>NC_137283.1:123938750-128857500 GCF_054371585.1 Giraffa tippelskirchi
ATAATCAATCGTATTAGGAGTTGCATTGTCTAAAACATAAATTAATTAAGCTCAAATTGTTCTTTTTAAAGTCAGCTTTTAAAAGTCAGAATGTACTTTAAGTATGATTAACATCAGTGATTGTTAAATTTGGAATCTACTAAAGAAGTCTATTTAAAGGAGGAAAACATTCTGGAAGAAAAAATAAAAATAAAGAATATGTGCTAGAAATACAAAGAATCTGATACATCACACCCTCCAGATTTATTTTTGTCCCAATTTAGGGATTTATGTGGTTAGTGCTAATAGCTAAGATAATTGTATTATAAATGGAGAAGAGTAAAGGGACTAAAAGGAATGTAAGGTTTCCAGTCATTGTTCAAATTGATGAATCGATGACACCAGTAAACTTTGCTAAGTCCTGTGTGTACAATGTAAAGCCTAGGGCAAGCAATCATTAAATATCTGTACAAAGAGATACACTGAAAAATACTGAGGATGAATCAAAATAACTCACTCTACTGGGAAATGTAATGGGATGAGCTGTGATTGTATCTTTATCATAAACACCCCTGATTCACTGGTAAGAGAGAAGATTCAGGGAGGAATTCTGTGTTCCATCCTTTTCCTCATCTGACACATTTCCCATGGACTGGGCACTTCCTGTGGTGTTGCTGAAATGTTGCTGGAATGGTTCAGTAAACAGGAGCGCTTTCACCCTAAACGGGTTTGCAGGGTTAGTCACGAGTATTACAAGCAGTTATGTCTATAGCTCCTCAATCTTTTAAAATCATTCTGCTTATGTATTATATTGATACAGACAGCATCTGTGTCAACCTTGCTCTATGACGTGCTGAGGCAAAAAGGATTTTATGTCCAGGCGATCACTTCTGCCTCAATAGTGTAAAGCGAAGTCTTTCTGATTTGAGTAAATTTACCCCAATTTAATATCTTTTTGAGGTGTAATTAATATGCAATAAACTTGAACATAGTTAAAGGATAATAGTCAAATATTGCAATTCCCTTTATATAACATTCTCAAAATGACAAAATCTACACATGTAATATAAATCTATATATGTTATCTAATGTTGTTGCATAATGGTCTAGAACTACACAAGCATTATGTCAATGCTAATTCCTGATTTTTAAATTATACTATTATTACAGGAGGTGTTACTATTGGGGAAGACAGGATACAGTGTAAATTGGACTTCTCTGTACCTCCTTTGCACTTTTCTGTGAATCTAGAGTTATTTCAAAATAAAAACACAAAAACTGCATTGACAGACGCAAATGACTAGATGTTATATGATTCCATCTAAAAAAGCTCTGAAAAAGTCAAATCTGTAAAGAAAGAAAACAGATCGAGGGTTAATGGGGGCTGAGAGTGGTAGAAAGATAGAGGGATTGCTTGTAACTGGGTACGAGGTTATTTTTGGGGGTAATAGAAATGTTCTTTAACTGGATAGTGATGATGGCTACACAACCCCACAAGTTTACTAAAACTCACTGAATCATATACTTTCAATGGGTGTATTCTTTAACATGTAAAATATACTCCAATGAAACGTAGAAATACATTGTCATAGCGATTGTGGGAAAATAAGGTCATGTTGAATTTTTCTTAACTCATCTTTTAGAATGTAGCTCTATTGACACTTTGAATTTCAAAGTGTCCGTATAAGAGCAGGGGGAGGGCATCCACAGCTTACTTGTGCCCTGGGCCCTTAGTGGTCTTTTCCAGGCACTTGTGACCACATGTCAAAGCAGATGGGGTAGGGAGGGAGTCACACAGGATGCACTGAAGGGTATTTTTTCGCTCTGTGGCTGCACTGGTTTAGAGTTATTATCTGTCCTTATTGAGAGGGGTGAAGATATGGACATGAGGATTGTCCATACATTCTTTCCAGTTTGCTGTCTGTAGATGCATATTTCATACACAGAGGAGGCTGTAAAAGGGTTGTCATTGCAGAGTGTGTGGTCATTCATTGTCAACAAATCATTTTGTCATCTTTACAAAGCCCTGAGGAAAAAGACAGATGTTCACTCAAACAAAATCTCTCTAACCTCTATAATCAGGGTTGACTATTTAGTATCAAGTTTCCAGTGTCCAGCGTGAGAAAATAAGGCCAGCGTCACACTTTGCAGACTCTGCCCTGAGGAGATTTATTTCTGCCCAGGTGTGCTTCACTTGAAAAAGCAACATTTTATCCTTGTATCATTTATTTACTACCCTGAGCTGTAATAGTGTATTTGCATGTTCCGCTAGACTGTGGAGTGGGGGAGAGAGGGGCGGGAGTTATCCTCAGCATCCTTACTACCCGTGAGTGGACCTTGCACCTACAAGCTACTTAGCATGATTGTATAACTGATTAGTAGTTAGTAGTGAGGCTGTCAGTAAAAATAGATATAGTAATAAAACTTGGAAATCAGTAACTCTCTGTAGATTACAAATCTACAACATATTATTCATAAAATACAGATAAACACTATAAATTCTTACAGTGTTAAGGCATCTTATATCAAACAAAACAAAGACTCATCAAAGAGATAGGAATCTGAACTACTCAAGAGTGTGTGAGTTGGGATAAATACTTGCAACATAAAATTGGAGGTAAAAGGAATTAAGGTCAAGATGGTTCTTTAAAAAAAGAAAAATCAGCAAAAAAGCTAGCATACCAAAAGCAGTGCAGCAAGTGAGAAGATCATTTTAGTAGAAACTAGTTTAGTAGAAAGTGGCAGTGATGATACAATTCTGAAGTAGCCAATATACAAACAAATAAAACTAAATCAGAGCAAAAACAATTTTCCCCACTTAACATCAAAACTACCTGCTATGGTCTGAATGCTTGTGCCCAACTCACATTCATATGTTGAAATCTTAACACCTCAAGGTGATGGTATTAGGAGGTGGGACCTTGAGGAGGCATATAATCATGAGTTTGCTCACATGAATAGGATTGTTGTTGTTGTTTAGTCGCTAGCTCATGTCTAACTATTCTGCGACCCCATGGACTGTGGCCTGTCAGTCTTCTCTGTCCATGGGATTTCCAGTCAAGAATACTGGAGTGGGTTGCCATTCCCTTCTTTTAATTTTGTGGCTGCAGTCACTGTCCGCAGTGATTTTGGAGCCCAAGGAAATGAAACCTGCCACTGCTTCTACTTTTTCCCCATCAATTTGACGTGAAGTGATGTGACCAGATGTCATGATGTTCGTTTTTTGAATATTGAATTTTAAACCAGTCTTTTCACACTCTTTTTCACCGTCATCAAGAGGCTGTTTAGTTCCTCTTCACTTTCTGCCATTAGAGTGCTGTCATCTGCCTATCTGAGGTTGTTGATATTTCTCCTTGAAAGCTTGATTCCAGCTTGTCATTCATCCAGCCCAAAATTTCGCATGATGTACTCTGCATACAAGTTAAATAAACAGGGTGACAATATACAGCCTTGACATAATCCTTTCCCAGTTTTGAACCAGTTTGTCGTTCCATATCTGGTTCTTGCTGCTACTTCTTGACCTCCATATAGGTTTCCCAGGAGGCAAATAACGTGATCTGGTATTCCCATCTCTTTAAGAATTTTTTACTGTTTGTGGTGGTCCACACAGTCAAAAGTTTTAGCATAGTAAATGAAGCAGATGTTTTCCCTGAAGTCCCTTGTTTTTTCCTATGATCCAATGGATGTTGGCAATTTGATGTCTGGTCCCTCTGCCTTTTCTAAAACCAGCTTGCACATCTGGAAGGACTTGGTTCACCTATTGTTGAAGCTAAGTTTGAAGGATTTGAGCATTACCTTGCTAGTATGAGGGATTAACACAATTCTATGGTAGTTTGAACACTCTTTGGCATTGTCCTTCTTTGGGATTGGAATGAAAACTGACCTTTTCCAGTGCTGTGGCCACTGCTGGGTTTTCCAAATTTGATGACATATTGAGTGCAACACTTTAACAGCATCATCTTTTAGAATTTGAAATAACTCAGCTGGAATTCCATCACCTCCACTAGCTTTGTTCGTAGTAATGCTTCCTAAGGCCCACTTGACTTCACACTCCAAGATGTCTGGCTCTAGGTGAGTAACCACACCATTGTAGTTATCCTGGCCATTAAGATATTTTTTGTATAGTTTTTCTGTGTATTCTTGACCCATCTTTTCAATATCTTCTGTTTCTATTAGGTTCTTGCCATTTCTTTCCTTTATTGTGCCAGTCTTTGCATGAAATGTTCCCTTGGTATCTCAAGTTTTCTTAACGATATCTCTAGTCTTTCTCATTCTATTGTTTTCCTCTGTTTCTTTGCATCATTCACTTAACAAGGCTTTCTTTTCTCTCCTTCCTATTCTCTGGAACTCTGCATTCAGTTGGGTATATCTTTCCCTTTCTCTTTTGCCTTTTCTCAGCTATTTGTAAGCTTCTCTTCTTTTCTAAGCTATTTGTAAGGCCTCCTCAGACAACCACTTAGCCTTCTTGCATTTCTTTTTCTTTGAGATAGTTTTGGTCACATCTCCTGTGCAGTGTTACAAACCTCCATTCATAGTTCATCAGGCACTCTGTCTGCCAGATCTAATCCCTTGATCCTATTTGTCACCTCCACTGTATAATCGTAAAGGGTTTGATTTAGGTCATACCTGAATGGCCTATAGATTTCCCTACTTTCTTCAATTTAAGCCTGAATTTTGCAATAAGGAGCTCATAACTGAGTGACAATCAGCTTCTGGTCTTGTTTTTGCTGATTGTATTGATCTTCTCCATCTGCTGCTGCAAAGAGTATAATCAAGCTGATTTCAGTATTGACCATCCGATGATGTCCCTCTATAGAGTTGTTTCTTGTGTTGTTGGAAGAGGGTGTTTGCTATGATCAAGGGTGTTCTCTTGGTAAAACTATGTTAGCCTTTGCCCTGCTTCATTTTGTACTCCAAGGCCAAACTTGCTCGCTATTACTCCAAATATCTCTTGGTTTTCTACTTTTACATTCCAATCCTCTAAGATGAAAAGGGCATCTTCTCTGGTGTTAGTTCTAGAAAGTCTTGTAGTTCTTCACAGAACTGTTCAGTTACATCTTCTTTGGCATTAGTGGTTTGGGCATAAACTTGGATTACTGTGATGTTGAATGGTTTGCCTTGGAAATGAACAGAGAGCATTCTGTTGTTTTTGAGATTGCATCCAAGTACTGAATTTTTGGACTTTTTGTTGACTATGAGGGATATTCCATTTTTTCTAAGGGATTCTTACCCATAGTAGTAGATACAATTGTCATCTGAATTAAATTCACCCATTCCTGTCCATTTTAGTTCACTGACTCCTCAGTTCAGTTCAGTCACTCAGTTGTGTCCAACTCTTTGCAACCCCATGGACTGCAGCATGCCAGGCCTCCCTGTACATCACCAACTCCCAGAGTTTACTCAAACTCATGTCCATTAAGTTGGTGATGCCATCCAACCATCTCATCCTCTGTCATCCCCTTCTCTTCCTGCCTTCAAACTTTCCCAGCATCAGGGTCTTTTCGAATGAGTCAGTTCTTTGCATCAGGTGGCCAAAGTATGGGGTTTCAGCTTCAACATCAGTCCTTCCAGTGAATACTCAGGACTGATTTCCTTTAGGATGGACTGGTTGGATCTCTTTGTTGTCCAAGAGACTCTCAAGAACTTCTCCAACACCACAGTTCAAAAGCATCAATTCTTCAGAGCTCAGATTTATTTATAGTCCAACTCTCACATCTATATATGACTATTGGAAAAACCATAGCCTTTACTAGATGGACCTTTGTTTGCAAAGTAATGTCTCTTCTTTTTAATATGCTGTCTAGGTTGGTCATAACTTTTCTTCCAAGGAGTAAGTGTCATGGCTTCAGTCACCATCTGCAGTGATTTTGGAGCCCAGAAAAATAAAGTCTGACACTGTTTCCACTGTTTCCCCATCTATTTGCCATGAAGTGATGGGACCAGATGCCATGATTTTATAGTTCTGAATGTTGAGCTTTAAGCCAACTTTTTCACTCTCCTCTTTCACTTTCATCAAGAAACTCTTAGTTCTTCTTCACTTTGTGCCATAAGGGTGGTGTCATCTGCATATCTGAGGTTATTGATATTTCTCCTAGCAATCTTGATTCCAGCTTGTGCTTCATCCAGCCCAGCATTTCTCATGAGGTACTCTGCATATAAGTTAAACAAGCAGGGTGACAACACACAGCCTTGATGTTCTCCTTTTCCTATTTGGAACCAGGCTCTTGTTCCATATCCAGTTCTAACTGTTGCTTCCTGATCTGCATACAGATTTCTCAAGAGGCAGGTCAGGTGGTCTTTTATTCCCATCTCTTTCAGAATTTTCTGCAGAATTTTTCACTGATTCCTAGGAAGTCGGTATTCACTCATGCCATCTCCTGCTTGACCATATCCAGTTTACCTTGATTCATGGACCTAATTTTCCAGACTGTCATGGAATATTATTCTTTACAGCACTGGACTTTACTTTTACCACCAGATACATCCACAACTGAGTGTCATTTCTGCTTTGGCCTAGCTCCTCATTCTTTCTGGAGCTATTTCTTCTTTCTTCCTCAATTGTATATTGGAAACCTCCCAACCTGAGTGGCTCATCTCCTGGTGTCATATCTTTTTGCCTTTTTTAATGTGGTTCTCGAGGCAAAAATACAGGAGTATCTTGATGTGAGATGCCAAATATGGTTAACCAGCTACAATTAGAAAAGGTTAAAATTGTACCCAGGTCTTGCTAGTTTAAAAGCTGGTTTTCCTACTATATTAATTTTAGGGGGAGGATTTTAGTTAGACGAGGTAAATATTATAGAATGTGATGACTTCATTCCCCACACTTTTTCCTTTTAAAAATTACCTGGGAAATTGTATGTCATGAGTTTTTCTAAGAATATGTTCCATGCCTCCTCAGCTAACCTTCAAGTTCAGAAACAGCCCAAGTGAAAATTTCCCATACACACTGACAGCCTCATACCCTTAGCTCCTGGCCCTCTCTATTTTTCTTTTTGGAAGCTTTGTCTAGTGCCATGGGAATTTGCTAAGCCCATGGGCAGGGTAACCTGTAGACAGCAGAGATTTGATACACTCAGGTGTAACCACCCAAAAAAGACTCTTGAGAATCTTGTTAGTGGGGGACAACTCTGAAGAAGTTTCTACTAAGATTCCTCTGAAGGTCCCCAGATGAATTGAGCCCAGTTACCCACAGTAGCTATATACTTACACTCCATTTTCCAACCTACAGCTTGTGTTTCCTGGGTCATTGTTTAGTCACTAGGTCATGTCTGACTCTTTTGCGACCCCATAGACTATAGCCCACAATGCTCCTCTGTCCATGGGATTTCTCAGGCAAGAATCCTGAAGGAGGGGTGCCATTTCCTTCTTAAGATATCTTCCCCATCTATGGATCAAACTCGCATCTCTTATATTGGCAGGAAGATTCTTTACTTCTGAGCTACCCGAGTTTCCTGGGATTCCCACTCCAATACAATCCATGCATGCAAGTCTTTAACCTGGAATCTGCCTTCAGGTGCCTAGACATATCCCCTGGAAGGTGATCTTTGTACCATCCCACCCCAAATTCAGAACTTCTGCATTAATTTTTCAAAACTAATTGTTCTTGAAAAAACATCAATTTCTTTAGAGAAATTAGTTTAAAATGACATCACCTTGCAGTATACATTTTAAAATGTGTTAAAATAAAATATCTTTGTGATAATGTCTAAAAGAAAACTATTTTCTTCTTCATCATCCATCATCATTGAAAAACATTTATTCACAATGATTCTGCAAACTTTTTTTTCACCCCAGTAATGTCATTTCCAATGTCATCTATGCCAAATGATTCATAGTAATCAGAATCATTGTCATTCTGTTTATATTTTTTTAGAGATTTCTGCTGCTATAATTTGCATTTTCTCATTGATACCTTATAGGTATGAGTTAGAAAAATGAACTAAAAGCTTTGGAAGAGCTAAGTCAAACTCAGTTACACTGCTGTATTTCTTTATACACACAAAAATACAGTAATTTGTAATTCAAAATTCTAAGGTTGTACAAGGTTACATTGTATTATTTATAATAATTAAATATATTTTAAAATTTTAAATCTACTTCTCTACTAGCTACTTATTTCCTGTCTGTGCTGTGCTTAGTCGCTCAGTCATGTCTGACTCTTTGTGACCCCATGGACTGTAGCCCACCAGGCTCCTCTGTCCATGGGGATTCTCCAGGCAAGAATACTAGAGTGGGTTGCCATGCCCTCCTCCAAGGGATCTTCCCTACCCAGGGATCAAACCCAGGTCTCCCACATTATAGGTGGATTCTTTACCATCTGAGCCACCAGGAAAACCCATGAATACTTGGGTGGGTAGTCTGTCCCTCCTTCAGGGGATATTCCCAACCCAGGAATCAAACCTGGGTCTCTGCATTGCTGGCAGATTCTTTACCAGCTGAGCTACCAGGGAAGCCCCTACCAGAGTCCATGGGGTTGCAGGAGAGTCAGAAAAGACTGAACAACTGAGTATGCACACACGCACAGGTGAAGAGCCTGATGAAGAGATTCATAGGCGAAGGTCTGGAAGGGCCCCAAGTGCAGGATCTGCTATTCCTACGGAAGTGGGGTGTATCAACCTCCTTGTGTGTCTCCAGCTGTGTCTATGTACAGATGTGCCGTGTGAAAGAGCTGCCATTTTCATTGGCTAATCACTGCTTCCCAGAACCATCCTCACCTCCATTACCCCTTGTCCAAGCCTCCCTGCTCCTCAGCAACACTACTGAGAGTAGTACCATCTAGCCAGGCTAGTGCTTGGTCCTCTCTTAATGTAGACAGTTATAGACTTCAACTTCTCTGAAAATAGATGGGTGCAGTCCTAGACTGTTATATGTGGATCATATCCACATACAACCTTCTTGTATGTGAATATGATCACCAATCTAAAAATTCTCCAAACCCTAAACTTTGGGGATTTTTAGGGAAGCTTCATCACATAGACATGATCAGTCAGTCAGTTCAGTCCCTCAGTGGTGTCCAGCTCTTTGCGACTCCATGGACTGCTTCCCTGTCCAACACCAACTCCCAGAGCTTGCTCAAACATAGACATGAGCCATCATTAACTCTTTTTCCAGCCTCTCTTTCTTTCTCAAGAGAATGGGTGACAGGGCTGAAAATTTTAAGCTTCTTATCACATTTTGGTCTTTCTAGCGAACAGCCCTCATTCAGAAGCTATCTAGGAGCCCACACCCTGAAGAGTTGTCTCATTAGAACAAAGGACATGCCTATTGCCTAGGAAATAATAAGGTTTAAGATCTCTGCACCAGCTCTGGAAACAGAGATTAATATATAATTTCTATTATCTCATATAGACACAACTGTGTTCTTAATAAATGGTGTTTGTGGTCATGTTAATGTTATAAAGAGAAATATATATTCAAAGAGAGGACTTATGCATCATATGAAACCAGTGGACGATCATAGGATTCTGACACAAAACATTCTGTAACAAACATCTTTTCCTCATTCTGAAACCATATTCTGATAAATGGGATGGAAGATGAAAATCCATTTTATAGAATACATGCTTTTATTAATTACACTGAAGAGTATAAACAAGATATTAAAAATGAAAACCATTGAGCAGACTCCTGATCCCTCAGGAGTCAGATCATGTCTCTAGGTCTGATCCACTTCACCTGATAAAAATCTTTTAATATCATTTTAATAGCTTGGCTTTGCTTTCATTAAATTTAATTGACTTAGGCTATAGATTGCATGATTACACAATTTAGAAAGAAATTAGTTCGGAAACATAACCAAAAAATGTTTTATAAGAAAAAAAGAAAGCTTTTAATTAAAGAAATCATTCTTCTGTCATCAGTCTGCCTGGTAGTGTTCGGAGGCATTGAAACTGTTAACTAATGAACTAGAGTAACCTCAAAATTATGGTGACACACTAGAGTTTTAAATAAGACTTGAGTTTAAATAGTTTCAGGTTGTTAATTGGAAGAATTCTCTTTGGTAAGACTTAAAAATGTAGCACAATTTTTCGATTTTACTTTTTAAAAGTTTTAGGACTTTCTTTTTTCCCTTTACCCGTTTGATTACTAAGCTTTCGTGTCAAATGCATCTAACAAGAATAAAGTGGAATTGAAACTTTGACTTATTACTCCCCTAGTTATTTTTATACATTTCATAAGGAACAAAGACTTAAGATTTAGCCAGCATCAGAGCCTCGCTCTTACCTAATGTTACTCAGTATGTCGAGTTTCACTGAAGAATTCACTGAAGTAAAAATCTGATCAAACAAATGAGGATCAAACAAGGCATTCAGATACAATGAAACCTTAAAAAATGGTTAAATGGTAACAATGAAGTACTTCCATACTCTATACAGAAAGACTGAAATAAATGATTGCCTGACTTGTTAAATAAAGAAACACATCCTATCAATAAGCATTTCTTGATATGTGTATTTCACATAGAGCAAAATTCTCATTGAGGCAGATGAGATGAGAATGTTTGTCATTCAAATAACTTCAGTTTAGTAGACGCCTTCTCAACTGTAAAACTTCATATAAATTGTCTCTCAACTGTAAAACTTCATATAAATTGTCGTCATGTCTACCTTTGTGATCCTATCTGACACTTCTCAGGGAATAATCATTTCCTGTGGTTCATTTTTATCGATTCGGTTAATGTCGTATATTTGTTTTCTTTTTCCTGATTCTGTGCAAGTGCCATTCAAATTCAGAAGGTACTGAGGAGGTAGGTTGATTAAATCACTAGGGATAGTACTTAATTCTTATAGGAACTTCAAAAGAGAGAAATATTTACTCGTTTAATTATTAAATTTCTAAAAAGTACTAGATAGAGAAGGCATTTTTATGATTTGTTAGAATGTTAAGAATAAGACATTCTTAAGCAAGTAAGAAAGGAGATCTTTCTACACACATCTACTCATCTATCAATGAGATTCAAAATCTATTATCAAAATATCTATAGTTCTCTAGTATTAAAATAATTTTCAGTTATATGCCTTCAACTCAAAAGATAACTTAATGTACGTGACATTTTTATATTGACTGAAAATTTTCTGTTTACTACTCACAGCATGAGGCCACCATGGAAATGCACACAATAGAAGCCTCTATTAATGGCATAGAATTAACAACTAAACTATTTTCTGTTTTATTTTTTAACTATTATGGATTTTTCTTTCTAATCACTTTGTATGCATCATTGTATGTGCTCAGTCACTTTAGTTGTGTCTGACTCTTTGCGACCCTGTAGGCTGTAGCCCACCAGGCTCCTCTGTCTGTGGGATTTTCCCAGCAAGAATACTGGAATGGGTTGCCAAGCCCTCCTTCAAAGGATCTTCCTGACCCAAAGATCAAACCTACATCTCCTGCATTGCAAGCAGGTTCTTTACCTGCTGAGCCATCAGGGAAGACCATGTATCATTGTAGAAACTGGTAAAAATTTGACAAAAAGAAGAAATAAAAAGCTTGGATAATCCCACCATCAAGGATATATTGTTCTCTGCTGACTGAATATACCAATTCTTTTAAAAAAGATACATAGTTTATATTTTATTACATGTCCTTACACACAGACACAGACACACACACACATATATATATATACACACAGTAGAAATCTTATATATGGTTTCATTTTTCAATATTTTGGAAACATTATGTAACTGGTTTATAATGTTCATTGCATTAAAATGCTCTATTTTAATAAGCCATAATCTATTCCAATATTTGTTAATTCAAACTACTTCCCACTTCTGTTTCTATATGCAATGCTGTGACAATTATTTTTTTCCTTAAAGTTTGGTCCACATGTCTTATATTTCATCAGAGTAAAAAAATTACATTCTCAGGACAAATGATATGAAAATTCAACGGTTGCAATCCATATTGCCAAATTATTTCTGTGATATTTCTATATAAGGGATCTGAAATCATTTATATACCAAATTCTGCCAAGTATTTCACTATAGTGTGTAAAATCCAAACAATTTTTGGCTTTGAATTTCTCCATCATTCTTGCATGTTACAATGAAACTGTTCCAAGTACTAGAGTGATAACTTACTACCATTAAAAACTGAGATAAAAATCTGTATGCTACCATTTATCTTTAAATAAATAATGGCACATTTGATAATACTTTTACATTTTCCAAGTACACAGTGCTCTAATATTAAGATACTGTGCAGTTATAGAAGAGAACAGCTGATCTTGGAACTTTACAGAGTTGTCACATCCTTATTGTTTGACAATCAGATTGAATAAGATTAGAGTCATATATCAATCTGAATCAAAGAATTCTAGATAAAGCCAAAACCATTGCTGGAAACAATGAACCATAACATCGTCAGCTAAATTTTGCTGCCTCAGAAGTACCTTGTCAAATGATGCACAAATAGACAAGGGACTAGAAAACATACCAAGATACCCTGACCATCTGTTGGTAGATTATCAAACAGAAGTTGGTGCCAATAAGGCAGGAAATGTAACATCAAGGTCAGCATCTAAAGGTTATGGTACTATATTTTCAAAAACCAATTCATAGGTTCAGACTCAAATGTCTTTCCTGTGCTAAAAATAAAAAGTTTTACCTGCATCTTGCATATTGTATTCAGTATCAAGTATGAAAAGAGATAGCCTCTCTAATAGGTAATGTGTTACTTACTTTATTGCTATTGCCTCCCAAGGAGCAAGCTTGCACGTACTTTCTGACCTCCTACTTTCTTCATTCTGTCCTGCCCTGGGGTTATGGTTACAGGACAAAATACACTAACATGTTGAGATCCTCTCTCTAATTTATTAATCTACTCCTTACAAGGTAATGTTTGGTCTCAAATTTCACAAATAGTTTGTTCTGAAACAAACTCTATCTCTACTAAACATGGTTTGACAGACCTATTTAAACACACAGCCATTTTAAAAGGTGTAATTGACACGTAACACTATTAGCTTCATCTGTACAACATAATGATTGATATTTATATACACTGTGAGGTGATTACCACAATGTCTAGTTGACATATGTCACCATACAGTTATCTTTTTTTTCTCATGATGAAAACTTTTAAGATCTATGTTCTTAGCAACTTTCAAATACACAATACAGCATTAATAACTATGGACATCATAATGCACATTAAATTGCATGTATTATGTATTTCATAATTGGAAATTTATATTTTTGAACATCTTCACCCATTCCATTCACTTCTCACATCCTGCCCTTGGTAACCAGAGTCTGTTCTCTGTATCTATGAGCTCATTTGTTGTTATTATTTGTAAGATTCTACATGTAAGCCAGATAATATGTTTTTTGTGTTTCTCTGTCTTGACTTATTTCACTTAGTATAATTCCTTCACAGGTCATCTATATTGTTGCAAATGACAAAATTTCATATTTTATGGCTGAATGATATTCTTATATATATATATATATATACATATATGTATGTGTATATATATTCCATTCATCCATTGATGGACACTTAGATTGTTTCCATGTCTTGGCTATTGTAAATAATGTTGCAATGAACATAGAGGTGCATAAATCTTCTTGAGTTATTTTTAAATTTTCTCTGAATAGATATCTAGAAGTGAAATTGCTTGGCTGTGCTATTTTTAATTTTTTGAGGAGCCTCTATACTGTTTTCCATAGTGAATAGCTGCACTGATTTACATTTCTACTAACAATGTACAAAGGGTTCCCTTTTTTTCACATCCTCACCAACACATATTATTTCTTATCTTCTTGATAATAGCCATCTGACAGGTGTTAACTGATATCCCATTGTGGGTTTGCTTTGTATCTCCTTGATGATTAATGATATTGAACATCTTGTCATGTGCTTTTTGGCCTTATGTATGTCTTCTTTGGAAAAATGTTTATTTAGGTCCTCTGCTTCCTGTTTAAACATCAGATTATTTGAGTGTTCTTTGATGTTGAGTTATATGAGTTCTTTGTCTATTTCAGATACTAACCTTTATCATATATCTAGTTTGCAAGTATCTTCTCTCATTCAAGAGAAAGTCTTTTTGTTCTGTTTATAGCTCTTTTGCTGTGCACATTTATCCTTTCTTAAAGCTAGGCTAGAACAAAGCTTGTTGTGATGTTAATTTTATGCCCAATCATTTGGCCAAACATTTCTTTGGGTGTGTCTGTGAGAGTATTTCTAGATGAAATTAATATTTTAATTGGTGGAGTGAGTAAAGCAGATTGCCCTCCCTTATATGGATGTGCATCATTCAATCAATTGAATATCTAAAAAGAACAAAATGAGTGACCAAGAACTCACTTCATCACAAAAATGTGACAATGGGCCCATGCTTAGGGGATTCACTAGTTTTACCATATTCCCCACCATCCTGAAGCAGCTGGCTTGACAGGATGATTGAAAAGCTTTTCAAAGTCTCAGTTACTGTGCCAGTTGAGTGGCAATACCTGGAAGAGTTAGGTCAAAATCTTTGTAGAAAGTCGTGTATGCTCTGAATCAGTGTCTGATATATGGTTCTGCTTCACTTACAGCCAGGCTTTGAGGTCCAGGAATCATGGCCATAAATGTGAAAGATATCACCCACTTTTACACTTAATGATCCCACTAGCAATATTTTCACTTCCTGTTCCCATGAGTTTATGCTCTGTTGATCTAGAGGTCTAAGCTAAAAAGGAGGCATTTCCACCAGGAGACACAAAGATGATTCCATTGAATTAGAAATTGAGACCAGAGCCCAGAGATTGTGGAATCCTTATGCCTTTGGATTAACAGGCCAAGAAGGGATTTACTGCACTTGCTACAGTGATAATCCTGAATATCAAGGGGAGATTGGGCTACTACTCCACCAGGCAAAGAATCACAACAGGCTGAAGTGCTTGCTCAAGGCAAATAGAATACAGGATGAATAGTGGATGAATAATATCAGCTATAACCTCGTGACCACTAAAGAAATGAGGATTGTGACTGTTATTAGTATTTTCTCCTTATTTTGTTGTGAATCTGTGCATGCATATATGAGGTAAATATGTTTGCTTTCTTCCCTCTATATTCCCTCATCATGTAACCCAAGATGTGTTAGCCTTATATCATAATGCTTAAGTACCACTAATTAGTTATGGAATATCAAGGAGAAGAATAAACATCACTCAAGGACTTTACCTTCTTTTCTCGGAAAGGGGTTAGTGTGTTTTCGATTGTACACAGCTGTATTATGTGGGGTAAAATTATGACCTTGTTATTGTCCTTATTCGGAGCTAAATGAGAGTAATATTTGAATTAAACAGAGCAAAGAAGATAGACCTCTCTAATGTGAATGGGATTCATCCAGTCAAAGACCAGAATAGAACAAAAAGTCTGAATGAGAGAGAACTCCTGCCAGACTGCTTGTCTCCCAGCCTCGGTCTTCTCTAGCCTGTAGGCTCAGACTAAAACATTGGCTCTTCCTGCGTCCTGAGTCTGCAAGCTTTCAGACCAGACCTACACATCAGATCTCCTGCATCTCCAGATTGTCAGCCTCAGGTCCTGGAGTTTCTGGTCTTGGGGACTACGGCAATTTCAAGCCCAGGCACCATGTTCCCTTCTATGAGTTGGGTGTCTGTCCTTTTAATAGTATATCCAGACACTTTAACAATATATCCAGAACCTTTAATACTGTATCCAGAAACTGAATAATTCTAATCTTCTGCACTGCCACAATCTTGCTCCAAGCTGGGAGCTGCCCCCATTTCATGCCTAGATAATTGCAAAAGCCTCCTAATTTTCTTCTGCTTTGCCCCCTGCCCACCGTCTCATAACCCTATTCTCAACACAGCAGCCAGAGTGATCCTGTTAAAACATAAGTCGGGTGTATTATTCTTCTGTGAATAACCCTGCAAGGGCTTCCATCTCATTAAGAAAAAAAGCCAGCCTTACCTTAGCATGACTGAGCCTACCTGATATGGCTACTCATCACCTCTCTTCTCTCATGGCCTACTTTTCTTGCTTTCATTTTCACTGCTCACACACCTTCTATCCCCACTGGCCATTAAACACACGGGGTCAACTCACATCTCTAAACTTTTGTATGTGCTTCTCTCTCTATTCAGAGGTTCTTCCCCAGATATCTGTGTGGCTTGCTCATACCCCTTTTGGATCTGTATTCAGGTATCAGCTTTTCCATGAGACCAGATGAGGCCACCCTCTCTGATGTATACACACTTCCACATATAAAATAGGTAACTAATAAGGACCTACTGTATAGCACAGAGAACTCTGCTCAACACTCTGTAATGACCTATATGGGAAAAGAATCTAAAAAAGGATGGATGTATGTCTACATGTAACTGATTCACTGTGCTGTACACTCGAACATAATACAACATTGTAAATCAATTATATTTCAATAAAAATTTTGAAAGGTAAAATAAAATTGCAGCCACCTTCAGATACTTTTTCCCCTTTTCTGCTTCATGGTTTCTTTCTATATTTACCATTATCTAACAGTCTCTGTATTTACTGGCTTATTTATTATCTGTTCTTTGACTAAACTGCTACCTCCATAAAGACAGGAGATTTTTCCTATTTCATTCACTGCTACATCCTAATCTCTAGAGCTGTGCCTAGGACATTTTATGTGCTCAGTAAATATGGGTTCTATGAATGATTACAATTTAGAAATGTTGTATCATGTATGTGAGCAGAGAAAAAAGAAATTATTGAAGATGAAGTGGTAAAGAATCTGCCTGCCATTGCAGGGGACACAAGAGAAGGGAGTTTGATTCCTGGGTTGGGAAGACCCCCTGGAGTAGGAAATGACAACCCTCTCCAGTATTCTTGCCTAGAAAACTCCATTGACAGAAGAGCCTGGCAGGCTCCAGTCTACGGGGTTGCAAAGAGTCAGACGTGACTGAGGAAACACACACACACGTGCACACACACACACAGTTGTCTTACAATATTGTATTAGTTTCAGATGGACAGAAAAGTGATTCAGTTTTATATTTATATATATATATATGTATATATACATATACATGTATGTACATATATATGTTTATATAGAAATCGATTTTTTTTCAGATTATTTTCCATAATAGGTTATTACAAAATATTGAATATAGTTCCCTGTGCTATACAATAGGTCCTTATCATTTACCTATTCTATAAATTGTTGTTTTAGTCACTAACTCTTTTAAGACCCTATGGACTGTAGCCCACCAGGCTCCTCTGTCCATGGGATTTCCCAGGGAAGAATACAGGAGTGGGTTGCCATTTCCTTCTCTGGGGGAATCTTCCTGACCCAGGAGTCAAACCCATGTCTTCTGCGTTAGCAGGCCGATTTTTCACCACTGAGTCACCAGGGAAGCCCATTCTAAATATAGTGGTATGTATATGTTTCTTGCAAACTCCTAATTTATCCCTCCTCACTCCCCTTCTCCCTTGGTAACCATAGATTTGTTTTCCACCCTATAAAAGAAAAAGATACAAATGAATTTATATACAAAGCAGAAATAGACCCACAGACATAGAAATGCTGTATTAACATAGCTGTATGCTGAATGAGTTCACCATCCTTAGAGAAGATTGTCTTTAAAGATGAACTCAGAGCACACCTTTTTTTGTTTGTTTGCTTGTTTTTTACTCACTTGCAGAACTACTAAGGTATAAGACACAGTTCTGACCCTGAAAAATCTAGCAAGGAAGAAAGGGTACTTAAAATTGTAATATACATTTTTGTAGAATGCCCACACTAAGGTTATTCCTAGAATTTACAGCTCTAGCTGAATGCAGATTGTAGGATCAGCTTCTTCCTTCTTACTCAAAAGGCAAGAGAAGGAGAATTTGTTAAAAAATGCCATCTTTATCTTCCTCCTTTTTTCTGTGAAGCTAAAACTCCTCCTGGTTCACCTCTCAAGAATTCCCTGGAACATATTGGCCATCATTACCACTCAGTCTTTAATTTTCCACAGTGAGCTGCCTCAATATATATACAATTTTTATCTTTTGATTTTTATTGGAGTATAGCTGATTGACAATGTTGTGATAGTTTCAAGTGGACAGCAAAGGGACTCAGCCATATATACATGTTTCCATTCACCCCCAAACTCCCCTCCCATCCAGGCTGCCACATAACATTGGGCAGAGTTCCCTGTGCTATACAGTAGGTCCTTGTTGGTTATCCATTTTATTTTATTATTCAATTTTTTCAAGTTTATTTTTATTGGAATATAATTGCTTTACAATGTTTTATTAGTTTCTGCTGTACAATAAAGAGAATCATTTGAAATATATGTGGGTATGTGTTGATCTCAAACTTCCTAACTATGCTTTCCCCCCACAGCCCCCACCTCCCATAAATTCATAAAACCATAAATTCATTCTCTAGTTCTGTGAGTCTGTTTTTGTTTTGTAAATAAGTTCATTTGTATCATTTCTTTTTAGACTCCACATAAAAAGGATATCATGCCCTAGAGATTTGGAGCTTAATAACAGATTCTGGAAAAACCTTATGTCCCAGGACTAATGGGATTTTCCACCTCTACACTCCCAATCTGCTGCTTTTTCCCCCTCTTTCAACCCAGTGGTGAGCAAGTCCCAATTTGGACTCTTAATCATACTCGACCACATCTCTTCCTTTGGAATCTCATGGCTTTTCTTCTGTCAGTTGCATCATTTCCCATACGAGTTACCGTGACTAGTCTTCCAGGCTCCAGGCTGGTTTGGCTTCTGATCTTTTCAATACTCCATTTGATGAAAGATGGATTAAAAATTCAAACCTCTGAAAAGCTAGAGTGTGATTTCACTGCTTAAACCCACTTCGTGGCTCACCAATGCCTTCAGGATCAAATTCAAACTCCAGATAGCCTTCTTTACTGGTGATCTGGCATCTGCAAAAGTCTGCAGACTTGATTTTTCTGACTCATGAAGTTTTACCATCCATCCATGCTAAAGTACTTAAGGATCTTTGAAAATGCCATACTAGACTTTTTGTGCAAAATATATTACCTTTCTCACCCAGCCCCTCAGTTGGCAAATTCCTTCTCACTATTCAAAATGTAACTCAGATGTCTTATCCACCAAGAAGCTTTCCTGATCTCACTTTGCCTTCTTCTTCAGTCATCTATTTTCCATTCTGGCTGGAATGCCAGTGCTCTGAGTACCCTGTACTCGCATTTTTAACAGAGAACTTGTCACACTGTGTTATAAGTACAGGAACTCTTCATACTTCATCTCCTATTTAAGTTATAAAACCTTCAGGGCTTAACGAACTGTAACTTCTCATTGTCCATCTGCATCTAAGCTTCCCATCCTCGATGTAGCCTGTCCTCTCTCACCATGATAACCCTTGTTGGTCTTAGAATGACCATTACCCTGGGTAGAAGAGCTTAGCATGTTTCTAGAATTTTTAAAGCAGCGACAAACTTAACCATTTCAGGTAAAAACACAAAGGTTTTTCTCATTTTATTATTTATGAAATGCATCTCAGTTGATTTTAAAGGGAAGAAAAAAAGTCTTGGCTATTGAGTGTCTAAGGATACAGCTAGAATTTTGTATAATTTTGTAGAGAAGCAAATTGACTTCATAGATTACCTCACTATATAATTTTAATGGTAACAGACCTACAACATGTAGCTAGAACCTTCATATTTATTTCTCTGATTTCCCACGAGACTAGGAGTCTATGGCTTTTTTAGGGATTGCAGGTTCTGATGCTACTTGTCCCCAGTCAACCACAAAGAAAGCCTTATTATCTGCCTGTTGGGGAAACTTGTGCATCAGATCCCTGACTCTGATGATATTTTCTTCTTTTCACACTGTGTGAAAAGCTGAGATATAGCTACTGTCGGCCTGTTTGCTTCCCTCCCATTCATACAAGATTCACCCTCAGGAATGGCTGCCTTCATTTCTGGTTTGTTCTCATCTCCCAGAATTCAGTGGCTTTAAGCTACCTTTTGGACTAACCTTCTGACCAGGGCACTTGGTGATATTCCAGTCTGTAATCTCCTCTCCATTGGTAGGTCTGTTTTCTGAGAAGCCGGGGAGAAGGAAAGTTTGGCTGTCTTTGGAGCTAAAGTATAATACCAGATAGGATATGTTAGGTATTAAATGCATAGAAATTATAAGCTACAAGTGTTCAAAGGCTACCATTTTAAAAACAGAAGTTTATAGAAGGTAACCAAAATGAATCTTGCCAAGAATGGTGTAAAAGTCACAGAGCTTAAATTAGATAAAGATTTGACATGAAGAAGATGGAATCGTAATAGAAAAGATAGCAATTCAAACATTAATGATAAAAGGAGATGAAGAAATATACATCAACTGGTATTTTTAGCCTTTTATTAGGCCTTTTGGATATAACACACAAGAAAAATTGAACAGTACCTAGTGGTTGAGAGCAGGATTTGGAGCCAGAGACCTAGATTCATATTCTAGCTCTGCCTCTTCCTGAAGTTGGGAAGTTTCTTATTCCCTCTGTGACTCAGTAAGCTCTTCTGTAAAGTGGAGACAACACTAGTGTGAATTAAAAGTGATTGTACATGGCAAATGGCATGTTATAAGGTATGTGTGTGTACTAGTCACTCAGTCATGTCCGACTTTGTGATCCCGTGGACTGCAGTCCACCAGGGTTGTCTGTCCATGAAATTCTTGAGGCAAGAATACTGGAGTGGGTTGCTATTTCCTTCTCCAGGGAATCTTCCCGACCCAGGTATAGAACCCGGGCCTCCTGTATTGCGAGCAGATTCTTTACTGTCTGAGCTATCAGGGAAGCCCATAAGATATGCAAATACTATTAACTATTATTAATTTTATTATTATTATCATTGTTATAATCACTGTTAACCTTTCTTCTCAGATATGCATCTAAAATGATTAGAAACTTATTGCTGTTTGAAAAAGAATAGAGAATTTTGAAAACATCTCACAGATGATGTTCTTTTAAGAATCTGAAAAGTCATGATGGCTCAAGGGTCTATTATTTTTAGAACTCATTTGGGGCAAGCCAAATATGTCCTACATTGTATTTTCATATATAGTCTTCTCCTAATTACATATATTGTTATGGAAAAAAGAAGCAACCCATGTTTCATTAGTGTCATTTAATAAAATTAAACCAATCAATCAATAAATCTCATCTTTGGTTGGATATTGCTGTGCCAGTCTGTGGACTGCCATTGTGAAGTGCATCCTGGGACTGGAATGAGTACATGGTCCCTTTAGCTTACATCATCCCACATCTCAAGCTGTTTAATCCATAAAGCCCAGAACATGGTGAAATACTTTTATTAACCATACTTTTTGTAGGGGAAAGAGAATTATGGCTTGTCCTTTGTGGGTATGATGAGCTTTTTTTGAATTAGTATCTTATGAACACTGATAATGCAGTGGCTCATAAGCTTATGTTATTTGGTCCCTTGTTTAGGTTGCAACTCTGAGCTCTTTAGTTGCCATGGTGACGGTAATGATAAAAGCTGATTGGAAGAAGATAACATCTTATCTGGGATTTTTTTTTGTTGAGAGGGAAGACCACACTCCATGTTGCCCTATTAGACGAGATACTGGGTTACATCTATGTTGATTAGCAAGGCTCACATTTTTTAGTACAGATTGTTTTGGCGTGGTACTTTATAACTAAACACTCTAAGAACTGACTTGGGATTTAGCAAGTTTAACATAACCTAATATCCCTCCTTTGAGCTTTCTCTGAGAGTAGTTGATCAGTACATGAATTATTATAAGAGAAGAAATACTACATTTAATACCAAAAAGCCAATTTCAGAAGTTCAAGCAATGTACAAAATAGTTTTTGCATTGATACAATTATTCAATAAGACTCCATTAAGCAGTCAGGAAACTATAGGAACTCCAGCAATAAGTAAATTATGAGGGCTTATTTCCTTTTAATTCTCTGATCCCAGCTGGAACAAGGTGTGATTGGAGAATGGCTTAATTGTTCATGGACATCTGTCTTTGGAGTCAATTGAAAAATAATACCTTGGGCATAATATGGCCTCCAGAATTTTTGACATTTTTATATCATTCACAATCAAGCCTTTGTCAAAAAGTCAGGTAGTGAAACTCCTAAAAACTTATGGATACATTTAGGGTAGAGGGGAATAAAAACCTGGTAATATATCAATATGCACAGCTGGAAAGCAGATGTTCAACTGAATGATCTCAGTACTTAGAGAAAGGCATTAAACCTGTTACTTACTTAAATGAGAAATCCTCATAATTTATTGTCCTCATATTTGACTGACTTCTTTTGGCTCCTTTAAATTAACTCTGGAATGATTATTTCTATTATTATTGTTGTTGTGGAAGCCAATTACCATGGAAGTTTGACTCTATGCAATACTGTAACATGAGTGCTAAGAAATGCCCAAGGCTGCTGTCAATCAAAGTAACCAGTGAGTTACAAGTTGTTTACTGCACTGGGAAATGAAGTGATAAATGTGTACCAACCGGTAAAACGTGACACTGAGTATTAGAAACACCACGTTTAAGTAGATTTTTATTCATCTCTCAGAGTGCCAAAATGTAGTTTTAACCGAGTCTTCATTGTCAAAAGAGACATGTAACATTCAGCTTTGTAAAATACTGATGATTGTGTGGTTTGAATTTTTTAAGGGCTGTGCACCTGGGAGGGTGCTGACATAATTTAATCTAGGTGCAATTTCATCTTTTCTCTGTGTTATTGGTCAATCACATAAATTACCATCAGCTCTTTTGATTCAACCAAATTTTGGGGATGAATCAGTGTGGGCTCACAATATGACTAGTTTTCCAAGGATAGCATCAGAGCAAGCCTACAGGCTTACTACCTACAAGTTTTCCAGTTGCTGTCTTCACTGACTGTCCAAAGTGAAATGATGATTCACCCACCTTTGGACTGAGGAGGGACTTTTTGTTGTCATTTTTTTTGAGTTGCTAAGTTGTGCCCAGCTCTTTTGCGACCCCGTGGGCTGTCCATGGGATTTTGCAGGCAAGAATACTGGAGTGGGTTGCCATTTCCTACTTCAAGGGAACTTCCTGATCCAGGAATTACACCTGTGGCTCCTGCCTTGTCTCATACATTGCAGAAGTGTTCTTTACTGCTGAGTTACCAGGGAAGCTATGACTAGTTTAGTGAACCTTAAAAAGAGACTTCACAGGGATTTGTATCATCCTTACAAATATTAAAGACCACATCTTGCTAGCATTATTTGATGTTCCATAGTTACTTTAAGTTCACATTGCGTGGCTTCTTCTCCTGAGATGTACTAACAGGATTCCTTTAGGGGTCCTATCAGAGGCCAAAACTGCCCTGCAGCACTAGAAACTCTTAATGAGATGCCCAGAGGAGCTGGCAAGGAAGATTCCAACTCTGAGAATACCACTTAAGCATGAGTACTGCGTCCCCACTCCAGAGGGAGAAAGATCCCTTTTCTCATAGTCTCTTATTAAAAACAAAAATTAAATGCTTGTGAATTGGTGCTCTATGAGTCTAGCTCTGCCATCTCCCTGAACACATAATTAGATAATTACATTTTAGACAAAACAGTACTATAGTAATTCACAGCACAAATTCCAGCTAGGGAATAGAAATTGATACATGAAATATGTATCAATACAAATATAAATACGTGCATATGTGCTCTATGCAGGCCTCAGCTATTAAGGGCCATTAAAAACACTGGAGCAAATAGCTCCTGGGGATTAAGCTCTAAGAGCCCTCTTTATAATCAGAAGGCAGCTAATCCCTGCCTACCTATTTGAATGCTTAGTTTCCCCAATACAACATTAAACTATTATTTTTTATTCATGATGCCGCATGAGCAAGGAAATACTGCCCAAAAATATCATCCCCAAAAGATCTTGGGATGCTTCCAAATTGAATAAACCTAGAGGTAAAAAAAAATACAGCTTGGATCACAGAATATTTAAAAAGGTTAAGTCCAGGTAAAATTCATTAACTCGTTTATTTCAGCTATCTTGACATTTCCCATGACTATCTCACACTTCCTCAAGCTTCTTTTCTCCTGCTAAGTTGCATTTCTAGGTTCAGAGAGTAGGTCTTCAATATTTCCTGACACCTATCTATAAATTCCTCCTAAGTTCTTAGGCAGATTTTGCATCTGCTTTATCTGCTAAAATGTTATGACCTTGTAACCTTGAGGACATCACCGTCTGTTTTGACTGGGACCATTGATGGTGGTCAGAGATTGTCATAGTTCTGTTCAGAAGGAGCTGAGACATTCTTGAGGCTTCCTTCTTCAAGTATTTCCTGTATGTGTACATATACTATTAGTATAAAAGCATATGGGATAAATCCCATAAGCACTAAATACCAAAACTTCTGTTTTCTTATTATTAATAGACTCCAACAGAAATGCTTCTGGGCATCTTCCTTATGCTTCCAATCATAGTTATCTCTTGTGTAACAAAAACTGAGTGGCAAAATACTTATGTGTGCTCATTTGCTTCAGTTGTGTCTGGCTCTTTGTGTCCCCATGGACTGTAGCCCACCAGGCTCCTCTGTCCATGGGATTCTCCAGGCAAGAATACTGTAGTGGGTTGCCATTCACTTCTCTAGGGGATCGTCTTGACCCAGGGATCTAGCCCAGGTTTCCTGAATTGCAGGCAGAATCTTTGCCCACTGAGACACTTGGGGAGCCACGCAATATACTTTTATAAAAGTACAAGTCTGCTCAAGATGAAGGTAAATGATAAAATAAATAAACAAAAACTGACTGTATAGTACAGCGAACTGTATGTTCAATATTCTGTGATAAACCATAATGAAAAAGAATATAGCAAGTAATATATATATATATGTATAAATAATTGCCTTGCTATACTGCAGAAATTAATACAACATTGTAAATCAACATATTTCAATAAAATAATCTTAAAAATTAAAAAAGAAGATAAATAATATAAATTTAGTGGAATTGCTTGTATTGACTTTAAACTCACAGTTTAAATGCTCTACTACTTTATCTTTTATATTAATATGCAAATGCAATGTGAAATATTTTCTTCCCTTACTCCCATGTCCTTATTTTTATCAATTCTTCCAAAGGAAGATGGTTAATGACTTCTGATTTTCCAGGTAGTATTCTCTCTTAGTCTTAAAACAATATTTATTTAAAAAGAAACACATTTTGATAATAAGTATAAATAGACTTCATATATATAGATATATATGTTCAAGTGTGTGCGTGTGTGTGTGTGTGTGTGCCCGTGCGCATGCACGCGCATACACTTCGTTGCTCAGTTGTGCCAAAGTCTTTTTGACCTCATGGACTGTATGCTACCAAGCTCCTCTGTCCATGGGATTCTCCGGGCAAGAACATTGGAACGGTTTGCCATTTGCTTCTCCAGGGGATCATCCTGACCCAGGGATAGAACCCTGTTCTCCCATATTGCAGGCAGATTCTTTACCATCTGAGCCATCAAGGACACCCATATTCGTGTATCAGTCCCATTCAGTTCAGTCGCTCACTCGTGTCTGACTATTTGCAACCCCATGGACTGCAGCACGCCAGGCCTCCCTATCCATCACCAACACCTGGAGCTTACTCAAACTCATGTCCATTGAGTCAGTGATGCCATCCAACCATCTTATCCTCTGTTGTCCCCTTCTCCTCCCGCCTTCAATCTTTCCCATCATCAGAGTCTTTTCGAATGAGTCAGCTCTTCACATCAGGTGGCCAAAGTATGGAGTTTCAGCTTCAACATCAGTCTTTCCAGTGAACACTCAGGACTGATATCCTTTAGGATGGACTGGTTGGATCTCCTTGCAGTCCAAGGGACTCTCAAGAGTCTTTTCCAACAGCACAGTTCAAAAGCATCAATTCTTTGGTGCTCAGCTTTCTTTATAGTCCAACTCTCACACCCATATATGACTACTGGAAAAACCATAGCCTTGACTAGATGGACCTTTGTTGGCAAAGTAATGTCTCTGCTTTTTAATATGCTGTCTAGGTTGGTCATAATGTCTTCAATTTCATGGCTGCAGTCACCATCTGCAGTGATTTTGGAGCCCAGAAAATTAAAGTCAGCCACTGTTTCCACTGTTTCCCCATCTATTTGCCATGAAGTGATGGGACCAGATGCCATGATCTTAATTTTCTGAATGTTGAGCTTTAAGCCAACTTTTTCACTCACCTCTTTCACTTTCATCAAAAGGCTCTTTAGTTCTTCTTCACTTTCTGCCGTGAGGGTGGTGTCATCTGCATATCTGAAGTTGTTGATATTTCTCCTAGCAATCTTGATTCCAGCTTGTGCTTCATTCAGCCCAGCGTTTTTCATGATGTACTCTGCATATATGTGTATAGATATGTATGTATATATATCCATATACACAGCTGTGACACTGGTTCTGTACACTGTTTGCAAATGGCTTTCTAAGCCATTTCAACTGTCACAGAATAATGAATTGAAACAAGACCCAAGCACAGGAATCCCTTGCCATCCTGTGTTTTGAGGGAGTTTCAGGGATCATAAGCCCAGAGAAAAGAAATATATTGAACGCTATAGATGCCCCCCTCACTTGGGGTCAAGCAGTCAGCACCAGCACACAGCACAACCTGGGACCCAAACTATATACTCTATCTGGTGACTAACCTCTTTTAGACTTCATGGTTACACTGATCCACTATATTTTCCCTGTTTCTTCCAAACAAAAGGTAACCACATATGGATATAGTGGTTTATATCCCTGTTCAATTTAGAGATGGACAGTATTTCAGAGGGCAGGAGAATTGAGCTGTTGATGTGCTTAGGTAAGAAAAATTCAAATTAATGAACTTGTCAAATCCTTCTCTCAGAGAATAAGAATGCAAGAGATTCTTGCATGACAAAGGGTTGTTTCCCAGGAGTGCTGAGTATCCATTTTCTTGCTTCTGTTCATATTCCAATTTATGGTTCCAGAACACTAAAAAATTAGCACATCAAGTACAAGGCAGCTATGAAACATTTTGGCATGTAAAACAATTCTTATTATCCTTGCATTTGCATGTATGTTGCTATGCATTTAAACATGCATGAAATATGGGACCAATTTGTAACAATGCCAGGTACAGAGACACTAGACATTGTAAAGGACTCTATTTGTAAAACCATATTACAAAAAAGTTCATTAATTTTGCAAAAATTAAAGTTTTTATTTTTGTGTATTTTTTGATTCAGTAATTATAAATTATGTTTTGTGTAGATAAACATTTGAATACTTAAGAGAAACTCAGGAAAACATAAAAAATTATTTTTGATTTCTCACATTTAATTTACTTTCCTTGCATATTTATGTTTGCTTCCATTTACATTCTGTTAAATGATTATAAAAGAGAATACAATTGTATTCAAAATGCACTCCTTAATATCAGTAGTGTAAACATTTAGTAAATCCCTTATTATAATGAGATTATTTTGTTGAAATAAAGGCAAGGAAAATACATTTTATGGAATACTATCATAATTTATGGAATTATTATTATTTTAGTTCTTATTTAGATGCCACCAACCACTTAATGATAGCTAGTCATGAAAAAAAAAATTCAGTTGTCTTTATATTCATTGGCATCCTGTTATATAAGTATTATGGCTAAACCAGTTTTTGATATTGTCATTTTGAAGATGTATTTGTTATGATAGAAGGATAAAACACTCTTTACTTTGATTTATAATTTTAAAATATTTAGACATGCAATATGTTTTCTTCATTTGTTTTTTCCAAACTAATATTCGATGTACAGTACGATATTTTAAAGTGTTTTTAGAGCTGGTTTGGAAACAAGTACTCAACTTTATACGGAAATTTTGATTTATTACGGGCTATAAAACCTCTCACCATACTTCTGGAAGGCTGCCATTTGGAGAGCTATCAAATAGTTCTGTGGTATCTACTGTTTTCTGAATTAATCGAGCCCAATCTACTAACCCTTCAGAATCTTCCAGAACATATAGTCAGATAAAATTATAACAGATTTGAAGAAACCCTTGATTGTACAAATCATCAAAACTTGAGAAATCTTAGAGTCTCAGAGAAACTAAACATGGCATATGGTGGAGGGTGGAGAATTGGCTGGATGGGAACACAGGGCAAGAAGGAAAGAAAACGGGCGATGACACCAGTTGTCCTTTACTCCAAGCTAATCAGTCTATTTTCACAATAGTTTTCTAAGAACAAATTCATAGTTCACAGATTTAAATCTTTGGTTTGTTTAATTTTGCCCTTTTGACTGCTTACTGTTGGTCTCTCTGCTGCCATGTTGCTGGCAGGTCTGTACAATGTGGACAGATTAGGAGCTAGTGGTTTAACTTGTTACCACTGAGTAGAAAAAAGACTACTGTAGACTTTTGCCTAAATGTGAGACAGAGCCTTAAAAAATATTATTTTATTCCCATTTTATTCATTACTGGAGAGATAATGCTAGGTGTTTTAAATGACCTATTTCAATTCAATTTATGATCATTTTACACTGAGACAGATTTTGCAGTATATCACATATTCAGTACACTTCAACACCAATCGTTTCAGGTTAAAACATCTAATGAAAATCTAGTAATAAGAATAGTCAAATACACCATGTTTCTTATCGATTTTCTGTAATAACCTGGAGTCCTAAATTTTTTTCAGATTTTTATTTTCTTCTTGAATGTGGACAGTCCTATTTGAATAAAATAACGTATGTGAGAAACCAGCTACACTTCCTTATTACCTATGAGCTTTGTTTTGCTTTATTTTCGATGGTTTATTTAATCTTCAGATTAAGGTAACATTCTACAAAATCCTAAACATTTCTAGTACATAAATAAGAGCAAATAAATTTGTATACCATTTTCCCACAGAAAAGTCTTAAAACCTAAATCATGTGGGCTTTGTCAGACTGTATGTAACAAATTAGACAAAAATTCAAGGGCTATCAATAGTTACCAATACTTTGACTTTCTTCTTTCCTATTCTTGTCTCTTTCTCCAAACGACCTTATTCTATTGCAAGAGCAAATATTATGGTGCTTTTCAAGGTTATTCTCAGAAGTGCAGTTTTCAT
The DNA here is from genome assembly GCF_054371585.1 of Giraffa tippelskirchi. NCBI lineage: Eukaryota > Metazoa > Chordata > Mammalia > Artiodactyla > Giraffidae > Giraffa > Giraffa tippelskirchi. The sequence continues at coordinate 123,967,756 of NC_137283.1, forward strand.
TTAATATGATGTAAGTGTATCCTTAAATTTATTTCTTCAGAAAAAATTGGAATATCATTATCTTCAAGGTTGAGGAACTTAATTAGCAGGATAGGTGTGGCAGAGTGAGCACAGGAAAAAAGAACAGAGAAGCATGACTTTTCTTCCTGTTAAGCAGAATTGTGAATTCTATGACTTAATGATACTTAGTTTGTATAATGCAAAGTATTCACATAAAGTTTGATCACTAATGTGCCTACATAAAAATATTGTTAGAAACCAGATTAGGTAAGATGTACAGAAACAGGTTTCTGACTTTTCACTCACAAATGAATCTCACCAGTTTGTCCAAAAATGAGTTTTTCTTCTGTAATGAATAAATGCTTTTTATTTTTTTTACTGTAGACCAACATTTATACTTTCTTTCAGGCTGACATATAAGCTTTTCTGTTTCAAACATTTAAATTCCTTTATTTCTTGTAAAGGAAAAAATGTACTAAAATAGGTTGAAATTTCTGCCCCAAGATATCAGTGAAAATTATATACATAATATTTAAATTACAATGCTGTTGATTCTATCAAATACCATTTCTCACTAGGTTACATAGTATTTTAGGTTAGGATTATATATTTGGTCTTATTAGAGTTCATTGTGAATTACTGTTTCCGAAATGAATGTTTTGTTCTTCTGCAGATACTTTGCTACTCTTTGCAAAATCATAAATTGAAAGAATAAAGAAGGGACAGAGAAAGGAGAAGGGAGGAAGGAAGGAATATAGGAAGGAAGGGAAGGAAACTTTAAAATGCTGTTAACTAAGCAAATGATTGTGAACCCGGAAATAAATGAATACAAAGTGGCAGTTTGCTGTGAAGATTCTGATACTCAGGAGTAGCAGATTTAAGAAGTGATATTACTTCATATACACAGTATACTGCCTGAAACAAATCTATTTTGCTTCCACATCATATATAAATACACCTGTTTGGCTATTTGATACCAGTCTATCTAGGTGGTGTATTTTTATTATTATTATTTGAGTTGGTTTACAATGTTGTGTTATCAGATATACAGCAAAGTGAATCAGTTATATATACATATATATCCAGTCTTTTTTAGATCCTTTTCCCATATAGGTCATTACAGTGTGTTTAGTAGAGTTCCCTGTGCTATACAGTAGATCCTTATTAATTACCCTATTTTAATTATAGTGGTGTGTATGTCAATCCCAATCTCCCAATGTATCCCTCCACACCTTATCGCTGGTAATCATAAATTTATTTTCTACATCTGTGGCTCTGTTTCTGTGCTGTAGATGGGTTTATTTGTGGTGGTATCTTGATCAGCTTCAAGTCTGCCATAGTCCTCATATTAGAACTGTCACCACATCAGCTAGGCTTCCAACAATCTTTACTTAGAAACTAGGAAACAAAAATATCTCAGTTTAAAAACTTTTTCATTTTTGTTTAAATGTCCTTTATTGTTGTTACCACAAAGAGTAACATAAGTTAAATTGAGTGAAAGTCGCTCAGTTGTGTCTGACTCTTTGCAACCCCATGGACTTTATCCATGATAAATCTCCAGAACACTGGAGTGGGTAGACTTTCCCTTTTCCAGGGGGTCTTCCCAACCTAGGAATCGAACCCAGGTCACCCTCACTGCAGGCGGATTCTTTACCAACTGAGCCACAAAGGAAGCCCAAAATGATTAAATAGAACTTTAGTGTTTGAAAAACAATCCTTTCTAACATTTGGAGCATCATGCAAGATTTTTAAATAAATATGTCATATGTCCTAAAATTTATACAAAACAGATTAAATGAGAATTCACATATCGCTACGAGTCAGATACGACTGAGCGACTTCGCTTTCACTTTTGACTTTCACGCATTGGAGAAGGCAATGGCAACCCACTCGAGTGTTCTTGCCTGGAGAATCCCAGGGACGGCGGAGCCTGGTGGGCTGCCGTCTATGGGGTCGCACAGAGTCGGACACGACTGACGCAACTTAGCAGCAGCAGGAGCAGCACATATCAGAGTTTCTAGTTACTAGGATTCTTTTGAACCAAATATATTTTAATGATTTTTGGTACTTCTTTTATCAATCCCAAGAACACTCAAGTGGGGCAACTTGGTATTACTGGAAGTTCCATTACAAATTGAAATAATAAAGAAGAGTAGCCCGCTTGAGATGACAACAGTCAGTCTGTCAAAACTGGCAATAGAAATAGAGGGAAATATGTTACTATAACTATAACAATAGAAGAATTCACACAGTTGTTCTAATCATAACTTTGGATCAAACATAACAATATAATTCCAGCCTTGTCAATCTTTTCTATAATTGTAGACAGATGGAGAATACTGGGTTTACTAAAAACTGAAGATCAGAAAAGAGTGGGATTGTTTCTAACAATATATAGAGATGTAATTTATATTGTTAAACCACCATGTTGCTGAAACTGAAATCCACTTATTATAATAGCATTTTTCACATATCTGACAATATAAATAATATCTGAAATTCCATAATAATGTGGACTAACACGTTATTATTTTCATCTTGGCACAGTACTCTAAATTTCTAATAGTAACTTCTGAATATGTAGAAATAATAGTCTGTAACTGTCTCTTAAAAGCACATCTATGTGCTTTAGGATATCTTCATAAAATGTTTCAGCATTGTTTGCAAACCATGAGTCAGTTCTAGAGGCAGATCTTCATTGCATCAAATTTAACAATCACTTCAATTGTCATTCAAATCACAGAGGAAGCATACTGTAATGATATATCTTAACATTTTATATTGTTTACAAGCCAGTGTTAAGAAATAGCTTTATAAAATATTTAATTAAGGAGTTGAAATAAGACCTTTCAAAATAAAAAGAATATGTATTTTATAAAGTGAAAGATTAATAAAGTCAACTTGTATTTGATATTTGCCACCTATAAATAATCAGAACATATTGAGTCAACTTATCTGATATCTAAAGTATTTTATAACTCTGTAAATTTTTCCTATAATTCTATCTTACAGAAATGTGTTTAGTGGAACAACGTTACCATGTATTATTAAGGTAGCATGTTCCAAAAATGCAGGTGCTACTGCATTATACTTGATATAATAATGAGAATTGAAGCCCTCCAAAAGTACCATGGTATTCAGCATATTCCAAACATTTTGAACTTGAAAGCCTTTTTTCCATAAAAGGCATTTACAAATTATTTTCACACAAAATATTTTCAAGAGAACATGTAGAAAATCAATCTCAATAAATAATTATTACTTGATTATTTATACTCTCCAATGAGTAATGTTGTTATTAGCAGTAGTCATACTATGTTTTAAAGTCATGGATTTTCCATCTAGATTTTGCAGCATCATTGGGTAGCTTTATTTTTTACAGTAGAATATCTTTAAAATATTCAACTTTCAAAGCAAAACTATTTTAATAAAATTAGCTTTAAATAATAAGTATCCTTACATAAGTAATATAATAAATCATGATGTAGTATAAGACTATGCACTTTGTCCAAATTAATCTGATTGATTTCCTGGGTTATTTAAATTCTATAAAATAAATTTATGTTTTCTATGACAGATTGACCCATAATAAATAAACCTGACATATTCTTAAATGTGAGAATATTTAACATAAAATAGCTAATTGATATGCATATATCATACCATTATTAATGTGTGTAGTTTGATATTAAAATAACTTCCACTCATTGAAAAGCATTAAGTAATCACCTGGCAATAAGTTAAGGATCTGATAATGAATTTGGTGGACCTATTACCTGATTTCACAACTCTTTTGTATTCAGTACTGTAGGCAAGCAAGAGAGCCTAGGCCGGGCCGGGCCGGGGCCCGGGGGCCGGGGGCGGCGGCCGACAGGGGCTAGGCCAGGCCGGGGGCCGGGGAAGGCGGCCGACAGGGCCTAGGCCGGGCCGGGGCCGGCGGCGGCGGCGGCGGAGAGAGGAATTACCCAAGGCCCAAGGTAAGAGAAACCCAAGTAAGACGGTAAGTGTTGCGAGAGGGCATCAGAGGGCAGACACACTAAAACTAAAATTACACAAAACTAGCTAATCTGATCACACGGACCACAGCCTTGTCTATCTCAATGAAACTAAGCCATGCCGTGTGGGACCACCCAAGACGGATGGGTCATGGTGGAGAGGTCTGACAGATTGTGGTCCACTGGAGAAGGGCATGGCAAACCACTTCAGTATTCTTGCCTTGAGAACCCCATGAACAGTATGAAAAGGCAAAAGGATAGGACCCTGAAAGATGAACTCCCCAGGTCAGTAGGTGCCCAATATGCTAATGGAGATCAGTGGAGAAATAACTCCAGAAAGAATGATGGGATGGAGCCAAGGCAAAAACGATACCCAATTGTGGATGTGACAGGTGATAGACGCAAAGTCCGATGCTGTAAAGAGCAATATTGCATAGGAACCTGGAATGTTAGGTCCATGAATCAAGGCAAACTGGAAGTGGTCAAACAGGAGATGGCAAGAGTGAACATCGACATTCTAGGAATCAGCGAACTAAGATGGACTGGAATGGGTGAATTTAACTCAGATGACCATTATATCTACTACTGTGGGCAAGAATCCCTTAGAAGAAATGGAGTAGCCATCATGGTCAACAGAAGAGTCCAAAATGCAGTACTTGGATGCAATCTCAAAAACGACAGAATGATTTCTGTTCGTTTCCAAGGCAAACCATTCAATATCATGGTAATCCAAGTCTATGCCCCGACCAGTAACGCTGAAGAAGCTGAAGTTGAACGGTTCTATGAAGACCTACAAGACCTTCTAGAACTAACACCCAAAAAAGATGTCCTTTTCATTATAGGGGACTGGAATGCAAAAGTAGGCAGTCAAGAAACACCTGGCGTAACAGGCAAGTTTGGCTTTGGAGTACAGAATGAAGCAGGGCAAAGGCTAATAGAGTTTTGCCATGAGAACGCACTGGTAATAGCAAACACCCTATTCCAACAACACAAGAGAAGACTCTACACGTGGACATCACCAGATGGTCAACACCGAAATCAGATTGATTATATTCTTTGCAGCCAAAGATGGAGAAGCTCTATACAGCCAGCAAAAACAAGACCAGGAGCAGACTGTGGCTCAGATCATGAACTCCTTATTGCCAAATTCAGACTTAAATTGAAGAAAGTAGGGAAAACCACTAGACCATTCAGGTATGACCTAGATCAAATCCCCTATGAGTATACAGTGGAAGTGACAAATAGATTTAAGGGACTAGACCTGATGGACAGAGTGCCTGATGAACTATGGACAGAGGTTCGTGACATTGTACAGGAGACAGGGATCAAGAAAATCCCCATGGAAAAGAAATGCCAAAAAGCAAAATGGCTGTCTGAAGAGGCCTTACAGATAGCTGGGAAGAGAAGAGAAGCGAAAAGCAAAGGAGAAAAGGAAAGATATTCCCATCTGAATGCAGAGTTCCAAAGAATAGCAAGGAGAGATAAGAAAGCCTTCCTCAGCGATCAGTGCAAAGAAATGGAGGAAAACAACAGATTAGGAAAGACTAGAGATCTCTTCAAGAAAATTAGAGATACCAAAGGAACATTTCATGCAAAGATAGGCTCGATAAAGGACAGAAATGGTATGGACCTAACAGAAGCAGAAGATATTAAGAAGAGGTGGCAAGAATACACAGAAGAACTGTACAAAAAAGGTCTTCACGACCCAGATAATCACGATGGTGTGATCACTACCTAGAGGCAGACATCCTGGAATCTGAAGTCAAGTGGGCCTTAGAAAGCATCACTACGAACAAAGCTAGTGGAGGTGATGGAATTCCAGTTGAGCTATTTCAAATCCTCAAAGGTGATGCTGTGAAAGTGCTGCACTCGATATGCCAGCAAATCTGGAAAACTCAGCAGTGGCCACAGGACTGGAAAAGGTCAGTTTTCATTCCAATCCCAAAGAAAGGCAATGCCAAAGAATGCTCAAACTACCGCACAATTGCACTCATCTCACATGCTAGTAAAGTAATGCTCAAAATTCTCCAAGCCAGGCTTCAGCAATACGTGAACCATGAACTTCCAGATGTTCAAGCTGGTTTTAGAAAAGGCAGAGGAACCAGAGATCAAATTGCCAATATCTGCTGGATCATCGAAAAAGCAAGAGAGTTCCAGAAAAACATCTATTTCTGCTTTATTGACTATGCCAAAGCCTTTGACTGTGTGGATCACAATAAGCTGTGGAAAATTCTGAAAGAGATGGGAATACCAGACCATCTGACTTGTCTCTTGAGAAACCTGTATGCAGGTCAGGAAGCAACAGTTAGAACTGGCCATGGAACAACAGACTGGTTCCAAATAGGAAAAGGAGTCCGTCAAGGCTGTATATTGTCACCCTGCTTATTTAACTTATATGCAGAGTACATCATGAGAAATGCAGGGCTGGAAGAAACACAAGCTGGAGTCAAGATTGCCGGGAGAAATATCAATAACCTCAGATATGCGGATGACACCACCCTTATGGCAGAGAGTGAAGAAGAACTAAAGAGCCTCTTGATGAAGGTGAAGGAGGAGAGTGAAAAAGTTGGCTTAAAGCTCAACATTCAGAAAACTAAGATCATGGCATCTGGTCCCATCACTCCATGGGAAATAGACGGGCAAACACTGGAAACAGTGTCAGACTTGACTTTTTTGTCACTGCTGATGGTGACTGCAGCCATGAAATTAAAAGACGCTTACTCCTTGGAATGAAGGTTATGGCCAACCTAGATAGCATATTTAAAAGCAGAGACATTACTTTGCCAACAAAAGTCCGTATAGTCAAGGCTTTGGTTTTTCCAGTGGTCATGTGTGGATGTGAGAGTTGGACGGTGAAGAAAGCTGAGTGCCGCAGAATTGATGCTTTTGAACTGTGGTGTTGGAGAAGACTCTTGAGAGTCCCTTGGACTGCAAGGAGATCCAATCAATCCATCCTAAAAGAGATCAATCCTGGGTGTTCATTGGAAGGTCTGATGTTGAAGCTGAAACTCCAATACTTTGGCCACCTCATTCGAAGGGTTGACTCATTGGAAAAGACCCTGATGCTGGGTAGGATTGGGGGCGGGAGGAGAAGGGGACGACAGAGGATGAGATGGTTGGATGGCATCACCGACTCGATGAACATGGGTTTGGATAGACTCCGGGAGTTGGTGATGGACAGGGAGGCCTGGCGTGCTGCAATTCATGGGGTCGCAGAGAGTCGGACACGACTGAGCGGCTGAACTGAACTGAACTGAACTGAATTGGAATAATGTGGAGTTAGAAAAATTGTACTTAGATCAACTTCTGTATAAATTTGCCTTGTACCTTTTTTCAAATATACCAAGCAAACCAACTAGCACTCATAATAAAGTTAATTATTTTACTTATAAACTGTAAGATTCAATTATCTAATGGTTTGAACTAGCTATGCACTTTTTAGTAATTTTTTTCTACTCTGCTAATAATACTATTTATATTTCCATCTAAGGTGAGAGAAAATACTTCAGGATCAAGTGTAAGGGATGTTGTTGGGGAATGTTTTCTTAAAAGGCAACTAAAATTTTGGTGAGCATAGAGTAAGGCAGGTGAAATAGTGTTCAACTATTTTCAACAATAATGATCTCGCTTATGAGTTTTTTAATGGAAATTTAAGTGCACAATAAGGTGAGAATACTTTGCAGACTAAAACTAAGAAAGCAGCAGGTATTTTTATTTTTAGGATTTTAACATATAAACATCTTATTTGCAGGAATAAAAATGATTAAAAAAACATGTTAACCCACTATATATTCAGTAATTTACAAAATATTCACATAAAGAAGTCTTTATAAAAATTTAATAATTAAAAAAAAAGAAAGAAAACCTTAAAAAAGAGTCCTTTAAATTCTCCCACTTTCTCAGGTATGTGGTGGTTGGAGAATGGCACAATTATTTGCAACATCTCCTATCAAGAGGTAGAATCTATTTATCCACTCCTTCTATCTAAATTGGACTTGGGCATTTTGTTAGTGGAAAAGATGGGCAAACTCTGTATCTGTCATGAAGAAGCTATGGATTTTGTTGTATTCTTAGAACACTATAACCCTCCATGTGTATAAGCCTAAGCTAGGCTGCTGGCAGCAGCGAGGGCCTCTGGAAGAGGACCACGGCCTCCAGGCCAACTGTCAGCCAGACCTAGACAATGACCAAGAGCATCAGGACCACACAGAGGAGCGAGAGCTGTGAACGGTGAAAGTGTGGACTGAGTAAGTGACCCTAAAGAAAATGTAAATTAAAAAAAAACTACTCTGACACTTATTTTTTCTACTATTTGACTATGTTTGGTAAATGAATATACAAATGGCCTTCTTGTTGTCATTGTTTAGTGGCTAAGTTGTGTCTGAATCTTTGCAACCCTATGGGCTGTAGCCTACCAGGCTCCTCTGTCCTTGGGATTCCCCAGGCAAGAATACTGGAGTGGGTTGCTATTTCCTTCTCTGGGGAATCATCCTGTACAGAGACTGAACCCATGTCTCCTGCATTGGCAGGTAGATTCTTTACCACTGAGCTACCAAGGAAGCTCCAAAACGGCCTTTGATATCATTAAAATACCATTTTGGACTTGATTATTCAAATTTATCACCAAATATTGCACATTCTTTTCTTAAAATTCCCAGTGTTTATAAAAGGGAACAAAAAGACACAGATCACAAATGTAATTGGCAAGGTTAATTAACCTATTATTTTTGCCATTCCAGAAGTGAAGCTGCAGCCCCAGAAAAGTCCACTGATTTATAGCTAAACATATTACCCTGTCTGTACTGAAGCATCAGAAAATTGCATGGAAATAACTGGATCAAGTAATGAGTATTTATGGTCACAAAGGTTATAACAGCTACAACAACAAGGAATGTTTTGAAAAGTAGCTGCCATGACAGGGTAAAATATATCCAGCAAGACTCCTTATTAAAACTGAAGAAATACATTCATCTCTTGCCAAACCTTCTACAAAAGGAAAAAAAAAAAAAAAACTCAAAAAGGTATGTGTGGACAAAAGTGGGAAGGGAAATTTTCCACTCATATTTTCTTATTCTGTACTTTGTATAATGTTCTCCCTCAGAGAGGACAAATATAACTGATGAAAAATTAATGCAAAGGCTGAATGATGCAGCTAGGAAGTCAAAAGAACCATTGTCTCTGAATGAGACGCTTTCATCCTCAAATTACATCTCCCAGACACATCAAGAATATTTGCTATCAGCATCACCATCTTGCATTTTTGAGTAAACTGACATTGTCCATATGTCCGTAATCACTAATGCCCGTTATACATTTTCCATAAAAGAAAACAAAGACCCTTCAAATGATAAGATAATAAAAAAGGCAAAGTCCTATTATTGAAACAGAATGTTGAATAGCTGCAGGTAAAAATGTGTGGGGATTTCTTTATTGTATTTGTGTAGTAGTTTTCTATAGAAGTGTCTGCATTACTCAGATGATGGAGAAATTTCGCAGGAAGGATCCCACAGCTCTCTTGGTTTTAGTTTTCTCATACAGAAATTTAGACTTCTATTTTTCTCTTGTTTAAAGCTAATTTTCCTCAGAATCCAAATAATATATATTTTCCCAACTAAAATACCAACTCACTCTTCCGTTTTTTCCATATAATTTATATTTCAGCAGATCGAACAATTGGTGCGGTTACTGTTCAATGAAACCCTCCTACTGGGCTTGAGGTTCCTGCTGTGATGGCTTAGCCGCGCACCAACCACTCACTTCACCTGGACACCTTGTTAGTAAATTATAACCTCAAATCAATGGAAAACTGTGAAAACTCCTAATGTTTTCTCCAAAATAAGAAAATTAATCTCAGGACTACAACAGAGCTATTTTAAAAGATAAAGTTATTATGCTAACATGTTAGAGAATAAACATACAAGTAACATTTTAAAACTACTTTAAAAATAGCTTATGCATGTAAAAGTTCAACTTCTCTTTCCATACACACACACACACACGCACATATATATATATAAAGCTTTGTGATGATGAGTTATGAAATGGAAAGCATTATGATTAATTTTTTACAAGCAATGGTAATAACAAAAATTAGATACTGGAAACCTTTCAATATTTCTATGAAATAATTTTTTAAAACTATGTTTTAACAATAGGAAAATGTGAAAATCAGAACTTAACCAAACATTCAAAATTAGAATAACTCATTGTGGGACAACTTGAAATTACGCAGCTTATAAAGTAATGCAATATAATGTATACACAACGATGTTTAATCTGAGTCTGATTGAACTTTAGACAACTTCTGGTTAACAAGACATACAGGGCATGAAGAAACAAACATCACATTGAGGACATAATCAGATGAAACTCAAACACGGGAAATTCTACAAAACCATAGGCTTAAATGCTTCAAAAGACAATTTTATGAAAAAAAAAAAAAAAGATACTTGCGAAGGAAAATTTTAGAGATGTAAGAGGCATAGTAATTTCATTTACAATATGTGAACATATCCAAGCTTAGCAAAAAAACTATTAAAAATATGTTGGCCAAATGTAAACTTTGTATATCATTTGGATATTACAATATATGGTACTAAGGAATCATTGTTAATTTTTCTAAATATGATAATAGCATTTTGATTATGAAGAAAATGCCCTTCTTTTTAGGAGAAGCATACTGAAATATATGAATATTATAATTCTGCAGCAAACGATTGTACAGCATGTGTGTGTGATTTTGTACACGTATTTTCCAAAATGTTAACTATTGCGGAAACTAGATGGAGAGACTACAGGTATTTGTTGTGACATTTTTTCAATTTTCCTTCGTGTTTAAATATTCTTATAATACATGGTTAGAAACTATTATCATACGTTTACATATATCAATGCATATAAAGAAAACAAATATTTAAAAAAATTCAATAACTTAAACAAGAAATATTCTTTAATTTGGAAAAAAAATTCTTTCTAATTGTGCAGCAATGTGTGAGACTTTGACCTTGAAGTTATAGCAATGTTATGCACCCCAATTCTACTGCCTCTTTCTCACTCTGTTACTCTGAAGTCAGTGTGGTTCTCAGGGCCAAGAAGATGAGCCAATTACTTTTGCTCCTGATGACACGAGGTTAGGATAGTTAATCAATACTTCCTATAGTGCAAGGCAATAGGTCTTCTCTCAGAATCATTTGATTCTTTCAGGTCAGTTTCATCACTCAGCCTTGTCCGACTCTTTGGTCACATGAACCTCAGCACACCAGGCTTTCCTGTCCATTAATAACTCCCAGAGCTTGCTCAAACTCATGTCTGTCAAGTCAGTGATGCCATCCAACCATCTCATCCTCTGTCATCCCCTTCTCCTCCTGCCTTCAATCTTTCCCAGTATCAGGGTTTTTTCTAACGAGTCATTTCTTCGCATCAGGTGGCCAAAGTATTGGAGCTTCAGCCTCAGCATTAGTCTTTCCAATGAGTATTCAAGACTGATTTCCTTTAGGATGAACTGGTTGGAGCTCCTTGCAGTCCATGGGACTCTCAAAACTGTTTTCCATCAGCACAGTTCAAAAGCATCGATTCTTCAGTGCTCAGCTTTCTTTATGGTCCAACTCTCACATCCATACATGACTACTGGAAAAACCATAGCATTGCTTAGACAGACCTTTGTTGGCAAAGTACTGTCTCTGTTTTTTAATATGCTGTCTAGATTGGTCATAGCTTTTCTTCCAAGGATCGAGTGTCTTTTAATTTCATGGCTGCAGTCACCATATGTAGTAATTTTGGCGCCCAAGAAAATAAAGGCTGTCACTGTTTCCATTGTTTCCTCATCTATTTGCCATGAAGTAATGGGATTGGATGCCATGATCTTAGTTTTTGTATATTGAGATTTAGGCCAGCCTTTTCACTCTCCTCTTTCACTTTCATCAAGAGGCTCTTCAATTCCATTTCACTTTGTGCCATAAGGGTGGTGTCATCTGCATATCTGAGGTTATTGATATTTCTCCTGGCACTCTTGATTCCAGCTGGAATCAAGCACAAGTATTTGATTCTATACTTATCTCAAAGCCTTATAATTCCTAGGCTCTCTTCTTAAGGGAAATGATGGCTATTTATAAGCACAGTTGTCCAAATTGTTCAGGAAAATCACCCCTATTTAATATCAGTCAATTCTATTTATGAGTATTTATGAATTTAAGTAACTCTAGTTCTTAAAAATTAGTCAAATCTGGATTACTTATTTTAATTTTAAAATAATGAGAACCTGCTTTAGAATTCTACAGGGTTCGCTTTATTTCTATTCTACTATGAGCATTTCTTAAGCTTTCACTAAGTCCCAGGCCTAGTAGTAGGATCTGGCCTAGGAGTAGGAGCTGGAGATAGCATCAAACTATTGAGTTATTTATTGATTATTTTCTCACCCTTCTCCTCCTTCCCTGCTTCACTCATCAGACTATCCCTAGACTCATTATAAACCTCCTTCTTCCTTCATCACTGCACAGAAATTAAATGTTTTAAGAAATAGAACAATCCTTTTGCTATATGTAACAATACGATTATTATAAGGAAAAAGAAAACTTGCTCACATACAGAATAACAGCCTGCATGTTCCTCCCCAGGGTCTGAAAGAGGACTGTTGGGGAGCAGAGGCAGGGGGAGAATTACTGCCAGGGAAGGATTACTACCTGACATGGTTGTCAGAGGGCAACCACGTGAGCAAGCACTGGCATGAATGGACCATGTCTATGTCATCAGGAAGTAAGGAAGCAGATGTAACAAATATGGCCAACTTACCAACAGGCATGACTCCCCTTCCTTCTAGATAAAAGAAGTCCCCAAATATGAAACTCCAAGCTGTGAACTTTCAAAGTTGCAAACATGCATCTAGTTCTAGCAAGGAACCAGAACCTGTGCCATCAGTGTCAGGGCTGAGTGAAGTTGTAGCCTGCCTGCCATCTCTTATTGTTGATGATCCTTCAGCTCTACCATCTCCCACTTCCTCTCCCTCCTCCAGTCAGTAACTCTTGCCTGTTCACTTGATATCAGCCCCTATATGCCAGTTGTTGTGCTGTACTATTGTACATTCAAGGAACTGTAATGTTAGAGTTTAAATGCTTTATTTATTTTTTTGTATTTTTATGTATTATCTGTATGAAAAGTATTGTAAATCTACTATGGTACAGTACTATAGTACTGTATAGTACTATATGCTAAGTTGCTTCAGTCGTGTCCAACTCTGTGCGACCCCATAGATGGCAGCCCACCAGGCTCCCCCGTCCCTGGGATTCTCCAGGCAAGAATACTGGAGTGGGTTGCCATTTCCTTCTCCAATGCATGAAAGTGAAAAGTGAAAGTGAAGTCACTCAGTCATGTCCGACTCTTTGCGACCCCATGGACTGCAGCCTACCAGGCTGCTCCGTCCATGGGATTTTCCAGGCAAGAGTACTGGAGTGGGGTGCCATTGCCTTCTCCGATAGTACTATATAGATGATTGTGTTAACTGTGTACCTAGACTAACTTTGTTGGACTTACGAACTAATTGGCTTTATGAACAGGCTCTTGGAATGGAACTCATTCATATGTAGGGGACTCACTGTAATAGAAATTTTGTCATTGAGCCTCCTAGTGCTTTGCAGGAGGCTCATTTTCTCCCTAGACCTACTAGTCAAATTATACTTGACCACAGGCAATCACTACACCATTCCCTTTACCAACAATTGATTTAAGCATGGACATAAGAAAAAATACTAACCAATGAGTTCCTAGAAAATACCTTTTGAGAACTGCTGGGGATGGATTTCCTCCTGGATGAAAATATATGCAATGCCACTAACCTTCCTATCTTTCTGCTTCTGATGTCACTGCTACCTGAAATGGAGACAGCCAACTTGTAACCAACCCCACAAGTACCAGTCCACATGCTACAGAAAGAGAATAGAAAGGTGAAAAGTGTGTGGTTTCTTGATGACATCACTGAACTGCTAAATTCAACAAACTGAGAAATATTCTGCCTCCAGAATCATATGATGTGAAGTAATACATGTTCTTTATTTAAGCTGAGTCACAGTTTATTGCTTGCTGATGAAAGCATACCAACAGATGCAACCATATAAGTGGAGGGGGATGATAAAAATCGTGCAGCTCCAAACATGTGTTTTAGGATGTAGACATGGTGGAATAATCTGCCAAGCAACTAGAAAAAAATGGAAGTATTTGGAACTAATAGCAAGACCCACACATTTGGTAAAAGGAAGGACTTAGTGAACTGGTTTGTTAGTGAGTCTGTCCTGCGATGTAGGGCTGGGCTGTTAGTCAGTCAAGAGAGAACACCCTTGGACAGCTTGAAGCCTGCAAACTTCAGCCCATGATTAGCACCAAGGATGTCAGGGTAAGATAATGAGATACAAAGAGGTCAGAAGATGATACAAATATGTTCTTGCATAGGTAACAGTAGCAAAGGAAGAGTAAGCAGAAGCTCATCATCCAAGACCTCGGTTCCCAAGAAGCAGGGCCTCAGGAAGTCCTGTGGTCCATTGTAGGGGACTCTGCTATTGGACAGAGTAACCAGCTGAAATTCTGAGTTGGAACTGAGGTTTATGTACTCAGTCAATGTGGAAATAGGGAGGGATACAAGTTATAATTTGGGGGGAAGAAAAAAAGCATGTCAAGCATCTTAAAAAAGGAATAGAAGAGATGAATAAAAAATTAAGAATATAATATATCAAAGATAAGCTATGCCAACCAACTATTCCTCACATTTTAAAGAAAGACAGATTAGGATGAATACATAAGATGGGAGAGCAGATGCCAATGACCCATGCTGTAATGAAGAGATAAACAAGGGTTCTATGCTATGCTGAGGCTAAGATAGAGTTTCCAGGAAGTAAGGCTAGTAGAATATTGGGGCTTAGTTTGGGTGTGTCTGAATACATTGAAGGAAGCCGTCCTGGTGTAGGGTGTGAAAACACTGGTTGAAAGACACCAGTACTGAACTCTTGAGTCCAGCTCTTAGGAGCAGAGACAGCTGCTTGGGTTGCTCCAAAATGGCAAAATCTGATTACTGCAAGCCCTGTAGACCCATCTAAGTACTGGGGTCCAGAAGCTCAGACTGATTGCAGTTACTGGGGCTTCTGAAGCATTCTAAGCTTCAATATTCTTTCCTGGTAACTGTAGGTATCATGTCTAGTTCACAAAGTGGATACAGGAAACAAGGCAAGAGCCCCATGAACATCAGTGAGGCACTCAGTGATGCAGTATCTATACTCAGAGGCTGTGGAAACTTGGTGCTGATGGTTCATGGAGGTTGTCAACTGTCCTTATTTATGTAAACTCAGAGCTCAGGCAAGAGGAAGAGTTGGCATAGGAGAAACCTAGGCAGGGGAGATGTCAGTGGAAGTGGCAGTGAGCAGCTATGATAAATAGATAAAGGCTGGGAGAAAAGCGAGCTGGAGCTCTGACTTTTGCACTTTTCATTGTGAATTCCAGCAGATTGCCGGACACACAGCAGGTGCTCAATAAATAATTGTTGGATGAATGATTTAATTAATTGAGGCTGTGTGGTAGCCCATTATGATCTAAGCGTTATCCTTCACAGAGAGAAGTGTGTGTGTATTGCTTCATCCCACAAGCTGACCTCAAGTTTCTTGGCCACTGCATCTCCCAGATTTTAAGTTGGCCATATTTCTTATTTTATGAAATGAAATAAATGCTAATGTTCTAGCGGAGGAATGTAAACAAGTGTGCTTCGACAAATTCGATGTGACTAAAAAGAAATGGTAGCAGGTGGATGAAAGTGGGTCCAATTAAGATATATTTGCTTTTTGTGCCACAGATTCTATGCTTTTCCAAATACAACTGTTAGATGATAAGGGGATGGGGACTATTTTTGTCTCTTTTTTTTTATCTTGGAGAAATATATTTTCTCATCAATAGTTTATGCAGTTCTCTTTTCATACTTTGTTTTTGTGATGCTTCCTTTAAAGACTTTCTGTGCTGTTTTATTTTGTGCCATTGTTTATACTGCATTTGTTGTTGTTATTTTTGCATTTACATTCCGCAGAGAAATAATACTTAACAGCATAAAAATCCCAGAACCGCATCAGGATAAAAGAGGTGATTTATAAACACATAATAGTCATTTTTGGTACTTTTCATCATTAGTCAAGCTGAGAGAACAAATTGGAATTTGTGCTTCTGGTGGGCTTTCTGAAGGGATCCTCAGATAAATGTAGCCGAAAATGAAAGATAATTCCAGTTAAAAGATAATGGATATTATACACAATTATGGCTGTGGCCAAGTCAAACACTTTGAAATTAAATGTATTTGTATGAGAAACCACGGTGTTAAATAAAATAATCAACAGGAATTTGTTTCTGTCTTTGCTCTGATCTATTCACATCTCCTATTTTGTGTAGTAAGTGACAATTCTATTTAAATACAAAGACACCAAAACTTTCCAACCTGGAGTAAAGGCTAGCATTTAAACTAGTGTATTATTAAGATTATTTAAAATTTTCAGAATTTAGCATATAATTTTATTTATGTTCATTTCATTTTGCTAATTTAGAGCCCCAAACTAGAAAGCTTCTGCGTGACAAATAATTTTTGATCCTAGTGATGACATCTCTGTAAATGTTCCATGTGCTAAATTTATCACATCTATAAGAAAATATGGCAAAAATAGATTACAGAAGAAATGATAGTATTCTTACTTTAAAAGCTATGCTACCACATGTCAGTTCATAGGACTATACCTGAGACCCACAGAATAGTAGCAAAGAGAAAACAGTAAAATTAGTACAACCAAATGAGTAAAACAAATATATCATTAATTCCAGCAAAACCACTAACTCTAATGACTCACTGATATGACTGTGTCATGTGCAGATTTTAAAAAGAATTTTTAAATGATAGTCTTTTTTCCTTGATAGCATGTTGATTATCTGATGTTACCAATGATAAAGTGAGATTCCTCTAAGGTCACAGAAGATGTGTTATTTTAGTGTATAGTTTCATCAAAAAGAGAAAGAAAAAAAAGCAAAGACAGACATACGTAGATGAAATACAGAGTGGGAGGATTATTATCGCTTCATGCTTGATTCAATTTAAAATCCCACAGCCTTCTCAATCTCCAAGGCAACTTAATCTTTTGCCCCATGGATTACCTCTAGGTACCAAGTAAACATTTGACCCTGAAGCTCTGTGACTGCTAGCTGCAGTTTATTAAAAGTTGTCACCCTCAAAAAATAAATCAGATCACTGGGCTCTCTTCATTGTGTTCTGTTAGGGCCCTGATGAGTCTTGTAAATAATAAGAGATGTTGTATCTTTCCAGAAACTGGTTATGTGGAGATATGCCTGTTAACTTAATGTTTGTGTGTTTATCCAGTTTGCCAATTTCAAAACCCATGGAATGGGAGGGAGGATGTGAAATTAGAACTGGCTATCCAAACACTCTCCAAATTGGACTTGGGGGACATTTTGGGAAAGGGTACAATAAGACCCCTAATGTTTATTGCTCCCACTGCAAAGAATACAATTAAGGTCCCTTAATGTTTATTGCTCCAGCCTGAAAGAACACCATTAAGTCCGAAGCATCACCTGATGGCATCCTCATTCAGCCACACTCCTTGAGCACAGATGGGACATTATGTAACACAAAGAGAGCTGGGTTGCTCACCTGGCTGCATTTGAAGAACCCTGTCAAGAACTTTTCTTTAAACAAATCCAGTAGCAAGATAATATGGCAGCCCACCTCCCCCATCTGCCAACATCCTGTAAGCTCTGTGGCAACATGAACAGAACTGAATCAATATTCATGATTCCTGTTGTTTGGAGAAAAAAATGAAAGAAAGAATTAAAAAAAAAAACACGAAAAAACCACTATATGTTCTGCTGTGTTAGTGTGTCTAATGAGAATAAATTAAAACTCAGCTGAGACATGACCCTGAACCTTCTGCTTCCTCTTAACTGTCAATTTAAGTTTCCTTAGCTCTGTGATCAACTACTTTCTAAGTACAAGTTGACACTGGCTCAATGTCTTGCAAATACAGGTAAAATGGGAGGGGAATGGCCTGAAACTTGATGCTGATGGCACCTGGTTCTGCCCCATTACCCCTCATCTTGGTCTTCAGCTTCTTGTAGCTCTAATTTCATTTCTTTAATAGCCTGGCTTTTGATAAGAATCTTCCCCTCTCTGCCCCTTCCATGGCCAAGTTCCCTTTGTGGTGTCATTGTTAACTTCTCACAATGTGACTTCATTTCTCTAAGAAATTCCCAGCAGTGGTCTTTAATGGCAGGTTAATGGGCTGTTAAATCTCAAATTTTCCAGGATGATTTTGTTACTAGAAGTAGTCTTCCTCCTATTTCCAGTGTGGTCAATAGAAGCCTGTATTAGAGGCACTTAATGCTTTATACACTAAGGATATTGTGCTCCAAATCAGAACAAACAAGAGACACTTTTTACTCCTTTATGATATCAACACCATTTTAGGAGAATGTCTGCCATGGGTCCAATTTGTTATGCCTACATAAATCAATAAAGGCTCTGAAAAATACAGGAAGTTTTGCCAGCTATGCGCTTACAAATATTAGATGAGAGGGTTCCCAGACAGCAGATCATCCATAAGCTGGTTCTCAAGCCTGTGTTGTCGTATGCTTCATGACTTGTTTCATTATCTGCCACTGCTACTTTATGTTGGCCATTTCTTTCTGAACCCCTCATAAACAAAATCCTTAATGATACATAGCCCAAGTGAATTCATTTACCAACAAAATAGAGCACAAGATTATATATAAACCAGAAACCTAGGTGCCTTGCTACAGAATTTCTATAAATTATAATAGCCTGTTGGAGTTTATCATAATTTCCAATTGGATCAGTGCTATAGACAATTAGAAACCTAGCCAATGCCAATATGAAATTCTTCCTAATGATTTTTAAGAATGGTAGGTAGCTATTAAAATCATGGTAATTCGGACAGATGACAAAGAGTAAATGACAAAATAAAGCACTTTCCAGTAGATAGTTTTTGGATCTGATATCCTTCATAGATTCTACCTTAAGCTAAAATAATTCATTGCACATTTTTTCATTGAATATTTAAGGTGAAGGTTGTGCCAGTTCTTAACATGTAATCTTAAGATATTTGCATATAATTTTATAGAACAGAATATTCTTTTATTCTAATTGAATAGTATAGACATATTATCATTTGTTAGAAATGAAATGGATACAGTCCAAGGAGCTTTTTTTTTCTTTACTAAGAAACTTAAAATCTGATAGGAAAAAAATTTACAAGTATACAAATGACTAAAGTTCAAAATGAAAATTTAAAAAGCTTTTGAGACACCCTATTTTCTTTCAATATGTTATTAAATGAGATATTACTTAAAGTCTTGCTAATAGAGAATAGGTAGAAAAGGTATAATGATACAAACATAAAAGAAGATAATTTATCATACACATGAAAGTTCAAAGCAGATGAACATCTTACCTGTAGAGACTCGGGAATATAGTATCTTTCTACCTAATGGATGTACCATCCCTTAAGACCACTCTGTCAGTTGCATCAGTCTTCAGAAGGGGAAAAGGAAAGTGTAGCCTGCATACCCATGTAGGGGAGGAAAAATAACTTTTTATCTGCCTTTGTAGGTTCTTGCTTGGTCTGATAATTAAATTGATATAAGGTAGACTAAAAGGAGAAACATGTGCTTCCCTGGTGGCTCAGTGGTAAAGAATTCTTCTGTCAATGCAGGAGATGCAGTTTTGATCCCTGGGTCAGGAAGATCTCTTTGAGAAGGAAATGGCAAACTGCTCTAGTATTCTTGCCTGGGAAATCTCATGAAGAGAGGAACCTGTTATGGAACAGGAACAGTCTATGAGGTCGCAAGAGTCAGACATGACTTAGAGACTAACCGACACAACAGGAGCGATACATATTTAACTTCGTGTGTATGGCAGTCCTGCAAATATATGAGACTCAAAGAGAATCAGGTAACTGAGGTTTAAATACCATCTTGAGATAAAAGGGAAAGGATCTGGGGCATCAAAAGAAAAGAAGATGATTCACAAGAAGATGAGAAAAGCAAATATTTAGTAAATAAGTGCTTGCTTGCCATGCATCTAAGTCTTTCAGATGAAAAAGTTATCTGTGCTATTACCACTTTAGCTGGTACAGGCCCCTTTTATAAATTATTTTAGGCAGTTAAGGGGAGGTAGGAAGACTTTCCTGAATCTGCTGGGTCTTGATTGCCTTCAGTTCAATATGCCAAAATGGCATGCTTTGGGGTGCCTCACCTGGTTTTTAAAAAGTCTTTGGGCAAAAAAAGCACCTATTGCTTCCATTCATATTCCACTGGTTAGAATTCAATGACAAGGACACACCAACTGTAAAAGAAGGTAGAAAATGGGTCCTAGTTGTGGCTTGAAAAAAAGACGATGAATTTTAGTTAAGTGCCAGCTAGTGCTTCCTTTTACGGTGTTGAGAAATGGAAAAATCCTACTGAGTAAACTTTCTTCACTCTCTGAAGAGGAATCTTTAAAGTAGGAATCTAAGAGTCATTTAAAAGTGGGAAGACAAGAGAAACTCCATAAAGAGCAGACCTGCTGCTGAAATCAGAATGTCACGAGCATAAACACAGTATCGTATGTGATTGTGTTAGACATACTTGGGAGGTGAGTACTTGGGACAAAGGAAAGCAGACAGAAGAGAACACCGAATGCTGGGTTATCTGGCCGTGAGTGGCAGGAGTGAAGGAGCCAGTCAGGCCTTACAGGTTATAAGTTAATAACTAATACGATTCAGGAGGTGGTTCAGACCAGAAAGGAAAGGACACGAAATCAAGATGGATGTGATCTGGTAGGGGGATAGTGAAAAAATGAAAGTCAAAGACCTTCCAGGACAAAAGTGCAGAGGTAAATAGCTAAGGAATATAAGTCCACAGAAAAAGGTTTTCAAGGCAAGAACTTGGCAAGTAAATTATTTTTATTGATTCAGTTGTGGAATGGGGTTTTGCCAGTGGGTAAATGGACTGGAGATAGAGATCACTGGAGGAGGTAACACGAAGAACTTCAGAGAGCAGGGTGTTAAAGAGGCATCAACATAAATCTGGGAGATTCTGATAGTGACAGAAAGAAAGGATCCACCAGGAGAAACTGGTAGCCACAAGCACGGCAGTAGGGAACAAGGAAAAAATTTCACCCTACCCTAGATTTTTTGAGTTGAAAAGAAGTATACCTTAGTGAAGATGGTTGTGTAAAATGACGCTGTGTTAGGGACAATGTTTTGCCACCCACTCCAGTATTCTTGGACTCCGCTGTGGCTCAGCTGGTAAAGAATTCACCTGCAATGTGGGAGACCTGGGTTGGATCCCTGTGTTGGGAAAATCCTCTGGAGAAGGGAAAGGCTACCCACTCCAGTATTCTTGCCTAGAGAATTCCATGGACTGTGTAGTCCATAGGGTCACAAAGGGTCAGCCACAACTGAGCAACTTTCACTTTCACTTTGCCACGGTACTGAAAATAGAGTTTAGAAATGAAATGATAGAATATTTAACAATGAATTTTAAGATTCATGTTGTATTTCTCTTCACCAATATAGTAAACACTTTTTTTTGTAAATACATTTTTTAAAACTTCAGGACAAATACTTTATATTAGATGTAAGGTGTGGGCCTGCAAGCATGCTCAGTCACTTTAGTCATTTCTGACTCTTTGTGACCCTATGGATTGTAAGCTCCTCTGTCCAGGGATTTTCCTGCAAGAATACTGGAGTTTGTTGCCATTTCCTCCTCCAGGGTATCTTCCAGACCCAGGGGTTGAATCTGCATCTCCTGCATTGCAGGCATATTCTTTACCACTGAACCACTCAGGAGGCTCTGGTATAAGGTATCATGTTTTAAGTCACTACTCTGAGAGCCCTAAAATTGGAATCGTACTAGTTGGAATGATATTACATTTGGAAGCAAGGATAACAAGGAAGAACAAAATGTAAATGCATAAACAGTGTTTATATCTTTAATTTTACTCCTAAATCAAATCGTAACCTTAATATTCTTTACTAAGTAAAAAAAAAGTTTATTGAATGTAATTATTACTGCAAAATTATGATGGGCAAAATTTAAGCTTATTTTTATTTACTAAGGGCATGATTAAAAAACAGCTGTTAGTTATTTTTAGCTGCCTTTAAGATTGGAAACGTGTGGTGCAGTATAATAGAGTAGTTGGCTAATTAATCTTTGTTTTCATAAACTCTAAATGTATAATTATAGTCTTTAGTAGTAGCACATGGAAGGCTCAGAGGAGCTTTCCTGGATTAAGATGCATTTTGATGTGCATAGCATCATGGCTGGCAGGGCATAGAGAGTCTAGATCAACTATATTCTATAAGTAGTATCTGTATTATGAGTGTATTTCAATCATAACTATCTACATATTCATAAAAGTAAAAACTATAGCTCAAATTTATATAACATAAGGAGAAAAGGGAAACAGTCTCATAAATGTTTTCTGGTATCTGCATGCAAGAGGCTCATTAGAGATGACAAGGAAAGAATAAAGAGAGAAGGAAGAAGAGAAGAAAGAAAATACTTCATTTTTAAGAAGCACAAAGTTAGTCTCATTTCAGAAAACACAACACACACAATTATATGCAAAAGCTTCACTGAGCTAGGTGGAGAGTAATTTGATTTTCTAAGAAAAGTTAAATTTTAGAATGTACAATTGCTGTTTGACTGTTTTTTGTAGTCTATAATAAATGTTTACTATAAATAATTTACAAGTCCACCACACATCACTCTGCTGAATAGACACGTAATAAATATTTATTGAATGAATGAAAGATAGGTACAATGGATCCTATTTCTAAGAGGATAAGTAAAATGTGAAGAAGACTATGAAATCTATCTTACACATTATTAATAGTCACTTCCTTTCTTATCCTTCAGAAAACATTTCATGATTCCTTTTATGGCAGAGCAGAAATTAGATTTATTGTTTTTTAGTATTTTTACAGTAAGAGTTACTGTCAGAAAAAAAAAAAAAAGGAAGATATGGATTCCAAGTAATATAATGTTGGTTACTTAATAACAAAAAAGAAACCATCATATTCAACTGAAGCATGAAAACACAGACTCAAGAATATGAAAGCTGCCTGTGGAATTCCGTAGATATCTATAGAAAAGTTGAATGTACTTTCTCTGTCACAATGAAGTTAGAAAAGGACTGACTTCAACACTCAGTGATTAACAAAACCGTGGAGTTGTGTAGGAAGAAGAAAGCAATGTCACAAGCAGACAGGCAGTCCCAGGGCAATGCTTTGGTGTAAGGAGGTCAATAGAAACTGAGTTGGACAATGGCACTTCAATGACATTTTCATGATGATTCTTGGAAGACTGCACAGGAATTCATTTTCTGTCTCATAAAAGAATATAATTTGATATGTTTTTATCTTGTTTTTTGTCTCTCCTTCCTTCTATACTGCTATGTCTAAGTTCTTTTCTTGCTCCCTTTTCTACACATTAAATGCAAATCACTGGAAATGCCATGACTGTCCCATTTTCTCACAATCGCAATGCCGCATGCGGGACTGTCTAGCTCATCACTTATTCATTTCTGAGGTCCTTGGGAGGCAAAGTAAGCACACTTTCAGATACCAGTTTTAGGATTTTGCTGCATTCAAACATTTACTAATGTTACATTTGGAAATGTGTATTTGTTAGCTGCTGGTAGTCCTTGGCGGTCTTATTACAAGTGTCATTAAAGCATCATAATATTTGGAAGAATTGCTCTGCTTCGAGATATTCAGGTTCATTAATGAACATTATCCATCTGACACATTTGGTAAACACCAGAGCTTCAGAGAACAGCTCATCAGGGATAAACTCGACCCTCTGGGCTCACTTGGAGAAGCTCATGAACTCACTACTGTTCACCCTCATTAGGCTTGAGATGCAGAGATGAAAAAAACAACACTGAAAACTGCCAATATTTGTACTTTCAAGTTTAGAAAGTCTAATGTCTTCTTTCATTGTTGTTATGGAGATTGTGGGCAAGAAAAAAAGAAATGCCCTATGCAAGTTCTGTTTGCTTTTCTTTGGAAAATGTCAGTGTTACCTTTGAATTAAGTTCTGAAAAAAATAAAAACGAGGTTGTAATTTAAATTAAAAAAAAGGTTTTCTATCTAGCACCTCAGTTTGGGGGGAGGGGGGGAATCAGGAGTATCTTTCAGGGCACAAATATTGTTGAAAAATGGCATAGAAGAATGTAAACATTATTTTTCTCCAAAATGACATTTCCTCTAAAATGGTGATCTATGGACCAGAAGGCATGGGCCACATTCAGCTATGACCCATGTACTATAACCTATGGAAATATTCAATGAAACTGAATTAAGTCCAACTTTCCAAAGCAAACAGGATCCCAGATATATACTTCTTTGGACACTTCAACTAAAATAGCTTCTGCCAAAAGCATAAAACATGCTTTCTCATCACTATGTAAACTATAGAGTAAAAATATTTGAGTAGCTGTATAATTTTTTGTACATAACAGATATGTAACC
Organism: Giraffa tippelskirchi; assembly: GCF_054371585.1. Classification (NCBI taxonomy): domain Eukaryota; kingdom Metazoa; phylum Chordata; class Mammalia; order Artiodactyla; family Giraffidae; genus Giraffa; species Giraffa tippelskirchi. The sequence continues at coordinate 123,992,306 of NC_137283.1, forward strand.
ATATCTTACAATATTAATATTTACCTGGGAATCAAAGAATTTTAAAGATCATCATCAAAAAATATATTTAACAGGTTAAAGGTCTTATATTTTATTATTTAAAAGAATTATGTTGATTGAGTCTAGCACTTGATAAGACTCTCACTAATGTCTCTTTGAAATCATAAATAGTTCCCTGCTAAACATGTGAACTAAGAGCTTCCTCGCTCATTTTAAAGTTATGGGGAGATTCAACCTTCTGAATCCTCTGAAATCCTCATATTTCAATTGTGTCCACTGAGACCATTCAGATATTTGGTCCCACTGTAAAAATAAAAATACATTTGTATTTCAAAAGACTTTCTAACTATAATGAAAAAATATATATATGTGTGTATATATATATATATATATATTTACTGATAAAGCAGTTGAAATCAATTGGGTACTCAGAATTACATCCAAGAGAAATTCAATTCTTAGTAGGATCAAAAATCTTCATCCATCAAATATTTATATCCCTTATCTTCTCTTAATTTTAATTTGGCATTCATAATAAAAGCAAAATAATTATAAATGTGTGGGTAAAATAGTTCATTGTATTAACAAAAGTATGTTCACTAAGGTAATTTGATAGTTTTCCAAAATCCTTCAGGGAGGTACAATTGATCCTCATTTTCCATGGATTCTAAACTTTCACAAACTTGTCATCCCCAAATCAGTATTCATAGGATATTCACGGTCATTTGTATTCATGCACAGAGCAGTGAAAACCTTGCCCAATGCACACATTCTCAGCTGAGGTTGTACGAGGCGATGCTCTGCTATGTTCTGACTCTTATTCTGTCAAGAAGTATCCTTTCCAAGATCTATGTACTGCCAGTTTTTCACATTTTTGTGCTTTTTTGTTGGAGATTTTCCTGCATCAAATGGTCCCCCAAGCATAGTTCTAAAGTGCTAGCTAGTGTTTCTATGCACAAGAAGGCTTCAATTTGCCTTTCAGAGAAAATGTGTATTTCAGATAAACTTGATTCAGGGATGAGTTATAGTGCTGTTGACTATGGATTCATTGGTAATGAATCAACAAGACACACTAAATAAGGTGTCTTTAAACAGAAACATAATACATAAGACAAGTTTCTGTATTATTCAGTTGGTTAAAATGTTGTGACCAGAGGCTCACAGGAACCTAACTCTGTGTTTCCCCTAAGAGTAATAGTTAATTACTATTAATTCACTAATACAGAGTTCATGGCAATGTATTGAACATGACAACCACAAAGAATAATAATTGAATGTATATATTATTTTGTAATTCCTATTAGGTGAGACTGGAACTGTTGATATCACTCTTTGCTTAGGCAATATACAAATTCAATTTTCATCAAGCCAAAGTCTTTGTATGCTATGCTCTCATTCCCATAAGAAGCAAATTCAATACTTTAAACATTCTCTCAGGTAACCAAACATTTTCTTTGGTTACCTGAGCATTTCAAAGAATGTGCATGCAAATTAATGAAGACTGTCATTTGGTAGGAATAATTCTCCTGCAAATATTTTGGTTGGGTTTTGTTTTGGTGAGTCATATTAAGATATTATCATAATATCATCTTGACTAGTTAAGGGTTTTTCCATATAGTCATGTTAAAAAGTATAACATACAATATTTGTTGTATATAACTATATTGAATCTGGCAATCTGAATGTTTAATTGCAGAAATAAATAGCCATATATGAATATAAATTAATAACATATATATGAAATGTATACGTGCCTATATATATACATATATATACAGCACTATTTTATATACTGTACAATTTTTTTCAGATAAGCTTGAAGATAATTATACATTTATTTTAGTACTCTAAAGAAAATACCTATTTCAATACCATTAACATAGTACACAGAATTAAGAATTGAATAGCTTAAAAAATTTATTGATGATATTTTATAATAATCAGAATTTTACAGATACACCTGACTAAAATAACTTCATTTGTAAAACAAAGACAAACGATCATTTTACTACTCTGACCTAAATTGTAAGACTTTTGAAACTTTCAAAATCTAGCTGTGAAGTTGGTTGAGAATTACCATGCACTTGGACTTGATATTGACATCAGTAATCAGGAAGATAGATATAGCATCAAATGTTAAACTAATACTTGCATAATAATAAAACTGCATTTAGTTGAGATATATCTGGAAACAAAGGCCCAGTGAAGGGCATGATAGGAACAGCCACCAGTTAGAACACCACATGGCAGAAGAAGTGGTCATTGAAAAGACCTTAAGATCCTTTAGCTGAGGCTCTTATTGAGGGTGGGGGTGGGGTAGCAGCTTGTATCCGGGCAAAGACAAGGCACTGAGTGTTGGGATGGTGGTGGTTTGAGCACAGTTTTAATCTTGGCAAGCTGGAGATTTCATGCCTGTCTTATTTTCCTTTGAAAGGGACCTTTTCTTATCTCGGACACTTGTGCATGGGATTCTTACTGTAATTTGTCATCCATAGTTGGCCACTCAGCAAGCAACAGAGCTTAAGAAGAAGCATTTGTTGTTCCAGAAAGGTTTCTGGGTAGTTATACCATCAGACCTGTCAGAAAAACTAAGAGCACTGATTTAAATTTTTCGGTGTGTTACTTAATTACCTTTTTAATTAGGATAAAATGTCTTTTCACCCTCTTCTATTTGAATACTGCCATCCCTGCTTTCAGGGCCAAGTTATAAATACACTGCAATGAATAGTTCTCGCCCCCTCCCTTCTCTTTCCCCACTGAGCCAGCTGCTCCTGTGTGTTCAACTGTCAGGATCTGTGCTGCAGAGATGCTCCGAGTGCTCCCTAATAACTTGGGGAATCGGTGCCGCTCATCGCCAAGGCTGACAGCTGAACACAGCTCAGGGGAACTAAATGTGCAAGAGGAGCAGGAAGAAGAGGGGAGATTGATTCTTTGAGATGCAAGGATAAAATGCCTACAAAAATAGCCATAATCCTGCAGGGTGGGTGATAAGGGTGAGGACCAGGAAATGTGTTAGTCGACATGGGAAAAGGAAAGTAAAACTCCAGTTGCAAAGTCGAAGAAAAGATAATTTACAAGGAACACTTGATTTATTTCCTCATCTCATGGATAGAATTTTAAAACAATCTTCTTTGTCTGTCGGGACCCAGTTCTGGGAGACATAGATGTCTGAAGTTGGGGACCCTTTGTCCACAGGGCCAGATTTTCCTTTGGGGAAGAGAATCTGCTAAGAAAGAAAGAGCCTGCTAGTTGTTCTCTGCATGGCCTTTATATGAGGGCTTCTAGAATTATAAAACATTCTAGCAAGAATAATTTTGAGATACAAATTTTAAAATTATGATTCAGTTCAGTTGCTCAGTCATGTCTGACTCTCTGCGACCCCATGAACCGCAGCACACCAGGCCTCCCTGTCCATCACCAACTCCCGGAGTTTACCCAAACTCATGTCCATTGAGTCGGTGATGCCATCCAGCCATCTCATCCTCTGTCGTCCCCTTCTCCTCTGCCCCCAGTCCTTCCCAGAATCAGGGTCTTTTCCAATGAGTCAATTCTTCGCATCAGCTGGCCAAAGTATTGGAGTTTCACTTCAGCATCAGTCCTTCCAATGAACACCCAGGACTGGTCTCCTTTAGGATGGACTGGTTGGATCTCCTTGCAGTCCAAGGGACTCTCAAGAGTCTTCTCCAACACCACAGTTCAAAAGCATTAATTCTTTGGTGCTCAGCTTTCTTTATAGTCCAAGTCTCACATCCATACATGACCACTGGAAAAACCATAGCTTGGCTGTACAAATATCTAATTTTAATCCTTTTGATTTATATACCCCAAAGTAAAATTGTTAGCTAATAGATCAATACTATTTTTAATATTTTGAGGTATCTTTATACTGTTTTCCATGGTATCACTTGAATTTCTACCAGCAATGTCCAAAGGTTCTACATCCTTGTAAACACTTTTTATTTTCTGGTTTATTTGATATTAACCCTCTGAGTGAGTATGAGTGCCTTGGATACAAATTTCTCTAACTTTTTTTTTTTGCAGATGAAAAGTGTTGGGCCAGAAATATTGTTTCTATCTATACAGTTTAGTAGCAATGCAGAGATAAAAACCAGGTATCTTGGTCAACAACTTCAACTCAGGTTTCCAAAAGTGGCCCAGCTTGTGTTTCATCTCGCAAATGACAGTCAACAATGCATCCAACCACATTCCAACTATCCTTAAATTTACTCTATTTGAATGCACACACATTTTGAGACTGCTCATTTTGGGCTCCTGGAGAACATCCAGCCTAAAAACAGAAATGGAGCACAAAAGACTCAAGAGGAGTTCAAATTTAAATACCACTCAATAAATAATGGTGGCGCTGGTGGTAAAGTTATCACCTGACAGTGCAGGAGAAGCAAGAGAGGCTGGTTTGAACCCTGGGTCAGGAAGATTCCCTGGAGTAGGAGATGGCAAATCAGTCCAGTATTCTTACTTGAAAAACTCCATGGATAGAAGTGCCTGGAAGACTACAGTCCACGGGGTCACAAAGAGTCAGACACAACTGGGTGACAAAGTGTGCACACGCACACACACGCGCACACACACACACACACACACACACACACACAATGAACAATGTTCACAGTGCATATAAGTGCTGATAATCTGTAGAGTTATGAGCAGGAAGAATGTAACAAAATTTTTTGGCAATTTTATATAGTAGCTAAACCTAATATTAAAGAGTCTGCTATGTGCTAAGTCGCTTCAGTTGTGTCCGACTCTGTCCGACTCTGCCCCATAGATGGCAGCCTACCAGGCTCCCCCGTCCCTGGGATTCTCCAGGCAAGAACACGGGAGTGGGTTGCCATTTCCTTCTCCAGTGCATGAAAGGGAAAAGTGAAAGTGAAGTTGCTCAGTCGTGTCCGACTCTTAGCGACCCCAAGGACTGCAGCCTACCAGGCTCCTCCATCCATGGGATTTTCCAGGCAAGAGTACTGGAGTGGGGTGCCACTGCCTTCTCCGATGTAGGAGAATATATAGTAATACTGGGCAAAAGTTGTAGTTGATAAATTGTGAGAAACCAAGTTACAAGAAATATGTACCAAAAAAAAAAAAAAATCCACACAGTTATTCCTTTTTCTTGTTAATGTTTGTCTACAGGAAAAAAGAATGTATAGCTACTAAAATTTTATTTTCCAGTTTTGAGATTTGCTTGTCTAACCATCAATTGAATATCTGATGCAAATGAGGCGCTAGGAAAATAGCACAAAACAAGATAAATAAGGTCTATATTCTCTCAGAATGTCTCTTCTAATGAGAGATCACTTTAAAGAGGAAGTAAGATAGATATTGATTGTGACAAATAAGGAGTCTCAAACTGGTCACCCATGGGCAAAATATGGATAGCAGATGGCCAATTCTGTACGACTTGTAAGGTTTGTTTTTAAGTATAAATTAGATGGCATTAGGTAATATTTCAAAATTGGAAATCTTCACCCCAAACTCCAAATTTCTGGCTTTTTTTGAGAAATTTGGAAAAACTTCAGATGTAATCAAGTAGAATAGATATAAAAGTCATGCCGATGAAATGATTGTATAACTAACATTTGAAATATGAGAATAACTAGGCTTGGGCGGTGGTGAGGGAAGAGCAGTTAATACAGAAGGAACAAAATACTTAAGTCCTGGAAAATGGCAGAATCTGGGATAGGGTGGGACAATGAGGTGGCAGATCATGTGAAAGGATAGTACTAAGACTTGAGAAGAGGTTCAGTCAGTCTATGAATTTGAAATTGTTAAGTCAGAAGAGAGACATATGTTAATTTCTTCTTTTTACCCTGTATTTTCCAAATACATCAATATAAAGATGCATATCACTTTTATAATATAATGACAAATAATATTTTTAAAAAGACAAAAGAATACCTTTTGGTAAGAATATGTTTTAAATAAGATTTTGAATAGAGAGAAAAAATCATCAAAAAGCAAGATCACTATTTTGTCCTTATTGAACATAGTAGTAGTAGTGAAAGTCGCTCAGTCATGTCCAGCTCTTTGTGACTCCGTGGACTATACAGTCCATGGAATTCTCCAGGCCAGAATACTGGAGTGGGTAGCCTTCCCCTTCTCCAGGAGATCTTCCCAACTCAGGGATTGAACCCCAGTCTCCTGCATTTCAGGCTAATTCATTACCAGCTGAGCCACAGGGGAAGCCCATGTAATTATGACCCTAAAGTCAAAATCATCTTCCATCTGTAGACTTATCCTTTATAGAAGAGATGCAGAGGTGCTACAGGAGAGGAGATTGAATGAGCCATCAGGGATTATCTGAGAGAGTAACAAGAGTTAGTAATATACCAGCTGTCACAACCTTTACCTGATCTTTAAAGGTAAAACCAAATGCTTTCCTCCATCACAAAATATGAATGTATTGGGTAATTCTTGGGGGCATAAACTTCTGATTTGAGGAAATGGAATGGAAACAAAAGAGGGAAAAATTTAATATAAATGACAGCAATTCAAGAGAGTCATGGTAATAAGCTCACTGATATTCAAGTAAGACAGGTCTCTGTTCAGGTCCAAGTTACTGTCAGTCAGTCAGTCAGTTCAGTCGCTCAGTCGTGTCCGACTCTTTGCGACCCCATGAATCGCAGCACGCCAGGCCTCCCTGTCCATCACCAAGTCCCAGAGTTTACCCAAACCCAAATTTTGAAAAGCCATAGCCTTAACTAGATGGACCTTTGTTGGCAAAGTAATGTCTCTGCTTTTTAATATGCTGTCTGGGTTGGTCATAACTTTTCTTCCAAGGAGCAAGTGTCTTTTAATATCATGGCTGCAGTCACCATCTGCAGTGATTTTGGAGCCCAAAAATTAAAGCCTCTCACTGTTTCCATTGTTTCCCCATCTATTTGCCATGAAGTGTTGGGACTGGATGCCACGATCTTACTTTTCTTAATGTTGAGGTTTAAGCCAACTTTTTCACTCTCCTCTCTCACTTTCATCAAGAGGCTCTTTAGGACTTCTTCACTTTCTGCCATAAGGGTGGTGTCATATGGATATCTGAGGTTGCTGGTATTTCTCCTGGCAGGCAATCTTGATTCCATCTTGTGCTTCATCCAGCCCAGCATTTCGCATGATGTACTCTGCATATAAGTTAAATAAGCAGGGTGACAATATATAGCCTTGACGTACTCCTTTCCTAATTTGGAACCAGTCTGTTGTTCCATGCCATTTCTAACTGTTGCTTCTTGACCTGCATACAGATTTCTCAAGAGGCAGGTCAGGTGGTCTCGCCCATAATTGCCTCTAGATCAGAACCTGTGAAGCCAATAGGGGGACAGTCCAAAAATACAAATAGACTCAAGAGGAGTATTGGGGTAATTTGGATTGTAATTTGGATTTAGATTGTGTATCTCTTTCAATGTTGAATTTTTCTCATAAGTTCATTTATAAATTTGTGTATTTGTTTATTTTTCTCTGTTGTGTTTTCTTATAATTTTTGGAAAGAAATAATTAGCTAAATAGTTAGAATATAAGCAGTAAACATCGGAAAATTTTTAAAGCATTTATGTCATAATAGCCTCCATTGTAAATAGAGAATTCTGAAGAGTACCACTGGCCTCAGAACTTGGTAATGAATTATTGAAATAGTTGTTCTTTGAAGGGAAATAATAGAGTTTTAAGTTAATGTGAAGTCATGAATCTGAAATATGACTCAAGCTGAGTTTGTGGGGTTGTTTGAAATAATATGATCTTATATCAGTTTAAAATGCATATGTGAAACCCTATATATTCTTAAAATTAGCCCTAAAGCTGATATTTGAAATACAAAAAGCTTATGCCCTGATAGGTAATGAACTATGACTCTCTCTTTTAGAGATAATCAGTCATTAAAACTTAATTTTAAGTCAACTATAGAAATAAATAGAATTCTGTAAGTATTCAACAATTCATGATTACATTTTTTTTTCCAATACCGTTATCTCTCCTTGTTCAAAGAAATAACCAAATTCTACCATGTCTGCATTTTTCAAACGAATGGTTCCATACTCTCTGCTTTATCTGCCCTACCACTGCTGTGGCCATGCAGAAGTCTCATACAGGATATATTGTATAAATCTGACTATGGTATTTATTTATTCAAAGACCTTCAACTTCTAATTGTTGTGAATAAAAAGAAAGATAAAAGGAAAATAAAGAAATCTTTAGGCTCCCATAGAGAATAAGACCTACTATGACCTAGCTCCTATCTGTCTCTCTCTGGTCTTGTCTTTCATTATGTAAAAAATAAATGGCAAAATAATAGAGAACTGTCAGTGGGGGGAGAGATGCCTTTGAAGAAAAAGTCTTGTGGAATGAGTGACATTTAAGACAAAATACTTTTTAAGAAGTACCAACTGTTTGAAGCACAAAGGCAAGATCATTTCACTAAGGAGAAAACAGGAAGATTCAAGGACTTAAGAGGAAGAAAGGGGTAACTTGAACAGGATGAACAAGATGTCCCATGTTGGAGATGCTCTTAGATTCAAAGGTAGTTGACCCATCACATAAAGACTTATAGACCATGATGAAAAACTGGTGTTTTATACTAAGTGGGGATGGATTTAAGGAAAGAAGTGACCTGAACCAACTTTTCCGAATATCACTGTGAAAAAAAATAAAAGTGTTTGTCGCTCAATCATGTCCAACTCTTTGTGACCCCATGGACCCCCAGGTTCCTCTGTCCATGGGAATTCTCCAGGCAAGAATACTGGAGGGGGATAGTCATTCTCTTCTCTAGGGGATCTTCCCAACCCAGGGATCGAACCCAGATCTCCCACATTGATGATATATTCTTTACTGTCTGAGCCATGAGGGAAGCTTAAAAAATACTGGAATGTGTTGCCATTTCCTTCTCTGGGGATTTTCCTGACCCAGGGATTGAACCCGGGTCTCCCCCATCTCGGGCAGATTCTTTCCCATCTGAGCCGCCAGGGAAGCCCCATAAAGCAAATAGCTTTCCCCATTTTAGAAATAATAAAACTTGAGAGCCTGATATGTTGCATCTTAAGTGGCGGAGGCAGCATTCAAACCTCCATTTTGAAAGAAAGAAAGGCTTCTTTCTTTTCATTATACCGTATCAAAGGGAAATATTTTGTTAGGATCTCCGTCATTGTTGTATTAGTAGAGAAAATAATCAAGTACTTCTTTTCCCACCTGTCGATTTCTATAGCATTTTAAAAGCAAAATCTCATCCACAATATTTAAGCAAGAATAAATGAACAAGTAAATACAGTTATGGGGAAAGTACAGAAAAAAGGTAATAAGAAATTGGAAAAGGAAAAATAATCTTTAGTATTAAAATAAGTGGGAGGAAGAGGAGATCAAACAGTGGTTTGGCTAATTTGAATCTCCCCTGGGTGGGCAGCACCGGTCAGTTCAAAAATGCCTCTTAAAGTAGGTGAGTGCCCTCTTCCCTCCTGAAGCTGGTAGAGGCACATCAGTGCAGCTACACGGAAGGGCCAAATGGAGAACAAAGAACAAATCCCTTACTGTGTGAAGCCAAAGCCACCTTATGCTCTCAAATGGCTCCACAACTGGTCGTGGCCTTTCCGGTCCTAAGAGCAGTCCTGATAATGTGAGGCTAAAGGCTGTGTGCCCTGATGAGAGATGCTGACAGCTTCCACCACTCCAAGTCCATTTAACACCTAAACTATGTGCAGCCTATCTGAGGAACTAGAGAAGGTAGCCTTTAGGCAGCCCCACAAATAGCCCACTGACCCTTGATGTGTCTACAGATCCGTGCCTATCTCTCACACTTTGAACGTCATTATGGAAGAACCAGAGCAGGAGAGTCAAATATCACAATAGATATTACTTTTGCTAAGTGTTGTCTTGGGAGAGAAAAAAAAGAAAAACAGGAGTGACATTAGCATACAGAAGCAATTGGTGACATGGTTTATTTATATATTTATTTGGCAAGGGATATTTTAAATCAATGCAATGCGCATGGACTCGGGAGTCAGACACAAGTCGATTGTAATGAGAAGTTCCCAGCCATCCTAAGAACCTAGGCAGGTTAACTGAATTACACTGAATCACAACATCAACATTGACAAAATGAGAAATAATAAGCAGTTTAAAATGTATTTGAAAATGTGCCTAATACATAAATGTTGCTCAATAAATATTTGTTTTTTGCCCCTTATTTGAATAGTTTCTTGCAGCCAAGAGGGGTTGAGCCATGAAAGACTGCTTATTTATAAAAGCAACTAAAAAAAAAAAATTGCTAAGGTACTGTGTCCTTCACCAGTTTGTTTAATATCTCTAGTTTTATTTCAAAATCTTTCAGAAAAAACTGTATCCCCAGAAAGCAATTATGAGACAAAAGATAAGAATAATTATGATTCTCATAATCTCTACTCAGAGATCTTTACTCAGAGTTTGAGAAAAATATGTTGAAAAAAAACAGGTACTTAGATTGTTATAATTATTCATGTTTTTATTGAGACTAATTAATGCCAAAAATAAGCACCAAAGAGATATTTGAAAAGCCGTGATATTTCTTTGGAAGTTGCTCCTTTCCAAAATATATGATTTTAATGTTCCCTGAGACTGCTTTTTGTTAGAACTATTTTTACATAGATACATACCTATCCAATACTTAGCCGTTAGTACTAAAATGTGTTTTCTCTCTGAGATATAAATGATGTTCAAAGGCCAATCACTCTGTACAAATGTCACACTCTTCAAGATTGATTTAGCATTTCTCCAACCTTCAACAGATTCTTGAATCAGTAATACAAAGAGACACAAAACACATCAAATATACTAGTGTAATGCTTACAAAATCAATAAATGGTGGTCTTGTGAGTCTTGTTATGTCTACTTTATTGATGGACTTTTTATTATATCTGTAATTACAGTTCAAAAATACAGTTTGATGTTCTTAAAAAAAAAGTATTAACTCTTAAATTCTCTAAACCATAGGGCTTTGAATTTCTCTTTTTTTTTTGTTTTTAACTATTCTATGATGTAACCTATTCTACATCCAAACAAACAGGAAAGCCACAAATGAATCTTTGCAGTTCAGGGGCTGGAATAGAGGCTCTTATTATGATAGTCAGATAGCTCTACCTGTCTAAGCAAAGAAGTACTAAGAAAAGCTCCTTTAACTTGGGACTTAATCGGGATAATCAAAGAATGTTTTGATACTGATTCATCCCACTATCTCTAAAGAGAATAGTACTTACATACAATAACTCTAGATATTGGGTGTGATTTCTGGTGGTTTTCTGTTTCTTCTCACCAACAAGTGATAGTTATCAGCACATGGCCAGGCAAATGACTGTGGTTCAATTTTACTCTTCCTCTGGTTTTCTACTTCCTAGATCTCCTACAAGAGATAGACTATCAAGAACATCTTTTCTGCACTCCAATGCCCTTATTATTATTTCATAGGAGTACTAGGATTTACTTAAAAATAAATTGGTACAGGTTATGTATGTGTCAGCTATATGGATAGGGTCAGTTCTCCTAATCATAAATTCACTCCAAGGAGTAGTCAATATCTAAATAGGTGCCATTTTTGTTGATCAAACATACTTGAACATCATCCATTTCCTATGGTTCAAATTAATATAATGACCAGCATTTCATAATTTTGAGCAACATAGAGGCTTAGCTGTTAAGCTTAATCCATTTTCAAAGAGGAATTTTCTTTGGTGAAATTATTGACTTTGACATACATGTTCATGGATTTTGGAAATCATTTTTCCCTAGTAAAATTCATGCTATTCAGATATGTGGAGTGGCTTTATTTCAGAGACAAACTATTCTCTCATGAACAGAGTACAACAATCTAACAAACCCTTTAAGGCATAGCCACGAGGATGATGCCTGAGGCTTGATCTTTTAGTGGTCCTGTGTCCAGCCATTGGTCTCCAGAATACTTCTCAGATCTGCTTCAGCTGACTGTCCGATGCAAACTATGATAGTAGAACCTACAAATATAGGAGACCGAGGTTTCGTTCCTCTTATAGAGTAAGTTGTTCAAAATGTTTTATACCTATTTGCCAACACATGATTGTTTAATATGTGTCTCTATGGGTGGTTGAATTTGATCTGACACTTGCTTACATTATTGCTCAGTTAGGAAGTATAGGAAGTGGCAGCTACATGGTCACCGAAAATATCCTAACAGTTGCACATAACTAAGTTTTCTTAGGTCACTTGGTGACACAATATCTTAATCTTCTAAATGTGTCCCTGACTAAAGTACAGTCTTTGTGGGGTAATTATTCATCCATCTCTGTGGCAGACTGCCCTTCCTCCAGAAGGCTGCCCTGTGCTGAGGCCTCTGGGATGCCATGGTTCATTGACTGTAGACCAAGTACTCGGTGTTAAAGTCATGTGGTTTGTGTCAGTTCTCACTGGGATCAGCATGCTCTCTGAGAGGATTTAAAGCCTTTTCAGCTGGAAGAGTCACTTCTTGCTTAGGGCGAGGACTCCAGACATTACCTTATCAACTTGAACAGTGATGGGGTTATGGTACTCAATGTTGATATTACTATACTTCCTTCCCTGAAGTGTGGGGCATTAATGCTTTATGGTCTTGCAGGAAAGGCTTTATGTGTATCCATGCTTTAAATCCTACTTTACAACTTACGTGAAAGTGAGGCACAGCTTACTATGATTTATAATGTAACATATTATCACATATGAATTTTGGAACACAAAAGCCAGAGTTTAGGGTTCCCTGAAAAATAGATTTTGAAATACAGATTCATATCAACTGGTCATTGGGTGTGAGCTGCTCTCATAAAAAGGGTATAATATTAGTCAAGACTGCTGCTTTTTGCCAAGGAAAGTGCCCAGAGAGGGACCTGGCCATAAATTGTCAGCAGCCAACACTCTTTGGAACTTGAAGAATAAAGACCACAATCTTGAAGGCTGGTCAGATTGGCACATCACAACATCTCCTCCTAGTTAGTCTGAGATTTGTACTATTCTCAATGAGGTCCCTTTCTTTTCCTGAGAGTGTCTGCCTGTTCTGGTTTTGACTCAGTCTCAACTTTGTGCTTGATTTCTCCAGTGCTGCCATAATTATATGCACTCCCCCACCTCTCTTCATAAATGTCATGAACCTTAAGGGCACAATATTTGTCAAGAGTATAGGAGAGGCTCCCTTTCCTGTTCAACACCAACCCAAACTGTGTCCAGCACTAACTAATAAGGGAAAATGTAGAGGAAAACCGTTGTTGAAGAGAAATATGATAATTTTAAAGTATTTATTGATTAATTTACTCGCTATCTAGTAATCTCTACCTCCTCCAATGTAAAGATGGAAACAAAGGAAAACGCAGAGGCTTCCAACTTGGAGCCAAGTGCCCCTGAGAAGTAGGAGAGCCTAAAAAAAGTGACTAGAGTAATTCAATATATTATGTAACCTAGTAAGTTAAAAATGACTTAATGACTGAGAAGTGGTCAAAGGCAAATTAGCACCAGAAGATTAGAGTTGTATCCCAGTGAATAAAGGAAATGATAGTGGGAAAAAGAGCTCAAGAAAACGTAAATTATTTTGACATGATATTCCTGGGAAAACGGGAAAAGCAAGAAAGAAGGAGCTGGAGTGATCAAAAGGTGGGTGAAGTGACTTCTGCTACTCTTAGACTAACAAGTGTTCTCTGATAGTTTCCACCTACAAGACTATCCTCAATTTCCTCAGGTTTACAAAACCCCACATTAATGCAACTCCCTCTCAGGTACAGCAAGAGGGGGATTAAGTACCACATTAAGACCTTCAGGAAAAAATGTAATACTTTAAAACAGCATACTTTCTCCAAAGTTTCTAGATAACAGTTTCTAATTTGGGCCTTTTACTTAAATCCCATGTGGGCCTATCCTGCCAATTTTCACCTCACCAATTCTACTTTCGCTCAAAGTGTTTTTGAAATGCAACACACGCCATGAAGGTTTCCCCCATAAGAATGGTTTCTGCAGGTCTAGCTAATCTGAGCATGCAAATACATTGACATTCTCACTTATCTCGTCCTTACTTCATGTACTCAGGATACTTGATTGTTTAGAAATCTATTCCCCAGTTTTCTTCATCCAGTTTACCAATCCCAGAACCTTACAGGTAGCTATGATGTCAATAAAATCCTGCAAAATAAAACAGTCCATGGGGTCCCGAAGAGTCAGACATGACTGAGCATGAACGAAATGATGACATAGTTTGTCACTCAAAATGATTTCTAATGTGTCAGTATGGTCACATCCTATCCAAGAGTACACAGTACAAAAAACCAAGAAGCTCTCGTGAGGGGCCACTGGTCATCCCTCAGACTGAATTTATTTACGTCTATATCTGTCACTACCAATATGAATATCTATAGCAAACTCGAGCTCTGTAACGTGTCATCTACAACCGCAGATACAGAAATAAAGATATAAGGGAACAGAAGAGACCCATCATCTTTAAATAAAAGGGAGCAATGATCTTCACAGATTGTCTCCATGCAGAAGAAAGTCCCTGTAGAGAGGTCTATAAACAGAATAGATGTGCACTCACTATATTTCATTCAGAGATACCAGTGTTTATTTTTAAACAAAAAGGAAGGCTCTCAAGACCCATTAGTTTTTTCTTAACCACAGACAAACTTCACCCACCCCCTTTGGAACTGGAGATTATTTTCATAGTACTCGGGATCATTTCAAAAAGAATAAAATATAATGAAGGGCTGCTCTTACAAACACAAATTTTATAGACTCCTTTGGACTGGCAGCTTTGGAAATTCTTCTCTCAAGGGAAGTAAATTTAAGTGGAGCCGCACTTGAGTTCAGTTTGTATTCCCCTCTCAATTACCATCAATGCAGCTGAATCAGGAGCTACACCAAAATTCCTGAGATAGCTTTTTAAAAATCTAAAATAAAAGAAGAAAGTGTTACTGCAGACTGAGGTAAAAGAAATTTTGATACAAGAGGGACAAAATCCCTGGAGGGAGGAGCTGAGGGCAAGAAATAATGAAACAAAAGCTTGCAATACCCAAAGCAGAATATGCACACTGTGATCTTTGTTCTTTCTTTTAATTGTTTAGGCCTGCAAATATTTGATATGAAGTTGCTTGACTTAAGAGGCAAGGGAATTTTTTTAACAGATATAAAATGAACAACCCAGGTGATTATCATAATGTGGGAAAGGAACAGCAAGTTAGGATAATAGATTTGGAAGTTGCTGTGATTATAAAATTCCCCAACAATGGACCCCAGGCAGCAGGCAGTGGGAGAATCCAATCATGCGTTATTGCTTAGGCATGCTGTAGGCCACTACTATATCAACACTTATTAGCTCAAAACAGTAAGGTATGTTTGTAAGACAGAACATTATTCAGTAATGCTTCTCTACTCCCAATAGCTAGATCTTTGCTTGGGCTTCGACTTTTCAATAAGTGAGAGACATTTTGACTAATTAAAATGTGCAAAATACATGTTTCAGAGCTGGTTGTTGGATTTGAGCAACTGCAGATAAACAACTCTTTTGAAGATAGTACAATCTGATATTTATGAAATGCTATTGAAAATTAATACTCAAAATGGAGTAATTTTGGAACTACTTGTCTGTTTCTTACCTTCCTGTCAACTCACGC
This sequence comes from Giraffa tippelskirchi, assembly GCF_054371585.1. Lineage (NCBI taxonomy): Eukaryota > Metazoa > Chordata > Mammalia > Artiodactyla > Giraffidae > Giraffa > Giraffa tippelskirchi. Next base: position 124,007,917 of record NC_137283.1, read on the forward strand.
CTGGGATTCCAGCCATACAAAACATTTAACTCTTTTCTGAAAGCTTCAAGTGTTAACAGAGAGGGTTTTAACATAGCACCAAGAATACCCATGGGAGCATCATTATGTTGCCCAGAATGTGCATCTTGATGCATTACTTCTAGTCTGACAGCTCCACTCTATGAAGTACACTTTGGTTCATGTATGCATGTCAGTACCACTGTAGCTTTCCCTCTGCTGACCCAAGGTACCATTGAGGAGATTTAAATTGTATCTACACAGTGAGAATCTGAGCCCGTTAGATATTAGAAACAAGTTTTCTGATTCCAGAAAGATTGATCAAGGTACTTCCACAGGCATTTTTGGAAAAGGTTGAAAAAACAACAAAGTATTTGGTCTACATTTTATAAATTGACTAAACAAATCAGTATCAGATTTGTGATGGTAAATGTAATGCTTGCATTTTGATTCTCATCTATTACAATACAGGGCTTCCCTTGTGGCTTAGCTGGTAAAGAATCTGCCTGCAATGCAAGAGACCTGGGTTCAATCCCTAGGTTGGGAAGATGCCCTGCAGAAGGGAAAGGCTACCCACTCCAGTATTCTGGCCTGCAGAATTCCATGGACTATATAGTCCATGTGATCACAGAGTCAGAAACGACTGAGAGACTTTCGCTCACTTCACTCACAATAAAGACGCACTAATTTTAAGAGTTCATGGTGGGTACTGTGCCAAATACTGTGGATATAGAGGTAGAACAGATCTGGGTTCTAAGAATTATATCAACATATAGAGATGCACAAAATATGTAAAGTTAGGAATTGAAGGAAGTTAAGATTTTAGTAGATTCAAAACTTGGCTGTGAACAAGATCTGAGATTAAGACTTAATGCTGCAGGGAAATGGTTCTGTGATCTTACACAGTCTCTTTCATCACCATAAACCTCAATCCCTTGTTCTGTAAAATGGATTTAATACCAAAAGCTGTATCCTTGGGTGATTTTGTGATATAAGTGAAGTAATTATGTAACTCATTTACTATAAGACCTTGATGATAATAAATGCTCAATTAATGTTAGCTAGATGGCATTTTAACCAGTGATTTAAAAAGCAACAAACAGACTTTGGGTTTGAAGTTCTAAATATACAACAATCATAAAGGTCCTAGTGAGAGTGAGAGAGAGGGAGAGAAGTGATGGTTAATGTGTGTTCCCCTACTAACTGGCGGCTTTAAGTTCCACTTCATAGGGGCTGTTCAAGAACATAATAACGGGCCACAAACACAACCGCCCTTCAATAACATGAAGGTGAGCTGCACGCAGAAGGTGGGCACAAGGACTACAAAGGTGCAGTGAAGCACAATGGGAGGAAACATAAAATAGCTGTTGATCACTGGGATGTAGTAACAGCAAGAGCTGGCGGGGACCAGTCAGAGAAGAGGTGGCTCAGAGGAAGGGAGACAACTGAGCTTCCCATGAGACAAATTCACTGAGCTCCAAACAGCAGGCGACTGGGCGAGTCTACCAAAGGATTTCCCCTTGTACTCTGGCCTGGGGTGCTGTCCAGGTCAGCGGGTCTCTCTCTCTCCACAGTTGGAACACAGATCCAGACAACATATCCTAGAGACAGCCCAGGAGAGTGAAAAGAGCGGAGGCTGTGTATTTTCTCACAACTCCACCAGCTCGGTGAATTTGGGCAAGTCACTTGACCTCTGTGGGACTCAATAACACAGTCTATAAAACAAGACAACATTGTCAACCCAGAAAGCAATCAATAAAGGCTAGTGTCATCAGATTTCCTTCTCAGCCCTAAGTCATCTAACAGTTGGCTTATTTAAATGTGTATGCTTCTATGTGAACACTAGATCCAGCCCTTAAAGCACCTGGGGGTTACTAAAGTGAATCTGTGGATTCTTTGCCATGGGGACAAGCAGATTTCTCTTCTCTGTCACGACAGGAAATCATCACCACCCATCATTCCTCTGTAATCATTTCAGCTGCAGCTGAAAGAGGTCTCATTCTTTATCTCAGGATTACTGTTACTCTGGGAAACTCTCTAGAGCTTCAAAATTCTTGGTGCATTTAGTGAATTTTGCTTTCAATCCAGATTCCAGATACAGACTTTTAAAACTATGATTTAATTTGGTTTTTTTTCTTTACATCGTGGCAACCAAACCTCAAATCTTTTCAAACCTCAAAGAAAGCCTGCTGTCATTGGTTTTGCCCTTATCCACATCGGCATGTACTTCCTTACCACAAATTAGGTCACAGATAAGTTTGGAGCTGCCAATCAGCCTCGGATTCATCAAGCATTTTAAACTACTGGTGCCGCAGTACAGACGCGCCAGTGTGTGCCACCGATAACGGTATCATTTGCATAGTTACAATCAGTTAGTGATAGAATGCCTGAGAGGCAGAGGGGATGCATGGCAAATGCAAAGTCACTTTCAGATTTGCATTCATTTTGGTTTTAAATGGGGAAGAGAGGACCTGACTGAAAGGGGCGTCACCTCCCATGCAGCTGGATTCTCCGGCGCCTCTGCCTATAGAGCATTTCAACCCTTTGAAAGTGCTTTGTGATCTTCCTATGTACTATTCTTCTCAACAATGTCTGACATCCCTAGTAGGCATTATTATCCATAATTTAGTGAAAGGGAAGTGAATCAAAAACAGGTTGAATGACTTGTTCAACCCCGCAGGAAGTCACAGCGCAGGCAGAGGAAGAACCCACAGCTTTGTACCGGCTCCCCATCTGTTGCTAAGCCCCATTAGCTGTGCTTCCTACCTGGACCTTGTAATTAGCCAAACTAAGCGCTGCCAAATTAGGACGATGCATTGATTTTTTTTTTTTAAATCACATTCCCTTTGGTGAACTTACTTATTTGACTTGCAAAACCGTGTAAAAATCCCCCCCCCAAAAAAACAGGAATAATAAAAAAAGAGAAAGAGTAAGTGGAGTTCATTTATTCTGAGGATTGAGAGCTCAAGGAGTTAATGGTTCTAAATACTGTGGCTGGTGCTGGGAGAGAGGCTGGTAAACCCGAGAGAATTGTGCTCTACTTAAATGACAAGTACCAGGATCTGATTGATATTCTCTGTAAAGTTTTCCCTGGTTACATCGTTTTTCCTTGGCACCTATGATTTATGGAATATACCCGTATTAATTAGGCATATGCTAGTATTTGGGAACAAGAGGCAATAAGACAATCCTCTTGCATTTCATTGCATAATATATACAATTTATTGAAAAGACACGAGTTTGGAAACTTGGAGAAAAGGTTAAGCACTTGCTTCAGGTACCATAAAGGAAAATGCTGTCAAAAGTAGATCACCATCCCCTAAATATCAAGAAACCAAAAAATAAGTTCTTTCATAGGGAAAAAAGTTAAAAACCACGGCAATCCCTGACTCAGCAAAGGAAAGCAGTTGATAAATGCACCTGCTACCCTGTCTACAGCTGATCTTGTCTTTTCAGGGTGGCCTTATCAACTTAAGATCTTGTTGGAGAGTAACGAACAGGAGGAAAGATGCTGGTCCTCGATTGCTCATCATTAGAGCTCCTTACATAGCTTGAAGGGGAGCAGGGACTGGGAAAAATCAGTGCTTTGAACCTCCTGATAATTGGTGTTCAAATCTCAGAATCTGGGTATGATTCTTGGCTAAAGTATTTAATATCTGCCACCTGGCTGGATTGTTCCCTATATTCATATGGGGAAGACATAGGTTCATCCTTGCAAAAGGAGCTGGCAGAACTGAACTACACGCAAGCCTGACCTAGTGTGTACCCCAAGCCCTCTCTTTTCTCCCAGTTTCTCCCATATGGATTAGGAATGACAGTCACTTCTGGAGAGGGCAAGGGATTGCACACAAGAGTAGAGTTCATTTTTAATTAGAGTGCCGCCTAAATGCAAAAGCAAACCTGTATCGCAGAAATTTAGCAACATGAATGAACCATTTGTTGAATACCGACTTGGATATAACATTTTACAAAAGACATTTCTAAACATCACAAGAACCCTGCAGAACAGGTAGCTCAGAATGACCTACGCAGGCAGCTAAAAAGCCGAGAGTGGCAAGGTTTCTAACTCTGGGGTCAGAGGGCAGTGCTCCTGAAGACTTGTTCTAATTCATTGGGCAATTCAGAGGAAGTCCCAAAGTGGGTTCTTTCTTATGTTATCTGTGATATTTAGACTTGCTCAGTCCTCAGTCAACTTTTATAAATATAATTACCTACAGGGATGTCTTCATGTTCACATTTACTATGCTGTTTTCTCGCCAGTGTGGCATCCTTGGGCATCCAGCCATCTGGCCATGACCACAGGTTGACAGACACTTTCCTGTAAGTGGGAGCATTTTTATTCCTTTCTCCACCCCACCCCCACTCCATCAGTTCCAGATTCCTTCTCTTACTCCCACATGGTCCTCGGGATAGAAAACTTCTGCTCATATCAGATAGGTCCCACAAATCACTTAAAGATCTGTGGCAATCACATAACTGCAGCATCATTGGTTTTCTTTTTAATTTTTTAAAAGTTATTTATTTGGCTGAGCCAGGTCTTAGTTGTGGCATGTGGGATGTAGTTCCCCAACCAGGGACAGAACTTGGGTCCCCAGCATTGGGAGCATGGATCTTAGCCACTGAGCCACCATGGAAGTTCCACAGAATCAGATTTTCCTAGAGTTTTTAAGATCGTGAAGAACACCCATGGCAATGATTACTCAGCCTGGCTTGGGAAGGAGTCTGCTGACGAGGGACAGTCCAGGAGGTGCTCAAATCATGGCTCAGGCTGTGAGCAGCCCACGGATGGTTTTACCACAATGGTCACTTTGTCCATCATAGATTTATGTTTATCTGATTTGCTTAAGAGGAACTCTTCAAATTTATTTGTCCCTGTTTTACACATATTCAGCCAACACAGGAGAGATAATGATACTCTGCACAATGGACAAGTCCTTTTTTACTAAACCTGTCTAAGACATGCACATATATAAAATACATTTCCCAAAATAGCAAGTCTGTTTGCATCAAAATAAGATGATTAAGAATATATGTCCTGGAGTCAGTTACTAAGATCCTTAGCTGTGCGTTTTGGGGAAATTTATTTCATTTCTTTAAGTCCTTGGCTTCCTTTTGTGAAAACAAAATAAAAAGAGAACTTACATTATAGGGTTGTTTTGAGGATTAAATGCAATGATGTATATAAAGCCCACAGCACAGCATCCAACCGTACTGAACACTTGATGATTATTTTTCCAAGTACCTCTGTCCACATGCACACAAAGTGCACACACAAGGCAAGGAAGGAAGGGCATCAGTAGGATGGACACTTCCTATAATGAGTTTACTCTCCATTAGAGGAGATATTGCTATTCTCATCTTATCCATGAGGGAAAAGCAGAGACAGATTAAAATGGCTTCCACCAGCTCACACAGCTGGTTATTGATCAAATCGGAATCAATTCAAGATTCCGATCCCAGCTTGTCTTCACACAAAAGCTCTTCAAATAGCCACACTCTGCTTCTAACAACACAGTGCTCTCTGCTATAGCTATAATCAGCCTGAACAAAAAGCAAAGGCATAATAAAAAAGCTTCATGGAAACTGCTTTCAACTTTATTCCATAATATTTTTCCACAATTCTTTCTAACTATACACCCTCTAGTTATCTTAGAGGATAGATACACAAGGCTGGGGCTTCCCAGGTGGCACTAGTGGTAAAGTGTCTGTCTGCCAAAGAAGCAGATGCCAGAGACAGGAGTTTGATCTCTGTGTCAGGAAGATCCTGTGGAGGAGGGCATGGCAACCCACTCCAGTATCCTTGCCTGGAGAATCCCATGGAGAGAGGAGGCTGGTGGGCTGCAGTCCATAGGATTGCATTGAGTTGGAAGTGACTTAGCACCCACACATGCACCCATGCAAAGCTAGTTCCAAGCCCATCTGGATCTAATCGCTCACAACCTGAGTAAAGCATAGAAGTAAGGATGTTGTTACCAGAGGCTGGGGGCAAAACCAGTAATACATCTTTTAAAGCTGAAATGAACAAGATTGAAACATGTTCTTAGCTTTGAAGGTTTTTTGTTAAGGTTCCATTTATATTTAGTTATTTTGATCAGCTATTTTCATGTTAATCTTATTTATACATATTCTAAGTTTCAATAAAATGTGCAGTGGCTCTTGTTTTCTCATTTTATATATATCTGTATCATCCTTATTGGCTTTACATAATGAAAAAGTGGCTTCCCAGTGTCATTAATATTGATCTTGATGAGGGCGAAAGTGACTGTTAACTCTCAAAATCATCTGTAAATATTTAATCATCCCCACCGATACTATGAAAAATAGATCAAGTGCTTATTTTCTTTCCTACCATCATAGTATTTGATCTATAAATGGAAGAAATCTGTATCCTCATGGTTAAAAAAATAAGACAAAAGCAATAAACAAAACCTTAGATATCTATGAGACTTTTCAGATTTCAATGAGAAAAAGGATGCAAGAATCTAAAAATAAATCTTTTTCTTAAGGTATTATTTTACCTCATTTATAACAATAGTCATCCGAAAACATTTGAAAGAAGGTGCCGCCAACATCACAGCTGACTGCCAATATTCCCAGGACTCCTTTCCTCATGGGTACCATGGGACTGACCTACAGAGCTTAGTGCTCAGTTGAGTCCAACTCTTTATGACCCCATGGACTGCAGCCCACCAGGCGCCTATGAACATGAGATTCTCTAGGCAAGACTACTGGAGTTAGTTGCTATTTCCTACTCCAGAGGATCTTCCTGACCCAGGGATCCAATTTGAGTCTCCTGTTTCTCCTGAAATGGCAGGTGGATTCTTTAACCCTGTGCCACCTTGGAAGCCCTGCAGGCCCCATTGTAATAAGGTATGGTCATAGGACCGTCTTTGGTTACTTGAGTGTTAGAAAAGGTAAAATATTTCAGTCTAAAACAGTTAATTGCTGCTGCTGCTGCTGCTGCTAAGTCACTTTAGTTGTGTCCGACTCTGTGCGACCCCATAGACGGCAGCCCACCCAGGCTTACCCATCCTTGGGATTCTCCAGGCAAGAACACTGGAGTGGGTTGCCATTTCCTACTCCAATGCACGAAAGTGAAAAGTGAAAGTGAAGTTGCTCAGTCGTGTCCGACCTTTAGCGACCCCATGGACTGCAGCCTACGAGGCTCCTCTGTCCATGGGATTTTCCAGGCAAGAGCACTGGTGTTGGCTGTCATTGCCTTCTCCAGAAACATTTAATTACCAATGCCTTATCTCTAGCTCTTTCTGCCCTTTGAGGTTGGTTGTGGAAGATTTCTTGTTGTGGAAGATGAAGATGTTGAGGGAGCCCAAGCCATCTATTGACAGAGCTCCCTTTTACTCATAGATGGTGTTGAGTGACTAAAAAATCACTCTATTTTGTTAAGCTACTAAAACCTGGGGGATTGTTTAACCAACCTATCTTGATTTATTGGCCCAGCTATAAAATATTGATGTCTATTTTCTCTTTTACTAAAAGCAAAGATTTAAAAAAAAGTGCCCAAAGACCTCAGTAACAACATGTGGCAAACTTTTGTCCATATATATGATTAGAAGCAAGGGATAACAAGAATTAATATCGTATGTTGATGTATATATATGGAATCTGAAAAAAAATTGGTATAGATGACCTTTTTACAAAGCAGAAATACAGACACAGATGTAAAGAACAAACATATGGATACCAAGGGAGTACTGGAGAGTAGAATGAATTGGTAGATTGAGATTGACATATATACACTACTGATACTATGTAAGAAATAGATAATTAATGAGAACATACTGTATAGTACAGGGAACTCTACTCCATGCTCTATGGTGACCTGAATGGGGAAGGAAAGTGAAGGAAAGGAAAGTGAAGTCACTCAGTCTTGTCCGACTCTTTGTGACCCCATGGACTGCAGCCTACCAGGCTCCTCCATCCATGGGATTTTCCAGGCAAGGGTACTGGAGTGGGTTGCCATTTCCTGACCTAAATGGGAAACAAAATCCAAAAAAAGAGAAGATATATGTATATATATGGACTTTCCAGGTGGTACAGTGGTAAAGAATCCACCTGCCAATGCAGGAGATGCAAGAGACACGCATTCTATCCATGGGTTGTGAAGATCCCCTGGAGAAGGGAATAACAACCCACTCTTGTATTCTTGCCTGGAGAATCCCATGGACAGAGTAGCCTAGAGGGCTAGAGTGCATGAGGTCACAAAGAGTCAGAAATGACTGAGCAACTGAACACACACACATACACACACACACACACACATATTAGAGATTATGTGCTGAGAAGTCATGGGCTTAATAGTAATTGTCCATTTTATTGGCTCTGGATCTTAAAAAAAAAAGAGAGATAATTTAGAAATGATGTAAAATTACTGGCTCAATTATTTTATGTCATTAATTATTTTTTAAATTTTTATTAGAGTACAGTTGCTTTACAATGTTGTGTTAGTTTCTACTGTACAGTAAAGTGAATCAGCTATACAGATACATAAGTTTTGTGTGTATGTCCTCAATCATGTCTTACTCTTTGCAGCCCCGTGCTACTGTAGCCCAACCATTTCCTCTGTCCATGGGATTCTCCAGACAAGAATACTGGAGTGGGTTGCCATTTTCTACTCTAGGGCATCTTCCTGACCTTGGGATCAGACCTGCATATCCTGAATTGGCAGGTGGATTCTTTGCCACTGCGCCACCTTGGAAGCCCATAATCTCTAATAGTTTCTAGTAAGCAAAAGAAAATGACTGGAAAGAAACTCCATAATATATTTATTCAGTATTGTTTTAATAAAATGAAATCATTAGACTATTATTAAAGGATACATAGGGAAAAAAGGATTGCAGTCAAAAAGAAGTTCTATTAGATTGTAAGAGTTCTGAGTAATTTTTTCCATATTCCAGGTTAAGTATAATTTGTTCACATTGCATTTTTTCTTTTTATTTACTTTTCCTCAGTTTAAAACAACATTCTTTGGCTCATAGTTTCTATGGGTCAGGAGTCTGATCCCAGCTTAACTAGATTCTCTGCTTCAGGGTCTCACAAAAGTTCAATTACAAAGTTAGTCTAGAATACATTTCCATCAGAGGCTTTACTGCAAGTATATGCTCCTATGGTTATTGGTAGCATTTAATTTCTCATGGACTGTTGGACAGAGGGCCTCAGCTTCTTGTTGGCTGTTGGTCAAAGACCATCCTTAGCTCCTAAAACTTGCTTCAATCATTCCCTGGATTTTTCTCATTAGTCCCAAGAGATCCTTTCTCCAGGAGGCTGATGTCTTTGGAGTGCATCAGCTGAGCTCCTCTGCCTTCCATATTCCAACTGTGTCTGACCAGTGAAAAGCACCCAGCAGAAAATGTAGACAGGGAGGAGATTTAGTTTGTGTTTCCGTTTCCCTGATTTCGTCTCCTCCCTGCCAGGCATTGAGTTGACTAATTTTTTTCTAAGAAAAAATCAAAGTATTTTTAATCAGGGGCCTTCAGGTCCAGCTGTTGTCTCTGGACCCTCATAGCTAATTCCCTACTTGCCACTTAGACAAAGAGTAGTAATGGCTTCCCAGTTGGCTGGTCCTGGGAGGCTTTATTGTTCCCCTTGGTTTCCCTTAATTTGTTCACACCTTTGAAGACCTTCCCTTATTTAAACTATCCCTGTTTACCTTATTTGACTGTGCACATGTTTGTCCAGGACTCTGCTATAGCCTACTTTCTAAAAAATATCCTAATTTTAAATGACTCCTTAGTAGCATCAGTGACTTTCTTCTCTTTATGAATTATTTTACCCCAGGTTTTTATATAACATGAAATTTATTATCTTAACCATTTAAACTGCATGATTCAGTGGCATTAACTACATTAATATTTTTTGTGCAACCATCTCCAGAATTCTTTTCATCTCGCAAAACTGAAATTGTACCATTAAACTATAACTCCTCTTTCCTCCCTACTCCCAGTCCCTGGCAACCACCATTCTACTTTTGGTCCCTATGATTTTGACTACACTAAAAATCTCACATAAGTAGAATCATAAAAGTGTTTCTCTTTTTGCTTATTTTACTAAGCTTAATGTTCTCAAGCTCCATTTATGCCATATGTGTTTCCTTTTTAAGGATGAATAATATTCTACTACATACATATATCACATTTTCTTATCTACTTGTCCATTGATCGACAACTTGGGATGGTTCCACCTTTTAGTTTGTGTAAATAATGCTACTATGTACATGGATGTATAAATATCTCTTTGAGACACTGTGTTAAATTTTTTTGAATACGTATTCAGAAGTGGAATCGCTGGAGTATATGGTATCTCTATGTTTAATATTTTTTGGTACCACCACACTGTTTTCCACAGCAGATATATCATTTTACAGCCCTATCGATAGTGTACAGGATTCTAGTCTTCCACACCCTCACCAACACTTGTTGCTTTCTGGATTTTGGAGATTTTTTTGATAGAAGTCATCCCAACAGGTATGAAATGGTAGTTCATTGCACATATTCTTTGAATTTCCCTAATGATTAGTGATTCCCTAATGATTAGCCCTACATTGTTTTCTGTGGATATCAGCTCAGTCTGGGGCTGAAGAGGCCATTATTATCAAGTAGAAGGGATTTAAAACACTGCTTGGCAGCCATGAATTTGCAGGTTTTACTCAATGGTGCTAATTTTGTCCTCTGAGCTCTTCCTTGTCCCTTTATATCTCCAATCCTACTTCTGCTGATCCTCATTCCCCATCAAGGGTAAGAATGATGGTTGTGGAGATAAAAATCCTACTGAATAAGAGCTCTGAGTTGGGTAGAGTAGAATGCTACAGAGGGGTGATGGAATACAAAACAGTCAGAAATTGGGTCTCTGCCACTCTATCAAATTAACTGCTATTGATTTATTCCTGGCCCATTCTCCATAGGATTTACCATCAGTCCTAGCCAGAACTCTGCTTCTCTTCAGGGTTTCCCAGGTAGTGCTAATGGTAAAGAACCCACCTGCCAAGGCAGGAGATTCAGGTTCGATTCCTGAGCCAGGAAGATCCCCTGGAGGAGGGCATGGCAACCCACTCCAGTATTCTTGCCTGGAGAACCCCATGGACAGAGTAAGCCTGGTGGGCTACAGTCCATGGGTTGCAAAGAGTCAGACATGATTGTAGCAACTTAGGATGAAGGAATGATTAGTGACGTGTGTCTTTTCCTGTTTATATTAGACATTTGAATATCTTACTTGGAAAAAAAAGAACATCTATTTAAATTCTTTGTTCATTTTTGAATTGGATTATTTGTTTCTTTGTTGCTTAGATTTAGGAATTCTTTCTATATTCTGGTAATAATTCCTTACAAGATATATGATTTGCAAATTTTTTCTCCCATTCTGTGCACTGCCTTTTTATTTTGTAGATAGTGTCTTTTGATGCACAAAAGCTTTAATTTTCATGAAGTCCAATTTGTCCACAATTGTTTTGATCCCTGTGCCTCTAGTGCAGATCTAAGAAATCATTGCCAAGTCCAACATTGTAAAGATTTTGCCCTATATTTTCTCTTAGATTATAGTTTTAGATTTTGCATTTAGGTCAAGGATCAATTTTGAGTTAATATTTGTGTATGGTGTTCGGTTAGAATCTATCTTCATTGTATCGCGTTCGAATGTCAATTTTACTAACACTGTTTGCTGAAAAGACTGTCTTCTCCAGGATGAATGATCTTGATACACTCATCAAAATTAATTTGACCTTATATGAAGATTTTTTTTTTATGGACTTTATTATATTCCTGGGCTTCCCTGATAGCTCAGGTGGTAAAGAATCTGCCTGCAGTGCAGGACACCCTGGTTTGATTCCTGGGGTTGGGAAGATCTGCTGGAGAAGGGACAGACTACGTACTCCAGTATTCTTAGGCTTCCCTTGTAGCTCAGCTGGTAAAGAATCTGCCTGCAATGTGGGAGACTTGGGTTTGATCCCTGGATTGGGAAGATCCCCTGCAGAAGGGAAAGGCTACCCATTCCAGTATTCTGTCCTAGAGAATTCCAAGGGGTCACAAAGAGTCGGACACGACTGAACAACTTTCACCATTCTATTCCGTTAGTTTGTATGTCGGTTTTTATCTTAGTATCACACTCTTCAATTGCTGTAGCTCTATATTAAGTATTAAAATAGAAAGTATGAATCCTCACCCTTTTTTTTTTTTCAGGGTTGTTTTGGGTATTCTAGAGGCTCTTGAGTTCTCATATAATTTGAGGATGGATTTTTTAATTTCAGCAAAAAAAAAAATGATTGGGATTTTGATAGGGATCACATTAAATCAGTATGTAGATCACTTTGGTAGTACTGATGTCTTAACAATATCAAATATTTTAATTCTTGAACATAGAATGTCTTTCTATTTATGTATATCTTCTTTAGTTTCTGTCAGCAATGTTTCAAATTTTTCACTGTACAAATCTTTCACCTTCTTGGTAAATTCATAATATTCCTTTTGATGCTGTTATAAATGGAATTGTTCTTGTGATTTCCTTTTTGGATTGTTCATTGTAACTATATGGAAGCACAACTGGTTTTTATGTGTTGACTTTGTATTCTGCTACTTTACTGAATTCATTTATTACTTCATTCATAAGATACTGTTTATAAGCAGAGATCATTTTACTTCTTCCTTTCCAATTTGGATGTATTTCACTTATTTTCCTTGCCTAATTTGCTCTGCTAAGTTTTCCAGTACTATGTTGAATAGAAATGATGAAAGCAGGCATCCTTTTCTTGTTCATGATCTTAGAGAAAAATATTTTGATCTTTCAACATTGAGTTTGGCTTTCCCTGAGGGTTTCATCCTATATGGTTTTTATTATGTTGAGGTATCTTCCTCCTGTTCCTAGTTTTATGAGTATTTTCATCCTAAAAGGATGTTGGAATATGTCAAATCCTTTTTTCCACATCAATAGAGATAATCACATGGATTCGTTTTTTTTCCTGCATCTGTTCATGTAGTGTTACACTGCATGATTTTTGTATATGGAACCACCCTTTGATTCCAGGAATAAATCCCGTTTTGTCATGTATATAACATCCTTTATACTACTGAATTCATTTTTCTAATATTTTGTTGAGGATTTTGCATCAGTGTTTATAAGAAATATTAATCTGTTGTTTTCTTGCAGTGCATTTGTCTGGCTTTGGCCTCATGACAAGCCTAACCTCAGAGAATGAATTTTCTTCTCTTCAACTTTTTGGAAAAACTTAAGAATAATTAATGTTAGTTCTTTTTTAAAGTTTACTAGGATTCACCAATAAGTCAATTAAGCCTGTGGCTTTTCTTTGCTGTGAGATTTTGATTACTGATTCTATTTCCTTACTCTTATAGGCATATTCAGATTTTCTATTTCTTCATTGTTCAGTTTGATAGGTTGTATATATCTAGAAATCTGTTTGTTCCATCTAGGTTTTCCAACCTGTTGGTGTACATTTATAGTACTGCTTTTCAAATAATTTTACTTCTATAGGATATATCATATCACACTTAATTGATTCTTTCTCCTGCTTGCTCAAATATAAATTTGAACTCCTCTAACAAAATTTTTATTTTAATTATTTCACTTTTCAGTTACAGAATTTCTTTCTATTTTCCTTTAAATTTTCTTTTAACTGATATTTCCATTTTGTTCATACATTGTTTTCTTGACCTTTTTAGCATCTTTTAATTCTGTGAGCATCTTTAAGACAGATTTAATGTCTTTGCCTGGTAGATCCACTATCGGGACAGTTTTCCAGAGATAGTTTTTGCTTTATTTATTTTTTCTTGCTTAAATGGTCCATACTTTCTTTGTATGGCTCGTTGCTTTTTAAGTGAAAACTGGACATTTGAATATAATAATGTGGTAACTCTGGAAATACAATTCTTCATCTTCCCTAACAGCCATTAGGCTCTAATTTAGGTGTTAGATATTTACTAAATGAATCTCTCTGTTTTTTCTCTGCATAGACTGCATTTCTCAGCTTCTATCTGCCATGAACAGAAATAAGGAAATAACCCTTTCCCCAGTGTTGTATTTGGGCTCTGGTTCCAACAACTTGCTAGGTTCTGATTGATTTCTCCTCTAGCTCAAGGTCACTGATTCTCCATTCTTGCTCCCCACCCAGCGCTGCTTGATGGTAGAAGAAAGTGGATCCAAAACTGGACTGAGCCTGATCGCTGGATATGACTGCATGGAGTCATGGATAGATTGTGCATGAATAAGCCATGAGCCATGGTTTTGCTCAGCTATTGAGATTGATGCATTTATGAGATCCAGCAGCTAGTCACATGATTAATGTACAGAGAATAAAGCAAGCACATATATTTTGTACATGTGTACTTTTTAAAATTTTGTTTTGTTGTCATTAAGCTTGAAATTTGATGATAAATGCAATGCTTATCATCATGAGTGGTTGGTTCTCTCTCCATTTGGGCAGAACCATTACCCTGTAGGTTCATCTCCGCCCACAATGTAGGCACATCCCAACCTGAGACACAGAAAACTTGAGCAGCTATGTATCAGTACTCATGGACTCAGAAGCAGACCTAATATTCACTTCTTAAATCTTGGATCTTATTCTTTCCTCCTCTCATCATATTACCATGTCCTTGACTACTTTCTCTCAGCTTCTTCTAGAGGTGAAGTATTTGTTATTCACAATGTAAGCTTCTGAATTGCTCCTTGCTAGCAAAGTCTCTTCATCATGAACTTTTCCAAGACTCCAGACCTGTGACCAGATTTGCTGAAGATGCTGGAGCTAGCCTACTGGTCACCAAGGTCTGTGGGATCCAGACAGAGCCTTCTAACATGATTTGATCATCCACATATTCCAGAATCCTCTTATCTCTTATTTTTTGGAGAAATACTCCTTATTCCAGGCCTTTGATTCTATTCACCTGCTGAGCATTCAAATAGCTGACAACCCAAAAGACACATTAAGTATCCATGTCCATAAGCATGAGCCAGTGGATTAAGTTGCTTATTTGATGACCTGACAAGCAGAGGAACCTACCTTCTGGTCCTGAGCTCCCTGTTTACCTAGTCACCTAGTGTCTCCAATTGCTATGTCTGGGAAACTGTATCATTCTATGCTCCAGATTTTTCAGGAACTTAAGTTATGCCTGACCTTCAGTCTTATAGGCTGGATTTATGTATTTATTTATTATTTCCCTGAGCATAAGTTCTCCCTTTTACCTGCCTTGATTATGCTTTGAGATCTGGTAATAACTTCTTAGACCCCCCTGGAAACTATGAGAGTAGAAAGAAGGAAATTCTGATACTGTCCTCCTGAGATACACACTCTAGTTTAGGGGGAACAGGTTGTGTGTGTGTGTGTTAGTTGCTTAGTCATGTCCGACTCTTTGCTACCCCATGGACTGTAGCTAGCCAGGCTCCTCTGTCCATGGGATTCTCCAGGCAAGAACACTGGAGTGGGTTGCCATCTCCTTCTCCAGGGGGAACAGTTTAAAAATGCACAAACCAACTGGTAATGCATAGTGATAGGAAGGTAATAGAAAAATGTTTGCTGGAGAGAGTTGCCATTTCCTTCTCCAGGGTATATTCCCCACCCAGGGATCAAACCTGCGTCTCTTGCATCTCCTGCTTTGGCAGGCAAGTATTTTACCACTAGTGCCACCTGGGAAGCCAAGCAATCTGTAGTCACTGCAAATAAGTTCCTGAAGAGCCAGGGAATATATAAGATAATTTCAGTTGAATGAAACTGAGCTTGAATAATTTGCTTTATAAAATACCTTATTTTTAGTAAATTACATGCATTATATAATATAAATATTGAAGATTATCTAAATGATCTGATGAGGATATTTCCCTGCTGATTGGCACTGCTCCTTCCCACTGCTTGTAGGTGCTCACTTGAGACTGAGATTCTGGGAAGTGGGAAGTGGGACTTCTTTACAAACTTCAAGGTCCTAGGACATACATATTTATAGCCCAGTTTTCACTTTATCTATGTTCCCAGTGTCACTCCATCTGTGTGAGCAGCACATTATAAACAGCTTTAAAATGTAAACAAATGAAAGTCCATCAACACATCTCAGGATGCAGATTCTGCCAGATCAAGTAAACCAGACTTTCATCTGCACATACCTGCATAGAATTGGATTATATCAGCCCACTGGAGCCTCTATCTGTATCCTCTCCATAATCCTCTCCTCACTCAGTGGGTACTTCACTACCTCTGACCGTTAGAATAATAGTACATGCTCAATGATTCATCTCATGTCACAGCCTGGGAATCAAGAGTCAAAAGAAACCCCAGACTTCAGCTTACACTGTTTTTAACCTTTGTCACTCAGACCATCCTTGGGACATCCTCTGTGCTCTGTCCCTAAACATTTCAAAAGGCTTCTCTCTTCCTGATGGAAGATCCCAGTTTTTCTCCTTTAAAGACCTTTTAACTCACTTGAAATTTGTTCTTTCTCACTCTGTCCCCCACCAAAATCACTTAACATCAGGGATCAAATCCTTGGGCCATTCTCCAGCCACATAAAATTCAAATTACCATGGGGCTTTTGTTTCTTCTGAGGTAAGTCCTAGCATAGTCAACCTTTGCTCAACAATTTAATTAGATATTAAGACCTCTTCCCTGATGTAAATGATTTTAGGAAGACTTTTTTTTTTTTTGGTCACAGTCTTCTTCTATTTATTAAGTGTTGAAATCCACAGAACCACACCCCCACACCCTCAAATATTAAAGTTAAATATCACTGTAGTTATGTAAGATATGCAAGTTATAGTTGTCATCTTTCTGCTTAATACTATGCAAATCTACCTCTGATAAGTTAGAAATGTCCTCAGAATACAGAAGATATAACAAGAATTGAGGAGAACTCTGTAACCTTAACTTTAGTGGTGGGAAAAAGTACTTAAATGTTCAGATGTGTAAAACCGCCCCCAAAATAACCTTTATGTTCCCACTCTCCGCAGAAATATTTCCTAAAGCTTAGTAGAGCTAGGTAGAAATGGGCTCAGGATTAATTTTGACCTTCTGTGGCAATGCATTTTCAAGCCCAAGAATTTATGTGTGCAGAATATTAAATGTCAAATGCAAATATGAAAACTGAGCTACACAGTTGCAGATCGTCCCTAATTGATATTGAACAGAGTATTCCCTTTAAATGTTAATGAAACTGTTGTAATTACTAAATGACCAAAACAGCTCAGAAGCCAGGGTTCACAGCTGTAAACCATTACTTGTAAATTACTGGCACAGGACCACATTAGCAGATGGCTCGGTCCATGGAAGAAAACTTCCTCAAGATGCTTTTCTTCCAGGTCTGGGCTCAGGAGCAAATTAGATGAGCATATTAGAGAGGACCAGAGTGCCTGTTTGGACATGTCACTGTAGATAAGCACCTTCTTTGATCTTCTTTTTTTTTTGTTTCATTATTATTACATTCTTCGCAGAAAGTGCTGAATATCACAGAACACAAAGAAAGGAGAAGGAGAAACTGACAAGAGCTTATAAATGTTGCACGAGGTCAGATATGCACGTTTCTGCTGGATTTTTAAGGAGCAGAGGGTTTCCTAAATTCTGAGGCAGATGGACTGAATACTGAAGTGAGGGAGGGGAGAGAGAGAGAGAGAGAAAATAGGGTAAAAGAGAGAAAGAGAGAGGTAGAGTGAACACTTGAGACCTGCTAACAAGCCAGTGGCAGAAAAGCAATTAGAAGAAAAATAGGGCATTTGAATGGGTTTAGTACCCTCAAGACAGAGAACATCTATAAGCTGTGTAAGCAAAAACTATGCAGTAGAAACAAGCGATGTCTTTATTAGAGAAGGCCTGTGGCTCTTCACAGCTTTGTTCTGTAAATTCCATACCAGCTCTGCAAACTCTCTGAGGTTATTAACTTTAGTGAAGCTTTTTTTAAAAAGAGTTGGGTGAGTCCTGCACTTGATCCTTTCATTAATAAGAAAGAACGATTAATTAAGACATCTCCCAAGAACAGGAGGAAGGAGGAGTTTGTCTTACAGTGTACACGGCAATCTCTCCTAAAAATGAGAGGATGGATTTTTCCACGCCATGAACTACTCTGTAGAGAAAATGTTTAAAGAGGGAGGTGTTGACAGTCAAACCGAGAGTGTGGGTAATTCCCATCTTCTTAGCTGTTTGAATTCCAAATTGGTATAGAAAAGAGTTGTTAGGATTTCAAAAGGCATCTTCACAGATAAAGAACATTGTAACTGCTTCTGAGTTTGGAAGAAGTATCACATAAATCTGAACAACCTGACCTTATGTGGCAGAAGCGACAAAACATGGGTGGATGGGTATGAACGAGAACATGGGTCAGAGCTGCTATGAAATAACCAGGCACAAAAAATTGAGACATAATTTGAGAAGTTTGTCAAGGGAATGCATAATACTGAATTTCCCAAGATATTTATGTTTTATGTGTAAAGTCTATGAGACCAGAAGCTACAGGAGACACATTTGATTCCTGGGTTGGGAAGATACTCTGGTATAGGACATGGCAACCCACTTCAGTATTCCTGCCTGGAGAATCCCATGCACAGAGGAGCCTGGTGGGCTACAGTCCATAGGGTCACAAAGAGTTAAACATGATTGAAGTGATTTAGCAGTAGCAGCATAAAATCAAAGACCAGTGATCAATGTGCTGATACAGTCTTGAGTCTGGATTCTTGGAATAAAAGCTAACATATGACATATGAAGGAGACAAAAATGATAGATCATATTGGAAAAATGAGTAGGACCTTGGAAGCCTTTTTAAGAAATCTTAACTCTATTGGAGATCATTAGAGGATCTTTGAACAATCCTAAGTAGAATTAGGTTTCACTGTAGAAAGCTGATTCCAAGGGCCGTGGAGAATGGACTGGAGTGAGGGAAAGCAGTAATAAGTCCATTGCTGCAACACGAGGAAGTGATGAAAGGGTCCTGGACCCTTGGCAAGGACATAAATAGAAGTGGTTGGATTTATAAGAGTTTTGTAAGTAGGAAAATATGAAATTTTATGTATTTGGATATGAAGGGAATGAAAGAAAAGTTGAAAATTCATCTAAGATTTTTGTTTAAAGACACTGAGTACCATTGATTCAATAGACACGAGAAGATAAAGAAAAGTTTGAGTAATAAAAGGTTAAGTTTTATGATTATTGGATTTCAATCTCTGTGGGCTATCCAAGTCGGAGAAGGCAATGGCACCCCACTCCAGAACTCTTGCCTAGAAAATCGCATGGATGGAGGAGCCTGGTAGGCTGCAGTCCGTGGGGTTGCTAAGAGTCGGACATGACTGAGTGACTTCACTTTCACTTTTCACTTTCATTCATTGGAGAAGGAAATGGCAACCCACTCCAGTGTTCTTGCCTGGAGAATCCCAGGGACGGGGGAGCCTGGTGGGCTACCATCTATGGAGTCACACAGAGTCAGACACGACTGAAGCGACTTAGCAGCAGCAGCAGGGTTATCCGAGTAGCCAGTGGGGCAGCTCTGGGCTGAGGAACAAGATCCTTGAATCAGTAGAATTTGGAAATAATTGAAGCCGCAGCAGTTGATGGGATCATACAGAAAGAATGACAGAAACTTAGTGAATCATGGTAAAAGCTAACATACTATTACAGAAGAACTCTGTAATATGCTTGGAGAAAAGGTATAGTTTTCTCTCCAATGACAGTCCCAAGGTGAAGAAACCAAGCTGGTAGAATAGTTCAACTCTACACAGGCTCTTTGGGACACTTCTATCTGGGTGATGTGCGATTCCATAGGTGTCATAATAAGCATGCTTGAAGTTGGAGCACTGCCTTCTCTGGGTTCCAGCCATTTGACCAATTGTCATTATAATGGAGAGAAAAGAGAGTAGACCTACGGATGCAAGTTAGTTTCCAGGTTTGATGAGGGAAGTTAAGGAAACTTCTCTGTGAAGGAGAAATAAAAATCATCTACTGAGAGTAAGGAGGGGAATTTCAAGGTTATAAATCAAATGTGGAAAGAAGTTTAGATTATCTTCATGGAGAACTAGAAACAAAGATTTTTGGAGAAAGGGAATGGTCCAGATTGCTGGTCATTCTGGAACACCTGGTGAAGTTTTGAAACCATCACCTCGTAACTGTTGTACCTAACTATTCAACTACAAAATGGTCAAAAAGTAACATGAAAGAAACCTTTAGAAATATTTATGTTTTCAGTGCTCACATGTATTTATAAACATAATTAGAGGCTGTTTACTGAATAAGCCATCCAAAATTTAAGATCCAAATTTTACAGATATGACAAATTCATTTTTCTCCAAAGGAAATATCAGCAAATATATGATCATTATTCAGCTTAAAAATATGGAATTCTCATAGCTTTGACTTGAAAATATGCCTGTTATCTTTGACATCTAATTTTGATATTTTTGTTTGTCTGTTTAGGCAACTTTTCATGCTAATAACCTTCTTTACAAAGACATGTGAGTGGAATCAATGTTTCCACAAAACGCTTTGCCAGGTGAGTGTACATTATCAAATAGAACTGTATTCTCTGGAATTTCTTGACTTGAAATCCTGGCAAGTCATTTGTCCCAAAGTCATATAGGTCAAAATATGCCACAGTGATGCTTTTTGTGTCAGTAAGAAAAGGATCACAAATCCAGATTTCAGTATTTAAGTAACTAGAGCAGACGTGACCTTGGGAAGAACCCTAGTTTTTCCAGGGATCTATAGATATCTTCCCACAGAGAATTTGGCAAAGCTCTATTACTCTTAATGCAGACTAAAATCATGACTTCTATAGCATTTATAACTTTTAGATACTTTCCTTATTCTTGTGTTTGGTTAAGAACTGGTAACTTGGATACAATAGTTTGTCACTTGTGGTGGTGGTTTAAGGGAGGGATAGGATGGTGTGCTTATTTTGTTTTTAGCAGCATCTATAATTCAAGGCTTTGCTTTGAATAAATTACCTCAATTGTATTGTCAAAAGTAGTCTTCCCTTAGTCAACATATGGATCAACTCCTTGTCCAGTATTTCTGAGTGAATTTTCCTTTATATCATTTTATCTTCTACCTGTTCCCCTCCAAAAAATAATTAACAAAGAAAGAAAGAAGAGAGAAAGGAGGGAAACAATAAAGGTAAAACTTTCCTAAAATGCAATCAAGCACCTCAAGTTTTACTCTTGGAACATGCAATAGAGAAGTTAATATTCCTCTCTCATCCTTTGACAAACCCTGCCAAAATGAACGATTTAAACCTTTGGCTCTGGTAAAGTTGATCTTTCCATGGCAATGGAGGAAGACTTTTTCAGAATTGCTGGCAGAGTCTCATGCCATTGCTTGCCTGTATAGAAAGCAGTGAGTCATTATGACATGTGGAGTGGCTTTCTTCAAGAAAGCAGCCAACCCAGATGTGTTGCCAAACATTGCAGGTGCTCCACCTGTGCACAGAACACCAAGATTTGTCTTCCAGTGGAAGCTTTCCCTGGCAAAGAAGTTTTTCACCATTTTGAAGACATTGACATCCTTTCCAGGTTCCATAATGGGCTCATAAAATGCAAATTTTTCTCTGATGGCAACAATGTGCACGCAATAAGGGAAAGCTAGGAGCTAGCTTCACTGAAAGTGAAAGCAAAAGTCGCTCAGCCACGCCTGACTCTTTGCGACCCCATGGTCTGTAGCCCTCCAGGCTCTTCTGTCCATGGGATTTCCCAGACAAGAATACTGAAATGGGTAGCTATTGCCCTCTCCAGGAGATCTTCCTGACCCAGGGATCAAACCTGAGTCTCCTGAATTGTAGGTAGATTCTTTATCATCTGAGCCATGAGGGAAGGCCCGGCTTCACTGGGGCACACATATTTTTGTCCAGCTACATGCAGAACGAAAATTAGATAGCTGATAATTTCTCCAAGAGTTGTTTTAAAATAGTGGAAAATATATCAGTATTTCTGGAATGTATAACATTTATTGGCAAAGATAATTTTTCTTGAGAGCTCAAAGATATAAAATGGCTGAACATGATGGCACAAAAGTCTCTCCAATATGGCAACTTATTTTGGCTGGGAACAAAAAAGAATCCACCTGTCAATGCAGGAGACATAAGAGATGTGGGTTCAATCCCTGTGTTGGGCAGATCCCCTGGAGGAGGGCATGGCAACCCACTGCAGTATTCTTGTCTGGAGAATCCCATAGACAGAGGAGCCTGGTGGGCTACAGTCCATAGGCTTTCATAGAGTTGGGCACGACTGAAGCAACCTTTGCACAGCATGCATGAAATAAGCAAACTTGTGATGCTTTAAATCTGACTACTTGGTTGGAAAATCTAAGTTCTTATAAATATCTTATACTGAAAATTCAGTCTTTTTCTTTTAGAATAGATTCATATCACCTGATGTCTTTGCTTGATGGCCAGTTATAGGATTCTCCTTCCATTTGGTTAAATTTAACACTGACTTTTTTCTTCCATGATTTTCAAAATTGTGATATGATAATAAGAGCAAAGGACATTGGTTCCTTCATTTTTTTTCATTTGTATTTGCTATCTTGAGCTGAACTTGATGTCCATAATCATAATAGCAGGGTAAATCTTAATATAGATCAATAGAAAATATTTTAAAATTATTACATGACAAAGATTCACTAATTGACTTTAAAAAGTATGACACACCTACTACGAGTCAAGTACTGCTATGGGAATTGAGCATAAAGCAATGAACAGAAAAGACCCAAATCACTTCCATTGGAAAGGTTACATAGTAAAGTATCACAAGTGTATGCTTCCTAAATGTATATAGCAACATGCTGTGTCACTCAATAATTGCTTTGAACAAAATAAAATATTAATAACATAATTTACAAAAATTTGTGGTATAATTATTTTTTATAATTTTCAAAATAACAGCAAAGAGCTTTAAAGGAAATAATTTTTTGGTTTCTTTATTAATTTATTTGATCACTCCTTGAAATCTTTACCTGAATCTCTAAGGTTTCACAGACCTAGTTCACAAAGTTTGGGCACCAAAAATAAATAAGTAATTAAGTAATTGTTGTAAAGTAATCTGTCTGCAATGCAGGAGACCTGGGTTTGATTCCTGGGTTAGGAAGATCCCCTGGAGTAGGAAATGGCAACTCACTCCAGTATCCTTGCCCGGAGAATCCCACAGACAGAGGAGCCTGGCAGGCTACAGTCCATGGGGTCGCAAGAGTCGAACACGACTTAGTGACCAAACTACCACCAAGCAGTTACTATATATTCAAAATAGAAAAAGAAAACCCCCTATTTGAAAAGACTGAAAGATAGTATTTTCTGAGCTTCAACTTGGTAGCAATATACTTATTTATATTATTATACTTATTTATATTATATTGTATCACAGAGTTTCTCATAATATTTTGTTTTAAGTTTTTGAGCACATGAAAGACTCTTGTTAATAAAATCTTCATGTCACTTTCCCTGACATCAGTTTAGTTATTATCTGTTTTCATAAGCTTGGGTCATTAGCACAAAATGCCGTAAAGCAGGTGGCTTATCAACAACAGGAATTTATTTTCTTGCAGCTCTAGGGGCTAGAAATGTACAATTATGATGCTATCATGGTGGACATCTGGTGAGACCCCTCCTTTGGGTCGCAGATTGTTGACTTTATGTCTTGGCATATTGGGCAAGGAACAAACTGGCTGTCTGGCCTCTTATTAGAAGGATACTAATCCTGTCCATGAGGGCTCCACCCTCCCAAAGCCTCCACCTCCAAATAACCATCGTACTGGGGATTAGATGTCAACTTATAAATTTGGAGGGGTCACAAACATGCAGTCCATAATATCATCACAAAGTTGCTTTCCTTTGGAAAGGTTTTTAACCTTCTTAAGTTGCTTCTATAGAACAGTTTTCCTTTGGAACTAACCTGAGTTTTCCTCTCAGTGTAACTTTGAAATATGTATGAGTAAATATACTCTGTTAGCTGCCTAAAAATTGTGAAAACACTTTTACTGTGCTAGAAAAAATAGTGGGGGGGGTGGAGAATAAGTACAATTAAGCTTCTAGGACAATGGTCTCCAATTGGAGAGTAGGAGGCCAAAACAAATAGTTGTTAACAAACATCTGTTGTTTTGTTTGCCCAGTGTAGTAATTCACTACACGTGCACCACACTCCCACCAGTCTATTCTAGCAGTTCCCTTGCCTGGTTACTGATGATTTCAAAGGAAGCTGCCATCTTTTTTACAGATTCTGATACCCTGTTCAGATACTGCTAATGGAGTCAATACCTGACTCAGGTAGGACCAATAAGAATCTTTCCTTGGGATTTATGAAACTAGGACAATATGGAAGAACTCTTACTACCTGTTTGGGTTTTGTATATTAGGAGCTTAAGTGTAGACTGCCAGTAATAGTGTGTCTAGCAATTACAGGAGAAGTCACAGAAAGAAAGAAAAAAGCAAAGCAAAGAGGATAATACTTATCTCTGAGCCCTTATGACAACTCTATCATTATTTTGGTTATGTTAGCCAATAAATTACTCTTGTTTGCTAAAGGTAGTTCAAGTTACATTTATGAAACTTGAAGCAACATTGTCCTGATTATATAATGGCTCACTGATTTTTAGTTTGTAAAAATGATTAGTTACCTCATTACTTAAAAATTAATTGTATCAATAAAACAAGTGTCCTGGATGGACCTAGAATCTGTCATACAGAGTGAAGTAAGTCAGAAAGAAAAACCAATATCATATATTAATGTATATATATTGAATCTAGAAAAATGGCACTGATGAATGTATTTGGAGGACAGGAATAGATATGCAAATATAGAGAACCAACATGTGGACACAGAGGTGGAAGGGGAGGAAGGGATGAATTGGAGATTGGGATTGACATATATGCACTACCATCTGTAAAACAGATAGCTAATGCGAAGCTGCTGTGTAGCACAGGAAGCTCAGCTAGGTGCTTTATGATGACCTAGAGGAGTCGGATCACTGAAGAAGGAAATGGCAACCCACTCCAGAGTTATTGCCTGGAGAATCCCATGGACAGAGGAGCCTGGTGGGCTATAGTCTGTAGAGTTGCACAGAGTCAGACATGACTGAGCATTCACACTCACTCACACAAAGGGGTGGGGTGGAAGGGAGGCTTGTGAGGGAGGGGATGTATGTATGCATATGTCTGATTCACTTCATTGTATGGTAGAAACTAACACAACATTGTAAAGAAATTATATTTCATTTTTTTAAATTATTTAAAAATAGAATAATAATAAAAATAAAATAAGCTTCATGAAAATGTCCATCAAGCCTCCTTAGGACCTTCATTCCATTGACCCCAGCATTAATGGAGTGGATGTGCAAGAATAAGGAAGTGAAAAAGGTGAGTGTAGAGAGATTTTAAGTTGTTTTGTCATACTGCAAATGAGAGAATTGGCATCATATGTAAAAAGGAATAGAAGAGTCACTGGAGGTTTTTTGTTTTCATTTTTTCTTTTGCATTACAGCTTTTTTTTTTTTTTTTTTTAATGTACACAAACAGCGATAAATGTGTAATGCACATACCGGTACCAATTACCTAGCTTTGTTGTTTATCAACATTATGACAAATTTGTTAAGAGACAGATTCTTAGGGGCTTAAAAACAATATTTTTATATGCTACTGAAAAACACTGAAAAGTAAACTGGGATGATGCAGCAAAGATAGGGAAAATGACTAAGGAGATTTGTGTACATGAGAAAGGATTGGGTTTAATGCACTTGAGGAGGAGTTAGCCTTCCCATGGAGCATAAACAGCAAAATCATTCTTTTATAGACACGTTGCAGATGGGAGTGAGAAGTGGAAGTTCTAATCTGGGTTCTTGTATTTCCTGAGTGAACTAGAATCAAGAGGTCAGCAGCTATGCATGAGAGTGAGTAAAGGTGATGTAAATTTGGTGAGAATGTATGTATAATCCTCTGGGAAAGTGAATGGTGTGTAGATTTGGGAAATGTAGTGTGATTGCTCAGCAATCTTAAGGGCCCACTTAATTGTGAACGTAAAGTGGGACCTGTTTACATGACAGTGTTGATCACTAGCCACATGTGGCTGTAGTGGGTATAGTCTCAGAGTTTGTTAAGTAGGAAGGCAGTTCAAAAAAGCAAGTACAATGAAGCAAGAAGACAAGGGCTGCTGAGAACTATGCAAGGGAGGGTTTATCATGATGGAAGTCAACTCTAAGTTGAGTAAACAGAGTGAAAAGGCTCTGATCAAGGTAGAGTTAGTAAGAAAAGGGAATTTCTGCAATATCTTCATTGTGTGAAATATTAAATGAATCAAAAATCATTGGCTTTGAAGAGAAGACTAAGAAAAAACTTACGACAACAATTTTCAAAGATCTTTGTGATTTGCATTTTAAGTCATTGTGCTCTTTGTATTTTTTGTTGTTGTTCCTTCAACTCAAATGTTTGGGAATTTTCTTTTTAATATCGTTCAATATTGTAAACAGGACAATACATTAGATGTTGCCTCACACAGTAAACTGTATACTCACACTTACGTGCTGATTTTTGAGATCTCTCTGGAAAGCAGACGTCACTCAGAAGGAAATTGGAACAAAAACAAGTGTTTTTCTTCTTTACCAATATTAAAGGGGTGGGGGACTCCATACTCTATAGCTTGATTTTCTTTTCTTTCTTTCCTTCTTTCTTTCAGTACCTCTTCACTGTCAGTTGTGGTTAAGAACAAGTTGTAGAATTAGATTACCTGAGCCTGTATCCCAGCATAGCAACCAAGGCCGTGTTTATTACCTTAGACAAGAGACTTAACAAATTTAATCTCTTTCCTATGTATAAAATATGCCTAAGTGTATCAAAGTCATAGTGAAATTAATTATGTGCAGTTACATCCTATGAGATACCATCCAAATGAACCACAGACCATAGTATCTGGAATATACTAAGAGATTAATACAGATGGTTCTGTTTTCTTGATTAGATTTACTCATTTGCTGCCATTGTTACTGGTGCTGATACTGTTGCTAAAATCTCATTTATCTAAATACTCCCTGTTGGTAAATCACTCAGTTCAGTTCATTCGCTCAGTCGTGTCCGACTCTTTGCGATCCCATGAACTGCAGCACGCCAGGCCTCTCTGTCCATCACCAACTCCTGGAGTCTACCCAAACTCATGTCCATCGAGTCAGTGATGCCATCCAGCCATCTCATCCTCTGTCATCCGCTTCTCCTCCTGCCCTCAATCCTACCCAGCATTAGGGTTTTTTCCAAAGAGTCAACTCTTCTCATGAGGTGGCCAAAGTATTGGAGTTTCAGCTTCAACACCAGTCCTTCCATTTCAGCTTCAACATCAGTCCTTCCAATGAACACCCAGGATTGATCTCCTTTAGGATGGATTGATTGGATCTCCTTGCAGTCCAAGGGACTCTCAAGAGTCTTCTCCATCACCACAGTTCAAAAGCATCAATTCTGCAGCGCTCAGCTTTCTTCACCGTCCAATTCTCACATCCATACATGACCACTGGAAAAACCATAGCCTTGACTAGATGGACTTTTGTTGGCAAAGTAATGTCTCTGCTTTTAAATATGTTATCTAGGTTGGCCATAACCTTCCTTCCAAGGAGTAAGCATCTTTTAATTTCATGGCTGCAATCACTAACCCAGTTCAAAGTCCCTTTCTACCCAGAAGTATTCTCTTTGCCTGGCCTATCAGATTCAGAAGCCCTGTCGCTAAGCTCCACTAGTATGACATCTGCCATTTCCCTCTGTCATCATTTTTATGTACACATTTCTTTCTTAGGAGGAAGAAAGATTTCTATCAGAGGAAACTGGGTTTGATTTCTCCATCTCCCAACCACCTGGTGGAGAGCCTAGATCACAGGAATTAGTTACATTTTAAGTGACTATGGTGTTGGAGAAGACTTGAGAGTCCCTTGAATTGCAAGGAGATCCAACCAGTCCATCCTAAAGGTGATCAGCCCTGGGTGTTCATTGGAAGGACTGATGTTGAAGCTGAAACTCCAATACTTTGGACACCTCATGCGAAGAGTTGACTCTTTGGAAAAGACCCTGATGCTGGGAAGGATTGGGGGCAGGAGGAGAAGGGATGACAGAGGATGAGATGGCTGGATGGCATCACCGATTCGATGGACATGAGTTTGGGTAGACTCTGGGAGTTGGTGATGGACAGGGAGGCCTGGCATGCTGTGATTCATGGGGTCGCAATGAGTCGGACACGACTGAGCGACTGAACTGAACTGAAGTGACTTTATGGGCTTCCCAGGTGAGTCAGTGGTAAAAAGTCTGCTTGCCAATGCAGGAGACATAAGAGACATGGATTCGGTCTCCAGGGGAAGATCCCCTGGAGTAGGAAATGGCAATTCTCTACAGTATTCTTGCCTGGAAATTTCAGGGACAGAAGAGACTGGTGATTTACAGATCATGGGATGGTCAATAGTCAGACATATCTCAGCATGCATACACATACAGGTGAATACATGTCAATGGAATTAGAATTTATGGTGAGAATATTTCATGTTTCATGCTATTTATAGTTAGAGGCAGAAGTTTGATTCATTTTATTTAGTATTAATCATTGCTTCTAAAAATCATGTGTGTTTTACCTGCTTGAGTGTCTGAAGTTTTTTTATGGTTGTTTTGTTTTCTGTTAGTTCTGTTTGTCATTGCTTGTATCTGCTGCAGAGTTCTCCTCTCCAGCTTTTCCTAGGGCTGCCCTATAGTCTATTTCATCACCAATGTGCTATCCTAAACAAGCTAGTTTGTTTTACCTTTTATTGTATTTTATTTTATATGAGGGCATGCCACTGGCTACCTGCTTAATTTCTTCCTTTCGGTCTTTTCTACTTAGAGCTTTGGAGCATCTTGACCCCACATTTTTCCTCCATCATTTGCCTTCTTGTGTAAGTTCCTGCACCAGCACAGCCCACTCCTTCAGTTGTTTCCAAACTTTGCTCCTATTGACATAGGAATTTCCAGAGTCACCATCAATGGAATTTCCAGAGATCACCATCAGCAGAAACCAACAAAAATAGGGGCTTCTCTTGTAAATATTTTATATATAGGGAATGTGAGTAAGATTTTTTTTAAGAAAGAACATTTAGTAAATATTTCTGCACATTATTTTCAAGGCCAAATAATATGTACCTATGCTTTCACGATATTTATTATTAATGTTTAAATATTTTAAACATGGATATTAAAATACAGATAATGTATCCCACCTCCCATCCACCTTATTCCTTGACGGTATGCAATTTCCAAACAGTGGCATCAAGGGTTTTCATAATTTAAAAGACAAATTGAGACCTTTAGCAAGGTATGTATATAATTTGCTTTTATTTGTTACTATTTTAAATTTAATTAGATGTGTCCATAAGAAAGTATGTAGATATGTGTATGTATAGATACATACATGTGAGAAGCATACATGCAAATATATTTTACATATATTCTGAATCCACAAAAGAGCTGCCATTTGACTGCAGAATGCATTTAATAAGGAGATAATAAACATGAAAGTTAAATGGAACTATAAATGATTTTTATTGATTTTTAAAATCTTTTTAGAAAGACACCATATATAAAACTTATATGAGAAAGTAACTGTAAATTTAGATTTAACATTTTTATTAAGGCTAATTTGAAATCAGCAATTATACAGAAAACTTAACCGTCTCAAGCAAGTTGAGACATCATGAGTAAAGTTCATGAGTTATTTATTGCTCAAGATACAGTCATAGTCCCCTTCCTATAGAGTATTTAACCGTCTAAATGACACAATGAAGTCATATCAAATTGAAGTAAAGTTTTAGAATGTGACCAATTGTTTCTATCTTACTTAACCACTCTGGAGCTTATCACGTCTTTGATCATTCCCTCTCTCTTGAAATTCTTTCCCTCTCTTGACATTTTTGACATTCTCTCTCCTACTCTTCTCGTACTTTTCTGGCCTTGTTCATGCTTTTAAAAACGTATCCATGAAATGATGAAGTTCCCCTGAGTTATTTTCAATATACTTGATTGTACTTGGGATTTCATTTGCCTCCATGATTAAAACTACCAATGTTTTATGTTCAGGACTCATAAATATATTAATAGATTTAAAAACTAGTTCTCTACTTTTTATTTATCCTTGCCTATCTCACAGACAGAAACTTGCTCATTAAATTCTTTTTCCTTCCTTTAGGAAGGAAAGGCTGGGTAGGCTAAATTCCTCGGTCTCCTGAAGAACCAGGTATAACCATGTTACTGACTTCTGACCAGCAAAATGTGTGTTGATGCGATACAGGCCTCTTTTAGGTCTGCCCCCTGAAACAGTCTTGCCTGAATCCTCTCATTCTTTACTTGTCCATGTGCTCCACAGAGAAGGTTATAAGAATTTAGAGGAGGGCATATGAAAGGTTAGAAGGAACCTTGGCATGTGAATGGCTCATTAAGCATAGACCCCCCCCAAACACCCTTCACTGGGCTATGATATTGATGAACTAGAAAATTTTATTTTTTAAGATAATGAAATGATTTTTTAT
The DNA here is from genome assembly GCF_054371585.1 of Giraffa tippelskirchi. Classification (NCBI taxonomy): domain Eukaryota; kingdom Metazoa; phylum Chordata; class Mammalia; order Artiodactyla; family Giraffidae; genus Giraffa; species Giraffa tippelskirchi. Next base: position 124,038,393 of record NC_137283.1, read on the forward strand.
TACAGTAGTCAGTCTACTTTAACCATACACATTCTAACCCAAAATGTTTGATGTTGAATTTATAGCCTGTCTCTTCTTACTTTTATCTTATTCAGATTCCTAGACATAGCGTAGAAACATATTGTCACTACCTGATGTTCATCTTCATGGTTCATTATTCTCTTCTATCTCTCCCTTCCACCAGTCTACTATTTTGTCAGAGTTACTGAAATCTCTGTGATCTCCCAGCCCTACATCCTACTCACAAAGATGACTCTCATGCCTGTAATACCTCCAAGGGTATGCCCCATACACCCCGATGAACTTGGCTGACTCCTACTCCACATCAACATTTGGCTTATATTTCATCACCTATGAGAAGCTGACCAGTTGACTGATATATCCCTCTTTTGTGATTCCTTATCATTCTGTACTTATTTCTATCGTAGTACAGCAATTATTGTTTTATATATGTTTGTGTCTTTGCCTAGACTACTTTTTAAATCTAAAAATATTAATCTTTTTTATCCATAGCAAAAAGCAAAGGGCCTGGCCTGTAGCATACATTCAGTAAGTATATGCTGAAAAAAAATGCATAATATGATGAAAGTTGCAGCCTAGATGTGTCAATTTGGTTTCATAAACATACATTGGCCCTATACACAGTTATCCAGCAGTTAAGATACTGTGTTTCCACTGCAGGGGTCTTGGGTTTGATTCCTAGTCCAGGAACTAAGATCCCACATACTGTGCAATGGGGCCAAAAAACAGAAGAAAAAAAAAAATACTAGGTGTTTTGAATACTAAACTTGGATAACATGTGCCTTGATCTACAGTTTACACATAATAGCCTGATATAGAAAAATACTTCTATAAAACTAAATTTTAACTACAGTTCTGTTTAAAGTTTAGAAGTTGTACATGAATAATTACATACTTTAAACAGCACTTGCTCTGGTGCTTAGTAAGAGCAATGCATTTCTCTAATGGTTAAATGTTAAACCAATTTGGCACCAGTCTTACTGAATCTTACTTCAATATGTCTCTTAATTCCATCCCATGTTCACCATTCCCCATGACACTGTCTTTGCTCATAGTGTCCTTATTTGTTATTGGCATTGTTTTCTTATTTTCTAATATTTCTATCCTAGACTTTCTGCTATAATATCATCAGATTGACTGATTATCAGAATACCTGCACCTGAGATTTCTCTTTGATCACAAACTTAATGTGGCTTTGAACTTATCATTTTCCCTGCCTCATCCCCTTCCTTCTCTTCTTCGTCTCTTGGATTCCCAAATTTTGGTAAATATCATCAATTACTGCTATCTTCCATGCCAGAAATGTGGAAGTCTTTGTCTGTCCACTAAACAGTTTTCCAATATGTTTCCTGCTCCCTAATGTCTCTTTTATGATTTGGTTTATTTCTTGCATAGACTAATGGGATAGTTCTATCATAAGTGTCTGCAGAGTTCACTTCCCTGCACCAATATACCATTTACATTCTCTTAGAGTGATCTTTGTAATATTCAAATCTGACTGTCGTCCTTAGGCATAAATTTTCCCCACAGGATAAAGCTTCACTTCCTTAGCTCTGTATCCTCTAGATCTTTATCATCTCATCAAGCCATCTTCTCTCTACTGTGTATTCTGACTGTATTTGTGGATTACAGCTAACTGAATATGTAATGCATTCTTCAGCTTGTACACTGTCTTCTTATAATACCCTGCCCCTTCTTTCTTCTAGCTTTAACTTGTCCTCCTAGAAGTTATAAATATAAGCAGTCCAAACTGGAATAGAATGTGACACAAAATATGCTACCTTTCACTTCAAGTATTTTAGTATCTGCTGAAAGATCAAACTACCTCAAATATAGTCTTGATTCATCAACTGGCAGAACTCATTAACCTCTTAATACACTGTAACAGTCATAATAGGAATAATTAATAACTTAATATTTACCCAGAAACTTTTTTCTGAACTAGAATTCACTTTTTACACATTTAGCTGAGATTAACTGCAATTATTAATACAGTGGTTGGTATGTGAGGGCAATACAAACTGATAACAAAAATGATGACTAAAACATGCAGGTATCTGTATATGACCTTAACCTCCATCATCCTAGACAAGAAGAATTAAAACAAATGTTTTCCCAGCATATTCAGTAAACATCAATTATGCTCAAAGCCCCAGAAATAGATTTGTTCTGAGTCAAAAATGAAGTAAGCTGAAAGAAAAAATACCTTAACAAGGTAAATACTAATAGAATGAAGTAATTAGGCTCCTTCTGTTATCCCAAGAGTATGTGTATATTTATGCATACATAATCAGTTCAACCCAACAAATGTGTACTGGCTGATAGACAAAATTTATAGACTATCCAGAGACAGAACTTTGTAAATTTGAGAGGTAGATGTCACTGGTCTCCTGTCTCAGTGTCTGGGTTGAGTTGGACAGAGGCCTATATACTCCCTAAATATGAATGTGTAGTTAGTCCACTTGCCTATGCAAAGAATGGAGTCTAACACATATTGAATAGATCACATTACATTTGAATTAAAGCATGTTTATACTGCTTATATTTTCATTCTTAATATTCATGTATCAGGGTTTTCAATATTTATGTCAGTGTATTTATTTTTCTTAACAATTTATAACAGTATAACTTAATGTATCCAATGACAATATTCCCAAGAAAGGAGTGTATGAAATCAAACCACATTTCCACTTAGATTTCCATCCTGACCAATGCTTCATCACTAATGAAGCATTAGTGATGCTTCATCTTTTTATTTTTTTGGCCCCACCATGGAGCATGTGGGATTTCAGTTCCCTGACTAGGGATAAAACCCATGCCTCTGCAGTGGAAGTTTAGTGATGCTTAATTTTTAACTGATTTTAGTTGAAAGTGGCTCCTCACATGTCACTTCTAGTCTCTGTCACCTTGCTTTTAGTCATGGCTTTTATTATTGTTTCACAATGAATTGTTTACACCCCTCATTTTTATTACAAGTAATCAGTGAATCACCATCAACAATTCAAACCATACCATAGAAATATAAAGGAGAATCTACATTTTCATAATATTTTACAAATTTCAATAAAGACATCTTTAGATTACTTTTTTATCTGTGAAATCCAATCGAAGTAGTATCATTGTTCAAACACAACTTTATGTTGCCCTCTCTGTTCAAATTGTTGTGCTCTAAGATCTTCAGGACCCAGATAGCCATGATGGTGTGATCACTCACCTACAGCCAGACATCCTGGAATGCAAAGTCAAGTGGGCCTTAGGAAGCATCACTATGAACAAAGCTAGTGGAGGTGATAGAATTCCAGTTGAGCTGTCTCAAATCCTAAAAGATGATGCTATGAAAGTGCTGCACTCAGTATGCCAGAGAATTTTGAAAACTCAACAGTGGCCACAGGACTGGAAAAGGTCAGTTTTTATTCCAATCCCAAAGAAAGGTAATGACAAAGAATGCTCAAACTACCACACAATTGCTCTCATCTCACACACTAGCAAAATAATGCTCAAATTTCTCCAAGCCAGGCTTCAACAGTACATTAACCATGAACTGGCAGATGTTCAAGATGGATTTAGAAAAGGTAGAGGAAGCAGAGGTCAAATTGCCAACATTTATTGGGTCATAGAAAAAGCAAGAGAATTCCAGAAAAATACATACTTCTGCTTTATTGATTACACTAAAGCCTTTGACTGTGTAGATCACAACAAACTGTGGAAAATTCTTTAAGAGATGGGAATAGCAGATCACCTTACCTGTCTCCTGAGAAATCTGTATGTAGATTAAGAAGCAACAGTTAGAACCAGACATGGAACAAAAGACTGCTTCCAAATCGGGAAAGGAATATGTCAAGGCTGTATGCTGTCACCCTGCTTATGTAACTTATATGTGGAGTACATCATGAGAAACACTGAGCTGGATGAAGCACAAGCTGGAATAAAGATTGCCAGGAGAGATATCAATAACCTCAGATACATAGATGACACCACCCTTATGGCAGAGAGTGAAGAGGAACTGAAGAGCCTCTTGATGAAGTGAAAGAGGAGAGGGAAAAAGCTGGCTTAAAACTCAGCATTCAGAAAACTAACATCATGGCATCCGGTCCCATCACTTCATGGCAAATAGATGGGGAAATGGTGGAAATAGTGACAGACTTTATTTTGTGGGCTCCAAAATCATTGCAGATGGTGACTGCAGTCATGAAATTAAAAGATGCTTGCTCCTTGGAAGAAAACCTATGACCAAACTAGACAGCATATTAAAAAGCAGAGACATTACTTTGCCAACAAAGGTCCATCTAGTCAAGGCTATTATTTTTCCAGTAGTCTCAAAACTAGTAGAACAAATCAGGTTAATCATCTCTCCTGATCACTGAATATTGACCTTGTCTTCTTGCATGCTAAGTTACTTTTGTCCAGGCTCCTCTGTTCATAGGGGTTCTCCAGGCAAGAATTCTGGAGTGGGTTGCCCTGCTCTCCTCCAGGGGATCTTCCCAACACTAGGGATCAAACTCATGTCTCTTACATGTGAGAGTTGGACTATAAGGAAAGCTGAGTGCCAAAGAATTGATGCTTTTGAACTGTGGTGTTGGAGAAGACTCTTGAGAGTCCCATGGACTGCAAGGAGATCCAACCAGTCCATTCTAAAGGAAATCAGTCCTGAATATCCCTTGGAAGGACTGATGTTGAAGCTGAAACTCCAATACTTTGGGCACCTGATGTGAAGAACTGACTCACTGGGAAAGACCCTGATGCTGGGAAAGATAGAAGGCAGGAGGAGAAGGGGATGGAGAGGATGAGATGGTTGGATGGCATCAGCAACTCAGTGAACATGAGTTTGAGCAAGCTCCAGGAGTTGGTGATAGACAGAGAAGCCTGGTATGCTGCAGTCCATGGGGTCACAAAGAGCTGGGCACAACTGAGCGACTGAATGGAAGACTGTTTAATCAGAAATTTTAGCAATCTCAGAGACATTCCAACTATCCGGATATCATAAATTTGTCTGAAATCTCATCTTGTGTTCATGCTAAGTTTTCCTAAGTAATGTTGGCCATTTCCTTATGAATTTTCCTCTACGCTATAGCTGTGTAGTTGCCTCCTCCCTGGCAGCAGGCTGAACGTTTTCCTATTCTCATTCAATGTCTCTCTTCCCTGCTGCTGAATACCTTAGAAAAGACAGTGTCCACTTGTCAGATAAACAAAGAATTTTCTCTCTTCTCTCTCCTTTGGCACCAGGGGCAACTCCTGGGAAAACTCTGTCAAGGAAGCCACGGGGTCCTAAGAACTGAAATGTTTCTTTTTCTTTCTCAGCAGAGTCCAAGTTTTGAGCCATCCAAAGGCTCCTAGCCAGCTGAGACATTTTCCTTACTCAGGACTCTCTCCCCAGACTGCTGTTTCTGCCTGTCAGGGCCCACTGCCCCCTCATGTCTACCATGCCTGAGGCACCCTGTACCATATAGGTTGCTACAGGTATCTAAGACCTCTCTATTAAGGGTGCTCTGCCACTTTTCCTTCCTTATTTTTAATTTGTAGGAAGATGTAGAAAGCTACAGAAAAACTATTCTTTTTCTGCCTTCAAGAGAGTATGGTGAGCAGGCCAGTATGGCCAACTTTTCTCTGAGATTTTTCTCAAGGATTTTCCCAGCTGAGAAGACTGTTGGCTTAGAGAGGAGGGATTCTCAACAATTTTGCTTATTTCCCTTCTTTTTCCTTCTCACAGCAGAAGGAATGGCATTGGCTTCATTTTCTTCTTGTCAATGATTCGATAATATTTTTTGTATAATGACTGTATGTGTGGAAAAAATACACGTTCTGGGAATATACTGGTGAATAAAAGAGACCAAGGCTCCGCACCCATAAATCTTATAGTCTCAAAACTAGTAGAACAAATCAGGTTAATCATCTCTCCTGATCGCTGAATATTGACCTTGTCTTCTCGCATGCTAAGTTGCTTCTGTCCAGGCTCCTCTGTTCATAAGGGTTCTCCAGGCAAGAATTCTGAAGTGGGTTGCCCTGCTCTCCTCCAGGGGATCTTCCCAACACTAGGGATCAAACCCATGTCTCTTACATCTGCTTCATTGGCAGCCTAGTTCTTCACCACTAGCACCACCTGGGAAGCCCAAATAGTGACCTTATCCCTCCTAGACTTCCACTTCTGTCAGAGGCCAGGGGGACACAGATATTCTTTTACGTAATGATGGTGTCTTGGTCTGTAGGTACTTCTTATATAATGGCATTTGTCCAGACACCTCTAAAATAATTCTCAGCCACTTCTAGTTTCTGTAATTATATGCAAATCTTACTGAAAATACCAGGGCACGATCTGACTTCCCTATTCCAATTCACTCCTGTAGGTGAGGAGTTTTATAAAATGCATGAAAATATATAGAGTGACACAAAAATACAAAGCTAAATATCTGCAGTAAAGAAATGCAAATTAGCTTAACCACCATATTATTTTCCTAGCAGGAGATTCTAGCTAATATGAAATTTTATGAGGCATCAGAGCACCCATAAAGTATGGAGCATAAATAAATGAATTCCTGAACAATGTGGTATAAATTTAATGTTACCTTTAAATATGAAAAAGAAGTCTGTGATATATATCTCCATTAGGATCTTGAATTTGTCTAACTGGTTATCACTAATGCCCTATTGAAATGCAATTGAAAATTAATATATCTGGCAGTAAAAAATATGACTATTAAGGAAAGTTCATGCATGATATTTTTCTAGACTTGCCAAGTCTCTTGAATTCAGAATGTGGGACAGATGGTCACATGGTGAATTGTTCTCAGTCACTAATGCTTTCTGCTGCTTCACTGATTTTTGATCTTCAGATGACTTGTTTCATTCAGAATGTGTGGCAAATGAAAGTTTCCAATTGTCTTCACCAAATGTGAAAAATCTTAATATGTTCATGACAGAAAATCATATAAATTGTATAGATCTAAGTCAGATCAAAGCTTTCCTAAATTTCTAGGTCTTTTACAGGGAAATTTTAAGTTTAATTCTAAGGTGAAAATTATTTTTCTGAGAGTGTAGATACTCAAATCCTAATTTTTCCTATGTTTTCATTTATTTAGTTATTCATTAAGCTCCTATTCAATAATGATGTTCATTCAATTATTTCTTTACTTACGTCAGTTCAGTTCAGTTCAGTTCAGTTCAGTTGTTCAGATGTGTCTGACTCTTTGCGACCCCATGGACTCCAGCACGCCAGGCCTCCCTGTCCATCACCAATGCCCAGAGTTTACTCAAACTCATGTCCATCGAGTCAGTGATGCCATCCAACCATCTCATCCTCTGTTGTCCCCTTCTCCTCCTGCCTTCAATCTTTCCCAGCATCAGGGTCTTTTCCAATGAGTCAGCTCTTTGCATCACGTGGCCAAAGTATTGGAGTTTCAGCCTCAGCATCAGTCCTTCCAATGGACACTCAGGACTATCTCCTTTAGGATAGACTGGTTGGATCTCCTTGCAGTCCATGGGACTCTCAAAAGTCTTCTCCAACACCACAGTTCAAAAGCATCAATTATTCAGTGCTCAGCTTTCTTTATGTATTTAGCCATAAATTTAGATGTATTTGCCTGTTCTGCTGCTGCTAAGTCACCTCAGTCGTGTCTGACTCTGTGCGACCCCATAGATGGAAGCTCACCAGGCTCCCCTGTCCCTGGGATTCCCCAGGCAAGAACACTGGAATTGGTTGCCATTTCCTTCTCCAATGCATGACCTGTTCAGGCTATCATAATAAAATACCATAAACCGGGTGGCTTAAACATGAGATATTTAGCATAGCCTTAAGAGTAGAAACCAGAGATCAAGGTTCTGATAGATTCGGTTTCTGGTTAGCTCTCTCTTTCTGGCTTGCAGGTGGCCTCTTTCTTGCTGAAGGTGCGTGCTCTTTCCTCTGTGGTTTGTGGAAATAAAGAAAACCTGGGTGTCTCTCCCTTTTCTTATGGGAACATCAGTTCTATCAAATTAAGATCCCATCCTCATGACCTCATTTAACCTTTATTTTGGAGAAGGAAACGGCAACCCACTCCATTATTCTTGCTTGGAGAATCCCATGGACAGAGGAGCCTTGTCGGCTACAGTCCATGGCGTCGCACGAGTTGGACATGACTTAGCAACTAAACCACCAACAACAACCTTTATTTGCTTCTATAGCCCTTGTCTCCTAATACAGCCACATTGGAGATTAGGGCTTTCTGGGGAATTTTAGAGTGACATAATTTGAACCATAGCACTGGTATACCCATTTTTAATCATTATAAAATAAAATGAATGTTACTTTTGAGATTTCACAGTAGGACATACAATTTTCTATTCTTCTCATTGCAAGTGATTATTAAAAGGTATATATTACACCTGCTGAGTGACACAATAATCATTGACCCTGAATGGGCATAATTTTGAATCAGTGGGAAACAGGTTGTAAATATGACATATACAAGGTTCAAAGCCAAACAGTTGATAGTGTGGTTATAGTCTTCTTGTGGAAGAAATCAAACTACATCTTAAAATAAGATGCTATTTATATTGGATCCTTCATTCATGATACCAATAAATCAGGTATTTCATGAGAGGCATATGTTTTACTATAAAGATGGTGACATTGAAAACAATACCTTATTAAGGTTGCATTGGTTAAACACCAGTGATTCATTGCTCTTGGTTACAGTTCATAGGATGAAGGTTGTGATTTGATCTAAAGACAGTTAAATGAAGTTTAGTTGGATTAGTCAGAAGCCCACAAAGAGGCCGTTAATAAATATGTACACCCACACAGATTATGGGGATAAACTGGAACAATTCTTTCTCTTAGAAATTTGAGCTGAAGTTTCTGATCAAGTGTACCAGTTGATAGGGGCACCGAAGGAGAAAGACACAGGGAGAAGCAGTGAGTGGGTGGGTGGGTGATGGGTGGGTGGAGGAATAGCAGAGCTCAGTCAGTGCAGAGGCCTGAAACAGAGTTTTAGGAATGTCTTCTGCAGAGATGTGCAATAAGGAAATGAACCTTTCCAAAGAGAGGTCAGGAGTTAGCTTCCATCCCTTGCAAAGTCATCTCTAAACCCCGGGATGCCTGGCTTCAAAAAAAGTGACTCTGTTTACCCAGAGGCCTTAGACCATCATCCTACATAATTTAATACTATAGATTATAGTGATTTACCTTGTGTCACAAAGTATCAGCTGGACTTTCAGAGCACCTAGAGACTGAGATGAGCCACATGTTCAGTCAGCCTTGTCTCTAAGATGGGACCTCAATGAAAGCTCAGGACTCAAGGTTCAGGTGAACTTCCTTGGTTGAGTCAATACACACGAGAACTCCATGTGTATTGTCCCACTTTGCTTCTGAAAGAATAAATACTGTTTATGACTTCAAGAGACAGGACCTTTGGAAGTGTCATGTCTGTAACATTTCTAGTTCCAGACTTTCTTGGCATACCTGCCAGGCAACTTGAACAAAGCCTGCTAACAGGCGGTATTAGTTCTTCTTATGAATTCCAAGATGCACAGCCTTTTCCAGGTGGTGCACAAGTACATGAATGCCTTCCTTTTGTGTTTCCACAGATGTCCCTACAGTGAACTCTGCCCCTTTAACATCACTAAGGGAGTATATGAGAGCCTAGAAAACCCAGCATTGTAGTCCAGTAAGTAGTATCTGTTTTAGATCTCTTTAATTTCCACTTGCAAAGATGTCACAGTTTGTCATGGTCTATGACTATTGCTAAGGAAAAGTGAAAAGTGAAGTCGCTCAGTCGTGTCCGACTCTTTGCGACCCCATGGACTGTAACCTACCAGGTTCCTCCATCCATGGGATTTTCCAGGCAAGAATACTGGAGTGGGTTGCCATTTCCTTCTCCAGGAGATCTTCCAGACCCAGGGATTGAACCCGGGTCTCCCGCCGTCTGAGCCACCAGGGAAGCTGGTGCTAAGGAAATGTAAGATGAAAGCAAGAAAACTAATAGAAATAGTTTTAGAACAGTAATAAAAATTTGCTGTAGAAACTGGGTTCTTTGCATTTAGAGGAAGGATATTCAAACGTAGCTGGTAAGCTTTGTAAGAGGAGAAATGATTTTTGGTTGGAATATCTTTGTGTTTGCCCTGCAACTACTGTGATGCCTGCCAAAGCTTTAGGCAGTTCTTTCACATGGATGTGTGCGCATGTGCACGCGTGCTCAGTCGCTCAGCCGTGTCCCACTCTTTGGGACCCCATGGACTGTGGCTCGCCAGGCTCCTCTCCATGGAATTTACCAGGCAAGAATACTGGAGTGTGTTGCCATTTCCTCCTCTGGGGGAATCTTTCTGACCCAGGGATTGAGCCCATGTCTCCTTCAAATCCCACCTTTGCAGACGGATTCTTTACCACTGAGCCACCTAGGAATCCCGTTTATATGGGTTCTCTCATGGAAAAATGTCTGTCTTGTGACTCATTTCCTTGAGATCTGGTTCCTTTCTTTCCAAGGAAATATGTTGATATTATGATAAATTTATTCTTGTTGGGTTTTGTGGTATTGTTGGCTTAATAACCACTTGGTAATAACTTTTATAATTTGGGAAGACCATTTGTATTATGTATTTACAGATCAAAGAAACATCTCTAAAAAGGCAAATCTTTAGGTAGACCAAGGGTGGGAATCTTTGGCTACTGCGTTTTTAGAAAGGCATTTTTAGGAGACCTGTGTTCTGTTCTGCCACTAAAGAACTGGAGACTTCAAACAAAGTGTTTGATCATCATCTGTATCCTCAAGTGTAAAATGAGAGAAGTAGTTCACAGTCTTATACACAGGGACACTCTGCCAAAGACTAACAACATTTTCTCTATGGAGGGTGACCATAGATCGAGGTTTGCCAGGGACAGCAACAATTTATGTGTATTGCCCCAGCAGGCTAATTAATTATTAAGTATATCTCCTTCACACTCAAAAGCAGCCCAATTGGCTTAGTATGGTATCTAAGCCAATTTTGTGCCAAATGCCTAGTTTACAGGAAACTTTCTCATTATTGTTCTGATAACTTGGTAGAGATGAGCTTAGGTAAGACTTACCTGCTCAAGGATCTGCAGCTAAACCTCACCCCAGATTATAAGTCAAACTCTCCACTGCCTAACATAAGAGTCAGTTACAGTTATACTGTAACAATTTCTAAAAGTTGTTACAATATAACTGAGCCATTTTACCCAAAAGGTCTTCATATAAAAGTTCTATGTCAAAAATAATCAGATTGGTTTTAGGAACCCAATATATTTTTATTTCATTCTTTACTCTCTCTGCCCCCTATCCTTCAACCCTGCCAATACTATAAATCAAAAGGGAGCAAAAGTTATCTAACTCTAATCATCTCGGTTTACATTTTCCTCAATTCATTGAAATCCTTCCTTTCTAAAAAATCCCCTCCATCCAGGAGACTCCAGTGAGCATATTCATGTTTCAAACAAATCTGCCTTTGTTAATCATCAAAAGGTACTTCTTTAGTAAGTGAAGCTCGGCAGGCCCTGCAGCTGTGTTGTTTATTTTATAGCCAGCACAAAGACAGTTTATTTTTTTAAATACTATAATTAGATTAGTGTTCTCTTTACTGAAGCGTCTGTAGGAAAATGAGAGTGTGTTTCTTTGAATGAATGAGCAGTCACATTTATTTTTATTAAATCTGAACTTGTCCTCCGAGATAGCAGAATTTAATTTTATGTTCTAATACTACATGTAATATTCCAACTTTTTTTCAGATAAAGCTCTGGTTGCCCCAAAAAAGAGGTTGGACTAAATTGAATCTTCTGATTCCTATTTTATGAACTGCATTAAAATCTCTCCAGGGTGCAGGATTACGTCTGTGTTGAAGAATGACTACATTAAGGTATGTATTTGCATACATAAACAAATATATCTGATGGTTATCTATGACCTGTCACTGACACAGGGAGTATCATGGAATATAATAACATTATACCTTTGTAATGACTTTGCATGTCTTTACTAAAAAGTTTTAGACGTGCCGCTTATGAATCAGATTAAGATCCAAAATAGAAACATTTTGAAAAAGTTTTGGAGACTGGTTTATCAACATTGCATCTATAAAATTGCTACTTAGAACTGTCTGGAGAGCAGTTCAATTGCCCAGGGAATAAGGTATCACCTCTTGACCAGACCCCTTTCCTTTCCACTTCGGCATTGCCGATAAGGAAAGTATATTCCTTTCTCTATCCTCCTTTTGTCTTCATTGATAAAAACAATTTTTGTGATATTATACCTTTAACAAGAAAAAAACTCTTCTAGTTTTCTATTGTTGGGTAACAAATCACAACCTAAGTAGCTTAAAACACTTTATGATTACCTTTCCTGGTCTGTGGGCTCACTGGGTTCCGCTGGGTGGCCTTGCTTGGTGCTTCTCAAGCATACAGTGATGTGGTGGCTCAGGCTCAAGTTACTTGAAGGCTCAACAGGGCTAGACATCCAGGTGGGCTTTGTATCCCACCTAACTGACTTTTCAGCTGAAATGGCTTGAACCAGAGCAGGAAACTGGCCAGTTAATCTTTCTCCCCACTTCTCTCCTTCTGGAGTGCCTTTTCTGTGTGACCCATTCAAATGGCTGTTTTGGGCTTCTTCACACCATGTCCATCTCAGAGTGAGTGAACTTCTTACACAGGAAGTAGTTTCACCCACAGCAAGTGTTCTAAAAGCCCAAGGCAAACACTGTGTGCCTTCTATAAGCTAACTGGACGTTATGGAGCATCGAATCCACTGCCTTCTATTTTCTGAACAAGGATGATTATAGGCTCAATGTGGGAGGGAACTTCTTAAGTAGGTTAAGGTTCATTGAAATGTGGAGAGGCAAGAGCAGAATTTTTGTAGACAAACAAGCACAAAGCAAAATATTTATTTTTATTAAAATTAAAAAAATAAAACAAATTTAGTTATAATAAATAATAAATGCCATCCATGCCTCAAGTGGATCATTTTTCTAAAGAGTTTTTGTTAGAATGTTAATGTCTTTTAATGCTTTTACCTCCTTAAATAACAATAGATTCTTTTTCTATTTAATTTTATTTATTATCCCTTTTAAGTATACTATTGTACTTATTTTCTGCTATATTATTTTAGAAACAATTTTATTTAAATAACAAGTGTTAAGTCTCTCTATGGGATGTGCTAAGGAGCCTTAGCACATAGAGGCTATCATAGCCTCTGACAGAATTATTAGTCAATTTGGGGTCATAATTTATTTGTTTCTTAATGAATTCACATAGGCAAACGTCCAAGCAATAATACAACTTGCTGCAAAAAATAATAATAATAATAAAATAAAAAGTTTTGAGAAAATATCTTTATGATTGTGTTAAGATCTAACAAAGGAATATACCACTTTCTCAGTAGCAGCATTATGTTCCAGAATTTTATGCTAATTTTGAGCTATAATTGTTAATATCCGTAAATGGAAAGTAGAGGTTGGATATGAGGGCAATCTTTCATTAATCGCCAGGGTTGATTGGGCTGATTTCACTGGCTAGGCGTGTGTCTCCTTCCTCACTTACCACTCCAGGTGTATTCCTCCCAAAGCTATGTGTCCAGTGGAAGAGGATGACCATCTCCCACAGAGGAGGACCGTTCTTTGGTCATTGGATATGAGTAGCTGCACTACCCTGCTAGAAACTCCAAACAGGTTGTCAAGGTCCACTGGTAGTAGAACATAGGATCATCAAACTTCCAAGATTCCCGACACATCCAAATGAGGTGCTGCATGTGGCAGTCTGCCTTTCTTAAAAAAACAGAGAGAGAAAGAAAATAGAGGTTAATTCATTTCAAACCATGTTGTGAGCATTAGAATAATTTCTATTCAGTAATTTCTTATTCAATTTCTACATCTCTTCATATTTAAAAGCATTAGAGACCTAAGAAAATATATTATTCTAATTTCCAAGAAAATACAGAAAAGTTTTATTACCTAGGTGAAAACATATAAGTTCTACAGAGTGGAAAGTTATTAAATAATATGGAAGCCTTAAAAACAGCACAAATTATTCAGTAATGTCTTTCAAAAGTAGCTTTGTTTTTTCTGAAACACGGTATTACTATTTAAATCACTAAATGTAAAGTGAATGCAATCATCATTTCATTGTAACTTCCTGCCAAAACCATGTGAGCTATAAGCACAGAAGATTACCTTTTAAAACAAAAGGTTAGAGAAAGTTCTAAAAGCAATAGTAAAAGCAATACAAAATATTAGAATCTATATTTTTCCACAAATAAATTGATCACAAAATTGTTCTGGTTGAGATTCACTTTTTTAAAATTGATTTTATACCCAAGAGAATGTTCACATAAGGTATTGACTGGAATTTAGGAATAGAAAATTTATTATAAGTGTTTTAGATATGGATCATAAATTCAAAAATAAGCTATGTAGTGAAATACCAGACAGAAGGAAAGATAAAAAGAAGTAGTAATTTAAGTGGAAAAAACTCCTTGAAATATATATATATATATATATGAAAAAAAACCAGACTAATAATCAACAGAAATAAGTAGAGGTGGCCATAGGGAAATGTTTTTAATGAATTGAGTTAAATTAGAAAAAATATTGATAGAGAAATTCTTTTTTAGATGTTCTGATAAGAGGGGAACTTTTTACAGGCAAATTTAACATATAGAACAGAAAATGTTGCCAAAAAAGATGAAATCATAATTTGTAAGCCAATTTTAACCTTGAAGTAAATCACAGGGTTCTGAAATAGATCTATCAAATGAGGTTGAATGTTATATCTTTATTTTATATTCTGGTCTTCTGAAACTATAGTCCAATATCTCTTTTGCCTGTTTTGAGAGCTGATTTTCATTGACTGATGGCTTCAGTGATTTTTTTCTCTAAAATAATAACAAAAAACAGTCTATTTGTAAATAGAGGTATGAGATGACAATTTCATTCAGTTTAATATTTTCTCTCTGTGTTTTCTATTCCTAGATAAATTTGTACCAGACTTGTCCTGAACGCTCCACACAATGAATAGCATTATCTTCTATCTTCTGGCATAGTTTTAAATTCTTACAGAGTGATTAATTTTTAGACTTTTTTGTTTTGCAGCTCAGATTTACATGGCAAGATGCTATAGTAGGAATGGGCAGAAAGGAGATGATAATGGTGGTGATGGTGGAGTTGTTATAGAGTGATTTAGTAAACAGCAAAATAAAACATCAAAGTGCCACTTCATATAGAAAAAAGTTTAGGAAAATTTTATATATTACTATTAAAGGGAATGAAGTGTTAAAAGTAAGATAATAAGCCCCAAATAGAGTTGCTTCTGCTAAGCCCCACACCCAGCTCACCAAACTGACTTAATTACCATTTTGGCTTTCACAGATGCAAAATCTAAAAGCAGCCAATCAGAAATCACCTGATTAGGAAGTACACCCAATAGGTTCCTACTATCTCCTAAAGGAAAGCAACCTTGTAATAACCAGCCCACATTTTTACCTAGTATAGGACTCTGTGTTCCCGTTTCCTTCTGCCTACAGTACTCTTATTTCATTCAGCTCCTCGGAGATCCTTTCAATCTGCTAGATCAGATCCTACCCAATTTGAATCAATTTTTGTTCCAATAAATCCTTAAAATTTTTAATATGCCTCAGTTATCTTTTAGTAAGGTATTTTCATGATTAAGACACATATTTGAGAAATGCTCATGAGTGTTCTATACTCTGGGTCCAGTGGAAAAGCTTCTGTGGAAAGGTGTATTTTTAATGTGTGTGCATGCCTGCTAAGTCGCTTCAGTCCTGTCCCACTCTTTGTGACCCTATGGACTCTAGGCTGCCAGGCTCCTCTATCCATGGGATTCTCCAGGCAAGAATAGTGGAGTGGATTGCCATGCCTACCTCCAGATACTTAAAAGTGTGTCTTATTTCAGCCCAAAATTGCTTGTGTTGAGCCTGACATAATTTGGGACTCAGTCCATTCTCAGATTGGGGACTTGATGGCTGAAGCTCTACCTTGGGACATCCTTGAAATGTGGCTTTTTCCAATTGTTCCACAATAACTCAGAATGTAAAAGCTGCCTAGAATTCCTGATCTTTTCCTTTCCCATCATAGTCCCTCCCTATGGGATGTTTTATTATCATGAGCATTGATTTAAGTTGGTAACTTGTCATTCTCAATTGTGTGGGCTGTGATCTTGTATTGCTCATTGGTAATTCTGAATAAACTACTCAGGAAATCCATTTTGTCCATTCTGATATTCTCCTATTCTTTCCAACATGGTTAAGACTCCCTGAGGGAAGCATGCAATATAATTATTTCTTGGCAAAAAATATTTATTTTTCCTTTTAGATATCCTCTGAATTGGGGATCAACCAAGTATTGTCTCTATCCAATTAATTCTGCTTCAATAAAATATAAATAATAATCTACTTCATTAGCCTATAAAATAATTTTCTAATGAATTTAGCTCATGGATGATATAATACCTTGCAAATAATAAGTACTAAATAAATGTTGAATAATTATTTTTTCATTTTAATAGTTGCCTTAAACAAACTTATTTTTACTGCTGTTTTTGAAGCCCTTAATGATATATGCTTAACTGACCATTACAGAGTTATTTTGTATCACCATTAATTTCTCATTTATATTTCTATCAAATTCTCATTGTTATCGGTTACTACTGCTTTTATTCAAGTTATTGTATTATAAAAATAATTGCATGTACATTGGACAAAATGTTTAGTACAGAACTTCCTTGGAATCTGCAGAAGGATTGATTCCAGGACCCCTGTAGATAGAAAAATCTGCAGATGCTTGAATGCCTTATATAAAATGGCACAGTTATTTGCATATAACCTACTCACATCCTCCCACATATTTTAAATCATCTTTAGATTAGTTTTTACTACATAATACAATGTAAATACTATGTAAATAGTTGTAAATACAATGTAAATGCTATGTAAATAGTTGCCAGCATGAGGCAAATTAGAGTTTTGCTTTTTGGAACTTTGTGAAATTTTTTTCTTTAATATTTTTGATCTGCGGTTGGTTGAATACGGAGATACCAAACCTGAAGATATGGAAAGCTAACAGTATTAAATTATATAAGGAAGCATTTTAAAATTACTCATAGTCCCAAACTTAACACCCAGATATGACTACCTTGAATATCCTAATCTTGTTTTAGAGCTATATTTGTGTGTGTGTGCTTGTGGACATGTGTTGATACTAAAGTACTAAAGTCCAATTGCAAGCCCCTCTTTTTTCTTTCTATTAGAATTTAAGAGATTGTAAAAAATCCATAGTTTTTATATTTTACCTTTTCCCTGCTGTTTCACAATGCACATTTTCCACACTACTAAACATTCTTCAAAATTATGTTTTTTTTCTTGAGTGACTAATATGCTATCCTACAAATTACTGCAATTCACTTAACCATTCGCTGGTTATTGACCATTGCTACTTTCAAAGTATTGCATTCATAAATAATGCTGTGGTGCAAGTCCATGAAAACAAATCTTTTAGTGCCATTCTGATTGTTCTTTTGGAAAGATTCCTAAAAATTGAAATAGAGGAAGAGCCCCTCTTCAGACTTTCATCACATGTTATCAAAGTGTTTTCCAGAGAAGTTGTATTCAGGTGCACTTCCACTAATGGCAACATACAAGAATGCCTGTCTCACTGCATCTCAGCATCCTTGCATGCTTAGTTGCTCAGTCGTGTCTGATTCTTTGCAACCCCATGGAGGGCAGCCCGCCAGGTTCCTCTCTCCTTGTGGATTCTCCAAACAAGAATACTAGAGTGGGTTGCCATTTCTTCCTCCAGGGACCCAGAGATCAAATACAGGTCTCCTGCTTTTCCTGCATTAGCAGGCAGATTCTTTACCCGCTGAACCACTGTGAAAGCTAAGCATCCTGACATCCATAGATACTGATCTCCACCAACCACAGGGCTATGTCTGTGTTGTTCTCACCTGTGTCTAAGAACCAGCTCAGTTTGAACCCATAGTGTCTCAGTAATTATTTGAGGAGAAAATTAATAAGTATCTAAATTTTTGTAAATTAAAATGGCAGAATGTTCATGTTTTTCAAAAATATCTATTGATATCTGATATATAATAAACACAGACCTGAAAAGATATGATTTCTGTTCTTGTGAGGCTTGCAATATGATGTTGAGATCATTAGATTTTTCATTTGAATTATTGTATTACCATTAAGGTTTTTCCTCTGTATTGACTTTTTCTGCACTATTTCTTTTGTGTATTATCTATTCATGGATTTTGCTCATTTTTCCATTGGTATTTTTGAATGCTTTTCTAAATATTCACTGAGAGCTCTTTACTATGAGCTGTCTGCCATATTTGTTGCATCAGAAGTTGTACTATAATTTTAATACTGTGGTTGATATACCAGATAGCTATACCATCTTAGAAAAGTTAATTACTCTAAATTTTAATTGATATTGAAGTAAAATCTACTTCAAAAGATCTTTTGATGAACAAATTAGATAATTCATATAAAACTTTAAGTATAAGATCTTAAATAGTAAGCATTCAATACATGAATATTAGTTTTACTATTAATGCCATTATTGTTATTTCTGTTGCTGAAAGAAGACTTGCTCGTATAAAAATCAACAACAACAAAAAAATAATGCACACTTTTTTTCTGTCTATAACCTAGACAAATCCTCACAGGCTTCAGCTTTCTTAGTATCTAGGTAACTTTTTTTCAGGGTATTTCTACATCAAAAAATACCACTAAGTAATTAGGTCAAACAATTTTAGAAATATTTATATCCTACTGGCAACTTGGCTGTTTGAAAAACTTCACTCAAATTAAAATCATCTCAAATATTTATTCTTATATAACCATAATTACTAATGGGACGTGAGTACTTATTGAGTGCTGTTCAGTTCAGTTCAGTTCAGTTCAGTCTCTCAGTAGTGTCCAACTATTTGTGACCCCATAGACTGCAGCACACAAGGCTTCCCTATCCATCACCAACTCCCAGAGCTTGTTCAACTCATGTCCAGAGAGTTGGTAATGCCATCCAACCAGCTCATTCTCTGTTGTCCCCTTCACCTCCTGCCTTCAATAGTTCCCAGCATCAGGGTCTTTTCCAATGAGTCATTTCTTCTTATCATGTGGCCAAGGTATTGGAGCTTCAGCTTCAGCATCAGTCCTTCCAATGAATATTCAGGCCTATTTCCTTTAGAATTGACAGGTTTGATATCCTTGCAGTCCAAGGGACTCTCAAGAGTCTTCTCTAACACCACAGTTCTAAAGCATGAATTCTTCGGCGCTCAGCTTTCTTTATAGTCCAACTCTCACATCCATCCATGACTACTGGAAAAACCATGGCTTTGATTAGACAGACCTTTGTTGGCAAAGTAATGTCTCTGCTTTTTAACATGCTTTCTAGGTCGGTCATAGCTTTTATTCCAAGGAGCAAGTGTATTTTAATTTCATGGCTGCAGTCACCATCTGCAGTTGTTTTGGAGCCCAAGAAAACAAAGTCTGTCATT
Source organism: Giraffa tippelskirchi (assembly GCF_054371585.1). Classification (NCBI taxonomy): domain Eukaryota; kingdom Metazoa; phylum Chordata; class Mammalia; order Artiodactyla; family Giraffidae; genus Giraffa; species Giraffa tippelskirchi. The sequence goes on from NC_137283.1 coordinate 124,057,903, forward strand.
GTTTCCATTGTTTCCCCATCTATTTGCCAGGAAGTGATGGGATTGCATGCCATGGTCTTAGCTTTCTGAATGTTGAGTTTTAAACCAGTTTTTTTCACTCTCCCCTTTCACTGAGTGCTGTACAACTTCTCAAACCACACATTGAAAATCACCACCCTCACTTATTGATACACACTGCATTTGCTTCTGTCACAGCATTTATTATGACAGAAAGAATGCCAATGAAACAAATGTAGTTCAAACTAATGAGAAAACTGTGTCTGGAATTAGTAGCTTGTGCTATGTCCAACAGATGTCAAATATTTCTATGTTTCCCTTGAAAATTTAAAATATCCTGAATTGACCCTCTACACCTAGAGAGATTTGATGCAAAATTTTGAACCACGGGGTTATATGTTTTACATTAGCTTTTGTTTTCTTCTTTATGTGTAATTCTTTATTTGTAGTTTGCTTTCAATAATTTAAGAATATAATTTTTCATAGCAACCCTGACCAACATCATTGAAAATTTTTCCTTTCATTAGGCTTCTTGTTTACTTTATAACATACCAAAGTAATACATAGACCAGATGCATGAAAGTCATGTTAGATGCTTCCAAGTAATGCCAGGCATAGTCAGAATACTTTTGGATAGAGCCCCAGAATTTAGATATTTTAACCAACATTGACAGATGACCTTTGGGGACCCTACAATTGAGAATAATTTTCCTGGGAACTGCTTCCGGGTTAGCTATTCTATTCCGCTAATCTTCAGTTGAGTTTAGGTTGATTTTAATTGCTCTAGATACATAGCATGTTTCCTTATCAGAAAGAAGAAGACTATTATTCTTATATTTTAATGGTTATTTGCATAAATCAATTGTTTCATCAGTATTTTCTATTTTATTAGCTTAGAATAGTATTTATATCTGCTAACTTTCATATTTGCTACCTTACAACTTAGATAAACTCAAGCTGACGTGCTGTCTAGTGTCTAGTGTAAAAAGGCTGTGATGTGTTTAACGGAGAAAATATATGTGTTAGATAAGTTTTAACCAAGCATGAGTTATGGTGCTGTTGATCATAAGTTTAATGATAATGAATCAATGATATATTTTAACTAGGTTTCACTAAACAAAATCATGCATAAAACAAGGTTCTATATCAATCAGTTGATGCAAATGTCACAACTAGAGACTCATATTTCCCCTGAAGCAGTAGTTCAGTATTCACTAATTTGGGGTTTGTGATGACTTTATAAACATAAATACTATGCATAATGAGATTTGACTGTATAATATTTCCACCTACAGATAAGATAGACCTAAGTAACTACAACATCATAGAAATTACTAAAATACAGTAAAATTCTTAGGAGGTGATTCTCTTTCAGTACTTAATACCTCCATTCTTAACATAATTAATTATAAGTATATAGTATTTATTTTTTAGTACTGGGTGTACTGGCTCATAAAATTTCTGAAAATCTAGCAATGGGCACTTGTGAGCTTGTATGAGCCAGCTCTTGGATTTTTAGATGTTTATCTTTGTTCTTTTTCTTTCAAGTTCTCTTCATCACCTTAACCAATATATGATTTTTTTTTTTTTTACTTCTCTGATAGAGCTTTCCAAATTTATTCTCCATAGTTCTAGCATAATTTTTATTTTTAATTTATGCTCTTTAGTGATTCTAATAGAACGTTATATTGACTATTAAACAGTATAATGCCTTACAAACCCTACTTCTCCATCTCATCACATTGTAATCTTATCTATGCCTGTTCTCCTTTAAGCTTCTGTTCCTGTTTCTTTAAGGCCCTGTCTTCTTTGAGCAGGCTAAGTTTGGCTCGCAACTATCCAAGAATATATTCTGGCTTTTGGAGTAAATAATTTTTAGTTTTAATCTTCCTGTAAGTCTTCAAAGTAGAGTCCTTTTCTTTCTTTTGAAACTTATTTTGGTGATCCTTCAACTTGTATTTTTTATTCTTTCATTTTTCTGTTTTTCATTCTTTGAGAAAAAAAAAAAAGACTAATTTTCTCAGGACATTTCACATTCTACAGCATGTAGAATTACCTTACCTCTACTCCATAAATTCAATATTGCCTTTATCAAATGTGCAGTTGGGCGGTATGCTTATATTCATAATTTATAACCCAATTCCTGAAATCTAGCAGACTTCAATACATCATAGTTATATTGGCTTGATATGAGCATAACTATCTCTCTGACACTTAAAAGAAGATAGATGATTAAAAAGAAATCCTCCAAAACTTCCACTTGCCAGGCATTATTACTTTCTCCTTCTCTTTCCCACTATGTGAAAAGCAATGATACCCAACACTCACTACTTTTCTTTATTCTCTCTTGGTATGCATCTCACTTTATAATGAATTATTATTAATTTCCATCTATTTCTTATCAGTTATTTTGGTTCAGCTAATGTCAGACAGTCCTAGCGTGTGCAGTTCATGGGGTAACAAAGAGTTGGACATGACTGAGCGACTGAACTGAACTGAATGTCAGACACTGTTCTGATAGTTTTTTTTTTTTTTTTGCACAAGACGTAGGTACCGATTGAACTGGGAGTGAATGACACTACCTTCAGCAAAAAGAAGTAACCATGGAGCAGCTACACAGATGAAAGTCTGCCCATCGTCTAGACTGCATGGAACCTGTGTTTCTGAAGCAGGCAGCAATGTACAGGATATGTTTTGAGTAGGGCAAAGAGTACCAGAAGATGATTTTTCTCCCAGTTTTAAGGAAGGCAGCTATACATACCCCCCCCCCTTTAATTTAGGGGCTTTCCCAGTGGCTCAGCAGTAAAGAATCTGCCAGCAACACAGGAGATGCAGGAAGCAGGTTCAATCCCTGGGTCAGGAAGTTCCTTTAGAGTAAGGCATGGCAACCCACTCCAGTATTCTTGCCCGGAAAATCCCATGAACAGAGGAGTCTGACAGGCTATAGTCCATGGGGTTGCAAAGAGTCAGATAGGACTGAGAACGCAAGCACTCTTAATTTGGACATGTAATGAACATAGATTGGAACCTTCTTTAGCCTATTGATTTCCAAAAGCAAGAGGTATCCTCAAGAAATCTGTACCAGTAAAGTTTGAGAGGGCCACAAAATAGGGCACCTGAGAATTAAAAGATTTGTGGGCCTCCTTTTCAGTTCTTTATAGTCTTTAGACAGCACAGGAGAGGACCAGCACAGCGTCCTTTCCTCCAAATGAAGAATCATGGAATTTAGTTTAAGAACAAAGGGTTACTATACCAAGCAAAGCGACTTCACCACTAAACTGAGGATTTTTTTTTTCCCCCATGACTTCTGAAAGGGTTAAGGAGTGCTTAAACTTTTAATACAGAATCGTTTCTGATGACAAAGAAGCTGAGGGGAAGTGAGCACTTCTTCAAGGAAATTGTGTAGCCTCCTCAGTGAAAATCATTAGCATCAGACTGAACACTGTCAAACCAGAGCGTTGATTAGGAATATTTACTCCACCACATGTGAGTGAGTGCTAAGTCACTTCAGTCATGTCCGACTCTTTGAGATCCCATGGACTGTAGCCCACCAGGCTCCTCTGTCCATGGGGTTCTCCAGGCAAGAATACTGGAGTAGGTTGCCATTTCCTACTCCAGGGGATCTTCCTAACCCAGGGATCCAACGTGCATCTCTTCCATTTCCTGCATTGGCAGATGGGTTCTTTACCATCTGGCTAAATAAGGTCTCTGCCTTGAATCTCCTCTCTCTCTGCCCCCAGCTATGGAAGACTAAAGTCAGAAAGGGAAAATGAACAAAGCCTGGATGAGAACTCTCCAGCATTCAAGGTACTAATATGGGAAGAGAAGAGAAAGAATAGATCTCATAACTTGCCCAAATCCAAACATACACAGTCTGTGCTGGGAGGAAAATTCCTATCAGCTATAAGATAGAATTTAATATGCACTCAACTAAGTTAAATGATAGAAAAAGATTTGAAAGCTTTGAAATCTTACAAATATAAAGTATTATAAAGGGAAAAAAATCTATATATTAAAAGCATAGTTAAATAAAATATTGGGGAAAATTGAAACTAATTTATGTAAATAATCAATTTGAGACTCCTTGGTAACCAATTATATATACTTTTGGAAAGATCATATGTTCTGTGTTGATTAATAAAACATATTTTCTGAGTATACTGTTTATATCCAATATATAATTATATTTTAATCTTGCATATACACATATATATCTTTCAGCCTCATTGTTCCAATAGATATTTTAGAAAGATCTCTATAGGTTCTTACTAATATGAACAAGTTTAACTTTTTCTAAAGGTAAGGTTTATTTCTTTCTCTTTTTTTTCAAAATAGACAAAGCACCTGGCATGTGAATTTATATAAGCACATGAAAAGGAGGATACACCGTTATGAATACATGAGAAAAGGTCACTGACTGGGTGAAATATTTTTGAGAATTAGACATGGCACTGTAACATTTTCAAAGCAAGTACAATAGATGGACCAAGAAAGCATTCAAACACAAAAGTCAAAAAATAACTTATAATCAGAACCACAATAAATCTTGGAGGGCATGCAAAAGTCTACTCAGGAAAAGGAATGATATTTTTCCTTTATGAACCAACATGCTCAATCATTCAGCCATGTCCGACTCTCTGCAACCCCCTGAACCCCAGCTGGGCTCCTGTCCATAGCATTCTCCAGGCAAGAATACTGGAGTGGGTTGCCATTTCCTCCTCCAGGGGACCTTCCCACCATGGGATTGAACCCACATCTCTTGTGTCTCCTGTGGATTCTTCACTGCTGAACCACCTGGGAAGCCCAACAAAAATGAACGAATGTTTATCAGTTATCCACTATGTGTTGAGGACCAAATATGATATCACAGCATATCCTTCTGGCCCCAGAATCCCCTTCCTGAGCCCTCCTTCACTGTGGAGAGTGATTCAGCAGAGAAGGCTCAGAGCAAGGCTGCTCTGAGGGCTAAGAGAAATAGTGCCCTTGGAGCAGGTCCAAACAAGGGTCATGTTTCTTGCAAAAGAACTGCCTGACGCTGGATTGTCAGAGCAAGAGCTATGGAATGGGCAAAAAAGGAGATATTAGGTATACAGGTGCCATGATGAAAATATCAAGTCCATAGTTCTTATCAACTTAATCCTTTTGGATGATGAAAACAGAAATGTAGCAGCTGCCCAGAAAAAGTTTTCCTTCATCAACCAGCTCCGTGATGTCAGACTGCTCCACTGAACTCTGTGGTATTCAATCTCTGAGTGACTGAGGAAAAGTGACACTGTCCTGAAATGATAACTTTCTGCAATTTTTGGAGGAGAGTAGAACACAATATATAGAGAAAGTATAACATTTTGTTTTTCTAGGGCCTCCTAGGTGTTAACAGTGGTAAAGAATCTGCCTGATAATACAGGAGACGTAAAAGATGTGGGTTCAATCCCTGGGTCTGGAAAATCCCCTTGAGTAGGCAATGACAACTCACTCCAGTATTCTTGGCTGGAAAATTCTGTGGACAGGAGCCTGGTGGGTTACAATCCATGGGGTCACAAAGAGTCAGACATGACTGAGTGACTAAGCACGTTGTGTAATGAAGGATTTTGAAGTCCAGTGTCCAGTAAAAGTTTCAGGGCAGTTTTACACTTTAATAAGTAAAAAGTTAAATACTACAACTTCATTTTGAAAACTATATTTGGAAGTTTAATTAGGTATAATTATATTTTTTGGAACTTTGAATAAAATACTTTTCCATTTAAAGTTTTTGTTTTAGTTAATGTTTGTCCTCTTCAGTTGGAGAGACCAAAACCAAAAAGTGATATTAAAAATTTCATCAAAATATTTAAAAATAAATAAATATTTATTAAATATAAATAATAGTGCTTTCAAATGAATTTTTATATAAGATTTAGCATTTATACATCAGAACTTGACTAAAGCTATATCTGCACCAAAGCTTCTGGTAGGTACCCTTTGTTCATGACCTAGGTAGCTTTTTTATATTCTTTTAATAAAGTCAAAGCTTTGCAGCCTTTCTTAAAATACTTCTTGGTTTAATATATGTGTAACATATTTTGCAGCATTTGTGGCAAAAGTTTCATAATTTTCATAAATTTTGAAGATGTAGTTTATGTTAGTGGTTAAAACTAAGTCAGGCTGAAAGTATAAGAGTGAAATTGGTATGAGGCGGGGGTTAGGAGAACAAAGCAGGGCATGGGGGTGGGAAGGGGGCCAGATGAGTTTTCTGGGGGAGGTGAAGAGGGCAGGGCCAGGCTGGTCAGCACCGACAGCTGGCAGAGATCAATAGGCCGAATCACTAATAAACAAAGGACAAGAGGGAAAGACAGAGGAAACTGACAGTCCTCTGGGTTCTGGGCCATGTCAGAAGAAGATGGTTTTGATTGATATACATTTTCCCTATGACGTGATTTGTGTTTTAAAATAAATTTCTTTACATTTATTTTCTCAGAAGAAAGCAGAAATTCTTATCTTTTTCCCATACTGACACTTTAAGTATTAATTGAATTTTTGAAAACCAAGTAAGAAAGGAACATCTGGTCCCCTATGCAAATTAAACCTCCCCAAAACTATGCATACATATCTATCTATCTATCTATCTATCTATATTTCTAGAAGTAAAATGTCTTAGAATTTAATGTGTACATATGTAAAACTTAAGCCGTATTATATATAATTATCTAAGGCAACTATACAATTGAGACACAAAGCTAATAGGTCCTACACAATTGTATAGTGTTATCAAGAATTTTACATTAAAATTAACAGCTGAATGCCAAGAAAATTATTTTCCTCCTCTGAAATATTTTACCAAAGCCTCCCTGATGTATTTTCTAAATATTTATGATATTTTTCATTTGACACATATTTACATATTCCTTCTTTATAAAGAAATCTACATTCTTTAACGTATTAACATGTTTAAAAGGAATTTTAGAGAATGTATTGGATTCAGAAGATGGGATTACTTTGAATTTTCCCATAGAATAAAAAATACCCGATGCACAGACCGTTCAAACTTTTGATAAATGACCATGCTGAATCCAGTTTGACTGTCACCTCCATGTCCTATTCTCTAGCTAGTACACAACTGATATTGACATTTCCAGGGCAAATTCTCTAACTCAATATTCTGAGTTTTATTCATTTTTAAGGGGGAAAATGACATATCTCTTATATGGTTTTGATTGGTGCCTTTTAAACTCAAGAACCTCGACATTCCTACCACAATGGGCACCTATACCAATTAGCAAAGAGATGAAGCCAAATAAATTATTAAGAAGTAGTTTGTCAATCTCACTTTTGAAATAAATCAATCAAAATGTATTTATGAAGAGTTGTTTCATGTCTAGAAATCTGCTAGATGCCACAGGGTAAAATGTTCCAGAATACAACATTTCTACTGACAAGGAACTTGGGATCTTTCCAAGGAGAGGATTGTCCTAGTTATTTTCAACTAGATAGCTCTGCTATAGTTACTATGATTTGAAACTATTTAAATTGAGATATTGTTGGATTCCATCTGAAACAAGAAATGACAGCTTTAGCAAAAACTTACAAAGTTAGCTTCTGAGTAAGACTGTATGTGAACAATATGAGGCATCTAGTGTTTTATCCATAAATCTTAACATAATTCTTAAAGGAAACGATCCCCACGCATCTAGTGTTTCACAAATAAGATAGTCTGGCTTTTTTTGTGTGTTTTATTATATACATATGTAATAAAAGGATATATATACATATATCCTTCCCTGTGGCTCAAAGAGCAAAGAAACTGTCTGCAATGTAGAAGACCTGGATTCAATCCCTGAGTTGCAAAGATCCCATGGAGAAGGGAATGGCAACCCACTCCAGTATTCTTGCCTGGAGAATTCCATGGACAGAGGAGCCTGGCCAGCTATAGTCCATGGGGGTTGCAAAGAGTCAGACAAGACTGAGTGACTAATACTTCCATATACTTTCACAGTTGATTTACAATTTTGTATTAGTCTCAGGTGTACAGCAAAATGAATCAGTTATATATATATATGTGTGTGTGTGTGTGTATATATATATATATATATATCTCCACTCTTTTTTAAATTCTTTTCCCATATAGGCCATTACAAGCTATTGAGAAGATTTCCCTGTGCTATACAATTATTAGTGATTTATTTTATGTATAGTAGTGTGCATATGTCCATTCCAATCTCCCAATTCATCCCTCCCCCTTTTAAATTATACAAATAATATACATGCATGCTAAAATAAAAATAGAGGCTACTAAGAAAAAAAATCTGAAGATTACTACTTTTGAAAGTTGACTGGTACGTATCTGTATTAATTTCTTCCGGCTGCCATTGTAAAGTGCCACAGCTTAAAGAACGGAAATTTATTTTCTCACAATTTTGTAAGCTAAAAAAAATCCAAAATGAAGGTGTTGATGGGGTTAGCTTCTTCTGAGGTCTCTCTCCTTGGCATTGCAGAAAGCCCTCCTCCCTCTGTCTCCACAAGGTCTTCCCTCAGCACTTGTATGTGTCCTCATCTCTTATAATTAAAATCCCCGTCTCCAGATATAGTTGCATTCTGAGGAACTGGGGGCTAGGATTTCAACATACAAAATTTGGGGGATTCAATACATCTCATAAAATCATCTAGCTAAATAAATAATTGATAGGTAAAGCTAAACACACATATATGTCCACCTCTCATGTAATATACAATTTTATATAAATATGACTTTTATAAAGTCTATTAAATATTTTCTTATGGACTGTAGTCTGCTAGTCTCCTTTGTCCATGGGATTCTCCAGGCAAGAATACTGGAATGGGTTTCCATTCCCTTCTCCATGGGATCTTCCCTGCCCAGGGATTGAACCCCGGTCTCCTACATAACAGGTGAATTCTTTACTGTCTGAGCCACCAGGGAAGCCCAAATATTATATAGCTATATGATACAGCACAATGTATTGAAGTAGTTACCTGCTATTAGTCGTTTGAATTGTTTCTAGCATTTTTTTTTTCTGTTTAAATACTATTCTGTGGACCTTCTTATACATACACTTTAACACAATTTCCTGTTAATTTTCTCTTGATGAATGTCTAGTGGTGTATTCTCTTTGTCACAGAGTGTGCTTTCTTTTCCCCTCAGGGATTTTTCTACTTCCTGCAAACTTTGCATCAATTTTCACTCCAACAAGCATGAAATACCAAGACCTCTTTACTAATGCCATGCCAGCATGTTGTTTCTATCATTCCCGTTTTGTGTGATAAACACGTGATAACTTGCTCTATTTACATTTGTACTTATTAGAATCAACTTGGCCCTGGAAGGACGTGGACTTTTTCTTCATGCTTTATTCCCGTCTATATTCTTCCTCTTGTGAATGTAGGCCTCATCTGAAACCTCCCACCTTCTATCATCGCTAAATATATTTAAAGCTTATTATTCTCTTCAGTGAATCACTGAACAGCATATGTCATTTGAGTCACTATCAGTTAAGTAACTCATTACTTTCCTTGCATCATATGACCCCCTAGTGATACCTGCAAATTCTCTCACCTGGATTGTTGTTTAGTCGCTAAGTCATGTCCAACTCTTTGTGACCCCATGAACTATAGCCCACCGGACTCCTCTGTCCATGGGATTCTCCAGGCAAGAATCCTGGTTTGGGTTCCCATTTCCTTCTCCAGGGGATCATCCTGACCCAGAGATCAAACTCGTGTCTCTTGCATTGCAGGTTGATACTTTATCCCAGAGCCACTGGGGAAACTCACCTCAACACAGTGCAGCAAGAGAAATCCCACCAGAGCTGTGGTTCAGTGAGGGTTGTGCTCTCCCATATTTTCCAAATGTTGTAGCCTTTCCCTGCATCTAGACACTTGAAATATTTCAACTATAATACTTTTATGCCCCACAGGTTGCACACTGTGAGGTAGTATTTGACATTACATAGTTTCAGGTTAATGTGGCCAATAAAGCACAGTTTTAAATATTTTACTGCCTGTTCCTTTTTCCTGCCCTACTCATTTCCCTGCAAGCCCTCATTTATATTTTAAATTGAGATTTTTTTTTCCCTCTGAGACTTGGAAAAATGGCCTAAAAATGATATCATTAGATACTTGGTATGTCTGTCAGTGGTGGTTTCTCAGAAATGAGAGAAAAATAATCGATTTCCTCAGAGATACTGACACTTCAGTTCACAGGATGTTCTTGGTTTGTTTCTATTCCATATTGAATTCATCTAGGTATTCTGTATGATCAATCTAAGTGTTCCAGACTGCTGACACCATATGCCTTATGAGAGTCTTTTCTTTCTGAAACTATTTTTCATAGATACAGAATGAGATGAATTATACAGCCCGTTAAACAAAGTGCAAGATTGAAAAAAGAAAGAGAGACAAAAAAGAGTGTGAATGCAAGATGATTCCTTTGCTTTGGAAAATGTAACTTTACTTACCAAACTATATGATCGCCTTTACAAGAACACCAACGCCCTCATCACCATCTTTTTTACACTCTATGTTTATCACAGCTCATTGCTGCAGGATGACTCAAATCCTCTGTATGTTTCTGGCCAAGGTCTTGGCAGCAGCCAAGTCTCCCTTACAAAAAAAAAAAAAAACAGAGTCTTGAGAAAATACATAAACGTTTCCTAGGAGAGTCACTTAATCTGTCTTTCTCTTATTATTATTATTATTATTATTTGTTCTATCTCATTCTACTCCTAGATATGTATCAATCTGAATTCACAGTTTTTACTTTTTGATCTACACAAAATAGATAATCAATTTGCAGAATGTAGAGTCTTCCTCCCACTGTAATGGCAACACAGGTGCTTATTTCTGCTCAAGATAAAGAATATATTCTTCAAACACTTGCTGAATATGTCTTTCATTCAGCAGAGCTAATTAGTTTCAGTTGCTTAAGCTGAGCAACTATTTGCTTCAAGGAAGATATTATATTTGCTTAATTGCATTTAAGTGCCAAACACTGTAAAGGATAATGCTTTCTGAGAATGGAATGTTGTCCTAACTAGTTAGAGGATAGTTTATGAAACAAGGGTCAGGAGAAATTTACAACCAGTTTGAGTGATAGTATTTTTTTTCTGGTTGTTGATATGGACTACTTATCCTCCAAACATCAAATATTCCATATCTATTTAATCAAATTTGATCTTTAATCATATGGACTTCTAAATCAAAATACATGCCGGGTAATCGTTCTGTCCAAAGTGTGTCTTAATAAGCAAAATGACAACAATATCAGAGAAAAAACAACCACACAAAACTACTCTTTCTGTATGTTTGGATAGAGTCATTCTATCCTCACTCTCTAGTGTTTGGGTTGTAATTAAGACATAGATCCAGTAAATCATTCTTAGCAAGACTGGTACTGTTTCATTAGACCAAAATGAATTACCGAGTAATAAATAAATACAACAAAAAGGAAATAAAACAAAGCAAATCACTTTTGTTTTGATTTTCAACTGAACAAAAAAATAAGCCAACAATGGACGCAACCGATGCCTAGAACTTGATAGTATCAATCCATCACCCTCTAAAAACTGCTTCCCTTTGGTATAGGAAGCTTTATCTCTGCCTCCAAATGAAGTGACGGCAAGATACCAAGTTTAAAATTCTCTAACTGTCAACGGCTGTTTTACTAATTATCCAGATTCCAAGGCAATCATACAACCGTAATCATTCACCTCACGCCTGGAAACATAAGTCTTGTTCTTTTGATGAATATTTATAAGACAGTGTAAAGCAGTCTACTTTCTTTTCCCTTCAGGCAAGACAATTTGGAGTTCATCAATATGCATTACCAAGGACTTTTATAAAAGGCACTTCAAAGAAAATTCATCAGGCATTCCTTTTGTCTTGATTTCTGTTAGACTGATACTTCCTTTTGACAAGTATCAATAAATTATCCTCTGATGGCTGGAAACTTGATGTCTTATTCAGAAACTTCCTCACACAGCAAAAATCTGGGCTTTGAGTTTCAAGTGAAATTATTAAGATCCCGCATCTAATTTAAGGACAGACAGAAGATATGCAAATTAAAAACAATAAAACAAACATGTATATAGTCACCCTACAGCACACAGGATGGAGTCTTATCACAGTTGAGGATTTTCTTGCTGTACACAACTTGTCACTATTCTATTTGCAATGCAAACATATTTAGAATTCCCTCACAAGTTTTAAAAAGAAATGCAAGCCTCAGTTCCTGGATAAATGGAAGAGCCACACCAAATTAAAACCAAATTAATGTAGATATGGAAGTGGAGAATGACAAGCTATCTCTTTCCATAAGGCTGATTAGTTTTCTTTTTTGAATATTATTGTTAGCTTCACATTTATATAAGAGAAGGATGAATAAATACAATTGTCTAAAATAAGAATGAAAAAAATCACCGTTTTATTTAATGCACTTTGAAAAGGATATAAAATCCTTTTATTTGCACCCTTTTTAAAAAAAGTTTGGTTATTTTGTTTTGTTATTCTGGTGAAAAATATTTGGACTATGGGACCACAATTGATATCTATTTCTATAAATAAACACAAAATTGCATGTTGACTAAAGAGTTCATCTTATTTCATGTCTTAACTCACTCTTTTCAAAGTTATTGTGGTAGTTATAAAAAATATTTCCACATCCTACAAAATTGTTTTGTCATTACCTGAATAAGATAAAATATAACATATAATTAAAGCTTAATTCAAAAAGGGAGCAAGGGGGTAGCATTTGAGCTTGAATACATACTTTGCAAACCAACTGTAATACTAATCAAAGTCATTCTACGTGACTTCATATATGTCATGTTTGTGAAAATATAATCCACAATGAAAAGTCATTTGGAATGTAGAGTTTATAAAAATAAAGGGAAGAAAGAAAGAAAATATTACAAGTGGAATATTTGTGGCAAACAAACTACTGTAGTATCTGAGTCACTAAGAGCTGGGATATGTTCAATGGTTTAATAAAAGTCATTGACTACAAGAATATTATTTTCAAATAGTTTATTTTTAATATTATTTTGTAAGAATGATGATGATGTCAGTATGATATACATTTTCTAACTGTGTACTCCAAATACAGCCTGGAAATGTTGCTATGTTCCTGACATAATGGCTATTAATTTCTGTGTGTAAAAGGAAAATAGAGGAAACAAGATCAATTATTTCTGACATTACTCCTTGGGTCCTCCACACACTCATTTTAAAATAAAACCTGCCCAAAGTACTATAAGAATTATCTGTTTTTATGTACAAATTACTACAAAATGTAATGGCCTAAAACAATAAACATTTATTTTCTTATTATGTCCATGATGTAAAAAACAGGAGCAGTTTAGCTGGATGGTTCTGTTTTAGGATCTCTCATGACATTGCAGTGAAGGTGTTGGCTGGGAGTGCAGTCATTTAAATGTGTGACCAACACTGGAAAATCTGCTTCCAAGCTCCCTCACCAGGGTGCTGTCAGGTGATCGCCACTCCTTACAGAAGGAGGAGATCTCAGTTTCCCACCACATGGCCCTCTCTGTAGATCTCCTTGAGTGTCCTCATGGCAACTGGCTTTTCCCAAAGTGAGTGATCCAAGAGAGAGAAGGAAAAAACCACAATGCCTTTTACATTCTTTCCTTACAAGTCACCCATTGTTACTTTCACCAGATTCTATTCATGAGAATTGAACAACCCAAAGTCCAATGTGCCTGTGAAAGGAGGTGAATTAGGCTCCAGTTTTGGAAGGGATTATTACCGAAGATTTATGAACTCATTAGAAAAGCCCCTGATGCTGGGAAAAACTGCAGGAGGAGAAGGGGACGACAGAGGATGAAATGGTTGGATGGCATCACCGATTCAAAGGACATGAGTTTGAGCAAACTCCGGGAGATGATGAAGGACAGGGAAGCCTGGTGTGCTGCAGTCCATGGGGGTCACAAAGAGTTGGACATGACTGAGTGACTGAACAACAATGAACATTACAAAGATTTATGAACACAATTTAAAACTTCCACAAGTGTACTCATGGTATGTAAATCTCACAATTGTGGGTTATGATAGTGCTCACATATCATGAAAATATGTAAAAAAATTCAAATTTCGCCCACTAGAGAGATCTGGACTGATTCTCTCAAATTAGTCAGAACAGTATTTAAAGAATGTAAAAGGGCAATGAAATACAATGTGCAGGTTATATGGGATGTCTATACCATATGAGACTCTTTATTTGCTCATTCATTTATTCATATCTTAATTTTAAAAAATCTATGTATAAGGAAAATTATGAAAGTGCTCCTGTGTATGTGTGTGTGTGTGTGTGTGTGTGTGTGTTTTGGTCTGTAGAGAAAAATAAATGTTAAATGCCCTTTACAAGTCTCAGAGGAGATAATAAGGACGAGTGCAAAAATATACTGCTTAAGAAAATCTTGGCTGGTGTCATATATACAAAATACTGAAGGAAGACTAAAGATGGAAGACCAATTAAGAGTCAGTGAAATAATCTGGACAACAGACAAAATTAAAATTTATTGTGGTGATCACGAGAAAGATAAAAAAGAAATGGATTTAAGAAATATGATGAAGAAAGAGCAATTATCCTTAAGCAAGATTTGCGCTATATTTTTCCCCACATTGGTCTTTGAGAAGAATTTATATATCCATTTCACAACTAAAGTGCATTCTTTTGCAGTAATGAAGGGAAAGCAGCCTTAATTCCAGATCCACACTTGAGTAGTCAGTTCATTCATGGCTTCTGGTGGAAAATGCACAATCATATCAATGCTCACACAAGCAGAGGGAGCATGAAAGAATAAGAGTGTATAGGAATGCAATGGATTTCTGTGTGTTAATTTTATATCATACAACTGTACTATACACTAATTAGCTCTAGTAATTTTCTGATGGAGTCTTTAGGGTTTTCTATGTAGAGGATCATGTCATCTGCAAACAGTGAGAGTTTTACTTCTTCTTTTCCAATATGGATTCCTTTTATTTCTTTTTCTTCTCTGATTGTTGTGGCTAAAACTTCCAAAACTATGTTGAATAGTAGTGGTGAGAGTGGACACCCTTGTCTTATTCCTAACTTTAGGGGAAATAAATGCTTTCAATTTTTCACCATTGAGGATAATGTTTGCTGTGGGTGTGTCATATATAGCTTTTATTATGTTGAGGTATATTCCTTCTATGCCTGCTTTCTGGAGGGTTTTCATCATAAACAGATGTTGAATTTTGTCAAAGGCTTTGTCTGCATCTATTGAGATAATCATATGGTGTTTACCTTTCAATTTGTTAATGTGGTGTATTACATTGATTGATTTGCAGATATTAAAGAATCCTTGCATCGCTGGGATAAAGCCCACTTGGTCATGATGTATGATCTTTTCAATATGTTGTTGGATTCTGTTTGCTAGAATTTCGTTAAGGATTTTTGCATCTATGTTCATCAGTGATATTGGCCTGTAGTTTTCTTTTTTGTGGCATCTTTGTCTGGTTTTGGTATTAGTGTGATGGTGGCCTCATAGAATGAGTTTGGAAGTTTACCTTCCTCTGCAATTTTCTGGAAGAGTTTGAGTAGGATAGGTGATAGCTCTCCTGGGAATATATCTACCTAAAGAAACAAAAGACCTATATATATAGAAAACTATAAAATACTGATGAAAGAAATCCAAGAGGACAGAAATAGATGGAGAAATATACCATGTTCATGGATTGGAAGAATCAATATAGTAAAAATGAGTATACTACCCAAAGCAACCTATAGATTCAATGCAATCCCTATCAAGCTACCAACAGTATTTTTCACAGAACTGGAACAAATAATTTCACAATGTGTATGGAAATACAAAAAACCTTGAATAGCCAAAGCAATCTTGAGAAAGAAGAATGGCACTGGAGGAATCAACCTGCCTGACTTCAGGCTCTACTACAAAGCCACAGTCATCAAGACAGTATGGTACTGGCACAAAGACAGAAATATAGATCAATGGAACAAAACAGAAAGCCCAGAGATAAATCCATGCACCTATGGACACCTTATTTTTGACAAAGGAGGCAAGAATATACAATGGAGAAAAGACAATCTCTTTAACAAGTGGTGCTGGGAAAACTGGTCAACCACTTGTAAAAGAATGAAACTAGAACACTTTCGAACACCATACACAAAAATAAGTTCAAAATAGATTAAAAATCTAAATGCAAGACCAGAAACTATAAAACTCCTAGAGGAAAACATAGGCAAAACACTCTTCGACATAAATCACAGCAGGATCTTCTATGACCCACCTCCCAGATTAATGGAAATAAAAGCAAAAATAAACAAATGGGGTCTAATTAAACTTAAAAGCTTTTGCACAACGAAAGAAACTATAAGCAAGGTGAAAAGACAGCCTTCAGAATGGGAGAAAATAATAGCAAATGAAGCAACTGACAAAGAATTAATCTCAAAAATATATAAGCAACTCCTGCAGCTCAATACCAGAAAAATAAATGACCCAATCAAAAAATGGGCCAAAAAACTAAACAGACACTTCTCCAAAGAAGGCATACAGATGGCCAACAAACACATGAAAAGATGCTCAACGTCACTCATTATCAGAGAAATGCAAATCAAAACCACAATGAGGTACCATCTCACGTCAGTCAGAATGACTGCTATCCAAAAGTCTACAAGCAATAAATGCTGGAGAGGGTGTGGAGAAAAGGGAACCCTCTTACACTGTTGGTGGGAATGCAAACTAGTACAGCCACTATGGAGAACAGTGTGGAGATTCCTTAAAAAACTGGAGATAGAACTGCCACATGGCCCAGCAATCCCACTACTGGGCATACACACCGAGGAATATAGAATTGAAAGAGACATGTATACCCCAATGTTCATCGCATCACTGTTTATAATAGACGGGACATGGAGGCAACCTAGATGTCCATCAGCAGACGAATGGATAAGAAAGCTATGGTACATATACACAATGAAATATTACTCAGTCATTAAAAATAATACATTTGAATCAGTTCTAATGAGGTGGATGAAACTGGAGTGAAGTAAATCAGAAAGAAAAATACCAATACAGTATACTAATGCATACATATGGAATTTAGAAAGATGGTAATGATAACCTTATATGCGAGACAGCAAAAGAGACACAAATGTATAGAACAGTTTTTGTACTCTGTGGGAGACGGTGAGGGTGGGATGATTTGAGAGAAGAGCATTGAAACATGTATATTATCATATGTGAAACAGATCCCCAGTCCAGGTTCGATGCATGAGACAGGGTGCTCAGAGATGGTGCACTGGGATGACCCTGAGGGATGGAGTGGGGAGGGAGGTGGGAGGGGGGTTCAGGATGGAGAACACATGTACACCCATGGCTGATTCATATCAATGTATGGCAAAAACCACTACAATATTGTAAAGTAATTAACCTCCAATTAAAATAAATAAATTTAAAAAAATTAAAAAAAGAATAAGAGAAAGTGAGATACCATTATAATTAGAGCATTCTTATTCTTTCTCATGTTACATGGTTAAATTAAATGTAATTTGAAAGTTAGCTTTTCTGAAGAGATAAATGATACCAAAACATTGGTCAAAGTTTGGTTGGTGGTGTTTTTATAGAATTAACTACATGTTATATATTTTCCAACAAATTCCCTGATGCATTTTGGAATAAATTGAATAAGATGGAAATATGTATAAAATAATATAGAGGAGAAGGGAGAATCTTGACACACAGATTCCTATTTTGATTTAATTAGTACCTAGATTTGTGATCTTGGGCATGTTCCTTAAAGTTTCTAAAACTTATTTCTTTAATTATCATAATTCAAATTTAATCAAGGACTAAGAGGATTCAATAAAATAATTTATGTAAATACAAAGGCCAGCACCTGACACTTAGTAAACTCTAATAAATATCTTTGAGTAACTTCGTATAGATAATATTATTAGGACTGCTTTGATAATATGGAGCTAGCTGAGTTGAACTGGAGAAGGGAGTTTACGATCTTGGTTAGGTGGCAGCAAAAATCCTCTTTGAACTGTCTTTGGGATTCACATCATTCATTCACTGAGACTGGATTGGAGCCATGTTAGCAAAAGTCCATTGGTGTCCTGGAGTCTTCAGAAAGTGCTAAGAGAAAAAACACTAACAACTTCAATACAGCCCTCCTGAGGGCAGAAGAGGCAGGGGACAGAGACAGATAATTTTGCCAGTGGGAGATTTTTTTGCTCTTAGTCAGGGATCTGAACCCCTTGAGGGTCTTGATGATTTCCACAGAGAAGATTTCAGAAGGCCTTAAACCGAGTGAGGATTTTGGATACTGTCTCATGGATACTGAAATCTCCATTGAAATGGTTTAAGCAGGGAGTCATAAGGGCAACAGTGGCCTGATGCCATGTGACTAATGCATTGGCTGAGTATGGGTGACCTCAAAATGAGGAAAACTGCAAGTTCAGTGAGGTGCCATTAACAAGGAGACAAAGAATGAACAAAAAGGAGTAGGCATCTGTATTTTGAGACTGGATTTCTGGAAGAAAGTTAATATAATTAACAGAAACAGATAAGTTCAGATGAGGAGTTTCTATGGAAACAAAATAAAGAGTTGGGTTATTGAAACATTGACTTTTTTTTTTTTTTTAGGAAAAATGGTAGATAATCAACCTTCAAAGTAGCCCTGAGTTTATCAGAAATTATCTTATTAATTCATCTTAAAGCAAAACTTTTACTAAGAAATTGTTCTTCATGTAAAATCTATTTTTTTCATAAAATGTATCACATACATTTCCTATTAAATGATAACAGATCACATTCTAAAATCTTCAAGAACTATAATTCTTTATTCCTTTTATAGCCAAAGATGGTTTTAGTTTTGAGTCATCTATATTACTTTTAATTTTTGTAAATATTGTGTTGACAGCTGATTCTCAAGCACATAATGCATGAGGTCAGAATGTTAAACATGATTTTGAAAGCAGTTATGCAATATTCCTTTTTGACATGTTAGTAAATTAAAATGATAAATGATTTTTTATAGTGTCTGAAAAGTAAAACTGCAAAAACATTCACAGGATGTATAAAACTCATTACATATTTTTAATGAAAAACATTTCCAATTTTTATGTTTTTGCTTGTTAACAAATAATTCTGTTGGCACTTTCTGATATATTTCTAGAAATCAGTATGCTATAATCATTTAATTATTTTAGATTTTTAAGTTTCAAATTATTCTATTTCTTACACTCCTGATGAATGCTAAATTATTGTAATACAACCTGATACTCCATTAAAATATTATTTTGAACATGATTATCACTGAATAGCTATTAAAGAACACCCCTCACTGAGCAAATCGGACTTCAAACCCACTCATTTAACATGTTTTTCAGAAACTTTAAGCCATTCCAAATATATTCAAGTTGCTCTACTCAAATGTAAATGTGTATTCAGAATTTTATAACTAACTTGCTTCTAATGTCAAAAAATTCACTATTGTGTAAAATACCATTAAAATTTGCCTTTTAATTTGCTGTCTAGGTTGGTCATAGCTTTTTTCCAAGGAGCAAGTGTCTTTTAATTTCATGGCTACAGTCAACATCTGCAGTGATTTTGGAGCCCAAAAAAATAAGTCTCTCACTGTTTTAATTATTTCCCCATCTATTTGCCATGAAGTGATGGGACTGGATGCCATGATCTTAGTTTTCTCAATGTTGAGTTTTAAGCCAACTTTTCATTCTCCTCTTTCACTTTCATCAAGAAACTCTTTAGTTCTTCTTCACTTTCTGCCATAAGGGTGGTGTCATCTGCATATCTGAGGTTATTGATATTTCTCCTGGCAATCTTGATTCAAGCTTGTGCTTAATCCAGCCCAGCATTTTGCATGATATACTCTGAATATAAGTTAAATAAGCAAGGTGACAATATACAGCCTTGACATAATCTTTTCCCGATTTGGAACTAGCCTGTTGTTCCATGTCCAGTTCTAACTGTTGTTTTTTGACCTGCATACAGATTTCTCAGGAGGCAGATAAGGTGGTCTACTATTTCCATTTCTTGAAGAATTTTCCACAGTTTGTTGTGATCCACACAGTCAAAGGCTTTGGTCTTTGCAATAAAGCAGAAGTAGATGTTTTTCTGGAACTCTTGTTATTTTGATGATCCAGTAGATGTTTGCGATTTGAGCTCTGGTTCTTTGCCTTTTCTAAATCCAGCTTGAATATCTGGATGTTCATGGTTCACGTTCTGTTGAAGCTTGTCTTGGAGAATTTTGAGCATTACTTGAAAGATGCTTGCTCCTTGGAAGAAAAGCTATGACCAACCTAGATAGCAAATAAAAAAGCAGAAACATTACTTTACCAACAAAAGTCTGTCTAATCAAAGCTATGGTTTTTCCACTAGTCATATATGAATGTGAGAGTTGGCCTATAAAGAAAGGTGAGCCCCGAAGAATTGATGCTTTTAAACTGTGGTGTTGGAGAAGACTCTTGAGAGTCCCTTGGACTGCAAGGAGATCCAACCAATCCATCCTAAAGGAAATCAGTCCTGAGTGTTAATTGTAAGTACTGATGTTGAAGCTGAAACTCCAGTACTTTGGCCACCTGATGCAAAGAACTGACTCATTTGAAAATACCCTGATGCTGGAAAAGATTGAAGGCAGAGGGAGAAGGGGATGACAGAGGAAGAGATGGTTGAATGGCATCAGCAAGTCAATGGACATGAGTTTAAGCAAGCTCCAGGAGTTGGTGATGGATGGGAAGCCTGGTGTGCTGCAGTTCATGGGGTTGCAAAAAGTCAAACACAACTAAGCGACTGAACTGAACTGAACCATTAAAATATGAGATAAAATTTACAAAAATTTTCCATTAGTGAAAATATATATGAATTTAACATTAGGTAATACGTCATCTGCCGTTTAGAAAAATTTACTTCAGTATCTGGAAGGAGACTGATTTCAGGACTCCTATGGATACCAAAATTCATGAATGCTCAGGTCCTTTATATAATATGGTATAGTATTTGCATGTAACTTCCTGTATACTTTAAATTCTGTCTAGATTACCTGAATACCTAAAACAATGTAAATGCTATGTAAATAGTTGCAAATGCTACGGAAATTATTGCCAGTGCACAAAGAAAATTCAAATTTTGCTTTTTGGAACTCCCTGGAATATTTTTCCAAATAGTTTTCATCCACAATTAGTTTAATCTGTGGATTTGGAATCCTTGGATATGGAGTGCCAACTGTATAGCAGTTCTGTTACTACAGTTGGGAAAATAAGGTCACCTTTGACCCTCCTGAAGAAGGAAATAGCAACACACTCCAGTACTCTTGCCTGAAAAATCCCATGGATGGAGGAGCATGGTAGGCTACAGTCCATGGGGGTCACAAAGAGTCGGACACGACTGAGCGACTTCACTTTCACTTTCATGACCCTCCATGAACCTTCCCTCCTTGCTCAGTGGTAAAGAATCCATCTGTCAAGCAGGAGTTGCAGATTTGATCTCTGGATTGGGAAGATCCCGTGGTGAAGGAAAATGCAACCCACTCCAATATTCTTACCTGGGAAATTCCATGGACAGATTAACCCCGTGGGCTACAGTCTTTGGGGCCACAAAGAATCAGACACGGTTTAGCAAGTGAACAGCAACAAAAAACAATGACTCTCCACAGAATGTGGTGGCCCTGAAAATATTAGCACTGCACATAAAAAGAATAACCAGAATACATGCTTTAGGCCTTCATCACAACCCCAGAAATGAGCATACTCATTATATAGAAATTGCCTCAAGCCCCTTTGTAATCTCTCACCTGTGCCCATTAATGTGTTTTATCTTATCACCATGTATACACTGATGTAACTTCTGGCACTACAGATTAGTTTTCATTTTCTAGAATTATATATAATTGGAATCACACAGTATTATTATTTGTCTATCTACTATAATTCAGTATGATGATGTGATTGTGTATATTGATTTCAACTTCAATTTTACTGTTGAGTATTCTTCTAGATGTATATAACAGTTTTTTTATATACTTACATGTTTATGAGTATTTTTTCCAGTTTTGGATTATTACAAATATAACTGCTACATACATTTTTGTAGGAGTTTTTGTATGAATAAATGTTTTTATTTTTCTTGGGTATTAATACTTAGGAGTGAAATATCTGAATTATGTAGTAAGTATATGTTTAACTTTTAAAAAGACAGTCTACAGCAAGTGATATCTCATTTTGATTGAAAATTGGTCACTCCGATGATGTTGTTTTTCTCAATAAGAATTTGTATAGATTTTTTACTATTCTTTCCTTCCATGTTTGGTTGTTTTTCAGTTGCTCATTTGTGTCTGACTCATTGAAACCCCATAAACTGCCACACACCAGGCTCTCATCTCCTTCACTATATCCCAGAGTTTGCTCAAACTCATGTCCATTGAGTGAATGATGCCATCCAACCATCTCATCCTCTGATGCCCCTTTCCCCTCCTGCCCTCAATCCTTCTCAGCATCAGGGTCTTTTGCAATTAGTCAACTCTTTGCATCATGTGGCCAAAGTATTGGAGGTTCAACTTCAGCATCAGTTTCCCAGCGAATATTCAGGGTTGACTTTCTTTAGGAATGACAGGTTTGATCTCATTGCAGTTCAAGGAACTCTCAAGATTCTTCTTCAGCACCACAATTTGAAAGCATCAAGTCTTCAGCCCTTAACCTTCTTTATGGTCCAAATCTCACATCCATACCAGACTTCTGGAAAAACCATAGCTTTGACTAGATGGCTCTTTGTCGGCAAAATGATGTCTCTGCTTTTCATATGTTATCTAGGTTTGTCATAACTTTCCTTCCAAGGAGCAAGTGTCTTAATTTTATAGCTGCAGTCACTATCCACAATAATTTTGGAGCTCAAGAAAATAAAATCTGTCACTGTTTCTACCTTTCCCCTTTCTATTTGCCATGAAGTGATGGGACTAGATATCATGATCTTAGTTTTTAAATATTGAGCTTTTGGTAGAATACACCAATACAGCCATATAAGCCTCCAGTTGTCCCTGTGGAAGGCTTTTAACCTTAAGTTCAATGTGTTTAATGGATGAAAGGGCTGTTCAGATTATGTTTTTGTTGAGAAAGTTTTGTTACTCTTATCTTTCAAGAAATTTGTCCATTTCACTTAAATTGTTTGAATTGTTGGCAAAGCATTGCTTGTAGTTTCTTTATCATCCCTTTAAACCCTGTTGATTCTATCATGATAGCATCTCTCTTGTTTCTTTGGCAGTCTGCTTCTTCATTTTTTTCCCTGATCAGTCTGAAATAGATGTTATCAATTTTATCAACTTCCTCAAAGATGTACATTTTAGGTTTATTGATTTTTACCTTTTTTCTGTTTTCTACTTTCTGATTTTCACTATGATCTTTATTATTTCATTTCATTTATGTTGGATTTAATTTGCTCTTTTTTAAATCACCTAACTTCTTAAAGTGGAAGTGCATGTTACATATTTGAAACTTTCATATTGTCTAGTATAGTGATTTAGTACTACAAAATTCTCCCTTGATAATGCTTTTGTGGCATCCAGCAAATTTTGTTATGCTCTGACTTTACTTTCATTCAGTTCAAAATATTTTGGACTTTAGTTTTTATTTATTTTTTGAACCCTAGATTATTTAGAAGTATTTTCTTTATCTTCCAAATATTTGGAATTTCCAGCTTTGGAGTTTCCAGATCTGTATTAACATCTAATTTAGTTCCATTATGTTATGAGGGCATACTCTGTATTATTTAAATCCTATGGATTTATTGTGGAGAATGAAATGCAACCCACTCTAGTATTCTTACCTGGAAAATGCTATGGACAGAGAAGCCTGTCTGGCTATGGTCCATAGGGGTGCAAAGAGTAAGACATGACTGAGTGACTGAGTGCACACACATAGATTTATTGAGACTAGTTTTATAATTGATCTTGGTAAATATTTCCTGCACAATTGAACACAATATCCAATCTGTTGTTTTTGGACAGATTGTTCTAAACTTGTCAATCAAGTAAATTTCATTGATAGCATTGTTCAGGTCTTTATATTCTCCCTGATTTCTTTTTACTTAAGTTATCGGTTATTGAGAGGAGACTATTGAAATATCTCACTTTAATAATGGAATTACTTCCTTCTCCTTGCAGTTCTATCAGCTTTCCTTTCACATTTTTTTTAAACTCTCTTATTAGATGTATAAACATTTAGGATTATTCTGCCTTCTTGATAAACTGACCCTTTAATAATTATGGAATGACATTCTATATCTCAAGTAATATTTTCTCTGTAATCCACCTTGGCTGACATTCATATAGCCTCTTCAAGTTTTCTTTGGATTAATATTAGCATAGTATAAATTTATCATTCCTTTTAAGTTATTTACGTCTTTATATTTAAAGTGAATTTCTTATAAGCAACATACAGTTGGATGTTTCTTTCAAATCCAATGAAGAAAATCTTCCTTGAACTGGAATATTTAGACCATTTCATGTAATTGTTGATACTCTTAGGAGATTTATTGTGAGAAACTGGTTCACATGATTATGGAGGTTGAGAAGCTTCACAATCTGCTATCTGTGAACTGAATTATAGTGGTATAATTCAGTCCAAGTCAAAAAGCCTGAGAACCATATGAGCTAATGGTGCAAATATCAGCACCAGGACGAGAGAAGATGACAGGAACTATCTCAGCTCAAACTGAGGCAAGAAAAAAGAGCAAAAATGTTTTTTCTCCAACTTCTGTTCAATTAAAGCATTAATTGGTTTGATGTCCACTCACAGTAGGGAGGACAATCTCTTTTTACTGAACTCACTGATTGAAATGTTAATCTCATCCATAAACACCTTCTCAGACACACCAAGAAATAATGTTTAATCTGGGCACTCCATGATCAGAGATTTTGTTTGTTTTTTAGTCGGTAAGTCATGTCCAACTCTTTTGCGACACCATGGACTATAGCCCACCAGACTCCTCTGCCCATGGCATTTCCCAGGCAAGAATATTAGATTGGGTTGCCATTTTTCCAGGGGATCCAGGGGATCTTCCCAACCCAGGGATCAACCCTATGTCTCCTGCATTGGCAGGTGGCTTCTTTACCACTGAGTCACCAGGGCTGCTCTTATGGTCAGTGAAGTGATATGTTAAACATCTCATACAGAGTCTTCTTTTTTTAAAAAAAATATCAACTATTCATACAGTGTTATCAGCCAAAAGCATATAATGCATACACATACACACAACACACAAACACACAGCACCAAGCACACAAGCACACACACAATTAGTTCTTTTTTATGGAAAACTGTAACAAATATTTAGTTTTAAAGATGGCTTCAAATTATCTGACTCTTCTCTCACTAAGATGTTAAGTGAGGTCAGATTCCCTGAACACTGAATAGAGCTTGGCCTTAGAAAATTACTTGTATACTTTAGAAAGAATGATGCATGATTTTCCAAGGTTATGTCAGAAGAAGCAATGCAAATTCTGCCTCATTTGTTAGAATGGTCTCTCTTGGAGCCCTGGGATCCCATGTAAGACACATGACTGCCCTGAGACCGCCATGCTTTGAAACATGCAGAGGCACATAGTGGCATTTCATGTAGACACTCCGGCCAGTATTCCAGCTGAGCTCATTCTTTGAGTCTTATGAAGCCAGACATTGCAGATGAGAATAAGTCTCCAGATCTTTCTAGCTGCTAGCTTTTTCACTTTCTGTAATTATTTAAGTCTTCTCAGGCAGAGTCTTAGATATGGAGCAGGAACAAGCAAGCTCCACTGTGCTTACACCCAAATTTATGACTCAAGAAATCAATAAACATAATAAGGCGATCATTGTTTTATGCCACTAAGTTTGAGACTCTTTTAAATAAAATGTAACCAACAGAACAACTCAAATATATTCAAATAATGCACTGAGACATACCTATTCTTCATAAAAATTTATATTATAATGTCTATTGAAATAGGCTGATATCATAATGCCTAAATAATATATATCAAGGATTAAATTGTCATGGTCTATGTATCCACTTTTTTGATAGTCTGGCTCACCTAGTATTTCCAAAATTCTTCCAATCATAAGAGTCACCATGGGTATAATAAAATATATAGCTTTACAGGCTCTTCTTTTGAAGTTTCCAATATACTAGGTCTGAGGTAAAAATCCAGGGAGCTGCATTTTTAGCAAGTATTTGAGGCATATTTGGGAACACTAGCTCAATACAAGGTTAAATTTAACTATCAGAAGCAGAAATTATAAATCAATAGACCATTAAATGTTCCTGACACCTACATTTGTGATCAAAATTTTGGATAAACACTGTATATTTTCTTAAGAAATTGTAGAATATTTATTAGATTCCAAAGGCATTTCTGACCCCCAGATGAACAACAACAACAAAAATCAGTCTGAAGGAATCTTCAGAAGATCACACATTAACATTTTTTCTCATATAAACTTTAAAAAAAAATTGATCAATGATCACCTCAAAGCTAATAATCCTGACAAGTAACTTGAGTTCTATTATTCTTCCTTGCTGGTAGACTGGTAAAATACAAAGTCATTCTCTTTAATATTTAAATAATCAAGATGTAAAACTAGACTAACATTTTACAAATAAATGTCAGTTGTCCTGCGAGAAATAAACAGAAATTTATGCCACCTCCTAATAACGGTGAACCCAAGGTGCCTTATCCAGTGAACTAAGATTTTCCTCTGAAGAGATGAATTTTTTCAACTCTAACACACAGACGAAGGAATGATCACAGGTCCCTAATTCTGCATCATAGATCATAACCACACGTTCATTTCAGGCTGTAAAAAATTTCAAGCTGTGGTAACAAAATGTCTTTCTTGGCCATTGTTTCAGATTTATAGAATCACAAAACACTTACTCTTCCTGACATGAGAACCCTCTCCATCTAGTTACCTGAGATAGAATTTTTCACAGATCCGAGTAAGTGATAGTTATCTATGGAACTGAAAATTTGACTTTTCATGTACTGTTCAATCACATTTGCATAGTTATCATCACTAAATACAAAATACTTCAAAATGTAGTGGCTGAAAATAACAATAAGCGCATATTACGTTACATGTTACTATAGGTCAGGAATCCTACAGTAGCTTAGCTTTGTGGTTCTGGCTCAGTGTCTCTGATAAGGCTACAGTCAAGATGTTGGTCAGAATTGTAACCATCTGAAGCTTTGGCTATGGCTGAGAAAAACAGTCTTATGCACGAAGTCTTTTTGACCCCTACTCATCTATGTAAAGAATAAGCCTTGGTCCTGGATTGCTTCTTTACCAAGATATAAAGGGCTCACACAGCTGATAACAAGCTTATCGCTTTATGTGGGAATCTCTTTCCTTGTTGAACACTCAATGAGTTCTCTTTTGTTTCTGCTTAAAGCATGTGCCTCAGGTGGCATCTGGCCAACTCCACAGTTATATCTCTCTTCCTCAGGGAGGGGACAGGGTTCTTCCACTGTGGCACAAAGCTAACCTTGATCTGTCTTTTCTATATATAAATGAAACTCTGTTCTCTCCACTGCTTGAT
Source organism: Giraffa tippelskirchi (assembly GCF_054371585.1). Taxonomy (NCBI): domain Eukaryota; kingdom Metazoa; phylum Chordata; class Mammalia; order Artiodactyla; family Giraffidae; genus Giraffa; species Giraffa tippelskirchi. Next base: position 124,085,469 of record NC_137283.1, read on the forward strand.
TGAGTCGTGTTTCCCTTGGTGATTCCAATACCGAGATGCAATGGGCAGAAGTGTTTATGGTCCTCTCACAGGATTGGTAACTGATGATTGATGCCTGATTGATGGTACCCTACTCGACAGCTAGTGTTGAAGGACAGAATCCTATGGATTCTTGGTTGGAGATCCAGTCCTTGTTTTGGTGAAAGTGTTAGTTGCTCAGTCATGTCCAACTCTGTGACCCCATGAAATGTAGCCTGTTAGGCTCCTCTGTCCATGGGATTTCCCAGGCAAGAATACTGAAGTGGGTAGCCATTCCCTTCTCCAGGGGATCTTTCCAACCCAGAGACTGAACCCGGGTCTCCTGCATTGCAGGCAGATTCTTTACCATCTGAGTCATCAGTGTAGAAAAACTCAGTTCATTTTCTCAGAGGGCCACCTGAATAATTTCATAGCATGGCAGCTTCCTTCAGAGCAAGGGAACTAAGAGAAAATTAAAAATGAGGGACAAGTTTTTATTGTCTCATGTCAGGCATCAAATTCCTAGAATCCTTTGAACATCAAGCTCTCTTCACTTTGGTCCTCTTTACTGTCAATCTCCTTCAATGATTTGTATATAATTTGCATCATTTCCACAACACTGTATTGGTTACAAGATCTACTCTATTAAATGTGGGAGGGGATCATGCAAAGGAACACCAAGTGAATCCTACAAATGGGAATCACTGGGGCCATCTTTGAGGCTGCTTACATGCAGTCAAAGCATATATGTGGTTGGACACACTGAAGAAGCTATGTAAAAGATAATTGCAAAGTCAGTGTGAATAATCTTTTCAACAAAATCCATCAGTCAGTTCCTTTATCTGCTTTTCCATAATGATTTTCCCTCCATTTCAGTTACCTCTTGCTAGGGTCACATTCTGGATCTTATCATTATTAGAAATGTTTCAACTGTGAATGTTTAAGTTTCAAGTATCTCATTTCCTGAAACTCCTATTCTGGTTGCTAATTATCTTATTATTTTCTACAAATGTGTGTCATTCAAAAATTTCCTGATAATCTTTACATTTTCATCATCAGCTCATTTTCACATTCTCCAAAACAACTACTTCAAACCTTCTGGGATAGTTTCAAATTTCAGAGACCACCTGATTCCTTCCACTCTCAGGAGTTCATCTTGCTTACTACTCAGCAAAGAAAGCAGTCATACTAGATGGAGTGTTCTTAACATCCTTAAAGAACTAACGAACTTAAAGAACTGGGTCCTGTAAGTTTTCTTTCTCTTACATTTTCCTTCTTTTATAACAGACAGAAATCTTTTCCCCCTTCCTGGCCCCTGTATGCATCTGGACCCTTCTGCCTTTGAATGTGTTTTACTCTATCAAATTTTCTCTTTCTATCATATATATCAGATTTTTCCTCTTATCTGTTTTTTTTCCTATATAAATGTGGTTCAGTACTTCCATAATAAAAAAAAAAAACAGGAAGAGGTGATTTGAACTCTGTTAAAATATTAGAAAAAAATTTAGCCATAGAGTAAAAATGATGGAGTTATAAATAGAAGGACTCTGGTAGTTTAATCACATGAAACTTAAACCTTCCTCATTTACCCCCAAGCTTCATAGTTGTCTTTACTGACAGGCCCCTTATAAGACTTGTGTATACTCTCAACCTCCACTTTTTCTCATTATATCCACTCTAACATATTTAATCTGGCATATAGATCCTCATCACTGCTTTAAAATGAACCCTGGAAGAACCTTACAAATAGAGAAACAAAAGAGCTGATGGGAAAGAAGTGGGTGGAATTATTATCATGGCCCTTTAGAAAATCTAAAATACTGTTCTGATTTCTTTTAATACATCAGACATCAACTCAGACACACTTAGTTGTACATCAATAAAAATGGACACCAACTCAGACACACTTAGCTGTACTTACTTCTCTGTGCTCCAGAAGCTTTTCAAGAGGAGAAAGCTTTCCAACAATGAAGAAAGAAATCTTCCATTAGGAAACCTGGATAGGATATGGTATAGCCCTTTTCCCTTGGATTCCAAAATCTGGGGGCAGGGAACTCTGGGTTTCCCCATATAGCTTTGAGCATGGACAAATTAAAAGATTCAAGCAAACACTAATTTCTCAGTAGAAGGTAACCTTAAAAATATAACCAAATAATTGGAGGACCATAGAAGGAAAAAAGATTAAAAAATCCTCTTGGCTGACAAGGAGTTAGGTATTCATTCTTCATATGTGAACTTTCTAGTGAGCATGTACTACGCTGTAGGCACTGTGTTCATTCTAGTATGAGTTAAAAATTGGAGACATCTTCTTGTGAGCAGTTGTTTTGGTTGTGCCCTGTCATTGAAAAGCTCTTCATCAGCGAGATAAGGACTCTTTTTTTTGCCCTTCAAGGAGGGTCTGAATACTCATATAGCTTAATATACGTACTGGTATCAAACTATATGATATTGGTGAATTCCTTTCCATCAAGTTTGTATCCATAAAAAAAGCTTATAAATACCTTACCACATACTCAAACCCTAGAAAGTGAGAATTACATACCTAAAAACTTTATCCTCTGCCTTTCCAAGACATTGTTTAAGGTATGCAAATGTGTCTTGGAAAACTCAGCAGCAATCAGCTTGTGTTGTATCAAGACTGAGATACTGCCATTTTCCTTCTATTCTCCCTATGTCTTAAATTTAACTTTTTCTCCTATTGAGCTAAATGCCACATCTTCAAAAGAAAAGTATTTGAAGAGTCAAATTGTTGTGGCAGAAGTCTATGGAATCTGCATGAACAATTGCTAAAGCTATAATTTCCTAGGAGAGTTAATCAAGAAGGTATTGTGTAGTGAACAAAGGTGTACTTACGATAAAGCACATCCAGACTTTTCACAATTAGAAGGCTGAATCACAGTGGACTCTTCACTACTGTTTCCTTTTCCTTATTGAAAACCTATAACTAAATAGGAGTGCAAACAACTTTTGATGACCCATTTTCAAAAGAGACAAAGTTAGCCTAGGTAAATTATACCCACAAATAAATCTAGAGTGCAGTATTCTCTGGGATACTCTCTCTCCCAACAAATATTTCTCTAGAAATTTCTCTTGAAAATAAAATGATTTGATATTTAGAGTCTCTTACTTTTTTTATGCTAATGCTCTACTGGAGAAGATGACTCAAAAAAAGGGGGTGGAGGAAGAAAAGCATAGAAATATGGAGAAACATAAAGAAAGAGCACAGAGCATGTTAATTGTCAAAAGTACATACTAGGATCTTGGTGTTAACTATATGATAGTCTTTTATTCATTTATTTATTTACTGAACTCGTACTTCTTTTACTTTTTTAATTATTATTATTATTATTTATTTGGCCATGAAGTGTAGTATGCGGGATCTTAGTTCCCTGAAAATGAAAGTGTGTCTGCTCAGTCATGCCCAACTCTGCAAGAAACCACAGACTGTAGCCTGCCAGGCCACTCTGCCCATGGAATTCTCCAGGCAAGAATACGGGAGTGGGTTGCCATACCCTTCTCCAGGGGATCTTCCCAACCCAGGGATCGAACCCAGGTTTCCCACATTGCAGGCAGATTCTTTACTGGCTGAGACACCTTAATTCCCTAACCAGGGGTCAAACATGCACCCTCTGCATTGAGAGTGTGAACTCTTAACCACTGCACCTCCAGGGAAGTCTCTTTGTTCTAATTTAGTCATATTGCTGACTCTGGTCTTGGCTTCTTATCCAAGCACATCTCCAACAATAATTGTGGCCAGTCAGAAACTTCAACTACATTATTCCCAAATATTAATAACTAACAATTGATAACCAAATTTATTTCCATCCAAGCAAATTCCTTACTCTCAACTAGTAACTTAATTATTTCTCCCCTGATAAAAATGAAACAACCAGAAAATAATTTAATTGCCTTTTCATTAACAAATCCAACCAAGAGTCTAACTCAATTTATGAATTGTTGTTCTCCACAAATGGGTGAGTGGTCCCAACAACTAAGTCAAACCTTCCACTGTGGCTGAGGTCACCTCTCTGTTCCACTCAAACACTTTGAAATATGTCATCAAGTTCTCCTTCTCAACGAGAAAATACCCATTATCTTGTAAGCATGCTCAACGATCTATTTTACTTAAAAAAGGTACTCCTTTGACCTCACAACCTTTTCAAACTACATCTCCCGCTTTTATGCTCTCATTTATAGAAACAAAAATTATCAAAAAGATTTCTGTATCTGCTACCTTTAATTCCTTAATTCCTATTCTTTTATAATCTTCTCCATCCAACATTTTATCCCCAGCAAACTACCAAAGTTCTCTCACTGAATTCTTCTGCTTGAATGAATTTTTTTTTCACACCTTCTCTTTTTTGAACTCTAAGCAGCATTTAAAAAAGAAGATGCCCCCTACAACATGAGTCACTGTCTTTACTTGGCCACTGAGTAAATACACTCTCAAGGTTTTCCTCCTACTACAAAGAAGAATTTTTCCCAGTCTCTTTTTGAGGTCTTTCTTATCTTTCAAAACTCTAAATATGGCTTCTGCAGACCATAGGCTGCAGGCTTGTACATCTCTTTTCTAATCACATGAATACTTTCAGACCCTCCCTTTCTCTCTAGCCCCAAACTCTTCCCTTACCTCTACACATAAAATTAGCACTATCTTCTCAATAGTAGATAAATATTTGAATGTTTGTAAGACATAAACAAATAATCTGGGCCTAAGCAGATATGTCCATCCTCCCTCTTACAACTAACTCTTAACTCAGTGTTTCACATCTAGATTAGCATCTGCAAGTCATCTTGACTTGTCCCATTCTCTCTATGTCAGAAAGTGCATTAAATTTGGCCACCTTCAGAATAGATTCTGAATGCAAATGCTGCTAAATTCTTTATCACAAATACCCTAACCAATGCCACCATCCACCCAACTGGGACTCCCATATGTGTGCATGCTAAGTTGCTTCAGTCAGGGCCAACTATTTGCAATCCTATATAGCGTAGCCCACCAGGCTCTTCTGTCCATGGGATTCTCCAGGCAGGAATACTGGAGTGGGTTTCCATGCCCAGGGTCTCCAAGGGATCTTCCTGACCCAGGGAATGAACCTGTGTCTCCTGTAACTGACCTTCATCTTTCCTATTTCTCTCCCTGTAGACATTCTCCCAGATAAGAATAAGGAAATTCTTTTGAAAATATAAATTAGGTCATGGTACTTTTCTGCTCAAAATTTTCCACAACCTCCCATAAACACTAGAAGAAACTCTACTTATCTAAATTTCATAGACTGTAAACCCTCCCTTGCCCTGATCTGTGCCTATATGTCTAGAAGTTTCTCCAGCCATACTCCAGACATATTTGCCTTCTTGAAATTTTTCACTCACTTCAAGCTTACCTCTGTTGTTTCATGTCAGATTCTAACTGTTGCTTCTCGATCTACACACAGATTTCTCAGGAGGCAGGTAAGCTGCTATTCCCATCTCTTTAAGAATTTTCCACAGTTTGTTGTGATCTACACAGTCAAAGGCTTTAGAGTAGTCAATAAAGCAGAAGTATATGTTTTCCTGGAACTCTCTTGCTTTTTCAATGATCCAACAAATGCTGACAATTTGATCTCTGGTTCCTCTGCCTTTTCTAAATCCAGCTTGAACATCTAGAAGTTCTTGGTTCACATACTCCTGAAGGCTTGCTTCGAGAATTTTGAGCATTACTTTACTAGCATATGAGATGAGTTCAATTGTGCGGTAGTTTGAACATTCTTTGGCATTGCCTTTCTTTGGGGTTGGAATGAAAACTGACCTTTTATAGTCCTGTGGCCACTGCTGAGTTTTCCAAATTTGCTGGCATATTGAGTGCAGCACTTTCACAGCATCATTTTTTAGGATTTGAAATAGCTCATCTGGAATTCCATCACCTCCACTAGCTTTGTTCATAGTGATGCTTCCTAAGGCCCATTTTACTTTGGACTCCAGGATGTCTGGCCTTAGGTGAGTGATCACACCATTGTGGTTATCTGGGTCATGAAGATCTTTTTTGTACAGTTCTTCTGTGTATTCTTGCCACCTTTTCTTAATATCTTCTGCTTCTGTTAGGTCCATACCATTTCTGTCCTTTATTGTGCCCATCTTGGCATGAAATGTTTAACATTTTCAGTTTTATGTATTTGCCATTTTCTCTTTTACTCAACCAATATACTTGTTATTCTCTTTCATTGCTGCTGCTAAGTCGCTTCAGTCGTGTCCGACTCTATGCGACCCCGTAGACGGCAGCTCACCAGGCTCCACCGTCCCTAGGATTCTCCAGGCAAGAATACTGGAGTGGGTTGCCATTTCCTTCTCCAATTCTCTTTCATTACCTTCATTTAAATTACCATTAATCTCTACTCTTATCTATGTCTTTGTCCTCAGTTAAGATCTGTGTATAGAAATCCACAGCCATCTATTAGATTACTTATGAATCATGTCAATTTGAACTTGCACAAGCACCTTAAACTCCATATATTCCAAACAACTCATAATCTTACCATTTTACCCTTTTTGATACATTTAATCACTGTTCATTTTTCCCTGCTTTTTTAAATGTCACTACCAAGTTTTCATATCCAAACCACAAATCTTTGAAGCCTTCTTCATTTTCTCCCATTTCCACACCTGTCAATGTCAATCAGTTGACACTTTGAAAGCTGTCCATTGTTTCCTATTTCTACTTCCAGAATACAAATTCAAGTTTTTGTCATTTCTTGTGTGGACAGTGATAAGATTATTTTCCTTTATCCTCCTTTGCTGGTTGCTTACCCAGCAGTAATTCATCTCCCCCTTTTAATTTTGTATTATTACATTCATAATTTCTTGTGAATTATGTGTATTTACCACCAATATAGTTAGGATCAACAGGACTTCCAGCTCTAGGTATTGTCTCTGATTGACACAAACCAGTAGGCACAATCTCATCTCTCATGCTGCAGTATTCCACCTGGGCTAATAAAACCAAAACTTAGAATCAAAGATTAATCACTGTGGGAAAAAACACTCTTTCTCCTCAGTTGTGAAAGAATATATAATACCAGTTAGTGATGTCAGCCATTTTGTACCTTGAGAAGAGGCGGTTTGAGGAAAAGTCAAGTCATGGAGGAAGCCGATGAGGACTAAGAGAGAGATGGAGTCTAAGCCCTGACTGAACCCATACTTAATACTAGCTAGGAGCCAATTAATCATCTTTAAGCTATAAATGACCTTAGGTTGAATTTTCTGTTACTTGCAACCAGATGCTCCCTAATTCAGTCTGATTGAACTCATGTATTTCATAGTTACTATAGGACCACAGGAGTGATTATGTCTTCTTACTGAAAAAAAATCTGGTTTTATCAATTTTGTCACAGCTAAAAATTATTCAGTGAATTCAGGTTAAAGTGCAAACTTTCTAGAGTTGCACATCCTACACTCTGGACATACTGAATTCTGCCAGTTCTCTAAATGTGCCATAGATAGCATGATGTAATCCTTTCATCAATGCTGTTTATTTATTTAAAGAGCTTTTCTGCCTTGGACAGCTATCTTTAAGCCTCATCCTACGGTAACTGCCTCTGTGAAGTCTTGTTTACCTCTGAGCAGAGTCTCCAACTCTGTTCTGTATTTCCCATTCATATTTCTGATATGACTAAATTATGTCTCATATTGTCAATATCTCTCCTGGTGTGGTCATTATTGACTTTCTTTTCAAGTCTACAAAATCAAGGTTAAAGTCCTGAGACCCATGGGAATGGTAAAGATGACTCACAAGAGAGGGTTCTAACTCTTCATTTGAGATGATTTAACAAAAGACCTTTAAGATAAAATAGAGTGCAAGGTGAAAAGACAGCTTTCAGAATGGGAGAAAATAATAGCAAATGAAGCAACTGACAAAGAATTAATCTCAAAAATATACAAGCAACACCTGAAGCTCAATTCCAGAAAAATAAACGATCCAATCAAAAAGTGGGCCAAAGAACTAAACAGGCATTTCTCCAAAGAAGACATACAGATGGCCAACAAACACATGAAAAGATGCTCAACATCACTCATCATCAGAGAAATGCAAATCAAAACCACAATGAGGTACCATTTCATGCCAGTCAGAATAGCTGCTATCCAAAAGTCTACAAGCAATAAATGCTGGAGAGGGTGTGGAGAAAAGGGAACCCTCTTACACTGTTAGTGGTAATGCAAACTAGTATAGCCACTATGGAGAACAGTGTGGAGACTCCTTAAAAAAATTGGAAATAGAACTGCCATATGACCCAGCAATCCCACTACTGAGTATACACACCGAGGAAACCAGAATTGAAAGAGACACGTGTACCCCGATGTTCATCGCAGCACTGTTTATAATAGACAGGACATGGAAGCAACCTAGATGTCCATCAGCAGATGAATGGATAAGAAAGCTGTGGTACATATACACAATGGAATATTACTCAGCCATTAAAAAGAATACATTTGAATCAGTTCTAATGAGCTGGATGAAACTGGAGCCTATTATACAGAGGGAAGTAAGCCAGAAAGAAAACCACCAATACAGTATACTAACACATATATATGGAATTTAGAAAGATGGTAATGATAACCCTATATGTGAGGCAGCAAAAGAGACACAGATGTATAGAACAGTCTTTTGGACTCTGTGGGAGAGGGTGAGGGTGGGATGATTTGGGAGAATGGCATTGAAACATGTATATTATCATATGTGAAATGAATTGCCAGTCCAGGTTCGATGCATGAGACAGGGTGCTCAGGGCTGGTGCACTGGGATGACCCAGAGGGATGGGATGGGGAGGGAGGTGGGAGGGGGGTTCAGGATGGGGAACACATGTACACCCGTGGTGGATTCATGTCAATGTATGGCAAAACCACTACAATATTGTAAAGTAATTGGCCTCCAATTAAAATAAATAAATTTATATTTAAAAAAATAAAATTAAATGCTCTGGAATATGTTAAAAAAATAAAAACAAAAACAAAAAATAGAGTGAAACCAAAATGGGCTCTTCTACCCTTATCCTCTATATAACACTTTGTTTATCTGTGATAATTTTGAAGTTAAGGCCCACTTCACTTAAGAGAAGTTAAATGCTAAAATAGGTCATATGCACTCCTAATGATGCGACCTCCTTGGACATAGTGGCAACAAGTTCCCTGGTAAGAAAGTTATCAGTTCAACCAATTTAATTATATGCCAAGAAAATGATCTCTATTGTCTACCTTAGTTTACCAGAATGTAAACTAGTGAAGGAAAACCTTGAATGACTAATATCCTAGTTTTAATAACCAATATCTTACTCTTTTACTTTTTTAACATGGTCTTGTTACAAATACCTTCTGTTTTTCCAGGTAATCTTTATTTGTCTTCCTGACTGTAATTCTATATGCTTAAATTTGTTTAGCATAGATGTAATACCATAGCTTTAATATCAGTTCTACACCATTATATTTTCTACCCCAAATGGAATCTGCAAGTAAAGAAAATAAATTGTGTAGGAAAATGAATAACCCTTATTCATACATTTGTATTGCCCTCCAATAATCTATAACATACAATTTTTAAACTTGTTTCAATATCTATATTATTTATGTATGCTTTTTATGGTGATAGGGCTTCCCTGGTGGCTCAGGCAGTAAAGAATCCTCCTACAATGCTGGAGATCCAGGTTTGATCTCTGAGTTGGGAAGATCCCATGGACAAGGGAATGGCTACCCACTCCAGCATTCTTACTTAGAGGATGCCATGGACAGAGGAGCCTAGTGGGCTACAGTCCATGGAGTCACAAAGAGTTGTATATGACTGAGCAGCTAAGCATTTTATGGTGATACACATACACACACACACACACACATATAAACACACATATACACAAACACAAACCCTGTGAGCTTGAGAATTAAGAATTCAATCAGATACTGTTTTTTAAATAAGGGGCACTTGCTATGCAGGGTTTTTGGTAGTTGTGAAGCACTGGAAATTTCCCTTTTCAGAGGTGCTCAGAGTCATATTTCCCACTTGGTGTGGGGAGCAGCCTGGATACTCACACACTGACATACAATGTGAAACATGAGGTGCAGCCTCCCTTCAAGGTATTTTTCCATCATTACCACCACTACCTCACCCCCACCCCGCCCACAACCCTCCTCATCACTCAATTCTCTACAATCTATCTTAGAAGGTAAGCATTTTCACATTTTTAGTTTTCTTTTTTGAAGTACCCATCAAAAAGTATACATTTCATTGCAAGAGTGTTGTTTTATAACTATGGACACATTTTTAAAAGTGTGTTTTGAAGTGTGGGAAATGTATATATTTAATTAAACATATATTTGCCTCTTGATTTCATACTCTTTCCAACAATTCAGGAGAATAGAAATTTGATTCCAAGGGCTCTGCATAAAGACCTCTTTCACAAAACACTTAAAATTTTCCATTTTTCCACCATTCCCATTACTTAATGCATAGACATAGCCAATTTTTTAGAGAAGGAAATGACAACCCACTCCAGTATTCTTGCTTGGAAAATCCCATGGACAGAGAAGCCTGGCAGGCTACAGTTTATGGGGTCATAAAAGAGTCAGACACAACTTGGCAACTAAACAACAATAAGAAACCACTTTTTATATACCCCAAGTAAACTTTTTCTAAGTGTTTTCTCTTATTTCATCTCACTCCCTAGATATATTTGATGAGGTTAAGGCAGAGAGCTAGGACCATCTGTGTCTGGTACAATTACACACTGTGTGATCAGAGACATTTCTATTTGGTTCCCAACTCAATCACACAGTCCCTGTGAGCAATAGGGCCAATCACATCATTTCTCTGATCAAAAATTTCTCAAAAGAAAACATGGAAGCAATTGTGCACTTTTTTTAAGTCTGTTAGGCAGAAAACACTTTAAAATGTATATAAAATGTCTACTCCTTACATGCAGTAGGTAATCTGTACATATTGGTTGACTTTTTTCATATTTCTTCTCATTTATACATATTTTGAGCCACTTAGACTCTGAACAAGCTCCTTGCAAAATGCTTATCACAATACAGAAAATTATTTCTGAAAACTTAACAAGTTCTTTGTCACAAATTTTCTCTATCTTCAACCCCCACAGTAACAGTATATATATTACATTTAAGAGCACGATGAGGTAAGAATTATGAATAGATAAAGTCAAATTTATTTTTGATCTCTCTTTCTGGATTTCCTATTGGATTCCTCTTCACCAAATGAGCTGGAAAAAAAAAAAAACAAGCTATGATTTCCTTTTACTGTATGTTCTTTCTTCAATCAGAAGTCTAAATATCTCCCCTGAGAAGTACTACAAAGTGCCTAGATATTGGCTTCTTTGCTTTTTAGATCTTTTAGAAGACTAAACTAAAACATTCTGCTTAAAACATTCTGCTTAAGAATGAGATATGAGAAGAAAAAGTCATTTTACTGAACGACTTAGAGACTAGGACATTATTTAAAAATTATAATGAGCTTTCTCTTGTGGATCATTAAGAAAAGAATCTATGTAAGAGTCAAATGAGCAAAGATAATTTGGATTTTATATAGATTTAGATGAAGGCACTGCATGGAAATTTCTAATAGCCTTTTCCATTTCTGCCACTGACACTCTTGGTTGTCAACTTAACAGGATGATGAGTTTGTTACATAAAAAAAAAATCTTGCTTTTCAGTGAAGGTTGCATTCCTGCACAATAGCAGGTTAGTAAACCTTAATTAGTATGAGCAAATCTACATATATTGTTGGTGATCTGTGTACAGGTAGGTGTGACCCAATCATGAGAAATGAGAGAGATTCCACTGGGGTGGAGTTGTATGTCCATACTACTCAAAATCATCTATAGATTCCATGTAATCTTTATTAAGATTCCAGTGGTATTTTTTTTATTTTAAATTAGTTTATTTATCTATTTTTTATGTAAATTATCATATGTGAAACAAATTGCCAGTCCAGTGGTATTTTTAAAGAAACAGAAATATTCCAAAATTTTTTGGAATCAGAAAAGACTCCAAGTAGCCAAAGTAATCCTAAAAGAGAAGAACAAAGCTGGAGTCACCACAAATGATCCAATCAAAAATGGGCAAAGGACCTGAATAGACATTTTTTTTTTCCAAAGAAGATATCCAAATGGCAAACAGACACATGCAAAAATGTTCACATTACAAATGATCAGGAAATGCAAATCAAAATTACAATGAGTTGTAACTTCACATTACGATGGTTAACATAACAGATATAAGAGATAACAAGTGCTGTGGTGGATGTGGTTTAAAGGGAAATTTTTTACATGCCTGGTGGGATTGTAAATTGGTAAAACCACTGTGGAAAACAGTATGAAGTTTCCTCAAAAACTTGAAAATAGATTTGCTATATGATTCAACAATTCTACTTCTGGGTATGTATTTGAAAGAAATAAAGTTACTATCTGGAAGAGATATCTGCACTCCATATTTATTGCAACATTCTCTACAATAGCCAAGACATGGACACACGCATATACACATATATAGACAATGGAATATTATTTAGCCATAAAAAGAAGAAAATCCTGCTGTTTGTGAGAATGTGGATGGAACTGGAGAACATTAGGCTAAGTGAAATAAAACAGTCAGAGAAAGACATAGTGAACAATCTGACTCATACATGAAATCATAAAAGGGGGGGAGCTCATAGAAACAGAGAGTAAATTGGTGTTTTCCAGGGGAAGCAGGAGGCAAATGTATGGAGAAAGGAAAAGGATACAAACTTCTAGCTGTAAGATAAATAAGTCCTGGGGATGTAATGAACAACATGATGACTATAGTTAACAATAACATATTGTATACTTGAAAGTTTCTGAGAGAGTAAATCTTAAGAGCTCTTGCTATATCAAAAAAAAAAACGTCATATTATGTGGGTTGATGAGTGTGTTAACTAAGCTTCTCATGGTAATCATTTCACAATATATACATATATCAGGATATTACATTGTACATCTTAAATTTCCACAATGTTACAAATCTCAAATCTGAGAAAGAATTTTAAAATAAGTGTTAGGTAATTATTATACCACAATACGTGGGTTGCTCATGTCTATGAGGAGACAAATATCAGAATAAAGGTCAAGAGGCTGAGGATGATGGGTCAAAAATGGAAAAATCTGGCCCCTTGACATTGTTCAACTGTAGAATTAACTAACCTTGGAAACTCACTTGAGGACTTACAGTATGAGAGAAATAGCACACTTAATAAGCAGCTTCTCATCACTCCTGGTAAGAAAGAGATTATCAACAATGCCCTGCTCCTCTGTTACCTGACAATGAAATTATCCAAACTGATACAAACACTAAGAATTATTCAGATATGTATGGACAACTTTTAAAAAAAGGGATTGAGAAAGAAGTATATGCTCTATTGCCTGCATCTATAGAGGACTGACAAAGAACTTCAGGGACTTCCGAATTACCTATCAGTAAATGGTGAAGTCTTATGTAATAGCCAATTACTGAGTGAAATCCCACGCTATTAATTACATGCCAGAAAGGACATCCATTTACTGATTGATGATACTCTAGGCTGGAAAATGTTCTCACCTTTTTCCTTTTGGGACTTTGTCACCATATTATTATCACTGCACCTGCATCTTTGTTGTCGCTTGCACAAATATTCCATGATACCATCATCATTTTTAATCATTCAGTGATTATGGGAACATGCTGGATAATTTCCAAGGCCAGAGAAGATTGTGTCATTTCTATTAGCCACTTCTTGCTGCGTATTAAAGGAAAATAGTTAACTCTGGACTATCCTACATGATCACTATCAGGCACTATTTCCAAGATCTGCAAAATTCATGTATTAGGCACAGACTAAACCATTAACAAGCAACTGGTCAATATGAGATTACTGGGTGAGAAAATTAAAATGCAGAGGGTAGTAAGTCAAGATCTCCCTCAATTTATATTTACTGACAGAATATGGGGGATTGGGGAAGTAAAACACAGTACTAGTAATGGCTCTCCATGTAACAAACTCTCTGCAACTGACAGGTATCCAGAAAATAAAGGCAGCAGTGCATTTTTCATTAGAAGTCGATAGACTGCAAAGCTGTCAAATGTTAACTAGCTTACCTTCTGCTCTTTGCAAAAAGGTTAATGGATACAGCACATTTTCCAATGTGACTCTGAAAAACAAAGAATTACAAATAGTATGTGGTGGTATTTGTTTTTCTTCTTTTTTAGCCTACCCTATGTAAAATCTAGAGGTTGAATGCCACATTAGAGCTTTCAGCTATCAAAAAAATTGTTGGTGATCATATGTGTAGGTGGGAGGTGGGGATGGGTCAGAGCTCTAGTGGAGGGGTTGTAAGTGAATTTATAGTAGTTAGTCTGTCATATTAAGCATGAACCTGTATTCATATAAGAATCAAACCTTTAACCTTCACCTTCCATGGGAACATGCTCTTTATTTATCATTTGTCTAATTTGTTCAAAAATATTTTATAACTATGTGTTATGAAGTATTGTCATTTATGCCAAAGAGGATGGCTAACCTGTATGTATAGATGAAAATAGCACACTTAATGAGCATCTTTTCATCACTCATGGTGAGTAAGAAAACATTGTCAACAATATCCTCCTCCTCTGCCCAGGAAGTGAAAAATGAACTAAATCTAGAACTGACCATTCCTTTGATTTTCCTCAGAGTTTTACCACATGCATGCTGCTGCTGCTAAGTCACTTCAGTCGTGTCCGACTCTGTGCGACCCCATAGACGGCAGCCCACCAGGCTCCGCCGTCCCTAGGATTCTCCAGGCAAGAATACTGGAGTGGGTTGCCATTTCCTTCTCCAGTGCATGAAAGGGAAAAGTGAAAGTGAAGTCGCTCAGTCGTGTCCGACTCCCAGCGACCCCGTGGACTGCAGCCTACCAGGCTCCTCCGTCCACGGGATTCTCCAGGCAAGAGTACTGGAGTGGGGTGCCATTGCCTTCTCCGTCACTGTATGTATTCTTAAATGTGACTAGGTCTTGTGTGTTTGAGTATTATAGTCAAGGAAACATATTGTATATACTCTTGTGTGCTTATTCACTCAGCATTTGGCTTTGGAGATTTATTCTAATAGATGGTTCATTTAGTTTTCCTGACTCTAGGAATCTGTTGTTAAATGCACTGCTATTTTTAAATATTCTTGTGCACATTTCCTAGTGCACTCGAGAGTTTCATTAAGATGTCTGTTTAGGAATGAAACTACCAGATTGCAATGGTTGTGTGAATTCTTATTCAAAACAATGAAGAATAAAAGCTTCTGAGCTATTATTTTCACCTTTAAAAGTTTTGCCAATCTGGAAGATGTAAAGTGACCCTTATGGTAATTTTTGTTTGTATTAAATGATAGCTAATAGATTCAGCACATTATTTACATATTTATTTGCCATGTTTGCTCCCTTTGTTGGGATTATTTTCCTATTGGAATTTCTTTTGTCTTTTCATTAGTTTTCAGTGGTTTTTCACATATTTTGGACAATAACACACTGTTGGTAATTGCAGGAAATAACACTTCTATGGTCATGGTTTGTGCTTTCACAATTTTTATGAAGTGCGTTGCTAAACAGATATTCTTAACTTTTTAGTGCACTCAGACATAGCAAATTTTTTCCTTTATACTTTATGTACTTTGTATTTTTTAATGAAATAATTTCCTACTTTAGTTTCATATTTTCTACTTAGTTTATTTTAGATATTGATTGCATAACTAATCACGTGTATATTTCTGAATAAATTTTTTTTTGGAATTTAAATGTATAAAACAAACTTTATTTATACATGGCTTTTGGAACTCATAGACCAATGGTTCCTATCAGTATTAGATAAGCTAAGCTACTCTAACACAGAGGCCTAAATACAATGGTTTAAATAAAATGAAAGAGTTTTCACTCCCTCGCATCTGATTCCAAAGGTAGGTGAGCAGTTAGGACAGGTGGAGGGCTCCACTCTACAAGGTGATCTGGGAACCCAGAGCAGTGAACAGTTCTGCCAACCTCTGTGAGCGAAGTCCTTCTCGGGGTCAAAAGCAGCTTCTGCATTTCCCAACCATCAGGAAAGGAGAGTGTGTTCATAGCAAGCATCCTTTTTATTCTTTAATATACTTTCTTTTTTATTCTTAATTGGAGGGAAATGCTTTACAATGTTGTGTTGCTTTCTGCTGTATAAAAATGCAAATCAGCCATAAGGATAATAATTAAAAATAATAATGCCCTCCCTCCCTACCCTAGCCCTTTTCCCCCACCCTACCCCTCTAGGTCATCACAGAATACCAGGCTGGACTCCTTGTGTTACACAGCAATTTCTCACCAGCCAGTTATCATGGCCACATGATAGTATATTTATGTCCCTGCTACTTTCTTCATTCATCCCACTCTCTCCTTCCCCCACTGTATCCACAAGTCTGTTCTCTACATCTGCCTCTCCACTCCTTCCCTGCAAATAGGTTCAACAAAACTATTTTTTTCTAGATTCTCTACGTAAGTATTAATATACAATATTTGTTTTTCTCTTTTTGACTTACTTCACTTTGTATAACAGGCTTTAGGTTCATCCACATCACTAGAACTGACTCAAATCCACTCTTTTTAATGGATGAGTAGTATTCCATTGTATATATGTACCACTTGATAAACTCTTAATGTCACATTTATTGTAGTTCATGTTAGCATATTTATATGTGTCTGAGTTACTTTTTCTGTTCTACTCGTCTGTTCTCCTATCACTGCCTCAACAGTATTCTGTTTAAAATATTGCTACTTTAGGATGTGTCATCTGACAGAAAAACACCTACCAATCTTTTTCTTCTTCTTCAAAAGAGTGTTAAATTTTCTTAATCTTTTCCTTTTTTTTTACAGAGTATATGTAATTATATATAGATTATAATCCATATATAACATATATGGATTATAATCTGTATATAGATTTTAATTTACAAAGATATATACATTTATATATGTTAAATATAATGTTTATATATATTAAATATAGCATATATATATATATACATTTCCCAGGAAACCTCCCTAGGAAAGATCCCTTACCCAATCCTTTCTCCAGTGTCCCCTATGCTTGATTATAGAAAAGCTTGTCCTACTAGGTCTTGCCTGAATTCCAAATATTAAATGTAATCAGAGAAGTGAAAATACAGAAACAAAGGAAAACAATCAAGAAAGACAAAATAATATTAGTTTAACCATAAAACAAAGTAGAAACTTAGTTCCTCCTCAAGTGCTATAGATAATATACTGAGCCATATCCTTCAGTTGTTTTTCAATACTAAAACCCCAGAAGTTGGAGGAAGTTAACTGCATGCGGACCATCAGCATGTCGACCTGAGACAGGTTGAAACCAGGAGGTTGATGATTGAGATTCCCCGAGTACCCCCTGGCTACGTCCGCATAAACCAATCAGAGAATTGAGCACTAGTTGGTCAGGCACCTGCCCCCTCTCCCTCGCCTTACCTTTAAAAACTCTTACCCATCTGGGAGTCTGGGTCTTCTGAGCATGAGCTGCTTCTTCTCCTTGCTTGGCCACACAATGGGCACCTTGCAATAAACACTGTACTTTCCTTCATCACAATCTTGTGTCAGTAGTTTGTCTTTGCTGTGCATCAGATCAGCAGATACAAGTTTGGTTTGGTAACAGTCTTTCCAATGTCAGGTATTTCCACCTATGAGTGTGGTGTCTCTCTCTCTCTCTCTATTTCAGTTCAGTTCAGTCACTCAGTCGTGTCCGAATCTTTGCGACCCCATGAATTGCAGCACGCCAGGCCTCTCTGTCCATCACCAACTCCCGGAGTCCACCCAAACCCACGTCCATCGAGTCGGTGATGCCATCCAACCATCTCATCCTTTGTGGTCCCCTCTCCTCCTGCCCTCAATCTTTCCTAGCATCAGGGTCTTTTCAAATGAGTTAGATCTTCGCATCAGGTGGCCAAAGTATTGGAGTTTCAGCTTCAACATCAGTCCTTCAGATGAACATCCAGGACTGATCTCCTTTAGGATAGACTGGTTGGATCTCCTTTCAGTTCAAGGGACTCTCAAGAGTCTTCTCCAACACCACAGTTCAAAAGCATCAATTCTTCAGGGCTCAGCTTTCTTTATAGTCCAGCTCTCATATCCACACATGACTACTGGAAAAACCATAGCCTTGACTAGACAGACCTTTGTTGGCAAAGTAATGTCTCTGCTTTTTAATATGCTGTCTAGGTTGGTCATAACTTTCCTTCCAAGGAGTAAGCGTCTTTTAATTTCATGGCTGCAATCACCAGCTGCAGTGATTTTGGAGCCCAGAAAAATAAAGTCAGTCACTGTTTCCACTGTTTCCCCATCTATTTGCCATGAAGTGATGGGACCAGATGCCATGATCTTAATTTTCTGAACATTGAGCTTTAAGCCAACTTTTTCACTCTCCTCTTTCATTTTCATCAAGAAGCTCTTTAGTTCTTCTTCACTTTCTGCCATGAAGGTGGTGTCATCTGCATATCTGAGGTTATTAATATTTCTCCTGGCAATCTTGATTCCAGCTTGTGCTTCCTCCAGCCCAGTGTTTCTCATGATGTACTCTGCATATAAGTTGAATAAACAGGGTGACAATATACAGCCTCGACGTGCTCCTTTTCCTATTTGGAACCAGTCTGTTGTTCCTTGTCCAGTTCTAACTGTTGCTTTCTGACCTGCACACAGGTTTCTCAAGAGGCAGGTCAGGTGGTCTGGTATTCCCATCTCTTTCAGAATTTTCCACAGTTTATTGTGATCCACACAGTCAAAGGCTTTGGCATAATCAATAAAGAAGAAATAGATGTTATCCTCCTTATATTCTTTCATTATTTTTCAATAATATTCTTCAAAATGAGATTCTTGCAATTCTATTACTTTATATCTATGAAATATATTATGTGTATAAACATATGTATATAAACATGTGTAAATTCTTATTGTAAATATAAAGTAATGTAATTTTATTGATATTTTTATAAAGTTGATAAGCTGCTTTATTAAATTTAATCATTTTAGACTATAAACCAAGAGCTGGCCATTTTTTTTTCTGCAAAGGACCAGATAGAAAACATTTGAGACTTTAAGTGCCATATGGTCACTAGCAGTTATTCAACTTTGCCACTGAGTCATGAAAGCAGCCATAGACAATGACTAAATATTTCTAATAGTTCACTGATGTACAATATTTGCTGTAGGTCTGCATAGATTAATTGTACTATGAAAGTTTTCCTCTATTCCTGCTCTGCAAGAAGAGAGTATTTTCCTTCCATATCTATTGAGGAGTTTAACTGTTTTTTATTCTTCATCCTGTTAATGTTATGAGTAAACAATAGATTTTGTAAAGTCGAACCAGTACTATATCCCTTGTGCATTTGTACACAACGGTATTTTCTTTTAAAAGTATTATTTGGTTTGTTTCAGAATGTTGGCTTCTGCTTTTTATGAGTGAAACTGACCTGTTTGTTTAGTTTTTATTTTCCCCCCTCTTACTGGCATTTCCTGATTTGGAAGTAGGCTGAAAGAGTTACATTAATAGAGTGATCGAGTATTCCCTCCTTTTTTGTTCACTGCATGAGTTTGCCTTCTATTAAATTAGGTCTGCCTTGGATTTTCAGTTGACTTCTGTAAAGCTATCTGTGCCTATTATAATGTCTGTGGAAAGATTCTTAAACACTGATTCAATTCCTTAACAATTAGAGAAGAATTCAACTTTTTGTATTATTTCTTGATTCCATTTTGGCAATTTGTATTTTTCTAGAAATGTGTTTTGACTAAGCTTTCAAATCTTTTGGATGAATTTATTCAAAAAATTGAAATTCCCTTTTTAAATTTCTCCAACACTTGCGGTTATATACCTGCTTTGATTCTAATATCATTTGAATCTTTTCTATATTTTACTTGGATGAATCTTGCCAAAGTATTGTCAATTATATTAATCTTCTCAAAGAGCAATGGTGTACCTTCATTAATCCTCTGTATTATTTTTTTATTTTATTAATTGCTCTTATTTTTATTCCCCTTTTCTTCATTAGTGTTCACTCTGTTTTTCTTTTTCTGATTTCATAAGTTGAATACTTAGCTTACAAATACGTATCTTCTCTTCCTTTCAAATATAAGCATTTAAAGTTATAAGTTTTTCTTCTCTTTTAACCATATCTTGTAATTTATATTTTGTTTAATTATTATTTATAACTATTTTCTAATTTATGTTATGATTTATTCTTTGACAAATGAGTCAATTAGAAATGTGTTTGTTAATAAATTTCTAAATATATAGTATTCTAATGTAAACTTTCAATATTGATTTCCAACTTTAGAGTATTATAATCAGACTGTTTTATATTATTCCAGTTCTTTGATTTTTTTCATTACATAGTACCCAGTCAATTTTTGGAAAATTTGTCAACTTCTCTATCTACAATGTTAAAGGTACACAATGCAATGGTATGTCTCCCTGTTGAGTTGAAACTTGTATCCATTTTTCCAGAAATGCTTTTTAAAAGAAGTATACATATTTTTTTTAATAATTCCAAACTTTCTACAAGCTAATATTCCATCCTTATGTTTTACTAAGTGTGCTTGAAAAAAATAGTGTATTTTCCCTTTCATGTGTGAGGGATTCTCTCAGTGTACATGAAATCAAACTTCTTAATTATGCTGTGCAAAAATCTTATACCTTTATTATTTTCATTTTCTTTATATATATCAACTAATAGAAAAAGTGCATTACAATATTTCTTTAATTTCTTCTCAAAGTACTGGTGAAGACATATCTATATATCTAAGTTTGTCAACCTCTCTATCCCCAATGTTAAATGCACACATAGCACGATGGTTATGTCTCCCTGTTGAGATGAAACTTGTATCCATTTTTCCAGAAATGCTTTTTAAAAGAAGTATACATTTTTTAAAAATAATTCCAAAGTTTCTACAAGCTAATGCTCCATCCTTACTTTTTTTAAACACTATGAGTCTAAATTTTTAGTCAATTCTGAATGTATTTAAGAGTCTAGTACATATATACATTCTAATATACTGACAATTTTTGGTGTGTGTGTGTGTATATATATATATTTCTATGATTTTCCCTAACATTGTGATTGATACCCTTCAATTTTTCCCCTTCTGCTTACCTTAAGCAAACACCTATTTCTAATCATGTAATGATCATCATGAGAGTCCCTTGGACTGCAAGATTCTTGAGAGTCCCTTGGACAGCAAGGAGATCAAACTAGTCAATCCTGAATATTTATTGGAAGGACTGATGCTGAAGCTGAAGCTCCAATACTTTGGCCACCTGATGTGAAGAATTGACTCTCTGGAAAAGACCATGATACTTGGAAAGACTGAAGGCAGAAGGAGAAGGAGACGTCAGAGGATAAGAATATTGGGTGGCATCACCGACTCGACGGACATGAGTTTGAGCAAATTCCGGGAACTGGTGATGGACAGGGAAGCCTGGCATGCTGCAGTCCATGGGGGTGCAAAGAATCAGACATGACTGAGCAACTGAACTGAACTGAATGATCATCTTTGAAATTTAGTGTACCATATAGTGCCACAAGGGCTTCCCTGGTGGCTCTGTGGTAAAGAATCTGCTTGCAGTGCAGCAGGCCTGGGTTCGATCCCTGGGTTGGGAAGATCCCCTGGGGAAGGGCATGGCAATCCTCTCCAGTATTCTTGCCTGGAGAATCCCATGGACAGAGGAGCCTGATTGTTTTCGGTCTATAGGGTCACAAAGAGTCAGACACACCTGAAGTGACTGAGTACACAAATAATGTAACATAGTCTACTGTGATTTTACTCTGCTTTACCAATCTGCTGAAAAATACATTTTATTGTGCTCATTCCCTGATTATACCTTTTTCCAGTGTTTCACTTCTATCTTGTTTAACACTAGGTTATGTCATGATTTTATAAAGTCAGTAATTTTTAGATTTATATGTTTCTTCTTTTGTCTTACACTGTCTTGGAAAATCTTTTCTTTTATGAGAGTTTTTGGAAGGTCCTTAAACAAGAACACCTTGATTGTAAATTCTCTCAATACTTATGAGACAAAAGAAAAATCTCTATTTCAACCTTTTTCTTGGTAGCTTTGCCAGGTACATGATCCAAGTTATTTCTTCCTCAGGATTGGAGATACTATTCCATCCCTCTCTGACTCATATTGTTGCTGACCAGAAATCAGCTCTCAGTCTAATTTTCATTCCCTCGTCAGGAATTTGTCTTTTCTTCTTGATGTTCATATTGTTTCTTTTTCTTATATGTCCTTCACTTTTACCACAGTATTCATAAGTATAGATTTCAAGCTATTTATTTTGTTTAGACTCTGTTGGGCTTTTGAAGACTGAGAATTCATACCTTTCTTCAGCTCTGGAAAATTCTGTTGTTACGCTTTCAAATAGTGCCTACTACTCTATCTCATAACCCTCTCTTGCTAAGTCTCTCTTTCAGAGGTCTTATTAGGTGAATACTTGCCTTACTTTAATCACCTTGATTCTGAATCTCTCCTCATTATTTTACCTGTCATTGTTTTTTCTCTGTGAGACACAATCTTTGTCAATTCTTTAGTTCTATCTCCCAGGTCACAGACATATTCAACATCTTAATATTTGACTTGGTTAATTCAAGCCACACAGAGAGTATGAATATTGGCCTCAAACTCAAAGGAGGGTCTGCTTAGGAAATAAATTCTTAGGGGAGACCTTATTTCTTCAAGAAGGAGTATCTGGATGTATCAAATATGATGATATATGTGAATAAATAAACAATGCATTTTCAAGGTGTCTTCCTTAAATACCACTTTACCCATTTCCTTCTAATCTGTATTCAGTTTATCTTCACCTTTTCAATTCTACAGTTAGCCTTTTTACTTTTTCAGATTTATGTACTAATCTGACAGAATGGCAAACACAAATTTTTACTGTATCATTTCTAAATTCACAAAATATTTTTCAATTGTCTTTATTTCCCTTAGCAGCTTTATTGACCCTGAAATTATCTTAACTGGGTAAGTCTTCTTTAGCTATTGTATTTCCTCTTGGTTATCTGGCTTCTCTAATATTCTAAGGAGTGTTCCATGTACATTTCTTTTTGGATTTCTGGATAATATTATTTTCTTGTTATCTTTTATATCATTTTAGTGCATTGATACAGTTAATTACACTAGAAACACTAAAATCTGTAACCAGCCTTAAGTTTTATTACTAATATCTTATATGGTATTGAGAAAAAATTCTCCTCCTTATCCCATCAAGATCCCCAGCTATAAATATCCATTACAGATAACATTTGGGGTTGAAAGTCCTTGATGAAGCCCAAGTTGGAAAAGATATTAAGTGATCCAATTCATTAATGGTGTTTGATGTGTATGACTCTTTCTGCAGCAGCTTCAGTGAATTAGTACCATGCTACCTGCAAAATATCAACTTACCCCTTATGGAATGTGTAGGACTAGAGAGAATTCCAAATTTTATATTATGTTCGACTTTACACAATGCCTAAAAGTTCAATGCAGAAACACATTTAAAACCCTGCCCTGATCTTTTTCAGTAAAAATGCATTTGTATGCAAATTATACTGTACAGTGTACACCTGAAAGTGTATTGCTTTGCATTTTTCCTAAGCCCTAGCAAAATAGTTAAAGGACGTCTGAAGGATGTTTGATTTGGAAATGCTTTTGAATAAGAATGTAAAATAAATTTAAAAACAATTTCTGCATGCCTGTCACAAGATTGGTGTCTGATATAAAACTGTCTCAATATTCAAAGGCATTGTTTTCACTGACCTTATTATTGTATATGATGGCCCATGGCAGAATTTTTTCTACATGCACAAGGCAATGGGGAGTGTATATATTGTTAACAAACCTTGGCACAAAGTGGCTTTTTCTTATCTGGTCAGAAATGAAGAGATCAGAGACAAAAGTGAGTGTGGAAGCCGAGAACGATCACTTGTCTTAGAAACTAAGTACATGATATAAATCTTTTTTTCTGCCATTGCCTAAGTGTATAATTTGGCATAAGTTTTAATCATCTCTAGAATTTGATTTCCTTACTCAAAGATGTATAAAGTGTTTAAAATTAATAATGATATGTTAAATAACACAATCTAAACTTTTAATGTGATCTTTCCAATCAAATATTCATTTAAATCAAATTCAGGGGTAAGTTCCCCATCTCTAGACTAAATCTGATAAAGATGTGGCTCAAATTACTTGCATTATTCAGTGTAATCTCTAGGAAATAACAAGAAGAATGAAATGCTGATATACTGTAAATTCTCCTGTTTCTTTAAATGAAAAGGGACACACCTGTAAAAATGTGAAGGCCAAACCATAAGCTGAGCACCTTCTAATCTGTATCTGGATTATGTCCTGATATTATGTTTAAAAAAATCAATATTTAACATATGTCCCAGTTAAGTTTTCTTATGTGGATTTTTAGATAATTTTTATGTAATTCAGCAAAGAAATTGGTAGTCATGGGTATTTGTGTTGATCTTGGTATCTGTTGTCTATAAATTTTATTTTTGATAAAAACAAACAAATAAAAAAGAAAATGAGAATTTTATTAATATATTATTATTATATCAAATTCAAACTGGGAAAATAGGCTTTTTCAGAGATACTTATTGAAAGTATAAAACAAGTATACCTGTTTTGCCTTCAATCTCCATGTTTTCTCATATTCATAAAGATCTCACATGAGGTTAATGATGATTTTTGTATTTAAAAAATTATTTAAACAATAACTTTAAAATTCCTTTGATAGCCTGAAAAACATCACTTTAGAAAGTGTCCATAAATTTTCATCTGTGACCTGATATGCATTCATATACATTTCTTTGAAAAGCCAACCCAAGTGTATTGCGTTACATAAAACATCGGGCAAATACATCAAAAGAAAGAATGGCCATAATATACAATAGTTCTCTTTTTTAATTGAAAGTATATGTTTTATCTCCAATTGATTCTTATTCTTATTGCAGGCTTTTAAACATCTTCCTCAAAATTATGGTGTAAAGGCGGTTCATAAAACAACTGCTTAGAATTGTTATATATCACGTTATCTGGATACAAAAAGTAGTGACATTTATAGTCAAGATGACAATTGATCTGGAGTATTTCCTAGCAACTTCCAAGGTGGCACAGTATAAAGAATTTGCCGGCAATGCAGGAGACATGGGTGATGGATTTTAATCCCTGGGACGGGAAGATCACCTGGAGGAGGTAATGAAAAGCCCCTCCAGTATGCTTGCCTGGACAATCATATGGACAGAGGAGATTGACAGGCTACAGTCCATAGGATAACAAAGAGTTGGACAAAATTGAATAACTGAGCATGTGCTAGTAAAGAATACAGTCTTTCTAAATTCAGTTCAGTTCATTTCAGTCACTCAGTCATGTCTGATTCTTTGTGACCCCATGGACTGCAGCATGCCAGGCTTCCCTGTCCATTACCAACTTCTGGAGTTTACTCAAACTCAAGTCCATTGAGTTGGTGACGCTATCCAACTATTTCATCCTCTGTCGTTCCCTTTTCCTCCCGCCTTCAATCTTTCCCAATATCAGGGTCTTTTCAAATGAGTCAGTTCTTCACATCAGGTGGCCAGTATTGGAGTTTCAGCTTCAACATCAGTCCTTCCAATGAACACCCAGGACTGATCTCCTTTAGGATGGACTGGTTGGATCTCCTTGAAGTCCAAGGGACTCTCAAGAATCTTCTCCAACACCACAGTTCAAAAGCATCAATTCTTCAGTGCTCAGCTTTGTCTATAGTCCAAATCTCACATCCATACATGACTACTGGAAAAACCATAGCTTTGACTAGATAGACCTTTCTTGGCAAAGTAATGTCTCTGCTTTTTAACATGCTGTCTAGGTTGGTCATAACTTTCCTTCCAAGGAGAAGGTATCTTTTAATTTCATGGCTGTAGTCACCATCTGCCGTGATTTTGGAGCCCCCCAAAATAAAGTCTGCCACTGTTTCCATTGTTTCCCCATCTATTTGCCATGAAGTGATGGGACCGGATGCCATGATCTTAGTTTTCTGAATGTTGAGTTTTAAGCCAACTTTTTCACTCTCTTCTTTCACTTTCATCAAGAGGCTCTTTAGTTCTTCTTTGCTGTCTGCCATAAGTGTGGTGTCAACTGTGTATCTGAGGTTATTGATATTTTTTCCTGGCAATCTTGATTCCAGCTTGTATTTCATCCAGTCCAGCATTTCTCATGATTTATTCGGCATGTAAATTAAGTAAGCAGAGTGACAATATACAGCCTTGACATACTCCTTTCCCAACTTGGAACCAGTCTGCTGTTCCATGACCAGTTCTATCTATTGCTTCTTCACCTGCAGATTTCTCAGGAGCAGGTCAGGTGGTCTGATATTCCCATCTCTAAGAATTTTCCACAATTTGTTGTGATTCACACAGTCAAAGGCTTTGGCATAGTCAATAAAGCAGAAATAGTTGTTTTTCCTGGAACTCTCTTGCTTTTTCGATGATCCAACAGATGTTGCCAATTTGATCTCTGCCTTACCTCTGCCTTTTCTAAATTCAGCTTGAACATCTGGAAGTTCACAATTCATGTACTGTTGAAGCCTGGCTTGCAGAATTTTGAGCATTTTTTGCAAGCGTGTGAGATGAGGGTGATTGTGCAGCAGTTTGAGCTTTCTTTGGCATTGCCTTTCTTTGGGATTGGAATGAAAACTGACCTTTTATAGTCCTGTGGCCACCGCTGAGTTTTCCAAATTTGCTGGCATATTGAGTGGAGCACTTTCACAGCATCATTGTTTAGGATTTGAAAGAGCTCAACTGGAATTCCATCACCTCCACTAGCTTTGTTCATAGTGATGCTTCCTAAGGCTCACTTGACTTCACATTCCAGGATGTCTGGCTCTAGGTGAGTGATCACAGCATTGTGATTATCTGGGTCATGAAGACCTTCTTCTGTATAGTTGTTCTGTGTATTCTTGCCACCTCTTCTTAGTATCTTCTGCTTCTGTTAGGTCCATACAATTTCTTTCCTTTATTGAGCCCATCTTTGCATGAAATGTTCCCTTGGTATCTCTAATTTTCTTCAAGAGATCTCTAGTCTCCTATTGTTTTCCTCTATTTCTTTGCATTGATCACTGAGGAAGGCTTTTTTATCTCTCCTCATTATTCTTTGGAACTCTGCATTCAAATGGGTATAGCTTTCCTTTTCTCCTTTGCCTTTCACTTATGTTCAATTTATAGCTATTTGTAAGGCCTCCTCAGACAACCATTTTGCCTTTTTGCATTTCTTTTTCTTGGAGATGATCTTGATCACTGCCTCCCGTACAATGTCACGAACCTCTGTCCATAGTTCTTCAGGCACTCTGTCTATCAGATCTAATCTCTTGAATCTACTTGTCACTTGCACTGTATAATCATAAGAGATTTGATTTAGGTCATACCTGAATGGACTAGTGGTTTTCCCTACTTTCTTCTATTTAAGTCTGAATTTGGCAATAAGGATGTCATGGTCTGAGCCACAGTCAGCTTCTTGTCTTGTTTTTGTTGACTGCATAAGAGTTTCTCCATCTTTGGCTGCAAAGAATATAATCAATCTGATTTTGGTATTGACCATCTGGTGATGTCCATGTGTAGAGTCTTCTCTTGTGTTGTTGGAAGAGGGTGTTTGCTATGACCAGTGAGTTCTCTTCGCAAAACTCTATTAGAATTTGCCCTGCTTCATTCTGTACTCCAAGGCCAAATTTTCCTGTTACTCCAGCTATTTCTTGACTTCCTACTTTTGCCTTTTGGTCCCCTATTATGAAAAGGATATCTTTTTGGGGTATAAGTTCTAGAAGGTCTTGTAGATCTTCATAGAACCATTCGACCTCAGCTTCTTCAGCATTACTGGTCAGGGCCTAGACTTGGATTACTGTGTTATCGAATGATTGAACTATAGAAACCCCAGGCAAATAACATAACTTCTGTGACTCAGGGTCCCTAAAGGGAAAATGAAGATGAAAATATCAGTCTTCCCTGTTTTAGAAAGTCATGAAAACCAAAGAAGTTAATGTGAAATAAGGTGATAGTCATATTCCAGTAAAAATATTTGACATGTTAGTGCCTAGCCATCTGACTGTTTATATTTTTAAGATTTCTTTTTGTATATCTAAACTCAGATAATATACTTTTGATTGTGAGATAATATTTGATAAACCATGTTAAGCAATTTTTCTTCACTAAATTATTTCAAATTTTAATTTAGTAGTTTATTATGCTGTTAAATCCATGACAAGTGTTTCATCAGGCATAGTTATAGAACAAAGAGTAAACATTCAGCTTGCTCACAGAATCACACCTGAGAGGGGTTCCTCTGACATCAGATGAAATAATTTCAAATCACAGAAGATTTTATAGAATTCAACAGAGAAATCAAAGACTCAAAGAGAGACATCAGAAGATAAAATTAGGTGAAAATATAATTATTAAAGGCAAGTTAGCAGATAATTCATGTAGCATACCTATGTACCTGCTGCAGTTTTACATATGCAGAGCTGTCGTATGATATTCAAGAAGTAGGATTTGTGCTGAGGAATTTCAAACATAAACAGAGGTAAATCTTATAGAGTATATGTATATTGGCAGGGTTTTTAATGAGCTGAGCTACACGGAAACATTAAAAAAGGAAATATCACTTATACATAGAATCTAAAAAAATAATATGAGTAAATCTATTTACAAAACAGATGCAGTCACAGACATAGAAAACCAACTATGGTTACCAGAGGGGAAAGGGAGGGCAAAGAGGGATAAATTAGGAGTATGGGATTAACCAATACACACTACTATATAAACAACTAAAAAGCAACAGAATTTACTGAATAGCACAGGGAACAATGTTCAGTACCTATGGTGACCTGTAATGGAAAATAACCAGAAAAAATTATATGTATAGAGATAGATAGACAGATGAACCACTTTGTACACCTGAAACTAACACAGTATTATATATCGTTATATAATTATATTTTTTTAATTATAATTATATTTATTAAAAAATAAAAGTCATTTATTAGTCAAAGAAAGAAAAAATGAAACAAAAACTGAAGTGAGCTTCCCAAAAGAATCACAACCATACACATACACACACAAACTTATACATATACATACATACACATGTTAGCCTTAATGTTTAGCAAACAGACTTGTCAAGGAAATCTGTTTGTATTCTAAATCTCTCATTGCATATGTGCATACACATATAGACAAAGTAAACAAAGTACATGTTTTTAATATGCTGTCAGCATCTGTCTGCATTTACTTAATCATTTATTAACTAGTATATGAAGACACAAGAAAACATTGCAAAGTCATACTTTATAAACCACGTGTGGAGAGAAGCGAGAAGCCTGGCCCAGTGTTTAGGGTCTGAAGCCTCTTAAAATAAGTTGTGAATTGCCCTTTTTAATCAGGACACGGGGAAGAGAATGATTCCTTTTGAGTGTAGCACTTCAGAATTCCTGGTGTCAAGTGGAAGCCCACAGGCCTCAGAAGCCAGGCTCTTCTCCCTTGAAGAAGTTTCAGTGCATGCACATTAGATGCTTACATGCTCTTGAATGCAGCCTATTATAAGGACCACAAAGAAGAGATCAGTGAAAAGAATTTCTTACAGAAATAGGCAGCACCCCAGGAGCCAGTTTTAGGTTGGGAGTAATAGAAAGATAAAATAGAAAGGTGGTGACCTTCATTCTTCATCTCCCTACAACTTGATGGCTTATTTTTGATATAAATCCTTCTGGCTAAAATACAGACTTTAAAAAAAGCATTAAAAACATCAGACTTTAGTGAGGTGTGGGGAAGTGGAGGGGGTTCCTGTGGAGTAGAACTCTGATTACACAGAGGGGGTCAGCTCTTTTTACAGAACAAAATTTATTTTGTATGATTTACTCTCAGAGCTCACTCTATCAATTCACCCTATGAGCTCATCAATTAATTCCAAATATGTTAGAATAGAGGAGTATAGTACTGTTTAAATAAAATCTAAAATGTTTGCTAACTATGTCTTCCTGTATGCTGTTACCTTCAGCCATTTTCATCTGGCTCTTATGAAAATTTTGAAGTAACTTACTAAATGCATCGAACAAAACTAACATTCTAATCTCAGGAGCATCCCAGTTATTACATAAAAAAAATAATTTATGTAACTCCTACTTCGCTCATTATCTTTCTTTACTTTGCATGTAAGTATCACTTTAGCTACTAATTACCCTGATGTATGCATGCTATTTAACTCATTTTCATTCCAACCTGTCCCTAACTCAGTTCTCAGTGACTTCAACTCATTCCAAGTGAAAAGAGAAAAGTTTTAGTGACCCTTTGGACTGTAGTCCACCAGGCTCCTATGTCCATGGGATTCTCCAGGCAAGAATACTGGAGTGGGTTGCCATTTCCTTCTCCAGGGGACCTTCCTGACCCAGGGACTGAACCCAGTTCTCTCGCATTGCAGGCAGATTCTTCACTGTCTGAGCCACAAGGGAAGCCTCACTGATGGCAATTCACACAAACAAAAAAAAAAGAGAGAGAGAGAGAAAGAAAGAATAAGAATCATGCTTTCCAATTTTAGCCCCATTCATGGAATGACAGCATTTACTTCATGATAGATCATACACATAACAGAGTTAACTGTAATAGAGCTTCACAAGCCAAGAATCTACAGGACTCCCATGAACACAAAAAGTAAGTTTTCCCTAAATGAAGTGAGAGTTCTCATGGGTTCTGAATCATTCATTCTAACTGCACATGTATAGTAGGTATTTTTCAAGATCTAATAATAATCTGTATATATTTCCCAATTATCTATATATATAACCTAAGTTTTCTAAACCTATATGTTCTTGGACTTTCTCCAGGTGATTAAAATAATTGTCCTCTATTGCCTTACTATATTCCAGACATTGTTCTGTGTGCTTTTTAAAAATAATAATCTAGTAATCATTTTGCTAATTTCCACATCTCCCTATGTGAGAAGGAAGCAATGCTAGGATGTTGTGAGATGATATTGTCCTATCCCTCCCTCTAACAACTGATGAAATTAGAGACCCCAGAAGAGAAACCTCAGCACTGAAGTTTCCAAGCTTGTAAATGGCAGAGCCAGGTGACTCAGGAATCCCAACTCCTTTCCTCTTAGGGTGAGTATTCTACTGGTTGGAAAGGAAGTCCTCTGTGGAGGCTAACATGAAGGTTATGAAGGCTGATGCTTACAGGACTAGCAGGGAAGAATTCTGGAGTCTGGAGAGAAGGTATTAGATGGGGAACCTGAAAGAACCATGGAAACTAGAAAAAAGAAGCAGCTGGCTGTAGTATTAAGGCAACAAACATTAAAATGATTCCCTTGAGTCAATCACTTAATGTCTCCGGATGCTATGCATTTACTTGAGTTTGAATAAGCCAGTAAGTAGAGGACCTGTATGGGTCACTTGTTTTGTCGAGTGCCTTTTTTTGTTTTTACAGATGAATAAACAAATACAAATCTAAGGTCTCAAAACTGATAGAGTTAATTGTGGAACTAGAAAGCAAAGGATTTTGCAAAATTATGGTGATAATGTCTACTTTGTCTAAGCCTTAGGGATGTTTGAAAAATCAAATAAAGTATATGAAAAACATCATTGAAAACTGGTTCTTATCCCATTTTGCCTGAAAAAGAGGGCATTTTCTCGAATACAGAGCTAAAAGTGGGAGGTTCTGGCGAACTGGGACAAGATGTCAGTGATGCTAGGTACAATGTACATTTAGTGTATTACATCAGTTCAAATATTATATATATATATATATATATATATATATATATATATATATATATCACAATTCTATGGACAGAGGTCAAGGATGTTTTGAGTTGAAAAAAATGCAGCATGTACCTCAAACTGAAGAGTATCTGTGATTCAGACAAAAGGACTTTGTGTCCTCAGGGCCAAAACCTGAGAATAATAGATTTGGAACAGCTGAGAAAGTACCAACCGACAGGAAAGAGTGATAGATTCAGGGGTAGATAGGGTAAAAAAAAAAAAAAAATACAGTGGATGGACAAGTGTAAAAGGAAGATTCCAGCAAAAAAATGGCATCAAGCCAAGCCAGGATGAATTTATCTCAAACTGGGCATACATGATGTAACTTCCTTTTGCATTTCAACTTAATTCTGTTATTGTTTTGGTTTACTTATAGACACTTCTACAATAGTAAAAAGAATGAAGAGAAGACATAGCAAAAGAAACTCAAAAGCAAAATGTTCAAATTTTTATAGACCATAATTTTCTGAAAAGCAAAACTAGGAATTCAAACGTAGCAAAACAGGATGTGTTTGCTTTAAATGAGCATTTAATCTCATGAAAATTAGGTATTCTTTTACTGTGATTTCTGAGGGCTTCTCTGTTGCCTCAAACAGTAAAGAATCTGCCAACTGTGCAGGAGATTCGATTTCCATCCCTTGATCTGGAAGATCCCCTGGAGAAGGGAATGGCAACCCACTCTAGTATTCTTGCCTGGAGAATTCCATGGACAGAGGAGCCTGGCAGGCTATAGTCCAGGAGTCACAAAGAATCAGACAAGACTGAGTGACTAACACTTTACTGTGATTTATGTAGGAGTAAATGCATTTCCAGTATGGCTCCAGAGAAGTGAAGCCTAACACAGAGCCCACTACTAGAAATGGTAATGGCATTGAATCCATCAGGTTTCCTCTGCGAGTTTCATTTGCTTCCTCTGGATAAAAGGGCCCTTGAACCACAACACCTCCAAATTTCTTTGAAATTCAAAAGCAATCACAAAATTCAGATTCTGGTAAATTGATTCTTCCTTTACATTTTTATCTCCTGCTGGAAAGGTGACGTTCTTGGCCACCCAGTGAAATTGGGAAGCAAGTGACAGGGGTAATTGATATTTCTATAGACTGTGAGATATCTAAGCAGACAGATCTTTTGAGTCGTACCTCCAAGACTTACTGGCCAGAGAACTGCAGCTGGTTGCAAAGTCTAAGATCACTCATTTGAAAATGATGTTGGCTATAAGTCAGAGTGTGACTGTGGCAATTGAATAAGACAGTGTCACAGTGTCTGGCACATGGTCTGCAGCCCATAATTTTTTTCTTGCTTGCTTTCCTTTTGGGTTAAACTGACATAATACATAGTTTGTAGCTAAGGGAGTAAAACATAATAAATGACTTGAAAAACAGTAAATTTCTGCTCTCCGTCATAATGAGTATTTACCACCAGCCCCAATACACGGACCATCCATTTGTGATCATCTTGACCTGCCTTCACAACCCCCTAGCTAATTTCTTTTAATAACATTTTTAAATAAAGTGAAATAAATAATACAGATATGAAATCTACAGCACCACTAAATTTCCGTTTTGAATTTCTGTAAATATTTATTCCTAATGATTCCATTGAAATTTCAGTAATTAGTACAAGTGATTTAAACCAACGCATTTTTGGCTTCATGACAATAGATACAGCTACTATGGTTATTTATTGTATGAATTGCTGTACATCATTTCTTTTTTTCTCCCCACAGTGATGTTAATTTGTTCTGGTAGCAGCAGAAGAAAGCAGTTGTCCTAGCCATATCACTTACTGCGTTGGCAAAGAATCACTTTAATTCCTCTTTGAATTGACATGGAATGAATCAGAAGATTCTGTTCTTGAGTGGTTCAGTTTACTCAATATCTGTATTTATGCAACCTTAATATACATATGCATCTTCAAAATAATTATACAACACACATATCCATGCATATACTAACACAAAGGTAATGCTTAAAAAATAAATTACTTCACCTATAGGTGCTGATTTTATTCAAAGCACACTGGCACTGTTAACATCTAGTACACGGTCCTAATTTGAGGAATCATTCTCAAAAGGGGCTGAACAAATTCCAATTTGCAATACTAAGTAGGCTCATAAGGAAAGGGTTATCATTTTTTTAATGAGTGGGGCTCTGACCCCTTCATTCAAGGTCAGACTGTGAAAATGTTAAAATGACACATGAGGCATGAATATTCATTTGACACCTAGATATACACATGCCGATGTTTGTTTTCATAAAAGTTACTGCTGTGGTAGAGATTTCTCATTAAAAGACAAATTTTTTGGTTGAAAGCTGTTACTAGCTTACCCAAGCACTGTCTGATTTTACTATATACATGACATTCAATCCAGAATGCCACATGGGCAGCTACTCTCTCAATAGGCTTTGGCACCCTGAAATATACACCCGGGATCTGTCCCTCCCAAAATTAGATTACTGACTTGCAATCAGTTTTATCTGTGTCCAAGAGGCTTCAGGCAGATTTGATGATTCATGGGCTGAAAATGATCATTCCCCTCCATTCCCTCTTCCTGCACCATCAAATGGCTTCACGTTCTGCCTTTTCTTGCCTGAACTGCTTCAAGTGTGTTCTGATTGTTCTGCCAAATTCTAGTCTTATCTCTTTCAAATATGTTTCTCATATTGCAGTCAAATCTGATCTGGCCTCTCTTTTAAATAGTCAAAACTATTAACATGACTGAGGGGTCTCTGGTGCTTTCTCTTGTTGCTTCTCTGCCTTGTGAGCTCTGTCCCAGTCATCTTGAGACACTTGTAGTGCTCAGAACTGGATGTGTATATTCTTGCCTCCAGGCTTTCCCAGTGGATCAGGGGTAAAGGATATGCCTGCATTGCAGGAGACATGGGTTCAATCCCTGGGTTGGGAAGATCCCCTGGAGGAGGGCATGGCAACCCCTCCGGTATTCTTGCCTGAGGAATCCCATGGACAGAGAAGCCTGGTGGGCTGAAGTCCACAGGGTCACAAAGAGTCAGACACAACTGAAGTGACTGAGCCCACATGCACTCTTGCCTCCAGGCCTCTGCACATTCTATACCCTCTGCCCAGGCTGTTAGCTCTCCTCCCAACCTTCCCATCAACCCCTAGAGCTTCACTAAGTGAACGCTTGGCTTCTCTCCTTTAGATATTAATGTAGCTGTGACTCCCTCTGAGAATCCTTTCCTGACACTCCTCCAACCTCTTCTTAAGAGCTCATGATTTGTCCCTACATGATATTGATTACTTGTATGTGGGACTTGCCGTACTGTAACCATAATTTCTGCGATTCCCTTGTAGCTCAGTCTGTAAAGAATCTGCCTGCAATGAAGGAGACCTGGGTTCAATTCCTGGGCTGGGAATAGACCTTGGAGAAGGAAATGGCAACCCACTTCAGTTTTCTTGCCTGGGAAATCCCATAAACAGAGGAGCATGTTGGGCTACAGTCCCTAGGGTTGCAAAGAGTCAGACATGACCTAGCAACTAAACCACAACCACCATAATTTCTGGTTTGCTTTTTTGTCTCTCCCATGAAATATTCTTATAAACTCCCTGAGTGCAAAGGTTATATATTATCAACTGTGGTATTACACCACAAGCAGAATAACCAGCACTTAATAGATGCTTAATAAATATTAATAATGAATAAATAAAATAATTAAAGTTAGTTATAAAGCTTCATGTGTTTAAGAGATGTCTTTATTCATTTACTTCCAAACAAAAATTCCATTCCAATCTAAGAAATATGCTCTACTTAATAAATGAGTAATGAAAAAATCTTAAATTGTCCTATGTTTAATTATAAAAATATGTATCCTTTAAATAAATATTGTTAAATTTATTTTCATTTGAAACCCTGTTACCCAGTTTCACCAAATAGAAAAACACAAGAAAAATAAACTGCAATTTTAAAACATTCCTTTCTTCCTTCTATTTCAAGGAAAGCAAATATGGAGAAAGTAACCTTAATCCTAGCCTTTGCTGATCATTTCCCATATAACTCGTTTAACTACCCTACTTCGATGGCTTCACTTAACTGTTCTGGTTACCAACTGCTGCACAACAAATTACCCCAAATTTAATTGCATAAAAATGAGGATTGTTTATTATCATCTCTCATGGTTCTGGGTGCTGACCTGGTTCAGCTAATTGGTTGTTGCTCAGTGCCTCTCATATGGTTTTGGTCAGATGGTGAACTTGAGTTATTTTGATCATTTCCTCAGTCATATGTCTCATGATGGATACTGGCTGTCAGCTGCAGCTTTGGTGGGAGCTGTTGGCCAAACTATCTACAGGTAGCCTCTCTCCATGGACTGGGTTTCCGCAAAGCATGGAGGCTAGGTGCCAAGAACGATTCCTACTCTTTCTAACCCAGTCTCAAAACTCATGCAGTCTTGTTTCCCTACAGTTTGTTCTTTGGAAAGAAGTTCATACTGCCAGCCTATATTTGAAAGAGAAGAGATTTGTATTCTACCTCTTGATGAGAAGGCATGTTTTAAAGCCATCAAATTTACCTAACCACTAGTCTCCATTCTTGGGGGTTTTTTTGGCTGCACAAGGCATGTGGGATCCTAGCCCCCTGACAAGGAATTGAATGGCCCCTCCATGTGAAGTGGTGGTAGTGGTTTAGTCATTAAGTCATGTCCAACTTTTGTAACCGCATGAGTGTAGCCCACCCTGCTCTTCTGTCTATGGGATTTCCCAGGCAAGGATACTGGAGTGGGTTGCCATTTTCTTCTCCAGGGGATCTTCCTGACCCAGGGATTGAATACAGGTCTCCTACATTGCAGGCAGATTCTTTACTGACTGAGCCACCAGGGAAGCTCCCTTTGAAGGGCAGAGTCCTAAAGACTGGACATAATACTTCACCTACCCCTCTCACTGCAAGCTTGCTTCCCCAGCATTTGATTGTCTATTCCTTCATGTTTGTGTTTTCTTTCTGTAAGGTGAGCTCAGCCTGTTGAGAGATTACATGGGCACTGGCATTTATAATCCTGCATCCATGTGGACGTGAGAATGTTTGTGCTGGATCTGAGAGAATGGGCACCTGTGTGTTCACATGTGTGGAAGGATGCAGCTGCTCCAAGATGAACTCGATTGTTGCTGTAAACTCCCCTCTATTTTTCTCTATTAAATCGACTGGTGTACATAAGACTATTGGGAACTGCAGTTTTCTTAGGTTATGGTTGACTTTCTCTGAATCAAAAGTGGCTAACTCTCTTTTAAAATATTCTGTTTAGGGTGATAAAAAAAAAATTGAAAATAGATCATAGTGAGAGTTGTACATTGTTGATGTAATTAATGCCACTGAATTGCATGCTTAAGTGGTATTAATTGGCAAGTGATATATATATATATATGTATATATACATACATATATGTATATGAGGTATACATATACATATATCTGTATAGAAAGAGAAAGAATTGTAGTTTAAAAAATCAGTAATGGTGTATACTAAAAACCATTGAATTGTGCAGTTTAAATGGGTAGACTTGTCTGACATATGAACTACATCTCAATCAAATTGTTAAAAATGTTCAAGGGAGACATGGATACTGCTTTTCACTATCCAAAATTCTAAAGAAAGGTGCTCCTTTATCCATGGGATTCTCTTGGCAAGAATACTGAAGTAAGTTGTCATTTTCTTCTCCAGGGAATCTTCCCTACCCAGGGATTGAATCTCGGCCTCCTGCGCTGCAGGTGGATTCTTTACTGACTGAGCCACTGTCTAATCTACTCAATAATAGAAGAAAGAAAATTATGTATTATGCAATCATTATGTTTATAAACAGTGATATAGGGCTTCTGGTTACTGTTACAGTACAGCCTATTACTTGTGTACATTTTGCCAGCTTTAAGTTTTCAGAGATTCATTTAGGTCTTTTGTGCTTTTGTCTGTTTTATGGACAGTTATCAGAGGCTCTTTATGCTCCCAAACTGGAGGCACTTTATCTGTGCTGACACCAGGTGAGCATCACGTATACATCCAAAGACACTAGCCCTGGTCTAGGTAAGAAATCTAAGTCAGACTGTGAAGAGTTATGGATGACCCTATGAAAAACATAAATGCTTTTCATTTTTGTATAAAACCTTTTCCTGTGTTGTACTTCTAATGATTTCCATCACTGAAATTTTTGGCTCTCAAGTGAAAATGTGGGCGTGGAATCAGCATATGGAAATATATATGTGGAACAAAGAGTAAAAATAAGACAACATGTAGGTGTTGAATTTTGTGTTTTGATTTGTTTTCATTTCAGGCTGGGCCCAAAGAATAAAAAAAAAAGTTATCCAATCCAACCTCTTACTGTTAGTGAGGCTCAGTAAAAACTTTCCAGCAGCCTGACTTTCCACATGAGCCCTGGCTATGGATCACTCATATTTCTGAATATCTGGTTCCAATTCTACTCGAGTCCATCCCATCCCATCCAATCCTAACAGGGACTACCAACCTCAGTCCTTCCTTCTGTTAGAGCTCAGCTTGTCAGTAAATAGAAAAAATTACACTGATCTGATTAATCTAAATAGGCTCTTTCTGCTCCTTTACATGGATGTTGAGAACATACAGAAAATGTGTCAGATACCCAAGATCTAGAGAATCAGAGAATAGCAAGGGGAGATAAAAAGACCTTCTTCGATGAACAATGCAAAGAAATAGAGTAAAATCATAGAAAGGGAAAGACTAGAGATCTCTTCAAGAAAGCTGGAGATATCAAAGGGACATTTCATGCAAGAATGGGAATGATAAAGGACAGAAACAGTAAAGACTTAACAGAGGCAGAAGAGATTAAGTAGATGTGGCAAAAATACACAGAAGAACTGCACAAAAAAGCTCTTGATGAGCTAGATAATAACTATGGTGTGGTCACTCACCTGGAGTCAGATATCCTGCAGTGTGAAGTGAAGTGGACCTTAAGAAGCATTACTGTGAACAAAGCTAGTGGAGGTGGATGGAATTCCAGTTGAGCTATTTAAAATACTAAAAGATGATGCTGTTAAAGTCTGCACTCAATTGTCAGCAAATTTGGAACACCCAGCAGTGACCACAGGACTGAAAAAGGTAAGTTTTCATTCAAATTCCAAATTAGGGTAGTCCTAAAGAATGTTCAAACTGCCAGAAAGTTGTGCTTACACATGGAAAGTAAGAAAGAAAGCAAGGGAATTCCAGAAGAACATCTACTTCTGTTTCATTGACTACTAGAAAGCCTTTGTGTGAATCACAACAAACTGTGGAAAATTCTTAAAGAGATAGGAATACCAGACCATCTTACCTGTCTCCTGAGAAACATGTTTGCGGGTCAAGAAGTAACAGTTAGAACCAAACATGGAAAAAGAGACAAGCTCAAAATTGGGAAAAGAGTATGAGGAGGCTGTATACTGTCACCCTGCTTATTTAATTTATATGCAGAGTGCATCATGCAAAATGCCAGGCTGGATGAGTTACAAGCTGGAATCAAGATTGCCAGGAGAAATATCAACAGTCTCAGATATTCAGGTAATACCATTTTAATGGCAGTATGCAGAGAGGAACTAAAGAGTCTCTTGATGAGAGTAAAGGAGAAGAGTGAAAAAACTGGCTTAAAATTCAATTTTAAAAATCTAAGATCATGGCACTCAGCCCCACTACTTCATGGCAAATAGAAGGGGAAAATGTGGAAGGAATGACAGATTTTCTCTTCTTGGGCTCTAAAATCACTGCAGATGGTGACTGTAGCCATGAAATTATAAGACACTTTCTTCTTGAAAGGAAGCCTATGACAAACCTAGAGAGCATATTAGAAAGTAAAGACATCACTTTGCTGACAAAGGGCCGTGTAGTAAAAGCTATGGTCTTTCCAGTAGTTTTATATGGATGTGAGAGTTGGACCATAAAGAAGGCTGAGCACTGAAGAATTGATGCTTTTGAACTGTGGTGCTCCTTGGACAGCAAGGAGATCAAACCAGTCAATCCTAAGGGAAATCAACCCTGAATACTCATTGGAAGGACTGATGCTGAAGCCGAAGCTCCAGTACTTTGGGTACTTGATGAGAAGAACTGACTCATTGGGAAAGACCCTGAAGCTGGGAAAAAACTGAAGCAAAAAGAGAAGAGGGTGGCAGAGGATGAGATAGTTGGATAACATCGCTGATCAATGGACATGAACTTGGGCGAACTCCAGGAGGTAGTGAGGGACATGGAGTCCTGGCATGCTGCAGTCCATGGGGTCTCATAGTCATGGGGACACGATTTAGTGACTGAATAACAACAACTCAAGATCTAGACCCTAGACTACTCAATTATAAAGATCACACACCTCATTCTTGAGTGTCTAGAAAATAAACAACTAAACCAATGAAACCTCTGAAAAAACATCTTCTCTAGAGGATGTAAGCTAGCATAAACTACTTAAAAAACAAAACTTTAACAAAATGACTATTAAGTACATTGTCTAACCAATTGTCTTACCACTATGCCCCATTTTACTATTTGGGGGACACCCTGATTACACTATTTAGTCATATCTCTTTTAATGATAAACTTAATGACTTCAATTAAGTCATATTCTCTACATCTGTGAAATCTGTTCCTTTGGGCTGTTATAAACAGAAAACCATGAAATGGGTGGTTTATCAACAAGAGAAATTTATGTCTCAAAGTTCTAGAGACTCCAATCCACAATAAAAGTGCCAACAGATTCAGTGCTCAGGGAAAACCTATTTTTTGGCTCATAGAAGGTCATCTGGTAGAAGGGGTAAGGGAGTTCTCTGGAGTCTCTTCTACAAGGGCATTAATCCTGGCTGCCAAAGAATGTTTTCTAATATTACAGAACCTGAGAGAAGATTCTCAACCTTATCTCACCTACTTTCCCTTTTATTACAAATATTTGACATTCTCTCCACTGTACTGAAATGAAGTTCATAGATAATATAATCTACAGTACATACAACTTCGAAGAATCAATATAATGACATGACATGTAAAAAGAAAATAAGAGGAATGTAATTTATCAGAAGGTACTGTGTAGTTTACATGTAAATGTTTGAAAACTGCACTAGAAAACAAAATAAAGTGATTACACATTTGCATCTGTTAACAATAACTTAAATGAAAGAGCTACAAAGCTTACTGATTTAGGTATGTTTTATTTGCTATATAAATTCCACTACAATAAGAGTGTTGGTAATTTGATTTTCTGTTATGTAAGAAAAAAAAATACTTTTACAATTCTGAACAAAATAAAGTGCAGCCTTCCCTAGATTTATACAACATTTGCATTCCAGGTAATTCAGCATACAGTATGATCACGCAAAAAAAATAATTTACTTTGTGTTTATGTGTATAAAAGAATTATGTTCCAGTTTGAGAAAATTAAAATCTGTTTCTGACTCACAAAAATATCTGATGGAATACTTCAAAATCCTATAAAAATTAAGACAAATTTTCAACATGCTGGCCAGCTAGCAACCCAGGTCACTCCTCTTAAATGGCTCATTCCTCTAAACTGGAGACAACTAAAAATGCCTTCATAAATGCCCCAAAAGTCCTTTGGAAAGAAGTACCACCCACCATGAGAACTGTGTTCTAGGTTTTCCAGAAAGAGTTACTCTTCCTATGCTGTGTCCTGGACTGCCCCTGTCCCTTGGTGGACAGAGTGTCCTCACACTGCTGACCCCCAATGGTCTTACTTTGGGGTTTAGATTCTCTAGAGCATTAGATTGTACATCTGGTGTCTTTTTACATAGACCACATATTTCAAGAAGACATCTTCTCCCCTTTATGGTTCTTTCCCCAACAAGGAAATCCATGGGAATTTCTCCCTGATTTGGAATTCTTCCTGGAGCTCTAAAGCTCCACCCATGGTCTCTCATACCTTATGTTGAGGCTCAGCCTTTCACACACTGGATGCACCAGATAAGCTGTCCCTTCTATTTCTGAGAGAGACTTCATTCCAACTCTGCTATCCTTCCTGTCCCTTAATAAGGTTGTGTTTATTTTGCAAAGGGACAAATCCATGCCTAGTAGGGATTATCAAGGTGAGGTAGCGGACCCTCAGTGACCTTTCAGTTTCCTCAGTAAATAAATACTAGACTGAATATTGAATCTGGGATTCCGGTGAACTGTACTAGACAGAACTGTCCACCCCAGGAATATGTCCTCAGCCTTCCTTCATTTTTCTGAAGTCAGCAAGGGTGTGGGTTTTGTAAGTGTCAAACAAAATGTCATAACTTATACTTGATCTGTTCCAAGCTTTTTATTCTCTTCCCTCCCAAAGCATGGACTTCCCTGGTGGCTCAGACCATAAAGCGTCTGCCTATAATGAGGGAGATCCGGATTCAATACCTGGGTCAGGAAGATCCCCTGGAGAAGGAAATGGCAACCCACTCCAGTACTCTTGCCAGGAAAATCCCATAGATGGAGGAGCCTGGTAGGCTACAGTCCATGGGGTTGCAAAGAGTTAGACAGGACTGAGCGACTTCACTTTCTTTCTTTCTTTCTCCTGAAGCAACATTTAAAAATAATCAGTTGATGTAAACTGGGAAAATGCCACACTCTTCTTCTCTGGGCTAGTCCAGCCCTCCTCTGCCTAAGCCTAGGACAGAATTTTGCTTGGAAGAAAAATCTGATCATGATGATATAAGGAGAGGAAAGGAACAATTAACCATCTACAACTGCATTTAAGATTGTCATGAGGCATATTCACAGCAATTAATATGATTTAACAGATTAACTCTGGAATAGTAGTTTAGTTATAAAACTTCTGCAGTGTAGTTTAAGTGGAAATCTTTTTTAAACTGTGACAGACCAAAAAAACAAACAAAAAAAATGCACAACACACACACACACACAACTATTCTCCAAACTGTCATTTTTCTCTATATTCCTTTCAGTTATTTTCCTGCTTTCTCTGGAGAGAAATCCCCACCCCACGTCTATACACACATACACACCTTTGTGAGTAAAGATAAATAAAGAACAGTCACTTTGTCCGCTCCCTTTGTTCTGTGATTCACATCTGTGAACAGTTGTCAGTTTGTAGTTGCTGCCTGCTGGCAAGAGCAAGTGTATTTCTTAATCTATTTCACACGATTATGGCCCAAAGAGAGATCACTCCGTTTTTCCTTAATTTTGCTAAAGAGGCCTGTGCTTTTCAGGGTGGAGCTTAGAAAGAAAACCAGCAGGAAAGTCAAGTGCACTTGATGAAAAAACAACCCACAGCTCCAAGTTTCACAAGTTGGTGGAGCCCCCGCAGCTCTGTCAGACCAGCAAGCCTGAGGTATCAAGCCTCTCAGCCAAGGTTGTAGGCACACATTAAGAAATGAGACTTTCTCATTACGAGGCAGTCTACTCGACTGAGTTATCAGATAATCGAAATAAAAGGATTTCAGTCATCCTTTCTTAAAAAGAAAAAATACAAGGCATCCATTAGGAAAAGAATCAGAACTCTAAAACTGTTTTTTTTTTCCCCAGTAGTATGGGAAGAGTGAT
Organism: Giraffa tippelskirchi; assembly: GCF_054371585.1. NCBI lineage: Eukaryota > Metazoa > Chordata > Mammalia > Artiodactyla > Giraffidae > Giraffa > Giraffa tippelskirchi. The sequence continues at coordinate 124,128,801 of NC_137283.1, forward strand.
AAAAACAATAATTCGAATTATTATTTATAAAAAGCCTAATATGTGCCACACACAATACTGAATATTTTATCTGCATTAATTTTATTTCTCACCTCCACTCTGTAAGAATGAACCCAGGTCTCCCACATTGCAGGTAGATTCTTTACCTTCTGAGCCACCAGGCAAGCTCATGAATCCTGGAGTGGGTAGCCTATCCCTTCTCCAGGCCATCTTCCCAACTCAGGAATTGAAATGGGGTTTCTTGCATTGCAGGTGGATTCTTTATCACCTCAGCTACCAGGGAAGCCCCAGATTTCACATAAATGTGTTAATATATTGTTTTTCACTTTCTGACTTACTTCACTCTGTATGACAGCCTCTAAGTCCAACCACATGTCTGCAAATGGCACAATTTCATTCCTTTTTATAACTGTATGGCTTAAATAATATGCTTTATATTATATGACTTTTATTGTAATTTAAAATAAAAAAGCATTAAGAAAAGAATGCATCACTTCACTGGCCACTGCCACAGGCCACTAGTGCTTACTGTCACCTGGACCTTCTGGGAACCTTAAGAAAGGCATCTCTAAACTATCAACACAGGAGACCAAAAGAGGTAGTATTACCAAGAGGCTCCTGTCTCCGACTGACCAAGATGCCCTCATGGACATCAATACCCTCATACTTCCAAGTGTTATGTGTATGTGTGTGTGTGTGCTCAGTCATGTCTGATTCTTTGTGACCCCATGGTCTGGAACTTACCAGGTTCCTCCGTCCATGGAATTTCCCAGGCAAGAAAACTGGAGTGGGTTGCCATCTCCTCCTCCAGGGAATCTTCCCAACCCAGGAGTCGAACCCACATCTCTTGCATCTCCTGCATTGGCAGGAGAATTCTGTACCACTGAACCATCTGGGAAGTCCTAAGTGGTATATGGGTGAATGCCAATTGGTTTCTTCAGTAGGTCTTATGAGGCAGCAGTGAAAAGCCCTAGGTCAGGAAGCAAGAGGTATAACTGTCCAAGTCCACTGTCAAATGTTCACAAGTTATATCTGTTAGAATCTGGCTGAAGCCTTGACATAACTGTTATAATCAACCCTGCAATGGCTGAAGTTGAGGCTTAGAGATTTGAAGTGGTGCAGAAGAGTCCAAAACAACTGCTAAATGACTCAGTTCCTTTCTTACCTTTAATCAGGAGCCTACTTAAATCAAAGATATCATTTACAAAAAAGATGACAATTTGCTAATATTGATGTCATGATAGTTACATCATTTATGTGTAAAGATGTGGCAAATAATCAATACTAATTGAGTCTAAAGGTAGATTATTAGTATATAGGACTCACATAATATAATTTGATATGTTATGAAGGAGAAGCTTGAGCACTAAAGCTTGAGGACTAAGACACATTACGAAAGTGAAACTGTTAGTCTCTCAGCCTTGTGTGACCCTTTGACCTATGGACTGTAGCCCTCCAGTCTCCTCTGCTCATGGAATTCTCCAGGCAAGAATACTGGAAAGTGAAAGTGAAAATCGTTCAGTTGTATCCGACTCTTTTCGACCCTGTGGACTAGACATTCCATGGAATTCTCCAGGCCAGAATGCTGGAGTGGTAGCCTTTCCCTTCTCCAGGGGATCTTCCCAACTCAGGGATTGAACCCAGTTCTCCCTCATTGCAGGCAGATTCTTTACCAGCTGAGCCACAGTAGAAGTCCAAGAATACCAGAGTGGGTAGCCTTTCTCTTCTCCAGAGGATCTTCCCAACCCAGGAGTTGAACCGAGGTCTCCTGCACTGCAGGCAGATTCTTTACCAGCTGAACCACCAGGGAAGCCTTAAGAATACTGGAGTGGTTAGTTATTTCTTTCTCCAAGGGATCTTCCCAACCCAGGAATGGAACCCAGGTCGTCCATCTGAGCCACCAGGGAACCATTTTGAGACACAGTGTGAAGCCCTCCTCAAAGTAATAGCTCTTCTACATATTTCATGTTTTACAGACATTATTTAGTTTATAATCTGCTTAAAATAAAAGATCAACTTAAACCCACTTTTATTCCCATACAGTTTGTTTTTCGCCTACACTTTACAAGGATATTTTTTTAAGAATGAGAGAACAGAGGTAAAGGAAAAAATAATGGAGAGAGAGAAAGAGAAACTGCAAATTCTTGCTTGGGATTTTTTTCTTGGAAAAAGTGTTAAATATGAAATAGCACCATGAAACACTTCACAGTCCATTCACTTTCTTTTGGAAAATAATAGCTGGACTGAAATGAATACTTTAGAAGATATTTCATTTCTTGGCATTTAAAATCAATAGTTTTCTCACTGTCATGAATATTTGAGAGAGAAGCTGGGGCTGCTATTTTTGTTCATTGTAATTGTGGCTCCACTGTGTGTGAAGATGGAACACCTTTCTCTCATTATTAAGAGCTTAGTAGCCCTGAGCTAAAGGCTGTGATTCTTCATGTCAACACTGTGGTGGCAAATAAGAATTCTCAGTTAGTTTCTAGTAACCTCATTTGTCAAAAAGACTGTATTTCAAGTGTATATAGATTTAAGGCAAACAAAAATGAGACCTCTAAATGCCTCTTTGTTCATAAATTGCATTCATCAATTAGAGAAAAGTTAAACTAAGGAAAGATTGACTGTACAGACTACTAACCTATTTCAAATTTTATTTTTAAAAGATGTGTGAAGTTAATTTAATTTTCAAATTGATTTTCCATTAGTGATAGTGTCAACGTGCTGCTGATGTAGAAGAGCACTTACATGAACCACATTCCAAGCGAGGGAAATTTTAAATTCCCGAAACTTTACTGTGAACGTGAGAGTGAAAATAACATTAGCAGTATGTTCTGCATGGCAGTTTAAAAAGATATTTTTAAGTAAAAGCTTTGAAATTATTCTTGTCTTCCTTTATGCTTTCAATTTTAGCCTGATTTGATCAAGAATTAAAAAAGGCAGGGTGTCATGTTTTGAGAAACTTTAACACTGTCTCAGTCTTGAGATGATGAGCCTTTCAAGCCAAATGACTAAACCCCTCTGAGAAGGAGAAGCACCTCTGTTGCTCGGTGCCTCAAATAAACTCCAGGCTCCTCACTAATACAACCATGTGACACAGACTTGTGTGGCTTTATAAACACTTTCTGAGTTCAGATCATGCTCCATCATTTCCCATTAGCTTGCCTATCACCCCAAAATGCTGAACTATAGCTTCACATTTAGAATCTGATGCAATTAAAAATTCAACAAAACCAAGAACTTGTTAATGACAAAACAAACCCAGTGACACATTATCGTGACAACTCTCACCAAACCCCCACTGTGCTGGCTTCTTTTCTATTTGAATCACTGAAACAGTAAATACTACTCTTTTGAAGATCATAGAAATTCATAGACAACTTGTCATCAGCATCATTTCTTTATGTCATTTCAGCACACAGAGGTTTCTTATTTTCTCAGAATCTACCAGACTAAGCTTACATTACCTAACTTTCCACCAATATCCAATTGATTTTTTCCAAGTTCCTGATCAATATTTTTTTTCATTTTTTTCACCAACCAAATGATCTAAGTTATGCTTCAAACATGTGTACATTTGCATGACAGTATGCAACAGGCAAAGCAGTGAAAAAAATAACAATCTTATAATTTCTCTAGTATGTATTTCACTAGCTGTTTTAGACATTGTGTTTTATTATCCAGATATCTGAGAAAATCTGCAAATATTTTTCACTAATACCATTTTGAACACATAAAAATTTATACATCAAGTAAAATATCATTTCTCCAACTTTTCATATTACTTTACATAGAATGAAAAGTCTAATCCAATCAGATTAGAATTTATAGCTTAAAATCTATTATATCTTGCAAAAAATGCTGAATCTAGCTATGAATGAACATTAGCACATCATTTGCTATCATGGAAAGAATTTCTATGATCCAATCGCAAACTTCCACATATATATAAAACTTCAGGTTATACGTAAAAGTACCCATATCTTGCTTCTGGAGTGAGGCCCAAGAACCAATAGTTTTATTAGCCACCTGTGTATTATGGGGGTTAGACAACCCTTGGAAGAAGTATCACTTTGATTAGATTTATACAGCATTCTACCTTATTTGAATTTTTTTCCAGCTTCATTGATTAGTAATTGACAAATATAATTGTATATATTTATAAAGTGTACAGTTTGGGGATTTGATAAACATATACATCATAAAATGATTACAAAGATCGAGTTAATTAACACATTTACCGCCTCACACAGATGACTGTTTGTGTGTATGCCTGGTAAGAATGCTTAAGATACACTCTCAGCAAATTTCAAGTGTACAATACCATATTAACTATGATGATCATGCAGTATAGTAGATCTTCAGAAGTTATTCATCTTATGATTGCAAGTTTGTACCCACTGACCTACATCTCCTTATTTCCCATTCTCTCTAGTCCTAGGTAATCATTATTCTACTGTATTTCTAGAAAATAGGCACATTTTTAGGTTGCTTATTATGAATAATGCTGCAATGAACATGGAAGTGTATATATCTTTTTGATATACTAGTTCTATTATCTCTCTGATTCATAAGTAATAAAAATGAACCACAGGAAAACACTTTAATTAGCTTGAGTCCGGTATTTGATGTGGTTCTGTAAACTAGAACCTCATTCTCAGAGTACTTTTTTTTTTTTCCTGAGATGGGGGGTAGAGTATTCCTATAATTTTAATATTTTAGCTTAAACCATCATTTATTGTATTTCAACACAAGTCTACTGAAAAATCTAATGTGAATCTAAAATACTTTGATAAAAGTTCAGAGTCCACAGTAAGGGAGATGATAACTCCTTTCTGCAAAATATCAGACTTTGCCTGGTATATTGCCTTTTGTTCTAGACACTGAGCTTTAAGAACAGTGGCAATTTTCTAAACAATCAGAGGAAAGAACCAGTGAAGTTTAAGAAACATCAGTAGGTACACGATTAGTCATTTGGGCTTCTAGATAAGCAGCCCTAATTGTGCCCTCAAAGTTACACTGCCATTAACAATGTGGCTCAAAAATGGACATTAAGAACAAATCTTGACAGACTGAGAGTTTGGTGTTTTAATGAATTTTAACTATAGCTTATACAGTTTCTAAACTCTTACAATGATTTTGAATTTGGTTCTCCAAATTTTGGTGATCTGGGGTAAAATCTATTTGTGTCTTTAAAAATGAGGACTGTTTGATAGAATTTGGGTTTTTTTTTCCTTGAAAAGAATAGGAATTCATTTATTCAACTTTGTGTATTAGAATTCTGAGTTACATACAACAAAAGTTCTCTCAGGTCAGATTAAAAACAATAGAGTCAATAAAAAGATATTAGGAATCTCAGAGAATCAGAGAGCTGGCATAGGCATTGTTGTTATCAAATCCCTAAGTTGTATCTGACACTTTGCAACCCCATAGACTGCAGCACTCCAGGCTTCCCTGTCCTTCACTATATCCTGGAGTTTTCTCAAACTCATGTCCATTGTGTCAGTGGGGTCATCCCCTTCTCCTCCTGCCCTCAATCTTTCCCAGCATCAGGATCTTTTCCAATTAGTCAGCTCTTCACATCAGGTGGCCAAAGTATTGGAGCTTCAACTTCAGGATCAGTCTTTCCAAAGAATATCCAGGATTGATTTCCCTTAGGATTGACTGGTTTTATCTCCTTGCTGTCCAAGGGACTCTCAAGAGTCTTCTCCAGCACCACAATTTGAAAGCATCAATTCTTCGGTGCTCAGCCTTCTTTATGGTCCAAGTCTCACAAATTTAGACAACCATATTAAAAGACAGAGCCATCACTTTGCTGACAAAGGTCTGTATAATCAAAGGTATGATTTTTCCATAGAATTGGACATGACTTAGTGACAGAACAATAATTACTGACATATTCATACATGGCCACTAGAAAAACCATAGCTTGAATTGATGCTTTCAAATTTTGGTGCTGGAGAAGGCTCTTGAGAGTCCCTTGGACAGCAAGGAGATCACCCAGTAAGTCCTAAAGGAAATAAACTCTGTATATTCATTGGAAGGACTGATGCTGAAGATGAAGCTCCAAGACTTTAGCAACCTGATACGAGGAGCCAACTCATTGGAAAAGACGCTGATGCTGGGAAAGATTGAGGGCAGGGGCAGAAGGGGGAGGAAGAGGATGAGATAGTTAGATAACATTATTGACTCAATGGACATGAATTTGAGCAAACTCCAGGAGATAGTGAAGGACAGGGAAGTCTGACATGCTACAGTACATGAAGTCGCAAAAAGTGGGACATGACTAAGCGACTGAATAACAAACAGCAGCAGGTAACTATAAAATTCAGTCAGTTCAGTTCAGTTCAGTTGCTCAGTCATGTCCAACTCTTTGCGACCTCATGAACCACAGCACGCCAAGCCTCCCTGTCCATCACCAACTCCCAGAGTCCACCCAAACCCATGTCCATTGAGTCAGTGACGCCATCCAACCATCTCATCCTCTGTCATCCCCTTCTCCTCCTGCCATCAATCTTTCTATAAAATAATTTTTATTGAATAGTATGGACAGACTTTTTCCTGAATATGAAGAGAAGTACTTTTATATACAGTAATTCTTAGAAATAAGACTAAAGTTAAAAAGTTACAAGAAATCAATCTCACCACAATACCAGTAGATTAATTTTTAAAGTTTCTTGTATTAAAAGAAACTTCACATTATTGAAATCTCATTAAAATTTGTTTAAATTGAAAGCCAAATCAGGAAAGGAGCTAGAAAACTTTAGACTAAAATTTATTTTTAGTTTCAGTAGACTCAAAAACTTCAATAATCAAGATGCTTAGCAATGAGTGAATTTTACTATTTCAAGCTAAATATAATAGTTAATCAAAATAGTAAAAGAAAAAGTTCCTAAACGTTACTAAGCAAATACAGAACTGCCCATGAACTCAAACTGAGACTCAATGAGCTTCTGATCATCAAGATAAATTGCAGTATAGTTTATAAGCCGTTCTGTTAAAAAGGAATACAAGGCAGACTAAGCAGACAGCCACTCAGAAAAAGCAGATGTTGATTCCTATTCTACTCACACAAAACACGTTTTTTCTGGACACAAAAACTCCATCACAATTGCAGTTATATATATCCAACAGTTGCAAAGATTCAGACACTATTGAAGCGACTTAGCCCGCACGCACATATATCCAACAGTAGGTATCACATGCAAATCATAGTCCCTCAGCAGCTCATCAAACAACATTAAGGAGCAATTATGTCTCAAGATTAAGAAATAATAATACCTAATAATTGTTTAGCACTTACTACGTGATAGTGAGTTTGAGCAAACTCATTTAGTTCTTTTAAAAAAACAACCTCCACATATATTATTCTAATTTTTTGGATGAGGACAAAAAGATAGAGATGGATGAAATCATTGCCCATAACAACTAGGAACTGGCAGAGCTAAGATTGGAGCAAAAGAAGGTGATCTCCCATATCTGGTTTTGTTTTCATCACAGTGCTCTAGTGTCTCGAACTAAGTCAGTAACTAGCTTATTAACTATTAATTGATTCAACCTTCCCCAAAGGTGTGCCATAACACTTTAATATGTAATGAACGAATATGTCAAGTAATCTCCCCCAGGCCTTGGCAGCCATGCATGGTCAGAGGACAGGAGAGGAAGAGCCCCACTAACAGGAGAGGGAGAACCCTACTAATGAACAAAGTAGGATTGAAAAAGAGAGCCACTGTATCCTATGGTTTCCAAGGTAAAATTGTCAAGTTATCTCTTAATTATCTTTAGATTGAAAAACAAGTTCTTGTGGATGCTGTTGACTTAAAAAAATAGTCACAGTCTAGAAGTTAAATAGGCATGCATGCTTAGTCACTTCAGTCCTGTCTAATTCTGCAATCCTATGGACTGTAGACCACCAAGGTCCTCTGTCCATTGGATGTTCCAGGCAAGGATACTGGAGTGGGTTGCTGTGTCCTCCTCTAGGGTATCTTCCTGACCCAGGGATCAAACCTGTGTCTCTTAAGTCTCCTGCATTGCAGGTGGATTTTTTGCCACTAGCACTATCTGGGAAGCCCAATGGTGGTGGTGGTGGTGGTGGTGGTTTAGTTGCTAAGTCATGTCCAACTTAAGAGTTATGTTTTATTTGGTGGGAATTTTTAGGACTTCAAGCCTAGAAGATAGCATCTCAAGTGACCCTGAGAGAATTATTCAGAAGAGGGGCGAGGAGGAGTCAGGTACTATAGAAGTTTGCAACAAGGAGCAGGTAGTCTGAGCATCAAAAGATTATTGCTAGTTAAGGAAAATCAGATATCTCAAGTTAAGGAATTTAGTCCTTTTCTATGTATTAGGGAGATGGAAGAGTCTGGGCTTACTGAAATCATTCCTTTCATAGGCATCCCAGCTATCTGGGGCCTGCATCCTGCAATTTGATTTTTCACATCCTTAGCATCACCAACTCAATGGACATGAGTTTGAACAACCTCCGGGAGATGGTAAAGAAGAGACAAGACTGGTGTGCCGCAGTCCATGGGGTCTCAGAGTTGGACACGATTGAGCAACTGAACAACAACAAATTTCCCTGTAGGGAGTGGCGTCAGCCTGACTGCTACCAGATTGCTATGAGATCTGGGACATTTTTCCTATTATTCCTCCTGGGCACCCTCCATGCTCAGATTTTCACATTTGGAGGGCCGGAATGGTTGATGACTATGGCATCCTTGTTTACTGATATGACAGGAAATACCCCATTTCACAACTCTTACAAATGCTTTAAATTGTCTCAAAGTAAAGTCCCTCCATTTCTCCAAAGCTTTAGTAAACCCTGATAGTAAACACACAGAAAGGCATGTGTGAATTCTGCATGGACATCAAGGAAAACGTTGAACTGCAATGCATGCAGTGGTAATAACCCCTGAAGAGCAAACTTTAGAAATTAACACAATACAAGAAAGACAGCTTCCAGACAGACAGAAATTTGGAAAACTGTCAACTGATTCCTGGACCCTGCACCCCCCACCCCACAACCTGCTCCAAATCCCGAGAGTTTGGAAAGGATGCAAGATCTGCTCTTGTTCAAAAAGAGTTCTCAAAGGACATAGTAACTTAATTGACTTCTAAGTTACACTTTTAATTAAATGTATTCTAAAATGAAATGAATGGTCTCAAGAGATACAATGCTGCCTCTTTTTGAAAGACAGTTCAACAGATTCTTGAGCGAAAAACCATCCAATCAATCTCTAAGATTCTAAAATTCTATAAACAGTTGGGGAAAAATTTGTGTGCTTTTGTGTCTTTCAAAACAAACATAAAAATTGTTTTATGTGTGTTTTGTTTGTTTGTTTGTTTGCCAGTGAGGAAGATGCAAATTCCAGGAAAAAATAATGATCATTATTTTACTCAGGAAAATGTCATATGTTCTAAAACTATATGTCTGACAGCTATCAGAGGCTTCAAAATCAGTTCAGTTCAGTTCAGTTCAGTCCTTCAGTCGTGTCTGACTCTTTGTGACCCCATGGACTGCAGCACTCCAGGCCTCCCTGTCTATCACTAACTCCTAGAGTTTACCCAAACTCAAGTCCATTGAGTAGGTGATGCCATCCAACCATCTCATCCTCTGCCATCCCCTTCTCCTCCTGCCCTCAATCTTTCCCAGCATCAGGGTCTTTTGCAATGAGTCAGCTTTTAGCATCAGGTGGCCAAAATATTGGAGTTTCAGTTTCAGCATCAGTTGTTCCAATGAATATTCAAGACTGATTTCCCTTAGAATTGACTCGCTTGATCTCCTTGCAGTCCAAGGGACTCTCAAGAGTCTTCTCCAACACCACAGTTCAAAAGCATCAATTCTTCGGTGCTTAGCTTTCTTTATAGTCCAACTCTCACATCCATGCATGACTACTGCAAAAACCTTAGTCTTGACTGATGGATCTTTGTTGGCAAAGTAATGTATCGGCTTTTTAATACGCCATCTAAGTTGGTCATAACTTTCCTTCCAAGGAGTAAGCGTCTTTTAATTTCACGGCTGCAGTCACCATCTGCAGTGATTTTGGAACCCAAAAAATAAAGTCTGCCACTGTTTCCACTGTTTCCCCATCTATTTGCCATGAAGAGATGGGACCGGATGCCATGATCTTAGTTTTCTCAATGTTGAGCTTTAAGCCAACTGTTTCACTCTCCTCTTTCACTTTCATCAAGAGGCCCTTTAGTTCCTCTTCACTTTCTACCATAAAAGTGGTGTCATCTGCATATCTGAGGTTATTGATATTTCTCCTGGCAATCTTGATTCCAGCTTGTGTTTCTTCCAGCCCAGCGTTTCTCATGATGTACTCTGCATATAAGTTAAATAAGCAGGGTGTAATATACAGCCTTGTCGTTCTCCTTTTCCTATTTGGAACCAGTCTGTGGTTCCATGTCCAGTTCTAACTGTTACTTCCTGACCTGCATACAGGTTTCTCAAGAGACAAGTCAGGTGGTCTGGTATTCCCATCTCTTTCAGAATTTTCCACAGTTTATTGTGATCCACACAGTCAAAGGCTTTGGCATAGTCAATAAAGCAGACATAGTCAATAAAGCTTCAAAATAGATCTCCATTAATATTTATCATTAATTTAAACCCTAGTAATGGCATACTTAAGTGGTATAAACATAACCCAAACATAAGTTTGAATTCCTCCTTTTTTATTAAAAACAAGCAAACTATAGTTATCTCAACCTCAGTTTAAAGTATAAACAATAAATACTTCTCAAAGAAAAAAGACCATTTGAATGACAGAAACAGCTTGTTTATATTCAGAAACAGAACTGTGCCTATGAGAGAGAATCAATGCTTCTAAAAACATATGCCCTTGAGTACTACATCCCAACAGAAATAATTAAAGAAAGTGCTGGTGCTGTTGCTAATTCGCTTCAGTCGTGTCTGACTCTGCACAACGCCATAGATGGCAACTCACCAAGCTCCCCCCTCCCTGGGATTCTCCAGGCAAGAACACTGGAGTGGGTTGCCATTTCCTTCTCCAATGCATGAAAGTGAAAAGTGAAAGTGAAGTCGCTCAGTCGTGTCCAACTTTTTGCGACCCCATGGACTGCAGCCTACCAGGCTCCTCCGTCCATGGGATTTTCCAGGCAAGAGTACTGGAGTGCGGTGCCATTACCTTCTCCAAGGAAAGAAAGTAGGAAATAATAAAATAATTTTTAAATATTGTCTAATCAAAATGGATTTTTCAAAAGGGTCATGACGCTGATCTTAAGGAACAAGTGTCCTGTAAATACCTAACCTAAGGAAATGCTAGTAGGAACTATCAAGGGGAAATTCATCTGGGATATAAAAGTAATCAAACACAAAAGTCCACACACACACACACATATACTCATAATATCTGTAAATGTATTTATTACATCCATATGCCCCAAATCAGAGGTCATTTTAAATGATTTTACCTATAGGACCTTTTTATTGAGACAAAACTGAAAACATAAATTGAATGTGAAATTTCCATTTAGCATTCAAAACACTTACCATTCTTCTGCTTCTACTAATATGGTGGACTATATATATATATACATATATTTTTTTTAATTTCCTGATATAAAACACCTAGAAATGAAAAAATAATGTAAAATATGATATTTCAGCTACTTACCTGAGATTAAGCAAAGTGTGAGAAATCACTAGAATCCAAGTGAAGAAAAAGATGAAAACCAGAGTAAGATTATGTTGATGCTTAGTGTTGATGAAGCAACTTAATAAGAAAAAAAAAAGAACAATTACACAGGCAAAAACTTGAATGGACATTTTTCCAAAGAAAATACACAGATGGCCAACAGGTACATGAAAAGCTGCTCAACATCACTAATCATCAGAGAAATGCAAATCAAAACCAAAATGAGTTATCACATCACACCTGTCAGAAGGTTTATCATCAAAAAGTCTACAAATAACAAATGCTGGTGAGGATGAGGAGAAAAGGGAACTATCCTACTCTGCTGTTGAGAATGTAAATTAGTGTTGTCACCATGGAAAACAGTAATGGAGGGTTCTCAAGAAACTAAAAATAGAACCACCATATGATATAGCATTTCTGTATCTAGATACATATCTGAAGAAAACAAAAACACTAATTTGAAAAGATACATGCAACCCTGTGTTCATAACAGCATCATTTACAATACTTGAGATATAGAAGCAACCTGAGTGTCCATCAAGAGATGAATGGATAAATAAGTTCAGTCACTCAGACGTGTCTGACTCTTTGTGACTCCATGGACTGCAACGTGCCAGGCTTCGTGGATAAATAAGATAGAGAAATGTGTGTGTGTGTGTGTATGTGTGTGCACGCATGTGTGTATAACAGAATACTACTTAGACATAAGACATAATGAAATTTTGCCATTTGTAACAACATAAATGGACCTGATGGATATTATGCTTAGTGAAGTAAGCCAAAACAGAAAGAGACAAATACTGATTTTTTCTCTTATACGTGGAATCTAAAAAATAAAACAAATAAACATATATAACAAAACAGAAACTGACTTACAGAGACAGAGAACAGACAGTGGTTACCAGTGGGGAAATAGAAGCAGTGAGGGGCAAGATAGGAGTAGAAGATTAAGAGATTCAAACTACTACATATGCAATAAATAAGCTACAAGGATATGTTATACAGCACAGGGGATATAGTCAATATTTTATAATAACTTTAAATGGAATATAAGCTATAAAAAGATAGAATCACTATGTTGTACACCTGACACACCTGAAATTAATATAATATTGTAAATCAACTACTCTTTAATTAAAAAAAATATAAAGAAGTTCACTAGAAGCTGAAAAAGAAAGTCTCATAACTTTCAGAGCATTTAAGGGTATAGAATAATAATTATATACCAATCCAAAATACCAAAAAGCTAAGAGTAGAAAAGTCAAGACAAATGAAAAATACAAAACATTATACTTAAAGCAATTCGAATATACCAGTAATAACATGAAATGTGACTGGACTACACTTGCCAGTTAAATATTGGAAAATTTCTGTGATACAGTCAAAAGAGACATATCTGAAGTATAAAACCTAAAGTTTGAAACAAAAGTAAAACCTCACAAGATTTGTACAAGTAAAATCGAAAAATTATAGGCCAATTTTTCATGGGAAGACATGCAAAATCAATTCCAAATGGATTGTAGATATAGATATAATTGTGAGAGAGAAAAATATCTCTTTATATCTAAGATTTTAACATAGAAAAGGTAGTCATGATCTTAAGTTAGGAAAATATTTCTTAAAGAAGACTCAAGGAAGCACTAACAATAAAAGAAATGACATAAATTGGATTTTACTAAAATCAAGAACCTCTGTTTATCAAGAGATGTTATCAAAAGAGTGAAAAGGCAAGAGAAAATTGGAAGATATTTGCAATTCATATATCCATCAAAAGATTTTCCTAAACATCAAAGAAAAACAAAAAGATAATCTAGTTGCAAATGGCTAGACACTTGGAAAAGCATGTCCTAAAGAGAATGTCCCCTCTTCAATAAATATGATTGTTCATTAAGAAAATGGCTGCTTAAATCACAATACTATACCTATCAACAGCCACTACAATGGCTTCAAATTTTTTAATTGAAATGAGTTATGACAATGTGGAGCAAATGGGCTATCACATACTATTGATGGGAAAATAAATTGGTAAAACCATTTAGGAAAATGCTCAGTATCTACTGAACATAACCATACACTATTATTAATACCTAACAATTCAGTTATTGGGCAAAAACTCAAGAACAGTACATTCATTATGTATACCAAAATAATGAATTGAAAAGAAATATTATTATTAATACCACAAAACTACAAACAACCCTAATCTAAAATAGAATTGACAAATAAAATGTGATATTTTCCATAAAATGGAACACTATATAATACTGAAAAAGAATAGTTACTACTACACATAGAAATGTCAGTCTCACAAATATTATATTTAATTAAGTGAAATATTAAAAATATTCTGTATTGTTCCAACAATATAATATTAAAAGCAATTGAATCTAATCTACAGTTTGCCTTCAGTGGAGTTACGGTTAGGAAGAAACGTGGAGCACTCTTCTATATTTTGATCTTGATTGATCTGTGAGCAGTTGTGGGCTTCCCAGGTGGCACTAGTGGTAAAGAACCTGCCTGCCAGGTTCCAAATGTAGGAGATTAGGGTTCAAGCCCTGGGTCAAGAAGATCCTCTGAAGGAGGGCAAAGCAACCCACTCCAGTATTCTTTCCTGGAGAGTCCCATGGACACAGGAGCCTGGAGAGGCTATAGTCTATAAGGTCACAAAGAGTCAGATACCACTGAAGTGACTTAGCATGCAACACACACACACACACACACACACACGACTGAAATGACTTAGCAGCAGCAGCATGTGCAGTTGTGGAAGTTATTTGAGGATAATAGAGCCATCCATGGCTTTTGAACACAGCAGAGATAACTGGTCCACAAAGAGATTTAATCCTTAGCTTTGACTCATCAGCCTAATACTCTATAAAACTGAATTCACTTTAGTAAATGTATATATGCTTCGTGATGTTTTCTACTGTGATGTTTATATCTCTTTATATAACTGTTAAAGATATATACTATCAAGTGACTATTCTGATTTGTATTCCTTGAAAGTTATTTAATATCTTTTTTTTTCTTTTTGAGGAAGACCTTTAGGTATTCTTGCTTTCTACTTATTTAAAGTTCTAAAATTTACTTCCTTAGATCATATCTTTATCCTTGTAATAATGCCTAATAGAGCTGTTCTTATTTTGCAAGCATAACAAAGACTATATGTTGTGTAATCCTGGAGGCTTTCTGATGAGTACCGCATAAGTTGAGGTCCATTTAACAAATATGATCTCATGCACTGTCAGCATATGTGTACTCACTATAATTAAAATGCAATAACAAGAAATGCATGGCAAATGAGTCTTAAACCTCTACCGACATATGAAATAACTTCTCCCTCCCAGGGTCAATTGAACCACATTTCTCACTTATTTTACCCTATGTCTCCACATAGATCTATAACAGTATGGGGAAAAAAATTCCCTTTCTCATTACAGAGAAATGCTGTAATAATTTAATTTCATTGCTCAAGCTAAGGACTTTTAAATATTGCAATTTCTATGGCAATCCCCTTTCCGTTTATTGTACTGGAGAATATCTTTTTATTCAAACTGCATCCATAATATCAAGTGCAAGGAAATTGCAGCTAAACCAATCACAGCATGGTAACTCTTGAATTAATATTCTTAAACAATGAGCATAATTTCAGAAATGCTTCCATGTTTCTCTCAACAAGGAAGGAATCATTTCAGTGTGTCTAGTGATCACTAAACCTAAAGATTTAAAGTGGAAAATTTCAGGATCCCAACACTTGGCCTCAAAATTTATTAACAAAACATCTGGACTTTGGATATTTTTCTTTGATTAAGGTTGGCATTTGTTCAGCTAAGCATTTAGCTATAAGGAGAGCTTCTTCCCTCAGACTGCTGTTTGCATGGCATGTGCAAATAGTTTCTCCTCCACGAACAGCTACAGCAGCTAATACCTTTCACTGTCTAGAATAACCTGAAGATTGAATTTATTTAGATAGTGGTGTACTTTGTAACTGTGGAAAGCACTTTCATTTACACAGATAGAATTTTCTATAAAGTTTTCATTCAAATATTTGATATCATATAGACACACCTTTAATTTGAATGGACAGAAGAAATCATTTGTTTCGTTAGAGAAATAACAAGACAGTTAAAAATTTTTGTTGGTGTTACTGGACATTACATGTTATTTACTTACCCTAACAAGAAACTTCTTGTGTTTTTTTTTTTTTCTTCTTCTTCTTTCTTTTTTTAAAATCGTGGCCTGGCACAAAACCCTCAGTGCCCACAGCATCTCTTCCATCCTCTGGAAGCCAGAGCTGGAGTGGCAGCCCAACCAAGATTGGAACCAAAAGTGAAGTCCTCACCTTCATCACCATCCCTGAGATACCTGTTCCTTTATGGTTGCTTAACATTCAGTTTTGTGAATGTTAAATATCTACTACACACAGCATATTTTTTTAAGTATGAAGGAAAAACATCAGTGAATACATTGAAACTTATTAAGTTAAATGTCACTAATAAACAATTTCATAAAAATGATTTTGATATTTGGAGAATGACTATGTCATGGAGAATGACTATGATATTTCTTTATTCTTTACCCATGTCCATTAGCTATTTTTCAGCAGCTACTAGTATTTATATTATACATTAATAATTTTAAAGAACTTAGTTTTTGCATCTACTAAAAATACAATATAAGTAGTTGATAAATTAAAAGATAATGAAGCACTAAGTTTTAAAATTTATTACAGAAGGAAGGATTAGTGACAAGGAAATAGATTCAACTACCTGGTAAACTTCTTTTGTATGTAATTGAAGGTTTTGGAAAATAAAGTTTTTCCAATTGAAAAAATTTGAGGGCAATTTAATTAAATTGAACATTATTGACAATGTTTACTATTATGTTGCAATCAGTATTGTGCCCCTATTCAGCTATGTCTCATTTCTCTTTTGTTGTGTGTTTTCTGATGAGACTCACTTAGGTGATTTTAAGATGATAAAGAGTGCACATAAGGTGTTTTATTTATCTGCGTAAGCACAAAACTGGCAAATATTACATCCTGAATATAGTAGTATCTTATTTAAAATGATTCACACTTTTTTTCCTGTGTTCAAAGCACCATGCTCAAGACTGAAAATATTCAGAAAAATTAGACACGGTGCAACTTGTCTATCATAGGTTTATAATACACCAAGAGAAACAAGTTTCTAAGGAATTGATGTAAATTCTCATAATATTTTGAGCTATGTTCAGTGGAATCACCAAGGCTGTTAATTAATTAAGGTAGCTTAAGGAAGACTTTCAGAAAAGAGCATATGTGAGCTAGATCTTGAGAAACAAGTGGGAAGGAGGGATGGACTGCAAATGATGAAGTTTCTCAAAATTCAGTCATTATGGATCACATCTAAGACCTATGTTAACACCTCTATAAATAGTTATGTCATATTTTCCTCCATATGATTGATTTTATCAAATTTTAAGTAAAAATAGAATGCTGTAGGACTTCCCATAATGAAAAAAAAAAAAACTGTCATCTGCCACAAAGAGAAGGTGGAGTTTAAAAGAAAAATATGTTGAAACAAAGAAAACTATATTTGATGTAGCTTTTGTTGTACCAAAGACATTAAATAGTCAGGTGTAGTCTAGGTCTGCATTCCTTCTTAAAAAGAGAAATCAATACAAGTTACTAAAAGAAAATAAAGATTCATTTAAAAAGATAACAAAAGGATTCTGCAATGATCTCACTTGTGTGCTCCCAAATTCATATGATAAAACCTTAACACTCGATGTACTGGTATTTGGAGACAGGCCTTTCTAAAATGAGACACAAGAAAGCATGCTTTCCCTCTCTGCCTGTGGGGACACAGCAAGAAGTCCGTCATCTCAAGACCTCCAGATTCTTTCCTTTTTAATAAAATAGACTTCCTAGTCAGACCACAGACAAAGACAAATTGACTATCAGAAATTAAGCAATGGCAGTATTTCACAAATGTGAACAGAAATTTATTAAATCATGACATTTATCTGTTCACTACTTTGATAACATAGATCTATTCTATTTTTAATCCTGAATAATTTAAATAATTACTCTACATTAAATATTTAACCTATTTAAAATGATCCTGTCCCAAATATATCAATTAAATGCATACATTATATGCAAGATTACTTTTATTAAACCAAATTAAATATTGAACTAAATTTAATAATTAAACTAGATTTCATATTAGATCAATTTAACACACAGTGTAAAAGGTTCAGTTTGTGCAAGAATGAAAGGGTAACAGAAATAAATACTGGATACGTTAAAAAAGAAAAAAAACCCATAAATTTAGTTAATAAAATTTCAAACATGTAAACTTTAAGGTACTAATTCATGTGGTACACACATGTGTGAGTGTGCACTGATGCATTTAAAGATAAAAAAATATTGTTATAAAAGTAGACCTTTATTCTGGAGAGCTATAACAAGTTATTCATGACTCCCTAGAATTATCAGTTACCACCGTGGCATATATATTTCGCTATTAAAATGCAAGCAAGTTGAATTAAAAACCCTAAATTACCTCCTCAACCCCTAATGAGAGCTACCATGTTCCTAATAAAAGATGAGTTTAGATCATGTCTGAGCAGTAAACCAGCCTCACTCTTCAAGCTTATTTATTAATTGAAAATAAAAATGTTTATTCAGCACTTAATTGTGGATATTGTTTTAGGTCCTGAGGATATAGAAATGAATAAGTTGGGAAAAACTCTGCTCCTATGAAGTTTTATTCAAGTGTGGGGAGTGAGGGGGTGACAGAGAACCAAACACATAATGTGCAAACAACATGAAGTAAAATAGAGAAGAGGAAGGATGACAGAGAATGGCAGGAATGGAAATGATATTTGATTTGGGAAACTAAGACAAGCCTTTCCAGAAAGGTGATATGTGGGCATTAAGAGATGAGGGGATGTTTCTGACCTGAAAGAAGAGTGGTTAAACCTCAAGACTGAAGGAACGTAAGTGACTCCTTCTCATACTTCCAGAGAATTCCAGGTTTGTTTACAGACTGTCCCAAATAGAAACATTAAATCTGAATATTCAGAAAGTTTTAAAGATCATAGACATCCAAGGAAGCTCTCAAAATCCTAAACTTTTGTGCAACTATCAATTTAGATGTTAGTTCTGACACATATACAAACCTTTGAGATTCAAAATATAATTACTGGGACTTTCCTGGCAGTGCAGTGGTTAAGTCTCCATGTTTCCACTACAGAGGGCATGAGTTTGATCACTGCTTGCAGAACTAATATCCCACATGCCACGGGTGGCCAAAAAAATAAATAAAGTTCTTGTCTCACTAAACTTGTTTTTAAGAAAGCAAAAAATATAATACAATTGTTTATATCCAAAATTTAAATCAACTCTAGACTCTAATCAATGATATAAAAGATGAATGTTATCTTCTGTTTAATTTAAGGCAAACCAAAATGTGCTGTCCACTACTTTTCTCAAATGCCACAGTCCCTTTTCTGCCTTTATAAGGAGGACACATAGAACATGATTGAAATTTGTTGATTGAAAAGCTTGCAGGGCCTTGGAGTCCTCATTCTGACCATTCATCCCCATTTGTCTTTACTTGTCTGCAGAAGTTAAAGGTGTAGAAACTTTACACTGAATTTACACTAAAAGCAAGATGTAAACTGAAAGTTTGGAGCTAAAAACTCTAAAATAAAATTAAAAAAAATCAATTTCAGTAAATTTTCTGAATTGTATTATTGGGATCTATGATTACTTGACTTCTAATGAGTCAATTTAATTATATAACAATTATTTGATGTTTTAAGTTCCATTTCTTTTCATTTCAAACTTTAGCAATTATGAAAAGAATCAAGCCAATGTAATTTAGCTGGAAAAGTAGAAAATTGGGATGGCTTGATATTTTATATGTATTCAATTTTCCACTTCATTGTCGCAGCTCTGCCAACACAGACTGACGTTTTGTATCATGGCATAAGTAGAACAGTGAAAGTTAAAATTCTCTCAGTCCAGAGCTATCATCTGTGAAACTTGCTTCCTCAGGAGATGCTTCTTTTCCATTGCCTTGAGATTTTATCTAGCAAAGAATCTCTAAAATGTCTATTTGGTGGTTTTGTGTATTCCTAACTGAAATAGTGAGAAATCGAATTTATTCTAGAGAAAATCACTTACTTACCTTGTAAACATACTTCTATCATTTCTTAGGGTCTCAGGACAAATTATTATTTTCTGGATCCTCATACTCTGAATAAATGCCTGACATGCTATAGGTACCCTCCAGATTGAATTCAATTAAATCACAGCGAAATACCCAGAAGCACTTAGTTCCTCTACCTGTTAAATCTCCATTGTTTGCCCCTGACATGATTTGGGCCAAACTTTATTCAGTAGCATTTGTCTTACTGCATGTATATTAGTCTTCACTATTTTATCTCAGTTAAAAAAATAACGAAAATAGTAAAACATGTCCTGAATCTAAATATACCTTGGCTATTACTCCACAGACTGTCTTTACTTTTGTTGAATTTCCCTTGATTTCACTTGCAAGAAATTAAATATACCTGTTTATAACTTACATTTGTGCTCTTCACTAAGCTCTCTTGATAAAATTCATGAGAATAAGATAGTTTGAGTTGCATTTAGGTGATTTTCCAGAATTACAATTCTTGATATCAACTTATTCTCAAATGGAAATATATATACATATTATATATTATATTATATATAATATATATATACTTTATTTATAATTTAATTGCAATGTTCCTGATCATTGCAGTTACGTATTTTAAAATATATGCATTTTTCTTCTATTGTACTCTTATAATATGCAAGACATTATACATATCAGTATTAAAGCACACCAGAAAGATTTATTCATGCAACTTTGAAACTGAAACAATTAGTTCTCTACTGTGATTTTTAGAAGAACTATTAATTCCTCTATTTGATAATATATTCACAATACTTTAGCACTACTTAGTAGCTGCTAAGTTGCTTCAGTTGTGTCCGACTCTGTGCGACCCTATAGATGGCAGCCCACCAGGCTCCCCCGTCCCTGGGATTCTCCAGACAAGAATACTGGAGTGGGTTGCCATTTCCTTCTCCAGTGCATGAAAGGGAAAAGTGAAAGTGAAGTTGTTCAGTCGTGTCCGACTCTTAGCGACCCCATGGACTGTAGCCTACCAGGCTCCTCCATCCATGGGATTTTCCAGGCAAGAGTACTGGAGTGGGATGCCATTGCCTTCTCCGCTACTTAGTAGGGACCACCATTATTTCTGATGCAAAATCCTTGTTTTAGAGAGATTTAAACTAGCTATGCTCTGGTCCTAATATGTTATTGATTGGAAGGGAAGTGAAACAAGTTAAGAGACATGCAGACTCAGGCTGGCTGTTTGGGATTTTTTGGTTGTTGTTCCAATTTTTATTCCTTGATATAAAAGGAGAGTTGGATCAGAGTCACGGTTTCCTGTGAACATGAGAAAATGACTTTGAGGACATAAAGTGGATATGATTAGACATTCTTAAAACCATTTACTAAACTGACTTTTTAAAAAGCAATCTTATAATTTAATTTTCTAATACCTGTGTCCACACACTGCTATTTATCTGAAGCTTCAACATCTTTTTGCATTATCCCAACTATCCGGA
Source organism: Giraffa tippelskirchi (assembly GCF_054371585.1). Lineage (NCBI taxonomy): Eukaryota > Metazoa > Chordata > Mammalia > Artiodactyla > Giraffidae > Giraffa > Giraffa tippelskirchi. The sequence continues at coordinate 124,150,110 of NC_137283.1, forward strand.
CTGTCCCAAAACTATGTCTAATGAAGACTTCATTGTGGTACAAAATCCCAGCGAGTATTTTTTCAGGAACAAAATCTCAGTTATGATTTTTTGGGAAGGAAGAACATCAGATGTTTCAAACCTCAGCAGCAGAATTCTTCTTCCCTTTGTGTCATACAGATTCATCTCTGTCAATTTTCAAGGACTTCCCTTAAACAGATCTATACATTCACAGCCTTTTTCAGGATTTCATAGTTCTCCAACTAGAGGCAGAGTGTGTTGCTCTGCCCTGCTGATGTTGGAATTGATGGCACGTACTTGGTCCATGGAATGTGGAAGAAGTGAGGATGTGTTAGTTCCAGCCAAAGGCCACAGAAGACATCAAGCATTTCTGCTTATTTTTATTTGCAACAGTAATTCACAGTGCTAAGAATGAAATCCTGGGTAGCTGCTGGTCCATGATGAATAAGAAGGTACAAGGAGCTAACCTATCCCTTCTTCAGCCTGGAGACATTGTGAGCAGCAAACCCCTTCCCCCCACCAGGGCTATACATGCCCCCTCTCAGGACTAGCCCTAAGCAAAATTAATGGTTATTGTTATAAAGCACAGACTTGGGTACTTTTATTATGCAGCAGTATTGCAGAAATAACTGACTAATACAGATAGTGTGACTAATACATTAACAGAATAAAAGGAACAGAATGCTTCTCAGAAACAGTAGCTAAGTTAGTGACATATAAATATAAGAGTAGTCACTCATTCTAATCATGAAAATGAGGGGATTTTTCTTTAGGTTCCAGTGAATAATCTCTGTGAATAAACCCAAATGAAAAGGACTAGACAGGTTTAGCTGGAATAAATATCTTTCTGAATATAAAATGAAGGCTTGAGCTAAAGATTTATTTATGAACAAGCATGTGAAGTTGAGTTTCGTTTTCCCGTTTCTGTAGTTATAATTTATAAAGTCCTCAAAAAATATAGCTTAAATAGATGTGTTTGATTGGAAGAATCTTTGAAAACTTTGCCTCATAACACAGTCAATATCTCAGACTCGACCAATGGTCTATCCCAACCTGGCTAAAAATTTTTGCTTTCTCAAAACTAGTATCATCTCCCAAATCATACATTTTCACACCTCTTTCTCCCCTTTGATGCTCTCTTCTATGCAAAATCTTGACATGACATAAGGGACTAAACAGAGGGAAGATCATTAGGAGAATTTGAAACTTCAAAGCTTCTTCTAGAGAATTCCTGACTGGTCTCTTCTAACTTTTTCTGTGACCTCCTGAGAGAGAGACAGAGACAGTGGGAGAGGTTTGTTTTTGTTTGTTTGCTTGTTTGTTTTGTTTTTAGAGAATTTGTTCTATTTCTCTTGAAAACAAACACAATCATATATACAGACATATTTTGGGCTTCTATGAAAAAAACATTAAATTCTTAAAATAAATTTCCCCTTTTACTTACAAAATACTGTCAATATTTTGAATTATATTCCTGCTGCTTGAAAATAAATCAGTCCACTTCAGTTCAGTTGCTCAGTCATGCCTAATTCTTTGCGACCCCATGGACTGCAGCACGCCAGGCTTCCCTGTCCATCACCAAATCCCAGAGCTTGCTCAGGCTCATGTCCATTGAATCAATGATGCCATCCAACCATTCATCCTCTGGCATCCCCTTCTTCTCCTGCCTTCAATCTTTACCAACATCAGGGTCTTTTCCAATGAGTCAGTCCTTTGCATCAGGTGGCCAAAGTATTGGAACTTCAGTTTCAGCCTCAGTCCTTCCAGTGAACATTCAGTACTGATTTCCAGTAGGATTTAATGGTTTGATCTCCTTGCAGTCCAGTGGATTCTCAAGAATCTTCTCCAACACCACAGTTCAAAAGCATCAATTCTTTGGTGCTCAGCTGTATTTATAGTCCAACTCTCACATGCACACATGACTACTGGAAAAACTTCAGTATTATTGCCTTGAGAACTTCATTAACAGTATGAAAAGGCAAAAAAATATGACACTGAAAGATTAACTCCCCAGGTCAGTAGTTACCCAATATGCTACTGAAGAAGAGTAGAGAAATAACTCCAGAAAAAATGAAGAGACAGAACCAAAGTGGAAACAATGCCCAGTTGTGGATGTGACTGGTGATGGAAGTAAAGTCTGATGCTGTAAAGAACAATACTGCATAGGAACCTGGAATGTTAGGTCCATGAATAAAGGCAAATTGGAAGTGGTCAAACAGGAGATGGCAAGAGTGAACATCAACATTTAAGGAATCAGTGAACTAAAATGTACTGGAATGGGAGAATTTAATTCAGATGATCATTATATCTACTACTGTGGGCAAGAATCCCTTAGAAGAAATGGAGTAGCCCTCACAGTCAACAAGAGTCCAAAATGCAGTACTTGGATGCAATCTCAAAAACAACAGAATGATCTCTGTTCCTTTCCAAGGCAAATCATTCAATATCACAGTAATCCAAGGCTATGCCCCAACCAGTAATGCTGAAGAAGCTGAACAGTTCTATGAAGATCTACAAGACCTTCTAGAACTAACACCCAAAAAAGATCTCCTTTTCAATATAGGGGACTGGAATGCCAAAGTAGGAAATCAAGAGATACCTGGAATAACAAGCAAAATTTGGTTTTGGAGTACAGAATGAAGCAGGGCAAAGGCTAAGAGATTTAACAAGAGAATGCACTGGTCATAGCTAACACCCTCTTCCAACAACACAAGAGACACCTCTACACGTGGACATCACCAGATGGTCAATACTGAAATCAAATTGATTATATTCTTTGTAGCCAAAGATGGAGAAGCTCTATACAGTCAGCAAAAACAAGACCGGGAGCTGACAGTGACTCAGATCATGAACTCCTTATTGCAAAATTCTGGCTTAAATTGAAGAAAGTAGGGAAAACCACTAGACCATTCAGGTATGAAAATAAATAATAAAGAAATTAGTTCCAGCAGTGGGGATTACAATTCACAAGTCCTAAAATATGAATCTGGAGGGGGTAAAATTAGGTAGAAAACAACTAGAATTGAGCTCAACCATCTTTATGAGAAAGAACGTATTATTCAAACTCTCCTCTTCAGTTTCTCAGGAATTAATCCACATACTCTAGAAGATGTAGTAGAAAAAATGGCATGGTAGTTGAGTAAATTTGCATTTTTATATAAACAATATCAGTGACACTTCTCACAAAAACTGAAAGGCAATAACAGAAGAACTATATATGTTTCCCAAGAAAAAGCTTTTTCTGCCCTGAATGGTGAAATGTCCCAAACTTGTCTGACTCTTTGCAACCCCATAGACTGTTGCCCTCCAGGAGCCTCTGTCCATGGAATTTTCTGGGCAAGAATACTGGAGTGGATTGCCATTTCCTTATCCAAGGGATCTTCCTGACACAGGGATCAAACCCACATCTTCTGCATCTCTTGCATTGGCACGTGGTTATTTACCCTTTGAGCCACTTGGGAAGCATTGCTGCCCTAGTCATACCCTAGTCAAACACTGAAGAACTGACAAAGTTTAAATGATATTTAAATAACAAAAAGCCTCACTGAAGCCAGCAATATCTGACTCAGTTGTGTTCTAAAGTCAGAGAACCAACTGGGAGGTTGTGCAGAGACAGATTACTTAAAATATGCCCCCAAAGTGACAAAGTTACAATAGGAAGGACACTGCTCAAAGGTAGATTAGAAAAAAGTGCCTCACTCTGTCTACACCAGCCTATGTTTTCCCATTGATGCTCTGAGGCAAGAACCAATACTGAGAGAGCAAATTTGATGGGAGAATTCATAGACCTGATTGTAAGAATTAGAAATCATACAGATGACGCTCAGTTTTGACTGTGGGCTAGAAAACAGTTGAGGGTCAGTCAATTATAGCTTGGAGATAAGCCTCACACTCACTGAATAAAGTGATGATTAATTAAAAACATGGCTATGTTCACAATCATTGGACATGCATAATCATTCCCACTAACACTAAATGTACTACATGGACAGCATGAAAAATCCTAACACAAAACCATCTCAGGACTGACCTTCAGAAAAAAAGAAAATCCTTCCAGCAGACAGAATTGAAGCAGCTAGCTTGACTGACCCAGCTGCCACCAAACTTAGTACTTGATAGCAGACAGAACGGGTTTCCCATGTGGCACAGCGGTAAAGAATCTGCCTGCCAATGCAGGAGATGCAGGTCAATCCTTGGGTCATGAAGATCCCCTGGAGTAGGAAATGGCAACCCACTCCAGTATTCGTGCCTGGAAAATTCCACGGACAGAGAAGCCTGGTGATCTACAGTCCACAGGGTCACAAAGAGTTGAACATGAATGAGCACACAATCACAGGAGACAAAAATCTCTTGACAGGCTCTGCAACACATTCACATAATCAGGAGGCCAGTTGAAGGAATGACAGCATGATAGATAGCTCCAAGGGTTAAGGGATGTAGAATAATAATTTCCCTTACTCAGGAAACTCACAGTTTTCAGGAAGAGTGTCCCATTCTAAAAACTATAGTGTTTTCCCAAAACTGCAAATGCTAAACTTTCGGCAAATTCAAAATACTTCAAGTGATATATTCATATAAAGTTGTAGGGGTCGTACTATATGTGATACAAACCAGATCTAACTTTTTTTCTGAATAACATAAAATGTCAATGTTTTCACATTATTAGTCACCATTTAGTACAGCTTTCTTCATTGATCCACCCCACTTCTCTGTGTCTCATTTATAATACTTGAATTACATCAGTGAATATCACTTGGGTATTGTATTTTATACATGTTTGACACATCTGCTAGTTATTTCAAATTTTATTTAGTCTTTTGGTTCCATAAGAGAAAAGGAATCATCAGCAATCTTTAACCTGTAAGTCTGAAATATTCAAAGTCAAGCAAAATTTGTCTGTGGGAGACATTGCCTAGCCTAGTCTCTTTTCAATATACTTTTTTTCATCAGGAACCTCTTCCATCACTAGTTTATATTTTGGCCAAACTGGGAAACTGAGATGTCATTAGATTTCATTTTCAATATCTTGGCAGATTCTTTACCAGCTGAGCCACTAGGGAAGCCCTTAACATCTCTGCCACACTCCTGACATGGGAAAGGACCTGACTGAGAATTTACCCTAAGATCCAGATCAACTGTCATTCTATGTAGGTCTTAACTCTTCTATAAGAGATTTGGTTATGTATTCACTGGGGGGAAAAGGGTGGAGTTTGAGGAATTATCCCCATCTGAGTGTGATCATGCTGAGTTCCAGTGTTGCCACCCGGACTAACAGGTATGGAACACAAGGAGTAACTGAGGGTGATACTGATGAACTTGGATGAGACGTCTGATCTTCTATACCTTTCTGAGGATGAATGTCTAATACAGAAATACTTGTTTTCTTTAGCATCAGAGGACAGATGACTGTCCTATCAAACACTGAATGCTTCTTTTTTCAGTGTTTATGCTACATCTAATAATGTTTTTGTTTTCACAGTGACTAATGAGAGTAGATGTTCATGTATAAAATGGTGAAAAATTGGTCCTGGATTAGGCTTGCACCCAGAAAATAGATGAAGTCTACAGTTTAAAACTTGCAAAGGAAGAGTATTTGCAGTCTGTACCTTAAAGGGGTGAATCACCACACACTGGAGGCTGTCCATGTCTGGACACAGTGACAGTGAACCCGAGGTCCTTGATGCTGCTAAAGATGCAGCTGTGGTTATCCTGGAAAGGAAGTGAGCTTCTTGATGGCAGATTACATCTCATTAAATTGTGGAAGGATATTCCATGGAAAAAGTCAATAAGAAAGCAAGAAATACAATGCTTTATAAAGATCAACAACAAGTGAGATAGAATTGAAATGTTTTACTAAAGATAAATTTATAAAAGAAATATAACCAGAAGATAAAGTATCTTAAGGGGACTGTGTAATACAGGGAAGAGCAGAGAGTTTGTAATATAATATATGGATTTTCATTAGAAAAGTTCGTCAGAGGGCAGCCAAAAGGAGAAATGGCAATAGGAGAGCAGGATGAGATTAATTACACAGCTGAACAAAGGCATGATCCTCTCACGGGGAGGCAAGCAAGCCTGCTCTCTTTTATAGATAATTATGCCTAGTACAGCCTAAGATCCAAGTTTTTCCAAACAGGCACTTATTCTAGAAGTGAAATATTAAAAATTTTACTGAGCCAAATCTTTCACGGCGTCTTCCTCTATTTCCTTTTTCAGGTGTACACAGTTTGAAAGGAATAAATGCACCCTCAGCCCAGGGAGATGGAGGAAAAAAAAAGACTATACCTGGTGCAAGCCTTGCTGATGGCAGAACAAGTGGGCCAGTTCTGTGTGTCACAGAATTGCAGCGATTCTGGTAGGAGATTTTCACGACTTCATAAAAACTTAATAGTAATCAAAGAGGTTTTCCTCCTTCTGTTAAAAAAGAAAAAGTAGGGGGCTGAGCAGACAGGGGAAATCTTTCACCTGAGAGTTAGAGGGGACCAGTTTCCCATTCACAGGCTAGTCCTGCAGGACCACGTCATTAGCTATGAATGCTTTGTTCTTTTGCAGAATGTTTTGCAGCCCTGATGAGTTTGGCTTTGACTGTCTCCCTGGAGGAGGGCAGACTTAGTGTTGGGAACACAGCAGGCTAAGCCTGTGTTCTAAGCAGAGTGTACAGTTGCTAATAAAGTGTTTGGATTTTGCTTTTCTTCTTTTCAGGTGCAGAAAGCTCTGGTGACCCTGATGTGCTGCCTGAATATTTTGATCTCTGTCTAAATCTATGCAGTTTTTGTGCATCTAAAAATAAGTCTTTAAGAGAATGTAGTACTTAATATGTATTCAGAGTAAGTAGGAGGAAAAGGAGGGCATTTTATCAAAAAAGTTAAAAGTAAGTGAATCTGCAATGACCTTATGACCAAAAGATATAGAGCCATAAGATCTAAAAGCATTGAAAAAGACCTCAAGGGTCCACACTCACATCTCATTCAAATCACCATCTCAGAGGCTAACCTCTTCTTGAACATATTGAATGATAAAGGAGGGCCCACCTCCCAAGACAGCCAGTTTATTTTGGGCCATTCCTAATTATTCCATCATCTAAACATTGGTCTCAGTTCTGCCATCAAATAGCTTGTTGACCCGAATCTAATTTCTCAGCCATATTTGTTTATTGAATTTTGTAAAACTTCACGTCCTTTGTCAACTTTTGTTTGGACTAAATAATGCTAATTTTTTTCTTCACGTCTTACATGATTTCAAGCCTTACAATCTTTGTGCTCAGGGTCTTCCCTGGTGGTCCGGTGGTTAAAATTCGGCACTGCCACTTCAGGAAACATGGGTTTGGTCTCTGGTATGGTCGGGGAATAACATCCTGAGTGCTGTGGCTGTGCAGTGGGGGAAAAAAAAAAAAAAACCCCTTCATGCTAGCACTTTATCTAGGATTATTTAGCATGTTAGCATCTTAGTTTCAAATGACTAAAATTCCATGGAAACTAGTTAAGGAAGGAAGGAAGGAAGGAAATGTATTATGCAACCACTGGAATTTTTCACAAAATCCAACAATTTCAAATCAGTTATCTTCTGGACATTCTTTTGAGAGTAAAGTTTCTTTCAAAACGTGATGAAAATAACCTCAATAATTTCTGACCAGTTCAAATTAAAGTCTATTCATTGTGTCTTTTTTTCTAACCCGTATCTGCTTGCTAACACAGCCATGTTCAGCCCAGCCCAGTCGTTGTACAAGGTGCTTCCTGTGAAGAGTCAGGCGTTCTCTGGTTCCCTGCTTCTACTACTGATGTTACTGGGTAGGGACTATGGATGCTACCCCTCTTGCCAAACTTAGACTGTTCTGTAAGATGACAAATAATCCTGCCCAAAATGCTAACAGCAGGACCGCAGAGAAGCAATGTTAATGGAGTCAAAGGTTTTGGATGCCACATCATTATTTCACATGAGATTTCACTTAAGTCACATCTCTTTATCTCATACCTTTTGCATTTAGATTTTTAAAATCAAAGTGTAGGCTTCATATTTATTTTAATTTCATTCACTCGTGTTATTGTTCATCATGTGTCCCAAGCTATTATTTATTACCTTTTTAAATTTTTAATTTTGAGTAAGTCCTAGGAGAGGCACTGGAAATTACTGGCTACATCATGGGCTAGATCCAACAGACATGGGTTTAAGCACTGACTCTACCACTTTAAGCTGAATGATTGAAGACAGATTAATCTTTCAAACCTTGCCTCTGCCAGGTGAGGAGCTAATGGTTAACTCATTATTTGCTTGTGAAAATAAAATGAGAGAATCTAGGATAAAATTGTTCAGTGCATGGTGGTAGTTACACTGGTAGTCATCATTATGAATATTCACAAATTGCATGAAAATGCCTTACACTCACCACAGTATTGATACAAATGCTAATATACCTGTACTCTGTCATCCTTTTAGGAGGCCTCCACTTAGAATGATATTTTTCCGTTGATCACCATCCCCAGAAGACTTGCTTAACATAAAAGGCAGCTGTTATGTTGTTGATTATTTTGATCAGCTTAGGTCATAGGCTGTCCATGTGTGTGTTTATTGAACTTCAGTTCCACCTAAATCATGCCCTGGCATTCAAGTCGCAAAATAATTCTCTAAGTAGAGATGGAGCAAAATCTGTTTCAAGTAATCCAGAATTCACTATTTTTTCCAATGGAAACTAATTAGGAGAGTAAAGTTGCAAGTTAAAAAAAAAAAAATCATTCTGTTCCAGCAGATATTTTAAAGTATTCACAGAAATCCTAAAATTTAGGCATGATTATCAACTCTTCAAATGCAGTCTTCAAATGGAATCATTTACATTCCCACATCAAAGTTTATTGACTAGGCAATTATCTGTGGATCCAAATAAATGATTCAATTCACCAAGCCCTGAGGCAACACAGACCATTGCTAGAGCACATGGTTCTCCTTTAACTTAGGATCTAAATGAAAGAGACGTATGTTAAATATGTGGGGCATTTTTTTTGGGGGGGGAGCGGAGAAGAGACCTGTAAATGATGCTCAAATTTATGGAAAAATTAAATAAAGAAAGTGTTTAGGATCCAAGTGTATCTCTCCATTCTCCTAGAACCAAATTGAAACCTTAGTTTGGAAAAGCCATATAAACAAAGGCTAATAACAAGTCATTTAATCCTCTAGTGGATAGAAATGCTGAGTGTGCAGCAATTAACATATCTTTTAGGAATGACCCATTAGTGCCATATAGAAAAAACCACTCCTTCCTATGTCCTGAGAATATGATATTACAGCTGTTTTCCATGTAAATATCATTCATTAGCCTAGTTGAGGGTGTGGCCTGGAACAGAGCAAAGCCTGTGGGAGCAGGCTGTCTGCCTATAATGCATATGGGTAGACACATGCATTCGTCCTCACAGGGGGTCACTGACAACAGCTGGAACCCTGCATCTGTCTAGGAAAATGCATGCCCAAGAGCTAAGAGTGTCCTCCGGTAATTCCATAATCTGCTCCTTTCCATGACAGTGTTACCCTCATTATTTAAATTTTGCAAGGAGCCATCAAGCAAATATACATTGAAACTTTTTGACGGGCTGAGATCCTGGGTTACAGAAACACAGAGTCACTGTGGCCCATGGGTTCCTGGAAAATTAAAAATTTTAGGGTTTTGTGTAATAAAAAGTATATGCTTTACCTCTAAGCCACATCAGTTTATTCTTTCTGCTGTGCATATTATTTTTTGCATGTCGAAAACGTGTGGAGAGTGACATGGGATCAGAATTGAAAGGGATGTTTTCAAGTTAACTTAGTCATAGTACACTTTTGTCAGATCCATATTTGACTAATAATTATTGAGTCTATTGAGAGTCTGAGTATTCTTGCTGCATTTGATTCTCTCCATAAATCTATGTTACAGATTGTTTTAATCTTTATTTAGTGGACAAAGTAGAAAAAAGAAAAAAAAAACAAAAACAGAACTGTTCAGGTTAGCAAAGGAATGAGCTTTGCTCAAGATCACAGAGTAAGATTTCTAGAGAAGTTATTTTAATAATCACAAGCTAAAGAATACTAAATATGTGTATATACACATATATTTTTGTATTTACATATACAAATAAAAGTAATTTCATGTGATGTTTTAAAACATAGCTTTAAAATGTTATATATGTATGTATACACATGCATGCATGCCAAGTCACTTCAGTCATGTCGGACTCTTTGTGACTCTACGACTGTAGCCCACCAGGCTCTTCTGTCCATGGGATTCTCCAGGCAAGAACACTAGAGTGGGTTGCCATGCCCTCCTCCAGAGGATCTTCCCGACCCAGGGATCAAAGTCGTATCTCTTAAGTCTCCTGAATTGGCAGGAGGCTTCTCTATCACTAATACCACCTGGGAAGCCTACATATAAACATATATATAGTATAATTCTATCTGTGTGTATGTGTGTACATATTAACAGTATTTGAAATAGTAATTATAGTAACAGATACACATAGTGTTTTAAAGTTTTAAGATTATTTACACATATATTAAATGCTAATAAAAGTAATATTATTATTAATAATAACTTTTTATAGTCAAAAATTTTGCTAATATTTGGACATATGTAATTTAATCGAAGCAAGTTCTATTTTCATATTTTACAGATGAAGAAATGAGGAAAATACCTAAAATAATTTACCCAATGATAGGGGGAAAAGGAGCAGAACTGCCATGATTTAAAGCCAAATTTTCTGGTTTCAAAGCATGTGTTCACTGGAATATATGTGTGAGCTGAAATTTGACATGTTATGGACTTTATATATTTGATTGCCTTTCTCCATGACCAGGACATGTGTCAGAAATTATTATAAATCTGAAAAATAGCTTGTATCACTGAAAAATTTTAGAAAATGTGACTCAGCAGTGGCCACAGGACTGGAAAAGGTCAGTTTTCATTCCAATCCCAAAGAAAGGCAATGCCAAAGAATGCTCAAACTACCGCACAATTGCACTCATCTCACATGCTAGTAAAGTAATGCTCAAAATTCTCCAAGCCAGGCTTCAGCAACACGTGAACTGTGAACTTCCAGATGTTCAAGCTGGTTTTAGAAAAGGCAGAGGAACCAGAGATCAAATTGCCAATATCCGCTGGATCATCGAAAAAGCAAGAGAGTTCCAGAAAAACATCTATTTCTGCTTTATTGACTATGCCAAAGCCTTTGACTGTGTGGATCACAATAAACTGTGGAAAATTCTGAAAGAGATGGGAATACCAGACCATCTGACCTGTCTCTTGAGAAACCTGTATGCAGGTCAGGAAGCAACAGTTAGAACTGGACATGGAACAACAGACTGGTTCCAAATAGTAAAAGGGGTACGTCAAGGCTGTATATTGTCACCCTGCTTATTTAACTTCTATGCAGAGTACATCATGAGAAACGCTGGGCTGGAAGAAACACAAGCTGGAATCAAGATTGCCGGGAGAAATATCAATAACCTCAGATATGCGGATGACACTACCCTTATGGCAGAAAGTGAAGAAGAACTAAAGAGCCTCTTGATGAAGGTGAAGGAGGAGAGTGAAAAAGTTGGCTTAAAGCTCAACGTTCAGAAAACTAAGATCATGGCATCTGGTCCCATCACTCCATGGGAAATAGATGGGGAAACAGTGGAAACAGTGTCAGACTTTACTTTTTTGGGCTCCAGAATCACTGCTGATGGTGACTGCAGCCATGAAATTAAAAGACACTTACTCCTTGGAAGGAAGGTTATGGCCAACCTAGATAGCATGTTTAAAAGCAGAGACATTACTTTGCCAACAAAAGTCCATCTAGTCAAGGCTATGGTTTTTCCAGTGGTCATGTATGGATGTGAGAGTTGGATGGTGAAGAAAGCTGAGTGCTGCAGAATTGATGCTTTTGAACTGTGGTGTTGGAGAAGACTATTGAGAGTCCCTTGGACTGCAAGGAGATCCAATCAATCCATCCTAAAGGAGATCAATCCTGGGTGTTCATTGGAAGGTCTGATGTTGAAGCTGAAGCTCCAATACTTTGGCCACCTCATGTGAAGGGTTGACTCATTGGAAAAGACCTTAATGCTGGGTGGGATTGGGGGCAGGAGGAGAAGGGGACGACAGAGGATGAGATGGTTGGATGGCATCACCGACTTGATGAACATGGGTTTGGGTAGACTCCGGGAGTTGGTGATGGACAGAGAGGCCTGGCGTGCTGCAATTCATGGGGTCGCAGAGAGTCGGACACGACTGAGTGACTGAACTGAACTGACCTGAATGCTCAATAATGGCACAGGCCGTAGAAATTTCAGTTTCTGCTGCATAGACTTTAGTCACAAACTTTCTGATCAGGATTGGAAACCATAAGATTCTAAATCAGGTTAACTCTCTACATGTGAAGCCAACCCAGAGCCATGTATCTTCCCCATGCCATCTCCACAAAAGTTTAGGAATAAAACGTTTTTGTACATTGCTTCTTTTATGACTTTAAATCACAAATTACTGCACAAACAAGCAACCAAAAGCATAATGTGTTACTAGTTAAGATTTAGAATACTTCTCTATGTCTGTGAGTCTGTTTCTGTACAGCTGAAATTAACACAACATTGTAAATCAACTATACTTCAGTTAGTTTTTTAAAAAGATTAAAAATAGTAGACTTCAATATGTGAATGTCAGAATATAAGTACTATCTAAGGAAGCTTGATTGTATTGATCTTTTATTGGCTAACAAAAATATGAGGTGCTCACTCCAATACTGGAAACCATTATTTGGGCTCCATAGTTAGTTTAGTAGAATTGGGTAACTCCCTGACAAAGTCAAGTAACTGGTTGGATTATGGCATAATCATGGCAAACGTAAAATGCTAATTAATAAAACATCTATCACATGAGAAGTCACATACATCTCATTCACAATCTTCATTGAGATGTCCTCACAGACAGTTTATTTGAATAAAGATTTTAGTGGAGCATTCTGACATCAGTGAAAGTCATTCAGTCGTGTCCGATTCTTTGTGACTGCATGGGTCATACAGTCCATGGAATTCTCAGGCCAGAATACTGGCGTAGGTAGCCTTTCCCTTCTCCAGGAGATCTTCCCAACCCAGGGATCAAACCCAGGTCTCCCGCATTGCAGGTGGATTCTTTACCCACTGAGCCACAAGGGAAGTCCAAATAAGTCCCATGAAATTCTCCAGGCCAAAATACTGAAGTGGCTAGCCTTTCCCTTCTCCAGGGGATCTTCCCAACCCAGGGATCGAACCCAGGTCTCCCTCATTGCGGGCAGATTTTTTACCAGCTGAGCCACAAGGGAAGCCCAAGAATACTGGAGTGGAACATCAAGGAAGGGGAAAAAAAAAAAAAAGAAATAACATTTAAATAAATACCTGGCTTATCGTGGCATGCAAATTAAATAGAAATGGAATAGTTGCACAGACTGTAACCTGGCTGTGGTCTAGTTGGAACTGCATCTGTATTTTGATGGTAAATTCAGAAGGAGAAAAGACAGAGTAACTGCAAGTTTGGCTTTTCTTTCCTAATAACATTTGCTCTGTGCTAGGATGCCTCACTTCGATGGCGGTGGTAGGGTTTTATATTTTACAGAGTGAGATCATTTAAAAAATACTGTTATGCAGGCAATTAAGATTAAAGGCAAATTCCCCTTCACACTCCCTAGTAATATGCTTCTGTATCCAAAAGATAAGAACTTGAGAAATGGCTCACTGGGACAGGCCAATGGGCCTGGAGTCCAGGACTCCATTTCTGACAGAGATGGCAGAGGGTTTTATAGAGGAATGCATGGCTACCCTCCATGACATTAGCCTGAGGAAGCAGGAGATGGATATTAAGAACACGTGATGACCTTTCCTCATCTGTTATGAGTCTGACATCTAAGGATTTATCGCAATCGTTTGTGAATGTCTACATTTTTTTGGCCTCTGATGCCTTTGTTGTGTTAGGCAGCCTTGGACCGGGAGTCAAAACATCCCTGTCCAAATTCTTTCACTTATTAATTGAATGAACTTGGCAAATCTTTTTTCTCACAGCCTCTTTTTTTTTTTTTCAACTTTTAACTTTAATTTTTTAACAACAACATTTCTAATTACCTTACAGAATCCAGAGGTTTGTCCCCAGAGCCTAGCTGCTGACTCCTTGGAGATTATTGGTATCAAAATTTGGAGTTCTCACTAGGCCACCCCTCTCTCAGATCATTGAGAATGCAAAATAAAATCAGCACAGTGTATATTCTTAAAATAGACAATTGTTAATTTATCTCACCCAGGAAAGTATGCTTTCAACCTTGCCTTTAGTTTTCAAAATCAAAAATAATTTGTCTAAATACAATTATTAAATACTCACCATGTCCACAGGCTGCTCTTCTGATGACTAGTAATTTTTCCATGGTTTTATATACCTGTACACAGAGCTGTTTTTTGAAAATAGAATTCTTTTTTTTTTTTTGATATTTACAAACGGTGTCTTCCTTCATATGTTTATTTACCTCTCAAAAAATTCAAGTTATTGAGTAAACAATAACAGATCCTTCCAGAAACCTTGTTGTTTTTCTACAAAGAGAAGGTATGAACATTACTGTAAAAAGAAATCTGAGGGACAAATAAATCAGTTTGTGAGAAAGAAGGAAGAAGCAGAAGTTTCCCCTCAAAGAGGGGATTTGCCATTAAACAAATTTTCAGAAATTCAAATATATTGAACCAGTCAACATGCATTTTTGCCTTCCCCAAAGAAGCTCCCAATTTGTAATTTTCTATCAGTTACCGACACTTTACCATTTCTGACATGTACTGACCTTTCCATATTAATGTGTTCTTTACTAGATCTACAGTTTTGCTAATACAGCTGTCAGAAGAGTGTTGCTGTCAGATGTGAGGATGGGAGCGGTCAGCAGTTTCAGTAACATCCTTTTTAGTAAGATCATGAATTTAAAAAGATGGTCCAGAACCATAGCTAACTCTCCCAGATAATATAAACTGGGAGACGAGTGGAATATTGCAAATAATGTACTTCGAAGAGCTCAAAGAGAAGATTTTTTAAAAAGAAGGAAATTAATAAATTCCCAGGAAGATGAAGCCTTTTCTCTTTCAAAAACATCACTCATTTTGAAAGAATAACTCCAGAAATTCCCTTTGTTTATATTTACCTTTACCAAGACTGCTACTCTTGTTCAAATCAAGTGCAGCTTTTGCTTCCAGTGATTGATTCTATAATTCCACTTTGCTAATGATCATTTCTCTCTGTTTTCATTGAAACATTTATGAAGTAAACTCAGGGAGAGAACAGGGGAATTCCTTTGAAACCTACACAGCTCCTGCCATGTTTGAACTTCCATTTCATCAAGCCACCCTGTGTGATGGTGGACACAATATCTGAGACAATTAGATTTCAAACCTGCTAACCACTTTTCCTCATTTGTAATCATGCTCCAAGTAGCATTTGGCATCATTATCTTGGTTTCTTCATTCACTTTAAGACCGAGTCCCCAGAACAACCTTATTTGTTTGTAATTGTTCTGCCCAGTCTCTAAAATATCTGTAATTGTTTTGCATTTGAATCAAATTTATTAACAGACATATGGTTATAACAGAGAAAGCACTCCAGCTGGTGAAGCCCTAAGCAAAGCACACAATAATTTGATCATTTGCAAATCATTGTCACTTGAATGTTTTCTTAGTGCAGCTTAATTATGACTCAACCAGTCCCGAATACAATGCACTTCCTGGGAAGAGAAGAAATTGAGAGTTCTCAGTACAAAGCGGGCAAGCTTTGTTATGCATGTACACCTCTCCTGTACAACTGAACATCTGCTAATAAATGTGTTTCCAGTCTCAATGATAGCTTTTGCCTCCATCATTCAAACCTGGCATGAAATTTACATCAACTGAGAATTCATGTTATTTACTCATTGCTAACTATTACAATCCCATTAAAATTTTAGCCTATAATACCCTCTGGAAAATTAAAAATGTTTATAAATATAAATGCACAAATAAGACAGAGCCTTTTTTTTCCCAGAAGTTCCTTGACAGGTGGTCACCTTGAAATTATGCTACAATAATAGAGCCGATTTTTTTTAAAAAATTATCTCGATACAGAAGG
Source organism: Giraffa tippelskirchi (assembly GCF_054371585.1). Lineage (NCBI taxonomy): Eukaryota > Metazoa > Chordata > Mammalia > Artiodactyla > Giraffidae > Giraffa > Giraffa tippelskirchi. Next base: position 124,166,209 of record NC_137283.1, read on the forward strand.
TAATCAAGAGCTCTTGGGAGCCACCTCTGCGTTTTTCCAAGCAATCTTTTCTGCAGTTTAAATGTGTTCGTACAAATCCTAAATGACATAGAAAGCAATTTTTCCCTTCAAACGATGGAGATCAGTCATAGCATTATAATTAAATGTCACAGAATGGCAAATAATTATCTTACTTAAATGGTTAATATAGGAAAAACCCATTAACTATCAGTCCTGAATATGCAAAAATGATGCTTGTGACTCTATTGATATAATTAAACTTAAAACCAGGTTTTGCTTGTGTGGCCCCACCTACTACTGACATATCAAGTTTGAGAATGGGTATTAACTAGAGGACACCAAGTCCAATGATTTTAACTATACTCCAGCATCCAGCCCACCCCTATTTAGATTAAGTATGCGAATCTAAAAATCCTCACAGTCTTTATTTGCCAAAAAGAGTATCAGGATCAATTTTTCCATGTGAGGGGCTCAGTAAATGTGTAATTAGTAGCAGGTTCCTTGTCATGGCTGTCTTTCTTTTCCAACTGTTTCCTACTGCTTTGGCAGATTCTTGAAATTTACTCTAATGCAGGACTTTTCACCTCTTCCAAGGGATGAGGACTAAACTGAGCTCATAGCTTACTCCTGGCAGCCAAAACACTACACAGATCCTATCATTCAGAATGTTACTTAATTCTGCAAACCTGCTGAAAAATCCAGTAATTGTGATGCAATGTGGTATCACCCTGCCAAATCTCTCTCTCAGCATCCTTTCCCCCTGTCTTATATTGGCGACCATTATCATCCAACTTTCTTGCTCAGGGTGATTGCTTTACTCCCCAAGAGCCTACACTTCTAGAAAGAAATAAGGAGTTTGTTGTAAGCAAATCCCTAAAGTCTGACTCATAACCATTTCTCCTCTGAGAGGGCCCAGGGTACTTCAGCAAATCCGATGCTCACATCATGCCAGTAGCATCCCATATAAACACAGGGCACATACATCAACTAGGCAACAGAGCCTCATGAAGGAGTATGATAAAATGCCCATACAAGTCCATCCCTCTGACCTTGATGCTTCTGTATTTGTCAAGACAAAAGATCAGCAAATAAAAACCAGAAGAACAGAAATAGAAATATTACTAGAACAACAAAAAAAGACCGTATTTTTTCCCTTAGTCAATATTGTTGAAGTTTGTATCAATCCACAGGGGAGGAAAGATTAGAAGTTAAAACCTGAACCACACTCTTACAAACATGTGCAATGTATGTGTTACAGATACATTAAACAAGCAAGACTCCTGGGTATAGGAGTAAAACAATGTGTTTGGTTTTTTTTTTTCTCTCTCTCTCTCTCTCAACAACTCTCTAAAACATATTTAGTTGGGAAATTTTCTTACCTGCTCCTGGATGAAAACTCCCAGGGTACCTAACTTTCTTGATCCATCTTAGGCAATAAAAACTTCTATGGTTGAATCACAAATCAATTTCAAATCAATTTCAGTGCAGTTATTGAAATATCTTGTTTTAAAATCAGTAGAAATTCTGGACTTGGCTTGAAGTTAAATCTTCTCTGAAGTACTCTACCTGGACCTATATAAAGCAGAAAGCCAGGTAAAAGAGTTATTATGATCCCTCTATCTTTTCCTGCCTTATGCTTCAACCCTCCCTTCATCTCACCCAACAGGGGTCTGATTACATTTCATGAGGACAACTGGGGAAGGAGAAAAGGTAAAAGAAGAAAGATTCTGCTCCCCAGACCTGGCTTGTATATACAGTCAACTGTGCATTTGTTAGGTTTTTTGGAGATCTCTTAATTAATGCCCCTTTGTACAGTAAAGGCAAGCTCCTCATTTTGGCTTATAAGAAACTTTACATATTTTTTTTTTCCTAAGGTTTCTTTCTTCCCATGAGTAATATTCCTGGGCAGGACTCAGAAAATCCTATGTTGCCTTTCTCTTTCTTTGTCTCTCCCTTTCTCACTCTGCGTATGTGTGTGCATGGGTTGGCATACACAGAAGGCACACGCATACTATTACTGTAAACAGACTTGGGGCAGGCAAGTCGACCTCTACACAATAGCAAATTTTATCATCATTCCCACCTGCTGGGTGACTAACCAAGTAATGTCTCCCAAGTAGGAGACCAACATTGATCCACTGGGTTGGCTATGTTTTAGGAGATGCATATTAAGTTCTCCAAGAAATCAGTTAAGTCTTCTCTCTAGATGCGAGGTGAGTAAAACTCACAACACAACTCTTACCAAACAATCCTCCTCCCATATTTATCCTTACCTCTCAAACCTAAATCCTTTTATAACTTTATTATAGATAGCTGGTCCTTTGTCAGAGTCTACAAAACCATCTTCAGTCTCTCTGGGACCCTCCAAGGATCACGGGAAAATGGACGTCAGAATTGTTCCGCTGAAGGACAGGGACACCAGGATATCCCATGCCTTGTCAGTTAAGGGTTACTCCTTTAGGAATTATCTCCTCTGTTCACCTTCTATAGAAGGAAAGTGGGCTACAAATTTAAAGTTGGGGAAGGAAGGCATATGAAGGACAATTCAAAAGTAGTATGATGGGATGAAATTGTTATAAGGAGTTGGAAACAGGATATAGTTAGGAGAGAGTGGGATGTTTGAAATTAAGATTATGGAAATGTTGCCACTGCTAGTAATGAAAAGGACTAGTGTAGCCATCTGCTGGCATTGGATTGCTAAAGTGGGGTGGGAGACAAGATCACTGAAAGAAAGTGAAGTCGCTCAGTCGTGTCCGACTTTTTTGTGACCCCATGGACTGTAGTCTACCAGGCTCCTCCATCCATGGGATTTTCCAGGCAAGAATACTGGAGTGGGTTACCATTTCCTTCTCCAGGAGATCTTCCCAACCCAGGGATTGAACCCGGGTCTCCCGCACTGTAGGCAGATGCTTTACCATCTGAGCCACCAGGGAAGTCTCTAAGATCACTGTAGTAGAGATCAAACTGAGAATGTATTGAAAGATTCCACACTTAAATGATGAAATCTCAAAAAAAAAAATGAACACAAGAGTTCATGTCAGAGAGACTGACAGTGGGCTAGAAGCTGAAATCTTCAAGTTAATGAAAGAAGCAGCCTAATAGTTGGTAGATGCCTACAGCAAGAAAGAATAGTGTGCAATGATATACCTAAGGCTTTAAATATTATTTAGAATTGTAGGAGCATGGTGGTAATAAAAGATATACTGGATTTTTGTTTATTTGTTTTATTATATTTTTTTTAATTCTCTACAGACCATTAATACCTTAATTACCTGGAACTGGAGAAGACTACACCACAACTCATTTTGATACATCTTAGAAAGTATGCAGTATATATTGAGGGTATGAGATTTCTTAACTTTTAGTGACACTAACGGTAGACAGAATGCTCTAAAAGCATCAGTAGAGACAGAAAAATGTTTCTATACCACTTCTAGGCACAACAGTATGAGGAATAAAGGAAAAGTCATTTAAGAGTGCTATACAAGAGGGAGTATTCCAGGGGCCAGTCAGGAAAAAAAAAGTTGAAGTACAAATTAGTAATGGTGACTTCCAGAAAGATCAGTGGGTTATCAGTGGGTTTGAGGTTGTGGAGAAGGTATTAGAAGAACTCGAGAGGGTTGAAGAAAGACCAGCCAGGTATTAGGTAGAGCAAGAATGGGAAGGAATGTTCAGAACATTAATTGAAGATTTAGGAGATTTCGCTAATTACTGACTGACTTCCAGAAGGTACATGTTAGTTGCTCAGTTATGTCTGACTCTTTGTGACCCCTGGGCTGTAGCCCGTCAGGCTCCTCTGTCCATGGGATTCTCCAGGCAAGAATACTGGAGTAGGTTGACATTTCCTCCTTCATGAAGAGAGTACAGTGAGGTTGGGTACAACCCTCCTCCAAAGGGTAGAGTGAGGTTGTTTCAGGAGCTGGAGAAGATGAAAATGGTATTAGTAAAGTAACTGTCAAGAGTCATGTTGGAATTAAAGGCTTGGAGATGTGGGATCACCTAAATCCATTAATCATTAAAGAGATCTAAGATTCTTAAAGAAATAGAATCAGTAACTTAAAATCAGTAAATTTCTGAGTATACGAAAACTTGATGTCCCCTTTCAAGTTACCGATTATTGCTATTGTAAATGGAATATTCATTACAATTCCATTTTTAATTTATTGTTTCTGAGTATAGAAAAACTATTGATTTTTGTATACTAATTTGTACACTAATACATTTCCAGTCAAATGTTTGAACATCATTAATTCAAAGGATTATCTATAGATTTTCTTAGATTTTCTGTTTAAACAATCATAACATCTATATATAAGGAGGGTTTCGTTTCTTCCTACCCAGTCCACCTAGTTATCATTTATTCTTATTTTTAACTTTTTATTTTATATTGAAAATGAAAGTCACTAAGTTGTGTGTGACTCTTTGTGACCCCATGGACTATACAGTCAGTGGAATTCTCAAGGCCAGAATACTGGAGTGGGTAGCCTTTCCCTTCTCCAGCAGATCTTCCTGACCCAAGAATCAAACCAGGGTGTCCTGCATTGCAGGTGTATTCTTTACCAACTGAGCTATCAGGGAAGCCTCATAAATCAGATCCACTTTGAGGGAATAAAGCATCCATCTATGCTTCATAAGCACCATTCCAGAGAGCTGAAAAACAAGAAAGTCCTCCCCAAAGTCTACATGAATTCTGTACTAGAAGGAAAAGTGTAGGCAAACCTCACTTCACAAACTAGCTGAAAAAATCCTATAGTAAAACTAGTAAACTGCATTATCAATTATTTTAAAAATTATAAGAAGGCAGACTTTACCAAGGGGATGCAAGAAAGGTTAATGGCACGAAATTTATTCACCATGCTAACTAAGGAGAAAAATAAAAAGCTTAGAATCACCTCTATAGAAGTCCAACATTATGATAAAATTGAACATCCTTTTATGATTAAAAAATAGCAAACTAGGAATAGGATGGGATTTCTTTAATCTGAAAAAAGTTATCAAAAGTCTACAGTAGTTTTTATTCTTAATGCTACATTATCACATGCATAATAAGTACAAGGATAAGCACAAGTCTTTGAATGCATCACCAAATGATTTAATTTTTTACAGTCATCTCTTGGCCCTTTATTCTTTTATGCAAACAGTAGAGTCTGTTTTTCATGTTTAGATTTTTTTAAAAAATCACATTTAGCATTTTAAATGAAATTGTATTGAATCTATAGATTAATTTGAGAATTATTATCTTTAAAATATTTACTCTGCCTACATATGAACAAACAAGAACACACTCCTCTTTTTCTAGATCTTTTGTTTAGTTCTATGATAGTGTTATATTTTAAAGTTTTAAACAGCATTTGTTAGATTTATTCTTTTGTACTTAATTGTTTTTATTGCTATTGTAAATGGAATATTAATTACAATTCCATTTTTAATTTACTCTTTCTGAATATAGAAAAACGATCAATTTTCATATACCAATTTGTTTCCAGTAAAGCATCTAAACATCATTGATTCAAAGAATTATCTATAGATTTTCTTAGATTTTCTATTTAAACAATCATACCATCTATATATAAGAAGGGTTTTGTTTCTTCCTATCCAGTCCATTTAGTTGTCATTCATTCTTATTTATCTCATGAATTCAAGAAAAACATCTACTACTGCTTTATTGATTGTGCCAAAGCCTTTGACTGTGTAGATCACAACAAACTGTGGAAAATTAATCAAGAGATGGGAATACCAGACCATCTGATCTACCTCTTGAGAAATCTGTATGCAGGTCAAGAAGCAACAGTTAGAACCAGACGTGGAACAACAGACTGGTTCCAAAGCAAGAAAGGAGTACATCAAAGCTGTATACCGTCACCCAGCTTATTTAACTTATATGCAGAGGACATCATGAGAAATGCTGGGCTGAATGAAGCACAAACTGGAATCAAGATTGTTAGAAGAAATATCAATAACCTCAGATATGCAGATGACACGACCCTTAGGCAGAAAGTGAAGAAGAACTAAAGAGCCTCTTGATGAAAGTGAAAGAGGAGAGTGAAAAAGTTGGTTGGCTTAAAACTCAACATTCAAAACCTGAGATGATGGTATCTGGTCCCATCACTTCATGGCAAATAGATGGGGAAACAATGGAAACCGTGACAGACTATATTTTCTTGGGCTCCAAATTCATTGCAGATCATGACTGCACCCATGAAATTAAAAGACCCTTGTTCCTTGGAAGAAAAGCTATAACCAAACTAGAATGCATATTAAAAAGCAGAAACATTACTTTGCCACCAAAGGTCTGTCTAGTCAAAGCTTTGGTTTTTCCAGTAGTCATGTATGGATATGTGAGATGGACTATAAAGAAAGCTGAGTGCTGAAGAACTGATGCTTTTGAACTGTGGTGTTGGAGAAGACTCTTGAGAGTCCCTTGGAATGCAAGGAGATCTAACCAGTCCATCCTAAAGGAAATCAGTCCTGAATATTCATTGGAAGGACTGATGTTGAAGCTGAAACTCCAATACTTTGGCCACCTGATGCAAAGAACTGACTCATTGGAAAAGACCCTGATGCTGGGAAAGATTGAAGGCAGGAGGAAAAGGGGACGACAGAGGATGAGATGGTTGGATGGCATCACCGACTCAATGGACATGAGTTTGAGCAAGCTCTGGGCATTGAAGATGGACAGGGAAGCCTGGAATCCTTCAGTCCATGGAGTTGCAAAGAGTCAGACAAAAATGAGCCAATAAACTGAACTGATTCTTATTTTTAATTTTTTTTATCTTATATTGTAGTATATTTGAATTACATTATTCTGATAGTTTCAGGTGTACAGTAAAGTGATTTGGTTATACATGTTCATATGTATATTATTTTTTCAGATTCTTTTCCCATACAGAGTACTGAGTATAGGTCCCTGTGCTACATAATACAGGGTATTGTGTTAGGTCTACATTGATTATCTGTTTTATGTACAATAAGCGTATATGTTAATCCCAACGTTGTAATGTATCCCTTCCTGCAACCTTTCCTCTTTGGTAATCATAACTTTGTTTTCAAAGTTTGTGAGTCTTCTGTTTTGTAAATAAATTCACTTGTATTATTTTTTCTATTCCACATATAAATGCTATCATAAGATATTTGTCTTTCTCTGTCTGACTTACTTCACTTAGCATGATAATTTCTAGGTCCATCTATTTTGTTCCAAGTGGCATTATCCTTTCTGCTTTATAGCTGAGTAATATTACATCTTATTTACCCATTCATCTGTCTATTGGCTTTTAGGTTGCTTCCATATCTTGGTTATTGTAAATAGTGCTACAATAAGGTACATGTCTCTTTTCAAATTATGATTTTATTCCTGATCTTACTGTATTAATCTGGTAACTTTGAGTAGAAGCTAGTGGTCTCTGCCTCCCACTAAGATTTCTAATAAGAAAAAATACTAGCTAAATGACAAATATCCATGACAAACAGAAGCAAGAAAGAAATATATGTAGTTGTAGTTTTAATGTGTTTGTGGCTGGAGGTGATCTCAGGGTCTTCACACTTTGCCATCTTGATCTCACCTTTCAAATTATGTTTCTTTTCTATGATTCTACAAAATGCAAAGATAACTCCATTTTTTTTCTTTCTCAACAAAAATGTAGCTGCTAAGTGATTAAAAGTGCAAGGATTTTTTTTTTATATAGTTTTATGGAACTGGAGAAACCAATATTTGAATATGAGACCCATCAAAAAGTAACAGCCATAATAAATATTTCAAGCTTGCAGTTGAAACTTCTGAAATGGGCAGGTTAAGTTGATAGGCTCATATTTTGTTGGCTTTCCAGAAGATTGAACTATCTCTGAAGGGAGATGGAATCATCCATAGCCTCTACAATGTTTCATGCTCATTGTCCAGCATTCATTACAAAGTGTTCATGTATGCAAGAAAATAGGAGAAAATTATTATAACCCAGGAGAAAAGACAGACTTTAAAACATATCCATAGATTATCTAAATGTTTTATTCATCATAGAGGAGGTTTAGAATAATTATAAACAAGGTAATAGAGAAATATACAGAGAATCTTGCCCAGAATTAAAATACATGGAAGGAGAAAATAAAAAACTGAAAAATAATCAACTGAAACTAATACTTAAGTGGATGGATTTGACAGCATATTGCACAGATAGGAATGGAAGGTTTGGAAACTGAAAGGAAGATGACGAGTAAATATTGAAGTAACATCAGCTTTAGCATTTTTTAACATTAGTTCAAAACATAAATTTTTAATACGTGCTTACTTCACATTTGAATTATAGATATGTTTTTAACTTTTCAAAAATTTTATTTGTACAGTATTTGGAACTTCTACTGAGATGCCCAAATGGATTATCTCACAAGGCAAGCCACCCAGACCAGCTGGTGTTAGCTGAGAGTAAGGGGAATGTAAATGGATGTGAATAAAAGGACATGATGTCTATCAGTTATGGCCTTGGGACCAAATGCAGCAAAGGATGTCATTGCTTATCCTATTAACACTACTCTTTTAAGGACTTCTAGAAATTGTAACCAACAAGAAACTTGGAGAAGCTGCAACAGAATAGAGTAGATTTAATGTAAGAAGTGAGTGCATATGAGCAATTCAAGGTTTAGACTATAGAAATTACTCTTGATGATTTGCCCATACACACTTGAATTCCTTTTACCAGGTTGATGTGACTATTATCCAGTCGCTAAGAGTGCTGCTGCTCACATCTGCAAACTTCTCTGAGGATTATCACCTCACCAGAAGTGCCTGGAATTTGTACCTATCTTCTCTCAAGGGAAGTCATAGCCAACACCTGATTGCTGTAAGAAGGTACAAAAGTCTTGCAAAAGTTCCAGTCTCCTGCTTCAGGCTATATGCGAGGGGATTGATATATTCTGCTTTTTCATTCATGCTCCAGAGATTTCCAAATAATTATACTCAGGCTGGATTTCACCTGAAGACCATCCTCACTTCACTTCTTCCATTCCCTGTCCTCTTTCTTCTTTCTCTAAAGTGTTCACCCAATAAATCACTTGAACAAGGAGGCAACATAAGTTGTTTTATTATACTTCACTTTATCACACTTCACAAATACTGCATTTTTTTACAAATTGAAAATTTGTGGCACTGAGCAATTCTATCAGCATTTGTTTTTCCAACATTTGTTCACCGTTTTTCCAACAGCATTTGTTCACTTGACCTCTCTGTGTCACATTTTAGGACTTCTCACAATATTTCAAACTTTTTACTACTGTTTTATTTGTTACGGTGATCCATGATCAGGGATCTTTGATATATCTGTTGCAAAAAGATCATGACTAGCTGATGATTCAGATGGTAGACTATCACTTTGTACATGTTTGGCCTAATGTTTACCCATAGGCTCAGGAAGATGTTCCCCCTCTGAACACCTGCCTTCACATAGCACACTTGCCCCATGAATTGCCCTCCTCAGCACCATCACTGCTGTGTGTTTGAGCTTGGCTTCTCTGTTCCACAGTTTGAAAGTGCTCCTCAGAGATGTTTCTCACTTATAAGGATCAAAGTTCTGAGCTATCTATTGTCTAATATTTGGAAACTAACTCTTCTTGTATGGCTGGAGTGGTGGCTACATGGCAGTGGAGCGACTTTGAGGAGATACCCTATGTCCAAGGGCAGAGAACTCACAGCAAGATGGTAGGCGGGGCAAAATCACATTTAAAATCAAACCCCATACCTGCCAGAGATGCTCAGAGGGCTCAAAGAAACCTTGTGCGCACCAGGACTCAGAGACCCCACAGAGACTGAGACAGAACTGTGTTTGAGTGTCTCCTGTGGAGGTATGGGCCAGCAGCAGACTGCTGCAGGGGCAGGGGCTCTGGGTGCAGAAGATCTGGGTATGGCATAAACCCTCTTGGGGAGGTCACCATTAACCCACCATGGAGCCACCAGAACTTACACAGGACTGGGAAACAGACTCTTGGAGGACACAAACAAAACCTTGTGCACTCCACGACCCAGGAAAAAGGAGCAGAGACCCCGAAAGAGACTGACACAGACTTGCCCGTGAGTGTCCAGGCATCTCCAGCAGAGGTGTTGGGTCGGTGGTGGCCTGCTGCAGGGTTGGGGCACTGCATGCAATAATGCATACATAGGACCTTCTGAAGGTCCTTCTTCATTACACAAACTACTTGTGGGAATATAAATTGGTTTAATATGTCTCAAATATAGATTGCCAGTTGCATCAAAATCCCAATAATGGTTCAACTCATGTATTTTTACATCTCCTTTCACAATCCCACTTATAGAAATTTTGCCTTGAGGAATTGTTTGATTATGTTTCTAGGTATGCACATTACCAAAACAAAGTACAGCTATCGACAGCCACATTATCAAAACAAAAACAAATTCAGAGAATGGCCAAAGTGTCCAATAGAATATTAGTTACATAAATTATGATATATACTTAAAGTCAATGACTAGACTGACATTAAAGTGATGATGTTGAGCTATATTCAGTGACATGGCTTTCATGTTATATTGTTGTTAGGAAACAGAGCATGAGGCATTATGTATTGTATTAATTCTACATAAAAAAGATAGATATAAATATTAATGAAAGATAGGAACAAAAATGCTGACAGTGTTACTTCTGGGTGGTATGCATTTGAGAAAATATTCTTGTGTTTGTTTTTTTTTTCATGTTTATGCTTTGTAAGGTTTTTTTTTTTTTACATTGAAGTAGACAAAGATAATTTTATAACCAAGAGCTAAATGCTAATGTGTTGATTTATTTTTAAGGGAAAATATTTTTAAATGCATATATTAAGAATAAGAGAGTGCGATTTTTGTAGCCTCAAATTCTAAAAAGCCATAAGTAATATCTTAATATCATGCCCACCAAATTCAGTAGATTTGGCTTCTGCTCTCTCAAGACAAAATAAATGACATTAAAGAATATAAGCTGTTTCATAGTCCACTGAATTATGCTAATATGAATAAAAGTTTGTCTCATGATTCTTGTTATTGTTTCTAATGTATACACTGCAATTTACCATGATTTCATGCTGTGTGTGTCCATTGCTTTAAATTTTCATACTAGTTTGGAAACCTGTACATTAATAAACTAACAGCTTAGAAGTTTCATACAGTCAGTCTCTGTGTACTAGTATGTACTGTTTTCTGACAAGTTTTATGCAGATGAGGAAGGAAGTAGCAGAACAAATCAAAATAAATTCATTTCATCAAAGCCATGTGGTGATCAAGAGTAATTAATTAAAAGAAGTAAAAACTAACAAATACACAAAACAGAGATTTTTTTCGTCAGACTTTTAGTTAGGAGAAATTTACAAGCTTGAAGATCTAGGAATTTTAATTAAATTATCTCTTAAGTGGAAGTGTTATAAGGTCATGGTGGACGAATGGGTAATCCTCTATATTATATGTATATACACAAATTCTATTTATTTAGGCACAATTAGAGCTGCAAGAAGATCCAAACAGTTCACCCTAAAGGAAATCAATCCTGAATATTCATTGGAGGGACTGATGTTGAAGTTGAAACTCCAATACTTTGGCCACCTGATGTGAAGAACTGACTCAGTTGAAAAGACCCTGATGCTGGGAGAGATTGAAGGTGGGGGGAGAAGGGGACGACAGAGGATGAGATGGTTGGATGGCATCACCCACTCAATGGACATGAGTTTGAGTAAACTCCAGGAGTTGGTGATGGACAGGGAGGCCTGGCATGCTGCAATCCATGGGGTTGCAAAGAGTTGGACATGACTGAGTGACTGAACTGAACTGAGAGCTCCATGTCGCATTTTTTAGTGAATACAAATGCAAATAAAGAATTCTTACAATTTTTAAATTATCTCAATTTTCATTAACTATAAGGAATAGTGGGTGCTTTAAATCCAGTGTAAGTAGTTACCTATTCATTGCAGCTGGCTTTGCAGAGATATATCTTTGCACCCTTTCAAGACTATATATAAAGCCTAGTCTAGAGACCACTCTCTATATAACAGAATATTTAAAGTGTCTTCCAACCCTGAGACTCTACAACCTTTGGAAAAGCAGAAGACGCATTTCCTTAATGAATAGACATCCCTTTTGGCCCAGAGTGCCAATGTGGCATCATATCCCTCTTCCTTTCTTCATTGGTCTTTGTGTTGCTCTATGTCTGAGCTCTCCAGTGCATCACTGGCTGAGGACCACCCAAGGCAGAGAGCTCACTAACAGCTCACTGATCTGGATTCCTTATGGAAATCTTAGGCTGGGGATAGTTTTCCTGAACTACAAGATTCAACAGCCTGTGCCATAAGCTCTCAGATGACTTCAGAACCTTAAAGGCATCTATTTTTAAATTTATGAATTTTATTATGTATACACTAAAGTTGCCATCCATAGACAACAGCTTCCATTTGCTTAAATTTCAATAATGCTTAAAATCTTTGTAAGTCAATATTGTTGACTTATCCAAACATGCATTCTTTCCAATATCCAAGTCCTTTAATGTCTTCATAACTATATCTATGGAGAAAGAAATGAAATAAGATTGGACTGACAACATATCCAGTAACCTCTCACTGTTATCTGCAGCACTGTGATGGCTATTCAAATAAAATTAGAAGATCTGGCAGCCCCTGGAAATATTAACATAAAGATAATGTCAGACTAAATTTTCTGTGAACCTAAAATAGTGCTCTCCTTCATCAGTAATTGGAATACAGACATCCTTTGAAAAGTTACCTAATTTGTGAGAAAAATTTAAAATAGAATTTGGGTCAAGAAATCAAGAAAACAGTATTTTCCTTGTATCAAACCTAAACTCAAAAATATTCTTTGTCCTGAGAAAACCATTATGATTTTCTATGTGATCAGACTTTTCTCAACCTCCATCCAAAATTCTGACTCAGTACACAAATAAATGGAGAAGGAACTGGCAACCCACTCCAGTATTCTTGCCTGGAGAATCCCATGGACAGAGGAGCCTGGAGGGCTAGAGTCCATGGGGTCGCGAAGAGTCGGACATGACTGAGTAACTAGCACACACACACACCACACACAAATAAATGGCAACCCATTTCAGTACTATTGCCTGGGAAGTCCCATGGACACAGGAGCCTGGCAGACTATAATTCATGGGGTCGCAGAAGAGTCAGACACGACTTAGCCACTAAACAACAACACAGATAAAGCTAAGAAAATTATAAACATATTTCACTTTATTTTTCGTTAGAAAGCAAGGAAATGGAGAAATTTGCCATTTAAGTGTTTTCCTAACTACTTAAGTTGCATTTGAGTTTAGTTTTGCAAAGCATGTTTTAAAAGTTTATAGATTTCTTAATAGCTTTTCTTTGGGGAGACATTCTTTCATTTAATAACAGTTACTATCATAAACTTGTAGTGGAGCTTAAAATCAGAACTATATCAGGGGTCTATGTTTATGTTACATTTAATCAAATTTCACTAATATTTTAAAAACTCAAGTCTAATTTGAATTCCTACCAATCAGGTCTTCTCTATCTTGTGGAATCAAAGAAAGCAGTTAGAATATGTGGACTTTTTAGCCCAGAGTACACAGGTGAGTGATACAACATGCTCACCCCAAATACAAAACAGCTAGAGTTAGTGAACAGGGACTCACTTCATTATGATTCATACAACACACACACTGCCATGAAAAAATTAGGAAGTATTCACAGATGACTTCCTAGGAGCAGATGGAGCACTTGTATAATTCTTTTACGGACCATGCAGCATCGCAGACATTGAGTCATAAATCTGATCAACTCCTCTGTATTCCATGGCCTCTGTGCTCCTAACAAACTGTGCTTGACCTGGAGAAACTAGAGGAATCCTTTTTACAGTTCACATTGTTTTAATGGTGTAACAGTACAAAATCTTCACAAGCAGGAGCTCATACATTTTCGTGATTTATAAGCTCTTCTTCACATGACAATATTACTTAAAGAAAAATTGCTTAATAAAAAGGTAAGGGTTTATTCCCACATAGCTCAGGAAAAGAAAAGAAGTCTGGTGTTTGAAATTAAAACATTTTATGCTCTCCTTTATCTCTAACCAACACTATTTTTTGTAAAAGACATTCTATTCCCCAGTGTGAGAAAATAAAAAACAAAGAATATAATTTTTAGTTTTTCTCTCTCTCTTTCCTTACTTTTTTTTTCTTCTCTATTTTCTCCTCAATGTGAAAAGATTTTTATGCAGGGGCCATGGTTTTAGACATAGAACAATGACTGGGAATTTAGAGGCTTAAAAAGTCTAGACTCACTCTTATCACTGAGAGATTTCCCTTCGGTTACTTAGCATCTCCGTGATTCAGTGTCTACCTTTAAACTTGGAATCACGATGCACAGTCTTACTTATTCGATCAATATATGGTGAGGGCTAAATAGGGTTAAAGAGTTTGGGAAATACAGTTGCTGCATAAATCAAGATACGGTATTTTGGAATAATTATTATAGCCCATCAACTTCTCATTGACAGCTAATAAATCATTTAGCATGTTAGTAACAAAAACTACTAATTATGCTAAGTGAATGGCACCCTGATCTAATTCTGTGCTTTATTCTGGGTAACTTATTTAACATGGATAGTCTCTCTCCTTCCTACCCCTTAGTGCTTGGCCAGCATTTTCTTTAATCTTATCAGATCTCTTTGATTTAATTGAGAAGTCACTCTAGAAGAGTGTCATTTTTCTTGCATCCCTTCAACAAAGTAATATAATTAAGATTATGCAAAACAGAGAAGATTCCCTGAGTACCAAGCAAGAGTGAAGGCCTGTGAAATCCCAAAATTAGGAACTGCTGTAGTCAACATAAATAATTGACATTTAGATGAACTAATTAAAATAAATTACGTCTCTGTAGGGGAAATTCAAACACAGGATATTCTTGAGGAATCATAGACAAAATAGCCAAGATAGCTCTGTTTCATGTTTCCTATAAAAATCATGCAAAACTGGGCTTTATTCTTGACAAAATAATATTCAGTGTGTGGCAGATTTGTGGAAATTTGAAAATACATTAGAAAAAGTATATTCATGACTACCATTAAGGCAAAGTAGTATAGCAGTTGAGTGGGACAACTGTACAGCCAGACAATAGACTCTTAGATCATATTTATGCAAATTCCTTAGTCTCTGTGCCTCAGTTTCATTGTCTATAAAATGGGTCCTTCCTGGGGCTTTTGGATGATTAAATCATATATTTCAGGGAAAATAAAGTAAGATTTGGAAAAACCTAAGTTCCTTCAGCCTGTCCAACTCTTTGTGACTGGCACGATGGACTGTAGCCCTCCAGGCTCCACTGTTCATGGGATTCTCCAGACAAGAATACTGGAGTAGGTTGCTGTGCCCAATTTTCAATTTTTTACATGCCCACTCAAGTACTCTGATGATAAAAGAAAAGTTGGAAGTCTTGTAAAAATAAATTGGGCAATTGATCTTAATATTTTTTCAATTAATTTACTTTCAGAATTGCTTAAGAAAAAGATACAATTTTTCCCATGAAATTTACCCTCTTATTCCAGGAGGACTTTATTACCTTTTCTCATGAAGCCATACGTTTTTATACAAATTCCCTCAGTCATTCAGAAAGGTGCTCTCATTTTGGAAATGTATCAGTTATGCTCTAATGCTCTAACAGCTTTGAATTTTGCTCATTGTGTCAAATCACCTTTAATAAAGAAATAGAATTATAGATGTTGACACCATAGGGAAAAAAGCACCTTCAAATTCTTTTTATAAGGAATTTGGTCCACTCACTCACATTAATGGAACAATATCTACCACATCTCCTGATGAGTGGATTTTTTTTTAAAGCAATGAACCTGCTGATAAAACTTTGTTAATATTTTATCAAAATCCTATTTCAAATGCCCATACCAAAAGACACTTGTGTGTGCTATAGTATCTACAAAGTGGTGAATTAAAATGATTATCTGTTGAAACCTTATCAGTGGGGTATTTTAAAATATTGCTTTCTCTTGTCAAAAGTAGAAGGTGGATTTTGGCGAAAATGCACCAAATTCCATTTAATTTTGGACTATAGTAATTGCTCAATATTGTGCTGCTCAATCTCAAAACCCAGTGCCAATGATTAGGTGTGTGGTCTTACAGGAGTTACATGATCTCTCTGTGCTTCAGGTTTCCATCTGTAAAACGAGGAACACAACTGTATTTAGTCAACAGAACTGTGGGAATTAAAGAGATGATAAATGTGAAACATTTGAATCATTCATGGCACTTGAGAAGTACTCAAAAAGTTTTGCCTCTATCATCATGGATATGTGTATTTTCTGATCAATAACTGGTATATGTATTTTAAATGTTATTATGGAAATCAATCCAGAAATGCAGCTCACTAGTTTTAGGAATACTGTCATTGGATAGCTTGACCCTTAGCTGTACATTTGGAAACATTGGTATAAAAAATGTTTTCTTAAAAGCCCACATCCATGGGATTTCCCTGGTGGTCTGGTGGCTAAGACTGTGGTGTTTCCAATGCAGGGGACACAGGTTCCATCCCTAGTCAGGGAACTAAGTTCCCCCGTGCCCCAAGGTGCAGCCAAAAAAAATAAAAAAGAGAGAGAGAGATCTATATTAAATAGTGATTAATATAAGATTATAGGAGGTGACTAAGTATCTAGAACAAATGAATAACAAATATGGAATATACGTATGCTCAGTTGCTTCAGTCATGTTCAACCCTAAACTATAGCCTGTCAGGCTCCTCTATTCATGGGATTCTCCAGGCAAGAATATTGGATTGGGTTGCCATGCCCTTGCCCAGGAAATATGGTATCCTCAGGTTATGTTAGAAGTTAAAGTTTTTTAAAACTTTCTTTCTTAACAGAGTGTTTATTGTTTTAAAATTCTCTGGGCCAAGAGAAGGAGAAATGGGTGGGGACCTGAACATAAGGAGTTTAGATTTCCTGAATGCCAAGGCCACTATCCAATCAAAACAGACAGGCTTACTATTAATTCCTTGACCAGTTTTAGTTATTTTTTAGTGAGAGTAACTAAATAATGCTCAAGGAATTAACGGTAAACCTACTTCCTGTAAAAGAAGAGGGCTTTCCTGGTGGCTAAGATGGTAAACAATCTGCCTGCAATGCAGCTGATCCAGGTTCGACTCCAGAGTTGGGAAGATCCCCTGGAGAAGGGAAGGACAACCCACTCCCATATTCTTGCCTGGAGAATTCCCTGGACAGAGGAGCCTGGTGAGCCCCAGTTTGGAGGAATGCAAAGAATCAGACACAGACTAACACACACCTAAAAGAATGTTGATCTACTTTTAAAAATAGTAACAGCTACTGCTCTGTTGAATGCATGCTAAGTTGCTTCAGTCATGTCTGACTCTTTGCTACCCTGCGAACCATACCCTGCGAACCATACCCTGCCAGGTTCCTCTGTCCATGGGATTCTCCAGGCAAAAATACTGGAGTGGGTTGCCATGCCCCCTTCCAGGGAATCTTCTCAACCCAGGGATAGTATCTGTATCTCTTACATCTCCTGCATTGGCAGGTAGGTTCTTTACCACTAGTGCCACCAGGGAAGCTCAAATTGTTAGCAATTATTTAATATTAAGTAAGTGCTGTAATAAGGGCTGTAAACATTATTTCAAATTCTCTAAACAATCCTCTGTAATGATTTTAAAAAATCATAAAATAAATACCATATGATATCATTTAAATGTGGAATTTAAAAGGATAATTCAAATGAATATATTTACAAAATACAAAGAAACTCATAGACTTCAAAAACAAACTTATGGTTACCAAAGGGGAAAGTTTGGGGGAGGGATAAATTGGGAGTTTGGGGTTAACATATACACACTAATATATGTATATATGTGTGTATATATGTATATATGTATAATAGATAATTAATAAGATGTACTGTATAGCACAAGAATCTCTACTAGATATTCTGTAATAACCTATATGGGAAAAGAATCTGAAAAAGAATATAAATATATATATATAAGTCAACCACTTTTCTGTAAACCTGAAACTAATACAACATTGTAAATCAATTATACTGACAATATAAAATAACGATTTTTTAAAAAAATGTTAGAAGTAAAGAGAAAATATAATTCATTTTTCATAATTAATTGGAGGCCTTCCATCCCCTGGTTAGCATGAAAAACTAAATGCCCAATTTAAATGTAATCCAATCTGATTATATAAACAGCTGCTGTAGGGCCTGGTCTCTAGCTGGGGTAAAGTGTTCTCTGCTCCTGGCCTTTCTCTAAGATGAGGTAACAGAGGAGTGTGTGGATGACATGACCTTGTGATTTTGGAGGAAGGCAGAATGCACTGACCTTGAGTTAGTCCCTGTATCTGCACTAGTGTTATTTACTGGATTCCATGGCAATACTTCCTGTCACCTGTTGACTATTAAGGCTTCTGTCTGTGGCTGATGCATTCATGGTCCTTCATTTGGAGCCTGGCAACACTCTGGAGGTAGCTTGAACTCCCTTCAGCTCTCCCGATTGTGGGCCCAGAGGCCCCCACCTTCCGCAGTGTTGTGAGGTCTACCCAGTTTCTGATGCATGATGAATGAAGACATCTGGCAAGCTCACTGGCTTCCAATCAGCATCCTCTCCCTGCCAACCAGATCCTCTCCCTGCCTGATGACAGATCACACTCTTAACTAGATTGGGTTGCCTGAGATGTTATAGTTTCCTTCTAGAATTCCAAAAAGAGAAAGGGGAGAGGGATTTTTCCATGCTAGATACATCCCAGAACTTATCTAACACAGGTCCTCTTCAAAGAAAGGAGATTAAAACCACACTGACTTGTTTAATCCTCTCACGTTCTTCCCTCTATCCTTTCCATAATCCTTCAGGACTGAGAGCTCCTATCTCACATTTCCTGTATCATACACTCTATACCATAGAACAGCAAACATTATGGCTTTTTATTAAAAGCAGAAAAGCTTTCATTCTACATTTTTGCAGAATACCTGCACCTGGGTCTCTTCCAGGTTTGGTTTTTGAAATAAAAATATAACTACCATATGACCTAGCAGTCCCACTCTGGGACATATAACCTGAGAAACCATAATTTAAAAAGACACATACCCCTCAGTGTTCATTGCAGCCCTGATTATAATAGCCATGGCATGGAAGCAATCTTAAATGTCCATCAACAGAGGAATGGATAAAGAAAATATGGTACATATATACAATGGAATATTGCTCACCCATACAAAGGAACAGAATTTTATCATTTGCAGAAATACGGATGGACCTAGAGACTGTCATACTGAGTGAAGTAGGTCAGAAAGAGAAAAACAAATAGTGTATATTAATGCATACATGCAGAATCTAGAAAAACGATACAGATGAATCTATTTGCAAAGCAGAAATAGAGACACAGATGAAGAGAACAAATATATGGACACCAAGGCAGGAAAGGGGGGAAGTGGGACAAACTGAAAGAGTGAAACTGACATGTATACACTGCTATACATGGAATAGACAACTAGCGCAAGTCTACTATATAGCGCTAGGAACTCTACTGGATGTTCTGTGGTGACCTAGATGTGAGGGAAATCCAGAAGGGAGGGGTCATGTGTATACAAAGGGCTGATTCACCTGCTGTGCAGCAGAAACTAGCACAACTTGGGAAGCAACTATACTTTAATAAATAAATTTTGAAAAGAGAATGAGGGAGAGGAATGGATTAGTAAAGAAATACAGCAACATCTTCTGTCTCCACAAAGCCTGGGTCTCAAGCATATTCATTTGTTCAGGGATCAACTACCAGTCTCTCCCAGAGAATGTTGAGAAACTGAAATAAAATATGATCTAAAAAGTAAAATTAATTTCTGACAAAACTCTATCCACTTTTACACTTGTAACATATATTATTAATACCAGAAAACTGAGACTCAAAAGAACCAAATAACTTACACAGGTCGAATTTCTACTTTTCTCAACTGAATGCACGCCTCATTTGCCTTCATTAATAAGATGCTGATACCTTAGCTGAGCATGTAGTTCTCTCTCCTTTGCAGAAACACCCAGTAGTCTTTGCACAACACATTTCCCTAAAGAACTTGACCAACATTCCTCCTAATGATCTGATGAACTTTCTTTGAGAACTTTCTATAAATATGATGTAAAATGTAAACATAAAACACTGTTAAATATATTATACCTCCATTGACTCCCAGTTAGTTTGAAGGTAGAATTAGATGCTGAGTCAAATTAAAATTGTATCTAATGCTATAATGTTTAAGGATGAACACTTATTCTAAGGAAGATAGAAAATAACTCTTTAAAAGCACCATTGTAGTCCAATTCATTCAGTCAACAAATATTTACTGAATTTCCATTTTGTCCCAGGCATATTATAGGCACTGGAATTACTGCTCTGAATATAACAAATTTCTGATAGAGAGAGGTCTACATAAATTTTGAAAGGATTCCAACCCATGGGAGGAAGGAGATGAATAATAAACAGATTAATACAAAAATATATAATATTTCATGTGGTGATAAGTGCTATGAAGGAAAATAAACAGGTAAGATAGAAGTGATGGGATGTCTGTTTTATAGATGGTGTTGGTGAAAGTCTTTCTATAATTACATATAAGCAAAGTCATGAAGGAAGCCAGAGATGAAGAATGCATATTTCTAGGGAAAGTCGGTTTTAGGTACAGAGAACCACAAAGGCACCTAACTTACTGGAGAATAAACCAAAATTGAGGGAAAACACAGATACCAGGGGAAGGGTTATGTCCAATGAAGGGAACAAGAATGGAAAGCCAATTATGTAAGATCTTTAGAGACATCTCACCCTCTGTTATCCCCTTCTCCTGCCTTCAATCTTTCCCAGCATCAGCACCTTTTCAAATGAGTCAGTTCTTCACATCAGGTGGCCAAAGTATTGGAGTTTCAGCTTCAACATCAGTCCTTCCAATGAACACCCAGGACTGATCTCCTTTAGGATGGACTGGTTGTATCTCCTTGCAGTCCAAGGGACTCTCAAGAGTCTTCTCCAACACCACAGTTCAAAAGCGTCAATTCTTTGGCCCTCGGCTTTCTTTAGAGTCCAACTCTCACATCCACACATGACTACTGGAAAAACTGTAGCTTTGACTAGACGGATCTTTGTTGGCAAAGTAATGTCTTTGCTTTTTAATATGCTGTCTAGGTTGGTCATAACTTTCATGCCAAGGAGTAAGCATCTTTTAATTTCATGGCTGCAGTCAACATCTGCAGTGATTTTGGAGCCCCTAAAATTAAAGTCTGCCTCTGTTTCCCTATCTATTTGCCATGAAGTGATGGGACCAGATGCCATGATCTTAGTATTCTGAATGTTGAGCTTTAAGCCAACTTTTTCATTCTCCTCTTTCACTTTCATCAAGAAGCTCTTTCATTCTTCTTCACTTTCTGCCATAAGGACGGTGTCATCTGCCTGGCAATCTTGATTCCAGCTTGTGCTTCATCCAGTCCAGCATTTCTCATGGTGTACTCTTCATATAAGTTAAATAAGCAGGGTGACAATATACAGCCTTGACGTACTCCTTTTCCTATTTGGAACCAGGCTGTTGTTCCATGTCCAGTTCCAACTGTTGCTTTCTGACCTGCATACAGATTTCTCAAGAGGCAGGTAAGGTGGTCTGGTATTCCCATCTCTTTAAGAATTTTCCACAGTTTATTGTGATCCACACTGTCAAAGGCTTTGGCATAGTCAATAAAGCAGAAATAGATTTTTTTTTTGGAACTCCTTTGCTTTTTTGATGATTCAGTGGATTTTGGCAATTTGATCTCTGTTTCCTCTGCCTTTTCTAAATCCAGCTTGAACATCTGAAATTTCACAGTTCACATACTGTTGAAGCCTGGCTTGGAGAATTTTGAGCATTACTTTATTAGCATATGAGATGAGTGCAGTTGTGCAGTAGTTTGAGCATTCTTTGGCATTGTTTTTCTTTAGGATGGAATGAAAACAGACCTTTTCCAGTCCTGCGGCCACTGCTGAGTTTTCCAAATTTGCTTGTATATTGAATGATGAGATGAGATGTTTGGATGGCATCACCGACTCAATGGACATGAAGTTGAGTAAACTCCAGGAGTTGGAGATGGACAGGGAGGCCTGGTGTGCTGCAGTCCATGGGGTCGCAACGAGTCGCACAGGACTGAGCGACTAAACTGAACTGAACTTAGTGACATCTCCTTTCAATTTATGAAAGATGTAATGCCACTGGAAGGTTTTGAGAAGAGTGTCATCAAAACACTTTGTTCTTAGTTGCTCAGCTGTGTCCAACTCTGGGACACTGTGGACTGTAGCCCACAAGGCTTCTCTGTCCATGGGGGTTCTCCAGGCAAGAATACTGAAGTGGGTAGCCTTCCCCTCCTCCAGGGGATCTTCTCAACCCAGGGATTGAACCCAGGTCTCCTGCATTGCAGGCAGATTCTTTACCTTCTGAGCCACCAAGGAAATCCCATCAACAGACTCAGTGAAGATAAGACAGACAGTGAGAAAGCAACAGTGAAATTAGGAAGAACTGTGAGGAAATGCTTGCAAAAGCCCTGGAGAAAGATGACCACAAAGCCAAGGCAACTTTAATGTTGTATAAGGAAGAGTCACAAAGAAACAGAAGAATCTATTAAAAAGCATTTTCTATGAGTAATTTTTTTTCACCAAACACTTTATCGATATGCATTTTAAAAATATCATGTTTAACTTTTTTCTCCCTTAGAAAATAACATTTATTCAATACAGCATGGGGATTAAGACCTCAAGCTCTCAATACTGCCAAAGATTTAAATCATTCCTAGATCACTTCCTAGCTACCTAACCTTGGACAAGGTATTCTGTTTTCTCTGAACCTCTGTTTCCTTATCTGCAAATTGACAATAGTAATGAATAGAGTCTGCAAAATGTTAAATGTGCATGTGAAGTTATATAGAAATGCTTGATGAATTTTAGCTCTTACTACACCCCCACCCCTTATTTTTGGAACTTTGGAAAATATGATAGTGCCCACTGAAAAAAAACACATAACCTAAAAGTTGAGAATTATGTTTTATCCTGAAGACACCCTGAGGGCTTAAGCCTAGGCAATACCCTCTCAGATCACTCTAAGGGACTGCTCTGAAGAGGTAAGGGAGGAGCCAGGATATATGAGAGTTTTTGCGAAAAAAAAAAAAAAACAGGTTGTTGAAACATCAAAAGATTACTGTTAATTAAAGAAAAACCAGCGATGAATTAAACTAATGAATTTAGCACTTTTCTATGTACGGGAAGATGCAAGAGTCTGGGCTTAATGAAATCATTCCTTTGATATGCGTCATAACTATCTAAGGCCAGCATCCTGTTTTTTCCCATTCTGTTCCCCGCAGGGTGTATAGTCAGGGCACCTGTAGTGGCTGGTGGCCACAACATTCTTTGTTAACTGATGCTTCAAGAGACTTTGTTTTGTCCACAGCAATATAAAGAAAGCGAAAAAGAGCAAGGAGGATACTATCCATGTCTTGCCTGTGTGGGTTCTAAGTCACTTCAGTCATGTCCAAATCTTTGCGACTCTATGGGCTGTAGCCCACCAGACTCCCCTGTCCATGGGATTCTCCAGGCAAGAATACTGGAGTGGGTTGCCGTGCTCTCCTCCAAGGGATCTTCTAGCTCCACCTGGGAAGCCCATCCATGCCCTGCTGCTGCTATTGCTGCTGCTGCTAAGTCGCTTCAGTCGTGTCCGACTCTGTGCAACCCCATAGACAGCAGCCCACCAGGCTCCCCCGTCTCTGGGATTCTCCAGGCAAGAACACTGGAGTGGGTTGCCATTTTCTTCTCCAATGCATGAAAGTGAAAAGTGAAAGTGAAGTCGCTCAGTCGTGTCCAACTTTTTGCGACCCCATGGACTGCAGCCTACCAGGCTGCTCCGTCCATGGGATTTTCCAGGCAAGAGTACTGGAGTGTGGTGCCACTGCCTTCTCCATGCCCTATGACTCTATTATTATAGCGGCATGAACTGAATGTGAACAAAGTTACTATATTTTATTTACTTTACAGGTTTCAGTGTCTTTGGGTAATAGAGCACTTTTTTGCCATCAACTTTTTCATTTGCATTAATTAATTATTACACACACATGTGCACACACAAAACATACATAAAATAAGTAGCAAACTAAGGTATAGATTTTGCCACAGCCAGAGAGGCTTTGCCTTGTTCCAAAATAGTAAAAAACTGATTTAAAGTAAATGGAGATTAAATGTAAACACAGCCTAGGCTAAATAAAATATAAAAATGAATTCTTCTCAAGGTGCTATTCATTCAAATAGAGGATTTGAAATTCGATCAAATGCCAATGCAAAGGCATATAATGCTTGAATGACATTAATTAGTTGAATAGTGAGCCCCAGAGCAAGTGAGGCTCATCCACTGAATATGTACATGAGATTTTCCTATCAAGGAGAACCACAGAAAAATACCTGGAGCGGCTTCCGCCTCTTATTTACATTCTATTTCCTATTAACATTTTCTTGAGAAAGAATTTCATGCAAATACAAGCCTTCCAACTTAATAGCAAACTGATAATAAACCACTTTCTTTTGTGAGAAAATGCCTTTAAGAAGCATCTGAACCATGAAAGTATTTAAGAGACTATGATTTTAACCAGACTGTGTTTTAAGACATCAGCTTTTGAAAAGGAGGATTTCAAATATCCCCTTATATTCTGTTCTTAATTCCAGAGAACTTTATAGTTTCTAGCTCAACACCACTGTATGACAAACACTAAATCCATTGCTTAAGCTTCCATCAGTTCTTTTATTAGCTTTGTCTGTTTTTGACATTTTTTTTCTTTTTTGTTTATGTAAGGTGAGATCATGAAATTTTACTCTGATTTGCATCTTTTCCCCCAAAATGTATATTATGTATCTAACCAGGTAGCCAATCTAGCAGCTTTCATATCACAATCCTCCTTGATTTTTTTAAACAAGTTCATTTTCACCATTCAAATTTAAGAATGCATAAGCAGTTTCAATATATTTGGATATAAAAATGTTTTATGTACTAAACATGTATTAATATTTACTTTGAAAGTTCATAATAAAATATGCTATTATGCTACTTTCTTACATATGTTATATTTTATCACTTAAAAAAATTCATCCTTTTTGAGCTTCAGAAATCCTTCACAGACAAAATAGCAAAAGGCCAGGAAAGAATCAGTATAGCAGGAAATAAACTGGAAATATAAAGATCATGACCTCTGATACCTTTTTGACTATTAACTTATCATCCGACCTTTTGCTAGTCACTCACCCTTGCAATAGCCTCCTCTCTGCAGTTTGTAAAAATGAGAATGACAACATTATGGTTCCCGCCCAAAGAGATTGGGTAGGAAAACTTGGTCCAGGGCTGGAAAATGCCTTACAGGCCATAAAATGCTACATAAAATCTTGATAATAAAACAGTTACAGAGCCCCTTGGTTTAATACAAAGCTAATTTTTCAGCTAAACTAAATTCTGGTAGAAACAACTGAGATCAAGTAGGAAAATTTGCAGAGCTCCTAGTCATAGTGAAAGTGTTTATTTGTTCAAATTGATTTTACAGACTGATTGGTAAGTGTCTGTACAGACTGTTATCAAATGTATAGAATAATCCAGTCATCACATGGTACTCTTAAAAAATCAGTTCCATCAAGCAGGCTGAAATCAGAGCTAGAAGGCATATCATTTCACAGTCCCATGAATGTGTTCCACTTTCAATGAGTTTGTCTGTGTGTGTTTTGTGTAATAGCACTGTTTTATGGTAAACAATCAGAAGTAGAGGAAATAGTTTTGACATATTTTTTACCCATCCTAGTTGAATAGGTTCATTATGCCATTTTTCTTTTGAAATTCTAATTTTATTTACTTAAAACTAACATTATTTATTTCAAAGAATCTTCCCCCAAATTATGATTTTACTCTGAAATTTGATCACAACTATATGTTGCCTGACATAATTTATATAACAATCAGAAATATCTTAATCATTTTCCAGTTTTGCCTTTTAGTTCCTTGGAAGAGAAATGAGAACAGAAGATAGAACTTGTCACTTCTCACAGAAAGCTTTGGTCTTGGTCCCAGAATCACTTGTTAACTTGATATTTAATACTTTTTTAAAAAGTATAAGCCACCTGAAGAATAATAAGTCCTTAAGCAGGAGAGAGAAGACACATTAACTCATACAAAGAAATTTTAATATGTATTATTTGCATGTAGTAAGTAATATATTTTTACTAGAATTTATACTCCTCAGCCATCACTAGTTGAGGATACAAAGAAACATACTACAACTCTATCTTTTTATTTATTAACTATATGTCCCTGGTGGCATAGTGGTTAAAAAAAAAAAATCTGCCTGCCAATTCAGGAGACTCAGGAGATGCAGGAGACAAGGTTCCATCCCTGAGTCTGGGTTGAGAAAATCCCCTGCAGGAAGAAATAGCAACCCACTCCAGTATTCTTGCTTGGAGAATCCCATGAACAG
This sequence comes from Giraffa tippelskirchi, assembly GCF_054371585.1. Lineage (NCBI taxonomy): Eukaryota > Metazoa > Chordata > Mammalia > Artiodactyla > Giraffidae > Giraffa > Giraffa tippelskirchi. The sequence goes on from NC_137283.1 coordinate 124,192,714, forward strand.
AGGAGGCTGGCAGGCTACAGTCCATGGGGTTGCAAACAGTCAGACACGACTGAGAATGCACAGAGTATGTATGGTATATGATATATATGGTATATGCATGGTATATCCCTGAATAATCACTAAACTGTTTTTAAAAAATTATTGAAGTATAATTTACAATGCTGCATTAGCTTTTGCTGTACAGCAAAGTGAGTCAGCTATACATATACATACAGCTCCTCTATTTTTATATTTCCTTCCAATTTAGGTCACCATGGAGCATTGAATAGAGTTCCCTGTGCCATAAAGCAAGTTCTCATTAGTTATCTCTTTTACACATAGTTGTGTTATATGTCAATCCCATTCTCCCAATTCAGCTCACTCCTCCTTTGCCCCCTTGGTATCCATATACTTGTTGTCTATGTCTGTGTCTCTACTGAAGTGAATTGAAAGTTGCTCAGTTGTGCATGACTGTTTGCCACCCCATGGACTATATGGTCCATGGAATTCTCCAGGCCAGAATACTGGAATGGGTAGCCTTTCCCTTCTCCAGGGGATCTTCCTGACCCAGGAATCGAACCAGGGTCTCCTGCATTGCAGGCAGATTCTTTACAAACTGCGCTATGAGGGGGTCTCTATTTCTGCTTTGTAAATAAGTTCATTTATACCAAGGTTTTCAGATCCACATATATATATCAATATATGATTCACTAAACTTTTAAATTCACCATTTTCTTCATTCATTCAACAAAGATTTATTGAGACCTGCTATATGCTATGCATTCTTCTAAGCACGACTCATTGGAAAAGACCCTAATGCTGGGTAGGATTGGGGGAGGGAGGAGAAGGGGACGACAGAGGATGAGATGGTTGGATGCCATCACCGACTCGATGGACATGGGTTTGGGTAGACTCCGGGAGTTGGTGATGGACAGAGAGGCCTGGCGTGCTGCAATTCATGGGGTTGCAAAGAGTCGGACACGACTGAGCGACTGAACTGAACAGAAGCACTAGAGATTCACTGAACAACAGAAATAAAGGTCTCTAGCCCTCATGAAGCTTGTATTCAAGTACATATTGGAAATGATACCTACCTTGCCTACAACCAACAATGATTTATGGGAAAGTGTTTTGTAAATTATATGTTGCACAGGAATATGTTATTCCCATGATTATGGTAATTATATTATTGTTAGTATTATTAAGTGTTATATACAAAGTCAGGTTTTTAAAGATATATAATAGATTCCTGGCATGAGTAGAGGTAAAGGAAGAAAACAAAGCATCTAAAAATGGAACAAGAACAGATCTTGCAACTTTGTCAGATTTTCCAAGAGCAGCTAGTACTCTTCTGTTATTCTGGTATGTACAATGTAAGAAATGTGAGTTTGTAAGAAGTTAATCTGAGAGCCTGACATTAGCAAGATGGCAGATTAGGAAGGACTAGCCCACATGCCCCTGCAGAAACACCGATTTAAAAACCACCCATGGAAGAAAGAATGGGTTTAGAATATCTGAATGGCTGCTGGCAGAGGTAATGAGGGGAGGTCTCAACTCCCTTCTAAGTTGTATAGGGGAGCATGCTTTTTCCTTTCTCTCTCCTCCTTCTTCCCCAGTCTGAAGCGGCAGGAAACAGTCATGAGTTTATACATACCAGTTACTTTGTGTTGGGCAGCCTTTGAATCTGAATGGGAGTGGAGGAAGGAGAAAAATGAAGGAGAAAAATACAAATGAAAATGTACAAATACAATCTGTACATACTATTTTGAAGGAAAAGCAGTATTAATAATGCATTTATTATTCATCCTCTCATTCATTAAACAAACGTGTACTGAGAACCTATCTTATGCTAAGTGCTCAGAACAATGGAGAATATAAAAAAAAATAAAACCTGATCTTGGCCCTTAAGGAATTTACAGTCTAGAAGAGAGGTGTTCATATTAGATTTTCTTCTAAATACTTCAAATCTGAAAGATAAGAGAATCTGAGAACTTTAATAATAGAAAGCCCAGAAGAGTAAGTTATGCTTTCAAATAATTTTGTCTATATTTATTCTAATCAAAAAACATAAAATACATCAAGATAATTTATTCAATGTGCATGAAAGTATTTCTGTTTAAATAGCACCAGTGTCAAGCGTTCGTTGGTTGGTTGGATGAGGTGAACTTCAAACCTCTTCTTAGTTCCAATCAAATAAACTCTTCATAGAATCCCCTATGACAAGATACTCAATCCATTTCCAAAAAGCTAAATCTTTTCCTTCATGTTGAATGAAATGATACATTTTTTCTAATGTCATTATTTTAAATCAAATAATCCATAACAAATGACTCTTGCTGATTTATATATTTATATATATATGCATATATACATGTATATATTTCAATCCCAAGCTATAATTATTTTATTCATAAGTGCTCCTTCTAACATACTGTATTAGATATTTCAAATGCTACCTTTCAAGAAAAGCATCTATTTCCTTTCTGTCCTCTAGCATCTTTTAAAAATAAATCAAATTAAAGGTTCATGATATTTAATTTCTCATTAATTTTCAATATCTTACTATAAGTATAGGCATGATTTTCAAATCTACAGCATTCAACTGAGCTTTTAATAAACTGAGCTTTTTTTTTTCATTAGTCATATTTAAAAAATAATCGCAAGATTTAGAAATGTCTGCATAGTCATTTATATAACATTTAATCATTGTTTTCAATTTTCTGGGATTTTCCACCCTTTTCATCCTTATGTCCTTCTCCTTTCAACTATTAATGAAGTTTTATCACCTGGAGATAACATCATTTAAGTTTGTTTTTTTCCAATTTGCTCTTTTCTATATTCACAAGTTTGCCAGATTCTAAAAATCCATAATAATGCACCAAACATTCAAGCCAAGCATACTTTTGTGGTTCAGCAAAACTAAACATTTGCCAATTTCAAGATAGTACAACTAACCCATTTTTTTCCATATGATTAGGGAAGGGTAGGTTCAAATGAAATATTTTTTTGAAAGAAAACAGGAAGACATGCCAAGGTGCAATAATTCCATGTATAATTCTACATTAGACATGTGCATTTCAGAGAGTAAATGTACCCTTTCTTTAGCCAGAACATCATTAAAGAAAATACAAAACATACAGAGCACTGTACCCTGTACTTGCAATGATATGGACACAAAAAAGAAAACAAAATTTAAAAATAAGCATAATTTTCAACTGCCATTGTTAAGACTGTCCATTTGAGCTCTGGAGCCTGAAAGATCAACATCAATATTAAAATAATACTGCAAACAAAGGCTAAATGTCAACCCTTAAACCATTTCCTTTTTATGTCTTTTTGTTGTAAATTCTGTCACTTTGAAAGAAGATGATTCATTGCAATTGTGAGGCCATTTTCCACTGAACAATCAACAATAACGATGTGTTGTGAATAATACAGTTGAAAATTTGGTGTGAGTTCTTAGCAAGATATTTTTGCCACGTCCCAAGCTTCAAACAGATTGAGCTGTAGTGCAGATTATATTGCTTTTCTGTAAACTCTCTTCAAGGGTGGAGATTATTTGAGTACCACCGAACTTACGCATTATAAATCAGTCTCAAACATAATCCCCTCCCCTTTTCATGGAAAATAGAGTATTAATTCATTGTATTATATCAGCTGAAATTGGTTCCTTAGAGTAGGGCATATAAGCTGTATATATATCCACACATGAAGTATGTGTCAGATTTAGAGCTGAAGTTTTTGTGTAAGAACACCTCTCAAAGAAAAATTTTCAAACAGTATAAAGACACTGTACTAAGTGTCAGGAAATCTGATTTTAGTCTCAGCTATACTGATGTCTAGTTGCGTGACCTTTGACATCCCAAATCCTTTGTGGATTTCTTTTTTTATCTGATTAAAAGGGACTAGCCCAGTGGTTCTCAAATTGGCTACACATTAAAATTATTTGGAAAGCTTTTTTTAAAAATATAGATGCCCCCAACCTTCCCCAGACAAGTTGAATCAGAATTTCTGAAGTTGGGGCTGAAGCATTAGTATTTTCTTAAGCTCCCTGTGTGATTGTAATATGCATCCAACAATCACTTTCAACTCTAAAATGCTCTGACATTTTATAAACCTTACCGGTTGAGAACCTCAGCATGTGTTTCAAATGAGTTCCAAGGAGACAATTTCCAGAGTTAGGTGTTGGTGTTTGTTCTATCAGTTGCATTCATAATGTAGGCTGACAAGAAAAAAAAAAAAAAACTAAGAAAAAAAAATTAACAGGGAAGGTAGACAGGCCATGCAAACGAGAGCTCAATTACAGAAGAGCTGTCTCCAGGAGACCAAAGTCATGCTCTTTAACATTCTAAGTGATTGGTTTGTGCAGTGAACCAAATCTGAGCAGTTCCAATGTTTGAAAATGTAATGACTTAAATAGAAATACTAATATACCCTTCAAGGTCATGAAACAGTTCCTTGGCCTTAGGAAACGTGTAACTTCTGGGAGCTCATGTAGGTCAATTTGACGGACCTCTTATAACCTTAAGATTTATCTTGCTCTTTTCTCTGCATTAAAATATGTTAATACCAGCTTTGGAATCAAATTGATTCATTTTTTTAAAATTCTGCCTTTCTTTAACTTCCTTTTCATTTGCAGAATTACCAAGGAGTTGTTCAAAATTACCATATTTTCTAACTCTGAATGAAATTAAGCAAAGGATCAAAGTAGGAAAAGGTCATCAAAACAAGAGACTATACAAGAAATCTGAGAATAGCTTTACATTGCTAATGATAGCTTAAAACTTAATTTAAGGTGAATCCTGAAAATGTGTAATGGTTAAGGATTGAGTTTCAATCCTCAGACATGTTTATAGGATTTTCTGTATTGGCTATCTCTAACCAAATTAGTGGGAATGGAAGAGCATGGGTAAAATCCAAGAATTTACTTACCTTTAGTTCTTGGAGAAGGCAATGGCACCCCACTCCAGTACTCTTGCCTGGAAAATCCCATGGATGGAGGAGCCTGGTAGGCTACAGTCCATGGGGTCGCTAAGAGTCGGACACGACTGAGCGACTTCACTTTCACTTTTCCCTTTCATGCACTGGAGAAGGAAATGGCAGTCCACTCCAGTATTCTTGCCTGGAGAATTCCAGGGACGGTGGAGCCTGGTGGGCTGCCGTCTATGGGGTCGCACAGAGTCGGACACGACTGAAGCGATTTAGCAGCAGCAGCAGCAGTTCTTTTATCTTTCCATTTAGGAGAGCAAATTGTTAAATATATATATAGATATATATAATGTGGTACATAAAATGTGATTAATACTGAACCTGACACACAAAGTCTGCAATGGATTATAGATCTATTATGGAATATAGATCTGTGTATCAGAATTAGCAAAGTTAACATTAATCCAACTCCTAGCAACTGTTGCACTATTATGGCCATACCCACAATTTCAAACCCACCGCCCTCTCTTTAAAAACAAATATTTTTATAGATCACCTTACCTTCCAAGTAATACACTCTATCTTCAACTCTAATTTTAAAATAAATGTAAATATATTTAGAAGAATGAAATATATGTGAGTATGGTTTCATAACTACCTGATATTCCTATGTATACACTCTGCTTAATTATAATGAATAAGTTAGGATCAACTTAATGAGTAAAGTTATGACCAACCTAGACAGCTTATTAAAAAGCAGAGACATTACTTTGCCAAAAAAGGTCTGTCTAGTCAAAGCTATGGTTTTTCCAGTAGTCATGTATGGATGTGAGAGTTGGACTACAAAGAAAGGTGAGCCCGAAGAACTGATGCTTTTGAACTGTGGTGTTGGAGAAAACTGTTTAGAGTCCCTTGGACTGCGATGAGATACAATCAGTCCATCCTAAAGGAAATCAGTCCTGAAAATCCATTGGAAGGACTGATGTTGAAGCTGAAACTCCAATACTTTGGCCACCTGATGGGAAGAACTGACTCATTTGAAAAGGCCCTGATGCTGGGAAAGATTGAAGGCGGGAGGAGAAGGGACGACAGAGGATGAGATGGTTGGATGGCATCACCGACTTGATGGACATGAGTTTGAGTAAACTCCAGGAGCTGGTGATGGACAGGGAGGCCTGGCGTGCTGCAGTCCACTGGGTCATAGAGAGTTGGACATGACTGAGCAACTGAAGTGAACTGAATTTAGGATCAAGGAGAGCAATATGAGAAGTCATCCCATACAAGAAGTTGAACAAAAATGGAAAAGCAAAGGTATAGATGGGCTCCAAGCTAGTAAAAGATCAGTCTCATCTATATAAGATCACAGGGAAATGTGAGAAATGGGAAATGGAAAAAAAAAAACTTAATTTAAGTATAGATAATGTGCCAACGTAAATTACAGTCTATTGATGTTGACCAAAAGTGAGAATGTGATACTCTTGTGAATAAACTATTTGCAAATATACTTTCAATACAATTCACCATGTTATGGAATAAGATAGGGAGGCAAGGAAGTGCCACTGGAAACATACTTCTCATCCTACAGCAAACCACATGATCAAAAATGCATTTAGTCTGTGCCACTCAAGAATTCTCTGAGACAGTATCCTTCCCAAGGCAAAAGGATAATTGAAGATGGACAAGAAATCTAAACAAGTAATGAAAGAAGCTGTATAGAAGTTATGCAGAATATCTCTAGGGACAATTTCAGAATAAGACTGAAAAAAATCTTACAAGTGATCTAAATAAATTCAATATATACTTTTAGTGTCATAGATTTCTTTAAAGTGTTGCTAAAAACATTTTAAAATATAAGTGGTCTTAAAATAACTTTCAGTAGTGTGGTCCAATTAATTTCATAGTAGTTGGTTGTATGTTTTAAAAAGAATTTTACTACACCTCTTACATTTTTCCAAATAGTTCTGCTTTTGCTGAAACTGTGCTACTAAGCTGGAATCTCTTCAAATTTGTATGTAGTTAAGTAGAAGAAAAAACTAACAGTAATTTAACTTATTTTTAAAGATGTGGATGTGAAAGTCTTAAATGGATCCAAATCCTTTCATAATTAGACTAATTAAATTGTGCTTTGGTCTAAAAATTGTTTTAGCCCAATTAACTGTTTTTCTGTATCTTGGCTAACATGTTCCACAATCATTTCAAATGGATTAAACACCCAATTTGGCATTATGTAATTCATTCAGATTTTAAAATCTAACCATCATATCTTATTTATTAGCAAAAATGAGAGCAATCTATTCTCAATTAATATCTCTAAATTTTTGCAAACACAGACACTTTGAAAATTCTCAGGAGCAGAGTCAGTTTTTTGTTTTTTGTTTTTTTTAAATTCTGTTTTATTTTTAATTGGAGGATAATTTTTTTAAAATATTGTGTTGGTTTCTGCCATATATCAACATGAATAGGCCCTAGGTACACACAGGTTTCTTCACTCTTGAACCTCCCTCCCACCTCCCACCCCATCCCACCCCTCAAAGGTAGTCACAGAGCACAGGATTTGGGTTCCCCCAAATTCCCACTAGCTATCTGTTTTACACATGGTAATATGTATGTTTCAATGCTACTTGATGAATCCCCTGATTATTTACTTCACTTTAAAGAAATTGATCTAGTTCTGGTACAACTTATGGTGGCCAAGTATACATTAAAAATATGTCCCATCCATTCACATATCCATTCAACATATCAATCACAAACTTTATTTTTGTGGTGGTTGAATTTTAAAACTGAAACAGACTTTAACAGTAAACAGGATCTGTTTTCAAGTCTACTCTTTGAGAACTATCTTACTTTTGTGTCTTTGATAAGATGTTCAAACGTCTTAGAGTACGTTCTGTGTAAAGTAATCAATGACTCAAAGATTTATTATTAATTGTGTTATTAATTCTGTTAAAAACATTTATTGATTTGTAGAGTCTTTCATAAAAATTCTCAGGGACTACATGTTGTTCATGAATAATGCAGTGAATTGCTAAAACACCTGGTGCAATTTTTTAAGTTACCCATGAACCAATATTGCCAACAATTCATAGCTGGCAGCGCCATCTGTAGCACAGGCAGTGACCCCAAAACCGGAATTATCCTTTTTTATAAAATTATTTTTAGAAATTTCAAATATGGACAAGCCCTTCTTATTTACTATCAGTAATTTTTAAAATAATGTTTCCTCTATGAGTTTTTCATTCCCCATGAACCTTCTAAATGCAGGCAGTAAAGCCTCATTATCCAAAGGACTTGCTTCACCCACTTGTAATAAAAGTCATTTTGACTACAGTTCTACTCACAGCTAATTTTTGACATATTTTGCCATCTCATCAATTATTCGTCAAATTATTCCACTTTACTCCATGGAAGAGAAAAATTATTTCACTTGGATTTCTTTGGTCAGCATACCAAAAACATTTTGCATAGCTAGTAAAATTAATTTTTCCTCACTACTGTGAGTGTACCATTTGTAATCATGTATTCACATGTATGAATGAAGCAGAAAATTATACTTTTATTAAAAGGATCTTAAAATCATTTCAGAGACAATGTTAATTTTTTCAATCTTTTTCTTTAAATCTTGGAAATATGATATATGCCTGCTTACTCTGTCAACATTCAAAAAAAATTTTGTTCTTATTTTAACAGGCTGATTGCTTCACTGGAAAATAATGATGTGTGAACAAAGTGTACGTTGGTTCATTTGCAGACCAATCTATAATATCTAATTTCAAACTGATATTTAATACCTTTAAATGAGTTAAATGAATATATTAAAAGAGTTAGAATTACTGTGAACAGTCACTAGCCAATGAATGTAGATGTAATGTATTTTTCTTAGCACTGAAGCATCTAGCTTTCTGGTGAAAGTATTAGTCTCTCAGTTTTGTCTGACTCTTTGTGACCCCATGGGCTATAGCCCACCAGGCTCCTCTGTTCACGGAATTCTCTAGGTAGCTTTTTGGTGCTACCTTTAAATTCCTGCCACACCTACAATCATTGTGACAATAAAAATTGCCCACAACTTTTCCAAAAAATCTTTAGGGTATAATATTATACTTATTGAAAACCAATGCCATAGACCTTGTTTATCAATAATATCACTTTCTAGAGACATCTTGGTTTCAAACACAAGGCTCTCCAAATACTACCTTGTGTGTGTCCAGGTTACTCCTCTGGTATTCTAGTTTTGGAAAAAAAGAATCATCAAATCAGGATCTCAAATCCTGTAACTCTCTCGTCTTTACTCCTTTGATCATCTTTCTCATGTCCTTTCCGCTTCTGGGTCTAGTCACGTTACATTCTATGACCCGCCAAATGCTCTCAATTCTGTTGCGGCATTCCTTTGTCAAGTCACAATCCTGGGTAAAGCCAGCTCTCCATACAACCTGGCAGAATGGTTTCAGCTTCAATGTTTGCTTATGAATCTTTAGGAAGAATCTCAAGCTCTTTGGTAGTTCTACTAAATTTTCTTAATCTGCTCACTTTTATTCTTCTAGACCATTTACCTTCTTTTCTTCCAATATCTAATCCTGCCCCTAGTCTTCAAACTTCTGGTTTCACTGGAGCAAGAGAAGAAATCAGAAGAGAAATTCCATATTCCTCCAGCAGTGTCTCCCACCTTCTTAGAAGTGAGCTCCCTGCTCTGCCTCCTGCATCCCAGAGAACTGGCCGCGCTCTGGGTTCCATTTAATCTCACTAGTCAAGAACAGTGTTTCCTATATTCTCTTCCCATTTGTTTACCATCAATTTTTACCTCTAGATCATTTTTATCAGCATTTTAACAAACTGTAAAAATTCATATCATTATTTAAATAAACAAAATAAAATTCTCTTAACCCCACTTCCCTTCTAGTTTGAGTCTCTGTTCCAATTTACAGCAAATTTTCTTTCTTTCTTTCTTTCTCATTCTTTCTTACCAAGCTTCTTTTTTAATGTATTTACTTATTTTGTTTTTTAAATATGTCACATAACTGTACTTTCTCTTTCTAGAATATATTTAAGGGCTTCCCTGGTGACTCAGGTGGTAAAGAATCCACCAGCCAATGCAGGAGACGTGGGTTTGATCCCTGACCGGGAAGATCCCACGCGCCACAGGACAACTAAGCCCATGCACCGCAACTATTGAGCCTGTGCTCTAGAACCTGGGAACCACAACTACTGAAGGCTGCACACCCTAGAGTCTGTGCTCTGCAACCAGAGAAGCCACCTCAATGAGAAGCCCATGCACTGCAGCTAGAGAGTAGCCCCCATTTGCTAAAGCTAGATAAAGGCCCGTACAGCAATGAAGACCCAGCATGGCCAAAAATAAGAGAAAATAAATAAATATTTTTAAAGGAATATATTTAAAACAACTTCATTAACCCAGTTAAATATAGTGCAAAATATATGGCCTTTGGTGTGACTTATTAGCCATAAGGCATAACTTAAATCAATAACCTTTGAAGTTAGTTAATTCCACGATAGCCATTCTGGGTCTACTTTTACACACTCTGTCCTGTCATGCTCCATGCTTGCTTCTTTTTCCTCCTGAGTCCACTTCAACCAGGTTTTTTTTTTATCATCATGCCACTGGAGGTGGGCTTATCAAACTCAACAAATATCTCTCAGATTGCTCAATGCAATGCTCACTTCTCATTTGTCAGCTTTCTTGACCCCTAAGCAGCTATTGATACAGTTTATTAGTCTCTCCTGATACTGGGTTCACTTTGCTTCTCCTTGCTGTCTCTGCATCTCTAACTGAACCCACATTGTCAATTTCCTATGCAAGATGTCCTTCATCTTCCCAAACTCCAAGCAGTAGGTAACCAAGGCTCAATCTTTGGTTTGCTCCCCTTCAGTCCCTGTAAGTAATCTCATAGACTCCTATGACGTTAAATGCCACTTATAATGGTACAGCTATTCCAACATTTAAGAATCCTGCCCAGCTTTCCCTCCTAAACTCTAATCAATTGCCTATTTAACATCTCAGCTTGGGTGACTAACAAACATCTCTAATTTAATATGTGTTAAACTGGGCTCATAACTCTCCCTCCCTAAAGAGCTATTCCTCCTAGTTTTCCCGTCTGAGCAATGACAACACCATTCTTTCAGTTGCTATGGCTGAGACATTAGAGTCATTCTTGTCTTCTCTATTTCTTTTGCACCTCACATTCATTCCATTAGAAAATGCTTTTGGCTCTAATTTCAAATGTATGTTCAAACTGAATCACTTTTTATCACCTCTAAACATATAGTTCATTTCATAGAACTAAAAACTCTGCATCTCCATTAGTATTCTTTACTTGCATTATAGAGCACTTTAAAACTTAGTGGCTTAAAATAACAGCCATTATTGCAACTTTAAAAATCTGCAGTCAACTGAAGTGAGTTCTCCTGACCTGTGCACAGTTCAGCTTGTCTCAACCAGGCTCACCAACATCTCTGGAGCTTTGGCTGGGAAGAATAAGTAGACGGACTTCTGCTCCACATGATTTCTCATCCTTTAGGCAAGTTAGTCTGGGCTTTTGATGGTAGCTGGCAAGGTTCCAAGACAGCAAAACCGTGTTAGGCCTATTCAGTTCAGTTCAGTTCAGTCACACAATGTGTCCGACTCTTTGCGACCCCATTGACTGCAGTGCACTAGGCTTCCCTGTCCATCACCAACTCCTGGAGTTTACTCAAACTCATGTCCATTAAATCAGTGATACCATCCAACCGTCTCATCCTCTGAGGTCTCCTTCTCCTCCCACCTTCAATCTTGCCAAGCATCAGGGTCTTTTCAAATGAGTCAGTTCTTCCCATCAGGTGGCCAAAGTATTGGAGTTTCAGCTTTAGCATTAGTCCTCCCAACGAATTTCCAGGACTGGTTTCCTTTAGGATGGACTTGTTGTATCTGCTTTCTGTCTAAGGGACTCTCAAGAGTCTTCTCCAACACCACAGTTCAAAAACATCAATTCTTTGGTGCTCAGCTTTCTTTGTAGTCCAGCTGTAACATCCATACATGACTACTGGGAAAATCATAGCTTTGACTAGACAGATCTTTGTTGGCAAAGTCATGTCTCTGCTTTTTAGTATGTTGTCTAGGTTGGTCATAACTTTTCTTCCAAGGAGCAAGTGTCTTTTAATTTCATGGCTGTAGTCACCATCTGCAGTGATTTTGGAGCCCCCAAAAATAAAGTCTGCCCCTATTTCCATTGTTTCCCTGTCTATTTGTCATGGTGTTGGGCCTAGATGCCATGATCTTAGTTTTCTGAATGTTGAGTTTTAAGCCAACTTTTCACTCTCCTCTTTTAATTTCATCAAGAGGCTCTTTAGTTCTTCTTCACTTTCTGTCATAAGGGTGCTGTCATCTGCATATCTGAGGTTATTGATATTTCTCCTGGCGATCTTGATTCCAGTCTGTGCTTCATACAGTCCATCATTTCAAACACCTAAGTAATGAAATCAGAAATCATACAATGTAACTTTGCTTTATTCTATTCATTAAAGTAAAAATTCCATTTAGATTCATTATGATGAAGAGTTACAAAGTGACACTACATAGACGTGTGGATATATGGAAGGGAATGATTACTACAGCTTTGCATTCAATCTACTATACCTTTTCAGGCTTCCCAGGTGATTCAGTGGTAAAGAATCTGCCTGCCAATGCAAGAGACGTAAGAGATGCAAGTTCAATGCTTAGGTCAGGCAGAACACCTGCAGCAGGAGCTCTTGCCTGGAAAATTTCATGGACAGAGGAGCCTGATGGGCTACATTCCACAGGATCACAAAGAGTCAGACATGACTGAGCAACTGAACACATACTACATCATTTCATTCAGAATAAGGTCCACAAATTCTATCTCTGGACTACAAAGAATTTTGTTGTTGTTCTTCTTCTTCTCCTTTTTGTTTTTTTTTTAATTTTTACTTTTTGGCCAAGTCATACAGCATGCAGGATCTTAGTTCCCTGACCAGGGATCAAACCTGTGTCCCCTGCATTGGGAGCACAGAGTCTTAACCACTGGACTAACAGGGAAGTCCTGCAAAGGTTTTTGTAATCTGGCTACTGCTACTTTTCCAAACTTAACTCTTAACCTCCTTTCTTCCTCACTGCATTCAAGCTACACTGAACATCCTCCCATTTTAATGTTTCTTCATTTTTTGGTCTTCCTCTCAACTTGAAGTGTTCTTTTCTCAAATCTGGTGGACTCTCTCCCTCTCGGCATTTATGTCTCTGTTCGAATCAGAGAGATGTACCCTGAATCAACTATTCAAAATGTCACCCAAACTCCTCCACACTCTGATGGTGCTTTATCATTTTTTTGATAGCACCTATTATTTCTTTGGTTTTAGGCTACTGTTTGTCTTCACTAGAAGAAAGTCTGCATCTGAAGAGCAGGGGCTTTGTATTATGGACACCTCATCAACCAGTAAGTAGATCAGCACTGCCCAGTAAAAATGGTATGCGAGACACATAAGTCATTTAAAATTTTCTTGTAAGCACATGAAAAAAGGTAAAAAGAAGTAGGGGAAATTGATTTTAATAATATTTATTATTTAGCCCCATATATCCAAAATATTATTTCAATACTAAATCAATTTTAACAAGGATTAAGATATTTTATTTTATATTCCTTTTTTTTAAACTGCCTTTGAAATCTGGTGTAAATTTTACCTTTTTATACACATCTAAACTCAGATAAGTGCTCAATAGTTCCATGTGGTTAGTGGCTCCAATTTTGGATAGTCCAAATCCAACTTATTGTTAGTACTCCATAAGTGTTTAAACATGATTGCTTTATTTTATTTTTTTAAACTTTTTATTTTGTATTGAAGAAGAGCTGAATAACAGACAATGTTGTGACAGTTTCAGGTGAACAGTGAAGGGACCCAGCCATACATACACATGCATCTGTTCTCCTCCCAACTCCCCTTCCATCCAGTCCACAATGTATCATTGATCAGAGTTCCCTGTGCTATATGGTAGGTTCTTGTTGGTTATCCATTTTAAACATAGCAGTCTGTACATGCCCCTCCCAAACTCCCTAATCTGTGAGTCTCTTTCTATTCTGTACATAAGTTCATTTGTATCATTTCTTTTTAAATTCCACATATAAGGGATGTCATATGATATTTTGCCTCCTCTGTCTTACTTCACTCAGTATGACAATTTCTAGGTCCACCCATGTTGCTGCAAGTGGTATTATTTCATTTTTTAAAATGACTGAGTAATACCACATCTTTATCCAGTCTTCTGTCGGTGGATATTTAGGTTGCTTCCATGTCTTGACTGTTGTAAACTGTGTTGCAATGAACCTTGGAGTGCATGCTTCCTTTCAGATCACGGTTTTCTCCAGGTACATGCTCAGGAGAGAGATTGCAGGGCATATGGTAGCTCTGTCTTTAGTTTTCTAAGGAAACACCATACTGTTCTCCATAGTGACTATACCAATTTATATTCCCACCAACAGTATAGGAGGGCCCCTTCTATCCACATTTTATTAGCCAGGATTGTTTTACCTCAAGCAATCTAAGTTCAGGTTGGCCAAATGCAATTGAAGAAATGCCCCATGGCAAAACTGAAACAGCTAGTTTCCATAGCTTTATTAGTTTAAGGCAGATTTTACTACTTTCTCTACTTCTTTTTCAATTGTCCTTGAAGATTTTAAAGCTAGTTTCCCCAACTTGATCTCAATGTTCTTGAATGTTTTACTATTTCTCTATTTTTCTTGATCTCATTGCTCTAACTCTTTTAAGTGAAGGGTTACATGTTCAAAACCACTGAGGTAAAGGTAGGAGATTCACAAGAAAAAAAGAGCACAACACAAAATACCTCAAGTCAATTCATATCCCTGTTTCTCTGTTCACAGAAGTAATATTTTTTTCTTAGCATTCCAATTAGTTGTTTTGGCCAGATGTTTTTAAAATCAATACCTTGTCTTCTTTCTCATCTCTTTTCATTGTAGGAGCCTTGTGGTCAAAAACCCTGTCGTGGGCAGAGATCCCTCTGAGCCATATTCACACCAGCAACTAACAAACACAAGTTTTCCCATCTCCAGGCAATTACACTTGCAATTCATTTTGCCTGGAAAGCGTGCCTCCCCTCTCTCCATCCAGCTTCGCCCTTCAGATGTCAGATTAAATAACTCCTCCCCAGAGAGGTCTAAATTAGACCACCCTCCCTATTATACATGCTCATAGAACTCACTTTCCTTCATAGCACTCACCATGATGGTAAATACATAATCATTCAACTAATTATACTTGAAACACAAATCATGCTGTGTCCCTGGTATACAATAGAGTTATTGACACAGGGCAGATGCTGGGAAATCCTGAGTAACAAATGTAATAGGTGAATGAATGTGGTGGTGGAATGGGAAAATTTAGAACTAGAAAATTGTTAACATCAATGAATGATAAGCTCCTTCAAGACAACAATTCTAATGGTGACATTGGAAAATTCTTTAAACAAAGGAATGAATGAATGGATGAATGACTGAGTAGCATATGTGTCTATATGTCTATACATACATACTCACAGGTGAATGCATTTATTAATAACTTATTGGGCTGCTTATTTGTACTTGAAAAGTTTACTAACTTTTGAGTAAGTATAGTTTAAGTGGGGAAAATGCCACAGGGCAAGGTGCAGGGCACCATAAGAAAAGCTGAGCAGATGGCAGGGGATATGGCTATGCTTCATTATGAAGCAATTGTGTAACCTTCAGGCACTCTGGACCTTAAGTTCATTCTTTATAAAATGACTTAACTGACTTTAATCTCCAGGAGCTCTATTTTATCAATTCTAAAATGTACTTACCCACACACAAACACATTTTAACCTCTATGAAATCAAGATACATCTTACAATCAATGGCATTTTACATCCCTGCCAAGTGTGGTTGTGAGTGACATGATCAAAATAAAAATCTTCCCTTGATACCATCTGGGAAGATCAAGAAAGCATGAATACCAAAGAATTTTAGCTTCATTGAAATATAGGGACTTAGAAGCATACAATTCTATAATTCTGAGCTATTTCTTTCATTACCTATTTCCTAAAATTTTAAATTAAAAAAAAAAAACTTGTATGGAATAGCATTTTTTGCATGGATCACTGACTAAATCTCTGTTAATTATTTTGTAGGTCAAAATGCATAGTATGTTTAGGCTTCTAACAGACATAGAAATCTTTACAGTGTGTTTTCATATGTGGCTAACCAAAATGCTACTCAAATATATATATATATAGATTCATCTGAAGACATACTTTTCCAGTTGAAGAAATAGTCCTCAACCAGAATCTTCCAAATAAGAAGCTTTATTTCCCTACTCGGTGTGATCAACATACACACTGTGAAACCTTAGAATTAAATGGTTTGCCACTTTTTATATCCTTTTACACCATGGTGGATTTTTATTTTTTATGGATCTAGCAGCATATATATATTCTAACCATCATCGTATATCTTGATAAATAAACACCGCATTTACTGGTCCCTCCCCCCACCTCAGGAGCATTTGGGAGGCCTTTCACTGCTCGTTTCTTTATTTATTTTTTCATTATTTTGTGTTTCAACATTCTGGTCACAGTCAATTTCAGTTAATTACCCTAGGAAACAATCTAGGGGAAAAAAGAAAAGAGAGAGAGAGAGATAAATGTGCACATTTTCCCAGACACAGAATTTTATACCCAGAGTCAACATCTGAATGCATCTGTACATGCCACCCCATCTCCACAAGGACTTTCTTCATTGGGCTTTTTTATTGCTTTGTCTTAGTAGTTAATGCTTTTCTATAAACCATATCGAATTCCCCCTCTTTGGTTAAAAATTGCACAATTTTTAATCTCCTCTTTATTCCTAGCATCAGTTTGTTTTAAAACACATTGATTTCATGTCAAATCTTCACTTAAAACTGGCTTTTTGCTAATTTTTGTTAGGCAGTGACTATTATTTAAACAGAGGTGTTTGCACTTACAGCCAACTTGAAGGCAGCATGAACAGTGGAGATTGTGCATTAGGGAGAACAGCTGATGGATTACAAATCTCTGCTTTTCACCAACAGAAATGAATTTGAATCCATCAATTTTATTCCCTTCTGCCAAATTGAGGAAGTTCAGTTTATGCAGATCTGTCAAAATATTACATTAAACACCTAGATGAATGAGTTAAATTAATTTAATTTTGCAGCTTGCCTTGATTGGGTTAGGCTAGTTCTCTGCACAAAGCAAAAATTCCCAGGGAAATTGAGCCCCATCAGAGAAGCGATCATGGCAGCGGCAGCTTTGCTCAGCTGAATGGTCAGACAAAGTGTTAGAAATCACTGACCAGGGAAGGGAGGTGCCTGGACTTTCCCTGTGACACCGAAGCCTGTCTTTTACTTAACACCTATCTGATGTCCCCAAAAGAAAGTAACCACAGCAGTGAATAAAATTAAGATGAAAAAAGGCCACTGAGCTTGCAATGCAGAGCAGATCAGTCAGGGCGACCAAAATGAAAGAGAAAAGGGAACAATAATCCTGCTGTGTGGTTATATAGCACCTTTCATGGAAACAATGTGAGAATTCTCTATTTTTGCAGGCCAGCTCCCCAGAGGGCTTTGAAAGCAATTCAGGAGGGAAATAAAAGGATTGCAGAACAGATTTCAGGCTTGAATGATAAAATGGACATTCTGCAAGACAGATTTTACTGAATTGATAACTGGATGATTGAGGCTGTCACACATAAATAAATTGAAAAGGAGTAAAATCCAAAAGAAAGCAGAAAATTTTGAAAGGATATAAAAGTACAAAGAAAACCCAATGACCTTGAAAGAAGGTCAGAGAACCAGCCTCTATATTCAGAGACAGTCAAGAGGATTCAAACCTGGAAACCTAGAAGGCCACTGGCAGGTACTATCAGGACTAAAATATGAAATCCATACGTTCTCAACACACTGCAGCGCTAATACTGCACTACAGGCGAGGGCGAAGCAGTTGTCAAATCATGGAATAATTACACTGATTTAATCAGTAGTCACTCTGTAGTCTAGTCTTCCTTTTTTATCTCTTCTTTTCTGGAAGGAAGGACCTATGAACAGACCACTATGGAGGGACCATCATGCAGGATCTGGGCTTCTGCTGGAGATTTTCTCAGGTGTCTCTTCTACGAAACCCTGGGCTCTACAGGATATGCATCCTATGGGCTGTATCTCATTTCCTAAGGAGTAATAGAAAGATCCCACCTTGGCCAGCTCTGTGGGTCACAACTTAGACCCTGGAGGAACAATCAATGGATGATTGATTACAACAAGAGAGTCCAGGAAGGGTAGGGGTTCCGTTGGAAGTCCTCTCTCCCCCTGCTGTTAGAAAATGTCCATCCAACTTACTCTCCAATCACTGGAGATACTGATAAGTCATGGTTGGGGCATTCTTGTCTCATAAACAGTGAGGAAGAGAAGTTGCAGGATGCTGGCTGAGATGTCCAAACCAGCAGTTTATCATGAGCAAGGAGACATGCCCTGTCTCATGTGTCTCCTATCCATGTGACCCCAAGTCTTGGGGTCACTTTCTTCCTGGAAGAAGTGGCCTCGTTCCTTCCTGTGGAGAGGCTGTCTTGCCATGTGGCTAGCTTTCCCAAGAGGCAATCCATATACCCTTTCTCAGCAGTTGAAGACACCCATGAGAAGGAAACACAACAGTGTCCCAAAACAAATACAAAATAGACTTTCAGTCCCCTCACATCATCAGCTTCTCTCCTGCAAATTCAAAGATCGATGGATCAAAGTGCCTCGTTATGTTTGCAGACATTAATAGCAAAGATTACTATGTTTCACCTTGAGGCTGAGCCTGGTTGTCACATTGAGGGAAGAACTACAAGCAAATTTTTAGAACAGCTTTCTAAATAGTACTATCTGGTAGAAAGTAATGATTTGTTAATGCTGGTGATACTTTATGCTTTCCTTATAAATGTGGTCTATGGGCATCCTCTGAAATTGAATTTTGTCTTGTGATAGGATTGGAGTACATACCCGTGTATGGGTGTACATGGAGGTGCTCACCAGTGAAGACAATGGCAACCCACTCCAGTACTCTTGCCTGGACAATCCCATGGACGGAGGAGCCTGGTAGCCTGGTAGGCTGGAGTCATGAAGAGTCGGACACGACTGAGCGACTTCACTTTCACTTTTCACTTTCATGCATTGGAGAAGGAAGTGGCAACCCACTCCAGTGTTCTTGCCTGGAGAATCCCAGGGATGGCAGAGCCTGGTGAGCTGCCATCTATGGGGTTGCACGGAGTTGGACATGACTGAAGCGACTTAGCAGCAGCAGCAGCAGCAGGAGGTGTTCATGGACACACAGATTGTCATTCTGGAGTTGAAATATACTGTTATTTAAGAATAATGAAATGATGATATTGCAGTGAACCATCTCTGGCAAAACTTTAGGACTTATTGCAGTGAAGTGTATATAGCCTAAACGAACAAAATAAGATATTAGAAAAAAAAGAAAAAACGCTCAAAAGCAGATGCAGTCCAAATCTTAACCCTACCAGTAAGCTTGGCTAAATTGAATTCTCTGTCTTCATCTCTGAAAGGAAGATATTAATACCCACCTATCTAGGTTAATGGTAAGATTAAAAATTATGTAAATATAGTGACTTTCACACAGCAGGCATTCAATAAATTGTAGTTACTATTATTACTAAGAAACAGCACAGTGTAGAACAAAGAGTAGGGGATTTCAAAAGAAAGAAACTGATTTGAAGTCCAGTTTGATATGTATTAGCTGGGTAACTTTGGGATAAATTCTTAACAACTATGACACTCTGTTGCCTCACGTGTCAAATGGGCATAATAATAATTTCATAGGATTGCTGTAGGTAATAAAACAAGATGAGATAAGGAAAATGCCGACCTGGGATATAGTAACTGCTCAAAGAATGTGAATTCCCTTGGTCCCCTGCCATGTGACCAAATAGACCTACTTTTGCATAGGTTTGTTCTTCAACGATAAAAAATGAAAAGCATTTCTAACCAGATACCCAGAGAGCCTTCCGATAATTACTCCTAAAATAGCCATGGTACGCCATCAGAATATTTAATTACACAGAGAGTCATTTTGCGAATTAGAGCTTCCAGACTCCTCAGGAAATTTCTGTCACTTATGAATCTTTTTTTTTCTCTCTCTCTTTCTGCCTGCTTGTTTGTTCACCTCCTTCCAACTTTGATAAAGCATCTGCTCTGTTTAAGGTGTGACCTGAAAGCTGGAGTTCAAGGGAAGGGAAAACCTTTATCCAATTAATGTACACTTCCCTTAAGGTAAGACCCTTCCCTTCCCTGCCTTATAAAGGCTGTATTGTGTTATTCTCTGCCAATAACACCCTATTACTCTTCTTTCATCCACTTATTGCATTTCCATTGTCCTGTCCTGATACTGTGTTAAACCAAGCACTGATGCCAAAAGGGAGAGTGATTATAGTGAAGGATTCATGCCCAAAGATCTTTGCAGCCCCTCTCTTGACAGTCTGGCCAGGGTAAAACACAATTTCACCAGCAGCTGCAGCAGTAGTTCACGGCCCTGTGAGAATGTGACAACTCACTCTTTCATTCAGAATGCTTCTCTGCTCTCAGCTTCTCTTAGATTTTAGTTTGCCTGCCTCTGGGACTCAGATGCTTTCATAAAATTGATGCAAGCCCCTGGGAAATTTATTTGTCCTCTGATATCTTCCACGCTAATGCTCCCCTCCATTAGCTCAGATAATCAAGAGTTGACTATACATAGAACTGTGGGGGATTACAAAAGCACTTAAAATCTAATGAGAGTGGAAAAATACTGAAGGAACTTAAAAAAAAAAAGAAAGAAAGAGAGGGGGAGCAGAAAGCAAGCTACAAATATCTCCATAAATCAACTTATACTGTCCCATCAAAACACAAGAATTAAAGAGGATATGTGATAGAATTACTGGTATAAATGCCGCTAAGACTGGGTCAGGGTCTCAGGGCCACCAGAGAATAGCAAGTCAGAATTTTATGAAAGTGGGTCAGGGTTTAAGAAAGAGGTTCTGTGGCATTCTGAGGGAGGAAAGCCAGATGATTGTCATTCTAGTTGATTCTGATCCCTCTGAAGTTAGTTTCTTACTCAAAAACATGGTAAGTGTAACTCATATTGAGTCCATATGAAAATCAAGATACAAGGCAGGGCCAGTTGTGAACATTAACAGTAACCTAGCCATTGTGAATTATGGGCAGTTCCATCTAGGAAATGAGGTTGTAGTGACAGTTCACAATGTAAATACACAGACCCATACTATTTTGATAGTGTGAGTCCCTGGAAATGTAAGAATTGCCCCCACTGTTCCTGGTGGTTCAATCTAATCAAAATATCTTACTAGCAGAGTGAAAGAAACCACAGGTCCACCAATATCATGAAAGAGAAGGGATTTGGTAAATTCCAATTTCCCTTTTAATATCTGTTATTTTTTATATAATGGGACAGGGCATTGGAGTGGTTCACTGCAAGTTAAAATAATGGTGCCCATGACAGCAGTGGTTATATAACCACAGAATTAGCATGTTGTTCAGATTCCAGGTGAATTTTTGTGATAAGCGACTTCATAAATACTATTTTCTCCTTCCCCAGTCATGGATACCAGCCAGTTCACATTCACTGGGAGGGTTGTAAAGCACACCTTCATAACCCCTTTGGATAGTGCCAGAAAAGGATATATATGCTTATTTTTGTAAAGTCATTCACCTAAGATTTAGTGGAAGCAAACTTAATGCCTGATAAGCAGGTCCATCATTGCAGCAATGACCTATTTACTGGAATCACCAGGAGGTGATGAAGGCCCATATATGGAAGAGAACCATTTGCAACAAAATTCTCAGGCATTGGTGTTTCAGTGGTAGAATTTTTGCCTGTCATTTTCAACAAAATCAAAGTGTCACTAACAACTGTCAACATCTGGTGATTCACTGCACAGAATGAAAATATTCAGAAAAGATAGAAAAAAAAAAGAAGCTAATCTTAGATGAGGCACTTCACTTATAAAGAGGAAGCGCTAAAATTTTTAGATTCTCTGGATATAAGAAAATATAAATCTGAAAGATCTATCAGAGTCCTCATATGAAATTACAAAAATGAATTTCTGTAAAAAGCTAATTCTATTGTCATATCTCCTCCAAGATGGTTTAGGTAAATTCTTTCATTATCCAACCTCATGAGGCAAGATGTGGCATCAAGTAAGAAAAGTAGGGTGATCTATCTAAGTTATCAGTGGGTGTTCATTGTGTTTTTATGGACACAAGAAGATGCTTTTCTTAAATAGAGGAGAATAGAGTATTCCTTCTGTTCTCTCATCCCTAAAAAAATCATCAAGTGGTGGGAAGACCCAGAGGTTCCAATCCAGAGGAAAATATGTTTAAGTAGCATAGTCTACTTGGCCTGAGACTAAGATAATGGGGCAGGTAGAGATAATTACAGGGGATTTGGCAAGGATGCAATGAGTGCAAGAGGGCAAAAAGATAATGCATTGTGTACTTGTAAACTTGCTGCAGAGGGGGTATAATCCCTTAACAAACATCACCCTGGAATTCCACTGTTGTGCAAAACAGCAAGTTTGTATTGGTCAAACTGATCCTCTCAGCAATGATCCCCCCAGAGTAGTCTTCTTGCATAGTATCAACAGGACACAGAATGACCTCCATAGCTAGCTGGCCATGTATGAGTATGTCCACTGGAGAAAGATTGAGAACACTTAAGCAACTGCTTTGGTGGGAAGAGGGTAAATAACTCCAATGTTGTGATATAAGGAGTGTAAAATGCATTAGCATATGCACTTCAGCAGCTTCAAGAGCCAAAGATGAACCATCCTGGGTCTGGAAGCAAAACACTGGATCTTCTCAGAACACAAGATGTTGTTCTCCTGGGATTTTTTTTTCCCCGCTAAATATGAGTTTCTTTTTATTTTTTAGAAGATACTGGTATAGAGTGCATGATAATGAATAGCACTTTTTGTGTTCTTATTATTTTAAATGTTTCTGAACTTTTAAAATTAAATTTTGATTTTGAGATAATTGTTGAGTCATGTGCAGCTGTAAGAAATGATGCAGACATCCCTGCACCATTGTTTAGTTTTCCTCAATGGTAACATCTTGCAAAAGGGTAGTAAAGTATCAAACACAAGATAACTGATATTGGTACAATCAAGATACAGAATATTTTCATTATCAAAAGGATCTTTTTCTTTTCTTTGTTTTTTGGTCATATTGTTCAGCATGTGGGATCTTAGCTTCCTGACCAGGGATTGAACCCATGCCCTCTGCACTGGAAACAGAGTCTTAACCATTGGACCAACTTATCCCTTTATAACTTCATCCTTAACATTCCTCCCTCTCCTATCCTTGGCCCAGGCAACCATTATTCAGTTCTACATTTCTGCAATGTCAACCTTTTAAGAATATTATAAAAATAGAATTATACAGCATGTAATCTTTGAGGACTGGCTATTTATTTTCATTTATTCAACATAATTCTCTGAAAATTCG
The DNA here is from genome assembly GCF_054371585.1 of Giraffa tippelskirchi. Lineage (NCBI taxonomy): Eukaryota > Metazoa > Chordata > Mammalia > Artiodactyla > Giraffidae > Giraffa > Giraffa tippelskirchi. Next base: position 124,216,162 of record NC_137283.1, read on the forward strand.
TCTGTGTTGTTTCATGGATCAATATTTGTTGCATTTTATTTATGAGTAGTGTCCCATGGTTCAGTTTAATCATCTAACCATTGGACTTTTGAAAGACATCTGAATCATTTCCTTTTCTGGCTATCACTAATAATGCTTCTATGAACACCTGTTTATAGGTCTTTGTGTAAACATACATTTTTGTTTCTTTTAGAGTAAATATCCAGGAATGAAATTTCTGAGCAATATAACAATTTCATATTAAGTTTTGTAAGAAGCTGCCAAGCTGTTTTACAGACTGGCCATTCCATTTTATACTGCCAGCAACAATGTATTAGTGATAGAGCTTTTCTGTATCCTCATCAGTATTTTTTATTTTAGCCATTCTTATAGGTGTATAGTAACATGTTTACGGATTTAATTTTCTTTCTCTAATGATTAAAGATCTTCAATCTCGTCTCATGTGTTATTGCCATCTGTATGTCCTCTTTGGTGAAATGTCTATTCATGCTTTTTGCCCATTTTCTAATGGCATTGTTCTTTTCTTCTGAGTTATGAAAATTCTTTATGCATTCTGGTATCTATAGATGGGCTTCCCTGGTGATTCAGACAGTAAAGAATCCGCCTGCAATGTGGGAGACCTGGGTTCGATCCCTGGGTTGAGACTAATTTTTTGTCTAACAAACACTTTGCAAATATTTTCTTCTGGTCTTTAGCTTCTCTCTCCATCCTTTTAACAGAGTATTTCATGGATAAAATGTTTTTAAATTTGATGACATCCAGTTTATCAATTTTTCCTATAATGAATCATGCTTATTGTACCAAGTCTAAGAATTCCTTATCTTCCTCTAGACTCTACAGATTTTTTTCATCCTTTTACTTTCAATTTACCTATATTACTATTTGAAGAGAGTGCTTTGTTGATAACATATAGCTGAATTTTCCCCCATTCTGCCAACCACAGCTTTTAATTATATATTCAGATCATTTACATTTAAGGTAATTGTTGACATGTTATAGCTTAAGTCTGGCAATTTGTTATCTGTTTTATGAATACTATCTCTGCTTCTCATTCTTCTGTTCTATTTTCTTACTTTCTCATTAGTTATTTTAACATTTCTTTAGTGTTCCATTTAGACTTAATAATACTATCCTTGAGTATTTCTGATTATCATAGTAGTTGGTTTCAGTTCAGTCACTCAGTCGTGCCCAACTCTTTGCGACCCCATGAAATGCAGCACGCCAGACCTCCCTGTCTCCATCACCAACTCCTGGAGTCCACCCAAACCCATGTCCATCGAGTCGATGATGCCATACAGCCATCTCATCCTCTGTCGTCCCCTTCTCCTCCTGCCTTCAATCTTTCCCAGAATCAGGGTCTTTTCCAATGAGTCAGCTCTTCACATCAGGTGGCCAGAGTATTGGAGTTTCAGCTTCAACATCAGTCCTTCCAATGAACACCCAGGACTGATCTCTTTTAGGATGGACTGGTTGGTTCTCCTTGCAGTCCAAGGGACTCTCAAGAGTCTTCTCCAACACCACAGTTCAAAAGCATCAATTCTTCGGTGCTCAGCCCTCTTCATAGTCCAACTCTCACATCCATACATGACTACTGGAAAAACCATAGCCTTGACTAGACAGACTTTTGTTCCCAAAGTAATGTCTCTGCTTTTTAATATGCTTTCTAGGTTGGTCATAACTTTCCTTCCAAGGAGTAAGTGTCTTTTAATTTCATGGCTGCAATCACCATCTGCAGTGATTTTGGAGCCCAGAAAAGTAAAATCAGCCACTGTTTCCCCATCTATCTGCCACATACATAAAATCAGAGTCTACCATAATTGATATTTTACCAAAATTTATTGTACCTAATCATCTTGAGAGAAATTCACCTGTGTCAGTCAGTATCTAATTAGTATCATATCAAACATTACATATCTAAGAATAGATATATACCCTTCAAATATTCAATATTCAAAATAAATTCATCAAAAATCAGCAGAACTGGAATGAGAAATAGACAAATCTACAATTATAGTTGGAGATTTCAACATCTCTCTCTGTCTCAGGAATTGATAGAATTAAGAGTAAATCAAAAAAGATATGAAAGACCTAACACTTTTTTTTAAGACCTAACGCTTTCAATAAACTTGACCTTATTGGCAGAATACAGCAGAAACCACATTTTTCTCAAGTACGTGTGAAACATCAACATACACTGTAGTCTAGCCGTAAGCAAAATCTTAACAAATTATAAAAACTATAAATAATGTAAAGTAAAAGTTCATAAAGGCATTGGATTAGATTAGGAATCAAAACAAAAATATCCTAGAAAATCTTTGAATATTTAGAAACTAAATAATATATACTAAAATAATTCTAGGTCAAAAAGAAATATTCAAGGGAAATTAAAAAGTATTTTCAACTGAATTAAAATGAAAATACAAGCTATCAGAATTTCTTGGATACAGTTAAGACCATGCTTAGAGGAAAATGTGTACCATTAAATGCTTATTTTGGAAAATAAGTAAAGTTGACTGTAATTAACCTTAGCTTCAGAAACTAAAAAGAGAAGAAAAAATGAAACCCAAAGCTAAAAGAAGAAATCAAATGATAATCTTAAGAGCAAGCAAGAATACAATTTTTAAAATAAAAATAGAGAAAAGCAATGAAAACCAAACAGGTTTTATAATAATGTAAATAGAATTGATATCTATGTCCATAGATTCAGCAACTTAAGTGAATCAACCTACACCTTGAAAGATACAAACTACCACAATTCACTCAACAAAGAAGAAACAGAATATCCTGACATCTATAAAAGAATTTAAGTTAATAATTAAAAATATTTCACCTAAGAAAACCTCCAGCCCAAATGCCATCAGACGTGGCTTCTATCAAGCACTTGGGAAATAAATACAACCACATCTACATGAACACTTATAGAAAATGAAGAGAAGGGACTACTTTCTAAAAGTTCAGCATTACTCTAATAACAAAACCAGAGAAAGATATTACAAGAAAACTACACACCAATATCCTTTATGAACATGGATGCAAAAATCCTCAATAAAATATTACCAAATCAAATCCAGCAATATATAAAAAGATTAAGAGATTACAAACAAGTAGAGTTCATTTGAAGAATTCAAGTCTGGTGCAGCATTAGAAAATCAATCAAAATAATTCATTAGATTAACAGACTAATGAAAAGTCACATAATCATCCCAATAACTGTAGAAAAAAGCTTTTGACAAAATCCAACATTGATTCATGATTAAAAACAGAATCTCAGGAAGCTAAAAAAACTCTGAATGCTTCCTTGATGTGATAGATGGATTTTACGTAAAATTGAAAGTTGTCATTATAGTATTTAAAGCTGAAAGACAATACATTCCTCATTAGACTGGAAATAATACAAGGATATCCTTTCTCAGAATTTCTATTCAACATTTTATTGAAAGTCCCAGATAGTGGAATAAAAGATAGAAAGAAGAAAAGACACACAGACTAGAAAGAGAGAAAGAAATATATCTGTACACACAAGTGACATGTCTAATGCATAAAATCCTAAAATGTCTTTAAAAATCTTCGAAATCTCATGAGTCAGTTTAAAAGGTTTACAAGATACCAAGCCAGCATAAAAAGAAAACAATTATATTTTTATATATTATTGATGAATAATAGGAAATTAAAATATTAACATACAGTAAAACTTACAACAGCACAGGAAAGTGATATACTTAAGTATAAATCTAACAAAATATGTTTAGGATAAGTATGCTGAAAATTATAAACATTGATGAAAGAAATGAGAGAATATTCAAGAAATGGAGAGATAAACAGTGTTCACGAATTTACAGAGAATATGCAGTGTTCCTGAGTACTATTCAAGTATAAAATTATCTCCAAATTAAACTACACATTCGATTCAATCCAAATTAAACACCCAAGAGGCTTGTTTTGCAGATTGATACACTGAATCTAAAATGTGTACAGAACAATGAAAAAACCCTAAAAATCCAATTAATTTTGAAAATGAAGAACAGAAAAAGGAAGACTAACACTACCTAATTCAAGATTTAATAGAAAGTTCCAGTAATCAAGATAGTGGTGATAAGGTACATAAGTCAATGGAACAGTGTCCAGACATATATCCATGACATCATAGTTAACTGATTTTCGAGAAAAGTATAAATCAATTCAGTGAAGGAAACATAGTTTTTCAACAATGGAGCTAGAAAAACTGTACATCTGTGTGTCCGATGTAAATAATGAACCCACATGTTATTAACTCAAAATGTGTCATAGATCAAAATGTAAAACTACAAAATCATAAAACTTCTAGCAGAAAATACCGGAGAAAAATCTTTGCAATTGCAGGCTAGGCAAAGTTTTTATATACTTTGTTGAGTGTTTAGATAAAAGATATTCTAGCAGAATGAGAAGGGAAGACAAATGGAATACAAATGACAACAGATGAGCTCAACTGTACTACAAATGAATAAAATATCCACACTGAGGTGAGAAGGGAAGACAAGAACTAACCTAACCTAAGTTACTTTGGGAATCAATACTTTGACTGGAGACTGTAAGTCAATAAAAAAGGAACTATAAGAATATATTTTTACTATAATTATCAAATTTGTTTCTGCTAGGGGTATTTTGGGTCAGCAATTCTGAAACTAATTTTTGTACATACTAGGTTTGAAAAAATAAGTGAGCATATTGTAGATAATGAGAGTAAAGTTTTATATTTATATATATATATATATATATATATCAGCTCAGTTCAGTCACTCAGTCGTGTCTGACTCTTTGCGACCCCATGAATCGCAGCACGCCAGGCCTCCCTGTCCATCACCAACCCCCGGAGTTTACCCGAACCCATGTCCATCGAGTCAGTGATGCCATCCAACCATCTCATCTTCTGTCATTCCCTTCTCCTCCTGCCCCCAATCCATCCCAGCATTAGGCTTTTTCCCAATGAGTCAACTCTTCCCATGAGGTGGCCAAAGTATTGGAGTTTCAGCTTCAGCATCAGTCCTTCCAGTGAACACCCAGGACTGATCTCCTTTAGGATGGACTGGTTGGATCTCCTTGCAGTCCAAGGGACTCTCAAGAGTCTTCTCCAACACCACAGTTCAAAAGCATCAATTCTGTGGCGCTCAGCTTTCTTCACCGTCCAACTCTCACATCCATACATGACTACTGGAAAAACCATAGCCTTGACTAGACGGATCTTTGTTGGCAAAATAATGTCTCTGCTTTTAAATATGCTATCTAGGTTGGGCATAACCTTCCTTCCAAGGAGTAAGCGTCTTTTAATTTCGTAGCAGCATTCACCATCAGCAGTGATTTTGGGGCCCAAAAAAATAAAGTCTGACACTGTTTCCATTGTTTCTCCATCTATTTCCCATGAAGTGAGTGATAGGACCAGATGCCATGATCTTAGTTTTCTGAATGTTGAGCTTTAAGCCAACTTTTTCACTCTCCTCTTTCACTTTCATCAAGAGGCTCTTTAGTTCTTCTACACTTTCTGCCATAAGGGTGGTATCATCTGCATATCTGAGGTTATTGATATTTCTCCCAGCAATCTTGATTCCAGCTTGTGCTTCCTCCAGCCCAGCATTTCTCATGATGTACTCTGCATATAAGTTAAATAAGCAGGGTGACAATATACAGCCTTGACATGCTCCTTTTCCTGTTTGGAACCAGGCTGTTGTTCCATGACCAGTTCTAACTGTTGCTTCCTGACCTGCATACAGGTTTCTCAAGAGACAGGTCAGGTGGTCTGGTATTCCCATCTCTTTCAGAATTTTCCACAGTTTGTTGTGATCCATACAGTCAAAGGCTTTGGCATAGTCAATAAAGCAGAAATAGATGTTTTTCTGGAACTCTCTTGTTTTTCGATGATCCATCAGATGTTGGCAATTTGATCTCTGGTTCCTCTGCATTTTCTAAAACCAGCTTGAACATCTGGAAATTCACAGTTCACGTATTGCTGAAGCCTGGCTTGGAGAATTTTGAGCATTACTTTACAAGCTTGTGAGATGAGTGCAATTGTGCAGTAGTTTGAGCATTCTTTGGCATTGCCTTTCTTTGGGATTGGAATGAAAACTGACATTTTCCGGTCCTATGGCCACTGCTGAGTTTTCCAGATTTGGGCATATCAAGTGCAGCACTTTCATAGCATCATCTTTCAGGATATGAAACAGCTCAACTAGAATTCCATCACCTCCACTAGCTTTGTTCGTAGTGATGCTTTCTAAGGCCCACTTGACTTCACATTCCAGGATGTCTGGCTCTAGGTGAGTGATCACACCATAGTGATGATCTGGGTCGTGAAGACCTTTTTTGTACAATTCTTCTGTGTATTCTTGCCACCTCTGCTTAATATCTTCTGCTTCTGTTAGGTCCATACCATTTCTGTCCTTTATCGAGCCCATCTTTGCATGAATGTTCCCTTGGTACCTCTAACGTTCTTGAAGAGATCTCTAGTCTTTCCAATTCTGATGTTTTCTTCTATTTCTTTGCATTGATTGCTGAGGAAGGCTTTCTTATCTCTCCTTGCTATTCTTTGGAACTCTGCATTCAGATGGGAATATCTTTCCTTTTCTCCTTTGCTTTTTGCTTCTTTTCTTTTCCCAGCTATTTGTAAGGCCTCCTCAGACAGCCATTTTGCTTTTTGGCATTTCTTTTCCATGGGGATGATCTTGATCCCTGTCTCCTGTACAATGTCATGAACCTCTGTCCATAGTTCATCAGGCACTCTGTCTATCAGATCTAGTCCCTTAAATCTATGTGTCACTTCCATTGTATAACCATAAGGCATTTGATTTAGGTCATACCTGAATGGTCTAGTGGTTTTCCCTACTTTCTTCAATTTAAGTCTGAATTTGGCAATAAGGAGTTCATGATCTGAGCCACAGTCTGCTCCCGGTCTTGTTTTTGCTGACTGTATAGAGCTTCTCCATCTTTGGCTGAAAAGAATATAATCAATCTGATTTTGATGTTGACCATCTGGTGATGTCCATGTGTAGAGTCTTCTCTTGTGTTGTTGGAAGAGGGTGCTTGCTATGACCAGTGCATTCTCTTGGCAAAACTCTATTAGCCTCTGCCCTGCTTCATTCTGTATTCCAAGGCCAAATTTGCCTGTTACGCCAGGTGTTTCCTGACTTCCTACTTTTGCATTCCAGTCCCCTATAATGAAAAGGCCATCTTTTTGGGGTGTTACTTCTAAAAGGTCTTGCAGGTCTTCATAGAACCGTTCAACTTCAGCTTCTTCAGCATTACTGGTCGGGGCATAGACTTGGATTACCATGATATTGAATGGTTTGCCTTGGAAACGAACAGAGATCATTCTGTTGTTTTTTAGATTGCATCCAGGTACTGCATTTTGGACTCTTTTGTTGACCATGATGGCTACTCCATTTCTTCTAAGGGATTCCTGCCTATCAGACAAAAAAGTTACAATTAAGGAATATAGGAAAGACAGAGTAAACTTGTGGTTTGGATTAGAATCAGAGGTCTATTATGAACTCCAGTTTTATACCATAGATGCTAACAGATACAGAAATAATTAAAGGTGTGTGTGTGTGTGTTTCAGGTGGCTCAGTAGTAAAAAAAAATCTGCCTCTCAAAGCAAGAGATGGCAGAGACACAACTCTGGTCTCTGGGTTGGGAAGATCACCCTAGAGGGGAGGAAGTGGCAACCCACTCCAGTATTCTTGCCTGGGAAATCTTCTGGACAGGGGAGATTGGCCGGCTACAGTCCATGGGGTCATGAGGAGTTGGGCACAATTGAGCGACTGAGCACGGGCACAAATGCACCTGTGTGTATAGCTGGGTTACTATATATACACACAGTTCCAAGTTTTATCCACTGACGGGGTCCAGATGCAATGACATTTTAGTAGCGGTGAGTCCTCCTTCTATCTATATCTTGATTTTTAAATGCCATCATCTAATTAAAGGAATTCGAGATCTTTGGCAAAATGTTTGATTCCAGGGCTGGAGCAAGAAAATGCACAATGAGACTGGAGCATCTTGTGTTGGCATAAAGTAAATAAGTAGTCAATTTCTTTCAACCTGAAAGAGGTTGTTGACCAAAGCTGGACATTGCTGAGAAATATAATTAACAAAGATAGGATTAGAGTATAACCCGTCTGCTAAGTCACTTTAGTTATGTCCAACACCTTGTGACCCTATGGACTGTAGCCTCCCGGGGCCCTCTGTCTATAGGATTCTCCTGGCAAGAATACTGGAGTGGGTTGCCATGACCTCCAGGGGAGCTTCCTGGCCCAGGGACGGAACCTGAATCTCTTTTATCTCCTGCATTGACAGTTGGGATTTTTACCACTAGTGCCACTTGGAATGCAGAGTAAAATAAATACTAAGTATTCCAAACCTATATAAATGAATATTGGAACACATGAATAAATAACAGGGGAAGTAGCAGCTCTTCCTTACAGAATATTTTGGGTTAATAAATATGGAAAGAATAAAGGAAATGCAAAATCACCATTATAAAATCACAGTAAAAATTGTTGCAAGATTGAAAGATGAATACTAAAAGTAGTGGGCAAAAATTGGACAACAGGGTATTTTTCAGTCTTAAATCCCCAGGATAGTTATTAATTCAAAAGGAGAAAGTAGTATTATGGTGAAGAAGCACAGCATACACCACCTTAACCAGGTGATAATGGTGAAATGAGAAATATTAACTTTGCGTAAACTTTATGTACACTCTGTAAGTGTATGTGTGATACACTTACGAGAACACACCATTTCTGTGGCATCCTTGCCAAAACTGCATACCCTTAATCTAATTATGAGAAAAGATTGCACAAATAAAGACTATAAGGCATTCTGCAAAATAATTAACCAGTACTATTCAAAAGCATCACAATCATGAAAGACAGGAAAGACCACAGAGCTTTCACAGATTGGAAAAGACAAAGAAGACCTGAAATTAAATGCAATGTAGTATCTCAAATTGGATCCTGAAATAGAAGTACATTAGTGGTAAACTGATAAAATGCAAATAAAATCCATAACTTAGTTGAGTATTGTATCAAAGTTAATTTCTTACTTTTGAAAATTATACTAATAGTACACAAGATGTTGGGAAGCTGGGTGAAATATATATCACAACTTTCTGAATTAATTTCGCAATTCTGCTCTAAGCCTAAAATTATTTCAAAATAAAAATTTTTAAGTTATATATTAAATTATTCTTATAATGTCAGCATCCTACTGTTATTTCACATAAAACTAGTTCTCAGACGCCTTTGTTGATCCCTAGGACAGGACAGTATTTTTCTTTCCCTTGGGATACTATAAGAAAACTCCTATGAAAGTGGTTGTCACAGGTAGAGTGATGATGATATTTCTATATGAAAGAATTAATCTGTCCATTTCTTCAAGCTTAAAGTGGCATTGTGTGAGTTCCTTTACAGTAAAGATAAGAAAATAATTTGTTTATCTCTGACTCCCCCATCTTTCTCATAAAATGGAGTCTATGTAAAAGACCATGCCAACTGTGGGAGGAAAATCTGGTTTATCCTGTATTCTATAAGATCACATGTGGCACAAGTTAGTATGAAAGTTAGAGTTCAGGTCTAGGGTTGCAGAACTAGTGAGTTGCAGTGCTGTGGTTTACTGAGCACCCTTGGTCCAAGCCTATTTCATGCATCCTTCATTGCATCCCATTTTGTATATTTTATACAGCATGTTAAGGGTTTCAGTTAGATTGTTTTAATGAAAGCAATAATATTTGTAATTAATTTTAAATCTAGTAAGTGAATAATAAGGGAAATGGTCCTTCAGTGAAATTTCTTTGTATGATATCTCAGATGGTTTTGTCATCATCGGTTTCATTGACAACATCACCCTGTCGGAAACTGCGATCTGCATAGGTGAAGCATCTTTCAACCTGAGTAATTACCTCCCAGGGCTATAAACCCTCTGTGTCCAACACACAACCAAGCCTTGTCATTAAAATATAAATTACCTTTCCCTTTTTTGATCTATTTTAAAAGAGAATTTCAGACCCGACAGCTGACTGGGAGGCAGGGGGTAGAAGAAATCAGAGTAGAATGTTGGCCTGGAAAGAAGCTTCACCTTCCCTGAAAATGAGCTCTGCTTTGAGGCTTGGCTTAGGAAAATTTTGGGGATTAAAGCAATAGATGGGGCTGGAATGAGGAAATCAAGAAACAATTAAAATAACAGCTGCTTCCCATCCCTTCCACTCTTTGGCTTTTTCTTATCCGCTCTCGATGATGAGTTTTGTAGCCCTAGTTGGCTACAGAGCAGAACAAACTAAAACAGTCACTATGGATTTTTTTTCTTCCAAAACATTTTTCAGTACAAATAACTTCAGGACCCACACATCTCAAACATTAAATTAACAACCTTTTCTCCTTTGCTGCCACCAAGATCCCCCAGTTGTACAGAAATGAGGATTGGAAAATATTGCCTGGTGGACCTCTCGGGCAACCTGAACTTCTGAAAAACAATAGCTACAACAGATGTTTCTTTCATATGATCTGTGTTTGATTTCCTAAATAATGTTCACTAACGTTGGCAAAGGGTCAGAAAATGTGTATAATTCAAGGAGAAAATATAGAAAACAAAGGAAAAATCCCATGATACCATGCAACAATTGCTAGAAATTCAGCTGATCAAAATATGGTTTATGTTACAGTGAATAATCTTTATTTTAAATGTTTAATATCCAATATTTCAGACAAAGACAGGCAGCAGCCATTTTCAATAAAACCACACCATTTCATTTTGCAGACAATAGTAAAGTCCTAAGACACATACGGATGTCAAAAGTCAGGTTCCCCCTAATACTGTCCACTGATTTTTCCTTTCTGAATTAACTTTTGGAAACATAGTCTATGACTTCTCCCATCTGACCTTCAGAAGTTTATTTAAATGTCTAATTTAGCTTCCTTCTTCTTTATTCCAAGTACTCCTTTTGAGATAAGAATTAATCAATCAATTACTCATAATGATGCTACATAGACTTGAAGGGCACCTTTGGGTATTAAAATCTTCCCTTCACATACGCACACACACATACACACAATTATATTGCCAGGCGGTGCCAGTGGTAAAGAACCCACCTGCCAATGCAGGAGATACAGGAGATGTGGGTATGATTCTTGGAAGATCCCCTGTAGAAGGAAATGGCAACCCACTCCAGTATTCTTGCCTGGGAAATCCCATGGACAGAGGAACCTGGTTGGTGGGCTACAGTCCATGGGATCACAAAAGAGTTGGACACGACTGAAGCAACTTAGCATTTACGTGACTAACTTTTAAACAATTATTTAAGAATCCTTTTCTCTTTCCTGTGATCACTGTGAATATTAAAACCCACATTCTCACTCTTAAAAATATTCTGAGAAAATATTTTCTTTTTCTTGAATAGTTGTCTATAAACAACATGATGATAGACATGACTATGACATAGTCAAAGCAGTGTTACCCTAATAAGCCTGCATAGTATTCTTCTTCCATTTTAAGTACTGTTAGCTAAACAGTTCTCTTCGTCATATGTCGATTCAATTTCACCTTCTTTTGGTGTCACTCAGAAAAGGTATAATCATTAAAACATCAGCTCTCAGGGATCAGATTTCTGGAAAAAAAATGTGTGTGCCAGTGGTTTGAATTGACATACAGTGATGCCACACTTACCTTAGGAAAAGAATACACGTGCAATCAATGTGGTCTGTCATGCAAAGTATTTTTACATATACAATATGAAATTCAAGGTCACAACTGGTAAGAATACCCAGTCTGTGAAATAGTATCTTATCCATCTTTGTATAACCCATTCACAATCATAGAACAAACACATGCAGTATTAATAAAAAAGTGAAACAATTTTATTTAAGATAATCAGAGAGATACAAAGTTATTTCAGTTTAGAGTGAAGCTAATATGCCCCATACTTAAAAGCCCCATGTTAAATGTAAAATTGTACTGATATTCTAGAGTCAGAAATGATTTTCCCTGTTTCTTTCATTGGACTAATTTCTCAATTTCATTATTATATATTTGCTCTTTTAATTCAAACTCCTCAAAAAAACCTATGCTTCCCTTAGGTGTCACTCCAAAGCACAATCTATTGCACTTCTAAACCATAGAACATAGTAATTCTTTAGCCATATGGCTTTTAGTATCTGAAATGAGATCCCAGGAGTGAAATTCCTTGTAATCAAGATCAGTTTCCTTCTCAAACTTTAGGTATAATAAGATTTGAGCTTCAACTGATGGAAGTAAATGAAATTGTGAGAAAATGAATTTTTTCAAATAGTGAGAAATTCCCTGTCAAATAAAATCCCATACGAATCCCTAAACTCAAAATAAGAATTATTGGTTTTCAAAGAATTCACCCATCCATCTAGACCCAAGTGAAAAAAGGTGCTGTGTTAAAAGATGCAAAAGCTTGTTAGTTAAATTTGTCGTCATATGTCACTGTTTTGTATGCACCATCTGTTTTGGGTTTTTTTTTCTGTTTTGAATTGAGGGGAATATATTTTCAATGTGGCTCAATTTGAACAGCATGCCTCCAATTAAGCTATCTTTGTTTTTTATTGTGATTTTTCTATTTAATAGTGAAATAAACAGATAGCCTTACTTTTATTTAAATGATTAATTTTAAAGAAAGGAGAAAAGAATTTATTCACCTTCAATGTTTGATCTAAAAGAAAAACTTTTACCTGGTAGATAAAGATTACTACATTTAATAAGTTTTCCCATAGGTGTCAATTATTTTAAATCCAGATTTCATTTATTTCTATAAGAATGTGGTGGTTATTTAGACCATGAATACCTTTAAAGAGATCAAAGGCCTTTAGAAAACTAATGTATGAAGTAGAAATAAACTTTTCTTTGTCAGTGGTTATGGGAAGGTCTTTTTCAATTCAAAGGCAGCAGAGCCCACTACTGGCCTAGTTGTTGGAACTTTTCTCTAGTCAAATAATTGGATGGTGCTTGGGACTAAACATTTATGGGATAAAAGCAAAGTTTAAGAATATAAATAACACCGATTTCAATTAGCTTTCAAAACGTAGTGATTTACTGCAATATAGTGTGGAGGTCTGTTTAAAGATAAACCTAAGAATGCTACCATCAAATATAGAATTGTGAAGATACACTTTTGGGAATTTCTATTTCTTCTGGACAGTGAAGGACTAACTGTGATATAAGTTGCTGGAATAGAGCATGTGGGCAATTTTTAAATGAAGGTTTAGAAGCTTTGTGATCCTCTTCTAACTCCATGGACTGTGTTTTACAAATGTAGTAATCGACATGAATTTAATCAACCAATATTTAGTTTTTGCTATCATTCCACAAATAAAAATGGCAGAGGAATTTGCCTTAGCTTTGGCTTTTTATGCAGCATATTTTGGCTTCTTGTAGTGGCTGTTAAAATGACCACAAACTAAGTAGTTTAAAGCCATGTACATTTATTCTCTTGCAGGTTTGGAAGCCAGAAGTATGAAATCAATAACACTGGGTCAAAATCAAGGTGTCAGCAGGACGGTACTCTAGGGAAGAATACATGCTTTTCCCCCTTTCAGCTTCTAGTGGTGCTGGCATTCCTCAGCTCGTGGCTGCATCAATCCCATCTACTCCTCTGTAGTCACATGGGCTTCTCCTTCATTTAAAATCCTCCTCTGCCTCTGAATTATGAGGATGCATGAAACCGCATTCAGGACCTGTCTCCTTAGCTCAAGATCCTTAACTTGATCACATCTGCAAAGACCCTTTTCTCCAATAACGTAACATTCACGGGTTCCAGAGACTGAAGTGCATCTTTGTGGGGCCATTTTCAGCCTATCATAGAAAAATATAATTTATCTCCTAAATTTCACAGTTTCGAGTTGCTCTTCATCTTATTTATGGATCTGAAAAATACCCAAGCCAATACTTATTTTAGAATGGTCTGCTTTTACTTCTTACTTCCTCATGCTATCTTTTCCCATCCTATGTTAATAAGCCTCTCTGATTCTTAAAAACTGTACTTTAATAGACAATAGAATTCAGGTTTAAAAAAATTTTCACAAGGTAGCACATTTAGACCTTGATATAAATAAATTCAAATCCTCTTTAAGGGAATACACCCTTATACAGCAGAGAAAAATACCTAAATGAAAATAAAGTCTCAGGAAAGAAAAAAATGTATAAGGAAGCAACATAATAAACAAAAATATTTAGAAAAAGCAAACATCAAAATCAGATCCACAGAAACTTCAACATAGTAGTATCCATCAAAAATGTTTCCACAGTTCACACTTTAAAATACTGATTACTAAATCCTAGGGTCCCAAACACTGCAGGCTAGTTACAATGGCTCAACCTAATCATTTTAGTAATTTGTAATAACACAAAGCCAATTTTTCATGATAGGTTTTTGAGCACAACTCATAGTTTTATGGGCTTCATCCAACTAGAATTTCTAGACCCAGAACAAAATAAATGTGTCTAGTATGGCTAGAGAAATAAAAATGGGAATCAAAGTCATGAGGAGAAAAAAAAAAATAACTATCAAGAGTAATAGATAACTTTTTAAAGTTCATGGAAATTTTGAAATAAAAATATAAAAATACTTGAAATTTAAAAGTAAATGGATAGATTAGATAGCAGATTAATAGAGAATAACAATAGCTAACACTTAATGAGGTTTACTATATGCCAGGTACTCTTTTGAGCATTTACATTAATTGAAAAGTTTAATATTATAACAATCTATGAAGTATTATTATTTACTTCATTTTACAGATAAAAAGGGCTTCCCAGGTGGCACTAGTGGTAAAGAACCTGCCTCTCAATACAGGAGACGGAAGAAACACTGGTTCGATCCCTGGGTCAGAAAGACGCCCTAGAGGAGGAAATGGTAACCTGCTTCAGTATTCTTACTTGGAGAATCCCATGGACAGAGAGGTATGAGGAGCTATAGTCCATGAAGTCGCAAAGAGTCAGACACAACTGAGCAACTTAACACAGATTAAAAAAAAAAACAAACATAAAACAACAAATTAAGACATCTGTTTAAATTGTATAACGACTGGGTAGCAGAACTAAGGTTAAAACCTCAGCAGTCTGTCTGCAAAGGCCACTCTCCTCTTTAATATTCCGCCAACTTGATTAGCCACAGCTGAAGACAGAATTCCAGAACTGGGACACAATCTAGAATAAATTAACCAAATTATAGAAATGAAGAGAAGGAAAATATGAAAGAGAGATGAGACACAGAAGATAGAGTAAGATGGCATAACGTGTATCTAGTTGAATTTCTAAAGGAGAGACTAGAGAAAATGCAGGGAAGATAATATTCAAATAGATAATTTTCAGAAGTTCTTCAAATGAATAAAAGAGATGAAGCCATCTATTCAGGAGTCACAAGCAATTCCAAAGAGGACTGAAAAAAAGGAAACAAAGAAAAACTCACACACAGACACTTAGTAGTAAAAATGCAGAGCACCAAAGAGAAGTATTATTCAAGAATAAAGGTGAAATAAAGGTATGTACAAGCAAAAAGAAACTTGAAGTGTGTAACAACAGAGAAATTCAGCAGGGGAAATTACAGAGGAGTTGAAAAATGGTCCTAGAAATATTATAGTTATGAAGAACAGTGGGAAAGTCAAGTTTAAAAAATGGAATATATGTTAGGTAATCTCTACAAGCATTGGTTATATAAGTCAGTAATGAAAGTGAAAGTCACTCACTTGTGCCCGACTCTTTTGTCACCCCATGGAGTCCATGGAGTTCTCCAGGCCAGAATACTGAAGTGGGTAGCCTTTCCCTTCTCCCGGGAATCTTCCCAACCCAGGGATCAAACCTAGGTCTCTTACATTGCAGGTAGATTCTTTACCAGCTGAGTCAATGATATCTAATTTGTGCTTTTAAACACATCAAAATAGAGCTGAGATACTAATCAATAACCTCTAACAACAACAAAAAAAAATGAAATAAAACACAAGATTTTCTGATAAGTGTGAACTGTGATTTTCAGACCAGTCCTCCTATTCAGAATATATGGTAATTCAAATGTTGAAAGAACACACAACAACATAAATCTGTTTAAATTAATTGGAATTACTTTGCCAACAAAGTAATTAATTAATTACTTTGCCAACAAAGGTCCATCTAGTTAAGGCTATGGTTTTTTCAGTAGCCATGTATGGATGTGAGAGTTGGACTATAAAGAAAGCTGAGTGCTGAAGAATTGATGCTTTTGAACTGTGGTGTTGGAGAAGACTCTTGAGAGTCCCTGGGACTGCAAGGAGATCCAACCAGTCCATCCTAAAGGAAATCAGTGCTAAATATTCATTGGAAGGACTGATGCTGAAGCTGAAACTCCAATACTTTGACCACCTGATGCGAAGAGCTGACTCACTTGAAAAGACCCTGATGCTGGGAAAGATTGAAGGCAGGAGGAGAAGGGGATGACAGAGGATGAAATGGTTGGATGGCATCACTGACCAATGGCCATGAGTTTGAGTTAGCTCTGGGAGTTAGCTCTTGGTGACAGACAGAGAGGCCTGGTGTGCTGCAGTCCATGGGGTTGCAAAGAGTTGGACACAAGTGAGCAACTGAAGTGAACTGATCTGAGTCTCTAGAATATATAAAGAACTCTCAAAATTCAATAGTAATAGAACAAACAGTCCAAATGGAATTTGAATATATTCATTGAGATTCGCCAAAGAAATATAACTTATAGGATTGATTGATTGATTGATCATAGGAATTGGCTCACTCAATCGTGGAAGCTAAGAATTATCTGCCTTCGGCAAGTTTGAGAGCCAGGAAAGCCAGTGGTGTAATTCAGTTTGAGTTTGAAGGCCTGAAAATCAGGAGCTCTGATATCAAAGAGTGGCAGAATATCAATGTTCCAGCTCTAGCAGAGAAAGCAAATCTCTCCTTTCTCCACGTTTTTGTTCTGTTTTTCCAGAGGGTATTCCTTAGCCCAGTCAAGTTGACACATAAAATGACCCATCATAATGAACGAAAGACATGAATGGGCATTTCATGAAAGGGATATACAGATGGCAAACAATCTGTGAAAAGATATTCAACATTCGTAGACACTAGAAATGCAAATTAAAACCATAATATACCACTATATACCTATGAGAATATATAAAATTGAGAAAAAAAGCAAAGTGACAACACCAAGCTGGCAAGGATGCAGAGAAATTGGTCACTCATATACAGTTAATGGGACTGTAGAATGGTGCAGTCTAACAAACAGTTCAGCAGTTTATTAGAAATCTAAATATGCAGATACCATGCACTCTAGCAACTGAAATCTTCAGCGTTTATCCTGGTTAAATGAAAACATGCTTACCCGAAAGCTTGCTCTTACTGATTTTATTTATCATAGCCAAAAATTGGCAATAAATTATATGTCCTTCAACAGTTGAATGGTTAAACAAACCAAACTATGTATACTCTGAAATATTATTCAGCAACTAAAAGAAGCAAAGTACTGATGCATGCAACAATTTAGGTAATTAGACTGAGTTAAGAAAGATAGCCCCCCAAAACTACATGTTGTGTCATTCTGCCTATATAAATTTTTTAAAATTATAAAATTGTACAGATGGAAATGTTACAGTGGTTGCAAAGGGTTAAGAAATGAGTAAGAGAGGGAGGAAATCATAGCTACAAAAAGGCACACAAGGATTCCTTGCAGTGAAGGGACTCCTATATCTTCCTATATCAATGTCAATATCCTGCTTGTGATATTGCACTATGATTTTGAAAGGCATTACCACTGAAGGAAATGAGTGAATAATATATGGTAGTTCTTGTCATTATTTCACAAAGTTGTATATGAGTCTACAGTTTCTCCCCAAAAAGTTTAACTAAAAAAAAAAGGAAAGATAAGAAGAGAAAAGATAGATAGGGAAAAAAATCTTACACAGAAGAGCAGTAGGGGGAAAAATAGCCCTGTCAAGTATTAAACCATACTAACAAAGCCTTTGTAATTAAAATAGTGTGACCCCAATACACAGGTAGATTTATGACCAATGAAACTTAAGGGAAATGCCAGAAAAAAATGTAAGTACATATGAAAAAGCATTGTGTGACAAAGGTTCAATTTGAAATCACTCAAGAAAGGAAAGATTCAGGGAAAAATCATGTTTGAGTGGCAACTGAATAGCCAGCTGGGAACTAATGCACGCCATACATCAAATAATTTCCAACAGGAGTAAAAATTTAAGTGCAAAAGCTAAAAACCAAAAACAAACAAGAAATCCAACAAACAGTCATGAAAGTGCTACAGAACTGTGGAGAACCATTGTAACTTGGGTTTTGGGAAGCCTTTCCAACGAAGCTTCTATGTATATCAGATTACAACTAATTTTTTTTTTTATTTCAAAAGATGATCTATAAACAAGGGAAAAGATAAGTCATGAATTATGACATCCAGTTAACAGTACATATAGCCAAAAAAATATAAGAAGAGTATGTACATAACAACAATAAAACAAAATAGAAAAATGACCAAAACCAAGAACATGTTTTACATAATAGATAGGTATGAGAATATGCAAACCTTATCAGTTTTCAGGAAAACACAAATTCAAATTACAATGAAGTAACATCCTGTGAGATAGGCAAAACAGAGAAGTTTGGTAATATCAAGTCTTGGTGAGGATATTCAGTTCAGTTCAGTTCAGTTGCTCAGTTATGTCCAGCTTTTTGTGACCCCATGGACTGCAGCATGTCCATCACCAACTCCCAGAGCTTGCTCAAATTCATGTCCATTGAGTTGGTGATGCCATCCAACAATCTCATCCTCTGTCATCCCCTTCTCCTCCTGCCTTCAATCTTTCCCAGCATCAGGGTCTTTCCTGATGAGTCAGTTCTTTGCATCAGATGGCCAAAATATTGGAGATTCAGCTTCAGCATTAGTCCTTCCAATGAATATCCAGGAAGGCTTCCTTTAGGATTGACTGGTTTGACCTCCTTGCAGTTCACGGGACTCTCAAGAGTGTTCTCCAGCACTACAGTTCAAAAGCATCAATTCTTTGGCACTCAGCTTTCTTTATAGTCCAACTTTCACATCCATACGTGACTACTGGAAAAACCATAGCCTTGACTAGACAGACTTTTGTCGGCAAAGTGATGTCTCTGCTTTTTAACATGCTGTCTAGGTTGGTCATAGCTTTTCTTCCAAGGAGCAAGTGTCTTTTAATTTCATGGCTTCAGTCTCCATCTGCAGTGATTTTGGAGCCCCCCAAAAATTCTTCCACTCTTTCCACTGTTTCTCCATCTATTTGCCGTGAAGTGGTGGAGCAGGATACCATGATCTTAGTTTTCTGAATGTTGAGCTTTAAGCCAACTTTTTCACTCTCCTCTTTCACTTTCATAAAGAGGCTCTTTTGTTCTTCTTTGCTGTCTGCCATAAGTGTAGTGGCATCTGTGTATCTGAGGTTATTGATATTTTTTCCTGGCAATCTTGATTCCAGCTTGTACTTCATCCAGTCCAGCATTTCTCATGATGTATTCTGCATATAAGTTAAGTAAGCAGGGTGACAATATACAGCCTTGACATGCTCCTTTCCCCATTTGGAACCAGTCTGTTGTTCCATGTCTAGTTCTAACTGCTGCTTCTTGACCTGCATACAGATTTCTCAGGAGGCAGGTAAGGTGGTCTAGTATTACCATCTCTTTCAGAATTTTTCACAGTTTGTTGTGATTCACACAAAGGCTTTGGCGTAGTCCATAAAGCAGAAATAGATGTTTTTCTGAAACTCTTTTGCTTTTTCGATGATCCAACACATGTTGGCAATTTGATCTCTGGTTCCTCTGCCTTTTCTTAATCCAGCTTGAACATCTGGAAGTTCATGGTTCACGTATTGTTGAAGCCTGTCTTTGAGAATTTTGAGCATTACTTTACTAGAGTGTGAGATGATGCGGTAGTTTGAACATTCTTTGGTGGGGATATAGAGCAGTACAGTTCAGTTCAGTCACTCAGTTGTGTCTGACTCTTTGCGACCCCATGAATCGCAGCACGCCAGGCCTCCCTGTCCATCATTAACTCTCGGAGTACAAGAATATATTAATTGCCTGTGGAAGTATCAATTGATACAAACACTGTGAGATTAAGCAGGTGCATATTTTGATCCCCAGTCCTTTCCCTTTTATATATCTGGGAGAATCTTTTACTTGTGTGTATTAGGAGATTTCTGTGAGGCTGATTGGAGGACAATTCACTTAGAAATTATGAGTGTGACCTTTAAGGCTAGATCATCTGGTTTCCAATCCAGTTTCCAACATTTCTAGATCTAAACTGTGGGCACATTACTAAAATGCTCCATACTTCAGTTTACTTATGTTTGCAGTAGGGGTAATACTGGTATAAGATGTTTTCCTCATAGGTTTGCTCTGAGTATTACATGAGTAAATACTTGCTAAGTAACTTTGAAGTAAATGATGATTATGATGGTTTAGGTGGTGATAATGATGATGTTAAAGAAAAAGATCACAGCTCTACTGACAGAAATAAGAGAAACTGGAAATTGGTCAACTGCTGCTGCTGCTAAGTCGCTTCAGTCGTGTCCGACTCTGTGCGACCCCATAGACGGCAGCCTACCAGGCTCCGCCGTCCCTGGGATTCTCCAGGCAAGAATACTGGAGTGGGTTGCCATTTCCTTCTCCAATGCATGAAAGTGAAAAGTGAAAGTGAAGTTGCTCAGTCGTGTCCAACTCTTAGCGACCCCATGGACTGCAGCCTAACAGGCTCCTCTGTCCATGGGATTTTCCAGGCAAGAGTACTGGAGTGGGGTGCCATTGCCTTCTCCTATTGGTCAACTATTCATGGACAAAAGAGTAGATACATATGATGCAGCAACAAAATGAATGAGCTATGACTACAGGCATCAACCTGAAAGAATTGCACAAAGAACTGAGTGAAAAAAAGTCAAGTTATCAAGAATAAATAAATTAAAGGAATACTATAATGTGTACATAACTTTAAACATGCAAAATTAAAGTATATTGCTTAGGAATCGTGTATTATCAGTACAACTCTAAAGAAAAGTGTTATAAAGGCAATTTCATGCTAAATGATGGGGGAATAAGTATGAGAGAATAGGAATGGAAAACAACATATTTGAGGAAAATAGGAAAATTCAGCAGTATTGAGAATATTCTCTTTCTTATCCTGTGTAGTGGGCATGCTAGCATGCTTTATTATTCTTTATACATATATAATTTATACTGTTTATATTTATATTATTCACATTCTTTTCTAAGTGTGGAATATTTCATGATAAAATTATTATTTAATAAAAAGGAGTGAGTCCTTTTGTATTACCATCTTCCAGCATGTGCTTTTCTTTATTCCTTGGAAAATATATGATGACAGACTCCCTAACTTAAATTCTTTCAAGTTTAGTTCTGATAACTTCTGTGACATGGAGACATGGAACTACCAGTATGTCATTCAGGAATAAAAAGTAAAAATTCTGGATTCTCTGATGTTACCTACCTCCAAGCCTTAAAATTTGCTCTTAAATTGTAGTAAATTTACTCTTAAAATATGTACCTGTGAACATTGCTCTTCCTCATGACCTCAGTTTCAATGAACCCCTGAAATTGATGGGTTTTATTCCACTGCTCAGATTCAGCTAATGTTTGTGAAGTGTCTACTACTTATCAAATTCTGTACTAGCTGCTCAGAAGGGGCTCCCTTGTACAAGACAATCGTGGATACTGGCTTCGTGAGATCTAGAGATCAGCCAGGAAGAGCAGAGATAAACAGGTATTTTCAAATTTGATGATTGTTCCTAAGCAATACATAGCATGGGATCACAGTATTTCCTTTTGTCACAATAAGTAGGATAACATGGACTTAATGTAGGTGGTCTAGCCTTGTGATTAGGCACATAGGATCTTGAGTCAGAAGATCTGGTTTCATGTCTCTGTGACACCATTACAGACTTTTGTCTCTAAACAATTTATCTAACATTTCTGATCTCTAGGTTCCTTATAACAAAGTACCTAATGTGCTATAAACACTCAAATGTTTGTTGAATTCATGAATGAATTAGTAATTGAGTGAATAAATAAATGAATGGTATTTTATAACATACGTGTTAGAATGAATATTAATTGGTCACCAATTATTAATGGAATAACCAAAAAAGTCCTATTGTATAGCATGGGAAACTATATTCAATATTTTGTAATAACCTATAATGGAAGAGAATGTAAAAACCTATATATATTTATATATACATGTACAATTGAATCACTTTGCTGTATACCTGAAACTAACACAGCATTGTTAATCAACTATATTTTAATACAAATTTTAAAAATAAAAAATAATTTAAAAAATTAAGAAATAATTATAATAAAGACATAATTTTGTCAAGGAACTTGGAATTATGTAATAATTGTTTTCCTGAAGAAGTTATGTACACAGGAAAATGTTGGTGAGATTTGAATATAACAGTAGCAAAAAAAACTTAATTGCTGAGACTACTCATATTTATCTTAGAGCTTTATTTCTTTTTCTCATTTATGCAACAGAATGAACTCACAATCATACAGATGGGAAATAATTTTGTTTTTCTCCACTGCTACTGCTGCTAAGTCGCTCCATTCGTGTCCGACTCTGTGCGACCCCACAGAAGGCAGCCCACAAGGCTCCCCCGTCCCTGGGATTCTCCAGGCAAGAATACTGGAGTGGGTTGCCATTTCCTTCTCCAGTGCATGAAGGGGAAAAGTGAAAGTGAAGTCGCTCAGTCGTGTCCGACTCTTAGCATCCCATGGACTGTAGCCTACCAGGCTCCTCCGTCCATGGGATTTTCCAGGCAAGAGTACTGGAGTGGGGTGCCATTGCCTTTTCCTGTTTTTCTCCACACTCTAATTCAAATATGAATCACCCCTCCCCCTCCCTTGTCCATAGAAATGACAGACTCTAAAGTTTCTCCTCTCTCCAGTTAAGGTTTAACCACTGACTCAGGAAAGGATTGTCATCTGCTTCTCTTTCTTTCATCTTCCCTTTCATCCTGTTAGGATATTCAAGGTCCGGAGAAGGATAGTAAATTAAAGAAAAATAAGCACAAAGTCATTTATTAGTTGCTGTTGTTCTTTCTTCTCTCTTGCCTGTTGATACCATCTGTCATGGAGCTTCCCTTGTAGCTCAGTTGGCAAAGAATCTGCCTGCAGTACAGGAGACCTGGGTTCGATCCCTGGGTTGGGAAGATCCCCTGGAGAAGGAAATGGCAACCCACTCCAGTATCCTTGCCTGGAAAAATCTCATGGACAGAGGAGCCTGGTGGGGTAGAGTTTATGGGGTCGCAAAGAGTCGGGTACAACTGAGTGACTAACACTTATATATTTCAGGATACTCCTTCTTGCCTGGACCCCACATGCAGAGGAACTCCTGCATTGGACAGCTTCTGGAGTGGAAGGTGCTTTCTTCAGTTGGTCGCTTGGGATGCACCATTAGCTCCTGCTCTGAATTCTGCTTCTACCTTCCTTTAGGCAGCCAAGCAGTTTCTGAAAGGCCAGGGCTAAAATGGGGAGATCTTTTGAGAACCTTGGGACATACCAGAGCAGAGGGAAGAATGGAAGGGGAAAGAAGAAAAGAAAATATGAGGCATCTGAAAGACTAAATGGGGGAGTCTGAACCAGGATGTTTGTAAATTATAGGGAACAGAGTCATTTTTTCTACAGATCAAGGAAGTTGCAATGGGAGAGTATACCAAGGGTCTGAAACAACTGCCTAGAGTCAAGTTCCATCGACAATGGGGTATTTAATAATAGAATATAAAAGATCTCATTTAGGATGGATGTAAGCCACCAGTTTATCTAGGTGATTCAAGGAAGAAAAGAGTACGAGGGGAAAATAAAGATATAAATCACCTATGTAGTTATAATCCCCCAAATGCACAAGGTCACAGACCATTCCACTAATATTTTCCTTCATTTTGGTCAGATTTTTAGTGTTAAAAAGACAAATGCTCTTTAGATAATATATGGACTCTATTGAAATGGCATAGTTACCACAGAAACTCATAGGTTTTGTTAATATACATCATATTAAGAGAAGTACAATTTAGGGAAAGCTAGCCTACTACCTTTCAGAGGTTAACAAAACATTCATGGAATGTCAAGTGCATGTCAGTGCCAACACAGTAATAGCTGTGCCTTGGTAGTCAATATCTTGATGCATGACTTGGAAGCAATGGCCATATATGGCTATCCTATTAGGACACATGGTCATTTTCCTGTGTGGAATGAGCATAGTATAAACATGTGAAATAACAAGATAAGATCCAAGCATGGCAACAACCCAAAGCACATCAGCATCACTGAAATAGAGACCATTGTGATTTCAGCACCGTTCCCTGAGGAAGCTGTACGTCTTGAATAGAGGTTTTTAAAATCCCATAAGGAAATTCTACTAAGGGCAGCAATATGGCTTCATCATTACTGAAATAATGGTAGGCCATTGGCCTTTTCACATAGGAATGCGGATAAAAGCTCACTCCATGGAATGTAGAATTCCCAGACACTATCCTTAATATGTGTCTTTCAACTGCAGCATAAGAGCCTAATGAAACATTTGGTGCTGTGTTATTATTGTGTATTTTGCATACGTGAGGGAATTGAGTAACTCATTTATACAATAACATATTCCATGTGCAACTAACCAAAAGCTGATTTCACAAAGATCACTATATTTCAACATAGCATCACAAGCTCATGAGGTTAGATAGAGCAAATATTACTCTGTTTTTACAAGGGTGAGAATCATGGCTGGGAGGTTACCTGTCCAAGGTTAAACAGTCTGTAATCATTAGAGTTAAAATTTGTTCCAAGTCCTGTGACTCCAATCTAGTATTCTTTTGGTTTATAAAATGTCACAGAGGTAGGAAAAGTATTTATGTTTCTGGTAGAAAAATTAGCTAATAAAATATTCTATATATTTGCAGTATTTTTTCTATGACATTAAAATATGATTTATGGACAATTTATTTGCAAAATAGGCAAAATTGACATTAATTTTCCATTAAAATGACACTGTTTAGGAAAATTATATTAATAAAATGAAGAAATTAGGTCTAATAGAGTTTAACAACAGATAGAAAGTAATGACTTCATTGTTTCAAAATCAACTTAGAGATGTCTTGTATTATATTTAAGGAAGAATATTGCAGCTAAAGAACTCTCTCCTGAGGGCTCATTTTATCTGCACTCTTCTAAAGTAGTTTGAATTTTCCCTGAGTGTCCAGGTACCTCTGGGCCAAAATATAGGCTAAGTGTCTTCTTTACAGTAAACCTACAGAATAAAGAAAATTACAAGATATCCAGCATTAATATGGGGCTTCCCTGGTTGCTCAGATGGTCAAGAATCTGCCTGTAATGCAGGAGACCTGGGTTGAGTCTCTGGGTTGGGAAGATTCCCTGGAAAAGGAAATGGCTACACATGGTGGTATTCTTGCCTGGAGAATTCTATAGACAGAGGAGACTAGTTACAGTTCATGGGGTCACAAAGAGTTGGACATAACTGAGTCCGGGTACATCTGGGACAAAGTGAAAGTGAAAGTCACTCAGTCATGTTCTACTGTTTGCAACCCCATGGACTATACATTCCTTGGAATTCTCCAGGCCAGAATACTGGAGTGGGTAAGCCTTTCACTTTTCCAGGGGATCTTCCCAACCCGGGCATTGAACACAGATCTCCAGCATTGCAACTGGATTCTTTACCAGCTGAGCTGCCAGTTAAGACAAAATAGAGGCTCTGACAAAATAGAGGCTAAGAATTCTCTTTCTTTGGGATTGGAATGAAAACTGACCTTTTCCAGTCCTGCGGCCACTGCTGAGTTTTCCAGATTTGCTGGCATATTGAGTGCAGCACTTTCACAGCATCATCTTTTAAGATTTGCAATAGCTCAACTAGAATTCCATCATCTCCACTAGCTTTGTTTGTAGTGATGCTTTAATCCTAAAGAAAGGCAATGCCAAAGACTATTCAAACTACCGCACAATTGCACTCATCTAACATGTTAGCAAAGTAATGCTCAAAATTCTCCAAGTCAGGTTTCAACAGTATGTGAACCGAGAACTCCCAGATGTTCAAGCTGGATTTAGAAAAGACAGAGGAACCAGAGATCAAATTGCCAACATCAGCTGGATCATCGAAACACCAAGAGGGTTCCATAAAAATATCTACTTTTGGTTTAGTGACTATGCCAAAGTCTTTGACTGTGTGGATCACAACAAACTCTGGAAAATTCTTAAAGAGATGGGAACACCAGACCACCTGATGTTCCTCCTGGGAAATCTGTATGCAGGTCAAGAAGCAGCAGTTAGAACTGGACATGGAACAACAGACTGGTTGCAAATGAGGAAAGGAGTGCGTCAAGGCTGTATATTGTTACCCTGCTTATTTAAATTATATGAAGAGTACATCATGTAAAACGCCAGACTGAATGAAGCACAAGCTGGAATCAAGATAGCCGCCAGAAATATAAATAACCTCAGATATGCAGATGACACCATTCTTATGGCAGAAAGTGAAGAAGAACTAAAGAGCCTCTTTATGAAAGTGAAAGAGGAGAGTAAAAAAGTTGGCTTAAAAGTCAATATTCAGAAAACTAAGATCATGGCATCTGGTCCCATCACTTCATGGCAAATAGATGAGGAAACAATGGAAACAGTGAGAGACTTTGTTTTGGGGGGCTCCAAAATCACTGCAGATGGAGATTGCAGCCATGAAATTAAAAGACACCTGCTCATTGGATGAAAAGCTATGACCAACCTAGACAGCATATTAAAAAGCAGAGGCATTACTTTGCCAACAAAGGTTAATCTAGCCAAAGCTATGGTTTTTCCAGTAGTCATGTATGGATGTGAGAGTTGGCCTATAAAGAAAGGTGAGCGCTGAAGAATTGATGCTTTTGAACTGTGGTATTGGAGAAGACTCTTGAGAGTCCCTTGGACTGCGAGGAGATCCAACCAGTCCATCCTAAAGGAAATCAGTGCTAAATATTCATTGGAAGGACTGATGCTGAAGCTGAATCTCTAATACTTTGGCCACCTGATGGGAAGAACTGACTCATTTGAAAAGACCCTGATGCTAGGCAAGATTGAAGGCAGGAGGAGAAGGGGACGACAGAGGATGAGATGGTTGGATGGCATCACTGTCTCAATGGACATGAGTTTGTGTAAGTCCCGGGAGTTGGTGATGGACAGGGAGGCCTGGTGTGCTGCAATCCATGGGGTCACAGAGAGTCAGACACAACTGAGCAACTGAATTGACTGAAGAATCCTCTTTACAGTAAACTTCCAGAATAAAGAAAATTACAAGATACCCAATAGTTAATGTGTAATTGGGAATACAATCCTGAAGCTTAATAGAGAAAGATTTCAAACTCAATAATAATGATGAGAGAAAGTAATACAAAAAAAGATTTGAGATCATTAGGGTTTATGTGAACAAATTCAACACAATCATCAATCTTCACATATTCCAACATAAAGCATAAAGCTGTCGCACACAGTTCTGTCATTTTTAGATGAGAATTCTCTGAAGAAATTACCTCCATCTAAAGCTGCAAGGAAAACTCCTTCCATGAAACAGAAAATCATCTGGTCAGTTGATATTCTTTTGAAGTTAGCAATAATGGATCTACCATATAAAAGGGTTTAAACTGGGAAATTCTTGACCTGCTCTAATTCTGTTAATCTCCAAAGTGAATTGCATGAGTACTTATAATACAAATTCAAATGCTAATTTGTTCTCTGCTCTGTACCTTAAATATATGGGTATTCCACATATAATATATCATTACTTCCCTGTGTTTTAAATATAGAAGATAGAATATTTATTATTGAGACATAAAGAAGAAAATAATAGGTTCCTTTACTGTAGAGAAAAATGTGTCATTATACAAGTAAATATATAGTAAATGATCATAAAAATCAGAAAAAAAATAAAATACATCTGTCAATGACAACAAAAAAAATCACTGCATAATATAATAGAAAAATCACTGGACTTAGGTTTAGAATACTTTATCCCAGTACCCACACTACTATTTATAAACTGTGAGAATTTACACGAAGAATTTAACCTCTCTAAACTTTTTAATTTTTATCTGAAAGTGGGAGGGGGTGGTGGATCATACCTGGTTTGTAGGGTTGTCATTGTAATTAAATGAAAATCCACATAGGAAGTAATGTGTAAACCACATGCCATTATGCCATGTAAATTTTGGTTAAAGATGGACCTTTTAACCAAGTGTTAATTAAATAAATTGGAGAAAACTTTGACTGAGACAAAGTTCTGGACATGACTTGGGAACGACAGAGAATTGAGGGTGTAACCAAATCCAGTTATAGCTCTACCCACAACTTGAGATTCAATAGCCTTAGATGTGCCAGGCAGCTAAAGACAGTTATTTCTTATAGTCTTCCAAGTTAGATGGGGTTCTGGAAAAAAGAGGAGTGGAAACAAAAAGAGGGCTGCAGAGCCGACGATCTCATTACCCGAATTATAATTGAGTAAGGACAGCTCCATTCAAATAGCTTAAGTACCAACTAGTTCAATGACAGATTTAAGCTGTGTTTCCTTTAAAGTGAAGCTCTAAAAGCAGTAGCCTGAAATCCAGAACACAGTGACTGTCTGAAATGCCTAATGTGCTGAAGCTCATAAACTATTGTTAATTGCTAAGAAAAGTCAGATGTTTGAATCCAGAAGAAAATGCTTTTCATGGAATATAAATGTTAGTTTATATTCTATATTGTTTTGCAAATAACCTGTACTAAAATCATATTATTCCAAAAGATGTTGACTACAAACTAAATGCAAAATTAGCTATTTTGAAGAATTAAAATCTCTGTTTTTGGTAAATGAGGTGTGGTATCTAATAAAAAACTGAAAAAGTAAAAAGAGAATTTTAAACTCTTTAATCTAAGTCAGAAGTTCTCAAATCTAGCTGACCATGAGAATCACCTGAGGAGCTTTGTAAAAGTACCACTTTATGGGTTTCAACCCTAGAGCTTCTGATTTAATATATGTGGGCAAGACCTGGGCAACAGCAGTTTTAAAAGCTCCACAGGACACTGAACATCTCTGATCTCCGCATAAGATGTAGGGCCTTTAAATAGATCCTAGAGCTTTAATGCATTTAGACGTTTCAAACATTACCACCAGAAGTCACTTAAGAGATAGAGTGGAATTGTGACAAATAATATTTTAATTTAAAGGGACATAGCACCATGCCAAACCCTAATCACTTTACAAGAATTCTTATTTAATTTCTCCAGACACTAACTTAACAAGCAGTAAGATTAATAGTCTCCTCCATTCTGTTGATCTTCTGACCAAATATTACTGTAAACAATAGCTCTACACTGCAATTGCCAAAACCATCAAAATCATCATTTATTTCTCCTTACAAAATCTCAGCTGATGAGGTTACTACATTCATTAATCTGGCAGTACATTTTGAAGAATATTTAGCCTAGGAGAATAATCAGAATGGAACCATCCTCAAGGGTGTTAGATTCTTCAGGAATCAGGTTAAAGTCTTCATGGCAGTGATGAGCAATTGATTGTTGTCTGGCTCAAATTTTTTCATAACTTTAGGTCTTCTTAAGAAGACCAAATACCGGGTTGGCCAAAAAAGTTCATTCAGGTTTTCTGAAGCATCTAATGGGAAAACCCAAATGAAAAACTTTTAGGCTAACCCAATACTTTGCAAATCAGAGCACAAAATTAGCAGTGTGTTATGTAAATACTGTCAGTTTTATCTTTAGGCTGTTTTACATCCTCCATCCATGCAAACATTCTATAGCCCTCCATGGAGAATGCATGTCCAGTTCTTTATCCTTGGAAACATTTGTTCACACCTGCTATCAAAAAACAAGAACACAACACTTTAGGCAAAGACTACTCCATATCACTTGCTAAACTGCTCTACAATTCCTGTGAAGAGCAGTGCTAATATACTGATTTTTATAACATCACCTGAATTTTGGCACTTTGCTGGTGGCTCAGACAGTAAAGAATCTGCCTGCAATGCAGGAGACCTGGACTTCACCCTTGGGTCGGGAATATCCCCTGGAGAAAGAAACAGCAACCCACTTCAGTATTCTTGTCCATGGACAAAGGAGCCTAGCGAGCTACAGTCCCTGGGGTTGCAAAGAGTCAGACATGACTGAGCTACTAACACACCTGAATTTTAACTCACAAACTGCTTATTTATTTAGATTATAAGGTCTACTTTTAAACCAAAAGTTGATAAGAAAGTTAAATAACTGGTCTACTACTTAGAAAGTTTTAGGTTATGTCATCATATCATCACACAAGCTTATAAGACAATAAAAAAATTTAAGCATATGTATGATTTTAAACAAAATAAGTAGCATATACAACATAATATTACATAGCATATATAATATTTAAGACAAATTTATTACTAAATTTTAAAATATTAAAACCAGCAAGATCCAATGGAACTTTCCAAAATAATGAGAAAAATGCAAATGTTCTCTTCTGTATGAATCAATGAAATAGCCACTAGACATGGAGCTCCATGGCTACCATAATGAACCCCAGGGGATTCATAAAAACTACCACTTTATGGGCTTCTCACATGTCCCACTTTTGACATGTGGCAAGGACAACTGAAAAATTTAGAGTTCTTTAATTTTCATTCCCTTACCTTTTATTTTAATTAGACACTTATGGAAGCTGAGATTTAGACAAACTTTGAATTTTTCAAATATAAAATTATGAATGCTTTATTGCTTAAATTATGTATTTAATACATAGGTTGATTTATCAAGGGCTTCCCTGGTGCCTCATATGGTAAAGAATCTGCCTGCAAAATAGGAGACTCTGGGTCAGGATGATCCCCTTGAGAAGAGAAAGGCAACCCACTCCAATATTCTTGCCTAGAGAATTTCACGGACAGAGGAGCCTGGAGGGTAGTCCACGGGGTTGCAAAGAGTCAGATGTGACTTAGCATCTAACACTAACACTTGTTTTGTCAAGAAAAAACTATAAAATGACAATATGTACTCTTAGGATTTTTAACCAAATATGTATAAAATGTATAATATATTATGTGATAATAAAATAAAAAGCTAATGAGAATATATATACATATATATTATTTAAAATATGGTATCTGAAGTTCCTGCATTTCATGGTTTAAAAGTCACCTGCATTCTTTTTATAATTTTGAGGTATTGTTTCTAACCTATAACTTAAGAAAGATTTGATATGATAAATCAAAGTACTTCTCAAATAAATGAATTGAGGGATTTGTGAATAGTCTTATTCTCAAATTGGATAAGCCATGACTATATCTTTTTATTTTAACATTTTCCTGTTCTTTTGAATACCAGAGACATCCTAACATGCTATAAAGGAATTCTTACGAAATGCACAATATGTTGAAGTAGTAACGAGAATCATAAAAGGAATTATCAGAATTAGTATCATTCATATACTCCTGATTAACTTATGCTTCAATAGCTGTCCCTAACAATATTTCACTATTCATGTTAATTGTTTAATTTAGGACTAACAATAAAACTGATTTAAAACTAATATACAAGAGCTAAAATCATCATACTGGTTTAAAGAGCTTGGGTGAGTGATAAACTGATTGACTACATTATAAATTATGCTTCTAACTATTTGTGATTCACTCAGAGATATCTCATATGGTTCCAGTTCAAAGGAGAAATTTGGGGGGAACATCCTTTTGTGTTTCTTTTTTAAAACAGTAGTTGCGAAAGCAGAGTTTTTAACAAGGCAATGCCCCAGGGGTCACCTTTAGGAAGCTCTAGACAGTCTCTATTCACTGGTTAGGAAATGCTGCTGCCTCCCGGTTATGACTCACTCACTTCGTTCGCTTCCCAGGTCCCTTTAGGCACACAGCACCGGAGCATCACCAGGTGCTGCTCAGCAATGTGCCAAGTCCTAGTGGCCTTCCTTCTCCTCACGGAGACATGCAAAACTTAGACAGGCGCGTTCATGTGCACGGAAGCGTCCCAGAATATTTCTCACAAATTATGTGACATGGTTTTTAAACATAGCATAACATAATTTGCAATTTTTTTGGGGGGTTTGTTTCTTTACATTTGTTTCAAGATTCTGATAAATCCTGGAATTGTTCCATGAGTGGTTCACCTATAAAAATAATTGCATCCTCAGGTCTCTTTTATCTATAAAGTCAATAAAAATAGAACAAAGTCCTAGGAAATGTGACCTCACCCAGGAGATACTTTTTATACTTAACAAGGAAGCTTTGAAGTGAAGGTTTCTGGGAAGATGACTGACTGAAAGTTTATATATATTTCTGTCTTTTCCCAATTTCAATCAAAACACTCTCCACTTTTCCCTATTTGGTACTTAAAGTACAAAGCTATTTCTATTTACCTAATCAGAGAAGCCTAAAAATGGGTATAGACATTTTAAAGCTTATGGTGAGAGTCAGGAGTGAGCAGAGAAATTTTCCATGTTAAATATCTAAATAACTCATTTAATTTTGCAGAGAGTTTGACAATTAGAGTACATTAGTTGGGTGTGGGGATATAGTTGGTTATTTATATCCTTAAAATAAGAGATAATTTTGTGTTAGATTATGAATATTACTCTACACAGGTAAGCACTAATGGAATAAAAGAGCTTTCAAAAATTAATATATATATATATATAAGAAAAGTATAAATGATAGCTTGGATCAAATCAGTATGATTAAAAATAAGGAAAAAAAGCAAAATAAAATATGTATAATTTAGAGACATATATTAAATTAAGCACATCACTTGTTACAATAAATGTGAGTTGGTAAAATTCCTAATTTAAAAAATTGCACTAGAGTTTCAGAATTGAGTGTTAATTTTAAATAAAAAATATATAATTTAAATATAAAACTTTTTAAATATAAATCTTTAAATGAGAGAATATTAATGTTGTTCTCAATCAAACAACAATACAGAAAATTCAATTATTATTATATTGTTTCCATGGTATTTTCTATTGAAGTATTATTGACAAAACATTATCTTAGATTAAATATTTATTGACTTAAAATATTATCTCAGGGTACAGCATTGTGATTGGATACTTTTATGTATTACAAAATAATCAGCACGCAAAGTCTAGTTGCCATCGGTCACCATGCAAAGTTATTGACAATACTTTCCATGCTGTACCTTACATCTCCTTGACTTATTTATTTATTTTATAACTGAAAGTTTGTACCTTTTAATCTCCTGTGCCCATTTCAGTCATCATCTCACCCTCCCCTCTAGCAACCACCACTTTGTTCTCTGTGTCTATAAGTCTGCTTTGTTACATTTGTTCATGTGTTTTGTTTTTTATCCTCTACATATAAATGAAATCATATTTTGGTTTGTTGACAGTGTCCTTCAGTATGCAAAAGCTTTCTAGTTTGATGTAGTCCCGAATGTTCATGTTTGTTTTTGCTGACCTTGCCTGAGGAGATACATTAAAAAAAAGTATTGCCAAAACCAAAGTCAAAGAGCATACTGCTAATGTTTTATTTGAGGAGTTTTATAGTTTGGGGTCTTACGTTTAAATCATTAATCCATTTTGAGTTTATTTTTGTGCATGGTGTGGGAGAATAGTCCTGTTTGACGTTTTTACATGTAACTATCCAGTTTTCCTGGGGTCTTCCCAGGTAGCACTAGTGGGAGAGAACCCGCCTGCCAATGCAGCAGATGTAAGAGAGACGAGTTCCATCCCTGGGTAGGGACGATACCCTGGAGGAGAGCATGGCAACCTATTCCAGTATTCTTACCTGGAGAATCCCATGGAGAGAGGAGCCTGAAGGTCTAAAGTCTGTAGAGTCGCAAAGAGTCAGACACAAATGAAGTACCATGCTGCACATCCAGGTTTCCCATCACCATTCATTAAAGAGGTTTCTTTTTCCTTGTTGCATATTCCTGCATCTATTGTCAAAGATTAATTGACCATGTAAGTGTGGATTTATTTCTGAGCTTTGTATTCTGTTCCATTGGTCTGTTTTTGTGCCAATATAGCTCTGTCTCGATTACTATAGATAGGCCTATAGTATAGCTTGAAATCAGGGAGCATGAAACCTCCAGCTTTGTTCTTCTTTCCCAAGATTGTTTTTGCTATTCAAGGTCTTTTGTGTTCCCGTGTAAATTTTAGAATTATTTGTTGTGGTTCTGTAAAAAATAAAAATGCCCTTGGTGTTTTGATAGGGATTGCACTGAATCTGTACCCTGCCTGGGTAGTATGGTCATTTAAACAATATTAATGCTTCCACCCATGAACACAGTATACCTTTCCATTTATTTGCATTGTCTTCAATTTCTTTCATCAATGTCATATTGTTTTCCCAGTTTAGATTTTTTACCTCCTTGATTAGATTTAGTCCCAGGTATTTCTTTCAGTGAAATTTTGAAGTCATTTTAACATTACCATAGTACTAAATTTTTGAATCAAAAACTCTTGCATGATATTTAAAAATTTGTTCATTTATTTTATATTATATTTAGAGTATTGCATTTATTTTTGAAAATACATGTAGGTAGGTAGCCTATGTTATCTGTATTTAACGATAGTAAAGAGGTCATTAAAATATTTTCATAGAAAGTAGACATTACATCTAACAGGTTTGAAAATTCTAATTTATTTAATTAGGGAAAAAAGAAAAGTAAAGCCTTTTTTTATTGAGAAAAATAACCATTTAAGTGTCTAAATAATTGATTGCAAATTGAAGGGGTATTTTTGTAACCATTTGACCTTTCCCTTATGGTGATGAGGGATGATTGGAAAACAAGAAGTCTGATTTAAAGGCCCTGATAAATTCTGGATCAGGATTGTGGTGGGTAACCACTTTTGATTCACTTTTCCTGTCTTCCAACAGTCCTGCATTAAAAATATTTTGCAAGTCAGATACTTTCTCTCCAGTTGAAATTCTCCAGCAAAATTACTTTATATTCCTAAATAATTACAATTAGTAGGAGTATTAGAAATCATCTAGTTTACCTGCATATGAAGAAAGAGACTTAAGATTTAATGTCTTTCCCAAGAATATACAGTTTCAAGGAGCAAAGCCATGATTCAAACTCAGAAATTCTATTTTCAGATCTACTGCTTTTTCCACTCCACTGGACTTTCTCTTCTCATGATGGCAAGCAAAGAAAAAAGTCAAAGTACAGTGTAGATGACAAATGTAAAATAAGTTTAATATCACTCACTATTTGTGTGTGTATGTGGGTGTGATTAAAAAAAACTTGCCCCATGAAAACAAGAAAGCGCAATAGACCAAAGAAGTGAATCTTGCTATGCCAGCCATTTAATTAATTAACTTTTTCCTCCCATACTATTTAGGATTTTTGTTTCTTTACTGTTTCTTGTTAATATGCTGGTTTATATCAGCAGTGACTTCTTATTCCATTTTGTCTTTCATATCAACTATCAAGTTTAGTTGTAGATACTTAGTGGACAGGCTATTCAGATCTCATCTACATCCAATCTCAACTTTTCTGGATATGAATATCCAGTGCATTTCGCTCTAATATCTGAGATCCAATTATGCCTAATTTTAAATTTTAGAATGGCTACTATTTACTTAAAACTGTGTAAGATACAGGAAGAATCCTTGAATGTAACTTAATTATCATCAGTAATTGCACAGAAAAAAAATGCATCAAGTTTATTTTGAGAGGTAGTTCAGCACAGCACATGTGGCTGATTACATGCATTGTCTCTGCTCATCTGAACATGAGCTATCTCATCTCTAAATTTTATATAATAAAGCATCCTCAATTTAGAGTTACTAGATATTTTCTGTTTTCATGTTGTCTTCACTCAGTTGCTTCTCTTGGAACATGTATTTTCAACAAATAAAAAATGTATAACCCTGGGTAAATGATTAGAGTAAAAATATGGGATCTTAAAAATGCTTTTCAAATGGGTCTAAGGACTGAAAAAAGTACCAACCTACTTTTCTTTTCTCACTCCCTTACCCTTATGTGGAATGATGTGAGATAACTTAATGTTTGCTATTATAATTTGGATGCAAAAAAATGCACACACATTATTATCCTTACCTTTGAGTTATTTATATAGATACACTTTATGAGTTTATGCAAAGTATAGTAAAAACAATACTCCAAACAAGCTTTAGAACTGTGGGTAATGTTTATATAAATTCTTCTCAAAAGTAAAATGCTCAAAAATTACACAATCACTCTTCTCCTGTGAATAGTTAACTCCTAATTAACTTTTTCTTTACTTGACGA
Source organism: Giraffa tippelskirchi (assembly GCF_054371585.1). Lineage (NCBI taxonomy): Eukaryota > Metazoa > Chordata > Mammalia > Artiodactyla > Giraffidae > Giraffa > Giraffa tippelskirchi. The sequence continues at coordinate 124,252,453 of NC_137283.1, forward strand.
AGATGAAGAAATTTGTGTTTTTGTGTGTGTGCACGTGTATTTTGGCTTTGAGTTACAGTCATAGAAACAGTCACAGGTGTTTCAGAACAATGAGAAGAAAGGGCCTTGTATATTTGTTTTGAGTTAACATTCCATATATGACTTTTGAAAACTCCTGTTCTAACCTTGTGTCCTAATTCTGATGCAGTTTTCAAACCAGTGTAAGTTCTAGGGTCAAAGGTTTATAGGCACTCTTGTAAGTATAATAATTCTTTGAAACCTGCAAAAATGGATATAATATACCAGGTTGACAAAATTTTAACAAACACACAAAACATGAGCCAAGTCAAGATTGAGGCAGAGATTTATTTTGTACTATTTTTTTTTTTAATTTGAGGAGATTTTTTTTCTATTCTTGAAATATGTTATTTTAAAGATGTACACATGCAAAAACAGGAGTCTCTGAGTACTGGCTCTACTCAGATAAAATTAATAAAAGCATAAATTTTGTGCCGTTCTTCCCCAGATTCACTTAATTACCTTAAGAGATCTGTGATGAAATTGTGGTTAACCCAACTAAGTAACACATCAAATTTTGGGAATGGCATATTCTAGTAATGATTCCCCTTGAGTTTACTATAAGTCCAGGTACATGTAATTTGTAAATGACTTACCCAGTCACATAGTAATCTCAGACACATAGTCAAAATATCTGTTTTCAAAATATCGTTATCTTTGCATTTCTCACTCTTTTTTCCTGGAATAGTTTCCTCCTTGTAGTTTGTTTCAATAATGTTTGGGAAGACATAAAACATAATAAGAAGATGAAATGTTTCTCTTTAAAATAAAACTATTTTTATTTTTTAAAGGAACCTCCATATTGTTCTCCATAGTGACTGTACCAATTTACATTCCCACCAATAGTGTAGAAGGATTCCCTTCTCTCCACACCCTCTCCAGGATTTATTGTTTGTGAATTTTTTGATGATAGCCATTCTGGTTGGTGTGAGGTGATACCTCATTGCAGTTTTGATTTGCATTTCTCTAATAATTAGCGATGTTGAACATCTTTTCATATGCCTCTGGGCCATCTGTATGTCTTCTTTGGAGAAATATCTACTTAGGTCTTCTGTCCATTTGTTGATTGGGTTGTTTGTTTTGATGCTGTTAAGCATCATGAGCTGTCTGTAAGTTTTGGAGACTAATCCCTTGTAGTCACATCATTTGCAAATATTTTCTCCCAATCTGTGGGTTGTCTTTTCATTTTGTTTATTGTTTACTTTGATGTGCAAAAGCTTTCGAGTTTAAGTAAGTCTCATTTGTTGATTTTTTTAAAATTTCCATTACTCTGGGGAGACAGATTGAGAAAGATATTGCTGCAATTTATGTCAAAGAATGTTCTGCCTCTGTTTCTACTAGGAGTTTTATAGTGTCTGGTCTCACATTTAGTTCTTTAATTCAGTTTGAGCTTATTTTTGTGTATGGTATTAAAGAATAATCTAATTCCATTTTTTTCCATGTAGCTGTCTAGTTTTCCAAGTACCATTTGTTGAAGATACAGTCTTTCCAAAATGCTGTAGTCTTGCCTCCTTTGTCATAGATTAATTGTCCATAGGTGCACGAGTTTATTTCTGGGTTTTTTAAATCTATTTTTCTAAAAATGGAGCTACATATGACCATGAAATCCCACTCCTGGGTGTATGTCTGGAAAAAAGCATGATACAAAAGGATCCATACATCCCAATGTTCATTGCAGCACTGTTTACAATAGCTAAGATACGGAAACAACCTAAATGTCCATCAACAGAGGAATGGGTAAAGAATATGTGGTTCATATATACAATGGAGTACTACTCAACCATTAAAAAGAATGAAATAGTGTCATTTGCAGCAACATGGATGGACCTAGAGAGTGTCATACTGAGTGAAGTAAGGCAGACAGAGAAGGAGACATATCATATGACATCCTTTATATGTGGAATCTAAAAAAAATGATACAAATGAACTTGCAAAACAGAGAGAGACTTAGAGATGAACTTAGGGTTGCTGGGGGGAAGGATGAGGGAAGGAATAAAGGAAGAGTTAGGGAGTTTGGGGTGGATATGTACACACTGCTGTATTTAAAATGGATTACCAACAAGGACCTACTGTATAGCACATGGAACTCTTCTCAATATTATGTGATAGCCTGAATGGAATGGGAAATTGGGGGAGAATGGATACATGTTTACATATAGCTGAGTCTCTTTGCTGCTCACCTGAAACTATCACAGAATTGTTTGTTAATCAGCTATATCCTAATATAAATAAAAAGTTTAAAAAATACAATAAAAAAATAAACAACAAGGACCTACTGTATAGCACAAGGAATGATATTCAATATCTTATAATAACCTATAATGGAAAAGACTCTGAAAAAGGATATATATGTATGTGTATATATATATATACATATATATACACACACACATATATATAACTGAACCACTTTGCTGTACACATGAAACGAACACAACATTGTAAAGCAACTATATTTCAACTTAAAAAGCAATATTTTTTTGAAAAAATTAAAAACAAAAAAAGCTATTGTCACAGGCAAAATCTGAAGGGAGGATTTGCATGTGAGATCTTTATCTGGGAGTGTTCTTGATCACAAACCTGGTAACAGAGTGAGGATTGAGTAGAAGAAAAGGGTGGATGGAGACCCAATTTAGAAAGAGGACTCAGCAGATTCCACGGCTTGCTGTGGAGTTGGGATTATTCTACAGAGACGTCCCAAGAGAGCCATGAATTGCAGCCCTTATAGCACCCTGTCACTGAACGTGGGCTTCCCCCAGTAAGAAAGTGCAGCCTTGGAGGAAGTGGCCCCGCTTGGACATGGAAGAAGCGCTCGGCTGTGGTGCACCTCAGCAGCCACTACAGTTAATTAGTAAAAAATTTGCAGTAGCAAGCTGGATGCCAACAGTACATAAAGGAGTAATGGGTGAGTTCAAGGAGGAGGAGTTGAACATCTTGTTAAAAAGCTCTCATTGTCTTTTGGCGTTAGAGTCCTTACCATTTCTATCTTTGGTGATGGTAGTGGAACGAGTAAAAGGAGATGTCTGGATCGGTTCTGGAGCCACTATTAGCTGGCTTCACATTCTCTCTAGCTTATGCATAGTACACCCCAATTATTACTCACTGGTTAATGCCCCTTTTTTTTTAAATCTATGGACTTGTAATATATACAGAACCAAGAGTTAAATTAGAACCAAGAGAGTTAATTTAGAGTTAAATTATTTAGGAGGTGCAGGGCAATATGTATATATATATATAAATTAGAGAGAGCGTTTATATATACTTATGTGTGTGTGCATGCTTACTCGCTCAGTCATGTCTGACTCCTTGTGACCCCACGGATTGTATCCCACCAGGTTCCTCTGTCCATGGGACTTTCCAAGCAAGAATACTGGAGTGGATTGCCATGCTATTCTCCAGTATATATAAAATAGACAGATAGATAGATAATAGCATAATATATCATAGTATAATAATAACAATAAAAATGAAAACTGCACTATCAAAATAAGAAGCAGACAAAAAGGAGTTTTTATTCAGCATAACACACTTAGGATATGTTGACCTATTCCAATCACAGCAAACTATTTTCAGAAAGAAAACTGCTTTTCTTATATCAAAGAGCATACTAAAATGAGTCAATAAATATTAACTATTATAAATAATTTAGATTAAAATTAAAACAGACAAATCAAGGAATTTAGAGCTGCATTATACTTCTCTTAGGCTGAGTTGTCTTTAAGCTAAGCTTGCATTTGTTTGTGGGCTACCTAGAGAGATAATGTGGAAAATTTAAAACTTATTAAAATTACATAACCTTGACTTTCATAAATGTCAAACTGGAGCATGCCTGTATCTCTTCTTTGATTCTCTTCTGTTATCTGACCAGAAACACTTGACTTCAGTCTCCTTTCCAACCTCTTTGTTTCCCACTCTATTCATTGGATTTTGATAGTTTCCAAATTATTGAATGCTGGGTCTTTGATTTGCTAACTATCAGGCACCTGGTGTTAGAAAAGAAACAGAAAGAAAATGCAATTTCCTTAAGGAGAAAGTGATACATAAATTGAACCTGCCTTTCTGACAAGAAAAGAATAATTGTCTTACTTTTCGAAAACAAAAACCTTATTACTGTTAGTATGGGTTGTCATATAACCTTTGGAATCAGGTGTAATATAAATGCATTTCAATAATAAATATTGTTACCATGGTTACAATATGATTGTCTGATGAGAGACAATATCCTAAATCAATCGTAATGAAGTAGCTCAGGGCTTTATGACAACACAAGCTGCAGAATTCATTACGATGCCTTCCTCTCCTTCATACTCCATATTCATCTGTCACTAAAATCCAATGGACTCTTAATCTGCACTATAACTTACAACTATACCTTTATTTCCATCCTCATTGCTCTTAATTTAGTTAAATCTGTGTCATTTCTTATCTGGCCTTTTCAGTGGTCTCCTAATGAACTTTGCTTCTCATCTCTTTTTAATCCAAAGTAGCCCTCATATAAACTTAGTAAATGAGAGATCAGTTGTCTTTTATTCCTTTTCTCCCCCAAAATCTCTCAATCAGTATTTATAAAATGAAGTTCAAAAGTTTTAAGCATAGAATTTAGTTCTGTGAATCCAGCTGATAGTATTTCCCCACCATATCCACTCTTGTCACTCTTTATCCTGATCCTACCAGGAAAATCTCTGCACCTATAGCATTTCATACATGATCTTAAAACTGAGTATGGCTTTCCTCAACTATGTGTCTTTGATCCTGTTTAAGGTTAAAATTAAAACCTCTTCTCCATTCATTCTCTCTAATATCCAAGAGCAAGATTCTGATGCACTTAACTGTCAACTGACCACAACTCCTTTGCTTTTTGAGTATGGATTTCATCATTCTGTTTGTAGTATAGATTATAAATGCTTTAGAATAATTATCCTTTTGTCTTAATATTTGTGTTCTTCTTTCTCTCAGAATCTAATATATTACCTTATATGTGAGATGTAATCTCTAAGCATAGTAAAGTACATGGGTTGTGGAAATCAGATCATCTTGGTTCAAATCCTGAATCTCCTATTTAGCAGCATCAGATCTTGAATAAGTTATAGAACTCCTTCAAACCTAGTGAAATGGTTATGTTTATAGTATCTATAGTAGAAGAATCTTATGAGGGTTTATTGAACACATATTTATTGAGACTCTTCTTTGGTCCAAATATAGACTGGGATATACAGTGGAGAAAAAAATAGTTGTGCTTTCTTCCAAGGGTTATTGTAAATATTAAAAGAGATAATACATTTGATAAACACTTTATACTTATGCTTTAAGTGCTAAATAAGGATTGCGTGCGTGCTAAATTGCTTCAGTTGTGTCCGACTCTTTGCGACCCCATGGACTGTAGCCCACCAGGCTCCTCTGTCCAGGGGATTCTCCAGGCAAGAATACTGGAGTGGGTTTCCATGCCCTTCTCCAAAATAAGGATTAGCAATGAGTAATATTGTTGCTCAAATAAATGTTTTATTTATAAATCTTCACCCAATGTTTATTGAAAAACTATAGATGCCTGATTCTGTCATTACTCTAGAAAGAGAGAAATAAGGATGTCATTTTTTTTTAATTGGTGTATAATTGCTCCACAATGTTGTGTTAGTTTCTGCAGTACAGCAGCTATATGTATACATATATCTCTTCCCTTTTGGACCACTACCAACCCCACCCTAATCCCACCCATCTAGATTATCACAGAGCACTGAGCTGAGTTTCATGTCTCTTAAACTCTACAGCCTAAAGCATAATAGAAGAGCTAGCTAGTATGCAAGCTAGTCAAAGATGGGTGTTGATGTAACGAGTACTATGAAAACATGGGGGTTGATATAATTCAGTGCCCGTGGAGGCGCTGAGGTTCAAGACATTTCTGTCAACTCTTTATGGTCTGAGAGAAAGTTTCAGATGGAAAAAGAGAGAAGTGACTTCTAGGCAGAGAGAAGAGTCTGTACAGAGAAAGGAGGCATGAGGGACCATTACATAAATAAAAATCTACATGCAATTGGATAAAACTTGGAAATATGGCAAGGGCGGGGAGGCCTACAGGAGCCAGATCATGATGAATTCTGAATGTCATGCCAAGAAATTTGCACTTGATCTTGAAATGAATAAGGAACTATTGAAAGATTTTAATCAGGTTAATAAAGTGAATGGATTTGCATCATTGAAAGATCACACACCCTCTAGTTATGATGTGGAGAATGAACCCAGAAAGAAAAGGCTAAAGGCACAGAGAGAAGCTGAGGGATATTACAGTAATTCAGGCAAGATGACTGTACCTGGGAGGCTTTCAATAAACGTTAGTTGTATAAACCAGCAATTTTAACAATTTGTACCCTTCAAATCCAAAAGCAAAATCTCTACTATTATTTTATTATTTAGAATTGGCTCTTGCACCATAGCTGTCTGCTCTTAAACATTTAGGGTGTATTCACTAAGAGCTGGCCATTGTTCAATATTTTATATGCTGATGTGAAAAGATAGAATTACAAAATACTGTCCCAGCCTTCCAGAAAGACATTACCACAGAATACATAATGGCAAATATAAAAATAATAAATACATAAATATACACATAAATAATAATAACTTGGAGAAGCCACAGGCTTCCCAGATGGCACCAGTGGTAATGAATCCACATGTCGATGCAAGAGACACAAGAGACGCAAGTTCAATCCCTGGGTTGGAAAGATTCCCCTGGAGTAGGAAACGGCAATTTGCTCCAGGATTCTCTGGAAAATTCAATGGACAAAGGAGTCTGGCAGACTACAGTCCGTGGGGCCACAAAGAGGCAGACAGGACTGAGCACAGAGTAATAATAATAGATTTCTAAATGCCAGACCTATTTGGAATACTTATGGCAACCCACTCCAGCATTCTTGCCTCGAAAATCCCGCGGACGGAGGAGCCTAGTAGGCTACAGTCCACGAGGTCGCAAAGAGTCGGACACGACTGAGTGACTTCACTTCACTTCACTTCACTTCATTAAGTGATAAAGTGATTGTTAAGATTGGGCTAGTCAGGAAGGCTTCATGTGGACTGACCAAGAAGAAATTTGACTAAGCAGATTTAACTTAAAACATAAAAAGTAATTATTTTCCTTTTGTTCCCAGATTATTAAAACTGAGAGAATTTGGTTAAGAGGACCACAAAATAGTTGGAACGAAGATAGTATTAAGTCATCGCTACTACCTTTGGCATTTTTAAGGCAGACATTATTGTAAACATAGTTGGGTATTTCTTGATCAATCACCTTAGTCACTTCAAAATATCAATTAACCCTTGTAAATGTTAATAATATAAGCCATAAAGAACAGATGGCCATATGATCAGAAAACAGCTGCTGTTTTCCTCTCAAACCAAAAGATGTGAGCGATGTTTCTAAACAAGGGCCCAGCAGAGAAATTGCAGTGATGAAATTTTCTGCTCCCAGCCCAGGCCATAGATCTTCTATCTAAAGCTGCTTAAAGGCATTTACGGGCACTAAGGGCCCTAATGGCATTGATGATCTCTGCGCTGTGGAGTGCTCTGAGATAACAGGCAGGTCACATTCTGCAGACCTGCCAGCCAACTTGGGGGATAATCTCCTCAAAGCTCAGGATAAGCTCTTGGGCATCATTCAGTTCTCTGCTTTTAGGATCTTCAAGAGCTTAGGAACCAGGCTGGAGAGATACTTAATCTAAATGCGCTCCAGTGTTCCACACAAATGGGATCATCGCCATCAACAAAGACAAAAGGAGGCTTTTCCTGAGTTTACCTGGAATGGTCATTTATGCTCTGTAGGCTGCCTGCTCTGGAGGTTTGATTTTCATCTGCCTGATCCTCTTTCATTCTTCCCCTCCGTTCCCATCCCCTCACCTTTCTCCTGTGCTAGTAGGAGCAAAACCAAGAGAAAGAATGTGTGTCCAATTCTTTAGCAATAAACTTGCTTGAATCCATTGTGCACAGTTGCCTTCTGAAATATTTTTTTTTCTTTACATTCATCTGCTATAAATATGCATACAATTTATTCTGACTCAGTTATATACACATGCATGCTCAGGCACTCAGTGGTGTCTGACTCTTTGCAACCCCATGGACTTTAGTCCCCCAGGCTCCTCTGTCCACAGTATTATCTCAGCAAGAATTCTGGAGTGGGTTGCCATTTCCTCCTCCAGGGGATCTTCCTGACCCAGACCCAGGAATGGAACCCCTGTCTCCAGGATCGCCCTCATTGGAGGCGGATTCTTTGCCACTGAGCCACCTGGGAAGCCCTTCATTTGCGTATACTCACAGACTAAACTTGCAAATGATCATAAACATCAAATTTTTAAGTGTCTAAAGTACTTGTGTGCAATTTATTGTGTATATGGATGGGCAAGGAATTTAGGCACATAGGTGGAGTCAGGAAAGGTCAAGATTCAGATGCCTGGACTCTTCTAGGTGATAGTACATTACAAGGCATTTGTACACTACATGTATGCACTGCTATATTTAAAATGGACAACCAACAAAGACCTACTGTATGGCATAGGGAACTTTGCTCAATGTTATGTGGCAGCCTGGATGGGAGGAGAGTCAGGAAGAGAATGGATACATGTATATGTATGGCTGAGTTTCTCTTCTGTCCACAAGAAACTATCACACATTGTTAATTGGCTATACTCCCATGTAAAATAAAAAGTTTAAAATAAATTTTAAAATAAAGAGGTAATTCTTAAAAAACATAAACTATTTATTGAATATATTTAATTTAAAAAATAGAAGTCTTGCAAGAGACATTTGTAGCTCTGTCTCTCTTGTGTGTGTACTCAGCCACCTCAGTCATGTCTAAATCTTTTCAATCCTATGGACTGTAGCCCACCTAGGGATTCTCCAGGCAAGAATACAAGGATGTGTTGCCATTTCCTCTTCCAAGGGGTCTTCCTGACCCAGTGATCGAATCTGACTCTCCTGTGTCTCCTGCATTGCAGGTGGATTCTTTATCCACTGAGCAACCTGAGAAGCCCCCATCTCTATGGACCTATGGCAAATTTAAGTCAAAGCAGCTGATATGCTGGTTCAGGAAAAATGAACTTTCTGGAGCCAACACAGTGGTGTCCAAAGTGACACAACTTAACATAAGTTCATACAATTTTGGAAGTTTTTCTCTCTGAAGATGGAGGTAAAGGGTTGGGCACCTACTCTGAGCAGAATATCCCTGCTCCTGGTTCCAAGATCAGATGAATGATCCAGAGTAGATCGTATTTTCTCAGGCAGGGAAGCCTTCCAGCATCTCATCCTTCCCAGATACCTACAAGCCCTCCACTCCTCATATACATAGAGATCGGCTAATTGCACACCAGAGTTAATTCCACTTCTTACTGGCTTACAGTCAGATCGCATTTCCAAGTTTTGTGTGGAGCTTGCCATGGACATGAGCTTGTTCTAAGTAGTGGGAAAAGAACACCAATAAAGTACACTTCAATGCCTTGTTGTTCAGTCGATGAGTCATGACCAACTTTGTGACCTCATGGACTGAAGCACACCAGGCTTCCCTGTCTTTCACTGTCTCCCAAAGTTTGCTCAAACTCATGTCCATTGAGTCAGTGATGCCACCCACTCTGTTCCTCCTTCTTTTCCTACCCTCAATCTTTGCCAGCATCAGGGTGTTTTCCAATGAGTCGGCTTTTCACACCAGGTAGCCAAATATTAGAGCTTCAGCTTCAGCATCAGTCCTTCCAGTGAATATTCAGGATTGATTTCCTTTAGGATTTACTGGTTTGATCTCCTTGCAGTCCAAGGGACTCTCAAGAGTCTTCTGCAGCACCACAATTTGAAACTATCAATTCTTCAGCACTCAGTCTTCTTCCTGGTCCAACTCACAGACATACAGGACTGATAAAAGCCATAGTTCTGAGTATATGGACCTGGTCCTTACCAATTCCCGTGTGCGATCTTCATCTTTCTCTCTTTCCAGCTGCTTGATACAACAAGCATGATGTCCTTGAGAGCCCAATGCTGAAGATGAAAGAGGCAGAAGACGGAAGAAACCTGGGTCCCTGAATGCCTTAGCTGTATTCTTTGTTAAGGTAGTTCTAGCTCACTTTGGTTCTCAGAGTTTTAGCTCCTAGAGTATGACCCTTACCTTAGCAATGGTTCTTACCTGGCAGGTTTGGCTTTCTGGCCAGAATACTCAGTGAAGTCTCTCCTCTCCAGTTGTGCCAGAACTCTACCATCTCCCAGTACTTCACAACCACTGCAGCTCAGTCCCCTGCTCTGTGGGAGTCTCTCTGCAAAGCCTAGGAAATTTCTCCCATTCATGTGGAGACCAGTGCTGGGGTGAAAACTTGTAGTGAACTAGGGAACACTCACAGAACGTCCTCCTCCACCCCCACACCTCACACAAAGCTATCACTTCTCTCGTGCCCTGCCCTGTAAGTTCCTCCCTGCACGCGTGCTATCTCTTCAGTCAGTGTCCGACTCTTTGTGACACTGTGGACTGTAGCCCTCCAGGCTCCTCTGTTCATGGAATTCTTCAGGCAAGAATACTGGAGTGGATTGCCATGCCCACCTCCAGGGGATCTTCCCCAACCCAGGGATAGAAGAGTCATCTCCTGCATCTTAGACAGATTCTTACCACTGAACCACCAGAGAAGCCCATAAGTTCCTCCAGGAACCCTGAATTACAGTATCTGCCACTTACATCTCAGAAAAATTGTCACTTTGCTTCCAGTTCACCTCACTGCACCAAAATTACTCAACAAATACTCTGAATGCTACTGAAGCATGTCAATTTACATTATTCTTTACTTCAGCATCACTAAAAGTAATTCATTTCTGTCATTCTAATGATTTATCTTTTTTATAAAATCCACATTTTCACAATTGTGTGTGTGTCTATTTTGCTAGCAAGTTACAAAAAGCACTTGAGAGTATAAATTCAGGAAAAAATAGTAGTTCCTTTAAAATGTCTATTGTTTGAAATATGATAAAAACATGGTATAAACAATATGCTCAATTGGAAATCACAAGAAGATGGCTTGTTAAAGACACTTCTTGTAAAAACAGGGAGTTTAGTGTGATTTCCAGACACAATTTAACCTGAGTATGATAGGAAAAGAAAGAGGCATTTTTGATATTCAGAAAAGAATAAAGAAAAGTCCATAAATTGGACTTTTAAATTTTAAAAGTCAATTTAAAGCTTGATTAAAAAACAAAATAAAACAGGAAAATAGACATCCTGGAAAAGAGATCAGATATAATTATTTATATGAATGTTTCTGTTTAAGATGTATATTAGTATTGTCTGTCAGATACATTTTTACAAGGAATGTGTATCATATAAAGAATTTTTTTTAAAAGGGCATGCAGCCATATATTGATACTAGAAAACCTTTATAGTGAAAACAAAAGAATAATAGGTAAGATGTAAAAATATAGTGTGTTAGATTCTTTGAACAAAATTTTATAAAATTTCCACTGTCAGTTAAATTAATAACAATGGTTGTATGTATAAATAGCTATTTATATGCTTTAATACATCATCAGATTATCTGGTATGTGTTAAGTTGAAACTTTGTTAAATATATTGATCATGTGATAATTCAGAGTATACTGAATTGATTTAAATTGAAAAATGATGAAATTATGTTGAAAATGTTAAAATCATCCTAAGTTTTGTTATTTCTCTCTCCCCTCATTCTTACAATAACCATGTTTCAATTAACTGACAATTTCCCACAAAACCTTTATTCTTATATTTCAGAAATTGAACAAGATATTGGAACTCAAAAGAGGCAGATGAGCAAAGCTTGCATTTTAGGTGTCTTAGAGATTAGTTTGAGAAAACTCAGCTAAATTGTATACTTTTTATGTCTCAGCTTTCAAGTCAGTCCAGACTCTGAGCTCCGGTCTAAATACAAGGACACTGGATACCTCCATATCAAAGCTTTTCATTTCTCAGGATGAGGTGTTCAATTTTGAAATGTAACATTCCAATTCCCTCATGATCAAATGGTTTTTGAAAAAGAACAGAAGCTTCTGAAACATTGTTATAACCTCCAAAAAAGGAAAAATAACTACAAAAGAAGAGATTCTTGCTTAACCAAAACTAAAAGGCGAAAGGACATATTCCAAATAGTTCTATCCAAGGACAAAAACCAACAGAAAACAGAAAAACCTTTCAGCAGGGGCAAAACACTGCAAATAAAAGAAGTATCCCAAGCGTGTGTGTCTCAAAGAGCTAAAGGTAATGTAAACTTTTTCATATAACTCACTGAGTATAGAGATACAGAGCCACTTAGCAACGGCAATTGGGCAGAGGAAGTATGAACAGTTAAAGGCTATCATTATTCTTGTATGTATGTTAATAAAGAAAAGAAATAGCTAATTTCAATTAAAACACTTCAAAATTCATAGTAAGAAAGTGCTATGCAAGGTGGTAGGTATGTGTACGTACGTATGAGTCACACACACATATACTTATGCCCTTGATTAACTAAAATTAAAACAATCCATAGCTCCTGTGTTCAGTTAGTCCTCCCTCATTCAGCAAATATTCAATCTTCTAGGAGCCAGATGCTGCATAAGGCAGTGAGAAAACCTTGATGAATGCAACATATATGATGCCTCACTTATGGTTCCTAGCAATTTCTTGGGGAGATGGACAATATTCACATAATCATAAAGACACAACAAGTGTTTAGCTAATTAAAATAAAAAGTAATAAGTGCCGTCCAGAATGAGAGTTTTCATAGTTGCAAAAGAAAAGTATTTACAGAAGAATCTCTGAGTCAGCTGATGCAATTTCAGACATTTCGAATCCAAGTGCATATTCTACACAAGTTGTATAAAGGAAAACAGTGTTTAGCTGGGAACATCAAATTTCCCCTGTCATAGTATTATAACTTTAAAATCTCTAGAGCTTCCCTGTTGGCTCAGTGGTAAAGAATCCACCTGCCAATGCAAGAGACAAGGGTTCCATCCCTGATCTGTGAAGATCCCACATGCCACTGAGCAGCTAAGCCCATGCACCAAAACTACTGACCCTGTGGCCTAGAGCCAGGGAGCCACAACTACTGAGCTGAAGTGCTGCGAGTACTGAAGCACACATGGCCTCTGCAACAAGAGAAGTTACTGCAATGAGAAGTGTGCGTACCACAACCAGAGAGTAGTCCACGTTGCCCACAACTAGAGAAAAGACCACCAGCAATGAAAACCTAGCACAGCCTAAATAAATAAATAAGTAATAAAAAAAAATCTCATATTGAATCATAGTACAAATAAATTTAAATTCATAGTTAAAGCTTTTTTAAAAAAATAACTGTATCTAATGTTCCACATGTACATATTTGGGGATCATTAAAAGTTATTATTAATACTATAGTCTTTTTAAGAATTGTTATTATTACAGTGGCAATGAAAGCATTGTCACCTTCTAGGGACCAACATTCGCAGTGTGATTGTCAGACCAAGAATGCATACTAAAAACTCATCTTCTGAATACTGCAATATGAATTTCAGACTTGGCAGAAACAGCCAGTGAAACAAGTTGGAAGCTCAGAATCTGCATAAGGAATATGCAGATTTCACTTGTGGGCAGATCCTAAAAAATTTATATTCCATAGACAGAAAGACAATAAAGTTCATGAAAGTCGTCACCATAAAAAGGCTTCCTGCTTCAATATCCCCATGCCCTTTGTTCTGGAGTTAATTTTACAGAGTGGTTTCTCCTCCAAAGACCAATATCCATAGCTATCTCTCATTTTCTTTACTGAATTTCCTCGAAGACAGAAAGTTCACTCAGTAATTTAGTAATTATGTGAAAACAAGGTTATTTTATTTTACATGCAAAGGATGCTTAAGGTCAAATTCTAAACAGAATGGATGGGTAACAGGTGTGACTCTCACATATTTCAGTTCACTTTGGCATGGATTTGGAAGCTTTGGCTTTGACTCAGGAATCTGCTTTCATCCCCATTTGCAGAATCCAGTCCATCACTAGAATAGTCTTTTCAGTTTGGCTGTCAACTCCCTTGATGAGTAGAGGGTTAAGTTTCTTCTCTGAAAAAAGAAAAAAAAAAAAAGCTACAAATTCAAAAACATCCCAAGTCTCCCTAGACACTCTGACCAGGGTTCTCAAAATGTCACCCCATCCAGCCAGGCAACGACATCAGCATCATCAGAGATTTTATAACTGATGCAAATTTTCAGGTTCTATCCTTGACCTACAGAATCAAAAACTCTGGGGTGGGATAACAGATCTTCCCAGTGATTCTGATACACATTCATGTATGAGAAGCATGACTCTAGGGACACAAACTATTTTCTCCTATTTTTGGTCGCAAAGTTGCTTACCAACTCCCCTAACTTCCTCCACAAGCTCTTTCAACTCTCAGCATTCCTCTAAAAACATTCATTTCTTCTATGGGCTTATTTTTATCTACTTTTTTTTTTCCTGTATCCATAATCTTTCTGAAAGTTCCAAGTTTGTTGGTAAGTCTACCACAAGGAAATCAAACCAGTCAATCCTAAAGGAAATCAACCCTGAATATTCATTGGAAGGACTGATGATGAGGTTGAAGCTCCAATGCTTTGGCTACCTGATGTGAAGAGCTGACTCATTAGAAAAGACCCTGATGCTGGGAAACATTGAAGGCGGGAGGAGAAGGGGATGACGGAGGGAGCAATGATTGGATGGCATCACCGACTCAATGGACATGAGTTTGAGCAAGCTCCAGAAGATGGTGAAGGACAGGGAAGCCTGGTGTGCTACAGTCCATGGGGCCTCAAAGAGTCAGACAAGACTGAGAAACTGAACAACAACAACTATCACAGGAAATCACATTTCCATGGACTGTAGCCCACCAGGCTCCTCTGTCCATGGGATTCTCCAGGCAAGAATACTGGAGTGGGTAGCCATTCCCTTCTCCAAGGAATCTTCCCAATCCAGAATCAAACCCAGGTCTCCCCCATTACAGGCAGATTCTTCACCATCTGAGCCACCAGAGAAGCTCCAACATTCAGTACCACAGTGAATCACATTCCCCAGAGACTTTCTTCTCCACCACAGACTCATCCTGAGTCTCTTTAGAATCATAAGGTAGTGGCACCAAAAAGATCCAAAAATATAGTGGTCTTACCTTAAATCATCATAATCACAGTCATAATCATGATAGTAACTGTTTTCTTCCTTAAATGTCTACAGGAATCTCAGGCCACAAAGTCACTCAGGAACTCAAAATTCTTCTATCTTGTATCCCCACCATCCTCACAGCCCTGTCCTCATCTGCATAGTTAAAGCCAGATGTGGGCATCTCCTTATTCCAACTCAAAAGAAAGGGAAATAGAAGTCAAAGGAAAGGGACTTCCTTTTAGGCAAGTGACCCAAAATTTGCTGCTCACTTTTTCTCACATTAATTGTTCATACTTTGCTTCAGGGGAATCCGGTCAACCATGTGCCCAGGAAGAAGAGAGACCTGACTGGACAATCAGCCATCAATATCACGTCTTCCTACCACTGTCTTTTTCAGAAGGCCTCTCTCCCAGCTGTCCCCATTGTATACTATCTTCTTTTCACAGACAAATTTCAGCTTGACCATATCTTAATCACTGATTTACTATGACCTAGTTATTTACAGATCTTCTTTCTGTGATTTCAAATCATCAGGTGATTAGATATAGGGGTAGAGCTCTCAATACACAGATTCCAAAAGATCTGTCTGCGATGTATAGGGAAAAAATACATGTCAAATTAGAAGCCAGAGTACTAGTGCTTAAAGATTCCAAACGTCCCTCTTTCTGTTCACAAGTCATCTTCAGTTTGAATTTATATGTATGTGTACACATGTATACATATATGTGTGTGTATATGTATAAATATACACTTGCACAAATACAAAATATATATATATATAGGCCATGACAAAAATATAAACTGATTGGTCTCACTACAATTAATCTTCAAAACACTCCTTTAAATTTATAAAATATTTCTCCTTAGGAGAAAAGTGATTATAAATGAGGGGGGAAAGTCCTTGACTATCATTCAAAAGCATGCTAATTTCTAATAAATTAATACATGCTCTGACTCTCAGTTGTGTCTGACTCTTTGTGACCCCATGGAGGTGATCATATGAAATGCCATAACTAAATATATTTTTCATGAACTTTCATGGGGAATTTAAAAACATTTCCCTTCCCCTCCCATCACCCCACCTGCCATAATGATTGTGGAGTGCTCATTACTTTTACTAAGCTTGTACCTGTGAACCAGTGAGAACAGGGACCAAATCTAAGCTGCTGAGGTGCCCTTTGCTTTGGCCAGGTGTCCACCTAGACTGTGAATGCTGGAAGGGTTGAGAGTCAAGATTGCTCTGTAGGGAGCCCCGGTTAGACCTTGTGGGTCAGAATTTCCAGGTAGGATAATATTGTAGAGAAAATTTCCAGTCTTCAGGGCCTTCTCATTCATACTTCATTTCTCCTGAGATCCCCAGGGATTGGTCCATTTGTATAGCTTTTCAAGTCAACCCATATGTTGTTCACAGCAAGAGTTTTTATCTGCTCTATGCTACACGTGAACATGTATTTCACTATATTTATAAGACATGATGGCCTTTTAGAGGATGACACTGGTGAATCAATGAGGGCTGAGATTTTCTTATATCATATACCCTTCACTTTCTTATTTACACTCTAAGGGTAAAAGCCCAGGTGTAGGATTGCTTCAGTGGAGTCTGGTTAGACATGAAGGATTCAGAGAGCTCTACATGCAGAGAAAAATAACTGGACTAGGATTATCCTAGACATTTCACCATAAAAGTTAGCATGAAAAAGGGTGAAATGAGTTAAATGGGACAGGATAGAGGAAGGGAATGCAGAGACCACAGAAAAATGTAAGAAGTCATTCAACAAAGAGTGAACATTTTTTAAAATTAGTTATAGGAATATGTGAAAGTTTTATAAAGTACATGAATAACATCACATAAGTATATTTTGCTTTATTTTTATATTAACATGGTTAAAATTCATCCAGCATCGCATTGACATGTTCACATATTTGTGGTAGCTATGTGGAAACAGCAAGCATACATGTAAAATCATGTTAAAGAGGGTGGGAAAGTGTGCCAAAAATAGAAGAAAGTCTTTTCAGTTTATTGAAATGGTTTTGATGAAAAAGTTCTTTAACAAGAAATATATACATTCACGTATAACTTGAACCACAATTTAGGCATCTTATTTATTAAACACTACTAGTTCAGAGGGTTTTACTATTCAACTAGATTTAAGTGTATCTTAGCATAAACTTTTCAAAGGAAATTCCCAAGTAGGAAATAATCATCAGTTATCAAAAAATATCCTTACTCAGAAGAATAAAATATTATTGTGTAATGTAGGATTACCTATTTGCATGGAATCTATTAAAGCACTAATATTGAAAAGTCCTTTCTGATTCATAAGCTCCATTGTTCAAAATATCTGCTGAGAAATGTGAGCCTAATTATTTGTTTAGCATTATTTAAAAGTAGGCCTTCCCTGGTAGTTTAGATGGTTAATAATCCACCTGCAATGCGGGAGACCTGGATTTGATCCCTAAATTGGGAAGATCCCCTTGGAGAAGGGAATGGCTACCAAACCCAATATTCTTGCCTGGAGAATTCCATGGACAGAGGAGCCTGGCTGGCTACAGTTCAAAGGTTGGCAAAGAGTCAGACACGACTGAGCAACTTTCTCGTTCATTTAAAAGTCAATACATTAATCAGTTAAAACTTCTATGATTTCTCTTATTGAACAAAATCAGTATCTTCTAGATCAGAGCTCTGACTTAAACTCAGGTTTACATACAGTTACAAAGAATTTCTATTGAGTGCCTAAAAACTGATTTAAGAAAATCATCTTCTAGAGCCTCAAATTTCATATGTTCTCTTTGCAAAAGTGATCTGCTAAGATAGGGTCTTACCTCAAGTTCTTTCCTACTTCCCCTTTCAGAATTGTATTTCTCTCAGTCGGAAATAAAAGATGTACCCCTCCCTCAGCTGCTATTTTACGGTCATGTGAACACCTCTAGAGTGCCAAACAAAAGAATGATTTTTCAGCTTATTTAATAGAAACACATGCTCTAATAGTTTTTATTAAGAGATGCAGTCTCAATAAATTTAATTTTTATTTTTTAATCAAAATTTCTTATTTAGCATGCTTTGATCAAAAATATATTACTAACAATGGTTGTAATAATACAAACAAAAGGTTTTTAAAATGGCCTCAGGAAATTAAGAGAAATAATTAAATTTGGATCCACACTGTTTTTTTTGAATGTATAGGGAGATGATAGATAATCCACAAAAACTTCCAAACATAAGAAGATATTACTTTAGAATAAAAGTTTGTGAAGGAATTTGGAATTGAGATATAAGTTCAGGGAGAGAAAAGAAAGATATAAACATTTCAATTATTTAAAAAGCACTTGTTCATGAATTCTTTACGTTGGCAATGGAAGAGAGCAAATCACTGTGTTATTTGTACTTCATTTGAGGCACTTAAAATAATGCAAGTTTTAGCTCAAAATTTCAATATTTGGTGCATTCCGACCAATACGGGCTCCCCAGGTGGTATTAGTGGTAAAGAACTTGCCTGCCAGTGCAGGAGAAGCCTCAGATGCAAATTCAATCCCTGGGTGGGGAATATTCCCTGAAGGAAAGCATGGCAACCCCCTACAATATTCTAGCCTGGAGAATCCCATGGACAGAGGAGCCTGGCAGAGTACAGTCCATTGGGTCTCAAAGAGTCAGACATGACTGAAGCAAATTAGCACACACACGCAACCAATATAAACTTTAAAATAAAGTAAACTTATAATGAAAATTTTAAAATATTAACCTTAAAAATATGCAAGAAGGTAAATAATGTTCAACATTCTTTTACAGGATACACAAACAAAAAAATTAATTGATGACTACTTCCTTACATTATTCTGAATAGTTTAGGCTCTAGTTTACCCATCACTTGTTCATTTATCCAATTCAACATACCCAAAGAACTAGTAAATGCCAGTAACTGGGATAAATGTGAGGGACTGGGAGTATGGGGTTACCTAGAGATAAAATAAGAGTTCTTAAAATCAAAGAGTTTATAGTCTATAAGAAAAATAACAAATAAAGAAATAATGTTAATTCATGATAGTGTCATAATGAAGATAAACATAGCTCTATAGAAACAAGCAAAGGACACCAAATTCAGGCTGGTACTGGGTGGGGAGTCTGAGCAGACAACCAGATTTCACTGGTCTATGGCAATCCCTTTGCTGAATATTAAAAGATTATTAAAAGTTACCCAGATGAAGAACATTACACATATGTGTGTTGCAAGATGAATAATGGAAAGGGAGCAGCTAGAAATTGTAAGCTGGAAGCCAATGTTTGTGATGCAACACTAGTAATCTGGAATATTCATTTGTGGATTATCAACAATGCTTCTCCTAGCCCCACCCCAGCAGCATCTCCCACTCAATACTTGTAGACTGGGTCACCCAGATAGGAATTATTAGGATGAACAAATGCACCAGATTTCTACCTCCAACCTTAAATAATTGTGAGAAAAGTATAAAGCAGAACAGGTTTGAAGGAAGACACCACCAAGTTGAAAGAGTTCTTTTCTGGCTCACACACCAAAAGCAGCAATGTCCTTCAACCTGGGAGGAGAGCCCTGTTTGAAGAGGAGGACAAAGATTTAGATGTACTGTAGTATCCACTTTGCCTCACTCTCAGATAACCTAGATTCATGCAGGGACATGGTAGCTATTCTCCAGTTCTTCATATTTGTTGATTTAGCAGAATCCGAATTCAGGGAATAGTATCTCTTTACTTCTGGAACTCGACCTCACTAATGCACCCCTTGATACAAGAGCAGGACAAAGGGGTAGAGACAGGGTGGTGTGATGTGTCTAGGAAGAAGGAATTCCAGACAGAGCCCTGCCTGAGTCTCTAATTCCTCCTTGATGAAATAAACAAGGATATTGAACTTCCCAGAGGCCCCAAAAATGGTGAAGTTTAATGGAGACAAAGACTCTCTGGGACTTACTAAGGACACTGCACAGCATATTGAGGTTTAATAATTTCAACAGTAATCTGGTAAAGAGGTTTGACCACCAGCTCCAAGGACCCAAGATGGAGTGACATCAGTAACACTAGGGAAGCCAGCTAGGAACCCATTCAGATCAGAACTCACACATGACACACCCTGTATCATACTCACCCTGGTGCCCTTTGAATAACCAACCCCCTAAGAGTTGTGGTCAGGGGAGAAGACACAGAGGAATCATTCTGATTACAATTGTATTTCAAACAGAAATTGACTGGAAAAATGCATGATTTGGACAGAGCAACCTGGAAAGTGTCTAGATTAAGTTGTCTGTCACTGTACAGAGTTCCAAGAGTAGGAAAATCAAATTGAGTTACTGAAATAAAGGTTACATTTTTGCACATCAGAGTTTGTAACTTGGATATTTATAGCTACTGCACATGAAAGGCCTTGGATGTCAGACTGAGGAATTTGGGTTTTGTCCTGAAGGCAGTAGGAAGCAATTGAAGAATTTTAAACAGAGAACTGTGAGAAACAGGACTGAATTGTATAGAACTCATTCGGACAGCGGTGTGGAGAATGGATTGGTGAATGAGGAGTTGGAGAGATGGAAAACCACAGGAAAGAACCCAGCAATGGGCCTTTTGACCTAAACATGGACAGAAATAAAAGGAATAAACTATAACTGCGGAGATGTTCATTGGGAAGTGTTTAAAAGACAGTGTCTCCTCCCAGCTCTGTCCATTCAACCTCAGCAGTTGAGTAACTGGAACAAGATTCTGCCCACAATGCCACCAGTAAACTACCTCCATTTAAACCAATTCGTTGCTCCTGTGCTGGTCTCAACAGCTCCTGAATTCATACCTATTTGCTACCACATTTTGATTTAATTTTCTTTACTTCTATTTCTTAAAAAGTGATGTTACCACCTATGCACATTTACACGATTTTATATATATTTATGTCTATTGACCGTATACTATAGCAAAAATCCAAGTGTAAAGTCTTTAAAATTAAAACTGCAGAATTTAAAACACTATTGTTTGACTGAGTGTGTCCTTGTATTCTTAAAGCTCACTTGCTATTTCTATGAAAGCTTCTAGCATAATAGTGTTTGAGTTCCAGTCACTGAGAGTAGAATTTCTAGTTTCAAATTCAAGTTCTAAAATGTGTTTTAGGGCCATAATCTTTAGCGAGTCGGTTTATCCTGCTGTACCTCTTAGGATCTGTAAAATGGGGGTGATACTAATCCATTTCATTAGCCCATTTAAGGTGCTTAGTATAGGGCCATGAACAAAGGAAGCATACATTGATGATGACAATTGATTCTGTGGCAAACCTGACATTCCTTAAATGTGCTTAAATTTTTAAGTTGCACATAGCACAAAGAAATTTCTTCACCAAAATCTGTTTGATGCTGATATGTAAACAAGATGAACTTCATGTTAAAATCTATGGGTATGAAATAAATAACAAAATAAATAAAAATACGTCTTAAGAAAGGGACTTTTCTGGTAGTCCAGTGGCTAAGATTCCAAGCTCCCAATGTAGGGGGCCCAGGTTCAATCCCTGGTCAGGGAACTAGATCCCACATGCCTAAACTAAAGATCCTGCATGCTGCAACAGAGATAGAAGATCCTGTGCACCACAAGTAAGATCCAGTGCAACCAAATAAATAATAAAAGAAATCTTAGAAAAAACAAAATCTGTGGGTATGAAAGGACAAACAACCACATAATGTACACATTCCTCATTAGTCTTCACTTTGTTTTGGCCATCTACATACAGATATCTGAGCTTCACTGGTGGCTCAGCTGGTAAAGAACTCACTTGCCAATGCAGGAGACACAAAAGACACAGGTTCAATCCCTGGCTCTGGAAGATCCCTTGGAGAAGGAAATGGAAACCCACTCCAGTATTCTTGCCTGGAGAATCCCATGGACAGAGGAGCCTGGCAGGCTGAAGTCCATGGGGTCACAAAGAGTTGGACACCACTGAATGGAGGAACACATACAAACATACAGATATCTATCTATCTTTACACTGAGTCTAAAACATTTTCCAGAAGGGCAGGATAGGAGCTGTCCTTTGTGTTTTATGAGGTGCTGAGTTCAGATGTAAGCGTTCAGTTTACAACAATAATAAAGGCTAGATAAGAAATAATCCAAATGGAAAGAAGATCTTGCCAGTTGGGTTATTTCTTGTGAGCAGAATGTTTATTTTTTCATAGAACAAATTAGAAGTTTTCCAGATGGTTTATCTAAAGTATTTTTCTCTCCTCCAGGCAGAGGATAAATTAGAAGTGTTCAGAAAAGGTCATTCCCTCCTCTCCAAGAAGTACATTTTCATAATTAAAAGAACTAAAGTTCAACCACATATGAAGTGATCTCTACTCAACATAGGAGTTACATTTGTCTATTACAGGTAATTGTGTAATTTGAAGTTTGTCAAAAATATTTTAAAGCAAATAATCACCTTTTGTGGCTGTTGCTTTGTTGAAAGCACTAATCTTCATCATAACACTAGCAAAAGAAAGGCATTACACTAATTTACCAACAGCAACAAAGGGAGAAATTTTTAAATTCTACCCGCTAGCTAGAAACATCTAGGTGGGCACAATGATTTGTCACATAACAACACATTGTCAGGGTATTATCAGAGAGAAGAGGGGTTTCATCTCTGGTATAGCATCTTCAGATTAGGTAAACAATTTATTTCTAACTCAATCCTCCTGAGATGGTGAAGAGGGAAGAATTTAATATAGAGTTTTGCAGGAGAGATTTTATCACTTGTCAAATTAAGATAGCTTCCTTTGTGAAGTGGAAAATGAATCAGAAAACAAAGCTGAGGCTCCAGCAGAAATTCATCTCAATGCTGTGATGGTTTGCATAGGGCTCTTCCATAGCAGTTCCACAGGACTGTTGGTTCCAGAAGTCAGAGGAGACCAGGCTTTCCACTGCCAACCAAGCAGAAATCAAGTCTCCTTGGGGCCCCAAGCTGACCAGCTTGTTGTGAGCTTCTGTCCTGGTCATGAATACATTGTAGGCTTTTGGTTTTGTGCATGCATTTCAGAGAAAAGAGCAGTCATAATTATGAGGCAGTCATAATTTTAAATAATAACATACCATGCAGGCATCATTGAGTCATGTCTTTGTTCTTCATTGTTTGAGGAGGACAGTTGCACTGGAAGTAAACTTATTTTTGAATAGTGGATAATTTACTTATGGTTTAAAAGGGAATCAGAGTCAGTTGTGATGGAAGATTATTTAGGGTCCTTTCAATATCTTTGAGTCTTAGATTCAGAAGAGTGAATACATAGCAGCAGCATCTATGGTCTTTAATAACTATGAACACTGCTCAATGAAATTAAGTTTCTAATGTAAGTTACTATCAATGTACCAATTCATTAAAGTGATAGATGAGTAGAATTATTCAGTCTATGATTAGGGAGGATAATCTGTTTCTCATTATGAAAGTTTCCCCTCTCTCCCTACAATGACTACATGTGGCAATTTATTGGCATACTTTTATGATTCTTGCTTTATTAAAAATAAACAACATTATAGTTGTAACATTTAAGTCCAAATGATCCAGGGGAATTTTAAAGACTATTATCACATCTCATGAATAAGTTTGAACATAAACTCCAAGTCAATAAAAAGACTCTGTAAGCCCCCGTTGCAATATTCCAGCTTGGAGGTGATAAATTCTTTAAGAGTTATTTAGCTTTTTGAGGAAAAAATGATGTACATTTTTTTTTTGTATGTGAATAAGAGTTACTTCAAGGTTTTACCCCCTTCCCTTGTTTTTCCTTTATATTCAAAATGAGAGAAATCAGAGTTTTTTTAGCTCCCCAAATAATTTGGCATAAGCAGAATCATCTGTGTTTGTTCAGTGTGTTAGGACACCATCTCAGGATACCTTACTGGAATCCAAGCATTGAGCTTTCTGAGGAAGGCAATGTGGCTGTGTATTCTTATTCAGTAGCTTCCAGAATGTCAGCCCTCACCCCGAGTGAAAGTGAACATGTTAGTTGCTCAGTCGTGTCCCACTCTTTAAGACCCCATGGACTGAAACCCACCAGGTTCCCCTGTCCCTGGAATTCTCCAGGCAAGAATACTGGAGTGGGTAGCCATTCCCTTCTCCAGGGAATCTTCCTGACCCAGGGATTGAACCTGAGTCTCCCACATTGCAGGCAGATTCTTGACCATCTTGACCATCTGAGCCATCAGGGAATAGTCTCTGTCCTAAAGCCATTTGGGAAGATTTTTTTTTTTTTCCAGTTCTTGTATTGCTTCTGTTTGATTTCTTCACTTTATGGTGGGATCCAGGGAAAAATGCATTGGAAGGGGAAGCGGGTGGAATGCCTTTGTCCACTCATCCATAGGACTCCATCCCCACCCCAGGCATCTCCAACATGCACTTGTTTGCATGTGTTTTATAAACTATTTCATTTGAAGAAAGTACTCCCCAGCTGATAAAACAAACATATTAGTTCTACATTGAATTTCAGAATCGGATAGTTGCCAAAATTACCAGTGTAATATATTATTGTCCCTGCTGAGAGGCGAAAAAGAGATCCCAGTGTTGAAATCTTAATATTATTGTGTTAGGGTTTAAGAAGGTCATACTATTTTTACAGGGTCACCAGAAAAATGTTATTTGTCTCCGCTGTTTTATTAGTTGTACTTACTTCATTATTTAGGGCATGCTAGGTAAAATTGATATTTTGTATACCGTATAAAATCTATGTTATGTATGTACTTTAAAAGTTACATATTATGTTCTAAAAAGTTTGCTTTTTTAAAAAAATGTTTATAATAATTTGCAAAAGGGAGTTTCCAACAATTAAATTCTTACCTAGGAGTATAGAAGAGGTTCTCTATTAATAATTTAATTTTAGAATATGTCACTAAAGATCCCACATGCTGCAATGAAGATAGACGATCCTTATCTCACTTTTTAGAATTTTAGCCTGCTACAATTTTGCAAATAGTCTAAGCCAAGTGGAAACAGGATCAGGGCCTTTCAATTTTGGCCCACTCAGCAAAAGGTGTAAGAGAGCCTATGACAGACTGTTTACCAGAATGAGATACACTGAAATTATCTGCTAAGTATGAAGCTAATTTAAGATTTTTCTTAAGCACTTCCCAGGTGGTCCAGAGGTTAAGAATCTGTCTGGCAATGCAGGGGACAAGAGTTTCATCCCTGGTCCAGGAAGATCCCACATGTCACAGAGCAACTAGGTCCTGCTCCAGAACTATTGAGCCTGTGCTCTAGAACCAGGGAGCCACAGCTACTGAGCCCTGAAGCTTAGTGCTCTAGACTCTGTGCTTTGCAACAAGAAAAGCCACCGCAATGAGAAGCCACCACAATGAGAAGCCTGCATACAGCAACTAGAGAGTGGCTCCCACTCTCTGCAACCCAAGAAGGCCTGCATAGCAACAAAGATTCAGCACAGACAATAAATAAATAATGTTTTAAGAAAAAATACTTTTGTTGAATAGAATCTATAATTTCAGGATGTTTTCTCCTACTTCTTTCCAAGAGATTTACTGTAAAGAGATATCGAATATTTTAAGTGCTTTTGCTGTATTTATGAAATAACCACATGATTTTCTTTTTTAGGCCATTAATATGATAAATTATAGGTATACAAATACTATCATGTTTGTAGATTAGTGTTTCATGACAATGAATTTTTATATACATGTCTGGATTCATTCAGCTAATATTTAATTTAAATTCCATCTGTGTTTAAAGTGAAGTGGGCCTATAATTTTCTTTCAAGGGCTATCGATTTCTCTAAAAACTAAGGCTATACTAGCTTTAAAAATGGAGTTGGACTGCATTCCCTCTTTTTCCTATTTTGTGCTGTAACTTACCTGTCTCTGTATAATTAGGTAGAACACACCTGTACTACTATACGAGTATGAATGTGAAGAGTTGGTATTTTGGAGGATCTCAGTTTGCTGGGGTTTTGTTAGCATGTTTTGTCTAGATTTTTTCACTGAGGACCTCTGATTATTATTTGAATATTTCTTAATTGTTATTAGCAGATTCAGTTTTTACATTTCTCTCTGTAAAACTGTTCTACTTTGTCTAAGTTTAGAATTTATGAAATTGAGCATAATATTTTTTTAATGTTTCATGTCATAGTCTTCTTTTTCTTTTTCAACCTGTATAACTTAGGTATTTTTATTTTTATGCTCTCTTCCACTGAGTTCTGCTTTAATTTTTTATTTTCTTACTTCTTGGTTCTTTGGGCTTATTCTGTTGTCCTTTTTCTCATGTCTTATAATGAATTCATGGCTCATTTTAAAAATTTATTCTCCATTGTGTATTTAAAGTTATAAATTTATCTCTCAGTTCTGTATTAGTCAAGCCTCACAAATTCTGAAAAGTAATGCCACCAATGGTGTTTCTAAGTATGAATATTTTGTTGCTTCTTTTATAATTTTTTCTTTTACAAAAATGCTGACAGTTTTTAGTTGCTTGACAAAAAAACATTTTTTTAAATTTTGTCACTTTCATGTTGTTATTTACTTTTTAATGTCATTAAATTATGGCCCAGAACCATAGATGGTGATTCTTTCTTACTGAAACTTCCTTTATGATCTAAGAAATGGTTGATTCACCATTACATTAAAAATAAATATAGTCTCTGTTAGGTTTAAAGTTATTTCTATTAAGATGGATACTGGTACAGATATATTTCTAAGTATAAACTTAAATATATTAATCAAATCTTCTCTTTTTTGTCTTCTAGATCTTTCAAGTATTGATACAGTAGGTATAAATTTCCAAATACAATGTTCTATTTACCTACCTCTTCCTACATTCTTGGCCTTATTTCTTTATTTGCTTTTATCTGTTATTTATATATTTCAGTTCAGTTCAGTCGCTCAGTCGTGATCGACTCTTTGCAATCCCATGAATCACAGCACGCCAGGCCTCCCTGTCCATCACCAACTCCTGGAGTTTACCCAGACTCATGTCCATAGAGTCGGTGATGCCATCCAACCATCTCATCCTCTGTCGTCCCCTTCTCCTCCTGCCCCCAATCCTTCCCAGTATCAGGGTCTTTTCCAATGAGTCAACCCTTCACATGAGGTGACCAAAGTATTGGAGTTTCAGCTTCAACATCAGTCCTTCCAATGAACACCCAGAACTGATCTCTTTCAGATGGACTGGTTGGATCTCCTTGCAATCCAAGGGACTCTCAAGAGTCTTCTCCAATGCCGCAGTTCAAAAGCATCGATTCTTTGGCACTCAGCTTTCTTCACAGTCCAACTCTCACATCTATACATGACTACTGGAAAAACCATAGCCTTGACTAGACGGACCTTTGTTGACAAAGTAATGTCTCATAGGCTATCTAGGTTGGTCATAACTTTCCTTCCAAGGAGTAGCATCTTTTAATTTCATGGCTGCAGTCACCATGTGCAGTGATTTTGGAGCCAAAAAAAATAAAGTCTGACACTGTTTCCACTGTTTCCCCATCTATTGCTCATGAAGTGATGGGACCAGATGCCATGATCTTAGTTTTCTGAATGTTGAGCTTTAAGCCAACTTTTTCACTCTCCCCTTTCACTTTCATCAAGAGGCTTTTTAGTTCCTCTTCACTTTCTGCCATAAGGGTGGTGTCATCTGCATATCTGAGGTTATTGATATTTCTCCCAGCAATCTTGATTCCAGCTTGTTCTTCTTCTAGCCCAGCGTTTCTCATGATGTGACATATCCTATATCAAATGATATATTGTTAATACATTTACGTTTGCAATCACTTTATTTCTTTAAACCATTATTTTTTTTTCAAAATAAGAAAGTCTAGGAAATATCCCTTTTAAGAGGGAAATATATTGAACAAAGACTATTTTCCCAAAGAAGATAAGGGCCATAATTGTAACTTTTAGTAGTTTTTAAAAATTGTTCTTGTGCTCTTCTTTTTAACATAATCAATGTTATTGATGATATAAATCATTATAATATTGAAGTAGTATCACGTCCCACTTCCTGGGGCTTCCCTGATAGCTCAGTTGGTAAGAAATCTGCCCGCAATGCAGGAGACCTAGGTTCGATCCCTGAGTTGGGAAGATCCACTGGAGAAGGGAACTGGCTACCCACTCCAGTATTCTGGCCTGGAGAATTCCTTGGTCTGTATAGTCCATGGGGTCACAAAGAGTCGGACACGACTGAGTGACTTTCACATCACATCACCTCCCAAGCTAATCAATACATATGTGGAACATGACAGAAAGAGGTGGACTATGAAAGTAATTCCAGAGTTAAATCCAGTACTGTAACTGTTACACGGGGTTTGAACAATCCACAACACTTTTTTGTAACACCTTATATTCATTTCTAAGGACTATATATTCCATCACAGTAGTTATCCTTATAAAAGAATCTCACAAGTGCACTTATCAAGGTTTCTATAGGCTTGGTCTGATGGCTTTGAACAATAGTGGCAATTTGCAATATAGTAGCTTCTTTCTCCAACACTCAGAAAAATCAAAGCATACAAAAGCTACTTCTCCTGATGTAGTTTAGGATCAAATGAAAGAAAAAAAAAGAGTCTGGTCCAATCTAGGAAGACTACTATTTACCTCCCACATTTTTAGTCAGAATAAATAAATAAATGTTTCTGAGGTTCATTTCTATGTTTGTTCTGTTATAAAAACATGTACACCCATGGTGGATTTATGTCAATGTATGGCAAAACAAATACAATATTGTAAAGTTAAAAAATAGAAAATAAACTAATTAAAAAAAAGAGAGAGAAATGAGACAACATAAAAAGTTTTTGCACTTTAAAATTTTACGGCATATTTATTTGGAGACTAAAAAATTAACTTTTTTTTTCTTAATCAGACTATGAATTAACCAAGTAAAACTGATTTATTTATTTATTTTTTAAATTTATTTATTTTGCTGCATCGGAGCAGGATCAGAGCATGTGGGGTCTACTTCCCTGGCCAGGAATTGAACCTGGGCCCCTTGCTTTGGGAGCACAGAGTCTTAGCCATTGGACCACCAGGGAAGTCCCAGTACAACAGATTTAATTTGGAGAAGACAGTGGCACCCCACTCCAGTACTCTTGCCTGGAAAATCCCATGGACGGAGGAGCCTGGTGGGCTGCAGTCCATGGGGTCACTAAGAGTCAGACACGACTGAGCGACTTCACTTTCACTTTTCACTTTCATGCATTGAAGAAGGAAATGGCAACCCACTCCAGTATTCTTGCCTCAAGAATCCCAGGGACGGGAGAGCCTGGTGGGCTTCCGTCTATGGGGTCACACAGAGTTGGCCATGACTGAAGTGACGCAGCAGCAGCAGCAGCAGCATAATCAAACATTTGGTGTCTATGGCTTCAGAATGTATGTCTTCACTTCTTCCATACAGAATACTTCAAATAACTATATAAACTTGGAATATGTGTAAGTCATAAATATCAAATATTATTTTCAAAAATAAGGTGAACCTTATGAAATGGGCCTTCAATAATAAGCATATTAAATACCTGAGAGTTCAATCATCTTATAGAACTGAATTATTATTGGGTTCCATAAATCCGTTCTTGATAGAATTTTGAAGACCTATAAATCTGAAGCTGAAGCCCCAGTACTTTGGCCACCTGATGGGAAGAGTTGACTCACCGGAAAAGTTCCTGATGCTGGGAAAGACGAGGGCAGGAGGACAAGGAGGCAGCAGACGATGAAACAGGGAAGCCTGGTATGCTGCAGTCCATGGGGTGCGAACAGTCAGGATTTAGTGACTGAGCAACAATAAACCATAAACACGTAAACTCAGTTTAATAGATAAGAGCAGTAGTTTAAAAATAGTTACCAATAATTACTATTCACTTATCAAACAATTAAACACCTATCATATTGCAGCTAGCAAAAAGCTATTTGTTGCTTCTCTGTTCAGAGGAAATTCACACTCTAGTGTTCAAGGCATAACCCTGAATGGTATGCATATATTCACCTGTGAAGCAAGGTGACTTGTTGATAACAACCAATGCTTTCTTTTCAAACTTTGTTTTTCTCTTCTTTCTGGTAACTCTCCCCACCCCTGTATCATGACACGGCTGCAGGTAGGGCTCTCCTTTCTCATAGCCCCAGAGAATAGAGGTGACAGGAAAGTGTATAGTGTCCAAAAAATCTTGATGAAAGACCACCAAAAAACCAAACTCATGTCATAAATAATGAACTTGGAAAACTAGTGAGTCAGGTTTCTTTTAGCTCACTAGTTTGTTTTTTATCCTACATTTGGTAAAACTTTGA
Source organism: Giraffa tippelskirchi (assembly GCF_054371585.1). Classification (NCBI taxonomy): domain Eukaryota; kingdom Metazoa; phylum Chordata; class Mammalia; order Artiodactyla; family Giraffidae; genus Giraffa; species Giraffa tippelskirchi. The sequence goes on from NC_137283.1 coordinate 124,282,860, forward strand.
TGGCCTGAAACATGAAATGAGTATTCTAAAGAAAGCAAAAGAATTGTAACCAACTGGGATGTCTGTTGTTGTTTAATCACTAAGTCATGTCCGACTCTTTGCGATCCCATGGACTCTAGCACACCAGGTTCCTCTTTCCATGGTATTTTCCAGACGAGAATACTGGAGCGGGTCCTCATTTCCTTCTCCATGGGATCTTCTTGACCCAGAATTGAACCCGTGTCTCCTGCAGTGGCAGGCATTGGCAGGCAGATTCCTGTCTGAGAATAAGCGATGATTACCCTCTAACATGTCAACAAAGGGCTATTCTTTGTTAACTGGAGTTTATGGAAGGTGATTTTACCAAGCATCTAAGTTTTGAGAATCTTAAGACAAAAAGAGTTGATTTGGACCTGCTTCCCACCAGCAACACTGGAAGGTAAAGCTAACATTTCCTTAGAAGTTCTCTTTATCACTGTAGTCAGAAAATTAGAGTCGCATCAAAACACTGCATGACATGTCAGGTGTGGAGAGAGCCCAAGGCAGCACTTTCGTTGTTTCTTGATGCACAAAATGATTTTGGAAAACAGCCGAAGTTTTATGTGCCCTTCAGAAGGGAACATAAGTTGGAGAGTGAGAGATTGTGTGTCAACAGACCTGAAGGTGTCTTAAGGAATTGACAAGGGGATGCCACAGAGGAACATGGTATGAACTAGAGATGAATTACATGGAAATGTGGACTCTCAAGGGGTGTCAATAATGATAAATGCAAATAATTGAAGACAAGATTCTGTGGGCTCCCTTCCCAATACTTCTTGTTCCAAAATAGGATGCTGAACATCCAGAAACATAGGTGGTATACTGGAGCAAAAAAAAAAAGAGGGAAAAAAAACAAAATGAATACATTTAAACCTGAAATACATTAATATATCACTGAGAAACTCTATCTAATACCTGAGAAAATAGAATATACTAATCTTCCTTTCTTAGGGATGAGGTTTTAAAAGAAAAGCAAAGTTGAATTGTAGAAATATAACTTTTCTGCTCCTCTAAAATTCATGGACATTTACAGAGTTAAGTAAGAAGGAGTTTTCAAAGTGTTTAACATAGTGGTGAATCTGAAATTTGAATCTTTTTCCAAATTAGCTTGACACAGTTTTGTGGATGGTAGAAGACTAGATTCTTAGCTCAGTGAGGAAAAATGTTATTACTCACAACAGCAACAGTGACCATGTGTGTTTGTGTGTGTCTCTGTGAGACCACAGTGTAGAAAGCAATAAAATTTCAAGAGAATTAGAAATGTATTTAGATATCAGCTTCCAAACTGCATCATAGATTTTTGGATAGAGTCAAACAAACTAAAGAAAACTAGAGTCACTAAAAATGGTGAAAAGTGAAAATTAGTTTCACAATCGTGTTCGACTCTTTGCAGTCACATAGGTTGCAGCCTGCCCTACTCCTCTGTCCATGGAATTCTCCAGCCTAGAGTACTGGAATGGGTGCCATTTCCTTCTCCAGGGGGTCTTCCTGACCGGGGGATCAAACCCGGGTCTCCAGTATTGCAGGCAGTTTCTTTACCAACTGAGCCACAAGGGAAACCCCAAAATGGTATTTACCTCCTAGTGTAATAAAACAAAGACTACAACTATAATTGGATTATTCCTACCATAATGAAGAGCCTTAGCACCATAGCAAACTTCTCAGATCAACAAAATGTGTTTAGTTATAAGTAGATACAAACTCTATCAACACTACCAAACATTTTTGTAATAAGGGCTTTCCTGCATTTCTGCCAGGAAAATTAAAATGCAGTCTGATTCACTACATGATAATTTCAAAAAGTGTTAGAATTTTAGCATTTTTAGCAAGTTTTTAATCAATCCAGTTGAAGTCTATAGCTTACCTTTGAAGTGAAAGTCTCTCAGTCATGTCCAACTCTTTGCAACCCCCTGAACTGTAGCCCACCAGGCTCTTCAGTCCATGGGATTCTCCAAGCAAGAATACCAGAGTGGGCAGCCATTCCCTTTTCCAGGGGATTTTCCCAACCCAGGGATCAATTCTGGGTCTGCTGCATTGCAGCCAGATTCTTTACCGTCTGAGCCACTAAACATATCCCAAGTCTCTCTTTGAGTAAATAACAATAATTGAGTTCTGAGTATATGCCGGACACATATTATTGAATCTTGACAACATATAAAATAAAATAATTATATGAAATGTAGGTTCTATTGTTATCCCTAAATAAGAAATACTGAAGAGGACACAAGAGGAGTAAATGATACAAAATATAGGCAGTGGCATATCAATGGGGGACATGGGAGATGTGGTGGGGGGTTGCTGTCTGACTCAGCCCCATTTCCAATATGTACAATGTAATGCACTTTATGTATGGATAGAGATATCTATATTACATATACTCATATACGTGTAAAAATGAGGGACGGTAACATACACAGAGATAGATGATCGATAGGAAACTGGATAGATAGATGATGAAGGGTGTATTACATATAGAGTATTTGAGAACAGTAATAACTAAAAGATATTAAGAAGAGGTGGCAAGAATACACAGAAGAACTGTACAAAAAAGATCTTCACGACCCAGATAATCACGATGGTGTGATCACTCACCTAGAGTCAGACATCCTGGAATGTGAAGTCAAGTGGGCCTTAGAAAGCATCACTACGAACAAAGCTAGTGGAGGTGATAGAATTCCAGTTGAGCTATTTCAAAGCCTCAAAGGTGATGCTGTGAAAGTGCTGCACTTGATATGCCAGCAAATCTGGAAAACTCAGCAGTGGCCACAGGACTGGAAGAGGTCAGTCTTTGTTCCAATCCCAAAGAAAGGCAATGCCAAAGAATGCTCAAACTACCGCACAATTGCACTCATCTCACATGCTAGTAAAGTAATGCTCAAAATTCTCCAAGCCAGGCTTCAGCAACATGTGAACCGTGAACTTCCAGATGTTCAAGCTGGTTTTAGAAAAGGCAGAGGAACCAGAGATCAAATTGCCAATATCCGCTGGATCATCGAAAAAGCAAGAGAGTTCCAGGAAAACATCTATTTCTGCTTTATTGACTATGCCAAAGCCTTTGACTGTGTGGATCACAATAAACTGTGGAAAATTCTGAAAGAGATGGGAATACCAGACCATCTGACCTGTCTCTTGAGAAACCTGTATGCAGGTCAGGAAGCAACAGTTAGAACTGGACATGGAACAACAGACTGCTTCCAAATAGGAAAAGGAGTCCATCAAGGCTGTATATTGTCACCCTGCTTATTTAACTTCTATGCAGAGTACATCATGAGAAACGCTGGGCTGGAAGAAACACAAGCTGGAATCAAGATTGCCGGGAGAAATATCAATAACCTCACATATGTGGATGACACCACCCTTATGGCAGAAAGTGAAGAAGAACTAAAGAGCCTCTTGATGAAGGTGAAAGAGGAGAGTGAAAAAGTTGGCTTAAAGCTCAACATTCAGAAAACTAAGATCATGGCATCTGGTCCCATCACTTTATGGGAGATAGATGGGGAAACAGTGGAAACAGTGTCAGACTTTATTTTTTGGGGCTCCAGAATCACTGCTGATGGTGATTGCAGCCATGAAATTAAAAGACGCATATTCCTTGGAAGGAAGGTTATGGCCAACCTAGATAGCATATTTAAAAGCAGAGACATTACTTTGCCAACAAAAGTCCGTCTAGTCAAGGCTATGGTTTTTCCAGTGGTCATGTATGGATATGAGAGTTGGACGGTGAAGAAAGCTGAGCGCCGAAGAATTGATGCTTTTGAACTGTGGTGTTGGAGAAGACTCTTGAGAGTCCCTTGGACTGCAAGGAGATCCAATCAATCCATCCTAAAAGAGATCAATCCTGGGTGTTCATTGGAAGATCTGATGTTGAAACTGAAACTCCAATACTTTGGCCACCTCGTGCGAAGGGTTGACTCATTGGAAAAGACCCTGATGCTGGGTAGGATTGGGAGCGGGAGGAGAAGGGGACGACAGAGGATGAGATGGTTGGATGGCATAACCGACTCTATGGACATGGGTTTGGGTAGACTCCGGGAGTTGGTGATGGACAGAGAGGCCTGGCGTGCTGCAATTCATGGGGTTGCAAAGGGTCGGACACGACTGAGCGACTGAACTGAACTGAACTGAACTGAATAACTGAAAGCCAATCTGCTTTAAATTTATAGGTTATTGAACATCTTTCCCAGGGAGAAAAAAAAAAAGTTTGTTAAAGAAAAATCTAAACCTAAATAGTTGCTACTACTGCAGTTGAGATTTAGTTTATTTTGAAGATCATTTTCAGCATAGAGTTGCTTTTTTCTTTTCAATTTTATTTTTGACTATGTCAAGTCTTAATTGTAGCACCCAGGAACTTTCACTGTAGCACATGGGCTTAGTTGCCCCACGGCCTGTGGAATCTTATTTTCCCAATCAGGGATCAAACTCATGTCCCCTGCATTAGAAGGCAGATTCTTAACCACTGGACTACAAAGGAAGTACCCAGTTGAGATTTAAATTAGCTTGCTTTTATCATTTGCTTTTTAATAAACATTGTAGTTTACAGGGTGATTTTAAAGATGGAAACACTAATCATGTTTGGATGTGCAGTAAACCCAAGAGTACCATTATACCATGAACAAAGATCATATCTTACAAATTACTGAAAGCCATTCATAGCGGTTGAGTTGTTGATCTTTTTCTGAAAGCATTTTTACCTTTCTGAGAAACTCAGATCACAGTTATCTTTTCTTTCTGAGTCTGTATCAAGTAAGCGTACATATATACACAAGGCAGGGTTGGGAATTGGATGGAAGTTTGAGAGCATTTGGTATTATTTTACTATAGGATTTTGGATTAGCCAAGCCATGATCTACAAAGCACCCTTTTACTCTGTAGGTACCTGAAGAAGATGCATGTATAAGAAAAGCTGGGGAAAATGAGGCACTTCATTACTAGTTAGACCACAGCACAATTCTTCCCAATTGTCAGCACTCTTGTATCATGATGGAAGTAGGAGGTTCAGGGTCCTGTCAAATACAAAACTACAAGGTCAATGTGACTTTTTCAACTATGTGTAGGCTTTTCAAAGGTTCCCACAACTCTCCGCTTTAAATTTTAGTATTGTATAAGGATTACAGAGATGAGAGGTCTGGGAAGAGTCAGCTGATCCCAAGATTAACTGTAGAGGCCATACATGGCAGAGGACCCCAGGGCTGCACTAGCTGTGTCCAGTGGTGATGAAAGGCAAGATTACTGAAGGGCTGGAGTGGAGCCTGCATGGCTATAAAGGAGCCGCCTCCTGCCTCTCCCTCTCTCATTATCCTCCAGCACGTGGGCCTCCAGAACAACCTCTGATATCTATAACTTGACACTCCCGGGCCATAGAGCTGATTGGTCTGTGTGAACCTTGTAATAAAGGCTTCTGTGCTTTTCTCGGGGTCTTTGACTTCCTTCTCAGAGCTGTGACTATTTATACTTACTCCCGAGTTATCCCCAAATGATGTCCCTGGACTCTCCAAAGGACGAAAGAGAAAGGAACTAAGCTACTTTTGTGACTTATACCATATCTATTCCCATTGATTCCACTTTTGTCGGCTCTCTTTAACTTTCTGTGTCTCTGAAGATGAGGATTTGTGTCACAGAGCACACACTGGTTGATCTGTGGCCTGGAATCCATTTCTTCTAATTTTCTTCAGTTACTATGCTGCACATTTGCATCTTAGCACTAAGCAGTTCATTCCATGTTGGGGTGCAGGATATTGTAAAGATGACCTACACAACCTCCCTTCCCTGGTAACCTTGCCTCCGCATTCACATAGGAGAAAGCTCCTGGCAGATGTGTGTGTCCCTCTTCCTCTGAGACCTGTGGTTGGCAGGAAGAGACTACATTCTCAGTGGAGAGTGTTCCTAACATTTTAGGCCATGTGGTAAACTTACTTTCTGCATACACACTGGGAAGCTGAAAAAGCTTCTCTTCAGGGATAAAAAAAAAAGAGATTGAAGCAGGAATGTAGGGACTTGAGTGAAAGAGAGAGAGAAGAGGAATAGAGAGAGAGAAAGTCCAAGCTCTATGACTGACCCTGTGTGCCTTGATAATTAATATGTACTCAGAGGCTGGCATAGTTCTGGCCCAGAAGAAGTGCTCAATAAATATCTATTAAATGAATGCATGAACAATCATGGAAAGATTCCAAACAGCTTTCCAGTCCTCGATTCCAATTATCTTCCTAAGGTCTAGGAGGTACACATTTTATTCATACATAGACTTTCTATTTCAACTAGGTCAAGTGTGTTTGTTTTTTCCAAAAGACTGAAAAAAAAAAAAAGAAATATAGTTTATTCCTACATACCTACTAAGGTCACACTCTGCTTTAAAAAAATCAATGTGATAACATTTTCAAATCTCTTTCAGTTTCAAGTCTATGGAATTGACAATTTGCTTCTGTATGACTTTACTGATTAGCACCAAACATCCCCATACCTGACTTTGGTACATTTACCTCCAGAGGAATCATAGTGCAAAAGTCACACACACATACACACACACACCTTTCTGATTTATGTATCCGCTGCTTACTCCTTTAGAAGCTAGAATGATACTGTGCATAGAAAGTGTGACACTGTAATCCTTGCCAAGCTGAAGGTCTATAAAATTGTAAAAATGATTAAAGACAATTTAGGAGATATAAGCAAACTGTAACACTTCGTGAAGCAAACAGTCTTTTTTTGGAGAACTGCAAGATGTGGCATGGGGCAGAAAGCTTTATAGGATAAAGAATAAAGAATAAGAGGGAGAAACATAGAAAATATCTGATTGGCTGAGGCCACAGAGGCCACCTTGTCTGGGGTGAGAAAGCCCAGATTTTGTTTGGTGTCTGGGGATTGGTTGACTGAATATATCATGTTTCTGATTAAATGAAGCATTTATGAGACATGATCATTATCTAAGTTTGAGTTTGCTAATGTGACACCTTTGGCAGGAGCAGCTCGTCTTGAGCCTAGAAAGTTATTTCAACAATGATCACAATAGTGTCCCCTTTTATCTCTGATTAAATGTTTTAGGCCTATAATAAATATTATATCCATCTTCTTACATCTTCATTCTTATGTATAGGCCATGTTGAGCATCACTTGACAGACTAGGGCAATGTCTCTCAACTAGAGATGATTTTAGCCCCAAGAGCACAATGGCCAAGTTTTGAGACATTTTGGTTGTCCCAACCCATGGAGGGGAGTGCTACTGATATCCAATGGATGGAGATCACATACCTTACTTGGCACAGACAGTCCTCCACAACAAAATATTATCTATTCCAACCTTGGTCCAGCACCACTTATCCTGAAGTCCTGGAATACAGTTAAGCAAACACACATGTACATTTGTGACTTGAATAGAGATGAAATGGCTGGTAAAACCCGCATAGACAGGCTGAAGTGAGATAACCATTAGCAAAGTTCTCTGACAACATTTAAGGTCCAAATGAACAGTATAGCTAACAATGTGGTATCCATATAGATGACGGGAAAGTCAGATGGCAGACAAGACTCAAAACATGACTATTTCCAGTGCTCTTTGAAGGAGATTCCTGGACCAAATCCAACTGAAGTGTTAAAGCTTCCTGAAACTTTGACTTTACACATGCAAAGAAAGAAACACCACCAGAAGGGGAAAGAAGAAAGGCTTGTGCCTTATCAATAACTTTGCTCTCACTCTATGGACTACTTTCTTCATCAGTAGCAGCATCTTCAAACATGAAAAATAAACCCAAGTGTGCTTGGGTCCATCCCAGCTAAAAATCAAGCAGAAAGCAATGTCCAGGGCAAGCTGAAATTGATTAGAATAGAATTGTAGAAGGGAGCACACTGCATGGATTCTGAAAGTGTAAGATTTTAAAAATCCTATACCTAATTACTAAAGTAATTGCAGGGAAATGTGGCCAGGACCTTCAGGCTTTGATCTCAATGAATTCTATAATGTTGTCTAAAGTTTGAGCACATGATTTAAAAATATAGCATATCAACTTGTGTTAATGACTATAGATAGCTTCAACTCAGAACTGACAAGCAGCTGGATATAAAACATAATTTAATAGCATTCTAATCAATAAACAATTATTTTACCTTAGTTCTAGGTTAATTTTTAGGTAATTAACGTAAACACACCTGTTCTTCTTTTTTCCCACAAAATATCATTAACCTATTTTCTTTGTCTGATAAAAGTTTATCACCACAATTTGACTACAAACTGAAACTAAACTAGGTCTTTCTTTGCAGGCTGTACATAAGAGATTTTCATACTGTAGTCCACAGGGTATTGGAATGGATCGGTCAATCTATATATTAATAAAAAACACAGTCTTTAAAATAATTTATGTTCTTTACACTGTTTTTTTTTCTATATGTGGCTGCTGATATAGTTAATATATTCTTTGAATTATTTAAGACATATATTTTATCAATAAATAGTAGAATTATAATTGTTATCAACTAGATATTTTTATATTATTTTTAAAATAAGATTTTATCTTCAAAATACTAAGAAGCACTCTCCCATGCTTGAAGAATGCGGTTTCAGTTTTTATGTTCCTTGCATTTATGTAAAAAAAAGTCAGTTACCATGGGATATTTCTTCTGATTCTACAATTGCTCACTGTGGCATTCATAGCACAGCTGTCCAAATCTACCTTGGAATTCATATTTTCCTTCAAGATCAAAGTTGAGTGTACTTAGCTGTGGGTTTTGTTGATCCATTCCTCTTGAACTTCATTTGGGCCCATAATTACATGCCCAATATAGAGAAAAAAATGTCAAGAAAGAAACAGATTTCAATTTCAAGCTTCAGAGGAGTTCTGATAATACAAATGTGGTGAAAATGATGAAAACTACCTTGACTGATGTACTCTTGTTTTTAGGGACAATGTCCTGTGTGGTTGTGGAGAGAAAGGATATGCGTAAATTCTGAGATGAGGACTTTGTTGGGGGAAAGTTGTCATTTTACAAAAGGAAATACTCTTTTTGACGTAGGAAAAATGTCCAGCCATGCTACTTGCAGTGCAAAAACAGTGGGATTGCTTTCTGCCTGCCAGAAGCAGGGCAAATGTATAACACACCCACTGCCGGGTTCCATTAGCATCTTTTGTCATAATACATGGCAAATGGACCAGTAACTACCCACTGCCAATTAGAGTGATGATGAGCCAACCTAAAATAGGCAGGTGAGCAGACTAAGTACCCCTGTGGTTTGCCAATTACCTAAATTATCTGCAGTAGTTTTAGTGCACAGCTACCATGAATACAAATATAAAACACTCTAGTATTCAGGGGAGTTAGGTGCTGCTGGGTGTCAAAAAGCAGAGAGAAAATAAGCAGGATTTTTAGAAACTGAGTTCTAGCAATTGTGATAACCAGTGTCATCCAGATGAAATACTACCCTGCATTTTGTTTGACAATTCTGTCTCCTCTCAGAAGAGTTCTCGAAACGAGGAAGCATCAATTCTGTTCTCAATGTCACCAATCAATTGCACAAATTGTTGTCAGTGATTCTCACTAAACGGACATTGGAACAGATCTACAGTGCTGAATGAAGAGTTGGCATCAGAAGATTTCAAGGAAATAAAACTACTCTTGCCAGAGGGGGGAAAAATCATTCATGGTGGATATCGGGAAATAAAAAGAAAGAAAAGACAAACAAGAGATGTGATTCCTGTCATTCTCTCAAATTATAAAGATCATAAAAAAATTCAACAGCATCCTTTGTCGCAAACACTTAAGTGCAATCATGAAACCTGACTCGAGAGCTTTGGGAAAAGACTTCATCTTACAGGACCTCGACTTGGCAATAGTCCCACTTACATTATCGGTAGAAACTACTTACAGTTTCCCTTTGTTTTCACATTTGCTAGGAAAAAGGAGAGAGCTCAATACTATTTTAAAGACAATGCAAGATTTTGTAATTAAAAAAAAATGATACTAACTTATGTGCTTAACATTTCACCATCTTTAGAAAAATTACACATATACTTGCATTTGAATACAGCATTGGGTGTGAATACACAATCTGATGCCATTATATTCGTTTTCACTTAAACTCTATAATAGATTAGTATGGAGTAAATGATTTCAGAAGAATGGCGCCACGCTCAGTGGATAATATGTACAGTGGCTGGGCTTAATGTTAATAGCAGCAGTCAGAAATCTGAGTTATATTGCTCCAGGACTGAACTAATATGTGATCTTTGACAAGCCACTTAATCTTTCATCTTTCTTAACTGTGACGATAGTTTATTTAAATTATAATAGCAGATAATAATACCTTGCTTGGAGTAGTGTGGTAAGATGTGATTAATTGTCATGCGTGGAGCACTTTCAGGTCTTTGGATAAAATGTATTACTAAAGTGCACAGCATTAATATTATTCACCCATTAGCAATGTTTTTCTGTGTAATGGTCCAATATACTATCAGTTTAAGACACATTTGGGGATACTGTGAAGGTGGAGTCGCAGAATGATAAGACTTTTACGGCTCTCTGCGTACATCTGTGTTGTACAAACTGGTCTACTTTATAGAATATTCAATATAGTTACTAAATTCCACACTGACTGTTTTATTATGCTAATTGATAATCTAGTGTGCTCCAAAGATTAAAGAAAAATGAAATTAAACTGAAAAATCAAAGGGTAACAACTTTATAATGCCTCTTTAATTTAGCGAAATACAATTAAAGTCACACAGTGATAGAATTGACTGTGAATACTAAGATGACTATAATTGACAAAGTAAATGTTACAGAACCAAGCTGAATAAAGGCAAAGGAAAATGCCAATAGAGTTCACCGCCATGGGATATCTATGTAGGCTCACAAAAATGAACTGAAAGACATCCCACGATGTCACTGCAAAGAATGTTCTGAAGAATGCTAAGTCACTGGAAAAGGTTTTTCAAATTGGATGAAAATGCACATGTTTAAAAGTAACACAAAAATTCATTATTGTCTGTAGTAAGAGAAAACACAGAATGCTGAGAAAGAATCAGATTTGATTAAAGTTATTTGAGTTGATATTTATAAACACACAGGACTCCATAGAGCCTGATTTAAATGGAAACACATGCACGAAAGGCACATAAGCATCTGCCTGCTAACACATGTGCACACAGAAGAAGTCTATGAATATGTGGTTTAAAAATCCAACTGAACTAGTAACTCTAGTGAGCTTCCCTTATACAACCAACAGGATCGGGGCTCTTCTTTCACACAATTCTACAACCACAGGTCTTTACATGATTATCAGTTCAGTTCAGTCGCTCAGTCATGTCCGACTCTTTGCGACCCCATGAATTGCAGCACGCCAGGCCTCTCTGTCCATCACCAACTCCCGGAGTCTACCCAAACCCATGTCCATCGAGTCAGTGATGCCATGATTATAGCTTGATTATAGCTTGACTGAAAAAACGAGTACATTTAGGTACTGCTGAGGGAATGGTAAATTATTTCAAAGTCTTAGATCAGCAATGCACAGAATCTTTAAAATACTTATAAAATTCCCCTTCTAGAAATTTACATTCCTAAGGCTGTATTCTTGCATTCACAGATTTTTTCACCAAAAAACCTGGGAGGGCAGAGCAACCTTCATGAAGGAGAAATTATTTCTGAAGAGTAAGGCTATAACTTTTAAATTAATGGAAACATTATATTTTATTCTATATTAATGCTTTGTTTTAGACATAAGTAAAGTTTTTTCCCAAAACTTTGAAATGAAATTGATCAACTAAAATGGTAATCATATAGATCTTTACATCTGTCCATAGCCCTCAGCAGCATACCACAAGCAAAAATTCAAATATATAAGTAGAAATTGTGAAAAAAAAAACAGCATGAGGTAAATGAACAGATGACAGCAACAGAGAGCAAATCATGAGGCATTTAATAGAATGAAATCTTTGAGGAGCAAATTTGTGTGAGAGTGGGGAGAGACAGGGATAAGTTGATTGAGACCTTTTCCCGTAAATGCATATATGCTGCTGCTAAGTCACTTCAGTCATGTCCGACTCTGTGCGACCACATAGACGGCAGCCCACCAGGCTCCGTCCCTGGGACTCTCCAGGCAAGAACACTGGAGTAGGTTGCCATTTCCTTCTCCAATGCATGAAAGTGAAAAGCGAAAGTGAAGTAGCTCAGTAGTGTCCGACTGTTAGCTACCCCATGGACTGCAGCCCACCAGGCTCCTCCACCCATGGGATTTTCCAGGCAAGAGTACTGGAGCGGGTTGCCATTGCCTTCTCCGAAATGCATATATATATATATATATATATATATATATATATATATATATATATATATATAGCTCTTAATTAGCTTATTTATTATAACAAAAGTTTTAAGAGCACATGTCATGTTTTAGCAGGACATACTGTACCAAATTTCTCTATGTGATACAAGTATGGATGATTTTTTAAAATAAACTCTTTCTTGAGTTTTTACAATGTTGGTACTACTTTTATGATTAGAAAAAGAAAAAGGCTATTAACATTTTGGGCAGAATATAGGATATTGTTGCTCCTTGAAATGTTGAAGATTGTTCCAAAAATTCCAAAGTTTCTCTCATCACTGATAAAAATCTTAGTATGTAGAACCTACATGATTAAAATACAAGAATAATATTTATGTCTGTGAACATTAGAGTACCAGAAACACTTACTATGTTTCATACATTTAAACAGCACATCTATATCTCTCACGAGAATCATGAAAAAAGCTAAAGCAACACTTGGTGTCTCTTGAACGTATCTGTTGGAAATTACTCTACTTCAAAGTGAAATTTCAGGGAGGTTGTTCCCAATGAAAGACAATAAAACATTCTAGATTCAGAACAACACTTTTTATAAAGTAGCTATATATCTTCTGAACCCGGGTGCCAGAAATAGCAGGAAAAGCATTGATAATGCAAAATTCCTCCTCCACACCTACGCAAATGAATGTTCATCACACCTACCAAGGACATCAAAGGGAAATGAATTCCTACTCTCCTCATAATATTTCTAGAAGGGAATCATCATTAGTAACAGAAATAATGCATAAGAGTAGGACCATGACAGACAAGATTTATGTGTCAGTCTGTTTATATAGGTCTCTACTCAGTTGGATTTCTTCAGAGTCTCACCTCCTCTCTAAAAGGTAATCATATTGGATAAAAAACACCCATTTAGTATAGGCCACCCAACCATAACAACCCCAGGAACTCTATAATAGGTAAACTTAGTGGACTGTGTACCACACTGTTTTCCAAAAGCTTAATCTCTCATAATACATTTTAAAATTTATATTATGAATTTTGGCTAAAGGAAAAATAACTCATTTTTCTGTATGTGGCCTTGTACATTTGGCTAATTCAATATTGGGCCTGTGGCATTTCTTAAAAATTACTTTCTTGGTTACATTAACCAGGATATAGTCTGGTTAGTTATTATTCAGACTAAATGAAAGTATGAATAACTTTCTAGAAATGTATTATAGCTCTGTAAAATATGTTATTATGTAAAGAGATGAGGCAGCATCCTAGCAAAGTAAGATATTCTCATCTTCAATCATAGTAATGTTTTCATTTAACAAAACTGATAAACTGTCCAAAAATTCATTCTATTCTTCATTATTCTGTTATTAGTTGTAACATTATTAGCACCCACTGTAGATTGATAAAGGATCAGTGTGTCACTTTAATGGGCAATGAAGGGCATTTTTAAAAGCAAGGCACTACAGTTGTTCACCTGGCCTCTTATTTCTGGTTTTACTATCTATGACCATGAGTAAATTAACTGGACTTCAAATGTCAATGTACCCAGTAAGATTCTCTTAGGAGTGTCACAACAATTAAGTAAGATAATCCAGAGGCACTAGTGGTAAAGAACCCACCTGCCAGTGCAGGAGACATGAGACGTGGGTTCGATCCCTGGGTCAGAAATATCCCCTGGAGTAGGAAATGACAACCCACTCCAGCATCCTTGCCTGTAGAATACCATTGGACAGAGGAGCCTGGAGGGCTACAGTCCATGGGGTCGCAAAGAGTCAAACACAACTGAAGTGACTTAGCATGCACACAATCCATGTAAAGCAGTCACTATGTTAATTAACATATACTAAGATCTCATATTGTAGTTATTATTAGAATTCATCTTCAAAATAATGATTTTCCAAAAAAGAACACTGCCATCTTGCAGACTTCAGGGAAAGTGCCATTAAAGTAACAGAAATAACAGTTGGAGTTTTGTAACTATAGAAATAAAATTTATTTTGTTTTCATTGCTTTATTACTCTTAGTTTAGTGTATCTTTTATTTCTGAGAAAAGTAATTTAAATTATTAGGTTTCTGGATAAATTTAAGGTTTTGCCTTCATACATCTGATGATGCTGGCTTCACCTGGCTGTTCATCTGTATCCAAACTGATAAATGTAAGCTGTGTTTCCCTGAGTTCTTTTGAGCCATCTTAGCAAATTGCCAAACCTGAAAGCTGGGAAGAGGATTATACAGGAGCCCCTGACTCTGTAGCCAAGTTGGACAAAAGTGAAGGTAACCTGGGACTTCATACTTGCATCTGGTGCCTGAAATGAGGGTAGTTTTGTGAGTGAAGTCATTAAGCCTGTGGAGTCTAATGCTAACTATGAGTAGTTAGTCTTAGAACTGAATTATAGAACACCTAGAATTGACTGGTGTCAGGAACACAAAATAACCTCTCAAGAGATCTTGATTTAATGTCTCATAAATTTATCTATATTTAATTTTTTTCTTTAGTTCTGAACATATTGATTTTCTCTTTATTAAAACTGTTGCTGCTTCAGTAAAAAAAAAATAACAGAAATTTTGTTAATATTAAGATTATTTGCATTTGTACAGTTTAGAACTGTTTTCTAAAGTCTTTAATAATCAAAAAAGCTTAAAATTCTTCAAGTCTGTTGTCTTTAATCATGAAAGCTTCATTTGTAAAAAATTCAACCTTTCAACATGAGATACTGTGTCTCAATGAAATATCTGTCTTTTACTCCATTTGTTAATTCATATGTATTTTAGATCTCAGTCACTGAAAATTTTTATTTATTCCTAAAACTTTAATAATCTTAGCATCAGCTCGATAATATAACTCTATGCTTTGAATTATGTATGTGTATATATAAACATAAACTTTATATATATGTATATAAAGGTAAGCAAAATTACCTTGAAACTTTTATATACATAACATTCAAAGGGAAACACCTTTTTATTACTTACTGTAATTGAGACAGTTACATGATAGCATTCAATGCCTATGGCAACAAGATAATAAGGACAATAAAAGGTTTATTTGATTCTGTATTGATTGATTAATTTGTAGCAGTTGTGGAATCAAATTTCTGTTTGCTAGGAATAGTAATAATCTTACAAAACTCTATTTTCTGGTGGAGTTAAGTTAGAAATGCATGAGGAGAAAAATGTCCATATTAACTTCAAAAACTAAAACCAAAAGGTAAGTGAAGAAAAGCAATAAAGCAAACAGTTATGGGAAAAAAAGTCTATGTTAATTTGGGGACTTTCTTTACCCAAACAAAAATCTTAAGGATGCAATTTGTAGATTTTAAAAAACTCCTTTTGAAACAAAATTTTTGTACCCTATCTAAATCGTTCAAACAGTGATTTTGTATTTCAGATCTCAGGCTAAACATTTATGTTAAAGTTCCTGAAAAATTAATATGTGGACTTTCCTCTCTAATAACACTGCAGTTTTTTAAATAAATATAGAGTTATATTGTTTAAAATACCCATAAGTATTTATTTTAAACTTATTCTATACTAGAAAATTGTTTCTTTCCTTTCTAGTTGCTCCACAAACTCCAAACTGATAATGACCCTTCTGAAATATGGTTACCACAACTGAACATGATTATTTTGGAATTTCACTGGATCTGTAAGAGTTTAGCCAGCACATTCCCTCATGTGACCTTGATCCCGTTCTTCACCATAACATCATATTAAACTTCTAGCAGCTGCATCATTTTGTTGGGGGTCAATGAAAAGCACAAGTCATTTTCACCTTAGCTGATGTCAAATTTCTCTCATTAGAGACTTATGGGATTGATTTTTTAACCTAAATGCATAACTTTACAATTATCTATAAAGTCTTACTTTAGTCTATTGGGGTGAATTTACATCTCAATTTTATCAGTCATTGCATTGGACATAGTTCCCACTTTTGTGTCTTCTAAACCCATGAAAAGCACTATTCTCATTCAATATTTTCAAAGTCGCGAGTTTTATTTATTCCCACTTAAAACTTTTCAAATAATTCTTGAATATTTCAAGACTCTTAAAAAAAATGTCCCTCCCACATGATTTTTCTAATATTGAACAGACTAACCAAGGGCATCTGACTTATTAGTAAGTTCTCTCCAAATCAGCACCATTCTATTAATCAATGGCTTCTGAACATGAATGCCTATATACAACAACAACAAAAAAAGAATGTGGTTCAGAGGGCATTATTTGTTCTTAATGTATTCATGACTATTTCTCCCTACCATATATGTCATTCTAAGGTCTCACAGACTTACAGCTTCATCCTCTGCTATAGAATGATAACAAATATCAATAGCAATCGTTATTGAGTGTAACTCTATCCATTTTTTAAATGAGATAATTCTTGATCAATTTTCACCTTCCGGGATTTCTCTTTTTCCTATTATTTTCCATAATTTCTCCAAAATCATAGGCAAATTTTATTTGAAAATATATTATAGTTGATTTAGAAACCTGAAGAATTTAAGAGTCAAGGAATTATTCAGAATTTCAGTGTAAAGCAACAAATAATTCACAGAATGTGGGTTACCCATAACAGAATTCAGGATAATTAGAAAGTGTTTGGATAATAATAGTCAAGGATGATAAGAAGATGCCAAAGAGGGAGGAGCAGGGAGAAACTGGGCTTTGATGACTTCTTGAGAGAGGAGGAGAATAGCTTCCACTGGGGTAGTTAGAGCAACAGATAATAATTTCAGGGGAGATGAGAAAGAGCAGTGAATGTTCATGTCACTGAAAATTAACTTGAGGTCTACAAGTTGTTACATTGTTCTCTGTACTTTAGAACTCAGAAACTGATACAGTTGTTATGAATCCCAAAGATAGTATGTGTGTGTCTGTGTGTCTCTGTCTGTGTGTGTTTTTGTGTGTGTAGCAGAACTGACTGAAATCAAGAATAGTGATTCACCACAATCAAGCTGCCACACAGGTTTAAAACGTAAAATCTATCTCTTTAGTTGAATAGTTACTTATTAAAGACCAGGGTGGGACAACCAGAGTAAGAAACCCTGACATCAAGGAGATAACAGTCCTGGAGAGGGGGCAGACAGGCAGAAGAATTAGGGCATTATAAGTCTAACAATTAACCAAGGCATATCTGTTAGTCGTATTTTCCATTCACTTATTAATGGCTGAATACTACAAGGTCAGGGATTTGTCCTGTTCGCCATCACATCCCAGTACCTGGAAGAATTCCTGGCTCACAGTATGCCTTCAGTAAATGTTTATCCTAATCAATTAATACACCATGAAATAAGTATTATGAAAATGATTTCAAAGATTGGGAAATTGATACTAAAAATGGTTAAGTAACTTGCTAAGAGTATACAGCTAACAGTACATGCCAGAGTCAGGATTCCAAGGTTCAGGACACTTGTATAAGATTTCCTATCTCAGTCTCACATTTGCCTTTTAAATATCATTCACATATAAACACTTTGAAACTGATATGTGGAAAAACAGGTGTGGTCTTTACTTAGTATGGGCCAATTTGTACAGCTGAAATAGAGAAAAACATTAATTGCCATTCAGTCTGCCTAAAATGCCAATGCCCTTAAAAATAGGGCTATTAGTAATGCAAATATGTGGCCCCCAGGGTTGTGAAAAGCTTGCTTAACCAAACAACTGGTCTCACGAGGCAAGACTGCTTCCAAAATTCTTTCTGGCTTGGCTGTTCTCCATTTTCGTATAAACAGCCAGACTGCCAGCCTCTAAAGAGCTAAACATCTACAGTTTGTGACAAAATTTCTGCAGTGAAAAGACACTACATACTGTATATTCAAACACTTCCACTTAATATTAGAGCATCTGAATGACCATTTAAATCTCATCCGTACTAAGTCTACAAAATACAGACCTATTGTTTCTTTTTACTGGAAATCCATGAAGCGAGACATACTCATGTGGTAGGAGCAACTCTTCAAGTTGAACAAGATGAAATGTATATTTTCTTGAAATGGAAGTTTTCCAGGGCTCAAAGACATTTGGTCAGCACTTCTGGAAATCTATAGGAAACCAGTTAAATTTATGCTCTCTGAAAGTCTCATATTATAAAATGAGTTATAAATTAAACACAAAATACCGATCACACGTTGTCATCTCCCTTTTTCTTGTTCTCTCATTTATTTGTTTTATTAATATCCTCTTGTTTTTAATGGCATTCAGAATATTTGTATAATACATCTTTCTATGATAAACATTGATTTTTAAAGAAAGAAAAATAAGTTAAATAAATGATACATGGAGTAACATTTTTCTTGTTTACAATGTTAAGTCAGAGAGATACATTGTTTCTAATATTGATTTAAATGAGGATGAAAAATGTCATGGTTTCTATATTGGTCCCTGACTCTCAGTCTTATTGCCAGAATTAAGAAATGAATACTTATTCAAACTTAACTAGTGAAACCTAATGAAGAATGCATGTAAAACATAATTAGGGTTGTAATTAATTTCACAGTAAACAATTTAACTAATTGTGAAATATTAAAATATGTTATTACTGATTCTCATTTACTTTGGTTGTTAAATGGCGTTGTTTAGTAAGTTGATGAGTATTATAAATGTTGCTATCCACTAGCTCAGGGGCTGCAAACTTTTTATACAAAGGAAAAGAAGGAAATAAGTTTGGTGAGCCACATATGATCTCTTTGTTATAGTCTTATTTTCCTTTTCTTTAAAGAATATCTTTTAAAACATTCCTAGTTCATGGACAGGATCTGGGCAGTGGCCTATAGTGTGCCAGCTCCTGTTTTCCTCTTTTAGCTTTGTCCCCACAAAGCAAAACTCTAAACCTTCTGTTGATATTCTCAACTTGCTTGCATGGAAGAAATATTTGCTAAGAAGTGAGAAAAACAGAACTTTCCCAATGCAATTGCTTTCTTTCCCCCTTTACAGCTGCATTCCCTAAGACTTACACATTCACAAGTATAGACAATTGCAGAGCCTGCTGTGTGCCAGCACAGGGGCTCAGGGCTCCCCAAACCCAATGACATGGAGAGCAAGTCCTCAGCGATACAAATACCCAGTTCTAATAATACATGCAAGTGAAAGGGCTGGTTTTATAGTGAACTCTGAGTGTGTGAACACACAGTCCTGCTGGTCTGAATCTGTCTTTTCACTTGGTAAATTGTCACTAAGAGCTGGCACATTTGAGGCACCATGTAAGCCCTAGGGGATACAGTGGAGATCAAACTTGGAAGGCCTGGGCCCTGTGGCCCTTGAAGCAGAGACAGGGAGAAAGAAATAAGCATGTGTGCAAAGGAGTAAATAAAGCCAGGTGATGATGAGAATCAAAAAGGGTCAATCACCTTTTAAAGTACAAAATGTATCTATTGATTATTAAGCTCAAATATAGTAATCCTCTCCAGGAATACTCAAGTCAGGTCAACAATATTTACACAAATTGAGGACTCATACGTGGAAAAATGGAGAAGGAAATGGGAACCCACTCCAGTATTGAAAAATTTCATTTGGAAAAAAAAAAGGGATTTTTTTCATTTTGAATTAGTATATCTATTGCTTTCATTCTGGAGTGCTAAATAGAAAAGTCTGGGAAAAGTGCTGATTTGCTTATAATAGTAAATGTTACATAAAAAAATACCAATCTCTTAATGTGAACTTTATCAAGAAGAAATAACAACTGCCATGGAACATCAATAACTCTTTCTAATAATCTGGTAATTTTCATAACCTTCACAGAAAGGTCTTGGCAGATTATCCCAATTGTTAGCAATAAATGTAACACTCAATAGATAATTCTATTGAGAAATTTTTCTATTTTACCAAGTGTGCAGTGCATTTACCAGTGCAATATGAAGCATTAGAAATAGGTAAAATAGTCCTTCAAGATACAAGATAATGCAGAATATTTGATATTTCTAATCTCACATCCTGTGATTTCACATTCTTGCTAATAAAATATAATAACCTATAATAAATTTCACATTATTATTGCAAATTAGCAAGCTTCTATAACATTATATTTCATTTCCTTACTATTAAGGACATTCAGATCATGCAACTTATTAAATCTAGCTTTCATTCTAAACTGATTTATTTTGCTTTTCATGACATGATTCTAAATTTATTTTAAATATAATTTTAATTAATCAAAACAACTAATAGAGCACACAGTTTTTCTGCCATAAATCCTGCCTTGGGGACTTTATGGAGTACTTGAGGTATCAGGTTATATTTCAAGAAAGTTTTGATAAACCTTATAAGAGAAATAGTTGGAGAAAAGCCACTAAAATTAGGTTTTAAAATGTGGCCTTCACAGAGAAAGCAAAAAAAATAAAATAAAATAAGACAGTTTGACAAGGAGAAACAAAAGACTGGAGCAAGCCAGGTCTTCTCAAGTACAACGAAGTTTAGAGAAAAAAACTACACGGCTTTATCATTCAGAAATTTGGATTTGTTATAAAATGGAATGGAAGAAGAAATTGTAAGAGAACTAGGAAAGTCACCTTCTCTTAAATATACTATAAAGTAGATCCTTATTGATCATTATTATGTATGAAAATCGAATAAGATTCAATTCTGAGATTTTTTTAGTATATCATGGAGGCTTTTCCTTTTTCTTTCCCTTCTGTTTCCTTGAGGAGGACTTTCCAGGAGTCCATATTTATTGCCACTTCTCATTCATTTATGTTAACGGTAAATCTAGGAGAAGAAATTGAGCTTGTTCAGCTCAGCACCCCACCCTCAATCAGGATCCTTTTTTTGTTACCTTCTTCTTTTCCTTTTCCTTTTGGCAGCGCATTGCTATGAAGTTGACACTTTCTTCTCTATACCGTAGGATCACAGAGAAGGCAATGCCCCCATGGGAGGTTGCTCCTGTTTCAGCACTGCCTGTGACTAGTGAGAAATCAGGCTGATTCAGTGATGAAATATTAGCCAAATTCTCTAATCAGTTCTTTCTCCAAATGAATGTGTTTCAGTTGGTTCTAAACTAACAGAACTCAGTGAAACTATGAGCCATGCCATGTAGGGCCACCCAAGACGGACATGTCATGGTGGAGAGTTCTGACAAAATGTGGTCCACTGCAGACAGGAATGGCAAACCACTTCAGTATTCTTGCCTTGAGAACCCCATGAACAGTATGAAAAGGCAAAAAGATATAACACTGAAAGATGAATTCTCCAGGTTGCTCAGTGCCCAATATGCTACTGGAGAAAAGTGGAGAAATAAGTCCAGGGAGAATGAAGAAGCTGAGCCAAAGTGAAAACAATGCCTAGCTGTGGATGTCACTGGTAATAGAAGTAAAGTCCAATGGTGATAACAACAATTATTCATAGAAACCTGGAATGTTAGGTCCATGAATCAAGGTAAACTGGAAGTGGTTAAATAGGAGATGGCAAGAGTGTACATCAACATTTTAGGAATCAGTAAACTAAAATGGACTGGAATGGGTGAATTTAATTCAGATGACCATTATATCTACTACTGTGGGCAAGAATCCCTTAGAAGAAATGGAGTAGCCATCATAGTCAGCAAAAGGGTCTGAAATGCAATACATCAGTGCAATCTCAAAAACAACAGAATGATCTCTGTTTTTTTCCAAGGAAAACCATTCAATATCACGGTATTTCAAGTCTATGCCTCAATCACTAATGGCAAAGAAGCTGAAGTTGAACAGTTCTATGAAGACCTACAAAACCTTTTAGAACTAACACCAAAAAAAGATGTCCTTTTAATCATAGGGGACTGAAATTCAAAAGTAGTAAGTCAAGAGATACCTGGAGTAACCGGCAAATTTGACCTTGGAGTACAAAATGAAGCAAGACAAAGGCCAACAGAGTTTTGCCAAGAGAATGCACTGGTCATAGCAAACACCCTCTTCCAACAACCACAAGAAAAGACTCTACACATGGACAAATGGTCAATAACAAAATCAGATGCATTATATTCTTTGCAGGAGAAGATGGAGAAGCTCTATATGGTCAGCAAAAAAAAAGACTAGGAACTGACGGTGGCTCAGATCATAAACTCTTTATTGCAAAATTCAGAATTAAATTGAAGAAAGTAGGGAAAAGCATTAGACCATTCAAACATGACCTAAATCAAATCCACTATGATTATACAGTGGAAGCGACAAATAGATTCAAGGGGTTAGATCTGATATATAGAGTGCCTGAAGACCTATGGAAAGAGGTTTGTGACATTGTACAGGAGCTGGTGATCAAACCCAGCCCCAAGAAAAAGAAATGCAAAAAGGCAAAATGCTTGTCTGAAGAGGGCTTACAATTTGCTGAGGAAAGAAGAGAAGTGAAACACCAAAGAGAAAAAGAAAGATATAGCCACCTGAATGCAGAGTTCCAAAGGATAGATAAAAAATCCTTTCTCAATGATCAGTGCAAAGAAATAGAGGAACACAATAGAACAGGAAAGTCTAGAGATCTCTTCAATAAAGTTAGAGATACCAAGGGAAAATTTCATGGAGAGATGGGCACAATAAAGGACAGAAATGGTATAGACCTAATAGGAAGCAGAAGATATTAAGAAGAGGTGGCAAAAACATACAGAAGAATTATACAAAAAAATCTTCATGACCCAGATAACCACGATGGTGTGATCACTAACCTAGAGCCAGACATTCTGGAATGTGAACTCAGGTGGGCCATAGGAAGCATCACTAAGAACAAAGCTAGTGGAGGTGATGGAAGTCCAGCTGAGCTATTTCAAATCCTAAGAGATGATGCTGTGAACGTGCTTCACTCAATACACCAGAAAGTTTAGAAAACTCAGCAGTGGCCACAGGACTGGAAAAAGTCAGTTTTCATTCCAATCCCAAAGAAAGGCAGTGCCAAAGAATGTTCAAACTACCGCACAATTGCACTCATCTCACACGTTAGCAAAGTAATACTCAAAATTCTCCAAGCTAGGTTTCAACAGTATGTGAACCACAAACTTCCAGAAGTTCAAGCTGGATTTAGAAAAGGCAGAGGAACCGGAGATCAAATTGCCAACATCCACTGGATCATTGAAAAAGCAAGAGAATTCCAGAAAAACATCTATTTCTGCTTAATTGACTATGCTAAAGCCATTAACTGTGTGGATCACAACAAAAAAACTGTGGAAAATTCTTCAAGTAATGGGAATACCAGACCACCTTTCCTGCCTCCTGAGAAATGTGTATGCAGGTCAGGAAGCAGCAGTTAGAATGGACATGGAACAAGAGACTGGTTCCAAATTTGGAAAGGAGCACATCAAAGCTGTATGTCGTCACCATGCTTATTTAACTTATATGCAGATTACATCGTGCGAAATTCTGGACTGGATGAAGCACAAGCTTGAGTCAAGATTACCGGGAGAAATATCAATAATCTCAGATATGCAGATGACACCACCCTTATGGCAGAAAGCGAAGAACTAAAGAGCCTCTTGATGAAAGTGAAAGAAGAGAGTGAAAAAGTTGGCTTAAAACTCAACATTTAGAAAACTAAAATCATGGCATCTGGCCCCATTGCTTCTTTACAAATACATGGGGAAACAGTGGAAATGGTGAGAGACTTTATTTTCTTGAGCTCCAAAATCACTGCAGATGGTGACTGCAGCCATGATATTAAAAGACACTTACTCCTTGGAGGAACAGCTATGACCAACATAGACAGCATATTAAAAAGCAGAGACATTACTTTACCAACAAAGGTCTGTCTAGTCAAAGCTATAGTTTTTCCAGTAGTCATGTATGGATGTGAGATTTGGACTATAAAGAAAGCTGAGAGCTAAAGAATTGATGCTTTTGAAATGTGGTGTTAGAGAAGACTCTTGAGAGTCCCCTGGACTGCAAGGAGATCCAACCAGTCCATCCTAAAGGAAATCAGTCCTGGATATTCATTGTAAGTACTGATATTGAAGCTGAAACTCAAATACTTGGCCACCTGATATGGAGAACTGACTCCTTGGAAAAGACCTTGATGCCTGGAAAGACTGAAGGTGGAAGGAAAAGGGGTGACAGAGGATGAGACGGTTGGATGGCATGACCGACATGATGGACATGAGTTTGAGTAGACTCCAGGAGTTGGTGATGGACAGGGAAGCCTGACATGCTGCATGCAGTCCATGGGGTAGCAAAGAGTTGGACACAACTGAGAGACTGAACTGAACTGATATACTGCTAAATGATTATTTAGTAAGTGGTAGCTACTTTGCCAAACATTTTATATTCACTAGCTCACTTTTACTTTTCACAACACTCCCTTGAGGTATCAGTTTCGCTGTTCAATCACCAAGTCCTCTCAGACTCTTTGTGACCCCATGGACTGTAGCATGCTAGGCCTCCTTGTCTGTCACCATCATCCTGAGTTGCCTAAGTTTATGTCCATTGAATCAGTGGTGCCATCCAACCATCTCATCTTCTATCTCCTTCTTCTCCTTCTGCCTTCAATCTTTCCCAGCTTCAGGGACTCTTCCAATGAGTCAGCTCTTGGCATCAGATGACCAAACTATTGGAGCTTCAGCTTGAACATCAGTCCTTTCAATGAGTATTCAGGGTTGATTTCCTTTAGGCGTGACTGGTTTGATCACCTTGCTTTCCAAGGGACTCTAAAGAGTACTAATAGCTCCAGAAAGAATGAAGCAGCTGGGCCAAAGCAGAAGGTATCAGTCTTAACTTTCTACTAATAAGGTATCTATCTGAGTTTAGTAATCAAGTATATATCCCAAAGTGATATATCAATTAAAATGTAGATTTGGGATTCATCTAAGTTAGCGTGGCTTTAAAATTCACATAGTCAACTAACAAATAACCTTATATCAAAATTTCTTAGTATTAATACTAAAATACTAATATTTAGTAATATTTAGTATTAATACTAAAATATTCTAACACTAGTTGTATGATTTGTCCCTCAAAGCCCATTATCATTTTTCCTCTATATATTTATCTTATACACATAATAATATAGTTTTAAAAATTCACAGATATATATACTATATATTATATATAATGTTATTTTACATACTACTATTATAGATGAATGTATTTATACTGTATGATATATACTATAATGTATATTATATATTGTGAATGTATATGTATACATATAAACTTTTTTTAGGTTTCTGTATTTTCAACTTCTTATTTAATCAACATATAAAACTTCAAAGTATGTATCATGGCCAAACTAATAGATTAAAAACAAAGGAAAATAACTGCCCTTCATACTTTACTGTGGGTATGTTAAAGAAATCACAATTTAGATCACATAAAAAAAAACTGTTCAAATGAAAAACTACTAATACTTTCTCATATTAATTTATCTTCCTGGAGTATTAAACATCTTTATGTATATATTTTTGTTGAAAAAAGAAAAGACCTGGAATCCCCAAAATGACTAAATCTAGTAAAATTGGAGAATCTATCAACCTCTACTTTTCATAAATAATAATTAAATTTCGCTCATAATTTTTAGGTTTTGCATGAGACACTAATTTTCTCATGCACTCCAAAGTCAATGAAAATATCCCCTTAAGAATTTTAATATTTCCTAAAGCAATTAAAATATAGTACTTGAATAATGGCAAGCTTAATGTCCTCGAGAAAAGATAGAGTAACTTAGTTTATATTTCCTTTTATGTAAATCCACTTTGGATTTAAAGGTAATGCAATCTATAATTAAAATGCCTGAAACAAGAAAAGATATCATAAAAAGTTTTGTGAAGCATCAGTCTTCCGAGAATCATAATAGACTTAAAGCCAACAGATTTGCATTATCCCAAAGAAACATACAATGTTAACAACAACAATAACAACAAAAACCAGGAAAAACAAAATGAAAAGCCATTTCAATACTGTGTAAAGCCAGTTAGAAAAGTAGAGCATTACACATCAGTCTCCCATTTTAATTCTGACCCATATTACATGTGTGACCTCCAACATTGGACCTCTCCTTGTGACAAATTCCTTCCATCTGCCCACTCCAAAGGGTCATATGAGGTAACTGACGCAAACTTCCTGCAACATATTAACACAAAGAGCCCACAAACCATAGTTATTATGTTAGGGGGGATGTAATATTATATTCATATATTTTCAAACAAATGCTAATAAAATCTACTTTTCCCAGATTATAAGAAGCAATCAGTGGCTTCCCCGGTGGTTCAGATGGGAAAGAATCCTCCTGCAACGCGGGAGACATGGGTTTGATCTCTGGGTTGGGAAGATCCCCCTGGAGGAGGGCATGGCAACCCACTCCAGTATTCTGGCCTGGAGAATTCCCATGGACAGAGGAACCTGGCAGGTTACAGTCCATGGGGTCACAAAGAGTCGGACATGACTGAGCAACCAAGCAAGGAGCAATCAATAGCCTGATTATTCACACGGTAAACATTCTTTTCTGTAAAAAAAAGCATTGATCCTTTGTCCTAAGCTTTTAAATAGCTCTATGTGTTGTAACAATGAAGTCACTCTTTAAAAATACCAAAAGTGAAAAATCCATGTTGTTGTTGAGACGCTCAGTCATGTCTGACTCTGCGACCCCATGGACTGTAGCCTTCCAGGCTCCTCTGTCTCGGACATTTCCCAGGCAAGAATACCGGAGTGTATTGATATTTTCTTCTCCAGGGGAATCTTCCCAACCCAGAGACCAAACCAGTGCTCCCGCATTGACAGGCTGATTTTTTAAAACTGAGCCACCAGGGAATCCAAAAACATCACTAGTATTTCTCAAATCTGAAGAATCAAACTTGGAAAATATAGATATGAAACACTATAAATGTAACAGTGTACCACATTACACTGAAGCATCTCTAAATATTCATGTGCTTATAAATATTTCCAGATTAATACTTGTTATGGTATGTGGTAAAGTGTAGTAAAGCTGGGCATTGTTGTATAAACAATGGTTATGTTTCTCATAGACCTACATAAATTCATCTATAATTAAGGTCTCTTTTATGGGCTGGTGTGAAAGATTTTGGACTTCTGAGGCAATAATCAGGTTTTATACACATATATATAGAACATACCCCAGGGGAACACGTGTTTGATGTGTACTCATCACTGACCTGACTATAAAAAAAAAATTGTATCAAAGTTTCAGTAAAGAAATTTAAAGACTGATATTAGAAAGCAGTATTGTATTGTTATGGCCCATTTCTCAGCATGCAGGCTGTCTGATTTTACCCAGAGGGTGTTACATACCTGGGATTCTACTTAGAATATACTGAAGTTTACACCTATCAGACACACTTATGTCTTTAACTAAATTAGTAAACAGTCTGTAATGCTCCCTATAATTTTTCAGACCTGAGAAAACTATAGAGGTACCTTCCAGGAAGGAGCACAGAGACATTTCAGAAACAGGCATTGCTTTGAAAGAAACCTTCATGTAAAAAATGACTGAAATGCCTTTTGAAAGAGTCTGTGTAGTATTATCTCCTACAGTGAGTAGCACGGTACTCTGATGGTCCATCTGAGTTTTGTTTTTTGTTTAATTTCCCCCACTTCCTTCTAGCCCCGACTTTCAATCGCCTGTCCACAAAATACACACCTAGCATATTTTGAGGCATGACACTTTACGGGAGAACAGAGATATTTATAATTCTAAACACCCAAGCCACATTCTTTGGTGTTTTATTTTTCCTTTTGGGATTTATAAAATAATATCTATTTTTCTGTTATTTTTATAAATTCAAGCAAATCCAATTGTGTACCCCTGGTTGTCCAAAAGTGTTTGTTTTTTTTTAATTGATTAAGTAGAGTTTTTTGGATGCATATTCTCTTGGAGAGTCTCAGACTTTCTCAAATACTAGGTTGGTATATGTTGTAATATTTGGTATGCCTTCCACTGTGCATCAGTTCTCAGAGGGATAGTGAAATCTTTTATAGAATTGGTTGAAAATCAAGTGCACATGGAAATAATTTGTAATCTAGAAATCTCTCTGCCCTAGTGCCACCCACCACGAGGGAACACAATAGGTAACTTAATGATTAGAGAGACAGTGATGATGTTAAATCCAACTTACTCTTAATCTTGAGCATTTAGTTTGTGCATGTGTGGTGGGAGTGGGAGTGGAATGGAGGGGCGGCAGGGAATGGACACTGGAAAATGACCAGATAGATCGTTTTTGCAGAAGTCTTCATGCTAGGGGAGAAAAGTCATAATCTATGCAGTCAGATAAACAGGACTTCAATTGCCAGTTCTGCTGATGACTGTCTACTTATTAGACATGTCACTGTATGTAGCCAGGTTTCACTTTTAGTTTTATCACCTAGAAAGTAGAGACAGTCATTCCTACTTCATAGCACTGTTAGAAAGATTAAATTTCATGTATGTGTAAGTTTCCTGGCACATAAAATTTC
Organism: Giraffa tippelskirchi; assembly: GCF_054371585.1. NCBI lineage: Eukaryota > Metazoa > Chordata > Mammalia > Artiodactyla > Giraffidae > Giraffa > Giraffa tippelskirchi. Next base: position 124,311,486 of record NC_137283.1, read on the forward strand.
TGGTACATCTTTATCTTTCCATAATGTTCATGTCATTCAGTCTTCCTTCCACTCCTACATAATTTAAATTTTTTTAAGCAATTAGTTACTAAGACTTTATATGATAATACAGTAGGAGCTAAGAGATACTGCCCTTTAGCAACTCAAAAGCTAGTGAGGGGTATACCTAGCCCATGTACTACATACACAACCAAGGACATACAACCGATAGCTCTTTCTGTTAATGGTATTGTTTTCATTCTTCCATTCCCTCTCTTTCCACAAACTGGTCTCTGATTCATCATCAATCATCAGATCCATCAGATCTACTCCCTGAATATTTTTGTTGTTTTAGTTACTAAATCATGTCCTTTGCATCTGTTTTATTCTTTGAATTCTCCTGCTGGCCACTATTCCATTCTTTGTGTTCCTCTAATGGCCACTGCCCTCACTTAGGCTCATAGAGATGTAACTATGAGAATTTCTCAACAAAATTTCCTTCCTCAGCACTTTCTAATGAATATTTTGCAACACTAACTTGGTTATTATTGTTTAACAAACTTATTTCCTTCTTCTACTTTCTAAAACCTTTGACTTTCCCATGCAAAACAAAGCCAATTTGTTTAAGTCAGTAAAGATCTTGACCTCTTCCTGTAATTCTATCTTCTTCTAACTGGCCAACCCAATCCAGGTCATAATGATAATAAAAGTTCTTTAAGCATTACCTGCATTCTTTTGCCTTTTCTTTATTTCTCAAGTTGGAAGTACCTTCAATGATACATCCTTCACCCTCCACAAAATATTGTCATGTCAAATCTCATCCAAACTTCATGATACTGATCTGCTTTGTTGGCATGAATCTTTCTTCCCTACTCTCATACCTATATTATGACCTTCATAAATATGAGCTCTCTTAGAAATATGCATGCCTGTGCCTATATATCTCATCCCCTGGAATGTGACATCCTGAAGGGCAGGAAATATCAGACCCAGTTATGGATTTCCCAAGGCCTTAGAATAACACTTTGCTTTATTTTCAAGTGGTTTAAAAAAAAAGTCTCTCAAATGGAACTGGATTCAGCTTCACTTAGGTAAAGTGTTCTCACCAATTTTTCCTGTATTTCTCTGTCATTTATCCAGATATTACCTTTTTCAACTCTTTAACATAGTTCCCTAACCCTAACTAGTGAGATTCAGTCTCATACTTTCTTTTTACAGTTTAACGATGGCATATATAATTAGTCACCTTCCCATATTGGTTACAGAGAAGCTGTGTAATGTTATTTGCCTAATCTAGCCTTTATGAGATCCTGAACTTAGAGGAGAAATTTCATATACTGATTGAATGAATTTGCCACAGCTTAGAATAGGCTTCCCTGGTGGCACAGATGGTAAAGCATCTGCCTGCAACATGGGAGACCTGGGTTCAATCCCTGGGTCAGGAAGATCCTCTGGAGAAGGAAATGGTAACCCACTCCAGTACTCTTGCCTGGAAAATCCTATGGATGGAGGAGCCTGGTCAGCTACAGTCCATGGGGTCGCAAAGAGTCGGACACGACTGAATGACTTCACTTTCACTTAGAATATACCATATGTTCCCAGGAGGAAGAGAACACCATAAAACAATCATCTGCAAGTTGAGAATTCCCTTCAACAAGTGCTGTACAGCAAACTACCTCAGATCTTGCTGTGCTGTGCTTTCGCTCAGTTGTGGCCAACTCTTTGTGACCCCATGGACTGTAGCCCTCCGGGCTCCTCTGTCCATGGGGATTCTCCAAGCAATAATATAAGAGTAGATTACCATGCCCTCCCCCAGGGGATTGTCCCAACCCAGGGATCGAAACTCATCTCTTAGCAGTGGCTTAAAACAATAACACTTATTTTGCTGGAATCTGGAATTTATTTATGTATTATTTGTTTTTGGCTCTGCTGGGCCTTCCTTGCTTTGCCTGGGCTTTCTCTAGTTGCAGCAGATGGAGGCTGCTCTTCGGTATGGTGTGTGGTCTTCTCATTGCCATGGCTTTTCTTGTTGCGGAGCACAGGTATATGAGCTTCAGTAGTTTTGACCTGCAGGCAGGGTAGTTATGGCTCATGGGCTTAGTTGCTCTGCAATATGTGGAATCTTCCTGGACCAGGGCTCAAATCCATGTTCCCTGCATTGGCAAGAGGATTCTTATCCACTGCACCACTGAGGAATTCCTAGAATTTATTTTTTTAAGCACTCTACTTTACTTAGCATATGGCATGTAACTTGAAGCCTGGGGGCTGGAAATAAAGGAAGGCTAATTCATTTACGTGGCTTGTCAAGGTAAGCCTGTGGTCAAAGCACCCGGAGACGGCTTTTCTGAGTGTCTTTCTTACTCCATGGAGGCTGAGTTCTAAGGGCAAGCATCCCAAGAGGAAGAGGTAGAAACAACAATGCATTTTATGCTAGCTTCAAAAGTCACATCAGTTCAGTTCAGTTCAGTCGCTCAGTCGTGTCCGACTCTTTGCGACCCCATGAGTTGCAGCACACCAGGCCTCCCTGTCCATCACCAGCTCCCAGAGTTTACCCAAACCCATGTCCATCGAGTCAGTGATGCCATCCAACCATCTCATCCTCTGTCACATAGCACCCACCATTTCAGCTATAGTAACAGGCCTCTCAGGTTCAAAGAGAAAGGCACAAAGAACCTGTCTTTTGGTGAAGGAAGATCAGCATCATACTGTAATGAAAGTATCTGGATGGGAGATACTAGTGTATAATCTTTGAAAAACATAGTCTGCCATATTAAGCTTAAAGATGACATCTACAGGCATTAGTATTATCCTCCTGTCTCTTGATAATGTTCCCTAGTGCACATTATGGGATGTTGGTTGCTATGATATTGGTGGGGATGAGACTAAAATTATCAAATACATTGCCCTATAGAGTTTATTCTCTGGAGTTGGAATTATGATATATCATAGCTGTTAATAACTATGCTGCTGCTGCTAAGTCGCTTCAGTTGTATCCAACTCTGTGTGACCCCATAGACGGCAGCCCTCCAGGCTCCCCCGTCCCTGGGATTCTCCAGGCAAGAACACTGGAGTGGGTTGCCATTTCCTTCTCCAATGCATGAAAGTGAAAAGTGAAAGTGAAGTCGCTCAGTCATGTCTGACTCTTTGCGACCCCATGGACTGCAGCCTACCAGGCTCCCCTGTCCATGGGATTTTCCAGGCAAGAGTACTGGAGTGGGGTGCCATTGCCTTCTCCATTAATGACAATAGATATTACCAAATTCTAGGGTACTTGTTTAAAGATGTAAATTTCTAAAACCAGAGATATAAAATTAATAGGTCTGACTTAGGGACAAAAGTATGTTATAAGGACCTTCAGTGATTCTGAGATGATTGATTTAGGATCACACTTTGAGAAACACTTGCATCTTCTATGATTTCAGCACATATCATATAATAATCTACTCATATGAGTCTTTTCAATACACAACTAGCATTATGAAGGGGTAGAAGTGGGAGATAAAATGCTCAGTTGTGCTGATGTTTTATTTTCTCAGTTTTACTGTCTTGGTCTTTAGAAGGAAGTTAATTGGGATGCATGCTCACGATTCCCTCTTTGCAGCTGCATGGATTGTAGCCCACCAGGCTCCTCTGTCCATGGAATTTTCCAGGCAAGAAAACTGGAGTGTGTTGTCATTTCCTACTCCAGGGGATCTTCCCAACCCAGAGATCAAACCCAGGTCTCTTGGCCCTCCTTCATTGCAGGTGGATTCTTTACCACTGCTCCACCTGTGAAGTCCTATTAACTGGGATGTAGAATGCCAAATGGGATATGGGAAATCAGTTCAGTTCAGTTCAGTTGCTCAGTCATGTCCGACTCTTTGCGACCCCACGGACTGTACCACAACAGTCTTCCTTTCCATCACCAACTACCAGAGCTTACTCAAACTCATGTCCATTTAATCAGTGATGCCACCCAGTCATCTCATCCTCTGTTGTCCCCTTCTCCTCCCGCCTTCAATCTTTCCCAGCATCAGGGTCTTTTCCAACGAGTCAGCTCTTCATGTCATGTGGCCAAAGTATTGGAGTTTCAGCTTCAGCATCAGTCCTTCCAATGGGTATGTGGGAAATAGAAATTGTTAAATATAGTCAATCTCTATACATATTTCTTTACCTCAAACTTCAAAATAATTCTGTATTTTACATAAAAATAAATAAATAAATAACTGAAGTTTGGGAGATGAAATTGCATTCAATCTGAAAGCTTGGGAGAGATAAGGGCCAGGATCCAAATTTTCTCTAACTCCAAAGTCATGACCTCTTTTTCCACCATCCGTCCATGTTCAGCATCAGTGGAAAAAAATCTAAAGTTGACTGCATGTCCTCCATCACTTCTGTGAATAACTTACTCAAAACCAGACATCCTACAAGGATCACGAAAAGATTTTTCACTCCCAACAGACTAGAGATTTTCATAACACTTGACATAAATATGTTTCTTCCTAAAGTCATCTTGTCTCTGCGATGCAGCACTAAACATAGTCGCTCAAACACTCTTAGAAATGCTGTATGAGATATAACACTCCTCTTTCTTAAAAAGATTGGCACCCTTTTTATGTAACCCTGTTCCCACAACTGAAGATGAATCAAGTTGACCTTCTGTCTGGGCAAGAATATAAGTTTCTCTCTTAAACTTTCTCAAATTGGGGAACCACTCTTCGTTCTTAAGTTTTTCACTTTAGCACACAATGTAGACGACCTGCACTGCAGGAACCTGTGAGATTTCAGTCACGAGTGAACTGCCACCCAACACACACCAAAGGCTCTCCTAAGACTTATGATGTTGGCAGGATAATGGGTGTATTAATGTTCCCTTCTCCCAGCCTCTAGGCATCTCCCTCACTATCAAGCTTAATCATCAGACAGTGGAAAACCTTGGCCATTTCCTCTTATCCGCTGCAGAAAGGCCTTCTCTGAGCACAATTGAATGTTATGTTCTCGGCCTGTAAAGTGAATCAATCAATACTACAGTGGTTCATTGCAACAGCATTTTTGTTTCTTGCAGATGCTGTCCATTATTTTATTCAGCAACTTGTACACAAGGAACCTCTTGATAAATTTCTCCTAAAACTTGGTTCCAGGAAAAAGTTTGTTTCTAAAGATGAATGTGTTTATTTTTTCTGTCAGACAAGGAAAAAGAAACCATGTAAACCAAGGTGTTTATCTTCCTGTCTTTCCTGTTAAAAACCTTAGTAATGCCCAATTATAGTAATTCACTTATACCAAGAGCCTGCTGACATCTGCTTGATTTTCTTGCTCCTTTTTGAAAATATCTTATCATGTTATATTTTTGCATTTGGGGGTTAACATTATTTTGGGATTAAAGAGTAAATTGTAAAGAATGCAGAGTAAAATAAATACAGATAAAGTAACTTAAAACAATATCTCCTAAGACTTAATGATTCTTCACTCCAGAATTTTGTAAATTTTCTCTCAATAAAAGTTGCAGTAACAGAATTTTCTGATTAGTTCTAGCATACAGGTATTAGAAACCCAGAAAGTCTTTTTTATTCAAAATTACTCCTTTCAGCTCTTATCAACACATTAGGGAAATCATGTCATTGTCAAGTGTTTCTGTCAGTCATTTGTCAGTTACCAAGATGATGGTAAGTAGTGTAGTCATGTCACATCTGGACCACTTTTAACCTCTATTTCTGTAGCCCAAATCACTCTGACTTTAAAATAAGTATTATAATTCTCTCTAAATTTCTATAAGAGACATGGAGGTAATAATGCATGTGTGCAAACCTAGATTTTCATAAGTTCATATGCACTGATATGGGACTAGGACTGCTTTCCAAATTGTTGATGTAAACAAGTATCTCTTTTAGTGGATAAAGCAGAAACCAAACCCTGAAATTTATCTGTAAAGCTAAAACTAAAAGTGAATCTGCTCATATTCTCTCCAAATCTGTGACACTGTTCTTGTCATGAATAATTTAGTTGCTTAGTCAGGTATTTCCTTTGCAACGAAGCCTTCATTTTAATTGGTCAGATCCCTAAAATATTACAAATGTTTAGAAAGGTTATAATCCTCTCAACTGGGTCACTTGAAAGTACTTTAATGTTCACTTATGTCCCAGAAATATTTTTGTATAATTTGCTTGAATAAAAGTTTGTTTTTTTCTTGTTTTCAGACTGTAAAGTCAAAGGAAACTAAAACCACCTTTATGGAAAGGTTTTTACCTTCATCAGCTCATTATATTTATAGGACTAAAAGCTCTAATTTTCAGGGTATGTGACTGCCCTCCACCTCTCCTACACATGCACGCAGGCACGCAAACACACACACACACATATTTTCAGAGTGTGATTCTTTCCTTTGATCATGGTACTGAAATGAAAATTTGGTTGAGTGTCTTTCCCACAAACATAGATGTGAGCACTGATGGGAACTAGACTATGATTTATAGACAAAGAACTTTATGGGGCTTCTGAGATTCTTTGTGAGGAAAAGGTAAACTCTGCCTGATGTGTCCAATTTCTTAACGAAGTTTTACAGAGAAACACTTCTTATAAACAGCCCTGGAATGAATATACACCACACATGTGCACACATAACATAGTAGGGAATTTGGGTTTTACATTTTAAATAAAATATCTCCATAAGTAGTGTGTGGCCTTGGAAACTTTTCAATGTTTTCTTCTCATCTCCGAAATATCAGGCTTTTATGTACCGATGGATAAGGGGATGTCCCTTCATAACAGTTAGTTACTCCCACTCACAGAATGAAGAACGCTATTTAGCCTCAAATTCTCATTCAGTGGAAATTAATTCACATTGGTAAAGGTGGTATTTTACATACATTATAATTTCCTTCCTAGTTGTGTGACACTTCCATTTAAACATATGGAATAAACGACATGGAGGGAGTTTATATAAAAATAACCAGTCACTCTCTCCAGAAATCTGCTGAAGATGACCAGAGTTCTGAGGTACTCATTTGACTCCACCCAAATGTTTAATTAACACAGGGAAATGAACAGCATTATTTATGTCTTGGACGTTAAAAGGCAAAACCACACCCTAAATGGCTTGGGATTCCCTGGTGTCTCAGATGGAAAAGAACCTGTCTGTAATGTAGGAGACCCAGGTTCCACCCCTGGGTGGGGAAGATCTCCTGGAGAAGGGAATGGCTACCAAATCCAGTATTCTTCCCTGGAGAATCTCATGGACAGAGGAGCCTGGTGGGCTACAAGTCCATGGAGTCCCAAAGAGTCGGACACAAATAAGTGACTAACACTTTAGGAGATTAGGCTGCACTAATCCCAACCTAGCATCTCTTTGCATACAAAAAAGGAAAGCCTGTATGAAGGACATTTGAAATACCTGCCCTAGGGGTTTCATGTTGGTATAGTTTTTTATGCATTTATAGCAAAAAGCAATTTACAAATAAACTATTAAAATAAACTTTTCTTGTTTTATAATGAAAGTGGAAGGAAATAAACTTTTGTTGCTGTTTTTTTTTTTAAACTTAGACGATGAGCTACTGGAATCTTTGGAGAGCTTACATCGTTCAAATATATATATATATATATATATATATATATATACCCTTTTCAGTTTTACAGCATGTCTTGCACTACACACAGCAACACATCTCTGTCTCCTGTCATTCTGGGAAGGAAAACATAAATCATGTATAGTTTCCTTCTGGATATGTGAGATCAAGTTTCCAGTGTCTTATCTTCTCATCTGCCTCCCGAATACACAGTGATTCTGATGACAGTTATAAAAACACATTACATTCATTTCTTTTTAGTTGTTAACTGACTGAGTAGTTGTTAAGGTAATTCTTTTTTAACAGATAAATAGGAATTTACTTTTAAAAAAACATTGTATTTAACAATAAAAAAATTAAATGTTAAGGCACATTTTACTTGCATCTTGATATATGCAGCAAAAAGAAATGGTAAGGTAATTCTTAAATTTAATGAGATTGATTTATTTTCCAACTCCTAGTTCATGGAGATCCACACACAGAACTGCTCTGAAGAACAATTCTTAATTTTTGGAAACTTACGCCCTCACTCATGAGCAAGACATGACTACAACTTAGGCAACTTCTGAAATGCAAGGAGAGGTATAAACAAATCCAGAGACCTCTTCATGTCTGCAAATTTGATAAAATGTGTGATGGGCAATGGAAGACTTTCTGAATCAGTGTTTAATGGTTTAGAATTAAAGCTATAAACATCCATTTTCTTTCTAGAAATATAAAGCCAGAAAATGTTATCAAGTAGACCTCTCAAAAGAGAAATTTCCTTTAGTTGGTAAAATATGCCTTTAAATTAGAAATGACAAAATATTATAAAAATCATAGATGCTAGGAGTAGGAAGAGACCTAACAAGTCTGATTACAAAAGTTAACTGTTAATGAGCATCCACCAAGGGCTGGGTATGGTGAAAGGCTTTTACATAGAGTTCTCCTTTAACACTCACAAGAAACATGTGAGGGAAATATTATTATTGTTCCTATTTTATGGTTGATCAAAATAAGGCTCAAAGAGGTTAAGATACTTGCTCGGGGCCACACAGTCACCATGAGAAGTGCTTGGATGGCTTCTAGAGAGCCTGGCTCCGGAGTTCAGATCCGGTCACTCTGGCTGTCTAAAACTAACCTCTTATTTCTCTTGAAGCAGTCTGGGGAAATTACATATCCTGAACCATTCAGCCCCTTAGGGGCACAACTGGAATTAAAACCAAGGTCAATCTCTCACTTAAAAAAATTACTTCCTAAAGAAAGAAAACCGAAACAGAAAACATACTTATGGTCACCAAAGAAGTAAGGAAGGGGGACAAAATAGGAGTTTGGGATTAGCACATACGTATCACTATATATAGGATAGGTAACCAACAAGGACCTACTTACTGTACAGCACAGGGAACTCTAAGCAATATTTTGTAATAACCTAGAAAGAAAAAAAAAAATCTGAAAAAGCATATATATGTGTAACTGAATCACTGCGCTGTATACCTGAAACTAGCAGGGCATTGTAAATCAACTATATTTCAATAAAAGAAAATAAAAAGAAAGAGCCAGGACAGATGACATTACTTATGTGACCCCAAAAGCAGAAGTGACCCCTCTACAGGAGTTGTGGTTTGAGTCTCCCATTTGGACTGATTACTCCCCCTCACCCTGCATCTTCTCCCCACCCATTTTCAAGCCTCATAAAATACTCCTGGATGGATTACACCGGCTAAGCACACCACTGCAAGGCTGGCCTGGTGCGTGTAAATTGCCTCTCAGTGGGTGGCTATTATATTTATATTGGTTTAAACTGTTTCCATTGCCAATCCATTATGCTGGAATTCCCCCTTGCTGAGGGCAGCTGTGTTATTCTTTTCTTTGACTGAAGCCCAAGAACTCTCTCTCCAACTCCTTGGGAACCAACCCTTTAGGAGTAAACAACTGGAGTCCAAAGGGGCCCCTTCTTACCCCTTCTACTTGCTAAATCAGGATCTTTCCCCTCCGGCCCCAACCAGTTCATATTGCTCATTTTTCAAGGAGAGAAATTGGAGTGGAGTGAGAAAGGGATGCGATGCCTATTTATGCGGAGAGTGAAAGCAACACACTGGGAATAACACTTGTGTAGGTAATTCTGTTCCCTTAGAAGGCAAAAGATTCAAGCAGCACCACAAAGAGGGTCCAGATGGTCCTGGGTATGTCCATATGAGTACCTTCAAGTAAAACACAACGTTGCAAGTGCCCTTTTTGAACAGAGTCTCCTAGCAAACATTTATGGCTATTTCATCCTTAAAACAAAAGATCTTTGCTCAGCTGAGAATTCAAAACTAGCAACTTAGCCTCTGGTTCATCCATATGTGATACTGCCCATGCTGGTCTAGAAGAGTCTTTTTGTTTCTCTTAATATCAGTCTTAGTTTTTATGTCATCTGTTTCATCTTAGAAAAAGAAGGGAAAAGCAGAGAAAAGCCATGAAGCAGTGAAGAGTTTGGCAGGGTAGACTCTTAAAAATGAAAAATGCCACATGGGAGAGATCTTTGATTAGAACATTGATTTTAGCTTCCACCAAATGGAAGTTTGTTTCCATTTTTTAACTTGGCCCTTTTCTTCAATTTAGGCCCAACGTGACTCTTCAAAATTGTCTTGGTAACTTGGATAAAATATTGCTTTTGATGAATGAAAAAAACAAAAAACTTAGTGACAAAGTCAAGAACTAATTGAACATTAGTAATCAGCATTTCTATGTATAATTGAGCCCAATAATATGTTATGTTCAATAATATGCATTTCTGTCTATATTTCCTAGTGATATGAAAGAACTAGGAAGCAAGTTGATAAATTTTATTGTTTGAGTGTCAGGTTTATCACTACAAACTGATAACCTTGATAACCTCACCTATGTATGTGTCCTATAAGCTCTCTGTTCCCTTTTTCTTAGACCATTTACTTTGGAAAACTTAAAATTATGATTACTTTTGTCTTTATTTGAAATTTATAGAATATTTTCATCTTTAAGATCCAAAAATGCCTTTCTTTAGGATTCAGGGATATCCCAGGGACTATTTCCCCATCTGCCGCTTTTAGTATCTGCGTGGTGGCGGGAAGGAGAGGAGCCTAACTTCAGTGGGCACCTAGTTCAAGATGCAAAACTACCTCTTCATATACAGATAAGAAAAACTTGTTTTCTGTGAATAAAGCCTATTAGCTAATACAGATCAAAGATAGTCATTCAAATTACCAGGTAAAATTAGGATGTACTATGTGTGGTGAAGGAAATGTGCTGTGAAGTCCTCTTACTTGAGGACCCTGACTTGAGAACTAGTTATTGTTTGTCTTGAAAACATGTATAGAACGGTTTTTATCTGCCTAGATGTACTAGAGGGTAAGACTTATTTTAGTCTTTGCAGTCTCTTAGTGATTGCCTGTGATTGACATCACATTCTGATTTAATGCTTATTCAATAATACAAGTAAATTATTTTGTTTTGTAAAAATAAAATAATACTAGAATCAATAATTCAAATCATAAAAGTGAATATAATTTTCTTTGCTACTTTTGTAAAGAGGATTTCTTTGGGGTGGGAAGATTTTGTTTTTCACTACAGTACCCCAATAGTGTTGAATTTTGAGGGGAAGAAGGATTTACGTGGACTTTGGAGGCCACGTGTAGTGGAGCAAGATTTTTTTGACTCGAGACCCAAGATTCTGGTATCAAGGTACGTGTGCAAACCAACCTCTGTTTCAGTCAAAACCACAGTCAGACATGAAGTGTTTGTTCTGCTTTTACTTGCATGTGTAATGTACTTTGGGTCCATTAAATTGACATTATCTTGTTATAACAAAGTCTCTAAAGCAAAAAAGAAAAATAAACTTTTCAAATGCTCATGAGAAAAGCAGATGAATGTAAAGTTGAAAATCATGTCAAGGAAACTTTAAGGAGACAAAAAATAGTTTGTTAAATATATGAAATTCACATTCATAACAAATTAAAGTACTATCTGAGAAGGGTGATTTATTAAGGCTCAATTTTAATGTTTGTGTTTAAAGCATATGCCAATTGTTCTCAAAATTTAATAAGTATTAGAGTCATGTGAGTGGTTGTTTTAATATAGTTTCAAAGAATCTACCCCTGAGATTTTGCTTCAGGACATAGGTATGGGTCCCTGAATTCTCCAATTTTCAGTATACTCCAAGTGATCCTGATGCAGGTGATCCGGAGGATCTAAATTACAGAAACATGGTATGTGTATTAAGTGCATGACGTTCCAAATTCCAGCCGCTGGAACTCAAGCCGACCTGGTCTCATTTTTTAATAAATAAAGTATATACAGTCAATGTTACTATTTTATTCAAGGACTATTCAGTTGTCATACTGCTTTTATATGCAGAGTCAGAAAAAGAAAATACTGATAATTATGGGAAAGCATTTTTAAAAAATTGTTACACTGATGTCTTTCAATATTGCTAAGATAAAGAAGACCCAGAGATATATTTTAAATATTGTATTAATTTGCAAAACCAGAAGCCAGAATATAAGGAAGGCAAAGACACATCAAAATAAAAATGAGTAATAACAATAATTTGGGCTTCAAACTCCATGCCAGAAGTTTAATAAAATAATAGAAACTTCATTTATCTTTGCTATAAAAGGGAACTCCATATCTGAAATGTCAAGGAGATAAGTCTTTAAAAAGTAGAGAGAGATTCACCTGTCCCTGGAGAGGCACTTTACTCTACCTGGATAGCTCAGGAAGGCAGGATTTCTGGGAGGTAAGTTCAATGGGAATTACTTTGGAAATTTTTCCTTAGGGGCGCAAAATTTAAACTTACATCACTATGGAAAGATTAGCACTGTTGAAATTGAACTCCCTTGGTGAGAGTTGTAGCAGAACAGTATCTCCTGTTAAACTTGCTGTTGATTCCAGCTAACTCAATCTCAATTTCTTTGCTTTTTTAAAGCCCCCTGAAGCTTTATAAAATGCCACTGATATACTTTCTCTTATGACACGGATCAGTACTGTCATAAAGGAAAGCATTCCTGACTCTATCTCCATGAGATTTCCAATATCACCACTGCCTTCTTTGAATATTTCAAATCAGTAAGGTCTTTAGTCATAGAAATCATAGGCTGCCTTGTTCAGCCTTACAAAGCGATAGGTCATTTTTCAACACAAAACAAAAACAAAATACAGTGAAAACCCAGTGTGTTGTAGAACTGGATTCCTTTTTTCTTCTTTTCCTTTTCTTTATTTTTATGTCATTGTTGCTCTTTTGCTTCTTTTTCCTGCATTAATCTTTTATGCATTCTATTTTATATCCGTGTACAACTATTCAACTTTTATTTTACATACTCAGTATATTGATTTATTTGATTTTTTGTTGGCTTTTTTTTCACATCCATTTCCTATATAAGATTTTCTAACTATACAAGAGGTTTTTTTTTTTTCTTTTTTTTATACCTTATACTTTACACTCTTTTTTCTCTCCTGATTCCATTTATCATTGTTGCTGTTTTGTTGCTGTCATATCTGACTCTTTGCAACCTTATGGACTGTAGCCCACCAGGCTTCTCTGTTCACGGGATTTCCCAAACAAGAATACTACAGTGCATTGCTATTCCCTTCTCCAGGGGATCTTCCCCACATAGGGATCAAACCCAAGGCTCTCACCTTGCAGGTGGATTCTTTACCCTGAGCCACCAGGGAAGCTCATCTAAACCTTAATCATTTCCCCTTATTTCTCCTGTTATGGGCCACCCAAAATTCATTTGCTGTGTACCTACCAAATTCGTATGTTGAAGTGTTAACTCCTAGTAACTCAGAATGTGCCTATATTTAGGGATAGGATCTTTTAAAGTAAGATGAGGTCACAGGGGTGGGCCCTAGTACAATGTGACTGGTGTCCCATAAGAAAAGGAGATTAGGACACAGGCCATGCAGACTGAAGGAAGACCAAGTGAGGACCAGGCCAGAAGGCTACCAGAGAAGCAGAGAGGCCTCAGAGGATACCAAACTTATCAAAGCCCTGATCTTGGGCTTCTAGCCTCTAGCACTGTGAGAAAATAAATGTCTGTTGTTTAAGCACTTCCCCCATGTCCCCCTAACCCCACTCCAGTCAGTGTGATTTTGTAATGGCAGCCCTAAGAAAACTCATATGTCCCTTTTCCACCTTTCCTCCTCTTTACATTCTTATCAGAGCTCATCTTGTTTTTTGAATATTCAGAGCAGCAGGCATGCCCTGGGGCTCCCTCACTTTTCTTCCTCCTGTTTATTCACTTATCTTCTTCTCTATTAATTAACACATGAAATATTAAAAAGTATTCAAAAGTTCTTTTACTGTTCAATGCATTGTTCTGTGAGGGTTTCAACTTCTCTGTACTATAGTTTCATTATCTGGAAAGCAGAGAGGATCAAAGTATTCATCTCATACAGAACCGTTGTAAATATTTTATTTATTAACACATAGAATGCTGAGAATACTGTCTGGCACATAACAAGCACAAGTAAATGTGTGTAGTGGTCTTGTTATCACTGTTCTTTCATCCTGTAAGTATCCACTGAGTGCTGATGCTGGGCCAGGAACCAGATTCAAGATTCTCACAAAGGGAGAAAACAAGAGAATATGTAAACTAACCAATAAATAAGAAAGTACTGTTAGATTTTGATAAATGCTATATTCAGTCAATTTTAAAATTCGATGTGATACCAAGCAACAAGGTGGCTATTCTAAATCGGGGGCTGTTTGTAGAAGTGACTTTAGTTATACAAAAATAAAAAAGCCAGCTCTGCAAGGCCAAATGGAGTGGAGAAAGAAGCAGTGGGAATGGTTGTGCAGGACCCTATGGTGGGCATGAGCTTGGTGATTTTAGGGAGCTGGAGAAGACTCTTGCTATAGGACAAGGGGTAAGAAGGTGAGATAAAGGTAAAATAAAGTCATAGGGAAGCTCAATTCACATTGGGCTTTGTAAGCCACTGAGGCTTTGAGAGGTTAAGTAACTTACTGATGACAGTGTTGCCTGCCATATTATAGAAAGACCATAAGAAGAGTGGGACTCAAGAATGGAACCCAGGGCTCAGTGCCATCAGGGACCCCCCTCCACCCGCCTGCCCCCCACTGCACACACAGCTTGTGTCAGCATTGTTCTGCATCCTATCTTTATTCTCTCCTTCCAGTCTGCTGTGCTCTAAAGGGGATACTGCAAAGGGAATTATACTCAGCCCAGATTGGGTCTCAAGTTCATGACTGACCCAGTCGCCACTCTGAGTCACTCATCTGTCTGTGTATCTGGGGTAATAATAGCTCCTTCCAGGATCACACGGTTTGAAGGAGTTTCCCAGGAGAAGGAGGCTGATAGAGAGAAGCAATACATTTTCTCTCCAGTCTAGAGGGAAGCAAATGTGGAAGTATGTGGGCTTGGTTCGTCCCTGGGTTTTTGTTACAATATTGCTTTTGTTTTTTATGTTTATGTGATTTTTCAGCAGTGATGTATGTGAGATCTTAGCTCCCTGCCCAGAGATCAAACCCACGACCCCTGCATTGGAAGACAAAATCTTAATACAGCTTGTGATAAGGTATCTTAAGGAACTTTTATTCTTATGTACAGGTTTGGCAATTTCTTCATGACTAGGTTTGTTTTGTTTTTTTCCTTTGTCAATAGTTTCAAAATTGGGGACTTTCCCAAATTTCCACTGTCCAATTTTGGGCTGATCTTCTTACGGAGTGTTAGGGAGGTGGTCAGGGCTGGTGAGACTCTGAGCTGCCAGGAGATCGTGGGCTTCCCTGGAGGAGGGGTGTTAAGGCCTGTGTACTCTACAGAGGCAGCTGTACCTGGGAGGCACACCTCTGATTGCAAACACGTACCAAAATATACACTGTGCCTTCCCTTTTATTCCAATTCTAGGAATTTACCATGAGGTGATAAGTCCATTAAAGGATATGCAAAGTTGTTGGTTATAGTAGGAAGAAATTTGGGGGGGGAAAAAAGAAAGGGATGTTTGGAGTAGGGAATTTGTTTAATGTGTTGTCTGCCATAGAAGGAAGTTAACCTGCTCGTGCCTTCACTATTTATTCCCTCCTTCCAGAAGATAGCTACTGGAGTATCTTCCCTTAGCACAAAATTCCTCTAAACACAAAATGTTTAGGTCCATCTCTCCCTTCCAGTCCACAAAGATAAGCTTCCAACAGCTATCCAATCAATCATTCATTCACTCAACAAAGATAAACTGTGTGCTTTGTTGTAGATGATAGTGGCACCAGCAAACCACAGCCCTCTTATTTCACTATTAAGTCCATGCAGCTGTGAATAGTTTAAAACATATTTTTAGTTGAGGATGAATGCATGCATGGGCACTCAGCCATGTCTGACTCTCTTCGACCCCATGGACTGTAGCCCACCAGGCTCCTCTGTCCATGGGATTTCTCAGGCAAGAATACTGGAATGGGTTGTCATTTCCTACTCCAGAGAATCTTCTCAACCCAGGAATCGAACCCATGACTCTTGTGTCTCCTGCATTGGCAGGATTCTTTGCCATCTATTGAGTATATACCTAGGAGTGGAATTCCTGGGCATCCAGTATGCCTATGTTCAACTTTAATACATTCCAGGACAGTGCTGTTAGACAGAAATATGACACAAACCACAAATATAATTTTAAATTTTTAGTAGTTACATTAAAAAAGTAAAGAGTCACAGATAAAATTAGAGTAACATATTTTATTTAACTCAATATATATCCAAAATACTCTCCTTTTGACATACAGAGTTAATATTTAAACATATTAATGAAATATTTTACATTACTCTTTCACACTAGGTTTTGAAAAACTCAATATATCCAATATAAGAACAGTGCATCTCAATTTAGATCAGCTACATTTCAAGCACACATGTAATTACAGTGGTTACTGTATTGGACTGTGCAGTTTTAGAGGGAAAGGATTTTTAGTCTCTTTCATTTCCTACTGTATAAAAGGAAAATTTTACATTGACTCCAACACTTGCCTAGAATATAATAAAATTGAGTTATGTGTTTCATCACAACCAGTTCTAACAAGTCGAAGCTAACAGACTGCTAAGAACTTTGAGTGACCCAGAAATGCCAGGCCCTCACTCGACCTAAATGAAGATTTTTCCTGATCAATGATCATGTTGCCAGAACTAAATCTGGTTCAAGACAGTAGGGAGGAACACAGATGACTCCACATGGTACAAGATAATGAGGCAGATGTGAGCAGGGTCTTCATGATCTTGTAAACATTGGAGCTTTTATCATTTAGGTCAGTAATTTTTCAACATTTTGAGTACACATGAATCACTTGGGAAGCTTGTTATAAGTGCAAATTCCAAATTCTGGAAGATACATTTTTGTCTATGTGTGTGTGGGTGTGTGCGCTCAGTCATGTCTGATTCTTGTGTCCTCATGGATTGTAGGCCAGCAGGCACATCTCTACATGGAATTTTCCAGGCAAGAATACTGGAGTGGGTTGCCATTTCCTCCTTTAAGGGATCTTCCAGATCCAGGGATCAAACTTACATCTCTTGCATCTTCTGCATTGGGAAGCAGATTCTTTACCACTCTGTCACCTGGGAAGCCCTGGAAGATATTTTTTTTAAAGTGATTCTAATGTAGGAGATCAGAAGTTCACACGGAGAGATGGAAGTTGTGTTTTGAGGAATCCTAAGCGAGTTTTGAAACAGATAAAGGATATTCAAGGTTTTTTTGTTTTGTTTTGTTTTGTTTTTTAAGATCTCTCTTGTAGAAACATTTAGCATAGATTTCACAAGGTGAGATCTGGAAGTAAGGAGAACCAAAGTGAAGCTGTTGTAATTGTTCAGGTAAGAAATAATAAAAGCCTGATGTGGGACACATTTGGCCGGAGATAGGAGAGGGTGCATTCAGGAGATATGAGGATAATCTGAACCTAATATGTTCTGCAAAATAAAGTCAGGAGAGAAACATGGAAGTGGGCTGCAGTTATTAGATGGACCATTATGCTGTTGTTCATCAAGATAAGAAATTCTAAAAGGAAAGTGGAAGATGAATGTTTGTCCATTCCAATGCAGAATGAAAGTGTGCTATTTGAACAGGCTGTCTTGTCAGTTTTTCTCAACCTATTTGCCCTTTCTGGCTAGCAGTGGGCACAGTGTGAGCAATGACAATACTAGAAATGAAGTGATTACAGTCTTAAAGAGCAAACTTATGGGTTATCAAGATGGGATTGGAGGCAGAAAGGTATAGATTGGAAATTTGAGATTCACATGTTGTTTAGTCGCTGAGTCAAGTCCAACGCTTTTGTGATCCTATGGACTGTTGCTGGCCTAGCTCCTACGTCCATGGAATTTTCCAAGCAAGAATATTGGAGTGGGTTGCCATTTCCTTCTCCAGGGGATCATCCCAACTCAGGGATCAAACCCCGGTCTTACGTTGCTGATGGATTCTTTAACACTTAGCCACCAAGTAAGCCTAGGATTAACATGTACAGTCTGCTCTATTTAAAATAGATAACCATACATTGACATGAATCCACCATGGGTGTACATGTGTTCTCCTTCCAGAACCCCCCTCAATATTGTAAAGTTAAAAAATAAATAAACTAATTAAAAAAAAAAAACTAAAAAAAAAACCCAAAAATAAAATAAAATAGATAATCAATAAGGACCTGTTGGTTGCTGTATAGCACAGGGAACTTTGCTCAATATTCTGTAATAACCTAAATGGGGAAAGAATCTGAAAAAGAAGATACATGTATATGTATAATGGAATCACTTTGCTGTACATCTGAAACTAACACATCGTCAATCAACTATACTCTAATTTAAAGTAAATAATTAATTAAAATAAAATGAACCAACTTGACCCCTCTGGACAAGAAACTTTTCAGACACCTGAGTGCACATTCTGCAATTCCATTTTTAATGATGTTGCTCTCCTATCTCATTGTGAAAATTGGGAAGTACAAAAGAAGTCTTCAGTCCAAGTGCTTATCTTCCTGCCTTATTCAATGATTGCTAAACATAATATACAATGATTTACTAAGTAATAGGCAAGGCCTACCAAAAGAAAAGAAATGGAATAAGTAAACAGGAATAGCAAGAGCTAGTATTGCCTCAGAGATATCTGATACTCTGACCCAGGAAGAGCCTAAGACACCATTCTTAATACTTGTAAATTAAAACAGATTTTTCCAATCAGAATAACTGTATATCTCCTTGCCTCAAAATTTCTCCAGAACTCAAAAGAAATCTGATTCCTCTGAGGGAGCATGACCACCAGAGAGACTTCAAACAAAGAGTATTCACGTTAAATAGATAGAGAATGGCAACGTTATATCCCTCTTGGGCTTAACAAGAAACACTTCAGATTTATTAGGGATTAATGATAAGGATACTGAAGCCAGAAAAAAACCTTTCAAGGTCAGTCAGAGTCCTTGATATGCTGGAACGAGGTCTTTGTTATACCTTAGTCCTCTTTAGAAAGTTCTCAGTGACAGAGCCTTTCCAGGTATAGTTAATTAGAGATTCCTCTCCTGTATGGGTGCTGCTGGACTTTTAAAATCAAATTCTGGCATTCAGAATGAGAAAAATTATAGAAGCCATCCCTCTTTAACAAGTTATATGTGTGTGCACAGCCCATTATGTTAGCCTGTATTTCAGTAATAAGTTATACCAATGCAATAGACTTCTGTTAAATTAAATTGCTTTCTTCTCTCCAACACATTAAAAGGCACATAACAGAAACTTCCCTTACAATTGCAGAGAGTAACTGGGAATGATAAGAACACTGAGCTATCACCCTTTGTGAGCTTTCTATTTCTTGCTAGGATGGGATCTGAAACCAAACTTCTCTAGTACTATAGCTTAGATTTTTCCATTGCAAGAGCTACTTCCCAGCATAATTGCATTAGAATGTCATTTTCCTAATGAGGTTGGTATTCCTGCTTGAATCTAGGTTGTGGTCACCATAGGATTCAGGACTGAAATATATTTGAAATACACACCATCAGCTCAAAGACAACTGGACTAGGATCGATTGATCATGTACTCTGTCTGGCTTCCAGATACCTACTCAAATTCTTTCTTAAGGATTCTCCAATAAGGGAAATGAAAACCAAAAGGAGAGTTGCTTGCAAGATATCAAAGAGCAGAAGCGTTGACACCTTGGTGCCAGCACAGAACAGTAGCAGCAACAATAATCCTTCCTGTAGCAACACTGTCACCTTTGAGATTTTGGCAATAAGTTACAGTTTGAGGACCCAGCAGTATTAGGACACATTGTTCAGTGAGACAGACCTGGAGAGAAGGAAAATGGTGGTCTGTGTCTCCACTGGTCTTTCTCTTCTCTCTGATCTCTACATATCAAAGTACAGAGGTCTTTAGTCCTTAGAGCTTCTCTGATCATTTCATAGGTGACAATAGTTGGCCTGTGGTCTCAAACGTACCATACTCTTGTTGTTGTTCAGTCACTAAGTCATGTCTGACCATAATGATTTTTCAAATTTATGTATCTAGCCTATACTTCTCCCTTGAAATCCTGGTCTGCATATCCAAATAACTGTTTGATATTTTCATCTGAATATCTAATAGGCATTTCAAAATTACTACATCCAAAATCAGAATTTGATTTTTCCCTCTAAATCTCCTCCTTCCACACTTTTTTCCTTCTCCCAAATGACTGCTCTATATTTTAAGTTGTCCACACCAAATAGCTCAGAGTCACCATTGATTTTTCTCCTTGGCCCATCCCATATTCAGTCCATTCGCAAACCCCCATAGTTTTTATCCTCAGAATATATCCAGTATCCACTCCATGTCCATTGCTCCCACTTGGTCCAAACTCCATCGCATCTGCCCTGGACTGCACTAGCTTCCTTACAAGTCTTCTGACTTCCGAAGCCACCATCCTAATTGTAATTCTTGATAGAACTGGCAGAGTGATACATCTAAACCATGCATGGATGTTTTACAGCCTCCTACTCCATGGTTGAAAACCCTGCAATGCCTCCCCATACAGTCATGAGGAAAGCCGGAGTCTGCACACTCACTGTGTCTCATGTGCAGCCCCAACGCCCCCCATCTCCTGCTCACATTGTCAGCACCACACACACCGACCTCTTGCTGATCCTGGAATACAGTTGCTCACTCCCAACTCCAGGGGTTGGGACCCAGCTGCTCCCTCTGTTTAGAATCCCCTCCTGAAAAATATTTATGTAGCTTTGTTCTCCCAACTTCCGCAATCTATATTCAAATATCACATGATGAACGTGGTCTCTTGAGGACCTTGAATCAAAAAGCAGCCCTGCTCCCAAACTGACTTTACCTCTTTTTCTGCATCATTCTGTCCCTGACTTACTATATACACTTTTGCTTATTTAATTGTGTAGTGTCTATTTCTCCTAGGGAATGAAAAATTTAAGAGGTCAGAATTTTGCTTTTTTTTCACTGCTTATATCCAACACCTAGAACAATGCTTAGAACACAGTAGGTTGAAAATATATATGGAAAGAATGATCAGTGAAAATAAAGTGGGGATTCACAGATTTGCTTGATCATCAATTAATGTACAGAGCTAAAGATATATGTATTCCTGGGCCCAGCCACAAATGTGGTCTTTCAAATTATCGGAGAGTAGTGCCTTAAAATCTGAGTTTTAGATAGCTCCTAGGAGATTATGAGACTTAAGAAACATGAAACCTAAAAACTAGTTCTCAGAGCTCCTGGAAAATAACCTTTGAGAACCACTGAAACTACTTGGGAGCTAGAGTTCCCAAATATAGGTCAGGCCAGAGTCAGACTGGTGTTTTGACCCTGACCTAACTCTAGGCTGCCCCAGTTTGGGAAATGTGGGTAACAGTGGAAAGTGAGTGATTGTGACTAAACATCACATTTTGGTAAGAAACTCCAGGCTAGCCCCCTTCTATCTTTCCCTAGAGATACCGGGACCACCTACAGCCAAAGAGGAAAGGTAGAAATGCTCCTGATTTGTACTCACATGGAGGCAGAGAGTAAGAAAAGTCTTGATCTGCACGACCCTAAGCACAAAATCTACGAGTCGTATTCCATCTAGACCAAAGTGAAGTAATTACTCCTGGGTGTATGATGGATGGACTCCAGGAACAGGAGTCAGGACACCCTGCTTCTGGGGACAGATCTCTTTAACTGGACATATGACCTGCCTCCGCTCTCTTTTCTGTAAACCGAGTTTATCTGACTCGAAAGGCCTACGGAGTCCAGGGCATGGTCTCAGCCCTTCAGATACTTAAAAGCCTTGCCCTAGAAGTACTCTTCTCTCCTGAAAATGATGAGAAGGGGATCTGAGTAGCTAGAGTAGGTGATGGCAAGAGCAAAGGGACAGGAGCTTCTTGTGGATAATCTAAGCCAACTGACATGGACTGGGACTGGGACTCTAGGAAAAGAAATAAGTGCTCACTTATCCAGGCCCAGCCTCTCTCACCTGGGATACAGGTAGAGAAGAAAAGGCTCACTTCCGTGAAATGCTTTGCTGTCACTTTTCCTTGAATTCATGAGGCCAGTTCCATTAGAAGAAGACCTGTCGAGTCTGATGATGTTCTTATCTACAGCAGGATGAGTAAAAATGATGTTCAGTTTGAGAGTGTCTTAAGTTCTGTAATTATAATACCAGTTTACTTGAATTCTGAAAATATCCTTCTTTTAAACCCATGCTGCACTGAAAATGACTTGCCTTTCTCATCCCGTCTCCTGACCCCAGCAGACCAGATGAGCAGAAGTGCATTTTCACAGTGTTCCTCTGCAGTGGTAATGTGGACAAATATTTGTGGCAAGGTTCTTTTCAAGAAGATTAAGTGAAGGGAGAAGTTTAACACAGAGGCTCAGCAATTCTGCCAGGATCTCACTTGCAAACAGTCAAAAAAAAAAAAAAAATTATGTAGGAGGGGATGGGTTGATGCTTGCTGTTTGCTACAGGGCATCTCAGAAATAGCAAAGGAAACACAGACCAGGCCAAGGATTGCTGTGTCTTAACTAGCTTCCCTGGGGAAAGCAGCCCCCAATATTATCTGGGAACTGGATGGAAAATGGCAAGCACATGACACTCCTTCCTAGGTATAGAGTGTTTTTCATATTCAAAGCTCTTTAATGCTTCCCTCAGGAGCCTTGTGAGATAAGAGGGGAAGTGATTATATCCTCAGTTTGTGAAAGGGAGAATCAAAGCTGAAGGGTCAAGCAATTTGCACAGAAAATAATTGGAGTCAGTGTCCAACCAACATCAGGCCTCAGGGGCTCCTGGTGTTGAAGCCAGAGCTCAGAAAAATGAGGCCCAGAGCCTGAGTTTGAAAAGAATATATCAAAGGAAGCAAGTACCCAAGTACAGCCTCGTAATTAAAAGTGATTGGACAAAATTCAGTCACGGTGCAGAAGAATGCAGGCAGATTTAGAGCCGAAATGACAAATAAGTGGCACTTCACTGAAAATTAATTTCTTTGAGCTTATTTCTGTAGGCATATTGGCATTTGATGGACATCAGTATGCATTGATAAGAAAGCAGAGATGAAAATCAAGAAACCTCTGGTTGCCTGAATTTGTCTCTAAAGAGTCGTTGCAACATTTCAAAAGGAGCTCAAGTTAACTTGAATTAATAAAAGCTTAACTCAAAATCTCCTTTCCTCCATGTCTAGCCTTTTCATTTCTTTCTTCCCTTTAACTCATTTTTCCTGCAGTGCTGTTGGCAAAAAGAAGGAGATTTGGGGGAGGGGGATGGGGGGTAGTGGAACAAGTTAGATCATCTTTACTCAAAGAATATAAGAAATTTTACAGAATGTATACCAAGCACTCCTATTTCTTTTCTGATAGAAGCTCACACATGAACTAGAATGTCTTCTCCATTCATGCTTCCTTTGATATTTGGTTTTTAAGCACATGCTCAGGTGAGTCCTCCAAAATCACACCTGTAAGGATATATATACACAAGCACCTGGCAACCAATAGGGGTGTGAAGAATGAGCGGTCAGAGGTCAGACTGTGTGTGTTTAATCCTGGCTCCATTACTATGGAGCTGTATGTCTTTAGGCAGGTAAGTCTCAGTTTTCATAACTATTACCTGAAGACACTACTTTAAAAGATTTGTTTTTTCATTGCTTTCTTGAAAATTATAAGGAATCATATGAATCAATAAATTGGCGAAGTAATGGATGGAAAGCAAATATTAGACAAAAGTTAACTTAATTTTTTAAATATTTATTTGGCTGCCCTGGGCTTAGTTGTGGCCCATGAGATCTTCGTTGTCTGAGGGGTGGTTTGTTGCAGTGCACAGACTTCTCAGTTGTGGTCCACAGGCTTAGTTGCTCTGCAGCATGTGGGATCTTAGTTCCCTTACCAGAGATAGAATCCGTATCCCCTGCATTCCAAGGTGGACTGAACTATTGGACCACTAGCGAAGTCCCAAAGGATAACTTCACAATGGAGTATTTTGGCCTCTTCCTTCTAACAAATTACACAAACTTAGTGACTTAACCGGAGAAGGCAATGGCACCCCACTCCAGTACTCTTGCCTGGAAAATCCCATGGATGGAGGAGCCTGGTAGGCTACAGTCCATGGGGTCGCGAAGAGTCGGACACGACTGAGCGACTTCACTTTCACTTTTCCCTTTCATGCACTGGAGAAGGAAATGGCAATCCACTCCAGTATTCTTGCCTGGAGAATCCCAGGGATGGTGGAGCCTGATGGGCTGCCGTCTATGGGGTCGCACAGAGTCGGACACGACTGAAGCGACTTAGCAGCAGTGACTTAACATGGGCTTCCCTGGGAGCTCAGATGGTAAAGAATCTGCCTGCAATGTGGGAAACCTGGGTTTGATCCCTGGGTTGGGAAGATCCCCTGGAGGAAAGCATGGCAGCTCACTCCAGTAGTCTTACCTGGAGATTTCTCATGGACAGAGGAGCCTGGCAGGCTACAGTTCATGGGGTCACAAAGAGTCAGATACGACCGAGCGACTAAGCACAGTACAGCACAGTGACTTAACATTAATGTACTATGTTACAATTTGACAGGTTAGAAGTCTAAATAGGTTTGTCTCAATGGATTAAAATTAAAGTGTCAGTGGGGCTGCATTCTTTCAGGAGCTTCTAGGGGAACTGGTTTCCTTACCTCCATTTTTGAAGCCAGTGATACTCCATCTCTGTGTCTTTCTTCCATAGTGGCATCTCCTTCTGACCCTCTTCCACATTCCTCTTTCATTTTAAAGGACCTTTGTGATTACATTAGACCACCTGGAAAATACAGAATACTCTCCCCATCTCAACTCATCCCCATCTCTCCGTTAGCAATTCTGTCAGGTAGAAGAATGGCTTTCCAAAGAAAACCCAAGTCCTAATCCTTGGAATATGTGAATACTTTCTTCTATGGCAAAAAAGACTGTGCTGATGTGATTAAATTAGGATCTTGAAGCTGGGAGCTTATCCTGGATTGTCAGGGTAATCTTTAATTGTCTCCTGCGTTTCTTGCATTGTAGGCAAATTCTTAACCCAATGAGCCATCAGAGAAGCCCAGATATATGTATGGTTGATATATCTTGCTATATAGTAGAAACTAACATAACATTATAAAGCAACTATACTTCAAAGAATTAATTAATAAGCAAGAAATAGTGGTTTCAAACAATAATCATTTGTTATTTTATAATTGTGTGCTGTGCTAAGTCACTTCAGTCATGTCTGACTCTTTGCAGCCCTATGAACTGTAGCCCACCAAGCTCCTCTGTCCATGGAATTTTCCTGGCAAGAATACTGGAGTGGGTTGTCATGCCACCCTCCAGAGGATCTTCCCGACCCAGGGATCAAACTCGAGTCTTATGTCTCCTACATTGGCAGGTGAGTTCTTTACCACTAGCACCACCTGGGAGGCTCATTTTATAATCTTATAGGTTATCAATTTTGACTCAGCTTATTTGGGCAATTCTGCTGCTTTCACTTGAGCTCACTTAAGAGGCAGCTCTCAGCTCAGCAGGCTTCATGGTCCTAGATAAGCTTCCTGCCATGGCTGATGGCTGATGAGATGCCCACAAGTTGTTGAAGCCTTATGGAGAGTAGCCCAGGTTCCTGGGCATGGAAGTCTAGTCTCAGAACTAGATCTGCATCTTCAGGCCAAGGCTCAAAACTCTCAGTTGTCATACCTACTACATTCCACTGGTCAAAGCAAATCCTAAGAACAGCCTGAATTCAAGAGTGGCCAGAGAGATTCTACCAATGGATGGGAGGAATAGAACAGTCACCTTTCAAAGAGATGTGCAGAGAGTAAAGGGAGGAATTTGTGGCTGTTTCTTGCAATCTACCACTGCGAGTTCTGGGAAAACAGTCCTGTATCTGAAATTTTGCCATTTCATGAGCTTGGGCAAATCACATAATCTCTGGTACAATAACAGCATTTGAGGGCCTATATATGCCAAATATTGTGCTAAAATCTAGAGATATTATGGGCTTCCCTGGTGGCTCAAATGGTAAAGAATCTGCCTGCAATCCAGAAGACCTGGGTTCGACCTCTGGATGAGGGAGATCTCCTGGAGAAAGGAATAACATCCAGAATTCTTGCCTGGAGAATTCCATGAAGAGAGGAGCCTGACAGGCTACAGTCCGTGGGGTTGCAAAGAGTCAGACACAACTGAGCAACTAACACTTACTTAAGAAAGACTGAGACATGTTCCCTCCTCTAAAGAAGGTAGTTTATAAAATCCAGGTAATATTTATCTTAAAGAATTGGTGTGAGGAGGAAACAGGTAATGTATCTGAAATGTCTAATTCAGCGCCTAGTAGTATCTAGGGGTATAGTGTAGGTACTCAGTAAATGAGAGTGATCACTATTATTTAATTTTCACAGGAATGTCCAGATTTCACTTATAAATGAGTGTGGAAAGACATGTTATTTGTGTTGATATTAGTCTCCTCAAGTTGCCATAGCCAATATCATAAACTGAATGGCTTAAAAAACAAAAACTGATTTCTCACAGTTCCAGAGCCTGGGAAGTCCGTGATCAAGTTACCAGCAAAGCAGGCCTCTTCTCTTGTCTTGTAGGCAGCCAGCATCTTGCTGCGTAATCGTATAACTTCCTCCTTGTGCATATTTGTGGAGACAAAGAGAGAGCTCTTCACGCTCTCTTTTTCTAAGGACACTAATCCTATCAGGTTGGCAACACCGCCTTGACCTGGTCTAAAGCTAGTGTGTGTGTACAGGCATGTGTGCTCGCTCAGTTGAGTCCAGCTCTTTGTGACCCCATGGACTGTAGCCTGACAGGCTCCTCTGTCCATGGGATTTTCCAGGCAAGAATACTGGAGTAAATTGCATTTCCTTCTCCAGGGCATCTCCCTGACCCATGGATAGAACGTGCATCTTTTGCGTTCCCTGCATTGGCGGATGTGCTCTTTATCATTAACACCACCTGGGAAGCCGATCTAACCCTGATTATCTACCAAATGCCCCATCTCCAACTGCCATCACACTGGAGGCTAGGCCTTCCACATATGAATGTGAGTGAGGAACACAGCATTTAGTCCTTAACACTATTCAAAGTCTTTCATCTTTTAGTCCCAGAAGATAAAAAATTGGGTAGTGTACTCTCTAGTGGATTGGAATTGATTTCACAACTTTGAATCAGAGCCATCTTTTAAGTAAACATTTGCAATTAAAACCAAAAGTGTGCATTCAACCTCAGATTTGTTCTAGAAATACAATCATATGCATAGGGTGCAATCACCAGAGCTACAAACATAATGCACTAATTCACTCTTCAACAGGGACAGGTGTTTAAATGCCTTTCACTGTCCAGAGAGTGGCAAAGCCTGGACAATAACTTCAGTCTCAGACACAGCTTACTTTTTTTTGTTCAAAGGCTTATTGCAAATCCTGGGTGTCAGAATCAGGCTGTATAAGGAGAGAACAGGACTGAGAGTCCCCCACCTGGCTTACATGTCCAGCATTAGCACTAACGAGCTCTGTGACCTAAAGTAAGCTATCTAACCTTTCCCAGCCTCAGTCTCTTAGTGTGCAATAAATGGAAGGATTGGCTCAGTGTTTCTGCACCGTGTGCTGTGGTGCTCTGGGGCAACACAGACCTGAAGCACAGGGAGGAGCCAGGGACAGCTTGAGAGCCTTCCACATCCATATCAGCTCGGCACCTGTCTAAGCCTCACTAGGTCACTTGAAGAAAGGGTCCAGTGCAGAAGAAAAATGGTAACAGGCTGGAGATGAGTGGGCTAGAGCAAAGAGTTCCAAACCTCAATGTACTTACAAAGCAACTGAGGATCTGGTTGACATTCAGATTCTGATTCACTAAGTCTGGGGTGGTGCATTTCTAAGGAGCCTGGAGCTGCTGTTGCTGCTATTACTGCCTGTCTCCAGACCAAGCTTTCTGTCTAGTAAGAGACTAGATAATAGTATGAATCTCTAAGTCCAAAATTTTCATTTACTGAAATAAAAATATTTGTAGGGCAGGTGCATGAGTATCAGGTGAGAAACAAATGAAGCTTTGTAATCTTAAGGCTGTTCCAATAGATCCCGTATCCAAGAAAGTTTATGCTCCAGGAAGAACAGATCTGAAATGACATTTGGAGGGATGGGTCCAGCAGGATGGATTTGTGTGAGGTTGGTGGGTGCCTCCACCTCTTGGGGAATCCAAAGCAGATCTCTTCAAGGGTTGAGTGCAATTCTATTACCCTTTCCATTTTTCTGTTCACTTCCTCACTCCTTTGCACTGCCTGTATTCAGGTGAGATGGATAATAGAAATACCAAGATACCAATAATAAGAAAGGATTTTCTTACAGTGTTTGTGGTCCAATTGGAATTGGGAAGTAACAAATTTTCACAAGCAAAGCAACTCTTGAGGCCATCCAATTTGGTGGAACCCTGAGCGATTAAGAATATAATGGGGAAAATACCTAAAGTTTAAAGCCTCCAAAGGGCCCGCATCATTCATTTCAATACCAGAGATTTCCCGTCCCGACACCTCTGGTTACCCAACAAGTTGGGTAATTAGCTTGCTATCTGCCCGTCAGGGAACTAGTCTTAACACTATTGTGTTCGTTGGCACACACCTCCCTGATGAACTGTATCATTAAAGGTTGCAAAGATAATCCAGAGATGAATAGTCAGCAAAGCCACATGAAAACTGCCAAGATGAATTCAATTACATCCCAGAGACTAAAAAATAAATTGGAAATGAGGCAATTTCTTATTCAAGAAGACTTCCTCCGGATTCTCTCTGAATGTAAACACAGGGCTCTCTGCTGAGGATGGGGTCACCCACTGCCTAGGGAAAGCAGCTTGAATTATATTACCTTGGTGATCCCTGGCAGCATACACACTTCAGGAGGTGCACACCCTGCTCCCCTTTACTTTGTCTCATGTGCTGATTTCCAGCTCTCATAACATTTTAATTAAATTTGGGCTTGTCTTTCTTGCTCACCTTACTCTCTGCATCAAAGGAAAAGCTTTGCACATGCCGCCTGGCTGGGGTCCCTGCAAATCTTCCTTTCCAGAAGCAGGCTGCTTTGCCAGACAAGGAGAGCGGCAATTAAATCAAAGCAGAGTTAACTGCAGCTTCTTGGGGAGATAGCTGCATAGAACTTCAATGTGACTTATAGAGGAAGGCAATGAATTCTATAATGCAAATTTACATACAGGTCAAATAAGAAATGGTTTTGCATTTGATCATACATTGGGTATCAGGCAGTTGTCACACAATAAATAATTCATCTCGCATCGTCACTTGTTATGTAAATGATAGTCTATGTATATTAAAGCATTTAGCACTTAGAATAAAATGGACAGCTGGGGCCAAATGAATCTCTCTCAGGACATATTACCATTACTGCTCCCCAGTGAGTTTAACTCTTCACTTTTGAGGATGGTAATGAGGATATTAATTGAATAGGGCACGGGATTCATTGGGATTCATTTTGATGAAGTCAGGGTTACTCAAAAACAAGGGAATAATTTTAGTACGCCTTGATGGCATTAAATTTGGCACAGTCTGGGTTAACAGTCATGACACACAAATCAATCTGGTTGGGAATCAGCAGAAGTCAGGAGAATGACAAAGGTTAGCTATTTTCAAGTGGCAAACTCCTCTACATTCATTTTCTTTAAAATGCCACTTGGTCACCTGAAAAACATATTTAACCTTCTAACCATTCAACCAGATTTCTTGGTTTCTTCCAAAGCAGCAATTTTACTATCTAACTAGACTAACATTGATTATCCATTTGGATATCAAACCTATGGAAAGGAGAAGTTTTTTCTCACTTTGCTTCATAATCAAATTATAACAAAATTTTCCTGATGTCTGAATTTTCAAATCATTGTGAAATCGCAACCAAAAAGAAACATTTCTTACTGGTAGTGTTGGGCAATATCTCTCACCATATGTCTATTTATGTTGGACTCATAAATAGACATACGGTATGTTTTTGACTCAGGTGTGTTTTTGAAAGTTATTTGAAAAATGTTCAGCTCCAAGGTTTAGATGATTAATGGAACAGGGTGGCCCAAATGGAGACAAAGTCCAGGGAAAGCATAGAGCAGGAGAAATGGTCCTGAGGAAGTACCCACCATAGGGCAAACATTGGCCATTGAAAGCCATAATGGCCATTTAGGTCCAGTCCCAGGAGGAAAAAATAGAAAAAAGGAAGAGAAGTGGATTTTAGGAATTTGTGTCAGTATTAGTTCAGCCAGAAAAGCAGAACATCAGTAGGACATATGAATTTACACAAGGAATGAGCCATTGTGGCTAATCAAATACTAACATCCACAGGGTGGCAATGAGAAAAGTCTTGAGCAGACAGAAACTCAGGGAAAACAATCTAAATCTTCTCATCTATTAAAATAAGTCAGGAAGAAAGCTCTAAAGGAAAGGAAGATTCAGTGCTATTCAGAGTCTCAGGATTCAAGGAAACTCTCTTTAAAGGCCTAAGTCAGTCAGGCCCACTAAGAATAATGTCCCTTTTGATTCATCCAAGTAAATGATTCATGACTATACCCACATCTATAGAATCCTTTCCCAGCAGCATCTAGATTAGAGTTTGACAAGAAATAGATGTTTATGTTGCAACATGACCACTGCCTCCCCAAAGCTTGCAGACCACTCTACCCAGATACATGTTAGAAATGAAGTTTGGAGGGCTGTGCATCTTCTACTGGGGACAATTGTGTAATTATATAAATGGTAGAATTGTGTTACCAAATGCTAACACTTTGGAACTCAAGCAGATTTGCAGTGGAACTCTCTCCTGCATTTACTTGGCTGAGTATCTCTAAGAGGGATTTTTCCTTCCAACGTTGCAAGATTAATGCCAAGAGATAGAGCCACATGGATTCAGTTCTGCTGCCATTAACTGGACTCTAGTTGAGACAGAAGTGATGTCAATAGCAACAACAGCAACAGGAAATGCTTTGCTTTGACAGGGCTCCTCTGCACGGCCAATGAGTTTGGAGGACCGAGCTTCAGGGGTGAGCAATAATGATGAATTCACGAACATATGTTGTTAGCATATCTGGGATGCCAAGCAAACACTCGACAGAGTAGGAACCATAAAAGACTAGACATTCCGGAGTCAATTATGTGAAAGAATTGGAGCCATTACAATTTGAATAATTACATAACTGGGACTACTGTTATATCCTCTCCAATGACTGACATCTTAGGTACTGATGTAGCAGCTGCATATTCATATTTAAATACCAGAGTCCCTCGAATATTCTAGGGTACTGAGTTATTGTGACAGCATGATACTAAGCCTGGGCCTGTCTAAGGCCTGGGCAATCGAGCCAATGGATGAGCAATCAAAATCAGGTTGTTAGGGCAGGGTTGAAAATAGCACCAGAATCTCAGGAAAGCACAAAGGAAACCAGATATATGACAGGAAAATGGTAATATAACAAAACCAAACTCAAAAGTAAAATAATAGGAATGTAGAAGCTACTCAATGGCCAGGCCAATAAGCTAGTGCCCGAAGGTCAAAGAAACCTTGCTCCATCTGGAAACATCTCCATTTCCCCAACAGATTTGGCTACAAAATAAGTTCTGTCTTTCAAGGACCACCTTGTTCCCTTATAGAATCCTAACCACAGCCCATCCTTAAACCCACATGTTCCTCATATAAAGGAAAATTGAGAGTTTTTAATGGAAATTTCAGAGACACACAAAGAATAATATAATAATCCAATAGGGAAGTGATTAACTTGTCATCACTTGAAAAAAGCTACCATTTGGCTAATTTAAGTTGATTTAGAAACTTAAATATCAGCATAATACTGACCTTCAACCTCCTTCTGTGGAAATTTACATCATCATTAATCATAAATATAAAATACTAGCAATATAAACAAACAATTGAAAGACAAACAATGGATCACTTTGTTATTAAGATGGAAATGAGAAACCCAGAATCCTTTGAATTTCTTGGGAGGAGAGTAGACAGGAGAGACGGAAAACCCCCAAAATGGAAATATGAAAGAAGTTTTTATTATAATGGAGGTTATGAAAATTCCACCTAGGACTCAAGAAATCTGTGTGTACAACATAGGAAGCACATATGTACATTTCATAGGTTCAAATATGAATATGTAGTTTGCATCTGTAATGTGTATTTGTTTTTCTTCTGACACCTCACAGCTAGAACTGTTAGTAGGAAGGGAGAAGAGGATGCAACAGGTATATTCACAAGACCAAGATTGAGAAGAGAGGGGAAGAAAGAGAAATTGAGAGTAAATGAATGAACAGGGAGGGGATTGGGACAAAGAAAGAGCAGGAAAAGGCAAAATATAAGGAAGAGTCCTATAGAAGAAAGGAAAACAGGGAAATAAAAAAATGGGAGAGAGGAAACCAGGAAAGACAGAAGAGTCATGATATAACTTGTTTGAGACTATTTCCAGAGAGCTCTGTTGTGCGAGTGGATTGTCCTGCAGGGCTGAGGAACAAACTGCAGTCTAACAAAGAGGAAAGGAAGAGTACTAGAGGGCAAGAAATAAAATGTACTGTGATTAAGGTTGAGACACCTTACAATAAGTCTTAATGAAAAATGAAATGAACTGCTTACTGACCTCTTTAGACCTTTGATCTAATTAGTAAGAAACCAAAGAAAAATTTTTAAGCAGCTTGAACAGAGGAAAAATGATGCATTTTTGACCTAAAAAGTTGTTCTCCTGCAATCCTTCTCCCCTCTAGTGACAAAGAAGAACCACCCACATCCAATCCCTAAGAAACTCTTTCTGCTCCTTCTCAGAGTTTCTGAATCTTCCACCTCACTCTGCCTACCAGCTCCTTCCCTTCAACAGTCGAAATTCACTCTCTCACAGCCCCTCCAGCCATCGCCATATGTGTCTACTCTTCAGGAGAAGGAGATCAGAGAGTTCTTTCAAAAGTGCATCCAATCATGTTACTCTTTCAAAACCCTTCCAAGCCTTCTCCTTGTAGTCTCAACATCTCCAACATTTGATCTACAAAGTGTTGCCTGATCTGGCCCCTACGTGCTCTGTCATCCACTGTGCTTTAACCACGTGGACCTTCTTTAAAGCTTCTTGAACAGCCAGTGCCCAGTTCAGTCCTGCCTGAGCTGTTCTTCCCTCTGCCTGAAAGTCTTGCCTAGACTTTCATATGCCATTCTTTAACTTAAATGGTCTGTCTTCAAAGAGGTATTCTCTTTGACTAGAAAAGAAATTATGCTAAATCACAGCACCGTCTCCTTCTATCATGACTTTTTTAAAGAAGATTTTTTGCATGTAGACAATAGTTGGATGTCTGTCTCTCCCACCAGAAAAGTCATAGAACATTTTATTTATGCCCATATCTACATAAATAAATGTACAATGCAGCCTAGCAGCAGGTCTTATCAGTGTACAGAAGTCGGTGCTTCTACCCTCAGTCTAGGGATTTTTATGTTGAGAAGTTTAGCAATGCCTGGAAAATTCATTATGTATATCAAATGTGTTCTATAAAGGGCCAGATAGCAAATATCCAGGCCTTTGAGGTAGTAGAGTCTCTGTTGCTGCCACTCAGCTTAGCTTGGAGGGTGAAAACAGCCATGGATAACGCATAAGCAAACGAGTATGGCCATGTTCCAACAAAATGTTATTTTGGACACTGAAATTTGAATTTCACATGTCATTATTCTTCTATGTAAAAACTATTCTTAGCTTTTTCATACTGTTATAGCTAGAGCACAGAGGACAAGATGGTTGGATGATATCACTGACTCAATGGACTTAAATATGAGAAAGCTCCAGGAGATGATGAAGGACAGGGAAGCTTGGCATGCTGCAGTCCATGCAGTCGAAAAGAGTCACACATGACTGAGCAACTGAACACAACAAAATTCTTAGCTTGGGGGCCATACAAAGGTAGGCAGAGGGATAGATTTGGTTTGTGGGCTGTAGTTTGTCAATGCTGATTTATGTTAGAACCACTTTCCATTCAGTCTTCCTCCTTTCCTTCACAACCTCTCCTCATTGTAAAACCAACCTAATGACAATGACAACAGCGACAAATACTGCTTCCAGAGAGAGAAAATAATCTAATCATGTCATGAATACACACATGTGAGCGCACAGGCACACACACACGCACTCACTCACACACTGCTTAATTTCCTTCAATGCCTTCCCATTTCTCTTTCTGTTGTTGTTTAGTCGCTTAGTCTTGTCCAACTCTTTGCAAATCCATAGACTGCAGCATGCCAGGCTTCCCTGTCCTTTTCTTTATTCCCTGTTCATTTCTCTTTGATTAAAGTCAAAACTTCTGAATAGGGTTTATGAGACTCCTGGAGTTGTTGGTTGAGCCCCCACCTTGAGCCTGTGCACTGGCTAGGCTGGGACTTCTCACATCATTTCCCTGGTCTAGCTTGCTCAGCTCCAGGTGTCCACGAGGCTGCCCTCACATTTTTCTCCCTGCCCTTCCCTAACTAGTGATCAGTACCTTTGTAGGGAACATTTCCTTGCAGGGGTGAGATCAGGGGTGAACACTTCCTTGCCTATTCTGTGTTCCCTGGAGCCAGCAGTCCCCCATGGGGCAGATTCTCTGGGTGACCCACCCAATGTCCCTGCCTCCCACCTCCTGTGACCTTCTTCTTACCTGGCAGGGCTCACCTTCCACCAAAAGTCTAGAAATCCACTTCCTAATGAGTTATATTTTTTATTCCTAAGTTTGTGTGTGTATGTGTGTGTGTGTGTGTGTGTGTGTGTGTGTGTGTGTGTGTGTTTGTTGCCATTGTGAAAGATACTGGGTTTTTTTTTCTCCCATTTTTGATAGTTCACTCCTGTTATATAGAAATGGAACTGATTCTTGATTGTTGTATGTTGAGCTGAGTGCAGGCCTTTTTGGCTCCATGTCCAACTCCCCCCATCTCACCATGCCCCACCCTCCCTATCCTCTTGGAACCAGAAGCAGAGTCTGGGAACCCTATTACTGAGTGATCATCTGAAGCCTGACTCTAAGTTAGCAGCCCCTTGCTGTCGTCTTCCTCTCCCTGAAGACGTGCTCTCCCATCTTTCTCAGGAATGTTGAAGATGCGTAACTAAGGCAGCAGGTGGCGCTATTGGTAAAGAACCCACCTGCCAGCAAGGGATGCAAGAGATGTGGGTTCCATCCCTGGGTTAGGAAGATCCCCTGGAGGAGGGCATGGCAACTCATTCCAGTATTCATGCCTGTAGAATCCCATGGACAGAGGGGCCTGGTGGACTACAGTCCATAGAGAGTTGGACATGACTGAAGTCAGGCAATGCAAGGCAACAGGAGCCTCAGGGCATCAGCATGAGTTGTTCGACTTGGCTGAGACCAGTCACTTGTTTTTTCTAATCCAGACGTTGTCACATAATTGCTAGGTGATGGCCATGTGATCTTGTTGTGACCAATGAGATTTGTTAAGAAAAACTTCTTGCAGTTTTGTTGATATTTGTTCATAATCCTTAGCTTGAAAAATTAGATAATAATAGGCACAGATATAGAGATTTTCCATTTTTAGGGAGGCAAGTATCATTTGAGCTTCAGAACATCCATGAGAGACTTCAAAATTTTTAAACTGCCTTAATATGTCAGATGCCTTCCACCAAATGTTTGAAACACTAAGAAATGTAATTAAAGACATCCCTGGCTTCCAGCCCAGGGCCTTAGCTGGTCCCCCACCCCACTAATGTTGACAATCTAATGGTGGCTGTTGCTGCTGCTAAATCACTTCAGTCGTGTCCGACTCTGTGCGACCCCATAGACGGCAGCCCACCAGGCTCTGCCGTCCCTGGGATTCTCCAGGCAAGAACACTGGAGTGGGCAGAAACTAGAAATTTACCTTCACTTATTAACTGTGACAATATATATGTATTGTGATCCATATGAAGAAACTAGTTGATACTAACTTAAAGGGCTGTTTAAAAGTAACAAAAATAACAGAGATGCTGTTAGAAATGTAGACTATTTTGCATGGTTATCTTAGTTCAGGAATTACTATTGACTGAGTGGTTTATCAACCATGGAAATTTATTTCTCACAGTTCTGGAGGCTGGGAGTCTAGATTATGGTGCCAGCATGGCCAAGTTCCAATGAGAACCATCTTTCAAGGCTGCAGATGGCTGACTTCTCATTGCACCCTCCTCTGGTGGAAGGGAGGCAGAGAGGAAGCAAGTTCTCTTGTGACTCTAATTCCATTCACGAGGGCTTCATCCTTACAGCCTCATCTAATCCTAATTACCTCCTAATTACCATCACATTGGGGCTTCCCAGGTGGCACAGTAGTAAAGAAACTGCCTGCCAATGCAGGAGACACAAGAGACTCAGTTTCAGTCCCTGAGTGGGGAAGATCCCCTGGAATAGAAAATGGCAACCCACTCCAGTATTCTTGCCTGGAAAATTCCATAGACAGAGGAGCCTGGTGGGCCACAGTCCATGGAGTCACAGAAGAGTCAGAACACATACACACACATACAACACACACCTTGGAGTATGGTTTCAACAGACAGACTTTAGGGAGACACAAACATTCATTCCTTAACAATAGTTGAAAGACACTATGAATTTAAAAAGTAGGAAAAAGCATTTCTGAAACATTCAAATGTGTGAAATAACTTTTATGTTAGAAAGTCCAAAGAAAAGTTTTACATTTAGGAGGGACTTGGCTAATGAAATAACGAACATAAAATGAATTGGAAAATCAAAATTTAGTCTCTGTCTCAAGGCTGATATTATTCTTGTGTGTATGTGTGTGTGTGTGTGTTAATCTCTGAGGACACCCACTTGAAGACTGAAGTTTATGCATTGGTGCTCCACACAGGGTCCATCTGCAAGGCCCTTGTCACCCTCCTCCATTCACAGGAAGAGCCACTACTAACCGGCTCACAGCTCATGGCTGGCCCCTCACTGGGAATTGCCCTCTGTAGTCAGGCAAGTTCCATGTCCAGGGTCATGAGCCCTCCCTTGGGGTACTTGTTGACCTGTGACTGTTATATGCTGAAAGACAAAGGTGCAACCCTTTTGCGTAAATTTGTAAGATCATTCAAGTTCCAGAGTTTCTTCAAGAATATTGTTGGAGTCTAATTTGCAATCAGATCCTTGAGCCAGGCAGTTCTATCTTCCTTACTTGCTTAAAAGGGTATCTCCAGGGAGTGTTTTCCAATAAGCGTTGGGTATGCAACTCTCTCTCAGATTATATATATATATATATATATATATATATATATATCACTCTGATACCACTACTTGGTTGAAATTGAAATTTTTATTTCTCAAGAGATGAATAAAACAGTATGAGGGAACTGCTAAACTTGGCTTGTGAAAGTGAAAATTGAAAGGCGCTCAGTTGTGTCTGACTGTTTGTGACCCCATGGACTATACAGCCCATGGAATTCTCTAGGTCAGAATACTGGAGTGGGTAGTCTGTCCCTTCTCCAGGGGATCTTCCTGACCCAGGAATCGAACCAGGGTCTTCTGCATAGTAGGCAAATTCTTTACCAACTGAGCTGATTTCTGCATAAATTTGAAAAAGATAACTGGTTGCTGAAGTAGAAGGCAGGAAAATGAGGAAAATACACTATTCCATCAGATATTTTAAATAGTCAATTTTGAATACAGAGAAAAAAGCAAATGTACTCTTTCTTCTCAAAGTTCATGATAATAATGGGCTTCCCACGTGGCTCAGAAGTAAAGAATGTGCCTGCTGATGCAGGAGACGCAGGAGCTGTGTGTTTGATCCCTGGGTCAAGAAGATCCCATGGAGGAGGAAACGGCAACCCACTCCAGTCTTCCTTCCTGGAGAATCCCTTGGACAGAGGAACCTGGTGGATTAAAGACCATGCGGTTGCAAAAATGTCGAATATGACTTAGTGACTAAGCAACAGTAGCAGCATATCACCTACATTCAGAGAGATAAATCCCCTCCTCATATTTATACAAGAAACTCATAAGATTGTGATACTTATCAGAACTGGTTCTATGGACCAGTTTTGCTTCCTTAAAAACAACTGTAAGAGATATTCTTAAAATAACAATGCATAAAATTTTCCTGAAGGCCAATGAGTGAGAAGAAAATCTATTCTCTCTTTGAGAAAGATCAGATAGTTTTGTACCTGAATGTCAAATGCAGACTAAATTATTAAATATCTGTCACCCAGGAGGAATGACTAACTTTTCTTGTTTCTCTTCACACTGGTATATAAAGGTTTTTTTTTTATTAAGACTATAAACCCTAATTAGTACTTAAAAGTATACAGGGAGGTATTTGGTTCTATTCAACAAAATGTACGACATAAATTCAAACTATTATTACTTATAAAATGCGAACAGTTATTGGCTGACCTGTGGGCTTTTTATTTACTGATCAATTTTGCAATGGAAAGAAATAATACGTTAATTTAATAATTGTCCACTGTTGAGACATCATTAGCCAGTTAGGACTCGGCAGAGACTTAGAGCTAAAGGTCTAGAGCACAGACTTTAGTGCACTAGAATAAACAATGCTCTAAATGATATCTTGATGACCTATAAGGGTTAATGCATTTCCTAAGTAAGCACTTTAGACCATTGTTAGTGGTAGAAATGGCCCTACTAATGTATAGCCAGCAGAGCATAACATTTTAAAGATATGTGTCTTTCTTGAAGCACTAAAGGTTAATTAAGGGAGGATGTATTTGAACTAGGAGAAGAATGCTTTCCTTTAAAAACAATAGTAAGCACTAAATTGTCAGCATTAGATTCCTAAGTAATGCCAGCACACAATTGAGACCCCCGAACAACTTCCTGCTGAAATATCCAGCCCAGAAGAGCAGTTTCTTAGGCACTGATGAGTCTTCACAATGGGATTTACGAGCTAGGGTCAGCACTTTGAATTATACTAACCAGCAATGGGAGCAGACTCTGGGATAATCTAAAGGCAAGACCTCAGTGTAATAATTACCTTGAACTTTTCATATATATGGAATCCAAACAAAAGCCATAAAATACACATGTAAAGACGACTGATGTTAGTGAAAAAATAGTCATGGAAACCAGTACAAGAAACCTGAAAGAGTGAAAAGTCACACCACCCTAGGACCCGAGGACCTAGTCCATTAGGGCTTCCCTGGTGGCTCAGAAGGTGAAGAATCTGCCTGCAATGCAGAAGAGCCAGGTTTGATCCCTGGATGAGAATGATCCCCTGGAGAAGGGAATGGTTACCCACTCCAGTTTTCTTCCCTGGAGAATCCCTTGGACAGAGGAATCTGGCAGGCTATAGTCTGTGGGGTCACAAAGACTTGGACATGACTGAATGACAAACACTTTCATTTTAATATATTCTTCTCATTCATTTCTTGCTTTGCTTGCAATGTGCAACTTTATGTACTCACTTTATCAAGTTCTGGGTTTTAGACAGATAGTTGTATGTTCTTTTTTTCCTTGCTTTTCTTTCTTTCTTTTTTTTTTCATGTACTGTGTTTTTTATTAGTGTGGGTAAAATTTTATCTCTACTTCATGATTCTCGTTTTTATTTCATCATTTCTAGAGTGTGCATTCTCTTCCTCAATGGCTCACTCTTCCAATCTCTTCTGAAGGCAGTTCTTTCTTATCGGTATAGTCTCACTGAAGTCTAGTGATAATGTTTTATTAAATGTTACATTGAGGATGAAATTCCCCACAGCAGGTAGCCCAGAAATCATTACCATTCTGAATATTTTCTGTACTGAGATGATAATGATAAACACAAAGCCTCAGCTGGACGTTTACCACTTATTACTTAATCTACCAACCCCCTGTGGGTATATTTTGGTGTCTTCAAATGCCCACCCAAGGGTTGTACAAAAGCCTGAAGCTAAAATACATAAATAAGTTTTAGAAGGTCCTATTATACAACATAAGCTTTTGGCTTTAAGGAGATTGTTATCTTACTAACAAGAAGCCCAAAGTAACCCAAGTATTTGAAAAAAATGTGCACACCACTAAGCACCCCTTCTAAGTATTTTGAAAACTCTTCCTAAAATATTTTTCTTCTTTTGACTGAAGACCACCTGAAATGCTTCAAATCGCCATTTAATGAAATGTCTAGATAGGGGTAGTAGAAGAGTTTTTAAAAGAACTGTCTCCAGACATCTTGAACTCTGCAAGTCAAGTTGGCCTAGCCGTTAGTCAAGTTCTAAGGAAGACTGAACACCAGGCACAAAAGGCCAAAAGGCTGAACACCACCCCAGGCAAAAGGATGGTGAAGACAGCAATGTATAGGAGAGTGAACCATTTATATTCTTAACGGCACTTGGTGTCTCCAAGCTGCAAAGGTGAATCCACTTCTCATTATGTGAAGATTCACCAGATTTGCTTATGTTAAATAAAAATATATATGTGATGGGCAGATAGGTTTTGAGATCAAAACAAAGAAGTGAGAGAGTGTAGATGTGTTGCAAGGTCCCAATTCTTCTTCCTCATGGATGCCAAGGAGGGTTGAAATGTAGCAACCACCAAGCAAGAAATTTAATCAACTGAGAATTAAAATGCTTTCCACATTTAAATTCCATTTTCAGATGATTACGGGAAAGGAGTTTTAAAAATCATCTCTTTAGGCAGCCTGAATTGGAGGGGGTTTTGGGGGAGAATGGATACATCTGTATGTATGTCTGAGTCCCTTTGCTGTTCACCTGAAACTATCACAACATTGTTAATCGGCTATACTCCAACACAAAATTAAAAGTTCAAAAGAAAATAAAAGGAAGTTTTAATAATGTAATTAATTTAATTGATAATTTAAAAAATAAAATAAGAGCTATGTTGGATTAATTAGAAGTTAACTAAAGAAAATACAGTTCAAAATCTTCAAAAATCATCTCTTTAGAAGACAATGCTTTAATTTTCAAGTTAAAAAAAAAAATTCACATGCTCTTGGAGATATGGTTTGCTTTATAAGGAGAGCTTATCCACAGGAAGTGATGGGGAGTCCTGGGTGATGATGACCAAGCACTTGATGCAGGTTGGAAGTGACCTGGGTGAGCAATGATTTGTACAAACTAACTCTTGTAGAACATGTGTTCAACAGTCCCAGGTTGTGGCTGGTACTATGCTAAAGGTCGTGTATGACATAAAGAAGAATAAAATATAGCCCCATCCTCAAGAAACCAATGACGGAAAAAAGAATTTCTTGAGGAGAAAAGGAAAAACTAGATATAACTATGATACAAAATAAAAGAAACAAGTATCCTGAGTCTCCTTTTATAGGAATGACTAAGAAAAGCCTAATGAAGGAAAGAAATAGCACTTGATCTAAATGTGAAAGCAAGAATAAGAGGCATTTTCTTCTTAACATTTCTTATAGCAAAAGAAATACACATTCATGGTAGGAATTTAGTGACTATAAAAAGACAACAAAAAAAAAAGAAAGGAAAACTACAGCCCCTGTCAACATTTTGGTGTATATGCTCAAAAAAATTTAGTTAACACATGCAATTTAAAACATCATGAGAAATACTGGGCTGGATGACTCACAAGCTGGAATCAAGATTGCTGGGAGAAATATCAGTAACCTCAGATTGCAAATGACACCACATATGGCACAAAGTGAAGAGGAACTAAAGAGCCTCTTGATGAAAGTGAAAGAGGACAGTGAAAAAGCTGACTTGAAACTCAACATTAAAAAAACTGAGATCATGGCATAAGGTCCCATCACTTCATGGCAAATAGATGGGGAAACAATGGAAACAGTGAGAGACTTTATTTTCTTGGGCTCCAAAATCACTGTAAATGGTGACTGCAGCCATGAAATTAAAAGATGCTTGCTACTTGGAATAAAAGTTATGACTAACCTAGACAGCATATTAAAAAGCAGAGACATTACTTTGTTGACAAAGGTTCGTCTAGTCAAAGCTATGGTTTTTTAGTAGTCATGTATGAATGTGGGAGTTTGAACAAAAAGAAGGCTGAACACTGAAGAATTGATGCTTTTGAACTGTGGTGCTGGAGAAGACTCTTGAGAGTCCCTTGGATGGCAAGGAGATCAAACCAGTCAATCCTAAAGCAAATCAATCCTGAATATTTATTAGAAGGACTGATGCTGAAGCTGAAGCTCCAATACTTTGGCTACCTGATGCAAAGAGCCAATTCTTTACAAAAGACCCTGATGCTGGGAAAGATTGAAGGCAGGATGAGAAGGGGATGACAGAGGATGAGATGGTTGGAAGCCATCACTGACTCGATGGACATAAGTTTGAGCAAGCTCTGGAAGATGATGAACGACAGGGAAGCCTGGTGTGCTGCAGTCCATGGGGTTGCGAAGAGTTGGACGTGACTGAGAGACTGAACAACAACAATCATTAAAATTGATAAGATAATTGATAAGATAAAATTGATAAGATAATTTGCATGTTATTGACATGCAAATATGTTCACTATTGTTAGGTGAAGATATATGATTGAGTTGGCTATTTATACATGCATGTATAAAATATATACAGTGAATCATATATGCTGTGATAGAATAAAAATTGTGTAGCATTTTTAAATTAACTACTTACATTTTTTTTTTACTTTTGAATTTTTCTCTTTAAAGAGAATGGCTTTTAAACACATTTTTAACTTAATAAAATACTTGACAAACTTTTAATGTCCTGGTTGGTTAAATATAACAAAAATCAATATGTAATATCTGCTTAATTATCACTAAGTTGGTCAGCAAATTCAAACACTTAGAAAAAATGTGGTTTACAACTTCTAGCAAATAAGAATTCTTTACCACATTCTTACAATTGTGATTTCAGAGAACAAAACATACGTAGTCTCAAGGTTATAAGCCAACAATTCTTGAGGAAAAAAGCTATTAAAGCAGAACAGTGAATTTTATAGCAGACCCCTTTGTCCTTTGTGATAAACAGAAAGAAACTCAACTTTGTGATGACAAGATACAGGAAAAGTATAGATTTAACTTAATATTTATGGTAATGGAATGCAAATGTTCTTTAACCTTCTTTCTTATCTTTCTAAACAAAGGGTAATGGCCAAGTCACTGCTTTGCATTCTCAGAGACTGACAATGTAAACAGATTATTAAAGCCAAAGTTTTCCACCAAGCACCATTTGAATCAAAGTTTCTATGTTGTAATCAACATATGGTTTCAACTATAATTTCAATCAAGACTAAATCAAAGTATTTAGGGCTTTATAATTTTCTGTTTGCATAATGCATACTGTTGAACAAAATGGTGTTTTACCTAACAATATGGAAAAAACATCTATTCCTACCAGGGATTAATATAATATTATTTTAATGGCTGCATTATAGTCCATACAAGGACTAAATCATACTTTAATTAACAATTATTGTTGGACATTATCAAAATTTTCCAACTTTTTATTAATATGAATAATGCTTCTGTGACTATCCTATTATGAAATACTTTCTACATGCACACATATGGCAGTGGTTTAGTCTCTTAGTATCTGACTCTTTTCATCCCGTGGACTGTAGCCCGCCAGACTCCCTCTGTCCTTGGGATTTCCCAGGCAAGAATACTGGAGTGGGTTGCCATTTCCTTCTCCAGGGGATCTTCCCGACCCAGGGACCAAACTTGAGTCTCCTGTACTGCAGACTGATGCTTTACTGTTGAGACACCAGGGAAGCCCACATATATATTTGTGCATTTTCTCATTATTTATCTCAGATAATCTCTAAAAGGGGAAATTTTGGACAAAGGATATGCCCACTTTAAAGGCTATCCTTGAGTATTGCCCAAATACCTTCCTGTAAATTGTGTACATTTATGCATTTTAAGTACCATAGAATGGTGTTATAGTTTCTGTTTTTCTGGAATGGGTAGCCATTCCCTTCTCCAGGGGATCTTCCTGACCTAGGGATCAAATTCAGGTTTCCTGCATTGCAAGCAGACCTTTTACAGTCTGAGCCACTAGGGAAGCCTGTCTGTTTTCTTTTTTTGTTTTTGTTTTGTTTTTTACAAACTTTTAAATACTGGGTATTATCATTTTTCAAAATTATTTCTTAACATATGGGTGAGACATGGCATCTTATTTTGTTTTAAGTTGCATTTTATTTCTAGTGAGGCTTTGTTATATTGAAGTTATGTATGGGTCATATTTGGGGTCATCTGCACTTACATATGACCCCATGTATGACAGGTTGGATTACAGTTTTCTGTATTCCGAGCCTCTCCCTAAGGTGCTTCTACCCATGAGAGGAGTGTGCACCCCAGA
The DNA here is from genome assembly GCF_054371585.1 of Giraffa tippelskirchi. Taxonomy (NCBI): domain Eukaryota; kingdom Metazoa; phylum Chordata; class Mammalia; order Artiodactyla; family Giraffidae; genus Giraffa; species Giraffa tippelskirchi. The sequence continues at coordinate 124,355,631 of NC_137283.1, forward strand.
GGTGAACTCACCGGTGGTTACCTGAACCCTCTGAAAGAAATTGGAGTGGATGTGGCATGCCTCTTGTCAGGTGTTTTAAGAATGAGCTCTTTGTTTACATGTTCTCCTTCCTTCAGCCATTAGACTGAAAACCTGGAGAGAGACAATGCCCGAGGAGAGCTGCTCTTGTGGAGAAGCTGTTCCTGAGAAGAACCAAGATTGTCCCATAATGAACAAACAATATGAGTGAGAAGTAACTTTTTGCTGCTGTGAGACACTGATGGCAGCCTGATGTCATTTGTTTCCTTAGCTTAACCTAGCCTTGGAGGATAATTCCATAACTTGAACCAAAGGTGAGAAATACTAACAAAAAGAACCCTAAACACATGGTGTTCACTTCAGGGCTGATAAGTGGTTAGTGAATAAATTCTTATTAGAAACTGATGGATAGAATCCAGATCTTGTAATGGTAAAAACACTCAGTCCTAACTTGGAAGTCAAACTGGACCAAAGGAGTGTATTACTCAGTGAAAAACTTGGAAAACAGAGTATCAGCAGCAAGCCTTGGTTACTATTTGGTTCATTCAGCCTGGTGCTTATAACAAGAGATGAATTATTAAAAGAATTTACTTGTTTTCCACAGAGAAAAGAGAGTCTAGAAACACTGAGATTACAATGCTAGATGATGCAGTGAGCTTCTATCACCAACCAGGGAAAGATATAACCCAGAAAGCCTTTGAGTGACAAAGGATAATTAAAACTCAGCCTCTTGGCAAGTCCCAAATCAAGACTGTTGAAACTGAATTGATTTTAGCACCCAGTAAATTCAGGTAAAAGAGACTACAGATAAGGCTTTCCCAAATCCCAGCCTGATAAACTCAAGATACCCATAATTAAGTGTGGAAAGTCAAGTCCTGAAAACATTGTAGATGCTAAGTCCTGGCACATTATACTAATTAAAAGCAAAAAAAAAAAAAAAAGCTGACCATGTTTTTTAATTTAACTGCTAAAATTACCCTCATCCTGGCCTCAAAGAGATTATGACTATTGAGAATTAAAATAACCTTAGGACACTTACTAGATTGATAAAGCTTATGGAAAAGATGTTCTGTACAGCAAACAAAACAATCAACAGAATAAAAAGAACCTACAAAATGGGAGTAAATATTTGCACATTGTATATCTGATGAAGTGTAAATCTCTCAAATATGTCAAGAACTCAAAAAGTTCAATAACAACAACAACAAAACACCTAGTAATCAGATTTTAAAATGGGCTAAGGACTTAACTAGACATTTTTCTAAAGATGACATACAAATTGTCAACAGGTATATGGAAAAATGCTCTTAGTCACTAAACATTGGGGAAATTCAAATAAAAGCCACAGTAAGATATCATCTCACATTTGTCAGGATGGCTATTACTTAAAAAAAAAAAAAAAAACCACTAAAAGCACCAAGTGTTCATGAGGATGTGGAGAAACTGGGATCTGTACATACTATTAGTGGGAGTACAAATGGTACAATGTGGAACACAGTACGGAGCTTCCTTAAAATATGAAACCTAGAACTATCATACGATCAAGCAATCTCACTTCTGAGTATGAATAATTAAATCAGGATCACCAAGAGATATTTACACCCCCTTGCTCACTGAGGAACTATTCAAACTAGCTGAGATGTGGAAACAACTTAAATGTCAGGCAACAGATTGAATGGATAAAGAAAATGTGGTCTATACATACAATGGATAATCTTCTACTTTTTTAAAAAAGGAAATTTCACAACACATGACAACATGAATTGACATTATTGACATTATATTAAGTGTAATAAATCAGAGACAGAAATACAAGTACTGCATAATCTACTCACATGAGATATCTAAAATATTTAAATTCACAAAACTGAAGACTAGAACAGTGGTTTCCAGGGCCTGGGTTACTTGAGAAGAGGGAATTGCGAATTATTAATCAACCGAAACAGGCAAAAAGAGATGAATAAGCTCCAAAGATCTGCTGTACAACTTCGTGTCTACAGTCAGCTATCATGTACACTTAAATTTTGCCAAGAAGATAGCACTCACGTCAAGGGCCCACACCACAATAAAATTTTTAAAATTGATAATGCATAAAATCTTCTTTGTAATCTCTGTTGTCCTTTACAGAAATAATTAAGGAGGAAAAGAAAAAAGGAAGAAACTCCTAGAGAAAAGAATCAAGGGCCACAAAGAACAATGAGTTGCTATTCTCAGAGAGGAAAATGAAGGTTTATGCAAGAAACAGTACGATATCTGTGCTGTGGCATTTCAGCTGTGTCCCTCTTTGTTGTCTCATTTCTCGATGGGAATTGTACGGTGGAGTGATGCTATTCCTGTTCCATCAGTGTGCATATGTGTGAAGGATAAGGATGGAGCATATAACTCATATTTAGTGTACAAGTTACCAGTTTAAGAGGAGTTTTCTCCAAGGCTGATACAGGGATAATCTGGCATCTCTCGGATATCTGAAGTTCAAGTTTATTGTAATTGGGTAAGTGTTGGATTTTCTCCCTTGCGGGGAGTAGCAGATTAAATTAAGGCTCACTCATATTTGGTACCCCTTCTCATAGGCAGATTATAAACTTCCACTCTCTGAAATTCTTGGATGACTATATGAATTTTTCCATCCCCCTACTTCTGTGTGTGTCTGTGAGAGAGAGACAGAAACACAGAGAGAGGAGGTAGAATTGACAAATTTTACCTCACTTCCATAGTGTAAATTAAAGTTGCAAATACTACCTCTAAAATCTTGTGGTCGTTTCAAAAATATAACTGTCTTTGATTCTTCTAGGTAAGAGCCTAATAAAGAACTAAAATGATAGATTATTTAGTTATTCAATTGTGGATGTGTCTGGTGGTGTCAAATACCATTTATGATTTTTTTCTCCCCCCTCTGATTTGAAATGCTATCATTATCATATGCTACATTTCTATTTAACTTCAGTTCAGTTAAGTTGAAATTGAGGTTCTAGATTTACTGTTGTATTTCACTTATCTGTCTTCCAGCTACACAATATTTTAGTGACTGTGCATTTATGTACATTTTTGCACTGTATATAGCCAACATCCTCATCATGTCTACTATTATTCTGGTTTATCAAGACTGTATTGGCCATTCTCATACACTTGCTCTTATAAATTAACTTAATAATTATTTTGTCAAGTTCCCTCCAAATTTCATCAAGAGAATGATTTCCCACACAATTTTTAAATTAATTGGGAGAATTGACATCTTAAATATGGAGAGTTCATGTCAAGAAGATACATGTCAGTTTACTAACTCAAGTCATCTTTTATTTTCTTCCTTTGTAGAATTGTCTATTCTTCTGCCCATGGAAAGTTAAAAAATATTATCTCAGTTGAGATAAATTATTCTAGTTTTTCATTTTTAAAAAAGATATTTTTATAGTCATCTAAGATTTTCTTTGTTTTTAATTTTTTTCAACTACATCTTTTGGATTTTTTCAGTTAGGCAATTGCATAACTTAAATAATGATAGTTTATATTAATTTCTAAAACCGATATATGATTTTACTTTAATTGCATGAGAACTTCCTACATAATGTTGAATAACAATAGACATCCTTGTTTTGTTTGTGATTTTAACAGTAACACTTCATCTACTGCAGTTTTTAAAATAACAGGGACTGTTGGTTTCTTAGTGAAACTCTTTTTATGTTAAAAACCATCTCTTGAATCCTAGTATATTCCGTTTTTATCAGAAGTGGATATTAAAATCATCATTTGGAAGTGGATATCATCATTTGAGAGGATTATAATGTGTTCATATTATCAACTTATAGGTTGATTATTTTAACATCAATAAGATATATCCTAATATATTTGAATTTTAGGAGTAAATTCAATTGTCTATTAAATATTATTAGTTTAATACCCAACTGGCTTCAATTTGCTACATTTTATTTGGAATTTTTTTCATTTTGCTAACATGTCAACCCCATGAGGACTAGGATCTTCTATTGTATCTTTACTACAGTTTATAATTAATAATGACCACTATATTTAGCTATGTGAGATTGTTCTTTTTATGTGCTTGCTCTAATTGTCAAACTATAACCTTCTAATACTTAGGGACTTAAGGAATATAGCTGAAAATGGCAGATTAAATTGATGTAACTGATTCAATCACCCTATCTCTGTGGCAAAAAATGAAACAAATGATGGATAAAACATAACTTTAAAAAAATCCATTCCATTAATAAAAAAGAAGGAATATCTCTGGTTCCAGAAATGAGAAGAAGAAGCAAAACATGAGAACAGATTACCTGGCCACTCACAGAGCTTTTTGTCACAAATGGATTTCTAAGAGGTTAGAAGCTGAGTCCTAATGCCTGATGGAACTAAAAGATGTGGCCTTTGTCCAATGGGAGGACAGACAAGGAGCCAAAATTGATCCATCCCTATAAGCCAGGAGCATACAAGAGGTTCCTTTTCTGCTTACAAGTAAAGGAGCACAAGGACTTGACTATATCTAGAGTGTGAGTGAAAAGAAAAAAGTCAAAACCTCAACTTCATCAAGTTCATCTGTGAGGTCTAAATCTATTGCACCATTGTAATTTAGACGATCAGGTCATGGTGGAGAGGTCTGACAGAGTATGGTCCACTGGAGAAGGGAATGGCAAACCATTTCAGTATTCTTGCCTTGAGAACCCCATGAACAGTATGAAAAGGCAAAAACATAGGACACTGACAGATGAACTCCCCAGGTCGGTAGGTGCCCAATATCCTAATGAATATCAGTGGAGAAATAATTCCAGAAAGAATGAAGGGATGGAGCCAAAGCAAAAACAACATCCAGTTGTGGATGGGACTGGTGATAGAAGCAAGGTTCGATGCTGTAAAGAGCAATATTGCATAGGAACCTGGAATGTTAGATCCATGAATCAAGGAAAATTGGAAGTGGGCAAACAGATGTTCAAGCTGGTTTTAGAAAAGGCAGAGGAACCAGAGATCAAATTGCCAACATCCATTGGATCATTGAAAAAGCAAGAGAATTCCAGAAAAACATCTATTTCTGCTTTATTGACTATGCCAAAGCCTTTGACTGTGTGGATCACAATAAACTGTGGAAAATTCTGAAAGAGATGGGAATACCAGACCACCTGACCTGTCTCTTGAGAAACCTGTATGCAGGTCAGAAAGCAACAGTTAGAACTGGACATGGAACAACAGACTGGTTCCAAATAGGCAAAGGAGTCCATCAAGGCTGTATATTGTCAACCTGTTTATTTAACTTATATGCAGAGTACATCATGAGAAACGCTGGGCTGGAAGAAACACAAGCTGGAATCAAGATTGCCGGGAGAAATATCAATAACCTCAGATATGCGGATGACACCACCCTTATGGCAGAAAGTGAAGAGGAAATAAAAAGCCTCTTGATGAAATTGAAAGAGGAGAGTGAAAAAGTTTGTTTAATGCTCAACATTCAGAAAACTAAGCTCATGGCATCTGGTCCCATCACTTCATGGGAAATGGATGGGGAAACAGTGGAAACACTGTCAGACTATTTTTGGGGGCTCCAAAATCACTGCTGATGGTGATTGCAGCCATGAAATTAAAAGATGCTTACTCCTTGGAAGGAAACTTATGACCAATTTAGATAGCATATTAAAAAGCAGAGACATTACTTTGCCAACAAATGTCCATCTAGTCAAGGCTATGGTTTTTCCAGTAGTCATGTATGGATGTGAGATTTAGACTATAAAGAAAGCTGAGCACTGAAGAATGGATGCTTTTGAACTGTGGTGTTGGAGAAGACTCTTGAGAGTCCCTTGGACTGCAAGGAGATCCAATCAATCCATCCTAAAGGAGATCAGTCCTGGGTGATCATTGGAAGGACTGATGTTGAAGCTGAAACTCCAGTACTTTGGCCACCTGATGCAAAGAGCTGACTCATTTGAAAAGACCCTGATGCTGGGAAAGATTGAGGGCAGGAGGAGAAGGGGATAACAGAAGATGAGATGGCAGGATGGCATCACTGACTCAACGGTCATGGGTTTGGGTGAACTCCAGGAGTTGGTGATGGACAGCGAGGCCTGGCGTGCTGCGATTCATGGGGTCACAAAGAGTCGGACACCACTGAGTGACTGAACTGATCTGAACTGAATTTAGCTATAGACAGAGGAAGTAATATTTTTAACTAGTCCAAGGCCACTGTAACTTTATGGGGCAGACTCAAGCTCAACAGTGGTCTGAAGGCAGCCGTTCAACACACATGGTTCACAAAAAAAGCAAATCAACAACATCGAAATAAAGAGCTAAAGACCCAGGAGCTCACTAGAGAAAAGCTACAAATCACATAAGAAACAAATTATTAAGTGGAATCAACAGATGCCACAAGTCATAGTTAGCACATGACAAACTTGAGATTACAGAAAAATTTAAAAGAGGTTAGAAAATAATTATGATTAGAATTCAAAAAAATAAGAGAATTGAAACCATAAAGAATACCACACTATTAAGAAAATAAAGGTGGATTTTTTAAATTGCCATATATAATTTCCAGAAATGTAAAACAGAATTGTTGACCCTAAAATCTCAGTGCATTGATTAAATATCAAAATAGGCATATCTGAAGAGTAAAATTAGTGTATATATAATTCATGTATATTAATATGTGTGCAAATATAATTTCCTCATATCTGATTTCTAGATATTTGTCATTTTTATATTCATTATATCTTTGCCTTGAGTTCCTTCAATTAATAAAAATAGTTTGCATGATGTTTGAAATATTTAAATAATATATGAAAAGTGCCTGATATTAGAATGAGCTTTTTACATGTTTGCTATCATTATTGCTTCCCTGATAGCCCAGTTGGTAAAAGAATCTGCCTGTAATGCAGGAGACCCCAGTTCGATTCCTGGGTCAGCAAGATCCACTAGAGAAAGGATAGGCTACCCACCCCAGTATTCTCGGGCTTCCTTCATGGCTCAGCTGGTAAAGAATCCGCCTGCAATGCAGGAGACCTGGGTTCGATCCCTGGATAGGGAAGATCCCCTGGAGAAGGGAAAGGTATTCTGGCCTGGCCTGGAGAATCCCATGGACTGTATAGTCAATGGGTCGCAAGAGTTGGACACAACTGAGCAACTTTCACTTTCATCATTATTTACATGAATTACCTACTAGAGCAACCTTATGAGAAAATAATTAATATTATTTCCGTTTTTGCTACTGAAAAAAAGTTAAGTACTGGGAGGCTAAATGACATTCCAAAAGTCATACAGCTAGTGAGAAGTGGAGCCTGGTCCTCGCCCCGGCCTCTGGCAGAATAATTACCCTTTTCCTCCAAAGATGTCACACTCTGCACCACCACAAGATACTTCATAGTTACCAAATAGATCATATTTTGTTACATCTGTTTGTATGCTGTTCTTCAGATACACTCTAGCTTTGTTAGAGTCTAAGAACATAGCTTATTCAATTGTTTTTGTTTAGTTGCTAAGTCATGCCTGACTCTTGCAAGCCCATGAACTGTAGCTCACCAGGCTCCTCTGTCCATGGGATTTCCTAGGCAAGAAAACCAGAGTGGGTTGTCATTTCCTTCTCCAGGGGATCTTCCCCACCCAAGGATCAAACTTGTGTCTCCTAGTTGGCAGGCAGATTCTTTACCACTGGGCGACCTGGGAAGTCCCCAGCTTATTCAGTTGCCACTTAGAAAATTTTTGAGCCCTTAAGAAATTTCATTTACATGATCTTGATTACATGATATTATATATGTTGATACCTTATCTATTGATTTGCTTAGGTAATTTTTCAGGAAGTGTTTATGAGGGCTATAAATAATAATGCCTCATGTTATTCTGTGTGTGTGTGTCTTCAAGTGAGTATTAATTGGGCAATAACGAGAATTATGGAAATTCAGTCTTTGATCCTAAGAAAGCAATTTGTAGCACTATTTCTTAGAGAGCTATGGTTTTTGTTGTTGTTGTTATTGAAAGTCACATCTATTCCTCCCAGGCAACGCTTTACAAGTTTTCTGGGCAGTTAACCATGGCTATGTGAGTAATGGGCTTCCCAACTGGCTCAGTGGTAAAGATCTGACTACAATGTAGGAGACATGGGTTCAGTCCCTGAGTAAGGAAGATCTCCTGGAGAAGGAAATGGCAACCCACTCAAGTATTGCTTGGGAAATACCATGGACAGAGGAGCCTGGCGGGCTACAGTCCATGGGGTTGCAAAGAGTAGGACACGACTTAGTAACTAAAAAACAACAACAAAAATGTGAGTAATAGAATATCAGGGAAGTGATAGAGATCCTTCTATGCTTACCCCAGAAACACCCCCACAAATTTCCCTGTCTCTCTTCCCCTATCTATTGACTTTCAAAGAAGTCTGAGAACCTAGAAGAAAATGGAACCGAAAAGAAAATCCTGAATCTCTGAGCACAAGGAAGGTGACTTGTGCAGAAATACCTGCTGGGCTTTGCAGGAAAAAAAAAACTCTTCCACCGTGTTAAGCCGCTGAGCTATGGAGCATCATAACAGCATTTTCTGCTATTCACCATAACCAATCTAAGATAGTTCTTGGATTATAATTTCACAGGTTTTATGCTAATGTTGTTCTTTCCCTTTTAAAATCCAGTACTCCTTAAATGTCCCACTTTATCCTTGTATTAGGATATATGTGGATATTCTTTTCACTAATTTTGTCCTGTACTCCATGAACCCTTTCCATAAGGACACACAGGTTGTAGTTGGCAGACAAGGAAGCCTCTGAAGATATTCACATCCAAATTCCTTAAACTTCTGAATATGTTACCTTTTTGGCAAAAGGGATTTGCAGACATGATTAAGCTAAGGACCTTGAGAAGGGGAGATCATCTTGGATTATCTAGTGGGTCTAATATGATCCCAGTTCAGTTCAGTCACTCAGTCTTCTCTGACTCTTTGTGACCCCATGGACTGCAGCATGTCAGGCTTCCCTGTCTATCATCAACTCATGGAGCTTGCTCAAACTCATGTCCATCAAGTCGATCATGCTATCCAACCATATCATCCTCTGTCATCCCCTTCTTCTCATACCTTCAATCTTTCCCAGCATCAGGGTCTTTTCAAATGTGTCAGTTCTTTGCATCAGGTGGCCAAACTACTGGAGTTTCAGCTTCAACATCAGTCCTTCCAATGAATATTCAAGACTGATTGCCTTTAGGATTGACTCATTTGATCTCCTTGCAGTCCAAGGGACTCTCAAGAGTCTTCTCCAACATCGCAGTTCAAAATCATCAATTCTTTGGTGCTCAGCTTTCTTTATGGTCCAACTCTCACATCCATACATGACTACTGGAAAAACCATAGTCTTGACTAGAAGGACCGTTGTCAGCAAAGTAATGTCTCTGCATTTTAATATGTTGTCTAGGTTTACCACAGTTATTCTTCCAAGGAGCATACATCTTTAAAATTCATGGCTGCAGTCACCATCTGAAGTGATTTTGGAGCCCAACAAAATAAAGTAGGTCTCCATTAATGACCACATAGCAACTTGGAGGAGGTCGCCATTAGCCCTACCATAAAGCCACCAAGCAGACAACCCACAAACTGAAGAACAATTATACCAAAGAAATTCTTGCACTGTTAGAAAGTTCTAGGACCCACAACAGATATCCAAACTTGGGGATCCAGCAAAGGGCCTGAGAACACCCAGGGAATTTGATTTTGGAGGCCAGTGAGATTTGATTACAGAACTTCCTCAGGACTGGGGAAACAGACACTTGGAGGGCACAAACAAAATCCTGTGTGCACCAGGAGCCAGGAAAAAGGAGCAGTGTACCCACAAGAGACTGAGCCAGACTTGCCTGTGAGTGTGTAAGAGTCTCTGGTGAAGTGTGAGTTGACAGTGGCCTGCTGCAGGGTCAGGGGCACTGAATACAACAATGCATACACAAGCCCTTATGAAGGAGGTCATCATTACCTTCATTACCCCTACCATAGTTTGGCCTCAGGCCAAGGTAGGGAACACAGCCCCACCCTTTAACAGAAAATTGGACTAATGATTTACTGAGAATTCTGATGGCGTCACCCATCAGAATAAGACCCCATTTCCTGCACAGTCTGTCTCTCCCATCAAGAAGCTTCCATAAGCCTCCTAACCTTATCCATCAGAGGGAAGACAGATGGAAAACACAATCACCAAAAACTAACTAAACTGATCACATAGATCACAGCCTTGTCTAAGTCAATGAAACTATGAACAATGCCATGTAGGGCCACCCAAGATGGACAGGTCATGCTGGAGAGTTCTGACAAAATGTGGTCCACTGGAGAAGGGAATGGCAAACCACTTCAGTGTTCTTGCATTGAGAACTCCATGAAGGTATGAAAAGGCAAAAAGATATGACACTGAAAGATGGACTTCCCAGGTCAGTAGGTGCCCAATATGCTACTGGAGAAGAGTGGAGAAATAACACGAAAAAGAATGAAGAGACAATGCCAAAGCAAAATCAACGCCCAGTTGTTGATATAACTGGTAATGGAAGTAAAGTCTGATGATGTAAACAAAAATATTGCATAGGAACCTGGAATATTATGTCCATGAATCAAGGTAAATTAGAAGTGGTCAAACGGGAGATGGCAAGAGTGAATGTCAACATTTTAGGAATCAGCGAACTAAAATGGACTGGAATGGGTGAATTTAACTCAGATAACCATTATATCTACTACTGTGGGTAAGAATCCCTTAGAAGAAATGGAGTAGCCATCATAGTCAACAAAATACTCCGAAATGCAGTACTTGGATGCAATCTCAAAAATGACAGAATGATCTCTGATCATTTCCAAGGCAAACTATTCAATATCATGGTAATCCAAATCTATACTCTAACCAGTAATGCTAAAGAAGCTGAAATTGAACAGTTCTATGAAGACCTACAAGACCTTCTAGAACTGACACTCCAAAAAGATGTCCTTTTCATTATAGGGGACTAGAATGCAAAAGTAGGAAGTCAAGAAACGCCTGGAGTAACAGGCAGACTTGGCCTCGGAGTACAGAATGAAGGAGGACAAAGGCTAATAGAGTTTTACCAAGAGAACGCACTGGGCATAACATACACCCTTTTACAATAACACAAGAGAAGACTCTACACGTGGACATCACCAGATGGTCAATACCAAAATCAGATTGATTATATTCTTTGCAGCCAAAGATAGAGAATCTCTATACAGTTAGCAAAAACAAGACCGGGAGCTGACTGTGGCTCAGGTCATGAACCTCCTTATCGACAAATTCAGACTTAAATTGAAGAAAGTCGGGAAAACCACTAGACCATTTGGGTACAATCTAAATCAAATCCCTTACAATTATACAGTGGAAGTGAGAAATAGATTTAAGGGACTATATCAGACAGAGTGCCTGAAGAACTATGGACAGAGGTTCATGACATGTACAGCAGACAGGGGTCAAGACCATCCTGAAGAAAAAGAAATGAAAAAAAGCAAAATGGCTGTCTGAGGAGGCCTTACAAATAGCTGTGAAAAGAAGAGGAGCAAAAAGCAAAGGAGAAAAGGACAGATATATCCATTTGAATGCAAACTTCCAAAGAAGAGCAAGAACAGATAACAAAGCCTTCCTCAGTGACCAATGCAAAGAAATAGAGGAAAACAATAGAACGGGAAAGACTAGAGATTTCTTCAAGAAAATTAGAGATACCAAGGGAACATTTCATGCAAAGATGGGCTCAATAAAGGACAGAAATGGTATGGACCTAACAGAAGCTGAAGATATTAATAAGAGGTGGCAAGAATACACAGAAGAACTGTATAAAAAAGATCTTCACGACCCAGATAATCACAATGGTGTGATCACTCACCTAGAGCCAGACTTCCTGGAATGTGAAGTCAAGTGGGCCTTAGGAAGCATCACTATGAACAAAGCTAGTGGAGGTGATGGAATTCCACCTGAGCTATTTCAAATCCTGAAAGATGATGCTGCACTCAATATGTCAGCAAATTTGGAAAACTCAGCAGTGGCCACAGGACTGGAAAAGGTCAGTTTTCATTCCAATCCCAAAGAAAGACAATGCCAAAAAAATGTTCAAACTACCACACAATTGCACTCATATAACATGCTAGTAAGTAATGCTCAAAATTCTCCAAGCCAGGCTTCAACAATACATGAACTGTGAACTTCCAGCTGTGCAGGGTGGTTTAAGAAACGGCAGAGGAACCAGCGATCAAATTACCAACATCCGCTGGATCATAGAAAAAGCAAGGGAGTTCCAGAAAAACATTTATTTCTGCTTTAAAAAAAAAAAACACATCTATTTCTGCTTTATTGACTATACCAAAGCCTTTGACTGTATGGATCACAATAAACTGGAAAATTCTGAAAGAGATGGGAATAGCAGACCACTTGACCTGCCTCTTGAGAAACATGTATGCAGGTCAGGAAGCAATAATTAGAACTGGACATGGAACAACAGACTGGTTCCAAATAGGAAAATGAGTACATCAAGACTGTATACTGTCATCCTGTTATTTAAGTTATATGCAGAGTACATCATGAGATGCACTGGGCTGGATGAAGCACAAGCTGGAATCAAGATTACCAGGAAGAATATCCATAACCTCAGATATGCAGATGACACCACCATTATAGCAGAAAGTGAAGAAGAACTAGAGAACCTCTTGATGAAAGTGAAAGAGGAGAGTAAAAATGTTGGCTTAAAACTCAACATTCAGAAAACTAAGATCATGGCATTCGGTCCCATCACTTCATGCAAATAGATGGGGAAACAGTGGAAACAGTGACAGACTTTATTTTTTGGGATCCAAAATTACTGTAGATGGTGACTGTAGCCATGAAATTAAAAGATGCTTACTCCTCGGAAGGAAAGTTATGACCAACCTAGACAGCATATTAAAAAGCAGAGACATTACTTTGTCAAGAAAGGTCCATCTACTCAAAGCTATGGTTTTTCCAGTGGTCATGTATGGATATGAGAGTTGGACTATAAAGAAAGCTGAGCGCTGAAGAATTGATGCTTTTGAACTGTGGTGTTGGAGAAGACTCTTGAGAGTCCCTTGGACTGCAAGGAGATCCAACTAGTCCATCCTATAGGAAATCAGTCCTGAGTATTCATTGGAAGGACTGATGCTGAAGCTGAAACTCCAATACTTTGGTCACCTGGTGCGAAGAACTGACTCATTTGAAAAGACCCTGATGCTGGGAAAGATTGAAGCCTGTTGTAGAAGGGGACGACAGAGGATTAGATGCTTGGATGGTATCACTGACTCAATGAATGTGAGTTTGAGTGGACTCCAGGAGTTGGTGATGGACAGGGAGGCCTGGTGTGCTATGGTCCATAGAGTTGCAAGAGTCAGACACCACCGAGTGACTGAACTGATTGACTGTGGGCAAGAATCCCTTAGAAGAAATGGAGTAGCCATCATAGTCAACAAAAGAGTCTGAAATACATTACTTGGGTGCAATCTCAAAAACAGCAGAATGATCTCTGTTCATTTCCAAGGCAAATCACTCAATATCACGGTAATCCAAGTCTACACCCCAAACACCAATGCTAAAGAAGTTGAAGTTGAATGGTTCTGTGAAGACCTACAAGGCCTTCTGAAACTAACACCAAAAAAAGATGTCCTTTTCATTATAGGGGACTGGAATGCAAAAGTAGGAAGTCAAGAGGTACTTGGACTAACAAGCAAGTTTGACCTTAGAGTACAAAATGAAGCAGGGCAAAGGCTAACAGAGTTTTGCCAAGAGAATGCACTGGTCATAGCAAACACCCTCTTCCAACAATACAAGAGAAAACTCTACACATGAACATCACCAGATGGTCAATACCAAAATCAGATTGATTATATTCTTTGCAGCCAAAGATGGAGAAGCTCTATACAGTCAGTAAAAACAAGACCGGGAGCTGACTGTGGCTCAGATCATGAACTCCTTGTTGCAAAATTGAGATTTAGATTAAAGAAAGTAAGGAGAACCACTAGACCATTCAGGTATAACCTAAATGAAATCCCTCATGATTATATAGTGGAAGTGACAAGTAGGTTCAAGGGATTAGATCTGACAGACAGAGTGCCTGAAGAACTACAGACAGAAGTTCATGACATTGTACAGGAGGCAGTGATCAAGACCACCCCCAAGAAAAAGAATTGAAAAAAAGGCAAAATGATTGTCTGAGGAAGCCCTACAAATAGCTGATCAAAGAAGAGAAGCGAAAAGCAAAGGAGAAAAGGAAAGATATACTCATTTGAATGCAGAGTTCCAAAGAATAGCAAGGAGAGATAAGAAAACATTTGTCAGTGATCAGCGTGAAGAAATAGAGGAAAACAATAGCATGGGAACAACTTGAGATCTCTTCAAGAAAATTAGAAAGCCCAAAGAAACATCTCATGCAAAGATGGGCACCATAAAGGACAGAAATGATATGGACCTAACAGAAGCAGAAGATATTATGAAGAGTTGGCAAGAATACAGTGAAGAACTATACAAAAATCATCTTAATGATCCAGAGAACCATGATGGTGTGATCACTCACCTAGAGCCAGACATCCTGGAATATGAAGTCAAGTGGACCTTAGGAAGCTTCACTGTGAACAAAGTTAGTGGAGGTGATGAGCTGTTTCACATCCTCAGAGATGATGCTGTTGAAGTGCTGCACTCAATATGACCCCAAGAGGCCTTAAAATTGGAGAACTTTTTGCAGCTGTGGCAGGAAGAGACATGACAAGAAAAGCTGGGCCAGACAGATATAAAAGTTTCTGGTTTTAAAAATGGAGGAAGAAGCCATGAACTAACGAATGTCAGTGGCCTAGAAAAGACAAGGAAACAAGATGCCCTTCCCTCTAGCACCTCTAAAAAGGAATGCAGCCCTGCTGGAAACCTTGATTTATCCCAGTCAGACTCATGTCAGATTTCTAACATATTGAACTGTAAGGTATTATGGTTGTGTTGTTCTAAACCATTGAGTCTGTAGTAATTTGTTTTTAGCAGAATAGTAAACAAATAACAAAAGTCTTCCCTGGCAGTCCAGCGGCTAAGACTCTATGCTTCCACTGCAGGGTATACGGGTTCAACCCCTGAATGGGGAGCTAAGATCCCACCTGACACACAGCCAAAAAAGGGTGGGGAAAAACAAAACAAAACAAACACACAGGTCTCTGGTCATTTCAGGATATTTTATTGTGCTATATTATTATTGCTTTTCTTCTATAAGTTCTATTGTCTCCTCCTCAGTTTCAAATGACTTATACTGAGTCATATATCCTTGAAGTAAATATATCCTTCATTGCTCCTGTTTCTCTTATTACAGTCCATATTTTTTTTTTTCATCTGCATTCTGGTCTTCTAATGTGTTAGTTATTGTATTACTGATAATGAAAGTGCTTTCTTTGGGAACAATTAATTTTTTTTTTTAGTTCAGTAATTATTGTTTTAAAGCTCAAAACCCGTATCACTACATCATGATCTTTTGTCAGTGAAAAATTTTCTTCAATCTCATTGAGAATCTCTACAAGCTCCAAAAAATGTCTCCAATTTCCCATAATAATTGGAGATCATATGTTCTGAATGCTCACAATGGTTCTCCTTTTTTAGACTGCTAATTTTTTTCATGTGCCAATTTATTTTTCTCTGCTTGCTCATCCTTCTGAAAGTGAATTTAATGATTATTTTTGGTATTTAAAATAAACAAAAAACATGAGAAAAAAATACTTGATATATTGTGATTTGTTCCTTGTCTTAGATAGTAGCCTGATATTTCCTACATGGTAGGATGATGTTGTAAACAGTGGGAGGTATCTGAAAGGCATGGAGTTCACTCTTGTTTATAACCAATTTAACCTTTTGTCTCTCTTAGCCAGCTGGATATGGAAACCCTCTCCAGTAGCAACATGGCAGGATCTACTGGAGGACTGCTCAGAAATCCACCCTTCAATACCCACAGGCAGCCCACTCTTCTCACTTTAGCACTGAAAATAATCAGAGTTATTGAATGGAATTGCCCTCATTTTGACCTGAGGACATTGAGGAGAGGGCATTTTAGGTGTAAAGAGAAGAATTCTTTGTAGTAAAGGGACAAACAACATATTGAAGAAGCAGTACAGGCTCTAGGTTTGATTGGCATCATATCACATCATTTTATGCCTCAAAGAACTATTAAAGATCCATGAATTTTCCTTCAGATTTCTGATGTACTTCTTGTAATGATCATTGTTGGTTAAAGAGGAAATAATACAGTTAGTGGGAATGGCATTTTAAGAAATACTTATTTATTATAATCAAATTATATTATCAGAGACCTGGACACTTCTTAGTATCAGAATAATAACATGTAATGAACAGCACTATGAGAAATGATTTTACAAATATTATCTTATTCATTCTTATTTAATTTAATTAAAAACCTATTGACTAAAGTTTATAAGATGTATTACAGTGAAGATAACTGAAATTCAGAGGATTAAGTGTCATTCAAGAAAACATAGCTATAAATTAGCAGAGCCAGGATCAGAATTCAAACACAGATTGATCAACTCCAAA
This sequence comes from Giraffa tippelskirchi, assembly GCF_054371585.1. Classification (NCBI taxonomy): domain Eukaryota; kingdom Metazoa; phylum Chordata; class Mammalia; order Artiodactyla; family Giraffidae; genus Giraffa; species Giraffa tippelskirchi. The sequence continues at coordinate 124,372,171 of NC_137283.1, forward strand.
TTCAAGTTCTGAGATTGAAGTGCAACTATATATAGTGGTAAATAGTTTCAGGATAACATGTGATGTCTGTGTATAAAGTAACCTCAAATGTCCTGAGACATCCATGGTATAAATGGTGTCAGTCTGTCCTGCGTATCCCCAGATGCTATCAGAGTGTCATGTGAAGCTACCTATATCACAGAGGTAATGTGATTGATCAAGAATCCTTTGCACTTTTTAATATAAATTACATTTCTGTGATTTTTCACAATGTAATTGCTTCTGTGTGTAGTGCTTTTTCATGCTAAATTTCACATTTCCTTGATGTGGTCAGTTCCTACGAATTCGAATCAGTGGAATTCAAACGGCATTACATTCCTTTCATCTAAATAATTTATCTTAAAAAAATGGATGTGAGGAGAGTGGCTTAGAAATGGAAAGCATTGGATACACAGAATCCGCTCTTAGCTTCCAGGAGTAGGAAGGAAATTGTGCAATAAATCAATTTTTATGGATGCTATTGACTTGCAACATTTGCTGCTTTTAAAAATTAATAGCTGAAATAATGAACATGCAAAAAACTCTCCCCACAGTCAGTTTGATTAATTCCTTGATATGAAGTACAGATGACAGATACAGTATTTGAAACTAGATTTTCCTGCAGTTCAATCAGAGGAAATCCAGATATAGACCACAGTGGCCGGTATGGCCTTTTTACTTTTTTTTTTTAATTTGTGCAAAACAGCCCCTTGCATAGACATGTTCTATCCGATAAAATGAAAGTTTAATTATTTGTATAAATATTATTGTAAATGCACAATAGTGCCTCCACAGTCCAAGTGTCATCATTTTCTATTAATATTGCATTACAGTAAAACTGGTAATAAAGTGCTGCTCTGAAGAAATTGTGCATGGATTTTTAACATGGTGCTCAGCCAGGAGACGAGTTTATTAAAGTTACTGAATTATGTAGTGGAAAAAATGGAGTTACTAAAATCCTACACATGGAAACTGCAACAAAACTGAGACAATGAAATGGTTACAAGAAATTAGAGGCCAAACTTTCTGAGTTTTTTTTTTTCTTTTTACAGTAGTATGAAGTGCATTCATCTGTCTATAAGCCAGACACATATATCCAAATTAATTTCCAGTGAATTCACACAAGCTCATGAAAACAAGTGATAACATAAGGCAAAAAGATGCATATTAATACCGGAGCAGCAGACCCAGTTAGGACTCTAGAAATTAAAAACTTCACAGAGCCGCACTCGAGTATCTTGAAGAATCTCAAAGGCGAGAGGAGAAGATGAAGAATGCAGTTGTCATTTGTGTGCAAAGTCATCTCAGTCATGTTCAACTCTTTGCAACCCTATGGACTGAAGCCTACCAGGCTCCTCTGTCCCTGGGATTCTCCAAGCAAGAATACTGGGCTGAATTGTCATGCCTTCCTCCATCCGCACCCAGGGATGGAAACTGCATCTCTTATGTCTCTTGCATTGGTGGGAGGGTTCTTTACCACTAGTGCCATCTGGGAAGCCCTGTTCTGATTTGGATCTTATCAAAAAGGCATTGGGCATCTTTGGTAGGTCAAGAATCTGGTGAAGAATCTGGTAAAGAATCTGCCTGCAATGCAGGAGACCCTGGTTCAATTCCTGCATGGGGAAGATCCCCTGGAGAAGGGATAGACTACCTACTCCAGTATTCTTGGGCTTCCCTGGTGGCTCAGTTGGTGAAAAAATCCACCCACAATGCGGGAGAGCTGGGATCAATCCCTGGGTTGGGAAGATTCCCTGGAGGAGGGTATGGCAACCCACTCCAGTATTCTTGCCTGGAGAATCCTCATGGGCAGATGAGCCTGGCAGCCTACAGTCCATGGGGTTGCAAAGAGTCGGACACAATTGAGTGACTAAGCACAGCACAAAAGGGCACTTGTCATTCATCTACTGTTGTATAAACTTGAATGGCTGACATACTACTTTTTGAACCCCTGGACTTACACTGAGGTTGTTATTTTAAAGGACAGCATTATTAGAGCATCTAGGTGAATGTGTATTTTATCAAGTTACCTTAGTTTGTCATTTGGTCTGTGTGAGTGTAAAGCACAGTGACTGAGAACTTGGCTTTGGAGTCGGTCTACCCTCAGTTGGTTTTGCAAATCCGCCATTTGCTGTGTGTGTGCATGAGTTAATCAACATATCTGAGCTTCTCACACTCTTGGAGGGCTAATGTAAAAAAAAATGAAGTATCCATGTAAAGTAGTTAGCAGATATTCTGGCTTAAAATGCACACCATAAATACTAATTATTTTCACAATGTTTTATTATAATTTGAGGTGTTTCTACATAGCATTACTGTAAGTCCAGAAACATAAGTTGGCAGTTAAATATATAACAAAGGGGAACTTTCTAGAGGATGAAACTGGGTTGATGTGGTAAAGCGTTTAAGCAAAACTGATTGTAAAGAGGATGAATAGCTCTTGGAATTTGAGAGGAGAAAAGAGTATCCTTTAATAAGTAAATAAGGTTCAAAATCTTTCATTATTCTCTGGTATTGGAGTGGCTTTTTATAAAACACAATTTTTTCTATGTATCTTACACAAGCAATATTTCAAACTGGGAATTCATGAAGAACTTTCCCAGTCCACTCCAGTTAGAGTGTTCTTATTTACAGATCTGTTAAATTCTTTGTGACATCTATAGTCATTAGCCTTTTAAAACATGATGGAAATGTTAAATCACAGTATAAATTTAAGGGCATTTTTGTTAGTAAATTATTTTGGTTCCAAATTATCACTTCTGGCAAACTATACCTACAAAAGGATGTACAGCAGAAGCACAATCTACATGCCATTCTCTGACTCAACTGTAAATATAGAACAGAAAGCTCCAGTCTCAAGAGAAAAAAACAAAACTGCCACTAAAACTGCAGGCAAATCTTGTCTGTCATATATCCATGGTGGTTCTACAACCTGAATGCCAGATATTATAAAATGATTCTAAGAAGTATAAATCAGGCTGTCTTTCCTTGAACTTGCAAATCAATATTGTTTGGTGTTAGATGTTGATAAGTTAATGTTCTACAAATAGTATTTCATATTTGATGCCTAAGTTAGGCAACCTAGGATTAACTGGATAGAAAAACTAGGAAATGTAAAGAAAAATAAAGCTTAAAGAGTAAAAATTTTTAATCTGTTAATATAAAATTCAAGCATTATTAGAGGATAATAAATACAAATCATTTACCCTTTAGGGAAGTTCAAAGAATTTAATGAAGATTTACAGAAATCACTTCACTAATATTAAAATCATAGACTATCAAAATAGATTTTAATATGCAATCCAAAATACTTGCCTTAAAACAGAGTTAACATTACATAGCAGTATCAATACTTTAACTTTTCAATTTGAAAATTCAATCAAATATTTTTAACATTTACTGACTAGAAGTAAGAATATCAGAACAAATGTGCTTTGATGATAATAAATGCCTAAAATTTGTTGGTATTATTTTAAGTTTTGATTTAAATTTTTGAAATTACAATAAACAGTTTGTACTAATGTGTCAAGGGTCTCCAAGACCACCCTCAGATTTGATGATTTGCTAGTAGTACTTACAGAACTCAGAAAAGTTGTTGTGTCCTGGTTATTCTTTATTATAGAGAAAGAATATAGATTAAAATCAGCAAAGAAAAATGGCTCCCTGGTGGCTCAGATGGTAAAGAATCTACCTGCAATGCAGGAGACCTGGGTTTGATCCTGGGGTCAGGAAGATGCCTTGGAGAAGGAAACGGCAACCCACTCCAGTATTCTTGCCTAGGAAATCCCGTGGGCAGAGGAGCCTGGTGGGCTACAGTCCTTCAGGTCACAAAGAGTCAGACACCACTGAGCAACTAACACTTTCACTTTCAGACTACAGTCAGGAGAAACCAGCCAGGAACTTCCAGTTGTCCTCTCCCAGTGGAGTTGCATGGACAGCTCTTAAATCTTCCAGCAATGAGGTATAACATGTACAAATCACTACCAACGAGGGATATTTGCCTGAACCATGGGGTCCATGGTTTCTACTGGAAGTTAGTTATGCAGGTACAGAGCACCCGCACGTCTGCCCTTGGATACTCAGTCTTCATTCTGCAGATGTCAAACTGATACATCATGGCCCAGGATCCCACGTGTAAAAAAGCAGACATTGACCATAAACCACAATGTGAGCAGAAATTATCTGACATGGCCCAAGGCTCAAGGTATAGAAATACACGCTTCTCACACAAAATAATTCAAGGACTTAGCGATGTTCTTTCAGAAGTTGGCTTGTAAAATAGGGACGCCAGCCACAAAGCAGGGGTCATTCCAGGAAATGTGCATCAGCAGAGAAAACTTAAGGAAATGCTTTCCTTCCCTGGTTTGCTCTAATGAAAAAGTCATGGATGTAAAGGAACTAGACTGTTGTCAAATTTCATAGAACCCAGTCCACAGCTGAGCACCTACGATTATTCACTGAGTTAAGCCCAGGAACAGCATAAAGTTTGAATGGAATTCTCTTGAAAAGTGACTCCATCACAGTGACCATGGCTCCAGGTATAGTATACAACAGTTAATATTGTGCTTCATAAAGGAAATCAGTAGATAGCAGCAGTTTCAGATAGTTTGGTAAATTAGGGGCTTGGGAGAGAGTTGATAAAGTATTTGTTGAATCTTAAACTTTGTGCCTCCCTCTTCTGGCCTCCTCTTCCTTTTTTAAATTTTACTCAAGAAATTTCTGTGTTTATTCAGAGTAGGCTGTATAATGGGCACACAGAGACTTCAGGTCCTATTCTCCTGTGAATGCTGCTGCTGCTGCTGCTGCTAAGTCACTTCAGTTGTGTCCGACTCTGTGCGACCCCATAGACGGCAGCCCACCAGGCTCCCCTGTCCCTGGGATTCTCCAGGCAAGCCTGTGAATGCTACCTTATTCTAAAAGAAAAGGCTCTTTGTAGATGTGCTTTAAGATCACAAGATGGGAAGTGTTATGGGTTGTATTGTGTCCCATCATAGTTCATAGGTTAAAGTGGTAGCCCTTCAATATCTCAGAATGTGACCTTATTTGGAAATAGGATTGCTGCATATGTAATTAGTTAAGATGAAGTCATATGGGAGTAGCCTGCTTGAATGCATGCTCAGTTGTGAACGACTCTTTGAGACCCCCCCCCGTGGACTCTAGCCTGCCAGGCTCCTCTCCCCATGGAATTCTCCAGGAAAGAATACTGGAGTTAGTTGCCATTTCCTCCTCCAGGGGATCCTCCTAATCCAGAGATTGAACTCATGTTTCTCACATCTCCTGCATTCACAGGCATATTCTTTACCCCTGAGCCACCTGGGAAGCCCTCGTACTGGAGTAGGGTGGTCTCTAATCCAATATGACTAGTGTTATCCAAAGGGAAAAAGAAAGGCATGTGAAGGCATTTTACACAGAAATCAGGATGATGTGTCTACAAGCCAAGAAACACCAAAGATTGCCAGCAAAACACCAGAACTAGGAACAGAACCTCCCTCACAGCCTTCAGAGGAACCAACCCTGCTGACACCTCCATCTCAGCCTTCTGGCCTCCAGAATTGTGAGATAATATGTTTCTGTTGTTTTAACCACCCAGTCTGTCATCCTGGTTACTGCAGCCCTGGGAAACTAATCCAAGGAGATCTCCCTGGATTATCCAGTTGGACTCTAAATGCAGTCATATGTATTCTTATAAGAGAGAGGTATGGGGCGATAGATATAGAAGAGAAAACCCAGCCAGAAGAAGAAGTGATGCAACCACAGAGGTAGAGACAAAGAAGGAACAGTGGCATCTACCCAGAGCTAGACAAGACAGGAAGACATTCTCCCAAGAGCCTCTGGAGGGAGCACAGCTCTACTGACACCTTGACTTCAACCCAGTGATACCAGTTTTGCACATCTAAGCCACTAGGATTGTGGAGAATGCCTCTCTGTTATTTTAAGGCACAAAGTTTGTGGCAATTTGTTGCAGTAGTCATGGGAAAATAATGCATCATATATTAGCTATAATACATTAACATAAGACCTGTATATCCTTATGTTTTCTGGAATAGAACCTCTGCATTTAGCTATGGCAAAAGGCATCCCAGGGCACTCCAGTGGATGGCTCACGTTTCATCTACAGTAAATTTTATACTTACATATTTAAGACACTTTATCAAGTACAGGAATCAAATTTTAGCAACTATGAAGTCAAAGATTTTAAGGATGTTTTATCCTATGATCCTAGTATAAAATATTTTGAAGGACCTTAATATATTTGGTTACTATAAAGATGTAAGCATTTAGACCAAAAATAAGTCATGATCATTTAGAAACAGCATGGATTTTCTAATCACAAGTTACATAAGACCAAACATATTTATTTTCTTTACCAGCATAGTAGACAATACATGCTGAGAAATAGGATAGGTCTGGAATGTCTGGATTAAGACCTTCAAACAAAGGGAGAAAAAGATGGTCTGGGTGTTAGATAGTAATACAGTAAATACATGTAAACAGAAGTGGATCTATAATTTGTTAACACTACCCTAAAGGGTGTTGTGGGGCTTCCCTGGTGGCTCAGCTGGTAAAGAATCTGCCTGCAATGCAGGAGACTCCAGTTCAATTTCCTGGGTTGGGAAGTTCTCCTGGAAAAGGGATAGGCTACCCACTCTAGTATTCTTGGTCTTTCCTGGTGGCTCAGACTGTAAAAATCTGCCCACAATGAGGGAGGCCTGGATTCGATCTGTGGGTTGGGAAGATTCCTTGGAGGAGGGCATGGCAACCCACTCCAGTACGCTTGCCTGGAGAATCCCCATGGACAGAGGAGCCTCGTGGCCTACAGTGCATGGGGTCTCAAAGAGTCGGACACGACTGAGCAACCAAGCACAGCACAGCATAGCAAAGGGTGCTATAGATCAATGTTAAGGTGAAAAGAGGTTTCAGGTAATAATAACAAGCATTTCCAGGGCTCTTTCTATGGGCCAAACACTATTTCAAATCCTCCATCCTGTTTTTAAACATTATCTTTTCTTTCCATCTCTTTAGGATTTCTCCTTGGTCAACTTTTTCCTGCTGCCTTATGCCCTTCCTCTTCTTCCCTTCTCTCCTCTACCTTCTCTGCAATCCAGTGTTTCTGCTTACTTCTTAGGCAGATTTAGAGATGATTAACTTCAGTTCACTTCAATGCAATAGATATTGAGCATTTTAAATATGGCTGGCTCAAATCAGAACCCTGTAAATATAAAATGCATACTAGATTTTAAAGACAATATTAAAAATATAACAGCTCATCAATAATTTTTATATTGATTGCATGTTGAAATGATAGTATTTTTTGATATATTATGTAAACTATATTATGAAGATGTTGTGTGTGCTTAGTCTCTCAGGCGTGTCCAACTTTCTGCAGCCCCTGTCGGGCTCCTCTGTCCATGGTATTTTTCCATGCAAGAATACTGGAGCAGGTTGCCATTTTCTACTCCAAGGGATCTTCCCGGCCCAGGGATGGGAACTGTGTGCCTTGAATTTCCTGCATTGTCAGGCAAATTCTTTACAACTAGCACCACCTGGGAAGCCCATATTATGAAGATAATTTTACCCAATTGATATGGCTACCAAAAATTGTAAACGACAGATGTGGCTCCCATTTGTGGCTTGAGATATAATTCTGTAAAGCAGCACTGCTCTAGATGAAAGCTTAAGGGTTTTGCCTTTGCAGCATAAGAGAGAAATTTCATTAAACAAAAGGTCATCTACTCTAGAAAGATTTTTGTGCCACTACTTTAGGGCTAAAAGTTGGGCACAGACAATTGTGATTAAAAAAAATTATTTTTTATCCTATCCAATGACAAAAACGACTTCATCAGTTTACAGAACTTGTTGGACACAGTTGTGTGATTACGCAGAGCACCTCCCTCCTCCGCCACACTTTTTCCAATCATGTCCTGCAAAGTTGATCTTTCCTACCCCTGGCCGAAATTGCCAGCAGTTCCCAAAGCTTTTCTGATTCCTTTCAGAAATAATAACAATCTCATTGCAAAAATTTAAAAATCTCATCAAGTCTAACAGTACAGTTTAATCTATTATACAATTTAAATTATCTTTCCCCAGCTGGGGCCTGCCTCAGCTGTGCATCCTGCAAAGAGCAAGGAGAGCGTGCTTGGAGTCTAAATTCTCAACACCAGCCTCTCCACGGCTATCCTTTCCAAAGCAATGGGTTACAGGGGGAGGGGTGACAGGGGAAAAACTCCCAAAGGCCACCTGACTGGTATAGTTAGCACATGGCTTCATGGTCCTCTGGGCAGCAGATAGACACCTGCTTTTTCTTTCCTGGCTTGGTTAATGCCTCTGAGATCTTCCTGATACAGACCTCCAACCAGGGCTCTCATCTCTCTTTGATGGAGAGCACATCTATTTCTGGAAAACTTGATCTTTCTCTCTCCTCCACCCCCAACTGCCCTTCCCAACCCCAACCATGTGCTCTGCCCTGGGTTTTATTGTTTTTAACTTTTTATTTTATATTGGGGTATAGCTGATTAACAATGTTATGATAATTTCAGGTGGACGGCAAAGGGAACTCAACCATACATATTCATATATCCATTCTCCCTTAAATTCTGCACCCATCCTGGCTACCACATAAAACTGAGCAGAGTTCCCTGTGCTATACAGTAGGTCCTTGTTGGTTATCCACTTTAAATACAGCAGTGTGTGTCCGTCCATCCCAAACTCCCTGACTATCCCTCTCTCCCATCCTCCATCCCCCTAACCCTGGCCAGGCAACTGTAAGTTCATTCTCTAAGTCTGTGAATCCCTTTCTGTTTTGTAAATAAATCCATTTGTGTAATTTTGTTTTAGATTCCACATATAAGGAACATCATACAATATTTCTTCTCTATTTGACTTACTTCACTCAGTATGCGACACCATGTTGTTGCAAATGGCATTATTTCATTGAGAGTTTCTCTGTGTCCCCAGACTCCAGGAAACATAAAAGAAGCTTTCCAAGTCATTTACTTCACACACCCCCTTTTTTGACTTGCAATGGTGTATATTTCCCCAACCATCCCTTGAGAAACTAGAAAGGGGAACTTCTACAGCACTCCAACAACTCATTCCCAGATAATTTAGGTCTGCATTAGTTAGGGTAGGCTAGACAATGATACCAAAGAGAATACCAAATTTCAGTAACTTAAAAAAAAGTTTATCTAGCACTCACGTACCAGTGCTGGATGGGATTTAAATAAATAGCTGGCTTCCAGGCAGCTCATCATTTGGGGACTCTTTTTGTCTTCAGCTACACAAGCCCCAGGGCCTCATCACCTTCTGCATCCAGACTGAAGACAGGAGGAGAATGTGGTGGGACACATCCACTCTCTCAGAAGCCCTAGTCTGGAAGTGGCACAAATCTCTTCTGCTCACCTTCCATCAACCACCCGTAACTGCATGAGAGCCTGAGTGTGTTTCTCAGCCATGAAGGCTGGGAGAAATAGTTTCACAGTGCTTTACAGCATATCCCCCATCAGGGATCATGCAGGGTGCTTGCACCTGTGTTACTTATTTTTTCTGCTTAGCATTTTGAACTGAGACAAAACGTGCGCTTGTAACATTGCTTACTCAATGATCCATGGAGTACTCATTCCACACCGTGCATTTCCTGTTTGCCAGCTCATTTATTCTTACCATTCTTTGATGTAGGTATTAGGCTCAGAGAGGTTATTTGCCTTATTTTAATTTAGTTGAAACCACCAGCACAAAAAGGAGCTGAAAATCAACCACCAGTTTCCTTGCTCTTATGATAAACTACCTCTTGGCTGCCCCCTTTCAATCTCAACATTTTATCATATTTGTCCATTTTGGCACTTTTAATTTCCCTTTTAAATTCTGACATCAAGGATATAAATAAGAGAATTATAGATATGCATAAATACATACAATGTTTATATGCAATACATATGCAGTGTCCTGATTGTAATTGAAGGGAAATGGAAAAAAAAAAAAAACCACTCTGACATTAAGATTTTTCAATACAGAAAGTTATTTCTTCAAAAATATTTACTATCCATGGATGATATCTTAAAATTTATTATTGAATGAGAGACTTGTACAAGGGAAAGCATTATTCTGAAAATAATAATTTGTCAATTAAAATAAAGGCAATTACAACTGTGTATAAAAAAATAACTTGACCCAAAATTTCTAATATATTCAAACACTTAAGAAAGGTTTAAGGGAAAAAAATACTAGCATTTTAGAATGATTTTTGACCTGTCAAGGAATATTAGTCAGGGTTCAGTAACTGGAAGGGCTGGGGGAACAGATGTGAAACTGAGCTTCAAGGATACCCACCGAGGGTTTACAGAACAGTCCTGATCTGCCATGATCTGGACACAGAGGGGTTCTTGAGCGACCACCACAACTGCTGCTTCCAAGATACCACCCCGTCCCATGTGCCCTGAGCCAGCACATGGGGTCAGGTCCCCCAGCCCTCAGTACCAAAGGATTCAGAAGGTGGGCATTCAGACCTCTGCTTCAGCTGGTGCCAAAACCCTCCACAAAGACACTTGTCAGCAGAAAGAGCAGAAGCAGCAAAAGCGTGGCCTCTGCTTCAGGACATAGGTATCTCCTTTTCAGGTTTCCCTACAGGTCCCCTGCTAAGTGAAAGCTCCATTCTGTTCAGAAGCCGAGCCATAAAGCAGGCTTACTTTAGCTTCAGCCTCCACAGAATCATGTTGCAAGGAGTGGGAATGAAGGCGGGTAAAGAAATGTGCTGTATTTCCCAAGCATGGGAAGAAAGCAGTTAGTGGAAACCATCAGGCTGTAAAAAAATAAAAATTTTTGATTTAAATATTGTTTTCAAGTGGAAGAAGGATAATTGCTGTTGGATATTTTACAAGCAGGCACAGGTATTCTGATTGTGTGTTTTAAATGTACTACAATCTTTTTTCAGATGAAAATATTATCCCTATTTAGAAAAGTCTTGACATGATAAATAAGGAGTTATCTGATGACTTCAATTACAGCTGTTTTTATAAGGACCCTTGAATGGGTCATGCTAGGAAGCATTATTTTTTCCATTTCAAACAAAGTAATTAATTGTATTCATTTGGGAATAGCTTTGTCTGGATGCAAAATATAATTCTATTCAGAAAGTTTATTTCCCTTCATTTAAATATGTGTTAGACACTGAGATATCTCTTTTAAACTTTATAACAACATTCAAAGATAGAAAATAGGAGCTCTATTTTGTAGTTATGAAATTGAAGCTCAGAAAAGTTAAGTGATCTGTCCAGAGTCATACCACTAGGAAAAATGTCCATACTAGGGTGTGAGCCTGGTTTTCTTGGCTTCTCTTTAATAGTGGGATGTTGCAACACACTTGGTGCTAACCTGTGTGTTTAGTAACTGCTCACAGATTTCCTTTACCTTTGTGTTCTTCACCAGTCTTCCACATAGACAATGGCATTTGCATGGTGTGACACCTTATCTGGTCTTCTAGCTACTGAGGAAGAAAAGCACAGCTCTGCCGTTTCATTAAGAAGACAGTTAGATGCATAGATATAGAATCTAGAAAAATGGTACTGATGAGCCTATTTGCAAGGCAGGAATAGACATGCAGATGTAGAGAATGGATTTGTGGACATGGAGTGGGGTTAAGGAGAGGGTGACGTGATTGGAGAGAGTAGCACTGACATATATATACTACCTTGTACAGAACGGATAGCTAGTGAGAAGCTGCTGCACTGGGCAGGGAGCTCAGCTGGGTATTCTGTGATGACCTAGAGGGGTGGGGTGGGGCTGAGTAGGAGGAGGCTCAAGAGGGTGGGGATATATGTACACTTATATCCTTGTGTATAGATATGGATATATGGATACTTATTTTTCTTGTTGTACAGCAGAAACTAACACAACAAATTATAAAGCAATTATATTCCGATTGAAAATAAAATTTAAAAAAGAAGACAGTTAGAGAGGGTAGTAACAAGGATCCTTCCTTGTCGAGACAAGATTTCTCTAATAGTTAGCATAATCAGATAGAGAGCTGGGATATAGGAAAACCAAAGCTACCTATACAAGAGTGGGAAGAGAGTGAAAGCGAAATGAGAGAAAGGAATAAAACCTCCATGTAACTCCTAGAGCTGACATCAACAGAAATTCTACCACAGTGGTTAGGAAAGGAGGAAATTAAATCGAGCAAAGAAGACAGGGCTTCTATGTAGAAAAGGGCTGCCATTCATATCTAAGTAAATGCATAAGCCAGTGAGGTGAGTAATTTTTGTTATGATGAGCTTGTCAAACAACAGAAAAAGTCAATAGCGGGAAAGATTATTGAATCATGAGTTTGAATTCTTAGAGATTAATAATAATAAATAGAAAAAATATATATCATGTCTCAAGCTACACAGGTAATTACAGTTTTAATAAAAATGTATTTATGTAAATTCATGGAGAAACCACTTTGTATTAAGATAAGATGGAGAACTGTATCCTAAATGAAGTATAATTCAGCTGATTTTTAGGATGCCTAGATAGAATTCAGAGTAGAAGTAATGTGTCATCAAACATAAAGATATTTTAAAATAGTTTATAATTATGATGTAGATATATCAATATATAATTTTGGTGAAATGAAGGGTTTAATCTTTCCATGTTGATATCTTGTCATTGTGACAAGTATGAGCAATGTAAATAAAGGGAACTCTTTACCTGGTATGGTCAATATATTTGAATTAATTCATTTTCAGTAATTTTTTCTAGTATTATTGTTCACTTATTCAACAAATATTTATTGAGCACCTCCTTCACATAAGCCACTTCTAAATCAACCAAAATAATCCAATCAGAATGCATGGAATTCCAATCAGAAACTTTATTTTAGAAAAGAGTATTTCCAGTAATTCTCAGATTTTATAACACACTTAGTATCTGTGTGTAATAAGAAATCAGAAGTATGTATTATACCAGTGTGACAGTATAAACTTTTCTGCCCACAGCGAAAAAAGTCTCTTCACATTCAACACTCCCCACATAGAGATATTCGATCTTTCATGCCTTTGCATTTTTGTTCAGCATTATTAGTGCAAATAAAATTATATTACTACACTAAGCCAATCTGTCTGCATATAAAGCCCAAGACAGCTAAATGTAGGCCATATTCACTTACAAGTAATATTAAATACTCTAACAGTGTTTAACTCTTGACTTGGTACACTGGGAATTTGCTTTTAAAAAATTGAAGGGCTATCCATTTTTATCGTGAAACAATGAATCATTGAAAAGTTATTTTATGACATCGCCAGTTCAGATATTTTTCAACCAAGCTTAAAAATGTCACCTTTCCATGTAAAACAATTGTTCACTTGAAATAATTTTTAATCAATCATAATAAGTAATAATCAACTAATAATCAATCACAAGTAATATCAATCATCTCAAATTTACTTCAAATTTAATTTAACATTACCTCTGATATCAGAATAATCAAATATATTTTCTAATTACCTATTTTTTTACTGGGTGCCTGGTTTTATTGGTTTATAAATGACAATTTTAGTCAACTAATGTATGTCAAGGCTGTATATTGTCACCCTGCTTATTTAACTTATATGCAGAGTACATCATGAGAAACGCTGGGCTGGAAGAAACACAAGCTGGAATCAAGATTGCCGGGAGAAATATCAATAACCTCAGATATGCGGATGACACCACCCTTATGGCAGAAAGCAAAGAAGAACTAAAGAGCCTCTTGATGAAGGTGAAAGAGGAGAGTGAAAAAGTTGGCTTAAAGCTCAACATTCAGAAAACTAAGATCATGGCATCTGGTCCCATCACTTCATGGGAAATAGATGGGGAAACAGTGGAAACAGTGTCAGACTTTATTTTTCTGGGCTCCAAAATCACTGCTGATGGTGATTGCAGCCATGAAATTAAAAGACGCTTACTCCTTGGAAGGAAGGTTATGGCCAACCTAGATAGCATATTTAAAAGCAGAGACATTACTTTACCAACAAAAGTCCATCTAGTCAAGGCTATGGTTTTTCCATTGGTCATGTATGGTTGTGAGAGTTGGATGGTGAAGAAAGCTGAGTGCCGAAGAATTGATGCTTTTGAACTGTGGTGTTGGAGAAGACTCTTGTGAGTCCCTTGGACTGCAAGGAGATCCAATCAATCCATCCTAAGAGATCAATCCTGGGTGTTCATTGGAAGGTCTGGTGTTGAAGCTGAAACTCCAATACTTTGGGCACCTCATGCGAAGGGTTGACTCATTGGAAAAGACCCTAATGCTGGGTAGGATTGGGGGCAGGAGGAGAAGGGGACGACAGAGGATGAGATGGTTGGATGGCATCACCGACTCGATGGACAGGGGTTTGGGTAGACTCCGGGAGTTGGTGATGGACAGAGAGGCCTGGCATGCTGCAATTCACGGGGTTGCAGAGTTGGACACGACTGAGTGACTGAACTGAACTGAACTGAATGTTATTAGAGAAAAATAGAAAGTCTGAAGAGCTATATTTCTATATGGTTTCTGGTTATGAACTGAAAACTAACCAAGACTTAAACTGAAAAATTATGGAGAGTGAATCCATCTGTATGGGGTTATTACTGCATCCCTAAAGGTCTCATCTGTATGAGAGCAAACATCTTCCTGGACGGTAATGAGACTCAGTGTACATCTCTTCAGGGTCCTGTTCAACAGTCTCTGCCTATGGAAATCATAAGACTATCTGCCACACCGCTCAGTTTCTTTCTGTTTCCGGCTGAATTAATTCTGCTCTGTTGCACAGTTGAGCACCTGAATGATTTCTAAAACAATAAATATGATGATCCTCAGGCTCTGAGAGGCTGACTTTAACTTTCCTGAAACTTAGAAAAATAGTGTATGTTAATCAGAAGGGTAAAAATTCATTAGATAGTTATTGAAATGAAAAAAAATAGTTTAAAGTCTTTATAAATCCTACTCTATACCCTGCTGACTCAGAGCTTGGGTCAGCAATGTTTAATAAATATGAAGATGAAAGAAGCCAGCCAATATCACTCAGCCACAAAAAATAGAATAAAATCATGCCATTGCTGCAGCAACATGGATGGACCTAGATTAACATACTAAGTGAAGTAAGTCAGACAGAGAAAGACAAATACCACATGATATTACTTTTTTTTAGACTTAGCATCTAAAAAAATGATGCAAATGAATTTATTTACAAAGTAGAAAGAGACACACAACGATAGAAAACAAACTTATATTTACCAAAGGGGAAGGGTGAAAGGATAAATTGGAAATTTGGAATTAACAGATACATGTGCTGTGCTGTGCTTAGTCGCTCCGTCTTGTCCGACTCTTTGCGACCGACCCCATGGACTGTAACCTGCCAGGCTCTTCTGCCCGTGGGGATTCTCCAGGCAAGAATACTGGAGGGGGTTGCCATGCCCTCCTCAACACATACATACTATTCTGTCAAACAGATAAACAAGGACCTACTATATAGCATACAGAACTATTTTCAATATCTTGTAATAACCTTTAATGGAAAAGGATCTGAAAAAGAATACACACACACACATACATATAACTGACTCACTTGGCTGTACACCTGAAACATTGTAAATCAACTATACTTTAAAAAAATAAAGGCAGATTTTTTTTTTTTAAAGCTAGCCATCTACAAAGCTTTACTCAGCCTTTACTCTTGGATATGATAATGCTAATAATGAGAATGTGGAAATTACATTTATATCAGAAATGAGGTAGGGAAAGGAAGTATATAAAAGAGGAAAGAGTTATATTTTTTTCTCTTTGAAACAATATACAAACAGCTGTGGAATAGAGAAATATTGAGACAAGAAAACTCTAGTTCTACATCTCTTACTTACTATCAGAAACATATTATAATCAGACAGCCATAAAAGGTAGCACGTAAAAAACCAAACATGCTTTATGAAATGTGTTTGATTGAGCAGTAGAATATGTATCAAGAAATGTAAACACACACACACTCAAAATATTTCAGCTAAGTAATAAAACACAGAGGAACTATATTATTTTTAATTATATAACTATAATTTCATACTACCAGTACTTGAATTAGTAAAAACTATAAATGTGATCACCAGAGAATAAGAAATATTGCTTAGAATTTGCTTTCTACTCACTGATAAGTTACATAAGTGAAAAATTATAAATAACAACAATAAGTTGCATGACAAGTGAGAAGAAATTTATTTGTATCCCATGTCATCTAATTGGATCTATTATTCATGAAAGACCAGATGAACAGAAGTGAGGACTGAAGTAATTTACAGAGAGACAAGGTACAGGTCATCAGGCAGCACGTGCTCACAGCTGTGACTTCAGTTACAGCCCTGCTCCTTCACGCAATATGTGCTTTGCTAATATCTGTTTCCACACCATGAGATTCAAAATAATGCCCCCACACTTTTCCCAGCAGATGGTCTAAGGATAAACAGATGAAACATTCACTAAGCAATGTGAAGAGGTCAAATCTATAGTAATCTAATTATTCCTATAAACTCACAGCTATGGTCAAGTTAGTGAAAACTAGTAATTTTCTTTATGGATTTATTATTCATGTTTAACATAAGGTCTCAGTTCTCACAAAAAACTGTTTCAAAGTGTTTTAACTTTCTTTTGCTTATATACTTGACTTTTCCCCTATCTAACTATTATTACTGGTCATGTTGCGTTTACAAAGAAAGTAGCAGACATTGATGATCTTGATCTGAAAGGTCAGAGGAATACAGAAAAAGAGAGCTGAATTTGGAGCCCACATTAATATTCAGTCAGACATCATTTGTGTTGTCCTAAGCAAGTTCTAAATTGGTCAGAGTCAGTCTTCTTGTCTACAAAGTAGGAGTGACAATAGCTACTTCATAGAGTTGCTGTGATGAACTAGACCAGGTACCTATAGGCCCTTGGCTGCATCATTATGGGAGCTGAATTTGAAGATAATCCAATATTTCTGTTGTTCAGTTGCCCAGTCATGTCCGACTCTTTGTCACCCCATGGACTGCAGCGTGCCAGGCCTCCCTGTCCCTCACCATTTCCCAAAATTTGCCCAAGTTCTTGTCCATTGCATTGGTGATGCCATCAAGCCATCTCATCCTCTGATGTCCTCTTCTCCTTTTACCCTCAATCTTCCCCAGCATCAGGGACTTTTCCAATGAGTTGGTCATTCATATCAGGTGACTTAAATATTGGAGTTTTAGCTTCAGCAACAGTCCTTCCAGTGAGTATTCAGAATTGATTTCCCTTAAGATTGACTGATTTGATCTCCTTGCTGTCCAAAGGAGTCTCAGGAGTCTCCTCCAACACCACAGTTCGAAGGCATTAATTCTTTGGCACACTGCCTTTTTACCGTCTAACATTATATTATAACATTATCAAGACATAAACCATTTTCAGTGAATGTACCCAAGGGTTTGAGTGTTTTGTCCTAAAGAGTCAAATGTTATCATTCATATGTGGGAAACCTGAAAAATATCTCCTTAATCTATTTCTCCTTCTCTGTAGAATCTTGATAAATTTTTAATTTTTAAAAGTCTATGATAGGGACTTCCCTGGCAGTCCAGTGGTTAAGATTTGCCTTCGATGCAGGGGGTGAGGGTTTGATTCCTGGTTCAGGAGCTAAGATTACACATATCTCATGGCCAAAAAACCAAAACCTAAAACAGAAGCAATATTGTATCAAATTCAATAAAGAATTTAATAAAAATCAACCACATAAAAAAATCTTTTTAAAAAATGTCTATGATAAACATAGCAAATCCAAGTCGAAATGGAACTACATGTTTACTAACTCATTGTTTCACAGAGCACTTCACATTTACATTAACTTCTCATCTGGCACTGTATCCTTTTTTAGACAGCTATGGGCAAGCATAACTCTCCAGTAACCAGGGGAAAATGAAGCGTGAAAAGTCTGGTCCAGTAGCTTTTATATTCGCTTATGCAAGAGTTGATTCAGAATTGAATCACTTTTCATCCACATGAAATCTCTGGTCAGCGCTAGTCTCAGATTAATTTGCAAACGTTCAAATTCATATGTAAATGTTGCTGTCAGTGTGACAGTTGATATAAAATTGTTAATTTTATGTGCAAAAGTATGAAAATCTTGAAGGCACAGATTATGTCCTGTGAGTGTCTATGTGTGTGTGTGTGTGTGTGTGTGTGTGTATGTTTGTGAGTGTGTACATGCATATTTTAACCACATTCCCATTCTGTGAAAGAATAAACAAGAAGATACAGGTCAATTTATTTTTTATCGTGAAAAAAAAAATGGTCAATAATGGAGACTGACTGGCAGTGTCTCAAAAAAAGAATCCTTTGCTCCATACCCTTGAATTTTCTTACCTGAACCATAAAAGTCTCACAACTTCTATCTTTATCTGTGATCTCCATATGCATGTCCAGGCCCCCTGCACCCTCCTCCCCCTACATACACACACTGATTTCAGGAAAACATACAGACTTACTTAGGAGCACCCTTTGCAGCCACCACCAGAGCTGTGAGCCCAGGCAAGACACAGGCAAGGTTTTCCTTAGTCATTCTTTGTCTTTCCATCTTAACATCACCTGAATGTACACCTACGTTGAAGTCATCCTTGGATGGGCCATGTGCCTCTATGTTCTTTGCTGTTTCCTCAGCCTGACATATCTCTTGATAGCCTGAGATATTTCTTCTCCAACTGGCAAAGTCTTGGATACCTTCTAAGTCAACTTCTATATGTCCTCTTTCAGAAATCCTTCTCCAAATACCCGCACACTTAGTGCACACTTGATCCCTACTCACTTCTTTGTACACCCAATATGTTTTCCACTTATCCCCATTATTATTTCTATCCATGTGTGTCATAATATTTTTAATTAATTTAGCACTTCTCACAAGTCAGTCACCTTGTTTTGTACAATTGGTGAGACATGAAAGAGAAATTGTCAGAATATAAGTGAGCTATAAAAGGCACTTTTTATAATAGAGTTCTGAAACCAGAGTGGAGACAAAATCCACCATAGTATCTCTCTCCATACATATATAAACATAAATATTCATACACACATATATTTCTAACTCAAAGAAACTATGAGCCATGCTGTGTAGGGCCATCAAAGAAGGACGGGTCATGGTGGAGAGTTATGACAAAACGTGGTCTACTAGAGAAGGGAATGGCAAACTACTTCAGTATTCTTGCCTTGAGAACTCCATGAACAGTATAAAAAGGGAAAAAGATAGGACACTGAAAGATGAAATCCCCAAGTTGGTAGGTGCCCAACATGATGCTGGAGATCAGTGGAGAACTAACTCCAGAAAGAATGAAGAGACGGAGACAAAGCAAAAACACCACCCAGCTGTGGATGTGATTGGTGATGGAAGTAAAGTCCGATGCTGTAGAGAGAAATATTGCACAGGAACCTGAAATGTTAGGTCCGTGAATCAAGGCAAATTGGAAGTGGTCAAACAGGAAATGGCAAGAGTGAATATTGACATTTTAGGAATTGGTGAACTAAAATGGACTGGAATGGGTGAATTTAACTCAGATGACCATTATATCTGGGCTTCCCTTGTAGCTCAGTTGATAAAGAGTGTGCCTGCAATGCAGGAGACACGGCTTTGATTCCTGGATCAGGAAGATCCCCTGGAGAAGGAAATGGCCACCCACTCCAGTATTCTTGCCTGGAGAATCCCACAGACAGAGAAACCTGGCAAGCTACAGTCCATGGGGTCACAAGAGTTGGACACAACTTAGCGACTAAACCACAACCACCATCATTACATCTACTACTTTGAGCAAGAATCCCTTAGAAGAAATGGAGTAGCCATCAGAGTCAACAAAAGAGTCCAAAATGCAGTACTTGGATGCAATCTTAAAACGACAGAATCATCTCTGTTCATTTCCAAAGCAAACCATTCAATAACACAGTAACCCAAGTCTATGCCCTGACCAGTAATGCTGAAAAGCTGAAGTTGAATGGTTCTATGAAGACCTACAAGACCATTTAGAACTAACACCCCAAAAAAATGCCCTTTTAATTACAGGGGACTGGAATGCAAAAATAGGAAGTCAAGAGATACCTGGAGTAACAGGCAAGTTTGGCCTTGGAGTACAGAAAGAAGCAGGGCAAAGGCCAATAGAGTTTTGCCAAGAAAACACACTGGTCATGACAAACAACCTCTTCCAACAACACAAGAGATGACTCTACACATGGACATCACCAGATGGTCAATACCGAAATCAGATTGATTATATGCTTTGCAGCCAAAGATGGAGAAGCTCTATACAATCAGTAAAAACAAGACCAGGAGCTGACTGTGGCTCAGATCATGAACTCATTGCCAAATTCAGACTTAAATTGAAGAAAGTAGGGAAAACCACTAGACCATTCAGTTATGACCTAAATCATATCCCTTACAATTATACAGTGGAAGTGACAAATGGATTCAAGGGATTAGATCTGATAACAGAGTGCCTGAAGACTATGGATGGAGGTTCGTGACACTGTAACAGGAGGCAATGATCAAGATCATCCCCAAGAAAAAGATATGCAAAAAGGCAAACTGATTGACTGAGAAGGCCTTACAAATAGCTGAGAAAAGAAGAGAAGCTAAAGGCAAAGAAGAAAAGGAAAGATATACCCATTTGAACACAAAGTTCCAAAGAATAGCACGGAGAGATAAGAAAGCCTTCTTCAGGAATCAATGCAAAGAAATAGGGGGAAACAATAGAATGGGAAAGACTAGAGATCTCTTCAAGAAAATTAGAGATACCAAGGGAACATTTCATGCAAAGAAGGGCACAATAAAGGACAGAGTTGGTATGGTCCTAACAGAAGCAGGAGATGTTAAGAAAAGGTGGCAAGAATACACAGAAGAACTATACAAAAAAGATCTTCATGACACAGATAACCATGATGGTGTGATCACCCATCTGGAGCCAGACATCTGGAATGTGAAGGAAGCATCACTACAAACAAAGTTAGTGGAGGTGATGAATTCCAGCTGAGCTTTTTCAAATCCTAAAAGATGATGCTGTGAAAGTGTTGCACTTAATATGCCAGCATATTTGGAAAACTCAGCAGTGGCCACAGGACTAGAAAAGATCAGTTTTCATTCCAATCCCAAGGAAAGTCAATACCAAAGAATGTTCAAACTACTGCATAACTGCACTCATCTCACACACTAGCAAAGTAATGCTCAAAATTCTCCAAGTCAGGCTTCAATAGTACGTGAACCGTGAATTTCCAGATGTTCAAGCTGGATTTAGAAAAGGCAGAGGAACCAGAGATCAAATTGCCAACATCCATTGGATCATCAAAAAAGCAAGAGAGTATCAGAAAAACATCTATTTCTGCTTTATTGACTAGGCCAAAGCCTTTAATTGTGTGGATCACAACAAACTGTGGAAAATTCTTAAAGAAATGGGAATACCAGACCACCTGCCTACCTCCCGAGAAATCCATATGCAGGTCAAGAAGCAACAGTTACAACTAGATGTGGAACAGCAGACTGGTTACAAACCAGGAAAGGAGTACATCAGGCTGTATATTGTCATCCTGCTTATTTAACTTTATATTCAGAGTACATCATATGAAATGCCAGGCTGGATGAAGCTCAAGCTGGAATCAAGATTGCCAGGAGAAATATCAATAACCTCAGATATGCAGATGACACCACCCTTATGGTAGAAAGTGAAGAAGAACTAAAGAGCCTCTTGATTAAAGTGAAAGAGGAGAGTGAAAAAGTTGGCTTAAAACTTAGCATTCAGAAAACTAATATCATGGCATCTGGTCCCATCACTTCATTGCAAATAAATAGAGAAACAATGGAAACAGTGATAGACTTTATTTTTGGGGCTCCAAAATCACTGCAGATGGTGACTGCAGCCATGAAATTAAAAGACTCTTGCTCCTTGAAAGAAAACTATGAGCAACCTAGTTGGCATATTAAGAAGCAGAGACATTACTTTGCCAACAAAGGTCCATCTAGTCAAGGCTATGGTTTTTCCAGTAGTCATGTATGGATGTGAGAGTTGGACTATAAAGAAAGCTGAGAACCAAAGAATTAATGCTTTTGAACTGTGGTGTTGGAAAAGACTCTTGAGAGTCCATTGGCCTGCAAGAAGATCCAACCAGTCCATCCTAAAGGAAATCAGTCCTGAATATTCATTGGAAGGGCTGCTGCTGAAGCTGAAACTCCAATATTTCAGCCACCTGATGCAAAGAACTGACTCTTTTAAAGAGACCCTGATGCTGGGAAAGATTGAAGGCAGAGGAGTAGGGGATGACAGAGGATGAGATGGTGGGATTGCATCATTGACTTGATAGACAGGAGTTCGAGTAAGCTCTGGGTGTTGGTGATGGCTAAGGAAGCCTGGTGTGCTGCAGTCCATGGGGTTCCAAACAGCTGGACACGACTGAGTGACTGAACTGAACCTATATTTGTTTTCAACTCTCTGAACAATACAGAACCTAAACTAGAGCCTTCTAATGATATATAAGCCCCTTGTGCTGGGATTTGAGTTCTGTTAAATAATTGTAGCAGGTATAGCTCACCTTTCCAAATAGGAGTCTGATTTTTTGATGTTAAATGTTAGGGAGGATACTGGGCTCTTGCAAATGTCATTGATGCTAAGATGCCAGGAGTTCCAGCGTAAAACTCTCCCAGTGGGAATGGATAAGTACCCAGTAGTATACCAAAACATATCACGTGTCCTTAAACATGCAAGATCACTAGATTAAAACTTCAAATTGAATGCAAATTTCCCTTTTATGGGTCACTTCTTTTCCCATTTTAATATTCTGGCTTTTACAATGGGGTATAATAGAAGGTTGATAATGAAATAGACCTTGGAAAATGGAGCAATGAAGGAAAATGTTTTAATCCATAACGTTCCTTGTCATAATTACTTATTTGAACTTTGAGGTATTATATTGCTTAGTTCTACATTGCTGGCAAATGTCTCACAGCCTCTAATACCTCCTAAGATTATCTAAACCAAAGACAACTCCAGTTGACAGAGAGTTCTGAAAGGCTCTCAATCATTCCATGAAGTGTATAGTATATTCTCTCCATTTTATAGATGGAAAAAAACCTGAGATGATAAGAGATTACTGTGGATTTCCTGATTCCCAGTGTTAATAATAGTAGCAACATTTCAACATGTATCTGTTTAGTTCAAAACCTGGCTTCTTTTCTACTTTTTAGTTTTTCATTCAATAAATGTACCTGACATGTCTGAAACACAAGTAGACCCTGAAAATGCAATGGTGGGGAACCTGTAATTGTTGTTTATTATTTGTTATTATGGACTGTTTAAGTTGTGGTACTTGCTCTCAAGGGGGTTGCAGTCTCTATTGAGGCTTATTGAAATCCTAATTCAAATATTATTGGTTCAAAGTATGATGTGCATAGTTCAGAGAGGTTGACTAATTGCCCAAGATCACACAGCTTGTCATGTGGCAGTAAGGTAAGAATTCTGAGTTACTCCAGGCTTTCTATTATTTCATTATATCATGCTGTATACCAGATTATATTTTAAAAACAACAAATAAGCACATGCGTTTTTCTAGATTTAAGTTCCAAATGTTAAATACAAAATTTATTCTGTATGTTCATGAGAATTGTTAGCTTTGGAAAGTGCCTCCTTGATGTGAAATAGAGCATAGAATACAAACCTAGTTTGGATATGCCAACAGTTTCATTTTTTAATGGGCAATAATGGCCTGTAATCAAATTATAGCTTGTTAGGTAAATAAACGATTACCTTGTTAGTTGGAAATTTAAACATGGACTAATTCATTAATTTGTAAGTTGTTCAGTCAGTTTCCACCAGCCTACATTGTCTTAGGCTGTGTTTATGCATATGTGTGGGTAAGGGTGTGTTGGGGATCTGGATAAACTCAGTTTTAAGACTGGAGATCCATTCTACCCTCAAACAGCTCTAGGAGCCAGTGATAAGGTAGCTACCTAGCTCAGGATTGAGAGAAAGATCATTCAGTTAACCATCACCCAATGACAGGTGTTTTTCTTTTTTTTTTACATGGGAGGCAAGCTTCTGGGTATTTGGTCCTTTTGTTTCTTAGTTCTTCTTTTATTTTAATAATAAGATTCTTACTCTTCAAAACACCACAACTGTTCTATTCACATTTGCATATATCTGTTGGCTCCTAAATATGCCACTCTTTAACTTCCATCATTAAAAATTCACACATCAGAGCATTACATTTGCATTATTTGTTGTTGCTATTCAACTGCTATGTCGTGTCTGACTCTGTGACCCCATGGACTGCAGCACGCCAGGCTACTCTGTCCTTCACTATTTCCCAGAGTTTGCTCAAATTCATGTCCATTGAGTCAGTGATGCAGTCTAATCCTCTCATCCTCTGCCGCCCTCTTTTCCTTTGGCTTTCAATCTTCCCCAGCATCAGGGGCTTTTCCAATGAGTTGGTTCTTTGCATCAAGTGGCCAAAGTACTGGAGCGTCAGCTGCAACATTTTTACACTATATGAAAAAATTAACAATAATATCAAAAACAGCACCTGAAGACTAACAGAAGTGATAAAAATAGGAATAGCATTCTGCTGAGAAATTGAAAATGCTGATTATTTTCAAGTGAAAATTTTACAGTAAGTGAAAGAAATATGCCTTGATTGGGATTGTTTTTCTCCATGTAAGTTTTTGACTTGAAAGTATGAAAACATTTCTTTTACCTATTTTACCACGACCCAGTAATATCAGTGGACAAGCACTCCTG
Organism: Giraffa tippelskirchi; assembly: GCF_054371585.1. Taxonomy (NCBI): domain Eukaryota; kingdom Metazoa; phylum Chordata; class Mammalia; order Artiodactyla; family Giraffidae; genus Giraffa; species Giraffa tippelskirchi. The sequence continues at coordinate 124,396,927 of NC_137283.1, forward strand.
TATGGCTATCAGGTCTTCTTACTGGTCACGCACCGTTCGTGTCCTCTCATCAAGTGAGAAGTGATTTTATTTTTGGCATTTTGAATACCTTGCGGCAGGAATGAGAAAAGAAGAAGCTGTTATCTCCTCAAAAATAAATAAATAAATAAATAAAACAGATAAAGAGAAAGTGGAGTGAGAACAAGCTCAGTAAAATTAATGACTAGGAAAACAAGCAGACTAAATCCAATTTTTTCATTAAATTGCCTAGCTTCAATTACTCTAATTGTGTTCCAAGTGTCCTAAATATATTTGAATAGGGACTGCCAGTTTCTCACAATTCTCTGCTTTCAGTGTGGCTGAGGTTTTTCCAAGCCTGTACTCTGGGTAAGAGCTCTGCCCAGCCTGAGTATCTGAGGCACAAATAGGAGAACCTAGAAGAGACTCTGCTTTAGGTTTCCCACAACTGGCCACAGCTCTATTCACAGGAAAGGGAGATGGTACTAAATAGAATGGAGCAGACAGGTGTCTATACAGAATTCATAATACAGAATTTAAGCTGGATGATAATATTCACAAATGCTAGGAAGAATTTGCACAAAACTGTTAGAACCTGATACTTCTTACCATAGGAAAGATTTTTCTACTTGGAACAGTGATTGCTTTACATCCATCCAGAAGTTGTAGTAAGTGATCTGTTGATGGAGTAAAATACTCTTCCTTCCCTTTGAAAAAGGTTGTTTTTAATCTATTACAAAAGATGGCTCTTATATTTTTATGTAAAATAAGGCCACTGCTCTGTCACTATAAACTTGATTCACATGAGCATTTTTATGGGTCTCCATGTTCATAGCCAAGGAGCAAAACCTATTTGGTGGGAGGCACTGACATTTTGATTGTAGAAGAAGGAAATGGCAATAATTTCTCGGAAGCTGGGCAGATTATAAAAGAGATATAGAAAATGCAACCCAGGCTGATACCGTAACACCTTTAAAACACAGATGGTTGAACACAGATGCATAGAACAATTTTATGGACTCTGAGGGAGAAGGTGAGGGTGGGACGTTCTGAGAGAATAGCACTGAAACATGTATATTATCATATGTGAAACAGAACACCATTCCATGTTCGATGCATGAGACAAGGGCTCAGGGCCGGGGCAATGGGATGACCCAGAGGGATGGGATGGGGAGGGAGGTGGGTGGGGGGTCCAGGAAGGGGAACACATGTAAACCCATGGCTGATTCATGTCAATATATGGCAAAAACTATTACAAAATTGTGAAGTAATTAGCCCCCAAATAAAATAAATAAATTTATAAAAAAAAAAAAAGATGAAATAATCAGGATGCCTTCAATAATAAAAATATAAATAGCATAAAAAAAAAAACACAGATGGTTGGCAACACTCTGATAAGATGTCCCCCCTCACTGCATGAAAGTACAAAGACTGAATAAATCAAATGCCCACCATTGCGAACCATCAAGCACATGGAACCACTTTCCCTGCATTTCATTCTTTGTTCTGTTGGGATGACCTCAGGAAAAATGAAGAAGCTGTATGTGATAACCCCCCAAACCCCCTAACCTTTTCAAATTCATAAGGTATTTTATGATAACAGTTCTCCAGTTAGATATATACAAATTTCCTGTAGCACCAAATAATTGTTCAGACTAGCTGCACACTTGTTCTATTCTCGCAACTCCAACCTCTGAAAAATGTAGCAAAAGTGGAACTAAAGAATAAACATAATCACTGTTAAGTGTCCCAAAAGTCATCCTCAAAGGTGTTACCGAGGAAAGTCTATAGCACAGGCAGCAAAGGGATGGACTTATTTGGTTTTTCCTTAAAATAAGAGACCAAATAACTAACTAACAATAATTATATGTTAAGGTTGTTTCACAGAGGATGAGATGGTTGGATGGCGTCTCCAACTCGAAGGACATGAGTCTGAGCAAGCTCCGGGAGTTGGTGATGGACAGGGAAGCCTAGTGTGCTGCAGTCTACAGGGTCACAAAGAGTTGGACGTAACTGAGTGACTAAACTGAAAGTTGTTTCAATACAGTGTTAAATTGCTGCCATCCATTGAAAGAAATCTTATTTTACATTCTTCCAGTGTCTTCAGGATGCATTAGTCTCTATTATTCTCTGTTGTCCTCACTTTTGTCTATAGCCCAAATACAAAGAACAATCAATATATCATAGCACTTAAGAGCATGATTTGAAGTCAAACAGAAAAGTGTCCAAGTTCTAGTGCTACCATTAACTACCTGTGCATGAGCAACTGACTTTACATCTCTAGGCCTTGGTTTCCATGAAAATGTAAATAATATTAGTACCTTTCTCATGGGTCTGTTGTAAAGAGTAATTGAAACATTACATGTGAAGCATAGCACATAATGAAACTTTCATAGTAAGCCCTCAGGAAACACTAGTTACTACAATTATAACAATAATTATTATTATTAGATGGTTGATATAATGAAAAATACTGTTGTCAATACAGATTATTTGTTAAAATACCACATATTTTCCCACTAAAATCAGAACTGTTTAATTTTAAAACTTAGTCTGGGTGAGGAAGAGAGGGAGTTTCTCACTGAACTAGGGTTGTGCTCAAGAAGGGTTAAAAGAATAGCAAGAGGATAAAGAAAGAAAGAAGAAAGTGAAGTCACTCGGTCATCCAACTCTTTGCGACCCCATGGACTGTAGCCTACCTGGTTCCTTTGTCCATGGGACTTTCCAGGCAAGAATATGGAGTGGGTTGCCATTTCCTTCTCCAAGAGGATAAAGATATAAAATAATAAACCATTTTCTCTATATTCCCTGCTGCTGATAAATTCCACTACCGTGGAATACACAGTTCTGTGGGGACAATGCCACCCTAAGTTTGTTTTGTTTTGTTTTTAATTTTAGTTTTTGGCCCTGCGAGATGGTGTGTTGGGTCTTAGTTCTCTGACCAGGGATTGAGCCTAAGTCCCGTGCCTTCAAAGCGTGGGATCCTAACCACTGGGAAGGACCCCACCATAAGTTCTTATTGCACAAAATCAGGCAGCCTTCTTATTTCCGTTCTCACTCCCCTCACCACACCTACTGGTCTTTGTCCTGGGTTCCTGGCATGGATCTTCCAAAACCCTTGCCATGTCCTGAGGGGTAGGTGTGGCTTTGTTATACTAATGAGGTATCCCTGGGGAGCCTCTAGAGAACTCCAGGTTAGGGGTTGGGCCCCAGAAACACCAGCCACCTGATTTTCAGAAGTTTGGAGCATTCAACCACCTGATCTCTGAGGAAAAGTTAGGGGTCTGGAGACTGAGTTCAATCACGTGACCAATGATTTAATGAATCATGACTACATAAAAACCACATAAGATTTATGTCACATAAGTTTAGCAAAATATAAATATCGTCACACACACATTTTGTATTCTAGCTAATAATATCTGTATAATCATAATACTGTAAATGCTACTTGTAAGGGCTACTTACTGGTTTTCAATATTTACACTAACCAATATACATACCATATTTAATGTTGGCAGCACATTGGAATTGATTGGAAAGAATCAATAATATCTAATGTAGATAAAGAAATAGAGGTTGAAGGACATTATTTAAATTTATGAAGACAATCAATAGTATTTTAAAAAACAAAAATAGGCTAATTAGGAAAATTTCTAAGTATTAGGATAGCAAAAGAGGTAGAAAGTAGACTAAGTCATCTAAAATCAATTAATCAAGAAATTGAAGTAAGATATCAGCACCCCCATGTTTATTGCAACATTACTTACAATAGCCAAGATATGGAACCAACCTAAGTGTCTACTGATGGATGAATAGATAAAAAAGTGTACTATATACACATATATACACATATATTTATATTATATATACATATATAGTATAAATATATTAAGGCATATAAAGAAAGAAATTCTTTCATTTGAGATGACATGGATGGACCTTGAGGTCATTGTGCTAAGTGAAATAAGTCAGACAGAGAAAGACAAATACTGTATAATTTCAATTTTATGTGGAATCTAGAAAAATAAGCAACAGTAATTGGGAAAAAAAAAATGAGCTCATAGGTATAGACAACAGATTGACTGTTTCCCGAAGTGGGGATGGGGAATGCGTAAAGATGATCAAAAAGTACAAACTTCTGGTTATAAGATAAAAGTTCTGGGACTGCATGGTGACTATATCTAAGAACACTGGTTATATATTTGAAAGTTGCTAAGTGAGTAACTCTTAAAAGTTCTGATTTCATACACATACACACACACACACAAATTTGTAACTGTGTGGTGATGGATTTTAACTAAACTTGTCATGTTAATCATTTTGCAATGCACACATATTTCAAATTATTGCATTGTACACATAAAATTAATACAGTGTTATATGTCAATTAGATCTCAATTAAAAAAAAAAGAAATAGAGGCACAAACACCTTAGAATAATATCTGTACTCAAGAGAACAGCTAAATACATTAAAAAATATATATACCCACCCTTAGAAAATGATCCTGGGAAGAGGTGGTATGGAGAGAAATTTTTGCTTTTAATTTTGTACCTTCAGTGACGTGGAATGATTTTTAAACTAGGTGCATGATCTGCATTTGAAATTATTTTATTAAAACAGTATTTCTCAAAGCCGTTTTCAAACTTTACAATTAAAGGTCACATGGAAATTCTCTAATACAAAGTAGGGAAAACATCAGGCACAATATTATATCAATCTTTTCTTTTGAAGCCAAGGTCAGAGTTTAACCATCACTTCATTCACTTTGTTAACTCACCAAGTTAATATGACATTCAGTTATTCAGTTAACTTGAACCAAGAAATATATACTATAATTATATTATAGCACTTGTCCCAACCCACTCTGCTGCTGCTGCTGCTGCTAAGTCGCTTCAGTCGTGTCCGACTCTGCGATCCCATAGACGGCAGTACACCAGGCTCCGCCGTCCCTGGGATTCTCCAGGCAAGAACACTGGAGTGGGTTGCCATTTCCTTCTCCAGTGCATGAAAGGGAAAAGTGAAAGTGAAGTCGCTCAGTCGTGTCCGACTCTTCGCGACCCCATGGACTGCAGCCTACCAGGCTCCTCCATCCATGGGAGTTTACAGGCAAGAGTACTGGAGTGGGGTGCCATTGCCTTCTCCACAACCCATTCTAGATAAGCTATTAAATACTTTATGTACTCAGTAAGTGAAATAGAAACTCATTTTACTTAAGCTGTCAGATTTTCTTAAGGGATTTTTAAAAGAAATCAGTGTTATTTAAATTACCTATTCATTGATATATAATTTCTATAGATAAACTCCACACAAATGAACATGTTTTTCTACACTACAGTATTGTCTGTTGTTCATTCTTCCTCTTTCAGTCATTATGGTCTAAAAATACTGTCTTTAAAAGGAAAATAAATATATAATGTTCATTTGAGTTTACAAGTACTGTAGACTACAGTAGATCTTCAATTGATATGGATTAAAGTTCTTTCAAATCAGGCAGTTTGCAAGGTTATAGTAGGGAGCTCACATCTGAAATGACATAAATCTAACTTGGGTTTTTTTTTTTAAGTATTACCTTATTAACACTGGCCATTATTTTTATTGTTCATAATAGCAACCTATGGTAACAAGGTGTATTATAAAATGCTCACAAAGAACTTTGAAATATATTACCTTAGGTAAGCTCACAAATAGTACATAAAATTGATATTAAATCCCCATTTTAGAAGTGATGAAACTGAGACTTAGCATAATAATTTTCTAAAATTTTGCAGTTTTTTGTGAGAAAACAGGACTCTCAGCCAGTTCTTCTGCTCCCTCTCCTCCAGCTTCTTGTTGGAACTCAATGGCTTGAAAGAAATCACTTGTTTTGCAATTTTGGTATATAGATCATTGAATAGTTTAGCCAAAAGAATATAAGACTGTATTACCTGTCTTCATTAAGCATTTTACAAACTAGAAGAGAGCTATATCCTTACAAATGTTCTATCTCAGGATGATTTGTAAAATAAAAATGACAATTTAACCTCCTATTTGTGCAGGAACATCTAACTTTCTTAGATTAACTGTAAGGTAACTTGCCTCACAGCATTTGGAAATACATTTCACTGCAAAAGGTATAATTGTTAAGCACCAACAGTAAACAAAGCATTCAGCTAAATATATGTTTTATGGAAAATTGGTTGTTTTGTCCTGCTGCTTCATAGGACTCCACTTATTGGCTGAAGCATCCAGTGATTGGGTGATTATAATTTCAAGGTTGAATTGCAAGATGAGCATTAAAAATTATTTTGGCTGCAATGGTTGTGACAGCCAAAGCTTTTCTTTGCATGAGCCAAAATTTATGAAAAATATTCCAGAAATATCTCTTTAAATATCAAGAACCAGAGGCTAGCAACCCAGGAGAACAATGTTTTTCTATTAATATGGATTAATGAAGATACTAGATGCAAAATACTTGCAGCTTCATCTATCCTAGGAGGAGATTTAAAAGTCCTTTCCAGAATTGGTTGAAGGCAAAACTAGTGGGAAGAAGGTGGTGGGAGAAAAAAGGAATCAAGAGAGCTATAATTTGTGATGTGGTGAGGCCTTTCTTTGTTCCTCTTCTTGGACTTGAATCTCCAGCCTATTGGTGGGATGGAGAATAAGACTCAGCTCCCAGGAGAGACATGCTCCTTTATGGGAAGCAACTGACTGCTGTCAACAAAAACCAACAAGGAGGCGTGATTGGCATAAGGAAGTGAACGGGCTGGTAAGAAGAAGTAACAGGACACGAGTTAAACCAGAAACAGGACAGCAGCAAGGATATGGGGAGGACGGGACAGTATGTCAGACTCATCTGCTTTGTGGGGAAGAGAAAAGAGGGAAACAGCCTGAATTCAAATACTTACATAAAAGATACAATATACAGGATTACAGCATTTTAAAACTATTTATATTTTTGCAGTCATTGGGAATAATAATAGTAAATAGTGACCAATCAGTAATTTGAATTGAGGTCTAGAAAATAAGGTCGTGTTTTTGTACATCTCAAGGTGGAAATTTTTTACCAGTGGAAATACAGGAAAAGTAGGTAGATATTAAATTAAGGCCTATCTAGAAAGAATGGTTAATATTTAATTGTTTTAAATAAACTGGGGTATGAAACATCAAATCCAAAACTAACATATGAGGATGTCAAAAGTGTCAATGTGTGGAGACCAAGGAAAAGCAACAGAGAAAGTTTGGGGCTGCATCTCCTAATTCAATTTCTTGATAGAATCTAAAAAATAGATTAGGGCTTCCCTAGTGGCTCAGATGGTAAAGAATCTGCTTGCAAGGCAGGAGACCTATGTTCGATCCCTGGGTCAGAAAGATCCCCTGGAGAAGGGAATGGCAACCCACTCCAGTATTCTTGTCTGGAGAATTTAATGGACAGAAGAGCCTGGTGAGTTACTGTCCATGGGGTTGTAAACAGTGAGACATGACTGGGCAACTAACACTTTCACTTTTTCACTTCACAGTATTAACTAAAATACAGATTTTTTTCAAATTTCACATTTCATACCTTCAAGTATAAGCTGTATCATAACAGAATTCTGATTTTTTAAAAATGGTTTTCTGGTTTAACAGTGTTTTTTGTTTGTTTGCTTTAAAACTTAGTTCTCTCAATAATTCTCTTCCTGAGAGTTTAATCGGAGAAGGCAATGGTACCCCACTCCAGTACTCTTGCCTGGAAAATCCCATGGATGGAGGAGCCTGGTAGGCTGCAGTCCATGGGGTCGCTAAGAGTCGGACATGACTGAGCGACTTCATAGCTGAAAGACCTATTGAGCCAAAACATTTGAGAAGGTATGTACGTCTACATTTGTCTCACTCTTTTCCCTGTAGCTCATTTGTCAATAGCCATACTTGCCTTGTGGTTCTTTAAAGAGACTCTTGCCTTAAAGGCTTTGTGCTCACTCTTCCTTCTGCTGCCTGGAATGCTCTTGCCATAAACATCCACAGAAGTCATCTCCCTTACCTCTTGCAAGTCCTTATTCAGATTCTGCTTTGAATGTGGCAATCTGACCCTCCATGGAGCACTGCTGTTGCCCCTCACCCTGCTCTACTTCTCTTGTTTTAATATCACTCATTACCTTCTAAATATTATGTAATTTACCCATTCATTACTAGCTTACTGGGCACTTGATGCTACCCACACTGGAATGTAAGTTCCAGGTGGGCAGAGAGCTTTGTCTTCCTTTTTTATTGATAAACCCCAAGTACCTAAAAGAGCTCTTTGCATTCAGAGAAGGCAATCAATAAATGTACATGGAACAGAAGTGTTCACATTTCATATCCAATCTCAAATATTTCTTACATTGTTTCATCTTTAAAAATAAGATATAAGAGTTAATCTCTCAAGTCTGAAGATCAAAGGGGTCTTCTCCACTAATTTCTAGACTGATTCTTTCAAACCCAGTGAGCCCTCACTTTGGAACATTTGTCCTAAGAGTCTTTACTGTCCATCTCAAACACCCAGTGTTTTTCGTTCAGGAAGTGCTTTTTTGCACGAGACCTCATCCTCTTAATTCATCACTTGCACAAACTCTGAGTTCTGACCAGAAACTAATATAGTATCCCAACATTCCTAAGTTCTTAGGTGCTCTTGTCCATTTCATTTCACACCCTTTAAAACTCTCACATCCCTCCCCCAATTTGGTCTCTTGATGGTCCATCATCCTGCAATAACCAATACTGTTTGATCTACACCTTTAGATGACAGTTTTACTCCCTTCACCCAACAATTTGTACTCCCATAACAGGCCCCTTCATTCCCTATTTTCTAGGGAGGAGTTTGCAGCAGATATGTCCAGGTTCCTTACAGAATCGTACTGTATTTCCATCACCAGTCACATCCACAACTGGGTGTTGTTTTTGCTTTGGCTCTTTCTCTTCATTCTTTCTGGAGTTACCTCTCCACTCTTCTCCAGTAGCCTATTGGGCACCTACTGACCTGGGGAGTTCATCTTTCAGTGTCATATCTTTTTGCCTTTTCATACTGTTAATAGGGTTCTCAAAGTAAGGATACTGAAGTGGGTTGCCATTCCCTTCTGCAGTGGGCCACATTTTGTCGGAACTCTCCACCATGACCCATCCATCTTGGGTGGCCCTACACAATATGGCTCATAGTTTCATTGAGTCAGACAAGGCTGTGATCAGTTTGACCAGTTTTCTGTGATTGTAGTTTTCATTCAGTTTGCCCTCTGAGGGATAAGGATAAGAGTCTTTGGAAGCTTCCTGATGGGATAGACTGACTGTGGGGGAAACTAGGTCTTATTCTGATCGGGGGGGTGGGGGTGGTGGGCATGCTCAGTAAATCTTTAAGTCAATTTTCTGTTGATGGGCAGAGCTGTGTTCCCTCCCTGTTGTTTGACCTGAGACCAAACTATGGTGGAGGTAATGAAGATAATGATGACCTCCTTCAAAAGTCCTGTGCATGCACTGCCCCACTCAGTGCCCCTGACCCTGCAGCAGGCCACTGCCAACCCACGCCTCTGCCAGAGACTCTTGGACATTCACAGGCAAGTCTGGGTCAGTCTCTAGTGAGGTCATTGCTCCTTTCTCCTGGGTCCTGGTATGCACAAGGTTTTGTTTGTGCCTCTAGGAGTCTGTTTCCCCAGTACTATGTAAGTTCTGGTGGCTCTATGGCAACCTCCTCCAAGAGGGCTTATGCCACACCCAGGTCTGCTGTATCCAGAGCCCCTGCCCCTATGGCAGGCCACTGTTCATCCGTACATACGCAGGAGGCCCTCAAAAGGCAAGTCTGTCTCAGTCTCTCTGGGGCCTCCTAGAGAGCACAAGGTTTTGTTTGAGCCCTCCAAGGATCTCTGGCAGGTATGGGGTTTGATTCTAAATGCAATTTCACCCCTCCTATCAACTTGCTGGGGCTCCCCTTTGCCCTTGGACATGGGGTAGCTTTTTATGGTGGAATCCAACATTCTCCTGTTGATGGTTGTTCAGCAGCAAGTTGTAATTTTGGAGATCTTGTAGGAGAACATGAGTGCATGTCCTTCTACTCCACCATATCTTCTATACTTTATATCAGAAGTAAAGTTCAATGCTGTAAAGAACAATATTGCATAGTCCAATGCTGTAAAGAAGAATATTGCATAGAATGTTAGGTCTATGAATCAAGGTAAATTGGAAGTGGTCAAACAGGAGATGGCAAGAGTGAACATGAACATTTTAGGATGTGAACTAAAATAGACTGGAATAGGCAAATTTAATTCAGATGACCATTATATCTAAGTACTGTGGGCAAGAATCCCTTAGAAGAAATGGAGTAGCCATCATAGTCAACAAAAGAGTCTGAAATGCAGTGCTTGCATGCAGTCTCAAAAACGAAAGAATGACCTGTTTTTTCCGAAGGCAAACCATTCAATACCACAGTAATTCAAGTCTAGGTCCCAGCTACTAATGGCAAAAAAGCTTAAGTTGAACAGTTCTATGAAGATCCACAAGACCTTCCAGAACTAACACCCAAAAATGGTGTCCTTTTCATTACAAGGGACTGGAATGCAAAAGTAAGAAGTCAAGAGATACCTGGAGTAACAGGCAAGTTTGGCCTTGGTGTACAAAATGAAGCAGGGCAAAGGCTAACAGAGTTATGCCAAGAGAACACACTGGTCATAGCAAACACCCTCTTCCAACAACACAAAAGAAGACTCTACACATGGACATAACCAGATGGTCAATACCAAAATCATATTGATTATATTCTTTGCAGCAAAAGATGGAGAAGCTCTATATAGTCAGCAAAAACAGGTGTGGGAGATGTCCTGGCTCAGATCATGAACTCTTTATTGCCAAATTCAGACTTTACTTGAAGAAAGTAGGGAAAACCACTAGACCATTCAGGTATGACCTAAATCAAATCCCTTATGATTATACAGTGGAAGTGACAAATAGATTCAAGGGATTAGATCTGATGGACAGAGTGCCTGAAGAACTATGGATGGAGGTTCATAACATTGCACAAGTGGTAGTGATCAAGACCATCCCCAAGAAAAAGAGATGCAGAAAGGCAAAATGGTTGTCTGAGGAGGCTTTACAAATAGCTGTGAAAAGAAGAGAAGCTAAAGGCAAAGCAGAAAAGGAAAGACATACCCATATGAATGCAAAGTTCCGAAGAATAGCAAGGAGAGATAACAAAGCCTTCCTCAGTGATCAATGCAAAGAAACAGAGGAAAACAATTAATGAGAAAGACTAGCGATCTCTTCATGAAAATTAGAGACATCAAGGGACTTTTTCATGCAAAGATGAGCACAATAAAGGACAGAATCGGTATGGGCCTAATAGAAGCAGAAGATATTAAGAAGAGGTGGCAAGAATTCAGAAAAGAACCACACAAAAAAGATCTTCATGACCCGGATAACAACAATGGTGTGATCACTGGACTAGAGCTAGACAACTTGGAATGCCAAGTCAAGTGGGCCTTAGGAAGCATCACTACAAAGCTAGTGGATGTGATGGAATTCCAGTTGAACTTCTTCAAATCATAAATGATGATGCTGTGAAACTGCTGAACTCAATATACCAGCAAATTTGGAAAGCTCAGCAGTGGCCACAGGATTGGAAAAGGTCAGTTTTCATTCAAATCCCAAAGAAGGCAATGACAAAGAATGCTCAGTTCAGTTCAGTTCAGTCGCTCAGTTGTGTCCGACTCTTTGCGACCCCATGAACTGCAGCATGCCAGGCCTCCCTGTCCATCACCAACTCCCAGAGTCCATCCAAACCCCTGTCCATTGAGTCGGTGATACCATCCAGCCATCTCATCCTCCGTCGTCCCCTTCTTCTCCTACCCCCAATCCTTCCTAGCATCAGGGTCTTTTCCAATGAGTCAGCTCTTTGCATGAGGTGGCCAAAGTATTGGAGCTTCAACATCAGTCCTTCCAATGAGCACCCAGGACTGATCTCCTTTAGGATGGACTGGTTGGATCTCCTTGCAATCCAAGGGCCTCTCAAGAATCTACTTCTACTTTATTGACTATGCCAATGCCTTTGATTGTGTGGATCACCACAAACTGTAGAAAATTCTTAAAGAGATGGAAATACCAGACCATCTGACCTACTCCTCAGAAATCTGTATTCAGGTCAAGAAGCAACAGTAGAACTGGACATGGAACAGCAGACTGATTCCAAATCGGAAAAGGAGTACGTCAAGGCTGTATATTGTCACCCTGCTTATTTAGCTTATATGCAGAGTACATCATGCAAAATGCCGGGCTGGATGAAGCTCAAGAAGGAATCAAGATTGCCAGGAGAAATATAAATAACCTCAGATATGCAGAAGACACCACCCTTATGGTAGAAAGTGAAGAAAAACTAAAGAGCTTCTTGATGAAAGTGAAAGAGGAAAGAGAAAGAGTTAGCCTAAAACTTAACAATCAGAAAACTAAGATCATGGCATCTGGTCCCATCAGTTCATGGCAAATAGATGGGGAAACAATGGAAACAGTGACAGACTTTATTTCTGGGGGCTCCAAAATCACTGCAGATGGTGACTACAGCCAGGAAATTAAAAGATGCTTGCTCCTTGGAAGAAAAGTTATGACCAACCGAGACAGCATATTAAAAAGCAGAGACATTACTTTGCCACCAAAGCCCATCTATTCAGAGCTAAGATTTTTCCAGTAGTCACATATGGATGTGAGAGTTGGACTATAAAGAAAGCTGAGCACTGAAAAACTGATGCTTTTGAACCGTGGTGTTGAAGACTTGAGAATCTCTTGGACTGCAAGGAGATCCAACAAGTCAATCCTCAAGGAAACCAGTCCTGAATACTCATTGGAAAGACTGATGCTGACGCTGAAACTCCAATACTTTGGTCACCTGATGTAAAGAATTGACTCACTGGAAAGACCCTGATGCTGGGAAAGATTGAAGGCAGGAGGAGAAGGGGATGACAGAGGATAAGATGGTTAGATGGCATCACTGACTGGATGGACATGAGTTTGAGCACACTCTGTGTATTGGTGATGGACAGGGAAGCCTGATGTGCTGCAGTCCATGGGGTTTTAAAGAGTCAGACACGACTGAGCAACTGAACTGACTGACTGACTGATGTCCATGTTTCCATGCCAACAAGGGTCACCCACAGCCCTTATCTCCTTGTCTCCTGGAACTTTAAAATCAGTCTTCTTTTATTGAACCATTACCCTGACAGCTAATACAAGACACGTTTTATGACTAAGAAATCTATTTTGTTTATCTTACAGCCACATGAGGCAAGTTTTTAAAATAATTTCAACGAAACAATTTTCTTCAAATATCTTCAATTACGTTTAAAATTTCAGTGGTTCAAAATCTTGACCTGTAGGAAAAATGTTATGTCAGTATAAGAACTCTATGCTGAATTTTTTCTTCTCTATAGCCAGTGAAGACTGAACTTTTTAAAAAAAATCTCTAAATTCTAACTTTTCAGACACTTTAAAAATATAGTCTCCATTCTAACGTCTGTGCCCTCAATAATCTCACTTTTGGGACCTTTCCCCTTCAGCTTAGTTTTTCAGCTGTTTAATAATCCTTCTAACTTCCCTTGACCCTGAACTGCAGAGTTTCATCATGATCATTTCAATTTTGCAGCTACTCTTCAACCACTTATGAAGGCAGAAAAATATTTTTTTCACAAGAATGCAACATATCAAATATCTACATGAAGGTGCAGCACATATAAAAAGTTTTTTTTTAATGAAAATTCTAAATGGTCTTGATGATAACAGACTGATATTGTGGCACCTTACTCTATAGAATCTGAAATATTAAGAAAGTTAAATGAAATTAATCAAGTAATATATATATATATATTAGATGTATATATATATTATATGCATATATATATACATATGTGTGCTACACACACACACACACACACACACACACACATACATGCATGAAGAAGGAGTAAGGAAGGAAAAAGTCTTCCCTGGTGGCTCAGCAGTGAAGAAGTTGCCTGTAATGCAGGAGATGCAGGTTCATTTCCTGGGTCAGGAAGATCCCCTGGAGGAGGAAATTGCAATCTGCTCCAATATTCTTGCCTAGAAAATTCTATGAATAGAGGAACCTGGCAGGCTACAGCCCACGGAGTTGCAAAGAGTCAGACATGACTTAGTGACTAAACAACAAAGGAAGGAAAAAACAGGAAGGGGAGCTGTGTTGTATTTTTCATTATGATATGATGTCCTCATGCTACATGGTTAAGAATTTTTTTTTAAATGAATGAGTGGGATGAAGAGAGCAGGGCTTTGCAGCTGTAATTTATTTCTGAGACAGAAGGATAATTGTGCTCTCCAGCTCCGTAAATCTCAGTCCTAGTTGAGTTATAGGCAGGTCCTGACAGGACAAGCTGAATAGTTGAATGCAGGCAGTATAAATGATAAGAAAGACATTTGAATAAGAAACTATTAAGTTCAAAGATTTGAGAAAACTAACATGGCAATGTGCTGGCTCAAACATACAATCAGACCTGTGAGCTTTCACAAAACACAATTTCTTGGTTGTTACTTGACTATTTTTCATACTGATAGATGTTTTGCCCTTGGGGTGCACTGCTTTGCACATAAAGAATGATTCTTCTTTGTTCCCATTAGTTTGAAAGACAAGACAGTGACACTGTGTAGAACAGAGTCCAGTATGAACACTATATTCAGAACAAAACAACTTTCAAAAGCCCTATTCTGATGATAAAGAAACAGAGATGATATTTTTTTGTGTATGAATTTGTGATCCCTGCAGTATGAGGGGAAAGACGTCGAATGTGTCCCCTGAATAACAATGAAGTATTGGAAAGCAATGACATTCTAATCACTGCCTCAAATGTCAGTGCAAGGATGCTGTGGGTAGCAGCCCCGGTACATAAGTTAACAGCTTTACTGTAAAACCACAAGAGAGCAATTAATGGAAAGCTGTTACTAACCTTCATGAATTCCATTGCTCAAGTGTCTAGAGAAAAAGGTCTAATTATAGTTCTAACCTTTCCCAATGGGCCATGAATGACTCTCCAAATATAGGATGTTGTGTAAGAAAAACTAGGATGAAGATATGAAATTGACATATGATTGAATTTCCTAATTCAATGCACCCATGATAGAACAACAAATAATATTGGTAACTTGATTTTTAGTAGTTTCTCACTAAAACAAAAATAAGAAAATTTGTGAAAAGATATATGACTGAGAAAAATGGAGCAGTTAAACATATACAATTCATGTGAAAGATATAGCAGATATACTACCAGAATATTATACTATATCTTAACTAAAGACATAATAATTTAGAAGGCAAAAATTATATCTGAAGGAAGAACTAGTACAAGCAAGGAATGTGAGACAGAAATCCATTCAATAATGTGATTAAAGGGAATCTGGTTAGCCAAGTATTTTCATTTCACACACAAAAAAATTAATAATTAGAAACAACATGAAAATGCGTGCTTATTGCAGAGAAAAATTAAAATCCGATATCACTTTTTGATAGTCATATATTTCAAGATGATGGTACATTTATTTGACATTTGTTCTAGGTAAGATGTTTCTTGCAGTGTAGAAATTGGTATTTTTATAAAGTCAAGAAACCTTACTCATTTAAAAAACATTCATTGGGTTCTTTGTGCAAGGCAGCTCATATCAAGGATGACAAAATCACTACCTTCAAGAGATACACAATGTATGGAGAGACATTACTAAATAAACGTATAAAACAAGGATATAACGGAAGTTCTATGAGTATCTGGCAAATCTAGTGATACACAATATAAAGAGAGAATACGTTAAGTCCAGAGGATGCGGAGATAAAAAAGCTTCCTGGAGAAGCTAGGGCTGATGGCCTTGCTGGACATTCAATGAGGAAGGGGCCATTCCCTAGGTGGTCCTTATTTATTATTCTCCTTGACTACTGGAGGGAAGAAGTATTATATCAAAAAAAAAAAAAAGCTATAGACGTTACAGCAGCCCAAAACGCCTGACATGATCCTCTTGCTATTTTCTTCCTATGTCTATCTCCTCCTCCCCACCCCCACCTCAGTTTTGACTGCTTTCCTCTTTGCTCACTCTGTTCCAGTCACATTGACTTCATCCATAAACACTGCAGAAACTCAGTCACCACCACTGCTCCAGGACATTTGCACAGCTCTTTACCCTGCATGGACCATTTCACTCTGCACAGACCACTCTTCCACTAGACACAGGCAAGGCCACTTAATGCTCTTTCTCAATACATTCTCCCAAGACTATATACTGTTGAAGTTGCAACCGGAACTCCCAGCACTGCGTCACACCCAGCCCCATCACCTTGCTCTTTCATTTTTTTCTTAGCACTTATTATCTTCTATTATATGTACATATAGACAGAGGAGCCTAGCAGGCTACAGTCTATGGGCTGCAAAGAATTGGACACAACTGAGTGACTAACACACACATGTATATATAACATACATGTTATGTATGTATATGCATGCATACTCAGTTGCCTCAGTAGTGTTTCCCTCTTTGTGACTGCATGAGCTGTAAACTGCCAGGCTCCTCTGACCATGGGATTATCCTGGCAAGAATACTGAAGTGGGTTGCCAGTTCCTTCTCCAAGATAAATGTATACATGTATATATAATATAATTCTAACACATATATTAGAATACATATGCACATATACACTTATTTATACGTATATGCACATTTACATATATATACACTTACATTATTGTTAATTTTCTCCCTTTCCTGCTGGAATATAAGCTTCACATAAACTTTTTTCACTGACATATATCAAACCTCTCAAACAATTTCTGGCATAAGATGGATGCTCAGTAAATATTTTCCGAATTGAACGTTTTAAAGTAGTGCCCAATTAGTAAATTATAAATTGTGGATCCATGTTGTGATAGAAATGGGTGAATAATGCATTTTCCCAAGTTGGAAAATAGTATCTTTTCTCTTTTTCATATGTATAATCTGGAATCACAGTCATCTATTTCTAATTTGGCTTGCAAACAAATTTAATCTTAGTCTAAGTTTTTTTTCTGCTAAAAATATTAATTAATTGTGGTTATTTTAAAAGTATTATTGGGATAAGAGCAACTGGAAATGGCAGATGGGTAAATACTTGCCAATGCTTTCTTTGCTTTACTGTAAATTCCTCAAGCCACATTTACAAATATGAAGTATGCCTGATAATTTGAGAACAAGGCTGTTTTGAGGAAAATTTTAAAACTATGATAATATAAATCTTTTCTGAATTCTTCATTAACTTTTAACAATACAGTTACACTTAAAAAGCAGTATTATTGTAGATTCTTTGAAAATTTCTATACATTTTGCATAGAATGAGTATTATTTCTTCCTTATGGTAGCTAGGGCCAAACATAACAAAGTACCAGAGACTGGATGGCTTAAACAACAGACATTTTGTCACAGTTCTGAAGTTGGAAATATTGGGTCAAGGTTTTAATTAGCAGGATTGACTCCCTTCTAGAGCCTTGAGAGATGGATCTGTTCTTCTCCTCTCTCCTTTGCTTGTAGAAGGCTATATTCCCACTGTGTCTACATTTACTTCCTTCTGTTCATGTGTGTCCAAATTCTGTCTTCATATAAGGATATGAGTCATATTTGATCAGTGCCCCCACCACCACCAAATTACCTCATTTTAACTTATTTAATGAGTTCAGTCTGGAAAATTCTTAAAGAGATGGGAATACCAAACCACCTGACCTGCCTCTTGAGAAATCTATATGCAGGTCAGGAAGCAACAGTTAGAACTGGACATGGAACAACAGACTGGTTCCAAATAGGAAAAGGAGTATGTCAAGGCTGCATATTGTCACCCTGCTTATTTAACTTATATGCTGCTGCTGCTGCTAAGTCACTTCAGTCTTGTCCGACTCTGTGTGACCCCATAGATGGCAGCTCACCAGGCTCCGCAGTCCCTGGGATTCTCCAGGCAAGAATACTGGAGTGGGTTGCCATTTCCTTCTCCAGTGCATGAAAGGGAAAAGTCAAAGTGAAGTCGCTCAGTTGTGTCCGACTCTTAGCAACCCCATGGACTGTAGCCTACCAGGCTACTCCATCCATGGGATTTTCCAGGCAAGAGTACTGGAGTGGGGTGCCATTGCCTTCACCGAACTTATATGCAGAGTACATCATAAGAAACACTGGGCTGGATGAAGTACAAGCTGGAATCAAGATTGCTGGGAGAAATATCAATAACCTCAGACATGCAGATAACCCACCCTTATAGCAGAAAATGAAGAACTGAAGAGCCCCTTGATGAAAGTGAAAGAGGAGAGTGAAAAAGTTGGCTTAAAACTCAACATTCAGAAAACTAAGATCATGGCATATGGTCCCATCACTTCATGGCAAATAGATGAGGAAACAGTGGAAACAGTGAGAGACTTTATTTTGGGGGGCTCCAAAATCACTGCAGATGGGGACGGAAGCCATGAAATTAAAAGCTGCTTGCTCTTTGGAAGAAAAGTTATGACCAACCTAGACAGCATATTAAAAAGCAGAGACATTGCCAACAAAGGTCCATCTAATCAATGCTATGGTTTTTCCAGTAGTCATGTATGGATGTGAGAGTTGGACTATAAAGAAAGCTGAGCGCTGAAGAATGGATGCTTTTGAACTGTGGTGTTGGAGAAGACTTGTGCGAGTCCCTTGGACTGCAAGGAGATCAAACCAGTCTATCCTAAAGGAGATCAGTCCTGAATATTCACTGGAAGGGCTGCTGCTGAAGCTGAAACTCTGATACTTTGGCCACCGATGCAAAGAACTGACTCATTTAAAGAGATCCTGATTCTGGGAAAGATTGAAGGAAGGAGGAGAAGGGGATAACAGAGGATGAGATGGTTGGATGGCATCATCGACTCTATGGACATGAGTTTGAGTACCTGGAGTTGGTGATGGACAGGGAGGCCTGGCATGCTGCAGTTCATGGGGTCGCAAAGAGTCAGACACGACTGAGCAACTGAACTGAACTGAACTGAACTGAATGAGTTCACTTTATATAAGTGAACTTATATAAAGACTCTGTCTCCAAATAGGGTCACATTTTGAGGTATTTGGAGTTGGGACTTCAGCGTATGAAGTGCGGGGTGTAATTAGCTCATAGCAAGCATTCTGGCTAAAAAGTGCCTGTGTGTGTGTTAGTCGTTGAGTCGTACCAACTCTTTCCGACCCCATAGATTGTAGTCCACCAGCCTCTGTCCATGGAATTCTCCAGGCAAGAATACAGAGTGGGTAGCCATTCCCTTCTCCAGGGTATCTTCCCAACTTAGGGATAGAACCTGGGCCTACATGAATTGCAGGCAGATTCTTTACTCTCTGAGCCACCAGGGAAGCACCAGAAAGTGCCTGGGTATGTTCTTCTCTAAGCTCTTTGGAGCAGTAATTCATTCTTCCATTAATTTTGGTGAATTATTAAGCCAGTATCTCTTCTAATATTTCTTCTTCCCTAATTTCTCTCTTTTGTCCTTCTGTGACTCCAATTTCCTTTTTACTATATCATTCTATATTTTCCAACAGTTTTTAGATGCTCTTTTCTTACTTTTTCCCCCTTTTATTTTAGTCTGCATGATTTCTCTCAATGTATCTTGAAGTTTACTGATTTTTCCCTCTTCTGTATTCAGTCAGCTGATAAGCTCATTGAAGGAATTCATCTCTGACACTGCATTTCTCACTTCTAGACTTCCTACTTGACACTTAATTACAGTTTGCATCCGTAGGCAAAAAATCCCCATCTCTTCATGCATAGCTTTTCCACCAGGTACTTTAAAATATTAACCATAATTATTTTAAAGTCTCTGTCTGAATGTTTTAATATCTGAGACATCTCTGGGTCTCCTTCTGTTGATTGATTTATTTCTTGACATGGTTTATTTCATTTCTTTATTTTTTTCATACCTCACAGTTTTTGATTAAATGCCATATAACAGAGCACTATAGACTGAGGTAAATAATTTACACCAGAAATGAGCATGCCAGTCAGACTGTTAATGTGGGGAGGGGAAGGGGGAGGCTGAAGAGCTGAATCAAACCAGTAAACAGTAGTTCTAACTTTGGGTTTTGTTGTTGCCATAGTTATATTCACTGCACTTCTGATATCAGATCACTCTACAAATGGACCCCGGCTACCTTGGAGTTAGCAAGGTGGAGCATCTCTCAGTGTTCCTGCTCTGTTCTAAACTTGCTGCAGCTCCTGCACATCTGCACAGCAGAGAGGATGTCTCTTCACATTCTCTCTTTTCCTTTAGGCCTAGACTGCTTTTCCTCATTTCTCAGTTTAAGCAACCTGGTGGAAACAAAGGACGATTTTCAATTCTACCATTTCAGCTTCAGTCTTGAGCATGTCCTAGGCACTTGAGCTTTATAGAGAGAACTTTCTCAGCATTCCCTATGTGCCTCCTTAATGCCAAAATGCTTTTAATCACTGAGGAGCCTCAGCATGAGTATCTTTGCTTCTCTATTCCCAGAGGCAGTACAATTGTAATTTCTTTGTATGTAAAACACTGGGTGTGAGTGGGTCCCCATTTCTCACCTTCAATGGCAGATAGCTTTTACTTTTATGTTTCCCTCAGTGTCATGCTTTGGTCACTGGAGGGGAGCAGGAGAGTTTCCTCCCCCTTCCCCAGCCGTAGGCAACTCTTGCCTCAAGTAAGAGAAGGGTCCAGCATATAAGTGGATTCCATGCCTATCCACCAGTGGCAGACCACCACAGGGTAGTATTACCACTCACACCACCAAAGAGGTTTCTCCGAGGTCTTCTGCCTTACCCCTGATCGTCTTCCTGAGCATCCCTTGAAAGTCCATGGAAAAGGGGAGTGAAGAACTACAGACTCTTCTTGTGCTGAGGCTCCCACAGATTCAAACTGTCACGCCACCACCCTCAACCTTCTAAAATTCATTAAAATTCTAATTGTTTCCTCTTTGCTTCATCCTTGTGTGGCTGCCATCTCTTCTTCCTGTGATGCCAAAGGTTAAATTTTGTGTCCTTCTCTCCTCCAAGAATGTTGTGGAATTCAGGTCACCTAGTTGCCTTGCAACCTCAGCTGGATGACAGGCTCAAAAAACGTAATGATTGCACACGCTCTAGCTTCTTCTCATTGTTGGAGGAGAAATAACTTTCTTTGTGTCCCCCTACATCCTAAAGAGAAGTCAAACTTGTTCTTCTCATATTTTAAAGGGACACTTACAAATAACTCATCTAGAAATGATGAAGGCAGAAAACAGTCATTCTTCTATCTTTTCTCTTCTAGTTCCACTGCACCTTCCAGGTCAAGCCATCAAAATAATCTCCACAAAGGTCTCCAATTCCCAGTTCTTCTCCCTAAACCAGTCCACAAACAGCAGTCAGAATAATGTGTCATTTGAAATATACATCAGATCATGCCTTTGGACCGCTTAAAATTCTTCAATGATTTCCTATTAAACATCAGATAAAATGTAAAATCCTTACCATATCTACACAAACTTGCTCATTGTCTCAGCTGGTAAAGAATCTGCATGCAATGTGAGAGACCTGGGTTCAATCCCTGGATTGGGAAGATCCCCTGGAGAAGGGAATGGCTACCCATTCCAGTGTCCTGGGCTGGAGAATTCCATGGACTGTATAGTCCATGGTGTCGCAAAGATTCGAATATGACTGAGCAACTTTCACTCTTAATTTTTCCCCTTGCAACTTTCCTTTTGTGTTTCAGTTACCTCAGACTCTTTCTTGATGTTTTACTTTTCCTCAGAAACATTACAATCTACTACCATGTAGCCCCGACACACACACACACACACACACACACACACACACACACACACACACATACACATGCTTTACATGTTTAAATAACTGGCATCTCATCCTTAACATCTCAGTTGAAAGCTTGGGAGGTACTTTCTAACCATCTTTTCTCTCTCTGTCAAAATTATTCTACATTTTTGCACCTTGTTTTTTTTTGACACACAAAAATGTATTTGTATTGCACTTTGCTTGTTTGCTTTTTCACTCCTTTATGGATTTTCCTCTCCATGGTAGTTTTCAGGAGGACACAAAACATTTATGTCTTGCTGACTAGAACCTGTGCTTCACTTACAATAAGCTTTGCATACCACTCATTCAATAAATGCACTTTAAGTGTATATAAAAATGTGATATCTGATTATATATTACTAAAGATTATATTATATATTATTGTATGTTAAGTACATTCAAATAAATTATTGTTTTGCGCATGCCCTCAGTCACTCAGTTGTATCTGACTCTTTTGTGACCCCATGGACTTTAGCCCACAGGCTCCTTTGCACATGGGATTTTTTTAGTCAAGAATACTGGAGTGGTTTGTTGTTTCCTCCTCCACGGGCTCTTCCTGACCCAGGGATAGAACCTGAAACTCCTGAGTCTTCCCATATTGGTGGGTGGATTCTTTACTACTGAGCCACTTTGCATGCATAAATTATTGTATTACTATATATTAAATATTGACCATAAAATATCTATATTAATTTAATTTAGCAATGTAAATACTAGTGAAGCTAGACAAGGCTTTAGCCAAATGATTGGACAGGATCTGAAAAGCTAATCCCTCTGAATCTAGGTAGACTGGCACTTAAATTACCCTAAGTGAGTTTCTAGCCATTCCTTAAAAATAGAAAATATTTATGTAAAGAAATATGCAGGTGAATGCAATTTTCTGAGAAAAAAATATCCAGGGATATAAATGAAAGTCAGTTGGCAACCTCTATTTCATAAGAGTCTGTTCTTCAGGGATTTTTCAACTTTATTTTGCAACATCGAGTAGTTCAGTTATTTTGAGTAAGCATATGTACTTTTAAGCGGTTTTTCAAACTGAATTGGCTGAACCTTTTAAGGTTTAGTGCTCACTAAATGCTATATGGAACCAGGAAAAAATGGATAGTAAAATTGTAGGGACTCACCAAATTATTAACATTTCATTCTTCTGTGAGCAAGAAAATAGCATCAAGTAAATTTATATAAGGTAGAATGATGTCTTAGAATACATAAGTCATCCACATGCTTGAAGTGTGTTCGGGGATATTGAACATTTGGTTTAGTCCTGTAGACATGCCATAAAATAGAAGGTGTTTTGCTGACTAATACATTGAAACAAGGCCTCCTTATTAAATTGGCCCAGTGGCCCAAAGGATCTTATATATCTATAATTTTGTAGATATAACTTTATTCTGTGACATCATTTTAAAGTCTGCCAATAAATAGGGTTTTTTTTTAAATCCACCTTCAAAACACCTTAGAACTTCATTTTTCATTAATGCTATGAGTAAGCATGTAAAATTTTATCTTCAAAGGATTTTTTCCATAAAAAGCTGAAAAGAGTAAGAAAGAAATGGTTCAGAGACTTGTCTGTCCTTTAAGAAGACTAACTTCTGTGAACAGATAATGGAATAGGAGGCAAATCCCACCCTTGACCTAGTTTAGACTAAACTATTTAAATCATATGATTAAAAATAAAACATAAAGTCTAAGTATAATTTATCTGGAATGTAATATTTTTGAAATCATTAAAAAGTTTGAGTAAACATCAGATAAAAGACACGCTCATAGTGAATTAACAATTGCATGCTGTCCTTTTTGCCTAAAGACATATCACAACTCAATCAGAAAAGCTCTATTAAAAAATGGGCAAAGAACTTGAATACATATTTCTCCAAAGAAGATATACAGATGATCAATAAACACATGAAAAGATGCTCAACACCATTAATCATTAGGCAAGTGTAGATCAAAACCACAATGAAATACACCCATTAGGGTGGCTGCTGTAAAATAATAATAATAATAATAAATAATTAGAAAAAAACAGAAAATGACAAATGTTGGTATGGATGTGGAGAAATTGAAACCCTTGTACATAGTTGGTGGGAGTGTAAAACATGGCTGCAGCTATGGAAAAGAGTATATATGTCAGTTCCTTAAAAAAAACAAGTAGAATAGCAATATAATCCAATATTCCCACATGTGGGTAGATAACCAAAAGTATTGAAAGCAGGGTAAGGAAGATATATTTGGACCCATGTTCATAGCAGCATTATTCACAATAGCTAAAAAGTGAAAGCAACATAAACATCCATCAATGGATGAATGAATGAATAACAGTGTACATATCCATACTGTAGAATATTGTTCAGCTTTTAAAAAGAAAGAAATTCTGACTCATGCTACAACATGCATGAACATTGAGGACACTATACTAAGTGAAATAAGTCACAAAAGGATGAGTACTGTACGATTCCACTTATGTGAGGTTCCTACAAGAGTCAAATTCATAGAAACAGAAAGTAGAATGGTGATTGCCAGGGGCTGGGTGGGGAGAGGAACGGGGATTTGTTGTTTCATGGGGACAGAGTTTCAATTTCGCAAGATGGAAGAGTCCTGTGGATGGATGGTGGTGATGGTAGCACAACAATATGAATGTACTTATTGCCAGGGATGGAGGAGCCTGGTGGGCTGCCGTCTATGGGGTCGCACAGAGTCGGACACGACTGAAGCGACTTAGCAGCAGCAGCAGCAGCATTGCCCCTGAACTGTACATTTAAAAATGTTTAAGGTCATAAACTTTATGCTCTGTGTATTTTACCACAATTAATAACAAAGAACAAACTATATATCAATATCATTTTTGGTATAAATTCTTCAGACTTAAATAAGTTTTAAGACTGTGTTCATTTTACTCACCATCCTATCTCCAGTTTCAAGCACAACTAGGCATTCAATAAATAGTCTTCACTTAATTTGAATACTGAAAGGAACCCATACGACTCTCCCATGAGTTGTATCATTTGCTATCACTAGTACTTAAATAGAAAAATTTGATGTTACAATCATACCTAGCAGTTTATTAACATCAAGTACTTCCAGAGACACAGCAACAACTTTCTATATCGTTGCTTCTCTATTTCAAGCAATTATGCACAAATAAAGATGGTAAGCAAAGACCAGAATGATTTCTATGGTGACTCATATTTAGAATTAAGATGATGGCCATCATGTGACCTTCTCAAGTGAGCGACCCATAAATAATACAGCTTTTTAGAGTGCCACACAGTAAACATACAAATTAAACTTTCCAGGAACTTCAGAAATCAAGGTACAAGTTGAAAATGGGGGTGCAGAACTAAGAAGAGATTCAAACGGAAGGATAAGTGTTAGCAGTAAAGAATGTACCTGCCAATGCAGGAGATATGAGATACGTGGGTTCAATCCCTGGGTCAGAAAGATCCCTTGTAACAGGAAATGGTAAACCACTCCAGTATTCTTGCCTGGAAAATTCCATGGGCAGAGGGGCTTGATGAGCTACAGTCCCTGGGGCCACAAAGAAACTGAGTGACTAAAACACACACACACACACACACTCACAATAATTATAATAAAGAAGTATCAGCAAAGTACAAAGGTAAAAGAGCTTATAGAGCTAATATTTAGAAAGCGTCTAAGTTCTGGGATCATCTAGTCATGTTTCTACTATGTCATCTCATTTCATCCTTACATGAACTCTGCTGATTATAACCGTCGATTTTACAGATGAGAAAATGGACATTCAGATAAGTTAAAAGAAAAGGATATCTTTTAGGTGACAGATTCAGGAAATGAACATCTTAATGACGTAAACCAGTATTGTTCCACAATTATGTGAACATTCTACTTGACAAGTGGTGGTAAGAGAGCTAAAAGGACTTTGAAGATTTAAAGACATATGGAAGAGGGGTTTAAATTATTTGATTGGTTTTTCAAAGCAGTAAGTGCCTTCCATCTGTACCTGCACTCAATGACCATCATGATAGAAAAATAAATATACTGCGCAAAAACATTTATACCTGTGTGTACAGGAGGGAGAGAACCTTCAGCCCATAGGATGCCAAATTCTCTGCTATGTACCAGCAAAGATTATAGGACAAGCCTTTGTGTAGAAACCTGATTGTTACAGAGCAACTCAATCTTTAGACATTTAAAAATGTTGTCCCTAAAATCTATAATTTTAGATATTAATACATAACTCTTTCTATGTTAAGATTTTGGTTCTTCTATCATTCATTCATTCTGAGTTGACTTTTTATTTCCTCTTCCTCCTTCTCTTACCACTTTACTTTTACAGAAGCAACAGCTTCACCTTTACAACTCCAGAGCCTTTTCTCCACACAGAAGTGGCAGCAGGCAGCTTTACCACCAAGTGAGGTGGAAATTTTCTAATGTCAAAGAGGCTGGTGGGAGAGGCCCCTGGAGCATCATAAGATGAACGAGCCCTCTCTGTGTGCCCCGCCTTGCTTCACAGCAGCTCACGGAGGAAGCATTCGTTTCCTCCAGAGGCACTGCTACAGAGCACACTTCCGGAACATTCTTAAGTGTTCTAGTCAAACCTCAGTCTTCCGGCAAGTCTGTCTCAGGAGTGGAAAGATGAGTTTAAGTCATGACAGGCAGAAAACTGACTTTGAAGTATTTCTCACTTACATCTCCTCCTTGTCCTTATTTGTCTTTTTTGAAGTGGAAAGTAAAAAGGAAGCCACAACAGTGTGACTATTACAGGAGAGCTTGGAAATACAAGGTCTTTCAGGGGAGAGACACTGCAGTCAGGCAAAGCAGAAAATGATGAGCCTTCCAGCCTGCAGACACAGGCTCACTTACACAGACTCACTTTCCATTCTACCCATACCCCTGCAAGGATCTGCAACAACACGATGTCTTGATCTTGCCTCTGTTGCCCTTTGCAGTGGGGGAAGTGGTATGTGGACTTTTCCAAAATGCCAACCATCTACCTGGCAGAGCTGTCAGAATGCAAAGCAGAAATAGAGACACAGATGCAGAGAACAACCATATGGATACAGAGTAGGAAAGTAGGGGTGGATAAATTGGCATATTGGCATTGACATATATACACTACTATGTATAAAATAGATAATTAATGAGAACCTACTGTATAGCACAGAGGCATAAAAAGGTACAATCTGTTTGGAGGACATGGTAACCTCAAAAATGCATTCCAACATACAGTAGTTGCAGACAAATACTGTTTGATTCCACTTATATGAGGTACCTAGAATAATCAAATTCATAGAGTCAGAAATTATATTGGTAGATGCTAGGGCCTGGGGGGTATGGGGGGATGGAGAGTTAGTGTTTAATAGGGACAGTTTCAACTTAGGATAGTGAAAAATTGGGGAGATGGATGATGGTGAGAGTTGTGCAGTAATGTGAATGTGCTTGGTGTCACTAAACTGTTTCCTTGAATATGGTTAAAATAGTATGCTTTACATGACTTTTACCACAATTAAAAAAAAATGTTTTAAACCATAATGATAAAAAAAAACTGACAGGTGAGATGACACCATACACTGTCTTCCTACCTGGTAATGACATAATGAGTGTATTTGAGATGATATTCTGGATTTTCACGAAATCTTGTAGAGTTTTAGGGCTTTAATAATTTAGACTATTGGCATGATAGACACAGACAGTGAATGACTTTTAAAGGTAAATTGATAACTTTTCCTACAACTGAAAAACATGAAGATAATTTGTCCTGGTCCAATGTGGTTGTCATTTTTGATTTGTCATAGGATCTGAGATAAAATTCTTAATGTAAAGATTATGTAATGATAACACCATGCACTTTAACATGTTCACTTTGAAATCTCCATTAAAGTTTCTATTAGGAACTTTCCTAGTATCCAGGGGCTAAGACGTCACTTTCAAGTGCAGAAGGTAGGGGTTCAATCCTTAGTTGGGAAGTTAAGATCCCACATGCTTGTGGCCCCCCCCCAAAAAAAATACAAAGCACAAAACAGAAGTAATATTGTAACAAATTCAACAAAGACTGTTAAAATGGTTTACATCAAAAAAATCTTAAAGTTTTTCTATCAGAACATAACCTATTGTATATGATTTTATGAAAACTTTTTTTATAAAGTATATAATTTTGGAAGAAATTTATTAAAAAATAATAGTGAGATGGTGTTTATTGGAATATTGACATGGAACAAATTTTAAAGCTATTATTTTTGTTTAGGTTACTTAACCTATAAATTACTATAGGTAACTATGACATATAGCATATAAATTAATTTTCTGTAGCTGTTGTGACAAATAATACAAATTTAGTGGCTTAAAACAACAGAAATGCATCATTTCACAGTTCTGTAGGTTAGAAATCCAATACAGACTGCACTGAGCTAAGATCAAAGTGCTGGGTGAGCTGGGTTCCTTTGTAGCTAAGCTCTAGGAGAGAATGTATTTTATTGCTTTTCCTAATTTCTGTAGGCTACCTGTATTCCTGTGCTCATGGAATTTCATTTTCAGGGTCATTTTCAAAGTCAGCAATAGCAGGTTCAATCTCTATCAAACATGATCATTTCTGTGGTTCTCTATTCTGCTTCTTCTCCACTTTTAAGGAGATTAGATAGAGCCCACCCACTAATACAAGGTAATCTCCTCATTTTAAAGTCAGCTGACTTAGCAACCTTAATTGCATCTGCAACCTAATTCCCTTTTGTGTTATGAAGCAATATTCACAGATTCTAGGGACTAGGAAGTGGACATTTGCAGATAGAAAGCATTATTCAACTATAGTATCTAATTATTTATAGCAGAATATGATAGTTTATCATGACTATTATAGGTCTAATATACTGTTCCTGTATCTAAGATATGGGCTAAATAATTCATGAAACATAGGATTGTTTTCCATACATTATGAAATAATCATTATCAATTTGAAATATGCAACATTATTTGTGCATTTCTCTTTGTATCCCAGTCAAGATCATTTCTACTAAATCATGTATTTATCAGTAGGAATATAAAACAGAATAAGACAAAGAAATAAGTAGAAATCTTAAATTATCAGTTTCAAAGGGCTGAATGCTGCCTGACTGAAATCACTGCCAGGGAGTAAACCAGCTGTCATGCAGTTTGGGACAAATCACGTCACTGTGCTTGCCAATCTGAGCTCCAGGACAACCTCACCAAGACCAACTGAGACCAAAGGCTGGAACTGGCCCCAGGCTTTTGCAGGAAACCAGACCCAAAATTTGTGTTGCATCAGTTCTGAAATTCCCCAGATCATATGTGGCCTGCAGAACGTGGTAGTGCTTTAATATCACTCTTTACACACTGAGCACTAAGGAGAGTGACTTCGCCAAACAGCCACCATGAGCCAGGTACTTCTCATAGGAGTTACATAGTCTATTGCTATTAACACAAATATTGCAACATTTCATTTGCATAACTTAAAGAATTTTGTCTCTTCCATAGCCCTCATTGAAAAAATACAGAAATTGAGGCTCAATGAGTAACAAAGTTGGGATTTGAATACCGGTCATTTTGATCCCAAAGGTCGTAGTCGTTTCCTTACATCACATTAAGTCTTCAATCCAAAATCATAACACACAGCCGAAAACAGGAAATAGGAAAAGGAGTTACTTATAAATTTACTTGTAAATTTAAGTTGTGCTGAATATAATTTTTAAACAACAGTTAAAATAATGCTATTCTCAGGCTCATGTCGACGGAAATTTTCATAGTAATCCAAGAGTTAACCTCATCCCTATTTTACTCCGAGTCTCTAATAGGGGGTAAGTCAAATAATAGCCTCCCCAAAATCTCCATGACATAATCCCTGGAACCTGTAATGCATTATTTACAGTCAAGGGAAAGGGAAAACTGAAATCAGCAGACCAGATAGAGATTACACTAGATTATCTGGGTGAAATCACAAGTGACCTTCAGTGGGTAAGAGGGAGGCAGAAGTGTCAGAACCAGAGAAAGACTTGCCTGACCATTGCTAGCTATAAAGATGAAAGGGGTTCCTAGACTAGGGAATGTGGGAAGTCTCTAGAAACTGAAAAAGGCAAGAAGACAAGTTCTTCCCTAGAGCCTCCAGAAAGGAATGTAGCCTTGCCGACCTTTAATTTTAGTCCACTGACGCCAATGCTGGACTTTTACCTCTAAACTATTAGATAATATATTTGAGTTGTTTTAAATCATGAAAAGTTTGTGGTAATTTGTTACAGCAGCCATAAAATGCTAATACAATGGGTATTAAATAAACCCACTCAGGGACAGAAGAACCAGGGACCATAAAGGCACTCTGCAGGCTTGTTACTATTTCCATGACCTAGAAGTTCATTTCTGAAAGAGAAAATAGCATCTATGTGATGGTTCTAGATCTGGTAGAGGGAAGGAGAAAGGAGAGTTAGAAAGACATCAGGTGCACATTTTGGGAGATTTTTTTAAATGATCTTCCTTCAGATGTTATCATTTACTAATTTGTTTCGTCTCTTTAAATTTGTCATAATCCTAAGTAAAAGAAAATATAGTTTGCTTTGCATCTGTCATAACCAAATAAGAAGAGATGATTACTTGAAAAATAAAGCAGTTTTTAAAGCTGACTCTTCCACTTTTAGCATTTCACTTTTCAAATCTTCAGAAATGCTGGATTTCCAATTTTTATGCATTCCCCTATCAAAAATAACTTGACTAGATGTTAACGGCACAGCACTGAACTGTATTGCCCAATAAACTGAAAAGCGAAAGTCCAGTTCAGGTTCTTTCTTCCTATATTTCTCCATAAAGTTATATTTTCTGTCTCAGAGAAATCTTGAATTATTTTTAAATTATCTTCAAGAGAAATTATTTCAGGAAAAATACTTCTTCCTTTAAATAGAAAAATAATATTTGAGCAATGTTTGTCTCTAAATTATTGAAACAGACAAACACTACGGGCTGTGTTTATCTTAAAAGTACCATTAGTGGAATCAAGTAACTGTAAGACATTGTTGCCCAAATTTTAAGGTTCAACAGTTAGGATGGCGATTCACATTGTGGCAAATCATTGGTGAAAATAACCGAAGATTGAAAAGGATGGGTGGTTTTAAGACAAAAGAAGAGTTCATAAAAATAAGGGGGTTAGAAAATAGCCTCTCGGTGGAGATGTATCTGGCAGTGCTAACAAATATCTCCACAGCCCTGATTTCCCTCGTGGTGCTTTCTGAGAGCTAGGGCTGGGCAGCTGAACCAAAATGGATGGCAATAATTAGATTCTGATGAGTGAAGGACCCACATGAGGGCCAATGTTTCTGGAAGAGTTAATGAAAGGAGAGGAAATCGCCCGGCTTCACTAGGATGTAAAACGGATGCAGAGCCTCCAAAAGTATTTTAAATGACTGGCTTCTTTTTCCCACTCATCTAACAGCACATTTGATGGGGGAGGGGGGATGTACACAGAAAATGGATCACCAGTGGAGAATTTTAATATGTGCACACTTCCAGTATAAGATTCAGGGTCACCCAAAGCTATTATTCAAAGTCAGTATCAGACCATTTAATTTTCTGCTTCAGTTCCTTCCTGCTTCTCCTCCTCCAACCCCAGTCTAATGGTCACACACCATCTTCTCATTTTGCTGTCCTTCTGCCTCTTCGGAGCGCTGTTTGTATCCTGAATGGAGTTTTATGACTGATGTCTCCAGGTACTGTATCTATTCTTAATGAAATCCTAGTTGCTGTGAGGGCTAATAGCTCAACAAGCATTTTATAACCCACAAAGAAAGTGTGTAGAGCAGACATGGACATAGTTAGCACTCAGCTTGGTAAATAGAAAACAGGACATGGGTGGTACAGTTAAGACTGTAAATGATTTGTGCTGCCTTTCACATCAGCTGGCTTTTCTCTCCCACCCCTAACCGGAAGCCCCAGAATCCATTTCAAGTTAATTTCAAAAGCTAAATCTGAAACAAATTTTATAGTGACAGGTGAAAAATGTAAGCGAGAAAAGACTGCCAGGGCCTTTTTGCCAATGCCTTAATCCTTTCAGACAAAAGTCTCTGTAAAACGTCTGAAAACACAACCGTATGCCTTTAACTGCTTGGATGGTTTTCTTTTTGCTTCTTTTGATAATCATATCCTGGTGCCTTTGATATTGCAATTGCTCCCCAAATTATAATCGCTCCCTTCACCATTTCTTCTTACACACCTCAAATCCAACTGAGCGACTTCTTTTTCTCTCTCATTTCTTTGGTCTTTCCACCAGTTCCATTTCTGATTTAGCATTTGTGGCTAAGGATCAAACTTGGGTTGCAGATGAACAGACACAGGTATACACACTAACTGAACTAATAATATGACAGCTGTTTCTGCTATTAGCCCAGCAGCTGTCTTGCTCAGTTCATCCTGGTGGGAAAACTAATAAACCTTACAAGTTAAAAAAGTGAGAGAGAATGAAATGGAAAAAAAAGGGGGGCGGGGGAGAATGAACATGCTTTTAGAGCTACTGTTCTGGGAAGAGATTGAATAGAGGATGGTTGAGATCAAAGAATCATTTGTTTGGACTGTGAAATCTGGTAGCGGTCAATTTCAAGGACAATGTGACCTCTGAAAGGGAATTGGTTGTGTGCTCCTCAGGTGCAGAGGCACTTTCAGAATTCTAAACTTTGGTGGAGCTTTTCAGTCCTATTGAGTTGTTCATTAGCTTTTCAGCTGCAAACAGTTGATCCATTTCAACACACGAATCACGAAAGAACATGACTTTGAAGTAAGTAGCTAATCCCATGATATATCTATCATTTTGTATCAAATAAAACACAGCTAAGGACAAGCATTCAAGTACAGATGTCAATTAATAAAGGATGAATTGAGATTGTGAGTCCCACAGTCAAGATTACATGGAAATGATGACATTAATAGTAATTAAATTAATACAGCTTAGGTTACTCAAATTCTTTTATGAAACATTAGGGTCATCTTTAACACTATATTATTTTCCTAGCAATAGTAGAATATTAAAACATACACCTGGATCATAGCAGTTATTTACCATGATGCATATGATAATAATTACTTGAATGATAGTTATCTAAGTAATAGCTACCACTTGAGTGCCTAATGTTTTATTTAACATTTACAAAAACCTAATGAAGTTGGTATCCCTGCCCTCATTTTACAAAAGAAGAAATGGTACCTCAAAAAGTTGAAATAACTGGAATTCAGTCACAAAGAAGTGAATGACAGGCTAGGATTCCAGCCTAATTCCATGAGTCTCAAAAGCCCAGGTTCCCTCCCCTCTGCTCTTGGACCTTCTAAAATGATATTGTTATGAGTTGAACTGTGGCTTCCCTAAGAAATAAATGCTGGAGTACTACTTCTCAGTCCTTCAGTATGTAACTGTTTCTGAAGACAGGGTCTTTACAGAGGTAATCCAGTTAAGATGAAGTCATTAGTATGGGCCTTAATCCGGTATGGCCAGTGTCCTTACAAAATGGGGACATGTGGACCCAGAGATATGCACGTAGGAACACCACGTGAAGATGAAAGCAGACACCAGTATGAAGTGTCTACAAGTCAAGGAACTCCAAAGATTGCCAGCAAACCCTCCCAAAACAAAGAGTCATTGAACAGATTGTTTCTCACAGTCATCAAAAGGACCAACTCTGTAGGTACCTTGATTTCAGATTACTGCCTCCAAAATTGTAGGAGTACTTTCAAATGCATGCGGAGCACTTCTTACTGCTACTTCTACCCCTCTGATCTAAGCCACTCTGGTCTTTCACCCACCTTTATTATTCAAATAGCTTCTTAACCCCTTTCCCTATTTCCAGTCTATTCTGAAAGGGACATGTGGAGCAACCCATTAAGAATGCAAGTCAGATTATGGCCTCTCTCTGCTCACCGTCCCACACAGCCTTCAGATCTTGCTAATGGGAAAACTCAGCAGTTACATGGGCCAGCCAGACCTTACATGCACTGAATTCATGGTTCTCTGATCCTTCTCTCTAACTTTATCTGTCACTCAGCAATTCCAGTCACTCCACTCTGGCTGTAGAGCCTGATTCTGAATCTGTGAACAGGAATACTCTAAGTATGCTCCTGCAACAAGGCGTTTGCTCCTGCTAATTCCTCAGTCTGGAATTCTTTTCCCCAGATGCCTACATGTCTTGAGTCCGAATGTCCAAATTCCTTTCAGGTTTCTGCTCAAATGTCACCTATCAGTGAAGCTTTTTTTTTTTTTTTTACCTCCCTATACAAATATCAATTCCCACCCACAGCAGTGCTCTCCATACCCTTTCTCCTGCCTTCTATTTCACCACAACACTTAGTTTTACCACCTGATGTACCATATATTTTTATACATTTTCTCAACAAGGGCTGTCTTTTTCCATGATTTCTAGTTTCCATGGCAACTGTGTGACACAGTGACAACGGTTATATTCTTCAACAAACTTTGATGGAAGTTTTATGATGAAATCCACAACTTACACCTTTCTTTTCAATTTAGACCACAGTTCTGAAAAGACTGGGAACCAATAAATTGTGATAGTAAGTAGAAGCAAGCAGAGAATTTACTAGAAGATGAAATTAACAAATCGATAATTGAGCACAGTATTAAAAATTCAGCTTTTAAAAATTAAGTTGATTAATAAGGAAATGTTCTCTTTTTTTCATATTAAATTAGATCAGCAAAACAAAATAGTTTTAAATAAAATATAATTTTATAATACCTGGATTTTTCCTCTGGAACAAATCACAATCAATGAAGACCTAAATCTGATAAACAAAAGTGTCCATTATTAATATTGCAATATACTACATAAGTTTTTCTTCTCAGACTTACTTTAAGGAGTAAAGCCACTTGCATGAAAGTGATTTTATTTGTAAAATATTTTTAATACAGAAACACACCTATTGTTTAACATTAAATTGCTGCAATGACTAAAGCTAAAAGCATATGATTCACATTAATAAAATATTATGCAGAAACTCAAAGTGAAATCTTTCTTAAACAAAATAAAAATCTAAATTTAAATATAAAATCTGACCAAAAACTAAGTAAAAAATTAATTAAACAGAAATGCATGTTTGTTAATTAACAATTACTGAAATTCACTTCATAGATTCTTCTGTGTACTCTATCATCCCCTAATATTCAGTCAACTACTAAATCTTCTTGATTCTACTTCCTAATCATCCTTTAAAACAAAAACCTTAGGAATTTTCCTTCTACCAAAGAATGGAACCTCTTAATTGTAGAAAATTGAAAATATATAGACTAACACTTTTTGTGTTTCTATAGGCAAATTTTTTATTAATAAAATGAAATAAAGATCCAACCACCCAAAGGGAATATATGCTGAATTTTCATTCCCCCAAAGGGACAATTGTGTCCAACTCTTTGTGATCCCATGGGACATACAGTTCGTGGAATTCTCCAGGCCAGAATACATTTTTTTATCTCTAAATATCCACATAATTTATTTATTTATTTTTCTAATTTATTTATTTTGTTTCTTTTAAAAATGCAATTTAGCTGATTACCCTGTAAGTCCTCTTTCTTCCCATAGTAATTTTTGCCCCTACATCTAACAATAAGTGCCAAGAGAAAGTGTGTGTGGGTGAAGGGGTGGAGTGGGGTTTACCTTTGGAAGCATCATCAGAAGCAGTGCAATCAGTCAAAAATGGCTGTTACACTTGCCTAGACCTTTTTAGGGTCAGGCACTTTGGGAGGCTCTGTGTGTGCAGCAGAAGACATCTAGAAGCCCCTGGACTAGTGGCAGCCCTGGAAAACCAGCAGGAGAGGCAATGCCATCTGGTAAGCATTGTGCCAGAGGTTTCTGTAGACAGCAAAGGATGCATATATCCAGGCTTAAAGGGATGAGGAAGGATTCAGGAACAACCTTGCAGGTTACTATTCTGACAGAATTAGCCCTAATTTCTGAGATAAGAGGCAAAATAGAATATTTATATGTTTAGTGGACTCTGATACTTATATAATACTTAACTCTAAAGTCCATTATAGATGTCTGTGATCTGTATGTTCTATAGGAGAAAAAAAGTCAAAGTAGAAGGTGGTTTCAGAGGAGAGAGAAAAATAGAGAAGGAAATATCCAAATTTGGGATGTGCTTGGAGAATGAGTCAGATTTCACAGGTAGCCATGGGATAGGATGCTTCTTGAAAGATCACAGTCTGAATAAAGATTCATGACATTTAGTAGCAGCGGAACATGTTATATGAGCAGCATAGTCTTTTCTTAAACAAATCAGATAAGTTTAGAGGAACTGTGAGACAGAATGTGTGCAAGGGCATTATGGAGTCATATTCCAGATGGCCTTCAATCAGGTTTGTACTCCAGTTCATGAGCAATGAAGATTTATTAAAAAGAAGTAAATGTGCAAAGATTTTTCTTTAGAAATAACACCTTAAACACATATGACCAAGTCACATATTTTTATTTTCCCAGTAGAAATGATTAGTGAGTTTGCTTGTAAAAAGGACACTCCTATTCTTACAGGAGACTACTGGGAGAAATCTCTGACTTCAAAAAGGTTATAATCTAGTTAGAGAACAAGCTATAGATACCAGGTAGATTCAAGAACAAGAGTTAAATATACATAGCATTTCTTACAGAGTGAAATAAGTCAGAGAAAACAAATACGGTATATAAATGCATATTTGTGGAATCTAGAAAAAAATTGACACAGACATAGAAATAAACAATTGGATATCAAAGGAGGAAAAGGAGGGAGTGGGATGAATTGGAACATTGGGATTGACATATATTCACTATTGATACTATGTATGCTGCTGCTGCTGCTGCTGCTCAGTCGCTCCAGTCGTGTCCCACTCTGTGCGACCCCACAGATGGAAGCCCATCAGGCTCCGCTGTCTCTGGGATTCTCCAGGCAAGAATACTGGAGTGGGTTGTCATTTCCTTCTCCAATGCATGAAAGTGAAAAGTGAAAGGGAAGTCGCTCAGTCGTGTCCGACTCCTAGCGACCCCATGGACTGCAGCCTACCAGGCTCCTCCGTCCATGGGATTTTCCAGGCAAGAGTACTGGAGTGGGGTGCCATTGCCTTCTCCGATACTATGTATAAAACAGATTAAATAATGAGAACTGACTGTATAGCATTGAAAACTCTACTTGGTGCTCTTTGGTGACCTAAATGGGAAGGAAATCCAAAAAAAGAAGGGATTTATGTACATGTACACGTAAGGCTGATTCACTTTGCTGTACAGTAGAAACTGGCACAGCATTGTAAAACAACTATACTCCAGTAAAAAAAAAAAAAAAAAAAACTACACAGCATTTTTACACAGCTACATATCACTATATTAACTGGAAAAGACACCCTGAGTGTGTGTTGTGATGTGTGTTAGTCGCTCAGTCATGCCCGACTATTTGAGACCCCATGGACTGTAACCCACCAGGCTCCTCTGTCCATGGGATTTTCTAGGCAAGAATACTGGAGTAGGTTGACACTTCCTTCACCAGGGAATCTTCCAGACCTAGGGATCAAACCCGGGTCTCCTGCATTGAAAGAACATTTTTTACCTTTTGAGCCACCAGGGAAGCCCCGGAAAAGACATTAAATGTTCCTAAGTATTACTTTTAGGAAAAATGTTCTAGAAAGCCTTCAAAATACTGACTAATCTCACTCATGCTGTGTATCCCAAACTGTTCTAGAAATTTATTCATAACCAGAGACAGAAGATAACTTGAAATGATTTAACTTCCATTTTATTTTACTGTTTTAAGTAAATTGATCAAAGAAGAGGGAGAAAGCCATATTTTTGTCTTCACATTTCTACTGTTTGACCGAAGTTTCATTTAAGTTATTTAGCTTAATCTTCATTACAATAAGTTAGGGGTACCACATCAATTTTCATACAATTGAGGTCTGGAATCGTTAAGTGATTTGTCAGTGATGATATAGCTGCAAAGTGGATGGGG
Source organism: Giraffa tippelskirchi (assembly GCF_054371585.1). Lineage (NCBI taxonomy): Eukaryota > Metazoa > Chordata > Mammalia > Artiodactyla > Giraffidae > Giraffa > Giraffa tippelskirchi. The sequence goes on from NC_137283.1 coordinate 124,434,669, forward strand.
GAGGTTTAAAACCAGGCCCACTGCCCACATCGCCCCCCGCCCACCCCCACCCCGGAGTCCTCTCTCTCTGCTACACTGGTCTTCTCAGTGTCAGATAAATGGTGACTTCATTTTTGCTGATGTAATATAAGCCCTCTAGAAACCTCAGCCACTTGGCTCTGTAAGTCTCTTTTATAGTAAATAATATTTATATGAGTACAATGTTAGCTATATTTCCCAACCCATAGAAAAAAGCAAATTTTATAGTATTAACTCACATTAGAAAAAATTAATTTATGGCACATTAAAAACATAGTAAAGCCCACATTTGTTCTAATATGTTGTGATTGTCACTTTTGGGATTTAGATATTGGCCAAAGGGCTTACATTTTCCCAAATGCAATTTTACCACACTATTTCAATAATTGTGAGTTTCACATATTTTAAAGTTGTTTAGTGTGATGCTATTTGTGGAATAGACTTCCATTTTAAAACATAACAATCTGTCTTCAATTTTATCATGTGGCCATTTATCAGTGCTATTTTAAGAATGTTATTATGTAACTTTTCACATACAGTTTATTCTAGAGAGTATCTCCCAAGTTTTTCTTCCACTTGCAAGTTTCCTATTTAGAAAAAAATTCTAAATTTGGAGAAAGTCAGTATCATTTAGTAGAGTATATTATTGCACATAAAATCTAAGATGGGTGGAAATGGGAGAGTGAGATTTAATTTTTTCACTTGTTATACATTTAAGATGTATGAAGTATAGATATCATAATTTATTATGGAGGGGAAAATAAAAAGAGATTTTTCTCTGAAGATTTTTGTCTCATATCCCCAAAGCAACTTGGGTAGCTTGTACTCTGACTTTCATACAATTATAACAACGGCACTATGCTTTCAGAGGCAAAGGTAAAAACATTAAATATTCTTTAAGATTGTTACTTTTACAAAGTTTCCCGTTCTGGTAAAAACAAATGCACTATAAAAACAAAAATAGTTCCACAAGTCTAAGTAAGCTGGAAACTCCATTCTGAGGCTCTCTGGTGTATTCAGTGTACTTTCTTCACCTACAGATAATAGCACTCAGGTTTCAAGGTTACAGTGAAGATTAGAGGTAATATCTGTAAAGCATCTGGCACAAAAGCTTGCTCATGGCAGGTATTCTTGTAGCATCTGCTATTCCTCTTTCTGTTTGCATTCTGCATATTAGGGTGGAACCATAGGTCTTGCTGCATCAACTTAGATCTACAATAAATGGCATTTCTTTTTCTTGTTCAGTTTTATAATGACTCCTTGACTGGCCTGTCCAGATCAGCAGGAAGGCCACTTTCCTGATGTCTTCACCCCATGCAAGTAAAAGCGCAGGTGCACACACCGCCATCGTGACCCAGAGGACCCTGGCATAGATCACTGCTCCAAGTACTTGGCCCCAGATTACTCATCATCCAGAGGATGCTAGTTAGTTGTGCTCGTTTACCAATAGGCGTATTTTCCCCCACAGCTGCTGCTGTTGCCAGCACATAACAGCAGCATTTGCAGGATGGCTGAACACCTGCAGCAGCTGCCCTGGGGTGAAGAATGAGGTCGAGGCTAGAAGGAGTCTTTCATCAGAACTTAATTGAGCCAAAGGGACTGCAAAGGCAAGGACGTTGTAGGAGTCTTAAAGGGCACATATATGTGATAAACAGTGAAAGAGGGGCACATGATTCCATCCCCAATGGTGCCACTCCAAGGATAACCACATATTTGATCAAATAAAATCCAGTCACTTTACCTGCTTGTATTGTGGCTTCTTAAATAATAACGTTTAGGAAACAATATGGATTTGCTCATCAATGTGCCTGGTTGAAAAAGCAAGGATCCTGTACAAGTGATTCTCCAGGCAAGAATACTGGAGTGCCATGCTCTCTTCCAGGGGATCTTCCCAACCCAGAGATCAAACCTGGGTCTCCTGCATTCCCAGCAGATTCTTTACTGTCTGAGCCACCCAGGAAGCCCCATAGACTAAAAATAATCCCTCTATAATCATCAAGGACATTGTGCCAGGTACTAGGTTTCTCAAGTCACATGAGATACAGATTTGAGTATACTGTATTTGGTGGCTCAGGAGATGGCTTCCCTCACAGCTCAGTTGGTAAAGAATCTGCCTGCAATGCAGGAGACCCTGGTTCAATTCCTGGGTCAGGAAGATCCCCTGGAGAACGGAAAGGCAACCCACTCCAGTATTCTTGGGCTTCCCTAGTGGCTCAGCTGGTAAAGAATCTGCCTGCAATATGGGAAACCTGGGTTTGATCCCTGGGTTGGGAAGATCCCCTGGAGAAGGGAAAGGCTACCCACTCCAGTATTCTGGCCTGGAGAATTCCATGGACTGCAAAGAGTCGGACACAACTGAGCGACTTTCACTTCACTTCACACATGAGATGTGGGTTTGATCCCTGAGTCAGGAAGATTCTTTGGAGAAGGGAATGTCAACCCAATTTGGTATTCTTGCCTGGGAAATCCCATGAACAGAAGAGCCTGATGGATTGGTTCATGGGGTTGCAAAAGAGTCAGACACAACTTAGCAACTAAACAACAGTACTATATTTAAATATTACCATGAGCAGATTAGAGACTTAGGCAAGTGATCTCTCTCCACAAACTGGTTGATCAGCCATACTCTGGTTGACCATTAGCCAGGGAGAATTAACAAAGGTCTGAAGAATAAATGGATTATGGTTTAGACTAGCTATTGATTCTTAAACTTGGCTGTTCATCAGAATTACCTAGAAAATTTATTTAAAATAGATTTATTGGCTTAACCACGGATATTCCTTACAATGTAGGCATGGGTTAAAGCTCCAAAATTTGGTATTTTTGACAAGAGTTCCCAGTATTTCTGATTCCATTTGGAAACAGTTGGGCAGAAGTTCAATTCAAAAATCTTCCATCACTTCCATCACTTCCATATCTCTGCCCAGAGACCAGATGACTCCAGGCAACACTGAGTGTCTTTGGTGTAACCCCCAATGCTTCAAAGACAGGTTGGGAGAATCAGTTGCCTCAAGCTATTCTTGGAGATGATTAAATTATCTTCACTCATTTTTTTGGTAAAACCAAGTTAGGAACCCAGGAATTTTCTACAGCTGGCCCCTAGAATAGAAGTCAGTTGATATTCAAAGTCAATTCCCTAAACATTGGGTAAAGATATATGGTTACAATATAAAACTCTTCCATTGTCCATTTTTACAGATTAATAGTAGAATGCCCTGTGTTTGAATATGTCTACACATAAGAGAGCAAAAGCAGTAGGAGTGTCATACCTTTTTATGCTTTACTTTTTCTTCCTTCTCAAGAACAGTAAAAGTCAAATGTAACAGGAAAGGAAAAAAAATCTCAACTGTTTCTACAGCTTTGTGGAGTGAGAGATGGAAAAATGCATTTTTATTTATGCCTATTTATCCCTCTGAGCTTAAACTAATCCTAGAGGGTTTGAGCAAAGAGGCCAGCAACACTAATGCACTGGACCAACAGGTGATTTTAATTTACTTGCTATAAATTGTTGAGGGTAACCTATGCTAAGTCCGTTCTCATTAATTCATCTACCATCTCCTTTCCCGGAGTGAAAGTTGCTGATTGCACAGACAGGATCCAGAATGAAACGCTGAACTAAGCAAAGTATGGAATGTCATCTTTTTGTGGACACAACTGGGATGTTCGCCCATTGGATCCAATACATCAAAAGTTCTCAGGTCTACAGAAACCATAAAATAATTCTGGGGGAAATTAACATGGTTTCCAACATTTTGTCCAACTGAAAAGAATATATTAAATGATGTTAAATGTATTCATTTCTTTTCAAATGTTTCTTAATAGTTAAACTTTATTCTGAAGTCTCCAAAACTTAAGAATATGAGGAAACCGTCTCCCATTATGTAGTGGGCGTCAGCAGCAATATGTTCCTATCAAGCGATCCAGTTCCACCCATCTTGGCTAGCAGGAATTCATTCCATAAACAATTATTTCCCATTGTATTCAAGACACTGTATTATTTAGTACTGGGGACAAGAATGAATATAATAATGGTCCCTGTCAGCTTGAAGGACCTCAAAAGAAGTAATGGCCTGAAGAAATCCCGTAGAAAAATTTCAAAACTTAAAAGTATTCTGTCTCCACTGGATCACCCATATGGGGCTTAAACTCTCTTCTCATTTATCTTCAGTGGTGTCATATGGAAAGCAGCCTTAGGTGTATTTGTTGCCTTAACTAAGGGTATAATCCCCATCTTAATGGACAGGGGAACTCTTACATATAGAAGGATGTAAAGCTTCAGAGTTTATTAGGAAAAACCAGAGTGCTAAGTATGAAATTGGAGTTAGCCACAGTACAAAAATGTGCCAAATGCTGCCTCAAGCCCTCAGCTCCAGCATTTATCATGCCAGACTGTAATTTCCAACATCTATCTCTGTTCATCCCAATGGAAGACACAAAGTCAGGAACAAGCCCCAGGGTATTAGAAAGATTGAGTACAAATCTTGGCTTTGCTTCTAACAGACTATGTGATACTGGTCAAGGGCTTACCCTCTCTAAGCTTTAGTTCCTCACCTGTAAAATGGAGATATTAACAACTGCTTAAAAATTTGAGGATTAAATGAAGTAATGACTGTAAAGTATCTGCAGAAGCCCTGGTACTTAATCAGTGGTTAGTGCATGGTAGCTAATCTTATTATAGGTGCCTTTGCCACGTTTTTATCATGTGTACGACAACTTATTCCTGAAAGCCCCGTGGTAAGTCCTCAACTTCAACACATCTTATTTCTAACTTTGTACCAGGGGGGTTGGCCTCTATTATCCTTGCCCAGGTGGCCATGACTGTAATCATTGCTCCAGAGGTTTTCTGATGCCAGCACAAGTCGTGAATCTGCATCCTTTGAACAAAACTTGCTGCAATGATAACCATCGCCAGAGTTTCCTGGTCATCAGAGTAGTCTCTGTTTTCTTGAAAATTATAATCTAGGAGATGAAAAAGGATTAGAATTAGGAAAGAAAGAAGTGGGAAAGCCCAGCTGGAATGATCTTGGAGGCAGTGAGTGGCATTTAAACTTGGTTCTCACATGGCTGAGTTGAGAGAACTGTACATCCAGACTCAGGGAGTAATATCAGCAAAGACAGTAAAGCCATAAATACTCGAAACATGTCTGAATGGTAGGAAGGACCATGTATTTTGTTGAGAAGCAGTCTTTGGAACAGTCTCTAATCCTTAACTGAAAACCCTTGGGGTCAGATATATTTTTGCAATTCAGAATTTTTCAGATTTTAAAAAAAGGATGCAGTTCATGTACTCTATATAAAACATACCTGTAGCCTCTGGGAAGCAACTAGTAATCAAATACAGTAGTATTTCTACATCTAACATGCAAATATTTGCACAAAGTGATATACATAAAGGACATAAATAGGCTCATGTCAGTTCAGATCAACTTTGGTCATCAAATGTGTTATGAAAAATAGTGCTCATAAATTTTTAGATTTCTGTACTGTTGAGGCTGGAGAGGGAGATGCAGCCTGAAAGATGGGTTAGGAGCATATTATAAGAGATATGAATGCCTGGCAGGGGAGTCAGCTTTCATCATAGGCTGATGGGACAGCCTTACAAATCACTTCACACATCCAATTTTTGGTAATTTTTAATGTCTTTTTTGAAAATATAATTGTTGTTTGCACTATATACTATTGCATCAGTTTTTCTCTTAGCTTTTACTTTAATATGTTAATCTGTCAATCAGATCCCTCTTCTTATTCTTCTCTGACATGCAACAGAACTATTTTGAACTGGAATTTAACCATAATTCTTTCTGTTACTATTTTTAATTTCCATAGAGTAAAACTGATTCCTTTTGATGTACAATTCTATGCGTGTTAGCATGTGTAGAGATTCACACAATCGTGACCACAATGAAGATACAGAACTGTTCCATCACCTCTCAACTTCCTTGTGTAGTAGATTTTAATTACACATCATCAGGAACATGTGAAATGTCCACCATCTTACCTCCTTGAATGCCTCTGCAAGGTAGGAAAACCATGGCTGTGGATTGCATCTAGAATTAATGTGTTGTTGGCCAAGATGCATATGACCTCTGCCCCTTTATTGTAATGGGCCCCATTTCCTGAAGGATGCAGCTCAAAAGGGCATTCATTTTCCAAAAGTTTGTTGTTGCTGTTGCTTAGTCACTGAGTCCTGTCTTTTGCGACCCCATGGATTGGAGCCTGCCAGGCTTCTCTGTCTTCTGTTCCAGGCAAGAATGCTGGAGTGGTTTGCCATTTTCTTCTCCAGGGGCTCTTCCTGACCCAGGGATCAAACCTACGTCTCCTGCATTGGTAGGCAGATTCTTTACCACTGAGCCACCAATGAACTGACTTTTTTCAAAAAGTTGCTTGAAGTATTCCCCACTGCCTTTTTTGAAATACAAATGCAATTCTACTCAGGTGGAACCTCTTATGTGAGTCCTCTAGCTCTCAGATTTTTAACACACACCTTCCCCCATCAGATCTCTATATTCATGTATTATTTAGCTTCAGATACAGCCTACAGAATCCCATGGACAGAGGAGCCTCATAGGCTACAGTCCATAGGATTGCAAAGAGTGGGACACAACTGCAGCAACTTAGCACACATGCACGCACAGCCTCTACAAGTTGCTTAGATTTGACCCACACTATCCAAAAAAATGCCACATGCCTTTAGGGTAAATGGATGCTTAATCTACACCTTCAGCTGTCAGATAAGTGGTATCTCTATTGTAGCTCCAAAATTGATGTGCGATTGTCCTGTGGCTCTGTAGGTAGAAGAGAAAAACTCTGACATGAAAATATTGAGCTACTTGATGCTATGCTTTAGTAGCTCAAGGCTCCCCAATGCATAGAAATCAAATGAAGGTTCTTATTTGTATACCCCTCAACTCACTGTGTTCTAGCGCCTGGCACGTCAGTTCCAAAACTACTCTTTGCCAGACTGCTGTGTCTTCATGGCTCTTTTCTTTCATCCTAGATGTTGCACATCTTAGAAAATGGCTTAAATATAAACTTTAGAAATAAAGGTGCCCAGCTCAACCTTGTGGAGTTTGAGGAAATAACACAAACAAACCAAGTCAAAATACAACAGAGAACCTCCAGTCAAAAAAAAAAAGTGTGAGAATTTGGGAAGATTAAACACATTTTTCCTTTTTAGAAATATGTTCAAGCTTCAGAGTATTCTTTTTTCTTTTCTGATGTAGTTAAAAATAACTCAAGAAAGAAAACATTCAGTGAATTTTTGAATTTCTGTAGGAGGCTATGTGAAGGAGCCCTTTCAAGGAAGGACAGCTGAAAGAGAGACACAGAGTTTGAATGAACTTATCTCCTGGTAAGTTGACAAGGCTTTAATTTCCCTTGAGCAGGACAAAATGACACTAGAACTGTGTGTTCTCTACCAGTAGAGTTCTTGTTATAGATTTTATATAAACAAAAAACCCCACATATTTTATAGGCTGTGAAATTATCCTGTTTTACCTCTACAAGGCAACTGGGAGAGGAGTTTACAGGTGGAGAGGATATCATAAATGAATACTGGACTGGAAACATCACAATTAATTCAATAATTGTTTTTTATGAAGTGCTTGCAGAAATGACTGCTAGATGAAATGAGCCCCAGCAGTGCAGTAGAGTTAGCAATGTCATCTCTAAGAAGGGGAAGAATGTAAATCTTATAACAGTTCACAGATGTTTTTATTGAAGATCTGTAATCCAAAAGTTCTGACAAAAACATGGCCACCCTGGAATTGTACAATGGCGGTCTCTGCCAGGCAACAGCTTCCTACAAGTAGCAAATCCTCATTAATCCCTTTGGAATTCATTGTAATGACACTAATCGTGTCAAACTCATTAGGTATTAATATAAATGTTTTATGTAATGCCATAGGAATCCAGAACAAAACTCAAGTAGCCTGCATCTATCCTCCTGAACAATTGAACAGCAAAAATTGGGTTACAGCCTAAGTACCGAGTCATGCATAAATGTTACTTATTATAAATTCTCTGATTGAACATAACTCATTTACACCAGTGGAAGGGCACAGGTATGCAAGAAATGATTAGCAATTTACTGCTTTTTGGGAAGAGCTAATAGACTCAAGAAAACAAAGTAATTCCATACTAGTTCTAAGTCAAGTCTTTATATTCTGCCCTCCTTTCTAAGGCACCAAGAATAATATTTCTGGCAATGATGAATAAGCAGCAAATGTTCCTTCAGTGAAAATCCTTGGAGTGTGAAACAAGAGAGATGCCTTGCTTCTCCAGTGATCAAACTTACTATGGCTCCTAGTCCTGTGTTAGTGACTAAGTGTGACCTCCTTTCAGGGCTGCAGCCCACTCCTAGTGGTTCCCTTATAGTTTGAGAAAACAACAACAACAACAGCAAAATGTATTTCTCTCCATCGGGGTACCCTGAACTTCCCAAGCATAGTGAAAGTATTCAGGGCTACTTAGGAGAAAAGTGTTCAAGAAATGGAACAGCAGCCACAGAGAGAAAAATGGACAAAAGAGGCAATTTTCACATATATGTGTCCAGAAGGAGCATTACCTCAGAAAATCCATCATCAGCTGCTTCTCTTTTGAGATGGCTTGATTGTAAACATTGCAACTGTGTTATGATCTCTGGTCATATTTGCATAGCTATTATAATTAACAGTGACATTATCCCAGTGACCCTCTGTGGGAAAAACTAATCACATGCTCACTATGCTGCATTATGGAATATTAAGTTGATGATGTCATCCTGTTAAAGAGAATTCTATGAATTCTTTTACATAACAAATAAATGTTGACTAAAGTGAGTGATCTAGTCCACACCTATCTTGACCATTGCACAGTTCAAATTTATGGATTCATCCTCTATCTTGGCAAGAAGTAGAAACATGTTACATAAAGCTCCAACAGGAATTTTGGAGTCACAGTATGAGTCACAGTCAAAATATGAGTCCCAGAAGACAGGCCAGAAACCCTCTATTAGATTGATAAAATGAATGGAAATCTCTGGGCAGACACATTTGCACTGCACCCACAATATTATTCTTGGTTTGCTAAGAAGAAAGCAATTTATTCTGTCACTTTCTGGGGACTTAGAGCTAATTGGCCTTTCATAGTTATGTGATTCTGCAAATGAGCATAAAAGTGAAAGCTGACAAAAATTCAAACAGGAAATCTGAATCTGCCTATTTTCATAAGTATCTTATAACGGTTTGTAGAAAGGGATGAGATTTTGATTAGAATAGCAAATTTCTTCATGCAAAGGGAAGTGCTCCAAATTACCCATCACTGTAACAAACAGAAAGATTGCTCTTCATTCAGCCTCATGGGTGAAAAAAAAAAGAATGTTCTTTCCTGAATCCCACCTCCACCCGCCCCCTCCAGACCATCCATTGTGGTCCATCAGCATTGTCATCAGTGGGTGTTCCTCAGAGCATATGACCTCTCAGAGCTCACCAGCTCTTTGTGGCTCTTCCCACCCCAATCCACTAGAAAGGACATGCATAATACATCACATCTTAGAGACAACGAGACAGTGTGTCTACAAATGCAGCAGCAGGAGAAAAGAAAGAGAAAGAAAAATAACAGAAACTGCCACGCAAACTTAATAGAAAAGAAGCTGGAAAAGATTAAGTTCAACACTGAAGAAAGAGTCCTCAAAACCTGAAAAGAACGCTACAGAATTTTCAGTGTCTGGCACAGAGGGCAAAACGGACATCGTTGAAGGGAAAATGAAGAGAAGCAAACCAAGGAAAACCCAAAGCACCATTTTTCAGACATAAAATCTACAAAATGAATTTGCTGAGGCCAATAGATCGGGGTTATGAATGAAACTGAGTCCAGGCTAGGCCATAAGTTAGTTTGTCTTTCAGATTTTGGGAGTTGAAGTAAATTTCTCCTTTCTTTCTCTTTCTTTCCTTTTTCTCTTTTTTAATGATCAGGCTCCCCTCTCCATGGCTACCATGTGACAAAATCTACAGGAAAGGCTGTAGGTCAAGCAGACCCATTTGGGATGTACACGATGTGGTTATGCATTTTGCAGAACGGGGTGGGCACTGGGTAAGAACTGACATTTCCATAAAAGCATCTCTTCTGCTTTTCTGACTGCCGGTCGGTTTTGCCATATTGAGGCACTAAAGCTCCTTTTTTTATTTTGCTCCCTGAGCTTGAGCTTTCAAAGTTATTTTCCACTCTGATGATTACAGACAGCTCGACAGACAAAGAAAAGGGGGATTTAAAACAGGCAGTCACTACTAATACGTACTTTGCTCTTTCTGACCAGGAAAAAGAACCCCGGGTGTCATATTGCCATTTCTTAATCATCAATGTCACACACAAAAAAAAACCTTCTTCTGGAAATGCAGACATAAAAATGCACTTATATGGAAGAGATCAGGGGAGAAAAAGTGACAAATCTTGCTCACAAACAGTGCCCTGGGTTCCTACAGGAAAATGGGGATTAGAACAAAAGAGAATGATGGTGAGTGTGAGATTGAATTTATAATAAGAATAATATAAAAATAAGGTGAGAAATGTGTTTAGAATAAGTTTGCTGCTGCAGACTGTACTCTGGGAATTGATTATACAGTCAATACTTTCCTTTGTAGACCTTCAGCCTGTCAGCTCCTCTGTGTTCTAAGAAATCTACTGTGTTGGTTTCCATCCACATATTTTAAATTTCTGGTCTGCTAGTTCTCTTTCATTCATTCTACTTTACATCAAGCTTGTCATATTCAAACATCTAAAACTTCCAAACAACGAAGTTAAAATGTATCCTGTCTTATTTCAGAATATTGTGAGGGGTAGTTGACTGACGACAAGGTGAAGTGCCATCAGTATCCAATTTCAGTAGTGAAAAGGAAAATAATAAGGTAATTCTAGATTCATCCATAGTGAACCAATTTCAATAGTCATCTTTCCTCAAATCATGTCATATATGTTTTAGATGTGTTATTAAAGACATAGTGCTTTAAGTGTGACTTTACATATATTAATGGCTACAATTTATTGAGTGCCTACTTTGTGATAAACAGAATGCTGTGTGTTTTATAGAAATAGTTTCTGTTATTTAATGTGTTCTACAGTCTTTGTATCTCTTGTTCACTTTCACAAAGGGAAACAAGCTTCATGGAAATTGCATCTGAACTGAGGCCACCCCCATAGTGATTGACGACTGGCACTGAAACCCAGGATTCTCTGGATGCTAAATTGATATTTTTCTCTTTCCTCAAATCACGTCATCTTCCTCCAGTTCGCTTTCAAGGAACAAATTATTCTGCAGGGTAAGGGACAGTTAATGGATTTATTCCTTGTAGACTAAACCACAGAATGTTTCAATAACTGGCCTGTGATGTCCCATAAATGGTCAGCAAAGAACCAGAAGGCAGGACAGAAGTGCTGGACCATGGTCTAAAAACAACAATAAAAGTTTTCTCAAAAACTCACATCACTGGCTTGAGACATGTAAGGGAATATGAAGTGAGCTATCTGCCAATGAGGAACTTAAATTCTCACAGGTAAAACTAGCCTAACACAGATTAAAAAAAAAAAAAGCCTAGATACAGTAATACCTAAAATAGCTGGCCTGATCAGAGAATAAGAGGATTCATACATTTATAAACTAACACGTCTTTAAGCACCAAAAATGATTGTTTCTTATTTGATGTTTGGTGACATTCTAAACTCTATTACACACTTCCCTGACTTCATCAACATAGCTTACTGCACACCATTTTTCCTTTCCTTGATGACTGAGGATCCTAACTCTGTGTATCAGTCCCTGTTCTGAGCTGTGGGAGCACAGTGCTTCCAGGAGCTACTGAGTCCTGGCAAGACATCTGCCTGGGCACCAATTGACCCTTGGTTTTAGGACTTCTAAGGTTCTTTTACCCACATATCCTTCCTCCCCAGCAGATATCCCCCCTTATTACTCTCATGGTGATTTTGCTAATTCTAATCTATCTGCTGTTTCCAGGTGTCACATGCAAGACCTGTCATGACCACATCTCTAGCTTGTTTGTTCAGCTTTATCTCCTAGGTTATTTTTCTCCTCTCATGAGTCTTATTCTCTATAATTATATTACAGCAGTTCAGAAGTCTATTTAGGTTCTAAGCACACATATACGCTCTTTCACACTTCCGCCACTCTGCATTGAATGCCTTTTCCTTTACTTGTCCACTTAAAAACTGGGTGGATTTCTCTGTATACTACCTGGAGCAGAAGGTAATTTTTTTGTTTATAAATTTGTTCTCTCTACTAAACTAGAAACTGTTTATCCACTTTTGCCTTTGGCTTATGGTGCCCTACAGAATAGGTACTCAATAAATGCCTGAATACTTAAGAAAAGTGTCTTGGTTTTTACATACACATGTCCAGACTCTCTTCTGCTATCAAGCGATTGTTAGATTTGCTTTAGCACTGCTAGTCAAACTTTGGCATGAAGAATGCATGGCTATTTCTAATTAATTGTGTGCTACAGAAAACAAATACATTACAATGGACTTTCAGTATGAGGAGAAATTTCACAAGCATCTTCCTGAAACAGGGAAGGTTTCAGGGAAGAAGTGAAAATTGAACCAGCCCCTCTCACCTGATGGGCACAGATATTTGCTGCCGCCCTCGTAGGGAATGACTTGTTTATGGGGCTTACGTAAAGTGAATTGCTTCATATCTCTGTAAAGATGTTATTCTGCCTTGTTGTACTATTAAAAATAAAGTGTCTACGATAATGTTAAAGCTTCTTTGACTTTGCCTGAGTCCCTTGGATTTACTGAGAGGCAGGAATAGGGCCACCAAGGTTGTTCAGCGATAAGCTGAAGCAGAGGAATAAATAAAATCAGCTACAGTGTGGACTTCTTTGGTGGTCCGATGTTTAAGAATCCACCTTCCAGTGCAGGGGATGTGGATTCGATCCTTGGTTGGGGAACTAAGAGCCCACGTGCCATGGGGCAACTAAACTTCTGAGCCACAACTACTGAGCCTGGAGCCCTCGTAGAGAGGAGCCCACGTACTTCAATGAAGGATCATGCATGCCACAACTATAAGACCCAATGCAACCATAAATAAATAAGTAGCTAATTAAATAAATATTTAAAAAAAAATCAGCTGTGGAGAAAAAATGTTGGGGTCATTTGCAAAAGCTGGGATCTTCTGCCCTTGATGCCCAGTGGGGAGGAGAGAATCAGCGAAAAGCTCTGATTCTTTTTTTCCAAGCAGCTCTCACAGCTCTTGTGGTAAGTCTGAGATGCTGTGATGTGAGTCATTTTGTTCCTTAAAAATGGCCAGTCAATAAAGTCGGACTAGATTCTCTGACCTTGGCCTCGACATCTTGCCACACTTTCAACTTCTACACAACATGTATCTCGTGTGCTGTGCTGTGCTGTGCTAAGTCACTTGAGTCATGTCTGAGTCTGCAATCCCAAGGACTGTAGCCCGCCAGACTCCTCTGTCCATGGGATTTCCCAGGCAAGAACACTGGAGTGGGTTGCCATGCCCTCCTCCAGGTGATCTTCCCCACCCAGGGATCAAACTCTCACCTCTTATGTCTCCTGCACTGGGAGGCAGGTTCTTTGTGACTAGTACCACCTGGGAAGCCCACTATATCTCTTACTAAACTGTATTATCTTTCTAGAAGTCGAAAACTTCCAATTACTTTTCTTAGTAAATTTTTCCTTGACCCCAGATTTCACAGTATTACAAAATTAACCAGTGTCCATTATTAACCAGGTTAAGAAATATAGGAGGAAGAAATAGAAAGGTTTTGTTTCCTTTATCTAACCTTGACTCCAGCTTCCATCTTGATGCAATTTTCTGTTATGCTATGCAGCATTTGAAGAAACATTTCGTGATACAGAAACCTCAAAAAAAATTTTACGAAGCGAAAAGCAGTTCATCAAAAAGGACAGTCAGAGAGTCCACGGCAGCAGGTTATAAATGAATTCCCATCAGTAAGGGCACAAACATAGAAACCACTTATGTAAAACACAAACCAAAAGCAGGAGACCTTGGAATTGCATGTTATAATACTCAGAGCAATTTGTTTTATGTATGTGTGCCAACATGTCATACAAAATGAAGCCACAAACCACACTTCTAAGTGATCCATTTCATAAAGCCATTCTATTTAGGACCATAATGCCTCTTTCTTTTAATCTTTTCATAAGATGATTTCCTTAGTATTAAAAGGCAGGGCCTGATCTAATATTTTGTTTACTTTATCCCATTTTAGTGATACATTAGCACTGTGTTACCAACTTGCAGTGGCGTTCATTTGGAACCAGCTGCAAAATGTTTTTATTTTAAGGCTCTCACCTTCAAATTTCTTTCCTACATTTCCTTCTTTGCTTTTCTAAGGGAATGACTCTCCATGCCTTCCTGATCAAGACAGACAACCTAATGGCTGAGTGGGCTTTAATTTCTAGCTTCTGGCATTCAAACCTGATTTGCATTGTCATATGGAATTATTCGGTATTCAGTATAAAACACTATTTCTTTCTCTCCTTTTTCCCTTCCCTTTTATAGACTACCAACCACTGGGAAATTATTGTCAAAGTCTTAAAGTGATTTCTCAATGATTGCTTGTTAGTACAATACAATTTCTCTCTCAGTTCTGGTTGCTCTCCAGCTCCCTTCTGGGGACCAGGGGCTCCCCTAGCGCCTCCAGCACACACAGCAGACACACCCCAAACACACATATCTCTCCACTCCTCTCTGTGGCACTTAGCGGGTAACTCAAGGAGCAAACATGAGGGGTGAGAGGGGGCAGGTGTAAAAAGACAAGAGTAAATGAGGAAGGCTGTGAATTTGAAAAGAGAAAGTAAGATGATTCTTCACAGAGTTTAAGGAAGAGTTTTTCATCACGTGAAAAAGCCTGTAATGTTGGAAGATAGAACGAAGCACATGGAACGCTTGCCTTCAAGACACCCCCAGTGCAGTCAGAGAGATGGACATAAGTAAACAGCTGTTGTTCAAGGCCAACAGTTAAGGGCTGTACATATGAAATGGGCTAAAATGAGTCCTATGGGGACGCAGGCTAGTAGCGATTTGTTCGCGGGGCGGGGGCGGGGGCGGTGCAAAATGGCGGGGGATGTCAGTGCTGGTCCCATTTCAATAGGTGGAAGATTGGATGAAGGGAAAGAGAAAAGTGGGCAGATCATAAAAGAAAGAAGAAAAGGATCTGGGGGTGAAAAGAGAAATGGGGCTGCAAAAAAGGGAACAAAATGGCAAGAAACAGGGCCAGATTTAATTTCCAGAGAATTAACCTGGGAAATACTTCTAACTGAGGAGGCTGTGAATCTAAGGACTTTCTTTTAAGTGCTAAAGGCA
Source organism: Giraffa tippelskirchi (assembly GCF_054371585.1). NCBI lineage: Eukaryota > Metazoa > Chordata > Mammalia > Artiodactyla > Giraffidae > Giraffa > Giraffa tippelskirchi. Next base: position 124,450,024 of record NC_137283.1, read on the forward strand.
TAAACTAATCTATTTAATTAGAAAAATATGCGTGTATTGCACTCTGAGTAATTTCCCAGAGGACAACTTGTTTCTTTTACAGTTAAAAGTTTTTGTTTAAAGCCTCCCATTCCCCCATTCTCCTTTCTCTGCCTCGGAGCGCACACCTCTTGGGCAGGTACTTGCTCCTACGCAATTATCGTCAACAGGGATGTGGGTATGACGCTTCTTAGATCTCACAGTTGTTTTCTGGGTACTGAAATAGAAACACATTAACCTAGATATACCTGAGCCCTCCAGCAGGTACTTTATAATCAGAAAAAAAAAAAAAACAAACCTCAAAAAGCAGTTTCTTCAATGACTCACCAAATTTTCACAATGGCAAATAATTCAACAGGATAATTCAATAGATCTTAGTATCTTAAATGGTAGTGAAAATACTCAAAATAAAACAGAACATCCCTAGTCAATTCATAATCCCCTTTCAATAAGTGAGTAGAGTCTAAGAATATTTTCTCTGATAGCAGTAAGGCAAAGTACTTAGTCTTTCTTGTACCTGTAATAAGAGGAAAATAGATTCTGAAGGTGGCCTGCAAATTGAGTCAAGATAAGCTCCTTTTTTAAAAGATGCTACAAACAAGCCTGCAAATAGAAAGTTGAATATTTTATCACAATTTTGCTCTTGAGGAAGAAAGTTTGATCACATTAATTGAACCAATATAATCATTTATTCAAAGAAGATTAAAATGCTCTAAATATGCTTCTTGTGTTTGTCAGTGAAAAAAATCAAAGGGGCAAATATTCATTTCTAATCCATTTCTGCCTAGTTTTGTACTTCTAGCTCTTTCTACATTTACATATATGGTATAGCCTCAGATAATAAATAGCAAATGGAACGAGATCGATTCAAAATAAACACACTTACCTAAGAATGAAACCAAAGCAGGACAAAGATGTAATGGATGGGAAAGAAAAGGAAGTATGGGTATACTGCTGAAACCCTGCAAATACCAACACTTAGTAGTTGAGAAACATAATTTTAGAATCTTTGTGGTTCCTAAACAAAGTTAATAAAAAGTTTCAAAACCAGCTCAAGTTGTATTTTCCTTTCCTTTAATTCTAAAAACAGAAATGGATAATCTTGGGACACAGGGTAAAGTGACCTATAACCTGCTCTTGAGCCCAGTGAACTTTATTATCTGGAGACACTGAGTCAACAGTCAAACCCATAACATTATTAAAAACTGTGACCAAAGATTCATTCCAGGTAGGTTTCCTCACATGCAAGTGACCAGAGCTTGAACCTGTGTCTTGGTGGCTAAAGGCAAAATATCTCATTATAAATAAAGGATGGAGTTTAAATGTCAAGGAAAGCTTTCTTAATATCTATTTTTGCAATGAATATTAAATACACTTCAGCTTACTTTTATGAACCCCTATGACTTATGGTTTCAGAAACATGTGTATGTAATTGTTCTGTTTTTATAGGTTCTTTGAATGCATGCACCATAATTCTTTACACATTCCGTATGCCTATGCGTACGTAACCCAAAAACTCGATGAATGTATTTCTAAAGGTTAACAAAGGTGTGGTGAAAGCTTTATTTTGATCTGTCTTTACTATTATTCACTGCTTCATGCAAACCATAAAACTGTTCTTATAACTAACAACTAGATCTGCTGAAATGATCTTACCCTAAGAATTAGACAAACACAACTTGCAAGTTATTTTTATATCAAATCAACTCCAGTTTGAAATGGTTTCCCCAATTACTAACAGGCATGCTATGCTCACATAAAAGGATTTATATCCCACAAACGTGCTGCCGTGTGTTTTTTCCTCGAAAACTCAAAATAGGATCTGTCAGGTATATCCGCTAGCGTAACAAACATGTCACCCAGATTTGCATTGGGAATTAAAATATTCTGTAGCCTGACAAAAGGCTGTGTGTTTTTAGCAACCATGACGAGAAGAAGGCATTGCAGTCCCTACATGTTGTGAGTTAAAAGTCCCTCACCAGTCAGCTTGAGAAAGCACTACAGTCCCATGATGGAGCATCCCTGAGTGGCGTGCCATGCTGCCAAGAGCCGTGGCTGCATCCCCACTCCAGCCATCATCATCAGGCAAGTCTAATTCTATCTCCTGCAAACGCGACATTGTCTTTTATTCTTGTATTTATACACTACTTATATTGGAACCAGGAATGCAGGAAAATGCATGTGTAGATGGTGAGAAATGTCATTGATATTAAAAAGTCCAATCCACATTTTCTCTAATGTCAAACGTGAAACAATGGTATTTATAAAATAATACTACATCACAGTGTGATAAGCAAACAATATGAATTAGCTTACAGAACAATACCATACATCTTCTCTCTATTATTTTAATAAAAAGAAGAGTGTTACTAGTTTAAATGAGAAGCAGGGCTAAGAGTTTCTCCATTTATATATAGTCCATTTTTTAGTGTCCAAAGAATGCCCAGCAAATAGCTCTAACAATATTTTGTACACTTCAAAAAGGATCTGCATCTATTTGAATCATAAATAAGTGATAACCAAAAGGAAATCTCTTCTGCACAAAAGAGCAGAAATACTGTAATTTACAGTTTCGTTTAAAATGCCACAGGCTTCCCTTGTTTTTCAAGTCATTAATGGAAAACAGGTGTCAACTTATTAGCAGTTTCATAAAGGCAGTCTTTTAGAAATATTTCTTATCACTTAACTCTCTGTGTAATTCAGTCATGTCATTAGTTCCACAAGTAAGACTTTTCTGTAGAAAAAATGTGAGAGAAACCAAATAAAGTGCTCATCACCAATGGATAGAATTTAATTTGTACAAATAAAAAACAGATTGCCCAGCAAATGTTCTAATAACTTTACGTTTTAAAACACAGTGTCCATTAAAGTTATTTATTAAAAGGGTTCCTTTACTGAGTAAGCGTCAACTGACATGCTAGATTCAACTCTGAAACATGAAATAGAGTTTTTCCCTAAATATTTCTACGCCGGCATGATAAAGGTCAATGAACCACATTCATCATAAAGAAATACTAGTACTTACATTCTTCCATTTTTATAAGACAAAAAAAAAAAAAAATACAAATCATGAATTAACATAGGCTACCATTCCCAAACTATAATTTAACACCTTTTTGGCCATCTTATTATATGAAACTACTGTTTTCATTTATTCCTTAATAATGCCTATTGCTACATTTAACAGTGCTTACTGATGTGTTTAATACTGTATATTAATATGCTAAGAATATAAGTACATCCTTAAAAATCAGAAGCCAGACATATATTCACATTCTATACCAAAAAGCAAAAATGAATGAATGCACTCTTCATGCCAGACACTTACCTTCATGTATTTAATCTTCACCTTCAAGTGTGAGGGCTGAAGTTCATTATCCCACTTCCAGATGAGTAAAAGGAGACCAGAGAAATTAAGTAGTATATCCAAGTCATACAGCTAAGACTGTTAGAGAATTTGAAAATAGTTCTGAGTGACACCAAATGATATTGCCAATGCTTGCTCTCAATGCTATAACAAATTCTTCATTAGCTTTCTCCAAAATATTGATATAAGTAATGTGAAAGATGGCTGTACAAATTAACATTCTTTGGTGTTCCTTGATTTTTTTTTTTCTTCTGTATCCTTCTTACTTAATATTCAAAAACTAAACATCTATTCACAGACCTGTGAGCCCTCCCCAAGATACAGGTGACTCAGTGCTGCCCCTTTGTGGGGGATGGAGGAAGGGATACAAACAGACCTGGGCGCCATCTTGCCTGAGGGAGCTCCATTTTGTCATTAGCCTTCCCAGAGGGGACAGTTTTTTGCAATCCACATTCAGTTACCATTTGTCAGTGCCATCACCCCAAATGCCATCAACATATGTTTTATTATTTTCTGTAACAGAATTTAGGAATTTAGAAATTCATTAAACAATTTTTCTTTCTCATTTTCATTTTTCTTCCAGACAGAACATACCTAAGACAAAGGAGATGGTGGAGTCAGTTACTAGACTAGGGTCTGGAGAGAAGTGGTTCAGTTCACTGAACTTAATTCAACACTCATTTACTGATGGGAGTTACCAAGCTGATGGGTCTTTGAAAGAGAAGGCATTCTCAGGATCTTTATGGAAAAAGACAAATGATTGGAAAGATGCATAAGGAATTGTCATTCTAGAAGAGAGAATAAACTGAGAGGTGTTAAGAGAAGCTGTATCTAGTATTGGGATAGCATCCTTTCTTTTATCATTCTTTGTTACACAGAAGACATCCCGTGTGTGTCAAGGAAGGCGGGAAAGAAGTTTGTGCAACTGAAGAAAGAGCTAAAAGTGGAATTTTTTGTAGTGTACTAACTTCTCTTACCTTTCACTTCCTTGATGATTTTTTAAATTATTAAAATGCTGGTATTTAGCATACACGTTTAGTTTTCAATAATACAAATAGAAAACTGCTCACAAAAAGCATCTTTGACCTTTTAAAAATTTCACCTAAATCCTCTCACAGATAAATAGTAAATAGTTGTACTGGTTTAATACAACCTCAGTCTGAATTTTTCTTTCTGGCTCTGTGAAATGGCAACTGACTCCAGTATTCTTGCCTAGAGAATTACATGGACAGAGGGGCCTGGCAGGCTACAGTCTGTAGGGTCACAAAAGAGTCGGACGCGACTTGGCTACTAAACAACAACTGTGAACTTGTTACAGTCATTTGCCTTCTGGGAGGTTTTTTTTTTTAATCTTTTATATAGAAATCATTCTGAGAATAGGATTCTGTAAGGATTAAATGAGTTAAGGTATGTAAAATCCTTATTTGGCACAGGGGCTGGCGTTTTAGGGGTTATTAATAATTGATGGATGTGACTTGCTGTTTTGGTTTATTGGCTGGTTTGTTTGTTTGCTCTCTGACAAACATAATATGTCCAAAATGCCTGCAAGGAATATGACTATTCAATATTTTTAAATTAAATGGATAAATTAGCTTAATTCCTAGTTTTTTTTTTCTCAAGTGAACTTTCTTGTCATTTACATGGCAGTCTTATTTTTAATAAATGCAACAGAAAGTTGCCATCTGAAAGCACTGAGAGCTGAAGAATGGAACCAAAAAGTATGTTTTCCTAATGTTAGTACACAATGGCTCTTGCTTAAAATTGATCTCTTCAGTTTCAAACTTTAAGAAGCCTCAAAGGCTATCATGTTAGACCATTACTATGTACTAATCATAGATTTCATTCTTGAGAAAGCCCTACTAAGAAAGAAAAATCACTGGGATTTTTATAAAACAATCACAACAAATTTCTTTCTGTCCTCTTCCTTCCCCAGTGAAAATGAGAAAACAATATTATGATGAAAAGAAAAGAGGCTGGATTCATAGATAGACATGCTCTGAAGAACAAAAGATAGCTAACAGTGAAAGATAATTCAAATAGTGGGATTTGATGTTCTTTTTCAGCTGTCCTATTAAATACTTTTTTTTTCTTTTTTCATATTTCAATTGCACCAAATATGAAAAGCCCGAATACAAAAGAAACAATAAAATGCTTGTTAATCTAATAACAGAATGCCAAGAACAGAAAACCTATCTTACCACAAAGTGTAATTGAGATTGCCTGCACACAGACAGTTTGTGATCAAAACCTTGGGAAAAAAAAAACAAACCATCAATAGAAATGATGTTTCCACTGTGAGCTCATGGTCACAGCAAGGCTACAAGACCAGGGACATAAAGCCCTATTAATTGTACCTCCCAGGGGTCACCAAACATCTCTGTGTGCCTGTAAGAGTCCCGATTTATGCCTTTTATCTGGTGTAATTATTAATAGAGTTCCTTTAGCTCCAAAAGTGTCCCAGTTTGAACAATAAATTTTGTAGTTGCCCTCAGCTTACCCCTATTCTTTTTTGCTTCCTTTTCCTTTCCCCCCAAAAAGAGAAAAATACCCAAAGCAAAACACCTAAGGGGCAAGCTATTTTAACCCTTCAGGTTATATGAGTGCCAAGAAAAAAGATATCTGTTGCTTAAGCTCAGCTATTAATCTGACTACCTTGCATTTTCTTAATGAAAATGGGGCTTCCCTAGTAGTTAAAATGGTAAAGAATCTGCCTGCAATGCAGGAGACCTGAGTTCAATCCCTGGGTCAGGAAAATCCCCTGGAGAAGGAATTGGCAACCTACTCCAGTATTCTTGCCTGGAGAATTCCATAGACAGAAAAGGCTGGCAGGCTACAGTTCATGGGATCGCAAAGTTTTGGACACACCTGAGCGACCAACTTTCTTTTTTTCACTTTCACTTTCTTAAAGCAGGGAAGATGTCTAGTCTGAATTAACTTTGATGTGGTCCCATTCATCCATGAAATATTTGGGGGCAGAACTAACCCTATCTTTTTCCACCACTCTCTCTCTCTTACGAATTTCTGCCCAACTCTAAGCTACAATGTTGAGCTCACATATTAAATCCTGTTTGAAATTTTAAGGAATTATACCTCACATGAGCACTCCTTAATATAATTGCTGTTTTTTTTGGTTAAAAAAAAAAAAATCAGATGTTCAAGGTAGGTTATATAGCAGCCAAGAATAGTAGTTCATAACAGCCTCAAGGAAGGCCGAGCACCTTAGAGCAAGAGCCCTTTAATCAAAAAGCAATCTTCAGGGATGAGTTAGTAGTACTTTGCCTCTGGCACTAACCAGATCCCCTAGTTTCATTGTATATTTCCAATGGAGTCTAATGATGAAACACATTAGATCTTCTCACAAGTACATTAGAAAAAGCATTGCCTTCCAAGGGTCACATGGCCCTTCTAAAAACAAAGGGGTGAAGGTCAACAGCAATAAGAGCATCCAAACCAACAATGAATTCTGCAGCTAAAGTCTCAGTGAAGAAGGGGAGAAATTTCCCCTTTCATAGGAACATTGATGGGAAATTCAGGATGTGCAATTGTGAAGAAGAGCAAGAGGAAACAGTTTGGTTTTTTCATGGGAGGGGTTAGGGATGCAAATCTTTGTTTAAAAATTAAAAACTTACCCTTTTAGTCAGGAGGATATCCCTGATCTTTATCCAGAAAAGCTTCAAAACTGTAAGGAAAAAAAAATAAAATTCATTTGAGGGCAAAAAATTCTGGTACTGTAAATATTTACATTGATCCAGTGGGTTTTATCTGTGGGTCTAGATCTATAAAGGCACAAGCCTCATTTCCTGGGAATGTGGTTCTTCATCATTTGCACAAAGAAGGCATGGATTGCATCTAATTGAGTTATTTTATTTATTCGTATTTTATTTATTTTCACATAGGTAAAAAGAATGCACACACATATGCAGAAACAAATAGCATAAATTTTCTCTTTTCATATATATATATATATATATATTCGTATGTAAACACAGAAGCACCCTCACACACATCAAGTTTTGTAGCACACGTGGAAGACACAGTAACTCTCCTCCCCACATTACGGTCTCATGACCACTCCCCCAACATGGGGGGCATCCCAGAAACAGGACAGCAGGTAATATCTTAGATTTGCTGTGCCTTTGAAACAGCTGCCTCTTCCTTGGGTTCTGCAAGTAGCCTCGAGTCAAACAGGTATAAACATATCATGAATCATGGTGAAAGGCTATAAATATGCCATATTTGTGTTTTTCTGTTGGTTTTGTGTTTTGTTTTGTTTTGAACATTCACTGATTTGGGGGAAGTAATTAAGTGCTTTGGCATAAAAGATCTCATGCTGGGTGATATGCTACATGGGAAAGAGAAATTAGACAAAAGGTATTGAGTAATAACCACAAATGACTTTATAGACCATTCTGCTTGAATTTCAATAGAACTCGGAAGCAGAATTTGCAGATCATCAGCAATGACTCCCCCAAGTGTAATCAGGAATTGACTATATAATTTGCCACTTGTAAACTCTTACCTGCCACTATGATTTCTTTGCTGAGTGGGGAAAAATGGCATAGTGATCTAAAAACTCCATATTATCAATGGCAGAAATTCCCAACTATAAAAGACATTTACTATCTTACCAAAATTTATCAGCATTGAATTAATTTGGCAGATTCTTGATGATTTTGCTCAGTGATGAAGTATACATCATATAGCACTGGATGTATTATTGTAAGCTGTTCAAAGCTTTTGAGGAATGTGAGGAGGGCAAAAAATAAATAAATAAATATAACTGCACATTGTTTAAATAATGGTTGTATAAAGAAAAATCATACGGGAAATAACTGAAGAATAAAAAATAACTTGAAGTACAGCAAAAATATATAGTCTGTCATGCTAGGCTTTGCACAGGAAGATGAAAAGTGTGTTTGGATGTATTTCTTTAATAGTGAAATATTCACTTAGCAGAAAGTGAAGCCGATAAGAAACAATAATTGTTTTACACAATATTAATTCTGTTACAATGACTTTCCCCCATATACCCAGGCTAATGAGCATAATCAAAAAGGAGCTGCTGAAAACAGACTAATGGGTTTGAAATTACAAAACCCTGCCTTCCAATTTAGATACGGAGTTGTTGTTTTTTTTTTTCAAATTATAATCCATAAGAAAAATTTTTTGGTCTATCAGAAGTCATAATTCCTAAGGCAGGCTGCATCTATATATTATCAAAGTGCCTAAAAATAAGTTAAAAAAAATTGGTCATAATGGATTTTTAAAAAAATACAGTCACTTTACCCACATTATATCTACCACACTTCAATTCCTGGGTGTGCTGGGCATTAGGAGACCCCAAGTAAACCACCTCGATGGTTACTAAGATACTATGCTAAAGAAAAATATTTCCCAACAGGAGATACTAGTAAGATAGCCAGTGGCATAAGAAAAGAATTAACATGAAAAATACTAAAAAGACAGCAAATATGTCCAGTCTGGATGCTCCTATTTAGCAGCTAAAACATTGGTGAGCTACAATGATCTGTACATTGAAAGTCCAAGGGTTTAAGCTGGTGACAGAGAGAATTCAAAATTTTATTCAGTGCAATTTGACGAACACCTATTGTGCATCTAAAACATGTCTAGTTATAGTCAGAGGAATCTAAAAAGAAATCAGTTCTGAAATAAGAGGATTCACCTAAACCAGGGGTTCTAGATATTTGGAAACAGAAATCATCAGGCTCAAAAATGTGTAAATAAATGTTTTAGAAAAAAAAAAGCAATAATGAATATTTAATGGCAGGCCATTTTTGGCACTGATTTAAAAACCTTATTGATAAATATTAGAATTTTCTAAATACCAGACTATTTTGAAATTTCACCTAAGACCAAGCCTGCTCTAGCAAAAAAGAAAAAATCAAACCTGTCAAGGGGTAGTAGCACAATTGCTATTATCAGAAAAAGGTTCATTGACTGATATCAGTGACTTAAACAAAACCTTTTAACTTGCCTCAGAAAATATCTCTACTTACATGAGAATGTAGTTCATCTAATTTCATATCTTGGGTTTCTCAATGGAGAAAGTGGGATCCAGGATGAGGATACAGAGGAGAAGTTTGGGAAAAACCCAGCACTGCATCTTCCCTGAACCTGGCTTGCCACTTTTTTTTAAATCAAAATTATTACCCCTTTGTCCAAGTTTGTAAGCAGAGGGAAGAGAGCCTGCAGGATGTTATTAATAGTAAGAGTGGTATCAGTAGAGATACAAAAAGGTCCATAAAAGGGTCAGCTCTGATCAGTGGGGTCTCCCTGACAGCCCACAGCCTGTGGTGTGATGAGTTTCTCTGGCTTATGAGACAGTTGCCTTAATGTTTGTAGAATTTTCTCTGGGTAAATATTTATTCTAGATTTGGAAAGCAATTAAGCGTCACCACATTCTCATGAGCATGTCTTCTCCTTTTAAAAATAAACGTTCTCCCATGAGGAAAGCCCCATCAGATGGACTTTGGTTCCCTCACAGACCGCTAGCCAGATATATGACCCATGTTATATGTTTCATCGTATCATGTTAAATTACTGGGCAGAATCACATCAGACATGAAGTCTGTGTCTCTGTCTCACTAGGAATGATAATAATTACCCATCTGCACACAATGATAGATCACTCTATCCAAGCAGGAGGGTCGGCCTGCCTGACTGCAGGAGGCATTCAGCTTTGCTGAATGTTTTGCTGTTCAGAAACTAAATAACGTGCTACTTCACTTAAGTTCTTGGGTGAGAGGAACATAAACAGAATGAGAAACGCTTGACCCAGAATTTCACATTTGGGAGACAAGGACAGCCGAGAGCTTAGGGGTGTGGAGGTGGGGCTCCCAATAAAGACTGTGCAAATAACAGCAATTCATCAAAGACAGTGGCTTCTCTTCTACAGCTTAGTTTCTTTAAACACACTCACATAGGGAGCTAATAGCAGCCTTAGTGCAATTTCTTCAAATACAAAGATAACAGAGTACCACTGAAAAAACTTCTGACTTAAGACAGAATGAAACTTCAGCCCCTGCCTGAACTTCCCGCCAACTGGAGCTGCTTCCTGCACACCCTCACCTTCAGTAAAGTGGCAATGATGTTAAAATTGCACTGGGCAGTTATAAAATTTTACTCAAATGCACTCTACAAGAAAAAAAAAAAACTTGGAAATATGAAGACTTCTACCAATGTTTGAGTTAATACATTTATGCCACTACCTCATTCTAGATAGATTTTCCTGTAGGTTTTAAGGCAGTGAAATCAGTATATATAACATGCTTGTCACTTGGCAGACAAAAGACCTGGACAGTGGACTGCATTTTTCATGTTTTATGTTTCATGTTTCATCCAGATGTTTTGGCACTTTGGAGCCAGAATAATTTTTTTATTCTCGATGCGTCTCATTTCTGTTAGGACTGCCAGAATTCTGGCTGATGACAATAAGTCACATTAGCTCTTATCTTTTTCGGTTCAATTAATGTATCTATTGAAAAATCAAAGAGCAATTATGAATTTCTCTTCCAGTGAATTCTGCCCATGTATGAGGTGATGGTAATGATGATGTGGGGGTGGTGACAGAGTATAACTTCAGAGTAGCTATTCTGCAAATAATGAAGGCATGGATCAAGCATGGTAGAAAAAAAGCAATGAATCAGCTACAGATGAAATGAGGGACTTGGTAAAAAATATAAAAACCTCAGGAGGAAAGAGAACAAGATTTGACTCTCTGTTCAATGACAAATATGCATATAAAGTAACTGTCCTTCATCCTAGAAGGCTAAGCTGCCAAAATGTCGGTTTCTGTGGCTAAAAGCCCCAGGCGCACAAATGAAAACTATGCTTTGGTGGGTGGCTTCAGTTGCTATTTACATTCTGCTGTCACCTGGAGCCCCGCCTCCCCTCCTCCTAGGGTGCGTGCCACAGTTGTTCGCAGGGCAAAGCCAGAAGCCTGGTCATCTATTGCTGGCTGTTTCCCAGCCCACGGTAGCTGTTCCACTCTGCCTCTGGAATGCTTTGTTCTGGGAATTCTTAGAATTTCATATCTGCCTCCTTCCATGCTTTGTACTTTCCCCCGTTTTAAGCACAAAGTAGTAACTCAATGGGTATTTGCTGAACTGTTTAGTGAATGAATGAGTGAAAAAATTATACTGACATTAAATATGACTCAGCAGTTGTATTGTAGCTAGCATGATATCTGAACGAGCAGATCTCAAAGCAAGGTTATCCTCTCCTGCACTTCAGTGGTGCTATTTAACATGCCTTACTACCTAAAAACAATTCAATGCATATATAATTTAACAAAAATTAGACTTTTAGCAATGTTACAGAGCTTCCCAGGTGGCTTAGTGGAAAAGAATTCTCCTGCCACTGCAGGAGATGCGGGTTTGATCCCTGGGTGGGGAATATCTCCTGGAGGAGGAAATGGCAACCCACTCCAGTGTTCTTGCCTGGGAAATCCCATGGACAGAGGAGTCTGGTGGGCTACAGTCCCCTGGGTTGCAAAGAGCCGGACACCAATGTGCAACTGAGCATGCACACAATGTTATCTCTTTGTCATTCTCTCCTTTGATAATCTAACAGTGTCTTAAAGTATGCCAGTGGGGTTATAAAGCTCATTCAGTCCTCAGCAAAAGAAGAAACCAGGAAGCAAAGCAGCCAATGGCCTTGGCCAAAGCTTGTGTGAGGAACAGTTGAGTTTCACAGAATTTTCCTGATAACGATTGCGTCATTTTGAACTAAGGACACTTTGATCTCTTTATATCTAAATCAAACCACATTTCTATCTTTTCCTGGTCCTCAAGCACTTTTAAAGATATTGAGCAATGTCTTCAGCAACAGCAGTGATAACTGTATTTCTGACTTGATCTTGACTTTAAGAGAAGATAATTTAAATGTTTCCATTAAAAATGGTAATACCATGTGATTTGTTTTGCAAGTGTGTGTGTGTGTGTGTGTGTGTGTGTGTGTGTGTGTGTGTGTGTGTGTGTGCTCAGTCACATATAACTTTGCGAGCCCATGGACTGTAGCCTGCCAGGCTCTTCTGGCCATGGGATTTTCCAGGCAAAATACTGGAGTGGATTGCCATTTCCTCCTCCAGCTTGTTTGTCATGTAAGTTCTTAAAATGATTTTGATGGAGAAATGATAGAGACAGCATGATTATGAAAGGGACTTTCGATTCTAGGATCAAATAGGTTTATAGATGGAATTCAGATGAAAAATATGTCACCCTCCCTCATCTTGCCAAGATCCAACAAATGCTGAATGTCCAGATATATGCAGCCCAACCTTACAGACACATTAGATCTCCCTGTGCTTTGTGAGAACTGGAATCCTTTAAAAATCACACTAAGGGGAATGTCATGAATATATGATTTGATCTTTCAGCTCAGCCAAATGGCTTACTAGGCAAGTAACTGCTATGTAGACCTTTGCAGCAGAACCTGGTGAGAATTGTCCTTTTAGTCTAATATAGAGGAGCAGGATTCGCCCTGCCACTTGCAAGTGAAAATAAGAAAGTGGACATGTCATAAGATTATCGTAATATAGAGCCTTTCAAACCACAGTGGAGATTGCAAATCTGGCCACTTGCTTTCTACTCAATCAATAATAAAACAGTTCTCATTTTCCAAACTGGGATTGGTTTTCTCCGTTAATCCTCGGAAAAAAAAAAAAACAAAAAAAAACCATGATGCTTGGTGGGATATCCGAGATGGCACCTCCCAGCGTGGCCCCTGATGCCATGCTCCCACCAGGTTGAGTTGAGCTGGTATAAATTCGTTTACTTCCAGAACCAAACAGCTTATTGCCATTAATGAAAAGAATGCCTGATCCAGGCAAAATAAAAGCAATTTAGGTCTCTCCCATGATTTCTGGTTGCTGGGCGGCTGTTCATTCGTATCTCCTCTCTCCCCCCTTAGAGCCAAATAAATCTCTGTTGGTTTCAACTGGCAAAGCTCAGAAAAAAAAAAAAAAAGTAGTTATAATACACAAGTGGTCAATGAGGCAGCCTTTAAGGAAAAACACTGCTGATAAGATAAACAGCTTGTGATGTCCTTAATTATAATATTTCATACTCATTTAGCCATCTCCACATCACAGAGCTAACAAAGTGGATTTCAAACAGGAAATAAGGCTCCTTCCCACCAGCCCAGAGGCCTAATTATAAAATAGCAACCTACTTTTTCTGTAGTGGATACAGGGCTCTTTTTCTTTTTTCTCCTCCAACAGAATTTATTGAGCTCATTACCAGGCTGCTTATGAAGTGATTTGAAATGAGGCAACATTAAAGCATTCCACAAATCCCTTGTACTTAGTCATCCTGACACTTTATTTGAACTCGGAGCACTGATATGGAATAACTGCCGAAGCCCCACACTTCTGACTCTGTTATCTGACTGGAGGTCCAGAATCCAAAAAAAGAGAGATATATCATCAAACTTTCTTAATCATCACAATAATTTGTCGGAAAGAACCAGGTACATTTCGGGCAACACCAGAGGGGCTTGGCTGCTAGAAACCAAGCAAGTATAGTGTATATGCCTTACAGGAACAGAATCACACTAATCAGGCAGTGATAGAACCCAAGGCTGTGTATGTACGTGTGTATTTTAAGAAAAATTGACAGATAGGCTTCAAAGCAGCAAAGCACTGAACTCCCTGTGTGCTATTAGTCCAACTCTAACTTCTGTTCTCATGTAATCTGAGAGGCAGCTGTAGACTGTCCCTCCCTGGGTTATCACTGAGGCTAATACAGCACAGTTAAAAACTGCATCTGCCAAAGTTTCAAAGAGAAGGAAAAAAAAATCTGTGAGGAAGGACACAAAAGTCTATGGAAGTTGACTATCTGTTATGTGAAAATGGTGCTCATTTTTGCCTTTTATTGCCTCTTTCCCTAGCTTACTGAACCAGTAATGAATATCACTGAAGAAATATCACCTGTTAAAGAGAAATTATGTTTTATATCTCACTGGATTCTACCTGTATCCTAATGTGCAGTCTGTCTATGAAAAATGTCCATTTTAGGAGAAGATTCATGGAGGACAGGGGATGAGTGTGCATGGGTGCACACGTGTGTGTCTGCATGGGTGAAGGGAGAACAACCTAGCCTGCAAGAATAACGGTCCCTAATGCAGTTCTAGCCTTAGAGAGAGGCTGTGTCTTTTCAGCTATAGCTACTCCTAATCCTTACTATATAGTCCACAATCCAGTGGCCAGTCTTAAATGCAGTTGTATTATCAAGGAATAATTGAAATAAACATTTGAGCAACAGGAAGAACTTCTGGTTTTTCTAATTTAGGTTTTGAAATAGTACCATAGCATGATAACATGTTCAGGGGAGCCCCGTTTGAATAGAGTATCAGAACATATGGTATCTCCTGTTACCCACGACATCTTCAACCTTGACAGTAAAAATGCCACGGCAAGTTCATTACATCTGAACGGAATACATGTCCTTCAAATGACTTCTTATAGGAAAATTATTCATTAGCATCCCTTAAGAAAGTATAAACGAATGAGGGTATAATATCTTCCTCAGAAGAGAGAGAAATCTGCCACTTGTTACAGTCTCCATCATGTATACATATACTGAATGTTGATTACTTGCAAGGCTTGGGATTAAGTTCTGTAGAAGATTTTTTTAAAGTAAACCCCATAAATTCACAGCCAGAAGAACTTTTTTTAACTCAAAGCTCTAAAACTGGAAGAAGCAAACATAGGATTTAACATCTTCTAAATATAAACTCCCGGAGAAGGCAATGGCACCCCACTCCAGTACTCTCGCCTGGAAAATCCCATGGATGGAGGAGCCTGGTAGGCTACAGTCCAGGGGGTTGCTGAGAGTCGGACACGACTGAGCGACTTCACTTTGACTTTTCCCTTTCATGCACTGGAGAAGGAAATGGCAACCCACTCCAGTATTCTTGCCTGGAGAATCCCAGGGATGGCGGAGCCTGGTGGGCTGCCGTCTCTGGGGTTGCACAGAGTCGGACATGACTGAAGCGACTTAGCAGCAGCAGCAGCAGCAGCAGCAAATATAAACTCCAAGAGGATCATACCTCATCATGTGTGTACCATGAATATATAACATGTGTATCACTAATAACGTTGAGACGCTGTACCGGGATTAAAGGAGTCTCCTTTGCCTAGGTTTGTGTCACGGCACTCTTCTCATTCAGCCTCTTAACACCTTAGTCTCATAAGTTTTAAAAAGTTTCAGTCTCAACATTACTGACCTCCATTTCTGCTCATTTTCAGTTATCCAATAATGCATCTCAGATCTCAGCATCACTCCACACTGCTCCACTAAGAACTTGAACTACCCTCCATTTCTAAGTCACTCTTACCAGACCTACTATTATTAATCATCAAATGCTTTTATTATTTTATCTCTTTTCTCCCAGTTTACCAGATCTCTTTTGTTTTTTGTTCATTCCCTATCTAGACTCAATCCCATAGGAGTCAAGGCAAACAAAGTAATCTAAGCTAATGTTGCACAGTGGTTATGAACAAGGGCTCTGAGAGTATCAGAGTGTCTGGTTTACTCTTGAAAAGTCAAGTCACTCAGTCGTGTCCGACTCTTTGCAACCTCATGGACTGTGGCTTACCAGGCTCCTCTGTCCATGGGATTTTCCAGGCAAGAGTACTGGAGTGGGTTGCCATTTCCTTCTCCAGAGGATCTTCCTGACCCAGGGACTGAACTCGGGTCTCCTGCATTTTAGGCAGACGCTTTACTGTCTGAGCTACCATACTCTTATCTAGGCCTAAACTCTATCTCCACCACGAATAAGCTGTGTATGATCTTGGGCAAAGTACTTGACTTCTGCGTTTTGTTCTCTCCATCAGTCAGAAGGTAATAAATACTTCAGTGTGCCAGGCACTGTGGAAGACACTAAGGATTAAATATTAAAGTTGAAAAAATTTAGGTACAGAAATGATATCATGTATCCTAGCTTTTTCATGATCAGCTATGTGAATTTCAGCTAATATTAATCTCTTGATGCCTCAGTTTTCTCAACTTTAAAATGGAGATAGTAGTAGTGATTCCCTAATAGGATTGCTGAGAAGATGGAATGAGATCATAATAACCTACAAATAAATCTTAGCTATTGTGGTAACATATGCCCATGATATAATCTTTTTGCACTACTGCAAATGTTGTAGAAGAGCAGTCTGTATTCCTTGATTTTAACTGTTCCCAATTCACTTATTGAGCCTTCAAAATTCAATATTAATTGTTCATTTATTCATTCATTTATAGAAGTATTTACTCAATGACTCATAAATGTGAGTCTTCTAGCAAGTGATGGTGCTAAACAGTAAAGAAGAGAAACATGACTTTTACCCTCCTACTTCTTACCAATCAGCTTAAAATAGGCATTTCCAATGATTATTCATTGTCTCTTCCTGATTAGCCTTTAATAAAATATTTAAAATTATTGAAGAGCCCACTTTCATGAAAAGATTATCAAGTTCTCCCATTCCTTGGCACCCATGACACTATATTCTGTGGGATCTTTTATTTCCCTAACTCTGCCTTCTAGCCCCTTTCTGCAACCTCAGTTTCCCACAGCCTCTTACTATGAGAATATATGCTATGCTATGCTATGCTATGCTAAGTCGCTTCAGTCGTGTCCGACTCTGTGCGATCCCATAGACGGCAGCTCACCAGGCTCTGCCGTCCCTAGGATTCTCCAGGCAAGAATACTGGAGTGGGTTGCCATTTCTTTCTCCAGTGCATGAAAGGGAAAAGTGAAAGTGAAGTCGCTCAGTCGTGTCCGACTCTTAGCGACCCCATGGACTGTAGCCTACCAGGCTCCTCCGTCCATGGGATTTTCCAGGCAAGAGTACTGGAGTGGGGATGAGAATATATAGGGTTGGCCAAAACATTCAAAAGATCTTACAGAAAAACCCAAAAGAATTTTTCGTCCAACTCAATATATCCCTCTGTCCCTACATCATCTTTCTCATCAAAGTTCTCTGTTCTCATAGCTCCTATTATTACTTATTTGCAAATGACTCTTTATCTTCTAACCACCTTGTTCTCTGACCACTTTCCTGATTTTGTTCAATGCATCTTGGTGTCTGCTTGCCATCCCCACTGGGGTTTCCTGACAAGTCTTCCAAGTCAACATATGTTAAATTAGTTTTCCATCTTTTACAAACACCCAATACCATCTCCTAAATTTCCTAATTTTTATCTCATACATTTCATGCAAAAATGGGCTCAATAAAGGACAGTAATAGGTTGGACCTAATAGAAACAGAAGATATTAAGAAGAGGTGGCAAGAATACACAGAAGAACTGTACAAAAAAGATCTTCATGACCCAGATGATCACGATGGTGTGATCACTCACCTAGAGCCAGATATCCTGGAATGCCAAGTCAAGTGGGCCTTAGAAAGCATCACTACAAACAAAGTTAGTGGAGATGATGGAATTCCAGTTGAGCTACTTCAAATCCTGAAAGATGATGCTGTGAAAGTGCTGCACTCAATATGTCAGCAAATTTGGAAAACTCAGCAGTGGCCACAGGACTGGAAAAGGTCAGTTTTCATTCCATTCCCAAAGAAAGGCAATGCCAAAGAATGCTCAAACTACTGCATAATTGCACTTATCTCACATGCTAGCAAAGTAATGTTCAAAATTCTCCAAGCCAGTCTTCAACAATAAGTGAGCCATGAACTTCTAGATGTTCAAGCTGGTTTTAGAAAAGGCAGAGGAACCAGAGACCAAATTGTCAACATCCGTTGGATCATTGAAAAAGCAAGAGAGTTCCAGAAAAACCGTATTTCTGCTTTATTGACTATGCCAAAGCCTTTGACTATGTGGATCACAATAAACTGTGGAAAATTCTGAAAGAGGTGGGAATACCAGACCACCTGACCTGCCTCTTGAGAAATCTGTATGCAGGTGAGGAAGCAACAGTTAGAACTGATCAGGGAACAACAGACTGGCTCCAAATAGGGGAAAAAGTACATCAAGGGTGTATATTGTCATCCTGCTTATTTAACTTATATGCAGAGTACATCATGAAAAACACTGGGCTGGAAGAAGCACAAGCTGGAATCAAGATTGCTGGGAGAAATATCAATAACCTCAGATATGCGGATGACACCACCATTATGGCAGAAAGTGAAGACGAACTAAAGAGCCTCTTGATGAAAGTGAAAGAGGAGAGTGAAAACATTGACTTAAAGCTCAATGTGTAGAAAACTAAGCTCAGGGCATCTGGTCCCATCCCTTCATGGCAAATAGATGAGGAAAACAGTGGAAACAGTGAGAGACTTTATTTTGGGGGGCTCCAAACTTATTGCAGATGGTGACTGCAGCCATGAAATTAAAAGACACTTGCTCCTTGGAATAAAAGCTATGATTAACCTAGACAGCATATTAAAAAACAGAGACATTACTTTGCCAACAAATGTCTGTCTAGTCAAGGCTATGGTTTTTCCCGTAGTCATGTATGGATGCAAGAGTTGGACTATAAAGAAAGCTGAGCACCAAAGAATTGATGCTTTTGAACTGTGGTGTTGGAGAAGACTCTTCAGAGTCCCTTGGACTGCAAGGAGATACAACCAGTCCATCCTAAATGAAACCAGTCCTGAATATTCGTTGGAAGTACTGATGTTGAAGCTGAAACTCCAATAGTTTGGCCACCTGATGCGAAGAACTGACTCATTGGAAAAGACCCTGATGCTGGGAAAGATTGAAGGTGGGAGGAGAAGGGGACAACAGAGGATGAGATGGTTGGATGGCATCACTGAATCAATGGACATGAGTTTGGGTAAACTCCGGGAGTTGGTGATGGACAGGGAAGCCTGGCCTGCTGCAATCCATGGGGTTGAAAAGAGTCGGACACAACTGAGCGACTGAACTGAACTGAATACCTGAGATAGAACCCTTAAAATCACATTTCATTCTTTACTTAACCCACTATCCTCATTTTTAACTGATTTCGTAGATTCTATTCTATAGAAATTTTGTATACCCTCCAATCTTTTTTTAAAAATATAATGGTCACTCTCCTGGTTCAGACTACTCTTTACCTCTCACTTTAACCACAGTACTAGTCTTCTAACTATCCCATATCACACTACTCAGTCCCTTTATCTCTTGGTCCATCACACAAGCTACTGTGAGATCCAACTTCCTCAAGATCTACCTGGGTTCTGCATTCCTTTTTATGAAAAATTTAAGGGTTCTCCACTGCCTAACAAAGTATTGGGCTGGCCAAAAAGGTTATTTGGGTTTTTCTTTAAGATGTTATGGGGAACACAAACTTTTTGGTCAACCCAGTATGTTAACACTCGTAAGCCTAATGTTTCATGTCCTCTGTATTATGGCCACACACTGCCTTCAAAAACAAGGTCTACATTTATATAACTCCATAGCATTTGAGAAGCGTTTTGTACATATTATCTTATTTAATCTACTACTCATAAGATGTCTTATGATGTAGATATTCTAACAACATAAAAGCCCCATGTTATTAATAAATCATAAAATCCCTACAGATAGGGAAACTAAAGATTAAAGAGATTTGAGTTTTTCTTAAGTTACATAAGCATATATGAACCAGAACATAGGCAGATTTGATGAGAGAATTTTGACCTAACAGTGCAATCAACACACTTTACTCTTGCAAATAATGATAATAATAATGATATCTCTCATTATTCTCCTTTGGGAAGCACAAATGTGGACTATTAGAAACCGTGGAAAGAAGTTGATTAAAAGGAATTAAAAGTCAGTAAAACTGGGTTTAAGTTTGGACTCAGTATTAATTTCCTAAGTCCATTAACCACTGCGTGCTTTATTATATTTGTCTGCAAGACAGTCTTATAATTCCTGAAATGCATTTGCTTCACAAAGAAATAATGAAGAGTAATGGAATTACAGCCATTTTATGTATTTAATTCTAAAGCATGTAGTTATCTTCTTTCATATGAGGCATCAAAGCTTTTTATAATCATTAGGCATCTGCGTTATCCCTATTTCTACAGATAGGCAAGGTAAAGTCAAGTACTTTCTTTAAGGTCAGATATGATGCCATTCTCTGTTGGATAGACTCAGAAACCACAGTCCACACTCCCAGGTAACATTTTTATTTCAAAGTAATCTATAGAACAACTTTACTTGAGAGAAAAAGGACAGCTTCATAATATCAGCTCACAATTTATGTTCTTAAATAAAGCAACCATATATTTCACATGGGTAAAGAAGACACAGAGTCAATGGCTCAAAACATCAAAATATAATTTTTAAGAGCAATTATAATAAATCTTTGGAATTTCTAATATAATTAAATATTTTAGCACTCAAATCTATGTTCTCCACAAGTCACTGTTTTCAAAAAGAGAGAGAAAAGGGGGAAAGTAAAGGAAAACTAAAAGAAAGGAGAAATTAAAAGAAAGAAAACAGCTTTAAGAACTGGATGGTGAACAATCGCCATGGTAACACACAATGCACCATCATCACTGCTCGTCACTAGAATGGGGAGGGCGGTTGCATTCTCAGCTTTGTGGTCGACAGAGCCAAGCAAAGGAATTTTGAAGAAGCAGTGAAAGGCACTACAGCTACTCCTTTCAGGATCAGCTGATCGTGTTCTAGTTAAACGCTGTAAAACCTTTCTCAGCTCAGGAAAAAAGGCTCTGGAAAGTAACTCCCCAGCTGTTTTCTGCTGATAACTTGAGAGGAGCAGAAGAAAACTGTACCTGTGTCCTCTAGGAATTCCTGAACACCAGCCCACACAGCGCTGAATACAAACTTAAAAAATCACTTTTGGTTCACAAGTATTTGAAACGGTTTTATTTCTTTGTGTAAAAAGGTATATCCTTTACAAAGACTCAAACTGGCCTGTTGTTAGTCACAATCTGGAAAAAAAAAAAAAAGAAACAAGAAGGGAAACCAAACTTAAAAGGATTCAATGATAAATTTCACACAAAGCTAGTATAATCCAAAAAGGAGGAATATAGATAATTCATTGATTTATGTGTTTGCATGCGGCTTATCAGGGCTTCCCTGGTGACTCAGTAGTAAAGAATCCGCCTGCCAATGTAGGAGATGAAGGTTCAATCCCAGAGTCTAGAAGAGCCCCTGGAGAAGGAAATGGCAACCCACTCCAGTATTCTTGCCTGGGATATCCCATGGACAGAGGAGATTTGTGGGGTACAGTCCATGGGGTCGCAAAAGAGTTGAACCCGACTTACTAACTGAACAGCAATGACATGCAGCTTATCACGGAGCATTACTTACTGTACTCAGTGTGGATATATGTTTGATAATACTGTGTAGATCAATCACATATTTAATTTAAGAGTGAAAACACGGTGCTTAGTAAGTATTTAACATGTATAGGTTTTCTTTCCTGTATTTACCTCCTTCGAAAACGTAAAGTAGAAGTCAGTTCATGACTCCAGTTTTTTTTACTCTTTGAATCTAAGTTTAATCTAATGAATTTCTAATCACCACATATGGAGTTGTGGAAGAATAGTTCTTTTTCCCACCTGGTCCCACATATTTTACTTCTCATCTATTAGGTCATCCACCACTTTGAGCCAAATATACGTCAAAGTATTTTTTCTGGTTTATTGAAAAATAGGAATATTAATTCAACAAACTATTTGAGCCATTGAAAGAGCTCATGGAAAGTTTTTAAATTTGATCTAAAAATTAGAGGAAATAAATTCTGCTTCTAAAGAATTGCATTATTCTTCATTTGTGAAAACTAGTTCACTGTCCAATTCCAGATATGGGTCTGCCAACATTTATAGTGAAAATGCATATTCTTTAAAATGAGACATGTTGTGATAGAAACATTATTCCAGTTTGACACAATAGCTAACAAAACTTCAGTCCAACTGTGACATTCTTTACAACAGCTGAAAGAAAATATGTTTGCGTTCAAAACAGTCTCTTTGTTGTTCATAGTGACAACATAGGTTCAGAATGCATTTTCTATTACTACATTTTATTTCATGTTTTTTTTTTTTCACTAAGAGAAGTCAGAGCCCTGAATATAAATTTTAGCTTTTGGTACATGGGTTTCTTCTGTCTGGTAATATAGAATCATTCTTCAGACATAAGCAGCATCCGTCAAAAAGATATAGTTAGGAGTAGATGTTTCATAATGTTTGACAGTTACAGTGTACTGCTTAATCTTACTTGATAAAGTGTAAACTTGTTACAGAAGTTAATTTGAGCTTTTCATGGGTTTAAACACTTATCATAACTAGTTTATTAAGTGGGAATTTTTTTGTTTAATTAATGTGTTTAGATCTTGAATGTTATTAATACACATGATTTTCTTAATTTATAAAATTATTATGGAATATTATTAATAGCTATATTGGGAAAAATACTGGAAAAGTAGTAGAATTTTTTCTAATTTTAGGACATGCTTTTAAATGTGAACTACACTGCTAAGAGCTAAGAAATGTGAAATTATATAAAGGGTGTCAATAGAGCTATTAATAGTGTTTTTTTTTTTTAAATCAATAGATTAAAAATCCATCTACACAGACAGGCCATCAGCAGGATTAATGTGGTGAAATGTCTTTCTGGCAAGAAATCAACAGCTGGGTGAACAAAGATAGGTCCTTGGGTAACTCAATGTCACTGCAAAGATGCTGAGATGTGCAGATGTCTCTAGCATTATGGAATTGTGTGTTTTTTTTATTCCAGTTGCCATGTATTCTCAACTTACTGGGGGTCAGCACAGAGGAAAATGCTTAGCCACTATAGTTTTTACAAAAGATTGAAGCAGGAAGAGTGAAAAAGAGATGGTGAGTTTAGCTGGTAGAATAAGTAAGTAGAATGATAAATGCAAAGGCAATTTTTATTTTTGACAGTGATAAATCACACATGGAGTGGGTTCTGTCCAGAATTACTGCTGTGCCTGAACCAGTGACCCATTCGCTGTCTACCTATAGGAATAAAGATCACTTACTCTTCCTTCATCTCCTATCTCCTTTCCCCAGGTTATCTTTCTGAAAGTTTAAACTCTAACAACCACTCATGGTCTATTGAATTCCCTATGCTTTCCCAAGTCTAAATTATTTCACAACTGGTCTGGGAAGTGGTCAGGAGTGTTGATCAAACTAACTCCATTAGCCTTCATTGCAGCAGGTCCAGCTCTTTAAAGGGAGGAGGTGAGAAACAGGCACGAGAAAGGAAAGCTTGCTCTTCTAATGTGTCACAATGTGTTCTATCTATGATGTCAAGCTCTTGAGCCCTAGGCATGAAAACCTCTGATCTTTAATGGAATCCACAATGGCTACATCCTTGACTACAGTAATGACATTGTTTAGAGCACTGATGCATCCACCTTCCCTTCTTTGTCATCACTCTGCCCAACTCTGTCAAGATCTTAATTGCTATTCAGCCCAACTCATTTTCCAGCTTACAGCAGTAGAAAAACAAAATTTCCTTATTGTGGGAGGGAGAGCCATTAGAGAAAAGGGCTCAGTTTTATGTTCAGCTAAAAGAGCACGCTGCAGGGTACTTCTCAAGGAAGATGCATAGAACTGTTCTTTTGTTCACTGACAGTATGGAAACTTGAGCATAACTTTAAAGATGGTGGAGAAAAAGTGAGTGGCTTTGCGGAGGGAGGAAAGGCACTAGTGCAGAGGGGTTAGAGGGAGGGGCTTTGAAGTTTGGCAGATCTGGACTCTTGTTTCACATATCTGTGCTCTTGGGTATGTTACCTAACTTAATCTATAAGATGAAGAGAATGGAATCCAACTCACTGAAAGATTTTATTAAATGAATATAAAGTGTTTAGCCTTGTTTCTGACAGCTATTGCCAATCAAAGAAGATCGAAAAGAAGTATAGTGCTCTAGCAAGTGTTCAGTAAAAGCATTTCCATTGGAAATGGATGTTGAGTGAGCTATCATTAATTAGCTAGGCATTTTCTTCCCTGAAAATATGTATATCTTTGCTGAGTGCATGAAATACGGGCTTCGTCAAATCAGGGCAAACGATGTAATTCAGGTCAGCTGAATTTCATTGCCTGTCATTTCCAATCACACTTCATAGTAGGTGCCCTGAGAAGAGCCTTGTCCCCGGGCAGCATACAACTCTGAGATCACTGAGCCGCCAAGCCCTGCGACCTTGTTCACGCAGCCTGACTCTGCCTTAAAGACAGATTACTTGATACTTGTAGAACTGATGCCTGGATTTAATGTTAATACAAACTACAAGAGCCTTTGCTCCGCCATCAACTAAATTTATGTGTCCTGCCCTTTTCCCCCAGACATTTAAAAAAAAGGAACATATAGCTAAGAAAAAGAGAGCAGACTAAATTTAAACTCTAATCGTGGTCTCCATACAGTCTGCTTCTGTATCTACTATTATCTTTTACATTTGTTTTCTGATGCAAGAATTCAGTTTTTCTCCTTTGCACCTTTGAAAAATTATGGAAACAAATGCTTATTCACTTGTGTGCACCATCAAATCCCTTTCCATGTGGTCTGCACAGGACCCAGACTGCTGACAGCCTCTGTGTACAGACCCTGGTGTGTTTATTTTGACATTCTCTTAAGTGCCAAGAGAAACAGCAGGGTGATTACTACATTTCTCCTTCCCTTCCCACTCTCCCACTCCCAAAAGTCAGCTCTAAATTTTTCATGATAACATCTCCATCAGCTTAGAACGTTTTGTGTGTGTGTGTGTGTGTTTTTAACAAGGTTTCTTCTTTTTTCTCATGTAATGTTTCTATTTTGAAATCTAAGTTTCCTACCTCATCACTCCTCAAGAGCAGGAAGTCTCCCCCAACACCCCCTTGGAACAAAAATCCAATGACTGAGCTTGGAACAAAAATCCAATGACTATGCTATATTTATTATTAGTCCTTAATGTGTTTCAAATGTTAATGAAATGGGAAATGCCCTCAGTCATCCCTAAATCTGGTATTTCTGACTAGTTTCTTGGGATTGCCAGCTTTGGAAGGCCAAATTTGGAAAAACTTAAGATCTCAAATTATTGATTCTTTCAACAGCAAATGTACGTGGTCCCATTATTTATAAATAAGCTTAAAATGAAACAGATCAAGGGGTTAAAAAGTAGAAAGCAGGAAAGGCATGTGACTGGGTTGAAGACAAAAACACAAAGCTAAGTAACTTGTCCAGAATGCAGCTCATTAACCAGGGTGCTCTGACGCTTCCATAGTCCTGAATTCACCGAGGATTTTGTTTAATGTATTTCTCACTTTATTTGTTTTGGCCAAAACAACCATTTACTGAGAATCTCAGAAATTAAAAGCAAAAGCTTATTTTTTTCCCATTGTGAAGAAGAGATTATCATTTCTCTTCACATTTTATTTCTTTCTCCTTTAATCAACTTATTTTACATATCTCAGACAATACAACCACCATTGCTTTGGGAACAGTATTTTGCATTTTAATAAGCCTTATTTTAATATATTAGTTGAGCAGTGTTATAAATAGACTTCTTATTCCAGGGGTAAGGGTATAAACTATGATTACCTGAAAAAAAACAACCAGAAAGAGGTGGTACAGATAACATTTCAAAAGGAGCCTGTGGCAAAGTGTACACTGATACAACAATTCACTTCTAAACGTGAGGGTTGTAAAACAGGACCAAAGGAAAGCTTGCAATCACAGACTCCTGAGACAACATTTGTCATGATTGTGTGGCTCAAGATTGACATTATCTAGAAAAATCCCCTCACCCTAATTGTCTTCTAAGCTGTGAAGTTTCTGTTGTAGTGTATATTGACAGCCCCTCCTCTTGGATATGATGATTGTAATGAAAGAAATGGCTTTTTCCATAAGTAGCTTTGCATTCAAAGAACCTCCTATATATGATGCAAATAAACTTGGTTCCTCATGGAAGATAGTTTAATAACCATAGACTCTACACAATTTTTCCTTCTATCAAAGAGCACAAAACATAGGGTCCGTGTCAGACAAAAGCAATGGAGGGAATATAAGTGGTCAGTTATGTCAGTTATGTCTCTTAGCTCTTCAAGGAAGGTCCAAAATATGAAGGAATGAATATTTAGAGGCTCCAGGGCTTCAGAAGAGGCAAGCAAAACTTAATTTCTGAATGGTAGAGAAATACAAGATAATATTCTGCTAAAACAATTCTCAAGACCAGTGACAGATCCAAAGAAAGAAGTGGCCAAACTTCATTGCATTTTGCTATATTATCATGTACCAAAATCTGTACTATTGTAGAAAAACTGACTTTCACAGAACAGTGGAGTTTGTGTATTAAAAGAACTGTGTGCCTAGAGGGCAGAGATATTTGGCAAAGTCCAGCCCATCTTTTTGATCGTCAGTGCAAGTGATGGGTGGCACAAAAGAGTAGATATCTGCTAAATGTTGGAGAGCAGAAGTACAAGAATGTGTGTGTGTGCATGCTCAGTCACCCAGTTGTGTCTGACTTTTTGTGACTCCATGGACTGTAGCCCACCAGGCTGCTCTGTCCACGGAATTCTCCAGCAAGAATACTTGAGCAAGTTGCCATTTCCTACTCCAGGGGATCTTCCCAACCCAGTGAATGAACTCATGTCTCCTGCATTGGCAGGAGGATTCTTTACCACTGTGCCACCTGGGGAATGATAGAAACAATACTCAGAGCAATAAATTAAGGACCATATACCATATAGGCTAAATTGGGTAAAATAATTATATCCCAAAGGCCAAATATAGGCTCTGCCTCTTGTGTAAGTAAAGTTATACTGAAGATCAAGCAGGTTCATTTGTTTCTGTGTTGTCCATGGCTGCATTCACATCACAACAGCAGAGCTGGACCACAAGGCCTGCGAAGGCTAAAATGTTTGCTGTCTGGCCTTTTACAGAGAAAGTTACTGATCCCTAAACTAAATAAAAAGGGGGATAAATGGGTAAGGCTGACAAAGAAAGTGAAGAGTTACTCCACGCAGAGTCATAAAACAAAAGGAAAAAAAATAACACCATGTCTAATCAGAATACAGAATGCCTGGAGGGGAGGGGAATCATCCGATGGTAAAGATGATTCCCCCAACAGCCATGCCAAGATTACCGGGCTGCACTCTCAGAAGTTTGAACAAACACATTGCAGGATGAAAAGAAAAGGCTGTTCCCCAGGAAGCCATACAGTACAAATACACAGTCATTTCACAAACGTCTGTTGAGCCCTTATTATTCTAGGCCGTGGACTAAGAAGGCATTGGAGATCTGAATGGCTGTGACAGATTTCTGCTTCTGCAGAGCTGGGTGGACAGTTGCAGAGTGGATTCAAATGGAACATGGACCTGGCCAGGCCAATGCTCCAACATTTTAAGAATTAGTGCAAAGAGCATGCTTCCTCTTTCAGACAAACATCTTCATTCTCGCCACCATCAGCAACCTAGTACTGGCTCAGCAAGCTTTTTACTGCAAGGGGCATCACTCAAATGAGAGATCTACATTTTCTTTTCTATATATATATATGGTCAGAAAGTGCCAAGAGGTGATCTAAAACAGAATAGATTTTCTTTATTCTTATTGGAGTATAGTTGCTTTACAATGTTGTGTTAGTTTCTGCTATACAGTGAAATAAATCAGCTATACGTATACATATATCCCCCCCTTCTTGGACTTTCCTCCCCACCACCCACACCTCATTCCACCCCTCTAGGTCACCACAGAGCACCAAGCTGATCTCCCTGATCTATACAGCAGGTGCCCACTAGCTAGCCGCTTTACTCATGGCAGTGCACAAATGTCAAATCCAATCTCCTAATTCATCCCACCCACCTCGCCCTACCCTATCCACCTGTCCATTCCCTGCATCTGCGTCTGTATTCCTGCCCTGCAAATAGGTTCATCTGTGCCATTTTTCTAGAGTCCACATTTAATGAGTGCTTATTAAATAACTGACTTTTCAACTGAAGTCACTAATTTTATTCTCATCCTTATAAGAAAGAAGTATCTGTTGCCTTGCATTTTCTTCACCCTCTAATACAGAGAGAAATAATGAGTGGTTGGAAGACATAAGATGGGGAGGATATGACAAAGCTTTGAGATATTTGTAAACTCATTACTGGGCTGAAAAGTCACTTTTTAAATCATGGACTTCCTTTGATATTTCATGTACTAGAGCTACTTTATTATTAGGCTTTAAATGCTATTCAGCTGGAAGAATCACTAGGTTCTGGAATAGACCTGTGCTGTTTTCCCGCTTCTGGTGGAAGTATCAACTCATACTATTGCAAGAATAACTTTCCTCTCAAATTCCATTTTCATGGACTACTTCCCTGAAAACAATTAATGGCTCTGTGATACTTATTACATTAAATGTCATAACCTCAGTGTCACATAACGCAATCTGCAATAATCTGTCTTGTCCTGTCCTCCAATTTTGTCTCACACTATATATCCCTGTGCCTTGTTCAAGCCGAAGGCCAGGCATAGCCTGAGGAGAGAGGCTCAGTTGTGCCCCTTGACCTTTGCACTGTCCTGCATGCTTCCCCGCTTCTCTTCTGAGGCCCCTTCACTCCTTTAGAATCTGGCTTAACACTAGGTTCTTTCAAGAGCTTTGTGATTAGTCTGCAAATTTCATCTCTCAAAATGCCCCTGATTTTCTTTTCTACTTGAGGACTTACTAATATGTGTGTGTGTATGTGTGTGTGTGTGTGCACGCATGTGCACATTCAGTCCTGTCCGACTCTTTGCAACCCCATGGACCACAGCCTGACAGGGTCGTCTGCCCTTGGGATTTTTCAGGCAAGAATAACAGACTGGGTTGCCATTTCCTCCTCCAGGGGATCTTCCCAACCCAGGGATAGAACCCATATCTCTTGCATCTCCTGCATTGGCAAGCAGATTCTTTATCACTGCACCAGCTTGGAAGAAAATATATTTTCTATATTATATATTATAATACATTAGTAATTATAAATAATAATATATTAGTAATTTTATGGACTTATGGACATGGTGAGAGGGGAGGAGAGGGTGAGTGTATGGAAAGAGTACATGGAAACTTACATTACCATATGTAAAACAGATAGTCAATGGGAATTTGCTGTATGTCTCAGGGAACTCAAACAGGGAATCTGTATCAACCTAGAGGGGTGGGATGGGGAGGGAGATAGGATGGAGTTTCAAGAGAGAGGGGACATATGTACACCTATGGTTGATGTCTGACAGAAAGCAACAAAAGTCTGTAAAAAAATTAACCTTCAATTAAAAAATAAATAAATTTCTAAAAATAAAAAATAATATATTACTAATTTTATAAAATTAACAATATATTATTATCTATAATTACTATTATATATACATATGTATACATATACATATACATATGCTGTCCTGTTGCTAAGTAACTTTAGTCCTGTCTGACTGTTTGGGACCCTATGAACTGTAGCACAGCAGGCTTCTCTGTCCGTGGGATTCTCCAGGCAGGACTTCTAGAGTGGGTTACATGCCCTTCTCCAAGTGATCTCCCTGACCCAGAGATTAAACCTGTGTTTCTTACATCTCCTGCATTGGCAGGAAGGTTCTTTACCACTAGCCAATACATATTAGCATATGTATGGGACGCCCATTGTTGTGGTTGTTCAGTCACTCAGTCATGTCCAACTCTTTGTGACCCCATGGACTGCAGCATGCCAGGATTCCCTGTCCTTCACCATCTCCCGGAACTTGCTCAAACTCATGTCCATTGAGTTGGTGATGCCCTCCAACCATCTCTTACTCTGTTATCCCCCTCTCCTTCTGTCTTCAATCTTTCCCAGCATCAGGGTCTTTTCTAATGAGTCAACTCTTCGCATCAGGTGGCCAAAGTATTGGAGCTTCAGCTTCAGCATCAGTCCTTCCAATGAATATTCAGGACTGATCTCCTTTAGGATTGAATGGTTTGATCTCCTTGCAGTCAAAGGGACTCTCAAGAGTCTTCTCCAACACCACAGTTCAAAAGCATTAATTCTTTGGTGCTCAGCTTTCTTTATGGTCCAACTCTCACATCCATACATGACTACTGGAAAAACCATAGCTTTGACTAGACTGAACTTTATCAACAAAGTAATGTCTCTGCTTTGTAATATGCTGTCTAGGTTGGTCATAGCTTTTCTTCCAAGGGGCAAGTGTCTTTTAATTTCATGGCTGCAATCACCATCTGCAGTGATTTTGGAGCCCAAGAAAATCAAGTCTGTCACTGTTTCCATTGTTTCTCTATCTATATGCCATGAAGTGATGGGACCAGATGCCATGATCTTTGTTTGTTGAATGTTGAGTTTTAAGCCAATTTTTTCACTCTTCTCTTTCACTTTCATCAAGAGGCTCTTTAGTTCTTCTTCGCTTTCTGCATAACCGGTGGTATCATCTGCATATCTGAGGCTAATGATATTTCTCACAGAAATCTTGATTCCAGCTTATGTTTCATCCAGCCTAGCATTTCACATGATGTACTCTGCGTATAAGTTAAATGAGCAGGGTGACAATATACAGCCTTGGCATACTCCTTTCCCAATTTGGAACCAGTCTGTTGTTCCATGTCCAGTTCTAACTGCTGCTTCTTAACCTGCATATAGGTTTCTCAGGAGGCAGGTAAAGTGGTCTAGGAAGCTCCATAATATATAAGAAATATGCTATGTATTTATGCCTGTGGTATATATTTATACTATACATATTAATGTATATATTATACATATAATCTGATTATCTTACTCTCCCCAAATAGTTTGCAATATCTAAAGAGCAAGAGCCCTAACACTCATAATCCCCACCCATCACCTGGTACCCAGGACAAAGGTCTGTAAATCCCAGCCTGACTGACCAATAGACAGGACAGCCCATATTGTATCATTTCTCCATCCCCACTTCTCCTGAGTGTACTTGCTGTCTGTGCCTCATTGTCTTGTCTATTTAATGTTCTGTTGTGCTCTCTCGAGGTCCTAACGCACTGCTGAAAATAAGACATGGCTATGAAATCATCATCATAGGAGCACTTAGGCATTTTGCTGCAGGAATTGTGATTTAAACAATTTTTTGAGCTCGTATGTGCTGTTTTGTCTCATCATCTATCATGTTTGATAGTAAGCCATTGCCTCTGCCTTTTCCCGATTTGCACAAGAGCTCAGGAAGATATTCTGAGCCCAATAGAGATATTCAGGGTCTTGAAATAAATAGGTTCCATCAATATTGGTGATTGCAGGCTAATTCAGATGTGTTTTCCTGCAAAATGTAGCAGGCTTTGTTTGAGCCTCATGTCAGATTATCCACGTTAGTGTTGATCCGCGGCAGAAACGGGAACTGGCTTCTCAAAATATCTTCTAGCTATTACCTTTAAATGCTTGAAAGAATTCACAAATGCAGATACCTTGTTATGCATGCTGCTTTCCGAAACTGCCTCTGAGACACCAGATGGCACAGTGAGAGCTGTACAAGTGACAGATGATAAAGTGTATCAAGCCACATAAATTAACCTCATCATGGCCGTAGTATCAGATGCCACAGGGAAAATCAGGAGGACCGGGGAGCAATGGCACTATATTACCCATAGGGATGAATTTACAATCCATCTGGGGTCTCTCATGTGAGGATACAGGAACCCCAGATGGCCTGTGAATTCTGAACATTTGTATATGCAGGGGTTGTTTAATCTTTCTGGAAGTGAACTGACACTTTGGTCAGGAAGAAGGCTTTAGCCAGCACCTAAGCCATGTTTCACTCAGCTCAGACAGCCTCTGAATATCATTAGAGGGAATACCCCCAGGCTTTCCCCGCCAGCATGCCATGATGGTTCCAGGCCAAAAGGGTTTGGGAGGGAACTGTTTCCTGGACGTGCTTCAACCTCAAGCTAATGAGGCCATTCTGTGTGATAATACTGAGCTTTGTGAAGACACCAAGGGACATTCTAGGAGACAAAACAACTGCCCACAAACGAGTTATGAGAGTATGAAAGCATTCAGAATCAACTGGAGCAAGTACAGAGAGAATCCCTGAAAGGGTCATCTTACTCAGCCTTGTAAACTGAGATTTAGATCTCTACTGACATCACTGCTTCGAGAAGGTGAACTGCTTTCCTTTGAGCAGTTCTGTAAAGAAGCAACTACTCAAAACCATGCTTGCAGTGGGAATATAGAACAGTTCATTAAAATGGACTGGCTGGATAGCAAAAGAGAAATAGAGATAAATTAAGAAAGCACGGGCCTTCCCTGGTAACTCAGCTTGAAGAATCTGCCTGCAATGCAGGAGAACTGAGGTCGATCCCTGGGTTTGGAAGATGCCCTGGAGGAGGGCATGACAACCCACTTGAGTATTCTTGCCTGGAGAATCCCATGGACAGAGGAGCCTGGTGGGCTACAGTCCATGGGGTCACAAAGAGCTGGACCTGACTGAGCAACTAACCACAGCACAAGAAAGTATAACAGGTAAAATGTTCATAGGAGTCAGTGCAGAGATGGCCTGGAAGAAGATGAGAGCATGTGATGTTAAATAGTTGTGGTCCAGAGAGCCTGCATCTGTAAGGAGGTCTGTGTAGGGAGGAGGGAAGCAGCAGTTGAGACCTTGGCAGTACACACCCAGTCTTTAGATACTAAGTACCAGAATAATCCCCTATGGCTTGGCAGGTAAAGAATCCACCTGCAACACAGGAGACACAGGAGACAAAGGAGATGCTGGTTCAGTCCTTGGAGAAGGAAATGGCAGCCCACTCCTGTATCTTGCCTGGGAAATCCCATGGACAGAGGAGCCTGGCAGGCTACAGTCCAAAGAGGAGCAAAGAGTTGGACACAACTGAGCAAGCAACACGGACCACAGCCTTGTATATCTCAATGAAACTAAGCCATGCAGTGTGGGGCCACCCAAGACTGGTGGGTCATGGTGGAGAGGTCTGAAAGAATGTGGTCCACTGGAAAAGGGCATGGAAAACCACTTCAGTATTCTTGCCTTGAGAACCCCATGAACAGTATGAAAAGGCAAAAAGATAGGGCACTGAAAGATGAACTCCCCAGGTCGGTAGGTGCCCAATATGCTACTGGAAATCAGTAGAGAAATAACTCCAGAAAGAATGATGGGATGGAGCCAAAGCAAAAACAATACCCAGCTGTGGATATGACTGGTGATAGAAGCAAAGTCCGATGCTGTAAAGAGCAATATTGCATAGGAACCTGGAATGTTAGGTCCATGAATCAAGACAAATTCAGTTCAGTTCAGTTCAGTTCAGTTCAGTTCAGTTCAGTCGCTCAGTCATGTCCGACTCTTTGCGACCCCATGAATCGCAGCATGCCAGGCCTCCCTGTCCATCACCAACTCCTGGAGTCTACCCAAGCCCATGTCCATCAAGTCGGTGATGCCATTCAGCCATCTCATCCTCTGTCGTCCCCTTCTTCTCCTGCCCTCAATCCCTCCCAGCATTAGGGTCTTTTCGAATGAGTCAACTCTTCGCATGAGGTGGCCAAAGTATTAGAGTTTCAGCTTCGACATCAGTACTTCCAATGAACACCTAGGACTGATCTCTTTTAGGAAGGACTGGTTGGATCTTCTTGCAGTTCAAGGGACTCTCAAGAGTCTTTTCCAAGGCAAATTGGAAGTGGTCAAACAGGAGATGGCAAGAATGAATGAGAACATTCTAGGAATCAGCAAACTAAAATGGACTGGAATGGGTGAATTTAACTCAGATGGCCATTAAATCTACTACTGTGGGCAGGAATCCCTTAGAAGAAATGGAGTAGCCATCATGGTCAACAAAAGAGTCCGAAATGCAGTACTTGGATGCAATCTCAAAAACGAGAGAATGATCTCTGTTCTTTTCCAAGGCAAACCATTCAATATCACGGTAATCCAAGTCTATGCCCCGACCAGTAATGCTGAAGAAGCTGAACTTGAACGGTTCTATGAAGACCTACAAGACCTATTAGAACTAACACCCCCCAAAAATGTCCTTTTCATTATAGGGGACTGGAATGCAAAAGTAGGAAGTCAGGAAACACTCGGCATTTGAAAAACTTGGCCTTGGAGTACAAAATGAAGCAGGGCAAAGGCTAATAGAGTTTTGTGAAAGAACTCACTGGTCATAGCAAACACCCTCTTCCAACAACACAAGAGAAGACTCTACACATGGACATCACCAGATGGTCAACACCAAAATCAGATTGATTATATTCTTTGCAGCCAAAGATAGAGAAGCTCTATACAGTCAGCAAAAACAAGACTGGGAGCAGACTGTAGCTCAGATCATGAACTCCTTATTGCCGAATTCAGACTTAAATTGAAAAAAGTAGGGAAAACCACTAGACCATTTAGGTACGACCTAAATCAAATACCTTATGATTATACAGTGGAAGTGAGAAATAGATTTAAGGGACTAGATCTGATAGACAGAGTGCCTGATGAACTATGGATGGAGGTTCATGACATTGTACAGGAGACAGGGATCAAGACCATCCCCATGGAAAAGAAATGCAAAAAAGCAAAATGGCTGTCTGTTGAGGCCTTACAAATAGCTTTGAAAAGAAGAGAAGTGAAAAGCAAAGGAGAAAAGGAAAGATATTCCCATCTGAATGCAGAGTTCCAAAGAATAGCAAGGAGAGATAAGAAAGCCTTCCTCAGAGATTAGTGCAAAGAAATAGAGGAAAACAACAGAATGGGAAAGACTAGAGATCTCTTCAAGAAAATTAGAGATACCAAGGGAACATTTCATGCAAAGATGGGCTCAATAAATGACAGAAAATGTAGGGACCTAACAGAAGCAGAAGATATTAAGAAGAGGTGGCAAGAATACACAGAAGAACTCTACAAAAAAGATCTTCATGACCCAGATAATCACGATGGTGTGAGCACTCACCTAGAGCCAGACATCCTGGAATGTGAAGTCAAGTGGACCTTAGAAAGCATCACTATGAACAAAGCTAGTGGAGGTGATGGAATTCTAGTTGAGCTATTTCAAATCCTCAAAGATGATGCTGTGAAAGTGCTGCACTCAATATGCCAGCAAATCTGGAAAACTCAGCAGTGGCCACAGGACTGGAAAAGGTCAGCTTTCATTCCAATCCCAAAGAAAGGCAATGCCAAAGAATACTCAAATACCGCACAATTGCACTCATCTCACAAGCTAGTAAAGTAATGCTCAAAATTCTCCAAGCCAGGCTTCAACAATACGTGAACCGTGATCTTCCAGATGTTCAAGCTGGTTTTAGAAAAGGCAGAAGAACCAGAGATCAAATTGCCAACATCCGCTGGATCATCGAAAAAGCAAGAGAGCTCCAGAAAAACATCTATTTCTGCTTTATTGACTATGCCAAAGCCTTTGACTGTGTGGATTACAATAAACTGTGGAAAATTCTTAAAGAGATGAGAATACCAGACCATCTGACCTGTCTCTTGAGAAACCTGTATGCAGGTCAGGAAGCAATAGTTAGAACTGGACATGGAACAACAGACTGGTTCCAAATAGGAAAAGGAGTACGTCAAGGCTGTATATTGTCACCCTGCTTATTTATCTTATATACAGAGTACATCATGAGAAACGCTGGGCTGGAAGAAACACAAGCTGGAATCAAGATTGCCAGGAGAAAAATCAATAACCTCAGATATGCAGATGACACCACCCATACGTAGAAAGCGAAGAAGAACTAAAGAACCTCTTGATGAAAGTGAAAGAGGAGAATGAAAAGTTGGCTTAAAGCTCAACGTTCAGAAAACTAAGATCATGGCATCTGGTCCCATCACTTCATGGGAAATAGATGGGGAAACAGTGCAAACCTTGTCAGACTTAATTTTTTTGGGCTCCAAAAACACTGCTGATGGTGATTGCAGCCATGAAATTAAAAGATGCTTACTCCTTGGAAGGAAGGTTATGGCCAACCTAGATAGCATATTGAAAAGCAGAGAAATTACTCTGCCAACAAAGGTCTGTCTACTCAACGCTATGGTTTTTCCAGTGGTCATGTATGGATGTGAGAGTTGGACAGTGAAGAAAGCTGAGGGCCAAAGAATTGATGCTTTTGAACTGTGGTGTTGGAGAAGACTCTTGAGAGTCCCTTGAACTGCAAGTAGATCCAACCAGTCCATCCTAAAGGAGATCAGTCCTGGGTGTTCATTGGAAGGACTGATGTTGAAGCTGAAACTCCAATACTTTGGCCACCTCATGCAAAGAACTGACTCATTTGAAAAGACCCTGATGCTGGGAAGGATTGAGGGCAGGAGGAGAAGGGGGTGAGAGAGGATGAGATGGCTGGATGGCATCACTGACTCAATGGACATGGGTTTGTGTAGACTCCGGAATTTGGTGATGGACAGGGAGGCCTGGCATGCTGCGATTCATGGGGTCGCAAAGAGTCAGACACGACGGAGCAACTGAACTGAACTGAACTAACTGAGCGAGTAACACACAAGCACAAGTAGAGAGCCAGACCCAGGAGATCACACAAGGAGAGCAGCAGAGTGGTATGGACACTGGGATTGCATAAAACCACTGATGCCAGAAGCAGAGAGGAAGACGGAGAGAACAGTTGCATGATCCAGGCACGGAGTAGGGTGACAGCCTGAGATTGAGGCAGGATCCTTCTAGCCAGAGGCCAGGACTTCTGAGGAAGCTGTTCTTCAGGCCAGAATTGGCCCTGGGGTCTTGAGGTAGGGCTGAGCCTACAAGCAAGAATTCAAGTCAACTTGTTAGGAAAGACTCCTTTAACCATCCATATTCACTTTGATTCTCCCCGGTAGAAATTGGTGCTCACCCTTATCCTGCCATTGTCCATTGTCTCTAAGTCTTTTTTCCTCCAACATCTGTGACTCCTTGAATGCAGGAACTAGTATTTGTATTCTAAGTGTAAATGGATGATCAGGGACTGATGCAAATTCCCCAAACCAGAATCAAAGCAGCAGGGCTACCAGAAAGGCTGGAGGACCACCTGGAGCCAGGACCTACAAGAGGCTCAGCCTACCACAGCCACCTCAGGTCCACAAAGCCGAATATATTTACCATATGGCCCTTTAGAGGAAAGTTCAGTGACTCCTGACCTGTGGAACCTGTGAAAATACCATGACCTGGGCCAACCCCTGAGATTCAGAAGTAGGGTGCAGGCATGAGTATGAGTATGTGTGCATGTGTTTCCAGGTATGTGTGTGGGTTTGTGAGTATGAGTGTTTGTGTGTTTTCAAGTGAATATGTTTTTAAAAGCTCCACAAAAAAAATTCTGGTATATAGAATTCACAAAAGAGAAACACCCAATGCCAGCCTAGATAGGACTACGTCTAGTTTAAGTTGGAAGTTTAAATAAACTAATATCATTCCAGGGACACTCAAAGGTCCTCCAACACTCAAAGTTCCTACTGAACTGGCCACCATGACTGACTTTCCAACTGGAATTATTTTGTGTTAAAAGGCAGATGTTTTACTTCTTGGGGGCATTTTATATGAAATCATTTCTATTTCATGGAAAATACCTTTAAAAAATTAACTTTGGTTACTCTACAGGGTCAGGGGAGACTTGAAGTTGTAAGAAGTGATTATAGGAAGTGGATTCAGAAAGTAATTGAGCATGAGGTGCTGCTGGACGGTTGTTCAGCAGGGGTCCTCCTTTGCTGGCAGAGGAGGTAGAGAAAGGAGAATGAATGAAAGGCGAGAATCTCCAAAAGCATGGACTGCCCAGGGCGATTCCATGGTTTTAAGAAGCTGTGGTGCTGGTGGTTTAGTTGCTAAGTCGTGTCCAACTCTGCATGGACTGTAGTCCCCCAGGCTCCTCTGCCCATAGGGTTTTCTAGGCAAGAATATTGGAGAGGGTTGCCATTTCCTCCTCCAGGGTATCTTCACCCAGGGATCGAACTCAGGTCTCCTGCACTGCAGGAAGATTCTTTACCAACTGAGCTGTGGAATCTAACAAAAAATGACACAAATGAATTTTTTTACAAAATAGTAACAGATTCATGATCTCAAAATCAAATTTATGGTTATTAAATGGGAAAAATAAAGGAAGTGATAAATTAGGAGATTGGGGTTATCATATACACACTACTATATATTGAAGGAGGAAATGGCAATCCACTCCAGCATTCTTACCAGGAAACTTCCATGGACAGGGCAGCCTGGTGGGCTGCAGTCCATTGGGTCACAAAGAGTCAGACATGACTGAGCGATTGAGCATGCACTGCTATATATCAAGTAAATAACTAACAAGGACCTACTATATAGCACAGAAAAATATATTCAATATTCTATAATAACCTATATGGGAAAAGAATCTGAAAAAGAATATATATACATAGTATAACTGATTCGCTTTGCTGTACACCTGAAACTAAAACACCATTGTAAATTACCTATTGTTGTGTTGTCCAGTCACTAAGTTGTGTCTGACTTACGGACTGAGTGTCTGACTTCAGTCCCTATGGACTGAAGTATGCCAGGCTCCTCTGTCCTCCACTATCTCCCAGAATTTGCTGAGATCCATGTCCATTGAGTGGATGATGCTATCTAACCATCTCATTCTCTAACGCTTCCTTCTCCTTTTGCCTTCAGTCTTTCCCAGCATCAGCTTTTGTTTTTTTCCCCAAGACTTGCCTATACTATACTTTTATCTATTTTTTCCTATACTTCAACACATTTTTTTAAAAGTTGTTAGATCCCTTGTTGCTGTTTTATGGCTGTTGTTATTCTAATCCATGAAAAAGTCTCTTTAACTCTACCCCCAAAGTGTATCTTAAATATCCCCTTCGCTATGTACACGGAGACGCCCCCTCGCCGACCCTGACCTGGGCTCTGAGCCATCCTCATCTCTCAGATGGGTCTGCAGTGTTGCTTTCCCCTGACAGACTGCCTCTTAGATGCAGCAGCCTGCTAACTGTTCTCCTCGCTCTGTCCTTTCTACTTTCACCCACTGCCCACCCTGTGGCCTGGCTGATTTTTCTAAATACAATTCATGTCATGTTTCTCCTCTGCTTAAAATTTCCCCTTGACTTCCCAGTATACTTGGAATAAAATCCAAACTCTTCATCCTAGCTCAATGACGGTAGGTACTGCCCAAAGTCACATAGCTAATTTGAGATGGAGCCCTATTTAGGTATTAAACAACTGTTTTCTGGCAGGAGACCAACAGATACTTTGCTCTGCTGGCTGGGAATCTGTTTGTTCTGGCACCTGTGCCCACATCTCTCTCCTCTCTCCATGCCTATCCCTGACCCAGTACCCCAACACCAGCTCTTGCCTCAAGTTTTCTCTAATCTGCTTGTCCAACCGGAGTGAAACAGATCCTGTATGGCCATTATACCAGAGATGAGAAGGAAGTAGATAAAATGGAAAACATAAAGAAAAATAAACATTTCTTCATGATTGTAAGAGCAAAAGTCAGTAGTACAAAGTCCCCCAAAATGGAGGATGACATTGGCATGATTTTTATTGAGATGTGAAAGACAGATCTTGGTGTGTATATACTTCCACACTGTTCTTCTTATCTACCCATATATGGCCATTTAACAACAAATTTTGAATATCCACCAGTCAATTAGATGGCCATGATTTGGGTCACATAACTGCAAGTCTGGCCACAACGAATCAAAGCTCATCCCAGCCTGACATGTGGGAGGCCAGTGGTCCATTATGGGGCCTGGCTTAAGGACTCTCTCCAGCAGGAGAGGTGTATACTGAATAAACTCTCCTAATCAGACCCTTTCTTGTGAGTTAGGATACAAGAACAATAAGACATTATATGGAAAAGGAAAACAAGAGGAGCAGAAAAATTCAAAGAGAAGGTGGTACATGTGAGTCATGAGACAGTGAGAACAGATATGCAAAGGAATTTATCAGGCACAAGAATAACAGACTTTCAGAGCTTTTGAAGGATTCTGAATAAGGACCCAGTTCTCCAGGAGGCTTGTGTGTTATAAGACTTTGCACATTTCCTTACTTCTAGTCCAACACACAAACATTGCCTGGATCATGAAGGTCAAACAACTCTGTTTCCTGAACAATCCCAAGATAGAATTCCCCAACTTTCCTAAATTCTTAGACACGTCACATGAATTTTCCACAGGTCTGGTGTGTTTCATAGGTACTGCTTCTTCCTGTTTCCTTGATGAGAAAAATGGCTCAGAAAATAAGTATACAAATTTTCAAGTATAAACAAATTGTGTGTGTGCTTAGTCGCTCAGTCGTGTCTGACCCTTTGCAACCCCATGTACTGTAGCCCATCAGGCTTCTCTGTCCATGGGGATTCTCCAGGCAAGAATACTGGAGTAGGTTGCCATGCCCTCCTCCAGGGGATCTTCCCAACCCAGGGATCAAACCCAGGTCTCCCACATTGCAAGTGGATTCTTTATCACTGAGCCACCAGGAAAGCTCGTAAACAAATTATCAACCAATAAAAACATTGACGTTCACATCAATAGTATTTTACAATGTCTCTTATGTTTACCATAACATTATCTATTTTAAGTCAATAAGTTTGTGTGTGTGTATGTGCTCAGTCGGGTCCAACTCTTTGTGACCCCATGGACTGTAGCCCACCAGGATCCTCTGTCTACTGAATTCTCCAGGCAAGAATACTAGAGTGGATTGCCATTTCCTTCCCCAGGGGATCTTCCAGACCCAGGGATTGAACCCATGTCTCCTGCATTGGCAGGCGGGTTCTTTACCACTGAGCCACCTTGGAAGCCCCACTTACCTGATAACTTCTATGTCTAAACATTTAAGGAGCAAGTTGGGTCCCTCCCTGTCTTAGTCTGTCAGCCAGTTGCTATAACAAAATACCACAGGCTGAATGACTTAAATAACAGACGTGTTTCTCACAGTTCTGGAAGCTAGAAGTCCAAGCCAAGGATGTCAGAAAGGTAGTGTCTGGTGAAAGCTCTCCCCTTAAGTTGCAGATGACTGCTTTCTCCTCGTGTGCACAGAGAGAAAGAGAGAGAGAGGGTTATGGTGTCTCTTCTTACAAGGACACTAGCCGTATGGGATCAGGGCCCCACCTTTATGACTTTATTTGACCTTAATTGATCTTAGAGGTCCCATCTCCAAATACAGCCAAATACAGTGGGGGTGAGGACTCCAATGTAAGATTTTGGTGAGGACATATACATTCAGTCCATAACATTCACTGCAAAAAAAAAAAAAAATGGAGGGATTATATCTTTGTCTAAGATAGTTAATATCTTATGCCTTTTTTGTGAAAACAATAATTTAAAAAAAAAACACAACAGTATATTAGAGTAACTTTTCAGTGAGTCCTCCATTATTAGTATTGCAAAAGATAAGCAACTTATAGAAACTAGAGTTCCGATAACTCTTAAAATAGACTTCCATCCTGAGATCCTTTTAGCATCAATACAGTGAAGAGTCTCTCAGAGGTAACCTTGTGCTAGTGTGACTGCTCTAAAAATAAGGGAATCGGAGGTTTTGCTTTCATCAGACCTTTTCTAAGAGCTCCTAAACCTGCTGCCTTCACTCAGCTGGACATTTTGCTCAATGCCAAGATTATGTCAGGAGTTTTTATGTAAATTTTGGAATTTTCTTCACAGATTTAATGTGCTAAGCCCCATTCCAACTGGTGCCTCTAGTTCTGTGTCTTTACCCTAGCAGAGAAAATCTCAGATGTCTATTTTCTCAAACAGAGAAAGGCAAAGTGCTCTTTATTTCTTTTAGAATGGAGCAAGATTGTCCCCATTCATTTCCAAGTGTTTTTCTCCTTCTCAGTTTGGATAAGGCACTCAACTGCTTCTCTTCTCTTCCTACCCCACTCCGTGTGGATCTTTCATTACAGCCATCGTTATAAGAGAGACTTTGCCCATTGCCTGGCTATTTTTAGCTAGAGTTGCTCTATACATAGAGGTTATTTTTCATGTGTTCATGAGGGGAGGTGAGCTCATCCTTCTACTCCACCATCTTGACCTCTCTCCTCCCCCACCATCCACTTTTAAGGGAGCGTATGACAAATATGCCTGTTCTCTAGTCAAGCCTCTTTGCTTACCAGCGTCAAAGACAACTTCAAGTGACCTTCAGTAGCAGCCATTTATTTTCAGGATAAGTACAAATAGATACAGCTTTCCTCCACTCTCAGAAGGACCTAAAACTGCAGGGTGGTTCTCTGGCTGTAGGGACAGCAGCTACGGGAGGTCATGGACTTTCACTCTAAGCTGGCCCCACCCTCCCCTCCACGTGGCTGCTCTCCTCCCCCTGTACCCCATGTGTGTCTTATAGCTGTATGTTCACTCATTCCCAGTCTTGGCTCCCCTGTGATCTAGCTACTCACATTACCCAGAGTAACAGGATGAGCAATGCTACGACTAGATGCTCATGTCCTAATCCCTGGGACCCACGAATGTTACTTTATATGGCAAAAGAGACTTTGCAGGAGTGATTAGATTAAGAATGTTGAGGTGGGAGATTATCCTGGATTATCCAGGTGGGTCAAATATACTCATGGGGATCTTTATAAAAGAGAGGTAG
The DNA here is from genome assembly GCF_054371585.1 of Giraffa tippelskirchi. Lineage (NCBI taxonomy): Eukaryota > Metazoa > Chordata > Mammalia > Artiodactyla > Giraffidae > Giraffa > Giraffa tippelskirchi. The sequence continues at coordinate 124,492,793 of NC_137283.1, forward strand.
GAGATCAGAGAGACAAAAGATTATCCTGACGATGGAGCAGAGAGGGATTTAAAGATACTAAGGAGTCACAGGTGTAGAAAACAAACTTGATACCAAGGGGGAAGAGGGGAAAGAAATAAAATGGGATATTGGGACTGACATATATACACTACTATATATACAACAGGTAACTAATAAGGACTTATGTATAGCACAAGGAACTCGTCTCAATACTCTGTAATGGCCTATATGGGAAAACAAACTGATAAAGAGTGGATATACGTAGAGAAGGAAATGGCAACCCACTCCAGTGTTCTTGCCTGGCAAATCCCATAGACAGAGGAGCCCAGTGGGCTAGAGTCCATGGGGTTGCAAAAGAGTTGGACACAATCTTAGCAACTAAACAAACACACAACAGTATGAATATGTGCAATGGATACACTTCGCTGTATAGCAGAAAATAACACAATATCATAAATCAATTATACTCTGATTTTTTTTAATAAAAATAATAAGGTACTGGCTTCAAAGATGAGGAAGGGGCAATGAGGCAAGAAATACCAGGGATGCAGCTCTAGAATCTGGAAAAGGCAAGGAAAAAGATTATCCCCTGGAGCTTCCAGAGGAAACAGGTTTGGCAAGAGCCTTGGTTTCAGCTCAGTGAAACCTATTTGGGACTTCTGACCTCCAAACTGTGAGAATGCATTTGTGTTGTTTTAAACCACTAAGTTTGTTATAATTTGTTTTCAACTAGAGAAAACCAATACCTTCAGCACGACTTCACCTGCTGATTGCTATACAAGAGATTTTTGCCTCAGTTTCCATTGCTAATGAGCTCCTTGCCTTGGTGTTCTTTGGTTTAAATTCACTAGAGAGTTTCTTCCAACAAATTTAGTCTGTTGTGTATGTGTGTCTATGTACACAAGCATGCCAGGTATCACAGGAGGGGGCTGGCCAGCCTATGAATTGACTGGGCTTGTGTATAGAATGACCATGCATCAGCTGTGGCTGGGAGAGAAAAATCTTGTGATACAAAACATGACTGCTTAACTACTTCCCTTTCATCAAGGGCTGATGATGGAACATGGCCATATAGAAGGGCTGAGGCAGGACAGAGCACTTCCTTTGTAACTCAATTCTTGTTTACAAAATAACTTGTTAGCCTTGGGTCTCCAACATAGTTGTGTCTAATTGATTATCCTTCACTTAATTTGAGAAGAGACATGTTCACTGAGATAAGATCCCAGGAAAAGACAGGTTCCTGACTGATGTTTGGTCAACAACCCCTTCTCCTTGAATAAAGTTTGAAAGCCATGATCTGTGAGCCCACCTATCCAAAAGCTTTCAGCTCACAGTTGTGGTTGTGAGGCAGTCTCAGCTCCCAGAGCAAGCTAGATGTTTCAACGCACAAATTGTTGGCTGTATTTCTCCAATAAATTTGGGAGAGGAGCCCCTATTCCATCCTGAGTGTCCTCAGGGAGCAGAGAATGCTGGAGGCTCTGAAAACACAGCCCCCACCATGGGAGTTAAGTCACCTGCCGGTTCAGTGATTCACTTCTCAAGGGAGAATGCTGATCTATTTCCTGACTGAGTAAAGACTTGTTTTTATTTTTGTTTATCAAAGTATCTAGAGCAAAAAGAAAATATCCTTAAAAGGTCACAGAGGAGATATATTTTTCCTAAACCTAAAAGCCAGCCTGCTAGCTTCTCTTCCTATTTCTTTTCCTTTAGGATTACACTAGAAATACTTCCTTTCCTGGATAATATTTAACATTATATAATTGGTCAATCTCTATGGTGGGAAAGCAGAAAGTGAGATTATAGAAGCCTATAGATCTAATCTTTTAAGACAGTTATTCCTTTTATTATTTCCAAGTGAATAACTAATAAAGTTAGTATGACCAAATGATCACCATTTGCTCATTTAGTAGTCATTATATTATTTAAGAAGACAGCTCCCTACAGGATAGAATAGCAAATAATTTAACTTAATGCAAAAGATACATTCCCACTACACTTCTTTTTACTATGATTTTAAAGAACTGTATTTTAAAATTACATCTGGGTAAATTTCCAATAGGACAATCAAGTGAACATGAAAGTGAAAGTGAAAGTCACTCAGTTGTGTCCAACTCTGCAACTTCACAGACTATATGGTCCATGGAATTCTCTAGGACAGAACACTAGAGTGGGTAGCCTTTTCCTTCTCCAGGGGATCTTCCCAACCCAGGGACTGAACCCAGGTCTCCCACATTGCAGGCAGATTCTTTACCAGCTGAGCCACAAGGAAAGGCTCTCAATTGAAAATAGAATAAGATAATTTAGAAATACACATATTTCTGGAAAAATTCCATATCAAGCCAAAGCATCAAGAATATATTTACATGTACATAAAACTGCCTAAATATGTACACTTAGTATATTCATGTGTTGTGTTGTATATATTTCTGTATAAATGTTTATTTCTGTAAAATAATATTTCATTCAGATTTATATATATATCCAGAAATAAATATTAAGTATAATAAATTTGGTCATTTGTCTGAAATTTTGTCTTAAATTACGAATTTAAAAGAACATATATTTTCACTTTAGGTCACTCAGTGGTGAATTTCTTATTTGTATTATGATAACATAGTAGGGTGGTAAACTGAAATTAGATAACGTCCAAATTGCAACTTTTTAATCCTTTTAAATTCTGCTCTCAAAAAAAATTTTTTAACTATGCTTTCTTAATAATAACCATTTGAGTTTCAACCCTCATCATTTCTCCCTATGACCTCAGATCAGTGCTGGCTAATGATGCTTAGAAGTGTAAAAATTCCTAAATGAGGGCTTGTGGTAGGAAAAGATGCAATGGGCTCTAACTGTAAATTCATGGATAGAAGTGAGGTTAAAAGAGAGTCAGTAAAATTTTGTTGAAGATTCAATATTTTGGAAAAGTGATTAAGTACATAAATTTAAATAATGATTTCTTTTTAACTTCTGAGTGATAAAATCATATTTTTCTGACTTCTTAAAGAAGATTTACTCCTACCGTGTTCTTAGTAACCTTGATTTATATTTCCTGAATACACAGTAGCTAGTTGAGATAACCCAAGTATATGATGTCAGTCAAGAGAAACCAAAAATCTGCATACTGGGAGTTAATTGTTCCCATAGTCACAGAATAGACATAGACAGTGTAACTCATTTGTGCCATATTTCAGTTTCCCAATGACATGAGTATGGAAATAAATTTACAAATACATTGTATTTCTGGCATTTGGAAAGATAACAACTTAAGGCCATAAGATAACATTATGAAGTTCACATAAGCCATTACGTACATTTCAGTTAATAATCGACTTCTGCCACAAAGCAAGTTGCTTACTCATTTATAGCTATGTCCTTTCCAGTGTTTTCTACCTTATTTTTAATTATCCCCATTTGCTAATATTTCATTTAACATTATCTTTCCTCTGGTGTCTCAGAAGTTAAAGAATCCACCGGCAGTACAGGAGACCCAGGATCGATCCTTGGGTCAGGAAGATCCCTGGAGGAGGGCATGGCAACCCTCTCCAGCATTCTTGTCTGGAGAATTCCATGGAAAGATGAGCCTGGAGGACTTCAGTCCATGGGGTCACAAAGAGTCAAACATGACTGAGCAACTAACACACAGCAACTGTCTATGAGAATGGCCTGAAGATTTTCCACAGCTAAAAGAATTTCTACAACTGAAAACATAAAGAAGGAACCCCAACAAGCTGAGTAGGAGGGACAGAGATGTGATACGGTCAAGAGCTACAACTCCCAGTCAGCAAACCACAAACGGGAGTAAGAGCACCGTCGTAGAGGAATTCCTCAAGGGGCAAAGGGTCCAAGTCCCACCTCCGGCTCCTCAGCCTGGTGGAAATGCACCCAGAAGATGATTCATCAGAACAATTGGCTTTGAAAACCAGTGGGGCTTATGTTTGGGACAGCCTCAGGGCTCCAGGAAACAAAGACTCCGTTCTTAAAGATACACACAAAATGTCATGTACTCCAAGCCCCAGTGCAGAGGAAGCAGTTTGAAAGGACCCTGGGTCGGATCCACTTGCTGATTCTGGAGTGCCTCCTAAAGAGATAGGAGGCAGAGGGGACTTGCCCTGGGGACAGAATCTGGCAGCAGTCATTTGGCAGAGCTCATTCTGAAATGAAACACTGGGTCTGGCAAACACCTTTTTGGAATCCTTGTTTCAGTCTATTACCTCTGAGGAGCTGGATCCACACACCAGCTGGCCTGCACCAAACCCCTTGCTCCCTTAAGCCACAAAATGCCTTCCAATTGGTCCACACTCACACTGAGCACAGACAGTCATATGGGGAGACCCAGCCTCACCCTCTAGCAGGCTAGAAGCCCTATATCCTCCCAGCTCATGCAACCTACCACACAGGAAGCCTCCCCAGCCTCCAGGGGATGGGATGTTTTCCATCCATTTCTACTCCATTCCAAGAGGATGGAATGTTTTGTGCGAATCCAGTGGGCATAAGGCACAGCCTCACAACCATGCAGACCAGGGCCCAGCCCCACCTACCCACCAACATGCCCACAGTATGTTGACCTGGACATGAAAGAAAAGTGCATATATCCCACATCGGGAGGGCCCTGAGGGTATATAGCTCAGACAATCAGAGGGAAGAAAGATATTGGACCGTATAGGTCATCTCCTATGTAAGACCACTCCAATATCAAGAAATGTAACTGATCTGCCTAATACAGAGATGAACACAGAGAACTGGGCACAATGAGGAGAGACAGGAATACGTTTCAAACAAAGGAAAAGACAACTTCAGAAAAAGAACTAAACAACTAAGCAAAGTGGAGATAAGCAATCTACCCAATAAAGAGTCCAAAGTAAGGATCATAAAGATGCTCACTGAACTCAGGAGAGATTGGATGAACACAGTGAGCATTTAAACAAGAGGAAATAGAATCATACAGAGCTGAAAAAATATAATAACTGAAATATAAAAATACACTAAGAGGAATCAGCAGTAGATCAGCTGATACAGAGGAGTGGATGGATCGGTCATCTGGAAGTCAGAGTAGTAGAAATCACACGAGCTAAACAGGAAGAAAAACATTTTTTAAAACTTAGAATAGTTTAAGAAACCTTTGGGACAACATCAAGTATACTAACATTTACCTTATACGGTTCCCAGAAAAAGAAGACAAACAGAAAGGGGCAGAGAACTCATTCAAAGAAATACTAGCTGAAAATTTCCCTAGCCTGGGGAAGGAAAAGGGAAATGCAGATCAAAATCACAGTGAGACGTAGCATCACAGCTGTCAGAATTGCTATTATTAAAAGCACAACAAATAAATGTGTTGCTGAGGATTTGGAGAAAAGGGAACCCCCATGCACTGTTGGTAGGAATGCAAATTGGATGCAGCCTCTATGGAAAACAGCATGGAGATTTCTCAAAAAGTTAAAAATAGAACTACCATATAATCTAGCAATTCCACTTCTGGATATTTATCTGAAGAAAACAAAAATACTAATTAAAAAAAATATATGCACTTCTATGTCCATTACAGCATTACTTACAATAACCAAGATATGAAAACAATCTAAATGTCCATTAAAAATGACTGGATAAAGAATCTGTGGCATGTGTATATATATATATATATATATATATTATATACATATAATATATACATATATATATATATCATATATATAATGGAATATTACCCAGCCATTAAAAAGAATGAAATTTTGCCATTTGCAACAACTTGGATGGACCTAGAGGGTATTATGCTAAGTGAAATAAGGCAAACAAAGAAAGTCAAATATTGTTTGATTTCACTTTATGTGGAATTCAAAAAGCAAAACGAATGAACAAATATAAAGCTGAAATTGAGTCATAGATACAGAGAACAAATGAGTGTTTGATGGAGTGGGGGAGAGTGAAGGGTTAAAATACATGAAGGGATTTGAATTGGGATACAAACCTCTCATCATAAAATAAGTCAGCCACAGGGATGTCATATACAGCACAAGGAATATGATCAATAACATTATAATAATGTGTGGGAACAGATGGTTTACTAGACTTATCATGCGGATTATTTTTTAATGGATGCAAATGTCCAATCACTAGGTAGTATACCTGAAACTACCATAACATTATATATCAACTGTTTAAATATAAAAATGTTAATAAATTTTAAAAAGAAAATAGAAAACTTGGTATTTGAATATGTCTGTTTAAAAATGCTGCTGCTGCTGCTAAGTTGCTTCAGTTGTGTCCGACTCTGTGCGACCCCATAGACAGCAGCCCACCAGGCTCCTCTGTCTCTGGGATTCTCCAGGCATGAATACTGAACTGGGTTGCCATTTCCTTGTCCAATGCATGCATGCATGCATGCTAAGTCGCGTCAGCCGTATCCCACTCTGTGCGACCCTATGGACAGCAGCCCACCAGGCTCCTCTGTCCACGTGATTTTCTAGGCAAGAATAGTGGAGTGGGTTGCCATTTCCTTCTCCCTATTTAAAAATACAATACACCAATTAAAATGTTTAGGAAGTGCAACAGAGGAGACAAAAAGGGATGTTACCACATGTCTCATAAAACAGAATAAGACAAATGAATACGTGTCAGGCTTGTTTTTGTAGTTATGGGAATAAAGCAAAAAATATATAAATGATATATTTGAAACTAGAGAAAAGTAAATAATTTTACTTTTCATACAGCGTTTCAGAGTTTACAAATTATAACAATTACAAAGGAAAAATATATTTTTACAAGTTTCTTGGTGTCTTATCCCTCTGGTTTCTTAAAATTCAAAGACCAATTTCCCAAGTTCACTGAAAAAGTCTTATTAGTATGAGATTCTGTTGTTCTAGGTCTCTGCCATTACTGTTAAAATAAATTTTTATTATAATAAACACTTTAGCATAAAAAGTCTATTGGAGAAAAAAATTTCCATATGTGAGGAAAGATTCTTAGTAATTTTTCTTTGGGAATAAGTTTTCAACCATTCCTCTAGAAATACAACAAATATCTTTTCAGTTTCCATCTTTTAAAATGTCAGTCCTTAAAGAAGAGTGTGTGATTGTGAAATATTTACGTTACAGTCCAAGAAGAATGATTTAAGTTGACTCTGGAATTTTAAAAATTTCATTTCTAACAGCTTGATATCATTTCACTTAACTATCTTCTGTTCTTCCTCATTTCTAGAATGCCTTCTCAAATTACTAAAACCATAACTCTCACAAAAAATTTTCCCAAGAAAAAAGTATGGAAATGTCTGTATTACAAGGACACTCCATTTTATCTCCTACAAAGTGGAGATTGTTTTCATGCAGTAAATGACCAAAGGTATATTTTTCCAACTTTTGCATACTGAAAATATGATATTATTAGAAAATGTCACTACAACAGGACACATGGAGGTCCTAGAAATACAACCAAGTAGACTCTCATCTGCATATCATTTAGAGAAATATTTAAATCTCACTCTTTTTACCACTAAATAAGGAAACCAGAGCTTCTATTTCAGCCTCACAATTTACGATACTACGTTTGTCTTCAACTTAGAGAGCAGTAAATCCTTTTCTTGAAACAAAAATTAGTCTAATGTAAAGAATATTAATTTGGAGAAAACCACTGAAAGTCCCTGGGAGTCTCACCCACAAGGGGCTCAGTGGAGAATGGAAAAATGATTTCTCCACCAGCCCCTGGAGAATCATGGAATCTGGTGGCTACTTTCTCTCGCTGGTCTACTAAATGCCAACCAAGATCTGACTTGTTGAAACCAGATATTTGAAATACTGGGATTTTTGTTTTTTCCTCTAGGGGAAGCTATGAGGGGCAGAGAGCTCTCCACCTCAGCAATGCTCTGAGGGAACAGCACAGCCCTTGGAAAGAATACTCATTATCCTGAGTGGAGCACAAGCAGATCAGAAGATATGCCATCTGTTCAAATGTGACCAAATGACATTCTGTAGAAATGGTGCTGGAACCAGGACAGATAAGATGAAAAATGGTAAAGGCAGCAAGCTCAACCTGAAGAAGATGGAATGTTTTATGCAAATCTATTTTAACACATTGCTTAGCTGTTGCCTTCCCATCTGATACAATGTTTCACAGATGGACTCTGGAGAGATTATCATCAAGCTTGTGGATGAATGGATGATGGCTATCACGGTGACATCTTGGAGATACTGAGGATGTAAACCAGTTCAAGGGCAGAGAGTCTCCAGATTTCAATTGCTCAAGCACATATTCTCAGGAAAAGAGCAAAATATAACTGAAAGTTCCTAATATTTCAAACTATTGTGACCTCAGAGTTCATTCTTCCATTGTGTAATAATGAGATGTTTAAAGTTTTATTAGTGTTACAATTAAGAGTTGGTTCTCCCTGAATGGTTACCAGACCCTTGTGTTTTCTTTTCATAAATCTCTTTCTTATTTCCCAATTATTTTCAACCTTTGAAAAATCATTCACTAATAATTTAGCTATATCTTTTTCTACTGTCACCAATTAGCCTTGAGAATCTGCAAAATAAAAAATACATATCAAAAAAGCCTAGAGGTCAATCATGTTTAATATACACATAAGGAAAGAGCTAAGTAAATGCCAGATAGCAATTTTTCAGCAATTGGAATGAGTTTTAATTGTGAGGTAGTTGGATAATTAAACACTAACAGGCAGTGGGAGTAAATTGGCCAGCTTATAAAAGGAGCCAAAAGAGCTCTTGGCTTTACAATGAAGGAAGACCCTTTGACAGTTCAGGGAATAAAAGAGGAAAATCTCATGGGAATGATTTTACCCAAAGGAGACAAAAAGATGTATTAAGGAGTTTGAATTATCTTTTGCCTGTCTCCCATTTCCTTGACTATGAAATATTTTCTCTATATAAAAGGTATAAGTAAGACCCTGAGAGGGCTGCTATTGACAAATTTCACTGTGTAACAAAAAAAGGAAGAATATTTCACCAGAACTTTCTCTCTAACTATCTCTATTTATATTGATATATTCCTATTCCTTATAGAATAGAAACCTTGTTAGTGGAGATAATGTTTTCTTTTGGTTAGTTTGATTTAGTTCAAGTTGTTCTACTATAGGAATATTCTTTTAGTTTAGATTGAGCTCAGTTGTGGGAGCATATATGAAACAGAAGCAGGAAAAAATATATATTTTCCTCAATAAGGGAATTTCTGAAATGTATAGCTATAAGTTTTTCCAGTAGTCATGTATGGATGTGAGAGTTGGACCATTAAGAAGGCTGAGTGCCAAAGAATTGATGCTTTTTAACTATGGTGTTGGAAAAGACTCTTGAGAGTCTCTCAGACTGCAAGGAGATCAAACCAGTCAATCCTAAGGGAAATCAGTCCTGAAAATCATCAATAGGACTGATGTTGAAGCTGAAGCTCCAGTACTTTGGCCACCTGAATCAAAGAACTGACCCATTGGAAAAGACCCTGATGCTGAGAAAGATTGAAGGCAGGAGGAGAAGGGGACAACAGAGGATGAGATGGTTGGATGGCATCACCGACTCAATGGACATGAGTTTGAGCAAGCTCTGGGAGATGGTGATAGACAGGGAGGCTTGGCGTGCTGCAGCCCATGGGGTCACAAAGAGTTGGACATGACTGAGCAACTGAACAATAACTAAGGCTATAAGTGGGCTTATTAAGGTCAGACAAAATATGTGAAACTGTTTAAGTGTAACATTTCAAAAGGCCTCACCAGTATAGTTATTAATAATGCTGAAGTTACCTCTTCGGACTATTAAAGCAGGCAATCTGATGAAGTACAGGGCAAAAATTGCCGCTGTTAGTCATAGAGTCCTGCTCACAGCCCTATCTAAACTCTCAAACACATACACGTGCACACACACTCACATGCACAGAGACGCTCATGCTCACATTCTCTCATTCTGCCTCTCTCAGACTCTCTCTGTCTCTGTCTCTCTCTCTGTGTCACACTCACATAGCATCTTCACCTCTTGAACTCTAGTTAAATTGCTAATATGTTGACTAATAAGTAAGGGCAGAACCAACTCACATCTCTCAGTCTCATAAATATAACTACACCTAGAAATAAAAGCAAAACCCCCCAAAGTCTATTTTCCCATAGTTCTGTAGCATAAAGGAATATTTCTAGGGCATCTCAGGAGACCAATAATCATAAACTCATCCTTTTTCCTCCCTACAGGTTGGTTTAAGAATAAGTAGAGCATTGCCCATTTACACAGCAAAAGATCTGGAGGACAATCCATTGGGATCACTGAGTGGGAAATTAAAATCTACAGTAATCATTTAACTAGAGAAACATATGAACTAATGAGAATGAATTGTCTAAGTGTAAGCAGAGGAATACATTGGGATGTTTTTAGTAGAAAATATGTCAAATAGAAGTGTTTAAAAGAGACAGAATACAAACTGCAAAGAACTCAGAGAGAGAGGAGCATATTGAAACCAATGAAGCTGTTAGGAATGAATTCAGTAAAAAAAAAAAAAAAAAAAAAAGAGGAGCCTCAAAGGGAATCAGTCAGTTCTCCATGTATGTTCAGCATTCTGGCCGTTCATTTCTCTCTTTGGGAAATTAGTATGGGGGACTCACAGGCAAAACACTTTTCCTAGAGATTTTTAATTTTTTTGATTTAAAAATTTACAATAGTAAATAGATAATGGCATGACAGTTGCTATGGTGAAAACAGTAACCCCCATAAAGCTGATCTGGGGACCAAGATTCCCTTGCTTCCTACAGAACTTTGAAACAACTCCAAAAGGATGCATAAATACAGAGTAATCCAAAACAAAAACATGTGACCTATGATTAACCTTTCCTTTATTGTTCCTGAGGAAGAATAGAAATAAAAGGAAATAGTCACAACAGATACAGAGTTCTTCTTAAGCCATGAAAATAGTAATTAGTGGTACCAATGGTTAACATTTGCTGAGTCCTTTCAAGGCGCCAGGAGCTGTTATGCCTTTTCCATGGATAATTATTTTAATGCTCACAACAAGCCTACGAAAAAGACACATCAGTCAAAGTATAGGCAGTAGACAGAAACTATGCTGTATATTTTAACAGGGAGAATTTCATAAGAAGAACTGCTAGGTACTGAAGAACTGAAGACAGAAAGGGACCAGAGTGTTAGTCATTACTGAAAGTTGCTATTACCATTAAGGCTTGAGGAACAGATGACGAATTTACAATCATTAAAATTCAAAAGCTTGAAGGAGTATTCTTGTGAAGCTAAAACTGAGATTTATGAGAAAGGGCACACGGTTTGGCGCAGTTCAGTTCAGTTTAGTTGCTCAGTCATGTCCAACTCTTTGCAACCCCATGGACTGCAGCACGCCAGGCCTTCCTGTCCATCACCAACTCCTGTAGTTTACCCAGACTCATGTCCAATGAGTCAGTGATGCCATCCAACCATCTCATCCTCTGTCATCCCCTTCTCCTCCCGCCTTCAATCTTTCCCAGCATCAGGGTCTTTTCAAATGAGTCAGTTCTTCGCATCAGGTGACCAAAGTATTGGAGTTTCAGCTTCAGCATCACTCCTTCCAATGAATACTCAGGACTGATTTCCTTTAGGATGGACTGGTTGGATCTCCTTGCAGTCTAAGAGACTCTCAAGAGTCTTCTCCAACACTACAGTTCAAAAGTATCAATTCTTCGGCACTCAGCTTTCTTTATAGTCCAACTCTCACATCCATACATGACTATTGGAAAAACCATAGCCTTGACTAGACAGACCTTTGTTGGCAAAGTAATGTCTCTGCTTTTTAATATGCTATCTAGGTTGGTCATAACTTTCCTTCCAAGGAGTAAGCGTCTTTACTGCTTGGCTAGTGTTAGTATTTTTGATGAGGCTCAATGAAGCTATTTCTACCTCTACTGGAAAAATTTAAATATAAATATAAATCCCTTCCTGCATGCTTAGTCATGTCAACTCTTTGCGACCCTTTGAAATTAGCCCACCAGGCTCCTCTGTCTATGAGGTTTTACAGGCAAGAATAATGGAGTGGGTTGCCATTTCCTTCTCCAGGGGATCTTCCCGACCCAGGGATCGAACCTGTGTATCCTGTGTCTCCAGCATTGCAGGCATATTCTTTATCCACTGAGCCATCGGGGAAGCCCATAAATCCCTGAAGTGCCTACAAACAATCTGTGATATGAGTTGTAGTAACTCTAGCCTACTGACATTATACAAAACAACTGCATTTGAAATGATTCCCTGAAGTTACCCTTTCTTTCTTGTTGATGGTACTCAGATTCTTCCTCCATTTAGCTCATGAGCAGTTAGAATGTTTAGCCACAAGACAGAGAAACAATGGATATAATTTTTGTATTCTCAAACTTATTAAATTTCTATCATGTGCCACAATGTGCTAGACATTAAAAGCAGAAAGACATGTTTCCTTCTTTCAGTGACCTTGTAATCTGACAAGTTCGGGGAAGCAAACCAGTGAGCAAATGTTTGTAACATGATGTGACACAAAGAGGAAGCTGTGAACTGCTAGGGCACCTGGCTGGGGTCGGGGTGGGATGGCTATGAGATGGCATGCCCTCTTAGAGCAGATGGCATTTGAGTTGGGTTTTGAAAAAAATAGAAATGAGTCAAGTAAAGAAATACGGTGCCGGATATGATCAGAATTGAATGAAAGCATCATAAGGGTGTTCAAAGCCATAGAGCTTTATTACTTATATTGTATTAATATTTTTATTAGAAAAGGCACATTGGAAAGGAGAACATTATATGCTTGGAACCTGCAAAGAGTTCAATATTGCTAGAGTAAAATGCCAGGCTAAGGCAGAGAGAAGGAAGCGAATAGAAGGAGACAGACAAATGGGTAGCACTCAGGTTATTAAAGGTTTATATGTTGAGTTAGAGTTTGGACTTTTTCCCTGCAGTGCACTGACACACAGGATTACTAGTCAGCAATGAAAAGGGACAAATCACTAACACATGCTACAACATGAATGAACCTCAATAATTACACGAGGTGAAAAGACCAAAATATTCTGTGATTTCATTTACATGAAATTTTATAGGAACTACAAAACAGCAGATCAATGGTTGCCTGGAGTTAGGGTTCAGAGTGAAACTGACTGCAAATAGCACTAGAGTTGGAAGATTGATCACAGGCTCTTGGTCCAAGGTCAGATAAGGGAGGATGTACAGCATAAAACAAAAGGATGGATGAAGCGGAATAGGTTCAGTATCTAGAATGTCTTTCTGCAAACCCAGCCTAGCTCCCTAGATACCTCTGGACTTCAGGCAGGATCCTGTGAGATGGTGCAATAAAGACGGTGTTTTAAAGTCAGTTTTATGCTTTCAGAGGTCTTTCAACAAGTCAGCTTTGAGAAACATATGTGTGCCTATATGCTCAGTTGTATCTGACTCTTTGCAACCCCAAGGACAGTAGCCTGCCAAGCTCCTCTGTCTATGGGATTTTCCAGGTAAGAATACAGGAGTGGGTTGCCATTTTCTCCTCCAGAGGATCTTTCCGACCCAGGGATTGAACACACATCTCATGCATTGGCAGGTATATTTTTTTACCACTGAACCACCTGGGAAGCCGTTGAGAAACATCTACATGCAAGGAAAAATACTGTTTAGATTTTAAAATTCTGAGGTTTGAGTTCTTGCATGGCCATGTTCAAGCTGCTTTTAAAAAATTACTAAATCTCTCTCCTTCCAAGTCATTAATTTATAGGTGGCAATACTCATCCTACCCCATTCAGGAAGCTGTTTTGAGTAAATGATCACATAGGTGACTATCCAGCAACAGTATATCCTGTTTTAAGTTGTATTTTAAGTTTCCGTGTCAGTATTTTTATCTTAACCTCTCAGGCCTTTGGTTTCTTATCTACAAATGGTCCCAGCAACTTAGGATTTGCTTTCGAGTTCTAACATTCTATTCTTTCAGATCATCAGCAAAATGTGAGGTTTCCCAGAATCTTTTATTTGTGTGAGATTCTCACAGAAATGATTGCATAAAAAGGATGAGCAGAATGGCTCTTTCATTCAACACAGGCTTATCTAGTACCTACACTCAAGTTATATGGTGTTTGTGGGGTGGATATAAATCCAGCCTAGAAAAGGGAGATGACACATGGATGCTTCAGACTGGAAACCGCAGATGCTCAGAGAAGATAGAAGGCAGAGGACAGCCTTGTGGTGTTCTAGACAAAACGCCCCTTGTATCCAGGTCAAGTACCCACCTGTATCACCAAAATCTACTCAGGCAAGGGCTGTAATTCTAAAAATAACTCAGATATAGCCCCAGTCACGGCTTCCCAGGTGGTGCTACTGGTAAAGAACCGGCCTGCCAGTGAAGGAGACATAATAGATGTGAGTTTGATCCCTGGGTTGGGAAGATCCTCTGGAGGAGGGCATGGCAACCCTCTCCAATGTTTTCGCCTGGAGAATCCTATGGACAGAGCAGCCTGGTGGGCTATAGTCGATGGAGTTGCAAAGAATGGCACACAACTAAAGCGCCTTGGCACACATGCATAGCCCCAGTCACTGATTCTCCAACTTTCTTCATGATCTTGCCTTTGTTAACCAGCTCCCTTAACACAAGTCACTTCACAGTCTACACTAGGAAGGTGGGAGGGGAGAGTTTGAATGGAACTGATTAATTCTTTACTTAATCACACACTATCTTTCCAACTGACCTTTTCCTATTCTCATTATTCCAGTTCCTTTTAAGAATGAACTTGTTCTGTGGAACAATTAGCCTTCTCCTCTGTCTTGTTATATTCAAGTAACTGTTTTATAACAACTCTGTAAGAAAAATGGTCTTCCTCCATCCTTTGGTAAACTAAAGACAAGAAAGTGAATTAAGTTTCTGAATGCAGAACAGTCCCAGCACAAATTACAGCTGCCCAAACTCTTTTCTTTTCCCTGACATACATGAAGAGAATATTCTGTGCATTTTCTTGGATCTTCAAGGGGATACCAAGCTGGCTCTGGGGCAGTCATTTTCTCTGATGCAAAGCTCCTATGACCTCTACCTCAGATATTAGAAAACTTATTTATTTTTCACCTCATTCTTCAAAAGAGTGAGCCAGCGTTGGAATCTAGCAGGTAAGAGAGTAAAATATATTCTATTAAAAAATAGTTTTAGGGGCAGAAATTATCTCTTTCCCTTCTGAACTGGCTCATCTCATAGAAGGAAAACACATCAGAGGCCTAGACTTGAAGACAAGCCATTGAAATCCAGGAGACTATTAAGGAGCGTGCAAGTGTGGCCTTGGAGGTGTAAGTTTAAAGCAAATCTGCATAAATGCTGCATAATTGATAATGAACCACTTACTGGTCTTGCAAAAAGCACTAATGAAATAGCTACTTTCTGCTGCATTGACTATTCCGCTATTGTTAAGTGTGAGCAATTTAACTTTTTCAACTTTACTCACCAATAACAACTAATTATGTTTTGGAGTTGGTAAAAGCACCCTTGCAGTGCCAGGGGCTAGCCTACGCAGAACGATGAGGCTGGCAGTTAGTCAATCTCTAGGACCTGCAGTAACCACTTTTAGGGGCTGTTTGTTTGTTTATTGTTGTACCAAGATCTTCATGTTCTTTTACTCTATTTTTATCAAAGTTTGCCTTAAGAAACAGACCCAACAAATTCAATCTTAATAAGATGCTTATAATTAATAACAGCTTTGAAGTCCTACCCTTCTAAGGGTATTTTTGTTTTAATAAAACTATCATCTTAGACCACAGTGGTAGTTGTTAAACAGGAGGGAACATCAGAATCACATATGGAGACATGTCAGTGTGATCTCTCAGCCTTCAGCTCAGTGATTATGATTTCAGAGGTTTTGACTGTGGCCTGGGGAACTCTGTGTATGTGTGTGTGTGTGTGTGCATGCACATGCATAGCTATCCGCAGACTTCCAAAAATGGTCTGATGCATTCTCTCAGTGGTAAATTATAAGCTAAAGGAATGAAGCTCTAATGGTAAACTTCCTATCACTAATCAGTTTTTGGGGTAACTTTGGTTGAGCAGCTGATGGTGCCTTGACAACTCACAAATTATAGAACCACTTCTTCTACCTGTATGCTAGACTAACTTGCTAAATAAAGAAAAATAGAGAAATAGATTAATGATAGAAATTCACACTCCAGCTGGTGTTTCTCCAAGCAATTCACATCACACAAATTGGGATCTTCCAGGGTGATGTATAAATCACTGTTTCAAGAGCTTCATTCAGACCTTGATTCAGAATATTTGAAGGCAGAACTGGGAAATATAACTTAGATAAAATGCTTTTTAGGTAAATAAAGTTGAAGAACTTATATAAGAATTAATGTTGTTCTCAATAATTATTCTTATGGTTATTATAAAGAAAGTATAAAATGTATAGTAGCCATCCAAATATAACCTATTATTAACATTTTCATATATTTTCCTACTTGTCTTCTTTTCCTATGCAATATATATGATTTTATATCTATTATGATGTTAGTACCATTTTTAAAAGCTTTTCCCATATCATTAGATAGCTTGCAAAAAAGTAATTTTAATGGATATACTCTTTCCATTACATATCAATAAATAGAATGAATTTCACTAAATTAATCCCCATTGTGAGGACATTTAAGTTGATTCACAATTTTTCCTATTAAAAATAAATAATAATGTAGTGGATATCTTTATATGTACATCTTTGTTCTCCCTCTAAATCCTAGGAGTGGAATTGCTCTGAGAGGTTTTGTGATGTGTTGAATGCTTATCCTTGAACTGCAAGAGTACTGTGACCTGATGTTTGCAGTCATAGTATCAGCAAGAGTTAAGCATAGGTGATCAGAATGGAATAACGATCTTGGAAGGACAAACTATAGTATTTCTAATTCAAAACAACTCGCCGTAGCTTTGATAATGGTCTGGCAGGACTGAAGCCCAGGAGACTGCCTTAGGGTGGCCAACTGTCCTGGTTTTCCTGGGACTGAGAGGTTTTCTGGGGTGCAGGATCTTCAGTTTTAAACCCAGGAAAGTCTTAGGAAAACTGGGATAATTGTTCACCCTAGTCATCCTCTAAACTTTGAGTTTATAAAGAATGAGTAGGAATTTTAGCTGAGTTTGGCATGAGTATATTAGGATATGGTATGAGTATTCTTCATTCTGCTTTTCTTCTACCAGTAAACTGAAGATAGTCAGATATAACTGCTCATCTTTTATAAATTGTAGAACTATACAGGTAGGCTGAAAAAACTGAATTAGGACTGTAATGCTACCAACTGAGATAGCAACACCACCTGCTCTGTTGCCAAGCCCATCTAGACTTTACACTACAGTAACAATAGCTCTTAAAATGCCAGCCATCTTTCATTTGACTGCTTCTGATTAGGTATCAGGATTGGGAAGAACTCACAAACTCACCTCTTCTGCTTACTGGGCTGCTGTCTTTTCAACTCTTTGAGTTCTTCACTTCTCATCTGCTCTTTATACAACTGGAAATTCACTAATGCCAGGCAATGAGGTATAGATCTAACTTTAAAAAAATGAAATAATTAACTAGCAGGATGATGGAATCACTTCACTGACTCCATCTACTTCCCTTAATGCACATTGAAAATGCTTTCAATTCAATTAAGTGTGAGGTCAGGATAGGGGGAAAATGCTCCCTTACATTCTATCTAACATGCTAAAACGTTAAAGCCAGCATTATCTCTTTCAGAGTCAATAATACCCAGAATGTCAAATACCCAGGTAGCATGTTCAAATATAATACCAATCTTTACCTTCATGTTTCATGAATATAAGATCACACAGTAGGCACAATATCAGTTCAGTTCAGTCACTCAGTCATGTCCGACTCTTTGTAATCCCATGAATCACAGCACACCAGGCCTCCCTGTCCATCACCAACTCCCAGAGTTTACCCAAACTTATGTCCATCCAGTCGGTGGTGCCATCCAGCCATCTCATCCTCTGTCGTCCCCTTCTCCTCCTGCTCCTAATCCTTCTCAGCATCAGGGTCTTTTCCAATGAGTCAACTCTTCACATGAGGTGGCCAAAGTATTGGAGTTTCAGCTTCAACATCAGTCCTTCCAATGAACACCCAGGACTGATCTCCTTTAGGATGGACTGGTTGGATCACCTTGCAGTCCAAGGGACTCTCAAGAGTCTTCTCCAACACCACACTTCAAAAGCATCAATTCTTCAGCACTCAGCTTTCTTCACTGTCCAACTGCTATGACCAGTGCGTTCTCTTGGCAAAACTCTATGAGCCTTTGCCCTGCTTCATTCTGTACTCCAAGGCCAAATTTGCCTGTTACTCCAAGTGTTTCTTGACTTCCTACTTTTGCATTCCAGTCCCTATAATGAAAAGGACATCTTTTTTTGGTGTTAGTTCTAAAAGGTCTTGTAGGTCTTCATTGAACCATTCCACTTCAGCTTCTTCAGCATTACTGGTTGGGGCATAGTCTTGGATTACCATGATATTGAATGGTTTGCCTTGGAAACGAACAGAGATCATTCTGTCATTTATGAGATTGCATCCAAGTACTGCATTTCAGAGTATTTTGTTGACCGTGATGGCTACTCCATTTCTTCTAAGGGATTCCTGCCCACAGTAGTAGATATAATGGTCATCCGAGTTAAATTCACCCGTTCTAGTCCATTTTAGTTCGCTGATTCCTAGAATGCCAACGTTCACTCTTGCCATCTCCTGTTTGACCACTTCCAATTTGCCTTGATTCATGGACCTAACTTTCCAGGTTCCTATGCAATATTGCTCTTTACAGCATCGGACCTTGCTTCTATCACCAGTCACATCCACAACTGGGTATTGTTTTTGCTTTGGCTCCATCCCTTCATTCTCTCTGGAGTTATTTCTCCACTGATCTCCAGTAGCATATTGGGCACCTACCAACCTGGGGAGTTCCTCTTTCAGTATCCTATCATTTTGCCTTTTCATACTGCTCATGGGGTTCTCAAGGCATGAATACTGAAGTGGTTTGCCATTCCCTTCTCCAGTGGACCACATTCTTTCATACCTCTCCACCATGACCCGTCAGTCTTGGGTGGCCCTACACGGCATGGCTTAGTTTCATTGAGTTAGACAAGGCTGTGGTCCGTGTGATCAGATTGGGTAGTTTTCTGTGATTATGGTTTCAATGTGTCTGCCCTCTGATGCCCTCTCACAACACCTACCGTCTTACTTGGGTTTCTCTTACCTTGGACTTGGAGTATCTCTTCACAGCTGCTCCAGCAAAGTGCAGCCGCTGCTCCTTACCTTGGAAAATAGGTGTTTCCCCATGGTCGCCCCTCCTGACCTTGAACGTGGAGTAGCTCCTCTCAGCCCTCCTGCACCCCTCCTGCACCCACACAGCCTCTGCTCCTTGGAAGTGGGGTTGCTCCTCTCGGTCTCCACCCCTGACCTCGGACATGGGGTAGCTCCTCTTGGCCTCCACCCCTGACCTCGGAAGCAGGGTAGCTCGTCTCAGCTGCCAAGGAAGCGAAAAAGTCACGTTGCTGATGTGGAGAAAGTTTTAATGGTCCACAGCAAGCAGGTTCCTGTAGGTCTTCACCATCACGTCCCTGTACAAGGTCCTCTAAGCAGGGTCCAGGCATTCCCACTTAAAATGACATGAATTTTCAATTGCAGAAAGAATAGAAATGCATATTCAATTCCAATTATCTTGACTTTTTTCAGAACTGGATCTGTCTATAAATTAGAAGTAGATTTATTTGATGTAATTTTTTCCAGCAAACGTACATGTTTAGAAGAACTTTAAATAATGTAGAATGAAATCTGATTTAGATTATTGTCCTACTATATCTCACTCTTTACTTGGAGAAAACTAAATGTTTTCCTTTGAAATTTAATTAATTCATTTATTAAATATTAATTGATCACCAAACCTATCCATTTCTATTTGTTTGCCCTTGTGAACTGGTTTCTCTTTTTTAGTCTCTTCTTGTCACTTCAGGGATGGAGCAGAGATAAATGCACATGTTCAATTAGCCATGTTTATGCATAAGTCACTCAGACAATAATCAAAATAAGCCAGTGATTCATGAAGGTAGTGAGAACCCCATTACTTGATAGGTATTATCAGAGAGGGAGAATGTTTTTCAAGAAAGTGATATAAGAGAATTACAACCTCACTAGGAAAATCATAGAAGATAATTGTATGATCAATGCAAACTCTCACTATGATACCCTGTTCAACAGCTGTGTGCTCCTGAGTGTGCACTGGAATAACAACATTTGTGTTTACTTTCTTGCAAATATCAGCAGATAAAATATTTACTAAAAAGTTATCCATGATGCCTCATTTGTCACTTAGATCTGAATGATACTCAGATTATCATAACTCCTCATAGTTCTGAGTACTGGACAAATTTTCATTAAGCACACTTAAATTTTGGACATATTTGAGCCGTATATGGTAGGATTACCCCACTGTCTTTTCCCCCTTCAAGATTTCTTATTTAAAATACCATGGTTTATTTATGCTTGCCAAACAGGTTAACTATTAGCCTATCCATGTCACAGGACCTTAAACTTTATTGTTACATATTATGGTAGACAGTTGCAAGGAAATAGTATTTTGAGTTTCATATTTACAGCTTAGTGTTTGTAAAAGTATAACTTGTATTACACTTACTATTGTAGATTGAATAATGGCTCCCAAAGATGTCCACATTGTAATTCCCAGGACATAGGAGTGTATTTTATGTGGCAAAAGGGAATTAAGGTTACAGGTACAATAAAGGTTGCTAATCATCTGACTTTAAAGAGATGATTGTGAATTATTTGGATTGGCCCAGTGTAATCATAAGGATATTTAATCAGAAGAGGCAGAACTAGAGAACATGAGGAAGACCTGAATAGCCATTGTTGGCTTTGAAGATGGAAGGAGACAATGAGTCAAGAAATGTAGACAGATTCTAGAAGGTGGAAAAAGTAAAGAAATAAAGAAAAGAAACACAGAGGATTCTCTCCAAAGTCTTCAGACAGGAACCCAGTCCTGCTGATACCTTGACTTTAGCCTAATATGATTCATTCCAGACTTCTGACCTCTAGAACTGTAAAATATATTTTTTAATTGTTTGAAGTCACTAAGCCTATGGTTCAATACAGCATCAATACAAAACTAATACAATTGACTAAGAAGCAGGGTTTTTAAATAAAAATAACATGGAGATATGAAGAAAGACAGGTACTATTCTGCAATAGTTACACAACATGATCACAATTCTCCTTTTTGTATCTGAGTCCCTCAATATCAATGAATATTAGCTTGAGCCAACTCCAGGAGATAACAAAGGACAGGGAAGACTGGCAAGCTGCAGTTCATGGGTTCACAAAGAGTCAGATACGACTTAGCAACAGAACAACAACCCTCAGCATCTGTTACTCTAGCGGTTGCTGATTACTTCTCTTTATGCTCAACAAAAAAAAGAGTTTCCATTCAGGTTGACCACATACCACCTCAGCTTAGGTTACCCCACCAAGACAGGACTCTTTAGGTAGAACCCTTCATGGATCACTGACTAACTTGCAGGTAGCTTCCCTGGGTCAGCCACTTGTAGGTGGCTTCCGTGTAGTCATTATATAGATAACAAGGACCATTATGGAGAATCATATGGTTCAAGCATGGTAAAAAGCCAATGAAAAGGAAAATGAGGTGATGTATTGAACAGTAACTCACATGGTTTCCCACATAAGCATCCAAAGCTCATCTACTTTATCCTTTGAACTTCCAATTCAACTACATATAAACCATCTAAATCACAAGAATGCTACTCTTTATGTTAGTCTTAAAAATTTGTTAAAGGAATTTTATTTGTTAAAAGGAATTTTTCTATATCCTCTATATCCCAATTCAGCCTTCAGTAATCCTTGGTATAAAGATGAGTTTGATGACTTTTTATAAAATAAGTCACAAGAATTATAAGGTCACTTGTTATTGAAGAATATGAGTCAGCATTCTCCTTACAATAATATATTATATACTTAACAGAGAATTAATGATATGCCCCCTTCTTTTCTCTCCAGATTAAAGAGTCCAGTTTTTTTGACCTCTCTGTCATCCCTGTCTGAGACCGTTCACCATATTGCTTGAGACCAGACCTCTGAAGTAGATTCTCTGGGTTCATATTTTCGCTTTTTATTTTACAAATAGTATAATCCAGGGAAAAGTCATTTAATCTGTGCCTTAACACTTTTGTCTATAAAATGAAAATGATAATAATAATACCTTCCTGTAGGATGCTTATAAATTCTAATTAATAATTTATTTATGAACTCTTAGAACATTGCATAATCACAAACAGAGCTATACGGTTTAATCCATTTCTCTATTCTGGCTTTTCATCTCCAGCACTTTCTCCTCTTTTATTTTCCAACGGTAACTAGTTTGTTTCAGTAAAACAGAGGTGTTCCAACTTCTCAAATGTAAAATTGAATGACGCTAAAATTCCAGGATTAGGGTTAACTATCATTGTGTCCTAAAAATATACGTTGTATGACCAAAGACTAATCAATAAATATGCTTTGATCAGCCATCTGAAAAAAAAGCATTTTGATGATCACAAGAGTAAAAATGTCAATGTTTCAGTAATAATCACCATGAATATTAGAAAAAAAGAGGCTAGCTTAGTGGTAAAAAGCATAATGTTTGAGTCACACAGATTGGGTCTAAAAATTGTCCCCACCATTGATCAGCTCTGTGACATATCAGTTAGGCTAATGCCATTTGCCATAGCAAATAGACCTCAAAATACACAAGAGGTTTATTTTCCATTCACACAACAGCCCTAGGTAAATGCTCTACTTGTTAGGTGAGGGCTTTCCTCCTTGTGGTGATTCATTTCCTTCCACCTCGAGGTCTCAGAAAGCTCAGGGTTTTGTTGTCACTTGTAGCTGATTGTTGGAGCTTCCCAGGTGGCTCAATGGTAAAACAAACAAACAAACAAATCTGCCTGACAGTGCAGGAGACACAGGAGATGTGGGTTCAATCCCTGGGTCAGGAAGATCCCTAGAGGAGGAAATGGCAGCCCACTCCAGTATTCTTTTGTGGATAATTCCAAGGACAGAGGAGCCTGGAGCACGACAGTCCATGGGGTCACAAAGTGTCAGGCACAACTGAGCACATACACACGTACCTGGTTGTTGAAAAGAGAAAGAATAAGTACATAGGACAAGCCTACTTTTAAAAAACCTTGCTACACAGATGGCATCATTCAATTCCACTCTCATTCCATAGACTAGAATTCAGTCACAGGAACACACCCCACTGCAAGAGAGATTGGGAAATGTAAAATATCTTTTTTTGCTCCCCAAAGTGGCATTTCTAGAACAACCAGAAGTTTCTGACATGGCGACTGGACAAGTTACTTTATTTGTTATAGCTTCATCTTTGCTGTTTGTAGTAACAATAGTTATACTAATAATAGTTCTTGCTCCACTGGGTTATCATGAAGCATAAAATGTACCTGGATCAGGTAAACTGCCTTAAACATAGATAGCTATAATTTTCAATATTATTTCAAGGTAAATGTACTAATGACATTAGAACAGTATCTGAAATTTGTATGTAAAAATAGTAGAGTTTTTTTAAATGTCTTAAAATTCTACTGTTTTGACTTATAATCTGGGTTTTGTCATGGCTCCCTTTACTGTTACCAATAAAACAGTTACCAGATTAGAGGTTATTTATTAATTCGTTTCTACTTTTCAAGAGTCAATGATTCACCATGAGATTTATTCTCCAAGTTTTAAAAAATATATATACAGAAAGTCCTAAAAAATCAATCTGCTGATATAATAATACTGTGTTTTTACTGCTTGAAATAACAAGCTTATGAATTGAGGCATCAAAAATTTGTTTTACATCGATTTTCATTTTAATGTGAACTTTTGTAATAAAAGTCACAAAACCTGTAGGTTTTAAGGATCTGATCATCTCATCCTGCCCTTATTTAACTAAGGCTGCAGCTATGTCCCTTTACAAAGTCTCTGACAAGCTCCCAGTCAGTTTTGACCTGAGCTCCACTGCTTCCCAAGGGCACACAGCCATTCCTGGACTATACTGACTACAAGAAAGTGTCTCCTTACATTGGGTCAAAATTCTGCAACCTGGTTGTTTCTACACATTCGATCAAGTTTTGCCCTTTGTAACGCATAAGTACTCTTCCAAATATCTCATTTTAAATGTTTAAAGACTGTAGTAGTTTTTAAGCAAACTTGTATTCATCTTAAATTCTTCCCATTCTTTCATATTTCTCATACTAGAAGGCTTAAGGCCTCTTCTTCATCATAGTGTTTTCCTTGGACTCATTCCTGTTTGATGTAAACCTCTTATAATCCATTCCTCAGGACAGATAGAACTCTGTAGTGTTTAACTTGCATATAGTAGTGTATTCTCATAGCTTCCATGAGTCCATGTTAACATTTGACTTCATCAATCATATGAAATAATGTTAGCAGACACTCTGTGATGCCATTCTATAATTTCATCAAGGACAAAATTTAGAAGGTCAACATTTAGGGAAAAAAGGAAGAAGTAATAAGTCAATAATTTGAGAATTGTATCTATAATATTATGTCTCAAAGTGGCATATTCTCAGAAGAAAAGGTCCAGAAAACTTACATGTATACTTCTCCTAATAAATTTAGGAAATAGAATACATTATACTTATTTCTTGGAAACTCACAAGTTTTATTGAATATTAAATGCATTCTGCAAACCTGTTTCACTTAGTTAAAACTCATTTGATAGTGAGACCCCTTAGAGGTATTTAAAGTCAATTAGTATCTCAGGAACATTATTTCAAGAAAACTGAGCACAACACTGGTGCACTCAACATCAGCATTAATATTTAGGGAGGGAATAGGTATTCTAAACTTTCCGCCCACTCACTTGCTGCTTCTACTTATTTAAGATCACACCAGCCAAGCAGATACGAGTCTATGAAATCAGTGAAAATGGCCAAATTTAGATTTTTCTTACTTGTTAGGAAGATATATTGAATAGAACAGTTCATAAAGAGAACTGAAGATTTTATATGCCATACCTAGGATTTCCTTCCTTACTCATTCACAGAAGAAAATCAAAATTTTCTGACCTAAATTGTCTTTACATATTTAATTTGAATTATCACTGTGTGTTGTATTGCATGGGGCTGTTGAATGAATGTGTGGAAATTGTGATTTTATAAACTCACTTTAAAAGCTGGTTCTCTTAACTTTATCTGACAGAGAGAGAAAAACAGATAGTGACAGCAACTTTTGTTTCAGACATAAACTGGCATTCCCTTTAAAGCAAAGGTCAGAATAGAAAGAAAAGACTAATTCACAGAATCCTGGAAGATTACACATAAATATTTAAAAGTAAACCCAGTTCCTCCACCGTTGAAATTTGAAAGTTTATTGCACTCCCCTCACAGTCCCTTCACATATAGATATTGTGCTTCCTTTACCTCTGGAGTCCTAAGAGCCACAACCAACCCATGAACACAATATCCCTGTTTATTTATGAGGCCAGGCAGGCTAAGATGAAAAACACTGCCCCCTTTATGCTATGGATGGCTGATCTTTGATCTTTACCCCCTAAGAGAGTCCTTCTGCAAATTCCTCTGAAAGAATTTCCATGACCTGCTGAGCTCCCATATCATTCTATTTTTAAACGCTTTGCTAAACTCCTTCATTTTTAATAAAATGTAACTGTTTCCACTTTGGACCACTGAAGGGCCAAAAGTTCTTCCCAGGTTCGTCCTGTTCTCACATCTGATTTCACATAAAAGTTAGACAAGTTAAATGGATGAGAGCAGTAAAATTCCACCGTACTCAGAGGAATAATGCCTCAGGCAAATTGAACTTAGAGGACAGTGTCGAACATATGGTGTTTGCTAATCAGAATTGTTTGGGTCAAGGAATAGGGTTGTGAATCTATAGAGAAGGATCTACTTTTGTTAAGGGAGGAGCCTCACTTTTCTCATCCTTCTATCTCCATCACCTAGTCTCTAGTCTGGAGAAAAACACGAGCTTGGTAAATGTTTGTGGAACTGAATTGCTCTATCGTAAAAGCAATTACAGTGCTGAATGACAGAAATGTGCCAACTATATGACTGAGGAAAGTCAGGGATGCCTTCAATTGGAAGTCACAAAAGACACTGGATCTCTTTTTGAAAAATAATGGTCATACCATCATACCAAAAATAGATTCACTATTTATTCAACAGTGTTTTGTAAAATGTTTTATAGAGAGTTCTAAGAATGTTTTATGCATAGTTTACATTTGATCAACACAAGAACTCTGAAAGATAAGCAGGATCATTGCCATTATCACTGGAGAATGCTGAAATTCAGCTGAACTATGTTGCTCACAGGAACAGTCCTAGATCCGGGATTAAGCTAAGCCCTGACTGACTCTCAAGCTGAGAACCTTCCCACAGCCCTGTGCAAATTTATTGTTTTCTGGTGGTATCACATGACATTTCTCTTATCTAGCATTCAAGCTATTTCCGGAAAGGTAGCATTTTTCACACCATGCTCCAAGTCTCTCCACCTAACTGCAAATGAATGACCTCAAAACACTGGGATGGGTTGATCTGAATTACTGTCATGGATACTGTCAGCTATTTAATAGAACTGAATACTCAGAAATGGTTCAGCAGCTACCAAGTGAGAAACCAGATGGAGAAACTGACTCAGAAATGAGGAAGAGTGCAATTTCTTGCTCAGAAAATGCCTTTCTTTTTATCCTATCTAAACACGCCTTCCTCACTGTATACATTTTAGTTCGGCATAAGAATTCCTTCCTTCAGTCTAGCTATTTATATTAAGATACTGAGATGCTTTTTTACCCTAAGTAAACTATTTTATTTCATATACCAACTCCATAATCAGTTCCATTTAATGCTTCTCCGATTCTGTAAGAACAACAAAAAAGCGAGCTGTTTATTTGTAAACGTATTTATTTTGTCCTAAGAGTAATCACCATATTTACATATTCATTAGAATTGGCACTCTACATGAAATGGGAACAGTAGTTAATGGCAAAATTTTAACTTTGTGGATGGCCAGTTTTGCATAAATAAAATGAGATTAACATTGAATTTGTATAGCAAATCTAAGTAAGAGAAAGAAAACACAGGCATATTTCCTTAAAAAGTTCCTTTAAGAAAAGAAACTAAGGAGTACTGTGAAAAAGCAAATATTCAAAAATGTAAATAAATCAAAGCAGATATTCTAACTTTAATATTTAAAAAATAAGAGCTGGTTTTTAGGGATAAAAAAGAGGCAAATGTCTAAAATATCTAATTAATGTAAAAACACAAATGAAAATTAAATCACTATATGGTTACAGAATATAGAGAGAATTATAAGAGGAAGATGTCCTTTTCATTATAGGGGACTGGAATGCAAAAGTAGGAAGTCAGGAAACACGTGATGTAACAGGCAAATTTGGCCTTGGAGTACAGAATGAAGCAGGGCAAAGGCTAATAGAGTTTTGCCAAGAGAATACACTGGTCATAGCAAACACCCTCTTCCGACAACACAAGAGAAGACTCTACACATGGACATCACCAGATGGTCAACACTGAAATCAGATTGATTATATTCTTTGCAGCCAAAGATGGAGAAGCTCTATACAGTCAGCAAAAACAAGACTGGGAATTGAATGTGGCTCAGATCATGAACTCCTTGTTGCCAAACTCAGACTTAAATTGAAGAAAGTATAGAAAACCAATAGACCATTCAGGTATGACCAAAATCAAATCCCTTATGATTATACAGTGGAAGTGAGAAATAGATTTAAGGGACTAGATCTGATAGACAGAGTGCCTGATGAACTATGGACAGAGGTTCGTGACATTGTACAGGAGACAGGGATCACGACCATCCTCATGGAAAAGAAATGCAAAAAAGCAAAATGGCTGTCTGAGGAGGCCTTACAAATAGCTGGGAAAAGAAGAGAAGTGAAAGCAAAGGAGAAAAGGAAAGATATTCCCATCTGAATGCAGAGTTCCGAAGAATAGCAAGGAGAGACAAGAAAGCCTTTCTCAGCGATCAGTGCAAAGAAATAGAGAAAAACAACAGAATGGGAAAGACTGGAGATCTCTTAAAGAAAATCAGAGATACCAAGGGAACATTTCATGCAAAGATGGGCTCGATAAAGGACAGAAATCGTATGGACCTAACAGAAGCAGAAGATATTAAGAAGAAGTGGCAAGAATACACAGAAGAACTGTACAAAAAAGATCTTCACGACCCAGATAATCACGATAGTGTGATCACTCACCTAGAGTCAGACATCCTGGAATGTGAAGTCAAGCGGGCCTTAGAAAGCATCACTACAGACAAAGCTAGTGGAGGTGATGGAATTCCAGTTGAGCTATTTCAAATCCTCAAAGATGATGCTGTGAAAGTGCTGCACTCAATATGCCAGCAAATGTGGAAAACTCAGCAGTGGCCACAGGACTGGAAAAGGTCAGTTTTCATTCCAATCCCAAAGAAAGGCAATGCCAAAGAATGCTCAAACTACCCCACAATTGCACTCATCTCACAAGCTAGTAAAGTAATGCTCAAAATTCTCCAAGCCAGGCTTCAGCAATACGTGAACCATGAACTTCCAGATGTTCAAGCTGGTTTTAGAAAAGGCAGAGGAACCAGAGATCAAATTGCCAACATCCGCTGGATCTTCAAAAAAGCAAGAGAGTTTCAGAAAAACATCTATTTCTGCTTTATTGACTATACCCAAGCCTTTGACTGTGTGGATCACAATAAACTGTGGAAAATTCTGAAAGAGATGAGAATACCAGACCACCTGATCTGTCTCTTTAGAAACCTGTATGCAGGTCAGGAAGCAACAGTTAGAACTGGACATGGAACGACAGACTGTTTCCAAATAGGAAAAGAAGTACGTCAAGGCTGTATATTGTCACCCTGCTTATTAAACTTATATGCAGAGTACATCATGAGAAACGCTGGGCTGGAGGAAGCACAAGCTGGAATCAAGATTGCCAGGAGAAATATCAATAACCTCAGATATGCAGATGACACCACCCTTCTGGCAGAAAGCAAAGAAGAACTAAAGAGCCTCTTGATGAAAGTGAAAGAGGAGAGTGAAAAAGTTGGCCTAAAGCTCAACATTCAGACAACTAAGATCATGGCATCTGGTCCCATCACTTCATGGGAAATAGATGGGAAACAGTGGAAACAGTGTCAGACTTTATTTTTGGGGGCTCCAAAATCAATGCTGATGTTGATTTCAGCCATGTAATTAAAAGACGCTTACTCCTTGAAAGGAAGGTTATGACCAACCTAGACAGCATATTGAAAAGCAGAGACATTACTTTGCCAACAAAGGTCCGTCTAGTCAAGGCTATGATTTTTCCAGTGGTCATGTATGGATGTGAGAGTTGGACAGTGAAGAAAGCTGAGTGCCAAAGAATTGATGCTTTTGAACTGTGGTGTTGGAGAAGACTCTTGAGAGTCCCTTGGACTGCAAGGAGATCCAATCAATCCATCCTAAAAGAGATCAATCCTGGGTGTTCATTGGAAGGTCTGATGTTGAAGCTGAAACTCCAATACTTTGGCCACCTCATGCGAAGAGTTGACTCATTGAAAAAGACCCTGATGCTGGGTAGGATTGGGGGCAGGAGGAGAAGGGGACGACAGAGGATGAGATGGTTGGATGGCATCACCGACTCAATGGACATGGGTTTGGAAACTCCGGGAGTTGGTGATGGACAGGGAAGCCTGGCGTGCTGCGATCCATGGGGTCGCAAAGAGTCGGACACGACTGAGCGACTGAACTGAACTGAACTGATAAGAGAAAGAGAGTACTATGTACAAAGTTTAAAAATTGGATTAAATTTAAGTTTTAAGAAAACAAATGTAACCAGCAGTTTAGGAAGTAGAAGAATGTTTTGAGACAAAATAAAGTTTTAAGACTATTTTTAGAGTGGTTTTAGGTTTACAAACTTATAGTTGAGTTTTAAGGATTCTCTGTATATTTTGCATGATAGTCCTTTATTAGATGTGTATTTTGCAAATATTTTTCCTAATCTATGCCTTGTCTTCTAATATTCTTTATATTGTCATTTATGGAGTTTCCCTTACACATCCTGTCCTCACACGTGTATAACCTCCCATGTTATCAATATCAGTCGCTGCTTTTCACCAAGGATGAATCTAAATTGATATATCACAATTACCCAAGGTCCATAGTTTACCTTAGGATACAATCTTGGTGTTTTACATTCTATGGATTTGGACAAAATTATAACCATCATTGCTATATCATACAGAGGATTTTCACTGCCTGAAAAATCCTCTCTGCTCCGACTATTCATCTCCCTACTTTACCATGCTTGGAAACCACTAACCTCTTTATTATATTCATAGTTTTGTCTTTTCTAGAATGTCACATAGTTGGAATCATACAGTATGTAGACTTTTCAGATTGGCTTCTTTCACTTAATAATATGAATTAATTAATAACATGAACTTAGTAATATGAGTCTAAAGTTCCTCCATAATTTTCTTGGTCTGAGAACTCATTTCTCTTTAGTGTTGAATAATATTTTATGATCTTCATGTACCTCAGCTTATTTAGAAATTAACCTACTAAAAGACATTTTGGTTGCCTCCAAATTTTGGCAATTATGAACTTTTGCATCTATGTTTATAAAAGATATTCACGTATATAGTCTGTAATTTTATTCTTCTTGTAATGCTCTTTTCTGGTTTTGGTATTAGAGTAATGTGGTCTGATAGAATGAGTTAAGATGTATTTCCTCTGCTTCTTTCCTCTGAAAGGTAATGTAGAGAATTGGTATCATTTGCTTCTTAAATGGCTGGTAGAATCCATCAATTAACCCATTGGGGCCTGTTGCTTTCTGTTTTGGAAGGTTATTGATTATCAATTCAGTATCTTTAATAGATACAGGCCTATTCAGATTGACCATTTATTCTTGTGTGAGTTGTGGCAGGTTGTGTCTTTCAAAGAATTGGTTTATTTCATCTAGATTATCAACTTGCAGATGATAAAGAATTGGCCTGCAGTGCAGGAGACCTGGTTTCAATACCTGGGTCGGGAAGATCCCCTAGAGTAGGGAATGGCACCCTACTCCAGTATTGTTGCCTGGAGAACTCCATGGACAGGGCAACCTGGTAGGGTTACAGTCCATGGGGTTACAAAGAGTTGTACACAACTGACAAACACTTTTTTAGCATATCAGTCATACTTCCTTGATTTTTTTTTGTCATTGTCCTAGAGTTTGCAATATACATTTACAGCTAATCCAAATCTACCTCACACAACACTATACCACTTCACATGTGAAAGTGAAAGTGTTTAGTCGCTCAGTCTTCACATGGAGTGTATCTTATAGTAACAAAATAATTCTAATTCCTGTCTCCCATCCCTTGTATCTTTCCTGTTATTTATTTCACTTAAATAAAAATATCAGAAATATACATAAACATACATAATCAAATATGTTGTTGCTATCACTATTTTGAACAAATTGTCTCTTAGAGACCTTAGCATATTCATCACAGTTGTTTTAAATTCCCAGTCTGATAGTTCCAACATCCCTGCCATGTCTGGTTCTGATGCTCTGTCTCTTCTAATACATGTGTTTTTTGGTTTTTTGTTTGTTTGTTTGTTTTTTGCATTTTTATGTGTATTATAATTTCTTTCTTGATAGCTGGACATAATGCACTGGGTAAAAGAAACAACTTAAATAGGCCTTTAGTAATGTGGTAATGAGGTCTGGGAGAAGCATTCTTTAATTCTATGATTAGTCATTAGTCTTTCAGTGAGACTGTGTCTGTGGACTGTGAACTTCACAAGTGTTTCTAGGTTTTTCCTCTTCACTTCTGAGGCTCAGAAAGGCTAGAGTGGGCTAGAATTGGGTATTTCCCTTCTCTGGATCAGTTAGGATCTAGGAATACACCAGTGGGTTAGGCTCTGGTTAACTGGTTTACAATAAGGGCAGGTCTTTTTAAGCAGAGAATGGCCTGGGGGAATTCTCTCACTGTCCAGTGTGTAGGACTCAGCACTTCCGCTCCTGATCCCTGGTCAGGGAACTAAGATCCATGGCTAGGATTTATTTCTTTCATGAAGTAAATAACTAGCTGTGTAGGTACACATACATATGTCTATATGTTTTACTTTCATAAGTAAAACTTTATGTATGCCCATTTCCAAATAGAGACTGAATATTATCAAATTACACACCAAATACTTTACAAACAATGCCTCAGTGTAGAAATGTCCTTATGTTTTAATAAGAACAAGAACTGGTGACGTGAAGGGTAAACACACTTTAGGTCTTAAGTGTTTCTATTGCTGCTGTTTAGTCACTGCTGCTTCAGTAGTGTCCGACTCTGTGCGACCCCATAGACGGCAGCCCACCAGGCTCCCCCGTCTCTGGGATTCTCCAGGCAAGAACACTGGAGTGGGATGCCATTTCCTTCTCCAATGCATGAAAGTGAAAAGTGAAAGTGAAGTCGCTCAGTCGTGTCCGACTCTTAGTGACCCCATGGACTGCAGCCTACCAGGCTCCTCCATCCTTGGGATTTTCCAGGCAAGAGTACTGGAGGGGGTTGCCATTGTCTTCTCCGTGTTTAATCGCTAGTCATGTCCAATTCTTTCACAAGCCCATGTACTGTAGCCCACCAGGCTCCTCCGTTCATGGGATTTCCTAGGCAAGAATTTGCAGTGGGTTATCAGTTCCTTCTCCAGAGGATCTTCCTGACCCAGGGATCAAACCCATGTCTCCTGAATTGGCAGGTGGATTCTTTACTGCTGAGCCACCAAGGAAGTGTTAAGTGTTTCTAACAATTACCAAATCTTTCAAAAAGTTGTGTTGATTTAAATCCCTAATACATTGTGTAAGAAATGTGTTTTTCTTCCAAATTCACCAATACTGGTTAGTTTCTGTGTGCAGACAGAGTACAGCTACAGAAAGATTTCCTGAATTGAAATTTAAACTTCATTACTTTTGAGCTGTGTGAACTTGAACTGGTTACTTACTCTCTGAGACTCAGCTTCTCATCTGTTATAATGATTAAGAGATTATTTATAAAAAGTTTTTGTCTTCATTTTTAATTTAATTACTCTGTGGGAGAGCTTCATATATATAGGCTATTAAGCCTTGGTTTATTAGGTATGTTCTGGTTTTTAATCCCTATTTTATGTTTGACAGACAATTATTTCAAGAGTGTTTACTCATTTATTTGGTGGTCTTTATTTTCCCACTGATTTGGAAAGCTAACATTGTCCTCTCTCTCTCTCTCTCTCTCTCTCTCTCTCTATATATATATATATATATATATATATATATATATCAGTATATACATATATATGTTTTTATAACCACCTAAACATGCAAAGCAAAAAAAACATGAAATAGGAAGGAAAAAAGTAAAATTCCAATGAAGGGATCTGGAACCTCCTCCCACACGTGAGCATGTCATCCCTTGTCTAGGGCTCCAAGCCAAAGGTGAGGAGGGGCTGAAATGCAGCCACCACTCTGCTCAACACACTGTGTCCTCTGCTCGACACACTGTGTCCTCTAACAGCTTCACCCCTCTAGGGTGAAGTTGCATCTGCCCTAAAGAAATCTGTTGTACTTTCCATCGAGGATCTCTCCATGGACCAAGCCAACTACCCGTGTAGAAACATCTGCTCAAATAAGGTACTTCTTTCTTTTATTTCTGCACAAAAGTTACTTAATAATGCCATTTGCAGCAACATGGATGGGCCTGGAGATTATCATACTATGTAAAGTAAGACAGCGAAAGACAAATATCATATATCACTTATGGAATCTAAAAAAAATGATACAAATGAACTTCTCTACAAAACAGAAAAAAACTCACAGGCATAGAAAGCAAACTATGATTATCAAATGGGAAAGCAGATGATGGAGTGGTATGTATTAATTAAGAGTTTGGGATTAACAGATACACTTGACTATAAGTAAAATAGATAAAAATACAAGGACCAACTGTATGGCACAGGGAAATATATTCAATATATTATAATAACTTATGATGGAAAAGAATCTGAAAAGGAATGTGTGTGTGTTTATATATATATATGAATATGAATTAGTTTGCTTTAAACCTGAAACTAATAAAACATTGCAAATCAACTATATTTCAATAAAAAGTTGTTTGCTTCAAAAAATAAATTAAATGAAATGAAAATAAAAATACACAATTTTTAAAAAGCCAATACTATCCTGGAAATGAGAAAGCAAATTATCATTTTCCAATGATATAACAGAAAATCCAAGAGAATTAACCGAAAAAGTATCTCCATTAATAAAACATGTTTAAAAGTCATTGGAAACATGTTATATAGCTATTTATATATCTATTACAGTCAGCAAAATGTTCAAATATATCACTTTTTAAAAATTCATTCACAAAAGCAACCTTAAGCACAAAATTCACAGGAACATATTTAGTAAAGAACATGAGGGATTTAAGTAAATTAAATTGTATAAGGCCACTGAAAATATCAAAGAGGTTTTGAGTGAACAAAAAATAACAACTTTATATACATCTGAAAAAAATATTAGAATAATGTAACGTGAAATGGCACCAAAAGTAAAATGTAAAGGGCATTTTTGAAAAGACAAGGCCAAATGCTACTCTGCAGACTGCTCTCCATCATCTTCTGACACCATAGTTACAAATAGGATCGTGGAGGGGCTAGAATTTTAGTTTGAGCAGGGCCAGGGGAAGAAAAATGATGAAGATAATGCTTTCTCAGCTGGCCCCTTGAACTCAATTTGAACTACCAAATTTAGAGAAATGAGAACCAAAACGATTTTTCAAGACCAACTTTGCAAATATCTGAGCAATGAATGATGGTCAGAAGTTAATCTCTTTGAGTCTCTGGCACAAGCACAGCTGCCTATGAGTCATGGTGACCGTGAGGAGAGCACTGAGGAATTGAGGAGACACTTCTCACTGTCTTTTCTTGGGTGACTGCCTGGCACCAGCTATCTGCAAATGCTGAGAGGAGTGGAGATGATCCGTGGCAAGAGCAGCCATTCCTACATCGGGTAGAGACAGCAATGGAGGAGACCTCTTTGAGTAGCCTTATCAGCTGTATGGCACCCTTGGCAAGAGCAGTGGTCTTACCATCAAGAGTAGAGAAGCAGTGGAAGGAGACTTCACTTTGAGGCTTCACAGACTTGGGAACATCTCCAGAAGAAAACAGAGCAGGAAAAGGAATGATGTCGAGTAGGGTTTCTGACTTCACCACTGACATTTTGGGTGGGATAATTCTTTGTTGGGGTGATGGGCAGCAGGACACTCTAATGCACTATAAGAGATATAACAGCATCCCTGGCCTCTACACATTAGCTCCTGGTAGCACTCCCACCCCAATAATGACAACCAAGACTGTCTCCAGATAACACCAACTGTCTCGGGGGGTTTGCTGGTGGCAGGGGATGCTGCAGAACTAACTCAACTAAGACGTGCTGATGCGGATTGCTTGGTTAAGAACTGGACTGAAACATTTAGACAGTCTCCTTTTGGAGATTCTCAGAAATAAATGAGGGAGGGGCTTTGGTAAATACTAATTTTGATATGTACACACTTATTCTAAATTCACATAGGAATGGGGAATTGTATATGTCTTCCCACAATGTTAATGATGCTGTTTAGTGGGTTAGAATGAATGGATGACTTTTATTATTGCATACATTTTTTTTATATTCTACAGTTTTCAGTTTTCAAAAATGAATACACGTTAGTTTGAAACTATTTTAATATTCTCAAAAAAGTAGTAACGATGCCACAAATTGTCACTATTCTCTTTGAATTTATATTCTCTGTTCTTGGGGGACACAAAGTGAAGGGGACAATTACAGCTGATCATTTGTAAATAAATGAAAACTAAAAGGTAAAAAAAAAAAATGAATACACTCCATATATTCACTTATCTGTCCTTTTGGACTGCCTCTTATGTGCCAAATAGACTCATGATGGTAGAGATCAGGGTTGGGAATTCCAGGCAGAGGGTGTAGTGGTAGACAGTCATAAACAATAAACCTAGTAAATAATTATATGTTAGAAAGTGATAACTTCCACTTTAAAAAAAAATGAATGAAGAGGCAATAACCTTAAATAAAAGCCATTCTTAAAACCACAAAGAGAGTCAAGCTGATGTGGAAGCACTTTGTCCTCCTTCACGACCACCTTGTCATACAGTCTCCATTCCAGAGTGTAACTGACCTTTCCCACAAAATGACCTTTTTGCAGATTCTGGCTGCTGTGCTTTTTGGTCCAACCCCTGAAGACCTCGTGAGTCAAATGGAGCTTCTCAGTCTAAGATAACAATCGGCCTCAAACAGCTTTATCAATAGCCTTTCCAGTCATTAGAACAGACACTGACATCTATTTTCTGAAACCCTTGTGGTTCTCACGGACATTTCATTACCTGAGGCACAGATTTGCTGGAAACTCCTGCCATGATAGCTGGAGCAAAACTGCCTAATGCCCTTCAGGAAGGCTGGAGCTTGGGGTCTGATCCTGGTTGGAACGGTTAACAACCCTGTGAGTTGTGGCTGCCAGCTGGTTGCAACTTAACTTGCTGTGAACAGTGGTTATTAAATGACTCATTTAAACCTGAGCCAAACACCAAATAAATGGATAATGTATTCAAATGGGCTGGAGCAGAGGAATGGATGATATGATTGCTTTCATCTCAGTAATTAGGTGGATTGGGTCTTAGGTAAACAAGACAGCTACAGTGTAGGCAGATTTCAGGAAACAACAGCACACCTTCTCTGAAGGGCCTAAGAGAGAAGATGCTGTAATGTTTCATTTCACTAAAGCCTATCACCCAGAATCTGATAGCTTTTCCATGACAGCAGCAAAATACATAGGTTTGGGGAATTGGGTTAAGCAAATTGTCTCATGATCATAATTATACTGAGAATTCTCAGCAAGTCCTCTTCAGTCTCTGACCAAAGAACATCCAACTGAAAATACTTTTAAACATTTTTCTATCGGTGCTGGATGAAAAGATAAAAATAATAAAATAAAACTGAGGCTTAACTTCATTGTTGCCCTTGTGGAAACCATTTTTTTCAAGTAGTTTCAAGTATGTTTGCAAACCTCAGAGAGGTCCGGTCCAGGCTGGCAGCCTTTGAAGGTTTTGCAGTAGACAAGGTCCTCCTAAGCATGAAGATGTCTTGTTTCTGGTAAACTCTATTTTGAAAAAAAGGAAAAAAAAACACTGACTTTACTTTGAAGACTTTGCATCAGTCTCTAGAGGCAAACAGGGCAGCAGTCCAGAATTTTCTTGGCCATCAGCACAAAGGAGGCTGCATATCAGTAACAAGGAGAAATGGCAAACTTCAGCAAAAACAAAGACCTGTCCCAGTTTTAAAAGATGGAAAGAAGGGAAACAGGACATGATCACCTAAGTCAGCTGCCAAATATGTGAAGTAGCTCCAGAAAGAGTGTAATGTTCCACTGGAAATGAGAAACTATAATTATGGTTAGGAAATTGGGAGAGATAAGTTCATAGAACTGTTGTGTGCTAACTAGTGATGGGAGGTGGAGCAGAGGCCTTTGAGTAAAGACAGGCCTGGAGTCACAGCCATAGGGCCATCCCATCCTCACCGTTCTCAAGACCAGATCATCTTTTCATGAGCTCTGTACAATGAGATGCCAGGTAGTACTGGTAGCCAGAGCTTCCCAGGAGCATGGAAGCAGGAAGAAAGCCTTTTGTGACTGTCAGATGCCCTTGAACTGGTTTAACCCATTTGAATTTCCCCTAAAGGACTTGTGTCAACTTGAAAGGAAGACCAAAGGGCTGTTCCCCACTTACACAGGCCACAGGAGCCAATCGCAATGGGAAAGCAGAGATCAGGCCTGCAGGGGTGGGAGGGTAGGGGAGGTGGACTGGTCCCAGAGCATGTTCCGCAGACGTGAAAAATGGTTACATTCTGGACCAGGTACATAAACTTCCCAAACATATTATCCAGTCCAACAGTTAGGCAATAAAAAGTCACTCTGTATTTCACATTTGTGTTACATTTTTACTTTTTTTCTATCTCATTGCTCTTGGGGTAAGACAAAACTTCTAAGAGCCATCTTTATAGCCTTTGTTTGTTTTAAGGTCCAAATATTTGATATAAGTCAAAGGCATGTTTCTCTCTGGTTCACAAAAGATCATTCATTTCACTGGATATAGGAGATCCCAAAAGTCTGCTCTTGATTTATTCTGCGAAGAAAGCTAAAAGAGAACTCTACTATAAGACCTCTTTCTTTTTTGCAGTTATATTGCAAGAAAAGCTATATGAAGTATTCTGATGATGATTACCTGTGTATATTATGGGAGTATTTTAGGAGTTAGAATGGAATCAATCTTTTCAGATTTCTTTATGCCTAAGTGTCCCCATCTTAACCTATACACAATAATGTCAACGGGGAACTTGGCAATCTCGGAGTATTGAAAAAAAAAAAAAACCAGTATCTAAACTGTGAAGCCATGACTCAAAAGAAGAATCCAGGTCACCTCACACTTTGAAAAGGGACAGTTTGAGCAATCTTGGAAACAGAAGACTATCCCTAGTTTGATGACTTAAAGAATCATTGATAGAACTATTGATGAAATTAAGAATGAGCACAATCAAACTGCAGGAGCCAGGGCTCTGCCATAGCCAGGCCTGTGGGGAATCTCAACAGAAAAACAACTGTCACTTGCATCCTCAAGAAGATTGCTTGGTTCACAAGGTCTAAGCCAGTCAAGAAATAAGAAACCATCACAGATCAGCATGACCCAACTTATAAAATATGACTGCTCACTGAACGTGATAGACTAAAAAGGAGAGTGAAAATTAGTAAAAATCACTATCATTTATACTGCCTTTTCATAATCACAGTTCTTCAAATGCCCAACATAAGGTATACTTGTTCAAGGGAAAAAAAATGGCTATTGTCATGCTTTAGATATTTTATAAACACCATTTGCATATCTGTTCAAAGCATTCAAACCAGTTACTACATACTGCATACCTGCACACGGGGCTGTATTGGGAATCAGGGTCCTCTCTCCGACATCCAGCGAAGAGTGTGGCAAGTCCCTCCCAGGGTCAGGGACACAGGCCCCTCAGAGCACATCAGCTTTAGCTTTTAGCTGGACACCTGATAGGTAGGTTTACTGTTAACTACAATAGGACTAGAAGAGGAGCAACACATTTGGAAGAAAAGTTATGCTCATTAATCGTGAGAATCCCATGTAACCTATCTGGAGAAGGGAATGGCTACACACTCAAGTATCCCTGCCTGGAGGATTACATGTATGGACAGAGGTGTCTGGTGGGCTGCAGTCCATAGGGTCACAAAGAGTCTGAGCGACTAACACTTTCACATAACCTACACTTCAAGTCAGATCACTTAAAACATAAGTGGTTGCTATAGTTGCTAAAAAAATCTTTGTTTATATGATCCACTTAAGAATAAGAAATGTAATCTTATTCAGATTTAGTACAGTCGCTCACTCATGTCCAACTCTTTGCAACCCCATGGACTGCAGCATGCCAGGCTTCCCTGTCCATCACCAACTCCTGGAGCTTGCTTAAACTCATGTCCATCAGGTCAGTGATGCCATCCAACCATCTCATCCTTTGTTGTCCCTTCTCCTCCTGCCTTCAATCTTTCCCAGCATCAGGGTCTTTGCTAATGACTCAGTTCTTTGCCTCGGGTGGCCAAAGTATTGGAGTTTCAGCTTCAGCATCAGTTCTTCCAATGAATATTCAGGACTGATTTCCTTTAGGATTGACTGGTTTGATCTCCTTACATTCCAAGGGACTCTCAAGAGTCTTCTCCAACACCACAATTCAAAAGCATCAATTCTTCAGCTCTCAGCTTTCTTTACAACTCTCACATCCACACATGACTTCTGGAAAAACCATAGCTTTGACTAGACAGTCACTGCAAAATTGATATTTCAAAAAGATTCTCCATATGCTATATTTATCAATTAATGGAAAAACCAAGTCAAATCATGAATTACTGGCAAAATGTTCTATTGTATTCAAAATGACAACTGTTAAAGATAAAAACATTAGAGGATTCTAGTTGTTTTTCTCTCTCTTTCTGTCTCTCTCTCACTCTGTCTCTCTCTCATTCTTCCTTTGACTCCCTGCCCCCTCTCTTCCTCTCACCTATGCATCTATATCTATCTCTATATTTGTCTATCTATAAATAATGGATGACATTCAAATTTATTTTCACCAATACTGTTATTCTATAACATGAAATGAATCACATGCTTTGTGCCTTATTTATTAAATTTTAAAAATACTAATTTGAGAAGAGATGTAGTTTCTCTTAAAGCAACCTTAAAATTACAGGTGAATTTAGACAGTATCACTAGAAGTGGAAGGCAGCCCATTTGTACTAGGGTTGAATTAAACCTTTTTGTTAAACTTCTTTTGGTTTTGTAACAAAATTCCTTACTGGACTCCATGGAAAGACCTGTAATTTCACTTCCTGGATGAGAGCTCAACTTTTAAATTAACACATAAAATATGCAGCACAAAGCATTCTATATATAATATAAGCAAATCTGAGCTATAACAAAGGCTTCATTATGTAGGCTGATTTTAGAGGATTTTAGCTCCAGGGGACATTAGAGATTTTGAGTACATTTAAGCTACTATAGCACCACTGTCCTCAGATTTAATTTTCCAAGAGTCATAGACCTGAAAGGAATTCACTAATTCACTTTTTCTAATTAGAGCTGGACTCCATTCCTTTGTTATAGACATTTATATTTAATTATATGAATAGTTGATAAATACACTATTTCAAAGCACTACAGAACGAATCAGCTATTTCTCACTTGCTCTCCCAGAATCTTACCTTATCTTAGCATCATTTTCCAAACATACAAACTCCTTTTAGTATTATTGTGTCACTATGATACAGTACAAATTGCAAAGGCCCCTCTACCAAACCACACATGTGCATATTTTTCTTCTTCATATTTAGAAGATTCCAGTGCAGTTGGACACAACAAAGAAACAAGATAATACCCTGAAAGCCATCCTAGGATATGCCTCTGAGGTGCATAATTCCATTTCTCCATGACTTGGTCCAGTTTCCTTATAAACTGTCCAGTCCTTGAAACTTCCATTGGTTCCCTCGGGTCGCCGTCTCTGGATCTGTTATGGAGCTTAACACATTTTACTCTTCAAAAACTTCTCCTGACATTCAGCCCAAATGTTCTTTAGTCTCACTCACAATTAATACTCCCCAGTACTGACCTTTGTTGGAAGTACAATAAACCATTCCTTTCTCTCCTGAGTGCTAACACTCTTTACACCCTGCGATTCCTCCCTAACTTAGATGTCAGTGAAAATATTAAAGTGCCTTCAAGATACACATTTCATTGCAGCTCACCTCTTGGATGATAACAGTTCTTAACTTTCAGAAACCAATTCGATCATTGATCCATTTGTTGAACAAATATTTTTTGAGCAGCTATTGTGTACTCAGCATTGCGCTAAGCACTGAACCTAAGGGACACAAACCTGTCACCTACCCTCATTTACACTCTTCAAAATCCACTATTGTCATCCACCACATAGTGCCAATAAAAGGCTCAGCATGAATATTTGTTTTCCTTTGCTGAAAACTTGGTAATGTCTTCAGGTAGCAAGTATTGCATTTCAAATTGTGAGTGAAAACTAGACCATTTTAATCCATTTGGTGCAAGACCAGGCCATTTAGAACTTTTATTACAGAAACCAGAGATGTCTTTTGTTCTCTTGACTGACTATGAACTGCTACATTATTTATTTAAAATTTTTATCGGAGCATAGTTGCTTTACAATGTTGTGTACGTTTCTACTATGTATGCAGCCAAGTGAATCAGTCTTAGGAATACATATGTGAAAGTGGAAGTGTTAGTCGCTTCAGTCGTGTCTGACTCTTTGCAACCCCATGGACTGTAGCCTACCAGGCTCCTCTGTCCATAGAATTCTCTCTGGAAGCATACTGGAGTGGGTTGCCATTCCCTTCTCCAGGGGATCTTCCTGACAGAGGGATTGAACCCAGGTCTCCTGCATTGCAGGCAGATTCTTTACCATCTGAGCCACCAGGGAAACCCAAATATACATATATTCCCTGTTTTGGTTTTTTTTTTTTTTTTTTTTCTCATTTAGCTCCATGTTCAGAGACAGGGATGGACCTAGAGATTGTCATACAGAGTGAAGTAAGTCAGAAAGATAAGAACAAATATCTTGAATTAACACATATATGTGGAATCTAGAAAATGGGACAGATGAACCTATCCACAAAGCAGACACAGAGACAGAGTGAACTGCTGCATTCTTTACTTCAAACATATACAGACAAATTATTTGGGAATGCTTTTGCTATGAGGGAACAGAAAGTTAAAAAGAAATTCTTTCCTTTTTAAAATCATTGTCCTAATTTCTCTGATTTTATAATAGATGTAATTAAAGCTCTTAAAATATATTCTTCAAACTGAATTTCACAAAATTGAAAAAAAAGAAAAAAAAAATCTCCCCCTAAGACAGAAAATGACTTAAAATAAGAGAACAACATCCAGGTACTCTTATAAAATATATTAGTTTTTACCCAATGCTGAGAAACAGATTTTGGTTCAGAAATTGGTAAATGGAATTGAAACAGAGAGAGACAGAGGGACAAAAGGACATGTAAGAGAAATGAGAAGGAAAAGAGAAGAGTAAATATTTGCAAAGCACAAAGAACACTCTGCTCACTGCTGCTGCTGCTGCTGCTAAGTCGCTTCAGTCGTGTCCGACTCTGTGTGATCCCATAGACAGCAGCCCGCCAGGCTCCGCCATCTCTGGGATTCTCCAGGCAAGAACAGTGGAGTGGGTTGCCATTTCCTTCTCCAATGCATGAAAGTGAAAAGTGAAAGTGAAGTCGCTCAGTTGTGTCCGACTCTTCGAGACCCCATGGACTGCAGTCTACCAGGCTCCTCCGTCCATGGGATTTTCCAGGCAAGAATACTGGAGTGGGGTGCCATTGCCTTCTCTGCTCTGCTCACTAGTAGGTACTATATTAGTGTTTATTAAATAAGGAAGAAAAGACTGTTTAAGTGAAATTCTTTTAAAAATAAAACAAAGATAACCTAGTTTAGGCTCTTACACTTCAGGGTTGGGGGTAGGGGGGGAGTAGTTGCTTTTCCCTCCTGAAGAGGCAGGAGAAGAACCAGTGGAGTTAAAGACCATCCCTTGACCCTCGTAGCACTTGGTAGCTTTGAAGCTGTTTTTGTTGAATATCCACACTGTCTGGAAAGCTAAGATATTTCATTCACGGTTCTGTAAATTTTTACTAGTGTGTAGGAAGATTAAAACAGGGGAAGGAAATGTTGGAATTTTAATGAGGTATTTCATCCCCCTCAATATGGAAGGAATTAATGTTGCATCAGTTACAAGATTATGTATTTCTATTGTAACTTGTACTGACCTAAAAGCAACCATCTGAGTTATAATTCTTTCTGTCTTCTGTACACAAAATCACTTGTTTTGGCTCATTAATCAAAACCACCTGGTAATATAAAACAAATTGGACAATTAAAGAAATGCTACAGACTCACAGGCATTAAGACCGGAGCACGTGCTACCAAAAGATGGCCTATCCTCCCTCCTAGGGTGTTAGGGAATCTGCCAGAGAGA
Organism: Giraffa tippelskirchi; assembly: GCF_054371585.1. Lineage (NCBI taxonomy): Eukaryota > Metazoa > Chordata > Mammalia > Artiodactyla > Giraffidae > Giraffa > Giraffa tippelskirchi. Next base: position 124,536,461 of record NC_137283.1, read on the forward strand.
AGCAAACATCATGTTTTCTATTAGCATCGATCATCACAACACCTAATCATCCAAATAGTGTTCAATTTCTATAGCAGGATAAAAGAAACAGTGCCAGATATCTGTTTCAGAAACCGCTATACCCTAAAAAACTGACTGTTAACATTATTTGCATTTTTCTATATACATATGCACTTACCAATTTCAGGCCATATATAAGTCCCTGATGTTTAATTATCCATAGAAACTCACTCCTTTGGAATGAACATTTGGATATTCACAATTAAAACACACTGAAGATTCATATAAGGTCATGTATAATTTCCCACACATGTTACCAATTATTTGAAACACACTTAACACAAAGCATATTGTAAACAAAATGCCATGAAAGCAAACGTTTTCTGAATAATCATGAAATTTCTGAAAAATCATGAATTCCCTTAAAATCTGGCCAAATGATACTAAATTATCAAATGAACTTAATGGTAAGACTGATGTTGTTTTTACAAAAGCAATATTCTAGGAGATAGCAAATGAATTTCATCAAGTGAGTTGGTCTACATCCATGTTCAGCAGCAGGAAGGCAGGAAAATCCTGGGATCAGAAGAATCAAGATGGCTAAATCAGAGACGTGAATGAGAAGTCGATATTGTCTCTCTAATGTTAATGATTATTTTTCGTGGAAGTCATGACATTAACCCACTGACACTTGAGCTACCACACCAACTAAGGTCACTTTTGTTTCAAGCCTTCAAAGCAAAATTTGTGTTCTTTGAGAAATAACAGAAGGACTTGCAGGTGTCTGGGAAAGTGAAAATGCTAGTCACTCAGTCTTGTCCAACTCTTTGTGATCCCATGGACTGTAGCCCACCAAACTCCTCTGTTCATGGATGTCTCTAGGCAAGAATACGGAAGTGGGTAGCCATTCCTATCTCCAGGAGATCTTCCTGACCCAGGGATTGAACCTGGGTCTCTTGCATTACAGGCAGTTTCTTTACCATCTTAAGACACTAGGGAAGCCCAGGTGTCTGTAAGGGTCTCCAAATCAGAGCTCTACCTGGTCATACATGGAACATGTTACATACCTCATCACCAGAATGAGCAAAATCACCAGTTTCTGGCTTTTTAAAACACGGTATATACAGAAGGTCAAGACTCCCTTACTGTGTTGGTAACTCTGTGCTATCTTTAAAAATATATTGAAAAGTTTTTATTTCATTCACTTATCCACAAAATATTTATGAAGTACCTACCATGTACCAGACACAAGTCTAGATGCTGGAGCCACAGCATTGGAAACAATAAAACAGATTAAGGTCAGTGCATTCATAGACACTGGGAGAGCAGAGAGACTCAAGAGAATATAGAAGATAGACTGTATGGATAGTATATAAAATAGTGATAGGTGAAAATGAATGGAAAAGAACAGAAAATGTGGGAAGAATAGCAATGTTAAATAAAATGGCTAGGGAAATGGCGAGTGCAAAGTCCCTGAGGTCAGAACATGTGTTCAGATACCAGCAAGAATTCCCAAGTGGCTGGGGCTGAGTGAGGGGAGAGAAGAAGATGAAGCCTGAAATGAGGGCGGGGTTGGAAGTAGGGAGCAAATCTTACAGTCATGTAAGCCTCTATATCATCAGTCCAGTCCCTGCACATGCGTGCTTCCCAGGACAACAGTCATACACAATGTAATACGGATTATGACCCTGTGGTCCTGGCAGCTATGATAAAGTCTTCATATCTGTGCATTTTCCAGTGGTTGGAAATAGTTATCAAGATCCTATACAACTGTGGAAGCACTTTGAAGAGTGTAACATGTAAATAAAATATCGCTTCTGACTCAGAAAGGGTCACAATTTATATCTTAGCCTGAAATTGCCCTTATCAAGCATAATACTTTAGGTTATATAAAGGCCACCTTGAAGTCACAGTTTTAATTGTCTGTGCTTTAATTTAAATCTTAATGTGATTATCGATATGAAATCCTCTCACTGTTATTTTGCCTCCACATCAATATAACCTATTTAAATTCCTGAGTATCTCCTCTTGAAATTAGAAAACAACTATTTGATGTGGAACACCATCAACAGGTGATTAGAGTAGCTAGTTTGGTCAATGGAGATAAGCAACTGAGTGGAGACTTTCATCTAGCACAGCTGTGGAAATATCCTGGGTAAACCAGGTCACATAAGACCCATATTCCTTTGGCAGTACTCATGGCTGCAGAAAATAGGTCTAAGAGCCATCTCGTTCTGGCCCTTTTCCAACCCAGTGATGAATCCGTTTATCAAAATCACTGTCAGGTAAATGTTCAAATGTTCTAAGACCTTGACCAGGGTATTCCTTAAACTTTAAGAGATGGAACACTTTGTAATATATTTTCAAATTGAAAGTCACTTATCCTCTTAGCACCCCAAGGAGGTTTATGAACCAAATTCATGCTAAGAAATATTTTGAAAAGAACCAGTTAGGCTTAGATGGAAAGTGTCAACACGGTGGATTGCAGTGTATTTCCAATTCTATCTAAAATAGGTTTTCATAATTTAAAGTTTAGGGTTTTATTTACTCAGGAAAAAAAAAGTAAATCTGAAGTACTGGAAACGGGATGCAATAAAACTCTAGGATTTCATCCAACTATTGCTTGGAAATGAAAATTCCCCAATGGGAATAGGTCTTTGAAATGGGACATCTGGGTTTTACTAAGTGGGTAATTAAAAGTTTGAAGTCTTGCCTGGAAAATGGGACAAAAGCTCAAATTACCAAGATAGGTGAGACATTCCCCACTGCCTTTATCATAGGAATGGCAGGGGTCCAGTCTCTAACAAAGCAAGGCAGAGAATGTGTGGAGCGTTAAACCACCCAAGGATAAAGAGAACTTTGAAATCTGATTTCTAGGGGATATTTTTCAGAAAGCATGCTGTATTTCCCACAGCTAACGACACATCCTCTGTTCCAAGTCCAGCATGTAGGGACTAATGCACAGCCAGGTAAATCATCATCTTAAAGCATCCTCTGCTCTTTACTGACTCATGCTCAAGACCTGGGCTTTCCAGGGCAATGGCCAGGCACCAGCTCAGAATGAAAGTCACCAGCTAGCTGTTCACCTGGATAGCCTCCTAAGGCATATAGATGCACCTCAAATTCAGATAGAAGCTGTCTGACTGTGCTTTATTCTAAGAATGAATAAGGTTGCAGGGTCCAATATTGAACTTAAATGAGAATCTGATTATGTATGGACTTTGAGTGGTCTTCCCAAACCAGCTCCTATAGGTATTCTCCCTGTATTTTTTATAACTTACTTAATTTTTCTGTGATATTTTTGTTTAAAAACATTGGGTAGCGCTTCTAGCTGGGTTGAAGGATTAGCAATAATAGACCCAGGAGAATGCTCAGGAAAAATTGCCACTGAATCATCACAGTTCAGGATGTGCCTCATAGTAATAACATTCTACTCAGCAGGTTATTCCATCCAGGGGGACAGTTTATAATATCATCTGACAGTGAACATTGGTATCTTTAGTGTCTTTGCATCACAGTCTTCCAGGAGGCCATGAAGAACCATGGCTCAAAGCTTGAAATATTTCACTTTTCATACAACTTTGTAAAATAGTAGGAAAAGTGTAAAGTATAATATTATGGTAGAAATGTGAGCACTGTGCCATGCTAAGAAAATGTTCAGTTAGTTAATAAGTGTAAATTAGTTTAATTTGGCACCCAAAGTAAGAATTTCCCAAGGCTAAGTGCAAATGTCCAACATTAGTGCTTCACAGTTAGAATTCAGAAATGTTCAGCATTCATCCTAATGTTGCAAATCTTCTAGAAAAAAAATATTTTTCACAATCAAGTCAATTTCAGTCTTATAGTAAGTTCTAACAATGGTTTATTCTTTTCAACCTACACTAAAAGGGATATATACAGCCTGAAAGAATAGATCAGAAAACAAGGCAAGAGGGTTTTCCAAGTTTGATTTTGTCCTTTCTGATGTTTGTGACCTTGAGCAAGATTCTGAAGCTCTCTGGGCCTCAAGTGTTCTTCATACAGGAAAAATCATGTGGCTATTTTACTTCAATCATGTTAAAATTTTGATTAGAAGCTGTTCAATATTTTACAAAAGACAGTACAATGAACAAACCATCTCACTAGGTCAAGGGCACAAGACCCGCTTCAACCATCTGCCTACTTTTGCCAGATGCCCTAGTCCTGCTTTCTAGGCCAGAAGGTGCTGGAGGCAGTTAAGCAAGACCAAAAATTTTTTTTTGCTTGCTTTCATATTTATCAGAACCCTCCAAACATCACAACTGCTACGGTTTGTCAGTTGATCTGGTACCCCACTGAACTACCCTTGACCTCAGGAGCAAACAGAGGACAGAATAATAGAAAGGTGGCCTACTCACCTGCTTTCCAAATACCATGCCAGCAGTGGATATGGAGAGCTGAGGATGAACCTCTGGATCTGCTGGCCCTCACTCTCATGGACGGCGAGATTGCCATAAGGTACCACCTCACTGGTAATCCCAGTGGGCATGTGTCCTCACTCCCTGCATCCACTTCATTACCCCGCCACTATTACCACATCTCCACCCACCCCTAATCCCATCCCTCATTATCCTTCTGGTCATCTCTTTAAAGAGTCTAGTATCACAGAGCTTCAGATCAAGAGCAGATAGACTGGCAACTCTGGATTCAGAGGTGTGGGCTAGACCGAAATGATATTTATTTTGTGTCCTCTTTGCACTAATTTTAACCCATTTACTACTATTCCCACACATGCCTTAAATATGGGACAAAGAAGAAAATGAGGGAAGAAAGAGCAAAAAGTGAGAACTTATACTTTCAAATAGAAGTATTTTGGTGTCAAGTTTTAGCCACTACCTCGGGTGGATAGTAAGGATTAAACTTTATTGAGCAGCTAGAATAAAAACTGTGAACCATCAAAGTTCATCCTTTTGCTTATTCTGACTTTCTGCTTGATTAAATCAACATGTAGCTTTTGAATCTAGTTGTATAACTCTTGCATTATCTCTCAGATTCTGGATTTTTTCAACATCCTTATTATCAAATTGATCAATTTTGTAATCGAATAGAAGTGGTTGTACTTTTCCCCTCCATTGAAGGTATCAAAGATACGAAAATCGAAAATAGTTTTTACTTTTAAGAAAAGTAACCAAAGCATAACTTACAGGTGCTAAATTTTACCTGACTAGACTCTGAACATAGCTTCTCAAAATAAACATTCTGATAAATAAAACAATATGATACATAGAAACATTATGAAAACTCAGTAGTTATAAAATAATTTGTCTCATAAAGCTCAATGCTGATATCCTTTGGAGGTTTAAAAATTCCAGAACTGAACTATAGTATAAAGTGCAAGGAGACTACAAACAAACCTTTTGAAGTGTTTTATTTTTTTTTAATATGACTGATACAATGACTACATGAAATGATCATAAAATGTCAAAGCACAAAATGTGGCTCCAACGTGCACAAATAATACAGTCAAGGACAGGATCTTGGAGTCCCCCATGATGCTACTGTGAATTTCCTGGTGAATCATGGCTGTAATCACCCCCGACTCCAGTTTTGAACACAACAATATAAATGCTGAAGATTCACGTGGTGCTTGGTGAGTTTAGCTCATAATTTAAAGCCCTTGAGGAAATGTCAATGAAAAGCTAGAACCCCATTCTTCAACTCACAAATGAGTGGCTTTGCCTTTTTCTCTGCTTTTATTCATGAGAAATTCCCCAAGAAACCCATGGCACTCTGCTGGTGCCGCCTGCAGTCTGTGAGATGGGGAGAAGTTTGACTCCTGCAGAGCATCCCCTGGGTGTTCCCTCGGAAGAGTTTGCCTAAGTTCACAAATTCTCTCTTGCACTTCCGCAAATATCAAGGAGAGGTAAACATGAAGAAAGAAAAAAGTCACCAGTATAGTAAAAGGATGTTAATGAAGGAAAATAGACTGGAATTAAGAAGAGGGAAGTCTTAGCCTAAATATCAAGAGGGGAAAGAACTTCCTGATAATAAACTCATTGGATTAAGGTGTTGAATGATTTTTAAATGACATAATAATTTCAAACCCATTTAAAACTAGATATCTACGAAAAAAAACACACAGGATTTTTTTAAAGCCTCCATTAGCTCCTAGAGGAGGATTTATCTATGATTAGACACATATTTTTATAATTTAGCATTTTCTAGGATATTCTTTGACACTAAAAATTCCTAATATTTACATAATTCTTATAATTTGCCAGTATTTTCTCTAAGCACTTTGGATACCTTAACTTATCCTCACAATAACCTTATGAAGTTATTACTATTACTAACCCCATTTTATGGATGAGGAAACTGAAACGCCAAGAATCTAAGTGACTTCCCCAAAGGCACACAGATTGAGCAGCAGAAAGATTCAAACTGGGGATATGGCTCCAATATCTCTTGTGCAGAGAGCTGCATAAAAATATCTTGATTTAAAATATCAACTTATTATACAGCTAATTCATCCTTGAGCAATTGTCATCATTCTACTTGGTCAAGTGAGGCAAAATTATAAAACAGGTAAAATCTGTCAACTTTGTACTTTTCTATGCCCTTTTTCTGAGCCTCATCTTCTCTTAGAGAATTGTTCCTACAGCCCCTAACAATTAGGATTCTTTTTTTTTTTTTAACTTTCCTCCTAGCAAAACCTGCTGACAGTTGTCAAAATGATTTAATAAACCTATTCCAAAGAAGGGCAAGTGCCCAGAAAGTGAAAGTCACTCAGTCATATCCAACTCTTTCAGTCCATGGGATTCTCCAGGCCAGAATGCTGGAATGAGTAGCCTTTCCCTTCTCCAGGGGATCTTCTCAACCCAGGGATCGAACCCAGATCTCCTGCATTGCAGGAGGATTCTTTACCAGCTGAGCCACTAGGGAAGCCCAAGAATACTGGAGTGGGTAGCCTATCCCTTCTCCAGGGGATCATCCTGACCCAGGAATCAAACTCAGGGATACAGGGGTCTCCTGCATTGCAGGCAGATTCTTTACCAACTGAGTTATCATGTAAAAGAATCCTCCAAATTTGTTGTTGTTGTTTAGTCACTAAGTTGTGCCCGACTCTATAGTGACCCCAAGGACTATAGACCACCAGCCCCTCTGTCCATGGGATTTCCCAGGCAAGAATACTGGAGTGGGTTGCTATATCCTTCTCCAAGTGACCAGAGCCTCCTGGTAAATAGTCAGTGCCCAATAAGTAGCTATTGAATGACTATTGACTGTTTATGCACTGCCTCTCCCCAAAATTGTCTTAATGACTTTCTAGCACCAAAAGTCCTAGGATTTAGCAGCTGGGCTTAAAAACTTCACATTAATCTTCGCATAATTGAAATAATAACTTCAAATTATGTAGCACAGTTCCGTAAAGCTAATCTCACTTGCCTATACTCAAGTCAATTCTAATGAGAGAGAGAGAGAGAAAGAGAGGAAGGTAGAGAGCAAGCAAGCCTGAATGGTATTGCCCAAGACTAAATCAAAGGTTACCCTTTTACAGGAGTTTGGGGAGTGGAGGCAGTGTTTGGGATACAGGGTGGAAAGTGTGAGAAAAGACAATTCTACACCCTGGAATTTCAACACCTTTCTGTATTCCACAGAAACCAAGAGCCAGCTCAAGGGAGAACATCTGCCAACTGCTTCCAAATGAAGGAGAATCATTCTTCCAACAAGAAAACAGTGATGAAGGGTCATCTTAGACTGAGAAGAAAATTGAATTTTCACAGTGCCAACATCAGGCTTATTTTTAAAATATTCCCTCAACATTTGTACATGCACTGGAAGAAAGAGAATCAGGAATGTGGTTCCTCAGAATTAAAAGCATATTGGAAAAATAGTTCTATTAAGCATGTGCCTAATTTAAAATACAGAAGTTTTATTAGGTTGAGATATACAAAGCTGACATTTTTGTAAACCAAAACTTGTCAAATAGAGGCAATTTCATATGGTTCGATCTAAAAGAGTATGTCATATTAATCGGTAGGTGGCTGTAAATCACAATAATACCTAATACTTTTAAGTTGTGTTGGCTATAAAGTGATTTTCCAATGCCACATAGCTGGCAGATGAAAAGTTTTATGACTAGCAAAGTCCCCCTTTTAATAGACCTGCCCTCGAGCATTTATTCATTTAACAAGTATATCTGAACATTTACCATGTGCCGTGCATGGTGCTCAAGGTCATTCTTCAATGTGGAAGAATCACCTACTATTTCCTGCTCAATTGTTGACCCCGAGAGCAATCAACTGTGAAGCCCTGAGTTTGTCCAGTGTGAGTCAGATCAAAATTGTAGGGGGATGAGTGGTGGTAAGAAATGACAAAGAGAAGTTGCAGACCTGATAATGAGATCTATCCACTTTTTTCAAGGGAACAAATGTGCACTTTAGACGCCATGACAAGCAGAGAAAGGGAGGCAGCCTGGGTAGAACACAACTTTAAAGAAACCCGCCCAGCCCTGTCTTGCAGTCACAGCTTTCTCCACCAAAAATGTCATCTCAGAGGGCTGGAAAGCAAAGTTGAAACAGCTCTTTCCAGGCCCATGGGACATGGGCCTTGGACCTGTAGCAGCATCACCTGGGCACTTGTTAGAAATACACACTCCCAGGTCCCACCCTAGACCTTCCCAACCAGACACTCTGGGGCTGAGACCCAGGAATCTGAGTTTTAACAAGTCCTCCAGAGGGGCCCGGGAGGGGGCGCTTGCAGATTCAAGAAGCTGAGGATCTCTGTTTTAGGGAAAAGGAGAGATCCTGCCAGGGTAGTAAGAAGGCTAAAGCAGCGCAGGACCCCACAAGGTAGCAAAAGAACAGAAGCCTTCCAGTCAGAAAGACAAATCCTGCTTAATTTCCCATTTACTTATGAAAACATGAACGCTGTGTCAGTGAGCATTTAGTCAATGAAAAATAAAATTACAAAATAAAAATAAAGCAAAAACACTCACTGAGTGTTTCTTAGGTCCCAGGATCTTGGCTAAGTGCGTCACAAAGGTTTCATTTAGTCCACAAGACAATCTTATCAAAAGCAGGTATTTAACAGGTACAGAAACCCTTGAAATCCGTGAGAAGTAAAACACTGGGAGGTTAAATAACTTTCCATTTTCCGAGCATCTCCCAAGTCACGGACTCAATTGCAAGTGAGGCCTCCTGATAGCACTCAGCTATCTATCTGCTGTATTTCAAAAGACACCCTAAAGCACCATAGCCCTCATTCCCATTATGAAAACATGACCGTTTATTCATACATTTTTCGATCAAAATACTGTAGCTCCCACGACAAGGTGAGAGGAATGAAGGACCGAGGCTCTCTTTGCTGACTTCCAACCCAAACCAAATACTTTCTAGTTTCATTTAGGGAGAAAGCATCCACCGGAGAACAAAGGATGTAGCGCCACCTAGTGGATGAATGTTCCTATTTATCTCAAAAGGCTTTTCGCTTGTGCAAAGAGCACTGTAATGAAAAGAGAAACTACTCTGCACAAATCACTACAAAGCGAGCAAGCCCAGCAAGGAGCGGATACTCTGTTCAAGAAGCTGGCTCAGCTGTATTTCTCTTCGGTCATGACCTCCTGTGAGTTGTCTGTGCCGCCGCCCGTCCTGGAGGAACACAGGACAGGACACGCCCAGCTAAGAACCCTGTTACCCGCCATCTCTGCGCACCGAATCTTGAAGCACAGAGAAGGCCACTGCAGGAATCTCCAAGAAGGATTAAGCTTGTACAACAGAAATGCTAATTCTGCTTAACTACGCGGACCAGCTAGGCTTCATTGAATAAGACACCCCTTTTATTGTCTGCACACTCTCCTGAAAAAGCCAGAGGGCAAGTGAAGAAAAGGAACACAAGACAGTGAAGTAATTTGACTAGGTTCCTTTAGTGACAAGGAGATCAAAATGACAGATTTTGCCAGGCTTAATCTGACTCTTCACCCAGAGCCATCAAGAAAGGGGGTATTGCCTCTGGCACAGGCCCCAGGGGTTGTCCAGATTGTTCAGGGAAAATTTCAACTTCCTGCTATTTCGTGATCTGCTCCAAATAGATAAAATTCCAATCTGTTGCAAGCCACCCACAGCAGCAGCATTTTCCAAAGTGTCGGAAATATTTGCTGTATGGCAATGGGGTTCTACATTTATTCAAGCTTAGAAGACATTGGATTAAAAAACAAACAACAACAAAGTCTACTGATTGAATCCAGAGCCTTCTTCACCTTTACCTGATAAATCTCCAAATGAAAGGTATGTCCCCTCCACTCCGTCAGGTATCCAGCCAAGGACTCTTTCCTTCTTTTTCTGGCAGAGCACCCAGTAGATTGGGACACACACAGAAAACCCTAACCTAAAGTGGGCCTATCACACCCCCAGCTTTCTTAGAGCACAGCTTAAAGTGAGGCAACCAAACAGGCTGTTGGGGTCAGTGTGGTGACTTTGGTAACGAGTATTTAAGATAGTCCAACAAATATGTCTTGGAGAAAAGCTAAATATCCATTGCCATTTTCCAATTTAATTACAAGTAGTTTCTCTTTATTTGGCTTCCCAGGTGGCACAGTGGTAAAGAAGCTGCCTGCCAAAGCAGCAGACACAGGAGATGCAAGTTTGATCCCTGAGTCAGGAAGATCCCCTGGAGAAGGAAATGGCAACCCACTCCAGTATTCTTGCCTGGAAAATCTCCTGATTAGCCAGTTCCATCAACCCTGGGAAATGAGATCTCTATCCAACCTTTGTAGACAAGTTAGAACAGTCTCTTTTTCCATCTCTGCCTCAGCACACATCTTTAAGTCTGAGTGTACTGCCTGCCCTCTGCCCCTCTCCAGATTTCTGGAAGCCACTCCTATCCGCAGAGTCCAATTCTTCCCATTAGCAATTAGGATGCACTTTGTGGTGGACAGAGGTTCTGGGAATTCATGGAGACCAAGTCACAGTCTCTGGTCTCCAGGAGCCTAGATTCTTATCTCTGGGCTTGCTCTTGTCTGCTCAGCCATGGCTTTATTCTCTGGTTCTAAAGACTGAGGATCATTAGCTGATTTGCCTGCCCCCTGCAGCAGCACCCAAGGGGTCCTGCACAGCTCTGCCCTGGATCTTCCTGTGGTTTCCCAGCATACCTGCAGCAGTCACCTTCGCCCCTACTCTTCACTGATCGGACTGAGGCCCATGTTGAAGCTGCTCTTGGAGATTTTTGCTTGTGTTTTGCATCCCATCACCATGCTCTCTCCTCGAAATCGCAAAGACTGTTTTTTATTGTTTTTCCACTTTTTGTAAAAATAAGTACCAGAGAGAGAGACAGAGAAATGGAGGCCCCAGGAACCCGCATGCTATCAATGTTCTCTTCAGTTCTGGAAAGCCAGGAGACAAAGAAGCTGTCACCCAGTCACTTCAAACACTCTGAACAGGCTGGCAGAGCTGTAGGACCATCCTAACTATAGCCCAAGGCAGTGGCCTCACAGCCTTTCCAGGCTCAGCTCAGCCAGTCACCAGCCAATGGGGAGGTCCTCCCCTGGAGACCCCCTTTCAGTATCAGATTATTATGTTTATCCTTGCAGCACTCTTTCTTCCCACCTAGCACCCAGACAGGATTTCCTTTTATCACCCTAATTTGACACAAAAGTGCCTCTCTTCCCAAATTACATGCAGGAGAGACAGAAAGAAATTCTATTCTTCCTTTCCTTTCTTCTGAGCAGCATTGTCCATTTTCCCTGGTCTCAGACGACTAAGTTGTTAATGCAATCTCGGGCTTGTGCAGAAACAGAACTGCCATTTATAACCTCACTTCTGAGAAATGGCCATGCCTAGGGCACAGACTCAGGCACCCAGGGAGAGAGGCCTATTCCATGATTGAAGGCATAAGTGCACGGGTCACCCTGCTTTCTGATATATAAACTTTCAAAATGGAAGTTTATGAGTTGGGGACTTCTTTCATTTAGGCATTGACAGAATGATCCTCTAAAGCCATTGAAGATAAAAGATTGGGGTCTGTTGAAAAATAAACCTTGCTATACAAGACTGCAAATGTGAGATGGGGGCAGGAGAGGCAAACTACAATTCCCAGGAGATAGGTGGCAGAAAGCCCAGTTCAGAGGGTGCAGAAGCTGACATCTGACATCCTGAGTAACTACCACCTCCCATCTTGCCCTTAATAAGGCTTGGTCCTTCCTCTATGTCTGGATAATAAGAAGTGCCAGTTTCACACTTTGCTTTGAAAGGATGGTGACTCCTGCCTTAGATCTGGGGGCGGGGGCGGGGGGGGGACAGAATCTCCAGTCTAAATTCCGGGAAAATTAGATATTTACACCTCAGGTTTTTTTTTTTTTTCTTTCCTACCATTTATGGGGACAGAGATAAAACACCATTCAGTGAATGTCAAGAGTCCGTTGGTTTTAAGAACAAATACTAAATTATTTAACATGATCATAAGGTCCTGTATGACCCCCTACTTCTTGCTGGCCTCCCAAACCTTGGTGATATCACTGACCATGCATACTTGGCTGATCCTCTTTCAGACCCTCCCAGGTGCCTGGTACTTCCTCCCGTAAGGTCTTTACACAACTGTACTCTCTGCTTAGAATTCACTTATCCCTTCAAATATTGTCCATAGCTCCCCTCACCCAATGAAAACCTCCTCGTCCATCAGTACTCAGCTCAAATGTCTCTTCCTCATCAGCTCCTTCCCCAGTCTTTAGTTGGGTTCTCCCACCCCACCCTTGCTGAGTACTTTCATAGCCCTCTTTGCTTCCTAGTGCTTTTCAAAATGAAAAGTGAGCAACTGCTTGGATAATTGGCTGATTAGGCCTGTCTCCCCCCGCTCTACTAGCAGAAAGAATTGCAGATAGAGGCAGCCAAATTGTGATATGAAGGAAGGCACTACAGGGCTTTGAAACAAATCTGAAAGAAACCTCCCTTAGGTCACAGCTTCTGCAGAGAGGCAATATCTCATAGAATCAAGGACACAAACGCTAGAGTCAGACTGCCTGGATCGTCATCTCAGCTCTGCCACTTGTCAGGTCTGTGACCTGGGGAAATTTGCATAACCTCTCTGTCAGATTCCTTCTTTGTAAAACTGAACTATTTGCACTCTGTGACCTCCGAGCTCTGCTATTTGCTCTTAGTTTGGGGTTTATTTTTGAGCTTTCAGCCAGACAGTAGGTATCTGAGGCCCTGTAAACTTGTGCTTCTTATGGACCGGACAGGGTTCTCTGTTCATGGTTTGGGTTGTGGGATTTCGTTTCATGCCTTTAAATTAAGTATAGGGGAGCACTGTGCTTTCAATGACCATTCAATGCTCTATATAAAGCTTATGGCTATGGACTGAGTTCCTTGACAATGTTTTGGAATATAAGTTCTAGTTTCATTGTCAAAGTTATGACCACAACATAATTTTCACCGAGCAGAGATTATGGATTTTTGTGTAAAAAATTATTTACAAATTATTTTGGAGTCATGATTGAAGCTCATTATTATATTTCCAAATTGGCTGTCTCCTGCACAATCTGATAAGAGGGCAACCTCACAATGTGGGGTGTCTTTCTTACTGCCCATTGCTGGTCTTTTCTGCACTTTAAAAACAAATAAACATGCATAAATATATAAAATGAAATGCAACAAGCTATGTGGTTGAATCACTAGAAAAGCAGGGAGACTGTATGGAGGCTTTCTCTGGGTGCTCAGCCCAGATGTTTTAAATCAACCACCATAGGATCAATGAGGGTATGACACCATCTCATCTTCCCCTTGACTGTAAGGAATAAATTGGCCATGTGACGATTCAGGATGGCCCTGGGTCTCAGGCATCCTCAGTCCATAAATTCTTCAAGCCTGCCTCCCTTTACACTTGACGCATACCTTTCCAGCTGCTCAGAGGCTCCAGAGAAGGCAGGAGCAAAGACTGGGCATGTATTTGCTAATCAAAATTGGCTTCAGTCTGAGTTTGGCACTTGAATTATGTCTCCTCCAATGAATGATTCCACCTGATATGACTGCAAATAACATTTGATTATGTTTGTTTTTAGTTTTCTACCTTAGAGTTTAAATGATTTTCCTTACATTTCATCCCCAAGTTCATGAGATAATTTATGACCTGATATCTACAAAGTGACTCCATTTACTATTATTATAACCATGTCATTCCTCCAAAGCTTCACTCTGGAATATTATGACAAAACAGCAAGAACATAATTTTAACACCCATAAAAATTATTACCATGCAGCTGTGCAAGTATTTCTTTCCTGTACCGAGGTCCACAATCAATTCTATTTGTGCACACGACACAAAGAGAGTAATAATTTAACACCCCTTGATGTTTTTTTTTCCTCCTTTTCCTGAAATCTATTCAGGAGGTAGTAAAAGGCCTCCAAAACCTAAGCTTTGTGCCAAATATCTGCAACAGTCCTCCTGCACAAACTCGAACGGAATAATTAAGAAGCTGCTTAAGTAACCATTTGCCACAAACCAGATTGAGGGATTTGAAATATGTACAAATATTTTTAAATAACCCCCCAAAGGGGAAATTCGTACTAATAAGTGAGGGCTGAGGCAGTGCCTGCTGCCAGTTCTGCGTCCTGGGAGTACATATGAGTAAATATAAACAGGTTCCAACATTTTTTATCTTCCCTAAGGTATCTGAAGGAAAGGCTCTGATTTTAACAGCTACAAATCTGGGGCAGAGCTTTTTCTAATAAGATTTCATAATCTTCACAGCACAATACTCTCTATGTGAGAGCAATCCCACAACTCGTAATTCCCCAGCAGTTAGTGTGCCAGGGTGAAGTTCTGAGTCTCAGATAACATTACGGCTGTGGTTTATGCCCTGATTGATAACATAGTCGATGGAAGCAACCTGTCCCAGAGAAAGGATCCAAAAAGCTTTGCATAGTGTTTACGATACAGATAACCTCCCGGCTGACATCCATGGAGGAAAGCCTTTGATGGATGAAAGAGGCTCGGAGATCCTGTGCACCCAGATAGCGCTGGTGAGTTTCTCGTATATCACTCTTTAGACAATTATAGCACTTTAGTCATTTTATTTAGTCACAAACGCTTAACTGATTTTTATAACAATATGTTTTGCAGAGAGTATTTGATAAATATAATGAAATCATTTTATGCTAGATCCCAGGGGACAGGCCAGGGAAAATGCTGTTAAAAGACAGTATTTCTTTGTTATGCATCATATTAGGTCTGTACTGTTACTGGAGCCTGAGTCTGAATGTTTGAGAGCCTCCATCACCAATACATCCTCTACCTAATTCCTTGCTGCTTAAAAGGTGATGAGTTGACCCCAGCATCAGCATTACCAGAGAGCTTGTTAGAAATGCAGAATCTCAGGTCCCATCCCACACTTACTGAAGCAGAAACTGAACACACGCACTGGTCTATAACATCTTAGAGCAAGCTGCAGCCCCAGATTGGAGCCAGTAAAAAATAGAAGGGAAAAGGGTGTGGACACCAAGTAACCAGGTTTTTTCACGTCCCCCCACCCAGCATCCTTTCCATGGGAGTTTGGCATTGACTAGCAGTTCTAAACTGCAACTGAAATGGCTCCAGTGGGCCGTGGATTACATGTAAAGTAGTAAACACATGAGAGCGTTATGCAAAAAAGGAAGAGAAGGCACTTCTAGAGAACCTGATAAAAGAATGTCCATGGTTTAGACTGAAACTTCTTATGCTGCTTCAGGGCAGTTGAATGAGTGTGGAGTGTGCAGAGCGAATGCTACATCCTCTGAAATCTATCAGTTTCTCAGGTGCCTTACCTGCACTCACAACTTTGATCTACCCTGATTCATTTCATTCCAAATAGGTTTCACTAGTCTCCTAGAGAATAGACAACTAAAAGAATGAGTTATGGTACACAAAAGGCTAATGGGGCATCCTTAAAGCAAAGAGAAACAACAAAAAAGGGAAAAAAATATTATTTAGACTCTAACTTCTGATGCACTTGTGAAGTTTCTGGTTATAGAGAATTCAAGATCAGATGCCATGTGCACCCTCTTTAGAGATTAATCATGACTTGGAGAGGCTCTTAGCTGATTGAAATGAACATTAAGTTTTTGAACTGCCAAAGGGACTCCTTTAGACAACTTGAAAAGATCAATAACCAGTGTAAATAGCATACTGACTACCTGCCTCTCCTAAAAACTGAGGTGAAGTGGCATGTGCAGAATGCTGGAGTTCAAATTGGCCAGCACCATGAAACCAGATGCTTCCAGAAAGCTTCCCAAAAGAAAGATGGCTTTACTGAAGAAAGAGTCTTTAACCTCCATGTGGCAGGTTTCTGAAACAGAAATTATTAGATTTTTCTGTTATTGGCTAAAGGGATGATTCAACTAGATTGTTTCCTTGAAATAGCGAGAGAGCCCCAAACTTATCAGCTTTCATGTTTTGCAGGAAATAAAAAATAATAGAACCAGATTATTTCGTTTTTGAAGTCCTTGGGTCAATCAAGAACAGCTCTGGGGTTCTATCACTATTTTGCATTCTACCAGGCCAGCTGGAGGCCAAGCTGGATACAGCAGAGTGCTTTCGTAAATGGATAGAAATGTCTAACATGAATGATAGGGCTCAAATCTTTTCAAAGCTATTATATTAACATACCAAAGATCCTTCAGCCAAACAAGGTCACAGGGCCATAAGCAAAAACCCCAAAGAAATATTGTTTGTTGTCTTTTGTCTTTTCCTCTAGCATTGTTTTACTTGATGAAATTGAATAACAACATCTACAATAAAGCTTTATGATGTTTACGCTTTACAAAGCACTGCCACATATTCTTTTATTTAATACTGAGAGCATCCCTGTGAGAAATATGTTAACATCCCTGTGTTATAGATGAACAAACACAATTCCCAAAGCTCTGCCCAGCATCTCATGGGTAACAGGTGAAAGAGCTGCTTTGTTTCTTTAAAAGAATGAGGTCAACACTATACTTAATTAAGAAGGAGATATGTCAACAGTCTCTCCCTAATCCCACCAGGAGAAATTAAAATTTTACAGAAAAGTATAGAAAGGCAAGCAATAAACAAAGAATTCAAGCCTTTGTGCAGGGTCATTTCCTAGAGTAATATCATTGCAAAGAGTTTTATTCCCTTATATTAAAATGCAACGTCTTGCTCTACACTGTCAAGCCCTTTTCATCACCCAGAATCCAAAATTAAGTCCTTCCTCCTCCTTGAAGCCTTCCTTGCATACAAGCCAAAAGTGAATATTGTTACCCTCAAATTAAGATGGTAGGGTTATTGATTACACATGAATCGTGATACCCTGCCTATGTGATGACTGCTCATGTCCATGGCTAGCCCGACTATTTGATACATGGGCTCTAGAGTGCAGGAACTGTTATCATATGAGTGGAATAACACAGCCTCCTGTAGACCCCATGGACCCTGGAATCAGCTGTGTCTAGATCCAGATTTCTGCATCTCCCCTTCACAACCATGGAATATTCCTCCCTTCTACCTCTTTCAGACTGCTTAATATCATAATGTCTCTCATTTTCACTAAAGCACTTCTGAGTATCACCATGAAAATATGTATGTCAGTGCCAAATCATTTGTTTCAATTCGAGGCATGGGCTGCTACCATGGAATGCAAAAGTAGGAAGTCAAGAGATACCTGGAGTAACAGGCAAATTTGGCCTTGGAGTACAGAATGAAGCAGGGCAAAACTAACAGTTTTGCCAAGACAACACACTGATCATATCAAACACCCTCATCTAACAACACAAGAGAAGACTCTACACTACACATGGACATCACCAGATGATCAATACCGAAATCAGATGCTAACAATGTTCAGTCAGCATTCTAACCCAGCCAGCACGTTCTAGGCATGGCACCTGCATTTCCTCTTCCTATTAAGTTCTTCAGCAGCAGCAGACCTCTGGCTAGTTTACATTTTAATCTTGTACCATTATCTAATGAAAGAATCTAAATGTTTGACATAGGAATGTAGGCTTAGGTCACTTTGCTTCATTTTCTTATCATGCCCACAGTAGTAGATATAATGGTCATCTGAGTTAAATTCACCCATTCAATCCATTTCAGATCACTGATTCCTAAAATGTGGATGTTCACTCTTCCATCTCCTATTTGACCACTTCCAATTTACCTTGATTCATGGACCTAATATTACAAGTTCCTATGCACTATTGTTCTTTACAGCATCAGACTTCACTTCCAACACCAGTCACATCACATGGAGTAGCCCTCACAGTCAACGAAGAATCTGAAATGCAGTACTTGGATGCAATCTCAAAAATGACAGAATGATCTCTGTTCATTTCCAAGGCAAACCATTCAAAATCACAGTAATTCAAGTCTAGGCCCCAACCAGTAATGCTGAAGAAGCTGAAGTGGAATGGTTCTATGAAGACCTATAAGACCTTCTAGAACTAACAACCAAAAAAGATGTCCTTTTCATTGTAGGGGACTGGAAAGCAAAAGTAGGAAGTCAAGAGATACTTGGAGTAACAGGCAAATTTGGCCTTGGAGTACAGAATGAAGCAGGGCAAAGGCTAACAGAATTTTGCCAAGAGAACACATTGGTCATAGCAAACACCTTCATCTAACAACACAAGAGAAGACTCTACACATGGACATCACCAGATGGTCAATACTGAAATCAGATTTATTATATTCTTTGCAGCCAAAGATGAAGAAGCTCTATACAGTCAGCAAAAACAAGACCGGGAGCAGACTGTGGCTCAGATCATGAACTCCTTATTGCAGAATTCAGACTTAAATAGAGGAAAGTAGGGAATACCACTAGAACATTCAAGTATGACCTAAATCAAATCCCTTACAGTGGAAGTGACAAATAAATTCAAGGGATTAGATCTGATAGACAGAGTGCCTTAAGTACTATGGACGGAGGTTTGTGACATTGTACAGGAGGCAGGGATCAAGAAAATCCCCGAGAAAAAGAAATGCAAAAAGTCAAAATGGGTGTCTGCAGAGGCATTACAAATAGCTGAGAAAAGAAGAGAGGCTAAAGGCAAAGGAACAAAGGAAAGATATACCTGTTTGAATGCAAAGTTCCAAAGAATAGCAAGGGGATAAGAAAGCCTTCCTCAGTGATCAGTGCAAAGAAATAGAGGAAAACAACAGAATGGGGAAAACTAGAGATATATTCAAGAAAATTAGAGATACCAAGGGAATATTTCGTGCAAAGATGGGCACAATAAAGGACAGAAATGGTATGGACCTAACAGAAGCAGAAGATATTAAGAAGAGGTGGCAACTATACACAGAAGAACTGTACAAAAAAGATCTTCATGACTCAGATAACCACAGTGGTGTGATCACTCACCTAGAGTCAGACATCCTAGAATGCCAAGTCAAGTGAGCCATAGGAAACATGACTGTAAACAAAGCTAGTGGAGGTGATGGAATTCCAGTTGAGCTATTTCAAATCCTAAAAGATGATTCTGTGAAAGTGTTGCACTCAATCTGCCAGCAAGTTTGGAAAGCTTAGCAGTGGCCACAGAACTGGAAACAGTCAGTTTTCATTCCAATCCCAAAGAAAGGCAATGCCAAAGAATGTTCAAACTACTGCACAATTGCACTCATCTCACATGCTAGCAAAGTAATGCTCAAAATTCTCCAAGCCAGGCTTCAACAGTACATGATCTGTGAACTTCCAGATGTTCAAGCTGGATTTAGAAAAGGCAGAGGAACCAGAGTTCAAATTGCAAACATCAAAAAATCAAGAGAGTTCCAGAAAAACATCTACTCCTGCTTTATTGACTATGCCAAAGCCATTGACTGTGTGGATCACAACAAACTGTGGAAAATTCTTCAAGAGATGGGAATACCAGACCACCTTACCTGCCTCCTGAGAAATCTGTATGCAGGTCAAGAAGTAACAGTTAGAACAGGACATGGAACAACAAACCGGTTCCAATTTGGAAAAGGAGTATGTCAAGGCTGTTTATTATCACCCTGGTTGTTTAACTTATATGCAGAGTACATCATGCGAAATGCCGGGCTGGATGAAGCACGAGCTAGAATCAAGATTGCTTGGATAAATATCAATAACCTCAGATATGCAGATTACACCACCTTTATGGCAGAAAATGAAGAGGAACTAAAGAGCCTCTTGATGAAAGTGAAAGAGGCGAGTGAAAAAATTGGCTTAAAACACAACATTCAATAAACAAAGATCATGGCGCCCGGTCTCATCACTTCATGGCAAATAGATGGGAAACAATGGAAACAATGACAGACTATTTTGGGGGGCTTCAAAATCACTGCAGCTGGTGACTATAGCCATGTAATTAAAAGACACTTGCTCCTTGAAAGAAAAGCTATGACCAACCTAGTCAGCATATTTAAAAGCAGAGATATTACTTTGCCAGCAAAGGTCCATCTAGTCAAAGCTGTGGTTTTACTCGTAGTCGTGTATGAAAGAAAGCTGAGCACTGAAGAATTGAACTGTGGTATTGGAAAAGACACTTGAGAGTCCCTTGGACTGCAAGAAGATCAAACCAGTCAATCCTAAAGGAATTCATTCCTGAATATTCATTGGAAGGACTGATGCTGAAGCTGAATCTCCAATACTTTGGTCACCTTATGCAAAGAACTGACTCATTTAAAAAGACCCTGATGCTGGAATAGATTGAGGCAGGAGGAGAAGGGGATGACAGAGGATGAGATGGTTGGATGGCATCACCAACTCAGTGGACATGAGTTTGAATAAGCTCTGGGAGTTGGTGATGGGCAGGGAAGCCTGGCGTGCTGCAGTCCATGGGAGAGCAAATAGTCAGACATGACTGAGCAACTGAACTGAACTGAAACAACTGATATATTAGGTTTAAACAATTGGCAGCTCATTCAGTAGAGTTCATTCACTCTCTTTCTATTACGTGACTATCTCATACCTTCTCATCCATCCCCCAGTTTCCAATATCTTCTCTCTCATGACTCTCAGCTGATGAACTTCTCCCCCGTCCTCTAAGAAAGTGGAAGCATCACAAACCAACTCCTGCCCACACGATCACCACATATACTGTCCCAGTTGCATCTGAACACCTGGAATCTAGTTTCCATCTTGTTACTTTGGTGATGGGTCCATGCTCCTGTCTATCACCAGCCTTTTACGTTTTTTCCAGATCACATCCCCTCTCGTCTATACAATCATATCACTGCACCATCACATTTCTCTCTCCTAATCATCAGGATTTTTCCCCCTTATAGGATCGTTCCCATCAACAATGTGCCAAAATTCCCCATGCTATAGCTTGGATTCCAATTAATAATAATTTTTAAAAACCCTTCCTAGATTCCACATCCAACTCCAGCTACAGCTCCATTCTATGACCTCATCTACAACAAAAATACTTGAAAGAATTATCTACATTAATGTGTCTAACACCTTATCTCCTCACCTAGAGGCCATTCAATCAGCCTTTTATTACCAGCAAATGGCTCTCCTCAAGGTCTTCTACAGTGTCCTCAATGCTAATTAATGTCAGCCTAATTCTCAAGGATTAGAATTATCCAGAACATGTAATACAGTTGAGCATTTTCCATTTCTTTGCAGTTTATTGAGATATAGGGACAATAAAAATCATATATATTTATTGTGTACGAGGTGATATTTGGATACACTCACCATAGTCAAACTAATCAATGTAGCCATCACTTTGCACAGCTGCTTTTGGGGTGGGGGACAGGAGGACCAGCTAGGATCTACTCTTTTAGCACATTTCTAGTATACAAGTCAGTATTAATAACTATAGTTACTGTATGTGTATGTGTGTTTAGTCACTCAGTCATGTCCGAGTCTTTGCGACCTCGTGGACTGTTGCCCACCAGGCTCCCCTGTCCATGGGATTCTCCAGGCGAGAATACTGGAGGGGTAGCTACTCCCCTCTTCAAGGGATCTTCCCAATCCAGGAATCAAACCCGGGTCTCCTGCAGTACAAGCAGATTCTTTCTTTACCATCTGAGCCACCAGGGAAGCCCCATAGTCACTATACTGTACATTAGATCTCCAGAACGTATTCACCCTGCACAAGTGAAACTGTGTGCTTTTTGACCATTTCCCCATTTCCCCCACTTCCCAGCCCATGGCATATACCATCCTACTCTCTCTTTCTAAAGGGTTCAGCTTCACTTGGCCATTCTTAGGATGTTTATTCACTTAGTTTGAGTCACCACACATTTAAAACTGTCCTTCTGCATCACTGGCCATTCTTTTCCCAGATTCAAGGCCGATTCTTCCTCTTTTTCGACCTATACATGTTAGAATGGCCCAGATTCAAGCCTACCATCTCCCCTACCATCACTCCCTCCCTGGGAGACCTGATCCTATTCCCTCCTGTCAAATAGACATTGATATGCTGAGAACCTCCCAAACTTGTATCTCCAGTGAGAACTTCTCCCTTGAATCTAGGCCCACTTCTTCCATCTGACTTGACATCTTCTCTTAGCTGCCTAGTAAGCGTCTCAAGTTTAGCATGCATAGCAGTCCAGCTCCTCATCCTCTCACCTATCCTTATGGCAGAGGAGCAACTCCATTTTCACAACTGCACAGGCCAAAGGATCTTGAAGTCATCCTTGCCATTTCTTCTTCTCCCACACCCTATATCCAATCCATCAACCAGTCTTTGGACTTTTACTTCAGAATTCTGCTTTTCGTGATCTGAACCACTATCATCCTATTATTAACTGTACCCTAGGTTATCCTAAAATCTTTTGACTGATTTCTCTGCTAACTTCCTGGCCTCTGTAGAATCATTTCTCTACACCAGAGGCAAGGTGACATTTTTAAAAGCTAAATCCAAACTTGGCATGCCTCTGTTCAGAAAGCCAAAATTCTCAGTGTCCCATGAGGCCCTAGAATTGACCTTATCATCTCTTTACCCAGTTTTCTTAAACTCGTCTCCCCTCCTTCCCCTCTCTCATGTTGCACTGACCTTCTTCTGTTCTGCAAGCCCAACCCACTCTTCCCTCAGTACCTTGTGGCAGATCATCTCTCTGTCTGGGAATGTCTTCTCCCAGATTTCCCCACCGTTTTCCTCCTCGGGGTGTCAGTGATGATCACTTTATTCATCACATGACCATGGAGGCCTTCATTAATTCTCCTGTATAAAAACTTTTCCACATTCTGCAGCCCTCTTTCCTTGTTTCTCCGAACCCTTCATTATCATCTGACCTGAGTTATACTTACTTACTTATGATTTCTCCTTGGAATGAAAGTTATGACCAACCTAGACAGAATATTAAAAAGCAGAGACAGTACTTTGTCAACAAAGGTCCGTCTAGGCAAGGCTATGGTTTTCCCAGTAGTCATGTATGGATGTGAGAGTTGGACTATAAAGAAAGTTGAGAGCAGAAGAATTGATGCTTTTGAACTGTGGTGTTGGAGAAGACTTTTGAGTGTCCCTTGGACTGCAAGAAAATCCAACCAGTCCATCCTAAAGGAGATCAGTCTTGGGTGTTCATTGGAAGGACTGATGCTGAGGCTGAATCTCCAATACTTTGGCCACCTGATGTGAAGAACTGACTCACTGGAAAAAAGACCCTGATGTTGGGAAAGATTGAAGGCAGGAGGAGAAGGAGATGACAGAGGATGAGATAGTTGGATAGCATCACTAACTCAATGGACATGAGTTTGAGTAAACTCCAGGAGTTGGTGATGGACAGGGAGGCCTGGCATGCTACAGTCTGTGGGGTCACAAAGAATCAGACACAACTGAGCAACTGAACTGAACTGAACTAACTTGTGGTTTCTTTTTCTCCTCATTAGAATATGAACCTCATGGGGCTTCTTCACCATAGCACTGATACGTAGTATGTGCTCAATAAATGTTTACTGAATGAATGAATAGCAACTTCTGTGAACACCTAGAAGGAAGAAGAGATTTATGTTTATCACTGTGTATTTATGATGTGTATGCCATCAGCAATGAACCACCATAGATGTTAGTCCAGACTAAATTGCTTAGCCATAAAAGACCTCCTTTTACCCACTTAACAGTTATTGAGGATGAGGATGATATAATGATTTTTAAGGCAAACAGAGAACAACACAATACACTGAACAACACATGGAGGAAATGATTTTTTTATTCTTCAGATACTCTGTAATAGTTACTTGGCTCAAAAATGGTGAAACTAAAATTTTGGACCCTAAAATATAGCTGTCCAATATGACAGCATCTTTTTTATATCGTTCCTAACAGAAAATACAATGCTTACAAAGAACAGTTACTATCCCCTCTGTTCTGGCTCCTGTTTGACTGTTTCCTGTTGTTAGAGCCCATTGTGAGAAACAATACAAAATTTCATCATCAGCTATTAACCAATAGTTATTTCACTCAAGATTTACTGGTTCACAACCCTTTTCTAGCCATTTTATGTCTAGAAATATTTGCTTCATTTTCATAAAGTCTTATTAGCAAATTCTTCAGCATCCCAAGTAACCATAACGATTAAACACATAATAATTGTAAATTGAAAATCTACATATGGGATTAGCTCAATTACTCATTTTGTGAATAATCAAGTCCCCAAAGAAACTCACATTCCATTGCTGTGTTATTTATTCTGGAATTGTAAATACAGCAACACTTGATGTATGTGGGCTACACCAATTTGGAATTCGAAGAAATTCAAACAAGGTGAGCAACGAAGGTTATCTTTGATTAGGATGTTCTTCTTAATAAGGTTGAATAAATTAATTTCATAGCAAAATATAAAGGGGAAAAATACTTGAGAATAAACACTCTTGCAGAACTCTTCAAAATAGGAATAAGACTTCTGTTTTGCTTTGGTTTTTTAAGGTAAAAAGTGCTTAAATATTCATTCAGTTACTTCAATTTCACTTAGTAAAGTTCTAACCTAATAGCAGAATCAACTTTGATACAATGGTTCCCTCAACTCTTTGATTTTATTATTTTAGGCTATAAATTCTTCTACTCGGCACTAATCCTGTAGCCTACACTGAGTTATATTTATTATCTTAGTTGTAGTAGCAGCTTAGAAGTAATAAACTAAATCTGAAGCACCATTAAATAAATACTGAAACTCAATATGCTTGCTATTTTAGACTTGTTTTTCCCCATGTAGTCTGAGTTAGTAATGTTTTAGTACATAAGAATACTCTATGTGGTGAAACCTTTTAAGGATCACCAACATTTTCTGAATAAGACAATTTAGGTGCAATTTACCTTTGATGAAATTGTTTTCAATTTAAAGCAAATATATTTTAGTGAATTTTATTTTTTGTCTTTGAGACATCAAATTGTTTTCTCAGTTAACTTTGCTAATACAAAATTAATTACATTGTCTACCTGCATAAAAATTGCAAATTTTATATTCCACTATAAGAATCATTAGCTATATATATGAAATCAATACTAAGGTTGAGTTCAATTGGGTTCAAAAGACTTTCAAAACTGGTAACTAAATTGGAAGACACAGCTTTAAGCTTCTTGTGCCAAAAAAATGCAAAATATATTTCTCCTTATTGACACTGAATATTTATTAACTCACTATTTATTGGCTTGCTTGTTATTTTCATTACTTGAAATGCCTTAAGGAACCATCAGACCCACAAATCAGATAATTCGGGCACAAATCATATGAATTAAAACTATCTCAGCAGACACCATGTTGGTATGTGGGAAAAAAATTATATTTTGCACCTGATGGTCTGCAAACTAGCAGTTTGCCTTCCAGAAGGGGAGGGAATTTCAGTGACAAGGGTCTTCTGAAACCGTCTGTGCCTGCTTCCCTGAGATTCAAAAATGGCCTTGTACATTCTCTCCGAGCCTCAAGGCTTGAAAGTCATCCAAAAGCTGGGGACCAATCTAAAGTAGATTGGCTTATACCCAAATTTAATGAAACTTCCTTAGAGGAAACTGATTTCCCTCATTATCCTTTATGTAGATAATATGTGGAATTAATTCTCCTTCACTAAGTTATCATTACGTTGAGCAGACAAACACAGATATAATATTATTAAAAGTAATGGAACGAGTTCATCCACTGTTAACTTTAATAGTTTGTATCTTCTCAAGTGTCCCAGAGAAATGCCTCTGTTTCATTGCTTTAGCAGATTAAAGGTCAGGGCTAAGGTTACCACATTTCATGCTCACTAAAGAAAGATCTGTACTCTCTCAGGCCTTAATCCCTTGGAGCTTTGAATGAAGCTGGCCTAAGAGCAAACATAACCTTTCTAAAGACTTCTTTCCAACTGTAGTGGTAACAGACACAGAATTGTATTTCTATATATTTATTTTGCAAAGTAATTCCAAAATATTTTTTTATAATGAAATTATAAAGAGACATATATGAGATATCTAACCTTTGTTATAGATTCTTCCTTTCTGCATCTTGGAAGTAGTATTTCTTAGTTAATATTCAACAATCATACTTATATGCTTATTAATATTCAGAGTGAGTAAAGGCTGGGCAGGTAACATCTTTACATTTTAAGCATCAATCTTGTTGTTCATTTTGCTGAAGTGAAACCTAATCAACCTTTCTTTGCTGCAAAAAAGGTTTTACTAAGCATCTCTCAGCTGTGTAAAAAAAGAGAATGCCAGAACTGAAAGTGCAATGGAAGGAGTATACACTTACACACACATATTCATACATACACACTTGCATATATACAATATAAAATATGTATTATGTACTTATATGTAAAACATGTACTAGATTGTCACAGAAACATGTGCTTACTCTATTTTAGTTTCATTCATTCTGCAAGTATTTATCAAACCTCTGCTCTGCATTAGGCATTGTGTTAGTACAGAGACTATAAAGACAAACATAAAAGTTTGTGCCTTTTAGAATAATTGAGAAGGCAGACTTAAATAGATATTGATAACTATTATTACATGAGAACCACTCAACATGTCAAAAACAAAGTTGTTGGCATAAAAAAATATTAAGAAAAGCAAGACTTCTGGATGAAATATAGAAACAGGATCAAATTTACCATCCTGTTTGAAAAAAAACTAAAATACCAGACAAAATATGTAAAGGCATAGTCATCAACAAGTTAGAAATAAAGGCGAATGACTGCCAAAACAAAAACCAAAAACCATGAAACAAATAAGGGGAGCCTTATCATGGCTCTAGCTGACTCCTCAGAGAAAGTTCCCAGTTTGTGAAGCAGGGAGAGGGAATTCAGGCAACATCTATTGAATATTCTTAGTTGAGGAGACAGAGTAAGGAGTTTAGACAACCCATCGTGACTGGTGTTTGCAGGGTGGGATACTGAAGAGGAGAAAATTGCCCAGAAAGAGAACTCCAAAGATTTGCAGATGGTCCCTACTTAAAGCAAGTAGAGACCAACTTGCATTTGTTACCAACCCTTTTGTGTTGTTACCTATAAGAATCCTTCCTTCCCATGTCACTTGCACCAATCAAAGGAAACCAAGTTCAGTTCAGAAGCAAAACAGCTTTATTCTTTGATCAAAGAATGGAGACGTGCAAGCCCATGCTCTAGAGCACATGCTCTTCATACAAAGCCATCTTGGGGGCTGCATTATGGAATTCTCCTCAGCAAGGAGGGGGCAGAATTCTTGCAGGTCGAGTGCAGCTATGCTGCTCACACTTCAGATCACAGCCCTGGATGTGGCATCTCTGTACAAGGCCCATGGTCACCACACTGAATTGCAATGTTGTGCACAGCACTTCTGCACACACCCTATGCAGCTATTTTGCACTAGGAGCTCTGGTTTGAAATGCCAGGTGTGAGGCCTCTGCACATGGCACCCTATGAGCAAGTGAAACTAGACTAAGCACAGAAGAAAAACAGATTTGACTTTTTTTTTTTTTTTTTACCAGGTTCTATTTTTATTCTCTGGGAATTGTTAATGGGCTTTGCCAGTGATACATTCTTGTGAGGAAACCACCTGAGGCCAGGAAAGGAAATACCCAGAAGGATTAAAGATAAAAGTACCAAGGAAACATATAAGACCAGGAAGCGTGCCTGTGCTCAATAATCAAAATGGAGGGGAGGGAGGTGGGAGAGGGGTTCTGGATGGGGAACACATGTACACCCATGGCGGATTCATGTCAATGTATGGCAAAACCAATACAATATTGCAAAGTAAAAAAAAATTTCTAAAAAATGGAAAATTTTATAATCTTTGGCATCAGAGAACTAAGAAGAGTATTGCCTCAAGAGTGGGGGGCAAATAAACACGGCTGTAGTCTCACATAACAAAGCTTAAAAAAAAAAAGATTTGAACTATTACCAAGTACTTTAACAGTATCTGAGTACAAATTTCAAGAATATTCTTTCAGAAATACAACAATATCCAAAATCACAATGTCTGACACCCACAAAAAACGTGTCAAGTGTGCAAAAATGAAGGAACACACAATATAACAGAGCAGAAAAAATTAACCAATTAAGCTAGACCGAATATGATACAGACGGCATTAAAAAGTAATTATAACTGTATGCCATATATCCAAAAGGCTAATGGAAAGAATGAACATTTAAATAGAAGATATGAAAAAGACCCAATTTGAATTTCTAGAAGTAAAAGTTAAAATTTCTGCTTTGTAAAATACATAGGGTGGAATGACAGATGACATTTCAGAAAAAAAGAAAGTAAAATTGAAAATATGGTAGTATGAACTATCCAAAATGAAGCACACAGAGAAAAAAGTTCCCTAAAGGGAAAGGACAGAAAAAAATATTTTAAAAATAGTGGCTTAAACTTTTGCAAACTTGATGAAAAATATAAACACACATATCAAAGAAGCTTAATAATCTCCGCACAAAAAATATATATAAATAAAACTATAGCCTGGCACATAAAAGCCAATTACTTAAAACTAGTGATAAGGAAATGTTAGAAGCAGATATAAGTAAAGAATTATGTGCAGAAAAGCATATATAGATGAAAGCAGATTTGTTGGAAATAATGAAAGCAAGTAGACAATAAATTTCTTTAATAAAATTATTAGAATTTTGTTTCATACAAAGATATTTTTCAAAAGTAAAGATAAGTTATGTGTTCAGTCGCTCAGTCGTGTCTGACTCTTTATGGCCCCATGGACTGTAGCTTGCCAGGCTCCTCTGACCCTAGCATTTTCCCATCAAGAATATTGGAGCAGGTTGTCATTTCCTACTCCAGAGGATCTTCCTGACCCAGGGATTGAACCCATGTCTCTTGTGTCTCCTGCATTGTCAGACAGATTCTTTACCACTAGCACCACCTGGGAAGGCAAGGATATTGGAGTGGGTTAAAGATAAGTTAAGGACTTTTAAAAAAATTAAGCCTTTATTTTTTAGAGTGGTTTAAGGTTCCCAGTAAAACTGAGAGAAAAGTTCAGTGATTTTTCTGTATGCTTCCTGACCCCACATATGCACAGCATCCCCTGTTATCAGCAGCCCTCACTAGAGTGGCACATTACTTACGATTGATGAACCCTCACTGATACATCATAATCTCTCAAAATGCATGGTTTACATTACCATTCACTCTTGCTGTTGTGCATTCTAGAGATTTAAACGAATAATAGCATGTATCCATCATTACGGTATCACACAGAATATTTTCTTGCCCTAAAAATCCTCTATGTTCTTCCCATTCATCCCTCGCCTTCTACTTTCAATCTCTAGCAATTACTGATCTTTTTACCATGTAAGACTTTTTCAGAATGCAAAAACTGAAAGAATTCACTATGAGCAAAGCTGAACTACAACAAATATTGAAGGATATCCCTCAAGCAGAAAGAAAGTGATACCATATAGAAACACGGATCTTCACAAAGAAATAAAAAGCAATGGAAATGATAAATGCATGGGCAAATATAAAGGCTTTTATTCTCATTAAACATCCACAAAAGATAACTGCTTAAAGTAAAAATAGTAACAGTATGTTGTGGTATTTATAATATATATAAAGTAAAATATACCATGTTAATAGCACAAGATGTACACTGTAAGAACTAAAGGAAGTTCACATGTCAAAATAAAGAGTTATAGTTAATAAACAAAGGAGTCAAAGTGGAATCATGAAAAAAAACAAACCTCAATCTAAAAAAAGAGGGAAAGGTGAATGGGAATACATGAGGCAAATAGAAAACACATAGCAAGATGGAGTACTTAAACTAAACCATAAAAATAATAACATTGTGTGTAAATAATTTAAACACTCCAATTAAGAGGCAAATATTGTAAAATTAAATAAAAGAGTGAAACAACTATATGCTAACAAGCATAAGATGTGCATGCACGCTCAGTTGTGTCTGACTCTTTGCGACGCTGTGGACTGTAGCCTGCCAGGCTCCTCTGTCCATGGCATTTCCAAGGCAAGAATACTGGAATGGGTTACCATCTCCTCCTCCAGAGGATCTTCTCAACCCAGGGACTGAATCCTAGTCTCCCGTGTCTCCTGCATTAGCAGGCAAATTCTTTACCACTGAGCCACCTGAGAAACCCAAATATAAAGATGGAAATAGGTTAAAAGTAAAAAGATGGGGAGAAAGTGTCCTGGGCTAACACTAATCATGGGAAAGCACTAGTAGCTATCTTGATGTTGTTGTTTGTTGCTGTTGTTTAATTGCTAAGTTGTGTCTGACTCTTTTTCAACCCCATGGAGCCCACCAGGCTCCTCTGTCTGTGGGAATTCCCAGGCAAAAATACTGGAGTGGATTGCCATTTCCTTCTCCAGGGGATTTTTCTGACCGAGGGATTGAACCTGAGTCTCTTGTGTCTCTTGCATTGCAAGCAGATCCTTTGCTGCTGAGCCACAAGGGAACTGCATCATGATATTAGGTGACATAAAACAAAGATGATGGCAGGAACAAATAGAAATGGATTGTAATGATTTTAAAAAAATCATCAAGAAAATGTAACAAACATTATCACTTACACAGAGTTTTGAAATATTTAACACATGAAACAAAGTATGAAACTGAAAGTAAAAATAGACAAATTCACAATTACAGTCAGCAGTTTCTACACCTCTGTCTCAAAAATAGCAGGAACAAATAGAAAATCTGTAAAGGTATAGAATACTAGAACAACAACATCAACCAATCTGATATAATTAGAAGTTATAGATTAAACTACCCCCAAAAACAACAGAAAACACATTGCTTAAAGTGAACATGAAACATACTGGGCCACACAAAAAATCTTAATAATTTAAATAGAATCGAGTTATTGAAAAATTTGTTCTCTGACGGTTTTATAGCTGTTCAGTCGTTCAGTTGTGGCCAACTCTTTGCAACACCATGGACTGAAGCATGCCAGGCTTCCCTGTCCTTCACCATCTCCCAGAGCTTACTCAAACTCACATCCATCTCGGTGATGCCATCCAACCATCTCATCCTCTGTCGTCCTCTTCTCCCACTGCCTTCAATCTTTCCCAACATCAAGGTCTATTCTAAATGAGTCAGCTCTTCATATCAGGTGGCCAAAATGTTGGAACTTCAGCTTCAGTAACATGTCTTCTAGAATATTCAGGATTGATTTCCTTTAGGATTGACTGGTTTGATCTCCTTGCAGTCCAAGGGACTCTCAAGAATCTTCTCCAACACCACAGCTCAAAAACACCAATTCTTTGGCATTAAGCCTTCTTTACGGTCCAACTGTCACACCCATACATGCCTATTGGAAAAGTAATGTCTCTGCTTTTTAATATGCTGCCCACTTTTCTCATAGTTTATCTTCCAAGGAGCAAACACTTAATTTCATGGCTGTAGTCACCATCTGCAGTGATTTGGGAACCCAAGAAAATAGTCTATCATTGTTTCCATTGTTTCCCCATCTATTTGCCATGAAGTGATGGGACCGGATGCCATGATCTTCGTTTATTGAATTTTGAGTTTTAAGCCAGCTTTTTCCCTCTCCTCTTTCACCTTTATCTAGAGGCTCTTTAGTTCCTCTTCACTTTCTGCCATAAGGGTGTTGTCATCTGCGTATGTGAGGTTATGATATTTCTCCCGGCCATCTTGATTCCAGCTTGTGCTTCATCCAGCCTGGCACTTCACAAGACGAATTCTACATATAAGTTAAATAAGCAGGGTGACAATATAAACCCTTGATGAACTCCTTCCCATATTTGGAACCAGTCTGCTTTTCCATGTCCAGTTCTAACTGTTTCTTCCTGACCTGCATACAGATTTCTCAAAAGGCAGGTCAGTTGGTCTGGTATTCCTATATCTTTAAGAATTTTCCATAGTTCCTTGAGGTCCACATAGTCAAAGGCTTTGGCATAGTCAATAAAGCAGAAGTAGATGTTTTTCTAAAACTCTCTTGCTTTTTCGATGATCCAATGGATGTTGGCAATTTGATCTCTGGTTCCTCTGCCTTTTTCTAAATCCAGCTTGAACATCTGGCAGTTCACAGATCACGTACTGTTGAAGTCTGGCTTGGAGAATTTTGAGTATTACTTTACTAGCATATGAGATGAGTGCAGTTGTGCAGTAGTTTGAGCATTCTTTGGCATTGCCTTTCTTTGGGATTGGAATGACAACTGACCTTTCCCAGTCCTGTGGCCACTGCTGAGTTTTCCAAATTTGCTAGCATATTGATTGCAGCACTTTCACAACATCATCTTTTAGGATTTGAAATAGCTCAATTGGAATTCCATCACTTCCACTAGCTTTATTCACAGTGATGCTTCCTAAAGCACACTTGACTTCGCATTCCAGGATGTCTGGCTCTAGGCTGGTGATCACACCATTATGATTATCTGGGTCATGAATATCTTTTTTGTATAGTTCTTCTGTGTATTCTTGCCACCTCTTCTTAATATCTTCTGCTTCTGTTAGGTCTATACCATTTCTGTCCTTTATTGTGCCCATCTTTCCATGAAATGTTCCCTTGGTATCTCTAATTTTCTTGAAGAGATCTCAAGACTTTCCAATTCTATTGTTTCCCTCCATTTCTTTGCATTGATCACTGAGAAAGGCTTTCTTATCTATCCTTGCTATGCTTTGGAACCCTGCATTCAAACGGGTATATCTTTCCTTTTCTCCTTTGCCTTTAGCTTCTCTTCTATTCACAGCTATTTGTAAGGCCTCCTCAGACAACCATTTTGCCTTTTTGCATTTCTTTTCTTTGGGGATGGTCTCGATCACTGCCTCCTGTAAAATGTCACTAACCTCCGTCCACAGTTCTTCAGGCACTCTGTGTATCAGATCTAATCCCTTGAACCTATTTGTCACTTCCACTGTATAATCGAAAGGGATTTGATTTAGGTCATACCTGAATGTTCTAGTGGTTTTCCCTACTTTCTTCAACTTAAGTCTGAATTTGGCAATAAGGATTTAATGGTCTGTGCCACAGTAAGCTCCCGGTCTTGTTTTTGCTGACTATATAGAACTTCTCCATCTTTGGCTGCAAAGAATATAATCAATCTGATTTCGGTATTGACCATCTGGTGATGTCCATGTGTAGTGTAGAGTCTTCTCTTGTGTTGTCGGAAGAGGGTGTTTGCTATGACCAATGTGTTCTCTTGGCAAACTCTGTTAGCCTTTGCCCTGCTTCTTTTTGTACACCAAGGCCAAATTTGCCTGTTACTGCAGGTATCTCTTGACTTCCTACTTTTGCATTCCAGTCCCCTATAATGAAAAGGACATCTTTTTTGGGGTGTTAGTTCTAGAAGGTCTTATAGGTCTTCATAGAACCATTCCACTTCAGCTTCTTCAGCATTGTTGGTCCGGGCATAGACTTGGGTTACTGTGTTATTGAATGGTTTGCCTTGGAAATGAACAGAGATCATTCTGTCGTTTTTGAGACTGCATCCAAGTACTGCATTTCAGACTCTTTTGTTGACTATGATGGCTACTCCATTTCTTCTGAGGGATTCTTGCCCACAGTAGTAGATATAACGGTCATCTGAATTAAATTCTCCCATTCCAGTCCATTTTAGTTCACTGATTCCTAGAATTTTGATCTTCATCCTTGCCATCTCCTGTTTGACCACTTCCAATTTACCTTGATTCATGGATCTAACATTCCAGGTTCATATGCAATATTGCTCTTTACAGCATCAAACTTTATTTCCATCACCAGTCACATCCACAGCTGGGTATTGTTTTTGCCTCAGCTCTGTCTGTTCATTCTTTCTGGAGTTATTTCTCCACTGGTCTCCAGTAGCATATTGGGTACCTACCGACCTGGGGAGTTCATCTTTCAGTGTTCTATCTTTTTGCCTTTTCCTACTGTTCATGGGGTTCTCAAGGCAAGAATACTGAAGTAGTTTGCCATTCCCTTCTCCAGTGGTCCACATTTTATCAGAACTCTCCATCCTGACCCATCTGTCTTGGGTGGCCCTACAGGGCATGACCAAGTGGCACTTACCTCAGTAATACAAGGCTGCAAGGTTTTTTTCATATTTAAAATTTGATAAATGTCATTCACTTTGTAGAGAAACTAAAAGGAAAAAACAATATGATCATCTCTATAGATCAGAAAAAAAGATTTGACAAAATTTGAA
The DNA here is from genome assembly GCF_054371585.1 of Giraffa tippelskirchi. Taxonomy (NCBI): domain Eukaryota; kingdom Metazoa; phylum Chordata; class Mammalia; order Artiodactyla; family Giraffidae; genus Giraffa; species Giraffa tippelskirchi. Next base: position 124,570,879 of record NC_137283.1, read on the forward strand.
TTTTAGCATCTATTCCTGAATTTAAATAAAAATAAAATTTCTCACCAAATTCTCTATAAAAATTAACTTCCCCAGTCTGATAAGGAGAATTAAAAAAAAACAACTACAAACCAAAGCATAGTTAATTATGAAAGACAATGTTTTCCCTCTATTATAAGGAATAATGCAATAATTTTCTTTTTCACCATTTCTATCTGACATTGTACCAGAGATCATACCTAGAGAATAGATCAGAAAAAGAAATAAAAATCTTTCACATTGGAAAGGATGACATGACATTTATCTAAAAAATCCTATGGAATCTACAAAAAAGCTACAGAACTAATAATGAGCTTAGCAGGTTACATAGTACAAGATCAACATATAAAAGTCAACTGTCTTTCTACATAGTCTAACAAAATGTGGTGTTCCTGTCTGCTCAGTTGCTCAGTCATGTCTGACTCTTCGTGACCCCATAGACTGTAGACTGCCAGGCTTCTCTGTCCATGGAATTTTTCCAGAAAGAATGCTGGAGTGGGTTTCAATGCCCTTCTCCAGGGAATCTTCCCATCTTCCAGGGGACCTTCCCAACCCAGGGAATGAACCCACTTCTACACTGGCAGATGTGATATTTACCACTATCATCACCTGGGAAGCTCATGAGCCTCCTGAGCATGGTATCAAAAAACAATGCCATTTACAATAGCAAAAATAATCTGAAGCACTGAAATAAACCTGACAAAGAACATACAACATCTGTAAGCTGAAAACTGTAAAACATTGCTGAGATGAAGAAAATTTAAATAAATGGAGAGATATACCATATTCATGACTGAGAAGATGATCTAAAGTTCATACAGGAATGCAAAGGGCCCAGAAGCCATTTGGGAAAAGAAGAACATACTTAGAGGATGGCACCAGCTGAGTTTAGGACATAAAAAGCTATAGTAATCAAGAGAGTGGAGGGCTGGCATTAAGATAGACATATAGGTCAATGGAACTGAATGGAGAAATATATCCACATTTACATCATCAGTTAACTTTCATTAAGGAGGCAAAGACAATTCAGTGAGTAAGGATTCAACAAACCATGCTGGAATGTTCAGATTCCATATGCAAAAGACGAACTTTGATCCATACTTTACATTAAAGATCTAATCCAAAAATTTAAAACAATTTATCTGGAAATGAGTTGGTAGTTTTTAAAACAGTTATATATACACTTATCACACAACCCTGCCATTTCACTTCTAGATATTTACTAAAAGGCATAAAAGGAAATATCCCTATAAAGACATATATGGCTATTTATAGCCATGTTATTTGTAATAGCCCAGAATAGAAAATAACTCAAATGTTTATTAACAGGTAAATGTATTAAAAGATTGAGATAGATCCATAAAATGGAATACTACTCAGCAATAAAAGGTAACAGACTGTTAATACAGACAACAATATAAACTAATCTTAAAATAAGCAAGCTAAATAGAAGACCAAAAAATGCAGATATGCTATATGTATGAATTTATATAAAATTCCAGAAAATACAGAGCATCTGATAGTGAGACAAAGCACATCAGTGATGGCTTGGGAAGATTGGGCAAGGAAAGAATCAAGTAAGGTGAGGAAATGTTTAGTGATAATGAATATCTTTCTTATGTAATCCAGTGATGGTGTCATAAGTTTATAAACATTCAAACTCATTAAAATATAAATTTTAAACATATGTAGTTTATGTCAATTATACCTCAATAAAGCTGTTAATAAAAGAGAGAAGGATTTTGTAAGTCCAAAATTAAGGTAAAATGTAGATCAGAAATGAATCCCAGAGTTAGGCAAGGAAAAATCAGTTTAAAGAAAAAAAGAAAAGATAAAAAGGAAGAGAAACTCTAGAAGGAAGTGGTCTTCAAAATATTGAAGGGCTTAGATATATCATTCAGAATATAGTGGAGAACATCAAGCCATTTCTCAGGCACTGGTGATTTTTAGGAACACAGCTTGAAAAGAATAATGCGAAGTCATGTTAAAGTCAGTCTTAAGACGTAAATGGAGGTTATAGAAGAGACATGGTCAGAACACTCTGAGGAGGAATGAAAGGAAAGGGATTAGGGAACAGGAGTCCAGGACTATAAAAGAGGGTGTTCTGGGATGCGAATCCTCAAGTGTGTTTGACAGTTGAAGGCAAGCAGCCTGTGGAGAGGAAAACTGGAAGACTTAAGAAAGGAAGGAAGGAACAGATGCAGCAAAATTTTAATTATAGGTTGGTATGGAATTAAAGGCACAGTGGTAAAGAATCCACCTTCCAATGCAGGGGACACAAGAGACACAGGTTCAATCCCTGGGTCGGGAAGATTCTCTGGAGTAGGAACTGGCAACCCATTTCAGTATTCTTGCCTGGAAAAGTCCATGGACAGAGGAGAATGGTAGGCTACAGTCCACGGAGTTGCAAAGAGTTGGACATAACTGAGCAACTGAGCACACCAGCACATGGAATTAAGAGTGAAAATGAATCAGGACACTTCAGAAAAGAGATAACCCTTGTTTTCCCCTGAGGGTAAAAAGGAGAAACAAGAAAAGAGAGATGGATAGAAATCCTGGGCAAAACAGTTAAAGAAGAATTAGTAGAGGGGGTGTTCATATAATGAGAGTTCCTATCTTCTAAGTGAAAAAGAAGGTCAAGGTAACTAGCTAAGTTATGCTAGGTGCCTTAGAGGACAGTTAGAAATTTAGAGTAGTTGCTATAGAATCATCCAGAGACAAGTAAAATGTTGGCAGGTAATACTGAAGGCTCAACCAAGTTTGAAAAAACACAAATTACTATAGGGAGAGCCAGCAGCAAATAAAGAGATATGGTTTTCTTTATTCAGGGAAAATAAATGGTTAGTTTGACCCAGAGCTGGAGGTTAGTCAGTGACTACAGCCAAAGGTCAAGAGGGAACAGATTGTGGTTGCTTCTTAAAGTGTATTCAAAATGGTTTCCTTGGTTCTGACACATCCATCCATTCATCAAAAAAAAATATTTACTTAGGATCTGGTAGACCTGGGTTGTGGAGCATGCAGGAACAATTATCTTCAATGAAGGTTAACAATATATAATCAGGAGGAGAATAAATACATTTATTGATTCCTGTTCTTTGCTGTGGACATTCGCCTGCAATTGAATCAAAGCATCTAAGGTTCCAGAAGAGATTTTAACGGTTATAAAGTTCAACATCATCATTTTATTGATGAGGAAATAGACATAGACTATGCTGGAGATTTTTCCAAAGGTAATAAGAAATATAACAAAATCCTTTAGATCCTGGTATTTCAACCACTCACCAAACTTATTTTGCAAAGTTGCTAGTCAACTTTATAGGCAGTATAAAGGACATTATACCTGGAAACACCAAAATATGTGCATTATTATGGAGGAAAATTTTGCTTAGGGAACTCTGTTCTAATGATGACTATAAAAATGCACTAGGCAGTGGCCATATCCATATATTCAAGGAAACTGGATAAAGTAAATTTTAAACTTGGGACAATATCATATTAGATAATACATATTCTTAGCATACTCCAGCTATAATACTGTTCTTTTACATTTACAACTGAAAACATGTGACTGTTTCTAATAAAACTATTTCACTGCCCAGTTTTTCCAATTTCTAGCTAGTTTCTTCACTATAAGGAGTTTATTTGGACTAGAAATTCTGCATTTTCAGCAAAAAAGAACAGGATCAGAAAGTTATTCCCAAATGGGAAATGAGATTATATGTTCCTTGAGGTCAGGTATCATGCTTATTTTATTCACTGCTATATTATGCAGCACTGAGAACATTATCTGTCATATATTAAATGCATAAAAGTATTATTGAATGAACTCATAAAATGAGGCAGATGGACACAATTGATCTTATTGGATGAAGAACATGGTGTCCAAAGTAAAGGTAAATGCAGACTTGACTCATGGAGACACTGAGGGATGCAGGGAGGTCTAACCTAGAAGGTGTAGGTACAGGCAGAGAGAAGCTTCACTATTTGGTACAGCAAACACAGCCAAGAATACCCAAAAGCAGAAGAGGTAGGAGGTTTTTTTGTTTTGTTTTGTTTTGTTTTATGACTCAGTGGCGTTATGGGTCATAATGACTAGTCCGTGGCACACAGAATAAGCTCTGTAAGATACAGGTGACAAGGATAAATTAGGGGAAAATCAGTAAGGTAGAAAAAGCACTGCATCTGAAGTCAGAAATATTGGGTTTGAATTTTATTTTTGTTTTTAATCAACAGTGTGGACTGAGCAATTTGCTTGACCAGCTGCTATTCTATATCCATTTTCTTGCTAATGGACCAGTAGCCACCTAATTGTCAAAACAGGGATAGGGTGGCTTAAACAATGAACATTTACTTCTCACAGTAATGTAGCCTAGGAATGCTAAAATCAAGACTGGCAGATTTGGTGTCTGGTGAGAGCCTACAACCTGTTTCCTAAGACAGTCATCCTCTCTCTGTGCCTTCATGCGGCAAATGGGGAGAGGAAGCCGGGTCTCTTTTGTAAAGGCAATAATCCCATTCATGAGCACTCTACCTTCATGATTGCATCACTTCCAAAGGCCCCATCTTCAAATCTCATCAATCAGGGATTACAGTTCAACATACAAATTTGGGGGAACACAAACATTCCACCTACAGCATCATTCTAACCTTCAATTCCTTCTCCTTTATTCTCTGTGTTGTATAATGACACTAGCTAGTAATCCAGACCAAGATGGTCCTGGATGCCTCCATCTCCCTCACCCTTATATACTCAAGCAATGATTTCATCTTTATTTTCCATTTCTTAAATATCTTCATACATATTCCCTTCTTTCTTCCATACACACTGCTTCCCAGGTTAGACTAACCTCTTCTTCTTCTAGTGTTTCCGACTGTAACTGCAATAGACGAGACCCCAGTTGGATTCCTGGGTCGGGAAGATCCACTGGAGAAGGGATAGGCTACCCACTCCAGTATTCTTGGGCTTCTCTAGTGGCTCAGCTGGTAAAGAATCTACCTGCAATGCAGGGGACCTAGGTTTGATCCCTGGGTTGGGAAGATCTCCTGGAGAAGAGAAAGGCTACCCACTCCAGTATTCTGGCCTGGAGAATTTCATGGGCTGTATAATCCATGGGGTTGCAAAGTTGGACATGACTGAGTATATATATATATATATACACCATACTCTACTATACTCTGCTATACTATACTATACGTTACATATATTTAACCACCCTACCCACATCCCAAAAGATAAAGTCCAAACCCATTATCATTGTATGCAAAAATCTTTCATGACATGAACCTTATTACCCCTTTAGTCTCATCTCAACACCTTCCCCTCTGTCCCAGTCATATTGAATTACTTGCTGCTTCTGTGTGTACTCTCCTCTTTTGTGTCGTGGAGAAAACCATCCCTACCAGAGTAACTACATCCCCATTCTTCCTTTAGGACTCAAATCAAGATTTTCTATGATGCCTTGCCTAGGCTCCATGACTTCTCTGGAAAGAACAGACCACTGTCTATTGTGCGTTTAATTCTCTTATAACAGCCACATACTGTCTTTCTTTCTTTTAACCATGTCAGTCTTTATGACTTTGTGATTCCTTAGAGGTCAGGAGCTATGTCTTATTTACCCTTAATTTCTCAACACATAGCACAGTGCCTGGCACATAGAAAGTACTTAATAATTGTCAGAAGGACAGATGATTGGATTAATGAATGTGTCAGAAAGTTCTAGAGGATGAGAAAATGGGCATGAGCAGAATTTTAAGGTCAAGGCAGTGAGTCAACATGGCAACCTATGTTGGCTTATTTCACACACTGTGTCTGGCTTTAATCTCCCAATTCAAATTCCACTATGTATAGAAGTCTTTAGCTTTGAAAAATTTCACCAGTAAAGCTACCCTCTGGCATTACTGGATCACACAACAGGAGAGAAGGGAACCAGCTGCCTGTAGGAAGTTTTTTTTCAAAATCAATTTTCAATTAAAACAGTAGGGAGCTTCCATTTAAATAATTTTTTGCTTTGTTAAAAGCTTGCAACCTGGAATGAGTCAATCTCAAAAAATTAATAAATACTATCAATAATTTGAATTAGGAAGCTTCACTTCCACCCACATAAACTGCTTATTCCTCTAAGAGAAGTTCATGATTTCCTTTCCCAGTGGTTTAGCTCATTATTTCAAAGTTCTATAGGCCTTATTCCAGGAAGATCTTGGTCTTCTTAAACACAAGTCAAAGAATCTTCAGAGCTAGACTGGTCTTTAGAGATATCTAGAACAATCCCTTCATTTTTATAGATAAAGAAACTGAAATCTAAAGACTGTAAGTACCCAACACCACACTTGCTGTGAAGTCAGGTCTTTCAACTCTCACCTAGTTCCATTTATCACCCTCATCATATTAGAGTCAAATAAAACCCATTCGAAGGAGGCAAGATGAATATCAAACCCCAAACACTACCTAACTCTGCCATCATGGGAAATCTTATGATACTAGAAAGTTTCTCAATGTTCCGCCAGTCATTTTACAAGAGGCTAGTTTGTAAAAAACACACATCCTTTACCATGTGTATTAAGACTGGTGCAGAAGTAATGTTGGTTTTGCATTGTTGAAATTTGATAGGAATACATTCTTAAATAAACATGGTTATATTATTCATAATTTTAATGCACATTTCTTGCTTTATATTTTTTTACTAATGAATTGTTATTTGCTCTTTATTTTATACCTATTTTAGACTATGGAAATGATGTTAGACAAGAAGCAATTTTGAGCAATTTTTTTTATTTGTGTTCAAAATGGGACAAAAAACAACAGAGTCAACTAACAATATCAACAGTGCACTTGGTCCAGAAACTACTAATGAACAAACAGTACAGTGGTGGTTCAAGAAGTTTTGCAAAGGAGATGAGAGCCTTGAAGAAGAGGAGTGCATTTCCTGGCCATCAGAAGTTAACAACAACCAACAGAGAGGATCATCGAAGCAAATCCTCTTACAACTACACAAGAAGTTGCCCAAGAACTCAACGTCGACCATTCTGCAGTCATTTGGCATTTGAAGCAAACTGGAAAGGTGAAAAACCTTGATAAGTGGGTGTCTTATGAGCTGACCACAAATCAACAAATAACTATCTTTTTGAAGTGGTCATCTTCTGTTATTCTACACAACAATGAACAATTTCTCGATTGGATTGTGATGTGCAATGAAAAGTGGATTTTATACTACAACCAGTGACCATCAGCACAGTGTTTGCACAGAGAAGTCCCAAAGCTTTTCTCAAAGCCAAACTTGCACCCAAAAAAAGGGTCATTGTCACTGTTTGGTGGTCCGCTGCTGGTCTGATCCACTACAGCTTTCTAAATCCTGGTGAAACCATTACATCTGAGAAGTGTGCTCAGCAAATCAATGAGATGCATTGAAAACTGCGACACCTGCAACTGTCATTGGTCAACAGAAAAAGCCCGGTTCTCCTCCACAACAACACCTGATTACACACCAAACAACCAATGCTTCAAATGTTGAACGAATTGGGCTATGAAGTTTTGCCTCATCTGCTATATTTACCTGAGCTCTAACCAACCAATTACAGCTTCTTCAAGCATCTTGACAACTATTTGCAGGGAAAATGTTTCCACAACCAGCAGAAGGCAGAAAATGCTTTCCAAGAGTTCATCAAATCCTGAAGCATGGGTTTTTATGCTAAAGGAATAAAACTTATTTCTCATTTGCAAAAATGTATTGATTGTAATGGTTCCTATTTTGATTAATAAAGATGTGCTTGAGCCTAGTTATAATGATTTAAAATTCAGGGTCCGAAACCATGATTATTTTTGCCCAACCTGGTAACATGCATTATTGTCTCCCTCTTTCATGGAATCCTCACTAAAGAATGGCACTTTTTCTTCCTTTTCATCTATGAACTGAATTGACAACTGAGAAATGACTCAAGGAATCTTACAGTCCGTTGGTCTATAGGGCCTATAAGGCACCGTGCTTTATATGAAATATTTGCTATTCTTTTAACTTCACTACCTGGATTCTACCACTTCTTCCTCTTTAAGGTGATAATTATAGTAATGACCTGACCATCAGGTATTTCTTGGGAATTAACAATCAACTGAGGTTAATGGTCCACAGAATAGCCATGGTCCATCAACTCCACCCAGCCTGTCATTAATCCCCAGGAAATGTCCTGCTTCCCAATTGTTATTGCTTAATTTAGACTCTTTTCATTCTCATCAAGCCTTACAATATTGCTACCTCCAACAAGAAGCTTTGTGTTTTATTAGTCCATGTCCTAATGGTTCAGCAAGGGTTATTTCCCTAACTGGTGATCACATAAAACTAGAATGTACCTTATTAAAAGTTACCTTAATAACCATTACAACATCTCCAGACTTTTTAATATTTTATATATTTTATATACGACTTTTAAATCAATACATGGGATAGGGTACTGTATCTTTAATGTTACAACCCTCAACTCATTCTCCAAATCCCTCTTAACCCTCTCCTCTCTCTTTACCTTACAGAATAAATCTTATTACTTTATTTATTTTTACAAGTTACTCTCTCCATTTAAAGTGGTTTTAAACTTCAAATGGTGTCATAAGTTGTCTACAACAATAAATGTTACACATCCCTTACAAGCAATTTCCAGACATTACACAGCCCACACCACTGCCACCTCTTTTACTTGCTATGCAATTCACTGCAATGCTTCATTTCATTCAAAGATGCACAAAGCTTTGCTGGCCCTATTTCTGGTTCATTTCCTTCTTCAGTTTGATGAATGGAGCTACAGGAAGGCTAAGAGAGGTGAGAGTGTGAGGCACAGAGAGAGAAGTCTAGGGATAATATGTAAATATTCAGAGTTCTTTCAGCATCAAAGTCAATTTCAAAAATACATCCAAATCCCTATTATGAAAAATATATATTGTCAACAAATAGTATTTAATAAAAAATGGGCTAAAATGATGCCAATTTTGTCATATTTTTATATGTGTATGAAGCAGAGTAAGAAAAGTCTGGGGGTGGGGGAGGGACAGGGACCATGATTTTTGTTAATTCCATTAATAGTTCTTTTCATACAAATAGAAGACAAAAAAAATATTAAGGATTCAAAAACAAGTATAGAAAGACATAAATGGGTATCAAGAGACCCAGGAGATAAGAGCTTCAGTCTTACATTTGCTGGTCATTAGTTGTATGACTTTTAACTGGTTATTTATTCTCTCTGGATCTCAGGTTCCTCATCTAGAAAATAAGGTATTGAACTAGATGATGTTATCATTTCCTCTTAACTGCAACTCAACTCAGTTCAGTCACTCAGTCGTGTCTGACTCTTTGTGACCTCATGAACCACAGCACTCCAGGCCTCCCTGTCCATCACCAACTCCTGGAGTTCACCCAAACTCATGTCCATTGAGTCAGTGATGCCATCCAACCATCTGATCCTCTGACATTCCTTCTCCACCTGCCCTCAATCTTTCCCAGCATCAGGGTCTTTTCAAATGAGTCAGCTTTTCACATCAGGTGGCCAAAGTATTGGAGTTTCAGCTTCAACATCAATCCTTCCAATGAACACCCAGGACTGATCTCCTTTAGGATGGACTAGTTGGATCTCCTTGCAGTCCAAGGGACTCTCAAGAGTCTTCTCCAACACCACAGTTCAAAAGCATCAGTTCTTTGGTGCTCAGCTTTCTAGATAAATAGATAACAACAACAACTAGATAATGTTTATCATTTCTTCTCTTGGCTTCCCTGGTGGCTCAGACTGTTAAAACTCTGCCTGCAATGCAGAAGACCTGGTTTCGATCCCTTCATAAGGAAGATTCCCTGGAGAAGGAAATGGCTGCCCACTCCAGTGTTCTTGTCTGGAGAATTCCATGGACAAAGGAGCCTCAAGGGCTACAGTCCATGGGGTCACAAAGAGTTGGAAACAACTGAGTGACTAACACTTTCAACAGCAACGTTTTATGATTATTTTAATCCATAATTAACTGTTTGAATAATCAACTATCAGATTTTAATTATATCACAGATTTTTATCAAAATAATTATTTTGTTCTACTTCAAGCTTATATCTGTACTTATATGTTTCCTTATTCATCAAATAATAGATGACATCCTATCAGTACACATACTAAGTCAAGTGAGCAGTATAAAAGACAGTAGTGTAAAAAGAAAAAGTACATGGAAGGCAGTAGATGATTCTTGCTCTTATACCATTTACCTTACAATCTAGTGGGTAAAACTTAAAATGATATTGATGATAATAAGTGGAGATAGGTAAGAAGTGAAGAAGGTAAAAAACATAAAATAAAATGGGCTAAGACAGAGAGTAGATAAACTGAGAATAGAAGAAACTGGTTGTGTATTCAAATCCAAGGTAGCCAAAATTGCTGGGAGAAGAGGTGAAGTTGGCAGGCTAGATGAAGCTGGATCTCATAGTTCATGGTAAGGAGTTTGAGTCCTATCTGAAGTAGAATAAGGCACTATTGGTGACTTTTAATATGCAATTGTTAACTGGAAAATTGACTGCTGACCTTTCCAAAAGGAATATAAAAATAGTTTTATTCCATCATTATATTAGCAATAGAAAGTATTTCAGTTAACCAAGTTTGAACACAACTTTTTAAAATTGTATCTTTTTAAATACCTGTGAGCAACTATGTTAGGTAAATGACTATGATGATTAGTTATATCTTCTATGTCAAATTTCTACTTATGCAAAGAAACTCAAGTGCTGCTTTTACCTTCAAAATGTGCTATAATTCTCACTATGATATATTTTACAATTATTTGGAGAGGATTCAGAATTCCATACAAGTCAAATGGATTTATCAAGGGAGAAGGGACTTAATCTGTACAGATATGCAACTAATAGAATGTTCAAAGACAAGGCCAGAAATTAAGAGCCATTGAGGACATTAATGAAAAAAGAAGGGAGCTGGGTTTAGGCAGCCAGATCTCACTAATGACAGCAATAAATGAGATTACTTTGGGTTTCAGAACTGTTTGGCATGTACCAATCTACTATGTGAGATATAATCTTCAAAGGGAATTGATAAAAGCCTAAGCATTGGGGACTTTTAAACTCAGACTGGGTCACACATAAGGAAGGATTTTCAAGGAATCAGTTCTGCACTAGGAAGAAACTGAACTCCATGACATGCTTCATCCTTATACTTTTCTACTGTTCAATAAAACTTTAAAGAATAAGGGAGGGAGAATTATTCATAATTCTTTTTATCTTCACATATACACAGTTTTTTCAAAGATAACTGTACAACTAATAAAAGTGAAAATATAACTTGCATTATACACTGCAATTTTAGATGTACAGTGGGTTAGATGACATAGAAGCAATAGATGCAATTCTCAGTTGACTGGATTTTAAGGAATTATGATTCTCTAGTGAGGCCTGAGGAAAATTATTTAGTTTTTTTACCACTCAGAATTTTCAACTGTAAAAATGGGGGGAACTAAGGGTGAAATTCTATACAGCATGTTTACATATCAGAGATTTTTGTCTGCGTTGCTCACTTAAACCCAGATTGTGAAACAGTTCTTGATATGTAGTAAGCACTCATAAATATGTTTTGAAATAATGAATCAGTGAGTGCACACATATGTAGAAAAACATGTATAAAAATATGTTAATGGTGTGCAAGTTCACCAAAACTCTGTTATAGATTGCAATAGCATAAAAAAAAAAAAAAAAAAGCTTAAAAGAAGCTTCTTCATCTTCCACAAATGATTTGAATAGAAAGAACATGAACTGTGAAGTCACACAGATCTGGATTGATGTCACAGGTTCATCACTTATGCTAACTCTGTGACCTTGGAGGACTGATCTGGTCTGCCAGTGCAGGAGATGCAGGAGACACGGGTTCAATCCCTGGGTTGGGAAGATCCCCTGGAGGAGGAAATGACAACATTCTCCAGTATTCTTGACTGGAGAATCCCATGGACAGAGGAGCCTGGTGGAACTGCAGTCTATGGAGTCACAAAGACCCATGACTGAGCACACTCCACATGCACGCATGCACTGACACTGAAGATGTCAAATACGGTATGGTTGAAATTTGCAAGAGAATTTAACTGAGTTAAAATATGAGAAAACACTGAATATTGTATTGCCTGACATATAATGAGCCTTCATTAATGGTCACTTTTTCTCTGTTTTCAATTAAATTCTGTATTCCTATATACAACTTGGCCAATTACTCACTAAGATTACTTTCAAAAAGAATCTTTGCTTCCCTGTTATCCTTGGCTGGGGCTGTTTGGTGCTCACAGCATATAAAAGCAAGAACTAGATATTTGAGTTCTACATGTTTAGCCCAAATCTCTCTTTGGTAAATTTTTACATTCAAATGTATTAAAGTTAAAACTCTCAAAAGGAACCCAATAATAAACAAAGCTCTTAAAAAGAATGTTAAATATTACAACATGTCTCTGTTAATCGTGGACATATTTTTGTTCTTACAGATATATGCACACATAAAATAAAGCATTTATTTGATTGTGAATTACAGGTTGTTAAGATTTGGCATCAATTACAAAAATCCAAATTGAAAAAAAATAAGAGAAATAATATAACATAACCCACATCTTTACAAATACAAACACAAATAAAACGCAAACAAAAAAGTCTACCTAATTTTTAAATTCTTACATTTTTGCTTGCTTTAGTTGCTATAATTCTAAAAAGAAAGAATAGACGGATCACTCAAACAAATTAAGTCCAGTTAATATACATGTTATCTTTCAGAAATCATCTAAAGAAATATTTGTGGCAAAGATAATCACTGATGGTTGAATTTACTGGAAAAACTAATTTTGAAGTAGGTCAGGAATTTCTTCAAAGCAGTAAATACACTTAAAAACATCTAACCTGTCAACTATAAATGGACTAACAGTGTTGATCCTGCAAAATTTTTTCACTGTCAAGAACCAAGAAAATGGTCAGCACCATGAAAACTATAAATTGCTTTTAGGATTTATAGTTTCCCATCCTTCTAGAAGTAGCATTTAATAAAATAATCTGGTTCTTACTCCAATTCAATCATTATAGAATAGAGATTCTCAAAACCAATTTGCTTTTATTTCTTTACTGAGTTTTAAGCACCTTTCATCCTCAGAACCAGAGTCTTGCTATCAAAAAAAAAAAAAAAAAGTATTTGTTCATAAGCTCAATAAGATTTATGAATTTTTGAGAGAAAATACCAATGACCTGCAGTGGAGATGTTCTCCCTCCTAAGTCGCTTGTATGGACAGCCCATAAAATGACACAAATCCCTGGGAATTTGCTTGACCTGGGTTTGTGAGGGTTTTACTGTTGTTTCATCTCTTGATGGAGAAGAGCAGGCAGGGAAGTGGTATTTGCCGAGCACTTACTCTGTGCCGTATACTTTATATACATTATAACATTGTATCCTCAGACAACCTGAGCAAGAAGAAGTTCATATGTTCACTTTACATTGGAGAAATTGATGCTCCAATAGACAGTCCATCTAGAAAGTGGCAGAACCTGACCTAGGCAGGGCTTGAGTCTGTTGGCTTCTATCTTTCCAATAAATCATCTCAATGACACATCTTCACCTGAGAAGATAGCTAAGGACAGCTAGGAAAAAGATACACTCTGCCAGGAAGATGTGGAAGGCCTGCACGTTTCAAAAACAGACAATTATTTCAGCAAACAGCCTAAAGTACAGAGCTGGCATTAGCAAAGGAGCTGTAAGGGTTTTAGTTTAGCAAAATAGATGTTCAACTCTTCATGAATTCTTCCTGTCTGCTCTCTCGTATACCCACAATACCACAGATCTCAAACTTTACCTTGTGATTCCAGAGATATTTCAGTGAGCAAATGTTTACAAACATTTTACCTCAGATGTGCAGCTAAGGGAATAACAAGAATCAGATTTCATTTCAGCATCTCCCTCTGCTGTGGTCAGAATCACAGTAAATACAGTGGTGACAGTAACATCTTCCACTTGTTGAGATATTACAAGTCATTATGCTAAGGGCATTTCAAGCATTATATTAATGAACCTTCAACAACTTTTTGAGGTAAGAACTATTACTTCTCCCACTGAAAGGTGTAGGTGATATGGCTTAAGAGGTTAAACAAGCCAGCTGAGGTCCCACAGCTGGTGAGTGGCAGTTTGGAGATCCAGAATCTCGTATGTCAGACACCCACATTCATGCACATGGGTGCTCTGTGCCCCCATCACTACTTGGTTCCCTTGGTCTCTCCTCCCCAAACTTCACCTCCACCCAAAGATGGGTTTTTACTCAGGCTTCAGAGTGGGTACCACAGAAATGATGGCTAGAAAATGTTGTCAAATTTATACACTAATTATTTTCTGTAATTTGTAAATTGTATGCAATTTATACCAAAAAAATTCTGCATTTCCTTTTGTTGAAATCAGCTTTTTACCATCTTGCCAGGCCCCACATAGCCCAAAATGTGTTCATGATATTAAAGATGTTTGCTAAACCCAAAGGTAAGAAGGGGTTACCTGTCTCTCAAGCAATATGATTCAGAAACAAAAGAGACCACTCATGAGAGATACAAAAATGTTTTCCTATTAATTTTCTTCATTTATCTTTTTTGGAATATTTTCCAATTCCTTTGTTAAAGGAGTGTCTTGCTATCTTTCCCCTTTTATTACATTAGCTGTTTCAGGTTTCTCTTGTTATCAGCATTTTTCCCTATCTTAAAAGCAGAGTTATGAGTTTTCTGTCCCTTTAGACTTTATAAGAGAGTAAAAAAAATAGAACTCTATGGAGGCTTTGCCTTATTCAACATTTTACTCAACTTGCACGTCTGAATCAAATCATTCCAGTGTTAATTGATTGGAAATAGTGTTTACTAGTTCACAACTAGAAATAAAATTTGATGGACTTGACCTTGTTCCTCAGGACATATATCACCAAATTTAGAGAAGTTAAAAATGGAAGCAATCAGATGAATTTTGTTGGTGTGTGAGTTCAGTGGATGTGTGTCAGAGTGTGGAATACACTTGTCGACTCTCACAGACACTCTGCGTAACTTCACACAATTTTTAAAACTCACAACTTTGGTAAAGAAAATACAGCCTCTGTTATTGATAGTAAGTTCTCTTGTTTTTCCTACCAGTCATCCTGATGACTTGAATTACTAACAGGATGACTTCTTTTTAACTGCTGAAAATATCCTCTCTAATTTGGGTTTAAAGGGGTTTCTAAATGACTTGTATTTCCTATTCACATGTGGGGAGTTAATACTCTATTGAAACTTGAAACTCGCTTGCAAAATTAAAATGAAGAAAGTAATGCTTCAATGATATAACTTCCTTGACTATTTTTTTTAACCAAGTGAAATAGGGGACCATCAGTTAAAGCTCAGGCACTCCTATGAAGCTGAAAATACTTAGCATCCAAAAAAAAAAAAAACTGCTGTAAGTGGGAAGTTTCCAGTTCTTTCTTTGAAATAAATCAACCGGAAAGTGTCAGGAAACAAAACTAGGGTATTATCTCATGGTCTGGAATCATCTGGCCACAGGCCCTAATTCAGAGCTTCTAGAAAGTTTAATATGGACAGCAAGTAGTTTTAGTCGTGGCAGATCCCAGCTGGGAAAGAAGGAAGCTTCTGTTGTTGTCTTGGATAAGCTGACATTTCTGTCAGTCTCTCCAGCTATAAAATACACGTTAAATCCTTGCTATATAGAACAGTCATGTTTTTAGGATTACTAGGGGAAGATCAGAGCCTTAAATATTCACTAATTGGATTTCAAAAAGATGATCTGATATCATGACTGTAGAGTACCAAAATAGAGGGAAAAAATAAAATCAGTCTGGCCTTTTCTCTGAAGGCCCCCATTTTTCAGGATCTGGGAAAATTACTACTATTTCAGTAGTAACAGAAATAACAATTGTTTTTTGTTTTAAATAAGAGGATAATTAAAAGCAGCTTTAAACCTCTTTACAGGGTCCTTTTTTTGTTTTTTATTTTCCATGTTCTCCAGTCTTCAAAGATTATATTATCCCCAAATGTATTTCATATTCCCAAATAATGGTTCAAAACTCCATCTTCATGACCTCAAGAGTCTAATATTTTGCCTAATCCTCCTCTCCACTGAGGATATTTTAATATGTTCAATAAACAATTAGTGAAGCAGAAAGACATACTGTTCTGTACACAGAAATCGTACAAGAAGAGTTTTCTAAGGAATAATTAAAAGCAGAATTTAAGGGCTATTTCTATGTCATTCACACTGTGCCACTTAAATTGCATTCCACCCCATATCTAGGTAGGATCCTGGCTCCCTGAGCTCTCAGGAGACAGTGTATATTTCTCCGTTATAGATAGTACTTAGCACGGTGGAGTATGGAGGCTCACCTTTGTGACTCTTTTCCTATAAGACTCTTCAAAGCATGCCAATATGTTCTGTTTCATAGTCCTGATATCTATCACAATTCTTAGCATATTAACAACAATCAATAAATATTTATTGTGGAGATATTGCATCCTTGAAAGGAAATCTTTAGAGTTAGAAATTTAGTTGATATAGCAACTGTTCCCAAGTGTTTATTTGTGATAAACTTAAGTTTCTTCAATTTTGATCTACTCATAGATTAAAATATTATAAATATCTCCCCTTCATTGTTGGAAGACTCAGGGGGCTTGGTTGCCTCAGCAACTTTGGTTTTTCACATTCATGGGAGAGTCAGAATAACATGAGTGATGGTATTTATTGACCACATGCTGTGCTGTTCTAAGCCACTTCAGTCAGTGTCTGAATCTGTCCAAACCTATGGACTGTAGCTCTTCAGGCTTCTCTGTCCAGGGGCTTCTCCAGGCAAGAATACTGGAGTGGGTATCCATGCTCTCCTCCAGGGGATCTTCCTGACCCAGGGATTGAACCCACGTCTCTTATATCTCCTGCATTGGCAGGCCAGTTCTTTACCACTAGTGCCACCTGGGAAGTGCTTCTTGATCACCTACTTTGTGCTAAATACAGGAAAGAGAGAGAAAGAAACTGATTTAAGTCACTTATCAGCGTTGGGAGGTAGATGCTGAATCTGAGAGAAAATAGATTGAAAAAAATAAAAGGATTTACTGCACAAGTTAGACATTTTCATGTAATTGAGATTCTAAGTAATAGATGTTTAAAAACTAAAATGATCGATCATGTTCTAAAATATATTCTTGCTGTTCAAAAATCTTAAAGACTCTATTTTTTGTTGTTGATTTATATCTCATATCAAAACCTGCTTCAGGCCTCTCCTTCAGCATCCACTGTATAATCTGCATTTTAGATTTTTTTCAAAAAGAGTAACAAAATATTTGTGCATGAAGTTACATTAAACAGGCCCATCTCATTTTTTATAAGGTTGCAAATGAGTGTACTCCCAGCACCTCTCCATTTGAATATAAACCCTTTAGGTCAATAATTTGTTAAGGTTTTATATAGTCTCAGAACCCTTACTTCAGACAAAATCTTACTATAATCTTTCAAAACAAAAAATTGCCTACGTGGCTCCACTTCCCTAGGCTGCTGCTAGGGCTCAAAGTAGAGTTGAAAGCTGTTGTCCTAAAGATCAAGTTGATTCCTATAAGAAATGAGCTCTTAGAAAATCTTCAGGTAAATAAACATCAAGCCCAGTCTTATTGACATTTATACATAAAACAAATAACTGTGAAAAGTTTATTTATTGAAATTAGTTTATCTAAATAACTTCTATATTTCTATGATGATGAGAATAGACATTGGTTCCCTTGTGTCTGTAAAAAGGCAAAAATGAGAAAATGAAGCAGTGATTGAAAATTAATGTGTTCAATTATTCTTCTCATTTTCATTCTTCTAATTTTATTTGGTTTCCTGGGATTGTCACTATGTTATTAAAACAATCTCACTGTACTAAACATACATAAAAAAATGTCAGGATATAGTAGCTCTATAGCAAATATTAATACACAATTTATATTTCATTTTATAGTTTAGAAATTGCTTTCACTTGATTTTTTTTTTAATAAATTTATTTATTTTAGTTGGGGGCTAATTACTTTACAATATTGTAATAGTTTTTGCCATACATTGACATGAATCAGCCATGGGTTTACATGTGTTCCCCTTCCTGGACCCCCCACCCACCTCCCTCCCCATCCCATCCCTCTGGGTCATCCCATTGCCCCGGCCCTGAGCCCTTGTCTCATGCATCGAACATGGAATGGTGTTCTGTTTCACATATGATAATATACATGTTTCAATGCTATTCTCCCAGAACGTCCCACCCTCACCTTCTCCCTCAGAGTCCATAAAATTGTTCCATGCATCTGTGTCTCTTATTCTGTCTCGCATATAGTACCAAGTCACTTGATATTTAATATTTGCCCGGTCCTTGGCAGCAAGCACCCCTATTTTTCAGATAAAGACACTAAGGTTCTTCAATGTGGCTAACTATAAAACAGGCATTTATAGTAGGCTCAGGATTAAATTGTTCATACCCAGAAAGACAATTTTTTCTATTCTGCATTGTTAATGAATAATTTTTGAAAGAGTAAAATTATGATCCTCAGAAAAAGATAAATGAACACATGCCAAAGGTTTAATATAACTCGCTAATGAAGTAACTAGTAAGATGTTAAAACCAGTCCAAAGGTCATTTAAGTATCTAGCTCTATGAAGGCAATTAAACAGATTGCTGAGTTAGACACAAAACTGGTTAATGTTCAACATAGCCAAACCCCACAACTTTGGGGATTATCTGTCTCATCACACAAAAAGCATTTATAACTATCCCAGACAAAAATCAGCAAGTTAACTACTGCCAATACATACTTTAAAAAAAATAGCCAAATAAATAAGAAGTCAAGCTCAGCTCTGTTATGAAAGAATACCCAGTATTCTCTTTTGCTTATTTCTACATTTCAGATAATTTTACAGTATATTATATAGCTGCTTTACTAGAGACAGAAGAAAAAGACACATCGCCTTGGATTTCCAAATAATGGGAAATTGGCTATGAAAAGTTGAGAAATTATAGTACAGAACAAGCTTGGCCTGAAGGCTTTAGGAATAGTAGCTATTAATTTTCAGTGAAGGAATCAAGAGTGTCTGCCTAACAGGAAGAATTGCAAATAATGCCAGACTTGGAAAACAACCACGACAGCCATAAACCAAAAGTTTGTCTTTAAGAATCCATTTTTATTAACTATTTCTTGGTGTTCCTGCTCTGTGCCAAGAGAAAAGACTGCTCAAACAATAAAGATAAAGTCCCTGCCTGCCCTTCAGGTCATCCCTGTATTGAGGGGAAACTAGTTCTTCAGCAGTAATCTGATTATGATACTAGTTAAGTTCCTATGGAAGCATAGGTGAGGGACTCCATTTGAGAGAAGAGGTGAAGAGATCAGGAAAGGCTTCCTGGAGAAAGTGTCTAGCCATTGAACACTGGTTTGAAGGAAGCATAGAAGTTATCTGGGAGAGGGGAAGGGAGTACTATGGGGAGATTCATGGGCTTTTAAAGTGCTCGGGGTTATAGAGCAGGAAGTGAGGGTGAGGAGAGAAATAAGAAATGAGGTTGGGGAGCCATCAGGAGGGAGACAAGTTAGGGGCTTCTCTGCACTGCTGAGATCGCTTCATCCTGCAGACAAAGGAGCCTATTGTAGCATTTTCAACTGAGAAATACAGTAGGTCTCTGGTGGCAGGATGAAGAAGGGACTTAAAGGGGAAGGGAACAGGAAGAGCAATTAGGAGACTGATATGGTTATAAAATAAGGAGATGATAATGGAGATAAGAAAAGTGATCCAAGACTGTGATAACAGGCTAGGGGAAGCTGTTATGCTTCCTGGGGATGCTCGCCTGACTAGCTGTCTTTCAGCTTACTCTGTCTCCCTCTTTGACAGCAGAGGAGATGGTTTTCTGCTGTATGGGATGGCTTAGCTGGAAGAGAACCAAGGTCAAGTCTCCCCTGGGAGCCATTAGAAGCAGGATGGGCGGGTAGGGGGGAGGCAGGCAGGCTTCTCTCAGATGCCTGTGAAGCCCTGACAGTCCCTTGCCTTCAGGACACCTCCCGCTCCTCACTTCTCTGCTCTCCGCTGATCCCACTCCCTGACCCGAAGTCACAGACATTTATTTCTTTTCTTCACTTTTTAGTTTTCACACTCTGGGCTCCATCAGTGACTTCTGAGAGGAAGCACTTGTTCATAAAAGAGCCATCCATTTCCACACACGGCAGACAAAGGAACTTCAGCAGCTTTATTCCGCCGTTTCTTCACAATTACCCATTTCTTTCTCAGGGCCAAAAAAGTTGAATCGGCTTTGAAATCCAAATGAAACTCCCAAGCACTTGCTAGGTACTTCATTCTGAAAGTAAGGGAGCCCAGGAGAAACAGATTTCTTCAGACACCTAAGAAAAATGGAAAGCCCTTTTCTCCACCTAAATCCATCAGCTCTCTCAGCCTTAGTTCTTCCTCAAACTTTTCTGTCTTGACATCTCCTAGGAAAATGCACATTGTCAGCTTGACTGTTGTTTATTTTTGGTTTTATTTTCTTTCTTCTTCTTTTTTTAATTCTTTTTGTGGTTCTTAGCCAACTCAGTAAGAGTTACTCAACAGGTCTCCTGACATTCTGAGTTGTGCCGAAATGAAAGCACACAGGCCCAGCTGAAATGCAGAAACATCCCATGGGTGCTGAGAACCACAAAGATGCTTTCTAAATTTGTATCCTTCAAGGCAAGAGACCTTTAATTAAGAAAGGATATAAATATAACAAATGTAGATGAATTCCCTGAAGTTTTAAGTAGGGACCCCAAGATTATGCCAGGGATAAAAACTGTGCCTTGAAAATTCTTGATTGACTCCACTAATGAGAGCCTGAGATTTCTCCCTCATAACCCCATGCCTATCTCCTGATTAATTTCCTTCCAATACTTAATCTTCAGTGCCTGACACTTTAACCACTAAGTTTATTATTCTAAAAATAGTATTCTAGCTGTGCCAACTTAGCAGATACACATGTGACAATCTCATTTCTACATCATTTCCTTAGGTGTTTAAATGTTAATATCAGACTTGTACAAAATGTAATAAACAACCACCCTAACAGAGATAAGTAATTTTTCATCCAGCACTATGTCCTAACTCCTATATGTGAAAGGACTTCCACAAATTTTTCCACTCTGAACCCTCAGTGGAATGGATAAATGATCTTTTACGGGAACAAAAAGGAAAGTCACTATATTTCCATCTGTGAGCAGGAATGGATCTCTAGCTATACAAACCGATCAAGGTAGCTTATCCCACTCCACCTTGGGCTGTGCCATGTCAGTGAATTTTTATGACAACTTCTAAGATAAAAATAAATTATGGAGGATTTTTCTCGAGACTCTAGGTTAAGAAATTCATTATGCTGGGAAACAAGGCAGGAGTCAGGCATCAAGACAAAATCAGAGGGAACAATTTAAGTTGGGTAGTAAGATGAGATTTATGTCTCAATCCTTTTTCCTCTCTTGGCAGTGATAGGTGAATGGATACACAGGAAGATAGTTCAGTTCACATAAAACCTTTACTAGGAAAAGGAGACATCGTTACACCTCACCGTAGTCTACTGAAAGCCCAGCGCTTGTAGTCATGAATGTGGTTGCCTCGGTGCACCTGATTTTCCTACAATTATAATGTGCCGCCTGCTATCACCACCTGCTGGAAGTACTGCCCTGCTTCCTGGGCACACTGCTTCCTCCCTCACAAGCAGAAGACTACAGTTGCTGGAATGAAAGATGAGTTTGGCTCCTTGCCAGTGTGCCCAGGAACAGGTAATCAATAGGAAAAACACACCAACCTTGGATTTCTCCTTTAGCAGTCTTTTAAATGAAGGTCTCTACTTCACCCCACCCTCTACCTCCCCCCACCACAAAACAAAAATCCCTGTAAATTACACATATAATATTTGAGGCAGCATTGTTAAATACAGTTCTCAAAACTCCATATCTCCATGGTGTTTTACAGCACACCCTAAAACTTTTTTCTCTTCCTCAATGTCATATTAATAACTTTTTAACTCCAGTGGTTCAGATATGAAAGAAGGATCATTTCATAGTCACTTCACAAGTCTGGGAAAGCATAAACACAGGTGAACAATATTGTACTGTCAATATGTTTCCATGCAGACTTTAAGTAAGTTGTAGTGAGCTATTTACACTCTTGTGTGTTGCGCAAGGACCCTTGAAATTGCACCGCTTAATTATGTGACATCTACTTTAAGATAGTCAGAAAATATCGCATGCGTCTCTCTTTATCCTCTTACCCACCACAACAAAATAGAGAAAAAGATGGAAAATGTGCAAATTGAAAAATCTTTGGGTAGAATATTGCCTAACATAACACGTTTGCTGCCATGTTTCAGTAATGCAACAAATTATTGGTGTCATCTTGGGACCTCTGGGTCACTCTTATCCATTCAGATCTCTGTCTCCAGCTCAGGGTTGCCTTCTCTCCCTCTGAGTCCAGCATTATCCTACAGGCAAGATGCAAACCACCCAAGATGACTCATACAATAACTTGACTTCTTGGTTCCTTGTAGCTCCATCTTTAAGGACATTCTCTTTCACTTATACACAGCCATACATTTTATGTCCATATTATAGACACTGACTCCTTCACTTCTAAAATATAAATGTAGACATTTTGCTCTTTCACCACAGCTTTGTTATTTTCTGGCATTCTTAGGCTTCAGTACAAATGAACTTTTCTTCAAGCTTTCTGAACCACAGTCCGATCTTCTCTCTCCATCTTTATCAATCCCCGACGGGTTTTCTTTTCTTAGGCAAGTGAATCCACCACTCCCAGAATGCTGCTGATTGTATCATCAATTTCCTTTTCCTATCATTTTCCTGTCCACCCACTTGGCAAAATCCAGAAAATCCAGTGTCTGTCAAATGAGGCAGATTGCTGCCAACATTAAATAGCAGTCACCAGTCTCAGCTGGGAGCTCAACAGGTCCAGATATTATGCTCTATTTCTCTATCATTCACTCCAGTTCTCCACCAGAGCTAGTTCAACATTATGAAACTGAAGAGATGAGGCTTGTCTGAGATACAGGTGTTGGGGTTATTAGTACACAGGTGGTAAGTGAAGCCCCGGATGCAATTGCCCAGGGAGAATTTGAGGAGTGAGAAGGAAATGGCTCAGGAAAGAACCTTGAGTAACACTAATATTGGAACAGGTGTTCAGAAGAAGAAAACACAGACTTGCAAAAGAAACTGACAAGAAATGGCTAAAACTAGGGGAGAAAACCAAAGAAAAAGTGGCATTGGTTTTGTCAAGCAAATTGATCACATTAAGAAGGAGAGGACAATGAAAATGTCAAACATTATTGACAGAACACATGAATTTTATAGACTAACCCTCCAGGTTTAAAGAGAGAGATGTCACTGAGGATGGTGGAGAGGGAGTTTCAGTGGGAAAGAGGGCAGATGCCAGATTTCATCAAGCTGAAGCCTAAGAAGGGCATAAGGAGTAGGGAAAGAGTATAATCAGTTTTGACAAGAAGTTTGGATGGGAAGGCAGACTCAGGAATACTAATTGAAAAGCATTAGATCTTGAGATAGAGGGTTGCTATTAACTCAAAACCTACCTTTGAAGTATTTAAGAGTGACTGGAGAGTCTGCAGAAACTACCTGAGATTTCCTCCAGAGAAAGAGAAAGAGCTAGTCTACAGAGTTGAACAGAAAGGGGCAGTGGTGAGAAAGATGGCATCGTTTTCTCTGTGCGTCCATCAAAAAAAAAAAAATACTGTTTGCTTAAAAAGACTTTATTAAATCTCTTGGTTGTTTGCCATTGCTGTAAGCATATGTTCAAACTCTTTAAAGTGGCTTAAAGCCCCTTGCTGACCTGGCACTGGCCTAGCTCTCCTGGGCAGTCACCACTCTTCCCAGACCTTGTTCCAGCCATGGGGAACAATTTCTCACCTCCATGGTTTTGGATACAAAGTTCCATCTTCCAGGAAGTCTATCTCCACTATTGTCCTGGCCAACACATATCTACCTCTCATTGTAGAATTCCTTCCTCAAAGGAAGCTTTTCCTGTTTCCAAAATCAAGGTCAAGGGCCCTGTCTCCACATTCCCAAAGCATCCTGCACTTGCCTATCACACCTTCTTTCACAGGTTATGCTACAGCTATGTCTGACTGTTTCTTTCACTGCACATTTGAACTCCATGAGAACAGAGGCCATATCTACCTTATTACCATTATATCACCAGAACCTAGTACATGGCTTGATGTATAGTTGCTCAATAAAAACAATTACCCAAGTGACAAATCGATACAATTTAAAGAAAAGCTAAAGCATTTGGTTAATCATATGACAATTTTATTCAAAATTAGCTGAGATTATTGAAAATAAGAGTATTTTATCTATTACTACTATAGTTTAAACATTTTTAATGACATCTAATACTTCTTACCCTACTTGAGTCATTTTTATAGCACATTTCATATTCTAATATGGGCTTTCCAGGTGGTGCTAGTGGCTAGTCAGGTAAAGAACCTGACTGCCAATGCAGGAAACATTATTTATTTATTCATCATGCTGACTATGAGAGTTCCTTCTCTAGAATATAAGCTTCCTGAAGGCAAGGACCCTTTCTGTTTTGTTCATTGATGCATCCTCATACAAGCATGCCCTGGAACATGAATAAATAAAGGGATGAATGAAATGTTTCTCCATGTTCTTTTCATTAATTAGGAATTTAATAATATAAGATTTTTTACCCTACATCTGAAAGTATGTAAAATAACTTACATATTCAAACATGGTGCAACCTAACTCATCTCCATTTTAAATAAATTCATTTTATTATGCTAAGTGAAATAAGTCAGACAGAGAAAGAGAAATATTATATGATATCACTTATATGTGGAGTCTAAAATACAAAACAAACTAGTGAATATAACATAACAGAAACAGACTCACAGAAACTGAGAATAAACTAGTGGTTACCAGTGTGGAGGGGGGAGTGGAACACAGGGGTGGGGAAGTTGGAGATACAAACTATGGGGTGTAAGATAGGCTCAAGGATGAATTGCACAACATGAGAAACATAGCCAATATTTTATAATAACTTTAAATGGAAAGTAATCTTTAAAAATTGTTTTAATTTTTAAAATTTAATATTGAAAAAGAACTAGCAAAAAATAAAACAAACAAATAAAATAAATCCAGTCCATCCAAAAGTAGCAGAGCTACTCTTTCCAATAATTACAGTTGGGAACAATAAATTCAGTACTAATTTTTACAGTAGATAAAGTTAAGTGGGAAACCTGCAGTATTATATCATTTTTACCTCCCTGACAGGAAAAAGGATAAAACTTTCATCTGCAGAGTCAAAACTGTTCTTGCAACTGTTCTCATATAGGAATTTATGGCAACACTCCTTGCATAAAGTACACAGAGTCTTACAATGGATAATATCAAAAAATTACATTTTTTCACTAAAGGCATAAATAAAATGGGCAAAAGGACAATTCTCACATCAACAGAGAGCACAACATTTTGTCATAACTCAGCAAAGGCATTTTTGTAAAAGTCTGGTGAAATCGTCTAGACACTCTAGTTATGTTAGCCTAAAAATACAGAGAAAGATAATCTCTGTTGATTAAAATGAGAATAGAGGTAAATTAAAATTTTATTTGAGACAGGGATCAAGAAAATCCCCATGGAAAAGAAATGCAAAAAAGCAAAATGGCTGTCTGAGGCGGCCTTACAGATAGCTGGAAAGAGAAGAGAAGCGAAAAGCAAAGGAGAAAAGGAAAGATATTCCCATCTGAAAGCAGAGTTCCAAAGAATAGCAAGGAGAGATAAGAAAGCCTTCCTCAGGGATCAGTGCAAAGAAATAGAGGAAAACAACAGATTGGGGAAGACTAGAGGTCTCTTCAAGAAAATTAGAGATATCAAAGGAACATTTCATGCAAAGATAGGCTCGATAAAGGACAGAAATGGTATGGACCTAACAGAAGCAGAAGATATTAAGAAGAGGTGGCAAGAATGCACAGAAGAACTGTACAAAAAAGATCTTCACGACCTAGATAATCACGATGGTGTGATCACTCACCTAGAGCCAGACATCCTGGAATGTGAAGTCAAGTGGGCCTTAGAAAGCATCACTACGAACAAAGCTAGTGGAGGTGATGGAATTCCAGTTGAGCTATTTCAAATCCTCAAAGGTGATGCTGTGAAAATGCTGCACTCGATATGCCAGCAAATTTGGAAAACTCAGCAGTGGCCATAGCACTGGAAAAGGTCAGTTTTCGTTCCAATCCCAAAGAAAAGCAATGCCAAAGAATGCTCAAACTACCGCACAATTGCACTCATCTCACACGTTAGTGAAGTAATGCTCAAAATTCTCCAAGCCAAGCTTCAGCAATATGTGAACCATGAACTTCCAGATGTTCAAGCTGGTTTTAGAAAAGGCAGAGGAACCAGAGATCAAATTGCCAACATCCGCTGGATCATCGAAAAAGCAAGAGAGTTCCAGAAAAACATCTATTTCTGCTTTATTGACTATGCCAAAGCCTTTGACTGTGTGGATCACAATAAACTGTGGAAAATTCTGAAAGAGATGGGAATACCAGACCATCTGACCTGTCTCTTGAGAAACCTGTATGCAGGTCAGGAAGCAACAGTTAGAACTGGACATGGAACAACAGACTGGTTCCAAATAGGAAAAGGAGTACGTCAAAGCTGTATATTGTCACCCTCCTTATTTAACTTACATGCAGAGTACATCATGAGAAACGCTGGGCTGGAAGAAACACAAGCTGGAATCAAGATTGCTGGGAGAAATATCAGTAACCTCAGATAGGCGGATGACACCACCCTTATGGCAGAAAGTGAAGAAGAACTAAAGAGCCTCTTGATGAAAGTGAAAGAGGAGAGTGAAAAAGTTGGCTTAAAGCTCAATGTTCAGAAAACTAAGATCATGGCATCTGGTCCCATCACTCCATGGGAAATAGATGGGGAAACAGTGGAAACAGTGTCAGACTTTATTTTTGGGGGCTCCAAAATCACTGCAGATGGTGATTGCAGCCATGAAATTAAAAGACGCTTACTCCTTGGAAGGAAGGTTATGGCCAACCTAGACAGCATATTTAAAAGCAGAGACATTACTTTGCCAACAAAAGTCCGTCTAGTCAAGGCTATGGTTTTTCCAGTGGTCATGTATGGATGTGAGAGTTGGACAGTGAAGAAAGCTGAGCGCCAAAGAATTGATGCTTTTGAACTGTGGTGTTGGAGAAGACTCTTGAGAGTCCCTTGGACTGCAAGGAGATCCAATCAATCCATCCTAAAAGAGATCAATCCTGGATGTTCATTGGAAGGTCTGATGTTGAAGCTGAAACTCCAATACTTTGGCCACCTCATGTGAAGGGTTGACTCATTGGAAAAGACCCTAATGCTGGGTAGGATTGGGGGCGGGAGGAGAAGGGGACGACAGAGGATGAGATGGTTGGATGGCATCACCGACTCGATGGACATGGGTTTGGGTAGACTCCGGGAGTTGGTGATGGACAGAGAGGCCTGGCGTGCTGCAATTCATGGGGTCGCAAAGAGTCAGACACGACTGAGCGACTGAACTGAACTGAACTGAACTGAACATTTTATTGTAGATGTTTAAGAGGCAAATTTTAAAACAGATGGCTTACAATTTAAAAAATAACTTTGTCATATTGAGACAGCAGTACCTCTTTATTGGTCAAAATTTGAGGAGTAAAATAATGTACACATGCAAAGTACCCAAAATCCCGCCACTCTAAGGGAACTTACTGTAGTATACACACTAGCACATCATCCCAACACACATACATACACACACATTTTCAGCCAGCTATGTCTAAAATGAAATTATAGCTCTCCCTGAAGTTTATGATTCACCTTATACTACATAACTATATGTATTTTATAACTGAAATAAGATCTTAATATTCATGATATTTTTAATTTGGTTTTCTCCCTAATTATAAATGCACTATGACCACCATTCACTTCAGACCAGAGAACATGTGCTTTATACAGAGTATCTATACAGCTGATTCTTGAATAACATGAGTTTGAACTGTGTGAGTCCACTTATAAGCAGACTTTTTTTTTCAATTAATAAATACTATAGTACCATATGATTCACAGTTGGTTGAATCTGTGAATGTGGAACCACAGATATAAAGGAACCATGGATATAAAGGCCTGACTACAAAGTCATACTCAGATTTTCAGCTGTATAAAGGATTGGCACCCCCTGACTTCCATGTTGTTCAATATATTATACAAAAT
This sequence comes from Giraffa tippelskirchi, assembly GCF_054371585.1. Lineage (NCBI taxonomy): Eukaryota > Metazoa > Chordata > Mammalia > Artiodactyla > Giraffidae > Giraffa > Giraffa tippelskirchi. Next base: position 124,599,199 of record NC_137283.1, read on the forward strand.
ATATAGTATATATACATATACTTCATTACTAGTGAGTCATTGTAACCTCAAAGTTCTACACTATATATAGCATAAAACAAGGTAAGGTGAGCCTGAAAATGTTTTAGATTTTTTTAATCCAACTGTCCCCTTCATTCAAAGAAGTAAATATCACTAGGACTTATAGTTATTACTTTGTATTTTCAACACAGAATGTCACTAGACCAACCAAAATATTTTACTTGCAAAATACATCTCTGAATAGCTAAATAAGTTAATCTGCTGACCAATATATTCTAATCTTTAAAATAAAGTATGTTTTCAGCCTAAAGGAGAATGCTAAATTTTAAGGAGAATGCTAATCTCTTTGGTATAACCCAATATCCTTTACGGGCTTCCCTGGTGGCTCAGAAAGTAAAGAATCTGCCTGCAATGCAGGAGACCCAAGTGTGATCCCTGGGTTGGGAAGATCCCCTGGAGAAGGAAATGGCAATCCACTCCAGTATTCTTGCCTGGAAAATTCCATGGACAGTGGAGCCTGATGGGCTACAGTTCATGGGGTTGCAAAGAGTCAGACATGACTGAGTGATTAACACTGTCACTTTTGTTTTCAATATCCTTTATATATCCAATTTCTTATTATAGCAAACTATGGTGGAAATTTTAAAACCACAGCTCTAATTTGGAACAAAAACATTATGTGCTTCTATTTCCATTGTTCCAAAGTTTCTGAATTGTTTACCAAGTTGTTTCAAAAAAGGTTTTAAAAGAGCAGTGATAAGATGTTGTTTGTTTTATACACTTTGAAATCACATTTTATGAGACCATTTCTGCCTGTTAAGAGTTTGGCAGCAGTATTTAGAGACATGCTTACAAATATATATAGTATACTACATAATAATAAATAAATCAAATAAAACATTAAATATTGAGGTTCTACAATCTGGCCACACAGATGACTCTTATCTGTTGTGCCAGTGTTAATGATGAGTTGATGAACACTGAAATATCCTTGAGCTAGTCTAATAATTTCATCAATAATATGAAAGAGAAACATCAGTGATTAACATAATTGTGTCTGAATCTAAATCACTCTTCGTACAAAATATTACTTTGAGAAATCCTAGCTCTGTCATTTAGGCTGTTGAGGGAAATGTAGCGTGTTTTTCTAAACAATGTCTAATAAAATGATTGGTGTGTTCATCAGAGATAATGAAGTATCTTAGTCTTATAGATGAGATTGGCTTTGATTTATATGAATCTTGAAGGAATTAATTCCAGCCAATGGTTTAGCAAGGAAAAGAGACCATTCATAATTCTGGTCAGCTCGGGTGGTCATAACAAAATGCCATAAACTGAGTGGCTTAAAAAACAAAAATTTATTTCTCACAGTTTGAGGGCTGAAATCCAAGATCAGGATTCTAACAATGATCAAGTTTTGGTGAGAATTCTCTTCTTGGCTTGCAGAAGCTGTGTGCTTATCTGGCCTTTCCTAGGGGAGTGCAAATTTAAAAATAAAATCATTTCTTCTTTTTATAAGACCACAGATTGTATTGGATTAGATCCCCAGCCTTATGACCTCATTTAACTATAATTGCCTCCTGAAAAATTTTCTCCAGATATAGTTACATTATGTATTAGGGTTTCTACATGTAAATGGAAGGAAATAATTCACTTCATAGCATTTTTCAAAACAGTCTTTGAAGATTCTAGCAGAAATAAATTTTCTTAGTGTTTAAAATTTTATTTTGACAAAACAGAAATGCAGAGCAAATGAAGTTACTAGCTTCTTGGATGGAAAAATTTCTAGCACCTGAGAAATATGTAGATGATTTTAGGGGCTGAATTTTTGAAACAAATATTGGTTGAAAGAGATAGAGATTTGAGTTTCATAATTCTTCTTAACATTCACTCAATTCATTTAACAGATATATACTGAGTTCCAAAAATGTACCAGGCATTGCCTGATGCTTTTAGCATGTTTCCTAAATAAAGCAGACACAAACCTCTGCCCTGATTTAGCTTACTTTCTAAGATAGGACAATAAATGATTGATAAACTTAAAAAATAATTGTTTTAATAGAACATTAGATGTTGAGCACTGTAGAAAAAATATAACAGGGTAAGAGGAGAGATACTTGGGGGTATAATTTTAAATAGAGTGGTCAGAGTTAGGACTCTGCAGGTGGTTGATGGATAATTCTAACTCATTTTGGAAACAGAATGTGGTTCCTGAAAGTATTTTTTTTTTCTTTTAACCAAAGGGCTCAGTATTGATGTTGGCCCTAGTATTGAAAGGAACTGATAGGAATAAATATTTCTATTTCCTGCACAGAGGAATGTAGGCTGGCATAGTGGAGATAAAATGAACTAGATAGAGTTAATGGCATTGGAAGTATCAATGAAAATGCGCAAAGGAGGCCAACTAGAGGTTTTGAAAGGCATAGGGTCCACATATCTATTATCTCATAGAATTTCAAGAAATAACCCTTAAATTTCAAATACAGGAAAAGGGTGTTAAGAGGAGAGCCAAAATACTTTGTATTCAAGTGTCTTTCCCCAGTACTTAGGTAAATAAGCACAATTCTCGTATAATTCCTGATGATCCAGAAGGTAGCCTAAGAGTCAGTCTAAGTGACTAAAACTTCCCAAGTGATGCCACTTGGTGATGTCACAACATAAATGAGTTAGAGGAAGTATAAGCCATAGAGACTGTAAACTGTGATAGCCTAGTTTGAGAGTTACAGCGAATTTTTATGTATAAATTATCTTGTAACAAGATAGAGGGACAGATCACGTTACCAGCAGTATCTGGCATCCATCTGGTTGATGCCCTTTGTTTGGGTGACGGTCTATCGGTGGTGGACTAGGGACATGAAACTTAAGAATCTCAAAGGTTTCCCCATGCACATGAGAACTGCAATCACTTCAGCATCCCATGCCTCACTCTGTGTGTGTGCTCAATCAGTCAGTCACGTCTGACTCTTTGTGACCCCATGGACTGTAACCCGCCAGGCTCCTCTGTTCATGGGATTTTCCAGACAAGAATACTGAAGTGGGTTGCCATTTCCTTCTCCGGGGTATCTTCCCAACCCAGTGATCAAATTTGTGTCTCCTGCACTGGCAGGCAAATTCTTTAGCACTAAACTACCAGGGAAGCCTCCCTGCATGTGTACAAGTAGAGTAATACTACAACAGCTCTATGAGGTAAGTTGAATTATTATCCCCATGTTACTGATGAGAGGAGACTGCTGTTCTTCTACCTTGAAATAATGGTCTCTGGATTGTCACAACTATCAAAGCAATTCTAGGAGTGGAACTCTCTCATTTACCTTATGGTACTCTGTTTCTTACAGAAAGCATCTGCCTGGCAGTTTCGGGCTACCTGACAGAGAGTGGCCCCAAAGAAGCATGGGTCATGGTGAAGAGTTCTGACAGAATGTGGTCCACTGGAGAAGGGAATGGCAAACCACTTCAGTATTCTTGCCTTGAGAACCCCATGAACAGTATGAAAAGGCAAAAAGATATGACACTGAAAGATGAACTCCCCAGGTCGGTAGGTGCCCAATATGCTACTGGAGATCAGTGGAGAAATAACTCCAGAAAGAATGAAGAGACGGAGCCAAAAAAAAAAACAGCGCCCAGTTGTGGAAGTGACTGTTGATGGAAGTAAAGTCCCATGCTGTAAAGAGCAATATTGCATAGGAACCTGGAATGTTAGCTCCATGAATCAAGCTTAATTGGAAGTAGTCAAACAGGAGATGGCAAGAGAGAACATTGGCAGTTTAAGAATCAGTGAACTAAAATGGACTGGAATGGGAGAATTTAATTCAGATGACCATTTTATCTACTTCTGTGGGCAAGTATCCCTTAGAAGAAATGGAGCAGCCCTCACACTCAACTAAAGTGTCCGAAATGCAGTTCTTGGTGCAATCTAAAAAATGACAGAATGATCTCTGTTCCTTTCCAAGGCAAACCATTCTATCTCACAGCAATCCAAGGCTATGCCCCAACCAGTAATGCTGAAGAAGCCAAAGTTAAATGGATCGATGAAGACCTACAAGACCTTCTAAAACTAACACCAAAAATTCATAGGTCACAGGAGACTAGAATGCAAAAGTAGGAAGTCAAGAGATATCTGGAGTAATAGGCAGATTTGGCCTTGGAGAACAAAATGAAGCAGGACAAAGGCTAATATAGTTTTGCCAAGAGAATGCACTGGTCATGGCAAACACCCTCTTCTAACAATACAAGAGAAGACTCTACACATGGACACCACCAGATGGTCAATGCCAAAATCAGATTGATTATATTCTTTGCAGCCAAAGATGGAGAAGCTCTATACAGTCAGCAAAAACAAGATGGGGAGCTGACTGTGGCTCAGATCATGAACTGCTTATTGCCAAATTCAGACTGAAATTGAAGAAACTGGGGAAAACCACTAGACCATTAAGTTATGACCTAAATCAAATCCCTTATGATTATACAGTGGAAGTGACAAATAGATTCAAGGTATTAGATCTAATAGACAGAGTACATGAAGAACATGGACAGAGGTTCTTGAAATTGTACAGGAGGAAGTAATAAAGACCATCCCCAAGAAAAAGAAATGCAAAAGGCAAAACAGTTGTCTGAAGAGGCCTTAAAAATAGCTGAGAAAAGAAAAGAAGCTAAAGGCAAAGGAGAAAAGGAAAGATATATCTATTTCAATGGAGAGTTCCAAGAATAGCAAGGAGAGATAAGAAAGCCTTCCTCAGTGATCAATGCAAAGAAATAGAGGAAAACAATAGAATGGGAAAGACTAGAGATCTCTTCAAGAAAATTAGAGATACCAAGGGAACATTTAATGCAAAGATGGGTACAATAAAGGATAGAGATGGTATGGACTTAACAGAAGCAGCAGATATTAAGAGGTGGCAAAAATACACAGAACAACTATACAGAAAAGATTGTCATGACCCAGAGAACCACAATGGTCTGATCACTCACCTAGAGCCAGACATCCTGGAATGCGAAGTCAAGTGGACCTTAGGAAGCAACACTACAAACAAAGCTAGTGGATGTGATGGAATTCCAGCTGATCTATTTCAAATCCTAAAAGATGATGCTGTGAAAGTGCTGCACTCAATATGTCAGCAAATTCGGAAAATTCAGCAGCGGCCACAGGACTGGAAAAGGTCAGTTTTCATTCCAATCCCAAAGAAAGGCAATGCCAAAGAATGTTCAAACTACCACACAATTGCACTCATTTCACATGCTTGCAAAGTAATGCTCAACATTCTCCAAGCCAGGCTTCAAAAGTACATGAACTGTGAGCTTCCATATGTTCAAGCTGGGTTTAGAAAAGGCAGAGGAACCAGAGATCAAATTGCCAACATCTGCTGGATCATTGAAAAAACAAGAGAGTTTCTAGAAAAACATCTAATTCTGCTTTATTAATTACACCAAAGCCTTTCACTGTGTAAATCACAACAAACTGTGGAAAATTCTGAAAGAGATGAGAATACCAGACCACCTCACCTGCCTCCTGAGAAATCTGTATGCAGGTCAAGAAGCAACACTTCAAACTGGACATGGAACTATAGACTGGTTTCAAATTGGGAAAGGAGCGTGTCAAAGCTGTATGTTGTCACTCTGTTTATTTAACTTCTATGCAGAATACATCATACGAAATGCCGGGCTGGATGAAGCATAAGCTGGAATCAAGATTGGCTGGAGAAATATCAATAACCTCAGATATGCAGATGACACCACCCTTATGGCAGAAAGTAAAGAAGAACTAAAGAGCCTCTTGATGAAAGTGAAAGAAGAGAGGGAAAAATTTTGCTTAAAACTCAACATTAAAAAAACAAAGATCATGGCATCCAATCCCATCATCCCATGGCAAATAGATGGGAAAACAATGGAAACAGTGACAGACTTTGTTTTCTTGGGCTCCAAAGTCACTGCAGGGAGTGACTATACCCATGAAATTAAAAGACACTTGCTCCTTGGAAGAAAAGTTATGACCAACCTGGACAGCATATTAAAAAGCAGAGACATTACTTTGCCGACAAAGGTCTGTCTAGTCAAGGCTGTGGTTTTTCCAGTGATCATGTATGGATGTGAGAGTTGGACTATAAAGAAAGCTGAGCACCAAAGAACTGATGCTTTTGAACTGTGGTGTTGGAGAAGACTCTTGAGAGTCCCTTGGGCTGCAAGGAGATCCAACCAGTCCATCCTAAAGGAAATCAGTCCAGAATATTCATTGGAAGGACTGATGCTGAAGCTGAAACTCCAATACTTTGGCCACCTGATGTGAAGAACTGACTCATTGGCAAACACCCTGATGCTGGGAAAGATTGAAGGCAGGAGGAGAAGGGAACAACAGAGAATGAGATGGTTGGATGGCATCACCAACTCAATGGACATGAGTTTGAGCAAGCTCCAGAAGTTGGTGATTGACAGGGAAGCCTGGTGTGCCTTGTGTCACAAAGAGTTGGACACAACTGAGTGACTGAACTAAACTGAACTGACAGAGAATAGTTTCATAAGCCAGAGTTCCAAAGAATGATAGTGCCCTTCCAAGATAAGTAAAGCATCTAAGTTATGAAATTCAATCTGGGCTGTGGCAATGGAGCAAGATAGGAAAAGTCTTTCTTCCTAGCTGTAAAACCAAGGACAGTGACTGATCCAGATGGTGGCATCCGTGGGCAAATTCAAAACAAGGGCAAAGATTTTGTTCAGTAAAACAAATTTCGGAAAATAAGACATCCCTAAGTACATCCCTAAGTACATCCCTAAGTAAAATCCTGGTGGAAATTCTAACTTGTGGATTTAGTCTCTCCTCAGACTCATGGTTTGATTTTTCTTTTTTGATGGTTGAGGGGAGGAGGTTGAGCAAGCAGGAACTGGGGGAAGCCATCTTCAACAAGATACTAAAGTGATTTCTTAGGGAAGGTAAAACCCAATGGCCATTTTCTGTGTAGAAATTTTCAACAAAGTTTTTGAGGTTCTGTCTTTCCCTGTGACTTTCCTAGGTACTTTTGTTCCATAAAAACTATAGACTTGCTTTGCTTTCTTTTGCGTTGCTAGCTTCTTCCTAAACTTTATCTGCTAATAAATATTTGTCAATTAAAATGAATTGAATGAAATTGCAGAGTGAGATTGGAGGAGCAGACCTCTTTTTTTTTCCCACATGAGAAAGGAGATCTTGGTTACATTATTCAGGTCTCTTGGAGACACAGCCGTATACATGAATTTCTAGTATCCCCAGCGACACACTACATCATACCTTACCCTGGGCAACACATCAAAGGATTGTCGGCAATACCTTCAAAATCCCTCCCCTACAGACGCATACACTAAGAGATTCACTCTTATCACCCACTTCTGTCTACTCCTTGCATCATGATCCAAAGACTTTGGCCGGGGTCGGGGGGGGTGGTTGTTGGATGGGAAATTAAAGTATCTATGTCTTCATTAAGTTCCTTTCAAAGTGCTTAGGGACCAGTGACAGAAGGAAATGGCCCTGTTAACAGTTCCCTTGGAACTTCTTTTTGATCTAAGCTGTCCTCTTAATAGAGAGCCTACCACTGAAAAGCATATGCATCTCATATCTTCCACTTCCTAGGTAGTCCATGGAGGTCCATCAACCAGCCCTGGTAGCAGGTTAGATCCCAATGGGATACCTGGGAACTATCTGAAAAGGGAAATAAATCTAGCTTCCCTGTTAGAGAAAACAAAAATTGTTGAACACAATAAAATTGGTTAAGATATGTGACACAATATTCTTGGCTATATGCATCTTTAGAAACCTTGTAAGTAATAAAATGAATTGAGAATTATATTATAAATAACCCTTGTACAACAATTAATTAATGGACAGGAAACTCAGTATCTGACATTAATTAATACGAATGTGCCAGTAACGGTATACAGAAAAACAGGCAAAATGTAGGTTATCCTATCTTTATATGAATGAATCATAAAGCAAAGAGCACCACTGAGCTTTCTAGTTTACTTATATTAACTTCAGATATTAGCAATTACAACTTGTGCATGCAAAATTCCATAAAAATGCAAAGCTACCATGAAATATAATTAACAAGGAGCTTTAGAAATTCATTAAACAGAACTTGAGTAGCAGCATCACTTTTTTGGCTAGTACAGAAATGTGTGTCTCTGCATACACTATTTATGACACCATTTGAGACTCACATAAAATATAAGTTGAGAGAATGTGTTACCTTCAATAATTTACAAAGGTAGAAAATAACAGCAAAGGGAATTGAAAACAAACCTTGCCCTTTCTCATACTGTAATATACAGATATTGCATCTGTGGCTTCCAGTACAGATTCTTAAGTTGAGCCCGACAAGCCTTGCACCGTGAAGAGATTAAAGGGTATCTGAAGAAGGAAGTAGAGATGCTGTTTCTGGTACATAATCATGTTTGCAAACATGTTAATCAAATCCAGGTGCTTGATAACTTGATAATTAAATCTACAAATGATTGGAAATATTTGCCACAGAAAGATTTAAAATCATTCCTGAAATCCTAATGACAGCTCCAGCAATATGTGTATGCCTCTTGAGGGCCCAGTGAGGATAGGTGGTATTAAAAATATAATTGGTTTCAAAGTACGTTAGATTAATTTTTTTTCCTATGATTCATTCTCTCTTCTTTATATTCACCTTTCAGGTCATATCCTGCTTCCCAAATAAAGAATCCATAACTTGAACTACCATATGAATTTGCTGATTTTCATTCTATCCAGTCAGTTCCATAATGTTCCATGTCCATTGAAAATGATATGTTTTGAAATGAAAAGATTAAACTTTTGCATTAAATAATACTTAGAACTATCAACAGATTTGAAATCTGACACAAGGCATGTTGTTGAAAATAAATAAATAAATAAACAGAGTAGAAAGCAATCGAGAAGTCAATTGAGGTCACTATAAATTTTTTTAAAAATTAATTTAGTTAGGTCCAATTTTAGCTCTTTCATGCAGTTTCATACCAGATCTGATGCATTACAGTTACATGACAAATAAAAGTATTCTGGTTGAATCAGAAGTTTTAAAATGATGCATGAACTTTCAGTTGAATTAAATGAGTTTCTAACAGAATTTCCAACCCCTTGTCGTCGAAAAAAAAAAAAGCCAACTATCCAGTTTTGGGTGGCTGCAGCTAGCAATACCACATGGAATGTTCTTTTGAATGCACACATTAAAATGGGGTCAAGGGTCTTAGGAATAAATTGGTTGGCAAACAATATCAGTGGTGCCCTGGGCTGACCTTGCATATAATTGTTTGCATAACAGAGCTGAAGAGCAGCAACATGGTTAATCTGTACATGTTTATTTCTAGCCATCCAGGGACCTCAGGGGTCAATATGATTTACTAACAATCGCTAAAGGTTATTAAAATTGTTGTACAAAGTTGATGGAAAGGTGTTATTGCTTTGCTTTTGTAATAAAAAATGACTTTCATGGAACAGTTTACACATAATTTTTTATTAGATTTTACTTCCTGTCCTCCTCCTCACCCCTTTAGAGTTTCACGGTTGATAACAGTTGATTATTTGTGCTGTCTAGTGGCATTCTTTATTTTTTATTTGTATAGTACCAAGGATGGGATTGTACTTTCCAGGACTTAAGTTATAAAGGAGGCAGCTCTCTGCCCCAGATAGCTCCAAGGCTCCTGCCTTCACAAAGGAGACCAGGAGGAAAGTAGTCCATTTGCCTTCAGAATAATATGATCATGGCAAGTGTTCAAATTAAGAGATTTGAATGATACTGGAACTTTCATACTTCTCCAGATTACTCCAGGCAGCCAAAGAGATGCTCTTTGAAAATGCATCAAATGAATCGCTAGCCTTTTCCTCCAGGAAAATAGAACCATCACTTCAGAAAAATCCCATAGCCATCAGCACACTGAGATAGAACAGCACAGAAGTCTAGCAAAGACTACATGTAGGTATAAAAAAAAAAAAAAGAGGAAAAAAATGAAACAAAGAGGAGGGACAGAAGGCAACAGAGCATTACCATCACAAAACATTTATTAAAACAGCATCAGGCAAGGTACAACACAGATACGGTCCCTGTCCACTGGGAATTTAACATCCAAGATGTCCCTTGAGGAAAAACCCAAGAAAATAACAGAAGAAAGTTATTCAAGAATGAACTTATGCAGAGAAAAGACATGTGAAGAAAACATAAATGTAGGAACTTGCAGAAAAGATAGTTTTTAAGAGGTTAGCTCAATTCAGTTCAGTCAGTTCAGTCGCTCAGTTGTGCCTGACTGTTTTCGACCCCATGGACTACAGCACGCCAGGCTTCCATGTCCATCACCAACTCCCGGAGTTTACCCAAACTCATGTCCACTGAGTCGGAGATGCTATCCAACCATCTCATCCTCTGTCGTCCCCTTCTCCTCCCGCCCTCAATCTTTCCTAGAATCAAGGTCTTTTCAAATGAGTCAGCTCTTTGCATCAGGTGGCCAAAGTATTGGAGTTTCAGCTTCAAAATTAGTCCTTCCAATGAACACCCAGGACTGATCTCCTTTAGGATGGACTGGTTGGATCTCCTTGCAGTCCAAGGGACTCTCAAGAGTCTTCTCCAACACCACAGTTCAAAAGCACCAATTCTTCTGCGCTTAGCTTTCTTTATAGTCCAACTCTCACATCCATACATGACTACTGGAAAAACCATAGCCTTGACTAGACAGACTTTGTTGGCAAAGTAATGTCTCTGTTTGTTAATATGTTGAGTTTGTCATAACTTTCCCTCCAAGGAGTAAGCGTCTTTTAATTTCATGGCTGCAATAACCATCTGCAGTGATTTTGGAGCTCAAAAAAATAAAGTCAGCCACTGTTTCCACTCTTTCCCCATCTATTTGCCATGAAGTGATGGGACTGGATGCCATGATCTAATTTTTCTAAATGTTGAGCTTTAAGCCAACTTTTTCACTCCTCTCCTTCATCAAGAGGCTCTTTAGTTCTTCTTCACTTTCTGCCATAAGGGTGGTATCATCTACATATCTGAGGTTATTGATATTTCTCCTGGCAATCTTGATTCCAGTTTGTGCTTCATCCAGTCCAGCGTTTCTTCTGATGTAGTCTGCATATAAGTTAAATAAGCAGGGTGACCATATACAGCCTTGACGTACTCCTTTTCCTACTTGGAACCAGTCTGTTGTTCCATGTCCAGTTCTAACTGTTGCTTCCTGACCTGCATACAGGTTTCTCCAGAGGCAGATCAGGTGGTCTGGTATTCCCATCTCCTGAAGAATTTCCAGTTTATTGTGATCCACACAGTCAAAGGCTTTGGCATAGTCAATAAAGCAGAAATAGATGTTTTTCTGGAACTCTCTTGCTTTTTCAATGATCCAATGGATGTTGGCAATTTGATCTCTAGTTCCTCTGCCTTTTCTAAAACCAGCTTGAACATCTGGAAGTTCACGGTTCACGTACTGTAGAAGCCAAGCTTGGAGAATTTTGAACATTACTTTACTAGTGTGTGAGATGAGTGCAGTTGTGTGGTAGTTTGAGCATTCTTTGGCATTGCCTTTCTTTGGGATTGGAACGAAAACTGACCTTTTCCAGTCCTGTGGCCACTGCTGAGTTTTCCAAATTTGCTGACATATTGAATGCAGCACTTTCACAGCATCATCTTTTAGGATTTGAAATAGCTCAATTGGAATTTCATCACCTCCACTAGCTTTGTTCGTAGTTATGCTTCCTAAGGCCCACTTGACTTCACATTCCAGGATGTCTGGCTCTAGGTGAGTGATCACATCATCGTGATTATCTAGGTCGTGAAGATCTTTTTTGTACAGTTCTTCTGTGTATTCTTGCCACCTCTTCTTAATATCTTCTGCTTCTGTTAGGTCCACGCCATTTCTGTCCTTTATTGAGCCCCTCTTTGCATTAAATATTCCCTTGGTATCTCTAATTTTCTTGAAGAGATCTCTAGTCTTTCCCATTCTATTGTTTTCCTATAATTCTTTGCATTGATCACTGAGGAAGGCTTTGTTGTCTCTCCTTGCTATTCTTTGGAACTCTGCATTCAAATGGGTATATCTTTCCTTTTCTCCTTTGCTTTTCACTTCTGTTCTCACAGCTATTTGTAAGGTCTCCTTGGACCACCATTTTGCCTTTCTGCATTTCTTTTTCTTGGGGATGGTCTTGCTCCCTGTCTCCTGTGCAATCTCATGATCCTCCATCCATAGTTCTGTCTATCAGATCTAGTCCCTTAAATCTATTTCTCACTTCCACTGTATAATCATAAGGGATTTGATTTAGGTCATAACTGAATGATCTAGTGGTTTTCCCCACTTTCTTCAATTTAAGTCTGAATTTGGCAATAAGCAGTTCATGATCTGAGTCACAGTCAGCTCGCCATCTTGTTTTTGATGACTGTATAGAGCTTCTCCATCTTTGGCTGCAAAGAATACAGTCCATCTGATTTTGGTGCTGACCATCTGGTGATGTCCATGTGTAGAGTCTTCTCTTGTGTTGTTGGAAGAGGGTGTTTGCTATAACCAGTGCGTTCTCTTGGCAAAACTCTATTAGCCTTTGCCCTGCTTCATTCTGTACTCCATGGCCAAATCTGCCTGTTACTCCAGGTGTTTTTTGACTTCCTACTTTTGCATTTCAGTCCCCTAAAATGAAAAGAACATCTTTTTTGGGTGTTAGTTCTAAAAGGTCTTGTAGGTCTTCATAGAACTGTTCAACTTCAGCTTCTTCAGGGTTACTGGTCGGGGCATAGACTTGGATTACCGTGATATTGAATGGTTTGCCTTGGAAACGAACAGAGATCATTCTGACGTTTTTGAGATTGCATCCAAGTACTGCATTTTGGACTCTTTTGTTGACCATGATGGCTACTCCATTTCTTCTAAGGGATTCCTGCCCACAGAAGTAGATATAATGGTCATCTGAGTTAAATTCACCCATTCCAGTCCATCTTAGTTCACTGATTCCTAGAATGTTGATGTTCACTCTTGCCATCTCTTGTTTCACCACTTCCAATTTGCAGTCCTGTATATTCATTGGAAGGACTGATGTTGAAGCTGAAACTCCAATACTTTGGCCACCTGATGCGAAGAACTGACTCATTGGAAAAGACCTTGATGCTGGAAAGATTGAAGGAAAGAGGATATGTGGACGACAGAGGATGAGATGGTTGGATGGCATCACTGACAAGACAGATATGAGATTGAGCAAGCTCTGGGAGTTGATGATGGACAGGGAAGCCTGGCGTGCTGCAATTCATGAGGTCACAAAGAGCCAAACACGACTGAGTGACTGAACTGAACTGAACCGAATCTGACTAGAAGCAACACAAAAAGAGACTGGAAATTGGCAAAATTCTATAAGGATGGTAGGACGATGTGATGAAGGAAAAAACAAAATGAAGTGAAAATGAAGAGTCAAAAGGGATTTAGAATGAAATTATAGAAGGTGGGCAAACAGCACTTGTGTTTACAAGTAATGTATATGTGCTCAATCCTGTCTGACTCTTTGTGACTCCACGGAGTGACTGACCATAGCTCACCAGGGTCCTCTCCGTGTAATTTTCCAGGAAAGAATACTGGTGAGTTGCCATTTCTTTCTCCAGGTATATTCTCATCCCAGGGATCAGACCCAAGTCTCTCATGTCTCCTGCATTGGCAGGCGGATTCTTTACCACTAACACCACCTGGGAAGCCCTTACAAGTAATAGGTGCTGGTAAATAAGATCCAAAATAACAGAACAAAATTAATATTTAAGGCCATAATAAATGAAACTTTTCAGAAATAAAAAGTATAAGAATATATAAAATATAAAGGCACACTGTATTACAGAAAAAGAGAAATTGATTTAGAACAATCTACACAAACACACACCCTAATAAAGTTACTGGATTTCAAAGATGGAAAAATCGTTTGTAAGACAGGAAAAAATCAATACATGTATAAAATGCACCAAAAAAAAATACAACTTGTATTAGATTTCTCTCTATCAACATTAAAAGAGAGTGGGCAATTTCTATGATATATTCAAAAAAAGAAGATTTGACTCATCATTATATTCCTAGGCAAATAGTTTTTCAAATAAAATGAAAAGACACAAGTATTTACAAACTTCTGAAAATGAAATTAAATAGAAAATAAATTTCAACCAACAAAGTGATAAATGGAAAAGCTATGTCAAAATGTCTGGCAGTGAGCATTGAATCAATTTAAGAGTAAGACTAAGATCAAAACAAATGTGAGGACTATGGCTGCAGAAGAGAATAAAAATGTCATACATCTTGACAAAGCAGAAATGAAAAAGCAAAGGGGAAACTAGGACTTTTAGAGCCAGGGGAGGTCAAGATGTTTTAGTTGGTAAATGAAATACTAAATTGATAAATCAAACAAAAGATCTATACATTTATTTGAAGTTACAAAGATAAACACTGAAAAAGGAAAAAATTAACAGAAATCAGTTTTGTCCTTATTTAGAATGTATTAACATAAAAGTATGACAACAAACCTAAGGCAGAACATATATATTTTATATAAAAATGCAAGCAAGATACATTGTCATTAAAATAGACTCTCAGATTGGACTAGAAAGCAAATCTCAATTATATGCTACATTCAAGAGAAATACCCAAAACACAGTAACTCCAAAAAAAATGATAAAAACTAATAAATAAATCGTACAGCTGTAAACTGATATATCACTAAACACCTAGTCAAGAGAAAAAGTAAGAGAACACAAATATGCAAAACCGGGAATAATTATACAAAAATAAACCTAAACATAGGAAAATAAAAGAATCTTAAAATTTAATATGCTTAGTTGTTATAAATAAATTTAAGAACCAGAATAAAAAAGATTGAAAGTGAAAAGTGAAAATGTTAGTCAGTCAGTTGAATAGTCAGACTCTTTGTGACCCCATGGACTGTAGACCACCAAGCTCCTTTGTTCATGGGATTTTCTAGGCAAGATATTGGAGTGGGTTGCCATTCCCTTCTCCAGGGGATCTTCCCAATCCAGGGATTGAACCTGGGTCTCCTACATTACAGGCAGATTCTCTATCATCTGAACCACAAGGGAAGCCCTAAAAGATTTTTTCTTGGAAAACATAAATTTGATAAACATCACAGAAGAGAAAGTCTGTGCAGAAATAGAAAACATTACTAAAGCCCAATACATCCCCATTGTACTGGGACCAGACAGATCCACAGGAAAGACCAGAGGAGCAGTTAATTCTAATGTGACTTTAAATGATCCATGACATAGAAAAATAATGAAAACTTCCAAAATCTTTTTAGAAGAAAAGAACTAAAGAATTTTCAAATCATTCTCACTTTCAGGTATGCTTGCAAAAAATACTACATAAAATGTTAATAATCAATAGAATAGGAAATAAAAAATAATTATCTGTGAAAAGATGTGGTTTATTTTAGGAATACAAGGAAGTTCATTGTTAAATTTATTTTCCTTAATAACATATTTAAAATGAAAACTTATACTATTACTTTTATGGAAGCCTAAGAGTCATCTAATAAAATTCAACACTTAATCTTGATAAGACCAAAATTCTTAATAAAACATAGCTATGTATTTTTCTAATAGCAAAATATATATCTTAGTATGATAATTATCAGATTTGACCTAGAAGCAAGCATTATGCTTTATAGGGAAACACTGAAATCTTTTCCACTAAAGTCAGAAACACAATATGAATATCTTTTATTTCCACTATTATTTAATATTTTCCTAGAGTTACTGGACAAAGCAATTAGATGATATAAATACATAAGAGGGATAAGAGTTACAAAGGAGTATATGAAATCAAATTTTTTATAGATAATATTCTTAATCTGGATAATTCAAGAAAATCAACACTATTGTAAAATATAAAATAATTCTATGAGGAGGTGGTTTGGCAAAAAATAATTGGCAGAATATAACCTTCATATTTAAACCAACAATTATTTAGAAGATGTATTAGAAGAAAATAAAATATTTTCATTGCAATTGAAAAGATGAAAATTTACAAAGACAACTAATTATATCTCCAGTATTTATTCTCTCCTTCAAAAATAATATGGGAAGCTTCCTGATCATCTCCTTAAAGAATCTAAACCTTTTTCTTTCCTCTCCAATAGTCTTAAAGATGGATTTAATGCTAGTAAAATGAATTTAGCCACAAGAACAAAACTAATACCCTGGGACTCCCAAGTAGCTCAGACAGTAAAGAATCCGACTGCAATGCAGGAGACCCAGGTATGATCCCTGAGTCGGGAAGATCCCTTGGAGAAGGGAATGGCCACCCACTACAGTATTCCTTCCTGGAGAATTCTATGGATAGAGGAGCCTAGCAGGCTACAGGCTATGAGGTCGCAGAGTCAGACATGACTGAGCAAGCAATACTTTCAAACTGAGTTTAGCCACAAGAACAAAACTAACACTCTAAGATAGCAGAACAAGAGAGAAGCAGTGTTTCTGAATGATCTAGTTGAGCCCAGAACCACTCAGCTCTGAAATGTTACATAAAAACAAACTTATCTTGGTGTTTTGTTTATTTCTTTGTTTGTTTAGACAGCTATTGTTTGGCAGCTGAGTCCATACCATAACTAATACCCTCAAACAGGTGAAAGTTCTGTATGCTCTATGTGCTGAAATTTTTAAAGTACTAACAAATGGCAGAAAATTTTTGAATAATTTGAGAGTGGAAAGTCACATATTGTTTTAAATTAGATGACATCGTCCCAGAGATACTTGTTCTTCTCTGGTTAATTTACCAACTTAACACAATTTCAACAAAAATTCCAATGCATTTTCTTTGCAAATAAGGATACTGAAATGGAAAAATTAATAAGTAAAATTCTCCATAGAAATTCTGCCAAATAATATGGAAAGGAACCTAGAACTATCAGATAATAAAACATATTGTAAAGTATCTATTGCTGCTACATGAATGGGACAAATCAGTGGATCAGAATACAAACTCCATAACAGATATCAGCAATAAATGTGATATTTCAAATCAGTGAGAAAAAGATATATTGAAAATAAATGGTATAGACATAACTTTCTAGCTATATGAGAAAATAAGACTGGACTCATATCTTAAGCAAAGATAAATTCCTGGTGGCCAAAGATTATTTTAAAAAATTTAAAATAAAGCCCCCAAAATATTTAGACAAAACATTTTTATGCATCGAACATGGAATGGTGTTCTGTTTCACATATGATAATATGCATGTTTCAATGCTATTCTCCCAGAATGTCCCACCCTCACCTTCTCCCTCAGAGTCCATAAGACTGTTCTGTTATCATATGTGAAACAGAACACCATTCCATGTTCGATGCATGAGACAAATGCTCAGGGCTGGGGCAATGGGATGACCCAGAGGGATGGGATGGGGAGGGAGGAGGGAGGGGGGTACAGGAAGGGGAACACATGTAAACCCATGGCTGATTCATGTCAATGTATGGCAAAAACCACTACAATATTATAAAGTAATTAGCCCCCAACTAAAATAAATTAAAAAAAAAAAAAGAAAAACATAAGGAAAAAGAATTTTAAAAAATAAATAAATAAATAAAATAAACAATTTCCTTGATAATTAAAACCAGAACAAATTAAAATTAGAATTCATCTGAAATAAACTGATAATCCTGTTAACTGTAAAAAAAAAAAAAAAATTTTAGTAATAATTTCTCCAAGATTGAGAAGGAATATGTTAAACAAAACTTAAAAAATAGATGCTATAAAATAAAAAATTAATAAATTTTACATTCATAAAATATAAGGTATAAAAGCACCTTAAATGGCCAAATGACAAAAGCAAATAGGGCTAATATTTGTAACTCATGTCACAGACAAAAGCTAATTTTCTACTATTTAAAAAATTCTTATAAATACATTAGAAGAATACCAACAACACTTTAGGGACAACATAATTGTCCCTGATTCAATTTGGCCACCTGATTTAAACAGAGAACTCACTGGAAAAGCCCTTGCTACTGGGAAAGACTGAAGGCAAAAGGAGGAGGGAGCAGCAGAGGATGAGATGGTTAGATAGCATCACCAACTCAATGAACCTGAATCTGAGCAAACTCCAGGGGATAGTGAAAGACAGGGAAGGCTTGCATGGGGTCACAAAGAGTCAGACACAACTTAGTGACTAGGCAACAACAAAGGCAAATATTCAGTTTAGGAAAAAATGCGAATGACTATGATAACGTGCTAGTCTTTCAGCATGAGAACTAAAATAGGACTTGCAATGAATAATAGCTGATTTCAGGTCTGTGGCAGAAAATATACAAAATGTACCTGGTATACCTGGTTGTGCCAGGAAGCAATGAAATTATCAAGGACTAGATGGTCCATGACTGAAGGACACAGGAGCCAATGTGAAAAGACCACCTTTGGCCAATATGTAATGCTTTGAGCTTGGAAGAGAGTAATGAATGCAAATGATTGAAGCACAAAACATATAAAAACTCAAGAGTTCTTACTGACAGCCTCTCAATAAGCAAGAGAGAGGGGGAATTCCCTGATGGTCCAGTGGTTAGGACTCCAGTTTAGTTTTGTTTTTTTATGCCCAGGGTGCAGGTTGGAACCCACAAGGCACAGAAGGCAGTCAAAAAAAAAAAGTGGGGTTGGGGGGAAAGAGAGAGAGAAAATCTAAAATTTAAACAAAACTAATAGAACATCACTAGAAATAAGTAGGGCCCCAAATCTCTATACAAAAATGAGCAGTTATAAAGAAATACTTCCTTGTGCCTTCCTTCTATGAAGTATACCTCAGGGAAATTAATTAGCTCTAATTTGTGGGGAAAGTTCCTGTTTATTCAGTTCAGTTCACTGGCTCAACTGTGTCCAACTCTTTGTGACTCTATGGACTACAGCACGCCAGGCCTCCCTGTCCATCACCAACTCCTGGAGTTTACTCAAACTCATGTCCATTGAGTCGGTGATGCCATCCAGCCATTTCATCCTCTGTTGTCCCCTCCTCCTCCTGCCTTCAATCTTTACCACCCTCATGGTGTTTTCAAATGAATCAGTTCTTCCGATCAGGTGGCCAAAGTATTGGTGTTTCAGCTTCAACATCAGTCCTTCCAATGAATATTCTGGACTGATTTCCTTTAGGATGGACTGGTTGGATCTCCTTGCAGTCCAAGGGACTCTCTCAAGAGTTTCCTCCGACACCACAGTTCAAAAGCATCAATTCCTTAGTGCTCAGCTTTCTTTATAGTCCAACTATCCCATCCATACATAACTACTGGAAAAACCAAAGCTTTGACTAGACAGACCTTTGCTGGCAAAGCAATATCACTGCTTTTTAACTGGACATATGCTGTCTAGGTTGGTCATAACTTTTCTTCCAAGGAGTAAGCGTCTTTTAATTTCATGGCTGCAGTCACCATCTGCAGTGATTTGAGGCCCCCCATAATAAAGTCTGTCACTGTTTCCACTGTTTCCCCATCTATTTGCTATGATGGGACTAGATTCCATGATCTTAGTTTTCTGAATTTTGAGTTTTAAGCCAATTTTTTCACTCTCTTCTTTCATCAAGAGGCTCTTTAGTTCTTCTTCACTTTCTGCCATAAGGGTGGTATCATCTGCATGTCTGAGGTTATGGATATTTCTCCTGGCAATCTCGATTCCAGCTTGTGCTTCACCCAGCCCAGTGTTTCTCATGATGTAATCTGCACATAAGTTAAATAAGCAGGGCGACAATATACAGCCTTGACAGACTCCTTTCCCAATTCAGAATAAGTCTGTTGTTCCATGTCCAGTTCTAACTGTTGCTTTCTGACCTGCATACAAATTTCTCAAAAGGCAGGTCAGGTGGTCTGGTATTCCCATCTCTTGTAGAATTTTCCAGAGTTTGTTGTGATTCACACAGTCAAAGGCTTTGGCATAGTCAACAAAGCAGAAATAGATGTTTTTCTGGCACTCTCTTGATTTTTCAATGATCCAACAGATGTTGACAATTTGATCTCTGGCTCCTCTGCCTTTTGTAAATACAGTTTGAACATCTAGAAGTTCATGGTTCATGTACTGTTGAAGCCTGGCTTGGAGAATTTTGAGCATTACTTTACTAGCGTGTGAGATGAGTGCAATTGTGCAGTACTTTGAGCATTCTTTGGCATTGCCTTTCTTTGAGATTGGGATGAAAATTGACCTTTTCCAGTGCTATGGCCACTGCTGAGTTTTCCAAATTTGCTGGCATATTGAGTGCAGCATTTTCACAGCATCATCTTTTAGGATTTTAAATAGCTCAACTGGAATTCCATCACCTTTACTAGCTTTGTTTGAGGTGATGCTTCCTAAGGTCCACTTGACTTCACATTCCAGGATGTCTGGCTCTAGGTGAGTGATCACACCATTGTGATTATCTGGGTCATGAAGATCTTTCTTGTATAGTTCTTCTGTGTATAGTTGCCACCTCTTCTTAACCTCTTCTGCTTCTCTTAGGTCCATACCATTTCTGTCCTTTACTTAGCCCATCTTTGCATGAAATGCTTATTTAATATTGTTTATTAAAAAATTCTAACTAAAATTTGGTGAAGGAAAGGTAGAATTTTTAAAATTCCATTCTGCTATTCATCATACAATAAATTATTCAAGCAATAATCATATGCATGAATCCATTTGATAAAATGTAAATGAGAAACTTTACAAAGAAGGGATCAGACTATGATGACCTGTGTCCACTGGTCAGCTATCTGTTCATCACAGAAAGTGCAAGAACAGATTTGTATTCCTTATTTTGATGCAATATGAATCCATGCCAACATGTGGAGCCTGAATGCAATTATTGGGTTGGCCAAAAAGTTACTTAGGATTTTTCCATACCATCTTATGGAAATGTCTGAACCAACTTTTTGGCCAACCGAATATATTTATTGTTGCTGTTCAGTTGCTAAGCTGTGTCTGACTCTGGAAGCCCTTTCATACTATTCATGGGGTTCTTGGGGCAAGAATACTGCAGTGGTTTGCCATTTCCTCCTCCAGGGGACCACATTTTGTCAGAAATCTTTACTATGACCCACACATCTTGGGTGGCCCTGCACCTCATGGTTCATAGCTTCACTGAGTTATGCAAGCCCCTGCACCACAGCAAGGCTGTGATCCATGAAAGGAGGGATAACTAACCAGCATAGGCTTAACCCAATATATGCTGGGTATTAATTTTTCTCTATAGGGAAAAACAAGATGAACACCAAAAGGAAGCAAGCAGACAAACCCAGAATGTCGGACTCTGCATAGGACAATTGATCTAGTTTCTATAAACCAATATCAGTGGGTCAAAATGAAAATGTACTGTTCTAGTTTGAAAGAGGGTTAGGAGACATCAGATTCAAATGTAATGAGTGTAACTTGTATAATTGAACAGATCAACTTATAAAAGGACAAATTTTTTTCACATTTGGGAAAGTATCAGCTGATAAAAAGAAATTACTTTTTATTAAATGATATAAGGCAATAGATATTCATTAGTCAAAATTGCAGCTTTGTGGTTATACAATAAAATATCTACATGTTATAGAAAAAAATAAAATGATATTTGGATCTTTTTCAAATACTTCAGCATTAAAAAAGAAAAATGTAAAAAAAAAAAAGAACAAAAGCAGAGAGAACAATGAAACAAAAGTGGCAAAATTCTGGTAACTATTGACTATGACTGGTGGTTACAAGAAGGTTCATTCTTTTTATATTTGTGTAGCATGAGGTCCATTTTTTAATCAGTTTTAATTTAAACCCACGTAAGGAAAATTTACTTTCATATAATGCCAGAGGGAGGGTAAATCATAAATCCTGTGTGGAGAATATGGCTGTATTTATCAAAATTTAAGATGCACATACCCAGCATTTTTACTCTTAGGTGTGTATTCTGAAGAAATACTGTCACATATACAAAATGACATTCACTGGAGCATTGTTTGTAATTGATTTAAAGCCACCTTAAGGTCCATAACTAAAGACTAATCTAACAAAGTATCACACAGTCAACGAAACACTCTGAAGCCATTAAATAAAGAGGAGAGAACTAGGGCAAGCAGAATAACAGATAAGAAAATCTCAATACTACATATTTTTAAAGCAGTTAAAATAATCTGAAGTCATTTTATGACCATGGCTAAGCTTTCCAGAAGGTAAGAAAATTCCTAAGACTAGAACAAAGCAGAAATAAGAGTCCAGGGAAATAAGCTGAAGCCACTGGCTGCCCTGAGGCACCTCCAAGTTCTGTTTGACCTAGAACACAGTTTCTCAGTCTCTGATCAGTGACTAATGACATTTTGAGGCAGACAATTCTTTGCTGTCTGTCCTGTGCATTATAGGATACTTGGAGCATCCCTGGTCTCTACTGGGGCAACAGAGGATGAGATGGATGGATGGCATCACCAATTCAATGGACATGAACTTGGGCAAACTCCAGGAGATGGTGAGGGGACAGAGAGGCCTGGTGTGCTGCAGTCCACGGGTCGCAAAGAGTAGGACACGACTTGTCAACTGAACAACAACAACAATGATCTCTGCCTACTAGGTGCCAATGGCACCTTCCCCCAACCAGTTACATTAACCAAAAAGTCTCTGGATTTTGCCAAATGAATTCTGTGAGGCCAAAATTACCCCCAACTGAGAATTACTGATGTAGAGTATCAGTGATAAGGGAGTTCTAGAGAAGAAAAGTATGAAGATTTCCCTCTCTCAATAAAGCTGAAATCCATTAAAAAAAGGAATAAATATAAGATCTAACCAGTAAGACAGTAAGGAAAATTATCTATCTTTATCTATATTCTGTTTACAAGGTCCAAAGAAATAAAACACAAGTTAATATTTTAACTAAACACAGACATACTTTGGTAGTAGCAACTGACAAGTAAAAACACCCTCAGGAAGAAAGTAACAAAAATACAATCTTCAAATAATTCCCAACAAATTTCCAATAAACAGAAGCTCTCCAAATATAAATAAATCTACAACTAAATACATGATTAAACAAAATACCATAAGCAAGAGTCAGTAGAAACAACAATCCATAAAACCAGGTACAAAAGATATACAAATATAGCAATTATCAAATACAAACTATAAAATAAGTATATATAGTATTTTTAAGACACTAAAAGAGAATGGAAAACACAAATAATTATATAATAATTATCAAAAATTAGCAGAGACATGTAGAAGAGTTTAAATAAAACTTTTAGAAATGTATTACATAGAATGACTGGAGAGTCCACTGAAATGAACAATCAGAGTAGTCCAGCAAGGATGAAACCATGCTCGATGCAGCACAGAGAAATTGACTTATAAAATGTGAAATCGAGCTTAAGACTCATAAAGGATAAGATGAGGATATCTAATATATATCCATTAAACTTTTAGAGGGAAGCAGTAGAAAGAACGGAAGGAGAGTAGATAAAGGCTTAAAATTTTCCAGAATGGTCGAAAGATGGTAGCCCTCAGATCCACAAACTACAAAATTTCAAGCAAGAATAGATCATATTCTAAAATGCCATCATGGCAAATAACAATAGCATTAGCTACCAGGTTGAGTGCTTACTCTATACTACACACTATACAAATCACTCTGCATAAATTCCCTTAATTAACAAGTAAATTTTTTATATAAGGAAGACAGATGGATTGACCTTACAGATTAAAGATAACGCATTGCAAGAACCTTATGAGGCAACAAAACCAAACACAGCACATGAACAATGTTTGGTACCTAAATCAAGCAAACCAACTGTAACTATCATATTATATTGTGTTATTTAATTTATTTAAGTGGCAATATTTAAACCCAGACCCAGCTGACTACAACTTTTGCCCCAGAGTTATTCAAAGATAAACAATGTAAATTTCTGCAAAATAGATCTATACTCTTTATTCTTCAAATAATTTAATTTTTAAAAGGTTCTTTACAGATCCTACTGGGATAAAAGGAAAATGAATGTAATAACAACAAAGGACAAAGTTAAGAATGATGTAAACCAAAAATTTTCAGACTTAAATTGAAGAAAGTGGGGAAAACCACTAGACCATTCTGGTATGACCTAAATCAAATCCCTTACGATTATACAGTGGAAGTGACATATAGATTTAAGGGACTAGATCTGATAGACAGAGTGCCTGGTGAACAATGGTCAGAAATTCCTGACCTTGTACAAGAGACACGGAGCAAGACCATCCCCATGGAAAAGAAATACAAAAAAGCAAAATGGCTGTCTGAGGAGGCCTTACAAATAGCTGTGAAAAGAAGAGAACTGAAAAGCAAAGGAGAAAAGGAAAGATATACCCATTTGAATGCAGAGTTCCAAAGAATAGCAGTGAGAGATAAGAAAGCCTTCCTCAGTGATCAGTGTGAAGAAATAGAGGAAAACAATAGAATGGGAAAGACTAGAGATCTCTTCAAGAAAATTAGAAATACCAAGGAAACATTTCATGCAAAGATGAGCTAAGTAAAGGACAGAAATGGTAAGGACCTAACAGAAGTAGAAGATATTAAGAAGAGGTGGCAAGAATACACAGAAGAACCATAAAAAAAGATCTTCACGACCCAGATAATCATGATGGTGTGATCACTCACCTGGGCCAGACATCCTGGAATGTGAAGTCAAGTGTGCCTTAGGAAGCATCACTATGAACAAAGCTAGTGGAGGTGATGGAATTCCAGTTGAGCTATTTCAAATCCTCAAAGATGATGCTGTGAAAGTGCTGCACTCAATATGTCAGCAAATCTGGAAAACTCAGCAGTGGCCACAGGACTGGAAAAGGTCAGTTTTCATTCCAATCCCAAAGAAAGGCAATGCCAAAGAATCCTCAAACGACTGCACAATTGCACTCATCTCACATGCTAGCAAAGTAATGCTCAACATTCTCCAAGCCAGGCGTCAACAATACGTGACTCGTGAACTTCCAGATGTTCAAGCTGGATTTAGAAAAGGCAGAGGAACCAGGGATCAAATTGCAAACATCTGTTGGATCATTGAAAAATCAAGAGAGTGCCAGAAAAACATCTATTTCTGCTTTATTGACTTTGTCAAAGCCTTTGTGTGGATCACAATAAACTGTGGAAAATTCTTCAAGAGATGGGAATACCAGACCTCCTCACCTGCCTCTTGAGAAATCTGTATGCAGGTCAGAAAGCAAAAGTTAGAATAGGACATGGAGCAACAGACTGATTCCAAATAGGGAAAGGAGTACTTCAAGGCTGTATATTGTCACCCTGCTTATTTAACTTATATGCAGAGTACATCATGAGAAAGGCTGGACTGGATGAAGCACAATCTGGAATCAAGATTGCTGGGAGAAATATCAATTACCTAGGATATGCAGATGATACCACCCTTATGGCAGAAAGTGAAGAAGAACTAAAGAGCCTCTTGATGAAAGTGAAAGAGGAGAGTGAAAAAGTTGGCTTGAAGCTCAACATTCAGAAAACAAAGATCATGGCATCCAGTCCCATCACTTCATGGCAAATAGATGGGGAAACAGTGGCTGACTTTATTTTTTGGGGCTCCAAAATCACTGCAGATGGTTATTGCAGCCATGAAATTAAAAGATCCTTACTCCTTGGAAGAAAAGTTATGATCAACCTAGACAGCATATTAAAAAGCAGAGACATTACTTTGCAAACAAAGGTCCATCTAGTCAATGCTATAGTTTTTCCAGTAGTTATATATGGACATGAGAGTTGGACTATAAAGAAAGCTGAGTGCCAAAGAATTCATCTTTTAAACTGTGGTGTTGGAGGAGGCTCTTGAGATAGTCCCTTGGACTGCAAGGAGATCCAACCAGTCCATTCTAAAGGAAATCAGTCCTGAATATTCATTGAAAGGACTGATGCTGAAGCTGAAACACCAATACTTTGGCCACCTGATGGGAAGAACTGATTCATTTGAAAACACCCTGAGGTTGGTAAAGATTGAAGGCAGGAGGAGGAGGGGACAACAGAGGATGAAATGTTTGGATGGCATCACTGACTCGGTGGACATGAGTTTGAGTGGACTCTGGGAGTTGGTGATGGACAGGGAGGCCTGGCTGTGCTGCAGCCCAAAGTGTTGGATACGAGTGAGCGATTGAACTGAACTGAACTGAACTGTAAACCACACACACACACAAAAAAGTATAAGTAAATTGTCAAGAACAATCAGACTTATGATACAGATGTAGTCAATCATTTCTATTATGCAAGCAGTTATCCTAAAGAATGTAACATGGATTGCAAAGAACTTTTCAGTTCTATCAGAGAATTTTGTAACAAAGATATAAGAAATGTATTTTTCAAGTTATTATTTGAAACTAAAATGTTAAACAATATGCCAAAGGAGACCAAACCACTCCTGACTCCACCAGTAGTCCACATGAATTCCTAATTTATAAGTGATGTTTCCTGAAGAAGAAAATTTCACATGCTTTTCTTACAGCTTCCAACAGAAAGAAATAGAGCAAATCTCTTTCTGAATCACCACAGGCTAGCTCTGATTCTCAAATCAAGAGAAAAAAACAAATCCAAACTGAACCCTGGGAAGGGGTTTACACTCAAGGATCATAGAGGGTGGGTGAGGAAGTAGAGAAGACCAGAATCACCATCCGTGGACACTGAGGACTAGTCTTTCATATGAGGTGAGCCTAGGATAAGAACCGCTATAGGAAATAAGGAGGTTCCAAAGTGATAATAAATAGATCCATGGAATGTAGCCCACCAGGCTCCACTGTCCATGGGATTTCCTGGGCAAGAATAATGGAATGGGTTGCCACTTCCTTCTCCAGGGTATCTTCCTGAAGCAGAGATTGATCCTGGGTCTCCTGCATTGCAGGCAGTTTCTTTACTGATTGAGTCACCAGGGAAGCCTTCTGAATACTGTTCTAGATATCATCACATAGGATGCTTTATTGAACCCTCACAACAACCCCAAGTGCAAAGTGTCCTGCCTCTTGCTTAAAGAGGTCAAATGAGACAGAAGACCTTGAAGGACTGACTGAGATTATTCTACAGTAAGCGGTTGAAATGCCATTTAAACCCAGAATGTCTCTAGATAATCTTTCGATGACTGGCGATTTTGGTAATTTTCCTTTAATAGATAAACCTATATACTGAAAATGAGTGGCTTAGCCACAAATGTGTGAAAAGTCAATCATAAAAATGGCTTGGTGTTATCAATTTCAAGTAACTTTCTCTTTGGTTAGTATTAAAAGTCAACTTTGCTACTCCCCACACTATCTCCAAGTTCACATAAGTTTTCCTTATCACAAACAAAAAATAACTATTTTTGAAAATTACTCATTCATCTATTCAACAAATATTTACTAGGCTCCGAACTATCCCATAGTTGTGCTATACATCGATTGGCACAATGACTACAAATAGCACAGACATGATCATATATAGCTTATGGTCCAGGAGGAGGTCACTTAAGTATCTTTATCTGAAATATGGAAAAACAGATCTTTAAATATTGGCTAATTTATTCCCATAACCAATAACGTTTTTCCTCTCCATTTACCAATATAGTATTACAACTTCTTAGAGGCACAAAGGGAACTGAATGGAATAAAATCAGATATTATGACTTTGGAATATAGATAAGTATCTTACCATCAAGCAATTGTCCAACACAAATAACAGAGAATAACAAAATCAAATTTGGTCATCATACAGCTTTCTCGGGTTTTTCGAATTGGTTTTATTATCAACAAGATGCATCTTCTAAAGCAATTAATAGTACTTCTTAACTTTGAATTTGGAATATTCTGTGCTTCAAAAGTACATTGTTAATAAATGACTACTTTATTGACTCATTTCAGAAAAGTGTCACTAAACTTACCTTATCCATCTTAGCTGCACACACAGAAAAAGGGTTTTTGGCAAGCACTGATACAACTGTGTAGGAGGGAGATTAATGGAGAGCAAATTGGAGAGTAATTAATCAAGCTGCATAAGAAAGTGAAAAGAAGAAATAAAGATGCAAGGTTTGACAGGAAAATTCTAAGCTCTTTGTACTTGGCACCAGTCAAAAAAAAGAGGCATAATAGGGCTGAAAAGTTCATGAATATGCTCCAATTAGTCTGTATGTGCACTGAAATGCTTTTTAGTTTGGTTCATTTAAATCTGAAATTCCCTTCCCCATTGATGTCAGCTAGTTAGCCAAGATGGCGCATTACTGTTATGATCACTGCAGCGCACATAATTTAGATTTATCTCTTTGGGGACTCAGCTCCACCCCCTGCTAGCTAATATGCTCACCATGTTTAATGATGCAAAAAATTTCCCTGAGTACAGGTTATTTATCTTTATCAGGGGCTGCATTTGGCTGGCTGTCTGTTATCAGCCAGAATATTTGCTCCTAAATGGTTGGTTCTCATCCATATTCCAGGGCAATCCTGAGGCCCATATTATCACTCAGATTTGCAATGAAAGTGTTTTAATTCTTCAAATATACCTTAGTAATACTGATTTATGAGTATGAAACAACTGAAATTATGATTCATTCTATGAACCCTAAAATCACTGTCATGAAATACAAAATCAATCCAAAATCTAAGAAAAGATTTTCTTTGGGGGTGGTGAGTGGGTCTGTAATAAATGATAAAGGAATACAAATATATTGCAAGGAAAACAGTTATAAAGGATTTTTAAGTAATGATGTTGCCAAAAATATAACCTGAGAAGAAAAACCTAGGGATAAACAAGTAGGTCCAAAGAAATAAAATCATCAATAAACAGGGGCCATTATCACCATCTCTCCAAAATTAAATGAAGAAAATAAGATTGAAGGTACTTGACAAACTAGTGAAGAAACACAGGCATTCATTCCCTCGCATGAACCCAAACCCAAACTCAGAGATGCATAGTATTAAGGGGGATGTTGGTGGTTCTGAGAATATATTTTAAAATGACAAGAAAACTTTAAGAAGATAGAAGATTTTGAAGTACAAGAGCATAAGAGGGCTTCAGGGAACAATCTGAGTGTGAAGGGAAATTCCTTAGTTAAGTTCCTTTTTACCCTCAAATATCTTGGGTGGATCTCTGCCCACCCATTTTGAATGCAAAGCAGACAGACAGCAATGTCAGTAGCCTGGCCCAGGCTAGGTGATATGGGAACACCAGGGTAGAGCTCTAGCTGGCTAAGGTAGTGGGTAGGTAACATTTACAGGCAGATGTGGAAGCAGTGACAGATTTTATTTTCTTGGGTTCCAAAATCACTACTGACAGTGACTGAAGCCATGAAATTAAAAGACACTTGCTCCTCAAAAGAAAAGCTATGACATATCTAAACAGCATATTAAAAAGCAAAGACACCACTTTGCTGACAAAAGTCTGTATAGTCAAAGCTATGGTTTTTCCAGTAGTCATGTACCTTTGTGAGAGTTTGACCATAAAGAAGACTGAGTGCCAAAGAACTGATGCTTTTGAACTGTGGTGTTGGAGGAGACTCTTGTGAGTCCCTTGACAGCAAGGAGATCAAACCAGTCAATCCTAAAGGAAATCAACCCTGAATATTCATTGGAAGGACTGATGCTGAGGCTGAAGCTCCAATACTTTGGCCACCCAATGTGAAGAACTGACTCATTGGAAAAGACCCTGATGCTAGGAAAGACTGAAGGCAAGAGAAGAAGAGGATGGCGAAGGATTAGATGGTTAGATATCATCACAACTCAGTGGACATGAATTTGAGTAAACTCTGAGTGACAGTGGAAGACAGAGGAGCCTGGGGTACTATAGTCCATGGGATCACAAAGAGTTGGACACAACTTAGCAACTAAACAACAAGGTAACCTTCAAACTTGAGTCTGTTACTCCAGAAAACAAGTGAATTCCTTTGGGTTAAAGAAGTGAGATTGGATTCTGTTCACAAGTAGGAAGTTGAAGATACAGTATTCTGTGCAACAGACAGAAGAATGGAAATGCATACATAGTGAATTAACAAAAATATCAGTTTAAAAAAGTGAGAAAGACCACAACACATATTTTACACAATATAAATATCTCTTGTGTCAGACATCTTTTGCGCCTCTCTTCACATGTTTCTCTGCTATTTTTTATTCCCATATATTTCCTCAGCTGCACCACTTGTCTTTCATTTCTGCCCTAGAGGATCACATGTGATGCTTATAGAAGACTGTTTTCATTTTTCAGTCGTTAAATTATGTATGAATCTTTATGACCCCATGGGCTGCAGTACACCAGGCTTCCCTGTCCTTCACTATCTCAAGGAGTTTGCTCAAACTCACGTTCATTGAGTCAGTGAAGCTATCTAACCATCTCATCCTCTGTCACGCACTTCTCCTCCTGCCCTCAATCTTTCCCAGCATCAGGGTCTTTTCCAGTGAGTCACCCCTTTGCATCAGGTGGCCAAAGTATTGGAGCTTCAGCTTCAGCATCAGTCCTTCCGATGAATATTCAGGGTAATTTCATTTAGGATTGCCTGGTTTGATCTCCTTGCTGTCCAAGGGACTCAAGAATCTTCTCCAGCACCATAATTCAGTTTGAAAGCATCAATTCTTCAATGCCCAGCCTTCTTTGTGGTCCAACCCAGTCCTCCTGCATTGTAGGCAGATTCTTTACTGTCTGAGCCACCAGGGAAGCCCAATAGAAGCCTACTAAGTTTTATGATGTGTGTGCAAATACAGCAGAGGGCAAAGTTTGACCAATGGTGTAAAGCAACAGTTAGATAAATCCTCCCCTCTCCCACCTTTGGGGCAGACAATTGTGAGGCACCTTCTCCATGGTTCTTCAGAGGGTTCCTATCAAGATCAAGCCCCACTTCCCCACAATGGCAACCATTCTAATAACATACTTTATAACACATCTTTCAGCATTTTCCTTGAGATCACTTACCAAAACTAACTCTTTGCCTGTAAACCCTCGTCTCCTATTGTGGTTTGGATGAGTGGAGGAATCCTGACTCTCTCATAACATTTGAATATTTTTAAATGAATGCACACAACATTATTTAGTTTTAAAAGATATATTTCGAGGATGTACAACAGACTCATTAGAATGGGTCCCTATGTGGGGAGGGAATAGAAATAGGTGTTATGAACAAACAGCAAGCAACAGAACAAAGAAGGGAGGCTCGTTGTATGCAGCGATGTGCCTGGAGCTGAGAAGAGTTAAACATTATGGTCCTTGGACCCAGAATCAGAAGGAAGAAAGGAATGCAGGAAAAGAAGAACGGAAGCAAGGGTCAATGACCCACTCCATTTGCACCCCAGACCATCCAGAAAGGGCCTCCTGATGTGCACAACTGCCCCGTCGATCCCTTGTTGTACCTGGACTTCTTCTGGGTTCAGTCTTTGCTTAGACGCCTCTCTCTCCTCTCTCTGTCTCTGTCTCTCTCTCATCAGTTACTTTTCCTTGTATGGTCACACCCTCTCTAGACAAGACTCACTGTCTATACAACCCAACAAGCAACCAATAAACAGACAAATCACTTGTAAGTCCTGAGAGAGTTCATATTCCTTCAGAAATAGAGGGATACCGAAGGAGCACAGAGGTAAAAATGTTCACTTTACACATTTGAGGGCATTAAACCACACATTAGAAAATATTATCCACCTCTCCTCAAATCATAAAATTTGGTAGCATTTTTAAATGAACAATGCTTAGAAAATAATCATGATTTTTCCCCTGGTACATTACAAGTAAATTTCCTTATTATAAAACTTTTCAAGGAGAAATTCAAACTGGTTGTGACCATTTAAAATGCCAAGGTCATGAGAAACAAGCGAAGACTGAGAAACAGTTACAGATCAGAAGAGACCAAGGAAACATGAAGGCTTGAAGCAACATCGCTTGCTGAATTGGGTCCCGGGATATTGACTGATCTATCTGTTTGCCTCATCTCCTACTATAACTCATATAACGACTCAGAACAAAGCACCTCTTCTCCCTACTGCCTTGCACACTTTCCCAACCTAGCATTAACAGTCCCCAATCCCCTGTAATCTCTTTCCTGCAATCTAAATTTTTCACTTTTTTCAAGGCACAGTTCACTTTCCATCTCTTTTACAATACTTCCTCTGATTAACACAGCCTATGATTTTTCTTAGAGTCTCAAAATTCAGAAAGCAATTCCAGTCCACAACATGCATTCTATTATTTAATTGATTTTATTTTATCTTTCACTAGTCTCTAGATGTTTCTTGAAGTTATCTCTTGACGTACAAATTATATTTTGAAATCCTTGAAGCCAGAGTTATCTTTTAGTTTTTGTTAGGGGTGTGGGTGCATGAGTATGTGTTCTTATCTTCTACAGCACCGAATCTATTACCAGCTGTGCATTTGCCATTTAATGAATCGTTTTCTTCACTACCTCATTGATGGGGAACTTAGCTCATTTGGATTGATATTTGTGAAGGGATTAACTGATATAAGATGGAAAGTAAATGCAGTTGTCAATAAAGTTCTTATTGCCATTTGGTGAAAACAAAATTACATCCAAATTCTGATGAAAACACTTGAATGAAGCAATTTCCCCAGAAAGCTTTTAATTTGCTAAAACACTGAGACGCACAGATCACACTGAAATGGACGTTAGCTGTGTACTCCCTGACTCCACTATTTAGATAATATACATTTGTTCAGATCAACAAGTGAAATCTGGCGTGTATATTATACACAGGTGTAATGAGACATTAGTCCAGCAGCACAGGTAACATTAAAGAGGATAAAGGAATACTGAGAAGCACTTGCTCAGTTACACTGATACATACCCTATGACCTCCAACAGGATTGTGTTGGGGAAAGTCTACTTTTTCCCAAAGTTACTTATCCCATTAATATGTGTGTTGTCCCAGCTTCAACCTTTTCTCCTGACTCTATCTCCATTGGGTAAAATGTGGGCCATTACACCTCTGACCCCTTTCTCAGGACCTTTCATCTCTTTGATTCCCCAAGATTTATGTTCCTTCCACAAATGTACACAAAAGGGAAGCTGGAATGGCTGAATTCTTGCCTTGTGATGTGAAATGATTCTTAGATGATAACATATCTATAACCAGCATATTCGTACAATGGAGACATGCTGATTTTAGTTTATGTGCTGCCAGAGCAATCATGAGACATTCTGAATCTATATTAATCAATTTTTTTGTAAAATTAAAAAAAAAAAGGATACTTTGCAAAACTTACATATTAGCATATCAGAAAAAAAAAGTGTTTGGAGACTCTACAAAACAACCAAGTTTGTAAATGTGTGTATCTTCATGGATGGGGGAAAAAAGACAAGAGTGTAGATGTTGTGGGTGGGGTGTTATTAACCTATTTAAGGCAAGTCCTACATATGTACTTTGGAAAGTATCTCAGTTCACTAACGTGATGAGATGCCAGCTGTAGGTGATTATAAAGAATACTGGCCTCTGGCTGTGGTTTCTACACTCCTGGGAAACACAGTCCACCTTCCTATGACAGTCTGATCTGTCTTTCCTATTTGCCATCTTCCTTTGAAATGATCAACAGAACAGACCTTGTCTGTGGTCTTCTCCAAATCAGTTCCAAATCAGTTGGAATGCACTCCATTCACTTTTGGCAGAGTTAAAAACACACCATTAGGTTCCCCTCCTGATAAAAGTGGTGTTTACAACAGTTGTCCCATTGGACTCCAAATGACATATTCCTTCTAAAATGAGCATGCAAATCAGTAGAGCAGTATCACTGGCATTAGCAGGCACATTTTAGGTAGTTAACATGTCAACATACAAAAAACAAGAGACTTCATATAAGAGACTTCATATAAAAATAGAGATTTCTGTATTTCTGACTTCCCTTGAAAAATTATAGCATATGTCAAAATTCTGCCATATCAACCAGGAGGGAGCCTTGCTTTAGATAGCAAGTAACTTCCCCCCAGCCTTGTTGTTTGTACTCAATACTTTCCACCTTCCTGCAACACTTTGCTTCTTTATAGTGTAACGGGCATTCCCTTCCACTTTACTCAATACGTGGGAAAACCAATTTGTTTGAAACTCTCATCATCAAGTCCTTGTCATCTTTATTGATGTCTACCTAATTCCAAAGTCTGGCATTTAGAATTCTTAGAAACTCCTGAGACCTTGAATTTCAGTGTTCATAGGTAGATATAATCTGTGGGTGTGTTTCAGGTGGAGTAAAGGGGATAACAATGCTGGTGCACCATGGGGCTAATGAAGGGCAAGTTTGTGCATGCCTCTGCACATTTTTGTTTATTTATCAAAACACACTTAATATAATTAGGCTAAGGAAACTGGATAATTTCAGAAAAATCTTGAGATATTTTAGTACCCTTTCTGGGCTTTTTGAATTTTTATTATTATTCAGGCTTTTAATTTTTAAACTAATTTTTGTCTTCAAATTATCTGGTAATATTTTAGGAATGTTAAATTTTTGCTTCCATCTCTAAATGAAATGTCCAAAAGCAAACTGGTCACAAATGAATGAGTCTAATCACTAAATAAATAGTATTTTTGACTAGCAAGCTAATTTCCATTGTCCCCAATTTTATCAGTTTTTAGCAAAGTTACATACTGATTTATTTTTCAGCCAGCAATTAATTCTTCAACTATTTAATCATGCTTTTACATTGCCTTTAAATTTCAGCAGCTACCATATAGTTACTTTCATTTAAAAATATGCCACAAGAATGAAGAAATGGTTAAAGTTTGTGTGACAACAACATTAAGATTTTAAGTATTTTAACATTGGAATGAGGAAAAAAACAGTGAACCATAATTGTCAAGATCATCATTAATCACAGGCATTACTCTACCAGTTGTCCTAAACATCCAATTCAGAATTAGGAAGTGATTTTGCCTATTTCAACTAATCACTTTATAAAGTTCAAGCATGGCTCAGTGGTTGATCACTATCTGTGTAAAGAAATGATAGAGCTATTCTTTCAGCTTAATCGTTGAACAAGTAAAATAAACCTAACCAGCCATATTTTTAAGTTACCAAATAGTAACTAAAAATATTCTATTTTTATCATATTCTTTTTCTTGCCATTTAATAGACTAATAAAATGCCTCCAAGATTATTGGCACCATGAATGTAGATCTGAGCTACGGGAATGAAAAATAGGGGGAAAAATATGTGTCATAATTGGTTTGAATACATAAGTTTTTCAAATCAAACTAAATGGTTCTAGGTGAAACCTAAGTAATAGTTTTCCCAAATTTGACAAGCCTAATATGACAGAATGAAAACTGAAAGTCAGTATAAAATTCTAGACTTCTTAGTTAAATGAATGACATATAAATTATAACTAAACCCTGGATATCTTGAATCTATTATTATATAGTCAAAATCTCAGGCATAATAGTCTCGTAGGCCTGGAAGCAGAGCAAGGATTCAGTGACTCAGTGAGCCTGAAGATAAAAAGATAATCACCTTAAAGTGACCCTTCGATGCTTCCCAGGGAAATGAGCAACTGGAGCATCATCTTCAAGGATTAGGAAAGTTAAGAGACAAACAATTCAAAGACAAAGATGTGTATTCTGGCTTCTGGCCTCTTCCTTGCAAGAAAGTCATAACATATTCAGGTGGACACATTTATTAGTAAAATATAGACTTAGATCAACAAGAAAATTTAAAAACTTGCAAGTAAAACATAACTAGTTTCTATACATAGGTATTTGAGGAAAATAAGTTACTAAGAAGACTGTATCTTACAATGTGGCCCAAACATTTTGAAAGACAAGAGTGATGACGAAATGGTGGCTGTCACATTAGGCTGCCACCAAGCACCCCCAGAGAACGTCATTCAGAGTCTAGCAACACTAGCAAATGAGAACTCTCCAACGACACTTTGAAAGGAACTTCTATCTATTTGGGGGGAAAATAATATACAGCAGCATTTTCCAAATGTGCAGAGGTAGAAAAACAGAAAGTTCAGCTAAAATGTTTAGACCATTGTGGGAATAGGCTCACTTTAATATGCTTTTCAATTCTGAACACACTGGCAGTGCTCAAAACACATTACAAAAGTAATAACATGATAATGGAGTTGGGAATCCTGTAAAGGTTACATAGAATTCAATTTATAAATCAAAATGCTTAAAAATCAAACTTAGGCCAACTGCCTAAAGGTATTGGATTTTCACTACATTGAATAAGACAAGGATCTCATAACCATGAAAATAAAGTGACCAATATGCCCAGGGCCTAATTTTAAACTATTTAGATTCTCTTAGCTTTTCTTCCTCATTCCTTTTAAAACACTTTTTTCCTAAAATTTTCATTAAAATCTAAGCTTAGGTGCTAGCAAATCTGAGCATTTGATAATGGTTAATTAATTACAAATGTAAAGATGTAGAAATCAGGATAGCTCATAGAGAGATGGCACTTGTCTAACCACATGATTCCAATATTAAAAGTAAACACAAACAAGCAAATAAAAACATTGAAATTTTTAGCTTTAAAATTAGCTGAATTATTTAAGTTATTTTAAATCTTTTAAATATTATTCTTGCAGCATGATTATCAATGGAAATAAACAAGATGTTGAACTAAGAGGTATGGCTATTTCCTAATGCTGCTGCTGCTAAGTTGCTTCAGTCATGTCTGACTCTGTGCGACCCCATAGACGGCAGCCCACCAGGCTCCACTGTCCCTGGGATTCTCCAGGCAAGAACACTGGAGTGGGTTGCCATTTCCTTCTCCAATGCATGAAGGTGAAAAGTGAAAGTGAAGTCGCTCAGACGTGTCCAACTCTTAGCGACCCCATGGACTGCAGCCTACAAGGCTCCTCCATCCATGGGATTTGCCAGGCAAGAGTACTAAAGTGGGTTGCCATTGCCTTCTCCGATTTCCTAATGCCCTTTGTATACATTAGGTACCAGTTTGCAAATTTTATTATCTCCTGAGATGATCAGGTAGATAAAAGTAGATATCAAAAGTTTTTTTAAAATGTTCATATGTTTATCACATTGATTGGGTACTACTCTTCACACTGCTCTCTTGATCCTCTCAACAAACCTAGCAGACAGGTCTTAGTATCATTCTCATTTTACAGATAAGGAAACTAAGGAGAGAAATACAAATTCAAAAATTTATGTCCAATAAAGTAATGCTTTCAGAAAAATGAGAAAGATCACTGTTATTTAGTTAAACAATAGACGATCTATGGTTCAGTTGGCAGAATAATAGTGCATAATTTAAGAATTACCAGTTTAAACCATAGTTGATAATGTTTAGAGAGAAAATTATCAAATAGACTTTGGTAGTTCTTGCATTTAATAAGTTTTTATTTTAAAAGCTTTGAACCTTATTAGAAAAGAGAACTTTAATAAGTGAAATAAATGAGGCAGAGAAAGACAAATCCTGTATGATCTCACTTTTATGTAAAAGTCTGAAAACATACAAACAAATAAGCTCATAGATCTGGAGAATAGATTCGGGTTGGAAAGAGAGGGAGTGGGTAAAACAGGCAAAAGTAGTGAAAAGGTGCAAACTTCCAGTTATTAAATAAGTCCTGGAGATATAATGAACAGCATTGTGACTATAGTTAATAATACTACTTTGCATATTTGAAAGTTGCTAAGAGAACAGATCATAAAAGTCTCCTCATAAGAAGAAAACATTCTGTAACTATATGGCAACAGATGATAACTAGACTTATTGTGGTGAAAATTTCATATTAGGTACAAATATTGAATCATTAAGTTGTACCCTTGAAACTAATATAATGTTGTAAGTAAATTATACCTCAATAAAAAGTAATTTTAGGGCTTCCCTTGTGGTCTAGAGGTTGAGAATCTGCCTGCCAATGCAGGGGACATGGGATCGATCTCCGATTCAGGAAGATCCCAAATGCTGTAAAGCAACTAAGTCTGTGCGCAACTACTGAGCTTGTGCTCTAGAGCTGGCGAGCCACAAGTACTAAGCCCATGTACTATAACTATTGAAGCCTGTGCATCCTAGAGCCCGTGCTCTGCAACAAGAGAAGCCACCACCATATGCCAGCATGCGAAAACTAGAGAGCAGCCCTACTCTTTGCAACTAGAGAAAACTTGTGCACAGCAACAAAGACCCAGCACAGCCAAAAATAAACAAATAAATAAATTAAAAAAAAAATAATTTTAAAATTGGGGAGAGAAAAGAGAGCTTTAACTTTTGTGTTTGAATCTATTTGCAGGCAGGAATAGAGAAACATAGAGAACATCGTGTGGATGAGCGGGGCAAGGGGAGGATGGGATGAATTGGGAATTGACATACATGAACTCCCATGTGTAAAACAGATAGTTAGAGGGAAGTTGCGGTATAGCACAGGGAGCTCAGCTTGGTGCTCTGTGGTGACCTGAAGGGGTACGATGGGGGAGGAAAAGTCCAAGGGGGAGGTATATGTGTATACATATATAGCTGATTCATATATAGCTGATTCACTTTATTGTACAGCAGAAACTAACACAACACTGTGAAGCAACTATACCTCAATTAAAAAAGAAAAGACACTAATTAGAAACATCATTGCTTAGAATCTCAGATTCAATCTCAGGCCTGGTCACTCAGGCTGAGGACTGTACTCTAGTCCTCATGGCTCACCTTGTCCTCATTGAAGACAAAGTATCTCAGAAGAAATAAACAGCTTCTAGAATATGTGTTTTACAAATCAAACTAAAAAGTTTCAAAATATTATAGCAAGTCAAAATTTAAAATACATTTGTGCCCAAGAGAGCTCAGATAGATAAATTTCAAACTCATAGGATGCTAATAATATACATAGCAAAGTCCATGGAAAATAGTGAGTCAAGATATTTTGAAAGTAAAATGCAGAGATAAAAGGTTGTCCAGGATATCCAGATTATATCAGCATAGTGCTCTGTACATTTGAATCACTTAAATATTTATTACATTAAATGCATGCATGAATAAAGGAGAATGAAAACCAAGTCCCATTTCCTAGGCAGGAAAAGTACAAGTAAAAGTCATTCTGAGAAATTACTCTTTCCCACCAAAATATCTTTATTTTATCTGGAGAGCAGGATGCCTAATGTCAACAATAACTAAAATCAGAAGAATAAATAGAAGACCTGCTCCTCTGGGAACCAGGCTCAGATATTGCATAGAGATAAAACAATCAAGAGTTCTACCTAATGTTGTTGGAGTTATGTACACTGAGTACATAAGAGTAACTGCTTCAATTACTGGTCAACCTCATTCTGATTATTTTTCTAGAATTGAAAAAAAGTCACCTCTTTTACTTTCAATCTTATGTACCATATTTCTGAAATGTATTTTAAACTAGGTTACTAAGCTAGTTAAATAATAGGAGAGCTCACTTTCTAAGAGCACATTCCAACAGAAACTAAAACGATGTTTTAACAATTCATTCAATTCTCCAAAGAAATAATCATAAGCAGTTTTGGAAATTTTTCATCTTTATGTGGCTTATCTTGGGCCTGTATGATTACAACAAATTTTTATATTATGATCTTGAAAGAACAGTGATTTGTATGTGTACACAGAGGGTGAAACATGAGGATTATGCCATTGACCTCTCCTCTCATATTTTTAGACTCTGCAAATTTTCTTTATTGAATATATTTAAATTTTATAATAAAACATGAATATATAAACTGGATGTATATCAGTCTAGATACACTGGCAGAAAGATCTCAGAAGAGAGGAAATCTCTGATGGTTGACAATTCTCCTAGAAGAGTTTTTGGCTGCTCTACAAAGTCTTATCAAAACACATCTTTCAATCATGTATTCATGATTGGTGTGTATGATTTATTTATATTGTTATATGTGTACTACTCTATCTTATTATGAATATTATAAAACTTACTTTTGGCATAAATGAGAGAATGGCATAAAGTAAATACTAGTGGAAGTTCAAACACTTTCACCTCAGTGCATTATTGTGTTCATCACAGGGTGACATGTATCCCACTTTGAGTTTTCCTGCATTAGACCACAAAACAGCAACAAAAAAGAAACAAAATAAGAAAGAAGGATTATGAAAGAAAGGGTATGACTCTGTTACTTTGGAATTTTCAACACAGAATTCATTACAATTAGAATGTGAGCTAGAAATCACACACACATATATATGTAAGGACTAACTTAGATTTTTTAAAAATCTAAAAATATTGCCCTTGTCCCAGGTTACGCTAGTGGTAAAGAATTTGTCTGCCAGTGTAGGAGACTTAAGAGACGTGGGTTTTATCTTTGGATCAGGAAAAGCCCCTGGAGAAGGAAATGGCAACGGACTCCAGTATTCTTGCCAGGAGAATCCCATGGACAGAGAAGCCTGGTGGGCTATAGTCCATGGGGTCGCAAAGAGTCAGACACAACTGAGCATCTGAGCACACAAAAATATATTATTAAATTTCAAGGAGAAGAAGCTGAGATAGAATTAGTTTTATTGAAAATATATCTGAAGTTATAGTATTTTTTTCAAAACCTCAGATTTTCTTACATATTGCCTATGTTTTAAAATCTATGCCATTTTCCCCTTTATTTTTATTCTTTCCACTTTATATTCCTACATTCACTGTTTTTACTGTCCTTCTTCAATCTGTTACTTTGAAGTATTGATTTAGATACCAGCAAACTACCACTCCAGTGGTGGTGTATGGATGTGAGAGTTGGATGGTGAAGAAAGCTGAGCACTGAAGAATTGATGCTTTTGAACTGTGGTGCTGGAGAAGACTCTTGAGAGTCCCTTGGACTGCAAGGAGATCCAACCAGTTCATGCTAAAGGAGATCAGTCCTGGGTGTTCATTGGAAGGACTGATGTTGAAGCTGAAACTCCAATACTTTGGCCACCTCATGAGAAGAGTTGACTCATTGGGAAAGACCTTGATGCTGGGAAGGATTGGGGGCAGGAGGAGAAGGGGATGACAGAGGATGAGATGGTTGGATGGCATCACCGACTCGATAGACATGGGTTTGGGTGAACTCTGGGAGTTGGTGATGGACATGGAGGCCTGGCGTGCTGCAGTTCATGGGGTCGCAAGGAGTCGGACACGACTGAGCGACTGAACTGAAACTACCACTCATGAAGTGAAGTTGGAGATCCTCTATCACACCCTTCCTAGAGGAGTTAGTTTCTCAAGGCCATTCAGCTGACTAATAGTAAATCTGGGACTGAAACTCAGATTCTCTACCTTTAAATGCAGTGTCCTTTGGAAAACTGCAGGAGCAAGTTTCCTCGCATCATTTTGAGTTCTTCTAAAATACATACACATATATATACAAAATATGTGAAGTTAATTCTATTTATCTATCTAATCTATTCTGATGGAAACAGGTCTCTGAATTTATTTCATAAACACTATGTTCTAGTTCATATAAGGCCAGTAGTTCAAAAATTATTCCTTAATGCCAGGTTTGCTGAGGTTAATTTTTCCTTTATACTTTGAAGCAGTACTGTGAAGCACATTGAAGCCACATTTTGGTAACCTATTCACTCTGCTTTTCTTCTTCCTATAACTATTTCTGGTTTATTTCATTTAAGCATAAAAGTTATCTTCTGAGAGGGTGGGCATACACACCCCCAAAAAACAAGGCTTGAACCTTTTGTTTTTACTCAGGGTCAAAGCATAGGGCTCTAAGTAATAAAAATCTTACTAAATGATAATGATTAATTTGAAAATCTGTTTCAAATCAAGACGTGTTACAGAGAAAATATTAATGGCCATTAGCATCATCCATCTAAATGCTTTTATCTGAATTAAAATTTCACTAACCATAGCTTTACTGTTTTTGTAAATAAGAGATTGGACTTAAAACCACTTATTTGACAAGTCTATAGGAAAGTTCAATGTTGTGTCTAAGAAGAAATATACTATAAGCAGAAGACAATATATTTTTGTCATTAGCTAATTCAATCAAACAACATTGTTGGTGGTGTTTTCTTCCCTACTTCAAGCTCAGCAGCAAGGGACATGTGGTAAGCAGCAGTATGTAGAAAAAGAGCCCCCTCCTCCAAAAAAACCTATAAACATAGGAACAGAGGTACAAAGAAGACAGAAATTTTATGGAACTTTCTTGCTGGACCAGTGTTTAAGACTTTGTATTTATACTGCAGGGGTTGAGAGTTCGATCCCTGGTTGAGGAACTAAGATCACACATGTCTACAAACAATAAATTCTGGAGAAGGTGTGGATAAAAGGGAACCCTCCTGCACTGTTGGTGCAAGTGTAAATTGGTACAATCTCTATGTAGAACAGCATGGATATTCTTTAAAAAAATGAAAATAGAGCTACCATATGACCCAGCAATTT
Organism: Giraffa tippelskirchi; assembly: GCF_054371585.1. Classification (NCBI taxonomy): domain Eukaryota; kingdom Metazoa; phylum Chordata; class Mammalia; order Artiodactyla; family Giraffidae; genus Giraffa; species Giraffa tippelskirchi. The sequence goes on from NC_137283.1 coordinate 124,641,390, forward strand.
TACTCCTGGGAATATATCCAAAGAAAACCATAATTCAAAAAGATGCATGTACCTGAATATTTCTAACATTTCTTCCATTAGAAGAAATGGAGTGGCCTTCAACAAGAGTCCAAAGTGCAGTTCTTGGGTGCAATCTCAAAAACGACAGAATAATCTCAATTCATTTTCAAGGAAAATCATTCAATATCAAAGTAATCCAAGTCTATGTCCTAATCACTGATGCTGAAGAAGCTGAAGTCAAATGGTTCTATGAAGGCCTACAAGACTTTCTAGAAATAATACCCAAAAAAAGATGTCCTTTTCATCATAGGGGACTGGAATGCAAAATAGAGAGATACCTGGAGTAACAGGAAAGTTTGGCCTTGGAGTACAAAATGAAGCAGGGCAAATGCTAACAGAGTTTTGCCAAGACAATGCACTGGTCATAGCAAACACCCTCTACCAACAACACAAGAGGCAACTCTACACATAGACATCATCAGAAGGTCAACATGGAAATCAGATTGATTATATTCTTTGCAGCCAAAGATGGAGAAGCTCTATACAGTCAGCAAAAGCAAGATCAGGAGCTGATTGTGGCTCAGATCATGAGCTCCTTATTGCAAAATTCAGGCTTAAACTGAAGAAAGTAGGAAAAGCCACTAGGCCATTCATGTATGACCTAAATCAAACCCCTTATGATTATGATTATACTGGAAGTGACAAATAGATTCAGGGGATTAGATCTTCTAGACAGAATGCCTGAAGAACTATGGAATGGAGGTCCATAATATTGGACAGGAGGCAGTGGCAAAACTATTCGCCACAAAAAAAAAAAGAAATAAAAAAAAGGCAAATGGTTGTCTAAGGAGACCTTACCAAGAGCTGAGAAAAGAAGAGAAGCGAAAGACAAAGGAGAAAGGGAAAGATATACCCAACTGAATGCAGAGTTCCAAAGAACAGCAAGGAGAGATAAGAAAGCCCTCTTAAGTGAACAATGCAAAGAAATAGAGGAAAACAATAGAATGGAAAAGACTAGAGATCTAGAAAAATGATATTGATATGGAATCTAGAAAAAATGATATTGATGAACCTATTTGCAGGGAAAGAATGGAGACACAGATGTAGAGAATGGACTTGTGGACACAGTAGGGGAAGGAGAGAGTGGGACGAATGGAGAAAGTAGCATCAACATACATACATTATCATGTGTAAAATAGATAGCTTATGAGAAGTTGCTATATAACACAGGGAGCTCAGTTTGGCACTCTGTGATGACCTAGAGGGGAGGAATGGGGAAAGGGGAGGGAGGCTCACAAGGGTGAGGACGTATATATACTTATAGCTGATGTGCTTTGTTGTACTCTTTCCTGGAAAATCCCATGGACCGAGAAGCCTGGTAGGCTGCAGTCCATGGGGTTGCTAAGAGTGAGACACAACTAAGCGACTTCATTTTCACTTTTCACTTTCATGCATTGGAGAAGGAAATGGCAACCCACTCCAGTGTTCTTGCCTGGAGAATCCCAGGGACAGGGGAGCCTGGTGGGCTGCCGTCTATGGGGTCGCACAGAGTCGGACACGACTGAAAAAACTTAGCAGCAGCAGCAGGGCAGAAACCAACACAGTATTTTAAAATAATTTTCCCCCAATTAAAAAATAAGTTAAAAAAAGAACATTGACAAAAGAGTTAAAAGGAAATAAATTGAACTAAAAAAAAAAGTGCTCTTTTCTTTAGGTCTCCAAGAATGAGTTGGCTATTGTCATGTGCAGTCCAGGAGAAGGACATTCCAGGTCCAGAGACTGCATATACAAATGTCACAAAAGAGAGAAACAACTTTGGGTTCCAGATTTAGAGACAAATTCAGAACACTTGGAAAGCAGGAACTGAGAAGGTCAAGGCTGACAGGAGAGAATAGGGCTCTTGTTTATGGCTCACAGAAGCCTGTGACTTTTATACTACAGAAGTGCGACCTTTATACTACATGTATCCTGTGGAGGTATACATAGAGCAAATTGATTGTCTCTGGGTCTAATTTTATTCTGAATAACTTTGATGTGGGGAAAGGGGCAGGACCGGTAACTGTAGCTTTCTTTATTTCTTATCAATCTCCATTCTAGCTAATGAGAAAAAACAAAGAATAAAAATGTGTCAGTTAAAAATAGCTTGGTTTTATCTGGCTTAAAAAAAAACATGCCACACATATGAATCATTTCAAAGTTTAAACTCCCTATCACATGTATGCCTATGGCTGATTCTCCCTTTTAGGGGCATCTTCCCCACCTCCTTAGTCTGGGTTTGCCCAGGACACTGAAGCTTTCCAAGGAGGCAGGAAGACAGGTCTTCAGGGAGCTTGCCCTCTTCCGGGTCCTTGCCAACCTTCACTTAGATGGCTGTGCTGTTGTGCATTGAAGTGTGGCTGTTCTGGTCTTTGGGGGCACATGTTCCTGATCACCTCATCCCAACCCACTCTATCTGATATACTCGTGCCCTTAAAGCTCCCACCTTCCTCCACTGGTGGAGATGGGAAGTTATTGGTTTCTTGCCACCACACTCTGACCCTGGGTAACAGAGAGAACCATCCTGGTTCTCATTTGCCTAAATAATTTCCTCCATCCCTGCAGATAGCAACCCAATGCTGAACAAGGATCTTCTTTAAGAAACCTGAAGACTTCTCAGGAGTGCCTAGAAAGGCAGGACACTACTTTCCCCCTTTCCCTGATTCCTCAAAACCCATATGATTTTTTCTAGAATGTTCCCATCTCAAGAGTTGTAGTCATGAAATAGGAACCTGGACATTCAAATCTCAACTCCTCCCTGTCGCTTTTCCTGCCCAGATTGCTCTCTCAGTACTGTGGTAGGAAATGTGGTGTCAGTATGTCAGTGTCAAGAGCTGGCTTTATACATCAACCTGCCACTGGTTCTCTATTTTACATGTGGTAACATACATATTTCAATGCTGTTCTCTCAAATCACTCCGCTCTCTCCTTCTCCCACTGAGGCCAAAAATCTTTTCTTTATGTCTGTGTCTCCTTTGCTGCCCAGCATGTAGGAGGGAGGGAACACACATAGGCCTATGGCCAATTCAAGCTGATGTATGGCAAAAACCATCACAATGCTGTAAAGTAATTATCCTCCAATTAATATAAATAAATTTGAAAAAGAGCTGGCTTTCTTCTTTTTCCCAGTAAAACAGAATGGATAGTCATTCATTCAAGTGAATTGTGAGGCACAACTAACATTAAAACAGAAATCTATGCCTAATGTATAATGTATAACAGGTAAAATTCAATGATGCTATTCGGTCCGGTCTGACAAAGGTGAGTGTGTAAAGGCTAAATCTATAAAGGGATATTTAAGAATCTAGAAAACCCTTTGATGACTCAATAACCTCAAGCTTTCAAATTAAAGTCTCATTGAAGATGAAAGAAGTCTAGTGATTTAAGAATTCATACTGTCTTAATTACAGGAAGACACTAGGAAGTAGGCCGGCTGGGGAAGGGAAGAATTATATGTGAGTTGTTAACAAAGCACGCAAGAGACGATGGGGCCCAAACTAAGATATGCATAACAGAGTTGAGAAGAGCCAGAATCTCAGTGATACTTAAAAGGGTGGAAATGACAGGAATTTGGTGACCACTTGGATGTGGAAATGTGAAGCTAGAGAAAGAACTGAGGATTATTTGAAGTTTCTAGCTTGGACAACCTGGTGGGTAGCAATATCAGCAATCTTAATAAGGGATACAGGACTGATGAGTGGGTTGAGGTAAGAGAGTAAAACAGGTTTAAGTCCAGTCTGGAGTAGTCATAGCTGGAGCTGTGACACTTAACTTTGACCAGTAAACATAGGTTGCATGAAGAAACAAGCATATCAGGGGATGTGAAACAGTCAACATGCTAATGTTGGATGTCAGCTTCTCTTTGTTCTCCAAGTAAAACAAAATGCAACACCATTCGTTTAAGTAATTACAGGGCTGCTGTGACAGCAAAACACCAAGCTAGGCCTACAAAAGAAAAGCAGCAAAAAAAAAAAAATGCTACGCAGATTATTTCCAAAAGTCCAAACATGTACTGTTAAATGCAAATTACTTTACCTTTTCTATCGTGTCCTAACATTTACTTGAGAAATGTTTCATAGGGAATTATCAAAAATAAAGCTAAATGATAGGTTTATTCATCTTAATAATTCACCATAAAGGCCTAAAATAACCAAACCATCATAATTTAAAGAAATTCATGATAACCTGCCAAAAAACTTTACATAAGAAGAAAAAACTTAAAAATGAAAGTGGGAATGAGTTAATATTAGGTAGGAAACCAAAATAAAATGAGCTCTAGGTTTTGTTTAGTGTTTAGTGTTTTTTTTTTTTTTTGATATATAAGGCTAATATGACAGGGACTTGAAGCAAAAGAGTTAAGATGAAAATAACAATATCACACGGAAAAAAAAAAAACAGTATTTCTCTCCTGCTTAACAGTTTAGTCCCATCATTCATTTCATAGCCCCAGGACTCATTAATGAATGAAATGGATACACCCAAAGGACCTAGTGAAATTCTTCAGCAGAAATTAAATGGAGAAAATGACAAGTTACGGATTCCACATTCTTTCTAGGAGTACATTGGGCTTCCTGGAGCTGCACCGGACACAGCCAGCCTTGTCATTTTTTAAAAAATGCCTTAAGAAAGTCATAGGTTAAAAATCAGGTTTTGAGATCATGTTTTAATTCTTTTATACTTATTGGAAATAATGAAAGGTTAAATATATCTGATCTATCTTCACAAAATTATGAATCAAGGAATTAAATTGGAGAGGTCTGAATTTGGACTATAATTGATCCTACTATCTATCATAGCTTAAAAGAATATGGCTCTTTTCAAAGGAAGCTAGCTTGTAGTTTGTGTCTGAGACAGCCTCAAGAGAGAAAAATTCAAATCAACTGAGTCTAAGTAACAACATGGGCCTGCCCTCCTCAAGGCAGAGCTCACAGGGGCACCCAGGTTGTGGCCTGATAAGCCAGAAAGACACTGTAGTGGTTTTCTGTGGCTGCCATAACAAACTACTACCAACCAGGTAGCTTAAAACAAGAGCACTTTATTCTCTCTCAGTGCCGGAGGCCAGAATCTGAAATCAAGGTGTTAGCAGGATTGCTTCCTCTGGAAGGCTCTGAGGGAGTATCGATTCCATGATTCCACTCTACCTTCTTGCAGCTGCCAGCAATCCATGCTATTCCTTGGCTTTCCTTGACTGGTAGAAGCATCACCCCAAACTCTGCTCCCTCTTCACATTGCCTTCTCTGTGTCTGTCTATTTCCTTTTCACTCTTATCAAATTTAGGGTTCCCTCTAATCCAGGCTGATTTTATTTCAATTCTCACCTTAATTTTATCTGCAAAGATCATATTTCCAAGGATCCAAATGAACATGCATTTTAGGGGAACACTACGCAACCCACTCAAGATGCTTACCAGGAAGAAAAGGCAAAACCAAGAGAAGAAAATTAAAGGGCCACTAGAGACACTATTAACAACTTAGAATCAGCAAATTACCACCACCAAGACATGTAAACACCAGGATTTCCAAATCAAACCCCTTCTAAAAGTAGAAGTAGCAGTAGAAATAGAAGAGGGTGTACATCATTAGACGGCCTGATAATGGGACCTACATGGCTTAAACCCTGATGAAATGATGCAGACATAAGAGATTGGAGGGAAATTATAATCAGTTTAAATGGAACAGGTGCACATATTCAGACAAAGAGGATTTTTTTTCTAATTTCTGTTCATGCTGATAAATAAATTAATGCTGAAATTATAATTTAGTATTTCATTATTAAATAGACACACACTATTTTCCCAGAAATTATTTGTTTTATTAATTTCTAAAACTTTCTGTATCTGAATCACTCTGTGTGGAGACTTTAGGCTCTGCAATAATAGATATAAGCTGCTATACATAAAGGAAAATTTCAGAAAAGAAACTTCACAGATTTAGTTGGAATTTTACTAAAAATTCAATCAGGCTAGATGATCATGCTATGTATTTAAACTGAAACTCTGACTACTTGAGGAGGTTATAACTTATAACCTTATCGTCCTTTAGGAGATTCATCCATTCAACCAGTATTTATTGCCAATATTTGTTGAACATCTATTTTCTATTAGACATAGTTCTAGGAAATAGGGAGAGGCCAGGGACCAAAATAAATGAATGTCCTGTGTTCAAATGTCTATTATCTAAATAGAATAAAAATGTAAACAAATACCTAAATCATTTAGATAGCAGGAAATGCTATACAGGAAATATGACAGGGTAATGAAAGAAAGACTGAAATGTGGGGTGAGGTTTGGGACTTGTAATATTTGAGCTGAGAAGTAAATGATGCAAAGGTCTGAAGAGAAAGCACTGCACAAGCACAGGGTCCCGCAGTGGGAGGGAGCTGATGAGCTCTGTGCAGCCTGTTCCCACAGAGAGCAGCCAGAGGCCCACAGGTAAGTCTGTCATCAGGTTCTCAGAAACCAAGCTGCTCAGAAGTGAAAGTGAAACTGGCTTCATGGAGGAGCAGAGTTGGTCCCCTGAACCCTAAGAAGAAGAAAGAGACACACTGGTCCACAGTTTCCACTGAGACAGAAGAAATCAAAACACCACAATGACTCAAGTCTTCAGCTCCAGCAAGTATTCCTTAAGTCCGGCACTCAGTGCCAAAGATACTCAACTCTCTGAACGCAGTTGCCCTTGGGAGTAGGCTAAGCTTCTGTAATAAACAGTACCCAAATACTAAATTAGACTCTTTCTTGTATTACTGCCCAGAGGCAGCAATACAAACATTTCAGGTTCAATGGAGGCATTCTACCATACTTAACACCTGACTTCCATCTTTGGTTTGAGGCGGTAGCTCCAGTGACCACTACTTCTCAGGAAAAGGAAGTGAAAAAAACAGAGTGGAAAACAATATTAGACAAAGAAATAGAATAAACTTCTCTCACTCCTGTCTCATTGTCCAGAAAGTAGTCACATGATCACATCTAGGTGCAAGAGGCTAGGAAATATAGTTTCTTGTTTGCTGAGATCAAATGGATATTGGAGGGCAATTAGCAATTCCTGACATAAATTAGGAAAAGTCATTTTGTCAAAGAGGTTATAGCCATGAGTAGTGGTGGAGATGGAGATGGGCTGTCATCAAAGCACTGTCTCAGCTCCTAACAAATGGTGGTCCACTTAAGAGATGGAGATACAAATGAGAACAGCAATACATAAGTGACCACCGAATGTAGCTTAAGTGGATCACTGAGTCCTTGCTAGGATGTTTAGTTAACCACAATGAAGCGGGAACAAAGATATATATGAGAAGAGATGCAATCTCCAAGCCCAAGTGTAGCAGTCAGCAAAGCTGTGTTTCCAAGCATCTGGCCCATGGATGCTAAGCCAGAGATTAACTATTATTTTTATTAACTCTTTGCCCTCCAGACTGAAGAAAATGTTCTGGGAACTATCAATGATATCAATTAAAATTGTTGTAAGTCTACGTATATACAAATATTCCTCTCCAGGTGAATACATTCAGTCCCTGCAAGATTGCTAGAGTTTAGAATATTGGTTTCAGATTAAGAGGAATGCTGAATAAGCCAAATTTGTCTGTACTTGAGTTTTACACAGAAAGACATTAGATCGCAGAAGATAGCTATAATCGTATTACTGGATACCATATTACAAGTCCTACTGCTTCCCTTTTTGATAGCTATTTTTAACTGTGCAAGAATTTTTATTGGCATGATTTTATTATAGTGTTTATTCTAATATAATTCTAGTAAATTTCTCTAGTTAATTTCCATTGTTCCAAGTAAAATTACCTATTTCCTGTTCTTCCATTACTCTAAACTGCCAAGAAAGTATTTGACTCTCTGAAAATTCTTATGTTTAGACATGTGACTTATAAATTACCTAAGGATGATCTACACATCTGGATAAGGGTATGGCAACCCACTCTAGTATTTTTGCCTCGAGAATCCCATGGACAGAGGAGTCTGGCAGGTTACAGTCCATAGGGTTGCAAAGAGTCAGACATGACTAAAGCAACTTAGCATGCATTCATGCATGATATACATATTGCTTTTTATTTTAATTGTTACCACCAACTATTTATAAAGCAACTACTTCATGTGTATATTTGCACATATTTTGTGAACCTGTGGCATATTCATTGAAAAATGTTTACCTTTGAGTGATTTAATTTAAGTAGAAGAGATTAAAAAAGATATATGGCCAACTGCTCCCTCTCTTACCTCACCATCTTGACAGCTGGTCCCCAAAAGTGGCAAGACAGGTGAGGTGAGTAGATAGGGACTGGTTTATAATCAATTTTGTTAAAATTACATACATAACTTTTTATGCAAAAAAAAAAAAGAATCCGCCTGCAAAAAAAAAAAAAAAAAAAAAAAGACAACAAGATGGAGGAGTAGGAGGACATGCACTCATCTTCTCCTCTGAGAAATCCAAAATTACAACTTGCTGCTGAGCCATCAGCAGGAGAATGTAGGATCCCACAAAAAAAAGCACACCCCACATCCAAGGGCAAAGGAGAAGCCCTAGCAAGACGGTAGGAGCAGCAAAATTGCCTGTAGAATCAAACCCCATACCCACCAGAGACGCTCGGAGGGCTCAAAAAAACCTTGTGCACACCAGGACCCAGAGACCCCACAGAGACTGAGCCAGAACTGTGTTTGGGTGTCTCCTGCAGAGATACGGGTCACAATGGTGTGATCACCAACCTAGAACCAGACATCTTGGAATGCGAAGTCAAATGGGCCTTAGGAAGCATCACTATGAACAAAGTTAGTGGAAGTGATGGAATTCCAGTTGAGCTATGTCAAATCCTAAAAGATGATGCTGTGAAAGTGCAGCACTCAATATGCCAGCAAATTTGGAAAACTCAGCAATGGCCAAAGGACTGGAAAAGGTCAGTTTTCATTCCAATCCCAAAGAAAGGCAATGCCAAAGAATGCTCAAACTACTGCACAATTTCACTCATCTCACATGCTAGCAAAGTAATGCTCAAAATTCTCCAAGCCAGATTCCAACAGTACATGAACCATGAAATTCCAGATGTTCAAGCTGGGTTTAGAAAAGGCAGAGGAATTAGAGATCAAATTGCCAACATCTGTTGGATCATCGATAAAGCAAGAGAATACCAGAGAAACACTACGTCTGCTTTATTGATTACGCCAAAGTCTTTGACTGTGTATAGCACAACAAACTGTGGAAAATTCAAGAGATGGGAATACCAGACCACCTGACTTGCCTCCTGATAAATCTGTATGCAGATCAAGAAGCAACACTTAGAACCAGACATGGAACAACAGACTTGTTCCAAATCAGGAAAGGAGTATGTCAAAGCTGTATATTGTGACTCTGTTTATTTAACTTCTATGCAGAATACATCATGCAAAATGCTGGACTGGATGAAGCAAAAGCTGGAATCAAGATTGCCTGGAGAAATATCAATAACCTCAGATATGCAGATGACACCACCCCTATGGCAAAAAGCGAAGAAGAACTAAAGAGCCTCTTCATGAAAGTGAAAGAGGAGAGTGAAAAAGTTGGCTTAAAACTCAACTTTCAATAAATGAAGATTATGGCATCCAGTCCCATCACTTCATGGCAAATAGATATGGAAACAGTGACAGAGTTTATTTTGGGGGGTTCCAAAATCACTGCAGATGGTGACTGCAGCCATGAAATTAAAAGACACTTGCTCCTTGGAAGAAAAGTTATGACCAACCTAGACAGCATATTAAAAAGCAGAGACATTACTTAGTCAACAAAGATCTGTCTAGTCAATGCTATGTTTTTTCCAGTAGTCATGCATGGATATGAGAGTTGGACTATAAAGAAAGCTGAGTACCAAAGAATTGATGCTTTTGAACTGTGATGTTGGAGAAAACTCTTGAGAGTCCCTTGGACTGCAAGGAGATCAAACCAATCAATCCTAAAGGAAATCAGTCCTGAATATTCATTGGAAGGACTGAAACTGAGGCTGAAACTCCAATGCTTTGGCCACCTGATGCAAAGGACTGACTCCTTGGAAAAGACCCTGATGGTGGGAAAGATTGAAGGCAGGAGGAGAAGGGAATGACAGAGGATGAGATGGTTGGATGGCATCACTGACTCAATGGACATAAGTTTGAGCAAGCTCTGGGAGTTGGTGATGGACCGGGAAGCATGGCATGCTACAGTCCATGGGGTTGCAAAGAATCAGACATGACTGATCAACTGAACTGAAGTGATAGTTGTCTTTATATGGTTTGGATGGGTATTTAATCTATTTTATTACTAAAATACTAAAGAACTGAAATGAGTCTCTACTAGTCTCAAGGTATGACATTGACTCTAACACTGAGATGTAGAAGGAGGAAGCGCTGTCATTGGCTGGGCCATCCAGCTTCTCTCTTGTACTCTTCTCCAACTCCCCCCTGTACTGAACTGGTTCTTCTATCAGATAAAGCAGGAATTCTCCAACCCTTGTTCTTCTCATATGTAAACCACTTGTACATACCTGCAGAACTCTGTACCCCACATTTACACCCCTTCAAAATATACAGGGAGCACTCACTTTGTACCAGGCTACTTCCTAAGCACCAGAGAGACAGCAATAAAGAGGCAGGCAAGGTTACTTTGTTCACAGAATTTCCATTTTAGTGGTTTTGCTCTCTAAAATATCTTTACTACAGCTTTCACCTGGAGTACTAGCCCTTGGCTTCCCACATTGATTCTCAAATGTCAGTTGATACATTTCCCCTCCATCACAGCTTCCCATTTTGATAGCAGGACCTACATGTTTGAATTCCCAATCCAAATCCCATAGTTACAAGATAATCCCTAGCTTTCTTTTCTACTGAAGGCTCTACTCTAATAAATATGTTTTCCAGTTCTTTCTTATGGCTTGAATCACATCCAATTCTTGCCAGTTTCCTGAGTTAAAACCCAGAGACATGTCATTAACTGCAAATAATCCAAATATTGGAGGTGAGTATCCAGCAACTTTGGCTCATCTAGTCTTTGAATATCACATATCTTGGTCCTTGTGCTAAGTTGCTTCAATCGTGTCTAACTCTTTGCGACCCCATGGACTGTAGCCTGACTGGCTCCTCTGTCCATGGGATTCTCCAGGCAAGAATACTGGAGTGGGTTGCCATGCCCTTTTCCAGGTGATCATCTCGACCCAGGGATTGAACCTGCATCTCTTATGTCTCCAGCATTGGCAGGTGGGTTCTTTACCACTAGTGCCACCTGGGAAGCCCTATCTAGGACCTTATTTTTATACATAAGTCACCAGTTAGGACCCACTGGTACCTAGACTTGTGAATGCAAAATCCTCATGGTTTCCATGCCTTGCTTTCTTGGCTAAACATTCTCTTTCATTTCCTATAGTTGGGAAGAACATCCCTCTCCTCACCTTACTGTTTCTTGTCAAACCATTCATCAAAAATAAAATTGTGGACAAAACTATAGCCAAAGAAACTCCTGCATCTGTCCCCCCAGCCCCTTCAAGGACATAGACTACACTCTATTTGTAAATTATCATCCCAAGTTTGTCACTGCACAATGGGATGTAAATTTATTCAATTATGACTGATAAACATCATTGGTTTCTCTGGATCTTGGCTTTGTTGTGACATCGATTCTTCTGAAAAGGCCATACTCAAAATGAATGTGCTGCTACTACATTGGTTCATAGACCATTAAAAGGAGCAGTTGGCCATGAATTAACATTTTATTCAAATCCACCATGTTGGAAAAAGACCACACATCAAAAAAATTAACCTTAAAGTGAAATATTTTAATTTAAATTATATTATCCCTTACTCTCCATTTTCCTCTGAAACTACACTGCTAACTGATGCTATAACTTATTTCAACTCCATCCTTTCTAAAGTGTAACATATCCATCTTGCTGAGACACTTAAGTTACAGGCAGTTTACTCACATTAGATCTCATTAGCAATTACACTAGTGTTCAAAATACATTACTTCATTTGTCTCATAGCCCATATAGTTTTTTACATAATGAATTAGACCAATTAGTCTCACATGACAGAAGGAAATCTTAAATAACACTGTCCTTACTTTAAGACAAGCTTGACTGAAGCATAATGAAAGAAACTGTAAAATTAATTTGTTTTATAAAATGGATAGCAAAAGAATTAGATAAGCAAACTTCAGGCTATAGGTTTGTGGTTGGAGTGAGGCATCAGAGAGAAGTAGCAAAAGAAAGGGTAAAGCCTCACTCAGTTTGTTTTCTGCAAGACATGAATTCATTATTTGCATAGCTAAGGGCCATGTTTAAATGTCCAAACTAACTTGCTTATAGACTTTTCAATTGAGACCATAATTGTCCTTTGGGAAAAACCTTGCTGATCGTAATCAGCCAAGAAATTTACAGCTACCGCAATGATCAATAGCTAGAGATTTTTGGAAGCACAAAACCAGCTCTCTAACCATGTGTCTATTTCACCTAAACAAATCCTTTATAAAATTTTAGTGTTCCTCATACTTCCTTCAAATAATTCTTTGCAACACTGAATCCAATTTCCTATCTACTATTAGAATCTCTTTCTTCAAACTTCAGATAGAATCATAAAATACAGCGTTGATAGGTGTTACTCAATGAAGGTAACCTGAGAAGGCAAGTCCTAAAGACCCTCCCAGCACTCTCTCCATGCACCCAGTGACCCTACAAGGAGACTGTGCCCTCTTACTACCAGTAATTATCTGTCTTCTTTTCAGATCATAATTACTTTCCTCATTGTTCGATCAAGGACTGTCGCGCAATAAAATGACCATGGGCTGGTTAGCTAGTTGAAAGTGCCCCCCAGTCCTCCATTTATGGACATAATAAATTGTGTCACCTAAGGAGTCAACAGAAGATACAAATCTGGTAGCAAATCGGTTCTTGAAAATATGCACAGAAACCTAGAGGCAAAATTTGACCCAATCATTCCTCTTTAATCAAGGTGACTCTTAATGTGTCTTTTTTAATGTCATAGTAGTTAAAGATAATTTAGCACTGAAAGGGGAAGTAAAATTAAGATTCTGGGTCAATAGGGAAGGAGGTTTTCAAAAAACTTTCATACTATGAGAATGAATTTTCTTTTTCCTTCTAAAACAAGCTTCTTTTTCAAAGGAAGTGTACTTTAGAGAAAAGAAATCACCAAGACAATAGAATTAGTCTTTTGAACATGTCTGATTGGAAAGCTCATTTTCCTACCATTTCTTCTGCTTTTACAAAAATATTTCACATACAAAAAGTTATCGACCAGGCTTCACTAATGCATGTGACTTATGTTCAAATTACATCTTTTAAAGTGACATAGTTTAAAAAAAATTAGGCCTTTGAAAATGCTTATCCCTGGCAGTTTGGAAAATATAGACTCCAGTATTTACCATTCAGAGCTGAACTCAGAGTGTCAAGAATTTGCCAAGTTAACTTTTCTTTTTCTCACTCCCTGCTGCTGCTACTGCTGCTAAGTCGCTTTAGTCGTGTCTGACTCTGTGCGACCCCATAGACGGCAGCCCACCAGGCTCCTTCGTCCCTGGGATTCTCCAGGCAAGAATACTGGAGTGGGTTGCCATTTCCTTCTCCAGTGCATGAAAGTGAAAAGTGAAAGTGAAGTCGCTCAGTCGTGTCTGTCTCACTCCCAGAGTTCCACAAAAGTTCTCATTATACCTGGTGGGCAACTCAGGGAATCATGTACCGCTGAGTTAGGACAAAATAGAAATGTTAATTCAGAATTTGCATCCTTAAGAGACCTTCAATATTGCCTTAAAAGCTCAAAAATGACCCAATTTTACCAAATGAAAAATGCAGTATGTCCTCTACACAGGTGGTTGAAAACTCATTTCAATTAGTCTTTATTAATGAATTCCTGATATTTAGCCCTCTGCTAGTCACATTTGAAGATCTCTAGAATTACAAAAAACAGCCCCTCTCTCGAAGACTGTGCAGTCTACTTAGGGAAGCATTTATACATGTAAAACAAATCAAAGTTATATCAGAAATAATAACGAAAGGTGACAACTGACACCACAAGGAGGGAAGAGATCAAATTGAAACAAAGATGATGAAAAGATGGCACTGAGTCTCCTTAACGCTGGGAAGGATTTGGCTCTTTGGATATGGTTCAGGGATCCCATATGTTCTCTCAAGAGAATTTTTCACTTTGCCTAATTGATCTCCAAGCAAAACTCAGTCCTTCTCATGTTTAAGAGCCACCCTGGTACAAAGGGGCCTGTGGCTCCCATCTGCCCTCAATAAACAACTCACACTATGTGGCCCAGAGTCGCACAATGAGGCTCTTCTAAGGAAATAGGCAGGGGCTGCTTTCTGCTAGCCAGGATTCAGCGGTCATTAAAAATAGTAGATCTGCAGTATCCTGAATATCTTTTTTCTAATATTTATACCAGTATTATTGTTTTTAATTGTAAAGTCCCGTCGGCTTCCTTCCTTTCTTGGATGATGATGATTGAAAGCACATCGAGGCAGACAAGTCCCTAGTGATTGCTGCAATTTATGGCCTCTCTATGCAGTGTCTCAGCATCACCTTGTATGCTTGGACATCATAGGCCAGAAAAGTCATTTAAAGTTCTCTGATGTACTAAGATGCTGACTCTACAAGCACACGCTCCTGTCATTTCCAAGCCCAGTGGATTGGCAGTGATAGATCTATGTCATTTGGGTTTCATCATCATGAGTGCAGCCTCCACAAAGACCACTTCTTCAATCTTTCCTGGGATTTAATCATTCAGTTCTCCAGTCCCACGTGTAACCCATACCCAGGGAGAGCTTGTACCTCTATCTTATCTAGGCAAAAAATAACTGCAGTAATATATATTGGACACTTATTGCACGATTATTATGTGCCAGTCACAGCACCATGAAATTTATGTGTACTAGCTCATTTAATCCATAAAATCATGCTGCAAAGTCACACTTATATCTCTGTTTTATGGATAGGAACCAAGGCTCAAAGAGTTTAAATGACTTATCCAAGGCCACTTAAAGTAGCTGCATCATATTTCTAGTTCATTTCTGATGCTGGAGCTAGCATAACTGTAGGGCATTGTTTAGTGATGAAAACCAAATCTCCCTGGTACTTTCTGTTGCAGAAGAGTGCTTGCCAATTTTCTGTCTTTCAGAGAGCACCATAAGACACTTAAAGGAGAATGTTGTTTCTGCTCCATATACTCTGAAGACTATGGAAAGCCCTTCAAAATCATAAAATCTTAAACTGAAAGAGAGCTTAAGCATTAACTAGCCCCAAATCTATTGTTTTTAAAAAATATCCTTAGCATCAAGCAGTTCCTTTTCGGCAGGGCAAGGTTAGAAGCTATAATTTCAAATCTAAGTGGCTATTCTTTTCCTATTGCTTCACATAGATGTCACATTACTTTAAACACTTTCTCCCTGAAATACTTAGAATAGTGAAGATGTTACAAGCTATTGTAACAGTAAATTTCAAAATTTCATGGGCCCAACATAGTGGTCGTTCATCTACCAGTCCAGTGTGGCTGTGTCTGGATAGCAAGTGGCTTTTCAGCCTTCGGATGACTACTGCCCTGGCTAACAGCTTGGCTGCAACTTTGTGAGAGATCCTGAGCCAAAACCATCCAACTAAGCTACTCTTGGACCATTAATCCTAAAAAAGCAGTGTGAAATAATACACACTTTCTTACACACTTGCTTGCAGTTGCTAAACTTGGGAGTAATTTGTTTGGCAGTGTGTGCTAAGTTGCTTTAGTTGTATCCGACTCTTAGCAGCCCCATGGACTGCAGCCCTCCACACTCCTCTGTCCATGGAATTCTCCAGGGAAGAGTACTGGAATGGATTGCCAAGCCCTTCTCCAGGGAATCTTTCCAGCCCAGGGATCGAACCTGCATCTCTTATGTCTCCTGCATCGGTGGGTAGATTCTTTACCACTAGCGCTATCTGGGAAGCAAAATAAATAACCAATGCACACATGTCAAAGTATTTTTGCAGTGCATGTGACACAGAGCTCAAAAAATGTTAGCTTTCTACTACTAGAATCTACTAACATTCTACTAACAGTCAATAATGACTGTGACTTATCTCCCAATCAGGATGCTTTTTCTCTTGCACACTCTCCCTCCTCCACCTCACATACCACCTCAGAAATTCCTCAAAGAAGGGAAGAGTTTATCAGAGGCAATATTTGAAAAGACAATGACTCAGAATATTCTAAACTATTAATAACAAAAGAGATCACACCATGGATGATAAATAAAAATAGTATTCGTATCTATATGGGCTTCCCTGGTGGCTCAGACAGTAGAGAATCTACCTGCAAAGCAGGAGACCCAGGTTAGATCCCTGGGTTGGGAAGATCCCCTGGAGAAAGGAATGGTGACCCACTCCAGTATTCTTGCCTGGAGAATTCCATGGACAGAGGAGCCTGGTGGGAGACATGGAGGGAGCCATGATGTCACAAGAGTTGGCCACAACTGAGTGACTAACACACTAAAAAACAACGTTCATGTCTATATATATCACAATGAAACTACAGAGTCTATAGCCAAACAGAAATCCTTAGAAATATTCAGAGAAAAAATCATCTTCCAATATGTGACTACTTAATTGCTGACTTGTTCTGTAGCAACAATGGAAGCCATAAGAGAATGGATTGGTATCAGTCTTCTGTCTACCCAGAATCTATACCAATTGAAATTATCTTTTAAGAATAAAAGCAAAATAAAGATATGATCAAACAAACAAAACCTGAGAGAGCAAATTATCAATACATTTCAACTAAAGGAAATTCCAATGGATGTACTTCAGGTTCAAGCAAGTTGAGCTCAGATGTAGGTTTTAAGAAACAAGAGAGAATGTAAAGCAAAATAAGTTGTAATATTTAGAAAACTTTTAAAAACATGAGTGTCAAAAAATGTTCACTGTGTTCAAAACAGAATTTAAATACACAACAGTTATATTTAAGTAGGAGGAGATAATTGAAATTAAAGTAGCTGAAGTTGTTTTATCTATGATTGAATTTAAACAATGGGAAATTAAGGAGGCGTATGATAATTTCCAGAGTCATCACTAAAAGATAAATGGTGCATTCATTTTGAAATATTATGGGAAGAAGTAGAGAGATAAATCAACTTGAAAGAAAACAAAACAAAGCATTCAACAAGTATGATAAATGGAGAGTAGAAAATAAAATGTTGGATTTAAACCTCTATATATAAGCAGTTATACAAAATACAAATGCACTAAGTGCTCTATTTGAAAGACTGATTTTCAGACTGGAAAAAGGAAAAAAAACTGCAATCCAACCATATGCTCTTTATAGTAGACAAATCTAAGATGTAAAATCCAGAAACCTTGAAAGGCAAACACCATTCAAAAATAAAACTGGTATAGCTATACTAATTTCCAAAATAGACATTAGTGCAAAATACATTAAAGATAGAAAGGGCCAATTCATATAAATAAAAAAATTTTATTCACCAAGAACATTTAACAAATTTTGCTTTGTGTGCACCAAATATATATTTTTCAAAACATATAAAGTAAAGGAAAGAATTTCAAGAGAAAAACAAATCCACATTCATAATGGCAGATTTTAATATTTCTCTTTCAGTAACTAATAAAATAGAAAAAAATTCTTAACCTAATGGATGTATTTAGAACATTGCACTTCACAAGTGCATGGTACACATCTTTTTTAAGTGCACATGGAACATTTATAATAGGTAAGCATAACCTACATCTTATAGTTAAGTCCCAATAGCTTTCAAAGGATTGCAATAATACATAGTATGTTCTCTGAACAAAGTGGAATTACTCTAAAAACACAAAAACCTATATATGTGAAAATATGCTAAAAATAAACCAACCTTTGAGTGCTCCAAAGAAATAATGAAGAAACATATGATTTAAATCTGAAGTATTTTAAACTGAAAAATAATATATTACTAATATTACGGATCAAACTTGTAGTGATGCAGTTAAAGCAGCACTTAGGAAAAAAACTGCTGATTACATGTGTTTATTAGTTTTGGAGGGATCACAAAAAGTCAGATGACTGAACAGTGACAACAAGTTTTTAAAATTTCAAAATTAATGAAGCAAATATACAAAGAGTTAAGAGAAATTCAACAGAAGTCAAAGATAAAGAAATAAACATAAACAATTAACAAAATAAACAAACATATAATAGGATAAAATGTTCTAAAAATTTGTTCTTTGAAAACAATAAAGAAAGCACAAATAATCACCATGAAAAAGAAGATACCACTTTACTGCAAATTTCCCTCTGAAAGAACTACTATGAACAACTTAATGCCAATAGACTTGAAAATGTAAGTGAAATGGATGACTATTTAGGAAAAATAATTTTGCAAGATGGACTTTAAAAAATAGAAAATATCAGTAATTATATAAATATTAAAACATTGAATCAGTACTTAAAAATCTTTCCACAAAGAAAATTCCAGGTCAAGATTACCTCTCTGGCAATCTCTACCAAATATACAAAAGCAATAATTCTAATACTACCAAAACTCATCCAGAAAGAAAAGTAGGAAGATGGGATAAAATAGCCTCCCAACTCATTTAATGAGGTCAGCATAAAAAAATCTGCACAGACAGTACAAGAAAGAAATGTACAGGCCAAAGTCACTTATGAACCTAAGCCTTCTAAATACAACAGTAGCAAGTAAAGTCCAGCCTATATAATATAGACAATGTGTTGGGACTAAAACATACTTATTTAAGGAATTTTTTGGCTTTAACATTCAAAAACCAAAGTAATCGCCACATTAATAGATAAAGGGAGGAAAATCATAGTAAGACCATTTGAATAGAGATAGAAAAAAATTTTGATAAAATAAAAATTTTTAAATACTTACAATTACATTTTTAAAAATTAAGTGACTAGGAATCAATCTAACACAGATGAGAGAGTCTCTGTCTTAAAAAAAAAAAAAAAGTCACAACTTTATTGCAAGTTATTAAAGAAGACCTAAATGTTTCAGGAAATGAATCATTTTTAGGGATTAGAAAAAAACAATATTATAAAAATGAACACTGTCTCCAAATTGATCCTTAGATTCAATGCTGCTGCTGCTGCTGCTAAGTCGCTTCAGTCATGTCCGACCCCATGGTCGGCAGCCCACCAGGCTCGGCAGTCCCTGGGATTCTCCAGGCAAGAGTACTGGTAGATTCAATACAATCCGAATTAAAAACTCAGTCCTTTTTAAAGATTTTTGCAGAAAAGGAGAAATGATTATTAGAATTAATATTCAAAAGGGGGAAGAAGAGCCAAGACAACAACTGAATAAGAAAAAAATAATTTTAAACTTATCCAACTAGACACCAAAATTCATTAAAAATGTAATATTGGTGCAAACAGAAAAAAAAAGGCAAGTGAAACAAGATAAAAAGCCCATAAAGAAACCACACGTGTATGGATACACGTTTTATAAGAGACATATTAGTGGTGAGAAATGTGGATAGAACAACGTTCAAACAAATGGACAATTTGGTCTGCAAATGGGAAAAAATTAAATTAGACGTTGAAGTTAGACCATATACAAAAATCAATTCCAGGTGGCTTAAAGATTTAAACATTAAATAAAAGAATATTAAGTTTTTATATAATAACATGGGACAATATCTGACTTCAGGGTAAGGAAAAATTGCCTAAGCAAGTCACACAAGGCACTAAGGAAAATGACAAAACTGGCAAATTGACTACATTAAACTAAAACTTCTTCTCATCAGAAGACATCACAAAGAGAATGAATTAGCTAATACAGAGAGAAGGAAGAAAATACATCCAGTGGAAGACAACACAGAACACAGGAAAGAAGACCACACAGAGACAATTTTAAAATGGGCAAAAGAATGAAAAAACCATTTTTTTAAAGAGATCCAAATGGCTAATAGACATACAGAAAGGAGCTTGAGGTCACTGGTAGCTAGAAGCACATATTGAAACTCTGGTTCCTGTTCAAACATGTTCACAGTAGCATTTTCTGTAGGGACCTGAAACTGAAAAAAATCTAAAAGCAATAGAGTGGATAAATAATGATGGCACACTGAAATGCAATGTTAGGAAATACTCTAAAACAGTAAAAATTAATAGACTATGCTTACATAAAACATGGATGAATCTCATAAACATAAAACTGAGTAAACAAGGAAGACACAGTAAGATTCAGATTCAATGATTTAATTCAATAAAGATTTTTTGGGGGGATACAATAATAAACATTTATTAAATAAGTGAATGAATAAGAACAAACACATCACAGAATGAAAAGGAAGAATTTTAATATAAAATTCGTAGGGCCTTTAGAAAAAAATACGCCAGCAAATTTGGAAAACTCAGCAGTGGTCACAGGACTGGAAAAGGTCAGTTTTCATTTCAATCTCAAAGAAAGGCAATGCCAAAGAATGCTCAAACTACTGCACAATTGCACTCATCTCACACGCTAGTAAAGTAATGCTCAAAATTCTCCAAGCCAGGCTTCAGCAATACGTGAACCGTGAACTTCCAGATGTTCAAGCTGGTTTTAGAAAAGGCAGAGGAACCAGAGATCAAATTGCCAACATCTACGGGATCATTGAAAAAGCAAGAGAGTTCCAGAAAAACATCTATTTCTGCTTTATTGACTATGCCAAAGCCTTTGACTGTGTGGATCACAATAAACTGTGGAAAATTCTGAAAGAGATGGGAATACCAGACCACCTGACCTGCCTCTAGAGAAACCTATATGCAGGTCAGGAAGCAATAGTTAGAACTGGACATGAAACAATAGACTGGTTCCAAATAGGAAAAGGAGTACGTCAAGGCTGTATATTGTCACCCTGTTTATTTAACTTATATGCAGAGTACATCATGAGAAACGCTGGGCTGGAGGAGGCACAAGCTGGAATCAAGATTGCTGAGAGAAATATCAATAACTTCAGATACGCAGATGATACCACCCTTATGGCAGAAAGTGAAGAAGAACTAAAGAGCCTCTTGATGAAGGTGAAAGAGGAGAGTGAAAAAGTTGGCTTAAAGCTCAACACTCAGAAAACTAAGGTCATGGCATCCAGTCCCATCACTTCAAGGCAAATAGATGGGGAAACAGTTGAAACAGTGACAGACTTTATTTTCTTGGGCTCCAAAATCACTGCAGATGGTGACTGCAGCCATGAAATCAAAAGATGCTTACTCCTTGGAAGAAAAGTTACGACCAACCTAGACAGCATATTAAAAAGCAGAGATATTACTTTGCCAACAAAGTTCTGTCTAGTCAAGGCTATGGTTTTTCCAGTAGTTATGTATGGATGGGATAGTTGGACTATAAAAATTGATGCTTTTGAACTGTGGTGTTGGAGAAGACTCTTGAGAGTCCCTTGGACTGCAAGGAGATCCAACCAGTCCATCGTAAAGGAGATCAGTCCTGAGTGTTCATTGGAAGGACTGATGTTGAACCTGAAAGTCCAGTACTTTGGCCACCTGATGCAAAAAGCTGACTCATTTGAAAAGACCCTGATGCTGGGAAAGATTGAAGGCAGGAGGAGAAGGGGAGGACAGAGGGTAAGATGGTTGGATGGCATCACTGATTCAATGGACATGAGTTTGGGTAAACTCTGGGAGTTGGTGACGGACAGGGAGGCATGGCGTGCTGCGGTCCCTGGGGTCGCCAAGAATCAGACATGACTGAGCGACTGAGCTGAACTGAACTTAGAAAAAAATATCATTAAACTACACTGAGGTACATAAAACATGACTTGTAATTCAGTAAAGTTTGAAAAATACATAAAAGTAAATTGCATTTACTTGTATGCTTGTATACATGCTTACTTAACTTATATGCAGAGCACATCATGCGAAAGGCCGGGCTGGATGAAGCATGAGAGCTGGAATCAAGATAGGAGGGAGAAATATCAATAAACTCAGATATGCAGATGACACCACCCTAATGGTGGAAAGTGAAAAGGAACTAAAGAGCCTCTTGATGAAGGTGAAAGAGGAGAGTGAAAAAGCTGGCTTAAAACTCAACATTCAAAAAACTAATATCATGACATCCAGTCTCATCACTTCATGACAAATGGATGTGGAAACAATGGAAACAGTGACATACTTTATTTTGGGGGACTCCAAAATCACTGTAGATGTTGACTGCAGCCGTGAAATTAAAAGATGCTTGCTGCTTGAAAGAAATGCTATGATAAGCCTAGACAGCATATTAAATAGCAGAGACATTACTTTGCCAACAAAGGTCTGTCTATTCAAGGCTATGGTTTTTCCAGTAGTCATGTATGGATGTGAGAGTTGGACCATAAAGAAAGCTGAGAGCCAAAGAATTCATGTTTTTGAACTGTGGTGTTGGAGAAGACTCTTGAGAGTCCCTTGGACTGCAAGGAGATCAAACCAGTCAATTCTAGAGGAAATCAAACCTGACTATTCATTGAAAGGACTGATGCTGAAGCTGAAGCTCCAACATTTTGGCCACTTGAAATAAACAGTCAACTCATTGGAAAAGACACTGATGCTGAGAAAGATTGAAGGCAAGAAGAGAAGGGGATGACAGAGAATGAGATGATTGGATGGCATCACTGACTCAATGGACATGAGTTTAGCAAGCTCCAGGAGATAGTAAAAGACAGGGAAGCATGGCGTGCTGCAGTCCATGGGTTCACAAAGAGTCAGACGGGACTGAGCAACTGAAAAACAACAACAGATGTATACAAACTTTCATCTACTTTCATGCATATATACACACATGACCAAATATAAGAAAAGATTCAGAAGTGATTTATCACACAATTCAGAGTGAGTGGTCATTATCTTATGGGAGGGAAAGAAAGTTCTAATAATAAAGGAGTGCACAGAGGATATATTTGGTCTTGGCAATGTTCTATTCTTGACCTTTGTCATGATAATGTCCATGTTCCCTTTCTATTATTTATTAAACTATTCCCAAGAAAATGTTTTTAAAACTTAGATGAAAAAGACTATCCTCTGCTTATTTGTTTCTCCCTGGTGGGTCAGTCCTAAAAACTATGCTATTGTTCTTCAGACTGTCCACACAAGATGGCCATATATATAATATATACCATGCCAGTGGATTTCTTACAGAGACAAGAAAGGAGATTAAAGTAATGATTGTATCAACAGATTCATCCAGGCACTAAAAATGTATTTGTAAAAACCCATATACTCTTTGGATAAGTAATCATGATTCTGCAGCATTTGACGTTTCCTCCGAGGTAGTTTGGTGATGTGGAATTGAATCATTAGCCAGCCCCTCAACATGTAACTCCCCTTACCTGTGAAGAGAGGCGGAAAATGAAGTGTTTGGAGTAGAACAGAAAATTCTCGTTAGCTGAATGCTGAGAGAATGACACAAATGGCTATTTCTGAGATTCAAATATCTCTTAAAGAAGTCCCGAGGGATGTGGCAGTCCATACATCTCACAAGGTTGATGACTATTACCTGGAGACCTTTAATAAGCGCAGTTGATGAGCAATGGGATATGGAAGTGCAAAGAGCCTCACAGAGATCACTGTGAGAACAGATATGCTTAGGGAAGTCCCTCTCCTGTCCTTGTTTGAAACCATCTTTTCATCACACTTCTCTCTACCTTTTCCATTAATATATACTAATCTATCACTAAATACTGACCTCTTTTTCATCTGGCCTTTGGGCAGTCAAAATGATGTTGAGGGACTGAGGAAGAGAGCGATGCCAAATGGGCATCAACCAAAGATTTCTGATTCTAGCAAAGATGGAGGAACAGGGACCACATATACCCACCAGATTAAATAACTACAAATGGGACAAAATGTGTGAAACAATGATTTCACATAGCAGTCAATAGGGACTACAAGACTGCTCCTTGAGGAAAGGAACCAAATAAAGGTGAGCCCTGCCATAGTCCCAGCTTACTGCCTAGAGAGCATCCAGACCATGGGCCAGAAAGGAGGACTACAAACTGTTGTAGGGAGAAACAGATTACAGCTTGGAAAGGCCATGGCAGCTAGAATGTGAAGGACACAGTAAGCAGGAGGAGGGAGCTGGACAGAGAGAAGGCTCTGGGAGTTTGCAGCAGGGTGTCTCCAAGTCTTTGGCTGAGCCCCACTCTGCATATGCATGAGAAAACCCACCAGAGAAGAGTAGTTAAACAATAGGTAGAAATTGCACAGAGGTAGGAATAGTTTCTATTCTCACCTGCCAGAGTGATGAGACATGTGGAAATGGATAGAATGCTCAGAAAGTATTACCTTATTAATGGGGCTAAATTAGTAACAGATCAAAGGCAGCTCCATATCTGCTATATAAAAGCTTAAAAGGAAGTCAGAAAGATCCTACTGAGTTCATATAACTCACCTGCACACCAGAACAAGCACCATCATTATTTAAAAGAATGTAATAAAATCCAATACTGTAACATTCACAGTGTATGTCATCCAATCAATATTCACAATATCTGGCATCCAAAGAAAAGTGATACTCTTTACATTTTCTATATATACAAAAAAGCAATATGATCCATAACCAGAAAAAAATAAATAAATCAATAGAAAGAAACACAGAAATCACAGAGATGGAGGGGCGGGGCTAAGATGGCAAAGGAATAGGACGGGGAGACCACTCTCTCCTCCACAAATTTATCGAAAGAACGTCTGATCGCTGAGCAAACTTCACAAAACTACTTCTGAACGCTGGCAGAGGATGTCAGGCATCCACAAAGACAGCGCATTATCTTCAAAAGCAGGTAGGAGAAATTATAAAAGATAAAAAGAGAGACAAAAGAGTTAGGGACGGAGATCCATCCCGGGGAGGGAGTCGTAAAAGAGGAGAAATTTCCAAGCACCAGGAAACCCTCTCACCGGCGGGTTTGGGGGAAGATTTCGAATCTCGGAGGGCAACATAACTGGGAGAAAAAATAAATAAAACCCACAGATTACGTGCCTAAAGGCAACTCCCAGCAAAGAACCCCAGACGCTCGCAGCCGCCACCAGCAAGTGGGGGCTGAACGGAGAGGAGCGGGCGGCACTGCTTAGGGTAAGCACTGGGCCCGAACGCACTGAGGGCAATCTGAGGGAGCTAACGTGAGATAGTAACCTAAACTGTGGGACAGCCAGAGAGAGAGAACTATCCCGCGAAAAGCCCAACTCTAAGGCACTGCCGGCCCGCTCACAGAACAAAGGACTGAGCGATACCAGAGGAGAGCTAGCCGGCTGCGGACCGCCCCATCCCCCGCCGGACACAGCAGGCAGGCGGGGCCAGCCAGAGCCGGAAAGGGGCAAACTCGGCCCCAAAGAGGGCACCCCCTGCCAAACTGCAAACAGGCTCCCAGTTTCTAAGCAAAGACTGCCTGAGATCCCGGAGGGTCGACAGCCACCAGGAGGGTCGCAGCCAGAGACCAGCTCCCCAGAACCGACACAAAGCGCACTGGAGCCGGGCGCGCCCGTAAACCGAGGCGGGGACCAGGGAGGTGATAAGCCGCCAAACTCCTGGCTGCCTGAGCTGCTCCGACTGGAACGGCACAAACCGCGGGCGCAACAGAGTCTGCGCCTTTGTGGAGTAACCGGGAGCCTGAACCTGAGCGGCTTAGACCTGGGAAGTGCACGCATCTCAGAGCCCACTCCCCAGCCGAGTAACCTGAAGCCTGAGCAGGGTAGACGGGGAAAGCACACACGCCGTGAGCGAGGGCGAACCCAGTGCAGCCGAGACACTGCGAGCTCACCACACACACGCCAGTGATATAGGTTTGCAGTGTTCCTCCTTGCCCACAGCACGACTGAACAAGCGAACCTAAAGAGACCACCTCCGCCCCTTTGTTGCAGGGTGGAAATTAGATACTGAAGAGACCTCCAAACAGAAGCCAAATAAACAGAGGGAAGTGCGTTGGAAGTGACAGGCCAACAGATTAAAATCCCTGTAGTTAACACCGACTGCATTGAAAGGGGCCTATAGATCTTGAAAAGTATAAGCAGAAACAAGCATCTATCTGAAACTGAACAGACCCCACACTGCTCACAACAGCTCAAAGTCCAGGATATATATTTTTACTATTATCTTTTTTTTTCTTTCTTTTTTCTTTAAGTCCTCTATTACACTTTCAACTTTCATTTTCATAACCCACTATTACCTTGCAAAAAAAAAAACCCTATTCTTAAAGCAAACTGCATACATATATCTTATACCTTTTGTGGTTTCTTTTTTTTTACTGTTTTTTCCTGTTTTACTTTTTTTTACTGCTTCTTTTTTTTACTGTTTTACTGTTTTTTTTCTTTTTACACTGTTTCCTTTTTTCTTTTTTTATACTGTATGTTTTATAAGAGTCTAACCTCTACTCTAGATTTTTAATCTTTGTTTTACATATTTGATATCAACTTTGTACATTTAAGAACCCGATCTTTAGGACCCATTTTTACTCAGGAGTGTGATTACTGGCTTGATTACTCTCTCCCCCTATTGACGCTCTTTCTTCTCCCCCAGGGAACCTCTATCTTCCACCCTCCTCTTTCTCTTCTCAACCCAATTCTGTGAATCTCTGAGGGTGTTCTGAGTACCGGAGAACACTTCGGGAACAGAACACTGCCCAGATCTCTCTCTCCCCTCCTGATTCCTCCCTTTCTACTCATGCTCACCTCTATTACCTTCCTCCCCCCTCTCTATGTATCTCTGTGAACCGCTCTGAGGGTTCCAGACTGTGGAGAGCACAGAGGGAAGTGCTTACTGGCTAGGCTGCTCTCTCCACATTTGAGTCCCCCTCTTCCCCTCTTGGTCACCTCAACTCCCCACCCCACCACTTCACCTCTCCATGTAACTCAGTGAACCTTTCTGGGTATCCCTCACTGTGGAGAATCTTTACACCATTAACCTAAAAGTTTTATTATTGATGCTGAATGGATGGAGAAGTCTTGAGGCTACTGCAAGAATAAGACTGAAAGCCAGGGGAAACATTAATTAATAAGAGATCATCCAATAGCCTCCACATATACACTGAAACCAAGCTCCACCCAGGAGCCAATAAGTTCCAGAGCAAGACATACCACACAAATTCTCCAGCAATGCAGGAACATAGCCCTGAGCATCAATATACAGGCTGCCCAGAGGCACACCAAATCCATAGACATCTCAAAACTCAATACTGGACACTCCATTGCACTCTAGAGAGAAGAAATCCAGCTCCACCCACCAGAACACCGACACAAGCTCCCCCAACCAGGAAGCCTTGACAAGCCACCCGTCCAACGCCACCCACAGTGAGGAACCTCCACAATAAAGAGGAACCTCAAACTACCAGAATACAGAAAGGCCATGCCTAACACAGCAATCTAAACAAGATGAAAAGGCAGAGAAATACTCAGCAGGTAAAGGAAAGTGAGAAATGCCCACCAAACCAAACAAAAGAGGAGGAGATAGGGAATCTATCTGAAAAAGAATTTAGAATAATGATAATAAAAATGATCCAAAATCTTGAAAGCAAAATGGAGTTACAGATAAATAGCCTGGAGACAAGGATTGAGAAGATGCAAGAAATGTTTATCAAGGACCTAGAAGAAATAAAAAGGAGTCAATATATAATGAATAATGAAATAAAGAAGATAAAAGACACTCTGGAGGGAACCAACAGTAGAATAACGGAGGCAGAAGATAGGATAAGTGAGGTAGAAGATAGAATGATGGAAATAAACGAAGCAGAGAGGAAAAAAGAAAAAAGAATTAAAAGAAATGAGGAAAACCTCAGGGACCTCTGGGACAATATGAAACGCCCCAACATTCGAATCATAGGAGTCCCAGAAGAAGAAGATAAAAGGAAAGGCCATGAAAAAATACTCGAGGAGACAATAGTTGAAAATTTCCCTAAAATGAGGAAGGAAATAGTTACAAAAGTCCAAGAAACCCAGAGAGTCCCAAACAGGATAAACCCAAGGCGAAATACCCCAACACACATATTAATCAAATTAACAAAGATCAAACACAAAGAACAAATATTAAAAGCAGCAAGGGAAAAACAACAAATAACACACAAGGGGATCCCCATAAGGATAACAGCTGATCTTTCAATAGAAACCCTTCAGGCTAGAAGGGAATGGCAGGACATACTTAAAGTAATGAAAGAGAATAATCTACAACCCAGATTACTGTACCCAGCAAGGATCTCATTCAGATATGAAGGAGAATTCAAAAGCTTTACAGACAAGCAAGAGCTGAGGGAATTCAGCACCACCAAACCAGCTCTCCAACAAATGTTAAAGGAACTTCTCTAAACAGGAAACACAGAAAGGATGTTTAAACACGAACTCAAAACAACAAAGTAAATGGCAACGGGATCATACTTATCAATAATTACCTTAAATGTAAATGGGTTGAATGCCCCAACCAAAAGACAAAGGCTGGCTGAATGGATACAAAAACAAGACCCCTATATATGCTGTCTACAAGAGACCCACCTCAAAACTAGGGACACATACAGACTGAAAGTGAAGGGATGGAAAAACATATTTCGTGCAAAGGGAGACCAAAAGAAAGCAGGAGTCGCAATCCTCATTTCAGATAAAATAGACTTAAAATAAAGGCTGTGAAAAGGGACAAAGAAGGACACTACATAATGATCAAAGGATCAATCTAAGAAGAAGATGTAACAATTATAAATATATATGCACCCAACATAGGAGCACCACAATATATAAGGCAAATACTAACAAGTATGAAAGGGGAAATTAACAATAACACAATAATAGTGGGAGATTTTAATACTCCACTCACACATATGGCTAGATCAACTAAACAGAAAATTAACAAGGAAACACAAACTTTAAATGATACAATAGACAAATTAGATTTAATTGATATTTACAGGACTTTCCACCCCCAAAACAATCAATTTCACCTTTTTCTCAAGTGCACACAGAACTTTCTCCAGGATAGATCACATCCTGGGCCATAAATCTAGCCTTGGTAAATTCCAAAAAATTGAAATCATCCCAGCCATCTTCTCTGACCACAATGCAGTAAGATTAGACCTCAATTACAGGAAAAAACTATTAAAAATTCCAACATATGGAGGCTAAACAACACGCTTCTGAATAACCAACAAATAACAGAAGAAATCAAAAAAGAACTCAAATTATGCATAGAAACGAATGAAAATGAAGACACAACAACCTAAAACCTATGGGACACTGTAAAAGTAATGCTAAGGGGAAGGTTCATAGCAATACAGGCGTACCTCAAGAAACAAGAAAAAAATCAAATAAATAAGCTAACTCTACACCTAAAGCAACTAGAGAAGGAAGAAATGAAGAACCCCAAGGTCAGTAGAAGGAAAGAAATCTTAAAAATTAGGGCAGAAATAAATGCAAAAGAAACAAAAGAGACCATAGCAAAAATCAACAAAACTAAGAGCTGGTTTTTCGAGAAGATAAACAAAATTGACAAGCCATTAGACAGACTCATCAAGAAACAAAGGGAGAAGAATCAGATCAACAAAATTAGAAATGAAAATGGAGAGATCTCAACAGACTCCACAGAAATACAAAGGATCATAAGAGACTACTACCAACAGCTATATGCCGATAAAATGGACAACTTGGAAGAAGTGGACAAATTTTTAGAAAAGTATAACTTTCCAAAACTGAACCAGGAAGAAATAGAAGATCTTAACAGACCCATCACAAGCACGGAAATCTAAACTGTAACCAGAAATCTTCCAGCAAACAAAAGCCCCGGACCACATGGCTTCACAGCAGAATTCTACCAAAAATTTAGAGAAGAGCTAACACCTATTCTACTCTCACTCTTCCAGAAAATTGCAGAAGATGGTAAATTTCCAAACTCATTCTATGAGGCCACCATCACCCTAATTCCAAAACCAGACAAAGATACCACAAAGAAAGAAAACTACAGGCCAATATCACTGATGAACATAGATGCAAAAATCCTTAATAAAATTCTAGCAAACAGAATCCAACATCATATTAAAAAGATCATACATCATGACCAAGTGGGCTTTATCCCAGGAATGCAAGGTTTCTTTAACATCCACAAATCAATCAATGTAATACACCACATTAACAAATTGAAAGATAAAAACCATATGGTTATCTCAATAGATGCAGAAAAAGGCTTTGGCAAAATTCAACATCCATTTATGATAAAAACCCTCCAGAAAGCAGGAATAGAAGGAACATACCTCAACATAATAAAAGCTGTATATGACAAACCCACAGCAAATATTATCCTCAATGGTGAAAAATTGAAAGCATTTCCCCTAAAGTCAGGAACAAGGCAAGGATGCCCACTTTCACCATTACTATTCAACATAGTTTTGGAAGTTTTGGCCATAGCAATCAGAGCGGAAAAAGAAATAAAAGGAATACAGATAGGAAAAGAAGAGGTAAAACACTCACTGTTTGCAGATGACATGATCCTCTACATAGAAAACCCTAAAGATTCTACCACAAAATTACTAGAGCTAATCAATGAATATAGTAAAGTTGCAGGATATAAAATTAACACACAGAAATCCCTTGCATTCCTATACTCCAATAATGAGAAATCAGAAAGAGAAATTAAGGAAACAATACCATTCACCATTGCAACAAAAAGAATAAAATACTTAGGAATATATCTACCTAAAGAAACAAAAGACTTATATATAGAAAACTATAAAACACTGATGAAAGAAATCAAAGAGGACACAAACAGATGGAGAAATATACCATGTTCATGGATTGGAAGAATTAATATAGTGAAAATGAGTATACTACCCAAAGCAATCTATAGATTCAATGCAATCCCTATCAAGCTACCAATGGTATTTTTCACAGAACTAGAACAAATCACTTCACAATTTGTATGGAAATATAAGAAACCTCGAATAGCCAAAGCAATCTTGAGAAAGAAGAATGGAACTGGAGGAATCAACCTGCCTGACTTCAGGCTCTACTACAAAGCCACAGTCATCAAGACAGTATGGTACTGGCACAAAGATAGAAATATAGATCAATGGAACAAAATAGAAAGCCCAGAGAAAAACCCACGCACCTATGGACACCTTATCTTTGACAAAGGAGGCAAGAATATACAATGGAGAAAAGACAATCTCTTTAACAAGTGGTGCTGGGAAAACTGGTCAACCACTTGTAAAAGAATGAAACTAGAACACTTCCTAACACCATACACAAAAATAAACTCAAAATGGATTAAAGATCTAAACGTAAGACCAGAAACTATAAAACTCCTAGAGGAAAACATAGGCAAAACACTCTCCGACATAAATCACAGCAGGATCCTCCATGACCCACCTCCCAGAATATCGGAAATAAAAGCAAAAATAAACAAATGGGACCTAAGTAAAATTAAAAGCTTTTGCACAACAAAGGAAACTATAAGCAAGGTGAAAAGACAGCCTTCAGAATGGGAGAAAATAATAGCAAATGAAGCAACAGACAAACAATTAATCTCAAAAATATACAAGCAACTCCTGCAGCTGAATTCCAGAAAAATAAACGACCCAATCAAAAAATGGGCCAAAGAACTAAACAGACATTTCTCCAAAGAAGACATACAGATGGCTAACAAACACATGAAAAGATGCTCAACATTACTCATTATTAGAGAAACGCAAATCAAAACCACAATGAGGTACCATTTCACACCAGTCAGAATGGCTGCTATCCAAAAGTCTACAAGCAATAAATGCTGGAGAGGGTGTGGAGAAAAGGGAACCCTCTTACACTGTTGGTGGGAAGGCAAACTAGTACAGCCACTATGGAGAACAGTGTGGAGATTCCTTAAAAAACTGAAAATAGAACTGCCATATGACCCAGCAATCCCACTGCTGGGCATACACACCGAGGAAACCAGAATTGAAAGAGACGCATGTACCCCAATGTTCATCGCAGCACTGTTTACAATAGCCAGGACATGGAAGCAACCTAGATGTCCATCAGCAGACGAATGGATAAGGAAGCTGTGGTACATATACACAATGGACTATTACTCAGCCATTAAAAAAATACATTTGAATTGGTTCTATTGAGATGGATGAAATGGAGCCCATTATACAGAGTGAAGTAAGCCAGAAAGAAAAACAACAATACAGTATACTAATGCATATATATGGAATTTGAAAGATGGTAACGATAACCCTATATGCGAGACAGAATAAGAGACACAGATGCATAGAACAGTCTTATGGACTCTGAGGGAGAAGGTGAGGGTGGGACGTTCTGGGAGAATAGCATTGAAACGTATATTATCATATGTGAAACAGAACACCATTCCATGTTAGATGCATGAGACAAATGCTCAGGACTGGGGCAATGGGATGACCCAGAGGGATGGGATGGGGAGGGAGGTGGGAGGGGGGTCCAGGAAGGGGAACACATGTAAACCCATGGCTGATTCATGTCAATGTATGGCAAAAACTACTACAATAGTGTAAAGTAATTAGCCCCCAACTAAAATAAATAAATTTATTTAAAAAAAAAAAAAGAAATCACAGAGATGACAGAACCAGCAGACACAGATGTCGAAACAACTGTTATACATTCCAAAAGTTAAAGAACATAGAGAAAAAACATGAATATGATGAAGAGACAAATAGAAGATATTTAAGGACACAAATAAAATTCCCAAAGATGGAAAATACAGTATCTGACATTAAAAACACACTGAACAGAAATTAAAAGCTGATTAGATACTGTGATAGAAAAGATCAATGTAACTGAAAGCATAGCAATGGAAACATGTTCAAAATGATAACATGGAAAGAAAAAAAATTTAAATGAACACAACATCAGGAATCTGTGAAACAAATATCAAGCAGTCTAAAGCATAAAATTTAAGTCATCACAGGAGGAAGATAAATACTTAAAGAAATAATAGCTGAAAATTCCTGGAACTTGATGAAAACTCTAAAACATATTGATTTAAGAACCTGAAACCAAAAGTAGATGTAATCTAAGGTTTTT
Organism: Giraffa tippelskirchi; assembly: GCF_054371585.1. Taxonomy (NCBI): domain Eukaryota; kingdom Metazoa; phylum Chordata; class Mammalia; order Artiodactyla; family Giraffidae; genus Giraffa; species Giraffa tippelskirchi. Next base: position 124,674,377 of record NC_137283.1, read on the forward strand.
TAATTTGAAAACAAAATAAAGAAAAGTGAACATTTATATAATATGGGGGCTAAGAAATAAATATTTAAACAATATACAAAAAACGAGTAGCTGAAGGGGAAAAGTCAGATTTGCCTCTGCATTTAACCAAACAATATAGCAATGTCTCCATGATCAAATATTACCAAAAGAAAATGAGGCTAATAAACTGCAGAGTGTAATTCTAATCCTTGTGACAGAGAGAAAATATTAATAAGTAAGGTGTTTGCCTTAAATTAGTTTTCAAAGAATCATATCATGAGACAAACTGTGTGTGGAAGTGATTTATTACTAAGTATTTCCAGGAGGAAAAAATGGCAGAAGGACAGGGACGAAAAGGAAGCCAGGCAATGTTATCTGAAGAGGGTGGCCTGGGCTCATTCACGTGGGGGACTCTGGTCACAATGCTGGCCATACCACAGAGCTGTCCCCCTCAGGGTTTGAAGAAGCTACAGGATCTGAATCCCTGCCTTTGTCAGTCAACCATGGGTTAAAGAGACTATCTTCTACCCCCTCACACACACCCATCCCTCTGAGCGAGCACACAAGCAAAGCTACTTCTGGAAGCCTGGATGCATCCATCTGCAAAGACATACACACTCTGGTTGTCAAGAGTAAAAGCTCAGTTACATCCAGTGTCCACAAAAATAGATACACACACCAAAAAGAGAAATCTAAGAGTATACTGGTGGGATACCAAGGTCTTCTGCTGCAGCGCTCATTAAGTTAGAGAAAAACAACAGGATGCTTTTAGATAAACAAGCAATTCACAAAAACAAATAGAAAAGTCAATGAACCTAACAAAATATGCTGATCCTCACAAGTAATCAAAGAAATACAATTAAAAGACTAAAGAAATAGCATGTTACATTGATCTAACTGGCAAGATTTTTAAAGACTATTAATATTCTAGGGGAGAAGATATACTTTTCAAATGCTAGTAGAACTATAGGTTGAGGTAAACTTAGAACACGTGATATAGAAACACACCTTAAATGATACATTGCATTAAGCTAGGATTTCCATTTCTGTGATTCTTTCCTAAGGAAATAATTGTACATGTGGACAAAGATGCATGCAGAAGTATGCTGAGAAAAATATTATTTATAATAAGAAAAAGTTGAGAATAACCTGAATTTCTCAATTTAGAGATTTGTTTTTAAAAATTAAAATGCATCCATATAATAGAAAATGAATGCAGCCATTAAAATGAACATAAGATTTGTATTTGTTTAAAAAAAACAGCATTAACCAATCTTCTCTTACATGTGTATGTGCTTAGTTGCTAAGTCATGTCCAACTCTTTGTGATCCCTTGGACTTGTAGCCTACCAGGTTCCTCTGTCCTGGGATTTTCCAAGCAAAAATGCTGGAGTGGATTGCCATTTCCTTCTCCAGGGGATCTTCCTGACCCAGGGATGGAACTGACATCTCTTGTGTCTCCTGCATTGGCAGGCAGATTCTTTACCAATGAGTCACCTGGGAAGCCCATCTTCTCTTACACAAACCCACAAACACAAGCACACACACACAGAGACATTCACCCTGAATTGCTTCTAGAAGGTCTAGTCTAGAACCGTACTCTCAACAATAACCAAAGTCACTCTCCACCTTTGAGTCAGTTTATTCAGTTAGAAGAAAACCTGAAAACCATCCAGAATGATGTGATATTTTAAAATGAACTTATAATTAAATTAATTAAAATTATTATTTTGTTAAGAAGTTCAGAACATCCTTGAATAAATAGTGACTTGATAAAAAATATTTCTTGTTAATTCTAAGATTTCTACTGCTTCACTTGAGGTCAAGTTTCTCCAGCAATTCTTTCATTTATTTCATATTTTGAATGATTCTTTGGACCCACAGCCACCAAGCTGAACAGACAGCACACAACAGCAGAAAGCAAACTGTTTCTGTTAGAAGACAAGTTCATTGGTTGTTCTGGAGCCTCCTTCCAGTTCCATGAACTGGGCATTGTGAAAACAGATCAAAAGAAACACACACCACATTTGATCTCCCCTAAAGTAACTTTCCTTCACATTCTCCAATAATGGCTCTTATGTCCTAGCCACCAGCACATGAAATCCCTAGTTTATGAAAGGCCCTTCTAAAGTGAGACTCAGGCAACCCTGGTGGTTCAGATGGTAAAGAGTCTGACTGCTAATGCAAGAGATATGGGTTCAGTTCTTGGGTTGAGAAGATCCCTTGGAGAAAGGAATGGCTACCCACTTCAGTATTTTTGCCTAGAGAATCCCATGGACAGAGTGGCCTGGCAGGCTATGGTCCATAGTGTGATAAGAGTTGGACATGACTTAGCAACTAAACCACCAAAGTGAAACCCAGGATGCACTGAGCATGGCTGGATCCAGTTTGTATCTTTCTTTGACCTACAGTCCAAAAGTTTATGAATTCTTAGAGTAAGAGTGTCCCTGTTGATATTAGAATTTATAATTATGAAAATCACTAAGTATTTTATATAAGCTACTATCAAGTCAGCCAGTCACGTACTTCATGAAACTAGTTTAAGGTTTCACCCCTTAATTACATTTCTTTTCCCCTTAGTCAATCAATATCATTTTTACTCTTAATTCTATAGTCCAGCATATTTATCATGCAGCTATTTGTAATCATAAATTTCAGAAACAGGTACTCTTCCTTTCCTCTTAGTATGTATCATATAGTACAGTATGATATAGTGTAATATAGTACAGTTTACTAAATATTAAGGTTGTTAAAAAAAAAAGAAAAGAAAAGAAAAACAATCCTGCAGCAAAAAATATTGATAAGAGGGAGACCAGGCTGTGAAAAAAAGGAAGACAGAAGTTTTGAAATGCTGATGGATAACATGGATTCCAAGGGCGCGCTTGGTCTTTGGAGTCCTTGTCATGTGCTTTTAAATGCATATACGTTGTTTAATGGGTCTTATTAGAGCCACGACTTTTCCTCCTCCAAAAAACAGCAGAAATAGCTTACCTGAAATTATTCCACACCTACAACTAAAGCTAACTCTGCCTAAAGCTAAATTGTAACCAACATTTATTTTTGCAATTTCTAGTCCATTCAGAAAATAATAATGGGTGGCACAACCTGCATGTTTACAGAATTAATGTATTTCAGTAAAGCATCTCCTGTGAGAAGGAATAGTATGGTGTCTTATATAAGTACCAGTGGAGAGACTTCTGTTGTAGAGTCAGTTTTCCATAATTTATATTCTAGCTCTTATATTTACTGTGTAACTTTGTTATTTAACACCCTGTGCCCTAGTACATCAGAAATACATCTGTAAGAATGCTAAGCTATCTGTAAGATTATATCTTGAGAGCTAACATTTATTGTGTATTTATTATGTACCTGAAACTGTTCAGAGAGCTTTAAAATTTTGATTAATTTAGTGATCATAAGCTGGCTTAAAACTCAACATTTAAAAAACTAAGATCATGGCATCCAGTCCCATCACTTCATGGCAAATCAGATGGGAAAAATTGGAAACAGACTTTATTTTACTGGGCTCCAAAATCACTGTGGATGGTAAGTGCAGCCATGAAATTAAAAGGAGCCTGCTCTTTGGAAGAAAAGCTATGATAAATCTAGACAGTATATTAAAAAGCAGAGACATCACTTTGCTAACAAAGTCCATATAGTCAAAGCTATGGTTTTTCTAGTAGTCATGTATGGATGTGAGAGTTGAACCACACAGAAGGCTGAGCATCAAAGAATTGATGCTTTCAAATTGTGGTGCTGGGGAAGACTCTTGAAAGTCCCTTGGACATCAAAGAGATCAAACCAGTCAATGCTAAAGGAAATCAACCCTGAATATTCATTGGAAGGATCGATGCTGATGCTGAAGCTCCAATACTTAGGTCACGTGATATGAAGAGTTAACTTATTGGAAAAGACCTTGATGGTGGGGAAGATTGAAGGCAGCAGGAGAAGGGGGTGACAGAGGATGAGATGATTCAATAATATCACCAACTCAATGGACATGAGTTTGAGCAAACTCCATGAGATAGTGAAGGACAGGGAAGCCTGGCCTGCTGCAGTCCTGGTGTCGCAAAGAGCTGTACATGACTGAGCAAATAAACAACAAAAAGATAAGCACCCATTTCACAGCTAAGGACTAATAAGGCAGAGAAGTTAAATAATTTGCCCAAGATCACACATTTAGTAAGTAGATCCCAGATTTAAACCCAGTCTGGATCCAAGATACATGCTTGCATTCATGACACTGCCTACTTCTCTCTAAAGTAAAAGTAGTGCATACTTTGAAGGGTTGTTGTTAAAACTACAAGAGACATTAAAAGGGAAATACTTGGAAGAGTTCGAGTTCAAATATGTAACTATGGTTACTGTTTTAAAATGAGACATCTTTCTGCCTCTAATAACACGTTCTCCACACACCTTTCAAGGAGTTTTCAATGTACCTCAGGACAATTTATCATTTTAAAATACTACATCCATTTGAACTGTTTCAAAATGATAATTCATTTCAAATATGGCTTAAACCTAGTGTCCCTTAAAACGTGTAATAGACACATGTACTAATCCATACAACACACATCAAATGAGTATCTAAATAGAGTGTTTACAACTAGAATTAGTTTGAAATGCATTTGGAGAGTTTAACATTTAAAGAAATGCCCAGATAAATTTTTCTTCAGAAAAATAGCTCTTTTCAAACAAGAATTGTTTACCTTACCTACCCACATCAATATATACTTCATAGCCTTAGGGCAGAGCTAAGCGAAGATGATGTCAAAAGACAAAGGTAGACATATCCCAACCTATTGGCTACCAGAGGCCACGGGGCCATGATGGAAGAGTGACGATGTCACATATTCATGATCATCAAGCAAGCAGCCAGTCACCTATTCTGAGGAAGCGCTTAAGAGAAAACAAAAAAGTAAAAAGTGACATCTAGTGAGCAAGACAAAGCTTTTCTTTCTTCAAAAATTAAAACTTAAGAAAGAGAGAAAATGTGGCAAGCCAAAGCTATGTGCTTCTGCAAAACGAACAAATGGAGAGAGTGAGAGAGGGTAAGGAGAGAAAATACAGTCCCCTGGGTTTGTCATTGTGTTGTCTGCTGGCAACTGTGAAGAATTCTTTGCTAAGGAGCTGTCTGAGCCTGTGAGACCCTCAAAGACACAGGAAATATAACACTGTCTCCTTTTCAAAAGAGAGAATTGAAACATTGACCAGCATAACCAATAGGCTTAGTGAATCCAAGTACAGCCTGGACAAGAAGCCAGAGAAAGGAAAGCAAGAAAGAGGTTTATGAGTCCCTGAACAAGACCAATAAATCCTTCAGCACGTGGGTGTCACGGCCTCAGTCTGTGCACCAGATGCAGCCTGATGGATGGGTTTATCTGTCCCAAAAGGCAAATAGAGATCATTCTGCCTTTGGCCCCACACAGAGGTGAGACAGAACTACAGTGTTCCCCCTCCTCAAGCTTTCTTCAAATGTATGGCATGTGTCCCACTCAGTATTTCCATTTCTCTGCCTTCCAGTTTTAGCATTGAAAGAGCAACCTTAGATCCTCAGTATGCAAGGAGCATGTTTACTGTCCTTAGACAGCAGGACATCCTACTCGAACTAAATTTTAAAATACATAATATCTCCATGAATTCAATTCACTTGAAAGACAGTGGTAGCCTCTTCTTGTTTCTCATTATCAGTATCAATGTAGCACACCTTGGGTCTTCATCTGGTGCTCTTTGAAAACATGTATAAGACAGTATTCACCAGTGCAGATGCAAGCAGTGTTAGAGCATGACTCAGGCATGCTTCCTGTTCACTCATCACTGGATATAAAGCCCGGGTGAACGTTAGCCAAGAGGTCCCAGGAGCAAAGCATTCACCTTTATCACGGAAGGTCAGCTCATAGAAAGGTGTCATTTTGAAACAGGGAGAAGACTGAGTTTATCTCTGCCTCCAAACAGCTGAAAGAGGGTTACAAATATGACCTGCACAGATAGAATTAGGATGGAAGATACAGGGATATATGGAAAGAACACACTGCCTTGAGAAGCACCAAGTTCCTAGCCTCGTGTAGTATAAGTAGAAGAGTCCAACCTTAAGGTTTTGATTGCCTAGGCATGCATTTCAAAGACATCCACCTCGAATAAGCACTTTGCCAGATATAAGGCACATGCACACGTGTGTGTGTTGCTTCAGTTGTGTCAGATTCCGTGCAACCTTATGGACTGGAGCCTTTCAGTTTCTTCCATCCATCGGATTCTCCAGGCAAGAATACAGGAGTGGATTGCCATGCCCTCCTCCAGGGGATCTTCCTGACCCAGGGATCTCCTGAATTGGCAGGCAGGTTCTTTACCACTAGTGCCCCCTGAGGAGCCCATATGACACAACTACTAGGAAACCAATTACTTAAGGAACCAGGTTGCCCCCACCCATGAAGTTCTTCTTCTAGAAAGCTGTGGGTAACCCAGATAACTGATCGCTTCTATGACCCTGCTTCAGTGATCCCTTCTGACTCCCTGTTCCTGCTCTTACCATTTGAAATTCACCAATAAAGAGCAGCCCTGAGAATTCCTAGATACCCACCTTTGGACACTGATAAAGGTAGAGCCCCAGTTCTACCCTGCCTTTCTTTCTACCCCCACCTTACTGTGTGACTTGGACACGCAGTGTACCCTTCAGGACTTGTGAGTAATAACTTGATCTTCAAAGTCCCCCAGTGGTTGTTGCTGAAATCTGTCCTGCTATCAAGCTAAGAACCACAAGGGCTGGTCTAGCCACAACACTGGTTCCAGCACAGGAAAAATGTGTGGGGTTTGCCACAAGCATACAGGCCCAGGCAAGTATGTAAGCATTCCTAACCAACTGCATCACTAATGACAAGCTGGAACCAACACAACACCTGGATAATTTGTTGCCAGAGATGTCCTGATCACCTTCATCATTCCATGCTACACAGTCATCTTTTAGAAAGACCAGACACCCTGCTAGCTTTGCCCTTGCTGGCCCCTCTTCTTGGAATGTTCTTCTTTGTTTATATGGGTTTTTCCCTCTCTTCATCCATAACCATGTCATTCTTATCCCAGGAATGCAAAGATAATTTATATAAAAAATAATCTATTAGTGAAATATGCTATGTGGACAATCTAAAGTAGAAAGAACTAAACGATAAGCTCAGCAAAAAAAATTATAAAATTCAAGATTCGTTATTTAAGACAGAATTACTAGAAACATATAGTGCTATTCTAGTAACTGAAAGTTTCCTTAACCTGATCAAAGGCATCATTCCAAAAGCTGCAGTAATCAGCAGTCTGTGACCAAATTAACACTGAGGTCAGACAAAAGACAAAAAGCCTTCTAATCTGGTTTCTATTCAACACTGAGCTATGTATCCTAGGTAATGCACTAAGACAAGGAAAAGAAGAGTTTAAAGAAAGACCGAAAAATGTAATTATCTACATAGAAAAGTCAGGCAGACCTACAAATGAACTATTAAGGCTTTTAAATAGAGCATTCCCATATACCAGTATAAACAACAACAACAAAAAATTTAGTGAAAAAAACAGCCTTTCCTTATTATAGCAATCAAAAATTTTAGCTACTTCATAATAAACCTAAGAAATGAGATTCAAGAACTCTATGGAAAAAAATTATAAAATGTCAGGAAAATATGAGTGAAGTACACAAAATATGACCTAAATAAGTAAAGCACAGTGACATGGTAATGGATTAGAAGACATCATATTATAAAGATATCAGTTTTTCACAAATTAAACTATATAATCAAAGTACTCAATTTAATAAGCCTACAGAGATTTTCATGGAATTTGATACATAAAAGTACAAAATTTTAAGAATAGCTAAAATCATTTTTTATAGCAACAAGTGGGAAAACTATTTCTAACAGATAGATATCAAGATGTATTTTGAAGATATTGTATAATATTGTATTGATGCAAAAATATAAACATTGATGAATAAAACAGAAAGAAACCCTGTATAATTGGCTGTTTTAATATGACAGAATTGGCATTACAAATCTATGAAAAAATAAAATATTGTATTTTACAAAAATAAAATACTGATCAAAAAATTTTGCTAAGACAATTGATTTTTTTATATAAAAAAAAGAAAAACACTCTGTACAATAAACAATAATAAACTCCAGCAGAACTAAAGATCTATATATAAAAATCAACATTTTGACAATTTTTAAAAGAAAATGTAGACATATGACCTACCAACATGGTTCAGGTAATTTTAGGGCAGAATTTCCTAGACAAAATGCTAAGAAGCCTAAACTATGAAAGAAACAACTGATACATTGAAGTAATTTTGAAGTGTAAAACCTGTTCAACAAAAACAGTGTAATCAAAATTAAAGATAAGTCATGAGCTTGGAACAGATTTTTGCAACCCATATAATCAACAGATAACTATTATCCAAAAATATAGATAAGGAAATCAATAAGAAAAAAAAAAACTTCAGTAGAAAACTGAGCAAAGGATAGGAACAAAAAAGGAATCAAAATGGCCAAAAACACATGAAAAAGGCTCTCAGCCCAATTGGTAATAAAATGTAAACAATGAGATGCCATTCACTCCCACTTCACACCCACCAGATTGGTAAAGATGTTAAAGTTGGCAAGGATGTGGAGCAGTGGAAAAGCTCAGGCACTGACATTAGGAGCACGAATTGGTCCAACTGTTTGGAGAGCACTTTGGCAATATCGAGTAAACCTGCTGGCATTCATACCTTATAAACCAGAAATTCTTAATCTTGAGATATTTTTGCATATTGTACTCAAAGCAATGAATGCAAAAGTGATCATTTTCTTACTGTTTGTGTTTCTCATTGGAAGAAGTAATTATCGGTGAACAGGAGAATGGATAAATATATGATAGCATATGTAGGCAATGGTGTATGATACAGCAATTAAAATGAGCAATGATATGGCATCTCCAATAACTTATGAAAATATATCAACTCCAAAAACATGCTAACAATAATAAGAGCAAATACAGTGTTTACAGCGTGCCTGGTGTTGGTCTAAGTGCCTTACATACATTATTTAATTTTCTTCACATTTATATTTAATACCTACCACAAGCAGAATAGATTGACACTATTACAACCCCATATAATAGGTTAGGAAACTGAGGCATAGAAGGAGAGAAGTGACTCACTTTAGGTCATACAGTTTGTTAGTGTCAAAGGAGTTTTAGACCAGTCTAGCTCTTAATTTCTTAATTTCATTACTATAACTCCTCCTGAACTTTTTTCAAAATTGCATAGTATAGTACCCCTTATATTTATTTAAAAATGGTAAAACCATATCATGTAATGTCCAAAAATATTCAGGTATATTATAGAATTATAAAAAACATAAATCATAAATATTTGTAATTTACCATAACACTTTATAAAAATTGAGAACACAAATCCTATATTCTAAGTGTTTTACTCTATTCTTTACCCCTGATTCAAATCCCTCCCAGGTAAAGAAACATGAGATCATCGGCTGTGACTGAAGCCCTCACGATGCACTTCCCGCCTCAGTTCACTCCCCTCCGGCAGTGAAGAGCTGTGGTCGGTACCGCAGTCACTTTCAGCCTCAGTGTCACCGCAGCCATAGTAGAGCGAGCTTTGATATGTCTGCGACTATAGCAGGAGTGTTTGAAGAGACTGAGAGTGGAGAGAGGTGGGGGTCAAGAAAGGGAAGCCAACACCACCCCTTCTCATATTCCGCTTCAATTTCTAACCCCCCCACCCCACCCCCGATCCCAGCTTTAAATGGGCTTGTGCAGTCGAAACCACCAGTTTGGGCTTCACCACAGGTTCAGCCTACAATGTGGACGCTTCAAAGACTTCAAAGGTAGGGGACACAGTACCGTGTCTGGAGTGAAACCAAAAATGTGGGATTTAGCAAAGCTTCCGGAGGGTGGTTCAAGGGCTTGAAGTGATTTCCACTTAAATACAGTGTAAGTGAGTGAACAAAAAGAGAATCAAAAAATAATAGGCCCGAGGAAGAAAAAAAAAATCTCATTTTTCTCTTTTGTTAATGCTACAGAAATATCAATCCAGAGGGCTTGGTGAGATTTTATAAAGCCTGATCCATGAATCTGAGCCTGACTTTCAGCAGCAAAATTCAGGAAGCTCTACTTTTATGCTTTTCTACCCGGTTCCATTTTTAAATAATTGATAGGTAAAAAAAGAAAAGAAAGGAAAATTTAATAGGAGACTAGTCTATGCCAAGTTGTATGCTAGGTGCTTTTATTTACGTTTCATCTCATACTCATAACAACCCTATGGAGTAGTATGATTATTTCCAATTTACAAATGGGTAAACTGAGATTTCCAGTGGCTCATCCAACTGGTTCCATTAAGGCACAGAACTGAATTCAACGCAGCTTTTACGAAGCTGAAAAGCTCATGCCTTTCCACCACACCACACAGCTTTATGATAATTGAATATGAAAATGGCTAACCTAATAAGCCAAAATACCGTAATTACTCCCAGTTTAAAATACTCATTTTTAAATTTATATACAAGCTAAAAATGCTTTTTGGATCTCCTGAAAAACTCACTGGGGGGGTGAATATTGTTTGATTTTGGTTTCCTGTGATATGCTTATTGGTTTCATAAGGTCTTAACTAGTGCCCATCAACAGTAATGGTGTGTATTGCAATGGGGGCCTCGGGGCCTCTGAGTCCATTCTCTGAAGGTTTTCTGACTTCTAGTGTTTGGGTTCTAAACAATTAGGAAAACTAGACATGGTTACAGTAAGAGCCTTTCTAATTGAAAAATATGGGGTTTTTAAAACCAATTTCTCTACAAACTGCCTTGGCAACATGAACATTGTTTAATTTTCATTCTGAATTAAAGACTCAGAAACCTGAGTAATACAGAGACTAATGATAAACTGAGCTGAGCAGAGGTTCCTCTGAGAGCTATAGTGATGTATTCAAACAAGAATTATTTTGTATACTGCACTGTACTTCAACATCGGACCCTCAGCAGACTGCAAAATCGCTTTCTAGATAATGAAATTATAAAAGAATTTTAATTTCATGTTAGAACTTGTATTACAGATTATTAGGAAAAGAAACAGGGGAGAACATAATTTTCAAGCAAATTCCTCCCGTGGATTGCCAAGCCGGTTGGACTTTCTGCTGAGAAGGCTTGTGAAAAGCGGTATCAGAGGCAGCAGAAATACGTTAAACTTCAAAACATAAACTCTGTTTAAGGGCAATGAATAAATGTCAAGGACATTTCAGGGCTGTGATTCAACAGCACTGAGAAGAATCATTTCCAAAACTGTGCTAGATGAACATCATACAATTTTTGATACCATGGATGCCATACTAAAAGGGCCCACTGGGCCAAGGACAAGGCATTCTTGTCTGTAATGAGCACACAGACCTAAGCAACACAAGCAGGATCACACTCATGCATCTGTGGAGACTGATACTGACAGCCACACTTCCGTGGAGGTAAGAAATTATCCTAGTCCCCACAGAGCTGCATAGCCCATGAGGTTACAAATTAGCTGGGTTAGACCAAATCCTTATAGACGTGGGATTTGGTCTATATGAAATAACATATATCAAAGCATCCCCAGTTTGATGAAGCAAAAGGAATGTCCTCAAAAGCCCAAGTCAGTAGGAGTCAACGCTATAGTAGAAAAATGTTTAGGAGTTGCTTTTTAATGATTGGAATCTACTCCATCCTTAGGGCTTGGATTCTTTTTATCCCCACATTTCAACACCACTGAGGAAACTAGGTGTTCTCCTAATGAGTCACACCAGAATTAGGCATGAAAGCCCTTTCAAATAGGTAGTAGGATTTTCACTGGCCCACTCACACACTAGTAAAGTAATGCTCAAAATTCTCCAAGCCAGGTTTCAGCAATATGTGAATCATGAACTTCCAGATGTTCAAGCTGGCTTTAGAAAAGGCAGAGAAACCAGAGATCAAATTGCCAACATCTGCTGGATCATCAAAAAAGCAAGAGAGTTTCAGAAAAACATCTATTTCTGCTTTATTGACTATGTCAAAGCCTTTGACTGTGTGGATCACAATAAACTGTGGAAAATTCTTCAAGAGATGGGAATACCAGACCTCTTCACCTGCCTCTTGAGAAACCTGTATGCAGGTCAGAAGCAACAGTTAGAACTGGACATGGAACAACAGACTGGTTACAAATAGGAAAAGGAGTACATCAAGGCTGTATATTGTTATCCACTTATTTAAATTGTTTGCAGAGTACATGATGAGAAACACTGGGCTGGAAGAAGCACAAGCTGGAATCAAGATTGGCTGGAGAAATACCAATAACCTCAGATATGCAGATGACACCACCCTTATGACAGAAAGTGAAGAAGAACTAAAAAGCCTCTTTATAAAAGTGAGAGAGGAGAGTGAAAAAGTTGACTTACAGGTCAGCATTCAGAAAACTAAGATCATGGCATCTGGTCCCATCACTTCATGGAAAATAGATGGGGAATCAGTGGAAACAATGTCAGACTTTATTTTGGGGGCTCCAAAATCACTGCAGATGGTGATTGCTGCCATGAAATTAAAAGACGCTTACTCTTGGAAGGAAAGTTATGACCAACCTAGATAGCATATTAAAAAGCAGAGACATTACTTTGCCAACAAAGGTTCGTCTAGTCAACGCTGTGGTTTTTCCAGTAGTCATATGTGGATGCGAGAGTTGGACTGTGGAGAAAGCTGAGCACCGAAGAATCGATGCTTTTGAACTGTGGTGTTGGAGAAGACTCTTGAGAGTCCGTTGGACTGCAAGGAGATCCAACCAGTCCATCCTAAAGGAGATCAGTCCTGGGTATTCATTGGAAGGACTGATGCTGAAGCTGAAACTCCAATACTTTGGCCACCTCATGCAAAGAGTTGACTCATCTGGAAAGACCCTGATGCTGGGAAGGATTGGGGGCAGGAGGAGAAGGGGACGACAGAGGATGAGATGGCTAGATGGCATCACCGACTCGATGGACATGAGTTTAGGTAGACTCCAGGAGTTGGTGATGGACAGGGAGGCCTGGTGTGCTGCGGTTCATGGGGTTGCAAAGAGTCGGACACGACTGAGCCACTGAACTGAACTGAACTGGTATTTATGTATGTATATACACACATACATTCATGTCTACATATATTAAATTTGGCATAATTTGAACACTTTGGAAATTATTTGAGGCAGCAAACAGCATGTTAATAAATGAGCTTTCATTAACATAGGTGTTTTTTCATTCATTAGCCTAAAGAGAAGCATTCTACAAAATGATACCTAGCTTATTTGTCTAGGAAACAAATTTACAGCCGGATTATCTCATTTTAAACCTGACTTTAAATGCCTTACATAAATACCCTCAAAGCACAAACCTAGTATAGACTGGGAAAACTAGAAACATGAAGACAAAAAAAAGGAAGGCAAAAGTAGATAGGTGTAGTTTAATGTTTGCAAATTCACATACCTTGGAGCTCATATTTAAATGCCAGCAATAAAATCATGCCTCTAAAACCCATTATTTTATTCCAAATTCAATTTCAGGTCCCAAGCACCTCTAATATACTGTTAATGTGATGTGAATTCCACTGGAAATTCACACCAAAAGAACTCTGGTGGTAAGGAAAAGAACCACCATGCTCCTCAAATTTCCTTCCTGTTGCTTTGTTCCTGACAAAAGGCAGTGTATCATAGTGAAAAACCTCATAACTCCCAAATGTGAAGAGTAATTTCTATGAAAGAGGCAGAAGTTAAGCAGAGGGTTAATAGCTAGGTTCTATATCCAGAGCCATTTCAGCCTCATTACCTAGCACCTGAGAGTCCTGAGGCATGTTACTCAACCTTTCTAAGCTACAACTTTCTTACCTCTAAAATAAGGACAACATGGTGCCCATCTCATGGAGCTGTGAAGGAAAAAGACAATAGTACCTGTAAAGCTCCTATACTTGGGCCACCTGATATAAAGAACCAACTCATTGGGAAAAACACTGATTTGGGGAAAGATCAAAGGCAAAAGGAGAAGGGGGCAGCAGAGGATGATGTTTAGAAAGCATCACTGACTCAATCAACACGAATTTGAGCAAACTCTGGGAGATAGTGGAGGATAGAGGAGCCTGGCAAGCTGTAGTTCATGGAGTCACAAAGAGTTGGACATGACTTAGTGACTGAACAACAACAACCTGTAAATCTCTCAGCTTCACAGTGGCCTGGCACACAGCAACCATGCAAATGCTGACTTCATCTTGCTTTTGTCTTCACTATTCTTTTAATATTATTAATTAATATTATCTATATTATTATTATAAATGTCTCTTGCAACATGCATGAACTCATAGCACTCAATTGGTTGACTAGATTAAAAAAAAACAGGCACACATATGGAAGAGTAATCTTTGAGATCTTTTCTTTTATTCTCACTCTATTCTTCGTTTTCTTGGTCAGAGTAAGCCTTAGGGTGTTAGCAAAAAAAAAAAAAAAACCCTTAATCACTCTCTGGCATTTGGTTTCTAAAGCTTAAACTCATAAAGGGCCTCTCAAAGATTTTCCAAGATCATGCAGAAAACTGAAAATAGTAGAATCTGTATCTTCCTCCTCCCAGGGCCCCAGGAAGGTCTCAAGACCTCAAATAGGTATTGTTTCACAGCACCTGATGGAAGCTTGGTTGGGATTTCTGGGCTCAGCAAAGATTCCCAGAACCAAGAGTGGCCTAGAACCAAGAGAACCATTGAGAACCATGAGGATACCAAGTTGACCAAGGAGGGCTGAAAGCTAGAGGACTCTCCTTGAATATGTTGCTGTATATAAAATTCTGCGCTTCCCTAACCTACTCAGAAGAAGGGACCCAGTGATGAATGGGACTGAATTCCCCACCACCTTGGTGTGGTGGACATTCAGGAGAACACTTTCTCAATTGTTAAAAACATAATGTGACATTTCTCGACAATTGTGTGAATACATACACATATATACATATATATGTGTAGTGTGCTCATGTTCAGTCACTCAGTCATATCTGACTCTTTGCAACCCCATGGACTGTAGCCCACCAGGCTCCTATGTCCATGGGATTTCCCAGACAAGAATACTGGAGTTTCTTGCCATTTCCTCCTCCAGGGAATCTTTCCAACCCAGAGATAGAACCTGCATCTCCTGCATTGGCAGGCAGATTCTTCACTGCTGAGCCATCAGGGAAACCTTATATATGCGTATAGTAAGTGAGTGTTAGTTGCTCAGTCGTGTCTTATTCTTTGTGGGTTGATCCCAAGACTATAGCCTGCCAGGCTCCTCTGTCCATGGAATTCTCCAGACAAGAATACTGGAGTGGGTAGCCATTCCTTTCTCGAGGAGATCTTCCTGACCTAGGGATCAAATCCAGGTCTCCTGCATGCCAGGTAGATTCTTTACTATCTGAGTCACGAGGGAAGCTCTATATATGTGTATATACATACACAAATACACATGTATATTTACATGCACATATATTAATTAATAAACATTAATAAATTTATTCTCACTTTGATAATTCTAGAAGATGGAATTCTTAGAGACTAAAGGGAAGAGATGACAGTGACAATGGCAAATCTATTTTTCACAATATTCATACAAAACAGAATTAAACTGATCTAACTTCCCATAATTTTTTCCCCTTCACATTACTGCTTTTAAAAATATCATATCTCAGAGGGCTCAGCAAGTCGATTGCTTATTGACTTTCCAGTGGGTCCATATAGTGTAATGAGTGTTTATATCTCTATTTTAAAATTACTTATTGGATTTTTAAGATTAAATAAAGCATATGAGAAAAATTATAGTGTTGGAAATTGAGAGAGTTGGTCAAATGAGTACATTATTATCCTACCAAAACTATGTGTAAGCTTTTTAGAATGAATATTAAAACACTACGAAGGATGCTTTTAAAAAGGTTTTTACAACAAGCAGTTCTTAATAAATTGACTATCTTTTTACAATTTTAGTTACTATAATATGAGCTCCTATCCCTATATAAAAGTCGAATGGCCTTCTCTAGATTAGGTAATAAAGTCAGTTCCCAATTTGAATGAATTTGTTCTAGTCTATAAGAGCTATAATGAGACTTTCCCAAAAAACTTAAAAATAGCAGGAAAAAATCAGAACTTTTGACTATGATACAGTGTAATCAGAATATTATTAGAGAGGCAAAATTGCAAATGGCACTCCTCTGTTTAAAGTTCTTCTAAAGTGTCCTGTTACTCTTAGGTTAGAGAAGAATATTTTGAATAGAACCTATAAGTTCCAGCTTTGCCTAGTCCCTGCTTACCACACCAGCTTGAGCACGGGCCACTCTCCTATTCACTTGGTATTCACACACTTTGTTTCCTGAGCTGGAACAATCATCTCTTGCCACTTGCCCCACTCACCCAGCCAACAATCTCCCATCTCTTCTTTTACCCTCTATATTCTTCTATAGGGCCCTGCAGACCTCCACAACACTCGTTCTTCATGTAATCCATTGTTGTATGTTTGATCCCCTAAGTGTTGTACTTGTTCACCATTGCTTTGAGCCTTATCATTTAGCACCAATAACTCAGAATCATATCTGCTGAAAGAGTGACTTTACCATGAAAGCTGAGCCCAGCTTCCCTGCCCCAACAGCAGTAAAGTCCTCTCTTCCACCACCACACAGACATTGTAAAGAAAGTTCCCTTCTCACAGTGAGACAAAGGGAATCTCACTTCTCAACGTGATGACAGTCTGTGAGTTCAAAAGGGATGTATTACTATTTTATCCATAAATATCAAATATTACATTTGTTTGGGGCAGATTTTTCCGCCACCCAACCAGCATAGATAAACAACAATTAGAAAATCTTATGTCTTGTAATGGCATGCTAATGTCAGAAAGCGAAGAGGAACTAGAGCCTCTTGATGAGGGTAAAGGAGGAGAGTGAAAGAGCCAACTTAAAAGTAAATATTAAAAAAACTAAGATCATGGCGTCCGGCCCCATTCGGTTCAGTTCAGTTCAGCCACTCAGTCATGTCCGACTCTTTGAGATCCCATGGACTACAGCACGCCAGGCTTCCCTGTCCACCACCAACTCCCAGAGCTTCCTCCATCTCATGCCCATCAAGTCGGTGATCCCATCCATCTGCTCCCATTACTTCATGACAGATAGAGGGGGCAAAGGTAGTGACAGATTTCCTCTTCTTGGGCTCTAAAATCACTGCAGATGGTGACTGTGGCCATGAAATCAGAAGAAGACTGCTTCTTGGCAGGAAAACTATAACAAACCTAAACAATGTGTTGAAAAGCAAAGACATTACTCTGTTCGAATAGTCAAATCTATGGTCTTTGCAGTGGTCACATACAGTTGTGAGAGCTGGACCGTGAAGAAGGTGGAGCACTGAAGAATTGATGCCTTCAAACTGTGGTGCTGGAGAAGACTTCTGAGAGTTGCTTGGACAGCAAGGAGATTAAGCCAGTCACTCTTAAGGGAAATCAACTCTGAATACTCATTGGAAGGACTTGATGCTGAAGCTAAAACTCCAGTATTTTGGTCATCTGATGCAAACACCTGACTCATTGGAAAAGTCCCTGATGCTGGGAAGGATTGAGGGCAGATGGAGAACAGGGTGTCAAAGGATGAGATGGCTAGATGGCATCACTGATGCAATGCACATGAACTTAGGCAAACTTCGGAAGATGGTGAGGGACAGAGAGTCCTGGTGTGCTGCATTCCATGGTGTCGCCAAGAGTCAGATATGACTGGGCAACTGAACAACAACAACATCTTATAAAGGTCTAATATGCAGAATGTATCTAGAACACTTATAACATAACAATAAGAGAAACAACCCAATTTAAAAGTAGGCAAAGGATTTGAATAGATATTTCCCCAAAGCAGATATGTAAATAATCAATAAGCATGTACATGAAAAGATGCTCAACATCATTCATTAGGAAGATGCAATTCAAAACCACAATGATATCCCACTTCTCACACCACTAGGATGGTTACAATCAAAAGACAATCCCAAGTGCTGCTGAGAATGTGGAGAAACTGGAACACTCATATATCAAAAGTGGGAATGTGAAGTGGCACAGCCATTTCAGAAAACAGGTTCGCAGTTTCTCAAAAAGTTAAGCATAAAATATCAGGTGAGAATTGTGTCACCTCACCTCCAAATTGGAGAAGGCAATGGCACCCCACTCAAGTACTCTTGCCTGGAAAATCCCATGGATGGAGGAGCCTGGTAGGCTGCAGACCATGGGGTCGCTAAGAGTTGAAAACCACTGAGCGATTTGACTTTCACTTTTCATTTTCATGCATTGGAGAAGGAAATGGCACCCCACTCCAGTAATCTTGCCTGGAGAATCCCAGGGACGGGGGAGCCTGATGGGCTGCCATCTATGGGGTGGCACAGAGTTGGACACAACTGAAGTGACTTAGCAGCAGCAGCAGCACCTCCAAATTCCTATTTGGAGGGATAGGAATTCCTAAAGTCCTAACCCTCAATACCTCTGAATGTGTAGTATTGGAGATGGGATTTCAAAGAGGTAATTAAGGTAAGATGAGAGCCTGTGTCTGGGTCCTAAACCAACATAGCTGGTGTCCTTATAAGAAGAGGTGATTAGGACACAGACATGTGCAGCCATAGAGAGACAACCAAGTAAAGACTCAGTGAGAAGGTTGTCATCTGGAAACCAAAGAAAGAGGCCTCAGAAGAAACCAAACCTGCCAATAGAGAAAGTCCCCTACATATGAATGAGTTCTGTTCTGGGAGCATATTCATAAGTCCAATCTGTTTATGAGTTCAACAAAGTCAGCCTAGGAACCCAACTAACACAATCAGCTATATAGTACTATACTATAATAGGTCTATAATACTTTTCACACAAATAATACATAAAAAACAAACACAAAAAATAGAAAACATTTTTAATCTTGTAGTAATATACCTTGAAAAGTACAGTACCACCAGCTACATCACTGTTGCTTTTATGCTTGTTTCTGGAATGCCTGGACTTGAAATAAAAACACTGTATTACTGTACTCTATACAGTAAAGTACACAAAAGCACAACCACTTCTAGAGAATGTACCCATGACAATGTACACCAGACATGTGAACTAACTTACATAATTGGACACGTAAATGCACATTCGCATCTTTGAAAGTTTGCAACCTGAAGGTTTGTGTGGAAGATGCCTATTGTACCTCAACTTTGGACTTGGGGCCTCAATAATCGTGAAAAGTTAATTTCTACTGTTTACAAAAACAAAGCTAAGAAAAACCTCTATTGAGATTTAAGAATGTTCTGGGCTTCTCTGGTGGCTCAGTGGTAAAGAATCTGCCTGCCAGTTCAGGAAACACAGGTTCAATCCCCAACCCGGGATGATCCCACAGGTTGCGGGACAACTAAGCCTGTGCAGCACAACTATTGAACCTATGCTCTAGAGCCTCAAGTACTGAGCCCATGGGCTGCAACTACTGAAGCCCACGAGCCCTAGAGTCCACACTCTGCAACGAGAGAAGCCACCACAATGAGAATCCTGTGCATCGCAACTAGAGAGTAGCCCCCACTCACTCCAACTAGAGAAAGCTGGAGCACAGCAACAAAGACCCAGCACAGCCAAATAAATCAATAAAAATTTTTTTAAAAGATTAAAGAATGTTCTCCCATCCCCTACATAATTTTGATAAAAATTTCCCTTGGAAAACAATAGTACTGAAGTGTGTAAAAGCCTCACATAAAAGACGTAAAGCAGGGCATAAAGAATACAACTAAAAGATGTATGGTACCCTAGTTAGTATCCTAGTATAAAGCTTTTTTGGGGTAAACAAATCACCTCTATAGAAATTTTGGAAACAAGAAATTCATATGCACCAGAACAAATGGCCCAGAACTTAAATGAACTACATAAATCAGAATATAACATAATCAGTTTTCACTCTACCTATTTATTGCTTTTGATGAAATTCTCTTACCAGGTCCTACTAAATTTGCCATTATCTGCCAAACCTGATATAAAATGATTTTTTAAATTCCCTAAATAACATTTGAAATGTATTTTAAATTTAGGGTCTATTTGGTTAGTGCTCTATATTCCATTTTAGGCACAATGCTAGACTATCACGTATTTATTTTCATGGCTTTCTTTACTTATTTGGCACTGTTTAGTTCAAATTGTACTTGTAAAACCTAAGATAGGCAAATGTTTAGGTCACATTTATTCTGGTCTTTTAAACTGCCCTGTTGTGTCTATACAATAAAACTCAAAAAGACGTGGTTTGAGTAGTTGGGAGGATTTCTATTCATTTGTGCCAAGTTCCACATTATATTTATCTCCTTGCTATCACTCAAACACAGGCTTGATTCATAAAAAAGGAAGTGGTCTTTGTGTTACCCTCTGAGTCCATTCTTCCGGCTATATAAAATTAACTCGAGTTCTCTTCGCCTTTGTCTCAAAGTTTTTTTGTTTCTTTTTATTCTCTAGTTGTATTTTTTCTATTGCTCAATGAATGAGGGGAAAGAAGCATGTAAAAATTCAGTGTGTAAATTCTGAGTCTCAGGTCCTCAGAGAGCCTGTCTCTGCCTCCGGTTCCTTAGACCAAGCAATAAAAATGCTTCTGGAGGTGGATGTTTCTAGACTGTGTGAAAAGGCCTCTTTTCTCTTAGTCTTAAATTACAGGATTATGAGTCAAGTTAATTTTCATTCAGCCTTATCTATTTAGAATGGAACATTTCAAATTTAAAACTATTTTTCTTTTCATAAGCCTTAAATGAATTGTATTTCAATGTGTTCAAGTAAG
This sequence comes from Giraffa tippelskirchi, assembly GCF_054371585.1. NCBI lineage: Eukaryota > Metazoa > Chordata > Mammalia > Artiodactyla > Giraffidae > Giraffa > Giraffa tippelskirchi. The sequence continues at coordinate 124,695,182 of NC_137283.1, forward strand.
TGGAAAAAAGTAAAGTGACAACTGATTGTGCCACCTAGCCAAGAAACAGCAGAGGCTGACGGGTTCTGGTGGAGATCCATGATTGGGTCCTGTAATGGGATGACCCAACCTGTCATGAGAACCACAAAAACTGCCAGTTTGGCAAATCAGGATGATCATGGTAACTAAGTCAGATGCAAGAGCAGATATAATACCATTTATATGTGAAATCTTTAAAAAATGATACAGGCAAACTTATTCACAAAACAGAAACAGACTCACAGACTTAGAAAACAAACTTATGGTTACAGGCTGAAGGTGAGGGACTGAGGAGAAGGACAGATTGGGAGTTCAGGACTGATGTGTACACACTGCTGTATTTAAATAGATAACCAATAAGGGAACAGGGAGCTCTGCTCAATATTCTGTAATGACGTAAAGGAGGAAATCATCTGAAAAAGAATAGATACAGGTAGATGTATAACTGAATCACTTTGTTGTACATCTAAAACTAACACAACATTGTTAATCATCTCTACGTCAATATAATATAAATTAAAAAAAAAAGAAGAAGAAGCCTGATCATCCCTGAGGATAGCAGTAACCCATTCACATGGTTCGACTTCCCAATGCCTGTATGGTACATTTGTATCCCTGAGACAGCACACAGGATCTTGAGTGAGGGGACCCCTCATTTCCAATCACTCTTGTAACCATGAGGAAGATGTGTAGATGCATTTCTTAAGTAGGATGTAATTATGTTAAAAAGACATTTTAAATCATTCAAAATGAACATATTCTTTTCAAAAGTGCCTACTCAGTGTTGGGAGGACCCAGAGCCAGGGGTGGCAGGGGTTTAACCCAACGTCTCATTTCATGATGTTGGCCTTCTGCAAGAGAGGAGCTTGGGCTGGGTGATCACCACCCCACCACTCAACATGAAGACCTAGAGAATGTCTGAAGACTTGAGACCTGGGAAGACCCCACAAAAAAAGGAGCTCAAGGAGCAGTTATTTCTTTCTCTGCTTTGAGCTCAAAAAAGCTCACTTGAGAAGACAGAAAGAGGCCTCACCGTTTTAGTAAATGCTTTCTCCTCCTCCTGTAGCTGCTTTTGTGAAAAGGTAGAAAGGATCCTCAAAGAAACTTCTGAGAGAGTTGTTCTCAGGCTTTTGACCTATATTGTTGTTACTGTTGTTGTTTAGTAGCTCAGCCGTGTCCGAGACTTTGTGATGGGCTATGGACTGTAACCCGTCAGGCTCCTCTGCCCATGGAATTTCCCAGGCAAGAATACCAGGTTGTCGTTTCCTTCTCCAGGGGATCTTCCCAAACCAGGGATTAAACCTACCATCTGCTGCATTGCAGGCAGATTCTTTACAGCTGAGCCACCATAGAAGTATCTATATAAGGAAACGTATTCTTAAGGAGTTTGCTTTTGCACAAAACCTATGTTAATTTGTATACATCTGGCATTTCAACCGACAGCCTACAGTCTCACAAGTACCTCTGAGGAAAGTAGTTCCAGGAACCTGAGGGGCTGAACAGAAGAGATGAGTGAGAAATGGAAGTGGGCATCAAGAGGCAGACCTGCCCATGAAGCTCCCGTAGATCAAAAAGTTGCCTAATATAAAAAAGAAGATGAGAAGGAGCTAAGGACTTTAGAGTCAGAGAATGATCAAATTAATAAAGATTTAATGTATTTGGAGGCTAGGATGTCACAAACCATGCATAGGTTATTTTGGGTTTCTTCTTGATACCTGTATTATTTCCATGCTCAATGACATTTGTTTCATGGGTAGAGTCTCAGTAGTCATATGTCATATTTATTAAAACTTTAAAAATGAGAAACCTAATATAGACCTTGCCTACACAGGGGCCAGACCTCTTAAAAAGCAGCACAACATCACCATCTAGTGTCTAAAACCTAAAAGTTAAACCAGATGTCTTGTTTTCTCCTTAAGTTGTGTCCACCTCTTTTGCAATCCCATGGACTTTAGCCCACCGGGCTACTCTGTCCCTGGGATTTCCCAGACAAGAATACTGGAGTGGGTAGCCATTCCCTTCTCCAGGGGATCTTCTCAACCCAGAGGTCAAACCCACGTCTCCTGCATTGGCAGGTAGATTCTTTACCACTGAGCCAGTAGGGAAGACCCTATAAAATCACAAAGTCACTGACCTATAAAATCACACAGGATTCTCTAGAAGGAATCATTATTCAATAGATAAGGAAACAAATACTGAAAGCTTAAGTAATTGTGTGTGTGTGTGTGTGTGTTTATTTATTTATGCTTACAGAACTATGACTAAAGAGACTTCTTATCAACTAGCCCAATCCTGGTGATCAAAACTCAATTCAGTGACAAATGAACAAGCAGTCACTTAGTATTCATATGTTCTCAATAATCCCGGAATGTGTTGGAAGAAAAAGCAACAAGAGGGGGAGATCCTCCTGTGTACCAGCCTTCACCACTAATCATCAGGATCTATCCTCAAATTAGAATATTTTGATGACAGCTGGGATGTTACCAAATGTAGACAACTTGTTAAAAGAAACTTAAATAAATATAAATGTGATTAAATAAGCATCCAATCTCATCCTGGGACATAGTAAATCAACAGAAGCATTAGGTAAGGGCAAAGTTATTTCCCTAAGGATTTTTTAATAGTCTACAAGATTCAGTACATCAATATCAAAGGAAATGGATACCTTAACCACATTTAATATTTAGCTTACAAGTAAAAATAATTTTTACTGTTTTTTATTGGGATATATTTGCTTTACAATGTTGTGTTAGTTTCTATTGTACACGGAAATGAATCAGCTATATGTATACATACATCTCTTCTCTTTTAAGCCTTCCTCCCACCCCTACATCCCACTCCTCTAGATCACCAACAGAGCATCGAGCTGAGCTCCCTACACTACACAGTAGGCTCTCACTAGCTATTTATTTCACACATGGCAGTGCACATACATCAATCCTAGTCTCCCAATTCATGCCACCCCAACTCCTTCCATTATTTAAAACATTTTGTTTTCTCTTCACCAGCTGTTCTATTTCATCTAAACCTTCAAAATATAGATCATAACAGGAATTCAAAACAATGACTAAGGTGGTTTCATCTATAAACTCTCATTTAGAAGTGGATTTCTTTGTGAGCCACTTCAGGAGACTATGGCCGAGGTTGGAGAAAAGACGGGGAAGCATTTGGATGGGGTTCTCTTTTCCTTCTCATCATAGGTCCAGCATCAAACAGCTTGACTATAAGTCTCTGCCTCTGTTGCACCAAAGGTCTTCCTTTTTCCTTTTGGCTGCTCCTGGGTTATCAACACCCTGTATTCAGTATAAATGGTGGTGATAGCTCATAGTGCTGGCAATGCTTTTGGCGCCTACTATAGTTTTGATTCTCTGCACCTTAGCTGACCACTTACGACAAAACCCTCTGCCATTAGAGCCCCAGCTTAGCTGGAGTCCTGGCGGGGCCTCCACTGCCCTTCCTGCCCCATTTCCACACTTGCCTGAGGGTTACAAGGTTTTAATCAAAGGCATAAAGCCAGAAATTCTTAAGAAGGGGCAGGGAGCTTATCAGAATCACCTAGGGAGATTATCCTAATTATAGACCCCCACACACCTCATCTTCTCCTTACAGAGGGAGTGTTTCATAGCCCTCAGGTATGTTAGGGAGGGAACAAAGAAGTTGAAACCCATTGGCTTCAAGCAAGGAGAGAGGTGAGGTTAATCTTCTTTCGATTTAGATTGAAAATACTTCAAAAGAGGGAAATGAAAGCTTGTCTCCCAAGGATGAAACTATAATAAAACCTTAATTAATTTGGACCCCATTAATTCAAAAAGTGTGATAATTAGAAAAATGGTTAGGTTAAAGTTTACCTTTCCTCTAGCTGGGGAAAAAGGTGGCTGAAGATTACTTTCCCACACCTAGGAAAAATGAATTTGCTAAGCAAATTAATACTTACAAAGAGAAAAACATTTAACTCCTTGAGCAAGCAGTTTTCAGAGAATTTAGTTATTTCTAACATATCAACAAGTACTATTGTAATTATAAATAATCTCTGGTCATTCAAGTAGATTCCCCCAGGGACATTTCCTAGGCATCACTTGAGTCATCAAAGTTATCTATTGGAGTTAATGAAATTAAATTTCTTTTCAAAATTCCACAAGTCTGACAGAGCTTTCCTCTAGTTCAGCTGGATTTTCTATGGTTTTACTGAATCTCACCTACAGGTAAACTCAGAAGGCAACCTTAGCATCTCTTACCATTTGTATCATCAAATGTATCTAAATATGTTCAGGTCTTTATTACAGCAAAACAGAAATACACAACACATTTAAAAAAACAAGAATTAAGGATGGGAGGAGCCCAGCTTGGCAATATATACTGACAACTGGTTCAGCAACAATCAACAATATTGGCTTAAAAATATAGACGTGTTTCCTCGAACGTTTTTGTAGTACCATAGTTTGTGAAAAGGTGTTATTTGGGATAGGGGTTAAGAGAAAGGAAGAGGGTGAAGAGCTCTGTGGACAAAATACTTGGGGAAATGATAGTTTAAACAAGTTAAGCAAGTTGCTATATGGCAGGTCTTCAAGAGCCTTCCTGGAGGAGGAAATGGCAACCCATTCTAGTATTCTTGCCTGGAGAATTCTATGGACAGGGGAGGCTGGCAGGCTACAGTCCATGGGGTCGCAAAGAGTAGGACATGACTTAGCAACTACATAAGAGCCTTGCCTAAACAAATGGACAATGTCTACTTTCAAGCAAGTGGTGCAATACTTTCTAAAGTTACTTTAAAAGGAAGTCCTTTCTTCAAAAAGCAACCTGGGAACATTATCCCAATGCTCCATGAATACTCTTTGGAAAACACTAAACCAGTTATGTGGCAATTAATGAATATCCTCAGAATACCAATAGTTAACCAAGATTTTCTGTTGCCTAATTATTTCAACATAGCAAATAGAAATAATAAAATATTATACCCTATATTATTATATTCATCTACCCTATTCCATTTGAGTTTCTTACAATTGCCGGCTGTACCCTGAGGCTTTATGAACTGAAGTTCCTGTGGTTTGATTTAAAATATTTTAATTAAATGAAGCTTTCTGCCCCAAGGCTTTCTAAAGCAATTTTCAAAACCTCAGAAACAAACAAATGTTAGACCAATGGCATTACCATTGATAAACCATGGCCATTTTCAAGCCTTCATTTCTTGCTTTGTTTTACTATCCATAGAAGTATTTTATTTGAAATGACAACAATAAATCACAGAGTTAGACAATGTAGGACCAAAGTTATGTGCCGTGGGAACAAGAAATACAAAGTTCACCACAAAATACCTTCAGCCACTGGAGAAGTCATCTAACACAGGAGTGGTTTTACCTGTGTGACAGGGAAGAACAAAATCTGACTCCATGTTGGATCTGTTTCTTTTACTTTAACCTTAGTTTTCCATTGCTTCAGTTACTATAATAACTAAAAAGATGCTATATATAGATATAAGCATACAAAACGCCCTGCCTCAGGGAACCTGACCATCTGCCTGAATGTTAAGCTCACCGGGAAACACCCTGTCCCTCTCCACCTGTGAATGGCTGCAGGAAAGAAGAAATTAACAGACCCACTCCCCCCGGCTAGCCAAACCAGGAGATATTTTGCAAGACTTGGGACCAGCTAGCATCCAGACCCTGAGAAGATGGTACTCTAGGACTCTAGTCTGCCATCTTCTCAGATGCCCAGCTTTCTGAATAAAGTTGCTGTTTCTTGCCTCAACATCTCATCTCCCAATTATGGGCCTACGCTGCATCAAGCAGACTGAACTCAGTAACACCTGTATCTAAGTTAAGACTTGGGTCATCAGTGTTTTCCTGGTGAAGAGTTATTTGCAATTTCCCTTCAAAGTGTTATGTTTAAATTTTAGAGGTGTGCATATGCACTTTTTGTGGGTTTTAGAGCAACTCAACTATGGTTTGAGGAGATGTTACAGCAAAATTTCTCAAACTGTCCCAGGACCAGTAGTTTCAGTATCACACAAAAAAATAGAAATGCAAATTCTAAAGTGGAAGCTTTGAAGTTATGAAGACCTACATTTGATGTTTCTTAATCTTTCTAAGTTATAGTGTCTTATCTATAAAATAATTTTTTAAATATTACCTTCTTCAAGGAGTTGCTTTCAAGAAAGGAAAAATAAGATGATATATATGAAACACTTTCTTGGTGCTGGGCAGTGTTTAGCATGGAGACAGGTGGCTCAGATAGTAAAGAATCTGCCTGCAATGCAGAAGACCTGGGTTTGATCCCTGGGTCAGGAAGATCTCCTGGAGAAGGGAATGCAACACACTACAGTATTCTTGCCTGGAGAATCCCATGACAGAGTAGACTGGCGGGCTACAGTCCATGGCTCGTAAAGAGTTGGACACAACTGAGCAACTAACTCTTCTTGTCCCACTATTTAGGGGAGAAGGGGAGCCTTGATTTAGGAGGAAAACAAACTTTCTATCCTTTCCCTACAAAGTTCATTCTTGAATGGCCATCTCAGGCACCCTAATATGCTATGAATGTTTTTCAGGTGTGCCCTCAAATTTTGATCAATGTATGAAACTGGTCTTTGCTAGGCCAGTACATATACTCTGACTACAATGGCTAGTGGACAGGACATATTGGTGAGCAGGTCATGTGGTTTGGTAAGAGTAGAACTACTACAACTCACTGTGAATGAGGTAAAAAACACCAGGCTTTTGCCCCAGAAAGAGTTCATGTTGACTGAAGCAGACGAGAAGTTGGCCTCTGGAGCAGAAGAGAGTACTGTCAGGACACAGGACTGTGCCAGGGCCTGAGGAGCAAGGGGGCAGGATAGCAGTGAGCATTCATAAGAGCCAGAGGCTGTGACTTCTCCACTGCTGTTTTATTTAATCTTCCTAACACCCCATGAGAAAGGTCCTACTCTTCTTCCCCATTTTATAGATGTAGTCCTTAAGGAATGGGCCCAAGATCATGGAGCCAAGAATCCAGACCTCCCTCTGGTTCATCACCTCATAACCACTCCCCAGCCTCAGCTTTCTGTCCCTGGGGAGCTATTATAGACACTGTGCCATTATCATTGAACTGTAGCAGTGATTGTGTTGAAATTATTGCTGAATTGCTCTCTGTTTTGAGCTTTTCAATTCCTTTATGCGTGCCACCAACATTTCTAATATCCCAAAGTATGGCAAGAACATAGAAAGGATGATAAACACCAGCTAGGTTTTACTGGTAAGTTTCTACTCAGGTATTCTGCCCCTGTGCCTTGCCTTTAGAAACCACACTGCAAAGCTTCAGCCTCCTTTGATTCTGCCTTCCACTAAAATGAGTTTCTCTAGAGTGGGTTTAAAGCTCATATTTGTATTCTACCTCGAATTCCTACAGTGACCCGAAGTCTCTCGTTTCCCACCTTCCCTTTTGGAATTCTCCCCATGGTTTCTGTCTCCTGCTTCCCCAGTCTGAATTCTTAATTGGCCTTATCTCCCCTTCATCTCCTCTGGCCCTGCTGGTAACCAGTCCCTGGAGAAGAAGAGCCTCAGTTGTAATAGAGCAGGGACGGTTCTCCTTCCATTTTCTGGAATAACCCGGGGACTGCAGCCTGCACACCAGGAATCAATTGAACCGGCACAGCTTAGCACTTGTGAGGCTTTTCGACCCCCCACCTGCTTTTCCAATATCATCTTATCAGTTCCCTTCTGATCCAACCCATTACATGAAGCTGAAGTATACTTCATTTATTAGCTGCTCTTTTAAAATTCTGTTAAGACGCGGAGAACGGAAAAAGGCGGAATGATAAACGCTCAAAAATGGAAATTTCGGTCATTTTGGGAAAGGGGTGTTGAAGTCTGAGTACTTGAGGGGTTTCATTATATACTTCAAAGTAAAATTAACACTATTTCTGGGTTTTATTCATGCCTTTTGAAACACGTATCCATGCTGGCAGCATCCGTCTCTTACTCTTAGTAAACTCGTATTTAAGACTGATTGATCCTCTTACCTTGCACTAGACTTCTTGGCCTTTGAAGAGCATTTCCTGTATCATTAAGATTTTCATTTCCAGTTCTTGAAATAGATAACAAACACCACTTTTTGAGTTTTGTGGGACAGTTTTGCCCTTGTCATTAGCAAACACTTCGGGTTTTTGAACTGACATTTTGTTCGAGAGGCCATCAGAAGAGCTAATTAGGCTGCATCTTTTTGCTTTGGAGCTCATGGCCTTGGTAGAGCAGCTTCCACTTTCAGAACTTCGCCAGTTGGGCTGGGGTGCCCTCAGGCCAAAGCAATCCCTAACAGACGATGCCAAGACTTCAGCTGAGTGACTCAGTTCTCTTGCTGTACCTGTTTTGTGTGGCCAAGCAGCCTGCAGGAGCCTTAAACTGACACTAGCCCCCTCAAGTGAGAGACCTGAATAACAGCCCACAGATTCATAAGTAAATATAAGTTCCCAATATAACTTCCCCAACAGTCCTTGTGATCAACAGTCTCCCCTGCATCTTAGAGCCTTCCCCTTCTCCTTAGGGACACTCCCATGGAGTCTAGTCTACCAAAACCCTGCCCTTTTTGGTGTGAATTGATCAATCCAACTTTAGCCCAGGACCTTAAAGCACTCCACCCACAGACCCTAATAAAGGTCTGTCCCCTAGACACTGCCTGTCTCTCTGCCTACACTGCCTTGACTCCTCTTGTGGCCCCTCAGGTACTTCCTCCAAGACCTGTGAGTGGGAAATATCTGTATTTCAGTTTCTCTAGCGGTCTGCTGTTGCACCATGGCTCAACATCCAGAACCCTGTGCTCTACGTAACAAATGGTAATTTAACAATCATAGCATTCAGTGACATGACTGGAATGGTCAAAGTTTCCGGGACACCTCTGTGTCTTTATCAAATATGCACTCAGAATTTACCTGCATATACAATAAGGAGAGAGATCAAGACAAGATAGAGTGGGTAGGTTTTGTAATTATCTTCCCATTAACTTAATTAAAAGTAGAAAAGACCAAATGATATTCTCAAAAGAAATCTTTGTTCCAGTGCACCTAATTATTTGGTTTCAAAAAAATAAAAACAGCAGGTACATTGTTAGTTCTGGGAACTCACTCTAAGGACGAATGAAGGCACTCTGTTTTAGGAGATTATTTGTCTTAATTTTGAAATCCATCCCGCACATCATCACTGGGGATTTAGAGGATGCTAAGCTCCTCCAATTCCTGACTCAGAAGACATACAAGATTTCTTTATGCTGTAGTTAGTGTCATAACTTGTGTGTTGAAAAGCATTTCTGACACTTTTTCTAAAAAGTTAATCACAAAATCCTAGCTCCTCTGCTGCTGCTGCTAAGTCGCCCCAGTCGTGTCCGACTCTGTGCGACCCCATAGACGGCAGCCCACCAGGCCCCGCCATCCCTGGGATTCTCCAGGCAAGAATACTGAAGTGGGTTGCCATTTCCTTCTCCAGTGCATGAAAGGGAAAGTGAAAGTGAAGTCGCTCAGTCGTGTCCGACTCTCAGCGACCCCATGGACTGTAGCCTACCAGGCTCCTCCGTCCATGGGATTTTCCAAGCACTAGCTCCTCTAGCAAAACATTAACTGAAGGCCTCAAATGTATGGCAATTAGGCATCAGCTGCCTTTCTGATGTGCCCTCCTGCTGAACCTCCCCCATAGGTCTTACAAAGAAAGCCTCCAGCATCTTAATCCCAGCTGCGTGTCACCATTCAAAAGACTACCAGGTCCAGATTCTATTCATAATCTTTACACACAAAAGTGAGTCTTTTCTGCCTAAGCTGGAGAGAGGGCGAGAAAGACAAAGTTCTCCCTCTGTCCTCAGTTCAGGCTAATCAAGGTTTCCATCATCTTTAGCCAACTTCCCCAACAAAACCACCCAGATCTTTCATTTCTTTATCTACCATGACCTCAAGATGGCATGAGCCAGAGTGCCGTGGATTACTTTCCCTATACTCATGGAATCTTTCTTCATCTTATGCTCACAGTAGCCCCTCATTAACTGAATGGCGGCCCCTACAAGATACATAGGTGACAGCATTCCTGAGAAAGAAAGAATAAGGAAAACCTATGTTGTGAAATACAAAATCAATAGACATCTTCAATGTTTGATTCATGTGCTAAAAGAAACATACAAAGTTCACTGAAGTTATGATCCTTCTCCCAAGACTTCTATTTCTAATGGGCTTTCTTTTAGCTGTGACTATTATTTTTTACTCTCAGTAAATGTTATCTTAGCCCGTCAAGGAAAGGTGAAACCTAGGACTTTCAGATGTGAATTTGTTGTTGATTCATGTTTCATTATGTCTTTAAATTGATACCTGGAAGACATATTTATAGTGTTGTCTATATCTATAAAGGCACCTGCAGTATAAGTGGCCTAAGAATGTGAAAGTAGAAAAAGTAATCTGTGATTAAACATTTCGTAACCTCCCAGAAACCACAGGCTAAGAGAAAATGTAGCTTTCATTTGTGGGGGAAAAAAGGTGAGAGATGTGAGGCAGACCATGGTGGGCACTTTGATGCACTTAAATAAAGTTGTGTCAGAATTTAACAATAAGCTACCTGGTAGCAGCTATGGATTTACGAACAAACCTTTCTCCCAACTGCTTCCATTTATACCCACAATGGGCCATTTTTCCCACATGTAGATGAAGTAATTGCCTTTACAGTCTTAAAAAGCGAGTTATTTTGAAAACTTTTTACAACACCACAACTCATTCAGGGGGCTCCAACTCCTCATTTTCATTTCTGTTGATTTCTCTTCACTGACCATGGAGAGCACAGTGAAGTCTCACCGACCAACTGAAGCAGGACCCTTCAATTGTGTGCCTGTGAATTCACACCTATTTATGATTCAGGTACAATTGCTGTCTCCTGTTAGTGTCATCTTTCTTGCTTTTGACAAAGAGAAGAAGAATGAAAGAAAAGCCGGAAAAAGACAGAGCGTCTGTAATTTTTGGCATTTTAAATGTTTGTTCTCAATGACAATTCTTTCATAAATAAATGGTTTTGTTTTAAAGGAGAGTGTTATTTCTTAACACATATTCACTTGGTTTTGCAGAATAGAATCCTGTTACCATTCAGAAACTGTTCTGGGACAGTGGTTTTTCATGAGCTCCAGGAAAAAGATAACATTGCTATCCTTTTTCCTTATTATTTCAAGATTTACATGGAATATTTTACTTGAACATTGTTTTCCTGTAAGATTCCTTTCACTGTTGTTCCTTCTTTATTAAGCAGTTCTCTATCTTGCACATTGCAAAGGCATTTGCCAGATTTTGATAGTTAGATTCAGACATTCTGAATGCAAAATAGCACAATTAGTAACTATTTTATATGACAGTATTTGGATTTGTATCTGGCAAGATTATTCCTACTCATCATTTTATTTCTTTAGTCTCTTGTATATCTTTTGTATACAGCATCCATTCAAAATCATTTAAGGATTAATTGATTAATTAATAAATGCATTCAAGTCTGTGGTGTTGTGCTTGTTATTTAGTTACTAAGTCATGCCCAACTCTTCTGCAACCCCATGGACTGTAGCCCACCAGGCTCCTCTGTCCATGGGGTTTTCCAGGCAAGAATACCAGAGAGGGTTGCCATTTCCTACTCCAGGGAATCTTCCCGAACCAGAGATCTAACACACATCTACTGCATTGGCAGGCAGATTCTTTACCACTGAGCCACCAAGGAAGCGTATGGTTCATAGAAAATTATTTTCATTTGAACTTTTCTGTTGAATATGGACCTTGTATGCTGTCACAGTTTCTTTTCAAAAAGCATTTCACGTCCTCAGATGTCTATATACTAAAAGAACAATTAATGTCATCACAGAAAATATAGACTTTGATTCTATATTCTAGCTTATCCATTGAAAATTGTATGATATTGGAAGTAAAAAATAGAAATAATAATACTTATAGAGTAAGGTTGTTCTCAGAGCCAGAAATAATGTACTCTAAATGCCTTTCACACAGCAGGCATTCTCTATGTTGAGATTAGTATTGGTTTTGCACTAGAAAAACTCCAAGAAACCGTGATCACCTAGCATGCTCACCAATTCCTTCTGAAGAAAGCATCAGTAAACAATTTCCTAGGTATGATCTTTGGTTTTTAAGACTGCAATCAAGGTTATCATTTGAACCAAGGTTACAGTGCATGGGCTGGCCAGCAGCCTATGGCATAACCTAGAGTGAGAAATTTACCCTTTAGCAAGACTATAATAAATAATGATGCCTAAGTACAGCAAGTCCCCTATATATGAACAAGTTCCATTCCAAGAGCTAATTTGTTAAATCCAATTTGTCCATAAGTCCAACAAAGTCAGCCTAGTACCCAACCAACACAATCAGCTTTAATAGGCTTATAATACTTTTCACACAAGTAATACATAAAAAAAGAAACACAAAAAATAAAGATAACATTTTTAATCTTACAGTACAGCACCTTGAAACATACATTAGTAGAGTACAATAGCTGGCATACAGGGGCTGGCATCGACTGAACAGGCGAGAAGAGATACTGACTGAGAGATGGTGGGAGATGGTAAACCTGAAGGATCATCAACAATAGGAGATGGAGGGCAAGCTGCAATTTCATTCACACCTGACACTGATGACATTGATAGCAGAAGTTCTACTTTCTTGCTGGATTCAATTCTATCTGCCCTCTTGAAAAAATGATCCAGTGATGTCTGGGTAGTAGCTCTTTTTTTTTTTTCCTCATCATAGATGACATGGTAGCACTCAATTGCATTCTGAATGGCTGCTACAAGCTTCATGAACAATTCTACATTTGGGCAGGTCCTATGCCTCAAATCCTAATAGTGCCTCCTCAAATACAGCACAGCTGCCCCAATTCCTCTCTCAAGAATCTGAAAAGATCTCCAGAAAGGAGGTCCTCCTACCAGCTCGTGCCTCTTCTCTTCCTACTCAGCCAAGAAGTGAGCACACATTTTTAATCTCAGTTGATCTAATTCTCTCTTCAGAGACTTTACAACTTAGAAGGAGAGACTAAGGTCTGAGGAACAATTGGCATTCCTTTATTTTACCACCTCCCTCCGTTCTGACCACACTCCTTCCTTCTACACATGTGTAGGTTTTCCCTCCCTCTGTTGGACTCTTGCTTCAGGACATCACAGGACTCATGTCACCCAGGTCTCTAGAACCCTCCCCGTTATTCTGTTCCTTTACTATGTTTCCTGTCATTTCTGCTTTCATTATTGTTCCCGGTACGTATCACTACTGCAGGTGTTATTCATTTGCTTGCTAGTGTCGAGTCTGTTTCTGCCAATAATATATGAGCTCCACAAGACCAGGGTCTGGGTCATTCTCTGTAGTGTCCCAGTTCCTAGCTGGTGTAGATACTCAATAAATGTTAATATTTAAATAAAACAAGAATTCACTCATTTTAGTGATGACCTGATGTGGAGTGGTTATGTTAACTAGATCTTTTAGAGTTGACTGGATTTTCTCTGTTCTAAACCTGGCTCATTAGACTATCTTAGCCAACTCCTAGCTCTCTCAGATCCTTTCAATGCATTCTCTTCTTGCATAAGTTTCCTAGGATGTTTAATTTTGCTTTAAGTGAATGGACTCTGGTTTACATACTTTTTTATTAACACTGGATTTCACATAATACATTCTTCGCTCAACCCTGAGTAAACACCAAAAAAAAAAACCAAACAAACTGGAAACTCAGCATCCCACAACTCTCTTAGAAAATCTTTTCCTTCTATTACAGAGGCTAGTTCTGCCTCCTGGGGCAAAAGTAAACCAACTGAATAATGCCTCTTTCACTAACAAGAAATTAAATAAGATTAAGGTAATCAACACAAAGATTATATGAACAGTCAATGTTATTTACCTATAAGTAGTTAGTTGTATCCCAGACAAGGAATTTATTAATGTAAATGAATTCAGAGTTTCTGAATGAACATTGAATAATAAGGGGACTTTGTTTTAAGCTTATGTTCTGCCTCTTGCCTGGTCCAGCTTCTAAACTTTTCCCAACATTTTGTATACTTCCTCTCTCTATTAGGACAACAAAGAGAAGAAAAAGAAAACTTTTTTTATTTAAAAAAAAGAGGAAAAAAGAATAAAAGTACTAGAGCAATACAAACATTGTTTAGCAATTTCCAACCGCACATCCCTCTCCACCTATTCCTTTATCGTGAGTCTGTATAGGCACTGTTGTGATGGATTATACACCACACCTTGTCTGACATGACAACTTGGCTAAATGTGACCTTATTCAACTGACACACATTTGCTAGTAAAATATCCTCAATTTCCTAGAAGACACAAAACCTTGAAATTTTTAAATTAGAAGAGAATCAAATTTTTTTTAGCTGAGAAGAATAAGACAGGTAAATAGAAAAGTAAGATGATTTCAGAATAAGTAAAATCAGACAATAAACTAAGAAGTTTGGAGCAAAATAGCACAGTCCTAGACAGATCAGTGAGAAGAGTCTCCAGAGTAAAATAAGACTAGGTTTTATAATACAGTATTTACCTATTCCTTATGTAATTTGCAGTGATTTATCTTTATGTGGTTTTGACTGTGCTAAAGAAATCCAGCCTAAGAGCATGTAGCTGTGTGATGATTTGCTAACCTAGAAAGGTAAAGGAAAACAAAGAGTTCACATTCCTGAGGCCACAGCATGAGAACCCCAACAGAGCCTGAGCAGTCAGTTGCTAGCAGAAGTGAGTCTCCTCTTTCCTTTCAGAACCAGGCTTCTCAATGGTCCACATCCTCCTAGCATCATTAGCCCAAAGCATCTCTGACTTAAACTGTGCTCCACTACCCTGCTTCCTATCACGTATATAAACCACTCCTGTTCCCACTACATCCACTCCTTTTATTTCCTTCAACAAAATTATGCTAATATGAATTCTCTTATTCAAATAATTCCTAAAACCAATTGTATGGAATTATTAGCTAGCCCACTTAGATAAAGTTGTACTGTTTTGCTAACAATAAAAGTAAAGAAGCAATAGGCAAGAAAAGCATTGGACAAACATGTAAGAAAACTAGTTTTCACATGAATATATTTCTCATATCTTTCCTGTCTTTCTACTTCCATAACTATGATCTGGTTCAGGCTTTTGTCACCTCTAAATTACACAATTGCCAACTCTAACTTCACCACCTAAATGCACCTCATTTATAAACACCACCATCCTCCAATTCAGTTCTCATGGTACTAGGCAATCTTTCTAAACAATGGGTAGAGAGTACGAATCCCAGTGCAGGTACACAGATATGAAATATTACACTTAAAAACTTCAGAAAATTGCCAAATAGGTATTTTCATACCTCAGGATTTAGCAAAAGACATATCAAAGAAGTACATTTTTAAAAAAAAACAATAAAAAACCAGTTTTGCTGTGGTTTATACTGGACATAAATAAGCTGCATCATGCTAATGCCTTTGCAGCTATTGTCAGATACCATGGTATCTTGAATTCTACTATTTCAATCTCAGTATTTATATTTTCTACATTGTTGTAGTACTAAATCACATATGATGCAGTGAACTTCCAGAAAATTCAGGTCAAAAATTACTTTTTTCCCCCAAATCCAACTCAGAAGCTAGAAAATGAGAATAAAACATCAAATTCAATTTTTAGGTTTGCATTTTAATTTTGGAGCTTAAATTGTTTTGGAGCAGAAGTAGCAATATTCTCTTAAAATTCACCAACATTTTAAGCAAAATGACAGTGAAGAGATTGTAGGGGTCATCTTTACCACCACATGATATTGATCCCATCTGAGAATGAAGCCTTCATAAAGGAAAGCAGAGCCCAGAGAGGGACATAAACAGATTCTTATTAGGTTATGGAGGAGCTAAATCTAGCTATGCTTGAAACCAATTTATTAGCTGAATATTTCAGGTGAATCAAGCAATATGATGCCTTTTAGCAATATAATCTCAGTTTCTAGTACCTGAAGAATAATGGCTAATACACAAATCTATTCTTTATAAGATGGCTTCCAAGGTGGCTCAGTGATAAAGAATCTGCCTGCCAATGCAGGAGACACAGGTTCAATCCCTGGGTTGGGAAGATACCCTGGAAAAGGAAATAGCAACCCAATCTGGTATTTTTGCCTGGGAAATCCCACGGACAGAGGAACCTGGCAGGCTACAGTCCATGGGGTCACAAAGATTCAGAGGTGACTTAGAAACTAAACAGCAACAGCATTCTTCATACGATATCAAGGTGAGAAAGGAAATATAAAAAAGGAAAGAGTGGCTTTCCTCAAGAGTGGATTCACTCTCATTGATATTGAGGATTTGCCAGGCTTTCATTGTGGAACTTGGTAGAGGTTGATTAGAGGGTGCAATCTGATCATTGCACCCTGCCACAACTCCTATTTTAAAGGAATTTATTTACACCCCCTGAGAAATCAGGGCCTGCTCCCATAGCCTTAAAGAAAGGGCAGTGAGTTACAGGATGGCCTCCCAGGCCTAACTGGTTTTACCAGGAGTGGGCATCATACTCAAATTGGCTGATCCAATTCTCTCTCCTGAAAAATTGAGTGTCTAGTATCTGGTGATGCTTAGACTAAAAGAGCATAACTTGGTGTGGACATTTTATATGCATGCTCATTAAAAAAATAAATCAAACCAACAAGGAAAAAACATCTTGCAGAGGAAACAAAGAATTAACCTAAATATATAACATGTATCAAAGAGCCTCAGAGAGGTAAAAGTTCATTGCTCTTAGACTTGGTCTCATTCCATGCCCCAGCCATAGGCCTCCTAAGGTCTGGCTACCTTGTTTGCCCTTGTAATCACTCAATATATTCCACTCTGGCAGCTTGAGCTTGTTTGATTGGGTGTCAGCTACCTGCAACCAATCTCTCTCTGAAAAACAGCCCACCTAGTGTATGTGAAATTACTTGAGATCCTTTAAATAAAAAAGCTAAATCAATTCAAAATATGAATAAAGGTGGTTCCAACTTTTAGATTCAATTTGTGTATTTGGTGACCTCATCTTTAAGAGAAAATCCACAAAGGCAAATTCTCTTGTATATGCACTGTTCGCAGGTTGTCCATTTCAGGTCCTTAGGTTTAGCTGTTTGGACATTCATGGAAACCATGGAATGATTCAATATAGGCTGGGAAAATGAAAAACAGGTATAGGGACCATATTTTTAAAGCATGATCTCAGATGTACTTATGGGTACTTTTCATCAGAGTGATTCTTCTAAAACCCTAAACTCATTATGCCATTCCTTCTTCAAATCCTCTTTATAAGCACTCTATTTTCTTTAAAATAAAATGCAAACTTATAGCTGCTTAGTGCCTCCTTACCTCTCCAGTCCCATGTCCCTCTCAGTTCTTCATGCATACCCTGTTAGCACTCCTCAAAGTGTTTGAACACAGTATCACTGACTCTAGCATAAAATGAAAAGACTCTTTCAGGGTCTAGGGGAATTGCCAAAAGCTGCTCTTGCAAGTGCAAAGTTTATGTGAAATATTCATGTTCGATTGCATAAATCCAAACTTCTATTCAGTATTATGTACATATTAATATTTGTTTAGAGATGTATTTCCCCAGAATTGACAGTCCATGATGAGTTTTAAGATTGTCTCACTTGTTTCTCTATCCCTAGTGTCTGTTAGAGTGGCTAGCACAGATTAGGTGTTCAATAAATATTTGCCAAATGAGTAAATAAGAAACTCTGAGTGGATAAAATTATTTCATGCTCTTATCTATCTCTGGCACAAAACTTGTACAACAGCTTGAGAAGCAGGGCTCTGGTCATTCTGAACTGTTAGTCATCTTGTAACTCAATCCAACACACTCTTCAAGGTACAATTAACTGTCATCTACTTGAAGGCTTTCTTCCACTGCTCAAAGGAAGAGTACTTCTCTTGTACTCTGTAAGTATCTCTATTATGAAATTTAGTACACTGTATTATAATTATCTGTCTCCTTCTGTGTCCTCCCTACAATACTGGAAACTCCTGGAGGTAGGGCTTCCCAGGTGGCTCGGTGGGTAAAGAATCTGCCTGCGATGCAGGAGATCCAGGAGACATGGGTTCAATCCCTGGGTTGGGAAGATCCCTGGAGGAGGGCATGGCAACCCACTAAAGTATTCTTGCCCAGAGAATTCCATGGACAGGGGAGCCTGGCAGGCTATAGTCCATCAGGTCAAAAAGAGTCGGACACGACTGAAGTGACTGAGCACATGCACCCTTCAAGAGCACCAGCACCTGGACCGTGGTAGGCTTGAATGCACACCACGTTGAAAGAATAAATGAGTGAATAATTCAGATGACCTGGAATAGACACATGGTTGCTGTTGTTAGGGGCCTTTGCAGGTCACGCTAAATGCAGAAAACAACATAGTGAGGAACTGTAAAGCCTGAGAGACATCTCTGACCAAAAACATCATCTGCAACCTTTCCTTTACAAAAACTGAGAGGATGCTGAAGTTAAGATCAGAAATACTTTAAAGGCAGAGACACCAATGTTTTTAATTGCGTTTGCACCTAGAGCTTGGAGAAGGAAATGGCAACCCACTCCAGTATTTTTGCCTCAGAAATCCCATGAACAGAGGGGCCTGGTGGGCTACCATACCTTCACTAAGAGTAGGATATGACTGAGCAACTGAGCATACACACCCCTAGAGCTACTATACACTTCTGCGTCCCTCACCTGAGGCTTATGACTAAGTAGTCATGAACCACAAAAACAAAGCACATTCCTCTCCCTGATCCTTTCCTTCAGCTGCAGGACCTGATACTCAAAGAGGCCTGGTTACCACTGCCAGAACCTACACCCACTGGTGAAGGGATTCCAAACTTTATTCTTAGCACAACCAAGCAGTTAAATATGCTACAAAATTAAACACTAATGAATTTGTCTGACAGCCCAAATATTTATCTTTTGCTTCAGAAACACCAAATGGAGAAAATAGAAGTTTATGCAGTGTGGGTCACGGGTACGTAGAATAAACAGCTAGCACAGTCTGTACCCTACTCAATGTTAGGAAACCCTTCCAACATTACTGTGTCCTTTACAATCTATAACACTTTGGGGAATCTGGAAATTGTTCTGCTGCCAAAGCATAGTCAGGGAAGGAGGGAAAACATGCCAGCTCCTCTTAAAACAAGCACAAAAGTGCCATTCTCTCATCCAGTGAAACAATAAGATTAGCTCTTTTATCACTAATTTTTCACTCTCCTCGCCTACTTTGTAAACACGGCATGGATGACTTTGCTCCTTATCAGCTGCAAACTGAATCTGCCTTTGTTGAAGCACCGTCAATCAGCAGCCTTTCTGTTCATACACTCAGTGATAGACCCAGCTGAAAAAAGACAGACTTTCATTTTCCCCAGCAATATCAGAAAAAAAAAAATACAAAATACAAAACAGAATGAAAAACAAAAAGGACTCTTCTGTACAGTGTAACCTAGAGTTCATTTACTCTGCCAGACAGAATGAGATTAAAAACCAATGAAGGTCAAAGCTATTAACATTTGGATCAGAGGGCCTTTTGCCTGTTAGGATCTAGTTAGACTGGGTCTTTGTAATTGCCCAGTTTGTTTCCAACATGTCATGTAAACACTAACATTAGCTAAAGACTGGGTGGTCTCAGGCTCCACATAGGCTGCTCAAAGGCCAGCTTTATCTTTGATTAGCAACAAAAACACACAATTCTTATATACCAATTTGAATAGTCAATGAACCTCTTCATTTTGCTGGTGCCACTTGATTGTGGCATTTCCAAATGGACCGTAATTTAATTTCCCTTTAGAACTCTCCTGCTGTACATTTTTTAAAGTCTATGATTGACAGCTTCCTTGCACACTAGGCAATTTTGAGGGCCAGCACATTAAACTTAACAAAGAATGCCCTTGATCATCAGGAGAGACTAAGAAAATTTGAGTGCTAGTCCAGAAGATAACCTTTTTGATTAAATTACTGTCAATACACCATGAAACGGCTTCTTCCTCAGGCTCTGGCAGTAACATATTTTCTTTGCTCTTATGCTTCCTAAAAAAGTTGTAGTTTTGAGAGCTACAATGCTGAGAACATTTTCTAGACTAAATTGACTTCTCTCTACTCATATTACCCTCACCCATTCCAAGCAAAAAATGCATGGATAAGCTGTAAGCAACTTTGAAAGAGGGCCCAAACCCTGCAAAACTAGCTAAGCAATATTTACATTTCTGTTATCATTGATATATATGTAAAGGAAGCTCTTCTATTTTTCATACCTCCATTTTCTTCTCTACCCACACACACCTTCATCTTCAAATCCCAAATCCTTTTGAAGTTTTCTGTGACTACACCAAACCTTAGGAGTCTTCCAATGCTATGAGTACTCATAACTCTTGCAGGCTTTCTGTGTGGACTAGTATGTGCTGTGTTTAGTTGCTCAGTCGTGTCTGACTATTTGAGACCCCACGGACTATAGCCCACCAGGTTCCTGTGCCCATGAGATTTCCCAGGCAAGAATAATGGAGTGGGTTGCCATTTCCTTCTCCAGTTGACTAGTATAGTTTGCTATATTTATTTGTTACTTCCCACCTCTCCTGCTAGTCTCTAAGCTTATGAAGGACTGACTGGTCATCTGTTTTTATCACCAGCATCCAATACTCGGGACCAACTCTGAATGAATGAATCTTCAGAAAAGCAGAGACTATTTCAAAAAGAGGACCACTCCTTTACTCCCAATGGGGCTGAAGTTATTTAAATTAAGTGTACATGGCTGCATGTATCAATATTAGCTATATGAATATTATAACCACCCTTAATAAAACCTTATATATACTAAGTCTTTGTATATATATTTGAGAATTCCAAAAATTTATAGAGTCTTCTCAGCCTCTAGGTTATTTTTTTTAATTGTATATTCTTTGTTGCATTGCTCCTACTACCTTGTTTTGGTTAGACAGTTTAATTGCAAGGAGACAAACCCTCAACGAAGTTAGCTTAAAACATGAGGATTCTCAAAAATCTCAGCCCAGCCTGGGGAGAAGTGCAAAGTCAAACATCTACTCCTCTGTTCTAGTTTTCACTTTTGCTTTTCAAGTACCTGTTCATTTTCTTCTTCACCTCTCCATAGTATAGCACTGCTGCCTCAACACTGCAGCTCCAGTCCTTGAGTTTACGTAATATTGCAGACCCAGAATGGAGAGCAATCTGAATTGTTCCATCCATATCCCTGTCTGAATTTGGGGGATGGAAAAACTGGTTGGCCCAGTTTAGGTTTCTGCCTCTGGTCCAATCATTTATGGCCAAAGTCACAGGACATTGCTCCCTTATCAGGGCTATGAGTGGTCTATGCTCTCTAAGAAGGGGATGGAAGAAAGCAAACAAACAAAAAGACATCTCCATTACATATATTGCTAAATGCTTTTACCATGCACAAAAAAATCTGAATTCATCGTTTTATTATTTATAAGTCAAACTAATATTTATTGAACATTACTTGCAAGGTTTTAAGCTTACTAGATACAAAGATGACTTGCAGACTTAGTGAAGAAGAAATACACAGTTCAATGAGAAGACAGACATGGGAAGAGTTAATTAAAATATTAACATATTGTGATGTAATACAGGGTAGTGATATCTTTTCAACCAATAGTGTCAGAATATTTAAATATTCACATGCAGTAGAATAAGTTTTGACCTAAACCTCACATTTCAAATAAAAATTAACTCCAAATGGATCAGAGGCCTAAGTAGATAATGTAAGACTATAAAAAGCTTAGATAAAAACATGAGACAAATATTACCTGGAGCTAGGCAAATTGGTCTTATATATGAAACCAAAAGCACGATTCATAAAAGAAAAAAATTGATAAGATAGTTCCAAAAGTGTGAATATACAAGACTGTGGGGGAAATATTTGCAAAGCATTGATGAAAACAAGAAATTAAATATATAAGAATCAAAAAGGAGGAAACTATTCACAAATAATAAAACTGTCTTATGACCTACCTTTTTAAACATTTTTTAAATTCTGTTTTTGATAACCCTGACATCTGTTTCATGTCTCAGTATGTTGTTCTTGTTGTCTGTGTTTTGTCTTGGTATTCATTAATTTGATTCTGTATCCTGACAAGCCTGATCAGTTTTTCTTAAATGTTGGACATAGTGAATGAAAAATTGGAGAAAATCTGAGGATGTTTCATTCCCTAGGGAAGATGCAAATTTCTTTTGTCCAGCAGTTAGACTTGGGGCAGTTGTCCTTGATCCAATTAGGAAATGAGATATTTCAAGATGAGGTTTTGTGAGTTTGTTCTTGATACTCCATTGTAGCTTCCAGAAATCTTAACTGAAAGGATAAGCATTTATTGGAGCCCCTGGCAGAATTTACCTATAAAACCATCTGGACCTAATGTTTTCTTTGTGGAAAGTGGCTAAAATAGTAATGTAAAAATCTCAATGACAATAAGCACTGTTTAAAGCTTACTTTTTCATCTGATGTCAGTTTATAATGTATGTTTATATTTTCCTGGGAAATTTTCCATAAACTTTGTTTTCAGACTTATTGAAAACAATAAAATCATGTTTAGTATTCTAATATTGTCTCCTTGGGCTTTCCTGGTAGCTCAGCTGGTAAAGAATCTGCCTGCACTGTGGGAGACCTGGGTTCAATCCTTGGGTTGGGAATATCCCCTGGAGGAGGGAATGGCAAACCAATCCAGTATTCTTGCCTGGAGAATCTCCACGGATAGAAGAGCCTGGCATGCTGCAGTCCATGGGGTCACAAAGAGTCAGACATGACTGAGTGACTAAGCACAGCATTATCTCCTTATCTCTGTTGGAGCTGCTTTTCTGTTTTATTCCATATATATGTGCCTTCTTTCTCACTCTCTCTCTCATTTATTTTATCTAGGTCAATCTTGCAAAAGATTTTTGTACCTTACTCATTAGTCTTTTCAAATGACCAATTTTGACTCTCTTGTTTTCCTTAATAGTACCTTTGTTTTCCGATTCTTTTTTTTTTAACCTACTTCTATTATTTTTCCCATTCTACTTAGTCTAAGCTTATTTTGGAATTTATTTTTATCTTCTAACATTGGTAACTTAGCTCATTAACTTTTAGCTGTTTTTTGGGTTTTTTTTTGGTGGGGGGTTTACTAATGTAAGCATTTTAAGTTATAAATATTCCTTGAACCACATTTTCAGATTATCGAACATTATAAAATAAAATGTTTACATTAACATTCAGGTAAAAATATTGTGGATTTTTGTATTTTATTTCTTATTTGGATAACTTTTATTAAAGAACAGTTTATTCATTTTTGCAAGTGTAGAGTTGTTTATGAGTATCCCTTTTTTACTGATTTTTAATTGCATTCTGATCAAATAATGTAATCTATGTGATACCTTTTTGAGATGTGCTAAGATTTGCTTTATTGCCTAATTATGTTTTTTTAAACAAAGTTTTCATGCTTGCTGGAGAAAAATACATACAATATAATCGCAATTTCATTAGATCCATCTTACTAATTCAGTTGTTCAAATACCTTATATTTCTATTATTTTTTTACCTATTGGTTCCAAAGAGATGTTTTTGAAATCCCCTTCTATAACAGTGGATTTGTCAACTTTTGCTTTTTGTGTTTAGAGATTCTTTCATCAGGTGAAATATCACTAGGTAAAATTTTAGCATCTCCTTGGTAAATTGAATCTTTTATCATTATATGATGATCCTGTTTATTCCCATATCCTTTGATCTTTATATCTGCTTTTTCTAATGGTAGTTGAGATATGTCAGCTTTCTTTCGGTTAGCATTTGCTTAGTTTACATTGTTTCCTTCTTTTACCTTCACCTTCTCTGTAATCTGTAATACTCTCATGAACAGTATATAGTTTGATTTTTTTATATACTATCTGACAATCTTATCTAGTTGGTCAGTTTAATCCTATACATTTATATATTTGGATTTTTTTCTACTATCATATAATTTTTCATTTGTCATGCTTTTTTTGTGGCTTCTTTTGCCTTTTGGATTGTCTGCTTTTTAGATTTTTCTTATTTCATTTTCCCCCTTTGTTAATTTGGAATTTGTATGTATCGTTTATATTTTTCTTGGTTGTTCTTGATATTTTATGATAATATTTAGAATAACAAAAGTCTATAATTAATGTATATATCTACCCATCTTCTAAAAATCACTAGGTTAAAGTACTGAAACTTGATTCAAACCCCACACCTAGATTATAAGCTATTATTGTTCACTACTTTATATTTCCTTTGCTAGTGCTATTATTTTTTAATTCCTCACATTATTTCTTATTTTATTACTATTATTATTTATTGTTGTTTTATCATTTGTTTTGCTAATCTAAAAACGTCTTTACCTTTAGTCTTGAAAGATATTTTCCTTTATATAAAATTCCAGGCTCACAGTTGTTTTCTCTCAGCATTTTTATAAATTAATCTCATTTTCTTTTAGCTCCACTTTTGCTATAAGAAATTTGCATTAATTCTGTCATTGCTTTGTAGGAGAGTTCTTTTTTCTCCACCTGTTTTTAATATCTTCTGTTCATCTTCATTTTTCTGTAGTTACACTGTGGTGATCTAGATGAGATTTCTTTTTATTTATTCTGCTTGGTATACAATGTGCTTCTTATATAAATAGACTTACATCTCTTACTAGACATTATCTCTTCAAATATTTACTTGTTCCCATTCTCTCTATTTTCTTGTTCAGGAAGTCCAATTAGATATAAGTTAAACCATAAATCCTCCCTTTTGAAAACTTTTCTTTCACATTTTCCACTTTCTTATTTCTCTATGTTAGACTCTATATATTTCTTCCCCCATCTATCTGATTTCTAATTCTTTCCTCAGCTTCCTCTAATCTATTGATAAACATCCATTTTGTTTCAATTTTGATTATAAATTTACCTGATCATGTTAGATAATAATTTACTTCTGGCTTTGTATTTCAAAGTCACCCTTTATCTCTTTAAAATATTTTATATATAACTATTTTGTTATCTGTTTCTAAATATTCAAATATTCATAGTCTTTGTAAAGCCACATCTGTTTTTTCTTTTTCTATTGAATCTGTTAGTAAATTGTTTTCCTATGCAGTTGATAAATTTTTATTGCAAATTTATATTTGGCTAAATTTAATCTATATGATTCCTGAGAGGTGTGAAGGATATATTTCCCTCAGGAATTTCACATTTGCTTCTTTTTGGTGTCTGAGACACTATCACACTTAGCCTATCTTTTTTAATTGCTCTAACTATGATCTCATCTGTCTATGAGGTAGCATAAATTCAAATCCCTAAGTTGCACAAACAGGAATACAGACAAAGAGGTTTCTTAATCGGTTATCTTCATAGGCTGGCACACGTGTTGCTGCCATACGTTCATAGAATTATACATACTTTATGTGTCCTAACTCTAAAAACACACCGCAGGTGAACTCATCTTCCCCACCCTGCAGCCTTGACTGACCACCCTAGCTTTAGTCCTCTTTCACTCTAAGCAGCTACTAACCACCTCAATTTTGGTTTTCACCCAGGGGATTTTAAAATTTAACCCAGGAGTGAAAACCTATACCAGCTTCTGCATCAGTATTTCTCTACATGTACAGTTTCAGATTTTCTTCAGTATTTCCAGTTTTCAAAGATTTTTCACAATTTCCATGTGGGTTTAGCAATACATTTTAAATTACATTTGTTATAATTTATTCACTATCTGAGTGTTTTGTATTAGTGCAAGGTTTATGGAATGCCTTGTCTTTGATAATGCCAGAATTAGTTAGGTAAATGATTACTACTTTTCAAAATTTATTGAATCAGCTAACATTTCAATTTTTATTGACATTCTCTGGACACTTTAAAAATGTATGTTTTTTTCCTAAGATTTAGTGTTTACTGTCTGTTCATTGAACCAGTCTTATTCACTTTACTATTGTCTCCCATATCCACAAATAATGTTTTAAACTTGTGTTTTATTAATGTTGATACTAAGTTATTGGTACATAGATCTTCATTGTGGATTCACTCCTATAAAATACCCTTCATGTTGTTTAAAGCTTTTTCCCCTAAATTCAATGTAATCTAATATTAAGATTTTAATTATTCTTTTTCTTTCAGTACTTCCTTATGAAGCTTTTGTTATTCTTCAATATGCAGCCTTTCTTTCTTACTTGGTATTCCTTGTATGCAGACAGAGTTGGATTTTAGCCAACTACTCTTAAGTCTTTTTTCCTCTGCTGAAAGAAAGAAATCTCTAAGATGATTATTTTTCCTTTTAGGATTTGATATGGGAAAAAGAACATACCCTGAATCTGGAAATAAATGAGTTTTAGTATTGATCTTCCTCAAATTAACTTTCTTATTTTTGAAACTTCCATGAAACATCTGGTTACCTCTTTCCAACTGTTAAATTAGAAAAATAGTACTTTCCCCATTTACCATCCAGGTTTTTTGAAAGATAAATACAGAGAGGTTACCAAGTTTCAAAATTGTACAGAAAAGATATTGTAACTTTTAAAATGCACTTTATCTTTTCTTGTTAACTTAATTGGGAAAAGCTCAATTTAATCTTTTGTAAATTCACAACCATCAGTGAAACAGTCCAGTGACTTGGTAAGTCCAGTATGATTTACTACATCGTAAAGAGACCACTGCTCTGAACTGCTAGAAAGTACGATTCCTTTGAGGACAAGAGGTACAGTCATGCAATGTACTCATTACAAAATAATTTGTGAGTTAATTCTATGTTACTGATTATACTGGGCCAAAAATAGCTTGATGCTAATTCTGATTTCTGCTTTTGGAAGATTGTATTTGTATGATCTGAGGATCTTTCATTTAAAAGTGTTTTCTTGCCTTCTGATTCCTATAATTTCTCTTTTGTGCCTCTAATTTCTTTTACAATGTTCTCAAGATTCATGGTCTCCATCTTAAGTCTCTATTATTCTTTGCCTCACAGATATACTGAGCTTGTTTTATGCTTCTGCCTAGAGAATAGTATATGACTGAGTGTGGCTTCTGGTATACTTCCCAGGTCATTTACCCCAAATTTATTTTAGCCTTTATTTCAATTCTATAGCCCACTGCCATTATTGTTTTACTCAATAAAGAAGATGAAACTCATGCAATTTATTGACCAAGAAGTAAATTTGAAAATACTGACCCATGGGAAGACTATATTATTTTCTCATTATCCCTTACCCAAGAATGTCTGTGGCCAAGAATTTCAGGATAAAAATTAAGGATATAAATTACAATCTGGCCAACTAGAGTTATCAGATCTAACATAGAAACACTGGAAAGATAACGACATCTTTGAAATCCTCTAAGCCTGTCAGGAATTATGGTTTCATAGAAGGGTACTGTCTAATTTTAACCCAGCTTTCCTATGCTGGACAAAAGAAGACAAGGTAAGAACTCAGAAATAAGTCTGGGATGTTGCTAGTCAATGCTTTTTCCCCATGAAATATAGAAATTTTCTCCTTTCGAACTGGAAACATTTCCTAACAGATTTTCTGTCAAAGTTTAAACAAAGTTGCAGGTTAACAATTGAGGGAATTGTGTGTGATCATACTAGACCTGAAAGGATCCTGGGAGTCATTTAGCCCAACCTTCTCCACAGTAAGGGCTTCCCTGGTGGCTCGGATGGTAAAGAATCTGCCTACAATCCAGGAGACCTGGGTTTGTTCCCTACGTTGTGCAGATCCCTTAGGGAAGGGAATGACTACCCACTCCAGTATTCTTGCCTGGAGAATTCCATGGACAGAGGAGCCTGGCGGGAGTCCATGGGGTTGCAAAGAGTCAGACAAAACAGAGCAACTAACACTTTCACTTTTACTTTTTCTACACAGTAAATGAGGAATATTATTAATAATAAAGACA
The DNA here is from genome assembly GCF_054371585.1 of Giraffa tippelskirchi. Classification (NCBI taxonomy): domain Eukaryota; kingdom Metazoa; phylum Chordata; class Mammalia; order Artiodactyla; family Giraffidae; genus Giraffa; species Giraffa tippelskirchi. Next base: position 124,723,056 of record NC_137283.1, read on the forward strand.
TACACTTGAGGTTACATTTCTAAAAATATTTATAAAGAATACACATTATAAGTATGTGAGCCACGGTTTAGACATCTAGGTCTTTGTCATCTGTACCATACCTAGTTTAATCTTCCTATTACACAAAAAAGCCAAAGTCAACAGAAACTGTGAGAGTAAAGAAAGTAACCATCATCCAAAGAATCTGATCACAATTTTAATCCCCTAAACTACTATAGACTTGGATCACAGATGTTTTCAGAACCTCCAGGGAGGCTGTGCCTAACACATTTCTCTAAAGCTGATAATGGGCACGAGCCCATAGTTTAAAGGAAAAAATTCTCAAATAAATCATGTTATGGGCATTAAGGGCAAACAACATTCTTTTAAAATGAAGCAAATTTTAATTGGATTCCTGAATCTCTTTTCAAGAGGGACCCTCAGCACCATTGGTAAGGCATCATTCTTTCAGATGACAGAAAAATGTTCATGTGGGTGGACTCCTGGCACCTTAGTTCCCATGTTTCTGTTAGAGGTTGAAGTTGCTTGATGAATTCCAGAAGCTATATATGGCAGTCTATATCTACAATACGATAGAAGAAACATACAATGCTGGCTATTCATGGTAATGCTGCCAGAGACTGTTTCTGCCATTTCTGCTATTAACTTACAAAGTGGTTCTCTGCACTTTGTAGATTCCCATGAGTCAACCACTTCTGCCTTAAACCTTTTCCTTAGAATCATTGTGAAACAAGTTTTTAAAAGAAGACAGGAGCAAGAAAAATTTTTATTAATTTTGGAGGCTTAAGCAACATTGTGAAAGAAGTGACTAGCACCTTAAGCATCTGTGACCTGGTTTCTTTTGTTTTTATTCTTTGTCTTATTTTCCCCTATTCTTCCCTTGTTACTTTCATTTTTTAGTACAGTCTTATCTAGTATTCTCCCAAGAAATATGCCCCTCTCCCCCATCCATTAAACATGCTCTTTGAAAAGGATTCAGTATAGCAATTATTCCGAAGTATAAAAGACAGATAAGGCTTAGTTTGTCAACTTCCCTAAGGTCATCGGTTGTTTTAAAAAAGGAAAAGCAATCCTGTTAAGTGTAATATAAATGACTTAAGTTCTCATTATGGAATGCCAGGTATAAGACAATAGCTGTATATTTCTTGGAAAAGGTAGAGCAATATTTCAGTATCCAAGAATATAACTGCTTATTACAGAATCAACAATACTACTAAGAGACGAAAGTTGTGCATTAGTATGTAAAAGGGATCCAATAAGCAAAAAATATTCTCTTCAGTTCTGAATCTGAAAAAGCAGTAACAACAACAAAAGCAACTTAGGGAACATTATCATTCTATGGAATCAAAGTTCAGTCTCACCCTTTGTATTTCTAGAAGAAACAGTCTCAAGAAATGTCTCTAATGGGCTTTGAGATGAGGTCAAGAATGAGGCCACATGCACTGTTCCCCATTTCTGGCTGTGAATTGTACTATATATTCACATGCACTTCTCCCCACAGAGGTCTGAGGTGAAGCAGGCTATATTTTGAAATGGTACTTTGGGACATAAAACAAGTATGGAAAATACAACCAAAGATATTTAGCTCAGTAAATTAGTTATTCTCTGAACACTCCCTTAAGAAGTAAATAATATATTGAATATGCTTTATGTTCTCAAAAACCTTTAGTTTGCTGACTCTAAATAATAACTCTATGCATTGTTCTTCATGGTACTTTTATGCAAGAATGTATAAATAAGTTCCCAACAGTAATTCATTAATCCTTGAACACCCCACGGCAGTGCTGGCGGGGAGAAGAGTGAGGGCTGTGAGAAACACATGATAAATGTGCTCTCCTGGGGTGGTTAAATTTCCCAGCACTGATTTCGCTTCTTGCCTAGAATCTTAAAATAGTGTGTGAGTCCTACTTGAACTGAGAGTAGGAACAAGAACAGCTAGCTTGTTCCCTTATTGCCAGCTTTGAATAAGTCACTTTGATTCCTATGCCTGAGCTACATACATCTCTGAAATAGCAGGGTTTTGTAAAATATGTCCAAATTTCATTAGGCTTTGATGTGTTCAGATGAACTAAATTATTGCAAAGGCACTTGGCCCCTGGAGGTGTTCTCAAATGACTACCAAAACTTCATCTGAAAATGTGTGTGGAAATCACACACATCCATTATAACATAAACTTATGAGTGGGAAGAGACAGTGAGTACCATGAAAGAATCAATATACACAAAATTCTAGCATTCCCAAACCCCAGGCTAGTGCAGCTACATAATATGCCAGGCAGGTACTAAATGAACATATACGTTCCCTTCCTCAAGTTGCAAGAAAAAAAAAATGCTCTTGACCTATCATCAGGCTTCCCTGGTGGCTCAGACAGTAAAGAATCTGCCTGCAATGAGGGAGACCCAGGTTCCATCCCTGGGTCAGGAAGATCCCCTGGAGATTGGCTCTAAAGTTGTACTACCTTGGCTTGGAGATACTGTTGTGGAGAGTGAAGACCCTCAGAAATGTTCCAGGTTCATGGCCAGTGACTTGGTGCTCATGGCACAAATACAGACCCTCCTACATCCAAGTACCACCTGGAGAGGAGGGCGGCAGCAGGTGCTGGCAGGATGAGGATGCAGCAGGGCCATAACTTGTTCTGGGGAGGCAGAAAGACAAGGCAGGCACACACATAGTGAGCCACTGATGCTCCAGGAGCATGCTGCATTTTCTTATCGAGTTTCACTTATTAAAACACAGCTTCAGACATAAAATGATTAGGAATTTCAAGATGCCCACTGAGCTACTGCAAGAGTTGCTTGCCGATGAAGCCAGCACTGCACTAGAAGTAATCAATCTGGAAACCAAAAGGAAAAGGGTAATATTCACAACAAAAGTACAACTTTGACTTACCTGCAAGTAACTCTCTAACCAAAGGTGTACAGAGAAAATTATGAAATGCTATGTTGTTGTTGCTGTTGTCATTTTGTTGCTAAGTTGTGTCCAACTCTTGTGACCCCGTGGACTATAGCCCACCAGGCTCCTTTGTCCTTGAAATTTCCCAGGCAAGAATACTGGAGCGGGTCACTGTTTCCTTCTCTAGGGAAACATCCTGACCTAGAGATCAAACCTGTGTCTCCTGCACTGGCAAGCGGATCCTTTACCGCTGAGCCACTAGGTCATGCTATAGACAGACATAAATTAAGACCTGAATACACAGAGCGAGGTATTATATTAATGAATGAAGATGAATATGATCATTAAGACATGCAGTCTTCTCCCAAACCAGCCTACAAATTCAAGGAACTGCCAATAGGATTTTTAGGTATAATTAGGCAAATCAATTTTTTAAAATTTATATGGAAGAGAAAAGTCTGATAATATCAAAGTTAATTCAGATAAAGAACAAAAGGAGATATTTCCAGATCAGATTTTAAGAGAAGGTTTTATTCATGCAGAGAAATAGTGGTAGATCAATGGAACCAAAACTATACACAAAATTATCATATAACAAAATGGCATTACAATTCAGTGGGAATTAGGCAACAGACAGTAAAGAGATGATTGAATTTTTGTCTCTCTAAGTGTCAATTTAGATCCTTACCCCATACCATTCATTAGAGTAACTTCCAGCTATTCAACAGCCTATGTCTCTTAACACTGAGTTCAGGTGACATTGCTGTACTACTGTCTCCAAGCTCAGTTTTGATGAACATATGGGATAAGGCAATAGAAGTAGCAAGAGAGTATTGAACCAAAAGCCAGTCATCAAAACAAGAAAAATAAAAATTCTCAATGGCCATAAAAAAATCACAGGAGAGTAAAGTTATAATATCAGTGTATTAAATGATTTTTAAATAAACACACAAAACACTAATTCATCAGGGAAAAATTAACATTGGCAAGTTCAATATTTGAGATCAGAGAATTAAGACTCAGACTGGGGTAGATATTTGCAATGTTTCTAATTAATAAAGAATCAGAATTCAGAACATGTAAAGAACTCCTATGCATAGATTCAGATATGAAAAACAACCAACAGAAAAATGGGTCAAATGATAGAAAAAGGCAATATACAGAAGAGGAAGCCCATATTGACAATAATTATTAAATATATATATATGTATATATATATACATATATATGTATATATACCTGAACTTACTTCCAGTCAAGGGGTACAAATTAAAGCAATAATGAGACATCATTTCACAGCAAAAAGAAACAGAAAAAAAAAAAAGTTGGCAAGAACATGGGTAGACAGGAATTCTATACCTATGGAGTGAGATTGTAAATTGGCATAAGTACTTTGGGCAATAATGGAAACAGTGACAGACTTTATTTTCTTGGGCTCCAAAATCACTGCAGATGGTGACTGCAGCCATGAAATCAAAAGACACTTGCTCCTTGGAAGAAAAGCTACGACCAACCTAGACAGCACATTAAAAAGCAGAGACATTAGTTTGCCAACAAAGTTCTGTCTAGTCAAACCTATGGTTTTTCCAGTAGTCATGTATGGATGTGAGAGTTGGACTGTGAAGAAACCTGAGTGCCGAAGAATTGATGCTTTTGAGCTGTGGTGTTGGAGAAGACTCTTGAGAGTCCCTTGGACTGCAAGGAGATCCAGCCAGTCCAACCTAAAGGAGATCAGTCCTGAGTGTTCATTGGAAGGACTGATGTTGAAGCTGAAATTCCAATACTTTGGCCACCTCATGCGAAGAGTTGACTCATTGGAAAAGACCCTGATGCTGGGAAGGATTGGGGGCAGGAGGAGAAGGGGACGACAGAGGATGAGATGGCTGGATGGCATCACTGATGTGATGGACATGAGTTTGAGTAGGCTCTGGGAGTTGGTGATGGACAGGGAAGCCTGTTGTGCTGCAGTCCATGGGGGTGCAAAGAGACAGACACAACTGAGCGACTGAATTGACTGAATAAAGACAAAAATGCGTATGTCCTACAACTTATCAATTCTAAGTATATTTTGGTTACAATCATTGCATATGCGATCTAGGACTCATGTGCAGGATATGTATTGCAGCTCTAATTCTAATGGAAGAATGTGGAACCTACTCATATAGCTCCTTCTACCCACTGGATGAAGTTTTCTTTATTTCATTTTGTCTCAACCTCAAAAATTACACTTTCTACTTCTACTACTTTAATAGCTGGTCTCAAATTTTTTTGCAAATATATTCTATTTTTATTTTTTTATTGAAGTATAGTTGATTTACAATGTTGTGCCAATCTCTGCTGTTAGAGCAAAGTGGCTCAGTTATACACACACATACATTATTTTTTATATTATTTTCCATTATGGTTTATCCCAGGATATTAAATATAGTTCCCTGTGCTATACATTAAGACTTTGCTGTTTATCCATTCCAAATGTAATAGACATAGAGAACAGACTTGTGGTTGCCAAGGGGGATGGTGGGGAATGAGAGGGATAGACTAGGTTTAGGGTTGGTAGATGCAAATTATTACATGTGGAATGGATTCAAATTTTTAATGCGCTTACTCAAATTAAAAGAGTCCTTTTATTTTTCCGTATTGCTTTTATTATGTTTTCCAATTTCTTTGTTCATCTTTGCTTACTGAAATATCACTTATCCCTTGCTTGTCTCTAACTTTTTTTCTGACACTTATGGTTGCTTATAAGAATTCCACTACCAGTCTAATAGTCATCCTCTTATTAAAAAAAAAATCTTTGGTCTCATTTTCTTTTTACTCTGTTTTTTGCTTTAACAGTCTACTGCTTATCTGTGACATGGCTAAAAGAATATTTGTTTTTTATGTATCTTCCTCAGGACTTGATATGCTCCATTAGCTTTAGTGAGAACACACGTCTTCATTCAAGCTGAGAAAATCCTCAGCCATTATGTCATCAACCACTTCTTATCCCTCATTTTCTCTAGTTCTTCTTTGGGGAAGCAGTACAAAGTCTCCAACCCACGAGAAAGGATGCCACAACCAGTTGGAACAGTTGCCATCCATAAACCACCAGCACATCCAAACTGATGTGAGGAGTAGAATGTCATTGCTGTGTGGGAGTGGGGCCCAGATTCCCAGCTGCCAGAGCCCCAGTTCCGGTCTTTCCAGATCCCATACGGTGTAAACTGTTTAAGCGTCAGCTGCTCCCCACTGTTTTCACTTTATGTTTCCCCCTCTGTGTCTATCATCTGTGAATATTCCATTGTATGTTCCAAAATTAATTATGAAATCAAAATTATTTTAGCATACTTTAAAAGCACATGTATATGTTGGATGAACAGAAGAATTTGTCCTTCTACTCACTCACTCTATCAGAAAGACTTATACCCAAACTTCTAAAATGCACAGATATTAAAAACCAGATGCAAAAGCTAATTAGAATTGTGTGCTCTAAGGTACGAATGAATATATTTTGTAACTGAGAGGTCTTAACCATCTGAATGATCCCTGAGGAATTTTTTCTGCTGTGTTCAATGCCATGTTAATAGGAGAATGAGCCAAGAATCCTCATATCACCCTTGGGATGGTGACTTACGGGTGAAGCATGGAAAGTATTTTCTCCAGCTCTGCATAAACAATTTACGGCCCTTGGTATTTCCAAGATCTGGCCTCACATCCCTGCAGCTCATCAGCCTGTTAGGCATGCCCTGGGTCTGGCCTGAAGGAGGAGGAGTTTTTAGATTTGCACTCCTTTGAAAGGCCAGGTGGTCCTAGGCCGGGAGCAGGCTTCACAGTGGACACTATGCAGTGTGGATAGGAGTACAAGCAGCGGGCCACAGAGGGTACTCGAGGTGTCCGTGTGGGTAGGGGTTACAGGGGATAGAGGAGTATCAAGCTGGTTACTATTAAATTTGATAAATCAACCTGAATATTCATATCTATTTTATTAAGGTAGCTCTTCCCATTTGAACTAGACACTTACTATCTGAACTCAAAAACTGAAAAGATTCAGATAAGGAGGAAGAAGTACAGATCCACAGAAATCAAGTGCCTTGCTCATGTCACAAGACATGGAAGTGGCAAAGCTATCCCAGAAAACCTGGAGTTTATCATTTTTAGTCTCTTTATATACATAGTAGATAAGACTCCCTGACTTATCTCCGAGTAAACATTATACCCCGGGAGCTCAGTACTGCTGCAGTCATCCCCATTGCTGAACCACTGTGTCTTCTTCTACAAATGAGGGGTAAGCCTCACCTATCCATATATTCATTCATTTTTTATACCTCTCTGCTTCCTTCCTGGATGTATGCAATATTATTATAATAAAGTTGAAATGTAATCATAAATAATTGTATTTTTAAGCTTATCTCTTACAGACACAAAATAGATATAAAAATATACAGTTTGTTATCATAAAGTTTATTTTCCAATAATAATCCTAGATATCTACTGTTTTGCTTTTTTTTTAACCTTAAAGTGCAGAAATCACATGTTAAAAGAGCCACATTTGAGAATTTGGAGAATAGCTGGCTCTTTGTACAGTGTGAGCTAAGAAACAAAATACCCCACTTTTGGCTAAGCAAGAAGGTATTGTTTCCTACGTGAGACCACACACCAAAAAACAAACAAAAAAAAAAGGTAATCAGGATACGCCAGGTCTCTATTAAGAAAGGCAGAGGAAAGTGGAGAGAAGCGGCGTGTTAGCGCTCTCCACTGAAACAGAGCAAACAGGATACAGATACAGCGTGCTCGTGCTCAGTTCCTCAGTCAGGTCCGGCCCTTTGTAACTCCATGAACTGTAGCCCGCCAGGTGCCTCTGTCGCCTGGAAAAATGGAGCTTTCCCAGGCAAGAATACTGGAGTGGGTTGCTATTTCCTTCCCAGGGGATCTTCCTGACTCAGGGATCAAACCTATGTCTCTTGCATCTCCTGCATTGGCAGGAGGATTCTTTACCACTGAGCCACCTGGAAAGCCCGTAGATATAGATATAAGAGAAATTTAATACAGGAATGAGTCCTTGTGATTATAGGGGCCAAAAGCTCTACCACCCGCTATGGGTGAACTGGAGGACCAGGAGAGCCAATGGTGTAATTCAGTCCCAATCCAAAAGTCTATGAAGTAGGTAGCTGATGATGTAAGCCCCTGTCTGAAGGTTCCAGAACCAGGAGTTCTGACTCCAAAGGCAGAAGATGAGTGTCCCAGCTTAAGCAAAAAGAGCAAATTTATCCTTCCTCTGTCTTTTTGTTCTTTCAAGCCCTCAATGGAATGAATGATACCCACTGGCATTGGGGAGGATGAATCTTCTCTACTCAGTCTGCTGATTCAAATGCTAATCTCCTCCAGGGATGCCCTCACAGACTCATCAAGAAATAATGCTTTACCAGCTATCTGGGCATCCCTTAGCCCAGGTCAAGTTGACACATAGAATTAACCATCAAAAGTAGTGTTCCATGGGCTCTACTTTTCAGGGCCGATACTGTACTCATCTGTCCTCAGCCCTTTCCTACCAGCTCATTTAATCCATTTCCCATTCTTCCAGATAGGGCAAGGGGAAACAGGTGTTCTGAGAAGAGAATGAATATGCCCAGCACTGTACCTAAGCCACATAGCAGAATATGAGTATAAACTAATGGATGAATAAATCCAAAGCCTCTGGTCTTTCCATCCAATCCTGCTACTACCTTAACAGCATCATAACACACACAAACACACACACACACACACACACACACACACACACACTGATTTGCCCAGAAAGCAAAGAAGAATACTTGGGTCTCAACTTTTCCACACTATCCAATTATCCTAGTTTGGTTTATCAGGTAAAAAATAGTCCTGTCCTGGAGGACAAAAAAAATCTGACTCCTAGGGGCTAGGGGGAGAATAAGTCAGTTTAAACAGAGGGGATGGTGCCAAGGGAGCTTGCAGGGTAGAGGTGCCGAGCACTCGGAGGCAGGAAGATCCTAAATGCAGACTTTGCCTTTTTTCAGGCTTCACCTCCAGTCTCCTGTACTTGCTACTTCCACCCACTGTTCTCTCCAGCTCCTCCAACACTTTCAAAGCCATCCTCTGTCCACAGCTTAAAGATCCAGACATAGAAATCTTCGAGGCTCATACCCACCACTCTTTGAAAAAGTTCAACAACAACAAACTCTCAAAATGAATCTGAGCCTTTAGTTTCTTCTTACATGCACTCTTTCTGTTTGGATCATCCAAAGAAATGAAAGAAAACAAAATCAATCCTATTTCATGTTTGGATTTCAGCAAAGTGTGAGAATTATTTGAGCCATTTCCTTGTCCTATATAGGGAAATATATTTTCCATGATATGGTTGGCTAGAAACACATAGGTAAAATAAAATCTTCAAACTACTTCCCCTCAGATCCAGAAATGATGAGCAATTTGACATCCTGTATCCCCCTGACTGCAAACCAGAAACCTCTCTGTCAGAAAAATATTCTTGCAATATTATACCTCTAATGTTATGGGAAGTTGTTTGAGGCAAAAGGCAGCCATAATAATGGGATTGTGTTTCAAAAAAGAGCCGGCTATAAGGCCATGCTGTAAATGAAAAGCATCATAAAAGGAACATTACCACTCTTAAAAAACAGTGAGACTGCTCAAATAACTCATTGCAGGCTCTTTTTATAGTCCCCTAATTCTGTTTTTAAAATCAAATACAACTCTAAAAAATAGCTCACTCCAAGTTGGGGAGAAAGCCAAACCACTTCAGTTTATGAAGAATCTCAAATCTTACCAGCTAAAATTCATTCATTCATTCATCACTCATTCCAAGAATCATGTATTAAGCACCAATTATATGTAAAGTATTGAATTAGATGTCTTAATATTGAGTATATTAGTATTGAATCATACTTCCCCTCCAGTATTTTATAATCAGAGGCAAAAGATACATATTTTTTTCTTTTAGTACATTTAGCTTATTATACTTTCTACTAGTGATATATATAGAGAGAGAAAGTATAAGAAGAAGGTGTAGAAAGTATAATAAGCTAAATGTTCTAAGCTTATTATATAGAAAGTATAGTAAGCTAAATGTACTAGGGGAAAAATAAGCAAGAGAATGAGAAGTTGGGAAAAGTCAGTTCTGGTTGTGGGCCTTCTGGAAGACTTCATGGAGGAAGCGGCATTTGGGCTCAGCCTTGGAGGGTGGAAATAGAGAGCAGGCTTGGGAGGAGAGACAGTGTATGAAAAGGAAGAGCCAGAGAATGCACTCAAGGAGAAGTGAACTATTCCACTCAATTGGAATCTGAAAGAAATGTGGGAGAAAAGCCCAAAAGACAGACTAGGGAGTAATCACAGAAAGCCCAACATGCTAGGACTTGTCATTTGTCCCATTGTCCAGTGGACCTGCTGAGAAAAAAGTAGACCAGGAAGTTCAAGTTGGCTACTTTGAGTCACCTGCTTCTTAGAGGAAGACTAGAAAAGGACTCACAAATCTTATATAGTCAAAGAATAGTTAGGAAGACATTCTCTCTTTTTCTTAGTTATTATGATGTTCAAAGTCAAGGTTCTAACAAAGATCAAGGTCCCCTGGCATTTATTTTGTGTACCTCCCTCATTTCTGGTTTCATCTTAGTTTTCTTAGTCTCCTTTTCTTTTTGTTCCTAGTGCCTCACATAAAAAACACATTTCATGTTAACATGTTTTTATTAGAAAGCAGTGACCAAATAAACAGATGCAACATAAAGATTCAAATGAAGGACAAAGTGGAAAAGGGAAGGGTATACCTCCAAATGAACCCATTTTCCATAAGTCAAATGACTAATGATCTCCCAAAACACCATTCTATAAATTATTCTCTGACAATCATTGACTAACAGCTATGATTTCTACAGTTTGAAATGTTTTTCATAGGTAATTTTGTATGACCCTTTCTCTATAAGGGTAAATGGCACTACTTTATATAGTAACATATCTTTTAAATAAGAAGAAGAAATGAGATCTCTTAACATGGAATTGGTAAACAGGTAGGGAAAAACATTTTTACCCAATGTCATAGCAACAGCCAGATCTGCTTCTGCCATGCACCCAGATTAATGGTTATAACAGTGCTATGATGCACCATCTCAGAGCAAAACATGCCAAGTCAGAGTAACCTGGTATGCACAAATATGACATGACCATGATAGTAGTAGTGATGATGGGTAAAGAAGCATGCGTCCTAGTGCATCAACAACTGAGCATCTCCAGATGACGAGTCATTCATGTTCCAAGCGGGTATTTCATTTTCATTAAGGTATAAATAAATCTGAAGACTAAACTTGCAGTCCATTAATGTATAACCCCCAACACTTTCTACTTACCTCAGCATTGTTCTAGTTTTAAACCAACAAACATCAGGGACCATATCTGTATGATTGCATGCATGCTGAAGCACGCTAAAAGTAAATAGCAAGCCAGTGATAAGGTAGGTCGAGTTAAAATATTTGTAACCATCTGAAGCAGTAACTATGAACATGAAAATCAGGAGGAATCAGAACTGAAATTCCTCTGGTCCTGTAAAATATGTGCTATGTGCTTTGAGAAGAGATAGTGGATTACATACATGGTGGGTTAGTTGTTTTACCTATTGTACAGTATCTCAGCAGCTGTTGAAATTGACACTTAATTGTAAAATACATGCCTGCACGCCCTGTGAGGGAGAGCATGGGAGGAGGGGCGTGTGACTTCTACACCAGCATGGCCAGGGAGCCAAAGGAAATCCTTGCTTTAAATATGAATACATTTCATTGAGGGATCTTCTAGCATTTAGCTTGACCCATACATATTCTCCAGCCAATATCTCCCTCCCAAAAAAAAAGTTAGAGAAAAAAATAATAAAGGCAGGAAGCTTTCAAATTTCCACCTGCATTAACATACCAGAGCATAATAGCTTTGAAACCATTTCTGCTTAATGAACACCCACATTTGCATTTCAAGAGCACCTCAGGGTGCAATAAAGTCAATACAGCATAGATAATTTTGAAGTCAACCCCTTTCCCTCTCTAAAAGGTCCTTTAACTATAAAAACCAATTTTAATAAAAAGGCATCTGTACTCAAGATTCTCCATTATACAACACACTTCATCATAACATAAAAGTTTTGGCCCAAAGATCAACTTTAAGGAATTTACAGTATATTAATGTCATTATTAGTCATGACTGTGTACAGAAAATTGTGTTCTCACAGGTCTTCTAACACGAGGTCAAAACAGGAAACTGAATTAAATTCTGAAGGTTAATTCCTTAGTTGTCCACCTATCCTGGTGACTGCATGAAGGATAGACTCAAAAATAAAAGCTTTTTCACTAATGAGACTGCCAAATGTATTGAAGAAAAAGCCACATAAGGAACACTTTGGGTCAGAGCAACAAGTTTAGGTTACAATACTCTAAACCAAACTCTGGAAATGTTTCTGGCTGTAGCAGGAGATATGAAAAACTAGAGTCACCCATACCCACATGCCCAAGACCTAGACTGTCATCTCATCTAAAGAGATGACACTCACAAAGATTAGAAACTCACAAAACACAAATTTATATCAGATATTTAACTTACAATTTATATTAAATATCATTTGTAACATATATGATAAAGTTAACTTATGATCAGAACTGGCAATTTGTATTTTTAAAATATCACTTTTTTGGAGAGGTCTTCCTGACCACCCGAGCTCAGAGGGTAAAGAATCTGCCTGCAATGAAGGAGACCTGAGTTCAATCCCTGGGTCAGGAAGATCCCCTGGAAAAGGGAATGACAACCCACTCTAGTATTCTTGCCTGAAGAATTCTATGGTCAGAGGAGCCTGGTGGGCTACAGTCCACAGGGTCACAAAGAGTCAGACACAACTGAGCTACTAACACACATGTTTCCTTGACCACCCTATCCAAAAGTAGTTCCACCCTTCGGTCTTAATTTCTGTAACCTGTTTTACTTTTCCTCATAGCACTCATCTCTCACTAACCTTTTATATTTTTTAATGTGTATTATGTGTCCTCCAATGTGTTTGTGAGTTCCAGAATGGTGAGTGTCCAATGGTGCCTAGAACAGTGCCTGGCACATAATAGCTTCCCAGGTGACACAGTGGTAAAGAATCTGCCTGCCAGTGCAGGAGATAAAAGAGATGCAGATTTGTTCTCTGGGTCGGGAAGGTACCCTGGAGTAGGAAATGGCAACCTGCTACAATATTCTTGCCTGGAAAATTCCATGGACAGAGGAGCTTGGCAGGCTACAGTCCATGGGGTCTCAAAGAGTCGGACACAACTGTGCACATGCCCGTGCATGATCTCATTTAAATACCTGTTAAACGAGAAAATGAATGAATGAAATAGAACAGATATTATTAGGTCAATGAGAGTCTCTATCACCTCATCTCCCACTGTGAACTCCTCCAACTATGAGCTTCTGGGGAGCAGGTGGTGAAGTGCCTGACTTCCAATAAGAATTCATAACTCAGTGACTATATTTTGAGTGGCTGTTGTACTGGTTTCCTATTACTACTGTAAAAAAATTACCATAAATTCAGTGACTTAATACAAATTTGCTATCTCATAATTCCGTAGCTCAGAAGTCTGACACAGACTAAAATCAAGGTGCTGGTAGAACTGCATTTTCTCCTGTAGACTCTGAGTTAAACTCCTTTTCCTGCCTTTCCTAGCTTTCCGAGGCTATCTCTGTCCATTGGCTGGTGATCCCTTTTCTTTACCTTCAAAGCCAGCCATGACAGGTAGAGTATGTCTCACACTGAACCACTCTAACCCTGATTTCATCACCTCTTTCTCTGACTCTTTTCGGCCTCCCTGTTCCATTTTTAGGACCTTGGTGATTATTTCAGATCCACCTGGATAATTCAGATAATTTCCCTGTCTCAAGGTCAGCTGGCTATCAACTTTAGTTCCATTGACAGCCTTAGTTTCCCCTTGCTATGTAACGTATATTCAGAAGTTCTGGGGATTAGATGTAGAATCTTTGGGGGCTGTTTTTCTGGTGGATGGATGGGTAAGGAGTACACCCGTGAGCTGGTGAGACGACTACTCTGAGCAGTACAGTGGTTGGGCAGGTTCTATAAAGATAACAAGGTTTTCTAAAATAGCCAAAGATGTTTTTACTGGAAGGGAAGGAGCATGGGCAATCCCTGGCTCCACTTTTGATTAAAAGAATGAAATAATGAAAGTTGAGTTTATGGCAAAGTAATTAGGAAACAGAGTATCAGATGCTTCAGAAAAAGGAGAGTCTGGAGGCAGCAAAACCACCAAGGACGTAGATGTGAAGAGATTAGAGTGTTAGGGATAAGCGTCTGAATTAAAGAGAGGAAGAGGCAAATGAAAGAGACCCTTCAGAAAATGATGGAAGGATGATGAGGAAGAAATGAATCCAAAATGTCTACAAGATTCTGCCCCTAAGAGATTAATCAAGAAACCAAGAACTAGGAAGTGGAGCCAGCATTCACATAGGAAAAGCACAAGCTTAAAGTGACAAGATCTCTAGGTGGAAACATTTAGTTTCTATCCAAACAGAGTTTAGGTCAGAAGATAGGACAGGAAATAATGACTTTAGAGCAGGAAGAGATAGCAACTCCTAGAGATTACGTGGCAACAAAGGAGATTCCTAGACTAATTGCAGCCATGATTCCCAAGTTTGGGTTTGTTTGTTTGTTTTTTCAACCCAGAATGAATCTAACCTGCATTCAAAATTCCATGGTCCATTACTTTGTTCCCTTCTGCAACTCAGACTGGTGCTCACAAACTCCTAAGGCCAGTCCTTAATGAACACTCCCCTATGTTCTAATTTCTCGTGGTATTTCCCTGGACTCCAGCCAAACTTAGCTGAGAGTTTGGGTTACTAATTTCTGTTCCTGATATCTGACAGCTGTCACAGATGTTCCTGGGCCCACAATAAAACTCCTGGTGTCCGATCTTGCTGTTTCTCCCATCTGTAGAGTGCCCTCTCTTTGACTTCTCCTTAAACTTTCTGGACATTTTGCCCATTCCTATTTCTGGTACTTCATCACTGGGAATCCAGGCTTTCCCACTATTTACTGGTACCTTAACTCTATTAACCTCTATCTACTATCCTGTGGAGGTGAATAACACAACTTTATGAATGTATGTAACAAAACTCCCAACTGATACGCAGAATCACACTGATGTGCCCAACTGGGTTACAAGTAAACCAAGAGATTTATGTCCTCAGCCCACTCTCTAGTCACCTTCAAACTTCAGCAGTCTCATATGATAACCCCGTGGGCCGCACAGTTGTTACCATCTTCTGCAAGGATCAACAATATGAAACAAAAAAACTGGAAAGCACTGATCTAGCATAAATATTGTGGAGGGGATGAAAAGCAGGAAGAGCAGTCAGAGAGGAAAGAAAGAACAAGGAAAACTGAGTGTCAGGGAAGCCAAAGGGGAAGGACATTTCAAGAAAGAGGAGGAGGCAACAGAGTCAATTGCAGAAGAGTGGCCAAGAAGAATGAGGATAAGAAAAGGCCACTAGGTCTATAATTGTGTAAGTTCATTTTTCATGTCAACCAAACAGTAGATTCAAAAAGGAAGTGCAGGGCTAAAGGGAGCTAGAAAAAAGGTCAACTTGATGCCTGAAGAAGCAAAAGAATGTTAAAAGGTATCAGGAAAGCTTTACTTGTAAGGCCTAAAAATATGCCCGAAAATGTAAGGCTATCTTCAACTAGCAATAATGTAAGTGACAGAAATCATTTACATAACTGAGGCAGCTTATTAAGCCAACCATAACTGTCAACATTTGCTTAAGTATCTCAAAACAAAAAGGAATGAGAGGCAAGAGCTTAAGATAAATGAAAATTAATCCAATTCACAATCAAATGGAAATGCCATGAGCCCAAAGAACATTTGTGTGTGGGATTTGTTTCAAGACTCTAAATTTAACACACTGCAATTAAGTACCGTAGCATCCAACAGTTTGAAATGAGAAATTTCCTTTTAATGGAATATTTTAATTTCATTCAAAAAAAAAAAAAGTAACAAAGCTTCTTTAACTTGCTTAGTCTCCAGAGAAGCAAGTGTTTCTTGTGCTATTAAGATAAGCTTTGTAATGGGGTAGGAGGGAAATGGAGTCGTCCCTGCCCACCTACTTCACCTTCCCATCCAGCCTTTCAACACAGACTGGGTTTCTTGCT
Source organism: Giraffa tippelskirchi (assembly GCF_054371585.1). NCBI lineage: Eukaryota > Metazoa > Chordata > Mammalia > Artiodactyla > Giraffidae > Giraffa > Giraffa tippelskirchi. The sequence continues at coordinate 124,739,126 of NC_137283.1, forward strand.
TGTAAATGGATGCTTGCAACTGCAACTTGTGCAGGCAGCCAGGAAAGCATCAGTGAGACCTAGTGTCTTCGAACTAGTGTACAGCTTATACATACAACCTCCATCTCAGTACACAGGAGTGTTTTGCCACTCCTCAACACCCAGCTGCCTGTCTCTTTAATGGGAGGCAGAAGGATAGAGTCGTGTTGAATAAGGGCTTTGCATTCAGAAAGAATTAAGTTCAAATATTGGCTCCAGTACTTATTACATGACCTTGGGCAGATTATTTAACCTCCCAGACCTAGAATCACAGACCTAGCACTTTTATTATCTACCTTAGTTGCTTGGAGGGCTAACACAAGTAAAAAGCTTGACACACAGTTATAAGCCAGCTCCTGTCCCTCTCTTTCACCCTAGTATAATCTCAGCTCCCCAGAATCACTGTCCTGCCTTAGTCAGGTCCCTACTCTGGTGACCCCTGTCTTCCTGAGACCCACCCCGGGGTGGTGGGGAGCTCTCCATGCAGCTGCTCATGCTTGGGCCCTAGTTCACATTTCAACCTGAAGCTGTATGGATATCTGGCTCCCTGGGGAAGCTAAGTATCAATGCAGACAAAACACCAAGAAAAGGAGAACAACGACATGACATAAATGGCAATGTCCATTTAACCAGATTTGCTGGATGAAGCCAATGACACCCAGTGATGAGCAGGATAGTTTTCAGCTACCTAGGTAATAGCCAGAAAACTAGGAAATGTAGTCTTTTATTATTTGGAAAGCTAATCTGGCTAGCATCTATCTCCAAAGTCACTGCAGTAAGCCAACTGCACAAACGTATTGAAACTTCAAAAGTCCCCAATAAACTTGAAGGGAAAAAAACTGCCTGATATACACAGCATCTTTCCCATTCAGCTTTACTTACCTCAATTCAACTCTCAAAGAATTGATACCTCTTGATTACCTAGAAGCAAAGAAAAAGCAAAAAGAGTATTAACTCATTTTTGTCATCTTCTTCCATATAAAATTTATTGCTGAAAGTCTCAAAACCCAAATCATGAAAATATAACAAGTTTTATGGTTTAAGAAAACTGTGATTGGCTCAATTCCAATATGGGACAGAGCAAAGCTGTTTTGTTAGGCACGATCAACAATGAAACCAAGCTTTCTATAACGTTAGGTTCTTGCTTGCTTTAAGGAAATTTGACAACGTATTTGAAAAATCTTAAATAATAAGGAGCTCAAACCATAAAAAAAAAAAAATGATGAAATAGAATGTATTTTTAATTCCATTTCCAAAACATAAACTCTTTTGAACCATTTCAGTAATTTAATTAAGAAACCTATTGGCGATAAACTAACACATTCTTGAGTTCGATTAACCCTGTTCAGGACATAACTATGATTGATAACTGTTGGGTGACATACAAAGATCTTTCCTAGAGAGAGCAAGTGACTCTAAAATAACTTCTTAGATCATCTAGCTAAGGTTGCAAAAGATTCATAACTTTGCACATCTTGCAGATAAAAATAAAACAGAATTATAGAAAAACAGAAAGTCCAAGTTAGGAAGGAGTCCCCACTTTTTTCTCACATCTTTTGGCCACATCTCTCAGCATGTAGAATCTTAGTTCTCCGACCAGAGATCAAATTCATGCCCCCTACATTGAAAGTGCAGTGTCTCAATCACTAGACCACCAGAAAAATGCCCTGAACCCCTACGTTTTGTGGATGAAGAGACTGAGCCCTCATACTTGCCCATGTAACAGAGCCAGTTAGTGGTGAAATCACAACAAATACATGATCTGCTGGCACGTGGTCCAGGCTGTAGCTGTGTCACCTTGTTGCTGCACATGGCTCAAGCCAGCATCTCATGGCCCAGGGCTTTACTGGGTCTGCTGGCTTAGTATAATCTTAACTCATTAGTCTATTCAAAGTCTGGCCTGCCAGTCACTATGGCTTTCACACAGATACCCCAACCAATTTAGGGCAGAAACACCATGGCACAGTCCTTGCTGATTAAAAAATTTTAAAGTATTACCTGTGCGTTATTTAAAAATCAAATTGTACAGAATATTATGGGGAAAAAGGGAAAGTTTTCAGCTGCACTCCCCACTCTTAGTTCCACTATCCTTTGGAATCACAATTAAGTCCTTGGCAGTCATAAATATGTTAAACATCTCCTTCATGATTCCTTAACTATAGCCATTAACTTTTTAAAATTTTTGGCCACATCCCGCAGCATGTGGGATCTTAGTTTCCTCACCAGGGATTAAACCCCAGTCCCCTGCATTGGAAGGTGAAGTCTTAACCACTGGACCACCAGGCAAGTCTGTAGACATTAACTTTTGATTCAGTAATACTAAAGCTGAGGAAAGTAGCTCAGTGATACTGTCTCTTCTTCTGTCTCCATCAGGTTTTATTAGATTACTGTAGTCCTTCTACTGCTTAACTTTATAACTTAAAATAATATGTCTAGCATTCTATATATTGCTCCATCAACTTCAAATCATATATCTTGACCTTCCATTATGTTAGATGAAGAAATTAGAACCCTCTCCTCCCTCCACATCTTCCCACCACCCATCTACCTTCTGTCATCTCCACTATTACTTTCACATTGCCAGGGTTGATAACAGTCACCTTTTCTCTCCAACTATGATTTAACATTCAATATTTTGTCTAATAGGTTGATCCTAAAGAGTACAATCCAATAAAAACAGCATTTATGATATTATGATGATGATGATTTTTCACTACAGTATCAAGTCGTGTCACTAGACCTGAAGAGAAGGCAAAGGATCCTATGTGTCATCAAATGTAAAGGCAGAAGGATGCAAGTGTGAGCATTACGAGTACCAACCACTCCAATCTAAGAAGAGTACTAGCATTACAGCTCACTAAAGAAACACTTCTTTTTGGTAATCATCTGCTCCTGATCAAAAAAAACCCAAAAAAACCTGCTTTTTACCATCTCAGTACTTTCTCATGTTGAGCACATATGTTAAGTTCACCTAACTGTAGCCAAACCAGCCGCAGATCCTTAAGTCAATATCTTGGAATTTGCATTAACAAATTAACGTTTCTAACAAAAGGGCTTGTCCAACAAGGATGGGCAGTTCTGTATTATACAAAAGGCTTGGAGTTTCAAGTCCAGATTCTGCTTTTGCAAAATAAATTGCCGTGAAAACATCGGTTTCCTGATCTAATAAATGAGAGTAACGCCCTCTATGACACATTGTGAGCACTGAGTTGGAGAAAATGCATGAAAAAGTACTGCACATCCTAACCTGCTATGTAAATACAAGTATTGTTGTTATTAATCAAGAACACTGGGTGCTGCTTCCTATGAAATTGAAATTCAGTGCAGACGCTTAACATCAAATTAAGGCCATTTGGAGATAAAAGAATCAAAATAGTATTTGCAAAAATGGGTGTTATATCCCAGGAAGGAATTTAAAACTCCTCAACCAGACATTAAGAAGCCCGCTGCTTTAGATAACTTATTCAATACATCAATAACTTTATGCAAGACACAGACTCAGCAAGGCACCTTGCTCCTCCCTGCCAGTCGTCAAGGACAGTTGTTGTAAGAACAACCAGATGGAGCATTTCATTGGTTAAATGAGGATAAAATAAAAATGGGTTTTAAATTTTTCTGTCAGGGACCTACACCTGACTGTGAGTCAACAATAAGAAATTAACTCAGATATCATTTCAAGTCTCTTCAAAGAGAATTTTAAAATATCCAGGAACCTAGATTGGTTTAAATATCCTTCAGTGCTGTTCCTTGGACAGTCTTCCCAAATGTTAATAACAACTCCTTTTATCATTGTCAGCACATTCTACACACAATCCTCTAGAGTTATGAGGCTATCACTCCAATTCAAAGGCAACCAAGAAGTCAAATCAAAGCTCCCTAGGGATGTAAAAGCAAATCTAGACCTGGCATAGGAACTATTTATGTCACAGGTCACCTCACCATATTCCACTAAGAACCCCAAGTTCCGAGCAGAGAGAATATCAAGGATATCATCCCCCTATCCTAGGATAAAAAAAAGAAGTTTTAACCTAAGGGCTCCATGTCAGTGTTCAGAGCTGCTCCTTCCATGTTTGCCTTTTTCTTAAGGTTAATACAGACAACCATGGAGAGAAAAATCATTGAGCTGTTTCTGGGATCTGCTGAGACAGAAATATGCCTGAGAAACATCTGCATACTAATAAGACAATTGCAATCCAGTGTAGGACAGTGGGACTCCTTAGGGTTGCAGACCCACTACACCCTGGTCATCTCCACTCACATGAAGAGGCTGTCTCTTTCACCCTGTATGGGCATCTGGATTTTTCCTCTGCTCTTGATGAGAAGAACCTCTCTCTGTCTTTATTGAGCAGATATTTCCCTCAAGTGTTGCTCTCCTTAATGGCAATTTTACCCTATTATGTGTATTTCCCAGGGAGCCAGGGAATGTTAATGAGTGTCAAGCCCACATTTCTCTCTGTGGCTGGGTTTCTGAACATGGTTAGAGCAGTGGACTGCTGCAAGCACGCATGCTAATCAGACTCCATCTGCACAGGAGGCTGCTTGCAGAAACAGACAATTATTTTGCTCCATGCAGTGCTGCTTGGGGAGGGGGAGCAGCTGCAGAGAAGTAAATTCCCAGGGCTTATGATGATTAGGGGCCCCCCAAAGTACACTTAAGTCTTTGAAATAAACACCAGAAAAAAAGGTTTCCAAAAAGCATGAAAAGAAAAATCTTACTCTTCAGGTCTCTTCACCATTGATTTCAAAGCATTTTCCATCACAGGAAATATTTCTCTCCAACTGATTCAGGGACAAGGGCCCAGGCATGGGGAGCTCTCCCACCGGGTTCTCAGTAGTAGGTGGGTAGGTTTCCCTTTCAACTAAATGAAGAAGTTCCGGAACAGGAAGTCACAGACAATACAATGCCATTGACAGTCAAGAGCGGAGAATATTAAAGATCTCTCCCGTTGAGAAATCGTTTCTCTACTGCAGTGTGCCCAAGGGGAGAAGTCATAAATGAATTACTGATCATCATAGGAATGTTGAATTTACAAACTACCAGACATAGTCTCTGGTGGCCTCAGTTCCACAAATGGACAAATTTATGGCTCTTTAGGCACTGAGAAACTCTATCCCAAGTAATCATTCGACATCATTATTTTGAAGTTGAGAAAATATTAGATGACTGTGTTTCTCATGTTTCACCTCAAGCCTTGAAATATGTTTTGGGGCATGGGCAGATCACAGCAAAGCAGGGGTCATGGAGGCAATCCAATCACTCAACTGGTTGGATTATCTACAGAGCTGTGCATTGTACCACATCAATAGACCAACAGGACAGAGCAATTGTCACATCACCCTTTAACCCTTAGAAATCCTGAATAGACTACTTTAGGTGTCTGAAGAGGAAACCAAACCGAGAGGCAAAGTTTTGACTTCAGTTTGGACACTGCTATAAACCTGTGTGCATGCTAAGTCACTTCAGTCACATCCAACTCTGTGCAATCATATGGACTGTAGCCCACCAGGCTCCTCTGTCCATAGGATTCTCCAGGCAAGAATACTGGAGTGGGTTGCCATGCCCTCCTCCAGGGGATCTTCCCGACCCAGGTATCAAACCTGTGTCTCTTACATCTCCTGCATTGGCAGGCAGGTTCTTTACCATCAGCACCGCCTAGGAAGCCTCTATAAGCCTGGGGGGCCAACATACAGTTGAGCTCCCAGACACATCTGCTCTGGAAAAGCCAGGGGAGAGCAAGAGCAGAGCAGAGGCTGTTCCGGGTATTGGGGCTCTCAGGGAACCCGAGTAACTCATGGAACACGGCAAAATCCCCACAGGAACTAGCCCAGGCTTCCATGGCTACTCCAGAAAGAAACAGCATCCTCCATCTGCTCCACTCTGAACTGCATCGCTGAGGGGCCCAGGACTAGAGTCACAGCTCCCTGGTTAGGGCAGAAAGGAAGAGAACAGAAGGGTCTCCACAAACAGCTGGGTGCTTGGCACCACCAAAAAGAGATTCAATTCTGAAATCTGCTCAGCATCAGGGAAGGTGCCCCTACTAAGAAGCCCGCCAAGCCTTCTCCTGGATGACGTGGAGTAAATTGATGGAACTGGCTTCCTCTGAAAGAACAGGCCCCCTGGCTGCTCACACACACACACACACACACACACACACACACACATCGGATAAGATCTGCCCACTACCAGAGAGGAGGAAAGACTGGAAAAATGACCAATGACTATAACCCACCCTGCCCCATATGCCTTTAATAAGAACAGAAAGAAATTAAGGTGTGAAATCATCCTCCAGAGAAAACCAACAAATGGGGAAAGGATCTCAATTTGCATGTCCAGATAGAAATGTATTGCTCAGATGTTTAGTCTGGAGCTGGGTCAAATGTACTGATATGCAGAGAGGGATGTGATTGCTTAGAGCAGCACTCCTTGCATGCCATGCAGATCACTGACCACAGGGAACCCTGGCTGTCTGACAGCTCAGAGGCTTATCTTTATCTTGATCCCAAGGACTCACCTGGCTGTATGCTAACTCCACTTCCGTGCTCTAACCTTAATCCTCAGTAATCCCCAGTCATGGAAAACATTTTTTGTGAAGCTAGAATAGAGAAGAGATAAAACTTTTGTGCCCCCAATGCAAAATTTTCTGAATCCTTTCATTTGAATTCCACTCTGTCAAAGTTTAAAAATACTCTCCTGGGACCTTTTTGGTCCAGTGGCTAAGACCCTGTGCTCCCAATGCAGGGGGCTTGCATTTGATCTCTGGTCAGGAAACTAGATCCAGCATGCACAACTAAGACCTGGGGCAGCCAAATAAATAAAATCATGAAAAAAATTTTTAATGCCTTTCTATTTGTTATCTATTTAACCCCCATCAGTGGCTCAGATGATAAAGAATCTGCCTGCAATGCAAGAAACCTGGGTTTGATCCCCAAATTGGGAAGATCCCCTGGAGGAGGGAATGGCTACCCACTCCACTATTCTTGCCTGGAGAATTCCATGGACAGAGGAAGCTGGCCAGCTATAGCCCATGGGGTCACAAAGAGTTGGACACAACTGGGCAACTAACACTTTGGGCTTCCCAGTTGGAGTTAGTGGCCAGGAACCCACCTGCCAATGCAAGAGACATTAGAAATGTGGGCTCGATCCTTGGGTCTGGAAAATCCCCTGGAGAAGGGCATGGCAACCCACTCCAGGATTCCATGACTGGAGAATTCCATGGACAGGAGCTTGGTGGGCTATAGTGCATGGGGTTGCAAAGAGTCAGGCGCAACTGAAGTGACCTAGCACACACACACGCATAACACTCAAAGGCAGGTTTCATATCTGTGAGGCATAGACTATAAGTGCCACTTCTCAGGCATGAAAGACACAGCATGGAGAACATAAGTGAGTTGCCTAAGGTGACAGAGATGACATCAGAACCTAGACCACAATTCTTGTGCCCAGCTTTTCTCTCCTAGAACATTATCAACCCAACATCCCCAATGTGTAATTGTTCCTACAGGCAATGAGAGGAAGGAAGGAAGTTAAATATTTGACTCCTTATGTTTCTGATTTTTACATTATTTTGCTTTACATCATTTTAGCCACAGCTTCCCTGGTGACTCAGACAGTAAAGAATCCACCTGCAGTGTGGGAGACCTGGGTTTGATTCCTGGGTTGGAAAGATCCTCTGGAAGAGGGCATGGCAACCCACTCTAGTATTCTTCCCTGGAGAATCCCCATGGACAGAGGAATCTGGTGGGCTACAGTCCATGGGGTTGCAGAGTCAGACACGACTGAGTGACTAAGCATAGCACATTTTAGCCACAAACAAAAATAATAATTAAAAGGAAACAGGCTGGAGGCTAGAGCCACCTCCTCTGTGTCAGCATTACAAATGTCACTTGGAATGGGCCTTTTCTGCATGTAGATTTGGAAGTGAAAACTGACCATGGGACATGAGGCAGAAGTGAGGTGGCACAGGAAAAGACCAAACAGGAGAGTGATAGTCTGGGGTGAGGCACTTTTGATTATTAACTGGTATACTGATCTGGATTACTCATCTGTCTAGCAGTTCTTCTCCTGTCGTGTCCTGCCTCACACATTGACAATTTTCTTCCTTTCATCCCTTGAGGAGCAAGGCCATTCTTCTCTGCTTGCACAGCAGAGGAGTGCAGCCACCCCATGCAGACCTCTGACCTTACTCTTTCCTTCACAAATGTCACTAGGTCTTGCTGGAAGGATATGTCAGTCTAGGAAGTAAGTAGCTTCCGAGTCTCTACCTGGCCACAATGTTCAAAGTCCGAGTTCCATAGAAAGATGGGGAGTCTTCCTTATTACTCTTGGTCTAGCAAGGTCTCTTACCCTTGAGATGAGAGAAGAACCTACAAAAACTCGGCTTCGATGAGCCCTGCTGCTGCTGCTGCTACTAAGTCGCTTCAGTCATGTCCAACTCTGTGCGACCCCATAGACAGCAGCCCACCAGTGTTGGCTAATCGTCTCCTCCAAAACTCACACATTAGAATCCTGAACCCCTGTACGTTAAAATGTGACTGCATTTGGAGACCACGTATTAAAAGAGGTAATTAAAATCAAATGAGTTCGTTGGGGTGGGCCCTAACCCAACCTGACTGGTGTCCTTATAAAAGAGGAGATTCAAAGCACAAACACATACAGAAGAAGGATAATGTGAAGAGAGAGGGAGAAGAGAGATACAAGTCAGGCAGAGAGATCTCAGGAGAAACCAGTCCTGCTGACTCTTTGTTCTTGGACTTCCAGCCTCCAGAGCTGTGAGAAAATTAATTTCTGTTGTTTAAGGCACCTGGCCTTTGGCAGCTTTGTTAAACTGAAAGTGAAAAGAAAGTGAAAGTGTTAGTCGCTCAATCATGTCTCTTTGTGACTCCCATGGACTGTAGCTCTCCAGGCTTCTCTGTCCATGGAATTCTCCAGACAAGAATACTGGAGTGGGTTGTCATTCCCTTCTCCAGGGTATCTTCCCAACCCAGGGATCTCTTGCATTGCAGGCAGATTCTTTAACAGATGAGCCACCAGGGAAGCCTCCAGTGGCTTTGTTATGGCAACCCTAAAAAAAAAATATACAAGCCCCCAAAGAGAGGAACTCGGGGGTTTCCTTTCAAGCACAGAGTCAACCAGGCCCTAGGGTAAGAGAGACCCTTCAACAAGTGGCTTTGTCCTTCTGTGTCTCCAGTTCTTCATCCATAAAATATGGATAGTAACAATTAATACTTAATTTCAAATGTTGTTATAAGAATTAATTAAGATAATGAATATAAAGAACCACCCACGCAGCAAGCAACTTAAGGATTGTTTGCTATAATTATGACTCAGAATGAAGACCAGACCTTCAACCTTCTTGTGACTCCTCATGGTACACACATTCAGTAAATTCCCTATAAATAAAGGAATAGATATCCCTGGGATGAACAGTTTCAGCAGAAGAGAAATTAAATGTAATATTCGTGAAAAATAATGGGTTCATAGAGTTTCCTGAAAAGTTTATGTTTTGAATCACTGACCATCTAGCTGTTAAAACAAGCACAAATAAAATACAGGTCATGGTGTAAGACAAATTGGAGTCACCCATTTAAAATAAATGGAAATGGGGCTCTAACAGTGTTCACAGACCATTATTTAGCTGCTGATACATACTCAAAATATATAAAATAAAGCATAGTTAGACCCAGAAACTACACACACACACACACACACACACGCACATATATATATATATATAAAATCATGTAGCAAATGCTACAACCTCAGAGAGAAAAATAAGAAGCAAGGGACTGTGCTTGATTTTGCTTTAATATGTGACATTTTCTACCTCGGGAAAGTTCAGAGCTATGGTGCTGTTTTATTGTTTAGGGTTCATGCTTGCGTGTGTGTGTTTTACCTTTTTTCTCCATATGCATTACAGTTGGATGTAATGATTGTGAGTAAAGTTAATTCTTAGAAAGGAGCAGTCTTGCCTTATACATATTAATAAGTGCTTTCTTTGAGAAGCAGTGACAGCCCTTGATACATTTTGACGAAAATGAAAGGGGGAAAAAAAGCCGGCACCACTATTAAGAACACCCCTGAGGTGATGGAGAGCCACATCTTTGATACATCAGCTCTCGGTCTCAATGCACACACTTATTAACTCACCTGTGCACCAAGAATTAGAATGAGCTCCTTCTCTAGACACATATTCTTAACAGCGGTCCCAACAGACATCCTGGAACCAAAAGCAGGGCTTCCATGTGGGCTGTGGTGTAATTTTCTCACAGTCTCACAGTACAGTTTGTACCGACAGCATCTCTCAGCAGATTAGAGACAGGCAGCGTGCAAGTGATCGTTAAAAAGCTCAGCAAGGCCAAAAGGGTGGAAAAAATATTTCGGCTCCCAGCAAAACACTCTCCTTTACTAAGAGAAGGGCACAAGGTTGTACCTTCCAAATTATTGCCTCAAAGATACCAAACTATCTGAAATAGATACACAGAGACAAATGAGTGCCGGCTCCAGATATCCACATTTATATGACTGCTGTGCCTTTTCCTCCCGGAGACTCCAAGTGCTTTGCAAACACTGTCTCATTAATCCCCTCCAACTGCCTGAGAGGAAGCTGGGTGATGGCGAGTATTATTAGGCCACTGTAGTTAGAGAAGCAGGAGCACAAAGAAATCCAACAATGTGCTGAAAGGATTCAGGAAAGAAGTGCTTCGATTCTCAGGACAAAAGCGTCTGCTGCAACAGGATGCTAATTTAGAAGAAATACTGAAAAAGAAAGGGGATGCAAAGTAACCGATACATATTTTATCTTTCTTTTGCTGTGCTGTAGGATGTAGGAGTGTATTAGTCAAGATGCTTGGAAGGCACAGCCTTGAGCCATTCTGACTGCAAGGGGTCACACCCTGCTTTGACCCCGACCTGGGGTCAGTGCATAGCCCAATCTTTAAATTTAGGCTTGACCACATGATTCACTCTGGCTAATGGCGTATGGGTGAAATTGACTACATGTCAGTTCTGACCTTTGGCATTAGAAGTTTTGTGTGTTTCTGCCTTCCTTTTTGACCACCACCATGGAAAGAACATGTGCCAGCTCACCTTTTCCAAGGAGGATGAGAGACATAAAGAGCTGAGCTACCCAGACTCATGATGAGAAGTGGGGCCATCTCAGATCTTGCAGCCTGAAGCAGAGCTGCCCAGAAAACCCAACCCAGACAAGTTGAGCTTCAGTCAATACACAGATGTATAAATATAAGTGATAAGGTCACACACAAAAGATTGTGCAGCTTGTTATGCAGCAGTAACCAACCAGTGGAGTTAGCTATTATTGTTACTGTTTGCTTTTGGAAAACAGAAGGGCTATTAAGTGGACAAAGAGCAAACAGACTCTTTAAGCCAGGTGATTGTTGGGAGTCTTACTGCACCTCCATCCCCAGGTCCCCTGCAGTCAGAAACCCTGGGATCCCTAAGCCTCCTGCAGAAGACAAGATAGTTTCTCAGGCTGGCCCCCTTTTCCAGGGTTCCTGCAATCAACTTTTATCATGGTGTGTCCCTTTCTTGTGAAACCAAGAATCTTGACTAATACACTCCTGAAAACCAGCAAAGAGAAGAGATAGAGCCAGTATTCATGCCCTGAGGTGTATGTTTCAGAGCACATGTTCTTTCCAATAGATGGAGTAATACTGGTTATTGGAGTTAAGCCATGTTTTCCATTTAATACCCTTCATTCAAAGTCTCTTCAAACATCAGCTTTGTGTTATACCGCCTTGAGGAATGAGAAAAGGTTGAGATCACCCTTAAGTGGAGCTGGGTGCAACAGAAAATAGAAGATGAATGCGGGTCATGATTTGAAGTTGGAGATGGAGTGTGGGATGCAAAGTGACCGCCACAGGAACATAACTGACCTTTCCCACGCTGTCTACCTAGCCTGCCTCACCAGAAGTCCTCAGGTTTTTTTAAATAGTCTTATACCTCCTGCAGCTATATGTGCAACAGGGACTCCAATTATTTTAATTGGACGTTTAGTAAAACATTTGCACCCTAAGATACTGGAGACTTACATAAGTAAGTCTTATATGCCCTTGGGTGCCCTTGCAAGTAACTTGAAATTCTTCAAGCCAATGAGACTGTATATTCATCTGAAAGGTCTGAGGAGATAAGACTATAATATCTGACCACGTTAAGGAACAAGACTACTCCATCTCAAACCACACGTGTTTCTACTCCTCTACTATTCTAGAGGTTCAAGTGTATACCACTATAAAAATTAGGATTCCATTCTGCTAATAATGGAAAACCTAAATCAATGGGATCCTATTTCTCAGAGATATTTAAATACTTTTAATTAGCCAGAATAGAAAAAAAAAAGTCAAATACTGGATTCAAAAACGTTATTGTCAGTCATTGGCTCATTAATGACCCACTTGAGGAGAGAAAAGAGCAAAAAGAAATGCTGTAGGCAAGCACCAACCCATTCATTCTGCACCATCACCATGGTATCACAACAAAGTTAACTTATATTATAGAACATCTCTCTTCAGAGCAAGGAGTGATCCTTGCTGCGAAGAAGCTTAAAATCAAGTAACTTCACTTCATAGCACAGTCTAGTTCATTCTCAAAATGGCAAATTCGTTGGCAGTTTCTGGGGGCAGTGGCATGAACTTTCAAAAGCCAGGCTGAGAGCTCTGTGTGTCTCTAAGAATAAATCTCCCATGAGTCCTCACACAGATGATCACCTTCCAGAATCTATAATAAATTATGGAAAAGGCATTAAAACATGAAACCCTTCGAAACAGTGAAAACTGCTGGGTAAGATGAACAGGGAGGAAAAAACGGAAACAGAGGAGGGCAGTACCTGCATTTGCAATTTGTAAAACTAAAAAGTCTCCTTCACTCTGAGAAGCCTGTGGCAGATACGAACTTTCAACCTTTAGTTTTCTACTTCATTTTAAAAGGTTGATTGGAAGTTCTAACACATCTTAAGTGTAAAGTAGCCATAAGAAGTGTTATTAAAATTCATGGGTCTTTTTAAAGAGTATTGCTCACTTGTGGCGGTATGACCACCATGAAATGTGATTTGTCAGGCCAGATGCCCCAGCCTTGATAGAGGCCATATCTCCCTTCATACAAGCTCACCTAACACTGCTCACATTTTACTTCACTGCTGTTCACTTCATTTAATTAAAGCCCGAGGCACCAAATAATCTATTTTAAAACTAATTCTATAACTAATTTACTTTAAGCAGGTATTATTGAGGAATTCAATCCTTACATGTAGCAGTTCTTAACTTTTTACACAAATGGTATGGTACCTAGAACCCATGACTTGACACTCGTAAGCAGGTGCCCAGATGTACCAGCCTGATAAAACAAAAAACATTCCTAAGCACTCTCTCCCAAGGAATTAAGCAAATGAAGCAAGTCAGGGTACACAGATCCATTTTCAAACTTGCTAAATCCACCCAAAGCCATGAATTGTTACAAAATCATTGGCAATTATTGTCATTTATCAGGTTCATCTTACAGTAGCAGAAATGGTATTGGATGATTAATTATATAGATCTTATGAACTTAAGTGGAACTGGAAAGAAGAAAAGAGAACTTCAAAAGGCCCAGAAACTTCTGAGAGAAAACACTCCTGGAGGATTCTGGGATTGGGAAAGATATAATCCTTGGGGCTATATATTTGAATATATATTTTATCTAACATTTAATGTTCCATACAGTTGTGGATCAGACTAATAGCAAGATGCTTAGAACTAATAATATCATATTCACTGAGTGAGCTATAGCATAGAAATATATTTGGTTCTTCAATTTTAAAATGACATCAGATGCTTTTTAATTTTTAAAGTCCCTACTGGCTCAAAATATAACTCTTATTTCATAGTTATTTTACTTTTTCTCCACCTCCTCTTAAAATTGTTAAGAACAGAGAAGCCCTATCACATTTTGAAGAGAGACACAGTCTCAAGGTCTAAGCCTTTCTAGCACAGATATCCTGATGCATTTACTTACTAAATTAGAGCAAGAGCCCTGGGAGAGGTACATGCTGCAGCCACTTCCCTAAGTGAGTCACACTGAGAACTCAGACAGAATTCTCGGACAATGAGTTAGAGGCTAAGAACACACCTATTAAGTGACTAGGCTCAAAGACAGGTTTCAGGGAATGATCAAAGATAGTGCAGAGCCCAAGGTGTAGGTGTTACAAACTCGTGACACTTCCTTTATAGGAGAATTGAGAAGGCTAATCCCGTGTTTCACAAAGATGCAAACAAAGATGGCTGTGGGAAGGCCTGAAGCTAGCAAGGAACACAGCAGTCTCCCAACTAGCCCAGAAGAAAATAAAATGATGAGCTCAACAAAATGTTTCAAAGTGACAGGAATGGATCTGATCTAAACAAGACAGCAAAGGCCACTACAGAGACAGGGAGAAGGGTGTTTTCATGCTGATGGAGGACTAAATATTTGCATCTTTTCTATCTTAAAAAAAAAAATCCACTACATAGTTATGCATGGGATCTTAAAAAAATCAATACTATAGTATCGCAACATTCCACATTCTCTGCAGGATCAGCAGAATTGCTTTTGATGCTATTCTACTTTCCAGGTATGGGATGATATACAGCTAGGAAAAAGTGAATCTTAATCATTAAAAGGGGTTTCATCAAAAATAATAAAAATAATCTTCCTCTCCTTTTTTTAGCAGTTGTGTGCAGCAATTAATAATGTGTTTGGATTTCTCAATATGCTAAAATGGTAAATATTTTGACTCTCTTTGAGTCATTATAATTCTCAACTCACACAATCATTCTACTTTTAACAACCACCAGGATAATCTATTCTAAAGAGAAATATTTTTCTTTTTCAATTTATAGATTAAAACAAAGGAATTTTTTTGTATTTGTTTTAAATAGAAAAAAAATTTTGTGATGAGGGCTTTATTTTGTTACTAAAGACAACTACCTTTCAAAAAGCAACTAAAGTGTAAACAGTATAGTTAAAAATCTACCACTTGGCCTCCTAAAAAAAAAAAAAAACATATATGACCTCAAAACCGTAGTATATTTAAGTCTCCTAAGGGAAAGCATCTTGAAGATTCATTTGGGACAAATTCTAGAATGCAGTTGTTAAGGGTATTATGGTTCTCATGTTTCCACCAGGCATGAGATATAACTCTCCATCAGAGCAACCAGGACAGTTCAAGTGAAGCTCGTCTGCTGGGTCTAAAGAGTTGAAATAAAGAGGAAAGGAAATCTGTGTGCTACTTGACCCTGTCAGGCAAAAGAAGATTCATAAGCCTATTATTTTATAAATGCAAGAAAGTGCATAAGAGCATAACTCATCTTCCAAGTCCCATTTATTAAAGTTAAGTGAAATCTTTTCTTTACAGAGCTCTTGCTCAAAATATTTTCCTTTCAATTTTTATGAATCGTCATTAGTTTTCATCTTTTAGCATATTGAGATGTATTTGGCAGTAGTTTACTAAATAGCATGATTTATTTCACAGGTAGGAAAGGCACATTTGTTAAATGTATTCATGGATTTTCCTCTTCTAAGGAATTCTATATTTTCCCTCTGCAGAAAATACACAGAAAATCTCATCACACAGAAAATCTCTTGTTTCTTACTCTACACACATCTTCACAGTGACTAAAGGATGCTAGACTTTCTCAAACAGATAAATCTCTGGGATTCAAATACTCTTCTTCTTCAAAAGTAGGTCTGTTTGGGTCTACCAATTAAAATTGCCTTAGAAACTGTATGAGAAATTTTCTGCATACAGAATATAATGTTAGAGACCACAAGCACATCTCAGCCCTGCATAGCCTACCCGCTAAATTAAAACAGAAACATAGGAGAACAATATAAAGAATGAAAATCAAATTCTTTTCTTCTGTTTAAGGAAACACATAGCTTTCTCTCAATGAATAAATACGTTGGTGCAATTATTGAAAACAAATTTAAGCCCAAACTATTTATCCTAGACTCTGTGATGTTATATATAGATACTTATATATTTTAATGTACATTTATGTCAAAACTAAATTCATAATTTTGTAAGGTGGGATAATACTAAGGAATATTAATAAATTATTTTCTCCCCCTCCAACCTGCCTATTAAAACAGCTTTTTAATTCTGTGTCCCCTATCTCAGGGGAAGGGTAAAATCAAAAACATAATTTGGTTTCCAGAAGCCTAAACCCAATTAAGAGCTTATATTAGGTACCTTGAAGAGTATTTCAACTGGGTTGGAGACAAGGAGGGAAAGAAAGAAAATGAGAATGAATCTCTTTTTCTTTCTTGAGGGTTCTTGGGAAGGGGCAAGCTCTGAGGAGCTATGCAGGCAAGAACAAGACACATCTTAGCAAAAGGCTTCCAGTGCCCAGGAGCCGAGTGCAGACAATCATCCACAGAGGCTCACTCTTCACTGGAGGGAGCACCATCCTTCACAGAGGCCCCAAAGGTAGTGACTGGGCAGAGTCCCTCCTGCACCAAGGGCTAAAGATGACGTCTCATGAACAGCCTCCTGGTTTGGCACTGGCCAGCAGGAGTGATGTCTCCATGTGCCTTGGACATGGCTCATTCCTTATCTCACTCGCTCTGAGCAAAGAACTACCAGCTCTTAACATCCCATAGTTCTAAGAGAAGGGCATGGAGCCCAAATGCCTAACAGGATGGGATAGTGCGCCTATTTTGAGACACCATGAAGAGAGATGGTAGTCATCCACACCCTTCACATGCATTTTATTTTGGCCTGTTAAAATTCATTTCTAGCAAATATTCTCAATTCTAGAGACTACAACTTATCCCCACTCCCACCTAGGAAGCCTGCTGTGTTAAGGAAGAATATTGATGGAGGATTTAACTTTCTTATGTGCTGCTTAGTCGCTCAGTCATGTCCAACCCTTTGTGACCCAGTGGACTGTAGCCCACCAGGCTCCTCTGTTCATGGTATTCTCCAGGCACGAATACGGGAGTGGTAGCCATTCCCTTCTCTAGGGGATCTTCCCAATCCAGGGATCACCAGGTCTCCTGCAGGTAACCTCAAATGCACAAAATGCCACGTGAAGAATGGAGATCATAACTTGACCTTGTAGAAGATTTCTGTAAACAAACACAGCTACTTGTCCTGGGGACTTCACACTGCAGTACAGGCTGAGAAGAAGACAAAGATGCAGCCTCAGCTGCACACCACACATCCCAGGTCTTAAAACATATTTTCCCTTCCTTCCCTGCACCATATTTCTTCAGTGTATCCAGTGGTCTGCTACTCTGTGACACATGCACCTCAGTAGTTATGAGGCTAAAGTTCAAATAACTGAATATCTTTCAAGGAAGAAAAAAAGAAATGATTAAGTGATATATTCTTCACATAGGAAGTAAAAAACAGTATCTTTGACTTTACCTTTGAAGCCCTGGTCTTCAGAGATGTTAGAGTCTATTCATGAACAAATACTAAATTTCTGAGATAGATGACAGCCACACAACCACACATATTGCACACAATCCACTTGTCTTCTGGGGAGCTCGCCACACTGAATTATTTAGTTTTCATCATTTTTGATTTTGTAAAGGCTAGATGTTAGATGCTGATAGTGATATTAGAGAGAATGAAGAAATCCATCTTAAAGTCATTCTCAAGCGGAATGAGAAAAGCAGTTTGTCAAAGTTGGTCCAGTAAGTGCCATGTTCTCTCCAACCCTGAAAGCATTTGACTCAAAAATTACAAATGTATCAAAATGTCTCCCCAGGCAACACAGTCTTTGGGAATTTTGTGGGATCTTTCAGCAACAGCCAGCTCACTCATTCACTAATTCACTCATTTTTTTTCATTCATATGTTGAGCAAGTGCATGTGTCTAGAAGGTCTGCAGAAAGACAAATGCCTGAGCTGTAGCTTTAAGATCAAGTAAGCACCTGCCAGGTGGCCAGTGGGAAAGGAGGAAGGATTCCAGGCAGAGAAAAGAGCATCTGCAAAGGGACAAGGCACAACAGGGCATGATGGGAAAACTCCAAGTGCTTCAGGATTGATGCACCAGAGAGTGCCAAGGTTAGAGACCCGAGCGAGATGTGGCTGGAAGTGTCAGAGGAGTCAGATCACAAAGAGCCTTTTAGGCCATGCAACAAAATTAACAAGATCTCTGAGGCTGCAATGGGGCAAGGCTGAGACAGGCAGAACTGTCAGAAGGGTGTTGCTGACAGTGACAGAAAGAATATATATTTAGAATTTGACTCTCTGAAAAATTCCAGTGACAAAATAAGTGCTGATTCTTCACATCACATGATCACAATTTCAGGCTTTGTTCTGCCTCCCATCCAAATGGAATATGACTTACCTGGTCCGCTCTGCAGATTTTTAACTTGAATGTCAGTGTGCGTCCAACAGGTACAGACACTTCTCCACAACTAAATTGGTAACTTGGAAACTTATAAAGGCAGCCAAGAAAATTAATTGAGAAAACTCTGAAATGAACTATACAGAGTTTACTAAAGAATTAACCTGTACAAAAACAAGCCAGAGGTATCTTGTAAATGTCTAAGGTAATTCTGGGGCCATTTGCATGCCTTCCTCAGGGGCCCCTTGGTGAATTCCCTAATCGGTTAAAATATTGTAGGAAGGAAAGTATTCACGTCCCTTTCGGGCAGGCTTCCAGTTATCAAAGGATAGCTGCCTGCAGTCCCTTCTGTGTTGGGTACTGCATCACAGCCTCAGAGCTCAAAGATATCCCATACCATCCAGGTGGCAGGTCCCTTCCTTGTGTTGGTGCTGGTGGTAGCACCAAACTCTTGGTGTCTTTCTGAGCAATTGTTCCAAGATCCAATACCAGGACAAAAAGTTTAGATCAACTGCATTTCTAAAACATTAGCTATCTGTGCTATGCTAATGAAAGGATTCATGTACATGACAGGAAGTCGGGGCACAGAACTCTTGCCCTGAAAATCCAATATGAAATACACCTAGAAATGCCAACTCCGCGAGAGAGGAGGGGATCTTAAGTGAGCCTTTCTGGCTTTTGCAAGGAAGAGAGCAGATTCTCCTCTGAGCTTCAACTAAAGTTTTCCTTCTATTACCTGAAAGTCTCCATCACATTTTCTTCCAGTTGCACCCTAACACCCACCACCAATCACAACTACTGAGCCATTGTATGTCCTGTAATGCACCCTCCAGGCTCCCCATCTCTAAACGGGAGAAAGCAGAGCTTACATCTAACCCCTAGCACTAAGATCACCATTTCACGGAAATTAAAACAGGAAGCCAAGAATTTCCTTACCCATGGTCAACAAAACCAAATGTTTTGCTACCAGTGGTCACCATAAAAGTCTTTTCTATGAAGCTCCAAATTCTAAGTCTGTCCTGTAATTATTTCATTAGCAGAAAAGCAGCATTAAAGGATGAGTGAAGTTAGGACACTGACCCAGCCCACAGATATGTTATAAACTGCTAAACGACAAGCACCCAGCTGCCCACTATCTGAGCAAAACAGGCACAACTTTTGGCAGTTTCTTTACAGGGCAAGCAGAAAGTCTTAATCGCAGACGCCAATTCTGGCGATGCATTTGATAGCAAAGTCTCTCCCCTTCATGCATGCATTAATGTGGCAGCCAGAAGAGAAGCAGATTTTTCCTGTGGGCAGAAACCATATGCTTCTGGGTAACAGCAGAGATAAAATTCAACTCTGTCGCAGCCTGCTCTGCTCAACTCCCTTTCCAGCCTCCTCATTTCAGATGAGTTCCCAGGTACGAACTGACTGCAGACCTTTCTTTGCCCTAAGAGCTGGGTTTTGAAATGGAGAGGTTGCTGAGGCATGTCTCCGCTCAGTTTGATGGGTCCATAGAGTGGTTATTTAAATGGGCTGTTGTTCCAGGCTTGTCTGGAATGTCTGTAAAGCATATGACAGAATTCTCCATCTCTCCTGAATTCCCCTTTTTTTTCGGTCAGTTAAGAAGAGCAAGTTTTTTTTAATAAATAAATAAATAAATCACCCAGCAAAAGCTTTTGTGAGACCTGTCTCTAAACTCCAAGTCTGTGCGAAAGTCAGGTAGAGAAGGCTGTCCCTCTGACAAGCAATCATTATTTGGAGGAGCATTTATGTCACCGGACATGGGGTACAAGTTGATGATTGAGGAGAAATGTTCTTGATAGTTTACTTTTCCTAGAATAAGTGTTCTAATTAACTCAAGGAAAAATTATTTCAGATCTCTGACTCAAAATTCAATCCTCCCTCAGTTTATTTGGCTGCAGATTAATTTGCCCAAGGACAAGCGCTTCAACCAACTACCCTCGCAGATCTGAAACAAGTGAAGAGGAACTGGGATTGGCAGGCAGCCCTTCTCTATTAAAAGTCAGACCTGACTACCCTCCTTTTCTTGAGGCAACAGTGATTCCTTCCAGGGGCTTCACAAAGATCTCAGAGAGAATTCTTCACATGCTTTGGGATGGGATCAAGGTAGGCTTTAAAAAAAAAAAAATTTTTTTTTTTCAGGCAAAGCAATCTGTCTCAGATATTGCCATGCAAGAGCCGGTTGAACTGCACCTCATTACAAAATCTCCCAAGCCTGTGTCAGTACAGCTCCATCAATTGCCCCAGCCTCTGGTTCTTTTCACTTTCATGCATTGGAGAAGGAAACGGCAACCCAATTCAGTGTTCTTGCCTGGAGAATCTCATGGACGGCTGAGCCTGGTAGGCTGCCGTCTATGGGGTCGCACAGAGTTGGACACGACTGAAACGACTTAGCAGCAGCAGCAGCAGCAGCTGGTTTTTAAATCGTATCCATCCCTTACATCAAACTAAGAGCTAAGTTTTAGAAAGTTTATTCTTAGTCATTTGTATCAACTTACTGCCTCGAAAATTTTCAAAATATAAACATAGCAAATTTTTCTTTATCTTTGCCTATTTGAAGGATAAATACTGATTTTTTTTTTTTTTTTTTTAGCCATTTGGGTCATTCAAGCAAATTTCCTTTTCTCCAAATTAACAAACAAATGGAATAAAAATTGACTCATGCCTCTCCCAACCCTTCACCTCCTAAATAATCTGAAGTTTGAACAGCAGTGTCCACAAACCCACAGTATACACCACTGAATCCATGAGGGACAGACTTAGCACCCAGGAGCTATGTACATGTCACAGGGCATGTGCCAAACAAAATTGCTCATAAAGTAAAGAGCTTTTAAAACAGAGCAAGTTGATGCTTCTAAAGAGCAATGTATATACAGAATTATGATACAGTTACTAGGAGAACTGGAGGCCTGCCCCCAGGGCCTCACACCATCTTCCTTAAACTTCCTGAAATGCCACCATTAAACATGCATGGCTTTAAATTGACAAATCCTTATAGTGGAAATATTTTATCAGTGATTTCAAACACTTGGGGATCCTGGAATGTTTTGAGAATCAAATGAAAGTGGTAGATCCTTTCTATAGAATAAGGGATATAGATCCCTGAATACAAAATCTTGCATATAATTTTAGGGGTTCATAAACCTGAGGTTAAGAAACCCAATTCCGGGGGCAGCTGATGTAATCAGAGATTTTCTCTCCATATGTAACTGAGATAAGCTACTGACAGAGAAAGTAGACTAGGGGGTTTTGAGGGGATGATGGAGAAACAAGGTCCATGAGCACAAATGGAGCAAAGAACAGGTTTTCAGGAAGAGGGATGGGTAAAGAAGAAACTCCACCTCATACTTGTCTTAGAGCCAACTTGGCACATATGTAATGTGCTTTTTAAAAAGTTCTGTTCATGGGACAAATTGAGAGAGTAACATTGAAACATATACATTACCATATGTAAAATAGATAGACAGTGGGAATTTGCTATACGATGCAGGGAGCTCAAACCCTGTGCTCTGTGACAACCTAGAGGGGTGGGATGGGGTGGGAGGTGAAAGGGAGGTTCAACAGGGAGACAAACATATACCTATGGCTAATTCATGTTGATGTATGGCAGAAAGCAACACAATATTTAATTATCCTCCAATTAGAAATAAATCATTTTTTAAGTTCTGTTGTCATGATTACTATGACATTATTCTTTTCATTGAAGTATAGTTGATTTACAATGTTTCAGGTATACAACAAAGTAATTCAGTTACATATAATATAACATAATATAAATGTTCTTTTTCAGATTCTTTTCCATTACTGTTTACTACGAGGCATTGAATATGGTTCCCTGTGCTATACAGCAGGTCCTTGTTGTCTATCTATTTTATACATAGTAGTGTGTTTCTGTTAAACCCAAATGCCTATGACATTATTTTTATACTTATTTTTCAGATGATGACATTAAGCCAAAGAGACGGCTTCTGCCCGGGCGCACTGTGAATCTTTGGCAGGGCAGTTTTTATAGTCCCTGGTTGTTGAGCTAAATCATAAGCAGTCAGGAGGTGATCCTAAAATCAGAGCTGGATGAGGAATCTGTGTGATGTCCTCACTGCCTGTTCTAACAGGCATTGTGCATCTTACCAGGGACAGCATAATTGAGAGGAAAGAGAGTGGACATCTTCCTGGCACTTCCTTTTTCTAAGGAGGTTGTCAAGAGTGGAAGGGCAGTAGTAATAGCATTAGTGTGTGATGCTGAATTTTTTATCTGTGAAGAGAGGCTTCTAGGAGTACAACAAAATATCATGTTTATATGCTTCAGGATAAATTACTGAAGAGTCATAAATCCTGTTCTATTTTCTTATTTTTTCAGACACAAAAAGATTACCTTGAAACACATTTAAAATCAGAGAGCTTGGACAAAGCTAAAGTTTCCGTGGAAGTTATGCCCAAGAACTGACATTACAGCATTAACCCTTAACTTTAAACTCGGGTCATCCCTGTTATCACATTGTCTAAATGTACCAGAAGCTTCTTTTCTTTCCTTTAAAGATTTAGACTTTTAAAAAGAATTTTACAAGTTCAAAGCACAGAGCACTGCAACTCGGCCGACTTGTGATATGTCCCACCTTCCCCCAGCCAGTGGAGACTGAGAACCTTTCAAGACAGGATGAGTTCGATATGTGAATAGAGAATGAAAGAAAAATCCACAGCAGCTGCCCTCCCTGAGAGCTGTGGCTGGGAATTCAGCAGAGAAGGAGATGCGTGTGCTGCAAATAGAAACTCTACTGAGAAGAAAAACCAAGACTCCGTCTGCCTTGTGAGATCCTGGCCCGTGTCGGTTGGAAGTGAGGCCTGTGGTGAATCCTTGGCCCAGAGATAAACACCGAAGGATACAAAATTAAGAGCAACCTAAGCAAAATGGGGAGTAATTTTCATGAGATGGCAGGCCCTGTTTGACTTGGAGAGCCACTGAGAAATGGAGAGAGTCAAAAGGAATGGCTATGCTGGGAGAAAGCGATCAAGACACACGTGTCAGAGAGAGTCACATTGATTTAGACAGACTGTAATCTTTTTCCCTTTTTTAAAAAACATTGATAGAGTGGATAGTTTGATATCCACTCTGAAACTATCAATTTAACAGCCACTGAAGCACGGAGTAACGAGATGTCAGAGTTTTCCAGTCAGCCTTCAGGCTTGTTGAAAGTTCTACCCATGAAAGAACTGGAAATTGGAGGGAGGAAGGAACAGCTAGACGTTTTTTTTAAAAAAGAAACACAGAGAAGACATGTGATTCATCTTTTGCAAGCAAGAAAAGTCTAAAACAAGGAATAGAAAGTCTAGCATGTTGTAAATCATAATTGAAGGAGATGCTAATCGAGACTCCATTTGGAGGAGCAAAAACTTATATTTATTCCCCTCCTAGCTGAAACTGTTTTGTCTATGTATAACTGCACTTCTTGGATTTTATTTGGGATTTAGAATGCTAAAACGGAATTGAATTGCTCTTCAGACCAGAAAGCCGTAGACAGTTGGTACAAAGTAGGTTAAATGGCCCCTGAAAATTCTAGAAAAGGCTCTGAAGCAAACCTTGTTATTTCTGCAGACAGGCCACCCCTCATCATCATGAGGCGTCTCGAATAGAGCTGATGCTGCCATCTGGCCCTGCAGACACTGCCCAGCAAAGGAGCCCAACGAGGAGCCCTCATTGCTTAATTATAATCACAGGCAATGCTCACCAAGAGAAAGCAAGTGAGAGGGAAAGGTTTCAATTCCCCCAGAGAAATACACCTCACACACTGACAATGCCCAGGAGGAAACTGTTTCTTCACTGCCTGGAGAGAACAACACACAGTCTCACCAGACTGGGGCGTAGCTAGGGCACCAAACAGTACGCGCCTCTGTCTTCTCTTTGGTGGGCAAATAGAGCTGCTCTCAAGTAGTTCAACAAATGCTGTTTTTCCTATTTCTTTCTTTCAGGAACTATAGATTACGTGAAAGAAACCAGAGAACTAGACTTCTGCTCTGAGATCTGATTATCAGCAACTGCCAGTAGAATTCAGAGTCGGGGGGCCAGGATGCTTCAGCTCCCCATGGACTCTCTGAGGAACGTGCCACCAATCAGTGCTCCCACTCCCACTAGCTCTGCTTGGACTTTGGGGGCCAAGACATCACATTAACACTCTCATCTCTGCCAAATCTCTTCATATCTGTATTGGAGGAAAGCAAATCTTCTGGACAAATTGAAGCCTCCATAAGGTCTTTATGTTTTCAGATAGCCATGCTGCTGCTGCTGCTGCTGCTAAGTCGCTTCAGTCGTGTCCGACTCTGTGCGACCCCATAGACGGCAGCCCACCAGGCTCCCCCGTCCCTGGGATTCTCCAGGCAAGAACACTGGAGTGGGTTGCCATTTCCTTCTCCAATGCACGAAAGCGGAAAGTGAAAGCGAAGTCGCTCAGTCGTGTCCGACTCTTAGCGACCCCATGGACTGCAGCCTACCAGGCTCCCCTGTCCATGGGATTTTCCAGGCAAGAGTACTGGAGTGGGGTGCCATTGCCTTCTCCATCAGATAGCCATAGGCTAATCCAAAACACAAAACAAGCAAAAACCCAAAGAATATTTCATTCATTGCATGATCCTGCTCTTAGGTTACCTTACTCCACTTTCCCTGCAACTGAGCTCTATGCCTAGATATTCACCAATCTGATTATTTCCTCCTTGGGATTGAGGTAGAATGACTGTGTGTAGGATGAAGGGGCAGAGAGGACAGGGTCTAGTTAAGTCCTAAACTAAGAGTGAAAGGACAGATAATTCCAATCTTTCTGTTCTAGTGATGTGCACAGAGCCCAACCCCTTCTTTTGCTGCCCAACATAACATACAATTTTTTAAAAAAAGAAAAATATCTCATCCTGAATCTTTTTCTTCACCGTCATTATCATCACCTTGGAACAGTAATATCAGATAGAAGGAGGTAGACCCAAGATACCTCGGGATTTTAATATGATTTTTGGACTAACTGGATGTAGGAGGTGGAGGAGTAGTCTGGAATCTAGGCTGAGTTCTAGATTTCCAGCCAGGAAATTGTTTGAATGGTGGTACTATTACAGAGACTAAGATTACAGAAAGGATATCAGGTTGGGGAAAGATAATGCGGTCAATTCTAGATACTTTGAGTCTGAGGAATCAGCGAGCAGGTGAAGTTGTCTGGTAGGCTACTGATTACAGGCTCTAGAATTCACAGGCATTGTCTAGTGGACAGAAGTAGACTTAGGGGTCTTTGACATAAAGGTGGGAGAATGAATGAGAACACCCAGTGGGACTATATAAAGTGGAAACCCAATTGGGATCAGAAGTCTTGGGAATACCAAAAGTATGCAGCAAACAGAATAGGAAGAAAGCACAAGTATTTTCATTAGAATAATGCCAGCTATACTAAATCTCAGAGTTCTGAATGATAGAAACTTGTTTCTCATGCATATATTTCTAGTATAAATACTCATGGTTAGTAAATGACTTCCATGTGGACATTTAAGAACCTCAGTTCCTCCCTCCTTGGCCAGTTGGGGAAAGATCAAGAGTAGAGGGTCAGATGCGAGGTTTGGAGGGGCCAGACTTGGAAGAGGCATATATCACTTCTGCCCACAGTCTGTTGTCCAGAACTCCATTTCATGACCACACCTAATTCCAAGAAAAGCTCAGAAATGTCATCTAGCTGTATGCCCAGGAGGAAAGTAGAATGGACTTGGTAAGTAGCCAGCCATTCTCTTCTTCACAAAACTAAGAAGAAACAAAGAGATAAGCAAAGATTATAAAGAATTGTTATCTCAAGAATCAAGGAAAAAACTTCCAGTAAAACATGTATTTTTACACTTTTACTACTCTATAACATTGCGGGGAATATCCTCTTATTCACCTAACTTTTTTGTAATCTGCTCAATTACTTCCTTTGTAAAGGAATCGGATTACAGGAAATCATAGAATGAACATTTGGATTTATAAATTCAGTTTGGGCACATTTTTTGGCAACTGCCTGATGCTAACAGCTTAAAGGCTATAGTTTTGGGGGTTACCATCCTGTAACCTGCAAAGTGATCTGGCTAATGACTTTGGATGGTAATGGAAGGTAATCTATACCATTTCTCTTCAGAACCTAACCCACCAGCTCAATTTATTTTTCCGCCAATGCTCCAATAATAACCTGCTCTGATCACCTGTTCTTACCATCATCACTCAAGTATCTATATATCCTTAACATGAGTCCCACCTTGGCCCCTGGCTGCTTCACCATCGTACATCAGTCCACCATGCTCCCTAGAACCACTGCTTCAGAACCAGTAAATCCTCTGCCTCTTCAGCTCTCCTCTAGCATTTCCTTGATCTGTTTTAATTAAAACCTGAGCATACTCTAAGTACCCTGCTTCCCATATGGTCTCCAGAACAGTCAGTGTTTATAATCTCATACTGTATCTATCCCAAGATTAGAAGTTCTTTTTACCGGCAGAGCCCTCTGACTCGCCATTCTGTGTCAACCCTCTTTTTTAAAAAAAGGTAGGAGAAAATAAGGGAAGGAAGAAGGAAGGAAAGAAGGGAGAAAGGGAGATAGGAAAGAAGGGAGGGAAACATTATCTAGCTCCTTGAGTCCTAGACCCTTGGCTACATCACCCTGTCCTTCTGTGTCAAGTCAATTTCACCAAGAGTGAGGTGCCAAGTGGGATCTTTATTTTTTTCCCGGAATTGACAAGTAAAGCCAACTGCTGAGAACAAAAAGCACCAAGTAACCCAGCTACCACCCCTGGGAGCTTCTTCCCTCCTTATCCCAATCCCCACCCCATTCAGAGTTCAGAATAGCGCCTCTCCCCTTATCTCCCTCAAGGCTGGTAGACAGGCGCTTCATGCCACCAGATCTGGCACTATAACAACAGATGCCAGCCGTGATATAGGGAAGGGCTGATATATATAAGGCTGCACAAGGGCTTTTGTGTGGTTACTTGGAGGAGTAGAGTTGAGAAGGAGAAATCCTCTTGTCTTCCTCCCCGTTATCAAGCAGTAGGAGAATATTCCAAAAGTGCTCTTTCCCCTTTAAGTTCAGGAAAACTTAATCTGTCCTCACATCCACTAAGCCAGGGACTGATGATTTTCTACTCCCTAAATAAGGTCTAACAGTGCAGGACTCTGGCTGGAATTTGGAGACAGAAGCAGAATAGAAAGGACAGAGTTGAGAGAGGAACTAGGAGGCAGGATGAGAAGGTGGGCAGACTATATTCTCACCATTTTAGATGTCAAGGAAAAGTGAATTTCCATGGAGAGAGTGTGGTATAAATACTGCAGAAGATGTTAGCAGTTCCACAGTCCACCCCCAGGAGAGCAGGCTAGTTTAATGACTATCTCTACAATAACTTCCAACGGTGTACCACAAGCCTGACCTCTTCTCTGAGCTGCAGATGTGTATGTTTATTTCTTTATTTGATTTCTCCACTCAAATGGCCCAACAGCAGCTCTACTAGTTTGCTAGAGCTACTGTAACAAAGTGCCACAAACTGGGTGGCAGAACAACAACAATAAAAAATTGTTGTCTCACCATTCTGGAGGCTTGAAGTCCAAGATCAAGGTGATGGAAGGATTAATTCTTCCCAAGAGCTGTGAAAAGTGAAAGTCAGTCGTGTCTGACTCTTTGCAACTGCATGGACTGTAACTTGCCAGGCTTCCCTGTCCATAGAATTCTCCAGGCAAGAATAATGGAGTGAGCAGCCATTCCCTTCTCCAGGGGATCTTCATGACTCAGGGACTGAACCTGGGTCTCCTCCATTGCAAGCAGATTCTTTACCATCTAAGCCACCAAGGAAGTTCACGTGCTGTGAGGGACAGATATATTCCAGGCCTCTCTCTTTGGCTTATGGATAATGGTCTTTTCCCTGCCTCTTTTCACATCATCTTCCTTCTGTGTATGACTTCCTCTTTTGCCAAATTTCCCCATTTTATAAAGGCATCAGTCATGTTGGATTGGAGACCCGACCCTGCTCTAGTATGACATCATCTTAACTAATTATGCCTGCGAAGACCCTATTTCCAAGTAAGGTCCCTGAGGGTTGGGACTTCACCATATGAATCTGAGGGGACACAATTCAACTCACAATAACATCTCACATTGGCCATGTCCCCAGTTAATCTCAGGACCTCTTCCCCCAAACCTGATCCTTTCCCAGTGTTCCTCATCATGATGAATGACACCACCAGCCAGCCAGCCAGCCTGTGAGCCAGGCCAGCCATCACCTGCTTTGTTTCATCATCCGCCACAAATTTTGTCCACAAATTTTGTTATATCCTCGTATGTCCAAATATTTCTAGAATCCATCTGCTGCTTTCTTCTATATCAGCATCTTCCCTCCAAGCCGCCATCATCTCTCGCTTGGCCTTCTGCAATAACAACTTGATTGGTTGTCCCCCTTCAGCTTCCAATATTTTTTTTAAAAAAATACAAGTCTAATTGTGCCACCATTACCATCACTTAAAATAATTAAATGGCTTTTCATTGTCCCTGAATCAAAATTCTTAACATAACTTATGAGGTCCGCAGAGTCAGGACATTTGCCTACCTCTCCAGTCATATCCCTTCCACATCACTTTCTACTTCCAGCACCATACTTCGCTTTTTATTTATTGTCCTTTACCATACTTGAGTTTTTCAAGCTTGAGTATGCCAGGCTTCCTCCTCCACACTCATATGCACACTCCTCTGAATAATCTCCCCTCTGTGGTCTTTCTCCACTATCCGTATTTAGTTCTTACTTTTCATTCACTCAAACAGTCAAAAAACTCTAAGTATTTACTACGTGACAAGGCTCTGGTCTAGTCACTCAAGGCATATCTGTGAGCAATCCATTAATTAATCCATTAATCCAGTGTGTGCATGCTAAGTCACTTCAGTCGTGTCTGACTCTGTATGATCCTATAGACTGCAGTCCACCAGGCTGCTCTGTCCATGGGATTCTCCGGGCAAGAATACTAGAGTGGGTTGCCATTTCCTTCTCCAGGGGATCTTCTCAACCAAAGTATTGAACCTGCATCACTTATGTCTCCTGCATTGGCAGGCAGGTTCTTTACCACTAGTGCCACCTGGGAAGCCCAAGTAATACCAACAGTGCATGTGGACAGACTGTAAACAATACACCTAATAACTGGATTAATGGCATATTAGAGAATGATAGGGCTTCCCTTGTGGCTCAGCCGGTAAAGAATTCACCTGTAATGCGGGAGACCTGGGTTCAATTCCTGGGTTGGAAAGATCCCCTGGGAAAAGGAAAGGCTACCCACTCCAGTATTCTGGCCTAGAGAATTCCATGGACTATACCCATGGAGTCACAAAGAGTTGGACGTGACTGAGCAAATGATAAGGAGAATGATAAGGGCTATGGAAATACAAGAAAAGTAGAGCAACATAGGAATTAAAGGAGGAAGAGTACAGCAGGGGCGGGGGAGTATGTGGGTTGCAATTTTAAATAAGGTGGTTAATATGGGCCTTCCTGAGAAGAGGAGATTTGAGCAAGGATCCCAGGGCAGTGACAGAGTTTTCCAGGTGGGTATCTGGAGGGAAGAACATTTCAGGAAGTGGAAGCAGCCAGAGCAAAGACCCTCAGAAAGCGGCATACCTGGCATATTTGAGGACTAGCAACGGGGACATTGAACTGTAGCAGCGTGAATAAGACAAAGAGTTGTAGAAGTGGAGTCATGGTAGGACTAGAGTTGGGGGGGAGGGGGCGGATCATGGAAGGCCTTGTAAATCTTTGTAGGAACTTTGGCTTCTACTCTGTATAAAATGGGAAGTTTTCATAGGAGTTTTATTTGCAAATGAGAACTAAGATCTGATTTAGTTTCAAACACATTAATTTAGTTTGCTCTTTGAAAACAGACTTTGAAGGGTAAAGATAGAAGCTGGAAGATCAATTAAGAAACTGTCAGGTAATCCAGGCAGGGGACAATGATGGTTCAGAGCAGAAGTGGTGGATGGTGGTCCCAGGTCTTAGGGTGCTACTTGGCAAAGGGATAAAATCAGTGTGCACTGGGGAAGATTAGCATGAAAGAATTACCACACACGTTACCAATATCCTTCCACCGAAGACCCTTCCAGCTCAAAACACTGTGCTCTTTTGTGCCTCTTTCGGGGTCATGTAAGTGTTTGGAGTCCTTTATCCCCAGTTCTCACATGCTTGGCTTTCTGGACTCACCAGAGGACCAGGGGTGCTCACTCTCCGTCTCTCCTCACCACTGCTTACCTACCCAGCCTGCTAAGCTGCACAGTTGTTTTGAAATGACTCTTCCACCTTCTGACTTCCTAACTTTTCTTCTCTCACCAGAGCATTGCTCACAGTTTCCTGTTGACTCACTTTTCACTTTCTCTTCACCTTCCCAGGTCTGGGTTGAGCAAGAACTGCATCTTACTCACACTGCCCTTCTCTCCACGGATGTTCCTGGAGCTGCACCTTCTCCGCTGTGTTCCTGCTCAGAGACCAGTCTCAGTCAGGGGACGCCTGCTGCTCCAGCGGCAGCCCAGGGTCACTGTGCCAGCATTCATTCATCCTTTCTCTGCTTCCTCCCCTATATGTTCCTTTGTCTGCTTTCTCTCTCCTCTCTTGTGTGAAAATGGCACTGAATTCCTTGTTTTTCCCCTTTCTTTTCCCTTTCAACCTTTGACAGTTTCTGCTTATTTGTGTCTCCAACCTCAAAAATACATTTGTTAACCTTCTTCCTGCCCTTTCTTTGCGAGGACTTGACTTGCTTATTCATCCACAAGCAATCACCAAGGAAGCTAGATAAGTTAGTGTGGGCACCAAGCTCTCTGAATGCCTCTTATCAACCCTGGGAGCCCTGAAAAATGAGAAACAGCACAGAATGTTGTTTCTCAACACTTAAAAGCAGGTGCCCAGCGAATAGAATTTTGTCCCTGTACTCCTAGAAGAGGATTAAGGACAATACAAGAATATTTCATCTAGAACTCTACAATAAGCAATGTCACCTTTCCAGAAAACAACTATGAGCTGGGGAGAATGTAAAGAGGTCTCTCACTGTCAAAACATGGTGCAAACTCCAGGCATGAAAACTGACGCATGTGACCCATGGTAAAGTCACCTAGGATTTCATCGTCACCCATTTATGCTTATTTGTGTGTATTTTCTACAGTGGGGAATCAGATGTCCAACCTCATAGCCAATTAGAAATGGCAAATTTGAAGAAGGGAGATATTCTACCTTAGGCAAGAAAACTTACAGCAGTAAGAAGAAATAGTACACAGTCTGGAAGGAAGGAAACAGCTCTAATAAGTTAGCACTTGAACCATATGGAAGAGTGGGTTATAGGCTGACGACTCTATCGCAGAAAAGCTGCTCAGATACGAGGTATAGCTTTTTGGCAATTATGACCTAAGAGGAAGAAAAGAAAGGTATGGAGACTCTGGGGTGTGGCAGGGGGGACAACAGCAGCGGATCTGAGGTGTTGCATGAGGGGCTTTAACGTGTGGGGAATGATTCGGTGACTCACGAGCTCTGCATGTTTCGTTTTCTCCGCGCCCACATCCCTACATCGACCATCCCTGCTCCGCATTCCGGGCCCAGTGGTTTTCTCACCAAACCACAGACTTCAGAGGAAAGAGAGAGAGTATTAAAGTGGCCTCCTCTCATGGTGGGCCCCATCTGTCCCTCGTCCCTTTAGTCCAGCCAGAGACCTGGGAAGCTCCACACAGCCCACTAGGATGTCCTACCTAGACGGTACTCCTGTCCCTTAAACACAGCTAGCGGTGATGAGAATCTACCAGGAGCTTTCATGAAAATAATAGCATCTTATCTTCACTGTGACCTATGGGGGAGATACCGCCATCCCCAAGTTATAGGAGAAACTGAGATCTGCTAGAAGAAGAGGTCAGACTGAATTCAGTTCTACTGAGGCCAAGCCTATGGCTGTTATACTATCTCATGCTACCCCGATGTACAGACAGCTGTAACCCATCTCCTATCCATACCCCAAATTACTTGATCATTGCAATTCAAAATACATTTTCTCTATCCCTTTTAGAGAGCCAAAACTTATATTTTTAAAGTTTCTTGGTATTGTGTTTCTTATAAAAATGATCCAAGTCTAAGATCTGTAATTTAGGTGTTCATGATTCAATTACTAAGATTTAGGAAAATTTTCTCAGTACTGCTGCACTACAACTTACTTACCTCTAAGTTATTTATCTATATATTCAGCAAAGCATTTTTGGAAAGGCCTTACATTTTTGGTGATGAATTATTTTCAGATGATTCCCAAATGAATTAGCCTAGGTGAGAACAAGGGTCATGGGGTATATATATTATCTCCCTTTACTGGTTTAATGAAACTTCACTTGTCCACTGGAATGTTGGCTTTGTTTGTTTGTGAACGATGATCAAAATCAGTAAAAGACTCAGTGAACACAGTCACACTACAACCATTGCAATAACTACCCATTTTGCACCTATATTTGAGAAGCTTTCTCAAAGGCACTTTAATGAGCTCAGTTGTTTAGGTTGATGTAAGCATTAAGACGTGAGAAGAGAGGATCAGGTGAGCACTCACTTTAATAGATTCTGCAGTGTGCACCTTATGCCAGACTTGAGCATTTCTCATACTGGGGGTCTAGAAATCACATCCGTGGTGATTATCCAGGTGGTCAGTTTTTACATTCCCCCCAGCACTCTTTTAATCTTCTTCTACTGTAACAGATAATGCCTCAGCCTTCTGCAAGATTCATGTGTGTGTATGTGTGTGTGCTCAGTCACTCAGCTGCTCAGTTGTATCCAACTCTTTGCAACACCACGGACTTTACCCACCAGGCTCTTCTGTCCATGGGATTTTCCTGGTGACAATACTGGAGTGGGTTACCATTTCCTCCTCCAGGGGATCTTCCCAATCCCGGAATCAAAGCCATGTCACCACTGTCTTCTGCACTGACAGGTGGAATCTTTTCCACTGAGCCACTGGGAAGCCCTCTGCAAGTTTTACTCTGGTTAAAGCAACAATTATTCACATGATTGTGAATAGGTGTTTTCTCCACAATCTGACCTTCAATCATATTCTCAAACACATCCTTCCCAAGTTTCAGAAGGGAGCAAAAGAGTGGATAGGGGATTCCTCTTCTTGATGTTCATGTCATAAATCATTTCTGTGTTGGTTACCTATACCCACGAAAAAAGCTGTAGTTTTCTCAGTGTGGACAACTCTCCACAGTCTGTAGTAGATGAATGGCCAACACAGAGGGGCACTGCACAAGGCTGACGCTATTTTCCACTGCTTATAAAGCACGGTGGCAAGTCAGGCATTTTAAGTCATCCTGTAAACCCCAAGGAAATGTTTCCTGACCCACCAAAATTGCCTGTGAACATTAACAGAAACTCCTATTTGAACATAATAGTCATGAAATGGAGGTGAAAATGTAGAATAATGAAGTGCAGCAGGTTTTTTTAATAAATCTTTGCTCATCCATTCAACAAATATTTCCTAAGCAATTACTGTATGCAAACCATACTCTTAGGAACTGGGTTGGGTGACTGGTCCAAGGAGGAAAGCAACAGATTCGTCAGTGTGTCAGGGTCCAGTCAAGAGCGCAGAAACCATATGGGGTATTTCAACAGGGTATCTATCACGGGAAATTGGTGACCCAAGTGTTGGAGGACTGAAAAGACCTTTCAGAGGGAAGAATGAGGTAACACAGACTTATTAATTATAGGAAGTAATATGCACCTCAGGCTGGGGAAACACAGGGAAAAACTTAGAAGTTGGAGGAGGCACCCCTCGGAGTTGGGCTTGGTTATCTGCCTCTCAAAGAGCTGGGGTTGTGATGCCTGAGATGAGAACTGGCACAGTTGCTGCCAGTGCCTCTGAGAGACGCCAGGAGGTGGGCTCCAGAGGTTGGAACCAAGTGCTGCTGATGAGGTGGTGGGCCATCCCTGAGATATGGCTTTCAGGAACATCAAACAAACAGGAAGGAGCAGGTCCCTTCTCCTTCCACCACCTTCCAGTCTCTCTCCTGATGCCCTTAATGACAGAACCTAACGGGAGGAGGTATGTCATTGGAGCTGAGTGAGGAGGGTGAATCTTGAGCTGAGTGTGTTCTTCGCTTAATAACTGGCATACGTGGCTTCTATTGTCAGATCTAACAGGGAAGATGAAGCACGCGTGCAAATGCAAAGTTAAAATTAATAAGTAACCTCAAAGTTGTATGACGTGGGTGTTCTGGGGAGAACATACTTATTTCCAAGTAGGGAGATGAGGAAACACTTTAAGGAGGGAATGAAATCTCACATCAGACTTGAAACACAATAAAGTCTGAATAAATTGAGAGAAGATAAAGGGAACTTCAGGCAGAAGGTACAGGGTGGCAAGAAACCACAGAGACCAACAGGTTGGGAAGTAGGCTGGGAAAATATCATAGAGGGCTTTGAATTGCACACTAAAAAATGCTCTGGATTTTTAAACACTTGAACACTAAATTCTGCCAGATTGTTTGAATCCCTGGTGACAATATTCAAATTTAGTGCAGGAAGTTGGGACATCTTTTCAGGGTGACAAGAGCCCTTACAATAAAGTAGATTGCAAGGCCCATCAAAAATCAAATTTGTGACACTGTAATTTTATAGTACCAGGCTTTCCAGCAGTAGCCAGTAAATTGAAGAAGTGCTAGACATTTCACTAAACTCAGTGTGGTGTTTAGATCATTTGCAGTTCATTTTTGGCATGGTCTAGAGGTGGAGACACTTTCCATATAAATCTCTGCCCAGCCGCTGCGTGCACAATGGTTACAGTGACACACCAGCTGCGTGACACAGTCATCTCTCATTCCTGAACACAGACAAGGATGTCATCCGCTCTGTAAATAAGTCTATTTATTTCCCTGTTGATGGAAGTTACCGCATTCAAACAATGTGCCTTCGGCAACAAATTCTGGCAGCTGGGGGTGGGAAGACAGAATCAACTTGGGGTTGGCCTTATTCGTTTGAATCCATGGTGTGATGTGTAGGTAAACTGGCTCGGGGGAGAGGAGGGAAGCCTTGATCTTTTGTAGTGTTTGCTGATTTCTGTGGTGTACATATATTAATACCATGGCCAATTCCAGGCTATCAATCTGACATCACTAACCTTGAGATTGGGCAAAAATGTGCAAAATCAACTCTTTCAGACCAGAGTGAGTTAGCTCCAGCACAGTGTGGTAGATGTTAGATAGAGGAAGAAATGATACGAGGCAGCCAAGTACAAATGGCCTAGAAATTAGGATGATAATTAGGCTAAGGGAGAGGAGAGACATAGAACCAGGAATCGATAGCTCTTCCCAGAAGTATTGAAAGCCCTTGGAAAGGTAATCCTAGGGGAAGAGAAGAAGAAAGAAGTGACCAAAGATGTGCAATCATGGTCACCTGTCTCCCAGGTGGTGCAGTTTTTTAAATTCCCTGACCACTTTATTGAGAAAAAGCATTTTACCCTCCCAAAGTCTACCTTAATATTTTCCAAAGAACTTAGGAGGGACTTCCCTGGTAGTCCAGTTAAGAATCTGTCTTGCAGTGAAGGGGATGTGGGTTCGATCCCTGGTCCGAGAACTAAGATCCCACATGCTGCAGGGCAGCACAGAGGCTGCATGCTGAAACTAAGACCCAATACAGACAAATAAATAAATATTTTTTATAAAGAACTTGGAAAAATAAATTATATCTGTTAAAATTTCTGAGGCTAAGATGTAATTTTATATGAGAAATGAGGCATATGCATAGCTTTCATTTTTTATTCTAGAGATCAAATGTTTTCCCCATGACTCGGAGAGATGTCCCATTTCTTTGTACTGACTAGGTCAATAGCACAAATAAATTTGTTCTGTAGTATTTCTGATGCATGGTGTGTCAGTCCTATGTAGTCGTTTGCTAATTGCCTTGTTCACAAACCTGAGTGTGGTAAAATATTTTATTCAGCCATAAAAATAACGACATTAAAAATTAAATTAATAACCATTAAAATTAAGTATTAACCATTCAATTAAAGTTAAAAATAAATCCAGGGACTTTTAATTCTCCTTATGGAGAAAAACAAACTGAGTTAATAAGCTTGACAAATATTTAATAAATATTTAACATCATAGCCACATCCTACATGGAGAAGAAAAAAGTTAAAATTTGATATCAAAGGTTATAAAACTGTCTTACGGCTGAGCTTTTACAACACCTTTGAGTTAAACTAGGATGCTGATGGAGAGTAAGCTTGTGTTTTCAATTAAAAAGAAGGCATATAAACCAGAGCCAGTATTCGGTGCTTATTTTCAAGAAACCAATGAGGTCTAATCAGTTTCTCACAGAAAACAAGGAATTTGAGTGCTGACAAGTTCTTAAACTCTGTGCCATGCTCTACTCAAACACAAACGTATGAGCACACACAGACAGAAGCAGCAGCTGCAGCTGAGCCTACAAAGGTAGGGACTGGAGAAGGGATCCTGCTTTGCAACCAATGCAGCTTCCCACCTCATGCTGGAAGATCGCCGCATGCTTATTCTGCCACCTTGTGTGATGCACACATATTACAAGACAAAACATCTTCAGACACTTGTTCTATTAGCCCTTATGATGCTGGCTTTCTTCCTTGGGGAAAAAAAAAAAATGGACGGTTCTATTTCAAGGGTTACTACCACCAAATCATTTGTTCAACTGAAGAGCAGTGATTTGACTCCCAAGATGTCCTTATCTTAGGAGTATTAACTGGTGAAGCTAGGGCAGAGAGGCTGGACCACATAAAAACACAAAAGGATAGGTTTATAAAGATGTGGGAATGGAGGACTTTTCTGGTGGTTAAGACTCTGAGCTCCCAATGCAGTGGATCCAGTTTCGAATCCTGGTCAGGGAACAAGATCCCACATGCCACAGCTAAAGATCCTGCATGCTGCAAGGAAGATCAAAAATCCCTCATGCCACAACTATGACTTGGCATTGCCAAATAAATTAATTGAAAAAAAAAGATGTAGACACGCTCTTTCGGGGCTCAGCTGACTTTTCGTCCTGGGAACCCCCCAGTGGAAATAAGGTGGAGCTCAGGGGACCATGATGCTTATTTGGAGTCCCCAGGAAAGTCATGGGTGGGTAATCATCCTTGGTAGTCTCCCACTCACCACATCCGCCATCATGCAGGCATTGAGGCCAGCTCCCACACGGTGACTTCACTGTGCCTGCATTTATGCTTAGTAACAGCAGCAGGGATTTGGAACCAGATATTCCAAATGACTTCCTGACCCCTCTGACTCAACATGGAAGGATCTACCTGCCAAAACTGAGCTGCACTTGGAATTGAGAGACATTATGAGCTGTGAAGCCTGCCTAACAGGAACAAGGTTACATCTTCCAGACCACACATCCTGGACGAACCTTTACTGAGAGTAGGCCAACGATCTTTAGGTTTGACATGAAAACTTGTCATTTTCATCTGTTTGGGCAAGGCAACTGAATCATATATACTCTGATTCCAAAGTGAGTGCCAAATTTGATTCCTGGCACTACTGAAATGCTGCTGCCACTGCTGCTGCTAAGTCACTTCAGTCGTGTTCGACTCTTCACGACCCCATGGACTGCAGCCTACCAGGCTCCTCTGTCCATGGGATTTTCCAGGCAAGAGTACTGGAGTGGGTTGCCATTGCCTTCTCCCACATAGTAGGTGGCTGCTCCTAATTCTATAAATAGCATTGAAGTGTGGTCAAAAGAAAATTGCAGGAAGAGAGAGGAAGACCTGAAATATATTATGCCTGACACTTAATAATGCTGATATGCTTAAATCTTATACATTGATATTACTGAGAAAATAAAGGGTTTTTTCCTTCTAATCTTGTTATCATTTATTGAGAAGAATTTAACAGGGATGGTATGCTGTGTGATGTTGTGTTATATAGTGCAATGAAGTTCATCAATGGAATGCCTACTCAAAGTTTAACTGTGACATCACTGAAAGCACTATGGTAATTTACTGGATGTTTACATAATCATATTGCCAGAGCTGTCTGCAGCAGAAGACCTCAAGTTCCTTTATGTGAGGAAAAGATGAGGCTGCTGCCCAACCTGATA
Organism: Giraffa tippelskirchi; assembly: GCF_054371585.1. Taxonomy (NCBI): domain Eukaryota; kingdom Metazoa; phylum Chordata; class Mammalia; order Artiodactyla; family Giraffidae; genus Giraffa; species Giraffa tippelskirchi. The sequence goes on from NC_137283.1 coordinate 124,777,555, forward strand.
AATTCTATCCTTCAGAGTAATCCTACCAAACACAGAAGCAAAAGGCTGTAGAAAGAGGTTTTATTAAGAGAAAGCAGCAATGAGCCATCAAACTTATTTGCACAGGATCACATTCTGCCTCCACCCTTAGGACTGGGTCACTCAAGCTCTCAAACCAGGACCCACTTCAGATTGGGGGAGAGAGGGACCTTTTCTGACTCTCCCAAGGAACTGACAGAACTCCTGGGTTACACAACAGTCATTAATCCTCACCCTCAAGTAAAAATGCCCTTCTCCAGGTTTTTTTTTTTTAATTGGAGGATAATTGCTTTACAATATTGTGTTGGTTTCTGCCATACAACAGCATGCATCAGCCACAAGTATACAGAAAATCTGCCATTCTTCTCTGAGCAGGAAATGCAAGGGTGAAGTGAGAGTTGTCTAATCCCCCTGCCCTTTGGGACCTTCTCCTTCAAGGACAAGAACCAAGACATGTTCTCTGTAGCCCAATCTCAGCACAGAGCATATGCACGGCAAAGGACTACTCACATTTATTGCTTGAATGATCAAATGAACTAACTCTTAAGTTAGGCACAAAGATTTCCAATCATTATCAAGGGTTAAACTTTTCTGTTCAGGAGAGTATTATTTTGCTTAATCTTCCAGAATGACATCTAGCAATCTTTTCAAACAGTTTCTGCCACCTGCTTCTATATTTGTTATCATCCATCTCTTTTCTGTCAGAAATCTTTGTGTTATATTTAACTGAGATCCTAAAAGAAATTTAACATCTCCTGATCAGCATCTTTTAATTAGCATATTGAGCTTCCCTGAATATAAGAGTAAATTTCAATATTCATCAAAGCTACCAATACTGACAGTTGAAAAACACTAGAACATTAAAACAATTGATGCAAACAGAAATAAATTTCTAGAGAATCCTTACCAGATAGGAAAACAATAAATAATGACCAGGAAAAACTATTCCCATTTGTTTCAGAAATGTCTGTATCTTCTTGCAAAATAATTTTTTAGAAACCCATGATGTTTCAATAATACACATCTACTAATTTGGTAAAGCATACAATGACATGTGAAGGGCTTAGAACACTGCCTAACACACAGCAAGTAAGAGAACATGTTATTATTTATAAAAGGTTTTTCCAACTCACAAATATTTAAGGAGATAATGGGACTTTTAAAGTAGCATTAGCAGGATTAAGAGCTAGATTCATTTAAAAATTGAAGAATCATAATTCGTTTTGCCTTAAAAAGTGTAATTTAATTGGTGTTTCTGTTACCACAAGCAGACAACTAGCCTGATCTCCATCCCTATGGAAAAGTGAAACCAGAAAAAAAAATAGGTTTATATTTTAAGGATTTGTACAAAGTAAGGAAAAGAACATCATCAATATAAAGATAAATGAACACTAAAACAGGCTACCTATGATGATTGGAAGATCTGTTTCTAAGGATGTTTAATGAGGGTCTCAATGAGATAAACTGAAAGACTCTCCTCTTGAGGACATAGAATTGATTACTATGGAGAACCTTTCCTAACTCTCTTGAAGTTTAAGAAATGTTGTGATTGGCATGTAATGAAGCAAAAGACCCCCAAAGAATCTTAATTCTCTATAAGAGAGAAAAAAAATCATATAATCTGAGCATAAAAAAAAAAATCACACCCAGAGGCAATAGAGTTTCAAAGAAAATCCACAAATACCTGGATAGCCCTAAACGTACTTGTTCTGTCTGGCTTCTAGGAGCACCATCTTTACTGCACCATTTCTGCCTTCCTTTTGTCTATCTCACTCTTGTAAGCAAGAAAACAGATCAAAGTATGGAAAAGTTCTTTTCAGGTGCTCGACAGAGCAAGAGTCTGTGTATTTCAAATGATGCCTGTCACAGGAATAAAGCATGCCAAAACACTGGCTATACATGATTGTGCTTCCAAGCCTGAGAATAATAACCCCCAGATTAAGACTAAGCCAGCCAGAAAACCAAGAAGATGGATTCCGAGCAGCTCTTGTTATGGGAGAAAAATAGACTTTTTTTTCAGATTTACAATCAAGACCAGTGGTTTGAGACCATTCGGGACTTGTCAAGCTGAACAATATCCGTTTATGTTATATTGGAACAAAGGTTCTGCGTGTTGTTTACGCAGTTCTAGAACGGTGCTTTCAAAGTGCAGACTGGGAACAACAGGATCAAAACTGCTTGGGAATTTGTTAGAAATACAAATTCTTGGGACTAACCCTGATCTGCCAGTCCAGAAATTCTGGAAATGGAAGCTAACAGTCACTGTTTTAACAAGTCTTCTCGGTGATCCTAATGGCAGCTAAAGTTTGAGAGGGCTTCTCTGGTGGTTAAGACAGTAAAGAATCTGCCTGCAATACAGGATACCTGGGTTTGATCCCTGGGTCGGGAAGGTTCCCTGGAGAAGGGAATGGCAATCCACTCCAGCATTCTTGCCTGAGAATTTCTCCACAGACAGAGAAACCTTCTAGGGTAATGGCACTGAAGTGTTTCTGGAATCATGTTAGCCCTCATCCTGAGCCAGAAGAATCATAGGATGAAAATTTACTCATTCAAACTCATTATAATAGAACACTTGTTCAGAAATTAGATGTCATGAGGAACCAAAGGAAGCAATTGAAATGGTTGAAAGACTGAACTGGATAATGGTTCTCTGTGACTGAATTATAGTTCCAAAAAAAGACACAAGGAATTGTGACATAATTTGCAATTAATATGTGATGCTTTTCTTACGAATTACGAGCTTCCACATGTTACAGCTGATGTATAGCTGAGTGACATCATTGTGAAGTAAACCCTGAGATTAAACAAATGACCTGCTGAAAACTGAAACTGTTTCTGGAACAGAAAAGACACGATGGTCTAAATCTGAGCTGTGTGCTCATATTAATTCCACAATGGATGCAGAAGTTCACTAGCTGAATAGGAAACTGAATATATGTTGTGTCAAATATTGCCATTGAGTCTGGGTGATATTCTGATCACTGCCCCATTCATAAAAAAGCTGTCTGTGTGTTAAATCAAATAGTGACACTAAAAACAAAAGATATGTTATGGAAACACACAGAGGAAAAGAGAACATACTCTCTGACGACAACAAACTAAAAACTAAATAATGATATGCTTAAATGAAAACTTCATTCACTGGGGCAAAAAATAGAACCATCTTCTGGAAAGCAATTGGGTCAAGGAGGAAATCAATCTGTATAAATAAACATAATTTTCTATATGTTTATTACTATAGAATTAAAAGGCTATATTTGGCATGGTCTGAAGTAAAATATATACACTATAGTTCAGTTCAGTTCAGTTCAGTCACTCAGTCGTGTCTGACTCTTTGCAACCCCATGAATTGCAGCACGCCAGGCCTCCCTGTCCATCACCAACTCCCGGAGTTTACCCAAACCCATGTCCATTGAAGTCAGTGATGCCATTCAACCATCTCATCCTCTGTCATCCCCTTCTCCTCCTGCCCCCAATCCTACCCAGCATTAGGGTCTTTTCCAATGAGTCAACTCTTTGCATGAGGTGGCCAAAGCATTGGAGTTTCAGCTTCAACATCAGTCCTTCCAATGAACACCCAGGATTGATCTCCTTTAGGATGGATTGATTGGATCTCCTTGCAGTCCAAGGGACTCTCAAGAGTCTTCTCCAATACCGCAGTTCAAAAGCATCAATTCTGTGGCGCTCAGCTTTCTTCACCGTCCAACTCTCACATCCATACATGACCACTGGAAAAACCATAGCCTTGACTAGCTGGACTTTTGTTGACAAAGTAATTAATGTCTCTGCTTTTAAATATGCTATCTAAGTTGGCCATAACCTTCCTTCCAAGGAGTAAGTGTCTTTTAATTTCATGGCTGCAATCACCATCAGCAGTGATTTTGGAGCCCAAAAAAATAAAGTCTGACACTGTTTCCACTGTTTCCCCATCTATTTCCCATGGAGTGATGGGACCAGATGCCATGATCTTAATTTTCTGAATGTTGAGCTTTAAGCCAACTTTTTCACTCTCCTCTTTTACTTTCATCAAGAGGCTCTTTAGTTCTTCTTCACGTTCTGCCATAAGGGTGATGTCATCTGCATATCTGAGGTTATTGATATTTCTCCCAGCAAGCTGGATTCCAGCTTGTGTTTCTTCCAGCCCAGCATTTCTCATGATGTACTCTGCATATAAGTTAAATAAGCAGGGTGACAATATACAGCCTTGACGTACTCTTTTTCCTATTTGGAACCAGTCTGTTGTTCCATGTCCGGTTCTAACTGTTGCTTCCTGACCTGCATTACAGGGTTCTCAAGAGACAGGTCAGATGTACACTATAAGATATACATAAAATTTACTTGGGAGTGTTGCTAGGAAACAACTTTTTGAAATAAACTATTTCCTTCAGAGCAGCTGAATCTGAAGAACAATGAAAAGACGGGAGAGATGTTCTTTGTGTACTTTGATGTCTTGGTCAGAGAAAACAAACAGCTTGTAAACATAAATCTCAAAAACAGTACATGAGGATGACTCTCTGAACCGTAGGAGCTGATTCACCAGGTGTGACTGCTCATAGTCGCACCCAGTGCAAAGTGATCCAGGACAGAAGAGGTGTTTCCAGCGTTTGTTCTGAGTCGCTTCAGCTTTCCCAACCCAGACTCCAAACTTGGGGCCACTTGTTCTCCTGGACTGCAACTTGCTTTGATTCTTTTCATAGATTTGAGACAGAAACTACAGAATACTGTACCCAAAATTACAGACCAGTCCGTGTTTCCTCACGTTTAATCTCCCAGCTGTAACACCAAGGACTTTTCCAGTGTTGTCTACCATGCTTTCAACCCTCTGTCAGCGGTGGGATACTCTGACGATCTGAACATTCTGGACTCAACAGCCATTCAGACTGATGACTGTGGGCACCAATACAGAGAGGTTTTGCCTGTAGCTGCAGCTAAGGTTCTGAGGGACATGATCTGGAGGCAATTCCAGCGAGGAGTAGAGTAAGGTGTGTTCTGACTCCTCTGAGGAGAGAAAACTTTTTCCCTCAGTCCTCTGACTGTACCTACAAACTAACAGATATTGAGGTCTATAGTGACATGGAGTTATAACCTTTTTAAAAATCTTAAATTGAGTATAGAGGGAGACGTTTTTCTCTAACTTACTTACAGAGGTATTTGTATGGCAGGAACAAGCAGGCAGAATTTCAAGAGAAGAGTAGTTTAACCTAGTGGTTTGGACTGCAGCCTCTGGACCCAGACCTACTGGGTTCAAGCCCTGGCTCTCACTAGCCTCTCTGTACCTTAGTTTTCCCATCTGTGAAGAGGGTGAATAATACCTATTGCACAATGTTCTTTTGAGATTAATTGTACTAATAGTCACAAAATGCTTAAAATGATGCTTGCCATCCCGGTGCTAAGGTGTATCAGTCATGTCCGATTCTTTACGACCCCCACCGACTATAGACTGCCAGGATCCTTTGTCCGTGGGATTCTCCAGGCAAGAATACTGGAGTGGGTTGCCATTCCCTCCTCCAGAGGATCATCCCTACCCAGGGATCAAACTAGCTTCTCTTAGGTATACTGCCTTGGCAGACAGGTTCTTTACACTAGCACTGGGAAGCCCAAGATGATGCTTGTGTGCTGTGCTTAGTCACTCAGTCATGTTTGACTTTTTTCAACTCATGGACTGTAACCTGCCAGACTCCTCTGTCCATGGAATTCTCCAGGCAAGAATACTGAAGTGGGTTGCCAGTCCCTTCTCCAAGGGATAGTCCCAACTCAGGAATCAAACCCAGGTCTTCTACATTGCAGGCAGACTCTTTACTATCTGAGCCACCAGGGAAGCCCCCCCAAAATGATGCTTAATTTAGTCACTAAGTTGTGTCCAACTCTTGTGACCCTATGGACAGCAGCCTGCCAGGTTCCTCTGTCCTTAGGATTTTCCAAGCAAGAATACTGGAGTGGGAAATTATGTTGGTATATAGTAATTTGGACTTCCCAGGTGGCATTAGTGGTAAAGAACCTTACTGCCAGTGCAGGAGACTTGAGAGACTTAGGTTCGATCCCTAGGTCAGGAAGATCCCCTTAGAGGAGGGCATGGCAACCCAGTCCAGTATTCTGGCCTGGAGAATCCCATGGACAGAGGACCCTGGAGGGTTGCAAAGAGTTAGACATAACTGAAATGACTTAGCACACACGTAATAATTTACTTATTAATGGCTGTTAAATAAATTTAAGGTGGTTTTAAGCAGATACTCTGAAGGTAGGAGCATGTCTCCTCTCACTGAGAAGATAAGAGATCAGACTTGCGGATGAGGCACAGTGACTTTAGTAGACCTTGCTTCTGAGCAGTCGTTTTAGCCTATGAGACCTAGCAATTGAAATGAAAAAGAGTGCATGACAGAGCCACAAATCTCAGGCCCATTTAGGGCATTTTTCCTGAGATCTTCAATAGGCCAGCTAGTAGTACAATTAAAGCTTATTTAGCTATAATGAAATGGTAATAAAACATATTAAGCTTTATGGATCTACTCATAGGCAAATTTACAGTCAAGGGTTCTTTTTATTTACGAAGTTAAAGAGAAAGGGAAAATATAATCAAGCTATCAATTTAGGGGGAAAAAAAACACAAGGAGCTTTCTGTCAGAAAACAGACAGACATAATCCTAATAAAATCAGAAATTAAAAAAAGAAACATGGTAGAGTTAATAAATTTGAGCTTAGTTCAAAAAAATGAAAGGCAGAAACGGCACAATTAGAGAAAATAAATATTAAAAAGTGACAGAAAATATTTGGAAATTATAAAGTACACCATCGATAATTATAAGCAAATAAACAATCTCAGCTAAAAAGACGGTTTTCTGGAAGAAAAACATAAATTACCAAAACTGACTTAACAATAGAAAGAGAACCTGACAAGAGCAATGCTGGTGAAATTATTGATAGAGTTATTAAAGAACATTCCCCCATAAAAGGCTTCAGCCCATTAACCAGGGAATTATTTCAAACGTTCAAGGAGCAAAGAATTCCCATGCTGAATATAAACAGTTACTGTATTGAGGAAAAGAAAAATACTCACATTATTCAATGGAGTGAATATATATCCCTGATACCAAAATCTGAGAAAGTTAACATGAAAATTAAAATCATAGACCAATTTTACCTATGAATATAGAAATAAAAATACTAAGTATTATAAAATATTAGCAAAGACAATCCAAGGGGTATTAAAAAAAAATCTACCAATTCCAAGTAATTATTATCCTAGGATTTTAGAGGGTTCAGTATCAAGGAACTTTTTATTTTATCACAATAGTAGACTAAATAACAAAAACTAAATTGTTCAAAAGATATTTAAAAGACACATGATATTCATTCCTATTAATGATACTTTCAAAAAGGGATAAATGGCTACTTCATTGACATTATTAACAAAATCTTTTCCAAATTAATCCCAACATTATATTTCATATATATATTTTATATTATAGTATCTTTTCCCAAATGGAAATCCCTCAGAAATACTGTCATCTAAAATGAAAACACATGCAGTTCTAAAAGAAAGAGGAGAGGAAGTTGGGATAAGTATGAGGATTGTTGGTCCAAATAAGTTGAACAATATTTAAACATATTTCTAACTGCAGGATGTCTTGGAAATATTTGTATGATACTGTGAATTGCAAATCTCAATGAACTGCAAACATTTTTTGTACAAAGCACTAGTCCCCTCAGAATACAGTTTGGGAAATGTTGTCCTGAAGGGATTCCTTTTATATCCAAACCAAATAAGTAAGGCTATCTCCATCATTGCTTATATGGATTTAGAAATTCTGACCAGAATTTAAATTTCTGACCAAAAAAGGATGATAAAGAGTTAGAAAGAGACAAATATTATATGATATCACGTACGTGGAATATGAAAAATAATGTGAAGGAATGTATATACAAAACAAACAGACTCATGGGCATAAAACACAAGTTTATGATTACCAAAAGGAGTGGGGAGGGTCAAATTAGGGGTATGGGATTAATAGATACAAACTACTACGTATAAAAAGAAAAACAACAAGAATATATTGTATACACAGGAAATTATAGCCATTATCTTGAAATGACCTATAATAGAATATAATCACAAAGAAATGGAATCACTATGCTATACACCTGAAATTAACACAGTAGTGTAAATCAACTATAATTCAGTGTAAAAAAAAAAAGAAGGCATATAAACCAAACAAAATAGAGTTATGACTATTAAAGGAACATAAAAATATGGATCATATGATATAATATCATAATATAATGATAATTATAATTATTACAATACATGTGCACTCTCAATGGCAATAAAACACATGAACCTTTATGCATGTTCCGTATGAGAAAAGTGGTCTATATGAAAAAATACAAAGGTTTATGAAAATATAAGATGTTTTAATAAATGAGCAGGCATATGATATTCCCAAATGAAAATTTGAATATTACAGTCAAACTCCCACTTGGATTTACAGGGACTTAAAAAGATGACTTTATTGTTCATCTGAAAAATAGAAAGTAAAACCAGGTTTTGTTATACCTTGACAGTGTGATTTCAATAGGTAAATTGGAAAGCAATATGATAAAACAAGTCAAGAATCTTTAAATAGATCAACCCAGAAATTCTGTTTTGAAGTTATAGCCAAAGAAAATAATACAAAATCTAAAAGTGTTATATTATGTGTGTAAACATGCTCCATATTTCATTATTTATAATGACAAAAATTGAGGCAAGCCTAAGTGGTAATAGCTACCATTTCCAGATCACATACTCACTGAATACATGGCAGAGTTTATAGATATGAAAACTGAGGTTCAGAGAGGAGAAATTACTTTTCTCTGATCACAGAGAAAAAAGTAGTTGAGCGTGTATTCAAGCACAGTTTCTAGGGAAGCCCATGTTCTTTACACATCTCGTGCTGCCACTAAAGCAGTAAAAACAAGGGACTACTTAAATAAATATCTCTCATCTGTTTTTCAGAGTGTTAAGACCCTTCACAAATAAGATGCAAAGATTTTGTAGTAAAAAGGTCAATGTTCATAATATTGTGAACTGAAAGGAGATAAAAGCATATATGTACACTGTAGCAACTGAAAGGAAAACCCAGATGCCCAGAAAAAATGACTGGAAGAAAACACCAAAATGCTAGTAGTTTTTCATTAGGGGGATGACTTTGTAGACATTTTTTCCTCTTGTTTCCAATTTGTTGATAAGTTATTATAGATACATTAATTTTATCATTAAAAAAGATAAGCTTATAAAACAAAAGAAGTAAAAATAATATGTCCCTGATAGCTCAGTTGGTAAAGGATCCACCTGTGATGCTGCTGCTGCTGCTGCTAAGTCGCTTCAGTCGTGTCCGATTCTGTGCGACCCCATAGACGGCAGCCCACCAGGCTCCCCCGTCCCTGGGATTCTCCAGGCAAGAACACTGGAGTGGGTTGCCATTTCCTTCTCCAATGCATGAAAGTAAAAAGTGAAAGTGAAGTCGCTCAGTCATGTCCGACTCTCCGCGACTGCATGGACCGCAGCCTACCAGGCTACTCCATCCATGGGATTTTCCAGGCAAGAGTACCAGAGTGGGTTGCCAGTGCCATCACCTGTGATGCAAGAGACCCTAGTTTGATTCCTAGGTCGGGAAGACCCACCAGAGAAGGGATAGGCTACTCACTGCAGTATTCTTGGGCTTCCCTTATGGCTCCGCAGATAAAGAATCTGCCCGCAATCCGGGAGACCTGGGTTCGATCCCTGGATTGGGAAGATCCCCTGGAGAAGGAAAAGGCTACCCACTTCAGTATTCTGGCCTGGAGAATTCCTTGGGGTCCCAAAGGGTTGAACATAACTGAGTGACTTTCACTTAAACTCCAAAAGAGAGGGGGAAAGTCCTGTGTCTAAAACAAAATTTGTTTCTTTCATAGCACTTTGTAGGTACTTTGAACATATTATGAAATAAACACATGTGCTGTGATTAGACTGAAACATATTGATGTACAACATTTAGCTTTTTGCAAGAAACTGAATGCTCACCAAACAGTGTTGGACAGGGAACAACAACAACAACAAAAAACCTTATCTGATTGAAATTACAAGGGAGATAGGATAAATACAGTATCTATTTTGAGATTTGGCTTCAACATCATCGTATATTGATTTTATAATGTCCAGAGCAACTAAACAGCAAAAACACATACTATGCCACACAGTACATTGTCTGAAGTTACCTTGGTCATCACCTAAATTTTAGAGAAGAGGTAAGGGGCATAGAGACACTATCAAAGAAAATTGATTTTTTACAGCTAATAACCTGTGCTTGGTGGCAGAACACAGCATCAGAATCACCATTCTGTGCTCAGATAATTTCACAGCCTTCCCTGCTGTTCGTCCAACACCCCCACAGTTCTCCATCTGCCGCCAGCCCCCTCCTGTCCCAGACTTTCTGATGACCACACAAGTAGGGTTCAAAACGTGACCCAGTAATTTGTATGGCATCTTTGATCCTCAGCACTTTTTCTACTGCAATACAGAGATTAAAGCCTCAGGAAGGGAAAAATGGTGACATATCTTTCAGGGAAATTGAATTTTTCCTACCAGAGGTGAGAACACTTAAGGGAGAACTTTATCCCCAGTACAACATTTCCCCTACTTTAGGAAAGCAGTTTGGCCTGGAATGGAAGCAACGTCCTCTGGACTCAACTCTCAGCCCTCCTGTCTAGCAAGGTTATTTACTACTACGCGAGCACTCTTCCCAGGTTTAGATGCAGTTAAGATGAGCACCTTTAGAGAACAGGCTTAACATCTGGATTAAACCTACATAAAGTTTCCAGGCAGAGCCGCAGGCAGCTGAGCCTCAGGCAGCTGCTAGCAGTCCCCTTGAGGAAAAGGATCCCCAGGTAACCATCCCCTGGTATTCATCCGCTGGTGCCTATCCCCTGGTACTCATCCCCTGGTACCCATCTCCTAGGATTCATCCCCTGATACCTATCCCCTGGGACTCATCCCCTGGGACTCATCCCCTGGGACTCATCCCCTGGGACTCATGGGCTTCAAAAGTGGTGCTGGTGGTAAAGAATCCGCCTACTAATGCATGAGATATAAGTGATGCAGGTTTGATCTCTGGGTTGGGAAGATCCTCTGGAGAAGGAAATGGCAACCCACCCCTGTATCCTTGCCTGGGAGATTCCAAGGACAGAGGGCCTGGCGGGGTACAGTCCATGGGTTCACAAAGAGTCAGACGCGACTGAGCGTGTTTCAGCCTCCTTCTTCCTCTTCTGGTTGACACATCTTTCTCTCAACCCACTCCCTCTGCCCCTAGACCAAGACTCCCACTCCCTGAAGCTGACATCACTCAAGTATCGATCTGATTTAAGCAGTGCACCAAGCATAAGTTTGCGACAGACAGACTTAGTCCTCCCAGTGGTGTTGACACCCCAAATTTCCACCAACTCACTACTGACCTCGGGGGAAGTAGTCTTTAGAAGTCACCATCCTAGAGCATAGAAAATTCAGGGAATCACTGCCGTTTAACCATATTCTCTGAACATCAACTCCCACGAGGCCCACACCCAACTCATGAGCTTTGTGAGTGATTGTGCGCCCTAGTTGACTGCTGGTAAAAATCTACAACGCCAGGATTAGCTCAGTGCAAAATTGACACCAAAATCAGAATTCCTCTACTGTTCTGGGTCTCTTCCACTGTTTTAATTTCATTTTTTCACTGATGTTACCTTTGTTTGTAAATTAATTTTAAAAGTCATACTAGCCACAAATCATAACTTCAAATTCAGATAGAATAATATCCCCAGCTTCCCTGGGTTGTTTTTTCTTTCTTTTCAAAACAAATGACACTGGAAATTAAATTAACTTTTTTTTTTACTTAAAATCCCAGTGCACCTCAAACTGAAGAAAAGAAACTATTAGTACTCAGGTAACCTAGAATCCACTTTTGCAATCAACAGAGAAAAAAAAAAAAACCAAATTGCTATTGTTTGCCCTGTCAAGGCTGGTTTAATAGGATTTTCCAATACATAAATTAGAGATCTTGAAGAGCGAAGGCTGCATGTGAAAGAGATAAATGTGCTTCAGGATCTGTGATCTGGGCAACTCTGCTCTAGAAATTAAGAGATTTTAAAGGAGCACCAGAAATTGGGTTAAGACTATATATAATATAGATATAAATTTAGATATAGATATATAGATAACGTTCTGCTGACGACTTATGTTCTGGAATTTATATTATAATTCAGGAACACTTCAAAATAATTCCTAAAATGAATTATAATTTTCACAAATATTTGTATAACAGTGAACAGAGTGAAATCTTTGCTAAACCAAGCAAGAATTGTCCCAGCAAAAAGAAGGACCTCTCTTTGCCTCTTAGGGGCTCTTTTGTGATTACATATGATTATGTACATGAAGGTAAAGAGTAATATATAATGCTGCCTCTCTCAAAAACCTTGTAATCAGAGCTGCTCAATTAGAAGATTCTGGGTAATTAATGCAAGGGCAGAGATATTTAATCTGGGGAAGAAATAATGTCAGCACAAGAGATAAATAAATGTGTCCTTAAGTCTAGTTAAAATCTTTGTTCAAAACTCTGCAATTATGCTGATGAAAGGGTGTAGCTTCATTCATTTTCTCAAAAGGGAAACACGGATATTACCTTTTCCCTATTTGGGACAAAAAAGAAATGGAGTCCACACACTTTCTGAAAAGAGATTTTCACATTGTCTTCTTCTCTTTCCCAGCTGGCAGTGTTGAGAGCCAGGACACAGAAGGAAGCATATGTCCTCAAGTCTACATACATGAAGGGCTAAGTCAGGCAAAGAAGGTGCTTTTAATTAAGAACCAAATGGTACCTTTAATTATCTCCAGTGCTTCAAATAGGATGAGTATACTGCCTGTGATTTAAATCAGAAATCATGAATCAGAAAGGTGGTTATCACAAAGTTCATATGAATTCCCAGAGCCATCTAGAGGGGAAAGAAGGAGAAGAGGAGGAAGGAACAAAAAGCAGGACTCACTTTCTGAGCATCATTGTATGACAAGCACTCTGTTTGGTGTGTACTCTTTCAGTTCAGTTCAGTTCAGTCATTCAGTCGTGTCCGACTCTTTGTGACCCCATGAATTGCAGCACGCCAGGCCTCTCTGTCCATCACCAACTCCCAGAGTCTACCCAAACCCATGTTCATCGAGTCAGTGATGCCATCCAACCATCTCATCCTCTGTCGTCCCCTTCTCCTCCCGCCCCCAATCCTACCCAGCATTAGGGTCTTTTCCAATGAGTCAACCCTTCGCATGAGGTGGCCAAAGTATTGGAGTTTCAGCTTCAAACTCAGACCTTCCAATGAACACCCAGGATTGATCTCTTTTAGGATGGATTGATTGGATATCCTTGCAGTCCAAGGGACTCTCAAGAGTCTTCTCCAACACCACAGCTCAAAAGCATCAATTCTGCGGCACTCAGCTTGCTTCACCGTCCAACTCTCACATCCATACGTGACCACTGGAAAAACCATAGCCTTGACTAGACAGACTTTTTTTGGCAAAGTAATGTCTCTGCTTTTAAATATGCTATCTAGGTTGGCCATAACCTTCCTTCCAAGGAGTAAGCGTCTTTTAATTTCATGGCTGCAGTCACCATCAGCAGTGATTCTGGAGCCCCAAAAAATAAAGTCTGACACTGTTTCCACTGTTTCCCCATCTATTTCCCATGGAGTGATGGGACCAGATGCCATGATCTTAGTTTTCTGAACACTGAGTTTTAAGCCAACTTTTTCACTCTCCTCCTTCACCTTCATCAAGAGGCTCTTTAGTTCTTCTTCACTTTCTGCCATAAGGGTGGTGTCATCCGCGTATCTGAGGTTATTGATATTTCTCCCAGCAATCTTGATTCCAGCTTGTGTTTCTTCCAGCCCAGCGTTTCTCATGATGTACTCTGCATATAAGTTAAATAAGCAGGGTGACAATATACAGCCTTGACGTACTCCTTTTCCTATTTGGGACCAGTCTGTCGTTCCATGTCCAGTTCTAACTGTTGCTTCCTGACCTGCATACAGGTTTCTCAAGAGACAGGTCAGATGTACGCTTTACACTTACTATATGTTATGATGGTATGTCTCTACAATGAGTTCCAAGAAAGATAAAAAGATCATTCAAATTTTTAAAAAAATCAATCTAAATGGAAGACTGTGGTTACATTAAACTATAAATAACTATAAACTATAAATAAAGTGTTATAATAAACTATAATTAAAGCACTAGTTGCTCAGTCATTTCCAACTCTTTGCAACCCCATGGACTATAGCCCTCAGAGGCCACTTTGTCCATGGAATTCTCCAGGCAAGAATACTGGAGTGGGTAGCCATTTCCTTCTCCAGGGGACCTTCCTGACTTAGGGATTGAACCCAGGTCTCCTGCACTGCAGGCAGATTCTTTACAGTCTGAGCAACCTGAGAAGCCAAAACTATAAACAGCAATAGCTAAGAACAGTTGAGAAGACATTTCTTCTTTTATGAATTGTTCAAGGTGTTTGTTTAACCTACTGATATATATTTGAGGGGCCTAGTATTTGGAAGGACATAGGATTATTATTTTTAAATATGACATTTATTACTCCAGTCTGAATTCCTGGGAAAACACAAGCTCTCTAGTTTGAACCTCTCCAGAAGCCATGTGAATTAAGAATCATTTCTACTATGTGTTTTCACTTCAGTTTAATTGGCATGAAGGTATGTAGGGGAGAAAAACTGCCTCTACAAATACTGCCCACCTCCATTTTAAAACTATAAATATCAAAAAAACAATAATTCTCGTATGTTAGTATCTATAAGAGTTGCCCAAATGGTGCGTACATGTGTGCACCACATTTTAATACAGCAGATTTGGGGAAAGGCCAAGGAATGTGCATTCTTGAAAACACCCCTGATGATTCTGATGTAGACAGCTTAGATCACACCATAAAAATGCCCACCTAATGTTTAGAAGTTAGCACGATACAATGACACTGGCCATAGTTACTCTTACAAAGACTTTGTTCCAGCTACAGAAAAGTCAGCTAGCTCAGTCAACATTGGTTGAATTCATTAATTAATTGACCCAGTGAAATCAAGACTGAAGCAAAAGTTGAGTCTGGGACATAGACTTAGAGCTGCCAACTAAGCTAGAATGCAGCCCAAGTCACAGCAACCTAAAACTTGGCTACAGACCGTGCCTACTCATCCCCTCTTCAACGTTTCTAACTTTTTCAAAAGAACAGCATCTATAGCAACAGCTTTTATTATAGCATCCAACTGTGACAAATTATTACTTAGCAACGAATCTGGAATTCCCCAGCTTGGCGGGGCTGGGGGGAGTTGGTGCTACGTGAAGAAGGTCAGAAGCTGTCTGCTGCAGCAAGCCACACTTGTGCTCACAGCACATCCTACCGTTCTCTCTCCTTTGCTTGGCTGAAACTAGATATTCAAAAATATCTTCCTTAATCTGGTTCTTTGCATTATGCTTTGCTGGCAGTTTGAAAATCTGTCTCTTTAACAAGTTGATACCTATGGGCCAGGTAAAAACTTTTGTGCTGAACATTTGGCTTCCTAGAGTCCTAAAAGTCTTGCAGGGACTTCCCTGGCAGCGCAATGGCTAAGGCTTCGCCCTCCAGTGCAGGGGGTGGGGGTTCAATCCCTGGTCGGGGAACTAAGACCTCACTTGCCTCATGTCCAAAAAAAAAAAAAAACAGAACATAAAACAACAGAAGCAATATTGTAACAAGTGCAATAAAGACTTTAAAAATGTGTTTCCCTAGTGGCTCAGATGGTAAAGAATCTGCCCACAATGCAGAAGATCAGGTTCGATCCCTGGATTGGGAAGATCCCCTGAAGAAGGGAATGGCACCTCACTCTAGTATTCTTGCCTGGAGAATTCCATGGACAGAGGAGCTTGGTGGGCTACAGTTCACAGGGTCACAAAGAGTCAGACATGACTGAACGACTAAGCACACACACACACAGTCACTCTAGTTATTAATACTGACTTGTATACTAGAAATGTGCTGGGAGTAGATCTTAGTTGTTCCCTCATGTCCCCACACCCCAAAAGCAACTCTGTAAAGTGAGGTATACATTAATTAGTTTGACTATGGTGAGTCCACATCAAAAAAAAAAAAAAATCTTAAAAAAAATAAAAATAAATAAAGTCTCCCTCCCAATTCCACTTCCAAAGACAGGAATAAAAATGTCAAGAAATGCACACTTCCTGGCAAGAATATGCCTGCCACTGTTCCAAAAGAACCTCCCCCTGCCCTGCTGACTCCTCTGGACAGCCCCTGTCCTGCCTTTCACCCACGTGTCTGTCTGCGCTCACAATTCAGTGAGCACGCCCTTCACATTAGCACTAATGGAAAGTAGGCTTGTGCCCTGAAGAGATAATGGGCCAGCCCACCTAAAGAAATAAGCCCTCTAAATGCCTGAGGCAAATTGGTACCTGCCCAAGAAACATCTCAGCAGGTAACACTGGGGCAGTCCCACCCAGTTAAGTCAGACAGGGTACTTACCTTCCTACCCATTTTGCTTCTCCATCCTTAAACCTCAGAGAAGTGGGATGCACTCCAGCTAAGCTTATCTGGAAACTTTTAACTTTAATCCTCATAGAAAGAAAAGGATTTTGAAAGGAAAATTTAATGAAACTTCAAACCTCATTAACCGTCCCCACAGGGGCAGGCTACTGGCAATGAATCACAGGCTACCTTGCCTAATGGGAAAGGTAAGCTGACACTAGACTTGAAATCTTAGAACCAACCTGGGTCAGCAGCTCCTGCTTGGGGTCAGAGGCACTGAAGCCCAGAGCCTGTAAGTAGGTTCCTCTGTTACACCCAAAATGTAGCTTTAACAGGCATGAGGAGAACTTGTTCTGTCACTCTGCCAACTCTCCCTCCAAGATTTATTTGTATTTATCAAGCATTTTCATTAAGCATTTCCATTTCATGTAAGCAAATGCATTAACGAGGAAATAAAGTATTTCTTCATTTTACTTTCTGCATCAGATGAACTTCTCTGACCTCTGAACTTCCAGTAAATCTTCATAACATTCAGGAAAGCCAAAAAGTCAGGAAAACTAAGTCTTGATTGGAACACAATGTGTATATATATATATGCATTTCTTGACATTTTTATTCCTGTCTTTGGAATATATATATATACATACATATATATATATTCAGAAGCAACGTATAGACACAATAATATATATACAATGTATATTGTGTATATGCAGTATATATACATAATATATATACATAGAAACAACATGTATATATATATATATATATATATATATATATACACAGATATATATACACATTGAGGTGATAGAAAGGACAATAACCATATTCTTGCACAGTATTTCTTAATTTTTCCAGCAAAACTTCACATCTCCTATCCTTCTCAGTGCAAGCATCACCATTTCTGACCTGAAATATTTTCCAGATACTAAAATGTAATTGTAATTATTTCTATAGGAAAATGTCAGGCTGAAAAGAGCAAATTTCAATGGGTTTTCTGACGATGTTACTCTTGTAAACTAGATTTAACAAGCAGTCTTCATGAGTTCAGTGGAGAAAACCACAGTGATAAGCCTCCCTTTCTTCCCACAATAACCAACATGGAATTTCTATGACCAGTTTTCTAACTCCTGTTTTCACCAACCAGTCCTACAGACAGCCTGTCCTTCCCCAGTCTAATTTCCCAGCTGCACCCTAAGTCCACTTTGTCATCAAAGTTCACATCGACTTTTCCAACATGTGTTTCCTAACAGTAACTGGCATTGCTAGATTTTGACAGTCATGGTATTCACATAAATTGGTGACTAATAAAATAACTAGAACAATAATTACTATTTATTGAACATTTTGAGTACACAAACTATGTGCCAGGTACTGATAACTACATGCTAAAGTAACTACAATGCAAAGTAGGTATTAGACCCATTTCATAAAGGACCAAACTGCAGAGATGTTCAATTACATGCATAGTTTTATATTGCCAGTAGCCAAAAAAATAACGTCTGTTTCATAAAAAATACCCACACTCTTTCTAATGAATAGACAGGAGTCTACCTCTTTCCAGTATCAACAAATTTTTTCTTAGACTTGACATTACTAACCAGGAAGAAAGCCTACCCAGGCTGATATTTAACAGCTTTTTGTTTTAACCATGGCCATGATTACCACTTCCGCTGTTGCTGCTACTAACATATCTCTTAATTACTCAAATGCTGTTAAATGTTTTTATTAATTTCATGTTTGATAAACAATAATATTCAACAAGAAACTCTTAGCACACAATCAAGTGTGCCTACACAAACACTCTGAAGATCAGTTTCAGAAATTCTTAGAAGAATAATCTTGATATCATTTTGGCCAACCTTCATGGAATGCATCCATGATAGATGCTCACCGTGTTATTTATGACATTTTTGTTGCATGCATTTTGTTGCTGTTGTTGTGTTTTTAAACTTGCTTCCCACCTCCTCCCTATCCCACTGACTAGGTACTAGACAGTGTTTTGCCCTAGCGGAAGTTCAGTAAATGTTTGTCTGATTTGACTCAAACCATTAGATATACAGTCATTCTCTGAAATGCGTAGGTGGGTGAAATAATCCATCCAGTGAGCTGTTAATCTGCTAAACTATCAATTAAGGGCACAGCCATCCATAACAGCAATCATTAAAGACTACTAAATCATTTATCTTGAAGTCTGTAAAACAGATTTCTGTTGGCAGACTTGAACAGCTCAAAGCATCTGCGCGATATGAATGAATAGGTCAATAATCCATACATTAAATGGTCACTGAGTACTAAAACTCTTTGAAATGATAGGCCATTAGGGCTAAGTCAGTTTCTTTTATAGATTTAAAACTCACTTTCAAATAGTCTCTATATATAAATTTCTATGGATGAATTGAGAAAGTACGTGTTCATTCTTTTACTCAGAAAGTATGTATTGAATACCTGCCATATCAATGCAATACAATTTATGAAGTATATAAGAAAAGAATGTTGTCCTTAAAGAGCTTACAATCTAGTTGAAGTGTCATCTAAGTAGATGATATTATAGCAATTTTTTTATTATTTGTGAAATTTTCAAAACATTTTTATAATCTTTTGACCCCCTTAACTCATTTCTCCACCAATACCTCCCACCTCTGGTAAATACCAATTTGTTTTCTGCATCTATGTACTTGGTTTCTTGTCTGTTTGTTTTAGGTTCCACATGTAAGAGAGATCATATGGCATTTGTCTTTGATTTGTTTCACTTAGCATAACCATACTGTTACAAGTGGCAAAAGTTTATTCTTTTCATTGTTAGAAGACGATTGCTTCTTGGCAGGAAAGCTATGACAAACCTAGACAGCATGTTAAAAAGCAAAGATGTCACTCCCCCAACAAAGGTCTGTATAGTCAAAGATATGGTTTTTCCAGTAGTCATGTACAGATGTGAGAGTAGGACCATAAAGAAAGTCTGAGTGCCTAAGAATTTATGCTTTTGTACTGTGGTACTAGAGAGGATTCTTGAGAGTCCCTTGGACAGCAAGGAGATCAAACCAGTCAATCTTGAAGGAAAACATCCTTGAATACTCATTGTAAGGACTGACGCTGAAGCTGAAGCTCCAATACTTTGGCCATCTGATATGAACAGCCAACTCATTGGAAAAGACCCTGATGCTGGGAAAGACTGAAGGCAGAAGGAGAAGAGGGTGACATAGGATGAGATGGTTGAATGGCATCACTGATTCAATGGACATGAACTTTGGCAAACTTAAGGAGATGGTGAGGGACAGAGAACTCTGTCATGCTATAGTCCATGGGGTCGCAAAAAGTCAGACATGACTTGGTGACTGAACAACAACAACAATGGCTGAATAATATTCATTTATATATCCATAGGCTTCCCAGGTGGCACTAATGGTAAAGAACCTCCCTGCCAATGTAGGAGATGAAAGAGACACAGGTTTCATCCCGGGTCAGGAAGATCCACTGGAGGGCATGGCAATCCACTGCAGGATTCTTGCTGGAGAATCCCATGGACAGAGGAGCGTGGTGGGCTATAGTCCATAGGGTTGCAAAGAGTCAGACACAGCTGAAGTAACTTAGTGCATACACCTACACACACACACACACACACACACATGCCACAATTTGTTTCTCCATTCATCTGTTAATGGACACTTAGATTGTTTCCATATCTTAGCTGTTTTAAATAATGCTGCATGAACGTGGGGGTATATTTTGCTTTTCAAGTTAGTGTTTTCCTTTTCTTATGATACATATCCAGAAATAGAATTCCTGGATCACATAGTAGACCTATTTTTTATTTGTGGAACCTCCATACTGTTTTCCCAAGAGGCTGTACCAGGTTACATTCCCACCAAGAGTGCACAAGGGTTCCCTTTTCTTCATATCTTTGTCAATACTTATTTCTTGTCTTTTTGATAATTGCTATTCTAATATGTGTGAGGTGATATCTCATTGTAGTTTTGATTTGCATTTCTCTAACGATCAGTGATGTTGAGCAGTTTTTCCTGTACCTGTTGGCCATTTGGATGCCTTCTTTGAAAAAATGTTTATTCAGATCTGCCCACTTTTTAATCAAATTTTTGTTATTAAGTTCTTTATATATTTTAGACATTAATTCCTTACCAGATATGTGATTTGCAAATACTTTCTTCCATTCATAGGTTGCCTTTTTACTTTGTTGATGGATCCTTTCACTGTCCAAAAGCCCACTTGTGTGTGTGTTTGGTTTTTTTATTGCTTTTATTTTTGGTGTCAGATTCAAAAAGTCATCACTAAGACATAAGTAAAGGAGCTTATCACCTACATTTTCTTCTAAAAGTTTTAGGGCTTCAGGTCTTATGATCAAGTCTTTAATTCACTGGAGTTAAGTTTTATGAATGGTGTGGGATGGTGGTCCAATTTCATTATTTTTTATGTGTCTTTCCAATTCCCCAACACCACTTATTGAAGAGACTATTCTTTCCATAGAATATATTCTTGGTTTCTTCATTATAAACTACTTAACCATATATGCATGGTTTTTTCCTGGGTTCTCTATTTTGTTCTACTGATCCATATGTATGTTTTTATGTCAATATCATACTCTTTTAATGGCCATAATCTTTTAATATACTTTGAAATCAGAGAGTCTGATACTTCCATCTTTGTTCTTCTTTCTGAAGATTGTTTTGAGAAAAAAATTCAAGTAAAGAAGGAACTATGGACTTCCAAATCAAGTAATATGGCAAATAAATATACTGAGAATTTCTTTCTTTATGAAACATCTAGAAACACTGGATGAAATATAACAAACACCCTTTGAAACATATAGCTGAGATCATAAAATGTAAAGTAAATATCAAGAGACTGAAAAAAAAATTGAAAACCAGTATAGTAGCCGGATGTAGATTTGGCTTCTATTGGGTGTTTACTCTTATCTGTACCTCAATTTTAGGTTTCATCTTTCTTTCAACAACAACCTCCAGGGAAATAAGACCTTGGCAGTGGGCTGTACTGCAGCCTACCAGGCTCCTCTGTCCTGGGATTTTTCAGGCAAAAATATTGGAGGGTGTTGCCATTTCCTTCTCCAGGGGATCTTCCTGATGTGGGGTTCAAATCCGTGTCTCCCATATCTCCAGCATTTCAGGCAGATTCTTTACCCACTGAGCCATTGGGATAAGCGAGGTTTACCCACTAAGCCCCCTGAAGAGCTACACTCTTAACAAAAAACAATAGGCTTAATCTGGAAGATAAGCTTGAACAATTGCTCTAAATGCAACACAAAGGAATGGAAATTAGGAAAGAGAAATTAAGATACATGAAAGACAGAATGAGAGGCTCCAACATAGGTCAAATTGGATTTCTAAAAGAAAATCATGAGAATAGAAAACTAATATTTGTAGAAATTATGACTGAGAATTCTCCAAAATCGACTCTGTAGATAAATGAATTCTAAGACTAATAACAACAATAGAAGACAAAAGGCCTTGATTGACTGCATGTTGGGTCCCACCTGTGAAATTTATATGTTAAAATCCTAACCCTCAATATAATGATATTTGGAGGAAATTAGGTTATTAGTTGTCATCCCTTCCCTCATATGAGGATACAACGAGAAGGTGATAGTCTGCAAGCCAGAAGAGGACCTTCTCCAGAACCCAACCATGCTACCACTCTCATTTCTCATACTTACAGCCTCCAGAACTGCCAATTGTTTACAAGCAACTCAGTCTAATGGTATATTGTTATAACAGCCCAAACTGACAGAGTGATGTATTTCAGTTCAGTTAGTCATGTCCAACTCTTTGTGACCCCATGGACTGCAGCACTCCAGGCCTCCCTGTCCATCACCAAATCCCGGAGCTTGTTCAAACACATGTCCATCAAGTGGGTGATGCCATCCAACAATCTCAACCTCTGTCGTCCTCTTCTCCTTCTGCCTTCAATCTTTCCCACTATCAGGGTCTTCTCCAGTGAGTCAGGTCTTCGCATCAGGTGGCCAAAGTATTGGAGCTTCAGCTTCAGCATCAGTCCTTCCAATGAATATTCAGGGTTTATATCCATTAGGATTGACTGATTTGATCTCCTTGCAGTCCAAGGGACTCTCAGGAGTCTTCTCCAACACCACAGTTCAAAAGCATCAATTCTTCAGTGCTCAACTTTCTTTATAGTCCAACTCTCACATCCATACATAACTACTGGAAAAACCATAGCCTTGTCTAGATGGACCTTTGCTGGTAAAGTAATGTCTCTGCTTTTTAATGTGCTATCTAGGTTGGTCATAGCTTTTCTTCCAAGGAGCAAGCGACTTTTAATTTCATGGCTGCAGTCACCATCTGCAGTGATTTTGGAGCCCAAGGAAATAGTCTGTCACTGTTTCCATTGTTTTCCCATCTATTTGCCATGAAGTGATGGGACCAGCTGTCATGATCTTAGTTTTCTGAATGTTGAGCTTTAAGCCAACTTTTTCACTCTCCTCTCTCACTTTCATCAAGAGGCTCTTTAGTTCTTCTTCACTTTCTGCCATAGGGTGCTGTCATCTGCATATCTGAGGTTATGGATATTTCTCCTGGCAATCTTGATTCTAGCTTGTGCTTCATCCAGCCAACATTTCACATGATGTACTCGGCATATAAGTTAAATAAGCAGGATGACAATATACAGCCTTGACGTACTCCTTTCCCAATTTGGAACCAGTCTGTTGTTCCCTGTCCAGTTCTAACTGTTGCTTCTTGACCTGCATACAGATTTCTCAGGAGGCAGGTAAGGTGGCCTGGTATTCCCATTTCTTGAAGAATTTTCCACAGTTTGTTGTGATCTACACAGTCAAAGGCTTTGGCGTAATCAATAAAGCAGAAGTAGATGTTTTTCTGGTATGGTATTCTGAGTGATATAATAGCTTTAAGTATACAGAGAAAATAACTGTCTGCCTAGAATTGTATACATAGCTAAAAAGAACAAGAGCAAATTAGAACTGACAGGCAACAGAGTATATTAAAAGAACATATAAACGATACACTTCAGAAGGAAGAAACATGATCTCAGAAGGAAAGTCTGAGATGCTAGGAGTAGTGAATAAGGAATCTGGCAAATATGTGGATAGATCTAAACAGATTTTATAAAACAATTGATTTGGGGGATATAAAAATAGGTGAGAATTAAAATACTGGATAACAATAATATATAACATGGGAAGGGCATAATCATGTTTAAAAAAATCTGAGGTTATTTCATTGTTTATGAAGAAAGTAGGGATATTAAATTTAAACTTTAGTAAACTTTAATAGGCATATTAAAATTTTTCAGGGGATATCTCAAAGAGCAAGAGTGTACATAACTTCTAAAACAATGGGAGTAGGGAAAACAACCCAAAAACTCAAAGGATTCAACAGTGACAGAAAAGAAAAAATACAATATGAAGCAAAAAAGTAAGATGAGACAAACTAAAAGTATAACTAATAATAAATGTAGATGGTCTAAACTATTCAGTTAATAAGAAGAAATTATTAAATTGGGTTAAAAATAAATACAGCTTTACACTATATACAAAAATTACATAAAACATAAGGACTCAGAAATTTTAAAATAAAAGGCTAGAAAAAGGATATATCACTCAAGTATTAGCCAGAAAAAAACTTGACTAACATGAGAAAAAAATAATTTAAGAAAAAAGTATTTTAGGAATAAAGAAAATTATTACTACATACTAATGAAAGTTTTGATTCATGAGGAAGGTTTGTCAATTTTAAACTTGTAAGCACCTAATCTCAACATGTATGAGGCAAAAAATTGACAAAACTGAAAAGAGAAATTGACAAATCCACCATAGTAGTGAGAAATTTTAATATACCTCTCTCAGAAATTGATAGATAAACCAGACAGAAAATGAGTAAGACAGTGGAAGATTGGAAAAAACTATAAACAACTTTGATTTGACTGACATAAATAGAACTCTGCATATAGCAATTCAAGACCTAGAGATACTTTATGATAATTAGTCACATAATGGGCCAAAAGCAAATCTCATTAAATAGCAAAGAGTCATTATAATAAAGTCTATGTTCCCTGGCCACGGAGCAACTAAATTAAAATCAATAACAAGGCAAAACTATGGAGACAGAAATCATATCAGTTGTTGCTGGAGGCTGGGATATAGAACAGGAGATTGATTACAAAGGGACATGAGGGAATTTTGTGGGGTGATGGAAATAATCCATATTTGATTTTAGTAATGGATTCATGACTATATATATCTGTCAAAACTCATCAAACTTTAAACCTAAAATGGATAAATGCTGTTGGAGGATGATGATAGAAAACTCCTATTCTGCTTTCTTGCTGACATCATTCTTCTCAAAATATTTTTTCTAATATAAAATAATAGTCTATAATTTTCTCATCTCAGTTGCAATCCTAGAAGTAGAATTTGAGTCAGTTCTAGTGAGGTGGATGAACCTAGAGCCTGTTATTCAGAGTGAAGTCAGAAAGAGAAAAGCAAAGATTGTTTATTAACACATATATATGGAATCTAGAAAATGGTACTGATGAACCTATCTGCAGGGCAGCAGTAGAGACAATAGGGCTTCCCTGGTGGCTCAGTTGGTAAAGAGTCTGCCTGTAATGCAGGAGACCAGGGTTCAATCCCTGGGTGCGGAAGATCCCCTGGAGAAGGAAATGGCAACCCACTCCAGTATTTTTGCCTGGGAAATCCCATGGACAGAGGATTACAGTCTACAGGGTCACAAAGAGGCAGACATGACTGAGTGATCATCACAATAGAGACACAGACATAGAGAACAGACTTGTGGACACTGCAAGAGAAGGAGAAGGTGGGACAAATTGAGAGAGTAGCATTGAAACAGATACATAAACTAGATAGCTAATGGAAAATTGCTGTATAACCCGGGGAGTTCAACCCAGTGCTCACTGATGACCTAGAGGGGTGGGATGGGGTAGATGGTGGGAGGGAGGGTCAAGAGGGAGGGAACATGTGTATACTTAAGGCTAATTCACATCGCATGGCAAAAACCAACACAACACTGTAAAACAATTATCCTCCAAATAAAACAATTTTAAAACTCAAAAGTAAATTACTAGCAAGAAAATCTAAGCACATAAGGAGTTTTTGTTGTTTAATCATCGACAAGGTTATTCTGGAAATACCAAGATGGTGATTCAACACACACATCTCTGCTATGAACATACATCTTCTGGAGGCTTTCCTTACATAGAGAAATCGCTTCCAGAGCTTTTTTTTCTAAGATAGAAATTATTATAATTTATTTTTCTTGTTTTAAAATCAATACCTGTTATTTTAGAGCTAGTATAAAGTATAGATAAGCAAAAAGAAAATATTAACTACACAAAAATCAAACTCAAAGGAAACCACTTAAAATTCCTGTAGTTTTCCCTGTTTATTTATACACATATTTCTTGCTTAATGTCCTTAATTGTTTTTTTTTAAATGACTCTCTGAAATGACCCAAATGATCCATTGACTTGGCATCATATATATTTGTGCTATATCTACATTTTACCCCTAGAACAGAAGAAAATACTCCCATATCCAGAGGGCAGGCTAAGTTGCTTCAGTCATGTCTGACTCTTTGTGACTCTTTTGACAGTACCCCACCAGGCTCCTCTCTCCGTGGGATTCTCCAGGCAAGAATACAGGAATGGGTTGCCATGCCCTCCTCCAGGGAGTCTTCCCGACCCAGGGATCCAATCTGCACAGTTGTTGCACAAAACCCCACACTCAGAATGTCACCATCTTGAAATTCTTGATAATTGTATCTTTGAATTTAACAAATGAAGGCTAGTGAAACAATGGAGCACACACTGGGGCCTTAGATATGTATCTACAGCTCACACTGCCTCCTCGCCTTCCCAGGAACAATTATCAAGTGCAGGCTCCTTACCCCAGACCTAGGAACTCCTGCTTCCCTCTGGCACCAACTGGGCCTAAGCACTGATTCAGGGAAGGGGGAAGTTGGACACACAAGCATCAAATTGCAGGATGGAGTGCAAAATGACTCTGAGGGTCTGCACCCACCCTGTAAGTATTCTTGTGCTCAAAGGAACACATTAAATAGCAAATTTTAAAAATAAAACAAGACAAAGAATGTGAAAGAAAGGGGCAATCTATTTTCCTGCTGTTTGAAAAGGTGCCCACATTTTTATATTGTACCAGACCCCACAAATGATGTAGCCCGCCCTGTATACTGCACATACTCATCCTCCTATCACTCCCATGCCCACACTCGAAGTACCAGCGGGCCTAACTTTATTTAGGTGTTCAGTCAGGCCAAGCTCTTAATCTCACGCTTATGCCTTTCCTGCTTCTACGCACACTACTCCACCTGTTCAAATATCCCTTTTGGTGAAGCCTTCCCTGACCATTGTCACACCAAAGCTACATGAAGTGTCCCTGCCACATACCCAAACAGGGCTCCCTTTCTCCCTGTCCAACTGCTAATGCAATATACATAATTGCTTATTCAATTGTCTCTATTGCTAGCCCTATTTGACTGTGGGCTTTGGAAGGACAGAACTGGGGTTGTTTTTCCCCAGCCAACTAGCATGGGCTAATGAGTGCGTTTTAAATTTCTGTAGTATGCCTCAATTTTCCAAACACTTGCATCTTTTATCTCATTTCTTCAAACAGATACATACACACACCTTCAACAGACTTATATGATTATTTTTATTTTATATTACTTATTCTATTTATTTTTGATGAAGCAAAGAAGCTACATTGAAGTCAAATGATTTACCTAGGGCCATACCGGTTATGGCATTATAAAAATTAAAATGAAAACTAGCATTCTTTGAGTACTCAGTATATACTGACCTTGTTTCAAAAACTTTACTCATGTGAAAGCACTTCAAGCTCACCACTACCCTGCATTGGTAGGTACTATATTTATGCTACTTTGTAATCAGGAGATTGTGAGAGATTAAATGACTCACCCAAGTCTACAGAAATGGTGAGGGCCAGGACCAAGCTCATCACCAGCTATCCAGCTGCAGGGCTGTACTATTTCCCAGCATGCCACAGGTCTCTTACATGGAATTGAACATGTGACATAGCTTCTGTTCTCAAAGGGATCAACCAAGTATGGAAATGAGATATAAATATATATTTCATGATAAAAGTGGAGAAGGCAATGGCACCCCACTCCAGTACTCTTGCCTGGAAAATCCCATGGACGGAGGAGCCAGGTGGGCTACAGTCCATGGGGTCACTAGGAGTCGGACACGACTGAGCGACTTCACTTTCACTTTTCCCTTTCAGGCACTGGAGAAGGAAATGGCAACGCACTCCAGTATTCTTGCCTGGAGAATCCCAGGGACGGCGGAGCCTGGTGGGCTGCGGTCTATGGGGTCGCACAGAGTCGGACAGGACTGGAGCGACTTAGCAGCATAATATAAGTATATCGTATCCAAATTCATCCATAGAGAGTCAATGCTCTAGAAATGGGAAAAAAAAAATGGTTTACTCTCTATTCTACCTGGTTTCATTCAGTTGGAAACCTCCACAAGCACAGGGATCACGTCCAGCTTACTCATTATACATCCTTCCGGCTTTACAAAAGGACTGTCATATAGAAGGATCTTATCAGTCATGATGGCATATGTCTAAAAGAACAACATACCTGTTGTCCCATGTAGTTAGAAAGAGATCACAGACCATAGAGAACTATCCATAGAGAACTTAGGCTGACTCTGAAGACTGACAATAACTTTGGTAAGTGGTGGGATCGTGGGCATTTTAGGTGATAAAAACACAGTGAGCAAAACTACACCTGAGGACAGAAGCATACTTGACTAGGCGTCCACCCACCTATTTGAAATGAAAAGACAGCTTCTTGGGAGGACCAATGAGAGGATAGATTGAAGCAGTGTTTGGAACCCAGCTGTGCAGGAACTAAATGCCAGAATAAGAAAGTCAGTCTTTATTCCCTAGGCTCTGGGACATCTTTACTATCTTTGAGTGTAACAGTGTGCTCCAGCATTCTTTTCAGTAGATTAACATAGCACCTATGTATGAGACAAATTAGATAAGGCTAAGAATAAAGACCGGAAGACAAATGAAGAGGCTTTTAACTGTGGAGGATTGAAACAACAGGACCTAAAGGTGGGGAGAAGTAAAGAAAGGCTCAGATTTAAGAAACATTACAAAGGTATCACAGGACTAGGTTATGAAATGGAAATGTGCTGCTTTTCCACAAGCATGTAGACAAAACAGAGGAATAGGAAGGGTGAGTCAAGGGAAAATCTGGAAATTTCCAATCGTATTTCAAATTGTAACAATATTGATGATGAGCAGTTATTTAAAATCTACCAGCCCAACCTCTGGCAGTAATCTTCTTTCAACTACACCCGAGCACATCTTTTCAAATCCATCTGTTCAATAGAACATTTTTCCCCAGAAATACCACAATCAGCTGCCTCTGCATGGAATATGTGAGTTTAAATTACAGAATTAAAAAGCTGCTGTTATCTGCTGACAATTCAAACAGGGTAGATAGCCACCTTATTTCACCTTTTGTAATTGCAGGTACTACTGCTGCTATGGTGCTCCATAGCCTTTTTCCCCTTTCTCTCTGTTTCAGGTAAATAGCAAACTGCAAAATAAAGATGTTTTCTTAATTTAACACAGACCCATTGTCCCTTGGTAATGAGACCTCAACCTGACTTTCAGACACTGGATAAGATACTATTAGCATAAGATACAATTTGTGACTGATTAGTCCTCTGAATTTGTTTAAAAAGTGTCAGCCAGTGTTATGCTAAACTGTCACCTAATTTTCAAACAAAATACTTGAACTCTTATTTCAACTCCTTAGGTATATGTCTACACAATATAGGATACACTAGAATTAAAATTTAACCACGTTGTTTTCATTTCTAATCTCATTTGATTATGTTCTAAGGGTTTTAAAGCATAAATAGATTTCCTTTTTTAGAAATGCAAGATGGGGCCCACCCATTAGCATTCACCTGGATTCTGAATCCTTCCTTAATGAATTATCTTGAATGCACTAGCCCTCATATTATTTCTGCCCTAGGGAAATACTTTCCACTCTACACAGAAGACATAGTACTACAACAATGTAAATACTAAAGCTTAATGTTTCGAATCCCTATTGTAAATTGAGAGCATGAGGGGGTAGCTGCAGAAGGAGAGATTTTGACTGTGTAAATATTAAAGTCATATCTTTATTTATAAATCTATATCTAAATATGTAGATATCTCTCTATAGTAAATAGATACACATATATACATACATGCCAGGACACTCAGAAAAGGATAATTCATGTCCAACTGGAATGCAAAAAAGACAAAACCCTTTCCTGTAAAGGATTTAAAAACCTTTTGTTACCACAGCATGGAAAAAGCAGCCATCTCAATAAGAGAATGCTAACCTCTGCAAAATGAGAAAGCAAATTATAGGGATATTGGTTGAGAGACGTAGAGATGCAGCAACCATTGACAAGTTAAACAGGTAAGAATTCAGCAACAAAGCACGTGTCAAGGACAAGACTTATGAATATGCATCCTTGCTTTTACCCTCCCCATTAAAAAAAAACCTGTCTTCTCCCATTCAGCTTGTCTTCCTCTCTGATCTCCTAAGGACTTAACAGGGTCTGTTTGCCAGATCAGTTATTCTGGAGTTACTCTGGAGTTACTCTGGAGAGTAGGTATAATAAAGATTTTTAAAAGAACTGTGTGCTCTGAAGGGCCCCATGCTTGGTTTCATGCTCTGTTATAGGTTCCTAGAAATTTGAACAAGGGGCCCCAACACTTTTATTTTACAAGGGGGTTCACAGTTATGTGGGCTTCCTTGGTGGCTCCGATGGTGAAGAATCTGCCTGCAACGCTGGAGACCTGGGTTCACTCCCTGGGTTGGGAAGATCCCCTGGAGAAGGGAACGGCCACCCAGTCCAGTATTCTGGCCTGGAGAAAGCTGGTTCTGATCACATAGAGTGGAAAAATCCAGGAGCAGCAACAGTAGTTAGCACACAACACACAAACAGCTGGACAAGACAAGCCATACTCAACAGATATCAGTGGCTTGCTAGTCAAGTTAAGGGCAATTTCCAAGAAAGCCCCAGAAGACACACAGCCTCTGTCCTGTGGCCCTGAGGCCACCCATGCCTTCCCCTACACCCACACCTTCCCCACTTTGAAAGGAGGATGGACCTCTGAGAGAGAAAACAGTAATAAAGAGCTTGAACTTTTAACTGAATATTTATTCAAAATATAAAACCAAGATAGTTTTACTTTATAAGTTTAAGTTTTGCCCACCATTTTCAGGTTTAAATCTCAAAAGCAAAGGAATATCACTTACAGAAAATAAAATTTTTCTTGTATTTTTCCCATCTAAATCATCACTATGTAAATTTTGACCCCTCTACAGAAGCAAAACAGTACACACTTAAAATGAACTATTTCAGATTCAAGGGCTTGCCTTCTCACCCATGAGTTACCCATGAATATTTTAGGTGTATATGCCCTAGTTTAAGAGTCTCTTTGTTTAAGCATTCTGGATAAAAGTGCGGTCAGAATACCAGTTTGGGGAGTAGGGGCTATTTTGTCCTCTTTCAGCAATCATCTGAACATGTGGACGTGGAGCTCTGAAACAGGGATCTCTACAGGGATGCTTGGCAGTAAAATAGGACGATCCAGAAAATATGTAAAATATACATTTCAGAGCAGATTTCTTCAAATATACCAGATGGTTAGTCATTGTTTTTTTTTTCAAAGTTCTTCATAAAAACATATGAAATACTTTCCTTCTCTTTAGATTAAGCCTACTCAAGCGTAACAGATGACATGATTTCTATTTAGGAAAATGTTTCATTACTTCAACATAATATATATGGCTATAACATGCCCCTTTCTTATGAAATTTAGAGGTGAGCTCACTGATGTTACTCTTCTCCTGTTTCTCCCTCCTACACTCCCCCTCTTCACCAAGAAGTTCCCTTACCTGTTACCCCTTCTGTCTTATGTAGGCCGTTTGGTGGCCTCATATACTGTATTTTACTAAATGAGAAAAGAAGGTAGTGGGAAAGATGACAGAAAGCTTTGATGGAAAGGTATTCACAGTTTACTTGGGAATTCAAAGCCAAGAAAAATTGAGATTGATTTTAATCAAATGGGATAACAAATGTTAAGTCTGAAGTGCTACACTTAGCATACAGTAGGTAGTCTAAGTGTCAGTCACTTCCATTATTTTGCCCTAATCATAAGAGTCATTTTGCCAGCAATATCTGTACTTGGACCTCAGCACTCTCTCCTCAGCCATTTTCATGTGCCCACTAAATGAAGATTTTTTTAAGAGTGCCAAAGATGCCCAGGAAGATCCAGAGCAAACATAAGGCTATGAAAAGTAAGGTTACAGAGGGTTTGTATCCTGGTCTTATGGTATGTGTCTCCTTACAACTTGTTACAGAGTTTCTCAATTTTTTATCTGTATAAAAGCACCATGAAGACATAGACCATGTCTATCTGGTTCATTATCACATCCTAGCACCTAGGAAAGCACATAGTAGGCACTTAGTAAATATGTATTAGACGAATAGGCAAATCCAGCACATAATAGATTCTGACATTTAAAATTGCATAGCTCAATCCATTTCACATGGGCCCAGGGAGTTGCCCAAGGTCAATGAAATATGGAACTAACCCTAAAAGTAATGGATTTCTATGTCCCACTGCACAGATCCCTGAGTTATTAGCACTCTCTCCAACTGAAATAACATGAACATAATTTTCTTCCCAATTATTCTGGCTGAGGGATATACAAAAGGCTTCAGTGAGTGGATGATTTACGGCACAGCTTCTGGGAGAGTCTGGAAGCACCATGGGGCAACTGCTAAAGGTCTTATGATAATTAACTCGAGAAGTCAAGGGACCCCTGGAGGCCCACACGGTAGGCAGGGGGTTTGCTCTCCTGGAGGAGGGCACTTTGCTGACGTCCATTATATAAAATATCCTTAGCCAAGCAGTAATGAAAGCAAATACAAGAAAGGAAAAGTACCTCTGATTTCCTATTGTTTCCAAAGTTCTCATTGACACTGACCTCTAACATAGCCTTCAGTTCTATTGAATATTTTCCTCTCCTATTGTAGCAAAGTGGACAAATCACACCCCCAAACTTACATATATAGATCTTCCGCAACTCACAATGGGATGATCTCCGAATAAACCCACTGTAAATTGAAAATATCATTAAGTCAAAATGCATTTAATACACCTCACCTACTGAACTTCCCTGGTGGCTCAGACAATAAAGAATCCACCTGCAATGTGGCAGACCCAGGTTCAATCCCTGGGTGGGGAAGACTCCTTGCAGAAGGGAATGGCTACCCACTCCAGTATTCTTGCCTGAGAATTCCATGGACAGAGGAGCCTGGAGGGTTGTAGTCCATGTGGTTGCAAAAAGTTGGACACTACTAAGCAACTAACACACACTATCAAATCTACTGAATATCTTACCTTAGCTTTGCCTCAGAACACCTACATTAGCCTACAGTTGAGCAATATCATCTAACACAAAGCCTATTTCATAATGTAGTGTTGAATATCTCACATAATTGAATACTGTACTGAAAGTGAAAAACAGAAAGGTAGTATGGGTACAGGATGGTTATAAGTGTACACATTGTTTACCCTTGTGATTGTGAGCATGAAGCTGACTGGAAGCTGCAGCTCACTGTAATGGCCCAGCATCATTAGCCCAGGAAAAGATCAAAATCCAAAATGCAAAGCATGGTTTCCACTAAATGCATATTTCTTTCATACCATCATAAAGTCCAAAACCATTGGAGGTTGAAGACTTTCTGCACTACAAAAATGGCAACATCCTTTGCATCCCTCTAACTTAACTAAACCTTTCATGAGGGCCTCCCTTTCCTTGGGAACTGGGCAGATGGAGGAAGGTAGAAAGGGAGAGATCATTGAAGGAGGAATTTTAAACTATTAGAGATTTCTCTAAGCATTTTTTAGAATTTCTGAAGGTCTCCTTTGGAAAAATACTCAACCTCTCAGGTTTTCTTTATGATACACCCACATTTTTTAAGAGAAGGTGGTTTGTGGGTATAAAGAGTAGCTTACAAGTCCTCAGTTTGATGGAGCCAGGGGGCGGGACTTGGTCAGCAGACGGTCGTCTGGGTCCTGTCACTAACACAGCCCTGGGCCCTGAGTTTCCACGAGGCGACCTCGGGGGCAGCACTGCACTGGGGCAGCAGCTAGAATCCTTGATCAAGTTTCCGCATCTCTGGTTGAGAAGAGCCCCTGATTCCAAATGGCTCATTCAACATCTGTGTGCTCCCCGACAGGGACCAGGGGAACTCTGGGATCCTCTGCAACCCATCCACTGATTTTGGGGATTGAAAAGTGCCAGACACATCCCTAACCCATGGCTAAATCACATCCTGCCACCAGCATCAAGTACAATATATTGCAATTTAGACAAGGGTACTCCTGAGGAAGTAGGGCACAATTCTCCCCTCGCGGCATCACAGGGGTTCCCTTCTTTTTCCTATTTGGTGAAGACATCATGAAGGTCAAATTCCTTTTCTCCATCTTACAGATGTATTTGTTTTAAGGTGGTATCTGTCTTTGCCTTTTGCAGGGCATAATGATTGAAGGGGAACGAAAAATACATTGGTTTATATTTCCAAAAATGTATATCCATTTCACTATAATCTCAGAGAGTTAAAAAAAATGAGGGTTTGAGTCCTATAATTTTGGTCAGACATTGTTCAAAGATTAAGCTACAATATAAATAAGTAATGTAAAATAACATAGTAAAAAATATTATTAAATGTAGTAAAGTGAACTATATTTAACAGCCACAAGTCATAGCTAAGCTTTGGTTTCTTGATCTATAAAATGTGGATAATAACACCTGCTCTGCCTACCTCACCTGAGTCTAAGGAAAATACTTTGAAAGCTATAAAGTTTGGAGGAATAAAACTTAGGATAGGAAATCCATAAAACAAGTTTTATTCTTGAATCCCAACCCTAAGGCGTAGTGGGAACTCACTATATATATGACAAGAACAGCCTGACCAGACATCCCCTGACAACCTCCCAAGAATCGAGCAGCAGTGTCCCATCACACTGCATAAAGCACAGTGGGGTATATAAAGGTGCTATTGTTGAACCAGATTTTATATGTACTCTTTCTATTCTATTCACAGAAAAAGCCACATTTACATGAGTGTGGTTGAAAAGATTTGCTGTAGAGCAGCAATTTTATGAGAACGTGTGTGTGGGATAGGTTTGATTGAAGTGCATATGGCAATCCTTTAAGACTGATTTAATAGAGGGAAATGCCTGCCAGCATCTGGGGCCCTGGACGGGAGTAACTCAGAGCCCGCAGATGCTACAGACACTTCAGGAGCCTTCTCCTGGGTAGAAATTGGACACATTTTGATTCAAATCACTCTGCAGAGCCGACTTATCCTGTAGTAGTTTTCCCAGCATCTGGAACCCTTTGCCAAGAATGATCATATTTTTGTAATCCCAAATCCACAGCAAATTATACTAGCTAGGACTCCCCCCACCCCCTGCCTCAAAGATGGGCAAGAACACAGAGAAGCTGGGAAACACAGGGGCAGGGGCATGATGTTTGGCCCAGGAAGGATCTTCTTCCTCCCTCCTGAGATTGCTGTGGGTCCACACACCCCACCTTTTCCCCCATGTAGCTATAAAGCAGACTGTCCACATTACCTTTCATCTAAAGTGTCAGTTTTTTTTTTTTGCTATGGCTGTATATACAAAGTTCTAAAAATCTATGTATGTGAAGAAAATTTGAGGATTTAAAAATAACACTGGCTGGTTGTGGCTTTCAGGTGCCTTCTCACTCAATTAGACCAGTTGCTACCATCTCACCAACTGGATGATGATACCTAACTGGTGGCTTGTGCTTATGGTCCATGAGCTGCTTTCTCATGTGCTGCCTTCTGGGATCCTCTCAAACATCCTGGCAGCACAGCAATGCAGGCATCACTACCCCAAGTGGAGAAAAGGACCCAGAGAAAATACACAGAAAACATAAACTCATCTGGTGAGGAGATGAGCCATGATGAAAACCAAAGTCCCAGATGAATCCTTTGCCTTTTCCCATGATTCCTCAATCATAGGTGTTTTAAAGTTTGTTAAGAAAAGGACAGGAAGTCAAGCTTATTTCAGTTGTAGCTCTTGCAATTGATAAGTTTTCTTACACCATTTTCAAAACCTAGATATTTCAAACTCTAAAAGCAATGTTCTTACCTATCCTATTCCTCTGTTCACATCATTTCCTGCCAGCCGCAAGAAAGATGAGCTGTGATCATATGTCTCCTCGATTAAAAAGGTTTAGAGCTATCAGTTATTTTCATCTCTCAATACAAGATGCAGGTGCAGACAGATATTGTGCTGTGTGCTCAGTTGTTCAGTCGTGTCCGGCTCTTTGAGGCTCCATGGGCCGTAGCCCGCTGGGTTCCTCTGGCCATGGAATTTTCCTGGCAAGAATACTGAAGCAGGTTGCCATCTCCTTCTCCAGGGGATCTTCCCGACCTACAGATCAAACCTGCATTTCTTACATCTCCTGCATCGGCAGGTGGATTCTTTACCACTCGCACCACCTGAGAAGCCCACAGATAGATACTGTGCTGTGCTTAGTCACTCAGTTGTGTCCGACTCTTTTGAGACCCCTGCCAGGATCCTCTGTCCATGGGGATTCTCCAGGCAAGAAATCTGGAGTGGGTTGCCATGCCCTCCTCCAGGGGATCTTCCCGACCCAGGGATCGAACCCAGGTCTCCTGCATTGCAGGTGGATTCTTTACCATCTGAGCCACCAGGGAAGCCCAATTGATATTAGGATTCTGGAATAGTGCTGATTAGCCTTTACCAAATAAATGTGTAATTTATGAAAATATAAGATTCCAGCTGACTTCTGACTGGATGGAAAAAAAGGAAAATGTTCATCTTACAAAGCAAGTTGTATATGCCATGTCACCAATAAGGATTATTCTGTATCTAAAATGTCAAGATCAGGAAAGGTCAGAGTGGTACCTGGTCTCCCAGGCAACACTGGAATTGAGCAAGGCAAAGATTCAGGATGCAGGGTATCTTTGGGATGGTACCAATGCAGATGCCTAACTCTCTACTTTCTAGATTCCTAATAGAATTGCATAGAAAACAATATGTGGACAAGTCTATAATCATATTGGGCACAAGTCAGAAGGTTTCACCCAATTCTGCCAGATACTATTTAATAATAGGTCTGGATTGAAGAAAGCATGAAAGGCTAATTAATAGCCCTCTTTCTGGAAACGACAGAAGTCAGCAAGAACAGTCAGTAGGACAACCTGAACAGACTAGACTAGAAGCAGGAGCTGGATGTGAAGGGCTGCTTCTGAGGAACTTCTGGTGACACTGAGAGATGCTCCCAATGTCACCAGTCACACCAAGAGGGAACCTGGATTAAAGGTCTACATTTCAAAGCAAAATGTAAAACTTTTAGAAAAAAAATAGTAGTATCTTTCTGACCTTCGAACAAGGTGAATTCTTAAAGACTAAAAGCATAAATCATAAATCAAAATATTGACAAATGTGACCAACTTAAAATTTATGCTTTTGCTTATCTAGAGACATCATTTAAAAGAAGAAATGAAAAGTCACACACTTGAGAAATATATTTGCAGTAAACATAATAAATGAAAGATTCATTCTCAGGATCTATATAAAATTGCTACAAATCAACAACAAAAAAGATCATAAACCCCCAAGCAACAAATAAACAAATAATAAACTAAATTTTAACAAAATTTAAAATTTTTTGCATCAAAGAACATTATCAAGAAAGTGAAAAGACAGCCTACAGAATAGAAAAAATTTACAAACTATATATCTAATGATGGGTTAATATCCAAAATATATAAAGAACTACTACAAATCAATAACAAAAAGATAAACCACCAAACTTAAAAAATGGGTAGAAGATTTGAACAGACATTTCACTAAAGAAGACACACAAATGACACATGAAATGATGCTCAATATTATTAGCCATCAGGGAAATGCAAATTAAAACCACAATTAGATAACACTTCATACCCACAAGAATGGCTATCATTTTTTTTATTGAAAAATGACAAGTTTTAGAATATGGAGAGACTTGAACCTTTGTACACCGACAATGGGGATGTAAAATGAAACTGGAAAACAGTTCGGCAGTTCTTCAAAAACATACAGTTCTAAACATAAAATTACCATATGACCCAGCAATTCCATTTCTAAATATACACCCTCAAAATTAAGAACTGGAACTCAAACAGGTACTTGTATGACCGTGTTCAGTGCAGCATTGTTCTCAATAGCTGAAAGGTAGAAACAGCATTAAATGTCCATTAACTTATGAAAAGATAAACTAAATGTGGCATAGACATACAACGGAATATTGTTGTTGTTCAGTCGCTAAGTTGCATCTGACTCTTTATAACCCATGGACTGTAGCATGCCAGGCTTCTCTGTCCTCCACATTTCTTACTCATCAGGCTAGAAAACATTAGTCTGACAATCAGATCACAAATGTTGGAGAGTATGCATAGCTACAGGAATGTTGACACACTGCTAGTAGGGAAGTGATCAGTATTCACCACCTGAATTACGATTCAGAGATAGCTAACAAAATCAAACACATATTCTAAGACTCAGCAGTCCCCTCCTAGACATGTATCCAAAAGAAATTCTTATACATGTTTACAAAAAGGCATGTACAGCAGTCATAACAATCGTTATACAGTTGCAAAGTCAAAAACTAGAATTAACTTAAACGACCATCAAGAAAATTATGAGTAATTTATTCATAGTATATTCATGTTATGGAAGATGACATAGCCATGAAAATGAATAGAGTCACATGTATCCACATGGGTGAATTTCAAAAACAATGCTGAGCAAAAAACTGGCAAGTTGTAGGAGAATAGATTATTCCATTTAAGTAAAAGATAAAATATGAAAAGCTGTACAGAATTTTCCTTATACATATTTATCATGCATTCTACATATTACTGTACTATCTCTAGTAAAAGAACAGTATGTAAATGGGAATAATAATTACCAAATTCAAGATAAAGGTGCTTCTGGTGGGGGTGGAAAGATGATAAGAAGAGAAAGAAACTGGGAGTTTCAACTTATTAGTAATATTTATTTCCAGACTCAATGGTATCTACACAGTTCAGTTCAGTTCAGTTCAGTTGCTCAGTCATGTCCTACTCTTTGTGACCCCATGGAGCAAAGGACGCCAGGCCTCCCTGTCCATCACCAATCCCCAGAGTTTACCCATACTCATGTACATTGAGTCAGTGATGCCATCCAACTATCTCATCCTCTGTCATCCCCTTCTCCTCCTGCCTTCAATCTTTCCCAGCATCAGGGTCTTTTCAAATGAGTCAGTTCTTTGCATCAGGTGGCAAAGATATTGGAGTTTCGGCTTCAACATCAGTCCTTCCAAAGAACACCCAGGATTGATCTCCTTTAGGATGGACTGGTTGGATCTCCTTGCAGTCCAAGGGACTCTCAAGAGTCTTCTCCAACACCACAGTTCAAAAGCATCAATTCTTTGGCACTCAGCTTTCTTTATAGTCCAACTCTCACATTCATACATGACCACCGGAAAAACCATAGCCTTGACTAGATGGACTTTTGTTGGCAAAGTAATGTCTCTGATTTTTAATATGCTATCTAGGTTGGTCATAACTTTCCTTCTAAGGAGTAAGCGTCTTTTAATTTCATGGCTGCAATCACCATCTGCAGTGATTTTGGAGCCCTGCAAAATAAAGTCAGCCACTGTTTCCCCATCTATCTACCATGAAGTGATGGGACTGGATGCCATGATCTTTGTTTTCTGAATGTTGAGCTTTAAGTCAACTTTTTCACTCTCCTCTTTCACTTTCCTCAAGAGGCTCTTTAGTTCTTCTTCACTTTCTGCCATATGGGTGGTATCATCTGCATACTTCTGGCATTCTTGATTCCAGCTTGAGCTTCATCCAGCCCAGCATTTCTCATGATGTACTCTGCATATAAGTTAAATAAGCAGGGTGACAATATACAGCCTTGATGTACTCCTTTACCTATTTGGAACCAGTCTGTTGTTCCATGTCCAGTTCCAACTGTTGCTTCCTGACCTACATACAGATTTCTCAAGAGGCAGGTGAGGAGGTCTGGTATTCCCATGTCTTGAAGAATTTTCCACAGTTTATTGTGATCCACACAGTCAAAGCCTTTGGCATAGTCAATAAAACAGAAATAGATGTTTTTCTGGAGCTCTCTTGCTTTTTCAATGATCCAGAGGATGTTGGCAATTGGATTTCTGGTTCCTTTGCCTTTTCTAAAACCAGCTTGAACATCTGGAAGTTCACAGTTCACGTATTGTTGAAGACTGGCTTGGAGAATTTTGAGCATTACTTTACTAGCGTGTGAGATGAGTGCAATTGTGCGGTAGTTTGAGCATTCTTTGGCATTGCCTTTCTTTCGGATTGGGATGAAAACTGACCTTTTCCAGTCCTGTGGCCACTGCTGAGTTTTCCAAATTTGCTGGCATATTGAGTACAGCACTTTCACAGCGTCATCTTTCAGGATTTGAAATAGCTCCACTGGAATGCCATCACCTCCACTAGCTTTGTTCATAGTGATGCTTCCTAAGGCCCGCTTGACTTCACATTCCAGGATGTCTGGCTCTAGGTGAGTGATCACATCATCATGATTATCTGGGTTGTGAAGATCGGCTTTGTACAGTTCTTCTGTGTATTCTTGCCACCTCTTCTTAATATCTTCTGCTTCTGTTAGGTCCATACCATTTCTGTCCTTTATTGAGCACATCTTTGCATGAAATGTTCCTTTGGTATCTCTAATTTTATTGAAGAGATCTCTAGTCTTTCCCATTCTATTGTTTTCCTCTATTTCTTTGCACTGATCACTGAGGAAGGCTTTCTTATCTCTCCTTGCCATTCTTCGGAACTCTGCATTCAAATGAGTATATCTTTCCTTTTCTCCTTTGCTTTTCACTTCTCTTCTTTTCACAGCTATTTGTAAGGCCTCCCCAGCCATTTTGCTGTTTTGCATTTCCATTTCTTGCGGATGGTCTTGATCTTTGTCTCCTGTACAATGTCACAAACCTTCGCCCATAGTTCATCAGGCACTCTGTCTATCAGATCTAGTCCCTTAAATCTATTTCTCACTTCCACTGTATAATCGTAAGGGATTTGATTTAGGTCATACCTGAACGGTCTAGTGGTTTTCCCTACTTTCTTCAATTTAAGTCTGAATTTTCGCACAGACTCGGACACAACTGAAGTGACTTAGCATGCATAGCATGCATTGGCAATAAGGAGTTCATGATCTGAGCCACAGTCAGCTCCCGGTCTTGTTTTTGCTGAGTATATAGAGCTTCTCCATCTTTGGCTGCAAAGCATATAATCAATCTGGATTTCAGCGTTGGCCATCTGGTGACGTCCATGTGTAGAGTCTTCTCTTGTGTTGTTGGAAGAGAGTGTTTGCTATGACCAGTGCGTTCTCTTGGCAAAACTCTATTAGCCTTTGCCCTGCTTCATTCTGTACTCCAAGGCCAAATTTGCCTGTTACTCCAGGTGTTTCCTGACTTCCTACTTTTGCATTCCAGTCCCCTATAATGAAAAGGACATCTTTTTTGGGTGTTAGTTCTAAAAGGTCTTGTAGGTGTTCATAGAATTGTTCAACTTCAGCTTCTTCAGCATTACTGGTCAAGGCACAGACTTGGATTACCGTGATACTGAATGGTTTGCCTTGGAAACAAACAGATCATTCTGTCGTTTTTGAGATTGCATCCAAGTACTGAATTTCAGACTCTTTTGTTGACTATGATGGCTACTCCATTTCTTCTAAGGGATTCCTGTCCACAGTAGTAGATATAATGGTCATCTGAGTTAAATTCCCCCATTCCAGTCCATTTTAGTTTGCTGATCCCTAAAATGTTGACATTCACTCTTGCCATCTCCTGTTTGACCACTTCCAATTTGCCTTGATTCATGGAACTAACAGTCCAGGTTCCTATGCAATATTGCTCTTTACAGCATCAGACCTTGGTCTATCACCAGTTACTCACTATATTATTATGTAGAGCCTTTGCTATTATTTATTATTATTATTTTTAGAGTCTTATCTATGTTTAAACATTTCAGTGTAACTTCTAAAAAGGGGTATTAAAAAGAATCATATACATGTTTTGCATATATTTTGCAAAACACACAGTTCCTGCTATCATAGATCCTAAGCTACAGCAGCACAGGATCTCAGTTCAGTTCAGTCGCTCAGTCGTGTCCGACTCTTTGCGACCCCATGAATTGCAGCACAGGATCTAGTTGTGGGTAAAACATGTGCAAAAATGCATAATATCCAAAGTTCATGAATATTAGGCTTTGTAATAAAAGGATTGAGAAGGGTACCTCATAAACCCTATAGCCAAGTCCTGGGAAAATAATTCCATAAAACCTTAACAGTAGACACACGAAATGGAGAGGAAAAAAAACACATTTCATTACACCTCAATTTCCTTTCTAATGTTTTGAGGATTTGGGACTGATTTATTTTCCCTCATATAATGCCTTTAAGTGCCTCATTCTCACAAGCCATATAAAAATTTATGTTCAGAGAGGGAGGGCCTAGATATGACTAAATGAATGCTTCACCCTTGGGTGCCCATACACTAAGGCTCTAGGAACTCTGTCCCATAATTCCAGAATTTGACAAACTCATCCTGAGTGAGTTTAAGTATGCTTCACAATAATCTATCCATTTTTCCATGTGCTAAATAAAGAAACAGGAGTCATTTTCTTATTCTCCTTGTTGAATAGTTTCACACCTGCCTGAATGCAACTGTTATGAAAAGTCATATCAAGACATGGGAAGTGGGAGAGGACATGATATAGGTACCCATCATGCGTGCTTGCATGCTAAGTTGCTTCAGTTGTGTTCAACTCTTTGCGACCCCATGGACCATAGCCTGCTAGGCTCCTCTGTCTGTGGGATTCTCCAGGCACGAACACTGGAATGAGTTACCATGCCCTCCTCTAGGGGATCTTCCCGACCCAGGGATCGAGTCCACATCTTCTGCAGTCCTGTAGTGGAGATGAATTCTTTATCACTGAGCCACCAGGGAAGCCATGAGTACCCATCATGAATTTACAAAATTAGTTACACAACCTAAGAAGGGAATGGTTACCCACTCCAGTATTCTTGCCTGGAGAATTCAATGGACAGAGGAGTGTAGCAGGCTATAGTCCATGGGGTCGCAAAGAGGCAGACATGACTGAGCAACTAACACTTTCAGGCTTCCAAGGTGGTGCTAGTGGTAAAGAACCCACCTACCAAGGCAGGAGACATAAGAACTTCAGGTTCTATCCCTGGACTGGGAAGCTCCCCTGGTCCAGGGCATGGCAACTCACTCCAATATTCTTGCCTGGAGAATCGTCATGGACAGAGGAGTGTGAAGGGCTTTAATCCATAGGATAGCAAGGAGTCGGACATGACTGAAGTGACTTTACATGCACAAATATATCTTACATTCAATATAAAAATTTAAGGGATTCCATCTTCAAGGGAGCAGAAGAGTCAAGTGTATTCCCTGTTTTACTACAGGAGTAAACTTGGTTAAGAGGCTTAATTCACATCACAAGTCAGAACTTGATAAGAAAATTCTCTCTCTTACCATGTGCAACAATTATTAAGTTAAATGTTATTAATAGTTGTTATTATCATCATTTAATTATTCTCAGGAGCTGAATCTGAATGGAGAATCAAATTGCATATTTTAAATTCCTATGTGGTTTCTTATACATGATCTCACCTCCATCAATGATATTGTGCCCTTACCCCAATCTGGAACACAAAAATAAATCCATTTCTACTCTGCCTCCTTGGCGACAGGAGTCCCCAATAGCAGAGTACAATATCAACTCACCTTATTGAGAAAATGGTCACGGAGGCGCCTCTTCATGTATTTTGAATTTTTCCATCATTGAGGAAATATTCACTATACATAATTGCATGCTTTCTAATACTGCTTTCCTTCAAATTGGATTTTCCCCCTATGGATTTTAAAGCTATTTCCATTAGAGAAAAGTAAAAACAGTTGTAATTTCAGCAATTTTCCATGTCTTTCCTTTTGGGATAGCTCTACTCGTTGTATCTGAAGGATAAATAACTAAATGATCTTGAAATATTTAATGTGAAAGAGATGCCAAGATTTTCAACACAAGAAAGCACATCTAATATGCCACAAAAGGTAGCTTGAAAAACAGAACCCTTTTTAATAGATACATAAACTCCGATTTAACTACTAGCACTTTCCATTTCCTTCTTCCTGCTGTATAATGAGTCATTCCAGGTTTATTGGTGTTCAACTCGGTTACTAGTGCCACTTACTATAATCACACATGGTGAAGGCTTTGAAAAGCGTCACACACACATACACACACAAACTAAAAGTGAATCAAACAGGAAAGGAAAGCAGCAAAAGGATAATGAAACTAAGAGCCACTGTGAAGGTAAAACAGAGTAGTGTGTCATTGTAGATTGCAGAGATTTAAACATGCCATGAAATTGCATCAAGCATCCTGCAGTGGCCAAAGCAATGCTTTTACATAACTTCGCATCTCTGAGATCTGCAGAATCCAGAATGCTGCATGTTTGTTCAACTGGATCAGGTAGT
Source organism: Giraffa tippelskirchi (assembly GCF_054371585.1). Lineage (NCBI taxonomy): Eukaryota > Metazoa > Chordata > Mammalia > Artiodactyla > Giraffidae > Giraffa > Giraffa tippelskirchi. The sequence continues at coordinate 124,821,872 of NC_137283.1, forward strand.
CACTACTCAGTTCATCAGGTTTTCCATTGCCCTATACATATGAAGCCTTTCCTACCAAGAATCAAACTTTGAGGACTAAAACAATTTGAAGGAATGAACTATTTTTGTATTGAAGATTTACAATGCGAGTGTGATCCCCTCACTCCATATCAGGCTTTATTCTTGGAAGAGTGGTTTTATAGCTCATCTCTGACCAAAAGATCCTCGTATCGCGTTTAGTTAGAAAGCCAGCCTTGGCCAAGGCCAGGAGCACTGGGAGCTGTAATCATTTAAGATATCAGCTTTCTCAACCACTAAAAATAAATCCCAGTGTTCGACAGAGAGGAAACCACATGTCACTTTGATTACTTATTAAAACAATATAAAGAGACTAGAAAACTCATTTGAGTTCTTGGTAATAAGACAGAACCCTTTGAGTAGGATTGCTTTTTGATAATCATTCCAGAATGATTGAGAAATAAGATAATGACTATCAGTGACAGAGCTCTTACTATGCAGCAGGTATCATTCAAGGTGCTTTACATGTAGTAAATCATTTGGTTTTCATAACACTTTATGAGGTATATTCCACTACTATCCTCATTTTACAAATGAGAAAACTGAGACACAGAGAGGTTAAGTAATTTGTCCAAGGTTACACAGTCAGTAAGTAGTAGAACTGAGAGTTAAACTAAGAAAATCTGTAGTCTCTAGTCTCAGAAAATCCAGAGTCTGTACATTTCACACTGACCTGCTGTGGTATACAACAATGCTAGATACTGATCAAAATACAACCTAAAAAAAATACAACCTAAAACTTTTAACCAAACACAAAAGCATGAATTAAACAACTCATCTTATTTATTATTTTTTGGTCATTCCACAACCTGTGAAGTATTTGTCCACTCAACACATTTATTGAAGACCTACTTTGTGCCAGGCCCTATTCTAAGAAATGGGGACAGAAAGAAAGAAAAGACTATTTTTTAAGATGCTCAGAGACTATCAGGAAAAAGGCAAAAATGGTAAAAAGAGGGGAGTCCAGGGTGTGATAAAATAAAATATTTCCAACACGTGTCCATTGCTAGAATTAAGTTGAAAAAATATTCCTAGCCTTAAAAAAAGAAAGAAAAAAATTTCTCTTCACTGATCTTTTCTGAAAATCAAAATATAGCCTTTCAACGTCCCACCCCCTACTGTTACCACCTCCAAGAGGTTTATGGCAGTCTTGCTAAAACATTTTTCTTAGCATTGAGTTAAAATTCCATTATTACCTTTATAGTTTTCATATTCCCTTTGATATTCTAAAATCAGTGTGAAAGTTGGCTTTAAAATTTCTCCATCGCTAGCAAAGATTTATTATGCCAGCAGCTTCAGACAATGCAGGTGCTTGAAATCCACTGCAAAAGTCTAACCACTCCACAGGTCTTGACCAACGTGAGTGAAATCCTTACGATACATGGACCAACCCCCCAGCCTTGCAGTAATGTCATTCTTTGCAAAGCAAAATTGTGCAGCTCTCTGGGCCCTTTAGAAATCATTTGCAGGCTGCAGGCAGAGGGTAACCAAAATGTCCTGAACTAGGAGCAAGAAAGACAGTTATCTTGGGAGGACAACTTGGGGCTGGCTTTTCATAGTCACAGCCTGATTCTGCTTGAATTAAAGCCACACCTTGTTTCAAACCCTCTCCACCATGGGCTACCTGCTTGAGGATTCACCTCAAAGTGAGACCAGAAAGACTTTCTTCCTGGAAGACTTGGGCCACAGCCTGAAGCTTCCTAGACTGAATTTGAAATCGACAGTTTTCCCGAAGACTGTTTCTCACATCTGTTCTGTATCCCTTCTCCCATGAAGCCCTGAATCTCCCTCTTCACCCTAAGGAGATTGTGCCTGTCATGGACTAAATCATTTTAAGTCTCTTCCCTAGAATTAAACACAGCTTCATTTGCTGTTTGGATTTTCTCATTTTTAAACAGGAAGACAAAACAGCGCACAGAAGACAGACTGCTTCCTGCCTTGTTCTCCTACCTTCCACTACTATAGGGGTTTGAGTCCTTTGCTTTTTGGGTTTTTTTTTGTCTCCATTTCTCTTTCTAACAAATGACCATCACACCTATTGATGTTGGTTTATGAAGGACGCTGGTGTGCATTTTTAAAACTACATCTGTTGGCTCTCTCAGTTTCTGAAATGTCTTTTTATGAGCTTCTCCCACAGAAATTGGGATCAATTTTCATTTCCTTCTGCTTCATTGCATCACCAGAAGTCTATACACCTTCCTGTAATTTGAAAAGTGCTGATCCGGTGGGCACCTCAATTGACCAGCCATCAGGCCTGCGCCCTAATTTCTTTTCCACCTCTGGCTCAGACAGCTCTTACCTTACCTTCCCCTCTTCTCTCTAACTTTTCCAATTCATTCACCAATTATTTATCAATCACTTGTAATTCTGACAGACGTGGGACGGGTGCTAGGGAGCAAGAGTGCGCATGCTCAATCCTAGCTCTTGAAGGTTTTGCACTGAAGAGGGAAGACAGACAGGGAAACTTCCCACTGGTCGACCACCCCAGCCTGAACCTGGCTACAGAGTAACCCTCCTGACTTGAAAGAGCAAATTCTTAGACAGCAGGAGCATTCCCGCCCCCCACCCATGCCCACTACTACTCTTACTCCAGGCCGTGTAAGAGCAGGTCTCAGTCCCTTTCCTGCAGCACAAATGAAATCATTTCTTGGGGAAACAGAAGAGGATAGTTGAGTGAGAATCACCTCTATCATCAGGTACAGACAACTCAAAGCACAAAACCTACTTGTGTTCTTTGTAGGCAAATGTGGCTCTTCCTATAAATTCATTAACACCAGAAGGTATTTATCACTTGTCAAGACATCATGAGCACAATACTAAACATGAATAATACAAGACGAGTTGCTGCTGCTGCTAAGTCGCTTCAGTCGTGTCTGACTCTGTGCGACCCCATAGACGGCAGCCCACCAGGCTCCGCCGTCCCTGGGATTCTCCAGGCAAGAATACTGGAGTGGGTTGCCATTTCCTTCTCCACTGCATGAAAGGGAAAAGTGAAAGTGAAGTCGCTCAGTCGTGTCCGACTCCTAGCGACCCCATGGACTGTAGCCTACCAGCCTCCTCCGTCCATGGGATTTTCCAGGCAAGACGAGCAGCACCAGCTTAACCTTGGCACCTGACAGTTTACAATGTAGGTCCTTCTAAAGGACAGCATGAGATTAATGTGTTATTTGGGGGCTTAAATGACAAATTCAGAATGACTATAAGCTATCCAATCAGTGGTGTGGTAACTGGCTAGAGCAAGCTGAAAAAAACTTGGGTGAACTGACATAATCCATTCCCTGAAGTGCTAAATAAACAGGGATTAAAAGTAGAATTCAGGAAAAACAGAAGCTGTTACTATCATTTCAAAATCAGCCAAGATGTCTGTGATCTTTGCTTAGTGGATTTTTGCCTGAATTTGATGGGCAAGAAAGATTGGAGGAGAAGCAGGACCAACGTACTGAGTCAGAAGCAACACCAGTACTTTCCTCGCTCCTCAGAACAGAATCCCCATCCCTCCAGACCCCAAACACGATGCGTATGGCACTGAACCTTCCATGGTCTTCCCTCTGAACTAAGGAAGCACACAATTGAATTAGATCTCGCCATTAGAGAAATTGGTCCCCAGAGAGCAGCTTTGAAACCATCCAAGCAGAAAAGTGAGAAAACACGTTTGATGGTTTGCTGAACGATTCTGAGGCTTCGGATAAACCAAGCGCCGAGCCTGCCGAGCGCTGCACTCCATCTATGAATTCCACGCTAGATCAAGGGGTGATAAATGCTCAGATAAACATTTGTATTTTATGCCTCAACAATTTATCCTCTCTTCCTCTTATCACACTGTGTTGACCCAACTTACTCAGTGAAAACACACATTCAGCGAATAATTGTTTACCTCTGCTCACTCGGGCAGGCAAGTGAGAAGATTCCCCCATTTGTTATCCTGGTTACCTTCTCTCCCTCAACCATTCATCTTGACTTTCTCTCTCTGGCTATTGATTTTATGAAAGAGATCTTTTTTTAATTTGCTCTTCGTAAATGGTATTGACATAACTGTGCTTTGCCATTTTGCCTTACATATTGTACTGTAAACAGCATAAGAGAGTTCATTTTCTCCCATGGGGGGTAAAAAAGCCTGGTAAGGGGGCTAGACTAGCAACCCTGGGGTCAGAAAAGAAGCCTCTCTCCTTGACAGTTTTGTCAAATAAAAATATCAGGGACATTTTTATAGAATCATACCTCACCTCCTTGTTTCCCTTTCTCCATTTGTAAGCAAGAAAGTTGAAAGTGGCTAGTGTTGGGCAAACAAATGAAGCTACATTTGTGAGGTACATTGTGATGACTAACTGAAAAGCTCTATATCAAAGTCAGAAATAATAATGTTGTTCTTAGATTTGTGAACACCTTCACCACAGATGTATTCTTCCATAACATTCCTAGAAATAAGAAATGAGGTATTTGGGAGACATACGCATATCATTTTATAGGCAAATTTTAATTTGATGTCAAGCCTTGTCATGAATAACTGTACCAGATTATAATTACTAATACTTAGGAGATGTTTTTAAGTGTATCTAGTTGTATAATCAGTTTAATAAGGAACAAAATAAAGCCAAGGTGTAGCTGGAGGGAGGGGAGTCCCAATACTTTATTATGAAATTAAGAATTATATATCTGTATTCAAAGAATTACAATGATTTTATGGTTTTTAATGTCAGTAATTTTTATTGAGATAAGACTTGGTCTAGAATATTGCATTTCCGTGAAAGTATTGCTTCCAATACTAGATATACATTTTGTTTTTACTTTCTATTTTCTTATAAAAGGTAAAATGAGAACACTAGCTCATCAGCAGTGAACCTCATTTTCTGCTAACTCAAACTTCTCCTGATCCTAGGAAGCACAGAGAGAATGCAAACATTGGCCTTTAGGAAACAAGTTTCCTTCTCTCTCTTGGAGACTGCAGATGTATAATCTAATTAACAGTAAATGCTGGAAAGTGTGTGGAGAAAAGGGAACCCTTTTGCATTGTTGCTGGGAATGTAAATTGATACAGCCACTAAAGAGAACAGTATGGAGGTTCCTTAAAAAAAAAACAAAATAGAACTACCATATAACTCAACAATCCCCTACTGGGTATATACCCAGAGAAAACCATAATTCAAAAGGACACATGTATCTTAATGTTCATTGCAGCACTACGTACAATAGCCAGGACATGGAAGCCATCTAAATGTCCATAGACAGAGGAATAGATAAAGAAGATATGGTACATATACATATAATGAAATATTACTCAGCCATAAAAAAGAAGAAAATTGGTTCATTTGTAGAGATGTGGATGGACCTAGAGTCTGTCTTACAGACTGAAATAAGTCAGAAAGAGAAAACAAATATTGTATATTAATACATATATAGAATCCATAAAAATAGCACAGATGAACCTATTTGCAGGTCAGGAGTAGAGATGCAGATGTAAAGAAACAACATGTGGACACAGTGGGGAAAGGAGAGGGTGGAATGCATTGGGAGATTAGGATTGGCATATATACACTACCATGTGTAAGACAGCTAGCTAGTGGGAAGCTGCTGTATAGCACAGGGAGCTCAGCTCAGTGCTCTGTGATGACCTAGATAGGGTTGGGAGTGATGGTCCAACAGAGAGGGGATGTATGTAAAAATATAGCTCATTCACTTCCGTGTATAGCAGAAACCAACACAACATTGTAAAGCAATAATACTCCAATAAAAGAAATACATATTTTCTTCTTTAGCTTCTGTTTGAGTCTCTAGGTCTCAAACATGTCTCTAACAGGGCATGTTGCATAAAGAAACCTAGAAGTACTCTGATGTAGATTGAAGTGCCCAATGAGCCATGTCAGAGGTAACCATGTACAACCCAACCATGAGGTTTGGACCTAAACCTTACCCTCAAAGAAGCCAAAAGAAGATAAGATGTTTAAAAATATATACAGATATTAATATCATTTTTAATCTCATTTAACGTTTATCTTCAAAGCTTCTCAAAAGTTTAAATTCAGTCTATGACTGTATTTATTATTTATATATCATCCATCATTGGTCACATATAAACAGAACCCTTTCCCAAAGCATTGGATACATGATTTGGGGTTGGAGGGAAATGTGGGGAGATATTTCTAGAGACAGTTGTAATTGCACCTCAAGAAATACTCAAGTTCCTCAAAACTGGCTTATACATGTCAACGTAATTTTTTATTCTTACGCATGCTAAGTCATTTCAGTCATATCTGACTCTCTGCGACCCTATGGACTGTAGCCCACCAGGGTCCTCTGTCCATGGGATTCTCCAGGCAAGAATACTAGAGTGGTTTGCCATGCCCTTCTCCAGAGGATATTCCCAACCCAGGAATCAAACCTGGGTCTCCTGTGTCTTCTGCATTGGTGGCAATTTCTTTACCACTAGCACTACCTGGGAAGCCCGTTTATTCTTATAGACAAAGAACAATGATAGGCTTCTGTCTTAGGTCACAAAAAAATCCCACATTATTGGAGCCTTTTTATTTTTGTTCAGAATTGTTTTATTATTACAAACAAATACCATAATTATTAAGTACGTATCAGCATTCGATGTTTAATCAGGGATCCTGAATTCTACTTTGAGGACTGAGCTGTTTCTCCCCCAAAATTCATATGTCAACATCCTAACCTCTAGTATCAGAGAACATAATTGTATTTGGAGATTGACCTTTAAGAAAGTAATTAAGATAAAACAGGGCTTCCCCAGTGGCTCAGCAGGTAAAGAATCAGCCTGCAACGCAGTAGACACAGGAGATGTAGTTTCGATCCCTGGGTCAGGAAGATCCCCTGGAGGAGGAAATGGCAACTCACTCCAGTATTCTTATCTGCAGAATCCCAAGGACAGAGGACCTGGCTGGCTACAATCCATGGGATTGCAAAGAGTAGGACATGACTGAGTGATAATATTGGATTGGAAGGTAAAACAGGGTCATTGGGGTGGGTCTTAATCCAACATGATTAGTATCCTTGTAGGAATAGATTAGGACAGCCATGCTGAAAGGAAGAAATGCAAATCAAAACCACAATGAGGTACCATCTCACGTGGGTCAGAATGGCTGCTATCAAAAAGTCTACAAACAATAAATGCTGGAGAGAGTGCGGAGAAAAAGGAACCCTCTTACACTGTTGGTGGGAATGCAAATTAGTACAGCCACTATGGAGAACAGTGTGGAGATTCCTTGAAAAATTGGAAATAGAACTGCTATACGACCCAGCAATCCCACTGCTGGGCATACACAACAAGGAAACCAGAATTGAAAGAGACATGTGTATCCCAATGTTCATCGCAGCACTGTTTACAATAGCCAGGACATGGAAGCAACCTAGATATCCATTGGCAGACGAATGGATAAGAAAGCTGTGGTACATATACACAGTGGAATATTACTCAGCTATTAAAAAGAATGCATTTGAATCAGTTCTAATGAGGTGTGTGAAACTGGAGCCTATTATACAGAGCGAAGTAAGTCAGAAAGAGAAACACCAATACAGTATATTAACGCATATATATGGAATTTAGAAAGATGGTAACAATGACCCTATATGCAAGACAGCAAAAGAGACACAGATGTAAAGAACAGAATTTTGGACTCCGTAGGAGAAGGCGAGGGTGGGATGATTTGAGAGAATAACATTGAAACATGTATATTATCATATGTGAAATAGATCACCAGTCCAGGTTCAATGCATGAGACAGGGTGCTCAGGGCTGGTGCACTGGGATGACCCTGAGGGATGGGATGGGGAGGGAGGCGGGAGGGAGGGTCAGGATGGGGAACACATGTACACCCATGGCTGATTCATGTCAATGTATGGCAAAAACCACCACAATATTGTAAAGTAATTAGCCTCCAGTTAAAATTTTTTTAAAAAAAAGAGAGAAGACAGTCATCTACAAGCCAAGGGGAGAGATGTCAGAATGAACCTAACCCCGTAAAGATTTTGAACTCCTAGTCTCCAGAATTGTGAGGAAATAAATCTCTGTTGTTTAAGCCACTCTGTCTACATTACTTTGCTATGGCAGCTCTAGAAAATTAATACACACCCTTTCTTCAATGACTTGAAGAGTTACCCAACTTCTCAACAGAAAGTTGGTTTGGTGCCCTAAGCAAAGTCTATGTACTAGTCTAAGACTGTGCATAGGTATGGTCCCTAGACCACAAACAGACATCTGGGACTGTCTGCTGACACTGGCCCATTAGGAACTTTGAGGCCTGTCTATTCCATTCACATCTTCCCTGTCACTTAACATCCAAAAGCAAGTCCCTCCCCATGGCCACATTATCCTCTCAAAGGGCAGCAGCTGATTGTCCTTCATCTCCATATTCTCAGATAGTGGAGAAGCCACCAGACAGGCGACTAAGCAAGGGATTCTGAATAGCCCTTCTCTCCTTATTAACCTACAACATCAAAATTATGGCTTTGGGGCATTTCTGTTTCTTTCTTACTTTAAAATTTATTTTTTCCTGTTTTCCTTTTGTGGAAGCAGGGACTATTGTTTCTCAAAGACTTTCTCTTTGTATTAATTTGTATCCTCTTGAATCATCACTGAGTTCATGCATTTTCTAATAAATAGGGTAGAAACTATTCTGAATCAGTTGACCATTCTTTAATACCCTACAGGAGACATGCACAAGTGAATATTTACATAAAACTAAGCTTGTTGTGGTGGAGTCAGACTTGTTTGATTTCATTCTTTCTCTGGAGTTTCTCTTTAAGTATTCATAGTTTATTGGCATCTTTGCATCCTTTTCATTGTGGCCCAAATTTCACCTTCTTGGGCATTAATGGTCCTTTTCATAATTGTCTTTAAATAAAATTTTCCACAAAAGATCAAATTAAAACCAGCCAAACAGCTAGGTACCACACTAAGAAAGGCCTCCCAGTGAGATGGCATGGGGCCATGTCTGCTTAAGGAAGACTGAGATAACTAGGCCTGGAACCCATCACTCCTGGACTTAAAAGTGGCTGCTCAACACACAAGAAGTGGTACCTAAGGCCACATTTACAGAAGAGGCCAATTACTGCAAAGCATGTTTAGTTTCCCCAAACACCTGGAAATTGGAATGTGAACTAGTTTAAAGTTATTAGCATATCATGGTCTCTTCAGTGTTTCACACAGTGATAATATCCCAGTTGGAGTGGAAATTTGACTGAGGAATTATGTCTTCCTCAATTAGCATACTTGTGTGAATATTCTGATCAACCAAAGCATTCTAAATCTGCCCATAAATTTCTTTCACCCTGTGCTCACTAGAGCAGTGATATATTGGTATTGTGTTTTGTTGCTGTTGTTAATCTCTTAGGAAGTACAAACTTAGGAAAAGTTTTGCTTTACTCATCCATTCCCTTGGTGGAAGAGACTGACCCAAATGTAGTATTGAAATGCAAATGTATATGTTTATCTTGTGAAGTAGAAATTGAGAATCGAGTAGTCTGATTTTAGAGAATTCCCAGTTCTCAACCTCTGAGTCTCCATTTCTAGGCACTTTCATTGGCCAACACAGCCAGGAACATAGAGATTTCCTTTCATGATGGGTGAAATGTTCAGAATCAGATAATCCCCTAACCAAATGCAGAATCCTCCAAAAATCTTGTCACCCAGTCAAGGAATAAAACTCTCCCCATAAGTCTTTTGGAAACTCAAACAGTGGCACATTATATTAGCATTTCTCATTCCACAGGTTGAATGCATTGCTGATGTGCAAGGTATTTTAGGTGGAACACAGGTGAACTTTTCTATTGTGATGTACATATAATTATTTAAATAAAGTACAAGATAGTTACAGCTTCCTTAGAAAAAATCTAACTGGCTGTTCAACCCATGATTTCATAGACTTTTGCTTCTCTATTTATTTATACTGTACTTAAGAGTTTTTAAAAGTCAATTCAGGGAATTTCCTGATGATCCAGTGGTCAGGACTCCACAATTACACTGCTTGAGATGCTAAGATCCCACAAGCCATGAGATGCAGTCTCCAAAAGTCAATTTAAAGGAAGATATTAAGTAATTACAATGCAAGTGGTAAGCAGACAGAGCAAACATTGTGAAGGCAAATGATGAATGGTGGAAATTTAGGAGACATAGCAGAAGAATTCCTTTCTAAGGCCTCAGACAATTCTTTTTCCTGGTACAGAACAGGATAAACAAAAATTACTTCTACCCAGGCACATAGTAGTGAAACTGGTGTACAATCAGGACAAAAATAGTGTTTTTTAAAATAAATCATCTAGAAAGCAAAGGCAGCCCATAGCAGACATCCTAACAATAATATTGGAAGCCAGAAAAAAGAAGATTGCAATACAAAGTCCTAAAAGAAAATAGCTGTCCACTTATTGTTACATGCCCAACTAAACGATTGCTTCCCATCATTTAGACACTATTTAGAGTAACATTTTCAGACTATAAAACAACATAATTACCATTAATAGATCCCCACCAAAAAAAAAGGTCTTTTTAAAAATGCACTTCAGGAGTGTAAAATTCAACTTAGAATGGAAGAGGAAAAGAAAAGGAAAGAGGGACATGCCAGGAGGGTTGGTGAGCAAAAACTTGGAAGCAAGGAGGTAAATTGAAGCATCGGCTTTAAAAGGTAATTGTGTGTGCTCAGTTGCTTAGCCATGTCCAAATCTTTCACAGCCCCATGGACTGTAGCCTACCAGGATCCTCTGAACATGAGATTCCCCAGGCAAGAATACTGGAGTGGGGTGCCTCCTCCTCCAGGGGATCTTCCCGACCCAGGGATCAAACCTGTGTCTCCTGTGTCTCCTATGTCTCCTGCCTTGCAGGCAGATTCTTTACCACTGAACCACCTGGGAAACCCCAAATAATAAAGCCTAATTTGGAATTTTAAAAAACTATGTGAAACTAAGATATGGGACAATAACAGCATGCAAGCTATTACAGAGGTGGTGAGTGCTGCTCAGTTCAAGGGTTTTTTATGTCTTTGGGGAGAAGAGCAGGACTTTGACTAATATTTGGTATTATTGAGTCAGAAGCATGTGTTAAAAATAAGAGCCACCATTAAGGAAATAAAAAGACAATATACAGGCTTCCAGTTAGGAAGGGGCTATAAACAAAACCCCATCATCATATAGAAACTGGAGAAGGAAATAAAAGAAGGATAAAGGAAACCATCAAGAGAACCCAAGCAGATCTAAACCAAACCTGAATCTTTTGGAAGAGCTACCTCCCAAAGCAGATTGCTTCTTTCAAAATGCAAATGGTTCTCTGTTCGCACACAGCACACCTTGTTGCTGTCATTATGATCACAACCACTTTTTGTTTCAGAGACTGCCAGATTTAAGCTGCCAGGGTCTAATTAGGTAGCCCCCTCCATCCACAACTGCAGTTACGAGGCTCACCCACCACAGGTCCTTATTATCCCAGTTGGTGCTCAGTTTAAGAAAGCATCGGTTTGGAAGAGCATAACAAAAACCATACCCCCAAAAGAGCTCACATTAATAAATACACATGGATATACTCCAAAACCCTAGAGCTCGTTACGGTCTTTTTTGTCTTGATCCTGAGTATGTACTGTACAGACCCCTGAAGTCAGATCTTCTTCCCACTATAATTTAGCTAAGGAATCTGTTACATATGCCTGCAGAAGGAATTTAATTTTTCAGAACAGAAAGTCATAGAGTTCACCAGAAACTGACATTGCAAGGTTGGAACCTTCCTGCCTCTTAGCATCAGCAGGCATGTAAAAAGAATAAGATTTATGTCCCTAAACCTAAAATATTCGGAAGCAATTATTTACTTAATATTTTGCTAAATTACCTAGGATTGCAGTTTTGATTAGGAAAGCAAAAGAGAAGTCTGCAGGTGGCCTATAAAGCTAATTTTGAAGATAGCTCCACTAAGCTCATGCCAGTGGTCTTGGAGAATATTAACACCATGTTACAAACCGCAGTGCCCTCAGGGTGTCCACCTGCCACAGAATTTAATTTATTTTATATCTCATCTAATAGACTGAGTCTCATCCATTAGGTAAATATAATGTGGAAACATTGTCTTGTTTCTCTAAAGAGGAAACCAGCAAAGACAGGAGATTTATTCTTGCAGAATCTTTTGCTACTCTAATTGGGTTCAAATTCAGGCTGTGCTGTGACCTTTCCCTTGTTAAAGTTCAGTGCATATGATACTGCCCACATGCTACAGGATCACGTGTGCTGCTTTAGCATCCGTAAGACAGACAAAAACAAAAATCAAATAGACAATTTCTGTGATGATGAATCTACCAGTCGAACTTCAGATGTCATCTTATAGCTGTCTGACATTCATAAACTGACAATATTTCTATGTACCGTGTAGTCTGCTGAAGTGTTTTGAGATATTCACCAAGATTGGTAAGGGTAATAGACCCAGAACTGGCTAATTCTGAGAAATGTTTCATGTTACTGGTGACAAAGGAAGAACCTTGGAGCAGTAGGCAACCTTTACAAATAAAAATAAGAAGTAAGCGAATCAAATATGACATTACAATGGAGAGGAAATTGAATTCTTCTGCACACGATAAGGGTGGCTTCATTATTCACAGACATCCTGGCTGTGCCATGACACCAGAGACGGATGAGACACCCCATCTCTGGAAGATAAATTCAATACACCAGGTATTTGTTCTAATATAGTCTAGAAATGTATGGAATATGCTTAACAGATGGCAATGGGATAGTATTTTTATCTTCAGACATTCATAACAAAAAGGAACATAATTTGCAGTAAGGCAAACCTGGAATAAGTTTCACACAGACTCACCTTCCCAACTCATTTGGCAAAATTAGAATAGTTTCTCAGGAGGAGGGATTGGAAGCCAAAGGCATTAGGATGCTTTTATAAGTCACCTTGGTAGAAGTGAGTTTTTTACCATGAATAATACAGCTGAGAAAGTGCTATCCCTAAGCTTTAAATAAGAAAGCTTCCAAACATTTGGAGAACTTATCCAAAGACAGATCATTTCAATAAAAGGTCCCTGATTCAGTTAGTTTCATCTTTGTCTACCAAAGTTTTTTTTAAGCTTTTTAAATTCTCTTGTGACAATGAATAATTATATCATCTCTTCCCTGACTCCTCCCAAATTACAAATCCAGTTGAATAGATGGCAATTACCCAAGCCTATACCCACATATTCCCAGTTTCTAATATCCTCTCCTGGGACTTTTCTCTTGCCTTTCCTTCTGATTACTTGATCACTTGATCAACCAATTTCAGCAAACCTCCCCATTTACAAAAAAAAAAAAACATGACGCTGGTCAGATCGGTGATTTCAGTTTGGGGTTATGGTAATTTCTCTAAGATAAGAGTTACCTTAAAGTTTGATTTCCAAGTTATAATCTAGAAGTAGTTAAAACAAAAGTGAACTCTGCCAGGGTAAAAAAGAAATCAACTTAAACAGCATGAGATACCTGAACAACCACTGGAGCAATTTTGGAGAAAGCTTTGGACTATGGAGGAAGCTACTTGTCCAAATGATTGTGAATCATCCAAAGTACACAGAATAGGTCCTTTGTTTCCAAATGTTAATGTTTGCTCTTCCCTAATTATAGAGGAAATCATTGCAGATGAGGCATCATTGTCTCAGGGTTAACTGTCCCAAATGAAGGACTGAAGAGTCAGGTTTAATTGAAGTGAGTGAAATTTAGGATATACTTAATCATCTAAAAGTTGAGATGCTTATCTCTTCAGTTCTTATAATTAAAATCTCTAAATAACAGTTTCTTAAAATGTTTGGTCAGGTTTCAACAATTTTAAGCCAAAAAATTCTATAAGAGGTAGCCTTACTTGTGTCATTGCAGTGTTTTTGTTACATATTGAACAGAAATATTGACGCAGATTAGTGGCATAAATTCAAATTTTTGTCGCACGACCAAAATGTCAAAGAGGCCCTTTTTGTCTATGGTGAAGTACAAAATAATTACATCTCCACCAACTGTGTGTGTTTCCTCCTTTCTTGCATCCTTCTTTACTCCCATTCACCTCATAACAAAAACTATTAGAATGGTATCTACATTTACATCATTTATCTGGCCTTTTTTCTGTCTAGTGCTAATGCAACACGCAACAAGTAATGTAAAATAATTATGACATCAAAATTTACATACGGACTTCCCTGATGGCTTAGTGGTAAAGAATCCACCTGCCAATGCAGGAGACATGGGTTCAATCCCTTGTCTTGTAAAATCCCACATGCAAAGCAGCTAAGCCCATGCACCACAGATACTGAGCCTATGCTCTAGAGCCCAGGAACATCAACTACTGAAGCCCACATGCCCTGCAGCCTGTGCTTGACAAAAAGACACAGCAATGAGAAGCCTGCACACCACAAACTAAAGAGTAGCCCCTGCTTGCCACAACTAGAGAAAAGCCTGCTCAGCAACAAAGACCCAGCATCCATAAATAAATTAATAATTATTTTTAAAATTTACATGCTGTTACAAAGTTCAGAAAGCCCTTTCACATACATAATTTTATTTAACTCTCCCAATAATTCTGCCATGAGTTAGACAAGGACTTTAACGTTTAGGGAAGCGTTGTAACTTTCCTAAATTTGCACAGCTATCAGCCAGCCAATGATTCTTGATTCCAAGCCATGTTTTATTCCCTACACCTCTCTTTCTCTAACGATGCCCTGATTCAACCAAGATTTGCTCCAATCAACACTGTGCTTCCACTGAATTTCTCTTCCTGGGGAATAAGATTTACTCCAACTCAGACTGACAGCAATGATGTTCCTGGAAGAAGTGGGAGTGTCTGGATCCTTCTAGGAAATGCTCTAGAAGTTTCTCAGAGCACCCACAAGAACACAAATTCACCAAAAGCCTGGAATCACAACTGCTGGATAAATATTAAGGACAAGGATGAAGGAATGAACTTTGTATGGTTACCATGCAGTGGAGGACAGGGAAGCCTGGCACGCTGCAGTCCACGGGTGGCGAAGAGTTGGACACAGCTGAGCGACTGAACAACAATATGCAGAGGAGCGAGAACAGGGTATAGATATTTAGAGGTTGAAACTAGCAGAAAAATCATCAAGAAGAATACTCCATAAAGACGGACATAAAGGTCCTTTCCATGGTCAAGCAGTGAGTATTGCATATTCAGGTTTCCAAAAGTTAATACTCTGCAGCAACTTTTCAAGGGGAAACCAAAGAGGGGTGTTTGGGGAGCTGCAACATCCAGTGTTCTGGGGCTTATTCAACACTGAATTCTGCAAGGGAAAACCCAAGCTTTCCAAAGAACTGCAGCTATGTCAAGAAAGCAAACATGATCTTATAAAATGGAAGGAAAGAGTAAGAAGAGGTGATAACTCACTCAAGGGAACTGTTTTAGAAAACCTCCACATTCTTTGCCTGACCTACTAAGAGGAGGCCTTTTTTTAGTTAAAGATTGCATACTCAACCCAAATGGCTATTTGAGATACCTCAAAACAAAAACTCTATGGGCACAGTGACCGAAAAATTCACAAATCAGGGACTCAAACTTAGATCTTATGACACTAAATTATACTCTCTTCCACTATTATAGAAGAGGCATGCACTTGAAATGACAAAACATTATAAATAAAAAACAAATAAAATATTCTCCATTCCTCGCTCCCATTCCCATGTGTTTCAGTATGCTTGGACTATCATAACATATGAATTGTGGGTCTGGTGGCTCAGTGAGTAAAGAATCCGCTTGCAATGTGGGAGACCCAGGTTCGATCCCTGGGTTGGGAAGATTCCCCGGAGAAGGGTACGGCAACCCCACTCCAGTATTCTTGCCTGGAGAATTCCCATGACAGAGGGGCCTGGAGGGCTACAGTCCATGGGGTTGCAAAGAATCTGACATGACTGAGAGACTAAGCACAGCACAGCACACACAAACATTTAATGTATGGCAGGCACCATGTAACTTCTTGTTTGAACAACTATGATTTTCCTTGATGGGTCACCTATCCCCTACTTTTTCCTTGCTCTGGTAATGATTCTTTGCAGTGGTAACAATTCTGCAATGCAGGACACCGCCTGCAATGCAGGACACCGCCTGCAATGCAGGAGACACTGACTCAACCCCTGGGTCAGGAAGATCCCCTGGAGGAGGAAAGGGCAACCCGCTCCAGCATTCTTGTCTGGGAAATCCCATGGACAGAGGAGCCTGGCAGGCTATAGTCCATGGGGTCACAAGAGTCAAACATGACTTAGTAACTAAACCACTAACTCCATCATCCAGAGTGATCTTTCTAAAATGTAGATCTGATCGTGGCATCCCCATTCTCTCCAAAACACACGCACACACTTAACATGCTTTAATGATTTCTTGCTAAATACAGCTGCTGCTGCTAAGTCACTTCAGTCGTGTCCGACTCTGTGCGACCCCATAGACGGCAGACCACCAGGCTCCGCCGTCCCTGGGATTCTCCAGGCAATAATACTGGAGTGGGTTGCCATTTCCTTCTCCACTGCATGAAAGGGAAAAGTGAAAGTGAAGTCGCTCAGTCGTGTCCGACTCTTAGCAACCCCATGACTATAGCCTACCAGGCTCCTCCGTCCATGGGATTTTCCAGGCAAGAGTACTGGAGTGGGTTGCCATTGCCTTCTCCTGCTAAATACAGATGAAAGCCTAAATCCTTTAGCATGACTACTTGGATTTGCACCACCTTGGTTTCCCAAACACAGAGCAGTTCTAGGCTCTGTGCCCTGCCAGTACTGTCTGCATTGCCTCTTTTCTTACACACTCTTTTCTTCTGTCTGTTAACTCCTGCTGATGTCTACAAGTTCACATCCCCTAGACTGCCTTTCCTGACCCCATCTTCCAGTTTATTTCTTCCATTTAAGTAATGTGATTATGTTTTTGTAAAGATGTAAAGAAAATGTTATTTCTGGCACCAGAAATTCTCTTAGGAAGGGAACTGTATTACTTTGGAAAAAAAAAATACCTTGTGAAAATGAAAAGGGTAAAAGGTGAGATCACAAACAGTCTGGGTGCAGGACAAATTGCTAGGCTTGGGACGATGGAAGGAATGTGTTGCTCTGCACCACGGTGGGAAGGTGGGAGTCAGAGAGAAGGGATGCAGGGCTGGGAACTCTTAAAGGGCAGATGAAGTAATACTCAATGAGATCCCTCCATGAATAACCTGCAATTATTGGTACATTCTGCAAAAGTGTAAATAAATCTTGAACTGGGTGGATTTACACTTGGAAACCCACATAGGACAGAGTCCTTGTGTCCTAGAGGAGATAGGTGAAGAAAGTAGACATCAACACAGGAGCCAGGCCATGGTAGTATAAGCCTTGTGAACTGCAAAAGTTTTACAAGGTTCATATAATTCAGGCCATAAACTTGGAGAAATAAGGAAATGCTGCCTATATCACTAGAACCAAGAAGGCACAACCTGACATCTAAATTACTCTTCAATCATGGACTCTTCTCTAGTCTGTCTTTATTATAATTAATTATGTATATGCCTGACTCCCACAGTAAGCTAGGATCTCTTATAGGACAGAGACTTGGCTTATTTACCTCTGAATTCCCTTATACAGGAAATACAGCAAAATCCTTATAAGCAAAACTCAACAAATGTTTGTTGAACTGAATTGAATTGAATTATTGATAAGAACATTTTCAAAACATTCAGAAACTCCCGAATAATTCATTTAGGTGCAATTTTCAAAGGTCAACCAAAGTATGATGGGGGCTTGGGCCGAAAAGGAGCAGATGATGTGAATGTGATGATGGAGAAGTCTGGGAGGAAGTGGCTATCAGCATGGTCAATATGTAATATGAGGCCAGTAGGCAGGAGTTTTATCCTTTACAAATGACTTCTTCTATTGACTTTCTCAAATTTGAGCCTATTGACAGATCGGATCAGATAATTCTTTGTTATTGGGGTGAGGGTGCTATTCTATTATTATACAATGTTAAACAGCATCCTTGGTCTCTCTCCATTAAGAACCAATAATATCTGTCAGTTGTGACAAGTATTAATAATATGTCTTCAAACATTCCCAGATGTCCCCTGGATAGCAATATCGCTCCCAACTGAGAAGAACTAATCTGAAAGGTAGGAGCCTTTTAGCACCGACTGAGGAAGAACTAGGTCCTCACTTCTAAAGAGGATGGAATGATTGTCATGAAGACTTTTCTCATAAGGCAGTCAGCTGACGTGTTCCATACACCCTCAACCTTATTCTTTATTTCAGTCCCTACCCTTCAATACTCATCACTGCCTGACTGTGGCACATCTCCAGCTTGGCAACCATGTTGAAGTGAACACAGTCTCTGCTGGCTGGCTTGTTTGTCTCATGCCTTCTTACAAATGCTCATTTTCATTCTTTTCATTATTTATGAATTGGTCATTAATTTGGGCTTCCCAGGCGGTGCTAGTGGTAAAGAACCCACATGCCAATGTGGGAGACATAAGAGAGGCAGGTTCAATCCCTGGGTCAGGAAGATCCCGTAGAGGAGGGCATGGCAATCCACACCAGTATTCTTGCCTGGAGAATCTCGTGGACAGAGGAGCCTGGGTTGCTACAATCCATAGGGTCACAGAGTCAGACACAACTGAGAGACTTTGCACATATGCATGTCCTTATTTTACTAAACACCCCATTCAAAACTCAAGCTCCAGAATCAACATTAGCTTGATCCAAGGCCTGCCATATTCCCAGTTCTGTCACCCATTCCTGGCTTCCTATGGTTTCTCTATCTGTGACCTTATCTGGAATATTAGCCTCTGTTTTGACATTAAAGGGTCAGAATGCAATTTGCGATACATGCCTCACCACTGGAGCCTATTTCTATGAAATAGGAATCATTGGAT
This sequence comes from Giraffa tippelskirchi, assembly GCF_054371585.1. Lineage (NCBI taxonomy): Eukaryota > Metazoa > Chordata > Mammalia > Artiodactyla > Giraffidae > Giraffa > Giraffa tippelskirchi. Next base: position 124,840,770 of record NC_137283.1, read on the forward strand.
CCCATTAAGTATAGCTTCCAGATATAAAGCAGCATTTCCTTTCATCTTGTGGGTTCTCATTATCTATAAATCACCATGAAGGGAAGAGGAGCCAGTAGCATCAAGGAAAAATGATAACTGATGTTTGGTTTATTCCAGAGTGCATTACATTCCAAATAAATATACACAGTGGTGACACTCTATGATGTAATATGTTAACTAATGTAACTGAGACTTTAGGAAAATAAAAGAAATATAAGACTCTATCACTGTGACCACATCCATCACTGTGGATTGGATGATAATGTAGAATGGAAAGATGGTAAAAGAAGGTAGGAAAATAGGAGGCTGAGGTCTCCATCCACTCAGAAACTAAGGAGAGATCATTTCTTTTAATACCCAAATTCAAGTCAACGAATAACTCAAGCTTAGCTCATGATACATATGAATTACAAGTATTCAAGATTCCTCAGAAATTTCTAATTCTAATTAGAGTTGAGAGAATTGACTCCGAAAATGAGTTATGGTAATCAGTTTCTTATGAGACTTGAGCCCCAAGAAATCAAGAGTTTTAAGCTATTAATTGACTCATTTTGTAAGAAAGATACATATTTAAATCAACTTGGATTTCTCTACTGGCCCTATTTTACACAAAGAGAAGAAACAATGAGGGAGTGGGCTATTGAGCACACAACCCATGACTGATTGGAGATTAAGAAGAATTTAGAATATGTTTTACCATTAAAACCCTAAAAAGAGATATAGCTATTTTTCAAGCAGATGCTGCTTCAGCACAAGAGCTTTTCCTCATTTCATTTTCAAATTGCAATAATTAAAAAATACATGTGGACTTGCTTTAGTCTCAAATGTGAGAACATTTTTCTCACATATACAGGCACACACACTTCAAGTTATTAGACAAATCTACTCCATCATTCAGTTAGTCATTTATTCAACAGGTATTTCTCCAGAGCTTTTCCTGTGTTAGAAACCAAGAATAGAATAAATTAAGGATTGGTGTACTTGAAGTCCCATTCCAGTAAGTCTTCCAGGTCTAGTCCTTGGTCAAGGCATAGACATGTTCTATCAGATGTCTGTCAAATCCCACTGAGGGTGATTGGCCAGGGATGGTCACCTGACACAAGGCCAGCCAGTTCTAAAGCTGTCCAACAGTCTGGTCCCCAAAAGATAAGCAGAATCCATGAAATGGCTTTCTCAGGAAATGTAAGGTGAGAATCATAAGAGTGAAGTAGTCAATAATGAGAACTGAAGAACATAAAGCAGAAGGCATCAGAATGGCCAAAATGGCCTGTGAAAAATGAAGCCCTATGGACGCTGTTATGTGAGTCCACAGAGGGCTCCTCTTGGAGACAGGGAAATCAGAGCATGTGCGTTGACCCAGCAGAAACACGAATGAGAGCAGGTGGCAACAAGGGTAACAAGTGGAGCTGCCTTGTTCGTGATGGCTGCCCATCCCAGGCAACCAGAATTTTCATAATGAATCCCGTTTTTCTTGAGGCATTTGAGTGACTGTCTGTTCTCAGTCCCTGAATGACAAAACATAGGCTTCAGCCTATTGAGTACTCAAGATAGCACTTAACCATTGAAAATTAAAAACAAATTTTTAAAAATCCAGAAACTTTTATCCCTGTGTTGAGTCAAAATTCAGTTTTGATAAATGCACTGACATGTCAGGCCAGCAACTTCATAATCTGCTTTATAGGTAAAATCAAGACACTCCCAACCTCTCTCTCCAGCCAGCCTTATGTTAGATGTTTAGATCTGCTGAGGCAATTCTAATTGAGCTGGTGCTTCCCTGTCAGGCTCCAGTCTGAACTGCTTAAATCCCTCATGTTGCTTACCCTGGAGTTATGAACAGGAAATAAAGGCAAAACGGATGGCACCTAAGCTAACAGGGAGACTAATGTAAGTAAAATGTGGTATTGTACTGTGGAACTTGTAATTGGCTTTAATCATATTTAACATCTGTTTCTCTACTTCAGCATATAATTTAGATGAAGCAGCTTAGAAATCTCAGCAAGAATCCATATTTTACATTTATTGAAAGAGGAGCACTTTCCAAGTGATCAAATTGCTCTCCTAATTCACTCATAATAATGTAGTAATTTGGAAAGTCTTTTTTATTTTCCTCATGAAAGGCTCTTAATCAGTGGTCCAGCTACTAAAGACTTCCCATCTGCCATCCCAGCAATAGCAATGTAAGATTATCGACCTCACAAAACTTCTCAGAATTCTCCCCTCCCTGGACTGTCTCTCTTTTCATTTGACCTCTAACTTCACCTTGCTGCTGAAACGGCTCTCTAGAAAGTCACCCACTGCCTCCTACCCATCAGACTCTGCACCATTCTCACTTCTTGTCCTCCATAACTTCCCAGGGGATGTAACCCAGTCTACTTGAAGTTCTCACTTCCTGTTTCATCATAGGGATTGATGAATCCCTACGAACTATGGGAACTTGGCTCTACCCCTGTTCTACCTATGACTATTCTATCTCTATCTGCTTCAGAAGGAGAGCTCAATGGCCTTTGGTCTGGACTGAGATGACACACATGTTTTCTTTGCTCTGCATAGTGTTTTTAAAAATCTGACTTAATGTCTTACAATTCCATGATTTCTGTTATAATCCAGAGTCATAATTTCTCTTGAAAACAGAAGGCCTGGTAACACTAGGCTCACTCATTAAAACAGAGTCCCAATGGCCCCCTTATGGCAGGCTCACCTCCTTGGTGACCCATGGCACCCACCTCATACCCAGTGGGTGAGAATGCACTAGTCCCAGACTCCTTTCCTTGTGAAATTACCTGCCAGACACTTGTAGGCTTTTCTAACACCTGCTCCCATGGTGCCTTCACTCAGCACCCCTACACCAACAGTAGATATTTGTTAATATTCTAACCCTAGCTTTCTCTTTCTGTTTATTTTTTAGGAATATTTTTACTTTCCATGGTATCAAAATTACCTCCTTTGAAATGATGCCTCAGTGTACAGTATACATGAGTCCTTATCTCTTTTCTAGCTCCCTACCCAAATTACTAACAGCCTGCTTGTTACCTGCACTCAGAACTTAAATTCACCTACACCTCCACTCAGAGTCATGCAGTAGCTAAGACTCCAAGCTCCCAATGCAGGGGGCCCAGGTTTGGTCCCTGATTAGGGACCTAGGTCCCACATGCCGCAACCATGCTACAACTAAAGACCCCGCAAGCTGCAACAACAAAGATTGAAGATCTCATGTGCTACAACTAAAAACTGCTGTGGCCAAATAAAAAATAAATATTTTTTAAAAACTTAAATTCACTCACAACTTAAATTTAGCATACTCCAAATTGCTCTAATGAGTTACTCCATCTTTTTCACCCTACAGGCCAGCTTCTTCCAAGTTCTTTATTTCTACTATATCTCTCATCTTCTCACCCAGCTCTGAAACCTCCTAATCATGCTGTCATTGTCTCCCCTGCTTCCTATAAAGCTGGTACTAAGTTGCATAAGGCGTGTTTCTACAAATCCGTTGAAATCCTCCCCCTTCCACTGCCGACCATCCAACTTTATATTTTATGGGCATTACAAAACCAAGCCCTGAACTAGCTGGCCAAACTCCTATGCTATTTTCCAGCTGGACTATTGTAGCCTCTCTTTGAATGTTACTTGCACCTTACAGTTCATTCTACATGTTGCTACCAAACTAGTTTTCCAAAGCACAGCTCTGACCCAGTTAAAACACATTCCATTTTCCCCCCTGATTGCCACTTAAATGAAGAACTTACACAATATGACCCAGCCTACCTTCCTATATCCATCTCCTCACTACTCTGTAATGTAAACATTATGTTACATACAAACCAGTCAACTCCCTGTTGCTTTTACAGGTTTATTTTTTGTACTCTTTCCTCTTTCAGAAGCCATTCCTAACCATCTCTGCCTTCTTTGCCCTTTAGAAACTTATTGGCTTTTTGAGATTCAGGGCAAAATCCACTTCTTTCTTGACAACATCCCTGTGTTAACTATCCCCTAATTCCTGTAGTAACTTAATTACACCATCAATTTAATACAAAGATTGTCCAGGAGTGGAGCAGTGGTAAAGAATCTACCTACCAATGCAGGAGACACAAGAGATGCAGGTTTGATCCTTGGGTCGGGAAGATCCCCTGGAGTAGGAAATGGCAATCCACTTCAGTATTCTTGCCTAGAGAATCCCATGAGCAGAGGAGCCTGGCAGGCTATAGTCCATGGGGTTGCAGAGAGTTGGACCTGACTGAGCTTGAGCTATCCTTGTCCAGGAGTGACCTACAAGTCCCTGATTTGGTGTGATTTATCATTTGAGTCCCATATGCAAAAAGGAGGTTTGTTGTGCTGTTAGAGAATCACCCCAGCCTTGACATATCTAAAAGGTGTTGTTCACTTCTGATACATAATCTCATTTAAGTCACATGTAATAACAATGTACTGTGGGTTGGATATTATTTCTCTCATATAAATGAAAAAGCCAGAGATTGTTGAGTACAGTAATATTTGGGGACCTAGGGGCTCACCAAACTTTCTATACAACGAGGGACTAAATCTACTTCTATGAAGGTGTGAACCCCTTAACTCAAATGCCTACAATTATTGTGCCCTTGCCCAATCCATTATTGTAAACCGAATCTTATTAGAGCAAACACTGTGTCTGCTATAAGAGCTATTATAATGCCAAGCACATAGAGCATATTCAATGCCTATTGAAATGAATGGGGAGAGGTGAGTCAACTTTTTATGTCCAGCTTTTTCCTAAAATTTTGAATTTGAAAGAATTGTATCCACATCAAACACAAAGCTGCAACTGAAAGAATGCAATTTCCATAAAGAATCAGGTGATGTTCAGTAGTGCTTCTCAGGGAACAGTGTGAGACAAGAAAAATCAGTATCACAGATCATCCACCTCAGGGCAAATGAGTTAAAATCTCCACAGTGTTAGGTCCCCTCTTGACCCAGCTGGTCTACCGAGTTCCTGGATTGAAAGCCTTCCTGGGACTAAACCCCTGGTCCAGGAGGTTTCCATTTAACAGGATAGACTCAGCCTGAGACCCCCATTCTTGCTTCCTTCTGTCATGGCACATTTTCTTATTTAAGCTGTAGGCATTTGAAAGGTCCCCCTGAATAATTGATGACTTTCTGGAAGTGTGCAGTGAGCACTTTTGCCAAGAACAGGAGCCCCATTTGGGGAGCTGGTCGGATTAGAAATTCAGTTTCAAGTCCAAATCCCTTTCAACCTGAAACCTTCTGTCAGCTTGGAAAAGGGAGGCCGGGTCTGGTCAGCACTTGGCAAGGAAATAGCCATTTATAATCAGGAAATATTTTTTAAAGCAACAGATATCACTCATTTCAATGAACAAAAGCAGCTTTGGGGATTATTGCCCCTGCCATTACTCTTTTGTAGAGCATAATCACTGTATATAATAATGCTACATGGCAAATCTCATGCTGTACATAAGACACAAAGAATTAAGGTCATGGTTCTATTTTATGTGGCTGTTTAAAAGATCATTTACCTATTGCTGAGAAGGTTCTAAGAGATGTAGTTAAAAGGGCTTTTTACCAATGTGTGGGGGAAAAAACACAAAGAGCAAATGGTTATGACCTCTTTTCTCTTTTCTCTTTTTGTGCAGACATTTCTGATACATAGTAGTAACAAAATGTTGCCTCTCCACTCTCCCTCTTATAATCATAATAGACGTCCTCAGTAAAGAGAACTTTTCTTTTCTTTGAGGTAGGCTCTTGGACTTCAAAGTTTATGACGGGTTAATTCCCAAATAAAGACAATCCAGCTGTGGTTTTGACTGCCATTAAACCAGGGTGTCTTAACCTTTCCTGGACCTTAGCCCCTTTGAAAGTCTTATGAGTCTTCTGCATTTCTTTCCAGAAATATTCTTAGGTGCATAATATAAAATAAATGTGATTACAAAGGAAACCAAATATTTCATACGGTATCATTTTTAATTTATAATATGGTGACCTATGTGCTACTTTATTAATGCATTTAATAACAAGATCTAGTGGATTTGTCTAATAACATAATGTCAAAGCAAAGATGAGTATGCATTACAAAATATCTGCATCAACAGTAATATATGTAAATACTTTACACTGAGGTCATAAGTGCTACTTACTACTATAGTGATTTCTTGTCTACATTCATAACAAATAGAAATGTAAAATTTTACTTAAAGATTAGTGAAATTACAGATGTAAGTTTTTTCATCCAAGTTTACAACACTTTGGACTTAATTTTCATAAAGAAAAGACACATATCCTCCTCATTAGTTCTACTGGTTTTTCTGAATCCCTAATATTATTAGAAACTTTATATCTACCTTGAATTAATACTGGTATGTGTTTGTCGATTCGGTTATCGTAACACAGATAGGATGAAGGGAGGTAGGGACAGAGGGAGTTGTTTGTCCATGGGCAAGCTGCAGGCCTGTAGCTCTTTTTTCCTTTCACTGGATTAAGTGATGCACATAAATATTTTTTATTGCACATCTTCCCTGTTAAGGTTTTCATTAAGTCCATAGATTCTATATTATGTTAGGATTATCTGATTTATTTGTTTAGACTGGAGAGCATCTCTTTAGCATGCTGTGGTGTTCAGTAAAGGGCTTCTGACAACAAGAAAAGATTTAAACAATCATTTAGTAATCAGCAGGCCTCCTCAAATCACATCTTAGCTCTAAGCCCAGGTACAAACCAGTGGACTTATTGTGAACAAAGCACCCCATTTACTGAAATAATCTTTTAAAATCATCCATGGGGTGAAATTCTTATTAGACTCTAAAATAGAGTTTGTGCACAGCAGTGGTGCATATTTTCAATTGATTATTCCAAAATATCTATTGTATGTAGGTTTTTTACTAGGTACTGAGGAAGTCCAAAGAATATGTAATAGACTACTTCTTGCTTTCAAGAAGTTGATCATCTAGATGTAGAAAGGGAAAGATCTTAGAAGTTAGAGATGACATTTTAAAGGTCACAGTCTTACTTATATTCCAGTACTCAGTGATCAGTCTTTAGGGGCCATAATCTTCACCACATTGATTGCAGGATAGCCAGATGATTATGCAAGAGAGGATTTTCTGAAAAGACATTTCAAAACTTGCAAAATTTAAGACTAATTTCCTGATAGGAATAAACGTAAATAGAAGTTTTCCTTCACAGAGAAAATTCCACCATACAGACATAGTCTAGGGGCATGTTATAGTGATGTTTATCATACAGCCTCGTCCCCACAATCTGAGAAATTTTTCCCCAATTATTTCTGAGTGGACATTTGACAACTCTAAAGAATTGGAAAGAAAGCTTGCTTTGCTATTCTTTATTAGCTTACTTCAGATTATCTGTAATATTTCCCAGGGTTATTTCTACTAAACCGTAATAGTAAAATGGTATTTTCTCCTACCTAAATTTTAGTACAAGGTTACTACTTTGTAAGGTAAAAAGGAAGGAGGGGGATTCACAGCCCTAACACTAACATGCTGCTTAATGAAAGCTTGAATAACCTTGCTATTAGCTCTTTATATTGTTTCATTACAATAAAATGAAATTAAACCAACAGGTTTCAACGTGTGGAACAAAGGCATGGTTCACATTACTCTGACAACGAGTGAGCACTGTATCTCTTTACCAACTACTTAATATTGAAAAGTAACAATATCATATACACAGTTTATAATTTACTCAGCCCAACAACTTTGAAATTGTGTAATTTTGGCAACTATGTTTTAAGTTGGAAGACTCCCCTTATCTCAAAATTTGCGTATAAAAATTATTAATATTTTATATTACTTTACTTCAAATTTTCCTTAATGCAAATTTATATGCTATGTAACTGTTACATTTGTTGTTGTTGTTATTTGGTCGCCGAGTCATTTCCAACTCTTTTGACTGTAGTGCTCCAGGCTCCTCTGTTCTTGGGATTTCCCAGGCAAGAATACTGAAGAGAATTGCCATTCCTTTCTCCGGGGATCTTCCCAACCAAGGGATCAAATCCCTGTCTCCTGCATTGGCAGGCAGATTCTTTACCACTGAGCCACCAGGGAAGCACTGTTACATTTTTGTATCCAAATCACTACTGAAATTACCTTTTTTTGATTGGGGTATTTAGATGCTTTACAATGTTGTGTTACTTTCTGTTTTACAACCGACTGCATCAGCTATATTGTTGTTGTTCAGTGACTAAGTCATGTTTGACTCTTTGTGACCCCATGGACAGCAGCATGCCAGGCTCCTCTGTCCTTCACTATCTTCTGGAGCTTGCTTAAATTCATGTTCATTGAGTCAGCAATATTATCTAACTATCTTATCCTTTCCTGCCCCCTTCTCCTTTTGCCTTCAGTCTTTCCAGCTTCAGCATCAGTCATTCCAATGAATATTCAGGGTTGATTTCTTTAGAATTGGCTGGCTTGATCTCCTTGCAGTCCAGTTCAGTTCAGTCGCTCAGTCATGTCCGACTCTTTGCAACCCCATGAATTGCAGCACGCCAGGCCTCCCTGTCCATCACCAACTCCCGGAGTCTACCCAAACCCATGTCCATCGAGTCAGTGATGCCATCCAACCATCTCATCCTCTGTCTTCCCCTTCTCCTCCTGCCCCCAATCCCACCCAGCATTAGGGTCTTTTCCAATGAGTCAACTCTTCACATGAGGTCTCAAAAAAACCTCTTCTCCAGCTATATGTATATATATGCTGCTGCTGCTGCTGCTAAGTGGCGTCGGTCGTGTCTGACTCTGTGCGACCCCATAGACGGCTGCCCATCAGGATCCTCTGTCCCTGGGATTCTCCAGGCAAGAATACTGGAGTGGGTTGCCATTTCCTTCTCCAACGCATGAAAGTGAAAAGTGAAACTAAAGTTGCTCAGTTGTGTCCAACTCTTCGTGACCCCATGGACTGTAGCCTACCAGGCTCCTCCATCCATGAGATTTTCCACGCAAGAGTACTGGAGTGGGTTGCCATTGCCTTCTCCATGTATATATATATATATATATATCCCCTTCTTATTGAACCTCCCACCCTACCCCACCCATCTAGGTTACCACAGAGCACCAAGCTGAACTCCCTATGTAAACACCATTCCCCTGTGCACTTTTAAAGTTTTCAGATACCCAACTGTGGAACTATGTTAGTCGGTTACCTAGTTTATATGATTTACATAGCACTTACACTCTGCGAAACATTTTCTCCCATCTTATCTCATTTGGGCATTATAACCACTGTATTCAATAGAAGGTAAGTTAAAATATATTTTCATTTGAACAAACTGAGGCTCGTGGGCTTCATTTCCAGCAAGGAACGGAGCCAGAACATAAATCCAGAGTTCCCATTTTAAATCCAGAGTCTTTTCTCACCAAAAATGAAAGGCATCAGGTGGGAAGGTATGTAATTATCTGTCAGATGAAGAAACAATCCATGTTACGGCCGTTTGAAGGAGCACTCTGAGGTATAGTTGTTAGGAAAGGTTAATTTAAAAAACAAACCCAAAAAAAAGGAAAAAAAACTGGTGTTTGAGCTGACTTTTGAGGGAATTGTGCAGAATTTTTAAAGGGCACAGTTTGACTCAGTGCAATGGAAGAAGAGAGAGACCAAGGAAGAGGAAGAGAATTTAATAGCCCGTAGTTATTCAGAGAAGACCATTATAGACAAAGCTTCAGTGGAATCCCAGATGGTGGTCAACACAGGGTTAGCTATCAGTGAGGATCATCAGACCAGAGCAGACAGACTGCACCTCTGACCTCTACTGTGGGAAGGCCTACGTATGTGTGCCATGATGCAGGGTGTCATGCAGAGAGCACCAGTCTGCAAACTGGAAGTCCAAAGCTGGCCCAAATATCGTCTCTGCCACTTACATATGTTTTGGGGGGAAGCAAGCTTTTTATCCTCTGAGAGCTTTATTTTCTATGCCCGCACTGCTGCCTTGCCTGGTTCACAGGAAACTGGATGAGTAAATAAGAAAACATTCTATGGAAGGACTCTCGTCAGCTATATAGGAAGAATGGAGAGGAATGCTGGCTCATGAAGGGGCTCTGCGTGATGATCTACTTTAGATACTCACTAAAGAGCAAGTGAAACAAAACTCCTGTTCTCTTTGTATTTCTGATGAAATCCCTTTCCCTTTTCAATTATGAAATCAATAAGTATTCACTGCAAAAGCTATCTTAATAGCCCAGAAGTAAACAAAGTAGGAATGCAATTTGCCCATCTCCTGCCCACCCTCATCCCACTCCCTAGAAGAACCATTCCCCCAGTTTGGTGCACACACTCATGGAGGCCAGACATCTTCAGCCCCATGATGGTGATGGCAGAGGGACAGAATCCAGATGCCCATCCTCAGCCTCACCTGAGGAAAGACACACACTCTTGACTCTGGGCTTGGTGCTGGGCTGTGAAGCATAGTATCAGTATTAACAGTGACCAACATCCCGCCAAATGTCTGCATGTGTCTCTGCTGTATGACTCAGGTAGAACCAGGAGTCTCGATGGTCTGAATGCCACTTCCCATTTCTGACAAAGAAGATGAATGGTTTGCTGTCTTCAGCCTGATTAGTAGCTGTTTTAGCCAGCCTGGGGGACATGGCCCTTTTCCCTCACCAGCACTGGCATGTCAGAACTAGAGGAGACTTGGCCAGCTTGGGCCGGGTTGCTGCTTGTAAATCAGGCCTGTGAGATTTGATGTGGAAATCTGGACTTCCCAAAGAGTGCACGGGCTCACTCTGCCAGGGGTGCTCTCAACTCCTGATTTATAATCACTTCCTGGAAACACAAGTGCAAAATCTACCTTTGTAAATCAAGCATTTTTATTTAGGATTTATTGGCATGATTTGAAAATCTGTTTCAGGACATGTAAATCTATATTAGGATTTTTAAACCCATTTAAGGATATGGAAATTAATTTTTGGACTTACGAAACACCAAAAATGGTTTGGTGACAACTGCCATTAGAAAGAAGAGAGGCTAATAAATCAAAAGCAGGCTGCTAAGATGTGCTGGCAGTTTCCATAAATTAAAGGCTGGGTTTATAACCTCAGGTGAGTACAGATTAATAAATCCCACTTGTGAATCACCACCCCCCCAAAAGTACAAGATTTGATACCAATTTGAAATATTACAGAGCAGCATCACCATTGATACCCTTTATGCATGTGTGCTCAGTCATTTCAGTCATGTCCAACTCTTTGTGACCCCATGGATTTTAGCCCGCTGGGCCCCTCTGTCCATGGAATTCTCCAGGCAAGAATACTGGAGTGAGTAGCCATTCCCTTCTCTAGGGTCTCTTCACAACCCAAGGATTGAACCCAGGTCTCCCGTATTGCAGGCAGATTCTTTACCATCTGAGCCTACTCACTGGTAAAGACCCTGACGCTGGGAAAGATTGAGGGCAAAAGAAAAAGGGGGCTGCAGAGGATGAGATGGTTAGATAGCATCACTGACTCTATGGACATGAATTTACGCAAAGTCCAGGATATAGTGAAAGACAGAGGAGCCTGATGTGCTACAGTCCATGGAGTCGCAAAGAGTTGGACCCAACTTAGCAACTGAACAACAACAACGAGGAAAACATTGAAAATTCATAATGTAGTATGTTAGATCACATTATGGAATAGGTTTTGCCACCTCAAATGTGTTTTATATTTGATCAACAGGTCTTCTTTAGAAACTGAAGTTATAGCATTTAGTGAAATTATATTATTTGACAGAGAGACTCTTTCATTTTATTTGAAAACAAGTATATGGGTTAGGAAGGAAATGCAAGCCAAAAATTCTTTCAGGTTTTGTTCAACAGTTTCATAAGACAACCCCATGTATTGAACTCCCTAGGAGCCTGAGACCCTTTTGATTATATGGTATTTGGAATAAAAATAAAACAAATCCCATGTTCTTTTATTCTGACCTGAAAAAGATTTCTAAATGATCACCTTGGGTGTTCTTTCCCTCTACTTATTGCTGTGTTCTTCCATTTGAATTACTGCTCAGCATCACCTCGGAAGTCAGCTCAATATTGGCCAATTGTAAGAAGACCATTTCATATTGAGATTATAGCAGCTCTCTCAGACTTGCCCTACTCATGGGCCCAGCCATTATAAGAACCTGAAGATGGAGACAGGACTTGGCATTCAAATGGTGCATTTGAAGCACACAGTGAAGTATATTGTATAAATGCAAATGAACAGAAATATGGCATTGTAAGAACTCAGCCACTTGTGCAATTAGGAAGGAAATCAGGATTAAGAGTGCAGCTCACAGAGAGCACTCAATTCTGCACAGGGGAAAAAAAAGTTTAAAGAAACTTGGTTTGGTGACTCAGATCTTTGGAGAGTTTAAATCCAAAATATCTGAGATGCAACCAGTATGTAAGTAACTAGATTCAGACCCCACCACAGATCTTGTGTGTGTGTTTTAGTCACTCAGTCATGTCTGACTCTTTGCAACCCCATGGACTATAACCTGCCAGCCTCCTCTGTCCATGGGATTCTCCAGGTAAGAATACTGGGGTGGTTTGCCACTCCCTTCTCCAGGGGATCTTCCTGACCCAGGGATTGAACTGGAGTCTCCTGCTTTGGAGGCAGATTCTTTACTATCTGGGCCACCAGGGAAGCCCAACCCAGCTCCTGCCCTCTACAAACACCTTCCCACTGATACACTAAATGCACATCATTCCCCTGACTTAGGCAGTGCTTTGTCCCATCAAATGAATGATGTATGGCTCTAACTCAATCACTTCCAAAATCACTTTTCTCACCCTAAGATCCTTAAGCATTCAAGGTACATAAAGGCCAGCAAGAAGAGTCTCCCATCAGATCATTTGGATTGCTAATAGGAGCTTGATGTAGAACTAGAGATTGAAAAGGATCAAGAAGAGACTGAATTTCTTGGAATTTCATCATTTTGTGTGAGATGGCACTAAGCAAACATAAACCTGATGGCTAGAAGCAGCAACCTCATTTTATATGAATTCACTTATGTGGTAGATGAATGCATAAAAAAGAGATGAGAAGATGTGTTCAGGATGACTCTAAGGAAAAAAATTCAAAATGATTGATATTTGTCGTCAAAAAGCCACTCCTTCTCTCATTGTTCTTCACTTCTACCCAAGAAGCCTGCCCTTGCTGTCCAAGATGCTCCATGTGGACCAGTGCTCCCTTGAGGGCATACAGCTCATGCCCATAATCTTTTAAAAACTCTTTTCTCTCCAACCATACCAGAATTTTCATCTATGACCTTCAGATTTACAAGACATTCAGCAAAGAATCATTCAGCCAACATTTATTGTGAACCTATGTTTTCCCAGGCTTCACTAGGTGATGGGATACAAAGATGAATAAGCCACTGTCTGCTACTGGGGTGCTCACATCCTGATGGGAAAGACAGGTGTGGAAATAAATAATTCAAATACAACATATCCCGTGCACTGAAAGGAAGACATTTGAATGTACAGTGGGAGGACGGAGGAAGGCAGCGAAATCTTCAAAAAATGATAGTGCTTGGGCTAATTCTTGAAATATGTGTGGCATCAAGGAGGAAGTGGAGTAGAGAAGTGTGGGAAGATCATTATCAATGAGGAAACTGCAGGGTAAAACAGATTCATAAGGAGGCCAATGTTCAGAGTATCCAAAAAATGTGGCATGGCTGGAGCAATGGTTTTCAACCAGGATGAGGAACAGGAGGATAAAGAGGTACCAAAATCCCCTACATCATATATATATATATATATATATATGTGTGTGTGTGTGTGTGTGTGTGTGTGTATAATGTGCACCTGAAACTAACACTACATTATAAATCAACTATACTTCAATTGAAAATGTAAGCAATAAAAATAATTAAAAGTCTGGCTGAACAAATAAGACTTGAAAAGGTTAAAAGTTGTCTGAGGTCAAAAACTTTCTAAGAAGCAAATAAAGGGTTCAACCTCCCCCCACAAAAAAAAAAAAAATTCCCTGTATCAAACTACATTACCCATCAAAAAGTACAGAGCTAGAGTTCAGGATGCCCATGGGGGAATCATGAGAGATAAGTTGCAGAGAAATGCTGGAAAAGTAGATTGAAACATGACAACTAGATAATCCACAGAGTTAATCACTGCCAAGTCATTAGTAACATGCTTTCTTTCTTGTGTCTTCTATTTTCTGCTAATGTATACATATACAGGAAGAAGGCAATGGCACCCCACTCCGGTACTCTTGCCTGGAGAATCCCAGGGACGGCGGAGCCTGGTGGGTTGCTGTCTGTGGGGTCGCACAGAGTTGGACACGACTGAAGCGACTTAGCAGCAGCAGCAGCAGCAGCAGCATACATATACAGAGAATTACCTTACCTTTTGGTTTGGTATGATATGTGATATGGACTTCACAGTTGTCTCCATTTCTTATGGCAGCTCATGAAATAGCATCAGTTAAGGTGGTGCAAAAGGAATGGAAGAGAAACTAGGGGTTTAGAGAGTCCAGAAACCATATAATTAATTTCAGGATATTTCATTATTGACTTTATCAGGAAACATTTTGTCATCAAGATTTACTCATCTTAAGAATAGTGAGACACAGAAGTTAAGGACATCACTAAAATAAGTCAAACTAGACTGCCTAACTTTAGCACCTACATATGGAGTTTAGGGAATGATCCCAGGATATATTAAATACATACAATATTTCCTCCTGTATCTCCAAATAAAAATCTTATTTCTTCTTATAAACTTACTTCTAGTTTCTCTCAGCAGGGAAGAAAAAAATGGTCTCAAGTGACTCTCCAAATCTTCTCAATAAAGTCTTTCTGATCTTACCTGTGGTATCAAAACCAATAAGAAAGTGAATTTATATGAGAAATAAATCTACATAAGAAACACGATGGAGGGAGAACTGATTCCTGGTCTCAGATTTTTGGGGGCAATAGTCCCTAAGACCTGATGGGTGTAAATCTATCTTGGTCTCCCCGGGCACTTTCTGATGAAGGCTGGAGGGCTCTACTCAGCGAATGTCAGCTAAATCCCTCATGTCTGCTCAACAGAAACCTCAGTTTACGAGAGAGCGAAATTATAGATTGGAAATGCTCTTTTTGTAAAATTCTGGTTGTAATGCTCAGTGAAATGATAAATGAATAGGTTTTCACTGGCAAACTACAGTAATTAGGCCATTCCTCATTTCTTTATTGGAGACAGATCTAGATGTTTAATCATCATTATGTGATCATTTAATTTTATCAAAGCTTTACTATTGGAAATGTTGTGCATTTACTTGGCCACCCTCCCCTTTTTTAAGGCGGCGATTAAGGGAAAAACAAAAAGTTTTAAATCATGTCTGTAGTTTAAAGAGAAACAGGACGCTCATTTTCAATTTTATGCAATTTTAGTATATTTTTCTTATTTTCATTGTAATATTATGCAAGAGTACAATAATATTGCATAAGATGTGAAAATGCATGACATTAGAAAAAATTAATACAGTCACCCAACATTCCACTTCCCTAAGAAAACCATCATTGTTAACATTTTGATGAATTTCAGCTTTTTTTCTTTTGGGTTTTATTTTATAATATTCACAAAATAGCAAGGTTTAAACTAGCATGAGACACAGAAGCATGCCAATAAAGGCAGCAAAATATGGTTATTTTATAAGCAATTTTGGAAAACTTAGAAAGCATTTTCATACTAATCACTGACCAGGCATGGCCACGATAAAGAATTAAGTTTTCCTTCTTATCTTTGTGACTGAAATCAACTGGGAGAAATGAATAAACATAAATTAAGAACACTGAAAGAATAAATATCTTCAAAGAGCTTGAATCTTTAATTTCCCCAAAGAACAGATTTATGATCTAAGCCTATTCTTTTCAGCTTAATGTATCGACTCTTCCATAGGCTGGTAAAAAGCAGTTCAGTAACCGCATCTTCCGTCCTCGGCGATAAGACCTCCTGCAAAAGGATCAATAAGACCTGCTTTCATAGAACTTTTTTTTCTTATCCCATAACCTCAAAAATCATTTTGTGCCACAATGATCACTACAGGGAGGAAAATAAAGAGATGTGGAATCTATCAAAGTTTTTCATAGTGAGGCTGGTTTATTTCAAACCATCACAGCATGGTGGTTAACAGCTCTGGAACAGCCAAAGGATGGAAGCAGGAGGAAAAAAGAAACTGAAAGATCCTCTCCTTTCTTTACAGGGAACTTCAAAGGTAAAGGGACTAAGATTCATATTCCAGGCATTTACTACCCAATTTGGCTTTGGGAATTTAAAACTAGGCTTAATTTTTTAATGCCACACTTAACTAAAACATTGATATAAATAAATGTATTACACAAATTTATATAAATAAGTTCTGATTCAGAATTAATGTAGAAACTCTTAATAACTGGGATGAAAAGGAAGACCCAAGTCCAAATTAGTTTGGGAAACTAGTAAACAACTTATTTTTTATAGTATTTCTCAAAATCTTTTCTTTGCCATGTATACTATGAGTCTCTCAGAGAGGCCTGTGGTATATAGTATTCCAAATTTCTGTTTTTCCTCTTCTCTGAGTTCCACAGATCTCATTTTGAGAAATAATTATTTTGTATCTTCTTGTGCATCCAGATATACTAGGTCTGAGTTTCAGAATTGATTTTTTTAATGTAACTATGAAAGTTATACTTACAGTCATAACTATGAAGGACTTAGATGGCATGAATTTGGCAGCATAGTATTTGAGAAAATATCCCTGAACTTTAAATCA
Organism: Giraffa tippelskirchi; assembly: GCF_054371585.1. Lineage (NCBI taxonomy): Eukaryota > Metazoa > Chordata > Mammalia > Artiodactyla > Giraffidae > Giraffa > Giraffa tippelskirchi. The sequence continues at coordinate 124,857,497 of NC_137283.1, forward strand.
CTGGTGTAGGGTCAAGTAGTATGATATCCCTCTTTAGACTTTTGGGCCTGGGCACATTATTTAGCCTTTGTGAGCCTTGGTTTCTTCCTCTGTGAAATGGAAGAAAAGCCTTACCTATCTCATGGAATTTGTGAGGATCAACTGAAAACTCTTCAGAAAATAGAGACTGCATAAAAATGTGGGGAATTGTAATTGTGACTAGTGCCTGCATTAGTGCTAAAATGCATGCTCTTTCCTAGATATTTGCAAGTAAACTATGAAGAAAGGCTCTGAGTCTTGTATAGCAAATTCGTTTCTGAACATATATTTCTATACCTTTGTTAAAAATGTTAAAAGTTTACTTTAGCCAAAATGGAGGAATGGAAAGTGGTTAGGAACTCCTCAGCAACAGAAACAAGGGAAAGGATTTATATAGAGAAGGTGCAGAAGCAAATAAAAGAAAGTATTTGATTGGCTACAACTTAAAGCCTGGTTGATAGATTGCCGTTAGTTGTCTTTAGTGTTTTGATTTCATGAGCTGGTGGCATTTACAGGCTTAGATTTTAGTTTGCTTCTGTTGGCTTCCTCAGCATGAGAGTCACCTAAGTCTGATGATCTTCTTGTTTAATTAATTTAATACTTTAGGGCAGGGTTTCCCTGGTGGCTCAATGGTAAAGAACCTGCCTGCCAATGCAGAAGACACAGGTTCAGTCCCTAGGTTGGAAAGATCCCCTGGAGGAGGAAATGGCAACCCACCCCCAGTATTCTTGCCTAGGAATTTCCATGGACAGAGAGCCTGGCTGGCTACAGGCCATGAGGTTGCAAAAAGTCAGACAGGACTTAGGGACGAAACAACAACAACCTTAGGGCAATTTTTTTCTACAATTGTTTTCTGTGCTTTAGTCTCGTCTCCCATAACAGACTAGAAACCCCTTGAAGGCAGGACTGGTATCTGATGTTCCCCTTGATTAACAGGCTGTTGGATAGTATTATATTAAGATGGAGAAGACTATCATAGTTGAAGTTCTTCCGTAGAAAGTATGCTCCTTCACGCAGATGTACATATTCAAAGTCAGAAGACAAAAAACTAGCATCTGCAAACTGTTTCTGTTAGGATGATGTTTATAAGCATGGTAAGTCACTTCAGTCTTGTCCCACTCTTTGCAACCCTATGGATTACAGTTCACCAGGCTCCTCTGTCCATGAGATTTTCCAGGCAAGAATACTGGAGTGGGTTGCCACGCTGTCCTCCAGGGGATCTTCCCTACCTAGGGATGGAACCAGTGTCTTTCATGTCTCCTGCATGGACAGGTGGGTTCTTTACCGCTAGTGCCACCTAGGAAGCCTAGTGTTTATATAATGTATTTAAACAGCAATTCAAATTGGGAAAATCATCTAACATGTCAATACATCATTGAAAGTAGGTTTTTATGACTGAGATAGTTGATAACAATGATTATCAAAAAGAAACACCACCCAAACCCAAGGGACAAATCAAAAGAGGTAAGAAGTAGAAAGTATGAGTCAAGCTAATAAGTCTACTCTCAGCAAATAAACAATGCCTAAATTAATTTCAAAATACCTTGATTACATTTTAAATATAAGGTCCAGAATTCAAAACTTGTGGTTTTCCCAATTCTTTTTACTGTTAGAGAAAGATTCCCATCAGAGTATATCTTGAGACAAAACTATATTTGAATTTCTTTTGTCTTTAGTTCAGTTCAGTCGCTCAGTCATGTCCGACTCTTTGCGATCCCATGGACCACAACACACCAGGCCTCCAAGTCCATCATCAACTCCCAGAGTTTACTCAAACTCATGTCCATTGAGTCGGTGATGCCATCCAACCATCTCATCCTCTGTTGTCCCCTTCTCCTCCTGCCTTCAATCTTTATCGGCATCAGTGTCTTCTCAAATGAGTCAGTTCTTCTCATCAGGTGGCCAAAGTATTGGAGTTTCAGCTTCAAATCAGTCCTTCCAATGAACACTCAGGACTGATCTCCTTTAGGATGGTCTGGTTGGATCTCCTTGCAGTCCAAGGGACTCTCAAAAGTCTTCTCCAGCACCACAGTTCAAAAGCATCAATTATTCAGCACTCAGCTTTCTTTATAGTCCAACTCTCATATCCATACATGACTACTGGAAAAACCTTAGCCTTGACTAGATGGACTTTTGTTGGCAAAGTAATGTCTCTGCTTTTAATATGCTGTCTAGTTTGGTCATAACTTTCCTTCCAAGGCATAAGTGCCTTTTAATTTCATGGCTGCAGTCACCATCTGCAGTGATTTTGGAGCCCAAAAAAATAAAGTCTGACACTGTTTCCACTGTTTCCCCATCTGTTTGCCATGATCTTAGTTTTCTGAACGTTGAGCTTTAAGCCAACTTTTCCACTCTCCTCTTTCACTTTCCTCAAGGGGCTCTTTAGTTCTTCACTTTCTGCCATAAGGGTGGTGTCATCTGCATATCTGAGGTTATCAATATTTCTCCCGGCAATCTTGATTCCAGCTTGTGCTTCATCCAGCCCAGGGTTTCTCATGATATCCTCTGCATATAAGTTAAATAAGCAGGGTGACATTAAGTTATAATCTAATACATGCTTTCTATAGATAGTAGGTTATGCTCCCTATTGTTTAAGCCAATCCTCCTCAGATCTTCCTTCTAAAACGCCCTTCACTGAAAGGAAAGTGTGTTAGTTGCTCCGTCATGTCTGACTCTGTAATCCCTTGGACTGTAACGCGTCAAGTTCCTCTGCGCACGGGATTCTGCTGGCAAGAATACTGCAGTGGGTTACCATTTCCTCCTCCAGGGGATCTTCCTGATCCAGGGATCAAACCCATGTCTTCTGTGTCTCCTGCCTTACAGGTGGATTCTTCACAAGCTCAGCCACTGGGGAAGCCTTAACTGAAAGGCAAGTGTTAAAACTAATTCCTAGGAACCTGTGAGCCCACCTCTGGAACAGTACAGCACAAAGGTGAAATTTCTTTCAAGTCTTACTCTATTCATATTAAAGTACAGAGAGATTGTTCAATATTTTCATAATTCACATGTGTCTGATTAATATAAAGTTAACAACTACATTTTTTATCATCAAGGAAACCTAATGCCCCAGGAAGCTGTGCCAAGTGTGAATGGTATGCCTTGCAGTTCAACTCAGCATCTACTGAATAGGAACATCCCAATGAGAATGCAAGCCCAGCCTTTAATTTCAGCAGTCTCATTAGGTTCTTTCTTCTATGTTTATCCAATGACATATTACAACAATAAAAAATATATTTGCTTCCCTGAGAAAGAGAAATTCACACATCAGTACTTCTCATGCAGTATAAAAGAAAAAATTTTAATGTGAAAAACTATAAGGCAGATGAAGAGCTATCATAGCGAGGCGAGTGTGACTTCAAGCTCCAAGCAGAGTACATGAACTTAATGAAGCTAATGTTTCTACATTGAACTGAGAAAATCTCTTCTTAATGGTTTTCTTCTTATTGTAACTGAAATTTATGTCAAGGAGTCTTCCATTTCCCTAAGGACACATGGTTAAGTTTTCTGCCTCAAACTTCATTAATATACAAACCAACCTAAGTCCCACTGTGAGAATGTAAGCATTGTGCCTTCTCTTTCAAGAAGGAAAAAGAAATTCTAGTACTATTTCTTTAGTATTCTGGTACTATCAAGTCTGAAGTTATTTGACATCAGATGCTTAGCCCAACAGTATCTGAATATGGTATATTAAATGCTATTTATAAAAAGTAAAGTTATGCTAATGTGCCTATCTGCTCCCTACCATTTAACATTATTAAAGATTAAAGCCAATTGTTTTGTAAACTGAAGAGTCTGTAATAGTTTCTTGAGAAGTACTCCTCGTCAGCATTCCAGATAAGGTTGCTATTAAATTTTTGCTGCTATGGATGGCTGGCTTGGGTTATTATACACTTAAATAGAGTTGCTGTCATTGTTATATAATGAAATGAAAGAGCCTTTGGCCTATAGTAATATGGTGTACCTTTTAAAGAATAAGTACCACTGCCTGATTTATAAAAATGGATCTGTTTGCATTATAGTTCCAAGCTCCTGGGTGTTTCAAAATGATTTAGATGAAATGTCCAAAATATTCTCATGTATATCGAAGACAAATAGCTGAGTTTTGCATTAACTTGCTTTCAATAATCATTGAAACTTACTGAATGATTACAGGGTGTAGCAGATTCATGGTTCTTTTTTCCATCTCATAATTTAATTATGTCTTGCTCTGAAGGGAGGATAGTCAAGAATCTGGATTTTTCATAATCCTATAAATTACTTGTTCAGATTAAAGAATAGTCATCCTGATCTCTTCATTTCAAGCATATTATTGGAGAATCCTCTTACAATTTGAGAAGGTTATACACTATTTTAATTCTTAAATGGGCCAAAAGGTTACTTTAAAAAAGATGAAGGATGACCTCACATTTCTTAAGTTTAAGACTCTTTTCTTTCTAATACAGAAAAAATTCCAACCACAACTTTTATGGAGAAAAATAATTTTCTTCTCCCTTTCCCAGGGTTGTAACATCCCAACTCTCTTTCTGATTATAGGGAAATAAGTTAGTCACACTATTTGAAAATTTACTATAAATACCTATGCTTTCAAAGTGTTTTCTCTTTCTCCTTAACTTTTTAAAACCTAAAACCAGAGTTATTTTCTTTTCTTGTACTACCTGCCTATCCAATAAAAATACAAGAATTTTGTTAATACTTTAAGATCAAAAACTAAGAAATACTGAATTTAATAACTCAAACAGATGGACAGATTTAGTGGTAAAGTAGATCTTTGCTACCTCCAGTTCATGGCAATATAAGTAACATTGTTAAAACTATAAGTCAGTAATATTTAAATGTCAACTAGCATGACAATTGTTTTTCATTTATAGTATTTTCTAAAACTTTAAAAACTCATGTATTTTGAATTGATCCCATAACTCAAGAACACCTGAAATTCTAATCATTATCCCTTTTCTGGGTCCTTTAGTGCTTCACACTCTCTGTTCTGCCTCCCTGGGAAAAACATGTGTTCCTCTCCAATGCATCTTTATCTTCATCTATGCACTTCAAACTACAGAGAGAGGATACTCAAATTTTTAGAGAGAGTTTGCTTTATTATGTGGCTCTATTGAGTCTAAAAATGCTGCAATCACAAATAGCCTTCTGAAGATGCTTGTATACTTAAACAGACACACAATTTTTCCCAGCAGTGGAAAGCAATTTATGGCTTTTTCTATGGCTCCAGTAGTCCTTCAGAAAATGGCCTTTGTAAGAATAATATTATAGTGTACAATCAAAGAAGACTTATCTTTAAAGGTTAACTGGACTATCCAGCAACCTGTAGTCATGAGAGCTAAAGTGGATGAATGAGCTCAGAAAAGGCAATACCATGAGAGCACACCCCATCAAGTGGACATGGCACCTGGCTGAGGCATGGTGCTGGAGAGCGGACATCTGGGTCCACTGTCAGCCTTTGGGAGTACAGCAAGGTGCCTTGTTCATGTCTGCTCCAGGACCCTGTGTTATTTCACTTTTTCACTAGAGTAATTCTCCAGGAAAAGACAGCTTCCTGCCAGTCCAGTCTTAGACAGAACCCTGTGCAAGGTTAGAAAACTGGACACAACCTCATCTTCTATATTTGGAGATGCTTTCCTACCCTATGTCCTAAGTTATGTTAGGTTGGCACAAACATAATTGCAGTTTAGGACTATGAATTTTAAATCGTTATAACCAGGCTCAAACACATTTTTAATAATCAAATTGGAACCATTAAAATCAACACATTTTTGCCAATCAGTAATAAGCTTGTTTATTCTTGTAGCATAAAAATCCCTGCTTTGGGACTCAATGAACTCTTGGAAAGTATTTTTTGCCTCCTGCTGGTTGTGGAAGCATTTTCCCTGCAAAAGGTGTCAAGATGCTTGAAGAAGTGGTGGTCGGTTGGCAGCAAATGGTCAAGTGAATGTGGAAGATGAGGCAAAACTTGCTAGCCCAATTGGTTTAAGTTTTGAAGCACTGGTTGTGCAACATGAGATTGGGCGTTGTCAATGTAAGAGAATTGGGCCCTTTCTGTTGACAAATCCTGGCTGCAGGTGTTGCGGGTTTCCATGCATCTCATTGGCTTGCTGAGCATACTTCTCAGATGTAATGATTTCACCGGGATTCAGAAAGCTGTAATGGACCAGCAGCAGACCATCAAACAGTGACCATGACCTTTTTTGGTGCAAGTTTGACTTTGGGAAGTGCTTTGGAGTTTCTTCTCAGCCCAACAACTGAATTGTTCATCACCAGTTGTACAAAATCCACTTTTCATTGCACATCACAATCCAATTGAGAAATGATTTGCTGTTGTTGCATTGAATAAGAGAAGATGACACTTTAAAATGACGATTTTTTAAAATTTTTTGTCAGCTCATGAGGCATCCACATATTAAGCTTTTTCACCTTTCCAATTTGCTTCAAATGTCAAATGACCTTAGAATGATTGAGATTGAGTTCTTTGGCAACTTCTCATGTAGCTGTAAGAGGATCAGCTTTGATGATGGCTCTCAATTTGTCATTGTCACTTCTGATGGCCGGCCACCGCACTCCTCATTTTCAAGGCTCTTGTCTCCTTTGTAAAACTTCTTGAACCACCACTGTACTGTATGTTTGTCAGCAGTCCCAAGGCCAAATGTATTGTTAATGTTGCGAGCTGTCGTCACTGCTTTACAACCCATTTTGAACTCAACTAAGAAAAGCACTCAAGTTTGCTTTCTCTCTAATATCATTTCCATAGTCTAAAATAAATATAAAATACACAGCAAGTAGAAAATCATTGGCAAAAAAAATTAAAACAAGAAATGTACGTTAAAATGATGTATAACATAATCACATTTATTTAAGAATGTATTCCAATATCAAATGGCAAAGGTCAATGATGCAAAAACCACAATTAACTTTTGCACCAACTTAGTATCTTTCCAATTTAGGTTCCAAAGTGAATTGTATAGGCTGAGTGCTAAGATATGAATCATAAGTTAGTGTCATGGCAATGAAATTAGTAGCCAAGTGGAGCTTTATGCATGAGATAACTGCTTTTCTGTAGCCAGTACCAAGACTATGAAAATTTGGGATTCTGATACTCATAGACTATTTTATTGCATTTTATTCATCAACAAACCCAACTTAAACTAAATACTTGGAAAGAAAGTTGTACCTGTATGACTTCTGTTCTCAGGCAAGATATTTATGATGTATTTTTAATGAAATTCAACACTATGTAAAATTATTTTAGTCAGAAAATACTTCTAGAACAAGATAAGGGCCTATTCTGAAGTAATAATAAAAATATCAAATTCTTAAATAGTGTTTACTGTTCTAAGAATTTTATGAATATTAATTCACTTCATCATTACAACAACCTTGTGGGATAAATTCTGTTAATATTCCTATTTCACAGATGGGGAAACTGAGACACAGAGATGAATAAGGTCTCCAAGCTAATGGTGATGAAGCAGAGATTTAGTCTCTAGAGTCTGTGTTCTTAACACTTTGAGACTGAAACTGATCAGGAAGAGATAGAGAGTAAGCTTCTGTGATGGCTGAGCTGGTAAAGAACCCACCTGCCGAAGCAGGAGACACGAGTTCTATCTCGAGGTTGGGAAGATCACCTGGAGGAGAAAATGGCGACCCACTACAGTATTCTTGCCTGGAAAATCCCATAGACGAAGGAGCCTGGCAGGCTACACTCTATAGCATTGCAAAGAGTCGGACACGACTGAGCACAAGCACAGAGCAAGGAGAAGGTAAGATGAAACAAGAAAAGAAGGAAAGTGAGACAGTGAGGTCACAGACCTGAAGTGAAGTGAGCCTTAAGAGGAACAATGAGAGATGACTTTCAATGAGCATATGATTGCCAGTCATTGGAGAATTTTGAATATACTATTGAGTCATTTGATCAGAATGTCACTATGGGTTCTTGGGCATATGTGTAACATAATTTTAAAAAACATATTTTTGTAAAATATACTGTAATATGAGAGATTACTCTGAATATAACCAAAGACACAAACATTTAGTAAAGGTAAACATATACATATCCTTTGACTCAGCATTTACAGTTACGGTATAAATACTAAAAAAACATATGAACATGTAAATACAACAATATTTGTTCACAAGAATAAACTGTTTACCGAATTAGATACTTTTCAACAGGAGAATAAGTAGCGTAGTTGGGGCTTCCCTGGTAACTCAGTCAGTAAAGAATGTGCCTGCAAGGCAGGCCACCCAGGTTCAGTCCCTGGGTCAGGAAGATCCCCTGAAGAAGGGAATGGTTACCCACTCCAGTGATCTTGCCTGGGGAAGTCCATGGATACAGGAGCCTGGCAAGCTAAAGTCCATGGGGTCACAAAGATTCAGATACAACTGAACAAATAACACTTTCACTTTTGTTTTCGGTTTTTTACTCACAAAATGAAATATTATACAGCGGTGAGAAAAGAATAGACTACAGCTATACTCAACAACATAGATGAACATTAGTAAAACCAAGTTAAAGGAAAACCAGAAGGTCTCAAATAACAACAGCATACCGTAAAATTCCCAAATATATAATCAATACATACATTAAAAAACACTTTAAAAAATAAGGAATAGATAAGAGGAAGTCAGTATGGCAGAGTAAGAGGACACTAAGCTCACCTCCCTCCGTGGATACATCAAAATGCATATACATGTGAAGCAATTCTCACTGAAAACAAGCTAGAGATTGCTGGAAAGATTCATTTACTACAAAGACTACAAAGAAAGATCCACCCAGGGTTAAGAAGGAAAAGAAAAGAAGTGATCAGGCCAGGACTCACGATCATAGGAGAGGACCTAGAAGAAGAGGGGGATATCACAGGCTTGGAGATCATTCCTGGGGAGTGAGGGGTTCACTTTTGGGCCCCCAGACCTGGGATCCAACACTGGGAAGACAAGTCCCCTTAGCTGGTGTGCAAACCAGCAGGACTTAAATAAGGGTGATAAGAAACTGATACTGCACCTATGGAGATTGCACATATACTTGATTACACCTGGGAACAAGGAGGCAACAGATTGAAACTGCCCAGGGCTCTGGCTTGTTTCCCAGACCAGCTGTCTGAGTGTGCACCCCAGCCATCACCAAACATGGTGTCCCTGGCCCTGGCACAAGCTCAAAATAGGGTGAAGGCTGCCATTGTCGAGAAGAGGGTGCAGTTGTGGGGGATGGAGCTAGCTAGGACCTGGCACCGCCTTAGAACAGGGCAAGGGTGGCCATCACTGGTGCTGGAGGAGGCAGCAGATTGAGAGTGATCTGGGACTCTGACTGATCTGCAAGGATGGTCCTAACACACGCCCCACTCTGACTGGGCACCTGCTTCAGACCCTCTTAGTACTGCTGCCCTCTAGGGCAAAGGCACCATTACTGAGAGTGGGGAGAGCACACTTAGAAAGGATGGAAACAGCTTGGAACTGACCTTCAAGACTTCTGCTCCAGCACCCTGGGACCCAATCCTGTCCACAACAGAACAATGATGGCCACTGAGCAAAGGAAAAGCCCTAGTTCATACCTGGCTCTGGCCCAAGTTCCTCCATCTAAAGTAAAATAGCAAACCCTTGCAACTTTTCCTTTTATCCAAGACAAGTTTTCTAGTCTTTATAACATGGCTTCCAGGAATTTTCTTCCCTGGCACCTTTTCACCCAGTACTTTCCAGAACATTAATGCTCTCAGGAAAGCACAGATGCCAGAAATAAAATGTTTCTTCCAAATAGACCTGACCAGTGCAGGGTAGAAAGGCCTCAGCAAAACTTGTCCTTACTCAACACTTTCAGATGTGCCATCTGTGAAGAGGTTAGCTTTGGACCTATGAAGCAAGAAGCCACAGTTTAAGGAGAAGGCAAACAAGCTTTCCTTTTCTCTGATGAGCCATTCCATGGATATCATAAAATAATAACATATTACATCTGGAAAGATTTTAGAGTCCATTAAATGCTTTCCTGTATACTATTTCATTAAGTCTTTGCAAAATTCTCACAGTCAGGTATTAGTTTCTACATTTTTCAGATGAGACACTCCAAATCATAGAACATGCAAGAGACAGAGCTAGAACTTGTGCATTCTGGCCCTCATCTAGCGTCTTTCCACAGTAGCATGCTGCTTCAGATAATCATATAATCATTAAATGGCTAGCCTCTCTCTAAACAACAAACTAGGAAACAAATTTTGCAACAGAAACCTAAATACATTACTGATTTTTAAAATCAATGAGAAAAAGACCGGCAATCCAATAGAACAATGGACAATGAATTCATCTGGCAGGTTCACAGAAAAAGGAATACAAATAGCCAATAAACATATTTAAAGATGCTCAATTTAACTAATGGTTTTAGAATCCAAATTAAAACATTAGTAGGCTATTATTTTTCACTAACCAAATTAGCAAAAATTAAGAAGAAATTGATAATGCACAGTACTGGTGAGAGTGGAGGCTAACAGAAACTTCTACTGAATGAGAGAATGAATGAATGCACCGTGAGTGGAAGTGCACTTTGGTACAGATTTTCAAAGGTCCCTTTGGCAAGAACGATCTCATTTTGAATACTTTTGCCCTTCGATCCAGCAATTCCACTTTAAGAATATGTCTTCAAGGCTTACTTAAGTTGTTCAGAAGTACCTGTCCAAGGATATTACTGTGTCATTGCTTACATTTACAAGTACTTGGATACATCCTAAATTTCTATCATTAAGAAGTTATTAACTGAAACACAATACATCCATTTAATGGAGCACTGTGTAACTATTAGAAAGATGAGGTATGTCCATTTTCAGTCTGTGGAAACATGTTCATGACATATTAGGTGAATAAAATCAACTGCACTACAATATGTAATATGGTCCCACTTGTACAGCACTCATATATGTGGACAGTTACATTCACCAACATTCATATTGTACATATTATACATACGCATATATATGTTTAAGAAAACAAAATGCCTTCAAGGACACAATACAAAACAAACTGTCAACAACTGGCTACTTCTGGAAAGTAGAATTTCACAAAATGAAAAATGGGGGATAATAGGACATGTTTATATTTCTGGCTTTTTGAATAATATACCACATTCAGGAACAGGTCTGGACAATTTTGCCATGTCTGGAACCTTAGAGAAAGTGGTGTACAACAATGGGGTTTCCTTTTGAACCAGAAATGCATCAGTTCCATTACTTTTTGTTTACTAAGCAAATACTTTGTGTCATGCATTACACTAAGCACTGCACACATGTTATTTAAGGTAACCTATACATTAAAACCTATACATTAAAAAGGAACATTTCATGCAAAGATAGGCTTGATAAAGGACAGAAATGGTATGGACCTAACAGAAGCAGAATATATTAAGAACAGGTGGCAAGAACACACAGAAGAACTGCACAAAAAACATCTTCATGACCCAGATAATCAAGAGAGTGTGATCACTTACCTAGAGCCAGACATCCTGGAATGTGAAGTCAAGTGGTCCTTAGAAAGCATCACTACGAACAAAGCTAGTGGAGGTGATGGAATTCCAGCTGAGCTATTTCAAATCCTCAAAGATGATGCTGTGAAAGTGCTGCACTCGATATGCCAGCAAATTTGGAAAACTCAGCAGTGGCCACAGCACTGGAAAAGGTCAGTTTTCATTCCACTCCCAAAGAAAGGCAATGCCAAAGAATGCTCAAACTACCACACAATTGCACTCATCTCACATGCTAGTAAAGTAATGCTCAAAATTCTCCAAGCCAGGCTTCAGCAATACGTGAACCATGAACTTCCAGATGTTCAAGCTGGTTTTAGAAAAGGCAGAGGAACCAGAGATCAAATTGCCAATATCCGCTGGATCATCGAAAAAGCAAGAGAGTTCCAGAAAAACATCTATTTCTGTTTTATTGACTATGCCAAAGCCTTTGACTGTGTGGATCACAATAAACTGTGGAAAATTCTTCAAGAGATGGGAATACCAGACCATCTGACCTGTCTCTTGAGAAACCTGGATGCAGGTCAGGAAGCAACAGTTAGAACTGGACATGGAACGACAGACTGGTTCCAAATAGGAAAAGGAGTACGTCAAGGCTGTGTATTGTCACCCTGCTTATTTAACTTACATGCAGAGTATATCATGAAAAACGCTGGGCTGGAGAAAGCACAAGCTGGAATCAAGATTGCGAGGAGAAATATCAATAACCTCAGATATGCAGATGACAGCACCCTATGGCAGAAAGTGAAGAACTAAAGAGCCTCTTGATGAAGGTGAAAGAGGAGAGTGGAAAAGTTGGCTTAAAGCTCAATGTTCAGAAAACTAAGATCACGGCATCCGGTCCCATCACTTCATGGGAAATAGATGGGGAAACAGTGGAAACAGTGTCAGACTTTATTTTGGGGGGCGCCATAATCACTGCTGATGGTGATTGCAGCCATGAAATTAAAAGATGCTTACTCCTTGGAAGGGAGGTTATGGCCAACCTAGATAGCATATTAAAAAGCAGAGACATTACTTTGCCAACAAAAGTCCGTCTAGTCAAGGCTATGGTTTTTCCAGTGGTCATTATGGATGTGAGAGTTGGACGGTGAAGAAAGCTGAGCACCGCAGAATTGATGCTTTTGAACTGTGGTGTTGGAGAAGACTCTTGAGAGTCCCTTGGACTGCAAGGAGATCCAATCAATCCATCCTCAGTTCAGTTCATTCGCTCAGTCATGTCCAACTCTTTGTGACCCCATGAACCGCAGCACACCAGGCCTCTCTGTCCATCACCAACTCCCGGAGTCTACCCAAACCCATGTCCATCAAGTCAGTGATGCCATCCAACCATCTCATCCTCTGTCGTCCCCTTATCCTCCCGCCCCCAATCCTACCCAGCATTAGGGTCTTTTCCAATGAGTCAACTCTTCGCATGAGGTGGCCAAAGTATTGGAGTTTCAGTTTCAACATCAGTCCTTCCAATGAACACCCAGGACGGATCTCCTTTAGGATGGATTGATTGGATCTCCTTGCAGTCCAAGGGACTCTCAAGAGTCTTCTCCAACACCACAGTTCAAAAGCATCAATTCTGCGGCACTCAGCTTTCTTCACTGTCCAACTCTCACACATCCATACAATCCATCCTAAAGGAGATCCGTCCTGGTTGTTCATTGGAAGGACTGATGTTGAAACTGAAACTCCAATACTTTGGCCACCTCATGCGAAGAGTTGACTCATTGGAAAAGACCCTAATGCTGGGTAGGATTGGGGGCGGGAGGAGAAGGGGACGACAGAGGATGAGATGGTTGGATGGCATCACTGACTTGATGGACATGGGTTTGGGTAGACTCTGGGAGTTGGTGATGGACAGAGAGGTCTGGCGTGCTGCAGTTCATGGGGTCACAAAGAGTCGGACACGACTGAGCGACTGAACTGAACTGATACATTAAAACACATGTGAGTTAAGTTTTAACAACCATCCTTACAATAAAAGTATGATCCAAACCTCTACTGCTACGATCCATTGATTGCACCAGACTGCAGAAGATGCACACATTTAGACAACTGAAACCCTTTTTGACCTGTATCTAACAATGGTAAGAGAAATCAAATTAGCAAAAATTCAGATTTTTAAAGGACTTCAAGAGGAGTACAATTTTCAAATTCATAATCAAAGAAATAGGAGAGTTGTATATTAAGATTATGGTTTCTTTATCATTGAGGCTAAAGGTTGACCCTATGTTCTAATGTCTTAGAAGTATTACATATTTTAGATTATACATCACCAGTTTCAAAAAGGGCTATGCATCCTGATGAGGTTTTCTGCAAAAAGAAAATTCTCTTCAGGATTAATTTATCTACCTGTCAATCACCACCTAGAAAATAGGCAAGGGACTTTAGATTCTGGAGTGGAATCATGGCAAAAATTATACATATCAAGTGTTGATTAAAACTATTATAGAGGAGATAACTTAGGGGGAAAAGAGTGTGGCAGGGTGTGGGTATCTGGGCTGTGTTTGGTTGGGGGAGAAACACTTGGATAGTGTGTCTCAACTATTCATTTCTCTTTAAAGAATAAAATGGAAGGAGTTGATACTATGTGAAAGCTCTCTTCAAATATTTAGAGACTGTTACTTGAAAAGACAGTTAAATTTGCCCTGTGCCATTTGAAAAGAACTAGAAACAGTGGAAGCTAGAGAAAGATAGATTTCAGCTCAATATGTCGATAACATTTTAATAGAATAGACTGGAATAGATTGTCTCAGGAAAAGGTGAATTCCTCATTTTTAAAGAATTTAAGCAGAGTTGGAACAACCTACTTGCTGGAATGTTATGATAAACCTTCATGAATTGAATAGTTCTTCAAATTAGATGACCTTTGTGCTTCCTTGCATGGTTTTTAACTCATTCATATTCTCTTCTATACTCTGTTTCATTATTAAAATATAGTAAACCATGAGAAATGTGTGCATATAGTAATCTAAAAATCAAAAGTAGAGAAATAAAGTAGAGAGATAAAAGTTAACATGTATTGATTTCTTATTGTGCCAAGCATATTAGAAATGTGTATTCACTCATTCATTTGACTCTCACCAAAATGAGGTAGCTCCTAATTTGATCTCCATTTTCAGATGAAGAAACATGTACAGAGAGTTTAAGGAAATTGACCATGGTCATACAGCTACTATGCGGAGGAATCAGGATTCAAGTTTAGTCTGTCTGGTTCCAAAGCCTATATAGTCTTAAAACTATGCTAATGACTAAGAGTGATAGTTACTGATTTAAAGCAACTGACTATTTCCCCAGAGTTTTGTATAGAATATGTTTTCTTCTAAAAAGTGAATCATAGAGGTGAGTCAGATAAAATTATCCAAACAGAAACAAATTAAAATTCAATCTTATTTTCCAATCCCTAAGGACATTTGCACCATCCCACATAAAGAGGATGATTGTCCCTCCCAAAGTAAGAAATATAATTTCTCCCATATTTGGGTTAGGGCTCAATGGGCCAGAACATGGGCTGAGCATCCAGAGAGCTGAATGCAATCTCAACTCTGCCATCAGAGCCCTGTGAGCCAGTGGGTGAGCCACTTAGCTGCTCTTTAAGAGCACAGGGCTCAAAAGGTCTTTTTAATCTCAAAAGGCTCCATAGAGCATTTAACAGAATTGCTCAAATAAAGCGCACTTATGACTTTTGTTTTTCTTACACAGGACCTTCATATTTATTGCAATATAACCTTCCTCTTTGCTGGTCAGAAACATGTAGGTCCCCTTCCTCATGATTCATCCTTCTCTCTTGATCCATCAAGGTTTTCCCTGGAGATCTTAGCTAGAAGTTTCATTCCCCATAAGAGAGAGATTAACTCACAGAGGTGATTATACTAACAAGGAATAACACTCCACATAGCCAGCGAAAACACTTTTAAAGACCAAGAGAAATAAGATACAAAAGGAATTGACTACATAATCCCATAAATAGCTTTGAAAGTGCAGTATATTACCAAAATTTTATTCAGCCCACAAACCAGGCATCATTTCTCACTTTCTGTCTTTCTAACAAATCCCACTTCCAACTTCTTTGACACACATTTTTTATAACTAACACATTGACAGTTCACCATATCAAACCACATTAAATCAAATAAAAATTATATTAAAAGGCAAAAGTAAAATATAGTTAATTTCTTGTAAGTGTTATATGGTGCATGTTTCTTTATAACAAGCTTTGTTACACAGATTATTTGAAATAGCTCATAAGATTACTTACACTAAAATGTAAATACTGTTGGCCCTTAAACAACACAGTTTTGAACTGTGGGGTCCACTTATACTCAGATTTTTTTCATAAGTACATTCTGCAGTACTATAAAATTCAAGACTGATTGAATCCATAGATACAGAGGGACAACTGTAAAGTTATACACAGATTTTGGACTTCAAGAATGGGGGTAGAGGGACTTTATTGTCCAAGGGTCAACTGTAAATGAAAAATCGAGCCCACGAAAATGTAAATTGATATTGAATATCAAGACCCAAAGAAAAGTTAGACTTGCATATATGTTCTATGTTGCTATCAAAATTGAGATAAAATTTTATTTCCAAGTGTCTGGGTAGCTTCTGATAAATGAATTTTAAAATCAGATATACGGCATTTTTTTAGTCATGTAAAAAGCAAAAAACAAACAAAAAAAGAGCTCAAAGATGAATTTTTCAAATGCCTTAAAATGGAACAAGAGGGGATACAGAAGACAATATTTTTACTACACGAAATACAGTATATGCATTAATGGATTTTTATAAGAATATTTTTGTAACTTCCCTTAGTATAAACCAAGGACAAAATGTCAAACCTAAATTAATGAAAGTAATATTGCAGAGTGTGAGAGTGGGGAAGGGAGCAGTAGATGAGAATTGAAGCAGGTCTGGTTACTTCTTTTATGCCTACACTATTCTTTTTGAATGATTCGAGCAAGATGTAATGGCTACTCATGGCAAGAAAATCCATCAACAATCCTTATAACCCAAGAAATGCACAGAAGCCTCTGGGATCATAAGTCCTAATGGTCAACACAACATGGTGACCTGGGGATCTCACCCTCTGTTCCAGACCAAATGTCTGCCCTTCCCTGTTAGCTCCCCAAGAGCTAACTTGGCCATATGTGGTTTCACCTCTAATTACTGTTTACTTCATTTCCATGTCATCTCTTTCATTATAATCTCACTAATAGGAACAAGGGGGTCTTCATGACTGTACAAGACAGAATCAGACAACTATTGATTTATTTGGTTGACTTCAATTAATCTTACTCTTATGAGCTCCAGAATATGAAAACTTTTGTTTGGAATCATGTCTTACTGAATAGTTTGCATTTATATATATATATATATATAAATATATATATAATATTTTATTTTGATGTATTAAACCTTATATATTTTTCTTCTCCAGTACAGTAGATTTTTTTTCTTACAACTCTTAACATTCTCCAACCTGTTACACATTTTTCTAAATACTTGATCTCCTACTTAAGTATTTCTACCACATTCTTCTTTATTGATATTCCCCACTTGAGAATCACAAAAAACAAATATATATATATATAATTCTTTCAAGTTTCACTCAATTTTAGTCCAGTGTTTGCAACTGTAAATATGAGTTTTATCCAAACTTGACTGCAAGACTTTTATCATTTGAACTAATATATAGCACTGGTATGCCTCCCCTCAGGTTCCCTGGGAGACATGGAATATTTCCAACCCTATAGAGAACTTCAGCATTTAATACAATGTTGTATCCAGACCACCCTTTCAAGAGATTTCATCATTGGCATTCATTTCAGTAGAGAATATCCATATAGTTACTTGGAGAGTGGAGATGGCATCTCGACATGAGCCCACCACACAGCATTTCCAGAGTCCTTTAAGAACTCCTCATGCCCCGTTAGTTTATTGCCCAGTTATAAAATACACTTGCATGGTTTCTCACACGTTGACATCTCTGAAATGAGCAGCACTTTTTTTATTAAAAATATCAAATAAAATATCTGTTTTTAAAGTCTGTTATTAAATCTTTGGTGGAATTTACAATTAATGGCATCTTAGATTCCTAAAACTATGATACTGGAAATTATGTTATTTCTTTAGACACAATGAGTTAACATGACCAGTCCTGTACTGAAGCTTCTAGTCCACAACAATTACACCATACTATCTTGCATAAGAAAGGAACTTCTTATGATGAGGGCTATGCCTCCATACCATCACAATTTATAAGTATTATAACTTTTAAAAAATAATAAAAGGGGGGGGCAGAATACAGCTTTGCTTTTTATCTTTGTGAATTGTTCTCTAATTTGCTGAAGACCATTCAGACCTGGTATTCATGGGAATACCAGACCACCTGACCTGCCTCTTGAGAACTTGTATGCAGGTCAGGAAGCAAGAGTTAGAACTGGACATGGAACAACAGACTGGTTCCAAATAGGAAAAGGAGTACGTCAAGGCTGTGTATTGTCACCCTGCTTATTTAACTTATATGCAGAGTATATCATGAAAAACGCTGGGCTGGAGAAAGCACAAGCTGGAATCAAGATTGCCAGGAGAAATATCAATAACTTCAGATATGCAGATGACACCACCCTTATGGCAGAAAGTGAAGAAGAACTAAAGAGCCTCTTGATGAAAGTGAGAGAGGAGAGTGAAAAAGTTGGCTTAAAGTTCAACATTCAGAAAACTAAGATCATGGCATCCGGTCCCATCACTTCACGGTAGATAGATGGGGAAACAGTGGAAACAGTGGCTGACTTTATTTTTCTGGGCTCCAAAATCACTGCAGATGGTGACTGCAGCCATGAAATTAAAAGATGTTTACTCCTTGGAAGGAAAGTTATGACCAACCTAGATAGCCTATTAAAAAGCAGAGACATTACTTTGTCAACAAAGGTCCATCTAGTCAAGGCTATGGTTTTTCCAGTAGTCATGTATAGATGTGAGAGTTGGACTATATAGAAAGCTGAGCACCGAAGAATTGATGCTTTTGAACTGTGGTGTTGGAGAAGACTCTTGAGAGTCCCTTGGACTGCAAGGAGATCCAACCAGTCCATCCTAAAGGAGATCAGTCCTAGGTGTTCATTGGAAGGACTGATGTTGAAGCTGAAACTCCGATACTTTGGCCACCTGATGAGAAGAGCTGACTCATTGGAAAAGACCCTGATGCTGGGAAAGATTGAGGGCAGGAGGAGAAGGGGATGACAGAGGATGAGACAGCTGGATGACATCACCGACTCAATGGACATGGGTTTGGGTGGACTCCGGCAGTTGGTGATGGACAGGGAGGCCTGGTGTGCTGCGGTTCATGGGGTCGCAAAGAGTCAGGCACGACTGTGCGACTGAACTGAACTGAACTGAATTACCTACCTTGATATAATGTTAAGACATGGGGTTTATGCAGGCATCTGTAACTGAATATTTAGTTCATGACATTTAACTTTGTCCAGACTAGAGAGACAAGGACATTCTCACAGTCCTGTGATTACTGAGAACTTTCCCATAAAGCAATAAAGACTAGAACAGTGAACAGTCAGGAGATGATCACACAACCTGTTTGTTCCACAAATAAAATACAGACTTGAGAAACCCAAATTATTTAAAGGAGAAATTGTCATTAAATGTGGACAGAAATGTCCAATAAAATATGTCTTTTCAGGGATGTAGAATATTGCCTTTTAAAAGATGAGAGAAACTTAAATCTGAACCACTCTAAAGGAACCTTGCACATATTATAGAACTTAACAAAGGAGTCCTTGAAAAGACTTTGAACAGATTTGATGACTGAAAAAAAAATCACTTTGTGCTTTTATCATGGAGTCTTCCAATGCATATTTTTATAGTGGATGTAATAAATAAGTGCACTGGTTATATTTTCAAATTAACCAAAAATGCAGAAACAGAACTGCTTTTAAAATATACATCATCTTAGTTAAGGATCATTGTAATGTATATGTGGATAATTCAAGCTAAATCTCTTTGAATAGAGAACTAGACAGGACAACTGAAGCAAAATTTGGGAGTCAGTTTGTATTTTACAGTATCTGTTTTAGGGAAGAAATTGCCATTACAAACTCAATATAATAAAAATAAACAAATTTACCAAATTTAGGCCCCATGTTCAGCATTTACATTTGTTCAAAAAAGTCCCTACAACCCTCCCAAGGAGGTAATTTATTATTCCCATTTTATAGTTGATGAAATTAAAGCTCAAAAAGGATGTAACTTGTTCAGCACAGAAGTAGTAGAACAAAGCTTGAAAGTCAAAGGATCTGACTCTCTAGCCTCTGTCTCGACCACCATGCTGTTGAGAATATGGGGGCATTCCTGCTGGGCAAGCTGCAAATGGAAATCTCCCAAGTTTGGTCTTGCCACAATCAGAAGGTGGATGAAAACTATTTCACCTCCAAGAATGGTCCTCTGATTTGCTCACGTGCAGTTATTTTATATTCTGTGAAGGGAGGCTCATATGTAACTAACCCAGGACTCAAGTTTATTTCTCTTACCGGATTTAATTCCAAAGATATAATAACTAACATGATTAAATATCTCAGTGGCCTCCCATATTGAGATTTAGAATGTCATATGGCTACAGTTCTTAATTCTACTATGAATGCCCTTCCCTTTCAGGTTAACTGCATAACGGATTAAATACTCTGCACAAAGGCAAGGTGACTCTAGAGGGAAACATGCAATTATGTAGTTTCCAAGTAGTAATTATCTTAAATTAATTGCTGTTTTATGGGAGTTTTGATCACACCAAACAATATTTACAATTGCAATTCAATTCCAAGATATCTTCTTACTCTGCTTAGCCATCTATCGGTTCAGTCATGCCTTCTCATGTTTGGGAAACATACATGATTTATCGTACAATTAAATGAGTGTTTTGTTAACTCCAAAGGGAACTTTTTGAACAGGAAAGATATGCAGTAGTGTGGCAGAAATAACACTGTGGAACCCAAGGGTACTTATGAAAAAAACAAAACACTGCCCTTCCTGTGTCCACTTGGGTTAACATTTTTTACTTGCATTATGAAGTCTGCCGTTACTATTGGTATAACCTCGTCAAGAAAATTAAAGTTTCATTTTCCATGCTTTTCTTCAATCCTCCATCCTCTGTCTGCCATCAAAAGATAAGAGATCTAAGATTCTGTCCCATTTAAACAATGAGTCAACTCAGCCATTTTTTAAGTCTCTCAGGATAGTGATTTGACTGTGTTCCCTCTTTCCCACTAAAATAGAAACTTTTGAAAGTGAAGGCTGGGGCTTATTATCAAAGCTTCTTTGTAGTTGTTAAGCACAGGAAATCTGTGTCTCCGATGCCTATCACATATTTAATAAGAAGACATAATTACTGCAAATGGTTCCCTGCTTGAAACCAATGGCCATTTCTAATGCACATCTCTTTGAAATAAGCATTTGTGGTGAAAACTCCACTCAGGAGCATTTACTGAACAGTCACTAGTAACAAAGCACCAGGATAAGTGTGTAATCAAATGATACTTGCCTGGGCCCCTGACATTCTCTGCTTTAAGGAGAATAGCAATAACACCAATAGACATGAAAAGATATTGCTAAGCTTGTGTTAATTTCCACTCCAAGCCTCACACTCCTGGATAATGCTTATCTGGTTTTCATATCCTGAAAAGAAAATGCATTCATTTAGCAAGATGTTATTGTTGCTGTTTAGTTGCTCAGTCATGTTTGACTCTTTGCGACCCCATGGACTATAGCCCACCAGGCTCCTCTGTCCATGGGATTCACCAGGCAAAAGTACTGGAGTGGGTTGCCATTTCCTTCTCAAGAGGATCTTCCCAACCCAGGGACCAAACCTACAGCTCGTGCATTGGCAGGCAGATTCTTTACCACTGCCACTGGGGAAGACTTAGCATGACGACTTTGGATTCAGTCTGACTGACAAATTTTCAGTGTTGATGCTTCACCACTGAAGTTCAGAAGATCAGAATCTCCCCCAATTCTCCAAAAGACTTCACCCATTCTGAAGCAGAGAGAAATTTTTTTACCATTATTCTTTGGGAGAAACTATCTTTCCCTGTTTGATACCACTTGATACCTGTTCCTCTTTCAATCTCATCTGTCTCCACTTTTCCACCTGCAAGTCCCCTCTCTTCACAGTCAGTGTATGTCTGTTTACTTCTCCTTATCTTCTACTTCCAGGTCCTTTGACCTCCTTCTTCTACAGGGTCTAAAGTGAAGGAGACCAAACTCCCCCTACAATAGGAGACTAGTACACTCAGCAGTGGACCAGCAAGCATCTTGGAATATAAAGAATGAATGGAAATCCGGTTAGACTTTCATGAGCCACTGCTTTTGATCATGAAATAAATATTTTTCCATGACATAAGAGGAGTGGATATCTGTATATATGTGAGTAAAGTTTCATGCATCATTGCTTCCAAGGTGTCACTTTGGTGAAGGTTATACATTAGCAGTTAGGTTGAGTCAATAGATATTTATGAGCAAGCGTTTCTACTTCTCAGTTACTGAGGAGAGTGAATGGACAGGATAATGTAGAAAAATAACCTTCAGCAATAATATTATAGTAAAACTAGTATGGAGAGTAGTCTACAATACAATTAAAAAAAAAACTTGTTAGGATACCAGATATTCTTCACAAGGTTTCCCATGCCCAAACTCTTCTGTGGCGTTGATTATTCACTGAGGTGAAAAGGAATTTCTGAAGTCTTTGACCCCAGAAATGAAACTTGATAGGTAATTGATAGCATATATTCCAAATATCCAGAAGTGTAAAAATTAATGATTGTATATTCATGATTTTCTGATAAACAGCCTTTCCAGCTGCTGGGCTAATACCTTGAGAATATGAAGCTAATTCCAGGACCATTAATATTCAATCCCTGAGTTGTAAGTACTCTAGAGTCCTCAAATTTCCAGGAAGAAAGGCTTAGCTGACCCACTGTCACCAGCCTAGCGTAACACAATCTCTCAGAATCCCCTTGTTCTCTCACAGCAGAAATCACTGTGTTTCTCCCTAGACTGGGCTTGCTAAAACATCTTGAATTCAGAAAAACCCCTAGAAAGAATTTTTAAAGATCTGAGGGCTACTGAAAATTTTCAATGGAAGGAGGTGAAAACTAAGTAGACAGATCAAATGACTGATTAATCGATGGACTGATATGGTTCCCGCCATATCAGGGTAAAGAGATCTCAGCTTTAACCATATAATCCAGTCTTGTAAATCACTTTCAAAATAAGCTCAAGAAAGTTACATTTAGGCTCAAAAAATTATATTTTTTTCAAGCACACGTATCAGTACTGCTATCTGCAGCATCCCCAACTGATTTTCCAAATACTAGTAGAATTTTACCTCTTGCTCCAACTCAAAGACAAGGTTGTGTGAAAACAAGTCTAAAATGATAAGCAAAATATTATACATTTCTCAGAGGGTCATTGTTTGATTTATTTGAGTTCAGTAAAACACAGAAGCCAGGGTTTTACTTTTTATATATTTCCTCATAAATGGTCTAATTAATATTCTGTCTCTGGGCAGTACAATCTCATAAACCAATCCCCAAAGAGAGATCTGCTCTTTTCCCTGAAATATTGAGAATGCAATCAACATTCATTTTGTAAGAACAAGTATATTAATAAATAGAACTATAAAATTGAATCATCCACTGGGAGCAATACACTGCCCGACAAAGACATTTTACAAATGAAGAACCAGAGGGCAGTCAGCCCTCAGTGCCAGAGGATAAGTCTAATCAGAGCTACATGGAGGAAGAGTTCCCACCCAAGTGCTTATCAGAACTACCTGGGAGATGACAAAAATGTGTAAAATCTGAGTGCCTTTCTAGACCCACTGACCCATATTCTCAAGAGGTAGATCCAGGAATACACATTTTTAATAGGTGTCCAGTGATTCTGATGATTCATGCATTTAGGGAAGCCATTAATCAATGGCACTTTGCGACCTCAGGGACTGTAGCCTTGCAAGCTCCTCTGTCCCTGGGATTCCCCAGATAAGGATACTGGAGTGGATTGCCATGCCCTGCCCAAGGGCAGTGGTTCTCAAAGTTTGGTCCCCAACCAGCAGCATAAACATTTGAAAGGCCAATTATTGCCCACCCCCAGGCCTCCTGAATCAAAGGTTCTGAAGATAGGGCCCAGCAGTCCACCTGAGCTTTAGCAAGACCTCCTGGTGGTTTGTGGGCTTCCCAGGTAGCGCTAGTGGTAAAGAATGTACTGGCCAGTGCTGGAGACTTAAGAAACACGGGTTCCATCCCTGGTTGGGAAGATCCCCTGGAGAAGGGCATGGCAACCCACTCCAGTATTCTTGCCTGGAGATTCCCATGGACAGAGGAGCCTGGTAGACTACGGTTCATAGGGTCAAACTGAGTCGGATATGACAGAAGAGACTTAGCACAGCCACAGCCAGGTGGTTCAGATGCACTTAAAGTCTGAAAACCATTGATCTGGGGAATTTAAATTAAGCCTCAGTGGATGTAGAGAAAAGGGAACTCTTATACACTGTTGGTGGGAATGTAAATTGGTGCAGCAGAGTGGACATTTCTAAAAAACTAAAAACAGAACTACCATATGACCTAGCAACTCCCTTCCTGGGTATACAACTGAAAAAAAAAAGAAAACATTAATTTGAAAAGACATGTGAACCCCAATGTTCACAGCAGCATTATTTATAATAGCCAAGACATGGAAGCAACCTAAGTGTTTATCAACAGACAAATGGATAAAAAAGATATGACATATATATGTGATGAAATATTACTTGACCATAGAAGAGAATGAAATGTTGCCATTTACAACAACATGGATGACCTAGAGGATAAAACGCTGAGATAAGTCAGACAGAGAAAGATAAATACTGTAGGCTGTCAGTCGTCAGTATGTATATTCTAAAAAATGAAACAAATGAGTCAAGGTTAAAAAAAAGAAACAGACTTACAAATATAGAGAATAAACTAGTGGTTACCAGTGAGGAACAGGTAAGGAGCAAGATATGAGATTTAAAGGTACAAACTACAATGCAAAATATAAATAAACTACAAGGATATATATTATAGCACAGGGAATATAGGCATTATTTTATAATAACTATAAATAGAGCATAACCTTTAAAAGATGTGAATCACTGTTACATACCTGAAATTTATATATTATTGTACATCAATTATACCTCAATAAAAAATACTAAAAGTTAAAATAATAATAAAAATAAATTAAGCCACGGCCAGAAAGAGCCCAAGTTTCTCATCCTTTTCTGGTCCTTTTGCAATTTGGAGGATATTTGAAGGCAATTAACTTAACTTTCTAGGGATTCTGAAAGCAAGCATTTATGAAGGGAACGGAGTGTAGGGTTGTATTAACATAACTCTGAGAAAGAGGGCACCTAAAGCCGCACTGCCAGAGATGCTCAGATTTCATGCCCAGAAGTAGGCAGATCCTCACAAGGGAGAGAATGAAATGAGCACGTGTAAGAGGAACTTCTGTTTCCTCACTTTTGCAGAGACATTTCAAAAAGCATATAACAATATCTCTTAAAGACATGAAGTTAACTAATTTACTGTTTTCTGTATGCGAGTTTTTGTCCACAGAAACAGCAAAACAAAATTATTTCTTAAGATGCTTATGTACTTGTCCTTCTCACTTCCTTCTGTTCCTGCAAGTACTGCACATGAATCTTCTCTCCTAAATTGCACTTCATGTCTCCCTCTTGACCCCTGTAACTCTGAATATTTCTCTGAGAATCTCAGACTCTAAATAAGCATTTTTCAATGGATTTTCATTTTCACACAACTTGTTGAAGAGGCATTTTTAAATATTTTTTCCTAATCACCACATGATACACATACAGCTAGACTGTGTGTGGACTATATGTATATCTGTGGTTTACACGTAAAAGGAGGGAGGAAGACTTTTTTCAACCCTCTCCAAGAAGGAATTGAATTCCCCTTGAGGAAGATATCACCCTCATTGAGAACATATGCTTTAGAGTTTTAAGTACAATTTTGTTCTGATACACTAGATGTAGGAGAAGTTCCACTTATTTTTCTAAATCAAATCTAGACTACCAATCAAACTGAAAACATTAGGTGGAAAATCCAGCCTTAGTCATTTTGGGGTTCATTCACATTAGGGCTGGCATGGTGCTGGAAAACCACAGAGGGATCCTAGCTTTCAGTTCATCGTGGTTGTCACTGGGAGGCTCTCCAGAGGAGAGTCTCTGCGCCCTCCAAAGAATTCAGGAAACCAGAGCAGAAGTTCCTCCCTCCCCTCCTCCCTGCTCCCCCTACTTGCCAAACAGGTACACACACAGCACTTACACTCCAACTGTCTCTACTACAAGGCTGGGCTACTTTTCTGCTCCCTCAGTCCTAGGAGTCACTCTCTCTCAGCTCCTTCTTCACTGAGCCTAGACCTTAAAAAAAATAAAAGATCAGTAAATGGAAGACCTTATCAAATATAAAAGCCTTTTCATTTAATCCCTTGACACAAAGCAAACCCAGGTTATACATGGTGCCCTCTGAAAGACTACAGATACCTCTCACCCCCTGGGGTAACCTACAAGCCAGTTTATTTCTCAATTACATTCTCCTAAATACATCACTGAATTTGGCAATTAAGAAGCTATGAACTCCTGGAAGACATTGTGTCATTTTTATTTGTAGCTTTAATAACACTTAATGATAATTTCTTGTAGCTCAGTCGGTAAAGAATCCACCTGCAATGCAGGAATCCACCTGCAATGCAGGAGACCTGGGTATGATTCCTGGGTCCAGAAGATCCCCTGGAGAAGGAAATGGCAACCCACTCCAGTATTCTTGCCTGGAGAATTCCATGGACAGAGGAGCCAGATGGCTACAGTCCATGGGGTCCCAAGAGTGAGAGACAACTTAGCTACTAAACCACTACCACCACCACTATGTCTAAATTCTAAACTTTTCAGAGGCTAGGCTAGAGTTGACTGAGAAAAACAGATACCTCTCCTTCAGCACAAGCTACTTAATGAAAAAAAAAATCTTGCTTTAGATTCTCACGATTAGAGCACAGGCTTAGCTTCAGAGGGGCAAGGATTCTAATCCTAGTACCACCTGTTAATACCTATGTGAATTCTATAATCTTTCTTCCCTTCATCTGAAATTGAGACTAATAATAAAACTTATTACAAAGGATTTATATGAAGATTAAAAGAGAATTTGTGATAAATTCTACCTCAGTGCCTAGAATAGGGCAAAAGATCAACAAATCACAGCCTTATTGTTGTTGGCATGGGGTTCTCAAAGCAAGAATACTGAAGTTGTTTGCCATTCCCTTCGACATCACCCTTATGGCAGAAAGCGAAGAAGAACTAAAGAGCCTCTTGATGAAAGTAAAAGAGGAGAGTGAAAAAGTTGGCTTCAAACTCAACATTCAGAAAACTAAGATTATGCCATCCAGTCCCATCACTTCATGGCAAATAGATGGGGAAACAATGGAAACAGTGACAGACTTTATTTTGGGGGACTCCAAAATCACTGAAGATGGTGACTGCAGCCACAAAATTAAAAGACACTTGCTCCTTGGAAGAAAAGCTATGACTAACCTAAACAGCATATTAAAATGCAGAGACATTACTTTGCCAACAAAGGTCCATCTAGTCAAAGCTATGGTTTTTCCAGTAGTCATGTATGGATGTGAGAGTTGGACTATAAAGAAGCTGAGCACCGAAGAATTGATGCTTTTGAACTGTAGTGTTGGAAAAGACTCTTGAGAGTCCCTTGGACTGCAAAGAGATCCAACCAGTCCATTCTAAAGGAAATAAGTCCTAAATATTCATTGGAAGGACTGATGTTGAAGCTGAAACTCCAATACTTTGGCCACCTGATGCCAAGAACTGACTCATTTGAAAAGACCCTGATGCTGGGAAAGATTGAAGGCAGGAAGAGAAGGGGATGACAGAGGATGAGATGGTTGGATGGCATTACTAACTCAATGGACATGAGTTTGAGTAAACTGCGGGAGTTGGTGATAGACAGGGAGGCCTGGCATGCTGCAGTCCATGGGGCTGCAAAGAGTCGGACATGACTGAGTGACTGAACTGAACTAAACTGCTTCTTGGAAGGAAAGTTATGACAAACCTAGACAGCATATTAAAACTCAGAGACATCACTTTGCCAACAAAGGTCCATATAGTCAAAGTTATGATTTTTCCAGTAATCATGTACAGATGTGAGAGTTGGACCATGTAAGAAGGCTGAGCATCGAAGAATTGATGCTTTGCAATTGTGGTGCTGATGAAGACTCTTGAGGGTCCCTTGGACATCAAGGAAATCAAACCAGTCAATCCTAAAGGAAACCAACCTTGAATATTCATTGGAAGGACAGAGGCTAAAGCAGAAGCTGCAATATCTTGGCCACATGATGGGAAGAGCTGAGTCATTGGAAAATACCTTGATGCTGGGAAAGATTGAGGGCAAGAGGAGAAGGGGACAACAGAGGATGAGATGGTTAGATAGCATCACTGACTCAGTGAACATGAATTTGAGCATCATCCAGGAGAAGTGAAGGACAGGGAAGCCTGGCGTGCTGCAGTTCATGGGGTCGCAAAGAGTTGGACTCTACTTAGTGATAAACAACAACAACAATAACATGCAGTCAAAAGCTCTACCACTGAGCTATACCTCCAACAGGTACGAATCAATATTCATCAACAGCTTTTTCTCGGAACGTCCCAATTTTTGTCTTACTGTATTGCTCTCTTATAGCTCATTCAGTCAGCAGGGAATAATTAGCATCCATGCCACACAGGAACAAAGTGTGCAGACTTGAGTTGATGTTGGGCTTAATGAGCTTATTTTAAAAGCAACAAATCACTCAACTTCCCATCAACCTCCACTTAGCACTTTCTCATGTAGAATGTGGCAAAAATCAGAACCCGTGCTGATGAGGTAATTCGGTCTTCAAATTTGCCATTTGCTTATATGCCCAGAACCAAGATATACAGCCAACTAGGAAAGAAAGCAGTTTTTCTTTATTTATTGCATCTACAACTACTGTGAGGTTTATGGGAAATAGAGATCAAGAAAAACTATCAGGGGTCATTTACTTTGATATATTTAAACAGATATTATGTGTATGTCTATCATACTGACCATTTAATTACATATGAGTTACTCCTTTTATATGACAAAAAAGAATTTTTCAAAGAGGCTGTCTTATAAATGTCCTCCTAATCTGTAAAGTCATTTTTATTTTTGCTCGAGCATTATTGATTGGGAAACATGCTCAAAATACTCTTTTCTGTGTCGATCTTTCCCCAGTGTCAGACAAAGAAGACATTTCACATCTGCTCCCACAGTTTGTTGCAGATGACTCTACTGGGATTCTCTTTGGAAAAGCCAGATGGGTTATGCAGTCAGGATGTGGGAGAGGCAGAGAGGGTGGTGTGGGTCATCCCAGGGCTGGCTCTAAAGCAGCTCAGGCTGACTTCCTCTGGGAGACCTCCTACCTGAAGAACAGGGAAGGGTAAGTTCCTTTTCTTTAACTTTCCTTAATCCTCTTTCTGCTTTCTGTTCCTCCCCTCCTTCCCCAATTAAGTCTCCTACATGCCTTTTCAAATCTATTTTCAGAAAAAAAAAAAAGGTTTTCTCATTAAAGTAAGGGGGGAATCAAGATGTTTGACAAAACAGCCGATTCACCGTTTCAAGTATCTTTGATTTTCCACATCCTCCAGTGGTTCAGACAGTAAAGAATCTGCCCTCAATGTGGGAAACCCAGGTTTGATCCTTGGGTCAGGAAGAGCCACTGGAGAAGGAATGGCTACCCACTCCAGGATTCTTGCCTGGAGAATTCCATGGACAGGGGAGCCTAGCAGGTTGCAGTCCATAGGGTCACAGAGAGACGTGACTGAGCAACTAACACACACTCCAGGCGCTCAGCACCCCCTGCTCTACCCACTCTTTCATCACCACCTGCCTAGATGCCTCTTCTCCTTGACACTGTCTCTCCTTTATAATTCTTTTTCAAAAATGTTGTTTGATTAATGTTTCCAGAATACAAATCTTTATGCCTCACCATGGCTTATAGTAAGTAGCCTTTCAACCAAGAGTAAGCCAGAACTTACCAGCTACTAAGAGAAGGATGCTGTAACTTATTCCTATATATTAATATTTATTTTAAAGCATACACAAAATACCTTATATTTTTACTCTATAACGCCATTTTAGGCTTTTCAGTCACAATCACTATACTCTAAATTGCATTAACAATGTGATCCATAATGCCATCTTCTTCCTTAATAATCCAGGAGCCGCAGAAGATATTCTGAAAAGTTGCCCAGAGTCCTTAGACTAAAGACCAGCCACCCCGCAGAATGGTTCATCTAAGAGCTTCAGTCTCTGTCATCCCAGACCCACAGTGACCATCCACCTCTCAGCAGGCTCCCTATCGTGATCTCCCTCTACCCAAACCTGGCTCCACCATCTCCTCTCCCATGTCTCCTGGGATAGTTTCACTCTCAAACACTGTTCTCATTCTGCTCCATCAATTCCTATCAGCTCTCTATTATAATAGTACTAAAGGCTCCTAAATATTTATTAATCTAATGTTGTGCCATGCAGCTATATCTTAGGTTGTGTTGCTTTCCCATGCTATAGAAACAGTGTAAATAAGTTAAGCTAAATTTAAAGGCATTATCTGAAACATGTACATCATAGCTCCTTGAAGCTTCTGTGAACTCTTCAGCCTCCAGTGATGCTTCCCTCTTCAAACCTTCTACACCACTTATATAAGAATGATGATTCATTTCTAACCTATCTTGTATGTGTCTCTGCCTCATGTTTATTATTCACAGCTCTTCAACTACATTACAAATTCATGGTGGGCAGGAGCCCTGTCGTTATATGTAGTTTTTTTCTCACACACCCACCCAGTGCTGACTACATTAATAAATGTCTGTTGGCCTAGCTTTTTACCTTGGCTAATGTTTCATCTCTATTATATACTTTGGATCAGAAATAAATTTTATTATTCTAGAAACATGTTTTATTATTGTAGATTTGTAGAATTATAAAGGGAATTAGCCATAGCAATAATCATTTAGAAGTAAATAACTTCAAAGGCCACCAGATATCAACAAAAATAAATTGAAAGTATAATTTACAATATGCATGCATGATTAAGTACCAGCATGATAACAAAATGTGACAAAGAAAAAAATGGTAGAAGAACAAAGTCTAAACTAAAAAAAGAAAAGAAAAAGAGCCGAATAGCATACAGTTTTGTTGCTCAGTGGTTAAGTTGTATTTGACTCTTTGCGACCCCATAGACTGCAGCATGCCAGGCTTCCCTGTCCTTCATCATCTCCCCAAGTATGCTCAAACTTATGTCCATTGAGTCAGTGATGCAATCTAACCATCTCATCCTTTGTCATCCCCTTCTCCTCCTGCCCTCAATCTTTCCCAGCATCAGGGTCTTTTCCAATGAGTCGGCCCTTCACATCAGGTGGCCAAAGTATTGGAGCTTCAGCTTCAACACCAGTCCTTCCAATGAATATTCAAGGTTGATTTCCTTTAGGATGGACTGGCTGGATCTCCTTGCAGTCCAAAGGAGTCCAAATATTCAGTCCAAATATTCAGTCCAAAGCGTCTTCTCCAGCACCACAGTTCAAAAGTATCAATTCTTCGGCACTCAGTCTTCTTTATGGTCCAACTCTCACATCCATGACTACTGGAAAAATCATAGCTTTGACTGTAGGGATGTTTGTTGGCAAAGTGATGTCTCTGCTTCTTAATACCCTGATTGGTTCTTAGTTGCAGCAAATGGAATCTTTAGTTTCAGTAAGTGGGATCTTTGGTTGCATCATGAGAACTCTTAGTTGGAGCATGTGGGATCTAGTTCCCTAACCAGGAATTGAACCCAGATTGGGAGCACAGAGTCTTAGCCACTGGACCACCAGGCAAGTCTCTAGCATACAGTAAAATAAGTGAAAATTTGTCAATAGATGTCTCCAATAATAGAGGAATCCTCCTAATAGAGTGGGAAACAATTACTGAGGACTCACTATGTGGCAGATACTGTTTTAAGTGTTTTTCATATAGTAATATTCATGCAAACCCATGATTTAGGATTACTATCCCCATTTATATAAACACCCAAGTGGTGCTAGTGGTAAAGAACTCACCTGCCAAAGCTGGAGACTTAAGAGACATGGGTTCAATCCCTGGGTTGGGAAGTTCCCCTGGAGGAGGGCATGGCAACCCACTCCAGTTTTCTTGCCTGGAGAATCCCATGGACAGAGCCTGGTGGGCTACAGCCCATAGGGTCACAAAGAGTCAGACACCACTGAAACAACTTAACATGCATGCATCCTCATTTATCAAAAGAGAAAACTGGGGCAAAAAGAGAATAAGGAACTTACTATGACCAATCTAGACAGCATGTTAAAAAGTAGAGACATGACTTTGCCAACAAAGGTCTGTCTGTTCAAAGCTATGGTTTTCCCAATAGTCATGTATGGATGTGAGAGTTGGACTATAAAGAAAGCTGAGCACCAAAGAATCAATGCTTTTGAACTGTGGTGTTGCAGAAGACTCTTGAGAGTCCCTTGGACTGCAAGGAGATCCAACCAGTCCATCCTAAAAGAAATCAGTTCTGAATATTCATTGGAAGGACAGATGCTGAAGCTAAAACTCCAATACTTTGGCCACTTGATGCAGAGAACTGACTCATTGGAAAAGACCCTGATGCTGGGAAAGATCGAAGGCAGGAGGAGAAGGGGACGACAGAGAATGAGATGGTTGGATGGCATCCCCGACTCAATGGACATGAGTTTGAGAAGCTCTGGGAGTTGGTGATGGACAGGGAGGCCTGGCGTGCTGCAATCCATGGGGTGGCAAAGAGTCAGGCAGGACTGAGCTACTGAACTGAACTGAACTTACTAAGATGATAAGGTTCATTACAAGTCAACCTGGGATTTAAACCCACACATCCAGCCCTAGAGTCTGTGCTAGTAACTACTGAGCTTTACAATGTTGCTACATCAAACAGTAGCTTTTTAGATAGTTTTTAAAATTTTTTAATCATATATTTTCCTCTGGGAGAAATAACCATTGAAAGATCTGAAGTTGAAACTAGAAAACTTCAAATGCAGTCTGTTTATACATGCTAAAAACCTATTTTCTATAATGAAATTATTAATAATAACTGACTTGAAAATCACTATTGCTAAATAAATATGATAATGAATTCAGGGAGCAGTTGAATCTAGTTCTTACCTGGGAAAAGTGAGTTTGAATAAAAGCATATCCAACAAGCATTCATACCACCAGAGATTTTCCATTATCTCTATTGCAACACAATTCTAAAACTGTTTCTTTAATAATTTACTTTGCAGCTGTATCAAAAGCAGTATTACTTTTCACTCTATGAAAACAGTATGTGAAAGCTGAGCCAAATTTTACTCAAGTATTTGGATTAAGTTTTCATAAAATATATTGGAGGCTCAAAATTAAATATGAAACATTTCAGTTTACAGTGTTTTTCTTACAACTTTAATAAAGTTTAAAACTATTTTAATTCAATTTACAACTTGAAATAGTCAGAATAGGCTAATGTTATGCTGTGGTAACAAAAAAAATTGGTGACTTTAAATAAGTAAAGTCTTATTTCTGCCTTATGCTACCTGTCTAACTATATCTACATCAGAACCTGTGTAGTAGGAGGAGGAAGGGGGAACTCTGCTCATTTTCCATCATTTATGACTCCATCACAGTTGAGGTTTCAGCTTCTCTGAGTTGGGGAAGAGAACAAAAGAAATCACACATCAGCTCTTTAATACATCCACTGAGGAGGGACTCTTCATTATCAAAACAAGTCTCATGGCCATGCCCGACTTCAATGTAGTGTCTGCCCAAATGGGAGGAAAACTGCATCTTGGTGAGGACAAGTGACATCTTCTAGACATTTTAATTCTCATCAAACTTTTTAAAGTATATACTATGTTACATTAATTTATGGGTCTAAAAAATGTAAAAAGTCAGATACTTCTGTTTTTAAAACTTATGTACAAACAAAAAAAGGAAAAGCTTAGTAATTTTGTAATCTTCTACATGGAAATGAATAGCTTTAGGGAGAAATTTTTACATTTTTATTTATTCATTTCACAAATGTTTATTGGATTTCTGTTTGTGTGAGATTTCCTTCTAATGCTAATAGCAATTTAAAAAAATTGAGAAATCAGTTGTCTATACCTCATTGCAGCTTGAAAATAGGTCAGGTAAGATGCCTTTTGAAAGTTCCTTGGACTGCAAGGAGATCCAACCAGTCCATCCTAAAGGAAATCAGTCCTGAATATTCATTGGAAGGACTGATGTTGAAGCTGAAACTCCAATACTTTGGCCACCTGATGTGAAGAACTGACTCATTTGAAAAGACCCTGATGCTGGGGAAGATTGAAGGCAGGAAGAGAAGGGGATGACAGAGGATGAGATGGTTGGATAGCCTCACCGACTCAATGGACATGAGTTTGAGTAAACTACAGGAGTTGGTGATGGACATGGAGGCCTGGTGTGCTGCAGTCCATCGGGCTGCAAAGAGTCGGACATGACTGAGCTACTGAACTGAATTGAACTGAAAAATGCCAACATAAAGAAATCAAACAAGATGCTTAATAAATAAATGCTCCCAAAAGGGGTCAAGAAAAATCTCATGTGTGTTCAAAGGTGAGAGATCTTTGAGCATTATTTTTTTTTTTTTTATAAATTTATTTATTTTAGTTGGGGGCTAATTACTTTACAATATTGTAATAGTTTTTGCCATACATTGACATGAATCAGCCATGGGTTTACATGTGTTCCCCTTCCCGGACCCCCCACCCACCTCCCTCCCCATCCCATCCTTCTGGATCATCCCATTGCCCCGGCCCTGAGCCCTTGTCACATGCATCGAACATGGAATGGTGCTCTGTTTCACATATGACAATACACATGTCTCAATGCCATTCTCCGAGAACGTCCCACCCTCCTCCCTCAGAGTCCATAAAATTGTTCCATGCATCTGTGTCTCTTATTCTGTCTCGCATATAGGGTTATCGTTACCATCTTTCAAATTCCATATATATGCATTAGTATACTGTATTGTATGCTCAACATCACTCATTATTAGAGAAATGCAAATCAAAACCACAATGAGGTATCATTTCACACCAGTCAGAATGGCTGCTATCCAAAAGTCTACAAGCAATAAATGCTGGAGAGGGTGTGGAGAAAAGGGAACCCTCTTACACTGTTGGTGGGAATGCAAACTAGTACAGCCACTATGGAGAACAGTGTGGAGATTCCTTAAAAAACTGGGAATAGAACTGCCATATGACCCAGCAATCCCACTGCTGGGCATATACACCGAGGAAACCAGAATTGAAAGAGACGCGTGTACCCCAATGTTCATCGCAGCACTGTTTACAATAGCCAGGACATGGAAGCAACCTAGATGTCCATCAGCAGACGAATGGATAAGGAAGCTGTGGTACATATACACAATGGAATATTACTCAGCCATTAAAAAAAATACATTTGAATCGGTTCTACTGAGATGGATGAAACTGGAGCCCATTATACAGAGTGAAGTAAGCCAGAATGAGCACTATTTTTTAATTTTATTTATTTATTTATTTTTGGCTGCACTGGGCCTTCATGCTGCACGTGGGCTTTCTCTAGTTGCAGTGAGTGGGAGCTACTCTCTAGTTGCGATGTGTGGGCTTCTCCTTGTGGTGACTTCTCTTTTTGCAGAGCATGGACTCTAGGGCACATGGGCTTCAACAGTTGTATCACACAGGCTCAATATCTGTGGCTCGGGACTCTAGAGCACAGGCTCCATAGTTGTGGCACTCGGGCTTAGTTGTCCCCTGGCATGTGGAATCTTTCTAGACCAGTTATTGAACCTGTGTCCCCGGCATTGGCAGGCAGATTCTTATCCAGATTGTACCACCAGGGAAGTCCTGAGTAACAATTTTAAAGCTGGAAAGGGCCTTAGATATTTTATACAGATGAAGAAAATGAGACCTCAAAAAAGGTTCAGTATGATCTGTCCAAAATCACTAGTTGTTCAAAAGGTAAAACTTATTTGCTATGAATGAATATTACATGGAAAACAAATGCAAAACAGGATGCATTCAGAAGTTTAAGTACTAAGATAAGGAATATTTGGGAATCAACTAATTAAAATCACGATTTCATTTATAATTTAAAAATATTATTAATTGTCATAATCAACTAACATATTTGCACTTTAAAATAAAGACAAGTAAATTCTATTTTTATTAAAAACCATGTACCTTTAAAAAATGATTAAACTGCATTCATACCATTTATTATCCCAGAAAGTACTAGCCAAAATCTTTGAAAATTGGAACAGCAATTTAAATGCTTAGCCTAGTACCTCTTCAAAAAGCCAGAGAAGAAGAGAAAATACAAGATTAAAATTACAGCAACTTTATTAATTGCTGCTCAAAATGTCAAATTTACATATGTTCAAATAAATCTAAATGGCAGAACCGACCACTAAGCATTTTTAGACAAGTTTGGAAAAATTAATTATGTTCTTTGTCTTAATAAAAACTTAATATTCCAAGCATTTGCCTTTTTGTCAAAGATAATAAATTTTATTAAGCTTATATAAATTATAAATTACACTGTACTGAATAATATGATAACTAAAAACACATGGAGAATGGGGTTAGCCTTCCTCATTGCATCCCTTCCAAATTTAAACGTAATACTAAGCAGTTGACTTAGAGACTTTTCCTCGTCTTCTTTTTAAAGCTGCTATTCATAAAAAGGTCAGTAGGTTGTCTTTTAAAATAAATCTGTAATCACTACAAACTGTCACTGTATCTGACCAAAATCATGATGAAATACCAGAGGCTAAGGCTTGAGTGTAGTAGCTCAGAGAGTTAGAATGAAACAGTAGATGGAAGAATTCAATGACAGGGGCCAAGACCTTTCCCAGTCCCTCAACTGAAACAACCTATTTGACTTTTGGTAGTCATAACCATGGCCATCTGAGCATTTCTTAATCCATAGTGACTCTCAACCATGAGCTCACACTTTCCAAAATAGTAGAAAACCACCATGAACCCATGGGTCTTAGGTTACCTTATGAATCTTGCTGGTAAAGTTTACAGGACATCACTATTTATTCTCCACAGCAGTGGGTTTGAACTTCCCCGTCCCCCAGACCATCAAAGCAATGCAACACTCCAACTGAAAGAATGAAATCATTTTAGAAACAGTTTCCATACAGGGGAAATAGGAAGATGCAGACCTACAAAATGTATCAAATTCTCAGCTTGCCCCCACATTCAGCATTTGTTTCTATTCCCCCATCATGACCATCAATCCATGAGCACTGCTATAAAGCTTTGCAGCAAACTGTCCTGACTAATCAAGTTTATATTGTAAGCATGCAATGCTCAATAAAATGGAACAGCTGCTGATAGAAAGCAGAGTCCCTTGGACTGCAAGGAGATCCCACCAGTCCATCCTAAAGGAGATCAGTCCTGAGTGTTCATTGGAAGGACTGATGTTGAAGCTGAAAATCTAATACTTTGGCTACCTGAGGCGAAGAGCTGACTTATTTGAAAAGACCCTGATGCTGGGAAAGATTGAAGCGGGAGAAGGGGACAACAGAGGATGAGTTGGTTGGATGGTATCACTGACTCAATGGAGTAAACTCCGGGAGTTGGTGATGGACAGGGATGCCTGACGTGCTGCAGTCCATGGGGTTGCAAAGAGTCGGACACAACTGAGCAACTGAACTGAACTGAGAAAGCTTCAGACACTCTGTTGACTTCTTATGGAGTAGAGTATGCCCCTATCTTGCCTCTAATCTTCCAGCAGTTCCCTCAGTCTGAGCATCCCCATCACAGCCATCTCTTCCATATCTACACATATGCATGCACACACAACACGCAGATGGGCATAGGCAAACTTCCATGTTCATGAGGCTTTAAAATTCTGATACTTCATCCTCACAATGACACCAAAAGCAAGGTACTATTGGCTCCACTAAAGATCATAAAAGTAAGGCACAGAGAAGTCCAAAGTCTGCCCAGGGTCTCAGAACTAGAAAGCAGCAAAATGAGGAATCCAAATCTCCAGTACCCACGTCATATCCCAGAGATGACTTCTACTTCTAAGGAAAGAGAGAATGGGCAGGAGTCCCAGAGTTATGAGACAAGCACTTCTCATGTGGACCACTGATGCTATTTAGATGATACTTTATCCCCAAAAGAATATTTCATTACATGTGTGTTAAGTCATACTGACCCATTTCCTTCCTTTACTGAGAAATATGGTAAAACAGTAAATCTGGATTTCAGCAAGGATTTGACTGCTTCCCTGGTCATAACCTTTTGGAGGCAGAAAATCTTAAGTAGGAGCTATCAGTGTTCCCAGATTTCTGAAGTTTTCTGGGAGATTCTGACCCAGTGAGAAGGGGATGGGAGAAGGGATTTGTACCTATAAAATGTACCCCCTGATAATGCTTGTCATCAGAGAAGTCTGGAGGATATTGGGCTAGGTTGGTTTTTCACAACCTCAGCTGTATGTTAAAATCACCTGGAAATCTTTAAAAAATGCTAATACCTCAGTTAACCCTAAAGACTCTGACTTAATTGGTTGGGGATAGGGACTGGACACCAGGATTTCTAAAAGTTCTTCAGCTGATTTGAATGCACTGCATATGTTGAAAACCACTAGGCACAATGACAGCATCATAAGACAGATCTGTGATGGATTGAATAACCATACCAGGACTTCCCTGGAGGCCCAGTGGTTAAGACTCCGAGCTTCAGCTGCAGGGGGCATGTGTTCAATCACAGGTTGGGGAACCAAGATCCCGCATGCCACATGGTCCTGCCAAAAAAGAAAGAAAGGAAGATTGAATAACCATGCCAAAGAAGATATCAGTTAACAGATTATGCCAACCTGTGAGGAAGTTCCTTTTAATTACAGGCTTTGATAGTGGTCCTTTCATCATCAAGGTTTACCAGTGACTTGGATGGAGGCAGGCTTAACAGATTTTTCTATTGCATAAAACCATGAAGAATAGTAAAGAGTTTGGATGACAATTAAAATCTAAAACACTCAAAAGGCTGGAGTGAAAGGAATACAACTGTTCTAAACAAATGACTGCATAAAGGTAGAAAGGGGTGACATGACTCAGCAACAGAGTAATTTGGAAAATCCTTAAAGGTTTTATCTGGCACTGAACTCAATATGTGCCTAGTGTGAGGTGTGACTACCAAGAATATTGTTTTCCATTAATGGTAAAATCGCATTTAGTATAAAAGAAGTGGTCATCCCAATCCAAATTGAAATCAGGGGCATCGAGAAAAAGAAGGACATAGATAAGACCATGCATTTGCAGAGGGGAGCAAAGAAGGTGGCCTACAGACAAGAAGAACAGAGGGACATGGCTACGAATGTTTGGGGGCTCATGTAGAAGATGAAGAAGATGAATTAGATTGGTTCTGAAGGTATGAAGAACTTAGTTAGAACTTTCCTGCTAGCTCAGATGGTAAAGAATCTGCCTGCAATTCAGGAGATGTGGGCTCGATCCCTGGGTAGGGAAGATCCCTGGAGAAAGGAATGCCCACCCATTCCAGAATTCTTGCCTGGAGAATTCCATGGACAGAGGAGCCTGGTGGGCTACAGTCCATGGGTTTGCAGAGTTAGACACAACTGAGCAAAAAACTCTTTCACTTTCAAGAACAATAAACAGAAGCTATAAGAGAGGTTCCACATGAACAAGTGTTTTCCAACAATAGTGCCTAGAAGCAATGTGAGCTGCTTGGAAAGCAATGGAGTCCTCATCACTGAGAATATTCAAGAACTAGCGGGAAGAAGCTGAAGGTGGTCCCATCTTCCTACCCGACACTTCTTTCTGATCCACTTGTTGCAAAGTTCAGAGTTGATCAGAAAATTTACTAAACATCCACTGGATCCTTGGACTTGCTTGTGTTATAGAAGAATCAAGCTGATCATTCTAAGCAGTCAGTCTCCCTTGTTCTTTCCCTTTCGTTTCTTCCTTTTTTGTTGTTGTTCAAACCCAGTAAACCCCTATTTCTCTTTCCCTTCTAGTTAGTTGCACTAGCCCCTAACAGGAAAAGACTCAGTCTTTGAATTCTAACAATACTCAGTAATTTGGTAAGTTATAATTGACACCCTTTTTCATACTGCTTGTTCTAAAATAGTTTCCTCCTTTTTCCTGAGTTCTAACCAAAAATATTATCAAATTATGCATAAATCTATGCCCCAATGACATAGGAATTGTACATTTGTTCCTGTCTGTCTAAAT
Source organism: Giraffa tippelskirchi (assembly GCF_054371585.1). Lineage (NCBI taxonomy): Eukaryota > Metazoa > Chordata > Mammalia > Artiodactyla > Giraffidae > Giraffa > Giraffa tippelskirchi. Next base: position 124,897,386 of record NC_137283.1, read on the forward strand.
TCTGCTTAAATTTCAGCCTACCCACCAAGCACTTTGCTCCCTTACCTCTTCTGACAGAGGGAGGTTGTTCTGTCAGTTCAGAAATAGTTTCCATTTCAAAAAGGCTTCTCTCTACTTTCACCTGTATTTCTACCATTGTTCCTCAGTGGGAATGATCCAATTTTCAAAATCAAACAGGGCTCCATATTATTCATCCAGATCAACATATTAAGATCTGGAAAGTTTTATTTCTATTCAATGAGACATGTATCATGTGCCCACTTTGTCAAGTGCACTCTGACCTTGAAACTTTTCAGAAAAATATGCACAATTCTAGACTCGCTAAGAATTTTCAAACTGCTGGTCGTTCACTCACTTCTACAACAAGCAAGCTCATCGCTGATGCCTGGATGGAGTGGAGAAAAAAGACTGACCTGATCTTTGTTCTCACAGAACACAGTCTCTGGGGGAGAGCATCAATCAAATGATCACCCCCCCCCAAAAAAATGTGAAATGCAAACATAATCAGTGCTGTAATGAACAGTGCATGGACCTTTTAGAGCAAAAGAAGAACTTAACAAAGAGACAGGTTTGGGGAGAAAATGGTCTTGATGGTTAAAGGAAACATTTTCAGTATCTCAGTACAATTTTAACCGAAGTGAGATGCTAAAAATTCAGTCCTTAGAAAAGTCTTCTCCCCACTCTGCTGTCATTCTCAAGCACATAACCAGTTTTATTTTTCATATAGCATTGATCTTTTTTAATTATCATTTATCCTCATATTTTACATTTTTATTTTATGTCCTCCACTATAATTAGGTTTGCAAAGAGTCGGACATGACTGAGAAACTCACACACACACGCACACACACACACACACACACACTATAACTAAGCTCCAGAAGGGCCATTTTTCCATCGACTTCACCACTGTATCTTCAACCCCATACATAGTATTTACTCAAATAATATTTATTGAGAATTGTTGAATATTTTAAACTTGCTAATTTGTAAATAAGTTGTCATTACTAACTTATGAGAAAAGTGGTGCTTAACAATTACAGAAAGTCCATTTGTGACATTTTAGAACCAGAAAAAGTATTAATAATTTGAAAAGGAGCTTTTCTTTAACATAAATATTGATTTTCTATAGTAGATATTAACATTTCTTTAGACAACCCAACTTGAAGCTTGAGTTGGATAAAAGTGGATAAATGTCATCCCCTATGGGTGTCTCCAAAAACTGTGATTATCATCAAGTTTTGGTTTTTGGTTTTTGTTTGCAATATAGTTGCTTTATAATGTTGCATTAGTTTCAGGTGTACACTACACAGCACATCAGTTAATCATACACATATGTCTACTCTTTCTTACACTCTTTTTCCATATAGGTCATTGGTGGTGGTTTAGTCGCTAAGTGGTGTCTGACTCTTGAGACCCCATGGACTGTAGCCTGCCAGGCTCCTCTGTCCAGGGGATCCTCCAGGCAAGAATACTGGAGTGGGTTGCCATGCCCTCCTCCAGGGGGTCTTCTCCACCCAAGGATCAAACCTGCATCTTTTATGTCTCCTGCATTGGCAGGTGAATTCTTTACCACTAGTGCCACCTGGAAAGCCCCTGTTAGGGGCAGAGTGTCTGCTAAACCTTGCCCACAGAATCTACATGACTCAGGCTCAGCCTTCCAGCCTCAAAGCCATGTGTCTGCCAGGAGATATCACCTGCTGAGACAGGGCCTCTCACCTGTACTGTCCTCAGTACCAGCGAAGAGAGGTGGCTCTCTCCTCTGACCAGGAACTGCTTCATAGAGCAAGGAGCCTCTGAGACCCAGGGTACACGGCTACCTGTAGCCTAATGTATTCCTTCCTAAAGCACAGTCTGAGCACCTGGAAGCCTGGAGCTCCTTGTCCGAATAGGCTCACGCCTGCTTTAAGGCCCTGCACAAGCTCAAGGGCAGATGGAGCCACCACGCACACCCTCGGGTGCTGTAAGGAGACTAGGACACAGTTGTGTGAGGTGTCCTCAGTACTGCAGGAGAGAATCTTCATATATGGTAAGAGAGATAACTACCAGGTAAGAAGTGGGAGGGTATGGGCCTCCTTTTGCCCATCTCTGACTCTGCCCTGCAGTTGTCACCCCTCTCCCTGATGCTGTGGTAGCCTTTCTTTGTCTTCTCTTCCCAAAGCAAATGTGACTTAAATTTGCGTTTTCTCAAGGTTAGTGATATGCTTTCAAATAGGTCTCAAGTCCGTCGCCTCTTCTTTGTTCTCAGCACTACTTTCCCATCCCTTTACTCTGGTATGCTTCTAATGCTTCTAAATGCCTCTACGTTGCTTTTTCCATGATTCCCCATCCTCCATCCTACTCTACAATCATGAGAAGTTTTCCAGATTTGCTAAAAGTCCTCTAAAGATCTCCAGCCCTTTTGAATAGACTTTAAAATCTTTAGAGCATATATGTGGGTCTCCAGCTCCAGTCTGACACAGGGAAGCTCCATGCTCTTCCTACCTCCGCTCCTTCTCACATGCAGTCAGCTCAGTTCATGGCACAGTCTCCAGTTACATTCATATCCCTGGTCTAATGCAAGGGTCACCAACTTGGGATGCCTTCAGAACCTTCATCTGAGGCAGAGACTTCTCCTGAGAGCCCCCATAAGATCACTTCTCTGTCACAATCCTGTACTTTAATCTGAACGACTAAATCTCTTTGAAAGCAAGGACCAGTTATTTTGGCTTTCTACTCCCAAAGCCAGACACGTAGATGATTTTTTTTATATTTATTAAAATTATCATAAGTGACTGTATGTAAGACACTCAGACTTTGAAAATCTTCTGTAATCATTTTGAAAACAGATCACTTTCTACTTTTGGTTTGGAGAGCTGTATTTATTATTCTTAGCTTAACACAAAATAAAGACCCGGAGGGTAAAAATACACAATTTACATAAGTGAAAATGCTATTAGTAAACAAATACTGTGAAAAATGCTCATCCATGCTAGTAATCAGTAAATGCAAATTAAAGCAATGTTGAGAAACATGTTGCACATTAAGCTAGCCAAAAATATTTAATGACAAGACCTAAGGTTGATGAGAGTGAAATTGTTACATCTCTGACTGTTGCTAGCATTGCAAATTGGTACAAAATTTTTGGAAAGTAATTAGCAATATTTGCTTAGAATTCATAAAGATATTCAGACCTTTTGACCCAATAACTGAACTCAAGATTTAGTCTACGCAATACTAGTCTTTAAAATGGAAGAAAATGCTACAAAATTTTCAGTGGTGTATTGTGATAGCAAAATACCAGGAACCATCTAATTGCCCAAATGTGTCTAATATACATAAACATAAACTAGAATATATATTTACTATTCATATTAACAATAAGGAATTCACATAAAAAACAAGTTTCTAAAAATCCTACAAATTAAGAAGACAAAAAAGTCAGCAGAAAAGTATCTGGACAAGCATAAAACAATTTTTTATTTTAAAAATGAAAAAATATGAATGATTATTAGATATTGAAAGATGCTCAGTTTTATTAGTATTCAGGAGAATGTTATCAAAATCAAAGAAAACCATCATTTACACTCATCTAATTGGCAAATACAAAAATATGACAACCAAATGTTGATTGCCCATAACTCATGATCCAGAAACTGAATCTACATAGCTTAAAGAATTGATAATTACACAAGGAGATATGTACAAGAAGGTTATAAAACAACCTTTGGTACTAGCAAAATACCAGAATAACTCAAACATCTATCAATAGCAAAATAGATAAATTATAGTATATTCCATGATGGAATACTAAAGAACACTGGAATACATTTTACAGTGCAACAAGATAGAAGAATCTAGGATTAAAATGTTAAGTGCCTGAAAAGAAGTCACAGAAAAGTAAATAAAGTATGATTCTATCTACAGAATATCTTAATGCACAACTAAATTTACTGGTTAATTATTGTTTAACTTATTAGTTACAAATATACTCATGCAGAAAAACTGCAATTTAAAACAAGGAAAAATAAGCACCAAATTCAAAATAATTCCCTTTGAGGAGAGTAAGAAAAAGAAAAGTGGGAGGAGGACTTAGAGGATTCACAGGTAAATAAATTTGCATTTCTTTAACTAAGTGGTTCACATAGGAGGATTTCTTATGTTATACTTTACATATCACACATATTTTATAATATATTTTTATCATTCAATGTTTAAAAAGAAATTACATCTGAAAACATAATCAGGTCACAAGATGGCAAATAGAGTATATACTATCCATATAAAATCAGGGCATACGGATGTAAATGGTAATTTGAGATGTAGAGAGTGAATCAGTAATCTAGGAAAAATATACAGGATGAGTTATATTTGATTGGAAAGACTGAAACTTCTGTATGATTATATACAATTTCCATATGGCAGAAGAAAGTCACAAACCTCCCATTTTGGAGAAAAAAAGAAGGTAGGTCCATTTGGTGGGATTGAATTAGAATATATTGTACCTCTGGTATTTCTCCCTGCATTTTCTTTTTGCCTCAGAGGCCGTTTAAAAAAGAGAGAAAGCAAGGAAATATTCTGGAATTTGAGTTTTAAAATAGGCAGTAGGAACTTCTAACAGAGGAAAAGATTGAAAGTCAAGGCTATTGATTTGCCTGAACTGGATATGTTAGAAGTCATTGAAGCAAGCTGGGCTTAAAATGTATGCAATTAATAATAGATGGTAACAGTAGTCAACGACGAGTCTGACTATACTTGAATGAGTATATCCCCAAAAGGGTAAAAACAGAGCACTTGAAACCTTACAGTTAGCACCAGGAAAGTATAAACTGATCTGCATAGGCATAACTCATGGCCAAGCCCAACTCCATCTTATCACCAGATGCAGCGCAAGATAGATGAACATCAAAGACACGGTGGATACGTTACCCCTCAGTGGATGCCTGAGGATGCTCTCTGGCCATACACCCTTTCCACCACTGCCTAAACACAGCATAACACCAGGTGAAACTGAGATGTTACTGAAAGGTTGTTGCTGAACCATGAAAGACGCCGGGATTCTTGGCCTCTGGCGGAGAAGAATTCAATCCGGGGCCAGAGACGAGCCTTGATTGCTCAGAGCTTTTGCATAATAAAGTTTTATTAAAGTATAAAAGAGATAGAGAAAGCTTCTGACAGAGACATCAGAAGGGGGCAGAAAGATTGCCCCCCTGCTAGTCTTTAGCTGGATGTTATATAAACATTAGCAGTCTGCTAATTAAAGAAAGGAAATGTCTCAAAACTCAGAGAATAGCACCAGGTGAGTCATCCCAGGCAATAAAATGATTGACATGAATCTTGAAGAAAGGCAGATTACCATACAAATATATAGTTTCATTAACATAGATTAGGAGAACAATGTATGAGTATAACATACTAGTTTGTCAAGTCAGTTCTGAGCCTAAATCTGAGCCTTTAGGCAGAACCGACTTGAAGATAGAAACTAGGGTAAATGCATAGTACATTAACATAGATTAAGAAATGCTTTGGTTAGCTCAAGGTTTGAGAAAAGTTAAGTTCAGGTGGAACCAGGTGTCATTATGGCAACACAGAATTTTAAGAGAAACCTCTTTTTAAATTTGTATAGAGAAGGGGAAAAAATGTAACACTAGTTTGTTTCCTCCTGCCTCTTAAGAGAGAGATAAAAAATGTCTGACACTTGCAGCCTATTTCCTCTGTTTGGAGACCCCTGGCCTTCCTGCCTGTTACCCTCTCATTACCCTGAGCAGAGAGGGGAGACATCATCCTGAGAGAACTTGAAGATTGGGAGAGCAGTGAGTTGACTGAGAAATCATTTCAAAAATCTGCATCAACCTGGAAGTGACTCAGAGGTTTCAACATTAGCAACAGGACTTGGAATGGAAATAAAGCTAGTGATAAAAAATAATAATAAAGGTTTGGTTGTTGCACAGAACTTGGGAAATGTCATAATCACTGTCTATGTTTTTTGAGCCCATTAAAGAGAAATGTGTGGGTTTGTATAAAAACATCTTGAAAGGAATAGTGTATTTTTTATTCATACTTTATATGTTTCTATATATAGCCTAAAATATTTTACAATGAACATATGTTTCTTTTGAGACTACAGAAAGTTATGAAACTAATTCCATTTTGAGAAATGAAAAAATGTAAATTTGGTACTGTCACCCATCACTCCCTCCCAGCACTGTCTATTCAGAACCTGAATTAATTGTAGTGTATTTTTCATCTACATGGGGATAATTATCTTTTTAATTCATTTATTTTTAATTGGGGGAGACTATCAAAAAATTTTAAATGAACTCTATAAGCCAACCATATATTCACCAGTTAGAGAAAAATGTGATTAATTCTAGTGTAAATCTCTCCCATAAACAGTAATTTTTGAGCATGAATTTGGGGAAACAATTTTGTATTTTAGCATGAGTTTCAAAATATTTCCTCATAAAAATTTCAATGTTTCTGAAAATTACATTAGGTTTAAATCTCCAGAAAATCCCTTATTTTAAGAAAATAAATTTTTTTGATGTAAGAAAATTATTGCTTGATGTTTTAATAAATGATCAAATTTTGTACAAACTGATTCCCCAAGATAATAATCATTGGGAAATTTTTACTGTTAAAGGAGGAGCCTTGATATTAGCATTTATGACCTAAAGTCATTTCTTGAATTATATTTCTTGACTTTTTCCCTAGGTTTTTATTTATTTTAACACTTTATTAAGGAATATTTCAAATACATATTAAAGTAAACAGAATGGTATAAAAAATCTCTGTAAGCCATCACTTAACTTAAATAGTTATCAATTTGTTAGGTAGTTAGAATAGGAAAAAGGAGTCCAGAATGGCAGTGGTTAAAAGACAAGGAAGGGAAAAGCCCGCAAAAATAGAACAAAGGAAGGTCAGAGGACTGGAGTGAGGACCTCAGGTAGAACAAACAGCACTCATGGCCAGCCCAATTTACATAGGGCAGGCCCAGGGGGAGGAAAAAGCATGTAAAAAGAGGAGCCAAAGGACCAGGGGTCTCTCTCTCTCCCACACGCACGCGTATACGCACTTTCTCTCTCTCTCTCTTCTCTTCGTATCTTCTGGGTTGGCATGCCCTCAAGCCTCAAGGATGTATTTTCCTTTATTTTCTAAATAAAACCGATCTGTCCGAGAACTATAACATGGTCTGTCTGAGAGCTGTGACACACCAAGGGCTTTAACGTCTGTCGCTTAAAATTTTTGTTGAGACGAGACTGAACCAAAGGAGATTACACTCCCCTGACAAATTCATGGCCAATCTTATTTCATCTATGTCCCCGACACTCCTCCTGTTCATAACTATTTTTAAACATCTCAGACATGATATCATTTCAGATATTCTAACATTTTGCTAAATAGAACTCATCACTTTAGGTAAAATATTTAATTTTACTTATTACACTCCTAACATTGAAATATCATATTAGATAAATTATTTTTAAGATTAAAATGTAAAAGATAAGCAAGAAGGCTACCAGTAACTTGAAGTAGGAACAAAAAACTCACAAAAATGATTATGAGGTGATACTAGAAATTAATAAGAAAATGGTTGACATTTTAAAGCATAGTGTACATGAGACAAAAGTATCTGATTACTGCTGAAGAACAAATTAGTGACCCGAAAGATGCATAAAAAACTCTGCCAGAAGGCAGCAGGAAAGCAAAAGTACATTGAAATAGAAAGAAAGGAAAGATGAGTTTTTAAATATATAAGTACTTCAAAGGGTCTTCTCTGGGAATATAGAAAGCACAGAAGTAGAAGAAAAAATAAATATTACTATGCAATTCTTATTCTTTGCCAGCCATTCCTCTAAGCACTTCATAGGCATAAATTTCACTTAACTTCTATTAAAATCCTAAGAAAAAGGAAACATTATTATTCTCACTCTACAAATGAGGAAATTAAGACACAGGATAGAAACTGAGTGATTCACAATTTAATAAGTAATACAGCATTTAAACCTAGATCTCTCTAACTCTAAACCACGTGACCTTATCTATTACAATATGCTCTCTTTCATGGAAGAAAGCAAATATTCCTAAAATAGTGATTATATATTTCCAAGAATTAAAGGAAGGTTAAAAACTTTAATTTGAGAAATGGTCATAGAATGCTAGACAGGATAAATCAAGTCTCCACCTGAGAACATTATAATAAGATTTTAAAATATAAGAGATCAAGAGGATAGACTAAAATCTTACAAAAAGAAAAAGCAGATCATTTATATAAGAAAGAACATACACAAGAGAGTAATGGAATAATACTTCTAAAAGAAATAAAGAAGAAAAAATTTTGATCTGTTTTATATCTAGCTAGAAAAGAATTTAAATGTGAGCATTTAATAGACATCCTCAGAAGTTTTGTGACATACTGACACACTTTGAAAACACTTTTGAAGGAATATTTAGCTCTACTCAATTACTGAATATATTGAGATACTCCTGTTCTTGATCAGTAGCAAAAATAAACCCTCTCTGGAGGAATATAATGCCATACAGAGGCTGAAATTACCCATAAAACTTTTCATACACAATACTTGGCCTGCAATTGAAAAAATAATTAGTAGGCATACAAGGAAACAATACCCCATGGCCAAAGAAAAACAAACAATAGAAACAGACCCAGAGGGGACTCAGAGATTGACATTATCATATTTGGACTTGAAAACAACTCTAATTAGTTTTAGGAATTTAAAAACAAGATGAAGTTTCACCAGAGAGTTACCAAATATAAATTTGATAGAATATATCAGTATTACCCATGGACATCCTAAGAGTAAAAAATACAATACCAGAAAATAAGAATTTAATAGTAGAGCTTGAAGCAAATTAGTCACAGCTGAAGAAAAGATTAATACAATGGAAAATGTCAGAAGAAATATGCAGACTGGAAAGAAAGAAGTAAAACTATCTGCAGATAACATGATTTTATATATAGAAAATCCTAAAGTGCATACACATATACATGCTATTACAACCAATAAAGAAAAGTTCAGCAAGGTTGCAACATTCAATATAAATACAAAAAAAAATCTATTGTATTTCTATGCCTGGTCAATAAACAATCCAACTAAAATTAGGAAAGCAATTCCATTTGCAATAGTATCAAAAAGAAAGAAATAGGCATAAATTTAGGAAAAGAAATGCAAGACATGTACTTTGAAAACTATCAAACATCAGTGTAAAAACCAAAGAAGAGCTAAATAAATAGAAAGACATTCTACATTCACAAATCAAAAGGCTTAATATGGTTCAGTTCAGTTCAGTTCAGTTCAGTCGCTCAGTCGTGTCCGACTCTTTGTGACTCCATGAACCGCAGCACACCAGGCCTCCCTGTCCATCACCAACTCCCTGAGTCCACCCAAACCCATGTCCATCAAGTCAGTGATGCCATCCAGCCATCTCATCCTCTGTCGTCCCATTCTCCTCCTGCCCTCAATCTTTCCCAGCATAAGGGTCTTTTCCAATGAGTCAGCTCTTCGCATCAGGTGGCCAAAGTATTGGAGTTTCAGCTTCAACAACAGTCTTTCCAATGAACACCCAGGATTGATCTCCTTTAGGATGAACTGGTTGGATCCCCTTGCAGTCCAAGGGACTCTCAAGAGTCTTCTCCAGCACCACAGTTCAAAAGCATCAATTCTTCTGTGCTCCACTTTATTTATAGTCCAACTCTCACATCCATACACGGCCACTGGAAAAACCATAGCCTTGACTAGACGGATCTTTGTAGGCAAAGTAATGTCTCTACTTTTTAATATGCTGTCTAGGTTAGTCATAACTTTCCTTCCAAGGAGTAAGCGTCTTTTAATTTCATGGCTGCAATCACCATCTGCAGAGATTTTGGAGCCCAGAAAAATAAAGTCAGCCACTGTTTTCACTGTTTCCCCATCTATCTGCCATGAAGTGATGGGACCAGATGCCATGATCTTAGTTTTCTGAATGTTGAGCTTTAAGCCAACTTTTTCACTCTCTTCTCTCACTTTCATCAAGAGGCTCTTTAGTTCTTCTTCACTTTCTGCCATAAGGGTGGTGTCATCTGCATATCTGAGGTATTGATATTTCTCCCGGCAATCTTGATTCCAGCTTGTGCTTCATCCAGCCCAGCATTTCTCATGATGTACTCTGCATATAAGTTAAATAAGCAGGGTGACAATACACAGCCTTGACGTACTCCTTTTCCTATTTGGAACCAGTCTGTTGTTCCATGTCCAGTTCTAACTGTTGCTTCCTGACCTGCATACAGGTTTCTCAAGAGGCAGGTCAAGTGGTCTGGTATTCCCATCTCTTGAAGAATTTTCCAATTTATTGTGATCCACACAGTCAAAGGCTTTGGCATAGTCAATAAAGCAGAAATAAAACTTTTTCTGGTACTCTTGCTTTTTCGATGATCCATCAGATGTTGGCAATTTGATCTCTGGTTCCTCTGCCTTTTCTAAAACCAGCTTGAACATCTGGAAATTCACGGTTCACATATTGCTGAAGCCTGGCTTGGAGAATTTTGAGCATTATTTTACTAGTGTGTGAGATGAGTGCAATTGTGTGGTAGTTTGAGCATTCTTTGGCATTGCCTTTCTTTGGGATTGGAATGAAACCTGACCTTTTCCAGTCCTGTGGCCACTGCTGAGTTTTCCAGATTTGCTAGCATATCGAGTGCAGCACTTTCACAGCATTATCTTTGAGGATTTGAAATAGCTCCACTGGAATTCCATCACCTCCACTAGCTTTGTTCATAGTGATGCTTCCTAAGGCCCACTTGACTTCACATTCCAGGATGTCTGGCTCTAGGTGAGTGATCACACCATCGTGGTTGTCTGGGTCAAGAAGAACTTTTTTGTACAATTCTTCTGTGTTTTCTTGCCACTTCTTCTTAATATGTTCTGCTTCTGTTAGGTCCCTACCATTTCTGTCCTTTATTGAGTCCATCTTTGCATGAAATGTTCCCTTGGTATCTCTAATTTTCTTGAAAAGATCTCTAATCTTTCCCATTCTATTGTTTTCTTCTATTTCTTTGCACTGATCACTGAGGAACGCTTTCTTATCTCTCCTTGCTATTCTTTGGAACTCTGCATTCAAATGGGTATATCTTTCCATTTCTCCTTTGCTTTTCCCTTCCCGTCTTTTCACAGCTATTTGTAAGGCCTCCTCAGACAGCCATTTTGCTTTTTCCATTTCTTTTTCTTGGGGATGGTCTGGATTCCTGTCTCCTGTACAATGTCACGAACCTCCATTCATAGTTCATCAGGCACTCTGTCTATCAGAGCTAGTCCTTTAAATCTATTTCTCATTTCTACTGTATAGTCATAAAGGATTTAATTTAGGTCATACCTGAATGGTCTAGTGGTTTTCTCCACTTTTTTCAATTTCAGTCTGAATTTGGCAATAAGGAGTTCATGATCTGATCCACAGTCAGCTCCCGGTCTTGTTTTTGCTGACTGCATAGAGCTTCTCCATCTTTGGCTGTAAAGAATATAATCAATCTGATTTCGAAGCTGACCATCTGGTGATGTCCATGTGTAGAGTCTTCTCTTGTGTTGTTGGAAGAGAGTGTTTGCTATGACCAGTGCGTTCTCTTGGCAAAACTCTATTAGCCTTTGCCCTGCTTCATTCTGTACTCCAAGGCCAAATTTGCCTGTTACTCCAGGTGTTTCTTGACTTCCTACTTTTGCATTCCAGTCCCCTATAATGAAAAGGACATCTTTTTTTGGGTGTTAGTTCTAGAAGGTCTTGTATGTCTTCATAGAACTGTTCAACTTCAGCTTCTTCAGCATTACTGGTCGGGGCATAGACTTGAATTACCGTTATATTGAATAGTTTGCCTTGGAAATGAACAGAGATCATGCTGTCATTTTTGAGATTGCATCCAAGTACTGCATTTCAGACTCTTTTGTTGACCATGATGGCTACTCCATTTCTTCTAAGGGATTCCTGCCCACAGTAGTAGATATAATGGTCATCTGAGTTAAATTCCCCCATTCCAGTCCATCTTAGTTCACTGATTCCTAGAATGTCAGTGTTCATTCTTGTCATCTCCTGTTTGACCACTTCCAATTTGCCCTGATTCATGGACCTAACATTCCAGGTTCCTATGCAATATGGCAATATTCTCCAAACTGATCTACAGATTCAGTGTAATCCCTGTCATAATCCCAGTTGCTATCTTGACACACTAATTCTAAAATTTAGATAGAAATTCAAGGAACCCAGAATGGCCAAAATATCTTGAAAAAGAGGAAAGTTGGAAGACACTCCTCTTTTATCCAATGTTTATTTATTTATTTGGCTGCATGGGATGATAGTTGAGGCATGCAGGATCTTTGGTTACAGCACATGGGCTTCTGTCTGTGGTGTGTGGACCTAGTTGCTCTGTGGCTCGTGAGACCCTAGTTTCCCAACTAGGGCTTGAACCCAAGTCCCCTGCATTGGAGGGTGGACTCTTAACCACTCGACCACCAGGGAAGTCCTGGAAGATTCACACTTCTAATTTCAAAACTTACTACAAAACTACAAAAATCAAGACAGTATGGAACTAAGCACATTGAGAATATAGAAATGAAACCTTGCATTTACAATCAGTTGATTTCAGCAGTGGTGCCCAACACAAGTCATTCGGTAAAGAATATTCTTATCAACAAATGGTGCTACAACTGAGTATCCATGCCAGAGAAGGAGATTGGACTCATAACTCATGCCATATACAAAAATTAACTCAAAATGAGTCATAAACCTAAATGTAAGAGCTAAAACTTAAACTGTAAAATTCTCAGGAGGAAATAAGGAATAAATCTTTGTGAGCTTGGGATAAACAATGGGTGTCTCAGATATGACACTAAAAGGAAAATCTACAAAAGAAAAATAGATAAATTGGGCTTCATCAAAATTTATAAACTTTTGTGCTTCAAAGGACATTATGAAGAAAGTGAATAAGGCAGCCCACAAAAATGGAAGAAGAAATTTTCACATCTTATATTTGATAAGGAACTTTTTTCCAGACTGTATAAACAACTACTACAATTCAATAATAACCCAATTAAAAATGGGCAAAGGATTTGAATCAATATTTTTCCAAAGAAGATAACAGGAACACGAAAAGATCCTCAACATCATTAGTCATTAGAGAAATACCGGTCTAAACTTCAGCGTGACATCACTTCATACCCACTAGAATGGCTAAAATAAGACAGACAATAACAAGTGTCAGTGAGGATATGAAGAAATTAGAACACATTACTAATGAGATTGTAAAATGGTGCAGCTGCTATAGAAAACAGACATTAAAAAAATTAAACATAGAGTTATCATACAATAAAGCAGTTCCACTCCTACATATATACCCAACAAAAATAAAAACATATGTCCACACAAAAACGTGTACATGGAGGTTTATAGCAGCATTATTCACAACAGACAAAAAGTGGAACCAAGCCAAATGTATTTTATACCAATAAACAAAATGTGGTATGACTATATGATGGAGTATTAATTGGCCATAAAAATGAAGTATTGACACAAAGTACAACATGGAGGAATCTTTAAAAAAGCTTGTTAAGTGAAGATGTTAGCTACAAAAGACCACACATTTATATGATTCCATTTATATGAAAAGTCCAGAATAGGTTAAATCAATGGAAACAGAAAGTACATTAGGGTTGGCAGGGGCTGAGGGTAGGGAAGGAGAGGAATGGCAAGTCATTGCATATAGGTACAGAATTTATTTTTGGAGTAATAGAAATATTCTAAAATTTGGAGGTGGTGATAGTTGCACAACTCTGGGAATACATCAAAAATCACTTAACTATATACTTTAAAAGGGTAAGTTTTATGGTATGAGATGATCATATGACTTTTTATCTTTCATCCTGTTAATATGGGATATGTTGAGCCATTTGTGCATCCCAGGGATAAATTCAACTTGACCATGATTTATGAATCTTTGTGCTATTGAATTCAGCTTGCTAGTATTCTATTGAGTATTTTTTGCATCCAAGTTTATCAGAGATGTTGGACTGTGATTTTTTTTCTTGTAGTGTCTTTATTTGGCTTTGATATGAGGATGATGCTGACCTCATAGAGAGAGTTTAGTGTTTCCTTCTCTTCTGTTTTTTGAAACAATTTGAGAAGGATTGGTAGTAATTCTTTCTTAAAATATTGAATACAATTTATCAGTAAAGCCACAGGTTCTGGACTTTTCTTTGTTAGGAGATATTTGATTACTTATTTAATCTCCTTACCTGTACCGGTCTGTTCAGATTTTCTATTTCTTTATGATTCAGTCTCGATAAAGTATACGTTTCTAGGAATTTATCCATTTCTTCTACATATTCCAAATAGTTGTTGTATAATTGTTCCTAGTACAGTTGACCCTTGAACAACAAGAGTTCGGATTGTTCAGGTCCACTTATTGAGGTGATGAGGGTGGAAGAGGAGAGTGAAAAAACTGGCTTAAAACTCAACATTCAAAAAATGAAGATTATGGCATCTGATTCCATCACTTCATGGCAAACAGAAGGGGAAAAGGTGGAAACAGTGACAGATTTTATTTTCTTGGGCTCAAAAATCACTGTGGACAGTGACTGCAGCTGTGAAATTAAAAGACACACATTCCTTGGAAAGAAAGCTATGACAAACCTAGACAGCATATTAAAAAGCAGAGACATCACTTTGCTAACAGAGGTCTGTGTAGTCAAAGATACGGTTTCTTCCAGTAGTCATGTATGGGTGTGAGAGCTGGACCATGTAAGAAGGCCGAGTGCCAAAGAATTGATGCTTTCAAATTGTGGTGCTGGAGAAGATTCTTGAGAGTCCCTTGGACAGCAAGGAGGTCAAACCAGTCAATCCTAAAAGAAATCATCCCTGAATATTCATTGGAAGGACTGATGCTCAAGTTGAAGCTCCAATACTTTGGCCACCTGATACAAAGAGCCGACTCATTGGAAAAGACCCTGTTGCTGGGAAAGATTGAGAGCAAGAGGCAAAAGGGATGACAGAGGATGAGATGGCTGGATAGCATCACTGACTCAATGGACACAAGTGTGAATAAACTCCGGGAGATAGTGAAGGACAGGGAAGCGTGGCATGCTGAAGTTCATGGGGTGGCAAACAGTTGGATATGACTTAATGACTAAACAACAAACTAGTGAGGATTTTTTTCAATAAATACATATTACAATACTACATGATCTATGCTTGGTTAAAATTGCAGATACAGAACTTCAGATATAGAGCCATATTGAAAGTTATACACAGGTTTTTGACTGCACAGGGTGTTAGCACCCCTCATCTCTACATTGTTCAAGGATCACCTATAGTCTCTTATAATCCTTTGTATTTCTCTGGTACCAGTTATAATGTCCCTCTTTTTTTCTTAGTCTAGGTAAAAGTTTGTCAATTTTATCTTGTAAAAAACTCTGTTCTTACTTTCATTGATCTTTGTTATTGTTTTTCTGGTCTCTCATTTATTTATATTCTAATCTTTATTTCCTGCCTTCTGCTGATGTTGAGCTTAATTCTTTTTCTAGCTCCTTGAGGCATAAAGTTAGGTTGTTAATTTGAGATCCTTTTTTTCTTAATGTAAGTATTTATCATTGTAAACTTTCCTCTTAGAACTGCTTTTATTGAATCTCATTTGGTATGTTTTGTTTCCATTTTTGTTTATTTCAAGATATTTCATTTCTCTTTGATTTTTTCCTTAACCCATTGATAGTTCAGGAGTGTGCTGTTCAATTTCCACGTTTGTGAATTTTCCAATTTTCCTCTTGCTATTGATATCTATTTCCATATCCACTGTGGTCAGAAAAGATATTGGTATGATTTCAGTCTGCTTGAATTTGTTAAGATTCATTTTGTGACTTCATACGTTCTCTCCTGGAGAATGTTCTATGTGTGCTTGAGAAGAATGTGTATACTGATGCTGTTGGATAGAATGGTCTGTACTGTTGGCCCTGAGCTGTGTAGGTCCATTTACACATGAATCTTTTTCAATACATATGTTAGTTTGTTTACAATCTGCGGTTGGTTGAATCTATGGATGCAGAATCTGTGGCTATGAAGGGCTAACCCTGGGTCTTGAGCTTATATGGATTTTGGTTATCCACAGTGGACCCTGGAACAAATGCTCCACAGATACCAAGGGATGTCTTTTAGATCCATTTGATCTAAAGTATAGTTCAAGTCCAAAGTTTCCTTGTTTTCTGTCTGGATTATCTATCCATTGTTGAAATGGAGTGTTATTGAAATCCGCTGCTATTGTTATATGATGCCTATTTCTCTCTTCACATCTGTTAGTATTTGCTTAATGTATTTAGGTGCTCCAATGTTGAGTTCATACATATATTTAAAATTGTTACTTCTCTTGCTGAATTGCCCTTTTTCCCTTTATCATATAATGACCTTTCTTGTCTCTTGTTGCAGCTTTTGACCTAAAGTCTATTTTTCTCTAAAACAAAAAAAGTCTATTTTTCTCTAATACAAAATACAGATACTCGTGCTCTCTTATGCTTCCCATTTACATGGAATATCTTTTTCTAACCCTTCACTTTGAGCCTAAAGCTAAACTGAATCTCTTGTAGGCAGCATATAATCAGGTGTTCGTTTTTATCCATTCAGCCACTGTATGTCTTTGAGAAATTTAATTCATTTAGACTAAAGTAATTATTGATTTATGAGTACTTACTAATGTCATCTTATTGTTTCCTCGCCATTTTGTAATTCCTTATTCTGCCATCTTAATGATATCGCTAAAAACAGCATTATTATCAATAGACTGAAACTAGAGACAACCCAAATGTCCATCAAAGTAGAATAATACATAGATATTATAATGTAATGAGAAAAAAGCAAACTCTTCCATATGCAACAATAGGCATTACTTTCATCAAAGATACAATGAGCAGAAGTCCATGAAAGAGAACACACTGTGGTGTTAAAAGTTTTAATGACAAAGATGGGACATGAGAAAGATTCTAAGAAGCTGATCATACTTACTTCTTTATGTGGTTTTTTATAATTTATAAAAGCTCTCCAAGCTGTACACTTAAGATTCATACATTTTCGTTTATGTATATTTTATTTCAGTGAAAAGTTTACCTCCAAAAAACAGCATTTCTTTTCTGTACTGATTTTCCAAAGTAACCAACCAGAAAATATAACAAAAAAGAATTAGATACCAGTGTCATTATTTAACTATGTGTGACCATTCATTTATTCTCTAACTTGGTGGTTCTAAACTGGTGACAATCCAGAGGATCTTTGGCAATGTCTAGAGTTATTTCTGAATTCCACAACTGGGGGTGTGCTACTAGAAGCCAAGAAGCCTACAAAATATCCTACAATACACAAGACAGCCTCCACAACAAAGAATTATCTAGACCAAGATATTAATAGTGCCAAAGTGTCCTCAGACTCCTCCAAAGCTGTAGATTCCATAAAGAGAGTAAATGTTTATATCTCTATACCTAAAACCCATCAAAGTGCCTGGCACAAAATAGGCTCTCAGTAAAAAGTTGGGAAATTAATAAACAGATCTCTCTTCCTCCCCCACCTCTCACTCGTGCATGCATGTGCATGAGAATACATGCACATTTTATCCTGCATCTTCGAATACTTTTGCTCTGTTGAGCCTAGGTATACTGCTTGTTTGGGAAGACCTTGTCTGAGGAAAGCCAAGCAAATCCCAGGAGGCAGCCCAGGGAAATTTATGCATGGGTCCAACCTCCCAGACCCACATGCAGTCATGGTAGGAGAAGACTTTCAGGATCACACACTTCAGGACAGTCACTAGGAAAAAGAAGTTAAACAAGAATTTGAGATTATAATCTGAGATGACATTTAAAAATATGATTTTTCCCAGAGAGTTCTCTGCCCTTTTAATCTTTTACATCTTTCAGGAATTTAGAAGAATTAGTTATCGCTCTGATCTCAGGTGGCCTTGGTCTGCAATGACTTGGAGCAGGGTTGGGTTCCCAGCTGGGGACTGAGGTTGGGTCATGGGGGTGAAAGCACCAGATCCTAGCCACTAGACCCATGGTCAGTGACAAGGGACCTGGCCTTCAGCTTCGCAGAAGAGAATTTCCACAAAGAAAACAAGTAGTGAAGCAAGTAAAGTATTTATTAAGAGGAGAAAAAAGTACAGTATGTGTGGATAGACCCATGGGCAGACTCGGGGAGAGAGACAGTGAGTCACTGAGTCGTGCCCTCACAGCAGTTTGAATTACTTCTATGGGGTATTTCTTCCAGGTTTCCATTGGCAAATTATTTTGATTTATGTGGTTCACAAATCAAACCACACAAATCCATATTTGGTATATCTCAGGATCCTCCCATGTGTGCACACACATCTCTTAGCCAAGATGGATTCTACTGCAAAGGCATGTGGGTAGGGATCATCCCTTGACGTAACTCCCTTTTGACCTCCAAGGAGGCTTTTCTGTACTTTCGTGGTCAGGAAGGTCTCCAGACTTCGAGAAAAAAATATGTGGTCTAGGCAGGACCCAGCCTTCTCACTTAATTGTCCTGCTATTCTCTTCTTGGAGTTTCAGTCAATAGGGAATGAATCTCCAATTGCCTTACCCTATGGGAGGCAGGGGGAGTATCTGCCTCCTGCCTTAGCTCCAGTAGGTGAGCAGCTGCCTGAAGTATTTAGAACCGTAGTTATTTCTCTCTGACTAACAGTCTACATCTCCTATTTTGAGAAAATCTCTCATAAAATGAAACTTGTCTGGGATTAATGTTAAAACTTTTTCTGATATTCTGAATGGAGGTTCTGGCCTCTACCATCCACTTTCAAACCTAAAATAGCATTTAGAAGACATGAGTAGTTAGCAAAGAAGCTTAATAAAATGCCTCTCAAATCTTTTGTATGAATTTGGACAAGTCAGTTAACTACTCCAGACTTTGGTTTTCTCATCTGTAAATTATGTGAATTAGACTAAACAACCTTAAGATCTTTCGCCTAAAACTTGATGACTCAATGATTTAAAAGGCAGAAATTACAAGCTCTAATGAGGTGATATTTTTGAGCTTTGCCAAATCTCAGGGTTTTTCTAAGTAGTTCCCCTATTACAGCAGAGTGCAACAGCTTCGTTTGATACCACCAACAGGTGTGTAATTAAGCCTGATCTTTCTCCAGCATAGTTCATTTTCCACAGATGGGTCTACAATTAAAACAACTCCCTCCCCAGAGAAGTATACATCCCTGTTATACTTTTCATCATTAATTACATTGGTTGAAGATGAATAAATGCGCCCAAGATCCCAACTGGGAGGGAGCGGATTCATTAGACGGTTATAATATGCCATCCAGTCGGCATTTCAGGTTACTGTCTCTGCACAAGGAAGATGGCCTTGGACAGACCTACTCAGATATATCAGTGATTAAGTTCACTCACTACTGCCTACCTTTGCATTGGAAATTGACAGATATTAGAGATCCAGACCTTTCGAAGAGATAAGTACAGCATCAAAGCCAAGGCTATTTTTCTACATCAGTGCTTTTTAGTAGAAGGGCCAAAATAGCCTGTTAACACTTTGTAGTAGAAAAGGGAGAGTTTCCAAATTTTCATCTTACCACCCCCTTTCTCAGCCAATTTCATTCAGTACCTTCTTTTTTCTCATAACACTAACATGATCTGACTTCATCTATTCATTTATTTGTTGACTTGATTATTGTCTGGCTCCCTTCATTGGAATTTCAGCTCTAGGTCTGGAGAAGAGCATCTGTTTCTTTTAAGAATTATATGACTACTTGGAGCACAGTGCCTAACCCATGGCATGCATTAAATATTTGTTGACTGAACAAATAAATATTGGTTCAGAATATTTCATTGAAACACACTTGCTGGTGGAGGTTTGGGGTTTGAGAAAACTGATGTTGAGCCAGTGTACCAAACTTGACATTTCTCTGACATTATAGTTCTCTTAAATCCTTGGTAGGTTTTGGTTTTTTGATTCCCAGCCAACTCAATGACTTGGTATTCAACTCCGGGGATTTGGTTAGGTCATTGTTTTCAAAATCTAGAACCCAGCCTGGGAGTTTTGTCTTTCAGCAAGAGTCTAAGTGCTCAGCCCATCCTCTCTGGGCTCAACCTAGTCACATCTATCTTACTTTCTGCCCGGGGGCAATTTGTCAACAGGGTGCTAATTGCCCTATGCCCAAAACTGCCTCTCAGATATTATGAGGAAACTGGTTTCTTTTATAAGGTAGGAAAGCATAAAAGAAGCTGCTGAAAAGCCCTGGGGCATCAGACTTTCCCCAGGCCTCCATCTTCCTACTGTTTCCTGGATTCCTGCCTGAACACACCATCCTGACTCTGTATATCTTTAACTTGGAGATTAGGCTTAGGATTTTTCAAACCTATAAAACCAGACTCTTAAACAGTCTTGGATTCTGGGCTGTGGGCAAAATGGCCTCTCTTAGCAAGACATGCTTTTCTCCCTCTCTGACTTCAGACAAGGCAGTTTCTATCCAAGGTTATCTTTTTTTGGTAGGACATTCTTGAGGCTTCAAAATATAGTCCATAAAATTCAGTATCCTGACACTTTGCTATTAAGCCTCTTAATTAATGACTCAGCCTCAGTAAGCACATGGCATGAGCATCAAGATACCAAAGGTAATGCTTTAATCATCTGCTTCATTATTGTATAACACACCTTTCCATTTCCACCTCCTGAGATGACATTAAGAGTGACTTTTTATGGAATTTGAAAGATGGTAACGATAACTCTATATGCAAGACAGAAAAAGAGACACAGATGCATAGAACAGTCTTATGGACTCTGTGGGACAAGGTGAGGGTGGGACGATCTGAGAGAATAGCATTGAAACATGTATATTATCATCTGTGAAACAGAACACCAGTCCAGGTTCGATGCATGAGACAAGCGCCCAGGGCTGGTGCAATGGGATGACCCAGAGGGATGGGATGGGAAGGGAGGTGGGAGGGGGGTTCAGGATGAATAACACATGTAAACCCATGGCTGATTCATGTCAATGTATGGCAAAAACCACTACAATATTGTAAAGTAATTAGCCTCCAACTAAAATAAATTAATTAATTAAAAAAAAAAAAGTGTGAAGTGCTATGTCATCATAATTCTTCCAAAGTCAACTGTTTATCAGTGGCAATTCTGCCCCTGGAAAACTGCTCCATGATTGTCAGACTGAGCAGCACATCAGCACCTGTACCTGAGTCAGTTCCCCAATTCCTGTCCTACTCTAGTGAGTGCTAAGTCGCTTCAGTCGTGTCCATCTCTTTGCAACACTATGGACTGAGGCCTGCCAGGCTCCTCTCTCCGTGGGATTCTCCAGGCAAGAATACCGGAGTGGGTTGCCATTTCCTCCTCCAGGGGATCTTTCCGAACCAGGGATCCAACCCTTGTCTCTTATGTCTCTGCCAATGCGGGAGATATGAGATATGGGTGGGTTCTTTACCACCAGCACCATCCGGGAAGTTCCATTCTACTCTAGTAAAGAGATCTAATTCCAGGCAGGGTACCTCTCCTGGACTAACCTGCCCACCTGTAGGTAACTGACTAGGAGCTGTGTCAGTTATTCCCCAGACACTGTGCTTTCTGATGTTGCAAACATGGCCCCTCCTTCAAGCCTAAACTAACCCCTCACTCTCCTCTCCAATTACTCTCAAGGAAGAAATTGACAGTGCATCCCCAACCTAATCTAATTTCTTCTTTTTTATATTCCAATAATACATATGGCCTATATAATCTATTTGGGAATTAAGCATACACTGCCTTTTAACATACCTTCCATTTCCAATAAATATTCGAATCTGAGTTCATATAACTTTTCACATCTTGATTCATCTATTTCAATAGTATGGAAGGCAATCATTCACAGAGGTTAAGAGCATGGTTTCTGGAGTCAGTGTGATCTCTGGATTGCAGGTTTTTAAATTTAGAATATGTCATAAAGATTAGTTATACATATAAAGAAAGCACTTTAAATATTACATTTGTATTTATTGTATGACTAGAAAGTCTGCGTTATTTTGTAAATATTGTGGAAGTGTTTTTGTTTGTTTTCACCTCAGATATTTAATATCATATAGTTTCTGGTACATCTTCGAGGCCTCAGTTCCAACAGTGAAGGTGCGTAAGCTAACAGCCTGTGATGGAAATAAGCAAGTAAGCAGGATTCTGTGAGTAAGCACATAGATGGCATCACTGGCCCCTATATTTTGTGTAAAAGCTCTTTGCTCTACTTGTCACTGTCAGCTGGTCATAGAAGGCTTTGGAAAACCAGTTTTGATCTAGGACAAAGGTAAGTCTGTCCAGTCACAAACCCATAGGTTTTCAAATCTTGCCTGTGATTTGACTCATGCCTGGAAATAAAAGGATTACTTTATAGCGTTTAGGTTTTTTGTCTCTGAGCTGCCAAAAACAATTCACACAGGGCAGTAGTAAAACATCAAAAGGTAAAGTAGCTTCCTTTTTTGGTAAATTTTCATGCTTAAAAAAGTTTACTGCATGCTCTTGTAATGTCCTTCAACATATTCATTTGTGATGGGAAGCTATAAGGCTAGATCAAAAGTGAATATGCACCACGTTTAGAATCATTAAAATTTCTAAGAACTTTGTGAACAATTTTGGTTGCTTGTCACCAAATCAATGATGGTGGCTCAAATGCCCCTTCCCCTTCCTCACTGTATTTCAAATAGTCAGGATTTGCTCAAAGTATAAGGTAAGGAAGAAAGCAGCATGCATTTTCATTTGATTTTTGAGTATGATGGATGTTATCATTGCAAGACCTCTCAAACTTGGGCGTATGATACATGATTTCCAAATTAGTGTGGCCATGAAACCCATCCAAATTTTTTCCCTTTTTAATTTCCCAGTATGTCTTTCAAGAGCAGTGTTCTCTAGGACACCAGTCCAGAAAGCACAAAGTTAAAAACCATTCCTAGGATATATTGAGGGCTCACCAGGTGGCACAAGTGGTAAAGAATCCATCTGCCAATGCAGAAGTCTTAAGAGACTCAGGTTCGATCCCTGGGTCAGGAAGATCCCCTGGAGGAGGACATGGCAACCCACTCCAGTATTCTTGCCTGGAGAATCCCATGGACAGAGGTGCCTGGTGGGCTACAGTCCATAGGATCACAGAGTCAGACACAACTGAAGCAACTTAGCATACAAGATGTATTCATGCCTCCAAAACTTATCTTGGAAATATCAGGTAGCCTGATATAAAAAGACCTCAGACAAGTTTGACAGAAAACAACAAAATTCTGTAAAGCAATTATCCTTCAATTAAAAACTAAAGAAATTTTTTTTAAAAAGAACTCAGACAATTTGATTTCAAGCCTTTACTAAGTTTCCAAAGAAGAACTGTATTAACCTTTTTTATTAAATTGAGGAGTTTTATTTTCCAGGCAAGAGAGGCCTTGTCTATATGCTTTCTAAGCAAATATTCTGTGACTTTATACATTCCATCAGGACCAGGGATTTTCAAAAACTTTCTACCCCAAAGCAAAGGAGAGATATGAACTGTTTACATCATTTTTAGAGTGTGACTGCCACAGGGTAAAAAACCCCAAGGCCACATCACCTGCCAGGAAGAAGGTGGGTCCATCAGGATACCTGAATAGGGAAGCATGTTTGAAAAAGCTCAGATATTCCTCTACAGTTGCCAATTGTCACACAGGCCCAGGCAGGGATGGTCCCTCTGCTCCAGTTTATAAGCCCCAATGTCTAATGATTCATGTTACCTTCTTCAACAAGACCATGACTACTAGAGAGCTTCAACTCTAACAGAATTTGTATACACAAGTATAAAGCTGAGAAATAAGAAGTATATCTTCCCTAGTGTTACATGAATTCACTTTCAAGTAAATAGGTAACAACCATTAGATAGTCGAGTTTATTTTCTATTATTATTATAAAGTTGAGGCCTGATAAAAAAATTTGTGGTGGTTGGAATTCCAAAAGCTGGGAAAACATAAAATAACTACATTACAAGACAGTAATAGAAATAAGCACTCACCTTTTCATCCAAGGTGAGAATCAGTTTATTAAAAAGAATAAAAATGGATGCTAATTTTGTTCATTTTTATCACCAGTGTAATATACATGTTAGGGGCAAGGCATTTTTTTCATAAGTGAGCTAATAAATGTTTCATAGTTATTTATCAGGCTATTATAATGTGATCCTTGCTATGAATTTCAAGTCCCATAACTTCCGTATTTCTTTTTTTTTTTTTAATAAATTTATTTATTTTAGTTGGGGGCTAATTACTTTACAATATTGTAATAGTATTTCTTAACTTCAGAAGGGCAGCAGCATAATGGAGTGTGAGAGATTTCCTCTGCTACTAAATCCCCAGAGCTGAGGTCTCAGTCTAGAATACTTTTCTTTTTTCACCTCACTGCAACGTACAAATTACCAGTCAACAGAAACGAAAATCCCAGCTGTATAATCTCTTCACATTAATTTCTCAGGCTATGTACTGGATTCGATAATCTAAATAACATTTCTCTTAATGCTACATTTTTCCTAGAAATTTACATCAGAAACAACTCCCCAGGCAATGTTTAGGATAACAGATGAGAGTGTCTAGATGAAGGACTACCTAGAACTTTCCATGCTCCCCTCAATCAAAATGCAGTTAATAATGAACACCATGTGTGACAAAATATATGCAATCTGTCTCAGTGAATAAACACAGTGAAGGCAGGGGTTTCTCATAGAGGAGGTGGTTTGTACAATAACAATATTCACTACAGGTAGCAACATAATAGCTTGTATTTATTAAATTTCTGTTGTCTGACATATGCTTCACACTGTGCTCTGTTCATTAATCCAAAGCTCCAGAGCAGCATGTAAAATGATTATTAGAGTTTCCATTTTTATTAAAATTATTTTAACTCAAAAAGTTATCTAAAAAACCTAATCAAAACATGGGCAGGAGACCAAAATAGATATTTCTCCAAAGAAGACATGTGCTATCAGGCACGTGAAAATATGATCAATATCGCTAATTATTAGAGAAATACAAATCAAAACTGCAATGAGGTATCACTTCACACCAGTCAGAATGGTCATCATCAAAAAGTATACAATCCCACTTCTGGGCATGTATACAAAAAAGATGAAAATTTTAACTCGAAAAGATACAAGCACCCCAATGTTCACAGGGGTGAACATGGAAGCAACCACAGTGTACATCAACAGATAAATAGATAAAGATTTTAGATGGATAGAAAGATAGATAGATAGATAATGGAATACTACTCAGCCATGAATAAGAAGTATGGTCATTTGCAGTAACGTGGATAGAGCTAGAGATTATCCTACTAAGTGAAGTTAAGTCAGACAAACACAAATATCATGTGCTATCACTTATATGTGGAACCTAAAAAATGATACAAATGAACTGATTTACAAAACTGAAATAAACGCAGTTTATGATGAGTTGTTCTGATGAGGTGGATGAACTTAGAACCTATTATACAGAGTGAAGTGAGTCAGAAAGAGAAAGATAAATATTGTATTCTAACACATATATACAGAATCTAGAAAAATGGTACTGAAGAACTTATTTACAGGGCTGTCAGGAAGCATTTAACAGGAGGCTTCCTGTGTGCTGTTTTCAGTCTTGCATAAATCCTGTGTTCCTTATTAGCTCCTGAATGCAGGTGCAAGAGGGGCAGGTGAACCAGCTCCCGGGAATAAGGAATGTATGCATTTCCTTCGTTAGCTTTTCCATACGGTGAAAAGTAACTATTTATGACCTTCTTCCTTTTTGATATAGAAAGTGATTATTTACAGCCCCCTCTCTTTGAGATGGATTCTAGCCTCATGTTTCCTGGAAGATTTGTAAGATTTTTGATCCTTATCTTTGCTGAAAAAAGCTATCTTGTAAGACAGTATATATATGCCCACATTATGTTGAATAAATGCCCTTGTTCCATCAGAGCATGGGTCCATCAGAGCATAGGTCCCCATGTCTTTCTTCATTTCTCTCTCTCTCTCTCTCCTTCAGGCTACTTCTATGGACCACAGGGGCCCTCTATGCCTACTTACTTGCCCGGGCTTTCAGGCCCTCTTCGAGAAGGCGCCTGGAGCCTAGGTAGGTGGTGCTAACTCTTTGTCTTAGAGTTATATTGGCTTTCTGTGTAAACCAGAGAATATCAGCCTCTTTCCTTCTTTCTTTCTTTCACTTTCTTATCGTCGACTCTGTACCACCAGGTTCCAGTCCATTAAAGGACCCCAACACCAGGCAGCAATGGAGAAACAAACACAGAGAATAGACTTACGGACATGGGGAGAGGGGAGGAGAGGGTGAGATATAGGGAAAGAGTAACATGGAAACTTACATTACCATGTGTAAAATAGATAGCCAACAGGAATTTGCTCTATGGCTCAGGAAACTCAAACAGGGGCTCTGTACCAATCTAGAGGGGTGGGATGGGGTGGGAGATAGGAGGGAGGTTCAAAAGAAA
Source organism: Giraffa tippelskirchi (assembly GCF_054371585.1). NCBI lineage: Eukaryota > Metazoa > Chordata > Mammalia > Artiodactyla > Giraffidae > Giraffa > Giraffa tippelskirchi. The sequence continues at coordinate 124,923,858 of NC_137283.1, forward strand.
GGGGATATAGGTATACCTATGGCTGATTCATGTTGAAGTTTGACAGAAAACAACAAAATTCTGTAAAGCAATTATTCTTCAATAAAAAATAAATTAAAAAAACAGATGAATAAAGATTTTATATATATATGTATATATACATATATATAATGGAATACTTCTCAACCATGAAAAAGAAATATGGACATTTGCAGTAACGTGGATAGACCTAGAGATTATCCTACTTAAGTGAAGTTAAGTCAGACAAACACAAATATCATGTGCTATCATTTATATGTGGAACCTAAAAAATGATACAAATGAACTGATTTACAAAACTGAAATAAACTCATAGACATAGAAAACAATCTTATGGTTAATGAAGGGGAAGGGAGAGGGATAAACTGGAAGTCTGGAATTCACAGATACATACTACTATATAAAATAGATAAACAACAAAGACCTACTGCACAGCACAGGAAAATATAATCAATATCTTATAATCACTTATAAAGGAAACAAATCTGAAAAAGAATATATATATATATACACAGACATATATGAGTCACATTGCTATACACCTGAAACTAATACAACATTGTAAATCAACTATACTTCAGTTTAAAAAAGGGGTCGGAAGTATGTTAATCAGTCCCAATTCACATAGCTGGTAAATGCCAGAGCCAGTGCTCAAACCCACTACTTCCTGGAGACATTTGTGAACATCCTATTTTCAATTTGTTTCCCAAACTAAGTGTTCACTGATTTAAGTAAGAGCTTATGCCTTGACTATAAATCCTCTAAAATAGTTAAATTGCTGTGAGGTTTTTTGTTTTGTTTTTGCTTTTCCCTCCTCTCCAATTTTTTCTTTCATGAGATTTCTACTTTGTAGTATGAACCAAAAGCCAAGAAGTGTTTCTTTGTGGTTACACTTCTGATAAGGGCTCAAATCTTAATTAAAGAAAAATAAATAATTTTCTTCAAGAGTAACTGTGGACAGCAAAGCAAATTAATAATTTGCTTACTTTTCTATCTCACAAAGATGTTGGTTGACTCTGAGTTTTTAACAATATTCAAACAACTGTGTAGAGGCTGGCACATCTGCTTTAATTTGTAGTGATTACTGTGTGACATTTTTACTTGTAAATTATTGCAAAGAGTGCTGCTAATAAGTAACTTTTATCAGCTGTATAGTCAAATAGATACCTACAAAACCTACCTTGACTAAGTAGTAATTATTTGTAGGCAGCATTTTTTCTGTTTGCTAATGAAGAACTGTAATAACAAGGAAGATAGGAAATAGGAAGTTTCAGTTTAAATTATGTTCACATTTATGGCATGAGACACTAAAGCCACTTAAGTCTCCTTTCAGTTTAAGTCATACATGCCATGTAGTTATCTTCTAAAAAGAAACTACCGAACTCATTAGAAATTTTCATTTTTCATAGCACTGAAACTTGAAACAGCTTTAAAAATAATTGTATAGGACTTCCCAGCCAAATGCTTTTTACTATTTCACTTGCCTATAAAGAAGTATATAAATATTGACATAAAATAAATTTAAAAGAAATTCTTTATCAGACCAGGTTTCATCTATGTTTTGTGGTACCCCCAGCAGGAAGATCACACAATAGCAATGGTGTGTGTCTGTGTAAATTGCTCAGTCATGTCTAACTCTTTGCAACTCCATGGACTATAGCCCACCAGGCTCCTCTGCCCACGGAATTTTCCAGGCAAGAATACTGGAGTGGGTTGCCATTCCCTTTTCCAGGGGATCTTCCCTATCAAGGGATTGAACTCTGGTCTCCTGCATTGCAGGCAGATTCTTTACTGTGTGAGCCACCAGGGAAGCCAGCAATGGTAATCATTCAGTTTCAGTTCAATCGCTCAGTCGTGTCCAACTCTTTGCAACCTCACAAATTGCAGCACGCCAGGCCTCCCCGTCCATCACCAACTCCTGGAGTCCACCCAAACCCATGTCCATCGAGTCGGTGATGCCATCCAACCATCTCATCCTCTGTCGTCCCCTTCTCCTCCTGCCCCCAATCCTTCCCAGCATTAGGGTCTTTTCCAATGAGTCAACTCTTCGCATGAGGTGGCCAAAGTATTGGAGTTTCAGCTTCAACATCAGTCCTTCAATGGTAATCATAGCTAATACTAATTGCTCAGTTATTATACAGCCCTAGTCTAGTATCAATAATCTCACAGGTAAGTACTATTATTATACACATTTTACAGACAAGGAAAAATAAGGCTTTGAGATAGTAATTAACTTGCCCATGATCACATTGCAAGTAACTGACAGAGTCAGGATTTGACCTGAATTTGTTTAATTCTAACTCATACTATATGAACTCCAAAGCAATACAGGTTTCTTCTTTGTCCTATAGAAGATAACGTTCTTACATACAAAGCTCTGGCCCCCACACACAAAAGCCTTAAGCTCATTTACCAAGGCAAAACTTATTTGCAAACAAAGAGATGAATTTGATTCAATTTAACCTATTTGATCCCTGGGTCAGGAAGATCCCCTGGGGTAGGAAACAGCAACCCACTCTAGTATCCTTGCCTGAAAAAATCCCGTGGACTGGGGAACCTGGAGGGCTATACTCCATGGGGTCATGAAGAGTCGGACACAGCTGAGCATGCACGCAAAGCATTTGATTCCTAGTTTAATAAATGCTTATTAGAATCCCTACAGCTCATCTAAGCCACATGCTAGGTGCCTGGAGTGACACAACTGAAAAGGACATGAGCTCGTCCTCGGGGCTTTAGAATCCGGGCACAGTGTGTGTTATCCCCACCACTGGAACTACAAGGCAGCATTCTGCTCCTGAATCTGTCCTCTCCTTTCCTCTCCTCCCGGGCATCCTGCATCAGCCTACCTCCCTTGAAAATGCTCTCCAACAGCTATATGCCAATAAAATGGACAACTTGGAAGAAATGGACAAATTCTTAGAAAAGTATAACTTTCCAAAACTGAACCATGAAGAAATAGAAGATCTTAACAGACCCATCACAAGCACGGAAATCGAAACTGTAATCAGAAATCTTCCAGCAAACAAAAGCCCAGGACCAGACGGCTTCACAGCGGAATTCTACCAAAAATTTAGAGAAGAGCTAACACCTATCCTACTCAAACTCTTCCAGAAAATTGCAGAAGATGGTAAACTTCCAAACTCATTCTATGAGGCCACCATCACCCTAATTCCAAAACCAGACAAAGATGTCACAAAAAAGGAAAACTACAGGCCAATATCACTGATGAACATAGATGCAAAAATCCTTAATAAAATTCTAGCAAACAGAATCCAACATCATATTAAGAAGATCATACATCATGACCAAGTGGGCTTTATCCCAGGAATGCAAGGTTTTTTTAACATCCGCAAATCAATCAATGTAATACACCACATTAACAAATTGAAAGAAAAAAAACCATATGGTTATCTCAATAGATGCAGAAAAAGCCTTTGACAAAATTCAGCATCCATTTATGATCAAAACCCTCCAGAAAGCAGGAATAGAAGGAACATATCTCAACATAATAAAAGCTATATATGACAAACCCACAGCAAACATTATCCTCAATGGTGAAAAATTGAAAGCATTTCCCCTAAAGTCAGGAACAAGGCAAGGATGCCCACTTTCACCACTACTATTCAACATAGTTTTGGAAGTTTTGGCCACAGCAATCAGAGCAGAAAAAGAAATAAAAGGAATACAGATAGGAAAAGAAGAAGTAAAACTCTCACTGTTTGCAGATGACATGATCCTCTACATAGAAAACCCTAAAGACTCTACTAGAAAATTACTAGAGTTGATCAATGAATATAGTAAAGTTGCAGGATATAAAATTAACACACAGAAATCCCTTGCATTCCTATACTCCAATATTGAGAAAACAGAAAGAGAAATTAAGGAAACAATACCATTCACCATTGCATCAAAAAGAATAAAATACTTAGGAATATATCTACCTAAAGAAACAAAAGACTTATATATAGAAAACTATAAAACACTGATGAAAGAAATCAAAGAGGACACAAACAGATGGAGAAATATACCGTGTTCATGGATTGGAAGAATTAATATAGTGAAAATGAGTATACTACCCAAAGCAATCTATAGATTCAATGCAATCCCTATCAAGCTACCAATGGTATTTTTCACAGAACTAGAACAAATCATCTCACAATTTGTATGGAAATATAAGAAACCTCGAATAGCCAAAGCAATCTTGAGGAAGAAGAATGGAACTGGAGGAATCAACCTGCCTGACTTCAGGCTCTACTACAAAGCCACAGTCATCAAGACAGTATGGTACTGGCATAAAGATAGAAATATAGATCAATGGAACAAAATAGAAAGCCCAGAGATAAACCCACGCACATATGGACACCTTATCTTTGACAAAGGAGGCAAGAATATACAATGGAGAAAAGACAATCTCTTTAACAAGTGGTGCTGGGAAAACTGGTCAACCACTTGTAAAAGAATGAAACTAGAACACTTCCTAACACTGTACACAAAAATAAACTCAAAATGGATTAAAGATCTAAACGTAAGACCAGAAACAATAAAACTCCTAGAGGAAAACATAGGCAAAACACTCTCCGACATAAATCACAGCAGGATCCTCCATGACCCACCTCCCAGAATATTGGAAATAAAAGCAAAAATAAACAAATGGGACCTAATTAAAATTAAAAGCTTTTGCACAACAAAGGAAACTATAAACAAGGTGAAAAGACAGCCTTCAGAATGGGAGAAAATAATAGCAAATGAAGCAACAGACAAACAATTAATCTCAAAAATATACAAGCAACTTCTGCGGCTGAATTCCAGAAAAATAAACGACCCAATCAAAAAATGGGCCAAAGAACTAAACAGACGTTTCTCCAAAGAAGACATACAGATGGCTAACAAACACATGAAAAGATGCTCAACATCACTCATTATTAGAGAAATGCAAATCAAAACCACAATGAGGTATCATTTCACACCAGTCAGAATGGCTGCTATCCAAAAGTCTACAAGCAATAAATGCTGGAGAGGGTGTGCAGAAAAGGGAACCCTCTTACACTGTTGGTGGGAATGCAAACTAGTACAGCCACTATGGAGAACAGTGTGGAGATTCCTTAAAAAACTGGGAATAGAACTGCCATATGACCCAGCAATCCCACTGCTGGGCATATACACTGAGGAAACCAGAATTGAAAGAGATGCGTGTACCCCAATGTTCATCGCAGCACTGTTTACAATAGCCAGGACATGGAAGCAACCTAGATGTCTATCAGCAGACGAATGGATAAGGAAGCTGTGGTACATATACACAATGGAATATTACTCAGCCATTAAAAAAAATACATTTGAATCGGTTCTACTGAGATGGATGAAACTGGAGCCCATTATACAGAGTGAAGTAAGCCAGAAAGAAAAACAACAATACAGTATACTAATGCATATATATGGAATTTGAAAGATGGTAACGATAACCCTATATGCAAGACAGAATAAGAGACTCAGATGCATGGAACAATTTTATGGACTCTGAGGGAGAAGGTGAGGGTGGGACGTTCTGGGAGAATAGCATTGAAACATGTATATTATCATATGTGAAACAGAACACCATTCCATGTTCGATGCATGTGACAAGGGCTCAGGGCCGGGGCAATGGGATGATCCAGAAGGATGGGATGGGGAGGGAGGTGGGTGGGGGGTCCAGGAAGGGGAACACATGTAAACCCATGGCTGATTCATGTCAATGTATGGCAAAAACTATTACAATTTTGTAAAGTAATTAGCCCCCACCTAAAATAAATAAATTTATAAAAAAAAAAAAAAAAAAAGAAAATGCTCTTCAGGACTATTCACTTACATTTAACACTCCCACCTTCTCTTTTCATGGTTATTTGCATACTGCTTGGGACTCTATCTGTGGTTTTGTTCTTTTCTCACCATTTCTATCTGTGGCTGTCAGTATGAAAAATCACCACCTGAGGTCACCAACAGCCACCACCCCCCCACTCCCCCCTCCACCCCCCGATTCACTGAGCCACATGTGACCTCCCTTCACCCCTCCACTCACTGCCTGGTCTCAGTATCTCAGTGCAGGGAAAGTGTAGATGTCCCATCTCGGCCTGCCTGGCAACACAAGCCAGAGTGCAGCGGAGTTCATGTCCTCTGAATAGATTTGAACCAGTGACAGCAGCAGACAGGAAGGCTCAGCACATAAACCCCACACCTTTTCTTCCACTAAGACTGTCCTGAGCTGTACTAGTAACAGAATATCTCCTCGGAGATACAGTACTACCAAGCTGTATTTCTCATGAAGCTCAGTAACACACCACCTCCTTCCCTGCCTCATTTCCCTTGTCCCCTCACTCTTGCTGACTTGGTACTGCACTGCCCACCCCAGTAAAGCTTCAGCAGCTTCTCCTCAGATGTTCTGTTTTCTAGGAATCAAGGATAAGACAGTTTCAGACTTCCCAGAAGTTCTGTGCAGTTAATCATCTCTGGACCAGTAACTCTTCTCAAACAGTATTTTCCCAGAACATGAGTGCATGTGAGACATAACTGTTTTTTAATATTCCTTTCTTCAGCATCTCTGTGGGCACCTCCAATTCAGTGATTAATTTTGGAGTGAAAATTTTATTCACCAATCATTAAAGTAAAAACACTTTTATGGCATCATGTTTAGATTCATTCCTTTGTTTAAGCATTTATTGTTTCAGGCATTCTCTTTACATTTTTAAATTCCCTTGGGCTTTCCTGGTGGCTCAGACAGTAAAAGAATCCACCTGCAATGTGGGAGACCTGGGTTTGATCCCTGGGTTGGGAAGATCCCCTGGAGGAGAGCATGGCAACCCACTCCAGTATTCTTGCCTGGAGAATCTCACTGGACAAAGGAGCTTAGCGGGCTATAGTCCATGGGGTCATAAAGAGTCAGACACAACTGAGAGATTAAGCACAGCACAAGGAGGTAAAACATAACATTGTTCAACATAATTTGTGTAAATTAAATGATTTGATTGATTAATTGGGATTGATCTAACTGTAACATTGTGGTCAGCAAAGACAGTATACATGTCTGAATAAAATTCCCCTACATCCAACATAGGATCTGAAAAACTGAGGTGTCAGGAAACAGGAAAATGGTGTAAAAAGATGAGATGGGTGAACAAGGCAATAAAGCACACTTCAGACTTTACCTAGGGAAGAGACCTACTTTTACAAAATAATAAGTAGGTTTCATTGCTTCATTCTAAATCATTAGTTTATCTGAGAGGTTTCTATAAACTATTTTTAAAAGAAATTCATTACACACAAATAGAGATTTATAAAAGTGAATTCCTTTGCTGTGTTCTCACTGCCATTTGGAATACTTCATTGGCCAAGACCTTTTTGGTCTCTACCGGCTGAAATGGAGGGCAGAATAGAAGACTAGGGAGCATCTCTAGAGCAAGAAGGAGAACCTTCTGGAAGACACTGCTGCTGTGAATGGTCATTAAATACTTTTGCTACTGCACAGTCTATAAATCACCATGTGACTAGAACCAAATTTCAAGTCCCATAAATAATAGCAGGCTTATGTCTAAGGGCCAGGGTAGAAATTTGAGAACATGTAGATGGTGATTCACTTGGCATGACTCACAAAGCAACTGTGTGAACATAAAATTTTGAAAAGATAAATCAAAAATTGTATTCAATCTGAGATTTCATAGCCACTCACCATAAGCAGTTAGTTAATCTTCACTGATTCATAATTCCCATATTATTCCCAAACTAGTTGTGGTGTCAGGTACACAAACTAAGAAAAAGCCTTGGTTTTAGCAATCAATTTTTCCTTAAAAACTATGTGTTGCTCCTTTATGAAACAAAATTCTTGACCCTTTTTCTCTTCTTTTGTGTCTCTTTTTAATTTCCTCATTCACCTCATTTTAGCCAGTTTGTATGCTATCGTGCTCAGGCATACTCATTTTTCTTGACAAAATGAGTATGCCTATTTAACCTCTTGGTCATGGAATGGTTTTCAGGTGATATACTTATTCAAAATTTCTTCATGATCTTTACCTGGAAACTGACCTTCATTAGGTTTAAGGTATACTTACATATATAACCTGGTTTGACACTTTTGACTAACTTGGCAGCTCACACACTTGATTCATAGCTGCCTTCTGGCATTTCCAGAAAGAATTTTGCTGAGTGTCTTGATTGGATAGAGAAAAGTAGCTTCTTTGAGCAGATGTAGAAAGCTTTCTCAGACATAATCATAATACTCTATGTTTGATTTCCTTCTAACATTTAAAAATATTTTCACATCTATTCTCTCATTTAGTGCCTGGTTTGATGTGGGGAAATTAAGGGAGGCCAGAGTAAAAAGAATAAAAGAAGAGAAACTTAAGGCACCCAGGAGAAATTTGCTTTACTAGAATATATGGGAAGGAGAATTTAGAGACCACAAGGGAACATAAATAGAGCTGTCATGCTGGGAAACTCACCAGAAATATCAATACTTTAACCTATTGATGGAGAACTGTGAGGAACTGTTAATACTTCATTATATTGGAAGGTGTAATCATTCTTATTTGATATGGTATGTTTCAACTTACAAGCTCAAAATTTGTTCTATGGTACACAGACTAGCATCAGGATTTGGAGCATGGTCTGGTCCCAAACAAATCAGGGTTTTGAGCTTTAACTCTGCCACTTACAAGCTGTTTGACCTCAGAAGAGTTACATGTCTTTTAGACCCAGTTTTCTCATCTGTCAAACTCATCAGTTTTCTCATCTCATACTGTAATGGGATCAATGCCATAAAGTTATTGTAGGATTACATGAATGTAAAGTGTTTATACAATGTCTGTTGAATACTAAGTGCTCAATAAATGGCAGCAACTGCTACACAGTATATACATATGTTTTTGGTATTATCTTTTTCAAAAGAGCCTTGGGAAAGAATGACTAGGTGATAGTCATAGCCAAACAAGAATCTCATCATGGTCAATAAAAAGATTCTCTTTATTGAGTTTCATCAGTTCTCCCTATCTTTGGGCAACTCTTCTTCTTTATGGAAATGAAAATTAAGTGATGAAGTAATTCAATTAATTAGATGAGTATAAGATGTCTATGGCCAGTTCCAGATGCATGGATATACCAACTCTACCCCTAACTCTACCACTGTGGAGCGAGAAGCAATGGCCTATGGACACTTCTGACTCTTCTCTAATCAAAAGTTGGTGGTGAATCCAGAAAGGATCATTTAAGTACAGATTAAGAACTTCATTCTAATAGGACCTTTCTGTTCCTTCTCCACTCCACGTCATCTCCTCCAAAATATACCTATCCTTTTTATTGGAGGAGGTGATACTTAACTAGCACCTACATTGGCTAAGAATTGTTTCCATACGTGCTTGAATAACTTGCAAAGGTGTCACTGATCTCCAGCAGCAGCTACAAGGCTCTATAGGCTCCTACTTAGTCCATCACTTGGAAATTCATTTTAACAAGTGAAGTGGAGTACTATGGAAACCCTTCTTGGATTTGAACTATTATATGTGCTAATCATGGTCACTCTTACAAAACCTGAGCCCTTGAGCCCTTCTTCCTCTAAAAAGATTGCTACTTGGGGTCCAAGTGCACGAAAGACAATTTCTGTGCTTTCTAGCCTGAGCTTCACCTGCTGAGTTCAAAGACTCTTTTTCTCCTTAAACAACTTAGTTACAAATAGAAACACAGCCCTGCATTTATCTCATTAGAAGAATCCAGTCTCCAAAGAAACCTTATGTGTTTCCTCATCCTACAAAGACAGGCCAGGTGCCTCTGTCTGGTTTATAATTAACATTGCCCAAGGACTAAATTAGTCTTTTATTTCTAGATAAAGAAAGCTTACAATATAGTGTGTAAAATGAGATCAGGCTCAATGCATACATTCCTCTCCCTGAAACTGAGTACAATCATATTAAGTGAAGTGCCAGATGTAGGGTTCAGATTATATTTTCAGTTACTAATTTTAAGTATAACTAAATCTCTTCTGGGTTGGCAGTGAAGAGGAAAGAGTTAAGCAAGCTCAGGAACAAATTTTTTAATGGCTCCTAAAACAAAATCTTCCTTATAAATTAGCATTTGTTGTTTTAGTAGCCACAATGTCAGAAGCTAGACTATAATTTGGTCTATAATACTATAGATTTTCAAACTTCCTATTTATTCATGTATTTCCCAATGGTCATTTAAAATGCCCTCCGCAGAGCCAGTAGTAAGATGCCTAAGAAAATTGCTATTAACTTCATTTTGAGTTAAATGGAATGGAAACAAAGAAATTGATGTGGCTGAAAAATGCCAATGTCAGAGGGCAAATCAAGGATGTCTTAAAGAAAATTCCCTTTAAAAAGAGATGGGACCACCCTGGAGAAAGAGCAGCATTGCCTGCATTGTCTATCTAGGGCCTTATCAACAAAACTTTCCTCCCTGATCATGTGCTTGGTCGCTCAGTCATGTCCAACTCTTTGCAACCCCATGGACTGTAGCCCAGGCTCCTCTGTCCATGGGGATTCTCCAGGCAAGAATATTAGAGTGGGTTGCCATGCCCTCCTCCAGGGCAATGGATCCTAAATGGGCAAACACCCCCTCAACCTCCTCAGCTTTTCTAGTTTTCAAGCATGATTTTCTTTCAGACAACACAACCATCAATTCTCTCTGCTGTCTTCTGGGAGATGCAGAAGACTGTTCCCTGCCCTTCTCTTCACTCATCTCTGTCCCTACATCTGCTACTTGCTGGCTAGCTCCAGGAAGGGGCTCTCAATCTGTCCACTTCCATTTCCCTGTGCCTCTCTGCTGATTCTTCTGATCTTCCTTTCCCTGTCTTGATTCTAAGAACACTCACAACCACTCACCTTGATCATCCCTCTTAGCATGAGTTCTCTTCACCACACCATCCCAAATCTGCAATGGAGTCTCACCTATTCTGGCCTTGGTCTGATCCCCCTCCTTGGTGTCAATTAGACCGGTGCTTCTGAAATATGCGCATGCACACATATCCCCAGGATCTCGCTGAAAGGCATATTCTGACTCACTATTTCTGAGATGGAGCATGAGGCTCTGCATTTCAATCAAGCACTCAAGCAATGCTTTTGCTGCTGACCCCGGAACCACACCTTGAGTAGCAAGGATATAGCATCACAGAAGATGTGGACATGGAAACCCAGCTGCCTCTAGCTTTGTCTGCTTCTTGTTCCACTTACCTCTGGATTTTTAGCAATCCTTTCCCTTCTATGGCAAGTACAACATTGAGCCTTTATAAATTTTGCTCCAGTTATTTCAGTGTTCAAAAAGCACATTCAAAATAGCTCACTGCACCCACAAGCACCCTTCTGTCCCTTCGCTTGTTCCAAGACTTGTGGAATCCATCAGTGCTCTGGAGGAGAGAAGCTTTGAAATGTAATTGAACAGGGGGCGCTGCCTAGCATATCAATGAATCCTGTACGGGTTTTTTCCCTCTTTTGTTATTCACTGAATTTTTGAAAGATAAAAACAGACTGGAAATAAAATTAAATTTCCAGGTGCTCTTGCCTCAGTCATTTACTTCTTGTGAGCACCTTCAGGTGCCAACTTTCTCTGAGCCTCAGTTTCCCCAAACATAAAGGAGAGGATTTTCTCCTCAGCTCTGTTAGAGTAGGATTTACAGTCTCTAGTGAAACCTGCTACGGAAAGATGCTATAAAAAATGTCGAGTATTACAGATCACATCTGCACCAAGACCGGAAACTTTTTTTTTCAACAGAAAAAGGACTTAGTGTTCATTCTCCATGTTTTTTTTCCTCTAATGAGGTATGGAACTATGCAGACCATAATGACTACAGCTTAAAGGGTAGGTTCAGTTACTATGTAATCTCATAAATCTCTCCTAGCTGTAAGTAACAGCTAACCTCTACTTCCTCTGATATTTTATTTACCCTGTAAATCAGCTCTATTCTTTCACTTCACACAAAGGGAGTTGGGAACCCCAACTCTCACAGGAATGCCAAGGCAGACAAGCCGCTTTGTGTGTGCCTCTGATCCAGGAACCCCCACTGCAAAGCAGACTACCCCCGCCCCAGATGCAGGGCATGGAATCCCATCAATCACCTAAGGAGGGTTATGCCAGCGAAGTCCTGGGAGGTGAGGAAAAGACAGGGCTGAAAACGGCAGCTGCCTGAATTTCTGCAGCACAGCTAGCCAGAACTGAAAATGGAATCATAGAAGTGAAAACATTAGTGAAAAACAATTGATTGGCATCCAAGCGCGTATCTTACTTTCTTTGACTTTACTTTCAATTAACTTCAGTCACGCCTGTGCATGTGTGGACACAATGTGAGCAAATCTGTAGTTTCCCTTTAGTGCAGCTTTGCTCTCTCCCTGGAGATCTGTTCCGGCTGGGGTGAAGTGCTGTGGCTTCCTCCCTCTCCGGAGGTGCAGGATGCCCAGTGGCTAGGATCACTGCCCCGTTCCATGGAGCTGGAGAGGAGCTTTGACACCCCTCCATTTGTCTTCCTCCACCCACCACTATGATTCAAGCAGAAGATAGGGAAAGATACATGGCATAAGTAGAATTCTAAGAAAAAAGACTTGATTTTTTTTAGCTTATTTATTTGTTTTAATTGGAGGATAATCACTTTACAACATTGTGATGGTTTTTGCCATACATCAGTATGAATCAGCCTTAGGTACACTTGTGTGCCCTCCATCCTGAACCCCCCCTCCTACCTCCTTCCCCACCCTAAGACTCAATGTTAACCTGTTCGATAGACAACTTTGATTCCAGTCTATTAGTGAAAAGCAAAATTGTCCCTAAACTGCTTACAGGAACATCTTTCCAGAACCAGTATAATGAAATCCAGTACCCTTTAATTTTGTTATCGGTCATTTAGTATCCAATTTCACAGACTTCAAAGGGAGTTTAATCACACTATGAAGAGAAAGGCATATAATAAAACTATTTACATGACTCCTGTTGCAACTATGGGGAGATGAAGAGAGAAGATAAGAAAGCAGGGAAACAAACGAAAGGAGAAAGCCAAGGTGAAAATGAATAGTACTAGAGGTCAAAGGAAACTATGAGGTCAAAGACAAGATAGAATAAGTCTCAAGACATATGGAATCTGGTGTTTGGTTTTGAATTAGACCCAGGATAAACTTAGAAGTTAGATAAAGGAGCTCAAAAATAAAGACCAACAGAAAAAATAGAGAAGTGATCAATTTTCTTAAATCACTTTTTGATGGTCTAAGTTTTAAATAAACTTTATCTATAGCATTAGTGTCTACTGGATGTTTAGTGTGTGCAGTGTGTGTGTGTGTGTGTGTCCATGATGGTTTCAGAGACATAAAACTCTGATTTTCCCATAAGTTTGGATCACTGACTCATGCTATGGCTACATGGACAATTTCTAAACTGAGTGTTTTCTAAAGACCAAAACAAAACTATAACTGCACTCTGCAAAAAACATCCCAGATTCCTTTCAGCCTGGCTGTCTCCCACGAAGATAAGAAAATTCTACGCTGCTTGTCCAACCCACACTGAATCCTGATGATTCGCCAGCTCACACCCAGCTGGCAGCTCTCTCTGCTTTTAGCTTCTATACCAAATAGTACAGTGGAGAACACTGATTATACCTCTCAAATCTACCAGAATGTATCTTTTCAACCACCTAGAAATTGAAGAAAACTCATAGTTTTGTATTACTGATCTGAGATTTGAACCATTGTGCCAGTCCCTTCTTTTAAAGGTCATAATTCTGTGTTCACTTATAATCCCAATTTCCTTCATGTACAGTTCAGTTCAGTTCAGTCACTCAGTTCTGTCCAACTCTTTGCGAACCCATGGATTGCAGCACACCAGGCTTCCCTGTCCATCACCAACTCCCAGAGTTTACTCAAACTCATGTCCATTGAGTCGGTGATGCCATCCAACCGTCTCATCCTCTATCATCCTCTTCTCCTCCTGCCCCTAATCCTTCCCAGCATCAGGGTCTTTTCCAATGAGTCAGTTCTTTGCATCAGGTGGCCAAAGTATTGGAGTTTCAGCTTCAACATCAGTCCTTCCAATGAACACCCAGGACTGATCTCCTTTAGGATGGTCTGGTTGGATCTCCTTGCAGTCCAAGGGACTCTCAACAGTCATCTCCAACACCACAGTTCAAAAGCATCAATTCTTCAGAACTCAGCTTTCTTTGTAGTCCAACTCTCACATCCATACATGACCACTGGAAAAACCATAGTCTTGACTAGATAGACCTTTGTTGGCAAAGTAATGTCTCTGCTTTATGCTGTCTAGGTTGGTCATAACTTTCCTTCCAAGGAGTAAGTGTCTTTTAGTTTCACGGATGCAGTCACCATCTGCAGTGATTTTGGAGCCCAAGAAAATAAAGTCAGCCACTGTTTCCCCATCTATTTGCCATGAAGTGATGGGACCGGCTGCCATGATCTTAGTTTTCTGAATGTTGAGCTTTTTCACTCTCATCTTTCACTTGCACCAAGAGGTTCTTTAGTTCTTCTTTAGTTCTTCTTCATTTTCTGCCATGAGGGTGGTGTCATCTGCGTATCTGAGGTCATTGATATTTCTCCTGGAAATCTTGATTCCAGCTTGTGCTTCATCCAGCCCAGCATTTCTCATGATGTACTCTGCATATAAGTTAAATAAGCATGGTGACAATATATAACCTTGACATACTCCTTTTCCTATTTGGAACCAGTCTATTGTTCCATGTCCAGTTCCAACTGTTGCTTCCTGATCTGCATACAGATTTCTCAAGAGGCAGGTCAGGTGGTCTGGTATTTCCATCTCGTGAAGAATTTTCCAGTTTATTGTGATCCACACAGTCAAAGGCTTTGTCATAGTCAATAAAGCAGAAATAGATGTTTTCCTGGTACTCTCTTGCTTTTTTGATGATCCATCGGATGTTGGCAATTTGGTCTCTGGTTCCTCTGCCTTTTCTAAAACCAGTTTGAATATCAGGAAGTTCATGGTTCACGTATTGCTGAAGCCCGGCTTGGAGAATTTTGAGCATTACTTTACTAGCATGTGAGATGAGTGCAATTGTGCGGTAGTTTGAGCATTCTTTGGCATTGTCTTTCTTTGGGATTGGAATGAAAACTGACCTTTTCCAGTCCTGTGGCCACTGTTGAGTTTTCCAAATTTGCTGGCATATTGAGTACAACACTTTCACAGCATCATCTTTTAGGATTTGAAATAGCTCCACTGGAATTCCATCACCTCTACTAGCTTTGTTCATACTGATCCTTCCTAAGGCCCACTTGACTTCACATTCCAGGATGTCTGGCTCTAGGTGTAGAGTCCAGTTTAAAGAGGATTTTATGCTTTTTTCACTTTTCTTGTGTATAAGTGCTTCTTATGCATAATTTTTAACTTTAAGAACATTTGATGTTGCTTCTTTATTGAAAGGGGGTAAAAAATGCTCATAAAAATAGATGGAGAACATCTCACCTGACATCAGTATTTATTCACCCATGTATTCATTCATGCAACACACCTTTGCTGGGTTATGTAGGCACTTGACCCTGATGGGGAGACAAAAGTAGAATATGTATTCCAGAAGGGTTATATTAAAAGTCACCACCGGAAAAAGCTGGGGGAAGACTACACGGGACTCTGTACAACTTTTTGAAGCCTCCTGTGAGTCTATAACTATTACAAAATAAATAGTTTTGTTTTTTTCTTTTAAATAGGGTGACCAACTGTCCAGGACTCGATCCATTTTGGCACTAAAATTCCCTCATCCTCGAAAACCCCTTAGATCCTGGAAAATCAGAACAACTGATCACTTTATAAAATGAAGTAAGTATTGTCTCTGTCTTAAATTACTTTATATCTAATAAGAACATAATAAATTAGTAGAAGGAAAAATATTGGTAATGCATGGTACGTGTGTGACTGGACCTAAATCTTTCACCAGTGATAGATATCACTAATAGATATCACTAATAGATCACAGATTTGTTTCCTGAGCTCAAACACAGCCTCAGAATCCTTCCAGATAGCAACTATTTTTTTCTTTTAATTTTAAAATCCATAAGCTCTTAAAATAAGAATATAAATTTTTAAATCCATAAATTCTTTAAGATCCATAAGTTTTGAATATCCATAAAAATAAAAAAATCCATTTTATTTGTTTTTCTTTCCTTCTTCCTTTCTTTTTGGCTACATGTCATCTGGGATCTTAGTTCTCTGACCAGAGATTTAACCCATGCCCCTTGGAGTGAAAGTGCAGAGTCCTAACCACTAGACCGCCAGGCAATTCTCCCCAGATACCAACTATCAATGAACTGGAATTGGCAACAGAATTGAAACCTATATGCTATTCTTGCATTCTTCTACAGCGTCAAAGAATTTTTCAGGCATTTTTACTTTCATAGACAAGCTTAAGAAGAAAGCTCCAATTTCCAGGCCATGCTCTGCTCTTGACTGGAAAAATAAACAACTATTAAGAGTTGCTGGGCATCCCTGGTGGCTCAGTGGTAAAGAAACCTCCTACGAAAGCAGGGGACACTGGTTTGATTCCTGGTTTGGGGAGATCCCACATGCCTCAGGACAACTAAGGCCATGTGCCACAACTACTGAACTAGTGCTCTAGAGCCAGTGAGCCGCAACTACTGGGCCCACTCACCGCAGCTACTGAAGCTTGCATGCTTAAAGCCCGTGCTCTGCAACAAGAGAAACCACTTCCGTGAGATGCCTGCGCTCCTCTACTAGAGAGTAGCCCCCGCTTGCTGCAACTGAAGAAGGCCCACAGGAACCACCGAAGACCAGCGCAGCCAAAAAATAAAATAAATAAATAAATCTTTTTAAAAAAACAAGTTACTGTGCATAGTTTTGTGTTTCTTCTTCAATGTCCACTCAATATTGTACAGGTGATCCAAAAATTAGTCATTTGTTGTCGATCTTAAAATCACAACACTTTTCGGAGATGCTCTTTAAACTCCAACATATTTCTAGGAGAAATATACATATAGAAGTAAATCTTTTTTTCAGTGAAAGTAGTGATAGACTTTCCCAGCATATGGTTTATTTTTTTTTTTTAATGTACAAAATAAGCTTCAGACCCTCAGCATCTGTGTATGAGAATAAAACTACATACAGATTCACACTCTTACATTGTTTCTGTACTTCCTCTTTCTTCTATCCATCTTTCAGACAAATGAGTAGGCAAACAACATCTACTTCAATCATATTAAGTACAAGTATACTTGACAACAGTGAAAGCTTTCATTCTAATATACATACAGTGCTCCAGACTGGAATCTAACCCTGCAACATCTTTCAACATTTAACGCAGGAGAGCATTAAAGAGGTTTTAGAGTCACAGTGGGTTAAGTTCAAAGCCTGGCCCTGCCATTGTCTAACTGTGTGATATTACTCTCCTTGAGCTCAGTTTCTTTACCTATAAAATCATCAGTCTGGACTCACTGAGTTACTGAAATATTCAATGAAACTGCGTGCATAAAGTACATGTAAAAAATAATAGTATTCACTTATTTTGTTATTATTGCTACAGTTAAATGTATGTTGTTTTCCCAATAACAGCTGAATCAAAACCTGTTTACATCACTAGACCATCAAAACTTTTTAGAATTTTAATTTCTTTTATTTATTTACAATTAGCTTAGTTTTACAGCATCTCTATAACTAGTACTCATATGCCATACAATATAAATCATCATATTTCAATAAATATTTTTCAATGTCTGCTCAACATTCAGACTGTGTATATGCCCCTGAAACACGGTTGAGAGGATGCCCACCAGTTGCCATAATTGGACAAAACTGGAAACAAATTCAAATTTCAAATAAAAGATAACAGGTTTTCCTCTTCTAAATGATCAAAGAGTGAACTCTCTAGTCCCTTAGCAGCATTTAAGTGAATGGGTGATAAGCATTTACTTTCAACTTTTAAATCTTTGCATTAAACTACAAGAATGAGATTTTTAAAGAAATGAAACACTAAAGGATTGAAATGTTCTCTCTCCCTCCTTTACACTTGTCCAGGACATAGGAGATTTTTCAAAAAATGCTGTTGCCAACTGGCTGAAAAGCAAATACTATTGCAATTAAATTCACATATTTGGTAAATGATATAATTTCTAATCAATTCACTCAATTCAGTAGATCTCTAAATATTCAGTAGTGTGATGGGAGTGCATATTACAAATAATGTATTGTTTGAACCTGGTTTCCTTTGATCTTATTGAGCATTTGAATTTCATGACTAATACACATATATTTTTAAACTGAGTTTATACCCCCAGTATGATGTTTGGCCTAATTAAGAAGCTTAAAATGTGAACTATAGAGAGGTTCTAAAAATAAAATTCAGTCATAAGTCTCTATTATTAATTTAGATATTATCTCAAGTAGCACATATGCAAAGGCTACAAAAATAATGTACAAATGAACAGACGAGCTAAATCAATCTGATCATGTAGGTGTTAAAGTTTCCTTCTGACTCGCCCTGCGGTTGAAAAGATCAAAGTGAGGCCTGGAATTATCATTGCATTGGTCTCAGTCATCCTAGTTTCACAGTGTTCAGTCACTCTGTGTGTTCTATATTCAGTGCAGCTGTTGTTGTGACTCTTGAGATGTTAGACTCACTAATAAGTTATTTTCCAGTCTTTTGGCAAGAACGGGGCTATAAGAGAAATGGCTTGTCTTGATGTGTTCCAGCTGGAAGTAAACATGTTCTCCCATTGAAAAACAGGTCATTGCCTGGAGGCTTCCAAATTTTGCCTAACTGAGCACTGGATTAGGAGTTGCCAAGGAATCCAATGGTTATATGTGATTAAGGAAACAGAGGGACATACTGATTCAAGCCCCAGGAAGAGGTTAAGAACTCTTAATTTCAATCCCAGATTTCCTTGCTAACATGTTTTACAACCTTGAAAATGCCACTTAGCCTTTGGCTGTGCTTCCATAGCCATAACCCTAATTATTTAATATTTATTGAACACTCATAAAGCACTGGTTCCTGAAGAGAACATAAAGCAAAAGCAACTAGCTTTGTCACTCCAGTGTTTATTTTATAAAGATCCCATTAGCAGTATTTCACAGCCTACCACTTTGAAAATGCACTCTGTACTACTAAAGATCACTCAAAATTTAGAGAATATTCATTAGTGATTTTTCATCAAGACGAAAGAGAGCAGATGGAATTGGCTTACATTTTTGACCCAGTGCACAATTCCAAGAAATCTTTGATTCAGAACAAAATAAATGAAAGACTTTATTCTGATAACTAACGACTGCACTATGAAGATGAACCAAGAAAACATCCAAAACATGGGGGCACTTGTGAGGCTGTAATTCCTTGTCTTTGACTTAGTTAGGATTTAATGTATTTTCACTTATTTTGTCAAAGACACATTTGTGTTGAAGCCAAGGGAAAAGCAGCGCTCGCCCTCTGCAGTGAGGAGGCTCTCTTATGTTGAAATGCACACCCCATTTACCTTGACCCATGTCACCAATTCACTCTGCCCTAATCTAGCAAACACTATTTGCATAGATAGCACCAAAGTTCCTAAGAACTATTTGGATCTGCCACTGTGAACAGTCACAGGCATTTGCGATACTCAACATGATACCATGGTGTTGCAGCTTATTCATGGATGTGTATGACTGATTGGTTTTCCCTGCAGTGAGGAACTGTTTTCAACAGCAAATCATATAGGCCAGGATCTTTAAAATAGTTATGCTGGAGGTTTTATTCTTTCTGTTGTGCTTGAAATCCTTGTTTCAAAATGAGGTTCTGTGATTACTTATCCTAGCCTTGGAAGCCATGGAAAAATGCTACATTTGAGGAAGACGATTAAAGAAGACGACACAAGCTAGAAATCATTTAACCAGCTAGGAGAATCATTTTTATCTATTTCGGATTCAGTGTGTAAGTACAATATGCAGAAAGTATTTGTTCTTTCATTCCCTCTTCATGCTTTAAATTTTTATAAGAAATGTGCTATGCAAAGATGGATATGAATAAAGGTAAAAAACAGTTAAAATATCTAGTCATCTAACTCCTTTTGCTTTCAAAATTACATCCTTGAAAACCTATCAGTTTAGTCCCTGCTACCTCACACTGTATGATTATTTGCGAAGAGCTATCCTAAAGTTCACTTTAGTGCTACCTGTGAAAAAATAATACAAATAATAGATTGCAAAGTCAGTAAATTTATCTAGTGTCATTAAAGAATAAGAAGTTCCCTGTAGAAACATTTACTTCTTCAAGAACCCAAACTTTTATTGGACATCATTTCAAGTTTTCATAATGACAGTGTGAGCATTATAAAAATAATTACTGCAAATGCTCTAATATAATAGTAGCCTCACAACTATTAAACATGCAAGCCCTTTGGCCCTACACCAAATGGTCCCAGGCTGCTTTGTAATGGAGGATTCTATGGCCTCAGACTTTTCTACCTTTCACTGTGAGCTGTTGTCATTTTTCAGTATTTGGACTCTCACAGCCCTGCCTCAAGACTACCTTTGCTTCAAAGGTGAAGTTGGGGAAATAAGTAAACTCCTTATAAGTCTGGACTCCCTGCTCAGTCTGTCTCCATTGGAAGAAGATTTCAGATAGGATACTGAATTACAAAATGATGGAACAACTAAACAGAAAGCAATTAGAGGTGCGCAAGTTGTTTTCTGCTAGCACTGTATACTAGTCGTTATTTCCTATCTGATCTTTGTACAAAATGCTTTCTCTGTAGATTTAACACTACGATCTTGTCTTTACCAGACCTCTTCTGCTTTATCTATTTCTCTAGTTTCCCAAAAAGATTTCAAATCTTAATCCTATACCCTCAAAGTTCTACCCACTTTTGTATGGACATCCGATGGCCCCATGGGTTAGATTTTCTGTTCCAGTCATACAGGTCTTGGATGAAGTTCTAACAGTTTTACTGGATTCAAGGCAAGTTTGTTTTGAACACTAGTTATAACCAGTAGCTATAGCTTCTAATGTTAAAAATGATCCTTTGAAAACCTCATTAGAGAAAATCTCATGACTTATCTGTAAGACCCTGCCATGGCTGAGAATTTGATTCTTAGCCTCTCATTTAGTTCAATGAGCCAAGACAGGCTGTCCCTGACAAACATTACCATCACCTCGGCACACAGTATAACAAAGCCAAGGAAATTCCAAACTGCCATCCATCACCCATGTGAGAGAAATACTTTATGACCTTTCAAGTGGGCCTTTGTCCATTAATACAGCTCTCTGACAATGCTCTCAACACATTTATTCATGGTGGATTTGACTCTTGGCTCACTGAGATCTAAGGGAAGTTAAAAACACAGAAGGGCCATTTTTATCGCTTATTTCTCTGGGAGCCTAGAGAATTTGTTTAGGAATCCAAGTCCTATGGCCTCAAGTACTCAAACTGTCACTAACACACAGCAAGTTCATAGACCGGTGAAGACCGCACAGACCTCTCAGTTTCCCCCTAGGGGAATCAAATCTGTCCTACAGCTGTGCAGAGATACATTTTAATAGCAGCACTATTCTTTAAAATTACTGTCTGTTTCAAGACTAATTTTACAAAGGAGTCTGTGTGACCATCAAGTCAATATATTCTTTTGCAGCATGCAGGACTCATTTCACTTTCAAAGTTAGGGTTCTTTAAAGCCACATTATTTTTCTCTTGCAGGACAGCGAGTCGGTTAGAACTGTTAGAATCACCCTCAAACATGTTTTCACGTTGAGCAAAGGTAGAAGTGGGGATGTGAGCCAAAACTCTCCATCCATAGGAAACATAAAGAAGGCTAATTGAAGAGGTCACGTGTCCAGAAGCCAAAGTGACTTCAGAGGGCCAAGATCAGAGCTTGTCCCTTGGTCGACTGCAGAGGGGGCTCTGTCTTCACCTGGGGGTCAGTGTAAGCCAGGGGTCACACCTGACACTGGAAAGGAGAATAATTATCATGCAGTACCCAACTTTCACATCATGAAAGTCCCACTGAACTATGCCTAGGTGATCAGAAATCATACCTAGGCACCCCCATCACTCCTCCTGCTGGAGCCCCCTGGCCACCCGCCTGTTCAAAGCCCCGGCCAGACCATGGAAGGGACCTGTGTGGCTCCAGCTCTCTGCTTTCTCGTTGGTTGTTCTGTCTCTAAAGAATGGAAAATCTTTCTTTCAACTCTAACACCCACTCCCCATTTCCCTACCCCTTTTCTCCCAAGCAATGTAACTCGAGCTGAAATACAGAGTCACTCACTTTTTTTTTCCCATCCTCTTGCATAAAACCTGAAAGGGGGAGACAAAAGCACCCGTGAACTTTGGAGATTAATACTTCTTCTGGTCCCAGCTGTCAGATTTATTTCTTCTTTGTAGCTAAATCAGGTCATTACGCTACAAATCTTTATTTTAGATGAAAGATTTAAATCTCTACAGAATTGGGGGAGTTTGGAGGTGGGCGAGCATAATAAGCCATCCATAGTAATTGGCTGTAGTTTTATCTGGATGTGTGTATGCAGGCTGCTATCAAATTCCAATAAACTTTTCCTGACCCTCCTCACTTTCTGGAGTCCCTGGGAATCCCAGTAACCAATGCATTTTCCGGGCACTCAGATTGCATCCTCAATTATAAACTGTCTCCACATCTAAGATGTCATGTTTCTACAGAGTACTTTAAACAATCAAAGAAATTAAAAGATCTTTGTGTTGCTTTGGAATAATAATAGTAACTTTTAAAAAAAAGTTTCTGTAACTCAAGCATTTGTCCTTGACGTGTTCTGAATTATTTCCTCAGAATTAAAAAAAAAGAGAAATAAGAGGCAGACATAATAGAAGGCTTAGAGATTCCATTCAGCCGCTTTAAAAGCAAAACCAAAGAACAGCGGTGGCAGCAGAAGTCTGAAAAGGCATTAAGTCATCAGAATCACCATTCAGTTGAACAGCTTTGGAACAGATGTGTCTCCCATCGTCTTTATCCAAAGAACCAGAGAGGGGACGCTGAATATATTAATAATGATAATAAGGCAACCAGCCCTGAGTCAGTGTCGCTTTTAGTCAGGTATTCTTCAGGCAGACTCGTTAAATGGTTCCGAAGCACCCACTGTAGTTTTTTCTTCGTGTGGCAACCTTATTTGCCCCATATTTGGGAGTGGGGTGGGGTGGTAAATGGATGGAGTCCCAAATCAGGAGACTTGTGTTGTACATGCACAGTGGGAAAGTAAAAACTCATCTGTAGTTCTGATTAGGTTGCAAGAGTGCCGTTTGGTTCAGGAGCTCCGAGCACAAATCCAAATTTCTGCAGAGTTTTTTGTATTCAGATCTCTAGGAGGCAGTAATTACTATGATTCTATGTGGTCAGCACCCCGGAGCCTAGGCAATGGTGAGGGCCTGGACTTAGGGACTTTGGAAAATCTCCACTTGCCACATTTTTGCTCATGTTTCCTATTTTCAATTGTTTCAAGAGCAGGATACTCTGAAGGAGGAAAGGTGGAACCTATCAAGGAGCAGGCAAAAAAGCTCTAGGGTCAATGTACTTATGTCAAAAGTCCTATGAGAGCTGTTGGGATCCTGCCATAAACGTTTGAAGTCCTGACTGAGAGAATGGCTAGAAACTAGGGCTGCCCCTGCTTGCAACCTCAAGGCCCCATCTGACAAAATTATCTTTGACCTGGTCCTGTCATAATGTCTGAAATTGCTCCCTCTGAAGACCTTGTCCCTGTTAAGTGCATCCCCTCCAGAAGGTCCCAATTTAAATGCTAATGTTTTGCTCACCCAGTATCAGTCATTAGTTTATCACATTAGCCTTAGTCACCCTGGGAAAATGGAACTTGGTCGGGTAAGCACTAATGAAAGGCAAGGTGAAAGGGATGTTCCAGAACTTGTGTGGGGAGCAAAGATCTGAAAGCAGGTAGTTAAACAGAGCATACTGGGGTTGGAAGCTAGAGTGACAGTACATCCCCCACCCCCTTAGAAGTGGGGTACACAACACGCCTCCCAGGGGAAGTTGCTAGAGGGAAGATTAGGGGAGACTTTAAGCAAGCTTTATCTTCATCATATTTTTGTCTAGAGCTGGTCCTAGCTGGAGCTAAGTAAATCCAATAAACAAGACATAAAATACTAATCCTAATCCTAACAAAAAGAGGTGGTCAAACAGTCCATATGCCTCCAGAAGAAAGAACTCAATTGGGAATTTGAAGCACATACTTGGCCCTTGCCATTTAAGATGATCCACTGCAAACTAGGCCAACTCTATTTGACAGGATGACAGCTATTCCCACAGTGGCTTTGGGATGTTATTTGAAAATCAGATTATTTTTTTAAAGGCAACATCCACTGTTCAGCTAGTTTTTCTTTCAGTTAATCTAAATGGGAACATCTTTATCTGCAAGGGCACAGATACCTTTTTGCGGAGCTCTCTGCAATATACAAATGTGTTGCCTGGTAATGATCTTTCTAGCTAAATTAAGATGTTCTGTACTACAAATGCCTATGTATACAAACAACACGGGTTAGAGAGAGGAAAGAACCATTCATTAGGTGCCTAAAAACACAAGATGAACAGCACAAGATGGCATATTTGTGCAAACCTATTTTTTGAAATATTTAAAATCCAACTTGTTCTATTAATTTTTTAAAATGATGCTTATTCTTAACATGCTCAAATATCTCCCAGAGGGAAAAGCAATCTGCAGAAAAGCTTTTGATCTTCATTCATTTTCAAGCATCTGAAAATTAAAAGACCTGTTGGGGAGATGTTTCGCTCATTTGTTGGCTGAGAGGCACTTTTGTTTTCAATGGGAAGAGAGATGTTCATTTAAATTTGGAGGAATCTCCTTAAATTTAGGAAATAGCAGTGCCTTCGTGTAAATAGGAATATGCGATTTCACAGATATTTTCCAGCGGCTCTCCACGAGAAGAGAAATTTCAGAATATTCAGCAAATAGGGCCGGAACACATGTCCTTTAAAACAGCAGTCCCCAATCTTTTTGGCACCCAGGGATCCATTTCATGGAAGACAGTTTTTCCACAGACTAGGCGGGGGAGAGGGGAGGATGGCTTTGAGGTGATTCAAGTGCATTACATTTATTGTGTAGTTTATTTCTATTATTATTACATCAGGTCCACTTCAGATCATCAAGGAGTAGACCCCAGAAGTTGGGGACCTCTGCCTTAAAGTATCTCTGTGTTAAAGTTTCTTTGCACTTATGGTATCACCTGCTGGCAGTGGGGGAGTCCGTTCTTGGGCAGAAGGAAGATGACTTGGTGAGACAGAATTGTGTAGTGTTGGTAAAGCCAAAGCTTTGTGGTCAAACTGACATGGAGTTGAGTCCTAGTTCTAACATTTCCTAGGTAGGTTTAGGCTGAAGAAGTCACTTAATCCTTCTGAATTTTAGTTACACTATCTGCAAAATGGTCCCAAGAATAATCCCTCCTTTATGAGATTGTTGGTCAACGTTAAAATGAAACAATGCCTATAAATGTTAATGAATGTGAATGCACAGTGCCCTGTGTACAAAAAGTACACACTAAATGACAGCAACCTGCCACATCATGATTCATCACTGAAATTTTAATCAAGGACTATATCAAGCTCATAATACGAGCATTTTTGGTCAAAACATTTTTGTGCAGTGAGGGAGGTTTAAAGTAGGGAATCATTTACATAGAAACAATGCAAGCATTCTCAGATGCTAGTGTGTACTTCTATGGGTGAGTTCTTGAGGCCACACATAAGATGCTCCAGTTCATCATTGCCCTCTACTGTGACGACACATGCCCTTAGCACCAGATCTAGAAAGGAACCATCAATGCTCTCTACAATAGTTGCCCCAGCAGCCTCTGAGATACCTGTGAATTAACTGTGAACTTCTATCTTTGTCATCAAGAGGGACAGAGACAATTTGAAAAGGTTACTGTCACATGTGGCTAAACCCTGAATTTTAGCTAGCCTGCTACAAATATCTTAACAAAACAAAACAAAAAAATCACTGATTTGGCCATGCCTATTCCCACCAAAATCATTTTCCATCTGTCAAAGAGACATAATCTCAACACCATTTGTTGAGTGTCAGCAAAGATATGAATAATCTTTGGTGTCCTTGTTATTTATTCACTAAGGAAGCTAAAGAGCAAGGCCAAATATCCAGAATTCCACTTGTGTTTCTCGTCAGATCTTAGGGATTTTCAGGCATGCCTAAATCATAAGAAAGATCATAAAGTTCATCCCTTATACTTGTACGTATGAAAAAACAGACCACAGAGAGCTGAAGTAATTCACTTCAGGACAGAAGGCTCATTATAGATGAAGCTGTATTAGAAGGCATGGCTCCTGAGAGTCCATCCAGGCCTCTTTGCACTTTCCACACATGACTTAGGAGGAAGACCATTTCTTTTTCTATTCCACAGAAAGAGACTCAGACTTGAGGGGGAAGGCTGAGCGGAAGGGATAATTAGGGATTTGGGGATGGATATGTACACACTGTTATATTTAAAATGGGTAACCAACCAAGATCTACTATATAGCACAGGGAACTCTGCTCAATGTTGTGGCAGCATGGATGGAAGGGGAGTTTGGGGGAGAATGGGCACGTGTATATGTATGGCTGAATCCCTTCATTGTTCATCTGAAACTATCACAACATTGTTAATCGACTATATCCTAATACAAAATAAAAAGAATTTTTAAAAATGTTTTAAATAAATAAAAGGGCAGGAAAAAAGAAGAAAGCCCAGAGATTTGCATCTCTTCTAATTCCAAAGTACATGAGTCATAAGGAAGATTTCCATGGGGAGTTGCAAATCAGATGACTCTAGTAAAACCAGCAATATTATCTAATGTTTATTAAACAGATCAAACTATGCTACCCTTTAAACTTTGCCTAGAATCCTCAATGTGCTATGGTCAAATGATAAAATAAAAGAGTAGGAAACTACTTAAGCAATGAGACAAGGCAGACCATGCTGTATCAGTGATTAATGCACAACTTGAGTATTGGGAGAACTGAGTTGAATTCCACTGATGCATTCAATGAAAGCATTAACTGGTACACTACAATGTTAATAACCCTTTTGATAGACCCAAAATGAATCTGATTTTTAACTATAAAGCTCTTCTGGTAACATGTTTTTGTAAAAAAGGAAAATTACTTCTTTGCAGTTTTCTCTAGGTAGCCCAGTTCCTTCCTCAGTCACTTTTGTGAGGTCAACACACACACACACACACACACACACACACAACCCTCCCACATCTCTCCCTCAGTTCTGCCAAGAATTGAACACTTCTGCAGAAAGGACAGTTGTCGGTTTCTATTTTTTAAACAATTCTGATT
Source organism: Giraffa tippelskirchi (assembly GCF_054371585.1). Taxonomy (NCBI): domain Eukaryota; kingdom Metazoa; phylum Chordata; class Mammalia; order Artiodactyla; family Giraffidae; genus Giraffa; species Giraffa tippelskirchi. The sequence continues at coordinate 124,951,162 of NC_137283.1, forward strand.
TGTGGTAAAGAAGGAAGAAGTCAGAAGTCTCTCTAGGTAGAATGAAGAACTCCTTGGCTACTTCTCAGAGCCGGGAAGGTGTGTCTGTCGGAGGCTGAAGAGAATTGAAATATCAAGTAATAATTTCCCTGTTGTCTTTCAGTCTGAAAACGAATATAGAATTGGAAACGTTGCTTCATGCTTCCTTACCTCAATACCTGCAAAGCTCACATAGCACCCTATAATTCACACAGGGAATGAGATGGCCCGGGGCACTGTGTGAACGAGTCAGGAGCCAGGCAAGGGAGACTGAATTCGAGCTTCCCTGGTGCAGATATGACAACCGTTAGCTTCCACTATTTCTGACTTTTCCATGCTGGCTATATAATTATGTCGCATCTTGAAAATGCAGCAAGGGAAAATTCTATTCAGCTCTAATAATAGAAATGGATAATATTTGCCACTTTAATAGATTATGCTGTGTGGTGAATGAAGGCTGTCTCTTCAGTCACATTATATAGATGAAGTTGATTCGGCAATAGTGGAACATATGGGAATTAGAAAACTAAGCAGACTATGGGAGCAATGTGATTTTAAGAAAGTAATTTAATCTAAATCGTGGTGTTAAATGAAAATCTCATCCATAAAGAATTGTGTGCAGGAGAACCAACTAAATGTCTAAGTAGGGAGTAAAAAGGCAATTTAAAAATTTTTATTTTAAAGTATATTAGACTAAATCCTACTCTATTGAAAAATCAGATCATTTTCCCAAACAAAAGCAGAGTCTACAAACTTAGTAATAGCAATATGCTACACTAGCCAAAAATAGAAGGAAATGCCAAGATGTCCTTGAACTGCAAATGAAAACAAAATGACTGAATTGTATTCTGTATAAACCACAACCAGTATAGGAGAGCAAGAAAAAAGAACTTGAATGAAGATTAGAATAAGGCTGTCTGAGGAGAAGTATGCACCTTCTCTGCATCAGATCTCTCCTTTTTTAAGTGTACAAGAGGCTGCAAATTTCAGATTTCCACCATGGTCGGTAATGAATTTCTCCATCAGAATTCAACTAGGAATTGGCACATGGACACTCACTTGCAGGAAATTACAAATGCTCTGAGCATGTTAGAAACAATTCACTTTTCCCCAAGTCACAGTTAAGGACAACCGACGTCAGCTAGTGTAAAGTGCACCAGTCTGCTTGGGAGGAGTAGGGGGAGTGGGCGTGTATTGGATAAGATGCAGTCAATCTGCAGAAAATAGACTTCTTGAGATCCAAATGAAGTTCAAGAATTGAGAGAGAACATTATCTAAGAGGAACAACAAGTGATTAAGTTTTGTGTTAACACTCAACAATGCTTTATTGTGGCAAGTTGTGCCCTAAGAGCTGAGTGGAGCCTAGCCAGGTAGCACTTGCCTTGCCAGGATCCCAGAGTTGATTATATTACACTTTAGGTCCCCTTGACATTATTGTTCTCATCAGGTCCCCTTCAACACACGTGGGGTAAGTGAGATAACAGAAGATGATGGCTCTCTGTTAAAAGGTGGCCCCAACTCATCTTCAACCTTCATCCACTCACTGTAGCTTTGCTACTTGGATCCCCCCTAGCCATTGCAGCTGCTCTGAATCTCTGGTATAATATAGTAAACAAAAAAAGAGAGCCTCATTATGGAATTCTAGGAAAGAATGCCACCGCTGTGATACACAGAAGCATTATGGAAGAAAATTTGTAGATGTCTACATCAAAATCTGTGAATGTGTACATCATTTTTTTTTTATTATGCTACCTTGTATATTTAAGTGCACCACAGTTGAAATTGAGATTCCCAGGTGGTTCAGTGGTAAAGAATCCACCTGCCAATGCAGGAGACTAGGGTTCAATCCCTAGGTCAGGAAGATCCCCTGGAGGAGGAAATGGCAACCCACTCCAATAGTCTTGCCTGGGAAATCCCATGGACAGAGGAGCCTGGCAGGCTACAGTCTGTGGGGTCACAAAGAGTCACGACTGAGCACATGCATGTACTCACGGGCGCAAGCACACACACACACACAAATACAGTTGAAATTGAAATGCAAATTGTCTAGAAATCACATAGAGCCAAATATGCCTTATACAGACAAGGACAATGCTATATATAACCTACAGAACACCATGAAAACCCTCATTTTCTAAGTGTAAATTGTGGAAGCTAGGATAAAAGAAAGTGTCTCACTTGATTTATAAGCTTTAAAATATTAAAAATAAGGCACTCCAAGAATTTTTGAATACATATATTTTTTTTTTAATTTTTTAGGGGAGTACAAAAACAAAATATTTGAAGAACATGGAATTTTGCCCTACTGTAAATACCAAATCTTTTCTAGAATCAAACCATTCTCTGGGAGTCAGAGACACTGCAAAGGCTCTGACTTAAGTTTTATGAGTAGTAGAGAAGAAGCAACACCCTATAAAGGAAAAGAGATGTGTTGGAGAAAAGAAGGTGAAAAAACATAGATGAGACTGCCTGTTTCATAATTTTGCCCATGGTTCCTCGTAACAGCCATGAGAACACATGTTGCAGCCATCCCATTACAGGGAGTGAAATTGATCCAGGGCCTTAGTCGCTGTCCTGTGAAATCCTTCTGTGTCTTTTGCCTCAAGGCTGTATCATTCACAGACACCTGTCTACCACTGAGCAGGTCCAGCACACTCAGGTGGATAGGTTCCTGCTTCTGAGGAGACATGAGACTCCTTCATTGTCCAAGTTGGGCTCAAGGCCCAGACAAACCTTCCTTAGACTGCACAGCAGTCTAGGGCGCTTCCTCCCAATTTTCTCTCCCTCTCTCTCAACATCAGGCTTGCCTCATGGACTGAATCTCCTAGGCTTATCCGACTCCCTTTCTATTTCCTTTCACAGGCATCTCCCCTAATAAAAGTCTTGCACATTAAATTCCATTGCTCTCTGCCAGAAGACAGCTCACAAGTGACCTAGAAGCCAAAAAGGATTTCTTTGTTTCCTACAAACCCTACTTTGCCTCATACACATAGCCTCCAGAGATTTCTCTCCATTTTCTCCAGAAAAACTGCATGGACTTTAAAAATTCATCCAGGTCAATTTCCCCACCTTGTGAACTGCTCACATCTACTTGGAAGACAATTTTCAAGAACACTTTGAAAAAGCATTCTAATCATAATGAGGCAGTTTTTTCAAAGAGCCAGTTCATTCAGTCAAATATTCATTAAATGTTAGAAGCCAGGTCTTGGTTTGCGGTGCTTTATTTTTAATATTTTAAAGTTTATAAATCAAGTGAAACACTCTCTTTCATCCTAGCTCCCACTCTTTACACTTAGGAAAATGAAGTTTTTCATGGTGTTCTGTAGGTTATAAATAGCATAGTCCTTGTCTATTTAAGGCATATTTGGCCATATGTGATATCTAGACAATTTGGCATTTAAATTTAAACTATGGTGCATTTAAAATATGCAAGATGGCATCAGCCATAAGCTGAGATTCTAAACTTTGGGGTTTTTTATGAATGATGCTTAAAATGTAGCAAGAGGTTAATACCCCACTTGAAATTGTCTCTGTGTCTTTCTATACACAACTGGTTTAACTGTTATGACTGTCAAGATAACTCTTTAGCAAAGAGTTGAGCCAATTGTGCCTTTAGACACAGCTTTAAGTATCCCTACAACAGACAAAAAATAAAAAAGGTTAAACTAGAAAACTTCTAAGGTTTCTCTCAGCTTTAATAACATAGGATTCTATAATTCTAAGGTTTAATGCAGTCAGATACATTGAGTTCTCCCTCCCCAACCACAAGTTCCCTTTTCATGAAATCTGAGTACTATGGAATTTCCTTCTCTAAACATTTTCAGCAACCATAATGATTTAAGTTCTAATATATGAGAATTGAATAGGCCACTCCTGTAACTAGCCTCAGTCAGATGTTCAAGCGTTGGCTCTGAAAAGGTCAAGACCCTCTAGCCTCTGTCTTCCTTTTTTTCTGTTGCTGCTTTGGAGGAAGAAGGATGGAAGAAATCAAAGGGGTTGCAACACAATCTTCTCTAAAGATCATACTTTCTGCAGTCAAAAGTTACTTGCAGAAAGTACCTTCTGAAGAGCCCAAAACACTGAACAGTGGCATTTAACCATGATTAGCCACTAAAGTCCTCTAATGGCAAAATGGACAACTAAACTCAAACTTTTGCTTAAGTGATGAGAAGTGAAGAACCATAGGTTTAAGTATGGAACCCTTGGGACTCAGCTCCCTGCCTTTCCCAACCAACCCCTCCTTCAAAGACCACTCACACTCTGCACCTTCAGAAATCACTGGAAATCAAAGACAAATTAAATACTTGTTATTATCCCTCAAAAGATGAGTAATATCACTGATAGTCTTACTAACTAGTGTGATAACTATTTTATGTTTTAGTATCTATTTTAATTACACATATACACATTTTGTGCATAAATATATACACACTTGCATATTGATATATATAAGATATATATAAGCTTTGACACATTAACTCTTTAAATCTTGCTGTTCCTATTCTCTTTCTCCCAGGCCCTTTGTCCCATAGCGAAAAAATAAGTAAATAAAACTTTTAAGAAACTCTCCCACCATGAAGATTTTAGAAACATTAGCAGGTGAAATTAAATTTATAATTTCTAAATACCTGTAAATGCAGGAAAGATTTCTTTTAAAGTCCTCAAATTCTGTTCAAGGCTACCACTTTTTCAACTCTATACACATAGTTGTTTTATAAAAATTAAATCATTGCTTACTACTTTTCTCTCCATACAAAAATTCCATCTTAGAAATTAATTGAACTTGATACCAAAATGTTAATAGCCCAAATATTTTATAATATGCAGTATTTTTATGTCAAATTGATTAGCAACGTTAACAGCATCCTCTTACTCTAGGCTCTACAAGCAATTTAGATATTCCTTATCTTAATTGTGTGACATTGTCCAAACTCATCAAGCAACCAATGCTTTTCATTTGTTTATAAATGTTGGCACATGTGAGCAGTTAGCTTAGTTGATTAGAGGATAGTCTAATGAAACCAAGGTTAAAAATTCCTTCTTTTATTGTTATTAGCCAGATAACCTCTCTTAGTTCTAAGATTAAAGACTCCATCCAGGGACATTCCTAGTGGTCCAGTAGCTAAGACTCCGTGCTCCCAATGCAGGGGACCCAGGTTCGATCTCTGGTCAAGGAACTAGACCCCACTTGCCACAGCTAAAGATCCTGCATGCCACAACTGAGGCCCAACACAGTCAAATAAATAAACATCTAAGACTCCATCCAAAGTCATAGCTACTATCTCAAACTTATGTTGTGGGTCACAATAAGGATTAGATAAAAGACCTTAACACTTTTTTCTTATTGCCTTCATTTAAATAAATATTTAAACGTTGACTATGAACTATTTCAAAGAAATTTAAAAGTACAGATAAAAATATAACAAAACACAAAGCATCCCCCCCCAACTTAACAAGTGTTGATTTTTTGACAATGTTTTCCTCCTATATTTGTAAAATAAATATAGCCGATACAAATAAACTGTCAGAGATACAACTCCTTCCTTCCCAGACACTGATGTGTACACTTCTAATTCATATTTTTAATTTTTAGTATTCTACTAAATTCTGTTTAATTTATCCATCTCCTTAAACAATCATGTTGCTTCCAATGTTTGCTAATACAACAATGATGCACTGGAATATTTGAGAATGCCTCCTTATTTGAGAGTTCAACCAAGATATATAACTTAAAAGTAAAACTGCTGTCTTATAGGGTACGCATATTTTCAACTCCATAGGTATTGTTAAATTATTCTCCAAGGAAGATGTGTCAATGTATCCTAAGACCAGTAGCTTCTGAAAGTTTCTATGTTCCCATATTATTGCTAACACATCATACAGTTTCTATGCTTTACCAATCTACTAATTATGAAATATTCCCCCAATTTATTTTAATTTTCATCACTCCTAATAAATAATCAGTGAGGTTTTGCAGCATTTTATCTATTTAATGATCTTAAAGATTTCTTCTTATATTAATTGGGCTCTTCATATCCTATATCCATTCTCTATTGAAATATTTCCTTTTTATTGCTTTTAGGGTTTTATTTAATGTGTATCTTCTTTCCTAATCCTTTACTGGTTGCTTGAATTACAAATATTTTCTACCAATATGGGGCTTATCTTTCTATCTTATGATCTTTTTTGTACAAATCCTTTTTATTTTAAATAGCTAAAGTTATCAATCTTTTTAAGCCTTGTGCTTCTTTTTCTTCAACTGAAAGTTTGTACCTTTTAAGCTCCCTCCCCTATTTCTTTCTTCCCCCACCACCTCCCCCTTCTGACAACCACCTGTTTGTTCTCTGAATCTATAACTCTGCTCCTGTTTTGTTATGCTTGCTTCTTTGTTTTATTTTTTGATTCCACTTATAAGTGAAGTCACACAGTATTTACCTTTTTCTGTCAGACTTAATTCACTTAGCATAATATCCTCGATCCATCCACATTGTCACAAATGGCAAGATTTCATTCTTTTTTATGAACAATATTCCATTGTGTGTGTGTATAGTCTCATATCTTCTTTAGTCATTCATCTATTTGATGGACATTTAGGCTGCTTCCATATCTTGGCTATTGTAAATAATATGCATTGAACATAGAAGGGCATTTATCTTTTCAAGTTAGTGTTTTAATTTTCTTCTGATAAATACCTAGGAGTGGAATTTCTGAATATGTAGTCTTATTTTTAATTCTGGGGGGATTCACCATACAGTTTTCCATAGCTGCTGCACCAATTTACCTTCCCATCAACAGTACACCAGAGTTTCCTTTTCTCTACATGAGGTTTGTGCTTCTTAAATCTGTATAAGATCTTTTTAAACAGCTTCTAACATCATAAACTTTCTTACTTGTCTTAATTTTTACATGTAAATTTCTTAATGTAAATCTTTTCTTAATGTAATTTATCTTTACATTTTTAATCCATGTAGGATTTATTTTTATGTATGGTATTAGGTAGGCTCACAAATTTATTTTCCCAATGTAACTAGTCAGTTTTATCATCATCACCTATTATTTGATCTTTCACCACTGACTTGAACCTACTGCTCTCATATGTTCATTTCTCATATACGCACATAGCTGTTTCTAGGCCCCCTGTCCTGTTACATTGATATATTTGTGCATCCTTCTGGCAATACAATACATTTTAACGACTATCCCTTCACAACAACTCTTGATAAATGATAAAGTTCATTCTCTTTAATCTTCTTCAAACGTTTTCTTTTAGTTATCCTTGCCCCTTTATTCATCACCCATTTAATGTTTGAAACAGTTTGTCAAGTCCTGAAAAAATTTAAGAATTAGATTGAACTAGCTTTGGTTTTATGGATTTTTGAGAATCAAAATTTTAAAATACCAAGACTCCCTATCAAAAAAACTTGGCATAATTCTCCATTTATTTAGATCTCTTTATATATTTTCCCCTGGAGAAGGGCATGGCACACTCCAGTATTCTTGCCTGGAGAATCCCACGGACAGAAGAGTGGATTGCAAAGACTTCGACATGACTGAAGTGACTTAGACAGCATAAATTCTTCAATAATATTTTAGGTTTCTATAAAATCCTGTACATAGCATGTTAAATTTAATCTCACATATTTTATAGTTTTGTGGCTAGAAAAATAGGCTATTTTAAAAATTCTGTTTTTAAACCAATTGTATTTGATGTAAACAAATACTTTTAACTTTGTATATAGTTTTTGCAGACAATAACCTTTAACTGTCTGATTATTTCTACGAATTCGTAAGTAGACTCTCTTGAATTTTATATGTGCAAAATTATACCATCTATGACAGTGGTTTCTTTCTTCCTCTTCTTCTTTTTTTTTTTTTGACTGCTTCACACAACTTGTGGGATCTTAGTTCTCCGATGAGGGCTTGAACCCAAACCCTCAGCAGTGAAAGCGCCGAGTCCTAAATATCGGACCACTAGGGAATTCCCTGTGACAGTGGTTTCTGGTTTTTCCATTCCCTATGCCATGTTGAACTGGCTAGAGCATCCAGTACAATGCTAAATATAAGTGGTGATAGCAGGCATCCTAAATTATTCCTGATTTAAAAGAACGTTTCATATGTTTCATCATTAAATGTGAGATTCACATTAAGTTTTAGGTAGAAATCTTTTCTTTAAGTAAAGTTTCCTTTTATTCATGGTTTTCTAAGATTTGTTAACCTGAGATGAGCAACATTTTTCTCTGTTGATATGTTAACATGGTAAATTCCACTAGATTTTATAAAGTGAAATTATCTCTGTAATCCTAGAATATGGGCTTCCCAGGTGGTGCACAGGTAAAGAATCTGCCTGTCAGTGCAGGCGGTGCAAAAGACAAGGGTTCAATCCCTGGGTCAGGAAGGTCCCCTGGATTAAGAAATGGCAACCCACTCCAGTATTCATGCCTGGAAAATTCCATGGACAGAGGAATTTAGTGGGCTACCATCCATAGGATCACAAAGAATTGGACACCACTGAGCACACACACACACACACACACACACACACACAATCCTAGAATAAACCCAACTGGTATTTATTCAGTTCTGAAAAGTTCTTAATCTCTATTAAAATATTGTCTCTTTCCTCATTCCATTTTATCTTTCTGAAAATATATACAATTTATATATTTATAGATATATAGATGCAGATATAGCTGATACAGAGAAAGGAAAAAAGAAGATTCCTATTAGATATATGTTGGATCATCTTATTCAGTTGCACCCATTCTATTTTATTCTATTCTTTTTAATATTTTATTTCTAATTTCTTTGCTACATCCTGGACAATTTCCTCAAGTCTATCCTAAAGTCATCAATTCTTTGTTAATCAGAATCTAACCAGATATTACATCCCCCACTTAAGTCCTAATTAATGACTACTTTTTGTAATTTCTAAACATTTTATTTAGTTCTTTTTCAAGTGAAAGTAAAAGTCGCTCAGTCTTGTCCAACTCTTTGCAACCCCATGGACTGCAACCTGCTAGTCTCCTCTGTCCATGGGATTCTCCAGCCAAGAATACTGTAGTGGGTAACTGTTCCCTTCTCCAGGGAATCTTCCCAACCCAGGGGTTGAACTGAATTTCAGGCAGATTCTTTACCATCTGAGCCACCAGGGAAGCCCAAGAAATTGGAATGGGTGGCCTATCCCTTCTCCAGGAGATCTTCCTTACCCAGGAATCGAACTGGGGTCTCCTGCATTGCAGGTGGATTCTTTACCCGCTGAGTTACCAGGGAAGCCCTCTTTTCAATCTGTATATTATATTCTTCTTTCATAGGCCCCTAATATTTATGGCTTATATTACTTCTTTTAGTACTTCATTCATTTCACACATAATTATTTTGTAATCACTTTCAGATTATTTATGTGTCTCATGTATCTCAAAAGTTTATTTTTCTGCTTGTTTTTGCTAATATCTCAGTCAGGGTCCACTCAGAAGACAAAAACCATATCAGTAGTTTGAATAAGGAAAATTTAATATAAAAAATTATTAATTAAGGTGGTTAATAATGAAATGAGAAAAAAGAAGACCAAAGAACACAATAATAGCGAATATAGAAAACAACTAATGCTTCTAAGTTGAGGATAACTAAAAAAGAAACAAATTTGGAAAAGGACCTCCACCATCCCAGTTCCCATTAAGGCTGAGATTCAGACCTAAGTCCTAGAGAGGGTATGATTAGAGCTTACTGGGTGGCAAGTCTTTCTGGGATGTTGTAGGCCAGAGTCATTTCATAGGAAGCTGTCCAGTGAGGTGCCAGCAACATTTGCTTGAGTAATGTAGGTCAGGGATGGTCTCCTGGAAGTTGCTTACTAGGGTATGGGGAACTCAGAGATGGCATGTAGAAAACTGCCCATTGGAGTACCAGAGAAACTCACTGGAGGGTGAACTCTACTGGGTCTCCCTGCTACCACTGATAGCTGAGCCTTAGGAGGAAAAAAAAAGACACAAGAATTGGGAAGAAAAGTCCTATTATCTGTTTGCCTTGCAGGTTCCCTCCAGAGCCATCTCTTGACAAAGCCTAATATTGCCTCAGCTAGCAAAAGGTCCAGCTCCATTATCAAAAATCAAAGCAACAGAGGTAGATTTGTATCTGATAATCAATAATTTGATAACTAGCTGTACTCTTGCCTGGAAAATCCCATGGACAGAGGAGCCTGGTAGGCTGTAGTCCATGGGATCGCTAAGAGTCAGACATGACTGAGCGACTTCACTTTCACTTTTCACTTTCACACATTGGAGAAGGAAATGGCAACCCACTCCAGTGTTCTTGCCTGGAGAATCCCAGGGATGGGGGAGCCTGGTGGGCTGCCGTCTGTGGGGTCGCACAGAGTTGGACACGACTGAAGCGACTTAGCAGCAGCAGCAGCAGCAGCTGTCTTAGACAAGTTTGTGTACTCCTTAATTTAGTATAAACCTCATGACAGCTCTGTGAGATCAGTACCAACCCTATTGTACAGGAAAGAAATAGGTTTACAGAGGTGAGGTAATTGTCTACAGCCATCCACCTAGTAAATAGTCAGAAGGCTGGACGCAGATTATTTGATTCCAGAACCTTCTTTCTTAAGCACTGCACTCTGCATCCAGATTCACCTGAGTAAGGCAAATTAGGGAGCTGGTATGGTGGTTCTGGGTTTTCCAGGTGGCACTAGTGGTAAAGAACCCACCTGCCAATGAAGAAGACATAAGAGATGCGGGTTCAATCCCTGAGTCAGGAAGATCCCCTGGAGGAGGACATGGCAACCCACTCCAGTATTCTTGCCTGGAAAATCCCATGGACAGAGGAGCCTGGTGGGCTACAGTCCATAGAGTCACAAAGAGTCGGACACAACTGAAGCAACTTAGCGCACATGCATGGTGGTCCTGGCCTGGCCTGAAAACGCAGTCATGAGAACATTGGTGAAAATAGCTGGGGGAGACATTTCAGAGTAAGATCTGATGGGTTTTGGACCAATTACATATAATAGTTACCCCAGGATAATCTCAATTTCATATATTTTATCCCATGACCCATATGGACATTTGCATTTTACAAACTCTAGGTTGAGAAAATATGGTCTTCATAAATCTAAGGTATACATAAAAGTCAAAAAATAAACCCTGGGAGCAGTATAGAACAAACTCCAGTATTCATTTTATATGATTTGTATAAGATTTATAACCAATAAAAATGTTTATATGGAATAATTACACAAACACACAGACACACACACATGCATAAGCCCTCTGGCACAATATTCTTAGGGCTGAGTTTGACTTTACACATACCATAAATATTCTTAAGGTTAATTGAAAGCAGAACACGTGCATGACTTGGTGTAAATGTTGACTCCTGTTCAAGTTCCTCTTTTGCTTAGCTTTTCTTAGCCTTTTTTTACTTTCAGTGTCAAAATATCAATATACAATAATAAAAACGATAGACAGGATGTCTAATGAGGCTTTGTTTATACTCTAGACATTCTCTCAATCATTTTTATTGTTGTATATTGACCTTTCGGCACTAAAGGAATGGACAAACTCAAGACATCACCTCCTCCAGTGTATCCACATCCTAAGTCCCAGAATTTGTGAATATGTTCTAGCATATGGCAAGGGCGAATTAAAGTTCCAAATGGAATTAAGGTTGCTTTAACCAGTTACCCCGAGATGGTGAGATGGGCCTGGATTATCCAATGTAATTACAAGGGTTATTATAAGTGAGAGAGGGAGGCAGGAGAATCAGAGTCAGAGTGACACAACATGAGAAAGACAAATTCTTCTCTGGAGCCTCTCCAAAGGAGCACAGCCCTGCCTACACCTGAGACTCATTTCAGACTTCTGACCTCCAGAACTGGAAGAGAAATTCATGTTGTTGTGAGCCACTAACTCTGTAGTAATTTTTATAGCAACCATGGGAAACTAACACATCCTGCCCCAACATCTGAACAGGAGGAAATTTTGGATTTAAAGCCTTAAAGTCTCTGTTCAAATTATAATCCTAAGGATGAATGAATAAATCTTACAGGTGGCACTGAACATTCCTTCCTTGCCTGCTCAGATGCTAAGGCCTCCCTTTTGATTTTTGTCTTGTCCATAGGCAAATTGTTCCCAAAGTCCTACAGCTTCACATTCAGAACTACTGTTTTAAGGTAATGTCTCATTCACTCACTCAGTTAGTCGGTGAGTCAACAAGCATGTAGACCACTAGCCAGACCTCTGCCCTGGACCTCAGATACAAAGATCTAACTCATGCCCAGACAATGTTTCAACTTATGTCCAAAACCAAATTCCTGATGTTCCTACCCAACTCACAACTTTCAGAGGCATCTTCACTTCAGTGGATCCAAATTCTATCCTTCTATTTGTTTAGGCCAGAATATCTGTGGGGTCTCCTTTCCTCCCCTTTCCCTCCCATTTCCTGTATAATCTGTCAGTATATCCTGCCTGCTTTGCATTCAGAATATATACACTTCTCACAACCCTCATTGTGCATCCATCAGGCCACTGTTTCCTCTTGCCCAAAAGTCTCTAACAGGTCACCAGCTTTGTGCCCTTCAGTCTGTTCTCAAAGCAGCAACCAGATTGGTCACATGTAAAACCTAAATCCAACCCCTTCACTCACTTGTCCTGTCAACGACTCCCATCTCTTCTCATGTCACTGGGAGTAAAACCCAAAGGCCCTGCTCCCTCCTCTGCTGTCCACTGCCCTCATTTCTGTGACTCTCTGCAGCACCCACTCAGCTCCAGGAACACCAGCCTTCTTGCTGTTCCTGGAACAAGACAAACACACTCCTGCTCCAGGGGCACTGGGCTTGCTGTTCCCTCTGCAGGGCTCACTCCCTCAGGGAGGTTGTTCCTGTCCACCTTATATAAAAACGCAAGCCGCTCACTCCTCACCCCTTCTCCTGCTACTTCCTAAGTAACAACCTGTTTCATTTTTCTCCACATCGCCATCTCTTATATTACATATTTACCTGTTGATTTGTTGTTTCTTCGATTCCCCTCAACCATACTAAAATGCAAGTTCCATGAAAGAATTGCACCTGGCACATAATAGGCATATACATAAATATTTTTTTGAGTAAGTAAATGAGTGAATCGATCAATATTGAGCTCCTGCTACACAAATTCCTGTTCAGGGTGGGGATACAGAGATGAATTAAATACAGTATTTGACACTGAGGAATTTATGGTTCATAGCAACACTGTTGGACAGAACTTTCCATGGTGATGGAAATACTCTATCTATGCTGTCCAGTACAGCAGCCAGTAGCAGCAAGTGGCTACTGAGCACTTAAAACGTGGCTAGTGTGACTGAGGAATTAAGTTTTTATTTTAATAATCTTAAATTTAAATGTAAAGGTTGCATGTGGCTAGTGGCTACCATGCTGGAGAACACAGGTTTAGAAGAAGAGGTAGATCTATTAACCTGTAATACTGGTAAGAATGCAATATAATTAGTGCACAGGCAATAAAGTGCTGTGGGAACCCAGAGGAGAGGGCCACTAATTCTGCCTGAGTGTAATTTCCTCCAAGAGACCTCCCAGGAGCACTCAGTGCTTCTCCCTCACATCATTTGGCATTCCTGTAATTATTATTTATTTGTAATCATTTACTTGATGCTAATCTTTGTTACTGACTGGAGAAGGAAATGGCAACCCACTCCAGTATTCTTGCCTGGAGAATCCCATGGACAGAGGAGCCTGGCAGGCTACAGTCTATGGGGCCACGAGAGTCGGACATGACTGAGCGACTAAGCACAGCACAGCACAGTCCTTGTTACTAAGCTATGAGAACTGGAGCTGTGAGCACCCTGACCTACTAACAGAATGCTTTGCACGCAGTGAAAGTGAAGTGAAAGTCGCTCACTTGCGTCCAGCTCTTTGCAACCCCATGGACTATACAGTCCATGGAATTCTCTAGGACAGAATACTGGGGTGGGTAGCCCTTCCCTTCTCCAGGGGATCTTCCCAACCCAGGGATCGAACCCAGGTCTCCCGCAGTGCAGGCAGATTCTTTACCAGCTGGGTCACTAGGGAAACCCAAGAATACTGGAGTGGTAGCCTATCCCTTCTCCAGTGGATCTTCCCAACCCAGGAATCGAACTGGGGTCTCCTGCATTGCAGGTGGATTCTTTACCAACTGAGCAAAGGTGAACAATAAATATTGGTTTGACTGACAGCTGAGATGGTTATAGGAAGTTTCTTGAGGATATTACATTTGAGATGGATCTTAAAAGGTGAGTAGGAGTTCAGTAGGCCGAGGCCAAGGTGAAGTAAAGAGATAGTAGGCAAGGAAAAGGACACACGAAAAAGAAAGTCAGACAAGCATGGGTGTTTCAGCTCTTCATTAGCGGACTTGAGAGTACATTGCGGTTGTAATGCGTGTATTAATGTAAACGTACTCACTTCATACTACTTGACCGTTCAAGTTAGACAACTCTGTAAGAAAATCCAAAAGACAGTACGAAATTAAGAGTCGGGCAGTTGTTTAGTGAATTGTGGCAAAGGAGATGTAGACTTTTGCACATCTTTAGCCCATTAAAGCTTTATAATAAGTATAGACTGAAGTTTCACTAGATTTTTCCTGATCTAGAATATTCCGATATTTCAGCTTGTGGGGACCTTAGAGATTATTTAACTGAAGCTTTCTCTGGTCAGATGACAGAAGACAGAGTTAATTAGTGCAGAGGTGGGACCATAATCCAGATGTTTTAGCTTGCTGTCTGGAGACATTACCAACATACGGCAATTACACAACCACATTTCATCCTTTCACTCTGACACAAAGCAAGTTACAGATCCCACCATATGTCCATTAATAACCCCTGGTCACCTTACAAATACACAGGAAGAAGACTCAGTTATAAATTCTCTATGTATGAGACGAAACATCAAGGCTGCTGATACAAAACAACCTTTCTAAGTCTCAATAAGCAATAAACATTGAAAGAATTATTTTAGTAATGCACTCTGAACTGAACTGCTATTTTTGCAAGCAAAACAGGGTGCCTGTTCTGTGCAGTGTATTAAATGACAGTTGGACCACAGATCTGGTTTCCCATCATGAATAGACCACTCTCTAGCTGGGTTACCTAGCACAACTCAGACAACCTCTCTGAGCCTCTCCATTTCTTAATTTCTAAAATGCAGAAACTGGATCTCCAAGGTCCTCCCCAGTTCTGTAGTTTTTATGTGATTTTTCTAAGAAGGAATGAAAGAAAAAGCAGCAGAAAAAATTTCCACTTGGACAGAGGTTCATTTATGCTTCTTCTCTGCAGTCAAACCAGCAGTCCTAATGATATTTCTCTATCAATTTATAAATTTGTCAAACTATACATGTCACATGGTACAATATTGGAACTAACATTACATCCTTTACAGTATTCTGCACTTGATGTGTGCTCCAGAAATGCTATCAACTAACTGTTGTCCCGAGTCTTACCCATCTTATATCAGCTCTCCAAGGTTCAAGACTCATTCTCTGAGATTTCAAGGAGTCTTTCTTTGCAAGCCATAGCATCTTTATCAACAAGTTACAACCAATTTTCTTACACTAAAAATACATTGACTTCCCTCGGTACAGATGCGATACAGACTATGCTTTATCTATCTTCATATTATCTTCTTTTAAAATCTCTGGGGGTCCTGGAGAACAACAAAGCTTACTTCATAACAAACAAGAAGAAATAAAAAGAGCTTATTGCTATGGAAGCAATTGTGTCTTACTACATGATATGCATATATATGGATCCCTAAACAGAATCACCATGGTTTACCTTTGACTCTTTCCACCACTGAAATAGAAAATTTATATCCTTTTCAATTTAGTTCCATCTTTCATGCACAAACAAAGGTAAGATTTTTCCTTTGACTAATTTCTTTTAACATACATGACGTTGATTTCTACTTTCTTGGGATCTCTTAGACACGTACCTAAGCATTCACAGTACAATCTCTTAGAATATGAGGATAATCTCATGCAAGTGCAATTAAGAACAGATGGTTAAAAACTGCAAGGTAGTATTTGCATAAAAAGATCATCATACTTTGACACTGTAGTTTTATATTACTTTTAATTGTTTTCCTTGAAAGAAGTACTCCCATCTCCCTTAACCAAAAGATAACAAGAAAACGTGGCATATTTTTTTTTTTACCAGAAAGGAAACATTTCATAGCAAATACACTGAGGAGTAAAAAGTATACAAGTTCATAAAGGACTATGATATACTGTGAATAAAACTGACACATATGGTCAAGTGTACAAGAAACATGGAGTCTAATAGACTTTAACCACCTAACCTGCCCATGCTGCTGCTGCTGCTGCTGCTGCTGCTAAGTCGCTTCAGTCGTGTCCGACTCTGTGCGACCCCATAGACGGCAGCCCACCAGGCTCTGCCGTCCCTGGGATTCTCCAGGCAAGAATACTGGAGTGGGTTGCCATTTCCTTCTCCAATGTATGAAAGTGAAAAGTGAAAGTGAAGTCGCTCAGTCGTGTCTGACTCTTATCGACCCCATGGACCTCAGCCTACCAGGCTCCTCCGTCCATGGGATTTTCCAGGCAAGAGTACTGGAGTGGGGTGCCATTGCCTCTCTGAACCTGCCCATACACCAGAACAAACCAGAAGCAATCCACAAAGCCTGTGCACCAACATAATGGACTTATTGTAAAAAAAAAAAAAAGATTGCTTTCAAAGCAGAGTTCATTGACTTATTCTCTTCTGTAAGTCACTGTAAATTAAGCTTACCAACTTGGTTACCTTATGTTCCCACAGCACCTCTGTCTTGTTCGGGTTTATAGAT
This sequence comes from Giraffa tippelskirchi, assembly GCF_054371585.1. NCBI lineage: Eukaryota > Metazoa > Chordata > Mammalia > Artiodactyla > Giraffidae > Giraffa > Giraffa tippelskirchi. The sequence goes on from NC_137283.1 coordinate 124,967,996, forward strand.
GGAAGGCTGAATAACAGTTTAGCAGCTTGTGAACAACGTGATAGAAACAGGGATAAACTATTAAAAGCAGACATACAGAACTGAAGGAGGAGTCAGTCAATCTTCAGCTAGAAAAAAAACAACAATCTGGGCATTACAAAAGTGATTAGTAAAATTTAGAAAATATGAATGGCCCTTTCCATAGGCACCCCTGGATGATCCTGTTTGGTCCCACACAGAAATCTGCCACCCAGACCACAGCTGATTGAACTAGGGCTGGTCACGTGATGTAAATACAGCCAAAAGTCAGCTGAGCAGTAAGTTTCAGGATGACCTAGTATGAAAAGATATTAGAAAGAAAAAAGATCCAGTAAGATTCTTGACAAAAGCAAGGAAGGTTCCAATCAGACTCCAGTTCTACTTGGAGTGGGATTAATGGAGAAAAATCAGACTGTTGGCAATGAGAACTGAAGCTGAAAAGATGATCTGCATAAGATTCTTGAGGGGTCAAGAACAAATCAAGTCATAAAGAAATCAAAGACATAAGAAGCACAAACCAAAAGTAAGCAATGATGTTGATAAAAGAGTGAGGCAATGATTTATTAGATGAGAAGAAACGAGACACACATTAAAGAGGAGATAAATGGAGGCTCTACTGTCAAAACCCCTAGAACTACCTTGCACTTCTAATCTTGTGCTAATTTCCTGTGCTTAGGATTTTTCTGAGACTCCGTATCTTTTATTTATTTTTCTAAAAGTCCATAATTACTAAAAATAGTCTGGAAATGTCTTCATTTCTTAAAATCAGAAATGCCTAAAGTCTTTTGTCTATAAACTCTAAGGATTTATCACTTTCTCACTGGTTTATTAGAGTTCTTTGCTTATCAGGTCTATAAATCTGTAGTATATGTTCATCTTTTGACTTTTAACATAATAGTAGACAGCAGTTATCGGCATTTATTATGTTTCATGCACTATAAAAACCACTTTACAGGAATTATCTCACTGAGTTACCCAGCCTCTGGTAACCACCATTCTACATTCAGTCTGTATGGATTCGACTACTCTGGGTATCTCATATAAGTGGAATCATACAGCATTTGTGCTTTTGTGACTGGCTTATTTTACTTAACATACATAATGTCCTCAGTGTTCATCTATATTGCAGCATGTGTCAGAATTTCCTTTTTTTTTAAGAGTAAATAATATTCCATTGTATGGATATACCACATTTTGTTTATCCATTCGTCAATCTGTGGACACTTGAACTGCTTTCACCCCTTGGCTATTATGAATAATGCTACCATGAGCTTGGATGTAAAAAATCTTCTTCAACATGTTCTTGCTTTTAATTCTTTGACTATGTACTAGAAGTGGGATTGTTAAATCTTATGGGAGTTTTATTTTTAATTTTTTGAAAAACTGCTATACTGTTTGTCATAGCAGTTACATCATTTTACATTTGTTACCAACAGTGTACAAAAGTTCCAATTTTTCCACATCCTCGCCAACACTGCTTTAAAAAAAAAAAATGGTAGCCATCGTAATGATGTAACATCATTTTTCTCTTAATTTATGTGTTGGGAAATTTTAAAGCTTTTATGTATATAAATTAGCTATTTATATCTTTAAGGTTTTAATACATTATTTCAAAAACGCTTCCTCATTCAAGATTATATAAAGATTCATTTCTATTACATTTTCTTATTGTTGTTTAGCGGCTGTGTGAGTTTTTTGCAACCCCACGGACTATAGTCTGCCAGGCTCCTCTGTCCATGGGCTTTCCCAGGCAAGAATGCTGGAGTGGGTTGTCATTTTGTTCTCCAGGGAATCTTCCCTACCTAGGGATCGGAACTGCATCTCCTGCATTGGCAAGCAGATTCTTTACCAGGGAATGGGATTAATCATGTGAAGTAAAGACTAACCATTAATTTTTCAGTCATAATGAACTATTGTCCCACTGTCATTTTTTAATACTCTGTCTTTCTCAAGTAGTCTGAAATTCCATATTCAGTATATTCTAAATATATATATATATACAGGAATAAATTTCTGGACTATATATTCTGTTTCTGTACCATAAACACCGTGTTGATTATAGTACCTTTATAAGGCATTAAAGTATGTGGTAGGACCAGTCTCTCTTCATCACTCTTGTTTATCAGAAGTGCTCTAGGCTATTCTCACATATTATACAGAGGTAAAACATTTCCACAGTAGTTAATTGCCTCCCAAAGATATTGCAACATTACAGAATAATACAATGTAATTAATGTTCACCAAAATCACTGCAGATGATGACTGCAGCAATGAAATTAAAAGATGCTTTCTCCTTGAAAGAAAAGCTATGACCAACCTAGGCAGCATATCAAAATACAGAGACATTACTTTGCCAACAAAGGTCCGTCTAGTCAAAGCTATGGTTTTTCCAGTAGTCATGTATGGATGTGAGAGTTGCACTATAAAGAAAGCTGAGCGCCAAAGAATGGATGCTTTTGAACTGTAGTGGTGTTGGAGAAGACTCTTGAGGGTCCCTTGGACTGCAAGGAGATCCAATCAATCCATCCTAAAGGAGATCAATCCTGGGTGTTCATTGGAAGGACTGATGTTGAAGCTGAAACTCCAACACTTTGGCCACCTCATGCGAAGAGTTGACTCATTGGAAAAGACCCTAATGCTGGGTAGGATTGGGGGCAGAAGGAGAAGGAGATGACAGAGGATGAGATGGTTGGATGGCATAATGCCTCAATGGACATGAGTTTGAGCAGGCTTCGGGAGTTGGTGATAGACAGGGAAGCATGGCGTGCTGCAGTCCATGGGGTTGCAAAGAACTGGACAGGACTGAGCAACTGAACTGAATTAATGTTCACAGTGATCACTTCAAAAATCATCACAAAAACTTTAAATCTGCTTAACAGCATTGACAAAAATAAGCAGAAAAGAATACAATGCATTTAATGATATTTATGTAAAATAACAGTTTAAAAAAATAAAATTTTAACTTCTTCAAAAACTAAGGGACAGATATCACTATCTTTATGCATCCACAATTTAAAAAAAAATAATCATTTAAGCACAAGGATACATGGTGGAAACTGGGCCAAAATTTAATTAGCACTTAGGGTGCGTTAAAATATCCTTTCCTGAGAGAGGAGGTCCCAGAATTCCCCAGTGACCCTAAGATCATTGCACTTCCTTTCTCATCAAATCATCCATAGTCTTCATATCCTGACTATAGTTTCTCTTCACTCTCTACCAAACAATTATTGGTTAGTCCTCCCAGCTTGCAATGAAAACTATGATGCACTTTCTAATTTCAAAGAATATCCAGTCACCCTGTTATAGTCTCTCTTTCTTCAATCAACTCCTGAAGATGACTGAACTACCACATTATTTGCATTATAACACCCAACATGAAATTCTTTCGTCTCTTTGCCACATGTCTAGCACTATCATTGGCACATCATTTGTCAACCATCAAGAGTCAAAAATTCCCTCCAGAACACAAATGGCATAAACACAGGCCATATAGGAAAGCACACAAGTTGCAGACACATTTATCTCAGAACATGGTAGCAAGCTCATTAACCAAGAACACTTTTAATACAAGGCTCTAACTTCTCTTTGTGGTGTATTCCACATAGTGTCCAAAATGGTAGAGAAGAAGCCAAGCAACATGAGCACACAGATATATATTTTAAGAGCATATTTTGGCTAAAGAGAGAAGACTGGCAGCAAGGAAATGGCAACATTTCAGAAAATAATCTCAAAGTCTATGGTAGTAGGAATGCAGAGTAAGTCATGATGTATAGTTGAATATAGTTGAAGAATAAGGCAGAAGATTTCTTAGATGACTCTCAAGATTATTCTTAGGTTATCTCCACATATTCATTTATTAATAGTAAATGTTTATTAAAAGAATGAATAAATGAGTGAATGTTTTGTCTAGAACCATGTTTATTTCTGTTCAAAGTGGAGTCTACAAGTCAGCTGTCAAAGTATTGTTTATTACTAATCCAAAACAAGATAAGGAGCTTGCTCCAGCAGGTAAGTTAATTGGATTATGAAGTATACCGTTTAGTTCGACAGTTTTATTGTTACTATGAAGCAAATAGTATAGTGATTCACTTTGTAGCATAATCTCTTAATTACATCAGGAACCAGCACTTTGATAATACATATGATTCCGGTTGGATCCTGAACAACAGGCCAGTAAATTTGATTTATCTGGGCATCCAGAGGTGTTAAAGTCTTCTGACAATGTCTGTGGAACCAGTGCTAAACAAAGAATCTCTTAGTGCTAGGAGGAGGTCGAGGACACTTTTGGAACTGGTATTCTGATGGTTCCAAGGAAAAATGTATTTGATTGATAAATAGGTATACTTAAAGAACAGTTCTTGCCTTGAGCTCAGAGAAATGGCTGTGCTGATATTTCTGTGAACTATGGTTGGATTAATAACTACAAAACTGCACAAAAGCCAAATCAGACCCCATAATCTAATGGCTATTTAAAAGATCTTACTCATCGAACTGAGAGTATCAAAAAATTATACCTAAGGGATAGGTGTGGGCCATCTGCAGAAATTTCCTTGGTGGATTGTGAATTCGAAGTAAATTTGTGAAAGTCATTGTTCAATTAATATGCTTCTAGCTGCATGCATCTGAAAACCTAAATCAAACCGGTTCTCACAAAGAAGGAATGTATTTGTTCACATAAGTGAGTGTCCAGAGGTAAGCTGGACTTTGGGCTTGAGTGAATACAGTGACTCCAGCCCCATTCCCCCACATTGCTCTATGTTCATTCCCCCTGCATGGGTACTTCAAGCTTAGATCGGCAGAAAAGTAATTCCAACCATTCTGTCCTCACACTCTTACTCTTTCTATGGATCCCTATTAAAAGCAAGTGACTTTTTTCACCCAGAAATGCCCCTCCCCTCAATTCACGCCCATTTGCCCATACTGGAATATAAGCAAATTCTTTGACCAATCCCTCTAGCTAAGGAAATGGCAGACCAACTTAAGTCTGGCATACTAAAACTAGTGCTGGCTTGGGAGTAAAGCTTTACTGTGATTCCCTTAGCCTAATTAGGGCTCATCCTTCTAGCCAAAGTCAATGCCCCAAACTTCCTGCCTGCTGTGAAATGGATGACTCAACCCCAACATCCAATACAAGGTCCAATCCCAACTTCATTAAGAAGTAGACAGCCAACAATGTAAACAAGTAAACGCAAACAATAACTTAGCATGTTGTAGCATGAAGGATGCCACAAGCGATGCCTTTGATAATACATATTTCCAGAAGAGAAATACTGCCTAAAGAGAATTGGGAGGTTAGACTGTCAGCGTGTCTGAGTCTAACAGTGACCAAAGAAAATTATGTTGTGAGTCTAGAAGATGGATTCCAGTAATTTAGGAAGAAATAACTATAGGACAAAGAAGGATTAACTCAAAATTATATTAGCCTGAGGAGACTTCCCTTGGGCAAAACCTAATCTCTTTGCTGTAAATCCTATGCTCACAAAGCAAACTTCTGAATTATTATTTGTCCTTCTGAGTGGCTGACCCCCGACAGAAATACTCCTTGTTAAATACACCTGATTTTAAAAATTGATTCTATTTCCCATGGCAAGTGGGTACTGTGGCTTATAAATCATTCTCTTTTGTATTTTGTTAGAAATTTCTGAGTCTATCCTGTGAAGTCTGATCACCCTGACAAAACAGTAAAAGTGAGATCTTGAAAGGGAAAAGCTGAGGCCCAGACACAGGGCCATAAAGTCTTTGTCAAGGTGGAATCTGCATGAGGCCTGGTCTAAATCTGCTATTAACATCGCCCCTACAAGGCAACTCTAATATCTGAGAAACCAAAAGACCCACCATGCAGTCCCCTGACCTTTAATTGAGCCCACTTAGAGAGGGGCTTAAGATTGGGGGTTATGGGTCAAATCTCTAGAATCAGTGAGATCTGGGGATAAACTCTGGCTCCTCTGACCAGCTGTGTTACCTTAAGCAAGTCATTTAACATCTAAAACTCAATAGCCTCATATTATAAAATAGTGAATATTACATAGTGTTGTTACAATGATTAAAGAGATAGAGTTCACAAAGTGCTTGGTATGTGATTAATAGAATTCATTCATACTTTTGTAATAATATTAACTAGTGTTATATTAGGGTTTCTGTATTGGACTAAGAAATATATGCTAACCTTTCCAAGTACAACACTCCACAAGAAATGAAGCTCAATAAATGTGGCTAAAAGACACAACTGGAGAACATGGGAGAGAAACACACTGAGACGCCAATATAATTTGTAACATCCCATCTTGATCTAGATTAAATCAGTGTGAGGCCCCAACATGGGTAAAGTCTGATTATCGTCTGCTTCCTAATCAAATAGCATTAAAGTATCTCCATATAGCTCTTATTTATTTCTGAGTTTTTTAGAAAGCAACTAGATAATACCATATAATATTAATTTAAAAAAATGAAAAGTCTGGAAGCTGTGTTCTGTGAGTGATATCTAAAGAAATTAAGACTAAAAAATAAAAATAAACAAAGCAGTTAGATTATTTGTAATATATAAACAAAACACCAAGCAAGAAAAAGTGAAAAATGTTAGCCTTCCTGAAATATTTGGAGGATTATCATGTAGAAGAAGGAATTGAGAAAGTCCATGTACTTTTTACTTGTCTGTTTCTCCCATTAGACTATCAAGTGCCCTGACGGAAGAGAATGCATTCCATCCATCACTGTATTCCCAGACATTGGCTTGGTGCTGGGAACATAGTAAGTACTCAATAAATGTTTGTTGATTAAATGAAAAGATCGATGGATGGAGATGATAAGATGAATGGATGTTGGGATGGAAACAGGGACAGATTGACAGATATCATTTAAATCATTATAAGATGTTAATGTTGGAATGAACTTGAGAGAAGAGGAAGCTGAGGTTCTAAAATAGTGGAGGATTTTTCTCAATATCATTCAGCCGGTTTATATAAATGCTGACTAGACCACAGCAGACAGAATATTCAATATTCTTTTGATTACCTTCCTTTTTTAAAACCTGATAGAACTGAGTGTATCATGAGAATATAATCCTGATGTAGGTCACTATTGTTGGTTGAGTTCTGTCCTCCTAAAGTTCATATGTGTAACTATTAACTCCCAGGACCTCAGAACATGACTTTTTTGAAGGTAAGGCCTTTAAAGAGGTAATTATGTTATAAGAAGTTCCCTAGGCCTGACTCTTAATTCAGTGTCTGGTATCCTTTTAAGAAGAGGAAATTAGGACCCATAAGACCACATGAAGACAACTACAAGCCAGTAAGAGAAGGGGTGGGCAAAATGGGTGAAGGTGATCAAAAGATATAAAATGGCTTAATAACTTCCTTAAGTAAGTTCTTAGGATGTAATGTACAGTATGGTGACTGTAGTTGACAATACTGTACTGTATATCTGAAAGTTACTAAGAGAGTAAATCTTAAAAGTTCTTATCACAAGAAAAAAATTGTAACTGTATGAGGTGCTATATGTTGACTACAACTCTTTGGTAATCATTTCTTAGTATATGCATGCATGTGTTCTAAGTCGCTTCAGTCACGTCCGTCTCTTTGTGACCCTATGGACTGTAGTCTGCCAGGTTCGTCAGTCCAAGGAATTCTTCAGGTAAGAATCCTGGAGTAGGTTGTCATGTCCTTCTCTAGGGGATCTTCCCAATCCAGGAATCAAACTCATATCTCTTGTATCTCCTTCATTGGCAGGCAGGTTCTTTACCACTAGCACCACTGGGAAGCCCTTACACTTCTGTGATCATCTTATTCTGTATCACACTGCCTCTCTGAATGAGAACACACACATACACACACTAAGAAATGGTCAGGCAGTCATGATAAATCTTCCGAAAATAAATCAACAGATGATTAATGAGTCCACTTAATCCTAGAGCCATCAGACTCTAGGGGATGTTACTTTTTTAATGTGCACAAGTTTGTTTAGGCTCTTAGTAAGGCTACTACAATGTTTTGCCCCCTAAGAAAAACTGAAATTTGAATTATAAGACAGAAGTCAGACCTCTATAATTTATCATCAGCATCTACACGAATGTGATTCATAAATAAAAAATAATAATAGAGAAAGAAAGAGTCCTCAGACGAAACAGTCCTGCTGACCCCTTCATCTTGGATTTCTAGACTCCAGAGCTGTGAAGAGTCTGTTTTGAAGCTGCCTAGTCTGTGGGACTTAGTTATGGCAGCCCTAGAAAACTTGAACAGCCTCAGAGCCCTTCCCCATGTAGTGCATGTTTAATCTGTGTATTCAGTAGCTCTGTACTATAGCACTGAAGAAGGCACTTTGCCTGATTTGCATTTAGAGGTCTATAGCCTGCTGCCATGTATATTACAGACACTTTGCTCTGTCCTCATTACAACACTGCATTTCTGTCACTTGAGTCTCAAAATAACCAGGTAATATCAGTAAGATTCTTAGGACATTAAAGCTTAGACCATTTTCGTGACCTAGTCAAAGACACAAAACTGGTTAGTGGTGGAGCCACACGATTCTAAGTCAAGTCTTCTGAATCCCTCGCTCTCTAAGAATAGCTGCAGATGTTTAACTGAGCACATATTATGTTATGTGCCAGACTACTTTCATTACCTTACTCAGTCCCCACAACAAACACGGGGACTAGATGCTATCTCAGTCTCCATCTTAAAGATAAAGAAGCTGAGAATTCGAAGCCTAAGGAACTTTCTCATGATTATGGAGTAAGTGGTACTTGACCTCCTCAAGTTTTGAATCTAAGCCGTCGCCTGCTGAAGTCTGCATGTCTAGCCACTGCACCTCACCATCTCTAATTCATCTCAGTCTTCTCTTCACAAGCCTCCTCCTCCACATGTCAGCCTATAGAATGTTCATTAACTATTTTCATGTAATGTTCCAGCTGTTGCTAAAATACCCATCCTCCACACCTCCTGCTTTGCAGAGCAGGTGCACAGGACCCACCTCTGGAGTCAGGAGCTTCCTGCCCTCTTACTGCAGTGGGTGACCTGGGGCTCAACATTTGTTGTCGATGACTGACAATCTCTGATGAAACCACTTCGGGGGCAGCAGGGGTTTGATGCAACTGTATTTTTTCACTCAGCCTTCAGTGGCTTTCCTCCTTGATTCAGGATCACAGCCAACTGAAACTGAAACTGAAATCCTCTCTGACAACGTTTGCTGGATTGCCACAGTGTATTAGTCCAGATCCCCATGGACTGTCTTTTTCTTTGTGCCAGCTTGTCACAGTAGCAGCAGCAAGGAAGGTGACCTAGTGCTTTTAGTCTAGACATGTAGTCATAAGAGGCCCTCGGGTCTCTGGGCAAATTTACAAGCTTTTGAGGCAAGGGCTTGTCTGATAACGAAACCAACACCTGATAATTGACACCCTCAAGAAAGAGAGCTCTGCAAAGAAACGTAGGACTGACAGTCTTCTCAGCACGTCACTTCCCCCAGTCTATGTTTGCTCAGTTTGATGGTGTCAGCTTCATATTCTGAGCCCTCTTTCTAAAAGGCTAGGTTCTTCTCTTCGGCTCCAGAGGTGCTCTCCCTCCCTCCACTGCCTTTTGGAGTCCAGCGCAGCCCCTGATCTCATCAGCAACCCCCACGGGGCTGGTGGGAAAATCCTGTCGCTCTTACCACCAAAGCCCACCATACTCAGAACAAGCATGTCTAAGGAAAGGCCTGAAAAAGAAACCAGCTATCAGATACAGGTCTTTATTTCTGAAATCTTTATGTCCAGATTTCCATTCAGGGATAGAGAGGGCTGCTACAAAGGGGAAAGTGACTGGATAGGACATGAACATGCATAAGAGCCCTATTTTAGATCAGGCAGAGTGAAGAGTATCTCTTCTTGAACTTAAAAAATATTCTCTACCTCCCAAAATAAGCAAATAAAGCTAAATGAAAGTCAAGAATCTCTCTGTCTCTCTCTCTCTGTCTCTCTCTCTCTGTCTCTCTCTCTCTGTCTCTCTCTCTCTCTCTCACACACACACACACACACACACACACAGAGTCTCTGAAACCTCCCATTTTATTTATCGAATTCCTGGGATGCCGGGCGATGTGGTAAGGTGTGAATTCCTTATAAAAAGCAGGCAGCATGTGCGGGAAAGAGCCGCAGACCATTCTACCCAGTCACTCTGGCTGCACTGCAAGCCTAGGCTGGAGAACTAAAAATCTATCTCAGATAATTGACATTTATTTGATTGAAACAGCAGGGTGCCCTCCATCACCATGGGAGGAGACCATATGGAAGAACAGTGCGAGTGGAGATAATGTTTGTCTACTGAGTGTGCCAATGTGTTTAGAGATTATTCACAGGGCTCTGGGGACTCCAGTATGATAATGTTTCAGCCAAATTAGAATCAGATTAATTGCTCTAATCTAATGAAAAGACAATGTTTATCAAATTATTGCTCTTTTCGCCACATGATATTGCAGTGTCATTATTCTTTGGGTTTAAGAAAGGAAATGAAAAGACTCTTGTAGCACATCTGTTCAAGAGTTCTATGATAGTGCTTTTCCCACTGCACCCAGGACTGTAATACAGTCGGCAATTCTGTGAAGTAACCAATAAATTAAAGTAAAAGATCTGTAGTGGATAAATCTGCTGGAGTCCTATGATATCAGTTCATATTTTGATAAGACAATCTAAAGTCAATTAGCTTGTTCCAGACTTGAGAGAGTTTCTTCTTCATATTATGTAGGGAGTGTTTTCCTCTATAAACAGGGAAGTGCTTTTTTGAAAAACCTTAAGTGGCACTTACAACAAAATTCTAAAACTCTTTTTTCAAAATATCAAAATCAGCCCACTTTTTTCAACACCCAGAGAGGAAACGGGGCTCTTACCAACTTGCGGTTCATAAGCCTCTATGGATTCAGGAGAGAGGGTGCAATCGTCTCTTCCCCCAGGGCACAGAGGACTGAGTCGACTTCCTTCCGAGCACCAAAGGAACTGCCCTCTCGCTGCCACCCTCTGGGCCACCATTTACATCTTTGAGGATTCTCAGAGGCTTCATACAGTGACCAGGGCTCACTTTGGAGAGGCCACATCTGAGCCGGTGGCCTCACAGAAAGGTGCTGGCAATCAGTCTCAGCACCTACTAGGCTGCTCGCCTGTCTCCAACAGGGAATTTTGGAGAGAGTTAGAGGACGATTTTTCTGCCATCCACCTCTCCATAGGGGGCCCTGTTGGTCCCTGCAGAGCAGAGAGGAAGGATCAAACAGCACAATTTGTATGTTCACTCTTGTGTGCACACCAATTATTTCAAAACAACAGCAGTGCAAAGCCCTCGGATCCTCTTGAAGGCTGTGGGCAGGTAATAATCAGGTTTCTTCTGAGCCATGTGCAAAGTACAAGCCATTGCCTTTTCTTCTGGAGCCAGTGCCTTTATACAGAAGGATCTTAGCAAAGGGGGCACATCAGAGAAAAAGATAGAAGTTATCTGTCATTATTATTAATTCTACATTTATGTAATAATTCTACAGGAGGGAGAAATCTTACCATCTTCTCTCTTTTGTGATTAGCTCTTCAATATTTAGTGCTTATAAAATACTGGTATCATTGAAGTTCCATGGACTTTATAGTTCACGGGGTCACAAAGAGTTGGACGTGACTGAGTGACTTTCACTGACACTTTCACTTTGATCATTAAAGTTGGAGATACTTCTACTTACCTACTTTCTGTCTCTTTCCCCAAAAGTTTGCTATAGCCTTATATTCAAGATGCAAGCATATAATCATAATCATGGCAAATACATAACCACAAAGGCCGAGCTAAGATTCAGGTCCAGAGTGTATAATTTAATTTATGCTGTTGCTAACTTTTCCTCACTTGTACCCTAAAGTCATTTGTAGGGCTTGAAAATTTTTTTAAAAGGCACGATTATACTATCGTTCCTGAGTTGGTCTAAACAATGTCTCAGATGTCATTATAGCCCACATTTGTGGGGGATCAAGACAAGGTTAGGCCTATGTGAATAGAGTCAATTGCTCTCTGATCCGTCCAAGCTCAAATCTGGCTGTGATTTTCGTGTTGCTGCCTCAACAATGAACTCCCCTGTGCGAAAAAAAGAGTCATTCTCGAGAAATAAATGAGGAATATCATAGCTATACCAATGCCTATGAAAACAGTGTATGTTTTCCAAGACAAAGCACAGAGCTGTAGATCTTCATTAATTACAATGCACTGGAACAAAAGCAAGTGAAACCACTATAATTAACGATGCAATGCCTCTAACCCCCATCTAAATGCTTTCACTTCACTATAATTTAACAGTAAGAGCCTGAGAAATTATTTTAATTCTTATTTTTACAATTCATTTTGGAAGGTTGTGTGACTCAGTCTGAGGCATATTCATACATTGATTTACATTTTTATTTTAAATGCCTTCATTATCAAACTTCTTTAAACCCTACCCTTTCATTTAGAACTGAATTCCAAAACTTTTATTGTAAACCAAGTATTTGCAGTAACATCTGTGGAAATCACACTAATATTGTGAATATGACGAGCATGTATTTTACCTCTTCATGTAGGAAAAATAAATCCACTCTTAACTAATTGAAAGGAATAACTTCAGCAATATATTCAAGTAGTTATCAGTTTGGGTCAACTTCTAATAAACAACAAAGAACAAGCTGCCAATCCACACATACTTATCTAATACTTATAATGTATAAATGAAATGTTTAAAGGAGGGTGAGGTGTCACCCTGACCCACAAGTTAGGCAAAATGAAGAGTAATGAACAATTTAGAGAACAGTTAAATGTTGATTTAAGTGATTCTGACTGTCATTACAAGAGCAATTCAAAAGAGAGAGAAATTGGTGTTGGTAAAGGGAAAGATCACTTTTCCAGTGAAAGTAAGGTTTATGTTGTCCTTAACAGCTAAGTATGATTTCAATAAATGAAGAGATGGGTCAGAAAAATAGCAAAATCAGAGCTTAAAAGAAGGGCAAGAATAAAAGGTCCACTTTCTAACTGGGAGAATATGGAGAGATTGAAAACAGTGGTGGAAATGTAGTGAGAGGCTATGGTCCAAGACAAGCAGATGGACCAAACTTGGTACAGTAGGCAATATTGGAAGCAATGAGGGAGATAACAGCTGTGGGAAGTTGGTAGCTGGATGGACTCGAAAAAGGAGACCCTGGCATCAAAGAGGTAAGACAAAAAGAGGTAAGATTAGGACTTCACCAAAGAGAGGGGCACTGGACTTTCATTCATGTAGCACCATGGTGCTACTGGTGCTAAGTCACTTCAGTCGTGTCTGGAGCGATCCTATGGACTGTAGCCCGGCAGGCTCCTCTGTCCATGGGATTCTCTAGACAAGAATACTGTAGTGGTTGCCATCTCCTCCCCCAGGGGATCTTCCTGATCCAGCAATAGAACCTATGTCTCTTATGTCTCCTACATTAGCAGGCGATTGGGGGGCGGAGGGGGGTGCAGTCTTTACCACTAACACCGCCTGGGAAGCCCAGATACTCATACAAGCTGCTTATTTTCAGAGTTCCCTATTAATGGTAGATGATATCTAAGATTGAGAGCCTTCACTACTTCAATACAAAGTTTGATTTACTCTTTAGAAACTTGAGTCACAGTAATAATAATAGTAATCACACTGGGTAATGTGATAAACTGTTGTCAGCTATTCCTACCTCAAGGTAGGCATTTTTCATTTTTGAGAAAAAGAATTTTGATTAGAGAAAGGCAGACAAACTGACAGCACTCTAAATTTGAGGGAACAGGAAACAGACATCACTAGGTGATGCAATCACCTAGGCGATCATCACTAGGTGATCACTAGGTGCTCAGGATCTAGAACTGTTTGGTGAGGGTCAAACTTCACAGGCTTCTGGGTTTTTTTCTTTATTTTTTCTGTCTTAAATTATGAAAGTGTGATATTTATAACACATTACAGGAGATGTGGAAAATACAGAACAAAATTACATATAGTTCCACTATTTGTTGTTGTTCAGTCATTAAGTCATGTCTGACTCTTTGCAACCTCATGGACTGCAGCACGGCAGGCCTCCCTGTCCCTCACTCTCTCCTGGAGTTTGCCCAAGTTCATGTCCATTGAGTTGGTGATGCCATCCAACCATATCACCCTCAGCCACCCCCTTCTCCTTTTGCCATCAATCTTGCCCAGCATCAGGGTCTTTTCCAGTGAGTCAGTTCTTTGCATCAGGTGGCCAAAGTATTAGAGCTTCAGCTTCAGCATCACTCCTTGCAATGAGTATTCAGGGTTGATTTCCTTTAGGATTGACTGGTTTGATCTCCTTGCTGTCCAAGGGACCCTCAAGAGTCCTCTCCAGCACCACAATTTGAAAGCATCAATTCTTTGGTGCTCAGCTTCTTTTATGGTCCAACTCTCACATCTGTACATGACTATTGGAAAGACCATAGCTTTGACTATGAACAATTATTTTTTAAGTAAATAAGATTTTTAGTTGGAGTTTCAATATCAAACTCAAAAATTAATAGAATATACAGAAAAGTAGAAAGATATGGTAGACCTGAAAAGCACCATGAAACAATTCAACATAATTAACATTTATACAATTTTCACACTACAGTAGAATACAAATTTTATACAAGTTCCCATAGACTATAAGCTAGGAGACACTGGAACATATCCAGGGACATAAAACAAGGTGTAAAAATTTCATAGTCTAAAGGTATTGAAATCATATAGAGTCCATTCTCCTATCACTGTGAAATTATGTTAGAAATCAGTATGAAATATATTTAAAAATAACCCACATATTTCCAAGTGCAATGTCATATTTACCAAGGGAGATCTTTGACTTAGCCACTGAAATCCTCAATAAAGTTAGAGGACTGAAAAACACAGAGGGTGCTTGCAGAGAAGAAAACATTTACAAGAGAAATTAATACCAAAATAAGAAATTAATATCAAACATACCTTTGATAAAAAACCCATGTATTTGGAAATTAGGCTTCTGTTTTAATCAGCATAGTCTGTGCAGAAAATGGACATGAATAAAATATGAAAAAACATTTTTAAAATAAAAGACAAAGCTAGTGTAGATTGCATGAATGAGAGAGAACATATAAAATGTAACTTCAAAGTTACATGAAGACTGTAACATTGATGAGGTCACTAACAGAAATAAAGCGGTTATAAGAAGGAACCCATTTTAGAGATAAGTGAAAGATTTCAATTTTTCTCCTTCACTTATGCTGGCAACAGTTGGAAATGCATTATTGGAGCAAGGGCAGAAGCTACATTAGTAATGCAGATTTGGAAGTTATTTAACATAGAAGTGATATCTGAAGTCTAGAGAGGTACATGTGGGAAGCAGAATAGAGAATATGCCTTTAGCTTTGGAAAACAGGAATAGGGATGGAATTGAGAGTAGCATAGGAGATAGCAAAAGACATGGAAAAAGAGCAGGGAAAGAAAACAGGAAAGCATATCACTATAAAAGTCAATGAGAAGAGAATTTTTTTAATGGGTAGTCAGTGTTATCAAATGTCTGAAGAGTCAAAGAGATAAGAACCAAGGAAAGTTTTTTAGATCTGGAAAGAAAGAAATCAGTATTCATTTCTGGAAAGTGAAACTCAATGCACAGGGGTAATACAAATACAAAACAGATATCAAGTGATTAAGGGTTCAAGTGTCAGAGAAGAGAATGATTTGGCAGAAGAAAGACAAAGAGAAATGGTAAAAAAAATGATGTCCAAGAATATAAGGGAACCCATAATTAGAGCCAAGAACCTGCTATCTTTGAGTTTCAAAGATGGGATGAGAGTGGAAGGAGGGTGAGTGATTTGCTAGTGTGAAGCAGGGGATACAAAGATCTTAGGGTTGGTTTCAACACTGAACATCTTGCCTTTTCTCTATTATATCATTTCTCTTAATCTTCTGTGTAAAATCAATATGACTTTCTTGGGAGTTTAAGAGAAAAAAGACTAACTCCTATGAAGAATATTTTGGGTCAGTGAGAGATGAAAAGAGCTGACAAGCATAGTGGGGGCAGATTAAAGTTGGACCCCATATATTAGCTGTGCTCTAGATGTATGTGGTTCAGTTGTCTCATCCAGCATGAGAGCATGCTCAATTGTGTCCGACTCTTTGCAATCCCATGGACTGTAGCCCGCCATGGAATTTTCCAGGCAAGAATACTGAAGTGGGTTGCCATTTCCTACTTCAGGGGATCTTGCCGACTCAGCGATCAAACCCACATGTCTTGCATCTCCTGCATTGGCAGGTAGATTCTTTACCACCGGCGCCACTTGGGAAACCCTCCAGTCTCCTCCAGTAGTGGGTGGAAATTAGTCAGAGGAAAAGAGAAAGGCCCTGAAGGAATAGTCTCAGGCAGAATTAGCTCAATGCAGCCTTAAATATTGGACATAAGGAAATAAAAGATGCTGGAGAGTATAGGATTGCAGCAGCTCACCCAGGTATCTGGAGTGGAGGTGCCTAACGTATCTCAGAGAAGGCAATGACATTAGCATGGGCTGGGGGAAGGACAGATCTAACTTTAGAGTCCAGCTTTACCACTGGCGGGTCACATTTCTTCATGAAAGTCATTTAACCTCTCTGAAATTGGGCAATAGATGTTCCTAGATCACACAGATGTTGTAAGGATTAAGTACTTTGAGGCATGTGAAGTGCTATGAAGGATATCTGGTACTCAAGTACACAAGTACTCCATCATCACAAGTACTCCAGAAGCAATAGGTGTGATGGTCACAGCTGAATTCATGCTAGTGCACTGAGAGAAGGAAACAAGCAGCAGATGGAGCAGCTGTTGGCGGAAAATGAGAACCTAAAGTTCAAGATCTCAGTGGTATCACTTGGTGAAGTTGGTTGGGGTCACAGTGGAATCCTGAGGAATGGACTATAATAGAAAACATGAGACTGCAAAAATGATGAGTGTTTGCCTGAATCTCACATTTCCTGGCTATGTTAAATCCAACACTAGGTGATCTGTGTCTGTGAAGAAGCACAGGACTTGGCAACGGCCACTGGGTGGGGTTGGGGAGAATCCCTGGTGTCCCCCTGTGTCCCTTCTTCGGCCAGTCTTTGGAACCTGTTCTCAGTGGCACAGACAAAAGTCACCCAGCCCCCCACTGCCATTTGATGCCACACTACCTAAAGGGTGCCCCAAGGCAGGAAATATGCTGGTGTGGGAAGATTTCCAGGAACATTCTATTAATCTGGCAGGGCAGAGGTAAGGAACTACTTCTCTCCGTGTGTGTGAGAGTATCTAACAATCTACTCACAGACAATTGGTTTCTGAGTTCTCTCCAAAACCTTGCTGGGACAGGGTCAGGTTGAAGGAAAGAAAAAAAAGAAAGAAACTAAGAAAGAAAGAAACCGTCATCTTACTGTCCAAGATTTTCAGAAGAGGCTGCTGTTCAAAGCTAGTTCAATGTGACAGTCTTATGAATCCCATGAAAGAATGAGTTCCAAGGTTAGATAACTTTGAGAACTACCGAATTCAGTGAAGTTAAA
Organism: Giraffa tippelskirchi; assembly: GCF_054371585.1. Classification (NCBI taxonomy): domain Eukaryota; kingdom Metazoa; phylum Chordata; class Mammalia; order Artiodactyla; family Giraffidae; genus Giraffa; species Giraffa tippelskirchi. Next base: position 124,985,504 of record NC_137283.1, read on the forward strand.
TAGGTTTCTTTCCTGCAGGGTTCCTCAGAGCCTTTAACATGTTAATGATGTATTCAAAATCTCCACAATGAATTCTTTATTTCTAGACCTCTGTGACCATAAAACACTTGTTTTCATCGGGCATCTAGAGGGACAGTGGGGAAGTGTGACACTGAGCCCATGGATAATAATTCAGGGCCTACAGTCCCAGAGCCAGGGCCCTCATCTACCACTGAGGGGTGGAAATCACAGGGCAAAAATCAAATATAGCCAGTAGGGAATTTTCCTCTTTCTGGAATAGATATACAGGGTAATATCTAAGGACATGCCAAGATATATCAGACCTACTGCCCACCATACACTCCTACTGAACTGTGAAGGGATGAAGGACTGTGACAGAAAAGACTCGGGCATCATCCTTGGAACAGACAGCAACTAGCTACACTCATGTATGAAAACAGTGTGACCAGAGGCTCACAGGAACCTAACTGTTTATCTCCCCTAGGAACAATGATTCAGCATGTGCTAATTCAGGGTTTGTGGTGACTTTATAGAACATACTACCTTGAATGGTGAGAATCTATTCACTGTTCACCTGAAACTATCACAACATTGTTTGCTAATCGACTATACCCCAATACAAAATAAAAACAGTTTCAAAAAAAGAGAAAGAAAACAATAATCTTAGCTGAAAATTACTGCACAGGTACCAGGAACAACAGCATGTACTCTATGGGGATAATCTTCTTCAATTTCTATAACAATCCCATGAGACCAGTAGTTTACCCCTTTCACACATGAGGAAACAGAGGCTTAGACTTATCTGAGGTTCTAGGATTCAAACTTCCACAGCCTGACTCCAAAATCTCCTCTCTTAATCCCTCTGCTATATAGAGTCTCACTAGTTTTTTCACCCTGAACTGGTAAGATGTTGTGATATTCCCTGATCACAAACAACCCACGCCTGGGTGCTTGTTTCTGTGTTTCCTCACCTCCTTATGCAAAAAACAAAACAAAACAAAAAAAAAATCTACCACATACTCAATAATACTGTGAGAGTATTATCAACTTTGCACTAGACATTATAAAAGCTGGGAGAATATTACATTGCTTTCCAAGTCTCAGATGCACAATGCCCATCAACCTTTTAATAGTTCATTAATGAGATGCTGATGCTGCCAAGCAGTCCTCCTTGTAGACCAAGGAAACAGCACTCACTGCTCATTCTACAACAGTGTCTTCCTCTGCCCCAGTCGCTGCAGCCAGTGAGAAAGAAAGGAAAAGGAGTTGAAATATTACAAGACAGCCTTTCCTCCAGGTCTCCAGATCACTGAGAACAGAGCTCTCCCTGCATCCTGTTGCCTCTTTGGTCTCAGGGCTCTGAGTTAATAGATGGCTCTGAGACTAAGATGTTGATGAGGCAGGACTCATGAGATATAATCAGCAAGTATCTTTACTTTTGCCTTCCACTATACCATTATAGGGCTTCCCTGGTGGCTCAGACAGTAAAGAATTTGCCTGCAATGCAGGAGACCCAGGTTCAATCCCCGGGTATGGAAGATCCTCTGGAGAAGAAAATGGCTACCCACTCTTGTATTCTTGCCTGAAGAATTCCATGGACAGAGGAGCCTGTCAGGCTATAGTATATGGAGTCACAAAGAGTCAGACACAGCTGAACAACTAACACTTTCACTTTCATACTATTAAAATTTATTCAGTGAAGGAAAGTCTTTTCTCTCTCCCAGAAGCAACCCTGGGCAATACTATACTTTTCAGTTTACTGTGAGAGTTCAAAATGCTTCCAAGCACATTAGATCACAAACACAGGCTCAATCTGGTAACTACATCATCTTGGCTTAGCTTTCTCTTCCTCTCCTGGTCTTATACTTCCAAAACCTCCTCCCCATCTTCTTGTCCTGCCTGGATATACTGGGGGAAGGTAAAAAAGGAAAGAAAGGCTTTATTTGATTGGTAACACTGCAAGATAGCATCATGCTCTCCGGATCTGTCAAGTGTTTAAAGCTCTTATTTTTGAGGCACATTTGAGAGCTCCTTGGGTTCTCAAGCATCATCACCCTCTGTTGCTACTTCTTTGACTCAAGCAATGCATCTCCAGTCAGGCTGGTGACTTGATTTCTCCTGCAGTTGCTAGGACTCCATTAGTGACCTAAAAGCTCACTGTCTGCCAGGGTGCCACCACCCTTCCAATCAGCACTATCAAACAGGACCAAAGACACCACATCCAACTCTCTCTCATGAATAACCCACGTTTCTCATGGGAAATACTCACAAATTCCTTACCTGAACAAACTCAGGGGATATAGGCTAATCCTGGTATTAATATATCAGAAAAAAATCATTCCTCCAGTGCCAAGGCAGTTAGGCTGCCCATCCCTTATGTTCTAGATTCCCCATATATAATAAGAGGCAAACCCTGTCCATGGTGTCTGGCTAACTACAGGCGCACTTTTAAGATCTCCAAGTACAGAAGTCCCCTACATACGAACCTTCAAGCTGTGAACTTTCAAAGATGTAAACAGGTTTTCCATCAACTTCAGGTGTAAGTAAAATTGCAGCTTGTCCTCCATCTCCTATTACTGGTGATCCTTTAGCTCTACCATCTTCCACCTCCTCTCCCCACTCTAGTCGGTAACTCTTCTTGCCTGTGCATTCAATGCCAGCCTCTGTATGCCAGCTGTTATACTGTATTCCTGTACTTTTCAAGGTCCCATACTGTAAGATTAAAAATGCTTTCTTTGTGTTTTTGCTTGTTTTTTATGTATAATTTGTGTGAAAAGTATAATAAACCTATTACATACAGTATTACCTAGCTGATTGTGTTAATTGGGTACCTAGGCTAACTTTGTTGGACTTGCAAACAAACTGGACTTACAGACATACTCTTGTTATGGAACTCATTCCTATGTAGGTAACTTACTGTAGATTTGTTGAAGGCCAGAGGCAGTTACCTTCCAAACCTTGCCCTTGACGGTAGAGGGAGCAAAACTCATACCTCAACCAGCATCTTCCTCCAAAGAAGCCCTTTACAAAAATTCCCTGTCCATGGATAGGAACCTTCTCAACTATTTTCTATACGCAAAGTGAGTAAAAGATTGACGAGTCATAAAACCAGGTTTTAAGCGCCTACTTCAAAATTCCAAACAGATGCTCTGTCTCACAACTCATTCTGGTGTCTGATATCGATCATATCTTGGTACCTTGGGTAAGCTTCCAATTTAACATTTTGTCTATCTATATATTCCTTTTCCCAAGACATAAAAAGCATTTTCCAATCACTCAAGAATTTGGAAAGCACAGTCGAATGTGGATGCCATGTTGTAATCCATTTGCAGTTACACAGAGTAGTCTTCAAGTTTTTAAATTTATTTTGTCTTCTAAACTCACACAATTACAGTAATTGGAAAAATTACAAAATGAAGCAATAGACTTTTCACACAATTATTTCCTAAAGAGATAATGAAAATTCTTCTTTCAAAAGTAAACTTGTAGGGTTAACAGAAGATCAAGTCCCTCATGTACTGGGTACACAGTTTGCAAAATAAACTAGCACAGCACTTTTTTCCAAAATGGTTATTAAATTTTGCCTAGGTAGGTATTGTTTTGACAACTTTTATTTCTCAGGGACCAAATTCATTTTTTTCTCTCCTTGTTTCAAGGTCAGTGGTTGGCTCATTATCTTCGTATGCTTTTATTAAAGAAAAACACAAGAATTTTTTGTTAAAGCTTAAAAGGGTATAACTCTTCAAGCAACTCTTAACCTAGAGTCATTTCTCATTTCTTTAATTCTTCTCCTTCTTTTTAATATGGAGTCAGAGCTAATAATTCTTCCCCTTAAATCTTTAGTGTTAATAGGGCCACAAAAAGCATTTACCCTGACTCTTGCAGAACCCAACTATTCTTATTTCTACACTGAGGTGTTTAAGTCACCCCAGTGGTCTCCTTTTTCCCAAAGCAAGTTATTCTCCAACCTAAAAGGCAAAGCCTATGGACTTATCAGGGAACTTTCAGGGGCACTGAGCTACTAACAAGGCTAGACCAGCCTTCACAAGGCTTAGAGTGGCTGCCTATTCAAGATATTTGGATAACATTATTTAAAGCCAGCTAGCTTATTTATTTGAATATGTACACAGTAAAAACCTTAGGAGAATATCTGAAATGTCTACACACAAAGTCACAAAATATAATCCCCAGAATAAATTGGACCTGATCATGTCACCCGCTTCTAACAACTTGTGGTTTGCTTTCCACTACTCAGGGCAGCGGTCTCCAAAATAAGGTGTGTGCACCAGGGGGTGAACAAGATGAGCCACTGGGAACAGAAGTAAAATGTCAGAACTCCTAGTCTTAGACACCTAAACTGTAAAGAAGGTAGCTAAGGATTTCTAACTGACCTCAAGGATTTGACAGTGGAGCCCTCAGCTATTCAGTTACTTGAACACAATACATTTCAGCTTCCGTATTCCAGACCAAGTGGACTTACAGGGTATATGGAATACCTTTAACTTGATTAGCCATCACAAAAGGGACAAATGGCTTAAAGAGATTTTTCAAAAAAGCTGTGGATTAAAGACAGTTCTAATGAAGCCAATGAATAACAAGAAAATGCCAAGACAAAGGTTTCCCCCATTTGCAGTCTGAACTCTGGTCAACCATAAGAGAAAGTGAATGCAGCAATGAAATAATCAGACTTGTCACTGAGTACAGTTATTTTCAAAAAATAAGCACAAAATCTATTCCTTCTACATAAACGTGATGGTGTAAGGAGAGAGGAAATAATTTACTTCCTGGAGAAACCTCTGAGAGAGCATTTCAAATAGATGTTTAGAATTATTTTCTTTGTTATATGATTTTTGTCACTGGTCATGATATGTATCATCTTCAAGGACTGCCAAAATTAGAGACTTAACCTTCTAATTTCCTAACCTGTTTAAAAATTTCCAGATGAATATTCCAGTGGCTTGAACACATTGTAAACACATCATATAAAATATGAAAACAAAGCACTTTCAAATTCATTTGCATATTGATAAGCAATTGACAGCAGGGAAGGTGTACATAGCAGACAAATTAAAACAAAAACTTTGCATAATTGGTGGATAGTTTTGAAAAATACCTATTATAATTTGCAAGTGAAACCAACAATTCATTTCTTTCACTTGCATCCATGTATCTCTGTGAGTTATCATTTTGGCTGTGATGCCATTTAAACCACACATTAAGGAAAATTAATCTTGAAATAATAGCTTTTAAACAGCTGTATCAGTGTTAAGCCAAGATTTTCAAATATAATTAAGCACATTCACTAACATCACTCTCATTAAGCATCATCATTATTACAAGGAAGCCAAAAGGTTTTGTAAGCCATTAATACTTACAATAAAAATTATTTTAGATAGTCATTCTACCTTCAGTTTATCTTTCTAAATTTACATATTTGTATATTTTATAATGTATACAGTATAGTACTAATATAGTGTTACATGTAGACAATTTATGGAAAATATAGTTAGAACAAATGCTCAAATTATTTTACTGAGAGAGAAGATGAACGAGCAGAAAGCACAATTTGTAAACTTAAGTTCAGGCTTCCTGATCTGGCACAGTTTCTTTGCATTCTAGAAGCCTCTTTATCTGTCAGTTTCTGCCCACTGTCCCCACAACCACTGGCATCATGTTTTAGTCAGTCTGACTAGCTATCTCCTAAACGCACCAAGCTCCCTCATACCTCTGTGTCTCAGCCTAGAATGTTTTGTCCTTTCTTGTCCATGGCAGAATTCCAACTTTTCCTTTAAGACTTAGACCAAAGGAAATTTTCACCTCCTCTGTAGAAATTTGCTGCTCTCTGCTAGACATATGTCAGCAGGGAGATTTGGTTTATGGGGAAAGATGATAAAGGAAGTATGGTGACTTTAAGTCTCAGTTATGCCACCTGAAATCTGGATATGAGGTCATTGATCCTCAGTTTCCTCACTTGTGAAATGGAGATTCTGTTACCCCATATATAGCAGGGGTCAGCAGACTTTTTCTTTAAAAGGCCAGAGAGTAATTACTTTTGGCTTTGCAAGCAAACCTCTCTTGTTAACTACTCAATTCTGCCTTCTGTAGCCCAAAAGTCGCTGTAGACAATACATAAACAAATTGTCGTCGCTGTGTTCTAATGACTCCTTACCAACAAAAACTGTTGACATGCTGGATTTAGTTCATGGACCACAGATTGCTAATTTCTGCTTACAGAATTGTAATGAAGATTGAAGTAACCCACACTACCTAAGTAGGACCCTGGCATATAGTGGGTAGTCAGTCTCATGTGCTAGGCCTGGGGAAGCATCAGTGCACATGATTCCTGCAGTCATGCAGTGGGGAGATGGATATGGAGCAATCACAAATTAAGTAAATAAAACCTCCTGCCCACCTCCGCATGCTCAGAGTTAAACTGATCACTGTCATCAAAGGCCTGTGAAATCCTCCTCTGTTGCCTTCTTTTGTTTGCCATAGTTCTATGAAGAAAGTACAGACGGTGTTATGAGTGTGCATAGCAGCACAATGTGGAAATGACACTGCAACCTGAGCCATGACTTAGCCACATAAAGGAAGGGAAGAGAGAGGAAGTGTGTTCCAGACAGAGACCAACATGTGCAAAGGCCCTGAGGAGGAAAGTAGTTCAGCCCACTTGCAAAACAAAATGAAGCAGAGTTTAGGGGTCTGGAGAGTCTAAACATCAGGCTATGTAGGTATAGTGGGGTGAGAGGCTTCATAGGATATGTAAAGGACTTGGAATTTGATTGCAAGCTTCAAAGGGAAGTCTTGAATAGTCTTTAATGATCTCATTCATATATCCAACATACAGAAGTTAGTGTGATTATTATTATTATAGAAGTTAGTGCATTATTATTAAGGCAACAAAAAAAGTTTGTGAAGCAGTAATAACTAACAACACCTGTGAAAGGAATTCCTCCTTCAAACTCTCCCCAAAAGCCTTTTCCACTGGACCCTCTGTTTCCTTCTGGGACTGTCTGATGCAGGCCAGTAAGAAAGTTGCTTTAGTCCTGGAGCTAAAGGTGGGGCTGGGATGCTCTCCCCATTTCAGAGGAGGACGAAGCAGGGCAGCAGCCACTGGGAGTGGGCATCTCCCAGGGACAAGAGGGCTCATGGTCTCCAGGGCACGAGGAGTCTGATCCCGCACAGGGGTCCGTGTGGCCACTGGGGCACAGGCAGCCATGGTGAGTCATTCTGCCCCACGTGACTGTACAAGCCAACAGCGAAGCTCAAAGTGGGCCCAGCACTGGTAACCTGGTGATATAGTGGGTAAAATGTTTCTGATTTCTGGGGGTGGCTGGAACCTCTGATCTCTGTGTGGGTCCGAAGCACAAGTGACATCCTGAGCTTTTGATTGACATCTGAAGTAGAGGGTAGTCTCGCAGGATTGAGCCCTTAACCTGTAGAATCTGATGCTGCCTCTGGGTAGATGGTGTCAGGATGGAGTGGTCGTGGCAGGACATCAGCTGGTGTCCGATGGTGGGGTAGTATGGGAAAACCCCCAGACAGCAGAAATGAATGCAGAAATCCTTCAAAGGGGACCAGATAGCAACATGGAATACCTAGAAACAAGACCCAAAGAGGGGGCAGAAGCAGAAACCAAGAGGGGCAGATGAAGATGGACGGACAGAGCCCGAGGGAGACAGCGTAAGCTCGATAGATTTCTGAAGTACATTTATCAAGGTAAATTGCTTTTGTCACATCCCGCTGTTTGTGAACATGAGTAAGTTGTTGCCTGTTGTCACTGACCTTTACGATGCTGATTAGCCGCTCAGCAATTAACTGGTATTCCCCTGATGGTCTTAACTCTGTACTAGAGGAGAGAGCCACAACAGGTCCCTGGGGTGGAAGAAGAGGAGAGAAAGCCTGCAGAGGAGGAAGTTACTGTACCAACTGCAGAACTGTGAGCCCCATAGGCTTCTTGTTTGTGGTTCTAAAAAGGAATAATCATACCATGCATTTATTAAATTTAAAAATACTTCCTATCATCGGCAACATAGCAGAGCTCTCCTCCACTTGCTGTACCTAAACCCTGAGGCTGAGATGGGTTAGTTACACATCAAACATGGCATACACCACAGGGACCCAGAGCTGGGAGGCACGCGCCCGCCCCGGCCCTGAGCCCCAGGTGCGTTCTCATCTGCCTCACCTCCTCAGTAACCAGGTAGAAGGCTGGATGCCTTGCTGGAAATCAATGTGGAAACATTTGTTCTTCTGAACCTTCATTTCAGAGCACCTTCTTTGACTCTGGTTTCAGGCAATAAGATTAGTGGACGGTTTCTCCAACACAAAGCTAAGATCTTGGCAACCCTTTCAAGCACTATTTTTAGGTTCTCCCCACACACACAAGAGAAAGAGGAATCTGAGGCAGAGAGTGTAGACTTACACAAAGAGCTTCCACACAGGGCCTAACGTACAGATCTTCAGTCACTCAGCACACCTCCTCTGGCTCTGCCATACTTAAAATATCCAACACTGAGCCCACAGGTCATTGCACTCGTCAGCCTTCAGAGCAGAAAGTTCTAATATGATGAGGAAGATGTAGTCCCAGAATAATAATATATAAATGTACTTACAGAGTCATCACACAATCATCCTAATTGAAAAGTGAGACAAAGTACACATTTATCCTATTGACACCAAGGGAAACTTGCATTTTGGTCTCTATCCACATAGATGCACTGTAGTGCCATTGTTTATAAGTTTCTTTAAGGAAGAAGAGAAGTTAAGGCTATTGTCAATATGTGTTCATGTCCAACAGTGATGCTAATACGATAGCTCTGAGATCGGGACAGCTCCAGGATGAATCTCATGAAACTGCTGTAAAAAGTGAATGGACTTAGGGCCCACGTGAAAGGCATGTGGATGCAAGCCGATAACCAGAGCATCCACCTGGGCCACTGCCCCTCTTCACAGACAACACTCTGAAACAGCTGGGCCATGTGGTTTTATTACTAAGTCCTCATGGCATGCAGCTCTGATCAGCATTAGTCTGGAAGAGAAGAGAAGAATCTAGAAGGAAAAAAAAAACAAACATTATTGGTTACTAACATTCCTGAGAAGTGGTTGAAATCTTGTTCTCACCTTCATTTCCCTAGGAGTGGGGATGCGAATGAGTTCGTGTGGATGGAAACGGGAGTCAGCAAAGACCAACTGTGGCAAGAGGCTGAATTGCTGACCCTCAATGGCAGATGCCACCACCCAGTAAACACAAGGCAGCAGAGATACCACCCAGCATTTTCCTAGCCCCCTTAACCAGTTCTCCCGGCAGGGATAAGACAGGTGTCGAAAGGTGGAGATGGAAATGAACAGAAGGTATAAGATTTTTAAGACAGGACAAGGGAAGAGTGTATATATGGAGCAGGGAGAGGCAAACTTAGTTCTTATGTGTCTATTAACTTTAAACACCGTATGGGGAGACTTTGCCCCAGCCTCTAAAGCAAAACTTGGTCAGTGAGCTCATTCTCTCCTTGGCCTGGTCATAAGCACAGGGAGATAACAGAAGGAATGATGGCAGGTCTCCTCTCGTTGGCATCGGAGCCAAGGGATTTCCACAGTAGCCCAGTTACTCCTCATGATAACCACAGGAGGTTAAGCACTACTAATGGCCCCATGGTACAGAACAGAAACCAGCACGTCCAGAGGCTAAGCCCTTACCCAAGTCCTACAGCCAGTAAGCAGCAGGTAGCAGACCAAAATGGGCTTCCCAGGTGGCACTAGTGGTAAAGAACCCACCTGCCAATGCAGGAGACTTAAGAGACATGGGTTTGATCCCTGGGTCAGGAAGATCCATTGGAGAAGAAAATGGCAACCCACTCCAGCATTCTTGCCTGGGAAATCCCATGGAGAGAGGAGCCTGGAGGGCTACCGTTCATAAGGTCACAAAGAGTTGGACGTGACTGAAGTGGCTTAGAGCACACACACACACACACACAGCACACCAAAATGAAAATGTGTCTGATTCCAGAACCATGTTTCTCTAGCCATGTTTCTACTGCCACAAAGCAGCTCTTCTCCAAGGAGGGAGCAAAAATGAGGGTAGGGGGATTACTATGTTAATAATCTAATGTAACTATTATTGTTATTCACAAAATAACAACAATTTGGTGTGGTTAAATGACTTTTTCAGGGTCACATAAAGTATTAAATTTTTCAAACTTCTCCAAACCTGATTTCATCCAGGAATTATGCTAAGGCAGGCAAGGCCCAAATTGGGTTGAATTTAAGCTTATGTCATAATAGTGATAATTGCTTTAAAGAAATAAAAACTTCGCTTTGAAATAAAAAAAAAAAAAATGAGGGTACATTTTGGTCACTGAGATTTGGTGAGTATAAGACCCAGTGTGCCTCCTGATTACAATAAGGTTAGATTTCCTTGCAACAGTGGATTACTTTTTGTTTCTGAAAGGGAAAACACTCCAGTTTTCTTCTACTCACCTTACCACTTCCAACACCAATGTGTGGGTTTTCCACACCAAGCAATTCTGACACTAACTACCTGGAGTTGGCATAGACCCCATAAGTAAAGGGCTCAGTCCCACAAGACTGACCTCCCCAGATTATCACCTGTGCTTCTGACAAACCCACTATAAAGTACTCAGGACCTCTTCCTCAGATTTGATAACTTTCTAAAACTCAGGAAAGAGGGGATGTCCCTGGTGGTCCAGTGGTTAAGACTCCATGCTTCCAATGATGGGGATGTGGGTTTGATCCCTGGTCCTACATGCCATGTGGTGCCACCAAAAAATAAAAAAATAATAAACTCAGGAAAGCACTTTACTTATTATGACATGTTTATTATCAAAGATATAACTCAGAGGGACTTCCCTGATGGTCCAGTTGTTAAGAATCTGACTTCCAATGAAGGGGATGCAGGTTCCATCCCTGGTCAGAGAGCACAGATCTCACATGCCTTGGGGCAACTAAGCCTGTGTGTAGCAATTAAGACCCAATCCAGCTAAACAAATAAATAAAATTCCAACTCTCCTCTAATCAAACAGTAAATATGTCATTATCTTCTTCCCTCCCACCTATGCACAAAGAATTAAAGCAAAAATAAAGATACAACTTAGAAACAGCCAACTGGAAGCAAAGCATTGAGCATGGTATTGGTGGTGGGGGGTGCACAGGGCTCCCACGCTCCCTCACAGGGTTTGCCACCCTCCAGCACTTTCCTGTGTTCAACAATCCAGAAGGGATCCCTTCTGTTAGGATTTTTATGGAGGTTTCATTACAGAAGCAATGTTGATTAAATCACTGGCCGTTTGTGATTAAGTTAACCTCCAGTTCCTCTCCCCTCCCCCAGAGGTCAGGGGGTGGGGCAGGAAGTTCCAACTTTTAATCACATGTTTGGTTCTTTTGACAACTAGCCTCCTTTAGAGGTTATCCAGGAATCCCCTGGCCACAAGTATCTTCTTAGCACACAAAACAATACTTGTCACTTCAAAAACTCAGAAGGTTTTAGAAGCTCTAAGCCAGGAAATGGGAGCAGAAATCAAATATATATCTTATTATGCGATATTTTCTTTGTTCCTTTTTTTTAATCACAAGAAAATGTTTTAATCTTTTCTTTTTTTTTCCCCCCAAACTTTAAGCTTTTTATTTTGTATTGAGGTATAGCTGATAAAAAACGTAGTTTCAGGTGAACAGCGAAGGGACTCAGCCATATATAATCATGTGTCCATTCTCCCCGAAACTCCCCTTCCATCCAGGCTGGCACATAACATTAGAAAAAAATGTTCAGTAACAGCAACATTTATCCCCCCATCCATGGTGGTGTGCTAAGTGCTAAGTTAATTCATATTAAATTGTTTTTAAAAATCAAGTCCTTGGTCTGAAAAGGCCTCATGTTTATACACAACGGGTTTAGGCTGGGAGCTATGTTTAGGATTAAGATTCCCTTTGCAAGAAACTAAGACTGGACTTTTTTTCTTGCAAAGGGAATCTTTGCAAGAAAAAAGATTCCTCTTACTCAAAGTCACATTGCCAGCAGTTTTACAAGGCCTCTGAAAATGATCAAGTTAACTAAGAAGATAAAGATTTGCCAGATAGATGTCCTTGGCAATGTACAGCTCCTCGTCTGCAATGAGACACAACAGGAAACTTGAAAATGCAAAGTTTGTGAGAATATAATCTATCTAATGGACAAGACCAAATTACTCCATATGACAAAATTAAAAGAATGTGTATTCAGGCAGCAGCTTCTTGTTACATATTTATTCTATTACATTGCAAATTGCTACAGTGACCAGACAATCTAGAAAAGAAGGAAGAGTCCGTATGCTTGTCCAGAATCATTGACATAACCTTAGCTTTAACGGTCCAAGTATATGGTTTCTATTCTTAATTACAGGCTCTCAGAGACACCCATGTACTCCACATCTGTCTCTGGAAGAAAAAAAAAAATCCTTTCTTAAATTGATTTGCCCTTTGTCACTGTCACAGATATGTTTTCCCTGTTTTGACAGGTAGTTGTAATTCTATTAGCAGCCCATCGACTTCCCTGTGAAATCGATCTGTGTTGGGCTGGCCGGGTCTTCTTAAACTGACTGATTTATTGCTTCTGCATGTTTTTAGAAAGAGAGAGCACATGCATGCTCACAAGTGAGCTAAGAGTCCACCGGTGAGAGAGGAAGAGGGAAAGGCAAAGAGACACTCTTCTGTTGCCACAAAGTATAAAGTATCTAAACAATTGTTGAAAACAAATCATCTCCAGCCTCACTGTTGGCTGTCTTGATGGCAGGTGAGTTGCGACCTTTTGTCGACAGCCTAGTTGAGATGCCTGCTGATGCCAGTCAGGATAAATGACTGTCACTCTCCCTTATTAATTTATCTTACTGCCTCATGTATAAACTAGAAGGACTCACCTCAGATGTCCTCGATGTCAATCTATCGTGTTTGCCTAATTCTCCTCCCAGCTCACAGTAACCAGAACATGAGTAGCTGCCTCCGGTGCCCCTGTCTCTGCCTGTAATCTTGCCCATTGAAAGGAAAGCACCCAGCCCAATCACAGGAGATCACAGTTAGCCAGAGGTCAGAGACAGAAATCACCACTGCATTTTGTTTAAAGCCACATCAGCAAAGAAAAGAAGGGAAGGGAAACATAATAAACACCGTTGTCTTAAAGTTCTATCCAAAGATTTACAATGGAATCAAGCAGTGCTAGATGAAAATAATATGTGTGAAGACCAGACAACCTAAAAATAAGTTGATTTTTCTGATACTAAAGAACAAGTCATTGCAGTTACATACCTTTACAAACTGAACATGATTCTAAATATTCTCGTGTTAACTTCATGAACATAAATATGATTAGTAACGTCTCACGAGTACCATTTGTAATTTCACCCTTGAGCAGTATAGTGGAGAGCCTAATTTTAAGCAGAATTATTACCAGGAAATACAATTAGGTAGGCAAATTCCACTTGCACTCTTTCTTCTCCTTTTATATATGTATAGGTGCTTCTACCAAGATACTCAACTCATCCTTAACTTCCAGGATAACACTGGAGCTTTCTCTGTCTTCCTTACCCAAACCTTCTCAGATGTCAGGCCAACAAAGTGATAAGGGCATGTTTATACAAATGATAAACCAACAAGATTTAGTGTATTAACTCTCCCCATAAGATTCTACATTTTAACTGGGAATTTTTATAGATATAAAACTTAAACCCAAAATAGAGAAGACTGGTAAGAACCCTGGGCACCACTGAAGACAGATTGGTGGATGGAGGGATGGTGGTTGACAGGTTTACCTTTCAATAGCCTTCAAATGACACTCCTAGGATAGTGCCAGTTCTCAATTACAAACAGTGACTCTTCTTTCCTACATAGCCCTGTAGAAACTGACAATCCTATGCTATGCTATGCTTTGTCCACTGGGGTTAGCTGAGAACCCTGAGGTTTCCAGGTTAAAGCTGGCCAACAGCTTTTACTCTTGGAAGGTGATCACAGTCTGACATAGTAGCAAATAGATGCAGAGGAGCCTGGTAGGTGCCAGCTTGTTCTCACTCTGCTCTGTTCCACGTCCAGCTCTTCTTGACAACTGATGGCCCTACTGGCCAACAGTGGCCCCAGGCATATCATCAGCTGCTCCGCTGTAGACCCTCAGGGGGAGTAACCACATAGACTCCAGTTTCCCAAAGACTTTTCCATGGTTCCACTTGGCAGCTGGATGAGCTTAGCTTCCCAGATCAGTCAACACAGACTTCCCTGTAAGCTCTGACTTGTTTATCCGGCCATCACTTCAGGCAAATTGGTTAGGAACTCCTTGGATCCTCCAACTCCTTGGACCCTACTTTCCAGTTTCTCCCATGTTTGTTTCAGGTCTAATTGCTATAAGAAATCTCCTACTCCCACAGTACCCAGAGTGGCCCTGCTGTGAACTATAAGCCCTGACTGATATGGTCCCTTGCAGAGGGACTTTACAGAGACCTATCCCACACATGCAAGGCCATGCACGTGTGCACGGTTCCCAGCTGAAAACTATTGCTTGTTACCAAGAACCATAATCAAATCAAGGCTATATTATCTGTCTGAGCCTGTGATTTGTGTTTTGTGAGATATAATTTACAATTTATTTTTTGAATTGTTTATCGTTTTTTAAGTCTTGTTTTTTATTTTTATTTATTTGGGAGGGAACATACCACACAGCATGCAGGATCTTAGTTCCCCAACCAGGGATCAAACCAGCACCCCTTGCAGGAGTAGCATGAATTCTTAACCACTGGATTTCCAGGGAAGTCCCATTTTATCATTTTTAAAGCTTAGCCTGGGGCTTCCCTGGTGGCTCAGTGGTAAAGAACCCATCTGCCAACACAGGAGACATGAGTTTGATCCCTGGTCCAGGAAGATTCCACATGCTGTGGTGCAACTAAGCCCATGTGCCACAACTATTGAGCCTGTGCTCTAGAGTCCCACGTGTGCAACTACTGAAGCCCAAGTGCTCTAGAGCCCATGCTTCACAACAAGAGAAGACACTTCAGTGAGAAGCCCACACACTGCAACTAGAGAGTAGGCCCCTCACTGCTACTAGAGAAAAGCTTGAGCAGCAACAAAGACCTAGCACAGCCAAAAATAAAATAAATAAATAAAAATTTTTTAAGAAGTTGAGCCTGATATTCAGTATATGCTCTCTATGCATCATCCTAAATTAAGAGGTTACAGACTCAAGTTTCAAAAAATGAATTACAATGGCAAGATCATCAAGAACCATCTTGAAATCCCAAGCTAAATAGATCATTTTCTTACACACATGTCTGCATGTTGAGTATAAGGCATAATGGCGAGAGCAACTGGGAGGTAAATTTGGAAGGGACATAATGGTCAGTCTATAAATGCTGCCATTTGGTCTGATGTTCACAACTGGGCCAATCAGACTTGGTCAGGGTCAGGTTCATCTGCTGCAATGGAAAGCTGACCACTCACAAGAAAAGCTACAAAGGTGACAAGTGTTATAGGACCTCACTTAGTGTGACATCTGTTTTTGGCACTTAACATGCATGATAACAAACTGGGCCTTCAGAAAGAAGTCTTTTCAGAATGGAAAAACACAAACTCCTTCCATGAATTGTACCCTACTTACTGCACAGGCTGAAGAAAAAAATTCAAAGCAATGCATCAATATATACTGTAGTCAGAGAACTCCAGTTAGTCTATTCTTCAGAGTAGACCATTTTTTAAAATCCTATTTTTAACATCTTTGCAGCTAGAAAAATAACTATAACATACAGAGGTTTCTTGTTTGCCGCTAATATCAAGTGCTGATCAAGTGCACAAAATTGCACAAGCCATACCGTGAAGCACAGTATCTCCTCTGAAAATGCAAATGCATTTTTCAGAAAGAACTAAATAGCACAAATAAAAGAAGCCAACTTCTCTGAAGTTGCTCAGGTGTCTTATTATATCTGCAAAATCAAAATTATATCACAATATTCTTGCCTGATTTTTAATTTGCTTTAAGTCAAATAAACATGAATAATGAGGAAGAAATCTCAGACTAGGAGCTGATAATATCATAAACCATATAAAGGACACTTGGTTAGTTTCTGTCATAAAATGCCATCATAAAATCACACCTGTGTGAAAAAAAAAGTTTTTGCCAGTTCTGTCTTTTCCCTCAAAATAGCCATCCCTGCCAAAGGACATCCAGTTCAATGTCTGGGACTATCAGTTATTAGGGTTTGTCAGCAGTCAGAAATCATTCAAATATATTTCCTGTTCTCTTTCAAAGCTATAAATAAAAATTGTACACTAGCATCTACTGACCAAAAGGATGTGTGCCTACATGACAGCAGTCAGGATTTAGGTTAGATGGTAAATATTTCATGATGAGGGAGGTTAAGATATTGGAAAGAATCATACTGAGAGGGACCAGAGCCTCCCTACCCCGAAACTGTTTGAAAATAAGATGCATTATTCTCCAGGATCCCATAAATCAAGAACTTAGGTAACAGTAGGGCTTTGTATGTAATAACAAAAAATGGTTTTATCAATTCACTGCTCTATTGATTATCAAATCCTACAATTCTATGATCAAATCAGAAAGGCAACATAGGAAGCCTCAGTCCTCATCCTTGTTTTCAATGAAATGTGAATCCTTTCACATTTTTATCATCATTTTCTCCTTTGAATGTGATAATTAACAAGCTTGATAATACAAATCCAAGAATAATAGAAAGATCTCTGGACTTTAAGTCAAGAGACCTGGGTTCCAGTTCTAACAGCATTTTATTAGATATGTGATCTTGGGGAAAAAAATCAGTTAACTGCTCTTAATCTCAAATTATTCATGACTAGAATAGCTTCTGCTCTACCTACCTCACAAGCTTGTCATAGGATCATATGCAATAATGTCTGTGACAGTGCTTTGTAAAATATAAATTATGTGATGGTGTAATTATCATTAGAGGACAAGTGGCTGTACAATCACATCCAAATTATGAAAAAGCAGATTTTTCTCAGTTAATAAGAATATATCATGCAGATGCAGTGAATAGTAAGTAAACACCAGCAGGATGGGTGGGCAGGGAATGAAAACCAACTGAAATGTTTACCCAAGTGGTTTTTGAACAGATGGAAACCATGAGGTCTCTGCCATACTTCATATTCTCTGGGTCTCTTGTGTTTTGAGAGACAGCTTTGTCCCCTTCAGCTTTTTATTCCTTGATATGGTTTTCCACAACTTCTGCTACACTGAGAACCACTGTGGTAAAGACTGCTGACACCTGCTCCCAGGAGTCTAGACACTTTTTCAACCTTAGAGAACACAGACTGCGAATCATGGTTCTCTTTAGAATCTGATCTTCAGCCCATGAGGGTTTACATTTAAATTCCGCATGTAGGTTGGCCTGTCTTTGCTCTGTAGTTCATTGTTAATCTGGGAGACTTTAAACTTTTTGAAGGCAGTGTCACAGCTAAATAAACTTTCTTATAAATAAACAGCCAAAAACCCAGAGATACCAGAAAAAGTCTTATAGAATCAAACAGTATTACTGCAACATGCTTGTCATGATAATTAATATTACTTCAGGGTGCCTTGAAAAATACAAAAGTACTAAATAATAATTACAAAACTAGCTAAGAGTTTGATGACAGATCTGGAGAAAAGATGAGCAGTGGCTGATAAGTTCTCTTCTCTTTTGAAATCTAATGTAATATAAATAAATTTTTAAGTCCAAAGAGGCATTTAAATTTCAAAACTCAGCTAAAATATTACTTTGGGGCATAATCAAGTAATTTATGGCCTATTTTGTGGCTGCTTTCTTCAAGTAATTCATGGAATCTATTTGAAACCTTGACCTGTTAAAACAATATATATAAGTTGGAATTGCACTAGATAGTTTCAGAAGTTAAAAGTGACATCCTTAAAACTAAAGTGCTTTTATCAGAGCATAGACAATTCAGTTCCTAAATGCACAACTTCTAATGACAATACTTGACCCATAATGCCCAAACCAGCAACTGTATATAAATACAATAAAAAATAATTTGAGTTAACTTTCTATTTAATAGACTATTTAGGCTCTTCAATTACCCATGTCCACTGTAGCATATGATTTTTAAATCATCTTACAGGTTACCTCTCCAACAGAGCTCAACTTGTGACAAGTGTTATAGGACCTCACTTAGTGCGACATCTGTTTTTGGCACTTAACGCATGATAACAAACTGGGCCTTCAGAAAGAAGTCTTTTCAGAATGGAAAAACACAAACTCCTTCCATGAATTGTACCCCACTTACTGCACAGGCTGAAGAAAAAAATTCAAAGAAATGCATCAATATATACTGTAGTCAGAGAACTCCAGTTAGTTATTTTGTTTTGCTATCTCAAACATGTAGCTTATAGCCTGTTTCTTATTTTAAGAAATGAGTGTGCTCCTGAAAGCTAATAAACCAGTATGTATTTATGGTGCATTAGGTTTCATATTCTGTGAGGTGGTGGCAGATACAGAAGATGGTCCCCACACAGAAATCAGTCAAAAGTTAAACCTATGGATTAAGTGCTAAATTGTGCCACAGAATACAACTGTTCTTGGAAATCAGAGAAAAGGTGAATGCTAAGTAATGGAATGGGTGAGTAAAATCTCCCTGGAGGAGAGGACTTGAGTTGACATTTGAAAAATAATTTAGGATTCAGGGAAGGTGTACTGGGTTTTCAAATGGAGAAAAGATCATGACCAAATTCTTTGAAGAAATCGGTCAGAAGTCTAGACTGACTGGAGATAAGAGATGATGTTAGAAGATAATGAAAGATAAGCTTAGCTAGGTAGAAATCATTTTATAGAATCTTGATAACTAGACAAAGAAGTCAGACTTGATGCAGTAGATAAAAGGGAGCCACAAGACTGGTTTTCGAACAAGGACATAACATAAAAAATTAGTGATTAAGGAAGTTTCTGGTGACTAATATATGCATGGGATTGGATAGGTATAACACTGAAAACTGCAACAGCAGTTTGGAAGCAGTTACATAAACCTAGATGGTAGTATCAGAATCAGCAAGAAAAAATATAGCCCCAAACACTTAGAAGAGAATTCACTATGTAAGTCAAACTCTCCTTTTTTCAGATTTGAATATAAGGACTTAGTAAGGTGCTATGGCTTGTACAAGTTGATTATCTTCCCAGTTAGCAGCAGAGTCAGGACTGAAACTTAGGTTTCTGGGCACCTAAGTAATTCTACTAAGAAATTTTGAAGAAATAAACCGTGGGATTTGTTAAAGGCTAGTTTGGCAATAACGATAAAGATGAAAAGCATAAAGTTTACATCTGTGGCTTAGAGTCTAGAGGTGAGTGGTTTAATAGTACCACAGTTAGCCATGAGGGAGCTGACAAAATTAGCTTGGGGGAAAAGCTGATGAGTTAGAATTTGATTATGTTGAAGTTCAGGTGATAGTAGAATACCTAGGTAGACATGCTCTACAATAATTGAACATAAGGAACTCCTCAGGGCTGACAGCCCAGTCTACAGGTCAACCCAGACCTCTCTCCAGACTCCCAGTATCATCATATATCCAACCCCTCATCTGACACCAGCACCTACAATTTAAATTGACCAAAACTGAAACCATTATCTTAACTCTCAAGTTTGGTTAATATTGTTATCCATACTGTTCATTCATTAGACAAATACTTATTATCCTTGAAGTCAGAAATCTGGGACACATCTTCATCTCCTTCTTTTACCTCACTGACCGCAGCCAATTAGTGACCAAATCCTGCTTGATTTCTCTTCCTATTTGTCCATCCTTATTACTGCCATTGTGGGTAGACCCTTGTCATCTCATGCCTGATTTATAACTAGTCTCCTAACCAGTTCCACTTTCTCTATCCTGGATTCCATTTTAGCCTTTCTTCATATAATTATTATGTGCTTAGTCGCTCAATCGTATTCGACTCTTTGAGACCCAGTGGACTGCAGCCCACCAGGCTCCTCTGTCCATGAAGATTCTCCAGGTAAGAATACTGGAGTGGGTTGCCATGCCTTCCTCCAGGGGCTCTTCCCAACCCAGGGATTTAACCCAGGTCTCCCACATTGCAGGCCTATTCTTTACCATCTGAGCCACCAGGGAAGCCCATATAATTATTGTAATGATCTTCTAAAATGCAAATCAGATCATCATGTATTCTTTAGTTACTATTCTCGTGGTCTATCTAGAATTTAAGGTCCTCAAAATCTTATCCTTTTTTCCTTCTTAAGAGTTCCAAACAATGAAAATATATAGCATTGTCTGAATAGTCTATTGGGTTTGCATCTCAGTATCTTTGATTGGGTAATTCACTGCTTGGAATGCCCTACTCTCCATATTTCCCCTACTCTCCATATTTCCCCTACTCATACTTTCCACCTCTTTCATCTACTGAACACTTATTTCAAAATTTCCAGATGAGTTGCTTCAGAGATCTAGATGACAGCTAAGCTCCAAGAACAGTGCAGGCAAAACAAGGCACACTCCCACTGACTTGATAGAATATAGGATGCCAATAAAGGGTTAAATATTATATATATATATATATATATATATATATACACACACACATATATACATATATATATGTGTATATATCTATACACACACATTCTGTGACATAATGCTAAATTAAAAAGAATAAAATGTGGTATAATTCATTGATTACAACCATATAAAGATTATAAACTTACATAAAAAGCTAGAGATGTAGCTTTGGAGAAGGCAATGGCACCCCACTCCAGTACTCTTGCCTGGAAAATCCCACGGATGGAGGAGCCTGGTAGGCTACAGTCCATGGGGCCGCTAACAGTTGGACATGACTGAGCGACTTCACTTTCACTTTTCCCTTTCATGCACTGGAGATGGAAATGGCAACCCACTCCAGTATTCTTGCCTGGAGAATCCCAGGGACTGCGGAGCCCGGTGGGCTGCCGTCTATGGGGTCGCACAGGGTCGGACACGACTGAAGCAACTTAGCAGTTAGCAGCAGCAGAGATGTATAAACATAGTTACTGTACTAAAACAAAAGGATTAAATAGATTTCTTCTGAAATATATGTATGTTTCATTTAAATGTTTAATTTTTAAAATAATGGATGTTATCAGTATTAAATTCAATTAAAAAGGTCAAACAGTTCTTTATTGTCCAATGCTCACATTTGTACATAACTACTGGATGGCATCACTAACTCAATGGACATGAGTTTGAGTAAACTCTGGGAGTTGGTGATGGATAGGGAGGCCTGGCGTGCTGCAGTCCATGGGGTTGCAGAGTCAGACACAACTGAGCGACTGAACTGAACTGGCTGGAAAAACCATAGCTTGGACTATACGGACCTTTGTCGCCAAAGTAATGTCTCTGCTTTTTAAAACACTGTCTAGGTTTGTCACAGCTTTTCTTCCAAGGAGCAAGTGTCTTTATTTCATGGCTGCAGTCACCATCTGCAGTGATTTTGGAGCCCAAGAAAATAAAGTCTGTCACTGCTTCCACTTTTTCCCCTTCTATTTGCCATGAAGTAATGGGACCAGATGCCATGATCTTATCTTTTTGAATGTTGAGTTTCAAGCCAACTTTTTCACTCTCCTCTTTCACCCTCATCAAGAGGCTCTCTAGCTCCCTTCATTTTTTGCATATCTGATTGCTGGGAGATATACAGCAATCTTGATTCCAGCTTGTGATTCATCCAGCCCAGCATTTCACCTGATTGACAAATTAGACAAATCAATGAAAATCAAAGAATTGTATGTGTTCTTTGTATTGTACCAAAGAATTGTATAAGTTCTTTGTGTTGTATGAAAATAGATTTTCAATGAAAATCTACTGAATTATATGAGTTCTTTATATATTTTGGATATTAATCTCTTATCAGATATATGATTTGAAAATATTTTCTCCCATTCCAGAGATTGCCTTTACATTTTGTCAATGGTTTTCTTTGCTCTGCAGAAACTTTTCAGTTTGATGTAATCCCACTTATTTATTTTTGCTTTTGGTGCTTTTGCTTCCGGTGGTAAATCCATAAAAATCACTGCCAAAAAAGATGTCGACAAGCTTACCTCCGTATTTTCTTCTAGGAATTTTATGGCTTCAGATCTTTGATCCATTTTTAGTTGATTTTTGTATATGGTATAAGATAGGGATCCAGTTTTTATTCTTTTGCATGTGGCTGTCTAGTTTTCCAAGCACTATTAATTGA
The DNA here is from genome assembly GCF_054371585.1 of Giraffa tippelskirchi. Lineage (NCBI taxonomy): Eukaryota > Metazoa > Chordata > Mammalia > Artiodactyla > Giraffidae > Giraffa > Giraffa tippelskirchi. Next base: position 125,007,706 of record NC_137283.1, read on the forward strand.
AGAGACTATCTTTTCTCTATTGTGTGTTCTTGCTACTGTTGTCAAAAATTAGTTTATCATATATGTGTGGGTTTATGTCTGGGGTCTCTGTTCTGTTCCATTGATCTATGATTGCTATAAGTTTGTAATATAGTTTGAACCCTTTATTAAAATTTTCAGTTTAATTACTGTCTTCAGCTCTGTAATATCCATTTGGTATTTTCTTACACTTTCTGTCCCTGTTGAAATTCTCAGTTTATTTATGCATTCTTCTGCTCTCAGTGAACATTTTTAAGACCACTATTTTTAATTTTTTATCAAGGAAATTAATTATCTTCATTATCATGAAGGTCTGTCTCTGGAGTTTTATCTTATTCTTTTGTTTGGAACATATTCCTCTGTTTCTTCATTTTCCTTGACTGTCTGTGTTGGTTTCTGTTCATTAGGTAAAATAGCCACCTCTCCATCTTGATGCAGTGGTCTTATCTAGGAGATGAAACTTATACCCCGGTCCTAGCTCATTTGTCTGTCAAATCTTTTGTTACTATCCAAGTTGTCTTCTTTGTTCTTAGGATTTCCAGAAATTGAAGCTGTACCAAAACCTGTCAGTGTCCCAAAGAAAGGATCTCCATCAGCATCTAAATGCAGGCTAATGGGAAGCCAGACATTTAGGCAGCAGCTTTTAAAGAAAGACTGGGAGCTGGGCATTTTTGTCTGCCTGCTCTGCAGTGAGCCTTGAGGGGATAGCCAGTTAGGAACTCTCTGTTTCCTATAGTCCTCTGGGATCCATGACCACAAGTCCTACTGGCTACCAGATGTGGACTATCAGGACTTCATCCTCTGAACTGCAACCACAAAAGCCAAGGTACCAGACGTATGCACAAGGTCCTTCCAAGGAGACACCAGTGACCTGGGGCAGAGCAGAGGGAGAACATGGAGACAGTGCCCACCAGCCTCCCAGGTCTCAGGTTCAGTTCAGTTCAGTTCAGTCGCTTAGTCGTGTCCGACTCTTTGCGACCCCATGAATTGCAGCACGCCAGGCCTCCCTGTCCATCACCAACTCCGGGAGTCTACCCAAACCCATGTTCGTCGAGTCGGTGATGTCATCCAACCATCTCATCCTCTGTCGCCCCCTTCTCCTCCCACCCCCAATCCTACCCAGCATTAGGGTCTTTTCCAATGAGTCAACCCTTCGCATGAGGTGGCCAAAGTATTGGAGTTTCAGCTTCAACATCAGACCTTCCAATGAACATCCAGGATTGATCTCTTTTAGGATGGATTGATTGGATCTCCTTGCAGTCCAAGGGACTCTCAAGAGTCTTCTCCAACACCACAGTTCAAAAGCATCAATTCTGCGGCGCTCAGCTTTCTTCACCATCCAACTCTCACATCCATACATGACCACTGGAAAAACCATAGCCTTGACTTGACGGACTTTTGTTGGCAAAGTAATGTCTCTGCTTTTAAATATGCTATCTAGGTTGGCCATAACCTTCCTTCCAAGGAGTAAGCGTCTTTTAATTTCATGGCTGCAGTCACCATCAGCAGTGATTCTGGAGCCCAAAAAAATAGTCTGACACTGTTTCCACTGTTTCCCCATCTATTTCCCATGGAGTGATGGGACCAGATGCCATGATCTTAGTTTTCTGAACGTTGAGCTTTAAGCCAACTTTTTCACTCTCCTCCTTCACCTTCATCAACCTTCATCAAGAGGCTCTTTAGTTCTTCTTCACTCTCTGCCATAAGGGTGGTGTCATCCGCATATCTGAGGTTATTGATATTTCTCCCGGCAATCTTGATTCCAGCTTGTGTTTCTTCCAGCCCAGCATTTCTCATGATGTACTCTGCATATAAGTTAAACAAGCAGGGTGACAATATACAGCCTTGACGTACTCCTTTTCCTATTTGGAACCAGTCTGTTGTTCCATGTTCCATGTCCAGTTCTAACTGTTGCTTCCTGACCTGCATACAGGTTTCTCAAGAGACAGGTCAAATGGTCTGGTACTCCCATCTCTTTCAGAATTTTCCACAGTTTATTGTGATCCACACAGTCAAAGGCTTTGGCATAGTCAATAAAGCAGAAATAGATGTTTTTCTGGAACTCTCTTGCTTTTTCGATGACCCAGCGGATATTGGCAATTTGATCTCTGGTTCCTCTGCCTTTTCTAAAACAAGCTTGAACATCTGGAAGTTCACGGTTCACATATTGCTGAAGCCTGGCTTGGAGAATTTTGAGCATTACTTGACTAGCATGTGAGATGAGTGCAATTGTGCGGTAGTTTGAGCATTCTTTGGCATTGCCTTTCTTTGGGATTAGAACGAAAACTGCCCTTTTTCAGTCCTGTGGCCACTGCTGAGTTTTCCAAATTTGCTGGCATATCGAGTGCAGCACTTTCACAGCATCATCTTTGAGGATTTGAAATAGCTCAGGTCTCAGGGGACGATCACAATCATTTATAAGAATTATTATTTATTTATTTGTCATTTACAACAATAATTCACTGTGTTAAATTAGAGCCTGACCCTCAGGCAGCAGCTTTCAAAGTGTGTAAATAGGCCTCTTTCAGGGAGACAGGTGGTTCTTTTTTTTTTTTTTTTTTTAGGTGGTTCTGTCTGCTCCCTCTGTGCTAGCCCTGTGGGAGCAGCCATGCTGAGTCCTTATGCTTCCATTAAGAACTGTCTCTTTCTTTCCTATAGTCTTCTGGGTTTCATAGAAGCAAGCCATTATCGGTTTTCAGAGCTAGATGTTTGGGGGTGGCCAGCCCCTCAGCTGGTAGTTTTAAAAGCTAGGATGCTAGATGTTGGGTCCAAACCCTTCACTCCTCAGGGGTAAGCTGGGAGTTATGAGTTTCCTACTGATTTTTTTGTCCCTGTACAAATGTGGGGTTTGTGGCATAAGTTTGTCCCAGCTTTTTTACTCTACTTCAATGTAAATATTTTCTTGTTTGCCCAATAGGTAGGAGTCACTCCACTAGTTTTTGGATTTCTTTCAGAGGAAACTGTTCCATGTGTAGCGGTAGACTTGGCGTATCAGAAGGAAGAGATGTGTTCAGGAGTCTCCTGTGTCACCATCTTGAATTCAACTCACAGAGGACATTTTAACATACCCATACACCTCTAAGGAATCAAAGGTATAACAAGCTAAAAAAATTAAAAGAATTAAGAAAGGTAGGAATATATAGAATTAATGTGTAAAAAGCAGTAACCTCCTTATATATAATAATAAACAGAAGATGTGATGGAAAAGAAAACCCCATTTACAACAGCAAAAAAAAAGATAAAATACTTAGGAACAAACTCTAGCAAGAAATGTTCAAAACCTGTATGAAAAAGCAATAAAATACTCCTAAGTGGAAAGATATTCCTTGTTCTGGTTAGGACATTTCAACATCATCAAGATGCCAGTTCTCCCTTAAAGTTAATTCATGAATTTAATGTAATCCCAATTTTAAAAAAAACCGTATAAATTCTCTTCTAGAGCTAAACAGGCTTCCTAGGTTGGTGCAGTGGTAAAGAATCCACCTGCCAATGCAGCAAACACAACAGACTTGGATTTGATCCCTGAGTCAGGAAGATCCCCTGGAATAGGAAACGGCAACCCACTCCAGTATTCTTGACTAGCAAGTGCCCTGGACAGAGGAACCTGTCAGGCTATAGTTCATGGGGTTGCAAAGAGTCAGACACAACTGAGTCCACACACATGACACATGACAGAGCTAAACAAGGGGCTGCTAAAGTTCCTATGGAAAAACAAACAGCAAGAATACTTGGAAAACACTGAAAAAAAAAAGCTATGAGAGGACACCAGCCCTACCAGATATGAAAACACACAGTAAAGGAGTATACTACTGATGTATGAATAGACAGACCAATGAACTAGAACAAAAAGCTCAGCAACAAGCCCAACTACATATGGAAATTTGGTACATGATAAAGGTGGTATCTCAAATTACTGGGGTGATGAAAAGATTCCTGACACATACATTAAAACAAAATGAAACAACACAAGCACTAGAAGAAAACACACAAATTCCTCTTATAACTTTGCTACAGGGGAAAACTGTAACTCAAAACTCAGATGCAATAAAGAAAAATTAGTATTTTTGACTACATGAAAATAAAAATAAAACATTTGTTTGACTTGAAATATCACAAGCAAAATCAAAGGACAAACAACAAATTGGGAGGAAAATCTGTAATATACAACACAGATGAAGGGCTGATATCTCTTATGTAAAAAGAAATGAGGAAAACATGAACAAAAATCCTGCAGAAAAGTAGGCAAGAGACATGAGCAGTCAATTCACCAAAAAAAATAAAGATTGCAAAATGACTGTACACATACGAATAGATGTTCAACTTTACTCGTTAGATAAACAAATATTAAAATTATACATAGCTATCATTTTTACCATCAAATTGGCAAAAATTCAAAAGCTTAACAATGTACTCTATTTATGAAGTTATAGAAGAAAAGCACTCTTGTTCAACACTAGAGGAACACAAAATGATACAACGTTTATGGAGAGGAACATAACAATATCTAACCAAACTGCAAACCCATTTAACTTTCAATCAAATGATCTCATTTCTACTATTTTTACCCAGAAGTTACACCTAAACAATATGAGGTCATTCCTTGCCACATTATTTGTTTGAAAAATCCAAGAGCCCAAACATAAGAGATTGAATGAATTAACTATGATACAAACATGCATTGAAGTATCATATGGTAGGTGAAGAGGAATAAGGAACATATCTACGAACTGATATGCAGTGATTTTCATATGAATATAAAAATGTATATATAGTATACAGCCTTCATCTAATAAAGAAGAGAAAGAAGGAAACATCCAATAATATGTTTGTTCTTGGAAAAACTATAGAAAAGATAAAATAGAAAGCAATAAAATTAGTTACCTACAAAGAAGTTGGGAGAATAAAATGAAAGTGATAAAGAAGGGATTGAGTATACCTGATTATACTTTTTTGGATACTTGTGGAAGCATGTTAATGTTCTAATATTCAAAGAAAAAAAGTCAACAAAAATGGGGAAAACCACAAAATTAAATGCAAACAGAAACGAGTGATCTAAGCTGTATTTTAAATAAACAATGTAAGTGTACTGTGGGAAAAATAAAGAACTAACCAAATTACTTTTGAATACCAGCCATTGGGTAAAGAGCTTCCCTGGTGGCTCAGATGGTAAAGAATCTGCCTGCACTGCATGAGACCCGGGTTCAATCCCTGGTTTTGGAACATCCCCTGGAGAAGGGAATGGCTACCCCCTCCAGTATTTCTGCTTGGAAAATTCCATGGACAGAGGAGCCTGGCAAGCTACAGTCCATGGTGGTAAAGAGTCAGACACAATTGAGTGACTAACACACACACACATGCACACACACGGAGTAAAATTTACAAACAAATCTGGACCTCATCTTAGTAGGTTTGTTTTTGTGGTGGTAAACTGTATGAATTCTTAAACTATGTTATATGCATTGAAGGGATAAGCAAATGTGTTGAAGTTGAGAGAAGCCAGAGTTCTCACTGCACAAGGAGAGACAGGCAAGTATGGAATGAAGAAAGGCAAGTAAGGAACTTTGTGAATTTGGATTAAAATCAGAGATACCAGCATGAGTTCATGGTTTCTAATACACAAATACACACAAGTTCAGCAAGAGCTCCTTGCAGAAATACTGATGTACATCTGGGGCAGGAAAAGTTTAAGATCAGCCTTAAACAACTTTTTTATATCAGAAAGTAAGAAAGCACTCCAAAAAATGATGGAAGCATGTCAAAAAAAAACCCACAAGAGCCAGCTCATAGGGCCTCCCGCTGACCAAATCTGGGTCAATTTGAGCATGAAAATAATTACAATAAGAATTACAATCTATTGAATAAAATAGGAATTCTTGAATACTAGATGACAATGGTAATGATAGATGACACATACATAGCTATATAAATACATAAACGTTTGTAATGTATCTTATTTCAGTATTAATTTCTTTGGTTATCAATAGCAATGGATTTCAGCTCCCTCTATTTCTCCTTTGAAATATCAGCCCATTTCTTTTCCCCCTTATTTTGATCATCATAGTATACCTATGATGGAGAAGGCAATGGCACCCCACTCCAGTACTCTTGCCTGGAAAATCCCATGGATGGAGGAGCCTGGTAGGCTACAGTCCATGGGGTCGCTAAGAGTCGGACACGACTGAGCGACTTCACTTTCACTTTTCCCTTTCATGCACTGGAGAGGGAAATGGCAACCCACTCCAGTATTCTTGCCTGGAGAATCCCGGGGACGGCGGAGCCTGGTGGGCTGCCGTCTATGGGGTCGCACGGAGTCGGACACGACTGAAGCGACTTAGCAGCAGCAGCAGCAGCAGTATACCTATGATGGCAAAACTTTATATTTTGCAACTAAATTTGCAACTTGTCATTTTCCTTTTAACAAAACTTTATCATATTAATTGCAACTATTTTTTCTAATTTGTCATTTTTCTTTTAATAAACAGGAATATTTTGTCTTTAAAGACTCCTTTTGACAGTATACGCACATTAAGAAAAATACTTATTGTGTTATATTCCTTAACTCTCCTTCATAAAAATAAAATAAAATGTCCCATTAAATCCCTAGAAGGCACTGCTAACGCTGAAATGGAAGAGGAAAGAAAAGAGACAGAAAAGAGGGAGCCAAACTGTGAGGGTTAATGAGAGAGGAGTAGTATTCCCTCTGTTGTGCCTTAAACCATTCAATTGCAATAAGGAAGGACATCAGAAGAGAAAAATGTGATCCTCTTCCACAGAGAAATTAATTACTTTCTTAGATTTGAAACCTTTCCAATGAAAAATTTCCTGTTGCCCAGAAGCACCTTTCTAATTAATGATCTTTAGTTTCTCAGGTAAGCTCATGCTGCACAAATCCCTTCTCAGCTTATAAGGGAAGAGGCATTTAAGGCGTGAACTGCAGGAAGAAAGAACAGGAAAGTTACACAGAGGAAATGAACTGAGCCAGGCACCCCACTCTTAAGGCTTGGAGCCAACGATGGGCTACAAAGATCTTTGCCCCCAGGCTCGGTGGAGAGGAGTGTGTGCTGACTCAAGGCTCCGTCGCATTCTTGAAAAATCACTGCACAGTTAACTTCTAAATTACTGAGAACAATTGTAGAGATCAATAGAAAACACCAGCCTCTAAAGACATTTCCTACAGCATAATTTGAAGAAGTAGAATACATGAAGCAGTGAGCCAAAGAAAATCAGGTCTTAGCACTAATTAGAAAATTTTCTAAGCTTTCTCTCTCAAGAAAATCAGTTTGTCGGTTAAAGGACCAATTTGAAACACGGCTTACAAATTTTCATTTGGGCTGAAAAAAATTACAGCCAGATATTAGAACCAATGTTCTAAATAAAATTGTGAGACTAATTACTTACTGTTAATAAAATTGTAACAGAAAATTGATTATTCACTAGTAGTTAAAATCTGTTTTCCACAAGTCAGAATGAAGACAGCCTATGAAGCAGAAAAAATAAAACCCCACTAGAGTATCTGGTTTAATCAGAAAGGGGGAAAAGGAGCTTAACACTGGGTCCCCAGAAACATAACTTCCTCCTTTAAACTATGATTTTATAACATTTACTTCCAACAACTTAATAAATGTTCACCTTGTGACTAGCTATTAATCCCAACCAGCAAAGCAGTCTCTTTTCTTTTACTGTGTAGCTTGATCTTGTTTGACCTAGAGTACAGATGCCACAGAGAACTATAACACATATGTAAATCTGTGTGGGTGTTTTGGGGGGGGCACATTGCTTCTCGAGTAAATAGTTTAGAGGCTTTTTCTGCTCTTCCCATGGATGAAAATTCCTACTTAACCTCCACTCAAGTCTGCCCATCTCATTTGATTTTTGTATTAGTGGTCCCACTGTTCACACTGATGTGAGCAGTGCCCTGGAAATACACCTGCCGAAAGCTACTCTTCTTTTAAATAAAAATTAGAGAATAAATCCTCCTTGAGAAGAACAATTGGTCCATGCTTTCTCCTCACTCAAAGGGTTACCGGCTTATAGAAATAAGCAGCCAGGGTGTTAGTTGTCCCATCATCTTTCTTTAAAGGAAAGTCACACTTTCTGTCCTAGGTGATTGGTTTGATCAGTCCCCACCATCACTACCCATAGGTCTACCATCCTCCTCGTGTGCAGACTCAAAACGTGGTATTATTTGGATCTATTTCCTTTCATTTCATTCTTGCTGCATGTTAAGATTTTAAAATATGTAAATATAAAAACAGAGTTTAAATGAATAAATAAGAATTGTAAATATATGCTGGGACCAACTAGATATCTGCAAGAGGACACAGTGTATTCTAAAGTCATGTAAAGATTTTCCTGATAAACATTAGGCAGATTGGAATATTAACATATCCTAATTAAATATATTTGCTGTAGAAAATTAGGAAAATACAGATATGCCTAACAAAAATGAAAATCTCTCATAACTCCACTGCCTGAGATGACCACTGTTAACATTTGGCATATATCCTTTCTGCTTTTTTCCATTCTTACATATGTTGCTCTTTCTTAAAGTAGTAGTTCTCATACTGTATAGCCTGCTTTGTAATGTGTTTTCTATTATCAATAAACACACATATAAAACATCATTCTTTATGGATGGATTTTATGAATGCCCTAATTTAGTTATCCAAACCTTAAAGATTTTCAGATGCTATACCTGGATCTATTTTTTGCATATAATTTTGACTTCATGGCTGCTTTGTGATAGTTAATACATACTGACCAGGCTCCACTGAAAGCCTAGTATTTTATCAAAACATTAACAATAATGTTTAGCCTTTAGAGGAAACTATGCAACATAATGTGAAATCCAGCTAAATTATTATTATTTTTTATTGAACTACAACATTTAGCTCCTTAGGCTCATCTGCTATCAATTAGGGTGATAAGCAGGCACTCAAAAGCTAGCTTTTCAATTATGTTTTCTACCTTTCAACTGAAATGTTCCTGTCATGGCAAATCATGTAGTAATTTTGAAAAGGCTTCATCGTAGCAACCAAGTGATAACTTTAAAATCAAGAATCTAAACCAATTAATTCCTAACATTAATTACTTCTTCTAAAACAAAAGGCACTTTAAAGTAAGTGACTGAAAATATACTTTTTATCCCACTAACAATCCTTATCTCTTTTTTTGCCCAGCTCACAATTCTGTTGACAACTCATGTTCAGACTCAAATCATCATTCAAATCATAATTAAAGCATAATTCTGAGCTCTCTTTGTACATGTTAATTCCACAGCCACCAGATGTAAAAGCCACACAGAAATTCCTATAGAGTATTATTAGCTTGCAAGGAGCAGAATTAAGATGCATAAAAGTATCTTGTACAGCAAGTAAATATTTTGGTTTTAATTACATTATTACCTTGTTTTATGCCACTAATTACTACAATTTATTGTATAATTAACTCTCAGAAAAAAATGTTACCAAAGAACTTCTGTAGTCTTAAACTGAAGATAGTATATACTAATGATTTGGCCTAACCCCTCTGTTCCCTTAAAAATAAAATGTAAAATACTTTTATAGTAGATTTGACGAATCACTTTCCTATTTTCCCACTAATATATAAAGTTTATCATATGCTACAGTTATTTGTTGATTTATTTCTCATAAATCACAGGGTAATAAAAAATTGTATTGTCAAGCTAGGGACAATACATTAAGCTGCCTTTATTCCTTACAACCCATGCTAGAACTTGAAACTTAGTAGGTGCTCAATTAATTTTATTAACTAAATTAATGAACTAATCATGTAATGCATTCATTTCCCTCAACATAATAAAAGCATTATTGTTAAATACTAGCTAGTATCTATTTCAGCCTTTACAGATTAAAGCCTGCAGCCTTAGAGCAAAAGACTGAACATTAGCAATAATAACAGTTTGCTGTAGATTGAAAACAAATGAACTCATTCTGGGACTGGGCAGTCATTCATAAGCCACTTGAGGGGCCTACCCTCTTGCAGTTTATGACCCCAGTCAAGTCTTTCTAGTGAAATAAAGCCTTGTGTTCACTCTGGGGTCATCCATTGTTCTCTCTATAATTTGTACCAAATTGTAAAGGTTATAAATATTTGTGGTGAAGCTGCCTTCACTCACACTTAGGTGCCATTTTTTTTTTTTTTTTAAATAACTACAAGACCAGGGACTAGCATTTACCTACTTCATAATAACCTAATCATACATACCTTTGAACTCAGGATGTTCTTCAAATGCCATGATTTATTATGTCCTTCTTGGTCACATAATAGTCAACCTCATCAAATTCAACTAGGCCAACTTCATTCTCTTAGGAGTAGTAGCTAGCAATAAAAAGTGAAGAGTCGTTTCTTAAAGGAAACTATATACACTTGAATTCTTTTCAGATTTAAAGAACTAATAGATAAGCACAGTTAAATACAGAAATTTTCTCTGCCTACCACTTTTAAGCCTATTTTCTTCTTGTTGGTGTGATTTTAATTTTTCTTGAACTAATGTGCCCTCTAATGGTTAAAATAAAGATTTAATCAAAACGATAAAAGAAATGCCAACTTATTAACTGCCAGGAATATTTCTATTCAAAAAATACTTCTTTGACTTGAACCTATACCTTCAAGATATGTCTTTAATAAATAGCAAGAACATGCATTTTATGTATTCTGTACAACAGATAATGCAAACGCGGAACAGCAAACAGATCTTGTCAAATAGATTTATATGTTACTTCCTATTTTTAAAAAGCATCAAATATTTTTTTAATGATATCTAAAATTAAGTCTTGCATGTGCTGAAGTTGAAATACAGATTGGGGTTATACTTATTCTAATATCATAATTTAAGCATGTAATTAAAAACAGCTATTACTCCAAAATAGATTATTTTGATTCTTCCTTCATTTTTATTTTTCTAACATGAAATGAAAGTCTGCCCCTAACCTCTAAAACATGTAAACATACGCACACACAAAAAATTAAATACGGTTCTATTTGTTCACAGTTTACCCTCAATGTTCATGAACATTGAATTACCAAATGCTACTTTTGGTTCAGCTGTAATATTAGACAGTAATAGAAATTTAGTAATTACCCAGTTAATGTGACCAATGGCAATAGTCCACTGAGGTAAGGAGAGCCAGGGAGAAATTGCTTAAATTATTTACCTTCGCTTACAAAATTCAGGAAACTTATTGTAGCTTTATAGTACAATTTATTTTGAACAAGAATGTGGTCAAGACAGAAAAACATATATACAGAAAATTTATTTAATTCTGTCTATCCAGAAGAATAGAATTGAAATCAAAAGCAAAAACAGAGATTACCATGTTTAAAGATTTTCTGCCTTGTTTAACCATTACAGTTAGTACTTTAGATAATTTGCTTCTTATCAAAACATGGTAGTATGCTCATAACATGGAATTTTCAAGTCCCTTCCAACCTGAAATGTGTTTTAAAATTATTATGTATTTTTTTTAAAAAAGGCAGCCTTTTCCTTGCCTCAGAGAGTAAAGACATTATTTTTCCTATTATAAACATGAGGTAACTGTCACTGAGGTGAACTGACCTACCAAATACTGCACAAAAACAGTGACAGAAGCTAGACTAGAATTTAGAATTATTTGAGCAGTTTGCTAATTTTGGCTGGTTCTTTGTGTGCATAACAGGAATGTGTTATTTTGTTAGAGAAAAATTACATCTTCCTGAATTATATTTCTGCTTATATCTTTCAGCATAGTTTTATAGAAAACATTCTGTATTCGATACATGGTATGTTAATTTTTCTTATTTTAAGTGAATGCAAAACTACTGAAAGGGCTGCAGGTTGAGGGACAGGAAACTTGGGTTCCAGTTCTGTTTGTGCTCCCAAGTGAACTTACATAGATATGAAAGATGCTGAGCCTTGACTGCTCACCCGATAAAGGAGGAGATTGAATTAGATAACCTCTGATCTTCCTCCTAATTTAAAACTGGAGTTTCTTTTTTTTAATAATAAATAGAAAAATAGTATTTTTGCAAAATGGTCAAGTACAATGAAAATCTAAAAGAAAAACATTTTATTATCATAGAAAAGCTAAATAACATCTTGAATTACCAAATGCCTATTAAAGACTCACCTTCACAACCATGGATCCTAGACACATGAGAGGCAGAATAAGGTGATGATTAAGACATGGACTCAGGAGGTAATGGAACTGGGTTTGAATCCCAGCTCTCTTGGCTACTAGTTTTATGACTTTGGACAAGTAATTTAACCTTTCTAGATCTTAGTTTCCTCATCTGTCAAATCAGGAAGAGAGTAGCAACTTCATGGAGTTATTATGAGGATTCATCGTGTTTTTATGAATTAAGTGCTCAGAATACCACCAGGTACAAAATAAATGATCAAAAAAAAAAGTTAGCATTTTTAGAATGGCCAATTTAACTTTTTCCCTCAGTCATAATGGCAGAACACTAAAAAAGGCAATTAAGTTAATTTTAATGACTCAGCTATCTGGCAATCTTAGTTTCTATTTTTTATCATCAAGGTGCTCATAAATCCTAGTTTCCCAGTTTATACGTGCTGTCCTAGGGTATTGTGAATAACAACCTCTTTTATTCTCAGTGTCTAGATTTGGTCAATAAAGTATGTAATCATCCTGATTATCATACGGATTACTCAATTGTTCTCCTGCACAATTAGGAAAATAAATTAGATGGGCTCTGAGGTCACATAAAGCATAGGAGTTTTGTTACAACATATTGGATATGAATGGAAAGAAACGTTTGGATGTTTTGTAAATAAAGTCTAAAATATAAAGAACTATTTGCTGTGGTCAAGATGGCATATTTGATAGCTTTTTTATATTTAAATAAAAAGTTTGAATTTGCATATGGAGGGCTACTTTTATTTCGCTTGTTCCAAACGCATGAAAAGCTCTCTGGAACTGGACCTCACTCTCATTCAGGTCTTCCTTTCCTCTTTCCCACCTGCTTTCACTATTTTCTCCACTAGATGTGAGATGGGTTGAGGAGTGGGCAAGAAGAAAGAGCTTCTCCCCTCTCCTTAAACTCAACCATTAAATTAAGCTTCCCCCTAAAACTGACCCATCTCCAATTCTAGCCTGGTGAGCAATCACTCCTAAACAAATATTAACTGAACTTCTTAAATATAGGGAAGAAAGAATAGGTTTGTATGAGTCCTATGTCAGTGCATGATATCTACAGAAAGAGAGTATCAAACCTGAGAAAGTAATAACATCTTCATTTAGCACACTGTTAACATTTTAAAATCTTTATCCAACAGCATGCCCATGCTGCACCTCCACTTTATTATGCTGTTGTTTTGTCACTAAGTCATGTCCAACTCTTTGTGACCCCATGGACTGTAGCCCACCAGGCTCCTCTGTCCACGGGATTTTCCAGGCAAGCATACTGGAGTGGGTTTCCATTTCCTTCTCCAGGGAATCTTCTGGACTCAGTGACTGAACCTATGTCTCCTGCTTAGCAGGAGGATTCTTTTTAATTTATTTATTTTTAATTGGAGGATAATTGCTTTAACATTGTGTTGGTTTCTGCCATACAGCAACATGAATCAGCCATAGGTATACATATGTCCCTTCCCTCTTGAACCGCCCTCTCACTTCCCATTCCATCCCAACCCTTTAGGTTGTCACAAAGCACCAGATTTCAGCTCCCTGAGTCATACAGCAAATTCCCACCGGCTATCTGTTTTACACATGGTAATGTAGATACTTTCATGCTGCTCTCTTAATTTGTCCCACCGTCTTCTTTCCCCACTGTGTCCACAAGTCTTTGCCTGCGTCTCTATTGCTTTGGCAGGCGGATTCTTTACCACTGAGCCACCAGGTAAGCCCCCACCTTATTACATTTAATGTTAAAAGGGACACCACCTTAAACCACAAGTAGAATTTGAGTCCTCAAATAAAGCTAGACTCTAGTGCTAGCACATTTACCAGATATAGTATAAAGAAAGATGCCTTCTCTGTTTAAAGATTTGTCTAAAAGAAGTCTTATGTTAAACAGATTCTGGTCCTGATGAAGGCTGATGTTCTCAAAGGTATCTGCCCTAATAGAAATGCCAGTTAATGAGGATGGCAGTTTGAGAAATGATAGTTTCATGGCCCTGATTGTACTAACTGAAAAAGGGGAAGATTAATAATACAATATTGTAAAGAGGGAAAAGAGGGTGAAAATATACCTCTCACGATTCAAAAGGGAGATCAAGAATTATATGACCTAAAAAATCTTGGAAGGTCAAATTTGGTAGAGGGAAACATTCATCTCAAGCTAATTTCAATGATCTGTTCCATTTGATTTTCCTATAAAGAAGTTTCAGTTAAAATATGGAAGCATTGTCTTTAATTCATGCCATAGAAAAGGAGGTTTATTTGAGTGTTTATTCTAAGTCATATGATCAGTAACACCAACGCAGAAAGTGTAAGAGAATGTATTATTAGAGGCAACAATATCTAAAGAGCAATATACTGATTCACAAAGTGAACTTCCCTATCATTTTACCTCAAGTAACTTACTGTTTTGATTGATTTCACTAAGAGTATTCTGTTTTTCTTGGATGATCTGTGTTTATATAAAACCATTTGGAAGGAAGCAAATGCAGTTCTGGGCAGTGAGGTCCCAGTCCTGGTGCCCACTTCATCAGTCCCTGCTGGAAAGGAGTCTTTCTGTCCCTGAGACAGTTCTTTCTGCTTGCAGTCCTACACCCTACTGGTCCTGAACAAAGGTATGTTACAACCTTAGAGGCATTGAAAGGCTCCCAAAATAGTGCCCATGAAATCCAGTACTGATAAGTTCCCAGGTTTACAGCTTTTCCTGTGCCTTGAAGGATTGATTCCAGAAGGCCCTTATTAAAATACAAATATTTACTGGAAGAACTAACACTTTATCATCCACTGATAGCAACACCAGCTTTGTAATTTCATAAGCTCCTTGTTAGAAAAGGCATTGAAAAAATGAGGCTAGTTTCCATTCATTCAAACATATATTGTCAGTCTACCACAGCAACACTAATTGCTGGAAATCTCAAAATAAATAAAACAGTGTCACTACCCTCAGGGAGTTTACTGTCCAGTGGGGAAGATGAACATATACACAATCATTTTTATATAGTATTGCATGATGAGTCTTTATAAGGAATCATTTGATAATAAGGAACAGAAACTCAACTGGTCAAGTTAAATAAGAAGATATTAGCATAGATTTGAGTGTCTAAAAAGCAGCTGCAGCATCAAAAGGGACTCCAATAGGAATTGACAAGCCACCAAGAACCAAGACAAGTCCCCACTCATTCTTTTTGTTTGCTCATCACTTACACATGCTTTTTTCTTGCAATTTGCCCATTTTCCTACCTTTCCTTAGAGATCATCTTTCTTGGCTTGCACATATGACCACGTCAACCCTTGAGACCATAAGACCTTACTCATCCAACACCCACAGCCAACTAATTGACTTTCTCTTTCCATCCCCATTATCAATTCCTTAGTAAGAGAAATTGACCTAATCCTACACTAATCCAAGAATAGATTCTTGGTTTTTAAAAAATGTGGGAAATGTGAGGAAATAATCTCCATCTCCAATACAATAAGGTAATTTCAAGGTGAGCCTTGGAGGAACAGTAGGCATCTTTCAGAGAAATAAAGGGAAAAATGCAATTCAAGCAAACAGATTGTCATGTTCAAAGGTATATGGATGAAGCAAAGCAGCCCATATAAAGACCCATGTAGTGGTATAAAGACCCACAGTGAGGAAGCTATTGATAATGCTGGGAAGATAGCCAGGGACCAGATAACAAAGTATCTTTGTATGCTCTACCAAGGTAAATGATTTTTATCCAATAGATGAAGGAGGTGGGGTGTGAAAATTTTTACTGAAGGGGAGACTAAAACAGGCCTGTGCTTCAGGATGAAGACAAAAAACAAAAAAATCCTCTAATAGCAGGGTGAAGGGTGGACTATTAATACAAAAAGACCAGACTGAATGCACCACTCTGGAAGCTACTTTAGTAATTCAGACAAGAGATGGTATAGTTTCAAAACTGGGCCATGGCAAGAGGATATAGAGGAGAGGAAGGATTCAAGAGCATTATGAAAGCAGAATATAAAATGAAGTAGAGTCAATTCAGAAAAGCAAAGAATCACAAACTTTGATACAGGGAGAAGGAAAGTCTAACCCAAACCCAAGGCTGGTGCTAAGGGATGCACCAGACAGGAAAATAACACACTGGAGGAAGGGAGGGTGGGCCAAGGAGAGTCACTTTGCATCCTTTCCGATCTATCCTTAGAGTTGCCTTTCCTATGATCTCTAAACATCTTAATCCACATAAATAAAGGCAGACTCCAAATCTTCAGGATGTGAGCACAAGGGGCATCAAAATAATTAGTAATCAAACATTAATCAAAGCCATATTCGAGTCACCCTGTCATTTTATTAAAATATCTGTCAATTGAGTCTATTACATAAAGGGGCAAGCATTCATTCCTGGTGAAGACTTAACTCACCAGTGCCGGGCCTTGTTTCATTATGTAGTCAATTATAAGTTTTCATGGTGTTGTTTTCCTTTCAGTTCCAAGAATAAAAAGTGAAAAATGAGAAATGTGAACTTCTCAGAAGATCCTGTGACTTTGAAGCCACATATCTGAGTAAATGATCTCTTGCTTTTGCATTTAGAAGCCCTAGGGAGCAACATTATCAGACTGATTATGAATGCGTATATTTTCATAAGAATATGCAATCTTAGCCAGCTCAGCACAGGACACTGAAGTGACTAAGTATCAAATTAAAGATTATTCTTCTTTGTGCAGAATTCACTCCAGCAAGAAATTGAACAAGGGGATTTAAAATCCAAAAACAGTGGGACCACCTCCTGAGACATTATTAATTATTAGTGGGCCCCAGTTTTCCAGTTTCTTATCTCCCTATACACCCAATGCTCCCATTGCTTTAAATTATTATCATTATTTGTTAAATGCTTTCAATATGCTCGGTACCCTGGCAGGCACAGAAAAAAGTTACCGTACCTGCCCAGGGGCTTTCTACCTAAATTGCACAGATATAAATTAAGTTTGAAAATGGGTTGTAGTTGTCAGTTACATTCTTTTCTAAAGGCTTAGAAGCAATAGAACAAAACTAAAAATATATAAGTTTGAACACCTCCTTTCTCTGCCGACTTGGGTCTTCTTTATATTCCATAGCCTGGTCTACTAACCCAGAAAACATTATCACAGAAACATGCCAAAGGTCAGTCATGAGAGGCCATCAAGCGCTCAGAGAAGATTATCAGCACTTAGAAACAATCCCGTGTGTTAACTTCTCACCCTGCTCCCTGTTGTCCTGGGAGGGGAGCCTGTGGTTCAGAAGCAATAGCAAGTGATGCGAGTTGAGTGGAGGGAAAAGCCTCAAAGCCGACTTCTTCCCTTTGACTTCCCACCTAGTCAAAGCTGTAGTATCGCCAGCCATGCCCACACCCTTATTCTAATCCTTACTCTCCTCTCAGAAGCCCATTTTTCCCAGACATCTACCCCAACTCCTGTGACAAATATCTAGAAAAGTGGAGTCGGAAATTTAGTCTGACTTAGGTCTTTGTATATATGTATATATATATTTGTATTTTCATAAAAACGTTAAGTGTATAAATGAAAAGAAAATGGGAGCACCCTTTCACCTCTATGTGTGCCCTCCACTCCCATTACTAACAAAAACAATCCTTTTAAAAAAATCAAAAAATGCTTTGTTTTCCTCAAGGTCTGATGGGAGACAGGGCAAAAGCAATGAATAAGGCTTCTATTTCACCAACAGATGAAGAAAACCCAGACAAAAACCACTTGATACAGCTATGGAAGAGAAAACCAGGGAGACCCACCCTTGAGTCAGAGAAGACAATAACTGCGGGGAAGAGGAGGAAAGGAGAGGGTATAGGAAATGGCCTGAGACTCCAGAGAATGACGGGGGTTGACTCAACCAGAACCCCAGAAGGTTCCCCATGTTGTAACTCCATTGCCATTGCAGCCACCACCAAAGCAACAACAACCCCCAGATCCTAGCCCAGCTTCCAGCAGTGGCCTTTGGGTCCACCACCAATGGTTCATCATCAGGGCATCCCCTACTTCCTCCACCCAGCAGAGAGGAAAGGGAGGAGCTCTTCTAGATCTCGCAGAGGGGAACCACGAGGTACACCCAGATGTTCAATCATTGAAAGTTATTTTCTGACACAATATTGTTACACATAATGAATTCTCTAACTTTGGACATATATATTTTTCCTTTGAAATACAGGTTCCTTGAAGACAAAGCTCCTATCTGAGCATGAGTACAATGAACCGTGCATAAGAATACATTTCCAAGGGATAAGTACTCATATACCACCTCATTATTGTCTACTGGCTTGACCCTCTGCCTTGAGCCCCACAAAGCCAGCTCCTCAGTCACTTGCGTGCATGTCTGCAAAGTCATTTCAGTTGTGTCTGACTCTTTGCAACCCTATGTACTGTAGACCACCAGGCTCTTCTGTCCATGGGATTGTCCAGACAGGAATACTGGAATGGGTTGCCATGCCCTCCTCCAGGGGATTTTCCTGACCCAGGGATCAAACCCCTGTCTCTGGCATCTGCCTGGATTGGCAGGAGGGTTCTTACCACTAGCACCACCTCACTGCAACCCAGGAAATCACCAACTATGACCACTTCTACAACTAACAAAGTCCGACTCTGTCATCTCTGGCCTTCTCTTTTGTTTCCTATCTGTATTCATCCAGTCCTGCATTTCCTCCCCCAAGCAGGTTTACCCGCACATTCATTATTGATGTAAAGATTATGTACTGAGTGCCTACTGTATACAAAACACTGCACTGACTACAAAGCACTGTTAAGTTTGGAGTCCCGGGAGTTTTAGCATTCTATTCACATCTGCTCTAACCTACCAATTTCTAAAATGTCAACTGGGTTTCAGTCCACAGATGCAATAGGAACCTAAGTTCTTACTCCTTACACTCCTGGCATTTGTCTGGAGATTCTTGAATGCATGCATAGTTCTTTTTTCTTACTGATCCTTTGCTATCTTATTGTTTGGACCACCGAAAAATCCTGACCTATTTTCTCTGAATGAATCTCAGTTGTTCATTCAAATAAATGAAATCGCCTTCAATAAGAAGCTCAGTGAAACTGTGTATTACAGGGATAATATGAAAGTAACTTTAAAATGTTTATATCCAGAGGTAACTCTGAAGAGATGAAGGAAGCAAAAGGAATAAAAATTGTAATAAAAGTAAAAGAAAATAAAAATAACTAAAATCCTGAGAGTAAGAGGTACAACTGTGCCACATTTACTTGAAAACATAGATTTTCAAAAAAAAAAAAAAAAAAAATTGAGGCAGAGGTAATTTTTCACCCGACAAAAAGATTTACAGTATCACTTTGCAATATGAAAAAAGTATGGCTCAATTAGTAAAAACAGGAAAAACAAGTCTTTTCTGGTATATAAGGATCTGTAGTATTTGTACACTAATCATTCAATATAAGTTTGTTAAATAATGGATGGGATGCCCGTTTCTCAATTTTTAGCTCCCACTGCATCTTAAAAACCTTGTCAAATCTCTAAGAACATAAGAATAACCAGGTGGGAAGCGTACTTTAAGAACAGGTTAAATGATTTAAGATTGGATCAATCCACTGCTTTCTCTTAGCTGCCCAAACAAAGGCTAATATATGATTGTCAGATCTGGAATCCATAAATGTCATAAGCACAGAGCTGGAAAATCCGTATCAATGTGTGGGCAGGAGGTTGGTGGATACGTAAGACAAGGGAGAGAGAGGCAGAGAGATTACATTTAAAGAAAATGCTTTATAGTCA
Organism: Giraffa tippelskirchi; assembly: GCF_054371585.1. Lineage (NCBI taxonomy): Eukaryota > Metazoa > Chordata > Mammalia > Artiodactyla > Giraffidae > Giraffa > Giraffa tippelskirchi. The sequence goes on from NC_137283.1 coordinate 125,027,599, forward strand.
TAGTTTCTAAATGTTGGTTAATGGAATGCTTTAAGCTTAATGTATTTTTTCCTAGTTTTCATACTGCCTAAATTCTTTCTATCCAAATTACTTAGATGTTATTCTTTCTTGCCAATAAAGTCCCTTTTCTCCCTTTATTCGTCTATGTATTCTACTCTTCTTTCAACCATTTTTTTTTGTTTTTGTTTTTTTAATCTTAAATCTGACTTGAAAACAAACCAAAAAAAAAAAAAATCTGGTTTGTATACAATCAGGTCTGTAAACAACCGTAGAAGCTAATATAGGATGCTAAAAACAAGTATATGAATAATCATCACCCTACTTTTAATATATATATATTTAAAAATCAGCTTTTTGTTTTACTCAGAGAGGATTCTGTCTTGCATTCTTTTTATTGTTATAACCATCTTTACTGAGTTTAAGGTAAAAATGTGAGTCAGAACTTCCAACAAGAGCCCAAGTCCTAAGCTAGGAGCCCAGAGAATTCAGTCTGTGAAAACTTGCGAGGTGCCTCCACTTTTGATGAGAATAGATCTGGGTCTGGATGAAGTCACCGATGTGCCTCTGAAGAAACAAATGTCAGCGCGACCTATTAAAGTCAACCCCGAGCTAGGTAGCAACAATGAGCTGGGGATTAGCATTGACAGCTCGCTTAATGTGATTCTTTTGGACAGGGATTAATTTAATGTGTTGCTGTCAAATGAAACAAAAAACGAGATGGATTTACTAATGACTCTATTCTATACCACACACTGTTCCACCCCTGATCTATGTCAGAATGAATCTGACAGCAAAAGAAAATAATTTTTAAAATGAAAAGGAAGAAGACATTGCCTTCTGGAGAAGAAACTCAAGAAGGGAGTTTTTAAACTGGGCTCCCAGCAAGGAGGATGGGTGCAGGGAGCGGGGCCAAATTAAGTGAGACAACGGAGCGGTCAGGCCACCACCCCAACCAAAACGGGGAACGCCAGGGCGGGACCTGGTGTCCGGTCCCAAGCTATGGCACAAATTTACAAGATGCCCCTAATTTCTCCAAGGCCTCACCTTCCTTCCGTGTGAAAGTAAAAGGTTGTATTACGAGGCTTCTAAATAGCCTCTCGACTTTAAATTGCTAATCTCTAAAAAGGGTGGGATGGGGAGGGGGGCCAAACCTGCCTGCCAGAGCATTAGCCTTGTTGCAAAGACAGCTTACAGTGAGACTGTGACAGAGAGGGGGCGAGTCAAAGAGCGAAGGTTGATCTTTAGCGAAACGGTTTGCCAAGTCAAATGCTAAAGCCTCCTTAAAATAATTTGGATTCTTCTTTGTTCTCTCTAACAAAGAAACTTTAATTCGCAGTTCTCTGAAAGACAACGCAGACAAGCCATTTTTAGGTGAAAGGTGTCTCGTCAATTAATAATCATTGAATAATCACTAAGGATTGGCAGGAGCTTTTCATCGAAAACGGTGCTCAGAACATGAAAATGCACCGATTTACAATGCAGACTTTTTGCGTGTTATTCTTCTTTGTGGTTGTTTTGCTTTTACCTCCTATGAAGTACATACGTCCCTAGTCTTGTTTCTGTGTACATTCTTGTTAAGTTACCGTTAGGTTGCTAAATACCCGCGATTTCCTAGGGTCTGAGTCAGGTCTCATTGACAGAGACGCTCCACCACGGAGCTTGCGCCCCTGTTCTGGGAACCGTCGTCCCCGCCAGGCTCGTGAGTCCTGAAGTGAGCGGTTAATTCAGCAGGAACCCCGGGCAGCCTCAGCCCGCAGCCCTCTGTGTTGCGCGCCCCGCCAGGGGGCACCCCGCCACGGCGTGCCCAGGGGACCTTGAATGCGATGCGGGAAGAGCCTTTGCGCAACGGGCATCCTAGGGATGGTGCGCTTCTCCCCTCGCCGGAGCCCAGGGCCGCTCGCTTCTCGTTTCTATGCCCAGACTCGGGCTGGGAAAGACTTCGGGCCGCGCCCCCTAAGAAGCGCTCTGGTTTAGGGAGGTAATGATCGCTTCTGCCCCACCGTCTCCACGGCGCGCTCCAGCCCCGGGCCGCGCCTCCACCCGCCCTGCTCGTCCTTGTTCCCGAGCGGCTGGCGCGATCCCGCCAAAGCCCAGATCCCGGTTGAGGAGCGATGAGAATCCTGACTCTGGCATTTACCTCGGTGACCTTGAGCAGTTTCCCAACCTTTTAAGGTCGATGTTTTCCCACCTATTACGCGGAACCGAAGACGCTGTTTCCGCGGGCTCCCCGTGGGAAGAAATGAAAGGATGTATGCCCAGCCTCGAGCTCCTAGCGCCCTGCCCCGTCTTCGTTTATTCCCCTTCTTTTCTGCGTTCTGCTTTATTTTTTTTCTTTGCCTTTTGCTATCATCTTTGACTCGTGTGTTTTCCCTTGGTTTTGTCTCCCCAATTTCCCAAAGAATTCGTTTTCTTCTCTTTGATTTCTCCCTTTCCTCCCAAGCTCATTATTGTAGCCAACAAATTCATCAAAGATTTGTTTCCACTTCCTATTGGACCCTAGGCTCCCCAAGATAAATGCCCATAATCTCCATTCGCCCCCTCCCTGAGTCACCCAAATAATCGGGCAATCAAGGAAGAACTCTGCTTATTGTGTAAATACGGTCTCAAGACACAAGTCCCTTCGTCCTTCTTCCAACCATTGAATTTCTGATCTCTGGGACACCTAAAACCACCAACATGCCTTGTCAGAATGTCCTCGACACCGCCAGGCCCAGAAATCTATGCAAGGGCTCATCAAACGTCCCCATGCGCCCGCGAACCGTATTGGGAAGCTGAAACTGGAACTTGGTCTTGAATTACTAGTCTTGGTTTCTTACTGAGAGAAAAAGCAAATTCATATATGATGGTCCATACTTACACAGAAACATACTTTTTAATCTTCAAATAAGCTCAAAGGTACAGCTTTTAAAAAGCACAAGATACACTCGTGCTTTTTAAGCATGTTCTGCGATTTTTACCTATAAAACCGAGATTTAGATCAAGTTCTTATTCATTGGGAGTGGTTAGAGAGAGAAAACCGGACTGCCTAAAACTTGAATTGCCTAAAAATGAGCTACCTTTATATTCATTTATTGAAACATTTTAAAGATACCTGAAAATACATTATTTCTTTGTAACAAAATTTCACTCTTTAGAGTATAAGCATCATAAACTATAACCAAAGTTTGTATTTACAAAGAAGCAAAAAGCTAAGGCTAAATAGAGAATTTTTAATTACTTGTCAGTTACCTCAAACCTAAAAGTATCAAGTTTCCTTTGAAATTATTTCTCATTTTTATTAGAATCTAATTGAAGATCACCTGTAAAATGTGGGGGGAAGAAAGACAAGTGGAGAAATATCAATTCTATGCTTAGATTTTTGAAAGAGTAAAAGAACCACAGTACCACCTTGTGGGGAAGAGAGATTTTTTTTTTTCATTTTCTCCATTATGGTTGTTTTATTTCTTTCCACTATATAGTCACACACACATTTTTTAAATGAAAACAAATAAGGCCATTAACAAAAAATTGGGCCTATGTGAATAAAATGTGATAATATACTTTCACTATTATTTTAAACACACTAGCATGTTTATATCAAAATAACATTCACATTAAATTAAATGTAACAATATATGTATAATATTAAGAAAATGTGCTTCTAGTAGTACAAATAATTTCAGAAATCAAATGTTAGGCATGCAATGGTAAATATAAAATTATGTATACATTCTAAAAGAAGAATAATTCTTTTAAAAATTGGTTTATATTTCACTATTAAATACTATTCATGGGTTTTTAAGATGTAGTTAGTTCTTTGTTCAGTTGTTTGGACCTGGAAAAGCCACATTCTTAGATAAATACAAAGTATTTTTTTTAAGTTTTTTGTCTCATTACATTTAACATTGGCAGAACAGTCAGATATTTTTAGAACCTGTATCAGTTGGTTTAACAAAGCTGTTTTAGTCACTTTGAGAATATAAAAGGAGGATAGATCATAAAACTTGGAATTTAAGAAGATTATAAGACTCCAAAGCTGAGAAATGCAAAATAAAAACTGTTTCTCTTCTATTGTACATTTGGAAATATCTTACATGACACAAATGTTCCCTGCTCTAAACGTGTTTTCTGTAAAGCAAGAGAGAATTCTGGGGTTACCTGTAGGCATTCTTTATTCTCTATGCTTTAGAATCACAGAGCTGGTATATCCCTCTGACCTTCAGGAAGGACTAAATCAAAAGCATCCTGGGAAGAGACCAGTGTATTTCAAACTGTGTTCAGCAGAGCCCTAGGGGCTGTCAAAAGATTATAAGGGGAGGGGAACACTGAGAGAAGCCCCTCACTCTCAGCTTCTACCAACTGACTCTGCTTTCATCGCTTTCACATACAGGAATTCTGCCTAAGATTGAGGTTAAACAACAGGCTCCACATCTCTAGAAATGTTAGAAAACCACTAATCTAATCTATTTTGTCTAAGTCTAGTAAAGAATTGCTGTGAGAAATGTTCTGATGCTTTCTGCACATTTGTTAAAAAATGCATCTTTAGAGCAGCCCACTGTGATTACACATACCATATTTTCTTTCTTTAGAAAAACAGTTCATTACAAAATACATACAAAATTGACTGTTTCAAAAAAACAATTAAAACTGAAATACATTAAATTAAAAATCTCTATATCTCAATCCTAAACCACTCACTTCCCAGGAATAATACAGCTATCATTTTGGTTTGCACACATCCAATTTTTCCCTGCGGGCACAGGTACAAGCATGAGTGAGCTAACACACACCCATACTGAGGGTTTCAAGAACACAAGATCATATCACCTGCATTTTGTCCCTCAATAATATATCTCTCTGTGTCAGTAGCCACAGAACCACCTCATTCATTATTCAAAGTATGGATGTATACAAGTTATCTAATCTCTATTGTTGAATATTTGGATTTTTGTTCTTATATTGTATATTTGCACTTGTTCTTCCTTCTATCTAAAATACATTTCCTACTCTCCACCTGGCCAACATCTAGACCCCAGAGTAACAACACTACCAACCTGTAAGAAGCCACAATTTCAAAATTTTAAAACATAATTTCTCAATACAATGTAATTCTTTACCCCAACGTTTTAAACACAATAAAATGGGGCTTTTTTTTTTTTAATCTATTAATTTCTTCACAAGAAAAAAAATCTATATCCTTTTTAGATTTTCCCAATTCCTCAAGAATGGAATTTACGCTTTTTGGAGAGCAATTTGGCTGTATCTATCAATATTTAAAATGTGCATATCGTTCAATCCAACACCAGAGTAGCTTTCTAAATGCATATTCACACAAATTCACTAATTCATTCAATACAGTTACTGAACCTATTGAAGTGTTAGTCATTTTACTAGGTTCTTCTGGAAGTATGGTTAAAAGAAGAAAAACTCAGATTACAGTGTACTGGGATAAATCCCCATTGGATAAATAAACACATAGTATGTTTGTCATTTATAAATTGTGATAAATAGTAGCAGGAATATTACATTACAGTAAACAACTTAAACATTGAGTTTTCTTCTTAAAGAGCTACAAAAGAGTTATAAGATCTCTATTACACTTACCTTTTTCGACCCAATCTTTGATGGTATATTTCTAAGCATCCCAATATGTTCTTTCTTTTTGAAAAAATACACCTCAACCTACAGACAAGCAACTGAAGTCTAATGAGCCTCTGATATTGACAAATCACTGCTTTCAACTCACTTAATAATTTTAATCTTTATCCCAAATTTATTATTAAGATACATAGGCCTTTGTTTCTTACCAGCTCTTTCATTTTTCTACTGTGAATTCATTTTTCAAATAAGGATAAAATAGAATATTCAAATATTAAATAAATACTGCTGCTTGGATAAGGTCAAGAAAATAGGTGAAATTAAATTTTTGGCTGACAGTCAGTGCCAACCCCATACTATTTCAAAACATTGCTGATAAGATGGCTTAGAAGAGTCCAAATTCAGTGCACAGAAGGTAGGTGTGGGTGTGTCAATGTTTAAGGTATGAAAGTCTGCACTTGGTGAAAAGGAATGTATGAAAGCTAAACGCCAACATAAAAAATAAAGTGTTTCCCATTGTACTGGAGGAGTAAAGGCTATAAAAAAGGTATGGCCCTTAGCTATGGTTTAGTTTTGAAGGATGTCATTTGTGATAATAGCAACAGCTACCAAGATGAAGCTGAGCCCGTGAATCCACAGGAAATTCAGATATGTGTGAGTATATCTAGAGGACAAATGAGATTTGGCCATCAAGGTTCTCTTTCTGAAAGAGACCAAGAATGCTTCTGGAAAATAATTCATCTTTAGGTTAGCAGAGACTTTAGGAGTATCAGTTTGACCCAAGTAAATGTGGTTAGTGTCAACAGAAAAAGGGATGATTTGGATCATGTTAGGAAACTTATGTGACACATGTGGGGACTGCTTGAAAGCACTGGTAAGAATTTAAGAGGCCAGAATGACCTCGGGATGGACTAGGGAGAATGGAGGGGAGGTGATAAACAGAGAAATACTGTACTGTTTCTGCTAGTGTGACCTTTGACCCTATTTTTATTCTTCATCTCCTCACCCCGAGGAAAGATGAGTTAGATCACATAACACTAAGGCCTAACTGGAGAAAGTCATTACAAAGCTGACACTGTGCCAGGTTCTCTCTTTCTTTTTTCCCTCCAGTTTTGGTTGATTTCAAATTTTGGAAGCCAAGTTCTTTTCTATTTGAATCATGAGAACAGGAAACAACTGAAGAAAGATTATTTGAGGGCTCATTAATGATATTAACTGGTACAAATCAACATTTTGAAACTATTATTTTAAAAAACAAAACAGAACAGCCCTGGCCTCTATGGGTTGGGCAGAAATCAACTGGGAAAGGGCATGAGGGAACTTACTGGGATGTGGTAATGTTTCATATCTTGATAGGGTTTAGATTATATAGATGTATTCATTTGTCAAAACTCAACAAATGTACACTAAAGACATATGCATTCATCATATGTAACATTCACCTCAAGAGAAAGAAATGTAAAAAATACTGAACTCATTAATGATATGAATGCTGAAGTATTTACGAGAAAATGTACCAATGTCTGCAATTTACTTTCATCAATGAATACATCAAAAATTAAGATATAATAATGGGTGGATAAAGTACTAAATGCATGGACAGAGATGTGATAAAACAATAAAAGTAAAATGTTGATAAAACCTAGGTGGTAAATTACAGGTATTCACAATAAAATTATTTCAAGTTTGCTGTATGTTTGAAATTTTTCACAATAAAATGTTGGAGGGAAAAGTTACTTCCTTGCATCCAAGAAGGCTTAAAGTCTAAAAGGGGCCAGAGTAGAGTAAGATACTATCTATCTATACTGCATTTAAAAACCAACGAAGAACCAGAATGGGATAGGAACAGGCAAGATCAGTCTGTCAGCTCATATTTTCCCTGCCTCTGACTCTCCAAGCACCCCTCCTCCAGCACCTCAGGTTATATTGATTCTCCAATCTTTTCCTGGTGATCCAGACATTCTATGCGTTAGGCAGTCAGTATGAAAACAGATACAGCTGTCCATTATATAACACTCCCTGCCACAAACCATACATACATCTTACTCTGAAAATCAAGCTTAGAAGCTGACACACTTGCCCATATTTCCAGCCTCAACACTGGCTTCCATGTTGCTGCCTGAGCCTCTTTTGCCCACAGTCAGGCTTATGCTTCAGTGCCCCCTTGATGACCCATGGGCTTCTGGGATTACCCTACCCCTTTTGATTTCAACTCTGGGAAGCTCTAGTAATAAGGGTGGGGTTTCTGTTTTGGTTTCTGTTATCTCATCAGCTTTCTGTGATCACTCTCCCAGTTTGGCTCCTGAGGCCCAGCCTATCACATAAATAGATGATGACTGCTGTACCACAGTGACCCCGAGAATAGAGACCTAAAGGAAAGGGCTACAAAGGGTCTTCGCTGGGAAGGCATGAGGCTCAGAAAAGGGTTGAGACAGTAGAAGCTACATCTCAAGAGCCTCGGTCAAGCCAGTTATGCAACAAATTTATTTAAGTCCCTACAATGTGCTAGGCAATATGCCAGGCACTGAGTAATTCAGTGGTGAACAAAACAAATATAGTCTCTGACCTCACAAAGCTTACATTAGTGGGAGAAACAGTAAATAAATACTAAAAATCAAATACCTATACATATATCCTTTAGAATTTATTACACATACTATGAAAAGTAGGGTTCTCTGATGGATTATTAAGGAGATCTACTTTAAGTGGGGAGAAAACACTCTCTGAGGAAATGTCATTTACGTTGTGACCATATGAAATATCAGAAAGCAGAGACAGTCAAGACAGAAGGGAGAAGACGTGAAAGTCTGTGAGACAGAGCAAAATTAGAGGAAAGGGAAGAAGGCCTGCTTAGAGCAGCGTGAGTAAGGGGGTATAAGCTCTTGGATAAGATTTCAGACAAGTGAGCATGGACAAGATCCGAGCAGTCCTGATAAATGTGCCAAGGCTTTGGATTTTACTGAAGTACAATGGGAGACCCTGGGTTCAAGCCAGAGATTCGAATGAAGTCTTCCTGAGTGCCACCTACCCCAGAAATCGCTCCAGTTCTGCGGACCAGTCTTCCGGGATAATACAAGAATGTCAGCTCCAAGAGGTCAGGGATTTTTATCTGTGTTGCTCACTGCTCTATTCCATGCCTAAAATAGCAGGAACTTGGGAAACATTTGTTGAATCAACAGGGTGTCTCTAAGAACAACAGGCCTTCCTTATGACTGTAGATTTTGTTTCAATGGCTCTGCTCTCCTTTAAGCAACTATCCTTTCAACACCATAGCCACTTTTTACTGCTTCACAGCAGAGAAAATCTTAACTCTCTAGCACATACTCCAAGAGCCAAAATGTTTTTAAAATAGAAGTCTATTTATTTGGTGTTTTGATCACAAAAGACTTGTTGAGGGAGGGAGAAAAATGGTTTCATATGGTCCATATAGCAAATATTAGGAAACTTACCATGGAAAGTGAGGGGGAACAAAAAGCAAACTGTGAAGGAGTGGCAGGAAAGCGTTGGTGGAACAGTGGGAACAAAACGGTTCACATAAGGAACAGTTCAGGGTAGATCCCCAGGTACCACTGAACCCAAATACTCTGGCATTATCCTCAGGAGTCTCTTTCCACCCACACTCCAATTTCTGTTCACAGGCTTTGTTCTCAAGCAAACTTGTTCCACAACGACACCTACTAGGAGCTTCAGGTATACTGACTAAGAGTCTGGCAAAACACGCAGAAAGAGAACGCTTCCTTCCCATGGTTTTAGCCAAAGTCTATTGGCTCTTACTGGTCTGACTTGGTTTACACATCCTTTCTTGAACCAATCACCATGGCTACAGGTGTATACAACTCTTCATGGCCATACCAAGCTGGTGTTCTTACCACTGAGAGGGGGAGTGAGTAGTCAACCTCACCTTAAACCCAAACACAGGAAGTGGTCATTCTCCAAAGAAAAATGAAGATGCTAATGCCAGAAGAATTTTAGGGAAGTGACTGTTTGGGGGACAAATAAAAGGCAACTACAGAGTGTTAAGAATTATTTCTATGTACAAAGAAAATTAAAGGCAGAGAATGGCTAGAAATTGTTTTTTTTTTTAAGGAACGCATAGATTATATTACAAACCTTCAAATAACAGACTATACACATAAACTTTCTATAATGTTTCCTCAAGTTTTGGCTGAGTGCAAGTTTCAGATGAACAATCCAATCAATGCATGCACATAAAAAAAACAAACATGGCTTTTAAGTTATATATGTTTACCCTGACATGTGACAGGAAGGCAGTAACCATTTACAAGAATTTTATGCACGTTCAAACAAAGATTTAACTTGATATATTTTTAAGCTAAGCTGAAAACTGCCACAATGTGGAAAGCTAAATGCTGCAATTATTTCAAACTGATAATACACTATTCATTATAGTATTACTTGTGTTTTGAACCACTTATTTACTTAATCAAAAATGTATACAATTTTTGAGCATTTTTATGCTTAATCAAAAACTTCAAAAATCTTAAGTACAAAACACAGCTGAACTGGGAGTTCCCAGGTGGTCAAGTGGTTGAGATTCTGGACTTTCACTGCCATGGCCCAGGTTCAATCCCTGGTCCAGGAACTGAGATCCCATAAGCCATGTAGTGCAGGGAAAAAAAAAAAAGACTAAACCAAATTCGAGAATACTGAAATATGAAAACCTCAATGAGATTAATGAAATAATAATATATTACTTAAAACAAACAAAATTCTACAATAATGAAAACTCATTCTTGAAAGAGAGTTCTTGAAAGGGAATGACAAACTGAAAAGGAAAAAAGAAAAGAATCAAGTAGATGGATGAGATATGCAAAATCAGTAAGTTATGATCGATACAGAAAAGTATTACAGAGGAAATATATTACAACTCTGAGTCTTACAATGTAAGTACTAGGAGAAAAATTAAACACACTGAGCAAAACCAATAATCTTCCATTAAAAACTATCAAAATTTGCAAGAACAGCACACATTTGCAACAACAGCATATAAATATACCTGGAAACAACAACATAAGCTCAACTTTAAGCTTTTGTGAGGGAAGAGAGGTAAGACTAAGTAATCATTCATCTTATTCACTGCTATATCTTTAAACGGGCTTCCCTTGTGGCTCAGCTGGTAAAGAATCCACCTACAATGCAGGAGACCTGGGTTTGATCCCTGGGTTGGGAAGATCCCCTGGAGAAGGGAAAGGCTACTCACTCCAGTATTCTGGCCTGGAAAATTCCATGGACTGTATAGTCCATGGGGTCGCAAAAGAGTTGGACACGACTGAGTGACTTACACTTTCACCTGGCACATAGTGGATGTTCAATAAATTTTGTTCAGTTGAAGAATGACACATATAATCACTCTATCCAGTTATTTCAAGTGAACAGTTTGGTGGGCCATTTTGTGATCTCAAAATGAAACCAGTTAATCCAATACAGCATTTATGTGACTATGACTCTATAATCAAATAAACCCAGAAAGACTCTACCAGTCATATGTTGGGGTATGTTAAGTTTCAGATCGGAGAAAGATACAAAAATTCTACCCATTATTTGTGTCTTGTAGACTTGCAGTGCCACAACCAAGATTCTACTTGGACTGGCTGCAGAACAAGTTCTTAGCTTGGCCTCCCCTAGAAGCAAATCCTGAGACAAGGACTGAACACACATAGCTTTTTAGAACAGTGACTCTGACAAGGCAATGCGAAAATGATACAGAAAAGGAAAGGCAGCCAACAGAGCGTGTATTATTAAGCCAACTAACCCAGTGGACATCACAGGGAAGCTCTAGAATTATTCCAGCAAAGGGGTGGAGAGCCTGGGAATTTATACCTCTACATCACAGCTCCACTGGGTTAAGGGTCATCACCTGAGGGACATTAGTTCGTATTCACTTTCAGCCTACCCAAGCATGTGCACAAACAGGGTTTTGGCAACCCAAGGCTAGTTCAACAAAGATGTAGTTGCTGGCCCCTGGAAGTCAGGCTGGCACGCATGGGAGCAGTAACAGAATCTGAGGGGATATGGGCAGAGCACTCATAGCGTCTGCTACACCAGGCAAGTAATGGCAATAGGTATATAAATGGGAAGAGGTCCTAGATTAAGAGAGGATTTGAAAGTAAAATATAATTGTAATTTCTTAGTATTAGGTTAAATAGCCTTTAAAGGCACTAGAGTACAGTGGCTACCACTATCTGTGTTTAATAAACCACTGTTGTTGATGAGGGAGTGAATCAATGATTTAGGACTGAACTATTCAGAAATAGATATACCAGAATTCCACAGTCATAGCAGCTCACTTACACTGAGCTTTGAATATTTATTTTTTAAATTTCACTTTTGACAAACTAGCTAAGAGGGGATAGCTTTTATGTAGAACTTTTTATTCTATACAAGTTACATACTCTGTTTTAGTCATACAGTATCAAAAATAAAAACAACAGATTAAACCCTAACCATTTCCCCTACATGAACATGATTATACAATCAAAAATCTAAAGTCAAAAAGCATCTTGAAAGAAATAAAGTCATTTAACATCTTGTTCTCTATATATCTTAAACCTTATAAATCCTAAGCTTACATTCTCAAGCTCTAATGACTTTTAAAGGCTAATTTTTTAATCCAGATTTCACATCTTAGTTCTACAGCTAAAATTTGTTGCTTTCAGAAATCATTTGTATGTATGCCAGTTCAATATGCTTCAATCGGAGGTGAATTATCAATTCTGATTATACCTTTTTTTAATAAATTAAGCTACAGACACAGGAAATAATGTATTCTTTGCTTCCCAAAGGGGATCAATCTGAGATTTATTAAAGTTGATAATGAGTCCCTTAGAAAAAGGTAGAAATCAATTCTGAGCAGGAAAGTTAAGGTAAGCAATATTACATAAAACGGAAACCAAAGATGACTCCACTTTTGTTAGTTTAATAACCACCATATGTCAATTCAAATATGCTATTGTTTTTCTTCTAATGAAGATGGCTTATATTGATTAATAAACTCTTGAATTGCCTGCATATATGAGGAGGTGTAAATCTTGCTCTCATTTAGATTGATCAAGAATTGCTTAATTTGATCTCAGAATAAAATTCCCCTTCAGGCAGTGAATTGCATCCAGTTTGGATTAGGATAATGACATACTTAAGCAATTGCCATTTATCAAGGAAACTGGAAGTAATTACTAAAAACTTGAGATAAATTTAGAGATTTAAAACCTTAACATAAACTGAATGACAATATTTGCTATTTTTCATCCTCCCCAAAATTATCAATTTCTATTTAAAGGCATATAGTATAACAATAATACATTTGATATATTCATTATAATATGACCACATTCCTAAACATCCTTGAAGATTCATTCCTAAGGACTAAGTGACCTTTCGCTCTAAAATATTTCACTCTGCTTAAATTTCAACTTCAATTTCTTCTCCCTGAAACCACAGAATCTCACCACACCAGCCCCAAGTTTAAGCATGTGCATACATGCTAAGTCACTTTAGTCGTGTCCAAGTCTTTGCAGCCCTATGGACTGTAGCCCACCAAGCTCTTCTGTCCATGGGATTCTCCAGGCAAGAATACCAGAGTGGGTTGCCATGCCCTCTTCCAGGGGATCTTCCTGACCCAGGGATCGAACCCACACCTTCTAAACTGCAGGCGGATTCTGAGCCACCAGGGAAGCCCAAGTTTAAGCTGGCCTTAAATGAGTAGTAAATGATCAGATAAGAAAAGAGAATACTATTAGGAAAATCATAGCGATGTAATCCTAAGGTATAATTATCTATCAAATAAATGAGTAGGAAAGGACCCATATTTTTTTTCAGGGAAGGTCCATATTCTTCAAATAAATAAGATTATAATTAATCATTTGTCTTAAGGGAACCCAATATACTCCAAAGTAATTTAATCATCTGATAGCTCAACAGAAGCCTAGAACTAGTAATCTAACTCCACAGTTTCAGGCAAAAAGGTTTTGGTGACTTTACAAGGAACCTCTGAAGTGAAGTGAAGTCACTCAGTCATGTCTGACTCTTTGCAATCCCATGGACTGTAGCCTACTAGGTTCCTCTGTCCAGGGGATTTTCCAGGCAAGAATACTGGAGTGGGTTGCCATTTCCTTCTCCAGGAGATCTTCCCAACCCAGGGATTGAACCTGGGTCTCCAGCATTGTAGCCAGATGCTTTACATACCCCCACCAGGGAAGTCAACCTCTAGAACCCATTAAAAAAGATGTCTTCTTAGGGTTACAAGCTAGTTGTTGTCTTTTTAAGCAGTGCTCTGGTTGATAAAATATTGTAAGACACTAGTAAGTTCATTACAACTGTAGCAATCTCTTCAAATATACCACCCCTTAAGCCTCCTTTTGTTCATCTATAGTATTACAATTGTCCTTGCTTAACTACACTCCCTTTCTCCAGCCCTATCTTCAAAAGGACTAGTATACAGTATGGGCTTTTTAATTTCCATAGCCACTAGTTGTTTTGGAAAGGAGGAATCAAAAACCTAATTGTTCTAAAGTGAACCACTAAAACTGAGTTACCGAATTTACAAAACCAGAGATTACATCCAAGATCAAGATCTCCTCTCACCAAGGTGAATTGCTGTTCCAAGCACCCTACTGGAAAGTCTTGAACTTTAGTTAAAAGAAATGTATTACAAAATAAGAACAGAATCACTAACATCAACTTTCTTTTTTAAAACAACAGGAAAATGGGCCCAAGATTAAAATGTTATCAATAATTTTCAGTTCTTCAAAAAATGAATTTTTAAATCGATTAGTGGCAACCCACTCCAGTACTCTTGCCTGGAAAATCCCATGGACGGAGGAGCCTGGTAGGCTACAGTCCATGGGGTTGTGAAGAGTCAGACATGACTGAGCGACTTCACTTTCACTTTTTACTTTCTTGCATTGGAGAAGAAAATGGCAACCCACTCCAGTGTTCTTGCCTGGAGAATCCCAGGGACGGCAGAGCCTAATGGGCTTCCATCTATGGGGTCGCATAGAGTCGGACACAACTGAAACAACTTAGCAGCAGCATGCTGCTGCCTATATGTGACCTTAATGGTTCTCAACTCCACAACTGGGCTGTGAAATAGAAACTCAGGCTGCCTCAGTCACAGCTCAGACCTGCTGGATCAGAATCTCCAGAAGTAAAACTCATTGACTAATCTGTTGGCTGCAGCTAACTTTTACTGACACATCATGTCTTGTGTCTCTATGCCTTTATACAGCATTTCACTCATATTAACATCTTTGGACACCATGTAGTGTCTAGGCACTGTACTCTATACTTTCACATACCATTTGGAATACATTAAGATTTAGAGATGGAATGACATTTTAATATGTAACATCAATATGATTCATAACCCTATTAACAGAAACAAAGTATTTTAATATTGATAGGACTACAGCATATTCATTTAGCTCAATATTGAAGCATGGCTAGTCAAGCTTCAAATATTAAAGATTTACCAGATTACTTCTTTATTTAACAATTCAAGCTAACACTTCCAACATGGGTTTAATAATCCATGCAAAAATTTTTGTACTTCAGGTAGCGATTCCATTAAGGAATAGTTGTCAAAATTCCACTTCTTGAATGTCTTCTAATACTTCTAATATTTCTTCAAATATCCAAGCATTAAATACTGATTTCCCAAACCTATGAAATGTGATAGAACAAGTAAATATTGCAGATCAAACTAAAACACATTTAGGGGGTGATTTTCTGTTTACCCTATTTCCCTTAACTTTCTGAATGCCTCTGGGCATAACTGAAAGACCCTGTTACTTCTCCTGTACCATGTGTTAAAGTTTAAGTGTGCTACATAACTGATTAACAATTTTTAGAAGATTAATTAGCATCCCAACAGAAATTTAACAGAACTTTTTATTAACACCTTAATCTCGATAGTACCAATTTCCCCCTCAGAACACTCTGAATTCCCAGAGATGGCTTCCAAATACCGAGCCTCTATTTACTTAATGGAGCTTTGAGCCCCAGAGAAGAGCTCGGTGGGGTGCTGGGGAACTCAGAGGAAAATGTTAAAGGGGCAGCTTACAAATAAGAATGCAAAGTAGGCCCTCTCAGCCTACCAGGTTTCAAGTACTATCTATCCCCTACCCTGATTGCAACTTCAGCAGAGAAGAGTGGTTTGTTTGCTGAAATAATGAATAGTAGATGGCATCCATTTTAGTGGAAAGTTTTAATTTGTGATTCCCTGAGGCTGTGTGAAATGAAACACCCTTATCCATTCCCATAAATGAAGCCAAATTGTTTCTGGAATTTCTTCTGAAAAAGGCTGTCTAGGAACACTGATCTGACACATTGGTCTGTGAAAGAAAACATTGAATGAATGCCCTTTTGTAGTGAAAAGCACTATTTCTATGAAGATCATTTTTACTTCTGAAGTATGTTGTTATCTGATTAAATTTCTGCTTTTAAAAACTGATGCTGAGGTACAACAGAATGTTTAAGCTTGCCTCAGACATTCAGAAAATAAAAATGTCTATCCTGTCTGATTCTGCATCTGTTTTAGTTAAAATACAAGTTACGTCTGAAAGCAATCATCAGTGCCACAATAACACCTTATTACTAAATTTCAATAAACAGTTCAAATGGATTAAATAGTTGTGAGTATTGGGGAAGAAGAAGAACTAAAGTTTACCCTTGCAAAATATACAAGGTGAATTATCTAAACATTAGTCATTTTAACATTGAAGAGAGGTATAAATTGACCGATAGAACACAGCACCTTCAAAATTCTCAAACACTTAAGAAATCTCTGTGATAAATAATTTGGTATGCTACTTGTATGTCAATTTAGCTATCTATTAAATCTTTCCTCAGTGGTATTATAGGAAATATTTGGTTAACCTATTCAACCCACCCCAGTATTCTTGCCTGCAGAATCCCAGGGACGGGAGCCTGGTGGCCTGCCGTCTATGGGGTCGCACACAGTCGGACACGACTGAAGCGACTTAGCAGCAGCAGCAGCAGCATATCTGAAATAAACAGCATTTACTTAGAAATGCGGATACTCATTTAAGTTTTAGAAGATTATTAAGTGTCTACATTTCAGGTGCTATTCTAAATCCTGAGATGACAGTGGTAAACACAATGCTTATGATCAATCCCTGTCCCAGTGGAACTGACATCCCATGGAGTGGGGAGAGGATGGGAGGACAGAAAATAAACAAGGCAATAAAAGTAAATAAGATAATGTCAAATAGGTAAAGGGAGAGAAATAAAACTGAGTAATGGATAAAAAGTGAAGAGGTAGGAAGCTGAAGTGGAGGTAACTAAGCCAAGATCTAAGTGATAAGATAGAGACATCAGTGGGAAATTAGAGAAACTGCAAATCGGAGTTGGAAATTGCAAATCTACCTACCTGTAGACCTGCATCCATGAAATTAAAAGATGCCTGCCCCTTGGAAGGAAAATTATGACAAACCTAGACAGCATATTAAAAAGCAGAGACGTCACTTTGCCTACTAAGGTCCCTATAGTCAAAGCTATGGTTTTTCCAGCAGTTGGATGTGAGAGTTGGATCATAAAGAAGGCTGAGCATCGAAGAATTGATGCTTTTGGACTGTGGTGTTGGAAAAGACTCTAACAGTGAAGCTGAACAGAAGGATATTAAGAAATAATACTTCAAACAGTGTCCCGTAAAACAAAAAAAGAAACTGAAGGAAGCAGTCAGAATTCTGGGGGATTTGGCCAAATATTCATTGGAAGGACTAATGCTGAAGCTGAAGTTCCAATACTCTGGCCATCTTACACAAAGAGCCAACTCCTTGGAAAAGACCCCAATGCTGGGAAAGATTGATGGCAGAAGGGGACGAAAGAGGATGAGATAGTTGGATGGCATCACTAATTCAATGGAGATGAGTTTGAGCAGACTCCAGGAGATGATGAAGTACAGGGAAGCCTGGTATGCTGTAGTCCATGGAGTTGCAGAGTCGGAGACGACTTAGCAACTGAACAACAAAAACAACCACCTGTAGACCACTGGTACATGAGAAAAGAAATCTAACTCATATAAAAGCAGGCCTTCTCCTAACATCTGTAGAGCCCAGAGCAAGAATACAAACAGAGGCTCACATACGTATGTCAAAATATTTATAACTTCTAACTCAAAATAACTGGTAAAGGGAACAAATTCCATCCTGCACCAGAATGCAAGTGGTATGAGCTCCTGACTTATCCCCACTCCTCCTATGCTAGGCCTAATTTTACACTGCAAGGAACCTTACACCATCCTCATGTGGACACTCCAACCTTCCCATCGGAGCCCATTCCCACACCCTTCCTACATAGAGATTTGCCTTGGCTAACCTTCAGGAGGCAAGACCCAAATCCAATGGACACTCGAGTTTTTCTCATGCTTAGCTTCTTGAAAAGTATTCAACACTGAAATATCCTTTTATATTGATTTCCACAACATCATAGTTTTTAGTTTTCCACAAATTTCTTTGGCAGTTCCTCTGCCTCTATCCCTACCTTAAAGACTTTATCCCATAAGGCTCTGTTTTAATTCCTCTTCTTTCTCATTTTATACATTTTCCTTAGGTAATCCTGTTCATTTCCATGACTGAAATTACCATCAATAGGCCAGTATCTGTTTCTCCAGCACTGCCTTTTTCCCTAAGATCAGTTGCCTACTTGATAATTATACTTGGAACTCTCTCAGGCATCTCGAGCTCAGTGTCTTGAACTGCTCTTTATTCTCTTCTCCCCCAGTCTTGTTCCAGTCTTCCCTCTTCTGAAAATAGCACCCCTCCCAACTGAGTTGCACAAGTGAGAAATCTGGGAATCATCCTTTATACCTTTTGCCCTTTCCTTTGTCTCCTTCCCCAACATCCCACCAATTCTGTTTCCTCAGTATCTCTCAAATCCATTTATCCATAACCCCTGTGGCCATGATCTATATTGTTCAAACCACTAATACTTCTATTACTACTGCAACACCCTCCTAGCATCTCAAAATTTTCATGTCATGGTACAGGTTAAAGATGATAATATTGTAAGATATTCTGGGATAAACTAGAAAGTATTTTAAAGAATCTATTTGGGCTTAATTAAAAAAAAGAAAAAAAAAAACCCTGCTTTTCCCACACTGGGTTATTTTAAAAAATAAAGCATTACAACATCAAAAGAATCCTTCTAAACATCAAACACGTTTTTTCAAAATTTTAAGAGGAATTTTTATAAGCTTTCCTTCATAAATATAACTTTTTAACATAAGATTTTATATTGTACTTGAAATACCTACTAACAAGCCTAATCAAGACTTTTTAAAAATGAATTCTTCAAATTCTTGGTAGTCATTATCAAAGAGAACATACAAGAAAATGAAACTGTTTAAATATTTTCGCAACCATTTAAAAATCTACAACAGCTGAAATAGTAATTTAAAACTCTTTAAACAATTCTTCCTCTTATTTAAATGGCAAATATAATGTTCAAATTCCTTGGGATAATATGAATGGATTTTGAAACCAGCTACTTGTTTCATATCAAGAATTTCAAACACAATGATGGAAATTTTATCTGCAGGACACACAGGCACCATCAAGGCAGTTGACTCGCCACTAACACAATTGATGGGGACAAAAGAACATCAGCTGCAAACAGAAATGCTAGCTTTGTATAATGTCAGAGAACGTCTTGGAGCTGCACCTTTACTCCAATTTTGCAGCCCCACTCTGACCAGCTACATTGTGGACACTTGGAACACAAACCCTCCCAGAAGCCCATGGACAGTGAAAGACCTAGAATGAAGATGTGGGGAGTATATGGAATAAAGAAACCCAAATATCAAAGAAATGCATGAATTTGGGGAGCCACTCTCCAGCACTTTCACAGAATTGCTAAGGGATTGGCTTTCTTCTGTGAGAAAACTGCAATTCAAAACTGCAGTTTTGAATAGAGTGGAAAACTACTTCTGAAATTTCTATAAAGAATATTTGATTGGTGGGCTAGTTTGGTTCTGGGACACAGTAAAGACACACTCCTAATAGACATATAAATAATGAACACTTGTTGGCTGCATTCCCAGCAACCATTCCCTGTTTTGCCTCTTAAAAGTCTCTAGATCTTTCTTCTGGTTAGCAGCTCCTCCTTTTCAAAGCGCACAACTCCATGAATCCTACATCTAAAATAAAGACATTCATAACCTCAAACCGCATCTCCATTCTTCAGTCAAGGGTACAGTTGTCAAAGTTTAAAGTTTCCTGTTCTTCTGAAGCAGCTATCAAAATAGATGCTGTCATTGTACTAGACAATGCGATTATGTCACATGAAAAATGAAACTGCTAGAGCATGCATTTTTAATGGGGGTGATATCACCTCCCAGTGGGTGAAACGGGAGAGGAAAAAAATTTTACTGTCTTTACGTATAAAGCAAAAATATGCTTACAGTACATAAACAGATTATACAGTATATATGTAGTAGTAAAAACTCTGGGGGCTATTAAGAACAAGTTTTAAAAGGTTCCTTAAAGGATTAATAATGGGAAAAAAAATATTGAGAAACTGTGTTCTAGAATAATGGCAAATATCACAAAAAGCAGATGACAACAATGGAAACTCAATTATTGATGTTACCATTAACTTTATGAATCAAATGACACTCTAAGTCTGTTCTAGCTCTTAGCTTTCAACTTAACTAAGCTAATAAATCCCCTTTATTGTTTAAGCAATGTTGTCTTGAGTTTTCTCTTACTCATAACAAAGTCACATTAACAGGTAAAATACAGAACTTGTTCTGTTATGTACTGACACTGAGGATGGGTGGTATAGAGTGCTCAAACTGGGAGGGACTTCAAGTCCAGTTCAATAGCTTGATATTCAGTTCAGTTCAGTCGCTCAGTCGTGTCCGACTCTCTGCGACCCCATAGACTGCAGCACGCCAGGCCTCCCTGTCCATCACCAACTCCTGGAGTTTACTTAAACTCATGTCGGTTGAGTCGGTGATGCCATCCAACCATCTTATCCTCTGTCATCCCCTTCTCCTCTCGCCTTCAATCTTTCCCAGCATCAGGGTCTTTTCAAATGAGTCAGTTCTTGGCATCAGGTGGCAAAAGTATTGGAGTTTCAGCTTCAACATCAGTCCTTCCAATGAATATTCAGGACTGATTTCCTTTAGGAGGGAATGGTTGGATCTCCTTGCAGTTCAAGGGACTCTCAAGAGTCTTCTCCAACACCACAGTTCCAAAGCATCAATTCTTCAGTGCTCAGCTTTCTTTATAGTCCAACTCTCACATCCATACATGACTACAGGAAAAACCATAGCCTTGACTAGATGGACCTTTGTTGGGAAATAATGTCTCTGCTTTTTAATATGCTGTCTAGGTTGGTCATAACTTTTCTT
The DNA here is from genome assembly GCF_054371585.1 of Giraffa tippelskirchi. Classification (NCBI taxonomy): domain Eukaryota; kingdom Metazoa; phylum Chordata; class Mammalia; order Artiodactyla; family Giraffidae; genus Giraffa; species Giraffa tippelskirchi. The sequence goes on from NC_137283.1 coordinate 125,048,567, forward strand.
CCAAGGAGCAGACGTCTTTTAATTTCATGGCTGCAGTCACCATCTGCAGTGATTTTGGAGCCCAAGAAAATAAAGTCTGACACTGTTTCCACTGTTTCCCCATCTATTTGCCATGAAGTGATGGGACTGGATGCCATGATCATTGTTTTATGAATGATGAGCTTTAAGCCAACTTTTTCACTCTCCTCTTTCACTTTCATCAAGAGGCTCTTTAGTTTGTCTTCACCTTCTGCCATAAGGGTGGTGTCATCTGCATATCTGAGGTGATTGATATTTCTCCCGGTAATCTTGATTCCAGCTTGTGCTTCCTCCAGCCCAGCGTTTCTCATGATGTACTCTGCATATAAGTTAAATAAGCAGGGTGACAATATACAGCCTTGACGTACTCCTTTTCCTATTTGCAACCAGTCTGTTGTTCCATGTCCAGTTCTAACTGTTGCTTCCTGACTTGCATACAGGTTTCTCAAGAGGCAGGTCAAGTGGTCTGGTATTCCCATCTCTTGAAGAATTTTCCACAGTTTATTGTGATCCACACAAAGACTTTGGCGTAGTCAATAAAACAGAAATAGATGTTTTTCTGGAACTCTCTTGCTTTTTCAATGATCCAATGGATGTTGGCAATTTGATCTCTGGTTCTTTTGTCTTTTCTAAAACCAGCTTGAACATCTGGAGGTTCACGGTTCATGTATTGTTGAAGCCTGGCTTGGAGAATTTTGAGCATTACTTTACTAGCGTGTGACATGAGTGCAATTGTGTGGCAGTTTGAGCATTCTTTAGCATTGCCTTTCTTACGGATTGGAATGAAAACTGACCTTTTCCAGTCTGTGGCCACTGCAGAGTTTTCCAAATTTGTTGGCATATTGAGTGCAGCACTTTCACAGCATCATCTTTTAGGATTTGAAACAGCTCAAATGGAATTCCATCACCTCCACTAGCTTTGTTCATAGTGATGATTCCTAAGGCCCTCTTGACTTCACATTCCTGGATGTCTGGCTCTAAATGAGTGATCACACCATCATGATTATCTGGATCTCTGGAAATTTGTGGAGACACTATAGACTAGTGACTGAAGTTCACATGAAATTGTGAGGTCTAAGCTTCCATCCTTAACTCGTGAAAGTTAAAGAAGTTAAAAGGAATATGAAGTTAAAATTCAGGTGAACTGAGACAAATTCCCCTCCCTCAATTCTCTAGATTCAAACTATATTACTTATGATTCTTTGATTGCAAATGACAAAAATACAAGTTGAATCAGCTTAAATGAAAAATGGGAATGTACCAGCTCATAAAATCAAATCACAGAATGGGAGAGGTACACTGGACCTTGAGAATGATAAGATCCAGAGTCATAAGCACTGCTGAGAGCTGGGACTTAAAAAAAAAAAAAAAGAAAGAAAAACTGCAAGCAAATAGGAAAAGGATTGATTTTAGATTACTATCAACATCAGAAGTCCAAATCAGTGCATAAAATATAGAAGCAGAAGTATTAAGGTAGATGTTCAAGATCATGGAGGAGATTCACTTTGAAATGCATCCAACAAAATAAGAAAGATATACATATGAGAGGATGAACAGACAGATACATGTTAAAACAAGAAGAGTAAAATGTTAATGATAGCATCCTACCGGTAAGTATATACTTGTTTACTGTAAAATTCTTTCAACTTTTCTGTATTTCGATATTTTTCATAACAAAATTTTGGGGAAAGAAAAGAAAACAAGCAGAACACCATCATGACTATGGTGACTAATCCCTTGTCTGCAGTATTCTAGTTCTAAACTGAAGGTACAGAAACCAGATCATGCACTCCATGAAAGTGAGGACTGGCAAAACTATTCATTCAGCCAAAACATTAAACAATTATCTCTTGAATTCCCACTTGGTAGCCTCCACTGTTTTAAGATCAAGGTGTTAAAAGAAAAAGTAAATATGACCTGTGAGTGAAAGGACAAGGTTAAAAGGTGACCATCCTTGTTTGGGAATTTGAGTAAAGAAATGACAGGTAAAAATGGTTATGCCATTAATTTAATATGCTTCCATTTCGTGGTTGTTTTTTGTTTAGTTGCTCAGTTGTGTCTGACTGGAGAAGGAATGGAAAAGGAAATGGCAACCCACTCCAGTGTTCTTGCCGGGGAAATCCCACGGGTTGTAGCCTTCCAAACTCCTCTGTCCATGGGATTTCCCATGCAAGGATACTGGAATGGGTTGCCATTTCTTTCTCCATTCTATTTGGTTATTAAGTGAACTAATTAAGCATCATTTTATTGTAATACACATAGAAATAAAGCTCTGATTTCTCACTTGGACAACTGAGCAGATAATGGGATCCTTCATGGAGACAGAAAATGCACACAAAGAATATATATGTAGTGGGTGATAACTTCTGAATTTGTTTTTGGAATCTTAAAGTTCATGTGCTAAGTTACGTCTAAACAGAGATGTCCAGTAGGTCCAGAATTCAGGAAAAATTTGAAAACTGGGAGAGATTGTGAGTTATCATCATAAAAGTGGTCAATACCCTGGGTAAGATTACCCAGAGATTGCTCTGTGAAAGAAATTATTCTTTCTTCCATTCTCTTACCCATTCACCAAATTATCATTGTTATTAAAACTACGAATTAAAAAATGACACAGTCTTCCAGGAGTTCATAACTTCTTAATTGCCAAATTCAATCACCTATTCGCAATCCCAATGTGTTAAACTTACTTCTGTACAGCATTTATTTGGTTAGCTATTCCTTACTTGAAAAACTCTCCTCCACTGATATTCCCATCACCATTCCCCTCACTTTCTCCTTTCTGATTGTTCCCTTTTTGGTCTCCTACTGAGACAGAACTTGACCTTCACAACGTTTCATTCTTAAACCTTCATCTCTAACTCCAATTTTCCCAATTAGGCTTTAGGGCAAACTGACTCATGTTTAACAGAGAGTTTAAAATTTAAAATTGTGTTGAAAGTACAACACAGGAAATATTTTTCACCTTGGAAATACACTGACCTAAGTGCTTGTGAGAATCATACTTGTTTTACTCCCGAGCCTGTTTACTCCTGTCCTGAAAATGGCAACAAAAATATTCAATTTGCAAGGCTACTGTTAATGATAAAATATGGATACATAAATGTAAAGCATCCAGCACAAAGCTCTGCACTCAGACATGTACCATTAATACATTCTATAAGTTCAAATGAACGACAAATTATGCCAAATTATAAATATCTACCTTACCTAAAATTAACTTCTGTTCGTGAGCCTATATAGTATTATTCAGGTTACATACGCTGGCTCGCTGTGTATTATTTTCTTTAGAATCTCTGATAGCATCAGGGACTGGCTCAAAGTAACAGTAGCAATCGCTTCTTTCCAAACAAAAAACACATTTTCCTAGGCTTTTTAAGAAATAGTGCAGTTTAGCTTAGGAGTGAAACTGAATAGTAAGCTTCATCACAAAAACTCAATCCAATACTACCCCGTCCATCTGCAGGTCTCTGAGAGAAAAGGGAGCGGGGTCAAAACATACTTCACCAAGCGAGGTTGAAACTGTAGCTTTTATCTTTCCCGCTGCTTCCTAAAGGGCCAACCGTACTGAGATTCCATCGTGTTCTGCGCCACTTCCGTTCGCGCGTTTTAATTACGTCACACGTCAGCTCTCGCGGTATCATCACTTTGCTGAAGCCCTTTAATAAAGGTCTCGCGAAATTTGTCCCACAGGTCCAAACTAGCCTCTCACCCTCCCCCACTCCACCCCCAACCTGTCCTTCCTTTCTCTGTCTCAGTCACGGAATTTTCCCCTCCCCTCCCTTGATCTCAAGGCCCTCCTCTTGTTTCCGATTTCAGGCCGGAACCGGAAGCTTGGTGGGCGGGGCCGGGCGGCGGAAAACGCAGCGGAGCCGGAGCCGGGACTCGGCTGTGGCCGCTGCCCCTGTCCCCGCCACGGATCGCCGTGGCTCCAGGTTGAAGGTCGGTCCGGAGGCGGGTGGGCGCGGGTCTCCCCCGGACTGTCCGGGCGGCAGCCTTCCCGGGCCCCCCGGGCTCTGCGAGGGATCATGTCTACAGCCTCCGCCGCTTCTTCTTCCTCCTCGTCTTCCGCCGGTGAGATGATCGAAGCCCCCTCCCAAGTCCTCAACTTTGAAGAGATAGACTACAAGGAGATCGAGGTGGAAGAGGTGAGCGAGGCCTGGCACGGAGGCTCGGGCCCTGGCCTGTCCCGGTCTCTGCCTGGTCCTAACTCCAAAGGCGCCTCCCCAATCCCTCTATTTCTCGGGACCCACCGGGGAGTCCCCACACTCACAGAGACCGGGTGTTAAGGGGCTCTCCGCGTTCAGATGCTCCTGGGTAGCTCTCTTTTTTCTCACTTTAGCACTCTTGAGTTTGGATGTAATACTTCGGTGCCTGGAGTTTGGGTCATCTCAAACGGAGAAAGATAAACTGGTGCGATCGTCCGGTCCACCAGTTCTAGAATCTGTAAGTAGTAAAATTTATCAAAGACCATGGCCGTTTTGGAGTTTTAGTTCTCCAAAACATGGTGTTCTTAAGGGTCAAGGATTGTATTATGTTCGACTTCTGGCTCAGCATCTGGCACGCAGTGGGTACTCAATGGATGCTTTGTAAGTTAATACATCCACAAGTCTAGTAGTTTTTCCCCAAGTACCGAATAGCTCTGTTTCGCCGATTCCATAGAGCAGCAGTCATAGTAAATATTATTTAATAGCTTTCAATTAGACTAATTTAGGTTAATTTCACTCTTAGTAATGTAGACTGGTTTAGGATGAAAAAATGTTTCAGGTAGCATATTCTGAAGAAATAACGAGTGATTGATTTCAGTGACAACTAGAATGTGAGATCAGACCAGAAGTCGCTGTTGCAAAACCCGAATACATCCTTTATTCTGCAATATTTAAAATTATTTTGGAGCAAGGTAATAATGTGCCTTTAGCACATTGCTTCTTTTCAATGCACAGAGGTTGGTTGTATAGACCATAAAATTTAGAAAACTGAAAGCTATGTATATTTTAAAGACACTTTAGAAAGTGTTAAAACTTTGGTTGGAAATAGTATTTATTATTTACCATTTATCATTTAAGAGATTTACTAAGCACCCTACATTACATACACCCAGGAGAATCCTGCATGTTTTGTATTACAGATCTCAAAGAATTATCTCTACTTTAAAAATTTAAAATTAATTTTAGACAGTGGTAAGCTAAAAGTACTGAGATAATTATCCTTCAACGAATGATTTCTTTTTTCTATGCATGTTTTGGAAGAATAATGGATTACTTTATTTTTACTTGCTTAAAATAATCTTAAAGATCTCTGAAAACAGCCTCATTTTACAAGATAGTGTAAGTGGGAAGAGCAAAACCGTTGGAGTTAGATGAAGGTTCAGTGTATCAGCTATGCCATTTATTAGCTGTGTGATCTGGAGCAAGTTTCCTGACTAACCTTTTTGAGCTTTAGTTTCCTTAACTGTAAAATGATTATAATTTCCACTTCGTTTTATTTGTATGAGACTTTATTAGGCAGTACATGCAAAACACCCAACACAGTGCCTGACACACATTACTAGGAAACTGATTTCCAGAGAGGAACTGTGACCTGCTTTAAGGTCATATGGCTAAAAGAAGGACCCATATTTTGGAAGAGGGGAAGGTTTTGTGTGTGTCTGTGTGTGTGTGTGTGTGTGTGTGTTTTCTTCTGAGACTATGATAAATTCTTTTTTCAGAATTGGATAGTTGATCCTGCTTTCATGGCTAACATTCTTTCTTTTTTAAGAATAAAAATTCAGTGAGTCAGTATAAAAGAATTGCCGTTTTTAAATAAGCATTTACGTCTACTCTGTGGCAAACTGCTATGCTTGTAGACTACAAATTGTTATATAATAATAACTTGTACTTCGTGGTCTACCAAATGTTTTCAGAGACTTACATCATCTGACTTTTACAACCTTAGTTTTCCCGCACTGCTTTTTGAAGCATTTTACATTCTTGGTTATTAGTAAGGTGTCATTTATCCTTTTACCACTCTTCCCCCAAAGCTATTTAACTTCCTATTTGGGTTCTGTTTCCAAAGACCCTTCCTTTAGTTTAGATGATGTTTCAACTATTCTTTAGTAGATTTAGGACATTGCTGAGGAGTAAATTTTTGTTTCTAGATGAAATTTTCCTAGGTTAGGCAGGCTTTTGATTTTGTTCTTTTCAGTTTTTATTACTCAGTTTATTTTCATGTTAAAGATTTGAACTTAGACCTTTCTAATGTTAAAACCGTTACATAATTTTCATCATATTCTTTATTTTCACATTAAAGCAGTATTACTATATAATCTAGGGAGCACCATGAGCACTCATTATTTCTCAACTTAGATTCTGCTCTCAGCTTAAAATCATGAATAAGAGAAACAGAAACATGACTAGAAACAAAAAATATTTTATATTGCTTTCATCATTTTATATGGTACCAGTGTATTGCCTACAGATGAAGAAAATCATATTCTGTTTCTCAAATAACAGTGTAATTGAATCAGCATTATACTGATTCAGTTAGAAATTGTGTATAAAGAAAAATACTCTGACCATAGGCCAAATATGCACTCATTTCACAGATGTATATTTTTAAGGCATCAGCTGAGTTTAATCCTTACATTTCTTATACCATGACTCAGTAATAATCAGTGTGAAACTTTCTAAATTCAGTTTTGATATCAAATTATGTCAGATCTCAGCATTAGAAGCCTATGTAGGTATTTTTAAAATTTTTTAAGTCATTTAGCTTTTATCATTCTGTATCTGACTGTTAGAATGAATTGTGAGTTATGTATCAGTACATTGGGGACTAGGTTGCAAGAAGTGAGAGAGGCATTTTGGTGTGGTTAAAATAAAAGTGTACTGGGCTGGGTATTTAGAAAATGTAGATGCCATACTGATTTTGCCATCATGTATTTCAGTAATTTTGAGCAAATCACCTCATTTTTCTGAGCGTCTTGATTTCTCACGTAAAAAGAGAGATTGAACAAGATAATTTAAGGTTTCTTCCAGTTCTAAAATGAAATCACACTCACTGTTTCACACTTTTTCTAGCATTTATGCTCTGTTTCCACAGTCAGCTTTAAGGACAGTGATCATGATGAAATGTAGTTTGTGACTAACTAATCCTGATTAAATAGGGCAAATGATCCTCCCGTTTTACAGATAGTGACAACTACCCACTCCAGTATTCTTGCCTGGAGAATCCCAGGGACGGCGGAGCCTAGTGGGCTGCCGTCTATAGGGTCGCACAGAGTCGAACACGACTGTAGCGACTTAGCAGCAACAGCAGTAGTCATAGAGTTTGATTTGCCAGAAGCCTCATATCTAAGTACATGGTAGAGCAGGGAATTGAGTTTGAGATTTCACACTCCTGAGTCATTTGCTCTTTCCTCTTGGATTTATAAGGTCCCTTCGGTTCTTTCTGAAGTTACTTTGTAGCCAACCTTATTGTAAGAATGGGAAACAAAATACCGATTTCATTTATAATAGCTGGTCTGGAGCACTTAATGAACATTCTTTTCTGTGCTAAGATTATGAAAGATGAGTGAATGATCCTAGGATTCTCTCCTTAAAAACTTTGACTTATCATGAGACTAGATTTTCAGAACCACAAATTAAAACTATGAATGTAATGTAAATTGCACACTTAAGCCATAATTTGAAAGTAGAGTTTATCACAGAAGGCTCCATTTAGTGGGAAAGATTTTGAAACTAGATTTTGAATAAAGTAAGCATCATAGATTGGGAAAGATACTAAAATGAATTCTTTGTAGTTGTTCCTCTGCCTCGAATGCTCTTTTCCCTAGAATTTCATTGACCTGTTCTCACCATTCAAGTCCCATTCAAATGTTGTTGTTGGTGGTGGTGGTAGTTTAGTCGCCAAGTCATGTCCGACTCTTGGGACCCCAGGGACTGTAGCCTGCCAGGCTCCTCTGTCCATGGGATTCTCCAGGCAAGAATACTGGAGTAGGTTGCCATTTCCTTCTCTCCAATGTTACTTCCTTGGAAAAGCTTTCCCAGAGCAACCTAGATCTTTGTCAGTTCTAACATCCTTCATGGCACTTAGCTGTCGCTGAAAGTAGGTATCCCTCAGCAAAGTTTAACCTTATTCACACTTTTAACTCCAATGCCTAGCATCTAAAGGTTTTCTATAAGTAGTTGCTGAATGAATAAATGAGATAATCATGAGAATTCTAGTGTCCATCTGGTTCTCTTTATGTGAGCTGGTTCTTTTATGTGATTAAACCAGAGGTTAAGATAAGTTAGTGATTTGGCTAACGCAGCATTTACACTAAAAATAAAATCTGATTCTCTTTGCAAATGTTGATTTCATTGCAATTAATTATACCTAACAAATAGTTTGGTTTAACCAGGGGTAAAAGATTCTGCAGAGGGTCAGGTGCTGTAACAATACAAGCCATGTATTAGCGGGCCTTTACTAAAATGCTAAAAAGACCCTATTTGGCATGGTCGCTTTTAAAAGGGGAGATCCACAATGTTGACATCAAGAATAGCATATGTGCAATGCACATATAATAGTTGCAGCATTTATATGTTCTTGGAGAAGGCAATGGCAACCTACTCCAGCACTCTTGCCTGGAAAAGCCCATGGATGGAGGAGCCTGGTAGGCTGCAGTCCATGGGGTCGCTAGGAGTCGGACACGACTGAGCGACTTCCCTTTCACTTTTCACTTTCATGCATTGGAGAAGGAAATGGCAGCCCACTCCAGTGTTCTTGCCTGGAGAATCCCAGGGACGGGGGAGCCTGGTGGGCTGTTGTCTATGGGGTCGCACAGAGTCGGACACGACTGAAGTGCCTTAGCAGCAGAGACATGCAGAGGTTTTGTTTTAAATTGAAATACAGAAAGAGCTTTGACAGTATTGTACATTTTGTGATTTTTTATGTTAAATGTGTGGGCAACTGATAATAGAGAAAACCTAACTTATAGTGGCCTGAATAAACTGTCTATAGATTTGTTATTAATATTAAGAATATTCAGAATTATTAATAAGCGCTTCCATGTGAAACTTCAGTGATTGTTGGTTTCAGGAGAAACCTGTAATTGTTATCACAGTGAAGAGGTAGCCACAGTCATAACATTTATAGTGTGCCTGTGTAGCTTAAAAGATGACATGGGCATATTATTTGAAAGAAAGGCCTGTTTAAAGGGTCAGATGTCTTACGGCTGATTTTAAAAAGTCTGCATAGTCAAAGCTTTACTTTTGTGTTATAAAGTCTGTCTTGTCAGCAGGTGGCAGTTCTACTCTGTCACAGTTCAGTTAATTAATAGATATTGAAGTTCTGAAATAGTTGGAGGCTCCAAGTTCTAACTAATAAATGTTCAGATCTGTGCTTGTTCTGTCATGTCCCAAATCTCTAGCCAGAGCAATGGCAGTACGGCCAGGGTCCATTCACACAGACCACAGGTCAGGGCCAAAGCAAACTGACAGCTATAGTCACTGAACTAAAAATAACATGAATTGGACACAATTAAGAATTATTTCATAGTAAATTAAGAGTGCAAGGGTGCATACCCTTTTCCATTTAGTTTTCGTTTAGATGGTTTTTTGTTTTTAAAAACCTGACTTGACAAAGGAATGGAGTATTCGTCCATCTTAAATTAGTTTTTAAAGGAGTTGCTTTCTTTGAACACATACACCGAATTTTGATTTTGGTATTTTTGCATTTTAATATTAATTGCATGGAAATATTTTTTTTCTGTCATCTCATATTCTTCTGCTGTATTTTTTTTATATTCAGAAATTAAATTTAAATTTGCTTTACTACATGAGACTAAAATTGTGGATCCCAAATTATGAGGGCTAAACCACGGGGGGAGAGGTACATATAATAAGAGAATTAATCTGAAAACATTTTAATTTAGAAAACAGTCATATGTTCAGAAGGAAATATTTCTAATTGGACTTCCCTTTTAAAACCAAAGTTCTTGCTGCATTCCTTTGTTTTTCTATTTTTATAGATGAGGGATTGTGAAAAATATCTGAAATATTTATTTCTGGGTTCAGCATTTTGGATGGATGTTTGCATTGGGGGAGATACTTGTAATTTGGACATGTGCCATTTTTTACACTCTTGGTGAAAACTGATCTTTGGGGAGAGCTGTCCATTCACAGTAATTGTTAATAATAATAAGTCAGAGAATCTTACTCAGATATGAGTACAATCCAAAAAGCATATTTGATTGTGAACTTGAATTAGAAATTTGGTAGTAAGTAAAAAGTGACTTCCTTTCATTGTTTTCTAGTTTGAATATTAGTTTTTTTTTATTATTTGCCTCAGTTGCCATTGTGTCTCAATTTGCCATCTGTGCCACTCTTTTCCTCTGATCTACCATGTGTCAAGAACAACAATGCGCTGCTCTCAAGAATTCTCCTTTTCCTTTCTTCCTGCTGAAAATATCATGTCAGTGGTCTGGAAAACTTCCATAGACCGTATCAGCAGTAAGGGAAGGCTCTCTGGTCTGTGTGATGGTTTCCAATGAGATATCTTGTCTCACTGTTAATTATGGTTTTAATGTAACCTGATACAGTCATTCTCAAATATCAGAATCACCTGAAGGACTTGTTAAAACATGGATTGCTGGACCCGACCCTCTGACTCAGTAATTCTAGGTAAGAACCTGAGAATTACATTTTCACAAATTTCCAGGTGATGCAAGTGCTTCTGACCCAGAGATTACACTTAGAGAGCCTTTGACTTAATGCTTTTGCTGTTTTTATATTTGCTTTCTTTTTGCTGGTTTCTTCTTCCCCTGTGTTCTAAATGTTGAAGTGCTTCAAAGCTCAGTTCTGGGACCCCAATGTTCACGTTATTTTTTGGTCACCACATCCAGGGGATTGATTTGAAGTACCAACTAAATGCTAGTGACTCTCCCAAGTTTTTAATATTCTGCCTGACTTCTTGACTCGTGTTTCCACTTTCTTTCTTGATATCTCTACTCAGATATCTAAATAGGCATCTTAGGGTTTATATGAGTAAATCAGAACTCTGTGCTGTTAAAAAAAAAGAAAGAACCTGCTTGCTTCATCCTTTCTTATCCTTTATTAAAGGAGAAGGCAATGGCAACCCACTCCAGTGTTCTTGCCTGGAGAATCCCAGAGAACGGCGGAGCCTGGTGGGCTGGAGTCCATGGGGTCGCACAGAGTCGGACACGACTGAAGTGACTTAGCAGCAGCAGCAGCATGTCTTTTCCTGTTCACCTGTCCTGCCTGCATGCAGATCATCAGCAAGCTCTTTTGACTTTACCTCTAAAACATATGGTTTATGAGATGGTTGGATGGCATCACCGACTCAGTGGACATAAGTTTGAACAAGTTCCAGGAGACAGTGAAGGACAGGAAAGCCTGGCGTGCTGCAGTCCATGGGGTTGCAAAGAGTTGCACACGACTTAGCTACTGAACAACTAAAGCATATTCCCCGGCTTCCCTGATGACTCAGCAGGTAAAGAATCTGCCTGCAATTCAGGAGTGGCAGGAGACTCAGGTTAGATCCCTGGTTAGGGAAGATCCCCTGGAGTAGTAAATGGTAACCCACTCTAGTATTCTTGCCTGAGAAATCTCTTGGACAGAGGATCCTGGTGGACTACAATCCATGGAGTCACAGATTTGGACATTACTGAGCGCATGAGCACAAAAACAAGCTAAAACATATCCCAGTTCTGCTCATTTTTCTGTACTACCATCAGCCTTGTTCTCAAAGCACTTCTCTCTTGCTTGGGCTGCTTTTACAGCCTTCTGCCTGATCTCTCTCTATATATAAGCTAGCTTCCTTACAATTCATTCTTCATATAGAGCCAGAATGATTTTTTTTTTTAATGTAAAATCATATCACATTCCTCCTTAAATTCCTCTAATTGTTTCCCATCACACTTAGACTGAGATTCAGACTCCTTTTCATTGAGCCAAGAACCCTCCCAGGATCCAGACTTTGTCTCTCTGGCTTTATCCTGCATCACTCTTACCTTTTCCCACTATGTCCTGCTTACACCAAACCCTCCAAGTATTTCTCTAGGTCATCATTAAAATGTCACCTTTCTCAGTAAGGCCTAATTTAAAATTGGAGTGGGAGAAGTGCATGCATGTGTACACACACACACAATTATGTTTCTTTTCTTCTTAGTGCGTTTATCATTTTCTTAAAACATTATGTGTTATATATATATATATATATATAAACCTATGTATACACACATCTTGCTTCTTCTTTGTCTCCCTGCACACAGAGAATATAAGTAGTTAGAACAAGGATTTTGGTTTAACTTGTTTACTTCTATATCTGGAATATGTAGGATAATGCCTAAACTATAGATGAGGTTCAAATGTTGTTGAATGGGGATTGTAGGGTTTTTCCCCCTTTAGGGTCCTTACATTAGTAGTTTTTTCTTTGGTTCGTTCCTTGTGTCATTCAAATATGAAATTAGTAACCTCCTCAGATGCCTTTTATACTATCCAGCCGTAAATTTCCACATAAGTTTGCCCCATTATTCAACTTTTTCTTTTTCTCCATGGCAGTTTTTTATAAGCTGTTATTTATCTTATTCATCTTTTTGTCTCACATGCTTGCATACTCAGTCATGTCCAACTCTTTGCAACCCAAAGAGTAGGCTGTAGCCCTCTAGGCTCCTCTGTCCATGGGATTCTGCAGGCAAGAATACCAGAGTGGGTTGCCATTTCCTCTTCTAGGGATCCTGACCCAGGGATCAAACCTGCATCTCCTGCAGCGCCTTCATTGGCAGGCAGATTCTTTGCCACTTGAGCCACATGAGAAGCCCCATCTTTTTGTCTGTTGACTGTCTTTTCTTTCCTCTCCCTACCCCCTGCTTAAATTGAAAGTACATTTCATGTGGATCTAGGCCTTTGTCTTATTTATGGCTATATCTCTTGTATCCCAGATGGTAGCTGTATATAGTAACCATTCAAGAAATACTGGTTTAAGGAATAAACGCAGTTCATCGTTCTCTTGGCATTAGCTTCGCTTCAGCCCTTGAAAGCAGGAGACCTTACCCATCTCTCCCACCTGCTAACTGGGCCCTCCCCTTTGGCTTTCATTGATCCTCTGAGATTCAGCTGAGCTCTGCATTAGCTCCCTGTATTTTGAGCTGTCTGCCATCCAGCAGCCTCCTTCCTGCAGTCAGAAGACTCTTCAGTGTTCAGTTATCCTGTTTCTCTCTTGGCAGGAGTTTTTCTGTATCATTTCCACATTCTGTCAAGGCTGAGAGAACGTGGGGCCTCCCTCTGACTGTCTCCGTTACCACACTTAACTCATTTGCAGCTTCCCGTGTTGGCAGAGCCTGTCCTGTGAGGCTGCTTTCTCCTGGAGATCTCAGTGAGAAGTTGAGGGGGAGGGGGCATGGAAATAAGCCTTCTCTACCCTCAAATCCCTAAGTCTGTCCTGAAAGCCGCCATCCTAGACTCTCATCTCTGGCCCTTTTCATCTGGGTGTGTGTGTGTGTGTGTGTGTGTGTGTGTGTGTGATTGTTTTGTCTTGAATTGTTTTGTCTTGAATTTCTTCTCTACCTCACTTTCAACCTTTGAAGGCAGGGATCAATTGTTTATATATTTTTTCTTTTACCCCTAATATTTATGCCATTTGAAAAGATGGAAGTCACATTTTGATTCTGTGATATGGTGATTTACAAGAAATATGTAAAGTATCCACTTGCAATGCAGGAAACCCTGGTTTGATTCCTGGGTGGGGAAGTTCCCCTGGAGAAGGGATAGGCTACACACTCCAGTATTCTTGGGCTTTCCTGGTGGCTCAGACGGTAAAGAACTCATCTGCAACGCGGCAGCCCTGGGTTCAATCCCTCGGTTGGGAAGATCCCCTAGAGGAGGGCATGGGAACCCACTCCAGTATTCCTGCCTAGAGAATCCCCATGGACAGAGGAGCCTGGCAGGCTGCAGCCTATGGGGTCGCAAAGAGGTGGACATGACTGAGCGACTAAGCACGCATGTACTTGGTCATTCAGATGACCAAAATATTTCTTAAATATATTTGATCTTTGTCTGCAGTTTCTGGCTCACAGCTCCCAAAACCCTCTGAATTTTGTAAGTGATGAGAGATAAAGATGTCCTGGGGTTAATTTTGGACCACACCTAAGAACAGGGCTGCTTGCCAAGAGAAGCAACGATGTGATTAGAGGGTTGGAACTTTCAACCCCACCCCTCTGACCTCTGGGGAGGAGAGGAAGGCTGGAGGTTGAATTAATCAGCAGTGGCCAGCAACTTAATCATTCACGTCCATTTAATGAAGCTCCATGTAAACCCAGAAGGACGGGTTTCGGAGAGCTTCCAGGTTGGTGAACACATTAAGATTGGGGGAGAGTGGGGAACAGAGAAGGCCTTTGGTGGGGGAGAGGGTACAACACAGTCTCGCAGAACTGAGCCCTTAACCTGTGGGATCTGATGCTCTTTCCAGGTGGATGATGTCAGAATTGAGCTCAATGGTAGGCTGTCCAGCTGGTATCTGAGGATTGCTTAAAAGTGTGGGGAAATCCCCCTCCACACTGGAATTAGTAATCAGAATTATTACATAGACAGAAATGTTATTCATTAAACACTGATTCTGTGCCTCCAACCTTTGAATTCACAACAGTTATTTTTTCTATCATGTATTTCAGTTTACCTGTACATCAGGCATCTTGGACTTTATTTAATCATTTTAGATCTGTTGTTTCACCATACACGTGAAATATCACGTGGCTCTGATGCACACAGAGGCTTCTTAATAAGTTCATGGACTCTTATCTTACATGAAATGCCTGTTTTATATTTCAGAGTGTTTCCAAAAAATTGCTTTTGTAAACGAGAGAGAGAAAGTTTATCATGTCCTTAGTTGCCCACATTTTGTTCTCATGGTTTTAAGTTGCAGGCTCAGGTTGGCCATCATCTCAGCACTAGGTGGCACTTGTGCATCACAATTAGTCATGCACACCTTACACAGTTTTTGCAACAGATGCAAGATACACAAATGTAATGTTTGAAATCCCTGTGTGGGCATTCTTGAGAATAGCAAAATGAAACAAGAGACCTGCTGAGTACCAGTTGCTTTGATGTATCTGTAAATACATGAAAAGTGAAAGAAAAGTGAAATTATTATCCACTAAGTCCTATCTGACTCTTTTGTGACCCCATGGACTGTTGCCTGCCTGTCTCCTCTGTCCCTGGAATTCTCCAGGCAAGAATACTTGATTGGTTAGCCATTCCCTTCTGAAGCCATTCCTTCAGGAATTTTCTTGACCCAGGGATAGAACCTATGTCTCCTGCATTGGAGGCAGATTCTTTACTGTCTGAGCCACCACTATCAGTATCAGTTCAGTTCCTCAGTCATGTCCGACTCTTTGCCAGTCGGACCTGAGCCACCAGGGAAGCCATTTATAAATATATAGTTGGAGAATATATTAAATTACTTCCCAATCATTATTCATAGTACTGTTAACAGGTAGACTGGTCTCTCCATCCTTGCTTTCTTAACCTGATATTGTCCTAATGTTGAAATTTATTTTAGGGCCTGTGTGCTGTTCACTGTGGTTAATTTGAAAGAAATAAGGAGTATAACTCCTCAAACTGATTCATACCCAACTCCAAGCACTTATTATTCTTTTGTGGTATGTAAGAAAATGTCTGATTTTGACTTACGAACCCTATAGATAATATGCTGAAGAAAATGTAAACATCTCTCTTTTACTGTTGAGGAAACAGAATCTCAAGGACATAAACTTGCCCAGTATTGGTAGCTAGAAGGCAGACAGAATCTATATTTAAACTCAAGTCTGTTGGCTTTCAGATCCTAGGTGTGCTCTTTCCATTATTCCAATGGTACCAGGTTTAGCCAGTCGCTATTCATGTTGAAGTAACTGGATGCAAAGTTCAAATAAGTGACATTGACTCCTTTCCCTTATGAGAGGTATGGAGGAGGGCTACAGCCTAATCAGCAGGAGGTCCCTGAGCACCAAGGGCCAGGAATGGAAAAAGAATAGTCACCAGAATCAGGACAACTCAGTTTCCTTTAGGCTGGTGACATACAGGCTTCCTTGGTGGTAAATAATCCACCTGCCAAGCAGGAACGCAGGTTTGATCCCTGCATCGAGAAGATCCCCTGGAAGAGGGCATGGCAACCCACTCCAGGCTTGCCTGGAAAATCCCATGAACAGAGGAGCCTGATGGGTACAAGTCCACAGGGTCACAGACGAGTCAGACACAACTTATGGCCTAAACAACAATGACATCAGAGGCTGAATATAAAGTGAATTGTTTATTATATACTCTGTGTTTCAAATCCTGGCTTCTCTGACCCTGTGATCTTGGGCAACTTGCAACTGTGTGACTCAGTTTACTTACCTTTAAAATGAAGGAGGATTAAACATGTTAATACACTAAAGCACCTAGACTAGTACCTGGCACATGGTAAACAGTCACTGAATGTTAACTATTTGGATAGTTTTATACATTAAGCAACATGAGAAATGTCCATACTGCTTTCTGTAATGTTTGAAGTGGAATTTGAGTTATGGCCAGAGTGGCCATCCATCTCAACTTACAACTAACTGTCCTGGTATTTGTTAGCACCTGTTTCTTACTCTGGAAAGAGGACCTGTTCATGTAAGTTTGCCTAAAGTGAAGACTCTTCTTCCAAGGGAAGATGTAACTGCTCCTTTCTGATACATGATACAGATTTGGGTGCATGCATGCGAAGTCGCTTCAGTTGTAGCTTACTGTTTGTGACCTCATGAGCTGTAGTCTGCCTGGCTTCTCTGTCCATGGAATTCTCCAGGCAAGAATACTGGAGTTTGTTGACATTTCCTTCTCAGCTCAGTGCCTACTCCGTAGAAAGTACATCATCGGTGAGAACTGTAGATTTTTCGCTTAAGGAAGTACTTAGATCCTTTGGAAGTTGGAAGATTGGAGTAAACGGCACATAACTAAGGTCATTTTCAGTTATAAAATAGACTGATTTTGTTCTAACAAGTATCAAAAGCTATTCTTTTGTTGTTGTTTTAACATAATGGCGAATTTCAAACATCAGTAAAAGTAAAGTAGCATAAGAGAGGAATGAACTCGAGAGCTACCTGTCAGCTTCAACGACAGTACAACATATGGTCAGTTTTTATTTTGTAACTTAAATTAATGAGATATATTTTACATATCGTAAAATTTACCCATTTAAAGTGTACAGTAATTTGTACAATTTACTAAGCTGTGCAAACATCACCAGAAATCTGTTTTCAAACATTTTCATCGCCTTGGTAGGATTCCTCCTACCCATTTACAGTTACTCCCAGTTTCCACTCTCAGCTCCAAACAACGACTGATCTACTTTTTATCCCTAAAGATTTGCCTTTTATGGACATTTCATATACCTGGAGTAATACAGTATGTGGTCTCTCGTGTCTGTCATTTGAGCATAGTGTTTTTAAGGTTCATTCATGTTGTAGCATGTAGTTTGTTCCTTTTTCTTGACGAATAACATTCCAGTGTGTAATATTCCATATTTCGTCTGTCCTTCACAATGGCCAGTCTTTTATCATCTATATTTTTATCCTTTCCCCTCTACTCCCTACCCCACTGAATTATTTAAAAGCTATTTTTAATTTCATAAATGTAAGAGCTTAAAACATTAATTACGTTTCTGCTTTCTATTTTTGTTTTTCCAAACCATCTTCTCTGTATCCTCTCATTCATCTTGCCTGTCTTAATTTGTTTTCTGTCTCTATGAGTCTTTTTTTTTTTTTTTGATTTTGAGAATGAAGAGGTGTCTAGACCATAAACTTTCAAAGATAGAGACAGCGCCTTTCATTGTCTCCTTGTTTTAATGAAAATTCATACTGGCTCTGTGGCAAATCCAGATCGTGATGATTTCTGAAATCTTCTTTAACCTTTCAGGTTTGCTTCAGCATTATATGGTGGGCTGGATCTATTTGTTTCTGATTCTCATGGGGTTTTTTTGTTTGTTTGCTTTTAACTCAGGTTGTTGGAAGAGGAGCTTTTGGAGTAGTATGTAAAGCCAAGTGGAGAGCAAAAGATGTTGCCATTAAACAGATAGAAAGTGAATCTGAGAGGAAAGCTTTTATTGTAGAGGTAAGTTGAAATGTCATTTCTGTTGTGTAGTTCTTTACCTAAGATACTCTGTGAATTTGATATTTGTGAAAAACAAAGTGTTTCTCAGTTGTCATTTCTCTGTGTTCTTAAACATCAGCAATTTAGTTGAACTAAAGGGAATACCATAGGAACATTTTTTCATTCATACTCTTAGTTCTGATTAAAAATTAGAAGAGAGATTTAGCTGCATAAATGAATTCATCCCTGAATTAAAATACAGTCTCTTCCATGTAATTCAGATCTATTTCAAGGCATAGAATTTAAATTTTAAAATAGAAAAGAAATGGTAATCTCTCCCATTATCTAAAGTTAAGAAGGGAAATTTTATGCATTCATTTTTGACTGAATATTTTAAGAAATTCGAATGAGATTATTTTAAGGAAAAATTATGTCAAATTGGCTTTTCTCATTTAGCATGAAAATTTATAGCTGTTCTCGTACAGATTTGATGATGGAGAATTCAATAATCATGAGATTATTGTATTATCAGGTTCATTCTTTTATGCTATTTTGTATATTAGTTTACAATATTTGAATAAATCAGTGATTTTATAACTTTTTAACTTCATTGGCCAACAGAAGTGGTCTTTACCATATAAACTTTCTGAATTTATAGCTGTGATTTTGTTTAATTATAATGTCAAAATATACTTCCTGATATTTTTAAATGCATAACATGAGGAAATGAGAAATTAGTCGTGATATGATGAAGTAGATTTTTGTAATTAGTTGAATGAATTGAGAGATGCTGATGAATGGTTTGATGTCATCATGAGGAAAAATGATCTGTAGTCCAACAGTCTGGCTTTATCTTGCCTTATTCACAGTTTTTGTTTATGGCTTAAATGAGGTTACTGATCAGATACTGTTGTATTGGCAGTTTCCTAAAACTAGGTAAAATCATCTGTATTAAAGTCTAGGAATCCAGTCAAAAAAATGATAATAGCTTGGAGAAAAAATTTTTCATCAATGTTATAGACACATGTAATTTAAATTGTTGAATGGTTCTCCATGTATTTTTATTAAAAATCCTGTGTATCTCCTCCCATCAAGTTTTCTGCTTCTCAGAGGCAACTACTTTGAGCTCATCCTTAGTTTTGTTTGATGTCCCCCAATCCAGAGACTCACACCTTCTCTAAAGAAGGTATTTTTATATTTCTATCTCTGTGTTTATCTCTACATTAGATATGTATCTATATTTAATATTATTATACTTTCTCTAAAGAATCAGTCTCTAATCTTTGGGACAATAAAGAGGCATTCACTAGCTGTTTGAAGACAGGGAAGGAGGAAATCTTTGGCCTAATTTTAAACGATCTCTCTGGCCTTTTATTAGTAATAACTTATGTGAATAGATACCTGGTACTGTCACCACTGCCCAACCTTTTGGAGGTTTTATGAGTTAAATCTGGTTGCTTCTCACTTTTTCTCATTTCCTTTTAGGTCTGCATTGTCAGTTATTGCTACTCATTTGCTTTCCAACTTCCAAAAATATGTGCTGTTTTCTCTTATCATGTTTTCTTCATCTTTCTGAGTTTGTCTTGAAAAAAAGTACCTTTCCTCTTTTGGTAGTATTTGATGGGGGAGCAAGAGTAAATGCTTAAACAATCTGCTATCTGAAGCTCAATACTTCAGAATCTTAACAAGGTGAAATATAATAAATGGTGATATTAAGTCTCTTCAGACTGAAAATCTAGAAATGTTGTCTATAGAAAAGTACAGCTTTCTAGTAGCATGTGGCAAAAAGGTTTACCTTTGGGCTTCATGTGAGCCAGCAGTATTATGTAGATAATAGAGAAGGAGAGGAAAAAGAAAGGGAAAGAAGCAGAAAAGTGGGAGATGAAAGAGAGCAGGGAGCAGTCTGGGGGGATATGTTAATATTAATTTGAGATATAGAGCAAGAGAAATAAACCACTCACAGATCTCACTATGAATCATTGGATTGGATTCAATTGGATAAAACTGGAAGTACAGAGACCAGTCAGAAGGAGGCTGTAGTAATTGCTACACTGGTTCAGATTGGAATTGCTAAAGCAAAGGCAGTTGTAATGGGAACTGAGAAGAGGGAATTAACTCAGGAGGTAGGAGGTGAAGGGAAGAGAATGCAAGAGTGCAGATGATAAGTCAGACCAAAATTCAAACTCTGGTTCTACTACTTCCTAGCTCTAGGGTATGTAGCAACTCATTTAACCTACTCTGAGCCTTATCTTCAGGGTACCTCACCTTTAAAATGAAGATGGTAATACCTGCCTTGCAAAGTTGTGAGGATTATACAGTATCTGTAAAGTGCCTCCCAGTGCCCAGCGTAGAGTAGGTGGAGTATTCCTTCAACCATAGCTATGAAAATGGAGGTGATGTTGATATGGCTTCTTCTGGTTTGGATAACTCAGCTCAGTGCCATCTGAGGGATGGCTTTCTAACATTTCTTGGCAAACTTAATTGCTTTTTATTTGTACTCATGCCTTGTTCATAACTCCTGTTATAGCACTTTGCGTGTTGCTTTAATTATTTGTGTATGTCTCGCTCCCACAACTAAACTGTGAGAACTCCAGGGCAGGGATCCTGCACCATTATGGGCAGGTGCTTATGATCACATTGCCTGCTACATAGGAAACAGTGATTGTTGAATGATTAAACTAATGTTTTGTACAACTTTAAGATTTGAATGATACTGTGAGATCACTTCCTCAAACTTTTCAAAAGAAACCTTTTTTTGTTACAGCTTCGACAATTATCCCGTGTGAACCATCCTAACATCGTAAAGCTATATGGAGCCTGCTTGAATCCAGTAAGTTTGTCATTTTTTCATTTTACTCTATCTGTGAGGAAAACCATGGCAGATACATGCAGCTGTGTAGTTTATAAAGCTGTTTTGATCTGTCATATTATTTCTAAAAAAATAATGATCACACTGTGTGTGCTTCTAATCTATTAGCGACACAGTATAACGGAAGAGTTGTCTTGGGTGGTCTTATCCAGTAACCTCATCTTCTTTGGAGGTTCACAATAACCTGTGATAGCCTCTGTTCATTTGCACTGGAAAAAATCCCCAAAGATCTTGTGATTATGTTTTTATATACATCTTCACTCTTAGACAGTAGGCCCCTAGAAGATAAGGTCTTAGATGATAGATACCTTTTTTTTTTCCTCTAGTGCTATTCAAATACTGGGGACCAAAAAAATGATTTTTAAATGCATTTATAAAATCAAAGCTTGATCTAAGTTGTCTCTCAAGTTGCCTAGGATGCTGTAGCTCTGTGGTTAATTATTCTGACATATGTTTCCTTCAGGTGTGTCTTGTAATGGAATATGCTGAAGGGGGCTCCTTGTATAATGGTGAGTGTCATTAGACCTGTCTTTATCTATTAGAGTAACATAATTGAAAAGCTTTTAATACAAACTGTAAATTACTTAATGTTCTTCACATTTTATCCTCAGAGTCCCAAAAGGAGATAGTTAAGAAAAGAAATCTGCCAAAGATTAAAAATCTGCTAAAGACAAGAGGCTACAACATTAGTATGTGAAATTTAGACGTCTAAGTATAGTAATCTTTTAAATTGATGGTACTCTTCATAACGTTAAAAGCATTACTTGCTTTTTAAATAGATTTTAAAGTATCTTCATACTTAAAACCTTTTCTTTTTGCCCTGTCTTAGCTTTCAGTCTCCTCATTTTAGAACTTTTTAACTACACATCCTTATTCTGCTTTATTTTGCTTTTTTTCCCCAAAAGTAGATTTGTGAAAATGTTCACTTTATGGAACATTTTAGTAACGATGAAAGGAAACTGTATTATTTAGTCCCCCTTATAGAACAGAGCTAATCCATTTAGTTATCTGTGTAGAACAGAGCTGTTTCACTGTAAGAAACACCAACCATATATATAGTCTCTTGTCACACCATTTTTATAACATGTAGCATTTTATTTAGTTGTGTCTACTGCTCATGTGTTTGTCATTGTTAATGGCTATCTAATACTTCTGAGTTTTATTTTGAATTATCTCGTTTTTAGGTATTGTAGAAAGCATAATTGTAAACATTTCAATGCACATTATTTTGTTTTCTTCTATACTGTTTCTTTGTATCTCTCTAAAAGTACAGTATGCTATCAGTTGCTTATAATTTATATTATTGTGTACAAGACTGCATGTATTGAGATAAAAAATGTGGTAATATATATTAATTGTATTTGAATGTATGTATAACATTTAATAGACGTTCTATTAAGTGTTAGGTACTTATGTGGTAGTTATCCATATAAAATCATTAGCTATTTCTATCTTTTTATTTAGAAAAGAAGGAAAAGCAGGACCGACAGGAGCATGTGTAGGAAAATACCCAGTCATGTGTTCTGACAGTGCTTGTATTCACCTTGTGTCTTTTGTTATATGCAATAAAGTTCTTTTTAGTTTGTGCCTTTCTTTTGCAGTGCTGCACGGTGCTGAACCATTGCCATATTACACTGCTGCCCACGCAATGAGTTGGTGTTTACAGTGTTCCCAAGGAGTGGCTTATCTTCACAGCATGCAGCCCAAAGCTCTAATTCACAGGGACCTGAAACCACCAAAGTAAGTTCTAATAATGTGGTCTCTCTCTCAGCACCCCCCACCCACTCCCAAATTTAAGCTGGTCATCGCACATCAGTTTTTCTTTTCTCTTCCCTTTTAGCTTGCTGAAGAATGTTTATTTTTATTCTTTTAACATTGTTTATTTTTAACACACCTCCATCATTTAGCCATCTAAACTTGCATTTTAGAACATTGTCTTCAGTGGCATTTTTATTTTAGTGGCATTTTTATTTTTAATAACTTCTACCTTAGATTAGCGTACTTCTAGAATCTGTTAGTCTGTGCGTCCTGTTTTGTGCCCACAGTATATATTGGTTTCCCTGAGCAGTCTCATGAAAGCAGACACAAGCCTGTCTTGTTCCCCGTTGTATCCCTAATAAGCACAATGTCCACACATAGTCAACATTCCACCGAACTACACAGGGTGGTTATTATTTCCATTTTCAGAGAAAGGCAAAGGGCATTGCTGGCACATCCGAGTAGAAACTGGAAATATTCTAGATTTCTTTATATTGTGGATTCTGGAACTTTGAAAGAACTTCAAAATTCCCTAAATAAATATTTTTAAAGGTTAAAACTTCAGAGATTCCCCCCCCCCCAGGGGTACTCAAGTTAAACAAAACATACATATTTTTGTCCCCATTTCTCTCTAATTTTTCTCTTTTCTATCCACCTGTGACAAAAAAATCCCCCTGTGCCCTTTGTCCTCTACTGCTGGCCATCACATGGGTTCTCAGATAAGAAGTTTCCCCTAGGAAATCAGTCACAAGTATTCCATTCTCTTGACAGTGATTTAAAGCATCAAAGTATCCCTTCCAGGTAGAACTTCTCACTCTCCTTTCTAATCTGATGCACTGTACCTAAGTTTCAACTCTTGGAATCTCCATTCACAAGGTGAATACAATTCTCCATGCAATTCTCACTAGTGTATCTTATTTCCATTCCAGGCTTAAACTGGTTTCTCTTTCCCTGGGTCCTTGGTCAAATAATGTTTAAGTCCCAGGTTTATGATACTTCTTTTTAACTTGACTCTCGAGATTGTTGTTGTAGCTACTTATCTTGGCTAGTAACGAAGAAAGCGGTTTTTTTTGTCCCTGTTTTGGGAGATTGTGTTCTCCTTTTCCCCCTCCCCAGATTAACACAGAGTTGAATTATCAAAGCAAATTTGTGAAAATCATAGCTCTTATCCAGGAACAAACTGGCTGATTCAAAGGATGAGGCATGAAGGTGTTATGCCTTCATGATGCAAGTATGAGGCATGAAGCATCCTTTTCCTGGGGGAGCCAGAACCCATTAGATGCAACACCCATCTGCACTGTGGCATGTTTGGCTTTGAAATGACTAATGAGTTATTAAACGGTATACTTTAAAATAATCTCACAAAAGGAAGTTATTTTAGTTTTTTAACATCTTTTAGATTCCATGATTACACAGTTTAAACATCTACTTCCATTCTCCATTCAACCACACCCTGTAAATCCATAAATTTTAGGTTTATTTACCCAACCTATTTAGACAGACCAGATATGTCTTACCAAAGTCATCTGCAGCTAGGGACTCTTGTTAATAAAGACCATTAACATATTTACTAGAGATATGGTCTAGGTCATTCATTCCTCTCAGGCATTCTTACAGCTGGACTCATGGTGTAGTGTTGAAAATTGCCTGTGGGGTACCCAGTACACAAATTGGGCTTTATCATTAGAATTTATTTTTTAGAAGGTACTGGAGTAAAGGAAACTCTTTGGAATGGCTGTACTTTGATATATAATTGTGTATACAGACACATGTGCCCTATCTTATTGTCCCTGGAAAACCTGTGGAGTCTCCAGTCAGGAGGAATTTTTTAGAATGGCACAGAAAGAAGGCACCTGATGATACAATTAGGTGTTTCATACAGTATCAGGTTGTGCTTGTGCCCCTACTTCAGTTACCTTTTTGCTAGTTCATTCAAAATCTTATGAGTAAAGGGGTATTCATTATAAATAGTAACAATATAAAAGTCATTCAGAAAAATTACTGTGATATTTTGAATTACCAGGATGAAACCAAGAAGTCAGTTACAAAATTCTTCTCTGGGGTAAAGAGTAGTAAAAACTTATCAATGGTGAATCAAGGAAAAATTTTTTGTTTGTTGAAGTGTAATCTAAAGGTAATTTGCACTTAGCATTCTTTCCACATAAATTATCACAGAGGTATTTGTGGCATTATGGAGATATGAATAGTAGTTTATCTGGCTTATTTTAGTCATGATGGACTAAAAAAACCTAATATTCTAAATAATCTGTCCAGTTAGAATTTTGAAACAGAATTATATGCAAAGAATTTATAAATTTATATAAATATCTGTATATAATGCTATGAAAAAAAATACTGGTAAGGGAATAAAGCAACATTATGTATAGTGTAACCTATACATGCTTAAATCCCCATATACTGCTCTTGACAGTGTGGCTTTAACTCTTAAACTCACATGAGAAGAATTTTGGTCCTCCAGCAATATGGCAAACTGGGTAAACTGCAAAAACATCCTGCAACAAACCCAGAGGTGCTACATATTACAGCAAATATCCTTTACATGCATAGGTGATCTTACAAGAAGATAAGGGAATCATTAAGCCAAAAGATAGAGAGAACTGAACCCTAAATGGGTTCCGTGGTTTTTGGGTTTTCCTAAAGTTCAAAGTGAACATTCCTAATTCATGTCCCAGACTCCGTCTGTCTTGTAGGTCAGAATCCTCTGCATTCAGTGACATACAGGGAAAGGAAGAGGAGTGTGTGTGTGTATATATATATATGTATATATATATATGTAGGAGATTTTTATGGATCAGGCTTGAAGGTGAAGTACATCACATTCTACTGGCGCGAATGGTCATAATAGCCATACCTAATTGCTCAGAAAGCTGAGAAATGTATCCAAAAATTTTGGAAAGGATATAGAGTCAGTGAACAGCTAAGCAGTCTTGCTACATTAGGTTAACTAAAGACTGATTTCTGTTCACAGTAAGGTTAATAAGAGCAAAGAAGGTTTGGAAACTTTTGGCACCATGATCCGCAGTAAGAAGTACTCACAGTCTGTCGTGTGTACATAATAATGTGTGTAGACCTGAAACTGAACTTTCCTGAAACAATATTTAATCTTAGTAGTTGTGATACACCTTGATATTTTCTATTTATTTTTTTAATGCTGTCATAATCTTCTGGGTTGTTGTGCAATCTAGGTCCCCAGATATGTGATCTAGAATTTTTATGATTTGGATTTTATGACTAGGTTTCTGCTTGCCCCTTAAAAAAAAAACTGGGATAGGCAGGTAAAGTATAGGAGCCAACAGTTTATGAAGGTATTGATATCCATCCACTCCCATTTCAGAACATCGTAATGTTCACTTACTAGATGTTTTTTAAAACCCCTTATTTTGGCCCAGAGAGAAGGATAGTCAAGAAAGATTATGGAGATAGGGATGGAGACATCAAAATTTGAGTCTAGTAGTCACCCTAAGAACTGGCTTAAAGTCAACTTTTGCCTATATTCCTCTGCATTATTAAGCTATTACAGGTGGCTGGTTCACATTTTACAGAAGTTGAATGGTGACATTTTGCTTATTAACCTTTTTTATTTCCTCAAGTGTCTCTTTTATTGTAGAATCAAATACTGGTCTTGTAATCTTTAATTCATTTTTTGGTTTATTTTTTGTCTTGTTTGTTTTTTAAACAGCTTGCTGCTGGTTGCAGGGGGGACAGTTTTAAAAATCTGTGATTTTGGTACAGCCTGTGACATTCAGACGCACATGACCAACAATAAGGGGAGTGCTGCTTGGATGGCACCTGAAGTTTTTGAAGGTAAAATGGCAAAAGCATGATGTGACTGATAATCTGCCTTATTACCCCATGTAAATCGAATGTGTTTATGGCTTTCCTGTATTTACATGATTTTATTTCTACATGGCATTTACACAAGATATTTCCTAAAGTCTAAGGAAGTACTACATAAATACAGCCTTAGATCATGAATCTCATAGCAAGATTTCTGTTGTCTGTGAAGTTCAGGCATATGTACAGTTGATCCTCATGCTCAGATTCCATAACTGCAAAATTGCCTATGTGTATGCTAAGATCAGTACTCATAATTCTTTTTGTAAGTCATTCACAGGTATGCACAGAGCAGGAAAAAATTTTGAGTTGCCTAACACACACATTCCGGCTGAGGTCAAATAAGGCAATGCTCTGCCCTCTTGTGTCAGTTCTCATACTGTATCACTTCTGTGATCTATTGAGTGCCTCATTTTTTTCCCTTTTTTGTACTTTGTGTTGATGATTTCACAGTTTAAAACGGCCTCTACGAGTAATATTGAAGTGCTTTCTAGTGTTCCTAAGTATCAGAAGGCTGTGATGTGTCTTACAGAGAAAACACACATGCTCGCTTATCTGCATTCAGGCATGAGTTACAGTGCTTTTGGCCATGAGTTTAATATTAATGAATCAACGATTTATACTAAAAAATATGTTTTAAACAGAAACACATAAAATAAGGTTAGTATATTGATCAGTTGACAAAAATGTTGTGAAGAGGCTCACAGGACCCCAATCCTGTATTTCCTCTGGGAGGAAATGATTCAGTGTTTACAAATTCACAGTTCAGTTCAGTTGCTCAGTCATGTCCAACTCTGCAACCCCATGTACTGCAGCACACCAGGCCTCCACATCCATTGCCAACTCCCGGAGTTTACTCAAGCTCATGTCCATTGAGTCGGTGATGCCATCCAACCATCTCATCCTCTGTCGTCCCTTCTCCTCCTGCCTTCAATCTTTCCCAGCATCAGGGTCTTTACAAGTGAGTCAGTTCTTCTCATCAGGTGGCCAAAGTATTGGAGTTTCAGCTTCAGCATCAGTCCTTCCAATGAATATTCAGGACTGATTTCCTTTAGGATGGACTGGTTGGATCTCCTTGCAGTCCAAGGGACTCTCAAGAGTCTTCTCCAACACCACAGTTCAAAAGCATCAATTCTTCAGCACTCACCTTTCTTTATAGTCCAACACTCACATCCATACATGACTACAGGAAAAACCATAGCTTTGACTAGACAGACCTTTGTGGGCAAAGTCATGTCTCTGCTTTTTAATAAGCTGTCTACGTTGGTCATAATTTTCTTCCAAGGAGCAG
Organism: Giraffa tippelskirchi; assembly: GCF_054371585.1. NCBI lineage: Eukaryota > Metazoa > Chordata > Mammalia > Artiodactyla > Giraffidae > Giraffa > Giraffa tippelskirchi. The sequence goes on from NC_137283.1 coordinate 125,076,441, forward strand.
ACGTCTTTTAATTTCATGGCTGCAGTCACCATCTGCAGTGATTTGGGAGCCCCAAAAAATAAAGTCTGTCATTGTTTCCCTACCTATTTGCCATGAAGTGATGGGACCAGATGCCATGATCTTAGTTTTCTGAATGTTGAGTTTTAAGCCAAGTTTTTCACTCTCCTCTTTCACTTTCAAGAGTCTCTTTAGTTCTTCTTTGCTTTCTGCCTTAAGGGTGGTGTCATCTGCATAGCTGAGGTTTTTGATATTTCTCCCAGCAATCTTGATTCCAGCTTGTGTTTCTTCCAGCCCAGCGTTTCTCATGATGTACTCTGCATATAAGTTAAGTAAGCAGGGTGACAGTATTCAGCCTCGACGTACTCCTTTCCCTATTTGGAACCATTCTCTTGTTCCATGTCCAGTTCTAACTGTTGCTTCCTGACCTGCATACAGGTTTCTCAGGAGGCAGGTCAGGTGGTCTGGTAGTCCCATCTCTCTAAAAATTTTCCAGAGTTTATCTTGGTCCACACAGTCAAAGGTTTGGCATAGTCAATAAAGCAGAAGTAGATGTTTTTCTGGAACTCTCTTACTTTTTCAGTGATACAACAGATGTTGGCAATTTGATCACTGGTTCCTCTGCCTTTTCTGAAACCAGCTTGAACATCTGGAAGTTCACGGTTCATATATTTTTGAAACCTGGCTTGGAAAATTTTGAGCATTACTTTACTAGTGTGTGAGATGAGTACAATTGTGCGGTAGTTTGAGCATTCTTTGGCATTGCCTTTCTTAGGGATTGGAATGAAAACTGACCTTTTCCAGTCCTGTTCACTGCAAACTTTATAGGACAATACAGGGAATAATGAGAACCCAGTATGCTTTGTGTTGGTTTCCTAGTGATTAAAAATCGGCAGTTCAAAGCTTAAATGAGCATGCCTTAGAAAGAATACAAGTAACTAGACAGAAGTGTGAGGCTAAGGACAACAAGTAAGGGATACCTTATTCTTGCTTTTACATCTATGTGTCTTAACTTAAGTTCTAAAAGAGTGATCCATAAGTTGCATATGAGGTTTCTGTATAAAAACATCGATTATCTTTTAAATGATTGAGAAAAGTTGAACTGAAGACGTGTGATTCATACATTAGAAGGTATGAAAGCCCATGAAATTCAGAAACATTCAATAATCGGATCCTGATTTTGACTTTTATTTTTGATGAATTTAAAGTTTTTTGTTCTTTGTTTTTAGCCACCAATAGAAAGAAATTTGGAGAAGGCAATGGCACCCCACTCCAGTACTCTTTTGCCTTGAAAATCCCATGGACGGAGGAGCCTGGCAGGCTTCAGTCCATGGGGTCGCTGAGTCAGACACAACTGAGCAACTTCACTTTCACTTCTCACTTTCATGCTTTGGAGAAGGAAATGGCAACTCACTCCAGTGTTCTTGCGTGGAGAATCCCAGGGACGGGGGAGCCTGGTGGACTGCCGTCTGTGGGGTCGCACAGAGTCGGACACGACTGAAGCGACTTAGCAGCAGCAGCAGAAAGAAATTTTCTCTGCAGCTGGTCCCTTGAGTGGAGCTATTTTGCCACAAAGTTCAGTTAAAAAGTTTGTGGACAAGCCAATGTTAAATTGTATAAAGTTAAATAATGCCACTTGTTTTTAAGTTCGTATGTACAATACACATAATTGGCATTGTTTTGAAATTATTTATTTAATGTGACTTTCTTTGAATTAAAATAGCACAGTTGTTACTGTAGTGTAGAGAGCAGAAAGATTTGTTTTTACATAAGAACCCAGAAATAAAAGTTAACTCTTAATTGTTTAGAGCAACAAAACTCAGACTATTAGGCTACGTAGATTTCTTCATTTCTGAAAGATGTCAGCACCTATGGTTCAAATCAGATTGTAATGTCATTGTCTCGTTTATAGTGCCCCAGTGCCTGTGGCACATGCGTAGTATGTCCGTAGCTACTGTTGTAATAATTGGTCATTCTTACAGTGAGGTGTTCATGGGTTTTAGGGTTTTGTTTATCAGCTGATTGACCAGCCAACTTATAATTATGTACATTTTGCTGCATAAATCTGCTTACTGTAAATTTGGTATTCGTACTTTTCCTGCTTACAACTTACTTTTAAGTTTGCAAATTAATTATTTATCTCACCAGATATTTTGGAAAAAAAATCTTCACACTAGATTAGAAATTTCTTCTGCTTTGATAGTGTTTTCCATCAAGAGAATAGGAGAAGAAAATTTTAAGATAAATTACAGAAAGGAATAAGAAATTACAGAAAGGAATGTACAAGTTGTTTTAATTCTCTGCCCCAGAGAAAATATGTTTAAATAAAAGATAAGGTCTACATTTCTTGACAACAAGGTAGAAAATGACTAACTTTCTAAAGTGGGTTTTTTGGGTTTTTTTTCCTCTTTATTGGGTGATAATTGCTTTACAATGTGGTGGTCTCTGCTGTACATCAGTGCAAATCAGTCATAACTATACATATATATATGTGTGTGTGTGTGTGTGTGTGTGTGTATGTATCCCCCCTTCCTTCTGAGCCTCCCTTCCCCACCCCCCCATTCCAAGTCCAGGTCATCACAGTGTACCAGGCTGGGATCCCTGTGTTATACAGCAGCTTCCGGCTAGTTACCTAATTTATACATGATAGAGTAAGTTTTTGAGTGCATTATTAATACTTAACTCATTTTAAAAGTGTATTTATTGCAAAGACCTGAGGTCTTCAGAAAGAGTTTCTCAGCCCTACCTGTGGCATTCTCTTGTTTTTGTACATGATGTTTATTCTTAAAATTTATGAAAGCCGTTACTTCTGTAAGTCATGTGGGGAAAAGTCTTGAAATTTACTACCTTTTTTTCTAGGTAGCAATTACAGTGAAAAATGTGATGTCTTCAGCTGGGGTATTATCCTTTGGGAAGTGATAACACGTCGGAAACCCTTTGATGAAATTGGTGGCCCAGCTTTCCGTATCATGTGGGCTGTTCATAACGGTTTGTGAAGTTTTTCATCTGTATATTTTGTATATTTCTTATTTGGAAATTGTTTCTCCCCCAAAGAAGACCATTTATCCCCAATGTTAAAGTATACAGTTTCTTGTAACCAGCCTCAAGCCCTGCCTGCCCTGACACCAAGATCGAGCAGCGCTGGGGCAGTCCTGGCGCTGGACAAATCCGAGAAGGTCTGCTGGCCGCGCCCATGCGGAGGAGGCCATCAGTAGACAGCCAGAGCCAGCTGCCTCGTTGCCTTTCTCCAGCAGACAGGGACACGTTGGACTGGACACTGTGAGAAAAGAAAAAATTTCTCACATGGTTAAGATAATTAGGGAGCTATTGCTTTTTTCTCTTAAAGAAGCAGTGTCTCACTGAGGAGAGAAAGCAAAGCATATTAAGTAAAAGTTGTTACTTAAGCTATTCATAAAGGCAAAACGGGAAGTGCATCACATAGTCTTGCTTTTTAGCTTCTCATTCATCCTTAAGATGTGAGTGCTATTATTGCCCCATTCTACAGCTTTCCTTATTAGGAAGCTGAGACCTAGAGCAGCTAAGTAATTTGCCTAGGGTCACAGGTTTAGTAAGTGGTGTTGCTGAGATTAGATCTGGATGTTTCTGACTCAGATGTCCATATTTTTAAGTTATATTTGTTTATGCACATGATGTCCTTGCATCCCTCCTATTCCCTTTATACTTCTAATTACCATGTTTCTAACTGCTCATGATGCTAGAATACATCTCCTTCATTAATCAAGTTACTTCACAGTTGCTTTAGGAAAATAAACTTCTTGAAAGGAAATTGCTGAATCTTTTAACTTTTGCTATCTCTCTCTGTTGTTTAATTTCTATATCTTCATTATAATTATTCTGATTAATGGCATTTTTGACACACTGTTCCACATGTGATAGAAACAAATATCTGCCCCACCGTTTTGGTCATTCATAGATATGTCAAGGAGTCATCGGAGTAATCTTGTGTGTTTACCAGTTCCCGGTTCATTGTACTACCTTTTTTGTCGTTATGGAGAATGCTAGAGCATTGACCAGGACAGTTTGTTTTCTTTTTCTGTCATGTGTCAGTAAAATTGAATGTCAAGTGAAGTAAGAAATAAAAGAACTAACTTATTAATTGATAAATTTACAAAAATTTCATTATAATGGAGCCCTTCTTTTAAGTTAGGGACCTTGCTAGTGATATTAGCCTTGTTAATTACACAAAAGTTGGCAGTTTTCGGCTTGTGAAATGACTGACTCACAGCTACCGTAAGGCCTGCCTCCCACAAAAGAACCATTTAGAAGTCAGTGAGTGTAACACCATAGTTGATGACTTTTGATCTATGGAAGATGATTTTTCAAACAGATTTGAAATTTTTATTATAAATCTGAAAATACAGGTCAGATATGATTACCTCGAGTTACCATTCACACATTAAGCTGTTAACTATTTGTTAAAAGAGTGTTTATAATAAATGAAATATTGTTAACTCTCAGTCATAATGCATGTGAAAATTTTAATTTGGCTTCTCAAAAAGTGTAGATTCCCCTTTATGAAAATGTAGTGTTAACCTAAAGGACAAAATAAATGTACTTTTATTCCTCCTAAAAAAATCTTGATTTAGAAAATAAATACCACGTTAGAAACTTACACTATTCTTTGGGTAAATACATTCTGTTCTCTCCTCCTCTAATTTTTAATTGTAGGTACTCGACCACCACTGATCAAAAATTTACCTAAGCCCATTGAGAGCCTGATGACTCGTTGTTGGTCTAAAGATCCTTCTCAGCGCCCTTCAATGGAGGAAATTGTGAAAATAATGACTCACTTGATGCGGGTATAATCCTTCTTTTGAGGGGCTTTGGGGTTAAGGGACTTTTATATATACTGAGTTTTAATGGAATTTTAAAGTAAGGGGATATCATCATTTTTTTGTTTGTTTTATACTTTTTTGTATTTTCCACTTTAAAATGGGTATTCATTGCTCATATAATCAGAGGAGAAAACATTATTTTTGAAAAAAAAAATCTAGTTCTTATAATGGAAAGATGACTAGACTAGGTGTCTAAACATGCTCTTTTCCTTCTGCTTAACTTAGTGGATGTATTTGTTCCTGGGCCTGTTGCCTTATCTGTAATGTGAGAGAAGTTGAATTAGATTATCTCTAAAGCCTTTACAGGACTTGGGTATTTTATGACTCTAATTGTTGCTGAGTTATAAATTTTCTTTAGTATAAATCTTTATTAAGCAGTCATTTATGTAGTGCACTAGAGAGGCTACATTCCAAGACACTTGTACTTAAGTGATTTTTAACTTTTGGTTTTTCATTGTGTATTTTCAGCTTTTCACTTGCCATTAAAAAGTTAAACTTTTTTCTAGGATCTGTAGAATTTTAGAATTTAGAAGAATCATTTTAAATGATTATTATAATTTCCCAGTCTATAAATGAAACACTTTTGTTAGAATTATTTGAATCATTCTAAGCCTCTGGTTTTTGATCCACTAACAAATCTATCAAGTAGTACCTTGACTTGGAAATGTTTATGCACTTGTGAAAGTGCCTGAATTTCAGAACAATTTGCTAAGTAGAAGAATCTTTCAGTCTCTTTGAATATAGATTAAGTGATTTCCTAAATGGCCACATAATTAATTTGTTCATTCTATTGAAAATAAATTAGCCACAGCAGCTTGAACTCATCTTATTAAAGCTTAATTTCATTTTTTGGAGAATAGCTCTATGTAGAATCCTGGGACCTAAAGATACATTCATAAGAAAACAACTCAGTAAAAATTAAAATTAAAAAGTAAAGAAAAGACCTTGGTCTCCATAATCTCCATAATCTCTACCTTAAAACTTTCAGTTATATAAATTATTCAGATTTTGATTGTGCCTATATGTGCTTTGTCTAATATGAGAAGAAAACATTTCTCTTTTTTCTCCCTAAATTCTAATTTTTATCCAGCAGATATATCCAATATTTTATCTCTGATTCATAGAGAAACATTCATAATCTATCCTTGATATTGAAAATATTGGTTCTAACAAATCATTCTATGGCATACCATCTTGGTTGTCAGACGAAGTCATTTCAACACTTTAGAGATTTGCAGCACTGCTGTGAGAACATGAATAATGTTTCATGTAATTATGAGGACTGATACTACTGTATTTCATATGTTCCTCTAGAGGAATATTGGCTGTTTTCTTCAAGATTATCTAGGCTGTGTGTAAAATAGATATGTAGGTAGATACATAGCAGTGATAACAGTTGAAATTCAGAAGAGTTAGCACATTGTTGTCTTTGTATCTACAAATTCCATGTATGCCTTAGTGAAAATAAAGCAACATCTTTGCTGCGTGCAGATCTCAGCAAGGAAGTAATTCAAACGTACTTACTCTTTAAGTTAATTTTCACACGATTTAATTTGTATTAAAGAAAGTTTAAATTGTTATTTACTTTTTTATATATAGTACTTTCCAGGAGCAGATGAGCCGTTACAATACCCTTGTCAGTATTCAGATGAAGGACAGAGCAACTCTGCCACCAGTACAGGTAAATGGGTAGATTGGAACAGTAATAACCTAAATTTTTGCATCTCTGTTCCTGTGAAATGATAATCAAGAAGAAATGAATGATGTCCCTTCTTGCATTTTAACTTCTTCATTTAATATGATTGCAATTTTAATTTCCAGGTGCATCATTCTTCATGCAGGTACCCAGGTTAAAGAGTTAATTGAAAACCCACTTCCAAGTTTTGAAATTCTTACGCAGTTATGTCTAAAAAGACTGGATATTATATTTCTGTGGATGCCATTCTTTACTTGAAAAATAATTCTTACACAGATACAGCTAGATCAAATAGTATCAAAAATTATTATATATATAAAACAGTATATTTCCTGTATCTTGACCACCCTACTTCTTGATCTTTGTAGAAGAATCCATAGAGACATTCATTTAAGAAGCTGTGTTTTAGTTCAGAGTTCTTCAGTTCCATAATTTGTGGTCATCAAAAAAAAACAGTAGAAGTAATACTCTAACGTAGAAAAATTTTACTTCTCAAAGTATGTGATATTATGAACATTTCATTATTAGTTTGATTAAAACTAAAAGGCATAGGTGTGTATGTACACATATACTTAATGCATACTTAAAATTTTATTTTTACTGGTCTATTTCCCCTACCTCCAAAAAAATTATATTTAAACTGGTTCCAGTTTTACTGAAAGTCTTTTCTGAGATGCTCTGAATTATAAAGTGAATTTCTCTAAAAACATTTGCTTGCCATTCCTTACTCTCAGCTGACCTTCTTTACCGTTTCTCTGTGATCAGAAGACAGCTGCCACAAACTTCCCCTCTCCACGTGCCCACATGCCTGTGTCTGCCCCTCTCCTCTGCACTCTTCTGTTCGCATGCTGAAATGTCCTTGCTCATAGCCAGAGGCAAGCCTGTCCCCTTATGCATCAGATCCCATCTGCTCTCCTAGCAATTCTTCCTGTCTCTTGCATCATCAGTTTTAGCCTTTGTACTGGGATCATTCCCTGAGTATATATACAGTAGTCTGCCCTTGTCCACAGTTTTACTTTCTGCAGTTTCGGTTACCCATGGTCAACTGTGATCCAGAAATACTAACTGAAATAATCCCTAAGTTTTAGATTGCAGCCATCTTGAGCAGCATGATGAACTCTCACTCCATCCTATGGATCGTCGTTTTATTCAGTGTATCCTATCCATTTGTTGCTTAGTAGCCCTCTTGGTTGTCACATCACCCGTCGAGGTATCACAGTGCTTGTGTTCATGGGACCCTAATTTTATTTAATAATGGCCCCAAAGCACAGGAGTAGTGATGCTGGTAATTCTTACATGCCAAAGAGAAGCTGGAAAGTGCTTCCTCTAATTGAAAAGGTGAAAATTCTCAACTTTAATTAGAAAAAAAAAAAAATCCTATGCTACCTGAGGTTGCTAAGATCTGCATTAAGAACTTCTATCCATGAAATCATGAAGAAGGAAAAAGAAACCTGTGCCTGTTTTGCTGTCATGCTTCAAACTGCAAAAATTAACAGCCATAGTGCAGGATAAGTGCTTAGTTAGAAAAAGGTATTAAATTTGTACACTAAGATATTTTGAGAGAAAGGGACCACATTCATTAACTTTTATTACAGTATATTGTTACAATTGTTTTGTTTTATTTTTAGTTACTCTTGTAATCTCTTACTGTGCCTAATTTATAAATTAAAGTTTATCACAGGTATATATGTATAAGAAAAAACACAGTATTCGAGGGCTCAGTACTATCTGAGGTTGCAGGCATCCACTGGAGGTCTTGGAATGTATCCCCTGTAGATAAGGAGGGGACTGTTAAAGCCTGTATTTGCATTTCTCTAGCTTCTCTCTTGCCATTCTCTCTTGTGCTCACTCCGTTCAAGCATTTATTATACCACTACTCTAGAATTGCTCTTATCAAGGTCACCAGTTATCTTCACATTACTAAATCTAAATGAAGAATTTTCAGTTCTCATCTTTTTTGATTCTCAGTAGCCTTTGACACAGTTTGTTACTGTCTACTATTTTCAGCACTTTGAGTTGGTCTCCAGGATATCATACTAGCCTGGGCTTCATCTTACATCTCTGGTCACTTGTTTTCATGGTTTCCTGTGCTGGTTATTCTTCATCTTCCCAACCTATAAACATTAGAGTGTCCAGGGCTTAGTCATTTGACCTCTTTGTTTGTCTAAACTCATTTCCTTAGTAATCTCATCCAGTATACATGTATACCATGTATTTGCCAATATTTTTGCTCCATCCCAAACTTGAACTCCACACTCACATATCCAACTACTTGATTGATACCTGCTATGAGCTCAAAATTACCATTTTCCTAACTGAGCACCCTTCAGACTCAGTCCTTCCACAGTCTTTCCCATCTTGATTAATAGCCATTTCTTTCTCTCAAGCTAAGAAACTTAAAGTCATTCTTGACTATTAGAAAACTGTTTAGGCACTTTGGTTCCCTTTTTGTGCTATCCTGAAATAGCATTTAAAATGGGTTTCTTTGGGTATCTTCATTAGCTTGAAAAGTCTTATTTTTATTCATATGTGCTAGTTTAGAAAATAATTTAAGTTACATTTTATTGAATGAAGCATTTGTGTTATTCCCAGCCTATTGTCATAAATATTTTTGCTTTCCTAGGCTCCTTCATGGACATCGCTTCTACAAACACCAGTAATAAAAGTGACACTAACATGGAACAAGTTCCTGCCACAAACGATACAATTAAACGCTTAGAATCAAAATTGTTGAAAAACCAGGCAAAACAACAGGTTTGTTTTGTTATTAAAAGTAAAATCTTTGGTAACCTTATCAGTGGTCATGAAGTCCTGAACGTTATACTAACAAGTATTGTTTGCCTTCTTCCACTATACAAGCCCTGAATCTTGTTCCTGAAGCAGACAGATAGGCTTAAGAGTAGAGATGTGTAATGAGATTCTCCTGAAATTCTTTACAATTAAATGTTCTCCCATCTGATGATTGCTGCCTTTGGTATTTGTGCATATCTTCCTTACGATGATCCCTAACTTGAACAGTTGATGGTTACAAGTGTAAAATGGAGATTTCTTGGCTGTACTACCTGGTTAAAGGAGTTCTTCTAGATCCATCATTTCATGTTTCCATATTTATTATATTTTTGCTGTTACTGGTTTTTAAATATTTTAAGGAATGAGTTTATTCATCTTCCTTGAGGCATTTAGGATAACTAATAATTAGGACATTTAACTCCCAGCTCTGGTGATCACCTTTTCCTAAAGGCCAGTGTCTGCAGCTTGTTCTTCCTTACTCCTACAGCTCCCTCTCCCTGAAAATTTTCCATTTCTTTCAGAACAGAAGCCCTAAAAATCCCAATTGGTATCTCCCTTCTTCTAGCTGCCCAGGATTTTTAAATATAAAGAGCTTCAGTAATTCAAATTGACCTATGTTTTTAACAGAGTGAATCTGGGCGTTTGAGCTTGGGAGCTTCTCGTGGGAGCAGCGTGGAAAGCTTGCCCCCAACCTCTGAAGGCAAGAGGATGAGTGCCGATATGTCTGAAATAGAAGCCAGGATTGCTGCAACCACAGGTAAAAAGGAAGTAAAAGTCCGAAGAGGAACGAAAATGGTAGTTTCAGTTGTTTCAGTCATGGGAATGTCAGGGGCTTTTTTGTGTGTGTCCTAAATTTTTTTAAAGCAGGAAGTTGATTTATAGTATACTTCCTATGCTTCTGGCAGAAAGCATCTCAAATTCCAGATAAAGCAAGCATGATTTGTAAAATTATTTGCATTATAAAGTTTAATTTCTTATTACAGATTTTTATCAAATATAATTCAGCTCAATATGAGCTGAAAATCTAAATGAGAAATTGAAAGTTAGCCAAAACCAGGATGTTTGGGGAGGATTTTTAAGTGATTCTACTAGAGTTTTGTGCTGAACTCAAGTATAGCAAATGTTTTGTTTTGAATTTAGCAGAAAAATGTGCTTCAGATCAAAATATGATTTGGCCTTACTGCTGGTCTGCTGCTGCTCCTTTCAATGGCAAAAGTAGCTAAGTTTGTGATTAATTCTTTTAATTGTAAAATAAAAGATCGTAGTAATTTGATCTGGAAAAAGCTAGCATTTCTCTTCCATTTTGTCAGTAGTTAAAATGATTAATTGTGGAAAGATTGGTCAGCACAAAGATAATTACATGTTTTGTTACCTTAGTGGAACTTCTAACCTTCTTTTCTAACCAGGTTCATTTAGTAATGGTGGGTTAAATTGTTTTCTTTCTGATTTCCCTAGGGGTGGGGAGGAACTGATCATAAATACATTTCTATTGTGGAAAATGTAGAAATATAAATTTTAAAAACCTAGTCTTCCATAATTGTCCCACTAAAAAATAAACACAACATTTTTGTGTATTTACCTCTAATCTTTTAAACTACATATGTATATACAAATATATTCCCTAGTGTATTAGCATATTTTTTTAGCTTAGCTAACCAGGTTTTGTGGGGTTTTGTTTTGTTTTGTTTTAATATCATTTTGGTTTCTTTCTAAAAAGAATATTTTCATTTTGTGTTAAGTTCTGTTAAGAAAGAAGTTGTCCAGAGGACCATCCTAACTCTTCTTGTCTTCAACTAATCTTGGTCACTTATTTATCAGTTAGCATTAGAATCAGTTGGATATTGTAGAATATCCAAAATAACAGTGTCTTTAACACAAAACTTTTTTTTCACACACAAACAAATCTGGAGGTAGGCTCCTCAATCTCTGGTGACTGGTTTTCTTCTGTCTCTCTGTGTTACAATCCCTATTGTGTGGCTTTCATCCTGAAGGTGACTTTGTGCTCCATAATGGCTGTTACAGTTCCAGTCATCACATCCACAATCCCAGCATCAGGAAGCAGGAGTTAGGGCAAGGGCTCCTTTTTCAAAAAGCTTTCACACAAGTCCCTCCTAACAACTTCCACGTTTATGTCATTGGCCATAGTAATAGGGTCAGATGGCTCCCTGTGGGCCCAAGGGAAGAGGGGATCTGCAGTCTTTTATCTGGGAACATTGCTGTCCTGAGTACAGTTGAGGTTCTGTTGCTAAGAAAAAAGGGAAGAATAGAGATTGGCCTGTCTCTGCCACATAGATGGAATCTTCAGAAACAATCAAGTTGAGTGGAGGTCTCTTTGAGTCACAAGTATTTCTGTATGCAGTGGGGATGTCACGGTACAGTGTCTGATGAACAGGGTACACAGGAATGCAGCCTAACACTTTGGGAGTCCTTTTCATTTCAGGAATATCATTCAAGTTAGAGCTGCCAAATAGTGATTGCTACCTTAAAACAGGAAGTGTTCTGTAATGTAATAGTAATAATTTTTTATGTGCTAGTGTCAATTTTTTAGTCAGGTACTGGTTTATAATTAATCTTTACAGAAGTGATATTTCACCAGATTAAAGGTAACCACATACATTTAAATAACCCTATCCTTTCTCTGCCTACGTGTGAATAAAACAGATGGGCTGAACATTTGTTGGTGAATTGTCTTACTTTGACAGGTTCATATTTTCCAGCCTTTCAGAACTATTCCAGTTTAGCAGGAATAGACCCTAAACTTTGGAAACTACAATAAATACTCAGTTTATCAGAAGTATGTTTAAATATTTATAATTATAAAAGCATACACATTTCATACTTTGATTCAGTAATTATCATATAATCACTGAATTGTACTTTGTAGCACACTTCAAGAAACACCTCTTTGAACACATATTCCTGTGTTTGTTTAATTAAAACAAATATGGCAGCTTATTTCTTTTTAACTCCTCTTTTCTTCCCACTTTCATCGTAGACCCTCACTGCACATCAGTGGTTGCATTTAGGTTATTTCTATGAACGTGTTGGAAATCTAGCTTTCTCATTACCCTGCAGCTTTGTCTCTGTCCTTTTTTTTTTCCTGCTAATTAAAGCCAGTACATGAAACATCTTATATTGATAATTGTTTGCTCCTTAATCACGCCTTGTGTAAGCATGGACAAAGGGTTTGATAGTTCTGCATGCCATCCTGCATGAAGTGTTATTAACATAACTATTTGAAAAGTATTCTGTTTTTGTTCACCGTTTTCCGTGTTACTATTTGTGGTTGTTTGCATGTATACTGTATGTGTGTATTTTTGCAGCCTTTTCCAAGCCTAAACGGGGCCACCGTAAAACCGCTTCATTTGGCAACATTCTGGATGTCCCTGAGACCGTCATAGCAGGTATCATGGACCACCTGGGTTGGTCTAATAGCTGTAAAACTGGAATAATGATCCCTGGTACTTATAAAATGCTTCTTGCTCCAATTTGATAGAATGTGAAAATAGATACCTTGCATGCAGTCCTTAGGGAGACAGATTAAAAACTGTATATATTTATCTGCACTGAAGCCAGCTTGGCCAGGAACCTCACATCTCCAAAACTGAGGATGAACTAGAAAGTAAAGTAATATTATGCCTTTTTGTGGAAGGAGGCATACCACCCCAGAATTCTGCCAACTTCTTCTCATCTTTTAAATGAGCAGAATAGCTGAACCCAGACCTTTTTTCACCTGGCAGAAAGAGGAAACAATCCTTTAAAATACTTGTTGTCCTTGGCTCCTTTCCTTCCTTCATTTCTACTTGGGGGCTCCCTCTTGGCATTCTGTCCCAGCCTCTTTCTGTTGGTAGCAAGTGAAATACGAAGTTGAGAAAAGAGTAGCTGAATACCATTTTGCCTTAACCTAGAAAACAGATACAAAATAAAAACTAAATGAGATTTGCTGTTTTGCATGGTATCTTGCCAAATAATTATCGTCACTTCTGATTCCTGTGTATTATTAGGAGGCTCTTGCAAGTTACATGTTTTTATACCTAACTCCCACGTGTCTCATATGGCTAAATTGCTTTTATTTCTTATGGTGATTATCTCATAGATCAATTTAAATCACCATGCCTAGTAGTTCTTGTCTCCTCCAGTAAACTGAAACCTGAGGATAGAGACTATGTCTTTATCTGTGTTATTTATTATTGATGGCATCAGCCGTGTCTGGCTCAAGACCTCACACATAGTGTTTAATAAATATATGCCGGTTATGAAAATGACCCATTATTGAGCTCCCAGCAGGTCAGAACTAGGATACATGTAAAATCTGTAAATTACAGATGTGTATAAAATTTTTTAAACAGTTTCTTAGGTCCCATTCCATCTATACAAAACCATTTTATTTCTAGAGTAGTTCTTTGTTATCCTGGTTGTTCAAGTGGTTTATTTTACATTTTCATTGTTGCCCTTCAGAGAATACAGTTAATTTATTCCTCACATACTTTTATTGAGTCATGGGCTGCTTTCAAAATTAGTAAAGTACTTAGGATCATTTTACCTCTGCCCTGAAAGGTACCAAGTTTAAGGGAATAATTCTCTAACTGAAGAAGCAGCAACGTATAAACATTCATATTGCTGAGCTGTATCTTAAATGTTTGAGAGTATCAGAAAAATCTAGCCAAATGGCACACTAATCTTAATCTGGGTCTTATGGGTGAACATTAAGAACAGATACACCCACACATAGCAAAATAGCCAGTGATATATGTAATAATGAGTGGGGGAGAAGAGGAGAAAAACCTTCTCAGAGGTTCTGAACCAGGGTGAATGTATGCACCACACCACACCCCACCAGGGGACATTTGGCACTCTCTGGAAACGTTTATGATTGTCAAAACTAATAGGTGCTACTGACATGGTGGACAGAAGCCGCATTGCTGCTAAACAGCCTGGAGTGTCCCAAGCAGCCTCCCACAGCCAAGAATTACCCATCCTGAAGTGTCAGCAGTGCCAGGGCTGAAAAACCCTAGTTAAATGTGCTTTGTGGCCTGTATGAAAGCACATCAGCTTAATAGCCATTTTACAGATGAAAAAGATCCAATGATGTTGAATGGTTTTCCCAGGGTTACACAGCCAGGATCCCATCCTAGGTCTTCTGACACCAGATTACACTCATTTTTTTGTTTTGTTTGAGTCACAGAAGTTAGAGTAATTCTGTGCTGCTCCTACTTAGGATTTGTATTAAATTTAACTGAGCTCTTCATCCAGGAGATACTTTTTAATGACATTGGATCCTTATGGGGTCAGGAAAGCTTAATTCTGCTGTTAATTGCCAGAGTACCAATGCTCGTCAAGTGGAAATAGTATTCAGTAATACATTTTATTAAATATTCTTGTTGAGTTTTTTCCCCAGATATTCAAACATTAACCTAGTAGTTTCCCTTTTTTTAATAAAGGGTGCAACCACTGGAATGGAAATAATTGGACATAAAAGTCAAACATTAATTTATTCTTAGGTTATATTTTTAAATTAAACATAAAACATATAACCTGTGCTTTGGGAATATCTCAACTATCTTACATGGCCATTTTAATTGTAAAGAAGGATGAAATTTAACTCCCTAAATTTATTAATACCTTTTAGAACTTTTTTACTTGAGGTTGATTCCCTGCAAATTCTGTGGTTATATTATCAGATACTTCTTGATATATCCAAACTGGCATTAATTAGCATTGGATCCCAGTTGTAAACATTTTTAAAATATAAGCTATATTTTTTGTCTATTATAGATAAGCATTTTCAATAATACTTTCCTTTGGCCAAGTGCAGTATACTGAGTTTAATGTATCTCTTGGAATAAACTGCCTCTTTTTATTAGGAGTGCTCCTTTAAGCATCAAGTAAATTTTTATGTGTATTTATTAGCAGTGTACACATGTATCATTTCTGAAGTGTTGCTTCTTGCATTTTTAAAAAATTTTAGCAGTTTTAAAAGTTTTTAAATAGGCACTATTACTCTAAAAAAGTTTTTTTAATACAATCTTTATAATGACTAAAATGCCTAACCTGTTCATGGGTCAACAAATTTAAATCTTGTTTTTTGCTTGCTCTTCAACACTGTTCAATACCCTGCCATCAACAAATGGGGAAGAACAAGCAACCTGTGGCTAACACTAGCATTCATCAATTTAACAGTTTCTCAGGTCATGCAACAGAGAAGGCAATGGCAACCCACTCCAGTACTCTTGCCTGGAAAATCCCATGGACAGAGGAGCCTAGTAGGCTGCAGTCCGTGGGGTCGCACAAAGTCGGACACGACTGAAGTGACTTAGCTTAGCAGCAGGTCATGCAAAAATGACCTCAGGACTTTTAATACCTCAGGACTTCTGTGGATCAAACTACACAATTTTTTGTACCCTTGCTACCTTAAGCCTGGCTCTGAAAGAGGTATTAGCAAACTTTGTTCTGGTTAAGTCTTCTTTCTGCTTTCCCCTGCCCACAGAGTGGCTGTAAATCTATCTGGCTTCTTTTTAGCAAGCAAGACACATAATAAGAGCAATTGCCAGTACAGTATGACATTTTGCTACCTCTTCATTTATGGAGAATGTCCTGCCAAATAACTGTGCAACCTAAGCAAAGTTAATGTAAATGCAGACATCTCTTGCCCATAATTAAAACTATTTGATCTATAGTTTTCTAATCCATTTTATGTTACTTTTATTTGAAGAAAAGAGAGTGGGTGGCAGATTATTGGATTGCTTTAAATTTTTCTAGAGTTTTTTCCTTTAAGATTTTGATAAAAACATAGATTTTTGTTTATTTGATCGTTTTACTTGGATTTTCCTGACTTTCCCACATTTTGCTTTTGTTATTATTCCAAGCTTCCAAGGGTCTGTTTTCCCTCCATCTTCATCTCAAATACTCAAATGGGATAGGGATTATGAATTGGGAAACTATAATATATTTGATAGTAACATTTGATCTGGTGTTAGAAGAATACCTAAATTTTACATTTCTTTTAAAATTTCACATGTCAAAGTTAAATAGGTAAAATGTCAAAAAGTTACACGAGAGCAACAACCATTTCCAGTTTCATAGAGTAAGAGACTGAGTCGGCTTCCCTGGTAGCTTAGTGGTAAAGAATCCACCTGCCAAAGTAGGAGACGGGGATTCAATTCCTGGATTGGGAAGATCCCCTGGAGAAGGAAATGGTAACCCACTCCAGTATTCTTGCCTGGGAAACCCAAGGACAGAGGGGCCTGGCGGGCTACAGTCCATGGAGCTGCAGGAGAGTCCAACTTAACTTAGCAACTAAACAACAAGAGACTGAAGAGTTAAAAAATATTTTGTTCATGGCTCTGGTGTCTGTTATCAAGGGAGATCAGCAGTCCTGCGCTGGAGTCCTTGTGTAAAGAGTTATAGTACTTAATATTAAGGAATTCAACTGTGATTATAATATATTTTGAAATCCACTGGATGAAAGTACTGTCAGATACATATATACATACCACCTGCAAAAGATTTAATTGAAACATAAGTCTTCTGTACTTTCTCCCTTTCCGTTGTTAAAAAATCCTCATGCATAGTTTATACCAGATTGATTGCTATTATGAAATGAAATAAATTTCCAACATATGATTTGCAAAAGTATGTTTTTCCAAATACTGATATTGAATAACTGTTGTAATTATATCATAAAAGATACCTTTTTAAAATGAGCTAAATTGTGAGGTTTTATAGAATATATTTAAACAGTTTTTATTAATACTACTGTAATATCATACTCAGTGGTTCTGAATTTCTTTTTAAGTTCAGACTAAATTACAATACTTGGCTTCATTTTAAACACTTGAAATTTTTCTCCTCTATTCTACGGATAAGCATTGCCTTAATGTACTTCTATTTGAGAACCTTGAACAGTGAGACTCTAGTGTACCTTTTGTTATTTCTAAGCCTGGAATAAGATGGCATAACATTTTAAACTGATAGAACGCTTTGACCAAAAAGCATTACGTACTGTCTTAAGGATTTGCTAGAGAAGGCTGAATATGCAAATGTTTTGTTGAGTCAGTCTTAATACACATAAAATGTCCAGGTCTCTGAATTTCATTGATATTTGTTGTTTGTAATATTCTTGAAGCTGAAGCTGAAAAGAAACTTTAGGAGTCCTTATGATTTCAGCTGCATTTAGATCTCTTAACTGAAAAAAATTTAATGACTGTTCATCCACTTTAAATTTCAGTCAGGTACATTGAGTTCTATTGTATATTGGTTATTTACCAAAAGTGTGATAAGTAGTTAAGTAGAATATGAAAAGGGCCAAGCGATAAACAGTGCAGCACCATTATGAGGAGACCATAAGGTAGAAAGAATTGAGCTTTTCTAGGTCTCAAGTTCTTATCTTGCACAGATAGTGTCATTAACACCTGCCTTTGTTTAGGGACACGGAGGCCCAAGGAGAGCTCTTCTGAGATATACTACATCTGCTTCTGCCAAGTGCAGACACTGCTCCTTCAATAAAGTTCTGTATTTGTGACTAATTAAATAGGAAAGTGCATCTAACATTACAAGTAATCTTTAGGTAGTCTCTTTCCACCTTATTGTAGTCGACCAAGATCACTTTTTAAAATCTAAAAAGGATAAGTAAGTGTCCCATAATTTTTAATATTCAAAACTTAACAAGTATCAAAATTTCAAACATTTTGATTAAGAGATGTCTCCAAGAAAATGTGTTGATTTTTACATGAATAGTGTCTTCAGAAAGTTGGAACCTAGAAAAATGTAAGTAGTTTAGGTAAGGAAACTGATAAGAAAAACCACAGGAATGACTCTCAGGGACCTGAGCCAGCAGTCTCTGGAAGGACTCTGATGACTTCCAAATACCAGCTCAGGAAATGAGTTGTACTTAAAAAGAGCAGCTTTTTGGAGAGATGGATTTTGTTTCAGTGTTGAAAAAACAATTGCCCTATAAGCTGCTGTTGCAACCACCCTTTTAGGGGTGGGAAAGAAGGTGGGCTTAGGGATATAGTATATTCCTTTTGTTGCTCTTAGAAAAGTTATTTTTAAAAATATCCTTTGTTCCCTATCAGAAGTCCTGAACGTTCCAAAATTCATTACAGATTAAAAAACTCAAGACATCATTTATAAATTCCATTTTCTTTGATTAAGCATCTGTTGATACCATATTGTCCCTTATTTCTACTTCTTTTTTCCTTTATACTGCTGTGTTTAATACAGGTATGCACATATTAAAGAACCATGAAAAAATGTAAAATAAATGAGTTTCTAAATTAGTATTTAGTTACCAAAAAATTCAGAGTCAGTCTAAATTTACTGAGCACACACTCAGTAATTTTCATTTGTGATAATAGGAGCTTGATGTTTTTTACATTCGTATTTCTAAATTATGGCTTGAAACTTAATATTGGAGCAACAAGTATTTGTTGATTGCAATCCTTTTTTGCTTCGTCTGAACTGTATGCCAGATGGTTTTTGCCATGGTTATGCTAATGAAAATGCATTGCCTAGTATTGCTTGGTTTTGACTCCTGCTGTAGCTTTAAGATTTCTCATTTTATGGCATCTGTTAACTGTCAGTTCTCCTTTCCCCTACTTAAAACTTTTTATTCCCCTTTCCTCCCACTCCCTCACCCCCACTCACCCGCCACTTAGAGCTTGTCTTTGTTGTTATTGCAATGGTGATGTAATGATTTTCAGACACATGTGCTGGGTGGTTCCCCAGATTCACAAATGTTGCTAATCTGAAAAGAGAATTCCAGACACTTTTACAAGCCTGTCTCATCTCAGCTAATTTTAGAATGATTGTGTTGAATGAAATGTGCCTGAAATTGCTCATTAGTGATGGTAGTGGGGATCCTTTTTGTCCTCAGGAAAATGGGGATAATTAAAAGTTTTCAGAGAAATATCTTAGTGTGCCTGATTCTATAAATGTGCAGTTTGTTGTTATGTCAATTTGTAATTGAAAGTTGGAGCTTGGAATACAATGAAATATGAAGTTACTTTAAGATTATGCAAAGAATTCTAAAGCATTGCTTTAAATACAAAAGAGTTATACTTTCAAGGATAGCTATAAATTTGAGTTTTTATATTCACTGCATGTACTATTGCATTAAACATTATTCTTCTGTTGTAACGTCCTTTTCATGTATGTACAAAATAGTAGGGTCACCTTGATTAAGATGCTAGGATATATTGCAGATTGGTTTAAAATAAGATAAGGTTATGGAGATATAAAATTTAAGAATGAATTCTGTCAGCTGATCAGGCCACAACTATTAGAGTACGTGGTCTGAGCGCTGCCCACTATTACATAATATAGTCTTCAGAGTCAAAAGAATTTTGAGTATTGTGTCAGCTGTTACTCATAGTATTTTGGTGTTTCCTTTTAGACAGCTGATCTCTCATCTTAGAAAATAACTGTGTAAACAGCCCTATTCCCAAATAGAAGTGCTGAGTGAAGCTATTGTTCAATTCACCCCACGTTGCTGAAGACTTAGATTTGTCTAGTTCTTTCATAAACTGATTTTTAGTTCAGTTGTGTTTAGCATGGGAGTTCCTGAAGCAGGGTTAACACACTAGCCCATTTCAGCAAGCTGTATATTTTAGAACAGAATGAGAGTCATTCGTCTCCACTAGAGTTAAGAGTTGTTGTTCACAAATAATAAATTACTAGATTCTGACAAAGACTAATGGGATTAGGTAAGTGTGACTCAGTGCAATAAATTCAAGCCTAAGCATCCTTTTAAGCTCTGAAAGGAACAAGGTACTGCTGTTGGTTAAAGCCAGTCATGGCTCACAACTTGCTAGCTGTCTTGCTGTAGAAACTGTAACGTAAGGCCCTTGAAATAGATGCCGTCATCAGCCCCAGCCCCCAAGCATTCATCTATTTAAACACATGACAGAAGATGGTGGAAGAGAATTCAGCAGCTCTTCGTGTGGTAGGAGTGGTTATTGTATTAGGACACACTTTATTGTAAGCCAGCAACTTTTGAGTTAAAATACTAGAGCTGTTTCTCTTTCTTTCCTTACATCTTTCTTTCCCTTTTTTTTTAACAATAAACACACTTGTTTTTCTCACATTCTGTGTAGATCCAAGGAGCAACAAATTCCAACTTCCTACTGTAGCAGTTAAACCCTTCTTGTCTCTGAACAGATTTCAGTATTTTAATTTTTTAATTTTTTTTAAAAGGCAACGGGCAGCCAAGACGTAGATCCATCCAAGACTTAACTGTTACTGGAACAGATCCTGGTCAGGTAAGACTTAATATTCAAATTCTCTGTCTTTGAAGATTAGTGATGGGCACAAATCAAAAATTAACTGGCGTATGTATCCTCTGCAAAATAAGTTTTATAAGTTGACCTAAAATAATAATGGAGAAATTCATTATCATCAACTTAAATATGTAAGGGGAAAAAAGTGTAGATGCCATTATTAACTTAACTTGAATCTAAGAAGAGATTGGTTAATTCAATAGTGCTATGTGTGTGTTATGTGGTTTTCATATATGCTTTAATAAGGAAGTATTTGGTTTTGTACTTGGAACAATTTGTCGTTAACATTGTCCTCCAAAATGTATCATTAGTGTTAACCTCCTTTTTACTAAAGAGATTAAGTATTCCCCCAATAAAGATGTCACTTCTCTGGGGTCACAGGCACTGACATACCTGGTGGACTCTAACTAATCTTTTAATTTATCATATCCGCTAGATTTACATTTTTGTGAAACATCCTTAAGACAGTATTCACTAAGCAGATGGATGAACTCTAGCAGGGCTTCTATCCCAGTTGTTAAGGGTTTTATTCTTCATCTTTATATTTCTGGATGTTCTTCTAAACTCCCCTTACCTCTTTGAAGATGTCCCAGACAGTGCTGCAGTTTAAGCCATTATTGAACGGGTGCAGAGTTTTAACCAACCAAGTATATAAAAGTAGCAGTCATTGCCTTTTTTATTATTTACATTGATACTTAACATATATAATTTATATCATATTCTTAAAATGAAGTGAGAACTAATTATGAGGTTTTGTTGTTGATTTACTTTCAGTTGTGCCGAAATAAATTTTAGTACTGTAGCATGCATCTGAACTGATAAAAATACCACATAAAAATTTATAGGATTATATGTTATAACCAATGTGATTTAATTTCTGCTAAAATGTGTTAGTACTTTTCATCTTAAAAGATGTTTTATTATTACTTCTTTTTTATAACATGCTTGAAATTTTAGAGATTCTTTGTAGTTGTTAATAAAAATTTGAATGCCTTTTCTAGCTATCAACTAACTTAACAGAAACTACTTAAGATATTTAAATAATAAATATCTTTGATCTTCATTTATATCTGGAAATATTTCTCATAATGCCCACACACACCTTCAAATTCATATAGGCACACCTATATGCATATGCACACATATATACATGTATATAAGCATATACACATATGTGCATAAAATATTTATGTATAATACTCATTTATAATATATGCTATGCTATTAAGTGATCCTAAATCTTAATTTTATTAATTTAATAGCATCTTTTTCAGTATATCTGCTTTTGTGAGATCTCAGAACTTTTGAATGAAATTTCTCACTCTCTCCCCCTCAAATACTTCAAGTATTAATCAGGGTGTTTAGTAATAGATAGCTTGACATCTGGTATTCACTTTGATTCCTTAAAGGTTTGATGAACTCAGCCTTTTTAATGCTGTTTACTATTGCCATTGACATTCCAGTTATGAAAAACTCTAGCCAAGTATTCTCCCTTTGATTAGGAGTGAGAGGCTTGCTCTAAGACAGCTCAGGTGCATCTGCCAGTGCTTTTTCTCTGTGTTCTAGGATAAAGGCATCGCTGTGTTTCAGGACTGACCTCACCATACCACGCCTTACTTATTTGCTCACAAATTCTGTATGACCTGAGACTTTGATCATTACCATTTGCATGTATATTTACATGTACATGAGATAGTAAAACACTGGAACTGAGGCAGACTTGCATGAATTGTCACTGAATACTCCAAAGGTTTAAAATAAGGGGGAATTTGATACAGTGGTAAAATTCATTGTGAAACAGGTTCTGTACAACCACCGCCCAGCCAGTGTTAAAACTGATCTACTCATTCAGAATTACTTACACAGGACAACCTTAAAGTGCCTAATATCCAGTCAGGGAGGAGAATGACAAATAGTAATCCTAATATGCTATGAAAACATTTTCTCCTGAAAATGTGATTTATGATAAATGACCATTAAATCTTTCTAATTACTCATGAAAATAACATTATTTGGAGAGGAAAAGTATGCAAATCTGGATTTTCAAAATTGAAGGTATAGTTCTTTTTAAAGTCTGGCTAAGCAGTGATTAAACAGATGCATAGGGGTTTTTTTGGTTTGTTTTGGCCATGGAAATTGATAAAGAACATAAAAGTATTTGCCCAGCCAGAACAGTCATCAGAGGAAAAGAGAGTTTCCTGATGAAGTTCAATATTATATCTCATAGAGGAAGGTGATTGGATAGGCGTTTCTACTTTGACTCCTGATTCAAGATTGATCTTAATAAAATCACTTAAACTTTTCATCTGTCAACTAAAATTGGCGATTTTTATACTGCCATTTCTATGGAGAGGAGGAATGGTGAACATAGCAAGCTTCTTAATTAAAAGTGCTTGTGTAATGTTCATGTAAAAGATTGAGTCCACACAGCATACATCTCACTTTTAAATTAACTGAGGTTTTTATTAATTCAGGAAGCTCATTAAGCATATGTAATGGATCTGGCCTCCATTTGAGAAAAAAGCCACCCCTGATGTCGAGGAACTGATCTCATACTAAAGCCTTGGTGTTGTTAGAAGCTGCAAATAAACAGTATCTCAGAACACCAATAGACAAAGTGACTCTGAGACCATGAAAATTGAGACAAAACAGGGCCATTTTACAATGTTGTCTAAGCACAGATGGAAAACAAGGTCACTGTGCCACCCACAGAAAACCAAACACTGCCCTCTCACGGCGGATATGAGTGCCTGCCGCTGCGCTACTAGTTAACAGCTTTACCCTCACTCTGCTCTGCCCTCCCGTAGAATTGCCCCTGGTTTCTGATAGTAGCCAGTCTAGAGTGAACCCCTCCTTCCTTGTGGCCCCCTTCAGATCACTCACCAAAAGCCTAAATCCTCTAGTAAGCACTTTCTAAAACCTTACTGAAACACCCCCAAAGGGCCTTGGAGAGAGTGTTTGGCTTTACTGCAACAGATACTAAACCCAACTCACTCCACTACAGGTAGGTGCATTCATGGTAGGCTTTGACCAGGGTACATCGACAGACCGAGAAGGCCCAGTCTCCCAGGAGCTTGTTTGGGCAGATCAGACTTACACCCAGATCAACTGGAGAACTTCAGTAATGACAACTGCCTTTTATTTATTGTGTACCCATTTTGTGCCTTTACTGTCAGGCCTTTAATATAAGTTATTGACATTTTAACCTGAAAGTTTGGTATTTTTTATTTTCCCCATTTTGCAGATAGATAGACTGAGGCTTAGAGAAACTTACCTAAGTCTTACTTCCCTTGGCACTGGCTAGTATTTGCTATAATCAAGTTTTGAATCCAGATCTGATTCCAAAAGCACACAAACTCTACACTCTATCATTCTGTCTTGCATATAAAACTGAATGCAACGCATGGTAAAGTAATCCTAGACCCCTTGAGTTTCAAGTGTTTTGGCTTCATTTGGTCTGCATCATCACTAATTATTTAAATACTGTTTATTGATCAGTTTTTACAGTTTTTTTGAGCATGGCTAATCCTCCTTGATAATAAATTTGTAGATCTGTTTTCAAGATTTCTCTTGGAGGGTGCTGCAGTCAATGACAAATTACAGCTGCAGAATGACATGATTGTGATTATTTAGAGAACCAGACATACTAATTTTTATATGGACTCAAGAATCTACCTTTACTGACCTGATATGTGGCTTTGAGCCAGTCCTTCATTTCCCTGAGCTTCAACATTATCTACCAGTGGGGACCATAATGTCCAACCCCCAAGGTTCTTATAACATGTGAAAGTACCAGACACACCAGTAGATGCTTGATACATGCTTGTATGCCTGCCCCCATCTTGTGCCTCTTACCACTTATTCTCACTAGAGCATATTGCTATAGAAAAATCAAGCAAAACTGCCACTTGGAAAGAAGTAAAATCCATTGGCATTCTATTCTCTCTGTATCATAAGGGAAGCTTCTGTACAGAGTCTATAGAAAGCATCTGCTTTAAAGACCTTCTGTCACATATCAAGAGATGTATTATCATACATTGTCATTATTTAGTTAAGGAATACAATTTTTCATACTATTTCTTTTGTCTATAATAATAATTTTCTGTTCAAGCTCTAAATCAGAAGCCTGCATAATTATATTTCGTAAATAATTCCTGATTCATAGTATACCTTCCTTTTGGAGAATTTAAAGACCATATAAGAAAAATAAAATTCTAAAATTTGTCTTGTAATAAACTGTGGTGAAGCCAGAATTAGGTTGAGCCCATAATTTTGGATTAAAAAGAATATTTTTAGTACATCCTTTCATGTATAAAGTTAATTAATTTGTGATTATCATGATGGGGTAAGTACCCTTGTAAATCCACATTACCTACTGATACCCATTTCTTTTGAGTATTTATGCTCTTCAGATGTTACTTCACAAAAATATCATATAAATTAACATTTAATCTCTGTGTTTTGTGCTCCTGTAATTTTAGCAACTAAGATGATTCTTGAGGGTTTTAAATAGCTTTCAGATGTCAGTCTAATAGTAACCCTGGCCGTAGATTCTTGACTTATGAAAATATTTTCCCAGTCTTTCAGGTGAAACATAAAAAGCAAAGCTTTATTTTTGTTTGTAAATAACTCCCAATTCCTTTTTATAAAGTTTTGGTCCAAGTCCAATTTGGGTTCATGTCTACTGATGGTCATTCACCCTGCAGTTTAAATTTGGCTTAGTATTCTTTTGCTGCCTTAAATTGCTGTGTGGCGTTTCTGAACCCTCATAACCACGTTCATAGCCAGTCCTTGTGGTAAGTCAAGTTTCTCTATATCTCTTATTGAACTTTTCCATTTCTTTGAGAATAAAGTAATTATAAATGTCTTGAAGGAAATTGTAAATGTCTTGAAGGAAGGAGCAACCTAAGTTTTAGTAGTTTCAGAGCATTTATGGCCATCGGTGATATTTTTTTTAATAGCTACTATAAAAATAAGACTTCCTTCATACTCAATTGCCAGAAGTTTGATACTTTTTCTAAATTATCAAAGTATTACCTGTCCTGATTTATGCCTTGGATTTTTCAGGTATTCAGAAAATATAGTTATGGTTTGCTTTTAAATATTTCTTTAGTTTTTTTTTTTTTTAATACAAACGTTAGCATATTATGTTGCTTGTTGAGATGCTCATTCCTTGAAATATAAAGACTGGTTTAGTTAATTTATGGATTTAAATTTAAGTCATAGCTTTCCTTATAGCCTTGAAGAAAGACCAGTTTTGAGATGACCTAAAAATATTAGCCTTATTTCTTAGTCTTATAACTCCTGGGAGATCTGAAGTAGAACAAATGAGTGTGCCCATGAGATGAGATGAAAGAAAGAAAGTAGCAAAGGATTCTCTTGGAAGAGATTCAAGTTTAAGGAGTGAGATAATTCGTGCTAGGTTCAAGTGGGATTATTTGTTTTAATACCACATATTCAGTGACCCTTTTTTTTTTAGTGTACAGAATTCATTCTTACACTTTGTAAACCTAATCTTGTATTTTATCTTTTTTAATTTCCCACAACTGATATTGGTTCTCCCATGGTACAAATATTTATATTTAAAATATTGACATAAAATTAGGCTGACTGAAACCCTCTTCTAGCACTCTGAAGAAAAATTGCTCTGTATTTGCAATAGAAATTATAACTGTGGTCATATCACTGTACTCTTATTAAATCAAGACTTGGCCTTCAGACAACGTTAAAGGACTGAGGAATAATGTCATATCTATTTGTTTACAGAGGTTAACAGCATTCTAAAAATAAGAGTTGATTATTTCATCACCATTCTCTATGGTGTATATTTTCATTCTTATTATATATCAGTGGTAAATAAACCTAAACACCAGTCTTACATCTGAATACCAAAAGCTTGTGTTATTCTTTAATGAGTCTTTATTATATGGTTCTTTACCATGTATGTGGTTTTTATTCATTATATGATGTATTCAGCAATCTCCTTAATCCTGGAGTGACCAGTAGAAAAGTACACATGATCTATGCCCTTAGGAGATTTTAATGTTTTTTGAGGAATCACAGACTTTAAGAATAATATAAAGCATTTCAGGCCCAAGTTGAAGTTCATGTCTGAACAGACTGTAAATACACCCAAAGAGAAAAATACCTTTGTGACCAGGCTTGGTCACTGAATATGTTTTGTAAAAGAACTGTAATTTTGAACTAGGAAAGGAATTGTTAGGTGCTACAAGTCTACTCATATATTCCCATCTTATAGTTACAAAAACCTAATTATCTGCCACTTAGCATTTTTATCAGTTTGCAAAAGTGTTCCATGGGTGCTTGCAAAGAATGCATAATCCCTTTTGTTAAGCATGTGTGTGTTTGTGTGCTAAATTGCTTTAGTTGTGTCCAACTCTTTGCGACCCTATGGACTATAGCCTGCCAGGCTCCTCTGTCCGTGGGATTCTCCAGGCAAGAATACTGGAGTGGGTTGCCATAACCTCCTCCAGGGGATCTTACTGACCCAGAGATCGAACCTGCATCTCTTACGTCTCCTGCATTGATAGGCGGATTCCTTACCGCTGTGCCACCTGGGAATCTCTTTTTAAGCATGCTGCTGCTGCTTATGAGTCCCATCAGTCGTGTCCGACTCTGTGTGACCCCATAGACAGCAGCCCACCAGGCTCCTCTGTCTCTGGGATTTTCCAGGCAAGAGTACTGGAGTGGGTTGCCATTTCCTTCTCCATTTTTAAGCACAGGGTTCATAAATATGTTTAGAACAAGCTTGATTTTTATGAAGGTCAGGTTTTACTGTGAGAATAGTTTGGTTTTTGGACCCTTTTACATATCACAGTAGTATCAAAATATCTCACCATGATGGTAAATTCTTTTGGTAAGAGTCTGTGGATGGTAACCTCAGTTTTTGTTCATCTGAGAATGTTATTTTGACCTCATTCTTCCCATTTTTGATGACTGAACAAATCTAGGGTGACAATTGTTTTCTTTCAGCAGTTTGAAGGTATTCTGCTTCTGTCTTCCTTGTTGCTGTTGAGGATCTAACTGGTATTCCTTCGTGGATAATCTTTTCACTCTGGCTACATTTTACTGTCTTCTATTTGTCTTTGTTTTCCAGAATTTGACTGTAATATGGCCTGTGTTTAACTCTGTAATGTAGGTTTTATGTTTTTCTGCTTGGGCTTTGTTATGGTTGGAATTTGTTATATCTTTCCATCAAGCTTGGAAATTTTTTATTGATTGATGGCAGATACATTTTCTACCCTGTACCCAGAGCTGCTACTTAAGACAGATTTACTTGTTACCACTTTTGTAGGGTAGGTTTTGTTGTTGTTGTTTTCTAGTTTCCTGAGGATGAAGCCTGCTTGAGTTTTAGCTTTAAGCAAGAGGTTCTCCAGTCCTACTGCCGTTGTACAAAGACCCAAGACTTTATGCCTGTTCCTCTGAGTATAGCAGGCAGTCAGAACAGAAGCTCCAGGCCATTGGGGTTCAGTTGAAATGCCCAGGGCTAGCAGCTTAAGCACTTGCTAGACTTTATTTCTGGTCTCAGAACACTTCCCTTACTTTCTTGCAAGCTTATTGGTTTCTAAGAGGTATTATATGTGAGTGCATATAAAATTTTAGCATACATATATTAATATAATATTCCCAGAGGAATCTATTTGATTTCTTGCAGGTGTTTTAGAACCTCTTCTGATAAAAATGGAAGTCTTTCCTTTGCCTTAGAATGGAAATTTTCTCTTGTTATTTTTGTTTTTATATCAAGGTCACACTTTGTTCCTCCTGTCATCTCTTCCTGCAGGTGAGCAGTAGGTCATCCAGTCCTAGCGTCAGAATGATCACTACCTCAGGACCAACCTCAGAAAAGCCAGCTCGCAGTCATCCCTGGACCCCTGATGATTCCACAGGTGACCAGTTTATTTCCTCATTATAAAGTTGAATTTATCATGTTTATGTTCATTTAATCATGTGATTAATGTTTATAAAGACTGGTGTTATACTGTAGTTTAGATTTTCCTATTAATAAAATTGAATATTTAGCAATAAATTTTAAAATATCTTTTTGAATACTAAGACTGAAACTACTTTTCCTCATGTGGTTCTCTACCTCCACCCCCCCATACTAAATTGTATTTTGAAGATGGTTTGTTTGGGGATTTTTTAAGTAGGAAGATACTCTATTCTTGGTATTGCAATATAATTTTTCTATTACAATCTATCCTTCTGGTAGTAATGATAGTAGTAAACTCTCATCTTTTGAATAACTAAAAACAGGATGGTAAAGTAATCATCTTCATCTCAGTGTTTTGTTTTAAAAATACAAGATATTGTGTACCTTGGTAAGAAAAAAAAATTTTTTTTGACCTTTGACCTTTTGAATCATTATTAACTGAACCATTGTAACTCTCCCTTAGTTACATTTCAGTTACATAAGTAGTCTGTTAAATAGATTTTTAAAGGCCTATAAGAGTTATTAAAACTCCCCAACATGAATAACTTAACTGATCAAAATCAGAATATAAGTATTAAAATCTGCCTGTCTGAAGGTAGTAATGAATTAGTTTCATTATGGGTAACCAGGAAATTGTGTGCCATAATAAAATTAACTATTCTTTAGCATTAAGAGGAGACCTTGATAAGTATGCAGCAATATTCTATGAAAATTATTTATATGTTCTTGTGTCAGAGACGGAAGATGATCTCTTAGACCTTGGAAAACTAAACCATTTGCAATTTTATATCAGATCAACAATGGTATTAATAATGGCAATTAAATTGAAATTAAAAAGTCAGCTTTCTGTCTTTACAAACTGCAATTCTGCTTATAAGTATTTATAGATATTTGGCATGGTATAGTCAAGTTCATAATGTAATTTAAAAAAATTAACTGTGTGGCTTTTCTCTGTGCCATGTAAGATAGAACTATATTTAGCCTTGGATGTACTCCCTAGTTTTAGAAAGTTTAAATTTAGTGGTGACAAAAACCCCTAAATTTCACCCCCATCACAGCCCAGCCTCCGATTGTCCAGAACATTCACCACTACTCAGCACATGTTTATCGTGACATGCTTCTCCTCAGAAAGGGACAGGGAGATGATCTTGACAGATTCGACTGTTAACATTCAGGTAGTATTAGCTCTTTTTGATTCACACATCCTTCAGTGAGGGTGTACTTGCCCTGGCATTACAGCATTTGCTGGGTCTCCTCATTTCAGCCTGGACTAACCTAGACATCCCAGTGAAAGTGGGGCAGATAGCGAATTCATGAGGGTAAAATCAAAATTCTCCTACATGCCTCTCATTTAACTCCTGTGATTCCATTTCATGTGTGCTTCTACTTCCAACTCCCATCTCTTTTTGTTCCTTTTCTCGAACCTAAAATACCAGAAAATACTAACAGCTAGACATCATACGTAAGTCCAGGTTGCAATATCAACTAAATTTCACCTCTGCTGTGAAATATACTATAAGTGTGTGGTTATCGTTTTCAAATAATTTTGAATATCATTTTAGACATTGAGAATCTGGTTTAAGTTTGTAAATAATAAAGTTCAGCTTTGCACTGTTGCTAAGAAAAATATCGATAATGAAGCTAACAGAATAAATTGTAGGGAAGAGACAGGTAAAACCTTTTTCTTTCAAGGCCCAGCGACCAAGAAAAAAATGTAGAAGTGCATACGTTAAGTTAAAACAACCTAATTAACTGGGTTTTTTAATTTAAAAGGGTAGCAGTTTTTTGTGTTTTTCAGAGAAAAAGAACAAAATAATTAATAATTGTAACGCATAAGTGCTCTTGTAATATGGGTTTCTACTTGTGATATATTGGGGATAAAGAAAGACATATATACCCAAGAGCAGCTAGTAAGAGAGATACCTGGATCCAATAGAGGGTACCACAGTGGCGGGGGGGAGGAGGAGACAATCACTCAAGAGATGGTCCTGTACCTAGTACTTTGTAAAGATTGAAACATAAATCATGCCCCATTTGTTTGGATTCTGATTAGAGTCATGGTACTGACACATTAAAAGTAAGCTCATCATGCTATATAACAAATGCTATGTTTACAGTATAAGCTGAGTGTTTTAATAGTTATAGATAAGACCTGGTGTAGTCTGTGACTTTTTTTAAAAAAATAATGATATTTGTTATTTAGTCATAAAGCAGAAAGGAGAAGACAAGCATATACCTAGAGAATATGAGATAGTTATAAGTTTTGTGTTTAAGAGACTAGAAGAGAGGTTTTACCTAACTTAACCAACTCAATGTGAATTCTGATATTTAGGAAAAGAGGTTAGATTTGATCAGCAATTAAAACATTATAAGACAAACTTTCATGGAATAACCTTGCTGTCTTAAAACCAGAAAGTGAAAGTCTCTCAGTCATGTCCAGCTCTTTGCGACCGCATGAACTGTACAGTGCATGGAATTCTCTAGGCCAGAGTATTAGAGTGGGTAGCCTTTCCCTTCTGCAGCAGATCTTCCCAACCCAAGGATCGGTCTGCTGCATTGCAGGCAGATTCTTTACCAGCTGAGCTATGAGGAAAGCCTTGTAACCAGAAACCGAAAGCTAAATTTCAGTTTAAGTGAGAAGGTGAAATCTCACTTCTTGGTTTCAGAGAACAGATGAAATTTAGTAAAGGACCTTAATTCCCACCATCAGAGGGCTTTAAAATTGTTTGAAAACAGCACAATCCTTGGACTTTTTTTTTGACCCCCAGAATACTGTGAAACATTGATATATTTAATTCTAAAATACTTATTGGGGATAGGGGACTGATTAAATATGATATATGAAGTATCAAAGATTAAAGAAAGAGTGATAAGAGTGGAGATATTAAATTGAAGAAATTTTAAGACAATTTTTCCAGTAAGTTCAGAGGAAATCACTTCTAATAAGTTTAATTTTGTGAAAAGCAGTATTCAGTGGAGGCATTATTTGAAACTATTGTAGGGGGTGGGGAGAGGTTTCATCAGAGAAATAAATGTATCTCTTGTTTAGCTATTTCAAAAAAAGCCTTTATATTAGTATATGATTTTAGGGTTAAAGCTCTAAGGCAATACTCTTATTCCTTCTTTATTGCACTCCAGCACACAACTTAGCAACTAAATAACAGCAACACTTTAACATGACTTTTTAAATCTGAAATGTGAACTTGAATATCTTAAATTGCCCTCTTTCCCAATTCTTCACTTAGTATCAAAGACAATAACTAAAAAAGAAGAACCAGCACCATGTGTTGAGTACTCCCCAGAGACTAGCTAGCACTGCATGGTATTCCTTAAATACATTATCTCATCTGCTCTGGAAGAAGGCAATGGCAACCCACTCCAGTACTCTAGCCTGGAAGGTCCCATGGATGGAGGAGCCTGGTAGGCTGCAGTCCATGGGGTCGCCAAGAGTCGGACATGACTGAGCGACTTCCCTTTCACTTTTCACTTTCATGCATTGGAGAAGGAAATGGCAACCCACCTCCGGTGTTCTTGCCTGGAGAATCCCAGGGACGGGGGAGCCTGGTGGGCTGCCGTCTATGGGGTCGCACAGAGTCGGACACGACTGAAGCGACTTAGCAGCAGAAGCAGTAGCATCTGCTCTGAATTAGCTTAGCTTTTGGAGTTATTTGAAAACACATTCTCAGTGGCTTTAAAAAAAAAATAACAAAACTGGACTATCAGTCATCAGTAACTTAAGAGGTTATTGAACCATCTAACTTAGTTTTTTATTGTATTTAAGGAAGTGACTGGCTATCATCCTAACCTTTCCTTCATTTACACCACTCTTTCCTGGAGTCTCTTTAGCAGAAAAAGGGTGAATAGCTCACTTGCTTAACTCATTTATTCTCTATTAATACTGGGGAAGCAGCTACTTCTGAAATAGGAAAGTCTATACTACCTCCCAGTTATCCTTCCTGCTCCTGGGAATGTTGTACATACATGTTCATATTGGGAAGAGAGCGTCCCATGCTTCTCTAGCAAGTTGTTGTAGCAACAAAAATTTTACCTTTTTTTGAAATACAGACAAAACTTGTGTGTTCAGATATTTTGATAAATTGGCTGGTTGGTTGTTGGAGTTAACCCATTTAACAGTTTTTTGATGGTGACATTAAGTCTCACTTTTCATGCTGTCCATGTGTGTAATACACTCCCATGAGTAACACCTCTCATTCTCTGCAGTGATTCTCATTGGGAGGAGTGGGATGGGCGGCTCAAGTTAGAATCTTTGCTAATTGAGGATGACCCATTGGAAAAGAATGTGCCTCTTGCTTTCCCCCTTTCCCTGTGAAGGAACACTGATAATTGCTGGAGTTGACACAGCCTTACAGTAAACTTAACATGGTCAAGGAAAGAAGGAATGTGAGGCTTGATTAGGTAGAGTCCATAAGACTCTAAGAATTTAAAATATAAAGGTCCCATATGACTGTTTTTGATTTTAATTAAACAAGGGCTTACATGCTTTAATATATTGTGTTCAGTTCATAACCAGCTTAAATTGTAGGCATAAGAGTATGGTTGTACTCCAGTTATCTGTAATTGGATGTCCTCTGTTTACCTTTAGAATTCAAAAATTACCAGTAGCAATAACTTTTTTCTCTAGGAAAAACAATCATCTGCTTTCTTGCTTTTTGTTTTTAATTATTTATGACAGAAAATAAATAAAACACATGCTGTAATTCCAGATACCAATGGATCAGATAATTCCATCCCAATGGCTTATCTTACACTGGATCACCAACTACAGGTAAAGGAGTACTTTCTCAGCAGTTTCCTTTTTCCTTTTTAAGAGAAGTTTTCTTTAAAGCTGGTGGTTGTGTTCTTATTTGTCATTGTGTATGCATTTGTTTATGCTTTCAGTTGTCCTCATTAAACTGTTAAAAATCTAATTGAAATAATTGATCCTCAGTTAAGTCAGTGAGATTGCCAAAATCCTTATGTTTCTAATCCAACAATCACTTTAAAATACTCATATTTTTGTTCAACTGCCAATAATAGCTCTTGGCTCTTCATTTTTAGTGTATTAAAACTTAAAACTCATATAAGCTCATTTCTCCTTAATAGATTTTGTGATACACTGATATGTTCATGGTGACTGAAATATAAGTAATACGCTTCTCTGCCTGAGTATGAGAGCTGTAAACATCTTTCAGTATAACAAAGTTTGGCAACTGAAATGTAAAACCAGAGGCCAAGAGTACTGTAGTCATGGTTCAAAAGTTTGAAAACAGCAAGTATAAATTTAAGATCTGAGTTAACACTGACAAAAGGACACTGAGATTTTCTAGGCTTGGTTTATTTAACACTTATTTTTAAAAGATCATTGCTTTAGTGCTGTAAAAGTCTTATTACAGTCTCTGTCTTAACTCTCACCTAGATATTGAGATTTGATTTAATTATGTTTTTAACATTTGTGATTTATTTCCAGCCTCTAGCACCATGCCCAAACTCCAAAGAATCTATGGCAGTGTTTGAACAGCATTGTAAGATGGCACAGGAATACATGAAAGTCCAAACAGAAATTGCATTGTTATTACAGAGAAAGTAAGTTAAATCATTAGTATTTTGAGTTTAAAATGTGCTAAGGTGCAATATTGTTTAAAGACATGAAAACCATAATTCTTAGAATTAATCATGAAATACGTCTCTCATGTGGAGCTTTTCTCTATGTTTTTTCTTTTTTTTTAATTTATTTTTTTATTGACAGATAATTGCTTTATAGAATTTTGTTGTTTTCTGTCAAACCTCACCATGAATCAGCCATAGGTATACATATATCCCCTCCCTTTTGAACCTCCCTCCCATCTCCCACCTCATCCCACCCCTCTAGATTGATACAGAGCCCCTGTTTGAGTTTCCTGAGCCAAACAGCAAATTCTCGTTGGCTATCTATTTTACATATGGTAATGTAAGTTCCCATGTTACTCTTTCCATACATCTCACGCTCTCCTCCCTCCTCCCCATGTCTATAAATCTATTCTCTATGTTTGTTTCTCCATTGCTGTGCAGTAAATAAATTCTTCAGTACCATTTTTCTAGATTCCATATATATGCATTAGAATACCATATTTATCTTTCTCTTTCTGACTGACTTCACTCTGTATAATAGGTTCTAGGTTCATCCACCTCATCAGAACTGACTCAAATGCATTCCTTTTTATGGCTGAGTAATATTCCATTGTGTTATATACCACAACTTCTTTATCCATTCATCTGTCGACAGACATCTAGGTTGCTTCCATGTTCTAGCTATTGTAAATAGTGCTGCAATGAATGGGATACATGTGTCTTTTTCAATATTGGTTTCCTCAGGGTATATGCCTAGGAGTGGGATTGCTGGGTCATATGGTGGTTTTATTCCTGGTTTTTTAAGGAATCTTCTATGTTTATGTTTTTTAAGCACCCCTGGCTAATTTTCCATGTACAACTGAACTCTTGACTGAGTTTTATTATATTAGCAAGACATAAGGGAAATAAATAGGTGCTCTTAACCATATGTTTTATGTTCTCAGAATTTTAAAGTTAAAAGCTGTTTAGATTTATTGGTAAAAGGATTTATTGTTTCCTTGGGCACAGGTAAAATAATTTTATTTACTAATGTTTAGTTGTGCTTTATCTTAGAAACATTTTTGTAGATATAGCTTCTCCAGTTTTATGTTTCAGAGAGTAGAATGACTTACTAGAGGGCTTTATTTCATCTCTGAGTGTGTTTCTGAGGAGTTCTATACTCAAACACGTTGCTCTGGGAAATAGACTGCTTTTCTCCCCTTTTAAAGAAATAGAGTCCCATTTCCATTCTTCTCTATTTGAGATTCTTAAGAAACAATATTTCCATTTTCTTGAACATGACCTTCATGAAATTTTACTCCTTTGACACTGATTTGTGGTGGTACTTTCAAGAAGGGAGAAAAAAGTTTTTTCACAATTTTCTAATACAATGATTTTGATGAATTCAATTTAACATTTTAAAGGTAAAGCTAAATAGATTAAATATTAGAATTTATGAACTGTAGAACTATGGAATTTTGTCACACTTTATGTTAAGGAAAAAAGCTATTTCTTATGTCACATGTTTAATCTGTATTGTTTTCATACTTCAGTCATTTGAAAGAGGAATTCTATGCTGGAGAAAAGACACAGGATGAATTGAGGGACACTGTAAAAAATATGACAGTTTTAATCTGTTTTAAATACTTTAAGAAATGTTACTAGTAAATTTTTGTTTGAGAGCCTTTCATTAATTATTCAGTTGTTTCCAGTAGCGTCCCTTTAGGAACTAACACATGATATCCTCTAAAGGCACTTACAGAAGTTTATCAGGCTGTACAAGACTCTGGTTTTTCTCAAAAATAATTGCAAGGGTGAATAGTTTAAAAGTGGTACTTTATATTCATTTCATTATTTTCAAAGTAAGAAGTAGATTTAAGTTGGATAGCACCTATTTTAATTATCTTGCCGATGTTCTATTAGCTGCCACTCTGCATTGTAGTTAAATAGAATTGTGACTTCAGCTTTGCATATGAAAACGGGAATGTGAAAGTCAAATGTGAATGATTAAAACTTCCAAAGGTTACTTTCAAGTGGAGCCAGAGTAAGCTCTTTCCAGCCTTTTTTCTTCCTTCCTGCATACAAAGGATAACAAATGAAATTTTCTGCAACTTTATTATACCATTTTATCTGTTTTCACTTCTTATTTAAGTACAGTTATGCTTATTAAAAGGAGTATGATACTTGTATGGGTATGCCAGAGAGTAGATGATAGTTTCCATTCCAGCCCATAATTGTGTCTGACTAGTGTACCTAAGATGTATAATGATAGACCCAGAATCAAAGTTCTAATTAATTAGAGCTTTCATCACCAGCTGTTAAGGTAGGAATATTTCTATCCTATGTAATGTGTGGTGTTTGTTTTTAGGCAGGAACTAGTTGCAGAACTGGACCAGGATGAAAAGGACCAGCAAAATACATCTCGTCTGGTACAGGAACATAAAAAGCTTTTAGATGAAAACAAAAGCCTTTCAACTTACTATCAGCAATGCAAAAAACAACTAGAGGTCATCAGGAGTCAGCAGCAAAAACGACAAGGCACTTCATGATTCTCTGGGACCCTTAAATTTCAAAATATGCAAAGAAAGACTTTTTTTTTTTTTTTAGGAAAGAAAAACCCTTATAATGACAATTCATGAGTGTTAGCTTTTTGGCGTGTTCTGAATGCCAGCTGCCTATATTTGCTGCATTTGTTTCATCGTTTATTTTCCTTTTCTCATGGTGGACATGCAATTCAACTGTCTCCTTACATCACATGGGGGCATCTGTACTTGAATAAGCAGCAGTTCTCAACTTCAGAACAGATGCAGTTAACCATGGCTGTATATGCATGCTCGTTGTGTGAAGGCTAGCCTAACGAAAACAGGGGTGTCAAACTAGCTGCTATGAGCAAACATCGTCTTTTTTTCGAGGTGGAACCTCAAGAATGATTTTGTTCTTGTATCTCATCTCAAACAACCAATAATCTTTTTATCCAAAAGATGGTATATACCAAGTTAAAGACAGGGTATTATAAATCTAGAATAATTGGTGGTACATTATAGACATGCAGAAACTTTAGGGATAGTTGAGAGGGAGGGCTTTGATGCCAGCATCCTTGGATCAGTACTGAACTTTATCTATAAACTTTTAAGGTAAGTGATGGATGCTGTATTTAATAGAAGTGTATTTCTTTAGACTTAAATTTGACTATGATACATTGAACAAAGTGGAACCCTTTTTTTAAAAGGTATAAAGATTTTTAATTCTGTGATTGCGTGTATGTGTGCTGAAACTGTAAAGCTTTTATGACTCTAATATTAATATCCTTTAAATGAAATTAAAAGGTAAATGAACATGATCCAGCTTAAATGATCATTCCTTCCTGCAGTGATTATTGTATTGTTTTACTGTATATTTGAAAAACTGAAGAGAATCATGGAAAATGGAAATAATTGCTCCAGCTAAAAGGCTCAGGCCTAAATTACTTTTATGAAACCAAATGAGTAAAAAACCTGACAAATCAGGACAAGTTAGCGAGGAGGTTAAAGGAATAAATCTCAATTCATCAAGTATCCTATTTATCAATATTGGAATGATTGATTTTTTCTTGCAAGCCCATCCTAGAATGCCTTTCAACACTTTTAAAGGAATTTCACTTATAAAGAAAAAATTTATATTGTTAACAGTAACTTTGCTACCAACTTTGAAAATAAAAGTAATAATAAAACTTCATTGAAATAATAGACTATATAAGCTCTATTTTTTCAGTTGGTATTAAAATAAACTACATTTTGATACCAGTACAATGTGTCTTTTAAATAGGGATGTCATCAACCTCATTTTTATAGCATTAATGTTTTATGAAGAGAAAATTTAAAATGAAAGCATAATTGCTGTGATTATTAGAATTATATTGTGATTGTATTGTAGTTTTGCTCTGTTTCAGATAAGCAAGTTGATCTAAGAAGTTATCAAAACTATTCTTAAAAATACTAAAGCAGGTAACTTTTTCTTCCATTATTTTTTCCTCTTCCCACTGAGTTTTATAATGTATTCCTTGTGTATACAAGCAATAAAGCTAAAGGACAGTTTGTACTTAACTGTGTCATTTTTAGCTTCTTCGGAATCTATTATTTAAAAGTTTCTGGTAAATGTCAATAAATATTGACCATTATTTCATTTAAATAAACGAGGGTTTTCATTCCCCAATAATTTAATTACCTAGCCAAAGGTGATATTAGGCTCAATGTATTAATGGTTGAATAAAATTGACATGGAGAATAACTTTAAGGAAAAGCTTCACTCTTTCATAGTATTGTGCTTGTTTGTACATCTGTCACTCCACCAAAAGGGACCTAGCCAGTGTTTAGAGACTTTTCTAATCATCTCAGAGCATGAGATAGCCAAGCGTGGATGCTAAGACGGAACTTTTCCATTAGGATTTAGCAGATTGCAGATTTTATTTCTGGTCATTAATGTGTTTTTGTTATACATTACATACTTGAAGAGAAAGTTTATTATTATTATTACATGCAGTCACTTCATAAAAATATCCCAAATAGGTAAATGGAAGAAAATAGTAGTTTTAAGTCATGGTGCCAAATGCAGAAAAGGCTGTTAAGCCTCATGTGTCTGTTCACAGGATATTATTCCTGAGGTTTCCAGTGCCGCAGTTGTCCTGCACACTGAGCACAGTTCAGCCTTACTTTGTTTCTAAGTTATTCCATTGCCAAGCTCATATTTTTAAGTCCTTATTATTCTTGATGAAGGGAAAAAAAGATAGCAGGGTTAATTAAAATCTGTAGCCAGTTTCATCAGTGTTCTTACCCATCAACCCTTCAGAGATAATAACAAGGAGCCAAATTTGTTATTAATTCTGGTTTTACCATTTCTTCTAACTCATGTATTTTGGAGGGATGGAAATAGCCAACAGACATGGAAGTATCTAAAAGGTCCTAGTCTGAAAAATTCACAAGCAGTCCTTGAATAAGCGCTAATTACATTTTATTTTTGCCTCCAGGGGAAGAAAACAAAACTTTTATCTAACTTACAGGGAAATGCTCCTCAGCAGTAAAAATAGACTTTTTGAGTCAAATAAAAATCAGTTAAGAATATTTACCTTATAGCCACATGGCATATTGAAGAGATCTGTTTAAAAGTTGTTTACGGATGTTTGACTATTTTTGCTGAAGTATTTTAGAGCATTGAATGTCTTTTCCATTTCTCCGAGTTTCTTTTGTGTTCCTAGTTTCAGCTCCTGCCTGTAGCCAGAGATCACAGGCCTTCCCTGTGAAACTCTTGTTTCTTTCTGTAAGTGTGTGTGGTTTTCAGCAGTCAGCTCCTCTCTTCAAATGGTAGGAAGTTCTACTTCTGTCATTCAGAACATTTTATGTAAAATGATGTAATGCAGAAATCCTTGTGCATACTATGTAATTGAAGGAAGCTTTTTAGATTTATTTTTGTTTGTAATAAAATTCAGATTGTTACTCTAAACTTGGTCATAAACCTCGTGAATGATTTATATCAGCAAAAGACGTATGAGGTGTTCCGCTTCAGCAGCCTGTTTGGCTTATACAAAATAGAATAAAAACTGAAAAGTCAAGACTCCTAATACTTAATGCCATTGTAAAATTTTTAAATGATTTTTGAGAAGCTTTCCTCAAATTCAGATTTTTGGTTAAGTGAATTCTGTTCACAATTTCAATGAACCCTGATTTGTATGAAGTATAACACAGTGTACATCACTACACTTATGCTCATTAGCAACCTGATTTCTTGTAGTCTATCTAACTTAAACATTATTTCATTTCTTTATCAGCCTGTTAGCCTTCTAACCTACACATCTGTGCATACACATCCTTATAAACTCTGCCTTCACTTTAGTAAATACATCCACTTATTCACCCATTCCTCAACAAATATTTATTGGGCACCTGTGATAAGCCAAGCTGCTGTAGCTACTGCCAAGTGACATGTCCGTTTCAGTCACATGGTAGTCAGATGATATTTCCATTTCACAGATGGGACAGTAGGCTCCTAAAGGTTAAGACTGGTGCCTGAGTCTGGTTTTCCATCATCGTCTGTTTTCAGCAGAATCACATGCCTGGAGAGACTGTGGCCACCGCCAGCCCATGTGAAGGAAAATTGAATGGCAAACAAAGGAAGGGAAAATGAGGTAACTTTGAACTTGCAGTCCCAGGGACTTAGTGACCACTCTACAGATAGCAGCAGTGCCAACCTTGAGACCCACATGTATCTTTTTTAAGCCTAAGTCTGTGTTCTAAACCACTTTGCTGTGCTGTAATTTAAAATGCTCACTGAGTACTGAGGTGCTTCAACTTTTTTATTCACTTAGTTGATGGGTAGGGTGTCTTCAGTCTTCTGTCCCACCCTCAACCCCCACACCTGAAGAATGGGCTAAAAATGGAAAAACAGGCCATGGGCTTGTAAGACCTGGTCTTTAGACTCCCCCATTCTTCATGGATGGAGGAGCCTGGTAGGCTACAGTCCATGGGGTCACTAAGAGTCGGACACGACTGAGCGACTTCACTTTCACTTTTCCCTTTCATGCACTGGAGAAGGAAATGGCAACCCACTCCAGTATTCTTGCCTGGAGAATCCTAGGGATGGCGGGGCCTGGTGGGCTGCCGTCTATGGGGTCGCACAGAGTCAGACACGACTGAAGCGACTTAGCAGCAGCAGCAGCAGCAGCATTCTTCAAAAAAATGAGACTTTACCCAGGTTTTTTTCATTTTTGGTTTGTTCTTACTTTGTTTTTTGCCCTTTTTGGTGTATGCTAAGTCACTTCAGTTGTGGCGGGGGCAGGGGGTCTCATTAAAGAATAATTGGAGTGTAATTTTTAATACAATAAACTGTATCCATTTAAAGTGTGCAATTTATTGAGTTTTGACATATGTACACACCTGTAAAGGGAATATCCCAGGTGGCTCAGTGGTAAAGAATCCGCCTGCAATGCAGGAGACGTGGGTTAGATCCCTGGGTCGAGAAGATCCCCTGGAGAAGGAAATGGCAACCCACTGCAATATTCTTGCCTGGGAAATCCCATGGACAGAGGAACCTGGCAGGCTACAGTCCCTGGGGTTGTAAAAGAGTTGGACATGACTTAGCACTAAATAACAATACTCTTGTAAAACCATCCCAGCAACCAGGATCCTGAACATTTCCATCCCCTGCAAAGCTGCTCTCATCTCTTAGAATCTATCCCTCCCTTCTCTCCAAGCCACAGTGTTCTCCTCTTTAGCAGTATAAAATAGTTAACATTTTCTAGAATTTTACATACATGAAATGATTCAATATGTACTCTTTTTATGCTTTTTTCCTCCTCTTGAGTTGTTTTAATTCCTTTGAAAGGAATTTTTTATTTTAATCATTTTTAGTGATGCATGAAAACCTTTCAGTGTCAGTTTTTGAGGGAAAATGTAGGTTTTAAGAGGTTGTAGATATGTCCAGTATGGCCTATTCGATTGTACAGTG
This sequence comes from Giraffa tippelskirchi, assembly GCF_054371585.1. Lineage (NCBI taxonomy): Eukaryota > Metazoa > Chordata > Mammalia > Artiodactyla > Giraffidae > Giraffa > Giraffa tippelskirchi. Next base: position 125,118,069 of record NC_137283.1, read on the forward strand.
TTACCATCTTCTGAAACATTTAGGATCACTTTATGTTTTTATAGAACTTTAATACTTCACTCAAAAAATCCCTTGCATTTGTTTTAAGTGTATTTGTATCTGTATTACTTCAGGTGTTAGAAATGTGAATGGTCATGGTGAGTAACATTAGTAAATATTCAGTCCTTGGTGATTTTCAGCAAATATGGTTGATAAATATAATTTCTTTCCAGTTTTTTTTTTTTTTTTTTTTACGTTGTAGCTGCTTTTTTCTTGATCAAAAAAGGAAAGATTAGGTTGGTTACACTGCAGAATAATAGAATAATATGAAGAACAACATTTTAAATAACAAAAACAATCTTCTTTAAAAATTGTTAGGTATGATATCTCATACAGGTGCTGTCAGTGGTCCTACCTATTGCATTGGCAGAGTGTAAACTGCTCACCAGCAGGACCTATACTCTTTGTCCATCAATGACTAATCCTTGGTTCTCAGAGCATCTCATGCCCCTGCCGTGAGGTCCCACTGAAACTTAACATTTCTCTTTAAATGAGCTGCCCTTCATGTCATTTTATTTTTTTATTTATTTATTTTTGTTCAATTATTTTTTTGACTGTGCCAAATGTCAGTTACAGCACATGAGATCTTTAGTTGCAGCCTGTGGGGATCTAGTTCCCACACCAGGGATGGAACCCTGGCCCCCTGCATTGGGAGCATAGAGTCTTAGCCACTGGACCACCAGGGAAGTCCCTTCATGCCAGTTTTTTCAGTGAAACTTTTCTGAGAAACAGTTAATGTTATCTGAGTTTCATGGTGCTTTTACATTTCCAAGTAGTGAAAAGCATTCTTTATCCTGTAATTTAATGGTCAGCAATATCTTATGGATGCCATAAGGCAGCAGGATAATTGCCTTGAAAGCACCAGAAATTACTGAGCAAATGCTGACTATTTGTCTTCTGGAAGTCAAAAGCAGTTCACAGAATGAAATTACATTTACTGCTTATTTTCTCTCTGTGGATACCTGCCTCCTCTTTAGTTACAGGAACGGCTATATTAGTCATTGATTGAGACATTGACCAAATAGAGACTAAAGAAATCTGAAAATGGATGTAACTTTATGGTTGAAGAGAAAATGGTGATATTTCATCACACACACTAGACCCCTTCTGAGTTTCAGTGTTTCCTACAAAAATACTTTAAAATGTGATGAGCATGAGAGATCCCTTAGTTTTAATGATCCTTCAGCATAGTCTCCCCATTTCCAAGGCTTCAGATGAGTCTGCATTTTCCAATATTGGCCATGCCAGCTATCACGGTTAAAACTACACAATAATAACTTCCGTGACTATATTAAAATCCAAGAGATCGTGCGCAGGGGATGTTCCAAGTTCCCCAGTAGATGCCTGAAACTGCAAATAGTACTGGACCTTTTCACAAAGTTTACTTTGTTAGACACAGAATATTGGCACTAATAATGAAATAGTACAGTTATTACAATATACTGTAAGAATAATAAAAGTTCATTGAATGTGGTCTCTCAAAATACCTTATTTTACAAATTTATTGCTCTTCCATCTTAACTGTGCACTTTACCATGCTAGTTCAAATTTTTTTCCTTCTTTATAGTTTCACAGGTAGATTTGTTTCTTCCATAGATCTTAGCCATCTCAGCATATGATATTTTTTTCCTTATTAAGTCGAAAGCTTTCACCCTTTCGACTTTTATAGGAAGCAGTTTATAGTTTCTCTTTGGCATATCCAAATTGCCAGCATCACTATGCTTGCATTTGGGGGGCTATTATTAAGTAAAATAAAGATTCCTTGAACACAAGTACCGTGATACCACGACTGTCAATCCAACAAAGGCGATGACTGGTAAGTGACCAATGTCACCATGGGAACACCGGAAAGATAGATGCTCAAGTCCCTGGCAGGACATCACAGAATTTCATCATGGTACTCAGAATAGCTTGAAGTTTAAAACTAATCAATTATTTATTTCTAAAATTTCCTATTTAATTATTTGGGGCCGTGGTTGACTTTAGGTAACCAGAAAGCAAAACTGTGGTTAAGGGGGAAATGCTGCAGTCTTTGGGCAGGTCTGTAAATCAAAAAGTATAAGAAATCGGCATTTATTTTCCATTCTTGCTAGACAAACTATTAATAGTACCTGAACCAGTTTTGCTACAGGAAATGTTTAAACATTCCTGTAACTGTCCCCTGGAACTTCATTTTAGGATCCAAAAAACCTGCCTTTCCCTTAAATACCATCCTGTGACAGATGTGGAGATGGTTGGTCTACAGTGTGAGCAGGCTGCATTTCCGCAAACTGTTCCGTATGAGAGCAAGAGGCACGGTCACTAACAAGGGACAGTCAAGTGTGCCCCCTTCCCCCGCACACACAGTGCTTCAGCTCTTTAAGGAAGAAAAGGTCTTGTTTTACACTTAAAAATAACCAGACTGCTGTTGTTACTTAAAAGATTTCCTTAACTACTCTTGTCCCAAATTCTCTTATTCTGCTGGCTGTTACGGAAGAGACATTTCATTATCCTCTAAAACATGACATTTCATCCCGTAGGACTGCTCTATACAAACTGACTTCAAAAACATGTGAATATACTTCTTTTTACTTTTCCTTGGTGAATAGCCATCTGTTTGGTTTTTTGTTTTGTTTTTAATGTTTTGGCTGTGCTTATGACATGTGGGATCTTAGTTACCCAACCAGGGATCGAACCGGTGTTCGCTGCATTGGAAGCAGAGAGTCTAAACCACTGGACCTCCAGGGAAGTCCCAAGCCGTCTCTTTTTTAAGTGATTTTTTTTTTCGTGTAAAGTAAAGGAGGAAAAAGAAAAGAGCTGAAGTAACGGGGACAAGGTCAGACTATTGACATATCAATCTCCAGTTTGTATTATTCATAATTCCAAGATAGGTATGCCAACTATAGATGAAGTGATATGATAAGTGCATTTCTGCTTTCTCTTATATCAGCATTCATCAGATTGCCCCTGGATTCAGGGAAAGGCGCTGTAGTCATCAAATGAGCTTTGCCTTGGAGCCTGAAAATGGGAGGGGTGTAGCTGACTGGGAGGGGATGACAGAGACCTGGGAGGCAAACTGGCTCTAGTCCTGGCCAGATGCCACTCTGCTGTTAGGAGACTCTCTTGTGAGAGAGGAGACTGAGCCCCAAGTTTCTTCATTAATAAACACAGGAATGGCCTGGATCCAATTCTGAATGCCTGTCATCTCTGTATTTAGTATTACCTTTCCCATTCTCTGCTAGGGCTAAATTCATAGCATCCATCACATTATATACCTCAGATGAGATAAGAGAATGATTTCAAATGTTGGGGGGAAAATAAAATTGAATGTGTATTTGTGGATTCCTTCTTTCAGAAAATATTCTAAATCCTCTCATTGACAGTTGCACCGGTGTTTCCATAAATTCTCCACAGACCTTTAAAAAAATGTTACCTTGATTCAGTTCAGTTCAGTCGCTCAGTCGTGTCCGACTCTCTGCGACGCCATGAATTGCAGCACGCCAGGCCTCTCTGTCCATCACCAACTCCCGGAGTCTACCCAAACCCATGTTCATCGAGTCGGTGATGCCATCCAACCATCTCATCCTCTGTCGTCCCCTTCTCCTCCCGCCCCCAATCCTACCCAGCATTAGGGTCTTTTCCAATGAGTCAACCCTTCGCATGAGGTGGCCAAAGTATTGGAGCTTCAGCTTCAACATCAGACCTTCCAATGAACACCCAGGATTGATCTCTTTTAGGATGGATTGATTGGATCTCCTTGCAGTCCAAGAAACTCTCAAGAGTCTTCTCCAACACCACAGTTCAAAAGCATCAATTCTGCGGCGCTCAGCTTTCTTCACCGTCCAACTCTCACATCCATACATGACCACTGGAAAAACCATAGTCTTGACTAGACGGACTTTTGTTGGCAAAGTAATGTCTCTGCTTTTAAACATGCTATCTAGGTTGGCCATAACCTTCCTTCCAAGTAGTAAGCGTCTTTTAATTTCATGGCTGCAGTCACCATCAGCATGATTCTGGAGCCCCAAAAAGTAAAGTCTGACACTGTTTCCACTGTTTCCCCATCTATTTCCCATGGAGTGATGGGACCAGATGCCATGATCTTAGTTTTCTGAACGTTGAGCTTTAAGCCAACTTTTTCACTCTCCTCCTTCACCTTCATCAAGAGGCTCTTTAGTTCTTCTTCACTTTCTGCCGTAAGGGTGGTGTCATCCGCATATCTGATGTTATTGATATTTCTCCCAGCAATCTTGATTCCAGCTTGTGTTTCTTCCAGCCCAGCGTTTCTCATGATGTACTCTGCATATAAGTTAAATAAGCAGGGTGACAATATACAGCCTTGACGTACTCCTTTTCCTATTTGGAACCAGTCTGTTGTTCCATGTCCAGTTCTAACTGTTGCTTCCTGACCTGCATCCAGGTTTCTCAAGAGACAGGTCAGATGGTCTGGTATTCCCATCTCTTTCAGAATTTTCCACAGTTTATTGTGATCCACACAGTCAAAGGCTTTGGCATAGTCAATAAAACAGAAATAGATGTTTTTCTGGAACTCTCTTGCTTTTTCGATGATCCAGCGGATATTGGCAATTTGATCTCTGGTTCCTCTGCCTTTTCTAAAACAAGCTTGAACATCTGGAAGTTCACGGTTCACGTATTGCTGAAGCCTGGCTTGGAGAATTTTGAGCATTACTTGACTAGCATGTGAGATGAGTGCAATTGTGCGGTAGTTTGAGCATTCTTTGGCATTGCCTTTCTTTGGGATTGGAACGAAGACTGACCTCTTCCAGTCCTGTGGCCACTGCTGAGTTTTCCAAATTTGCTGGCATATCGAGTGCAGCACTTTCACAGCATCACCTTTGAGGATTTGAAATAGCTCAACTGGAATTCCATCACCTCCACTAGCTTTGTTCATAGTGATGCTTTCTAAGGCCCACTTGACTTCACATTCCAGGATGTCTGGCTCTAGGTGAGTGATCACATCATCGTGATTATCTGGATCATGAAGATCTTTTTTGTACAGTTCTTCTGTGTATTCTTGCCACCTCTTCTTAATATCTTCTGCTTCTGTTAGGTCCATACCATTTCTGTCCTTTATCGAGCCTATCTTTGCATGAAATGTTCCTTTGGTATCTCTAATTTTCTTGAGGAGGTCTCTAGTCTTTCCCAATCTGTTGTTTTCCTCTATTTGTTTGCACTGATCGCTGAGGAAGGCTTTCTTATCTCTCCTTGCTATTCTTGGGAACTCTGCATTCAGATGAGAATATCTTTCCTTTTCTCCTTTGCTTTTCGCTTCTCTTCTCTTCCCAGCTATCTGTAAGGCCTCCTCAGACAGCCATTTTGCTTTTTTGCATTTCTTTTCCATGGGGATTTTCTTGATCCCTGTCTGCTGTACAATGTCACGAACCTCTGTCCATAGTTCATCAGGCATTCTGTCTACCAGGTCTAGTCCCTTAAATCTATTTGTCACTTCCACTGTATACTCATAAGGGATTTGATCTAGGTCATTAGGAAGCAGTAAATATCCTGGGAGGGCTTGCCTGGTGGCTCAGTGGAAAAGAACCCACCTGCAATGCAGGAGATGTGGGTTTTATCCCTGGGTCAGGAAGATCCCCTGGAGAAGGAAATAGCAACCCACTCCAGTATTCTTGCCTGGGAAATTCCATGGACAGAGGACCCTGGCGGGATACAGTCCATGGAGTCACAAAAGAGTCGGACACGACTAAGCTATGACTGACTGAACGACTAAACAGCAATAACACATCCTGGGAACGAAAGTAAAAGTCGGATTCCACGTGGACGGTCCCTAGGACTGTAGGGAGATCCTGGGTTGAGGGCAGATTACTGCTGCGCTACTCTCGTGTTCGCAAGCTCAGCCCAATGGGAAGAGTCTCAGATCAAGTGGCAAAAGGCAGAGTTGCCAGATAACAACATGTGACCAGTTGTAAGTCTCGCTGTATTAAATCCGAGGGATGCTGAAGGAAAAAAAGCTTCCTGCAAACATAAGTGGAAATTGAACTTAATACTCTAATCACCATAAATTGTAGTGATTATTTGTGTAAAGCCATAAATGTACACTATGACTTAATGAGTCATTTACAGAATATCCTTTCAGTTATTAACTTGGCATAAACACTAATCCCTAAAGATGAAGTTGAACACTAATCACTGGGAGCATTTGAGGACCTTTTGTAATCCGAGGATCGTATTTACATAGGGTAATTTCCCCCGTGGTAGCTGAGTAGGGCAGCTCACTGCTTTGTAAGTAGTAACATATGACAAGGATGCTATAACAAGGAATGGATTTTCGTCTCTTCTCCCAGCCCCTCCCCTTCTTTCCCAATTTGAGCTTAATTAAAATTCCTCAGAACTTGGCTCTGCTTAACAAGCGGGCAAAGCCAGGCCTTTGAATGCTGACACCTCCTCTACTTCTACCCATTAAGGGTCATCACTGGAGAGCACATCCACAGTGTCAGGCCCACAGGTCAGAGGGCAGGAATCCTCAGAGCGAAGAAGCAGAATACACCGCAGCAAGTAAATCTACCATTTGCCTGACTTTTAAAATGCATTTTTATAAATGAATTTTTAATTTTTTGAGGTAGTCGTTAAAAGTCCACATAGCTTTACATCAAATTTATCTTCTACAAAATGAGCAGCTGCTGCCCCACCCCCGCTCTCCACCCCTTCTCTGCCCCACATTTGTAAGTAATAAATATACTAGTATTTCTTGATTTATCAAATTTGCATTCCAAAATTCTGGCTTCATCTCACGGTAGCCAGGATTTAGCTAACACAGGCACATCTCTCAATCTCCTCTACTTCCAAAAATAGTCGATCTCAATTTTAAATCAGCCAATATTACATTATTGTGACTATATACTAGAATTTACTGTTGAGCCAAGTAAAGTATGACTACAACTATATTGCCTTTCTCTGAAAACCATGTTTCTCCTAGTACTATTTTTCATTTGCCTTGTAGATTTATCACCTTTAAATACTTCGAACAGGTGTATCACCCACAGCCATCAAAAATCTTTCATATTCTCAAGCACAGTGGACAAGTCCGTGTCCCCTGCAGAGCCATCGTTCTCCCTCTGAGTTCAGCACCAGCTCCTGACTGGCTTGATGCTCTCCAAGCCACTGCTCAGCTATCATCCTGTGACCCCTCCATCGCTGCTTTCCTGGGCTGGATCTCTGTTTCCTGGACTTCATGTCTGTCTGTTTTATGGTTTACACCCTCATTTTGCTAAAGTATGTTATCCAATAGCTTCTTCAGAAAGGGCACAAACTAAACTTTTTGATTCATTATGTGGCTGAAAGATGAGCTTCCCTGGTGGCTCAGATGGTAAAAAAAAATTGCAGTCTCCTACTGCAATGTAGGAGACTGGGTTTGATCCCTGGATCTGAAAGATACCCTGGATCTGAAAGATACCCTGGAGAAGAGAATGGCAACCCACTCCAGTATTCTTGAGTTGAGAATTCCGTGGATAGAGGAGACAGGCTGGCTACAGTCCATGGGGTCATAAAGAGTCAGACACAACTGAGCGACTAACACACAGCACATGTGGCTGAAAATGCCCAGTGGTCCCTATGTTTTTCCCCAAGGTGCACGCTGATCTATATTTCTGCATCCCCTGAAGACTAAGGACTTCCAGATCAGAGGACTCTAAAATGTCCCTCTTGCTCAACTGTTTTCTGGAACATTTTAGACTGTGTTTTTGTGTTAGTCGCTCAGTAGTGTCTGGCTCTTTGCTACCTCATTGAACTGTAGCCCACCAGGCTCCTCTGTCCATAGTATTCTCCAGGTCAGAATACGTGATTGGGTTGCCATTCCCTTCTCCAGGGGGTCTTCCCAATGCAGGGATTGAACCCGGGTCTCCTGCATTGCAGGTGGATTCTTTACCGTCTGAGCCACCAGGAAGCCCTATTTTAGAGTAGAAGGACTTACCTTTTTAGCATTCCAGGCTCCTTCTTCTTAGCATATAAGAAAATTCTTCCTGCTGTATAGTTACATCTTTTTTTATTGTATCCTTGGACTTTTTCTGTCCAAGAACATGGATTGGGGAGAGGAGGGAGAAGGCATAAGTAAAGAACTTGACTGCCTGAAATTGACTCTCCTTGGCTTCTGAGGACTTGACAGTTTTCCAAGACAAGGGGAGTGGCATGTAGGTTAGTATTGTCTCAGGCTGCCGCTTGTCCATCCATGGGTGGGCCATGAGTTGTGATGCAGCTCATGTGCAAAACACCTGACCTTAAAAGAGTCAAGATTAGCCAGTTTCAAAGGAGTGAGCTGTAGACCTATGAGAACATCAATACCATTTTTTTCCCTAAAAGAGCCAAAGCAATTTAAGTTACACCTGAGAAGGAAGAGGGAAAGGGCTTGTAGGATGTTGCTCAAATTAAGGGAAAAGCAAAGAGAAAAAAGGTTTATATGAAAAAGAAATATATGTAAAAAAGATGTGCAGCAACCACTGTCTCCACCGTGCTTCTCCCCTGTCTCCTTGCATAAAAGCTGGAAACACGAGACTTACGTTTCAAGCTCCATTTACCGCTTGGAGTGGCTGAGTGACCTACATAAGACCAAGGGGCAGTGGCAGGGAGACTGCTGAGGAGCTTCTGAAAAGGCTTTCTCTTTTACAGACAGAGGCTTGGAAGGAAGAAGCCTTTGTTCCTTCTGTCCTTCCTGCATAGGACCCTGTGTGAGGACCTAACATGTGGAAGCATTATGTGAAAATGGTGATAGAGGGCCCACACGTCAGGATGATGGAGATGAGGATGGGAATGACCTGGATGATTTACCCCACCAACCCTGAGATCACAGTCTCTGGACAGAAGCAATGAATGTCCCATACTTCCTAAGATTGCATACTTAATCTCAGTCTAAAATAGGCTCCTTTGCTGTGCTTTTTTTTTTGAAGTAAGATTCACGTAATGAAAATTAACCATCTTAGCTTTACAATTCAGTGGCATTCACAGCGTTGTGCAATCCCCATCTCTAATTCCAACACATTTCCATCACCCCAAAAGAGAGCCCTGCACCCATGCGGCAGTCACTTCCTATTCTTCCCTGCTCCCAGCCCCTGACAACCACAATCTGTTTTCTATCTCTATGGATTTACATATTCTGTATATTTCATATAAAAGGAATCACAATATGTAACCTTTTGTGTCTCACTTCTTTCACTTTGCATGTTTTTGAGTTTCACCCATGTTGCAGCATCTGTCAGCACTTCATTCTTTTACATGACTAAGTATAATAATGTGATGTCATAGATAGTTTCTCCATTCATCTATTAGGGACTTCCCTGTAGCTCAGATGGTAAAGAATCTATCTGCAATGCAGGAGACCCAAGTTCAATCCCTGTGTTGGGAAGACCCCCTGGAGAAGGAAATGGCAAACCACTCCAGTATTCTTACCTGGAGAATCCCATGGACAGAGGAACCCGGCAGGCTACAATCTGTGGGGTCGCAAAGAGTCGGACATGACTGAGCAACTAACACTACTGTTCATTGATTAATGGGCACTGGAGTTGTTTCTGTCTATTGACTATTGCAAATAATGCTGCTGTGAACTTTCATGTATAAATGTTTGACTGCCTATTTTCAGCTTTTGGGAGTGTATACCTAGGAGAGGAATTGCTGGCTCATCTGGGAATTCTCTGCTTAACTTTTTGAGGAACCATCAAAGTATTTTCCATGGCAGTCATATGTTTTTTAAAAATCATCCTATGCATCTCCTTGTATCTGTTTCTTACCTATCATGCAAGCTCTGTAAATGTCCTGATCACATCACTATACACTGTGTCCCCAAATACTAATGAAATAGGCCCTCAAAAATACTTGTTGACTTAACAAATGAGTGAGTGTGACAGAACCGATTCACAATTTAAACATACCACTCTGAATGCAGGCAGTGGATGGATCAAAGGAGCCAAGGGTGTGGCAGAGACCAACAGGAGCTGTGTTCATCTGGAGCCCTGGACCAGGTGAGATACTTTGCTGCATGCTGACATTACCCTGGGAGCCCACGCAGCTCTCTCACACAGCCCAGAAGCTGCCCAGTACCTGTCTGTCTATCTTCCCCCACTGGGCTGAGTTCTGTAAGGACAGCCACCAGGTTTTTTTCGTATTGCCAGTTGAACAGTAGATTCTTAACCAGTGTTTGATGAATGAATGAATATGAATGAGTGGATCTGAATGGAGAAACAGATAATAGCTGTATGATCTTAGGCAAGATAACCTTTTAAGTCTTAGTTCCTTCAGTGGTAAAGTGGTTCCTGCCTCAAAGGATTCCTGTGATGGGTAAAAGAAACAAAGCTGCCAGGGATCTTAGCACCAGGCTGCCCATGGCAGTCACCCAGTAAATGATGCCAGAACACTCCTTGTGACTCTGCAGACATAACTAGAACAAATGGGCCCAAGGTGAGGGGACGGGTTTCAGCCTAAAAGACAGAAGAACATTCTAACATAAGCTAGAGCGGGACCATGTTCATGTTGTTCCCTTTGGTATACTCAGTGCCCAGCACAAAGTGACAACACACTGTTGACTAAACGTGTAGAAAGTGAGACTGACAAATGTGGAATGGGCAGCCTGGGGTCGAAAGCCACTCATCACTGGGAGTGATCAGGCCAACACTGAATGTTCACTTCCTGAGATGGAGGGATAGGGAAACCTGCTCTGGTAGGACAGATGTGTTGACTGCAGAGATCCCTTATAATTCTGGGTGGTTCATGTTCTTGGATGACCCTGGTGAAACAGCAAATTCTTTCAGGGCAAGAATTGGCAACAAAGAAATTTAAAAATATCTCTAGATATAAGGGCTACCAAATATAGTACTTTTATTATCCTTCATGAGAAAGGGAAGGCATTCAAAATGCTTCAAAACTGAAGATGCTGCCACTGCTGCTGAGTCGCTTCAGTCGTGTCCGACTCTGTGCGACCCCATAGACGGCAGCGCACCAGGCTCCCCCGTCCCTGGGATTCTTCAGGCAAGAACACCGGAGTGGGTTGCCATTTCCTTCTCCAAAACTGAGATGATAAAGTGAAATTTGGGATTTTCTCAGGAGTCTAAAGATGAAGGAAATCTTCATAGAAAGTGAGGAGCCTGAATCTCAAGAAGATACTTAGACTCACAAGTTCATGGTAACATTATTCACAGTATCCAAAATACGGAAGCAACCTAAGTGTGCACCTATTGACAAATGGATAAGTGTGTGTGTGTGTGTGTGTGTGTGTTGGAATATTATTCAGCCTTGGAAAAAAAGGAAATTCTGCCACTTGGAACAACACAGGTGAACCCAAAGAACATTATACTAAGCGACTGTCCATGGAATTCTCCAGGGAAGAATACTGGAGTGGGTAGCCATTCCTTATCCAGGGGATCTTTCCAACCCAGGAATCAAACCTGTGTCTCCTGCATTGCAGGTAGATTCTTTACATCTGAGCCACCAGAGAAGCCCATAAATAAGCCAGACACAGGCAGATACCACAAATACTCTCTTATATGTGGAATATAAAATAGTCAAACTCATCGAAGCAAGAGTAGGATGGTGGTTGCCAGGGCCTTGGGGTGAGCTGGGAGGGGAATCAGGAAATGTTGGTCAAAGGATACAAACTTGCAGGTTAAGATGAATAAGATATGTAGATGTAATGTATAGAATGGTGACTATAAATAATATTGTATTGTGTACTCGAAATTCACTAAGAGGATAGATCTCAAGAGTTCTCACCACAAAAAAAGAAAATGGTAACTATGTGAGGTGATGAATATGTTAGTTAGCTTTATTATAATCATCATTTCACAGTATATACTTACAGCAAGACATCAAGTTCAGTTCAGTTCAGTTGCTCAGTCGTGTCTGACTCTTTTCGACCCCATGGACTGCAGCACACCAGGCCTCCCTATCCATCACCAACTCCCAGAGTTTACTCAAACTCATGTCCATTGTGTTGGTGATGCCATCCAACCATCTCATCCTCTGTCGTCCCCTTCTCCTCCTGCCTTCAATCTTTCCCAGCATCAGGGTCTTTTCCAATGAGTCAGGTCTTCACATCAGGTGGCCAAAGTATAGGAGTTTCAGCTTCAATATCAGTCCTCCCAATGAATATTCAGGACTGATTTCCTTTAGGATGGACTGGTTGGATCTCCTTGCAGTCCAAGGGACTCTCAAGAGTCTTCTCCACCACCACAGTTCAAAAGCATCAATTCTTCGGTGCTCGGCTTTCTTTATAGTCCAACTCTCACATCCATACATGACTATTGGAAAAACCATAGCCTTGACTAGACGGACCTTTGTTGGCAAAGTAATGTCTCTGCTTTTTAATATGCTGTCTAGGTTGGTAATAACTTTCCTTCCAAGGAGTAAGCATCTTTTAATTTCATGGCTACAGTCACCATCTGCAGTGATTTTGGAGCCCAAAAAAATAAAGTCTGCCACTGTTTCCACTGTTTCTCCATCTATTTGCCATAGATTGGGATGATGAAAAATCTTTGGAGATGGGTAGTGGTGAGGTTGTATAATAATGTGAATAGACTGAATGCAAACTGAACTGTACACTTAGAAATGGTTAAAAATGGTAAACTTTGTAATGTATGTTTTACCACAATGAAAATAATATTGAAAATTTCCAATTTTCAAAATTGGAAAATTTTCCAATTGGAAATATCTCTTCAGTTGCTAAAGAAGGACACATTAAGCAAAACAATCATACCTCAGGATCCTAGCTTCCCCCCCCCCAACTTACTTTAAAAAAAAACAAAGTAAAATTTGTATACATTTAAGGTATACCACTTGATGTCTTTTCCTATAGGAAAATAGGAAAAGGAAATGGGAAAATAGGATAGTATTTTATATAGTATAGTATTTTCTATACTTGTAAACTGTTTTAAATGTCATTTATTTGAGTAGCTAAGGAAATTAAAAACCATATAGATTTCATGTATATCAATCACACTGGTCAACAAAACCCAAACACCGTCTATTCCCAGAGTCAATAAATGAAGCTTTATAAGCATATATGCTACTGGAAAAATTCAAATCATCAGCCTCAGGTAATTTGGTTACTTGCTTTATTGCCCCCATTTGAACTGCAGCTGCTTTCATGGATGGGGTATAATCAACTCCACGTGCCTGTATCAGAATCTCAGAGATAAGACTTGAAATTAACAATCAAAGTCATTTTTGATAACAGAGCTGGTTTCCATTTCTTCAGCTGACCTCACGGGGCCTCTTCCAGCACCTCTTCTCGTGTGCCAGGCTCCGATTCCGGACACCAGTGCAGAGGTGTGCCTGGGTCACACAGACCCCAGACACCCAGGCAGCCCCACAGGACAGCCCATGACAGGTCCTGATGAGTGTGCACAGCGGGGCCAGTCACACTGATTATAATCAGCTTCACATTGTTTCATTTTACTTCCTCCATTTGATAGAATCACCAAATTCAAAAGATTACTGGGCAGCAAAGGTGAATGAAGCAAACAGCTAATATCAGACACCATTTCAAAAGCAACTGCCTGAATAAGCCTTTAATAGAATTTCCCAGTTTACAACTCTGAAAATGAAGAAGGCAAGTTACCATGGAAACAAATAGTCTCTTTAAAGAGAGACAGCCTCCTCTCCTGATCTAAGCATATTCCAGAAGGGAGGAGGTGGGAGGGGAGGGAAAAGGCAGGCAAAGCATTTGCGACTGGAACAATGAAGGGAAGTTTTCTTCTCGTTAAAATCTTCCCAATGAAATAAGCTTGGAGGGTCAGCTCAGGACTAGTTTGTTTTCTTGGCTGTACTGTTGAAAAAAACCTCAAGTCAGAGATTTTGAGACGTTTGGGTAAAATGACATTTTACTGGTAGTTTCTTTCATTTTTTTTTCTTTATTCAAATAGTGACACGTGCTATGACAAGTGAAACCGTCAGTACATGACATAAAAGGCAAGAGGACTCACTTTCCTGGTCTTCTATGAGCAACAAATTCTCACTGAGGTAACATTCCATTGATTGCTTTTCTCTGCCTTTAGCCTCTTCATATGTTTGTATATATACATATACATATATATACAAGCAATATATACAAACAAAGAAAACTAATTTAAAAATTGGGCAAAGGACTTAAATAGCTATTTCTCCAAAAAATGTATACAAATGACCAATAAGCACATGAAACAATGCTCACCATCACTAATCATTAGGATAGCTATTATTTAAAAAAAAAAATAGTATTACTGAAGATGTGAAGAAATTGGAAACTTTAAACTGATGATGCAGCCACCATGGAAAATGATAGTATGATACTTCCACAAAATAAACAGAATTACCACATGATCCAACAATTCCACTTCTGGGTATATCCCCAAAATAGTTGGAAACAGACCTGAAAATATGTTTGCCTACCCGTTTTCATAGCAACAGTATTTATAATAGCTAAAAGATGGAAGCAACAGAAATGTCCATCAATGGAAAAATGGGTAAACCAGTGTGGTATATACGTACAATGGAATATTATTCAGCCTTAAAAAGGAAGGAAATTGTGACACAATTAAGACAGTATGCTAAGTGATCAAAGCCAGCCATAATAATGTATAATTCCACTTCTATGAGGTACCTAGACTACCTCATGAAAAGAGAAGGTATTAATAGAGAGAAGGGTAGTTGAGAGGAGGTAGGTGTGGGAAGCTGTTAGTGTTAACTGGCTACAAAATTTCAGTTTGGGAAGAGAAAAAAGGTCCAGAGATGTATGGTGGTGATGATTATACAACAATGTGAACACACTTAATGCCATGAAAATGTACATGTTAAAGTGGTATATTTTTTGCATGTTTATGCAAATATTATGCATATTTGAGCACAATAAAAATTTTAGTTCAATATATATTTATGTACAGGAGTATTTTTTATATATGGATGTTTTGTGTGCATAGATGTATAAAGATTTTGTTTTTGCTCTTGACTGCTTGCTTTTACCAAAAGAATTATACTACACACTTACTCCTTATGAAACAAACCCCAAACCTTACTGGTATAAAGTAACCGTGTAATTATGCTTAGATGGGACTTCCCTGGCAGTCCAGTGCATGCGAATTTGATCCCTGGGTGGGGAAGTGAGATCCCCCTTACCATGTGCAGTGTGCCCCCCCAAAAAATTCTTAAAAAAAAAACTATGCTTAGAATTAGAAAATCTATGAGTCAGGAACTTTACCTAGGCAGAGAAGGGACCGTTGACTCATCTCCATGGTGTCTGAGGCCTCGTCTGGGAAGACTCGAAGCCTGGAGCAGAAATCATCTGGAAGGAAGCTTCTTCACTTAACTGTCTGGCAGTTGGTGTTGGATCCTAACTTGGGCTGTTGACCAGAACATCTACATGTGGGCTCTCCACATGGGCTGCGCCTTCGAGCTTCCTCATAGCGTGGCAGCTGAATTCTATGGGCAGCATTCCAAGAGAGGAGAGCAGAGAATGTGGCATATTTACAGCAGAGCATCAAAAGTCACATTGTGTCCTTGGCTATATGCAACTCGTTTTCAGAGGGGCGATGCCGATATAACCCTCTTTGGAAAATACAACCTGTTATAGCACATTGATTAGTTTGCTACTTGCTTTTAGGATATTTCACTGATATCCCTTTAAGTCAGTAAAGAGGTAATTCTTCAGTTTTTCTCATTTCTTTATAATTACAAAATTACTTTAAATTCTAAAATTGATACAAGTACAATAACAAAACTTGGAAAACATAAAAGAAAAAAATCTATCTGCATTCCCCTTCTTCAACCAATCACAGTAATCATTTTTAGACTTTTTATTCCATAATTTTCTCATAATGTACATAGAGTTTATGTTTGTTTTTAAAAATTTCCCCTTAGCACATAATCCCTCAAATTCACATCTTATCATTCATTAAGTTATCACCTTTATTTTTCTTGTGTGGACAAAGCAAAAATAAGAGGAGGGTACACCATGGGATAAAGTCCTCAGGTGGGTTCTTGCTTATCTAATCCTACTGACAACTGTCAGGAAAAATCACTTCAGGGCTTTCAAGTTTTCCTTCTTCATTCCCAGGAGCATAAGGCAAAGACACAACACACTGACTCCAGAAAAGTAATGTCCTGAGTGAGCTGTGCTTTCTGTCACACTCATCTAAGGAGCAGATGACACCTGGATGTGGAACGCCAGCTGGTGACCTTTCACTCAGTTTTCTGCTACCCTGACTTGGCATTGGGGTTTCAAGAAAATGCGTGTATCTAGCAAATTAAGTTTGGCAAAGCCCATGTCTCCCAAACACGACTCCAAACTGTTACTGGTTTTCATGGGTCTGCTGTGAAATGAGAAAAATGACCATGGGGTGGGCATTTCGTGAAGCTAAATGGATTCAGTTTTTTAAAAGCTAGGCTTTATTCAGAGGTTGTTAAACTGTCAATATCGGGAGTGCCTT
The DNA here is from genome assembly GCF_054371585.1 of Giraffa tippelskirchi. Taxonomy (NCBI): domain Eukaryota; kingdom Metazoa; phylum Chordata; class Mammalia; order Artiodactyla; family Giraffidae; genus Giraffa; species Giraffa tippelskirchi. The sequence goes on from NC_137283.1 coordinate 125,134,502, forward strand.
GGTGGCTCAGTGGTTAGGACTCCACCCTTCCACTGCCATGACCCAGGTTCAGCCCCTGGTTGGGGAACTATGATCCTACAAGCCAAAAAATAAATAAAAATAATAAAACTAAAAATGTCAAAATTTATTTTACAACATTATTCAGATCATAGATTTTCTTAGCATTCCTAAGTAGCAAAGTAAAAAGCTGACAAGTCTAAACTTAGTTTCAGTCATTTGCCTGATCTGTGTTGATTAGTCGCCGAGTTGTGTCCAACTCTTGCGACCCCACTGGCTAAAGCCCGCCAGGCTCCTAGTCCGTGTGATTTTCCAGGCAAGAATACTGGAGTGGGTTGTCATTTCCTCTTCCAGGGGATCTTCCCAACTCAGGGATCAAACCTGGGTTCCCTGCATTGGCAGGCGTATTCTTTACCGCTGAGCCACCAAGACAAATGGAAACACTGATCCGGTCACCTTATGAAGAGTCTTTGAGGTACAATATTTGTCAAAAGGGATTACACTCTGAGGTTGGGGAAAAAAACTGCTTGAGATGGGAGAAGAATGCAAAACTCGACTCTGCTCCTGATGGCCTTGGCCATGCCATTTATGCTCAGAGTCGCCTCAACCATCAAGCGAGCGGGGGCGAAAGGCTTAACTGTGGAAAGTGCAGAGAACTGGGTAAGAGCTGAAGATCTTGGGACTGCACCCTTGAAGCTTTCCCTCACCAAGGCAGCTGAGTGGGTCCTGTAATAGCTGGTAAAAAACTCAAGGAGGGACTTTCTACCATCCCAAGTATTTCCCTGGGAGTTTCCCAATTTCAATGAGAAAGAATATTCTTTTAATTAAAATGCCGCAACAAATTTTTTTAAGAACAAGTTGCCATCTAATTTCCCTTTGATCTGTTTTTTCCACTTGGGTTGCAAGGTTTTACAGAATTTTCCCCGAACGCTTGGAGTCTGCAGTAATTTTATTTCATTCTGATTAAACTTCAAAGGAGAAAACACCAAGCCACCAGAACAAGCTAAGCTTTTTTTCCACTTCATTTATTCGGTAGGCATTTCAGGGGCATCTACAACGTGCCTGACATTGTGCTGAGTGTTGGAGATACAAAGATGAATAAATACAATTTGGCCCTTGCCCTCACTGTGTGCAGTGTTTCTAGGACCTGATCAAGCCACAAACAAAACTTTGTAATGCAGTGTGGTGACAGTAGAAACAGCATCACATAGTCATATTCTGCAGGGCCTTGTAGGAGCCAAATGGTGGCCCTGGCTGAGTTGACACTTTCAATGAAACTTAAAGGATGAATGAAATGAAATCAAAAGAGGGAATGAAGGACAACTGAGGCAGAAGAGATAGCAGAAGCCCAGGTCCAGGGGTGGAAAATCACATGGCCTCTGGTGTGGGTGCGTGTATGTACATGATAACATGATATATATCCTTGTATATGTATATGTATGCATCTATGTATGTGTGCATGCCTCTCTGTGTGTATGTGTGATTGTGTTTCCATAATAGGAAAGACCTAGAGTAAGTGTCATCTAGAGACTCCACTGATGGCATATGGACAGGCAAGTTAACTTGAAGCAAGTTGCCAGGATCTTATATTATCTGTGGAGCTTCCCTGGTGACTCAGACAGTAAAGAATCTGCCTGCAATGCAGGTGACCTGGGTTTAATCCCTAGGGTAGGAAAATTCCCTGGAGAAGGGAATGGAGACCCAATCAAGTATTCTTGCCTGGAGAATTCCATGGCTAGAGGAGCCTGGCAGGCTACAGCCATGGGTCCCAAAAGAGTCAGACATGACTGAGTGACTAACACACACCATTATCTGTGGGTGTCAGGGAAGGAGAGTCAAAAATTTGCTTTAGAGAACCTGGAAAGAAGAATGAGAATACTCCAGCATGGGTAAATTTGACTTTAATTTTGACTGACTAAATCAGTCAGGCACCAGCACTGACCCTGGAAAGAAGAACCCAAGTTCTCCTGTAGAGGTGACGTGGGGATCCAATCCAGGGCTTCTCAAGTCTGGATATCCGTTTGAATCCCTGGAGATCTTGTCAAGATGCAGAGTCTCAGTGGCCCAGAACTCTGCATTTCTAACCAGCTCCCAGGTGATAGTGCTGCGGGTCCACGGAGCACACTTTGAATAGCGAGATCAAATGCACTTGTTGCCCAGTCTTGATGCCAACCTAGACTGGCCACTGGGGAGCCACTGACCTCAGCTCAGGGCAGAGATCTCCAGAGGACCATGTCCATCCCTCATTGCAACCAGGCACAGGGCCCCATCTGGCAGGAGTCCAGGCCCTCTGGTCTGAAAGGGCTGCTGGCTCCACAGACCTAGAATCAAAAAGTGAAAGTTGGGAGGAAGGAGGCAGAAATGGAGGGCTGGAACTGGCACTTGCTCAGAAAATAGGCCCAGAGAGCTCATAACAGGAGCTAAGTAAGATACTAAGGGCACAAGAAAAGGAAGCAGGAGCTTAGGCAAGGGCCCAGGCAGAGCCTCGAACACTGCACACGGACCATTTGCTCGGTAACTGTCTTTGCTTTACGCAGATATCACAATCATCTTCACCCAAAGCCGACCCTAAATCCCTGCTAACAGATGAGGCTGGGAAAGTGCAGAGCAGTTCAGGGGATCACTCAACCTCCCAGCGGATACACAGGGGAGCTGCAGTTCACACCCCAGTGTGCAGGATCTGAAAGCCCAAGTCTTTTGGGGACCACACACTGTCTGCTGTCCTTTTAATGATAGATGAGGTCCAGGCTCTGTGCCCTAGGGTATGGTCTTTCAATTATCTGAATCCAAAACCAGTGATGTCAGCCATGATCGTCAGGCCAGGAGGAAGCCAGTCAAGAGAAGCCAGCATTTGAAGAAGAGCTGGTATCAGGAACTGGACTGCTCTTGGACAAAGTGGCCCAGCCCTCTTAATCTTACAGGAGATCTGCCTCCATGTGGGCCAGCCAGGGGTCCAACACGGCCCTCGCGATCTTGGTAGGTGCAGAGGTAGACAAACTGGTTAGCGGATATCTTAAAGCCATCTTGAATAGAAATCTTGGCAGAACTGGAACCTGAGAAAAAAGAAAACAGAGCACTAAATGGGAAGAACTGCCATCTGACAAAGTGTCTGAACATAGCGTGCAATCAGGAACTGGGAGCTGCTGTTATTATTATTGTTTTGTGGGTTGTTGCTTCTGTGCATTGCTATGGAACCAGAGAGTGATATACTAGGAACATTCTCGGGCATAATTAGAATTTTCATTCTCAGGAAACCAAAGTCTACAGGAGTCCAACCAGGTTGCTAAATGAATGCACTAAAGCTTCATACAGTGTGATGAGGGAGCATGCACCTCCCTCCAACATTTTACGGTCACAAATATTCAGCTATCAGAATGCTGTTTGCCCGTGGTCACTGCTTACGGCCACTGGTTCCTCCTGATTGGGCTATCATGGTTCAAAAATTGTATTTCTAAATGCCAGGAGACTTCCTATAAAAAGAGCCTCAGTCTGGAGTTGAAAGAACCACTCGACTCCTCACTGACTCTCTCTCCATCTCCTCACCTTGGGAAGGGATACAAGCACACCTGTGCTGCCTGCCTCGGGACCAAGCGAGGTGCAGCAAGTGGAAGGAGGTAAAGACTGCCGTCCTCCATGCAGAGAAGCCCTGATATTACCCTGCCCAAGTCTTGCCATTCTATTCTATTCTCTTTATTAATTTTATTAGTATTCTTATATCCTCTCTGTCTTCTCTAAACTGCCTCCATCCTTTGAAGAACCAGATGGCATTTACTTAAATTCATACATCCATAAAATAAAAGTCTACATGGAACCTAAAAGCAAACTTCCATGTATAGATCTAAATACACCTAACATGTGTATAGACATGTATGCATATAAACAGGGATTTCCTGCTGGCTCAGCAGTAAAGAATCTGCCTGCAGTGCAGGAGACGCAGGTTTGATCCCTGGATTGGGAAGATCCCTGGGAGGAGGTAATGGCAATCAACTCCAAAAATTCCATGGACAGAGGAAACTGGCAGGCTACAGTCCCTGGGGTTGCAAAAGAGTCGGACACAAATTAGTGACTAAACAACAATGTATGTATACAGACGTGTGTGTGTGTATGTACACCAATATATATACACACAGAGGCATATATATATATATATATATATATATGTATGATTTTTCCTGTGTACTAAACTCAAAGGATTACTCGCTAAAGCAGGTGAGACATTTCCCACAATTAGTTTAAAAGATTATTATTTAAAAATGGAAATAGCTTGGAGCAGATGACTGGAAAGCATTCCTCACTGCAACTGACATGGAGGAAGCTGTCTAATTCTTGGAAATTTAGACATTCTTCTCATAATTTAGCACAAAAATGGGCCTGACTCAATCTGCTCTTCACATTTTGGTAATTTAAAAGGACAGACGGAATTTTATTTTAATGGTAATTGCAAACTCATGCAGAAAATGTAAATGAACATTTCATGATTAGCTTACAGCATAAACTATGGCTTCTATTAATGTATTCCAATTTGTAATTCTTTTCACAGTATGAGATTTGAAAGCTGTGATTAAAATTAATTAGGTTAAGTAAAGTTTATCCCCCCTGAGCACTGCTGTTGGGAAAGAGCAAGAGGAAAACTCGCACTGCATCTGGCTCTGCAGGAAGCCGTGTCTTCGCGATAAGTCGGCCGACTCCTCTTCTCTTCACAGAGGTCACCTGCTGCTTATTTGGCATATCTCAAGCACCATGTGTCTCCTCAAGGAGCTAATTGAACCATTCAACTCTTCTTTGCTGGATCACAAAACCACATAGCTGTAACTGCATCATCTTCCAATAAGGACATTAGTTAGATCCATCAATTGTTTATGCAGGAAAAGATTGAAGAAAGGAGGAGAAGGGGACAACAGAGGATCAGATGGTTGGATGGCACCATCAACTCAATAGACATGAGTCTGAGCAAACTCCAGGAGATGGTGAAGGGCACGGAAGTCTGGCATGCTGCAGTCCATGGGGTCGCAAAGAGTCGGACATGACTGAGTGACCGAACATCAATGGATTGTTTAAACACAATACATCTTGGAGAGAAATCCATACATCCTGTAAAACTAAGGTAATGTGGCCACCCAGAATTCAGTATCGTAATTGCTGTGAAAGAGGTGCCACATGAGGAAACAATAAGAAAGATAATAAATAATCCCCACCCGTACAATTCTGTTTTTGCCCAAAATTGTCTTGAATATTGATTACCTCATTTGATCACCTCAACAGTCCTAACAAGAGATCTTTCCTGTTGTCCCATTTCACAGATGAGAGTACTGCGGTTAAGTGATCATTCCAGGATCAAGGAATGATGGAGTTAACCCAGGGCTTCTGAGTTCCCATCCTATATTCCTTCTATGGCTCATCTCTGTAGCTACTGAACACAAAACTGAAGTAAACTTTTAACCTATAGCTTGCCTGTGTTTACTCAGTGGGTTGAAATTCATTACCTAGGTTTCTAGGATATGAACTAAGGCAAAGTTTAACAATTTCAGAATGGTGTTGTACATCTCAGTAAGCAGAGCATCAGTCTGGAGGGCTAGGACGACACAGAGTGCAAAGCTGGCACAGGGACACCCTCTTCTTATTGGAGATCTTGATTCGAGTTATTCAGTCTTCCCTAATTGTCCTTCTGCTTCATACCCAGCTACTCAGGCTACCCCTGTCTCCTCTTATTTCCTTTGGCACAATGCAGTCTCTGGTCCTGGCATGGATGACACATGTCCCACCTCTGGGCTTGCCTGACCCATGCCCCGAGTCATGATAGAGCCTCATCTCCCGTGATTCATCCTTCCTGGCTCTGCACACTGCCTGACCTGGCTTCTTCCAGGGAGGACTAGTAGCTTTCAAGTATGGAAAACTGGGTTTCATTCAGCCTTTGAGTGAAGGGTGTAATTTCTTCTTTGTTTTTAAAATCAGTGCTTTTGTCTATCAGCACTACCTGATAGAAATTCTGTGATAATGGAAACTTCCACTTCTGAGCTTTGAATGTGGTAGCCATTAGCCACAAGTGACCATTGTGTGCTCGTGTGTTCTGTCACTCAGCCCTGTCCGACTCACTGCAGTCCCAGGGACTGTAGACCACCAGCCTCCTCTGTCCCTGGAATTTTCCAGGCAAGAATACTGGAGTGGGTTACCATTTCCTTCTCCAGAAGATCTTCCTGACCCAGGGATCAAACCCACATCTCCTGTGTCTTCTGCATTGGCAGGCAGTTTCTTTACTTCTAGCACCACTTGGGAAGACTTCCCTGATGCCTCAGCTGGTAAAGAATCCTCGATGTAATGCAGAAGACACAGGAGATGTGGGTTTGACCCCTGAGTCAAGAAGATCCCCTGGAGGAGGAAATGGCAACCCACTCCAGTATTCTTGCCTGAAAAATCCCACAGACAGAGAAGCCTGGCAGGCTAAAGTCCAAGGGGATTGCAAGAATCAGACACGACGGAACGACTAAGCTCGAAAAGTGGCCATTAAGCCCCTTGAAATATGGCTAGTGCTTGTGAGAAGTGATCTTTTTAAATTTATTATTTATTTTTAATTAGTTTCAATTTAGATAACCACATGTGGCTAGTGTCTGCTGTGTTGGGCAAAGAAGGTCAGTGATCTCTTCATTCTCTTCCATCATTAAAACTCTATATAAAATAAAATCTAAAGCTGGCAACCTCTAGCTTGTATGGTAGTAGACTGGTGAGAAAGATGGGGGAGTAGATGGGATCTAGTAATGACCCTTATATCCAGCCACATGGAAAACCACAAGCTCCCAGAGATTAAATACAGAATGAATCTTTGCTTTTAAGATGGAGGATTGTGTAAGAAGAGACTTTCTCTATTGCCAGTGGAGTTTGGGCCAAGGAAGCCTGTTAAACGTTCATACGTAGACAGTTCCTACTACATAGAGCTGGTGTGGTGTGAGCATCTGCTAAAATACTAACAAGTAAGCAGGGACGAGTCTGCAGAACCCTTTGCCTGCACAGGCTCATGGTACACTTGCTCCTTCCTCCCAATGCCTATCAGTAAAGATCTTCTGCCCAACTATGAGAAACGTATTACCTGGAAACATGTCTTAGTGCTGCTGGGGAATGACCTTCTATTCATATTAAAGCTGTTTGAACAGACTAAACCTCTTTACTAAAATCCATTCAGCAAACAGGGATGGAACCAGGGCTGCAGAAACACAAAACATGAGACATGTGTGAAACCTAGCCTGTGACCTTCAGGCAAGAACTATCCAGGGAATGAGTGAGAATTCACTGACCTGGACTACTGGTTAAAGACAAGCTATTATGGGAAGTTTACAAACAAGCTTAGATTTTTAAAATATATTTGCATATTTGTAAGTATTCCCTATGAGCACAAAACACTTGAAGATGGTTGGATGGCATCATCGATTCAACTGCCATGACTTTGAGTTAACTCTGGGAGATGGTGAAGGACAGGGAAGTCTGGCGTTCTGCAGTCCACGGGGTTGCAAAGAGTCAGATACGACTTAACGAATGAACAACAACAAGCGTGGGCTTTGAGGGCTAGAAGCAGAATCCCAGGGAAGAGGGAACAAGATGCTATTAACAGAAAGGGAAGAAAACCGTACAGTTTATAAAGGGGCTTCACACTCAAACCTCAAGGCACCTAAACCCTGCATATTGTTAGCTTCCATTTTTCTAAGAGAAAAAGGGAGAGTTTAGGCATTTCTCCAAAGTGGAACAGTGAGCTGGTGACTCACGTGAGCCTTTAGACTCCTAGGCTGGGGTTTTTGTCCCTACCGTGAATCTCAAAGCATTTCATTGCTTTGGGGGAGTGATCAAATCAAAGCAAACTGAATCATGTAATTAGGTTGTAAATCTGTGAATAAAATGTTCATATTATAAAATTTCTGTGAGAAGGGTGTTGGGTCTCAGTAATCATGGCACAGGAGGGTCTGTCTGACTGTGAGGTCCCGAATCCTTCCCAGACTGTCTTGCTTTTGATAACCACTAGGTGGCAGTACAAGCACAGCCTTCCAGGGCCTCCTTACCGTGGACGACCCCGGTGGTGACAAGCCGAGTTTCCTACACCAGTCTAGGGTGAGTCATTCTGCAACTCCAGGGTAGTGGTATCAGTTTCAGTGTGTCTGCTTATCCGGAGTTTTCTCTGTGCTCTCCAACCTCACCAGAGGCTGCTCTATTTGCGTAGAGATACCTGCTGTGGGACCTTCTACTGAATTAAGTAGAATTAGCGAAATGAGGGAGATGCTTACTGGGGCTGTCCGCCCTTTGAATGCCAAGTAATTGTCATGCTTCTGAGTAAGCAAGGCTGCCTAGGGTACTAGTAGGAAAATTCCAGGTCTCCTGCTCTATGTCCCAAAACCAATTCTTAGGCTATGTAGCATCTTGGTAGCTTTCAGTTGCGACTAGTTACAGAGTAAGTGCTGTTAATAGGAAATTGGAGATTCAGAGGTGGTGAGCTTATTTCTCCCAAAATACAGTTAACATTCTCATTGCAGAGAAAGGCGTCTTTAGGGGTTGACCCAGCCTGCCTGCTTCTAGAAAGGAGCATCCCGCACGAAAATTAATTAAGCTATTAATATTAGTTAATGCAGGGACTTCCCTGGTGCTCCAGTGGTTAAGACTTTGCCTTCCAAGGAAAGGGGTTTTGGTTCAATTCCTGGAGCTAGATGCCAAGACACCCACCAGCTGGAATGGGCAGGAAGACCCCACAGGCCTGGCTTAGCTGATGTTCAGCTGGACAGGCCCACCACTAAGGTGAGATTGGCCTGGTACAAGCAAAGATGGAGGTGGTCTAGACTATGAAGCAGATGGCTCAATAGTGATGCAGCCAGCACTGATGCAGGTACACAAGCTTCCTAGCGTGTCCATCTGGAGATAAGACAGTGCAAAGATCTTGATTTCACTCAGAAATGGCACATTTTCCTCTAGGTTTATTTCCTAAAATCTTGATCATGATGACTCTTCCACTGGTTTGCATGAAAATACAATGTGGTGAGTTTTTTTAAAAAAACAACATTTATTACGGAGAAGATAATCCCTAATTTTGCCCTTCCTGTTTATGGTTAAAATGTTTCTCTTAGGAAGCCATGGAAGTTGATTTATATCTTAATAATGTTCCCTGGAAAAATAAAAACTTGACATACCTACAGAGTGCTCCTCTTTTCTTCTTCTTTATAAAAGAAGTTACAGATTAAAATCTAGGAACCCCGTCTCTGGGTGGTCCTCAAACTTTTCCTCCCCTGAGCCAGTTAGGAGTGTTTCATATACTGCCATCTAGTGGCCACCCTCTGTCACACTCACTGACTCTCAGAAAATAAATGGTATGTGGGAACACAAGGGGTGTGTGTGTGTGTGTGTGTGTGTGTGTGTGTGTGTGTGTGTGTGTGTGTGCCAACAAGCAGAGATGTGTTAGCATGGAAAAATGCAGGTTTTGAAAACTGTGTAGAAAAACTCAGAGTGAACAGACCTCCTACTCCAAACCCATGTGGGCAGAATTGAAAGCAGGTGTGTGGGATTAGCACGCTATATTTTTTCCAACATCCACCACCCAAAGGGCGGCCGCACAGAATTGTTCATGCTCAGGAGTGCAATCAGCTAATGGGACATGAGACAGTGTAGAGGAGAAGCTTTCAAGACAAAACTTGAACCAAATATGTTCACGGTGTAACTCATACCTTTTGAATAACAGAGGTATCCCTTCCAACTCTGGGAGGACCCCTCAAGCTTTCCAAAATGGGTGAGTGTAGATTTCTGCAAGTGCCTGGTGCACCAGGAGCATGGCAGAGAATGTGGATTTGCAAATAGCACGCGGCTGTGACCTTTGAAGCTGGCTCCCACTAGCCGCAGGTACATCCCACCTCTGTCCTTCACTGTTACTGCAGCCTCTGGGCTTCTCCATCTGCAGCCTCCTGCCAATCCCCTCCTCCAAGCTGGCTGCTCATCTTCGATTCAGGCTGCTAGAGAGAGTAAAAGGGGGACCGGGAGAAATGCAAAGAAACCATGTCTAGGGTAGAGAGGAGACAGAAGTGCTTCCTTAAAAGGCCCGCACACCCCTTCTCAACCCCAGAAGACCTTGTGCAGAAGAGTCTTAAATTACATGGTGTTCTGTAACTCTCCTGAGTGGTCCTGAAGTGAGTCAGGGAATTCAGGTTCTGGACACTAGTGCAGAAGCCAATAATCTGTAACTTGCTAACAGACTGTATTCTGAAAGGTTACATGTATATTGGGCTTCCCTGGTGGCTCACTGGTAAAGAATCCACCTGCCAATGCAGAAAATGTAGGTTCAATCCCGGGGCTGGGAAGATTCCGTGGAGGAGGAAATGGCAACCCACTCCTATATTCTTGCTCTGAAAATCCCAAGGACAGGGGAGCCTGGATGGGGTCAGAAAGAGTCAGACATGACTTTGTGACTGAGCACACAGATACATATTAGTCCCATTTGAAATCTGAAATACGTTTACACATAAAACCAATAGCTACAGTGCTTAGGTTTCCAGGCTGGCTTGGGAAATCCACTTAACCTCTTCTCTGCATCTGAGCTGTGCTGCGACCTTCTTTAGGCCACCCGTGCTTTCTCTGAGTGGGGCACTCTGTGGGGAGGGGGAGGTTCTGCAGAGCCTTAATCATTGATTCTTTTAATAATTCTCAGTAGAAACTCCTTAACACATCAGAAGAGTACCCAGGGGGGTAAAACTAGAAATAAAGAAATAAATCTGAATGTAATTAATCACACTTGCCAAGAGGATGTGTTCAAAGAATTCTTAGATAAGATAGCAGCAGCCAATAATTACAGGAAGAAAGTGCAAGGGTACAAATGGGTGCCCTACCTCCCTGGGCACTGGACACCCAGGGCTCACTTGTGCTCCTTTGAGTCTTCTCCTCAGCTGTCCTTGTGCTCCAGGACAGCTCTGCACCCCTTAGTTCTGGCTCATAGTAGGTGCTCAATAAGTGTCAGATGAGTGAAGCTGACAAAAACAGGCATAATTTCTTGCATTCACTCTATACATAGTAATCCGTTATCTGCTATGATGTAGGTGTGTTCTAAGTACTGGATCAACAGTGGGCTGGGAAGTTGGGTCCCTGCTTTTATATCTTGTGGCAGGTTGAATACTGGCTCACCAAAGTGCCAGCATGCTAATCCCTGGAACCTTGAGTATGTTGTTATCAGACATGGAAAAAGGGATTTTCAGACATGATGAAGTCAAGGATCCTGAGATGGAGAGAGCATCTTGGATTATCCAGGTGGGCCCAATGGACTCACTAGGTTCTTATGAGAGGTCACAGTAATACAGGCCCACAAGCCAAGGAATACAGGTGGCCTTGAGAAGCTGGAAAAGGTGGGAAACAGATTCTCCCCTGGATCCTCAAGAAAGACCACAGCCCTGCTGACACTGTTGCAGAGAAGACGCCAATTCTGACTCCATATTGGAACTGTTTCTTTGACTTGCTTTTCGTTGTTTTTATTATTATAATCACACAGAATGGCCTGCCTCAGAGAATCCTGCCCCTCTGTCTGACTGTTAAACGTGCCTTTGTTCAGGACCCTGTCCACCTGTAGATAGCAGGAAGGAAGAAATTGACACATCCTCCGCCTGAGGCTTGCCATTTTAGGAGATGTTTTCTAGATTAATGGTCTCTTTACTTTGCTTCCTCACCTTCCCCCATCTCTGTGATCTATAAAAGAACTTGACACCAAGACCCCGATAAGACGGTTGTTTTGAGGTGCTAACCTACCATCTTCTTGGTCAGCAGGCTCCTCGATTAAAGTCTCTTCTTTGCCTCACCCCCTTACCTCTCGGATTCATCATACGGTAAGCAGAGTGAACTTGGACTTGGTAACAACAGCTTGATTTTAGCTCTGGAAAACTGCTTTCAGGCTTCTGATCTTCAGATCTGGAAGGTAAGAAGTTTGTATTGTGTTGAAAGCCACTCAGTTTATGGTAATGTGTTACAGCAGCAATAGGACATGACTATAAGCTGAATATAGTTGTAACTTATTAGCTATTTTGTATAAAGTATAAAAGGCTTCCCTGGTGGTTCAGTGGTAAAGAATCTGCCTGCCAATGCAGGAGATGTGGGTTCAATCCCTGGGCCAGGAAGATCCCCTGGAGAAGAAAATGGCTATCCCATGGACAGAAGAGCCTGGTGGGCTACAGTCCATGGGGTCGCAAAAGAGTCAGACCCAACTAAACAACTAAACAACAACATAAAGTATAACAGACATTAAAAAAGTAGCCCCGATACATCATCATAATAGAGATAGTATAGAATGACGTTCTCTTCACAGCTGGGCTTAATAATTCATTCTTCTCTTCGCCAGTCAGAGTACCTTTTTGAGGCTGTACCTTTCTGGTATAGCAGAAATTCACTTTGCAGCTTCCAACATCAGATTCTGAATCTCCAAATGCTTATATATATATTTTAAAAAAAAGAAAGAAAGAAACATTTTGATGATAAATCCTTCCCTAGATAACAACTTTTACTTTAGGATAAATATTGTTCCTTAACTGACAGTCAGGTGTAACTTGGATTTTTTATCATAGTACCCTAAGAACAGAGAGGAGATCTTTGCCTCTCATTTCTCCAAGGAGGAAACAAGCACAGATCTGACCAAGTTGCTTCACCGCCCACGAGCAAGAATATGAACTCAGCTCTTCTGACACCTCAACCAAGGGCATTCCCCCAGTCTCAGCTCTAAAAGAGGCTTTAAACATGCAGAGGGCTGGGGTTGACAGCTTGCTACAGGGAGAGGAGAGGAGAAACACCAGTAGTCAGAACCTCTGGAATAAGAGAGCCTCCAGTTTTTACATTAAAACGAGGGGGAAAATGTGACAATTGGATGAGTTTCGTTTTGAAACTCATTCAACCCGAAAAGTCAAAATGAAACTCCAGGGGTGCAAACCCACAACAATCAAAATAAAAACAAGTTTTCACAAGCCCGTTGTGAAGCTAAATATAGATTTTTTTTTTTCAGATGGACCCCACTCACCTTCAAATTCATGACTTTTGAGAACTATAAAAAAGAATGTCAATCAAAAGAAAAATAGTTTCATGGGGGAGGGAAGGTGAGGCTGGGCTTGTATGTGTGATGGGAGAGCATTTCTCTGACTTAGCTCCACCCCCTAAAACCGTCAGGCTGTTTTTAAATACCATTTGTGGTCACCTGCCCCGGTAATATTTTCTAGTTGTGGTCAAAAGAAGCTGACTAAATGTTTGTGTGTTCGCTCCAGGGGGAAACTGTCAAATGCCAGGGCCTTAGCGGACGGCCTTCCGTCATGATACTTCTCACCTGGTTCTTGGGTGCATCTGTGTGAGCCTCCTCTGCGTTCTGCCATCGTAAAGAGCATAATTCAAATTGGAAACCAAAGTACTCTGGCTGCAGCAGGGGCCGTGCACACGCTTTTTCCTTTTCCTGTTCCTCTGGCCTCACCTCTGTGCCCAGGAGGAGGCAGACAGCAGGGGCTGGGGTCACATGGGGCCTGAGGGTTGCCCCGGAAAGATGGCCCCTTGGTTCCTCAATGTGCGGTGAGGGCTTTGAGCCAGGACGTTTGAACTGCTGAGCAATTTCTTATTAAGATGTGAGCACAGAAGTGTCAGCTGGAGCTCTAGGCTTTTATTTGTGGTGGGCTGTTTTCCTGTCACGGTTGTTGTGGTTCACCGTCTACCTGAGTGTTCAAAACTGCTTTGCAGAATCCAGTGGCTGAGCTCCAGATCAGTACTGCTCCTTCTCCACCCACCGGTGGCCCCCCGGGGCAACAACCCCATGGTGCATCTGCTCCTAGGCCCCACTGCAATCCCATCCGGAGAAGAATCGTGAGAAAACAGGCATGAGAAAACACAGTCAGATCTTCAGTGTGTATTTCCAGGAATGGTACTTTGGGGAAAACTGAGACAGGTCTCTAGACTGCTGTGCCAAAGAATTCAGACTGTGATTTCCCAAAACAGATGATGGAAATCAATCGTAACCCCGTGAAGTCCAAGAATGGAACTGGGACTTCAAAAGCCTTAGAATTTTGGGAACCACGCCTCATTTATGCTAAGGAAAAAATCATGAATATGTAACACATTTTCAAAACTAAAGTCACAGGGATATTTATTAGGAGTTCACCTATGATAACAAAAAATGGAAAAAATCGAAATGACTAATAAGTTATTGATCGAACGCATTATGGTATAATCATATTTTATTGTCATCATCAGTAACTAGCATTTGTTGAATGGTTACGGTGTCCTAGATGTTATATATTAGCTTTATGGGTGTTATCACACTTAGTCCTTAAAAAACCCCAAGAACTTACATTCAGAGAGGTAAAATTCCTTATCCATGAGCACAATACTAATATAGTGAGACAAATAGTAACCCCCTACCACCCCACCAAATTCATGGCCACCTGGAACCTGAGAACGTGACCTTATTTAGAAATAGGGTCTTTGCAGAGGTAATTGCTAAAAACAAAATCTACCTGGGCCCATCTATGACTGGTAGCCTCAACATGAGAAGAGAGAGAGTGATTTGAGCCCCACAGAGACACAGACGGGAGTCTACGTGAGGATGGAGGCAGAGACTGAAGTGATGTGTCTCCAAGTCAAGGAACGCCAGGGGCTGCTGGCAGCCGCCTGGAGCTTGGAGAGACACGCATGGAGCAGATTCCCTCTGAGAGCTCCAGGAACAACCAGCCCTGCTGACACTTTGATTTCAGACTTCTTGCCTCCTGAACTATGAGAGAATACATGTCTGTTGTTTTAAGCCACCCAGTTTGTGGTAAATTGTTATGGCAGCCACAGGAAATGAATACAGATGAAGTGAGTAGTACACACAGGATTTGAACCCAGGCTGACTCCAGAACCAGACCTCGCCCTCTGTGCTATGTAGCCTCCGACAGCTGGGCTTAACATGGTATATTTAACATCACATTTGGGTAAAAAATTTGAATATATGCATAGAAAAGAACTGGAAGAATATATGGTGAAATTTTTATTTCTGGGTAGCAAGAATCCAGATGGATTTTAATTTCCTTCTTTTTGCTTATCTGCTTTTTCTTTTTTCAGCATCAAATGCGATACTTTTCATAGTAAGATGCACATGGAATGATGTAGGAGTGAAGGGGCATCATGCTACAACTTGCACTCAAATGGTTCAGACAAAAAAAAACAACTAATAAATACGTATCTACACAGAGAGACAGTGATTAAGCAAATGTGGGAAAATGTTAATCATTGAGAATTTGGGTAAAGAGTAGATAGGAATTCCTTGTATTGTTCTTGCAGCTTTTCAGAAATTCTGAAATTATTTCAAAATTTAAAAGTTGCCCCTACCCCCAAAAAAGAGTCCTAACATGGAAGATATTCAAACTTGAAACAGAAACAACTTTATAAACATAAATGCCAAGACACGGCCAACTAGCGTACTCTAAGAATCAGAAAAGTTTATTTGTGGATTAAAAGCAAGTGTGTGCATTATAGCAAAGATGACTCTCCAAAGGAAAAAAAAAAAAAGGCAGAGATAGAGACAGAGTATCAGGTAACAGAAAAAAGTAGTAAAAAGAAGTTCCTGTTGAACTACTGCTGTGGGGCTAGCACGGCCATGCAGCCCACCCCAGCTCTCAAAGGTCGTTTCTGGCACATCGTTGAGAAGGAGTGATTTCAGGCCAGGCCTGGACAAGGAGTCAGAAGATGAGACTTTGCCCAACCTGCTGGGGAGGTATGTGCCTGGATCTCTTCACGGTGCCTTCAGGCTCTGATGGCAGCTTTGAGTCACTGCTTACTAGTTCCCCAGAGTAGTAGTGTGTGTTGCGTGGCTTCAGTCATGTCCAACTCTTTGTGACTCCATGGACTGTAGCGCACCAGGCTCCTCTGTCCATGGGATTCTCCAGGCAAGAATACTGGGATGGGTTGCCATTTCCTTCTCCCAGGGGATCTTCCCGACCCAGGGATCAAACCCACATCTCTTATGTCTCCTGCACTGGCAGGCAGGGTCTTTACCACTAGTGCCACCTGGGAAGCCCCCGTCCCCCAGCGGGTGGTCATCAATAATAACTATCCAGGTTACATGTTTTAAAGTAGTTACTTTTATTTATATATTTGGCTGTGCCAGGTCTTAGTTGCAGCATGTGGGATCTAGTCCCTTGACCAGGGATCAAACCCCGCCCCCCTGCATTGGGAGCATGGAGTTTTAGCCACTAAACCACCAGGGAAATCCCCACATTATATTTTTAAAATAATATGGATAGACAAACTAGAAAAGGATTTCCTGGTCCTTTGGAAATGTAAAATTATTGACAGGCCACTTGATATTTTCATTTTAGTAGAACAGAAATCCTAATTATGTGCGAATTTTAAAGCTCACTTGCAACCGACACGTCTAGTTTACCATCTGGGCGAATACAGGGAAGGGTATGTCCATAATTTGTACTTATCTGGAAGGGAAAAGAGTCACATTACTAAATGGCATTATTTCAGATGGTCCCTTTCTCTATCACTAATTCCTATAAAAATCTGTGCCCATTATGAAAAATAACAGTGTTACTGGCATCATTTTTGTTCAATATATTGTGTAACTGGGCTAGTTCTCATCAGTTTGCAGGAGCCATTATTTCCTTCCATTCCAAGCTGAGTGAGTGGCAGGGCTAATGTGAATGAGTCTCACTTAGAAGTAGCCCCACCTTCAGCCTCAAACAGCACAGATAATATATGGTTTGGCAAATGTGTATTGAATATATTATGTGCCCTTAATTGAGTCAAAGAATAATAGGTCCATTTTTATTCCATTCTCATGTTATTTCACGTTCAACATTCCTTCCTCACAAAGGTTAGCTAATTGTTCCAATTTGCAGTGCCAAGTAATTTGTGCCTAGTAATTCCATACATGTTTGTATTTCTGGTTTCTTACAAAGCAATTCCACTTCACCGTGCTTCTAAGTCTCGTTTGGAGGGAAAGGATCCCACAAAGACCCATCCTGCTACCACACTTGCATATTCTGAATGTTCCCAAAACCACGGAGAGTATTGACTGCCCAGGGTGCCTCCCACGGACCATCCAGAGAGAATCACCAGCCAGTGGGAGGGTGTCTGAGTGGGAGGTCTGGTGTATGTATAGATATTTTTCCCTAATACATTTAAAACTAGTTTGAAGTTCAAGTGGGAAGAGTCCCTTTCTAGCCTTTCCTTTATGGAAAGAAAAGGCAGCTTCTTGGTAAGATTCCAGACCATCAGCCCCACCTCCATGTTGACCTCTTTTCAACTGGTTTTATTAACATTTTCTGCTTTATGACATCCTCATGATGTACAAAGAATGTGTCCCTTTGAGTCTTACACCTTCCTTCTCAAGGGAAATATACTCCCAAAGCCTGGCCATGGCCTTTTGGATTTTTGTTCTTATTTTTGGGGTAAAAGCAATTGTGTTTATAAACTTATGCATTAGAGCATGACCTAGTGATGTAATGAACCCTGAGTTCACGGGCAGTATTTAAGCCCTTTTGGTCAGTCACCCTTAATAGGTGAGTATCATTGATCAAGACACATGCATCCATCCTAGACCACTAGACTCACAATCCTGAGAGGAAGAATGCAAGCCAACCACTGAGAAGTCTTCAGTTGACCTGATGACTAAGTTAAAGCCTTCTTTCGGGAACTGACATTAAAACAGAGTTATCCTTGTCAAAAACGACTAAGGTTTTCATGAATTTGGTGGCAACTGCTGTCATATTTGAACTCTATGCACTTAACCCACATGTGTTCCTGTGGTCTTTCAATCTGCCTTGTAAAGGAGGTGGGAACCAGGTTCTTGCAATTCCTTTCTTAGTAATAGCACACAGGGATTATGTTGTGTGTAATGAATTCTAATTTTTCCATTTCCAGCAGAAGAAATCTAGGGTCAGAAAGTTGGTTTTCCTGCAGGTTTACACAGAGTTCATGATGCTTGGGGCCAAGGTCTCTTCCAGGGCTCCTTGTTCCTTGGGGACCTCAGGTAGTATTGACTCCTGGACCTGTAGTCCGTGATGGTCACCAGATGAACAAAGGTTCCTTAGGTTCAGGGTGGGGACTATCAAGCTCCAGTGTGCATAAGAATCACCCAGTATTGGGAATGGGGAATTTAAAAAATGTGGGCTCTGAAACCCCTACCAAAGTATCGATTCTACAGGCTAGGAGGCATATGCATTTTTAACAAATATTCTGCGTGCTTCTGATGCAAGTAGTTTGCAGTGAGAAGCACTGTCCTATAAACTGGAATGGAGCATATTCAGACATGTGCCTTAATTCATTGTTTTTTTGTTTGTTTGCTTGTTTTCATATTTTCCACTTAAAATTCTATCATTTCAATGTTTTTTCCTAATGGGCAAACATTTAGGACAAAAAAAGACACTCAGGGTCATTAGTCATTGGTGGTGGTGGTTTAGTTGCTAAGTCATGTCAGCCTCTGTGTGATCTCATGGACTGTAGCCTGCCAAGCTCCTCTGTCCTTGGGATTTCCCAGGCAAGAATGCTAGAGTGTGTTGCCATTTCCTTCTCCAGAGGACCTTTCCAACCCAGGGATCAAACTCAGGTCTCCTGTGTTGCAGGGCAAATGCCTTACCTCTGAGTCACCAGGGAAGCCCCATTAGTCATTGGGGAAATGCAATTCAAAATCCCAATGAGATACTGAAGCACATGCATTAGAATGGCTGCAATCAAAAAGACTGACAGTACCAAAAGGAGACAGAGGATGTGGAGAAACTGGAAACCTGACGTACTGCTGATCAGAGCATAAAATGATAACGCCACTTGGGAAAGAGTTTGGCAGTTTCTTAAGAGGTTAAACATATATTTACCATATGATCTAATAATTCTCCTAGGTATGTGCCCAAGAGAAATGAAAACATATGTCCACACAAAGACTTGTGCATGAATGTTCATGGTAGGTTTATTCATAATTGCCCTAAATTAGAAACAACCCAAATGTCCACCTACTGATGAACAGATAAACAAAATGTGATATAGTTATACAGTGGAACATTGTTTAGTATTTTAAAAAAAGAATGAGCTGCTTATATATGGCACAACATGGATGAATCTCAAAAACATCACATGAAATAAGCCAGACACAAAAGACCACAGATCACATAATTCCATTTAGATAAAATTTCTAGAAAAGGCAAATCTATAGAGATATAAAACAGATCAGTATTTGCCTGGGGCTGGGACCAGGATTGACTTTGAAGAGACAAAAGGGAACTTTATGTCAAGATAGAAATATTCTAAAACTGGATAGGAGGAATGACTAAAGAACTCTGTAAAGTTACTAAAAAATCATTAAGCTACAAAGTTACAATGGTGGAGTTTTAAGGTATATAATTTATACCTCAAAAAAGGTGTTTAAACAAACAACAGGCTCTCAGAAATGGCAATTGAAGGGTACATGAGTCAATGAATCAAAAAAACATTTCAAAGTATTTAGAAGCTGGTGTTCAAAGAAATCTATCTACATATGATTAAGCTCCTTCCGTTGTACACTGTCATCAGCTACAGCCTAACGTGAGTCTCATTAGTTGGTGGCTTTTTTCTTTTCAGCTCGCTCTGAGTCACAGTTTCAGCCTCTGCCTTCACCGACTTATCCCCAACTTTCCAGCTGCTCTCAGCTTTTCTCAGCCTTAAACACCACTAGACTCTCTCCCTTAAAGCTAATAGGCAATTTTAGCATTTTAGCTTCCTTAATAAGCAGAAAGGACCGTCCACCATTCCCTCTGACTCATGTGCTTTCTTTTCCATGTGGCAGGAGAAGAAAAAAAGAGTTTTCAGTTCCACCATGTGTCTCTGTGTCAGCAACTCAATTGTTCCCTTAGCAACCATCGCTTTTACTGCCGGCTTTCCGATACACACAGCTTTCTCGAAGAGCTTCAAGTCACAGAATATCTGGTTCATGCCAGAAGCAGTTTTCTAAAAAGACCAGTATCTCTTCTAGAGCCAACTATTTTTAAAACAATATTCAAACAAAACACACCAGTTTCAGACAAAGCCAATAATGCAGACAGTGCTGAGGAGATGATGCCTCCCAGGAACATTCGGCTGAGATAAGGGAGGCTAAGCAGCACTGGTCTGCCTGCTCCCCTCCCGGTCGTGGATGTCCTGGGTCACAGGGGAAATCAGAAGTGGAGGAGGGAGGATCATGCTGGGTGGGAGCAGTCCAATGACTCCCCTTTGCTGATGGAACAATCGAGGCAATATTTTTGCATTAGAAGCTTTCCAGATTTTCCATTTTTCAATCTGACTCCTTATGGGAGCATACTGTCTTCAATGTGTTTCTACATCCAGGTAAAAACTAAGACCCAAGGTTAGCTCAAAAGTGTGGTTTCCTTTATTATTCTATCCATTATTTATGTTCCAAAAGGATCTGTAAATTGTTTTTCCCTTTAAAAAAAAAAAGATACATTTCCTATGTCATGTGAGAAGCAAGGGTGTCTCAGATGAAGGGGGTCATGTGCATACACTCTCCAACACCATGAGAAGGATCTGGAGTTTGTGATATTCTATTTCATAGGCCCATCTATAGGGATAAAAATGACTCAGTAGCAGTGGTAGTTTCTTCTTTAATTAACAAGAGTGAAGAGGTATTTTATCACTATGTGAGAACACTGGCTTTTCAGCATTTCAGAACACCTGTACGTCAAACAGTTGATACCAATATCTTGGTGAAGTCCTGCTGAATATTAGGTGCACTGGGAGTAGAGTATATGACTTGCAAGATTTAGGCATCTGCCTTTAAAAAAAATGTATGGACATATATATGGTATTCTTTTTTGTTTGTTTTGTTGTACTTTGCTTTATTACACTTTGCAGATACCACGCTTACAAAGTTTTTTATTTTTTATTGAGGTAGTAACATTGGTTTATAACATGATATTTAATGTCTTGTGTACAACACTGTATTTCTACTTCCGCATACTCTACAGTGTGGACAAGCCAAACCAAAACAAAAGCGTAGCTACAGAGAACAGAGTAGTGGGGTTTTGTTTTGTTTTTTGAATTCTTTCTATTTCAACTTTTCCTTTTGATTACCTCTGTTCCTAATTTAGGTCGATTTTCCTTGATATTAGCCCAAATTAAGGTGATTTCCATATACACATATGGGTTCCATATTTACATATATTTCAACTGTTAACACAGAAGCTATTGACCCAGTGGGCTTGTAAAATAGGAAGAAATCCTCTGGTGCGTTTTATAACCTTTAAGGATAGATACTCACAGTTGTATATGTATTTCTGAGGTCCCAGCTCTGTGGCCCGGACATCCCCAAACCAGTCCTCCAAGCCGTTTTGAGAAGTTGTACTTAAGGCCAATCCACTCCCTCAGCGTTTCCCAAAATAATGCAAAGTCACCAAGAATGAAACACTCAAGTTAAGATTCTAAGTCCGTCCCCAAGGCCTTAAGGATAAAATTCACAGGTGATTTATCACAAATAGCCTGTGGGCAAACACTGCCAACCATTCCCACACAAAGCAAAAGAAACAGCTTCCCGTGGCTCAGTGGTAAAGGATCCACTTGTCAATGCAAGAGATGCAAGAGATGCAGGTTTGATCCCTGGTGCAGGAAGATCTCCTGGAGGAGGAAATGGCAACTTACTACAATATTCTTGCCTGGAAAATCCCATGGATAGAGGAACCTGGCAGGCTATAGTCCATGGGGTCGCAAAGAGTCAGACATGACTGGACACACACACACCTTTTCAGTTCAAAAAGGGTAAAATGAGTTCTCCCAATTGAAGTTTGCCTTGGAGGAATCAATAAGAATCTATTTTATTATGACACAACAAGAGTAAAATGTTCTTACTTCGTCTGTGCTGTGCTGTGCTGGGCTTAGTCACTCAGTCGTGTCCAACTGAGTCCCTGTATGCCTTGAAATCTGTCACTTGGAGACTTAGGCAGGTGAATGAACTTGGGTCTGATCTGCTGTCCCTGAACTGCTAAAGAACCAGGCTTTTCCTCTTTAACGTTTCTGGGCATTGGTTTCCTCACCAGCTGAGAGAGTGGGGTGGAATGAATAGCCTCCAAGCTCCACCGTGGCTATAATCTGTGTTTCTACTTCCTCTGGGTCTGGACTGTGGAAGTCCCTGATTTTCTGTGTGTCTGCCCCAGCTGCCCGGACCCTCTCTGGAGCCCTTTCTTTCTCCAGGAACCAGGCATCTCTCACATGCATTGTTCATTCATTCTGATTCACACAGCCTTTCTTCACACCACCATCCAAGTCAGAGGTGTGAAAGCGAAGAAGGAAAAAATATACGCAGACATGTACATGTAAATATATGCATCTATAAAACCATGTGTTTCAGGGAAGCCCACGGTCACCCAGAGCTCAGTGCTCTGAGCCTCACCAGGTGACTCTTCTCGGCAGGAAATGACCCGCCAACATCCTGCTCTGTCTCGGGGGCCCATCACACATCCTGTTCCTGGCTGGGCTGGCTCCTCTGCCACAGCCTTGCTTTCTAGGCTGGATGGCCAAGTGGGGTGCTCTTAACGGCAATTTCTGAATCAAGTTAGAGGACAATTTAGCTCAGGACCTGCCATGCCGCTGGTCCAGTCCCATGCACGCAACCTCCCCACTCACTCCTGTTACAAGAACCACATGCTGACAACTTGTCCCCCCAGTGGAAAGTTGCCCTGAGTTCAAATATAGTGGGAGAGTCTAGAGCAATTCTGCTCTCAAAGCTGACTGATTACCCTACAGAGAGTCCTATTTGTCCTAAGGACACTCATTCAGGAAACAAGTCTCCTGGTCTCTTTCCTCCCAACCCTTTTTTTGTCACCCACCCCTTTCTCTGGCCCATCAAAAACAGGTGAGAGTCAAGATGATGCCCGTGGTGGATGGGAGCTTCAAGGGTGTGCCTTGGAGTCTTGTTTTTTTCCCCCCAAAGATGGATGATTGACTGCTGTGTAACCACTTAGGTAATACTGGTATTCA
Source organism: Giraffa tippelskirchi (assembly GCF_054371585.1). Taxonomy (NCBI): domain Eukaryota; kingdom Metazoa; phylum Chordata; class Mammalia; order Artiodactyla; family Giraffidae; genus Giraffa; species Giraffa tippelskirchi. The sequence continues at coordinate 125,157,443 of NC_137283.1, forward strand.
CTGGAGAAATAAATGGGTTTCTGGGCTGTGAGGACTTGTGCCAAGAAGTGACCTTGGTAACAGGAAAGGTGGAGAGGAGGGGACCAATCAAAATAGGGAAAGAAGTATGAAGACCACACTTCTGAAAGCATATACATTTATGTACATATGCATATATTAAATTATATCAAAAGGTCTTGAAAGAATCAGAAAACATAGACTAGTTCCAGGGAAAAATAATCTACAACTTTGCCTCCGAGAGAGAATCATTGCTGACACTATAGTATGTTTCATTCATCTTTGTTTCCTATGGAGATGAAATTTAAGAATTCAGTTTTGTGACCTGTTTTCTTTCCAGTTGATAATACATCCCAGATGTATTAACTACTCGTCGCTGTGGGCCTGAGGCAGGGCTAAGCCCCTTATATTACTCCAGGAACCCCCTGAGGTGGTATTGTTTATTTTTTGACTTAAGATGAAGCCTTTGGTTTTGACCTGGGTTCAATGACAGAATCACTGTATCCTCAGACCTGCAAAATGATAGCCAGCGATTGTGCAAATCAAACCTGTTTCACAAATAAGAAAACTGAGGCCTGAGCCACAGCCAAACCCAGGACTGGATCCACATTGATCACTCCTGGTCTGTTTACCCCACACCACAGCCACAAGTGCGAAAAAGCTTTCCTTCGGTAAACGGCCCTTGAGAAGCCTCAGTGTGGGAAAGGGGTGTGGCCTCCCCAGGATTAGTGGAGGCTGCTCAGCCTCACCCAGTAGAGGCCATGGCTGGAAAGCATGAATCAGGGGACTGGGCAGGGTACAGGGAATCAAGAGCCTAGCCACTCTCACGGAGCCCAGAGGAGACTCCTACCATTCCAGGGTCTTCACCTGTAGGAGGTGCAGCTCTGCCTTCTAGACGCAGCACTGGGCCACTTCTCACCACCTCCTCCTCTGCTCCCCCTTCAGCCTCACCTTCCTCCCCTGGATTATGGCAGGAGCTCACTACTGGGATTCCAGCTTCCTCTTGCCCACCACAACCCCCACAATGATTGCCTATAACAGCTGGTGCATGCTGAGTCGCTTCTGTCATATCCAACTCTTCTAGATCCTATGCACTGTAGCCTGCCTGGCTCCTCTGTCCGTGGAATTCTCCAGGTAGGAATACTGGAATGGGTTGCCATTCGCTTCTCCAGGGGATCTTCCAGAGCCAGGGATTGAACCTGGGTCTCTTGGGTCTCCTGCACTGGCAGGTGGGTTCTTTACCACTAGCACCACCTGGGAAGCCCCACAACAGCTGGTGGGCTCCTTTTAAAATGTTAAAGTGCTCCAAAGCTGCATTCTACCTTACTGTAGTTAAAGACCAAAGTTCTTACAATGTCCATGGGGCCCTTCTGTCCCCGCCCATCTGCCCCTCTCTGTCCTCCTACTTTCCTCCCCACCTTTCTGGGCTCCTGCCACACCTGCCTCCTCGGTCTTTCTCACACTTGCCTCAGAGCCATTGCACTTGCTGGTCCCTCTGCCTGTAGTGCTCTTCCCCACATACCATCCTGGATTGCATTCTCACATGCGTTGGGTTTCTGCTCAAACATCACATTTTCAGTGGGGCTTTCCCTGAGCATTTGAAGTTGGGGTCCCTACTCAGGATTTTAGATGCTTTCCTTCTAGCAATCCCTGCTCCCTCCTTCCTGAATTGATTCTCCTAGGCCCTGATCACTTCAGGACACATCACATATTCCACTCACTTTTCCTTGTCTGTCTCCCTCCACTAGAATGCAAGCTCTAGGAAGCCTGGCATTTTGTCTGCTCACATGATTAGTGAAAATATTTTCTTGCAAGTCATGGGAACCAACTGCAGATTAAGGGGGAAGGGAGGCCATTTATCCCGAGGTCTCATGAAACCCATGGGCAAAAGAGAAGGCAGGACTCAAGGAGGGACTGGGGCCCAGAGAGAAAGCTCTTGCTTCCCTCTTTGTAGGTCTGCTTCTTTCTCCTCTGTGCACTGAGGACTCTCTGTGTCCTCAGTGACTCTTCTGCTTCTCTAGACCATAGGACAAAATATGGCCACCCAGTTTTCATGCATTAAGTCAACTGGGTATACGATCTACCAGGCACTGGCCTAAGCGCTCAGGGTGCCTCAGTGAACAAAGTGGAGTCCTGCCTTCATGGAGTTTACATGCTAGTCCATGGGATTTTCCAGGCAAGAGTACTGGAGTGGGGTGCCATTGCCTTCTCCACTAGTGCAATAGAGGGATGCAAACATAATCAATGAGCAGAGACTATAGCATATTAGATGAGAAGATGGAGAAAAAAATTTGGAGCAGAGGCAGGAGGTGGGAGACCTGGCACATGGGACACGGCACCCTGGTACAGTTTTAAACATGGGTCAGAGTAGACCCCAGGAGGAAAGTAAGATTTGAAGAAAGATTTCCAATCACCATACGAAGTGGCTCAGAAACTCACGGCTAAATCCACAAAGAGAAATCTAATGGATCCAGCTTAGAACAGGTATCCACCTGTCCAGTCACTAGGATAGAAAGGCAAGGTCACAAAAAGCAGGCCTGGTTTCTGGAAGCCCCTCCTGTGGATGAGACGGGAAGGGGAAAGGCATTCCCAGAGAAGGGGGAATTATCTTGAGCCAGAAAGACATCGCCAAATGGATCTGCCCCTGGAGAGAGTTAGGAACATTCTGTTTGTGCCACTGGAGCACCAGTGTTGACTTTAGAGGCTAAAAAAAAAAAAGTCCCAATCCAGTTGAGTTGTTCATGTGACCTCACCTGCTGGAGGTTTGTGGTAAACAAGTCACCCAATCCTGCCACATTTACAGGAAGGCATTGTGCTGTCCGAATTGCCCAAAACAAGCGGACAGAGATGGTGAATTCACCAAGAACCTTGCTGAATGTGAACTGACTCAGAAAATAATGTACCATATCTCCAACTGTTGGGCTTGTTTCCGCCTCCTCGGGAAGGGTTGCCCACTTTTAGCACAAGCAGACCTGTTTCTCATCTCTACCTTCAGGATTATTTTCCAAAAAGAGCAAAAAGTCACTAAGAATTAAGGGAGAAGGAAGGAATAAGGCATGGACATACTGGATGATAGAAGGGCAGAAACCATGACACTTAGGTTATTTCCTCCTGAGGGAGACAAAATGGAAAATTTGATAAACCCCAAGTCATCTGCTGCTTTGCAAGAAATGCCTGAGAGAATTTTGAGCCTGGAGGATTAGTTCAGAGGACCCTCCTCAGATGTTTACAGCCTCATATGAATTGTCAGCCTTTGAAAAGGAGACAAGTAGTATTTATAAATTTACGAATTTAGAGGCCTCAGGCCCCATTACGAAAACCAAGGAATGTAAGACTCTTGTCAAGTTTAAACCCAAGATGTAGATCATCTCAGGCTGTGAGGTCACAGCAGAGCTCCTGGCTGACCATTGAACATAGACTGTCCCCCACCACACCCCCACTGCACCAGGGTTTGCAGGCAGTAGAAACTGAGATCCTCATATGTGGATGAAGAGGCCAAAGGTAAGGTAGAGAGATGGCAGAATCAACAAACTGTCCTGGTTTGCCAGGACCAAGAGAAGGATAAGTGTTTATGTGGGCTGTCAGCCCGGGGGCTTTATATGGGGCTGACTGCAGAAACCATACATGCCCAACACCGAAAAAGCAGGTCCAGAGTCTGCCTTGCATCAGTCCAAGAGTCAGAGGCTCCCAGCAGCTCCTTGGGAGACAGAAGAGGCTTTGAGACTGGGTCAGCTTTAGTCACCTGCCTCCTCAGAGTAAGCAGTGAACGCACCAGCACAAACAAAACTAAGTATCTGCAAGAGCCAAAATCAAGAAGATGTTTTCTGATTCGCTTCTGAGTCCCAAGAGAGTTTTAAGCACTGACTAGCCAGCAAATACAAGTTGTTATTATAGTTACCTGGGCTTCCATGGTTTGAAATAGATCCCTCAGGGACTCTTTCTCTAACCCCACCTCTGACTGTTCAAGAGACCACACAACGGGGACCTCAAAAACGTCTTTTGGAGAATTTTACTGTGATCAGAAGCTGGTTTCTAAAACCTGAGAATCTTAGCTTTATTAACCCTGTAAGTAAGTGCTTCTGGGGGTTATCTAGAGCCGAAGGGAAGCTTCACAAATCCAAAGGTTCCTCTTTATACCCAAAGTTCAATCTAAGGAGCTGTCTGGAGGTCAGTTTCTCTGCTGCATCTTGTCACATTTCCTGTAAATCAGACTTAAATAAGAAAGGGCCTTCTACCTAAGATGGGTCCACTCCCCGGGCCAGCCTCCTGGAGGCTGGGACCCAAGAGTTGCAGAATGGTCTTGTGGAGCGCCCTGCTCATCATCAGCAAGCACCATCGCTGGGTCGAGTCTGCCCCAGGAATAACGGCTTGACCTTGGCAGTGTAAAATCTGTTTCTATGCCAGAAAGTAACACAGCCATAGCGCTTCCTCTTCAAATTTCTTGTCCCAGCATTTCCCAGAGACCTTGCTGAATTCCTGGAAAGACTGCCAACACGAAGCTGCCAAGAGGGGCTTCCTGCAGCAAGATCGCGAGAGCAGAGGGAAAGTGCACGTGTGGCCACGGGGAGGGGGAGTAGGACAAGTCCCAGGCAGAGCTGGCTGCCCTGAGCAGTGATCACAGCACCCGGGAGACGTCTTCAACATCAGGATGGCTTTGTTCCCTTGAATGACTTCAAGGAGTTGTAAGGGGCAGCATGTGAGTACTAGATGGAGCCTTGCTGTAAAAAAACGTGTAGTGATTATGAAAAATCTCTATTTCTTTGTGTGTGTATGTGTGTGTGTGGGTGAATCACTAAAGACTAATTGTGAGCCAAGTATAGAGGTCCTGCCTGCCCGGGGAAAGAGCATAAGCTTTGGAGCCATAGAGACTGAAGTTGAAATCCCAGCTCCATCAGTTCCTAGAATGTATATCTGGGCAAACCATTCACTTTCTCTCAGTCTCAGAGAGGCTGTTTACTTATCTGTGAAATAGTGGTTTTTACCTTGCAGGCAAATTATTGTATTAATAACTGGATTAGAGGTGAGACAGAAGAATCTGCTAGCACAATGCCTGGTACATGTACGTAGTCAATAAATGATAGTTGCAGCTGCTATTGCCGTTTCTAATAAAATTGATGACATTAAAAAAAAACTGAGGATTCGGAGAGGCGTATTAAGACACTTTCTCTGATGTCAAGGAAGCTAATGGACTAGGCATATGGATACACAAAATATGACAGTCAGTGCTGACTGGCATTCTTAACCCTCTTTCCTCCTTGTCTTTTCACTCTGGAGGCAAGAAAAGCTAAACTGTCACTTTTCCAACCTCACCTCCCTGGCAGCGAAAGATTGCCGTAAGACACAGTTCTGGTCAAAGAGATGTGAGCAATGATCTTCTTTCCTGATGGAGGCACAGCTAGTGCTGCTCTTTCTTTCTTTCCTCCTGCCTTGAATGTGGACCTGACGTGTGGAGCAGAGGCAGCCATATCGTAGTCACAGTGCAATAAGCCACATGGTAGGGTTGTCAGGAGAGAACAAGAAATAGGTCCTAACTTCTTGTTGACATCACTGATTGCTGCATCAGCCCTGGGCTACCTACTTCTTAGTCTTGTGAAAAAAAATACCCTTCTATTTGTTTAAGTGACTCAGATGGGTTTTCTGTTGCTTACTGCTGAAAACACTCTTATCTGATAAAGAATTTTGTGATAAGCGTCTGAAATACCTTGCTGACCTAAGCAGAAAAATCCGCAGTCACTTTGACTCTCAAACTCTCAGAGCATAAGCTCTGTAGACATTTAAATAATCCTAAATATTTGAATCCAAATGAGTATATGTCTAGGAATGTAGGATACACACATATATTTCTATAGTAGCTTATAAAAAACCTTGGAGGTTTTCATTTCTCAACCTTTGGAGTGTGTAATCATAGTGAAACATGTTCATTCCTGGGCTCTAGCCCTGGAGATTCTAGCTCACATTCCTGGGATGAGTTCAGGATATCACAAAATTTTGCACAGGTGGCTGTGAGGCACAGGACTTAAGGAGACCTATGCTATAGCCTTCCTTAGCAGGGATCTAAGTTCAGCAAATCCTTGGTACTAAAGACTCCAAGAGTCAGACTGAAAAGGTAAAATAGCTTTACAGGGAGTGTGGCACAGCTTTGCTGTTTTAACTCAACAGACTTACTCCTCAAATTATAAAAAGTTATCAGGTTTCATAAAACATAGGATATATATGCAATCCTCTACTGCCAGTTATACAGGCTTCCTCTTTAATTTTGCATAGCACTTGGTCTGGATAAACCAGCATTCAACCTGTGCAGGGATCAGAAATACTGGAACGGCTGCCTTATGACCTTATTTTAGTAACTGGTATGACCATGATAGAAACTCCATAAGACAGTGTGGGGCTCATCAGCTAAAGCCCAACATATTCACATATAGACAGACTAGGGCCCTTCTAGGGGGTGCTTCCCAGATGTTGCTAGTGGTAAAGAACCTGCCTGCCAACACAAGAGAGATGCGGGTTCAATCCCTGGGTCAAGAAGAACTAGATGAGGGCATGGCAACTCACTACAGTATTGTTGTCTGAGAATCCCATGGACACAGGAGCCTGGAGGGCTACAATCCATGGGGTCACAAAGAGTTGGACACAACTGAAGCTACTTAGCATGCACGCACAGGGCCTTTCTAACGAGAAGGCAGCCAGATACCACCTTCTCTTTGGGAATGTTGCCATAATGTGCTGTAAAGTACCTACATGGTAAGATCAGAATCACTGACATTGTGACCCAACACGTTTACTCTGAATTTGTAGTTTTTCATATTATCTATTGGGGAAGGTGATGGCACCCAACTCCAGTACTCCTGCCTGGAAAATCCCATGGACGGAGGAGCCTGGTGGGCTGCAGTCCATGGGGTCTTGAAGAGTCGGACACAACTGAGCGACTTCACTTTCACTTTTCACTTTCATGCATTGGAGAAGGAAATGGCAACCCACTCCAGTATTCTTGCCTGGAGAATCCCAGGGACGGGGGAGCCTGGTGGGCTGCCGTCTATGGGGTCGCACAGAGTCGGGCACCACTGAAGCAACTTAGCAGTAGCAGCATATTATCTATAGTCTCTCTGTCAGAATTACACATGTGCTTATATTTCCTGAATAGATTTTTAAGTGAGATCTTTATACATATAAATAAATATACATAAGGTCTTAGGTGGCGCTAGTGGTAAAGAACATGCCTGCCAATGCAGGAGATGTAAGAGACGTGGGTTCCATTCCTGGGTCGGGAAGATCCCCTGGAGGAGGGCAGCGAAGCCCACTCCAGTATTCTTGCCTGAAGAATCCCATGAACAGAGGAGCCTGACAGGGTACAGTCCATAGGGTCACAAAGAGTGGGACTGGACTAAAGGGACTTAGTAGGCATGCAAGGTCTTGAAGGTTGTTTTCTGCTTTGAGTGTTTTTTTTTTTAACCCAGCAGCAAACTGTTTTAAGAGCCAAATATATTGTCATGTAGGTTAGGCTTCTTTCTAGTATCCCTAGTGGCAATTATTGCTAAATAGTCTTAGGTTCATACATAGAGTATTGTGTAAATTCCTTTATCAACCCACTTTTGAGAAATAATTGCTGAGCTTCACATTTTAGTATCTGTTGATACAATTTACAGCAGCCCACCCTCATATTGCATTTTTAATTTTTACTACTGATAATAATAGTATAACTTTAACAAGCCCTAGCTGTATACCAGACACTGCACCATACTCTTTACATGAAGTATTTTATTTGATCTCACTACAACCCAATGAGGGAGGGTACTGTTGTCATGATCATTTTACAGGTGAGTAAACTGACTTTCGGGAAGTTAAATTACTTATCCTCTGACAAAGCCTGAAACTCATCAAGCCAAGTTTTGAATCTAGGGAATTCTCTTCCCAAAGTCCACCCTCTTAACCACCATGCTGTGGGTTGGTGCCATTTATCATTCACACTTATCAACTGTATTTTTCTTGCGGTCATGCTGTAAGAATCTTTGAACAGTTATTCTATCGTGAATGACCGTCATCAAATACGTCAGCCATATTCTGCTACAGCATCATCTATAAAATCTTTTCAAAACAGATATGGTCATGGGTCTTTTACTTGTAAAACTGTTGTGTTTCTGTGTTTTTAAACCTGTTTTGAGTTACTTCCATAGATGCTGGTGAGACAGAAGAACGCGAGTTTTAGAATCAGATGCTTTGCTTCTGTGGCCCAAGCTGGACATTAACTGCTTTAAGCTACAGTTTGCACATCTTTAAAGGGGAAGTGTGCGTGCTACCTTCTCACTTCCCAGGATTATGTTCTGGCCAAACAAGCTAGTGGATGTGAGAAATGTTTTGAGAATGATGGAGTGATACAGACATTATTATTATTTAATGAAGTGCAGTTGATTTACAATATTGTGTTAGTTTTAAGTACACAGCTGAGTGATTCAGTTTTTTTTTTTCCTAATGATGTCCCATTTTGAGTTATTAAAAGGTATTTACATCATTATTTTATACTTTCATTTCTATACAACTTTTCTGATTAGTTTCACTATAATTCACGATCACAAAATCTCTAAGGGGCCTCCTGGTGAGCCCACCACACACTCCATGTTGGTGAGCTTTCCCGGTCACCGAAATGACTGTCTTACATGGTCTCTCTTCACATGATACCCACCCCAGTTTTAGCTGGGGACCTTGCCTCCTTGCACGTCCTCAAGAAAGCTGCAGCAACCCAAAGGGCCTCCCTAATCACATCACCCCCATAACAACCACACTGTGTCCTCAGGACTTCCTTCCGGTCACCAGGGACCAAGTGTTCCTCTCTCTAGGGACTATCTGCCCTCTGGCGCCCATCTCTTCTCGTGCTTCTCAGGGACTTTGTTCCTCCAATTTTTCCTTCTCTTCAGCTCCATTCATTTCACTTCCTCTACCAGAGAGTGATCCTGTGCCTCCCATACTAAAAAATAGAAAAAACAACTCCCTTAGGACACGTTTTCACATAGGCCCTGCCCTGCTTCTCTGCTCTCCCTAGAAAACTGTTAACACACTCTCCTGGTTCTGCTGCCCATTTTCTGGCTGCCTCTTGTCCACACTTGCTGCTCTTTCACCAAATTTGCTTCATTTTTCTGAACCTCCAAGTACTAGGGTTTGCGCAATGACCCCTAGTCTTCCACGTCCTCATACATTCTCTAAGGAGTCTCATACGGTGTCATGACTTGGGAAAAACCCTGATGCTCTCATGTTGTACCATTCTTTCTCATTTAACCTTGCTCACCCAGGTCAGATCTTTGTGTTTTTGAAATATGCCAAGCTCATTCTCAGAGCCTGGAAGCTTTTTCTCTACCTGGAATGTTCTCCCACTCAACTTTGTGTTTATTTCTCTTGGTTCTTCCTCAATGGTCAGATATTGACTTCAAGGTTACCTGCTCAAAGACACCTTCTCTGAACACCCCCAGTCTCTCTCTCTCTCTCACTGCATCCAGTATGTAACTGTTTGAAAATCACCTACCACTCCATGTGTTTCTTATTTGTGTGTTATCTTTGTTGTTGTTATTTAGTTGCTAAGTCGTATTGGACTCTTCAGTGACCCCATGAACCGTAGCCCTGCCAGGCTCCTCTGTCCATGTGATTTCCCAGGCAAGAATACTGCAGTGGATTGCCATTTACTTCTGGAGGGGATTTTTCCTACCCAGGGATCAAACCCACATCTCCTGCATTGGCAGGCAAATTCTTTACCGCTGAGCCACCCGGGAAGCCTGTGTTATTTTATGCCCCCACTAAACTGTCAACCTACCAGAGCAGATATTCTGTCACATTCACAGCTATATCCTTTGTGCCCAGAATCGTGTTGGCTCAATAAATAGATGCTGAGTGAAGCAGGGTGTTTTTTATGTATTTGGATAATGCTAGATGTTACTTTCACATTGAAATAAATCTCCTAGTAATAGAACCTGCCTCTTATCAGTCATGAGTACCCTTTCCTATATAACTCTAGGGTTTTCTGTCTTGGGGATCATTCTGCTTACATTCAGAACAATGGATATTTTGTTCCATTTCCTATTTTCTGGGAAGCCAAAGCTCATTAAGCCCCTTCCCCATTAAGACCCTTGGGACCAAAGCAATTACTAGGAGGACAATGGGTATTATGTGCTCCTACACTTCTCAGAAATGATGCCTGCATCTCACAAATGGCAAGACCAGGGTCTGCAGTAATTATTTTTATTCTCATTGTTTTGACACTACAGATGAAATAACTTCATATGCCAGTTCCTAAGAGCCATACAAGAACCATAGTTGTCCTAAGTTGGCACCAGGAGAGAAGTTCAATCCTGCTGTCTTCTGCTAACTCCGAGTGGGGCCTCAGTATTTGCCATTTGAATTCTCCCTGGCAGCCGCTTCCCTTTGAATTTAGAGAGTGGCGCTTTCAACTTTGTGAATGAAACATGGGGCCAGCAGAGTCAGAAGCCCAGGCCTCCTTCCCGCTGGCACCCAGTCTTCACGGTTTCCTGTGTTAGTTGCCTTCATGAGCAGCAGAAACTCGAAGGACAATGCTATATAAAAGAGACACTTGATCTGATCCATGAAACTCAGACCTGTCGTCATCTTTCATGCACGCCAGGAGGCCTGTCAATAGGACTGCCCTTCAGAACTGTCCCCAGATGCTCAGGAATATTGCATCTCCCTGTTAACCTACATAAAGGGAGGATGGGATAAATGTGTGCTGACATTAAAAAAAAAAAAACAAGTGTCTCTCAGTGTCTGTGATCTCAGAGAGGTCGGTGTTGCTGCAGATTTGCAGGAACAGATGTGCACGGTGAGAGGGTGCCGCCTGGAGGCACCACTGGGCAGATGGATTCATTACACCACCTAATGAAAAGCACTGACTCAACTGTGGCCTGAGGGAGGGAAGGTTAGAGTCATCCAGACACTTGGACACGTGTGTACACAGAGATATGAAGATGGGGGAATGACAGGATGGGCCAGGTAAGAGATGCTTGCGATCCTCTGAGAATGGCCAGAGAGCTCTGCCTGCATCCAGTTTATGCCCAGACCTGCTGCTGCATGGGAGCCAGTATAGCAAGGTGTCATGACCAGCAATAGTCATTACATATTAGACAAACCCATGATGAAACAATAGGTGGGAATAGGCTGAAATAGATATAGACAGGTACAGCCTGGTGGCATTCTGTTTCCTAATAATTACTAGCTGGCCACCTTGGGCATTTTAATTAACTACCTAAGCCTCAGCTTGCATGCTCCTGCTTAGTTGCTAAGTTGTGTCTGACTCTTTGCAACCCTGTGGACTGTAGCCTGCCATGCTCCTCTGTCCATGGGATTTTTCCAGGTAAGAGTACTGGAGTAGGTTGTAATGTCCTCCTCCAGAGGACCTTCCTGACCCAGGGATTGAACCCACATCTCTTGCATATACTGCTTGACAGGCAAGTTCTTTACCACTGAGCCACCTGGGAAGCCCAAGGTGGTGCTTGGGCGGTAATAGAGGTAGTAATAGTATCCATCTCATAGGGTTAATGAGAGGGTTAAAGGTCAGGATATACAAAAACCTTAAGGCTTGAGAAGCACTGAGCTTGCCCATTTCTGGACAAAGTCTCTACCAATTCCAAAGGTAATAAATGAATCCCACTGTATCTGTCACCCTGACTTCCTAGACCCTGCACTATCTGAACATCTGCCTCCAAAAACCCATATCAGCATTTTTAGCAGTTCCTCCACAAGTTGCTCTTTCCTCCATAATCCCAGTCTTTCAACCCGAAGGCAGTTCACTGGATTTTATGAACAAGAGCAAAACAGAGATGAGAGACCATCCTTTCTAACACTGAGGAGTGTTATTCACATGTCAAATGGCCCGAGTCTCAGTCACAGCATATCACTGTCATTGCTGAATAATGTTGTAGACAGATAGGAATTCAGTACACTGCCCTGGGGTAGGGAGTATGGTGATCTCCAGACAACAAAAGCACGAAGTTAGATCATATGCTTCTCCTGCCTCCTTCTGAAGTTTTGCTGCTAATGATGCTTAAATTGTCCGGCCTGTAAGTTCAACGGCCAGTAAAATATTTTAAAATAAAGTTTTAAAGGACTTGTATTTGTTGCATAAAGACATTTCCAGAAAGGTTAAATGTATTGTTTGGGACCGCAATAAGTTCACAAGTTTCTTAAATCCTGAACCTGCACATGGCTTAGAAGTAGTATTAATAATAATAATCATTGTAATTGTAATAGAAATTGTCAGGATTGAAGCCACCATTTCTTTACAAATATTACTGCCAGATATTAAGAGTCAGATATTATTTCCATTTTTACTTTCTGAAGAAGTAAGATCTGGTTCCTGATATGGTGACCATGATTAAACCTCAGTAACAGCTCAACCTGTCAAACCACCCAACATACACACACATGCACTGATATTAAATTTGGGTTCACTGCTAAATGGGCTAAAAATAAGAATAACTTCAGTCAAATGCAACCACATCAGAGAGTTCACACTAAAAAAGTCACTTTCAGAAAAGGAATGCACTGAAAGGTCAGATGGAAATTTCCCTTTCCCACCCCCAAGTGCTCAAAGAGTGAATAAATATATACCTCTCTATTAGGCCAGGGATCTTCAAGAGGCGGCTGTGGGCAAGAATCATGACTCCTTTGATCTGTAGAACCTGTTTTAAAAAGAAACATGAAAATAGGTGCAAGGATTCAGTGAGGTGGGAGTGAGGTGATTTTCCACCATCTGAGGTCAAGGGTAGAGGATGTCATTTATTTCCTATATAAACCTCAAAATCAACTTTCCAAAATAGAAAAAAGAATTAAAAGTGGAGTTGCTTGAATTGACTCTCTGGCCCTATGTGATTTTTCTGTTCTCTTTGTTGACATTATCCATCCAAGTTAACTTACCACTCAGAAAAAGTGATGAGGAAAATTAGACAATGTTTTCAGAAAGCCCACATTGTTCTAATGGTCATTCACTTTTCCTCAATAATTTTGACTTTGTTAATAAAGCTTAGCCGATAGTATTGTACTGGAGAAGGAAATGGCAACCCACTCCAGTGTTCTTGCCTGGGAAATCCCATGGACAGAGGAGCCTGGCGGGCTCCAGTCCAAGGGATCACAAGAGTTGGACACGACTTGGCAAGTAAACCACCACCAGGAATAAGCATTGTACTTTGAGGTAAATGTTAAACTAGACCAATCCACCAGTGGGCAGCCATTCCTTTCTAGGAAATGAAGTAAATAATTAGAAAAATGGAGAAACATTTTCCACAGCCTTTGCTTCCTGCTTTCCCTTCCTTCTTTCTGTGTAATTTCCTTACACAAAGTACTTTCTTTGATGTGTGCACTTAATGAGAAGCCTTATCTCTTGCCCTGAAATAATCAACCAGGTGAAGGGAGTTCTCTGTTTTAATTTTGTCTCTCAGAGCACTGCTTTTGTCTTTTTCCCTTTTTCTATTCTCTTTTTCAAAAGAGTTGGTGGAACATTTCAAATGTGTTATGTTAATACAGAGCAGTAAAAATACATGTTCCAATTGTTTTATTCTACCATCTTGAATGAAAATCCGATTGGATAAATGTTTTCAAATGGCCGTTTATCTATAATGTAACACTAAAACGTTAAATATAAGATAAACCCAAATGAGTTCTATGGGGGAAAAAATCACCAGCTTATTCAAAGAGTTTTATCTATTTCTTATTTCAGCTAAACATTCATTGCCTTGCCCCCCTTCCTCCTCAAATTTTCCATCTCCACAGGATGGACATTAACTCTGAATGTTTGAGAAAACCAACTTAGGTACAGCACAATTTCATCTTATCCAAAGTTTTTTTTTTTTTCTTCAGTTTTTGCCTGTGCCGTGTGGCATGTGGGATCCTAGTTTCCCAACCAGGGATCAAACCAGCATCCCCTGCACTGGAAGCTCAGAGTCTTTACCACCAGACCACCATGGAAGACCCTGTCTGCAACTTTGCTTTCTGAGGTTTCAGTTATTCACAGTCAACCACAGACCAGAATATTAAGTGGAAAATTCCAGAAATAAAGAACAAGCCTTTTTTTCTTCCGATTTCTTTTTTTTTTAACTTTTTATTTTATATTGGAGTATTGTTGATTTACAACATTGTGTTAGTTTTGTGTGTAAATTACTTGCTGTTCAGATAGGCATGAAGAAATCTTGTTCCCAGTCATGATGAATCATCTCTTTGTTCAGCGCATCCCCATGCTGTATTCTCTACCTACCCATTAGTCACTAAGTGGCCATCTGGGTTGTCAGATCAACTGTCATGGTATTGCAGTGCTTGTATTCAAGTGACCCTTATAACTTTTGTTACAACTTGTGTAGTGTCATAATTGTTCTATTTCACTATTAGTTATTGTTAATCTCTTACGGTCCCTAATTTAACGTTTTTTAATTTATTTTTGACTGTGCTGGGTGTTCGCTGCTGGTCAGGCCTTTCTCCAGTTGCAGTGAGCAGGTGCTGCTCTCGAGTTGCAGCGCACAGGTTTCTCAGTGCAGTGGCTTCCCCTGCTGTGGAACACGAGCTCTAGGGCGAGTGGGCTCCAGTAGCTGTGGTTCCCAGGCTCTAGAGCACAGGCTCAGTCGTTGTGGCACAGGGGCTCCGTTATCCCCGGGATGTGGAATCTTCCCAGATCAAGGATCGAACCCATGTCTCCTGCATTGGCAGGTGAATTCTTTACCACAAAGGCCACCAGGGAAACCCCCCCTAATTTAACTTTATCATAGGTATGTAAGTATAGGGAAAAACATGACATATATAGATAGGGTTGAGTACTATCCGAGGTTTCAGGCATCCACTGGGGGTCTTGGAATGTATTTCTTGAGGATAAAGAGGGGCTACTGTATTTTATTTTTGTAACTTTACAGTAACTCAATAATGGAATTTATAGCATCTACAAGGAACCCTCTGTGTTCTAATCAATTGCAGCTCTTCCGCTCTGAGTACCAGCACCAGACGTTATGCTTCCCACGAGCCTTTGATTAACACAGCACCAGTGCCCCAGACAGAAACTGAAAAAGCAGCAAAGACATAAAGCTTTTTTTTTTTTCCAGCACCGAGTTAATGTTGGTCTAGCAGAAAGAAATTGCATGGAGAAGTTGACTATCATCACATGGCTGGCTCTTTCAGACTGATCTGAGTTTTCCACTTGAAGGATTCTAAGCACTCAGAATGTCATGTGTAACCTCAAAACATCCTATGCAGTGGCCTGGTTCTCAGAGACTGGATTCAAGGAGTTCTCTCTCTCAAAATCAAGCTGGAGCTGGAGGCCTGGGAAGGGCTATGACTGTGTTCTGAAAGAACCTTGTCCAAGGTATGTTAGGAAAGAAACTTCTCATGGCCTAGGGAACATCAAGAACCTCTCGTGCTCATTCAGAGTAAGAAAACATTAGAAACCCCACTGCCATATGACTTGCAGGCTAGAACCTTCTGGCCATAGACACAAACACTTGTACAAAGTAATCTGACCATTCAAGACAAGCTTTTGGTGAATTCAGACTTAAGCACTGCATTTAGCATAATTTAACCTGAAATTGTTTTTCATTTGATTCCACTTTTCAAAGAAAAGGAGTCTGGGGTTTAAAAACTGTAACCTTCAAGCTCTACACTGAAACAAAGTCATGTATTTTACTAAATAAATATAATCAAGACCATGCAAAACTCAAAATTGTTTCCAGATTGTAACTACTATTGCCTGTCTACCTGTTTTGGCTGAGTGCCAAAGCATTGATGCTTTTGAACTGTGGTGCTGGAGAAGACTCTTGAGGGGGAGTCCAGGGGACTGCAAGGAGATCAAACCAGTCGATCCTAAAGGAAGTCAACCCTGAATATTCATTGGAAGGCATGATACTGAAGCTCCAATACTTTTGTCACCTGATATGAAGAGCCGATCCATTGGAAAAGACCCTGATGTTGGGAAAGACTGAGGGCAAAAGGAGAAGGGGGCAACAGAGGATGAGATGTTTAGATAGCACCACCAACTCAGTGCACATGAATTTGAGCAAACTCCAGGAGATAGTGAAGGACAGAGGAGACTGACGTGCTTCAGTTCGTCCATGCAGTCACAAAGAATCAGACACAACTTATCAACTGAGCAACAACAAAACCTGTTTCTGGCTCAAACCCTTAATGCCTGTTACCAAAGCTCAGGTACAGAATCGGTATGCTCGTCTAAGGATAGGGAGGACCATAGCCCAAGGCCAGGAAACCTTAAGGTGTGAAGAGAAGACAAACTGGAAAAGACAAATGCCCAATCTTAAATCATATGGTCAGACTCTATGTATAGCCCTGACTTTTAGCACAAGACTGTAAAATAATAATTATATATGTATTTGTTGTAATGGTTAAATATCACCAAGTCGTGTCCGACTCTTTTGCAACCCCATGGACTGTAAATCAATGATAACAATCCCTCCATCTATACTTTGTTGTTCAGTCACCAAGTCATGTCTGACTCTTTGTGGATCCTTTGTATGGATCCATCTATACTAAGTCAGATCAATTATCTTCATGAACTCAT
Organism: Giraffa tippelskirchi; assembly: GCF_054371585.1. Lineage (NCBI taxonomy): Eukaryota > Metazoa > Chordata > Mammalia > Artiodactyla > Giraffidae > Giraffa > Giraffa tippelskirchi. The sequence goes on from NC_137283.1 coordinate 125,173,980, forward strand.
CACCACTGACTGCTGTTTCTTCTCTTTTACACGCTCACTCTCCCATGTCCCTCCAAGTCTTTCCACTTCTTCCTTTGCTCCACCCTTTTTTTCCATAGTCCAAGGCCAATGCTGTTATTACATTAAACCTGACCAAGTCACTATTGCCCTATGTTGTCTGACTGCCTCTAGCCTTTTTCCAATCCATCCTATTGTTGTTGTGCTAGTAACTCAGTCGTGTCCAACTCTCTGCGACCCCATGGACTGTAGCCCACCAGGCTCCTCAGTCCATGGAATTTTCCAGGCAAGAATACTGGAGTGGGTAGCATTCCCTTTTCCAGGGGATCTTCCTGACCCGGGAAGCAAACCTGGGTCTCCTGCATTGCAAGCAGATTTTTTTTTTTTTACCGTGTGAGCCACCAGAGAAGCCAACCCTATCTATCATACATCTCCTCATTGAGCTATTTTCTTAAAATGCCATGTTTTCATCATGTTAGCTCCGTGCATAAGAACCAACAAGGACTTGTCATAGCTCACAATCTTCAGTCTGGTGCTCAAGAGCTCTTCTCCATCTGGCTCTGCCCTCATCCTTACAGCATCACTCCCCATCACTCCCTTTGAGGGAACGGCCTCCCTCCCATAGTCTGTTAGGATGTTTTCCAGTGAAAGTCTGTCAACCTGAGATTCTAAGTGTTCACTTCTGCTGGGAAAAGGGGGAAGAGATTGAAAGGGACTGAGCTGGGAAAGAGCAGACATTCTTTGGATTTAAAATCCATCAGATGTCTTTGCAAATGAGCTGGGGGTGGAGATGCCTCCCTCTCGGATTGGAAAGGGGAATTCAGTGGGGTGTTGTGTTGGGGCAGGTCTTAGAAACAGAGCCTTCTGTGGCTAAGACCGGGACTGGGCTTGAGGCACATGGCTCCATTGCCTGTCTGCAGGGAAGGCAAGTCTGATGTCAGCTCAGTTGCCTACCCAAAATCATGGATGGAGACAGAGACAAGCATCACAACCTTAACAAACTGCGAGTGAATACACTTCAGGTAGAATTTTCAGTGCCGTGTCCTATGGGAAGCCTTCTCTGACCATATATCCTGTCTGTACAACTTTGCCTGAGCTCTTGTAGCATTCCACAGTGACCTGAACCAGAGCTCTGAACTCACGGAAGGTGAGTCTCTCTGTTTTCTCACCTGTCTCCTCCGCTCCTAAGGATACTCGTCACACAATGTCTGGTATGTGGAGCAGCTCCATAAATGAAGCCAAGTGGTTCTGAAAGGAAAAGCCAGGGCAAGAGTAAAGTAGATTGGAAACTTTCCTTGCGAGCAGGACTTTGTCATTCACATCTTCCCTCCACAGAGCCAAGTTCTGGACCACACACAAAGAAGGCACTCACTGAGCAAGTCAGTGACCTATAAGCCAATGTCATTTGTAAAAAATTAATTAATTTACTTTAATTGGAGGATAATTACTTTACAATATTGTGATGGTTTTTGCCATACATCAACATGAATCAGCCACAGGTGTACATGTGTCCTCCCTATCCTGAATCCCCCTCCCACCTCCCTCCCCACCCCATCACTCTGGGTTGTCCCAGAGCACTGGCTTTGGGTGCCCTGCTTCATGCATTGAACTTGCACTGGTCATCTATTTTACATATGGTAATATACATGTTTCAAAGCCATTTTTTTAAATATTGCTATTGGACCCTTTTATTTCTTTCTCAGATTAAATGTGAGAGTCCGACACTGTGACTATTGTAACTCTAAGAGCTTTGTTCTCAAAACTAATGGTTAAAATGATGCCAATCAAATTTTCACACATGCAGCTTTAGTGCAACTATCCTCAGAGCACAGACAGATACGTTTAGCCTTCCACATCATGGCGCACATGACTCTGGAGCAATTGCAAGGTTGCTGTGGCTTCCAGACGGGGCTACAGCAGCACCCCAGAGCTCCCCTAACTGGACGTGTTGCTAGTGAGGGGAGGGGTCTGCCATCGCCTTTCTGTGTACACATCGCTCTCTGAGGCACACGTGCTCTTGTTTAAAACACAGCTTAGACTGCTGGGCGGGAAAATTCTAGCCTGCAGGGTCCAACTTCAAAAACTGAAAAAAAAAAGAGAACGCCCAAGCCTGGTTTCCACTTCGGCCTTAACTAGCTCCTATTGTGCTCCATATGGCAGGACATATGTTTCTCACTACACAAATTTAAAACATCTGAAAATAATATTTTCCTGATTGAGCAGCCATTAGGGATGAGGCAGCATTTTTTGAGCGAAAGCTTGAGTCAGTGGCAAATCTAAGAGGCAGCAACGCAAGCACAAGGGTCACAGTTCACTGTGGCTCAGCTACAGTCCAAGGACAGCCTTCAAGTCCTGGGATAGGAAGCTGAGCATCATCACACTGCCCCCAGCCCGCACCACAGGCCCACAAACATGCTTCTCTGCCTGGAGTATGAACTTCATAATAAAAAATTGAACAAACAGTGCACATTATGTAGAAAATAGAATTGAAATATACTTATTTGAATAGATTCATTTTTGTGATCTTATCTCTGTTCTCCATAAACTAGTCTTTAGACCTTGGAGAATTGTGGAAGAAGAAGTGGAAAACCTTTCTCATAAATTACCCTGGATTGGGCTGGAGTGGGGCAACTCTTAGATGAAGAAGTGATACAGTTTTGCTGCTGGTATGGTCCTGTAATGCCCTGAGATTCTGGAAGGAACTGCATGGCAAGGAGAGGGAAGTCCTCAGGTAGGAGATGTTTGGAGTCTTCCGGTTAGGAAAGGGTAAATGCAGAAAGAATGATGTTAAAGTCCAAGGCAGCCCCGTTAATTATGAATGCTGAGCTGGACAGCTGAATGCAGCAGTAGCAGCAGCATCCCATAAGAGGCCTGGAGTGAGGGAAACCTTCTCACTGAATTCCTGAGTCAGGGAACTCTGCAGAGTCAGCATGCAGCCACCCCGGTAAAGGAGTTTCCAGTGAGCCAAGAGAGCTGCCCTGGGTCCAGATAGAGAGGAAAGAAGGAAGGAGGGACAGAAGGAGAAGGAAAAGAAAGAAAGAAGGAAGAAAAGAAGAAAGGAATAGAGAGAAGGAAGAAGGAAGGAGGGCGAGAGGGAAGTGATTTGGAGGAAGCCTGGAAGAAGGACCACATTCACACCTGCTTCAGAGCAAGGGCACGTGTTCTCTCTCATCGTTAAGTGTCACCGACCATTCAGATGCCCACTCCATCCCTTAGTTTTCCTAACATACCATGTATTTTTCTTATCTTGTTTTCTTCCTCCCCGACTAGAACACTAACTCCATGAAGAAAGGAAGACACTGTTCATTTGGTTTGCAGTGCTGTGCCCTCTAAAATGAAGTGTCTGAAACATTGCCCTCATTCCAGTTGTCCTCTCATGGCCTTGAGTTGATGAGGGAGGTACAATCAATCACACGCAGGAGAAGAGGCAAAGAAGTCAATAGGAAACTCCTGGAGCCCTGGAAGGGCGAGGAGGGAAACCTCTCCCCAAAGGAAGCAGCCCCCGGGTGGCTCCCACACTTCTGGCACTCTTGGTCCAGCTCAGATGACACACCTCACCCATACCAAGTCTTCTTGTTCTCCCAGCAGCCCTCTGAGGCATGGACTATTTCTACCTTTGTATTTTACATAAGATAACTGAGAAGCAGAGAGGTAAAGAATTTGATTGAGGCATTTATAATACTGTTGTCATTTTTGTACCTAAAAATGATCAAATATGGACCCTACCATAGGGTTTGACCTAACTGCATGCCTGAGATCATTAAATTTCTTAAATGGCAGAAGACAGATGCAAATGTATGTCTATCCACCTGACTCCCAAGTTCAAGGGCAAAACCATTCCTATAGAAGGATGCCATGGGGAACCCATGTCCTTAGATCTCGTTAGTACAGTCACACAATGAGGCCTTGGAGAGAGAAGAGAGGATTGGAAATAATTGCCTGTGTGAGCTACAGCCATATGGTCTTCCTAAAATACCTCAATTTTAAAATGAAGACTCCTTATTCAGCCTTAAAAAAGAATGAAATTCTGACACATGCTACAGCATACATGAACCTTGAAGACATTATGCTAAGTGAAACAAGCCAGACATAAAAGGACAGTGTATGATTCCACTTATATGAGGTACCTATAGGAAAGAAATTCATACAGACAGCAAGTAGAATAGTGGTTGCCAGGGGCTGGGGGGAGGGAAGGTGGGGTGGGAGGTTATTGTATAATAGATCCCGAGTTTCAGTTGGGAAAACTGAAAGTGTTCTGGAGATGGATGGTGGTGATGGTCATACAACAATGGGAATGTACTTAATGCACACTTAAAAATGGTTAAAATGGTAAATTTTATGTTGTGTGTATTTCACCCCAATGGGGAAAAAAATGAAGACAGTTCTTGCTTCAGTTGGAATCTGTCCAGTAATGAGCATCATTGGCTACTTTGATGCTTAAAAAAAAGAGACTATTATTTCAAGCTTATGCCTTTATGACATAAAGCATACACATGTATACAAATACATTTGTGTGTACTCTCTGCAAATACTGCTAATAAAGATAACAAACACTTATCCAGCATTCACCTCTTGCCATACTCGATTAAATGCTACATGTGTAGAAGGCATTCACAAGAGCCCTGCAAAACAGGTATCTGGATGGTCTGTTTTGTTTCACACGCCTTGCCTTATAATGAATATATATGCAAGAGTCCAGTCACCTTTTTCCTTCTATGCAGAGAGTCCCTGGAGAGCTCCAAGAACAAAAGCCTGTACAGAAAACAGATTCGAAGCAGAGCCTTGTCCTCAAAAAATTTTTATTAAGTGAATAACCACACAACCCAAGAAGAGTTCCTTGGGTTTTCTGATTATATTCCTTAATGTTTGTGTCATCAGAGCTTTAAATAAGGGGGAAGTGAAAGAAAAAAAAATATCATGGTGAAAATTTCTGCCAAAATGCATTCTGATATTTTTACAAAGTAGAAACATGACTAAATATAGCCTACAAAAGCTGGCTATATTTAGAAACGGCCTTTTTGTTTGTTTCACCAGTAGTGTAGTATTGTAAGAAGGTCTCAGCCTTTTCCAATGAAGGAAATCTCATGCAATGGTTTTGGGGAGTCTCGCTGTTGTTTCTGTGGGTGATATTCCCACCCCTTGCTACTCCCAGCCCAGCTCCTTAGAAGCAGTGCTCTCATAGTTTCAAAGGACATTTTTAGTTTCTTCTGGCACACGAACTGGGTTAGGATAGTCAGCTAACAATTCTCTATAATTGTCACACTTAGTGCTCAGAAACTGGAGGAAAAATGACTGAAGCTCCAGTCACAAAGCTCTTGGTAAAGGTGTGATGTCTGTCAGCTCTTTAAGAGTTAAGCAGCATATCTTGCACTTTCAAAGCCCGTTGTTTTGCAAGAAGTCTTAGGTGCAAACAATGAGACAAAAGCATGCTTGGTGAAAGACAATGACATCCATTCAAATGCCTCTCATTATAAGCTCCTATTTTGCAGAGCCTTGTATCCAAAATTATCCTGTTCTATTAACTAGTCTGGTATAGTCTTAAAAAAAGATTTTTTTCCCTTAAATGTGGAGTTAGGGGGTGGAGAAAAAATTAAAACAGAAAGACATCGCTTTCAATTCATTCAGTCCCAGCGTTTGCGGTTGAAGAGATGGTTTCTAGTCACAGTCCCTTTCAGCGCTTTATGGGAAGAGTTAAAGTCTTCCCAGAAGTGTAGATTCTCAAGTGCCCACTTGAGGTTTACAATAACCACTTCTCTACCAATGGAGTAGCCCCCATAGTAAGAGACAGAGACAAAAGTTCTTCTGTTTCTTTTCTTCCTTTTTCTTCCTTCCTTCCTACCTTTCTTCCTTTCATTCAACTTGTTGAACATGATTTGTTACAAAAATCCTGGAAATTGGAGAGGAAAACATCTTGTTAGTTCTCTGGAGCACTCCATTTCTGCCTCCTTCAACACATTCCTCAGAGATTAATTCCATCAGATTTTAAATCGGGTGAACGAAGTCATGTCCACCACTTCCCAGGGAGCTGAGCCCACAATTTATGAGATTTTGTGGTCAGGATGTTTAGACTTTTGGTCTGTGGTTCCAGCTTATTGCAGTTCGAGTTCACAGGGCCTCAGAGTGTGAGGGAAATGAATGGCAGGAAGCTGATCTCTGGGCAAAGCCTACAGCAAGGAGGTGGCAGTGGCAGGACTGGCTGATCACTGGGCTGGGGGCCTGGATTAGGGAGAGGAGTTTTAAGGACTCCTGGATGAGAGCACGGGGTGCCCTGGGTGCAGCCTATGTGATTCACCTGCCAGTGGACAGCCCATCAGACTGGGAACTCTGAACTCAAGGCCCTTTACAGACTTCACCAGCAGTAGCAAAGGTAACCAACCAACCACGAAACAAGATGAGTTTCCACCATGTTCCATGTGAAAAGGTCCAGGTTGATGGTGTCGATGTGAAAAACATCTAAAAGTTGAGAGTTGTTTTATTTGGTGGGAAGTTTTAGGACTTCAAGACCAGGAGCTAGCATCTCAAGTGACCTGGAGAGAACTGCTCTGAGGAGGTGAGGAGAGAATCAGGTTATAGAGTAGTCTTACAACAAATGCCAAGTAGTTTTGACATCAAAAGATTCTTATTAATTAAAAGCAGATATCCCAAGTTAAGGAATTTAGCACTTTTCTATGTTTGGGCAGATGCAGGAGTCTGGGCTCACTGAAATCATTCCTTTCACAGGCATCTCAGCTCTCTGGGGCCAGTATCCTGCATTTTTTCACCTCCTGCGTTTCTCAGTCTTCACTATAGGGAGTGTCTGCAGCCTGGATTGCAGGTATTGTTCTCCTTTTTGTGTGTATTTGTGTGTGTATTAGTAGCTCAGTCATGTCTGACTCTTTGTGACCTCATGGACTGTAGCTCACCAGGCTTTTCTGTCCATGGAATACTCCAGACAAGAATACTGGAGTGGGTTGCTATTCCCTTCTCCAGGGGATCTTCCAAGGGAATCGAACCAAGGTCTCCCACATTGCAGGCAGACTCTTTACCATCTGAGCCACCAGGGAAGCCCTTGAGTGTTCTTAGGGCTCAGGAATTCACATTTGGAGGGTTGGAATTGCTGATGACTGTGACATCTTTGTTTACTGATAGGGCAGGAAATACTCCATTTCTCAGTGGGCACACCATGGCCCTGCCATCATGGGTGATAATTTCCTCCTGCAGTCATCTTTTCACTTAAATCATTAAAGGGTTATATTTAATATATCTATGTAATTGCTGTGCCCTGGTTCCATCAACCTGTAAAAATCAAGAGCGGCCACACTGAGGCCTAAATGACAAGGGCTTCAAGCCTCCATTGCTTCCAGCAAGACTTCCAGTTTTTTCCAGAGTATCTTTCCAAATATTTCAGTACTTCTCCAGAGCTGTCTATATGTATCCAAGAACGAGAGTTCATTATCATCCCTAGACAGTAGCTACAGAAACCCAAACAGAGCCCTCTATGTCTGATTCCCAGATGTCTAGTCTACTCTAGCAGCCTGCTCAATTAGCATTCCAAGGACCATAAGGCCATGATCAAGCTACTTGTCCACTGATCCTCATGCCTTGCTGTCACCACTATCACCATCTGCTCCAACACAGAACTACCCACCTTCACCACCCTGGGGTAGACTTTCGACAATTTGCCTGGCTAGTGTAGTTCCTGGTGGTGAATGGAGATGCTCCTCTGTTATTCTCTGCAGGTAAGACCCACAGCACCATTTCTTGGGCCCCAAATATTATAGCATTTTGACCGAATATCACAGCTCTTCCAGTTGCCATGTTTGCAGCTATTTCCCCAAAGCTCTCGCTTGGCAACAGGTGGCTGCCTCTGCAGAGTTGCTTGTATCTTTCCCCGGATCTGCCCTGGCCAGTCCCGAGTCCAACTTACCTCTTCAGACCCTCCTCTAGCCAGAGGCCCCACTATTGTCTCCCTCAAACTTATATGGGGGCTTCCCTGGTGTCCCAGTGATTCAGTCTGCCTGCCAAAGCAGGAGACACGAGTTCAATCTCTGGTCCGGAAAGATCCCTGGGACAGCTAAGCCTGTGCCTCACAGCTACTGAGCCTGTGCACCCTAGAACCTACGCTCAGCAACAAGAGGAGCCACCACAATGAGAACCCCAAGCACCACAACTAGAGAACAGCCCCACTTGCCACAACTCGAGAAAGCCCACCTGCAGCAATAGAGACCAAGCTCAGCCAAAAAATAAAAATAAAAAGGTTCATCTGGGACGCTGCAGGCCAGAAGTCAGAGTTTCATGTCTCTATTTCTCCTTTGTAAGGCTTCCCTGGTGGCTCGGACAGTAAAGCATCTCCCTACAATGCGGCAGACCTGGGTTCGATCCCTGGGTCGAGAAGATCCTCTGGAGAAGGAAATGGCAACCCACTCCAGTACTCTTGCCTGGAAAATGCCATGGACAGAGGAGCCTGGCAGGCTACAGTCCATGGGGCCGCAAAGAGTCAGACATGACTGAGCACACATACACGCAAGGTTACATAAAGCCTCGAATACAAATGGCTATATTGGGGGAAAGATAATGCTTTTAGTATCTGAGCCCCAGACACTGAGTTAGTCAATATTATCCTGGTTTGAAAGCAAACTGGATCAGATTCTTTGTGCCCAGTCAGACTGTGGTGATCAAATACCTATGACCATTCATTCCTCCATTTATTGATCCAGCATTTATTGAACACCTCTTAGGTGCCTGGCACTCTTTTAGGCTTTGGAAACACAATGATGAATAAAACAAGATCCATTAACTCAAAGGAGTCTATGGGAAAAGACAGCTACGTACGTTTCTTACAATATAGTGTTATAATGTTGTCTATGATAGGGCTATACCATGCTATGGAGAGCAGAAAAATGGAAGATACCTTCTGTCCGGCAGGATCAGGGATCTCAGAATCAGCTTCTCAGAACAGAAGACATTTAGGCTGGGTGCTGAAAGATGAATGGGAGTGCCTTAGGAAGCAGGTGTAAAGAATTCCAGAGGGGGGGCTGATAACAAGCATTGGCCCAGAGGCATGGAATGTCAGCACCTACTTAGGGAAGCATTGGAACTATGTGTGGCTGGGGCACAAAGACAAAGAACAGACTGGAACAGCAGGAAACAAGGTTGGTCAGATTCACTGGAGTCACTCACAAAGCATTTAATAAGTCCTTCTAAGAACCTGAGATTTTGTTCCATTCAGAAAACATTTCTTAAGCACCTGCTAGATATCTGACATTCTGTTGGACAAATACCAAGAGTAGAAAGATGACTAAAGTGTGGTCCCTGTATTTTAGAAGGTGAAGTCTCCCTTGGGGAGACAAACTTATAGAGCTAATTTCAATATAAGGCTAGGACATGGATACACATAGAATGCTCTGGGGCAAACAGACTGGAAGGAGAAAGGGTGGGGGCATGTCAGGAGTACACTTCCTGGAAGCATTCCAGCTGAAGTTTAATCTTGAAGGATGAGTGGATATAAACCAGCAATGAAAAAGGAGGCAAAGCTGTCTAGGCAGATGGAAGAAAACCACTGTGAGCAAAGACACAGTGACCCCCAAAAGCATCATTTATTGTTTTTCTGTACTTTGGAGGAGGAGATAAGTATCTCTATGTTGCTGAAATAAGAAGCAAGAAGTTGGAAGTCACAGGAGGTAAGGAAGGGGAGAGAGGAAGAGCTAGGGCACTGTGGGCCTGATATGCCAGGCTAAGACCTTTAGACTGTCTTGTAGGAAACAAGGAGCTATATAGAAAAGTTGTAGGTAGAGGAGGGATATGATCAATTTTGCATTTTAGATGGATCACTCCAGTGGCAGTGGTACGAGGTTATTGCAATGTCCAGGCAAAAGATACGAAAGGCCAAAAGGAAAGGGATGCAGCCAGAGATGACTTGGTTGTTTGTGTTATTTTCTATTGAGCTAATTTCTTAATGACACTACTGGGCTAAATTTGACACTTTAGGTCCATATCTGTTGTTAGTTCCTATCCCATCAGTTCAGTCGCTCAGTCGCATGGACTGCAGCATGCCAGGCTTCCCTGTCCATCACCAACTCCCGGAGCTTGCTCAAACTCATGTGCATCAAGTCAATGATGCCACCCAACCATCTCATCCTCTGTTGCCCCCTTCTCCTTTTGCCCTCAGTCTTTCCAAGCATCAGAGTCTTTTCCAGTTAGTTCTTCGCATCAGGTGGCCAAAGTATTGGAGCTTCAGCATCAGTCCTTGCAATGAATACTCAGGACTGATTTCCTTTAGGAATGACTGGTTTGATCTCCTTGCAGTCCAAGGGACTCTCAAGAGTCTTCTCCAACACCACAGTTCAAAAGCATCAATTCTTTTTAGCCCCTGGACAGAAAGAAAATGACAGCTATAAGAGTGAGTCTAGAACCCATGTTCAAAGCAGCATTAGTCACCACAGCCAAAGGTGGAAGCAACCCAGATGAATGGATAGAGACCTCCCATGTGATCCAGTGGCTAAGATTCCATGCTTCCAAGGCAGGGGGCACAGGTTCAATCTTGGTTGGGGAACTAAGATCCTACAGGCTTCAACTAAAGATCATGCATGTCTCAACAAATATAGAAGATCCCCAATACTGTAATTAAGACCTGGCACAGCCAAATAAATAAATATTAAGGAAAAAACAGATGAATGGGTAAATAAAGTGTGGTGTATACACACAATGAAATATTATTCAGCCTTAAAAATGTAGGAAGCTCTGACACACGCTATAACTTAGATGAACCTTGAAGACATCTTGCTAAGTGAATAAGCTGGTCAGGTAAGGACAAGTGTATGATCTCACTTACGTGAGGCAGCTGGGAGAGTCAAATTCATACAGACGGAAGCAGAATGGTGGTTGCCAGGGGCTGAGGGAAGAGGGGAGAACGGGAACTTAAATTTTTAATTGTGATGGCATTTCAGATGAAAAAGATGAAAATTTTCTGGAGATGAATGGAGGTGGTGACGGCTATACAACAGTGTGAGTGTACTTAATGGCACCAAAGTGTACAATTAAAAATGGTTCAAATGGTCAAATTTCTGTGTACTTGACCACAATTGAAGAAAAGAGTACTGAAGGAAGCTAAAGTTGTGCAGTATTTATGATAGGTATTGACGTTTTTAGAGGCTTCCCTGGTGGCTGAGATGGTAAAGAATCTGCCTGCAACACAGGAAACCTGAATTCAATCCCGGAGTGGGGAAGATCCCCTGGAGAAGGAAATGGCTACCCTCTCCACAGGATTTATATATAATCTGCTACTGGCAGTTACACAGGCTTCCTCTTTAATTTTTCATAGCATGTGGTCTGGATAAATCAGCATTCAACCTGCGCAGGGATCAGAAATACCAGCACTGCTGCCTTATGACCTTATTTTAGTAACTGGGATGACCGTGATAGAAACTCCATAAGACAGTGTGGGGCTCATCAGCTATGCCCGACATATTCACATATAGACAGGCTAGGACCCTTCTAGGGGGTGCTTCCCAGATGGTGCTAGTGGTAAAGAACCTGCCTGCCAACACAGCAGAGATGCAGGTTCAATCCCTGGGTAGGGAAGATCCCCTGAAGGAGGAAATGGCAACCCACTCCAGTATTATTGCCCGGAGAATCCCTTGGACAGAGAAGCCTGGCAGGCTACAGTCCATGGGGTCGCAAAGAGTTGGACACGACTGAAGCTACTGAGCACACACACACAGGGCCCTTCTAATGAGAAGGCAGCCAGGTAACTCCTTGTCTTTGGATGTGTTGCCATAATGTGATGTAAAGTGCCCACATGGCAAGATCAGAATCACTGACATTGTGATCCAACATGTTTACTCTGAATTTGTAGTTTTTCATATTATCTATAGTCTCTCTGTCAGAGTTACATATGTGCTTATATTTCCTGAATAGATTTTTAAATGAGATCTTTGTACATATAAATAAATATGCATAAGATCTTGAAGGTTGTTTTCTGTTTTGAGTGGGTTTTTTTTTTTTTTTTTTAACCCAGGAAACTAGACCAATGCTTGTTACCAGCTCTCTCTCTGGAATTCCTTACACCACCCCCACCCTTCCTAAGGTACTCCCATTCATCTTTCAGTACCCAGCCTAAATGTCTTCTGTTCTGAGAAGCTGACTCTGAGATCCCTGATCCTGCTGGACAGGAGATGTTTTTCAAATAATTAATAAAAATGAAGGATTGCAAAGGTAGGATGATATTGTCTTAGTAATCTAATTCATGGGAAGCCTCGGAACCAAGAATGATGTCTGTAATCTACCTTGAACTGTGAAATTTACTAACACTAAAATCTAATCTTGGACCAATTCTTAAAAAAAATAGAATCTAGAGCAGCCAACCACCTGTTTTTATAAATAAAGTTTTATTAGGACCACATCACACCCGCCATGCTATGTATTGTCTGTGGCTGCTTCTGCTCAACCACGGCGGAGCTGAACAGCTGTCCCAGAGACTGTCGGACCTGCAAAGCCAAACACGTTTACCATCTGGCCCTTTCCAGAAAAAGTTTGTTGAGGCCTCTTCAAATCACTTGAACATGGACTGTATGTTGAATAATAGCTTTGTGCCAATGTTAAATGTGTGGTTATTGGTAAGAATGCTCTTGTTCTTAGGAAAGAAATGCTGAAGATGTAGGAAGAAACATTCAAGTGGTAGATGACAGATAGACAAGCAGGCAGACAAGCAGGCAGAGAGACAGATAAAATATGGCAAAATATTAACACTTAGTGAATTTTGTTGAAGGGTAGAAAGGTGTTAATTGTATTATTCTTACAAATTTTTTTAAAGTTTGAAGATTGTCACAATAGGAAGAAAAAAAGAATGAATCTACCTCTATAGCTGAATTCCTTCTGTCCTTCTCTGCAGCTTCTTGGACACTGGTGACTTTTTGACTTTAAATGATTGCAGATTAGAATAAAATTAGAAACTAAGTATAGCATCATGCCCCCTCTGCCTTGTGAAGGGATATATGCCAGCCAGGCACAACCCATTCCTTCCTAGATTCTTTCTGGTGTTAATTTCTTCTTCTTTTGGATAATTGTGTTTTGGACTCTCTACATGCCGTACAAGTCATGCCAGCAAATCCTCCTGTGGATGGCTTGTAAAAATAGTAAGTGGTATAATTTCCCCACTTGTATTCCTATAGTCACACAGAAGTGTAATGAGTCTTCTTGTGTTCCACTTGGCATTTTGAGTTTCTACTTATCTCAATGTTTGACCTGATTTCTCTGTCATTTTTTGTTTTAAGATCTAAAAGTTGACCCCATGGCTCACAAACTAACTAGGGACAGACAACAGGTACCCAGAAATAGATTCTGGAGAATAATAAGCAATGAACGTACAGTTTAATACTCTGTCTCAATAATTCCACTCCTTGAAGAAGGAGTGCTCAGTAGTGTTTGACTCTTTGCAACCCCATGGACTGTAGCCCACCAGCCTCCTCTGTCCATGGGATTTTACAAGCAAGAATATTGGACCAGGGTGCCATTCCCTTCTCCAGGGGATCTTCCGGACCCAGGGATTGAACCCACATCTCTTATGTCTCCTCCACTGGCAGGCAAATTTTTTACCACTAGTGCCATCTGGGAAGCCTAACACAAGCTACAAAGTGACTGGCACAGGGGCTTTCTTTGCAATTGCTGGTGGGGAACTGAAGGTAATCTGGGGCTCAGTGGGGACTGAACTGGCAAAATGTGGTAAATGCCCTACTTGGAGCGTCTTTAAGAAGCGCAAAGAAGATATGTGCATAGCAACATATGCAGAGCAAAAAATGGTGCTTGGTTAAATCAGTGTGAGACACAGTGATAGATAGTAACACAATAGTATTTGTGGAAACAGAAGTACATGCATACAGACTAGTACACAATTTAGAAGAATACTTAAAGCTATGTTCAGTTCAGTTCAGCTCAATCATTCAGTCATGTCTGACTGCGACCCCATGGACTGCAGCACACCAGGCTTCCCTGTCCATCCCAACTCCTGGAGCTTACTCAAACTCATGTCCTTTGAGTCAGTTATGCCATCCAACCATCTCATCCTCTGTCTTCCCCTTCTCCTCCCACCTTCAATCTTTCTCAGCAACAGGGTCTTTTCCAACGAGTTGGTTCTTTGCATCAGGTAGCCAAAGTATTGGAGTTTCAGCTTCAACATCAGTCCTTCCAATGAACATTCAGGACTGATTTCCTTTAGGATGGACTGGCTGGATCTCCTTGCAGTCCAAGGGACTCTCAAGAGTCTTCTCCAACACCACAGTTCAAAAGCATCAGTTTATCAGCATTCAGCTTTCTTTATAGTCCAACTCTCATATCCACACATGACTACTGGAAAAAACATATCTTTGACTACATGGCCTTTGTTGGCAAAATAATGTGTCTGCTTTTTAATATGCTGTCTAGGTTGGTCATAGCTTTTCTTCCAAGGAGCAAGTGTCTTTTAATTTCATGGCTGCAGTCACCATCTGCAGTGATTTTGGAGCCCAAGAAAATAAAATCTGTTACTGTTTCCACTGTTTCCCCATCTATTTGCCTTGAAGTGATGGGACCAGATGCCACGACCTTAGTTTTCTGAGTGTTGCGCTTTAAGCCAACTTTTTCACTCTCCTCTTTCATCAAGAGGCTCTTTAGTTCTTCTTCACTCTCTGCCATAAGGGTGGTATCATCTGCATATCTGAGGTTATTGATATTTCTCCCGGCAATCTTGATTCCAGCTTGTGCTTCATCCAGTTCAGCATTTCTCGTGATGTACTCTGCATATAAGTTAAATAAGCAGGGTGACAATATACAGCCTTGACATACTGTATATTTGGAACCAGTCTGTTGTTCCATGTTCAGTTCTAACTGCTGCTTCTTGACCTGCATACAGGTTTCTCAGGAGGCAGGTCAGGTAGTCTGGTATTCCCATCTCTGAAGGAATTTTCCACAGTTCATTGTGATCCACACAAAGGCTTTGGCATAATCAATAAAGCAAAAGTAGATATTTTTCTGGAATTCTCTTGCTTTTTCAATGATCCGGTGGCAATCTGATCTCTGGTTCCTCTGCCTTTTCTAAAGCGAGCTTGAACATCCGTAATTTCACAGTTCATGTACTGTTGAAGCTTGGTTTGGAGAATTTTGAGCATTACTTTGCTAGTGTGTGAGATGAGTGCAACTGTGTGGTAGTTGGAACATTCTTCGGCATTGCCTTTCTTTGGGATTGGAATGAAAACTGACCTTTTCCAGTCCTGTGGCCACTGATGAGTTTTCCAGATTTGCTAAGTAATACACATTAAATCTTTTACAACAGTTGCCAATGAAAAAAGGAACTAGGATAGAAAAGAATATATGATTAAACTAGACATTTCTTAATTCTTAAAAGAGAGAAGGGTTTTGGAACACCAATGACGAGGTTTAAGGAAAAGAAAAGATAGCTCTTAAGAAGAGTCAAGAACCAACATTCCATATATATATGATGAGTGCATGAAGCCAAGAGGTAACCAGAACAGGTGGATATTGGGGAAATCTTCTCGGAAACGGTGACTTTTAGGCAGAGTGCTTCTTCTCTCACCCAAGATCACCCTCCCAATACATCTATCCATCCCACAAAATAAGTACTGCATCATATAAACTAATATTACTCAATAATAAAAGTAACTATACTTGGAACACTCAAAAATGCAGTACCAAAAAAATTCTGAATAATTTACACACATTATTTAATTCAACATCCACAAAACTCTTATAAGGATTATTATCATCCTTTCTCACAGATGGGGAAACGAAGCTATGTCCAAGAAGATGTAGCTAAAAAGTGGCAAAACAACACTGATACTCAGTCCTGTTTGACTCCAAAGGCTTGCTCTTAATATCTTTTCTGGTGATGATACATAGTGAGTGAGTGAGCGCTCAGTCGTGTCTGACTCTGTGATCCATGGACTATAGCCTGCCAGGCTCCTCTGTCCATGGAATTTTCCAGGCAAGCATCCTGGAGTGGGTTTCCATTTCATACTCCAAGGGATCTTCCTGACCCAAGGGTCGAACCCACATCTCTTGCATCTTCTAGATTGACAGGCAGATTCTTTTCCACTAAGCCACCTGGGAACCCTGATGATACATAGCAGACACTCAAAAAAAAAAAAAAAATGCCATATCACATGGCAAACACACTCAAAACAAAAAGTGTTGCTTAGTGCAAAACCAAAGAAGGCAATATTGCTTTTAAGCTTCCTTTCAAATTTAAAGCCACATAAATGGCAGCCAAAACAAATTTCTGTTAATTAACATGCTTGTTAGGACATGACAGGTAGTCCCAACCTTGGAACTGTCCATAGACAGTTGAACTTTCGCTCTTTCACTGAACCTTTGATTCACTGAATTCTTTGATTTGATCAAGAATCTGCAATGTACCAGGCACTTTCTGAGGTTACAGCAGTGAACAATTCAGGCTACTTTCTTGCTTTCACAGGGTTACACTGTAGTAGAGCGGGACTGAAAAATAACACCAAAATGAACAAGAAAAGTTTCTGAAAACTGCTCAGAAATGAAAAATGAGTGGTAAAGTCCTACAAAGAGATTTAAAACAGAGATGGGACATGTCTTGGGGATTGCTTAAATTAGCTGG
Organism: Giraffa tippelskirchi; assembly: GCF_054371585.1. Lineage (NCBI taxonomy): Eukaryota > Metazoa > Chordata > Mammalia > Artiodactyla > Giraffidae > Giraffa > Giraffa tippelskirchi. The sequence continues at coordinate 125,190,574 of NC_137283.1, forward strand.
TTAGGAAAGAATTGTCCAAGGAGGTGATGTCCATGCTGAGATTTGAATGACAATAATGAATCAACCATGAAATAATGAGTGGGGAAAGAGTATATCAGGTGCTCTGTTAGATGATGCAAAGTCTTAAGGCAGGAACCTTATTCAAGGGACAGAGAGAGAAGGGCTGAGAGTGGAGAGAAGAGGAGTCATAAAGAGTCTCATGATTACAGAGAAAGGCCAAGCTTAGGTAGTGATGGACTTTGTATGCTACAGTGAGTGTTATAATGTGACTTAAATTTTTATAAGACCACCCAGTTCTGAGTGAAGAATAGATTGTAGGCCATGACTAGGAACAGAAGGCCCATTCAGAGGCTTGTAGAGAAGGCCAAACAGGCTTCTAGTTCTGGTCACAAAAGAAAGCCGATACTATATTCATCCTCCCACAATAAACAGCTATAAACCCCAAACAAATACAACTCTTTTCAGACATTGGACAGCAACCAATGCAGAGAAACACACAAAGTGCCCCTGACATTCACCTTAAAATCATTTTCCAAACGGGCACATAGAAATCAAGCCCAAGTAACAAATGGTGGTGGTTTCTCAGGGTAGAGGAGACACAGATGGGAATCTGAGGCTGCTGGCATGGCCAGAATTTGAGAGGTAGGATACTGAAAAAGACTCCCACACAGAAAAAGAGACTTCAAAATTTGGGTGATTCCTCATGTTCTCGGTTGCCTCTGTGATGATTAATTTTATGTGTCAAGTTGTCTAGGCCAGAGTACCCAAATATCTGCTCAAGCACCAGTGTAGATATTACTGAGAAGATTTTTTTAGATGAAGCTAATATTAAAAGCAATAGACTTCAAGAAAAGCAGATTATCCTGCATAGTGTGGGTGGGCCTCATCCAATCAGTTGAAGGCCTTAAGAGAAAACAGGCTAAGGTCCCTGAGGAAGAGGGAATTCTGTCTCCAGAATGCCTTCAGACTTGAACAGCAGCATCAGTTCTTCCCTGGGCCTCCAGCCTGCTGGCCTACTCTTAGATTTTGGACTTGCCAGCCCCACAATTTCGTGGGTCTCTCAGTCTCTCTCTCTCTCACACACACACCCTATTGGTTTTGTTTCTCTAGAGAACCCTGCCTAATATACCTCTTAGGCTGTCCATGCATAGGGTAGCGAATATATAAGTCTCTAGAACAACCAGCCCAGTTGGAGCAGAAAGGAAGGAGCTATTAAAGATCTTCTTGATAAATAATGGAAATAAAAGATTATTCAGATGGTTGAACCAAATAGAAACTATAGGAAGCTGTAGGGAAATTAATCCATCAAGTTCAAAGCAAATGAAGCCAGTGAAAAACTGAGGCAATTATCATCTCTAAATAAAAGAATGTAGCTTTCTAACTCAGCTGCTGCTGCTGCTGCTGCTAAGCCGCTTCAGTCGTGTCCAACTCTATGCGACCTCATAGACAGCAGCCCACCAGGCTCCCCTGTCCCTGGGATTCTCCAGGCAAGAATAGTGGAGTGAGTTGCCATTTCCTTCTCCAATGCGTGACAAAGTGAAAAGTGAAAGTGAAGTCGCTCAGTCGTGTGTGACTCTTAGCGACCCCATGGACTGCAGCCTACCAGGCTCCTCTGTCCATGGGAGTTTCCAGGCAAAAGTACTGGAGTGGGGTGCCATTGCCTTCTCCGTTCTAGCTCAGCAGTGAACAACAATTACATAGTCATAAAATGAAAACACTAAATATGGATTTTATTAACAAGTATAATACAAATACATGGGCAGATGGGAGGGTAAAGGGGTTATATGAAACCAGCAAATGTCATCTACCACAGTAAATCAAAAGATAACTAAAAGTATTAAGATGTAGTTATATACTAAACAACAACATATACATATATTATTTAAAGGAAACATACAGGTAAATGTCAGAGGAAACAGCTAAAAGTATTTAACGTAGTTGCCTCTTTAGAGCGAGATTGGTCTGTGTGATGTATATGGCAGTATTTTTTAATAACCTTTTAGTATTAATATTATGACCTTTTAAACTGCACACATGCATTACTTTGTTACAACAAAAGACACAACAAAGCTACCATTCACCAAACCAGGAAGGACCTTGAAAGATACAGGCAGATATGACAAATGAGTCATGTTTTTTTTTTCAATTTATTCACAGCCCTGAAGGCATCAGAGAAATACCCTCTTCCTCCAAGTGTTATATCACAAAATTTCAGAGGATTTACTATCTATTCAATACATAAGAGACTTGAGACCTATAATTTTAATTTCAAGAAAAGTTGGGGAAAATTTGTAAAATTTGCTTGCTATTTGGATATTTACCCCCCAAAAAAGCGTGTTCACAAGAAGCCACATTTAAAGAATTTTTAACTAGTTCAAATCACTAACTACCAACAGAGTTAAATTCAACAATCACATGTAAAGGATTTGCAAACAGGAAGACTAGGTGGAAGACTAATACTGACAGATGACACAGAACTAGCTGCATATTAAGAATGACTGGTAAAGATCTCAGATTACTTTAGAAATGATAAAAGAAACTAAAGTCAAAATTCAACTTCACCTTTTTAAAAGAGGCATGTACAAAGAATGTAACCCAATGGAGGAAACTGCCCAGGATTTATGTGACAATTACATGAAGCCAAGTAGATGTGTGTCAGATTCTGACACCAGTGTATCACCTGCCCTGAACTGTCATCTCAGCTAATGCCAGGGGAATAACTATAAAATTTTCCAGCACTTACCACGTATATTTTCCTGATTCTTTTGTCTCCAGCTTCACTGTCTTATTTTCTGCAGTAATATTCAATTAAAGTAATTGATTTGAGGAGATTCCGGATAATTTGAAGAAAGAGCCCAAGATACTGACAGTTTGGTAAATAATTCCAAAGAGAAAAACTAAAAGAGCTAGATCAATGATGTCAGAACAAAGATAAGAGAACATAAAGGTTTGTTTCTTCAGTTGCTTTGTCCTTCTATTAATTTCCCAGACTACATTCCCAATGGCTTCCTAATAAATTGCCATTGTTGTTTAATCGTTAAGTCATGTCCAACTCTTTTGTGACCCCATGGACTGTAGCCCACCAGGCTCCTCTGTCTATGGGATTTCCCATGTAAGAATACTGGAGAGGGCTGCCATTTCCCTCTCCAGAGGATCTTCTTAACCTAAGGATCGAACTCCATCTCCCACATCTCCTGTATTGGCAGGCAGATTCTTTACCACTGATCCACCAGGAAAGACCTACTAATAAATTAGCCCTAATGAAATCAAATAAATTCTAAAATGAACCAGTGATTCTCTCTCCTAAGATTATATCTAGGTCATTGAAGATAGTTGACAGAGCAAAATCATAAGGTTACTTTCAAGGTTAAATCTGTACCAAGCAGCTCAAATATTATTAGTTTTCAGGCAATACATTTCCCTGAACAAATAGTAAACACTTTCTTGCCATCTTTAAATTTAGAGATGCAGGCATGATTTTGAACTAGACAGGAGATTTCCACATTTTTGCCATCTTTGCTTTGGTAAAATTCCTCACTTTTACCCAGCAGTGCTTAAGAAATCCAGACTCCTGACTCTAAGAAAGGAAAGAGTAGAGTATTATAGTTTCATAGAAATTTAAATTAAAATTTCATGTATTGTAGGCACCATTCATAAACAACACATGAATTTATCAAAGAAACTGGAAGAGGGAGGAGTAGGAAGAAGAAACAAATAAGGCTAAAGATATGGTAATCTGAATCAGGATTGGAAGTCAATAAATAATAATGGGTAGGGTAGGAGATGATGGCAAGAGAGGAGGTAAGTTTTTAACTCAAATGACTAGGGAGATGGGGTGTCATTTAAAGAGATGTGTAGACTAGGGTCAGGTGTGAGGCTGGGACCACTTGAATTTTGTGGGCATTTAAATTTTAAGGTGCCCAGTAGACAATGGAGATGGAAGGTGGGATGTTAGCTACATGACTTTGAACTTTTGGGGAGAGGTCAGGGTCATAGGTACATATTCGGGAATCACAGTTACATAGACAGGATTTAAAGTTATGGACCCTGGGGAAATTATCTGGGGACAGAGTATAAATATAAGAGAATTGTGACTGTGGAGCTAAGCCTCAGACATGTCACAGTTTAGAGGTTTTACAAAAAAGAGGCTGTGCATGAAACCAAAAAGGCGTGAAGAGAGAGGAGGAACACCAAGAGTATGAATGATGTCATAGAAACCGAGAAAAGAAACTCCTCACTTCCCGCTGAAAGATGAGGTAAAATGAGAAAAGAAAAGGACCTCTCACTTTGGCTATGCGAAAGTCAGTGGGTCACTGGTGACCTTGTCTAGAACCCTGACATGAGTCCATGGAATAGCAGGGACAAAAGTCTGAACGGAAGATGAGGAAGTGCAAATTGTGTCTAGAGTCAGATTTGTCAAGAAGTTTGGGAGAGGAAACCCAGAAGTGGTATGGTGGTGAGCGGGAACTGTTAGGCCAACGATTGGCTTAGAAAAACAAAAAAAGAAAGCTATTTATTTTTGGCTGTGCTGGGTCTTCGTTGCTGTTCTAGAGAAAAGCCCGTTGTGGGCTTTTCTCCAGTTGCAGCGAGCGGGGGTCCTCTCGAGTTGCAGTGTGCTGGCTTTTCTTTGCGATGCTTTCTCTTGTGGAGCATGGGCTATAAGGCGCAGGCTTAGTTGCCCCGTGGCATGTGGAATTTTCCCAGACCAGGGATCAAACCTATGTCCCCTGCCTTGGCAGGTAGCTTCTTAACCACTGAACTACCAGGGAAGTCCAAGATTTGCTTTGTTGATGCTACTGTTTTTACTGTTTACTTTGGGAGCATTCATACTTAACATATGCAAAACCCAGAGGATAATATTATTTATGCACTTTTCATGAACACATCACTCAACTTCAACAATTATCCATTTGTTGCTTGTTTCATCTAATGCCCCTTTTAATTTTTTTAGAATTTTAGTATAATTTACATATACTAAAATTCACTCTTTTGGGTGTACATTTTTATGAGTTTGCATAAATACATATAGCTAAATAAACACTACCCAAATCAAGACATAGAACAGTCCTACCATCCCTAAATTGTTCCTTATGCCCCTATATAGTCTATCTTTTCACCCACAGACTCGAGGAACCACTGATGGACCCATCTCTGGTCACTACAGTGCTACGTTTCCAGAATGCCATATGGTATGCAGCCTGTCTGCCTTCTTTCACTAAGCATAATGCAAATAAAACTCATCCATGTTGCTGCCTGTATGGATAGATTGTTCTTTATTACTGCTGAGCTGTGTTCCACTGTGTGAATGTACTACAATTTGTTTATCCGTTCAACAGGTGAAGAACACTTGATTTGTTATCAGTTTGGGGCCATTGTGAATAAAACCTCTACAAATATTCACGTATAGGTTTTGGTGTGAACATGTTTTTATTTCTCTTGGTTAATAGGTAGGAGTAGGATTTATGAGTCTTATAATAAGTATATATTGAAATATATAAGAACCTGCCAAACTATTATTATAGTGGCTTATTATTTATAATCCCTTCAGTAACAAATGACAGCTCTGGTGCCCAGCAACCTTGTCAGCTGTTGGTAATGCCAATTTTTTAAAATTGAAGTATACCTGATTTATTATATCATATTAGCTTCAGGTATACAACATAGTTTCAAAAATTTTACAGATTATAATCCCAGGCAAGAATACTAGAGTGGGTTGTCATTTCCTTCTCCAGGGGATTTTCCCGGTCCAGGGATTGAACTCATATCTCCTGCATTGTAGGCGGTCTCCTGCATTGCAGGCAGATTCTTTACCGCTAAGCCACCAAGGATTCCCATATTCCATTTAAAGTTATTATAAAACGTTGGCTATATTCCCTGTGCTGTGCCATATATCCTTGTAGCTTATTTATTTTATACATGGTGGTTTGTCCTTCTTAATCCTTTACATCTATCTTGACTCCCCGTTTCTTCTCTCCATTGGTAACCACTAGTTTGTTCTCTATATCTGTGAGTCTGTTTCTGTTTCATTACACTCATTTGTTTTTTACATTTTTTAGATTCCACGTGTAAGTGATAACATCCACTATCTGTCTGACTTATTTCATTAAGCATAATACCCTCCAGGTCCTGCCACTTGTTGCAAATGGCAATTTTATTCTTTTTTATGGCTGAGAGTAATATCATTTTTAAAAAGTTTTACCCATTTTAATACATGTCCTTGCAGTGATATCACATTGTGGTTTAATTTGCATTTCTCTAACAAATAATGATGCTGAGAATCTCTTTAAGTGCTTTTCTTTTTCTTTTTGCCGTCTATGTATCTTCTTTGGTGAATTATTTGTTCAGATCTTTTACCCATTATTTATTTGGCTGATTGTTTCCTTATTAAAAAGTTCTGAGAGTTTTTAAAATTTTTTCTGGAAACTAGTCCTTTGACAGATATTTTTTGCAAATAATTGCTCTTGACCTGCAACTTATTTTCCTTTCTCTTAACAATGCCTTTTGTAGAGAAGCTTTAATTTTGATAAAATCCAATTTGTCAATATTTTATATTATGAATCATGTTTTTTGTGTCATATTAACAAATAGTTGCCAAAGCCAAAGTCACAAAGATTTGTCTCTATGTTTTCTAAGCCTAGAGTTTTAGATTCTTACATTTAGACTTATGATGTATCTTCAGTTAATTTTTATAAAAGGTGTACAGTATAGGTTAAGGTTAGTTATAATTTTTTCGTGGATATCATGTCCAACTGTTCCAGCACCAGCTGTTTGTTGATAAGATTATCCTTTCTCCATTAAATTGCCTTTTAACTTTTATCTAAAAAATAACAATATACTGTTACACTGATCTATTAATGTCTCATTCTACCAATTTGATATTGTTTTAATCACAATTTTGATATTATTTTAGTCACAGCTCTATACTAAACTTTGAAGTAAGAAAGTATGGATCCTCTTTGTCCTTTTTTAAAAAAATTTTTAGCAATTCTAGTTCCTCAGTTTTTCCATGTGAATTTCAGAATCAACTTAGTCAATTTTTTTAAAAAGCCTGCAGATTTTGATGGGGATTGAATTGAATCTTTAGCAGTCTTATGACCTGCATTTGAGAACTTATGCTAAGTGAAAAGATGGTGATCCAGTGAGCTGGAGCTTTTCTGTGACCCTTTGGAGACAGGACCATGTCCTGTGTGCAGCCAGGTCACTAGAAAATATAAAAGACTTGAGTTATTTAGTAGCCAAGTTCACATAAAAAGGTAATTTCCCTGATGGAAAATGGTACTTTCATCTTTCTGTTCACTGTGGCCCTGGCTCACCATTTGGAAAAGAGAATTATTTAAATCAGTTTTGTATAGGAACACAAAGCTTACTGGAGGGAACAAGTAGATACATTGCCCAGAAAAAAGAATGAAGACATGGAAAAACCAGGAATCCAAGCATGTAGTAAATAGAAATATAGAAAAGAACTTAAATAGGAAAAAAAAAATGAATGAGAAAAAATAGATCAAACCATTGAAACCAAATCAGTTTGACAAGGAAAAAAAATGCAGTAAAGGAAGCAGGGAAATAGAAAAAATATAGATGATGTACTACTTGGTTTTTATTGCTCTGCTTTATGTGAAGATTTCCTGCCAAAATATTAAACACATGCAATCATGGTTTACATGCTATGTATAAAATGAAATAAAATAATCATGGCCTTCAAATAAATGGCTGTTGTCTTTTCTTGTAATCAATAATACCTCGTGATTAGAAGCATGTGGAATATCATATTTAGACACTTTTTGAAAGCAAGAAACAACGAAATGTTCTTTGACATATGTAGAACAGATATCAGTGTATTAATCATATATGCATGTGACTAACTTTCCACTTTTTTAAATTTCTGGGGTATTTTCAAGTATTGTCCTTAATATACCTCTTACATGCTGCTAGGGAAATACAAGCTGTTTGAGAATTAATTATAAGAAATTAGGGAGAGTAAGTTATATAGAGTGGTGCCTATTTTTGGCTTCCCAACCCTAAAACTACACATCTGATATTTTAAAATGAAAATCAAATACAATTCTCTTGGACGCCTGCCTCGGCTCCCGCCCAACACGTGATCATTTTGGTCACAGCTCTGCTCTCAGCGTGTCTTTACATGACAGGTTTTTTTCTCTGTTTTCAAGCATCACCTACTTTCCCAGTCTCTCTGGACCCCTCTAGGCATGTTGTGGTCCAGCCTCGCCTCATGGCCCTATAATTATGCTGTGTGCTGGAAGCAGGGTAGAAAGCATGGCAACTGTAGACATGTCTGCCAGCAGATGAGTAAAAATGTGTCTTCACTTGCCTTTATGCACTGGGAATATCTCTGATGGAAAAGAAATACATATATACCCACATACATATGTATACATAGATGACCTCTGTCATGTTGTCAGGGCAGCCAAGCCCACTGTGATCTGCTCTGTGGGTGTCAATCCCTCCATTTTCAAGTGCTTGGAGACAGACTGAAGTTTAGGACTCAAATGCAACCAAAAGTCAGCTCTCTGAAATCTAAGTAAAATGCACCTGTTTTCCTCCTTTCTCCATTTATCAAGGTTATCTGGAAATTTTCAACTATTTCTATTTATAGATCCTCCTTCTGTATTTTATCATTTTGAAGTTTCCCCTAATCACCAGGCAACGGCTCAACATAATATTGCTGTAGCTTGAACAGTCACTTCTAGCAAGATGATTGATCACCTTAATGGTAATGTGACCTTTAGGAATAAAGACATATAAGTACTCACTATTTCCTTTAGAAGAGTGTTCCCTTTAGGAACAATGTTCCCTTCCATCATAAAAAGATATATGTGATATATATAAGATAAAGCTAGATACAGATACAGATATTGTGTTCATATATTGACTGTAAAGTACTCAAACCCATTCTGAACTTGGAAAGAAACTGCCCTGCATTTGTGGTTATAATGTCTGAACTTATCCATTGAATTTATCCATAAATTCTCTGTGACCACAGTGGACTAACCATCACACTTTCTGAAAATACACTGGCATAACTTCCAGCAAATATGGTAGATTTAGCTGACACTTTCAGGCCAACTTCCTACTTAAGATACCTAGATGAAATAAAGCTGGATGAGAAAAAGCAAAAATTATTTAGTTAATGCACAGTTGAGTTCAAGCTAAAGAAATGTTCCAGAACTGAAAAAGAAGCAGTCATCACAACCTACAGTGGCAAGAACTGAAGTATAGCGGACCACACAGCCGACAGGCCCTGGCATAGACCTGTGGGGCTGAAGACTAAAATGTTAATGCCTTTACAGGAACAGAAGAGTCAAGGGCTTAGATTTTTGAGAGTCAAGGTGGAGGAATAGAGCAGCATTTTTCTCCAATTCATCTGTGAAGTAAGACCCTGGCCAGCTCCACCCACAAAGATGAATAACCACCTCCTACGTGTTAGGTAAAGAGAATCACCTGAGAACAGTCAGATGCCTAGGCCACTGCCTGTGGTATCTGAACGTGCAATACCAGCATGGAATTGACAAAAACCAGCATAGGAATTAACAAAAACTGGTCCAAGACAGACAAGCATCCGAGGGTCTCTGCAGAGGAAGATGTAAAGACAACCCAACTCCAATGAGGCTGCCACAGAAAAGAACTTACAGCAGTGTAGTTTACAGTGAAATACTACATTCACAGAAGGAAACAAGCTCCCACGAGAAAGAGACAGGATGTGAAGAACTAGGAACCTAAGGTCATGGAACAATCAGAAAAGGCTTATAAAATAAGTATGATGTCCCAGGCCCCTAGGACACCTTCCTCTGTTACCTACCTGTCTCTCCCTCAGTTCGTGCCTATGGTATCATTTGGGAGATGGGTCCCCCATGACCAACTTATTGAGCAGGAACAGTTGGAACTTAGTTCATGGTGAATTGGCTTGGTATGATGGTACAAGATGAACATGGGATGCTTCTGCACTATAATACATCTCAGGGTGTCTCAGGAGGACAGCCATGGGGGGAAATCCCTCGGATGAATAGATTCAGATGATGTACTTCATCATCTTCTTTGTGTAGAAAGTGTAGTGACCCGGCATAAAGATATACATGGACTCATGGGCAGTAGCAGATGGCTGAGCTGATTAGTCAGAATCCTGGAAGGATTAAGATTGAAGTATTGGCCCAAGGAAGGCTGGGGATAGAGCCTTCATGAATAGGCACGAGGTGTGAGATCTTCCACTTCTACACCAGAAAGTACACCAAAAACAAGAGATTGCCAACCAGCTGGAGGAGGTATTTGCAAACCAGGATGCCAAAAACCCTTGGAAAATCCTACCATGCATGCCAAGGCTGTCAGACGTTTACTTGCCATCTTAACAATTCTTCTGTCCTGTAGGAGGAGATAAAACACTGGCACTAGCATTATAAGAAGCACTGTACACAAAGCCTTCGGGGTTTCCCAGGTGGCTCAGTAGTAAAGCATCTGCCTGCCAATGCAGGAGATGAGACGCGTGTTCAGTCCCTGGATGGGGTGGATCCCCTGGAGGAGGAAATGGCAGGACACTCCAGTATTCTTGCCTGGAAAATCCCATGGACAGAGGAACCTGGCAGGCTACAGTCTATGGGGTCACGAAGAGTTGGACACGACTGAGCCACTAAGCACAATGATCTAATATTATCTTGGTTATAAAACAAAAGATATTTGTTTGAAAAACCTTTAAGTTGATGTTTATCCCCTGTGTTAATTTGTATCTCATGGTTTCATAAAAGAACCAACTAATTAATTTGTGTCTGACATAGAGCAGGGCATCCTTCCTGCTCTTGCCAAGTAATCCTGAAATATCCATAAAGCTAACAAGTGGTCACTGTTCTGAGTCCTTGAAGATCTCTTACAGATAAAGAAGATTGAGAAAACCCAAGAGAGAAAATGGGAAAACAGTTCACAGAAGAAGAAAACCTGAATGATCAACAAAACACACAAAGAGATGTTCATCTTCAGCAGTCATAAGAGAAATGGAAATTAAGACAGTGCAAAATGTTACTTATACTTTACTGAATATTGACAAAGTTCTGGGGGATGAGAATTCTCATACAGTTCTTGCGGGTATGGAACCACCTTGGAGAGCAATCTAGTAATAGCCAGAAATAGAAGCTTTGCCTACCACACGTACACTAGAAATACTGTCATACAAGAGCATGAGAAAATATACATGATATTTTGTAGTCATGTTGCTGTCATAGAATAAAAAATTGGAAGCAATCCAAATGTCCATCAGTTGGGGAATAGAAACATAATTATGATGCATTACCAAATGGAAAACTATGTAGTAATTTAAAATATGAGCAAATGAGTTCTATAAGCATCAAAATAGGTAAATCTTGGAAACACCATGTTGAGGGAAAACAGCAAAATATGATTTATGTAAACATTTTAAATAAACCCAAACAGCACTCTATACAGTGCTGTATGTAAATCCATACATATGCCATAAAATGAAAGCAGGGACAAGAACTAAAAACCTATTGTAAGAGAGTGGTTCACTCTGGGGAAGGAGAAAAACATTTCTACTCTCTATGTAATTTGTTTATATTCTAAAAAGAAATCATCTGGGGACTTCCCTGGCAGTCCAGTGGTTAAGACTCTGAGCTACCACTGCAGGAGATACAGGTTTGATCCCTGGTCAAGAAATTAAGATCCCATCTGTCGTGTGGCCAAAAAAAAAAAAAAAAGAGAGAGACGATCTGAAGCAAATAGAGCAAAATACCAACATTAGTTAAGTCTGGGTGGTGGAGACTTTTATGATTGTTTGAAACATTTTGTCATTGAAGAAATAAAAAGGTTTCAATTGATTAATTAAATTAAAATCAGAGATAAAGCAGAGCAGACTCCAGGCCTCTCCAGGCCAGAGGAGAAGGGTGGAGCTCAGGAGAGCCAAGCCACCATGCAGTGTGGGTCCAGGGGCCCTGGCTGGGGCCACGAGACAGCCTCAGGGAGCAGGGGCTGGTGGGTTGGCTAGGACTAGGCTGGAGGAGGAAGGAGTTGGGCCTCAAATCTGGGGCTCTCTGGGTCCAGCTGAGTCAGGACTGGTGAAGGGGATGACATTTGGGGTGGGCATCAAAAACCTGCCAGGGGAAGGTTTTGGGGCCAACTCATGGCAACCCTGATCCTTCCTTCCCCACTTCCTGTTCCTGTGACCCTCTTCTGCCTCCTCCTCTTCTCATCCTCTTCTTCACTCAGGAATCCTCTTCTCAGGACTTCCCTGTGGTTCAATGGTTAAGACTGTCTCCCAGTGCCAGGAGTGTGAGTTCAATCCCCTGTCAGGAAGCTAAGATCCAGGTGCCTTGTGGCCAAAAAAAGAGAAAGAAACATATAACAGAAGTAATATTGTAACAAATTCAATAAAGAGTTTAAAAATGGTCCACCTCAAGAAAAAAAAAATCTAAAAAAAAAGAAGAATCTTCCCCTTTCTCCAGCCCTCTATTGTGGGCACCTCTGTTTTGTCTATGCTATAGTATTGATGTCTGTATTAATGCATTTGCTCTATTTAGCAAGAGGCTGAGGTTCCTCATGGTGACTTCAAATAAATTGGTTTAATTATTTTTGTATCACCAGAAATTAAAATAATTTGTTAAAACTCTGTGTCTTCCAGTAGGTATTCCCTTGCTCTAGTCCTGCTCAGCAGCCTTTGAGAGAAAAGTGCTTGTGGGTGGCTGGGGGAGTTGGGGAGGGGGTTGGCTCCTCTTCCAACATATACTTTGCTTCAAGTTTTTTCTAAAAATACTAGTCGATTAAATATCTACTGTGTGCTAACCCTTGTGTGTACTCAGTACTTACATGAATTATTTCATTTAATTCTTGTAAAAAAAATCCACAAGCAATCCTATGAGGTAGCAAAGAATCCCCATCTTACAGGTTATTCCCATCTCATGAATGTGAAAACTAATGCTTGAAGGGCTTCAGTAACTTAAGTAAGTTCTAGAAAATGGCCCAACAGAGAGTTAAACCCCTCAGCTTCCAGAACTCAGGCCACAAGGGAAGAATTGTCTCTGATGGGAGGTCTGGACAGGACCCTTGAGCATATTATTTCTCTCAGTATTATAAGTTTCAGGAATTCATATTTTCTGGTAAATTTAGGACTTTGTGCCCTCTTAGTATAAGTACTCAGATGATTCCATTTTCAACAACACAACAGAATTTTATTTTTAGGGTGTTACACCACCCTCAAATGTGGAAAACTATATTATAAAATAAATATCAAACATCTAATTCAAAAACCCACTTCTCTTTCTCTCCCACACACACTCACTCACTTTCAGGCACCCACACTTCCGGATCTACTAACCTAAATCAGCAGGCTTAAGGGTTTCTCAGAGACTCCTCTCAGCATTAAGGATGCTAATTGCTACTCTAGCAGTTACTGGAAGATCAAAGAACCGCCCACAGAGCAGGGCTGCGCTGTTTCATCTTCCAGAGACCAAACACTAATACTGCCCATCCCCCGCCATCCATCTCTCCCTCTCAAGCTGCCACATTGGACCAATTCCCCTTCCTCTTCCCCACATGCTCTCCCCGCCCCTAAAATAGCTGTATGCCAAAAATAAACACTCAGAAAAATGCCTGTGGAGTGAATGGAGAAAGGTAACTTCACTATCATTATGCTCCCCTTCTAATTACCATGGTTTGTCTAAGGACGTGCTTGTTTGTTTGTGGTAGCGATTCAGAAACCCGTCAAAGGGAACCCTGCCCGGTCTCTGTCCCAGGAGTGGGGGCAGGCGTGCGGTGCCTTGTCACCACTCTGGCACTGAAGGCTGTGGACAAACCACGCATCACCACCCTGCCTCCAGTCCTCGAGTGCTGCATGAAGCCAGAGAGCTCTCACTCAGGCCAGTTCTGCATCTGCCCAAGAGCAGGGCTATGAGAAAGGGTCCGGCTTTCTGGAGCAAGACATCCCCCTTTGCCGGCGGGCACAGTGGAAGGGGCCTTGCATTCAGTCAGGCGTTGCAAAGTGGAGTTGGCACAACCAGAGAGATTCGCTCCCTCGTAAGGCGTACAATGTGACCTCAAGTGGATGAAGGAGGCTCTCTCCACACTCTTGGGGGCTCCAGAAAAACTGTTCCAAGTTTCCTCGAGAGGAAAAATGAGATTCAGTTACACACAGGCCCGGGAGCCGGTCGGAGTGAAGACAGGGGGAGTCTCAGAGTCTCCCTAGGGAGCTGGGTCAAGGTAACTCTGAGGGAGGCGGCCCTTGCTCATCAAGTCATCAGGGCCCCCGACCTAAGATGGCGCCTGTGCACTGCAATGGGCAGCTTGAGTCTTCAGGAAGACATTGAGTGGCACAGAAACGGGTCCCACTCAGGCGGTGATGTGCTTCCTCCCCACTTCCTGGACAAGGGGGCTCTTCCCTGCCATCCCAGGCAGGCAGGCTCAGCTCCTCTGATGGATCCAGCCCACGTTCACACCTGGGTCCCTGTCCAGGGCTCCCAGAGTCAGCTAAGACCTGTTCCCAGCCTGACTCTCCTCCAAAATGGGGTCCTCATGTCCTGGGGCCACATGTGTGCATGCCCTCCTCCATGGTGCATTTCCTCAGTCTTTTCTGGCCTATAGAGATTTTAATGTTATTTTTTTCCTTCCTTCCTTCTTGTCTTTTCTTTCCTTCTTTCTTCCCTTCCTTCCTTCTTCCCTTCCATTATTCCCTCCCCTCCTTTCTCCCTTCCTTTCTTTCTTTCCATGGTTTTCCCCCAAAGAAGAGCTTCTAAAATCCATCCCCACCTTTCCACAATCTGCCTCAGTGTCTCTGGTTTAAGAGTTTGGCTCTCATGGAACCATCAGTCTCCTAACAGTTCACCATCTGCCAGTTCTGCTCTCCCAAGTCCATTGGAAACCACAGCCACATGCAATCTTTCCTAAACATGGTCTGTGCATTGCATTCTCCTGCTCAAATGCCCTCAATGACCCCCATCAAGACTTTATTATTTATGCTGTGTCAAAGATGCCAGCATGGAAGTACATAAGGGAACCATCAACCTTGAATTCTAATTGGCATGGTCTTTGGATCTGGGCAGGTGGACTTGCCCTACAGAGGTCCAAGCTGCAGAAAGGTCCTAAGAGCTTGGGAATGAGATACAGTCTAAATGACCAGATGTTAGCTTTTGGCTACCAAGATGGAAACCCCTGAGCTGTTGCTGGGTAGGAAAGGGACATAACCCCAGGGGCTAGAGATTCAGGACACACATGATTATTCTGGGAACAATGGTTAGAGGATATTTGAATATATACAGTGTGGAGTCACCTAAATGGTCAACCATCCACAATTCCTCATCTCTACCCTCCATGCTAGTGCCAGCTTCCTGGGATAAAAAGTGAAAGGAAGATGGAATGAGAAACGAGTCAAATGCAAGATGAGAAACAGCCAGCTGCCTGTCTGACTTGGGCCATTGTAGTCAGCAAGAAGGTAAAGTAGCCAAGTGTTCACCATGGAAGTGGCAGCTTGAGTGGCAGAAGCAGCCATGAGTGGTGACATCAGCGCTGCAAGCCCAGGCCACTCAGAAAGTCACAGAAAACACCAAGTTTTAATGTTGAGTTCCCATGTGACACACCCCAGGGATCCCTTGAATGGAAAGGCAAGAGTATATGAAGGTTCCTCTCCAGGTGGGATCCGAGTCAGGTCCATTAGAGTGATAGTCATCTCTCATCTACATACTCAGGCTGGTAGACTGAGGGCATGTGGGTTGTAGCTGAATAACTCATAAATTGAACAAAGCTAGCATCCACTTTTGGCCCCTAATCCTTGGATCAAATATCAACTACTCAGCCCTCAGTGAACATACCCCATGCATCACTGCTACCATGCTTTTGTTCACGCTGTATTTAACTGGAGTGCCTTTCCTTCCTCCACTTCTCTGAATTTACTTCTGAAAATATTATCCATTTTTAGGGGCCCAATTTATATGCTACCTCTTACAGAAAGTCTTCCATGATTACCTCAGTTCTAAGTGATTTTTCTCTGCTGAGTTCACATGACTGTTTCAACTTGCATGATGACTCCTACAACATCCCACTTTATGATGGAGCTATTCATGTGGGTCTCAGGTCACAGTGACTCCAGGTGCCCAAATCCTATGGGATAGCATCTTTAGCTGCCGTTTTAGTTGATCTCTCAGTGGTATTTAACACTGTTGAATATATTCTTCTTCTTGGGACACTCATCCCCATGGCATTTGTATCGGGTTTGCCTACCTTGTTTTGCTACCTTCTTTGGGTAACAGCACCCTGCTTTTCTTTTGAGGAACTTTCTGGCCAAGAGGTGTGGGCATGACTAATGCCAATCTCCAGCTTAGTGATGAACACATAAACTGAGTCATGCCAACAAGAGTGATACCTGGTGTCTTGCTGCAACAAATAAAAGAAAGAGTATTTCTTTATCTTGTGTGTGTGTATGTGTGTATGTGTGCATGTGTGCATGCGTGTATGTGTGCATGTGTGCATGCGTGCACATGCTTAGTTGTGTTCAGCTCTTTGAGACCCTGTAGACTGTAGCTAGCCAAGCTCCTCTGTCCATGTGTTTCTCCAGGCAAGAATACTGGAGTGAGTTGCCACTTCCTTCTCCAAAGGATCTTCCTGACCCAAGGATTGAACCCGCATCTCCTGTGTCTCCTGCATTGGTAGATGTGTTCTTTACCAGCTAAGCCACTGGGGAATCCCTTTCTTTACCTTAAGTAGGATGTAAGCCTAAAGTTTCTGGCAGTGACCTGATCAGGCCACCACATGGAATAACCAACTCAGCAAAGAACTGAGAAATGGAGAGAGAGGCAAGTTCCCAAGGACCTGTCTGTGTACTTGGATCCAGGCATGTCTGACTAGTTCTGAGTTTAGGTTATAAGAGTCAGTGAATTATTCTTCTCCTTTTTTTTTTTTGAAATCAACTGAAGGTGGATTTCAGTAGCATGTATTTGAAGTATCTGAGTCTAGTTCAGAAGAACAAAACACGCTCTTGGCTTTCCTCCTGCCTGGTTGTTCCTGCTCCATCTCCTTTGCTGACCAGTCCTCCTCTACAGTCACAGTGTTTGTTAGTCACTCAGTCGTATCCTGCTCTTTGCAGGATCCTGCAAAGTCATATCCTGTAGCCTACCAGGTTCCTCTGTCCATGGGGATTCTTCAGGCAAGAATACTAGAGTGGGTTGCCATGCCCTCCTCAAGGGGATCTTCCCAACCCACGGACCAAACCCAGATCTCCCGCATTGCAGGCAGGTTCTTCATCTTCTGAGCCACCAGGGAAGCCCCGATCCTCCTCTAGCCAGTCTTTAAATGTCATAATCAATCCAAATTGGTCCTAGCTCTCCTGCTTTTCTGTTCTTCATGTCTCCCTTGGCAATCTCAGTCACACCTCTGGCTTCAATCACTGTCTCAAATTTATAGCTTTAACCCAGGTCTCTCTTAAGACAGCAGATATATCAGATCATCTGTGTGCTCAGTGTGTCTACTTGAATGCCTCAAAGCCATCTTGCACCAGTCACATCAATCATGAGTTAGGATTTTTTCTCCCCAAAGAGCTTCCTTCCTCTGTTCCTATCACAGAAAATAGCACAAGACAAAAAATACGGTCTTGTAAGCGATCCTCCACACGTTAGCCAAAGTGATCTTCTTAATGTAACTTAGACCATGTCTCTTCTGCCTAAATGCTTCTAGACCCTTCCTGTGGCTCCCAGGATACATCCGGAATAAGGAACATAGAGCCAGAGCCCTGGCCAGTGTGGTTCCCGCCCGTTTCATCTTTCGGTGCTCTCTGCCCCCGTCCCCGAGCTCCCTCACTCTGCCTCTGATCTCTTCCTCAAAAGTGGCACATGAGTCTCAGGCTTCTACCTCAGGGCCTTTGCACTCACTCTTCCCTTTGCCTAGAACCCTGCCCTCATCTCCACCTAGTTCACTGCAGCCATCCTCAGGTCTCTGCTAGAAGATCCAAGAAGACTTGCCTGACTCTTTCAGATTGCATCAGGCACCCCCAACCCACTTTCCTAGCACCTGGTAATTTTCATTCATCATACTCACAATATCTGTTTGATTCATTCATGTCTTTCTTCCCCAGAAGACTAAGCTCCAAGGGGCAGAGACCGTGTCCCTATTTCTCATTCCTGTTTCCTGAGCACTCAGGCCTGCTATATGATGGCCAATAGGTACCAACGAACATCTGTAGAAAAAAGTGCTGGATCCTTGATATCTCCTGCTACATGAATAAGCTCTTGGAGACACATGGAAGCAGGTGGGTATTAGGAGGTTAGCGTCAAAGCAGTGGGATTGCCAGTGTTGAGGAAAGAGAGTGGAAAAGGGAATTTCCAAGGGAAATAGCGCCCCAGTGGGTGGATAGAAGCCTGCTGAGCATCAGGGCAAGATCATCCTAATTAAAGTCACACCACTAAGGGGAAGTAGGATGAAACACGATCACGGGACAGTGAGTTTGTAGATAGCTATTTGCTTGGCTGGGCTGTTTAGTTGAGAATGGAGTGGAAAGTCCCAGGTGATATTTTCTAATACAGATACATTTTGAAGATAAGCATTTGTAACCTAATCAAAGAGCTTCTTAACACATGCATGATATGTATCACAGATAAGATTAAAAAGGTGGTGTGGGCTTGTCATGGATCATTCTGTTATGTAATTTAAGATGTGTGATGTACATGCTAACATTGTATGTTAAAACCTTAGAAGGAAATGTGACCTAATGGTGTTAGAAAACTAATAAGGCAGGGCTACAGAAACATCACCCTCTGTAAACAATCTGTGCCAGGAGATTTTTCATGTGCTACTCGGTCAGTAAAGAATCCCTGCAATGCAGGAGACCCAGGTTCGATCCCTGGGTTGGGAACATCCTCTGGAGAAGGAAATGGCAACCCTCTCCAGTTTTCCTACCTGGAGAATCCCATGAACAGAGGAGCCTAGTGGGCTACAGTCCATGGGGTCGCAAGAGTCGGACACAACTTAGCAACTAAACCACCACCACGACCAAACAATGAATGCCCCTTGGACAGGGGAGTCAAGAACAAAAAATGAAAGGATCATTTTAAAAAATTGAATAAGTATGTATTGGACAGCTAATTTATGCCATCTCTGCAACTTCCTAAGTCTCTGATTTCATTTAATTTCTTTGTGTCTCAGTAAAATTGGCATAATAAAGATTGTTAGGAATATTAAGTAGATAATAGTACATTGAGGTCTTAAAAACCATGCCTTGACTAATATAAACAATTTAAAAATTAACTGTTTTTTTTTAAAGTTTTTTTTATCACTATATGGAAAAGACACTTTAGAGTCCCTTGGACTGCAAGGAGATCCAACCAGTCCATCCTAAAGGAAATCAGTCCTGAATATTCACTGGAAGGACTGATGCTGAAGCTGAAGCTCCAATACTCTGGCCACCTGATGCGAAGAACTGACTCACTGGAAAAGACCCTGATGCTGGGAAAGATTGAAGGCAAGAGGAGAAGGGGACGACAGAGGATGAGATGGTTGGATGTCATCACTGACTCAATGGACATGAGTTTGAACAAGCTCTGGGAGTTGGTGATGGACAGGGAAGCCTGGCATGCTGCAGTCCATGGGGTCGCAAAGAGTCAGACATGACTGAGTGACTGAACTGACTAATATCCAGTGTCCTTTCTAAGAACTGAGGTTACAGGTGTGAAGAAGACAGATGAGATGGAACTCTCAATGGGACTCACTTCTATTCCAGTTAAGGGGAAGACCAGTTAGTAAGTAAACTAGTAAACAAGGTCATTTCAGAGAGGGATAAATGCAAAAAGGGTGATGGGGTGGGGCATTCCTGTGGGAAGAGGCCCCTTTCAAAAGGGCAAACAGGAAAGCCTCTCTGAAGAGGCAACATTGGAGCTGAGATCTGAACAATGGAAGACATGCGAAGAAGCCTAGCAAGGGCAGTTGAGGCCAGAGGCACAGCAAATGCAAGGGCCCTGAGGCAGAACTGAGTTGAGGTGTGAGAGGCAGGAAAATGCAGTGTGCCTGGGGTATGGTGAGAGAGGAAATCAGTGGTAAGAGATGAGGTCAGATGCAATGAAATGGAGAAAACCATCAGCACCCGTCTGGACTGATCAAGGAACAAAAAAATAGCAAGAATCATGATGGCACATTCCTGATAGATGGAGGCTATGGTTCAGCAGAGTGTGAGCCTAAGGTACCCAGGAGCCAGGGCCCTGAGCCTAGAGAAAAGAATGGCTGGAACTGAGGCAGAGTCTTGCCATGGCTCTTAGCCTCAGAGGAACTGTCGGGGGAGTGTATAATTTCCTCAGTCCTGTCTCATCACAACAAAAATTTGAAGTGACGGACCAGCATTAGAGCCCTCGGACAGACCAGTGTCACAGCTCTGTGTTACAGCTAGTTTTATTTAGAAAATAATGGAAAATACATCCTTGAGGAGTGAGGCCATGCCATCCCAAAAGACGTGAAGAGAAGAGAGAGAGAGAGAGAGAGACCCCTGGCCCTTTGGCTCCTCTTTTTATATGTTTTTTTCCTCCTCCCCCGGACCTGCCCTATGTAAACTGGGCTAGCCAGGAGTGCTGTTTGTTCTACCTGAGGTCCTCACTCCAGTCCTCTGACCTTCCTTTGTTCTATTTTTGCAGGCTTTTCCCTTCCTTGTCTTTTAGCTACCACCAATCTGGACTCCTTTTTCCTACCCTAACTGCCTAACAGAACCATGGCTCAAGAAGGCAGGACCTTTCTGTTGGCCATTGATCTTTCCACATACCTGTTATGGCAGATACAACAGAGAGTTGCCTAATCAGTGTCCATTCCCTCTCTTTTCCTCATTAGCAGAAGCTTGATTTTGTTTACAGCAGCTTTAGTCCATCTGCAAGTGAAACAGGATTAGTCTAACCTAATCAAAACAAGTCTGCAACATGAAGCCTGTGGTAACGGGGTGCTTAGGAACCCAGCCCCAAGGAAGTTTCTCTCTTAGGTGTGAGAATCAAAACCATCTCCCCCACACCCAGCCTGGACACAGAACTGAAACTCTTCCACGGTGTGTGCACTCACATGACTTGGCTATTCCACTGTCTTCCTTAGAATAACTGGACTATTCCAGGACTATCTCACCTGAATGTCACAAGACTCATGAACTCCTCAGTGGAAAGCATCAACAGTGTTCACCCTAAGCTTCTTTCATGCCTCCTCTGTGAATCCTTACCTTGCTGTTTCCACTGATGTTACCTTTAATCAACTTCCAATTCTCAATAAACTATGATGTCACCTACTTCCCTGGTGGCTCAGACAGTAAAGCGTCTGCTTACAATGCAGGAGGCCCAGGTTCTAATCCCTAGGTCAGGAAGATCTCCTGGAGAAGGAAATGGCAGCCCACTCCAGTATTCTTGCCTGGAAAATCCCATGGACAGAGGAGCCCGGTAGACTATAGTCGCAAAGAGTCGGACACAACTGAGCAACTTCGCTTTCTTTTCTTTACTCTACCCTGAGAACCTGCCTAAGGTATCTTGGACAGGGTGTGTTTCTGTGGAGGTGTGTTTCTGTTATCAAAAGGTGCTGTTGGCAATGCTTTGGAAGCCGGCCTTTGACAAATCTTCTCTGTCAACATAGGCTTTGTCTAGTGTTGTGTGTGTATGTCTGTGTGAGTGCTTAGTCGTTCAGTGGTGTCCAACTCTTTGTGATCCCATAGACTGTAGCCCGCCAGGCTCCTCTGTCCATGGAATTTCCCAGGTAAGAATACTGGAGTGGGTTACCATTTCCTCCTCCAGGGGATTTTCCTGACCCAGAGATCGAACACACTTCTCCCACGTCTCCTGCATTAGCAGGCAGATTCTTTACCACTGCACCACCTGGGAAGCTTTGCCTAATGTTAGCTACAAGTAAACACATACAAGTTATACATATATTTCAAAAGCTAAAGATTTCCAAGGGGAGAAAGAGGCCTGATTTAAAGGAGTGCGGATAAATATGCATCAACTTTTGGATATCCCTCTGAAATTTGTTTAAATTCCTCTTACCGGA
Source organism: Giraffa tippelskirchi (assembly GCF_054371585.1). Taxonomy (NCBI): domain Eukaryota; kingdom Metazoa; phylum Chordata; class Mammalia; order Artiodactyla; family Giraffidae; genus Giraffa; species Giraffa tippelskirchi. The sequence goes on from NC_137283.1 coordinate 125,212,561, forward strand.
AAATCAGGTTATAAATCTAGTGCAATTTCCAGAAGTTCTCAATTAGATACCAGAGGCCACAAATCCTTTTTTCTTACTAAAAAAAAAAAATTTCTTTAAGTTTGAAATCACCTACTGTGTAGACTTGTTTCTCAAATCAGGACAGATAACAACTACTAACAAATAAAAAATAGTACAAAGTTAACTGATCTTTATTTTTCCCCCTATGGTATCAAGATCAGAAAACATGATAACATCCTAATGACTTTTTAAAAATCATTTCTATATTTGGCACTCTGGACAATGGTTCATTATTATTATTTATGTATAATTATTCTTTGGTTGATAGCTAATTCTTTAAATTGTTTGACTTTATTTTTCTGTTTGTTTGACTTTACTGATAGACCAATTTCCATGGTCAATGGACTTAGCAGGTTTTACTTTTCTTTTTGGAGAATGAAGTAAAGTGTCACCTTGTGTCTTGTGAAAAAATATTCAAGAGAGAAGTCTTGACAACTGGTTTTACAATATACAACAAACTCACATCTTTGAGTGTTTTACTCTGTGAGGCAGACTCATGGGTGAGAGCCCTTGGGGGAGGATAAAACACAGGAGACTGTGAACCAAAGTGTGGTCCTGGGGTTACTGCTGACCAGGGGCCAGAACCCAGGCAAGGGACAAACACAGTTTTTAGATTATCTTATCAACACTCTGTGAATGAGGTACATACTGCTTAATGTGCATTTTAATGAAGAAAAAATTTAGGCACAGAAAAGTTAAATAATACACAGATCACACAGCCTAGTAAGCACCTGAACCAGAATTCAAGGTGAGGCCATCTGTCCCAGCCTCTATGAAATAACACCTGTTTGTGTTGCTGCCCTAGCAGGGCCAGAGGAGAATGAGAGATAGAATTGGGTGAGCCAAGGCTGGGAGCCTGGGGGAACCTGTGGGTAGATTGGGAGGCTCCTATTACACATTGCTTCAAGCTCGAGGCCAAATTCAAGGAGCAGAGATAAGATCCTTCCTGTTTCCAGCTGTGAGATTTGGGCCAGGCCCAGAAGCTGCCGCCTGCTCTGTAGCAGTCCACATGGAACACACAGTGTCAAGTCGGTCTTGTTAATAATGCAGACCTGTAACACAAGCAGGATGGCAGTTTGGAAGAGATGCCTGCCACTGCCCAGCTTCCCTCCCTGAACACAGGCAGAGGGAGGATGACAGCAAGACATGCAAGATGCTAGGTGAGCTGAAGGCAGTCAGCCGCCAAGAGGGTGGGCTGCAGATCCCATTAGGATGTAGTGAGGAATAAGATCCAAGGAGACTGAAAGCTGAGCACATGAGGATGTGGCAGGAGCCAAGAGATTGCAGAGAAATGTCAGTCAGAAATGGGCTGCCTACTGAAATGAGTTAAAAGAAAAAGGCAGAATAAAGAGCAGTAGGTAAATACTAGAGAAAGAACATGAAGAAAAGAGTGTGAAAACAGACAAGCAGGGATCACAAGAGGTGATGCTGTAATGGGGCAGGACCCTAGGGGCCTTCCCAGGACAGACTTCCCCAGGTCCTCTGCTTCTTGTCTGTAGAAAACCTTTGACCAAAGAATAAATTTAATCAGAGAAGTGAGAAAATGCAGAAGCAAAGGAAAACAGTCAAACAAGACAAAGTAATAATAGTTTAGCCATCAAACAAAGGCGAATACATTTAGTTTCTCCTCAAGGGCTGTAGATAATATTCTGAGCCATATCCTTTAAGCTCTTTTGCAGATACCAAAACCCACATCAGGTGAAAGCATTAACTACATGATGACCAGACTGTACCCATGACATAAGCTGCCACAATTCTGAGAACTGGCTTCAAGGAAATGGGAACAAAACCAACCCTGGAATTTAAGATTAGCTGTACTTAAAACCATCAAGATGACGGTGATCAGACCACGGCATGACCAATTTCAAGATGACTGTCAGAACTGACTATGCTGTTCTGCACGGAGCCCCCTCCCTCTGCCTGTATACCCCTAAAACTCTCCTTTAAAAGCTCTTGACCCTGATCAACAGGGGGGAGTTGGCTTTTAGACATGAGTCCACGTTCTCCCTAGATTGCTGGCCTCCTGAATAAAGCAAACTTTACTTTTTCTACCAACTTTTGTATCTCGAGCATTGGCTTTCAAGCAGCAAGCAGACAGACCTGAGTTTTGTACAACAACTCCTTTGATGGGAAAAGTTACCTGGAGATGAAAGTCATTAGGACAGAAAAGAACCCTCAGTTGGGGTATGCTTGTGTGTGACATGGTTCTGATGTGATATATGCACATGATTATTGCGGACATTCCTTAGCTCATGTTGTAAATACGATAGGATGCTTCTGCTGCCAGCATCACTGGCCTTATACCTGTGAGGATTAAGCTCATGATAGTTAAGGCTATGATAATGTTACTCAGCACTGTAGTTCCAAAATTCATAATGCCTGGGACATGGTATCTGTTCAATAGTATTTCTTGGGTAAAACAGGAAAGAAGGAAGTAAGGAAAGAAGTAGGGGAAGAGGGGAGGAAAGGGAAGAAAGAGGGGGAAAAGGAAGGGAGAGAAGGAAGAAAACAAGAAGGAAGGAAAGAAGGCAGGAAAGGAAAGGGAAGCCGTGACCCAAGGCAGCTACACTTGGCTAGCCAAACTGACCATCTTTTCGAAAGTGAAAGTGTTAGTTGCTCAGTCATGCCTGACTCTTTGTAACCCCATGGACTGTAGCCTGTCAGGCTCCTATGTCGATGAGATTCTCCAGGCAAGAATATTGGAGTGGGTTGCCATTTCCTCCTCCAGGGGATCTTCCTGACACAGGGATCAAACCTGGGTCTTCTGCATTGCAGGTGGATTTCTTTACTGTCTGAGCCACCAAGGAATCTCCATTTTCAGGAAGGCTATATGCAAATGGCTGTAAGGTCTCGCTACCTCCTCTCCCAACACACACACAGAAATTCCATGACAACTGCTCAAACTACAAATGGGGGATAAACAATCCAGGGTGTGCATAGCAAAGCACTAAGCAGGCTTTGGGAAGCCTGCATCCCCATGCCCAGGCCTCCTGGGTCATCCCAGGGCACTGTTAGTCTCTACTGTCTCTATGTGGAGTTGCCCTCTGATCCTCGGGAGTCTTCAAAAGCCAAGCCAAGCCAACCACACTCTGGTTTAACACACACTCACAGGTCCTGCACTGCCAGTGCCACACCAGGAACCTGACAGAGTCTCCCCTCTTCAGACAAACGCTGCCCCTGCTTGCACATTGGAACACCCTTGGTATTATGATCAAGAGAAAGAGGGTTAAACCTTCTGTTTCACTCAGCATAGGTTAATTTATGCTGCAGTAACAACTCCAATAGCTCAGTGACTGAAAAACAAGATGTATTTCTAACTCACACTACCTGTTCATCACCAGTTGGCTGAGGCTCGATTCTTCATTCCTTTCCCTGGAATCCAGGCTAAAAGAGCAACCATCCTGTGTCTATGGTAGAGGGAGAGAGAACTTTGAAGACTCTCACAGTGGCATTTAAATACTTCGATCTGGGACGTCTCTGGTAGTCCAGTGGTTAAGAACTCCATGCTTCCAATGCAGGAGTTACAGGTTCGATCCCTGACCAGGGAGCTAAGATCCCTGATCTCGTGGGCCAAAGAACCAAAACATCAAACAGAAGCAATATTGCAATAAATTCAATAAAGACTTTAAAAATGGTCTATTCTCCAAAAAACCTTCAAAACAATGATAAAAATAAATAATAAATAATTACTTCGGTCTGGAAGTCACACACACATCAATCACTTCCATGCAGTCATTGACTGGAAGAGTCACTCAGACCCTCCCACCCTCACAGCCCCAACGGGTCTGGTGATATCGTCCTGCCACAGATCAGGAAGGCAGAGAGCTGGAAAGAGTGACCCAGTCTGGAACTGAGCCTTAGATATGCAACCCAGTCAATCGTAAGCCCCTTCCCCTTGGCAAAGTGCTGAGGGCTGAATGCCCTCCACTGAGGAAGTGTATGGAGGCCCAGCCTAGAAGGTTGGAGGTGCTTTCTAGGAAAGCTTGATGCACGCGGTGGCCCTGTCCACACTTTCATATCTGGTAAGGAGGGGACAGGGGTCTTCTCCACGCTGGACTCCCAGTAGCGGTCCGGAGAGCAGCACTGAAGTAAACAAGTACAACAAAGGGGCTGGCTTGAAGATATGTTCTCTTTAAAGAAAAATAATAATAATATGGGGACTTCCCTGGTGGTCCAGTAGTGAAGACTCTGCCTTTCCAACGTAGGGGGCATCAGTTCAATCCCTGGTGGAGGAACTGAGATCCCACATGCCTCACGGTGAGGAAAAAAGAAAAGAATATTGATACTAAAGAAATAAAAAGTAATATGGATGTTTCCACCTCCCTTGTTTCAGGAATCGAGCTACATTTTTCCTTACTAAACAGTCCATGTGTTAAAACTGAGATTTGCCTTACTTGCTGGGATGGGTTTAAGTGGAGGTAGAAAGGAAAGGGAGGTGTTGGGGAGAGAAACACAATCAGGCTGAGTCAGGCTGAGGAGGAAGGAGGTGGCAAACAGACAGCTCTGCCAGCAAGAGAGGGTGAGGGATGTGGAAAGAGACAATGTGCAGGGAGAAGGTCAGAGAGCAAGTGCTGTTATCATATCCCTTCTCCAAGTCCTCCCAGCAACTGCAAAGGTGAATTTGCCCTTTACCAATGCTTCCTCTTTCTTGGAAATGGCAACCCATTCCAATATTCTTGCCTGGAGAATCCCACGGCCAGAAGAGCCTGGCGGGATACAATCCACGGGCTCACAAAGTTGGTTGGGACTGAGCACACACACACACATACTCCTGCAAAACAAATCACACGGTATCACCATTTTTAATGGAAACATTCGCTTAAATTATCTTCCCTTAAAGTCAAAATCAAGTCAGAAGTACAGTTATCACTGCCGTTGCTGAAGACATTGCTTGGTATCTTTAAAAATGCTTGAGGACCAGGAAAAGATAGAAATGTGGTTTGATTTAGATATAAAGAGATGTCAAAATGTCCTTAGTTCAAGATGATGCAGTCATTACCGGAAAATTCTGTGAAATGCAACTGTGTCTCGCACAAGCTTCGGCCCAGGCCATTGGCTGCTTTGCTCCCTGGTTTCCTCCCATTTACATCTCAACATTTCCTGCCCCAAATGCAGGAAATCACTTCAGCTTACTGAATACTACCCCTTGCCCAAACCTGCAAGCTCACCCCCAGCATCCATCACCATGAACCTCACAGCTTATGGAAGCAGAGTAGAGCCTGGAAAGAAAGACTGCAGAGATGTTTTAGTGACCCCACGCATGCATGTATCTCTTTCTTCAAAGTGGATCAGAGGGTCTGTGATTGAAGGACACATATAGCCCTGGGCTGAGCACCCCACCCCTGGAAAAAGCCCCATGCAGAAGAGCCACAGAAAACTTAAAATTTCAGAAGAAGGGCAGCAGAGGAAGATGTTTGGACACCAGAGGTCCAGGGGGAGCTGGCCACATACACTGACTCCTGCGCCAGGGCGAGCTCAGGGTGGCTGAGGAAAACTGAGAACCAGAGGTCTTAAAAATATCAGTTTAAGCTCCATCTAACTGTTGGCCCCATGGACAGAAGAGCCTGGCGGGTTGTATAGTCCATGAGCCTGCAAAAGTGTTGGACACCAGTTAGTGACTAACTTAGTGACAACAACAAACTTTTGGTCTAGACCTCAAAAGAGCTGAACCAGGTGACTTCTGCCAGAGCTTTTGATTTGGGAGTTTTGCATTGTTTTTCTGTGCTTGTCTTATGAAAAGCTGGGTGGTTGCAGCTTGCTTGGGTTCTGGAACCTTTTAGAACCTGCATAACCAACATGGGCCTTAGAAGGAAGTGGAGAAGGCAGAAATCTCAAAATATAAAGAAAGAAAGGGGGGGAAAAGCAAGGAGGAAAAAAGGGGAAAAGACAAGAGAAAAGAAAGGAAAAAAGAAAGACACCACCCCTTCACTTCTCCCCTCTGCCCATACAAAAGCCGGTGATACTCCACCACTGCTCTCCACCCAGCCAGACTGCACTCTCAGTAGGAAGGCCATATCTTTATTAAACACTGTGCTCTGGGCCCACTGACAGCAATCAGAAATAATCAGGCTCTATCAAAACCCATGCTACCCTGGAGAATGGGTACGACTTCCGCTGGGGCCTCCCTAGTAATTTTCCCTCTCTGACCAGGGGCAACATGGAGCGATTGCTCAAACACCTAGAAAGGCACAGGAAAGAGGCTTGACTCTCCGAGAGAGAGGACAGCCCCACGGTGGTTAGCCAGGAAGGGGACCGACAGCGCAGGGCAGCCCGCAGGGGCGAGGCCGCCACAGGCTGGCTGGGGAATGTCCCCGCTGGCGGGGTGAGAAAGCTTCCGTGGCCATGGAAATCTTGATAAGAGATGACTTGCCCCACAGCAGCATCCTGAAGGCTGCCTGTCCGCCCACGAGCCCATGGTGGGCAGGCAAGTCACGGCTGTCATCGTCCAAGGCGGCAGACACCAGGCATCCTTTATTACCAGGGGAGCAGGTTCAGATCACCCTTTCTACGCCAGCTCTTGATTTCATTTGTGTGGTCACCTCCCCCACAACCCCACCCCACCCCGCCTGCCTTTTCCATAACTCAGTTGAATGGATCTGAAAGATGTCCAGAACTGGGTTATCACTGGCAAAAGGGATACAGAGATGAGGAGTTTCATTTATGCATCCTTTCATTGACTGAATAAATATTGGTTGAGTGCTTGCTGTATACCTGGCGCTGTGCTTGCTGATACAGAGATTCTCGTATTTGTGTCGATTTGGGCAGAACTTGCTATCCTTTTCTACGTTGAGGGGAGGTGGGAGCTGTGATATTTGAACATCACAACGGGGCAAACCAGAGATAATCCCTGCCCAGAGGAAGCTGCCTGGCTCCTGGGGGCTGAAAGGGTTGGGTGCCAGTTCACAACTTTCGCCTTGTGTCTATTAATGAGGTGTAAGGTAGTACCTCTAATCTGGGTCTGGCAATCTCCTCAAATGCCCTTGAGGGAAATTTTCCCTACTGGGGCCTTTTCTCTCTCTTTTTAGTTTTGAAGGCTTGTCATAAAGGAATTTAGGGGCTTCCCCAATGGCTCAGCAGTAAAGAATCTGCCTGCAATGCAGAAGACCTGGGTTTAATCCCTGGGTTAGGAAGATTCCCTGGAGAAAGAAATGGCAACCCACTCCAGTATTCTTGCCTGGGAAATCCCATGGACAGAGGAGCCTGGCAGGTTACAGCCCATGGGGTCACAGAGACTAGGACACAACTGAGTGACCAAGCACGCATGTACCCTCCCTTCCCCACCCCTCCCCCCACACACAGAAAGGAATTTGTACAGAGAAATGCTGGCCTTAGGGTTAAACACATCGTGAAGGTAAATGGTTTAGCCTAATTTTCTCTGCAATTGGGAATCTTAAATTAAGTCTGTAGGAATCCTTCAAAGAATAGATATTCAGACTCTCATAACCATTAATATGGGATTATTTAGAAAGTGGACTAGAATGAATATTCCTAAACTCTTGGTCCTCTTGATCAGAAAAGCCTCCCTCTTCTCTGACCGGCGAGACTAGGAAAGCAGAATGTCACAGAGCTGGTAGATTATATATTCCCCTAGATGGTTTTCTAGAAGGTTTTCCCAGTTGGACTCCAGGTATTCCTGAGATGTGCCTCAGGGGTTTCTGGGAATGGGCACCTCTGACCCCTCCTGCTTCTTTCAACCAAAGAAGACCTATGGTAATGTTAGTTTTCCTTTCCTAGGAAATACCATTTGAGGAAATGTTTCCTATATTAAGAGAAAGAAAGAGAGAGAGAGAGAAGGAAGGAAAGAAGGAAGGAGGTAAGAAAAAAGAAGGAAGAGAAAGAAAGAAAGGGAGAGAGAGTCCAAACCACACATTCACCAGAAGAGGAGACGAAAGCCCAGGAAGTACACAAGACTTACCAGGTTCACACCGCTTCACAAAGCTAGCACTGGAGTACAGGTGGACTTCCCACTGCACATCTAAGTTACCTTCTCTGTTTAGCCAGACACCAAGGCCTTTGATTTCACGCCCATATTTTAAGGGAGCATGTAATATACTGGTTTTTGTTTACTTTTTATTTAGCAATTTTCATATAAAATTCTATCAGACCTCTGCTGATTTGCTTCATTTCATTAGAGAGATTCTTAGGGAAGAAGGCCCAAGCTGAATCTTTTTATCTGGCTAAAGACTATCGAAGAAGGCCCAAGCTGAATCTTTTTATCTGGCTAAAGACTATCTTGTTATGTCAAAGCAAGGTGCTGTGATGAACCCCGTCTGTCAGACTCCTGTTATCACTTTGGTGGCGGGGTGAGGGGAGCAGGCAGCCTGGGAGAGGCAGCTGTAGTTTGTACTATTATAGCCTGCACCTTCCTCCACAGTATTTTACAAGATAACCTTTGTGGGTGGGAGAGGAGGCAGATGCTTGGATTAAACCAACATATATCATGACAGTGTCTCATCAAAACAAATTATTTCCTTTTCACCATTACCTGACTAGTCAACTTTTCCATTATTGCCCAGCTTTATCTTTCTGTCAGCATAAAAAAATACCAGCATGAGGTACCATGTGCATGGATTCTACAAAAAGCATATCGTCTGGAGGTTTCACTCCTGCAAACAGGCCCTCATATTCCCCCATTTCCTCCTGCTCGGTGCTTACATTCTGGTGCTTGGCAACCCAATGCCTGCTGTGGTAGCTTACACAGGGGGCAGGTGAGAGGTAATAGCCCAGGGGAATCCCCAGGGAAGGGTAGATCTGCCAAGGGCCACTATCAGATGAGGTGGAGGTTGTGCAGTGACTCAGACACTTTGAAAAGGCATTATTCATTTATAACCATACTTCCCTTTATCAGAAAGCATGCCCTTGAAATGCTGTGTCTAAACAAAGTTCTGCAAATCCAGTCCTGTGTTGAATGCACTGGAAAAACTTGCCATTCACATGATTCCTATAAAGCAAACTTTATCCACCAAAGCTGGAGGAGGAAATGGCAACCCACTCCAGTATTCTTGCCCGGAGAATCCCAAGGACAGAGGAGCCTGGCGGGCTGCAATCTACCCGGTCGCTAAGAGTCAGACAGCGACTGAGCACACACACACACATATCTACCAAAGACATCATTTATCTGTTGATTGGTTTATTCATTCTGTGAACATAGATTTATTCAGAACTTGGATCACAGCACCGGGTCAGTCACTGATAATAAGGGAGTGGGGGAGATATGACTTTTCCTGTGCTTATGAGCCTCAAATCATTACATGAGCACTACAAGAGAAATACTGCTAACTGATTTTTTGCAAAAATGCATCTTCAGATATATCTGCTTATCAGCAGACTGGTGGCTAAATAAATCATATTCTTGGGGCACCTGCCCCTCCTCCCTGACCCACACAACTGCCATCCCCAGCAGTTTGTTCTTCCAGGGAAGCATTTCCAACCATTTTCCCCAACATGTTTTAGTTTTGTTTTGATCCAAACCTTTTCTTGCAGCCTATTTGAAGTCCATTGTGATCCGTGAGCTTGGATCATAAGCACATCCGGGAAAATGACCGTTTGAAGAGAGAGAGCAGCTTTGGAGATAAGAGAACTTCGTTTGTGAAGAGAAGGATCGTTGGAGACATCTCATTAACACATAGGTCTCTGTTTGTTTATGGGCAGGTACTAAGTGAATGACAAGAGAGCAATTGGCAGAAGGTTGAAAGATCAAGCGCCAAGGTTAATGGAGCTGCTGCACTGCTGAATGGTTGATCTGTCAGCAGCAGAAACCGTCATGAGGACCTGACATGATGTGGTCCCTGGAAGAAAAAAACCAGCCACTTGGTGGAAAGTTGATTTCACCCCGGGGTGGGGTAGGGTAGGGCAGTAATTTGTCCCTGCTGAGATTGATATGGGTGTGTCTTCCTTCCCACAGCGCCTTGGCTTAGCCTTACCATCTGAGAGTTCCCAGAGGATCTGATTTGCTGAACTGAGCTCATACATCCCATTTCCTCTCACCTGGGGACCCACTTTACAGGCATGGAGGTGCCAGGATGGCCTGCGACCTCAGGATCCAACACCGCACAGACAGGAGGCTGCCAGAAGGGCCTCTACAGGGCCCAGATCAGGTGCCAGGTCTGGGATAAAGCCCTCATCCAAGCTGCACAATGTACTCTGGATATTCTGAATATGGGACAAAAGTGGCCCTTCTTCTCAGGTGATCTAAGTCACTTATGTAAGTCACTTAAGTGATCTAAGTCATTTATGTAAGTGACCTATTAAGGACTTTGTGATTCTTATTCCTTAAACGCACAATAACCAGAGGCAGTCAGAGCCAGACAAAAACCTGGCAACCAGAGGACTGAGATTTCTGGAAGGATTGGGAGGGGTCTCAACTAGATCAGCAAAACTGCCCTCTGAGAAGATGGGCATTAATCAGGGGTAGCATCAGGGACTGTGGTTGGTCCAATCAACCTTCTTGCTGGTTTTTTGTTTGTTTGTTTGTTTAAAGGAATTGAGAGGAAAACCAGCTGAGTGTGAAGTAAGCCAACATTTTAAAGAATTAGTGATGGGCCAGAGTGAATTTAATATAAAGCGTGAGTGGATTTGCGCCACATGAGAGGTGGACGGGTGCCAAGGCTGTCGGTGCCTGACCCATAGACACACCCAAAGCCTCTTACTGCAAGCGCCTGCTGCTGGAAGCTTTTTCTGGACTTTAGGGGTGCTCAACCTTGCACAGGGCAGCCCAGGGGTGCTGAGGAATTGATGCACCTGGGAACAGGCTGCAATAAAGCACAGCAGGTGGTGTGACTGGGAAAGGGGCTTGGAGAGCAGAGAACAGAGAAACGGAGTGCCCAGGAATGACCTCTCTGAGACGCAAAGGATGAGAAGACGGAAGAAAAGTGCTCATAGGCACAGAGGCAGATGGAAGGTGCCTCCAAGGAAATGGTAGAAGCACAGAAGGGACAGAAACAGGCAGGGCTTGTACCATGGAGGGTCTTAGCATCCTTGTTTGGAAACCTCAGTTATTTCCTATGAGCAACAGAAATCCACTGAAAGGTTTTTTTTTCTTTTTCACAGAAGCTTACAAGATCCAACTTATGTACCATTTTTCTAGTCTACATATATGCCTTAATATATGATTTGTTTTTCTCTTTCTGATTTACGTCACTCTGTATGACAGACTCTAGGTCCACCTGCATCTCTACAAAGGAGCCGATTTCACTCCTTTTTATGGCTGAGTAATATTTCACTGTATGTATGTATCACACCTTCTTTATCCCTTTATCTGTTGTTGAACATTATGGTACAGGTGAACCTATTGGCAGGGCAGGAATAGAGACACAGATGTAGAGACTAGACATGTGGAGACAGGGGAGAAGGGCAAGGGTGGGGCTCACTGGGAGAGCAGCAGTGACATATACACACTACCATGTGTCAAATAGCTAGCTAGTGGGAACCTGCTAGATAGCACAGGGAGCTCACCACAGAGGTGGGTGACCTGGAGGTGGGAGGGAGGGCCACGAGGGTGGGAATATAGGTATACACATAGCGTAGTCACTTCATTGTACAGCAGAAACTAACAGAACATTGTAAAGCAACTATACTCCAATAATAATAATAATAAATAATCTAACTTGGGAGATTACTCTGGCATAGTACAGAGAATGTTTTTGTAGGAACAAGGCTGAAGACAGAGGGACCAGGATTCCATCTGGCATTTAGATATATGAGTCTGGTGTGCAGGGACAAGGCATGACCAATACAATAATTAAAGCCCTCTATAGAGGGGATGAGATGTTCCAAAGGGAATGTAAAAAAAATGAGTGGACAGCCCAGACCTAAGTCCCATGGACACAAACATTGAAGGAAAAGTTAGAGGCAGAGAAGACTCCAGAGAAGACCAAGGAAGAATAGCCAGAAAGGTAGATAAAAAACCAGAGTAAGATGGCAGCCAGGAAACCCTAGGGAAGAGAATATTTGGTCAGCAGCATCAGATACTATTAAGAGGATAAGCAAGATTAGTCTCATCCACTGCTTCTGACAAAATATTATAAAACACAATCTTTTAGGAAAATAACTGGAGATATGTCTTGAGAATCATAACCTAACTCCTGGGAATTTGTTCAAAAGAAATAATTCAAGCAGAGAGAAAAAAACCTACTTAAGTGACTATGATGATATTATTTATAATGGCAAAACAAATAGACAGTAAAAAATCTTTAATGCCTCTGATAGAGAATTGACCAAGAAAAATTATGAGCCATAAATTTATTGAAATATTTTGCAACCATTAAATATTATAATTATGACTGCCATGAAGCAACATTAAAATGAATATAAAATAGCATCAAGTGAAAAAGTAAAACGCAAGATTCCATGTAAAAAAGTAAATACGTATACAGATAAAGATTGAAAGTTCATGGAAAATATAAATACTTCAGATGTTAGAGAAGTAGAGTTGTGAATTTAAAAAATTATTCCCAGTATTACTGTTATATACTATATAGACAATGAATTACAATTAGGGAGGGAAAAAAATACTATGGAGCAACTTTATAACAGGTAGGAAAACCTAACACAATGTCAAAAAAACTTTCTGTCTTTGTATGGATGGGTGCGTGATAAGTTGCTTCAGTCATGTCCAACTCTGCAATCATATGGACTGTATCCCACCGGGCTCTTCTGTCCATGGAATTCTCCAGGTAAGACTACTGGAGTGGGTTGCCATGCCCTCCTCCAGGAGATCCTCCCAATCCAGGGACTGAACCGAGGCTCCTGCATTGCAGGCAGATTCTTTATCACTGAGCCACTGGGGAAGCCCCGTGTAAGGATAAGAAAACAAACATAAATTTTACCACCTATAACAGGGCTTTGTGGAAGTGTTTGTTGCTTCCTGGACCAAAGAGGATCAGATAACTTAAAATACAGCTGATGTTCATCTAAAGAGAATAAATGTCCAAATAGCCCAGAGTGTGAAAACTGTTTACTTTTGGAAACTATGAAAATAAAAGGAAATTAAGTTAAATGCAGCCTGATTTTCCCATATTCATAATATTCACAATAGATTCTACACACTCCCACCAACAGGGAGGAACAAGGGAATTCATATTGTTTGAGGGTCAACATGGGCCAAGAATACCACTGGTCACTTACACACAATAGTGGGTACCCCCTGAGGGAGTGTGAGGACCCCTGCATCCACGGGGCTCTCCATCTACAGATTCTGCTCCTTCTTTCTTTGCCGCTTGTCACTTCCTCAGTGGGGAATTCAGCGAATTTCAGTGACTATCTTGGACGCCTGGACAAGGCTGCTGAACCTAGACAAAGCTGCTGAACCCAGTGGAGACATGGCTTTGTTTCCCTAACTTAGTAAATTTCAAAGTCGTGGTTGTCTTGCCACCTCTTCCCTTTCCATCTCCTCCTTTCTCTCCTCTTAACTCTGCCATCATAGTTTTGAAAGTCATTCATGCGTGACCCTATGGCTGAATCTTTGTTGTGTAATGTTCTTTTATTCTAGTAGCCAATCTTTTCATCTCACCCACATGCAGCATTTGAACTCCATGTCAACTACAACGTTGTGGAATGTCAGGGCACTCCCTTCTAGTTGACTTCTAAGGAGGATTTAATTTCATCCCTGATAATCACATACTGGTTTTATTCACTTTTCTAATAACTCTATTAGAATGTTTGGAAGATGACGTGCTTTTAATTGTTTCCCTCACCCCCAGTGATTCGGAGAGTTAGTTTCTCTAATGGGCTTTGTAACTCCCATGCTTTATTTTTTATTGCTAATGGACTCTCTAGTAATATAAAATGACTGATGAGTGCAGTCAGAGAAAAGCAGAAAAATCAATACCTGCCCAGACTCCATATTAGTTAAAAGCAGGTGAGGAGCTGAGGCTGGAAGACAATAGAATTTTCTCTGGCTCTAAAGCATCTGAAAGAAGGAAAAATTAGCTTAGATGGGCTGTAAAGCTCTCAACAAAGGAGACTTTTCTTTATAAACACAGGGTGTTGGAACAAGAGAATACCAGAATAGGTTGGGTGTTCTTTGGACATCTGTGCGCACTCTCTCCAGTAGAGGGCAGTGGTACCCGCACACACTGACCACCAAACTCGTGCCGCCTTTCCCGAGTGCCTCTCCTCCCCTTCCAGTAGACCATGCTGCGGTGACTTGGACCAGATCCAAAGCACACCCTGGGGCAGACACAGTCATAGTTAGCAAAGCCTCAGAGACTGCAGGTTCTCATTTGGTAAACCAGGTTCTGTGCAGCAAACCCACTAAGCATTGTACACGCATCACCTCATTTAGTCGTCACGACAGCCCTATGATTCAGGTACTATTATCATCATCATCTCCACCTAGAGATGAGAAAAATGAGGTTGGTCAGCTTGCCCAAGGACCCCTAGACAGTGGTTAGCGCTGATACTGGAACTGGTTCTAGTCTACAAGCCACCATGCTGTGAATGGCGGACCCTACAACCTGTTCCGTTCATGTGTACCATTTATCATCTTGCTCTAGGGACTTACTTGACAGCAGAACCATAGGTAACTCATCCTCTCACCCATTCACAGCTAGCGGAGGGCTTTGCACATCGTAGGTGGTCGATAAATAAGTCTGATTCATCATTCATGCTTTAGTGTGTCTTTTGATGGTATTGTGTTGGGCTGGGTAGTTTCAACACGCTCCTCAGTTTGTCTTCATTCACAATCTAATATAGGTGATGGCAATGACACAGATGAACCTGGTAAAGACATAGACAAGTGAGAAATAAGCTTGAACTAATACCCAACTGGATGAGAAATTTAGGTTATAAATGTAAGCCAAGGGCAAAAGGCTAAGGTGATTTTCTATGCCTGTTTCTTTCACCTTACCACTCTGCTACTCCCAGTTTCTAAAACCTCCCATTAAATTTCAGATTAAAAAAAAACTTGGATCACTATTTCCACTGACATAATTTTCTGTTCAGCTGCCACCTCCAGGGCAAGCTGGGTTTGAGTTTTTGTCCTCAGCTTTCCTTTTCAAGATTTCAGCCAACTATGACTCTTCTGGTATCTCTCAGAGTTTAGTACCCTTCATCCCAGAACACTCACTTGCCCTCATCACAATTCCTACCAAAGGCAATGAGACTAAATCCACACTTATCTATAACTTCTTACCCTAGTTAAGACTATATAGATAAGCACATTTTAATGTGCTCACATGTCACCATTTTATCACCTCTATTACTGGTACAACTTTTATACCAATTCATTAATATTGTGCTATAGTCTTAAAAAAAAAATACCAAATGGTTAACTAAGGTAATCGTGGATAGAATCAGGACATATTTTTGTACTTTAAAGAATTAAAGAACATTATACTGTAATGATGTCTATAAATAGCAAAGAGCTCAACAGAAGAGAATTCAATGATTGTTTCTCAAATTGGAGCTCACAGATGATTTCTCAGAGGTCTTAGGGCTCTCTAGGAGAAATTTTAATGTTGCGTTTTCATTATATTTCATGAAAAATTAATATAAGTGTATTTTGGTTATGGTTCCCTTTGAGAAGCTGTAGAGCATGGTGGTTAACAGCGTGATCTTGAAGCAGACCGCCTGTGTTTACATCCTGACTTTGCCGTTACTGGCTGAGTGACCCTGGAAATTCTCAGCACCTCAGTTCATTTATTTGTACAGAAGAGCTATTTCATAGGGTAGTAGTGAGGGTTATGTGGATTGAAACACAGAAAGCACTTGAAGCAGTGTCTGGTACACAGTAAGGACTTCATAAATGTTAATCGTTATTTTAATTATTACCAAAAATGCCATATGATTTCAAGGTTTGTGTTTGTCTGTGTATTTATAATCACATAGTAACCAATACTACTTGAACTTCAGCACTAAGGGGGGGAAAAGAGCTTGGATACATAAACGATGTGTTCACACCAAGTGAAGTCCAAATGCTATCACAATATGCCATATGGTGATGGATTTTTAAAAGTTTGAATGGAGAAAGGGAGTGGGAGAATTGAGTCACTCTCAAAAGCTCACAGTGGTAGAGAAACACTGAACTCAAAAAAGAAAGTGTATCATCACTGCTATATTTTAAATGGATAACCAACAAGGACATACTGTATAGCACAGGGAACCCTGCTCAATGTTAGGCGCCTCAGGGGTGAAGAATCCACCTGCAAGGCAAGAGATGTGGGTTCGATCCCTGGGTCAGGAAGACCCCCTGGAGAAGGAAAGGGCAACCCACTCCAGTATTCTTGCCTGAGAAATCCCATGGACAGAGGAGCCTGGCAGGCTACAGTCCATGGGGTCGCAAAAGAGTCAGACAAGACTTAGTGTCTAAACAACAACAAAATGTGGAAGCCTGGAGGGAAGTTATGGAGGGGAGTTTAGGGAAGAATGGATACATACATGGCTTCCCAGGTGGCTCAGGGGTAAAGAACCCACCTGCCAAGTAAGAGATGCAGGTTGGATCCCTCAGTCAGGAAGCTCCCCTGGAGGAGGAAATGGCAACCCATTCCACTGTTCTTGCCTGCAAAATCCCATGGACAGAGGAGCCTGGCAGACTATAGTCCATAGGGTTGCAAAGAGTCAGACATGACTGAGCGAGTATAAACAAACATGCATACATGTATACATATGGCCAAGTCCCTTTGCTATTCACCTGAAACTATCACAGCATTATTAATTGGTTATACTCCAATATAAAATAAAAATTTTTTAAAAAGAATGTGTATCATAGTGGACAATACTGTATTCCTGTGGCAAGAGGCATTTTAGTCTCAGTAAAATCTCATCTGTCAGTATTAATGCTGTGGATTTGTTTTCTTTATCTTTCCTTTTATTTTTACTTAATTTATGAATTTCTTTTTAGAATTGTATAAGCGCTTTCAGCAGGAGTCTATGTCTCCTTTTTGTTTTATATGTTTAAGTATTTTACATATTCTAGATGAATACTGGGACTCCGGAGAATATTTTTTTCTTCAAAAAAATTGTCTTTGAAAGAATTTCCAAACTTCTCAAGCTTAAAAACGCTGTTCTAATTGCTACACTCTTGCCCTTTGGTTTGGCAGGTGGACCAGCAATACTAAGCTCATTTAGGTCCAAGTTTTGCTCTGCCTCTAATATTCCCTGTGAAATTTGAAGCATACATATCCCCATAACACCCTCTTCTTGTTATTATTTACTTACTTAACTTCAAAGTCTTAACTTTTAATGTTCAAAAAAATGTTTCCAACATTTAGAATAGCTTGTCTTACACACTATATATTTATTTGAATATGCAAACATAAACAAATAGCAAGCAGCCGCACTGTAGAGCGAGGTCCTGAAGAAATAATCATCCGTGAGTCCAACAGTCTCTATATTTCCACGAGAAGAATTCAGCTAGGAAAGTCTCTGAATAGACGGGACCTCCAGCTCCAAGTGGTGAGAGTTTGGCCGGAGTTGGGCTGAGGTAACTAGTCCAAGGTCACAGTCACTCTCATTCCTTCCTCATGCTTCACGGTTCGGTTCCACTTGGAAGACTCCTGACAATATAAAGGAATAGGACTACCTCCTTTTTTTCTTTCTTTTATGCCCTGCTCAGTCCTCCCATGGACTATACGTACATGGGATTTTCCTAGCAAGAATACTGGAGTGGGTTGCCATTTCCTCCTCCAGGGAATCTTCCTGACCCAGGGATGGAACCCACTTTTCCTGCATTGCAGGCAGATTCTTTACTGCTGAGCCACCAGGGCTGCTTTTTTCCTATACCTTCATGCTTTTACTAATGCTCCTACCATGCACACATACCAAGAGTTCCCATGTCGCAGAGAAAGCATTGTATTTAGAGGCCATGAGGTTTTAATTAACAGGTCTAAATTGTTGAATAAATGCCGGCAGCCCTACGGATCAAATCCCAGTTGAATAAGAGGAAAAGGAACTAAGCACATAAACTGAGACAACTTCCTAACAGTAATGTCTAATTAGTGGCTCTTCATTTACCCAAGAAGCAAAGGACTCTGATGTTACCCTAAAATGTAAGCGTTTTCATGAGATCTTGAAGAAGGTAGATGTATGATCTGTCATTTTCAAGCTGAAGAATGCGAGGCAGGGGTGATATTCAAATTAGTTCACAACTGGGAGGGAAAGGAGGTCAACAGCCAAACCAGTTGCCCTGAAGGCCCAGCTGCACCAGCTGTGAGCCATTGGGCAGCTCCACCCTGAGGTGGTCCTGGTGGTCCCAGAGGAGGGTGAAGGAGGGATACCCAGGGGGCTGAGACCACAGCTATTTACCAGCCAATGGAAAAATGCAATGGTATTTAATAATAGCCTTGACTATAGCAATGTTCGCAGGCTAAGTCTCAGCTTGAATCTACCATGCCTTAGGGCCCAAGATGGGGGAACAAAGAGGCTGCTCAGGTTAGGAGTTTAGAAATTTGCTTATTTTCCATAAAGGCATGAGGACAGGAGCATTTTTCAACAGCAGGCAGTTGTGACTAATGGTTTAAAGGTGAAGAAAGTAACTTCAACATGGGGAGGGGGTAGGGTGTCAGAATTTACCTCATTTTGAGGACAAGGATTTGGATTTCTCCTGAAGTGTCATCACTCCTGGACAGATGGTAGGTTTGAAACCACGTTTGAGATGTACAGTTAGTCTTCAAGTGACAGTTTCCTCTTAAATGGGACTCAAATTCCAAAGCATCTGCTTGGTGGGTTGTTTATTTATTTATTTATTTTTAGTTGTGCTGGGATTTTGTTGCTGCACGCAGGTTTTCTCTAGTTGCAGCAATTGGGGGCTCCTCTCTAGTTGCGGAGCACGGACTTCTCATTGTGGTGACTTCTCTTGTTGTGGAGCACTGGCTTCAGTAGTTGTGGCCTGCAGGTTCAATATTTATGAGGCAAGGGCTTAGTGGCTCCAAGGCATGTGGAATCTTCCCAGTCTGGGGATGGAACTCGTACCCCCTGCATTGGCAGGCAGACTCTTACCCACTGTGCCACCAGGGAAGTCCTGGTAGGTTTTTCTGAATGCATGTTCTGTAGCTAATACCAAGCCAGTCACAGAAACCAATGCTCATTGATCAATGGAGGAGGCAAAGTATTTTTCTGGGGTTGTTTTAAATTTGCTGCAGGCCTAGAGCATGCTGTTTTCTCAGCTCTTCTGCCAGTGCAGCCATTTTAGGCTGAAAGGGAGAAGTCGTCAGTATACTCCTGAAAGGGTGAAGCCAAGGTAAGCTTCTGTATGAAGGCAAAGCCTGTGCTTTTATGAATGGGAGGGTGGGTGTTCCAAAGATAATTACTTTTTGATCTGAGTGATTGAAGGAAATGACTTTTCTGAACCAACCTTGCACAGAATTCAGTCAGTCGGGGCACAGTTTCTTTCACATGCCACGGTTCACCCGTCAATCCCACCCCCAGCTCCCCCGCTTCCCCCGTGGACCCTGCCTGGTGTTCCAGGCAGCCCACGCCCACATTCCAACCAACACGAGAGCGGCAAAGGACGGCAAATATGCTCTCGCCAAACCTGAAGCTGTCAACTAAAATCATGACCCCCAATCCCTTGTCGCCGACAGTGTTCAGTCCAGGCAAAGTTTTTATGCTTTTTTAAACGAAGTGCTTTGAGGCAGGTTATTTGAAGCAGTCATCCAAGCTTGTCATTTAATGGAAACTGTGTGCAGGAAATTGCCGAGATGGAGATCTTTGAGTCAAGCAGTTCCCTAACTGAGGAGAGACAAATGAAGCCAATTCTCCTCATCTCCATCTTCTGAGTTCTAGTGGGGAGGGTGATTAAGAACACTGGCCCCCTCCCAGGGGATGGGAGGATGGCAACACTGGCTTTAGTATGAAAAATCTCTCTGTCTCTCATACACACACACACACATCCCCCTCCACACACACACCCGCCCACACACCCGCCCACACCCCCCCCAAACTGAACTTTGTCAGAGCTACACATGACTGCCTCCCTCTTCTCCCACTCCCTGGGAAAGAAGGAGGAAAGAACAGTTCAAAAGCCATGTCTACTCCTTCCTTTTCCCTTTTCATGCCCATACATTTGTTCTAGGTAATAGGATGAACTGGGAGACTGGGACTGACTATACACACTATCGATTCTATGTATAAAATAGATCACTAATGAGAATCTACGGTATAGCCCAGGGAACTCTACTCAATGCTTTGTGGTGACCTAAATGGGAAGGAAATCCAAAAAGAGAGGGAATGTATGTGTAAGTATAGCTGATTCACTTTGCTGTACAGCAGAAACTAACACAACATTGTTAAGCAAATACACTGTAATAAAAACTGAAAAAAAAAAAAGGAAAAAGGCAGTGCCTAAACCCAGGTCTAAGAATAAGTTGGACAGATCATTCTGCTGACTGTAGTTGTCAACATTTATGATCCCAGAAACAGGTTTAACTGTCTTCTGAAAATTAGGTAGTCTCGTGTTGAAAAACAGGATGAAATGACAGCTATCTCATGCCCTGATCTGGCATTGAAACATCCTGTGCTTGCTAATTAGCAGGTTCTCACACCCGATTTGTAAAGGTGAGTGAGGGGCGCACTCAGTGGACCCAGGAGGTGGGAAGGAAAAGCTGGCACTTTGCAGCTGCCACCCCGCCTTCCATGACAGCCAAGGTGCCCAGCTGCAGGGCTTCCCCTGAGTACTGAGCCCCAGCAGAGGAATTGTGTGTTCTGACATTCTTTGCTAATGATCCTAGACACTATGCCATTTAAAAGCCCTCTGATGGCAGTTTTCCTCTGATGGCAGTTTTGAAAGGAGAGAAAGGGGAATGGATGTTAAGTGAATGCCTCTTCTATATCAGGCAGTGGCTTATTTAATTTTTCCCAGAGCTACTATATTATTTTCCAGATGAGGAAACCAAGGCTCACAGAGAAATAAAATGGATTAGGAAAAAGGGATTCAGTTATGGAGGAAAAAGAGAAACCTTCCTACCCCTGCCACCAAAAACCAAAATCAAAACCAAAAACCAACTCTGAGGTGCAGGCAACTTACATAACTCACCAAAAGTACTGTTTTCCTATTAGCACCAACCAAATCTAGGATCCAAATCTCCCAGGATCTCCACCCTGTCCTGTATCCAGTAGAGTCTAATCCTAAAGGGACTGGTGACTGTCACGGTCCACGTGGTGTGGCCGTTACCAGTCCTGCTCCATCCTTACACCTCTCCAGATGATTTCTGTCCCACTTCCCTTCTTCATCACAGGATCTCTCACCTCATGAAATCCAATCCCCAGCTGATGACTTTCCTGGCAGACAACTTAAGTACTCTCCACTGTAGTCTGTAAAACACGGACAATAATCCTAATCCTCACACCTAGAGATTTTGCACACTAACTTGTTAATGGTTTGGCAAATATTAACCCCACCATAAAGGCACAGATAAAACTCAGTCTTCTCTCTCAGTTCTTGTTTTTTTTTTTTTTAATTCAAGCACAAATCTTCCTGCCTACTAGAAAGCTGATATTTTCTTTTCGATAACTATAAAAATTAGCAACTTGGATGCACTGGAGAAAAAAACTAAACTGCATATGTTCTTGCTTCTCTTTTTATCTAAGCGAACAGTGCAATGTTCCTGGGACACAGATGCCTGCTCTGTGTAAGGGATTGTCATATTGAGCTTGGCATCCCTCATTGATCACATCGCCCTCTATGTATTTACAGGGCTTTGGATAATCAAATCTGGGGGGCTGTATACCTTCTTGTTGTCCAAGTTCATTTCACAGCACATTGGTTAAGATAGATTTTTAATATGTCATCCAGGTCAATGTCAGTGAGCAACTCAGAAGGCCTAATGAAGGTGTTTCAGGAGATGGAAGGCTGGCAAAGGGGTCCATGTTTCCCGGAGGCTCTTTCCCTGAGCAGTTCCACCCCAGCCTTATAAACACACACTTTTCCATGCAAGTCTCCCTTGAGTCTAGGCTGTCAGTCATTCCCAAGCCAGCAGTGGTTTTATAAAATACACAAAGGGTAATTACAGAAAGACCCCCACTAATTTTCACATGTAATCTTACCCTGGGACTTGAACCCAGGCTCCCACTTGAAGGGTTTCCTACATAACTTCAATCTGGCAAACACAATAGAATGTAACTGCTTGGAGGGAGAGAAGGAAGCAGGGGGTGGAGGTGGAAGTTCAGACTAGCACAGCCCTAATCTTGAAGATTATTATAAATCCTTTTGCACTGTGGAAACAATTAGATCTCTTGATTGGCCTTAACATTCCAAATCCCATAAATTAGCCTGGTGGGCACCTCATACTGTTAAGCAATGTGGTATAATGTTCCCACACCAACATCTGGCTAGAGGAGACCAGACAGATTTTAATTTTAGCACTAAGAAATTATACCTATTCCAGGCCTTGTGACAACCTCTACATAGAAATGTGGCTTTTTGTCACTAAAATTTTATTTTTAAAAATTACTTTTGCTTTAGACATCCCAGGAATACAAATTTTAAACTGTGCTCAGTTTCAAAAGTTGTTTTCTTCCTCAAAATTTGGAAGAAGATATTTTGAAATGATAAATTTCATTCAAAATAGACCTTTTTTTCCTATCACCATCGTTTACAAGATGCAAATTCTAATACTCCTAAGATGCAAATATTCACACAGCATGAAGTACCACACTATCTACCATGATCACACTAAAGCAAATGGAACATATGGTCCCTGGTGCTTTTTAAGTCTCCTGAAATATAAAAGCAAATAAACAAATAAGCACATATATCCATCATAGAACCCATAAAACTGACAAGATACATGTCAAGTTCATTATTAAGTTTCACCTGTGTCTCGAGAAAGATAGATGAGACAGAGAAACATACAGAGGAGAGAAAGGGATCAGGAGGCAGAGAAGGCAAAAAGACAGAAAGAAAGAAGCACAAAAGCCACCACTGGCACACCAGAGCAGGACTGAGGCAGGGGAAGAGCAACTTTTTCCATTACACCCCAGGTTGGCAGAGGCAGCAACAGGTTTGGCAAGACAGGACAAAAGATGGTTGATTATGTCACAGTAATCAACCCTTAGATAATGCTGTGTGCCAGGTACTTTAAATGTGCTATGCTAAGTCGCTTCAGTCGTGTCCGACTCTGTGCGACCCCATAGACGGCAGCCCACCAGGCTCCGCCGTCCCTGGGATTCTCCAGGCAAGAATACTGGAGTGGGTTGCCATTGCCTTCTCCAATGCGTGAAAGTGAAAAGTGAAAGTGAAGTCGCTCCGTCGTGTCCGACTCTTAGCGACCCCATGGACTGTAGCCTACCAGGCTCCTCCATCCATGGGATTTTCCAGGCAAGAGTACTGGAGTGGGGTGCCATTGCCAATGTATCACCACCTAAATCTTCCCAACAACATATGAAATTTAAACCCATTTTCAGATGAGTTGAAATACAAGGAGTCTATGTAACTTTGCCAAGGTTGGCTTCCTAGGTGGCGCTGGTGGTAAAGAACCTGCCTGCCAATGCAGAAGACATAAGAGCCCCAGGGTTCAATTCCTAGGTAGGGAAGAGCCCCTGGAGGAGGACATGGCAACCCATTTCAGTATTCGTGCCTGGAGAGTCCCATGGATGGAGGAGCCTGCCAGGCTACAGTCCACAGAGTTGCAAAGACCTGGACATGACTGAAGCGACTGAGCACACACGCACGTGCACCCAGAAAGTGGCTGAGCCAAGATTAGAACCCAGAAGGACTTCCCTGGTGGTACAGTGTATAAGAATCCGCTTGCCAATGCAGGGGACACAGGTTCAGTCCCTGGTCTGGGAAGTTTCCACATGCAACGGAGCGACTAAGCCCATGTGCCACAACTACTGAGTCCATGCTCTAGAGCCCACAAGCCACAACTGCCGAAGCCCACGTGCCTAAAGCCTATGCTCCACAACAAGAGAAGCCACAGCAATGAGCTTCACCCACAGCAACTAGAGAGAGCCCACTTGCAGCAATGAAGACCCAGCGCAACCTAAAATACATCAATAATTTTAAAAAATTAGAATCCAGAAGACAAGCTCCAGGAATCTGTGCGCTTAGCGGCTTCTGAGCTCCATTGCAAACACACTAGAAATTACCCTACCAGGTGGCTACTCACCAGTCATCTGTTCTGCCTTTATTCTAAAGACATTGCCTAAACATACGCTCAGCTTTTGGGTCAGCCCTGTCTGTGTGATACGGTCCTCTAACTCTGAAATTAGCTTATTGAAATTGTAGTTTTTAGAACTACTGAAAATCAGAGCCATGCATGGCAAATAGGGTAAGCTCTAGAAAATAAATTTTTAGATGAACAACAGTGGATAATGGTGAACAATGTAATTAGTTTCCTTGAGTGGCCTAGGAACTTTGATAGAACCAAAACAGAGGGTCTATGTGTGTTACAGGCAATTGTATGTTATTAAAATGTGCATGCAGGAGTCATTTGGATCTTTCTGAGAAGTTTGCTTGTTGTGATCACTTTCCAGTCGACTCCAGACTCTACCACTTCTCATCATGTCTGAGGAGTGTTTCCATTTAAGTATAATATTGATTTTTAGTACGGTCTTTTGTAACTTTAGCGTTCCCACAAAGGCACTTAGAGCACTTTTGTCTTTCCTGAGAAACAAACAAACAAAAAAATAGGTATAACAACCTTTGTTGTTTAGTTACTAAGTCATGTTTGACTCTTTTGTGACCCCATGGACCGTAGCCTGCCAGGCTCCTCCATCCATGGGATTTCCCAGGCAAGAAAACTGGAGTGGGTTGCCATTTCCTCCTCTAGAGGATCTTCCCTACCCAGTGATTGAACTGGCTCCTCCTGCATTAGCAGATGGGTTCTTTACCACTGAGCCACCAGGAAAGCAATAATGACCTTGGGAGACCTGATATAAGAACCCGGTTCTTATAAACTCTGATATCTAAGGAGAGGTGTACTAGAAAGATGTAAAATGATTTCAGCACCCAGATTTCACAGGCTGTAGTGCTCTGGGACTTCCCCACATCTAGGAGGTCAATATTGCTGGCTCTAGGACTTGAATTTATTTGTTTGTGCAGAATTAAATAGGATGAGAGGAGCTGACTCCCACTAAATCTACACATTAGAAACTAATGTATAAATCAGACAACATTTATTTATTTGGCATGAAGGAATTGTCCTTCCCATAATTATACACCCTATTGTGACCAAACACAGCATATTTCTCCAGTGCATTAAAACTGATTTCTCTCTTTCTGGATGTCAAGAAGGCTCTTGATCATTTGTAACCATTCCATCACTTCAGATTGTGGTCATTACAATAGATTAGACTATTAATACTACATTAGGTTATTTGTTTCAGCCATTTATTTTCTTCTATGCTTGGTCATCTTAAATGGACTAGTTATTTCCCAGACCATCTACAATTCACCTCTTGATATGGGTAACCACACAGAATTTCTCAGTTAGTGATCTACGTTTCTAACTTGGTATGTTAGAATTCACCTTTATAATACTAAGTTTAAATTAAATAAAGACAAAAATTTAACTCTTTCCGTGTCACTAAAAACAGTTACAGTAACAGCTGACTTTGTTGAGTTCCTACTATTACACAGACTTTGCTATAGGCATTTTGAAGGTATTAACTTATTTAACCATCACAGCTACCCTAGAAGTTAGCTTCCATGATTTTCCACATCTTGTAGATGAGGAAACCAATCTGATAAATAACTTTCTCAGGGTCAAAGGGTTAATAAGTGGCAGAGCTAAGACGCAAACACAGTTCGATGCCCACACTCTTAACCACAACACTAAATTACCCTCTGAGCCTCTCTGCTACTTGGGTGTTATGACTATTACAAAGGAAAACAAAAAAAAAAGGAAGCAGCTGTTTTTCTCACTTGCTCTGACTCTAGCTAACTGTTCTTGACTTTTTTGCATTTTATCCATGCGGAACAAAGCTATATTTGTATTAACTCCAGATAAGTAAGTACCTGTTTTTAGCAGGGTCAAACATTTCAGAAGGTTTAGCAGAAGCTGGTAAAATATTTAAATTCAATGATAGAATGGAAAGATTCTTTCCTGTGTTATCAAAACCTAAGGGTATCCATCAATCCTTCCATTCTTCACTTTCGTTATAGATACAGAACCCCCTTCTCCGAGCTTCTGGGGCTTCCAGCTAGGGACAGCTACACCTGAGTGTGAGAACAGGGAGCATGATGTCTGCAAGCAGAACAGGCAGCCAAAGGAGAACAAAACCTAACGGAAATGTTGGGCAGCTGCAATTATTGTTCACTTTTTTAGTTAATTAATTTATTTTAATTAGAGGATAATTACTTTACAATATTGTGATGGTTTTTGCCATGCATCAACATGAATCGGCCACAGGTACACATGTGTCACCCCCATCCTGA
Source organism: Giraffa tippelskirchi (assembly GCF_054371585.1). NCBI lineage: Eukaryota > Metazoa > Chordata > Mammalia > Artiodactyla > Giraffidae > Giraffa > Giraffa tippelskirchi. Next base: position 125,238,935 of record NC_137283.1, read on the forward strand.
AGCCCCCTCCCACTACCCTCCCCTTCCTATCCTTCTGATTCTCCCAGGGCGACAGCTTTGGGTGCTCTGCTTCATGCGTCAAATTTGCACTGGCCATCTATTTTACATATGGTAGTGTACATGTTTCAATGCTATTCTCTCTGACTGAGAAATCTTAGGCGCCTCATTTAATTATTCTGCCTCCGTTTTTCTCCCTTTAAAATGGCATTAGCAGTACTTGCTTCTGCCCACTTCATTAATGCTAAAGAGAAAATGCTTAGAAAAGGACTTTGCCCTCTTCAGAGTGTCCAAATGGAATCCAAATTTGTTGTGTATTTTCCTTCTGCTGAATACCCGCACGAGACTATTTTAAGCTATTTTCTTTTTTAGCCTTCTTAGAGCAGCAGGTAGATTTGGACAGTTTGACCTTGGCACAGCCTTTAAAAAACTGATTCAACACAACAAATGTCCTGAGCTGGTGATGGCTAAGGTGTGGTGGGAAGGACTCAGAGTGAAGTCAGGATGCTTGGGTTTGAGTCCTGAGTTCAAACCCTGCCATCTGAGTTGGGTGAAATGGAGGCAGTCATGCATCCTCACTGGGGTTCAGTTTCTTCACCTGTAAAATGGGGGCTCTGTTTCAGAACTGTGATGAAGACACAAGGGAATGAATATGAAGAAGTGTCGTGACTGCACAAATCTAACTCCCAGTTTACTTCTCCTTGGTTTAGCATTGGAAGAGACCTCACGCATCGCCTGGTCCCATCCTTCTATTTTACAGGTCAGAAAACTAAGGCTCAAGGAGATCAGATGACTTCTCCAGGGCCTTGCCTGCTGACTGCTGACTCCTGTTCTCCCTCCCTCTCTACTTTCCCTGGTTTGTGAGTGGCTTCTTAAAACAGAGAGGGCAGGACACCTCTGTGGATAAGCAACCCCTGAAAGGTCAGTGGACACCGTCCCAGGATACTAGTCGGCTTGCACCTCGAGTACATTCTCTGTGCAAAGGAGAAAAGTCTACACTCAGATATCAGCCGGAGCTTAGAAGAAACAGATTCAGCCATTAAAGTAATCCTCGCACACCTCAGTGAGTAAATACAGTCATCCATATAGGAACCAGGTAGGAATAAAACAACAGATGCTTTGAGAGAATTACAACACGTATTTGTACCAAGGCCATATAAAAACCTTTTCCAAGCCAACAGGAAGGGCATTTATTATTTTCACTTAACATTTATTCAATAAAGAGTGTTGCAGAACAGGCTCTCATAATCTGAGCCCCCTTTGACTGTGTGTATAGCTTTTCAGATACCTGCAATTTTCTTCCTCTTACTTACAAAGATGCTCATTGAACTGCAAGAGGTGAGTAAACACCTGAAGAGATCTCAGAGGAAACCTGCTGAATGGTTCAAGGCTCTCCCTAATAGAAAGGATCAGATAGATACCTGACCTTCAGTGTATCCCAAAATATTCCAGCAGAAGGAATTAAGTCTTTAAACATTCATACTACTGGTAGGCAGAAAGACGCAGAAAAGTTCAGGGTTGAAAGAGACATTATGATGGGGTCTAGATGCTCTGGGATCCTGTTAAAATGTAGATTCTGGATCAATCAGTCTGCAGGTGGATTCTGAAGTTCTGCTTTTCTGACAAGCTCCCAGGTGATGTTGACACCTGTTTGGGACATTTTCAGTAGCAACTCCATTCTCTATGCACCCATCCTTAGCTATTATTAGATAAAGCAAATAAAGTCTTGCAAAGTCTTTTGGGGGCTTGCATGAAGTAAAAATATAAGTTGATCAAGATATTGCTTAAAAATGGTACAAATGAACCTATTTACAAAACAGAAATAGAGTCACAGGTGTAAAAAACAAACTCATGGTTACCAAGGGGAAAAGTGGAGAGGGGAATAAATTGGGAGATTGCGTTTGCACACTACTATATATAAAATAGATAACTAATAAGAACCTACTGTGTAGTATAAGGAACCCTACTGAACATTCTGTAATGACCTATAGAGGAAAAGAATCTGTAAAAGAGTAGATACGTGTATAGGTATAACTGATTCACTTTGCTATAAACAGAAATGAACACACTGTAAATCAACTATAGGCCAATAAAAATTTAAAAAAAACCTGTCTCTAGGTAGAGGCATAACAAGGGCTATCTCTATCAGCAAAAAGAGATACCTGAAAATCCTAACTAATATTAGAGAATTTGCAATTTAATATATCATTTTCTCCAAAGGGATCTACCTTTGAATCAGGGCTGGAGGAAAAGGAAACTGCTGAGCACAGTGCCTCTGACAGCACCGTGTCAGGCCTGAGGGGCAGTTGGTGAGAGACATGAGAGGGGATATGTCTTTTCTCGCATCCCCAGCCACTTGCAAATACTCTGACTTCAAATATACGTCTTTTGAGTCCTGTACCTGAAATAGCCCAAAACAAATATTCCTGTGTAATGTTATACACATTTCAGTCAATTCCCAAGTGTAGAATTTTAACTTAAAAGACTACAATCACCATAGCTTAAGCAACTGTGCATTTCCCACAGTATTTAGCACCAATGTGTGTGCTAAGTCACTCCAGGCTCCTCTGTCCATGAGATTCTCCAGGCAAGAATACTGGAGTGGGTTGCCATGCCCTCCTCCATGGGATCTTCCCGACGTGGGGACAGAACCCGAGTCTCTGACCCCTCCTGCATTGGCAGGCCAGTTCTTTACCACTAGAGCCACCTGGGAAGCCCATTTAGCACCATAGCCTTGCTCAAAGTAAAGCCCTAATAAATATATTTTGGCTGAAAGAAAGGGTGAGTAGAAATTTATTCATAGCCCTGGGAGGTATGGTGATTGGAAAAACTACTAGTTTTTCATTGGTCCTCATAGGCAAAATTACAAATATAAACTTAATAATTCAATTAGTTTGCCCTGAAAGGATCAACTGATCTCTTGTAATTAGCTTCAGCCTTAAACTTTACCCAGTAGGTCCTGGATTCAGCCTCTGTTCTACACAGAGAATTTCTTAGGGCTTCCCAGGTGGCACAGTGGTAAAGAATCCACCTGTAATGCATGAGATGCAGGTTCAGTCCTTGAGTAAGGAAGATCCCCTGGAGGAGCAAATGGAAACCCACTCCAGTATTCTTGTCTGCAAAATTCCATGGACAGAGGAGCCTGGCAGCCTATAGTCCATGGGGTCACAAAGAGACAGATATGACTGAGCACACACACACAAACACACACACACACACAGACACACACACAGGGGCTCATATGGCAAAAGTATGTCACCAAAGACCATAAAAAGTTCAATACTCTTAAAAAGGTCCAATGTAGACAGCAGATCAATGAATGAAAAGATGTATTGATCTTTGAAGAACTTTACAATCACTGAAAAAACGACATGAAGTTATTTTCATTATGAACTAATTTATTTCAATTTTCCTTTTTTCACCGAATATTGGTTAATTCATTGAATTCAAAACACCACCTTTTCTTCTATTGAAGAACTTCAATCCTAAGATGACAGATTTAAAAAATTTTTTAAATTACAAACCTTTTTATTAAACATGGGGGGAAATGAGTTACATTAAGCTAACCCTAGAGTTTTCAAAATGCAATTAATTCATATACAGCTCAGTTCAATGAACTTTTTTTCTCCCAATCAGTTCCACTGAAGTGTGAGTGAGAGTGTGCAGCTTGATGAGTTTTGACAAACATGCTTCCACTACCATGAAGATATAGAATACACATCTTGTCCCCCAAAGTTCCTTCATTCCTTTTGTGATCAATGCCCACCAACCCTGACAACTACAGACCTGCTCTATGTCACTATGATTTTACCTTTTCTAGTTGTTTATATAAGTGGAATCACACAGTAGGTAGTCTTTTTTGTCCAGTTTCTTCCACTTAGCCTGTTGCTTTCAAGATTCATCCTATGTTGTTGTGTCTTTCAGCAGTTAACTCCTTTTTATTGCTAAGAACTATTCCATTGTGTGGATATATCATAATTGGTTTATCCATTCAGCAGCTGATGGACATTTGGGTTGTTCCTAGTTTGGGCTTATTGTGGAGAAAACTTCTATGAACATCCACGTACAGGTTTTGGTGCTGGAGATGGCTTTCCTTTCTCCTGGGTAAATACCTCTATGTGGGAGTGGTGAATGTGAAAGGGGAAAGGGTTAGTAGCTCAGTCATGTCTGACTCTTTGCAACCCCATGGACTGTAGCCTGCCAGACTCCTCTGTCCATGGGATTCTTCAGGCAGAAAACTAAAGTGGGTTGCCATTTCCTTCTCCACGGGATCTTTCTGATCCAGGGATTGAAGCTGAGTCTCCTACATTTCAGGCAGATTCAGAGCCACCAGGGAAGCCAGGACTTGCATGGTGAATATATCAGTTCAGTTCAATCGCTCAGTCGTGTCTGACTCTTTGCATTCCCATGGACTACAGCACACCAGGCTTCCCTGTCCATCACCAACTCCAAGAGCCTACTCAAACTCATGTCCATCACGTAAGTGATGCCATCCAACCATCTCATCCTCTGTCGTCCCCTTCTCTTCCTACTTTCAATCTTTCCCAGCATCAGGATCTTTTCCAATGAGTTAGTTCTTCACATCAGGTGGCCAAAGTATTGGAGTTTCAGCTTCAACATCAGTCCTTCCAATGAATATTCAGGACTGATTTCCTTTAGGATGGACTGGTTGGATCTCCTTGCAGTCCAAGGGACTCTCAAGAGTCTTCTCCAACACCACAGTTCAAAAGCATCAGTTCTTCTGCGCTCAGCTTTCTTTATAGTCCAACTCTCACATCCATAGATGACTACTAGAAAAACCATAGCTTTGACTAGACAGACCTTTGTTGGTAAGGTCTCTGCTTTCTAATATGCTGTCTTGTTTTGTCATAGCTTTTCTTCCCAGGAGCAAGTGTCTTTTAATTTCATGGCTGCAGTCACCATCTGCAGTGATTTTGGAGCCAAAAAATATAAAGTCTCTCACTGTTTCCACTGTTTCCCCATCTATTTGCCATGAAGTGATGGGACCAGATGCCATGATCTTAGTTTTCTGAATGTTGAGTTTTAAGCCAACTTTTTCACTCTCCTCTTTCACTTTCATCAAGAGGCTCCTTAGTTCTTCTTCACTTTCTGCCACGAGGGTGGTGTCATCTGTGTATCTGAGATTACTGATATTTCTCTTGGCAATCTTGATTCCAGCTTATGCTTCATCCAGCATGGCATTTTGCATGATGTATTCTGAATATAAGTAAAATAAGCAGGATGACAATATACAGCCTTGACATACTCCTTTCCTGTTTGGAACCAGCCTGTTGTTCCATGTCCATACAAAGTGTATATTTAACTTTATAAGAAACCTCCAGACAGTTTCTCTGAAAGTGGCTATGTCATTTTGCATTTCCACCGGTAAATTACGAAAGTTCTAGTTGCTTCATAGTTTCACCAAAACTTGGTACTGTTAGTTCTTCTCATATTCGCCACTCCAGTGTGGGTGTAGCAGTATCTTGCTACTTTAATTTGCATTTCCCTAATGACTAATGATTCAAATATCTTTTTTGTTTTCCGATTGGTCATTCGTATATCTCCTTTAATTAGCAACTGTTTACAATGGTTTTACAGTAAAACCTCACTTTAAACATCAATGAACTCAGGCCAAGAAAAGAAAATATATGCACTCACATTTATGCCACAGAGCACCTGAGACAATGTCCTCAAGAAAGAAATGAGAGATTTTATTAAACAGTTAAGAAAACCGGTATGTGTGAATTTCCACAAATACATTTGCTAGTCTACTTAATAGAGAGATAGCGATTTGGGGGCTTCCCTGGTGTCTCAGTGGTAAAAATCCGTCTGCCAATGCAGGAGATGCAGGTTTGATCCCTGGTCCCGGAGGATCCCACATGCCATGGAGCAACTAAAAGTCTGCACCACAACTACTGACCCCACCCTAGCTCTAGAGCCCAGGAACCACAACAACTGAGCCCTCGTGCCTTACAGGCCACGCTCGGCAACAAGAGAAGCCACTGCAATGAGAAGCCTGAGCAACGCAACTATGGAGTAGCCCGCACTCATCACACCTAGAAAAAAGCCTGCACAACAACTAAGACCCAGCACAGCCAAAAAAAAATAGTTTTCAAAAAAAGTTTAAAAAAATAGTTTTTTTTAAAACACAATAGTATAATTTTCAAATGAGAAAAAAAATTAAATCCTAAATTAAAGAAGAGAAAGGAAATACTTTAAAATGTTGATTAACAATTTTAAACAATATAAGCTTTGGGTCAGATTTTGATGTAAATAGAATGTAGTATGGTGGGTTACAGTGCTGGTGATAAAGCCAGTCTGGATTCAATCCTGGCTCTGGCACATGTGTGCCGATAAGCCAGGTCGCTCGCTGAGCTCTCTGAGTCCAGTGTCTTTATGTATAAAATGAAAATGATAATAACTACCACAAAGATTTGTTGAGATAACACATGTAAAGTGTTTAGAATGGTGTCTGGCATGTAATAAGTGTAATGTAATAAATATTAGACGTTGTTATTCTGTTGATGATATTATTATATACACTCTTGAAAGCATGAGATTGAAATGTATATAGCCACCAAGCTAAACAAACAAACAGGAGATTTGCTCTATAAATAGACCCTTTACAAGATTGACACTTGAGATCAATCCAGGTCACCACTGGTGGAGTGAGGTCTATTTTCTACCTCAGAGCACGTTTAAGGAGGACTCATTTCTGCAAAATCATCTCCTGTAATCTGCTAGATGAACTGTCCTCCTTTCTGAGAGGAAGACGTCACCTCTTCCAGTACTAAGAAAGAAGAGTATGGTTTCCTGAAAACAAAACCATAATTTGATCTTCTTCAACCCCAGTAATTAGCTAGTGGCTCCTAAGGAGTTTCTTTGTAAGACATTCTGGATATGAGGCCAATCACTTGCTAGAACAGCAGCTTCCAACCTTAGATAAAGATAAATAAATTAAAAATTATTCAGTTCAGTTCAGTTCAGTCGCTCAGTCGTGTCCGACTCTTTGCGACCCCATGAATTGCAGCACGCCAGGCCTCCCTGTCCATCACCAACTCCCGGAGTCTATTAATTATTAATTAATTATGATTTTACTTTCAACTTTTATTGAAATATAGATTTACAATGTGTTAATTTCAGATGTACAGCAATGTGATTTAGTTATACATATATGTATAAATGTATATAATCTCTTTTTACATTCTCTTCCATTATTACTAGATATTGAATACAGTTCCCTGTGCTATACAGTTCAGTTCAGTTCAGTCGCTCAGTCGTGTCCGACTCTTTGTGACCCCATGAATCGCAGCACGCCAGGCCTCCCTGTCCATCACCAACTCCCGGAGTTTACCCAACTCATGTCCACTGAGTCAGTGATGCCATCCAGCCATCTCATCCTCTGTTGTCCCCTGCTCCTCCTGCCCCAAATCCTTCCCAGCATCAGGGCCTTTTCCAACGAGTCAACTCTTCGCCTGAGGTGGCCAAAGTATTAGAGTTTCAGCTTCAACATCAGCAGTGATTTTGGAGCCCCCCAAAATAAAGTCTGACACTGTTTCCACTGTTTTCCCATCTATTTCCCATGAAGTGATGGGACCAGATGCCATGATCTTAGCTTTCTGAATGTTGAGGTTTAAGCCAACTTTTTCACTCTCCACTTTCGCTTTCATCAAGAGGCTCTTTAGTTCCTCTTCACTTTCTACCAGAAGGGTGGTGTCATCTGCATATCTGAGGTTATTGATATTTCTCCCAGCAATCTTGATTCCAGCTTGTGCTTCTTCCAGCCCAGCGTTTCTCTTGATGTACTCTGCATATAAGTTAAACAAGCAGGGTGACAATATAGAGCCTTGACAAACTCCTTTTCCTATTTGGAACCAGTCTGTTGTTCCATGCCCAGTTCTAACTGTTGCTTCCTGACCTGCATACAGGTTTCTCAAGAGTAGGTCCTTCTTAATTATCTATTTTATGTATAGTAATATGTATATTTTAATCCCAGACTCCTAGTTTATCCCTCCCCCTCTTTCCCTTTTGGTAACCATAAGTTTGTTTCATATGTCTCTGTGAATCTATTTCTATTCTGTAAATAAGTTAATTTGTATCCTTTGTTTTAAGTTACCACATATAAGCAATATCATATGATATTTATCTTTCTCTGTCTGGCTTACTTCGCTTAGTATGATGATCTCTAGGTCCACCCATGTTACTGCTGCTGCTGCTGCTAAGTCGCTTCAGTTGTGTCCGACTCTGTGACCCCATAGATGGCAGCCAACTAGGCTCCTCCATCCCTGGGATTCTCCAGGCAAGAATATTGGAGTGGGTTGCCATTTCCTTCTCCAATACATACCTGCATGCTAATCGCTTCAGTCATGTCCGACTCTGTGCAACCCCATGGACAGAGCCCACCAGGCTCCTCTGTCCACAGGATTCTCTAGGCAAGAATACTGGAGTGGGTTGCCATTTCCTTCTCCACATGTTACTGCAAATTGCATTATTACATTCTTTTGTATGACTGACTAACAGTCCATTGTATATATGTACCACATCTTCTTTGTCCATTCATCTGTTGATGGACACTTGGCACCAATAATTTGATATTGTATTTAAATTAATATTTCAGTAATCATTTCATTTTCTACCTACTTGTGGAAAATAGTACACATGTATGTGGGACAGTTATTCATTAAATCAAATAAAAATGTTTGCTGAGGACACTTGCAATCACTCCAAGTGCCCCTCAAGATCTGAGGCTCCCAGATGGGGAACCTCTATAACAGAACATACATGCAGATTTTCTCCACCTTGCCTCCCCCTATCTTGTGTGCAGAGACATCTTGCTGCCCTAAGATTTTAACAACTTCCCCAAATCCTTTTGTGTTTATCATGCAGAATGTATGTATAGCACATAAATGATTGTAAAGTCCTCCAAGCCCAGGAGAGACCATCCAATTTCTTCAAATACCGAACTGTTCTCTTGACTGTGGTTTCTAGTATCTTCCTTCTAATTCTAGCAGGATCCTTTCTGTAACTGGTCCTTACTGCGTTCTGTGGGAATACAGAATGGAGAGACAGTTCCAACTTACTCAGCAAAAGCCCTCCAAGTCCTGAACTCTTTTCTTCCTCATGACAAAGATGAGACTTCTTTTCTGTAAAGATCACAGGTGCATCCGTACAGGTGTGAGTCCCTTGCAGGCCCCTAGGAGAAGCTCTGTGTTGTGGGGTCAGGTGCCATCCATTCAACTACTCTGCACACAGTGGTGGAAAACCAACATCATTAACACAGGCAGGGAGGTGAGTCAGCAATGAACTGTTCTTAAGCATCAAAGATCAATGGGTGGTTTGCCTTTTTAGTGAATTCCAAAAATCTGGAGTCATTTGAGTCCAAAGGAGGAGCTTGTGAGAGTATGGGTGGGGCAGGGGGAGCAAAGAAAAAATAGAATCAACTAAAAATATGCCTTTAGTGTTTGTGCTGCTCATTAGACCAGCACTGAACCAGTACTGGTATGGACTGAATAACTGATACTTTTTATAAGTAACTGAAGAGCTATAAAAAGCATAGCATTTAAGAAAACAACAAACAGCTGTGTCAAATGAGCAAGAAAACTCTAAAGAAAGAGCCTGTCTGGGTGGCAAGAGGTCACACTGCTTCATGAGGAAGTACTAAAACATCATCAACATTTGTTACCTCAGTGTGTTTTCCTGGCTGGTCATACTACTCTTCCTTCCTCAGCCCCACTTCCCTATTGAAATAGAAAAACAAATGCATGTCACCAGAATGCTCAGCAATATTTCCTGGAAACAACATTTCTCTTCTGTGTATCTAACCATGGGTTAGGCAGTGGTACCCATGAGGGCTTCCAGATCGGCATGGTGAACGAACACCTTGTACATTCAGGCTGAGCCTCACTGCCCTGGGACCCCAGGGCTTAGCTCACATGTGTCTTGAGGTCCTGCACAGCTGCCCTTCACTTTAACGGAAAATGCCATCTGCAGGTACCACAGCTAGCAAAAGGCAGCCATAACCCTCCCTGCTTCCTCTGGTAATTATCCACAAACTCAATAATGAGGCAATTACCAGTGGGAGGCAGCATGGGAAGGTGATCAGATATATGGGCTTGGGGCTCTGATTGCCAACTCCAGCACTTACCCCTGGGTTGCCTTAAGAAGTTAACTAACCTCTTTGCACCCTAGTTTCCTTTACAGTAATAAGTAAGTCAAACAAAGTTCTCTTCCCCTGTCCTTCAGCTGAGCCTCAGGTGGACTTGTTAGACAATGGTCTACGATGACTCTAAGAGGGCACACAGACTTCTTCCCTAATTTCCAAGTTTTAGACACTTTTTCTTAATGGTACATAGTAAGCGTTGCTGCTGCTTCTGCTAAGTCGCTTCAGTTGTTCCGACTCTGTGTGACCCCATAGACGGCAGCCCACCAGGCTCCCCTGTCCCTGGGATTCTCCAGACAAGAACACTAGAGTGGGTTGCCATTTCCTTCTCCAATGCATGAAAGTGAAAAGTGAAAGTGAAGTCGCTCAGTCGTGTCCGACCCTTAGTGACCCCATGGACTGCAGCCTATCAGGCTCCTCCATCCATGGGATTTTCCAGGCAAGAGTACTGGAGTGGGGTGCCATTGCCTTCTCCTATAGTAAGCGTTAGTTGGGACAAATAGAAAGTGAATAGTGGGTACAGATGAACCTATTTCCAGGGCAGGAATGGAGATGCAGATGTAGAGAATGGACATGTGGGCACGAGGGTGGGGAGCAGGAGAGAAGGGTAGGACAAACTGGTAGAGTAGTATTGACTTATACACACTACCATGTGTAAAATAGATAGTGGGAAGCTGCTGAGCTTCCCACAGGGAGCTCAGCTTGGTGCTCTGTGATGACCTCGATGGGTGGGGTGGGAGGGCGGAAGGGAGGTCCAAGAGAATGGGAATATACGTATACATATAGCTGAGTCACTTCATTGTAAGCAAAAAACTAACACAACGTTGTAAAGAATTATATTCCAATTAAAAATAAATAAAATGCATTACATTTTGTAATTTCAAAAGAAAGTGAATAGGAAAATGATAGACCTAGATCCAATCATATCAATAATTACATTAAATTTTAAGTGGCTTAAACACTTTATTTAAAAAACAGGTGGTCAGAACAGATAAAAAGTAAAACCCAACTAGGTATTGCCTATATAAGATATACCTTAATCATAAAGGATTCGGATCAGTTGAAAGGAATTGGATGGAAAAAGTATGCCAACAGTAAGCATAAGAAGACTAGAGCAGCTATAATGATATTAGATAAAGTAGACTTCATCACAAATAATTGGCCATAGGAAAAGAGGAACTTCTCATGATTCAACAGAAAGATATGATAATTATAAATGTCTATGTACCTAATAACAGAGCTTAAAATACATGAGATATAATAGGCAATTAAAGGGAGAAATACAAAATTCTACAATCATAGCTGGAGGTTTTAACACACACACCCACAGCCATTGATAGAATAGCTAGACGAAAAAAACCACAAAAAAAATCCATAAAAATGTAGAGGATCTGACCTAACTATTAACAAATATCAGTTATAATTTTCTCTTCCTTCCATTCACATTTTCAGTCACTTGCAAAGCTGCCAGTTCTGGCTCCCCGCTCCCCAGCAAGAAATCCACTCAGGCCTTTGTCCCTTCAGAAGGCAGAGAAATGTGGATGGCATTATGCTTGGAGGAGCTTTTCAAAATTTAGTCTGCAGAGAACCTTCTGAATGCTGTAAGGTGGCTACATTTTTTCTTCCTTCCTCAGACTGTTTTATATGAACCAAGTCTAGAATCACCAGTCTGTTCCCACAGCCATCCTGCCATCTGCTAAGCTTGACAGCCATTGCTAGAGCTCTCAGAATCCTTCTCTAAGATATCTGCAGTGTAGCCACAACAGATGTTTAACCATCACGTTTCATATATGCTGCCTAGGGCAGGACCTCCCTCCGTATGAGGACAGTGCTGGAGGTCATGTGGAACATTAAAATCCTTTGAAAGTGTCCACAGCAAAAGAATTTACACTTTGGCTCTGCCCCTTAGGTGAACTCTAAACAAACACAGCCCTCATTTATCTTTATATCTATTACCAATTACTCAGATAAAATTGAAGACTGTATTTGAAAGAAAAAAAAAATGACAAAAATATTGTCCTTTCGAAAACTGGGAAAGATAAGGTTGCACCTTAGAAATATTTGCTCCAGTTTCTTCTCTGCCCAAAGCTGTTGTTACCTTGCAGCATTCCATTCCATGGAGTGTCTCCAGAGTAAGATATGTGTGATCCAAGGGCCTTATTATTCCAGCTGAACTGAGCAAAGACTTCCGCAAATAAGCAACTGAATTTTTTATTCACCTAAGGACATGGACCTCAGGTAGATCAAGTTTCAGTTAAAAAGTCTGCATGCAGAGAATAAGACATTTCCAAAGTTTGTAGATTTCACATATGTTGGCATCTCTAACCACCATAAATATATCCAGCATTCCATTCATCCCAACTGCCCTTGTTATGTCAAGGCCATGATTGAGGGTAGACAAAGTCTAGGGAGTATGGATGTGAAACAAGAGGGGACCTTTGCAAAGGTTTTCTTTAAGACCATAACTTAAATAGTCCATTCAGTCATAGATAATGGCATTAATGGAGGTGGAGAAACCATTTCTGAATAATAAAGCCTTCTCTTTTCAGGATGTGCTCCCAACACAGCATAGCTCCCAGAGAGAAGAGTCTACTACTTTTCAAGCCCTTTTACCTCCAATCCCATTGGCAACTTTGGTGCAAGCATGCTAAGTCACTTCAGTTATGTTCAACTCTTTACGACCCTGTGGACTATAGCTCACCAGACTCCTCTGTCCATGCAATTCTCCAGGCAAGAATACTGGAATGGGTTACCAGGCCCTCCTCCAGAGGATCTTCCCAACCCAGTGATCGAACCCATGTCTCTTAGGAACAGCCTGATTGGCAGGTGGGTTCTTTACCACCAGCACCACTGGGAAGCCCGGCAACTTCCATGTTCTCTCCTTAAAGAACACTCCTAGCACTTCAAATGGCAGCACCAAAACTCAGTCAGCTGCAGAAGACGTGGCCACTTGATCACAAGATCTTTTCCCCCTTTAGGATCTTGTTCACCTGGACTCTTCCTCATGATACAGCCTGTTAAAAAGGGACAAAATTATAAGATTATCCCCTTCTTCAACACAGTAGTATTCTTTGCCAACCAAAAAGAGAGTCTGGTTCATTCCATGATTAATCTTTTCAATGCTCTGCAAGGACAAATAGGTAACAAACATGAGGGTAAAGCATTTCCACGAACACATTTTTTACTGGAACTTGTCCTTTTGCAAAGCTCTTCTGCCAAATTCCATTAGGAAATTGCAAGCAGATTCATACATCCAAGTGCTTCTCTCTCTCCTTCGCATAAATATATAGACATCACATGGCAGGGAGGGGGAGGACACTGAGCCTCTAGCATGGCATACCCTGCACAGCAGACGTGCAGGCAAATGTGAATACTCGACACGGCGGTGCGTGCATATATGCATAGGAATATATATCATGTTATTACTCCTTGGCAATGAGATTCCAAGTAGCTACAGAAAGGGGAGGGAAAAGTCATAATCAATACAGCTGCACTTCAGAATGTCAATTGAAAGCAGACAGTGATGAGAAGATGGGCAGGCTGTCCCTAGCAACATGAAAATAAGAGCCAGGACCACCTAAGGATTGATTAGGGACTGGGCCAAATCCCAGCTCTAAACTCATCACAAATTATGCTAAGAGCTCCCCAGGGAAGGCTCCAATTGGTATTTTTGAGCTACACGTCCCATTCTTTTGATATAGACATCAGGACTGCCTGGGAGACTATTGGAGAATGAAACGGCAAAGCAAAAAAAATGAATGCAGGAAGAGCTGTGCTCCCATCCAAATGCTTTCATGTTTCCAGAGAAATCCTTCAGCTTCTTTCAGACAAGCCGATATTATTATTCCACTTTGTCATTCAGGTCCCCAATGAAGGGCACAGCCAGCCCATAGAAAGGTAAAGAGAACTGTAGATGAACATGTCAGTGGACAGGTAGGAAGGCTGAAGGCTGGCAGAGCCTTCTAGCTGAAATGGGAGAAGAAATCCCCCCAAAACCTATTTTTCAGGCAATGTACTTCAAGATTTTTTTTCCTTCTTCTTCCAGGAACACTTAGGTCCTGTCTTTTTGTAGACAGAGACATACACTTAATCACAAGCATATTGTATGAAAGAAAAATGTATAGACCTTCTAGACCCCCAAATACATAGCAACGGTTCCAATTTTCATTACCAGAAATAACCAGAGGAAATGAGAAGCAGGTGTGGGAAGGCTTCCCTGAGCAATGCCAGGGCTTCATTTTAATTCAGTCCTGTATGGCCTGCCACTGCCTCCCCGCCCTGCTGCTCACATGCTCAGAGGTCAGGATTTTTAAATCAGCCCAATACACTCAAATTTGTTTCTTTTAGACAGCTCTACATGGTTTACCAACAGAATACTGCATCAACTTCTGGCAGAAGCATCACTGTACCTCTTAGGAAATAGAGGCTCTTCTTAGGTGACATGAAGTCTTTGGGGACATAGCTTTGAGGAGCTCAGAACTTTTCCAAGGAGAAGCGCTCATACATAAAGCATGGAACTACTTTTGGGTGGGTGGTAGAAATATAAAATAAGTTCCATAGTTCTTCTATTGGTAAACTAAATTTTAATGGAGTATGGAATATGGGGCTTGTTGTTACTGGAACTGTTCAGATCACATCAGTTTCTGATAATGAACTTTGTTTGAGGGCAACCGCCTGGAAAAGAGGAAAGTTGACGTAGATCTGAGGGTCTACTTTTTTTTTTTTTCCTTTTCATAAATAACCCACATTTCCTTCTTTTATGTCCTTTGGGCAGCCCTTTTAATTCTTTGAAAATTTAGCATTGCGCCACAAATTAAAAAGACGTTAGCATCTGCTTTGAATGTATCTATCAGAGACCAAGGCCCACAGAGAAAGGATAACAGCTCATTTACTGGACAGGATTCCCCTGCAAGTGCCTGTTGTAGGATAACTCTTTGTTAGTTTACAGCCCAGCTCTGGGATGACCACATGTGGCAATTTCAGAAGAGAAAGGGAGGGTCAGGAATAGGCTCAAGCCCTGATTCTGCCACTTCCTGGTGGCTGACCTTTGATGAGTGACTTAACCTCTATAGAATTTAATTTGCTAATCTATAAAATGAAGGGTTGAACTAGAAGATTTCCAAGGTCACTTTCTGTTATAAAATTTTATGCTTCTAAGTATCCAGCCCTCTTGAAAAAAGCATATCTGGCTGTGCTTGTATGGATTGACTACACTTTGCACTCTAATGAGCTAAGGAAGATCTTAAAGTGACAAACTATTTTATCTGACGGTAAGTGTGTAGCCATGATCTTAATGAATGAATTTGCTCATAATTCACCTCCATGGAAGGGTCAGAGACACAACAGTGGTCTTCAGCTATGGTAGACTGTTTGGGGGCCAAGCCTCAGCAAAAGACGGTGCCACAGAGAAAAGTCAGAGCGAGCCTCGACTTCAATGCTTGAACTCACCTCCCCTGGAATTTCACCCACTGGATGTCCCAAGAATGCCCACTCTCCCTTCCTAAGCCTTGAATCCAACCAGGAGACAGGCTGTGACTTCACATGTGGATGTGCAGAGCTCCTGGATGGATAGGAATAAGCCCTTGATGAAAGCATGGGTAATTATATTGGCTGGCCAATGTACTTTAAAACCAAAATGCTCATGTTTCGTGTTAGTTTTAGTGGCTAGAGGGCCTCACTCCTTCTAAGACCTAAAACTCACCCAGAACTGCATATATTCTTAGATCCATATTTCTGCTCATTTTCCCCTTTACCTATGGTAATCCCAGTGTTTCTCTCGACTATACACATTCACCCTGATTTACATGATGGACTTCTAAGTGTTGGAAACAGCATTGACACAAATATGCACCCTGCACTCACAGGGGGTAGGTGTACATGGATGCACTCACACACGTGTGCACTTTCTTTTCAAAGATTATTATCAAAAAAATAAATAAACAAGCTCCTTGAATAACCTCAAAGTCTTAAAGTTTTGAAGTGCGGCATTTGCATTGATAAATACCAGTGTTTTTACAAGGTACTGTACCCTGGTGTTTCAAAAAAACTGTTTAGTTGGATCACTCTTTTTTAGGTTAGAGAGTCTCCCTCAGGTAAAATTGGTACACGTGTGCCCAGTCGTTTCAGTCGTGTCCAACTCTGCAACCCCATGGACTGTAACCTCCCAGGCTCCTCTGTCCATAGAACTCTCCAGGCAAGAATACTGGAGTGGGTTGCCATGCCCTCCTCCAGGGGATCTCCCTAACCCAGGGATCGAACCTGAGTCTCCTGTGTCTTCTGCATCACAGGCAGATACTTTACCGCTGAGCCACCAAGGAAGCCCCATTTAAAATAATTAATCCTCATATATGAAAAACATATTCAAACTTTTTAGAACTCTGAACTTTTCTTCTGAACTTAATAAAGACAATAACACTGACTACTATGGAATTTTATATGAACCTACTGGGCGTGCATGTGTGCTAAGTCACTTGACTCATGTCTAACTCTGTGCCACCCTATGGACTGTAGCCCACCAGGCTTCTCTGTCCATGGGATTCTCCAGGCAAGAATACTGGAATGGGATGCCAAGCCCTCCTCCAGGGGATCTTCCCGATCCAGGAATCGAACCTGGGTCTCCTGCATTGCAGGCAAATTCTTTACCAATGAGCCTCCAGGGAAGCCCCCATGAACCTACTACTTTTGGAATAAATTATCCCTGGCTGATAGATAAGCAACCGTCATGGGCTGAATTTTGTACTCCTCCCCAAATTCATATGCTAAAGTTCCAAGCTCCAGCCCCTGGGAATGTGATCTTATTTGGAGATAGGGTCATTGCAGACATAATTAGTTGAGACGAGGTCACAGTGGAGCACGGTGGGCCCCAATCCACTATGACTGATGTCCTTATCAAAAGGGGAAACTTGGAGACAGACACATACAGGGAGAACACGACGTGAAAATGAAGGCAGAGGTCCTGGTGTTGCTTCTTCAAGTCAGGGAACAGCACCTTTGGCAGCAAAACTCCAGAAGCTAGAAGAGAAGCATAAGCCAGATTCTCCCTCACAGCTCTCAGAAGGAACCAACCCTGCTGACACCTCGATCTTGGAGTTCTAGCCTCGAGGACTGTGAGACAATAAACTTTCTGCTGTTTAAGCCTCAGTTTACAACACTTCATTATGTCAGCCACAGGAAACTGAAACAATAACCAAATTTGGGAATTTTCTCCTCTAGGCTTATTTCTAAATTATCAAGTCCAAATGACTCAAACAATTTGTATAAGGCTGCTTTGTTCATTCTACTAACTGCACATACACAACCACATCCATACACGGAGAGGAGTGACTGGACCTGGTCCTATTGAGAGCCGTTGCTGGGAATGCCCCGGAGACCGTGCCGTAGCTGTAGACGTCAACAGGGGTGGTGTTTTCTTACTCTCAGTCTTGAATCAGTAAAAGACGAAAAAAAAAAAAAAAAAAGTACACTTGCGTATTCACTGGTTTGGGCCCAGTCATGATTCCTTTAAAGACGCTGCCAATAGATTTTAGTCATTCTCTGGCAAAGGTTTCTCTTCAACCGCAAACACTACATAGTTGCGGAATGACTCACCACCTTGAGTAATCTAATTCCTTGACCAGTACATGCCTGCTGCTCTCAGCACACACTGTCTTTAGTGGTGTGTTTTGTTTTGCTCTTTTCTCCCAGAGCTTCTTTTATACTTTCTTAAGGACATGGTAAGGGATTTACTCTGAGTCCTCAGGGAGGATAAATCTTGCTTCCTCAGCAGCCTGCGACCTGGCTACTCATCAAGAACCAAAATGTGAAGTCTTATTAAGCTTTCTCATACCATGAGCTAAGCTAGAGGTGGCTTGATTACTGCAAAAAGGCAGTAAGTGTGGGCTGAAAAAAAAATTTTTCCCCAAACTGGAAGCCGTTTGCTAAACAATCCAGGGGAAAAACAAAAGGGAAGATGCTGAATGGTGTTCCAGGAAGGATGGTGAGTGAACTCACCCCACGTCACCAGCCAGGGTCCCACAGAGACTCATCCTGCATCACCAAATAACACCCAGAAGTTATTTCTATCAATGAAGTTTAAAGAAAATAACTACCTCTGAGCTTATTTTCGCATGATTTTTTTTAATGCGTGTTACAGGTATTTTCCCATCCAATATATTATAACCACAAGCTGTTTTGTTCTCTAACCAAGAAGTAATTTTTTCTCCAAGGCTGATAGATTGAAACATTTTGAATATTTGTAACACTTTCTTTCAAGAAGAATTTTTATGGGTTTCTGGCCAGCATTTTTTTCGGGTTTTTTTTCTCTTTCTTCTTCCATGAGTGGGTTCCAAAATTGTGGAGATAGAAATTGGAGAAATGAAACCATCTACAAAATGAAAAGGCAACCTACTGAATGGGAGAAAAATATATGCAAATTGTATATCCAATAAGGGATTAATATTCAAAATAAAGAATTCATACAACTCAAGAGCAAAAACCCAAATAATCCAATTTAAGAATGGACAGAGCAACTTAATAAACATTTTTTTTTCCAAAGAAGATATACAGATGGCCAACAGGCACACGAAATGATGTTCAATATCACTAAGCACCAGGGAAATCCAAATCAAAACCAAAATGAGATACCAGTGTATACCTGCCAGTATGACTAAAAGGACAATAAATAACAAGTGTTTGCAAGGATATGGAGAAAAGGGAACCCTGATGCATGGTTGGTGGGAATGCAAATTGGTGAAACCATGATGGAAAACAGTAAGAGGTACCTCAAAAAATTAAAGCTAGAACTACCATATGAGCCAGCAATTCCACTCTTGGGTATTTATCTGAAGAAAATGAAAACACTTATTTGAAAAGCTATCTGCATGTCCATGGTCACTGCACCGTTATTTACAATGGTCAAGACATGGAAACAACTTAAATGTCCATTGATGGATGAATGGATAAAGAAGATGTGATACACACACACACACACATATACACACACTGGAATATTATTCAGCCATAAAAAATAAAATTATGTCAAAAAATAAATAAAACTTTGTCATTTGCAGCAACGTGAATGGACTGTAAAGGCACTGTGCTAAGTGAAATAAGTTGGAGAAAGACAAATACTCCATGATCTGATTTAAATGTGGAATCTAAACAAACAAAACCAAGCTCATAGGTACAGAGAACAGACTAATTGTGGCCAGAGGTGAGAGGTCAGCAAAAACGGGTGAAGGTAGTCAAAGAGATACAAACTTCTAGTTACAAAATAAAAAATTCATAGGGATGTAATGTACACCATGGCAACTCTAGTTAATAATACTGTATCGCATATTTGAAAGTTGCTAAGAGAGTAGATCTTAATTCTCATCACAAGAAAAAGAAGTTTATAAGTATGTATAGGGACAGAAGTTAACTAGATTCACTGTGGTGATCATTTCACAATATACACAAATATCAAATCACTATGTTGCACACCTGAAACACAGATATAATGTTGTATGTCAACTATATCTCAAGTTTTTTAGAAAAAGAAATTGCAGAAATGAAAGAAAATTTCTTTAAATTCATTTATGCTGTGGTGCTCTAGTCCACAGCCAAATACAGGAGAGAGAAAGACAAATCTTAAGTTTATGCTTGTAAACGGAGATGCTTTCAGAACAAGCTCAAGAGTGGCAGTTTAATAGTATTATTTATAACTTATATTGGCATGTTAACACACAACTCTCACAAAACCCACTTCACCCTCAACACAGCCCTGTGAACTAGATACACAACCACTGAGGAAATAGAAGTTCCCAAGTTCTTCTTTTTTTTTTTTTGTAAATTAATTTATTTATTTTAATTGGAGGCTAATTACTTTACAGAATTGTAGTGGTTTTTGCCATACATTCACATGAATCAGCCATGGGTGTACATGTGTCCCCCACCCTGAACCCCCTCCCACCTCCCTCCCCATCCAAGTTCTGTGGAAGGTGTTGGAGCTAGGACTCTCAGTTCAGTGCTCTTCATTCAGTATCCTCTAAGACAATGTGCTCTAGACAGGAAGCATAGCCATTTGCCACAGAGAATTCTCTCGTTAACATAGGATCAGACTCCTTTCCACCTAAGGACGGCAAAGCGAGCCACAAAACTTCTTTAAACTTCTGTTTTCTCATCTGCAAAATAAGGACAATGCCACCAATCCCCATAGGATAAGATGAGAGTAAAATCCAGTGGTACCATGAAAGAAGGTTAATAAACCATAAAGCATTAGGCATATGTTACACAAATCCCTTTTCCCAGAGCTGTATCACAGTGAGTAAGGACACTTATTTGAACGTTGGACCTTAGGCAAGTTTCTTAATATGTCTAAGGCTCATCCTTATTGGTAAAACAAGAACATGACTAGGACCTTGCCTGGAAGATGATGGTTGAAACACAGAGGAACTGATCCATGCCAAGTACTCAGCACTGGTCACTGCATGGACACAGCAAGTTCTCAATAAATGCTAACTTTCATTGTAAAGCTGCTTGTATTTGATCCCAGCCCTTTACCAGTTGAAGTATAAGCAAACAGCCCAAGTTGTGTCTATTCAGACTCTTCACTCTGGTGGCTGTTTCAACCCTATCTTCTCAAAAGACCTATTTGGATGAGTTCCACTTACCTTTTGTTTTGCAAAGTTAATATCTCTGGTCTGTGGCAAACTTTCAGCCACTGACCATGGTTTGCTCTCCTTTTATTCCTACATGGCATGGGATCCGGTTGGATAATATTTATCCACATCCTGATAGCCAGGGAACAGAACCGACCTACTCCTCAGCTTGGGGTTCCTCCCCAAAGAAGGGCAGCTTGACAATATTACTTCTAAAGCTAGCTGGCAGTTACAGAGCCAAGTTTTTGAACACACAGGAGAATATATCATTTTATATACTAACTAGGAAGAGTCAACTGTAGCTGTCAGTGAGGAAAGGAATGTAAAAAGCAGCAAGGCGCCTGACATATAATTGGCACTTAAGACAAGCTGGGCTAGAAGAGAAAAAGTAACAAATTGTCTTCCGGATTGGATTGGTGTCTGATCATAACTTTGAAGAATGTTTTCACAGGAAAAGAAGAATAAACACCAACCACAAACTAATCTTAAAATCTCATTCGTCTCTGGCTATGAACACTATTTCTTAATCAGGTAGCTGCATTTTTCTGTAACTTAGATCATCCAAATGTATGCATATGTATATATACCTTCCTGAGGGTCATGTAAATTACATACATCAACACTCCATGAATGGAAGCTGTTTCCCTGTGTTCAGGTACGGTGGCAGTGCATGGGCTGGTTCCTCAGACTTGTTTTCAGGGAATGCTGAAATTCTGAAATGGCCTAGCGATTTTTAGAGGCGAGAAAGTGAATCTTGGAAACTAGATGCAGATGGAAGCATCCTGAAATCTTTGCCATTGCCTTGTTATTGAGCATTTCAGAAGTCGGTGTGTTCATCCTTAAACATTTCACGGCTCTCTTAATTCTTCCCTCTGGGTGGTCTTACAAGGTCTGTGTTTTAGATCTTAGACTTCCTACCCTATCCGTTTTGTTTTTTCCAGAACTTCAGCGTTTGAACTTGTGACTTGCTATCATCGTATGGGCTCTTGATTCAGTCAGTGAATGCTTATGAAGTGCCTGCTACCTATTAATAAAAGGCATTGTACATACAGGACACTTTATGTACATTACAGAATACGTGGTTGATACTGTAACTCCCCAGGCATCTCCAAACAATGTCGGGGGCCAGCCATGAAGCAAGCCCTGAAGATACAAATTTGAATAAAGCCCAGAACCTTGCAGTCTAATATATAGACAAGTGAGGGATGCAGGCAGATAATTACAACACAACGTGAAAAGTGCAAAACAACCAGCCAGTCTGTGGGTTTGCCCCGCTTGCTGACTTTCTGGCTGAAATTCGTGAACGGACTTGGTGGTGATGTCTAAGGACCTCCTGGGAAAGCAGGACACATGAGCTCCAGCCCCAGAGTAGAACCTGTTCCTGGCAGTGGATGGAAACCCAACCCAGTCATCTGCCCACATTCCCACAGAGCGTATTTCTCTTCTTTCTCATAAGAGCCATAGCATTTCCCTTTAGATCTGGAGAAAGCCTTTCACTGGGGCCTCTCACCTGTCCCATGATTCCCTCTCTAGTCTGGTTTTTTTCTCCTCCCGCCCCCCATATCTGTCTCTTGGTGCCTGTGACTTCCTTCCTGTTCCATTATTCCAATGCTGTCACTCCCTCATCACACTGGGCCTCCCCTAAATGACATCTTGTAAATGGCTACCTCCCTGGAATATGGGGAAGTATGTCTTTTGCACTGTGGGTGGTTAGAATACGTAGCACTGAATACTGGAGTGGGTTGCCATTTCCTTCTCCGAAAATCTATTTAGATTTTGTATTTTTATTTTTTTAATTATTATTATTTTTTTAAGGTTTCTCGTTAGCTACCTATTTTATACATAATAGTGTATGTCTGTCGATCCCAGTCTCTCAGTTTATCCCACCCCCCCCACCCCAATGCCTGCTTTTCCCCCTTGATGTCCATAGGTTTGTTCTCTACGTCTGTGTCTCTATTTCTGTTTTGCAAGTCAGATCATTGATACCATTTTTCTAGATTTCACATACATGCGTTAATATACGATATCTGTATCTTTAAACTGAAAGCAAACATCTACAGATGAAGTATTTCTCTTTCTAAGACAAAGTGTAAGTCAAGGACAACCCAAAAAAGAGTCTTCACATGACGCTGACCCAAATGAAAGCAGGAGGAAAAGAGAATTATGTAACTCTGAGCACTTCCTCTCTGTTTCAAGAGGGATACATTCCAGGGCAGGGTGGGGGGGTGGGGAATCAAGAAACAGACATTCAGGAGACAGGCTGAGCCAGCGGTGTGAGTGTCTCTCTACCGCGGACCCCTCAGGGGCTGCAGCTTTTGACGGTCGTTTCTAACTGGGTGAGACAAGAATGCCATTGTTGCTGTTCTCACCACAGGTTTGAGAATGAAAAATAGCAACTCCTTTATTTTTACATCCCAGTATAATCTCTTTATTCAAGGCCTACATTTCAGAAGGTCTCAATCTGAAATGTGGATCTTGGAAAACCCTGCCTAGTAATCAGGAAGGCAGCCAGGGGAGCCTTGGCGATTGAGCTGCACTCCCAGCTGTGTGGCTGTGTGGATGTTCAGGCCCGTGACCGAGGCCAGGTGGTCCCGGTCCCCCTGTGCTCCAGGCCAGCTAGGAGGCAGTGCTGCATTTCTGGGTTGCTGGGCCTGCGTCCAGACTCTAGAACCTGACAGACAGTAGGCAAACCTCAGCTCCATCACTTACAATGTTACTTTGGGTCGGTTACCAAACTTCTCTGTGCCTCAGCTTCCTGCCTGTGAAATGGAGAAAACAACAGAACCTCATGGGGTCCTCATAGGGGTAAAGTGAGTTAGCATTTATGGGGCTCCCAGAGCTGTGCTGGACATGTTTACTATTACAATGAGAGCTTCCCTGGTGGCTCAGACGGTAAAGCGTCTGCCTACTATGCGGGAGACCTGGGTTCAATCCCTGGGTCGGGAAGATCTCCTGGAGAAGGAAATGGCAACCCACTTCAGTATTCTTGCCTGGGAAATCCCACAGACAGAGGAACCTGGTAGGCTATAGTCCATGGGGTCGCAAAGAGTCGGACACGCCTGAGCAACTTCACTATTACAATGTCCACGAATCCAAGAGAAATCTAGTTAAGGGCAAAATGGTCTCCTTTATTTGCACATAAACTATGAAGTACCAGCATTCAATAAACTGAAATCTCAAGTCACAGAATGACAGATCCTAAAGACAGGTTTTTAAAAAGGCATAATTCCTGATGATACTATAACCAACAAATAAAATAGAGGTGCTGCGCTGTGCTTAGTCGTTCAGTCATATCCAACTCTTTGCAACCCCATGGACTGTAGTCCACCAAGATCCTCTGTCCCTGGGGATTCTCCAGGCAAGAATACTGGAGTGGGTTGCCATGTTCTCTTCCAGGGGATCTTCCCAACCCAGGAATTGAACCCAGGTCTCCGGCATTACAGGTGGATTCTTTACCAACTGAGCCATCAGGGAAGGGCTTCTCAGGTGGCGCTAGTGGTAAAGAACCCACCTGCCAATGCAGGAGCTGTAAGAAACACTGGTTCCATTTCTGGTTCAGGAAGAACCCCTGGAGAAGGACATGGCAACCCACTCCAGTATTCTTGCCTGGAGAATCTCATAGACAGAGGGACCTGGTGGGCTACAGCCCATAGGGTCACAAAGAGTCGGACACAACTGAAGTGACTGGGTACGCGCACACACAGAGCAACACAATATACAGGATTCCACTGAGCCATTTCAAGGCAAAAGAGGCATCAACACAACAAGAATAGGTTTGGGTCCTTGCCCTTGTGTGTACATGCCTTTCAGAACTCAGGTGTGTATGTGGTTCCAAAAAAATGGCCCCATTGAGATGGACAGACTTTCTCCCCAGATTCCTGGGTTCAGAGAAACTCACAGTTCACCAAGGCAGTTTGCTCAACTCTAATTAGGAATCTGATTGCTGGTTGGCCTTGCACAAAGGACTTTTAATTAGGGCTGAGAACGCTTAGAAAAATCCACTTGGCAAGTCAACTCCTTCCCTCTATCTCTTTTATAACATCTTGCCAAGATCATAAGGAAAGGGAGAGCTTAATTACAGTTGGTGTATATATCTTTAAGAAAAAAATACATTAAGTGCTTTAAAATAGGCTCTCTTGGCTCTGTGATCACAAGGATTTTACTCACTTCTTATCCCTGATTGGTCTCATTCTCAGTTACAGATGAATCAGACACATTTTGAGCAGCTTTAAGATTTGCTTTTCATCCAAAGCCAAGTAGGCAAATGGCAGTGAATTCACAAGCTTTTCCAAATGATCTCATAGGTTCCTCCGGCTCCATGGTGGGGGCCGTTTGCACTCTGCGATGCTGTTATCTTAAACACCCCCAGCCTGCTTATGTCTAAGGGGAGGCCGCCTCGTAGGGGCTGGGTGAGGCACTCCACTTTCTAGAAGTCAAGTTTGAGTACCTTCATAGGTGCATGTGGTAGCAGTGACCTGAGAAAGAAAATAAGCACAGGGAAGACCCTCAGCCGGGAATTTGGGCCTGGAGGAGCTGAGGTGGACGCGGAGCCTTGGAGATGGATGCTGTCCTGAAATCAGCATCTCTTCACGCATCAGGAGAATCATCCTCTCATTAAGTCTCCCAGCCTAAAAACAGGTGACCCACACTTACCCTTCAATACACCGGAACTGGGCCCTGGCAGCCAGTGACTTTCTCATTATTTATGTGAAATAGCTGACAGCACATGGAGTGGCTGAACCCATGCAGTATGTGCACAGGGCGACCCTGGGGAGTTCAAATCAGCCCCTCAGAAGCATGAGAGATTTTCCGACTGAAGTTTGTGTTTTATCATTCCTTTAGTCTCTGCCTTTTCTTTTTCTTTTTTTTAACAAGTCTTTGTGCCTTGGTGCTAAGGATCCCTTTCATCTAATCTCAGACACCTGAAGCTCTGCTATTGAATTACATTTCTTCACTTACTATTTATGTTTGATGCAAAAATAAGAAAGCGAGTGGGAGCAGAAGACACTGCCACTTGTGTCTGAAAGGGATCTGTCCATCATCCCTGAGCTCCATCCAGCTCTTTCACACTTTTTCAACATGACGCTTCTGTGCAGACTCTTGACTTTGGCTCCGTAGAATGATCTTAACATTTAGGCACATTCCTCTCTGTTGAGCTTGTATTGATCAGGGTCAATAGGAATTTTTAAATCTTCTGCCTTTTGACATAGACAACTGGTGAGGGAGGGAGGGGCCAAGTTGCTCTGAAATCGTTTCCAAGCCCTGGGAATGTGTGCCGGCTACCCGAGCGCCTTCTGACACAAATATCTTTCTAAGGTCTCGCTGGTTCTGTAGTGGCGGCTGTGACAAATATATTTCATGATTTTATGGTGAAATGTCACTGGACTAAGAACTCCTTAATATCAAAGAAAATATTGGGGGGAGAACAGCTTTCTAATTCAAGCCAGGTGAGTTTCTAAGATATGGGGCTGATTGCACCATATGTAGCCTCTCTTGGACGTTACTGTTACCCCATCTTAAGAGAGATCAGGCATGAATTTAACCACCATTGCGTTCTTCCTGCTTTTGAAAATAATCAGGTTTCTGTGTTACCTTCTTTCCCAACTGCCAAGAACACACTCCAGAACTTCGCATTAGCTCTTCTGATGAGTTGGAGAGGGAAATGTCATTATCCTTGTTTTACAGATGGAGAAATCTGAGGCTCAGGGAGGCTGTTTTGCCTAAGGTGAAAGTGTTGTTTTAATCCTCAACTTTTATTTTTATCTCTTCAGATTTCTTCCTGAGGGTGGTAATGAGCTCGGAGGATTCATCAGGACTAAACCTTGTCTGAAGACTTGTTTATAAAATTATTTCAATAAAATCCGCAATCAGATTGGCTGGGGCGGGTCTTCAAACCAAGCAGCTTCCCTAATGAGCACACTCGTCAGGGCGGCAAAATCTCGTTACCAGCCGGCTTCTCCCACAATTTGTCAAGGAGGGTGGTGGGGGATGGTGGAAATTTATTAGTAATAAAGACCAAAGCTCTAGGAGCTTTTATATGAGAACTTCGTTTCTTTTTTATTTCTTTAATTATTTAAAAAGTTAGGTTAGAAAATGGCTGTGGAGCAGCTAATAACGTGACTTCAGAGCAGGGTAACTGGGCCCATCCCACTCATTAGCTCTGAACCAGCTTTGTGCTGGCTTTCCTTGGTGAGTTACTGGCTTCTAATTCCTCTTCCTTGGGGTTGTGCTATCTGCCCCTCTGTGCTATCTGCCTCCCTGATTCAACTCACACATTTAAGTTACGTATACAGAAGACTGATTTTTCAATGTAAAAAGAAACCCAGAAGGAGCATTTTTATGTTTCAGAGCCCAGGGCTTCAGAATCCTCATGGGTCTGGGAGCCACCATGGATTGCTGTTGGTTAGGAGTTTGTCTTCCATGTTCTCCATATTTGTGATGCTTTGAAAGATAGGATCTTTGGTTACTCACAACAGGACAACACCCCTGAAGACAGGAGGCCAAACTATGGACCACTGTGGGGCTGGGTTGTCAAAAGGCCCCTCACTCAAAGACAGGAAAGTCCTTTTCAGTCCTAAGGATCCACCATTGCTTAGAATAACCCTTTTTGAGGTCTATTCATGTTTTAGCATGTTATGATGGCACGTATTTCTTTCTTTTTTGATTTAATGTTTAATTCATTTTTATTGATGAATTCTTTAGTGTGGATGTATCTAATTTTCTCTCTTCAACAGCTGATGGGTATCTGAATTGTTTCCAGTTTGAGGTTATTATAAATAATCCTACTATGAATATCTGCATACAAGTCTTTGTGTAGATGTTTCCTTTCTCTTGGTGGGCTCTAGGAGTAAAATTGTCGGTCCTCTTTCTAAATGTCCATCAACAAAATTTAGTAGATTTCAAACTTTACTTACGGTACTGGATAGTTTAATATAACATAGAAATCACATATTTTTCTAAAACTTTGCAAGGATTCTTAATAAGCCAGCAGGACCTGAAGAGTTGCAGGACCTGAAGAGTTTTTGAAAGGAGAGGCTTTTTTTTTTAACATTATTTTTTGAAACTTTGTCAGTTCCTTCTCAAGCTTATTGGTTTTCTCATATGTATAATTTATTTAATGAATTTTAGCAATTTCCCACAGAAAACCATCCATTTATCAATATTTTCACATGTATTAACATTATCTTTCACATATAACATTATCTTATTTCATTTAAATCTTCTCTGCAATACGTCAATATCCATTTTCTGTATATTATTAGCTTGTATTTCCTTTTATCCTAGATTCAAATGGTGAAAAGTATTTCCATTATGTTAGCCTTTAAAAATATGAAAACACTTGAGTCAATTGATTATACTTTACTTTCTAATTTGTAAATTTCTGTATTTATCTTTTTTGTCTATTTCTGTTTATTTGGATTTATTTTATTCTTCTATTTCTAATTTTTTAGTCATATGATTAGCTTTTAAATTTTCATTTTTCTGGTTTAATTTTGATAGTATTTGAGGCTCTAAGCATACTTCTTGGTACTGATCTGGCCACATTCCATGAATGCTTATATATAATTTTCATAACTTTCTAAATAGCTTGCAATTATAGTTTTGCTTTTTTAATGAAATACTTATAAGGAATTTTTAAAATTTCCAAGTGGTTGAGAGTTTAGATATTTTTATTCTTATTTAAATTTGTGAAAGATTTCTTTGTGGTCTTATATATTATTTGTTTTGCTCAGGGTTTCAAATAATAGTTTTTAAAAAGACTCATTTTTTTGTTGTTATGGACCAAAATTCAATACTGGCCTATAAATCAACTTTCATAATTGTAGTATTTCAAACCTTGGTGTCCTCTTTTTTGTTGTCAAAATCTGGTATTTAGGTCTCCTAATGACTTACTATTTTTCCATCAATTTTTGTTTCTTAATGTTTAATGCTGTGCTTCCATCACATGACTTTTATCATTGTAATATTTTCATCCTGCGTTATTCCTTTTATCAACATTATATACCAAATGGATCCTTTATTCCAAGGATTGCTTTATGACTCTTACTTTTTCTAGTTATTTCTGCCATTCATCTTTTTATTTTTATCTGCTTGATTAAGATTTGGCTATTGTTTTATTCTTTTAGCTATTTAGAGTTAATTTTAACACTTACTGATATTTTTCCCAATTTCCAAGTGAATTCATGTTCATTTCAGAAATGCTGGCAACTACAGAAAAGCACAGACACACAAAATCATTCGTTACCCAGAGTTTTCTCTTTTTTCATCTTCCTCTTTTAAAATTTTCTTTGATATGTTCAAAGAAAGCCAGAAGAGCCTATGTCAGGGCCTACAGGTCACAGGCCCATTAAACCGGAAACCGGATCCTTCCACAGCCCAGAGAGTGGAGAGACAGAATTATCAAGAAACGTGCTCCCGTTTCTGCTTCATTTTTTAAAATTCAAAAACAGCAAATCACATTCCTCTCTTGTCTACTGTGGGAGCAGAGAAATAAAGTGATTAGATCGCCAAGGATTCAAAGTAAGAATGATGTGAATCTGCTGCTCAGGAGGAGGAAGCCAGGCACCTCCCTCATGTCAGGAGTTGAGGGAAGGTGATTCCAGGGGCCGCTGCTGAGAAGCAAAAGCATGGCTTCAGAACGGGCCTGGGTGTGCGTCGGTGTATGTGTGTGTTGCTGTGTATTTGTGTGTGTTTGTATGTATGTTGTGTTTTGTTGTTGTATTTTGTGTGTTGGGTTTTTTGTTGTGTGTATGTTGTCATGTGTGCATGGTTGTTTGTGTTTATTGTTGGTGTGGGTGTGTGTTGGTTTTGTGTGTATGTTGCCGGTGTGGGTGGGTGTTTTCATGTCTGTTCATTCTTGTTTGTATGTGCTGTTGTGTGTTTGCATGTGTATATTATTTTGTGTGTGTGTGTGTGGTTGTTGTTGTGGGGAGGGGTGTTAACAGTAGCAGAAAGGGTTTGGCAGCAGCCCAGAGGTCCTGCTAAGGGTAAGCAGATTGTCAGCACAGCTAAGTTGTTTTCTTCACAGTCAAGAAATTGGGTCTGAGAGCTGACTCAAGTCATGTTCTGGCTGAGAAGTAAGGTCCAGAGCTTAAGCAAAAATGTGTCCTACGTCAAAGGATCTGAAAATAGGCTCTTCAAGGAAAGGTTAAAGGGTTCAATCCCTTTAACCTAAAGGAAGAAAAGATGAAGTGGCTACTTAATTACTACCATCAGATCCACAAAGATTATCTCCTAGAGAGTGTGCAGTGGTTTTCAACCTTCTATAGAAGACAAGGTGAAATACAATCCACTTAAAACAATGGCAAGATGAAGGAGTTCCTCAACCCTCAGATTTGTACAGCATGGAACAGTCTTCAGGGAAAGATTACAGAGTTCCCAGCCCCAGAGATCTTTGAAGAGAGATAAATCGCCCTCTAGAAAACAGGGGCTTTGACCTATAGGAAACCAGCACCACCTCTGGGTCAGGCAGACCTAGGCTAGAATTCTAGCTCTACACAAACCCCAAATATTACCAACATTTTTACTGTTAGCTTCCTCATCTGTAAATTGGGCATAATGACAAAATCTGTAGCACAGACTTTTGTTGGATTAAATCAAATGACAAGCTATGTAAATCCCTCAGTCCCAGTACCTGGTACATAGCAGGTGCCCAGCAAATGTTAGCTTCCTCCCCCGTTCAACTAGCAACTGATGAGCAGTTAACTTTGCACATCCTCTGACCACTAAAGAGAAACCTAACTCAAATCCATTTACTAAAGATTTAGTGAGCACCTCCTTTATGTAAGGGACCAGGGCAGAGATTTCATTCCCCAGCATCCACTCGCCCTATCTTTGGTATGCCTCCAACTTTTGTGCGTGGGTGCATGCATCCACCCCCAGTCAGTTTGGTTTTGCTGGAGCTTACTGGGTGACACCTGACCCAGACATTGCCAATCAAAGCATCTGATCGTTCCGTCAAGAGTCATTGGTTCAGAAATGGGAATATGACCCCATCAGAGGCAGTGAGCCCCAAGGGACATTACTCAAGGTTGCTGGACAGCAGACTTTAGCTTCTCCCAAATTCTGGGAGACTGAAGCTAGCACACCCATCCAACCTCCTCAAGAGCCTGAGAATTACAATATATAGAAGAGAGCAAAGCTGAGTCTGGAAACCAGAGAGAATCCAGCTCAATGCCTGGGCTTCTCAGCTATATGACCCAGTAAATCCCACTTTTTGTTTAAACCAGCTGAGTTGGGGTTTTATGTTGCCAAATGTGTCCAAATTGATAGTGACTATGTAAAACAGACAAAAATAAATAACCCTGAAAAGCTTATAAGTTATACATAAGATGTTTACAAAAACAATAATAGTACAGGTCAAGTATTTGTTATATGCTATTTATCTAGGGCTTATTACATGTCAGACACTACACTAAATTCTTTGCACACACTGATTTATTTAATCCTCAGGACAGCTACTTTTATGGAATGAGCAGTGTTTGACTTTGAACTTGAAAAATGGGTAGAAATTGGGTGGGTGTGAGAGGAGAGAAAAGAGGGTAAGCAGAAGAGGGAACAGATGGAGACAGGAAAACACAGGGACAGTTTAGGGACTAGCCAGCAGTGTTATTCCTTGGGGCCTGGAGAGCAGGAAGGACACTAATGCAGAATAAGACTGCAAAGGCAGACTGAGGTCAACCCATTGGGAACTCAGGAATGTCAAGGCAAGAAATTTGTTGTTAATACAAGGTTTTTCAAAGAAGGAAGAGACTTCCAGTCTGCTCTCACATAGCTTAGATTTACCTGGGGAAAATACTCTTATGCAGGAGATAAGATTGCTCCCAGGTGAGTAGAGAAGGAGAAATAATGAATGTGGAAGTAGTCACAACTTTTGCCCCCATCCCTAACTCTGATAAAGATTGACACTTCCTTTTGAGTCAGCAGTCAAATGCTCTCAACTGTTCAGAGTCTAGGTGATGAGAAAAACACAGCAAAGACAATCTGAGATGGTTAGTTGGTCTGTAGAAAGAAGGGTTTAGGTAATGGGCAAGGGAGATGGACAACAGGCCTGAGTTGGAACTCATGGGGCTGGAATTTGTGGAAGAAAAAAAGAGAGATTCTTAAGACGCTATTGCTATCCATATGAAGGAAACTGGGATGAAGGGTTTTTAGAATGTGGTGTTGTCAGGTTTCCTGAGAGAAAAAGCCAGGGTTTGAGGCACATCCTCATAATTACTTTTTCACTTCCAGATTGCAGATGCTGAGATGTGTTATCATTAGGAGGAAGAGGTGGTTTTAATATTTACTGAAGAGTATGGCTGGCTGACTGAAGATGGGGAAGAGGAAAACGCATTTTGAGTTCAGCTTGAGGGAAGCCCCAGGATGGGTGTACCCAGGGAACGCTTGGAGAAGCAGTCTACTCTGAGTAGAGGCACCCCCCAAAAAGCGAGAACAAAAAGTGTGGGTATGTCAAAACCATATGAGATGTTCCTCCAAAAGTTAAACCAAGAATTGCCATGTGATCTAGCAATTCCACTTCCAGGTATAGACTCAAGAGAAGTGAAAGCAGAGGCTCTAATGCACACGTGTATACCAGTGTTCACAGAGCACTGTTCACCGTAGGCAACGTGGAAGCAATCCAAGAGTCTGGCAACAGGTAAACAGATCAACAAAATGGGGTATATACAGTGGAATAGTACTCAGTCTTAAGCAAGGAAGCAAGTTCTGATATATGCTACAATGTGAATAAATTTCAAAAATATTATGCTAAGTGAAATAAGCCAGACACAAAAAGACAAATAGTGTATGATTTCACTTATGTGAAGTATCTAATACACGCAAGGGCTTCTCAGGGGGCTCAGTGGTAAAGAATCTGCCTGCCAGTGCAGGAGCCTCAGGAGACTCAGGTTCAATCCCTGAGTTGGGAAGATCCCCTAAGATAACATGGCAACCCACTCCAGTATTCTTGCCTGGAGAACCCCATGGTCAGAAGAGCCTGGTGGGCTTCAGTCTATAGGGTTGCAAAAAGTCAGACACAACTGAAGTGACTCAGCATGCATGCTTGCAATATATGCAAATTCCTAGAAAATAAAGGGACTTCCCTGGTGGTACAGTGGATAAGAATCCACCTGCCAATGCAGGGATCGAACACTGGTTCCCACATGCTGCGGGGCAACTAAAGTCGTGTGCCACAACTACTGAGCCCGCACTCTGGAGCTCACAAGTCACAACAACTGAAGCCTTGTGCTGCAACTACTGAAGTCCGCATGTCCTTGAGCCTGTGCTCTGTAACAAGAGGAGTCACGACAATGAGAAGCCCACACACCTCAGCTAGAGAGGAGCCCTTGCTCTCTGAAATTAGAGAAATCCTACAAAGATCCAGTACAGCCAAAAATAAATAAACAAACACATTTTTTTTTTAATTCCATTAAAAAGAAACAAAATAGAGTAAAGGTGACTAGGTCCTGAAGGAGGAGAAGGGGAGATGAGGAGTTATTGTTTAATGGGTACCGAGTTTCTGTTCGGGACGATGAAAAAGTTCTGGAAATGGAATAGTGGTGATAGTTGCACAATACTGTGATTATTAAGGCCACTGAATTGTACACTTAAAATTATTAAAATGGTAACTTGTGTGTTGTGTATATTTTACCACAATTTTTAAAAAACCACGTGGAATATAAAGCTATTGATGCTGCACTAAGAAGTGGGGGTTGTCTACTGTCCCCAGACAGAAGTCTGGATCATAAAAGAGAGCTATCAAGGGTTGTTCTAAGTAGATTAATCAATAGACATGAAAGAGAGAAGTTTGGACCAATGCTAACCATGGGCTGAGGTTGTGAACTTTTAAACCGGTGCATACATGCGTGCTTAGTTGCTCAGTCGCACCCGACTCTTTGGGACCCCTTAGACTGTAGCCCACCAGGATCCTCTATCCATGGGATTCTCCAGACAAGAATACTGGAGTGGGTTGCCATTCCCTTCTCCAAGGGATCTTCCCAACCCAGAGATTGAACCTAAATCTCCTACATTGCAGGTGGATTCTTTACCATCTGAGCCACCAGGGAAGTCTTCAAACCAGTAAGAATGAGATAACTCTAAGAGCCAGACAAGGGGAGAATTGAAGGGATTTTTGATAACTGGATAGGGACAGAGACACTGGGGAAGCCAGACATTTCTCATGACTTAAGCATTTTTTTCCTTACAAGATATTTGCTGCAGTGATTAATTTCCATTTTTTTACCAAACTAAGTATTTCCTTCCTAATATTACCTAACTTTACCTTTCTCCACTGCTGCCATAAATAGAACTCATCAACCACCAAGTCGCTAGAAAACTGTCAACCTCAGCCAATAAAGAGCACTCAACCATATGGGAAAAAGTGGGCAGTCATGACTCAGGCAAAGTGACTCTGCTTTTCTGAATGGAAAAAACATTCCACATTTTGATCTTGACCAAAAATGTCACTGAAGGCAACTCTGAGGTCTGCAAATAAACCTTTTTTCCCCCTTTGGTACTGCAATGTTTCCTATGGCATAACCATATGCTTTGACAAAGAGACAAATGTCAAACTCTCATCTGATCAATATAAAAGCCATCTTACAACCTGTTTTTCAGGATCTCCTCTTTCAGTCCTTATGTTTTGTAACCCTACTATTCCAGTAATATTTAACTTCAATTTCTTTTATATCTTTACACAAAATCCAAAACAAAGTACACGCTTATGTAAAAACCTGAATTCTTCTTACAGGTTCAAAAACAATTTTGCTGCTCCCTCAGACACAGCTTAGATGTGTTTTATTATCGAAGGCACCCTGGTGTCTCTTAACCACAAATGAAGTTAAAGCAGTTAACCAGTTTACCCCACTTATCACCCGGTGTCACACAGTGGCAGAGCAGAGTCTTTAAAGACTGGGAAAGAGGGAGGTATGTTTTGGTAATGAGGAGAAAGGTCTGACGCCAAACCAGATTAGTGCCACAGTGAGAGGCTCTGAGCAGATCACAGAAGCAAAAAGACAGAAGAGAGGATGAAGGTGCTTGCAATTGATATGATACCTCTGCCTTCCTCACCCCATATGTTATTAATACATGCAAAAGGAAAAGATTAGCTGGACTGTACCAGAGTAGATCCCTCCAACAGCTGGAGGGGTAGGTGATGTTCTTCTCCAAGGTATCGATTCACATCCACTGATCTTTGTGGAACTTTGGGGGCCTTATAGGAAAAATACTTGAGCCTTGCCACTTCAGGAAGATGCATGTATATTCATTGCACAAATACTTACTGAGTACTTCCTACTCTGCCAGACACTGTGCAAAGTCCTGGGGATAAAACTGTGAAGATAAGAACCCTGTCCTTCAGGGGCCTACAATCTTAGTGGAGGAGACCACAAAAAATTGAAAAATAAACAAGTAATATTCATGAGAATTACAATGAACAGAAAGAACAAGAGTGAGGAAGTAAATAGAAACTGCAGCAGGCCACCTCAGACGGGGTGTTCAAGGATATACTTAGAAGAGGGTAACATCTGAGCTTGACCATCAAGGATGAAAGAGAGTCAGCCAGTCTCCCCTTGGGGGAGCTTCTCAGAGCAACACAAGTGCCAGGCCTGGGAGCACATGCTCAAGAGAGACAACAGAAACTGCAGTGGCTGTGACTATGCTACATGATGGTTTGCAGAGGTGGCTAAAGACAGATCTTGAGGATCTTGCAGACCGCACAGGGATGGTCAGAAGCCACGGAAGAGTTTTAAGCAGGAGGCCAGGGCTTCCATGGTGGCTCAGTGGTAAAGAATCTGCCTGCAATGCAGGAGACCCAAGTTCGAGCCCTGGGTCAGGAAGATCCCCTGGAGAAGGGAATGGCAACCCACTCCAGTATTCTTGCCTGGAGAATCCTATGGACAGAGGAGCCTGGTGGGCTACAGTCCATGGAGTTGCAAGGAGTTGGACACGACTTCGCAACTGAACGGTAACATGATTTTATTTACATTTTTAGATGATCACTCTGACTGCTGTGAGGAAATGGAGGTAAAAGTGGAAGCAGATTACTCAGGAAGCCACCACGATAACCCAGAGAAGTGATGATGGCAGTTCAGACTAGGGAATGGTTCTCAAAGTAGGGTCCCCAGCACCTGGCAACTTGTTAGCAATGCAAATTTCAGACCCTACTCAGCCCCACTGAATCAGCATCTCTGGGGTGGGGTCAAGCCATATGCGTGTTAACAACTCTTCCAGGTGATTCTTTTATTTATTTATTTTATTTTTGGCTGCCCTGGGTCTTCCTTGCTGCTCTCAGGCTTTCTCTAGTTGCAGCAAGTGGCTACTCTCTAGTTGTGGTGTGTGGGCTTTTCACTGCAGCAGCTTCTTTTGTTGCAGAGCACGAGCTCTAGGGTGCATGGGCTTCAGTAGTTGCAGCTACTCATCTCACTGGCAACTTTGTAAGGGTCTCTCAATTATTCCTGGCCTCTGGCCTCCTCCAATGCAATGGGTCACCCCAGAGCACTATTTTACCTGCCATGCCCTGTTCAAACATCATTAATAAATTCTTAATTTATAAATTCTTAATTAATTAATAAATTCTTCAGAATAAAATTCAGATGTTTAGATTGATACTCAAGGTCCTGCACATTTTGTCTCTCCCTATTTTTCCTAACTTGGGCTTCCCAGTGGTAAAGAATCTACCTACCAATGCAGGAGATGCACGAGTTGAGAGTTAGATCCTTGGGTTGGGAGGATTCCCCTGGAGAAGGAAATGGAAACCCACTCTAGCATTTTTGCCTGGGGAATCCCATGGACAGAGGAGCCTGGCGGTCTATATTCCATGGGGTCACAAAGGACCCGACAAGACTGAGCAACTGAATAACTGAGCATGTACGTTTTTCCTAACGTACCTTCTTGTACTTTCCAATATATACCTTATACTCAAAAAAGGCTAGCCTATTTGTAGTCCCCTGGGCATGCATCATGTACACTCACCCACGCCGTCTTTGCCCCCATCTAGAATGCCTCTCCTCTCCACTTTCTCTCCAAATCATTCTCATCCCTTCAGATCCACTTCCGTCCCCACCTCTCTTGGGAAGTCCTCTTTGACTTTCCTTACCCACAATGGTCTCTCCCTTCTCTAAATCTTTAAAACCCCTCCTGTCTGTGCCAGTTATCTGATGCTCCTCATGCACTGCCTAGCATGACTCGTTTCCTGTTCGTGGGCTTGGGCCTTATCGCATCAACCGAATTATAACCCCACTTAGAGCAGATGCCCGGAGAAGGCAATGGCACCCCACTCCACTACTCTTGCCTGGAGAATCCCATGCACTGAGGAGCTGGTAGGCTGCAGTCCATGGGGTCGCTACAAGTTGGCCACGACTGAGTGACTTCACTTTCACTTTCCACTTTCATGCATTGGAGAAGGAAATGGCAACCCACTCCAGTGTTCTTGCCTGGAGAATCCCAGGGACGGGGGAGCCTGGTGGGCTGCCATCTATGGGGTCGCACAGAGTCGGGCACGACTGAAGCGACTTAGCAGCAGCAGCAGCAGAGCAGATGCCACATTCTACACAGTGATTCACCACGATGAATATGTGACCTCTTATGTCTCCTAGACTAGATTGTGGAGCATGATGGAGAACACAATGGAAACACAGGTAAGCAAGGATATAGCAAACAGGTCTCACTGTCTGCCCCATTCTGGCCCCTTCTGAGAATCTTTTGCAGCCCTTCAACCGAAAGCAGCAAGTCCAGTGTGAGAAAAGCCTGTTGTGGTCTGATGAGGCACTTCCATATGAGGTTCTGCCTGAAGAGACACAGAGGTTGTTGTCAGTTGGTGGTGGCTCCTGGAGCTTGGAGATCATGATGGAGGGCTGGACTGGCAGCTGTCCTGAGGAAGAGAGCAAGACGACTATGAAGAGGAGACTGGCTTAGGTGGGAGGTCAACAGAGAAGATGTGCAGAGACAGCGATTGTGCAGCTCCTAGAAACAGAGAGACTCAGCTCCTGGTGGCCAGCTGGTTCTCAGGTCCCATCTGTCACTCAAAAGGGTTGAGTTGTATCTCCTGTCCATGAAGTCCCCCTTTACCATTTCAGGACATTGGAACTCTCTGGGATGGCTT
The DNA here is from genome assembly GCF_054371585.1 of Giraffa tippelskirchi. Taxonomy (NCBI): domain Eukaryota; kingdom Metazoa; phylum Chordata; class Mammalia; order Artiodactyla; family Giraffidae; genus Giraffa; species Giraffa tippelskirchi. The sequence continues at coordinate 125,276,787 of NC_137283.1, forward strand.
TCTGGTTTTTGCCTTCAAAGGAACTTTGGCTGGAAAAGAGGCTGCACAGGCTGATAATAACTCTACCTTCCATTCCTGCTACTCCTCCCAGGATGGGCTCCTTGGGTCCTGCCCCTTCCCTTCTTCTAGGACTGTCACAACAAAGCATGATTACTAAATTCCTAGCGTTGAAAACCAAGAAGCAATTGCTCAAATGCTGTCAAAAGTGACATCCAAGTTTGAGTGACAATGATGACTTTGGTCCTGTCCCCATCCACTTCTCTATTTTTAGTTCTGCTCCTGCTCTCTGCAATTACAGTGCCTAGCGTGGAAGCAGTTGCCAGGAGTTATTTAACAAGTACCTTGCCCTTCTTTGAAGACGGTGCTTTGATCCTGAGCTTACATCTTCCTCTCAGTAACAGAGACTTCAGAATGCTCCATTTCACAAAACACTGAGCCTCTTCTGGTGTTTTCTTTGAATGATGGGCTTGAGCCCATGGACTGATCATGGACATTGGAGCTTATCAAAAAGAAATTACCCTAAATGCAGTGTCTTCAGCTATTTTCTCTCCATCTCTAAAATGGGACTAACATGCCCAAGTTTTCTCAAAAAGGCCAGGAAATGAATCAATATAAGGGATGGAAGTGAAAGTATGAAAGTGTTGATCACTAAGTCGTGTCTGACTCTTTGTGACCCCATGGACTGTAGCCCACCAGGCTCCTCTGTCCATGGAATTCTCCAGGCAAGAATATAGGAGTGGGTTGCCACTTCCTTCTCCAGGGGATCTTTCCCACCCAGGGATTGAACCTGAGTCTCCTGCATTGCAAGCAGACTCTTTACTGACTGAGTCACCAGGGAAGCCCCATAATGAATGGAAAGAACTTTGTAAATACATTCCACATAGTATTATTTTTCTAATTACCAACATCCATGTATCTTCAGGTAGATCATTCAAGGTGTAAGTGTTATATTCAAAGAACTATGGAACACTTAGAGCTGTGTTAGGATGCAGGGGCTACTTGAGTCCCCTACTAAATGATGCTGATGGACATGCTGTAGTGGCCACTCCTGCATGCACATGTATTTATCTAATATTTGAATTTTTTACGCCAAGTGCAAATTATTTGTCCAATCAGAAAATCCTACGTATAAATTAGGGATCAATCAGGGGTAGGAAAATTGGGAACCACCTGCAGGAGAGTGAAGAAAGCCAGATAGGGGAAGAGAATTTGGACATTGTTTCATCACAACAAATGCCTCACTGGATCCCAAGGACACTGGCTGACCCTGAAGACTTGTCACAAGCGAAGCCAAAAGGCAGAACTCTTTACCCCCACCTGTCAGTCACTGGGTACAAGCTGCCCCCAGGAAGGGGTATCACCTTCATCTGAGAGCAATTCCTGGCAGGGGTTACTCAGGCCAGCCGTAGGCTGGGGAGTGAGCTTGAAGCACATGCGGAAGCAGGGATTGCAAGGATCTGAGCACAGTGCAACATCTATCACAACGAGCCAGGGTCACCTTTGTGTCTTTTTATGTGTCAATGAAATAAGCAACTAATAAGGAATTCCCTGAAGAAAAGGTGGTCTTCACAATGGTTTTCTTGCTCCAAGGACACGCTGTAGGGAGTAAAACATACCTCAGACTACCTGATATCTGACCCACAGGGCTAACAGGACAATCTGTGGCAGGACACAGGAAAACTCTAGACATGACCCTGCACCTACACCCCAGCCAACAGCACACACCGCTGGCTCCTTAACCCACAGACTCACATCTCTCATCACAGGTATTTCATTCCAGGAATGAGGTCCTGGCCTTAGCTCGGCTGAAAGGGTTATTTTGCTTTTCATGTTCGCCATCTCCTCTAGTACATACACCTAAGAGCCGACAGTGTTATGGCTTCAAAAAGGCTTATGGCTATTAGCCTGAAATTAAAAGGTATTATCAGAAACAACTGGGAGAATTAAAAGATCAAAAATAACATTTGAAACCTTTGCAATTCCCCCATTAAATGACAGGGTGTGCTAAAACTCATCTATACTCCATTTTGCAGGAGAAAATCCTCCCAGGCTTTCTTAAACTTTTACACATATTTATTCCTTGCAACATTTTTATTAAACTTACTGAAATATGTTGTAGAGAAATACATCCTTGATCTTTATCAAAACTATGTATTTCTTTTAAGTCCTGAGGAAGGGCATTCTCTCTCACCTAATGAAATTGTAAAGTGGCAGCTCTAATGGCCTCTTTGTCCCATCTTGCTGTCCCATCTAGCTCGGAAATTAATCAGTTCAAGAAGACGTATTAACTTCCTGGTTAATTCAAAGATCGGATTCTATGATTTTTGTTCACCTATAATGGACAATGTATCCGGGTTATTAGCTCCTAAGAGGATCACCATTTAAGCTTTTCCTGGATGCTCAATTCTTCTTTGTCCATTTGCTAGCATTTTTATCTTCAACCAGGAAAAAAATGTACATTGTTATACATTCGTGGTTTGGCAGATTATAAGCGATCATTGTTCCCTTCTCTTTTTGATGTTCTTCAGATTTTTAAAAGTGAGTTTAACAAGTACTTTGAGTTTCCACGGTCCTTTCCAACTTATCACCATCATAATTGCTGATGTACCTCATTGACAGACAAATAAACATTTATCATTTTTGCCTGAGTATGAAACCAGTCCCTGCCTGCACTTGTTGGTATGGGTGAATTCTCACCAACGTGTGAGGCTATAAAAGTTACTGGTTAACAGCATGGATTCTTTTTTTTTAATTGAAGTTGATTTACAATGTTGTGTTAGCTTCAGGACATGTGTAGTAATCATACCTGAAGTATTAGCATCCAGCCCAATGCTCTCTTTAAAGAGGGCACTCAGATGTTTATAGTAAATGAATGGATATTTTAATTAGCTTGGATATCATCTTTGGGGTGCCTGTGAGTGTGATATAGAACATGATCCCATCTGAAATAGAAGAGAATGATTACGTCAAGTGATCCAGATACATAGATACAGTCTTCTTCAGATTCATTTCCCATACAGGTTATTATAAGGTATTGAACATAGTTCCCTGTGTTACACAGTAGGTCCTTGTTTATCCATTTTATTTTATTTTAAAAGAGAGAAGGAGACACAAGTTTGGGGGTGTTTTTTCTGGTATGTTGTTGGTTAGTCGCTGAGTCAGTCATGTCCCACTCATTGCACCCCCATGGACTACAGCCCACCAGGCTCCTCTGTCCATGGGATTTCCCAGGCAAGAATACTGAAGTGGGTTGCCATTTCCTTCTCCAGGGGATCTTCTTGACCCAGGGATCGAACCTGTGTCTCCTGAGCGGTAGGTGGGTTCTTTAACACTGAGCCACCTGGGAAACCCCTGTTTATCCATTCTATACATAGTATTATGTATAAGTTAATCCCTAACCCCTAATTTATCCCTCCCCTAATTTCCCTTTTGGTAATCGTATGTTTGTTTTCTATGTCTGTGAGTCTATTTCACTTTTGTAAATAAGTTCCTTTGTATTGTTTTTTTAGGTTCCACATGTTAAGCGATATGGTATATTTGTCTTTTTCCATCTGACTTACTTCACTTAGTATGATTAATCTCTAAGTCCATCCAATATAGCATGGATTCTTGAGCTGGATTGCCTGGTTTCAGATTCCACCTCTGCCACTTACTCTGGAAAAAATCACAACTTCGTGCCTTAACTTCCCTGGGTATAAAATGAGAATATCTATTCACAAGGTTACTTAAAATTTTTAAGTTTTAAAAATTTTAATTAAAATTAAAACTGTTAGAATTAACTTGGTTAAAAGCAGTGTCTAACATGTGATCTACATATTTTTATATGTGTGCATGCATATGTATACCAGTTATTATTACTAGTATTACAACACAAATTTAAAATTATTATCAATTATACAGCTAAATTATGGTATATGTCAATAACAGCACAAAATTTATTATGATGTAATCATTCTCTTCTATTTCAGATGGGGTCATGTTCTATGTCACACTCACAGGCACCCCAAAGATGATATTCAAGCCAATTAAAATATCCATTCATTTGCCATAAACATCTGAGTGCACTCTTTGAAGAGGGCATTGAGCTGGATGCTGATACTTCCGGTGTGATTGCTACACATCTCCTGCCCTCAGACCACCATTCCTCCCAGAGGTCCACAAACACTAGCCCTTCCTGAAGTCAAATAGTGGACCTTCGAGCACAGTTTCTTATTGCATATTTATTCTTAAGCAGTCGTTATTAGCGAATGCCTTTATATTCTGTTATGAAGCTTCCTCTCAGGTCACTGAAAGCTTAAAGGAGATAGATAGTCCACGTTAGAGAGCGAGAGGAGATTCCAGAGAAAGACTTTAGCAGGCGCAGTGGTATTTTTCCACAAAATCATTGTGATATCTCCACTGATATCTTTTTTCTAGGCAGGTGCTATATTAATAGACCACTTACTACACATCTGCAACCAAAGAGGACTGACAGGGCTAGTCTTTTCCACCCCAGGCTTCCCAGGTGGTGCTAGTGGTAAAGAATCTGCCTGCCAGTGAAGGAGGTGTAAGAGACATGGGTTCAATCCCCAGGTCAGGAAGACCCCCTGGAGGACGGCATGGCAACCCACTCCAGTATTCTTGCCAGGAGCATCCCCTGGACAGAGGAGCCTGGAGGGCTACAGTCCAACTCCACATCGTTCCTTGGATAATGGTTTGCTTTCACAAAATTACTTGTTTACTCTGATGACTCCTTAGTGTTTATTGGGTATATAACTAATTATGTCACCTGCACAAATTCCATACTTATTGTGTGATAAAAATTATACTATGTAAAGTGCAGGAGATAAAAATATCAAAAATGGTGTTAACCAAAATTTATAATTAAAAAAGAATACAAAAGTCATTACAGCACATTGGAACTAATCATGGACAGCTTTTATTTTTATTTATTTTATTTTATTTAATTAGTTTATTTTCTATTTTTTAACTTTACAATATTTAATTTGTTTTGCCATACATTGACATGAATCCACCATGGGTGTACATGTTTTCCCCTTCCAGAACCCTCCTTCCACCTCCCTCCCCACACGCACAGCTTTTAAAAGGTGAATTTTAAGCCAGAAAGGTTACATGTATGGACTGGTGATATTAAAAGCAGACAAGGGGGTTCTGGTATCCAACAGAGGAAGGCATTTGAAAATCTGTACATGCATGCACACACACACACTCACACACACTCCTCTGTCCTTCCCAAACTCGTGTCCATATGTCGACAAAGATAGTCCGGTCAATGAGCTTGATGGACGGCTGTGAAGTGTATGCCATGTGGCTAAACTGGAACCCATGATAGTGTGGACCCAGACGAGAATGAACTTTTCAAGCTTCCCAGGTGCCTGGAGCTGGACATCCCTGTGCACACGGATCCCTGTGCACCTCAATGGAGCTCTCACCCATTAGGTGCTGGAAGCATCTGTCCTTGACCACCGAGTAGTCAAGGTAACTCTCGACTCTGGTAACTCTCTCAGGTCCTGTTGCCTGGGGAGTGCTCCCTAACATAATACAGAAAGAATTTCAGGGCTGCGCATCCAGAAATCTGATGCAGAGAGCTCCTAAGGGATGTTAAAACTGCCCTCCTGTGGCCACAGTATGGGAAAGAATCCAGACCTGGAGAAACCACACACTAAGAGGGCTCAGGTTAAGAGCTCAGAGAGCCAAACATCTTGCTCGCATGCTCGCCGTAGGCCAGCAAAGCCTGAGAACTTTCTGGAAGCTATGATGGAGGCCAAGAAGCAAATGCCTACAGCAGCAGGTAAACGAGATGGCGACAAGATCAACATGGCACATCTGAGTATAGGACCAGAAAGGCTTCCAGCAATTCCTGTGTGAGCAGACACTGTGGCCAAACATCAAAATCCATGCCTTTGTGCAATCTCAGGACAGAGAACAAGTTCAAGCTCTTTCAACCAATTCTTTGGTCTTCATAGAACTTCTACTTAAAACATCCCTTCATTATCTATATATATACCTGGACCCAGTGGTCACTTACCTTGAGAGTTAAGTTCCCAGGGCCTGGATCAAAGCAAACGGAATAGGCATCTCCCACTCCCTCTACCCACTAAGGAACTGTCCTAAAAGAATGATCTGTGTGTCAGTGTGCCACATCGAAGAGTGGAGATGAATCCTGTCCCTCCACTGAGCTGGTCTGATGAGCCAGCCTTTCAGGGACAAATTTGTATACCTGCACCTCCTCTAACCTTGAACTTCCACCCCAAGGCTGCCCCAGTCAACCTGATATAGGAAGAAGGAGAAACTCAGTTCCTTTGGCATTTTCCCAGCTTTCCTAAATTAAACTTGATTCTGTATCATCTATCCACTCATTCATTCACTCATCCATTCATTCACTTTTTAAAACTGGAATATAAACTTTACAACATTGTGTTAGGTTCTGCTGTACAACAACATGAATCAGCTATATGTGTACATGTATCCCCTTCCTCTGAAGCCTCCCTTCCACCCCTTTAGGCCATCACAGAGCACTGAGTTAGGCTCCCCGTGTTATACAGCAGCTTCCCGCTAGCTATCTATTTTACACATGGCGGTGTATAGATGTCAATGCTAGTCTCTCGATTCATCCCATCCTCTCCTTCCCCCTACCCTGTGTCCACAAGTCCATTCTCCATGTCTCCACTGCTACCCTGTAAATAGGTTCAACAGTACCATTTTTCTAGATTCCATGTATGTGCATTAATACATGATATTTGATTTTCTCTTTCTGACTTCACTCTGTATGACAGACTCTAGGCTCATCCACATCACTACACATGAGCCAATTTTGTTTCTTTTTATGCATTCATTCATTTAAAAGGCTCATATACAGCACTCACTATGGGCAGGACACTCCTCTAAGTACTTTAGGAATTAACCCATTTACTCCTTACAGTTCCCTATCAATGGTGCAGCTTCTGCACACATGCACACACATGCACACATGCACACACGCACACACACACATCCTTTGAGCCTCAAGTGTTTCTACTTCTTTGTCTGTGCCTTGTATGTGATCATGTATCATGCCCTTATTTATGTGTTTGCATTATCTCAAACTGGATTAACAGCTCCTAACAGGCAAGAATGCTCTGCGGACACTTACCCAAATGCAGTGACTAGTAGGGACATCAACAGTTAAGTTTCCTTCCTGGAAATTGCTGAAGAGGGTGCCACTGGCTGATGTTGTAGCTTCCTGAGGATAAAATAGCTGGTTCCCCTTTCTATTTTGGGGGGTGTCTGTCTAAATCATCATCACTGTTGCAGGTACTGCTGTTTCCACACACTCCCGCCCCCACACAGGTAACTCAGCATTGCTGGGCTCCCTGAAAAGATGTCATTTTTCCTGTCAAATTACAGGACACTGTGGATCAGGCGCCATAGAATTTGCTCCTGCATCCAGGCCTGGTTCCATCGCACACAGCTTTACCACGGCAGGGAAATTCTCTTTATGGAGTTCTGAGTGCAACAGTCTGGCAGTTGGGGGCTTGACAAATGTTTTTTCATGATACTGAAGCTGACGTTCAGAGGAACAAAATATTTCCTGGAACAAAGGGGTATATTGTGAGTGAATTCACCTTTTATTATGGGCTGTCTGGCCACCAGATCCCTCTGCACCCAGCATGCAAAGAAAACGGACCACAAACATGAATGCAGGACTGGACATGCAGAGACTGCGACCACAGCACCGAACTCTTCAGCACCAAAGTGTGTCTACCGTGCAAAACAAACCCTACATTCAATAACCAAGTTGGGGAACTATGAACAGACATGAAGGATTAGGAACTCAGAGACTGGTCTGAGCAAAAACTCCCAACTGATTTCAAGCTCAATAGCAAATGTTTATTCAAAAACACTAATTAGCAGGCAAAATGCGGGTTCATGAAACAGCACTCTCCAGAAAGTGAGGATGGATGGAGAACGCGGGTGGGGGCAGTTGGGGGAAGTAAGAGCATTTCCCTAGTGAGAATGATGAGAGCATTGCTTGCTCAAGGGCAAATTTTACGGAAAATCATGATCCAGTGCTAACAGAGGAGAAACCTTTCCAAAGAGTTAATGGAGCAGTTAGAGAAATTCAGGTTCAGTAAATCATGAGGACTGGGAGTATTGATCTGAACATCCTGGTGGATGAAAATATGGAGCTGAGCTGCTGACCAAACTATATAATAGAACAACTCTTCCACAGAGGGTGGGGATTTTTAGTTGCTGAGCTGATGCTGCAGTCTTGCCCACCTGGCTCTCCCTCTCAAGCTGGTTCTCGTAAAAAAATGCTTTCCACTCTGTCCTGGAAGTTGGTCGACTAACCTCCCACTCACATAACTGCCCTTCTCATCTCTGATGAGTTCCAAACCCAGCCCAAGCTCTCATCTGACCTCCAAGAGGACAGTTTCAGGTCTCTCAGGGAATCGGGTAACTCACTGTCACAACTAAATAGACGTTCATCCTGCCCAGAGCCCTCACCACCATCATCAATGAAAAAACAAAGCAATCAAATAAACCATAAATAATTTCAATCATGTTTCCTGTCTGCCAACTTTGAAAAAATGGGTTTACCTGCAATCCCTCCCTTTTTCAGCTCCTCTACCCAAACTGTCAATAATATCAACATTTCACCTTGGCCAATTATTCCAGTAATTTCTCTAATTCTGTTATGTCATCTAGAGAATGAGAATAAGAGACTGACATGAAGACTGACCAAAAACCATGTGTGTGGAACACTCAGGATGATACCAGGCATTTTGTTATTACACACAAGCCATCATTTTGACCAGTACTGGCATTGCAGGAAAATATTTCTTCAATTCTTTCCTCGAGACACTCCACCAGCATCACGTCAACACCTTCATTGTCTCAGCCATTGGAGTTTGGGATGTTAAGTTTCCAAGCCTTTAAAGCCAGGAGACTCCTAAGAGAAATAAAGACCAGTCCTTGCTGCACGCCACAATCTGCTGGGAGTTAAAAAAAAAAAATTAGATACCAAGCCCCAACTCCAGATTACAGAGTCTAAAACTTGGGGGAAGGTGTGCCTAGAAGCAGTTTGCTTTTTTCAGCAGCTTCTCTGGGTCCTCTGCTGCAAAGTCAGGTATGGAAACCACTATATAAGACAAGGCTATTGAATCCTCATTCTATAGATGAGGATACTGAGGCAGAGAGAAATTAAGAGACCGAATTAAAGACACAGAGCTGGGAGGCAGCAGAGCCAGGAGGAACCCAAATCCCAGGATTCTCAATCCAAGGACCTTCATGTCACCACCCTGGCTACTCTTAGCCCTCTGGATGCCATAGTTCCCTCCCTGTTCTTCTCCACCTCCATTGTCACTCACTCTAAATACTTGGTCTACATCGACCTCTGTCCAAGAACCTAAAGTAGTTCTCCAGGGCAGGGCTACTGTCCCTATGGAGAAGGGTATATATAAATGATTTTGTTAGAAAATTAACCCATGTAAAGTATAGTGATTTATTGGTGAAGATTTAGAACAGTGGGTACTTATTTGTAGCCCAACATGAAAATTCTCATCTTCTTCATCACTTGTGAATGACAGCTACTCCAAATCAATGTCAGCACCGTTCTACAGGTCAAATGTTATGTAATCTTACAAAAGAAATAACTTGCTGGCCAGTGTTATGTGATCATGCTGATCTCCTGCATCAGGCACAATCTTGGCTCTAGGATACTAGAAATATGAGTTCTAGAGCTCCTTTGGATACCTGGTCAACCTTATAGACTGGATGGACTAGAATAGTACCCTGAAGGGAAGAAATGAGTTCGGGCTTGGATATTTATCCAAATAGTATTGCAGGCTGGGGCCTTCCTTCATGGAAAGCCATACAAATCATGGGGATCTCTGAAGTGTGGGGACCCAAGGCAGGGGTCCTCCTCATGAGTAAGAGGAGTACCATCTCACCAGTTGGTTAATAGATGGGGATCTATGGACGAGTACTTCAGAGCCACTTTTCAAAGCTTTATATAGATGTCTGGCCAACTGTATTATATGTTAAATAAGTAGGAACTTGGAGGCATTAAAAATTAATAGAAAGCTGTATGAATAATGAATCTGTGGCAGTGTGTAAAATGATCATACATTACCTCCAGGTTAGGCAATGCATCTTGGAAATGGTACGAGCTATGTGAACTTACAGAGTTTTCACTGGTGGCCTGAGAACAGGAACAAAGGAGAAGGTAAATGAAATCTGGGCTGAATGAAGTCTGCACAAGTTACTTATGCTTTGAAGCAATGTGTCTAAGGATCTCCACATACTCTGTCCCAATCAGAGACAAGTACCACAGCCCTGAGCCTCTAAGCCCAAATTGCAGAGGCTGATTCCGATCTCCTATGACAGAGAGACTCCTTAGGATACAAGTAAAGCAGGCTAAAGTAAAGGTTACAAGTGTCCCTTGGGTTACGAGTAAAGCTAAAGGCAAAGGAGAAAAGGAAAAATATATCCATTTGAATGCAGAATTCCAAAGAATAGCAAGGAGAGATAAGAAAGCCTTCCTCAGCAATCAATGCAAAGAAATAGAGAAAAACAATAGAATGGGAAATACTAGAGATCTTTTCAAGAAAATTAGAGATACCAAGGGAAAATTTCATGCAAAGATGGGCTCAATAAAGGACAGAAATGGTATGGACTTAACAGAAGCAGAAGATATTAAGAAGAGGTGACAAGAATACACAGAAAAGCTATACAAAAAAGATCTTCATGACCCAGATAATCACGATGGTGTGATCACTCACCTAGAGCCAGACATCCTGGAAAGCGAAGTCAAGAGGGCCTTAGGAAGCATCACTATGAACAAAGCTAGTGGAGGTGATGGAATTCCAGTTGAGCTATTTCAAATCCTAAAAGATGATGCTGTGAAAGTGTTGGACTCAATATGCCAGCAAATTTGGAAAACTCAGCAGTGGCCACAGGACTGGAAAATGTCAGTTTTCATTCCAATCCCAAAGAAAGGGAATGCCAAAGAATGTTCAAACTACTGCATGACTGCACTCATCTCACACACTAGCAAAGTAATGCTCAAAATTCTCCAAGCCAGGCTTCAACAGTACGTGAACTGTGAACTTCAAGCTCGATTTAGAAAAGGCAGAGGAATCAGAGATCAAATTGCCAACATCTGTTGGATCATCGAAAAAGCAAGAGAATTCCAGAAAAACATCTACTTCTACTTTATTGACTATGCCAAAGCCTTTGACTGTGTGTATCACAACAAACTCCAGAAAATTCTTAAAGAGATGGGAATACCAGACCACCTTACCTGTCGCCTGAGGAATGTGTATGCCAGTCAAGAAATTAGAGGAATTCTAACTGTATGTAGTTAGAAATGGACATAGAAAAACAGACCGGTTCCAAATTGGGAAAGGAGTATGTCAAGACTGTATATTGTCACCCCGCTTATTTAACTTACATGCAGAGTACATCATGTGAAATGCCAGACTGGATGAAGCACAACCTGGAATCAAGATTGCCAGGAGAAATATCAACAACCTGAGATACACAAATGACACCACCCCTAAGGCAGATAGCAAAGAAGAACTAAAGAGCTTCTCGATGAAAGTGAAAAAGGAGAGTGAAAAAGTTGGCTTAAAACTCAACATTCAAATAACTAAGATCATGGCATCTGGTCCCATCACTTCACGGCAGATAGATGGGGAAACAGTGGAAACAGTGGAAGGCTTTATTTTGGGGGACTCCAAAATCACTGCAGATGGTGACTGCAGCCATGAAATTAAAAGACACTTGCTCCTCACAAGAAAAGCTATGACAAACCTAGACAGCATATTAAAAAGCAGAGACATTCCTTTGCCAACAAAGGTCCATCTAGTCAAAGCTATGGTTTTTCCAGTAGTCATCTATGGATGTGAGAGTTGGACCATAAAGAAAGCTGAGCACCAAAGAACTGATGCTTTTGAATTGTGGTGTTGGAGAAGACTCTTGAGAGTCCCTGCAAGGGACTGCAAGGAGATCCAACTAGTCCATCCTAAAGGAAATCAGTCCTGAATATTCATTGGAAGGACTGATGTTGAAGCTGAAACTCTAATACTTTGGCCACCTGATGCGAAGAACTGACTCATTGGAAAAGACTCTGATGCTGGGAAAGATTGAAGGCAGGAGGAGAAGGGGAAGATAGAGAATGAGATGGTTGGATGTCATCACCGACTTGATGGACATGAGTTTGAGCAAGCTCTGGGTGGTGGTGGTGGACAGGGAAGCCTGATGTGCTGCAGTCCATGGGGTCTCAAAGAGTCACTCAGGACTGAGCAACTGAACTGAACTGGGGGCTTGCAAGGCAGCACAGTGGTAGAGAATTTGCCTGCCAATGCAGGTGACGCAAGAGAGGTGGGTTCAATCCATGCGTCAGGAAGATCCTCTGGAGGAGGAAATGGCAACCCACTCCAGTATTCTTGCCTGGGGAATCCCATGGACAGAGGAGCCTGGAGGGCTACTGTCTGTGGGGTTGCAAAGAGTCGGACATTACTGAGCAATGCACACCCATGCTGGTAGTTTTCCATGCTTCCTTTTCATCCTGCCAGTATCCAGTTACTTGGTCATCTCCTTCTCTCTCTCTCTCTTTCTCTCTCTCTCAACACACACACACACACACACACACCACACACACACCACACACACACATGCAATGCTGGCATATGCTGGCTTAGAGAGTTTTAGATACTATGTTGGCTCAACACAAAACAATCAGACCAAAAAAAAGAGCATTTCCTGCAAATTAAAGACAGGCAGAGCCTGGTAACACAGGTGATGGGGTGAACATTTACAAAGTCTGCCTCTCAACACTGCTTCTTTGATGCACTTTATTTTGCCCTAAAGGAATTTCATGGTAATTAAATCTGTACTCAAAAATCAAGCCTTCCTAACTAGAGATACCTTGGGACTGTTTGTTCTCTGCTGTGTAGCTGTGTGTGGCATGACCCTGTTACTGAGTGTGTGTTGGTGGGAGCGGGGAAGGGGGGGATGTTGCTATCGATGTATGATCTAAGTCTGCTTTGAAAGCTAATCCCGCGGGGTAAAGTAAGATACGGATCCAATCTGATGAGACAGTAAATTCTGACCTGTCTTACCTAACAGAATTTGGGTGCTTGTTTTTTCATTATAAAGATTTGGGGTAATAACTTTATTTAGTGCTTGCTTTTCTCCCCCCTGGATTTCTAGCAGAAAGTCCAAGATCCTGATTTACAAACAGAGGTTTCTTAAGTACTATTTTTAGAACAATGCTGTACCAGATTTATAAGGGGGGTTAGGGGGAGAAACTACAGTCACTTTCGAGCAAAGTAGCATTTCACTGCATAATAATGAAGTACTAATTGCTCTTTGTCATCACTTTTTATGCAAATTGCCCTGGAGCATTTGCCCAATATGCATTTTACATTTTAACAAAGAAAGTAGAGTCTTGACAAACAAGAATAATATACCCAAGCAAAAATAAAAATATCAGCTATAAAATAAAACTGCTTAAGGTGCATTCTCTATGGGTATAAATTTTTCTATTATATCATTCCCATTATTAGATCTATTTGACCAATAAGATTTCTTTGAATCTAAAATAGCAGTTTATGTGTCAGGCAAAAAATAAGTTGGTGGGCAAAACCTGCATATTTTGCTCATCATACAATTTGCAATGGAAGTTTGATGTGAAAATTATGTTCCCAGCAGAATTTAAATAGACCAGGTCAAAATCTAGACTGTCAAAGGAATCTAGTTGTGTCAAAGCATTTATAACAGACACAAATCTCACTATTTTAGAGGTTTCAGTTATTCTAATGGTTCCCATTTTCATAGAGACAGTTATCAGCGTTATAAAAAAAAAAGAAACATGATTTGCATATCACAAGTGGGTAGAGAGGTTAAAACATATCTCAGGATGTGTGCGTTCAAATTCCAGTCTGGAGACAGTTACTAGTCGCTATCTTAGTGACCATCAGGCAGTAGAGAAAAAAAAAGAGCGAAATGTGATTTATAAGATTTCTGAGACCTTCGGAGTAATCTAAAATTCAAACCTGGTCTTCTAGGTCATTATGAAGATATATTTGTCAAGGTAAGAGGATAGAACATATTTTATTTAACAGTCTGTTAGTTTGATATATATCATTTAAATATTTAAACATATGGTATGTGGGCCTCCATTTGTACTGTTCCCCTAGGCTCCACAAATGTTACAGGCAGGCCTACTTCCTAGAACCAGTCCTCCACTTCCAATTCACAAGCTTCCATCAAAGCTGGACCTGCTTATTCTAAAAATAGAATACAATTGGCTCAAGGCAACTGATGTCCAGAGCTATCACTATGCTATTCAGTAAATCCATACTTTACAAATCAAAAAATACATTATGTGACAAGGTACACTGTTTACAAAGAAATAGAGGATTTCTTTCCAGATGTACAGAAATGAGCTGTTGCCTTATTAAATGACCATTGTAGAGTATTATTTCCAAAGTAGGATAATTCCTGGAAGAATAATGAATAATGGGAAGCCTGTTTAATTCCAGACTTCTAAGCCATTTACAGTCCTAAAGTCATTAGTCCACAGTCCCTTCTTCTGAGCTGGATCCACAAGGTGTGAGCCACTCACTTTTACAAGCACCCAGGCCCAGAAAAGTATTGCCTAAAGTCACTGCATGAGTTAGGGGGCAAGTGGAGTGCAGAATCACTCATGGTCCCAGACACCCTCCATTAGACAACCTGATTACGAGATGAAATACTGGTAAACACAAGCTTCTGTATGCAGGAAATGCACTGTGAAGGGCATAATGAATTACTTATGCTGTGTAGTGTATGTATAAATCATATTAAAGCATGCTGAATGGTACATTATCATGCTTCTATTTTGCATCACAAAAGTAACTAATGTAAGCTGCAAAGTGTACTTTTAATCCATTATTCATTTCTAAAAGTAGTCAGACCACTATTCAAGTACCATAAAAGGCTACCAGGATAAGCAAACCTGCTTTTCAATGGATGAAGATGAAACAGCAAGATTTTAAAATCAATTTTAAATTAGTCAGGCTGTATTTATCAAAATTTGTACCAAATCTATGCATTCCCAGTTCAGATGGAGGAATTATGACAAACCATAACTTTTCTCCCCCACATACAAAAAAATTCTATTTCTCCAGTCTAGCATCAATATAATTACTTTCATTACGTGTGATTCTCTGATACTGTTTATTTTACCTCATTTTTAATATTCACACTGGTTCAAAACATATTTTTAGTTTTCCTTCTCATTTGGGTTCAGCTCTGTACATTCTAGTTTTTCCACAGGGGCTGCCTCAAGGAGTTAGCACTTTTTCTGCAAATGTTTCCCTAACACAAAAGCAAGAACTTGGGGTGTCTCTATCAAGCCCCTGGAACTCCATATAAAGCACCCTGCAAAAGCCTTTTTAGTCAGAGTTCAAAATCCAGGAGCCATAGAAGAAAAGGCTGATACAAATTGATGCAAAAGCAACATAAGAAGGAAACCCAAGTGACAAACTAAGAGAATGTTTGTAACCTAAATCACAAAGAGTCCAGCCACGTAACGTTTAATGAGTCTCAAAAATTGAGAAGGACTTCCCTGGTGGCACACTGGATAAGAATCTGCCTGAGAAGCCAAGCACCCCCAAAAACAAATAGCTCTCACTCATTGCAACTAGAGAAAGAACTTGCAGAGCAACGAAGATCCATCGTGGCCAAACGGAAATAAATAATTGCCTTAAAAACTATTAAAAAGAAAAAAAGAAATTGAGAAAAGTCCAACAGTCTAACTGAACAAAGGTCATGAACAAAAAATTTACAGAGGGGGGAAATACAAACGAAATACATATGAGAAAACTTGCAACTTCACTCGTAAAGTTCAATTCGAATTAAAGCTTCACAATGAAACCATTTTAAATTGGCAAACATTTCCCCAAGTTTGATAATATAACTGTTGACAGGGCTGTAGGGGAAATAAACACATATGCTGGTGGGACTGCCAATTAGACTAAATCTAGTGGGCGGCAATAGGGCAGTCCTTATCAGAGTTACTTGCTTTGACCCAGTAAGCCCACTTCTGGGAATTTATCCTACATAGAGATTCATCTGCACCCTTCTGAAATGATATATATGCAAGGTTATTCACTACAACATGATTTGTAGCAGCAACACTTGGTCCATTAATAGATCTGATGGCTAATTTTATATGTCAGTTTGACTGGGCCACAAGCTGCAAATTATTTGATCAAATGTTATTCTGAGTATTCCCATGAGGCTGTTTTTGGATGAGATCTGAAGCAGTAGATTGAACAAAGCAGACTGCCCTCCCTAATGTGGGTGGGCTAGTTGAAAGTCTGAACAGTACATATTAGAAACAGTACTCACTACAGAAAAACAAATGGGGATGACCTTGGTGAGACCTAGGACACATTAACTAAATAACTGTTATGTGTAGAACAAAATGTATTAAATGCTCACTTTTACATGAAAGGGGAGATAAAGATGCATATTGGTAATTGCTTATATTCACATTAAGAAATATTGAAAAGAAACAGAAAAGCAGTAAATGAAATCATTTCACTAGGGTCAGAGTGAACCAGGATATATATGCATAAAGGGGTACTTTTTCAATCCTTTTGTATTTTGAATCATGTAAATGTATTACTTATTCAAAAAAGCTAAAATAAATTTTAAAATAACTAATAGTGTTTCTTGATCACATCACCCTAATTGATTTCTTTTATGGCACTATCACCATTGGAGATATTCTTATTTAGTTACTAGTTTCCCTGTTTGCTGTGCTTTAGGACAGGGTCAGCAAAGTATAGCCCATGAGCCAAATCCAACCCATCTCTTATTTTGTAAATAATGTTTCAGCAATAAACAGCCATGCCCATTCATTTTCATATTTCTCAGGCTGCTTTTACACTACAGGGGCAGAGGTGAATGGCTGTGACTGAGACCATATGGCCCCAAAGCCTAAATATTTACCATCTGGCCTTTTCCAGAAAAAGTTTGCTGACTCTTGCTCTAGAACTCGAATTCCTTCTTAACAGAATATGAGGGTAGGGGCTTCCCGGGTGACTGGTGGCAAAGACCCTGCCTACCAGTGCAGAAGATGTGGGTTTGAATCCTGGGTCAGGAAGATCCCCTGGAGGAGGGCGTGGCAACCCATTCCAGTATTCTTGCCTGGGAAATCCTATGGACAAAGGAGCCTGACGGGCTACAGCCCACAGGGTCACAAAGAGTCAGATATGACAGACCATGCACACACGTACAAGAGTGGAAAGCTTATTTGGTCCCCACTGTATTCCTTCAGTTCAGTTCAGTTCAGTTGCTCAGCCATGTCCAACTCTTTGAGACCCCATGGACTGAAGCACGTCAGGCTTCCCTGTCCATCACTACCTCCCAGAGTTTGCTCAAACTCATGTCTATCAAGTCGGTGATGACATCCAACCATCTCATCCTCTGTCTTCCCCTTCTCCTCCCGCCTTCAATCTTTCCCAGCATTAGGATCTTTTCAAATGAGTCAGTTCTTCGCATCAGGTGGCCAAAGTATTGGAGTTTCAGCTTCAACATCAGTCCTTCCAATGAATATTCAGGACTGATTTCCTTTAGGATGGACTAGTTGGATCTCCTTGCAATCCAAGGGACTCGGAAGAGTCTTCTCCAACACCACAGTTAAAAAGCATCAGTTCTTTGGTGCTCAGCTTTCTTTATGGTCCAACTCTCACATCCATAGATGAGTACTGGAAAAACCACAGCTTTGACCAGAGGGACCTTTGTTGGAAAAGGAATGTCTCTGCTTTTTAATATGCTGTCTAGGTTTGTCATCGCTTTTCTACCGAGGAGCAAGTGTCTTTTAATTTCATGGCTGCAGTCACCATCTGCAGTGATTTTGGAGTCCCCCAAAATAAAGTCTTTCACTGTTTCCATTGTTTCCCCATCTATTTGCTGTGAACTGTGTTCCTTACAATCTTGAATAGGGTCTAGGTTGATTTTCCCAAAAAACAAACTCTGAGCTGGAGATCAGTGAACAGCAGGCTTCTTAGGGCTGCTCCAGGATCACCTGAGGGAAGGAAAGGAGCCAGGAATCAGGGAGGAGTCAAGCACCCCACCACCCTCCCCCCTCCCCCCAGTCTCGAAGGACTGTCTCACTTGACCACAGTGGGGCTTCCTGAAGGTGGAATGACCCTTCAGAGCTCCAGATGTGTTGAGAGGGCTGGGGCTTTCTGGCCCCACTTATATCTGTCATTGCATGGGGGCATCCTGGAAAGGAGATACGACTTTCTTTCTTCAGTCAAAACAAATCCTGAAGCAGTGTCACCAGTGACAGCTGTCTGCCGACAGGACTCCCCAAAGCTGGGATGTGAAAGTGAACGTGTTAATCACTCAGTTGTGTCCAACTCTTTGCAACACCATGGACTGCGTAGCTCGTCAGGCTCCTCTATCCGTGGAATTCTCCAGGAAAAAATACTGGAGTGGGTTGCCATTGCCTTCTCCACAGGATCTTCCCAACAAAGGGATCGAACTTGGGTCTCCCACATTGCAGCAGATTCTTTACTGTCTGAACCCCCAAAGCTGGGATAATAAGTATTTAATGTGAGGTAGAGGAGCATACGACATAGCATCCATCACAACATAGCATTCACCCCCGACAACACGTGAGCAACTGTGTGAGTGTGTGAGGGTGTATCTTCCAGTGATGACTCCGTCTCTTTGGAAAGTCCCCTTGAGTAGATTTTATTCTTATCATCTTTCTTTGGGTTTTTCAGTACGTGTCTTACTTTGTGTATGCTCAGATGCAGACTCTGAGACAACGACTGGAGTTCAACTACTATATATATATATATATATATATATTTTTTTTTTTTTCCCTGAAATGCAGGGAACACCAGTAGAGGAAAGAAGTCAGACAGAGAAGGTAAGGCAGTTAACCCACTGCTTGTGGCAACAGAGTCATCCCCTAGTATCTGAGGGCCATTGGTTTCAGGACCTACACTAGATACCAAGTTGCACGGAGGCTCACATGCCTCGTATAAAATAGCATAGTACTTGCATACATATTACACACATCCTCCATATACTTTATATCATCTCTAGATTACTTGTAGTATCCGATACAATGTAAATGGTATGTGAACAGTTTCCCGTAAATGTCAGATTCAGGTTTTGCTTTTTGGAACTTCCTGGAATTTGGGGGGATTTTTTTGAATATTTTTTATCCTTAAACCCACAGAGGCAGAACTTGAGCTGCCTTTTATGCAAGTATCAAGTTCTTGAGCAGAACTTGTATGGATTACTGCTGCTCAAAGTGGGGTACAGGGAATAGTGCCCATCCAGGAACGGTTTGTCACTAAGTTTACAAACTATAGTTATCGTCAATTCCACCTCATTCTGATCCTCAGTTTCTGAGCAGAATTTTTCTCCCATTCACTCAAAATCATTAATTACCTTTAACTTAAAGTTAAGAGCCAGTGTCCAGTGGAAAATACTACACCAATTACAGATTGGTAATTTTCACAGTTTTCCAGCAGGTGAAATAGCTCCCATCCCAAACTTAAGTTTTTATCCTTTGAATCTAGAGAGTCTATATTTCTCATTGTAAAACAATGGTTCTCATGGGAACAAAGTATCAGTTTCTCTTAGCAACCACTGCAGCTCCTATAATATTGATAAACTTGGTATCAATATCAAACAACTTTTGCTGCTGCTGCTGCTAAGTCGCTTCAGTCGTGTCCGACTCTGTGCGACCCCATAGACGGCAGCCCACCAGGCCCACTAGGCTCCCTCGTCCCTGGGATTATCCAGGCAAGAACACTGGAGTGGGTTGCCATTTCCTTCTCCAATGCATGAAAGTGAAAAGTGAAAGTGAAGTTGCTCAGTTGTGTCCGACTCTTTGCGACCCCATGGACTGCAGCCTACCCAGCTCCTCCATCCATGGGATTTTCCAGGCAAGAGTATTGGAGTGGGGTGCCATCGCCTTCTCTGAAATGACTTTTACTAAGTGCTTATTATTACTGTAAGACCAAGCTTACCATAATTTAACTTAAAAAAATCTAAGCAGGATATAAAACTTCATATAAACTTGTGGTATGTACAAAATAAAGTATGTATAAAATACAAAGTGACCTCAGAGAAATAAACTAAAATATTAATTCTTTCTTTCTTGATGAATGAGTGTTCTAAATTTTTGCTTTGTGCACTAAATAACTATAACACCAAAAAGAGAGAGAACTCTAAACACAATATAATATAAACACATCTTTTAACTCAGAGATAAAGAGTGGAAGTATCATTAGGCTCTAAGCCGTTGGTCACAGCATTTTATTCTCTCTGACTTCATGCCTATATCACTGGATGAGAGGGTACCAATCACTTAACCTCTGGCCTTTAGATTCTTTCCATGAAGAGTGATGTCTAAGTTTCTTTTGAACTCTAAAAGTCAAAAACTATAATTTCACTTTTCCACAATAATTATATGTGGAGGCTTGCCCCAGTAGTATTGGAGCAGTTTGCAGGTTTTGGAGAGCATAATGCTAACCAGGGGAATAAGAAATAACAAGTGTTGATGATATGGAGAGAAGAGAACCCTTGTACACTGTTAGTGGAAATGTAAATTGGTGCAGTCATGATGGAAAACAGTATAGAGGTTTCTCAAAAAATTAAAAATAAACCTACCATGCAATTCAGCAATTTCACTTCTGGGTATATTGGTGAAGAAAATGAAATCGCTATCGGGAAGAGATACCTGCACTCCACTGTTCACTGCAATAGAAATTACAACAGCCGAGACACAGGAACAACCTGGCCAACCAAGGTTCACATGGATGAAACTTCAAGGCATTATGTTAAGTGAACTGAAGTCAGACAGAGAAAGACAAATACTATATAATCTCACTTATATATGGCATCTAGGAAAACTGAACTCATAAGTATTGAAAATAGATTAGTGGTTGAAAGAGGTAGGGAGTAAAGGGTGGGCAAAATGGGTAAAGGTGATCCAAGGGTATACTTTCAGTTACAAAATATATAAGTTCTGGGGATCAATATACAACAATACTATGTTGTATATTTGAAAGTTGCTAAGAGAGTAAATCTTGAAAGTTCTCATCACAAGAAAAAAAATTATAGCTATGTGAGGTGATAGATTTTAACTAAGCTTATTGTGGCAAACATTTTTCTATATAAACCTGTCTAGATCATTATGAAGGTTGTACACCTTCAACTAACACAACATAATATGTCAATTATATCTCAACAAAACTGGAAAAACATAAATAAAAAAGAGAATCTCCAGGAGTTTCTTACAAGCCAATGACCGGGCTGCACCCTCAGATTCTCCACCAGTAGTTTAGGGCATTTTTATCATGGCTTCCCAGAGGTTCTAACATAGGTCACATTTGGGCACAAATCCACAATCTATGTGCAAATCTTGAGACTTAAAAATCATCAAGAAAAGAAACCATTTGGCATAAGAGAATGAGTCTTCCTTGAGATCATCCAAAACTAAGTGGTACAATTGGAACTTATGGCAGTTTGGGTCCTAAGGTATTTAACTGAGACTCATCTATTCTTTCCAGTCACTTCGTTACATTCATCCTAGACTTCAGCTCCATCAGTATTTTTTTCACTCTTTGAAGCATCACTCTGCACCACCTGTAACATCCTCTGTGACTCATCACAGAAACATAACAAGACTCTTCACGTGTGGGGCCCGGCACCTGGAAATAGACACGCTTTTCCCTCAGAGAGGAGACCTGCCTTGCACTCTCTAATAGAAACAACGTCTGCTTTGTCCAGTGCAATAGAAGCCACTGACCTGCCACTGGTGATATGAAAGCTAACAATAAAGGATGGAGACAAATGTAAGACAGTTTGTGTAATACATTTAATCCTCCATACTCAGAAGCAGTTGACAAACTAAACTACAAAACCAGCAGGCTTTTAATGAAAACTTTCTTCTACCGTGAGTATGAAACAAGGATCCATCTGTGAGCAAAGAGGAAAAATCTTCCCTAAAGGGGTCATTTCTTGAAGATAAGCAAATTTAAAAAATCCACAAGAAATGTCTTTCCTAGGTGTTTACTGCAAAAAGATGGTTTTTAATTTAATAACCAGGAGAAAGCACGCTACAAACTGTATGATGCTGAGTTTTGATGTGAGGTTGGAATAGGAAAGGTGTTCATGTCTGTTGCTTATTATTGTTCAACATAAGTTCTATTTACTTAAAAAAAATTTGTTTTGCCTATTCTCAAATGTTTTTACCGAATTACATAACCATCAGGGATAGATGAAATGACCCCATGGCTGCACATCACTGCCCATGCCTGATGATATCAAAGTTTTAAAGTATCTGCCAAACACTGGATGGGAGAAAGTGTTTTATTGTTGCTTCTATTTGTCTTTATATCATTACTATAAAATTGATCAGCTTTTTTTAAGTCCACAAGCCATCTCTTGCCTCTTTTGTGAAATGACATCTGTTTGCTTTGCTTATATTTCTATTGGATGTGTTCTATTTTTATTTGCATGAAGACATGCTTTGTAGATTCTGTTGTTGGTGCTTGGCCATAGCTTCTCTTTAAATGCATCATGGGTTTAAGAAAACATAAGATCCGAAAATCAATGCACAAAACACAGTGGAGCATAATGAAACACATTTCAAGTGCATCCTTACCTTTACAAAAAGGTTATTTACATACACTTTGAAATAAGAATAATCCCTTCAGCATTTAAAATATCATTAATTTGGTTATAATTTATTTCTTGATCTGAGTGCTGGTTATATGTATGGGTGGTTAACTTTGTGAAATTTCATGGAGCTGTAAATGCATAGGTTGGTGCCCTTTACCATAAGTAAGTTATATTTTAGTTAAAAGTTTGCCTAAAAATTCATTAGATTTATATCCCAATGGGCATACTTTTCATGGATGTGAGTCTGCTATAACTTTTGTTGAAGATGGTACATTAGACAACTCAGCAAGGGAGGGAAAAGATAACAGAACAGAATGAGTTTCTGTGAGTTCAAATGAGGCCACAGGAGGTGAGAAAGAAGACCCGAGTCAAGGTAAAGGGTAACCCAGTGTCAACAGGATGGCATGCTGCCTAATACAGCCTTTTTTAGGATAAAGTCAAATGTCAGAACTGATCATTTTTATTGGCCTCTCTCATTTAAAGAAGACTAACAAATCAAGATACAGATTGGGGCCATGAAGGTAAAAATGTCTCGCCTCTGGAATACCATTCCCAAGAGAAGTAGAGTGAAATTACAAAAGGCAGGATTTGAAAACTGAACTGGCCACTCCCTACTCATCTGAGCCCTTGTTTATTCATTTGTAAAAGGGAGACATAAAAACAACCATGTGGGGTTGTTATGAAGACTAAGAAAAACACACACAGAAGTACTCGTCCAGTGTCTGCCTCAAATTATAGTAATTATGATTGTTTCTGTCCCAAGATGTGAAAATTTTGAGGGAAAAAAAAATGTTTCTATTTGGAATTACTTAAATTTGTTGAAAGGCAAAATTGAATTTTCTTTTTTCCATGGAGCACTAAAAACACTTTCAGGACCAATATATGATTTCTATGTGATGAAAGAGCGTGACTTTGTGTTTTTCCCTGTTAGTTTTTGAGTATGATGTGGAGCATGCAGGCTTCTAAGTAGGTACTGATGATTGGTGCTTAGGCTCTTAGCAGTTAATATAAACCTTGGATTTACATGGCTTTCAATTTCCTTTACAACAGTTACCTGAGTCGGGTTTATCACCCTTGTCCTGGTGCACTCAAGAGGACAGAGAAGGTGAAAATGTTTTGAGCAACCAGTAGCTATAATTTTTCTGCCCAAATCAAAATCTCATCAAGTTGTGTTTAGACAGGGCTTAGTTCCAGACCTCAAATTTACTTGTGTACACTTATCTAAATATCTAAGGAATCAAGTGGGGGTTTTTTTCCCCTATAAATTACCTTATGGCAATCATATGCTGTTTGGTTAACATCAAATAGATCTATATCTACAAAAATCTTTTTCAATATAAGCAGGAATCTGAACATAAAAACCCTTTAAAATAATACTGGAGCCCAGATTAAACTCATAAACGCCAGGAGGGTTAATAGGGGTTGAGGGACACCCTCTCCTCCTTCTCCCTGCTGTTGTGATTGTTGAGACTTGGTGAACTGGAACGAAATTGACAAGGGGCAAGCTCCTCGTTTCAAGTCTCCCAGATTAAATTGACATCTTGTTTTTAATTTCATTTCCTTTTTTATTTAAAAAAAGAACTTGTTATTCACATCTTGCAATTACGCTAAATAAGTTAACTGTCCCAGTAGTCTCTCTGCCTGGTTGCTCACTGGACAAAACACAAATGTGTTATCAAAAATAGCCTCTCAGCCATAAAAAAACGAATGAAATAATGCCACTTGCAGCAACATGGGTGGACCTAGAGATAGTTGTGTTAAGTGAAGGAAGTCAGACAGACAAAGACAAGTATCTTGTGATATCACTTATATGTGGAATCTAAAAAAAAAAAAAAGATACAAATGAACTTAATACAAAACAGAAACAGACTTATAGACACAGAAAACAAACTTACAGTAACCAAAGGGAAAAGGAGAGGGCAAGGAATAAATTGGGAGTTTGGGATTAACAGATACTACAGATAAAAATCACAACCAGATCCTACTGTGTAGCATGGGGAACTCTACTCAATATCTTCTAATAACCTACAATGAAAAAGAATCGGAATATACATAACTGAATCACTTTGATGTACACCTGAAACTAACACATTGAAAATCCACTATACTTTTTTTAAAAATTAAAAAAAAAAAAGTCTCAACTCAGGCAGCTCAACACAAACATTAATGTTGGCTGAGGAGGGGGCTAAGAAAGGAAGTAACCTGTATCTGGAAATCGCCTACCCAGTGTGCTATACAAAACATCACCAAAATCTTGATGCACAAGTTTACTGCAGGTACTGGAAAACAGAGGCAGGAATTCAGTCTATATTTTAAGAGAAAATTATTGGGAGATGGAATTAATCATTGATTTGAGCGAAGATTTGAAGCTAACAGATCTCTAGTTGCTAAACCTTGACTCTTTTATTCTGTCATTCTCAGCAAGATTTCGTGACTCCACTTTACTATCTATGACATGAGAAAAACACAAGCATGCTTTATCTTCTACAATTGTTGTGCCCCTGAAAACTTGTGTGAACTGAATTGTGGAAAATAAAATTCCAAACTCTAAATATATCAAGAGAAAAAAATAAAAAACCAGGGGCATCATGTGACAGCCCACCAGGCTCCACCGTCCCTGGGATTCTCCAGGCAAGAATACTGGAGTGGGTTGCCATTTCCTTCTCCAGTGCATGAAAGGGAAAAGTGAAAGTGAAGTCGCTCAGCTGTATCTGACTCTTAGCGACCCCATGGACTGTAGCCTACCAGGCTCCTCCGCCCATGGGATTTTCCAGGCAAGAGTACTAGAGTGGGATGCCATTGCCTTCTCTGCATGTGACGTGGACACACATACAAACATCATCCACAAAACTTTGAATGAGTAAGGTTTGAATTATCTGAGATTTTTACAATGGAATAAACAGTATGTGTCTATTTCAGCTAAAGAACAGCAGCTGCTTGGAGTTACTCATGGTTTTAAATAAACTAATAATAGATTGGAGCAATTTTTATTGCATTTGATTATATATTTGGGCAAGATTTTTCTCTGTACCCTCCTCTTTAGGTGAACAAAGGATGCTGTTACATCATGACTGACTTTTTCATAAGCCACGACAGTTACTGTTGTGGAATACTAAATGTGACCCTAGTGGCCTGGGAGCATTAGTGAATCTTCCAAAAGTGCCCACTGTTCTCCTTGGAAATAATTTCATCAGTGACAGGCTGCAACTGAGGAATTTCTGATAAGCAATGAGCACATATCAAATCCAGGCATATTATGCAAGGGTTTACACTGTTAGCAGAGACATAGCAGGGGTTGCCTGTTGAAAAGCATCTGTGATAAACTTCTGCTATTATTATGGAAGCAGTAGGCAATATTCAAATAGAGGCAACTCAGCCATTTAAATAAATGTGTTTTTAATTATAAAATGTTACTGCTCTACAGACCCATTTTTCCTGTTAATGTGTTGGAGATATTGTGCATGAGATTTAGTGTTTTAAGGGCAAAGTCTTATGAAAGGCAGCATAAAAGGACACAGCAGTATTCTTCTGAAGCTGTGAATCATTATTTATCTGTGTGAAATCTGATGGCACTTAAATCTGTATTCAAATCATCTAAGCAACAAAAACACAGACTTAGATGACCATACAAGATGTGCCCACAAAAACGCTTCTCCTCTTTGTTACTTTTCACATCCCTGCCATTGCCGCTGCTGCTGTTTAGTTGTTAAGTTGCATCTGACTCTTTTGTGAACTCCCCAAGCTCCTCTGTCCATGGGATTTCTGAAGCAAGAATACTGGAGTGGGTTGCCATTTTCGCTTCCAGGGGATCTTCCTGACCCAGGGATGAAACAAGTCTCCTTCTTGGCAGCCAGATTCTTTGCCACTGAGCCACCTGGGAAGCTCCTTCATACCCCCAAGAAGAAAACAAAAACAAACAAAAAACAAGGTCAGAAGTTAGAATATCAGGGGGGAGGTCACAAGTTAGTATTTCAGAAGACAGCTCATTTTTGACATATGAATGTGTTCGAGATATTGATTACAGCTTATACCCCAACAGCCCTCCTCAAGAGAGAATGACCTACACACATGGCTGCTGAAGGGGAAGACTTGGATGACCTTGTTCCTTGTGACACGCTTTCCCTCTCCCCAGCCCCTTCTCCCACTTGGTAATTGTTGATTGGATCAGAGGTGGGCTTCTAACCCACCCAAGGCAGCCATTCTGGCCATCTGATGTCTGGCCATCAACTACACAGATCAGATTTCTTCTCTCACAATGTTTAAATAAGAAAGACTTAAAAAAAAAAAAATCTGGAAGGGGACTGCCCTGGTGGTTCAGTGGTTAAGACTCCCGCTTCCACTACAGGGAGTAAGGGTTCCATCACTGGTCAGGGAACTAAGAACCCACATGCTACATGTCACAGGCAAATTAATTAATTAATTGGTCAGCTTTCAGATGTATTAAAAAAGAAGAAGAGCCAGAGCCTTAAAAAGGCAATATTTGCTCCTGAAACTTTCAAGGAACAAAAATGATGGGTATAAGGGAGTGTCTTAGAGCGGCCACATGCTGAGACTCAGCTAGGCACGGGTGTGATGGCAGGTCTCACCTCCCCAATGGAGTCTCTGCACTCAGCTGCGTTGCCCAATTTTTCTGAGGTTGCACATACCCATTTGATGAGCCAGAGGAGGAGAGAGGAGAGTGACAGAGGCTGCATCACAGGGAGCAACCTCAGAACCCCAGAGAGGAAAACAAAACAAAACCCCCTAAACAATGAAGAAACCCACTGGGCTGGAAGAGTAGGCTGGATGATGCTATGAGAGATTGGGTATCAGGAGAGAATTGTGGTTTGGGGTACAGTCTGAGAACTCTACCTGACAGCTTGAAGCTGTCTTTCCCAGTCTCCCCTCCTTCCTCCAACCTCTCCCAGGCAAGGGGAGGATGTATAATGCAACCCAAGATGACTATCATTTGTCATGGCAACCACTCATCCCCAGATCTCCTGGACCAGAGGAGACTAGAAGGAGAAAACATTTCCCTAGGACAGAGAAGCATAACAGTGTGTGAGCAGAAGCCCTGGGCTGTATCGGAGGGCAGGGCTGGTCCGCGCTACCATGGGGCAGCGTGGGCTATGCTGGTGGGAAACCTCAGTGAGGGTTAAACTGGCAGCCAGCACAGCAGAGGGCAGAGCCTCAGAAGCTGTGATGGCTAATTTTATGTGTCAACTTTATTGGGCTCAGGGATGCCCAGGTAGCTGGTAAAACATGATTTCTGGGTGTGTCTGTAAGAGGTGAACATTTGAATCAGTAAACTGAGTAAAGAAGCTCATCCTCCCCAATGTGGGTGGGCACCATCCAATGCACTTAGGGTCTGAATAGAACAAAAGGCAGAGGAGGAGCAAAATTTCTCTTTCTCCAGGAGCTGGGACATCCATCTTCTCCTGCCCTTGGATGTCAGATCTCTTGATTCTTGGGTCTTTAGCACGTGTGCATATGAAGTCACTTCAATCGTGTCTGACTCTTTGTGACCCCATAGACTATAGCCCACCAGGTTCCTCTGTCCATAGGATTTCCCAGGCAAGAATACTGGACTGGGTTGCCATGCTCTTCTCCAGGGGATCTTCCCAACCCAGGGCTAGACCTGTGTCTCTTGGATCTCCTGCACTGGTAAGCAAGTTCTTTACCACCAGGGAAATTCGGGTCTTTAGACTCTAAGTCAATAATTCCACTGGGTTTCCTGGATTTCCAGCTTGCAGATGGCAGACTATGGGACTTCTCTGCTTCCACAACCGTATGAGTCAATTCCTATAATAAATCTATCGTCTATCCACCCTGTTAGTTCTGTTTCTCTGGAGAATCTTGACTAATACATAAGGTAAATGCATCACCTCCCTACACACACCTTAAGGAGGAGCAGAGCTGAGGTTTTGCCACCTGGTAAAAGAAGACTAGGAATAAGGTGACAACTAAGTGGGTGATGTTCCACAAAGATGATGAAGGGGTGGAGGAGATGAAAGCCAGTCACAGAGGACCAAAATCTCACCTTGCTCCCCGCCTCACCTTAAAGTGACTTCCCCCTTCCTACCATCCCGCCCTCCCCCACCAGGTGACAATAACAGATCTGGTCCCCATGCTCACTCTCACCAAAATAAAAGGCATAACCAAAAGCAGAATAAACCCAATCTGAGAGCCAGGGAGTCTAGAAAGCAATCTTTGGCATTTTGTCAGCAATAAAATGTGAGTTTCCGTTTTTAATTTTGGGAAATTTCATATTGCACAATTTACTATGCCAAAGAATGCTCAAACTACTGCACAATTGCACTCATCTCACACGCTAGTAAAGTAATGCTTAAAATTCTCCAAGCCAGGCTTCAGCAATACGTGAACCATGAACTTCCAGATGTTCAAGCTGGTTTTAGAAAAGGCAGAGGAACCAGAGATCAAATTGCCAACATCTGCTGGATCATCAAAAAAGCAAGAGAGTACCAGAAAAACATTTATTTCTGTTTTATTGACTATGCCAAAGCCTTTGACTGTGTGGATCACAATAAACTGTGGAAAATTCTGAAAGAGATGGGCATACCAGACCATCTGACCTGCCTCTTGAGAAACCTGTATGCAGGTCAGGAAGCAACAGTTAGAACTGGACATGGAACAACAAACTGGTTCCAAACAGAAAAAGGAGTACGTCAAGGCTGTATATTGTCACCCTGCTTATTTAACTTATATTCAGAGTACATCATGAGAAATGCTGGGCTGGAAGAAGCGCAAGCTGGAATCAAGATTGCTGGGAGAAATATCAATAACCTCAGATATGCAGATGACATCACTTTTATGGCAGAAAGTGAAGAAGAACTAAAGAGCTTCTTGATGAAAGTGAAAGTAGAGAGTGAAAAAGTTGGCTTAAAGCTCAACATTCAGAAAACTAAGATCATGGCATCTGGTCCCATCACTTCGTGGCAAATAGATGGGGAAACAGTGGAAACAGTGGCTGACTTTATTTTTTTGGGCTCCAAAATCACTGCAGATGGTGATTGCAGCCATGAAATTAAAAGACGCTTACTTCTTGGAAGGAAAGTTATGACCAACCTAGATAGCATATTAAAAAGCAGAGGCATTACTTTGCCAACAAAGGTCCGTCTAGTCAAGGCTATGGTTTTTCCAGTAGTCATGTATGGTTGTGAGAGTTGGATGATAAAGAAAGCTGAGAGCCGAAGAATTGATGCTTTTGAACTGTGGTGTTGGAGAAGACTCTTGAGAGTCCCTTGGACTGCAAAGAGATCCAACCAGTCCATCCTAAAGGAGATCAGTCCTGGGTGTTCATTGGAAGGACTGATGTTGAAGCTGAAACTCCAATACTTTGGCCACCTGATGCAAAGAGCTGACTCATTGGAAAAGACCCTGATGCTGGGAAAGATTGAGGGCAGGCGGAGAAGGGGACGACAGAGGATGAGATGGTTGGATGGCATCACTGACTCGATGGACATGGGTTTGGGTGGACTCAGGGAGTTGGTGATGGACAGGGAGGCCTGGCGTGCTGCAGTTCATGGGGTCGCAAAGAGTCGGACATGACTGAGCAACAGAACTGAACTGAACTATGTCTCCTTGAGCTGCCAGTACTATTTGCCATCTATTTGGTATCTGGACCAAACCCAAGCTTTTACTGGTTTGGGCTGCATTGCGGATTAGTTAGAACAGGCTCTGGAGCCAGACTTCAGGAGTTCAAATCCCGCCTCAGTTACTTGATGGGGGTGTCTCTTAAGGAAAGCACTCCACTCCTCTGTGCCAAGATTCCTACTACCCAAGGTGGTTGTGAAGATAAAACTGAGTGACCAACTTTCCTGGTTTGCTCAGGAATGAAGGGCTCCCTTGGACGCTGGACTTCCAATGCAAACACTGGGAAGGTCCTGGGAAAACTAGGATGTGCCAGTCACCTAAGGGAGAAATAAGCTATTGCAGGTAAAGCACTAAAAACAATGGGTGCTCAATAAATATTAGCCATTGATACTAGTGATCTTGCTATGAATGTGACTTGCAATGGTCATTGCTTCCCCTGAACTTGGAGGTCTGGGACTAGTGTCCTGGTCTTTTCTGAAGGATAAAATCACTTCCATTTCTCCAGAGTTCTGGAATCACTGGAAACAGAGGCAAAGATGAGGGTGGTGTGCCTGTGCTGACAGCAGAGTCTGCACACACAGGGAGGATGAGCCAGACTCCAGCCTCTTCTTCTGGCCTGGGGTAATGCCAGAGGTGCCCCTGACCCTCCCCTAGTGCCCTCCCCACTCTGTGATGGGTCCACCTGAGCCATGCTAGCTGTCTGGCTGGGCTGCACTGGAGATCTACAGACAGAATGTAATCTGCCAAGTGAAGACTTCTAGTCTTTGGAATCAGATTTTTCTTCGGGACACCCTGAGTCTTCCCAGAAGTTCCAAGTGAATTTCTGAAAAACGAAAGGACCATATGCTTGCACACTCTGATCTGGCATCCTGGGAGTTTCCATTTCTCACAAGCTCTTCAAACATTTTATCAGTGAGGGGTTTGTGAGTTTCCTCATTGCCTGATCTCGAATATAAGGGAGAATGATGTACATGGGAGGCACTTTGGTGCAGAGCTTAAGTGTTTAGGGATTCTAGATTGCTTCAGGATAATCACAGGCAGCTTTTCCCATTTAAATCTTGGCTCCCACAATTGCCAAGTTGAGGTAATAATTGCTAAGATTTACAAAGCACTTACTATGTGCTGAGCAACTAATATATCTTAATTAATCCTTTAGGATAAATCAAGGGTTTTACATTTTAAGAATCCCGTATTATAGAAATCTGAGGCACAGAGAGATGAAGTAACTTGTCCGAGGTCACACAGCTTGCAAGCAGAAGAACCAGATTCAAATTTGAGAAGTCTGGATCCCGAATTCAAATTTTCAACAAAGTATATTCTGACTCTATGCCCATCTCACTGGCTTGTTGGAGGAAATAAAGTAACACAAAGATGCTTAGCATATAGTAAGAATTAAGTAAATCTTCATTTTATTTTTTTTCAGGGTAGGGGGCTGAAAAGATAGTCAAGACAAATGGTTCAGCATAATCTTCATCCACATATAAGAATAGACAATGAGTCTACTAAGCTAACCTGACATTATTAGAAAAGTTTAACTAGTATTTATTGAGCATGTATCCAGTGACTATTGCTATACAAAGAACTTGGGGTGGAGTTGTGAGTGAAACCAGACACTGTTTCTACACTCCTGAAGATTATTGCCCAGAGAAAGAGATTAAAATTGAGCAAATCATTCCGCTCAGAAAAGAGGAAAATGAACAATCCAAAAATGAAATTAAGAAAACAATTCCATTTACCATATCATCAAAAGGATAAAGTATTTAGGGATAACTAAATACTAATACTAAGGCAAAGACTCATACACCTGAAGACTACAAAATTTTGCTGAAAGAAATTTTAAAAGACACAAATAAATGGAAAATTATCCTGCGTTCATGGACTGAAAGATATAAAACTGTCAAGATGTCAATACTTTCCAAAGTGACTTAGAGATGTAATACAATCCATATTGAAATTTTCAATAGCTTTTTTTCCCCCCAAAATAGAACTATCCATTCCAAAATTCGTATAGAATCGCAAACGATCTTGAAGAGCCAAAACAATCTTGTAAAAGAAGAATGAAGTTGGAGGTCTCATATTTCCTGATTTCAAAACTTACTACAAAGTTATAGTCATCAAAGCAATGTTGTATTGTCATGAAGACAGATATAGAGACTAATGGAATAAAATAGAGAGTACAGAAATAAACCCTTGTATTTCTTGTTCAAATGATTTTTGACAAGGGTACCAATATTATTCAATGGGGAAAAGATAGCCTTTTAAATAAATAATGTTGGGAAAACTGGATATCTACATGCAAAAGAATGATGTTGAATCCTTACCTTACACTATATAGAAAAATTAATTCAAAATGGATCAAAGACCTAAGCACAAGGGCTAAACCTATAAAACTCTTAGCAGAAAACATAGAGGAAACTCCTTGACATTGAATTTGGCAATCATTTCTTGGATATGACACCAGAAGCACAGGCAACACAAACAAAAGTAGATAAACTGGACTACATGGATAATTAAAAACTTCTGTGCATCGAGAGACACAATCAAAAGAGTGAAAAAGCAACCTATAGAACAGGAGGGAATATTTGCAATTTATATATCTGATAAGGAATAAATACCCAGACTATATAAAGAACTCCTACAACTCAGCAAGAAAACAAATAACGTGATCAAAAAACTGGCAAAGAACTTGAACAGACATTTCCCTGAAGAAGATATACAAATGGTGAGCAACAAGCACATGAAGTGCTCAAGGTCACTAATTATAAGGGAAATGCAAATCAAACCACAGTGAGATACCACCTCATACTCCTCAGGATGGCGACTGTCAGAATCACAAAAACAAAAATAAGGGTTGGCAAGGATGTGGAAAAACTGCTACCTAATGTAGTCAAATTCATAGAGAAAACAAGAAGAGTGACTGCCAAGGGCTGAGGAAGGGAAGAAATGGGAGTTGATGATGGGCAAAGAGTTTTCATTTTTCAAAAGATTGTTTTGATGTGGACTGGTTTTAAAGACTTCACTGAATTTATTACAGTATTTCTTCTGTTTCATGGTTTGGTTTCTTGGCCATGAGGCATGTGGGATCTCAGCTCCCCAACCAGGGATGGAACCTGTACCCCCTGCATTGGAAGCTGAATTCTTAACCACTGTATCACCAAGGAAGTCTCCAGAGTTTTCCTTTAGCAAGATGAAAGGAGTTCTGGAGAAGGGTGGTAGTGATGGCTGCACAGAAATGGGAATGTACTTAACGTTACTGAACAGTACACTGCAAAATAGTTAAGATGGTAAGTTTTATGTTATATGCATTTTACCACATTAAAAAAAAAAATTTAAAAAGAGGAGTGGAACGTATGTGTAATGAATGCTGCAAAGGATTTGGGTTCAAGGTACACATAAGGCAGCCCTGACCTGGGTGGGAGGGTGGGTGAGAGAAGTTTCACTAAGTGCAAAGCTGGGTGAGTAGGAGTTTGCTGGGGCAGGAAAGAAGCAATGAGAAAAGCATATGTGAAGTCCTTGTGAGGTTAGTGCGCTTCATTCATTTGGGATGCTTTATTAATTATCCTTTAAGTACAAACACTTGTTTCCACCTGGTTATTTCTACCTTTTTCTTTTTAAACTGAGACAGAGCCTACAAACCAAGATTGCAGAACCTTAAATGAACTGCTCAGTATATGTAGTACCAACACTTTGAATCAAATAATAGTCAAAAGGAGTATTGCCATGCTTCTGTTCCCCTTCCTGACCCTTCCCCTGAAGACGGTAGAGGGCAGGGGCGAGGAGACATCAACAGAGAGCTGGTTCAGAGGGAAGGAGACCAAAGAGATGTGACAGCTAAATGAAACCTTGATCCTGAACTGGCTCTTGGACCAGAAAGGAAAAAGACGTTGTTGGGACAGTCGGTGAAATCTGAACAGTCTCTGGATTGGCTGTCAGGGTTACAGCAATGCTGACTTCCTGATTCGGATGCGGCATTGTGCTTATGTAGGACAGAGTCATTGTCTTTTGAAAATATTCTCTCACGAATTTAGGGGTTGATGGGCATGATGCTGAAGTGAAGTGAAAGTCACTGAGTCATGTCCGACTCTTAGTGACCCTGTGGACTGTACAGTCCATGGAATTCTCCAGGCCAGAATACTGGAGTGGGTAGCCGTTCACTCCTGCAGGGGATCTTCCCAACCCAGGGATTGAACACAGGTCTCCCACATTGCAGGCGGATTCTTTACCAGCTGAGCCACAGGGGAAGCCCATGATGCTGAAACTTGCTTTCAAATATTCAAAAAAAAAATAGTAATAATAAGTATGTATGCAGATACCTATATATAGAAAGGGGGAGAAAAAGAGAGAACACACAAACGTGTCAAAATATTAACAATCGGGATATCTGAGCTGGAGGTGATAGGGGAGTTCTGTGTATTAATCTTGCACCTTTTCCAAAAGTTTGTAATTATTTCTAAGTAAGATATTTTTCAAAGATGTTCTTTATGATTGAAAAGAACCCACAGGGTGAGGCTGTAGGTAACACAGGTGAGATCAGAAAGGAATAACAACGTTGTCTATCACTGAATTTGAAAAAGGAAAGTTTGGGAGAAAAGAAATTCGTAGTGTTTCCTGTTGTTCTTTTCAGAGTGAAGTAGGCTATCCTGAAATGAACTCACCGGAGGTTACAGACATTAATACACAAGCACTATGATTCAGCATCTGCTTGGGTTCACATGAACTGGTCATCAGACCTGGGAATCTGGGTCCCTTTTCTGGATCACTGCCCAGCACGATTCCGAGACATTTCCTAGACCAACCTTCACACCGCCCTTTTCAGCCTCAAAAAAATGAAGGATGGAGGAAACTTAACAACAGGATCTGGCTGACAATAACGACAAATCTGGGCAAAGTTGTAAATCCAGAAGGTGCTGAAGTGAAACTGGAACAAACACAGGGACTCGGTGTTTTCATTCATCTGCAAGATCACCCAACGCCCCATTCAAGTCTGGGCACGAGTCACCAGGTTTCCACACACACACCTACCCCCTGAAGTGCAGTGAGGTGAGCACCTGGGTGTGTGTGGTGCCGAGGGAGACTTCTGTAGGAAACACCTCAGGAAAATGGAGAGAGACTAGGCCCGGATCTCGGTCATCCACGCAGGCGCCGTGCCTGACGCACGCACGTGGGTGCAGGACAGCTGCGCTGACCAGCGCTTGGCTGTTACCAGCGTTCAGGTTGGATGCCCTTGTGTAATTGTATCACATAAACAGGTTTGTTTTTTAAAAACAGATTGAAAGCTCTAAGTGTAGCCTATTAGATTCTTTGGGGGAAACTGCTATAGGATTAGTGAACTCGGCTCTATGCCCCTCAAAAACTCAGAAGCTGGATTGAGGGGAAAAAATGTAGAGTTAGTATTAATACATTGTAGAATAAAAGCATCAAGGCTTTCTTTTCATAGTCATTAGAAAATTGTCAGATTACTTCTGTCTACAACCAAACTTCTTCAATTTTCTTAAGCAAATATGTAATGATTGGTGAAAATAATCCATTTATTGACCAAAAATATCTTTACGAGGTAGGCAAAGGAAGAGACAAACATTGAAATGTTACGTACTCATTTAAAAAAAGCTAGGCATCATAACAAGCTCTGAGGGGAACAAGAGAACATTGCTAGAGTTATTTATTTTAAAAAGGGGAAAGGAAAGCAATATTATTATTATCATTGTCATTATTATTACCAATACTATTATTTTGCTTATTTGAGCTTTGAACTTGTCACCCTCTTCCTGTGGAAATAAAAAAAATCCGGCTCTCAACCTCAATTTTCTTACTTATCCCTAACTCTCAAAATTTTACCATTGTCCTTTCTTTGATGATAATCCAGTTCATTTTCAGGTTCCACTTTTCTGAGCAGATATCTGATGACTGCCCATCTGTCCCCCAGATTATGTTTAATGCTCAAAATGAGCCCAAGTGTCTGCCTTTCTCCTGTCCATCCATGGCTACTCCTGCCCACCCAGAGTTCTGGATTCACACTGTGTTTCCTCCTTCATATCCTGTGCCTCTGCCTTTATCTGCTCCATCCTTTCATCTCCAGTCTCTTCTTCTATGTAGGTTCCTACCTCCATGTCTTTCTCAGTCCCTCCAGGGACCCACATCTCCCATTCATTCTCCCCCTCCCCATGAAGTGGGTCTAGAACCTCCCTACTGTCCCTCCAGACTTTTCTTTTTCATGGGATGCTGTTCCCAGACCCCTCCTTGAAAAGTCCTCCTTGCTTTTGTTGATGTGCCCATCTCTGGACCATCTCCCCTCCAGTTAGCTCCATTCCTGCCCACACCCATTCTCAACACTGCTGTTAGAGTTCCAGCCCCAGCCCTCATTCCTCTTCACTTCACTGCTTACCAGAGTGGTTTTTCCCTCCTCCCACATCCCAGGATCAGTTCTTCCCTCTGGTTGTTCCTCCCTCTCCCCATTCCCTCATGCAGATGATCCTTACATCTTGAATATCTCTGAATGTCTTTCAGTAGACCCCTTCCTCTTGGTCTCAGTCCCACTCGATGCGTTGGTTTGGGCTCCTATCATCTTGTTCCTGGATCTCCTCTACTGTCTCCAGCTCCTCTGGCCCCTTCATGCTGCTGATGCTGTGTTCTTTTCTAAAACCAAAACTGATTATGCTCCTTTGACAGCTGGCAACTGATCGTTAAAAGCCACCCAGCCAGGCTTTCCTATATCTCCGAGCAACTTTGAAGACACAGATAAACTCAGAGCATTTTCCTACAGTGCATTGATTTTAATCAAAGGTTTTGAGTGTGGGAGAAGAAATTTTAGTCCTAATGGACACGAGTTTGGGTAAACTCCAGGAGTTGGTGATGGACAGGGAGGCCTGGCGTGCTGCGATTCATGGGGTCACAAAGAGTCGGACATGACCGAGTGACTGAACTGAACTGAACTGAACTGAATGGACACCAAATTATTTAAATAAGAGTTTATAGTAAAATCAACTCCTGTTCATCATAGAGGCAACAGTAGTTTAGTTGAATTCTTTAACATATAACAGGAGATTTCACAGACACACTGTGCTTGGAGAAGAGCATTTGGGGCCATGTTCCAGGATTCCTAGCTGTTAGCATCCTATCTCTGCCATTTTACAAGCATGTCCCTGGAAAGTTGAAGAGGCATTGTGCCCTATGGATAAAATTAAATCTTCATGCTTTTGATCCATGTCCACCTCTCTAGTCTTATATTGTGCTACTGGCTGTTACTTTTAACATTCTACAATTCTTGAACTTTCACTACCCCAATTTTCCTGCTGAGAATGACCTTCCAACCTCTATGTTTGACAAAATCTCCTTGTCCTTCAGAATCAAGGAATCAGGGAATGTATGAAAGAAGTGAAGGCAGGCAGGTAAGTGATTGCTTTCTAACAGATACAAGGTTTTGGCCAATGAGAGGGGAAAGGAAGGAGAAACCTATTTCTCAAAACCCTTGTCGCCATGACAATGGCCCTTCCTTGCTGCAGTACCTGAGGGCTCCTTGTTGGCTGTCACCGCAGGCAGTGTCTCCCATAACTTTCTGATCTACTTTTCTTGATGTCATAGTGTCTTAACTCCTTCCTAAGACTGCAACACATGGATGGTTTGGTCAGACCAAAGTCCAGCCTCTGGGGATACTTTGGTACTGAGTGTCCAGCTACTTTTCCTCCTCTCTGAATCCTTCCCAGCCTTGATGTTCAACTCAAATTCCATCTTCTCAGTGAAAACCTTCCTGGCTGTTTCAACCCTCATAAAAATTTTTTTTTCCCTCTTAACACCTACAACACTTAAGTTCTTATTAGAATTTAATTACACACATCTTGAATTTTATAACTTTTATTGGCTTTCTTTATTGCAGAAGTAATACATTTATATTAGAGAAAAGAAAAACAGTTAAGCAAAAAGAAAAACCACTCATAAGCTCTACTTAACACTGGCTGTATATTCTTCCACACTTTGTTTCTATGACCACTTAGACAGTTTTTCCACTTTGGGGATCATACTGTTTTGCAGGTTTTTTTTTAAAGAAAATGTACTAATAAAGCACTAAAATACCAATATACATACTTTTTCAACGTCATTTTTTATGAATCTGTGATATTCACTTTTATATGTAAGCCACCACTAATTCAGCCAATCCTCTGCTGTAGGTGTTTAGATTTTTCCATTTCTTTTTTGCCATTATACAAAAAATCTTTTTTGTATATTCTTAATTTTTTCAATAGCATAAATTCTAATAAATATCATTTCTATGTAAATAATTTTAAACCTTAATATAAGTAATGCATGAAATAATTAATAAAATTAATTAAATATAAAATCACTACATTTGTCCACTGTTTCATTTATGTTAGCTCTGACTTTCTACCTAAATTTAAGTATCTTAAGGATAGGATCTAGCGTTTTCTAATTTTTCATCTCTCATCAGCACAACAGATATTCAACTGTGCCTGAAGAAGAATTAGTTTATTTCACTTAAATTTTTAGATAGTAGTGGTATTAATTCTTCATTGTAATAGAAGATCTTGGGCTATGTTACCATAGATAATGATGTAAGAACATTTTTTCCTCCTAAGGACTATTTCCAGTCCTTCTTAGGAACTGAGGTGAACTTTGGGGGAGATAAAGATGTGATAAATAAGATGAATGAGTAGTTAAACAGCAAAAAGGCTGCCAGCTAAATTTAACAATAGCTAGCAGTAAAATTTCTGCATGGTCCTAGTTACTCTGAAAAATTACAACACTCTCTAGTTTGGAATGCATTGATTATTTTTCAAAACTGGTATGAGAGTTTATATGATGAGAAATAAGTCTTCTTGGCAATGTTATGTCCATAAAGACTCTAGTAGTGACCCTCAAACTCCATCTGAGCTGCCCAGTAGTCCTGCTACATTGCGCTGCACTAGTCCATTTTTCCTCTCTCCTCCAACTCCTACACCCTTCCCTTCTCCACCATCAGCTGAGGACCTCACTTCTGAGTCTCCTAAGAAAACAGAATCACCCAGACAAGGACTCCTGGCATCTCCCACCACCCTAGACGAGCCTCCCTGAGCATCCCTGCCTGAGCCGCCTTCCTTGCTCTTGCAGGGGATGAACTGACCCTACCTGACTCAAGAACTTCACTCTAGAAGTTGTCCACTCTCTCTTGAGTTCAACAGTTTCCCCTCTTGACTGGATTATTCTTACCAACAAGGTCTAATTTCTCCCATCACCCTCTACCCATGTCTCCATTTTGTCTTTCATAGCAAAGCTCCTCTAGAGAGTGGTTCACATCCACTGCCTCTACTTTCTCTCCTCCCAGTCTCTCCCAGACTCACTTCAGCCAGGGTGAGTCCATATCACTCCCTGCTGTCAAAGACACCAGCGCTCTTCAGATCATTAAAAGTCAGTGGGGGACTTCCTGGGTGGGGTCCAGTGGTTAAAACACTGAGCTTCTGATGTAGGGAACCGACAGTTCCATTCCTGGTTGGGGAACTAAGATCACATATACCCTGTGGCACAGCTGAAATAAACAAAAAATAAATAAATAAAATATTCAATTTAGAAAAAAGTCAATGGTATGTTCTCTTCAATAAGACCCATCAAAGCACTGACACAACTGATTAGCCCCTGCTTCTCAAAACATCCACTTTCACTTGGTTTCTAGGATGCTACGCTGCCCTCTCCCCTCCTCTCACTGTTGCTGTTTCTCTGTCACCTCGGCCAGATCTTCATTTTATTCCTCTTCTGACCTCTAAATGCTGCCCTGCTCCAGGCCTTATCCTCAGACCTCTTCTCTTCTCCACCCACGTTCCCAGATTTTCTGTGTTGATGACACACAGATTTCCAACTCTAGTCTAGATCTCTTTCCTGAAGTCTCAGTCTTCCATGTTTAATTGTTTACTCAATGTTTTCACTTAGACGTCAACAGGTGCCTGAAGTTTGGTGGTTGGTTGATGGTTTAGTCACTAAGTCATGTCAGACTCTTGCAACCCCATGGACTGTAGCCTGCCACGCTCCTCTGTCCACGAGATTTCCCAGGTAAGAATTCTGGAGTGGGCTGCCATTTCTTTTCCAGCAGATCTTCCGGATCCAGGGATCAAACCCGGGTCTCCTGCATTGCAGGCGGATTCTTTACCAACTGAGACACCAGAGAAGCCTGAAGTTTACTTACTTTCTCCAAATGCAAACATTTGAACTCCTCCCTCCCCTATTACCTGTTTCTTCTGTAGCCTTCCCCATCTCACAAAATGGAATTTCTGTTAATCAGCTATTTAGACCAAAGTCTAGAATTTCCTTTGACTCCTTATTTCTCTCGCATCCCACAGCTGAATCATCAGTAAGTCCCATCTGGTTTACTTTGAACATATATCTAGATTCCATTTACAGCTGTTATTGCAGTCCAAATTACCATCACCTCCCTCTTAGCCTATCTCAATGGCCTCCTAAGTGCTCTCCGCGTTCTCACTCTTGTTGTCTCCTCCACTTGCCAAACAAAATTATTTTTTAGGAGTCAAGGCCAGACACGGTCCTTTCTTTGCAGAAACCCCTGTAAATTTCACCAACTAAAAGCCTGGCTAGCTCTCTGGCATCCTCTCCTGCTACTCTCCTTCCTGCTCTTCTGCATCAGGTACTGTGGCCTCTTTGCTGTCCCTGTCCACCCGACCTCAGACCTTTGCACCTGCTCTTCTCCATATGTGAAAATCTCTCCCCCAAGATAGCTCTGTTCTCTGCTCATTTATGTCTCAGACTGTGTATATATATACATGGTCAAGTAGTATGTTTTTTATATGTAAATATATATCTGGTTCCTTGTCTGTCTTTCTCCCCCACCCCAGTCTCATCACTAGGATGACTTCTGCATGCCAGCTCATAGACCAGTACCTGCCACAAAGAGGTGGCTTAACAATTATTGAACAAAACACCACTCAAAACTATTCAAATCTCACCAGTTCTTCCAGGTGTTACTTGTGCAGTACTGAGCTGAGATTTTATGGTTTATATATACTTCAAAACATCTGGTTTTGAAATAATAAATCTCAGTCATAATTCTGAGGAATTTGCCCAGTGAGTAGAACTTAGAACTTTCTTAACAGAAATTTCCTCCAGTGTTTTGCCTCCTTTTGTCTTTGATATTTTCCATCTAAACATCTTACTCCCTTCTCTCTCATCTGATTTTAACTTTGCCCTGCTATGTCTTGTTCAAGGTACAACATTTCAAATTCTGCCTAAATAAAATGATTATATCTTCTCAACATCCTCAGATCCTTTAAGAGGGTGCTGGAGAATGAGAAAATCAAAGACTTGAGAACCGCTCACTTCTTTCTTCTATCTTCCTTTGCTCTTTTTGTTTCCTGCATATTTTAATCTTTCCTATTTTATTTTGTAAAATCAAGGAGATTTATGCGGACAAAGTTTACTGACTTCAATACTATGGTACAAATTATTGCCTCTGGAAATCATATCCTGCCTTTAAGAAACGCATCACAGATGAAGCCCCTATTCTGGATCAGCACACACATCTAATTAGGTAAGAAGAAAAGTATATCAGGAAAGGTTGAAAGTTGCAGGCATAGGAAATAAATTGACTTCTACTCAAGTTACCACCATGAATATACAGAGGAAAGGACCTGCATCTGTTTCACATTGTAAAAGCCTTAGTGCCCAGAGCAGCATTTCAAGCCCAGGGGATGGCCGACAAATGTTCATGACAAGGATGCTAAGGCCATCCACAGCCTGACCTCTGCAGCAGTTCTGGTAAAGAGTGTCCGGTTCTTGATTTACCATCTTAATTTTATGTGATTCTGAATATGCTTTACAGGCTTTAATTCAAATTACCCACTTCTGACTTTGTAAATGAAATAACTAACTGCCTACCAGACTGCCAGCTCCTCCAGGGCAGAGATTTTGTCTTACTGACCGCCACAGAAGCCCATGACTGCAGTCCCAGACGTGACTCAGATGTCAGTTCCTTCTAATTCCACCTCCCTGAGAGTTTCTTGGACTGCAAGAAGATCCAACCAGTCCATCCTAAAGGAGATCTGTATTGGGTGTTCATTGGAAGGACTGATGTTGAAACTGAAACTCCAATACTTTGGCCACCTCATGCGAAGAGCTGACTCATTGGAAAAGACCTTAATGCTGGGAAGGATTGGGGGCAGGAGAAGAAGGGGACGACAGAGGATGAGATGGTTGGATGGCATCACCGACTCGATGGGCATGGTTTGGGTAGACTCCAGGAGTTGGTGATGGACAGGGAGGACTGGCATGCTGCGATTCATGGGGTCGCAAAGAGTCGGACACGACTGAGCGACTGAACTGAATGACTAAATGAAACAACCTATCATAGTTGCACTTCTAATTGCTGTCCCATCCCATACTTGAGAATTTCAAACTAAGAAAGCTCCCCTTCTGAGTCTTTGACAAATAGGCTAATTGGAATGACCTAATAGCCTTTCTTGTATCCATATCCACCCCTGACCAGAAACAAGGTGGAAAGATCAGCTTCCACCAGTCACCCCCCCCAAACCCCACCCTCTCACCACAGCCTACGCCAACCCCCACCCTCTCACCACAATCTACGCTGATGCAACCAACTCCATTCACAGCTGGGTGGCCACAGTTTGTTTTCAAAACAAATTAATCTACTCCACCCTCTTAGCGATCTTCTCAAGCCTGGCACTTGGGAGAAAACATTGCTTGGTCCTACTAAAAAGCAAAGTTATCACATTGACACTCACATGCTTACAAGAATGAGGAATGCAGAAACATCACTGTTCAGAAGACTATAAGAAATGGGCCCCACCAAGGCAGATCATCAGAATTCTGTCCTGACCGTGAGGCCAGGCAGGGATCTCTCAGAAGCCAGGATGTTTTGTAAAAAGGGGCACCAGATTCATCGAATCAGGGGACTGAGGACTGCTCCTACCCCGAGACCGCTGTTCATCAGAAAACTGGAGATGCTAGCAAAGAAAAACACCCAGTGCGGGTCTCGACCTATTCCAGGATGCTCTGCAATGCTGCTAGAAAAATTACCTTGGCCCCTTCCGCTTCCTTGCAGCCATTGCTTAGCTTTCCACGCAGACGTTCAAAATAGGGCCTTTGAAAACCCTGCCCTCAAACGAAGGTGGTTCAGAGCAACACTTTGGCTGATATCACAAGACTCCCAGGACAGCGCTTCGCTGCTTCCTCAGCATATGCCAGTGCCCATTTTACAGGGGCGATTTATAGTCCTTCTCTCAGTAGAGCGAGCCAAAGTTTTATAATCTTCATTAAAAATCAGCACCACATGTAATAATACAGAATACTGCCTGTACACAAGGGGGCCAAGTTATAGGTGTTCAGGGAAACGTGGCAGAATTTCTTGGCCCTGGCAGGCGTAAAGTTGCAGGCACCAGCACTATACTAACACAACCTCCTTTTATTGCAAA
Source organism: Giraffa tippelskirchi (assembly GCF_054371585.1). NCBI lineage: Eukaryota > Metazoa > Chordata > Mammalia > Artiodactyla > Giraffidae > Giraffa > Giraffa tippelskirchi. Next base: position 125,320,496 of record NC_137283.1, read on the forward strand.
TGTTCCTTCAGTCGAAGTCCTAATTACTTTCTGTAAAACCCTAACCACCATCAAGCTTTCTTCCGACAGGGCAGCCGCGCGATGGCCTTCAAGTGCCGCAGCAACACCCTGGCGGCCTCTCGAGTGGGCGGCAGGGGAGGGGGCTGGAACCCAGCAGGACTGGGGCGGCAGCTGCGAGGTAGGCTCTCGAGTGAGCTTCGCAATCGCACGCGCACCCTGGCGTGTGGACTTAGACGCCACCTCGGTGGGACAGGCGGACGCCCTCCTGGAAAGGATTCAAAAGTCAGTATCAACGTTAGGTCAGAAGCTACTCTTTCTCACCCCGTCTGCTCCCAACAGGGGGACCGGTCAGCTTTGAGGGGCCCGCGGAGCATCTTTTCCTGCCCCTTCTTGGGAAACCGCTAGGCAAGCCCAGAATCCCAGGTCTCGAGGTCCACTCCCCTTCCAGGGTCTAGTGCCCCGGCTCTGCCCGGTCCCCACGTGCCATACCAGACCTCACCTCTCCAACCACCCCCTCACCCCCAGTCCTGGCCTTTCAAGGCCCCTGGGCGAGTCCCCGGCCTGGCTGGACCGAGCCAGGCGTCCAGGAGGGCCGGGAGCAGAGGGCTCTCCAGGCCTCGCGGCCGCACAAAGCGGGGAGAGCGGCGGCGGCGGCGGCGTGAGGCGCGCCCCCTCCCGCGAGTAGGCCGAGCGCGCGCCCGCCCCTGTCCCTCCGCCCCAGCCCCCGGAGCGCCATTCGCGGAGCGGCTTACGCTAGTCGCCGGGCGTACGGCGCCCCAGCGGCCGGGGAGGTGCGCTGCCCGGCTCCCGTAAAGTTATTGTGAATGGGGAGCGGGTGACGTCAGCGCCGAATGTCAACAATGTAGCGATTGAGAGTGTGGGCGTTCCGGGGAGAGCGCGAGCCGAGCGGCGCGGAGCAAACAGCGCCGAGCAGCCGCCGCCTCGCCAGCAGCAGCAGCAGCAGCAGCAGCAGCAGCAGCGGCAGCGGCGACCGTGCACGCCCGGGCTGCGGTCGCAGCAGCGCTAAAGCCAGCGCCCGCCGCCGCCCTCGCCACCCCGCCTGCCCACTCCCGCGGCCGCCGGGCTCTCGCTTTCTCCCTGGCCTCCCCTCGACCCTTCCCCTCCCCCTTCCCGCCACTCTCGGGGGGCTGGGGACGAGCTGCCATGTGATGCGCCTCCTCTCCGTGAGCTTTCGGTGACCCCCACCCCTCCCCGATCCGCCGACCGCCGGGAGGGGGCTGCGGGCTGGGAGGACGCGGGCAAGAGGAGACGGAAAAGAACGCAAAGTTCTCTGGCGAGGTGAGTCCGTGGCCCGCGGGTCCCGGGCCCCCGCGGCGGGGCAAGTTGGCCGGTGAGGGGGCGCGGGGGAGCGGGCTCGCCGGACTGGCGGGGAGGCGTGAGGAAGCGGCGCGGGAAGGGAGCCGCGGCTGCCGAGCGCGCACGCAGCCGCCAGCCGAGCGCCCTGCCCGCTTTGATGGCATTTTCTAGGAACGGGAAGGGGGTGGGAGCTGAGCAGGCGGACGCACGGCTGCGGCCGTGCGCTCTCTCGCCCGGCTGTTTACGGCGGGCGAGGCGGCATTGTATTTTGCTCGCGTCGACGGGTGTTTTGGAACAGCAGGGGGAGGAGGAGCAGAGGGTAATAAGTCAGGCGTGGGGAGGGCGGGCAGGAGGGAGGCGCGCGTCCGCGCGACCGGAGCAGCTGTCAGACCCACGGCCCTGCGCTCGGGCCCCCGGCCCGCGATCGCGGTGCCAGGCCGGGCGGCCTCCTCCCAGCTCACGGCGTCCGCGCCCGGGGCTGCTCCGCGAAGCTTTGCGCTCGGCTGTCAGCCGCCGCTTTGCGCTCGGCTGTCAGTCGCCGCCGTGTAGCTGAGACTACAGCGACCGGCGGGGTATCAAAGCCCAAGTTTAGGGTCCCGGGAAGACGCAGCCCGGGGACTCTCGGCGCAGACCTCGGGCTGCGCGCTGGGTACAATCGCTACTAGCCAAGGACCGAGTCATTGGCATGCGTCCCGGGGAGCTCGAGCCGAGGGGCTTGTGCCTTCAGACAGGAAAATCTTGCACCTTCCTCTTCCACGATTCTGCGTGAAATCAAAGTGCAACACACACCCCCTCTTCTCCCTGCCTGCACTTCAGTCTGCAAACCCCTTTTGGGCTCCACTTAGGAGAGGAGTTTATCCAGGGGACACCTCTCCACCGCCCCCTCACCGAGGCTCCCAGTGGGGTCTCGCAGTTTTTCTGCTCTCACCCGGTGCTCAGGAGCCGACCACCCATGGAGAGGGAGGCGGGCGGCGCTCCTTGGACTACCCTAGCTGCCCGCGAGAGGGGACTCGAGTGAGCACCTCGGCGACCTCGGTTTGGCCGGGGATTTGCAAGAATTCGGACCGTAGGAGGAAGCGGGCAGGGCCGGGTGTGTGCGTGTGAAAGGGACCGCGCACCCCAGGCTTCCAGGGTCGTGGGCGCGCGAGGTATCTGCAGCACCGTCTCGCATGTAGGCGAGTTTGATAACTTGGGGGGAAGTTCCTGCACCGCCGTCAGATGGTTGTGTCTGTGGCCGGAGAAGGAGCGCTTCGCAATTTGCCTGTCTGGTCACCGTCGTCTCGACGACCCGTGACCCCTGGGAAACAGGAGGGACGAGGGCGCCCAACCCCGGGCAGAGCTGCGCACTCTCGGCCGCCTGGCGTGGGGAGCGGCGGGACGCGGCGTTCCTCGGCTTTCACCTTCGCGGTCTAGTGCTGCAGTCTCTCACTCCCGGTGTAAATTTCATCTGTTGAGTGTATTTAACTAAAATGGGTAATTACTTTAGATAAAAATCCTTTCCTGCCTAGTGGGAACCTTGGCAGAGATGCTGCCTAATGAGATATTTTGCTTTTGTCTGTTTAGAGTAAAATTAGAGATGTTAACTCTGATAACGGTTTTCTCAGATCATTAAAATGTAACATGTAGGAAAGGCATGTTGAGCTGCGAAGGCTCTGGCTGACATGAAAGAAGCTGTGCAGGGAAAGGCTGCCACTTGGTTGGTGGAGGGGCTATTTTGGTAAGGCAGCGGCGTCTCGCTTACAATGTGAGATTGCCCCACCCTGGTGCTCCGGCAGCTCGCAGCTTGTGAGTAAACGGCGGTTTTCATTCTTACAGGTAATAATAAATGTGAGTCAAAATGACATCTTGTTAGAATTAGCCTTCAGTCTGTAAGAGAGATGGCTAAATAACAGTGTTGCATTCAGACTGCTCCCGTGAAAGGTCTGTCACCATTTCCATTATAAATGCAGTTTTTCAGGAGTTTATAATTTCACCACAAAACTTTTGAGTGGCTGAAATGTTTTTCCCTTCTAGTGTTCTGCTTCAAAAAAAATGCGATGATTGCCCACTTCCATCCTATTTGCTGTTCCTGAAACTTGAATATCATTCAGATGAGCGTCCCAGAAATGGAAAACACAACCATGGAATAAAGAAGTTTTGTTAGAATATACTTTATTTGTGCCAAGTAATATTTTTATTTTGGATTTTGGAAGGCTTTACGTTTGCCATTTGGTAATCATAAATGTGTTAATTCTGGTATCTGTCATTTCTGCAGGTGGATTGAAATGTCAGTTCGTGTTGTATATGCCAGGATTACATGGAAGAGCATTCTCCTCATATATGTGTCTGTGAGCTCATAGCTAAATTATATGCACATCTGTTAGTTACTTATCAGTTCTTTGTATGTTGCATATGAAGATCTGCAATAAAGGAGAAGAGATAAGGCAGAAAGAAAGGAAGGGAGTCAGGGACCCCCTCTCCCCCACCCCTATAACTTTTCAGCATTTCTAGTGCCTGAGAGAAAGCCATTCATTTTCTTTCTTTTGAATTATGCCTTTGACTCAGTGTCTTCAGGCCAGTCCCTTTCAGTCACTCACCTCTGGCTGCAGAGTGAGGGGCTTAATTATTTGTAAACTGCTCTGACATCCGTGGATGAAAAGCACTGCAGAAGTGCAAAGTATTGTTATCCCGATATGGAATTTAATGATCCATTACAGTTCATCAGGAAAATGCACTTTGCGGCGATGGTGGGAAATGTTCCACCTGATAGAGGGTAATAATAACTGCCTAAAAGTAGGGTCCGATTACAGATGAGACAATTAACTCTAGCCATGCGCTCTTCAATTTGTTGCAATTCATTTAGTGATCAAAGTGAGTCACCGAGAGCCAGATGGTCAGGTTCACATCTCTCCTAGGCCAGCCCTTCACTTCTGAGCCCACTGTCTGCACAGGCAACAGGACTTACTCATTAGTGCTTTTGAACTGTTCCTCAGAATTTGTGATCGAGGCTCCTGGGATGCCGACAAAAGAGCTCAGGCCAGTCTGTATTGTTGCGAGCAGTTTAATTTTACTTGGATTAACTCATGCTTAGTGTCTCTGGGATGGATCCAGCCTTAACAAGGGAGGAGAGAGATCCTAGTGGCTCTCTAGCTCAGCGGGGCTGGGCTCCACTGCCCTACTTTTTGTCTACTTCAGACTTCAGGGGGTGCAGTGTCTGGCTTCTTGAAAATGTTGGCTTATACTCAGTTACATAAATACCCTCCTGTCTGGCTGAGGGGTGGGGACCAGGACTGGCTTGGTGGGCACGTGACCTGCACCGTTGCCCAGACCCCCTCCCCTCTCAGAAGGACCTCACACATGGTTTAATCTTCTGCTCTTGTTCTTCTTGAGATCTTTAATAATTCTGGAACATGGGGCCCTTCATCTTCATTTCTCATCGTCTTGAAGAGGAGGGGGCATGGCATGGAGTGGCAGGCAACCACTGCGCCATCTCAGCTCCTTGTCATCAGGCAGGAAGGGGTGGGAATAGTGGCTTTGCATCGCCACACTGATTTTTCTGAGGGAAGCTGGATATCAGGGTTTTGATGTGGAATCCCCTACTTTCTAAATATTTGCTCACACTTTTTTTAAATAACACTGGGCAGAAACATTGTAAGTGCTGGAGCTGGTCTGTAGGCTGTCTGGCTGCCCACTACTGAGTGAGCTAGAACATCTTACTGTTTAATATTTCTGTCTTTGGCTATTTTCTAAAGGCCTGACATATCGTAGATGATTTTTGAGTCTACAACAAGTGAATGGTAACTGTGGTCAGGCAAATTGAAAAAGGCAAGAAAACCCAAACTGAATCAAATGAAATCAACACTGAGTCCCACTCAGGGGTTGATAGCTTTCTTTTTAACAGAGAATACAGTGTGAAAGGCCATATAATTAATACCAAGGGCACCGTATAATCCTCTGCAGATCTGCAGGTAAATAATCTATTTCTTTGGGTCACCTGCCCTCTATTTAATTGTTATTGACCAGATCGGGTAACATGGATGTTTAATGCCTAAGGACTCCTCCAGGAGAATTTGACATTTGCCAACACCCACTAAAACAATAGCTGTGATTTATTGAATGTTCACCATGTGCCAGAAACAGTGCTGACTCCTTTCCCTGAGCATTGACTCCTCATTTCCTTCCTTGACTCCTCAGGGCAACCCTGAAAAGCAGGCATTGTGCCCATTCTACAGAAGAGGAAGGTTCTCATTGGAAAGGATTTCATCAGAAGGCAGTGTGTGTTGCCCTTACTGTCTAAAGGTTATTTCCCTATCCTGTATATACAGTCTAGCCCAGAGTCAATGACTAGTCATGGCGTTGGGGGTCATAGCATACAGAGAACCCAATCTCTACCCTAGAGTACAAGGAATAGGGAACAATGTAAGATGCAACATAATCTGTCAAAATCTGTGATTCATACAGCAAGCAGTGCATCTGCCTCCCTGTCTCCTTTCCCTGTCAGGAAGGTTCCAATGACATAGGACCCTATCAGAGGCACAGGCAGTTCAGAAGTCAGGGCTGGCTGCAAAAACTGGCATTACTGGAGAAGAAGAGAAGCTTTCGGCAGAGCTGAAGCCGTGTTAGGGAAAGGCCTTTGGAATGATAGAAAATCGCTCCTAGATTGCCGATGACAGCATATGACCTATTTTTGTCCCACTTTTAAATTTCATGTAAATATTTACATATTGTTCAAATCCAAACTGAAACCTGCTCTGAATTAAACATTTTGTCAACTCAGATTGCCCAGAATTATTACTCATCTTTTTTTTGGGGGGGAGTCCGTGATGATATTTAATAGAAAAGTAGCTCTTTCTTTGTCAATTTAAGGTTTTTACTCCCCCCACCTTTTTTTTTCTTGTTAATTTCAAATGTCAGTTTCCCTAAGACTGAACCTTACTCTCACCATCAGCATGCTACTCAGCTTCCCTAAAGCTGGAAGTCTCAGAAGCACCAGTGTGTCCTTTTCAAGGACCATTTCTTTTCTAAAGAATATGGAAATTGAACCTGGTCCTACTAGTGGCACTACTTCAAAAATCAGGCAGGAATGTTGCTTTCGTTTTTCCTTGAGCTACTTTTTTCCAAAATAATAAATCTTCCCAATCTGAAAGCATTTCACGTACTTCTTCATCCTCGTCGTTGGAATTACAGCCAAAATGTCTCTGAGTCTTCCCCAGCGACCTCATAATCACGGCTTCTCCAGCATGTTACCCTGGTTAACTTCTCTTTTGTTCCTCAGCCTGATTATAAATTGGCCTTTGGTTCTGAGATGTGTCATTTGCCTCCCTGACCTCTTTGTTCCCCTCCTGGTGGCAGGAGGACACGGCACTGATGCCCCTGCCAGTGGCTGCCTGGTTACTTGTTCCCTCTCCTGCTTGTATCAGCTTTTTCTTCCCTTTTCCCAAGCATTGCCATCCTCCTGTTTCCAGTTTTCCCATACTTCTCGTGATTATCTTCACTTATTCCTGAGCCTGCAGCTGGTGTGTGGACAAACTCCAGCTTAGTGCAGAGGGAAGCATTCTGCATTTCCAAGTCCATTGTCAAAATTCCAGTCTTACTCCATCCTTTTGTCTCTCCCTCGCCACTTTCTGTGGATGCTTCAGGAGTTTCCTCAGGCTGCATGTGTCTACCCCATAGAAGGCTTAGACTTTGGAGTTTAAAGCTGGGAGAGCTCTGTGTGGTTATTCCTGTTCTTATACGTAGAAAAACAAAGTCAAGCTGCTGCTCAGTGAGTTTGCTTAGTCTCCCAGGATCTACAGATTATAGACAGGTTTTATATTCTTCCCATCCTGTATTCTCCTAATTATCAGGAGCTCATGGATGGCATAAGATGGGCCAGGTGTCCAGAGATGGCATTCTTTAAAGGCAAGTGGCTCATTCATTCGCTAAACAGATCTTGAGTATCCCTTATATGGCAGATGTAGTGCTAGGTGAACACGATGCTTTTGGGGAGCAAGTCCCATCATTTATCAGATAGCCACAGATGACTTATTGCAAACTCTGAGAAGGAAAGGTATTATATGCACTGGAGGGATGTGACCTAGTTGGGAGGTTGGGGCAGCCCTGCCCAAGGAATTATGGAGTCAGCTACAATCTGAACCTGTCTGAAACTAGCTCGTTTTCCCCCTAGTCTCCCTAGACTGTAAAGAAGGCTGAACACTGAAGAATTGATGCTTTTGAACTGTGGTGTTGGAGAAGACTCTTGAGAGTCCCTTGGACTGCAAGGAGATCCAACCAGTCAATCCTAAAGGAAATCAGTCCTGAATATTCATTAGAAGTACTGATGCTGAAGCTGAAACTCCAGTACTTTGGCCATCTGATGCGAACGAAGAGCTGACTCATTGGAAAAGACCCTGGTGCTGGGAAAGATTGAGGGCAGGAGGAGCAGGGGACGACAGAGGATGAGAGGGTTGGATGGCATCACTGACTCAATGGACATGAGTTTGAATAAGCTCTGGGAGACAGTAAAGGACAGGGAAGCCTGGTGTGCTGCAGTCCATGAGGTCGCAAAGGGCTGGACATGACTGAGTGACTTAACAACAAGTCTCCCAAGCCTATTAATTCACTCCTATCTGTGGCCCTTTGGAATATTGCATAAACCATGGTATAACCCGTTGAGTCATTTTGGCCAATAATGGTTCCTGTATACAGAGTCCAGAATTGATTTATTTACCTGTGTCTTTAGAACCTGATAAAAACAGAATTAATTGCCAAGAATATTGTTTGTTTCCCTACTGGAAAAAAAATGCAAGTTAGCATTCTTATTTTGGGCATGTTGAGGGTCATTTTGACAATATTTGAGTGATTAGAAGCTGCAGGCATGCCCTCCCAATTGTCTAATATGTGTGGGCCCGGGGGCAAGGGGCTTTGGTGAAAATGAGAGTCCAGCTGATCAGAAGCCCCTGCCTGTCCCAGACCGGGAAGGTCTCCAGACTCTGCAGACCCAGGGTGATTATACAGACTGTTCTTAGCACAATTTAGGAGTGCAGACAGCATCTGTTTAAAACAAATTGACTTCTTATGTGCTAAAACTCCTCTATTTTCTTTTTTTCTAACCTGTGTTTGGAGCCTTATATGTGTGTTTTTCATATTAACTATTTAATTCATATAACCACCCGGAGGCAGGTGTGATCGTTCAAGACTGAGTCACGGATGTCACTTGGCTAATGAGTGGCTGAGCTGGGTTCGGACACAAGGTGTCTGATGCTAGAACCTGTTTTCTTAACCACATGCTGTTCTGCACCCCCTCTTCCTTTTTGCTCTCCATCACATCTCAGAAGTGGAAATATAGGCCATCTCACTCTATTGGATATTTTATTGACATCTATCTGAAAGATAAAATTGAAAAATAATTTCTCAGTGAGCCTGAGTGAATGCATCCTTTGTCTTTCTCCTTTCACTTAATTCATTTTCTGATAATTGCATTCCTCCGTTCTCAGTGTCCGTCTGAGGATTCAGAAGATGGAAGTGATAACATGTCAAGACACAGGAAGAACTAGACACAGAACATGAATCCTAGGACTCTGTTCCCAGAGTTTTTCTGTAACTCATGCTTCTACCCTCTTGTTATGTGAAGAATATGTTTATAGCTTTCTTTCTTTTTTTTTTTTCTACTGAGGAGGAAGAATTTCATTCAGAACCAATTCTGTTACAGTTCCTAATGAGAAATATTAGCTGCTAGTAACAGATAAAAACAGGTAACCTTTGCTCCATTCTAGTCAATTTCAGGAAGAGATTATCTTGCCAGGTTAGCATGTTGCAACTGTCAACAGGAGATTTGAATGATTTTAAAGGACTTCGCTAGGCAGTTGGTTTGGTAGTGACCCCGATTACCCCGGGTTTGCAGGGTGACTGTTTAGAATGCTGACTCAGCCGTGTCCTGGGCTGGACGTCCAAGTTGTCATCTTTAGTCAAGCAGCATTATTCTTGGAGCTGCTGGAACATTAAGCATACGCTTGAAGCTCAATTTGGGAAATGATCAAGCATATGACTGTACTGTGCTTATTCTTCAGTATTTAGTTCAAATTTTGGAGATGGCTAAATGGGGAGATGCTTAGTGTGTCACTGTTGGAGGTTTTACGTGATTAAAAAAATCAAGCAGATGAGTGTATAAAGATTTCTATGCAAACAATGATGAGCTTAAATTAAAGCTGCTGATTTAGTGTGAGAATTACTTGCACTGATTTGTAGAACATCTATAGAGGTTCAGGCTTCCATATTATGCAAATGAATGAGCCCTGAAGAGTCAAACTGTGAAAAAAAAATGAAATTAACTATAAAAGATATTATTACCCATTCAGCAAGTGGAAAATGTAGACTTACCTAGAGTTAACCCTTACTTTTCATGTATCTCCTTGAGAAGATCGGTGTCGGGGTGATGATCTTGGCTGCATTGCAAAGAAGCCATGCAAGGCTTGCTCTTAGTTCTCCCAGTGTCCACTTTCTGTCCTGACTTCACTCTCTGCTCTGCTCCCTTTCGGCCACCCAGTGCACTTAACCAGTCCCCTCCTTGCCTTTCAAAACCAAATCTCAGAAAAGGATTTTATGAAAACTGTCTTTTGTTGTTGTTGTTTAGGTATGGAGTCGTGTCCGACTCTTTATGACCCCATGGACTGAAGCCCACCAGGCTCCTCTGTCCATGCGGATTCTCCAGGCAAGAATACTGGAGTGGGTTGCCATGCCCTCCTTCAGGGGGTCTTCCAACTCAGGGATTGAGCAGCAACAACCTAGTGTATTACTTCCTTCTGAAGCATCAGCTTATTAATAGGAGATAAAGTGGAAGAAGTAAAAACGCTAGCGATGGGGCTAGTAGAATCTCATATACTGGTAATCTGGTGATGGTAGGAAATTTCTGAGTAGAGAGAGGGCTCTATATAAATCCAACCGTGGAGACAGAGAATATGGACAAGCAGATTAGAACATATAAACCACAGTAGTATTAAAAATATGAAGAGCAGATGATTTTTAATGTGGTAATATGTTTGTCAGAAAGCATCATCTTTCTCTTGCCAGACACTTGATCTGATTGCATAAACCTGGGTAGCAAGATGGTGTGTTATTTGACATTTAAACGGAGGTTCAGGGGGAAATCACTTGGTTTATAATTAGGAATTTTTGTCAGTCAGTAGCAGTGAACCTGAAATACTCTATTATCCTTAAAGGTTGAATTTTAATAGAAAAAAAAAAAGCAATGGGTTTCACGCATCTGCCTCCCCACCCTACACTTATATTGATCAAAAACTGAGTTGATAAGTCTCTTTCAAAAGTGACATGCCCCATGCTATGCGCATGACTGGTGGTGACAACTGGACATTCGGAGGGGTTGACTGTTTAATGAAATCATGCTTTTTTAATTTTTTATTTTTTTGGCATGTGGGATCTTAGTTCCCTGACCAGGGATTGAACCTGTCCCCTCTACGTTGGGCGCACCGAGTTTTAACCACCTGACTACCAGGGAAGTCCCAATCCTGCTGCTTTTAGATAGACGTGTTGCCTTCTGAATACCTAGTTGTGATGAGTCTGAACTGGCTTCCATTCTACCCTTCCCCCATGCAGACTCCTCCAGCAACCATGCTATGTTGAGTTGATGGCGCCATCTAGTGTCGGTCTGTGGAAATGTCCTGCTGTACTCATCTTTCATTCTCTGGGGGTCAGATCTCTTGGGTAGCTGGGTAAGGAGAGTCCCTGCTCTCTGGAGTACACTGACTAGTAGGGGGAGCTCTGCCTAATTCGTACTCTTCTTCTGTCTTCTGTTTAGTGCTGCCCCTGTGCTTTCCTCTGTCTCTGACGCCATTTCTTTCTGGTCTCCTCTTTCTCTGGTACCCCCTCTCTGTAGCTCTTCTTCCTTTCTTTTTTTTCTTTTCCAACTCTTGGTGAATTTTTTGGAACAACAGCAACAAAAAAATTGAAACTCACAGCTGATAAAAGATTTTCCTGATGATAAGTTATGGCAAAATAGGAGAGTGTCGTGCATTTTAAAGTGGAATTAACCATGGAAGGTCATATTGGAGAACCAGAGTGAAACTGGACAAAGTCTGAAAGTGTCACCTAGAAGACTGCCTCTAATGAGGTGTTTCAAACAGTCACTCAGTAATGTTTTCTTTAGTTTTTAATTGGCTTTGGAACTATTGTTATGGTATTATTTTCTCTTTTAAAACTGCAAATGTAACCTTGAGTTTTAAATTTGAGACAACCTTCATGGAATATCCCGAACATCATGGTGTTTCTGTGTGGGACGATGTGTTCTGAGTTCTGAATAACCCATTTCCCTCTGGAGTTTTGGGTCCAGTATTAAGTGAGAGAAAGAAAGTGAAAAGACATGTAGGACCCAGCCTGAGATGTGATTACACCAGGACGTTCGTGGGATCCGAATTCGTGTACAGGTTTAAGTTCCCACATCAAACAATAAATTTTAAATTTCCACTTGTGTTAAACATCTCGACATTGTGGGTTTGAAAGTAAGTCCCCTCTGAAAAACAGGAACTGTGCTGGTCTGTTACCAGTTTTTGTGGTCGATCGGGCAACTATTTTGATTTTTGTCAGAAGGGAGGAAAAGCAGTTAAATCCAGTTAAAATTAAAACTGGTTAAAATGAACTGGCTCGTGAGATTTGAGTGCAGCTGTTCCCCACATCACAACACGGAGAGCGAATTGTTTATTACCACCCTTCAGTGTTATTAGTTGTCACTTCTCTGTGTCTGTTTGGGGTTTAACCTTGGAAAATAGGATCTGCGAGGGGAGAGAGGTTCCTGTTTGCCAATTTGCATGTACCTTGTTTTTGTTTTTGCCGGGTAGGTGTGCGCGCCTTCTGTCTGCGAGAGCCATTTAGCATGTCAGCAGTTTCCTACCAGCCGCGCGTGCTGACTCATGCAGCTGTTACAGCCCTCAGCTGGCCCCACTGTGATCGGCCCACAGCACCAGCGCCGCCTTGGAGAGCACCTCGACCATTTTGCTGCGGGGAGACTATTTTCAGATCTGTGGTCACTGCCGAGCTGGGTTCCCTTCTCCCTCCAGCAACCAGATACAGCTTTTGTTTCCCCCAGATAGAAAACTGGGCATATTTCTACCTTGGTGACTGCATGAGCATCGCAGTATTTCTGGGAAGCCCCCAAAGAAAACCGATTTTTACTTCCTTTTAATTTTCTGGGGCTCTTTATAGGGAGAGGGGAGGGGGGATGAGAGTAAGAGAAAGGGACTCTGCTGTTATTTCCTCCTTAGCACCAGAGGGAACTCTTCTGAACAGTTAACTGAGGTTTTCCTGGTGTAACCCAGACCTGACCCACTTCTCCCCGTGTCAGTGAAGAGTGTGTGCCCGGACTGGGGCAGTGGGCAGGAGGTGTTCAGCAGTCAGCCCCACTTTGTTTTATGTGGTTCAAGTCCTTAAGTAATGACAGATTTTGTTTATATCTGTTGCATGTTATTAAGTTTAAAAAAAAACATAAAACCCAAACCTGACCTCGGGTCATTTTAAAGCTGGTATGTGTTTTCAGAAATGGTTTCGCTGTTTGTTTTTGGAGTTCAGTTCTGCTTATTTTCATCGGAAAGTGAAAATGTTACTTTTTTTTGAGGTTTATAAATAAACTTCCTTTTGGAGATACAAGTTGATCAGAGCATCCTAAACTGTCTTGAGAAAGATGATTAAAGTGAGATCAGTTAGGGAAAGGAAAGCTTTACACACCCATGTGGAGTTTGCCTCCATTTTTTCTTTTTTTTTTTAGCTTCAATAAGCATTCTGAAGCAGCTTTGACCAGTAATAAAGAAAAAGCCAAGCCACAGTGACTGTGTGTAACATGATGTTGATGGAAGTTCTTGGTTTCCGCTGATACAAATGACTCATCAGTATCAATAGAATTGTGACTTCTAATAATAACACAGTGCAAGACCTTCAAAACATGTGGTTTTCTCCCTAGCTGTTAGTGAAAGGTTGGAAAATATTAGTTTGAGCTTTTTTTTTTCTGATCTCTTGATTTCACCCAAGTTTAAAGTTGTTTTTTGTAGATGTGATGATCACACTATTGTTTTTTCATCTTACTGTTTTTAGTTTCGTTATGACCAAGTCGCCAAACTCAGATCATTTCATCGTTTAGAAATCTGTGCAGTAAGCATCTCCCGGCGGGGCTGTGTTTTGAGGGAAATGTGGCTGAAAAGCAAATCCTCCCTGAACAGAGAAAGGAAAAAACTAGTCCGGACTCTGGTCCACCAAGCTGCCAACCTTCTCCACAGCGTCTATTGTGGAGGGTTGTGGGACCGCTGACTAGCTGATTGCCATGTGAGTCATTGTCAGAGGATTCCAAGAGGAAGGGTAACAGAAAATGCGAGTCAGAGGAAACGGCCAAGCGAGAAGGAGCAGCTATGACAGGAAGGACGGTGCTGCCCCGTTTCCAGGGCTGAAGGGCTGAGACCCACAGACCCTGAGCATCACAGGGCGTTTAGGTGTGTATTTGTAAGTTGCAGCCTCTCTGCTTGCGTCTGTTTGTGGGAGCTTTCTTATTTTGCTGTTCAGTTTTGGTTTGTTCTGCCTGCAGTTTGGCCAGACCATCAGAGATCGCTATCTTAGCTCGGTAAGACCACAGAGGTCTTACCCCAGGGCCTTTCCTTTTTGCATTATGTAGTGAAAGCAACTGAACTTCTAGACTATGAAATCAGCACCTACCTTTATACAGCTTTTTTTCTTTCTGAACACTTCATCTTTAGAAATGTTGCATCACTAGTTTCCTAGCTACTAGAGCCAGTGGCCTTTGTGCCTTACCTGCTCTGTTAGCCTTGATCTGGGGAATAATAAATGCTTTAAAGAGAAGCGCAAAATGAGAATGTTACTAGTTGAAATTTTGTGTCAGTCTTGCCTCTCTCACAGCTCGTTCTAGATGGCTCTTGTTTTTCCTTGCCATCTTCTCAGCATTTTTTAATACTTACGCCTCCCTTTACTCTCTTTACCCTGGTGTCTTGCTCCCCGGTAGCATTTCCTTTCTTTGCCTCTTGTTCTTCCTCTCCCTTGCCGAGTCTTTACATTTCTTTCTCTGTGTGAACACTTACCTCTTCTCGTTTGTTCTTGTAGATTCTTTCTGCTCCTGCCTGCATGCACACACCCTTTCTCGCATCATTCCTAGACAGACCCAGGCATGTGCGCACATATGCACGCACTCTGTGTACATATGTGGACACATGTACGCCAACACAGTCCCCTCCCTGACCCTGGTCTCTTGCTTTTGGAGGCCCCACGGTGGCTCTAGGTGCTCCTATTGCTATCTCTTCCCACAGCTGGTTTCTGGGAGGGGTCGTTCAGACAAGAAGGGAATTGGAAGGGGAGCGTGCACTGGCTTCCCGCCTGGGTCTAAGAGGGAAGGAGGCTCGATTCTGAGGCCCCAGGAAAAAACCCAAGGGAGGCTCTTGACTTCAGAATCCAGTTGTTTAGTCCCTAAGTGATGTCCGACACTTTGTGACCCCCATGGACTGCAGCACGCCAGGCTTCCCTCTGCTTCACTATCTCCCGGAGTTTGCTCAGACTTGTGTCCATTGAGTTGGTGATGCCATCCAACCATCTTATGCTCTGTCACCCCCTTCTCCTGCCCTCAGTCTTTTCCAGCATCAGGGTCTTTTTCAGGGAGTCAGCTCTTCACATCAGATGGCCAAAGTATCGGAGCTTCAGCTTCAGCGTCAGTCCTTCCAGTGAATATTCAGTGTTGATTTCCTTTAGGATTGACTGGTTTGATCTCCTTGCAGTCCAAGGGACTCTTTAAGAGTCTTCTCCCACACCACAGTTCAAAAGCATCAGTTCTTCAGCGCTCAGCCTTCTTTATGGTCCAACTGTCACATCCGTACATGACTACTGGAAAAACCATAGCCTTGACTATACGGACCCTTGCTGGCAAAGTGATTAGGAGGAGGTAGGCCTGAGCTTGGGGAAATCAGCCAAAGAGAACAAGGTGTTGGGATGATTCTTCCACCAGCCTTGAGTTGGAGAATCTTGATGGGGTGAGAAATGCCTCTGGATGGGATGGGGTGGTTGAGGAGTACTCAGGGGAGGAGGAGGCTCAGAACTCAGGGTGTGAAAGAGGATGGGGATCGTCAGCTTGCCTCTGGCTGTTAAAATGCCCATGGAGCCTTGTAGGTCCGGGGGAACTGGGAGGAGATCCCGGGGATACCCAGGCTCCCTCTGCGACCTTGAGCTGTCTCTTGCCCCATCAGAGAGGCCTTCCCCGACCCTGTGGAGTGGGGGGACCACCCTCTTTTCCAGGCACACACTCTTCTCCTTCCTTTTCTCTGAGGCTCTTATCACCCTCTGACCTCCTGTATGTGAGGTTGCTTGTCCATCTGTCTCCCTCACTATGAAATCAGCTCCAGACTCCAGGGTCTTTGCCTCCTTTGGTCACTGTGTAAGTCCAGGGGCCTGCAAAAGTGACAGTACAGGGCTGCTCATTAAGCATGTATTTGTTGAATGAATGAACTTACTGACTGTCCCTTAAGACTCACCTGTGGCTTCTCACTGTCATAGAAAACATTCAGAGTCCTCAGAAGAGCCTTTAAAGCTCCTTATAATCTGTTCCCAGGCTACCATTTCAGATATATGTTTCATCAGTGTTTTCTTCTTGCTCAACTTTTGTTAGATATCTCTCTAACTAACTTATGTTTTTATTTTGTACAGTTTCTTAATGTATGTGTTATATCTGTTGGCTCTGAAGTTCTCTTAATTTGTCCTAAATTTACTTACTGTGGCAAATAGAGAATGGCTTGTCAAGGGGCTTGCTCTTTGCAGGGAACTCTGTTAAGCCCAAGTTATGGTATGTAGAATACAGACCTAGTAGAAAGCATGGTCCCAGATGGTAGGGAAGTTAGTATTTCTGGAGATGACATATATAAGCATGAAGCATTTGAAGTACAGTGCACAGAGCAGGGTATGATCAAGGGCCGGGATGAATAGTCGAGGTAAGTGTGGTCGGAGTTGGAAGAAAAGAGAGCTGGCAAAGATTGGACATCAGGACAGCCTTAACAGGAGGAGTTGAATCTGTTTATGTCCTTAAAATGATTGTGGGGTTTGCTGAAATGGTCCTAATTACCTAGCTGATAGCCTTCGAGATCTTATAAATGTCAGGTTCATCAGTTTTTTTGTTCCATATCAGTCATTGTCAGTATACTTTTCCTGACCATTCCCAAGTAAGACCTTCTTAAGATGTAATTAATGAAGGGATATGAAGGACTGTTAAGTGCAGACCTAGAAAAGTCTTCTGTAATAGTACAAAAAGTTTAAAATGTATGAGGAGGCCTTCACTTTAATTGTTTGAAAAAATGTGAATAGAACTTCAGTTCATTAAAACATGAGGAGTAAGAAAACAAGCCCAAGGTGGTTGGTGATATTTGTGGGACATCTGTGGTACGGTTCCCGCATATGTAAAGAACGCATGAATTGGTAAGAAGAAGCCAGACAGCCCAGTAGAAAAATGATACTGTACATTCATAAACCTGAACAAGCACTTCACCAAAGAAACCCAAATGGCCAGTTGAATAATGTATGCTAAATAAAATGACAGTAACACACCATACACTCTCTCTGGATTGGCAGACGTTTACATATCTGACATAACCATGTGTTGGTGAGGATGTGCATGCTTGGAAGTTCTTGTAGATAGTTCGTAGGAGTATAACTTGATACACTTACGTTAAAGAACAGTATTACTGAACCAGGTTCAACCTGTTACTGACTTACAGACAAACAGTCTTACTCCTAGATACACATTTTGGAAAAAGTCTTACTCATGTGCTTCAAAATGGATAAGGAAGTTGTGGTACATATGTACAATGGGATATTTGTTGTTGCTGTTTAGTCAGTAAGTCACATCTGACTCTTTGCGACCCCATGGACTCTAGCCTGCCAGGATCCTCTGTCCAGGGATTTCCCAGGCAAGAATACTGGAGTGAGTTGTCATTTCCTTCTCCAGGGATCTTCTCGACCCAGATCAAACCTTCGTCTCCTGCTTAGCAGGTGGGTTCTTTACCACTGAGCGACCCGAGAAACCTGCAGTGGAATATTACTCAGCCACAGAAAGGAACGAATTTAAGTTAGTTGAACTGAGGTGGATGAACCTAGAGTTTGTTATACAGAGTGAAGTAAATCAGAAAGAGGAAAACAAATATCGTATATTAATACATATACAGGGAATCTAGAAAAATGGTACTGATGAGCCTAATTGCAGGACAGGAATAGAGACTCAGATGTAGAGAATGAACTTGCGGACACAGTGGGGAGAAGGAGAGGGTGGGACAAATTGAGAAAGTAGCATTGAAATATATATATTACTATATGTAAAATAGATAGCTAATGGGAAGTTGCAGTATAACTCAGGAGCTCAGCCTGATTCTCTGTGACAACCTGGAGGGATGGGATGCGGGTGGTGGTGGTGGAAGGGCAGCTGAAGAGGGAGGGGATACATGTATTCTTGTAGCTGATTCATGTTGTTGTATGGCAGAAACCAATACAGCATTGTAAAACAATTATCCTCCAATTAAAAATAAATTAAAAAAAAAAAGAAACACTGACAAGAATGTTCCAAGAAACATTGACTAATAAGAGCAAAAATTGGAAACAACCCAAATGCTCATCAACATCGTATTCAATTAACTCATTTTGCTGTGCTTACCCACTGAGATACTGTTTGGCTATGAAAAAAAAGAGTCAATAACACCACATACAGGAGGGTGTGCGAGGTGTGTTTAAGAGCAGGGTTTCTGCCTGGGTTCAAAATCTGGGTCTCCCGCTTACTTTGTGACCTTGGGTAAGTTTCTTAACCTCACTGCTCATCAGTTTCCTTACCTGTACATTGGGGTAAATGATAATGTCTGCCTCATAGGGTTGTTAGAAGATTAAAGGAGTTAATATTTGTGACATGATTAGGAGAGTGACTGGCATGTAATAAATTCTAGGTAAGTGTTTGTTAAAAATGCCTACATCAATATGGGTTAATCTTAGAAATACAATGTCCAGTGAGAGAAGCAAAACACAGAAGAATGCATATAAAATGATTCCATTCATGTAAAGTTCAAAAGCATGCAAAACTAAGTGGATTGCTTAGGGATGTACATATAGATGTTAAAATTATAAAGAAAATTAAGGCGATGATTGCCACACACAAAAAATCTGTATAATGGTTACCTCTAGAGGTGATGGAGTAGGATATGGTAGGGAAGGAACTCTTTAGGAGCTTCCAGAGTCCTCAAAATGTTTTATTGTCTAGCCTGAATAATGGTCCCAAGAATGTTCTTTTAAAATAATTATTATTTTAACTGTGTGTGGATTTTTTGCAAATGTATATACTTATTACATATCAGATAATACATTTTTTAACAGATTTTGTGAGTTGTTATTTTCTGAAAATATTTCTGATTTGATCTGTTATTTTAAAATTACCTAAGAAAATGCCAAACCCAAAGTAGCAAGGTGACATTTAGCAGGCATAAATGTAAATTCCTACATTTGAGTTAAAAAAAAAAAATAACCTGTTCAAGTACAGAATTTGCACACCTGCTTGATACTTGTTCCTCTATAAGACTTTGAGCTCCAGTACAGTGTGGTCCTTGCTTCTTACTGAAGGTGACATTTCCGTAGAGCCACGTTTAGTGAACTGTCCCATTTAGATAAGACTATGCAGTGATTTTGCTCAGCTATTCCCAGACCTGATTGTCCCATGTGCAGAATACTGTGCCCCATCCCTGGGGACTATTTTAAGGAAGATACTGACCATGGATGGAGCATCCTCTGTGATCAAGATGTTTAAGGATCTGGAAACTGGCCACTTGTAAGAGTATCCAAGGAAGTGGGGATGTTTAGTTTGGCGAAGAGAAGATGTAGGGAGAGAAAGGGTGTCTTCCGTCATTAGAAGAGGAAATCAGCTTTCCTTGTTGTTCCACAAGTCAGATGCCTTCCGTGTCTGCTGGTGGAGGCAGGTTTCAGCTCCTGGTGGCTGGAGACTTCCAAACAAAAGCTGTGGGCTCTCCTTTAGGCTTGACTAGAGTCTTGGTACCTGACGTGTGGTTCCAGGCCCAGCAGCATCAGCGTCATCCAAAGCATGTTAGAATGCAGAATCTCAGGCTCACTCCACACCTATGGAATCATCTGTCTTTTTATCAGGATTTCCCTGGGGATTCATTTACACATTAAAGTTTGAGAGGCACTGGCCTAAATGTTTCTAAGATCCTTCTTTGTAATTCTTAGGATTCAGTGATTTTATTTAAAGTATATGCTCAACTGAAAATTACCAGTTCATATGTGACATTATTGATTTTAAAACCTTGACTGTAGTTAATAATAAGGTATTTTATATTTCAAAGTTATTGAGACAGTAGATTTTATAAGAAAAAATAAATTTGTAAGTATGTGTGGTGATGGATGCTAACCAGACTTCCTTGGGTGATTATTTCACAGTATGTGCTATGCTTAGTCATGTCCGATTCTGTGTGACCCTATGTACTGTAGCCCACCAGGCTTCTCTGTCCATGGAGATTCTCCAGGCAAGAACACTGGAGTGGGTTGCCATGCCCTCCTCCAGGGGATCCTTCCAACCCAGGGATTGAACCCAGTTCTCCTGCACTGCAGGTGATTCTTTACCGACTAAGCCTCCAGGGAAGCCCATTTCACTATATATATATATATATGTGTGTGTGTGTGTGTATATATGTATGTATGTATGTATGTATGTATACACACACAAATATCAAGTCACTGTGCTGTACACCTGAAACAAATACAATGTTGTATGTCAGTTATATCTCAATTTTTAAAAAGTAAAAAATAAATGCCTGAGTATGTTACTCAGTATGTTATAAAACCAAACAAGTTTTTGTTGCTAAATTAGTTTGAAATTTTTATGTCCATTTTCCCCCTAAAGTAAATGTAGTGTTGCTTGTGTTTTGGGGCACCTTATAACAATTACAATATAATATGTGATTTTTTTTTCTTTTGAATATATAGGACGAGATTCTTATTTTAAAATTGTGTTAATTTATTCAAATTTTTCTTCTGTAGTCTTTAAAATTTGCAGAGTGGATTAAGGTTCTGGATACCTCTTAAGAATGCTCAAAAGAGACGTTTAAATGGTAAAAATATATCACATTGATTTTGTATTTTTTTTGCTTGTGCATATTCCATATTTTGACCTTATAGGAACCTTCGAAGTCTGAATATTTATAGTGATTCTCCACAGTGCCCTTTATCTTTTAGATACTAGATCTGAGATCAAGTAAAATAGTTTTACCTTTTTCCCCCTCAAAAGATCATGACTAATTTAAGCTCATTTCTTATTTTCCTTAAAGATTTGCTACTCGTCCTTTTAACTGATGAAGTTCAAGTGGAACCCATGATTCATTTCATCCTTTTCCCTTTATGTAATTAGTCATTTATTCTTTTGATGTCCACAGTAAAACTAATACTTAGCATGATAGTCTTAAGATTCCAAAATAAAAAAGTTCTTAAATGACTTACAATCAGATATAAAATATGCTTTACTGTATGGCAAAAATGAATAGGGAAAACTTCTCATGAATAAAAGATGTTTTTTTTAAGGCCATATAACCATGAGTTACTTGGCTTAAGCACATATTTCCAGATCTGTTTTCCTTTAACATGTAGGACAAAGAAACTGTGCTTTGATATTTGGCTTAGATATTATTAGGTGATATATGTCATCTAGATAAGATAAGATATGACAAATGGCTTTATAAAATGTAAGGTACTATAGGCACTTTATTAACTTCAGTGCATGATAATCCAGTTTTCACTTTAATTTAGCAGGGTTTCCCCTCCTTTTCTGGAACTGACTTAAACAAAATCTAAATTCCATCTTAGTGTGAATCTTTAAGTTTCGATTTCTTTATCCATAAATGATTTTGAATAGATGTCACCACGGGTTATCATATTAGTAATTGAGAGGTGGAAGGCTAGACTGTTTTCTGTAAGCTTGCTTGCTTGTTTTCTTTACTTGTTCATTCATTCATCATGAATATATACTGAGAACTTTCTGTGTTCAAAGCTCTGGGCTGAGTGCTCTGGTAAGACATTAAATGAATAAGCCAGTCCAAGGTCCAAAATTATTTGTGATTTATAAATTTATTTTTAATAATTATCATACTTTTCTGAATTTTAGAATGTTTGATCACCATTTTAAATACTGAGTAGACATGAGATCGATGGTGAACTTGATAGCTGTTAAAGATACAATTGTCTGAAGTATATACTTCAGTTTTTAAGAGCAGGGTTGAGGAAGAGTACTGCATATCCATATAGAGTTTACCTGATCTCAGATTTTTTTCAGAATTCTTTGCAATCACATACTCCAGTCTAGTCTGTGCTGTTTAATACGGTCGCCACTTAGCTGCACGTGGATTTTGACCACTTGAAATGTGGCTGGTCCAAGTTAAGATGTGCCACAAGTATAAAATATACACTGGATTTCAAAGATTTAGTACAAAAAAAGACAAAGTACCTCTTTAATAAGAATGTTGTTTACCTGTTGAAATGATAATATGTAAGATTAAATGTTTTAAATTTTATCTATTTCCTTTTACTTTTTTAAATGTGACTACTAGAAAATTTTAAGTTACGTATGTGGCTCACGTTTTATTTCTGTTTGAAAGTGCTGGTCTAGATTCTAAAGTGTAGAGTGATTGAGAGCTCTCAGAGAAAAATATCAGAGCTTACTTAACACAGAGTTTTAGAGATGAGATACCACTGACAGAATCCACTCACTCAAAAGAAGAAATCTCAGTCTGCACCTTTGCCCTACTTTGAGACATGCCTGCTTTCCTGAGCACACAAAAAGAGCATTGGTAGAACGAGCATTTTAATATCTGCAATGTACAGAGTATTGAAGGGGATTAAAATAAATATCACACAGGTCCCTTCTTTTAGGAAAAGATCCAGCCTACTGAGGAGACAAGATATGAGCATATGACTTGTTATATCATAGAAAGAGAGAAATAGCTATTCAACACTCTGATCCAAGAACTTGGTGGAAGCACTCAATGGAAAAGGAAAGAAATGTCACCATGGCAGGGAGGGGTGCGTTGACTGGGTGCTCAAGACTGGGTAAGATTCCACTGGGCAGAGGGAAAGGGGCATGGTGGGGTAGGAAGGGGATTGAGTGGAAACAAGCAAGAAAAGATGGAAAAGCACAAGGCGATCGAGAGGTCAGCTGAGTCCGAGGATGGAGTGTAAGGTATAAGTAGAATAACTGTTGCATATCTTTGTTAGAGTTTCCCAGGTGGCCCCCATTGTAAAGAATCTGGCTGCAATGCTGGAGATGTGGGTTCAATCCCTGCATCAGGTAGATTCCCTGGAGAAGGGAATAGCAACACACTCCAGTATTCTTCCCTGGAGAATTGCATGGACAGAGGAGTGTGGCAGGCTATAGTCCATGGGGGTTGCAAAAGAGTCGAACACTACTTAGCAACTAAACAACAGCAAATCTTTGTTAGAAAGTCCCTTAAATAACAAAATTGGTAATACTGTATTTCCAGTCACATTTATACTTACATTTGTATACAATCTTATAACTTAAAGAATTCTCAATAATATAGTATCATTTAATATTTTAGGCAACAGTGATAAGCATTTTTCTTTTTTTGCTAAAAGTACACTGTTATGTCATTTGCTTTTTGCTGTTGACTCCATTTTATAGAAGTAGAAAGCAGAGAAGCCTCACTTGCATAATTAATGATAAAATCTTGAATCTGAATTAAACTCTCTAGCTCAGTTTTGGAGAAGGCAATGGCGACCCACTCCAGTACTCTTGCCTGGAGAATCCCATGAACAGAGGAGCCTGGTAGGCTGCAATCCATGGGGTCTCGAAGAGTCAGACACAACTGAACAGCTTCACTTTCACTTTTCACTTTCATGCATTGGAGAAGGAAGTGGCAACCCACTCCAGTGTTCTTGCCTGGAGAATCCCAGGGACGAGGGAGCCTGGTGGGCTGCCATCTATGGGGTTGCGCAGAGTCGGACACGACTGAAGTGACTTAGCAGCAGCAGCAGCAGCTCAGTTTTACTAAGCTGAGCCACTCTGAATTGCATACCTGTAATTCTGTTTGCTTTGCCTGTTTTTGAACTTTATATACATGGAATCATGCAGCATGCACTGTTTCATGTCTGGCTTCTTTCATTCAGTGTTCATGAAATTCATTCATGTCATTGCGTATAATGGTCGATTTTTAAATTCTCAGTGCTATAGAGTATTCCATTGTATGAATATACCACTGTTTGTCTATTTGTATAGTTTTCAGTTTTCTGGCCATTCTGAATGGCATTGCTGTTGAACATTCCAGTACATATCTTTGGGTGAACACACAGTGCGTTTCTGTTGGGCATATATGTAGAAGTATAAAAGCAGCTAAATTATTAAATTGTCTTGAAAATGAGGCTGAAATTTGGCTTTTTGATACTCTTTAGAAGAAAAGTAAAAGCTGCAAACTTTTAAAAAACTACTTAGAGTTGGCTTACAATATTGTGTTAATTTCTGGTTTACAGCAGAGTGATTCATTTATATATATTCTTTTTCATATTCTTTTCCATTATGGTTTATTTCAGGATATTTAATATAGTTCCCTGTGCTGTCCAGTAGGACCTTGTTACTTATCTATATTATATTGTAGTAAAAAACTACAGACTTCTAATCCTCAAATACTATATCAAAATAGATATCAAGGCAGCCTTTACAAAAGGATCTAAGGTGTAATAATTTTTCTGCTTTTAACACATTTTTGGATGGAAGCATGAAAATAGTAAACTTTTTCATCTATATAGAATTTGAAAGGGGCAACCAAGTGGCGCAGTGGTAAAGAATCTGTCTGCCACTGCAGGAGGTGCAAGAGATTCGGGTTCGATCCCTGGTTTGAGAAGATCCCTTGAAGTAGGAAATGGCAACCTACTCCAGTATTTTTGCCTGGAAAATTCCGTGGACAGAGGAGCCTGGTGGGCTACAGTCCATGAGGTTGCAGAGTCAGATGTGGCTGAGCGACTGAGCACACATACACAACATATGAAAAGACTGAATTTGTATCACTAAGGTTTCTCTTACACTTATACTTTTTTCCTCCAAGAGAAGTTCTGGCAGATAAATAGTGGATAATGAAGATGAGATTGTTACCAGGATGACATTATACTAGGGTATAATGAGCAATAAGTATCTGGATTATGTTTATTGGGAGATGAGGAATTCGAGGTGCAGGTAAATGGTAGGAAATTACATCCCAAAATCTATAATGAAAGCTGCAGTTCTCAAAACTTTATTGAACTTTCCTCCAACCCTCCCTCTTTTGTTTAGGGGAATCTTCAGACAATCAAATTTGCATTCTTGCAAAGAAGGCAATTACAAATTCCCCAACCTGTTTTTAGGGGGAAAAAAAACCCATAAAACAAAGGCAGACATTTATCCAGAGGCATCCTGTGTGAAGGAAGGGTAGTTCTATGATTTGCCAATAGAAGACTTCAGTCTTTGTAACTTCTTAAGGTTAATGATGATCATTTAAAGATAGATGTTTTATGTTTAGACTGACCAGAGTTGTTGAACTTAAATTGACTGGGCAGAGGAAGAAATCTTTCTTTTTTCTGTGCTCTGACTCAGGGTGGCCCTAGGCAGGTTACTAGGCAAATGGATATGTAGCCCTGGTGGACAAAGAACATTGTTGCGGTTATTGGTGGTAAATGAAAATTATTTTAGAGTGGAGAAAAGGGCATTAACTTAGGACATATCAGTTATGGACTGAAAGTTTCGTTCCTCTGCTGCTATGATGAACATCTCTTGCATTTTGTAGAAAGACCCCTTCTGATTATTGTTATGTCAGTGAAGTGTGATTACTGTAGCCTCCAACTACTGTGTGTACTTTGAGGGATTATGGGTATATGTGTAAAAGTAACATTTTTTTTGACGTCCACTGATGATTTCCTTAGGGTTACACGGTGTGGGTCAGCATTTGAGCTTATTCGGTTTTTCCTCTCACTTTCCAAAATCAATATCAAATGAGAGCATGTTGGGGGAATCGAGTTATTTTCAAGTCATATTTGAAGAGCAGGTGTGTTCTCTCCTGATTTACACTGCAGGTGCATTTGAATGTAACTGCCTAAAATGGCGATTAAAAAATTATTCAAGTGGAACAAAGCAAAGTTTTAAAAATGACTTGTAAACAGTTGCTCTTATTTTTTTTTCCTGTTTTCTCTCCATTTAAAATAATGTGGATTTCTGAACACTCCAAGAACCTCTTAACAATACTACTCCAAACATGTGAATTACACGCATTCATAAGATCCAGCCTTTGCATTGGTAGGACAGTGTAGCGGGGGTCATAGGGCCCTGGATCTTTTCTTTGTCTGGTCCAATTCTAAGGCGGAGAATAGTCCTCCCTGCTTTTGAATCCAGTGACATCTTTCCATTCATCATTGAACACCAGGGGGAGCAGAACCACAGACCCCCCCAGAATACCCCTCACCACTGTGGGCTCCCACTCTCTGCCAGGGGGTTTGTAGCTTTAGTCTTTCAAGAGCCTCGAATATTTGATGGTGAGATCCTGTACTCAGGTAGCCAGTTATCAGGCTTGTGTGGGTGTGTTTAGAGGGGTCTCCCCTTAAGCTTAGCTTTAGGTCTTGGTGACCAAATCTAAATAACACAGGTTACTCATCACGAGTTGAAGATTTTCCCCTTTTCACATTGATGCTTCTGATATAATTTTGTACGTTGGCTGATGATGTGTGCGTACTTTGTGGCTGCTCAGATGCAGCTGGAAAGTGTGTGGGGGTTGTCTGCTTCCTCTGAGGCTGCTCCAGGTGGTCAGGTGGGGGCGGCCGTGATAAAGGTACAGCACCACTTCCGGCAGTTCGTCTTGTGAGTCTGTTCACCGGCTGCCTGAACCCAGGTCCTGGTTCTCTCCTGCACATTTTATTTTTCGCTGCTTCAGATTCGCCTGACGCTGGTTTATGACTAAGGTGGTGGTTCAAAATTCCCTTTTTATCCATAGCTATGAAAAATCTTTCCAATTACTTTGTGTCGCCATTGCCCTTTCCTCTTTTGCTGTGCGTTTTCTGTATTTTGTAAAAAAAACAAAAAACAAAAAAAACGAGGCCTGAAAAAAGATCTTAGTATCATAGAAGAGATAAAAGTTAGGTGGATCGTTTAAATCTCTCATTAGAGCAAACGTAAAAATCATTTTATGTTCTTGGCAGACCGAGTATGCGAAATGCATTTTATGTTGGAAGCTGTCGGTTATTTAACACAGATATGGAAAAGTCCATTTCAGA
This sequence comes from Giraffa tippelskirchi, assembly GCF_054371585.1. Classification (NCBI taxonomy): domain Eukaryota; kingdom Metazoa; phylum Chordata; class Mammalia; order Artiodactyla; family Giraffidae; genus Giraffa; species Giraffa tippelskirchi. The sequence goes on from NC_137283.1 coordinate 125,347,097, forward strand.
ATATTGACAGAGGATCACTAGACTTGAAAGGGGTTCATTTATTCCATCTGCCCTTCACATACATGGCTTTTGAATTTCTGCGTTGCATCACTGACTCAATGGACACGAGTCTGAGCAAACTCCGGGAAATAATGAAGGACAGTTCCAGGATGCTGCAGTCCATGGGGCGCAAAGAGTTGGACACAACTTAGCGACTGAACAACAACAGACCGTCCCTTGGAGCTGGGAGAAATGTGAACTGCCCTTGGGGGGTTTACAGTCTCCCTGGAAGGAAACCAGTGTTTATTAATATACCTGACAAAGGGATGATCTTATTCATCCTTTGAGAAAACCTTATCAGTGAGATAATAGAATAACATTTTCAAGAAAGAAGCTGAGGTGCAGAGGTGCAGGACCCATGTAGCGGAGCCGATGGGAAAGAGACAGGCCTCTGGCACCAGATCCAGTGCTGTGCGCAGCGTGTGTGCTGCCCCTCACACTTGGTCATTCAGAGGACAACTTGATTTAGGGACGTCCGGAAAGTGTTATGGAAGTTCAGAGTCAAGAGCGATGAGTGCAGCCGGAGTAATGGACGAAGACCCACTGGCTGGGTGGGAATTAGCCCTGAGCCTTAACTCGGGGTAGAATTTGTATCCAGCAGCCATGGAGGAGGAAGAGTCTCCCACCCAGTATAAATGAGTGAGGGCAGGGATGACACCAGAGGGAGGAGGACATGGCTGTGTGGGCCGTTCAGCCGGGAGCCGTGAGAAGCTAGCACTGAAGGAGTGCCCACTGTGTGAGGCACTGTTCCAGGTTCTCTGCATCAGTGGAGTAATCCTACCCTCACAGCAGCCCTCTGGGGAAGATGCTGTCAACTCTTTTAAGGGTAATGGTGGTGGCACTGGGACTCAAAACCCAGCTGTGGCTCAGAGCTCAGGCTCTGAACACTCTGCTCTGTGTACCCCTTGTTACTAGGAGATGTGGATGGTGGGGAGGTTTTTTTCTTTTAAACTTTTAATTTTGTACCGGAGTATAGTCAGTTAACAATGTTGTGATAGTTTCATATACATGTATGCATTCTCCCCCAGGGAGAATGTGTCCAGCACCGCCCTGCCCACCCCCCCCACATCCAGGCTGCCACATGATATTGAGCAGCAGAGTTCCCTATGCTATGCAGTAGGTCTTTGTTGGTTGTCCAGTTTAAATATAGCAGTGTGTACATGCCCATCCCAAACTCCCTAACTATCCCTTCCCCTCTATCCTTCTGGTGGGGAGGGCTCTTGAATTGTTGGGGACAGTGATGGAAAGATCAAGATGGCAGGGGTGGTGATTGGAAGATCACAGTGACCGTAGTGTGATGGTTGATTTGGGAAGAAAAGAAGAAGCATTTCCTCTGAGCCAAACAGGATCTGGTTGGCGCAAGTGTGTAGCAAGAGATGGAGGGGAGCTTTAACGAATCAGCAGGCCTGGAATGATTTGAACTGAAGACGTAAGGAAGGCTGTACAACTTGGAGACTGGGTGGCATTTCTGCTGTTGAAGAAACGAGTGAGATCAAGAGAGAGTCTCTTTTGAATGAGGCAGTCGCACAAGGGGAAGAAATGAAGCCTTTTGAAAGGGTTAACCATGCAGTAGAGGCACTACATGGTAGAAAACTGGTTCACTGGAGGAGAGTTGAAAATCAGGGAGAGGAGTCCAAGGGAGGGGAGAGTGATGAACTGGGGGTCCTCCACAAGGAGAGAATTGATATCCCTGGAAACAGATGATTTCTCAGCATGAGAAATCCAGGGCTTTGGGAAGTTTTCCTCAGTCAGGCAGAGGAAGGAGAGGAGCAGCAGTCAAGGAGGACACGGGAGAAGCAGCTAAGCTAGGGGAGAGAGGATAATTACAAGAGAAAATTTAAAAAGCTGCTGAGTGATGTTAGCTATTGCAGAGAGGTCAAGGGGACAAAGAATGAAAGGGGGCCATATAGTTTGACAAAGGGGAAAGGCCATCTACACTCTGTGCAGTAGGCTTGGTGGAAATCCAGGGGAGGGGAAATCCAGCTGGGCTACGGACTCTGGAGGTCTTCAGCAGACCTCCTCTTAGAGCTAAATTTACAGGTTAGTTTAGCATCACTGCAGAGTGGAAGCTTTGTAAATAGCTTGGGGCTGCTTGAGACTGCTTTTCGTCACACTGGTCCGTCTGGCCTAATCCGTCTTTCCGAACACCTAATAAATTTGGCGTTCCAATGCATTCGTTCACATAGCATTAGAGTTCTGATGGTGGAGGTGTTTAATTGATCACTGCCCACTGAAGACATCATTTGGGTGCCAATTTGATGCGCCCTTAGAGCAGTTGAGGCAGAAGACTCTTCCTTGGGAACCATGCTTTAGAAGATCATCCAGCTGCCCACTGCCTGCCCCACTTCCCAAGGCCATAGACTCACTTAATTTTTAGTCTCATTTGATAATACTGTTTGCTATAAGGAATCCAGATAGTGTCATAACACTGCCATACACAGGGCTTCTTTTCATTTTAGGGCTCCCTTATCATATAAAGTTCAACTGATACAAAAATAACCCAATTGTTTTTCCTAACTTCTCAGATATCGAGATCCCAAACTGTGTCATACATCTTCCAATGGCTGTGTCCCCTTTGGTGACAGTCCAGGATTTCCCATTTTCAGCACTACAGCTCTGAATTTTAAAGCATTTCATCCACCACCGTGGCATTCACAGTTATTTTTATTTACACTGCCAAGTTTGGAAATGCACCTCACTCTAGCATTAGTATAAAATTTTTTAGGGAGGAGAGAATAAATTTGCATTTACAAATGATCGTGGTTTTTTTATTTTAGCTTTTGGCTGGAAGCCTATTTGGTTCTTTCTTTTTCCAGCCAGTTTTTCTTGGTAACTATAACTTGGTGCATTCTGCTGTTAGAAAATATGTCTCCGTGTGGAAAACTCAGACTTAGGAGCATGTAAACGGTTTCTCTCCCACCCATCCCCCACCCCTAGCGTAGATTACTGGTAAGTGAAACTTCAAAGAGTCAGCTCTGGAAAGTCAGACCCCACCGCCCACCCCTATGGGCCCCTTGCTTCTCCTCTTCACTGCCTGTCTCTGTCATCATTAGCATCTTGACTCAGAAGCATGAGAGGGGAGAAAAAATGAAAGTCAGGTCAACTTTGTTTCTTATCCACAGTTTTGGGAAAAGTTTAATTGTCTTTGGTTGAACTCTTGGGAGTTGGTTTTTGGAGTTGTCTGGGGTTTCATTTATTCTCCAGTTCTCTTAGTTTTCAGTAAGAAAAACTGAAATTTTAGTATAAATATAATCTAGAGTTCATTGTTCTTAATGAGGGAAACTGCTTAATCATTTACTTAGGTTAGAAATCTGTTCTGATTACCCAGAAGTTTTCTGCAAATCAATTTGGTATCTTTTCATAAGTGTGATTATATAAGCATAGTCCTAATATGTTTAATACAATTTAATCTTTCATTATTAAAGTTCCTAAATATATTACTGTGCCTTATCATTATGAACATCAAAGAACTGTGCTTCATTAACCATTTTCTTTGAGTCATGGCTGGATGATTTTATAAAATACAATAAAAATGAATTACTAGAAAAATGAAATTAAAGACATCTAAAATCATAAGATTTTTAAAAATTCTTACATTCAACAGACATAAAATTAACTCTGGAAAACTGCTAAAATGTCTCTAAACTCTCCTCCCTGTTTCTGGGTTTGAGGCTGGTCTACATAGATTCTACTTTGAGTCCCACTGGAATGGGATGGAATACAGACAGCTTAGGAGCTATAAGCTGAATCCCTCAACTTCAGGTCATACCCTCAAAGTAGGTTTTGATGGGACTGTCATATCCATATTTCTTACGCTTATATTTTACACTCATTAAAGTCAAGTGCAGAGGAAAGAATCCTGTTTATTTAAATTTTTTCTATGTAAAAATATAGTTGCAGGACAATTACATGATTGTTAAAATATTTCAAATGATAATAAAGGTAAATATTGAAAAGTTTATTGCCTTTCTTCCCAGTTCTCAGATTATTTATTTTCCTTGCTCTGAATGCAATATATATATAAACATATGTATGTATGTTTGCATACATATATGACATAATTTTTTCTCTGTCAAGATAAAATCATGAATAATACTCTGCAACTTATTTTTTACTTAATATTGTGTCACAACATTTTTCCTTATCAATGATCATAAATCTAATGCCTCTTTTTAATATATGAATGTCTCTTATGGTTATAGGTGCACCATCCGTTCAGTTCAGTCGCTCAGTTGTGTCCGACTCTTTGCGACCCCAGAGATGCACTAGGTGCACCCTAGTTTCTTTAAATATTCCTCAGTTGATGGCATTCAGGAGCATCCTAGGTTTTTACCATTTCGTAAAACACCACAGTTAAAATTCTTATACACATATTCTCACTTACCCACTTTGAAGGATAGATTCCTAAGAGCTGAGTCAAAGATGATGCCAGATGACATTCCAAAAAAGTTGCATCAATGGAGAGCCTCACCAGGAAAATATGAAATACCTGGTTACCTCACTGCAGCTAGAGAGCTGGAATCTTTTCCAGATTTCCCACTCTGATGGATGAAGAGTGATTCTGTAGTTGTTTTCTTTTGAATATCCTTGATTATCAGCGAGATTGTGCCTCTTTTTGTATGTTTAAGGGACTGTTGGATTTTTCTTTTAAGTTTGGGACAGTGGGGGGACAACCCACAACAGATTTCATTTTGCTGGTCTTTTAAGTACCAGTTTTTCGTTGTGTGGTGTACTTGGTGATTGAGGTTTATGTTTGGTTTCGTGGGATAGAGGAGATACAAAGATGAAAAAAATACAGTGTTGAGTCTTGTTTTGTTTTGTTGAGTTGGCTTAGTTCTCATTTTCTTTCTCTAACATTTTTTTCTTCAAGATCAGCTTACTTACAGGAAATCCTTCTCTGTCTATTTGTGTGTAATGTAAAAAGAGCCCAGGGTGGGGCATCTTTATGGCTTGGCATACTGTACATTGTTATTCAAGATTGCCCAAGGAGTGTGCATTCACATATGTGTTTTTCTTTTAATTGAAGTAAATTTACATAACATGAAATTAACCCTCTTAAAGTATACAATTTAGTGTGTAGCCATCACCTCAATCTAGTTCCAAAACATTTTCATCACCCCAAAGGAATCCGCATACCCATTAAGAAGTCACTCCCAATACCCTCATTTTTCATCCCCTGGAAGCCACTAATCTGCTTCCTGCTTCTATGGATTTACCTTTTCTGGATGCTTCATATAAATGGGATCATACATATGATATGTGACTTTGGGGGTCTGGCTTCTTTAAGTTAGTATTATGTTTTTGAGGTTCATCCACGCTGTAGCTTGTATCAGTATTTCAGTCCTTACGACTGGATAATATTCCATTGTATGCCACAAATATACCACAATTTGTTTATCCATTCATCAGTTGATAGACATTTGGGTAGTTTCCACCTTTGGCTGTTGTGAATAATTACACATGTAAATTTAGACCCCGAGTTAGTCATACAGAGGGAAGTATGAAGGACAAGCAGGAAGGCAGCCGAGAAGAGCCTTCCAGTGGGTCTTCTAGAGCTTTCCCTTCTCTTGGTGATTGGTCATTTATAGAATCTCTGGAAGGCTGAGTCAGCCTTGGAGTCAGATTGGCAGTTTGTTTTCATTCGGCTTTAAGCTCTGGATTAAACCAAAATATAAAGCCTCCCAGTAGATCATATCCTCTGGATTTAAAAAGACATTTACTTTCAACCCTGGGGGATGGTTGTATATTTCCCCTCCTCCAAGGCAATGGGTCTCTGTAGCCTTAGTGGATACAGTGACCAGGAGGTAATATTTGTGGCAGTCCCCTCCATGGCCATGACCTCTGCCTCCGGTTTCTGGCTTGAAGCTTGAGGAATTTCGTGACCAGAGAGAGGAACTGTGTTCATGATGCATAAGGGGGTTTAGTTCCCAGCTTAGCAATCTTGGCTATGTACCTTCCAGTTTTCTCCTCTGTAAAATGGGGTTACTGATACGTCTTAAGGTTGTAAAGAGAGTTAGGTGAGATAATTTAGAATGAGCACTGTTACAGTGCTGTGTGGTCATGCCTGATGCATATTCATTTCCCCTTCTCAGAGCTTCCCTGTTCTCTGCTGTCCAATGCCTGTAGCATTACCTACCTCACACTGTTGTACTAAGAACAAAAGGAGCACATGTGCATGGCATGGTTCCCAGCCCCATGGCTGCCATGTAAGTGAACACTCAGTGTGAACGGATCAAAAGATACCTTACCTTGCAATCTGTATTTCTCATTGAGAAAACACCATCTAGTTGATTACAAGCTATCTAAATGCTTTAGGTGGTAAAGATTTCAGCTGGGTTTATTGAGTTCTTAGGAAGCTTTGTATTTATTATTACAGACGTATCTGGCTAATTAAAAGACAACCATGTTCAGGAGAGATGGACTGTAGCCAAGATCTCGGTGTGTGAGTTAGAAGTTTAGCATCATATTAGCACAAACATTAGATAAAGTTATGTTTGTATCATATTGTTGCAACCCCCCCCCAAAAAAAAATATCATGTGCACAGTGTGAAATCAGCTCTCTAGAAGCTGACACTTCTGTCTGACCTTTGAAAACAGGCGTTTAGTGCCCTGTTTCGAGTACAGTTTGGGTGTCATTATTCAGAAACCCTGACTTAGGGCAAATGGAAAGTGATTTTGGAAAAAAAGTAGCTGCAGAGAGAAGAAACTGTCTTCTACCACGTTCCCTCTTGAAAGCATACTCTGTGAGGATGAAGGCAGTCATCCCAACATGCCTGTTGTGAGGAAATGTTTCTTGGGACTTCCCTGGTGGTCCAGAGGTTAGGGCTCCCCGGTTTCACTGCCCAGGGGTTGGGTTGGATCCTTGGTCAGGGAACCAAGATCCTATAAGCTGCTCAGTGAGGCCAAAAAAAAAAAAAAGCCTTTTTGCCATCTATGCCAGTATAATTGAACGAGAAAGACTGTTGATGTTTTGTCAGATATGAAGTATGTTTTTAGTTCCAATCTTTTGTTTCTCTGACCAGATCTGTACTGATTAGAATAGTAAATGGCTCACATCAGATTTGCACATAAATATCTGAAGAAGCATTTTAGACTGAGCTGAAGTTTTGAAAGCATTTAAGAATATTTATAACACTTATCTTTTAAAATTAGAAGATCTAACACGCAGTAGTTTATTTGGCAAATTTGTCCCATGTGTGTGTGCTTTGAATTGAGCCCCAAATTCTCAGTGAACTCCCAGCCATATCCCAGGAGCCATAGGTAGATCCTGGAGGCAGGATGAGTAACCAGGAGCTCCCTGGGAGGTAGAGACCAGGAGACCCTGAGGCCCCAGCTTTCTGGGGACTTCTGGAGGAAAGTGCCTGGATTAGGGGTGCATTCATCCAGGCCTCCACCTCCACCCTAGATGTCTCAACCAGTCCCCTCCAACACGTGCAAACTGAATCAAAGTTGTGCTCATTGAAGACAATTAAAGGTGTCTTCTGTTGTTCCTGACATCTCTTTAGCACAAGGTCCCCCAAATTTTAGGTCTGTGGTGCTAGAAAATGGATTTACAATATGAAAAACTGGTATTCATTAAGAAAAGTAATTTTTTTAAAACTTTTTTCCTCTTTCTTTTGAAAAATTCACACCTAGAGGAAAGATGAAAGAATAATATAAGGAACACTTCTCAACTCTAAGTTTATGCTCATTGATCATTAACATTTGTTATTGTGTCTTTCTGTATATACTTTTGTGTATATGTACTGGGGAAAAGGACTTCTTTCATACCTCAGTCGGTAAAGAATCTGCCTGCAGTGCAGGAAACCCGGGTTCAATTCCTGAGTCGGGAAGATCCCTTGGAGAAGGAAATGGCAACGCACTCCAGTATTCTTGCCTGGAGAATCCCATGGACAGAGGAGCCTGGCAGGCTACAGTCTATGGGGTCGCAAGAGTTGGACACAACTTAGCAACTAAGCTACCACCACTATTGGGAAAGGGGGCTCATATTTTTAAAAGTTTCATTTGAAAGTAAGGCGTAGACCTTGTGACATTTTAACCCTAAACACTTCAGCATCATCTCTGAAGAATAATAACATTTCCCTCCATAACTACAACAGTATTGTAAAGTAACTCAGTTGAAAACTTCAGACAAAGGGCAAAGAGTAAAAAGGACAGAGATTGAACAATGCTGAGGTTGAATTTGAAAAGTATAAGGAGGAGAAATAGAGGGAGATCATTCAAATTCCTGTTTGGTTTGCTCAAGGATAAATTTTGTATGTACCACTGAGTCACCCATAGATGCAGATTTTCTCTGAGTATTTATTTAAAGAATTTCTTCTGGCACTCTGGAGCGTTTTAGCCCGAGTTGAAAGCTTTTCAAAGGCTTACCTGGTGGCTTAGTGGTGAAGAATCCTTCTGCCAATGCAGGAAATCTGGGTTTGATCCCTGGGACAGAAAGAGCCCCTGGAGAAGGAAATGGCAACCCACTCCAGTATTCTTGCCTGGGAAATCCCATGGACAGATGAGCCTGGCAGGCCACAGTCCGCGGGGTCGCAACAGTAAAACATGACTTAGCAACTGAACCACCACACCATAAGCTTTTCAGCCTACAAATGCATTTCTTTAGTATCTTCAGTCTAAAACTTGAGAGGTCACATCTACTTGGACTTGGGTGGTTATGAGCAGATTTCCAAGAGGATTTGTTGGTGCCAATAATCTGTTGGATTGACAATGTGGGACCATCAGTTATTACAGTCCATGATGGTTATTAATGGACAAGAGGAGGAACCATGGTAGTCCCTTCCTGACATTTCATTTAGGTTTGTCTAAAAGCTGGTATACTAGCATGCTGTTTTGAGAAATCATTTTACTAGCTTGGCAAAATGTGAAGTTTGATGTCTTCCCAGACTTTTTGAAGAATTTCAGTCTCAGGTTTCAGTTCCAGGTAAAATACTACTCTTTTAAAGCTGAACAGCAGGAACTAAGTCAAGTGGTTGCTATATATTGTATAAGCATCAGTGATTTGTGTATTTTAGAACAAAGATACCCATTTTCTTGATACCATTAGCTCAGAGACCATTAAATAAATTAAAAGCTTTCTTTGGACTGTGTCCCTGAAAACATCCATCTTTGGCAGGATTTAATATGTTACAAGAACTATGTTTGGGGATTTATTTTTCAAAGTTTAAAAAAGTATTCACTAAGCTTTGGGATGGGAATCATGTTCAGTTGTCTCTGTGGATAAGTACACCACGCATCATCATATCAGGTAGGAGAAAAAAATGTGTTTCCTTTAACAGCAGATACGTCATAGAGTTGTTTGACCCATGATTTTTCATAAAAAGGTCCATTTTCCGTAAACCCTCGTGTTTACCCAGTACGCTGAATGTGCTAACTGGCCTCCCACTGATCAGGCAGGAGGGAGATATATCCCAGAGAGTTTGAAACTGTGTATTTTATCTTTCATTCCCTTTTTCTTTTTACTCTTTTAGTATTCAGTGGCCATGGAGATTTCTAATTTTAAATTCCTATTTACATATCAAATTTACAAGCTATAACTTTTAGGATAATTTTTGTACTACGTTCTGTGAGCAAATTACAACAGCGTTTAATGTAAAATGCACATGTGGTTCCTTGTGTTTCAAAGCCACGCTTTTCTGTGCCTCATTTAACTGTCTTCTGTTTCCAATTTGTGTGAGAAAGTCCCGTGTGAAATGTGAACCCTGGTTTATACAATTACTGAGAATGAATGCACATCCCTTGGGATAAAAGCCCTTGAGCTATCTTTACAGTGATCTTATGTAGAATATTTGAGTCTTTCTCCTTTAATGCCAAGTGCTCACTTTTCACATGTAAATTAAAGATGGCACTACTTGAACTTGGCCACTAGTGCGTGCCTATAATGTTGATCAGTGTCATCATGATTTTGGGCCACTCTGAGAATTTTGTTTTAAATTTTATCAGGCCCAGCTGAAGAAGGAGGATTGAATTTGCTCATCGTTCATTCTTTCTATCAGTAAGCATTCATTAAGTGTCTAGTTTGTGTCAATGCTGTTCAGAAAGGAGCAGGATAACATTGCCATCCTGGAATCACATGATAGGTGCCATGAACCAGTACTAACTGTATAAGAGCCACTTGAATGGCCTGGACTGGGGGTGTGAGGATGAGAAGGGGGCCCACAGAAGGGTGGGTTAACCAGTAAAGACATCTGTGAACAAATGAATCCCACACTGAATATTGAAAGAACATGTAGTATGTTCCCTCAGTTGGACAAGGGTAGTGGAAGGAGCATTCAAGGCAAAAGGTTTGTATAAAGTTTTAGAAGCATAGAACATATACCACGTTCTGTGAATTTCAGATAGTTCAGTATGACTAGAGCTTGGCGACATGGAGGAAGATCAGGTTCAAACATAAATGGGAGCCTGACTATGAAGGATCTTATATACTGTTCTAAGGAAATGGACCTTTGTCCTGTAGGCAGTGAGGAACCACTTCTGAAATTTCAATGAATTATCTTGATCACATTTGTGCTTTAGAAATATTGCCTTACAACTATGTGGAGATGTGACTATGGGAATGGATTCAGAGGTCCTAGGATCAGCTCCTATGCTCCTGTAGTAGTCCATGCGGAGAGTGAGGGAACAGTGGGGGTGGGGATGGGGATTAGGAGGTGATGGTGCCAAGAGTCAGCTTCTCTGGTAGCTCAGCTGGTAAAGAATCCTCCTGCAATGTAGGACACCCCAGTTTGATTCCTGGATCGGGAAGATCCCCTGGAGAAGGGATAGGCTACCTACTCCAGTATTCTTGGGCTTGCCTGCTGGCTCAGATGGTAAAGAATCCCCCTGCAATGTGGGCAACCTGGGTTTGATCCCTGGGTTGGGAAGAGCGCCTGGAGGAGGGCATGGCAACCCACTCCAGTATTCTTGCCTGGAGAATGCTATGGAGAAAGGAGCCCTGCGGGCTATCGTTCATGGGGTCGCAAAGAGTTGGAGATGACTGAGCGACTAAGCACAGCACAGCCTGGAGAGAGAGGAACTAATTGAGGACAACTCCCAGCTTTCAGTGACTGCATGGGCGACGTCATCAGCGTCAGGGTGTTCAGTTAAGTCATAAGACTGGGGGGAGGGTTGAGATTAATGTGAGAGACAGAACAGAGAGAACCAACGATAGAAGCCCTGGGAAGTGGATATTTCAGGAGGAGGCCAATAAAAAGAAGCCTTAGAAAGAATGGTCTGCCGGAGGAGGAAAACTTAAAGATAGGATGTCCTAGAACCCAAGGCAGGAGTGTCTAGAAGGAAGGAGTTATCAGTAGTGTTAAGCATTTCAGAGAGGTTGGCAAGGGTTCCAGGATATTTCAACTTGTAGGTTTGTGAGATCCTAGTGAGAGAAGTTGTGGTGTAGTAAAAAATAAGAAATAAATAGTTCCCTTATACCACTCTTGCAAGAAGATGAGATGGGAAGGGAAGGAAAGAAAGAGGGTCAATGAGCATTTTTAGATCTTAGTTTTTAATAGCTAAGACATGGAAGCAGCCTACGTGTCCACTGACAGATGAGTGGATAAAGATGTGATATATGTATACAGCAGAATATTATTTAGGCATAAAAAGAATGAAATAATGCTATTTGCAACAACGTGGATAGATTTAAGAGATTATCAAAGTAAGCGAGATAAATCAGAAAGAGAGAAATGTCACATGATACCACTTATATGTGGAATCTAAAAAATATGATACAAATGGGGACTTCAGTGTGGTCCAGTGGTTGAGAATCTGCCTGCTGATGCAGGGGACATGGGTTTGAGCCCTGATCTGAAAAGGTCGCACATGCTACAGAGCAACTAAGCCCATTGCCACAACTATTGAAGCCCACGCACCCTGTGCTCTGCAGCAACAGAAGCCACCACAATGAGAAGCCCTTCTACTGCAGCAAAGACTCAGCAACAAAAAGTAAATACATAAATTAGTTAATTTAAAAAAATGATGCAAGTGAACTTATTTACAAAACAAAAGTAGACTCACAGACATAGAAAACAAATGCATAGTTACCAAAAGGGAAAATGCGGGAGGGATAAATTGGGGGTTAAGGTGGTGCTAATAGTAAAGAATCCACCTGGCAATTCAGGAGATGCAAGAGACCCGAGTTCAGTCTCTGGGTGAGGAAGATCCTCTGGAGAAGGAAATGGCACCCCACTCTGGTATTCTTGCCTGGAAAATCCCATGGACAGGAGAGCCTGGCGGGCTATAGTCCATGTGGTCACAAAGTGGTCAGACATGACTGAACTACTGAGCAGACTGAAAAAGAATAGGTGTATATATGTATGACTGAAGCACTTTGCTGTATACCTGGAACATTTTAAATCAACTACACTTCAATAATTTTTTTTAAACTTAGTTTTTTAAGTTTGAGAATCTTAAGCATGTTCACATACTAGAGTACATAGAATCCAGAAGAGAGAAAGAGGAAGGAGACAATTAATGGAATGATGTCTCTAAGAAGATCTGAGGACATATTAGCTGGAATGCATGGAGAGATTAGCTTTGGACTAGAGAAGGAACAACTCTTCTTAAAAGAATACAGGAGCAGAGGAGGAAAGGTAAGTGTGCATTTGGGTAAGTGGAAGGAGGAAAGGGAAAGTAGGACTTGAAATTTGAAAGTTTGAGAAATATGGTGTCCATGACCATGAGATGTTTATATCTGCAGCTGAAGCATAAGTTGTCTCACTGCCCACTTGGTGCCTCTCTGGGGCCACCTCTGCATTGACTCTAGGACCACCCTGAGCCCCTGGGCTCCTCCCCATCAATGACATGGAGGTTCCCATTGTAGCCTCATTCCTTTGGGATGCAAGATTTTTTCAGTGGGCCATGTTGGCTTGAGAACTCACATTTGCTTGACCAGACCTTTCTTGGAACTGTGCAGCAGTCTGAGACTTCCCATTCATTCCTCCTTCCTTCCCTCTCACTGTCCACATTGCAGTCCGAAGGACCTCTCACCTTCTCTTGCTCCCTCCTCCAAACAGATCTTCTGTGTTTCTAATACTGTCTTGGTTCCTACTTCTCGATAGACCCAAAAAAACTAAGGCAAAAGCGTGGTCAGAATTTGGGTATTGTTAAGATAAAGTTAGCTGCTTATAAAGATAACCCCCCAAATCTCAAGGTCCATAATGGGTGTTAATAAGTGGCACAATGGGTGTTAATAAGTGGCATTCCTCCTGGTTGTCCTTCGGAAATCCAGATTACTTTTATTTTGTAGTTTCTCCATTTCTAGCGCATGGCTTCCACAGTTATTGGGGGTTTTACATCACATCAAGAGAGGAGGAAAGAACATGGAGGATCACACATGGGAGATTTTTATGGACCAGGCCTGTAAATTAGCATCATCACTTTTGCTCACATTTGATCAGTAGATCTCAGTCACATGTCACCAACTAACTGCGTGGGAGGCTGAGAAATGTGACATGACCTAGCTGTGTGCCAGGAAATATTATATTTCACAAAATAGCCCCTCTAGGAAACAGGAGGACCAGCTGAGTAAGGGGACCTGATGCTTGAAGCTCAGATGTATACCAAATCCCACAATGACATTATTTTTTTTTTCCTAGCAACTTCAACATTCAGTGACCTGTGGACAAACAGAGAATGCAGGTAGATGACTTAATTCAGTGTTTGGAGGTTCTCTTATTTCAAAACTAAGCAGCTTTTAAAGGAATCATGAGGCAAGTTTTCATTGGTAAATGTGTTTGCAAAGTCTCAGTACATTTTGGATTGATGGGAAAAAGTCCTGGTCACAACATACATCCCTCTGTGGTTTCCTGGTTGTGGTCTGAGACCTGGACAACTAGCCAGGATCTTCCTCTTCCTTCTTGCTTCATGCTGGGGCCTTCTGAGGCTGAGCCCTCAGTCAGAGAGTATAACTTACAGGGAGAGGAAGATCATTTTTCAAAGTCTGTTGATCCTTCAGGTGAAACATGTATCCTGAGTCCTTCTCCAGTGTAGATTCATGAACCCTGCTTCTTGCCAGCATTCTCCCTTACCTGCTCTTCTGGTGTATGTAGTACTCCTTTGCTTGTTTTGCTTTTGCAAATTTTGTTTATTGTGCTTTCCCTTTAGAAGTCTTCTCTCTTCTCCATCTCTTTTCACTTCCCTTTAATGTTTGCTAGTCGGAATCCTAGACATCCTGTCTTCTCAGGGCCAAGTCACATGACACCTCTTCCACTCTCTCTCCCCATTTACCACAGCTGAGCCCTGCTTTTCTCCTTGGCCCCTCTTGGGTCTTGGTTTCATCATTCAACTGCCAGTTGGATGCTTTGGCAAGTAGACACTTGTATATGAGTCTTTCATCCACTAAACTGAAAACTCATGGATGCTGGGTGTGCATTTGTAGTACCCCCTACCCCTAGCACTGTGTCTTGCACAAAGTAAAATTTTAATAAATAATTGTTGAATGGAAATGAATAAATCTGGCTGATGCTGGAGAGGCAACAGCAGACAGATAATGAGGTTGAGTTGGGAACATCAGTCTTGTGTGGCCACACATCACTTGAAGAATATAAAGTATTTTAAAAAAACAAACAAACTCAAACATCTCAAATAGTGTGTTAGAAGAGAGGGAATGGTCTATGGTAATTTCATGCCTCTCTAACAATGCTAGGGATTCTGTTTCTATTATATATAGGGGCTATACAAGGGGTCATATTATGGTTCTGAATTTTGTGAAGGCTATTTCCACCCATCTGTTGTTGAGAAAGTCAGTCAATTGATTGGGAACCAACTATTTTTTAACAGTCTTGACTTACTTTGGAGTGTTCACGGAGGCAAATAGAGATTTTGGTTGGCTGTAGGGAATCTAAGGTATATGAATGCTCAGCTGGATAGGTTTTTTTCTCTTTTTACTTAAGATTTGTGCAATTTATTCTACATAATTTGCATCTCACTTTAAATTTTTTGCAAAACTTTAGTAAGTTATGGTGATTCTAAAAAACTCTTAATTAGTAAGGTCATGCAACAGCACCCAGATTTTAAAATTTTCTTTGAAGGGAAAATTACCTTAGAAAGAGGTCCATGTTAAAATGTTTGGAGAAAAAATTCAAATGGAAGATTATTAATGTTTTTATTTAAAAAACTGTATGCACACCTATGTGTGGGTTTAGAGGCAAATGCAAAATAAATTTCTGGAAGGAGAACAAGTTGTTTACAATGGTCACCTTTAGATAAATGGGGGACTTTTCACTTTCTTTTATTTTAAAATATATTTATTTACTGGCTGAATCGGGTCTAGGAAGATAGTTTAGAGTTTGAAACATTACAGTAGCTCCTCAGGCCTTTTAAAATGTAGTAAAATACTTGTAAGCAGAATATAGTGAGTTGACAGAAGACCTCTTTATACAGCTAGAATATATCAAGCTGCTGGTTCCTTTGCTGTGAATCCCCTAGCATGTTGGTTTTTGTTGGTACTGGATTTTATTGCTTTTGCAGTTGCAGTTGGTTTGTTGTAGGATTAAAGCCAAGGAAAAAAAACAGTTTTAAATATAAGGTACATACTTTAAATATAAGACACAGACAGTATAAGTGATGTACCCTTTTTTGGCTATAAGTCCTTTTTTTTTTCCTTATAGCCAAACCTATTGCAAGTTCAAAGATGGAGAGCAGGCAATTAAAATCTGGCCTGAAATCCCCCCTTGTTGACTAAGCTGGCAGGGTGTCACACCACTGGGTGACCCAGGCCTTACACACAACAGGTTATTTATCACCACTTATTTTATTAGCATAACTTAATATATTGATTTCTTAATGTTTGGCAAATAGTGTCAAGTAGTTTTGAAAAGATCAAGGAAGACACACAGTTATTTTTTCACTAATCAGTTATACTCTACTTAATCGAGCCTTTCTGTAGGGAGCATTTACTTGCACTTACCAACTATCTGCCAAACTTTGTGCTCAGTATTGAGATTATAGTCTATTGATTTGCTTCTCTCTCTGTATTTCTCTAATATGTCTTATCTTTTGGGTTTTGTTTCTGGCTCTAGAGTCTTTTACTTTAAGCACTTTTATCTGGTTGTGATTTGTTGCCTGCATTTAAATTTTTATAAATGGATATAGGTATTTTGAAAGCAATATTTTTCAGGATGCCAAAAAGTAAGAAAAAATTAAATATACATCCCATTACTATGTGCAAATGGTCTTTTGGAATAAGAATTATTTGTATGTTGAAAGCAACTTGTGCAGTGATAGCTTTTAAAAAATTGTTCAGCAGTGATGCTTTCATTTAATTCTGTGTACATATTGTGTTGGACCACAGAAGTCCTTTAGGATGACTGGGGCTTCTGTGTGGCCAATTTTAGGTCAAATATGAAATATATGGTGTAGCTACTGCTGCATTTCCTCTTTCCAGTACACTTGGACTTGTCCATGAGATGTATTAAAAATTGTTATTTCAGCTTGGGTTGCCCTTTCATTCATAAGATTGGCTAGAAAAGAAGAACTCTGCAATCCATGATGAAGAAAATCTGTTAGTGCAGCCCCAGGCTAGTTCTTGGTGTTTGATTCATGAAGAGTGTGGCATTCTCCCCGATGTAATTACCAGCTGTGCAAGTGGGCAGGAAGTTCAGTGTCTTCAGGTTCAACACCATCAGATGCAGATGCTTCCTTTAAGGGCTCCTCATTTCTTTTATTTTTTCTCTTTTTAAAATAAATTTTTATCTCATATTGGAATGTATTTGATTTACAGTGTTGTGTTAGTTTCAGGTGTGCAGGAGAGTGACTAGTTTTACACGTATATATATCCTTTTCCATTATGATTTATCCCAGGAGATTAGACATAGATCCCAGTGCTATACAGCACGACCTTGTTGTTTACCATTCTAAATGTAATAGTTTTGCATTTACCAACCTCAAATTACAAATAAGGGATCCTAATTTCTATGTTGCAAATAAAGCTAACAGTTCTCATGGCAGATCTTCAGTTATTTGAATAAAGACAACACCATAACCTCTGTAAGTCTTCTTTTTCCAAGCTATTCATGCTAAATTCTCTTTCAATCAGTTCAGTTCAGTTGCTCAGTCGTGTCTGACTCTTTGCAATCCCATGGAGTGCAGCACACCAGGCCTCCCTGTCCATCACCAACTCCTGGAGTTTACCCAAACCCATGTCCATTGAGTTGGTGACGCCATCCAACCATCTCATCCTCTGTCGTCCCCTTCTCCTCCTGCCTTCTGTCTTTCCCAGCATCAGGGTCTTTTCCACTGAGTCAGTGCTTCACATCGGGGCCAAAGTATTAGAGTTTCAGCTTCAGCATCAGTCCATTCTCTTTAGTATTCCTCAGATGGAGTTCATTCATCATTCTGATCTTTCCCCCTCTTCAGAGTCTTTGGTTTATGAGAAGGTGCCTTAAAATGTAGTGGGAAAAATTTAAAGCCATTCTCCATGAGTAGTTTGACTAGAGCCAAGTATGATGAGACTTGGACTTCTCTGGTCTGAGAACAGTGTCTTTATTTATGCGGCCAAAGGGACATTTTGGCAGCCTGGTCACACTGCCTCTGTTGAATCAGGAAGCTGCCACCTCTGTGGATCAATTAGGCAGAACTTCACATTGGAGCCTCCATCAACTTGACTGTATTCATTTGGGCTCATTTCTGATCTCGTAGGAACTTTAAAAATCTTGTTTCTGGCATCCCTGGTGTTCTATTTTCATACCAATAGGTCTTCTGGATCTTTGTGATTCATCAGCCATTGGTGAAAGGTGCCAAATTGGCAAAAAACAAGTCATCCTCTGTCCAGGATGATATATCCATTGACTTTTGCTTTAGATAGAGTCTCATTGTCTGTGCCTGGGGAATTTGAATGATAAAGTGGGAAGAAGGCATGCTTTCTAGTCATTCCAAATTTTATTCTTAAGGGAAGAGAGGTTTTTTTTTAAAAAAAGCTAAGTAGAAAATTTAGATTTTATTAGCATAGTCTCATACATTTTAGGAGACCAGAAGTGTCAGAGGAAACAAAATGGTTTACATCGAAGCCTGGTTATGACTTTCCCCTTGAGGGGCTCATAGGTGTGGGATGTGGGATACTTGTGGTTTGCCCAGGACTGTCCCAGTTCACACCTGTGTTCTGGATTAATTGACAACATCCCCTTTCACTCTTGAAAATGTCCCCTTTAGACAATACATTATGTATTCACTCTAAAGCTCTGCCTCCACTTTTTAAATAAAAAAACATGATGTTTTTTAACTACTTCTCTTTGGTTTGGGCCAGAGACCTCATGTTCCAAGGAATTTTGATTATGGAAGGTGATGTTATAAAATCTTCATCCAATTTGGCTACAGGGAAAAGACTGTCTGGCACCAAGCTGTATTAATCTTTATGTTATTAAATAAGCATAGCTGGCAACCTGAAAACTGGTGCTTCACATTATGTGGGCTTTAAAATCCTGTGATGGTGATGTTTGTTTAGGCCAGCTACTCCTGTTCTGTTACAACATAATGCTTCTTACACCATAGTTGGAAATTTGATGCTAAGCACGAAGTATTTGAACAGAGTAGAGTCTAAATAAATTATTGCCTTTCTTTCCTCCCTCCGTCCCCCTTTCTTCCTTTTTTCTGTCCTGAAATCTATGGATCGTCCTGGAAAAACAGGTCAGAGGGCATATATCCTGTCACATAAGGTTACCTTTCTGTATCAGCTGATTTATTCTCTGTGTCCTCAGGTTAACCTGAACAACACCTATAAACTGTAGAACAAAATAACTCTCCATTAAAATCCTAACAACTGTTATGAAGGCTCTTGCCTGGGGAGCTTTTTCTCACTGCTGTGAGGTGTGTTGCACTAAGGGGAAAGTTGCATCTTCATTAGTTACCCATGACTTGATCCAGGTGTCACCTTCTAAGTTAGGAAGAGAGGGGGCAACCTCACACCAAGTGCCCTAGTGACACATTTGGTTTTTAAGGGAGCAAAATTCTGAAACTGAAAGGGTTTTCTTTTTTTATGTGACTGGCAAAATCATGTTGATTAAGTCAAGCAGGTGCTGGGTTTGTGCTAAACTAGTTGATGGTTTTCAGAGTACTGAAGGGCTATTTTTAAGTGTTTCTATATTATTCTCAGCCAAGCTGCTGGATGAAAAGTACAAAGGGCTAAAAATATTTACAGTTTCAGTAATGTCTGTTTTAAAAGAAACCATCCTGTGTGATTTTTTTTTCCATTAGTAGGAAAAGCATATTATGGCTTAGAGACAAATGGTCACAAGCAGTTTATCCAGCACATAGGTTTTCAGGCAAAGTAACCATCAGAAGGGCGGTGATTTGGGCTAGAAATCATCAAAAGCTGAGAAATCAAGTTGAAGAATGAAAACAGATGTGACTATAGCTACTTTTACTGTCATAGGATGATTACTACTCTTTTCCTGCTATTAGGTGTAGGTCCTATTGAAAATAGTATCGCTTATTTTCAAAACTTTGTATATGTAAGGAAACAGTTTAACTTGTTAGGAGATAAGTTAATTGACAAGCTCCATTGTATCTGAGCTCCATCTCTTGGATACGTGACCTTGGATAAGTTGCTTTCCCCCTCAGGGTATCCATCTGTAAAACGGGGATAATAACAGCGCCTGCTTCCTAAGGTTATAGTGAGGATTAAGTAAGAGGACACTCAGAACCTAATATATAGTAAGTGCTCAGTAAATATTGTTGTCCTTGTCGTTCAGTCACTAAATTGCGTCTGACTCTTTGTGACCCCATGGACTGCAGAACACCAGACTTCCCTGCCCTTCACTATCTCCCAGAGTTTGCCCAGGTTCGTGTCCATTGAGTCCATATGCTATCTAACCATCTCATCCTCTGTCAGCCTCTTCTCCTTTTGCCTTCAATCTTTCCCAGCATCAGGGTCTTTTCCAATGAATCAGCCCTTTGCATCAGGTGCCCAAAGTATTGGAGCTTCAGCTTCAGCATCAGTCCTTCCAAAGAATATTCAGGGTTGATTTCCTTTAGGATTAACTGATTTGATCTCCTTGCTGTCCAAGGGACTTTCAAGAGTCTTCTCCAGCACCACAATTCAAAAGCATCAATTCTTCGGCACTTAGCCCTCTTTATGGTCCAACTCTCAAATCCATACATGACTACAGGAAAAACCATACCTTAGACTATATGGACCTTTGTTGGCAAAGTGCTGTCTCTGCTTTTTAATATGATGTCTAAGTTTGTGATAGCTTTCCGTCCTAGGAGCAAACGTCTTTTAATTTCATGGCTGCAGTCACTGTCCACAGTGATTTTGGAGTCCAAGAAAATAAAGTCTCTCACTGCTTCCACTTTTTCCCCATCTATTTGTCATGAAGGGATGGGACCGGATACCATGATCTTAGTTTTTTAATATTGACTACATGTATTTTTGACCTTTTGAGAATTTGTTTTAGTTTTTTCATTGTGGCAAAAAGCACACAATATCAAATGTACCCTCTTAATCATTCTTTAAGTGTATAATTCAGTAGTGTTAACTATGTTTACATTGTTGTGTAAACGATCTCTAGAACCTTTTCATCTTGAAAAACTTAAATGTTTATTATTTTTTGGAAGTTCATTTTCCTTCACAATCAGTTCTATAGCTCTGTGGGTGTAGCATGAGAATTCAGGCTCCCGTCAGGGTAGGCGTTTAGGCTGTTCTGTTCACTGTTGTCTTCCAAGTGCTGAATCCCCATGCCTGGCCCAGAGCAGGGGCTCAGTTAACATTTGCCTAATTAATGAATGAATGGATGGATAGAGGGAGAGAGATGGAGGGACAGGGAACAGTGAGGCTTCATTCAAAATACTAGATGTGTTTTTGAAAAATTATCTCTTAAACAATAAACCCATTTTTATAAGTGATCTTTAATACATATGGAAAACTGACTCCTTTCACAAGGAAATAATTTTTAACAAATAACTACTTCTTAGTTATTTATAAATTCTGATTTGGGTAGGTCAGCTTTTCTTAAACTGGAAAAAAAAAATGTACTAATGGAGACATGGCAAAAGAAAAGAGGATTTAATTAAATGATTTGTCTAAAATTTGACCAAGATTCACTTTTAAGTGCAAACTTTTATTTTTTTACTTTCATTCAGAACTGGCTGCCAGACCTACTTTTTCCTTAGGCATTTGTGAATCATCTTGTTCTTTCTTTTAGAAATCAAAAGTTTAGGTCTCGATCAGTTATTTACCAAAACTGGTGGAACACTCCCTTTCCACTGAGAGTGTGCATCACCTCTTTTTGCATCTTTTGAAAGCATGTCAGCTGAACATCGTCTAGAAATGGCCCAAACTCTGTGGGTGGGAAGAAAGGAAGGAAGAACATGTCTGTCACCTAGAACCTGCCACCTATGGAATAAATTATAGTCTTCATCTGCAGAGTTTGCATTTAAATTGTCTACTCTGCTGGGAAAAAGGTTTTTTGTTGATAGAGTTTATTTCCTTCTCGGTGAAAACAGTGTTGCTTTTTATTGCGCAACCTTATATTTTGTTTTTATATTAAAAACTTCCAGCGGCTTGCCAGGTGGCTCAGTGGTAAAAGAATCCACCTGCCAATGCAGGAGACACAGGTTTGATCCCGGGATTGGGAAGATCCGTGGAGAAGGAAATGGCAACCCACTCCAGATTTCTTGCTTGGGAAATCCCACGGACAGAGGAGCCTGGCAGGCTACAGTCTTTTGTAGGGTCGCGAAAGTCAAGCACAACTTAGCAACTAAACAACAACAACAAAATGTACCAATGAACATTTTATTTTGTATTGACGCATGGATCTTAGCAAGTGGGCACAAAATGTGCCTTACACAGTAGCTCACTGCATTCTCCCAGGGAGAGGGGACCCACACTGCCATGGACTTTGCAGTCCCGGGAGGAAGATAATGGGAAGCCATGTCACCTGCCCAGATTTTTTGGGGGCCGCATCCCAACACAGTGCCTGTATGTAACCAGGAGCAAAAGTACATCTCTCCTTTCAGCTGACAGTTGACAAACCCTCACTCTGTTTCTGTGAGCTTCCCAAGTGGATCAGCTGTAAGAATCCACCTGCCAGTACAGGAGACTGGTGTTCGATTCCTGGGTTGGGAAGATGCCCTGGAGGAGGAAATGGCTACACACCCCAGTATTCTTATCTGGAAAATCCCATGGGCAGAGGAGCCGGGTGGGCTACAGTCCATGGGGTCGCAAAGAGTTGGACACAACTGAGAAACTGAGCACACTCGCACTCTGTTCCCATGGCAGAGAGTCGCCCATCTTGAGTCATTTCCATTGTGATTCTGACCTGTTTTCTGCAAAGTGACACAGGAAAATGATCTTACCTCGTCACTCTTTCCCAGGCCACAAGACAGAGCTTACCTCTGAAACAGAGATCACAAACCTTCTGAGAGGTCTCCATTGTTTCTCTAAATGGCTGATATTTTTGTATCTGAATTCTCTGATACAAAGAGAAGAGTCTCTAAAATCTTGCCCAATTTTTTAATTCCCTCTTGATTCCACACCTAAAGACGGACAGAAACTGAATCAAAGGCAGTTCCCTGGTCTGGACTCTGAGGACAGGATACTACTCGTGAAGCAGTCCGCACATCCTACCCCTGTCTGCCCTCCCACAGCTCCCCGCTGCCCGGAGAGTCCAGCCTCCCCATCTATGCAGTTCTGCTGACCTGGCCCCCACAGGACACTCTGGTCGCATCAGGATGTTTTCCTTCATTGACCTCTTATCTACCTCTCTGACCAGAGGCCACTGCTCTTCCTTATGGCTGCTCCTTCTCCTGAAAATGCCACCCCACCTCCCACCAGCTTTTCATTTTTCTAACTCTGGCTCATCCTTCAGTCTTATCTTAATACTTCCTCCATAAGCCTTCCCTGATTCCCACCCTTAAGGAGCACCCCCATGAGTTGTTTATACTTTCCCTCCTTCTATCTTTCTTAGCCTTTATTAGAATTTTAATTACTCATTTACATCTGGATTTGTTTATTTGATGATATTCTCTCCCATTCAACAAAAAGCCCCATCACGGACCATGGCTGTCTGATCTTTGTAACATCCAGTTAGCCCACTTTGAAGCAGAAGGTAGTGGTGGTGATTTAGTCGCTAAGTTGTGTCTGACTCTTGCAACCCCATGGGCTGTAGCCCACCCACCAGGCTCCTCTGTCCATTGGATTCTCCAGGCAAGAATACTGGAGTGCGTTTCCATTTCCTTCTCTCGGGGATCTTCCTGACCCAGGATTGAACCCAGGCCTCCTGCACTGCAGGCAGAGTCTTTATCCACTGAGCTACGAGGGAAGCCCTAAGCAGAAGGTAGGAGATGGTGACTAGAAAGATCTCAGAATGAAAAAGTAGAAGCTATTCTTTAAAGGAACGAAAATTCCTCTAAGATAAGAAAAGGATAATTTTGATTACCTTAATGCACAGATGATATTAACATTGCTGTTTAATGGCCCTTAATAAATTAATTCTTGCCCAAATTCATGCCTCATGCGCTGTTCAGTTAAGTTCAGTTCAGTCGCTCAGTCGTGTCCGACTCTTTGCGACCCCATGAATCGCACCACGCCAGGCCTCCCTGTCCATCACCAACTCCTGGAGTTTACCCAAACCCATGTCCATCGAGTTGGTGACGCCATCCAACCATCTCATCCTCTGTCGTCACCTTCTCCTCCTGTCCCCAATCCTTCCCAGCATCAGGGTCTTTTCCAATGAGTCAGCTCTTCGCATCAGGTGGCCAAAGTATTGGCGTTTCAGCTTCAACATCAGTCCTTCCAATGAACACCCAGAACCGATCTCCTTTAGAATGGACTGGTTGGATCTTCTTGCAGTCCAAGGGACTCTCAAGAGTCTTCTCCAACACCACAGTTCAAAAGCATCAATTCTGCGGCACTCAGCTTTCTTCACCATCCAACTCTCACATCCATACATGACCACTGGAAAAACCATAGCCTTGACTAGACGGACCTTTGTTGACAAAGTAATGTCTCTGCTTTTAAATATGCTATGTAGGTTGATCATAACCTTCCTTCCAAGGAGTAATCATCTGTTAATTTCATGGCTGCAGTTACCATCAGCAGTGATTTTGGAGCCCCCCAAAATAAAGTCTGACACTGTTTCCACTGTTTCCCCATCTATTTCCCATGAAGTGATGGGACCAGATGCCATGATCTTAGTTTTCTGAACGTTGAGCTTTAAGCCAACTTTTTCACTCTCCTCTTTCACTTTCATCAAGAGGCTCTTTAGTTCTTCACTTTCTGCCATACGGGTGGTGTCATCTGCATATCTGAGGTTATGGATATTTCTCCCGGCAATCTTGATTCCAGCTTGTGTTTCCTCCAGCCCAGCGTTTCTCATGATGTACTCTGCATAGAAGTTAAATAAGCAGGGTGACAATATACAGCCTTGACGTACTCCTTTTCCTATTTGGAACCAGTGTGTTGTTCCATGTCCAATTCTAACTGTTGCTTCCTGACCTGCATACAGGTTTCTCAAGAGACAGGTCAGATGGTCTGGTATTCCCATCTCTTTGCATCCAAGTACTGCATTTTGGACTCTTTTGTTGACCATGATGGCTACTCCATTTCTTATAAGGGATTCCTGCCCACAGTAGTAGATATAATGGTCATCTGAGTTAAATTTACCCATTCCAGTCCACCTTAGTTCGCTGATTCCTAGAATGTCATGTGCTGTAACCATCCCCAATGAATGAGACTTTTAAAAAAGTCTCTTTTAAACTGTATCCATGTTCTTGTTATAGTAGTAGTATGCAGGTTGACCATTTATATTTGATCTTCAATCTTTATTGCAAAGTAAAAAGCAAAAGCGTTTTTATAGTATGTGACATTTGAAGTCCTTTTCTCATTTGTAATATCAAAAACTTTACTCTTAAATGGGTATCCTAAATTGACAAATACTCTTTTCATGTGTATTAAAAGGAAACTTTCATACAACTTTAACGTTAGGTTTCTTTTGAAAACTTCCACATGCAGTATCTAACAACTTCAATGCAAATCCTCATTTTCCTGATCAGATTCAGCATAATGGCCACATTGGTGTTTGAGCTGAGATACCCTGGAATATCTGTGTTCTTAGAAAAGTTGGTTATGAAATATGATATTATGAATCAGATTGTACTGTAATAGACTTGGTCATCTTCAAATGATTCCTTTAGTAAATTAAATCCATTTATATCATGTAGTTTATCTTTTCTAAATCTGAATTTTAGTAAGTACCTATTTTTCTTGAATTGGGGGTAACTCTGCAAAGAATAAGTAAATGAATTATTTTTTCATCTGTATGTTTTAAGAGAATGTGTTATTTTGCTTCAGGCAAATGTATATTAGTTAATTTACTGCCCTGTATCCGATAGCCAAGAGGGAGGGATTCGGGGAGGCCCACATAACTGATTCTCTCTTTTGCCTGAAAACTTGTTGGAACCTGTCTTAAGGAATTCTGAGCAGATGTTGAAGGATGAAACTGTGGTTTTCAGTTTAGCTGGAGAAACTTGGTTTTAGTGGATAACAATAATAAAAGTAGGACAATTCTGTTTGAAACAGATATTTTATTATAACTTGTGGAAATTGATCATCTCCACTGTACACACTGCACTTATAGAAGAACAGTAATTTACTTTGCTTTATACCTGTTTTGTGCCAGTTATTTATTTATTTTAAAGAGTCCTTTTAATGTGGACCATTTTTAAAGTCTTTATTGAGTTTGTTCCAGTATTGCTTCTATTTTATGTTTTGATTTTTTTGGCCGTGAGGCATGTGGGATCTTAGCTTCCCAACCAGGCAGGGATGGAACCCCCACTCTCTACATTGGAGGGTGAAGTCTCAACCCTGGACCACCAGGGAAGTCCCTGTTTAAAGAGCAAGAAGGTATAGTCAAGGCGCCCTAGGTTTATGTACATTTTAGCATAACTGTAAGCTCGTGATTCCTAGCTCTCACTGTTCTAGTTCAAGTTAGGACCCTCTGTTCATTCTGTTCCAGCAGTCATCACTCAGACTCAACCTACCAATTTATCACTCGAGTTTAACTTCTGTCACTTCCTTCCCACTCCTCTTCCCTTGATAGCTTCTTGAGCTGTCACCCATTCTGCTTCTTTATGCCTTGTTATTCTGTCACTGCCAGCCTCCTGTCATGGAATGAAGATCTAGGCCTGAAGATCTTAGAAACAGATTCCTGGAGAGTAGACCTTCAGAGGTTTTTATCAACTCTGTTTCCACCTCCTTAAAATTTTTATTTTCAAATCTGAAATACTAAAAATTTTAAAAAATCAGACATTTCAGATTCGAATTATTTCTAGCCCCCTCATAGTTCAGTCTGAAGTTCATCTGTGTAGGAATGGCGCTAACTAAACTAGTGAATGTTAATGAACTTGAAAAGATACACTTACCTACTTAAGAGAACAAATTACTTGCAGCCTCATAGAAATGTCCACTTATTTTTATTAATAAAAATGAATTGCATTGAAAGGAAGAGTTTGCTATCCTTTAACAATTGTTTTTAGTAGTTGATTAAAATCTGTAGTCTGTTTTCAAAGCAGAGGTTATATTAGCGTTGTTTATCCTTCATGGTTGTTGCTTGGTTAATTTCAGCAGATTAAGGCAATTAGCTGGAGCTGAAAGAACCTGGGAGAGTAGATGGGGGCTCAGGGGAGATAGTCTTGGGCTTCCCTTGTGGCTCAGCTGGTAAAGAATCCGCCTGCAATGTGGGAGACCTGGGTTTGATCCCTGGGTTGGGAAAATCCCCTGGAGAAGGGAAAGACTACCTACTCCAGTATTCTGGCCTGGAGAATTCCATGGACTAAGTCCATGGGGTCGCAAAGAGTCAGACATGACTGAGCAATTTTCACTTTCACTTTCAGGGGAGATAGAACAGCTGCTATGGAGGGGTCAAGTCCAGCAGGTGAACATGGGATGTGTCAGATATCATACCAGACCATGCTTCCTAGGGCATGACAACATCTGTGAGTCTCAGCCGGGAGCACACATCTGTATGTGCCTGAGTGTAGGGGAAGAGGAGGGTTCTTATGGGTGGGCAGTAGACACACATGGAGACCCCAGAAACCACAGATACTCTTCTGTCCACGTAGCAAGCAGTGTCCACAAGAATTTTGGACTCAGTCGTTAGCCAGGGGCTCTTGAGCAGGACTGCAGTTCCTAAGAGGGAGGTTGGAGAAATCATAGCAGAGCCCCTGCTTGACGTTCCTGAGCTTTAATTTTTGATTCCGTAAATGGAAATGATAATAGTAATTATCTCACGGGGTTATCTTGAAGGCTAATTGAAAGAATATACATGAAGACCCTAGAGTAGCACCTAGTGCCCAGTAAGTATTTAAATGTTTGCTCTTATTATATTTACATTAAAATAATAAAACAGTATTTCTTTTTAAATGTCCCACAACTGAGATTTATTATACCTCAATTTTGTTATTTTAATCAATGAAATTTTATCTGTTATAGGTAGGTGATTTCCAGAGGTGTTTTTTGGGAGGGGGAAGGAAACGATTTCAGTAGTAAATCTGTTCATAACAAAAGTATTTAAATGCTGAGAAAAGAATTTTTCATTTTTGGGGCAAATCCTTATTTTTGCTAAGTTCATAGAGTTCTTCCCCAGTGGTACCAAACTGTAAAGTTCATGGGAAAGAGGATGCAACAACTACCCCATAATATTAGGGCAGGTGAGAAATAAGGGATGAACATTGTATTAAGGCCATAATACTATTCAGAGAATGTCCTCAATGAAAAGACAATGTTTTCTTTTGTTAGCAGGATAAAAATTTCATGACCCAAAACCAAAATAGCAACAAAAACAGCAGCTTAACAATCCAAATGATTTTCAGTATCTTGATCATTTAACATTTTCTCCAAAGTCTAAACTACAGTTTGTTAAGGTTTTATTGAAATGATACCAAAACAGATTAAAAGTCAAATGGAATTATTGATATGACAGAAATCATAATTTCTCTCTTAAGAGTTGTATAAGATTTAATAACTATAAGGGATTTTAAAGATGGTCTTCATGACTAGTTACATTTTTTGAGGCTGTAAAAGTCAGGTATATTTGCTCAAAGACATCAGCTAGGGTCCTTATAAGTCTTACAAGTTTGGTCTAGCTTTGAAAGTTAACTATCCTTCACTTATCTCATAGATAATATACTAGTAGTGTTTTCTAGTCACATTGTGTTGATAAAATAAGATGCACTCCGGTAGATGGATTTTTAAACATTATAGATAATAGACTGATACAGCCACTTTGGAAGACAGTGTAGCAGTTTCTTACAGAGCTCATCATAGACTTATGCAGTTCAACAGTTGTGATTATGGACATTTACACAAATGAGTGGAAAACTTTTGTCTATACAAATCCTGTACACGAATGTTTATAGAAGCTTTATTCATAATTGCCCCAAACTGGAGGCCACCAAGGTGTATTTCAGTAGATGAATGGGTAAACTGTAGTACATCCATGCAATGGAATATTATTTGGCATTAAAAAGAGATGGGCTAGGAAGACACTCATTGGTGGGACTGATGCTGGAGCTGAAGCTCCACTACTTTGGCCACCTGATGTGAAGTGCTGACTCATTGGAAAAGACCCTGATGCTGGAAAATATAGAAGGCAGGAGGAGAAGGGGATGACAGAGGATGAGATGGCTGGATGGCATCATCACAACAGAGGACGAGATGAGTTTGAGCAAGCTCTGGGAGATGATGAAGGACAGGGAAGCCTGGCGTTCTGCAGTCCATGGAGTCGCAAAGAGCCAGTCATGACTGAGTGACTGAACAACAAAGCAAGACATGGAGGAACCTTAAATGCATATTTTTAATGGAAAAAGTCAATCTGAAAAGGGCGTACACTGAATGATTCCAACTACAAGAAAGGCCAAACTAGAGACATTAAAGAGCAGTGGTTGCCAGAACCTTGGGGGAAGCAGAGGCAGGCTGAACAGGTGATGCGCAGTGGATTTTCAAGGCAGTGACATTATTTTGTGTGATATTGTAATGGTGGCTAGATGACACTGAACGTTTTTCAAACCCAGAGAATGATGTAACATGAAGAGTGAAAGCTAATGTAAACTGTGGATTTGGGTTAGTAATAGCAAATTAATATGGATTCATTAACTGTAACAGTGGCGCCATACTAAAGTAGGATGTTAATAACAGGAGACACTGGGAGGGAGAGGACCTTTCTGCTGTATAATTTTTCTATAAACTTAAATATGCTCTAAAAAAAAGTCCACTAATAAAAATATCTTAAAAGTAACTTTTAAAAATTGGGATTGACATGTATACCCAACTATATATAAAACAGATAATAATGAGAACCTACCGTATAGCTCAGGGATCTCAGTGTTATGTGGTGACCTAAATGGGAAGGCAGTTCAAAAAAAAGAGGGGATGTATGTATACATGTGGCTGGTTCCCTTTGCTATACGGTAAAAACTAACACAACATTGTAAGGCAACTATGCTCCAAAAAAAAAAAGAAGACTGTAGTCAACTATAACAGAATAGTATCCCAACAGGGAAAAGCAAAATAACCCTGGATGTAACTTTTGTTATGGAATCTGCCCCTACCTTATATCTCTGGTTATTTTAAAAAATTTCTTTTCATTTAGCTCACATTTTATCTCTTTAGCTAGTAACGAATGGGCAGTTAAAAAAGTAAAAGGTAGTTTTATTGTTTTTGTATAGTTCCCAGTGGCAAACATGTCAGGTTGTGGGGGGCAGGTCAGGAGCAGAAGGGCTATCCCCCATGTGGCTGACAGGTTCCCTTCTTCCTGCCCGCAACCCACCCCTCTTTTCTATCTTTAGCTGGGTTCCACTTGAGTATTGACAGTAGGGGCTTCCCTGGTGGCTCAGACGGTAAAGAATCCACTTGCAATGAGAGAAACCTGGGTTTGACCCCTGGGTTGAGAAAACTCCCCTGGAGGAGGGCATGGTGACCCACTCCATTATTCTTGCCCGGAGAATCCCATGGACAGAGGAGCCTGGCTGACCACTTACAGTCCATGTGGTTGCAAACAGCTGGACAGGACTGAGCTCCTAGGCACAGCACATTGACAGCAGACAGAACCTGTGGGGTGGTAGCTTATTGTGCTTTTAGCATTATGCCACTATATTTATTTTTACACTATCTCTTTTAAAACTCACATTTTGTAGTTGAGGAAAGGAGACCCCTGGAGGAGGGAGGGTCTGTACACATGCAGTCTGACTGTAATGACCCCTGGAGGAATATGAAGGTATATGACTGTCCCACCCTGCCCCCCACCTGCCGTGGGAGTGGACCAGAAGCGGAGCCATTGGAAGAAGCTGGTCTCAGCCCCGGTGCCATGGGAGTGATCAGATAGCAGGACCCAGTTGGTTCTGACTGGGGTAGATACTACCACCCCTCAAACCAGCAGCTGCTGTTAAGTGTTATCTCAGCCCTTATAATACATTATTAAGTGACATATGATTATCACTTATGTGTATGTATTATTGTATTTTGTATTATATGAGAATCATATGTGCATTTAGTCAGCTCTTAATTTCTGGCCTTATAGAGAAGGGTGATAGAATTAAAATGCAGTATCTATTTGACTTTGGGAATAGCATTAAATTATTTTAGTAGGAATTAGCGGCTGGAGCAATATTAACATTAAAAACGTGGTGTTTTCTGTAGCCTGCAAATGTTTGTGATGTAGGAGACAGAGACTTGGTCCCTGGAAAAAGTGAAAGTTTGTCATTCAGTTGTGTCCCACTCTTTGTGACCCTGTGGACTGTAGCCTGCTGGCTCCTCTATCCCTGGAATTCTGCAGGCAGGAGTACTGGAGTTGGTTGCCATTCCCTTCTCCAGGGGATCTTCCTGACCCAGGGATTGAACCCAGGTCTCCTGCATTGCAAGTGGATTCTTTACTGTTTGAGCCTCTAGGGAAGCCTTGGTCCCTGGAAGGGTAGAGCTATTGTGGTAGTTAGTGTTTACTCCAGCTAATCTACAGAGCTAGTCTTGTACATGCTGGGGATTAATAGTTGATTTTGTGGAGACCATGGTTTTAAAAGTCTATTTGCTTTCTAATTTTGTGATAAATATTCAAGAATTTTGAACTGTGCCTCATCGTATTTAAGAATTTTGAACTATATCTCCTCTTATTTAATTTGTGATTCTGATAAGGTTCTGTTATAGTGGGGGATGAGAAATAACACTTTTCCTTATGTTCTTTTTTCTTAACATAAGAATTTTGTGAAGCAGACAGTAGCAGAGAGTTTTACAAGTCTTGACTCAGTATTATGGGTTTCATCCTCGACCAAAGCACAGGTTTTCTGAAATGTTTGAAAAATTCATCATCACAGAAATTATGTTTCAAAATCATATAATTTAAATTTTTGAATACGGTTTTCCTCCTTGAAACGTAAAACTTCCCTCATTGATCTTAGAATTACATTACAACCTACTTTACCTTTATTATGAGGCAAAATACACTTTCAAAGGGATTAGCCTATGTTAAACTTTTTAATGTTTAATAAAATTATTTATAAAAACACAGTATTTTCCATTTACTCCAAAATGTTTTGAATTAAACTTCTTTTGACCTAGCACATAACTAGTACAAATAGAACTTTTTAAGGTTACAACATACCTGTGACCTGTAAGATTAATGAATTTCTTTATTGTCCTTGCATGTCTGCAATAGTAGTAGAGGTTTGTTCTGGGATTGATTCATATATTTGTTGTTCTAATCATCCCACTATTTCACTAATGTTTATATGGTGACGTTTTAGAAATAGTCAGAATATATATGTATGTATGTGCTTATTTATTTATATATTTATGATAGAAAAACAAGCATGACCTTTGATCCCACTGGAGATAACCATCTCTCAGTCATATGGAAAATAAGGTCCATCTCTTAGTCATATAGTAAGATTTACATCTTAGTAGTTGACATAAATGTGTGCTTATTGCCAGAGATTACTGAACTATGTACATCCATATGTACATAGTTTTGGAAGCAAAAAGAGAATCGTAATGTTTTATAGAGTAGCTGTATCCCTTTACTGTCTCGCCGGGACCTTCCTGGAATTTCAGAGCTGACACCTGCCTGGTTCAGGCTCACCCATGACACTCAGTTGATCTTTCACTTGTTTCCTTTTCTAGTTGACCTTCAAACAAAAAGTTCATAGCCTCTTCTCAGCTGTTAATGTGATTTACTTCTGTCTGGAAGTCAGGATTGTTGCTGAATTCGTTGTTTGAAGGGGACTGAGGTTCTTGGTTTCATGCCAGAATGTTCCCTCCCAAGAGAACTAAATCCACCAACCCCAATTTCAAATATTCCTGGGTCTGTAGCTCATGAACATGTTAGATTCCAGGTCAAGAGACTGTTAGGCTGCTCCTGGCATATCTCATACATACTGGGTTGTCTGTTGGTTATAAGCCAGGTATCCTTATAGCACTAATCAGCAAACACCCGGTCAGTGTCTTTGAGTTCGAAAAATTTAGTGCAGCCACTAACGTGCTGTTCCTTATTAGAGACAGTATTTGAGTTAGTGATTGTTTAGCTTTGCAATTCTTATCTTTGTATTAAAACATAATTTTTCTTTATTTTCAAAATGAGGAGGGCCAATGTGTGCTTTTCAGGGTCCTGAGGCTCATGGGAAGTACATTATTAAATACAAGTGAAAAAGAGACATCTGATAAGCACCGCATATGGCAAAATTACAACTCTTAGTCCATCAGGGAAGCATTAGGTCATTGTTTCTCACACAGTGAAAAAGAGTCGTCTTGCCTTGGAAAAAGGATATATAAGTATGTTTAATTAAAAGCAATTTAGCAGACTCACAGATGTATAGAAAAACCTAGTGGTTATCAGTGGGGAGAAGTAAGTGGGAGTGGGCAAAATAAGGTAGGGGATTATGAGTTACAGACTCCTATATTTAAAATAAATAAACCACAGGGATATTTTTAAGTTATTTTTTAATTGGAGGAAAATTACTTTGCAATGTTGTGTTGGTTTCTGCCATACACCAACGTGAATCAATCATAAAGCTTCTCTGTCCATGGGATTCTCCAAGCAAGAATACTGGAGTGGGTGGACATTTCCTTCTCCAGGGGATCTTCCCTACCCAGGGATCGAACCCCAGTCTTATTTTATATAAGGCTCCCTCTCAGCCCCCCACCTCTCCCTCCATCCCACCCTCTAGGTCATCACAGAGCACCAGGCTGGGCTCCCTGTGTTATATAGCAACTTCCTATTAGCTATTTGTTTCATACATGGTAGTGTATTTTAAAAAGCAATTTAGCAGAGTTATTGTCTAGTCAGCTGGAGTGGAGGACATTAGCACCAATGGTTTTAAAGCCTTCAAGAAAGTGAAAGTGAAGTCGCTCAGTCGTGTCCGACTCTTAGCGACCCCATGGACTGTAGCCTACCAGGCTCCTCCATCCATGGGATTTTCCAGGCAAGAGTACTGGAGTGGGTTGCCATTTCCTTCCCCAGAGTATCTTCCCAACCCAGGGAGCGAACCTGGGTCTCCCGCATGGTAGGCAGATGCTTTACCACCTGAGCCACCGGGAAAGTCAAAGCCTTCAAGAGCCTCTCCCAAGCAAAACCACACTGGTTTCCTTAGAGTCCTGTCTTTATGCCTTTACCACCCTCACTTCAGTATGAAACAAGATGAAACAGTGAGAAGGCAGAGAAAGACGTTTTAGAATCAGCTTATTAAGAATGAATTTTTCTTCATAGGTATTAGTAGGCCAAAAGGAGAATTAGTATAAATAATTTTTAAAATGTACAATTTCATGTGGACACCAGCCGTTGTGCTGTTGTTTGGCTATGCAAATACTCTCAGAAATTTAATATTTTATCAAAAGGCACAACTCCAAAACTGATACCTACTGACTCGTTTCTATGGTAACTACTATTAAAATATGTCTAGCCAGTATGTGTCTTTCCATAATTTTTCTTTGAGAGTTTCGGGGAGTTCATTAATTTTACTTTCCTAACACTGACTAGATAGAGAGAATGGGAGAGAGATATAAATATGCATTTATTTTTCAATGAGGATATGAGACTATTGCAAAATTCCCTTAGATTCATATAGAATATGACTACATCCTTATGCATAAATATTTTTGACTAAAGCAGAAGTCCATTGTTTTATAAGTTTAGTTAAACTAGTGGAACCAGGTAAGTACTGGTTTCTAAGAGAGAGATGATTCTGGCTTCCTCAGTATTTTCTAGAACTTATAGGTGGAACTTTCAGATTCAGTACTTGTTGATTTCTGGAATGACCAATGTCCCTTTAAAATTAAGCTTCATTTGACTGTCTCTACAAGACCCACCAGACTTTGAGGCTTCATTTAATGGAGTTCTGACCTGGATTTAATTAACCCTCTTTGTGTCCCTTCTTCCTGGTCAGAGGTTGTTTGTGGAAGTCATAGCTTATTTCTTTGAAAATCTCAGTATTTCCCAACAGGGTCACTCAGAAAAGCTGACTACAAGGCACCCAAGGAATTCCATCACATTTTATATTTAAGATAAAATGTACTATTGATTTATTTTGAGAACTTCCCCACCTTTTTCTTAAGGCCTGACCATCACAAAACAAACAGATGTGGTCAGGTAGTCTTCTTGTGACGTAAAACATGTGCTCACTGAGAATATTATGCTTATGGCTGGGCTCATGACATTTATCTAGTTGAATTCAAAGGGAAACCATTTTGGAAGGTAAACTGGCAAGAAATAGTTACTAAGGAGACAAAACTACCCTGGGCCTGACAGGAGGGGAACCTCACTCAGTTCACAAGGATGATGGAGAAGCCAGGATGTCCCCGAGCTTGCTAGATATGGTTGCTCATGATAACATTTGATTACTTGCTGAGGAGGAATGAGTATTTAAGTTAAGGCCCTTTGTTTCTACTTTCAAGTTCTAGGCTTCTCAGATGAGGGTGTTGCCACTCCTGGGTCATGGGGAATGGTTTTGCAGTTTCACAAATCCCATTGCTGTACTGCAAACACATGTAGTCTTCAATTTATTTTAAATTGAAGTATAATTGATCTACAGTGTTTTGTTAGTTTCTTGTGTACAGGAAAATGACTCAGTTTATACACACTTTTTCAGATTCTTTCCCCATGATAAGTTACTATGAGATATTGTGCTAGACAGTAAACCCTTTTTATCTGTTTTATATATAGTAATGTGTATCTGGACTTCGCTGGTGGCTCAGGTGGTGAAGTATCCACCTGCAGTGCAGGAGATGCAGGTTCAATCCCTGGGTCAGGAAGATCCCCTGGAGAAGAGCATGGTAACTCACTCTAGTATTCTTGCCTGGATAGAGGAGGCATCCTCTTCCGTGGATAGAGAAGCCTGACAGGCTATCTATTAATCCCAAACTCTTGATTTATCCCTCCCTTTCCCTTGTGATAACCATAAGCTTGTTTTCTATATCTGTGAGTCTGGTTCTGTTTTGTAAATAAGTTCATTTGTGTAATTTTTTAGATTCCACATATAAATGATATCATATGATATTTTTTCTTCTCTGTCTGACTTATTTCACTACTTAGTATGATCATCTCTAGTTGCATCCATGTGCTCCAAATGGCACTATTTCATTCTTTTATGGCTGAGTAATATTCCACTGTATATATGTATCACATCTTCTTCATCCATTCCTCTGTTGATGGACATTTAGATTCTTTCCATGTCCTGGCTGTTAAAGTGGTGTCGCAGTGAACATTGGGGTACGTGTATACTTTTTAATTAGATTTTTCTCTGGATATATGCCAAAGAGTGGGATTGCTGGATCATATGATAGCTGTAGTTTTAGTTTTTTGAGGAACTTCTATACTGTTCTCCACAGTGGCTGCACCAATTTACATTCCCACCAAAAGTGTAGGAGTGTTCGTTTTTCTCCATACCCTCTCCAGCATTTATTATTTTACGCTTTTAATGATGACCATCCTGACTGGTGTGAGGTGATGCCTCTTTGAAGTTTTGATTTGCATTCTTCTAATAATTAGCAATGTTGAGCATCTTCTCATGTGTCTTCTTGAAATAGCCAAGCAGTGACAGACCCACAGTGTCTAGTGAGCTGAAGAAGCAAGTATAACTTCACAGAATCCAGGTTCTCCCGTTTTCTGGAATCCCAGAATCTTTCTCTTTTGCTTCATCTTTTATTCTCCCTGTATTCAAGCTTTCCCACTTCTTTTCTAGGTAAACACAGTAACCTCTCTAACCTCCCGGTTTCCACAGTATGGTTCCTTCATTCATCTTCCATACTGCCCATCAGAGTGATCTTTCTAAAAGCAGAACTGAGTCTTGTCATGACTTTC
This sequence comes from Giraffa tippelskirchi, assembly GCF_054371585.1. Lineage (NCBI taxonomy): Eukaryota > Metazoa > Chordata > Mammalia > Artiodactyla > Giraffidae > Giraffa > Giraffa tippelskirchi. Next base: position 125,383,393 of record NC_137283.1, read on the forward strand.
TTACAATCTTTCATAGACTTCTGTTACTTAGAAGAGTGCATTTCCTTCCCAGGGGACCCGATATTCCAGAGTGTCTGAGACCTACATACCTTTCCAGTCAGCACCTTTTTCTTCCTCCACCCCTCCTGTGCACTGGACAAACCTTTGCTGTCCCAAACGCTTTGTGCTGAGTGCACGGATTTGCATGGATTTCTTCTGAGTCCCACTCTGCAGGCCTGAGCTCTCCTTATGCCTCAGGTACACCTCTACCCTAGCACTGTTTTCTAGTGTTTGGTTGACTTACTTTCCTCACTAGTCTCTTAAGTTTCTTGCTGTGTTTTATCCAGAACCTAGCCCAGCACAAGTTAGAGCTCAATATAAGTTTATTGTATGAATGAATGAATAAATGAATTAGTGATTGTATCACACACAAAGCAGAAATGGAGAAGCTCCTTTTAATTAGTACGTAAAATAGGCTTGAGTTGCAGTTAATACAGATTTCAACAAGAGTGAGGCTTGCTGGTTAATCAGGGTGATCACCCTAAGGACATAGCCCTGTGGGATAAAGGACCAAAATCAGTTTTTATTGGTTTTAGAGAGATGTGGTTTGCAAGAATTGACTTATAATTAAATTGATGACAGATGAATTCATAACTGAGATGTCTTGACAGTGAGAAAGAGGGCCATCAGGCAGTACAACTGATGGGGGTGATTTGCTCAGGCCATATCCTCTTGGTCAGTAAGTTCACTCAGGGGACCAAATGTTAGAGCTGGCTAAGTTCTAATATGAGGAACTGAACTCTCTCTAATTGTCCTTAAGGGATTTTCCATCAAGCTGGATTATCTGGAAGAATGATTCTTTTCTTATTGAAGATAAGTGTAGATCAGTGACTTTTATACAGTTTTTAATAGCTGTCAGAGTCACTGTTTCTTTTTAATCCTAATAGCTAATATTTATGGAGGGCTTCCCTGGTGGCTCAGTGGTAAAAGAAGCCACCTGCCAATGCAAGAGACTTGGGTTTGATCCCTGGGTTAGGAAGATGCCCTGGAAAAGGAAATGGCAACCCACTCTAGTATTCTAGCCTGGGAAATCCCATGGAAAGAGGACCCTGGCGGGCTACAGTCCATGGGGTTACAGAAGAGTTGGACACCTCTTAGCCACAAAACAATAATATTTATGGAATGTTTACTGCTGCATGTCAGGCACTGTTCTAAAGGCTTTACCTAAGTTGACTCAATCCTTAAAACCTTATGATGAAGTTACTATTGCTAGCTCCATTTTTACAGACTGGGACACTGAGACAAAGATGTCAAGTGATTTATCTAAACAGACCTTGTGAAGGGAGCTGGGATTTGAACCCGTGTGGTCAAGACACCAGCCCCTATGCTGACCAACCTTTGTAAGGATGCAGCCAGTGTTTCTTGTGTCTGCTTTACATACTTCATTTAATTCTCATAGCAACTCTTGCAAATGAGCTGTATAACCAAGGTGTTTTTGGTTGTGAGCTGCAGACTAACTTGAGTGAAAAGCTTTAACTGTGTCTTGTAACTAAGCTGTCTTTGTGTCGTGTGACTGGCTGTGATGTTGGGTCTTCCAGTGGATGTGGAAGGGCAGTTCTTCACAAAGGAAGAGGAGCCAGTGATGGACAAACAAAAAAATCACACAAGGAATTGGAAGCTAAGAGAGGTTAAGTAGCTTAGCCAGGGTCACTCAGCTGGGGAACGGCAAAAGAGAAATTCGGAAAGTAGGCCACCTGCCTCCAGGACCAACCATTCTGTGTTTGCTCTGATTTGTATGAACCTGTGCATTTGCCCATTCTTCTTCCACCCTCCATCTTCAGCAAGTTCTGGTAGCCTTGGTCAATATATCTTTTAAAAAAAAATTTTTTTTATTCTGTATTGGGGTATGGCTTATTAACAATGTTGTGATAATTTCAGGTGAATGGTGAAGGGACTCAGCCATACATATACATATTCTCCCTCAAATTCCCCTTCCATCCTGGCTGCCACATACCATTGAGCAGAGTTCCCTGTGCTGTACAGCAAGCAGGTCCTTGTTGATTACCCATTTTAAATATAGCAGTATGTACCTGTCCATCCCAACCTCCCTAACTATCCCATCCCCCCTGGCAACCATAAGTTTGTTCTCTAAGTCTGTGAGTCTCTTTCTGTTTTGTAATTAAGTTCATCTATACCATTTCATTTTAGATTCCACATATAAGAGGCGTCATACGATATTTCTCCTTCTCTGGCTGACGTACTTCACTCAGTGCGATAGTCTCTAGGTCCCTCTATGTTGCTGCAAATCTTGGCCAAGATACCTTTTTCTTCGCTTCATTTTAGCTATAAGGACACATAGTGGTCACCTCCCGTGAGCCTGGCTGTTTCCCAAATGCAGTGTGAATTGCTTTATTGAATCATGAACTGTCTTTTAGGATAGTTATGTGAACAGTTATGTTCATCTAATCATTTTACTACTTTCCACTTCAGAGAGTGAATTTTTTTCTGACCAGGCCCCAACTTCTAGAGAAATCTTTACTGAAGCCCTGTGACCAGACCAGAGCTTTTTCAGGCGAAGGTTTATGCAAAACATTGGCCTTCATGGAAATTTGGTTCTTGCTCACTTGGGTCTCGGTTCATGAGAATGTTCATCAACTCAAGCAGCAGGTCATAGATACAAAAGTACAGGCGTGGAAGGGTAGCTTGTGACCTTCCTGTCGTCTTGCAGCCTTACTGTAGAGATTCTTAGCAGGGACATCTTTGGAAGATGCACTGTACTTTGCACTTCTCAGTGTGTTTATGAGGAAATGACAGTATTTTTTAGTGTTTGCACCACCTCTGACTGACGCTCTGATCCTTGATGTGTTTAGTGTTTTACGTGTGCTCAGCTCTACATCAAAAACAGAGGAAGCCACAGGAAACTGCTACCTGTATTTCCAGGAAATGTAACTACCTTGCCAGCTCCCTGATCCGCACAGCCCAGAAGACCCTGCTGTGGGCAGTGGCATCTCTGATGAAGGCAGTGATAAGAAGCTGGGGGAATGTTCTCACTCTGCTGCTCTGCCAGCAAAGCCCCAAGAAGACTGGCTCTTCAGACTCACGAGTTCATGCTGAATCTGGTTCTCTAAACACTCAACCTCTGAACCTGTAAATGCTACCCGTGAAGGGAGATATAATTCCAAACCAGACCTCACTCTTTCGACTCAGGTGTGGTGCCTCCTGACTGGTCCACACGACTGGGGGCTGACTCTCCCTCTCATCACACAGAAATGAAATAATCCTGGGAGAGAGCCTGTTCATGGACTCGGAAGATTTCAAGAACATGAGGTGATGGGCTTGGAGGGTGTTACGCTTAGTGAAATGGGTCACAGAAAGACAAATACTGTATGATATCATTTATATGTGGAATCTACAGAAAAACAACAAACTACTGGATATAACCAAAAAAAAAAGCAGACTCACAGATATAGAGAACAAACTAGTGGTTACCACTGGGGAGAGGGAAGAGGTGAGGGGCAAGATGGGGGTAAGGGATTTAAGAGGTGCAAACTACTATGTATAAAATAAATAAGCTACGAAAATGTAATATACAGCACAGGGACTAGGGCAAATATTTTATAATAACTACCAATGGAGTATAACCTTTAAAAATTGTAGATCACTGTATTGTATACCTGTAACTTACATAATATTATACAAAGACTATCAGTTCAGTTCAGTCGCTTAGTCATGTCTGACCCTTTGTGGCCCCATGCATTGCAGCACTCCAGGCCTCCCTGTCCATTGCCAACCCCCAGAGTTGACTCAAACTCATATCCATCGAGTCGGTGATGCCATCCAACCATCTCATCTTCTGTCATCCCCTTCTCCTCCTGCCTTCAAACTTTCTCAGCATCAGGGTCTTTTCCAGCAATCTTGATTCCAGCTTGTGCTTCATCCAGCCCAGCATTTCACATGATGTACTCTGCATATAAGTTAAATAAGCAGGGTGACAATATATAGCCTTGACGTACTCCTTTCTCAATTTGGAACCAGTCTGTTGTACCATGTCCAGTTCTAACTGTTGCTTCCTGACCTGCATACCAGTTTCTCAGGAGGCAGGTCAGGTGGTCTGATATCCCCATCTCTTGAAGAATTTTCCACAGTTTTTTGTGATCCACACTGTCAAAGGCTTTGGCATAGTCAATAAAACAGAAGTAGATGTTTTTCTGGAATTCTCTTGCTTTTACAGTGATCTAATGGACGTTGGCAAATTGATCTCTGGTTTCTCTGCCTTTTCTAAATCCAACTTAAACATATGGAAGTTCACAGTTCATGTACTGTTGAAGCCTGGCTTGGAGAATTTTGAGCATTACTTTGCTAGTGTATGAGATGAGTGCCAGTCAAAAGCTATGGTTTAGTCAAAGCTATGGTTTTTCCAGTAGTCATGTATGGATGTGAGAGTTGGACTATAAAGAAAACTGAGCACTGAAGAACTGATGCTTTTGAACTGTGGTTTTGGAGAAGACTCTTGAGAGTCCCTTGGACTGCAAGGAGATCCAACCAGTCAATCCTAAAGGAAATCAGTCCTGAATGTTCATGGAAGGACTATTGCTGAAGCTGAAACTCCAATACTTTGGCCACCTGATGTGAAGAACTGACTCATTGGAAATACCCTAATGCTGGGAAAGATTGAAGGAAGGAGGAGAAGGGGAAGACAGAGAATGAGATGGGTGGATGGCATCATTGACTCAATGGACATGAGTTTGAACAAGCTCCGGGAAATGGTGATGGACCAGGAAGCCTGGCATGCTGCCATCCTTGGGGTCTCAAAGAATCAGATACAACTGAGTGACTGAATTAAACTGAGATGAGTGCAGTTGTGCTATAGTTTGAGCATGCTTTGGCATTACCTTTCTTTGGGATTGGAATGAAAACTGACCTTTTCTAGTCCTGTGGCCACTGCTGAGTTTTCCAAATTTGCTGGCATATTGAGTGCATCATTTTAATAGCATCATCTTTTAGGATTTGAAATAGCTCATCTGGAATTCCATCACCTCCACTAGCTTTGTTCATAGAGATGCTTCCTAAGGCTCACTGGATTTTGCATTCCAGAATGTCTGGCTCTATGTGAGTGATCATACCATTGCGGTTTTCTGGGGTCATGATCTTTTTTGTATAGTTCTTCTGTATAGTCTTGCCACCTCTTCTTAATATCTTCTGCTTCTGTTAGGTCCATACCATTTCTGTCCTTTATTTTGCCTATCTTTGCATGAAATATTCCCTAGAAATTAGAGATACCAAGGGAACATTTCATGCAAAGATGTGCACAATACATAGACTATACATCAAAAGAATAAAGATTGTGTGTTGTACTGTTCTTAGTTACTCAGTCATGTCCAACTCTTTGTGACCCCATGGACTGTAACCCCTCAGACTCCTCTGTCCATGCAGATTCTCCAATCAATAATATCGGAGTGGTTTGCCATTCCTTTCTCTAGGGGATCTTCTCAACCCAGGGATCGAACCCAGGTCTCCCACATTGCAGGTGCATTCTTTACCATCTGAGCCATCAGGGAAGCCCATAAAGATCATGAGGTTACACTTAATAACAATCATTCTTTAAAGAATAATGATAATAGATATATAGTACTATATGCAAAATAGATAACTAATAAGAACCTATGGTATGGCACAGGGAACTTTATTTAATACTCTGTAATGACCTATATGGACTTCCCAATGGCTCAGTGGTGAAGAATCCACTTGCCAATGAAGGAAACTCGGGTTCAATCCCTGGGTCGGAAAGAACCCCTGGAGAAGGAAATGGCAACCCACACCAGTATTCTTGCCTGGAGAATTCCATGGACAGAGGAACCTGGTGGTCTACAGTCTATGGGGTGGCAAAGAGTCGGACACAGCTTAGCGACAACAACAGCAGCAGCAGCAATGACTCTATATGGGTAGAGAATCTAAAACAGAGTGGATATGTGTCTATGTATAGCTGATTTACTTTGCTGTACAGCAGTAAGTAATACAACATTGTAAATCAATTATACTTCAATAAAAGTTAATTTAAAAAGGATAATAATGAAAACAGTTAATGTTTTCGAGTGTGCCAGCCATGTTACTTAGGACCTATGTGTGTTATTTAATTTAATCCTCACATAAACCCCAGTAGGGACTGTCTATATTATCCCAGTTTTCAGATGAGGCACCTGAGACTCAGAGAGTGTTTACTATTTTGTCTAGGATCACATAGCCAGTAAATACAAACCCAGACCTATGTAATGCCAAGCCAACACTGTAAATAGTTGAGTAGGTATTACTGGAAGTGGAGCTGGCCTGGCGGCCTGTGTGCACTGGCAGATGCAAGCAGACAAGGTCCATCCAAGCAGGCTGAAGACTGTTACCAAGGACAGGCTTCACTGTGGATCTGCCATGGTGACACTCACGTGGAAGAAAGGAGGGGTCCAGTAGTCCAATAAATCCTTTACCCCAAGGAATTTATGTGGCTTCTGGGTGCCGGCCAACATCCTGAGTGCAAGCAACTGAATACAAAAGGCTGGCTTCTCACTTCATCATGGTCCCAGGTTCCTAGCATAGCTCTCTTCTCTGTTTTATGTTATAAATTCATACTGTGATTAAAACAAGTATGAGAAATTGATGTTGTTTAGCTTCTCTGTGAACTGAAGCAGATTTTTGTTTGAGCATGGAATCTCCCATCTCATGGATCCATAAGAGGCTCTGGAAGAGAAGCACCGGTAAATATTTGAGGCTTAATGAAGGCTGTCTAGTTAATAATACCCCATATTATTATATAAAGGTAACATTTGGGGCTTCCGAGATGTCGCTAATGGTAAAGAACTTGCCTGCCAATGCAGGAGACATAAGAGTTGAGTTTGATCCCTGCGTCAGGAAGATCCCCTGGAGGAGGGCATGGCACCCCACTCCAGTATTCTTGCCCAGAAAATTCCATGGACAGAAGAGCCTGATGGGCTACAGTCCATAGGGTCGCAAAGAGTCGGTCACGACTGAAACGACTTAGACATCTGACTCCAAAATACACCCCATTAAAGCCAATGACAAAAAGCTGGAAAATGAGCCTAGGAATTAATAATAATAATTAAAAAATCAGATCCTTTATGGATTTGTTAGAGACATGCCGTAAGTGTGGTTTTGAACTTTCTGGCAGCTGTTGTGAAAATAGAAAGAGACGTGTAGTAGAAATTGACTTTCAAAACCCAAAAGGAGAAAAGGTCTTATAGAATTTTAGTGGAAGAAGAATTTGCACCTCCACACAGGTAGTGTTTAGTGTTGGTTCAAAATCATTGGCAGGCAGACACCTGTACACCTCTCTGCATTCTGCTTATTTTTAGGATTAAACACCCATGCAGTGTGATGTATCTTATGTCTACTTCTGGATTACTTCAAGACTGATAATCTGGTTTGTGTATCATCTACACCTTTTTGTCAATTTCCCTCTGGGCCTATTGTTCATCTCCTGGACATTTCTTTTCTCATCAGCAGAATGCTCAATGATAAGCAAAGAAAATAAAAACAGGCAAACAGCTCTAGCAATCAGCTTGGCTACTTACAGAGGAGGTTTTAATGCTTTTTTAGCTAATGGGGATTTCAAGAGAGATCTTTCCCGACTCTCTTAGAACTCAGTCTGCCGGTGTATGAACTCAGTGAACCCCATCTGGGCTCCGGGTGAAGACAGACCTGCAGGGGAAAGTTTGACCCCATTGTGCCCGAGATAAAGCCACTCTTGGAGAATTGACATAGAGCAGAAAAGGTAGAAACTTGTGTTCATCTGCTGGGGCTGCCATAACAAAGCACCACAGGATGTGCAGCTAAAACACCAGAAATTTCTCTTTCTAAGTTTAGGCTGAAGTCCTAGATCAAAATGTCAGCAGAGTGGATTTCTTCTCAGGGTCTCTCTCTTTCGCTTGTAGATGGCTGAAGATCACATGGTCTTCCCTCTGCCTGTGTCTGTGTCCTAATCTCCTCTTCTTATAAGAACACCAGTCAGATTGGATTAGGACCCACCCTGGTGACCTCATTTAACCTTAAATACCTCTTTAAAGGCTCTGTCTTCAGATACAGTCACATTCTGACTTACTAGGGCTTAGGATTTCAACAGTTCAACCCATAACAAAACTGCTGATTAAAACAAGTTGTTACATTATCTGGATTTCAATAATACTAATCTCTCTCCTCCTTAGTTGTAAAGAATTGAGGGTCTTGCAAGGCACCCTTGTTGTAGCTTTCTGCCCTTGAAAGGCTTGGATCACAGTCAGGGTTTGTGTGTGTGTGGGTTTTCTCTTTTGGATCAAATATACTGTGTCTATTGAAAGTTTGAAGATCAGTGCATTTCCTTCTGTTCAGAAAATAATAATGCCAAGCTTTCACCAGAGTTCTTTTCATCTCCAAGGCACTCTTAAATATTGACTAATTAAGTAAAAATGGAGGAATTCTGGCTAAATAGCCTCTCTTTGAGGACCAGTCCAATGGACTTAGAATACATAGTGGTTTGCAGGATCTTTGAAAACAAGCAACTAGAAATCTTTTGTTATTGGCTATAATAGTAAGTGGCATCTCTTATTATGTTTAGCAGCTGACATATCAAATTGCATTTTAGTTGGTTGTTATACATGAAGTAGTAGGATATGAGTAGACTAAAAATGAGAATTTACAGCCCTGGGACATGGGGTATCTGACATCTAGGGGTTGCCATGACAACTCATCAGGATGTTGCTTTGTAATCTTTTAGATTAGGTTCCAGCCCAGGGTCACTGGATTGGAATTGGTGGGGGGACTGGTTACTGGACGTGAATGTTGTACTTTTAATAAGTGGTATTTGAATTTGCGATTTGGTCACGTTGCTAAGATCAAGCAGAATTGACTTTGAGGGAATATTTAAATTCTTCAGAACTGAGACAAGGTCACATTTGTCAGCAAGAAGATTCAGATGGAGTAGTCTGAGACTCAGCAGCTGGAAGACAGGATTTCCTGTCCTTGCTCAGTGAATAAAAAGTATGCAAATATTCCTTAATATATGTATACCACTGAACAGTTCTGTGCCAATGAAACATTGGGAAATTAAACCTTTTTTTTAATTGTCTTATGGTATAAAATTGGAACCGAACATCCCCGAGAAAACAATTTGGCCGCAGAGCAAAGCACAGCTGCTTTCTAGTGTTGCATATCCTCCATCTCAACCGGAAATGGCCTGTAGGGTGTGGAATTTGGTTCAGGGAAGGGAATTGGTCAGAGTGAGGAAGGAAGTGGTGGGGAAACAGGGCACCACATTCCTCACCCCTCACATTGGCCTTGGCCTTGGGTACCACGTCTCCCCTCTGACAGGCGGCCTCCCAGACATGCTTGTCACCAAGGATGCTCCATGGAAGCCACCTGGAAACTGAAGGGCTATGTGCTGAAGTCAGATCCCAGTTCTGCCACAAAGAGTGTGACCTTGGACACAACTCGTTTCCACTCTGGGCTCCCCCTAGGAAATGAGGCGCTGGCGTTTCCTCCAGCTGTCGAGTTCTGCTGCTCATCATCACTTGGGGAGGGGCGATTCACCACATTTTTCTTCTTTGCCATTAAACCCACATTCTTATCATGTCTTTGCAGCAGAAGTACCCTCCCCGGTTAGTGGGCCTCCAGATAATGAAGAGAGAGCAGCAAGGTTCCTCCCCACCCTCATATATTTTAGGTTTTATTTCTGAAGCAAAGGTTGCCATGCCGTGAGAAGATGAAATCCCAAACAGAAGATAGCCAGTTCCAGTAAGTTTTTCCACCACCGCTATTGTCAGCATCAGCCTAGCTAATATTTATTGAGCACTTCTAAGTGGAGACAGCGCTAAGCACCTTATATTCATATGCCATTTAATCCTATGACAAATAAACATATGTGTATGTATGTGATAATGTAAAATTGAGCATTTGCTGTTTACCAGGTATCATGACAGATCTTTAACAATAATCCAGTGAGGTCAATCAGTTAAGCTTCTTGACAGAAGTGGTGTCATCCATTAGCTTCATTTTTATAATTAATGAAACCAAACCCAAACCAGTAACAGGTGGAGCAGGGATTTGAACTTACATGGTACGGCCTCAGAGGCCTTTCTCATAATCACTCTGCTGTGGTTCTCCACATTCATATGACACAACAGTCACCTGGAAAGCTTTTAAAATCTGTAGATCCCCGGGACTTCCCTGGTGGTCCAGTGGTTAAGACTTCGCCTTCCAATGCAGGAGATGCAGGTTCAACCCCTCGTTGGGGAGTTGAGATCCATATGCCTCATGGCCAAAAAGCCAAAGCATAGAACAGAAACAGTATTGTAACAAATTCAATAAAGACTTTAAAATGGTCTACATCAAAAAAAAAAAAAAAATCTTAAAAAAAAAAACTAAAGATCCCTGGACCCCATTCCAGACCTCTCAGGATCTGGGGTTGCAGCCTACATAGGGGTAAGCTGATAAGCACCTCAGGCTAAGAACCCCTGCCCCAGGTGGACCACTTGGGTCCTTTGGGTGATTGTGGGTAGCCCCGCATCTAACTGGTGACTGGGCTGAGGCCTTGCATCCAGGCTGCTAACTCTGAAGCCAGGTCACTTGATCATGCAATGAGCAACATTCCAATTATTATTGTTGCTCTCAGGGCCTGTATCTATCATCATGCCTGGTTTCCCTTTCCTAGTCTAAATCTCAAAGCCTCAGGTTCATTGAGGGACTTTTAAAAACTATGTGACTGGGACTGTTCCTGGTGGTCCAGTGGTTAGGACTCTGTCCTTTCACTGCAGGCAGCATGGGTTGTTCGATACCTGATCAGAGAGCTAAGATCCCTCAAATTGTGCGGTGTGGCCAAAAAACAAACAAAACAACTACAACAAAAACAAGCAAAAAACCTGTCATGGACCACAATATGAAAATTAAAGGAGATGAAACAAGGGAGTGATTTCCCACTTAACCGAGTCAGCTATCCTGGGCTGTTTGTAATTTATACTCATGCTCAGTCGTGTCTAACTCTTTGTGACCCCATGGACTGTAGCCAGCCAGGCTCCTCTGTCCATGAATTTTCCAGGCAAGAATACTGGAGTGGGTTGCCATTTCCTCCTGCAGGGGATCTTCCCTATCCAGAGATCAAACTCGCATTTCCTGAGTCTCCTGCATTGGCAGATGGATTCTTTACCACTAGCGCCACATGGGAAGCCCTGACTTTGGACTGTAGCCATTGCCTTCTTTAATGTCAGTTGTTGTGCTCTGCCAGGAGAGACTGGGACTGTGGATCCAAAACCTTGATGCACATTGGAATGACCTGGGGATCTTTAAACACTATGGATGCCTAGCTCCTACCCCAGACATTCTGATTTTATTAGCATGGAATGTGACCTGGGCAGTGAGCTTTTAAAAAGCTCTCCAAAGTGATTCTAATGTGCAGCAGTTGGAACCAGTGGTTTAAGAACTTGGTCTGTAAGTTCACAAGGGTGTTGACTATAGAATCACCTCTGTGGCCTCACTTGGTGAACTTACTTCTTACCTCTGACAGTGTCTCTTTTACTTTTTAGCCAGCATTAATTTACATTTAATTCTGCTCAATTCACTACCTGACTCCAAATTCTACCTCGCTGTCAAATGATGGTTTCTCTCCAGAAGTGGTTCTTACACTTAGGCTCTTGGAGTAATACTGGTGACATGCCTATAAGATATCATTGTAAGGTTCTCAGCCTCACTGTACTCTCTTATTTTCTTTTTTTCTTTCTTTTAAAAAAATATTTATTTACTTAGTTGACTGTGCTGGGTCTTAGTTGTGGCACTCAAGATCTAGTTCCCCGACCAAGGGTGGAACCTGGGCTCCACTGGGAGCATGGAGTTTTAGCCATTGGACCACCAGGGAAATCCTTGGACTCCCTTATTTATGAGATATAATTTCTTTTGAAATTATTTTACATTTTAAAACATTTTTATGATTTTCATATACATTGCTTTTTTCTTCCAAGAATAAAATAAGCACCTTTTCCACATAGTACTTTATAATAATAAACCACTTATGAGTCTTTCCTCAAAACAGTTTGACCATCATGGGAGACAACTGACATGCCTACGGTGCTTAACAGATGATAAAATCTTACAGACAGAAATATGGTGCAGATTTTCTCCTTAGGGAGTTTAGAAAAGTTTGATTAACTTACCCATTGGAAAATACAGTTGGATTAAATAAAGAAGTATTAAAGCAAAAGGGTGCGTTTGTTCACAGGTTTGCAAATGTACTTGATTAATCTGGAAATCCATTTTGCAGTAGGTGCTGGGTCTCAAACTGAGATTTTTTAAGGCAATAGAGATGTTGTTTGGTGGGTAAGAGGAGACAGGTAGGGCTTCCCTGGTAGCTCAGGTGGTAAAGAATCTGCCTGCAATGCAGGAGACCTGGGTTCGATCCCAGGGTCGGGAATCCCCTAGAGAAGGGAATGGCTCCCCACTCCAGCATTCTTGCCTGGAGAACCCCATGGACAGAGGAGCCTAGTAGGCTACAGTCCATGGGGTCACAAAAGAGTGGAACATGACTAAGCGACTAACACACACGCAGGAGACAGGTAATTTGCAAATGGAACAGATTTTGGCAAAGACTGGGAGACAGAGAATCCTGCTAGGCCGGTGGGAAAGGTGTAAACTGGTGTGGCAGGTGATGAGGAAGGCTTGCCAAGGTGGGGCTAGTCGTATGAGATTTCATAGCAAGAATACTTTGGAAGAGCTAAAAAATATATGGTGTAGTGGAAGGAGTTTCTGTTTTCCTTTGTGTGGTGGTTGAAGTCCAGTTGGTCTGTAATCACATTGGTGCTATGGATCACTGAACAAGGCTGGTCGTTTGGATTGGTTTTCTTGAGGGTAAAGCTTTTGAAATTAACTGTGCTTCTTGAGGTTGAAAAATTCCTCATTCTGATGTCTTGTCTACGTTTTGCTGCTGTAATCCCTGAGAAGAGAAAGGGGACTTAGGGATGCCTCTCTTTTGAAAAGGAAGGCTCAGCACAGGCGGGGGCTGTCACGGTTGTTTCTCTTTGTTCAGGACTCAGAACTTGTGAGCCTGTGGTTCCACCCCTCACTTTGTGAGCTCTTTTCCTCCGATATTTCCTAATTTTTCCCATGACGTTTCAGCCCGTTTCTTCACAAGATTGTAAGGCTTGAAAGACCCCATTGTTTTACAGAGTGTGAGCTGGTGCACATTTGCTGAGCTGGTCGGCTGGGGTCTGTGTGTGGGTGGGACGTGGCTAGGGGATCATGCAGACTGGAGGGTATGTAGAGTGTATTCCTGACAATGGCAGACACTTTCTGCTTAGCAGGCATCTAGGGAGGGCCTTTTGCTTCATAGAAGGTACTGTAAAATATTTTCCACAAACTATGTATTTTCACCGCGCTGATTGAGAGAAATGGGCGGCTAAGGGAAGTTCTTGATGGCAAATCAAATGAATGAAGGCCTTATCCAAACTTCATGTTCAGATAAAAGCAAACTTTTGTTCTTGTAATGCACACTCATACACCCCTCCTAACACACACACAAACACACTGCTGATGTCCTGCCTGTGATTTATGTGAGCTCTTGATCCATTTTCATCTTCTCATCACCCTGAGCATCTATTTAGAATTGCAGCCTTCCTCTTCCATCCTATTTCCAATTCCTCTGACCCCAGTCAATTTTTTGTTGCTCCTACCACCTTATATCCTTGCCTGGAGAATCCTGTGGACAGAGGAGCCTGGCAGGCTACAGTCCACGAGATCACAGAGTCCAACATGACTGAAGCAACTTAGTATGCATGCACCACCTTATAACAAAAGTCATTTATTACGTTTCTTGTTTGTGTTTACCATTAGACTCTAAATTCCATGAAGGTAGGGGATTTTGTCTGTTTTCTTCATGGATGTATCCCAAGTCTCAGGACAGTGCCTGACACATGGTAGGTGCTTAGTAAATACTGCTGGGTGAATTAGTGAATGAACAACGTTGATAAGTGAATGATGTGTCTCAGATTTGAGTCATAGCCTTTTAAATTCTAATTTACTGGAGAATCTTCATGCATTTTCTGCAGTTTGGTTTTTCAGCTTCCCTACTTGTTTTAGGATAATGAGGAGTGGTATCTCCTCCCAGCTGCAGTATGGAAATGATCTGATGATCCTTTCAGAGTAGAGGCAGAGTATTGCTCTTAGATTTACTTTTTGATCTTGAAGGCCCCGAACTAACAGTCTTCAAACTCGGGTCTGCAGAAGTTCCCTGGAGATACTTAAGGGGGTGTGTAAGCACTTATTTCATTTGCATTTTATCTTTAATATATTTTGAGCATTTTTATAACCATAATTTAAAAACATGCACACTTAAATGTGTTACTTACATGCCAAATTTTAACACATTGAGGCCATTGACTCATTGAATCAGACCGTCAAATTAACCTTGAAATTGAGTGTTTTCTGCTATCTTGGCTTATATTTGAACCTGTTATAAAGGAGTTGTCGATAAGTCTGTACCATGTCTGTACCAGTGTTTTTCAGATTCCAGCGAGGTCATAAATTGAACAAGTGAATTCCTCCTGTTAGATAAATACAGCATGGTCAGTTACATGCCAGGCAGGGCTAGGGTGTCTCCTCTGAGTGTAGATTTCTGGGTAGGTAAGTGGCCAGTTATATAATTTTTCTGAATTCTGTCTAGAAAAGTGTTTTGACTCGGACCCTCCATGCCATCCCACTGCCATGCCAGGTCGACTGCCCTGGTTTCCAGCATCATCCTTCTTCTGTTCCCTTGCCTGGACTCTGGAAATAGCCTCACCAGCCTCTCCAAGACCCAGTCTTCCCTCTGCTTCTCCACATTGTCGCTGCACTTGTCTCCTTGTAACACATATCCCAGCAAGTCTATTGGCCTTCATGTCCCAGCAAGTCCATTGGCCTTCACTGCTTGCATGGTCAGATGCAAACCTGAGCTGTTCAGGACAGTGTCCACTGGCTACACCTGGCCCTTAAGCTCTTAAAATGTGGCCAGTCTAAGTTGAGATGTGTCACAGGTATAAAACCATGCCCTATTCTAAAAAGACTTAGTATGTGACTAGAAACTAGAGATAATCGTACTAAGTGAAGTAAGTCAGAAAGATAGATACCATATGATATCACATATATGTGGAATCTGAAATGTAACACAAATGAACTTATCTATAAAACAGACTCACAGACATAGAGAACAGACTGTGGTTTCCATGAGAGAGGGGGAGTGGGGGAGAGATGGATTGGGAGTTTGGGGTTAGTAGATAAGCAAAAGGGTCCTACTGAATAGCACCAGGAACTATAATCAATATCCTGTGATAAACCATAATGGAAAACAATATTTAAAAAAAAAAAGAATATATATGTAAAACTGAATCACTTTGCTGTGCAGCAAAATTAACACAACATTGTAGATCAACTATACTTTAATAAAAAATTAAAAAATAAGAGTATAAAAATGTAATATATCTCAATAATTTTTATATTGAATACATGTCAAAATGGTAATATTTTAGATCTATTGGGTTAAATAACATATCATTAAAATTAATTCCTTCTGTTTCTTTTTACTTTTTTAACATGACTACTAGAAAATTTGAAGTTACATGAGTAGTTTTCTGTGGCTCAATGCTGGTCTCAACTGTATCATGACATTTGAAGTTTCTAGTAACTTAGCCTCAGTTCCCTTTTCAGTCTCAAATCCCAGTCCTTCTTCCCCTCCTCAGAATTTCTCATAACCCCCGGAACTCACCAAGCCTATTTATACTTACGGGTGCTGGTTGTTGGTTTTTTGGTATTTTTTTTCTTCCACATTCCGTTCCTTCATCCTGAGCTGTCCTTCTCTTTCTTTGTTAGCTGTAAAATTCCTACTCAGATTTTTAGGACTTAACTGTCCCACGCTGCTGAAGTTATGCCCCGTCTCCCTAGACGGAATTAGCCATATTTCCCCATAGCAAGCTTTGGTACCTCCATTACTGTGATGGTCTTGCTCTGGTGCCATTAGGTGTCTTCCTAACTAGGCTTCTCCAGGGAGAAGGCTGCAATTTATTCCTCTGATGACTCCCTGAGGGCAGTACCTGGTGTGTACTAGACATTTAATTGACATTTATTAAATTAATTTATGAATTAATCTCACCCTACTGCACACACTGCTGTTTTCACATGCATCCAGCCTTGATCATCTGAACCATTAGCCATACAAACACTTGGATGCAGAGGTGGAGAGCTCTGGACCTCTCAGTCAATCAGTTTCAGACTTTGATGTTTGATGAAATGGCCTCTTTGTTCTCACTGGCTGACTTACAACGATTTAAAAAATTATACATTTGAATTTATGAAATCCATGGATATTGTATAGACATACAAATGACCACTTACTATTTGGTTTAGAGAGATTTCATATAAGATTTGGTTTGATTGAAGATTTCACTTCTAAACAAGTTTGAAAGTTGCTGTTCTAATCCCAAATTTCATTTATATTGCCATTCCAAAGGTTTCATTTTAATTTTGGTGAGGTGCAAGTTCACACAGCAAGACTTTTCAACTCTGGCTGCCCAATACCTACAGCTGGGAAGCTTTCAGAAATTCTGATGCCTAGGTCCTCCTCTTCCCCCAGCCCTGACAGGGATCCTGGTAGAATTGAGCTGGGAGCATCAGTATTTATGAAAATCCTAAGTATTGAGTTGGCCAAAAAGTTCATTTGGGTTTTCCTGTAACTTCCCAAACAAACTATTTGGCCAGTCCAATACTTTGTAATAAGTTGATTCCGTGGTACAGAGGTAAACTGTGAAACTGTTGAAGTTGTGAACTGATCATTTTTCTTCCTTTTTGTTAGTGATGTTGTGATAATGGTAATTCATCTTAAGTGTGTACTGTGGTTTGGGGGTTAAAAACAGCATTTAATTGAACCCATCTTCTATGGACAATTTCTTAAGCCTTCTGAAATTGAAAGTTCCTTTTCTATCATTTTCTAAAACCTACGGGCAGCAGAATTTTAATGTCCCTTATTGGTAGAAATAGCAAACAAAAGGCTTGTTTCATATCACAAACGAGGATTGACAAGGACAGTGGGTGTACGATGTCCGCTCAGGTAGTGGCCTCCTGACACCCTGTTAGCCTGAATAAACAGTGCTCCCCTGACTGAAGCTCCGTAGTGCTGCCACGTTGATAAAATCGGACCTTCTGCTTAATCACTTTTTAATGATACTCTTCCTTTTCTTCTCGGTATGTGAGAAACCAGCCTTTTAATTTTTTTAAGTTGTGGGAAAGAATTAACTTTCAGTTCCTAATTCAGTAAAATGGGCTGGTAATACACATATAATTCTAGTGGGGATGGGGGCGAAATTATCTAATTTCTGCTTACCACTGTCTCTTCTTAAATTAAAAAAAACAGTTATAAACTACCTGAAATCATATAAAGGAGAAAATCTGAGATAAATACTTGGGAGACGTTGCAAGAAAAGCGCCTGAATTCCGATAGTCTGTTCCCTGTTATGATTGTGTCCGATGAAAATGCCAGTGTCAATAAGCATAAATTTTGCAAATTATCAATTTGTTGGAAAAGGCTGTGGGCTCTTATTCTTCTGAGGCGGCATCTCTTTCAGTTTAGGCTCCGTAGGGAAAGAAGAAAGAAAAATACACACTTGGGATCGAATCCTTGAGGGCAGAGAAAGGAACAGAGTCCTTTCCTTGACTTGGTTATTTGTAGCTGGTGTGTCATTTGGGTGAGACTGATGTCATGCGAACTGAATGCAGAGGCAAACTTAGGGGTGTGTGTGTGTGTGTGTGTTTAAAAGCCCAGAATATGGAGTGAGTGTGAAGGGCACCATAACCACCCCTGGATCTGTCAAGAATGTACCTATTTTTAACATCCTGGATCAAGTGTCAGCACTCAATAGGAGTGAGGAAGGGGTAGGGACCGCGTGGGGCGGACGAGGACGGAACCGGTCCTCTGGCGTGTTTACAATACAGCTGTGCATTCTTAATGGCTCGGCCGCTGCCGCCAGGTAAAGTTTTCTTTGCACGTGATAAATGGCAGAGAATTCTTTAGCCGAGGGAACCGAAGGAGCTGGGAGGCGGAAAGGGGAAGGGCAGAACGGAAAAGAGAGAAAAAGAAACACAGCTCCAGAGGGAGATGGTCTGTGCTTTGCAGTTGCTTGTGTGGATAGAAACCAGATGGTGAGCTGGAACTGCGCTCTGCTCCGCTAGCTGGGGAGCCAAACATATGGTTAATGGTCGGGAGAAACAGCTCCTCAAGCCAGGGCTTTGCTGACTGCTTCATATTACAGATTGTTACAGTGTGTCATTACATTGCCAACCTAAGTGCTTAATACCCACTGCGGGCGGGCGCTGGGCATCCACTCACAAGAAAGACTTTGAGCTCTGTGCTGGCTCAGGATATAGAAGTGACATCATAGGGAGGCTTAAAATGTCTGGTGTTGGGAGGTGGGAAGAAGGGTAATTTTGTAGTGGAAACAATATTATTTTCCTTTTTTTTTTTAAATGAGCCAAGCCTTCACACCACCAAACTGTACTGTTTTTCTGAGGACCTTTTTGTATGAGTGTATCTCTCTCTGTCTCTTTCTCACACACACACAAGTCCTCAGGCAAAAATCTAACCGCAATCCCTGTCCCCCTACTTTTACCTGGACACCCCATCCCTGGCCTTCGCAAGCCCCACATTTGAAGTTTCTGTTTGGGGCGCTTTGGGCCACAGCAGGCCCGTGTTATCTAAGGAACTGCTGAGCCCATTCATCTGCTTTTCACGGCCCGCTTCCTTTTATTTTTAGCCAAATCCGTCAGGCCTGACAGGCGGGTAATTCGAGCCAGAGAAAGGGCAGCGCTCCAGGTCCTTTCCACAAAGCAATTCTTCTCCTCCCTCCTGGGAGGGCTCCAGACTTGGCCTGCTTCAGGCAGATGGATTTGTTGAGTCATGTGAGATCATTTACACAAAAACACAGTGAGGCAATGGAAATTGAAAAAAAAAAAAAAGGAGGGTGGGGGCAGAGGAAAGAGGAGGGGAAGGCCGGGGTGTGAGCAGGGAGCAGAGGAATGTGCGGGGAGGCAGCTAGATGAGGAATGCGTCGATTCATTTGTGTATAAGGTAATGTCTCGTTTACACTGCGGGTGGAGCCAGGCTGCAGAGGCGCCTCCAACCACTGGCCTGTATTTACACCAGGAAAGAGGTGTAGGGGAAACTTCTTTTTTTTTTTTTTTGGCTTAATTTTTCAAGCAACACCCACCAAACAAAGACCACACTGTTGACAGCCTTGGGTTCCAGTAGCGGTAAACTACCAACGAGATGGTTTACAGAAAAAGGAGTTTGCTCTGTGATGTAATACAAGTTGGCTTTGTCCTGGTTCCAGCATGACTGAGGCAGCAGGGGAGCGAGGAGAGGAAAATTGGAATGGGAGTCTCAGTTAATGGTTTCCAGAGATGATTTAGCAGGGCTGGAGTGGAGCAAGGAAAGTGGGTTATGGTGGAGAATTACTCCGAGGTGCCCCATAATTGCGGTAGGTAAAATAAAGTCATTACGGTGGCTTCCCTTGCTCAAGAGGCATTGAGCAATGGTTTTGAAATGCCAAGGAAGGTATCACTTTTTCCCTACCAAGGTATTCATTTCCCTCTTGCCTCTGGAACATGAAAAAAAAAGAAAGCCCAACTCTTACATCATGGTCAACAGTATTAACATTTAGTGAATCAGTTTTGTGTACTGTTTATACCACAGGCCCTTAAAACATTCCATTAAGAAACTGTCTCCTGCTCATTCATGAATTTTTTTCCTCCTTCTTCTGATTTGCTTATATGCATGCACTGTGTTTAAAAAGGGATTTTTCCTTCTTTTGTGGGAATGAGAGTTTGTGAGAGAATGATGACTGGGTTATGGAAACGTACATTTTTACATCAGATGCAATGAAAGTATGCTATGTAGAGGAAAGGGGTTGTTTTGAAACAGGTACAGAAAATTAGAAATGGGAGAATTTCAAAATAAGCACCACGATTATTTTCATTATGATACCTTTCTGCAATTCTGCATTGATTTAGTGTCCTACCATGCAGCTATTTGTTTTTAACCTTCCTAGAATGTAGGTCAACATCACCATGGTTCCTCATAGTTTTGCTAGTATTGTGAAAGTTGAAGTATTTTGCCATTTTTTTCCCCCAGCCCTGCATCTACTCAGGTTACATGTATGGTTTTAGTAATCATGGAGGCGAGCTCAGGAATTCCTTCTGTTAGGGCTCACCACTGAATCATGATGGTAAGCACAGAGATCACACCTTCACCTGAAATAAACACAGCACTCATGTTGATGCCGATAATGTCGTCTCAAATTCAAGCTGCTCCACTCTTTTCCAGGCAGCTCTTAATGATCTGACTCTGCATAGTTACAAGGCAGTTTTCATTTATTTTATTTGAAGAAAGAACTGGTGAATTTTTGTGGTGGTTACTCGTGCACACTTTGCGTGCTGTCAACATTATTGGAATGTGATTAAAAATTGTCACTCTTTTAAACCTACCCACATCCTCGAGTGTTCCCTCCACATCAGAATTTCTCAGTTTCATCCCTGTTGACATGTTTTTTTTTTACCTTTTGAGCTTTGAATTTTGTATTGGGGTATCAACAATGTTGTGATAGTTTCGTGTGAACAGTGAAGGGACTCGACCATCCATATACGTGTATCCATTTTCCCCCAAACCCCCCTTCCATCCAGGCTGCCAGATAACATTGAGCAGAATTCCCTGTGCTGTACAGTAGATCCGTGTTGGTTATCCCACTGTTGACATTTTAGAGCCGACAATTCTTATTATGGGCGGTGTTCTGTGCCTGGTAGGATATTTACCAGCATCCTTAGTCTCTCCCTGCTAGATGACAGTAGCACCCTCCCCCAATCGTGACAACCAAAAATGTCTCCATGCACTTGCAGTTCAGAACCACCGCTCTGTTCTTAATTTTGGTTTGTAAGTTCACCCTCTTCCTCCTGAACCAAGCATTCAGTTACATCTGAGATGAAATTAAAGGGTGTAAAATAATTTTTTTTCCTCTTTCCATTTATTCTAAAAGTGGGAACCCCAGGTTGGATCAAGTTTTCCAAGGCTCGGGCAAGGGTATTTTAGGGAAAAAATTTTCCCACCGAACGATGTAGGGTGTTGTTTCACGAGACAGCTTCTCTCTTGGGCTTCTGGCCTTAGCAGGTGGAACCCTTCAAGGCTGCGCTTTCCCAGGGCCGTTCAAGAGCCAGTGGCTCCACTGACTGCGCCTGGCCGGGTGGGGTTGACAGAAGAAGAAAGGGAACTTCACCAGTTCAGGGGCTCTCTCCAGGCTCACCTCCTTCCTGTCCAGCCCCAGAAAGAGGGGAAGAGGCAGGACCTCAGTTCTTTCTTTGGAGCAAAGCAGACATCCTCCCCAGCCCAGTGGCTGTGGTCTCTGAAGCTGGAACTCTCGTTAAGCGAGGAATGTGGAGCTCTCCCCAGGCTAAGGCAGGCATAAATTTCCTCTGTTTGTTTTGTGAGGACTAGTGTCGACTGCTGTAATGAGATCAGAGGATCCCCCGGGGACGAGGCCTCCAGGTCGGCGACTGGAACCGTTTTCTGCGGCTGTTCTCTTGGCTGTTGTGGGAGAACTCGGCCCCTCTCCAGACCACAGTTGTGATGTGGGGAGCTGGTTGCGTCCTGGTCTCCTTCCTTGTCCTCTTTGCCTCTCTCATGCTACCAAAACGTCAGCGTGCGGTCACCCAGTTCTGGATCATTGGAAAGTTAACACCAGGCACATTCCTTTCCTCAGACCCAGGACAGACTTAGCCGAGTGTAAAGAGCACAGGGAGGTGACTGCTTCCTTCGGGTAGTTTCCTATGCTGCTGATGCTGACTGGGAGCAGAGTTCTCAATGTTTGACCTGATCCTTAAGCTCTTCCTTGCCCAGAGTCACTCTGCTGTGAGGAAAAGTCAGGCTGTGAGTCATAACGATACAGCATAGCTACAAAGAACGTTATTTCTGGCTGTTGCCTGAAGTACAGCCAAATAGCCACTGGATATGACAGAATTGAGGTTAGGGAAGCCCAAATGGGAATTTCTGGCAGAATAGAATCCTGAGGTCATGCAGCCTGGCCCCCTTCTAACACCCAGCCCCACTCTACCTACCCCCAAATCCTTAAGTATGTTGGAAATTGGAAATAATAAATGCCTCATGAGCTCAAATCCACCTGCAATGCATAAGATCCAGGTTTGATCCCTGGGTCAGGAAGATCCCCTGCAGAAGGAAATGGCAACCCACGGAGTATTCTTGCCTGGAGAATTCAACGGACAGAGAAGCCTGGCGGACTACAGTCCACAGGGTTGCAAAGAATTGGACATGACTGAGTGACTAAGCATGAGCACAAGTTCGAAGGCAGGAAAGGGAAGTTCCCAGATGGGAAAACATTAATGCCACAGACTGGGCCATCGGTTCTAGGGGCTGAAGTGGGTGTTGACACTCACACAGAAACTGCTGACCCAAAGCAGCAAGATGCATTCCCCCCAGAGTCTGTGTGGGGCTCTCAAGGTGAGTGTTGGGGGCACGGGGGTGGGGAGATGGGCACCCAGTGTTCTGTTGTTTGAATGACTCTGGGGGTCCCCAGGTGCGCTACCTGCAAGGTATGAGAACTTCATTCATTCTGAAGACGCTGAACTCATTCAAGAGCGTTGAAAGCCCCAGCACCCTGGGAGAAGCAGACATTAGGACACAGGGGGCCCTCATGAAGAACAAGCCACACCGTGGAGAAGCTGGTATTCAGAGGACAGACTTTGAGCCTCAGGAAAACAGAAATCAACAGTAAATCCTTGAGATGGCTTTCGACAGGTGCCGGTCATGCCAAATTGAGCTTTCTTCTGAGGATTAATGAAAGGTTCTTCCAAGACGAACAAGGCATCACACTCAGTTTGGCTGGCTCAACAGATGAGTTTCAGTTGTAAGCACTCGCCCCCAAAAAGACGGTCGCTTCTCACTACGACTTATCCTCAAGGTATCGTTGAAAATATTTCAGTTCCTCAGTTGAAAACCTTTTGTTGGAGAGAGAGATGATCCCCTTGAGCTCCTGGAAAGAGATACTTTCAGAGTGATTTCCCTCGTTTTTGGTTCCTTTTCAGTGGGTCATTCTGAAGTCACGCACCGACTAGACTTTCTCTTGAGTTATTTTTGCTTCTCACCAAATCACAGGAAATGTGTTTGTATGAATTGTTCAGCAAACACCCCAAAGGAGAGGGAAGCTGAGATTGCTGGAAGGTCGCTAGGATTCTTTCAGAACAAAATCAAAGAAACCTGGATCAGTCAGTCATGGTTAGTAAACTTTTGTCCTAGATGAATACAGGTCAGCCTTCTCAATTGGGGATTGCCTAAAACTCTGGCCAGCCACCAAGTACACAGCAGGCAGTGACATGCACTGTTGGCAAACATGAGTTGAGGATGCTAAAATTAAGGCATGACTCTGTTTATTAGTAGGTGATGAAATCTCTTAATTTTTTTCTTCTGAGGCATACAAAGAGTACTCAGATAGTACCCTATTGACCTAAAAGTGATGCCATACTTCTCAAGAGAAAACTCTTCAGGATTTCATTCTTAAATTTGAAGGTGTTTTTTCATTTAGCCTCATAATATTCTGGCCAAGTTAGGAGTAGATATAGATTTTGACATTAAAGCATCAAAAGAACATAAATTGAGAGGAAAAAGGCTCTGTTGGAGCTAGATTTAAGGAAGATCTTCCTAAATGTTTGCCTCCAACAGTTTAGCCTGCTATAACAGAATACCATAGCCTGAGAGGCTAAGCAGCAGTTTATGTCTCACAGTTTTGGAGGCTGGTGAGTCCCAAGATCAAGGTGCCAGCCCATTTGATTCCTAGCGAGGGCTCCCTTACAGACAGTTGACTTCTTGCTGTGTCCTCAGGTGGTGAGGAGAGGGGGAGAAAGAATGCATGCACACATTTGAGCTCTCTGGCATCTCTTCTTATAATGGCACTAATCCCACAATGGAGACTCCACCCAAATATCATCACATTGGGGATTAGGCAACCTATGCATTTTGAGGTGGGGGGGACACACAAACATTCAGTGTATAACATCGTTGTAATTAAAATTTGCATATATTGAGTGTCTACTGTATGTATGGTGGTGGGATAGAAGCTGGTTATTTGGGCATAAAACAGACAAAATCTCTTCCTTGAAATACTTGTAATCCAGTAGGGTAATTGAGAGGTAAACACCTCCGTACAATTGCAAGCATAATGAGATGATGCTGAATGGTGATGGGAAACAGTAAGAGGTGAAGAGCCTCATCTTTTTTAACATCATGCATCCAGTGCTTTCTTCATGTTACTCCATTTAATTGTCAGAGCAGTCTTAGGAGGTATAAAGAATTTCCTCAAATTTTACGGGTGAAGGACTAGAGACACAGAGAAGTTTAATGCCAAGAGGCAGAGTTGATATGCAGACTGACGTGGTTCCTGAGCCCTGCCTTGCCTACTCTTCCCACTGGGCTCCCTATGCCCAGGGAAGCCACAGCGGTGCAACCCTAGAGGATCAGGAGACAGGCTGGGACCATCAGCCTTGGAGATTTAAAGGAACAAAGAATCCCCCAACTGACATGAAAGATCTACGATAATAAACACAACCTGTCCCACCAAATCCAACCCATTCGGTATTTCCAAAGTATTAATATAAACTGCCAACATTGAAAAGGCACATGATTTCATGTAATCTCTCACTGTTTTTGTCTTCCTTGAATATCAGAAGCTCTGGGGCCATGTGCCTAATGTCCCTTGTTCCTGCCTTCCTGGAGCGACACTTGGCAGATTCTCCAGGCCACCTACTCCTCATTGTCTTCTCCTCTGGCCCGACTGTTCCCTCATCTCATTCTTTCTTGACCCCTTTGTTGTTGTTCAGTCACTCAGTCATGTCCGACTCTTTGTGACCCCATGGACTGCAGCACGCCAGGCTTCCCTGTCCTTCACCATCTCCAAGAGTTGGCTCCAACTCATGTCCATTTAATCAGTGATGCCATCCAACCATCTCATCCTCTGTAACCCCCTTCTCCTCCTGCCCTCAGTCTTTCCCAGCATCAGGGTCTTTTCCAGTGAGTGGGTTCTTCTCATCAAGTGGCCAAAATATTGGAGTTTCATCCTCAGTCCTTCCAATGAGTATTCATGGTTGATTTCCATTAGTATTGACTGGTTTGATCTCCTTGCTGTCCAAGGGACTCTCAAGAGTCTACCCCTTAGGCATCTGAATTTGTGTCCCCTGGGTTAAATAGCCCCACCTAGGCTAGAAGTAGGCTGGCACCCTCTTGGAAGCTTTTCTGTATTGTGCCTTTAATTAAGATATTCCTAAATTACTTAAATTGATCTTTTATAGAATGTTAGCCCTGAACTTGGATATCCTCATTTAGGATTAGACTATGGGGAACCCCCAGCATACATGCCAGAAGTATTCACCCGAAAGGAGCAGACACTCTACCCCTTGGCACTGTCCGTTGGCATGCTGCTACTCCTCATCTGGCTCTCAGGGCAGTTTTTTTGTGTTACCAGCAGTGTCTCTCTCCTTTACATTCCTTTCATTTCTTCTTCCTGATCAGTTTCCTGTTGAACTATAGCTCATATGCTAGTTAGTATTTCAGAATATTAATTTTCAAATTGCTAGCCTACCCTTGGATAAGAAGGCTCCTGGTGTTGCTTGGTGGCCAGATGACTTGGGTTGTGTGTTTTCTGTGGCATGCCATGAGGGCAGGGCACAGGGGAGCAAGGCAGGGTAGCCAACACAGTCCTGTCTCTTGGGGCAGAATCAGATTATGGCATGTTTGCTGCCTAAAGCTGGGGATGGCAAAAACACAAGTCTTGCAGAGTCAGAGCCATGTGTCTGATGTAACCATGAAACTGGAGAAAGACCTTCAAGATATTTCTCAGGAAACGTTGCTCTGTCTTTTTAGGAAGAACGGACGGAGACAGCCACTTGGAGAGTGTATGTGCATTTAGGGTAGAGGACGGGTCTGTTTGCTGTTTCACGTTTGGATCTTTTAATCCCAGCACCGCACCCCTTATTGTTGAAGAGAGTGATTGGACTGTCTGTAATAAAATGGTTTTACATTTTGCAGTCTTGCACAAGGATTCCACTTGAAGGTTGTCAAGACTTTGCTTCAGAGGCGTGTTAATTACCCCAACCCATGAAATTTACTCCCCTATGGTGGAGGATATTAGGGATATTTCTCTCATCTGTTAACGTTATTTCTGACGCTCCTAAGTCCTAGATTTAGAGAATTTCTTCTAAACTCTTGCCACCTTGCCTGCTCTCCTGTTCTCTCTAAGCACCCATTCATCTTTTTATTCCTTTATTCCTTTTCCACATGCTCTTGGGTCCTCATGCTTTGGCCCTTTGCTTAGGCTACTGGATTCAGTGGTGGGAGGGGAGGGACTGGAGGCCTTTATTCACAGGCTGACCTCAGGCTGTGTTGTATGTAAAAGCCAGTGGGAACTTGGACAATGTTGAGGCATAAACCACTGGCTCCTCTTGGCGTATTTCCTAGGGAGTGCCGAAACTCCCCAGCTTTGAGTTATATCAGAAAAGGCTTCTAAAATGAGCATCTTGATAGAGATTGAGGAGTTGGAGTGGGGAGAAAAACCCAGCTCATCATATTCCATTGATTTCTTATTGGTATTTAATGCCACTGAAGGTGTTAAGTCACTCAGTTGTGTCTGACTCTGCGACTCCACGGACTGTAGCCTACCAGGCTCCTCTGTCTATGGAATTTTCCAGGTAAGAATACTGGAGTGGGTAACCTTTCCCTTCTCCAAGGGATCTTCCTGATCCAGGGACCACACCTGGATCTCCCGCCTTGCAGGCAAATTCTTTACTGTCTGAGCCACCAGAATCATTGATTATTGGTAATAAGTATTTGTTGCATTTTCAAGGGCTAAGAAATAGTGCAACACACACACACACACACACACAGCCATTTGACGTGTTTAAGCTTCTCTTTAGAGTAAGGAGTAGAGAATAAAGTTGGCTTCTGTTCTCACTATGCCTCTCTACACCATTATCAGTGATCCAGTTTAACATACTCTTCTCTGTGGTAGGTGGAGATTGATGGTAAATAAATAGTGGTGAAACAGGTAGGCCCGGTCTTAACTTTACTCCGACTCTCACTTGCTGACACCCGAACCCTGAAAGAGTATCATCCCGGAGAAGCCCTAGGATGTGGCGCTGTCACCGGGAGCCTCAGGACTGGCTGGTGAGAGGGTCGGCCATATCACTGAACCTGTCCCCAAGGCTCTTTTGCTCACCTGCCCTTTGCTTTTCTCCTTTTTCGTAGCCTTCACCTTTTCTTTTCATTCTCTTTGCTCCCGTCTTCTTACATGTGCCCTGTCTCTACCTTCCTGCTCACCCACACTTCTTAACCCGCCTGGAAAGATGAATTGCAGTTCAACTAAGCTTTTAAACGCCTAAGGTTGACCATGGGCTTTGTTTTGCTGGTTGAACCAATCCTGTTAGGAGTGACTGAGTGGAAGTCACGCATTGGGATGGCATTTCTTCAGCTGCCCTTGAAAGGCATCAGCTTCTTGAACAATTAAAAAAGAAACATTGAAATATAGAATAAAAAAAGAAACACTACCTTAATTCTACTATGGTAACTCTGACATCTTTTCCCTGAATGCTTTATACCTGAGTCAGTCTTATTTTTTAAGCTGTGGATTTTTCTAAGCTTCTTCATAAATTGAATTGGCTATAAAACAACCAGGTTCTCTGTATTTCAAAGGAGATTAAAATAACTTGATAGAATAGGGCTAGTCTTTTCCGATGCCGTCCAGAAGCAAACTGATCCAGTTTCTAATTCTGTCATTCGTTTGCTGAGGTTATTTGTGTTAATTGTGATCTTTCAGTGTGTGTGTGTATGTTTTATTGGGGGAGGTTCTCTTATTTGTGGTCTTTGAACTTATTTTAATTCTATAGTGTCTTGAAATGAAGTCACTTCCAGCACAGAGTCTACTGCCTACTACAGCATGACTAAGAAGAATTCTTTTTCCTCTCTGCATCCAATTTCCTAATTAGGAAAACTACCACTCAGATTGATCCCAGTAATAGAGAATATAAAAATGCATTTTACAGTTTTGAGCATTGTGTAAGGTATTCTTAACAGTACTTTTTAAAAAAAGATTTGTGATCCTGGACATGGAAAGATCTTCTTCTTCTAAAAAAAAATCCTGAAGGCCGTTTGCAACGATCATCAACGTTGTTTTTAAGGCCCTCCATTAAGAGTCATGACATCACCCTCAGTCCTATGAGTGAGAGCAAAGAAAAAAAAATCTGTTCATAATATTTATTAAGAATTTTCTAGTTGATTAATATTTCCCTTGGAGGGTTTTTATTCTGACTTTGTTGTAGAACCGACATACAAGAAAATGATACAAGAACGCTTGGCAGGGGTGGCAGATAGGAGAGGATCCAAAATTAGTTTACTGCAAGCTATGTAAGCAAGTTCTCAGGGCATGGGGATAGTGGGATGATTGGAACTGGGTGGGGTTTCCTTGGGGAAATTATGCTCAAGAATCCTTGTCTGTTTGTTATTATCTTCTTGTGCCCACCTTTCCTGTGTTGATACCAGTGTGTCCCTTAGAATGGAATTGTGACATCAGGCATCTCTGCCATGTTTTTGAACAAACTTCCCAGTTAATTGTTGGGGCATAGTTTTTAAATGGATCAAGTACATATGTCAAAAAGGAAATAACATGTCTAGATTTCTCCTTTAAAACCCCGAAATTCATTAACATCTGCTTCTAGAAATTCAGAGAGTATAAATTACATGCAGAATTTTCTTTCAGTCACTTTTAAGCTCGGTTAGAATTAGATATTGAATTTTCTTGGCTTTGACACAGTGATTACCCAGGTCTCATGTACAGATGAGGGTGTTTTTGGATGTATTTAGGCTACAGAGGCAGAATTCCAGGGTCTCTCCATGTTGTGCATCATTGTTAAAATATGTTATTGCTTTGACTGAATGTAATATTTTCTTTGGAATTTATGTGTCTCAAATAGCCAGGGAGTGATCAGCAGTCTCCTCTCCCTGTCTTCTGATTTATAATAATATTGTGTTTGCAGAATGATAATGTGCGTGGAGTAAGGGTTTATCTTTTGAAAATGTGTATTGCAAAATCACTTCCTTCTTAGTGAAAGATGTTAAAATGGAGAATACAGCCTTGGACTTAAGTGCCTTCAACTCAGTCAGCAGACATGCCTCACTTTGTTCTCCAATAGACGAAGGCAGGCTGCTAAAAACTAAAGGTGATGCTGCGCCAGTGGGATTCTGCGTACTTCTCCCTTTTCCTCTTGAATATTTTCTACACTGTTATTATAATTAAAAATAATATATCTTTAAGACACTGCAGTTCTGCTTGAACCTCAAATTCCAGGCTTTATGGAAAGATTCAGATATATAAATCCTTCCTAGCTGCAACCTGAAAACATATAGAAATAAGGTGATTATAAGGCACCTTACGATGTTTTGTTCTTTCAAATCCTCCCAGAAACATCTTTCAAAGGAAAAGGCTACCAATCCAATTAAATGGTTGGATATATTTTATTTATTTTTCCTTAATATTTGACAAATTAAGAATCATGGAACTGAACAAGGGACCATTGTGTTCTAAAATGTAATTCAAATGAATCGAAAAACCTACCTAAAGAACCAACAATGTAGATAAAAACATGAACCCTATTTCCCATTTGAGGGGATGCTGGGTCATCTGCTTCTTTGGCCCATGGAAAACAGACCTCCTTCTGGTATACTGCCTCTCCAAAAGCTCCATGGAAGGCTCTAGCTATTAAGTCCTGACAGTGGTACAGTCAGGCTCCAGCAAATGCTGGTCTGTTTCTTGGTTTGTTTTTTCTTTTTTACCACATCATGCAGCATGTGAGATCTTAGTTGCCTGACCAGGGATCAAACTCATGCCCCCTTCAGTGAAAGTGCAGAATGTTAACCACTGGGCCACCAGGGAAGTCTCAGCTAGTCTGTTCCTTTATTCCTTGTGGGCTGCATGGATGGTATTGAGATTTGGCACATTTGCTGCTCATATGTTAGAGCATTTCCCTTCCCAAGGAGACTAGAAGCTAGAAGTCCTTATATAACTGACCTCTCTGGCTTACTGGTCACTGTATCCTCAGTACTCAGTGCATAGTAAGTACTCAAAAAATAGTTATTGAATGAATGAGTGTTCTTCTCCCTGTGCATCCACAGTCACTCAGAGCATATGATATCCAACTTTTCCTTGGACACTGGTGTGCCCGGTGTCTGCAGCCTCAAGACTCTTGGTTAGACTCTCTAGACCTGCACCATCCATTATGGTAACCACTGACCACACATGGCTATTTACATTGAGCTTTAATTAAAATTACACAGAATTTAAAATTCAGCCCTCAGTTGCACTGGCCACAATTCAAGTACTCAGTAGCAACGTATGGCTGGTGGCTACCATATTGAATAGCACAGGCATGGTGCCTTGCCATCACAGCAAAAATTTCCCCTGGACGCAGGACTGCTCTGAAAGATCTTTTCTTTGTTTGTGATTGCAGCGCAGCTGTCTGCTTCAGGAGGTGAGGTCAGCAGGAGCAAGGAGAATCCTTAAGAGCTGCCTCGCATTGTGACATGTCTGATTCCTTGCTGCAGTCCCTACAGCATGAACAAGGTAAGAGGCACTTTGGGGACTCATCCTTTGTGTCTTCTTTATGGTACCATGAATTTTCCTGGGCATGTGACATCTTTCTGTGATGTGAGGAGGTTGTGTCTCCTGCCAGAAGCATTATGGAGGTTGGCAAGCAGTGTCACCAGGCAGGGTCACAGGCTGCTGGTGCTGTGGTCTTCTAGAGGTGTGAACTGTGTTTGTCGGAGGCCTCTGGGCAGCCGGACTATCGGTTGTTAGTATAATCTTGGCGTGGATATTGGAAGACTGAGGCTCTAGGGCCAAGCTACCTGGGTTTAAATATCAGCTAGCTTTGAGGACCTTGGGAAAGTGGCTTAATGGTTCTGTGCCTCAGTTTCCCCATCTGTAAAATGCTGGTGATAATGGTATGTAACTCGCAGGGTTGTTTTAAGGCTGAAATGAGTTGATGTGTGTCCCAGTGTTTAATACAGCCCCTGTCTACAGTATACGCATCTGATCAGTTCTTGCTATTGTTGTTTTTGGTGTTGGGGACACTCTTGTCCCTCAGATATTGTTGCCAGCGAGCCTTACATGCATGTGGCTCCAGTGGTAAAGAACCCACCTGCCAGTGCAGGAGACTTAAGAGACATGAGTTTGATCCCTGGGTTGGGAAGACCCCCAGGAGGAGGGCATGATATCCCACTCCAGTATCCTTGCCTGGAGAATCCCATGGACAGAGGAGCCTGGCGGGCTACCGTCTGTGGGGTCGCACAGAGTCAGACATGACTGAAGCGACCTAGCACGGCCTGGCAACATTTGCATTTATTTCTTGACTGATTACTCAGCACACAGTGATTGATTACCAAATGGGCACTCGGAAAAATGATGAATGGGGCTGAGATCCTGCCTTCAGCAGGTGACAGACAATCTAGGGGCCCTGTGGCCGTTGTGAGGTGGGTACCAGAAGCTGGAGAAGTACAGAAGAAACATCTCTCTTTGAGGAATCTGGAAAGGAGCGTATAGAGAAAGTGACGCCTCGAGTTGGATTCTGTTTGCTACACGGTCATTTCTTGGGCACAGAAGTATGGCAGGGCATTCCAGGTAAAGGAAACTGCCTGTGTGGAGGTGCAGAAGCTTATGAGAAAGTCTGCTGTGCATAGAGAACAATAGAGTTTGTATGGCTATAGCAGGATTTCTCAACCTTGACACTGTTATGTTTGGATCAGGAAGTCCTTTGTCGTGAGAGGCTGTCTTCTGTGTTGGAGATGTTTAGTAGCATTCATCTTCCTCCACTTCAGTGTGACAATGAAAAATGTCCCCACACATTGACCCATGTCCCTTTAGGGAACAAAAAAGGCTTGCTTGAGAACACCTGCCCTGGCAGAAGATGGCAGATAGGAGCCCAGAGAAGGAGAGAAGGGTTGCATTCTGAGAGCCCCTGAAGGATTTAAAACAGGAGAGACAATTCCAGAGACTGCAACAAGAGGTAACCATGGGTTGTGATGGAGTTGGACAGCGCTTTTAGGTGATTTGGTCTTAAAAACCTATTATGGGACTCCTAGACTTTAGAAAGCCCGTGTAACTTGTTGAGGTTCTTTTGCTAAGATCCCTTTTCCAGGGGCAGTTTTTTTTTTCATGGTCTTTGTTTGGCCTTTTTATGGGATTTTGCTTTACCTCATCAGAAGAGACCAGAAAAAAGTAAGCCATTTTTGGGGGGGTTTTTTTGGCCATGCTGTGAAGCATGTGGAATCTTAGTTCCCTGACAAGGGATCAAACCCCTGCCCCCTTTCCTGGAAGCATAGTCTTAACCACTGGACCATCAGGGAAGTCCCAACACATTGTTTTTTGAGAGAGTTTCATTTGACTGAGCCAAGCCAAAGAGAAAGAAAACTTTGCTGACCTTTCCACCCTTTGGCTTCAATACTTAAACATTTTTTTTTAATCCATATTTTTTTTTAAATTGAAGTATAGTTGCTGGGATAGTTGGATAGCATCACTGACTCAGTGGACACTGAGTGAGAAAACTCGGAGAAATAGTGAAGGACAGGAAAACCTGGAGTGCTGCAGTTCATGGGGTCACAGAGTTGGACACGACTGAGCAACTGAACAACAACAACAACAGTAGTTGCTGGACAATATTATACAAGTGACAGGTGTACAATATAGTGATTCACAACTTTTATAGGTTATGCTCCATTTACAGTTATTATAAAATACTGGCTATACCACTATGGAGAACAGTGTGGAGATTCCTTAAAAAACTGGGAATAGAACTGCCATATGACCCAGCAATCCCACTGCTGGGCATACACACCGAAGAAACCAGAATTGAAAGAGACGCGTGTACCCCAATGTTCATTGCAGCACTGTTTACAATAGCCAGGACATGGAAGCAACCTAGATGTCCATCAGCAGATGAATGGATAAGGAAGCTGTGGTACATATACACAATGGAATATTACTCAGCCATTAAAAAAAATACATTTGAACCGGTTCTACTGAGATGGATGAAACTGGAGCCCATTATACAGAGTGAAGTAAGCCAGAAAGAAAAACAACAATACAGTATACTAATGCATATATATGGAATCTGAAAGATGGTAACGATAACCCTATATGCGGGACAGAATGAGAGACACAGATGCATGGAACAATTTTATGGACTCTGAGGGAGAAGGTGAGGGTGGGCCGTTCTGGGAGAATGGCATTGAGACATGTGTATTGTCATATGTGAAACAGAGCACCATTCCATGTTCGATGCATGTGACAAGGGCTCGGGGCCGGGGCAGTGGGATGATCCAGAGGGATGGGAGGGGGAGGGAGGTGGGTGGGGGGTTCGGGAGGGGGAACACATGTAAACCCATGGCTGATTCTTGTCAATGTATGGCAAAAACTATTACAATATTGTAAAGTAATTAGCCCCCAAGTAAAATAAATAAATTTATAAAAAAAAAAAAAAAAAAAAAAAAAAAAAAATACTGGCTATATTCCCCATGTTGTGCAATCTATCCTTGTAGCTTATTTTATACCTAATAGTTCGTATCTCCTACTCCCCTACCCTTATATGGCCCCTCCCCCTTCCTTCTCCCCACTGGTAGCCACTAATTTATTAGTTCTCTATATTTATGAGTCTGTTTCTTTTCTGTTATATTTGTTCAGTTCAGTTCAGTCGCTCAGTCGTGTCCGACTGTTTGCGACCCCATGAACCTCAGCACGCCAGGCCTCCCTGTCCATCACTAACTCCCTAAGTCCACCCAAACCCATGTCCATTGAGTCGGTGATGCCATCCAGCCATCTTATCCTCTATCATCCCCTTCTCCTCCTGCCCTCAGTCTTTCCCAGCATCAGGGTCTTTTCCAATGAGTCAGCTCTTCGCATCAGGTGGCCAAAGTATTGGAGTTTCAGCTTCAACATCAGTCCTTCCAATGAACACCCAGGACTGATCTCCTTCAGGATGGACTGGTTGGATCTCCTTACAGTCCAAGGGACTCTCAAGAGTCTTCTCCAGAACCACAGTTCAAAAGCATCAATTCTTTGGCACTCAGCTTTCTTCACAGTCCAACTCTCATATCCATACATGACTACTGGAAAAACCATAGCCTTGACTAGACAGAACTTTGTTGGCAAAGTAATATCTCTGCTTTTTAATATGCTGTCTAGGTTGGTCATAACTTTCCTTCCAAGAAGTAAGCATCTTTTAATTTCATGGCTGCAATCACCATCTGCAGTGATTTTGGAGCCCAGAAAAATCAAGTCAGCCACTGTTTCCACTGTTTCCCCATCTATCTGCCATGAAGTGATGGGACTGGATGACATGATCTTAGGTTTCTGAATGTTGAGCTTTAAGCCAACTTTTTTACTCTCCTCTCTCACTTTCATCAAGAGGCTCTTTAGTTCTTCTTCACTTTCTGCCGTAAGAGTGTTGTCATCTGCATATCTGATGTTATTGATCTTTCTCCCAACAATCTTGATTCCAGCTTGTGCTTCCTCCAGCCCAGCGTTTCTCATGATGTACTCTGGATATAAGTTAAATAAGCAGGGTGACAATATACAGCCTTGATGTACTCCTTTTCCTATTTGGAACCAGTCTGTTGTTCCATGTCCAGTTCTAACTGTTGCTTCCTGACCTACATACAGGTTTCTCAAGAGGCAGATCAGGTGGTCTGGTATTCCCATCTCTTTCAGAATTTTCCACAGTTTATTGTGATCCACACAGTCAAAGGCTTTGGCATAGTCAGTGAAGCAGAAATAGATGTTTTTCTGGAACTCTCTTGCTTTTTCAATGATCCATTGGGTGTTGGCAATTTATTTGTTAGTTTGTTGTATTTTTTAGATTCCACATACAAGTGCAATCATACAATATTTGTCTTTCTCTGACTTATTTCACATAATGCTCCCCAACAGTCTTTGAAGAGTGAGCTTTGGAATCCTGGAAGATGGGCAGGTATTCTTCCCCAAGGTCAAGATTGGAAGTGGGGGAGGGAAGGAGATTCATCATGGTGGTCATTGCAGACCTTGGCTTCTATCATTGACAGTTTGATGTAGTGAAAAGCTAAGACAACTCTTGGGAAATCTCAGATTGGCAAGCACAGTCTAATGTGACAGCCCTGCCCCGAGTTTCTCCGGCACAGCGCAAGACCTGATGTCACGGTTTGGCTCTTGACACACAGCTGGGAACCAGACTCAGAAATTTCAGAAGTCTCAGTAGGTGTGTCGGTTGCTTGGAAGGTTATGTTCTTGCCTGAATGACCTGGTGAATGTTTTATTTTATGTTATTTTAAGTGAAAGTGGTGATTAAGCATGATGTGTAACCTTCATCGGTCAGCATTTTCCTTATAGTTTTCTTGGCATAAGACAAAAAAATAGGTCACCCTCTGGGGAGGAAACAGACCTTGGCACAAATAAAACTAGACAATCACCTCATTAGTTAGGATATATCAGTTAGAACATTGGAAATATTTTTGAGGGTGTGACTGATTTTCTAAGAAGAAATGTTCCTAGAAAGTTGGAGACATCTGAGTTATATATTTTCTACTTCCTTGGACATACACAGTAATCACTCTCCTTCCTTCCGAAACCCCAGCTCGCTTTGCGACACTTTAACTAGGGACATGTCTGGATAGAGGTGGGCTGGGACATCCTAGGGTCCAGGGCTGCTCCTCTGAAACACCACAGCAATTCTGATCACAGTTAGGCACTGATAGCTTCCTTTTGGGTCAGTTAGAGACAGAACCCTCTAGAAAACATAGGAATGGCTGCACGGCATCAAGAATTGGCAGTTTGTCTAATTTAACAGGGATAATCTGATAGTGAACCACTGGCAGCCAGGTAGGGCCTTCATTCCTCACATTCTGGACCTTCTCTGTGTGCCCAGGTCTGGAATGCAGCTACCTGGAAGGGGTACCCTTCTGGCCCTCAGATAGCCAGCACACTGGTAAGTACCTTAGTGCTGGCAGAAAACAGAGGGCATTCCCAGCCACCACAATGTTCATTGTGAACTTAGGGCCATTTCCGGAGGCTGGTGTACATGGGATGTGTCAGGTTGATACCCAACTTGTAAGGCTTATACAGGGTGGATACCCTCACGTCTCTTCACCTTTTCAGTATTGTAAACAGACTTTAGTGGTTATACATTTCTGGGCTTTGTGCTCTTAAGGAAACTGTGTACCTACAAATTTTCCCAGGGTGCTCATACTCCCTGGGCTTATGCAGACTTGCAGACTATGTTTCCAACTTTCATATTCTCCTTGGAGCTTTTTGCAAGAGCTGACTTTCCAATCTTTTGTGTTGATCAAAAACTTTATAATTAGGATTTCACTTTAAATTTGTCCAGCGTCTTTACCCTTTCTACTTTCTTGGTTATCCTCTTGTTAATATGTATAAATATATATTATATTTTACTATTATAAATTTTGCTAACCAGGAAGATTATTGTTTTGTATTTATATTTTTATCTATATTTTGTATTTAGATGTGTTATTTGTATGTGTTTTCATGCTGTCAAGAGAGGATTTTAGCATGTAACTTAGAATATCATAGCCAAATGAGAGGTTGGACCGAATGGGATTTTGTGGACGTAAACTGGGCATGGTGGTGTACATTTAGGACATGCCACTATGTAACACAGAACCACACTTACAAGAACAAAGTTCTGCTTTTAAAAGAGCTCTCTTCCTAGCAGCAACCTTGGAATTATGATCCTAAACTCTTTCTCTCATGGTCATCATTCTCATGAAGGCACATCACATAATGTTCTCTGCCTTGAATTTATAAGGACACTCCATCTGATTGAAAAATAATTGATTTTTCTGTTATTGCCCAGAATGCTCCTCACCCTAACCCCACAGTGAAAATGAATCTTCTTATAACTGTTTCTTCCTTGTCATGTTCAGATAAGGCTAAATCTGATTGTTATTGCCTTAGACATGCGCCATGGCATCAAATGGAGGAGGGTGGTATCTCTTATCTCTCTTGTTGAGTGAATGCCACTATTTTGCTTACTCTGCCCAACATAATTTTTTCTCTGAATATTTTCCAGTCTTCAGCACCATATCCTACTGTGCCAAGTTTGAGACAGTTTCACCTTTACACGCAAATCAGTATCTCTATAGTTGATAGAAAAGTAACACTGAAAATTTCATTTCTACCTTCATTTAGAGTTTTTCTTACTTTGCCACTCCTTAATATGAAGCAGTGAAGTCCAGGACTCACACCCTTGGATCTCCCCATAAACACCTGGCAGACACATAACAACACCAGGTCCTTCATCCTTCAGCACATTTATCATGTACACACTGCGTACCATGCACCATGCTTGCTATTCACCAGGGAACAAAACAAAGGTCTTGACTGTCCAGAACCTCTGTTCTGGCCAGCATGAGGAGTTGTCTCACTCAAGAGTTTAATAAGCATGCACCTGATATTCAAACTTTCTCCATTTGAAACTTCTTCCACCTGAACAGCAAGTTAACAGAGCTACTGGATGCAGGATAAGGGATTGGTGAACAGTAAACGTGTAAGATCTCTCTCTTCCCCTTTCTAGGACATGCTGGGTGGTTTTACCCAGTCACCAGTCTTTATTTTATGAGTCTCCACTGTTGTTTTTCTGAAGGCAAATGGCCAAATTCCCCTCCTGGCAGACTTTGGAGAAACATCACACCCTTCAAAAACCAGTGACACAGAAAAAAATACAAATACAGCTTAAATCATCTTGGAATAAGGAGGGCCTTATTAATATCTAGTGACAGAAATGATAGAGGAAGAAAATGTATTTGTATAAAACCTAAAGATGTTTTTCCATTAGAAGACATTCTGAACTATCCTAACACACATGAGACTAGCCAGGCAACATATACTACACATGTGTCAGACAGTTAGCTAACTTATGAAAAACTCTTGAGCATTAGGAAGATAAGTGATTCCTCTAATAGAAAATGGGCAAAGAACAGAAAGATAAAGTTGATAAAGGAAGAAATGTGATCAGCAAATAACTTACAAGAAAATACCCAATCCCAGAAGTTATCAAAGTGAGACAAATTAAAATGATGAGATGGTATTTTCTACCTATACAGTTGATGAGGATTTATTTTTACCTATATGATCGAGGAGGATTTATAACAGTTACTTATCAAAGGTATAGATAGGACTGACAGCCCTCTCTCATTGACAGTTAATGAAAGAGCATGTTTCTCAAGGGGACTTCATGTGTATCAAAGCCTCCAAAATGCACATACCTTTTGACTCAGAAATTCCATTTCTAAAACTCAATGAAAATTGTCATAGATGTGTGTAAAATTTTAGCTAAGATTTTCATTATATATTATCATAGAAACTTTTAAAAAATAATAACCATGGTATATCCAGAGAATAAAAGTGACGAGGATGGAAGAATATTTAATGATATAAAAAGATGTTCCCAATAAATTGTGAAGAAGGCAAGTTATTAATACATAACAATATATACAGTTTGATCATTATTTTTTTAAATGATGCACTTCTGCCCACAGCAAAAAGATTGCAGATACACAGCAAAGTACTAAGAGCATCGTCTTCTTTTTGCTTGTATGTTCTAAATTTTCTTAAGCAATATGAATTCTTTCCTACTTAAAATAGTATTTTGAAATAAGACATGCAATTATCTTTAAGATAGAGACTTCACAAATATTAAAAATATACACGATGAAGAAGACTTTGCGGTGGACTTCCGTGGTGGTCCAATGGTTAAGACTTCGCCTTCCAGTGCAAAGGGTGTGGGTTCAAGCTAAGATCCCACATGCCTTGGGGCCAAAACACCAAAACATAAAACAGAAGCAATATTCAGTAAAGACTTTAAAAAAAAAAGGTCCACATTAAAAATAAAAAGCAAAAAAGACTATGAGGATTCTGCCCGGAATTCTGGCAGTGTTTTTTCTGAGGACAGGTATAAGGTATGCATGTTTCTTATTTAAGAAAATATTTTTCTGTGAGAAGAGACACCTGAGAGCTCTCTCCACTAACTTCTGCCCGAACATGGTGAAGAAAGGCCAGATGAGGATGACATAGTGAGAAGTGACCATCTATAAGCCAGGAGGAGAGTTCTCACTGGAAACCAATACTACTGGACTTTGATCAAAGACTTCCAGTCTCCATAACTGTGCAAAAATCAATGTCTGTTGTTTTAAAAAAATTTTTTTTATTTTCAACTTTCTTGCAATTAATATTTATATGTATGATTTACAATCAGAAAAAGCAGGCATTCTACAATAAATACATTTTTAGCTGTTTTGCATTCGAGGTACAAGTGGGTAGAAATATTTAATGGCAGATAAAAAGAGAGAGAAGCATTGGTCAAACAGATCTTAAAGTGGAAGTCATTCTATTTTGACTATTACCAGGAAGGGATATTTTAATGTTCCAACATTTTAGAAGCAGCAGTATATTGAGAAATGCTCTAGAAAAGATACTGTCCTTTGATTCAGTGGCTATTACATCCTCTTACTCATTACATCCTCTTATTCAAGATACTGCTGAAGTGCCAAGTTTAGATCAATGGTTTTCAAGCTGTGGTTTGGGGACCCCTGGGGTGCCCACTTATGGGCCACCTGCAAAGTCAAAACTATTTTCATAATAATACTGAGACATTTTTTGCCCTTTCCACTGTCTCTTGAGTTTACAGTACAATTTGAGAGGCTCCATTACATGCTAGATGTCATCCCCCTGATGGCTGTTGGTATGTTTGCTTGTGTTTTCCTGTTCCAAGAATGTCTCCATTTTAATTTTTAGTATGGTAAAGTATGTGAGTCGCTCAGTCGTGTCCAACTCTTTGTGACTCCATGGACTGTAGCCCGCCAGGAATCCTCCAGGCAAGAATACTGGAGTGGGTTGCCATTTCCTACTCCAGGGAATCTTTCCAACCTAGGGATCGAACCCGAGTCTCTCTCATTGCAGGCAGATTCTTTACCATCTGAGCTATCAGGAAGCCCCACATTGACAGAAACAACTCACCTAAACAAAGGCTCTTTAGGGTCTGAAATAATTTTTAAGCATATCCTCAGATAGGAGTCTAGTCTGTGCCTGTGTCCTGTATTTGGCAATAGTTACTCTAAGAAGAAGGTGGTCCCTGGCCCCTGGTCCAGGAGGGCCCTGGACACTGTAGCACATCTGTTCTCACCTTCTGCATCTGTAAGGAAACATTGCCCTTGTTCTTTATTTTTAAAACTTTACTTTGTAGAATTTATGAGGCTGCGTGAAACTTTGTTAGCACAAGGGTGACATGTAAATTGAGTTCTGCTGAATGTGAGGTGTATGGAAATGGTGAAATTAGACCTCCAGTCTCTTGCCTTTGTACTGCACTGGGAAACTCTGAATTTTTAGGATGAAAACAGGAATATAATTCCCTTCTGAGAGGTATAGGAGTGCATATTTAAAATAACATAACCTGTACAGATGAGCCTATTTGCAAAGCAGAAATAGAGACACAGACACAGAGAACAAATGTATAGGCATGAAGAAATGGGGGTTGAGATGAATGGGAGATTGAGATTAACACATATTGGGATTGACATATATGCACTATCAATACTATGTATAAAATAGATAACTAATAAGAACCTACTGTATAGCACAGGAAACTCTCTGGGGTGACCTAAATGGGAAAAAAATCCAAAAAAGAAGGGTTATATGTATACATATGGTGGATTCACTTTGTTGTACAGTAGAAACTAACAACATTGTAAAGCAGCTATGTGTGAAAGGGTTAGTCACTCAGTCGTGTCCGACTCTTTGCGGCCCCATGGACTGTAGCCCACCAGGCTCCTCTGTCCACAGAATTCTCCAGGCAAGAATACTGAGTAGGTTGCCATTCCCTTCTCCAGAGGCTCTTCCTGACCCAGGAATCAAACCCAGGTATCCCACATTGCAGACAGATACTTTACCATCTGAGCCACCAGGAAAGCCCATAATACTCCAATAAAACTTAATAAAATAAGAAACATAACCTAGTGGATGGTCAGCTTGGCATGAAGTCGGGAGCAGACAGACTTGGAATTAACTGAGTATATTTATGCTTATATGTCTTTA
This sequence comes from Giraffa tippelskirchi, assembly GCF_054371585.1. Lineage (NCBI taxonomy): Eukaryota > Metazoa > Chordata > Mammalia > Artiodactyla > Giraffidae > Giraffa > Giraffa tippelskirchi. The sequence goes on from NC_137283.1 coordinate 125,424,585, forward strand.
AAATGTGTGCATGTCTAGAACTTGTGTTTGTAAACATATGTAAAACAGACCTGCCATTTGAGAGTTGCTTCCTGAATGATGTGGAATTCTCCCCTAGACAGTCCTCACTACTGGGGAAGCAACATCAGTGCTTCCGTTTTGGTGCCAAGGCTCCCGCTCCTCTCTGCTTCACCAGGAACACATTTCAGCCTTAGGCGTGGGGCTCACCTCTGCCTCTCAGAGTAGCACATGTTGGGGCAGTGGTCTCTGCCTGCTCCTCTGAGCACGTATCTTTATGGTCTGGGGTGTAAGTTGAAAATTTGAACCTTTCTGTACAGAGAATGTGGCTTCAAAGGAAGGATGCTGTGGGAGCTCTGAGACCAAGGTCCCTGCTGCAGTGTTACTGGCGGCTTGGCAGTGTCTTGACTTGAGGGGCAGGCTTCAGTAGCCTCACTTACCAGCTCCCCATCATATCGGAAAAAATGAGGGAGAATCCAGACAGGGAGGGGGGAAATTAAGGCTTCAGACTGGACTCTTAGTTTAAGACCATCCCAGACCCAGAGCAGGAAAAGGAATATGTTTTGACATGACTGCAATCTAATTTCAAGTCTAAGAGACTGAGCTGTGAATCATGATTTAGGCTCTTTGAAATGTGGCCACAGCTGTTGTTGTTTAGTCACTAAGTCACGTCTGACTCTCTCACAACCCCATGAACTCTAGCCCTCCAGGCTCCTCTGTCCATGAAATTTACCAGGGAAGAATACTGGAGTGGGTTGCCATTTCCTTCTCCAGGGGATCTTCCCGACCCAGGGACCGAACCCACGTCTCCTGTGTTGCAAGCGGATTCCTTACTGTCTGAGACACCAGGAAAGCCCTTGGCTGCAGCTACTGACCATAGAACTGTTCTCACTTGGAGGAAAGAGGTTGCTTGGTCTCACTTGGTTGTTTTTAGTGGCAGTTCACACACATTGTGATCATCAGTTTGGGAATCTTACCGTCCTTATTTCTTGAGGGTTTAGAGAGATGTGCCCAGGATTTTCTTGATTACAACAAGTTTTGCTTCATTTTTTTTTAACTGACAAACTGCTCTACCAGCCTTCATGTCGCGCTGTAATTGAATGTTGACTGAATCGCGGGAGTCTTGTTCAGCAGCACCGTGTGGAACTAAGCCCATGCCAGCCTGTCACATCATTAGTCGGGTCCTTTGGACACGTGATGTGTGTGGTGACCTTTCTTTGATCCTGGTGGTGACTGGGTCCCTGGTAACAAAGAGGTCAGTGGATCCTGGCCCTGGGCATCGTGCGGAGGAATGCCCTGACATCCTTCTAAGACCTCGGCTCTGCCCCTTTTCTCTCGGCTTTAATGGAGACAATTAAGTTACATCCTATTTAGTTAATTGGTGATTGGAAACATGACTAGTTACTCAGTTGATCTGTGTCTTATCTGTTAGAATATTAATAATCCACTTACTTTGCCTGATTTTGTGAACACATCTTCACCAGCGCAGTCGCTGTGTAGGAGGGGAAATAGAAAACAGAGTTTGCTTTCAACCCCAGCTTATTAATTTGAGTACCTAATACTTTGAATTGCTTTTTATCCCTCCCTTTTTGTGCTATAGCAGCCTTATAATGTGGAGTTGTTTGATGTTTTTCCCGCTTCTTGTTATCTTTTATCTCCATAAAAATAAGCCTAGCACTATTGTCTTCTGTAAGATGTTTTCAGAGAGCACTGTGCTTTTGAATGTATGTACGTCCTCAGCTTTATGTTTTAAAAACCTCCTACTGTGTGATAAAATCGATACATATACTAGCTAGAGGAGAGGTGCCTATTCTGAGTAGGTAAAACTACATAATTGCAGAAACTCCTCAGTTAATGCTCAGAAGACATGTATTTCTCATTGCTCATAAATGACAATATTTAGGTTTAAATGCAAACATTTAGATTTGATGGTTGATTTGCTTTTTTTTTTAAATGAAATAGTTTTGCAATTTTTTACACCCTTAAATGTTAATAAAGTGGCGTTATCTTGAGAGGCTAGTCTCAATTAGATATAAACGTGAGCAATTAATTAAGTTAGCCGGCACAAGCCACAGAGGTAAGGTGTCATCACACGTCAGTGATCTAGGAGCACCTGTTAATTAGAACAGTAGGAAAACTGCAATGAGTTATGGGAAAAAAACAATAAAAAAATGATGGGTGAAATTAGCAATATCTGCATTTCTTGTTATTTCTTAAATCCTACCCATAAACAATATGTTGTGACAGCTCTAGGATGGGATTATGGCATTTCAGGTGAGGTCTGATTATGGCTAAAAATAGACATGTGTATTGAAGATCAGAAGAGGAATATTAAACAATTGAAATTTTGTGAAAGACTGATGCTGTTTCATTGTAATAATTTCCCCAAAGACACATTAGTAATGCTGCTAAATACAGACTTTAATAGACTTTAATAATGTGTACTTTAGAGGCCTGATACACAAAGGAATAATGTATAAAACATTCATTATGGAAAATTGCTACCTTTTTTATTTAATAGGAAATCTGTTGAAACAAAACCGTTGCACTGCCTATGGCATTGTGTTCCTGGGTGCGAGCAGGCTGAAGAATAATTGCCACCTTCTCTTACATTTTTTCCATCTATTCTAATCAAGTTGCAATCATATTTACTTCTTTGTTCCATGAATGAGATTAGATGGGGATTAGAAAAAGAGGAGGACTTGCATTGGATGTACCCTTGTTCACATGTGGTCCAGCCTCTCACTACCTGTGTAGTTGTGGGCAAGGACCTTAACATCAGACTCCACTTCTTCATTTACACACCAGGGGTTGTTCTACTTACCTCACAAGGTCAAGGTAGGAGATACAAAATGTTGGCAGGGTGGAGGCTCCATGGAACAGGCACTCAATAAAATGCTTCCTATTATGATTACTTTCTGCATCTTTTTCTCTTTGTATTTCTTGTTTCTATGGGTGACCGGTGGATGGGGAGAGCAGCTTGGGGGTCGAGAGTAGAAAAAAGCAATTAAAAAGAAGCCTCCGTAAGCAGCTCTGTCGCCAAGCCCTGCATTGGATTTCAATTTGATTTTAATGTGCTGCTGAGAGAGCCATGCTGTTGAAAAAGAGAGAAGAGTAAGAAGCAGATGCTTTTGGAAGAACAGTAGGGCATTTCTCTCTTTTAATGAGATAACATCATTAGAGTGACAAACTGCAGCGAATGGATACTCGAAATGGACTAGTGCTATCCTTCCAGAGTGTGGTGATGGCTGCCCTGCATAGCCGAGAATCTGCTGAATCACGAATTCTGTCTTATCTGTTATTAGAGCCCCTGACTTTGATCTCACAGAATAGATCCACACCTTTGGAATCTGCCCAGGAGTAGAAAAACAGACTAATTGGATAAATGAGAAGAATCCAGGGTGGTTTATAAGCTGTCCTGTAATCAGGGAGCCTCAGAGGAAGGAGGTTGGGCTTTTTTCCCTTTGACTTCTATACATGGCTGCGCATCCTCGCCCGCTCTCCTTGCTCCCCGTCTGCTTCTTGGTGTCGTGTCAGAAACACTAATCATGTCAGGCTGTGACACTGACAGCCCTGACATTCACAACAAAGAGACAAGAAGGGGAGAGAGGAAGAGAGACCTTGGAGTGGGTCGGTGAGGAGAAGCAGTAGGGGAAGGATTTTTTTTTTTTCTCCTTGCACATAAAATCCATTGCTGCAGCATCACCAACATTTCTGGGTAGATTACACTCAAGGAAAATGAAGGAAGAAGCAAGGTGAATTCTGATGGAGATAAAATTGGGCAAGGAAGATTTTTTACTACTGTTTTTTTCCCTCTTCTCTTAGATTTCAGTGTGTAGTTTATATGAGAGTGACTGAGGCTATGATTTCTTCTCGTCAAGAATTAAAAAGGTCATTTAAAAAACTTCCCTCTTGTGAATTAGGAGTTTGGGATGAACATATACACACTACTATAGTATATAAAATAGGTAAACAACAGGACCTACTGTATAGCACAGGGAACTATACTTAATATCTTTTAATGACTATAATGAAAAAGAATCTGAAAAAGAACATATATATATGTGTGTGTGTGTGTGTGTGTGTATAACTGAATCACTTTGCTGTGCACTTGAAACTAATACAACATTGTAAATTAACTATACTTCAATAAAATAAAAAAACTAAAAAAATTCACCTCTTCCATTATCCTAGTTTTTCTCTTCAAAACAAAGTAAAATTGAATCTTAGTAGGAACTGTGTGCTGTCTGTGATTTTTCCTTTTACTGTCAGATTCCCATAGTTAAATCTGAACAATGACTATTTCAGGAAAGGAGTCATTGGTGAGGGGTGTTTTCTGACCGTGACAAAGCTGACGAGGGGACTTTACTGTTTAGGGTCATCCTCTGGCCGTCTTACCCTTGGCCTCCCCAGCACCTGCCCACTGCAGGAAATGCTGATGCGTGGGACTTCCTTGGTTGTCCAATGGTTAGAATGCCATACGCCACTGCAGAGGGCACAGGTTCAATCCCTGTTCAGGGAACAAAGATTCCCACATGCTGCACAGCCAATAAATAAATAAGTACAAATTATTTTTTTTTTAAAAGGAATACCAATGTGCTTAGCAGTTTGGAGCAGGCTGCCAGTGGCCAGATCTTTCAAACGCCTTTGAGTTTCCTCTCTCCCTCGGGCAACTTTCTCCATTTGGCATCCTTCTGGTGAGTGGTCTCCAGTCTCCATCTTGGATCAGTTCAGGACCTGGAAACCTGTGGCCACATCTCACATGTGTTTGGAATCCAGATGCTATGATCTAAATTGAGCTCTGAGCTCAGGCTGAATCATCCTAGCTTTTCTATAAACAGGAGAAACAGGAGAACCCAGCTGCCAGCTCAGCTTTTGAGGTATTTTGAATTACAACTCTATGTCTTAGCAAGGATATCTGTCCTTTCACTTTTTCATGCAAGGGAAAAAAATAATAATAATAAAAAAAGGAAAACAGTGTATTGATTCCATGTTAGTTACCCTACCACAAAGGAAGTACATTTTTTGGTCTACAGTTGAGGGAAGAAGGTGTTACATGGTGACATCTCTTCAGATTAATTAAAAATAATATTAATAAATAACTGGAAAAAACTGAGACCTCATTTTGCAGTATTCTTGTTCTTAGTACCCAAGTAGGCTTTAACACACTTGGGCCACTTGGGAGAAATGTTTCTCTGAATTTGCAAAATAATTGTTTTAAGCAAATTATAGCATAATTTAAACCTTTACATTGTGGCTTATTTAAAATTCTTGAGGGACTTCTGTTTGTACTGGCAGAGGAGAGTACATTTGTACCCTGGGGAGGGTTTGGGGGAATTACCCCCGAGTATCTTCCTGTAAACTCATATTTTCTTTGAAGTTCCCTTTTATCCTAAAAGTTTACATGGATGTTACATTGTTCTCTGTGTTCTTTGGTTTTTTTAAGTAAAAGAACTTTAAAAATTACTTGCCAGTTAAATTATTAATACTTAATTAAATCTTAATATTATTAATAGATAATTTAGCTTTTATTACAAATAAACCCTCAATATTCAGTGGTTTGGCACAATAAAAGTTTCCTTTCTTGCTAAATTTTGACCCAGATAGGTAAAGTGCTTTTTACTCAGCAGTTATTCAGGAATCCTGAACCCAGCCTCCTGCCTTGTTCTGGCCTTGCCATCTGTACTGGGTTTCTAGGCCGCTGTTACAAAGTCCCACAGCCTGGAGGCCTTAAATAAAAGTAATGTATTGCCTCACAATTCTGGAGGCTAGGAATCCAAGATCAAAGTGTCGGCAGGGTTGGTTTCTCCTGAGGCTATGAGAGAAGGATCTGTGCGAGGAGTCTCTCCTTGGATTGTAGGTGGCTGTCTTCTCCCTATGACCCTCCCTGTCATCTTTCTTCTGTTTCTGTCTGTCCAAATTTCCCCTTTTTATAAGGACACCAGTCATACTAGTTTCGGGCCCACCTTCTTTCAATGTGACTTTATCTTATAAGGTTATTTATGTAACCTTAAATAAGGTTATTTTCTGAGAGGCTGGGGGTTAGGACTTCATGAATTTGGTGGGGAAGAGAGGATTCAACGCATAATCCCATCTTTGAGGCTAATGATTGTCTGCACGTAGCTAGTGGAAGGGAGAGAGAGCATGAAGAAGGAACACTCCTTAATCCCCATAGCCCTGAAGTGAGTCTACATTTTCCCTTCATATTCCGTTGGTAAGAGCTAGTCACATGTTTCCTCCTGAGTGTAAAGGACCTGGGAAATGTAGTCCCTGGCTGAGTAGTGACTGTGCTAAGTGGTTCCAGGTGAAGGCATGCGCACAAGAGCCACCCATCTTTCTAGGAAAAAGTGTCACGTATATCCTGGATCTTCCTCTGTTCCTGAGAGCCAGCCCGTCCGTGGGCACAGAAGGAGATCGTATCCAAGTTTGAGAAGCCCATTCTAGCACAGCTCAGAAGGCTTTTCAGTGAACACTCCAAGTATTTATATGTAAATGGGTGCCTCAGCTTGCTTACTATTTTGTTTTCTTAAGAATCTAACGTATTCTCAAGGGGATTTTATTTACACTATTAATGGATACTTTTTCCCCTGTGAGACTAGTAAACTCCAAAATAATGAGGTTTTACTCTTCACCAGAAGTATAACTTGTGGTTAGAATGATTTCTTACGGTACAGTGACTTTTTTTTGTTACATGTTCTATTATTACTGAAAAATGTTATGCATCCAAGAGGGAGAAAAGGATATTGTGAGTGCAGAGGACAATTATATAACCTGCTGTGCTTATCTCAAATGGCTAGACTTTAGTATTTAATTATAAAAGTCTTGTCTTTCCTATCAGATTAGTCATTATTTTGAAAGTTGAACGTGGGTTTTGTCAGTGACTAAGTAATTGCTTTGTATGTTCCTTCACAATTACAGTAAGAAGTCATGAATCCTCTACATTTAGAACTGCTAAAAATTAGATTTGCCTGTTGAGTAGGTTTATCTAAAGAAGGACTTGGGAAGAAATTTCCACTGTGAATTTTTGGCTTCTCAAAGTAATTTGTAAGAAATTTCACCTGAGAAAGATAGTGATAGTAATTTGAAAAGGATAAGTGGGTACAGTTTGAAAACTTGGTAGGTAGTGTGAAAACACGTAAATATTGAACCATAATATTTAAGATTTTCGTCATGAAGTCGCATGTCAAGAAAACATTCTTTTGTTGTTTTATTGTTTTGTTACTTTAAAACACTAATGTTATCTAATGATTTAAAAATCCATCAGTGGTACAATAGATTTCCTTTTGGTCAAAAAACCTGACAGTGATACTTTAGAAAGATAGTCATTTGAACAGCAGCCTTTTAGTTTTCAGGGTTATAGTTTTTAATATGGCAGAATAAACTAACACAAATATTTGAGTTGTTTTAAGCATGAACTGATATATCATTTGCTGATCTGCATGTCTGTACCTCAGCACAATATTGTCTCTGCCTTTAAGCTTCCTCTACCCAATATATTCAGTTTTGTACACGGAGGGCAACTGTTTTTAATGCCCAGCTCCAAAGCCACCAATATCACAAAGTCCAGTAGAAAGAGAATCCAGAAGAAAGAATGAACTAAGTCCTTGTTCACTTAGATGTCATGAATTCAGATTTTGGATTAGGATCTAGGATGAAGTTTATCCTTTGTAGATATTTGATTAATAATTTAACTGTTAAATCAGTACCACCTGTCTAGATATAGCAGATCCAGTATTTGAATTTGGATGTTATTGATTCCAAAACCCAGGCATATTTTCATTCTGTCAGATTGCCTCATAGGAGAGTATTTGAACTAGATTACATGGATTTGCTAAGCTAAAAGTAAATGCAGCATCCCAGGATGAATGTTTTAATTCTTGAAAGAACAAGTCTTTTGCAAATGAACAAATAAATATAGTGGCTGGAAATTAGTTTCATCTCATCATTAAAGCAACTGTAGAACTTTTACTTGCTAACACTTCAGTAGACTACCACTTTCGAAATAAAGGAACAGCCTCAGATTCAGAAAACCTCTAAAATACCCAGTGTGTGACTAACTTGGGCTTCCCTAGTGGCTCAGTGGTAAAGAAACCCCCTGCCAATGCAGGAGACATGAATTCAATCCCTGGGTGGAGAAGATCCCCTGGAGAAGAAAGTGGCAACCCAGTCCAGTATTCTTGTCTGGGAATCCCATGGACAGAGGAACCTGACGGGCTACAGTCCATGGGGTCACGAAAGAGTTGGACACAACTTAGTGACTAAACAACAACATGAGACTAACTTAGAGTTCTTTAGAACTCATGTTAATTTCCTTAAAACTGGTTTCTAATTCATACTGTCACACTTGCTCACCTTTATAAATGTGCCCAGGTTATGAAGGTCTTATTGATTGGCTGAGACATCACAGAAAAGGCAACCTTGAACCATAGGTAGGCCTGCCCTGAAGGCAAGATAAAGAAAACCTCACTATTTCTAGTAAAGACAGCTAGAACCCTAAGATAAAAGAAAGATATATCCTCTGAAAACATTTCACCTTTTCACCTTTTCACCTTTTCTAGCAACATGATAAGCCTGACTTCTGATGAACAGGAGGATTTATTAGAGTTTGGAAGGGTGCCTGCATCATTTTCCATTTTATTCCATTTGCTCCCTTCACGGTCTCTGCTATGTGACTCTAGCCAAGTCACATCCTCTGTTTGAAACTTGGAGTCTCTGTGTATGAGATGGAGCCATGGGAGTACATTAGGAGTTGTTTGCCTGATGTTTTAGTCTAGCTTGACTTCAGGGGTTGTCTGTAAAATATAGGATTTGAGTCCAATATTTGATGTGCATATGCATTCTTCTGAAGAGAGTGGTTCGTGGGTTATTATATCAGATTCTTCCGGGCTTCCGCACACGAAGAAATCAAGAAGCTAGATGATCTTGGAACTCTGTAGGACCTCTAGCATTCTAGTTTTCTACAAATTTTCTGAAGCACAGGCTGTCCTGGGCAGAATAGAGGAGAAAATGAATTCATTCTGTCTCCTTTCTGCAGTGTGACCTGGAAAGGAAAACCTGCAGTGCTTTTATTATAGACAAGTGGTTCTCTCTTCTCTAGGATGAGTGTTCTGTGTACAGTAAATGTTCAGTAAATGTTTGTGGAGGGTGACAAGATTGTTATTAGCAGAAGAGCAGAAATAGCCTATTAGTCTGAAGTGAGTCACTTTTTGTCATACCTGAGCATTTCTTGTAGTTATCTGCAATGGGTGTTTAAAGAATCATTTGTATTAGCATGTAACTTACTTGGAATCTCAGACACTTGAAGAGTTAGTAAGGATGTTCAGAGTTAAGAGATCGGTTCCCAGCAGTGAGGAGGCAAGGGCCCAGAGGTATGGGGGTGTCCAGCCATGCTCCTGCTTCATTTCTCTAACTGTGGTTCCTACAGTGTGGTAAGCCTGCCATCTTGCCAGAGAGCCTTCTCATATGGTTCATGGCTCAGCAGATCAGCCAGCCTGAAGCAAGAGCCTTATTGCTCAGCAGATAAACAGATGAGAGAATCAGAAGAGCACTCTGGCACCTCCCTCTTTGTGTAGGGAAGGAAAAGAATTAAGCAGCATTCCCTGGCCAGCTGTGCAGTTTGAAGCTGATGGAAGTCCACTCTTTAATGTGACTCATGCAATTCACTGTATTGAAACAACACACTCTTCTCCAGAAAGTCCCGACATGATTGAAACAGACAAACAATAACATTATTTCTTGACTACTTGGATCTGCCTTTCCAAAAAATCAGGGATGTTAATCTGCATTATTACTTCTTGACAAAAATTGTATTCCTTTTTTTTTTTTTTCTGTTGGTGGATTTTAAAAAATTGGCTTTTGAGTGCTTAATATAAATGTCTATGCGCGTGTTTTACAACCACTGACTGTCAACTTTGATTTAAAGTTTAAGCATCTTGGCTATTTTCTTTGGAAACTTTATTTAAAGAGAATAATCATATAGGCCACAATAATATTATTTGTCTTCAAAGTTGCGATGAATAATCATTCGTAAGATTTATTATCTAGGCCAAGTCCACAATTCAAAGTCCAGAGCAGGCCAAATGTTCAAAGCTAGGCTTTGGAAACTGATTTAATTTATTTTCTAATGCTGAAAACATACTCGGAGGGCCTCCTTCTGCATTTTTTTTTTCATTGTTAGGATCACCAGTCCTTATTATAGGTATTTAACATGAAACTTTCATGATGATAATCACTTCAGGGTTGTTTGAGCTGGATTGGTAGTATGAAGCAATCATATCAAAATTTTCAGCAGGAACAGAAAGCATAGTATAAAGTATTATTACCTGTATTCTTTGACAGTTTCTTAGGATAGGTTTTTTACAAATTATCTGTGTCTCTTTTAGTCATGAGTGAGCACACGGTATGGCACATGGTTTTGTACCTTGTATATTTATATATTTTTGATAGATATAAATAAATTAGTGCCCAGGTACCAAATAATGAACACCCTCAAAATTTGAATTTCAAGGAACAGTGGCAGAAAATATCATCACTTGAAACTGAAACTTTCAGACATCAACATAAAAATGACTGAGATTAGCTATGTGTGAAATTCCCAGAAGGTAATCCACACTCAAATCAACCCATGGTTTGTCTACCCACTTTTTGATATCCTTTGAACAAAAATAAAAATAAATGTAGATACTTAGACAAGTGAACAAATAGCACTACATAGGGTGAATAACCTGACACCAAATGTTTCTTGAGATCATAAGAGTATGAAGGTATCACCTGGGAGATATTCTTGCCAAACGTGTAATCAAGCCTCTGGACTTCATTCCACTTTAAAGGAAATACAGGGGGTTGAGAAGGAAGTTAAATAACCACTGCAGGAAAACAAGGAAATCAGTTTTGTGGGAAAGTATAAAGATAAATGTTTTTGACTGCTTCAAAAGTCCATGTCATTAGAAAAATAATAAGGCAGAACTGGGACTTCCCTGGTGGTCCAGTGGTTAAGACTTCGCCCTTCCACTGCAGGGGGAACAGGTTTGGTCAGGGAACTGAGATCCTGCATTCTGTGTGGCATGGCCCAAAAATTATTTTTTTAAAAGGGGGAACTATTCTAGATTAGAAGAAACTAAAAAGTCATAAAGCCAAAAACAAAAAAATGTAGATAATGTTAATTAAACAACGTTTTAGAAATTACAGCATGTTCACATCAGAAGCAAACAGCTAGCTGCTGTTCTTTGTGTCAGCCACCAACAAGAGTTGGGGAGCCTGAAAACTGGTTATTACAGACCAACTGGCAGCTATATGTGGCCAATACGTTTTAAGTCTAGAGGTTTAAAAATCATCAGCGCAGGATGACCCGACTCTATCGCCACCCGCTTCTGAACTTCACACTTTCCCAACAGTGAGACCTGTGGCTCCAGTATTGGAGACTGACTCTGCTGCTGCTCTTTGTGACATCAGCTGAGGCCCTGAGCCTCTCCAGGCCACAACCTCCTTGGCTCCAACATGTACACAAAAGATATTTCAAAGGTTTGTTGTGAGAGTGAAATGAGACCACTCATGTGAAAGGGCCTCGGACAGATCTTGGCCCATGGTAGGCTTTCAGTAAATGTTTTAATTTAAAAAATAATAATCCTCTGGCCCCAGTATTATGCTCTTCTGGGAAATTCTATTTCTCTTTGTAAATTGATAAGTAAGCATTCCAAGTTATCGGTCAGCTTGGCTTTTATGACTTTGGGAGGAACGAGTCATCTCTGTGCGAACAGATGCAAACGATTTCTCTTTCGTGCAGAGCTGAGTCCTCAGTGGGCCTGGCCTCCTGGTGACCCATGAGTTGATGGGAGTTAAACACCCCCCCAGAAGAGGCTTCCTCTGCTTCACTCCTGCAAAATGGGTGTTAGTCAGAGCTTTGGAGATTGAGTTGAAAACTTCTGTGTTTTGTTTCTTTTTGACAGGACCAAAAAACTAAGTATATGCATGGACTGTAGCAAATGAGAGAAATATGAATCCCACTCACAGTATATTTTTCAGATGCTGTTAACTGGGTTTATTTTTACTTTGACAGATACTTCCGTTTAGGGGGGTGCTTTCCACAGACAGAGTCTATTGTGCAATAGAAAATTCGGTAAATTTTGCCTCTAGATTTCCTCCAGATCTCTCAGGTGACCACACCCAAGCCTCAGCATGGCCGTGTTTTCAGTAAGAGACTTGAGTTATTACTTTACAAAGTGACCTTAGTTTCTTCCCTCTGGAGGTTTTTGTTGGCAGAGTTTGTCATCTTTTTTTTTTTAGTAAGCATGGACATCATGCTTACTATAGGGAAAGACCAACCATGTATGTGCAACAGACTGAAGAGTGGCATAATTGTATCTGCCTGTTACTTGATTTCACACTTCATTGGCTCCCTAAAGTCTACATGTCCTTCATGGTTAAGAGTTTTCACCCTGGGTGTCGTCAGACCTGTGTTCAGATCCCAGCTCTGCCACAGAGGAGCCTTGAGACCTTGGGCAATCTCCCTGACCTCTTCTAAACCTATCATTTCTAAAATACTGATGAAAACACCTAACTCCCTGGCCTCTCGGAGGATTATGTTAGTTCGTGCCCATAAACACTTAATGCTCAGCATCTGATGAGCACTCAGTCAGTGTTAGCCCTTGTGATGGGTGTGAGGGAGGGGGAATGGCAGTGTTCTCAAAAGTGACTTCTCTGTTTCAATTCAATAAGTGCCTGGAATTTCACATTTGCGTCTCTTTCATGATAACCTTGAAAAGAAGTGACTTATTTGGGCCAAATTTGATATATTGTGTTTTAAATTTCTAGTAAGAATATCAGCTCCACAGACTGACAATCATCTGTCTTCTTGTGGGCTATTGCACTAAAAATATAAATAAAATAAAAAGCCACTGTTTGTAGACAGCAAGATACATCCTGAGAGTGACTTCAAATGTTACAGTAACCATGCTCATATTGGGGTGAGGTAGGGTGGGGGAGAATCACTGGCCAGCGCTCTGAGGGAGCCTAGCAAACCCTGTGAATGGAAGCCGCCCTATTGATTTTGGCTCCCAAGTTACATGAGCGGTTTGATTTAAGGCTGTTTGGGTTTGGTTTTGTTTTTTAAGTGGAAAAACTCTTTTGTGTCTCTCTTTTCTATTAATTCCAGAGGCTGAGTCAGTGGTGAGTCCAGTAGTTGAATTAATATGGAAATCATACTCTAAGCTAATGCTTAGGATTACTCCATTATGTAACACTCAAGTGGGCTGGAACAGAGAAAATTCCAGTACCATTTCTTTCTCCACTTTAAAGATGGTAGAGCACCAGTCTTCTCTATGAAAGTACATGCTGCATATAAAAGTGGTTTTTAACAAGGATTTTAAAACAGGAGAAAGGATGTGTTCTTATTCTGTGTCCCTGTCTGGGCATCTATAACATTGAGGAATTTTCCAGGCTGCTCGCAGAGTGAACAAGAACCAGGTGCATTTGCATAATCATCATAAAAATTATGTTCTGCTACATTTTTCGCTGAGCAAAACTTTGCACAGAATTAGGCACAGCCTTTGCTCTCTGGGAGTTTAAATGTAAGACAGAAGATACTAATGTGTGTAGATATTTAGACAAATTTGTGTTAACATTTTATAAGCTTTTCTATTTTGTGCTTTGACAGCCTCCCTCAACTCGGGTAACTCATGCATGGGTATCAGTTCATCCATAGGAAAATTTTTTTTTTTTTTAACATTAGAAAAGTTGTATTTTTCTTGATTACAAAGCTAAAACAGGTTCCTTTTAGAAAAATTGAAAAATAAAATATAAAAAAAAAATGCAGTGACATGTAATTCCATCACCCAGAGAAAACTACCCAGTGGTATCTCATAGGGACATTTTTAATATCTCTTTTAAAATATATCTATATATTTTATAAAACTGAGATCTATATATGCAGTTTTGCTTTGGGCTATTTTCACTTGACCTATCTTTGCATGTTTTCATATTATATATTTTAAAAAATTTACTTTGAGTGGTGTTATACTATTAGAATAATTTTTAAAAAGAATCCAGCTTCTGGACATCTGAAACAGTCATTTGGTGGATTAAAAAGTCAAAGGATCATTCTGACTGTTCAACCAGCCCATCCAGACCTGTTTCCGAAACAGCCATTGTTCACCTTAAGTGGAAACTCAGCCGACTCTGCATGTTTCCTCGGGCTGGGTTGCTGTTCCATGTCTGTCTTTCCTTGTTGACTTATCAGCCTCCATGCACACATGCACATTTGTTTATACCAGCCTTCCTGATATGCAGTCACAGCGTGGGGTTTGGAAAACTGCCCGGCTGCATACCATTCATACCGGCTGATGTTCAGCTTCTGGTAATGAACTGGGTACTCTGAACTCCTTCCATCTCTAAAGAGCTCACCCTAAAGTGCTGCTGACCACAGAGCAAATGTGCTCACAAACCCTGAGTGCTTATATTCATGCACGCCAAAGAAAAGAGGGATCTTGGCCCAAGCATTGTGACAGGCTTGGAGTTACTTGTAAAAATCATCAGCACTCTGTTTACCACCCCCTCAGCCATTCCATAAACCAGTGGTCCCCAACCTTTTTCGCACCAGGGAATGGTTTTATGGAAGACAGTTTTTCCATGGACTGGGGTTTTGGGATGATTCAAGTGTGTTACATGTATTGTATACTTTGTTTCTATTATTATTACATCAGCTCCACCTCAGATCATCAGGCATTAGATCCTGAAGGTTGGGGACCCCTGCCATAAACAACTGCTTGAATTCATATACCTTCAAGCTTAAGGTGATGTTTCTTGAAGTACCTTGGAAGCAGGGAGAGTCTGAGGGGATTTAAGAAGAGTCAAGGAGATGGTCCCCGCCTCGTGGAGGACAGATGTGCGCCTTGTGCTGGGCTCACCTCTTATGTTAGGAAGTATTGCGTCGTGCCCTGAAGCCATCCCTTTCTGAACACTCCCTGTGGTCCTCCCACCTCCCCCCAGGAGCCCTGCTCTTCTCCATGCTTTGTCGGTTTCTCTTGGAGAATGCTGCTGGTGCTCAGTCGCTGCAGTCGTGTCCAACCCTGTGCGACCCCATAGACGGCAGCCCACCAGGCTCCGCCTTCCCTGGGATTCTCCAGGCAAGAACACTGGAGTGGGTTGCCATTTCCTTCTCCAGTGCATGAAAGGAAAAGTGAAAGTGAAGTCGCTCAGTCGTGTCCAACTCTTCGCGACCCCATGGACTGCAGCCTACCAGACTCCTCCGTCCATGGGATTTTCCAAGCGAGAGTACTGGAGTGGGTTACCATTGCCATCTCCACTCTTGGAGAATAAGCATCAGAAGAGAAAACTCTGTGGGGCTCAGTGATAGAAAGGGAATGCAAAGGGCAGATGAAAGGACATTATGCAAAGTAGAAAGATTGCCTCGTATTGGATGAGGTTCAGAATCTTTCCATGAGCTCCGTGAACACTTTTTTTCTCCAAAGAAAGGCTTGGTACTCCTTTCCATCAAATAACCTTCTGTATATGCAGGGATCTATAGAGGAAATAGTCACAATAACGACATACCAGGAAACAGGGGAGCCTAGATAGAGAAAAGAAGTTAAAGTGACATTCATTCTGTTTACAAATACCTCCGCTGAGCATGTTTCAGCAGTTAATCAGAGCTTTCTTGCTTGGCACTTTCTAAAATGATATCATTATCTAGCTTGCTATTTCAGCAGTTCCAGGAATACCTTGCCTGTGGGTCAGGGTACTTGGTTTCATATAAACAACTCATAAGAGCCTTGTATAATTTCAGAGAGACAAGCGAAAAGAGAAAAAATAGCTCCACGAGTTATGCAGACAAAAAAATAAATTGGTGAGGTTTCTCTCCTAATACAGACACTGGGAGAAGGCATCCTCTGCTCCCTCTCAGGGTTAAATGTAACTTATTTGTTTCCCCCTCAAACCGTGCTGGGTTTAGTCTCTCAGTAGACTGAGGCACCTTTGGAACTCCTGGGAGGAGGCCAGGAGGTACGTCCTTAATTGCTTCATGGATGATGTGAAGTCTTGGAATGGAATCTAGCCGTCACTCATTAACTAGCTTGGCTTATTAAACCTTGACAGCTAACAGAACTGAGCCAAACATCCTTGATTAGAGGCAGCTCAGGAGCAGCAGGAGTTGGTCCAGTTGAATTGTACTGTAGAAGGAGTTACTTTAGTACCTCTACTTCATCTATTTGAACTTATTCTCATGAAATCTAAGGAGGACAGATGATGATTCGCCAAATGCTTTTCCTGCTTTCATTGAGGGCAGTAGGAATAAATAAGTGACCATTTTCTTAATTGGGATACTCATCACTATTATTGAAGGAATCACTGTTATACAAGAATGGCGAGTTTTTGTTCAAACTTTTTGGCTTGCTTGAATCTATTTATGGTAGACAATAAGGGATATACATGTTATCAAGTATGTTCCGATTTCGCAGTCCTTGCTTCTCACAGCAGGGACCTACAATCAGTCAGCATTTTCAGGCGTGGACATATAATCAACGCATAAACTCAACAAAGGATGTTCTGCTTCACAGTCAGTGTCAGTATAAACACACATCACATCGATTGATTTGCTCTTTGCTCCATACCACAAAACAGATAATGTCTCTGAAAGTAAATACATTCCAAGTGTTAATGTAAACATCAGCCATTGTTATTTCTCTAAATGATCTCACCCCGCGGAAGTAAAGGAAGGTCTGAATTAGTGAAGAGCATTCCATATGTGAATACATACATGTGCATACACACACCATGCTCCGAGTGTGATTTCACACCTAAAACCAACATTTGAAAGGGTGGTAGCTTGCTCTGCGGTTGCTGAGTTAGGAAGAGGCAGGAAGGAAGCAACACCTGTCTGAGTTATATCATGTTTCCTGGTAGAGATGTAGTTAGAGATTATCTAAAGGCAAGGAATTCTTAGCTATGTTCATAGACGACCATAGGTTGATTTGCCTGTGTGATGGACCCTCTTACTAATTCACCTTGTGAATTCATAAGGTCTCAGCCTCACAGTCCCAGGAAACTGATATTTTATTGAAGGCCTATGATACACCAAGCACCATGCTAGCCACTGGGGCAAGGTGAGGGTGAGAAATGGCACAGAGATAAATAAGACATCATGCTCCTGGTCATCTCCTGGAAAAATCATCACCTAAACCCATCACCAAAGATTAGGTGAGAACCGCTGGGGTACACCTGTCCTCAGTGGTGTGGGCATGTGGAGGGTGAAGCACTTCCGCTTGGAAGATTACCAAAGATTAGGTGAGAACCGCTGGGGTACACCTGTCCTCAGTGGTGTGGGCATGTGGAGGGTGAAGCACTTCCGCTTGGAAGAGGTGGGAAAACCTTGATGGACAAGATGACATTTGAGCTACATCTTAAAGTATGCGGAGGAGTTTCCCAGGCAGAGAGAAAGAGGAAGGGGATTCCAGATAAAGGAGCACAGGCCTGGAAGAAGGAAGCCTTGCTGCTTATTTAGAGATTGTCAAGATGTTTCCACTTTTAGTTTATTTGGGTAGGAGGGACAGTGTCTTTGATTCAGAGATGAACCAATCAGTAAGGATTTTGTGGCAGTGGTGATTAAAATGATGTCTATGGGATAGAGGGTTGCTCTCGTAATCAACCACAAAAGGCTGAGCTCTGGCTACACCATCAACCGGGTTTAGTGTTCCAGCCTGGAAAGGAGAGCTTCAGAGGATAGTTGGTGGTTCTGAAAAGAGCTCTGGAGTGAGAACAGATTGCAGCAATGGGCTGGATCCCTCTCTTGAAGCAGCCCATTGCAGGGCTGGTGAACTTGCTGGCGTGATCCCCAGCCCTGGTGGACCAGAGTGTAGTCACCTTGCTAGTTGTGTGGGCCGCAGAGTGGCTCAGAGCCCAGGCCTCATAACCCAAGAGACTTAGGTACAATTCTTGGCTCTTCTGCTGTTTACTTAGTGTGGGATTTGAGGCAAGTTTCTTTCCTTTCTTTAAAAAAAAGAACAAAAAAAACCTTGTATGTCTATATACTGCAAGTGATTTTCTATTAGTGCATGAGTGTGATAATAGCACATACACTTTTTAGTTTCCCAGTTTTGAAGTTTTCCTTTTTGAACCAGGTCACTCACTTCCTTATTCCCCCTTCACCCACTTTAACTGTCCAGGTAGCCATCTATATTTTCTCATATTAATATAATCAGTTATATAGATACGCAATCATACAAACACACACACACACCAGCACACATGTGGGAGCAGGGGTGAGAGTTGTCACAGAAGCGAAAACGTATCATATGGAGTATTCTCAAAGCATTAGTGTAGTTTTAAATTAATAACTTTAGGATTATAATTGCTATGGGTTTCCCTGGTGGCTCAAATGGTAAAGAATCTGCCTGCATTGTGGGAGACCTGCATTTGATCCATGGGTCGGAAAGAGCCCCTGGGGAAAGGAATGGCTGTCTGCTCCAGTATTCTTGCCTGAAGAATTCCATGAACAGAGGAGCCTGGCTGGTTACAGTCCTGTGGGGTTACAAGAGTCGGACACAACTGTCCAATAACACTATAATTGCTCTACACTTACAAAAGAAACATTGGAACATTTAATTATTTGCATTTATTTTACTTTGTCAATTTTGAATAAAATTTGGTCTTCATCTTTTGTGTGCAGCAGTTTCTGTTAAATTGAATTTTAATAAGAATTTTAAAATGTTCAGTGTTCAACCTTTCATGTTATTTTTGTAAGTATGTAGCATTTATACTTTTTAAATTATTAAAGTTTAAAAGCACTACACTGAGACTTTGGGGACTTCTCATTACATTTTCTTATATCCCGCTTCTTTTGAAAAAGCCATGTCGAAATCTCTTCATTCAACTGATAAAATTCTAGTCACTCTTTTAGTGGTTGCATAATATTTTAAAGTGTAGTTATTATAATTTATTCCACTGTTACTCTACTGATGGATATTTCCCTTGGTCCTGCCCCCCCCCCACTTTGCTGTTGTCAACACTGTAATCATAAACATCTCTGTACATAACCTTGCAAAGAAGATTTGTTAGTACCACGGCATTGTTTCCCAGGAATGGGACTGCAGCATTGAAGAATGGATGTGCAGTTGGCCCTTGAACGGCATGGGTTTGAATCACGTGGGTCCACTTATGCTCAGATTTTTTTTTCAGTTGTAAATACTACAGTATTATACAATCCATGTTTGGTTGAATCCACAGATACAGAGGGAACCCTGAATACAGAGGACCAACCATAAGTTAAATTCGGATTTTCCAGCTGCCCGAAGTGTTGTTATCCCTAACACCCAAGCTATTCAAGGGTCCACTGTAATTTTTTTTTAGGATTGTTTTGATGTGGATCATTTTTAACATCTCCTATTAAATTTGTTACAATATTGCTTCTGTTTTATGCTTTGGTTTTTATGGCCGCAAGGCATTGAGATCTTAGCTCCCTGACCAGGAATTAGACCCACACCCCCTGCATTGGAAGGAGAGGTTTTAGCAACTGGACCACCAGGGAAGTCCCAGTCCATTGAAATTTTAATTTTAGTGGTATTTCTGTGAATGGCTTTAGTTGATTAATAAAAATGTCCTTCGTTTTAGATTGTTTGAAAATAACATTCAAATGCATTATCTTTGATGTTCACAGTGACCTTTGAGGTAGGCAGAGTAGATATTATTATCCCCATTTTACTGATGGAAAAATAGAGGCACTGAGAAGCTAAATGGTTTCTCATAATTAACTCAGGTGGTGAGTACTTGATTTCCATCTAGAGCCAAGTCTCATCCTGAGGAAGCCCTGTGCAGTCTTTTCTTTACCTGCATGTTTGGTTTTGATAGATCAATTAGATGAGAAGTTTCTAAATTGATTGAATTAAGAAAAGGCCATACACCTTTGTTTATGCCACCAGGAGAGGGCAGTAGTTGAAATGCAGTTATTGTCCTGAATATTCGCACCCCCAGCCTCTTTTAAGAGCCATATTTTTTTTTTTTTTTACATTTGTAATGTCTTAATTGCAGTTAATAAACTTAATAAAGTTTGAGTTTGTTGATCATTGGAATCTTAACTAAGGTTCGATGGTTTACATTTCATCAGTGATCCGTTTCCTCTGATTTTTTTTTAAAGTTGAAATACACAGAGTGCATGCCAAGGGTTGTGAAAGAATGAATATTGTTTCCTTTGTTCCAAAAGAACTTCTGTGTTACATATTCTGGGTCTTATTGATTGTTCAAATTCCAGTTTGGCAAATTTACTGACTGTGTGGTCTGGGCGGTTCATGTAGCGCTTAGTTTCCTCACCTGTAAAGTGAGGGAGAATACACCTTCCGCCTAAGGCTGTTTTTCTCATGGCATGAAGCTCACGGCAAGGGCTCAATACACACATGTGCATGGGTAGTTCTCATGGAACTAGACTGACCCTACTGATCAGGAATTCGTTAGACACTGGCCAAGTCTCCTGAACATACAAGGGGTGGGATGTATTTTTTTAAACAATTTTCATCTACACCATTGCCAAAATGCCATTCAGCTGCTCAGCATTTTGTGCCCAGAGCAAGCACTGATACAGCTCCCTAAGTAGAAGTGAAGTTATAGGAAGGCTCATGGCATTTCTAGGTACCACTTTTTTGAGTGACAAGTGTGTAAACCACAGTGAAAACTTGTTCCGTCAAGGGTTTGATTGAGAGGAACGGCAAAAAGAATTTTAGTTTCTCTTCCTCCAAGCGGACATTGTTTTTTTAGCTGTCGTTTTTTTGGGAGACGGGAAGGGGTGGTTACTTAAAACCAGTAGTGTGTGTATATAGGAGTGGCAAGTATAGTTAGCATTTACTCGCTATAACTAGTGGAGAAGCCCCCATAGATGTGGCTGGGGAGACATCTGTGAACAAACAGACTTTTTCCCCTTTGAAAATGTTAATAATCTTTCTGTTTCCAGCAGAAACAGCTGTAGAATTCAGCTGTTGGTAATGTGATGTCCGAGTGAGGGCTGATGTTTAGATGTAGTGTGTTAATATCCAAAATGTCATTGTAGATAATAGTAAAGTGGTGAGGTAAGTGGGATGAAGCCAGAAAATTCAGTCACAGCTGACATTTCATCCTCTCTGAGGTTTGTGAAAAGGCCACAGCTAGCTTTGCATTTCCCCAGGAAGGAGGGCGGAGGTTTGGTTGCTATCACACCCTGCACATTACCTAAACGCAAAGTTGTTCATTTTCTCCTCTGTAGAGAGTGGTTACAGAAAGTGTGTCTTTGACTGACTCTTTGACATGCTGGTGCGCTGCTCTTCTCTGGTCTCCAGCCCTTGGGGAAAAGTGAGGGTCCAGGTGCCTGCTCTGAGCTGAGAACTTAAGTGGACACTTCTCTGACTCTCCCCAAAAGTGGCTTCTGACATCCTTTCTTCAGCAACGGTTTTTTCAGTAAAGGAAGCGATGTTTCAAGGCCAATAACTCGGAGTACCCAGATTTTTGATCCACAAGCCTTTCTTACCAGCTTTAGAGGGTCAAAAGACTGAAGCTGTGATGTGGCATCTGTTGTATGTGGAATCCTCCCTAATGAGGAGAGGGCAGCCCAGAGACAGCTGGGGACAGCCCTGAGTCACAGTTGACAAGTGGCGGAACCAGAAGTCCTGACACCTCCTCCAGTGTGCTCCATCAGCTTCACAGGGCATGAGGTGGGTGAGAGTTCACAGGACCTGTGTCACTTTTGTGTGCATGACGTCTCACCAAAGGTGCGAGATGCTGACCTAAGCAGCGGAGTCCCAGAGCCCTAAGTTCTCGTCAGAAGTCCACCACCTACTAACTGGAGGGTCTCCAGGGGATGTTAACCCCTAAATCTCAGTTTCCTTGTTTGTAAAAAGGGGGCTAATAACAGAGTTCATTGAGTCATCATGGGAGTTCAATGTGATAATGTGTAAAAAGCAGAGTAAAGACCTGGTATACAAATAAACGATAACTTTTGTAGGGGTAGTGCTGTGCTACACATTGGAGATGTAAAAAAAAAAAAAGATATCATTCATGCATTCAAGTAGCTTGCAGTATAGTTGGGAAGATAGATTTAAAAAGCAGCAAGTGTTCAATGGAATGATAGCAACAAGGTTCATGAGTAGTGCAGATTGGAGTGGTTTGGGAAACCTTCAGAATGGAGCTGTTTCACAGATTTTCTGAAGATGGATAATAATCTTTTTAATTTTATTGAAGTATAGTTGATTTAAAATGTTGTGTTTAGTTTCTGCCGTACAGCAAAGTGACTCAGTTATACATATATTTATTCTTTTTCATATTCTTTTCATATGGTTTATCACAAGATATTGAAGATAGTTGCCTGTGCTATACAGTTGGACCCTGTTGTTTATCCATCCTATATATAATAGTTTGAAGATGAATAATTTTGAGGCAGGCAAATATTTTTCAAGAAGGAGCAGAGAGCATTCAGTAGGCTAATGTGTGGACCCATAAAATAATATTTTATTATCAGCATGTTAAATTAACACTGCTCTTACCATATTGGAATGCTGTGATCTAAAGTGTATGCACAGACCAGCCAGAAAGGACAATAGAAAGGGGACCATATTCTGAATGGCTTGGAGGCTGTTCTGTGTAGGGATGGGTCAGCACTGAAAGACTTTAAAGCTAGGAAATAGATGGTGATGTTTATGTTCTGTAAAGATTGCTCTGAGGGCGGATGGAGGATGAATTGCAGGAGGGGAAATTACACAGGCTGTTGGGAGATACTAAGGCATTGGGTCTGGCTTGGGTGACTGGACCCTGTCACCCAAGACTGATTTGGAAGGGTTGGTAATGAGTACCATTTGGAATATTTTGTGTGGGTTATCTAGATGGCTGGATCATCAATATCATTTTCATTATACTGTCAATTTAAAAACATTGTATGAGAAGGGAAAATATTTTCAACTCTTTCTGTCATGGATCTCCTATTATTTTGGTCTGAACAAAACTTCTTTTTCAAAGACTTCTTTAAAAGAAAGGATCAGATCTTTTCCAGTGAAAGTTGTTTTAATATAAGAATTCAGGTCTTTTTGGCATTTCTTAATAGTGAATGTTCTTTCCTTAGCATGGGGTCATTTATTGTTTTTCTTCTGTCTTATGCAGGCAGTTATGAAAACACAGAGATTTTGCTATGTACCTTTAAAGCCTATCAAGACAGTGGTGATCATGTTGCAATATACATATAAATATCAAATCATTACATTGTATACCTGAAACTGATATAATGTTACATGTCGATTGTACCTCAAAAATAAATAAATTTTTATTTATTTATAAATAAAATAGCCAGTCTAGAAAAAAAAATAACCAATCAAAAGAGTTTCTTATGTCTTTGGTGCATTTAGAAAATCATCATGTGAGTGAGGACTATCAACTTCCCCATAAATGAATTAAAAAATAATAAATATTAATTATAAAACTTAGATATTGAAAAATAGCTTCCTTAATGACTGTCTTCCCACTTGAAATAATATTACAGTAAGTTTTTTGGGGGGTCCACCCCACTCTGCATGTGCGATCTTAGTTCCCCAACCAGGGATTGAACTTATACCTCCCACAGTGGAAGTACAGTCTTACCTCTAGACTACCAGGGAAGTCTCTACAGTACTTTAAAATGCACTTTCTGAGCAAGTTCACTTGGGTTCATTTATTTCTTTGAATTAGGAAGTATACAACACATAGAGAAGAGAAAGCATAGCATATTTGCACATTTTAAAGAATAAAATGGAGACATCCACATTTATACTACTTATCTAAGAATATTATCACTACTATCGAAATCCATATGTACCTTTCTCCTGTTGTATTCTGCTCTCCCCAGTTACTTTCCTGGATTTGGAGTTAATCACCCTCCTGCTTTTCTTTAGTTTTACCACATAAGTATGTGTCTCTAAGCAATGTACAGTATTATTTTAATCTTTATGTAAATAGAATCACACTGGTTATTTTGTGACTTACTCCTGCCAAAACAGTATGTTCTGAGATTCGTCTGTATAGATGTGTGTAACTTCTTTAGTTCATTCACTTTCATTGTTGTATCATATTTTATTGTACTTATTATAATACAATTTACTTAGCCATTTCAGTGTTGAAGGGCTCTGCATTTTATCATGTGTATGGTAACATTATTGGCCTCCTTATTAATACAAATTATTTGTAGATTCTTTAGGCTTTTCTATTTAGATTATTATATCATCTATAAGAAATAATAGCTTTGATTTTTTTTTTCCTTTCTGATTTGTATAGTGTTAATTCCCTTTTCTTGTTTTATTGAGCTGGCTAGAATCTCCAGAGTTGAACAGAAGTGATAATAAATAGCAAACTTTATCTTTTCACTGACTTTACAGGCAATGATTTAAAGTTTTACCCTTAAATTGAACTGAACGTAACTGAAATGATGCAGGATTATTTTGTGATACCCTTTACTCAGCTGAGGAAGTTTCCTTGTATTCCTTGTTTACTCAGAGTTTTAATCACAAATGGTTTTTGTATTTTATTGTATGTTTTTTCTGCATCTTTTGAGATGAGCATCTACTTTTTCTTCTTTAATCTGCTAATGTGATGAATAACACTGATTGATATTGAAGTAACCCGGTATTATGGGGCTAACTCAGACTTAGGCATGCTATGTTTCTTTATAAATGATGGTATTTGAATTGTTAATTTTTTTGCATTTATGTTTACAAATAAGATTGCCCCGTGGTCAGTTTCCCCTTGAGGTTATGTGAATTTTGTTGTTACACATTTTGACGATATTGTTAGGCATGTGTTTCTCTGGTGGATTAAATGTTTTTATTACTATGTCACGACTCTTTTCATCTCTTTGCCTAATATTAGTTTTGTATGGGTTCAGTTTAGTTAAACCAGATTTGGGGGCAACTGTCTGCAAATGTCTTTCTCCAACTTACTTTTTTCAAGGATACAAAATGTTTTAGATTCGTCTTTTGTAAATCACGTAACTAGATTTTGTCTTTCTTAATTAACTGTGTACGTTAGTCTCTCAGTCGTGTCTGACTCTTTGTGACCCCAAGGGCTGCAGCCCACCAGGCTCCCCTGTTCATGGGATTTCCCAGGCAAGAATACTGGAATAAGGTATAATTTATATACAGTAAGATTCAAACATTTGAAGTGTACAATTTGGTGAATTTCGACAAGCGTGTAAGGCATGTAACCAACACCACGATAAAGATACAGATCATTTCCATCACACCAGAAAGTTCCTCATGCCCTTTTTGCAGTCAGTTTCTTTCCCTCTCGTCTAGCCCCAAGAAACCACTGATCTGCTTTTTTTTATCACTCTACTATGGTCTTCTCTAGAATGTCACATAAATAGGATCATACAGTATGTAGGTTTTATGTGTTTGACTTCTTCCATTTAGCATAAAGCTTTTGAGATTCATCCATGTTGCAATTGTATCAGTATTTCATTCATTTTCATCTTTGAGTATCATTCTGTTGTATGGATATACCACCATTTGTTTAACCATTTATCAGTTGATGGACATTTGGATTGGTTTCAGCTTGGAGCAATTATGAATAAAGCTGCTATGAACATTCATCAGGTGTTTGGGTGGACATGGTTTCTATTTTTTAATTCAATCAGACAGTCTTTGTCTTTAACAAAAAAAAATATGATCAGTTTTTTTGTTTACGACATTGCATTGATCATATTTGTATTTTCCGGCAAACAAAACGTAATAATGAAGTGAATTTAAATTCAATTCAATCATCTCATTTTTTCTTTCTATTTGTCCTGCTTTTTCTGTGCTTTGTTTTTTTGTTATTACCTTTGGCTGAATTGAATGAGTTTTGCTTTGTTTTTATACTTCCATGTTTTTTCTCCTACTAGTTTGACAGGTGTACATACTCTTCTCTTTCAGTGTTTGCCCTAGAGATGTCAGTATTCTATTTAACATAATGAAGCCTTACTCTATATAGTGTCTTCCCTCTTCTCCCAAGCAGTTTAGGAATCTTAAAACTCTTTAATTCTGATCATTCTTTTCCAACCTAATATGCCATTGTTGCTCAGTTTTCAGTTTCATCTTATTTTTTATATTAGGCATTATTACAATTTGTATTTAGTCAGCATTTGTTTCATATTGCCTATGTTTCTATAAATTTAGACATAAGTCTACTGTTTTCTTTGCTTACCATTCCCTTTCATCTCAGATCACTTTGCTTTTTTCTGAAGTATGTTTGTTAGAAGTTCCTATAATTGTTTTTTTTTTAAATAAACTTTCTTATTTTTGACTGAAAGTGCCTTTATTTGCTTTTATTTGTGAAAGGTAGTTTTGCTGAGTATACAGTTCCATTATTAACATTATCTCTCGATGTTTTACATATGTTTTCTCCAGATTCCTCTTCTTCTCTTGAGAAGTCAGATATCGATCTAGTTATCACTTACTTGTAGATAATCTGCTTTGTCCTTGGGCTGTCCTGAAGATCTGTTTTGATAATGGTGTTCCGCAATTTTTCAGGGCTTTATCTGGGTTCAAGATGTCTTTCTATTTAGCATCCTTGGAAATCATTTGGCTTCCTGAATTTGATGATTGACAGTTCTGGAAAATCTCAAGTATAATCACGTCAAGTCTGTCTTTCCCCTCATTTTCTGTATTTTCCTCCATACTCCACCCACCATAACTTTGCATCTTTTTTTCATCTCGCTACACGATTATGTGTAATTTCTTTATATCTATCTACCAAATCACCATTTCCCTCTTTAGCTATATCTAATTTGGTATTGAACTCACCCACTGAATCTCTATTGGTAATTATTTTCATTTCTAGAAGTTACTTTTGGCTCTTGCTCAAATCTGCGTAGTTATTTTTGA
The DNA here is from genome assembly GCF_054371585.1 of Giraffa tippelskirchi. Classification (NCBI taxonomy): domain Eukaryota; kingdom Metazoa; phylum Chordata; class Mammalia; order Artiodactyla; family Giraffidae; genus Giraffa; species Giraffa tippelskirchi. Next base: position 125,451,407 of record NC_137283.1, read on the forward strand.
TATCTTACTCTTTTTCATATTTTAAGATACTGTTTTCTTTCTCTAAACACATTAAACGTATCTGTTTTATATTCTGTATCTGATATGTACAGAACCTCCATCCTCTGAGAGTTTGATTCTGCAGTTTGTTTTTTCCTCTTGTCCATGGTGAGCATGTGCTTAGTCACTCAGTCGTGTCCGACTCTTGCGACCCCGTAGACTGTAACCTGGCAGGCTCCTCTGTCCATTGGATTCTGCAGGCAAGAATACTGGAGTGGGTTGCCATTTCCTTCTCCAGGGGAGCTTCCCAACCCCCGAACCCAGGTCTCCTGCGTTGCAGACAGACTCTTTACTTGCTTCTTTTTGTGTTTTGAGATTTTTGATTCTGAATTCAATTCCTTGGAACTCTCTGTATGAAGACTCTTTGAGATGTGGATTTAGTTCATTATTCTACAGGCCTTCAATTTGCTTCTGGTGTATGTTTGGGGGGCACTGCCATTTTAGGACTTTTTTATCCTAAATGTTCGTATTTGGGAGAGGATATGTAATTTCTGATCCCAAACAGTGCAAGAGTGGGCTTGAAATTTTCTGAAGAAACTTTTTCTTTTTTTTCCCTGCCTCTGCCATCACTAATGCTTATCTTTTCTTTCTTCTACTCCTGGGAATATGTTTGTTAAACTCACCCACAAAGGATCTCACATTTCAGGGGTATGGGCTTCAACCCCCACACCCTTTGTGTGCCTTTGGCTTGTCTCCTATCCCATAGACACCCTGGGATTAATTTATGACTCCAGGGTACATGCCACCTCATGGATTACTTACCTTCCTGGCTTCTAGTCTCCTTTTTGTTGCCAACCTTTAATACTTTCTTGCAGTTTAGCCACAAATTTTTTAAGTGCTTTTAATGCTTATACCAGTATTTGTAGGTGTTTTACATAGATTTGCCAAAGTTGACAATCAAAGTCCTCTTAATTTGAAAGTTGAAATGTTTCCCAGAAGGGGAGAAATATTAAATTAATTAGATCCTGTAATCTGTGAATTTTACTGAAATCAAAGATTGACTTTGATTTTTACTTTCGAAAAAGTAGTAGTTGGTTTGCATAAACATTAATGTTCATTTTTTTAAATTCCTGCTGAAATAGAATTATAAAAGATTTAAGAATCAGTCACTTGTTCACTTCCCTTTCAACAAATACTTGTTGAGCTTCTGTGTTTTGGTGGGCGGTTTTAGGTGCTGGGAGTACATCAGTGCTTAAAATAGACAAAAAGCCGGCCTCTATTGAGCTTACATTCCAGTTGGAGGAGACAGACAATTAACAAAATAAATAGGTAAAGTATTTGTAGTTGAACCCTGAACAACTTAGGTGTTAGGGACATCAACCCTCCCTCCCCCGCAGTTGAAAATCTGTGTACTGCCATCTCTGCCTCAAAAGCAAAGGAACTGATAAATGACTAACTCAAAGGCAGGAAACAAACAGTTTTGATAGAATCAGAACTCAAACCCTAGTTCTTTTGATTCCTCATACTGTGATCTCTTATTGCACACAAACTTTTCCCCACACTTAGTTAATTCAAAGATTTGTAAAGTGGAAATGCATACTATATTTATTGGGAAAAATCTGTATGTAAGTGGTCCCACACAATTCAAACCTTTGTTGTTCAAAGATCAACTGTAGTATGGTAAAAGGTGATAAATGCTGTAGGGAATGATTAAGCCAGTAAAGGAGGACTGGGAGATGTTATTCTTCTTCTTCATTTTTAAAAGAATATATTTAAGATCAGCAGGGGCCATTGCAATTAAAGAAAGACAAATATTGTATATTAATGCATGTATGCAGAATCTAGAAAAATGGTATAGATGATCTTATTTGCAAAGCAGAAATAGAGATACAGACATAGAGACCAAATGTACAGACACTAAGGGGCAGAGGGGGGATGGGGTGAATTGGGAGATTGGGATTGACGCATATACACTATTGATACTGTGTATAAAATAGATAAATAATGACAACATACTGTATAGAGGCACTCTACTCAGTGCTCTGTGATGACCTCAATGGGAAGGAAATCCAAAAGAGAGGGGATATGTGTAAACATATAGCTGATTCATTTTGCTGTGCAGCAGAAACACGCACACCATTGTAAAGCAACTATGCTCCAATTTAAAAAAAATATGCAAGAAGCTAAACACTCTACTACTGCAGCATTATTAACTCTAACTTAACTTTGTAAATGTTAAGTTGAAAATGGTGTGTACATTTGTTGATGTTCCTAGGTTGGAAAATAAGTTGTTTTTTAATAGTTCCTTGGCCACTTCTGAAATAAGAAAGGAAATGATTAGAAAATATTAACCACAAGAAAACTTCAACACCAAAACTTTTTAAAATTCTCAGGTTTTAAAAATAGCTTTAAACTGGAAAATGATCCTTTCTACCCATCAACCCCCGCAAGGGATAAAACAAAAGACTCACCAACAGCTAAATACCAAAGGAGGCTAAGTATCTATTGCACTTAACTCACTCTGGTTGGTTTTGAAAGCCCCAATTGGTGAAGTTATAAAAGGCCATTCATTTCTTTAGTGTGAAAACTGACAAACAGGGCAGAAGTAACCAAAAGGGAACAAAGAGAGCAGTGGAGACCTTTGAAGACAGCCGCGGTGGACACCAGGGTGAAAAACAGCAGGCACTGTTTTAAAAGGAGCACCGTTAATCCGGAGACTAAAGCACCGCAGACCAAGAGCAGAGGACCATTTGCAGTTCAGTTCCCACGAGAGCATGACCATGCTCTGTTACATGCACATCAGCTGAGGGACAGAGAGTCTATTGTCACACAGTTGTAGTGGCTACCTGCAGGAAGTGGGGTGAATGTCTGGGTTACTGTCCTGACTTCATCCACCCTACCCATGCAAGTTATCAAGTAAGGGTTCAGAATAGTAAGAGTTACTGCAGAAGGTTATTCAGGAGTGAGCTTTCTATCATTAAGACATCATCTGAGACTTTCAATTTTTTACTTATTGAAGTAGTTGATTTGCAATATTGCATTACTTTCTGGTGCACAGCAAAGTGATTCAGCTATATGTGTGTATATATATGCATAAAATATACTTTCATATTCTTTTCCATTATGATATATTACAGGATATTGAATATAGTTCTTTGTGATACTGTAGGACTTGGTTGTTTATTTTATGTATAGTAGTGTGTATCTGCTAATCCTAAACTCCTAATTTATCCCTCTCCCACCTTTCCCCTTTGGTAACCATAATTTTTTTTTCTGTGCCTGTGAGTCTGTTTCTGTTTCATATATAAGTTCATTTGTGTCACATTTTAGATTCCATGTATAAGTGATAGTATATGGTATTTGTCTTTTTCTGACTTACTTCACTTAGTATGATAGTCTCTGAGCCTATCCATGTTTGCTGCAAATGGCATTATTTCATCCTTTTTTATGGTCGAGTAATATTCCATTGTGTATAGGTACCAATATACCATTCACCCGTCAATGGATACTTAATAAGACTTTCTATTTTTAATGTTGTTTATCCTGAGACTTTTCTAAGAGTAAAAAATTCAGGGGAGCAGAATATCTATCTTTTAAGAACCAAAAAATACCTTTCATGGAAGAAAAGAGAAATCTATGAACCAGAAAGAAGTCCTCACCAGACGCCTAATTGGCCAGGGCCTTAATCTTGTACTTCTCAGCCTTGAGAACAGTAAGAAATCAATGTTTATTGTAAAAGCTAAAGGGAAGAAGAAACTTCTGAAAATATGTAAATCAGTTTAATGGTTTTTCTCATTGTAAAAAGTCACAAGTGTTTATTGGGAAGGAGTCAGAAAATCTTTTTTTTTTTTTAATCACCCATATCCAAGAGAGGGCTTCCCTGGTGGCTCAGCTGGTAAAGAATCTGCCTGCAGTGCGGGAGACCTGGGTTTGATTGCTGGGTTGGGAAGATCCCCTGGAGAAGGGAAAGGCTACCCACTCCAATATTCTGGCCTGGAGAATTCCATGGACAGTATAGTCCATGGAGTCACAAAGAGTCGGACATGACCGAGTGACTCTCACTTTCATACCCAAGAGAAATCAGCTGCTAATACTGTTAGGGATATGGAGTTACCAAGCTGTGTACCATGGTGCACTGGAACAGCACAGTAAATTCATGAGGGTGCCCCAGGTTATTTTCCATCCTCAAGGGACACCCATCTGTTCAACACTGTTTTGAGATTGTTCATGATTTCAACATAAGATTGTACCATGTTTCTTCTGATGACATCATATCTTTGCAAAAGAGGGTTTTCAGAGATTGCTGATTTTTTTAATGACAAAGTGAGCACCATGTGAAAACCAGCTTGAATCAGGAAATGCAGACAGTGGCATCCACATTGAATTGAAGTTTTGCTTGTCCACAAAGAATCTGAAGTTTTGTTTGTCCAACAGGTGTTCCCATTCTGTTGATAAATCATTAGGAGGCTATTTGAGAAAGAACAGTACTTTTAATTTATGTGGGTTATTTTTTCCAAATAACTACTAAGTTATTAGGACATAAATACTTACTCAGTTGTTTAGACTATCTACTGAGCAAACAGCATTGTTGAATATCTGTTGGAGCCTGGAGGCACTGTTAAAAAATTATCAAGACTCTGAGAGCTTCCATAATCATTTGGGATCCTCTAATATATTTCCTTCCAGATGTTTCCCTATGTACACTGTACATATTCTTTAAACTTTTTTTCATTTAACAATATCTAGTGAAAATCTTTGCATTTCAATAAATATGGGTCTGTATCATTATTTTCAAAATTTAATGTCATAATGGCTTTCTGTCGTTTGACTCCGTTATTTTATTTATCAAACTTGTAATTTAGAAGTTAAGCAGAACTTTACTTTTATGATATGGTGTGGTCATCCCCTTTGTGCATTTTCTTTGTTTACATATCCATTGATTTCCTTAGGCTGGATTCCTAGGAAGCAATTTACTAGATCAAACAATATGTACTTTCTTATGCTTTTGGTATCCAGAAAGAGAGAGAGAGAACCAAATTGCCCTTTCAGAGAGATTGTGCCGATTTCTTTCTACCAATGGTTTATAAGAATACCTCAATTAAGAGGGTAGCATTGATATATTTACACTATCACGTGTAAAATAGATAGTTAGTGGGAAGCTGCTGTGTAGCACAGGGAGCTCAGCTTGATGCTCTGTGATGACCTAGAGGGGTAGAATGGGAGGGTGGGAGAGAGGCCTAAGAGGGAGGGGGTGTATGAATGCATATGGCTGATGTATTACATGATGTTGTACAGTAGAAACTAACAACATTGTAAAGCAATTTTATTCCAATAAAAAAATAGCAAAAAAAAAAAAGAAAGAATACCTCAGTTCAAGAAGTCCTATGGCTGATTCTTGTTGATGTTTGACAGAAAGCAACAAAATTCTGTAAAGCAATTGTCCTTCAATTATAAAAATAAATGAAGTGGGAAAAGAAAAAAAAGAAGTGAAGCATTGGAGAACTCCTAACTGTAAGATTTGTGAATCGGTCAAGGGTGTTCCTCCTCCGCAACAGTTAAATAAACTTAGTGCCAGTGAAAAAGCTGAGTAAGTGCATTCTGGCCACGAGCTTCTGGGATCCTCAACAGACTGAAGTTCCAGCTAAAGTCAGAGGTAGCTGAGAGCAACATCCAGGCAGATACCCACTTAGAGAACAGAAAAACCACTAGTCAGGAAACTTCTTTAGCTTTAGATTCACTATCTAGTTTTTCAAAACTAGATAAGTCATACCACACTGCACAGCTTTCACCTAACTCTGTGGGACAGAGGCAAATGACCAAAACAGACATTGACATCAGGAATTTTTTTTGGAGGGGACTGATTTCAAAGTATTTTGACAGTCAAATGAAGTCTTTCGTGTTCTATGGACCTCCGCACATATAGTCTCATCTACAGCCACGTGTGTATCACATTTTGAATTACATTCAATTTAGACAAATGAGCTAGTATTTTCAATTGTAAGTTACCAAGGAAAAACGTATATTATGTACGCAGGCTCTAACATGGAGAAACACACAAAAAAATGTGATACATTTTGGAAATATTTCTGTTTTAGGTAAACTGGAGCCCTTCAGCTTTCTGGGAAATTTAGCTGTATAGGAAGACTCATTCCTGAACCTCATGAATGGCTAAGATTTTTGTGATTTTCATGATGGCCATGTGTATTATTACCTTTTTAAAAATTAAAATATTATCCACCTTTGATCTTGATTTAGAAAATGTTTAAACAACTCAATTTGATAATTTTATAAATACTGCTATTAAAACAACATTCTGTATTAAAGCTGTTTGAAAAATTTGTGCTTAGATAGCTGACTGTAAAAAGATGAGTGGATTCTTTTAGGCATTCACACTTTACTCTTACCAAATTGAAGTAAAAATTAGTGTGATAAGATGGTAGTTAAGTAGGATGATCTTACTTAAAGCAGAAATTTTGACACAGAAAAATTAAAATATGTATTATATATCCTTATCACTTCATTGCCTTTACCTGATGCCTTCAATACATACCTATTTTCACTTGTATCAGAAGAAGTAAGAAGCTTGCTAGGGTATGTTCATCAAACAATTGCAGCATGGAGGCCCTTTCCCTCTTTGCATAGATGGAGACTATCTGAACTGTTGGAAGCCTCCGTGGGACTCAACAGCCACAGGGTATTTCCTTTTAAATCCTCACTGGCTATCTCTCCCAAAGTCTGGTGTGTGTGTATGTGTCAGCTTTAGTAGGAAGACAATTGTGTTGAGTGGTGACTTTCTGCCTTTGTGACTGGTATGGTTAGGAGAAATAAGATTTTCAGGAGTTTAGGAGAGTTTGAAGGCTATATCAGTTATTTTTATTTGACCAACATGGTTCTCTTTTGTTAATTAAAAAAAAAAACAAAAACGAATTGCCAGTCTGCTTCCAGAGCACTGGACGTGTGTATAGACTTAAGAGACACATGTCCAAGAGTGTACTAGTATACTGTAATTATGTAACCCTCATCTGTCACGCCCAGATCAGAGTTTCTTTCAGGTAGTTTCTTAACCCTCTAGGTTTTAAGTATAGAATATCATGATCATTCTTTGCTTTATTGTCCATAGCAAATGAAAATCTGTGTTAAAGGGCTAATCTCTCATTTCTGAGTTTTTGAATATAACCAGGAACACTATTTCATTAAACCCCACATCATTTTTACCAGATATTTACCAAATTCATAAATTATCTGATAGATAAGAGCATTAATAACTGCTGTAAATCCAGCTCTTCACACTCATTCATTCATCAGCCAAGATTTCTGGAGCTCCACCAATTCTGGGCCCCAGAGATGAGCCACACAGATATGGTTCCTGCTCCTAAGAAGTTTGTGATTGAATTGGGAAGCTTTCAAGAAAGCTGGTGGCTGAATATAAATGAAGAAGTGCTACAGAGATTCGGGAAATCTTTTAGAGCAGAGTGCCTGACCTCCGATAAGCTTCCTGAAAGGAGCTTCTGGTTTGTCTGAGTATTAAAAGTCAGAGTACTCCTACTGTGAAATCCAAGTAGAGTACATTCTTCTGGCCAGATGCTCCATATTTTCAGAGCTGTAACTGACAGCCAGATGCTAGCTGGTACCATTGCCTTGTGGTCCACTAACCACGATGGGATATTTGTCTGTTACACTTAGTAATAGAAAGGTGAGATTTTAAACATTCTGCTTTTTCTTTTCTTTTTCTCTGAATAATGGCAGCTGATGATACTAGGGCCATATTACCTACATGTAACTTGATTGGTTTTTGAGTCAGCCCTTGAATGACTTTTTAATCAGTTGTGTAACTATGCCTAATCATGATACTTTGTTTATTCACACATGTAAATAACCACATGTGTACTTTAATGTTTATATTTATTTAGATGAATTCAGAAGTTAGTCATCTGTGATTTGGGGCAAATATGAGTGTTGGTATCAGTTCTCCCATTTGTCAGATTTGGTTAACAGTAGCTGTATTTACCTAACAGATTAAATATTTAATGTTTATGGAACGTTTGTGTTTCATTAGAGGTATCATTATTATGGTTGTTCATATGATTTGTGAATTATTAGTACCAACCATAGATGAACACAGCTGCAGAAAAGATCACATTTTCAGACAAATCATGACTCACTCAGATGGCTTTCACTTTTTTGAATCCCAGACTTTCATTACAGAAGTTATGGGGTCACAGCCTTCAAAATATCTCTTTTGCCTCCTCCCAGTTAAGATCATCCACTTGTCAAAAGGCTGTGTGATAATTTGGCCTGTTCTGGGGAAAGCCTGTGGTGAGAAATCCTTTCCTAAGGCCCAGTTAGTGGTTTGATTCAGGACTCCATCTTATTTGTTTCCTCCTTGGGGTTCCTTTGTCTCAAGAAAAACCAAGTCTGAAGAACTGTACTCTGGCTAAAAAATAGGTGACTTTTTTGGAATGCTGCACGGAAGTTTCTAGTGAAGAGGTGGTGTTTGTCTTAGTATCCTGACACTATGCTTTTGAAAAGCTTGCAGTACCAAATTCCCATGTGGTTTATTTTTAGCTTGAGTCTACTCTGCTAGTAAAAATAAAGCTATTTTTATAAGTGCTACTTCTAGTACTTACATCCACATTTGAAAAGAAGTCACAGAAAACAGTCCAGAACTGTGTGCAGTGCCCAGATTGTTGCAGAATTATGTTTTGAATAAATCTTTTTATGATGGCTGCATTTCAGCTATCCCAGAGGGTTCAGCTCACATGATTCCACCCCCGGTACACACACACACACACACACACACACAAAGGGCTCATGGCCCCTTCCTTAAAGTACTTATTTCATTTGTGTATTTGTCCAGTGTGTGTATGCTGGCTGTCCTTTATGCATTGTCTGCAGCCTCACTCGCACACACAGACACTGAATAAATCTCTATGATGATGGGTCCCGTTAAGAGACAACGGATTGCTCTTTTAGAGAGTTGTGTGTTTCTATGGCAACTCCTTTCTAAAACTTTGAATTTTACCCATATATATTTTGCAGATACCAGAAACAAGCTTATGTTTAATTTAGAGATGCTTTGAGTTTTGAAGAAGAAGAAATTGTAGCTCCTCAGCAGATGTCAAGAGCATGCACCCTTTGTTTGAAAGCTTGTTGAAAAAAAAATGATGATTCTTTTTGTGCTTGACATTTAACCAGAGGCCAGTGTTCCATTTGGACAAGCTTTTATTGTCAATTTTTCATGCTTCTTAGAGTAAGAGTCACACAGAGATATGCAACTTGACAAAACTAAAAAGGAGCCAAGTAGGCACAATATTTTGGGGGTCTATCCCCACTTCTCTTCCCTTCCCAGTTTTGTACATTATCACATACATTGAATTAAATTTACTTTCATCATCCACTTCCATTTCTGTGTGTTGCCACAGTATCTATGGGTTCTCAGTTACCAGCTACATCTGATCTAGAGAAAATAGGTTATGTTCCTTTTCTGAGAAGGGGACCATCTCCATGGCTCAACGCTTTGTGTTTGTTAACAGTTGGGATTCTGGAAGAGATGTGGCTGTTTTCCTGAGCAATAAAATACCTGTATAGCAACCATTTCCTAGTTTTATAGGACAGTTCAGACAAAGTAATTTGTTAAGTCTTTGAGGTCTGTATGTATGAATTTTAGTTTGCTTTTAGTTGTCTTACTTTGCTTTTAGGGTGTTTTGTTTCCTTTTTTTAACCCTTCTCTGTATTTTCACTCTTTCTCCGTTCTTGCTGAAACACAGATTTCGTTTTCTTCAAATCAGATCAGCTGTATGGCTGGTGCTGTTTTGCCTTTTCCACATGTGCTAATTGTTCCCTGGCTTGTTTTGTTTACTGTTTTTGCAGACCTGATTTGCCATAGTCCTTGCCTTTCATTCTACCAAACCACATCATTGATTTCCCAGTGGGGAAAAGACTGCCTTTTCACTGGGTAATTAGTTATCTCATTTCAAAAGGACCAAGTTTCTCTGAGATGCCTTTGTCACACTTTAAATGTCTGCTTGGGAGGATGATAGCCCATTTAGCTTCATGCTCATCAATGTGGTGGAAGAAGCGCATGGTTAGTCACCATGGAAATTCTGAAGTCTCTGAAGGGCAGAAGATGGTTAATTAGACCATTTATACTCAGCTATTGAGAGATTATGAGTTAGTTTATCATGATAAGAAACCAAAGTAAGAGATAATATTTTTCAGCCCAATGAGGAAGTGGTAGTGTTGTTTATTCCTTAGGTGTATTTTCATTTGCTGAAGGAGGACTCTCCGCCACTTTATCTCGAATAATTTTTGCGTGATCTCTTGCTAAGTAAGCCAGCATGCCCCCAAAAGGCACAGAGGTAAACTGAGTTATACGTCTCACTGCTGTTACCTCTCCAGGATATGGAAAGAAAGTCAAAGCTAGACTCTTCACTGAAAGTGCAGGGTGGAGGTAAGATTGCCCCTTAGCAGGCTCCCTCCATTCACAGTGCTTCTGGGTCTTCCTGCATCCTCAGATCACCAACCATCTCTTGTTACTACACACCATGAACCCAGGCCCCTTGTCTCATGCAGCCTGGTCTTAAGGCCATAGTCTTCCTCTACGTCCTTTTCCTGTCTTGGCCTCTTTATTTCCTTCTGTTCTCAATCAATTACAACCAGGACTTCCCTGGTGGCTCAGTAGTAAAGAATCTGCCTGCAATGCAGGAGAAACGGGTTCTATTCCTGAGTCAGGAAGATCCCCCAGAGCAGGAAATGGCAACTCACACCAGTGTTCCTGCCTGGGAAATCGCATGGACAGAGGAACCTGGCAGGCTACAGTCCACAGGGTTACAAAAGCTGGACACGATTTAGGGACTAAACCATACCACCAGTGGTAGAATCTGCACTTCCACTGCAGAAGGCATGGGTTTGATCCCTGGTCAGGGAACTAAGATCCTGCATACCTTGCGATATAGCCAAACATAAATCAACAAAATGGGAAAAAAAATTAGTTACAACTATGTGGCTTCACCTTTCAACCCTGGTTTCAGGTCAGCACAGGCCCTGTGTGTTCCCTCACCCCCTCCATCTGGCTTTCTCCTTTGGGGCTACACTGAGCAACTAGAAATATTCACTGTGAAAGGACAAGGAATAGCCATTTAATATTCTCAAAGCAGCGATGCACCAAGACATTTTAGAGCACTGCTTTGTGTCATACTTGATGTGAATGAAAGGTCTAAGATTTTTACAGTTTAAAAAATGTATGTGTTCATATTTTCTTATGTTGTATATGACTCAGATGGTCTGGCTCCTCCCTTACGTCCTCAGCTTCATCTTGCTGCAGGTTCGCCCTCCCAGTTTGTTCCCCATCGGGGGAATGGTTTCTGAATGTGTCATAGTCCATCCTCCCACTTGGCCACTCCATATGGTCCCTCTGTCTGAAAGATTTCTCCATCCCCTCTCCCCAAACCTCAGTGTCCCTTCTTCAGGGAGGCCTCACCTCCCCCTCATCTAATCTAGGCGCCCTGTTAGAATACCACGGACCTTTTCAGCAGAACATTTATTATAGTTGTAGTTTTATCTTTATCTGTGTGGTTATTTCATTAATTTCTGTCTCTGCCATTATCTCTAAGCTCCTACAGAAAGGCCATTCCTTGTCACCATGATTCGAGGACCAGCACAGGAGTGGACACACAGTAGGCACTTAGTGACTGCTGTTGAGTGACCATCTGCTCACATCTCTGGGGACCCACCCAATGGCCATTGACCTCTTTCTTGCTAGCACAGACCTAGGTGAAGTCTTGACTCTCTTCCAGCTGCTCTTGGGAAGCAGGCCCTAGACCCGGTCCATCCCCAGGGGAATTGGGGGTTAATCTAAGCAAATCAAAATATAGTGTGTCTCCTACATATGAACCTTCAAGTTATGAACTTTCAAAGATACGAACATGCATTCATATGTTCAATCGCTTAAGTTAGATCACGTGTCTGGTGTACATTGTCACATGCATGCATCCTCTACAAGTGGTTGTGCTTTTGTGTACTTTACTGTACATTACTATATAGAGTACGGTAGTACAGTGTCTTTATTTCAAGTCCAGGATGTCTGGAAGCAAGCATAAAAGCAGCAGTGATGTAGCTGATACTCTTCAAGGTACTGTATTATAAGATTAAAAATATTTTCTTTAATTTTTTGTGTTTGTTTTGTATGTATTATTTGTGTGAAAAGTATTATAAACCTATCACAGTACAATATTATGTTTTGTTAGTGGTTACGTAGGCTAACTTGGTTGGACTTACGAACAAACTGGACTTTGGACACACTCTCAGAATGAAGCTTGTTTGTATGTAGGGGTCTTACTGTAGACAGAAAGATGGAAAGAACCTAGATCCTTGATGATGTTGGTGAGCTGCTAAATAAACCATCTCCACTGTATCCAGGCAACTCTGTTGTATGAGATAGAAGGTCCTCTTACTTACTTAGGTCAATTCAGATATTTTCTGTACCTGAAAATATCCTGATATAGAATGTCATGAGTGAATGAACCCACTAATAATGATCAGCTTAATGTCACATCTTCCCGAGTCGCTTTGTAATTCAGTGTTCTCTTCATTTCCTGACACATAAAGTGTTGGGCTGCTGCAGTGAACGTGTCAACCAGTGTTGACCTCACTGATGTTGTTGTTGTTCTCAGTCGCTCAGTCGTGTCTGACTCTTTGTAATCCCATGTACTGTAGCCCACCAGGTTCCTCTGTCCATGGGATTTTCTGTCCAGGCGAGAATACTGAAGTGGATTGCCATTCCCTTCTTCAGGGGATCTTCCCGAACCAGGGATCTAACCCGCATCTCTTGCATCTCCTGCGCTGGCATGTGGATTCTTTACCACTAATGCCACCTGGGAAGGCTTGAACCCCAAATAATTCCTCTATGTTTAGAAAAGGGTTTCCTTCCACCAAATGCCCCATACCCTGAACTTGAACTCACAGTCTTCTTCACCTCTCACCCTTTGACTCCACACTTTGTTCATTGCTCTTTGGGGCAAGCTCTTCTCTAGGGAGGTGGAGACTCAGGTTAAGTCATACCTAGCAGTTTCCTGTTTGTGAACCTTGAAGCTCTTGCAGGGTGCGGGCAGGTTTGATAGAACCTGTAGGTGTTTTCAGACGCTGAGCTGATTCATTCCCTTTGGCTGTTACTCTCCTCAGTTCCTGTACCAGCTCTTCACTCTGGATATTGCACAGTATCTCTTTTTGTGGTGATGAAACTTTCAAGTCCTACCCATTCTGTACATACTGTGTCTTTTCTGGAGTTTGGCAAGTGGTATTTTAGCTCCCCTCCCCCAACACACACACACAGACACACATACATACACACACTTCTCCATTGTTACAGAATGTTTCTACACAACAGAGGAGTTCTGTCTGTTTCTTGGCATTTTTGTTGGTGGTGGTAAGGCAGAGCTTTAAATGATCCTTGAAAATCCCATGCCTGGTGGGCAGAGGAGCCCGGCAGACTACAGTTCATGGGGCCACAAAGAGTCAGACATGACTGAGCGTGTGCATACACACACACACACACACACACACACACACACACACACACAGCTGTCTTTTTAAAAATATTGCATGAATTTGTTACTGATTCTTTTTAATGTTTTTTATTATAGTAAAAGTCACATGATATAAGACATACTATTTTAACCATATTTAACTGTGCAGTTCAATGGCACTAAATACATTCACATTGTTGTACAACTCTCACCATCATTCATCTCCTGTATTTTTCACCTTCCTAAACTGAAACTCTGTCCCCATTAAACACACACTCCCCATTCCCCCTCTCCACCCCCTCTACCCCCAGCCCCTGGCATCTACCAGTTGTACTTGCTTTCTTAAACCAAAATAGGAATGAATTGCTATGGCCCACCAGCATGGGCAAGTAACACATTCTCCAAGATTCAGAAAATAATCCTAACCGTTTCAAAAGGCTGTTAGGAGAAGAGTGAGGTATACAGTGAAAGTGTTTTGTATGCCTGGGGAGGTGCTGTACAAAGTATTCATATTATAAGGATATAAAGACAAACTCTTGTGAAATATCTTTTCACACTGCCTGGCACATACCTGTTTCCCTCTTGACCCCTAGAGATGTGGGAGCTGGTCATCAGCATGGCTTCACGTACAACAAGGCTTAGTTACCCTGGAACCTTTAGCATGAGTCAACTGCTTCTTCTGCTAGCAGAATGCACCTGCTGACCTCTGAATTTGATTTTTTTTTAACCTTGATGATTTATATTGAAATATATATATATTCCTCGTAGGTAGTGATGAGGCAACTTCCTCATCTTGTTATCTGAAAAAAGGGCTTTTTGCAGTATTGATAGTTGATCTATGTCTTGTTCTGATTCAGTCAGCTGGCATTTTTGCACACCTACTGTGTGCCACACATGCTTCCACATCCTAATATGAATAAAACAGATGAACATTTCTGCCCTCTTGGAGCATATATTCTACTGGATGAAAACAGAAAATAAGCAGTAAACAAATAAGCAAATTCTAATATGTTTGGAGATTATGTGTGTCCATGCGTGCTCAGTGGCTCAGCTGTGTCCAACTTTTTGTGACCTCATAGACTGTAGCCCCCCAGGCTCCCCTGTTCATGGGATTTCCCAGGCAAGAATACTGGAGTAGGTTGCCATTTCCTCCTTCAAGGGATCTTCCCGACCCAGGGATTGAACCCATGTCTCCTGCGTCTCCTGTATTGGCAGGCAGATCCTTTACTGCTGAGCCATGGGGGAAGCCTGTTTGGAGATAATAATTGCTATTAAAGAAAAGGAAAAAGTAGAGCAGGGTAAGAGGAGTGTCAGTTTGGGGATAGGACAAGGTTGAAGTTTTAAGTTAGGTAGTCAAAGCAGGCTTCCTGTGTTTTTGGTCTTTGTCATTGTAGTTTTTACAGAATGTTGTAATAGTTTAATATTGCAAGTTAATTGTCTGCATAAATTAAATGTCTGAAATGAAAGTCATTCAACTGAAGACTAAATCTGGCCGCTAAATGCTTAAGAAAGCATGGGACACTGAACTGGCCCTTGTCTGGAATTCTCAGGTTCTCTTAGTTTAGTGTCCTTCCCCAAAAACAGTTTTTATTTTATATAGTCTTCTAGTAGAGGGTATAGCTGACACCTACTGCCATGTGTTTACAGTTAAACCTAACAAGCCATCTTTCCTCCAAGAACAAGAGGCTCGTCCACAGCGTTTCCCTTCAGTGTTCTAAGAACGCTCCCCTAGTTGGCTTTCCAGCCCATAACAATGATAGGATTTGCAACCCGCTCCTGGTTCAGCCATGCAGGAAAAAAAAAACACTCAAGTTGTGGATAGTTCTCCCCTTTAAACACGTGTTTTGTGTTTTGGTGGTGGTGGTTTGGGTTGTTGTGTCTTAGGCGTGGAGCTTATTATATTATCCATACAAGTTACAGATCACAGACAACCCTGCCTGGAATATGTATGTATGATTCTGTATGTATACTGTATGTATGATCTCCTTGGGCTAGGATCCTTCTGCCCATTTGCTGTGTGACCTGAAGCAAAGATGAGCCTTCTTCAGGGTCTGGAGGGTATATGTGCACCCTCTGCCTCGTTTAGCCTCTCCTCACTGCACACAGCCTTTGTTTTCTCCCAGAAGCAGCTGAGTCTTGGGAGGGGCTGGCACGTGGTTCCTCCCATCATTGCTCTGGGGCAGGACCACGTCAGGATTGCACTTAGTTTTGTCTCCAGTCCAGTACTGAGTAGGACAGTGCTCTTTACAAGGTCAGCTGGAGCTCAGGCCATCAGAGTGAGCGTGCTCTGAGGGTTGGCAGATGTCTTTCCATCCCTTGCCTGGAAGGGAAGTTGCTCCCTGTCACTCACCAGATTCAGAGGGTGTGATGATCTGTGGAAGCGAGGCTAGAGCCTTTAGAGAGTGGGTCCTCCAGAGGGGCTGGGTGGCCACCCTGGCTCATGGCCAGGTCTGAATCTGCCACTGATATTCTGAGTTGTGCAGTGCCCTTCTGTCATCTCTTAAGAAAGAGTGACCTCAAGAACGTCACATACTTTCTCTAAGCCTCAGTTTCCTCATTTGTAAAATGGGACAAGGACTTCCCCGGGGGCTCAGTGGTGAAGAATCCTCCTCCTAATGCAGGAGACACAGATTCAATCCCTGGTCTGGGAAGATCCCACATACCACAGAGCAACTAAGCCCATGCGCCACAAACTATTGAGCCTGTGCTCTGGAACCCGGGAACCGCAACTCCTGAAACCTGAGCAGTCTAGACTCTGTGCTCAAGGAGAGAAGCCTGCGCGATGAGAAGCCTGCATGCTGCAACTAGAGAGTACCCCCTACTCTCCAAAACTAGACAAAAGCCCAAGCACCAACAAAGACCCAGCACAACCATGAACAAGTAAAAGTATATAAAAATAAAAGGAGATGATTAGTTTCCAAATTACTGCAAGATTATTTCCACTTCTTATGTTTTCAAGGACACTATTAACTGTCCTTCTCCTAAAAATTGGCCTTTTTTATATGATGAGGCTCTTCTGCTTCTTCACTCTTTATCCTTCTCAACTCCCCATGAATGGGTCTTATTCATGATTCAACTGAAATACTGAGTTTGCGTTGGTATCTCTGAGTAAGGAGTTGGGCTGTTGACAAAAACATGTTGTGGCCTAAAGTCTGTATTGCAGAAGAGACAGGGGAGTGGAATTGCATGTTCTTGTTCTTTTAGTATTCCTGTTTAATTAGAAAAGAATCTTTAGCTTAGAGGTAAAATGGCACAAAGCCATGTAACATATGAGACTCTAGAACTGGAAGTCACTTCTTTGGAATATGATTCATATCCTTGGTTATGAATTGATACCAATATCTTGTGTGAAATGCCTATACTCTGGAAAATTATACTATAGTAGATATACACCTAATAAATATACCTGTCTCTCAAAAAAAGATTGGAACCAGTTCTTTTGTCTCTAAATAGGGACATGCTGCTGCTACTGCTGCTAAGTCGCTTCAGTCGTGTCCGACTCTGTGCAACCCCATAGACGGCAGCCCACCAGGCTCCGCCGTCCCTGGGATTCTCCAGGCAAGAACACTGGAGTGGGTTGCCATTTCCTTCTCCAGTGCATGAGTGAAAAGTGACAGTGAAGTCGCTCAGTCGTGTCCGACTCTTAGCGACCCCATGGACTGCAGCCCACCAGGCTCCTCCGTCCATGGGATTTTCCAGGCAAGAGTACTGGAGTGGGGTGCCATTGCCTTCTCCGAAATAGGGACATAGCAATGTGTATATTGATGGGATTCCATCTTATTTTTAAGATTTTCAAGAAAGAAGATCTCATAACTTCTCTCATTAATCTACTCCACTGTTTAATTGGGTCAGATGCCAGAACACTCTTCCTTATCTAACTTAAATCTCTCATGCTGTAGCTTAAGTACACGTTCTCTCACTCTGCCTAGGATATTAAAAGCAACTAATGACCATTATTCATAATAATGTTCATAAAATCCTCTGTGTATTTGAAATGTTAATACTGTAACTGACAGCAAGCATAACTCCCAAATATCAGTTAATTTTAAAATAGAGAAGAGAGACCAGCTCGTAATAAATGTAGATGACATAGTAGTGTTTAATTTTGATGAATGAGTAATACTGTTAACTAATGTGACTTAGACTAAATGAAACACATTTATCTATTAATTCATTCACTCAAATATTTATTAGGCACCTACTTGGTGATATTGTGTTATATTCAGAAGTACCAGAAAAGGATAAATCATGGAATTGAGATGATTTCAAGGCAAGGGATTTAAAAAAAAAAAAAAAGTAGAACTTAGGCATATTCCTCAGAATGTGATGATAGAATAACCCAACCTTAAGAGGGTAACTCTCGTTCTATCTAATATCTGTGATATTTACAACCATATCTTGAGGCATGCCTGAAAAAAATGTCTGCTGATTAGAGCAGGCTTCACCGGTGGCTCAGTAGTAAAGAATCCGCCTGTCCATGCAGGAGACACGAGCTTGATCCCTGGGTTGGGAAGATCCCCTGCAGAAGGAAATGGCAACTCACTGCAGTATTCTTGCCTGGGAAATCTCCTATGGACAGAGGAACCTAGTGGGCTACAGTTCATGGGGCTCACAAAAAGTCGGACACAACTTAGCGGCTAAACAAGAACAATCATTACAGCGTTTCTATTATTTTTACAGCTGCCCCATTACTGAAATCTATAGTAGGAATCAAAATTCTACTCTACATGGTCCTTGGGGCCTCCGGTTGGTAACCCCTTCATTTCAGTGTTAATGTTGAAGAGATGCCTGTGTCTTTCTGTGTATATTTGGGCATGTGTAAGCATCAGTCAGTGTAGGACTACAAGACGTTTATCACTAGAAATAAATTACAGAGTCATGGAGCATGAAAATGATGTGCCCAGGAATGCAGAACACTGGCTTACCTTCTGCCTCCTTCCTTTATCATAGACAGCAGAGGCACAAAGGAGCAAGAGATTTATTCTGAAGCCATTTGACGCTGACCAAGCAATTTATAACAGATGAAATGCTGATTTATTGCTGCGGAGAAAATAACGGGTGTTCTTGCCCAAATGCCATTAATAGCTTTATTGTTTCAAGTGCAAATTATATTCAGCAATTTGTTAGTCTCCTTTGGAGGCGAAGTTGAAGTAATTCAGTGTAGGCTTTCAGCAGAAAAAGGACAAAGTAATTAGCAAATGGTAAAAGAATTCATTCACCAAGCTTGGCTGATATTCGAATTCTCTGTCTGAACTGTAAAGACGTAGAAAACATTGCATTTAAAAAATACAAGATGATACAAGTATTTGTTTAAGACAGAAAAGCCATAGGAGTGCTCTGTAGAGTGAAGAATACAGTCTTCTGTAGGTGCTACTGTTGGTGTCTACTATGTGGTGACATTGTGGTAATCATCAGACAAGACAAAACTGAAAAAATCAAACATTGCCCCTGCCCTTAGGGACCTTACTCTCTGATGGCAAGGATAAGATAATTCAAAATTAATTCAAATATGTAACAGGAGAGTATCAGTATTTCAAGAATGATACACTTGAAGTGTTTCCAAGGAGGAAAAGATGGCATTCAAAAGGTGATATTGGAAGTCAGTTGTAACAGATGCCTAAGATTTCTGTGAAAGTGTTAGTCACTCAGTGATGTCCAACTCTTTGTGACCCCATGGACTGCAGCCCGCCAGGCTCCTCTGTCCATGGACTTCTCCAGGCAAGAATACTGGAGTGGGTTGCCATTCTCTTCTTTAGGGGGTCTTTCTGACCCAGGGATTAAACCCAGGTCTCCCGCATTGCAGGCAGATTCTTTTATGTCTGAGCCACCAGAGAAGCCTGGTGTAGTCACAGTTTGGGCTGTAAAGCAATTCTAGACTGAGGGAATGCCCAGAAATGGAAAGTCTGGGCTGATTGGTAGATTCTCTGATACCTAAGTTGTGATGGGATGACCATAAATTCCAGTTTGCCTTGGATGGTCCTTGGTCCACATGTTGTCCCAGTGTAATTATTAATAGGACTCTCTTTCACTGTTAAGAGAGAGGTGGAATGAAAGGGTGGGAGAAAGGCTCAAGAGGTAGGGGATATATATACACTTATGGCTGATTTGTATTGTATGGCAGAAACCACTACATTGTGAAGCAATGATCTTTCTGTTAAAAAAAAAGTTATTTTATAATTTACCAGTAATATGGTAAATTATACAGTAAATTTGGTGGCCATGAAAATGTCCACTCTGCCCTCCTGCTTGCTTCAGGGAGCACCGCCAACTGACATCCCCAGCTGTAGCCCCTCTGGACACACCATGCTTTGGCCCCTCGACCATGCTTCCTTGGGCTACTAGGCAGGACACAGTCTTCCTCCACGGAGCCGCTTTGGCTCGAGCACTCACTGGCATGGCTAAACCTTTCTTGGAACCATGCTGCTCTCTTCAGATGCTTTCCACCTAAGCCCCCTCCCTCCTCCTCTCCTTTACATGTACCACACATCTCAATCTGCAGGTTTTCTGTGCTTTCCCTGCTCCCCTGCCCAAGAAACTTCTTGCACATATAATCCCATGTTAGTGTCTGCATCTCAGGTGAACTGAACTCATACAGTGGCCCTAGTGGTAAGTATTAGATACTGCATGAGGATAAGACTAGAAAGAAAACCTGGGACCATGTTGTAGGAAACTTTGAAAAGTGCTTTGAAACATTTGACCTTAATTCATTAGACTCTGGCTTCCCAAGTGGCACTGGGCAGTGGCAAAGAACCCACCTGCCAATGCAGGAGTCCCTGGGTCGGGAAGATCCCCTGGAAGAGGATATGGCAGTCCACTCCAGTATTCTTGCCTGGAGAATCCCCATGGACAAAGGAGCCTGGCAGGCTACAGTCCATAGAGTCGCAGAGTCAGACATGACTAAAGTGACTTAGCAGGCATGCACGCACGCGTTAGACTGTGAGGCTCCATGGAGGGTTTCTCTGTTACAAAATAATGATTAATTACTTGGTCCTGCTGATGAAGACGGAGAAGGCAATGGCACCCCACTCCAGTACTCTTGCCTGGAAAATCCCATGGATGGAGGAGCCTAGTAGGCTGCAGTCCATGGGGTCGCTAAGAGTCGGACACGACTGAGCGACTTCACTTTCACTTTTCACTTTCATGCACTGGAGAAGGAAATGGCAACCCACTCCAGTATTCTTGCCTGGAGAATCCCAGGGACAGTGGAGCCTGGTGGGCTGCCGTCTATGGGGTCGCACAGAGTCGGACACGACTGAAGCGACTTAGCAGCAGCAGCAGCAGCTGATGAAGAGAAAGATCGCTGAAACAAGAGATCAATTAGGAAGGTTCAGCAATTGTCCAGCAAGAGCCTAAATAAGAATAGTGTTCGTGTTGACAAACCCTGGCGTGGCTGCAATGAGAGACATTGCAGAGGCAAGAGCTGTGGGTTTGGAGATAGTGGCAGAGAGAGGAATCAGATTATTTACTACTGTGCCTAATACTACTATTTATTTACTACTATTACTACTCTGTGCCTCAGTTTCCTCATCTGTGAAATAGGAACAACTCCAAGCTCTACATCTCTCATAAAGTCATACTGAGAATGAAATGAGTTAATACATTTTAAAAATTTAGAACAGTACTGTCACTTAGGAGTTTAGTGTTTCTGCATTTGTTTGCCCATTGCTGTATGGCAGCATCATACAGTAAAACTTTCTGCTGTTGTGAAAATGTTTTCTATTTGTACTGTCCAGTACAAGAACCCCTAACTATGTATGGCTGTTTTGAGCACATGAACTGTGATTAGAGTGACTGAGGAACTGAATTTTTGTTGTTGTTTAGTCACTAAGTTGAGTCTGACTCTTTGTGACCCCATGGACGATAGCACACCAGGCCTCCCTGTCCCTCACTATCTTCTGGAGTTTGCCCAAGTTCATGTCCATTGAATTGGTGATGCTGTCCAACCATTTTCACCCTCTGCTGCTCTCTTCTCCTTTTGCCTTTAATCTTTCCCAGCATCAGGGTCTTTTCCAATGAGTAAGCTCTTCGCATCAGGTGGCCAAAGTATTGGAGCTTCAGCTTCAGCATCAGTGCTTCCAGTGAATATTCAGGGTTGATTTCTTTTGGGATTGACTGATTTGATCTTGCAGTCCAAGGGACTCTCAAGCTTCTTTTATCCAACACCACAGTTCAAAAGCATCAATTCTTTAGCCCTGAGCCTTCTATGGTCCAACTCTCACATCCGTACATAACAGTTGGAAAGATCATACCTTTGACTATACAGACTTTTGTCGGCGAAGGGATGTCTCTGCTTTTTAATACACTGTCTAGGTTTGTCATAGCTTTCCTTCCAAGAAGTAAGTGTCATTTTTAACTGGATTTTTAACTTCATTCAGTTGAAACTTGAATAGTCATATGTGGTGAGTGGCTGCATTTAGAAGTATCACCTAAATCTGAAAGTACTAAACAAACTAATAGTAATCGCAAAGTGAGAGTTGATTCTTGTATTCACAAATGCCTGTTAAACTGCTGTGACTTACTTGTAAGTAAGCCGGTAGGCTCGGTTGCTGATCGCTATAGTCAGAGATAACCACAGAGAGGGCTGTGATCCTAATCAGGCTCTGGTGAGGTGGTCAGAACAGTTAAGAAAGGAAGGGAGGAGGAGAATATTTCCAGTAACCCTGCAACGAGAAAACTACTTGAGACTTGATGGAGAGCAATCGTGTCGTAGTTTCTGCAAGTAGCTAATAGGTGGTTAAGACTTCCTGTTAAATGGAATCTGGACTGTTGACTGTCCCTTTCCCAGGTCAAAAGAGAGGAGGTGTTGCACTGCCTGCTATTATGTTTGCCTATCAGTAATAGCCAGGACAGCACTGCTATTATGTAAGGTCACAGCTGAGGACTCCTGGTAGTTCAAGGACAGCACTAATTGGAACTCCGAGGGATGTATTGGAAAGGTGCACAGATTTCTTAGTATTTGTAAGGGTAGGATAAAAAGACATTCGTGTGCCTATAGATCCAGAAATAAGACTTTTTAAATAGCACTCTTTCCCTTCTCTGTATCCCTTTGCCCTGCTTGGGCAGTGCTGGCCTTTCCAGTTCCAGGAATATCTCTGGATGGGGAGTTTGTGCGGGGCTCGCGGCCAGCTGCCCCCACATCGCTGACTCACCATTGAGATTTACAATGCCTTTGAAACTCAAGGTGCCTCTGCTGTTAAGTAACCTGTATGAATCAGAGTCTTTCTCTCAGAGATAAAGGAGGCAGATGTGTAGCACAGTAGCAAGAGGAAGGATTTTTAGTCTATCCAGAGAGCAGATCATAGCTGTTACTTGCTAGATCCATGCCCAGTGCTAGTTATTTTAACTTCAGTGTTCTTATCTGTAAAATGGGAGTGCTGGTATTTTCAGAGTTACTTAGAAGATTACATGAATTGATAGGAGCCTTTTATGTGGAAGTGCTGGAAAAAATGTTCATTCCATGTCCCTTACTGTACCTCTAGTCTCCTAATTTTCTTAAGTTCCCATCCACTATTGTTCCAAAACCCAGTGTTACATGGGACTCTCAATTCTGTTGAACCCCGACTCCCAAATCACACACGCACTTCCCTCCCATGCACTCAGCCTTGCAGAGCAACTTTGAGCAGCCTTCCCTCCCTCTCTTGCGGTGACTTCTGTAACTCCTGAGTGTTCCCGAGGTCAGAGCCTACGTGTCCTGTACACCTTGGTTCCCCGTCTACCAAACAAAGAGCGTGACAAGGGGAGCTGAAAGCCCTACAGCTCTAACATTTGATAGGTTTCTGTACACAAGACCACCACCTGATTTTGTTCCTTTTTAAAAAAACATTTGTTGGTTTTTCTCTTTATCAAAACCCACAACATTATTAAAAAATATATTTTTAGGAAGAAGCAAGGAAGGAAGGAATTAAAGCATTCTTGATTTTACCATCTCTGGAAACTCCTGTGTGCATCCTGGTTGTATCTTATAATCTTGTGTGTGTGTGTGTGTGTGTGTGTAAGACAAAAATCTAAGTATTTCCACTTTTTGGTAACCTCCTTCTTAAATGTCATCATTTCTTGAATATTTTTTCTGCATCACTAAATATTCCTCTACCCCAGCACTTAAAATGCCTGTCTAGAATGCCATGTTTGAATGTATTCTGATTTATTACTGGACATTGAGGTTGTTTCTCCTTTTTTTTCACTGGTGTGAACAAGGCAGAACACTATAGAAAAAGCAGCAAATAGCATCCTCACACATACAACTTTTCACATATCCTTGAAATGGAATTACCAGATCAAAAAGCATGCACATTTTTAAGGGTTATAGTACCACATTGGCAAGTTAGCCTGCTGAAAGGATGGATCTGTTTTCTCCTCCCATCAGGGCTCATAAGGCTTGGACGACTTGATTCCTGATGGAACCAGTAGTCCTATTTGGGGGGGTGGGGGAATGAAAGGAAGAGAGAAAGAAAAATAACACTTTTTCCGACTCACGTTTCCTATGTTTTTAAACTTGCCTTGAATAGGGCGTCTCCTTGGCTTGAGTGGAATTCTTATTTATCACCCACTAGCTTCCTCTGCCTCCTCTAAATTGCCACCTTTAAATCAACACACTGTTCCTTTGAAGTGTCGACCCTCTGGGAAAAGCCTTTCTGCACCTCTGTTTCATCAAACTGGAGAATCTCATCAGAGTCTTTTTCTTTCATCTCATCTCATTCTGCAACAATATTTTTTCTTTTCTCTCATATTGCCTTTTTGATTTACTGCTTTAATTTGGCATGTGGGTTCTTTGTATCACCATTCTGGATAATTCATGCCAGTCTAGGTTGAATATTCTATAAAATTTTTGTGAAATATTCTGTGAAAGATGTCTTACAGATTCAAAGGACGGCCGAAGAGAAAAAGCTGAGCACTTGTGGTAACTACACAACTTGTCTTGTGATTCCAAGGGCTCAGGAGAAGACTACCTTTTCTCTAGCTGGATAAGGATAAGCAGTTTTGTTTTGTTTTTTTCCTAATCAATTTCTCTGGGACATAGATTGTGGCTTCAGCAGGTTGATCAGGCCGCATCCCATCATTTTTCAGGATGTGAATACACAGGTTCCTTAGAAGAAGAGTCTGGGGGTCAGGCTTGTACTTACAGAAAGACCCCATCCACCTCCTGCCTGGGATCCAGGACACCAGGGACCAGCTGGGGAGAGACATAGCGGTTTTCTTAGTGTACTGTTTCAGCGGCTTGAGGGAAGGCTTATGGTGGAGTGATGTGACAAGCTGTGAACAACAGATCAGAGAAAAAACATGAGATAATTTAATTGAGGAGCTTGGGGAGAGGACAGCTGAAGAGCAGAGAGCAGGGACATGGAGAAAAAGGGCTTCTGAGGAAGGGATAAATTATGAAAGAGCCTTCTGAGCACAGTATGAAAAAAGTGCTTCCTCATTTCTCTGGCAGTTTGGGTCAATTTCCTACCCTCACATATTTTGCAAAAAAGGAAATAATTTATTTTTATTACTGCCCCATTCTCATTATGGCAATTTTTAATATCACATATAGCAAGCCACCCATTTCTGCTAACTTCCTCTTTTTTCTGGGTTTGGTATTTACTATTTCTGCTATATTCTACCATTTCGGGAAAAAATCTTTTTTTGTCATTTTCTTTTCCTTTTTTTAAGTAGCAGTAGAAATGTGAGACTGACAAGCTACGGTGTGTTCTCTTTGAAATATCTTTTGGTAGCTACTGGAGGTCTTTTTATTTCTTCTATTATCATTGGCTCTGAATTCTGAAATTTTATATCTTCATTCCCAAACAACTTTTTTGAGCTCGTTTTATACTTCATTCCTTATTGTTCACTCTGATTCACATTATTTAAACACTATCTAGTCTTTTAGTAAATCTCAACTAATAGCCTTCCTGGGTGCTTGAAAAACAACAAACAGAATTCAGAAATGGCTTACCTGGAGATTTTAAGGTATTTGTTTATTCAAGTTGAAATAATTCATTTACTAAATTTTTCAGCTTTCCATTTCTTTCTGTGTTGAGACCAGTTGTTTATTTAAGAATGGCTGGCCATCTAGTTTAGAACAAGGTTTTGAAAGTGTTGCCTGTCAGCTTTGGATCATGGCATGATTAAAGCCATTTTAGACACTTCCATCTTCACATTTTATCTAGAAGACTCTACACACTGTAAATGACAGAATCAGTGCCTCAGTATAAAATCATCAGCTTCAGTCCTTGAGGGAAGATTCCACTGGAATACAAGGATTACCACCATCGCCCCGCAACACAGAAACACACACACAGACACACACACACACAGACACACACACACACACACAGTGATAACTACATCAGTACACCATGACTTAGAGTTGAACACAATGTTTGTTGTAGCATCACTTCTGTGTTTCTGTGAAATCGTCTTTGGCCACACATACTAATAGGAGAATATTGCTTCTAGCATATAACCCCAAATTCAGTACCCCTAAATGTATCTTTTAAAAAAATCCTTCATCTTTTCAACTTTTTGGGATTCTCCTTCTGTACCCATAAATCTATATGTATAATTTTTTCAGGTTTTTAAAAAAATTTTTATTGGAGTATAGATGATTTAAAAATGGTGTGTTAATTTCTGCTGTACAGAAAAGTGAATCATATATATATATAATGTCTGTACTCTCTTTTAGATTTTTTTTCCCATATAGGTCATTACAGAGTATTAAGTATTCCCTGTGCTATACAGTAGATCCTTATTAGTTATCTATTTTATGTATAATAGTGTGTATATGTCAATCCCAATCTCCCAATTTAAGTCCTCCCAACTACCCTGTAACCATGTTTGTTTACTACATCTGTGATTTTATTTCTGTTTTGTAAATAAGTTCATTTGTATCATTTAAAAATTTTTTTACTTCTTTAATTTTTTATATTTGTTTCTTTTTAATTTTTAGCATTCTAATTTATTTCTTTTTAATTGAAGGATAATTGCTTTACAATATTGTGTTGGTTTCTGCCATACATCAACATGAATCAGCCATAAGTATACATATGTCCGCTCCCTCTTGAACCTCTCTCCCACCTCCTAGCCCATCTCACCTCTCTAGGTTGTCACAGAGCCCTAGTTGGAGCTCCTTCAGTCATACAGCAAATTCCCACTGGCTATCTGTTTTACATATAGTAGTGTATATGTTTCCATATGGTACTCTCTCCATTTGCCCCACCCTCTCCTTCCTGCCCTCCATGCCCATAAGTCTGTTCTTTATATCTGTGTCTCCATTGCTGCCCTCCAGATAGGGTCATCAGTACCATCTTTCTAGATTCCATATATGTGTGTTAATATACGATATTTGTTTTTCTCTTTCTGACGTACTTCACTCTATATAATAAGCTCCAGATTCATCCACCTCATTAGAACTGTCTCACATGCATTCCTTTTTGTGGCTGAGCAATATTCCATTTCATATATATATATATATACATATATATATATATACCACAGCTCCTTTATCCATTCATTTGTCAATGGTCATCTGGGTTGCTTCCATGTCCTAGCTGTTGTAAATAGTGCTGCAATGAGCACTGGAGTACATGTGTCTTTTTCAGTTATAATTTTCTCAGTGTATATTGCCCGGTAGTGGGATTGCTGGGTCATATGGTAGTTTTATTCCTAGTATTTTTAAGGAATCAGATTCCACATGTAAGCAATATGTTATACATAGAATCTGATGCAAAATTTTTAAAGCAAAGTTTGAATGTCAGACTCTTAGTTAAGTTTCATTTATTCCTAATTCCATGATTGAAATTCCATAGTTGAAAATTTGTTGGAAGTCAAAGAGAAAAGGTCACAAAATGGCTCAGCCAGTCACTCAAGGACTTTGTTAGTTTCCACCAATTTCTCTTGAGCTGCCTTCTACACACACCCCATCTTCTTGCTTAAACCTAGGTATTTCCCCTCTATATGCAAATCCATTAATGTCCTTTTGGAAGATGACAGTCTTTTTTCTTGGGGTTATCATTCCTTGCTATTGAGTGGGTCGAATGGTTCAAATTAGTCAGAGGGAGACTTAAATGATGAACTCATATATTTCAATATGAATTTGATTTTAAGTCCTGGCACATCAGTCATATTTAGGAGAATGTCACTCTCTGCACTTTTGAAAGGATATACTTGCAGAAAGAGACCCTCTAGGGACCTTCAGGAAACCTTATCAAGCATTTTTCCATCATCCTGAGGGAGCTTGGATTGTATTTTAAGTGTTTTGCACTTAAAAAGTTTTCCGTGTGAACCAGTTTTGTAGAAAGCTGACTGCGTACTGGTTTTGTAAACTCCTTTCCTCCTTACCCCGCATATCTTCCCAAGTTTATCTCCAAGTGCTTCCTATCACCCAAGCACTTAAACAAGATTGCAGACATTTTCATCTAAGCTGGTAGCAGTTAATTGCCTGTCTTTGTCTGCATTTCAGCACTTAATACTATTTTGACAGGGGTTGCATACTCTCTGTCTTTCTGGAATTTTTTTAAAGTGCTCTTATGAGTAATTTGAGAAATTCCAAGTATAGATGAGTTGAGCTGTTCTTTCCTTTGTTGGTTTTTTTTTTTTAAAGACATTTAAAGAGGACCCACTGTGTGTCAGGTAGCATGGTCTCCTCACTCCCACAAACATTGTCTAACTTCATTTCTTCTTCCCTTGACTCTGCACCTTGAATCTTCACTGTAATCTCACAGTGGGAGTGGGAGTGGTGTGAGGCCAGGGGGTCGCAGGAGGACAGAAGAAAGGTCATGCTCTCTATGCGGTACATCCGTTTTGATCGGTGATTCGGTCTGCGGTCTCAGCTGCGTTGCTTCTTCCGTCTTTAGGTGTCTCCGGTCGGTAAAAATCCTGGTTGCTTATCACCAGAAGTGCTTTGTCATCAAGGATGGTAGTGGCACTCTGGGAAGTTTCAACATGGGTTTGTTTCTATTGGCTTTACAAAATCTGTGTTTGCTCACCTGTATGGTAGGTGAATGGGAGACTCAACTCACCCAATGGAGTGTGTCAGGAAGGATTACCGATTTATGGTTGCTTCTCGAATATTTGTAAGAAATTGGTTTCATTGCTGTTCTCAATAGGGCTTACTCACCCAGTCAGTATTTAAATACCTCAGGCCTGTCATCCCAGAACAGCGGTGTTCCTGGAGGTGCTTTCCCTAACCTGAGGCATAAACCTCCCTCAGGTGCAGCGGCCTGGCTGCAGTGTCCCTTCCCTGGCCAGGTCCCGCTGTCCTCTTTTGGGCCCTGTCTGCTGATAGCTGCCCGTGCCTCCTTTACCTCAGGGATAAGGGTCGTACCTGCACTTTTCTCTTGACACCAGACTTTCATTTTTCTCCCCTTTCTTCCTTCGTTCCTCCCTCCCTCCCTTCTTTTCTCCCTCCCCTCCTTCTTCCTTCCATTCCTCCAGCGAACATTTATTGAGCACCTACTGAATACCTCACACTGTACAAAGTCCCAAGAATCCAGAGTTGAATAAATAAGCCTTTTCTTTGTGTTGTTCACAAGTGACTAATGAGGTTTTCCCCAAAGGCAAACCATAGATACCCGTTTTCTGAAATGAGGGGGAAAATAGTATCTTTAGCTGAATCAGCTCCATGTTTCTAGATGGGATTGCCCACAAATTTGTTATCAGAAAGTAGGGTCTAGCTTGGAGATTTTTCAGGACAATATTCATCCATCAAATATTTATTAAGTGCTAAATGCGTGAGTTCTGTGCCAGACACAAGAAATATAAAGCTAGATTAGACATAGTCCCCTTCTCCAGGCTCATATTGTAACCAAGGAAAGAGCTCTATAAAGTGTATGTTAATGGCATAATAAGAGCCCAAAAGGCTTCCCAGGTGGCGCTAGTGGTAAAGAACCCACCTTCCAATGCTGGAGACCTAAGAGACAAGGGTTTGATCCCTGAGTCGGGAAGATCCCTTGGAGAAGGGCACAGCAATCCACTCCAGTATTCTTGCCTGGAGAATCACGTGGACAGAGGAGCCCATAGGGTCACACAGAGTTGGACGTGGCTGAAGTGACTGAGCACGCACACAGTGTGCTGGACAAAGACATGGACGTGATTAGGGATGAGATTAGGAGCACTGAGCTGGGTGGAGATAGAGGTTTCATTCATGAGCGCCTGACTCTGTGCCTAACACCCTAACACCTAATAGGCTCTTCGTAAGTGCTTGTCGACCAGCCAATGGAGTGAGCCCTCAGTCAGGGCCTCTAGGGGGTGACATTTTGGGCTATTCCAAAAAAGCTGTGGAAAACATTGTCCAGCAGGAGAAGCACATTCTAGACAGAATGTGAACAAAAATGTAAGAAGGAGCCTGGGACAGAAAATGTGGGGTGGGGGGACCTCATAGGAGCAGCAAAGTGTCCCTGATGGCAGAGTTGGAGAGATGATTCTAGAAATGGGAGTCAGTTTGAAGGCTTTGGCCATTTTCCTGTTGGTCAGCAGGTCAGAGCGACTAAAGTGGTTTTTGAGCAGTGAAGTTATATCAATTTGAGGTTTAGAACCCCTGCCCTGCCCCCTTGCCCTGCACAGGATATTCTCTTAAGTAGGAAGAAACCAAGAGAGGAAGCCTGAGGGAACGTTGAGGAGGGGTCCAACCAGGCAGCCTGTGTGAAAAAAGGGAAACAAATTTGGGAGGAACTGCAGGCCCATTCTGTATCATAGAGGAGATGAGGGGGATTACAGCTTTTAAGGGACTCCCATCCCCTCATTGACTAGCTGAACAAACTCCTGCAAGTCATTTTATCCCCCAGAGCCTTAGTGATTGCATCTGCACAGTGGGCACAGTTGTATGTACCTGGTAGGATTGTTGTGAGAATTAACTGAGAGGCTGGTGGTCTCAGCACTTAATGTGGCTCCAGAATAAAAAATAACCAACATTTATTGAACTCAGACTAAGGCTTTTCCTGTGCTTACTTAGGCCTCACAGTAACTTTATGAAGTAGCAAGGGTTACCATCCTTATCCCACAGATGAGGAAACCAAGGCACAGAGAGGGTAAGTAACTTTCCCAAGGTAGCTCACCTTGTAATGGGCAGAGGTGGGGTTTGAACCTGCAGGCAGGCTGCAGTTCTGGATACCTCGCTGCAGGCTACACTGTCTTTAGGTATGATCCATTATTGTTAGTCTTCATCAAACCATCTAAGTCCTCAGTCCTGGCTTCCTGGCTGTGGAGATTTTGAGGGGCTTGCTCCTTGGAAGAAAAGCTATGACCAATCTGGGCAGCATATTAAAAAGCAGAGACATTCAATTACTTTGCCAACAAAGGTCCGTCTAGTCAAAGCTATGGGTTTTCCAGTAGTCATGTATGGATGTGACAGTTGGACCATGAAGAAAGCTGAACACCAAAGAGTTAATGCTTTTGAACTGTGGTGTTGGAGAAGACTCTTGAGAGTCCCTTGGACTGCAAGGAGATCAAACCAGTCCAATCATAAAGGAAATCAGTCCTGAATATTCATTGGAAGGACTGATGCTGAAGCTGAAACTCCAATGCTTTGGCCACTTGATGCAAAGAACTGACTCATTGGAAAATACCCTAATGCTGGGAAAGATTGAAGGCAGGAGGAGAAGGGGAAGACAGAGGATGAGATAGTTGGATGGCATCACTGACTCAATGGACATGAGTTTGAGCAAGCTCCGGGAGTTGGTGATGGACAGGGAAACCTGGCATGCTGCAGTCCATGGGGTCGCAAAGAGTCAGACACGACTGAGCAAGTGAACTGAACTGGACTGAGGAGAGCTGGGATGTCCAGTACCTGATCTTTTCATTGTCTCTCTCCACACTCCCGTGACCTGTCCCTGACTGGTTCTCTTAGGATTCTGTCCAGGCACAGAAACGAACCTGACCGATGAAAGTCTGCTGTGAACAGAGGCAGAGAGGGGGCAGTAGATGAATGAGTTAGAAAATGTAGAAAATGTAGAAAATACATCTACATTTTACCTAACTTGCAACTAGATGAGTGACCAATTTCAAGCCAACAGGGAATTATTTTTGAACTGAAATCACACCCTTTGGCTGATTCAGCCTGCCTTTGTTCATGCCCCAAGTGTTACTTACAAAATGTCTCTACTTTGCTCCCTTTTCTTTCTTCTTTTATTAATTAATTTGTTTTTAATTGGAGGGTAATTGCCTTACAATATTGTGTTGGTTTCTGCCATACTTCAACATAAATTAGCCATAGGTATATATATGGCCCCTCCCTCTTGAACCTCCCTCCCACCTCCCACCCCATCTAGATTGTCACAGAGCACAAGTTTGAGCCCCCTGTGTCATGTAAGAGCTTTCCACTGGCTATCTGTTTTACATATGGTAATGTATATGTTTCAGGGCTACTCTTTCCACTTGTTACTTTTTATTCTTTTTTTTTTCCTTTTTTAAAAAACTAATTTCAATTGGAGGGTAATTACATTAAATAATATTGTGATAGTTTTTGCCATACATCAACGTGAATCAGCCATGCATGGACATGTATCCCCCCCATCCTGAACCCCACCTCCCACCCCCTCCCACCCCCTCCCACCCCACCCCATCCCACTGGGTTGTCCCAGAGCAACGACTTTGAGTGCCCTGCTTCTTGCATTGAACTTGCACGGGTCATCTATTTTACATATGGTAATATACATATTTCATTGCTATTCTCTCAAATCATCCCACCCTCACCTTCTCCCACAGAGTTCAAAAGTCTGTTCTTTATATCTGTGTCTCTTTTGCTGCCTTGCATATAGATTCGTTGTTACCGTCTTTCTAAATTCCATATATGTGTGTTAGTATACAGTATTTGTGTTTCTCCTTCTGACTTACTTCAGTCTGTATAATAGGCTCCAGTTTCATCCACCTCATTAGAACTGAGTCAAATGGCATTCCTTTTTATAGCTGAGTAATATTCCATTGTGTAAATGTACCACAACTTCCTTATCCATTTGTCTGCCAATGGACATCTAAGTTGCTTCCATGTCCTAGCTGTTGTAAACAGTGCTGCAGTGAACATTGGGGTACGTGTGTCTCTTTGAATTCTGGTTTCCTTGGTGTGTATGCCCAGCAGTGGAATTGCAAGGTCGTATGGCAGTTCTATTCCCAGTTTTTTAAGGAATCGCCACACTGTTCTCCATAGTGGCTGTACCAGTTTGCATTCCCACCAACAGTGTAAGAGGGCTCCCTTTTTTCCACACCCTCTCCAGCATTTATTGTTTGTAGACTTTTTGATGATGGCCATTCTGACCAGTGTGAGAAGATACCTCATTGTGGTTTTGATTTGCATTTCTCTAATGATGAGTGATGTTGAGCATCTTTTCATGTGTTTGTTAGTCATCTGTATATCTTCTTTGGAGAAATGTCTGTTTAGTTCCTTTGCCCACTTTTTGATTAGGTTGTTTATTTTTCTGGTATTGAGCTGAATGAGCTGCTTATATATTTTGGAGATTAATTCTTTGTCGGTTTTTCCCTTTTGTTCTTAACACTATTTCTCTGATGATGATATTCATTCTAGTTCATTGAAGAAACTTTGGAATAAAGAGAAGCAAACAGAAGGAAGTTTAACTCCCTCAGAATAATCTTCCTACACGGCAGTAACCACTAAAGACTTTATAGAAATTGTCATTCTTTTTTTTTCTCTATATGTACATGAACTACATCTGAATATAAGGCAAGAAGAGGGGTTTGTTTAGCCAGATATTATCCATCTTAAAAGTGGGTATTGTCTTATCTTCAGGTTCCTACAAAGTCTCTCATCTAATGGGCATTCTCTTTATAATTGTATTTTGAACAACAGGATACTGTTTGGACAAAGACTTGTTATCCTGAAATCACCCCTGTCACTGCAAGGTTTACGTCTTTGTAGAAGTCATGTGGTTGAATTGCTCTAAAAGTTAAGTGATGAAAGCATGACCATCCTACCTGAAAACATGACCTCACAGGCTGGGTTGGATGCCATCAAGAACAAGTGTTTAAATGAGCACGTTTAAGAGCAGTGGAGATCACATACAGATCAAATAATAATACCAGTTTTCTTAATAGGATGCAAATGTGTATTTCTCACTCAGGATCAAATTTTCAGAGACAGCATCACCTACTAAGTCAAAGACTCTATCACTGACAGTGAGAAGTATTAGATGATTAGAAAGGAATTCTACCAATAATGAAGACATTGAAGATGAGTGTATAACACTTGGACAACACTTCTACATAAAATATGATTTCAAAAAATTTTACAAACCAATCAATTATTCTGTATGGATGCAACTTGTAATATGAATATAAAGTGAATATCATATTTTCATCACATTCCTAAAAGTTTATAAACTCGAGTTAGCAAAACTTTTCTTTACTGTTTTTGTATTCTCATTGATAAAATGGAAGATCTTTTATTTGAGGCTACCTTATATTCAGGTATATGTGGTAATATATGTTCTTTGATTTTTAAACAAAAAATAGGATCACACTGCATGTTTTGTTTTGTAATTCCTTTTTATGCTTTATATGGTAGGGCTTTCCTGGTGGCTCAAGACAGTAAAAAATCTCCCTGCAATGCAGTAGACCCAGGTTCAATCCCTAGGTCGAGAAGATTCCTTTAATTATGACTGTTTTCCATGACTTAATCTTATTAACCACCTCCTTTCTAATGGTTCTCTTCCCTGGTGGCTCAGAGGTTAAAGCATCTGCCTGCAATGTGGGAGACCCAGGTTCGATCCCTGGGTCAGGAAGATCCCCTGGAGAAGGAAATGGCAACCCACTCCAGTATTCTTGCCTGGAGAATCCCATGGACGGAGGAGCCTGGGTAGGCTACAGTCCACGGGGTTGTAAAGAGTTGGACACGACTGAGCGACTTCACTCACTCACTTTCTAATGGTTACATTAGAATGGCTGGATCAGCATTTCTCAACCAATCCTCTCTTGTTAGATGTAGGAGGGTTTTTTCCCACTTATTTACTGGTATAAATAATCTTGATGAATATCTACATATATAGGTCTCTTAAATATATCCATGGCTATTTTTCTGAAGCTAAATTTCTAGAAATGAAATTGCTGGGTTAGAGCCTTACAAAATTTTAAGATATTTAATATCAATTGCTAGGTTGTACCAACCAGTAATACTTTCATTATATTTTAGGAAACTATTTAATTATTGTCCCCTTGTGACAATGTCTTAATTAATTCTTAGTAGCTCTTTTATGAAATCATTTTTTTGCTGTCCAGAATGTTTGTTCTGTCTCCCTCCATCCTTCTTCACACCTCAGGCCACTGGATTAGTATTAAATACAGGTTAGAGGATTTCATGTCTGTTTTGTTGTCCAAAGCTATTGATTGAAAATATTTGCTACCACTAGGCTCGGTGAGATGTCTCTGCAGCACCATGTGATATATTACCCCTTTCCTGTGAATGACATTAAATCATCAGAAAACATCACTGAGTCCTATGAGATCGAGGACCTATATGACTTTTCTTAAACTCAGAAGAATACTATTATTGCACTTTACCATAATAGGGCTCTTTTTGTTTCCATTTGCATATACTGCTGATCTTTATATTATACAGCCTCAGAAAATAAGGAAGCTTGCAAAGCCTTCATTATATCAGAGAGAGATTGCTAGTTGGCCACCACAGAGCTTTCTTTTCCTTGCTCACCAGTTACCTGAAAGCCACATTGCTACAGGCCAAAAGGCATGTTCCCCAGCTTCCTTGACCATGTGGCTTAGTTATGTCCAGTGATATATAAGAAGTGGGTGTGTGAGTTCTAGGAAGTCTTTAAAAGGATAGATCACACCCTTCTCCACCCCTTTCTCCATC
Organism: Giraffa tippelskirchi; assembly: GCF_054371585.1. Classification (NCBI taxonomy): domain Eukaryota; kingdom Metazoa; phylum Chordata; class Mammalia; order Artiodactyla; family Giraffidae; genus Giraffa; species Giraffa tippelskirchi. The sequence continues at coordinate 125,486,699 of NC_137283.1, forward strand.
TTCTTACTTGGAGCATAAGTGTGATGGCTGGAATACCAGCACCATTTTGGACTTAGAGGAGGAGGAGGACCACATCGTAGGACTGATGGAAAGGAAAGAGCATGGTTCCTGATGAAAGAGAAACCTCCATATGGTCCTTCCTGACCCTGATGTCCAACTCTGTGCGACCCCATAGATGGCAGCTCACCAGGCTCCGCCGTCCCTGGGATTCTCCAGGCAAGAACACCGGAGTGGGTTGCCATTTCCTTCTCCAATGCGTGAAAGTCAAAAGTGAAAGTGAAGTTGCTCAGTCGTGTCCGACTCTTCGAGACCCCATGGACTGCAACCTACCAGGCTCCTCTGTCCATGGGAGTCTGGCATAATTCTATCTAAAACAATGATCTTATCAATTTTATGACCATCTGTCTTCCTATTCTCTTTCCTATATTCATTTTCTTTTTCTTATCTTATTAACTAAAAGGGATTCCTTAACAGATATAGGGCCCTCCAACCATGTAGAAGGATAATGGGTATTGTTCATATGGCAAATAAGGACAGCCTCAGAACACTGCATTACATAATCATATTTCCTGTGTTCATTTACATGTGCTGTTTGAGGCTGGTTGGTTTGTTGAATGCCTCCTCCCTTCCTCCTCTTTTCCCCAAGAAAAGAAACGAGAGTGGTCCATATGCAGAACTCACCAGAGCACAGCTCTTTCAGAAAATAGGAGGGGTGGCAGCCTCCTGGAGTATGAGGAAGCAGTTTGCTGAAACTGACAGCCCCAAGTAGTGAGCCTGCAACTTCATGGGACCTGCCACCCTGACTGTGAACCAGCTGTAGGATACATTTGTCTAACTCCACCCTTACTTTTCTTACTAACAGTATCTGTGAGTATTTTTTAGGTTTACCCAGCTCTTTCACCCAACAGTTCAAGGCACACAACATTTTACACAAAACATTACTATTACAAAGTTGAATCAGGACTTCCCTGGTGGTCCAATACTTAAGACTTTGCCTTCCAATGCAGGGGATTAGGGTTCCATCCCTGGTCAGGGAGCTGAGATCCCACATGACTTATGGCCAAAAAACAAACAAAACATAAAACAGAAGCAATATTGTAATAAGTGCAGTAATGACTTTAAAAATGGTCCACATTAAAAAAAATTCATTTTTTTAAAAAAAAAAGCTGAATCATGAGAATCATGGCAAGGAATAAATAAAAGAAGATAGAAAAATATGAAAGCATGGAGAAAGGAGTGAAGATCAGAAAATTCCAGATTTCAGTCACGGATGTACAGTAGCACTGTAAACAAGACTTTTTAAAATCTGGTGATGTAGCAAGAACATCCTTTGATGCCTCTTTTTCAGTGAAGTCACCTTAAAAGCAAACAAGGAAGCCAAGTAGGCATATCCTGTTTATGCATCTTGTTAAGTGTATGTGCCGGGGAAGCTGACGAAACCTACAGAGTATTCTTTCAAAAATGCAAACTTGCTCCTATCCTGGCACCTCCTACTCAAAGTCAGCAGGATGAACTTCACCCCACCAGTCTTCCCACCCTTGCTTTCTTATTACTAGATCATGTGATACATGAATTAATACAGTCATTGAAGTGGGTTACAGGCACGGTGTTTACTATGTCCTACTTCAGTGTGTGTTTCACTTCCTGATAGCTTTCCTGATAGCTCTGTTGAGGGTTATTACTTAATGGCAAGGGGTTGGTGGAGCTGAAGGGTGAGCTTAGAAATCATGCTTTCTTAGATTAACTAATATGTTCTAGCTCCTAGGAAGTGTCTTCTGGTGCGCTTAATGAATCACCTCAATTATTCGTGCGAAGTCTCAACCACTGGACCACCAGGGAAGTCCCCACCTCTTACATTTTATAATCTCCTCCCAGCAAGGTGGGATCCTTTGTCCCTATCACATAAGAGTCGATTTAAGCCTCGACCACCTGGTCCTTCCCACTGTCCCACCCCACCTGGCTCTATGAGACAGCAGCTGAAGCTCATTAGAAGTCTGGGCATCATGTCCTTCCTGGTTGAGAATTGTCTTGAGATATATCATCCTGATGGGAAAGAGCACTGGAGAATTATAGAATCCCAGAGGCTTCTCCAAGATAATTCACTTTCAGCTGTTCTCAGTAAAAGCCACATAAAAATGTCCAACAAATCATAGAAAAAATGACCTCATGGAGTAGTGTTTAGCCATAAACTGGACTAAAAAAATCTGTTGGTCCAGAGAGTGAACTATGTAGAAGATCTTTTCAAAAGTTCAACAAGTAAGAAAAATGGGGAGGATAAAGTGACAAGGTGTCCAGTTTGGTTCCCATTGTCTTTCTGGGAAGAAGTCAAGAAATGGTGTGGATTCTTTTCTCCTGGCCCCAGCCTCATTTTCAATTTTCTCGGAATATGTTCCTTTGAAGTTCAAGCCGATAGATTGATGGCATCTTTAGACCGTTGAAAGCCATCAACACAGGAGTTTTTCTCCACTCCAACAGGAGCATCTGAACTCTCTCCTCAGCTATTTGCAGAGAGAGAGAGCTGGTCTACCTTGTGTGGAGTGCACAACCCGTGTGGTTCATTTCATTCTCCTGGCAGCCAAGGAGGAGTTTAATAAAGTGTTAGTGTGCAAATTCCTTGGATGATATTGTGTCTTGGGTTTGAATCGGCACGTGGAGGTCAGACCAGCCTGGTCCTCTGTCTGTCTGTGGCATGTTGCTCTCCTTGTGGCTTCACTCAAGCAGGCATTGTGTGTGTGTCATAGTGCTGGGATCACAGGATGACTTGGTACACAAGAGCTGCCTCACTTTCAGAAGGGGTCCGGTTAGTCTGCAAGTTCCTGTTTAAAATGGGAATCTGGTCTAGGTTTTTGCATATGTGTCAGCTCTGTGTATAAGGCCAAGTCTTTCTCACACACTAGTTTCCTTATATCCTGTTTCTTTGTGGGACACTTAAATAACATGACTTAGTAATCATTTTGTTGCTTATGTTGCAACATGATTTTGTTGCTCACTTTGCCCTGGCAACCTCTTCTGCTTTTTGCTGCTTCTGTAGAAGTAATTTAGTCACTTTTTTAAAAACCTTCTTAATCTTTAGATTTTTATAATAGAACAGTCTTGGTAGTATGAAGTGCCATTTGCAGTTATTCTGTTCATTGCTATCAGCTTAACTTAATTTTCCCAGCCATGTCCCCTCTCCTTCCCATTTACCATAGCCATCATCTGTATCACCTGTATAGGGGGTCACAAAGGGGTATGTCAGTGAAGGAACATTGACTTTCAGGGTGCCTTCTATGTGTAAGGCTTTTTATATATTGAACCTTGATCAAAACAAACATTTGAGGTAAGAATTGCCAAACCCACTTTGCAAATATGGCAGTGGAGGCCAAGGAGAGTTAAATGACTCGCCAAAGGCTTTTCATCTCCTACTGCAGTTGGTTGGGCTTCTTTGGTGGCTCAGCAGTAAAGGGTCCACCTGCAATGCAGGAGACACAGGAGACGTGAGTTCAGTTCCTGGGTCAGGAAGATCCCCTGGAGGAGGGCATGGCAACCCACTCCAGTATTCTTGCCTGGAGAATCCCATGGACAGAGGAGCCTGGCAGGTTGCAGTCCATGGGGTCACAAAGAGTCAGACACAACTGAAGCGACTGATCATGCACACACTGCAGTTTATCAGGATTTGAAGCTGGATCTCTCTGACTCCAAAGCAAGGTGCTTCCCCCAGGGCCACATACATATAACAGTGCCCCTTTTACCAGTCCTGTTTGTCTGGAGTAGAACTGATCCTGAAAGTGTTAAAAAAAAAAGCAAGATAGGTACCTCTGGAGGTGAAGAAACACGGCATGAGCAATAGCAACAGCAGAATGATGTGAGGGTTACAGCTTGGGACTGTGTTTGCAAGACTAGCTGATCACAGACAGGAAAGGGGGGCCCTCTTTCTGGGTGATATCTTTGGATGAGTAACTAGTCTTAGAGAAATTCAGGAAGCTTAGGGGAAGTGATGAGAGAGAAAAGAGAAGGGACAGAGCACTGAAAAGCAAGCAACAGCAAAGATGAAAAGTAGGGGTGATCAGCTGGCTGTAGCTAAGACAAGAAACCCCAGTGGAGGGGGCCACAGGCCCAGGGGAATTGGTGGGAGCCTGTCATGGAGACTGTATCATCAGTGCCCCATTGCCCATGAGACCCAAGTCAGTACATAAATGTTTGGTAAGTGAGGGAATCAACAGGAGGAGGGTTCATGCAAGAGAAGATGAGGCTTCTCAGTAATCTTGATTGTAATATTTCAAGGTTGTTTGTGACCAGAATTCTGATCAACATTAAACATTCAGTAAAACTTGGAGAAAAATGGTAGCCTGGGGTCATGAGTGCAGAAGCTGCATCATTTTCTGAACTCGTAGTACAGATTTCCAAGATCTGATGTGAGAGAGAGATGGATGGGTGGGTAGAGGGAATGAGAAGAGAACAGAGCTTCACTGTGTTGATGATAAGCAAGGCAGAAATACTGTTTTGGTTGGCTGTGTTGGATTGGAGGACAATGACAGCAACAATACAGAAAATGTTTATACAATAAGAAAACTATATTGAAGAAAGGCAGGGCTGCTTCCATAGCCTTCATTCTTTGATTTCAGTCTCATTTTTGCAAAAAGGTGGTCACAGCATGCTGCCTGAGAGATGATGGTATTCCAAGGGCATCACCCCATTGGGGGAGGAGACAAATGATTCAGAAGTAAGGGTGCTGTTGAAGTGATTGTACATGTGTCAGTCTCTGCTGCTGCTGCTGCTGCTAAGTCGCTTCAGTCGTGTCCGACTCTGTGCGACCCCATAGACAGCAGCCCACCAGGCTCCACCGTCCCTGGGATTCTCCAGGCAAGAATACTGGAGTGGGTTGCCATTTCCTTCTCCAGTGCATGAAAGGGAAAAATGAAAGTAAAGTCGCTCAGTCATGTCCGACTCTCAGCGACCCCATGGACTGTAGCCTACCAGGCTCCTCCATCCATGGGATTTTCCAGGCAAGAGTACTGGAGTGGGGTGCCATTGTCTTCTCTGGTGTCAGTCTCAGGACCTATTTATTCCACATTTCATACCATCTACTCATTGTCTGTATCTGTTGTATATCCCAATAATTCGTTTCTAGAAACCCAAGGCCCCAGTTCTCCAGCTTGCCCTCCTAACTAAGCTGATAGGAGGCCCCATTGTTTGTAGCTGGAACTCATAGCCACTTGGAGAGGAGTATAGTTTAATCTTCTTCAACTGGGTGAGATGTCTAGGATTGAGATAACTTCTTCTGTTAACCACTTACCACTCTATCATAACCATTCTTTCTGCTAAGTCATAGTAGCCTGTTTTCATATGCTTTTTAGTAGCCAGCAATGTGCCTAGTGGTCATTAAGCCTGGATATGGCCATGTCCATCATCAACAAGGGTGACATTCCTCTTGATATCCTGGAATAAAAGTAATGCCAAGGAGAAGCAGTCTCTGAAGCTCTGTTTCCGTTTAGTTTAGGAAAGGCGTCCCTTTCACTGGCTGGCATTACAATTATGAGCATCATTTCTCAGTTGTGAGTGAAGGCAACTTGCTCTGTGTGCATGGACTTGGCACTGTCTTATGTGTGGCAGCTAGCCCACTGACCTCATCATTTGGATTCCCCGTTCTTGTAGTGGAACCAGCACCACAAAAGTGAAATGCTGTATTTTCCACAGAGTTGCCCTACATGTGATTGTTTGTTTACAATGACATAATGCTTTAAACGTTAGTTCATCCCTCCCAAAATGGCCACAAATGTGGTGGTTTGAAGGGTGAGCTCATGGGGAGGAAAAGAATGTAGACTGTGCGTAATAAAGGGTTCGATGAATCACTGCGGACTGTGCTTCTGGAGCTCACCTATCCATTCAGAAGTGTTTGCTGAAATTTAGGCCATTAGAAGCAGAAAGTTTATAATCCTGATGGCTGCCCCTGGGTCTCAGCAGGTCAGTGTCTTTTTCAACTACTTTGGGAGAAGCTACTGCATTTTGGAATTGTTACAAAATGAGGAGTTGACTGCCCAAGAGTGACCCTTTTTTGAATCCAGTCTACAGTGTACCAGGCATAAGTGTTATCACCAATAAGAAAAAGATGCCTCATAAGCTTGTCTAGTTCAGCAGCTGACACGCAGGTCTCCAGACAGCCTGTGAGTGTGGAAAGGATCACCTATTCTGAATTCACTGAACGTTCATGTCTGTCATCCATGTATCACAGAATCCATCTTCACGTGTTGGCTTTTGGGGTCAAACTTCCTTATTACTGGTAAAGAAAGAAAGAAAAAAAGTGAAGTCTCTCAGTCGTGTCTGACTCTTTGTGACCCCATGGACTGTAGCCTTCTACGCTCCTTCGTCCATGCAATTTTCCAGGCAAGAGTACTGGACTGGGTTGCCATTTGCTTCTCCAGAGGATCTTCCTGACCCAGGGATTGAACCTGGGTCTCCCACATCGTAGGCAGACGCTTTACTGTCTGAGCCACTAGGGAAGTCACTACTGGTAAATGCCAGTATAATCAGCTAGTTGCTTCTTCTGCCTTCTCCCCAGTGGTCATTCTGAGAGCCTTCGCTTGGATTTTCCCAGGCTGGGCTAGTTGGGACCTATGTGAAGGTCAGTCTTCTGTGTGCATGCATGCTCAGTTGCTTCAGTCGTGTTTGACTCTTTGTGACTCTATGGACTGTAGCCCACCAGACTCCTCTGTCTGTGGGATTCTGCAGGCAAGAATACTGGAATGGGTCGTCATGCTCTCCACCAGGGGATCTTCCTGACTCAGGGATCAAACGTGAATCTTCTGCATCTCCTGTATTGCAGGTGAATTCTTTACCACTGAGCCCCAGGGAAGCCCTGAAGGAGTGGTATTTCCCACCAACAGACTGCAGTAATAATAACATCTAAGCAACCTGTGTGTCTGAAAACAATTTCCATGTGTTACCTTATTGAATACTCACAAACAACTCTGTGAACCAGGAAGTATCAGATGAACTCTACAGATGAGAAAATGGAAGTTCAGAGATTAACTTCAGATCAAAGAACTAGCCGGGTGGAGGGTCAGGATTCTAACCAGACCTGCCTGCATTCAAATTCTATTTCCTTACTCCTCCACATTCACATGAGAAGAGGCTTTTGTATCCAGGATATGGCTTCTGGGTGTTCCATCATGGTAAATCAGGGTGCTGACTGGAGCTGGTTGTTCACCATTTACACTGGTTTACACTGGGGTGAAACCACTGAAGAGGACCGAAGGATACTGGTTCCAGACTCAGTTGCTCTCAGTTCCAATTCTGTCACTTTTTGTTAGCTGTTGTAGCCTTGAGCAAGTTACCTAATCTCTTGGAGCCTCAGTATCCACCTTGGGAAATGAGAATAACAGAACCACAGGCTCTCAAGGTTGTGGAGGTGGACCTCAGAGATACTATGGCTTTGGTTCCAGACCACTGCAACAAAGGGAATAGCGCAATAAAGGAAGTCACATTTTTTTTTTCATTTCCCAGTACATATAAGTTATGTTCACACTATACTGTAGCCTGTTAAATGTGCAATAGCATTACGTCTAATAAAACTTTGAACGTACCTTAATTAAAAACAACTTTGCTTCTGAAAAATGCCAGCCATCATCTGACAACACAGGGTTGCCACCATCATCCTATTTGTAAAAAAGACAATATCTGCAAAGTATAATAAAACTAGGTGTGCCCGCATTGGATGAGACTACGTACATAAAAGCACACAGCACAATGCCCAGCAGAGACGAAATGCTTTGGCGGTGTTAGTGCTGGGTCAGCATCACCATCACTGGTGGGACCAGTTCTAACGCTTGACTTTCACCGTCAAGCCAGCCTCTTGCTGGCTACAGATTTAAACACTTGAATACTATGCTGTACTATTCAGGTTAAGCAGACCACTTTATCCTAGATTTCCAGGCACTCTGAGATCTCTTCTCTCTTCTGTGTTTTAAGACTTCTCTGTGCATCTCATCCTCCAACAGGAATACCACCAACTCAAGGTACACTCTAAGAAACCCCCAAGACTTAGGGGGATGACTACTTTATCCCACCAGTCATTTCTCTACTAAAATGACTCTTTCCTCTGCCTTCTTCCTGACACCAAACCAAAGGGGAGTTTCATGATGATGAAGAATGAGAGGGAGGGAAAAGGATGGGCCAAGGAGGAGATGAGTAACAAAATTGGAAGAGCTCTCTGGGGACCTCTGGACTGTGGCTGGGGCAGTAAAGATAGGGGTGGGGGGCATGTGTGAAAAACACCCCTGGGGAATCAGAGAATATTCCCCATTCACAGTTTTCCTTTGGGTCAGCTCCATACAAACTTTGTTTTCAACAGATATTAATACATAAATGTAGCCTACCTAAAGATAGCTCTTGCATTGCTTAGTTTTGACATAAAGAGCAATTTGTGATCCCAGGAAGCACAGTTACCATTGTCCCCCAGTATCCATGGGGGGTTCGTTCCAGAACTTCCTCAGATAACAAAATTTACAGATGCTTGAGTCACTTGTAGAAAATGGCATATTATCTGCATCTAACCTATGCACATTCTCCTGTATATTTTAAATAATCTCTAGACTACTTATAGTACCCAATACAGTGTCAATGCTATGCAAATAGTTGCCAGTACATAGCAAATTTAAGTTTTGTGCTTTGTGGAACTTTCTGGAATTTTTTTCCCCAAATATGTTCAACCTGCGTTTGGTTGATTCTGGGTGGCGAACCTGCAGATTCAGAGGACCAGTTGTAGTAGTCTTCATTTTCCAAGGCACGTGACTCCTCACACAGAAGACACTCTGCCCGACCAAAAAAAAGTCTTCAAACACAACACCTTGACCACACAGCACAGTGCTGAGCCAGCCAGAGTCTGTAAAACATCAGGGAGAGAAGGCCAAATATTTGCTGTCCCACCCGGCCTCTTTTTTCACTCTAATTATCTCAAGTGGCTGAAGATCACTGAATCACACTGCATTCTTTCTGACTTTAATGTAAATCATCTGTGAGCTAGCGAATGGTATCTCCCCAGCCTCCCTGAAGTCCTAATAAGTAACCAAGTGTTGTTTTAATCTTATGGTTACCAAAGGGGAAGGAAACCTGGGTCTCCTGCATTGCAGGCAGGTTCTTTACCACTATGCCACCAGAATTCCCTAAAGGGGAAGGAGGAATATGGAGAAATTAGGAGTTTGTGAGTAACATATGCACACTACTATATAGAAATTGGATAACCAACAAGGACCTACTGTATAGCCCAGGAAACTGCATTCAGTATTTTGCCATAACCTATAAAGGAAAGAATCTGAATAAGGAAAGATATATATGCATGTGTGTGCGCGTAACTGAATCACTTTGTGGTACACCTGAATGTAACACAACATGGTAAATCAATTATTTGTGCCTTGTGAAACTTGAGGAGATATACTGGCACCAAGGCTGGGGCTACAAGGAGGGGCTCTGGAAGGGAGAACAACCACCGTGACCAGTTGTCACTGAGGCTGTGTGAGAGGCTTAGCACCCCCGCATCCCCTCAAAACTAGGGCCCACCTTCTTCTCGCACCCCAAGCCATCACCCCCAGAATGGGCCGTCCTCACCTGCAGGCTGGCATTCAGCCTCTCAGACACAGCTCCTGTTTTCTCTTGGAAGCAACTTTGGATGTTGTATGGGCTGGAAAAGAGGGAAAGTGTGTTGCTTTTTTTATCTAACAACTTATAACTATGTCAACACATAAGACAGTCTGTCAAAGCTTTCTTCTCGGTGTTGCCACTGTGAATTAATTTTGAGTGGCACTTGTGAGCAGTAAACACTTTTGCGGTGTGAACAACTCTTTGTGCGGGAGGAGTTGTCAGCAGCTCACTGTCCCTGTCCCCACCCCACCCTGTAAGCAGGGAAGGGAACAGAAGATGCCTCTTCCCTGGCCAGTCAGGTTGACTGGGGTTGGAGGAGCAGAAATTGGCCTCCACGCTCATGTTGTGATTCTGTCTTTTTTGACCACCGGGCTGTCAGATCCTCAGACTGGAGGACAGCCTTGGTGTATTGAGTTGAGGATCCACAGGACGAGGCCTGACCTGCATGTTCTGATCACGTCCAGCCAGTGCACCACGTCTGACCCCCATTTTTTTCAGTTGTTTCTGAGCCAGGACCCTTTTCTACACCCAGTGAAGTGCATACAACTCTTCTCTTTCCTCAAGAGTGAACATTAGGGAAGAGGTGTTCCTTTTCAGAGGCGGACCCACTGTTTCACCTAAACCAGGCATCTGGCCACCTCTTACTGTTTTAGAATTGGTTCTAGACTGAATGGTCCATATCACTTTTGCCTTTAAATTATTCAAGAAGGTATCACTGTTTAAGAGCAGGACAGAAAGACTCAACAGTACATGTGCCAAACACTGATTGAGAGAGATCTTTCACAGTTTTTACTGTATTACTGTGAAGTTAAATATTCTTTTTGAACCTTATTCACAGAGGTAGAATAGCCACTCACTTAACTTAGGTCATTGTATACACACACACACACACACACACACACACGCACGCTCAGTTGCTCAGTCATGTCAGACTCTGTGACCCTTTAGACTGTAGCCCACTAGGCTTCTCTGTCCATGGGATTCTCCAGGCAAGAATGCTGGAGCAGGTTGCCATTTCCTCCTCCAGGGGATCTTCCTGATCCAAGGATCCAACAAACATCTGCATTTCCTGAATTGTAGGCAGATTCTTTACCTCTGAGCCATCAGGGAAGCCTACACACAAACACACATACGTATATATACTTACATTTATGAAATGTTCACTATTAATCTTTTTGTTTAAAGGCCTTCATTTTTTCTGCTCTTTGCATCCTTTATCCAAATATTCCAGTCTGCATCAGGCAGCCCCCGGGCCCCCTCCCTGCTGCACTGTCTCTGACAGGAGTGTGGGGAGTATCTTCCAGTTACAACAGTGAGCTTCCTTGCTCTGACCCACATTTTGGAGCTGTGTTCCAGAGTTCCCTGTCCCTTTAAAACCTGGAAGAATCTATTGTGCACAACACTCCCATTCTAGTGACTGTTGAAATCTATTTTAGGCTGCATAGTTCTGAAGGCTTGTATGCTTCATATGTTTACACAGGACCTGCTGTAGAAGGTCAGGCTTGGCTTTTTATCCGAAAATTCCTTTCTTCAGGCTTTATAGCGGGACCTGCTCGCTTTCACTTCCTGAAATGTGGTGACTAAGACCTCCGTCAGGCTGCTCACATCCCGCAGAGTGGGGTCTGAACACTTTCTCTCCCCGCCACCCCCTCCCCAGTGCCTGGCACACTGCTCTTACTGTTCATGAAAAATGCTCAGTAAATGAAGGTGGCTGGTTTGTCACCGTTCAGTCCATAAGCGGAGCTGCGGCCAGCAGAGGATGGCAGTGATGGGGAAGTTGGGTTTTCATCTTCGTGACCACTGGCCTGTCAGACCTTCAGATTGGAGTGTGGCCTTGGTGGATGGAGTTGAGAATCTGCAGGACGAGGCCTGGTCTGCATGTTCGGCTCACTTCCAGCCAGCGCATGACGTCTGACCCCCATTTGGCATCATCTTCAGATTGAAGGAGATTTCCAGGGGCCCTGTGAGAAGATCCCTGCCATTTGTTAGGGCTAGAGGGTCTGCGTACAAGGTGTGAGCCTGTGGAGGATGCCTCTGTGACAGAGCAGGCAGGGAGCATGAGGGCAGCACGTGTCCTGTGGAATGAAGCCCGGTCTGTACGCCCTGCTTATGTCCAGCCCATCCAACACCTCTGACCCCCATTTTTTTCAACTGGTGCCAAGCTGGGAATAGTTTTACACCCAGTGATGTGGGTACAGCTGTTCCCTTTCCTAAAAAGTGACCATTTAGAGAGGAGTGTTCTTTTTCAGAGGCAAATACTGTTTCTCCTGCCTGCCCAGGGGGATGTTTGCTCACTGTTCCTGACTCTAAGAGAGATACTAGTAGGGAATCCATATCATGCCAGCCTCCAAAGGGTTAACTAATGATGCCTTTTAAATGGGAATCATCATGAATGTATGTAACATAAAAGGCAAATGTAAAATACTTAAGTGACAGGTGGCATCGTTTGAAAAGGATGTGGGGGCTGATCCCAGAACTGCGATCATACACAGCTGCATTAATTTGCCTAATCACTGGATTGCTGTAACCAGTGTCTATAAATAAACATACAAACTAATCTTTTGATTATCCTTTTTATGGCATGTTCTCTGCTCCCTTCCTTCTTTTTCTTCTTCTTGTCTTTTCATTGTGATTAGAGAGTATTTCAAAACTCTGTAATTCTGCAGATTCTTCTCTAACTGCTATTTTAAACAACCAAAATTACCCTGGACAGTTCACAAAGAGAGTGATACAGATGGCCAATAAATGTATGAAAAGATACTCCATTTTTTATCATTTTAGAAAAATACAAGAAGATATCAATGAACTGTCATGTTTAAGTATCAGATAGGCAGAGATTAAAATTATTGTGATGACTCCTGTGTGGTTGGTGTATACAGTCTGTGCACTGGTGCAGTATTTGGTGAAGGCATCCGGCATTATGTATCCAAACAGTAAGTGATATATCATTTGATATATCAAACACATTTCTTGGGATTTGCCCCAAAATAATATTAGCAAGACAGAAAGGTGTATTCTTGATGATTCTTGTATCAAGAGTGTTTGCAGTTGTATGAAAAAAATGTGAAAATAGAAATCATAAAAAGGGGACAGATTAAAATAAATTCTGATACATGAAGGAATATCACATACCCATTAACAAAGATTATAAGTTCTGTGTTTATTACTGAGAACAGATGTTCATAACACCTTGATGTGTGAAAAAAACAAGTTAAAGAACAACTGTATTCTTTGACATAGTATGTTGTCAGTTATGTGAAATCAATACTTCTCAAATACTTATATACAAATGCGGGTTCCAGTTCAGAAAAATTGGGTTGAGATCTTAGATTCTGAGCCACTGTCAAAACTGACAATTCCCCCACTCTTTGCCAGTGCTGTTGGCCTGTGGACCACACTTGGAGTCATGAGGTTAGACTGTATGCATACATCTGTGTGCCAGTAAATGCTGGGGATAAATGTGTGGAAGGTGGTGAATCTGGGTGATTTTTACTTTCATCTTTGTGCTTTCCTGTATTGTTTAATACTTTATAATGCATCTCTATTGGCTTTCTATACACAATAGAATAGATTTTTAAAATAAAAACTAGCCTATTAAAAACATTAAAAGACACTTGCTCCTTGGAAGAAAAGCTATGGCAAGCCTAGACAGTGTATTAAAAAGCAGAGATATCCCTTTGCCAACAAAGATCTGTATAGTCAAAGCCATGGTTGGAATGCATCACCGACTCGATGGACATGAGTTTGAGCAAGCTCTGGGAATTCGTGATGGACAGGGAAGCCTGGCGTGCTGCAGTTCATGGGGTCGCAAAGACTCGGACATGACTGATCAACTGAACTGATGGTCTTTCCAGTAGTCATGTATGGATGGGTGTGAGAGTTGGACCATAAAGAAGGCTGAGTACCGAAGAGTTGATGCTTTCAAACTGTGGTGCTGGAGAAGACTCTTGAGAGTCTCTTGGACAGCAAGGAGATCAAACCAGTCAATCCTAAGGGAAATTAACCCTGAATATTTATTGAAAGGACTAATGCTGAAGCTGAGACTCCAGTACTTTGGCTATCTGATGCGAAGAGCCAACTCATTGAGACCCTGATACTGGGAAAGATTGAGAGCAGGAGGAGAAGGGGGCGACAGAGGACAGGATGGTTGAATGGCATCACTGACTCAATGGAAATGAGTTTGAGCAAACTCTGGGAGATGGTGAAGGACAGGGAAGCTTGGTGTGCTGCAGTTCATGGGGTCACAAAGAGTCAGACATGACTTCACGACTGAACAATAGCAACATTAAACACCTGTCTATTTTTAAAAAGTTAGCTTCAGATTTACCTCTCAAACATTTAAGGGAGAGGCAGAGCATCTAGGCCAGTTATTCTTACAAAGGCTAGGTTATCAGAATCACATGGAAGACTTCTCAAAAACACAGTTTCTCAAATCTGACCCCAGAAATTCAGATTCAACCATCTTGAGGTAGAGAAATCAGCATTTTTAAAAGTTTGCCAGGTGATTCTGACACAGACCAGGATTGGCCACTGATCCAGGCTTCAGATTCTTAAACATCAGATTTTGGGCTCAAGCATGCACTTAGAAGAGGTTTCCACCCTCTGTCCTGCTCACTTCAGTCTTCAGAATCAGGCTTTTGATATTGACACAGAGACTTCTCTATTTTCCGGGAGCTGTTGCTTGACATTTTCCCACCAGTCTCCTGATAGGCTATCCTACCAGGCTTCTGTTAATATATTACTTTTCTCCATCAGCAGGAGGATTCCTTATCACTGGCACCACCTGGGAAGCCCAATATATTACGTTCCTAGAGCAAACTATCACAAACAGAACTGTGTTCTCCCACAGTTGGGAAGGTTGGAAGTCTGAAATCAAGGTGCCCCACTTTTCTTCCAAAGCCTTAGAGGAGATTCCTTCCTTTCCTTGTCCGGCTGCTGGGGAGGCTCTGGAGGTTGCAAGGCAAGTGGCTACATGCCTCCAACCTTGGCCTCCATCTTCACGTGGCCTTCTCCTCTGTGTTTTCTCTTGTGTCTTATAAAGACACTTGTCTTGGATTTAGGGCTCACTCGATTAATCTGGGAGGATTTTGTCTTGAGATCCTCAACTTAATTGTATCTGCAAAGTCCCTTTTTCCAAAGAAGGTCACATTCATATGAACAGTTCCAGGAGTTAGGACATAAGCCTCTCTTCTTGCAGGGGCCACAAGTCTACCCACTACATCTTTTAAGTGGTTCAACAACAGTTTTGAAATTAAGCAAAAGATTCAAGATTTACCATTTTGTTTTTCTCTGAGGTTGAGTCTTTGGTTTTATCTCCCTTTTACAGGTAGAGCTGTAGGTAATTCTTCCAGGAAAAAAACTGAACGGTTGCCACTGGCAGTGTCTACACTAGTGATTCAGCTGCCTAAAGAGCTCAGGGCTATGTCCTGGTGGGTCCTTTTCTTGTCCAGCAATCTCCCAGCCATTAAAGGACCTGGGAAAGCCAGGTACACAGTCTCTGAGCACATCCACACTGCTTGCCTGCACTGTGGTGGAAATGCCATCCAGCATTAATCTGGGGATGTGGAAGTCAAAGATATATTTACTGAGGAATAACCATAAGTCTATTGGCTATTGACCTGGACTTTGAACTGGGTCAGAGCCAGTTTTCCCCACCCCCACTCACAGGGAGAAAGGTAAAAGTAAAGGCTAAAACGAGACTAACCATACAGCCCATCTTACTGCTTTTAAGTGGTCCTTTCCTGTAAACCTCTTTTGGGTTGTTGTTATTATTCTGGTAAAGAAGAGTGACCTGTGTTTGATACTGAGACTGACACAGACTTGTCTTTCTGATGTTTCACTAACTTGATTTCTTTGTTTGGTACAAGCTACAGGTTTCTCACAGTGGATTTCTCAGTTGAGGAGGAGGTTTCTCAAAACTGCTTTGCCAGTGTCCGGTCATGCACAGCCCCTGGGCATCCCCAGTGAAGTGCTTTGAGTCACAGTCCCTTTAAGACCCAGACAGAGATGTGGACTTGTGTCATTTCTCAAAATATACAGAAGGAGAACCAGATTAGTAAAAGGAAACCTTGTTCACACATGGGAGGGTTCTGCTGCCCTTAGAATCAGCCTTTACATATGAAAGATCCAGCTCTGTTACTGGGAGGTTCATGTTCATTGAACCCCAATGAAACCAATTTTACAAATAAGTAGGTGTCCTCATGCCAGAAACAGAGATGCAAAAGGCAGAATTAAAATTGCTAGCTAAATAAACAACACATGAGTGAATTTATTTGACCTTTTCTCTTTGGTTCACGATACCTGAAATTTATATATACATGTTTTACATGAAAAAGAGTGTTTTTAATTAAATAAGCAAAGAGTTACCATTGATAAATGTTAGACAATAAAAAAGAAATCAGAAAGAGCAAAAAGAAGAAACTCCATATTCCTAGAGATTCCTGGAACTGTTTGTACAGTTATTGCCCTAACCTGATCGGGACCACATGTTTTCTTATTAGTTGAAAATCTGGGTGAATCACCAAAAAAAAAGAAAGAAAAAGATACTGCATGACTTAAATAATGTATTTAACTTAAAGATGCACATGAACAGTTATTTGCCAATCTGATGTAAGCTCAAGGCCTTTTCTTGGAGTTTGTGTACACTGATTGGAATTCTGTGTCACCTTCCACATATGTAAGTGCAAGATTTTCATGTTTAGTCTCTTTAAAGTGGAAGAACTTTTTAAAAAATTATTTTTGGCTTCACTGGGTCTTCATTGCCGCGTGCAGACTTCTCATTGCCATGGTTTCTCTTGTTGCAGAGCACAGGCCCTAAGTACATGGGCTTCAGTAATTGCAGCTTGCGGGCTCTGTAGTTGGAGCTTGCGGGCTCTAGAACTCAGGCTCAGTAGTTGTGCTCTGCGGGCTTAGTTGCTCTGTGGCATGTGGAACCTTCCCAGACCAGGAATCAAACCTGTCTCCTCTGCATTGGCAGGCAGATTCTTATCCACTGTGCCACCAGGGAAGTACTAAAGTGGAAGAATTTTTAGACACTTGCCATACAGTCTGAGTGCAAAATCATTGTAAATTTTTATTTCTCCAGTCTTCCAGTTATATTATACATATATAATTCGATAGCAAATTTCTTTCAGCAACTTGCTTCTTTCATTTGATTTCACTAAACTTTCAGAAAAATAGCTTTGAATTTTCACACTAAATCTTTCATTAGCCAACATGATATTTAAACATATATATTGTTGCTGTTTCAGTCACTAAGTTGTGTCCAACTGTTTACGACCCCTGTGGACTACATATAGCCCGCCAGGCTCTTCTGTCCATGAGATTTCCCAGGCAAGAATACTGGAGTAGGTTGCCATTTCTTCCTTCAGGAGATATTCTAGACCCAGGGATCAAACTGTAGTCTCCTGCATTGGCCGGCAGATTTTTTACTGCTGAGCCCCCAAATTACATATATGTAATATTCCTATACATATATATTACTATACTATACTATATATTACTATATGTATATAATATACTATAATATACATGTATACATATACTATTACTATATATAATTATTATACAGTAACAAGTACAGTGGCTTTAGCAGTTTACGCACAAAGTTCCCAGGAAGGAACTGAGTGCTCCAGGATGCCAGAAGGCAACCTTCAGCCTTCATTTGACCACTGTGTCAGTCAGTATATTTTACAGAAAAGATGGAGAAGGCCAATTTATTCATCCAGTCAATTAAGGACCATCTGTCAAGAGACTTTCTACTGGATCTATTCTGACTTACTCCAAGAAACTCATAGGTTAAAACCTGTTCAAAAAGCAAGAAGTCTTAAAATGATTTGAAGAGTTCTCTGTCAAACACAGGGACCACTTAGGAATATTAAGATCCATACCAAGGCTCAAGATATTTGAAGAAGGTTTATAGTTACGCAAATATTTGGCTTCTTCTGAGGGGCCAGTAAATATATCGATGAAGATATTGTGAAATAGGCAAGCTTTGTTCTGAGAACCTTGAACTTAAAGAGAATTGGTTTGTCAAATGGTTTATTCTGATAAGGTAGTGTTTTTTCTTTTAATTTCAAATGTGTACAACATAATAAGTGCTCAGAGAGCTTGATGCTTCCTGAGGTAGAGAAAGCAGTATTTCTGTTCCTGTTTTGTGGACCAAAAACAGACCTAAAGACTGTCTGTTCCATGAAGATGGTAATCATCATGAATTTTCCATTGTGATGCCTGATTTAAATTCTTTGCCATCGTTGTGGTCCTCCGCATTTTTAAGGTGTTAGTAAGCCTTATTGAGTGAGCTCTTTCCAAGGGGCATATCTATTTTGCCCATTGATATCAGCAGTATCTGGAGTAGGTGGGTGAATGAATGAATGACACAGATCACACAGTTAGCAAAAGATCGACTTCTGCTTAGAGCAGGGTCTTCTGACTCTTCACCCTGTGTCTTTTTATTACATTGGGATCTAGTGCTGTGCTGGCTTTTCTGTGTTCTTAATGTTCCTGAGACCTGAGCAGGACCCATTTATCAACTCATAGACAGATTGTGACAAATAATAGGAAGCAAGATAAGCCACTCCCAATTTTAACTGACATATTGTCTCAATAACAGGCAAGTCATATATGTTTTCATACATGTCTGGGAGTTTTTAACTGAGGCTTCATGATTATCTAGAAATGTCCAAGTTAGTAGTTTTCTTTTCAAGGTGAATGAACATCATACTTTAAGAGATTGTTTTTGACAGTAGCTAAAAACTACTGAAAGTGTCAGTCACTCAGTTGTGTCGGACTCTTTGCAACCCTGTGGACTGTAGCCCACCAGGCTCCCCTATCCATGGGATTCTCCAGGCAAGAATACTGGAGGGTTGCCATTCTCTTCTAAATATTCGTTATTTAAAACATTTTAACCCATTAGTAAATGCTAATTGTATCTTTCTAGCAACTTTTGCAGTTACTGAGTAATGTCCAATTGTGAATATTTTCCGTAAATAATTGATTTTCCAGCTGGTAGATAATATTATATATTTTTAGAAAGTTGTTTTTACAGCTGCTCATCTCTTCTGTATGTTGATATTTCAGAGTTTTTAGTTTAAATTGATAGCTCAGTGAACCTACATTACAAATCCAGTGATTTGTTGAGCATTTGTGTATAATGTGTGCCATATTTTAAATAATAAATTTTGGACATTGTATTAATGTATGTAAGTTTATTTTTGGTATGTGTTAATCAATCTTTTGTAGGCTCTTCATTAATTCTTCCTATTTTGGTTATTGAGTGAAACTAATGTAATGAAGTAAAGCAAGTAAGCACTGGGCCCACAGGAGATCCTGGAATGACTATGATTTAATCACCATCACTAGACGTAGCTACATGTGCATGGCAGTTCTGAACAGTTTCTACAGCATGTAGATAACAGTTCCCAAATGTCATGTTCACATAGAGAGTTACAGGTATCACATAAAGCCTTACATGTAACTAACATTTTACATTTTGTAAGATGTCATGTCACATGTTTGTACAAAGAGTAATTGGTGGTGGTGTAGTCTTTAAATCATGTCCAGTGCTTGTGACTGCATAACTGAAACTGGCCAGACTCCTCTGTCCATAGGGTTTTCCAGGCAAGAATGCTGGATTGGGTTGCCATTTAAAGATAAAAGAAAATAGTTTATTTAGATAAAATGTTCTGAACATTTGCTATGTACCTGGGACTAGGCTCAAATTTTAACTTATATGTATTATCTCCTTTAATCTTCATAAAAATCCTATTTGTTAAGTACCACTATTGCCATTTTGTAGTGTTAGATTTAGAGGAATTAAGTAACTTTCTCTGGATACCTGATAGGCGGTAAATTGTAAAGCTTGGAACCAAACCCAGGTCTGGTTAGGCCCTGGAGCCCATACTCTCAATGACTCCTATGGTGCTACCTGTTTGGCTACCTTCAAAGAAGAACAAGTCATCCTTTGTTTGGTCCACTTTTCCTTTAGATACTTACTCTGACATTCTTGGCTTGGTGTCAGCTTTTCTTAAGAGTGAATGTTGGTCTTTCCATGACAGATTAATCAAATGCATATCTTTTGAATTAATGAGAATATATTAACATTAGCAGTTCAGTGACAGCTCTTGTGTACTGATCACTGATATTAATAAAAGGCAAATCAGATTCAATGAAATCATCAAAACTCATCTGCTGTGTGGCTAGATCTTCCAGAGGAATAAGAATTTGGATGCAAAAACACAGGCTCCTAAAAGGCTGTTTTAATCATTGGAAAATAATTTTTCCTAACTTGTAATTCAGGTACTTACATGAGTTATTTACTCATGAAATGGCATGACCCTTTTATCTTGTCTGTATTCTCCACAGAACAGAAAAGAATGGTCAGTAGCAAAGAAAAGTCAGCTGTGTGAAAACACTGCCCCTCTTCTCTTTAAATAATAGATGCTTCTTCAGATTTCTTGGTTAGCATTACACTCCTGGAAAATGTCCATAGAATGTCTTCAGAAATACTTGAAGGCTTATTGGCTTGAATTTTAAATGCTCTAAGGAACTTTACATTGTCAGTTAGACTTAACTATCCTTAATTATAGCTGTATAATAAATGAAACTATAATGAATCATAAAAGAAAACTATTACAGTCAGTAACAAACACTACAGAGTACTTTAATGTACAACTGTAGATGCTGGTAAACACAAAATTGAACTAGGAGCAAGTAAAAAAGACTAAAGAAGAAAGGGCCTAAACTTAGAGAAAGAACCATTGTGTATTGCTGCTTGGTATGAAAAACACAATACAGAAGTGTATGTTTGTTTGTTTTATAATTTTTTTTTTTTATTTATGGCTGTGCTGGATCTTCATTGCTGTGTGGGCTTTTCTCTAGTTGTGGAGAATAGGCGCTATTCTCTAGTTGTGGTGCAAGGGCTTCTCATTTCATTGGTTTCTCTTGTGGAACATAGACCCTAGGGTGCATAGGCTTCAGTAGTTGCAGCACGTGGGCTCAGTAGTTGAGGCACACAGGCTTAGCTGCTTCACAGCATGTGGGATCTTCCCAGATGAGGGATCATAACCCGTGTCTCCTACACTGAGCCGCCAGTGAAGCCCCTATAGAGATCTATGTTGATTAAAAATACAAGAAAAGACTAGGAACTAAAAGTAAGAATGTTGAAAATGGGGCTGCAGCCTGGCGGCCTGCAAGCCAGGTAGAATTTCCAGAGGAAACTGTTATGGAGGCTGAGGAGGTGGTGGCAGTGCCCCAGGAACTATATATCATCTTCCTAAACTGGTTAATAGTGGGATGGAAGATCCACTTGAGATCAAGCCCTGAGACTTTGGAGTGGGAGCACTGACTTCAAGACCCTAGACTACCAGAGAACTAAGCCTAGGGAGTATCAAATAGTGAGAACTCACACAAAGGAAACCACTGGAATACAAGACCCGGCATCACCCAACCACCAGTAGCATCCTGTGCAGAATGCCTCATCTAAATAACAAACAAAACAAGAATACAAACCCAATCATCAGCAGACAGGATTACCACCCCACTCAGCCTTGCACATCAGAGGAAAAACAGACAAACAAACAAAAACTCAGCACAAGTTGTACCCTATATGAAGCTTACAAAAATCGCTGGACCAACCTTAGGAGGGCAGAAGCTAAGAGGAAGAAAGAATTCAACATTGAGACCTGGGAAAAGGAGACCTCAAACACAGTAAGTTTTAAAAAAATAATGAAAAGGCAGAGAAATACTACACAAATGAAGGAACAAACTAGAAACACAGAAGTCCAAATAAATGAAGAGGAAATAGGCAAACTACTGAAAAAGAATTCAGGATATTGAGAGTAAAGATGATCAAAAACCTTGAAATCAAAATGGAGAAAATGCAAGAATCAATTAATAAAGACCTAGAAGAATTAAAGAATAACCATACAGAGACAAACAAAACAATTACTGAAATTAAAAATACTCTAGAAGGAATCAATAGCAGAATATCTGAAGCAGAATAACAAATCAGTAAGCTAGAAGATAAAATGGTGGAAATAATTTACAAAGAGCAGAATAAAGTAAAAAATAATGAAAAGAACTGAGGATAATCTCAGAGACCTCTGGGACAATATCAGATGCACCAGCATTCGAATTATAGGGGTCCCAGGAGAAGAAGAGAACAAAGAAAGGGTATGAGAAAATTTTTGAATAGATTATAGTTGAAAATTTCCCCAGCATGGAAAAGGAAATAGTCAATCAAGTCCAAGAGGCACAAAGATCCCCATACAGGGTAAACCCAAGGAGAAACACACCAAGACACGTACTAATCAAGCTAACAAAGATTAAGCACAAAGAAAGAATATTAAAAGCAGCAAGGGAGAGGCAACAAGTAACATACAAGGGAAACCCCATACAATTAACAGCTGATCTTTCAGCAGAAACTCTGCAGGCCAGAAGGGAATGGCAGGATATATTTAAAGTACTGAAAGGGAAAAATCTACAACCAACTAAGATTACTGTACCTGGCAAGGATCTCATTCAAGATTGATGGAGAAATAAAAAATTTTTCAGATAAGCAAAAGTTAGGAGACTTCAGTACCACCAAACCAGCTCTATAACAAATGTTAAACAGACTTATATAGTCAAGAAATAGAAGAGAAAAGATCTACAAAATTAACCCCAAACAATTAAGAAAATGGCAACAGGAACATATATATCAATAATTACTTTAAATGTAGATGGATTAAATGATCCAACCAAAAGACACAGACTGGCTGAATGGATACAAAAACAAGACCCGTATATATGCTGTCTACAAGAAACCCAGTTCAGACCTAAAAACACATATAGACTGAAAGTGAGAGGATGGAAAAATATATTCCATGCAAATGGGAAGCAAAAGAAAGTTGGAGTAGCAGTCCTCATATTGGACAAAATAGACCTTAAAATAAAGAAGATTACAAGAGATAAGGAAGGACACTATGTCATGATCAAGGGATCAATCCAAGAGGAAGACATAACAATTGTAAATATCTATGCACCCGGCCTAGGAACACCTCAATACATAAGACAAACACTAACAGACTTAAAAGGAGAAATTGGCAGTAACACAATAATAGTAGGAGACTTTAACACCCCACTCACACCAATGGACAGATCATCAAAACAGAAAATTAATAAGGAAACACAAGTTTAAATGATACATTAGATGAGATGGATCTCATTGATATCTTCAGGACATTCCATCCAAATGCAGAAGAATACACCTTCTTCTCAAGTGCTGGAACATTCTCCAGGATAGACCACACCTTGAATCATAAATCAAACCTCAGTAAATTTAAGAAAATTGAAATCGTATCAAGCATCTTTTCCAACCACAATGCTATGAGACTAGATATCAAATACAAGAAAAAAACTGTAAGAAACACAAACATATGGAGATTAAACAGCATGTTTCTAAATAACCAACAGGTTACTGAAGAAATCAAAAGGGAAATCAAAAAATTTCTAGAAACAAATGACAGTGAAAACACAACTCAAAACCTATGGGATGCAACAAAAGCAGTTCTAACAGGGAAGTTTATAGCAGTACAGTCCTACCTCAAGAAACAAGAAAAACATTAAACGAATAGACAACCTAACTTTACACCTAAAACAACTGGAAAAAAGAAGAACAAAACAAAACCCAAAAAGAAATTATAAAGATCCGAGCAGAAATAAATGAAAAAGAAATGAAAGAAACAGTAGTAAAAATTAATAAAACTAAAAGCTGATTCTTTGAGAAGATAAACAAAATTGACAAACCTTTAGCCAGACTCATCAGAAGAAAGAGAGAAAAATCAAATCAACAAAATTAGAAATGAAAAAGGAGAGGTTACAAGAGACAATGCAGAAATACAAAGGATTATAAGAGACTATTATGAACAGCTATATGGCAATAAAATGGATAACCTGAAAGAAATGGACAGATTCTTAGAAAAGTTCGATCTTCCAAAACTGAACCAGGAAGAAATAGAAATTATGAACAACCCAATTACAAGCACTAAAATTGAAGCTGTGATAAAAAAAAAAAATCTCCCAAAAAACAAAAGCCCAGGACCAGATGGCTTCACAGGAGAATTCTATTAAACATTTAGAGAAGAGCCTGTTCTTCTAAAATGCTTTCAAAAAACTGCAGAGGAAGGAACATTTCCAAACTCGCTGTACGAGGCCACCATCATCCTGATACCAAAACCAGACAAAAACAACACAAGAAAAGAAAACTACAAGCCAGTATCACTGATGAACATAGATGCAAAACTCCTCAACAAAATTTTAGCGAACAGAATTCAGCAGCACATCAAAAAGCTCACAGACCATGGCCAAGCTGGGTTCATTCCAGGAATGCAAGGATTCCTCAGTATGCACAAATCAATGTGATACACCATATTAACAAAATGAAAGATAAAAATTATATGATAGCCTCAATAGATGCAGAAAAACCCTTTGACAAAATTCAGCACCCATTTATGATTAAAACTCTTCAAAAAAAATGGGCATAGAAGGAACCTATCTCAACATAGTAAAGGCCATATATGAGAAGCCTGCAAGAAGCATTATTCTTAATGGTGAAAAACTGAAAGCATTCCCCTTAAGATCAGAAACAAGACAAGAGTGTCCACTTTCACCACTATTATTCAACGTAGTTTTGAAAGTCCTAGCTACAGCAATCAGAGAAGAAAAAGAAATAAAAGAAATCCCGATTGGAAAAGAAGAAGTAAAGCTCTCACTGTTTGCAGATGATGTGATACTGTACATAGAAAACCCTAAAGATAGTATCAGAAATTTACTAGAGCTAATCAGTGAATTTAGCAAAGTTGCAGGATACAAAATCAATACACAGAAATCACCTGCATTTCTATATACCAACAATGAAAAATCAGAAAGAGAAATTAAGGAATAAATCCCATTCATCATTGCAACAAAAATAATTAAATATCTAGGAATAAACCTACCTAAGGAGACAAAAGAACTGTACACAGAAAGTTATGACACTAATGAAAGAAATCAAAGACAACATAAACAGATGGAGAGATATTCCATGTTCAAGGGTAGGAAGAATCAATATTGTGAAAATGACTATACTACCAAATGCAATCTACAGATTCAATGCGACCCCTATCAAGTTACCAATGGCATTTTTTCACAGAAAAATTTCACAATTCATATGGAAACACAAAAGACCCTGAAAAGCCAAAGCAGTCTTGAGAAAGAAGAATGTAGCTGGAGGAATCGACCTTTCTGACTTCAGATTATACTACAAAGCTACAGTCATCCAGACAGTATGGTACTGGCACAAAAACAGAAATAAAGACCAATGGAACAAGATAGAAAGCCCAGAAATAAACCTATGCACCTATGGGTACCCTGTTTTTGACAAAGGAGGCAAGAATATACAATGGGGCAAAGACAGCTTCTTCAATAAATGGTGCTGGGAAAACTGGACAGCTGCATGTAAAAGAAAGAAATTAGAACACTTCCTAACACCATACACAAAGATAAACTCAAAATGGATTAAAGACCTAAATGTAAGACCAGAAACTGTAAAACTCTTAGAGGAAAACATAAGCAGAACACTCGATGACATAAATCAAAGCAAGATCCTCTATGACCCACCTCCTAGAGTAACAGAAATAAAAACAAAAGTAAACAAGTGGGACCTGGTTCAACTTAAAAGTTTTTCTCAGCAAAGGAAACAGTAAGCAAGGTGAAAAGACAACCCTCAGAATGGGAGAAAATAATAACAAATGAAACAACTGACAAAGGATTAATTTCCAAAATATGCAAGCAGCTCACACAGCTCAATGCCAGAAAAACAAACAACCCAATCAAAAACTGGAAAAAAGACCTAAACAGACATTTCTCCAAAGAAGACATACAAATGGCTAACAAACACACGAAAAGATGCTCAACATTGCTCATTAGTAGAGAAATGCAAATCAAAACTAAATGAGGTATCCCCTGACACCAGTCAAAATGGCCCTCATCCAAAAGTCTACAAACAATAAATGCTGGAGAGGTTGTGGAGAAAAGAGAACACTCTTGCACTGTTGGTGGGAATGTAAATTGATACAGCCACTATGGAAGATGGTATGGCAATTCCTTAAACAACTAGGAACAAAACCACCATATGACCCAGCAATCCCACTCCTAGGCATGTACCCTGAGAAAACCAAAGCTGAAAAAGACACATGTATCCCATTGTTCATTGCAGCACTATTTACAATAGACAGAACATGGAAGCAACCTAGATGTCCATCGACAGATGAATGGATAGAGAAGTTGTGGTACCTGTATACAATGGAATATTACTCAGCCATAAAAAGGAACACATTTGAGTCAGTTCTGATGAGGTGGGTGAACCTAGAACCTATTATGCAGAGTGAAATGAGTCAGAAAGAAAGATAAATATCATATTCTAAAACATATATACAGAATCCAGAAGAATTGTACTGAAGAACTTATTTACAGGGCAGTAATGAAGCAAGAGAGTTCCAGAAAAACATCTATTTCTGCTTTATTGACTATGTCAAAGCCTCTGACTGTGTGGATCACAATAAACTGTGGGAAATTCTGAAAGAGATGGGAATACCAGACCACCTGACCTGCCTCTTGAGAACCCTGCATGCAGGTCAGGAAGCAACAGTTAGAACTGGACATGGAACAACAGACTGGTTCCAAATAGTGAAAGGAGTACATCAAGGCTGTATATTGTCATCCTGCTTATTTAACTTATATACGGAGTATGTCACAAGAAATGCTGGGCTGGAAGAAGCACAAGCTGGAATCAAGATTGCCGTGAGAAATATCAAGAACCTCAGATATGCAGATGACAACACCCTTATGGCAGAAAGTGAAGAGGAACTAAAAACCCTCTTGATGAAAGTGAGAGAGGAAAGTGAAAAAGTTGGCTTAAACTCAACATTCAGAAAACTAAGATCATGGCATCCGGTCCCATCACTTCATGGCAAATAAATGGGAAAACAGTGTCAGACTTTATTTTTTTGGGCTCCAAAATCACTGCAGATGGTGACTGCAGCAATGAAATTAAAAGACGCATACTTCTTGGAAGGAAAGTTATGACCAACCTAGACAGCATATTAAAAAGCAGAGACATTACTTTGCCAACAAAGGTCCATCTAGTCAAGGCTGTGGTTTTTCCAGTGGTCATGTATGGGTGTGAGAGTTGGACTGTGAAGAAAGCTGAGCGCTGAAGAATTGATGCTTTTGAGAAGACTCTTGAGAGTCCCTTGGACTGCAAGGAGATCCAACCAGTCCATCCTAAAGGAGATAAGTCCTGGGTGTTCATTGGAAGGACTGATGTTGAAGCTGAAACTCCAATACTTTGGCCACCTCATGTGAAGAGTTGACTCATTGGAAAAGACCAATGCTGGGAAGGATTGGGGGCAGGAGGAGAAGGGGACGACAGAGGATGAGATGGCTGGATGGCATCACCGACTCGATGGACATGAGTTTGGGTAAACTCCGAGAGTTGGTGATGGACAGGGAGGCCTGGCATGCTGCGATTCATGGGGTCACAAAGAGTTGGACATGACTGAGCAACTGAACTGAACTGAAATGGAGAAACAGACATAGAGAATAGACTGGTGGACATGGGGAGAGGGGAAGAGAGGGTGAGATGTATGGAAAGAGTAACATGGAAACTTACATTACCATGTGTAAAATTTGCTGTATGGCTCAGGAAACTCAAACAGGGGCTCTGTATCAACCTAGAGGGGTGGGATGGGGAGGGAGATGGGAGGGAGGTTCAAAAGGGAGGGGATATATGTATACCTATGGATATAGGGGCTTCCCTCATAGCTGAGTTGGTAAAGAATCTGCCTGCAATGCAGGAGACCCTGGTTCGATTCCTGGGTCAAGATGACAGACGTTCATGGAGCAATGATGTCTTGAGAAGACAGAGTCTGGACTAGTTGTAGCACATTACTTCTCTCTGGAGAAGGGAATGGCTACTCACTTCAGTATTCTTGCCTGGGAAATCACATGGACAGAGGAGCCTGGCAGGCTACAGTCCATGAGGTCGTAAGAGTTGGACACAACTGAGCTACTAAACCACCATCACTCTGTCACCTTACTTGCACATGATTATTTTGCAGCATGCAGAGGTCTTTCCTGCGGGGTATCATACCACCCATTGTTACGTATATGCTTGCATACAGTCAGCAAATATTAATCACCTGCTGTATTCCAGATACTGTCCAAGATGGTAGGAATACAGCATAGCACAGGAAACAAGATTCCTGCTCTAGTGGAGATTCCCATTCTGTTTCAGGAATACAGACTATAAACCAGCAATCCTGTTCATCCCCAAGGTAATTTCAGAGAGTGATGAGAGCTATACAGGTAATAAAATGTAGCAATATGATCAGGAGGAGGACAATTATAGTGAAGTACGTATAGGAAGGTCAGGTAATGCCTAATATAGGGAAGAAAGACCTCACCAGGCTAAGGGAAGGGCCTTCCAAAGAAGGTACAAGCACTGAAGCAGACAGGAAGTGGATGGTGGACTGGCCTGCAGACTGGAGCGACTGGAAAAGGGGGAAGAAAAGGGAGATGAGTACGAATGAAGAGGACTAGGCAGGGCTTTGTAAGCCTGAGTGAGAACCTTGAATTATATTCTGAGAGCAATGTGAAGTCTAAAGGAAAGGTGTCAAGCAGGAGAGTGATGGTAGGGAAAGTGGTAACAAGAATTTTGTTTCAACCATGTGATATTAGACATGCAAGTTGGATAAAAAAAGTTCAAGTGCTGAGTGGGTAATTGGAAATGGAAATCAGAGAGGAAGTCAGGGCAAGAAAAAGAGATTTGGAAGCCTTCAGCATATGGGTAATAGAAGCCATAGACTTGGGAGTGAGTGTAGTTGGAGAAGAGAAGAAATCCATGGTTGGAGCCTTGGACCACACTAACATTTTGAAGGGGGTGTCAGCCAAGGATCTGGGGTAGGGGGGTGGTCACAGGTGAGGTGAGAAAGCCAGGTGAGTCATCAGGACAATGTGATGCTACTGAAGCCACAGGAAGAAGTCGTTTCACGGAGGAGCTGGGCCACTGAGTCAGGTGGTGCTGAGACATCACAGAAGAGGAAAAGAGAAGATGAAGCGTGAAACTGAGAAGATTGAATTCTTGGGGACTTTGATAAAAGCAGTTTATTTGAAGTAACACAAAACACAGGCTAAGGATGGAATGAGAAGTGAGACAACACACTAGCAAGTCTAGACAACTCTTTTGAGGATTTTCTTTCCTTTGAAATGGGGGCAGAGAAAGGGAATGATACCTGGTGAATTTATGGAACCAACAAAGGATTTGAAGATGGGAGATGGTAAATGTGCTGGAATGCCAGTGGTCCTGGAGAGAGAGACATTGATGTCACAGGAAGAGTAAGAGTAAATTCAGGGACAAATTCCTTAAGTGAGAGCATAGGTGTACGATCCAGAGCTCAAGAATAGGCATTGATTCCTGGTAGGAGGAGGAAGAGCCGACGAGATGCCCAAGGATAGGGCTCATCACCTCTGTGTCCTCAATAAAGAGGTTGACAGTAGAAAACAGCCAAGACTGAAGATATTTCTTGGCAGACCCTAAGGAAAGAAGGGTCTAGGTTCTGCATTTGTTTGGGATTTTTCCCACTTGTCTGGAGAGATGGCAGACGTTCTCCATCTTTGGCCCCAGTCTTTGGGTCTTTTCCTCCATGCTGTGGGAAGGGAAGAGCCCAACTGATAACCAGGTTGTATGTTACACTGACTTCCTCTTTAATGATGTTCAGTAATCAGACTGCCTCCCAAAAGCCAGGGGCAAGGAGGAATTGGACAAAGAGTGTTGGTAATTTCTTGGTAGTTCATGGTCAGTAAATAAGCCATGAAGGTGTAACCCTGAGTCCGCTCATCTGATTAAACACTTCTTGACCTTTCCTTCTTATGCCCGTTATAAGAGAAAGCAGCTCTGGAGTTGAAATGTCTCCTTTCTCCTTTTGGTATTGTAGGGATCAGCAGCTGGAGCAGGTCAGCTTAGTCAGGGCTATATTCTATCCCAGGCGAATGCTGTCCATCTTCCCAGAAGGATATTTTAAATATATTATTGTCAATGGTTGAGGAAGGAAATGGTAACCCATTTCTAGTATTTTTGCCTGGAAATTTCCATGGACAGAGGAGCCTCGTGGGCTACCATCCATGGGGTCACAAAGAGTCAGACATGACTGAGCACAGACACACACACACTCACACACCCTGTCAATGGTAATGAGTACCCCTCATTCCCTTCATTATCTCAGGTTAGTGACACATGACTAACTCTCTGTCATCTCAAGACATCCCCCAGGTGAGGGGGTGGTTTCAGAAAAAAAGGAAGTGAACTGTGTCTGGTTTCATTATGAAGGAGACCTGTATCTCTCCTCATGCCCCATGGGCAGGACACAGCGCAGAGCAGAAAACTTGAAATCTCTTCCATCACTAAACATCCTCTTGTCTTAGATAGTTCTCAGTAGGAGAAATAAATAAACATGGTAAATATTTATTCTGAGTTTCCTCTGCAAATTGACTGAGCAGATTTCAGTGCAGCATGCACAGGGAACCGGTTCCTAAAGGTCATTTTGTATTGAGTTAGTTTTCATCTTGACTGCCCTCTGCTTTGTAAGCCTAGTACAATTTAAGGATTACAAAAAAATCGCTTGAGCACAGTTCTCTTCCATTTGTTCTTTTGTTACTGAGGGGATAAACAGAAGGAAAGAATTATAAAAACAACAACAACAACAACAAGGAATTCAAGCTGAGAGAGTTGACATTTAATAATAGAAATCAGTGTCAAGACCTATGGTTGTATCCAAATAAATCAGCTTCACAAATAGAAAATGCAGGAAATAGAAGGCAATAGCAATATATGAAAAATCCTCATAAGACTTACTTTCCACAAGCTCAATCCGTCAGTGATGGGAAGGAGCTGCCCAAAATGTTAACGAAATCGTGGTTTGCACTGTAGGACTAAGAAGAGGGTAGATAGTTCTGTCTGCTCATCACAGTTAAAATGATGCTGAATTTGAGATCACATTTTGATGGATATATTGGCAAATGTATTGTTGACTATTGCGTGGTATTAGCTTTAAACAGTTGTTTTTTAACGGAGAGGTTTTTTTTTATTTTGAAAGACAGTGGCTTGAGACAACGACAGAAAATTTGAAACCATGTCCCAAGTGACATTTGGAAGAAACTGAAAACAATTACCTGGAGAAAAGACTTGGGGTAAAAAAAGAAAGATGGAGCCGTGACTGTTCCCTAACGTGTGTATGCGTGTTATCCTTGCTCCGGTGACCCTGGAGGGCGGACCAGTATTTTTAGGCTATAGGGAGGCAGATATGCCTGAGAGAGAACTCTAATGATAGATGCAGTGATGTTGTGCATATAATTCCCCAAAATGGAGTTGACTGTTTCGGAGATAGAACCTTTCTTCTCACTGGAGATATTTAATCAGTATCAACCACTTGGTGGTCAAGCCTTGGATGGTGGATTGTACCATCTAGCCCTTAAATGCCCCTCACCTTGTGTAGTGTTGATGGGTGTTTATTTCATGGAACATATAGGTTTGCTTTTCATTAACCATCTACTGGGTTAAAATAATGAGCTAGGCAGGCCAAATAAGAAGAGGTGGCCACTTCTCCCATGCTGCTGTCGGTACATGAGGATAATGTGATAAAATAAATATCTATGAAATATTTTAGTGTTTTTGAAACTTTGGCTGCAAAATATGAAAAGGTCTTCTTCTGGTCAGTCCTTATTTATCTCAGGGAAGAAAAGAGAATCATTGACTGCAGATTGAGCACAATGAGCTCACCCTGTTTTCTTCTCCCTCTTCTGAAGATGGGGTGCTTTAGCAGGGAGCTCTGGAGAGAGCAGAAAGCCCAAAGTTGGTGGAGTTCATTAACTCCAAGCAAAAATGTTGGTGCGATCCATTGTTACTGTTATAGAGGATGAACCTTCAGGATTTTGAAGCTTTGATTCCCAAAATTGAGAATTTAAAAATCTAAAAATGAGAAGTTTTAAAAACAGATGTTGATTATTAAAACTAGGAAACTTGCCCCATCCTTCACTTTTCTTCTCGTTCAGTTGGTAACAGTAGAATTACCACCCCCATCAACAGATAAAAGGACTGAAAAACAGGAAACAACATCAAATAGTTTTAAATTACTTTGGGAAACTCCTGAAAGTGGGTGTAACATGTATGGGCCTTTAAAAATGAATCATATTTATGCATTTGATGTGCAGCTACTTAATTGCTTCTCACCGTTCACCCTAACGTTCATTGGTATTTGTCTCTTCCCGACCACGCTTGGTCCTTCCTTGATGTGTCTTAACTGCTGTTGGGTTCCTTCCCACTGGTACCATCAAGTTGTTAAACTAGCTGCTGGTAAATATGTTACAAAGTATGTATGAAGAAAGAAACCACAAGAGATGAAAGAATTGGGTGATTTTTTTTTTTTTTAATGAAGATTTTTCTCAGTTAGCCCACAGCAAGATCCTGACGTATTTGGCTGCAGAAAAGCTAAATGGGAAAAAGATTTAGCTACCCACTTTCTGCATGATCTCTCCAAAACAACAGTGAAGGAAACCTTTGTTGCATAAGCGCCTTGATATTCTGAGAGCCCCTTGCAGCCACCTCAGCTTACTCACCCAGGGGGTCAGTGTCTGCAACATCAGGGTGTGTGATCCCCTGGTGCCCATCTACAGGCTGCCCAGTCCTGATCTTGGTGACCAGGGACGCCTGGCCCTAACCTGTGTGCAGCTTGGGGCAAGGGCACAACTGAAACTCACGTGCCGTACATTTAAATGTTAGAATGTTCTAAATCACACTAATAGACTGGGTGTATGAAATGTGTACTATCCTTTACCATGATACAATGACCTTTCAGAGGCCAGCTTTGAGTTTAGAATTCACAGTCTCCTTGGAGTTCCCATCTGGAACGTGATGGTTCAGGGAGAGCTGGTGCACACCCTGCTCCTTCATTGTTGCCCCTTGTCCTCCCATCCCCCAACTGCATCCTACTCTACAGGGGCCTGAATGCATGCATGGGGACCCTCGAACCCACTCAGCCGGGCATTTCTGCATTTCCTTAAACCGTTGCCACTTGGCTGTTTTAGTCTCCATACAGGTGGAGTAGCCCACTGTAAGGAGGATGGAGGGACTTGCCTGGCAGTCCAGTGGTTAAGACTTCACTTTCCAATACCCAAGGTGCAGATTCAATCCCGGTCCAGGAGCAAAGATCCCACATGCCTCGTGGCCACAAAAACATAAAGCAGAAATAATATTGTAACAAATTTAATAAAGACTTTAAAAATAGTCCACATCAAAAAAAATTTTTTTTTTAAATAAAATAAAAATAAAGAGGATGGACTGGGGGAAAGTCCTGCATTGATGCTGGAAGCTCACTTGGGTGGGAAACTCTGAGACACTGAAAAGCAGGGAGGGTCATGAGTTTGAGGTAGGGTCAAGGGCAAGGGTTTCTCGGCCTGGCTTTTGGAGTTGTGCTGCCCACGGGACAGCTCTGTGGACCCTGCTGTGTCTCTGTTCCCTCATGGTGGCAATTACTTCCCTCCACACAGAGGCGGCTCCTGCCTAGACTCCCAGGGCCAGAGTGAGTGGGTGCATCCCCAGGAGGTGCCCTGTGCTTCTGGGCATGGCAGGGGCAGGGGCAGGCTCAGTTCTGAGGTTTCAGGAAAGCATTTTGCCTCAAGTTTGTGGGTCCAGCTTCTCCTTCAAGCTTTGTCCTTGTTCTCGTCTGCATCCTCTCCTTGCCACTCACACCTGCATCTCTAACTCGGACCCAGATTTGAAAACTGCTCTTCTTAGCAGACTCACAGACATGGAGAACAGACTTGTGGTTGCCGAGGAGGAATGGGGTGGGGGAGGGATGAGGTAGAAGTTTGGGATTAGCAGATGCAAACTACTGTATATAGAGAATGTATAAGCAGCAAGGTCCTACTCTACAGCACAGGGAACTATATTTAATATCCTATGATAAATCATAATGGAAAAGAATATATACATGCATATATGTGTATATACTTATTTTATATATATTTTATATATATGTGTGTGTATATATATAGGCTTCCCTGATAACCCAGTTGGTAAAGAATCCTGCTGCAATGCAGGAGACCCTGGTTCAATTCCTGGGTCAGGAAGATCCTCTAGAGAAGGGATAGGCTACCCACTCCAGTATTCTTGGGCTTGCCCTGTGGCGCAGCTGGTAAAGAATCTGCCTGCAATGTGGGAGACCTGGGTTCAATCCCTGGGTTGGGAAGATCCCCTGGAGAAGGGCAAGGCAACCCACATCAGTATTCTTGCTGGGAAATCCCAGGGACAGAGGAGCCTGGCGGGCTATAGTCCATGGGGTCACAAAGAGTCAGACACAACTGAATGACTAACACTTCACTTCACTTCATGGATAACTGAGTCACTTTGCTATACAGCAGAAATTAACACAACATTGTAAATTAACTATACTTCAATTTAAAAAAGGCTTTTTCAAAAACTGCCCTTGTTTAGAGTTCATCACCCAGCCCCTCCTCTTGCCCTCTATAGAATAAGAGACCTTCTTAATAAAATTGCAAGGAATTCAAACACTTTGTGGAAATAAAATCGCATGACCCTTGATACCTGAAGATTGTAAATTAAAAGTCCTGTGGGTTGTGTGCTCCCCAGTTTGGCCACATTCTCAGTCACTGACCAAGCCACTTACCCTCTCCATACCTCTGTCTGCATCTACAAAACTGGAATAACAGTTCATGCCTGTTTTTGGTACTTCAAATGGATGTTTTCAGGACAAATTTCTAAGTACATATACAGAGTACGAAGAGCAATCAAAATAACTCATCACACCCCCTTCCCATAGAACTTCATCTAACTCTCCAAGAGCTTTTTTATATACCAAGAAATATGATTCAAATTTCCCTAAGTTGACAGAACAGCGTGAAATCTGTTTCTAACAGATGTTCCCCATGATCCCCCAAACGTAAACATGTTTGCAAGATGATCGTAAGACAACCTGTTTACACAGGGAAGTACTTAAAAAAGCAAACACAAAAACATCACCCAGAGCAGTCATTGTGATCAAAGTGCCTCAATTATTAGGGTGTAAAGGGAACTGATGACTCAACTTAGCACCACCGCGGTCTCCAGATTTCAGTTTCATAACAAGAGTTTCTTTTTAGGAATATTCTTCATTGACACACAAATCCGATTTTCTTTCTAAAATGTTTCTCGATTTTTGTCAAACCGAAATGACAGGATCCCTTCAAAAGATGACTTCGATACCCGTATCATGCTCACATGAGGGTCATGTGGATATACTTTGCCATGGAGAGCTGGAGTTTTCACTCCCCGGGATCTTGGTGCCCAGAAAAGGGACCAGGTCTTCTGCCCAGTGACTCCTGGCTCGCAGCTCCTACACCTCCCCAGTTAGTCAGACGCAGCACAGAAAGTCCAGACTGCATGGTGGTAGGAAGTAACTTTCTGAATGAATCAAAGTGGGATATTTTGATCCTTTCACATGCATGGGTATTCTGGGCAAGTGCATGCTTCAATCAGTGACTCATGGATCAATATGCAAAGTAGGTCTCTGACTGCTGGCTGGCTGAAAAGAAGTTTTTAAACCTGAAACAAAATGCAGTCTAGTAAAGAATAAAATTAGAACTTGTGTCAGGTTTAGCAGTTTTTTGGGAAAATAATCACCACTGTCCTTCAAAATAATGTACATTGGGAGGCTATCCTGAAGTGGAAAGGTGTAGGTAGACGTGTCTCTGCGAAAACCTATAAGAAGTCTCGCCTAACAGGAAGGTTCTTTTGTAAAAGTTCATTCAAAACTCCTTTAGGATGTGGTTTCCTATACAAGCGAAACTTTAAATTCTTTTACTCTGGGGATGATGACGTCAGACTCTGTGGCATTTTTACCTAATGATGCCCACTTGAATAGACAGACCTAAGGGGACAGGCTGAGGACTTGTCTTTCTAGCATCACTTCTGAGGAAATAGGTTTATGTTTCACCATGTATACTGCAATCCCTGCAGTGCAAATCATTGCATGACTGTCAGCAAGAGTAGGGATGCCACCAAGACTATGGCCCCCAAACAGGAGTATCACCTAGGGAGGAGGGACTGGTAGTGCGGGCTCTTGGTATCTGCAGTGCTGGGTTTATGTGCTAACATCTACCTGTGCTCTTTTAGAATACTTAAGACTCCAATCCACATACACACCAAAACACACACACACACACAATTATTATAATTAACAAACAAGTTTAGGATTGTGGGATAAAAGGTTATAGGATAAAAAATCAATGTACAAATATCAATATTATTTCTATAAACTTGCAATGGAACACTTGGAAAATAAAATAGCTCTCTTTACAACAACATCAAAAAGAATGAAATGCTCAAGAATAAATTTAACAAAAGAAATGCAAGATTTATACACTAAAAGCTATAGAACACTACAGAAAGCAATTAAGAAGACCTAAGTAAGTGGAAGACATCCACTACTCATGGAGCAGAAGACTTGGTGTTGTTAAGACGGGACTACCACCAAACTGATAAACATATATATTCAACACAATCCCTATCAAAAGTCCAGCTAACTTTTTGCAGAAATTGACAGGCTAATTTTTTTTAATTGAAGTATTGTTGACTTGCAATGTTGTTTTAGTTTCTGGTGTAGAGCAAAATGATTTTATATATATATATATATATATATATAATAGTTACTATATATATATAGTAACCTTATACTTTTTCAGATTCTTTCCTATTACATACTACAAGACATTGAGACAGGCTAATTTTAAAATTTATATGGAAATGCAGGGGACCCAGAATAGCTAAATCAGCATTGAAAAAGAATAACAAAGTTGGGGAACTCAGTTTCTGATTTCAAAACATACTACATAGCTACAGTAATGAAAACAGCATAGTCATAGGATGGACAGTGGTATAGAATCAGTAGTCTAGAAATAAATTCTTAGGTTTGTGGTCAAAGTTTTTCAACAAAGATGCCAGCACTATTAGATAAGAAAGAATAGTCTTTTCAACAAATGGTTCTAGAATAACTGATATTCACATGCAAAGGAATAAAGTTGAACTCCTACATTATACTACATATAAAAACTCATATTGGATCATAAATGTAAGTGTTAAAACTATACAACTATTAGAAGAAAACATAGGAATAAATCTTTGTGACCTTGGATTAGGCAACAGTTTCTTAGACATGACCAAGTACAAGATAACAAAAAAAGATGTAATTTCATAAAATTCTTCTATGCTTGAAAGGAAACCATTAATAAAATGAAAAGAAACCCTCAGAATGGGAGAAGATATTTGCAAAACATACGTCTGATCAAGAATTTGTATGCAGAATATATAAAGAATTTTTACTAGTTAACAGTCAAAAGACAAATAATCCAGTTAAGTAAAGAGCAAAAAATTAAAATAGGCATTTCCCCAAAAAAGAGATACAAATGGCCAATAAGTGCATGAAAAGATGCTCAGCATCATGTGTCATTGAGGCATGCTCAGTCGCTCAGTCGTGTCCGATTCTTTGAGACGCCATGGACTGTAGCCCATCAAGCTCCTCTGTCCATGGAATTTTTCAGGCAAGACTACCCAAGTAGGTTGCCATTTCCTCCTCCAAGGGATCTTCCCTACCCAGGGATCAAACGGTGTCTCTTGCGTCTCCTGCATTGGCAGGTGGATTCTTTACCACTAGTGCCACCTGGGAAGCCCTGTTAGTCATTAGGGAAATACAACTCAAAACCACAATGAAATAATCACTTTAGCCCACTAGGATGGCTGAAAATAAAAAGAAAATAGTAATAATAAGTGTTGGTAAGCATGTGGAATAATCTAAACTCTTATGCATTGCTGATGGGATTGTACAGCTGTTTTGGAAGACAGTTTGACAGTTCTTCAAAATGGACATGAGTTTGAGTAAAACTTCTGGAGATAGTGAAGGACAGAGAAGCCTGGTGTGCTGGAGTTCATGGGGTTGCATACAGTTGGACACGACCTAGCGACTGAACAACAGCAAAATGTTAAATACAGAGTTACCAGATGAAATCCTTAAGATGTGTTGTATATGCAGAAATAGTGAGATTTATTTTAAGGCATTATCTACCATAGTCATGAAAACTGGCAAGTCCAAAATCTGTAGGCTAGGCCAGCTAGGTTAAAGACTCAGGGTGGAGCTGATTTGCGCTTCATATCTGAAGCCAGTTGGCTGTCAGAATTTCCTCTTGGGAGAGGTCAGTCTTTTTCTTAAGGCCTTCAACTGATTACACCCATTTTATCTAGTGTAATCTGCTTTACTCAAATCTACTGATATAAATGTTAGTCTCATCTAAAAATTACTTTCACAGCAATATTTTGACATGCTTGGCCAAATGTATGGGTACCATGGCATAGCCAAGTTAAAAATAAAATTAGTCATCACACCCAGTATTTACACTTCCAGGTATATTTCCTAAAGAATTGAAAAACATATGTCTACATATATCCAGCTCTACTTAAGTGCTCATAGCAGCATCATTCATGATAGCCAAAAAGTGGAAACAACCCAAAGGTCCGTCATCTAATAAATGAATCAACAGAATGTGATACATATGCACAATGGATTATTATTTAGCCATAAAAAGGAATGGACTAATAATACATATTATAACATGGATGAAGCTTGAAAACATGCTAAGTAAATCCAGATAGAAAAGGCCACATAGTGTATGGTTCCATTTATAGTAAATGTTTCATTTATATGAATAGGCAAGTACATAGAGACAGGAGTTAGATTAGTGATTGCTAACTGGGAGTGGGAAGTGGGTGCAGGAAGGAAGAAATGTGGACTGATTGTTAATGGGTATGGGGTCTCTTTTTAGGGTGATGAAAATGTTCTGAAATTAGATAGTAGTGGCAGCGGCATGCACATCTCCATGAATAAACTAAAAGCCATTGAACTGTACACTTTAAAAGTATGAATTTTATGGTATGTGAATTAGATCTCAATTAAGTTTAAAAAGATATTTAAGACTGCAAATATAAGTGGTCCTGACTGCACAATAAACAGCATCAAGCATTGCTTCTAAAGTGTAGAATGTATGCCGAGTCCCATTAATGAAGAGTTAGAGAGGGAACATGGGAACCACTATATACTAGGCACCTTCTGTGTCTCCCAGGTGGCACAGTGGTAAAGAATCCACCTGCCATTGCAGGAGACACAAGAGGCACGGGTTCGATCACTGGGTCAGGAAGATCCCCTGGAGAAGGAAATGGCAACCCATTCCACTATTCTTGCCTGGAAAATTCCATGGACAGCGGAGCCTGGTGTGCTACAGTCCATGGGTTTGAGAAGAGCCGGACACGACTGAGCACAGCGTAGCATTCTGTGTCTCAGGAACTGTGCTTATCAGCTCATTAAATCATCCTTAAAAGAAGAAAAAAAGAAAAAACCTATAGGTTGGTATTATCATCCCTATTTTTTCATATTAGGAAATTGAGCTTTCCTTTAAAATAGTTGGCCGGGGACTTCCCTGATGGCACAGTGAATAAGATTTCACCTTCCAGATGGGATGATTTGGTAGAGTAGCATGGAAACATATACATTACCATATATAAAGTAGATAGCCAGTGGGAATTTGCTGTATGACACACGGAACCCAAAGCCAGTGCTCTGCGGCAACCTAGAGGGGTGGGATGGGGAGGGAGGTGGGAGAGAGGTTTAAGAGGGAGGGGATGTATGTAAACTTATGGCTGATTCATGTTGTTATATGGCAGAAACCAACACGACATTGTAAAGCAATTATCCTCCAATTAAATACAAACTAAAATTTTTTTAGTGGTTCACATGAAAAATTATGTTAAAAATAATAAAAAATAAAATGGTTGGCCTAAGTCTGTCAACTTAGTAAACTGGGGTTGGACCCCCATCTGTCTGTCTTCAGGCTTATCGTCTTCCCATTGTACTTACTGCCTCGATAGGAGAAACCCTGTCTCAACTGGGCAGAGACTGCAGACCCTGTTGCTTTGATCCATGGACAGGTTAATCCCACGGGGCAAAGGGATGAAAGGGGGAAGGGTGCTTTTAGAGGAAAAACTAATAAATTAAATACAGAAAATCAAGATTGTTACTTTTATGGTTAAGAAAGAAAATGAAAAAATTTTTTTAATTATAAGAGTTCACAAAGGACCAAGAAGGAAAGAGACAGGATGGAAAGGGGAGAGCAGGATCTATGACAGCAAATCCAAGAGCAGACCCCAAGACCATCCCGGGTAAGGCAAGTCCAGGAGAGACTGGGAGAGGTTGAGTATTCAGAGCAGCTGGCTGGCTTGGGAGAGGCACGGCCGTGTTCGCGGTAACTGACCAGAAGACTGGCAGGGGTGTTCCTCAAGCCAAAACAAGAAAGGTCATTTTTCATCGAGACTAGAGTGACACCAGAGGAAGTCACCTGGGATGCTCCAGCGACCAGGATCCAATACAGAGACCCACGCACAAAGGGAACTGTTGTTGAAGCTCATTTACAGCAGGGGTTTTTAACGTGGGGTCTGTGGATTCTTAGGCTTCCAAGGGCCCTTGAACCCCTCCTGTTACGTGGAAAGGTTTTGCGTTTATTTGTGCATCTTTTTGTGAGGAGAGAGTTATTAGGTTTTTAAAGGGCCTGTGATGGGTGAAAGGTTTTAAAAAATCAGCTTAAGTGTTTCTCTTAAAGTGCCAGGCTCATTTTCTGGCTGTGTGATAGATTGTGTGAAATGGTCTGGCACTCCTAATTTTTGGAATAAAAATGAATTCTTAGCGAATGATCTCACTGCCTCCAGTGCTGTCTGATTCTGTCCTGGCATTTGATAGAACTTGTTGGGGGATTAGGTAAGACAGGATGTTGGTACATTTGAGGTCATTAAACCAAGGAAGGCGAAAAAAAAAAATAAATCTTGCTAAGTATATTGTGGAGTTGAACTAAATGCTGAGTAGCTAAGAGATGTTCTTTGTGCTTTGTGCCGACACTTTTGAACCTTTAAGAGTAGACTGGGGTGGTGGAGAAAGCTCCATCTAAATGCAGTGCATTAGTTAATGCCTGTCTTTCCAAGAAATACTGTTTTACTTGTCCTTTTTCAGAGGAGGTGTGGAAGGTTGTGGTGTTCTAGATTGTTTCACATTTTTGTAAGTGGATACAACTAGTATGAGCTTCCCAGGTGGCTCAGTCCTAAAGAATCTGTCTGCCAAGAAGGAAACAGTAGCTAGATCCCTGGGTTGGGAAGATACCCTGGAGAAGGAAATAGATACCCACTCCAGTATTCTTGCCTGGAGAATTCCATGGACAGAGAAGCTTGGCAGGCTATCGTCCGTGGGGGTCACAAAAGAGTTAGACACGACTTAGCGACTAAACAACAACAACAATAGTGTAGATCTGAGAGAAACAACAAAAGTTGTTTTTTCACCTGGTAAGCAGCATTCTCACAGTTCTGGTTTCAAGACTAGGAGAATAATGAAAAATATATTACAGGAGACCTCATGTGTGTGAAAGGTTTTGTTGAATGAAGTGCTGCCCTCCCCTCCTTGCTACCCAAAAGGTTATTTTCCACCTGTCTTTTCCTTCAACTATTCTCTGGTGTGCCCTTTACTAATTTGACTGGCAGCTCCAGTCAACACACATGCCCATCTCTACTCCTGCAGAGAGCTTAGTCACTGACTGCCTGATTTCCTGGATGGTCTTTGACCTAAGGTGATGGTACATGAGCCCTAAATCCCACTTCAGAATCTGCTTTGGGTGTTTTTCTACGTGGGCATTGACAAAGTTCTTCAAAGATCAGGACCCAGAGGAAGATACTGCGCGTACAATATCTTCACTGCCATGCCTCATGATAGTGATAGGTGTCCATGCTTAAAATTCACCTGGAGAGAATAATCTGGGTCATTTTAAAATAAGAAACCTAATAGGATTTTAAGAAACTGCAATATGAAAAGAATTTTTAATTCTAGTATACTTCATGAAATATAACCATTTTAGTGCTAATAAGCTAATTGGCTTTTTGCAAAAATACCTAAATTGCTGAAGGACCTGCAGCTTTGTCACTTTACTTTGACAGTTTACTGGTAGCACGTGGAAAAGTGGACCTGTTTGCTTTGGGGAGAGGGATGTAGTTTCCCCAGAGTGTGGTGGATAGCAGTGTTGCAGAGGAAAGGGGTGAGCTTGGAGTCAAACTGGCATGGATACAGGTTACATGCCATCCCCTCTTATCTCCTCCAGTGTGACCTTGGGCAGGACATGTTGCCTCTCTGAGCCATGGTTCTCTCATTCACTCGGTAGGCTAATAATACCCATAATATTCCTAACACAGTTCCTAGAATGTGGAAGTTTTGAGTCATTAAAAAGTACGATTATTACTCTGCATAAGTATAGTCCAGTATTTATATTCTAAAGCTACAGAAACCCCCGGTATATTTTGGATTGAGTATTTTCTTTTATATTGAAGTATAGGTGATTTTTTTTTTATACAGCAAAGTGATTCAGATCTATTCTTAGATTCTTTTCTCTTGTAGGTTATTCAGTTCAGTTCAGTTCAGTCGCTCAGTCAGTGTTCGACTCTTTGCGACCCCATGAACTACAGCACACCAGGCGTCCCTGTCCATCACCAACTCACGGAGTCCACCCAA
Source organism: Giraffa tippelskirchi (assembly GCF_054371585.1). Classification (NCBI taxonomy): domain Eukaryota; kingdom Metazoa; phylum Chordata; class Mammalia; order Artiodactyla; family Giraffidae; genus Giraffa; species Giraffa tippelskirchi. The sequence continues at coordinate 125,529,025 of NC_137283.1, forward strand.
ACCCATGTCCAGTGAATTGGTGATGCCATCTAACCATCTCATCCTCTGTCATCCCCTTCTCCTCCTGCCCTCAGTCTTTCCCAGCATCAAGGTCTTTTCAAATGAGTCAGCTCTTCGATGAGGTGGCCAAAGTATTGGAGTTTCAGCTTCAACATCAGTCCTTCCAAAGAACACCCAGGACTGATCTCCTTTAGGATGGACTGGTTGGATCTCCTTGCAGTCCAAGGGACTCTCAAGAGTCTCCTCCAACACCACAGTTCAAAAGCATCAATTCTTCAGCACTCAGCTTTCTTTATAGTCCAACTCTCACATCCATACATGACCACTGGAAAAACCATAGCCTTGACTAAACGGACCTTTACTGGCAAAGTAATGTCTCTGCTTTTTAATATGCTGTCTAGATTGGTCATAACTTTCCTTCCAAGAAGTAAGTGTCTTTTAATTTCATTGCTGCAATCACCATCTGCAGTAATTTTGGAGCCCAGAAAAATAAAGTCAGCCACTGTTTCCACTGTTTCCCCATCTATTTCCCATGAAGTGATGGGACCGGATGCCATGATCTTAGTTTTCTGAATGTTGAGTTTTAAGCCAACTTTTTCTCTCTCCTCTTTCACTTTCATCAAGAGGATCTGTAGTTCTTCTTCACTTTCTGCCATAAGGGTGGTGTCATCTGCATATCTGAGGTTATTGATATTTCTCACGGCAATCTTGATTCCAGCTTGTGCTTCTTCCAGCCCAGCATTTCTCATGATGTACTCTGCATATAAGTTAAATAAGCAGGGTGACAATATACAGCCTTGATGTACTCCTTCTCCTATTTGGAATCAGTCTGTTGTTCCATGTCCAGTTCTAACTGTTGCTTCCTGACCTGCATACAGGTTTCTCAAGAGGCAGGTCAGGTGGTCTGGTATTCCCATCTCTTTCAGAATTTTCCACAGTTTATTGTGATCCACACAGTCAAAGGCTTTGGCATAGTCAATAAAGCAGAAATAGATGTTTTTCTGGAACTCTCTTGCTTTTTCGATGATCCAGCGGATGTTGCAATTTGATCTCTGGTTCCTCTGCCTTTTCTAAAAGCAGCTTGAACATCTGGAAGTTCACAGTTCACATATTGCTGAAGCATAGGTTATTACAAGATACTGAATACAGTTCCTTGTTCTATACAGTAAATCCTTGTTGGTTGTCTATTTTATATACAGTGGTGTGTACATGTTAAGACTCTTAATTTATCCCTTCCCCTCTTCCCCTTTGTTATCAGATTGTATGTTTTCAACACTTGTTTCTTTTTAGCTTCTTGTGTTTCAGATTGTGTGTTTTCAACACTTGTTTCTTTTTAGCTGCTTCTTTTCAGAATTGTCAATGGCAAGTTGTTCTGACTGCACTATCCTCTTAGGGGTGGAAATCTGAACAAGCTCTCCACTATATTTTGGGAAGGTAAAACCTTGAGTATCAAAGAAGTGAATTTTCTAGCTGGGGTTCTCCAACTAGAGTAACTTGGCATCTGAAATGTGTAAGTGGAAACTTTCAAAAATGTTTTATCTTAATTAATTTTCTCCATCCTGTCTGAAGTGGCTGCTCCCCAGTTCTTTCTCTGTTGCAGAAAAAAAAAAAAAAGAACATTTCCTCATATCACCTTCCCATGCCAGTAGAACAAAACACAAAAGCCACAAGATCTATGATTCAAAGGTCTTCTGCCTCATACAAGTGACTGTTAAAATTCTGTTTGAAATGTATATTCAAAAAAAACTCACCTCTGTAGTTTCATAAAAATTAACGTCGATGGACCCCTTTCTTTTCAAAGCCCTTCTGGTCATAAAATAGTATGTGACTACTCTCTTTAGTATTTCTGAATATGAATAAGGACTGCAGGGCCACTCACAAATTAGCATGTTTATTGCTAAAGCTGTCACCAAATTTCTGGTAATATTTTTATACAGCATGGGACCAGCAGAACGTTTGAGATTTAACCTTTTCCAGCAGATGGTAGTCTCAAAATGGAATTTGTAATTTTAGAATTAAGTTTTGAACTCTCGTCTTGTTTTCTGACCACTGTAATTTCTCTTTCTATTCAATTCAGAGGGAAAGAGTGATGGGGAGTGTGTGTATCTGTGTAGATGGACATTATTTATTAACCTTAAAAACCAATACTGTGACTTTGCACAGAAGGACCAGAGTGGCATTTTGAAGCTCCTGAAGGTCAGATTGGCTCAATGGTATCTTCCAGGTACAATCCTATTGTGATGCTGAGCAAAATCAGGTTATTTAGCTTGGTGACTCTTGCACTTCAAGTGAAATAATATAAATACAATGGAGATAATTAGCTTAAAAACACTGTATCCCAGAGCATAATATCTCTGTCCTCTTAAATTTGGCAGACCTGGATTCTGGTTCAAATAAGAGCAGAAAACAGTTCTTGAATATTTTGTCATGTTTTCTTATTATCAATCTAAATCCCAGTAAGGTAGGAAGAGGTGATCAGGATAGGAGAGAATTGACAACTGGACACAGGAAGCAATATTGGAAATTGGAAGATCATTAAACCAAACCACTTTTATGTTTCTTAGAAATAATGTAACGAGTATTAGATTTGGGATGTAGATAAAAATATTTCCACCTGGAGTTGCCTGGGGGAAAGCAAAGAGGGCTTTGCTCATCAAATCTCATTCAAGCCACTGTGAAAATTTTAGCTAGAGTGGAGCTGTAGAGTAAAAGAATGCAATCAGCCTTACTTATATAAGAAGTACCTTCTAGAAAACCTGATCATTTTACAGCTAATTGGAATAAACGTTCCCTTGCCCACTGCTTGCAGCTGGAGACCTGCTTGTACTTTTTTATGACTATTGCTGTAATTAAATACCATTTACTTTTTCTTAGCTGAAGAATGCAGGTCCCACTGACTTTCTCTTCTAAGTAAATTTAAGTTTGTGCAAGAGGGAATTTCTTACAGATAATTTCCCTTCTCTGGGATATGTGACTTTACTTGTTAAGTGAGTGAACAGTAACCATTCAGATATCCCTTTTTTAAACTTTCCCCCAGCTTCTCTAACAGTAAATATGAAGAAACGAAAAAGCAGTGCTTTCACACTTAGTGTAGCATTACCATATCTCCTCACCCACCTTTTTCTAAGAGCAGTCTGGTGAACCACGTCAAGATTTTGTGAGGTCTTTGGAAATCAATCTAGCTGAGAAACACCGTGAGAGCAGGAAGTGTCTGTAGCGATCTCCTTCACCATTGTTTCAAGACACCTAAATGGTACCCAGGATGAGGTCAGTACATGCTTGTTGAAGAGATGATTATGTATTGTCCTGTGAGCTTCTGGGGTCCAAAATACTGCCTAGAAAGCTAGTACATGAGGCAGCCTAGAGCTGCACCATTTAATAAGGTACCCACTAACCAGGTATGCCTATTTAAATGTAAATCAGTTTAAATTGATTAAAATTTCAAATTCAGTTCTTCTGTCTCACTAGAAACTTTTAAGCTCTACAGAGTTCTCCATAACCACGTATGGGTGATAGCCACCATTTTGGACACCACAGATACTGAATATTTTCCTTATCACAGAAAGCTGTGTTAGATAGCCCTGGTAGAGTATCATTAGTAGAAGCCAAAGTTAGTGGCCCGAGCCCTTCTGAAGTGAGATTCCCATGTAACCATGATGTTCACTCACACTACAAAAAGTAAGCCTTTTAGATCTCTCCTCCAATACTGTAGGAACTCAGTCAGGAAAGGTGGGTGGCCCACAGAGGTGCCATCTCTTTGAAACTAATAGTCCAGCAACAGTAGGGCTGTTTGCCAGACTGACATTCCCAGGGGTCTACACGTATTTGGCTACACTAGTTATTAGAATAGTGAAACATTTTACCAGTTACTAAAGAGCTACTGTTTTAAGCTCTTCCAGGACCTCCTTCCTATGCCCCAGAGACCCTGATTGCTCACCTAGGATGTCCCCAGCCTCCCCTTAATCCAGCAAAATGAATTAATGCCTGTCCTGTCCCAGGGGTGAGAGGCTGCTCACGACCTCTCCCCAGTACTGCAGACTGTTACCTGTTGCCTTGGCCTCCAGGGGAGACTGCTTCCTAAGAGTCATTGTTAAGGGTGCCCCATCCCTACCATGGCCAAGTCCCTGATCACAGAACCATTAGTCTCAAGAAGAGTTTTAAAAGCATCTTATTCAAATCCCTCATTTTACTGAGGAAATCACATCCAGAGAGTTACTCAGCAGCTTTGTGGCCATTTCAAAGATAAAACTCTCCTAACTCCGTTTTGTTTTGTTTTGGGGTTTTTTTTGTTGTTGTTCATTTGTTTTGGTTTTGCCGTATCTTCCTGTTGTCGGTTTCCTTAACTGTGAAATGGGGATTAGTATCTTTATGCCTTGCAAAGTTGTTAGTAAAAAGAACAGTGATAACCCAACATTTTATGCGTTAGGAGTTTGCGAAAACTCTCCTCTGCCTTCTCATTCGATCTTCACAGGAACCTGTGAAAGGTATTGGGCTCAGAAGCGATGAATGACCTGCCCTTGATAGCAAAGCTGCTCTGAGTGGCAACCCTCTAAGTCTCTTAGGGCTTAGGAAACTATAAACTCTCTCGTAAATGTAAGATAACAGAACCACATGGCATTACTAGTTTTAAGCTTGTGGTATTTTGCAGTTCAAGATTTACTGACATTGAAAGTGTAATTTTATTCAAGCAATGGTTTCTTTTTTTTTTTTTTTTACTTTGATAATAGGCCAATTGCACAGACTTTGGTTCAGCATTAAAACAGAAGTGGGCTGCTTCAAAGTACATTCTTTAAATGAGAGAATCCAAATTTGTAATTAGCTTTAAAAATGCAGTTGTGCAGTTTGAGTAGCTAAAGAGCTTTTAGTAATCATTTCTGTTACTAGTGGTGGCTTATTTTTTTTTTTAATTCTCTCCCCCTCCCAAGTAATTAGGCCCTTTGGAAAAAACAAAGCATGTTCTTTGAGGGTGGGTGGTTGTCTCCTTTCAGTTCAGTTCAGTTGTGTCCAACTCTTTGCGACCCCATGGACTGCAGTACTCCAGGCTTCCCTGTCCATCACCAACTCCTGGAGCTTGCTGAAACTCATGTCCATCGAGTTGGTGATGCCATCCAACCATCTCCTCCTCTGTCATCCCCTTCTCCTCTTGCCTTCAATCTTTCTTTCTTCATCACCTTATTTTTCTCATCCTATAGGCCTGGTATACTTAGAAAATTAATTGTATACCCTATTGTGGCAAAGAAAAATCACTTAGAAGTCCTTTTACCCACTTGACACCTAATTATCAGGAGAATGCTATTTTAAGTATAAAGAAAAGCTGCAGTGGAGAAAAAGGTCCACTTCTTGATACATCTTGGGTCTTTTGATAGATTTGATGGAAGCACCCCTTAGTTTTTGAGAAGATTGTTGAGATAAATGTAACTCACTCCTAAAATAAAATTAAATTTATAGCCCCCTCTTTTTCTCTCTATGAACTGGAGCCATTATATAGTGTATATTAAACTGTGCAAAAACTGAGTTTCTAGATGAGGGCAAGAGTGGGGTTGTTTCATTCCATATAACAAAAAGAAAATATCTCTTCCACTTTCTTTTATCAGTGTATGAAAATTGTGGCCTTCTCTACATCAATTGTAGTAGTAAATGGCAACTCACTCCAGTGTTCTTGCCTGGAAAATTCCATGGACAGAGGAGCTGGCAGACTATATAGTCCATGGGGTCGCAAAGAGTCAGACATGACTGAGCAACTGAGCACACAGACACACTACATCAATTATCCTGCAAGGTTAAATACCTAAAGGGTAGAGAGAAAGAAAAGTTATTAGAAAAGGCTATAAATGGAAGGGAACTTGGGGTTGTGAACCCTGATTTAGCATTACTAAACTTGTAGTCTCACTTGGGAGGAATATGTGTGTAGGTTTGGTGGTTTTTTAAAGTATATGTGTGTCTTCATTCTTCTCTGTGTGAATAGACTCTCAACTCTCAACTATACTGAGATACAGCCTCCCTCCTGTCCATATAAGACCTTCGATGTGTTTACAATATTGGGACTCTTCTTGGATTTTATACTATTTTCACTGCTTCCTACAGATAGTACTGGCAGTGCCGACAGAAAAACGTCTAAGGGTAACATTTGGATTTGTAGCCTGACTAGGAGTCACTGAGTCTTTGGATTATCTTGGAGTCATTCAAGACATTAGGCTTGAAGAGATCTTTGAAATTGCAAACTTTTAATTCCTCCAGACTTACTATGGGAGAAGGGGGATTGATGAGCAAGCACATGCTTTCAAACTTCACCACCACCAGTTTCTGTACCGGTGCACTCAGCATTACGTGAGATAAAGCATGTAAGGCACTTGGCACTTGGCATCATGAGCACTTGAGAGGGTTAGCCGTGGTTATTGGCTTGTCTGATTTAATTTTGTCTTCACATCTCTTTCTGCTCCCCTGATGGCCATTCTGAAGAGCAGTCGAATGTCCAGGAAATAGGAAAATGCCAAATGCAATGGAAAGGCAAGCCTTTGGTCTTCCAGAAACAGAATTTATCAGCGCACAAAGAAAAGTGATTGTGTTTTTTTTTCCATGATGAAGTGTCAGTGACTTCCATACTCCCCCCATGGAAGAGGGGCAATTCTTCCCTTGTCCAGATCCAACCCAGTCCCATCTAATGAGGGCCACTTGATGGTAAACTTACCTTATTCCCATTTCCCTCTTTATTGTGTGAACAACAATGAGCTGCTCATTATCATCTGTGTAAGAAAAAAAATGCAATCTAAGTTTGGTTGGCCCTGATTAGAACTTTGTTAAGGTATGCAATGGGCAAGTGCATTTCTCCTGTGCCTTCAATAAAGTGGGTAACTACACAAATTAACCAAAGCTCATGCTGCGGCAGGAGTGTAAATTGGTACAGCTTTTCTGAACAGTCACCAGGACCCTCAAAGCTCATTCCATTTGACTCCACAATTCTTTTTCTAGGAATCTACCTAGGAAAATACACGGACATTCAGGTGATTTGATATTCAGATACATCTGTCAAAGTGTCATTTGCAATAACAAAAGAAAAGAAAACAATATGTCATACCCCAAATGAGACGAATAATGAAATAAAACACTTTTCTACACAGACATTGAAAAGCATGTTTCTGAAGAATTTTTAATAACTTGAGGAAATGCTCACGTTCATATAATATTGAATTAAAAAGTAGAAACTAAGCTCTATTTTTATGTATCTGAAAAGAATACCAGTCCATAATCCCTTATCCCCAGTTCTGAATGCATTTGGTTCAAACATCACAAAGGTCTCTTGGTGACTTGTTTGGTAGAAAAATCTGGCCTGAACTAATGTGAAGCTCTATTTTATCTGACTAAATAAGAATATGCATCTACTTTGCTGCAGAGATATCTAATGTGTGGGATTACAGGGTGCTGCTTCAGATTCTGATGGGACGTCATACAATAAATGGTAGTTTAGCATCATAATACTCTTTAACACCCAAGCAGTTCTGAACTCTGAAGTGTATCTGGCCCAGGATTTTCGTTTAAGGGGTCATGAGCCTATACAGTAAGATATCATGAATGATTTATCAGTGTCAAGGTTGCAGTTGATGTTTATTTTTTCTTGATTCTTTTCTATAAATTTTTCAGATATTCTATAATCATGTATTAATTTATCCTCAGGAAAAAGTAAGGACTATTATTTTCTAAGAAAACATATTTGAGGTATCAGAGGATCATCTCATTTCAGTCAGAATCCTCAAATTTATCACTTGCTTAAAATTTATCACAACTCTTTTTGTTGTTGTTTAGTCGCTAAGTCGTGTCCGACTCTTTGTGACCCCATCGACTGTAGCCCACTAGGCTCCTCTGTTCACGGTATTTCCCAGGCAAGAATACTAGAGTGGCCTGCCACTTCCCTCTCCACTGTTTGCTTCTTGTTAATATAGCCAGGTGTATCTTTTGAACTAAAGTGTTCTGATTTGTTGAAAGAAAACATTCGGGAGATGAAATAGAGAGATAGCTGACTGGATATGTCCAAGCTGCTTTGGGGTTCAGTAGAGCACCCAGTGAGGGATGTGTTTTACCGGTGGTGAGCCCCGGCATTGATACCTGGATTATTTTATCCTGTTCTATTTAGCTGGCCTGATCCTGAGGCACAGAAAGTTCGAGGTCATGAAATCGGAGGATGGGGGTGTAGCAGGATTGCAGGAGAGAGGGGACAATGTTAACACGCAAGGTTTCCTGTGCTAATGGACAGTCTTCCTCCCCAATCAGGTGGATGCCCGCTGACCTGTCACAAGGTGGCCCCACAAGGTTTTGGGGTCCATGTCTGAATGGATTGCTGTAGTCTTCTCTTCTCTCCCTTCGCCCAGTTCCCTGCATCCTAAGACTCGAAGCCAGCACAGGACCTGGAAACATTACATGTAAGTTTTGACTAAGGTTTCTTTCCTCCAACCAAACAAGGCTAAGAATTTTCTGAGATGATAATAACAAGGTGTCTTGAGAATTATCATTGAGTAAGGGAACAGGGGTTAGACTCTGCCTATGGGCGGTTCCCTAACTCAGTGGATCTTACCCATTATCATGCTTCAGAATCACCTGGAGAGCTTGTGAAAGTCCAGCTTGCTGAAGCTCATGCCCAGACTACTGGATTCAAGAGATCTAGGGGCCTCTGAGAATTTACTTTACTAACAAATTTACAGGTTGATGCAGATGAGGCTGGTCCAGAGACCTCACTTTGAGAATCACTGCTTTAACTCCAGTGTGACTGAAAGGAGGAATGATAAAAGTAGAAACATGTATGAAACTAAAATGAAGATATTAGTGCTGTACTTAATACATGGACTCAACTCTCAGAAAAGAGACTTTTAGGGTCTTCTCAGCACCGTCACCTTTGAAAGTTCATCCAAGTAGATGCCATTATTCTGTGCCAGCTTGACTCCAGAGGCACGAGTACCAGCCATTCTCTGCCCTTGCCTTTCAACAAGGGTGACTGACAGTGCTGTTAACAGGCTATAGTGACGGCTACCATCTTTTCCCATGTGTCCTCATCATGCTTTGAGACATACTCCAAAGGGTAAATCTTTTTTCTTCTGGGCTAGAAAATATATTGTTCTCTTTCAAAGTGAACCATCCCAGTATGATCCTTCCTCTCATACTCTTAAATGTGACTTGATTTGCAAAATGCATATGTGAAGGAAGGTGAACTTCTAATCAAAAATCTAAGCCAGCAAAACCAGTGTCTTGTGGGCTTTCATGTTCTCAGGACTGAGATATTTGGAAGATAAGCACGTTTGCTGTATTAGCTTTGCGACAAGCCAGTCACCTCTCTGCTGAAGACAAGAACAATTTAGTCCATGTTCGTAGAATAAAGTAGAAGAGTTTGACTCAACAACTGTGCACTTGGGTATATGGGAGCATACATGCTAATGTACACATGTACCTGTGAACCTGTATGAATTTTGTATATTTCTAAGCTTTTAATGTAGGAGTTCTAACAACATGTTGTCTTTTGTTTCATTGAGTCAATGTGAGTGTGAAAATAGTCTGAGTGATGCTGTCTAGGAAATGTTTGAGAAATTTCTGGGCGTTTTGAATCTGTGGATAAGCATGGTGGTTTATAACATTTTATTTGATATGGTTAATGTTATCATTCAAAGCAGCAATTAGGGCTTACAGTTCTTTTATTATAACTCTCTGAAATGGAGAACAGTCACTTAAAAAAAAAAAACTTTTGTTAATTGAGAGTAATCACTTTTTTTAAATAAAGTGATTGAACAGCACCAGAATGGTTGGCATGATTTGGCATTGCTTTCATTTTACAGACAAAGAAACTGACTATCAGAAAGGGTTAAAATAATGGAAGGAAGGAAAGAAGGAAGAAAGGAAGGGCTGCCAAGAACCACAAAGAAAGAAGTAGCCAAGGCCACCTGTAAAATTTGAGGGTCCCTGTGCAAGATGAATATGTGGAGTTGCTTGGGAATAGTCACTTTTAATAAAGCAATTCCCAAGCAGGTATGTAAACGAAGGAGCATTACCTGCTACCTAGATGTTAACAGAACCCCAAATCCTGGAGATAGATTTAAGTGCATGTGTTTAAAATAAAAATCACAAAATCAGAAAAATAAGACCAAAAGAGCAAGAGGTGATGAAAGAGTTCTGGAAGGAATTAATTCAGAATTGTCTTCTGGGAGCTGCCCAGAGGGTAACAGGGCTGGTAATCAGGCTGACAGAGTTGTGAGCGAGGTAATTACCTATTATCACTCTACCCTTACAAAGGATAACATCTCTGTCAAGCACTAATTGGTTATTCTGCACAGCATTCTGGGAAGTTTGAGTTTATGAAATGTCTTCACCATGAAGTAAAAGAAATGGGTTGGATCAAATGTTCCTTCATCTCCCTTCTGCTTTCCTGCACTGGCATCTTTGAGTGTCCTCGTTTACACTTCAGGTTTCCCTGGTGGATGACCTTTGATGTCAGTCAGTTTAATAACTACAAGACAAGCCAGGGCAGGTAGAAGGCTGCTGTGACACCTTGGGTGACTTGGAGCAGGAAACTCCTGCCAGCCCTGGTGCCCCCTTCCTGGCTCCTTCCCTGCAGCCTTGGGTGAAGCATTCAACACACCAACTGCCTAGAGCGTCTCTGTAAAAGTCATGGGGACTGCCCTGGTGGTCCAGTGGTTAAGACTCCACACTTTCAAGGCAAGGGACATGGGTTCAATCCCTGGTCAGGGAAATAAAATCCCACATGCTATGTGGTGTGGCCAATAAGTAAAATTTAAAAATAATAATAAGGTCTTGGCAATTCCTTGGTGGTCCAATGGTTAGAACTCGGCCCTTTCACTGCCATGGACCTGGATTAAAAAATAAAGTCTGAAAAATAAATATTGTGCATTTGGGGACAAGGAGTAAATGGGACCCCATGGTGCTTTCCTTTCAGTTTTGCCGTTAACCTAAAACTGCACTAAAACGTTTATTAATATAAAAAACTGAACACTAAACAGTATGATGATTCCTCAAAAAAATTAAACATGGAATGACTGTGTGTGCTATCGCTTCAGTCATGCCCGACTCTTTGCGACCCTGTGGACTGCATCCCACCAGGTTCCTCTCTCTATGGGGATTTTCCAGGAAAGAATACTGGAGTGGGTTGCCATTTCCTCCTCCAGGGGATCTTCCCAACCCAGGGACTGAACCCATGTCTCCTGCATCTCCTACACTGGCAGGTAGGTTCTTAGCACTATGCCACCTGGGAAGCCTAGAATGACCATATGATTCTGCAATTCCACTTCTGGTTATATACTTAAAAGTAGTGAAAACAGAGCCTTGAACAGATACAGATACTTGTGCATCCATGTTCATACATCATTATTCCCAATAGCCCAAAGGTGGAAGCAACTCATTCAACCATGAATGAAGAAAATGTGGACTATACATACAAGAGAATATTATTAGTCTTAAAAATATGAAATTCTGACACATGCTCCAACATGGATGAAACATGAAGATACCAACTGGAATAAGCCACGCACAAAATGACAGATACTGTATGATCCCACTTATGTGATGTACCTAGACTAGTCAAAGCCATTGAAAGTGTAGAAGGCTGATTTCCAGGGCCTGGGAATAAAGGGGAGAGAGAAGTTAGTGTTAATGAGTAGAGTTTCACTTTGGGAAGATGAAGAAGTTCTGGAGGTGGATGGTGGTCATAGCTGCCCAGTAATATGAATGGCTTCACAGGTGGCTCAGTGGTGAAGAACCTGCTTGCCAATGCAGGAGACACAGAAGCTGTGAGTTTTGATCCCTGGGTTGGGAAGATCCCTTGCAGAAGGAAATGGCAACCTGGCCCAATATTCTTGCCTGGACAATGCCATAGACAGAGGAGCCTGGCAGGCTACAGTCAGTGGGGTCACAAAGAGTCAGATGTGACTTAGCAACTAGAACAACAACTTAATGCCACTGAACTGTACTCTTAAAAACTGGTTTAAGTGGTAAATGTTATGCTGTGTATATTTTACCACACACACAAAAAAATACCCTGAATACCAGAATTTACTTTCCTTCTGAGAATACCAGGCAGAACACTAAGTAATGCTTGACAGGAATGCTGTAGTTTGAGTAGGCGGAGGAAGCATAGTGTCCGTGTTCCTCACATCTCTCTCAGCCCCAGCACTTCCCGGGCACCTTTTGGGCAAAGGTAAGGGCCCTGCAGAATATTAGACTTGAGTCTCAGGAATGGATTTTCTATCGGGACAAGGACAAATTTGTCTGAAACCGCTAGGGAAATTTGTCATCGATAACTGTCATCTCTACCAAAATCTCATGTACGCATGCAGGAAAGCTGCTTTACTGGGGTGGAGGAGATGTGCACACCCCTGTGCTCCAATCGTGTGACTGCTGCAGTTCATGTGAATTATGACATCATTAATGAGTCCGGGTACCACACCCCAGAATGCATGAATAGTGGAGGCAGGTGACAGGTCTTAGCAGTGGAGGCAGACCTGAAGACAGGACCAGGACTTGCCCCAGAGTGAAGCCTAGTAGAAAGTGGAAACTTGGAAAGAAAATTAGTAGCAAATAGATCTCCTGCAATAGGGCTTCTTCTCACTCTAATGCCTGTTTGACATTCTCCCAGTGAAGTGTAGCTTATCCCCCATCAGCAGATCTCTCTAATATTGCATATTACTGCACCCATACCTCACAGAACAGCTGTAGAAGTAACATGGAGGCCTGTGAGGAATATGAAGGATTGAACCCACTGAGTTAGTCCATTTGGGCCCTAATTTGGGGGAGGGAGGTGGATTTTGCTTTTAATTCTGTATTTCTAGAAAACCAGCCTTGGAGAACCATCAGTGAGTTCTCTTGGGGCCTAGGTAGCCCTGTTTTCCTCAGGCCTCCTTTCCTTTACTGTTTTACTTTACTCTTTTCAGGCCCTGCCCTTAGGTTTGACTAGGGGTTGTAATTCCTGAAGAGCAGTACATAAGGATCCATAGTTTCAAAGAGCTCAAAAACTTCTGTCCTGAATTATGCCACATCCTCCTTAAGACATCAGAATCACTTATACGTATGAGCATGCATGTGTATGGGCTTCCCTGGTGGCTCACACGGTAAAGAATCTACCTGCAATGTGGGCTACCTGGGTTCAGACCCTGGGTTGTGAATATCATTCCCTGGAGAAGGGAATGGCTACCCACTCCAGTATTCTGGCCTGGAGAATTCCATGGACAGAGGAGCCTGGTGGGCTACAGTCCATGCGGTTGCAAAGAGTCAGATACAACTGAATGACTTTCAAAAAGATAATAATAATAAATGCATGAGTGTGAATTATGTACATATGTACATACATGAATGTGTATGTGTTTGGCTCAAGGAAAAAGTATAACCAAAAAAGAATTGAAATAAAATCATTAAAGTTGAAGCACAGTAGATATAAATCAGTCCCTCATTCCCAACCCAGGCATTCCAAACCTGCTTAGAAATACTCTCCATGCTTTTCACTTAGGTGCTGGAGAACAGGGCATAGCAACAAAGGTTTTGGAGTCAGTTGCTATAGGGAGCTGCTGAGATATCAAACAATTGGAATGAAATGTTTTTTTATGGAAAAGAAAATTCAGGGGAGCAAGTCTTAAGAGAGGAGAAGTAAGTGCTTTTTCATCTTTGACATCACACGTAGATACCAGCCCCCTAAGCTTGAATTGAAACAACATGGATATAGATTCTAATCAAAACAAGTTCAGCCCCAGGAGTTCAGAGACCATGATTTTTAGATGGACACCCTGACACAGATTGCCTACAACAGTCCCCAGAGGGAAAGACATGAGCTAGAGAAAACGAACAAAGAGCAGCCTTTGGGGGCGCTACTGATCGACTCTTATGGCTCCGAGAATCAGATGTACCTGGATACAGGCACTGAATTCATATTTAGTGATGGCTCAGCTACCTGGAACCCAACTAACCAGAACCCTGAATTAACTAGCCTTGGTACTTCCCACCGCCACTCCACCCCACCCCCTCTCACACCCCACACCCCACCCTACCACACAAATCCCACTTCCCTTTTTCAGTGATAGAGATTCAGAAAACAAGGTAGCTTTGGTTTAATAAAGTTAGCAAATATACCCTGGAGGATATTTGTAGCTGGTGACACTGACCTGCTGAATCACTGAGAATAGTTAGATCCTTTATAAGTAGAAAAAGAAACTGCTTTGGAAAGATTTTGAACAGAAAGCATTTTTAGCTGTCAGTTCCCCAGAAAATTGAAGCAAATCAAAAAAGATCTTCTTGTCTTCAAATAGTGTAGTTAACTTAGATTTTATTGTATCTATTTTCATGTCTTAATAATGATATAAATATATTGACTTAGGATAGAAAAATATACCATTCATTTTATTCTTGAGAAACCATGCAAGTTTTGGCTTTTACCACCTTTCCAGTATCAGAGTTTAAATCTCAGATAGTTATTTTTATGCTTATTCTGTTTATTCTAGTTGAAGGCACTCTAAAAGTTGTGATGTTAATGATAAGAATGTTATATAAAATAACTTCATGAACATATATATTTAGCTCTTATTGTCATTGGGGAACCATTGGCATAGTTTTGAAGCCAATTATGTTTTTTTTTTAAAGAATGTATGGGATTCTTTGTAACATACTGTTTCACAGTCATGTTCTGCTCAAGGCACCATCAAGATTAATTTTCATTCTCTGCATATACACTAATGATAAAGGTACTGGTGATGTAACCAGTGTGGCAATGGACATGTCCAAATTTCAAAAGGTGTTCACTGTGAGTTCCCAACTCAGCGATGCAGATGACAGAGCTGCTCACCAAGTGACATCAGCTGTAGTACAAATAGTTTGTCAATTTCTTCTAATCATTTCCAATCTGTTGCTTTTTAGAAATAGTTTGTGTGCTCTTTTTTGGAAGTGCCTGTACTAACAAAGTGACCGTGCTGTCTGAGCCATGATTTAACCCAAGGGATAGCTGCCCTCTTCCAAAGACACACCCATTAAACTGAGCACTTTGAGGTCCCTGGCCCATGGAGCTCTGGGGCAGTTGGAGCATGCCCAGACCATGGTCACAGTGAGGAAGGACACTGTTTGCAAAGCTCTGTAGAGTAGCAGGATTCTTCGAGTCCTTGCCATGCTTAACTAGAAGATATAATCTATTGTTTCTAGCAGATTTTCCCCGTATTTTATGTCTGCTTTGTCACCAGCCCAGGTTACTATAAAGATCCCATGTATTAAGTGTTCTTAGTGACTAGAAAGAACAGAATCAGAAACTAATGAATCGTTTCCTTTTATCAAAATAGAATTAGCCTTTACTTTCCCAATTATGACAGTAATACATGCTTATGATACAAAATTTATAAAATAGAATAGAATAAAGAAAATAAGTCACTTTTAATCCAGCTACCCAAATGCAACCTACCTGTTAACTCCTACTTTTCTGTGTTTTTCCAGACTTTTTTCCTTTCGTCAACCAATTCCAAGTTGACAAGCAGTACTCTGGACTGCTGACATCCCACAAATTGGTGGAATTCAGAAATGATAACTTTGTTATCATTTTATAGGACAAGGATCTCCTAGTTTCTTATTTTTCTCCCTTCAAATTACATTCATCAACTCTTACAAGAACAGATACCTCTGTAGACTCACCAATGTCTTTATCAAGTGGAAATTGTTATTAACTTTTTTTTCCCATTTCTGGATTCTATCAATAAATATGATTTTTGAGTGACCCTACAAGATCCTAGTGGGCCTTGGGGATGATAAAAGAAAGATTTAATGTGGTCCCAGATGGTTTTAGTGTTAGATCAATTGGTTGTGTTCTAGATAGGTAAAAATTTGTAATTGATACACTATAAAACAATTTGGCAAAAGGGGGAAAGTTGATGAGCCAGATTCCCCACCCCTATTCCCCAACCATACTCCAAACAATATGGACTCCAATAAAATTCTGATTTTATATTCAAATATAGCCCTTTCTGTGCTATGAACCAGAGAGTTTTCCTTTGCACCATATGTCATTGTTGCTGTTCAGTCACAAAGTCGTGTCCAACTCTTTGCGACCCCATGGACTGCAGCACACCAGGCTTCTCTGTCCTTCACTGTCTCCTGGAGTTTGCTCAAACTCATGTCCATTGAGTCGGTGATGCCATTCAACCATCTCATCCTCTGTCACCCCTTTGTGCTCCTGCCATCAATCTTTCCCAGCATCAGTCTTTTCCAGTGAGTCGGCTCTTTGCATCAGGTGACCAAAGGATTGGAGCTTCAGCTTCAGCATCACTCCTTCCAATGAATACTCAGGGTGGATTTCCTTTAGGATTGAGTAGTTTGATTTCCTTGCTGTCCAAAGGACACTCAAGAGTCTTCTCCAGCACCACAGTTAGAAAGCATCAGTTCTTCGGAGCTCAGTCTTCTTTATGGTATCCCTCTTCAGAAACGTCTGTTCAGATTCCTCTGGTGTGTTGCTCAGTCTGTGGTGTGGGTTGTGCTGAGTATCTGCGTGCTTCCCTTTGGAGAGGTGTCAACTTTGGATCAGGATGAATCCTGACTCTTAGCCAAACTTAGGAAGGGCTTTGAACACTGAAACAAAACCCAGATTAAAACGAAGGGGATTGTTAAAGGAGTCGCCTGAGGAAAGCTGTAGGAATGTCATCCACAGACATTAACGTCAGTAGAAAATTAAGTGTATAGTGAACAGCTGCTGGAAGAGATTTTATGTTTCAAAAGTGATCTGGGGACTTCCCTGGCAGCTGATCCAATGGTTTAAGACTGTGTTTCCAATGTGGTGGAGTAGGGGTGGTGCTGGGGAGGTCAGATTTAATCTCTGGTCAAGGAACTAAGATCCCACATGCCACGCGGCACAGCTAAAAAATAAAAAATAAATTTTTTAAATGATCCATATTAGACATTGTGTGTAATGAGGTCTCATCACCCTCTGTACAAGCCTTAGGTTTTTTAAAAGCAGTTTTTTCTAGGTTCTTCCCTCTGCATCTCTTCACATCCTTTGTGTCCTAGTATATAACAGGGATTCAGTGTGCTTTGACTTGAGTTAAAATTTCTATGCTATGGCTCTTGCGTGACAGATGAACGAATGTGCTGAGCCCAGTGTATATTCTGCTTCCTTCCGACAGTAGTCGAAAGATGCCTTCTTCTGACGACAGTCGAAAGATGCTTTGGTAAATTGTGTGGAACGCCCGAGTCGGGTACCAGTATGGGAAGTGGTCTGCAGTGCTTTGATCCTCCCTTGGAGAAGGAGATGCTTGTGTGGATACTGAGAACTCAGTTCCCTACCTTCAGTTTCGATTTGACCTCCTCACTTTCCTGAGTCACGGCGTTCGCTCATCAGCGACAGGCATGTCACAGAAACCTGAGACTGTCCTTCGGACTGTTTGTGACACTGTCTCTGAAATTTCCCGTGACACGAACAGCCAGCATTTGTCGTCAAACTTCAAAAACTTTGAGTTGGTTTGCAGTTGACATTGAGATTAACTTTCTCTAACCTAAACCAGTGAAAACTAAAACACTGCTCACCACATAAAAGTTTTGCTTTCGCTGCGTTCAGACCCCTCCCACCCTGTCACAGCACAGTCATTTGGAGTCTAGTGTGGGGAGGTGTGGTTGTACCTCAGTCGTGGATGACCCACTTTTTCGTAACACTTAATTACCTGTGTTTTTACAACAGCAGTCAGAGATCTGACGATAGTGGACTCTAACCCCTCAAAGGTTTTCTGATCCATCTCGTCAGCACTGCTCTGGGAAGAAGGTGTGAGCTCTGCAGGGCGCGAGTAGCTACCAGGGATGACAGCGTTTCCTCTAGTTTCTGGATAATGAGCAAGCGCACAGGTAAAGATGCCTTTCTCAGTGTTGACTCTTTTCGTGTCTTCATTATTTGGTGGAACTGACTTTTAAATATTAATCCCTGTCTGTGTGTGTTTGCTACTGCACTTCGCGGAGGGTTCAGGGGAACAAGCATTCAGATTGGTACCCTGGGACTTTAATACCTTTTCATGAAAAGTCTAAAGAGAGGGTGATCAAAAATAGACTCTCATCTCTATCCTCTCTATGCCCCCAGAAACATCCTCTTCCTCAATTTTTTTTTTTTTTCTTATTTGCTCTCAAGGTGGGTTTTTTCAACATCAGCAGCTTGGCTCGGCAGCGAGAGTTCATGCTTGGTGAGCTGAGGGCTTGGGGGGTGAGTGGATGGAGCAGACAGAGACAAAAAGGCACAGAAGGGAGGGGAGATGGCAAGGAGATGCTGTGTCCCGGTAAGCGCTGGCCCTTAGCACCCCGAGAGCAGATTTAGGGTAAGCACTATTGCTGTAACTTTGGCAAGATCATTCCTGACAGCCTGCTCTGTTCTAGAAGCGTTTACGTTTCTGATGTCGCTTTGTTCATTTGAGGAACTTTTAAAAAACTGTCCTTGTTGCAAAACAAGATGTTGTAGGTATCATCTGCCTGAATTTACAGAACCGTTTTGGGGGTATGTTTCTTTGCTGGAAGCTGGTTGCCAGGCGGCAGGTGACAGGGTGGTGGCGGTGCCTGGCAGATCACGCTTGCCAAAGCGCCGTCTCCCCTGCCACTGTGGAGTCTTTGAAAATGCCCAGAGATAAGTCAACGTTGTTTTCCCTGAAAGTCCTGATACAGAAAAAGAATGAAAGTACAAACACTAACTGGAAAAAATGTCACATATTTTAGCCACTTTGCATCCCTTGTTAGGATGAACCCTGGGTTGGGTTTTTTTTTTTTTTTTTTTTTTTCACATTTGTGGACTTGTGCGGTAGGTGGAGCAGTGTGGGTGGCCCAGAAAAAGTAGCGGTTAGAATAAGATTTTCCATTTATTGCCCTTTTGTGCATGGCTAAAAATAAGATTCATACAAATCAGAATATGTAATGCAAGCACAATCACTCTGTTAATTCTGATGACTGGCTTGCCCGCATCTTTGCATCTGTCTGGTAAGTGGTCCGTTGGGGGGGAATAAATGCGTCTCTGTTTAAGCAGCAAAAAGTCGGCCACGTTTGGGCACTGTGTACCTGTGATAGTTGATCAGCATTTTACCCTCCTGAAGAAAGAAAGACACAACTCATATATAAGCAAATTGTGTCAGTGGAAGGTTGCAAGAAATAGTGACAGGATCCTTGAATCATTTTTTTGAGAAGTAATTGCCTTGTTTGAAATGCCATTTTACAACATCCATCTCTTTGGCTCATTGTTAGAAAGTTGTGTCTTGTAGACCCAGAGAACAGCAACGGGAGGATTCCTTAGTGGTGTTGCAGAGAGATTGGAGGGCTTTTTTGTTTGTGTAGGGACAGGGTATTGGGGAGGGGGACCAGGGATGGGCACAGACCTGATCTATGCACAGATGTCGGAGGGGCAGTTAACCGAGTAAAAACTCCCCTTCATCTGCCAGCCAAGTCTCCTGCAACCACAGTAAGGGGTAACATGTCTGTCTGTGGCTACAGGAAATACCAGACAGAAGTGGTGTCAACCTTCACAGGGAAATTCGCAACTCCGTGATCCCAGCCATGGTGCTGTCCCCGTGCTACTGGCTGAGTGGCTGTGGCATTTCCAAAGAACAAGGGTGTCTGCAAGTGAAGAGAGTGTCTGCTGAAGCCTTTCAGTTTGATGTCACTTGGGAAATAGGATGATTCAAGAGGGCAGTCATTCCAGAAGCCTCTGGAAACTGAAGACTGCAAATTATATTCCCCACTGGTTGTCTCCAGGCTCAGCAGATGGTGAGGAGGGATGGTTAACGTGAGACCAGAGCTTTGGGAATAAGAGGACTAATCAGCATCAGATCTTCACTTAGCTACCTGTTGACCTTGATCTCTTTATTGAACCACTCCTAGGCCTGGATGTCTTTAACTAAAAACTGAAACGGGGGAGTGCCTACCTCAGAGGGTGGTGGTGGGGAGTAAATGAGATAACGTACTTGAAGCACAGAGCAAGCACTTAGTAAAAGGATGGTGGTGATGCTTACTCATGCTGTTGCATCATACGAATGTGGTGGAGAATTTCAGGGCATTTGGCGGTTCCCCGCTCTGCTTGGAGTGCACGTTTTGGAATTAAATGGAAACAAGATCATCCTCTTGGTCACTGTTTCTCAATCAGAAGGCTACAGGTCATTTACAAATAATTTGGTTCTTCATAGGCTACTACTGTTGCTTTTGGGGTCTTGGTTTTTTATTTTGCCATTAAATTAGCACCATGAAAGCCTCTCTTTCATCTTAAGGTGAGCACTGTGTTGAGCATAATCAGTTATTTTTGCCTTCCCACTCAATTTATTTCAGCGTGAATATTTCAGTTCTGACATCTGTGCACATTCACTGTAATACCTGCTGATGTACATCATGAAAGAGAGAGTGCTAATGTTGCAATCAAGGAAGGTTTTAAGTATTTCAGTTGGGAATGGGCAAAACTTGAGGAGCAATTAGCTTCCATGGTGGTAGAATTCCCTATAGAAAATATCACATCTGTTGTCATTCTGGTTACTGATCAATCCTGTAGATAACCAGATGCTGACAAGCAGAAAACAATGACTGTTGCTTCTTTTTAGTATTTTTTGCAAATTATTTTCTCTTGAATGTGACGTATATCTATCCTTCTAGGAGTCTTTTTCTGCCCACCAAAGTTTTCCATTAAGTAAATATATTATGTATTTCATAATCAGGTCATCATTGTAGGTATCACTTAACCTTTTTGGTTAACCTTTAGTATTACATGTGAAGAGTTACATACATCAGATTCTGCAGCTTCCTCCATGTCCTTCCTGGGATGCAGTTTCTTCATTTATCAAATTAAAAAAGACATTATGACTGCACCCTGACTTGGCCTCACCAGGGACCTGACAAGAAGTGATAAGTGAGACTAAGAAGCTAAGGAATTAAAACACAGTACAGGTATAAAGCAGTGATGGCTTGGTTTTGTCAGTTGATGTATTTTGCTAGTTTTAAAAATTCTTCTCTCCAAATTTTCCTTTTCATGATCTGTCCTACCACTCCAGTCATGGGTACAACCTTTGATTTGTAGTATATATGTTAGCATCATCACTGGATTTTCTAGATTTTTCATATTAGGGACCCTATCAGTCCAGTGGGCTGGAGACATTTCTCAGGTCGACTAAACGGGCAAAACCTCTCTTTCATTAGAATGGTACCCAGGGAACAGACTTATGAATCTGGTGGCGGCAGGAGCCGGGGTAGGGAGGGGAAGTTGCCAGTGGAAGGATAGGGTGGGATGTATGGAGAGAGTAACATGGAAACATACATTACCATATATAAAATAGATAACCAATGGGAATTTGCTGTATGACTCAGGGAACTCAACCGGGGCTCTGTAACAGCCTAGAGGGATGGGATGGGGGAGGGAGGCGGTAAGGAGGTTCAAGAGGAAGGGGACATATGAATACCTATGGCTGATTCATGTTGATACTTGACAGAAAAACTAAGACAATACTGTAAAGCAATTATCCTTCACTTAAAAATAAATAAACTTGTTTAAAAAAGAAGGATGGTACCCAGATTCTCTCAGTGCATCCAGACAGTGCTGCTTTTTCCAATTTTTTTTTTTTTTTTTCTGTTGAGTGAAATGGAAGAATGCTTTTCAGGCAGAGCAAATCATTCTGGAAGACTAACAAGTTTCTAGCATCACAGATAGAGCTCCCCTCCCCTCCATGAACACACACACTCCCCATTATCTTTGCCTATCTTATTGTACTTTGCCACAGACCGAAGTTTCTGTAAAAATGGTAGGCAAAAGGAGGTGATAAATTAGGCTCTGGGTCTGATTTCCTCCCACACCTTCATAAGGGATGAGAAAGATTCTGAAATTCATCTCGTTGATATACCGCCTGCTTCTTCCTTCATAACAGCCAGTTTTAACCTATCCTTCATGTGCAATTTGAGGGTACCGGCCAGGCTGGGTTCATTATTCCTTTGGTTGAATAATGTAAAGCATTTGCAATGGAGATTTGCTCTAATGATGTATTTTAAGTGCATGTCCATGTTGTTGGTTTAATGCACTCAGTCATGGAATGCTTTAGAGTTTATTGCTAATGGATGAATCCTCAGGAAAATCGGCATTTTCAATCGGATTGACATTTGGAGTGAGAAATAGGAATCTAATGAGAGCATTTCAACCGAGGTTTGTAATTAGGGCTGAATGGAGTAAATTTGTCCACGCGCACCCCAGAAGGGCACCGTGGAAGGTGAAATTGCTCACTCTGCTGCGAATGAGGCACGAGGGCCGATGGATCAGTGTCAGGCCGTGACACTGTGGAGTATAAATGATACTGTCACCAAGTGCTGCACAGGGTATCAAGGGAATTCCACTCCAGTAAATTACATTACTCAGACAGACCTGAAGGCATTGTGCTGGAATGAGAGGAGGAAAGAGCAGGCTGTCAGCACCCAGCTGAAGATATTACAGAGCTGGCTGCAGGGGTGGACGTCACCGGTTTCCATTATACCTGGAGATTCTGTGTCCTCCTTTGTTAATTAGTTTTCAGAGGTTACAAATGGGTACATGTGAAAGCAGTTGTGTCTCCTGGGGTATAGGTTGCAATTGACCACAAAGGAGTAAATGCAAGTTAATTTGTATAAACTGGTTAGTGCTGGATTCTCTTTCTTGTCATTTGTAGCTGGTGATACTACATGTTCATCTATGATCTAGCCCTTGTCTTATCTTGTTTTGGGGCTGATCCGAAAATATTGGGTTGGCCAAAATGTTCTTCTGGGTTTTTTGATAACAGTTTATGGAGACCGAATGGAGTTTTTGGCCAGCCCAATACATTAGGGGGATGTATACATTCCCCATACTTTCTTCTATCTGTAATATTGTTTTGTTTTCCCCCAACCCTGGCTTCATAGAAACATGCATTTCCTTCATCCCCTTCTAATACATCTTTCCTCTCATCACCTTCCATCCCTAAGGGCAACACATTGTACCTGCACCTAACATTTCATTTCGTGAAAGAATTCCAAGTGAAGAACAGTTGATTCCTCGAGTGCAGTTTGTGGCAAAAAAAAAAAAAAAAAACACCTATTTTTTTCACTTCTTCTATTTTCTTTTATTCCCCAGCAGTGAAGTGAGGCTTCCCTTTTGGGGAACAATATTAGGAGAAGAGCATAAGAGCATCAATTATATGGCTGCCTTCTTGGTCATATTGGAGGTGTTCTGGGGACTTTGTCCACTTTGACCTCCAGTGCCAGTTCTTAAAAAAACCAGACCAAGTGCTCTGGAGTTAGTCATAGTTGCCTCTTAATTGGAAAGCGGATGTCGTCTCTGAATGGATAGAGATTTAAAAATGCATCCATTCTGACTTTCTTAAATCCATGTTACACTTTGTCTTTAGTGAAGTAAACCTGATAAGCATCTCTGATAATCTGTTAACAAGGAGAACGCATGATGTTCTACAGAATGTCTCTAAAAGTCTTCCAAACAGCAAATTTTGAGCAACCTTTGTGCAACAGAAAGCACAAATAGCAGTGAAAATAATTTCTTGAGTTTGACCTTTATTCTTTCCAAAATAATACTCCATCAATATCAGGGTATCGCAATTTAGTATTTATTTTGTAGCCATCATTGCAATCTTGTTTTGTTCATCCAAGCATAAAACTTAGTAAAACCAAGATACTTAGAAAACTAGTTTTGAGGGCGGATAGGAGAAACCTTGGTTCATGATAAGATGGTTGATATTTCTGTTTTATGTAAGGTACCACCACTTTAATGACATTTTTTTAAATGTTGTTAGTTGATGATTCTAAAGTAATCATTGAGTGTAAAAGGCATGATATAAAATGTCTTAGAATCATGTGTCATCCTCAGCACGCAAGGACTGTGCTTATAGATGTTGCTTTGTTTACTTAAGTGACACAAAAAGGCTGGGACTATATGAGAAATGAGAGTCTCTCCCTAAATAAACTCCCTAGAATTTTTCCGCCTTTGTATTATGTCCATTTTGATGGTAATGTGTACCTTATGTCTTCTATTTTCTTTTCATCCATGCCATCATGTGGGAGATGCCATGTGTTTAGTTGTTGGCCCCAATAATACACATATGACGTGTTTCTTTGTCCCAGCCTTTGATGCAGCATGCTATCAAAGTATACTTTTTGAGTTTTTCTGAATTGAATTCTGATGGAAGGTGTTAACAGCACCTAAAACATGGCTGGTTTAGATGCTCCTCCAATCTGTAGAGGTTCCTTTGTTCCTGCTTATTTATCTATGTCTGACTATAGTCTCCTCTCTCTCTCTTTTTTTTTTTTACATTAAAATTGGAAAGGGAAAGGGGGAGCTCCTTAGGAGAAATAGGTCTGTGGAGACTTGTGAATCCTCATTCAGAAGCTATTCTTAGTTCTGAGAAATATAATGAACTTGAGCTTTGGGTCCTGCTGCATCTCCCATGAATGATCTTGTCATCGTCACCACCTCTCCCCTTTATTATATTTTCCCCAAACACTACTGGTATCTTTCCTGTAATATTCTGAATGAAGCATCTCCCAAGGAAAACACATCTTGGAAGGAATTGGGTCCTGTTGTCCAGCAGACCCACCTCTAAGTTTACTGGATGATTTTTTTAATTAATTTATTTTTGCTGTGCTAGGGCTTCATTGCTACAAGGGCTTTGCTCTAGTTGCAGCCAGGGGGCTATTCTCCAGTTGCCATATATGGGCTTCTCATTTCAATGGCTTCTCTTCTTGCAAAGCACAGGCTCTAGGGCACACAGGCTTCTGTACTTATAGCTCCTGGACTCGAGAACACAGATTCGATGGCTGTGGCGCACAGGCTCAGCTGCTCCGAGGTATGTGGGGTCTTCCTGCGTCAGGGATTGAACCCGTCTCCTGCATTGGCGGGCAGATTCTTTATCACTGAACCACCAGGGGAGCTTGGATGATTCTTTATGATTATTTATTTATCTCTGGCTGTATTGGGTCTTCGTTGCGGCACACAGGCTTCTTTCTAGGTGTGGCACTTGGGCTTCAGAGTGTACGGGCTCCATAGTTAGGATGCCCAGGCTTGGCTGACCCACAGCATGTGGGATCCTAGTTCCCCAACCAGGGACTGAACCCACATCCCCTACACTGGAAAGTGGATTCTTAACCACTGGACCACCAGGGAGGTCCCCTACTGGATGAGTCTTAATTGTTCTGTGAAGTGCATCTATCTTGCGTTACCTTGAAGTCTGCTGTGTTGAAGAAACTTTTCCAGAGATCTTTTCCTTGTCAGAATTCAGCCCATTAATGTTAGCACTTCACTTAACAGGGTTGTTATGGTGTTTCCAACTGACAACAGCTGCCACACACTCCACGTTCCCTAGTTCCCTGTGCTGCAGAAAAAGAGACTTTTGTTCTGACTTGATGAGGAAAAAATGCAAACAACAACACCAGCCCTACCACCAGAGATCCTATGAAGACATGTTCAAATGAACAATAAGGCCGATTGTTCACAGATGACATAAGGATATAAGAATTTAAACAATAAGACCTCTTGTGAAATGTGGCAGAATATGCCCCACAAACGTTGTGAAGTTCTCTGTCTCAGGGAAGCCAGTTTTTACACAGGCTTCAAAAAACCCATTAACGTATAAAGCACCTTTTAAAAGAGAAAAGAAAATCACTTGTCTCACTATAACATTAAAGCAATTTCTGTTCTGAGGAAAGCTAAAATGCATTCATTTATAGTAAGTACATGCACTGTAATTTATAAAAAGTATGGTACTCTACTAGGGAGTATAGTGCCTCTTCCCTCCTTGGCCTGAAATGGGAAATCCATCATGCGGTCAAGACCTCTCTTCCTTTGAAGAATATTTATTTCTTCAAATAAAAAAAGAAATCCTTAAATTGCTTAGATTGAAGATGAAGTTTGCTTGACAATAATTCTCTTAAATTCTCTAACACCGATATACTTTTTGTTTTTCTCTTCTTCTGGGACCCCTCTATGGGCAAGAATAGAGACACAGACGTAGAGAATGGACTTGTGGACACAGCGAGTGAAGGAGGGGTTGGGACAAATTAAGAAAGTAGCATTGAAATATATACACTACCATGTGTAAAATAGATAGCTAGTGGGAAGCTGTTGTATAACACAAGGACCACAGCCTGGTGCTCTGTGACAATCTAGAGGTTAGATGGGAGGGAGGTTCAAGAGAGAGCAACATATATATATATATATATACGTATATATACATACACACACACACACACACACACACACACACACACACACATACTTATGGCTGGTTTGCATCATACAGCAGAAACCAACACAACATTGTAAAGCAATTATCCTCCAATTGAAAATGTTTTTAGAAATGAATTTTGAAAAAAAGCCCTCTGACATTGGTGGAACATGGGGAGGGAATAATTCTGCTTTAAAGAAAATTTTTAATTACTTTTATCTGAACCTTATCCATTTTTTGCCTTGCACTTTTAAGGAAGGTTTGGTGTATTTGTAAACCCTAACAGGACGATGACAGAGAAATGCAGAGATTTCCTTGTCAGCTTGGATCAGGATCTCTATTGATGCCCCTGAATTATTCCTATTTTGATGATTCTGATGCTTAAAATGTGACCTTCATTTTTTTTCAGTAAAGAAAAAAAAATGTTACCTTCCAGGAAAACTCAGAGGGGAGAAGAAAAACACAATTAACTGGCCAGGGGTGCCCACTGAGCTGACTTAGTATTAAACTCTAAAGATTTTCAAGTATTTGCAGATGGATATATATACAGCATCCTTGCAGAATCCTCTTAATTGAAGAAATGTTTCATCTATATCTCTGTTGACAGAAAAGATTGCCTACTGATAATTGCTTTGCTTAAGTGTCTGATAATATGCCAGGAATGAGAGCATTCTGTGTTAGGTCATCTTTAATTATGCATGTACCACCTGTCAGCTCTAAATCTACCAGATTACATCCTCGTGAAGTCAGTTTGGGGATGGTTGGAGGGAAGCCGGGGTGATCTCTTTTAGAAACAACAAAAATAGAGAGGAGTAAACATGGCTTATAACCCACAGCTTTTTTTAAGGAGCCTCACTCATCTTCATTGTTCCTGGGCAGGAGTAAGCTCTTGGTTCAACTGAAAGACGTTTGAGATCTCGCCCAAGCTACCTCGAGTGGCGATAAATTGCTGGGTGAGAGGGCGGTAGTCCCATCTGTTGCATTTCCTTTTTGCTCCCTCTCGTCACTGTAAATGAGCCAGGGAAAAGCTCAGAAACATTTTTTATAAGCTATGTGAGGACAGGAAATATGTTAACGATGTTAGATTTCCTACATTTCAGGTTTTTTTTTTTTTTTTTTCTGTAGTTGGTTGGCTTTTTTTAGAAGGACAAATGTGAGTTGGAAATAATGCTGTTCCCCTCTGTCAGCTTTTGGTAGTTTTATTCTCACTTTTCTGGGTTGTTTGGGACTTTCTGGTAGGATGTTTAGGGTTCTTTTACTGAAGGTTCTGTTCCCTCTTCTATGCTTTGATAGCATCATGGATTTATGAAGAGTGTTCCTCTTTGTTCACCTGTCAGAGGTGACAGGGAAGCCTTGAGATACTGTGCACTCCCTACAGAGGAGGAGGTTGGACTCCGAGGGGCTGAAGGCAGAGAAGGGATAAGTGGACAGAAACAGCAGGTGTGTGTGTAATGACATACCTAGCCTGACTGCCCTCCAACCTGAGAAAACTGCCTCAGTGAGAGTTTGTAAATAATAACCTTAGAAACAAGAATTTGGAATTCTGAAATTCATTATTCCAGACTCTGCTGCCTAGAGGCACTGAAGAGAAACCAGATCAGCTCATAAACAGGTGAAGACCAGCACCTCTTTGCTGTCCTGTCAGACACCATGATCCAGCTCATGGCCCTGAAGGACCCTTTGTCTGCCTTCTTATACTTGAGGCACCACTTTTCTGACAATACATTTGATGAAGGACAGAGATTCCATGGACAGGGATCAGGATTGGAAAGGCCATCAGAGACTGTATCTTATAACCAGTGGTTGAAGGAACTAAGCAGAGTTAGCTTGGAGAAGAGAAAAAGAAGGAGAAACACAATAGCCATATTTAGATGCACAAAAGACTTGATTATTCCAGAAAAAGCAGACCCAAAAGGTGCAAGGTATAGAGAAAGTGATTTAGACTCAGAACAAAAATTTTCTTGGAACTAGCACTACCCCTCAGTGAAATCAGTGGCTCCATTTGGAACAATGAACCCCTTTTCCACCTCCTGTTACTAGAATAAAAATCATTACCTTTTAGGACCATGTTATGGGGTTGCAAAGAGTCGGACACGACTGAGTGACTTCACTTCACGTTTTGGACCTGTTACAGACAAGATGCAATGAACATGAGCTTGGGCAAACTCTAGGAGGTGGTGAGGGACAGAGAGGCGTGGTGTGCTGCAGTCCATGGGGTCAAAAAGAGTCAGCCACAACTGGGCGACTGAACAACAACAACAACAGTAGGCAAGATTAGGGCTTCCGTTGTGGCTCAGTGGTAAAGAATCTGCCTGCAGTGCAGGAGATGTGGGAGATACATGGGTTTGGTCCCTGCATGGGAAGATCTCCTCTAGGAGGAAATGGCAACCCACTCTAATATTCTTGCCTGGGAGATCCAATGGACAGAGGAGCCTGGTGGCTACAGTCCATGAGGTTGCAAAGAGTTGCACAGGACTGAGCGACTAAACAACACAATAGGCAAGATCGCAGCACTGTGTGGCAGCACAAACCAGATAACTGTAGTTTCATTTTGCAAGCTCAGAATCCCCATTCCATGCACAGTCACAATCAGGGACATCAGCCCCAACCTCTACACAGTACCTGGCTGGTCTGGTACTCAGCCTTCATCTGCCCACAAGTTACAGGCTGAAAGTGGGGATGGTGTCAGGGGAAGGGAGCTGGCTCCTTCCTCTGGGAGTCTGTCCAGTGAAACAGAAGGAACCCTGGATCGCATCTCAGTTCCCACGCATCCTGGCCTCTTGCTAGCTGCAACTGTGTCAGTGACTCCATCAAGGCTTGGAAGCCACCTTTTCTTGCCAGGCAAAATGGAAATAATAAGTATTTGCTTTACGGAGTTACCTGAGGCTTCAACAAGGTAAAGGAGTCTCTGGTGGACCCATAGGTGAGTGCTTGCTCCACCACTGATGACATCCGAGCTCAGGGTTGTCACAGGTGCAAGGGACAGAAAGAATGGCCTTCCTTGCAGGGTTGCTGAGAGCTGGACAACCAAATAAAATGTCACATATAAAATTAAAATGGCCCGTATAAAAGTCCCCAGCACAGTGCAGGTGTTCAGTATTGTCAGCCTCACTCTACTTTCTGTACCTGGAGAGAATGGGAGAGGGTGTCCTTTCTCACACACATCTGCTGCTCACATCCCCAACAGGTGCTCTTAGACCTTCTTCAGAGACCTGGCCTGAGGCTTGCCCACCTCCTGTTGCCTTGTCATCTCACCACCGAGCCACCTTTTCTCCTCCTCCTTTCTTCTTCCTCCTCTATTTCCTTCTCTTCCTAATCCTCTTCTTTTCTCTGGCTAACTTCCCTCTGTGCATTCTGGGTAGGGTCGTTTTGATGAACACAAACTTGAAAATACTATTTTGTTCAAAACAAGAGGTTTTAGGTAGCTTGGGTGGGGGGGGGTACCTTTTTCATTTTCTTCTAAATTTACTTGAATTTTTTTTCTTTAGTGTTAACCTTATCCCATCCCTTGGGCTTGTAGTCACTCACTTTGCCAGACACAGGGTAGCTGAGTATCTCTGGACTTGGGAAAGTGTCCTTCACAGTGAACCTAACCCATATATTAACCCAGGCAGAGCAAATTGCTAAATAAATAGCCCCAGAATGCATCCTCTTGGTCCCACCCTGTCCTGTGGAAAGAGGGTTGATGGAACAGAAAAGTCAAAAGGCAGCCAAGGGAAAGTTTCAGCCATTTCACTGAGTCAGAAATTGGGGTCCTGCCAGATTCAAGCATCTTATCCATCTATTCATCCATCTCTCCATCTATTCATCCATCCATCTGTCCATTTATCCATTCATCCACTAAATATTCAGAAAACAGGTCCTTGTCTAAGATCCAGTGTAAGATCCTGGGCAAACATGAGGCGGGTGATTGGATTCCTGCCCTCTGCCTTCCTCTGCTGTTTGAGCAGGTGGAATAGTGGCTCTTTTCATATGTATTTCAGTATTCCTGCAGTCCTCTTGTTAGATCTAGTTCAGTAAATGCAGGAGTGACTGTGAAAGTTGTATAATGGAGAGAAGGAAAAAAGGAAAATCATCAAAGGAAGAAAAGAAATTGTATTATATGTAGTGCCAGGCATGTAAATCGGTACACATGCTAAGTGCAGTTTAATGATTGCAATGAGAACCCAGGGAAACATCGCTGCATATGGAAATTTGAATAAAGTTTCCAGGGAAGTGATGCTAATTATCCTCATTTTTGTAGAAGTCGGAATGGAAACTGTGTATTCTCCGAGTACATCCCCCAGAATATGCATTCCTCCTGATTTTTCTCCCACTAAGTGATGTTGCTTTTTACTTAACAGAAGACTGCAGCTTTAAAAAAAAAGAAGACTGCAGCTTTACCCCTCCAGTCATTTCTGGTTTTTAAATCAGAAAACTGAATTCTTTCCCTTTTAAGGAAAGCAAAGAACAGTCTGCTTCTCCCCCACCACACCCAAGTACCTTTTACCTGCAGTGTTTCTCTAGGACCATTGACCTGGTGGGAGGAGGGTTGCTCTTACCTCTTGGCTCAGCCTGTGACTCAGCAGCTGCCAAATGAGGTGCCCTTTTCCCCCGCACCTCAGCATCTCCACGGGAGGGGTGGGTGGAGGCCGACAGCCTATGTGCACCCCTGGGTTGTCCCGACAGTCATGCGAGAAGAGATTTATACAAAAGCGCTTTGAAAACGCAGGTGCTAAATATGTAAAGAATTTTATTGCGAAATGCAAAATGTCGGCTTGATTTTTCACAGTACATTTGTGTCTTTCTAAAATCGTAGCATAACACCTGAGGTCATTTGCTGTCTTCGAGTTTGTCAACTGCCAAATTCCATTTCAGAGACGCTTGCTAGCCCTAAAATAGAAGTCATTTTTCTCCTTTTTTTTCCCAGGAAGTTCTCAGGACCTTTGTGTTATTCACAAGTATGCAGGTGAAGTTTTTTCATAAACCAATGCAAAGATGTTTGAGCTTTAACTTTCCGCTGCCCTGGATTTCCACAGCACTTTGTTTCTGTTTTCAGTGCCCACCCTCAGGCAGAGGATGTACAACATATACAAATGACTGTGACATAGGTAGCAAGTTGTTGTTGTTATTCAGTCCCTCAGTTGTATCTGACTCTGCAGCCTCATGGACTGCAGCACACCAGGCTTCCCTGTCCTTCACCAACTTCTGGAGTTTGCTCAAACTCATGTCCATTGAGTCAGTGATGCCATCCAACCATCTCATCCTCTGTCATCAGGTGCCAGATCTGTTTGATAGGTCAGGCTGGGAGTAGGGGCATATCTGGGAGAGGTAAACTAGCCTAAGCAGAATAAGGAGAAAAAGAAGGACACATTCAAGCATCCTTAATGCTGTCCTACCATATAATACCGTGTTTGTCTCATCCGTCTTATGTCACAGGATCCTGAGGACAGGGACTTTCTGATTCATCACCACTATATTTAGTGATGTGAGCTTACAATTAATAGGTCTTAGGGAATGGCTGCCTGAGCAGATATATTCTGTATGCTCTCAGACAAAATTTCAATCTCAAAATCAATGCCCCCATTTGAAACAAAACTCAGTAACTTCATTCTATATGTATATATGGCATTTTGGGCCTTTACAGTATTTTTTTTTTTAACTCTGGGGAAAAGAAAACAAACACTGACTTCAGGAGGAGTTCTAGAAGAGACTCAAAATAAGGAGAGTGATATTGTTTACGCTTGAAGTATGAACCGAATGCAGAGAGATTTCCAGAAACTCTTTGCAACAGGAAAAGTGGCTGCTAGGAGGCTTGTTTCCATGTATAATCAGGTTTCCCTTTTGTCAGGTTTAATTAGATAACAGAAACTCCTTTTACCCAGCAATCTATACTGTACAGTGATTCAAACATTATGCTTATTTTACTACTAGATTTTCCCATTCTTTACTAAAATTCATAAGCTCTGTTAGTGCAGAAATATTTGTCAAATTCTTTGATGTATCTCCAGGGACTGTAAGTTTCCTTGGCATGTAGTAGGTGCTTAATAAATGCAGGAGACCTGTGTTTGATTCTTGGGTCAGGAAGATACCTTGGTGAAGGGAATGGCAACCCAATCCAGTATTCTTACCTGAAGAATCCCGTGGACAGAGGAGGCTGGTGGACTACAGTCCATACAGTCGCAAAGAGTTGGACCTGACTGAGCAACTAACACTTTCAATAAGTATTGCCCAAGTGAATGAATAGTTGACTGTGTCAAGTCCTATGGTAGACTCTGGGGGCTCGAATGATGAATAAGGTGTAGTCTTTGCCCCCAAGAAAACCCATCATCTAACTAGGAAGACAAACATATGAAGACAATCATTATTGTAGAGTATGGAAAAGTAATGACAAGCTATGCAAAAACTTATTTATTTGTTATTATTGTTATTACCTTGAAACAAGAAGTCTCAAAGAATTATCGGTTTTTATCTCTTGCTCTGTCCATTTGTTTTACTAACCTTTGTCCTAAATTACCTGGTTTCCTAGGTGGTAGAGGCTCATGATAATCTCCAAATGCAATCTGTGCTAAAATTTGCACATAGAATAAAAGTTCAAATCCGATCTCCAAGGTCAAAGTCAATGGCCATGTAAGCACAGACATTGCTGGTTTGTAATTGTTTTTCCTAGCATCCTTCCCAGTTTCCCTTGCCATCCCTCTCCCTCTCTCTTCCCTCTTAAAGGTTGGTGTTCCATAGCTACCTGAATTTCACCTACCACCTAAGTACCGAGGACTTGACTGTATTCTATCTGCAGGCCCAGCTTCTCTCCAATGCTTCATAGAGAACAGCCTACTGGATGTCATGTGTGCTCTGTCCAGACTGGAATGCATTATTTCACCCTCTCATTCCCTCTTGCAAGAGTAATCCCTTCATTTCCACCTAGTTTACAAGCCAGTGAGTCATTGCTTCTCTTCCACACTCTCTATCCAAGGAGTCAACTCTGCTTTCAGTCGCTCAGATCCAGGCCTGTCTGCAGTCCAGCCCCTCAGCCCTCACCCAGTGACCATCTTATCTGCAGCCACCTCCCCTCTCCTGTCCTCTGTTGTCCACAAAGAAGTGGTCTTTCTAAATATGAATCTGAACCCATACATTTGAAACTCTTCAACACCACCCATAACCTCTCATAACCTCTAGCGTGTCTGGCCACTGGAAATTTCTCTTGTTTTATCTCCTGGCACTGCATCTTCACGTCTGAGTTCCCAGGCTTTTTCCATGTTGCCTGGGTTCAGTGCATGTTTACTGAATGAACCAATAAACCCAGAGCTGAGAGGAGGAAGACCACTTGCGTGGGAAATCTGACAAGTGAAGGTGGATGGAGGAATCTGTGTGACGTGTCCAGGAGAGACGGCCAGGGGCTCAGAGCTGTGGAGGTGGAGATACAGCTGGGACACGCACACACGCACATTCACACCTCGCCCTTGCCCTTTGGCCACACCAGACCATTTAACGTTTTTCTGTTAGCCTATGGTTTCGCAGCCCCACACCCTTGCCACTCTTTTGGACCCTCTCTTGGTCACCCACCTGGTACACCTAGCAGACCACCTCCTCTGTGAGGTGGCCCCTAACCTAACCTCCCTGCAGGTAGTCTTTCAAGCCCCAAAGTGCTGTGGTTTAACTACCACCCTTATACTTCTAGCTTTGGTAGATCCCTTCATTCCTTAGGCTCACTCATCTCGCTGCCTCCTGGACTAGTCTGCTTTCTCACTCCTGGGTTTACTAAGCTGTCCTAACTAAACATGCCTGAAATCCACCCTACCCTCTGCCACCAAACTCACCTTCATAAATATCAACTTGGCCCTTTGCTCCGGTAACATTTGATTGAAACTGTCAGGTCTGACTTTCTGGGTCCTTCATGAGGCCTTCTCACCTGCCCTCCCCACCCCAGCAGTCCAGAATCATGTGTCCAGCTGTGTTATTACTTCCGCTGGCTAAATGACCTGGGGTAAGGGAGGCAGACGACAGCCCACAGGCAAGCCACCTGTTTTTTAAAGTAAGTTTTTATTGGAACACACCCCCACTCAGCACAGTCCTTAAACTCCTCTTGTCTAGATTCCTTGCCATTCTCTGAATGCACACTGTGCGTCTTTGTGTCCATTCCCAAATGTGTCTTTTGAGGAGCTTCTCATCTGCCAAGGCCAGGTGTCACCTCCTCCTTGCTGTCTCCCTGATTGCTCCTATTGGAAGTTCCTCTTCTGCACTCACAGAGTGCCAAGTTTGAAGTGTAACTCAGGTGGCATATGTCACATACAGTTTGGCATTTGATCCGGCCTCATCCACCTCATGCTTTGCATCCTCCTGGAGGTCAGGCATTGAGGCTTACGGATTTGCATTTCTTTCTGAATGCCTTTCACAAGGGAGATTTTCAGTGAAAGCTTATTTTATGAATAAATGAATAACTGACATTTTGCCATTTTCAGCACTTTATTTGCCACATTTCTAAGAGGCCATTGATTTAAATACAATATTTTGTGTACCACTAAGAAAGAAAAAAATACTAGGGAAGTGCAAGTCAAAGCTACAATGAGATACCACTTCACACCTGTCAGAATGGCTATCATCAAAAAGACAAATAACAAGTGTTGGCAAAAATGTGGAGAAAAGGGAACAGTGCGCACTGCTGGTGGGAATGTAAATTGGTGCAATCACTATGGAACACAGGATGGAGATTCCTCAAAAACGTGAAAATAAAACTACCATACAATCCAGCAATTGTACTTTTCGGTATTTACTTGAAGAAAGCAAAATACTAGTTCAAAAAGATATATGCACCCCTACCTTCATTGCATTGATGTTTTTGAACTGTGGTGTGGGAGAAAACTCTTGAGAGTCCCTTGGACTGCAAGGAGATCCAGCCAGTCAATCCTAAAGGAAATCAGTCCTGAATATTCATTGGAAGGACTGATGCTGAAGCTGAAACTCCAGTACTTAGGCCATCTGATGTGAAGAACTGACTCATTGGAAAAGACCCTGATGCTGAGAAAGATTGAAGGCAGGAGGAGAAGGAGATGACAGAGGATAAGATAGTTGGATTGCATCATTGACTCAATGGACATGAGTTTGAGTAAGCTCTGGGAGTTGGTGATAGACAGGGAGGCCTGGCGTGCTGCAGTCCATGGGATTGCAAACAGTCGGACACGACTGATCGACTGAACCGAACTGAACCTTCATTGCAGCATTATTCACAGTAGTCAAGGTGTGGAAGCAACCTGAATGTCCATTGATAGGTGAATGGAAAAGATACACACACATACACACACACACTTGAGATTACTCAACCATAAAAAAAAGAATAAAATAGTGCCATTTGTGACAACATGGGTGAACCTAGGGAGTATGATGCTGAATAAAATAAGTCAGAGGAAGATCAGTGCCATATGATTTCACTTATATGTGGAATGTAAAACACCAGAAAAGCAAAACAAAGCAGAGACAGACTTGATACAGAGAGCAAACAGGTGGTTGGGGAGGCTGGGCAGAGATTGGTGGATGGAATTAAGAGATATGAGCTTCCAGTTATAAAATAAATAAGTCACAAGGGTATTTTATATCACATAAGGAATATAGTCAGTGATACTCTAATAATGTTGTATGGTTACAGACTTGTGGTAATCATTTCATAATGTATTTGACTGTTGGATCACTATGTTGTACACGTGAAACTGACATAATATTATATGTCAACTACACTTCAACTTAGAAAGAGAGAGAAAGAAAGATTGTAACAAGCTATCAATTTTAAGATATATCCTAATTTTTAAAATATTATTATATAGGAAAATCTCAGAATCAGTAAAATACAGAATAGTAAATCCAATTACAGTAAATACAAGATAGATATAAGTATCAAATTAGATATTTATAAAACACCTGAATGTGCTGGGCATGAGAATCTCACAAAAGCTATATAAGAGAGGTAAGATGGGTAGTAGTATTCTTATTTTACAGAGGAAAAAGTTGAAGTTCAAAGAGGCTGCAATGCATATACAAAGTAAAACAAGTACTGTAAATGAGGGAGCCAAGTCTTATGGCTGAGTCATAGCTCCCTTCCTAAAATCACCTATGGATATCGAAACCCTTAATTCAGCTCTAGGTCTGATTATCAAAATGTACCATTTTCTTTCTTTTCAAATTATGTGCACATTGGTTGGCCTTTCAGTTTGTTTTTCCCAGCTGTATTGTTTTGTCATGTTACCCCAGGAACATCCTGTTACTTGACATAACATAATGTAATGGGATGTGATATTTCATGCTGCTTAGCAAAAATTAGAATGATTGTTGGATGCTTAGATTTTCTTGGGTAGTAATTAGCAGACAGAATTTCTCTCACACACACCCCCATAGGAGTTTCTCAACCATCCATTAACTTCAAACTAGTAGAAGGCTTTCCAAACCCAACACTTCTCTTAATTAATTACTTCATCTGACTACCTCCTTTTGGATTTTCACAAGCACTTGCCGGAATATGCATTAAGAGACAAAGCAATTTTTGTTAGTAAGTTTAGGTATTTGTGACACTTTGCAGGGAGTTGGTATGTGTAGATTTTGACTTACAGAGATATCAAACTAATTTTCCAGAATAGGGACATTAAATCTCTTTCCTATATATGTCTGGTTGCATTTTCATTTTATTTGGACAACTAGGTGAAATAAGAAAAACGCAAATGGAAGTGTCTCCCCAGATTAGCAGCAACTGGAGAGTGTTCATATCTTGGCAGAGTCAACTCAGCCTTTCATCCTTCCAAGGGAGATGTGTTGAAATCCCCCCACTGTTCTCAGGATTACTCAGACTTTGAGTAGCTTGTTGATTTCTTGTCACTGCACTTAAAAAAAAAAAAAGCAGTTGGAGAGAGGGAAAGAAGTCAGGAAGACTTAGCCAAATGATACAAAATAAGCTCTGTGTAGGAAAATTAAGAGAAAGGGATTGTTTGGCTTGGAGAAGAAATAGTGAATTTAATTTCTATCTTCAAATACTTAAGAAGTTTGTTTTTTGGGTTTGTTTTTTTTTTTTTGCTGAAGAATGTAACAGTTCAACTATATACCCTTATGACCACTAAGCACAAAATAAGAGGAAATGGACTTCAGTTTGTGTTGGATACATTGCTAATGCTAAGTCACTTCAGTCGTGTCCGACTCTGTGCGACCCCATAGATGGCAGCCCACCAGGCTCTGCCGTCCCTGGGATTCTCTAGGCAAGAGTACTGGAGTGGGGTGTTGGATACATTACATGATGACAAAGTCCTAAATGTGGTTTCCAAGGGATACCACAGTGAAGGAAGTGTGCATCCTAAGACCTTTAGGACTTACTTGCCTAAAGTGGATAGGGGATCAAATTAAATTTGATTTGAGCTAATAATTGAGTTAATCTCCTATTTTCATAGCTACCCCAAACAGCTTATGGGTAGTGATTATCAGATATTGCCCTAGAGCTTCTACTACTGAAACATGGGTAAACTTTAAGTTAGGATGTAGCATCCCCTCAAGGTTAAGATTACAGTCCCCAAGTCCTTGTATGATATATATAAGGACTAAACTTTCTGTCCTGCCGGTCATGTGTATGACTCATGTTTCATGTCACAGACATGTTCCATGTCACATATTAAAAGACTTTTGGGCATTTGGGCTTTTCAAGAATGTTGCTCCTGAAAAATATCCCCTTTCTTTTCTGGATGATTAGTTTCTCCCTTGTACTCAGTCTTTCCCATGGACATGTTAAATCTTTAATATCACCCAATGGGGGGAGAAAAACTCTCTTCTGCCAAACCCTCCTCTAGCTTCTATTTTATTTTACTGCTCCCTTTCACATAAAATGTCTTGAACTTCTTGCCTATAGGTGTTATTTCTACTACCTCATCTAACCCTACTGCTCCACCACAACTATTCATATCAAAGCCACCAATGACCTCTTTGTTGCCTCATTTTTCTCAGCCTCTCAACGGTATCCAACACAGTCAACCACTCCCTTCTTCCTAAAATTCACTATTCTTTGGGCCTTCATGAGAGCAGCTTCTCCTGGATTTTTTCTTTCTCAATTGCTACTGCTATCTTCTCCTCTATTCAGTGTCTGCATTGGTATCCTAGGGCATAGCTCTGAGCCTCATCTTTTCTCTCTCTGCAGTCTCACTTGATATTTTATCTGCTTCCAGAACTTCATGGTACTAACTCCCCAGTCAATATCTCTAGTTTTGATTCCTCCCTTGAATATCGGATTCATATGTTCAGTGGTATACCTGACATATCCACTTGGATGTTTGATAATCATTGCAAACTTAATATATCCAAAACAGAATTCAGACTTCCAGTTTTTTCACACATTAGGATCCTGGGTGTGTTCAGATGTTTAGTCGTGTCTGACCCTTTGCGACCCCATGGACTATAGCCAGCCAGTCTCCTTTGTCCATGGGATTCTCTCAGCAAGTATACTGGAGTGGGGCAACATTTCCTCCTCCAGGGAAACTCAGGGATGGAACCCCCATGTCTTATATCTCCTGCATTGGCAGGCAGATTCTTTACCACTAGCTCCATGTAGGAAGCCCATTAAGATCTTATAAATTCTCAAACAAAGATTGTCAAACAAGGAAATAAACCACCAGAGTGAAAATTAGCACAAGAAACAGATAATATTTTGATTACCCCTTCCCCACCAGGGACTTTGGATGTTTAAATTATCAGATTAAAAAAAAACAAAAAGATTACGTCTATATATTTTAATTTTTTAAATAAAGATAGAATACAAAAGTTAGCAAACAACAATGGGCTGTCAAAATTGCCAGACACTTTTGAAAAAGAAACAAAGAGAACTTTTAGAAATGAAAAAGAAAATTCACTAACAAAAAAATAAGTGGATATGCTCATTTGTACTGGATGAATTCATGAACTGCAAACTAGAACTCATGTAGTTTCATTTCATACAATAGAGCACAGATAGATGAAGAGATGGAAATATAAGGAAGGGAGGTTAAACAGTATGGAGGGAAGAATCAAAGGGACTAACAAAGCCAATTCAGAGTCACAAAGAGAAAGAATGTGGAGCATGGGGATGAAACAGTGATGAATTCATGGCTAAGAATTCTCCAAAAGAGATGAGAAATATGGATCCACAGGTACAGAAAGCAGTATACTAAGAAGAAAAATAAAAAGGCATATGTAACCTTTTGCAATTTAGTAAGACAGGATCGATGAAGACAGAATTTTACTCCGAAAAGGAGCCATAGAGAAAACACAGTTCATACCACCCAAGAACAATACTTGACTGACAGCAGACTTCTCAATAGCAACAATTGAAACTTGAAGACAATGAAATAATATTTTCAAAGTTCTGAGAGGAAAATAACTTTCAATGTAAAATTGTGTACTCAGCAAAAATAACTTTCAGAAACAAGAGTGGAAATGCTGTTTTCATAAGAGGAAAACCTATAAGAGTTTACTGGTAGCAGACTTATAGTGAAGGAATTTCAAAGATATACTTCAGAAAGAAGGACAGGGATGGCAAAAACGTCCAAGATGCAGGAAGAAATGATAAGCAAAGAAATTGGTAAACATGTAGGTAACTCTAAACAAATATTGTTGGTTTGAAATAATAATAATAATACTGTCTAATGTAGGAGAAAAGATAAAATGCTAGGTAAAACTCCACATTTACAAGAAGGAGCTATCACAGTTAGCGTTATAAGGTCTTTGTATTGTTCTGAAGAAGATTACAATATTAATTTTCAATTTCAAGAGTAACTATTAAAAGACCAAAAATAAGATCCCACGTGCCACAAAGCATAGCCTGCATGTGTTAGTTGTTCAGTCGTGCCCAACTCTGCAACCCCATGGACTGTAGCCCACCAGGCTCCTCTGTCCATGAGATTCTCCAAGCAAGAATACTGCAGTGGGTAGCCATTCCCTTCTCCAGGGGATCTTCCCAACCCAGGAATCAAACCTGGGTCTCCTGCTTTGCAGGCAGATTCTTTACCGTCTGAACCACCAGGGAAGCTCAAGGCATAGCCTAAACAATTAAATAAAAATAAAAGAATAAAAGTGGTATATAGCTTTGAAGGCAGGTTTTTTTTTTTTTAAAGTCAAGCAAGAGTAAAAACTGAATGAAACACAGAAAAAGTAGGGCAAACAGAAATCAAAAGTATATCAGCTGTCACAATATATGTAAATTTTCTGGCTAAAAGACAGAGTTAAATTAAGATTTTATAAAATAATAATTCAGCTCTACAGTGTTGCAAAACATACCCCTGACATGGAAGGACAAAATAAAAGGATGGAAAAATATATTTCAGCAAATGGTACTCAAGAGAAAGCTAGAGTAGCTTTATTGATAACAGTGAAAATAAACTTTAAGACAACATTATTTGCATAGGGAACTTTATTCAATATCTTGTAGTAACCTTTAATGAAAACGACTATGGATATAAAATTATAACTGAATTGCTTTGCTGTATACCAGAAATCAGCACAGTAGTGTAGATCAACTATACTTCATTTTTAAAAAATGAAATAAAAAAAAGACAACATTATTAAGGTAAAGATAAAAATCTTAATTTATTGAAAAATGTATAACATTTCTAAAATAGCCTCAAAGTATAAAAAACAAAAGTTGATAAAATTGTAAAGAAATTTCTTATGTTTCTCTAAGTTACTGCTCAGTGAAGCAGATGACAAATAATGAGTAATGATGGAAAATTTAGACAGCACAATTAAATAGTTTGACTCATGGACATAAGGACTTTGCAGCAAACATTTACAATACATGTATTCTTCACAAAGAAGAGTTATAAAAATTGACCTCATACTAAGCCACAAAACAAGTCTCATCAAATTTCCAAGAATCACTATAATAATAATCAGATTCTCTGATCATAATACAATTAAATTAGAAGTCAGTAACTAAAAGATAACCCCCCACAAAACCCCCCCTATATTTGGAAATTTTAAAGCATTTCTAAATAACTCATTGATCAAAGATATCATAATGGAAATTTTTAAATACTTAGAATTGAATGATAATGAAAATATTACATATCAAAACTTGTGGGATGCAGTGTGACTTGAACTTAGAGGAAAATTTATAGCCTCAAGTGCTTTAACCAGAAAAGAAAGAAAAAGTAAAAATTAAAGAGTGAATTTTGAGAAGGTAGAAAAAAGATGGAGAAAACAAGAGAGGATGAATAAAGATGGAAACAGAAATTAAATTGAAAATAAAAATA
Source organism: Giraffa tippelskirchi (assembly GCF_054371585.1). Taxonomy (NCBI): domain Eukaryota; kingdom Metazoa; phylum Chordata; class Mammalia; order Artiodactyla; family Giraffidae; genus Giraffa; species Giraffa tippelskirchi. The sequence goes on from NC_137283.1 coordinate 125,570,420, forward strand.
CCATTTAAGGAATCAACAAAACCAGAATTGCTTCTTTGAATGGATTTCATAGCATAGAGTTTTGTAAAAGGGCAGATAGTAAATATTTTTGACTCTTGGCAGGACAATCTCTGTCGCTCAACTCTGCTTTGTAGTGGGAAAACAATTACAAATATGTAAATGATGATGTGTGCTTCTATTTCAATTAAATTTTATTTACAGAAGCTAGTGGCACAGTTTTGGCCTCTGACTCATAATTTACTAACCACTGGATTAATGTAATGGGAAGAGTGATATGCAAAAAAAAAAAATGGCAAAGCTTGGCAAAGTGGCTGGATATAAGATCAATATACAAAACTTGGTTGCATTTTAATACACTAAGAATACAGAAAAGTAACTTAAAAGTTATGGTTTATAATAACAACAAAATATTTAAGTACCTAGAAATAAATCTAACCAAATTTGTGCAAGACCTAAATAAATTTGCTTAAAAATAAATACACTTACTGTTTAATAAACTTATTGCCTCATTCCAAGACCAGTGGTTTTCAAATTTTTGGTCTTAAGACCCCGAAGAGCTGACTCATTTGAAAAGACCCTGATGCTGGGAAGGATTGAGGGCAGGAGGAGAAGGGGACGACAGAGGATGAGATGGTTGGATAGCATCACCAACTCAATGAACATGGGTTTGGGTGGACTTTGGGAGTTGGTGATGGACAGGGAGGCCTGGCGTGCTGCGGTTCATGGGATTGCAAAGAGTCAACATGACTGAGCGACTGAACTGACTGATACTCTTTAAAAAAATTTTTTTTTATTGAAATATAGTTGACTTACAGTATTGTGTTAGTAAATTAGTTGTTTGTATACATATATCAACTCTTCTTTAGATTCTTTTCTCATATAGGTCATTATAGATACTGAGTAGAGTTCCCTGTGCTGTACAGTCACCTTTATACTCTTAAAAATTACTGAGAATCCCAAAGAGCTTTTGTTTATTTGAGTTTTATCCATCTATATTTACCTTATTAAAATTGCTTAAGGTATTTATTAGCTAATTTTAAAATAACAATAATAAGCCCACTACGTATTAACATAAATAGCATGTGTTTATGAAAAAAACTAAATCTTTTAAGACAAAAAGAATAGTGAGAAGAATGGCATTGTTTTATGCTTTTTTCAAATCTCTTAAATGTCTGGTATATTGGAAGACACTTATATAAGATAGTTGGATTCTAATATCTGTTTCAGTTTTCAATCTGTTGTTATATGATGGTTTGGTTAAATTAGATGAAGAATTCTGCCTCACACAGATATGTAGTTGGAAAGGGATGAAGTTTCTTTTAAGAGTCTTTTCAAACAGTTGTGGATACTCTTTTTTGATACAACATCAAAAGTTGACAATTGGTAACTTCCTAAAGGTTGGTTGCCATGCTGAATCTAAAACCATATCAATGAACTTTTCATATTCTGTTATGTTAAAATGCAGTGGTCTGCTTTGCATATTGAATGGATCTATTACCAAAGCATGATTTCTTAAGCCCATGATTGGCTGTTTGGAAAATAGTGGTTTACTGAGTCATACAGATCTTCAGAATGATGACACATTTCATTTTACAATGTCCCCAAAATTCACATGTTAAAATTACCACCAATATCAAAAAAAAGTATTAAAGTTTGAGAAGCTAGCAAGCTCATAGTAGCAGATACACATTTTCAAAAATTCTGATTTGTAGAATCTTGAATTTTCTCATTGGCAGCAAATTCTGCCAGTTGTTTTCCTTGAAGTAACAGCTTACCTTTTTCATTCCCAAGAAAATACCTGCTAGATATCTAAATCTGAATAACTGTAGTTCATAAAGCATTCTTTCAAGTAAAAACGTTGTTTCATGAAAGTTGTTCAACTTGCAACTCAGACAGTCCCACAATATTTTTCCTTGATATAGCCGTCACACCTCAGTATGCAACAGAAGTTCTTTTGTTATACAGAATATTAAAATGATATTACTCAGATGTTGAAATTTAATGGAAATTTAATACAAATAATAATTCTTACTGCTTGATCAAGTGCATTCTTCAGTGAAATTTGCATTGTTTTACTGGGCATGTCTGGTGGTGAGGAACTAACACACTGGAGTCCACTGCCTGTGCCATGTTATGGCACTAGCAGTTTTACCCACTGTTAAATTTGCACCATCAATGCAGATGTCAACCTGTGAAAAAACACAAATAGCGTCTTAGTATTACTATGAAAAGAGTAGTGACTTCACTGATTTTCTGAAAGGGTCTCAGGATCCCAGGGAGTCCACAGACCATCTGGGATCAGCTGCCATAGACCTTCATGTGGCTGTCTCATTCATATCATTCAGACCTCAGTTTTAATGTCATGACCTCAGAGAACCCTAGTCTTTGTAGCTCCCAGTGACTCCCTAACATAGCACTGTATTTTGCTTTTATCACAGCACTTATCACTACTTGATAGTGATAAGTTTATTTATCACTATTGAACTGTTTACTTGTTTATGTGTTTAGTATCTGTCTCCCCCGACTGGAATATAAGGCCTGAGAATGTAGCGACCTTGTCTGTCATGTTCAATATAATAACTGTGTCTCCAAAACCTAAAATGGTATTTGGCACCTGCGCACTCAGTAGATGTTTGAGGAATGATTGAGTCCCATTGAGATGGGGCACAGGGAGTTGGGGGGATTCTCACCATTTCTCACTCAGATGGCCTCATAGCTATAAACAGCTATTTTGCTCTTACTCTTGGTTCTGTGGATAATAGCAGAAGAAATTTCTGAGTTCTGTATTTTACATGTATTAATTCAGTCCTCACAAGAACCCTGAAAGCTGTTTTATTTACCACTTTTTATAGAAGCATTGGAAGGTCAACAAGAACTATTTTAAATCAAAAGATGTGATAAGAATTAGAGCCAAAAATTGAAGTTGTATCCATCAGCTTCCTCCCAGGTGAAAAGCAGCAGCTCAATGGATGCACGTTGAAACATACTCATAAGAATCACTCAGAGGGCTAGGGTTTCAAGAACTGCCTGCCAGTGATGAGGCAGTAGTCATTCAGAAAGTGTGTTTGTTAGAGGGAATTTTTTAAATAATTAAAATTGAAACTCTGAAGTTATAACAAATGAGCAGCAAATTTTCAAAATTAACTTCCTTGCACATTTTAGAAATGTTTACCTCAAACTTTAATTCCCAAGAAACCGTTGTGCTTCTTCTGTTCTTGGCCCCCGAGTTCATGAGCTTTCATAGTAACTGTAGCAGATGAGCATGAAGTTCCCATGTTACATGCATACCAAAGATCTCTCCTTTGCCCTGCTTTCTGCCTAGAACAAGGGTACAATAATATGTGATGACATACATGTCAGCATGAGGACTTAAGCCTAACCTGATCTCAACTATTTTATCTTTACTTCATAGATTATGCCGCAGAGAAACTATGGCTGAATTTTTAGGGGTCATGGAGAAATCAGCAGTGAACATGGAATATGAGCCAAGTCTTCTTTGTCTAGACAGATGCTCTGTTCGCTACGGGTTTTATGTGTAATCTTTAATACCAAGGAGATACTCACCAAGAGTCTTTCAAGGGCGCTCCTGGACCAGCTCATTAGACACCGAGAGAGATGGGACCTTTGACAATCAATTCCCTAAGATTGTGTTTGCTAGCGCTGAGAGTTATAACTTTTAAAAAATAAAGTAGAGCACCAATGTTCTATCTGAGTTCTTTGTATTTTACAGGCTGCTTGTGAGAATTCAGGGCCATTTCGCCTGCAGGGTTAGTGGTGTGGCTACAGTAGGGACTGGCAGGACCTTTCTCTTCCACTCATCTGAAAATCCATAATATCTATTAAATTAATTCACCCTCAGAATATGAGTAAACTCCTAGGACCATCAGAAGAGATTATAAGTCAGCCACAATTCTCTGAAAACGAATTTAAGTTCTGAGCACACAAAGGTGCTCAGCTTTACCAAGGAAACTGGAGGATGAGAAGAATAGAAGGGAAGGAAGAAGTGATTTGTGAAAATGGAGTGCCAAGTAAGGGGTTCTGACCACAGGAGAGCACTGATATTCAGGAGACAGAGGGAGGGAAGGGGGCACCTGTCCAGAAGAGCCCTTGCTAGCCTCAGTCTTTCCTTGGGTGGACCATGAATGTGCCAATACAGTTCAGGCTGACTGCGGATTCTCACCAGCAATGGGAGAGGCACCTGTCTGTCTACACTGCAGGCCCTTCCCACTACCCCAGCCCCAGTAACTTCCTCAAAGCACCCAAAGGATAATGATTCGTGCAAACAACAAGACCAGTTTGTCAAGGCCTAGGCTTGGCCTCTGCTAATGACTTGCTTGATCTTGAGGTCACCCTTCCCTTCATTCTTATAATTATGGTGTAAAAACCAGCCTCAGCTAATCATCCCTGAAACACAACAGGTGAAATATTTGCAAAGTGTTCAAAGGGATCTTCTGATACGTTGTTTTCTTGAGTTTTTTAACCCAAATTCCCTTGAGGGATGACTCACTCTTCTTGTGTACATCCCCACCAGCAAGTCAGTGTCTGTAGTTTGTGACAGAAGATTAACGTAACTCAGGAAGCCTCTTTCAGACATGTGTCTCCCACTCCCAGGACATGCCTGCCATGGAGAGTCACTACTCTAATATGTTTCATATAAAGTTCTGCTTTTCATAGTATCTGCTTATCTTGGGACTTTATTTGATTCATTATAGAGTTTTTATTAACTTTTTTTTTGGTCTTCAGTATCTGTTAAGATTCTGCCAGGGTTTGAAGAGTCTCTAGCTTCTGAAGTAGAAGCACCAAGCCATAAAAATGTAGGGCTGCTGGAAGGGCCTAGAGAATATTATACTAAATAAAGCAAGTCAGAGAAAGACAAATATTACATGGTATCACTTATATGTGGAATCTGAAAAAAATAATATAGTTGAATCTACTTACAAAACAGAAACAGACTCACAGACATAGAAAACAAACTTATGGTTTCCACAGGGGAAGGAGAGAGGAGGAGGGATAAACTAGGAGTATGGGATTAACAGATACACACTACCTATAAAACAGATAAACAACAAGGACCTACTATATAGCACAGGGAGATATATATATATATATACATATATATATATATACAAGCTCAATCGTGTCCAACTCTTTGTGAGCCCATGGACTGTAGCCCACCAGGTTCCTCTGTTCATGGAGATTCTCCAGGCAACAATACTGGAGTGGGTTGCCATGCCATTCTCCAGAGGATCTTCCTAACCCGGGGATCAAACCTGGGTCTCCTGTGTTTCCTTCATTGCAGGTGACTTCTTTACCTACTGAGCCACTTGGGAAACCATACACACACACACACACAAACACACTATATAACTTAATCACTGTGTGTGTACTTAGTCACTCGGTCATGTCTGACTCTTGGTGACCCCATGGACTGTAGCCTGCCAGGCTCCTCTGTCCATGGGATTTTTCAGGCAAGAACACTGGAGTGGGTTGCCAGGGATCACTATGCTGTGCACCTGAAACTAACACAATGTTGTAAATCAACTATATTTCAATATCTTAAATGTAAAAAAAAAAATTTAGTGTCTTTAACGTAGGGCTGCCCCCAGGCAGGCAGTATATAGGTGATAGCATAGATCACCTTTGCTTGGAGATGCTAATTATCAGGGTCATATTTTCATGTTAATATTAAAAGGCATAGTCCCCTGATACCCGAATTCCCTTGACTGCCATTATTAATCATGCCTAAACTCACCTGTAGTCCTAATTGGAAAGATTCTAATATTTCTAATCAGTCCATTTCTGAATATGTACAAAGTTGATCTTTTTTACAGGGGCATCTCTCTAGGTCAATGGAGAAAGTATTCAAAAGAACCTGTTGACTCTCCTCTCCAGCAGCCTCCTTCACTGTACCTTCTCGGTTAATATCACTCACAGGGCCAACCAGAAAAGTCTGGTGCTTTTTCTACTTTGCTCCTTAGAAATTTCCGCAGTGAATACCTCTTGTAATGCCATCTGTTTTCATATTTTTAAATGTGATTATATTCCTATGAGCTGAGAAGCTATTGGTTTAGGGTAATATATTTGAAGTAACCAAAAGAATTTGGTGGACCCACTGACCTGCTTTTGATTTCTGAGAAATACAACTTCACTATCTCAAATTCTGCAAAACTTGTCCTGGCTTTATGGCAAAGATTATTTTATCTTCATTGTGAAAGATTGTTTCTGCCTGTTTTTTCAGTAGAGACATGTTGCACATGAAAGATGTCTATAGATGTTGGATTTGTCATCTTTTCTCCCCTTTCTAATTGGAAACACATTGTGTATACCTGTTAATATCTTTTCTTTCTGGAACTACTCACTCCTATTGATTCCAGCCTGTACTTCATGCTATGACAGGGTGCTGAGTTCCCAAGCAGCTTGAAGAGGGTTGACACACATTATCCACTTACTGAGCAATGGAAACTTATTCCAGAGAGTTCTGTGATCCACTTTGTTCCCAAATAACTTGGGCTACAGGCTGTATTTCCTTGAGAGTACAATGAAAAAATCTGAATTGGTCACCTAGACAGGGAGAAAATTTCACCTGTGTACTCTCATCTCTCTGTGTATTATTTCTTTGTCCAGTTTCTGTAGGGTCAGGTTATATGACCCTGTTAACATGTTCCTGCACACAAACTTGCTTATTCATTCAGCCCACACGAGTTTACTCCCTGGATGATCTCATCCAGTACTATAGCTTTTAAATACCATCTCCACCCTAATACCTCTCAAATTTATATCTCTGGAATCAACTTTGCCCTGAATCTCAAGCTCTGTGTTCCACTGCTTATATAATATCTCCGTAGGGCTGTCAAACAGTGCTATCCTCATGCTTAACATTTCCAAAACCAACCCTTGTTCTCCCCTCAACCCCCGCCCTGACACCTGATCCTCCCTTAAGGTTTCCCATTTCAGTGCATGACACCTCCATTCATTTGGTCACGTAAGCTGAAATCCTTGAAAGCATCCTTAACTCCTTCTCTCACATCCCACATCAATCCACTAGCAAGTCCCATCAGCTCTACCTTCCAAATATATGCCAAATCCAACCACTTGTCACTGCTTCTCCTGTTCCCTCCCTAGTCTAATCCATCATCCTTGCTCACCTTGGCTACTGCAAGAGTCCCCTCGACATGCTTCCAGTCTGACCCCACAACAACCCACTTTCCACGAGAAGCCAAACTCATCTTTTAAAAATAGAAATCAAGACTTCCTTGGCGGTGCGGGAGTTGGGACTCTGAGCCTCCACTGTTGGGGGCGTGGGTTCGATCCCTGGTTGGGAACTAAGGTCCTGCATGCCTAATGGTGTGGTCAAAAAGAAAACCAGGAAAAAAAATAGAAATCAGATTCTGTCACTTGCCTGCTTTGGCTTCCCATAGCATTTAGAATAAAATCCAGACTTCTACCCGCAAAGCATGCCTTTCACTGCCGTGACTACCTTGGCAGCCTTCTGGGCACACCTTCCAGGCTCTGGGTAGCTGTTAACTCTGCCAGGCAGGCTCTTCTCTCAGATACCTGGATCGTTTACCCTCTCACTTCATTTGGAATCTGCTTCAATGAGACCCTCTGTGACCACACTGTCTAAATCAGGACCTCCGTTCTCAGACTTCAGTTCTCTTGCCCTGCCTTATTTTTTTTTCCTCTGTAGTGCATTTGATCAGGAATTTATTTATGTGTTTGTATTGATATATTGCCATCTACCCTAGTAGAAGGTAAGTTCCTTGATAGCACAGCTTTGCTGGGTTCACAGCTGTGTCCTCAGGCACCTAGGACAACACATGACATCATGTACTGTACATGGGGGATGTACATTCAGTATTGATTGAGCGAGTGAAACACATATTAAGTAGCCAACTCTGCTTCAGACATTATGCTGCAGGAAAGGAAAAAGAAACAAAGCATGGTTTCTGGCCTTGAGGGACTTGCCCTGGGTGGCAGACAGACACAGAAGTAATTCTGTGGTAGTGATATGACTGGGAGCTGGGGAGCTGGGGAAGCTGGTGCAAGAATCCCTCAGCTGTGCCCGCAGGAGTCGGGAAGTAACTGAAGGAACTGACATCTGAGATTATTCTTGAAGGATGAGCAGATGTTAGGCAGAGAAGAGTGGGAAGGGCAGGTGATGTATGGAAACTTAACATACAACAGCACAGAGCTGTGATAGGACCAAGATCTTGAATATGACCAACTGATTCAACTGATGGGAGAGTTGTATGAGAGGAGTTTGTACCGTGAGCTTTCAGCAGGCAATAATTTATTTCAGTCCCAGTCTCCAATTAATCATACAAATAGATCTTTATGGAAGCTCATTGGATCATCTTCATAGATGCTTCAAAGATATTGATGTAATTCAAAATCTATTTTTCATTTAAAAAGCACTTTATAAAATAAGAAATGATGGTATCTCCTTAACATGATCAAGTATAGGTATTACACCTAAAATTGAGCATCATGCTTGAGAGGGAAGTACTAGAATCCATGTTATGTCAGAAAGAATGAACACAAAGGTGCTTAACATTATACATTATTTTGAATGTACTATAGCCCATGCAGTACTCAGTCAGTTCAGTTCAGTCGTTCAGTCGTGTCCGACTCTTTGCGACCCCATCGACTGCAGCACGCCGGGCTTCCCTGTCCATCACCAACTCCCAGAGCTTGCTCAAACTCATGCAGTACTAGAGAAAGGATTTAAAAGCATAAAAAGTCAGAAGGGAGAAGTCAAACTGTGTTTGTAATTTGCAGGTGATACGATTGTGTACTTGGATTGTGTACTTAATTCTATGGATCAGCTGAAAAAATTGTAAACAATAACAGAACTCAATAAAGGTGGCTGAGTATCAATTTATTATGTAAAAAATGAACATTCTTCATGTATAAGATCAACAGCTAGCTAGATGGTATAATGGTAAAAAAAGATCTTACAACAGCAAAAAAAGGAAAATCTAAAAATAAGTGTAAGTATAAACAGAAATACATTATGCATATAAACACAGGTATTGAGTTTCACAAAGAATCTGTAAGATATAAATCTTTATCTTATAAATAAATGAAATTTTTTCATTCCCCTGAGATGCAGAGGAAAAAAAGATGTAAATAAGTGAAAAGACAATTCATGTTCTTATAAAGAAAATCTCAACATCAGAGATTTAACACAACCCTAATAAAAATAACAACAGAACTGTTTGTAACCACACAAGCTAATGCTGAAGTTCATGTGGAAAAAAATGTTTTTAATTAGGAATAGTCTAGAATTTTAAAAAAATGAGAAAAAATTGCTTTTTAGATATGAAAATATATTGCAAATATATTTATACATTTGAGTTGGGACGTTAATTAAATAGGTCCATGGTGGAGTATGGAGTCCAGGAATAATCTCAAATACATCTGAAAATTTAGGTTACGTTAAAAAAGGTGTCTCAGATCAGTGCAGTTAAACTTGACCATTCAATAAATGGTGCTGCAATGACAATAATAGCTGTCTGGGAAAAATGAAGTTTGTTGAAAACAGAAGCAGACTCACAGATTTTGAGAACAAACTAATGGTTGACAGGGGTGGAGTGGGGGAGGATGGGGGGAAGGGATAGTTGGGGAGAATGGGATGGATAGGTACACACTGCCATGTTTAAAATGGATAACCAACAAAGACCTACTGGATAGCACATGGAACTCTGCTCAATGTTGCATGGCAGCCTGGATGAGAGGGGAGTTTGGAGGAGAATGGACACATGTACACCTGTGGCTGAGTCTCTTCACCATTCACCTGAAGCTATTGTAACATTGTTTATTAATATCGCTTTGCTCCCTTGTGCTCTCTCAGTGGTGTCCTACTCTTTGCAGCCCCATGGACTATAGCCTACCAGGCTCCTCTGTCCATGGAATTTTCCAGGCAAGAATACTGGAGTGGGTTGCCATTTCCTCCTCCAAGGGATCTTCCTGAGCCAGGGATCGACTCCAAGTCTCTTGCATCTCCTGCATTGCAGGCGGATTCTTTACCAACTGAGCTATCAGGGAAGCCCCAGTGTTTTATACCAAGGTAAATTCTAATTGCCAAAGCCTTTGACTGTGTGGATCACAATAAACTGTGGAAAATTCTGAAAGAGATGGGAATACCAGACCATCTGACCTGTCTCTTGAGAAACCTGTATGCAGGTCAGGAAGCAACAGTTAGAACTGGACATGGAACAACAGACTGGTTCCAAATAGGAAAAGGAGTACGTCAAGGCTGTATATTGTCACTCTGCTTATTTAACTTATATGCAGAGTACATCATGAGAAATGCTGGGCTGGAAGAAACACAAGCTGGAATCAAGATTGCCGGGAGAAATATCAATAACCTCAGATATGCGGATGACACCACCCTTATGGCAGAAAGTGAAGAAGAACTAAAGAGCCTCTTGATGAAGGTGAAGGAGGAGAGTGAAAAAGTTGGCTTAAAGCTCAACGTTCAGAAAACTAAGATCATGGCATCTGGTCCTATCACTCCATGGGAAATAGATGGGGAAACAGTGGAAACAGTGTCAGACTTTACTTTTTTGGGCTCCAGAATCACTGCTGATGGTGACTGCAGCCATGAAATTAAAAGACGCTTACTCCTTGGAAGGAAGGTTATGGCCAACCTAGATAGCATATTTAAAAGCAGAGACATTACTTTGCCAACAAAAGTCCGTCTAGTCAAGGCTATGGTTTTTCCAGTGGTCATGTATGGATGTGAGAGTTGGACGGTGAAGAAAGCTGAGCGCCGCAGAATTGATGCTTTTGAACTGTGGTGTTGGAGAAGACTCTTGAGAGTCCCTTGGACTGCAAGGAGATCCAATCAATCCATCCTAAAGGAGATCAATCCTGGGTGTTCATTGGAAGGTCTGATGTTGAAGCTGAAGCTCCAATACTTTGGCCACCTCATGCGAAGGGTTGACTCATTGGAAAAGACCCTCATGCTGGGTAGGATTGGGGGCGGGAGGAGAAGGGGACAACAGAGGATGAGATGGTTGGATGGCATTACCGACTCAATGAACATGGGTTTGGGTAGACTCCGGGAGTTGGTGATGGACAGAGAGGCCTGGCGTGCTGCAATTCATGGGGTCGCAGAGAGTCGGACATGACTGAGCGACTGAACTGAACTGAACTGAAATTCTAATTGAATCGAAGACATACATTAAAAAAACAAAACAAAACTGGGCTTTGCTGGTGGCTCCGTGGTAAAGAACCCGCCTGCCAGTGCAGGAGACACAGGTTTGATCCCTGATCCGGGAAGATCCCACTTGCTACAGAGCAACTAAGCCTGTGAGCCACAACTATTGAGCCTATGCTCTCAAGCCTGGGAATCACAACTACTGAAGCCCAGGTGCCCTAGAGCGCATGCTCCAAAACAAGAGAAGCCACCACAGTGAGAAGCCTGCACACTGCAACTAGAGAGTAGCCCCCCTCACCACAACTAGAAAAAATGTTGCACAACAGCGAACACCCAGCACAGCTGAAAATAAAATTAATTTTAATTTAAAAACCCAGAAGTACTATAAGAATTTAGGGGGTAATTGTTTATATTTCACAAGTGGGTAAAGCTTTTTTATTTATCATATACATGCTAAAAGCCTTAAAAAGAAAGCCATAAAATTAATCCAGTCACATTACAATGAAAAATTTTTGAAGGGCAAGCACCACTGCATACAAAAGCATGTGACAAATTAGGAAAAATATTTTGCAAGTCATTATAAGAGAAAAGGCAGATTTCTCTAATATATGAAGAGCCTCTACAAGACACTAAGAAAAAAGACCATCAATGCAATTGAAAAAAATAAGTTTAACAGGGAATTTACTTCCGAGGGCATATAAGTAGCTGCTCATAAATGTATTAAATATACTAAAATGAATATATTTTTAAACTTTAAAGTATTTTTAAGCTTTAAAATGAATATATTTTTAAATTTTAAAGCTACAATGAAATGTTACTTTTACCTACCAAAGAGACAGATTTTTTTCCTTACAGTTTGATAACACTATCTATTAGCAAGACTGGATAAAGAAGTACTCTTGCACATTGCTGGTAGAAATTTAAATTGATACAATCTAAATGGAGAACAATTTGGCAATATCACCACTGCTAAAGCTTATATCATTTTAATGCTTATCTTCCCATCAGCCTTAGGGAAAAATATATGGATGTGCGAAATTACAAGGTTACACATTACAACCTTGTTTATAATAACAAGTCAAATGGCTATGAATAGAGAATTGGTTATATACATTATACTGTATTCTCATAGTTGAATTTTGGTTGTAACCAAAAAGCAAGGATTAGGAAATTTTCATATGTTGGTATGGGGTGAAGCTCCAAATATATTTTTGAGTAAAAGAGCAAGGTACCTAATAGTGGTATGTTAGGTTTTGTGTAAAAAAGGAGAAAGAGTTATCTATAAATGTATATATTTTTGCTTAAGTAGGCATAAGATTCTTCTAGAAGGTTATACAATTAACATGAGTTTCCTCCAAGAAATGGAACTGTGTGATTGGGATGGAGAGATTTAGGAAATTTGCACTATGTACCATTTGTACCTTTTGAAATTTGAACCAGCCAAAACAAACCAAAAAATTTTAATACTACTTTTGAAATCATTGTCAGAAGAAGCCAGTGTTACAAACAGCATGGATGAATCCTACAAATATAAGATGCAAACGAAGCCAGACATACACATTGCCATACCACCCCCCCCCGCTAGAAAAAAGTAGTATATTTTCTCATATATTTAAAACTAAAAAGGAAACAAAACAAATCTATGGTGGAAGAAGTTAGAATGGCTGTCATCCCTGGGTGGGGAAGATCCCCTGGAAAAGGGCATGGCAACCCACTCCAATATTCTTGCCTGGGAAATCTCATGGACAGAGGAGCCTGGCAGGCTACAGTTTGTGAGGTTGCTAAAGAGTCGAACATGATTTAGTGATTAAACAACCACAAATGTCTTGGTGTGGAGATAATGATTGGGACAGGGCAGGAAGGAGACTTCTGGGTGCTGCTAACATTCTTGATTTGGGTGGTGTTTACATGGGTAACTTGAAAAAAATCATTGGAGTGTACTCTTATGGTTGATACATTTTTCTGCATGTGGACTATGCTTCATTTTTTAAAAAATTACCAAAAAGGAAAAAAATAAATCTTTAGGATTAGTTTCAGAAGCCTGCAGTAACAAAATACTACAAACTGATATTCTTAAAACTACAGAAGTTTATGTCTCATAGTTGCTTGAAGTTCAAAATCACGGTGACTGCAGAGCCATGTTCCCTCTGAAACTTGTAGGGAATATCTGTCTTTGCCTCCTCCTAGCTTCTTGTTGGTGCCCAGCAATCCTTGACATTCCTTGGCTGGTAGATGCATCACTGTAATCTCTGCCTCCATCCCACAGGGTGTTCTCTTCTGCCTTTCCACCTTTCCACCTTCTGCCTTTCTGAGTTCCTTTTATAAAAACACCACCGTACCCCAATGTGGTGGTGGTGGTGTTTAGTCTCTCAGTCATGTCTGACTCTTTCATGACCCCATGGACTGTAGCCCACCATGGCTCCTCTGTCCATGGGATTTTCCAGGCAAGATTACTGGAGTGGGTTGCCATTTCCTCCTCCAGGGAATCTTCCCTATCCAGGGATCAAACTTGCGTCTCTGCATCTCCTACATTGCAGGTGGAATATTACCGCTGAACCACTGGAGAAACCCACTCCAGTGTGACTTCATCTTAAATATTTACATCTGCAGTGATCCTATTTCCAAATAAAGTCTCATTCTGAGGTATTGGAGGTTAGGGTATCAACTTTTTGTTGTGGGACACAATCAGTTCATAACAAGAGTTAATGGAGAATTGTTAAAGAATGTTGGCATTTCTTTAGAAGTCTATTGTAATCCCATTTCAGTGACTGATTTGTGAAGTGTACCATTATTGAGCTCTTTGGTGAAGAAGCAACCCAGTACTTTGTCTGCTAAGGGTGTCTCTCCTTGGGAATCATTCAGCTGCTGGAGGAAAAAGAAAAAAAGGCCTAGTCCACTCACTAACTGCTGACAAGTGAAAAGAAAATAAACAAGGAGCCTTGGGGGGTCCTTTGGTAGCCTCCTTCTTGGCTGTACGTTCTGTAGAACTAAGGGCTGAACCCTAATAGATTACAGCTTGGCACACAGTGACTATCCATCTTCATCACTGAGCAATAATGCAGATCTGGAGTTGGGCATTTTTTAAAGGCCACCTCATTTTTCATATTTACTCCAAGGACCCTATAGAGCCCTCATTTTTCTATGGGTACAGGTTTTATTTTTCTATCGAAGAGTCAACCAGTTTCCAAATGAGTAACAGACCCAGAGTGTGGTGTGTGGCTTCCCTTTTGGTTGTACATCCAGATCACCCTTGAGATATAATTAATCCTGCAATTCTCACCACCATTGAAGTTATTTTTCTAGTTTAATGAAATGATTATTTGGTTGTCACTGGTTTCTAGTGTGTGTTCAAAAAGTGTTGGTTAGCCAAAGGGAGGAAAACAGAACAACATTAAGCCACTTAACTGTTGAAGGAGGCTTTTAATCGTTCAAAATTCAACCATTCGAGGACAGATAAAATCTGTCTATGCTAGAAAAACATTAGAATAGTGGTTGCCTTAGGCAGGTGTCGGGGGATTAACGGGGATGGGGAATCTTTCTGGGGTGATGATTATATTCTGTAGCTTGATAAGGTTCAGATTACACAGTTATCTACATTTATCAAAACTCAGTGAGTATGAAATGATTTGTACATTTCATTGAATGTAAATTATACCTCAGAAGAGAAAAACTATAAACAAATTTTGAACTCTAGCAAGTGATATGTCTGTTAAAGTATTTAGGGGAAAGTGTGCCAATGTTGGCAATTTATACTTTGATATGCACTCACATGGATTGACAGATGGATAGAGAAATGGATATAGATGCTTATTATAATGTAATAAGCATAATAAAATGCTTATTGAAGCATTTAGATATGGGTATATAGGTGTTCAATGTAAAATTCTTTACACTTTTACACTCTTCTTCTACCCACCCCTAATTTTATACTTATCAGCCCTGTGGAAATTAAATGTCAAGAAAAGGGCCTAATTTCGGAGCAAAAAATTCTCTCCATATTCTTCCCCATGACCCCCTTTCTCCTTAATTTTTTCCAATACAATATATTAATAGTAGAAACCTAGGAGTCAGAAATACTTAGGTTCTCCTGTGTCTGTTGCTGAATATTTCTCTAATCTTGAGTAGATTACTTTGAGCCTAGATTTCCACTATTGTAAAAGGAGAGAATTCAATCAAGTGATCTACAAATCCCTTCTAGTACTGGAATGAAACTTTGCTTAGTTTTTTTTAACTGTGTCTTCCTGTATTATCTTTTGGGCGATCAGCTGTAATGAAATCTTGAATCCAGACCCTGGCATACTCTAGAAGGAATAACTCCCTTTCCCAACAAGACACACTCTCTGCTAGGAGCTCATTTTAAATAATGCTAAAGATTTTAGTCCCAGTGAATATTCCGTCTGCTCCTCCATCTTAGCCAGACTTGAAGTTAATCGAATATTTAAGGCATTCAAGAGAGGAAAGCCATGATGTCTTACATCTCTTCCAAAAATATCAGTGAAAGCAGAGAAGAAAGTGATTTTTCTATGTGTAGATCTGTATGTTTTGTTTCACTTGGGCTTCTCCCTAGGTGAAAAGTTCATTTAAATACTGATTATGGAAAGAGGCTATCAATTACTAGTCAGGTATTTCCCCAAGGACTGAAAGCAAAACAGAGTAAATATGCCTATTGGGATGTGTCTATTTCCATTCTCAGGGTATAACAGAACTCCAAGGAAGGAACAATTTGGTGTGTCACAATATAGAAACAACCCAGAGAGAATAATTTGATAAACTTTGAATCTCTTCGTGTGCTACTTACTCAACTAGATTACCAAAGACAGAGACTCAGCTTTCATCATGTGGATCCTTTGGCAGGTCTAACTACCTGAGGAGTAATTATACAGACATAGTCATGCCAGATGTAAATTATATACTGATTGTAGCTGTCTCTGTGCTGTATCATTTCCATAGCTTCTGTTTCTGTGTTTGCGTATTCTGGCCCGTATATCTACATATTTTCTCCCTTCACTTCACTGCAAACCAAATGAGTAGTGGGACTACTTAAATAATGAAAGAGGCTAATTATCAAGGACTTGACTTTACCAATGTACTCAGGTTGGAGATGTTTTTGGTGAGGAGAGCATGGGCAAGCCATCTGATTTGGTCCATTATTATATTTTCAATTATCTTTGGTGCTCAGAGACATTAATGTAGCTGAGGATGACATAGCAAATTACCACAGCTCTCTAACCTTTTAAATTGCCACTGTTGTAATCTGTAATTATAGAAATCAGTGTGAGGATTGTGGCACTGCATAAGTATCTTTCTTGATACTTTATTGCTGAATGAATTATTAATCAGAATCAGTCTTGTATAGTATTTGCAGCAACTCTGAAGAATAATGTGTAATTAAATTTCATTATTCCTATTTTTGTGCTAATGTTTTATGATGTTGTAATTGATAATTAATTGGCCAGAAATTCACACAGTACTTGGTAGTTTCAGGTGGCTGGAAAATGTTCAGCATGCTGAGTTCATTAACTAAGTAATGATCATTCTGTAAAGATCATATAGTCCAGTCCAATCTGATGAAAAAACTTTTGAAATTGTTATATTAAATCATTAAGCTTTTCAGTGTTTCTTTAAAATAAAGTAATAACTGTGAGCACATATGAGTAATTAAGAAATCTTAATAGATTTCAAATCTGGTCAATTTTAAGTAATCAGATGTTGATTATGACTATCAGTCTTAATACTCTGGATTCAGTTGGTATGCTTTTCTATATATCAGTTTCCATTCTAATTAGGCAACCAACAGTCTCCATATAACCACAATTTTAAAAAGAGAATAACAGTGCTACAGTCTGAAAAGCCATTTCCCTCTGCCTTTAAAGAGTATAACCCACATCTTTATAGACAAAGTCTGGTGTAATCTTCTTTTCCAATTGTCCAAGCTGCTAAATGGTTTTCCTCCGCACAGACACAGAGAATTTAAAATCTGAAAGCATTATGAACTTTTCGTTGACTGGCATTCTAACGAAGAAATCCTGGTGTGAGTCTCTTTTGGTATCCTTTGCAACCTAGGTAACCAGCCAACGTTCAGAATCTAAGAATGTCTTTCACTCAGCCTGAGTTCTGTTGAAAAGAAACATTGTCAGGCATTTTATGTGAACTTCTGCTGTGCCATTTTATTTGACTTTTTTTTTTTAAAGAAGGTAATACTTTTTTCTGGTTTTCAAGTGTCTTCTTGAAAGACATACAAGAAACATACAAGTTTTAAAAAAAATAGGTGAACATCTTTTTCCTTTCCAAAGAATTTTGAAGACATTGTGATAGGAAACTTTACAATGCATGTGCTATTTTTCAATCAGTTCTTTTCTAAGCTGGTCAGAAAACTATCCACCGGGGACTGTTCTTGGGAATTGCTGGGCAAATACACCTCTACTTTCCCAGAAAGATTATGAGTGGTTTATTTTCACATTGGTTGCCTTGACTCCAGTGTCTTACAACTCCAAATGATAAATTATTAAAGAGGAGTTTGTCATCAGACCACTGTGAGTGGCACTAAGGCGCATTCCTGTAGCTTCTGGGAGCAAGTTGCTCAGTGGCCTTTGTCTGATGCTAGAGCGAGCATCAGAAACCTTCCTCTCACTGTCTTCTCTCAATTCCAGGCCCTCCAGAGTGATGCATGATCCCAGAGCAGCCAGTACCCAGGAGGTGAGCCTGCTGAGCTCAGTCATACTCTCAAAACATAGTCCTGGGGATGCAGTTGAGAGTCCTGTGTGACCATCATCTCTTGAGGGTTTGGCAGCCTACGTGCTGCTGAAAGGGAGGGCTTCATTGGTCGTCTCTTTGGCAGTTTGAGATTAGAGGCTGTGAACTTAGGGAGAGAAATCAGAGACATCGTGCTTTTACCAGGCTAGAAGAGCTAAATTACGCTCTGCGGGAATCCACCTTGTACTGATTCAGTGGACAAAGAATATGTTTCAGGGAAGAACCCACCTGCCAGTGAAGGAGACATTAGAGATGTGGGTTTGATCCCTGGGTCGGGAAGATCCCCTGTAGCAGGGCACAGCAACCCACTCCAGTATTCTTGCCTGGGGAATCACATGGACAGAGAAGCCTGGCAGGCTACAGTCCATGGGGTCGCATAGAGTCAGACACGGTTGAAGCGACCTAGCAACACAATGCACACACACAGGAAGCTCAGTGCGATACTCTGCAACAACCTAGAGAGGTGGGATAGGGTGAGGAGTGGGAAGGGAGGTTCAAGAGGGAGGGGATATATGTATGCTTGTGATGGATTCATGTTGTTGTATGACAGAGGCCAACAAAAATTGTAAAGCAATAGCCCTCCAATTAAAGACAAATTAAAAAGAAAAAAGAATATGTTGCACTGTTAGTGAATAGTTGGGGCCAGAAAGCTTGGAAATAAAACGCACTTAAGTCCCTTCCACTGAGAAAGTCTGCAAATGTTAACTTTTCCTTTACTGTGTCAACCTAGGCTTTTCCTATAGCTTTTTTTAAAAATGTATTTTTAATTGAAGGATAATTGATTTACAGTATTGTGTTGGTTTATGCCACACATCAACATGAATCAGCCATTGGTATGCATATGTCCCCTCCCTCCCACCTCTCTAGGTTGTGCAGAACTCCAGTTTAAGTTCCCTGAGGCACACAGCAGACTCGCACCGGCTATCTGTTTTACACATGGTAGTGTATATGTTTCCATGCTACTCTTTCCATTCGTCCCCTGTAGCTTTTTTACATTCCTGTTCTCTTGGTGTGTACCTTGGCGATTACAGCATTAGTTTCCTCTAACATTCACATTATTCAGAAGGGGCAGAGTTTTCTGTGGATAAATAGACAGGCAAGGCAGCCCGGTGGCTCAGAGAAGACAGACAGCTCCAGAGAGCATAGGAAGATGTGAGAAGAAGCAGGTTTGAAGGAAACCTCACCGAAAACAAAAGCAGCACCAAGTCGAGCAGGAGGATGGAGAGGCAGGCAGCTGGCTGGGGGTGGGCTTTGAGGAGGTGGTCAGGGAGGCCTTCCTGAGAACAGGACATCCGAGCAGAGGCTGGAAGGGCATCAGGGAGTGAGCCAACACATTCACATCTCAAACAGCCTCATGGGAGGCAGGTTTATCCTCCTTTCATATATAAGGAGATGAGAACTTACGTGAGCTGTCCCTGTCCTCCAACTCTAGGAAGTGGCAGGGGACCTTCCTGGTTTGTAGGGCTGCCTTGAATGAGCTGCCCTGGAGGTTAAAAGGCAGGTTCCCACCCCACTCCAGTTATCCTAAATCCACACAATGAATGAACTCATAATTCCAAGAGATAGGATGGCAGCTAGGCAAGTCTAAGTTATGTAGGCAGGACTGGAAATAGGAGATGCTGATGTGCAAAAGGGACCAGGGAGGTACACCCTACTGGATATAAGAGAGAGAAACAACAAGGAGCTACTGTATAGCACAGGGAACTGTATTCGGTATCTTTCTGTCTTTGTGGCTGTTCTGGGTCTTCATTGCTGCGTGGGCTTTTCTCCAGCAGCAGTGAACGGGGGTTGTTCTCTGGCTGTAGTGCTTCAGCTTCTCATCGTGGTGGCTTCTCTTGTTGTGGCGCGCTGTCTCTAAGTCACATGGGCTCCAATAGTTGGAGCATGTGGGCTCAGTAGTTGTGGTTCCTGGGCTCTAAAACACAAGCTCAATAATTGTGGCTCATGGGCTTACCTGCTCAGTGGCATATGGAATCTTCCTAACACAGAGATCGAGCCTGTGTCTCCTGCATTGGCAGGTGGATTCTTTACCACTGTGCCACCAGGGAAGTATTGTATTCACTTCAGTTCAGTTCAGTCGCTCAGTAGTGACCAACTCTTTGCGACCCCGTGGACTGCAGCATGCCAGGCTTCCCTATCCATCACCAACTCCCAGAGCTTACTCAAACTCATGTCCATTGAATCAGTGATACCATCCAACCATCTCATCCTCTGTCGTCTCCTTCTCCTCCCACCTTCAATCTTTCCCAGCATCAGGGTCTTTTCCAATGAGTCAGTTCTTTGCATCAGGTGGCCAAAGTGCAGGAGTTTCAGCTTCAGCATCAGTCCTTCCAATGAATATTCAGGACTGATTTCCTTTAGGATGGACTGGTTGGATCTCCTTGCAGTCAAGGGACTCTCAAGGGACTCTCAAGAGTCTTCTCCAACACCTCAGTTCAAAAGCATCAATTCTTCAGCGCTCAGCTTTCTTTATGGTCCAACTCTTACATCCATACATGACTACTGGAAAAACCACAGCTTTGGCTAGACAGACCTTTGTCGGCAAAATAATGTCTCTGCTTTTTAATATGCTGTCTAGGTTGGTCATAACTTCTCTTCCAAGGAGCAAGCATCTTTTAATTTCATGGCTGCAGTCACCATCTGCAGTGATTTTGGAGCCCCAAAAATAAAGTCTCTCAGTTTCCATTGTTTCCCCATATGTTTGCCATGAAGTGATGAGACCAGATGCCATGATCTTAGTTTTCTGAATGTTGAGTTTTAAGCCAAGGCTTTTTCACTCTCCTCTTTCACTTTCATCAAGAGGCTGTTTAGTTCTTCTTCTTCGCTTTCTGCCATAAGTGTGGTGTCATCTGCATATCTGAAGTTATTGGTATTTCTCACGGAAATCTTGATTCCAGCTTGTGCTTCATCCAGTCCAGCATTTTGCATGATGTACTCTTCTTATAAGTTAAATGAGCAGGGTGACAATATGCAGCCTTGATGTACTCCTTTCCCAATTTGAAACCAGTTTGTTGTTCCATGTCCAGTTCTAACTGTTGCTTCTTGACCTGCATACAGATTTCTCAGGAGGCAGGTCAGGTGGTCTGGTATTCCCTTCTCTTGAAGAATTTTCCACAGTTTGCTGTGACCCACACAGTCAAAGGCTTTGGCATAGTCAATAAATCAGAAGTAGATGTTTTTCTAGAACTCTCTCACTTTTTCGATGATCCAATGGATGTTGGCAATTGGATCTCTGGTTCTTCTGCCTTTTCTAAATCCAGCTTGAACATCTGGAAGTTCACAGTTCACGTACTGTTGAAGCTTGGCTTGGAGAATTTTGAGCATTACTTTGCTAGCGTGTGAGATGCGTGTAGTTGTGCAGTAGTTTGAGCGTTCTTTGGCATTGCCTTTCTTTGGGATTGGAATGAAAACTGACCTTTTCCAGTCCTGTGGCCACTGCTGAGTTTTCCAAATTGCTGGCCTATTGAGTGCAACACTTTCACAGCATCATCTTCGAGGATTTGAAATAGCTCAACTGGAATTCCATCACCTTCACTAGCTTTGTTCGTAGTGATGCTTCCTAAGGCCCACTTCATTTCACATTGCAGGATGTCTGGCTCTAGGTGAGTGATCACACCATCGTGGTTATCTGGGTCATGAATATCTTTTTTATATAGTTCTTCTGTTATCCTTGCCACCTCTTCTTAATATCTTCTGCTTCTGTTAGGTCCATACCATTTCTGTCCTTTATTGTGCCCATCTTTGCATGAAATGTTCCCTTGGTATCTCTAATTTTCTTGAAGAGATCCCTAGTCTTTCCCATTCTATTGCTTTCCTCTATTTCTTTGCACTGATAACTGAGGAAAGCTTTCTTATCTCTCCTTGCTATTCTTTCTTTGGAACTCTGCATTCAAATGGGTATATCTTTCCTCTTCTCTTTTGCCTTTCACTTTTCTTCTTTTCACAGCTATTTGTAAGGCCTCCTCTGACAACCACTTGGCCTTTTTGCATTTCTTTTTCTTGGGGATGGTCTTGATCACTGCCTCCTGTACAATGTCACAAATGAATAACCTATAGTGGAAAATAATCAGAAAAAGAATAGGTATACATATATGAGGTGATGGAATTCCAGTTGAGCTATTTCAAATCCTCGAAGATGATGCTGTGAAAGTGTTGCACTCAATAGGCCAGCAATTTGGAAAACTCAGCAGTGGCCACAGGACTGGAAAAGGTCAGTTTTCATTCCAATCCCAAAGAAAGGCAATGCCAAAGAACGCTCAAACTACTGCACAACTACACGCATCTCACACGCTAGCAAAGTAATGCTCAAAATTCTCCAAGCCAAGCTTCAACAGTACGTGAACTGTGAACTTCCAGATGTTCAAGCTGGATTTAGAAAAGGCAGAAGAACCAGAGATCCAATTGCCAACATCCATTGGATCATCGAAAAAGTGAGAGAGTTCTAGAAAAACATCTACTTCTGATTTATTGACTATGCCAAAGCCTTTGACTGTGTGGGTCACAGCAAACTGTGGAAAATTCTTCAAGAGAAGGGAATACCAGACCACCTGACCTGCCTCCTGAGAAATCTGTATGCAGGTCAAGAAGCAACAGTTAGAACTGGACATGGAACAACAAACTGGTTTCAAATTGGGAAAGGAGTACATCAAGGCTGCATATTGTCACCCTGCTCATTTAACTTATAAGAAGAGTACATCATGCAAAATGCTGGACTGGATGAAGCACAAGCTGGAATCAAGATTTCCGTGAGAAATACCAATAACTTCAGATATGCAGATGACACCACACTTATGGCAGAAAGCGAAGAAGAAGAACTAAACAGCCTCTTGATGAAAGTGAAAGAGGAGAGTGAAAAAGCCTTGGCTTAAAACTCAACATTCAGAAAACTAAGATCATGGCATCTGGTCTCATCACTTCATGGCAAACATATGGGGAAACAATGGAAACTGAGAGACTTTATTTTTGGGGCTCCAAAATCACTGCAGATGGTGACTGCAGCCATGAAATTAAAAGATGCTTGCTCCTTGGAAGAGAAGTTATGACCAACCTAGACAGCATATTAAAAAGCAGAGACATTATTTTGCCGACAAAGGTCTGTCTAGCCAAAGCTGTGGTTTTTCCAGTAGTCATGTATGGATGTAAGAGTTGGACCATAAAGAAAGCTGAGCGCTGAAGAATTGATGCTTTTGAACTGAGGTGTTGGAGAAGACTCTTGAGAGTCCCTTGAGAGTCCCTTGACTGCAAGGAGATCCAACCAGTCCATCCTAAAGGAAATCAGTCCTGAATATTCATTGGAAGGACTGATGCTGAAGCTGAAACTCCTGCACTTTGGCCACCTGATGCAAAGAACTGACTCATTGGAAAAGACCCTGATGCTGGGAAAGATTGAAGGTGGGAGGAGAAGGAGACGACAGAGGATGAGATGGTTGGATGGTATCACTGATTCAATGGACATGAGTTTGAGTAGGTTCTGGGAGTTGGTGATGGATAGGGAAGCCTGGCGTGCTGCAGTCCATGGGGTTGCAAAATGTCAGACACGATCGAGCAGCTGAACTTACTGATACATATATGTATGTCTGAATCACTTTGCTGTACATCTGAACATTCTAAATTAATTATTCTTTGATTTTAAAAACTGTTCATTTTCTCTCCATTTCTTTTTTTTACATTTTTAAACTTTTAATTAGAGGATAATTACTTAACAATATTGTGATGGTTTTTGCCATACATCAACATGAATCAGCCATAGGTATACATATGCCCTCTCCCTGTTGAACTCCTTTCTCGCTTCCCTCACCATCCCACCCCTCTAGGTTGTCACAGAGCACTGGCTTTGGGTTCCCTGAGTCTTACATCAAACCTCCACTGGCTATCTGTTTTACAAATGGTAACATATATGTTTCAATGCTGTCCTCTCAAATCAGCCCACCCTCCCATTCCCCCACTGTGTCCAAGTCTGTCCTTTATGTCCATGTCTCCTGTGCTGCCCTGCGAATAGGATTGTCAGTGCTATCTTTCTAGATTCCTTATATGTGTGTTAATATACAATATTTTTCTTTCTCTTTCTGATTTACTTCACTCTGTGTAATAGGCTCTAGGTTCATTCACCTGATTAGAACTGACTCAAATGCATTTCTCTGTATAGTTGAGTAATATTCCATTGTATACATGTAACATAACTTCCTTCCTTATCCACTCATGGATAAGGACAATGGACATCTTGGTTGCTTCCATGTACTGGCTATTATAAATAGTACTGCAGTGAACATTAGGGTACGGTGTGTCTTTTTCAATTATGGTTTCCTCATGGTATATGCCCAGTAGTGGAATTTCTGGGTCATATGGTAGTTTATTCCTAGTTTTTTTTTTAAGGAATCTCCATACTGTTTTCCCCACCAACAGTGTAAGAAGGTTCCCTTTTCTCCATACCCTCTCTAGCATTTATTGTTTGTAGACTTTTTGATGATGGCCATTCTAACTGGTGTGAGATGATACCATATTGTAGTTTTGATTTGCATTGTAGCGCAGTTGGTAAAGAATCTGCCTGCAATGCAGAAGACCTGGGTTCGATTCCTGGGTCAGGAAGATCCCCTGGAGAAGGAAATGGCAACCCACTCCAGTATTCTTGCCTGGAGAATCCCATGGACAGAGGATCCTGGCAGGCTATAGTCCATGGGGTTGCAAGAGTCGAACACGATTTAGTGACTCAACCACCAATAATGAGTGATGTTGAGCGTCTTTTCATATGTTTATTAGCCATCTGTATGTCTTCTTTGGAGAAATGTCTGTGTAGGTCTTCTGCCCACTTTTTGATTGGGTTGTTTATTTTTCTGGTATTGAGCTGCATGAGCTTCTTGTATATTTTTCCTAACACCATACATGAAAACAAACTCAAAATGGATTAAGACCTAAGTGTAAGACCAGAAACTTAAAACTCTTAGGTGAAAATATAGGCAGAACACTCTCTGACATAAATCAGAGCAAGATCCTCTATGACCCATGTCCTAGAGTAATGGAAATAAAAGCAAAAATAACCAAATGGGACCTAATTAAACTTAAAAGCTTTCATACAATGAAGGAAACTGTAAGAAAGGTGAAAAGACAACCCTCAGCATGGGAGAAAATAATAGCAAATAAACCAACTGACAAAGAATTAATCTGCAAAATATACAAGCAGCCCATGTAGCTCAATACCAGAAAAAAAAAATTTTTTTTAAGGATAAGCTGTCGTCAATCTGGGAATGAAAAGTGGATGGAAACAGTTGGCACGTTGAGAGAGAAGAGCTAATTTTATTGGCCACATACTGCATACGAATGAGTGAATTAATGAACAGACATACACGTGGAATGTTTTCATCCTCATGAGCCTGCAGGGCAGGTGTTCTTTATCATACCCTTTTTGTACAAATCAGAAGAATGAGGCACAAAAAAGTTATGTGCTGATGGAGGTTGGGCCAGAAATGAGTGGCAGAATCAGGATTCCAAGCAGGCAGGCTGGCTATTGAGGCCATGTCCTCAACCACTGCACTGTCCTGCTTCTGTTAACCCTGCTGATACAGTGCTTAGTGCGTGCCTACTATATACTCCAGGAATTGCTCCAAGCACTTGGTGTTTTTGCTTTAGCTTGCTTGCTCCTCACGACAACTAGATTACAGATGAGGGATCCCCACAGAAAGCTTCTAGTCAGCATGCAGATGCCAGCAGACTGGCTCCGCAGCCTGGCTGGCCACTGCTACACCCACTGTCTCTCAAGATGCAGGAGGGTTCTGATTTGTATGAAACATGCAAAAGGTTTCAAAGAGAGAAAACTGGAAAAGCCTGTCGTAGAAGGTGGACTGTTCAAAGCTCATCCTTCTAACAAGCATTGATGGGATGGAATCTTTTGGAAACTTTGTTAGATGAGAATCAGTACAAGCCTCCCCTCATCTGCCAGATGCCTTCTCTTGGCATGAGGGAGAAATATATCAGGGTTAAGTGCCCAGCAGAGCAGACACTCTTGATATTAATAATATAATCATGTGTACCACCATAATCATGTGTAGAATTAGTCACATGGTGGTGAGGATTGTTCCTGATGCAAACAGAAAACTTTCTGCTTCTCAGAAAGCTCTCAAATCTGCTGCCCAATGCACGCTCATCATGGATGTTAGAGACGGAAGGCTGCAGTGACGTCATGGTCAAAGTTGCCAGAAAACACCAGATCCCACACATTATTACATCATTTTCTCACAGGCCATGGATGGAAATCAGGCAAATTGGGCTTTCCCCAGGTTTAATTAAACAGGAGGATCTAGCAAACAAAGACATACCTCACTCTTCATGCAGTTTGGGTTTGCCTCGATATAAGAAACTCTTATTCTGTGCAGAATTACAAACTATTTATAATGTACAAGGAAATTTATTTTCCTTTCATAATTATAGTTTCCATGTGTGAAGTGTTTACTATAAAACAAAGACCGTCTTAAATACCTTATTGAACTAGTTGCATAGCTCCATATAGTCAGTTGCTGAGTCGTGTCCGACTCTTTGTGACTCCGTGGACTATAGCCTGCCAGGCTCCTCTGTGCATGAAATTCTCCAGGCAAGAATACTGGACTGGGTATTCCCTTCTCCAGGGGATCTTCCTGAACCAGGAATCAAACCCAGGTCTCCTGCATTGCAGGTGGATTCTTTACTGTCTGATCCACCAGGGAAGCTCAAATATCTTATTGCTTCATCTCATTGAATCTTCACATATTCATTTTGCAGATGGAAAAACCAAGGATTACGGAGTCTAATTGGGTACGTTAATTAATGTACCCAATGTCCCACAGCCAGGAGGTGGGAGAGCAGAAACTCAAATGGAGGGCCCTCTATCAGGGTTGGAAGGAGAAATAGGAATCAGGCACACTGTAGAATCAAGAAAGCACTGGGACAGAAAGAAAAATACTGTCTGCTATCATTTATACATAGAATCTAAAAAATACAACAACCTAGTGACTATAACAAAAAAGAAGCAGACTCACAGATACAGGGAACAAGCTCTAGTGGTTAACAGTGGGGAAGGAAGGGGCAATAGGAATAGGGAAGTAAGTGATACAAACTACTAGGTGTAAAATAAGCTACCAGGCTATATTGTACAACACAGGGAATATCACCAATATTTTATAATAACTATGAATGAAGTATAACCTCTAAAAATCATGAATCACTGTATTGTACATCCATAATTTATATAATATCGTACATCAACTATACTTCTATTTTAAAAAAAGAGAGAGAGAGATCTTACCCAGAACCCAAAACAAAAAGGAAAGAAAAGAAAGTAGTGAGTAGTCTCTACCTTCTGACGCTTCTGGATGCTTCTCTGGTACCATCTGGTCATACCTCTTCCTTTCCGTTTGGAGAGAGGGTATTTTCTCCTCCATGGCAGTGCAAATCTGACTTTTTACAATGAGTGAGTTAGAACAAAATCTCTTCCTAACAGACTCTTCTGTATCTGAGGCATATCTTTCTCATCATGCTGAGAAGCTGCCAAGGACAGGACAGGGACCTAGAAGGCTCCAAGCACATCCTTTCCCCCATCTCTCTTCACTGACCTCCTGCCATTCCCGCATCCTCCCAAGAGAGCACTTCACCTGTGTGTTCATATTCCAGCTCCGTTTGATCTCCTTCTCGGTGACAGATGGTCCAAGTGTTTTTATTACCTGATGTGGGATTTAACAGACTGCCAAGCAATGGTCTTAGCTTCATGGTTTTAATCATTTTGAAATGGAAAAACAGGAGTGAGGGTGCCCAGGCTTTAGTGGAAAATCCACCGACCATTTCCAAAGCGTCTCCCGAAAGGACCCTCAAACCATATGACTCCTCTGCTTTGATGCCTTGATTGGGCGCTGCTGCCATGGGTGCCAAGTTTTGTTCTTAGTTACCAGCTGAATCGTCTTGCAATCTAAATTCATCCATGCCAGCCTGCATCTCTGCAAAGAAGACAATATTTCAGAACAGAATCACATTGTCCAAAAGATACCAGTGCATGAAAGAAGCAAGTTTCCTCTTATTCAGAACCTTTTCTATGAAAGCTGTCTTTCTGCCAAGCCACAGAAACTCAGTTCTGTTTTCTTTCCCACCTGTAAACAGCATAACCTCTCAGGAAGCTGAACAGCCATTGCTAGAGATCACAGGGATGAACAGCCACATAACTGTAGATGTTCTTTATGTACAGGCAGACCTTTCTGTCAAAAGTGCATCTGGAGGTGAGCCTGCCCCCACTCCCTGCCCCGAGAAAGAGTTAGGTTTGATGATTCCTTCTCTAGCTAGCACTATGCTTCCTGATCAGATGATTTTACTTTTGGCAACTTACACGTTTTAGCACCTACAAGCAGTAACTAGCACAGAAAACTAGCCCAGGAAACAATGGCTTTGTTAACATGGTTTCTTCACATCAAAAACCAAGCCCAGCGTTGTCACTGACCTGGTGAGTAAACTTCTGAAATGAATGACACGGTTATCTATTGAAACTAATTCAAGGAGCAAAATTTTTAAATGATGACACTTAAATATTCTTTTTTCCTTTTCTGCCCCCTCTCTCTCTCATTTCTCCTCCCTTTTTTCCTTCCCTCCCTCTCTCTCCCTTTTCTTTCTGCCACCCCTTTAATCAGATTTGAAGTCCACTAATTACTGAGTTCAGTTTTTTGACAGTCTGAGATCTGACAGTAATGCTAAAGTTGGAATTAGACAGACTCGCAGGCTCCCTTTGTTTCTGCATTTGACTATCAGTTGTCTTTTCTTAGTCTTTGATTCTCTGTTGTGAGTTTTGACTTGGTGCTTCTCTAAGACAGAATAATTTCTGTCAAGTTCTGGGAACTCCCCTCCCACCCGATGGAGAAGTTTTGGGGGGGGGGAATGCGCGCCCCGTGTCGAACTGTGCACTGGGTACAAATCTGCAGCACCTTCTATTAAAACGTAAAATGATCCGTTGAGTCATCCTCTCTCTGGTTTGACTCAGATGCTTTATGGTGCACTTTGCATGTCATTTCTCTGTAATGATTTCCCCATGGAGAAGGGTGTCTGATAGAATCCAGGCAGACTGAAGATTGCTCTGAGTCAAATGGATCTTTTATTCTTTGAGTATTAACCCTTATCACTCAGTTTCCCGTTCTTGCATTTTCCCTGAAGGAACCTTAATGAAGTAAATAGGTTCCACCACCCTCATTTAGCGTCCTAATCACTGTTCATAATTTCTTCTCACATTAGCAGCGTGAGGCTCTAGGGTCATATTTCTCTGGCTGGAAGGGAACACCAGGAGAGATGCCCTGATAGAGAAAAATGGAGAAGGGAAATGACTTCTTTCTGTCCTCTAACTCCTAATGTACAAGAAGCAAATGCTAATAGGAAGCAGAGATTGATGTATGAGAAATGAATATAAATGGAGAACACAGATACAAAGAAGTAGGAACGGAGACAAACTGTAAGTGACAAGATAGCCAAGGGTAGGAATGGATCTACCCCAGTGGAATAAATGAGGGCTTCGGCTATACCCTTAGCTGGGAGCTGGCCACAAAAGAACCAAAAGCAGGCATCAAAATATAGAAAAGACGAGCAGAGGAGGTGATGGCAGAGTCGCATACTTCCAATCTACCCATTCCTAATTCAGCACTTCCTCTCTGCCCACACTCTTCCCTTACCCTCACCTCACCGTCACCCAAACCCCACTGATAATTGTTTATCATTTTTTAAATTGGAATATAATTGCTTTACCGTGTTGTATTAGTTTCTGCTGTACAACAGTGTGAATCAGCTATATATATACGTATATCCATTCCCTCTTTAAGCCTCCCTCCAAGCCCCCACATCCCACCCCTCTAGGTCATCACAGAGCACCAAACTCAGCTCCCAATGCTATACAGCGGCTTTCCACTAGCTATATATTTTACACATGACAGTGTATATAGTGGGTTTCCCTGGTGGCTCAGAAGGTAAGTAATCTGCCTGCAATGCAGGAGACCCAGCTTGATCCCTGGGTTGGGAAGATCCCCTGGAGAAGGGAATGGCAACCCTCTCCAGTATGCTTGCCTGGAGAATGTCAGTGCTACTTTCTCAATTTGTCCCACTCCCTACTTGCCTTACCGCTTTGGGTCCACAGGTCCATTCTCTATGTCCATGTCTCCATTCCTGCTCTGAAAATAGGTTCATCAGTACCACTTTTCTAGATTCCATATATGTGAGTTATAGTATGATATTTGTTTTTCTCCTTCTGACTTACTTGACTCTGTATGAGAGAATAATTGTGTATCTTGAACAGTCTGGCATGGAATCCCTTTCCCCCATTGATTTCAAAGCATGTAATTCTTTCATCTCCTTTTTGAAATGACAGTATATGTTCTATGTGATTGCTAAATCCAAATCATAGCCTCCTCCTGGCCCCCGAACAGCTTGACATCACTATTGTGTCACCTGACATCACTGGGTGGGGATTCCGATAGGAGGAGCTGATGGACACCCCACTTGATTCCAAAGCTACAGTTTCTGAGAACCCATCCTGCACACCACAACCCTCTTTGAGGGGAGCAGGGTGAGAAGAGAGTAAGGTGTTGAACCATTGTTCAGTCCCAGTGGGCACTGCATCCCATTGATATGAACAGATTGGCCCTTGATTCATCCTTCCTTTGGGTTGACTTGTTTTTAAGGAGAAAAAGTTCAGATTGTTTTGGGGAAAGTCTTCCTTTCTTGTTCATCTTTCCCAAAAGTTTTGTGGTGGTATTTCTCCATTCCAACCAACTATGTTATTTTGAGCATCTCTAACTTCCAAAAAAAAAAAAGATCCAAAAAAAAAAAGATTTTTCAAGACTGTACTTAGAAAAGCTCACATTTCAAGTTTTTCTTAAACTTTCTATACTTTCACAGAACCATTGAAATTAAAACTAGAAATATCTTGCAGGTCACCTAGTCCATTTCCTCATTTTATAGATAAGGAAGTGGAAGTGCATTGAAGTGATTGGGTTTTCACAGAGAGAAGATGAAACATGACATCTCTCAAAAGAGGCTTGTTCGGAAACAAGCCTGTTCTCAGATGTCTCACCACCTCCTGAAGGGCCTTGTCCCTATATTCTGCCCAGTTTTGCAGATTCTTATTTAAAATGTCCAGTTAGATTTGATTGCCTTTAAGGTCCCTTCAGCTTGGAGAAGGAAATGGCAACCCACTACAGTATTCTTGCCTGGAAAATCCCACGGATGGAGGAACCTGGTAGGCTACAGTCCATGGGGTCACAAAGAGTCGGACACGACTAAGCGACTTCAAGGTCCCTTCAGACCTTAAACTGTAGGTTGTAAGATGTGGGTATGTATTTTTCTTTAAAACCCAAAGTCCACCCCAGGACCTTTGTAGTTAAGTCACTGAACCTGAAGCAGGGAACTTCAGCTGTAAACTCTTTCCTAAAATCTTCCATTTAGAGCGAGAGGGCTCAGTGGTGAAGAGTCTGCCTGCAATGCAAGAGATGCTGGTTCAATCCCTGGGTCACGAACATCCCCTGGAGTAGAAAATGGCAACCCATTTCAAAATTCCATGGACAGAGGAGCCTGGTGGGCTCCATTCCATGGAGTTTCAAAGAGTTGGACACAACTGCATGTCTGAGGACACAATCATAGGATTTTTTTTTGCTGATAAAATACAATGTAGAAAAAGAAAAGTGCATAAGCAAATGTGTAATTCAATAAAAAGCAAACAAATATCTGCCTATCACTGATGTCAAGAAAGAGAACTTTGTGACAGCACTCCTGAGACCTTCCCAGTGCCACTTTCCAATAAGTCTCTCTCTTCTGTGTCTTTTTCTTTTTTCTGTTTTTATTTTTTGGCCCTGTTGCATTGCATGTGGGATCTTAGTTCCCAGACCAGGGATTGAACCAGTGCCCCCTGAATTGGGAGCATGGAGTCTTAACCACTGGACCACCAGGCAAGTCCTGAGTCCTCTTTTTAGTTTCACCACCTATGTGTGTATCCGTAGATACTGAAGTTTTATCTGTTTTTGAACTTGGTGTCCATGGAATCCAACCGTGTTGTTATTTTGTACCTTGCTTCTCTTGCTCAGTACTCGATTTTAGGTTTGTGAGATTTGTCCATGTTGCATATGACTCTAATTTGCTCTGTATTCTTCCATTAAAACAATATATGCATATACCTCAGAGTGTTTATTCATTCTGCTACCAGCTGACATTGTGTTGTTTCCAGTTAGAAGCTGAACAGCACTGCTGTGACCACTCTTGTCCAGAGTTGTGCTACAGACATGCAGAAGCATCACTTGTGTGTAGTCTCAGAATGGAATTACTGAGTGAAATTCTTCAACTTCATTAGATAATGCCAAAGTGTTTCCCAAAGAATCTGAACCAATGGTCAGTGTGTGAGTCCCTGTGGCTCTACATTTTCACAAACACTTTATTTACCTAATTTTCCAGTTCTTTCCAGTGTTGTGGGTATGTAGTAAATATTTAATTTTTTATTGCCTTTAGATTATTACATGCCATCTGCTACCAACATTCTAGTATTTCTTCTAGCTCAGTCCCTGTATCATACTGTGCCTCAACAAATAGTTTACTTTTTTTTTTTTTTTATGAAGCCGTAGCATGAATGTACTTTTGTTTTTGTTTGTGTTTGGCCACACCACTCAGCATGCGAGATCTTAGTTCCCAGGCCAGGGATGGGACCCACACTCCCTACAGTGAAAGCGCAGTCTTAACCGCTGGACTGCCAAGGAAGACTTCCAGTTTACTTTTGAAAATGGAAATGCTAGTCATTGTCACTAATATTATGTTACTGGATCGTATGAAAGTTTCGATTCTTTTTTACTTGGCTCTGTTTATAAGAAGTAAAACAACAACATCAACAGCTAAAATTACCCCTCAAATTGGGGCCTGTTATGATGGTTCCTAATTTTTTTCAACGGCACAGTAAAAACCATTGTCACAAACTGTATCAGCAAATTGAACTTCCTCCTGAAAGGTCAAGGAAAATGGAAGTTTATGTTGAAGTAGGAGAACCATTCAGAGCTATTAAGGATTTGATGATATAATTGTAAGTGCTTCCTCCTAATAACGGCCTTAAATTTCAGTTCCCTAGCCACTAACTAGTACACACGCAGATGGAGTGTTTGAGTAAATAAAGAATATGGAACGTTTTAGTGCTCCATGTCAGGCCCTCAATTTAGCTATCTAAAGGCATTAGAGACATTAAGTGACAGGCACTGCGGATTTCCATTAGAAAATGCCAAAATTGGATTGCTTTCCACTTTAAGTAAGAAGTTTGAGTCCTGATGTGATTGAAAAGTGTTTCCAATCCCAAAGTAATAACTTCGTAATTTTAATGGCACAGTGCACTCTAAAACTTCTATAGACTTGATAAATTTCTTTTATATAAACTAACCCTTAAAGTTCTATAGTAAGTGACTTTTAAAAAGTGCTTCATAAGAGCAGGAATTTACTCAGCAAATACTAAATGATTTAGTGTTTGATTCACAGAAGTGTTTACTTAATCCACTGTTTCTAGGAGAAGTGTGGTTGGAATTTCAAGAGAAATGGTTTGTAATTTGGTCTTTTTCATTACCTGCAAGGCGTATTCATATATTCTCTTCTGAAACATTGTAAGCATGACACATTATCTGAAAAACTTAACATTCTACTTTTTTGTAAATTGCAACTTCTCAGGTTTCCCATTGTAGTTCTTTTTCTTTTCTTGGCTTTTCGATGTAGACTTTTACCTCAGAACTAAGTGTTAGACATTTTAATTTCTGAATATGACCCAATAGTGAATGAAGAGTGAATGAGGGAGTTAACAAGTGAGTCTGTGTTCATTAACACTTCATCTTTGAGTGATAAGAGTTGTGGTCTGTGTAGCTTTTTGAGAGGATGAGCATACTCTGATAAAATGATACTAATTATCTTTTACTGCCAAACCATATGATAAGATGATTGGGGTATATGTGTGTGTACTTGTGCAGCTGGGGAGGCGGGGGGGGGGTTGGCCCACAAAAAGAAGAATGAGATCCAGCCAAAACCCAAATCAGAACCTTTGGAAAGCTTCCTTACAATCTGATTTCAGCTAATGTCTGCACACTTTAACACATTGTCTAATGCTTAGCGTAAAGACTGGCTGTCAGATTCCTATATGCTATTCTGGGCTGTTACTCACTACAAAGTACTTCATTCTTAGATCCCATGGGTCCTGCTACAGATTTCAGGATTTGCTGCATTAGGGGAAAAAATGTGTTTCTATATTAGTATAGCAGGTAAAAAAAAAAAACTTCATAGAATATAATGCATTGATAGGAGAACCAGATTTCTGGTTGGCATTGGTCAGTCCAAAACAGACAAATCAGACGGAATTCCTGGAAGAGCACTGATGATAACTGGAGCACGGGAAGGGCTGACTGATTTCTAAAAGAAGAAGAAAAATGGCGTGTTCCGTTATGCTTGAAGAGGGGCCAACAGGGAGGGGTATGATAAGCTCTGGTAGGAATGTAAAAACCAAGAGGCACAAAGTGGGCTTGGCATGGCATTGGAAGGATTATCCAGGAATAAGGTAATAAAGTCAAGAAAATCCTCAAACAGATTAGAGTCTAGCAACAGCTTCATGGGAATGATAGATATTTTTTCCTTTTTGTTATATTCACTAGTATGTTGTATTTTTTTCTTTTTAGATTCCACATACAAGTGATATCAATACGATATTTGTCTTTCTCTGTCTGACTTATTTCACTTAGCACAATATCCTCCAAGCCCATCTATGTTACTGCAGATGGAAAATTTTCATTCTTGTTACATCTGAGTAGTATTCCATTGTGTGTGTCTGCATGTGTATATACATGCACACACACACACACTCACACACACACACATATATATATGTATATATATATATATTCTGGCCTGGAGAATTCCATGGGCTGTATGGTCCATGGAGTCACAAAGAGTCAGACATGACTGAGTGACTTTCACTTCACTTCATACATCTGTATATCCTTTCTTTATCTTCTGTATCCATCTGTTGATTGACCCTTAGGCTGCTTCCATGTCTTGGCTATTGTAAGTAGTGCTGCTATAACATTGGGGTGTATGTATCTTTTCAAATTAGAGTTTTCTCCAGGTATATGCCCAGGAGTAGGATTGCTGGATCATATGGTAGTTCTATTTTTAGCTTTTCAAGGAACTTCCATACTGTTTTCCATAGTAGCTGCACCAATTTACATTCTCACCAATAGTATAGAAGGGTTGCTTTTTCTCCACACCCTGTCCAGCATTTATTATTTGTAGACTCTTGCGTGTGTGTGCATGTGTTTGTTTTTTTAATTTATTTTTAATTGAGAATAATTGCTTTACAATGTTGTATTGGTTTCTGATAACATCAACACGAATCAACCATAGGTATACATATTATTTGTAGATTTTTTTGTTGATGGACTTTCTGACTGTTGTGAGGTGATACCTCATTGTAGTTTTGATTTGCATTTCTCTAATAATTAGTGATGTTGAACATCTTTTCATGTGATTGTTGGCCATTAGTATGTCTTCTTTGGAGAAATGTGTATTTAGATCTGATGATTTTTTGGTTGGGTTGTTTGCTTGTTGTTGTTGTTTGATATTGAATTGTGTGAGATTTTTATATATTTTGGATATTAACCCCTTGTCAGTCACATCATTTGCAAATATTTTCTCCTGTTCTGTAGGTTGTCTTTTTTTTTTTTTTTATGGTTTCCTTTGCTGTGCAAAAACATTTAAGGCTAATTAGATCCCATTTGTTTATTTTTGTTTTTATTTCCTTTGCTTTAGGAGACAGATCCAAAAACTATTGCTATAATTTATATCAAAGACTGTTCTGCCTGTGTATTCTTCTAGGAGTTTTATGGTCTTACATTTATGTCCTTAATCCATTTTGAGTTTATTTTTATATATGATGTGACATTAATTTTATAAAGAGTGACATTTTAATATTATTCTTTCTAGTTTCCCCAGCACCACATACTGAATGAAGAGACTGTCTTTTCTCCATTGTATATTCTTACCTCCTTTATCATAGATTAATTGGCCATAAATGTGTGCGTTTATTTCTGAGCTCTCTATTCGGTGCCATTGATCTATGTGTCTGTTTTTGTGCCAATATCATACTGTTTTGATTATTTTAGCTTTTACTATAGTCTGAAGCTAGGGAACATGATGCCTCCAGTTGTGTTCTTCTTTCTCAAGATTGTTTTGGTAATTCATAGTCTTTAGTGTTTCCATAAAATTTTTTTTTTTAACTTTACAATATTGTGTTTGTTTTGCCATACATTGACCATGGCAATATACAGGGTGAATATACCATAGGTGTACATGTTTTCCTCTTCCAGAATGCCCCTCCCACCTCCCTCCCCATCCCATCCCTCTGGGTCATCCCGGTGCACCAGCCCCGAGCACCCTGTATCATGCATCAAACCTGGACTGGCGATTCGTTTCACATATGATAATTTACACGCTTCAGTGCCATTCTCCCATATCATCCCTCCCTCGCCCTCTCCCATGGAGTCCATAATACTGTTCTATTTATCTGTGTCTCTTTTGATGTCTCGCATACAGGATTATCTTTACCAATTGACTAAATACCATATATATGTGTTAGTATACTGTATTGGTGTTTTTCTTTCTGGCTTACTTCACTCTGTATAATAGGCTCCAGTTTCATCTATCTCATTAAAACTGATTCGAATGTATTCTTTTTAATGGCTGAGTAATATTCCATTGTGTATCTGTACCACAGCTTCCTTATCCATTCGTCTGCTGATGGGCATCTAGGCTACTTCCATGTCCTGGCTATTATAAACAGTGCTGCGATGAACATTGGGGTACACATGTCTCTTTCAATTCTGGTTTTCTCAGTGTGTATGGCCAGAAGTGGGATTGCTGGGTCATATGGCAGTTCTATTTCCAGTTTTTTGAGTAATCTCCACACTGTTCTCCATAGTGGCTATGCTAGTTTGCATTCCCACCAACAGTGTAAGAGGGTTCCCTTTTCTCCACACCCTCTCCAGCATATATTGCTTGTAGACTTTTGGATAGCAGCCATTCTGACTGGCGTGAAATGGTACCTCATTGTGGTTTTGATTTGCATTTCTCTGATAATGAGTGATGTTGAGCATCTTTTCATGTGTTTGTTAGCCATCTGTATGTCTTCTTTGGAGAAGTGTCTGTTTAGTTCTTTGGCCCACTTTTTGATTGGGTCTTTTATTTTTCTGGAATTGAGCTGCAGGCATTGCTTGTATATTTTTGAGATTAACAGTTTCTCCATTGCTTCGTTTGCTATTATTTTCTCCCATTCTGAAGACTGTCTTTTCACCTTGCTTATAGTTTAGATCTGTGAAAAATCACCTTGGTATTTTATAGGAATTGCATTGAATCTGTAGATTGCCTTGGGTAGTATGGTCATTTTAACAGTATTAATTATTCCAGTCCTAGAACACAGTATATCTTTCTAGCTATTTGTGTCATCTTCAGTTTCTTCCATCAGTATCTTTTTAAAAATACTTAGTTTATTTATCTGTTTGGCTGTACTGAATCTTTAGTTGTGGCATGTGAACTCTTAGCTGCAACATGTGAGATGTAGTTCCCTCATCAGGGATCTAACCCAGGCCCCTGCATTGGGAGTATGGAGTTAGCCACTGGAGCACCAGAGAAATCCTCCATCAGTATCTTACAGTTTTCCCATTACAGGTCTTTTACCACCTTAGCTAGGTTTATTCCTAGATATTTTATTATTTTTGATACAATAGTAAATGAGATTGTTTCCTTAACTTCTTGTTCTGATTTTTCATAGTTAGTGTACAGAAACGCAACAGGTTTCTGTATGTTAATTTTGTATCCTATAACTTTACTGTATTAATTGATGAGTTCTGATAGTTTTCTGGTGTCATCTTTAGGGTTTTCTATGTATAGTATATCATCTGCAGAAAGAGACCAGCTTACTTGTGAACTAGAATCTGAGAATCCACCTGCTGCCGTGACTTCATCACTATTGATGACTGTTCCTGCCTGGTAGGTGAACCCTTGTCCAATCCTGCCGTATAGCAGTCAGCCCCACTCAGACCTCAGTGAAACCCCACATTGGGTTCCCAGGTGACATATTTGTTTAGTTTAAAGACCCTTGCTCAGCCATGGTTCCTGAAACAAACCTCTGGGCTAAGATACATAGGACTAGAGGAGCTGGTGGCATCAGCTCCACATATTATGCTAAAATGTCCCTCTAGGTTTGAATTCTCCATTTCCTAATGGTAACTGCTCTTCAAGGATCTTGTTCCCTCCATTTCGTCCAGGATACCATGGTCCAGCCTATCAGATCTTTCTCACTTGAAACCTGTTTGAGCAGAAGTTGGGTTTCTGGTTCCTTCTCTCCCAGCAGGCTTTTTTGTTTGTTTGTGTTTTATGTGTTATTTGTGTGAAAAGTATTAATAAATCTGTTACAGTACAGTACCCTATAACTGACTGTGTTAGATGGGTACCTTGGCTAACTTTGTTGAACTTAAGAACAAATTGGACTTATGAACATGCTCTTAAAATGGAACTCATTTGTATGTAGGGGACTCACTGTTAATGTATTTCCAAATAATATATGCATCAAGGAAGATATAAAAATGAAAATTAGTTCAAAATTCGTATTTTGAACTGAATGAAAATAAAAGCTTAACATTTCAAAATTTGTGAGGTGCTGCTAAAGTATCTAGAGTGAAATGTATAGCATTAAAGTTTTCATTAGAAAAGATGAAAGATCTCAGATCAATGAATTCAACTTCCACCTTAGGAAACTGGTAAAGAAGAGCAAATTAAATGCAAAGTAAGCACAAGAAAGGATATAATAATGAGAGCAGAATTCAGTATAATAGAAAACAGAAAGTAATCAATGTAAGCAAAAGCTTGTTCTTTGAGAATATCAATAAAATTGATAAACCTTGAGCCAAAGTGATCAGGAAAAAAAAAGACATGACACAAATTTCTAGTATATAGAGGGTAAGAGGTGCCACTGGTACATATTTTACTGATATTAAAGGAAAATAAGGAAATATTATGTGTAACTTTATGCCAATAAATTTGACAATAGTTTTTCAATTGAATTTATAATTAAAACTCCAGGCCCAGAAGACTTCATGGGTAAATTCTACCAAATACTTAAGGGAAAAAATAAACCAATTCTACTCAAACTCTTCTAGAAAATTGAAAAGGAAGAAATTCTTCCAAACTCATTTTGTAAGACCAGGATTACTCTAATACTAAAACCAGGTTTAAAATACATAAGAAAAGAAAACTACAGACGAATCTTCTAATGAGCATAGATGCAAAACTTCCTAACAAAATGCTAGCAAATTGAATCCAACAATGTATGACAGGGCAAACACATTATGAGCAAGTGGAATTTATCTTAGAAATGCAAGGTTGGTTTAACATTCAAAATCAGTCATTATTCACGATATTAACATACTATAAAAGAAAAACTATGTGTCTGTCTCAATAGATGCAGAAAAAGGACTTGGCAAAATTCAGTATCCATTCCTGATTTGAAAAAACAAACAAAGAAACCTCCAGGAAAACAGGAGTAGAAAGAAACTTCCTCAGCTAGATACGAGCTTCTGTGAAACACCAATAGTTACCATCATAAATAACAGTGAAAAGCTAAATGTGTTCCCCATAACATTGTGTATGATGGAAGGATATTTGCTCTTACTGCTTATATTCATCATTGTACTGGAGGTTCTAGCCAATGCAGTAAGGCAAGAAAAAAGTCATTGAAATCATCCATATTGGAAAGGAAGTAAAATGTCTTCACTGACAGACAGTGTTATCTTCTATATAGAAAGTATGTGGAATCTACTTCACACCCCCACCCCCTGAAAAGTCTGTGGGAACTGATAAGCAAGTCAGACAAAGCTGCAGGATACAATATGAATATGCAAAAATAATTTATATATCTATATATTCACAATGAAAAATCATAATGTAAGTTAAAAGCAAAACCATTTCTAATTGCATTAAAAATATTAATATCTAGTTGTAAATCTGACAAAAGTTGTGACCTTGGTTTGTGCAAAGGGTTTTTAGATATGATACCAAAAGCATGATCCATTAAAGAAAAAATTGCTCACTGGACTTTACCAAATGAAGACTTTCTGCTTTTTGAAAAGCACTGCTAAGAGACTAAAACAACAAGCTACAGACTTGGAGAAAACATTTGCAAATCACATATCTGATAGAGGGCTTTTATTAAGAACTTTTATAAAGAATGTTCAAAACTCAGTAGTAAGGAAAAACCCCAGTATAAAATGGGCAAAGAATCTCTCCAGAGAAAATGTGTGAAAGTGTTAGTTGCTTGGTCATACCGGACTCTTTGCGACCCCATGGACTCTAAGCCTACCAGGCTCCTATGTCCATGGGATTCCCCAGGCATGAATACTGGAGTGGATTGCCAATTCCTTCTCCAGGGGATCTTACTGACTCAGGGATCGAACTCAGGTCTCCTGCACTGCAAGCGGTACCATCTGAGCCACCAGGGAAGCCCCAACACATCACTCAACGTGGGACATGAACCCACAACCCTGAGATTAAGGGTCTCATGCTCTTCTAAGAAAATGGATAGATGACAAATAAGCACATGAAAGACTCTCAATATCTTTAGTCACTGGAGAAGAGCAAACTGAAATCACCGAGAGATGCCACAGTGCACCCATTATAACAACCAAACTTAGAAAGGCTGACCATACTACATGGTGGCAAGGATGGGAAAGAAGTGAACTCTCATCCATTGCCATGGAAAATGTAAAATGGCACAGACTGCTTTAGAAAACAGGGGCTGTTTCTTTATAAGTTAGACTTACACATACCAAATGATCCATCCATTCTATCTCTAGGTGTTTACATGAGAGAAATGAAAGCTTACATTCGTACAGAGATTTATACACTAATCCAGAGGAGCTTTATTTGTAACAACCCAAAACTGGAAATACCCAAGTATCCATCAGTAGGTGAATGGAGGAGTGCAAGGGAGAGATTGTTAAGGGATGTAAAGAGACTTGGTGGTGAAGAATATGTTCAGTATATTGATTGTGATTATGGTTTCAAAATCCATGGATTTTGGTATTTGTGGGCAGTCCTGGAGTCAATTCCAGTGGATACCAAGGGACTACTGTATTCGGAGAATACATTTTTGGACTTCCCAAGTGACACTAGTGGTAAAGAACCCACCTGCCAATGCAGGAGACATAAGAGACACAGGTTCCATCCCTGGGTTGGGAAGATCCCCTGGAGAAGGAAATAGAAACCCACTCCAGTATTCTTGCCTGGAGAATCCCATGGACAGAGGAGCCTGGCGGGCTACAGTCCATAGGGTCGCAAAGAGCTGGACACAACTGAAGTGACTTAGTATTGTTTCACAGTTGTGAATATCTGCCATAATATGTCAAGATTGCATGCTCTAGGCTATGCAATTTTATGGTGTGTTAAAACTCTTTAAAAAATAAATAAGAAGGCCTTCTCTGGCAGTCTTGTAGTCAAGACTCCACGCTTCCACTGCAGGGGACATGGGTTCAATCCCTGGTCAAGGAACTAAGATCCCGAATGCCAGGCAACACTGCCAAAATTTGTCTAAATTTTTTAAAAATGAAATGAAGAATAAAGCCAAAAAGAAAGTAAGACTCACTATTGAAATTCATACTGGTGTAAACATTGCTGGAAAACTGTTGCATGCTAAGTCACTTCAGTCATGTCTGACTCTTGTGACCCCATGGACTGTAGCCTGCCACGCTCCTCTATCCATGGGATTTTCCAGGCAGGAATACTGGAGTGAGTTGCCATTTCCTACTCTAGGGGATCTTCCTGACCCAGGGATCAAACCTACATCTCTCATGTCGCCTGCATTGGCTGGTGGGTTCTTTACCACTAGCGCAACTGTTAGGTCAATTAATTAGACGTTTTAAATTCGTCAGTGGACAGACACTTCTTAAAGCAAAGAACCCTTTTGTAAAAGTAATCTTCACTGTTGAATATATCTTTTTTTTGACTCCTAATGTGATATACTGTATTCCTTGAAGAGAGTGTACATCCAGTCTGCTGGAGTAATGATAGCACACTTCCACTTCTTTTCAAGAGCCTTTCATGACAGTAGTAGCATTATGGCAGCTGTGCTTTGTCTGAAGTGGTGGAGGGCAATTGCAATAGATAAGTGGCTACATCCACTCCATCATACACAGTCCATTTAGTTCCCATGTTAAATTATGTATTGTGATTAGATGTTTAACCGCTTGGCATCTTGGCCAAATTTCAGCCCAGAAACTTAAACACCTGCTTCATCAAGGCAGCATTGCCAATACTTCTGAATGATTCATTTCCTCTTAACACAAAGCTCAGCTAATACTTGCACCAAGACTGAGTATGTGTGAAAGTTCCCTTTCAGTCCACTAACAAAATCAAAACTGCCAAGTTTTAAAGTGGGTATGTGTTTTAAGTGTTTGGGGTGTTCCATTAAAAGACCTGGCTTTGTTTCCATGAGGTTTAAAAAGACGCAGTAAGGGGAAAGGAGAAAAGTCAGCCATAGAACACGACTTACCAGATGTTTTATGAGTTCATGGTGCTAACTGAGCATACGATGCTAACAAGCAGTTCTGCGCCTTTCAGCCTGGCTCCATCAGGGTGGTGGCTCACAGGACGTCAGCATCCTTTCTCACCGTCTCTCTGACTCAGGGAGCCGCGATGACCCAGGCTGGCTTGCTCTCTTTCAGGGTGTGAACGGCATGTCTGTGGATGAGAAGCCTGACTCCCCCATGTATGTGTATGAGTCCACAGTCCACTGCACCAACATCCTCCTGGGCCTCAATGACCAGCGCAAAAAGGATATTCTCTGTGACGTGACCCTGATCGTGGAAAGGAAGGAGTTCCGGGCCCACCGAGCTGTGCTGGCCGCATGCAGTGAATACTTCTGGCAGGCGCTGGTCGGACAGACGAAAAATGATTTGGTGGTCAGCTTGCCCGAGGAGGTACAGTACTTTGGTTTGTTCGTGTGGTTGCTAATAGAGGCCTGCTGACTGGGAGGTGGACCTGGAAGGTGGGCGCAGTGTCACATCCCCGCTCGTGGGTTGATGATCAAGTTACCCACATGTTAGTTTGTGGCTGAGCCGGTTTCTATTTGATGCATTTCAAGTCTCGGAAGCATGAATCTGAACCTCACCTGTGGCTCGCAGCCTCTCATAGTTTCTAGTTCACTTACTCTTCGGGTTTTGAGTCGTTTGACCAAAGTTTAGTACAATCCTAGATGTGGGATCTGAATCACTGGGACTGTTGCTATGATTTTTCTCTTTCAAATGGTTGAAGGAACACTTGACTTCCCTTGAGAGTAGCAGAATGAAAGTATTCACAGCACCTTCCTTGCCCAGGGGGCAAAGTAAAAGCAAGCGGTCGTTTTCACAGTTAATATAGTAAGATTCTAAGAAGTGTAAACTTTGCTTTTCTCACCATTGTTGAAAATACCCTACTCAGGTTTCTTAATTACTTTGGGGAGTCCAGTCACTTCTGTACCTTGGGGACACTAGTAGATATACTTGCTCTGTCCAGAGATGATATTCAATTGACTAGCTTGAGCTGCCGGCACTCAAAAGATGGGCTTCATGCTGACAGACCATTAAATTGGTCACCCCTTTGAACTGCATATGCTGTTTCTTTTCTTCCATCATCCTGACTCCTCTTCATTTTTGTGGGACTAAGGGTAACACTGGGCAGCCTTGGGCTTTGTGTTCAGGCCAGAGTCATTTCCTATGCACCACCAACACTAGGGCCACTGACAGTTGCACAGGCTGTGCACTGCATAACTCACATCCATAGTCTGTACAAAGAGAGCCCCAGAGTTGTGCCATGATCCACAGAGCAGCTCTTCACAGCACTCCTAGGAGAAACCAAGGACCCAGTCACCCTGAAGGAATGATGGGTGTAACTAGCTTTAAGTCCCAGAGGTCATAAATCCAGTGCCTCCAGAGGCCTAGAAATCATGTAAATAAATAAAGCAGGTTGTATATAAAAAGTGGGCTTCCCTAGTGGCTCAGATGGTAAAGAATCTGCCTGCAATGTGGGAGACCTGGATTTGATCCCTGGGTTTGGAAGATCCCCTGTTGAAGGGAACAGCTACCCACTCCAGTATTCTGGCCTGGAGAATTTCATAGACTGTATACTCCATGGGGTTACAAAGAGTTGGACACGACTGAATGACTTTCACTTTCATTATATAAGAAGTAGGCAATGGTGAGGCAAGCACCTGCTCTGCAGAAAGACATTCAAGTTCAACCTAAGAAACAAACATACACACTACTATATACAAAATATAAAA
Organism: Giraffa tippelskirchi; assembly: GCF_054371585.1. Taxonomy (NCBI): domain Eukaryota; kingdom Metazoa; phylum Chordata; class Mammalia; order Artiodactyla; family Giraffidae; genus Giraffa; species Giraffa tippelskirchi. The sequence goes on from NC_137283.1 coordinate 125,614,687, forward strand.
TAGATAAACAGCAAGGAAGCTAGGGGAGCTTTGTTGATACTAGTCAAAATAGACTTTAAGACAATATTATTTGCACAGGGAGCTAGATTCAATATCTTATAATAACCTGTAATGGAAAAGAATCTGATAAAGAATATAGATACATATATATTCCTATATATAAATCTGAAACACTTTGCTGTACACCTGAAACAATTTAAATAAACTGTTCTTCAATTTTTAAAAGTCCCTCTGTACCCCCCCCAAAAAAAACAAAAATAGACAGGGAGTCAGAGGGGTCACCAGATCCAGTCCCCTGTTAAGCAATGTCTGCAAAGCAGGAGAGTGGTCAGCTGGCAAAGTGAGGGTGACATAGCAGTTTCACATGAATATTCTTTGTTACGTACCCATGTGAAAGCCTCCATTACTACTCCTCACACCACTGGCAAGAGGATAACTAAAAAGGTCTCAATACCAGATGCCAAAGAGCCAATCAGTTGAAGGTCATATAATCGGGGCTGGGGTAGGGAGGGATATTTATGTGCCAAGTGATGTGGGAAGGCCAAGGAGAGGCAGCTGCCTGGTGACTAGTGATCCTGAGCTGGACTGTCCTCATCTGTGTTAATGGGCAGCTACTTAATCCATCATGAGGTGAGAGGATAAATAAAAGCCCCAGCCCTGAACATTTGTCTCATGCGTTGAACATGGAAACAGAACACCATTCCATGTTCGATGCATGAGACAAATGCTCAGGGCTGGGGCAATGGGATGACCCAGAGGGATGGGATGGGGAGGGAGGTGGGAGGGGGTTTCAGGATGGGGAGCACATGTAAACCCATGGCTGATTCATGTCAATGTATGGCAAAAACTACTACAATATTGTAAAGTAATTAGCCCCCAACTAAAATAAATAAATTTATTTTTAAAAAAAGTTTCAAACCTAAAAAAAGTCTCCATTTAAACTAGTAGGACTTCATCAAATGTAAGACTCTTTCTTCATCTCTAGAGGGGCGGGTGTCAAGAATGCCTTTTGAATTTACTTTCACTCTAGAATTCTCTGAAAATATCTGCCAAGAATCCCACTTACCCAGAATGGTTTTGGGGAGGGGGTGGAGTTTACAGTTAATTTACTATCTGTATCTGTTTGAGAACCACCTAATTTATGTTTTTTACCGCTTTTAAAAAGTTAGATTATTTTAAAATATATTTACAAATGAAAACCATTATTTACATAATTTAGTCTCTCTTCCATGACTGCTGACCACATCTTAAAACTCCCTGGACCCTGTACCTTATAAGCCCTGGCCTCCTGCCTACCCCAGTAAGCTCTGTAATCTTTGTCTAGTCACTTAACCTCTCTGAGCCCCAGTTCTTACCTGTAAAAACCCCTAAAATTCTGAAGTCCTTAAATTATGTATCATAATACAATGCCAAGGCAGTAAAACCTAATCTAAAAGCTTCTTTTTAGATCAAATCCCTGATGATCACTGATTTCCTTGGCACTGGGCACTCTTTGAAGTCAGAGGCACACTGTAGAGATGTCACCTAAAAATCTGCTGTTGGAACTTTTTGGTTGTTTGTGTTCCAGTTAAGTGAGAATCTGCTAAATGCTGATTTTCTTCTTTCTAGTCGTGTGAAATAATTTCTGCCCCTGTGTCATCTGCATTTCCAAATCATTAAAACGTTCTGGTTATTTATGTGCCTGAAACCTTCAGCTATAGCTAGATGTTTTTTTTCCTTCCTATGATATGTGAATTCATATTGTCAGTAACCCAGCTCTAAGCATCTCGCTGATGGGCATGCGAGCAAACCCCCATGGCATTTTCCTTTGTGGCTCTGGAATTTTTTTCTGAGACCCCCTTCCGAAGCCTGTCCCTCTGCTCAGAGCCCTCTCCTGTGGCCCCAGGCACCGGGCATTGTTTTCTGTCTTTGCTATGTGCACACTGCAAGGTCCTTGCAGACTCAAAGATCATTGTCCTACTTAGGTCAGTGAATGACTTCATAGAATTTGAATTAAGTGGTGAATAAGCAAACAAACATCATAAACACTACCTTGAAAAATAGCTGCCTGGAACTCACTGGCATTTGGTTCCTATGATGTAAGAAAAAGCCTTTTATTAGCTCCTTGGAAATCTTCATAATCCATCATGGTCAGATCACCTTCTGGCCCTTGTCCCAGCCTTGTTCTCACTCGGCTCACTTCTGTGCTCTCGGCCGGCCAGCCACTGAGCTTCTCATGAACCAGCACGGCCAAATCCAAAAGCTCCATCTTTGGCTAGGAGATCTCCAGATACAAACTGCTACCCCTCCCACTGCCCTGCTCAGTCAGCTTAGGCCAGACCCGGCTGCAGCCTGCAGCTGCTGTCCACTTGTGCAATTCTAGCCCCAAACCCTGACCCCCGATGGGCAGCACCATTACCTGCCAGAGTTGAGCCCACCACAGTGCCGGTGTAGTCTCTCAACTGAAAGGGGCCTCCTGGAAGTCAGAGAGTCATGCAATTGTCTTCCTTTTTTTTTCCCCCTAAAATGGAATGACAGATAGTCCCTAGGATTTGTGTGACTTGAGTGTTGGCTCCTCACTGAATAGCACATCCAGGAATGTGTGTTAGCAAAGACGAGCAGATAAGGCGTTGTCCTTAGTGCTTTCATTCAACAATGAAACAGATCATCTAGTGTATAATAGTAAAGCGTATATTGAGTTAAGAGATGAAGAGAAAGTGGTTGATGTGCCAAGCATGGCAAGGCCGTTCTTGGTATGCTGACAAGGATGTGGAGAAAGGGAAACCTTTGTGCACTGTGGTGGGAATATAAATTAGTAGAGCCATTGTGGAAAATAGTATTGAGGTGCCTCAAAAAATTAAAAATAGTAGAACTACCATGCAATCCAGCAATCCCACTTCTGAGTCTATATCCAAAGGAAATAAAATCACTGTCTCAAAGACAGTGTACTCCCATGTTCATTGCAGCATAATTCACAATAGACAAAATCTGGAAACAACCTAAGTGTCTGTCAACAGATGAATGGATAAAGAAGATGAGGTCTGTATGTAAATACACACATACATACACACAAGAGAATATTATTTAGCCTTTAAAAAAAAAAAGGAAATCCTGATGTTTGTGGCAACATGGATAAACATGGAGGACATTATACCAAGTGAAATAAGCCAGACCGAGAAAGACAAATATTGCATATTCTCACGTATTTGTGGTATCTAAGGAAAAAAGTCAAACTCATAGTAACAGAATAGAATGGTGGTTACCAGAAGCAGAGGGGTAGGGCCAAAGGAGAGATACTGACCAAAGGGTACAAACTTTTGGTTATAAGATGAATAAGTTCTAGAGACCTAATGTACAGCATGGTGGCTGTAGCTAATAATAGCATATAGTATACTTGAAATTCACCAAGAGAGTAGATCTCAAGAGTTCTCACCACCCACCCAAAAATAAAAGATAACTATGGGAGGTGACAGATACGTTCATTTGTTTTTAGTGGTAATCATTTCACAGTGTACACATATATCAAAACATCACATTGTATACCTTAAATATATCCAGTTCTCATTTGTCATCAATAAACAAACAAACAAGACGGAGAGAGCTTATTGCCAAGGCTCTGGTACCTTTCTCTGGGCTTGTTTCCCGGGTGCTCTCACTCTCCAGAGAAGGGGAAGGTTCACCCAAGGAATGGCTGTAGGGTGGACGTACGTATATATGGCCCCTTCAGGCGAACCTCAGGTTTTCGTAAGTGTCAATATATTTCAGACTTTTGCTCACTCACTATCTCTATCTTTTGCTTTTCCTGTATCTTTCAGTTTCTCTCTCCCTCCCAATGTTTTGTGACAGATCTTGTTTTGATAGTGCTCAACAAAAGGGAAAACTGACCCAAAGGGTTCTGAAAAAAAATGGCATTTGTTATGAAGTCTCCACAACAGGGTGCAGTAAAGAATGTCCCTGTGTAGTGCTGCTGGGCCCAGAGGCCAGCAGGGAAATGATAGAATCCTCTTGTCTGAAAGTTTTTAGAGGCGATGAAAGCTGTTAATGTTCCTGGAATGGCTTAGGCCCAGTTTTTTAAAGAAGCAATAAGACAGGCATGATTATCTTTGGACAGTGCTTTCAGGATGTCATACTACAGAAAGTGCTCAGTGCTGGATGAGCAGAGGATGCCCACAGCGTTCTGAGCCCGAGCGTGATTCTTGCGGGGTTGGGGGGGGTCTCTGGAACATGACCTGACCAAGAAACGCAAAGCACTCCCCCACCCCGAAGCACAGAGCCAGCCCTTTGGCGTCCCCTCATTTATTGCCTAGATGAACCTCTGAAGTAGAGTAGGCCAATTTTAGGAACTGAGGAACATCAACCATGAAGGGTTGGGAAAACCACAATCAGGACGTTGGCACTAACTGTGCATGGGGTCTTGAGCAGGCCAGTCAACCTCTTTGAGCTTCTGTTACCTCATTCATTCATTCATTTATTCCTTTATCCTATAAATGTTTATCAAAGGTTGTACCAGGAGACAGCATTCTAGGTGCTGGATGAACCTAGTGAACACAACAGAGCTGACATTCCAGTCGGGGAGAAGGAGAGAGAGAAAATAAATAACTACAACATGGACTTTGTCAGATGCCACTGAGGAAAATAAAACAGGGAAGGGGGTTAAGGATCATCAGGGTTCAGATATTGCCATTCTAAATAGGGTGGTCAGGAAAGGCCTGATTGGAGGATGACTTTTTAAAAATGTATTTATTTATTTTATATTTGGCTGCATCGGGTCTTAGTTGCAGTACGTGGGAGCCCATGGCATCTTAGCTGCAATGCTAACACTTCTCTCTTAGTTGTGGCGCACTGGGCTCAGTCACTCCGAGGCATGTGGGACCTTAGTTCTCTGACCAGAAATCAAACCTGTGTCTACTGCATTGGAAGGTGGATTCTTAACCACTGGACCACCAGGGAGGTCCCTGGGGGATGCTTTTTGTCTAAAGGCCTGAAGAAGGTGAGGGAGACAGCCGTGCTGACCTGTAGAGGAAGAGTGATCCAGGTGGAAGGAATAGCAAGGAAGAGGCCCTGGGGCCGGAACGGCCTGGCCTGTTTGACACACAGTAGTAACGTGAACAAAGGGTACGTGGAAGGTGTCGCAGCAGAGAAGAATCAGGGACAAGCAGGGCACATTACCTTTCCTTGGAATGAGCTGGGAGGCCAGTGGAGGGTTTCACAGGAAAAGTTAACTTTGACTGCTGGGTGAGGATGCATTGAAAGCAGACAAGAGCAGAGCACGGAAAGTGTTGAAGATGCTGAGGTAGCAAACCAGGCCTGACGTGAAAGCCCAAACCAGGGTGATAGCAGTGGAGTGGTGATCAATGTTAGATTCTGGTAATGTTTTTTTTTTAAGTTTGCAAACATCTGTTTGTTTGGCTGCGCGGCTTAAGAGATCTTAGTTCTCTGACCAGGGATCAGACCCAGGTCCCATGCATTAGAAGAAGCATGGGGTCCTAACCACTGGACCACCAGGGAAGTCCCTCTGGTAATATTTTGAAGGTAGAGCTTATGGGATTATTCTGTAGATTAAATACAGGGTGAAAGAGAAAGAGTTAAGGATAACTCCAAGGTTTGGTAGACTGTTGGGAGGATGCAGTTGCTGTTACCTGGTATTGGTGAAAGCCTGAAGGAAATAAGTTTCAGATGGTATGGGTGGGGCAGGATTAGGAGTTCTGTTTTGTACATATTAAGTCTGAGGTGCCTATTAACATCTAGATAGAGTTGTCTGCTACACAGTAAGGATATACACGTGTCTGATTCTTTGAGACCTCATGGCCTGCCAGTCTCCTCTGTCCATGGGATTCTCCAGGCAAGAATACTGGAGTGGGTTGCCATTTCCTTCTTCAGGGGATCTTCCCTACCCAAGGATGGAACCCGAATCTCTTGCATTGCAGGAAGATTCTTTACTGTCTGAGCCACCAGGGAAGCCCTTTCAGAGTTGTCTGCTGCACAGTAAGGATATACATGACTGACATACATGGGAGAAATCTAGCCCGGAGATAGAATTTTAATACCAGAGTATTGGGGATATTGAAAGTCTCAAGACCACATACAAATGCCAAATGAATAAGTATAGATAGAAAAAAAAGAGAAAGTGGTCTTGGTATTGATTCTTGGGTCTTTCCAGAACTAAGAGATCAGAGAGAAAAAGAGGAGGCAATAGGGTCCTGGGCTAAGAAAGAGCAGCTATTGAAGTAGAAAGCAAAGCAAAAAAAAGTGTAGTGTGTCAGAAGCCAGGTAATGAAAGTATTTCAGGGTGGAGAGAGTGATCAACTATGTCAGATGAAGTTGGGAGTGAGCTAAGGTGAAGGCTGAAAATTGACCATCCAGTAATTTGGAAGCAATTCATGATTTCGTTGAGCACTTGGGAAAGCAATAGGAGCAAAAACCAAGTATTTGAAGAAGCTCACGTAGGCTACATTTTTTTAAGCCTTTGATTTAAAGCGAGTAGAGAGGTGAGCCAGAAACTGGAGGGAAATAGCGTCACGAGAGGTTTTCTGTGGACTTTTGTTTTCAGTAGGGAGAAATTCCAGCACACTTGCCCCCGAAGATAAAGATTATCAATATTCACTCATATCCAACTTTCCTGTTTCCTGCACACACAGGAAGACCACGTTCACAATCAGGTGTGCTGGGTAAGTAGATCCAGCCGGTAAAAGGTGAGAGGAAGTCACATGTCACTTCTAGCCTGAGGCAGTTAAGAGTAAGCATGAGCTCTTCCTGTTCTTTTGTATCCGTTGAACTGGTGTCAGAGAACTCCTAGGTGGTGGAACCACAACCCAGATTCTTGAGTCACTGTTGGAGGAAAGCCATCTGACTCAAATCAGACAGTGACATGAATAAGGAATTAACTTTTATGTTAAGGCATTAAGACTTGGTGTTTGTTTGTTTGCACAGCAGAGCTCATCCTGACTCATCCTTGGGTGGATGGGAAACTTCCAAAAGAGAGAGAAAACTTGCTGATATGGGAGACACAAGACTAGTCCCTAAAAGAATTGCTCTTGAGGACTTGAAAGAGGGTAGGATCGCCTGAGCAAGTGGGAATACTCAAGTTAGCAAGGTTCATCCTTCGAAATTGATGGAGTTGAACTGGATGATCCCTGGATACCTAGCCTAGGCGACAAGTTGATGGTCTTTGAATTTTTCTAGGTTCCTACTGGAGGGAGAGAAAAAAAAAAAAAATCCTGCAGGTCAGAAAGAGAGGCAAGATGTTTGGATTGAGAGGTAGGGAAAGACCAGGGAGATGGGAGGCAGGTTGGTCTGGAAAGGAGAGACTCATTTGGCTTCAAAAGAGATGTGAGCTTACTTCTCTTCTCTTTGTAAATCCTCCCTGACCTTTTGGAGATGGTCTTACGAGAGTTCACAGATGACAGCTCAAGAGCTGTAGAACCCCTGGGCTATATGATAACCTAGAGCACAGACAGCTTGTAGAAAATGTAGATCACTACTCTATAACCATTTCAGAAGTATCCTGAAAAAAATTATTTTCATTTAATGACCTCAATGTCCATGTGGGTATGCAGGGAGTAACAATGCTGGGCACCAGTTTGTCTTTCAAGTCTGCTCTTCAGATTAATGAAATGTGATAAGTTAAACTTCTTGGAAGGATGGTGCTGTATAGACAGTAGGTGTTATTATTCCCCTAGAAGGAAAGCACAACCTTCTCTGATGAAATGACTCAGAGTCCTCATTAAAAGATGTGGTGCAATTTTCCAAGTTGCATTAGTGAGACTTGGCAGCAGATGAAAAAAAAAAAAGTGAATAAATAATAAGTCAAAATATCCCAGGTAACTACTTGCTGGCAAGTAAGAAGTTTTCAAGTCCTAGAATCATGCTGATAATTTTGAACTGCCTGAAGGCAGAACATATTTATAGTTACACAGAGGTGAGTTCCAGCCCTGAAATCTGGGCCTCTGTCTCAGATGGGGGTGCAATAAAAGCAAAGCCACAAAATGGAGTGCTAATACTATTGTGATTCCATCTCTGAAGGCTGCTTAGTGGCACTGCTACAGAGCGAAGGAAATCTGGGGTGAAAATAGCCATAGCAATAGCTAATTTTAAAACTGAAATAGATAAGCTCTTTCCAAACCTCTTACATTTTCTAAATCCTGAGGCCAGTAAGTCCTATTTAAAGAACTTTAAGCAGAGATGTGTTCCTCTTTTGGCATAGTAGAAGGAGTTGAGTAGACAAAAAACTAAGACCTGTCTAAGAATTATTTTTAAGTGACCTGATTTCAAAGCCAGATTAAGACTTTCTTTGACTATACCTATTTCCCCCTGTATAATATAGGATAAAAACAGTCATCAACATTTTAAAATAGGTCCATTTATAAAACCTTTGACAGTAAAGTTGTTTGAATTAAATTTTGTAAAAGTAGTTTCCAGTATATCTATTCATTTTAAAACTCTTCTCTCTATATGAACTAAACATCCGGTACATTTCTTTCTTTGCCCTGTTATGGAATCTCTTAGCTATTTCAATTAAAATTAGTAATAGCTTTAAAGACAAGAGTTCAAAGCTGTAAAGTTCTTCACTTGATCAGGAATCAGAAGTATTATTTTTGTCATATTTAATCATAGAACCCAGGCCTTTAACAGGATACTTAATTAAACTTTTAATTCATGATAAGAAGTTAAATAGCACTTGGGAGGGTTTTTTCAAAATTATTTCCACTTCCCATCCAGCTTACCCCCCCCCCCAAAAAAAGATGTGATAGACATGTTAGCTGTCAGCCAGGGGTATTGTAGGTCATGCCAACATGAGCTGGCAGCAAGCCATTGTCCAATTAGCATGGCCTTATCAATGCAGAGTAATCACTCGTGAGTACAGGGTTGAGTCATTCATGGTGTAGTGGTACTTCACTTGAGCCAGTGCTTCTTAGAATAGGTTTCTTGTACACTGTTATTACCTGCCCTCCTTTGCCAATAAAAGCGCAGGACCATTTAGACTGAAAGCCGAACAGAAGAGAAACGTTGATTATAGATCTCGTTTCTCTTTGCTTCCTGAAAACTGAGATTGCAATTAAACAGTGAAAGCATGGTGTGTTTTTTAAATGAGTTACAAGAAAATACAGTTTCCACACCAAAATACTCAGAGTTGGAATCCAAGAGTCGGTTTTGATTCTGTCTTTTCTTTGGCAGCTCTACCACTTGGCACAAACGGGAGGATATCAGTAAAATTACCTAATCATTTTAATGGATTCACATTCCATTCAGAAACTTGGAATGTCCCCAAATGTCTTCAGGTTTCAGCTCTATTGTCAGGGTGTCTGTGACATTTCTGGAGGTGTTCTATACAAGCAGACAACTTTGGAAAGGGACCCTTCTTATGGTGAGAACACCTGGAATCTTGGTTGGACAAGTTGTAAGCCAGGAAATTGATTCAGAAAATTCCTGAATAAAAGGGAGCATATCCAGGCGTTGTAGTAGTGTGTGGTTTTCAGCAGAAAAGGCTGTTCTTAGAAACACAAAGAAAGTAAAATAGTTGTTGGCATTTATCAGTTAATACCTTTCTGCTTCTTTTCTTGTTTGTTTGGGTTCTTAACCAAATCACAGGCCAGACAAAGGGGTAGATTGGTTTTGCTTTCAAGGAGCAAGTAAACAATGGCACTTTTGGTTTCCTGATATTTCAGAAGTGTTCTGTTTTTCATTTACTTGGTACACATACTAAAATCTTTCATTGTGCCATCAACTCCTCAAATATGTTGACAGTCTCTCTCACTGACATTGGCACCTCTTCCGAGCTCACTGGTGATGCAGTGAGCTTTCCTGTCTGAGCTGGACTTCTGTGTGCAGCCTGGCAAAGGCTGTGTGTGAAAAAGTGAGAGCGTTCAGCACCCTGGGTGGGATGGAGCCAGGCCCTCAATGTGAGCACGTTTCTTGACTGATTGGCAGCACAGAGAACTGGCAGCTGTTCCCAAGCAAGCCAAAAAGTTGGCCCGGGGATGCAAAAAAAAAAAGGCTGGGATTTAGCCAACAAAAGATTCCTGAGTTTAGAAGGAAATCAAAGGAAAGATATGGAAGGTCACAATTACAGGCCTCCAGCTTGTTGAAGTAACAATGATTTCATTTTGTCTTCTGCTATATAGAGAAGAGTATTAAATAAATGTCATCACTACTCATTTTTTCCCGATTATTTATTTCTGAGTCTCCATTTTTATTCTCTTGGTTTGTTTATTTTTTTATTTCTCCAGATGCAAAACCAAATGACAGATTATTCTTCCTTAAAGTAGTATAGGGATGATGCTATTTGCAGAGGTGGCATCAGCAACCAGAAATAAGTAAAATAGAGCAGGTCTCAGAGAGCGCGGCCACATGCATGTGTGCCAAGCCGAGTGGAATGGCACAGGTAGGGATGGAGTTACGTACCCTCTGACTTCTCACAACTTATCTACTACTCTTAGTTTACTACTTACTAAAAGAGAAGGGTGGGGAAAACAGGAAAGTTCCTAAAAGACCAGAAAAATGTCTGCTGAGAGATAGGATCCTCCAGGGTCTCGCTCTGTAATGATAAGCAGTCTTGTACCACATGAGACACTGTCACATTTGCTGTCATTCTTCCTTCCAAAGAATACCCTAGACTAAGTGAGAATATTCTTTCTGTCAAGCAGAGCTGTTGTGTCCCAGAAATTAAGTGGTACCCTACAACTAGGAAGGTGAGAAGATTAAAAATGTGGACCACCAAGATTCAGGGGTAAGAAATATTCAGGATTCTAAGATATTTGAAGCACACCTTTTGTAACTCTGGGGATTTGGGTGGCAAATGACTTAAACCTTTCAGATTTGTAAGATATTCATGAGGAGAAATGAGATGACCTTTCCAAGTTCTGTTCAACAGTCTCTGCTTGCCTCCTGTTTGAGGCTGTTAAGGTAGACGTTGACCAGATGTTCTTACTTGCTAGCAGAAGAAATAGTATCACAGCTACATGTGGGGGATCTCAGCTCTCTTCTAGGAGATTCTTATAATAGTGCAAGATGCTGGACACTGGGGTAGGGTAGAAACAAACACAGAATTACCTCCAGAGATATGTGTGTGTGTTTAAAGGACAAACGGGTCCTTTAAGCCTTTAAGATGGCTTAAAGACAGTACTTCACAGAAAAAGAGGAATGGACTTGGGAGCTTTAACTTAGAAATATCAATAAGACCATCTCCTCCAAAGAACTTACAATGAATTAATAGTTGAATAATCAAAGCAAACCATAGAAATCAAAGGTGTGAATAATTCAAAAGCATTTGTTGTAGATGCCATGCCACGTGTTAGCCGTTGTTTTTTGCTGCTGAGGTTCCGATGGGGTGATGGGATGGAGTTTTCCTCCCATCTCCTAAAACCAACTCTCATAGGATTAATCAGACTTTCTCAGGGAATGAGAAGAGAGAAATCCTTTAGGAAAGGATGCTGATGTGACAAAGTTCCCAAAAGAAGCAATAACAGGGCCTCAAGGAGTCATCTCTGATTAGTACAAAGGGTAGGTTTGGGGAAATAATTCAAAATAGGGTCAGATTCCATAGGGCCTTCCTATGCAAGAATAAAGTTTAGACAAAAGAATTTAGTCTTGATTGAGTAGCCAATAGTTGTCAGCCAAAAAGTGAGCCCAAATGGAACAAAGAAAAGGAATTTAAGGAATAGCTGTCTAGCAGTGGAATGTTGGATGGATGGGTTCATAGACTACTCCAGACAGAGGGCACAATCAGGAGGCTCACCTGGTTCCAGCATGAACTGACAGTGGTTTGTGCCTGGTGATGAGCTGGGAGATACCAAAAACCGAGCATGGGACTCATCAGTGGAAAGAGAGGCCGTCCAGCCTTCGTGTGTATCTATGGCACTTTATACATTAACAAGGCACCAAGAGTCCACAGCTGATGATACAGATATGAAGAACACAGGCCCACAGGGTGTGGCTGAGACAACTGGGAATTGCTGACCCCTCTGAGAAAAGAGATGGCTTCCGTGGTGGCTCAGCGGTAAAGAATCTACCTGCCAAGCAGGCAACTCAAGTTCAATCCCTGGTTCGGGAAGATCCCCTGGAGAAGGAAATGACAACCCACTCCAGTATTCAACCCACTCCAGTATTCTTACCTGGAGAATCCCATGGACAGAGGAGACTGGCGGGCTACAGTTGACGGGGTCGAAAAGAGTCAGACACGACTGAGCAACTACAGCAGCAGCAGCTGAGAAAAGAGAAAAGAAAAAAGGGCTAGGGCTAAGACTGAACTCCTACACTAAAACACTCATTGCTGGTTCCTCTCCTAAGAACAGTCTTCTCTGGATGACTGATTTTAAGCTTATCTTCGTTTATTTGCAAAATAGTTAAGCCTCAACAGTTTATCAGACTGAGGGTACCTATAGAGGTGCTCCCTAAATGACCTTTTAGGGAGTATGCCTCCCAGGTGATATTGTGAGCATCACACCTTACATAGCACAGATGGATGCAAGGACCTACAAGAAGATACATACAAACAAGATTTGTTTGACGGTGTGTTCATAAGTCCAATTTGTTTGTAAGTCCAACAAAGTTAGCCTAGGTACCCAAATAACACAATCGGCTATATAGTACTGTCCTGTAGTCGGTTTATAATGCTTTTCACACAAATAGTATGTACATAAAAAACAAACACAAAAAAATAGAATGTTTCTAATCTTACAGTACAGGACCTTGAGAAGTACAGGAGTACAGTACATCAGCTGGCATACAGGGACTGGCATCGAGTGAACAGACAAGAAGAGTTACTGACAGGAGGAGAGAGAGAAGGTGGGAGATGGTAGAGCTGAAGGATCGTCAGCAATAGGAGATGGAAGGCAAGCGGCAGTGTCACTCATATCTGATGTTGATGGCACAGACTCTGGTTCCTTGCTGGAACCAGATGCACGTTCGCATCTTTGAAAGTTCACAACTTGAAGCTTTGTATGTAGGGGACTTACTGTACTGAATTTCTGGAGGACAGAGCCTCTAGAAATACCTCAAGGGCATTTGTAATCCAGTGCCATGTATTTTAAAGTGTTAGGAACAAATTCAGAAAAGGTGTTCACTTAGGTTAAAGCCATCATGATGAATGTTTGGTGGACATTAGTACAGTAGCTAAGCAACACAACAAGACACAAAGTAACAACACACACACTCTCTACACACAAACCCAGGCAGGAATCAGTCTGAGCATCGCTCCTGGTGAGTCACCTCGGTGTTAGATGTCTTCTGATGATATCCATGAAATACACACCCTTCCCAATGATGTGTTCTGTGTGCAACTTGACCTCATACGACCTTTAGATATAATTTCCAGTTAGAGGAAAGCCAATGATTAGAAAAACAAACATAACAACAGCCTGAGGGAGCAATGGGGCAAATCCAGAAGGTGGGATGTTCTGCAGGACAAATGACCTGATTTCTTCAATGAGTCAGGGTCATAAAAGTGGGACTATGCTAAATTAAACAAGAGTTAAGGAATTTAAAAACCAGATGCAGAATATGGTCCTGGAGTGGTTACTCATTTGGATAAACCAGTTATAGAGAACCTTTGGGGGGAAATTGTAGAAATTCAAATGTAGCCTGGATATTAGAGGAAATTTCCCTGCAATGGAAAGTTGGTAATAATTGGAAAAGGCAGACTGAGAGACAATAGGCCCAGTATGATCTTAGTTTGGTTAGAAAATACAAACTGTAAGTGTGTGTGTGTGTGTGTGTGTGTGTAAAGGAGACAAAGGACATGTGTGGAGACAAAGGACATGTGCTCAAGTGTTAAGAGTGGTGACCTGTGAATGGTGGGAACGTGATGGGTTTTGTTTTGCTTCTCTGAATTTCCAATTTCCTACAGCATACGTTATTACATTTCTGCAATAATGAAAAGGTTATTTGAACAGTTCAGTGGATAGAAGGGAAGGAGGGAATGAAGATCAGGTTGAGTGTGGAGCATAATGCTGGAAAATGTACAGCTCTGCAGTATGGCATTAATGTGTGATTTCATAAGTTCTGTGACCCCATCGAGTTTCCTTCTAGAAGCACCAGTGCTCCTGGTCCCTTCCTTCCAGCTCAGGGCCCTCCATGCTCCTGACTAAGAGACTAGAGTCCTTAACTTGGACCAAACCACATTTGCACTCACAGTCTCATTGGTGAAATGAAAATTAACCCCCAAAGCAGTAAAGGGAATAGATTTCTTCTAGTTCCTTCTTATTAAAAGTTTAAGCCCTTTTTTCATATTTTAATTTACCTAGATCATTGAAACTTACAGATGCTCTTCCTTCCTGTATATTCTCTAGAGTTACTCCTCTGGAAATTACTAGTGTTACTTTCAGTGAGAATAGCTCAGATGTTTTCCAAGATTCTGACCCTCTGCATCTCCAGATAGAGAAGGAAATTCTCATTGTCTAGTCAAATCTTGTGCAACTTTGAAGGATAAGAATCTGCCTGCCAAGGCTGGGACATGGGTTCGATCCCTGGTCTTGGAAGATTCCACATGCTGAGGAGCACCTAAGCCCGTGTGCCATAACTACTCAGCCTGTGCTCTAGAGCCTGCAAGCCATAACTACTGAGCCCACGTGCCACAACTACTGAAGCCCACACCTAAAGTCTGTGCTCCACAACGAGAAGCCACTGCAATGAGAAGCCTGCGTACCACTAGAAAAAGTCCATGTGCAACAACAGAGACCTAGAACAACCACATAAATAAACAAACCAAAAGTAAAAGAAGCTTCTTCCATCCTCAGCCTGGTTTTGTTCAAAGAAGATACCATAAGGCCATCCCCGGATCCTGGAAAGCCTGGACCACTGAGGGCCCTGCAGTAATGAGACGGTTTCCCTCCTTCATGCCCAAAGTCTGCAAGAAGACAACTTGACACGTGTGTGACTGAGATTTCGGGAGTGAGCCAAAATAGAAAGTGATGCTCCAGTGGGCCTGCACCTGTAAGGCTCACACTGGTGTTTAAAACAACTTAATGCAAACTGCTTCCTACTCTGTGGTCAGTGGAATGCTGGTTCTTCCTTACTTCCTCCCCAAGGAGCCTCCAGAAATGTCTTTTAAGTTTTTTAAAAAGTGATTTTCTCTGAAATCAATCTTTAGGTGATTTTCCTGGGAAATCTATAGCTCTTTAACTCTTCTAGTATCCGAGTATTAGTCTGCTCAGCCTGCCGTAACAAAAATACCACAGAATGGGTGGCATAAGCAACAAATTTATTTTCTTACAGTTCTGGAGGCTAGAAGTCCAAGACTGAGGTGTCTGCAGGTTTGGTTTATCCTAAAGCCCCTCTCCTTGGTTTGCAGATGGCCACCTTCTCACTGTGTTCTCACATGGACTTTCCTCTGTGCACAAAGAAAGAGAACACTGGTGTCCCTTCCTCTTCATGTAAGGACACCAGTTCTGTTAGCTCAAGGCCTCACCCTTACAACCTCATTTAACCTTAATTACCTCCTGAAAGGACCTGTCTCTAAATATGGTTACCTGGGGATGAGGATTTAAGCATATGAATTTGAAGAGACACAATTCAGTCCATAGTTCAGTTCAGTTCAGTTCAGTCGCTCAGTCATGTCCGACTCTCTGCGACCCCATGAATTGCAGCACGCCAGGCCCCCCTGTCCATCACCAACTCCCGGAGTCTACCCAAACCCATGTTCATCGAGTCGGTGATGCCATCCAACCTTCTCATCCTCTGTCGTCCCCTTCTCCTCCCGCCCCCAATCCTACCCAGCATTAGGGTCTTTTCCAATGAGTCAGCCCTTCGCATGAGGTGGCCAAAGTATTGGAGCTTCAGCTTCAACATCAAACCTTCCAGTGAACACCCAGGATTGATCTCTTTTAGGATGGATTGATTGGATCTCCTTGCAGTCCAAGGGACTCTCAAGAGTCTTCTCCAACACCACAGTTCAAAAGCATCAATTCTGCGGCGCTCAGCTTTCTTCACCGTCCAACTCTCACATCCACACATGACCACTGGAAAAACCATAGCCTTGACTAGATGGACTTTTGTTGGCAAAGTAATGTCTCTGCTTTTAAACATGCTATCTAGGTTGGCCATAACCTTCCTTCCAAGGAGTAAGCGTCTTTTAATTTCATGGCTGCAGTCACCATCAGCAGTGATTCTGGAGCCCAAAAAAGTAAAGTCTGACACTGTTTCCACTGTTTCCCCATCTATCTCCCATGGAGTGATGGGACCAGATGCCATGATCTTAGTTTTCTGAACGTTGAGCTTTAAGCCAACTTTTTCACTCTCCTCCTTCACTTTCATCAAGAGGCTCTTTAGTTCTTCTTCACTTTTTGCCATAAGGGTGGTGTCATCCGCATATCTGAGTTTATTGATATTTCTCCCGGCAATCTTGATTCCAGCTTGTGTTTCTTCCAGCCCAGCGTTTCTCATGATGTACTCTGCATATAAGTTAAATAAGCAGGGTGACAATATACAGCCTTGACGTACTCCTTTTCCTATTTGGAACCAGTCTGTTGTTCCATGTCCAGTTCTAACTGTTGCTTCCTGACCTGCATACAGGTTTCTCAAGAGACAGGTCAGATGGTCTGGTATTCCCATCTCTTTCAGAATTTTCCACAGTTTATTGTGATCCACACAGTCAAAGGCTTTGGCATAGTCAATAAAGCAGAAATAGATGTTTTTCTGGAACTCTCTTGCTTTTTCGATGATCCAGCGGATATTGGCAATTTGATCTCTGGTTCCTCTGCCTTTCCTAAAACCAGCTTGAACATCTGGAAGTTCACAGTTCACGTATTGCTGAAGCCTGGCTTGGAGAATTTTGAGCATTACTTTGCTAGCATGTGAGATGAGTGCAATTGTGCGGTAGTTTGAGCATTCTTTGGCATTGCCTTTCTTTGGGATTGGAACGAAAACTGACCTTTTCCAGTCCTGTGGCCACTGCTGAGTTTTCCAAATTTGCTGGCATATCAAGTGCAGTATTTTCACAGCATCATCTTTGAGGATTTGAAATAGCTCAACTGGAATTCCATCACCTCCACTAGCTTTGTTCGTAGTGATGCTTTCTAAGGCCCACTTGACTTCACATTCCAGGATGTCTGGCTCTAGGTGAGTGATCACACCATCGTGATTATCTGGGTCGTGAAGATCTTTTTTGTACAGTTCTTCTGTGTATTCTTGCCACCTCTTCTTAATATCTTCTGCTTCTGTTAGGTCCATACCATTCAGTCCATAATGACCCACTAAAAAAAATTGGGTTTATCATGATGATGTTTGGTAGAAACCAACACAATACTATAAAGCAATTATCCTTCAGCTTTTAAAAAATGGGTTTTTATGAGTAACAAAACAACATGTATGCAGGATTATCCATGTATGTACAACCACACAACTGCATACTATGCAGCTCTATAGAAGAAAAAAAGGTGTTTGTGTGCTGATATGAAATAATTTCCAGGATATATTTTAGAAGGCAAAAGCAAGATGCAGAAGCATACATACACTAGATATGGTATGCTTCCTTTTGATTAAGAAACAAGGGGAAATATGGATATGTATTTATAATGCATATATATATATAGATAACATAAAAGAAATGGAACAGATAAACAAGGACTATGAAAAGGTGACCTCTGGAAAGTGGGCTAAAACAGTGAAAGAATTTAAGATGCAAGTGACTTTTCTAAAAGTATCTTTTTATTTGGTATTGACTTTTGAACCACTTAAATGTTTTATGTAATCAAGAAATTGAAATTTAATCAAAAACATGAAGAGTAGGGAATTCCTCAGTGGTTCAGTGGTTAAGACTTCATGCTTTTACCACCAAGGGCCTGGGTTCAGTCCCTGGTCAGGGAACTAAGATCCCATAAGCATCACAGTGTGGCCAAAAGAACAGATGAAAAACAGCAAGCTCTAAAATTTAAAATAAATAGAAAAAATGAACTCTGTATATTAAATTTGTTAATTAACCACACAATAAAAGAATAAATTAGATTAACTTTTGAACATGGTTTTATGGCTGGACATCCTCTATGAGACATTCTTCAAGACAGATGGCCTGAACTTCTCAAAAGTTCGCTACCATTAATGACAAAATGATGGGGGCAAAGAAAATTAAGTGGGACCAAATGCAGTAAGTGATCTTAATAGGCTCCCAAACTGGAAAAAAAATCTCTGAAGGACATCCTTGGAGCAATTCAGAGACTCTGAATGTAGACAATATAGTGTGGTTTATAGCACTGTGCCAACATGACTTTTCTTGGGTAGGAAATTGGTATTTTGGTTTTGCAGAATATTCTTGTTCTCAAGAGATACATGCTAAAGTTTCTAAGAATGAAATGTCATGATATACTTTTGAATGGTTTTGGAAAGGTTTGAATGGTTATGTGGTGGGATGTGGGTGTATGTATGTGTACAGATAGATAATAAAGATATAGAGAAGAGATCACACTTTTTATTTTGCTTAAAACACCAGCATAGTTAGATCAAGGAGAGCATGCAAATTTAGCAAAATTTAAAACTGTTGGTGAGCTGAAATGAAAGGTATATGGATGTGCATTTAATTTTCTGGATTTAAAAAATGGGGAAAAAAATAATGCATTTGGATTGATTTTGTCATAAAGGTGCTCCATCCAATAGAAGCATTTACTGAAATCTACTCTGTGCCAAGCTCTGTTCTAAGTGCTGGAAATGTAGCCGTGAACAGGACAAAATAAGTTGGAGCTCTCATGGGCCTATATTTTAACGCAAAAGACAAATAAGAAAACAGGTAACTTTGGATTGTGATGGGTGCTAAAAGCAAAATAAAACAAGATGATGTGCTAGACAGAAGGAGAAGTGACATTAGATAGGGTGGACATGGAAGGAATTCTCCAAGAAGGAGACTTTGGCAGTAAGACCTGAGTGATCAGAGGGAGCCATTCATTCATTGACCAGATTTGCACTGAGCACCAGCCATGTGTGCTTTTCTATGTACCTCTGCCTTCTCAGCGCTTACATTCCCATTAAGGGCAACATATAAGAAACAAGAATACGTAAGTTGGCAATCAACATTACAGGGGAAGATAAAGCAAGGAGCCTAGTAGTTAGTGAGGACAGGAGTTTAAATTTTGTTTTGTTTCATTTTGGCATTGCAGCTTTGAAACATGTATATTATCATATGTGAAACAGAACACCATTCCATGTTCGATGCATGAGACAAGGGCTCAGGGCCGGGGCAATGGGAGGACCCAGAGGGATGGGATGGGGGGGAGGTGGGTGGGGGGTCCAGGAAGGGGAACACATGTAAACCCATGGCTGATTCATGTCAATGTATGGCAAAAACTACTACAATATTGTAAAGTAATTAGCCCCCAACTAAAATAAATAAATTTATTTAAAAAAATAAATAAATAAATAAAAAATTTTAAAAAAATAAATAAAAAATAAAAAATTTTTTGAAGTATAGTTGATTGATAGTGCTTCAGGTATACACCAAAATGATTCGGTTATACATATATATATAAGCCCCATGTATACATATTATTTATGTGTGTGTATATATATATGTACATATACATTCTTTCTCAGATTCTTTTTTCATTATAGGTTTTTATAAGATACTGAATAGAGTTGACTGTGATGTACAGTAAGACCTTATCTATTTTATATATAGTAGTATGTATTTGTTAACTCTCAGTTCCCTATTTATCTCTCCCCACCCCTTTCCCATTGTGTAACCATAGGTTTGTTTCTATGTTTGTGAATCTGTTTCTGTTTTGTAAATAAATTCATTTGTATCGGGTTTTTTAGATTCCACATATAAGCAATATCATATAATATTTATCTTTATCTGACTTAGCTCACTTAGTATGATAATTGTAATAATGCTACAAACGGCATTATTTCATTCTTTTTAATGGCTGAGTAACATTCCATTATATATATATGTACCACATCTTTATCTGTTCATCTGTCCATAGACATTTAGGTTGCTAGCTGAAATTCTAGATATGACAGTTCAGAAAGGGTTCACCAAACAGGTGACTTAACAGAGACGAAGTCTGAGCTGGCCTGTTGAGAGGAGACAGTGCGTGGAGTGCATGATGGTCCATATTAGTGACTTTGGCTTTTACTCAGTGAAATGAGATCCTTTGGAAGGTTCTAGATAGGACAGTGGAGAAGGAAATGGCAACCCACTCCAGTATTCTTGCTTAGAGAATCCTGTGGACAGAGGAGCCTGGTGGGCTGCTGTCCATGGGGTCGCACAGAGTCGGACACGACTGAAGCGACGTAGCACACATGCATGCATTGGAGAAGGACATGGCCACCCACTCCAGTGTTCTTGCCTGGAGAATCCCAGGAACAGAGGAGCCTGGTGGGCTGCCATCTATGGGTCGCACAGAGTCGGACACGACTGAAGCGACTTAGCAGCAGCAGCAGATAGGAAAATAACATCATCCAGCCTGTCTTTCTAAAGGATGGCTCTGGATGCTGGGTTGAGGATAGGCTACAGAGGGGCAAGGGCAGAAGTAGGGATACCAACTAAGCATTGGTAAGGATACCAACTAAACAACTAGTTATTGCTTCAATAAGTCAAGCGAGGGACTTCCCTGGTGGTCCAGTGGTTAAGACTCCATGCTCCCAATGCAGGGGGCATGGGTTCGATCCCTGGTTGGGGAACTAAGATCCCACGTGCCACACAGTGTGACCAAATAAAAAAATAAATAAAATGAATAATTCAAGTGAGAGGTAGTTTGTAGGAGGGTGGTAGCAGGGGAGGAATGCAACGGCTTGGAATCTGACTCAGTTTTGAAGGTGAAACTGCCAGGACTTCCCACTAGCTGATTGGAAGTGGGATATGAGAGAAAGAAAAGTATTCAAGACGACTGAGGTTTTGGCCCTAAGAACTAGAAGGATGGGAGTTGCCCTGAACTGAGGTGGGAAAGAAAAACTGCCTGAGGAGCAGGTTTGAAAGAGGACGTGAGGGGTAGGGTGGGTGAAAGGCAGGACCCGGGCGCCATCAGCAGTGAGGCAGAGGGAAAGGCAAAAGCTTGAAGATCTACTGAAAATTTCACCACGGGCTTGTGCAAGGATAATTCAGGTTGCTTTGGATAAATCTTCTCATAGAACTGTTTTTTCATTTACAGATTAACCTATTGGTCATTTCAGTTCCATTCACTCAAAGGAAAGGTGAACTCCCAGTTTGCACTGTTACCTGCCTCTCGGAGTCTGGCTCCCATGTGGAGATGCTCCCATGTTCTGGACGCTGGGGGGAGGTTTTGTTGGGAAAGGGGGATTTTGTGCTGAAGATGTGGCTCTA
This sequence comes from Giraffa tippelskirchi, assembly GCF_054371585.1. Classification (NCBI taxonomy): domain Eukaryota; kingdom Metazoa; phylum Chordata; class Mammalia; order Artiodactyla; family Giraffidae; genus Giraffa; species Giraffa tippelskirchi. The sequence continues at coordinate 125,635,910 of NC_137283.1, forward strand.
TTCACAGTGACATGTGAGGCGGCGTTGGTGGGAGTGGCCCTGCAAGGTTCAGCCAGAGTGTCACAGTGGTTCCCAGACATTTTTTGCCAGTGACCCCTTTGACATGTGACTGAATTTCACAGACTGCCTTTCAGTTTTGAACCCAAACTTTCCTTCTTTCTGTGCCCTCCGCCTGCATCCACAAGGGACACACATTCTAAGCATATTTCGTTCCTCAAGAGCAGGCTCTGGCAGCTCAGAGTCTATTCATTCACATTCCATGGCCTCTTCTGCACTCCTTCCAAGATTCCGACAGAGGCTACACTTAAAATAATGAGGCTTTATTGATTCAGATTCTTCCTCCCCCAGAAAGATGCTGAGAACTTTTCATGGGAATTCTTGAGGAATCGTTGAGATCTTGTGGACTTCAGAGACTGTTCTTGAAAGCAGGACTCTGACAGGACCTTCAGAAGACGTTTATTGATGGATATGATAGGCCTTGAACCCACTCTGCTGGGAGGACCCTCTCTAAGTAGCTGTAACATGTCCAGCCCAAGACAACACTCCAGGGACCTCCCTTTCTAGCCAATGCCAGAAACAGAATCCAGGGTGAATTCACCCTCTTCCTCTCTTTCATCGCTTCCCTTTCCACCTCCCTTGTTTATTTAAAAGCCATATCAATCAAAAAAAAGTCAGCCACAAAAAGACAAACAGTGCATAATTCCACTTAAATGAGGTATCTAAAGTACTCAGATTCATAGAAATGGAAATAGACTGGTGGGTACCAGAGGCTGGGTCCTAGGAGGTCAAAGGGAGTGGTTTAATGGTTACAGAATTTCAGATTTTTAAGGTGAAAACGTTCTGGAGCTTTGTTTTACAGCAATGTGAATATACTTAATACAGCTGAACTATGTCCCTGAAATTGATTGAGATGGTAGATTTTATGTTAGGCTTTTTTTTTTAACCACAACTTTTTAAAAGCCACATTAACAGCATTACTTCCCCAAAAGGAAAAACATACAAGTTCTAAAAAGTGGAATGCCTTCAGACAGAGCAAACAAGCAGAGTCCAAGGGGTAAGGCTCTTATGTTATAACTGTAGGTGTTTCATCATCTTTCTGGATGCATGTATATTGTGTGTGTGTGTGTTTGTGTGTGTAAGTGTAAGCACTACAGCATTTTGTACACATGTGTGGGTCTTCCAGACGTTATTATCATTACATCATAAGAAAAAAGACATCAAAATCTCCCCTGAGTTACCCAGCACATCCACTGGTCAGTCCTCTGCTAGGTTTAATATTAGTTAAGTAGTCTAGTTCCACTCCACTTGGGGGCAGATTTCTATCTAGTTCATACTGTTCTTACTTACTTAAAATACAGTTGTCTTTTGGTTCAGAAGTTCCTGAAATTCACCTTCCTTCTTGCTTCCTACACACTTGGGCCGCTTTTTCCAGTCAGTTGTTGAATTGGATAATTCCCTGAGTCCTAAGCAGCCTGACCTCCATTGGCTGCTCAGTCTGTAGTAGATTATTTTTGGATTTTAGAATTCACTTAAATTCTTTTTGGAAACAAAATATTAATATACGATATTGTTTGTAATTGTAACTTGCTTCGAGTTAAAGGAGATTTCTGAAAGGGCAGAAATAGATGTTTTTCTGGAACTTCTATTTCTGCCCTTTCAGAAATCTCCTTTAACTCGAAGCAAGTTACAATTACAAACAATATTATATATTAATATTTTGTTTCCAAGGCCTGGCGTGCTGCAATTCATGGGGTCGCAAAGAGTCAGACACGACTGAGCGACTGAACTGAACTGAACTGAACTGAACTGAAAGGGCGTGATCATCTTCCCATCCAAGACTTTCTTCCTTGTTACTTCTTATAAAACTGGAGCGACAGCTTCTGAACTAACAACGCCATCTGTCATCAGAGGCCAGTGTCAAGAGAAGGTCCCTCCAGTGCCAACTTCACAGCCTGAGGCCCAGTTCAATTGTTCACCTCAACTTTGTGTCCAGAATTCACGTTAGAATTGCTAATTAGATAAAAAAAAAAGATCACGGACCTGAGAGACCCATGCAAGAATTTGCATTAGTGAGGTCCTAATCATCAGATAGGAAAGGAATGTCTAAACAGGAACTGGAACAGTGACCTCCAGGACCTCCAGGTGCTCCCTTCGTTTCAGGAGCATCTCTTTTCCCTTGGCCTTAGGTTGCTGGCACAGAAGTATGTTCTCTCCCAAGTTGTGATGATTCTTGATAGATTACAGATGTTTCTTGAATATCAACCATGAGTAAATCACAGTACATGTTGCCATGTTTTAGAGTATATCTCTCACCTCTTCTCACTTATTTCATTGCCTTATGTCTTCCATCTCTTCTGTCAATACTTGTAGTCATTTATTCTGATTTCTTTTCCACTCATCAGAAAAGATGTTGAGATTGCCTGGTTCAGTCCTAAAACCTATCCAAGAGATTACTGAAAAGGAAAGGCTTTGGGCTATTTTCTCCTGACATTTTAACATGTACAGAATGGCAGAGTGTGTACAGCTTTTATGATATTTTCTAATGGCTGTTTTTATGTCAAGCCCTGAAAAAATACAAGATAGGGCTTGCCGCTATCCATTCAAACAAAACTGTAGTTCCGTGTGACAGACTCCATTTGCTTCCCTGACAGGTCTAAATAGAAAGGGCTTACTTGTTTAGCAAGGGAAGTCATGCCTGGAAATAATGCCTGTGTAAATGTCTTGAAACTCAGACCACTGAGTCTGCATTTATTTAATTTCCAGGTTCTGCAACTATACAGTTGAATTTTTGTTGAGTAGATACGAAGGTCTTTGAAAATTTACATACTTAGGAAATCACTGACTCCTTTATTTTTTTTAATACTTCCTTTCATTACATTCTGTCAAAGCTCCCTATGTTCTCTGCAAATTGTTCACGATCTCAGCAGACTGGTTGGACTAGGTCAGAATTCCAAACTAAAGTAGCTTGAAGGATGTGTCATTCACAGGCTTATAGAAGACTTGGGGAAGTTTAAGAAAGCTCTGTTTGTTTTGCTAACTCACAAGTCCATATATTTTGCCAGTGGTATCCAGAGTGTAAATGAAAATACTACCCAGCTTGTCTTTGTTGCTTGTCAGTTTTTGCAAGAACTTTGTTGCTTGTCAGTGTTTAAGGAGCACTAAGAACCTTACTTAACTCCTTTCCATTATTGTAGTAGAAAGTGAAGAGTACCAAGGATTGAAAGTTAAAAGATGAGGCATGTCAGAAGGCACTTAGTCCAATCTCTTATCCAATTTGGAATCCTTTTATGATAGTGACATAGGTACCTCTCCAGCCTCTGCTGGAACACTTTTAGCAATAGGGATCACACCACTGCTTGAGAGCCCTTCCCATTTTGTACAACTGTGATTACTAGAAATTTTTTTTTCATTTTTAGCAGAAATCTACTTCCCTTTCATTTTCATCTGTGCCCCTATTTATGCCCTTAGGAATGGAAGAGAACAAATCTCCCTTCATCTTTCCACGATCACTCATTAGCTCTCTGAGGACAACTCTTGTTGTCTCCCTTTCTCTAGGTTGAACATCCCTGGTTCCATGGCCACCAGGGACGTGGATTCAGTGTTCATAATGATGCTTTTTGGTCTGGCCTGTTCTTTTTTTAAGAAAAACTTTTTTTAAAATTATGAAAGTATGACATTGACAGGAGACTTGGAAAATACAGAACAAGGTAACATAGTTCCACTATAGATTACAGTTTTTTAAGTAGATAAATTAAGGTTTTTAGTTGCAGTTTCGATAGCAAACTTTCAAAAATTAATAGAATGAATATTCAGAGAAGTAGAAGAGTATAGCGGTCTGGTCTTTTCTTAACATACAGCACAAGGGCTAAATATGAAAGTCTCAATGTGATCTCAACAGTAAAGAATTGAGGGAAACTATAACCCCATCTCTGCAATACATCTCTTGATGTAGCTCTGGTTGTATTAAGTTTCTTGGCAACTGTGTCACAGTCCTGACACACCTGATTAAGCCAGAACTCTCCTATCCTTTTTTTACAGAGTTAACACTTTTTTGAAAATAGTTGGTTTATATTATTGTACAAAGTTGACTTTTTAAAGTCCAGTATAGGAATTGACATCTATTTTTGTTAAATTGCATCCTTATACATTTACTCCATAATATCAGCCCATGGTCATCTTTTAGGGTCTTGATCTGATTCCTAGAATATCTTACCAACTTATCACCCAAATCTTTTCCAAGTCAGAGATAGAAGTTAAGCATGACAGAGTGGGCAGCAGGCTAGGTCTTATCACCAGATAGTTTCCCTCAGGTTGAAGTTGACACTCTTCTATCACCTAGCCAATGATTGCTTAATTTTACTATCTTCCAGACCCCATTTTTTCATATTATTGAAAGAGTGACCTAAGATATATGTCAGCCACCTTACTGAAATCCTGAGGTGCTATTTCTGCTGCATTCTCTGAGCATGACCCAGCAAAACCAGAGACGAAGTTATGTTGGCATGACTTGGCCCTAATGAAGCTCGACTCATCTGCCACTTTCCTGTCTACATTTTGAGTGGGTGATGGTTTGTTTGCCAGACCCAGAAAGATCAAGGATACTATTCAGATAGAATTCCAAGACTTAGTTTTACTCACTATGAGCACCAGAATTTTCAGCAAGCAAGTGGGAAGATTTAAAATTGCCTTGTGAACATCTGGATGGAGTGATAGGGAAAAATGTCAGGGAAAAAAATCCTCCCTTGTGTATATACATTATAAAAATGAAAAGAAAACAAAAACAGAAGTCACTGTAATTCTTGGGGAAATGGCTGATAAAAATTAGGATATGATTTTAAAACAGAAATGGAGGCTGGTTATTAGGAAAACAAGAAAACAAAAACTTTGAGTTCCTGAAGCCCATGGTGTTATACATCTCTGTTAGAGAGAAAACAGGTTGAACAGAAAGACGGTAGAAGGCAATCCAATCAGGCAAGTCTAGGAGTCAGTGGGAAGGGCTCCTTAGGATAAGATGCCTCAACCAGTTCCTCGACCGTGGAATGGGCTTATAAATCCCACAGAATGAAACGCAGGTTAAAAACATACACCGAAGTGGAGAAAAGGGAACTCTCCTCCATTGTTGGTGGGAATATAAATTGGTGTAGCCACCATGGAAAACAATACAGAAGTTCCTTAAAAAACTAAAAATAGAGTTTCCATGTGATCCACCAATCCCACTCCTGGGTATATATCCTGACAAAACTATAATTCAGAAAGATACGTGCACGCATATGTTCATAGCAGCACTGTCTACAGTAGCCAAGACATGGAAACAACCTAAATGTCCATCGACAAATGGACATTTATCCAAAGAAGATGTGGTACATGTATACAATGGAATACTACTCAGCCATAAAAAGATGAAATAATGCCATTTGCAGCAACATTGATGCACCTGGAGATTATTATACTAAGTGAAGTAAGTCGGAGAAAAGACAAATACCATATGATATCACTTACATGTAGATTCTAAAATACGACACAAATGAACTTGTCATTTTAAAGCAGAAAAAGACTCACGGACATAGACAACAGACTTGTGGTTGCCAAGAGGGATGAATTAGGAGTTTGCCAGATGAAGACTGTTATGTAATTAATGGATAAACAACAATGTCCTACTGTATAACACAGGGAACTCTATCCAGTATCTTGTCATAAACCATAATGGAAAAGAATATCAACAAAATGTATACATATAGATAACCCAACCACTTTGCTGTACAGCAGAAAGTAACACAACATTGTAAATCAGCTATACTTCAATAAAATAAATTTTTTAAAAACAAAATTAAAAAAAACAAACACATACCAAAAAGAGCCATTGTGACAAAGCTCCCCTAGTGCACAGCCCAGGCACATGGAGCCCACCCCCTGCATACAGGAGGCTGAGTTCAGTTCACCTCCAACATCAGTCTCCCTTCCTGTCTTTCCATTTTCCTATACGCTGCTGCTGCTGCTGCTGCTAAGTCGCTTCAGTCATGTCCGACTCTATGCGACCCCACAGACAGCAGCCCACCAGGCTCCGCCGTCCCTGGGATTCTCCAGGCAAGAACACTGGAGTGGGTTGCCATTTCCTTCTCCAGTGCATGAAAGGGAAAAGTGAAAGTGAAGTCGCTCAGTCGTGTCCGACTCTTAGCAACCCCATGGACTGTAGCCTACCAGGCTCCTCCGCCCATGGGATTTTCCAGGCAAGAGTACTGGAGTGGGGTGCCATTGCCTTGTCCGATTTTCCTATATGAGTCTTTCTCAGATAACAGGTTTTTGAGGAAGGTTTTAGAAGTCCTGTGGTAACAGGACTGGGCCGTGCAACCAGCAGCCCAGGGCCCTTATCCTTCCAGCCCCTTCACTGTTTTCCTAGGGCTGTTGCTTCAGTTCCTCATGCCCCTCCTTTCCAGCATCAGAAATGACTGAATCCTGAAAAACACTGCTGTGGAGTTATTTTTGGCTCTCTTCCTGCCAGCCCTGGTGTCTGCCGCTCATCGACAACCATTAACAGCTGTTAGAAGGGGCTTTCAAATCCCTGGCTTCTCGCTGAAGTGCTTTAACACCAGTTTTCTATGAGCTCAGCCCCACTGGAGAGGTGAGAGAAACATGGCAGAAGAGTTACATGAAATGCCCGTCCTTTGGGGAGGCAGATTTCTCTTCCTTTTGTGCAGGAAAACTTAGCCTCTGACAGAAGCTGTGGAGGCATCGCCCAGCTGGGTGTCTGTGCAAACGAGTGAGTCCAGATGGTCTCATGTGGTGGCCCTAGAGGCTGCCCTGGGTCACTCTGGGGGGCACGAGCAGCTCTGAGCATCCTTGGTATGAGAAAGTCAGGGTCCCGCCCTTACTGAGCTGCAGCCTCTCCACCGCAGCATCAGGAGTTCTGGACTCGACACAGAGGAGATGGCCTATCACCACAGAGGCTGGGAACTGCCACCAGGGTCCCCCGAGGCCACCCACAAACCCAAACCCAGGAGTCCCTGGAGGGCAATGAGGCTCCCACGTGACTCTTCCACTACAAAGGATTGAGAACACTACAGTAGACATTTGGAAAGTTCTGTGCTCCCTGCCAGTGTTAACTCATTTGTTCTCAGCAGCCCCAGAAAGGACGCCGATATTTCTGATCAGTGATTTATTTTTATTGATTGATTTATTTATTTTTGGCTTCACTGGGTCTTTGCTGCAAGCAGGGACGATTCTTTATTGCGGTGTGTGGGCTCCTCATCGCCGTGGCATCTCTCGTTGCAGAGCACAGGCTCTAGAGCACAGGCTCCAGTAGTTGTGGCTCACGGGCATGTGGAATCTTCCCAGACCAGGGATTTAACCCATGCCCCCACATTGGCACACGGATTTCTAACCACTAGACCACCAGGGAGGTCCACTGATCTGATTAATGCTTCATGTCTTTGCTACTTTTTACCACTTCACGCAATCAGGGGCATCCCCAACATCAGGGAAGTGGCACACCCTTGCCTGATGTCCCAGACTGGGAAACACAGGAGGCTGTGCCCAGTATCTCCCACCTTAGCACTTAGAATAATTATTCAGCCTCCTAATCCCAGGACTTCCCATCCTATGAATATTTGTAGCACAGCTTGAAAGTGAAATGATTTCAAGTGATATGTGAAGAATTTGTTTTCAAAATCACTGTTTATCTTAATGACATATTCGGTAAGTGTAACTCACACGTTAAACCTGCGATTTCACAGATAGTATTACTTAGAATGAGTTTCGTTCTAAGCCAAATTTAATTTTTAAGCAAAATGAATTGTGTTAGAGAAGATATTAAAAATTGTGACAGTGGGTCATACGTGTGTGTAGTTCGAGAGGCACGCCATAATTCAGTACATTTTGTCTTCTAGTCCTGTTTGTTTTGTGCAATCTTGCCCCCAAAGAAAGCCACAATGGCATCTTATTGGGAACACAGGTCATGCATATTTTTATAAGTTTTGTATAAAATATAAGGAAATATGTGCTTCCTCGATGGCTCAACAGGAAAAAAATCCATCCGCAGTGCAGAAGATGCAGGTTTAATCCCTGGATCGGGAAAATCCCCTGGAGAAGGAAATGGCAACCCACTCCAGTATTCTTGCCTGAAAAAATCCCATGGACAGAGGAGACTGCCGGGTTACAATCCAAAGGGTTGCAAAGAGTTGGACACAACTGAGCATGCGTGCACACACACACACATATACACATAAGAAAATGTAAGGTTTTTGCATAACGAACATTTAGATGAAAATACTTTGTGTGTGTGTGTTTTGATCGTGTGATTTGTATATTTCTTCCAAAACATCCTAGCACTCCTGCATGGATAGATACCTGAGTGTCCATACCACTTCCTCTCCTGTTTCTTTACCCTTCCTCTTGGTGAGGGTAGAAAACTACCCTCTCCCTGACGACTGCTCTGAGCTGAGAATTTCTTCAGAACTTACGTAGGTAACTTACACTTATCCTATCTGAGTTCTGAGGAACTACACCTCTGCCTCCCTCTCTCCTTTTCTTCTGATGTTTCAACTCAGTGAAGTTCTAAAGAATGTCTGTTTGGCTGTTGTGGACATCCTCGTAACTTAAATAAAGCTTCCCAAGAATGAATATGGAGAGTGATGCATTTGATGTCAATAATCCCATTTTCTGTTGCTAACATGTAGTCTAGGGAGAGTACATGGCAAGAAACGAGGCAAGACAGGTCATTTAAGCCCAAATATAAAGCACCTTAAATGCCATGCTTGAAGGGCTTGGATTTTATTCTGCAGGAAGCAGGTTGACAAACTGTCATTAAGAAGATGAATCGGGCACTGGTACAAAGGAAGGATTGAGAGGGAACAATACAATGGCCAGGTTGCTGCAGTGGCCTAATCAAGAAGTCATGAGGCCGTGAAATTAGGTGTGTTTGTTGGAAAAGAAAGAGATAAGATGACTTTCAAAGGCCAAAAGAAAACAGAAAAAGACCTCAAATTGTGTCATAGTTTTCACTGATACATTCGTCAACTTACTTGTGTATTTTGTTACTTGTTGTAGATCAGTGTTGTCCAATAGCATTCATTTTCTGTGATGGTGGAAATGTTCTTCTACACATTGTCTACATATGGTACATATGATAGCTACTAGTCACATGGGGCTATCAAGCACTTGAAATGTGGCTAGAGGACTAAGGAACTGAATTTTTAATTTTATTTAATTTTAATTAATTTTACTGTAAACAGTCTAATGTAAACACACATGACTAATGGCCACCAAATTGCACAGTGCAGGACAAGTTTCAAGCATCATGCCTGCCTTGTTTGCCGTTCTGTTCCTTGAGCCCAGCACAGTGTCTGGCACAAAGTAGATGCTCAATAAATATTTGATGAATGAACCAATAAAAGGAAACCCCATAAGGAAGGATTATGTCCTATTCAAACGAATAGACTTTATGGAAAATTTTGGCCCCCACTTAAAGCAGAAGGAGGAAGATGGCAACTTCCAATAGATATTGAAGATATTTCCCAAAGGTTTAAACTGAAGCTCCCAGCGTTTGCAGGTGGAGTCTTATCATAAATGAACATCAGCCATGTGGTGGAAACATCGAAAGCTAGGGTCTGTGCTGTGGTCTCTGCCTTCTTGGTCTTCGCTGTGGTCTCTGCCTTCTTGGTCTTCATTTCTGGCTCTTACAATGCACAACACCCACACTCTTTCTTGAAATATGTAAGGGGTGATAATCAAAATGGAAAAATAGATTTTAGGAGGAATGAGAAAAAGAAAATGTGTTAGAGCTGGTTTGTTAGAATGGCTGTAGAGGTGGGGGAGGGCACATGTGATCTGAGCTCAGAACTCAAGCCCAGCAAACCTGGGCAAGTTGCTCAAACTCTCTGCACCATTTTATACATCTAAAATGAGAATAGAAACCATCACATTTCACTTCCCAAGTTGGGAGGAGGAAGTGGCATAAAAAATATATAATGACAATGTAATCCATAAATTTCCATTCAGATATTTAATATTATTTATTTATTCATTTCTTTATTTACTTAATTGTCTGTGCCAGCTCTTAGTTGCCACACTCAGGATCTTTGATCTTTGTTGCAGCATGCGGGATCTAATTCCCTGACCAGGGATCAAACATGGGACCCCTGCATTGGAGGCAGAGCCTTAGCCACTGGACTGCCAGGGATGTCCCTCAGATATTTATTATAATTCACATGCACTGGGCCCATAGCTGAATATATGTCTGAATATATGTCTGAAAGGCACAATTATATTAAAATACAATCCTGCAATGTGCCTTTCAGAAAAACGAAAATAAGAAGTCACCAAATTCGAGATATCTATATTCCAAAAAGGACCTAAACCATCCAAAAAGAAAAAAAGAGTTGTATATCTCTTATATTAAAAAACAAAACTCTGGAAAGTTGATACCACAGCCTCCCTCCAGTAGCTTATGATTCAGTAGGGCTTATTGCCAGGAAGTTCCTGATCCAGTGGCCACCTCCCCTACCCACTTGGCCAGGACCACCTCCCACTTCCCAGTGCTGCCCTTCATCCCCTTCCCTCATCTTCCCTACCCTACCTGCATCCTCTGTCTTTGTCCTCAGTCCTAGCAAAGAATTTAGATTCTTCTCTGCATGAACTGATCCTCCCAAACTTATAACTTCAGCAGTACCTGTAACCTTCTATTAAGAAACATCTCAAAAACAAAACAAATAAAAAGGAAGGGACTTCCCTGGTGGTCCAGTGGCTCCCAATGTGGGGGGCCTGAGTAGATCCTGAGTGCTACACCTAAGATCCAGCAGAACCAAAAAGAAAAAACATCTCCAGCCACCTGAGTCCCACAGAACCACCATTTTCCCTCCTAGCCCTGCCCCATCTGCCTTTCTTTACTTTTCATGATTGTAGCAAGAGTTATTATCATTCCATTTGTACTCTCCATCCATGGACACAGAGCTCTGTCTAACCCTGTCAAATCGTTTCCCATTGACTGAGGTGGATCAAATCACATGCTTTCTGTAGGTAGCAACTACTTACAGGAAAGGCTCAAAATTTGGTCCATGTGTCAGGTTCTCAGTGCTATGCCCCAGTTGCAATATTTTTAAAAGAATTCCTATTGAAAATAGTTAAGACATTGTCACTAGAATAATTTTCTTGTAGTACATCATCCCATTTCTTCAAAGACTTCCTTGAATATGACCTCCCGTCTCATCTTTGTGTCATTTTATTTCTCAGAGTTTAATATACTTATGTGAAATAATAATAAGAGGCTGTAATAATGAACAATTTAAATAAAATGCTCATCAATTCAGGGAACCCAAACATCAGTTTTCAGATTTAACCATCATATTCCCCAATAGTCTTCCTCATTGAGAACATGTTCTCTTTCTAATTGTATTTAAAGACAGGAATCACTATAAATCTTACTGGCTTTCATCATGTATTTATAGTGATTCCTGTCTTTAAGTATGATTAGAAAGAGAACATGTTCTCAATGAAGAAGAATATTTAAAACAGGAATCATTATAAATCTTACTGACTTTCATCATATACGTGGACTTACCTGGTGGTTCAAACGGTAAAGAATCCGCCTGCAGTGCAGGATACATGGGTTCAATCCCTAGGTCGAGAAGATCCCCTAAAGAAGGGAATGCCTACCCACTCCAGTATTCTTGGGAGAATTCCATGGACAGAGGAGCCTGGAGGGCCACAGTCCACAGGATTACAAAGAATTGGACACGACTGAGCAACTAACACTTCCATGATATGCTTGAATCATTATTTTCTATTTTGCATTTAGGATGTATTTTTTTTTCTTCCCCAAATAGTACCATCTATTGAGGCTAATCAGAATTTGTCATCTTTAAACTTTAGTTCTAATTCAAACATCTCCTTCTGCTAACACATAAAGGATAAGGCCATTCTACCCCCTGTCATTGGTAAAAATACTGAAAATTGATGGGTCTGTATAGCCAGTCCACAGTATACTTGATTGTATTAACAAAACGGTAAAATGGTAAATATGCTAAAATTATACAAAATATAACACAGAATGAAAAATAATATATTTTAAAATCTTGTGATGTTAGAGATAAGAGTTATACAGACTTCATAAAAAAGAGAAAGCAGCAGAAGACTCAGCACCTTTGGGTGGAGGCCAGCGGGGTTCCTCAGTTGCACTGTTTTTCCTCAGTTGCACTGTTAGGTGACCTTCCTACCAAAGATCTAGGTCCTCCTCAGGGCTGAAAGGCATTCAGGAAAACCCACACCTGACCCTTCTGCTCCCTCTGGAGGGTGGCCACTCAGGCATGGTCCCTGATAATAAGGGCTAGCCCCAGTGGTGTAGCTGTGTTCCCAGATCTGTCACTGTGAACAGCCTCACCTGATGATTCTCATTATAATCATAGACCAACCTAGGACAAGGGTACTTATAAAGTATTTTTCTGTACAGTACTGCATATAGCCAAACTTACTGCCATCTTCATAAGTAAAACCAGGTTGTGTTTTTCACTTTTCATTTTACCAAGGCAGGAGTCCTCCCCTGAAACAGATTTTTTTTTCCTAGTATGCAAGTGACATGACTATAAGAAGAATCTTCACATTGACACTACTTGAAACATTTCCATCATTTCGTGCATTGGTCGACACAAATGCAGGTTCCATTTTTTCATGGCCCGGTAGCTAGGGAACACAGGCTTAGGATAGGCAGCTTAGATAAATTGTGTTCTAGAAGTTTGTTGAAAAATTAGTTGTTTGGTGGAATTTCCCTGATGGTCCTGTGGTTAAGACACCACCTTCCAATGTAGGGGGTATGGGTTTGATCCCTTTCAACTAAGGTCCCACATGTCGTGGAGTGTGGCCCAAAAAAATTTTTTTAATCTCTTGTTAAAGAAATTAGTTGTTTGAACCGCTGAGAGTGTCTTTTATCCTGGAAACAGGATACCCTCCTATCTGTGTTGCCTTTTATTTTTTAAAATTTATTCAGTGGAGAGATGTTTATCATCATGCAAAGAGAGAAAGAATTTATTTCTATTATCTAGGAATAAGTGAAGGGCTGTAACACTGCAAAGAAAGAGTAGATAATTCAAATGAGCGATGATCTCATGGAGGAGAGGAGATGTGAGTGGGATTTGCATAGGTGGGAAAAGGCCCTTGGAGTTCAGTGTCCTTCCATTATATTTGTGTCACACCTTTCTATATTTCTGTCACTGCAGTTTGTACGTTGCATTGTAACTGAATTATTGCTTGTCTGTCTCCTCAAGTGGACAGTAAGATCTTTGTGCAAGATTTCTGAGTGGTGATGGTAGTGGCGATGCTACTTTTAATCTGCAAATCAACCATCTAGGACAATACTCACATGGTAGCTATTTGGTTAACATCATGATGGGTCTCCTTTAGGAAAGTTCCAGAGGCAGGAAAATATGTAGTGTATATTAGGTGAGAATGAGAGGAAAGACTGGAACAGAATTGTTGAGAACTAGAGTCCTGAATGCCAGCAAAGATGATCTCATTGGATTCTAGTTCTGATGCATTTTTTTAGCCACGCCTAACTTCTGTTGGTATTGTTAATTTTTTATGGGAAAATTCTTTGGAGTTACAGCTAAAGAACCCAGTGCTAAGGATCCAGGAGCTTCCTCTGCGAAGGGATAGAGATCTTATTAGCACAGCAGTCATTTACTATCTCTGTGGATCTGTATGAATGAGTCAGTAGACCTACCTCACCAGCCACCCTAGGAGTTTACAATTGGAAGACAAAGGGTAATGTCTCTGCTGAGCCTTCCTGAGGGCTTGCCTACCATTCACTTTCAAGTCCAGCTTATTCATAAAGTGAGGGCTGTTTATAAGTCAGGGACAGTGTGTATTTAATGAGAAATGTTTTCAATATCAGATTCCTTTTCTTCCTATCACTCGCACAAATATACATGAAAATGTTAGCTTATCTTTTCTTTGCATTAGCAATTTATGACTTTCCCTCCTCCCTTTATGTTTATTTTATTGTTTTGTTTTGTTTTTTAAAGACTAACCCAACCTGGCCAGTAAATTTAGGTTGGAGCTACAGTCACTCCAGCTGATGGCAAACAGCCTGGAATCAGGGGCTGGGGCAGTCTCTTCTAGGTAGCGGCAGAGTCCACTCTTCAGGCTTCGGTTTCATCACTATAATTATGAGCGAGAAGCCTAGAGTTGATTACAATGCATGAATGGGAGATATTCCTGGACATATTTGCATTCATGACTTGCTGGTAGTTCCTCTGTGGAGGTCTCCATCCTTGTTTTTACTGAGGTTTTTGGCAGTGTTTCTGCAGTTGGTGTGTGAATTTTTATGATCTGTTGCATGTTATTCATACAGTTTCCTGCCCTGTAATGGTATCAGTTTTCCAGACGCAGAGGAACACAGACTAAAACCCAGGAGCCTGCATTAGCATAAAATGTCCCAGTTCTGTCAGTTTGATTAATTTGTCTCTTTGTCTCCACTCTATATGATAAGTGCTATTAATGGTTGCAACACTTCATATGTCAAAGTCTTTCTTCCTAATGACTTGAAAATGTGGTTTATTTCCCCCCTTTTTGTATTATTTTTCTCATTTAGCATTCTACTCGAGTGTAGATTTATGCCATGCTCTTTCATTATCTTACTGGTTGCAGCGCTGGAGTGATTACATATGGTGTAGAGTATGCGTAAAGATGTGATCCCAGGGGCAGCAGCTGCTGATGCAAGCTGAAAATAGATCCAGCGTGCGCTCAGCACTTTTCCCAGAGGCCTTTTATTTATTAGAAGCAGTCTCGGTACAGGACAGCTTGGATCCTCATTTAGCAAGATGACTTTTTGCCTTTCCCAACACTGCAATGACTTTGCTCTATTTACTGACACTGCTGTGTAATTTTTTTTTAACTGCCTTGGATCTCAGCAATGAGTGAACCTAACATAAATTGTCATATAATCTCAGTATATAATGAACTCAAGAAACGACAGGCTCCATTTGAAGTAATGAAGCTTGACAGATCTAAGGTTTAAATTAAATAATCCTATTTGTAAGACAGCATTTGTACATGGTACACTGCTTTAAAATGAATTTCTATTCTTCTCTAGTACTTCCTACACCGTTTTTAGTATTCTCCCCTTCAAAAGGACTTTTTTTTCCAGAAAGAAATGCATTGCCAAGCCAACAGCTCTTTCATAAGGAAAGAATAAGATGAAAAATTTTTTTTACCCATTTCAATCACTGAACTGGAACCAGCATCATTAATGATTCGAGATGGGTAGTTATTAATCCAAGCTGTCAAATCCAAATAGCTCCTACTTTTCTATCAGTGCAGAACATCTGTGATGGAAATATAATAGCAGAATTTAGGATTAAGATAATAGCTAACCTTCTGCACATGTTTTAGGTTCAAATGGGTATTTTTCGATAAAATCGAAGAATCCTAATAATGAATGTATGTAGGTATTTTCTGAATATAGCCAAGAAGAACTATTTTGTAATGTCATTCTTCTCATTGAAAAATGTACTTTAGACAGGACAAAGAGGAAGTTCACTGTACATACTAGCAGGTAACATCAAACGAGTCATTCCTCACTGCATGATACATTTTCCCACATTGCAAAAATAAAAAATAACATTTTAAAAGTTTATAATCAGATGACAATTTAGGAGTATTACTTACTAGCATAACCTAGTCATCTGATGAGGAAGCCTTAGAAAAAAGAATTTATAGAGAGCAGAGCTCCTCCTAGTAAAGTAGTAAATGTAGGAGGCAAATTAGTAAATTTGCTTTTTGTTATTTTATGTGTGATTTTACTGCCCCAGAACCAAGCAGCTGTCCGGGAGGTGGGGGGCAGTTCCCTCCTTAAATTTGTCCTTGCTCTCAAATAGTCCCATGGTATTCTATTAGGTAACAAGAGATTTTATTAATTCCATGATCAAATGAAAGTTGCATGGGGTAAACACATGATTTCCCGCTGAGTTGGGTTAAAAATTAAAGCAGTAATTCATGATAAAGAAGTACAGCATGATTGTTTCATTTTAGTGAGTTTGTGACCCATAATGTTGTTGAAAGAGTGGTAATTCAAACCATTCCTAAAATAAGCAAACAAAGGGGCACTTCAGCTGAGTAAGAGAAGCCCCCTTTTTCCTGCCCACATGCACAGTTACAGGAGAAAGGATAAGAAGGGCGCATTCCTTCGGTTCTGATCACTATAATTTGTCTACTCTTTCAAGTTCTTTTGGGAGTTTAGGCTGCTAATAGCCTGTGTTGCTATAACAATGATAGGTGCCTGCGCCCGGCCTTAAAGATGCCCTTGGTTGAAATAGATGGAAGGCAACAGTGCCAGCTTTTTTATTTTTTACTATTTTTATTTTGTCTTCCTTTCCCTCCTGTCCTGCTTCCCGCTCTCACATACAAAGAGCACCAAAGCTTGTTCTCCAGGCTCATCCCTAATTCCCTCCATTGTGGCACAGTGATGTTATAGCTGATTTCATTCTCTGTCTAGTGGCCTCCGAACAGTGGGTGATCTTGCTTGCTATGGGTAGAGTGATACTCAGGCATGACAAAATGAATTAAGGGTGGGGTTTAAGTATTAACTCTTAATGTCCTAGATCTTGTGGTTCTAAATTAGATTCAGTGTTGTTATAACTGGGAGAGTGTGAGCATTTATATGTATGTGTGTCTGTCACCAAAATCATGTTTGATCAGTTGAATTGACCTTTTTTTTTCTCATGAAACACATCGACTGTATTATGAAACAAGCCACCCAAATGAAAAAAAAAACATTTCACATATCTTGACAGATATTTCATGGGGACCTCTGAAGGCTGACATTTCCCTTCTGCTGCCAGAGCTGAAATGAGAAAAAAAAGCACTTTATTTTTGATAAGTGAGATGTTGTGTTTTTTCTGAACCTTTTTGCCTCCAAGATGTCTTATGAGAGTTATCTCAGTTTGGGTTAAGCTTCCCAATAAATGATGGAGAGTCTGAAGGGGAGGCTCTTGGAGCCAGTGATATAGCAAGTGGTTTGTAAACCAAAGACTAAAGGAAGAGGAAATTCCCTGGCGGTCCAATGGTTAAGATTCTGTGCTTCCACTGCAAGGAGCATAGGTTCAATCCCTGTTTGGGGAACTAAGATCCCGCATGCCATGTGGCCAAAAACAAAAGACTAAAGGAAGAAATATGTTAACAGATAGGGGCCAAGGAACTTTATTGAGTACCTATTGTGTATATTCTATATTCCATATTCCAGTGAATATGAAAATAATTTGAGCAATATAAAGATTTTAGTATCTTCTTTTGTTCAGTGGACTTACAGGGCTGGCTTTCTTTTAATGGAACACAGTGTTTTGTATTAGGATATAAATATTATATATAGAAGTGTTTGAATAGAAGAAAGAAAAGGGGAAAAGACAAAAAGAAAAAACTAAATTCAAGTCTCTCTAAAGAGTTAACAACAAGATGGAAAAATTTCAGCCACTATGATAGAACTAAATCAGCCTATTTTAATACCAAACTGTGCTCAGTCATGTCTGACTTTTTGCGACCCCATGAACTGATGCCAGCCAGGCTCCTCTGTTCATGGGATTTTCCAGGCAAGAATACTGGAGTGAGTTGTCATTTCCTTCTCCAGAGGATCTTCCCGACCAGGGATCGAACTTGCATCTCTTGCATCTCCCGCATTGGCAGGTGGATTCTTTACCACAGTGCTACCTGAGAAGCACAATACCAAAAAATGTATTGTTCATTTTCATTCCTGTATTCTATTAGCAACATTTCTGCCTCTCCAAATCCTTTTGAAAACAGAGAATTCTGCATCTGAAGCTTTGCCTGGTCTAGGGTCTGCCTCACCCAGAAAGCATCTTCAGGAAACCCAAAATCAATGGGATTTGTTTTCAGTGGATAACACAAGCCAATTTTGAGTGTGATTTAAAACTCACTATATAAATTCCTCCTGGCTTGCTTCAGCTGTGAGTGTCCTCTATTTTTTATTGCAAACTCTTTCCGTAAAACATACATCCACTCCACTTTCCACACTTCAGATTTCAAGTGGAAGAGAGCTATTTGAAGGCCTACTCTCAAAACTGACTCATTGGACCTTGTAGACTGCTTTAAAAGCTATTGTGAGTATAGATGTGTATGTACTTTTTTTTTTTTTAGCTTTTAACTCTTTTTTTGTATTGACGTATACTTGATTTACAATATTGTGTTAGTTTCAGACATCCAGCACAGTGATTCAGATATATATAGAGAGAGAGATATAGATTCTTTTTTAGATTCTTGTCCCTATAGTTTATTATAAAATATTGAGTATAGTTTCCTATGCTATACAGTAGGTCCTTGTTGGTTATCTGCTTTATATGTAGTAGCATGTATCTGTTAATCCCAACTTTCTAATTTATCCTTCCCCCGCCCCTTTCCCCTTTGGTACCGTAAGTTTGTTTTCTATGTTTGTGAATCTCTTTCTGTGTTAGAAATAAGTTCATTTGTATTTCTTTTAGATTCCACTCTATGTTCTTGCTTTTTGAAAATGATCTTTGACTCAAGAAAACTATAGCATTGCATTTATGGGCATACAGTTATGCAGTGAGCTTTCTAAAGGCACTTTAAGCTAGAGCCCATGTCCCTCTAGTTTTGGTTGTGTCCTGTTCTTCTGAAAAGATACATATGCTTCATTCAACTAAGATTTATTAGCAAGGCCAGCAGGTGATAATGGGACAGTAATTTTTTACATATCAATTTTGACTTGGTGCACTTAATTGACAGCAAGGAGAAATATTAAAGGATCTTGCTAGCACAGCGTGATCCACGGGAAGTGAGAAAGTCAAAGGAGTGTTTTTCTTCTATGATATATTGGAAATCGTAAAAACTTGGTCGTAAAAATCATCTGACCCAGCACTAAGGAAATAATATACTGTTGATGATGATGATTAAAAATAACCCTTAGTGAGCATTCACTATATGCCAGGCACTGCTTCATGCACAATACATGTTTAACTCATTGATGCTATGAGATTGCTACTGTTATTATCCTCAGAAGCCAAATGAGGAAACTGAGGCAAGAGAGACTAACTTGCCCAAAGATTGACTCCTAAATTAAGGAGCCAGAATATAATGCCCGGCAACCTGACTCCAGAACGCGGGTTCTTAACCCCTGGTCTCAGTGATGACAATAGTAATCTTCATTAAAGATGCACATGCTGGGCTTTTAACTGGTAGGAAAATAATCCCTGGGGTCACAATCCAGTCAGCTGTAGACATGGAGACAGCAAGTCCCTCCAGCCCTTGTTCAAGGTTTCCCTGTGCCACATAGAAATTACCATGAATGCAGCACTGAAAGTTTGTCTTTACACAAAAAATAATGAAAAGGATGCTGAAAAAAATTTGAACATTCAGTGATAGCAAAAAGAAAATGCCCGAACTCTGAAATTTTCGTGCTTTTTCTTCACTTTACCCATTGATGACTCAATTCACACCACTTGATCACAAAATCACAAAAAGATCTGAATATGTAGGTCACCTTGGCTTACATAAGAACCTGCCTTTACAGCCTCAGTTTTGAAGCACTGAAGCCATAAGACACAGCTAAGACAACAGCTGCATAGATTTGTGTAATAACCCAGTGTGGTCTGCAGAGTAATGCCCCCCGCAAAGATGGCTACATCTTAATCCCCCAAACCTGTGTATACACTACCTTACATGACAAAAAGGACTTTGCAGATGGGATTAAGGATCTTGAGATGCAGAGATTTTCCTGAATTGTCCAGTTGGGTTCAGGGTGATCACAAGAGTGCTTATAAGAGGGAGGCAGAAGGGTCAGAGTCAGAAAGTTCACTCTTTGTAGTCTGAAGTCCATTCAAGTGATGATGGGAGAAGTTATAGGGACCATAGCCACAGAACTGGTCAGCTGCTCCCCAGTTACCACCAGACTCAATGGCCAGGAGGAAGGTTGCCTTTTCCCCATCTGTGACCATTGCTATTTTCAACACACCACCTCATGTTATACTAGTTTGTCTCTCTGCCATTCATCTTTATTTAAATTTTTAAATTTAAGTTCTGTAAGAACTTTCAGCTCCTTCTCATTGCCAGACCAGAATGATTGATTGGGCAAGTTGGCTGTTTTTAAAAAATCCTACATCATGCAGTAACGGATGAGATGGTTGGATGGCATCACCGACTCGATGAACATGGGTTTGGGTAGACTCCGGGAGTTGGTGATGGACAGAGAGGCCTGGCGTGCTGCAATTCATGGGGTCGCAGAGAGTCGGACACGACTGAGCGACTGAACTGAACTGAACTGAAAATATCAATGGCTGTCTTCCCTTAGAGAAAGCTCTAGGCTACAGAATTCTGAGCCACATCCTCCCTAATAATTTACGACTCTGAATCCTAAACTACCTTGGTGACTCCTGCGAACCTTAATTCCTGCTGGAATCATCACACAGGAAAAGTGTGATGTGTGTCCCAGGCAGCTTCCGACTGGAACCTTCCTGTCACTGAGGCGGTGTCCAGATTAGGGCTTTGGTAAGTGAGTTAGACGGAGAAGGCAGTGGCACCCCACTCCAGTACTCTTGCCTGGAAAATCCCATGGACAGAGGAGCCTGGTAGGCTGCAGTCCATGGGGTCGCTAAGAGTCGGACACGACTCAGCGACTTCACTTTCACTTTTCCCTTTCATGCACTGGAGAAGGAAATGGCAACCCACTCCAGTATTCTTGCCTGGAGAATCCCAGGGATGGCGGAGCCTGGTGGGCTGCCATCTATGGGGTCGCACAGAGTCGGACACGACTGAAGCGACTTAGCAGCAGCAGCAGCAGCAAGTGAGTTAGAAGCACTGTGACCCTCTTTTAACCATTCTCAGTCTTCATTTGGGTCCTCACACATTGCCAGCTCTCCCTCCTCATGGTCCCTCTCATTTGTCCACACCCCCACACCCCAGCATCCCACCGTAGCTGTATTCCTGCCACCCCTCATGGGGCGCTGGGTTCTCTCCTGTGTCTTTGCAGGATCCACCAGTTCCCTTCCAATACCCAGCTGATCCTCACCCAGGCTTCAGCCTGTGTGTCGCTTTCTCAGAACCTGACGCCCTTCTACACCAGCCCCTGGGCATGCTGGTAGAGCATAAAGGCTCTCCTCCATTCCAGCTCTTATTTGCTATCAGGCTGCTGACCTGTCTCTGCCCCATCCACCTAGAATCTCTCAGACCAGGACCCTTCCTTCTTTATTTATTGTTTTATGCCCCCAACACCTGAGACTCTGTGGAACCGTGGGAAGTGGGCAGTATGCCTTAGGTAAAGGAACAAAGGGGTCTTTGCCCCACGTTGTCAAGGTGGTCACCAGCCAGCATCCCACAGCGTGAAGCCCTGGAGGGAGAACACCTGATCTCATTGCCTTGTCCCAGGTGTCACACTCCTCAGCTCAGACATCTCCTCCAGCTAAGGACTGTGGTGAAACTGGGACCCACTGGTCTCCAGGTGAGGCTGAACCCTCGCCAGGCTGACGCAGGTGCTCCCATATCACTAAGTGGTGAAGGTGAACTGACACGACCCGGGGAAGGTACCGGCTCTAAGGTGTTATTGAAAAGTGAAAGGGAAGTGTTAATCATTGAGTCGTGTCCAGCTCTTTTGCGACTCCATGGACTGTATAGCCCACTGTCCATGGCTCCTCTGCCCATGGATTTCTCCAGGCAAGAATACTGGAGTGGGTTGCCATTTCCTTCTCCAGGGGATCTTCCCAACCCAGGGATTGGACCTGAGTCTCCCACACTGCAGGCAGACTCTTTACCAACTGAGCCACCAGGGAAGCCCAAAGTGTTATTAACACTACACAATTAAAGTGCATTAAGTCTCTTAGAGTATTTATTTCACTCTTCCTCTCAGAGCTGAAGGAAATTCAGCACGCAGGAGAGAAGCCTAATCAGAATGAATTCTCCCTGTGCACGTATAGACTTAGTGGTGGACCCCACAGCAACAGATAGAGCAGTTGATAAATAACGTTATCATCCAGGATGAACAAAGAACAAATGAAATGGCCTTTTAGGTTTTCTTTCGTTATGATCGGCTGAAAATGTTTTCGATGTGGTGAACAAATAACAGATTCCAAATTCCTGTTCTTTCCTCCCTGAGAAGTACACCATTCAGATTCCATGTCTATTTGTTGAGACAACTGGCTTCTCCTTGTCTCATTCTCTTTCTCTGACTTGCCCTGAGACCCAGATCTATGCACCTCTTGTGTCCTTGTGCTCCCTCTCCTGGTCTTTTTTATTTTTCAGCAAGACAGCGTTCCTGAAAGGTGTTCCCCAACCAGGGTGGGGGGACGCCTGGAGGGGAGAAAGGAGCCAGCCAGCACCACAGAATTTGTTGTAAGATCCGTGGGGAATCAGAAACAACTTCTTTGTTGTTTGCAGTCCAGTTTGATGAAGTGAAAAAGGGCCATACTGGCATGGACAGGAAACGTGCCCAGCATCCGTTTTGAGAAATGAAATGCTTCTCCAGAAAAAAAAAAAAAAGTGTAATAAAAAGCACTTGATGGTACATTTTTGAAAAACCTGCCTCCCTAGAGATGCACATATACACGTTGTCTGTGCCCTGCCCGTTAACGGTGCTAATTACCTAATTATCTGGTCAGGTGGAATAAAAACCCCTTTTGACATTCTGTTCCTTCCATATGCCAGAGAAAGTGTTTGGTGTCTGCTCTGTGACCATGGTGAGGAGCGAATTGGATTCTCTTCCCACCAAGAGCAAGGATGTCGAGTGGTCTGTGCAGCTGGCCGGGGCAGTGCTTGGCTTCAGGGGCACAGCTGGGAACAGGGCAGTTCAAGTCCCCACCCCAGAGCTGGCAGGACAGCACGCCCTCAAGAGGGACACTGGACTTCACAGGGCCTCCGTGGCACTCAGTGTCCCCTGGAGCTACCTGTGAACTCTGACCCTGCCCAGCTTCTTTTACTTATGGCAGTTGCTTCTTAGACATTTCATCGTTTTTATCTTGTTACCTTATATTCTCTTTTTTTTCCTGTTTGACTTTCTGAAATATCTTCCCCACTATGTCGTTTTTCCTACTTTACTATGTAAAAGAGGATTTTGACTTTGCTTTTTCTCAAGTTGATCTAGAAGCTCCCTCCCATCCCGCAGATGTAGAATCCTATGATTCTCACTTAGCATCCTAAGAAAGAAACAGTTTTGCTCATCCACGTAACTCTCCCAGCCTCCACGTTCAAACCAGCTTCCAGCTCCTGCAGTTCCTACAGCGATGATATACAGGTGCCCCCTGAAGCCCCATCTGTTGTGCTCTGTGGTTTTCTATGCACCATCAGCCTCTCTTGACAGATCATTTCTGTTTCTACCTTGGCATCCCTTTTTTGAGGGCCAGTTGAAGTTTCATGCAGATGGGGTGGAGAGCCCTGGTTTCTCTCTGGCAGACAAGGGTGTTAAATACAAGATGCTTATGGAAGATTTTTTTTTCTAGATGGCCACGAGGCTATTTCTGACGTCTGCCGTGGTCATGATCACAGTGTTCGGAGGGCATGGGTTGTGTGCTCTTCTGTTCTCCAGCCTGCTCTCATTCAAGCTTAGTGCTACCACATAGCCCGTCAGACCCATCCTTCTTCTCGCACTTTCTGTCATACCAGGAGTCTCGACAGTGTATAGTTTAACATTTAATTATTTTCCCCAACTATGGATAATACATCCTGAGTTCCTCCAGGGTAAGACTGTCTGTTTTGCTTCTGTTTTACCTCAGCACCCAACACAGCAAATGCTCAAGTAAAGATTTTTGGATTGATTGTTGTTAATGCGAGATACCTGGGATGTACACAAAAATCTTCATGACCCCAGTAGCACTCTGTGTCCTACTAATTCCCTATCATTTAACCTTTGTGAATACTGTATCATCTCAGTCAGTTCAGTTGCTCAGTCATATCCAACTCTTTGCGACCCCATGAATCGCAGCACACCAGGCCTCCCTATCCATCACCAACTCCTGGAGTCTACCCAAACCTATGTCCATTGAGTCAGTGATGCCATCCAGCCATCTCATCCTCTGTCGTCCCCTTCTCCTCCCGCCCCCAATCCTTCCCAGCATCAGGGTCTTTTCCAATGAGTCAACTCTTCGCATGAGGTGGCCAAAGTACTGGAGTTTCAGCTTCAACATCAGTCCTTCCAATAAACACCCAGAACTGATCTCCTTTAGGATGGGCTGGTTGGATCTCCTTGCAGTCCAAGGGACTTTCAAGAGTCTTCAACACCACAGTTCAAAAGCATCAATTCTTCGGCACTCAGCTTTCTTCACAATCCAACTTGCACATCCATACATGACTACTGGAAAAACCATAGCCTTGACTAGACGGACCTTTGTGGACAAAGTAATGTCTCTGCTTTTTAATATGCCATCTAGGTTGGTGATAACTTTCATTCCAAGGAGTAAGCATCTTTTAATTTCATGGCTGCAGTCACCATCTGCAGTATCATCTAACTGAGGTGAAAATGTGGCCTTTTGTGAATTCCTTTAAAATGTGTGATATTATTGGCTTCTGAAAAGAAACAACAAACTCTTCTTTACAATGCAGATATTTTTGAGATTTTATTAGAATACATGTAGATGACCCATAAAAATAGACCTTCAGGAATTTCTCATCGAGACAGTCATGACACTTGTGCAGCAATTTGGATGGACCTAAAGATTATCATACTAAGTGAAGCGAGTCAGAAAGAGAAAGACAATATGATATCACTTATATGTGGAATCTAAAATATGACACAAATGAACTTATCTATGAAACAGAAGCAGAGTCACAGACATAGAGAACAGACTTGTAGTTGCCAAGGGAGAGGAAGGTCGGAGAGAGAAGGACTGGGAGTTTGGGATTAGCAGATGCAGACTATTATATATTAGAATGGATAAACAACAAGGTCCTACTGTATAGCACAGGGAACTATATTCAGTATCCTGTGATAAACCAGAATGGAAAATAATATGAAAAATAATGTGTAATATACACATACATAATTGAATCACTTTTACGTACAGCAAAAATTAGCACATTATTAATAAAATTAAAAAAAATTTTTAAGGCACAACATTCAGATAGCAATGTAAAACAGCACTCATGTATTCATGTGACTGAATGCCAGAGGTGGGGGTCTGTGGGCAGCAGCTCTTGTCCAGAGTGTGTGTGAGGGGGTGGGCATCCAGTGTAATTGCCACCTCCTTCCCAACTGTTTCCCTTGGCCTTGCATTCCATACTGAAGGACACCCTGCCCCATGTCCTCCATAGATGTCACGGGTACAATTGGCATCAGTAAGGCAAAGTGAAGAATGGACCCAGGCAGTGAGCACAGCTTGAGCAAATGCTCAAAGGCCAGAGAAAGGCTGGCGGTCAGGCTCAAGAGGATAACTGGAGATGAGATGGAAAGGGGAGTCATTTGGGAGTGAATCCAGAAGGTCAGATGGAAGACCATACAGTTTGCTCTCTCAAGCAGGTCATCACTACTGGAAACATGGTCCATGTCAGGAACATTTACCCAAAGACTCTTCAGCCTCCCTGGAATAGAGGATCCAGAAAGATCATCAAGGTGCAGGAGAGAGGAGAGGTGGTATCAGCAGAGAGAACAGGAGAAGTGGTATTAGTTTTCCCTTTTGCTTTGAGTCTCAGTATTTTTACCACAAAGATGACCCTACCCAGAGGTTCTTAAGCCCTGGCCTCCTACACTTGTTAAAGAAATGATGGTGCCATCCAGACACCTGCTAGCATGGCTGAGGTTTTCAAAACTCTGCTGGACTGGAAGGCTTCTGGTCATCCACTGTGGATGAGCTCTAGGGTCCTCACTCACAGAAGCCAAATATTTCCTGCTCTAATAGAGCAAGGAAACTGGAGGGCTTGTTTTCCACTGTAGTCTGATTTCCAGCTTCGATGACTAAAATTCCCTCAAAATACTGGAACACCCCCAACCAAGTATTGCAGGTGCCTGAACTCACATCCTTAAAGGTATATTCTGAAATACATTGATTCCCCAAAACAGCTGTTATTCTTGAGATTTGGTGTCTCTCAGAAATCAAAAGTTTGTTTTCAGGATTCAAAAGATGTCTTCCTTTAGAGTAGAAAAAGGTGTCTCTCTGGCTAGGAGCTCTAAGTAAAGAGGTCTTTCATCACAGTTCCAAGCCACATTCAAAGTAGGTGGCCCAGAACAGTCTCCAAGGGGCATTCTGGATGCACCTGTGGCTTATTTCCTTTTCTCACCATCCCCTGAGTTAGCATGAAAAGTGTGTTTCAGCCCCCACAGAAACTGGACACAGCCTGCCAGTCATTGGTGGAAATTTCTGCCTCACCTGCTTCAGCAGCAGTGCTACCAGAGATGACTCCACTGTCCAAAATAGGCCCCTAGGGGACTCCCCCTGGTGGTGCAGTGGTTAAGACTCTACATACTGAATGCAGGGGCACAGGTTCAATCCCTGGTCGAGGAATTAAGATCCCTCTTGCCAACTGCAATGGCCAAAAAAAAAAAAAAACCATCAGAAGAGGCCCCTGCCTTCATGCACTAATAGTCTCTATCCTGGACATACTTGCCTTCTCATCGGAGGCTTACATCCAGTATGGTTGATGTCATTTCCAAGCCTGCTGCCTTAGGTCTCATGGGAGGCTGTGGAAGGCTGCAGGGTAAGAGCCCAGTAGATCCAGGCAAAAATGGCAGCCTTGGCCATACTAATGGATGGACTTGGCTCCCTCTTCAGTCCCTCCTTTGATGATGGGAATCACATAGAGATAAGGTGACAACTGGGGGGAGTAGCTGAGTGACAAACTTGACTTCATGCTCCGATCTAGGAGTATGGGTATTGTGTCATACTGATTTCTGCAGCCTTGATACTGCAGAGCTGTGTGTTCCATCTGCTAGTCCTTTAACTCCGGGGCAGCCATGGTCCAGCTCACATACGGAAGCTCACATACGGAAGGTTGATGGCCGCTGTTTAAGTCCTCACACAGCACAGATGGCTCCTGCATTGCATCAGCATTGACTCTTCCCCATTGGCAGAGCCCGTTGTGGAAACAGGAGGAGGGAGGAGAAATCAGGAATACATGGTCCCTTTGGCAAAACGTCTGGTTCCCATATATGCTTTACCCTGGCTTACTGTACAGCCCTGGATAACCCAGTCAGCGTGTCTTGGCTTCTGTTTTAGGGTGGATAGTAAAGGACTTAGATGGAGGAAACTAAAACAGTAGAAATACTGTCATTGCTGTCATCTAAACCATGCTCATAAGGCAAAATCTGTAGCTTTGTTCCTTCTGTAAGCCACAGTAACACCCATTTCCATTGCAAATGGAAAAGCTCTGTTCGAAAAAATGACGTGCATATTTTTAGAATTTTTAGCGTTTGTGTCTCAAAAACCTTTCAGATGTATTATCTGAATTTATTCAGCATGTCCCTATTTATTTATTCCTATTTTGCAAATGAAAGATTGGCTGTAGTTGCCCAGGTTGTCAGGGTTAGATTATTTTCCCCACCAAAGACCAATGATTCTCCCTTGGTGGCACCAAGTCCTCATGGCGATTGGGGTGTTAGTGGAATGTAAACCCACTTGCTTCCAGAGGTCAAGAAGAAAATGACATTTTCCATAAGAGACGTGTGATCTGTCGGTTCTTCAGTTTTTATTTCAGATGGAGAATATGACTTCAGTTCTTGAAAGGAAAGAAAAAAATAAAAATTCCCTAACCAGGCATGACAGATGTCTTCAACTATGTGATGGATTGTCATGTGAAAGGAGGACTCAAGTTGTCTGCTTGCCCCGGCAGGCATTACTAGGGTTAGTTCAATTCAGTTCAGCGAATAGTTATTGAGGACCTCTAGTGCATAAGGTTCAAGCTTTAAACTGAAAGCGGGGGGCAGGGGGAGGGACGAATATCCGGCTAATCTCATGACACTGGTTACTGCAGAAGCAAGCGGGTTTGACGTTGATATGAAAGTGCAGAGTACTTGGTGAATCGCTTGATAAACCAAAGAGAAGTGGAAGACAGAAGCAATGCTTATTTGGGTGAAGCAGGAGTAATTAAGAAATTGAACTGGAGATTATTGCCAGAGTGATAAATAGAATTTCTTAGATAGCTCAAGTAACTGGGCGAGCAAAAGGGCCTGACGTGGAGATATGGCCATGAGAAGAAATTGTTTATTCAAATAAAAAATGTGACCAGCTGGGCAGAAAAGCAGAGCAGCAGCATGTATCCAGAAACTGTAAGCAAGTCGAAAAACACAAGGGCAGGAGCCTTCTAAAGAGAACTAGGAGGAAATAGGAGAGAAACAAAATTGACAGTGTAGTAGGAGCTCCTTATGGATTATATAGTCAGAGCAATTACAGACTCCAGGTTTCAATTCCCATTTACAAAATTAGGGCAAAGGAGACACATGATACAGAACTTCAACTATATAAGTAGCTATCAGAATTCTCTTCAACTAACAGAATACCTGACCGGTTATTGATTTGCCCTATTGGTGGTTTCACCTTTAGAGGGTAGACAGTTGAAGACTAGAATTGCTACTTTGGTCCTAATACTGACTGACTAAAAGGAACTGTCAAGCGTATACACGAGAGAATCCTTAGAAGAAACAATATCGTTTTAGAGAACATGATAGTCAAAGAGGAGATTTTTGCACAGTCCATAATTATTTCAAGACCTATTTTTATTTTGATTTTAAAAAGCACAACATGAATTTACCATCTTAACCATTTTTAAGTGTCCTATACTAATGTCCAGTAAACATCTTACTCTTTAAAAATAGTCCTTTTTTGATAGTAGCCATCCTAATGTGTCAGAGGTGATACCTTATTGTGGTTTTGACTTGCATTTCTTTCATGATTAGTGACCTTGAGCGTCTTTTCATATGCTTGTTGGCAATTTGTCCATCTCCTTTGGAAAAATACCTATTCAAGTCCTTTGCCTTTTGAAAAAAAACCAAATTATTTGACTTTTGTTGTTGAGTTATAGGAATTCCTTATATTATTGATATTAACCCCTTACTAAATATATGATTCACAAATCTCTTCTCTCATTCCGTAAGTTGCATTTTCACTCCATTGTGTCTTTTTAAAATTATGTATTATTTGGCTGCGTCGGGTCTTAGTTGCAGCCTAAAGGATTGTCGCTGAATCATGTGAGCTCTTTCATTGCATTGCACAGACTATCTGGTTGTGGCATAGGGGCTTAGTTGCTCTGTAGCATGTGGGATCTTAGTTCCCCAACCAGGGATCAAACCCACGTCCCATGCATTGCAAGGCAGATTCTTAACCACTGGACCACCAGAGATGTCCTTCTGTTGTGTCTTTTCATGCATGAAAGTTTTTAAATTTGATGTAGTCCCATTTGTCTCTATTTGCTTCTGTTGCCTGTGGTGGTGTCACATCCAGGAAATTATTGCCAAATCTGGTGTCATGAAGTTTCTGCCTTGTGTTTTCCTTTAGAAGTTTTCTGGTTTGGGGTTCACGACCTTTTGAAATTCTTTTTTAAAATAAGAAAAATGTAGAAATTACGCCTATGCAGGGAAAGATGACTCAGGACGGCTATGAATGTCCAAAACAAAGTTCAGATGAGGACTTTTTTATTTTTTTTCTACAAAGGATGGTAATTGTGCCAGTAGTTCTCTGTTTTGCTCAGATTTTTTTTGAACGGTAGGAAAATATGAACAACTATGAATAGGTATGCATGCCAAGTCACTTCAGTTGTGTCTGACTTTTTGTGACCCTATGGACTGTAGCCTGCTGGGCTCCTCTGTCCATGGGATTCTCCAGGCAGGAATACTGGAGTTGGTTGCCGTTTCCTCCTCCAGGGGATCTTTCCAATCCAGGGATCGAACACATATCTCTTACATCTCCTGCATTGACATGTGGTTTCTTTACCACTAGCGCCACCTGGGAAGCCCATGAACAGGTATACAGGACCTGCAAAAACAGTATCAAGAAAACCCAAGCTCAAAATGAGTGGAGACCTTTCAAAGAGGGAGAGATAAAAGAAATGTATTGTCCTGTGTGGAGCAAAAAGATAAGGAGACCAACAGCTACTCTTTGAGGCTGACCATTTAGTATTGAGGATGACAGAGAGCCCTGAATTACCTCTATATTGTATGTCATAGAGAATGTTCAGTAGATGGAAAACTGAGAAAAACTTGGAGAAAGAAATGGAATCCCCAGGTAGAAGAAAACACCTAAGCTCCCAGTCTGGATGAAGTCTCCCAAGGGACACGCAAAACATAGTCATAATGATGGTACAACTTGTTAAGGTAAAAATCTTTGAGAAATTGTGGAGCCCAGGAAAACATCGGAAGTCTGGAGGTGAAGATATGTCATTACAGGTTTTTAAAAAAGAAAGTGAACCTTAAAAAGTTTTCCTGGAGAACAATTTATATAATAAGAACAGTTTCTGAATATTGACGCAGGTGTACACTCAGGTTAAGAAACCAGTTTTGCAAGATTAAGATGGACATGTGGCTTATCGGTAGCAAATTCTAGGGGGAAAAAAAAGCAGCAGCAGCAGCTCAGAGATGGTAATTGGTAGCACCATAAGTAATAAGTGGCAGTGAAATAAACCTTCGCATTCATAGAAAATAGACTCTAGACAAAGGGAGGTGATAGTTCTGTCCTCTGTTCTAGTGACTGGAGCATCTACTCAGTCCAGGTATCTTGCTGGAGATGTAGTCAAGCTCAAGATGTTTCAGAGGAGGGCAATGAGGTGGGGAGAGGGGCTGGTAACTGGTTAGGTTTCAGGGATGGGAATTTTGGCTTAATAGGAAGAGCCCAGGTGGCGCTAGTGGTAAAGAATGCGCCTGCCAATGCAGGATACTCAAGAGACGCGGATTCAGTCCCTAGATCCGGAAGATCCCCTGGTGTAGGAAATGGCAACCTGCCCCAGCATTCATGCCTGGAAAATTTCATGGACAGAGGAGCCTGGCAGGCTACAGTCATGAGGTCACAATGAGTTGGACACGACTGAGGACAGGAAGAACCATTAGAAGGCACTGATGAGAAACTGAACTTCTCAAGACTAGAAGCTTTAAAAACTGTTCTGTGTTATCTGGTTGAACATCAAATGGTTGATGGTTGGTTTGAAATGACTAGAGGGGTCTAGGAGGTAAAACCAAACCTTGACTCAAGAAAATTCTAGTCTGTGAAGATCATTGGTTTCCTGAAAGAGGGGAGAGGGTCATTCAAATGGAAATTAGGTAATTTTTTAAATCTTCTAAAAAATGATTTTCTGTAGGAGGTGGTTTTTCAAATGAAACTGTAAACCTTGATGCAGGTTTTACTACTTGTTTACCAGTGAGTAGGATGCTTTTCACTTTCATTTTACACTGAAAAATGTAAAAAGTTACTACTATTTTATACCTATTTTAAGATCTACAGTTATACTGAAATTGAATTTTTAAAAATTACTCTGTGAGCTTCATTATATAATCTTTCAGAAGAGAGACTTTCTGTTTTCATTGTATGCTTTTAGAGTAAATATGAATACAGTGCCTTCTATTTGAATCACCTGTGACTCTTGCCCATCATTTAGCTGGGAAACATAACTATCGGGTAACTGAAGGAGAAAATAATTAAGGCCACACATGAAGGAGTGAGATGAGGAGGTAAAACCACCCAGGTGAAGTGAAGGTTCTGCAGGGCCAAAGCATTCCCAGTTTCCAGGAAAGACGATAATGAATGTTTGCTTTTCCTTCCCTGTTCTCTTCTCCCAAATACCTCAGGGGCAGTTTCAACTGTTAGGCAGCCCCAGAATAATCTGGAGTCAATGGACACAGGCAGGGGTCACGTGACACACCCCCTATACATTAGCCTTATCAGGCTGCCTTTCTCATTTGGAACAAAGCTTTGGTGTAACATGGCCCCCCACCAGAAAGGCATTTCTGCTTTGATGCCTTCCAGATGCCAAGAACTGAAGCTGAGCTGAGCTTGCTGATTTACCAAATTCCTATGTGATAGAAGAGCTCTCTTGATTTATCAGGTTTCATCAGGCAAGAAGGGACTTAGCAGTTAGCGTCCTTCTTCAGGAGAAATCTAGGCATTGAATCTGAATAATATAAATGACCAGATGTGAGCTTCATCCTTCTTCCTACTGGGGAAGTACCACATTCAGTTGGCCAGACTCCTTTGGATAGCGCAATATAAAAGTGACTGTTTTAGAGAATGTAATAAAACCTACAATCCTGTGTGTCCATGTGAAATATCATTTCTTTTCTGGTTCACTTCAGAGAAACAACAACCAGTATGAAAGGAGCAGGAGGATATTTAAAATGGATAACCAACAAGGACCTACTGTGTAGCACAGGGAACTCGACTCAGTATTATGTGCAGCCTGACTGGGAGGAGACTTTGGGGGAGAATGGATACATGTATACGTATAGCTGAGTCCCTTTGCTGTCCACCTTAAACTCTCACAACATTGTTAATTAACTATACTCCAGTATAATATTTAAAAAAAATTTTTTTTTTTAATGAAAGGAGCAGGAGAGTTGAACTCTGCATTCAGAAGGCTTTACTGAAGCCCTGGCTGACCAGCCATGTGACTTAAGGGGAAATCCCTTCACCTTTCTGGGCTTCACCTCATTTGGCTTCCTTGTCTGTAAAATGGATGAGGATTGAGTCAGGGAAACAGAAACCATGCCAGGTGTTTCAAACAGAGGGGGTGTAAGGCAGGGAATTGGTTACACAGGTGTTGGAAAACTGAAAGAACAGGAAGTGGAAGGAGACTAAAGCCAGTGGTTAATGACGGCAGGTCGAGGCTCCCATTCCCGGGGCTGGCGGGATAAAAGTGGCCTCTGAGCATGGAGGAGGGGCTGCATCAGGCAGGAGACCACCACTTCCAGACACCCCACCAGGGAAGGAAAGAAAACAAGAAGAAACGGGAACCACAACTGCTTTCCTCCTGCCTCTGATCTCCCACCAGTGCCCCCCTAGGGGCAGAATAAGTCACCTGACAAAGGAGCCTGGTTTAAAAACAGAGCTTCAAGAGAAAGTTTAAAAACTAACCTAGCTTCAGCATTAGAGATGGAAACATAAAGAGAGTGGGCATGATTGTGATACAAAGGAGAGTTGCTAAGAGAGTAAATCCTAGGAATTCTCATCATAAGGAAAATTTTTTTTTTCTTTTTATTGTATCTTATATGAGAAGATGATGTGTTAGTTACTCGGTCATGTCCAACTCTTTGTGACCCATGGACAGCAGCCTACCGGAGTCCTGTCCACGGAATTCTCCAGGCAAGAATACTGGAGTGGGTAGCCATCCCCTTCTCCGGGGGCTCTTCCTCACCCAGGAATCAAACCCGGGTCTCCTGCAATGGAGGCAGATTCGTTACTGTCTTAGCCACCAGGGAAGCACCAGAAGATGATGTTAGCTGAACCTACTATGGTCATAATTTCACAGTATATGTCCATCCAACAGTCTCACTGTACCCCTCAAACTTATACAGGGATGTATGTCAATTGTTTCTCAATACAAGTAAGGAAAAAGCAAAAGAAGAGTGGACATGAGTCTGAAAGACAATAGGAAATAATCAGCATATGAGTTTATAATATCAGACTAAAATTAAATGATAGAAGTCAGTTAGCAGTTTGGTCAGAACTACTCAGATGGTCCTGATACGTTTGTATTGAAGTAAAACCACTGGGACTTCCCTGCAGTCCTGAGGTTAAGACTTTGCCTTCCAGTGTGAGGGGTACAGGTTTGATCCCTGATCAGGAAGCCAAGATCCCACATGCCTCATGGCCAAAAGAACCAAAAACATAAAACAGAAGCAATATTATAATAAATTCAATAAAGACTGTAAAAATGGTCCACATCAAAACAAAGCTTTAAATAAGTAAGTACTACTACTTCAGTTCATAGATAGGTAGGGATGGATATATAGACAGATGTGGTTCTGATATGGACAGTTTCTGAATAATTTTCTATTGAAGCTTTTTAAATTAGAAAAGCTTATATTAGTTCATTATTTAGGAAAACTACAAGATGTATTCAATATATTTCTGCAGACTCTTGCAGAAGAAATGATAGCAGCAACATGGATTATTACAGGATTCTTCCTCGAGAGTTCCTGGGAATTAATTTTAGAGAGTCTGGATCTGTGAACTGACTCAAGTGTGGGATCATGACTCTATCATGGAGACTCAAGCAGGGCTCTGTCCACTTAACCTACATGATCTTCTTTTCTTTTTTCACCAACCAAAATGTTCTTCGTGGGCTGACTGTATTTCAGTCCAAGATACCCATAACCCCGAGCGTCACTTAACCTACACTGCTGATCCCAGTAGCTGTGCCCCTAAACCCTTGGAGTTTCACTCAGATGGAGTTCACTGGCTCTACCCTCAGATGACATCACCCCCCTGAGATCACCATTTCAACAGCTGTCCATAGACAGCAAGTGTGTGTTTATAAGGCCAGATCATGGGCTTCTGACCTATGCCATTGCCTAGGGTCCCATGCTCAGAAGGACCTTGTCATCATCTTTTCAGAATTTTTTAATTTGGATCTTAGCTGTATTATGCAGGCTCTTCACTGCTATGTGTGGAATCTTCCTCACCACATGTGGGATCTTTAGTTGTGGCATGAAAGTTGTGACATGCTGAATCTAGGTCCCTGACCAGGGATCGAACCTGGGCCCCCTGCACTGGAAGTGTGGAGTCTTAACCACTGAACCTCCAAGGAAGTCCCACCATGTCATCCATCATCTTGAAGTTCTCAACCTCCAAACACTAAGACCACGCTTCTACTTTGCACTTGGCCCTGCAAGTCTGATAGCCAGTCTTGGGCTGGAAGGACAGGTGTGATTAGAGGCCCAGGAAAGGCCTCACTGAGAAAATGACATTTGAAGAATGAGCCAGGCCTTTCTTATTGTGATGAACTTCTGTTCAGCGTTCAAAAGGTCATCTCTTCTAGGAAGGCTAGGCGGACACCCTTAGCAATTACTACCCCTAGCTTGGTCCTGCCGTAGCAAGCTGCAAATACCTGTTACATACTTACATTACATTCTAGACATTTGTACTGAACATCTGTCTCTAGTCAGTGATATGTTAGCTTTTTTGGAGAAGGAGACTATATATTATTTATTTTTGTAATAATAGCAATAATAATTGCTGTTACGCAATGCTAGATGCTGTTCCATAGGTTTTACTACAAGGCAGGCACTGTTGGTCTTACAGTTGGAGAAACTGAAGCATATAACAATTAAGTAAGCAGCTCAAGTTACCTGGTACATTGTAGAACTGGGGTTTGGATGCAAGACAGGTGGTACCCTCAGATGTCATACAGTGCATGGTCAGTGCCCACTGTGTGGTCAGTGAATGAATGAATGAATGAGTAAACAAAAAACAGTCAATGATTAAATGATCAGATAGAGTCTCAGGGACAGATTTACAAACAGGAGAGGAACTTTATATTGTGGCTGGAAACCCCAATTCAAGCCTGCACAGGAGAGAAAAAATGCTTAATTTCATGCTTGTAAGCTACATTCACTAATAGATTTAAAAAACCCACCATATGAAATTATATACTTATAGATATAAGTTAACTTGCTTTAGTTTTTGTATTGTTACTTTAGGAATGGAAACAGATTGATTTCTCTGGCTCTATCGTTAACTAAA
Source organism: Giraffa tippelskirchi (assembly GCF_054371585.1). Classification (NCBI taxonomy): domain Eukaryota; kingdom Metazoa; phylum Chordata; class Mammalia; order Artiodactyla; family Giraffidae; genus Giraffa; species Giraffa tippelskirchi. The sequence continues at coordinate 125,671,495 of NC_137283.1, forward strand.
ATTAATATTAAAATAACCAGAAGTTCTGTTGAAATAGTGAGGTTAATTTAACAAACACATGCTGAATGTAGTATGCTTGTATAGCATGCTGCTTTGGGGAGACACATGTGATAATATGGATATTAATTTTAGAAAATTAAGATTAGAAGCGATGCTTCATCTCTAAATCAGTCTTCAGCCTGCAGAATGGGATGCAGCGTGGTGCGGGGGTGGAAAGGAGGAGTGAGTTGTCATCAGTGTTGTTCTCTTTATTTGACAAGTGCCTTGCTGTGCAAATACAACCCAAGTCAGTGTTTTCAAAAACCGATCGGCAAAGCTTTGTTACCTTCTCTTCTCCGCTCCGGGAGTGGAGGAGAGATCCAGCTTCACTGGGATGTAATGTTGCTGAAGATAAAAGAGTCCATGTTTTGTGAGGCTGGGATTATGGAACCTTGGGCATATGCCACCCCTCTCTCTCCTGGGGTGCAGTCCCCAGATCTCCTGACCCATCTGATCAGCTTTGGGCAGACGGGCTCAGTGCTGCAACCATGAATGTATACTGCCAGCAGCAGCTGAGGAGGGACATCTTTGGTGGTCCAGTGGTTAGGCCTCCGCCTTCCGATGCAGGGGGTGAGAGTTTGATCCCTCATTGGGGAACTAAGATCACACATGCTATAGAGTGTGGCCAAAATTTTTTTAAAACTTTAAAAATTAAAAGAAAACTAAAAGAACCATCAGAGGAGACCTTCATCACATGGCTCGAGTATGGAATGCTGTTCATGTCTCATAAAAATTCCCAAACCCTATTTTCAATTTATGCCTGCAACCCAACTCCCTGATCCCTATAATAGTCCAGAGCAATGAAATTGTTGAGAAGTTTCCTTTCACCAGCTCTGTCCAGCAGTACACGGGGCACATTCTCAGAGAATAAACGCCCCAGTCCTGCTAACAGCCCCTAAGCATGCCCTCTCCTTGCTACGTTTTCATCACTTCATCTTCCTTTCTTCTCCAGCAGAGAGATCGTACATCAGAACCCTGGGGGAACAGAGGGTGGAGGCTCATAGCTTCAGTGGGTTACATTTTCAACCCATGAATGGCATGTGGATGTGCACCACAGGGCACAAGTCTGGTGGTCCGACCTTGTTTCTTTCAGACCCAAAACCCAAAGGTCAGTGCCACTTGCCTCGTGTGTGCTAACTGTTGACTGAGGTCACAGCCTCCTTGGGAGCAACGAGAGAGCAAGGCAAGGTTACTTGCTGACCTCTCGTGGACCTTGGTCCCACAGGGCACACTCCATTGTGCCCAGTGTGTGAGCCAGTCTCATCTGTAGCACAATGCATATTGCACACTATGTGATGGAAAAAAAAAAAAACTCTTCAAAACGATCCAACAGCCAAGGGGGACTTCCCTGGCAGTCCAGTGGTAAAGACTCTGCACTTCCACTGCAAGCGACATGGGTTCCAGCCCTGGATGGGGAACTAGGATCCCACATGCCTCGAGGCATGGCCAAAAAATAAAAAAGAATTAAAAAAATGATCCAACCTAAATATTACTTTCAAAATGCATGACTGTTATCCCAGGTGTCCCTAATACTGTATTTTGCGTTTGTTCATCGTTCCTTTAGACCATTCCTGACCAGTAATTTTGAGACTAGATATGTCTGCTTCCCTTAGAGCAATGGAACACAGCTCCATTAATACCAGTGAGCTGGGACTGGCTTGCTATTTCTCATTACTTCATTCCACTGTAACTTGGTGATCATTACCTTTTTAAATAACATTTTTATGGGTCATTAGTTCTGTGTGTGATTCTCCACCTCCTACACCCATCTTATTTTTCCCATTATCAGAGCCTTATTTGTTACAAACAGAACATAAATAACAGTGCAGGCTTGTGGCGTTTCATAAACGTCCACCTTCACGTTGGTACCTGGATATTTGTCATCAGTACCTGGATATTGGTTTTCTGAGGACAATGTGAGATGAAATGATTCCTGAAAGTGGAAAGACAGTGCAAGCTACCCAAGATGGGGGATAAACCAATACTGAGAAAGCCTCTGCCTGTTTTAACACTGACCTACATGCACCGGAGATGGGTTCCTGGGAGGGATGGGTGTTGCAGTTCAGAAGGTACCCATTGTATCAAAGCAACCCTTGACCCAGATCAGATCTGTGTGTGCGTGTATGCATGCTAAGTTGCTTCAGTCGTGTCCGACTCTGTGTGATCCTATGGACTGTAGCCCCCTAGGCTCCTCTGTCCACAGGATTCTCCAAGCAAGAATCCTGGAGTGGGTTGCTATACCCTGCTCCAGGGGATCTTCCCGACCCAGGTATGGAACCCAGGTCTCTTATGCCTCCCGCATTGGCAGGAGGGTTCTTTACCTCTAGCACCACCTGGGAAGCCCAGATCTGACCCCATTGGAGGCAATTCAGTGCACTCCAGGTGTCCTGCTTACACGTGTTCAAGGGATCATATGGACTTCAGCCATCTCCTCTTCTGAACTGGTCGGGATTTGTCAGCTGACAACTCATGTCATCTTGTGACAGCCCTTCCACTGTTTTTTGTTTTTGTTTTTGGCTACACTGGGTCAGTTGCGGCATGCTGGATCTTTAGTTGCAGCATGTGAACTCTTAAGTTGTAGCATGTGGAAACTAGTTCCCTGACCAGGGATTTGAATCCAGGCCCCCTGCATTGGGGAGCTCAGAATATTAGCCACTGGATGCTCAGCCCTCTCAGTGTTAACATGGTTACTTAAAATTAATTATTGTTCATATATCTCTTCTTCAAAGCTAAATCGTTGAGTTTATTAAGGACGGTGCTGAGTCTTAGATTTAACCATTCCTCATAGCACTTGGGTTGAATCCCAGCTCTCCACTTATGAGCTCTATGACCTCGGATGCATTCTGTCATCTCCTTGCTTCTCAGTTTCCTTGGCTGCAAAAAGCATGGCAATCCTGCCTGCCTTGCAGTACGTTAGGAGAACCAGCTAGAATGGTGCTAGGCAGTAACAGGAGCTTAGTGAATAATAACTGATTCACTAGACAAAACCCTGCACACAGAAGCTGAACAAAATGTAGCAGAATTGAATATAACAAAACATGATTTAACCTCATGGGAGGGAAGAGCTAATTATGGTTGCTTAAGATTTCATGGTGAGGACACCATTTCCTCTGACCTGGGCTTGAATGACAGTTTACAACCCTGTTTTTATTCTTGACTTGTTTGTGACCATGTGACCATCATTTCAAGCTCGTCATGTCTCCTGAACCCAAAAGGATTGGTGAACTGATTTGGGATGTGGAGACTGCTTATTGGCCTCCTTGGCCCCACTCCTACATTTAAGCAACAGCCTGGCCCTGAGTGGAGAGCTTCCTGCAGCTCCTTGCTGCCCTGAGGCAGGTGGTGACTCTGAGAACTGATCTAGTGACACCCATGGATATCTCTTAGCTTCTTTAGGAATTTTCTTTAACGCAGTCATAATGGGGGCAGTGGTGCAGCTTACTGACACCACATCAAGAATTAAAAAAAAAAAATGAGGATGAGAATGTAAGGAGTGCTGTATAAAAAAATAAATAAATAGCATTGAGATGAGTTTCCTAGATTTCCCATATAATGAGTGCATCTGCCAAAACTCAAGATGTGTATTATCCACTCTGCAACTGGCAGATTGCCTTGGGGGGGAGCAGAGGATGCTTCCCGATGAAGGAATCAAATCTGTCTTGATTCTGCCACTTTCTCTTTGTGGTAGAGCCGTGTTACAATGAAGAAATGGATCCTATGACATTCTCGGCAACCTTCTTTGGTTACTTATGAATATGCACTTCCTTACCTTACACCCCCTTTTAAAGGTTCCTGGGAGAAAAGTACATAAAACAGACATCTGCTGAATCTGTTGCCATGTCAACTTAGTAGAACAGACGTGGTCAGATATGCTCCCTTTCGATATGGGTACTAGGGGTGAGTAAGTGAGTGAAAGTCACTCAGTCGTGTTTGACTCTTTGTGACCCCGTGGACTCGACAGTCCATGGAATTCTCCAGGCCAGAATACTGGAGTGGGTAGCCTTTCCCTTCTCCAGGGGATCTTCCCAACCCAAGGATCGAACCCACGTCTCCCACATTGCAGGCGGATTCTTTACCAGCTGAGCCACAAGGGAAGCCCACAGGTACTAGGGGACACAGCAAATAAGCACCCCCACCCACTGTTGATTAGTTAATTGGTGTCGTTTGTTGGCTGACACAATGCCTTTCTCCAAAAGTAATCTGAGACCAAACTCACCAAACTGTGTTATCACTTTCTCAACACTGTAGTTTTATGTTAGGGTGAGTTGAACTTCTGACATATTCAGCAATATACCAGCTTTTATCAGATATTTAGAGACCCTAGTTATATTCAGGGTCACAAAGAGAAATGAAAAAGCCCCTGATCTGAAGAAACTTTGTTGTCCACTGGTAGAAAGACACAGTTAAGTACAATAAAAGGGAGATGGCAGTGATTGCCTTTGTAGAATTATAATGTGGGTCTTGCAGTCATATGTTTTTGTGGTAGGTTTTTATTGAAAGTATTTAAAAAATATTAACAATTAAAATTCCAGTTATCTCTGTATCTAAAAAATTTACCATGCTAGGCATTCCCTGAGAATGCAGTGATATAGGGACTTCCCTAGTGGTCCAGTGACTGAGACTCCAAGCTCCCAGTGCCGGGGCCTGGGCTTAATTCCTGGTCTGGGAACCTGATCCCACATGCTGAAACTAAAGAGCCCATATGCCACAACTAAGACCTGGTGTAGCCAAATAAATTTTAAAAAGACAAGGTGCAGCGCTATAAAATCAGTGCTGCATTGGGAAAGATTGAGTATTTCCTTACTCTGGGCATGAGGACTGAAAGGATGCTGTCATTCGATCTCTCGGAGGTCTGCAGAGGACTCCCAGAGGAGCAATGTCTGAGCTGAATTTTGAACAACAGTTTCAGGTCCTCACAAGGGTCTGGGCTCTGTGTGCTGTGCTGAATTCTGTTCCTGTGGCAGTCCTCTACCAGGCCTGCTGGTTTATCTCGCTCCACATTTATTCCCCTAGCAGAGATTTTTTCATCACTGCTACTATAGCTTCCAGCAAGGACCCCATGACCACTGCTTTCATTTGTTTTGTACATATGATTCATGAATGTGCCTCCCTTCCCTTCCTTATGGGGTCAGAAGTGCTTGCAAGAACTTAGAGGATGCATGGGTTTGCGTAGGGTAAGGGCAAAGAGTCGGACACGACTGAGCGACTTGAACGCAGACACACACAAGGAAGCCTGCCCCGACCACCAGGAGGTTTCATCCATTTCCATCTGAAAAAACAACTGGCCTTAGGCAACATGTTTCTAACTAAGTCATTCTGCATGTTTGTGTGCATGCACGCATGCCCATGTACACACTCTGTGCATAAATAGCAAATTCCCAATCTGTGTAAAATGAAATGGATGAGCAGCACATGACAGTAGGCTCAGCCCCTGAAGATTTACCAGGAAAGAAGACAGCTGTGTGGCAGAGCTGCTGCTTATAATTAGGGAAAGAATTGCCCCTGTCCCGTGTCATTCAGCAGCTTCAACCATTTAAATGACAGCCAGTTTGTTTAGCTTTATAACACCCTCTGCGCCCCCCTCCCCCACCCTGTTTTATGGGCCAAGAGTTAATTTCTTGTTGAGAACACTGCTAAGGACTGTCATCTCTGGGATCATTGTTAAGATGGGATATGACATGATGGCTGGCAAATCTCAGCTAGAAACCATGATGAGTGAGCAAAAAAACAGGAGTTGCTTTTAATGTCTCTTTAACTTTGTAAGTGAGCAAAAAACTATTTTCAAAGCCCCGTGGACTTTCCGGTTTTTAACAGGGCCATATTGCCGGTTTTGCAGTTGACAAGAAAATTACAACGCTTTCTTTGGCTCGAGCGAGCTGTAAGAAGCATCGCAGCACTCCTGATGTACAATGGCTCTCAACAGGATGGATGGGGAGGGAAATTAATAGGCTTCCCATTGTTACCGTGCATTTTTGCTAGAATATTTCATTAGTGTAAACACTGAACCCGTTGTCATCTTGTTTAGCCACTTGACCCTGGTGATTTTCAATTCTGTGTATCGTGATGAGTAGAGCAGTGGCGTGCACGAGACAGGCCCTAATTATTGGGAGCCGAATCATTGCTGACCCAGGACGAGATTAACTGCTCCTTTGCAGTCTTTATCCTGGGACATTAGCGCTGTCTGGTTATCTTGCTTCAGTTGAGAGATTCGGGACAATAGCAGTGCTGATGATAACGGTTGGCGATTTCCCTGTTTGTTTTGCAGGTCACGGCCAGGGGGTTTGGGCCGCTGTTGCAGTTCGCTTACACCGCCAAGCTGTTACTCAGCAGAGAAAACATCCGCGAGGTCATCCGCTGTGCCGAGTTCCTGCGCATGCACAACCTGGAGGACTCCTGCTTCAGCTTCCTGCAGACCCAGCTCCTGAACAGCGAGGATGGCCTCTTCGTGTGCCGGAAGGATGCTGCGTGCCAGCGCCCGCACGAGGACCACGAGGACAGCGCGGGAGAGGAGGAGGACGAAGAGGAGGAGACCATGGATTCGGATACGGCCAAGATGGCATGCCCTAGGGACCAGATGCTTCCAGACCCCATCAGCTTTGAGGCCACCACCATCCCAGTGGCAGAGAAGGAAGAAGTTTTGTTGCCCGAGTCCGACGTGCCCGCGGACACCAAGGAGAGCTCGGCCAAGGACGCGTTAACGCAGTACCCCAGATACAAGAAATACCAGCTTGCATGTACCAAGAATGTCTATAACGCATCATCACACAGTACCTCAGGTTTTGCAAGCACATTCAGTGAAGATCACTCTGGCACCAGCCTCAAGCCGGGGCTTGCCGTGGGGCAGATTAAAAGCGAGCCGCCCAGCGAAGAGAACGAAGAAGAGAGCGTCACGCTCTGCCTGTCCGGAGATGAGCCTGACGTCAAAGACCGAGCGGGCGACGTGGAAATGGACCGGAAACAGCCCAGCCCCGCCCCCGCGCCTGTCCCCGCGCCCCCTGCCGGGGCCGCCTGCCTGGAGAGGTCCAGGGGCGCGCCCTCCCCCTCCTGCTTAAGGTCTCTGTTCAGCATAACAAAAAGTGTGGAGTCGTCCGGCCTGCCCGGTACCTCTCAGCAGCACTTTGCCAGGAGTTCAGCGTGCCCTTTTGACAAGGGGATCACTCAGGGTGACCTTAAAACTGACTACGCCCCTTTCCCGGGGAATTACGGACAGCCCCACATGGGCCAGAAGGACGCGTCCAGCTTCACCATGGGGTCGCCCCTCAAGGGGCCTGGCTTGGAGGCTCTGTGTAAACAGGAAGGAGAGCTGGACCGGAGAAGCGTCATCTTCTCCTCCAGCGCCTGTGACCAAGTGAGCACCGCGGTGCACTCCTATTCTGGGGTAAGCGCTCTGGACAAAGACCTCTCCGAGCCGGTGCCAAAGGGCCTGTGGGTGGGGGCCGGCCAGTCCCTCCCCAGCTCACAGGCCTACCCTCACGGTGGGCTGATGGTGGACCACTTGCCAGGAAGGATGCGGCCCAACACTAGCTGCCCGGTGCCAATCAAAGTGTGCCCTCGCTCGCCCCCGTTGGAGACCAGGACAAGGACTTCCAGCTCGTGCTCCTCCTACTCCTACGCAGAGGATGGGAGTGGGGGTTCGCCCTGCAGCCTCCCTCTCTGCGAGTTCTCCTCCTCGCCCTGTTCCCAGGGAGCCAGATTCCTTGCCACAGAACATCAGGAACCAGGCCTGATGGGAGATGGAATGTACAACCAAGTCCGACCCCAGATTAAATGTGAGCAGTCTTACGGAACCAACTCCAGCGACGAATCCGGATCGTTCTCGGAAGCAGACAGTGAGTCGTGTCCTGTGCAGGACAGGGGCCAGGAGGTAGGGAACCCGCATAAATTCAAGCATGTGATCCACCCTCGGTCCTTTATCTGGACTCCTCCTGCCCCCCACCACTGCCAGATTGTTCTTGTTTGCCAAAATTAAAGCTTTACAGTTAAGGGACCGCCTCCCCCATCCTCCCCTGGTGGCTCAGTCCTAAAGAATCTGCCTGCAATGCAGGAGACTGCCTGCAGTTCAAGAGACCTGGGTTCGAACCCTGCGTGGTGAAGATCCCCCCTGGAGAAGGAAATGGCAACCCACTCCAGTATTCTTGCCATGGGAAATCCCATGGGCAGAGGAGCTTGGCAGGCCACAGTCCATGGTGTCACAAAGAGTCAGACATAACTTAGCAACTAAACCACAAGTGCCGTGCCCCGCCCCACCCCCATCCACAGAGGCAAGGTGCTTCCAGGTGATTCAGCATTAACCAGTTTGCCCTAGAAAACACTTGAAATTTGATCGAGATTTCAGTCCTCAAAAAGCAGAGGCAAAGAGCTTAGTGGGAAAAAAGTCCGATGCCTGAAAGCGTGTGTAGGTACTTCATATCCCCTCCTCCCTTCTCTGTCTGCTTTGAAAGGATGCCATACCTGTCACTCTCATCCTTGCCCCTCGCTTCTTTAGTGAGAAGAAAAATATAAAATTGCTTTCAAAATTGACTGATTGAAACTGGAGAGATTCACAGTAAGCCCATGCTTTCCCAGCACCTTTAAGTTTCCTTGTCAACAGGTACCCTGGAGTCATCCCTTGTCCATTGTGAGTGCAGGTGATGGACAGCTCACCATCCATCCTGGCCCCAGTATCACTGAGGAAGCACCTTTGTCGGTCGCACCTAACCGTATCATGGGTCATTGCCCAAGTGCCCCACAAACCGTGAGAGTCATTTTAAGGAGCAGTGGGGTTGAGTAGCAGTTTTTGTCCACACTAAAAGTGAAGTGCTTTCTAGGTAAAAATTCCCAAAGGCTCCATCCATATCTTCCCAATGCTGGGAGAGGAAGCAGGTGCAATTCCAGCCACATTGTGAGTGAGACTCAAGTGGCCAAGGAGAGAAAAGCATGGACACCACAGGTGATCCCCCTTCCCTTGTAACACGAGAAGCCCCCAGAAAGAGCTGAGGGTGTCTGTGTCAGGATCTAGTGGTGACTGCCAGGGACCCCATGGGAGACTGCCACCTGTGTCTCAGAGCAAGCTCAGTGCCAAGCCCCTCCTGAGAACTGCATCTCCGAAAAACACAGGAGGAAATAAAGCGTGATTCTCATTAGGCCAGCGCACTTCATCCACGTCTGCACTCCCTGGATATTAGCCTCTAGTAAAGCTGGGACGTTAACCCAACCAGACAGCAGAAATGCCACACGGGATGAGCTGGCTTTTCACAGAGCCACGTGCAGTTTATTCAGCCCTCTGTGAGGTTGGCAAGAAGCACATGAAGGGTTTAGATTGGGCATGTTTTGCAAACAGCTTCCAAAGCTCCCTGCACCAGCTACAGACATGCCCTGTGGTCACTTCTTTGCTTTCTACCTAGCCTGGTCCCCACTCCTCCGTTACCGCCTGGCAGAAATGGAAAGAGAAATATACTGACAGGATTTAGCTTAGCTAAGAGACAATAAAAAGGAAATTTGAATGGGAAACTGTTTGAATACACTGTATCCCCTAGGGTTTGGAATGGAGGGCTGGGCTCAGTGTCCCAAGCCAGAGTCACATCTGGGTCCGTCACCTGAGAAGGTGGAGGTTTGGTGAGAACAGTTAAAGTTTGTGTTCTCTCTCTCTTCATTCATTTCTTTCTCTCTGATCATAACTTTTAGGAGGTTTTCTTTTTTTTCCCCTGAAATTATTCATAAGCATTCCTGATTCAGAAGCCCAGTCACTGAGTCCATTGGCATAATGATTTCTCTAAGGATATATATCTCACGAAAAAGACAAATGCCCCTCAGTCTTTCTTTCTTTTTGTCTCTCTTTTAAGAGGAGCCCCACTATTAGCTAAAAGGGGTGTGTGTTCATGACAGCTGCATATGTCCAAGGACCTGTCAGTTCCAGAAAAATCTCCTTTTATCTCTCTTACATCCCAAAAGAGAACTTGAAGTCAATTCTTGAAACTGAATGCCACCAACAAGGGCACAGGTATCTTTGCTGTGTTGAGGCTTTATCACTTGTCTGTCTTAGAACTTTGCGGGGTTTGTGTTGTTTTGGCTTCACTGAGTCTTAGATGTGGCATGTGGGATCTTCATCATTGCAGCGGATGAACTTCTCTCTGGTTGGGGCGCACAGGCTCAGTTGCCCCGAGGCATGTGGGATTTGATTCACCAACCAGGAGTCGAACCCAATTTCCCTGCATCAGAAGGTGGATTCCTGACCACTGGACCATCAGAGAAGTCCCTAGAACTTTTCAGTCTTAAATGAATCAGTGAAATGGAGCAATTATTCAGCCTACACAGTAGTCATGAACAAGACTAGTCTCCCCTCAAAAAAGATACACTATTTTCAAAAGTATTCTTATTTTCACTTTTAAAAAATGAATCTATTCTTTACATTCCTAAACAGTCTCAACAGGTATTTTCCAAATTTCCATGCCACCTCAAGAGTCACATTTAGCCCCTCTTAGTACATTTTGGGTAGAATTGTTATAGTAAAGTTAAGGTTTTCCCAATTTGACCTTTTCATTTTCCTAAAGTAGAAGAGATTAGGTTTTCCAAGAACTGTCTCAGGGACTGAGCATGACTGCTCCTCGGAGCTAATCGTTTGCTTTGGGGAGTTTCTATGACCCCAGTGGAAGTGTGGTCTCCAGCAGTAACACTGAAGGCAAACCCTTCACAAAGTGAATCATAAATGATTCAGAAGCCAGTATCTCTTGGGCTGATTCTGATCTGCTCTCAAGTAAGGTTCCAGGTGACTTCTTTTCCAAGTGAACAGAATATTCTGATTTCTAGTTATACTCTCCTTACCCTCCCATCTAATCAGCATTGACTTCTCATCGTAAGTATTCCCCAGCTTTGCTGCTGCTGCTAAGTCGCTTCAGTCGTGTCCGACCCTGTGCGACCCCATAGACGGCAGCCCACCAGGCTCCGCCATCCCTGGGATTCTCCAGGCAAGAATACTGGAGTGGGTTGCCATTTCCTTCTCCAGTGCATGAAAGGGAAAGTGAAAGTGAAGTCGCTCAGTCGTGTCTGTTTAAATAAGCACAATATTGTCCTTTACCAACAACCATCTTTTTGAAGTTCCTTTTTTAAAATAATCAAGCAGAACATACCAAGCCCCTAATGTACCAAACTTATCTGGCTTTCTCTGTGGCTGCAATGATATATAAACATATTCACATATTTATGGGTTTGGGTTTTATTTTAATAGCATTCAGAGGAACCTGGTGGGCTACAGTCCATGAGGTTGCAAAGAATTGGACATGACTGAGTGACTAAGCACAGCACAACACACATTTAATTACTAAACAACTTGCTTTTTGCACATAGCTGTCTACTGTGTACATGCCTCTAGGTCAATTGTGTAGGGTTAACACAAGCTTCTTTAGTATCCTTGGTTCCTATACGTCACAGCTGACTCAGTGACCACCTATCAACAGACATTTCCATTTCCTGTATTTCCCTCTTACAAACATTGCTGCAATAAACATTCTTGTAAACATATTTATTTAGTGGTGGTGCTTTTATTTTTGTGAGTTAAAGTTCCATAAGTGGGTTAAAGGTTATACTCATTTGTTAAATACTACCTATTTACTTTCTCAAAAGGTTGTAGCAATTCACATATCCTCCAGCAAAACTTACGAGCATGTCCATTGCCCACTGTTCTTGCCAGTAGTAGTGGTCACCAGTCCTTTTACATTTGCCAATCTGATGGACAAAACATGATGACTTCTAATGCAGTTGATATTTTTCTTATATGTGTTCATCATTTGTATTTTATTTCCTGGACTTGCCATTTGTCCATTTGTGTGTGTGTGTATGTGTGTGGTGTTTGACTTTAATGAGTTTACAGAATCCTTAATCCTTAATTTAAGAATATTAATCCTTTCTTGTACATGTTGCCTATATCTTCTCCTAGTCAGTTTTTTTAAACTAAATTTTTGGTCTTTATTTATCATAAAATAAAAATTGTTCATATATATGGAGATTTGCAGGAGACTCAGATTCGATTCCTGTGTAGGAAGATCCCCTGGAGAAGGAAATGGCAACCTACTCCAGTATTCTTGCCTTGAAAATCCCATGGACAGAGGAGCCTGGCGGGCTACAGTCCATAGGGTCACAAAGAGTTGGACATGACTGAGCAATTGAGCACAAGCACAAATCTTGAAAAATAATTACAGATTAGGTTTGATAATTGTCATTTCAGAACCATGACCTTTATCATTAAGTTTCTTGAATTCTTTATGTTATTTTTTAAAATTTTTATTTCTCCTAGTCTATTTTTATAGTATCTTTTTCCATTTAAAAAAATCTAAGTTTTATGTAATCAAGTGATCAGTATGTTTCTTTGTGCCTTCTGGGTTTGCTATTTTACCTAAAAAGTCAACGTGGGAATTTTTTTTTTCTTACTTCCAATTATGAAAAAATGAACAGGTCCTATTAAGTGAAAAAAGTAACAAACACTATACATAACATGGTCCTAGTTTACTTTATAAATAAACATATTATAAACAATAAGAGCAGTATAGATAATAAGATGAAATGGGAGGCAAACTTGGAGAGAGGGAGTATAGGGAAAGATTTATTTCTGTGTATTCCTATAATGTTTGGTTTCTGTGTATGTATATCACACAGTTTTTTTTTAATTGAAATACAATTGATATACCATAAAATTCACTCTGTTAATGTGAACAATTCAGTGGTTTTTAATGATTCATAAAGTTGTATGACCATTACAGTGTCTAATCCCAGAATATTTTCATCACCTCAAAAAAAGAAATACAATATCCAGTAGCAATCACTTCTCATTCCCCTCTTCCCTTACCCCAAGAAATTACTAATATACCTTTGTCTCTAGTAGATTTGCCTATTCCAGACATTTCATTTCAGTAGAATCTAGCCATGTGGCCTTTTGTGTCTGGCTTCATCACTTAGCATGTTTTCAAGGTTCCTTCTTGCTATCACTGTATCCACCTGGCACATTATCATGTATTTGTTTTTCACTCCTTTTTATTGCTGAATAATATTCCACTGTGTAATACACTAATTTTGTTGATCCATTCATTGGTTGAGGGATGCTGGGTTATTTCCATTTGGGGGCTATTATTGATTATGCCAGGAAGAGTATTTGTGTTCAGGTTTTTTGTAGACGTGTATTTTCAGTTCTCCTTGTTATATACCAAGGAGTGGAATTGCTAAATCATATGATAACTCTAAGTTTAGCCTTTTGAGGAACTACTGGGCTGTTTTCCAAGGTAACTGAGCCATTTTATATTCCCACCAGCCTTGTATGAGGAATCCAGTTTCTCTGCACCCTCATCAACATTTGTTATTGTCCTTTTTTTATATAGTCATTCTAGTGGTATGGTACCTCATTATGGTTTACAGATTTGCTTTTAGAATTTGAAAATTATTGAAAAGTCACAAGCATGTGCCAAGTAGTAAGAGTCTTAGTGTACAGTTTTGTACCACAAGCATTAACTGTAGATTTTAATAAAGAAGCAGCAGGAAGACAGTTTATTTGCATAGTCAAAGGCATTGATTAGTTGGATTTGTTTTATTAACACATTTTATATCAAGAGTGGTAAAAGCATATGAGGATGCTGTGTGTACGTGTATGCTTGTGGATGTTTGAGGGCAGGGAGAAGTAAGGTCCAGAACAAACACTGAAATGTTATGGAAGAGCCATGTCTGACTCTAACTCTTCCACCCAGATGTTGACTTCCAGACATATGTCGGATATAAAATTTTTACAGTCGTTTTTGTGGCTTGTTGAATCAGGACTCTTTTTAAAAGTAACTACAGTTGGTCTGCTTAATAAAAAGAAAACCATTCTGGGCAGCATGCAAGTCAGCCATATTTCTAATGAAAACAGTGTTTTCATGTTGTCTAGAAAGACTCTTCGGAGAAGGCAATGGCACCCCACTCCAGTACTCTTGCCGGGAAACTCCCATGGACGGAGAAGCCTGGTAGGCTGCAGTCCATGGGGTCGCTAAGAGTCGGACACGACTGAGCGACTTCACTTTTACTTTTCCCTTTCATGCACTGGAGAAGGAAATGGCAACCCACTCCAGTATTCTTGCCTGGAGAATCCCAGGGACGGCGGAGCCTGGTGGGCTGCTGTCTATGGGGTCGCACAGAGTCGGACACGACTGAGGCGACTTGGCAGCAGCAGCAGCAGCAGAAAGACTCTTAGCATCTGGAACTCCAAAGCATACCCTATGACCAAAAGAAGAAACTATGTGACAAAGAAAAATGGTGGACAAACTGAAGCACTAATGCTACTACTACAACTACTACTACTAATATTAGTAACACTTCATAATTATAAGGCAGTTCAAACTTTTCAAAGCACTCTCTCCATCTGTTATCCAATTTTTTTCTTCATGGCAACCCTGTAAGCTAAGTAAGGCAGATGCTGAATCCCTCTGACTCCCAGATCCTCAAAGAACTTCAGGACAGAGAAGGAAAAGACTTGCCTGGGATCACACAGCTCAGTAATTGTAGCATCACAACTAAATTCTAGATGTCCTATGTTTGTTCTAGAAACTGGACCACAAGATCAGAGGTTAAAAGAGCAGTTGTGTGAGAAGCTTATCTTTGGCAGAGGAGGTTTTGTCTTTGGCATCTGCCCGGCTCAAAGCTGGCTGTCCCCATTCAAAGAGGACTGGAATCGTCAGCCCACAGGGCATCTTGCTGCATCCCCAGAGAGCTCACAGGGATCTGAGGGGCTTGCAAGAGCATTAGTGTTAGGGACTTCCCTGGAGGTTCAGTGGTTAAGACTCTGAGCTTCCAATGCAGACAATGTGGGTTTGACCCCTGGTCAGAGAACTATATCTCACATGCCCCGCAGCACAGCTAGAAAAATTTTTTTTAAAAGAGCATAAATGTTACAGGTTTTGGAGAAGTGACTGCACTGTTAAGATCCTCAGGGTACTGTTAAGAGGATCCAATTCCTGCAGCTTCTGCTCAGCATCTAATTAGTGAAACCAAGAAAGGAGATAGGATTGAAGCTTGACCCCAGGGGCTGGTGCTTCTAGTTGGGATCTCTAGAGGAAAGAGGTGCTTCTTTTCGCCTTTTTCTGCAACATTTGCATCTCTGTCCTGCCTCTCCAGTAGCCCCCCTCCAGCACACCAAAGACATCAGGCAGGTGAGATGTGTATTGAGAGGCATGGCGAGGTGAGGTAGCCAGAGTACCGGCTGATCACCAGCCTGTAACAAGCATGCAGAGGCGGCAAAGGTCACAGGGAAGCCCAGGAGAGTCGGTGTTTGGGAGTGGGAATTCTTTTCTTTTCTTTGGTCTCGTAATTCAATTTGCTGCTAGAAATTATATGTCTCATACAATTCTTAAATGATATTTTTGTTTCACTGGAAGAGAGGGGATGTGGTTTGGGCGGTAGAACCAGGGTAGGTGTTGGCAGGAGAGAGAAAGGGAACAGCTGATTTCTGTCTGGTGAGAAAGAAGCTCCAGCCCCTGGGCTCTAGCTGGCAGCATCCCGCGGTCAGGCCCCTGAGGAGGAATACTTAAGCTTCATTCACTGTTCAAATGCCATAGCCTCTTCCCACTTTTTGTCAGCCCTTGAGGCCAGAGGTTACCTGCTCCGCAGGGGCCACTCATTTCACCATCGGCTTCAGAGCTGGAGCCCCCAGGAGTGAAATCCCCTCCTCTGGTTACTACTGACCCAGCCCAGAGTGGGTCCCGGGTGAAAACATCCTCCACTGTGGTCCTTAGAGGATGAGACAAGCCGAGATGCCCTTGACACTCAGAGTGAGTCTCCACTGAGATCCCAAGCTGGGGCACCACCTGTCTAAAGAGACCATGGGCTCCCTGGGCCCTTTGGGCCCTCACCCTTCTAAACAGCCTGGTCAGCTTTCTGTGCCTCTATGCTGAGCCTCATGCATGACTGATCACTGAATGTAGCTGCAGGCTGGCCGCTTAACAGGTGATGCTGCTGGTTCACTGGACTTTGCATCCCGTCACCTCACTATTTATGAGGGTCTGGAGAATGAAAACTAAGTCACCTCTGAGAAGTGAAATCCTGAAAGAATCAGTGGGTGGAGGGACAGTAAATAAGATGTGAAGCCCTATTGGGTCTATTTGGGTTGGAAAAGTTTGCTGGAAGAAAGGCAAGAGGGCCTCAGCCTTCTCAGTGTCCAAGGCCAAGTCACTTTAGCTGACTTTTGAGCCCAGTTGGGGAATAGGTGGGTGCCTGCCAGCCTAGGAAGGGATCATCTTCCCAGCCCCTCAATGGGTCTGTGGCTGATGTTTATCTCCAGGGAAGATGCCTGTCAGTTTGGAACTTCCTACCCTGAAATTAGCGAATAGCTGTGGTAGGGTGTCTGCCATGCCTTTCCAAGAACAACGTCAGGGGCTTCCCTTTGGTGGTTGGGGTAAACCCTCCCTTTCTCTAGGGGTCGCAGCACACTTTAGAAAGAGACCAGAGTAGTTGGGGCTGGGAGGATTTTTTTCACATGGAAGAAAGGCTATAGTGGACAATTTTCCTTCGACCTCTTTGCAAAGAAACTTGAGTTGCAATAGCTCTGCTGAAAAGTTATATGGCCTTTTGCTTCAAAGACTTTGAAACCAGCATTTTGATTTTTCCTCTTTCCTGTCAACCTCGGTGCTGTTACCATAGTGTTTTTTTTATATATATTGGCTGTCTAGAGAATGTTAAATACAGTAGCCCTTGGTAGAGAAGGCCTTGTGACTGTCCCTGTGGCCTGAGCCATAGGTATATATTCTGTCTGAAAATGAGCAGACACTATGTAGAGCATCAGCAGAATTGCTTTGTTGTCAGCAGAGGGGGAGACGCCGTGAGGCCCAAAGCATTGTCACCCCTGCTGTGAAAACACGCCTGCTGCCTGGTGTGGGGACATCCGTGTGCCCAACAGACAGACCTCTGTGTTGTGTAGGTACTGTCCAGGATCTGAGTCTGTTTGTTATCCAAGGCATATAAAAGGGAAATCAAACATTCTTTCGTATCATTATAAGCCCTGTGCAAACACAGCCTGTGGACAAAGCCCTTTGCCGGGCCCATAACAAGGAGCTGTTTGTGCTGACTGCCCATATTAGCGGCTGGAGCATGGCTGAGCCGACTGTGTTGTCACGCGCACTGTGGTGATTTCTGCCCTCCTGCGCCAGCGTTGGACAGGTGTCATGGGACAGAGGTCGCCCTATGGAAGTTCAATCAGAGCACCCATTGGGAGCCTTCAGCAAATGCCACGTCTCACAGGCTCAGAGCTATGAAGTAATCTGACTGAGCCGTCACACCCAGCTGCAGGAAGGCAAATGATCATTTAGTAGGATTGCTTTTGTGCCAGGGGATTAAGTAACCACAAATGCCAGGGTCCAGACTCATGTCTGCCTGCCTCTGATGCAACCAAAGCAAAAGCCTGAGCTCAGGATAAAAGATCTTCCTCTCACTCCCCTGAACGACACAGACATAACCCTGTAGGTTCTGAATACTAACTAAGGGCCATTTCTTCACCAAAAGGATTTTGATCAGTTAAACCCAGAACGGCCTGTCTGTTCCTCTGGTTATCCAAGTTCACTCAAGTCGACTTGTTCCATCTGCTAAAGCTATGCTGTCCAGTACAGGAGGCACACGCCGCATGTGGCTACTGAGCCCTGGAAACGAGGCTAGTCTAAATAGTGAGGCACACCCAAGTGTAAAATACGCCTCAAGTTTTGAAAATGTGGTATCCCCCCAAAAGTGAATTATCTCATTAATTTTATGCTGATTACTGTTGATAATATTTTAGCTACATTGGGTCCTATTAAATATATTATTAAAATTAGTGTCACCTGTTTCTTTTCACTTCTTTTAACGTGGCTACTAGAAGGCGTAAGAATCCCACTGGCAGCTCACATTGTTTGCATTGGACAGCGCTGGGCTAGTGCCTGAAGGAAGTTTAGG
Organism: Giraffa tippelskirchi; assembly: GCF_054371585.1. Lineage (NCBI taxonomy): Eukaryota > Metazoa > Chordata > Mammalia > Artiodactyla > Giraffidae > Giraffa > Giraffa tippelskirchi. The sequence continues at coordinate 125,689,444 of NC_137283.1, forward strand.
TTTATAGCTCCATCTGCTGGTATACCCAAAGCAGATGCTCGTGTAAGCAGGAGCTCAGCCCCAGAGCTGGGAAACACCATGTCTTGGCCAAGCAACACTCAACCTTCCACTTCCAGAAGCTTCTGGATAGGACCAGAACTGACTCCTGAAGTCTCTGCCTTATAGGAAGTCCTGAAGGGGGCAGTGGCAGACTGCTGGAAGGTGGAGGTCTGTGTTCTCTCTCTTGTGGGTGCTGAGGAAGCTCGAGAGAATGAATGTTGGTTCCTTTCCTAAGAAATATTTCAAACCGCCAGAGGGTTGTAAAGAAGCATTTAGCAGAATATAAGGACACAGATCCATCTCTAGAATGACTAGTGTTCTTTCTTTGGAGGATGCTCACCTTTTCTTTGATTTGCAAGAATTTTAAAGTTGCTGAAAACAGTATTCGCATCAATTATTTGTTGCTGCGTAACAAATCATCCCAGGGCTTCCCAAGTGGCACTAGTGGTAAAGAACCTGCTTGCCAATGCAGGAGATGTAAGAGATGTAAGTTCAATCCCTGGGTGTGAAAGAACCCCTGGAGGAGAGCATGGCGACCCTCTCCAGTATTCTTGCCAGGAGAATTCTCGTGGACAGAGAAGCCTGGTGGTCTATGGTCCATAGAGTCAAAGAGTCGGACACAGCTGAAGTGACTTAGCATGCACCCATGCAACGAATCACCCCCAAAACTTTGTAGCTTCAAACAGTGAAGCTTCAAACAATCATTTAACATCTCACATTGTTTCTGTGGGTCTGGAATTCAGAAGTGGCCGATCTGAGCACGCCTGGCTCAGAATATCTCATGGGGTTTAAGTCAGATGTTGGCAGGAGGCAACCTCTGGAGGTTTGCCTGGGACTGGAGGGTCCTCATCCAGAGTGGCTCATTCATTGGACTGATGAGGTGATGCTGGTTGTTGGCTGGAGACCTCAGTTCTTCTCCACCTGGGCCTCTCCACAAGGTGTCCTAAAGAGAGCACAGTCTTAGATAGCGGTCCCCAACCTTTTTGGCACCAGGGACCGATTTCGTGGAAGACAATTTTTCCACAGACTGATTGTGGGGAAGATGGTTTCTGGATGATTCAAGCACATTACATTTATTGTGCCTTTTATTTCTAACCAAATGCTGCCGCTGATCTGTCAGGAGGTACTGGTCCACAGCCTGGAGGTTGGCCCTGATCTAAGAGGCCTAAGAAGATACTGCACAGCTTTTATGATGTCACCTCAGAAGTTACATGGATTACTCCCACTTCATTGTATTGGTCAAAAGGCAGGAACATGCATTCTACCTTTTGACAGAAGAAGGTCAACATCACACTGTAAAAAAAAATGTGAGAAAGTGGGCCATTTAATTTTCCAAAAATCCATAGTGCCTCATGGGTATATAATAGCACTGTGCAGCTAAAAAGCATGCCCCATTTTGCAGATGAGGAAAATGAGGCTCAGAAAAGTATGGTAACCAGCCTGAGGTCTCATGTCTGGCAGGAAGGACTAAAAGCCAGTTCTAACTCCTAGATCACACTGATGTAGCCTTGCCAGGTTCTCTCCCTATGTCTGTCTCCCTTACGCTACTGTAACTGCAAATCACACCGACTGTTTCATCTTTCCAGCATCTCCAAGGTGTACAGGGCTCTCTTAATTCAAGTGTTTTAGATGATTCCTCAGATGATGTCTGCCTATAAATTGTTACTTCACTGAGTTGAGGCTCAATGGGAGTGGGTTTCAACTAACTGTAGAGCCCTGCTTACAAAAGGGCTGTGGCCATGACAGTGTATACATTTTCCATTGTTTCCATGCTGTTTGCTTCTAAGATCTCAGGAATGATAACCACATTATAATATGTGTGTGTTCACATTCTGTTTGACTGTCTGAATATTTCATCTTATTTATATTTGAAACAGGAAAGAATCATCACGGCTTGCTTCAGTCGTTTTCATAGTACTTGGTCATCATTAAAAAGGAGATTTTACCAGTTTTTGATGTTCCACCCGCCAGAATGAAAACTATAAAATCCAGCTGCCATAATCATGTTCTGTTATTCTTGGTTGCAGGTCAAACTTCCATTTCCTGTCGATCAAATCACAGACCTTCCGAGGAATGACTTCCAGATGATGATCAAGATGCACAAGCTGACGTCGGAGCAGTTAGAGTTCATTCATGACGTCCGCCGGCGCAGCAAGAACCGCATCGCCGCCCAGCGCTGCCGCAAAAGGAAGCTGGACTGTATTCAGAACTTAGAATGTGAAATCCGCAAACTGGTGAGTCGGCACGCCCTTTGCTGTCAGCAACCTGGAATGACTGAGACTGATGCAGAGTTTCAGTGGCAAAGGCCAGACAGGCAGAGAGAAGGGCCACCATTCCGGGACATTCACACTGATTTTTAAAGGAGTTCTTAACAAAAAATAATAGCTTTACATCTGTAATATATGTGTGTCTGTGCGGCTGTGTGATTGTGTGTCAGTATTTTATATCTTAGCCATTTGTATAGATCACAGGGGCAGTCGTCCCTGGGTGTGCTCAAACCACCAACCTTTCCTGGTGGCTCAGCTGGTAAAGAATCTTCCTGCAGTCCGTTCAGTCCCTGTGTCGGGAAGGTCCCCTGCAGAAGGGAAAGGCTACCCACTCCAGTATTCTGGCCTGGAGAATGCCATGGACTGTATAGTCCATGGGGTCGCAAAGAGTCGGACACGACTAAGCGACTTTTACTTTCACTTTCACATTCGTATAGAGGTGATTCTTTTTTTTTTTAAAGTCTAATTGATTTACAGTGTTGTGTTAGTTTCTTTTGTGCAGCAAAGTGACTCAGTTATATATATATATATACTTTTTCATATTCTTTTCCATTATAGTTTGTCATAGGATATTGAATGTAGTTCCCTGTGCTATACACTAGGACCTTGCTGTACACTAGGACCTCGCTGTACAATAGGACCTCGTAGTTCGTCCATCCTATGTATAATAGTTTGCCTTTGCTAATCTGAAACTACCATTCCTTCCCTCCCCTGGAGATAATTCTTCTTATTTTCCATTCAACGTGAGCCGAGAGCTAACATTTATTGCTGCATATGTGGACCAGGTATTATTCTGGTCTCTTTCTGTAGATGGTCACATGTAATCCTCAATCAGCCCTATGATTTAAGTACTACTTTATCTCCATTCACAGAGGAGGAAACCAGAGTGCAGAGAGGTTTGGTAACTCCCCACCATGTGACGGAGCTTGAATGTAAGTCTGGTTGTCTGATCCCAAATCTTGTTATTGCACTGCTTTCTCCTGCCTCCCACGGAGGTGTAGGTTAGGGGCAGGACTCCAACCTGCCACCAGGGGCCGCTCAGCCACCTGATCTCCTGAAGCCCTTCAGCAGCCCTGGGGTCCTGAATTCTGCACTTCTGCCTCAAAGTGGTTGTCACCTCTCCCTGTGCCTGAGAGTCTTTTGTCTCTGGGACTAATCTCTGATCTTTCAAGCCTCTCCCTCACTCAGAAGTCTGCATTCCCTTCTGGATCAGCAACCTTAAGCCTCAGAAGTAAGTCCAGGTGGTCTCTGGTTCCTGACTGTACCCTTGAAGGCAGTCAGTACAGCCTCATTCAGCTCATCCTTCCTGCCGGCCCAATCCTAGAAACTCATCCCAGGTGCCATGTCTGTGGCAGCCTGAAGAAGAGGGAGGCCCCGTACTGTGGTCAAGATCTGGGTTTGGGTCCTCAGGCTGTACATGACAGTCCTTTGCCTCATGGTAAGCCAATGTCCTGACAAGAACCTAAGAGCAAGATAAGACATTTGAGAGTTCAGGTTCAGTTCAGTTCAGTCACTCAGTCGTGTCCGACTCTTTGTGACCCCATGGACTGCAGCACACCAGGCCTCCCTGTCCATCACCAACTCCTGGAGTTAACTCAAACTCATGTCCGTCGAGTCGGTGATGCCGATCCAGCCATCTCATCCTCTGTCGTCCCCTTCTCCTCCCGCCTTCAATCTTTCCCAGCATCAGTCTTTTTCAATGAGTCAGTTCTTCGAATCAGATGGCCAAAGTATTGGAGTTTCAGCTTCAGCATCAGTCCTTCCAATGAATATTCAGGACTGATTTCTTTTAGGATGGACTGGTTGGAACTCCTTGCAGTCCAAGGGACTCTCAAGAGTCTTCTCTAACACCACAGTTCAAAAGCATCAATTCTTCAGCACTCAGCTCTCTATATTTATAGTCCAGCTCTCACATCCATACATGACTGCTGGAAAAAAAAATAGCTTTGACTAGACAGACCTTTGTCAGCAAAGTAACCTCTCTGCTTTTTAATATGCTTTCTAGGTTGGTCATAACTTTTCTCCCAAGGAGCAAGCATCTTTTAATTTCATGGCTGCAGTCACCATCTGCAGTGATTTTGGAGCCCCAAAATATAAAGTCTCTCACTGTTTCCATTGTTTCCCCATCTATTTGCCATGAAGTGATGGGACCAGATGCCATGATCTTAGCTTTCTGAATGCTGAGTTTTAAGCCAACTTTTTCACTCTCCTCTTTCACTTTCATCAAGAGGCTCTTTAGTTCTTCTTCACTTTCTGCCAGAAGGGTGGTGTCATCTGCATATCTTAGGTCATTGATATTTCTCCCGGCAATCTTGATTCCAGCTTGTGCTTCATCTAGTCCAGCATTTCTCGTGATGTATTCTGGATATAAGTTAAATAAGCAGGGTGACAATATACAGCCTTGGTGTACTCCTTTCCTAATTTGGAACCAGTCTGTTGTTCCATGTCCAGTTCTAACTGTTGCTTCTTGACCTGCATACAGATTTCTCAGGAGGCAGGTCAGGTGGTCTGGTATTCCCATCTGTTGAAGAATTTTCCACAGTTTGTTGTGATCCACACAGTCAAAGGCTTTGGCATAGTCAATAAAGCAGAAGTAGATGTTTTTCTGGAACTCTCTTGCTTTTTCGGTGATCCAATGGATGTTGGCAATTTGATCACTGGTTCCCCTGCCTTTTCTAAATCCAGCTTGAACATCTGGAAGTTCTCAGTTCACATACTGTTGAAGCCTGGCTTGGAGAATTTTGAGCATTACTTTGCTAGCATGTGAGATGAGTGCAATTGTGCGGTAGTTTGAGCATTCTTTGGCATTGCCTTTCTTTGGGATTGGAATGAAAACGGACCTTTTCCAGTCCTGTGGCCACTGCTGAGTTTTCCAAATTTGTTGGCCTATTGAGTGCAGCACTTTCACAGCATCATCTTTGAGGATTTGAAATAGCTCAACTGGAATTTCATCACCTCCACTAGCTTTGTTCGTAATGATGCTTTCTAAGGCCCAGTTGAGAAACGTTGCATAAATGTTACTTGTTGTCTGGACTTGTGGAGACAGTGGGGGAAGGAGAGGGTGGGATGAATCAAAAGAGTAGTACTTACATATATATGCTGCCATGTGTAAAATAGACAGCTAGTAGGAGGCTGCTGTATAGCACAGGGAGCTCAGCTCAGTGCTCTGTGACAACCTACAGGGGTAAGATGGGAGTGGGAGATGGGAATGAGGCTCAAAAGGGAGGGGATATATGTATACATATATCTGATTCATGTTGCTGTGCAGGAGAAACTAACACAGGATTGTAAAGCAATTAAAAAATTAAAGAAAACATTTTTTTAATGTTACCTGTTCTCAAGATAGTCCTGGACGTCATGGTTTTTTGGGTTTTTTTAATCTAATTAACACCCACCAAGCAGGGAAGATTTACCCATGTTCAGCAGCTGCCATCGCCTACACAATCAAGGCCAGGTTCCTCAACAAGATGCACTGTGCTCTCTGTGACTCAATCTACCCCGCTAGTGTCACCTTCCACTCCCTTCCTGGAACTGGACCCCCAATAAAATCAAACTGGATACGTTTCCCCCAGCCCCATCTCCTGCTGTTTCCACCTCTGGGTTCCTGCCACTGCTATGTCCTCTAGCTGGGACAGTCCTCGACTGTTTTTTAATCTGTGTCTTTTGTTCCTTAAGAGTCAGGTTACTGTCTCCTCCTAGAAGCCCCTTTCCTGAGTCTCTGGTGAGGCTGAGTCTCTGTCCTCAGAGCCCTTTCTGACATCTGACTTCGTACTTATCACATTAGTCTTGCATTATCTGTGTATCTGTCTGTCTCCTCAATCCCGGCCCTAGACTGTCAAGTCCTCATGACAAGGACAGTCTTGATGATCTCTGAGTCTCCAGTGCAAGCCCACTGAAGCCTCTCAGGAAATGTCTGTTGCCCTAAAATGTATTGGAAATTGTGACTGAGTCCTGGGATTGAAAATCCCTTCCTTTTTTCAAATTTTTCTTTAATGTTGTTCTAACAACAACGACGACGAGGCTTCCCAGGTGGCCTTAGTGGTAAAGAACCCTCCTGCCAATGCAGGAGATGTCAGAAATGCAGATTCGATTCCTGAGCCGGAAAGATCCCCTGGAGGAGGACATGGCAACCCATTCCAGTATTCTTGCCTGGAGAATCCCATGGGCAGAGGAGCGTGGAGGGCAACAATCCATGGGGTCCCAAAGAGTTGGACACACACATGAGCTATTGAGCACACACATGTAACAACAACAACAAAAATGTTTAATTTAAGCCAACATCAGGAAGCCAGATACTGCTGCTGGTGAGTGTGGGTCTTCTGGAAGCCTGCTTGGCTTAGCTGGGTACTCAGGTGAGGCTGGGCCTGCTGAGGATAAGCCATCGAGCTTTAAGCATATGCCTATGGTAAATCTGGCCCTGCGCTCTTTTCCAGGTACAGGGATAAATCTAATCACCCATATTTGAGAAATGCCTGATTTTTTTGTAATTAGCTCTCTACTCTATGTACTTGTGTCATACTGAACTAATTGAAAAAGTCTAAGCCACACACCCGGCAGAAACTTAAAGCCCCATGCTGATATTGCTCAGCTGATGTTGCTCAGGGCATCTCCTAGTTCTCCCCTTGCCTTCTTTGGAAACCCCTTGAATAATGTGCTACCTTCCCCATGGAATGCGAGTGTCACATGCTCATCCACAGTACACCTGTGACTTAAAGCATCCTGCTCTTAACCGAGGCCTGGATTTATACAACCTTTCCTACAGAGAGCCAAAACACTGCCAGAGGCAGCATTTCATTTTCTCCCTTCTAGAAAGTGGCCCAGGACATGTTGCAGGTTGGTGGGCCTGGAGGGGTAGGTGACTTGGCCAAGAAGATGTGGCAGAATTGAGACAGAGATCCTTCCCGGGGATGGTGTTGCCTCTCAGTTTGCTGAGTTGCAGGTCCAGGGAAGGAGGTCCAAGTTGCACAGATGTAAGATGTCCTTTCCTCGGGAGCCCCCCAGATGTGTTTTATTCCGTACCTCCACTTCCACCAGCCCCCGGGGGGTGGTGTCCACGGGCTGGTCCCGCCCACTCACTCCCACCAGTCTCCCACATGGCACTCACTCTGCTTTTGCAAACTCGCACAATATATTTCTCTCTCGAGTTGCACTTGTGCATCTGTTTACTTTACATCTTTAAAACATGTTTTCTTGATAAATTTATAAATATTTTAGCAGGTGCCCTTTCCCCGTGTAAATCTCTATCTCCGACACACATGCCCACACTGCCTGCCAGATTGCATTTGTGTTTCAGCACGTGCAGCTCCCATGTAGGAGACCCCGTGGTCGTATGTTTGCCTCAATCTCCTCTCGCTCTCTCTTGCTCCATCTCTGTCTCTCTCTCTTCCCTCTTCCCTCTTCTCTCTGTCTTTCCCATCCTCTCTCATCCACTCCTCAGCCCTCAGCATACCCTTGCAAAGAGTCAGGACTCACTTCACACCCCTTCAGATGTCCAGTTTCTCCATCCATTTTACAGCAGTGCGTCTCAGGGAGATTCCTTATGTTCTGTCCTTACACAGATAGTTATGACCACATTCATCTCTCTGATAAGGTGATGAATTTTAGTAACACTTGAGTCTATATGGCATTTTCTCTGAGGAGAACATCTCAGAACCCTGGACTAGTACACTAAGCCTCTCTTAGCACCTCTGTGGGCACTTTCCATGTCCAGAGAGACTGGGTACTTGAGACTCACTACACAGTCCTCAGCCATCCTAAGAGGACCTGTTGTGTTCAGTCCGTCTGCTGCAAAGGCCAAGAGCGTGCTGATATAGGGTGAATCATAAGAAACTGCAGTGGTTGAATTTTTTTTGCAATTTTTATGTTTAAAAAAAAATAGACTTGCTTTTTTAGAGAAGTTTTAGGTTCACAGAAAAATTAAAGGGAAAATAAGAGTTCCCACCTGCTCCTTCCCTCTGCTCACTCACAGTCTTCTCAGAGTGGTGTGTTTGTTACAGTGGGTAAGTCTGTACTGATAAATTGTAACCACTCAAAGTCCATAATTTACCTTAGGGCTCACTCTTGGTGTTGTACCTTCTGTGGGTTTGGACAAAAGTACAATGATACGTATTCGCTGTGACAGTGAGGTAGAGAGGTTGCATGCCCTAAAAATCCTCTGTGTTTCAGTTATTCTTACCTCTTTCCCCAACCCCAACCCCTGGCAGACACTGATCCTTTTGTGTCTCTGTAGTTTTGCCTTTTTACAGAATGTCTTATAGTTGGAATTGGTCAGTTATTTTTGACCTTCACAAATCAAACCCTAATGTATCTGGGGGAGATTTTCAACTCTAAGGTTGGGAACTGAAAGTTTTCCAGTTGATTCTCTTCAAACTCCAGATACCAGGAAACTGAAATGTTGATTGTCTACAGTTTTCTGGTGGGTGGAGACTTTGCTGGTTGCTTGGCCAGGGCTTCCCTGGTGGCTCAGCTGATAAAGAATCTGCCTGCAATGGGGGAGACCTGGGTTCAATCCCTGGGTTGGGAAGATCCCCTGGAGAAGGGAACAGCTACCCACTCCAGTATTCTGGCCTGGAGAATTCCATGGACTATATAGCCCATGGGGTCGCAAAGAGTCGGACAAGACTGAGCAACTTTCACTTTCACTTTTTTGGCCAGGCCTCAAAGAAGGATGAAGAGCTGCCACAGGGAAGGTGTCAGGGATGCTGGCACATCTCAGTGGGCTGCTCAGGTGGGAGACATGGTGAAAATATGGGTCCTGGCTCCCTGGATCGGGAGCTTTTAAGTTTCTAGATTCTGACCTAGTCATTCATGAATGCATGCGTAGCTTCAGTCATGCAACTTGCATGCTTCAGTTGCTTCAGTCATGTCCAACTCTTTGCGACCCCATGGATTGTAGACCACCAGTCTCCACTGTCCATGGAATTGTCCAGGCAAGAATACTGGAGTGAGTTGCAATGTCCTCCTCCAGGGGATCTTCCTGACTTAGGGTTCAAACGCATGTCTCCTGTGGCTCCTGCATTGCAGGCAGATTCTTTACCACTGAGGCACAGGGGAAGCCCCAGTCATTCTTGAGTTACACTCTAATGTAGGATGCAAAAAACTGAAGTAGGAACACCCCACAGAACACAGGGTCTCAGCTCCTCCCATTCAGGCTGAATCAGCTCTCCTCTTTTTCCTGTCTTATCCAGGTGTGTGAGAAAGAGAAGCTATTGTCAGAGAGGAATCAGCTGAAAGCATGCATGGGAGAACTGCTGGACAACTTCTCTTGCCTCTCCCAGGAAGTCTGCAGAGACATCCAGAGCCCTGAGCAGATCCAGGCCCTGCATCGGTACTGCCCTGTCCTCAGACCCGTGGGTCTTCCCACAGCCCCCAGTATTAACCCCACGCCCCTGGGCGTGGAGCAGAACCTTGCCGCCCCTCAGTGTGCGGTGGGGGAAAGTGCGCCCTGCTGCTTGGAGCAGGGGGCAGCAGCCCCCGGCCCCCCATGGGCCCCCAGCAATGCCTCAGAGAACTGTACTTCTGCTCGGAGGCTGGAAGGCACTGACCCAGGGACCTTCTCTGAGAGAGGGCCTCCCCTGGAACCCAGGAGCCAAACGGTGACCGTGGACTTCTGCCAGGAAATGACTGATAAGTGTACAACGGATGAACAACCCAGGAAAGATTACACCCAGTGACGGCCTGCCTCCGAGTTCTCAGCCCTCTCCCACACAGGTGTCCTTGGGTCAGCCTGCAGTGCTGTTCGTCTGTCGTCTGGAAGAACCGAGAAGGAATCTGGTGCACACTACAGTGGTCTCAGCAGCAATACTGTTTCCTAGTATTCTCTCCTCCCTTCAAGCAGGAGCGACATATAGTTACCTTCACAATGGTGCTACCCCTTGTTCAGGCAAGGAAAGACGACAGTGGCGACACTGTCTGTCTGTGGGTTCATTTCAGTCTTTACAGGGATAGACTATAACACCTCTAGGACCCAACCACGGATTTCTTTTCTCAGTGGCCCATGTCACAAACCCTATCTCAGGAATTTCTTCTGAATGTTCAACTTTTTTCATGGAAGACAGCTTCTATACACATCAAAGTTTTATAGCTAGACTGTACATATTATATATATAATATATATGAAATATATTATCTCTCTCCATATGCAAAAGTCCTGCATGCCTCAATTTTCTCATCCTAAAACTGGAAACTTGGTTTCTCGTTTATAAACAGGTTCCAACATTCCTCTTCTTTTGTCTCTGATGCCAGAACCGGTTTGTAACTGTTAACCTGGTCGTTTTTCTTGCTTCACAGTTCAAGTTGTGCTTATTTATGGACAGAATTCAGTGTTGGAAGCTTTCTTTGACATTTTATTTCAGACCTTTTATTTTTTGTTGGTTTGGTTTGATTTGGGCACTGTCAGATGGTGCCAGTTGAGTATCGTGGGTTTGTTGTTGTTTTTTTTTTTTTTTTGCGGATACTGTACAGTCAAGGTCAACTTTGCCGCTTGCACTGAGTTTTGGGTCAAACCTATTTTCTTAAATGAAGTTGTCACTTCAGTATAACTCAAGTAAACTGTATATTCTTTGCTCTTACTTCAAAAAGTAAAACAGCTAATTAAGAAAAAAAAGCACTCAGGTGATAATTATGTAGGAAAAACAATCTTGCCAAATAATGAATTCATCCTAGGATGTAGACAATAATCTGCTTGAATATTTTTATATTTCACCTCCTCCCCACCTTTTCCTAAGCAAAGTTAAAATGCAGAGAGTTCAGAGTTGATGTTCAGATTTCTAAGTGGGGAAAGAGTTTGGACATCTCACTGGAAAGTGCATTGAAACAGCGGGAATCGTGATGTTATACCGGAACTCAGCAGGCTTTGGCTCCTAGATACCAAGTTAGAACTGGTTTCTCAGCCAGGGAGTAAGTCCCATTCATTTCAACACTGCCCCAGGCCTCTGCCTGCTCTGGATGTATAGGACAGTAGGAACTTCTCCTTCGAAGGACTTAGCTGCTTGGCCACCCAGCCCAGGACCTGCCTCCCCCAGGACTCACCTAAGGGGGTTTGAGTCACCGCCCTGGGGGTCCCACCTTCATGTGGCTGTCCTGGGGTTAATGCCGCTGGCCCCGCCCAAGTAGGAGAGAGCAGGACAGTTGTAGCCTGAAGTCTGTTCCTGGCACAGACAAAAGCATTTCTTTCTCCCTTCTTTCTCTAAATGCTTTGAGTTGCATCCTGAGGTTTTCCCACCAATTCTCTTGATCTGAAGGCAGATTTCATTCTGAGGCTTTGGACGCGATGCGTCCAGGAGCCTTCCCTGCCCCTTACCCCCACCACGCACCTCCCTACTCTCTCCTGATGATGATTTCCTTCTTTTGCTGCAAAAGTGGTTGGCTTGCAACCCACAGAGAGCGGTTTCCCTTGACTCAGGGGGCATGTGGGCCCCTGGCTGCGTTTACAGGAAGGGGTGCAGACCCCTGGAAGCCTGTGCTGGGGGAGAGGTCAGCCGCCCCCCTCCTGTGGGTCCTCCAGCTTGGCTGCAGGGAGGAGTCCTGAACAGTTTAACGTGGGGATGGGGTGGTGGGCCACGGGGACTAGATGGTTGATTTTGTTTCTTCATTTGTGCCATTGTTTGGACGATATTAAAGCTGCATGTGAAAGGGGAAATTAGTATATGACGTAGGCGAAAAGTGAAATCATAGTAACATATGTTTTAGTATTATTAACTTTTTTCTGTACAAATATTAGTGCTAAATGTTTAAATATGTATGAATGCCAGAAATTTGTTGGTTCATGCGGTAGGGTTAAAAAAAAAAAAAAAAAAAGGCTTTTCTTTGAAAATAGTTCCACTTTTAGAACCTGCCTCTGGGTTTTTGTTTTTTCTTTGTGTGTGTGTGTGTGTGTGTGCGTGCGTGTGCACTTGTCTAAGATACATTTTGCTCCTGCTCTGAGTCAAAGCTACGATTTCTGTTGTGGCTGTTGGAATTTCTTGGCCTTGTTCTGTGCTTCTCTGTGAGGTTTGCCTTTGGGGAAAACTGGTGACAGCTCTAATTTAAACTCAATGTGAATGCCGTGATCCATCACAGGTGTGTGTTCTGGTGGAAGAGTTGGCCAAAAAGGTTTTTTTGTTGTATTTTAACTCTCTTGTTGCCTTTTTTAAGTGACCTCCTCTTCTTTTAAAAAAGGAATGTTTTCTGCTCATATCATAACCAGGTCCAAACTGGCTCATTGCTGTGAATGACCCTGGTACCCACTCATGTGCATCTGGTCATCCTGACCCCGTTCTGAATGCCCTCCTTTCCTTTGTCCTGCGCTGCTGGCTTCCAGCTGGGGAGGGGGTTTCCTGTATTTCTCTCCCCCCAACTCAGCCCATGGCTTCCTCCGGCCAACCTCTGCTTCGAATGTCTTCCTCTTCCCTAACCACACCCTCGCCACGCCTACCATGGGAACCAGTTAAAAACACTGCTGGAGAAACTATCTTTCAATTTCTTGGAGATTTGAACAAGTCGTTGGAATTTGGTTCACTGTCCACCAGGAACAGTGACTGGCTTTGTTCAGTTGTTGACGTGACATGTCTGTGTCTCTTACTGGTCTGAATCATGTGCTTGTGAAGATTATTTCCAGGTTGATTAAAAGGGAGGACTAGCTGGGGACCAGGGTCCAGGCTGCCTCAAGTGGAGTTTTAAAACCAGCCTGTCTCCTTTTCCTGGGATCCATTAGTGCAACCAGAGTCTTTTATGAAAGAGAGAAGCAAGTTAAGAGCAAGGAATAGTGTTTGTGTGGAATGATGACATCTAGTTGCACCATTAAGGTTCTATCTTTACAGATATAAAGAACTCTGGCATTTATATTCCAGCCATGAAATGTTCAGGAGGGTCCTTGTGACAGGAAATTGTGTCTTCAAGTGGCCAGGGTAGGCATGGGCTGCTGCAGCAGGGACAATGGAGGTGGTCCTGTGGCTTCTTAACGTCCGCCTGAAACTAGTCCTCCCCTCGGATCTGCCTTTTTTCTACTTGTGTCTCCAGACAACCTCACTTCATTCAGCTTGGTCCAGCTTGGGTAGGTGCGTGCTTTGCTGTATATGTCTGTTTCTCTGCGTTATCTGGGGGTGCCTTAAATAAAATAACTTCACGACATACTGATTCTGGAACAAAACCATGACAAAACCAAACAAACAAAAAAAAAAAGAGCTGGAAAAGTGACTAGGCCACCTGCTCCTTGTCTTCTGGGTTCCCTTAATAATGACTCAGGCATCAGAGGTGATGCTGCTGTAGGAAAGGGTATTTTGTATAGTGTACAAGTAATTTATTAACTGTATTTCTAAAGGTATGCTGCTTTTAAGATGCACTATGATTTTGGATTTAATCCTTGTGTTGCTTTCCCAAGGAAGTAAAAAAAAAAAAAAAGGGCTGATGATTAGTATGTCAGCTGCCACTTCTCCTTGAAAAGGAAGGCAGGGACCAGCGACAGAATTCGCATGAGGGGACTTCTAAAAACCAGGTGGGCACACTGAAGTCCAGTGCTATTGTCAGGAGGTCTAAACCTACACTTTCTCTCTAAACGCTTTATGATTGCCATTAAAGAAGAAGAAATGAACAGACAAAGGTGTGAAAATACACAGCTTTGAAGAACCCACTGGCCCCTTCAAGCTGATCCATGTGCTAGATTATGTAGCATAATCCTCTCAAAATGAGTAAAAGCCTGCAAAGCTCTTTAGACTGCCTACTGGTTCCCTAGCTCTGTACATTATACCCCATTTCAACTAGGAGCCACTTAATAAATGACTTCAAACTGCGCCACTAGTACTTAACATTTGTTGGAGGAGTTGCTGATCAAGAGGGCAATAAGAATGAAGTTTTGTCCTCAAATCACTATAAATAGGCAAAGAAACACAATTTTTTTTTTTAAAGAATAAAGCTATTCACTGGATCATGAGTTAGTCTTTCCCTTCCAAATTGAGGATTTTGCTGTGGGTTCCGTTACTGGCAAGTCAGTGCTCAGTGAGAAGCATGTGTGGAATTGGAATTTGTGCAGGCATTCTGTGTGCCTGGAGGCATTCTGTGTGTAAGCTGTGTGTGCCGAATACTGCCCAAGCTATCTCCTGACCCAAGCATCAAAGACGGATGCTGTAGAATAAAAATATATTTGTACACAAATAATGTGTGCAAGCAGTCTTTGTACATAGAAAAGACCTATTGCGGCAGATGGAGGATAAATTATTCAACTGACGGTGCAAAAACATTTCTTGCAAAGAAAAGTGTATAGTATTTTCCTAAACTCCACCTTGGGAGATAGTATTTATAGCAAATGAGTATCAGTGCATTTTCATTGTCATATGACAAGGATGCCGGCATGTGGTGAAGAAAACCCACTCGGTTGCAGAGGCCCACTTCCGTAGCTCTGGTTTCCTGTTGTGACATGGTGTGTGCATTTCACTCTCCAGCAATGGACAACCAACCTTGACTTTCCTTTCCATTCCAGTGGACTGACCTCAGATAACACAGTGGCCTCCTTAGACACAGAAGTGCACCCAGAGTATGCATTTCAAGTAGACTCAACTGCAGTACCAGACGCTCCTGTGGGGACAGGAAAGAGTGAAGGGATTTGGACAAAGAGGGTTTTTCTTCCTACAGTTTGATGCTAAGTCTTCTACCAAAACATGCCTGGAGGCAGAGGGGTGACCTCCCACGTGAGTCCTAACAATGTATTGTGCACGTGTGAATGCTGAGAGGCCCATTCACGCCCTGATGTAAAAGACCCGCCAATTCTAGTGAGTGATCCCGACGCTTCCACGGGGCGTTCAGGAGCTTTGGGCGCTGGTTAGACACGGTGAGCCATTCGAGGGAAGCGCCACCTTTGCTTGTGAGGTCCTATGGGCCCCTGAGAATTTGTTCCAGAACCAGTCTAATGCAAGTGCACCTCCAATCTATGCCTTACAAACTCCAGAGGCCATTTTCAAAACAGGGTTTTCTCAGTGTATGCAAGGGGCTACTGCCCCTCTCCTCTTCCTCCCCAGGTCGAACAATACGGACAGTTTTCACACATATCTACCTGTATAACCCTCTGTACCTCTCATAACTGGTCAACGACTGTAACAGGCTACATCAGGTGTTTTTCTACATACTTTTTACACAGATTCTATGCGATTCATGTAACTTAATTCAATGCATCATTTTGTTGTACTAGTTCTTAGGCTTGTCTTTTTATTTCCTAAGTGATTGTGGTTTTTTCTTGTGGTTTTTATTGTAAAAATGAAATGGCTATTGATGCTTATTCTCTGTAACTAAGAATTTTTACCTTTTTTTTGGGGAAAAAAAAGCATTGCTATGAACTAATGAATTGAAACTTCATTTATTCATTGTAAATACACTATTGTGCAAAAAAAAAAATTCACTCAATTGAATTGCTAGTGTTAACTGAATTTTGTCTAGACACCATTTCTGTTGATGAAATAAAGACATATCATTACGCATTGTAAACTGATTTTCTCTGATCCCTGTGTTGGAGATTATAGACCCAGAGGCCTTCAGAACTCTTTCCTTTGACAGAGGCCATGCCTCTTCCTTGTTTGGACCCTTACCTGATTAATCTGATAAGAAATCTTAAAAATGTGATAATGCTAATGCGATTCTTCAACTCTCAATTTTAAAAATCCCTAGTGCTTTTGAGAGTAGACAAAATGCACTAAACCCAGTTTCCTGGTTTTGATGTTGTACTATAATTATGCAGAAAGTCACCACTGGGGGAAGCTGGGTGAAGAATATTGTTTCTTACTAAGGCGTGTGAATCTGTATCTCATAATAATAGATTTAATTGAAAATAAAAAGCTGAATGAATGCAAATGGGGAAAAGGAAAAACCAATGCCAGATACAGTGAATTGCAGAGCAGCGAGTTTAGAATTGTGGTTAGGGCAGAAATACAGCTAAGCCAGAAAAGAATATTTGACCACTTGAGTCTGAATTTTGCTGTAAAGGGAAAATGAGACACTGAATGATGGACAGCCCAGATGACCTGAGTACTCTGGACTCATGAGTGGTCTGGCAGTGAGGATGGAGTCACGTGATGGCAGGAGATAGCAGAGCCGCTGGGATCTGAGCTTCTGGAAGTGCCCAACTCCATTAGCCAGGTGGGAAAATGGAAATTACCAGCTGCCAAACTCCACTCCCTCCATGGGCTCCTCACTGAGGCAGAACTTCAGGGAGCATTTAACAGGATTAGCAAATATTCTCTGTTGTGAAATCACCACGGTCCAAACATCTCAGGTGTCAGTTCAGTTCAGTTCAGCCGCTCAGTCGTGTCCAACTCTTTGCGACCCCATGGACTGCAGCACACCAGGCCTCCCTGTCCGTCACTAACTCCCGGAGTTTACTCAAACTCGTGTCCATTGAGTCGGTGCTGCCATTCAACCATCTCATCCTCTGTCATGCCCTTCTCCTCCTGCCTTCAATCTTTCCCAGCATCAGGGTCTTTTCAAATGAGTCCGTTCTTTGCATCAGGTGTCAGAGGTTAAGAAAAGAGTCCTTTGCCTGAAGGCATGAAGTTATTCAGTCCATTCTGGGGAAAGGGTGGGTCATGATCCCAAAATTCTCTTTAGGAAAACCTGTTCATTTAGAACCAATGGTCATTTGTACTTTCCACCTGACTTTAGTGCTTGTGGCAGGGAATGACCACTGTGGTTTGATACAGAATAAGGCTCTTACATCCTCCAGAAGGGAAGCATTCAAACACCACCCAGCCCCAGATGGGCAGCTGTCTTTCTTTTTCCTACTTTGTTTTTTCAAGTTAATTAATCTGGCTGCATCTGGTCTTGTGGCACGAAGGATCTTTCTAGTTGTGACATAAAGGGTCATTTTTTTTTTTTTAAATCGTGGCATGTGGGATCTACTTTTCTGACCAGGGGTTGAACCCAGGCCTCCTGCATTGGGAACATGGAGTCTTAGCCACTAGACCACCAGGGAAGTCCCTCTCTCCCCTACTTTGAATGTGCACCTTAGGTGTGAATCGAATCTACTTCTAGAGCACAGATAGGAGCCTCAGTCTGCCTTCTCCCTGCCAGCAGGTCTGTTGCATGTTGTTTGGAAAAAACTGAGCTGTTCTTGGAAATAGTTCTAGAACTTTTCACTCTTCTGCAGATCATCACCCCAACCCCTCAGTTAGGATACATTACCATGACCGTACTCCATGTCTCCCACAAGCTTGTGATGGTGTCCAGAGTGGAATGGGCTTCCAATTCTCTGCACTGAGCACCTCTGTCTTCCTGGCATAAACACATATCATACTTCCTGGTACCAGGGAATCAAGGTCCAGAGAGACGGAGAAAGCTGCACTTCCCACATCCCATTATGAAAGTGTCTTTCCTTTCATTTGAATCAAGAGCATCATCCCTTCTGTCCCCTCCCCCACCCCTGCTCCTACACATCTGGACATCTACTTGCTGCTGAAGGTCTGCTCAACCAGAAAGAGGCAGGACTGTTTCTTTGTGGCTAGTTTTCACTCTCTCCCCTTGAAGACAAGTGTACCCCTGAAGCACTGACTTTCATCCTAAAGCAATGGCTGGAAACCTTCAGAGATACAGCAGCATTTACTGGAAGCATTACATTTTACACTGTGTCGTTTTAACTTCTTTTTTTTTTAATCTCTATTTGTGCAGTACAGTTCATGACCCTATAAAGGCTTTGGAGAGTGAAGCAAATTTAAATTACAAAAAAAGGGGGGGTGGTGCAGCAGAGGTGGAGAACAGTGCCATGTAGGCTTCTGAGTCTCTCATAATTAATGTGTTGACAAGAAAGGACAGGACACCAGGGAATAAGGAACAGACTGGAGAGTTGGAAGCGATGGGTAGTGTCTGGTCTTTGGCATCTATACATAAACATACATTCGCTCAACCACCACTGGGCTACACACTGGGCATCCAAGATTTAAAATGCACAGCCTTACCCTTAAAGTTTTCACAGGCTAGTCGGGTAGACAGATGTGTCAATAAAGCATTGTGCAGGGGCTGCTGATGGTTATGGGCAAGAGAGAGCACAGGTCTTCCTGCGGGGAGTAGGGGCCTTAGAGCAACAAGATCTGGGTTTGAATTCCAGCTGTAAAGCAGGAACTTCAGGCAGAATTTAGCTATGGGGCAAGTTACTTGATCTCTCTGAGCCTTTTCTGATCTATAAAAGGGAGACAAACAACAACTTTACATAGTTGTATAGGTTATAGATAATGTGACTTAAGCACCCGGAATATGAAATGCCCCTGAAAATGGTACTTAATTGGGCTTGGCCCTGGTGTCATTTTCATCCTCCTGGTCTTCACAGGCTCTTCTACCAACTCCCCGCAGAAAAGACCGCACACTTATTCACATCTCCACACCTCATTTTCTCCTCTGCAAACTCAGAACAGAGAATACTCAGGAGCCATTTGGGCTAGAAGCATAGACCAGCTCCTGCCAGTGCTGAGCTCTCTTCTGCAACACCCCAGGCAGTTATCCAGAAGAGCGTTCTCCAGAGGGACAGAGCCAATAGGAAATTTTATAGAGAGACAGATACAGGTTGATTGATTGATCGACTGGA
Source organism: Giraffa tippelskirchi (assembly GCF_054371585.1). Lineage (NCBI taxonomy): Eukaryota > Metazoa > Chordata > Mammalia > Artiodactyla > Giraffidae > Giraffa > Giraffa tippelskirchi. The sequence continues at coordinate 125,708,284 of NC_137283.1, forward strand.
TGATTTGTTGGTATTGGCTCATACAATTATGGAGGCTAAGAAATTTCACAATCTAGACCTTTTGTCAGCTGGAGGCCCAGGGAAGCTGCTGGTATAGTTTTGAGAACTGTCGAGTCAATGATGTAAGTCCCAGTCCAAGGGAGAAGACTGACATTCCAGCTGAACTAGAGGGAGCAAATTCATCCTTCCTCAACCTTTTTATTCTGTGCAGGCTCTCAACAGATTGGCTGCTGGTCCGTCACACTGGGAGGGCAATCTGCTTTACTCAGAGTACAGGAAATACCAGGAGGGAGGGAATGAACGTGAGGCAGGAGCCAGCCCATGAAGGCTCCATGTGCAGGCTAAGGAGTGCAGATTTTGTGCCTTTGGAACAAACTGATTCTCCTGATAACCTGAAACCTTTGTTACAAGGTATGTGGCCAGAGATAGGAGAGTCTGGCCATGAGATGGAGGATGGAGTTGCTAAGTGGCTCCTGCCTTGGGAATTCACCCCACCTTCATGATTCTCAGAACTCAGACAATAACAACCAGCCAACCAGCCTCACAGATTGGAGAGTTAGTGGACGTCTGTGCCTCAGTGCTCTATAAGAAGTGTTCAGTGCCTTCTGCTGGATGGCTCGGGACCACTGGAAGGGTGGGGGGCAGGAGGAAGCGGTGCCAACTCCAGTCTCTCCTCTGGAGGTCAGTAATGAGATCCCACCAGCACCTGTTGGCCCACAGTCATGGCGTCACCACTGATGATGTGCGAGTCCAACAGAAGGATAAAGTCATGCAATGCCAGTGTTCGCCAGCCTTGTCATCAATATTTTATGTCATAGCATGTAGGCACGAACATGCAGCTGCTTCATCCCCAAGAAATGAGCTGATGAAAGGACAAAAACAAAAATCTCCCCTCCCATCTTGCGTGTACAGACAGGAAGTATGCTGAGCCCAGGCTGCGGGCAGAGCTTCCAGGCTGCTCTGAACCCATGTTCAAGGGTCCAAACTGCTGCTGCTACAGAGTCAGCTGCTGGCCAAGTGGGTAGCACATCCCACTTCTCCTCCCTTCAGGTGGAAGCTCTGGCCCCTAGATTTTCTCTGATGGAATAGAGTGCCTCCCTGGTGTACGCAGAGCATCAGATCAGCTTCAGGAAGTGTGGCCAAGCGGGGCAGTGAGAGGCTGACCCCAGAGGTCAGGGGACCCAGCTGGGAGCTTCTGATGCACAGCCACGGCCTGATCAGGGGTTCTATAGGGGATGGTTCTGAGTTTCCCCTGCAGTTTGAACTCACAGACATACAACTTGTATTTCACAGATGCCAGCTCTCTCCTAGGTTCATTTTTTCTGATCCCAGGCATGGATTATTTTTTCATAATAGATGAAAGTTCTAGAAGCATGTTCTGAAACGAAATGAACAAAATAAACTCAGAAGGGCTGGTAAAAGCTAGTCCCGCCCACCCATCCAAGTCTCTGTGTGTGTCACAAATATCCCAAATGCAAACAAAACCTCCTACAGAAGATAGTCCCCTCCCCACATCACCCCAGAGAAGAACGCCCAGGTAAGAGGTTCTGTTCTCTGACAGCGTTGCAGCATAAGATCTGAATCCCACCCGCCATCTCCTCCTCCTCTTCCAATTGTGCTTGTTGTGTCCAAAATCCAGGTCTAAAACTAAAAGGCCAACCTTTTCCTAATCTCCATCTTTGTCCCCTCCACAACTAACCAGAGTTCCTGACTTTGCAATAATGTGGAATGGGAACACGGATCCAAACATAGATGATTCATTTTGTAATAATCTATCCTAAAAATATGCTACACTTAGGCTGACTGTAATGCAGGAGACCTGGGTTTGATCCCTGGGTCGGGAAGATCCCCTGGAGAAGGGAATGGCTACTCACTCCAGTATTCTTGCCTGGAGAATTCCATGGACAGAGGAGCCTGGAGGGCTACAGTCCATGGCTCACAAACAGTTGGATATAGACTGAATGACCATCACTTTCACTTTCACAGGGAGAGCAGGAAGCAGCAATGGGAGAAGGAACTTGGGTTGGGTCAGACAAATTTAAGATAAAATTCCAGCTCATTCACTCATTCAATAAATATTCATTTATGTTCCTGCTATGTCCCAAAGACTGTGGTTTACCACATTCTAATTGCATGACTTGGACAAGTCATCTACTTCCTTATTCTTAAATGGGAAAAATCACAGGGTCACAATGAGGAAACCCATGGCAGTGTCTAGACCAGAATCAGGGACTCCATAAAATGGGAGACTTTCTCTCTCTTCTTTAGATTCTTTGACAACTGATATATTGTGGAAAACTTCTCTAGTAAAAGGTTCAATAAATTATAACAATCGACCCTCCAAACATCCATCTAATTGCCCCTGTTGATAATGCTGTGTCAAAATAGACCTTCTCAAATGAGGCAAAGAACCTAGAAGTCACAGAGATTTTAGATTTAGTACAATATTAAAAGTTTAAAGACACCATACACAGTGATAAGAAATAAGCAGACTGGGAGAAAATCTTACAATACGTATATTGACAAGGCATTAATATAATACCATAAAAGAGCTCCTAGAAACCAGAGGAAAGACAAATATCTTAACAGAAAAATAGACAAGGATAATTCACGATAGGAATGCTGCTGCTGCTGCTAAGTCACTTCAGTCGTGCCTGACTCTGTGCGACCCCATAGATGGAAGCCCACCAGGCTCCCCTGTCCCTGGGATTCTCCAGGCAAGAACACTGGAGTGGGTTGCCATTTCCTTCTCCAAGGCATGAAAGAAAAGGAAAAGTGAAGTCGCTCAGTCGTGTCCGACTCTTAGCGACCCCATGGACGGAAAATCCTCCGTCCATGGGATTTTCCAGGCAAGAGTACCAGAGTGAGGTGCCATTGCCTTCTCCGTATGATAGAAATACAGATGGCTAATAAGCATATGAACAACTTTACTAGTGATCATGGAAATTTAAAGTAAAACAAAGGGAAACATTTCTAGTTTATCACACTGAGGGTGGGGATAGATAATATCTGAGTGTGGAGAAAAACTGCTAATGTGCTGGAAAGAGGATAAATTGGCATAGTCATTCCTGAGCAAAAACTGGCAGCATCTATCAAAATGTAAAATATGCATGCCTGTTAAAACCAATAATTCCACTTCTAGGTATCTATCAAAGTATGTATGAAACATTCATTGCAACATTGTTTGCAGTAGAAAAAAAGTTAGAATGGCTAAATGGTCATCAAGTATCTTATGGTTCACCCATCTCATGGAAAAGCATGAAGCATATACAACTGAGGCATCTCCATGGGTGCTGAAGTGAAGAGTTCCTGAGACATCTCATTAATTAAGCAAAAGCAAATGGCGGAGACATCTCTATAGCAGGATCACATTTATATTTTTGAAAACATATAACAAATATATGTGGACATATATTTGTACTCCAAGACAGATTATGAATGCAGTGAGGGAGGTAGGGGAACACAGCCTGTGCTCTTCACAGTGATTGCCTTTGGTGGAGGGAAATGGGAATTGAGTCCAAGTGAGAGTGAGAGATGAACCCGCACATAGTCAGGTTCACATTTTACTCGGTGTTCTTTTATATTGATTGAATGTTTTTCAATGAACATGTATAACTTTAATTTGAAAACTAAGAAAAAAAGAAAAAGACTCTTCTTCCAAACCGTTAACAGTAGTACCCATAGAGTGAGTCACACTCCCCTTTTACCTGAGCACTATGCAAGCCTCTGAGCTGGTCTCTCTGACTGCACTCTTACCCCCTGTCTTGGGCCATTTGGGCTGCTATAAAAAAAATACCCTAAACTGGGGAGAAATGTAGGGACTTCCCTGGTGGTCCAGTGATTAATAATCCACCTTCCAGTGAAGGGAATGTGAATTTGATCTCTGGTTGGGCAACTAAGATCCCACGCAGCAACTACTGAGCCTGCATGCCACAACTGGAGAGAAGCCCACGTGCACAATGAAAGATCCTGAGTGCCTAACACAGCCAAAAATAAATAAATATTTAAAAACAAAAAAAGAATAGAAATGCATTGCTCATATTTCTGGAGACTGGGGATTCTAAGACAAAGCACTGGCAGATTCAGTGTCTGGTGTGAGCCTTCTTCCTGGCTCATAGATGGTCATCTTTTCATTGTACCCTCACATGGTGGATGGGCTAGGGAAATATCTGATGCCCTATTTAAAAGGGCACTAATCCCGTTCAAAAAGGTTCCATCCTTATGACCTAATCACCTCCCAAATGTCCCACTTTCAAATACCATTGCCTTGGGGGTTAAGGTTTCAACATACGAATTTGGGGGAGACAAACATTCAGACCACAGCATCTCTACAATAGACTCATCAGAAACAGTGATTTTAAAAATATATGTATCATGGCTTCCATGGTAGTCCAGTGGTTAAGAATTCACCTGCCAACGCAGGGGACATGGTTCAATCCCTGGTCTGGGAACTAAGATCCCATAAGCCCTGTGGCAACAAAGGCCATGTGCCACAACTACTGAAGCCCACGTACCCAAGAGCCCATGCTCTGCAACAAGAGAAACCACTGCAATGAGAAGCATGCACACCACAACTTGAGAGTAGCCCCCACTCTCCACAACTAGAGAAAGCCCATGCACAGCAATGAAGACCTACTGCAGCCAAAAATAAATTAATTAATTAAAAAATATATATATATGTGTATCAGACCACCACCATTCCTATGCCATCCAACTCAAATTCCTTTCCATGGCCTATAAAGCCTGACATATAGTTCTTGCCCATTCCAGTCTCATCATCCCTAACTCTCCCCTCCATGATCATGGCCCAAGAGTGCTCCCTGGGACCTTAGCACACAGCTCACACCATTAGTCACGCTGAGGTCCTTGGGTGGGTGGGGCATCACAGGCAGAGGGGCCAGTAAGTACAAAGGTCCTCAGCACCGTGGAGCTACAGGAGAGTGCCCTTTATCATCACTTTAACATCACAAAAGATCAGAGGAGTTCACAGGGCAATCTTCTTCCTAATGCCAACACCTTCCTACTCTACAGCGGTAGTTCATATTGGAATCACCAGGGAGCTTTAAAAATATTGGTACTCAGGCTCTTTCTGCAGAGGTTCTTGTTACACCATTTTCCAAAGCCATTTTTCCCTGGGGATTTAAAGTGGAATTGGGCATGAGAATGACTACTCCACAGCACCTCTGACATGTGAAGGCATTCATTGATGAATGCCATTCCATACCCTCTCCATTACAGAGGGGAGCATAGGTTCCTAAAACTCAACCAGCCTTCCTCCCCATGCTCACTGGGCCAGACTAAAAGGACTAAAAGTCTGCTCTCCATGCCCAATGAACTCCATCCTTAAAGAATCAAACTTGATAGAAACTTATTCAATAGCCAACAGGCTTAGACTTGAAGAAACTGTGAGATGTGAGTGGTGATGGCAAGGGAAATATCTTGGAGTATATATCATGGCTCTTGCAGCTGGTTTTCCTGACCTTTTAAAACAGAGCAGATTTCTTTTGCAGGACAGTTCTCTGCAAGGGGAATGTGTGGCATTCTGTGGAGAGAAACTGTGGTCTCTACTTGAACTCAGTTGAACTCATTTCATTCTGAAACACCAACTGCTACAACCAGAATGTATCTGATTGAGCCTGAAAAATTCAGCTCTCTGGGACCTGATACAGTGTAAAAAACTGTTTATAGTCCATATATTGAAAGTGAATGCTCACAATCCTTTGCTTGATGCATTAATGTCTTTCCTTTTTTTGGCCACACCACAAGGCATGTGGGACCGAATTTCCCCAACCAGGGATCGAACCCCTGCCCTGCACTGGAAGGTGGAGTCTTAACCACTGGCCACTGGGGAAGTCCCAACTGCTCTAATTTCTCATGAAAGCTCCCTCTGTTTGCAGTAAGTATGATGTGTCAGCCACAGTGCTCTGGAGTTGATAGCTGTGACCTCAATCTCCAAATCTCCCTACCATTTGGGGAGTGCAGTGGCCTGTCAACTCTTAAAGAGGCTTGGGAGAAAGTGACCATTAGTAGGAAAGCTCTGTGACCAAAGGCATTATTTATAATTCCTAGAAACATAAACAAAGAAGAAAGAGGAAGATGAAAATAGAAAGAGGGCCTGTCACCCTCATCATCTTTTCTCCAAGCTCTGCAGCATGGCTTGTCTCTCCCAAAACATAATCTGAGATGAAGAAAATCTGCCTCAACTAAACACTGCCATTCTTCCTTCAGTTCTCTGCCAATACAAAGGCTTCTCTCACATGGAAGGAGGTACAAGAGAGAGAAAAACGATGAAAATTATCATACTGACTTCACAAATGCAGATAAGAAGCAAGGGCCACTGGCAAGATTACTCTAAGATAGTGAATCTCAACCCTGGTGGCACATTGCAATCACCAAGGGAGTTTTAAAAATACTGATCCTGTATCCCATTTCTAGAGCTCCTGGTTTAATTGGAATTGGATGGGTCCTGGGCTGGAGATTTTTTTTTAAGCTCCAGATGACTAACTCAAGCCAGAGTTGAAAACCCTCCCACAGTTTGGCATAGGGTTCCAAGCACCCATACAATAATCTTAAATATAATCAACCTCCTGAGAAGATGGCTGGTCACTGACAAGAAATAAGTTTGAAAAAAAACATTTTGGGAAAAAGTCTAGGTAGGATGATTCCTTCTCAAGGTAAGGCATTAGTGCAGTAACAAAATATCTCTAAATTCATAGAAGATACGAAACTGGGGTAGAGGGATTCAATTATTATTAACACAAAGAATGAAACAAAGGAAAAAGCAAGTGTGTGAGCTCAACAAAGCAAACTCAGCTGAGAAGTTCCCCTATTAACATGAGGAATTTTTCTTTTTAATGGGAAAAAAAAGTTCTTAGAAGCAAGCAGTGGGTAAAACATGAGTCACTCATTTTTCCAGAATTGAGAAGAATCCACAGTAAATATCCATTGTGCCCTATGATAGCCAGGGAATGTTTATTCCATTGTGGCTTTTAGAGAACAGAATTAAAATCAATACAATATTGATTTTAGTCTTTGAGGAATGTATCACAAATGTTTGTATATGACTTTTAAATGCCAGAATTATTAAAACAATGGAGCACACCCTCCTTCCTTAGTGAGACAAGGGCAACTCAAGGTTATAAATGATCCCTCCTCTGATTTATATTTTCCATATTCTGTTATAAAGAGCTTTCTAAAGTGCGGCTCCTTTCCAAGCACTCCTCTGTGGCACATTATCTAGCACTATGGGTTCTCCATTGCCTCCCTGCAAATCCTCCATGCCCCCTTCTCCAGTCTTCTTTATCTCTGAAGTTTTCCTTACTACCCTGTGCTCCAGACACACATGGCCCCCAGACAGCTCTGCTTTATCACACCTCTCAGCTTTTGTTCGTGTTCTCCTTGTACTGAGATAGCCTTCTTCCATGTACCCCAGTCCTCCCAGGTCTAGAGAAACTTATATCTCTCAAGATTCAGTTCAAAAGCAATTTCAACTATAAAGCTTTCCCTGACCTATCTGTAAAGAACTGACTTCCCCCTCTTTTGCCCACCACCCCCTCTAACGTGCACACTTACACTTGACCATTTATATGTTTACCTAATTTCCCATCCAGACTCAGAGCGCTTTGATGGCAGAGATGGTGATTCATTTATATACTAGCACTTATAAGACTAATTGATAAAAGTTTTCAATAAGCTTATTTTATGAATTGAGCTTAACTGAATGTACTGAATCAGTTTAACTCTCCATAAATTAACCTCCCTCTCCTCCTCTCCCTCTCAACACACACATATACACACAAAGAAGGAGGGAAGAGAAGGCTAAGAAGGAACCAGAGGGGGACACCTCTTGTGAAAGTTCCTTGATCAGTCAGGTTGTCCGACCTTACTTACCATGGATGTTCTTCGCCCAGGGGCTGAAGGCAGAAGTGAGGGGCTGTTTTCCCTGTGTGGAAAGCCCTGGCAAGAGCTATTTCGAGAACTGGAGCTTCCTGAGTCACTGTAAAGCTGTCCCTTTTCAGAAAACAGTCTGGACAGGAAGCTGGCCTTGCGACTGCCGGGGTAAGATCTGTCTCTTGACTCTTGGACCCTGCTGTCTCTCATGCTGCCATCGCTGTGTCTGCAGTGACTGTGCAAGTCTGCAAGAGGTTCCCCTGAGGGTTGTAGGTCCTGGGACTGCTCCCAGGGTCCTGTTGTATGTGATGGACAATGCGTAGGAGCCATCTTTGTACCTAGCCAGGAGTGAGGCCTTATGTTCTGCAAGCCAAATAAAGAATGGTCTGGCTGCTGTCCTGGGTGCTGAATTCTAGCACCGTCCTCCCAGGGACACGGGCTGTGGACATGGAGCTGTCCGTTGTGCTGATTCTTCTCAGCCCAGTCTTTTCTACTATAGCAAGGGTCTACGTCAAGTTGCCCGGGGTGTGGGATATGCCACGTGGTTTTAGAATTCGGCACATTGACTCGGATCACTTGTTGTTGATTGTTGGCTTGAAGTAGGGAGATTTTTTCAGGGAAGGGAGAGCAAGTCATACACTGCTGGGTCACTGAATATTTTTTCAAATGGAATGAAGGTCTCCTTTCATCCTCAATGCCCTCACTGCTAGATTTATCATAAAGTGCCCTCATGATTTTCCTGATACCCAGATGAAATATTTCCAGTATGTTGAGAAACAAAGAGATGGCTGCAATGCTATGCATAAAGAGCATGAAAATGGTCTTCTCTGTGGGCCTGGACACAAAGCAATCCACTGCATTGGGGCAAGGAGGTTGAGTACATTTGTAAAGAGGGTGCATTTGAAACCCATAGAGAATATATTGGCCTACCATGAACCCTACTTCCAGTACAGATCTGGTCAAGACATGTAAGATGTAAGTACGCAGCAGACATCCTTTCAGCGGGACTTTTTGGATCCTCTTCTGCTCCTCTAATTTCCTCAGTTCTCTATCCATCCTTTGCTGATCCTGCAATTCAAGCTCTGGATTCTCCATCTGGGCTCTAAGCTGTGACTTTTTCCTCTGCCTTTCCTTTTCAAAGGACCTAAGTCTATACAGTGCATGGCCCATATATACTAGAGAGGGAGAAGACACAAAAATGATCTGTAAAACCCAGAACCTGATCAAGGAGATAGGGAAAGCATCATCATAACAGACAGTGTTGCAACCTGGCTGCTGGGTGTTGCAGGCAAATGCTGACTGTTCGTCATCCCAGACATCTTCAGCAGCCACACCAAGTATCAGCATTCGGAAAATGAAGAGGATGGTCAACCAGATTTTCCCCACCATGGTTGAATGGGAGTGAACTTCCTCTAGGATGCCACCCAATAAATTCCAATCCCCCATGGTAAGAGACCAATGTCTGAAACATACAGAAAACACTAAGATTAATAGAATCCATGGGTATAATATACGAAAACACAATCAATACAGCAGGTCCTCTCTTCATGTCAATAAACCTATGAAGGATTTTCCAGCCCAGTCACTAATGATTTTCCAAACATTATGGTCCATGTTTGCCAAAATACTTCTAAGGAATAGGTTTTGGAAAAAATACTAAAGACCCTCCCCAGTCCAACCCAATTCCTTCCTATGCTCTTTTCTCCTACACAAAGTTGACTGTCATTCTAGTACACTCATTGGCCATCATATTTGTACAATACATTCTATTCCATAGTTTTGCTCATTTTTCTAACATATGAGATGCCGTATTTACCATACATTTTACATGATCTTAAATAATTCTCAACTTCTTTAGGAAGTCTTCCCCAGCCATCTCAAGTCAGAGTGATTTTCCCATTTCTAAATTCATACATTAATTAGTGCTTACTAGTATTACTAGTGCTTACTAGTATTACTCATTTGGTACCGTGCCTAAAATGAGCTTTGTGATAGTTGTCTTTCTTATGTTCTCTTTTCTGAAAAGGTACTCTTTTTACAGACAGAGATGCTTTCTGTTTCATTTTGATCTCGATATATGAAGGCATCAATGAATAATAGTGAACTGAATTGTCTTTTCTTTTTAAAAACTCAGCTCCCTGACTCTCACTGGAAAAATCATCAACAGAAAAACCAAGTAGATCCTCATTATATATTATTGATGGCTCCTACTGCAAGACTGAAAGTACAAGTAGAGAGAATAGAACTCAGCCAAATAAACCCTCAGGAACTGGCACAGGGTATCAGTAAAGATTAAGCAGGCTTAGAAGCAGTACCAGCAATGACATATTATGATTAGATCTACAAAGCCATATCTGTAACAGGAGATTTTCATGGAAGCTCTGGTTACTTGGAAGAAAAGTGAATATAAACTGCTTCACTAGCAAGCTTGGGAGCTGGGAAAGAATCAAGGCATAGCTGACATGAATGGGTCATTGGGTTCACCTTGAAAAAAAGATGTTTTTCAAGGTTCAATGAGGTTAAAATACTTGAGGGCTTACAGGCTTAAGATGTGGATGACTTCCAGATATGAAAGACATAGAGGAAAAACAGGTAAGTGTTGTTAAGTTAAACAGATAATGAAACAATCTCTCCTTCCACAATTCATTTATTCAATAATGTGTACTAAAATTTATCATATAGGCATTGTGCTAGATGCCAAGGAATTCAACAATGAACAATACGTACTTCATTCAGACTTCATAGTACTTAGTTATCAGAAATTCCCAGTAACATATAAAATGGACAGTGAAAAATTATGAATATCAAATCAAAAATATGAGAAAAAAACCCCACAGAATTGTTATACTTTCCCTACGTATCTCCAAACACAAAAGTAAATTCCAGATGGAATAAAGTATTAAATGTAAAAAAACTAACCATAGAAGTATTGAAGTAAAATGTAAAAGAATGTTCTATAATGTTGAAGTAGAAGGAAGCTTTTTAAGTACATTAATGCCAGAATTAAAACTAGGGAAAAAATTAGATTTTACTCAACAAAACTGAGTAGCAAAAGTGGAGATGTCCAGAAGGCATTTGGGTCTAGTGAATAACAACAACAAAAGACGCAAACTACAGATAAATAAGCATTTGTAAATAATCATTGAATAGGTTGAGATCACTTAGGGACAAAAAGAAAAAGTAAGCCAATGGAAGAACCCTGAGAAACAGCATGGGAAAAAAAGTCTACAAATGAAAATGAGAAATGGCCAATGAGAAAGAGGGGGGAAACTGTAAGGGTGAAGTCACTGAAACCAAAGCAGGACAGTTTCAAGGAGAGAATATTTGACAATGTCAAATACCACTATCTAAATAAATCAATTTAATGTTGGGATAGATCATGCTCAAGGATTAGAAAACATTTATAAAGATGTCAATTCTTTTCAAATTCATTCATCCGTAGCTCACTGAATAAAAATCCTATAAACACATATATATGTATGCATATGTATATGAGATGTATATATATGTGACTATAAAATTGTGGAGAGAAGACCCAGAAGGCACACATGAGGAAGTTCATATAGGTTACCGGAGGTCTGTAGGAGACCATGAGGGTGGAAGGAAGAACTTGAAGGCAGATGCAAAAAGATAAAGGAGAGAGACGCTTCTAAGGAAGCATGACTGATTCTCACCCAGTACACACATTTATTTAAATGCATACCTGTATGTACATACATATGCATAAACATCTTTTAAAATAAAATTTTAAAAGCAGTAGGTACCTGTCAGAATCTAGAAGAGGTATTAATGAGTCTTCTCTATTTTACTCCATACACTTGTTCAAAATTCAAAAATTAAAAATGTAGTCATATCTACCACTTGCAAATAAAATTAGATTATAAAATTTTGGACTATTGCCTCATTAACTGAAACAATAATTTACTAAGCTCTATCTTCTCTTAAAGAGTTTCAGTCCTTTCCCATAACTATTCCTTTAATATTGTCTGGGCATTGTTCCTTATTAAAAACTAACTCCTTTAGGACTTAAAAAAAAATCTAGAGCTTCTATTTTATATAAAAACCTTAGAGTGCAAAAGCTAATTCATTTTATTAGCTTATTCTCTATTTAGAAATCCTCAACTATTTAATGTTCTTTTTGCCACTATCTCTTTAAAACATAGAAATTATAATTTTTAAATAGCAAGAAGAAAACTGGAAATAGGAAATATACAAAACAGAAAAATGATCATGCATATTAGCATGCAAAAGTGAGATCCTTTAGACAAATATTTCTGTTTCCTCAGGTCCAAGTAATACTCTTGAATTTTCTTTCATTATCGAATAAAATATAAAGAAGTTGGTGCTCCTTTCGTGAATTTTACTTCAAATATTACCCTTGTATCCCCACAGGAATTGACTGTATTTCTCACAAACAAGAGATACTATATATTTACCACTTACCTTAGGAGTAGATAAAAAAATGACTGGGCTCCAAGAACCTTCAAGTTGGACCATGTGTGGCTAATTAGTGGAACTGTGGCTGGTTGCAGATATAAAGGCTCTGACCTGCTGGCTGTGGGGCCCAGTTCAGAATAAGCTCAGTAATTCTGATCAATGGAGTCTAACCTAGTCCTCCCCTGAGGTCATGATGTCCTTTGGTGCTTTTAAACTTTCTTATGTTTTTTCCTAATTGGCACGAGGCTGGAGCCCCTCCTGGTGTACCATATTTGGAAATGAAAAGTGAAACAAATGAGAATTTTCCTTTTTCATTTGTGGGTGATTACAGTGATTTGAATTTCGGTGCATTTCTTTCAGTCAATTGATTGCTCTGTGAATCGATGTCACAGATCAATGGGTCATGTCCAATTTCATCAAGAGCCGCCTGGGGCGAGTCTGGCCTCACCAAACGGGAACAAGTAATAATAGAGTGACAATCAAACCCCAAGTGTTCTTGCAAATCAAGTCAGGTTGAAAGGAGAACTAGCTCAAAAGGAAATTAAACATTTTCAGACCACCAAGAGGGGGCTGTGCCTATCTGTAGATTATGTGTTCTAGGAATATTCTATTAGGCTGAAACAGGCAGCTCAGGAAAAAATTTTATTTTTTTCCAGTTCAGTTCAGTTCAGTTCAGTCGCTCAGTCGTGCCTGACTCTTTGCGACCCCATGAATTGCAGCACGCCAGGCCTCTCTGTCCATCACCAACTCCCGGAGTCTACCCAAACCCATGTCCATCGAGTTGGTGATGCCATCCAACCATCTCATCCTCTGTCGTCCCCTTCTCCTCCCGCCCCCAATCCTACCCAGCATTAGGGTCTTTTCCAATGAGTCAACCCTTCGCATGAGGTGCCCAAAGTATTGGAGTTTCAGCTTCAACATCAGACATTCCAATGAACACCCAGGATTGATCTCTTTTAGGATGGATTGATTGGATCTCCTTGCAGTCCAAGGGACTCTCAAGAGTCTTCTCCAACACCACAGTTCAAAAGCATCAATTCTTCGGCAGAGAATCTGAAAACTTTAAAAACCCATGTCAAATTTTTGTAAAGTGTTTTAATTCAGAGAGGTCAAATGATTTGCCCAGGGCAAACAGAGACCAGATCTTCTAACTCCCAGCCCTGCAGAATCTTCTGTTCGTCACATCTCAAGTACATAATCTTACTGTCACCTTAAAGGAGTTGATAGCAATGGTGTCACTAGAACACAAGAATGGCTTCAAGTCACACCTCTGAGGCACACTTCTAAGCTTGGTCTTTTCCATATAATATACAGAAAGCAAATAAAATCATTGACAGTTTCTAAGTATCATCTGCCTATATATTTAAAGAAAGAATGATAATGAAAGGTAGACAGGTTGAGGTGGGGAGGATAAATTTCCACTACCCTAGCACACTAGCCTCAAGTACAAACTGACAGAGTTAACTAGAGGTGAAATCACACAATGTATTAATATGTGTATTTGTATAGTATTGGGTATATTGTCCAAGAAAGCCCTTGACATTTACTCCTGAAGTTCACCTGCACAGTAATGGATTTAAAAGCTTAAATGCATTTTACCAGAATCAAAATACTAAATTCATATGTTTATAAGGGTATATAAAATAAGTCCTAGTATTAGATGCCTTACGGGAAGGTAACACAATGAATGAGGAAGAGGTGAGATGAATACTTTTACATGGAATTCTCTAAATGTGTTACCTACTCAAGAAAATAAATGTTCAAGCTAGAAAGAAAAAAAATAAATGCAACCATACATCTGATTTTTAAAAAAGTCTTCAGCATATGAATCAATCCAATCTTTACTCTTGAAGACTTTGAGCAACTAGGTGAATTATCTTTAAGACAGGGACAGAGTGAGTAACTCTCCAAACCTCACAGAAGTAACTGAATGTCCTGATGAGGTCAGTCATGTTGGCACTGCACAGCTGTGGGAAACACAGGAGCACCACTGGGTTGAGCTTCATCAAAACTCGCCGGAGGGTTCAGCAAAAATTAGCATACCAGAGGGTGAGGATTTACTGCCATAGAAGACAAGTTTGGTTTTGTTTGGTTTTTTCTTTTTTTAAAGTTCCTACTTTTACTCACACCCAAAGTTTTGCTGAATCTGTGGAGTCACTAGTAGGCCTAAAACACACTCAGATTTGAAACAGAAGGGAACAGAAAGGTTAGAGAGAATAAACATCTCACGGTAGAGAAAGGGGCACAGGTCCATAGCCTCTGCCTTTGTGCTCTCAATGACCTCCAGTATTCACAATGCCACCTTGTTCACACCTGGTGACATAAACTCCTGTGGGCAGAAGCGAGACCCCCCCTAAGACTCGTGACTTGCTTTATTACAGTGGTCTGGAACAAAACCTGCAATATCCCTGAGGTCTGCCTATACACACATCAACAAGGTATCGGGTAATTCACTCAATCCCTAGCTCTTGAAACATTTTCTGCACTTGTTTTTTGTATGGAGTACTCTCTTCAAAAATGTTTACAATGTGAATCTTTGAGTGATAAATCTTACTCCTTTTATTAAACTTACACATGTGAATAACAATATAAATGGACATAAAATTTTAGCTCTAATACTTTAAAAATATTGTTTCCTTACAGCAAGCATTGCCCTTCAGAAGAGTAAGGTCAGTATGATTCCTGTTTTTTGCACAATGATCTACTGTCTAAAAGCCTTTAGATTTTTCTTATTAAATCTTTAATATTCCTAATTTCAGTATGTGTCTACATGACTACTGGAAAAACCATAGCTTTGACTAGATGGACCTTTGTTGGCAAAGTAATGTCTCTGCTTTTTAATATGCTGTCTAGGTTTGTCATAGCTTTTCTTTCAAGGAGCAAGAGTCTTAATTTCATGGCTGCAGTCACCATCTGCAATGACTTTGGAACCCAAGAAAATAATTTCTCGCTGTTTCCATTGTTTCCCCATCTATTTGCCATGAAGTGACGGGACCAGATGCCATGATCTTACTTTTCTGTATGTTGAGTTTTAAGCCAACTTTTTCACTCTCCTCTTTCACTTTCATCAAGAGGTTCTTTAGTTCTTCTTTGCTTTCTGCCATAAGGGTGGTGTCATCTGTATATCTGAGGTTATTGATATTTCTCCCAGGAATCTTGATTCCAGCTTGTGCTTCATCCAGCCAGGCATTTCACATGATGTACTCTGCATATAAGTTAAATAAGCAGGGTGACAATATACAGCCTTGATGTACTCCTTTCCCAATTTGGAACCAGTCTGTTGTTTCATGTCCGGTTGTGCTGCCTCTTGACCCGCATACAGATTTCTCAGGAGGTAGGTCAGGTGGCCTGGTATTCCCATCTCTTGAAGACTTTTCCAGTTTGTTGTGACCCACACAGTCAAAGGCTTTGGCATAGTCAATAAAGCAGATGTTTTTCTGGAGCTCTCTTGCTTTTTTGATGATCCATTGGATGTTGGCAATTTCATTTCTGGTTCCTGTCTTTTTTAAATCCAGCTTGAACATCTGGAAGTTCTCGGTTCACATACTGTTGAAGCCTGGCTTGGAGAATTTTGAGCATTACTTTGCTAGCATGTGAGATGAGTGCAATTGTGCGGTAGTTTGAACGTTCTTTGGCACTGCCTTTCTTTGGGATTGGAATGAAAATGGACCTTTTCCAGTCCTGTGGCCACTGCTGAGCTTTCCAAATTTGGTGGCGTATTGAGTGCAGCACTTTCAGAGGATCATCTATGAGGATTTGAAATAGCTCAACTGGAATTCCATCACCTCCACTAGCTTTGTTTGTAGTGATACATCTGTACCCACTCTACTTTGATTCCATTTTACCTTTATTTTAAACATTGTTTTTGATATTTCTACTTGGTTATTTCTTATACTACACTGCCAAAATCTGTTTTTCCTTTTACTGTTTACTGGCTTTATCTTAGATCTTTATGGTCTTATGTAATCCAGTTTGTTCTCTTAGATTCAGTGGTATCTCTTAGCTGCTTCTTTACTTTGGCTTGTGAACCCATTTACCTGGTGGTAAGGGTTCTGAGTGATAGTATGCACTGAGGAAGGGCTAAGGGCCAGCTGAGGGCTTGGCTATGCTGGGGACTGAAAGAAAGGGGAAAGGACAAGCCTTATGGCAGATAGCCCCAGAACTATACAACCACAGCTCATTATTTCAGTTTGTTCTCTACCAAGTAATCCTTTAGATCAGGGCTTCCCCTGCAGACACTGGGAGAAATGGCAATTTCCTCAGTAACTTCAGAGCCCCAAGCCTAGATTGTAACCTACCAGTACCACCAGTCTGAAGGAAGAGGGATGGATAAATAATGCATAGCCAGGCAATCCTTACCTGCATTTCCCAGATCTTTACCCAAAAGGAATTTTTGCACTGCCCTGATTTTGTCTGTGAGGACCCCTGGGGCACTGTTCACTGTACCAATACCTGCTGTGAGAAAGCAGGCAAAAGCACTGGTTTGCTCCGATGAATCTACTCCAGCACATTTAGCCAGCCACGCCCCCACCAAGAACCACTTCAAAATAGCCTCCAAGGCTCCTGGGCATTTTATCTTTTTTCGATTTTAATTACTATCTAAACACAATAAAAGAAACATTCTAATACATAATAAAAGAAACATTCTAATCAGAATATAACAGAACTTTACATGGTTTTATTTATACATTACTGGTAATGAAAGCAAACTTTATACAAAAAGTTTTATACAAATAAAAAAAATCCTTGGCTAGGCACAGCCATTCATGTGTGTGTATACACCCAAACATACACACACACAGAAAGTATTTTACATCATTATAATTATACATATTTACAGATACACTATTTAAATTATTTTACAATTTAACAAAATGAGGACAGACAATTACAAAAGCAAATAAAAATGGATGAAACAAACTAAATAATGGTTAAGTTTAAAATGCTACAAAACTATTTTTAAAAATCTAGAAAAGAAAGTCATTTCTTTGAAATATCAAAACTAAGATTTCAATACTGTTTCATTGTTGCTTTTACCTTAATAACAAGTTGTAACCTGTTTAGAAATAAATATCCTGACCAGTAACAGGTGAGCAAGTCAGACTGATGCAGGAACAAGTTGACCATGTTGGCCTGAAGTTAAGAGTCAGCAAGTAATAACAAATGCAGATTATTATCTGGTAATCAAATGTGTCATAAAACTGCCCTCTCCTGCTCCATTAAAAACATGAAGGATTCCAAGCTTTTGTGTAGTATGCAATATCAATTAAGACTCCAAGAAACTCGGCAACTTACCTGTAATATAAGAAAATGCTAAAGTTACGATTCTGTTTTTCTGATATGATCATTTCACAAAGTGCTGTTCTTTCAAGTGAGTTCTACTTAGACAATGTGTGTGTGTGTGTGTTAGTCACTCAGTCATGTCCAACTCTTTGCAACCCCATGAACTCTAGCCTGCCAGAATCCTCTGTCCATGGGATTCTCCAGGCAAGAATACTGGAGTGGGTTGCCATGCCCTTCTCCTGGGGATCTTCACAACCCAGGGATCGAATCTGGGTCTCCCTTGTTGCAGATTCTTAACCATATGAGCCACCAGGGAAGCCCTGGATAAAACTGGTGGTTAAAGAACTAGCTTTTTACAGAATCAGGTTGGTAACTTGATTATTACACTCTGCTTTTGATAAGAATTTAATGAAACTATAGTACTTGACAATATACAGCCTTGACGTACTCCTTTTCCTGTTTGGAACCAGTCTGTTGTTCCATGTCTAGTTCTAACTGTTGCTTCCTGACCTGCATACAGGTTTCTCAAGAGACAGGTCAGATGGTCTGGTATTCCCATCTCTTTCAGAATTTTCCACAGTTTATTGTTATCCACACAGTCAAAGGCTTTGGCATAGTCAATAAAGCAGAAATAGATGTTTTTCTGGAACTCTCTTGCTTTTTTGATGATCTGGCGGATGTTGGCAATTTGATCTGTGGTTCCTCTGCCTTTTCTAAAACCAGCTTGAACATCTGGAAGTTCACAGTTCACGTATTGTTGAAGCCTGGCTTGGAGAATTTTGAGCATTACTTTACTAGTGTGTGAGATGAGTGCAATTGTGCGGTAGTTTGAGCATTCTTTGGCATTGCCTTTCTTTGGGATTGGAATGAAAACTGACCTTTTCCAGTCCTGTGGCCACTGCTGAGTTTTCCAGATTTGCTGGCATATTGAGTGCAGCACTTTCACAGCATCATCTTTGAGGATTTGAAATAGCTCAACTGGAATTCCATCACCTCCACTAGCTTTGTTCGTAGTGATGCTTTCTAAGGCCCACTTGACTTCACATTCCAGGATGTCTGGCTCTTGGTGAGTGATCACACCATCGTGATTATTGGGTCGTGAAGATCTTTTTTGTACAGTTCTTCTGTGTATTCTTGCCACCTCTTCTTAATATCTTCTGCTTCTGTTAGGTCCATACCATTTCTGTCCTTTATCGAGCCCATCTTTGCATGAAATGTTCCCTTGGTATCTCTAATTTTCTTGAAGAGATCTCTATTCTTTCCCATTCTGTTGTTTTCCTCTATTTCTTTGCATTGATCTCTGAGGAAGGCTTTCTTATCTCTCCTTGCTATTCTTTGGAACTCTGCATTCAGATGGGAATATCTTTCCTTTTCTCCTTTGCTTTTCGCTTCTCTTCTTTTCCCAGCTATTTGTAAGGCCTCCTCAGACTGCCATTTTGCTTTTTTGCATTTCTTTTCCATGGGGATGGTCTTGATCCCTGTCTCCTGTACAATGTCACGAACCTCTGTCCATAGTTCATCAGGCACTCTGTCTATCAGATCTATCCCTTAAATCTATTTGTCACTCCCACTGTATAATCATAAGGGATTTGATTTAGGTCATACCTGAATGGTTGCCGGGAGAAATATCAATAACCTCAGATATGCAGATGACACCATCCTTATGGCAGAAAGCGAAGAAGAACTAAAGAGCCTCTTGATGAAAGTGAAAGAGGAGAGTGAAAAAGTTGGCTTAAAGCTGAACATTCAGAAAACTAAGATTATGGCATCTGGTCCCATCACTTCATGGGAAATAGATGGGAAACAGTGCAAACAATGTCAGACTTTATTTTTTGGGGCTCCAAAATCACTGCTGATGGTGATTGCAGCCATGAAATTAAAAGACGCTTACTCCTTGGAAGAAAGGTTATGATCAACCTAGATAGCATATTGAAAAGCAGAGACATTACTCTGCCAACAAAGGTCCGTCTAGTCAAAGCTATGGTTTTTCCAGTAGTCATGTATGGATGTGAGAGTTGGACGGTGGAGAAAGCTGAGCACCGAAGAATTGATGCTTTTGAACTATAGTGTTGGAGAAGACTCTTGAGAGTCCCTTGGACTGCAAGGAGATCCAACCAGTCCATCATAAAGGAGATCAGTCCTGGGTGTTCATTGGAAGGACTGATATTGAAGCTGAAAATCCAATACTTTGGCCACCTCATGCGAAGAGTTGACTCATTGGAAAAGACCCTAATGCTGGGAAGGATTGGGGGCAGGAGGAGAAGGGAACGACAGAGGATGAGATGGCTGGATGGCATCACCAACTCGATGGACATGGGTTTGGGTAGACTCTGGGAGTTGGTGATGGACAGAGAGGCCTGGCATGCTGCGATTCATGGGGTCGCAAAGAGTCAGACACGACTGAGCCACTAAACTGAACTGAACTGAATAGTACTTGAAGGAAAAAAAATCAGCAAAGAAACAAACTAGGAATGAAATAACATACTATTTGTGCTATCATGCAAGCAAATAAAATGTCAAGTATCAAATCCATGAAAAAATTATACATTTGCAATGGAATTTGGAAATTTCAAACTAATAAACATCACTTCCAGATACAAGTTAATTCTTTCATGAATGGACATTATCTTCAAAAAGAGAATGGAAGTCACATTTTATGACAACATTTAGATAAAACCTCAGTTTAAGTTCCTAAAGGTAGTGAAAATTTTTTTAATTTATTTATAATGAATCTGAAAAATAATCAGGCAATTTTCGCATCGAACTATTTTTTTTAAGGTTCTTTAGAATAAGCTTTTTCTTCAAATTCCCCATTATTCAATCTTACATTCTGAATTACATAAACAGAATTTTAATTTCACATAAACTACTAAATATCTTTTGAAGGTATCATTAACAAACTAGTTGCTCTAAGAGGATACTGAAATTAACAGATTATCTAAAAGACAGTAATTTATACTAAGTTTAGGAACAGATTTTTATGATTCAAAAATATTCAGAACCCTTCACAATGAGATCAATGTCCAAATATGGTTTTTATTAGGATTTACCTATAAAGTTGGGTGTTTTGGATTCAAATAACTATGACTACAAATCAACTGAAAAATAGTGATTTGTTAAATATCTTTACAATTCTCCTTCCAGAAAAATCCAAAATATTTAGGCAACTGGCCTAGGTCTTAAAGAAAAAAATCTGATACATATTGCCTTAATAAATCTGTACAATGGCTTAAAGAAACATGTCTGTGTACATTATTAATAATGTAATGTAGTAAGTCGTGTCACCTCTTCAGATGACAATGGATTTCATGTTTTTAAATGTATGTTTTGTATTTAAAGTATTTTAGCACTCAATTAAAAATGAGAAAAATGTTAAATTACAATGACTGCACAGACTTCACTGGCTATGAAATATACTGCTATTCAAGAATGTTTTCTTTTCTTTCTTTTGGCTGCACTATATGGCATGCAGGATCTTATTTCTCCGACCAGGTATCGAACTGAGGCCCCCTGAAGTGGAAGCACAGAGTCTTAACCCCTGGGCCCCAGGAAATTCCCTCAAGAATGCTTTCTTTTCTTTATCTATAAAAGTTTATAATCAATCATCAAATGGATTTGCCCCCACCTTAGACTCATGAGCACGCAGAAGGTGGAGGAGAGAGGCTATCCTGATCTAACTGCAGCAGGCTTCACTGAGCACATCCCACCTTCTAAGATAGGTGACTCAGAAGACTTCACGAGCAATCATCCTCTAACCTGTGACTGAAGCACGAGCTCAACTAGATGCCTCTCACCCACCACTCACATCTTCAATGACTAATAGGCCATTAACCAAACAGGTACAGTGTCAAACACTTACTTTACTAGCCTCCTGCAGTGTAACCATTAACTACCTGCATTTGGACTTTTCAAAGAGCTTCATTAGCTGCTGGAATCTTTCTGAGACCTGAAAAATTTTAAATGAGAGTTAATTGTATATATTGCAATAATATATTTTTCTATCTTTGATGAATATTTTCGTAAAACATCTAAAATAAATAAATTTTTTTAAAAATAAAAAAAATAAAGTCAGCCTTCTGATTTGTGGGGAAAAAAAAAAGAAAGAAAACATCTAAAGACAGAGAAAGCTACCCTTAATAAAATGGTAAAGTAATATTTCAAAAAACAAAATATGTTCATAATAAAGGTAACTGCTATTTAACTTTTCAATATTAAACTTTCTTAAGCAAGAAAGTATCATTACAAAATTGCTTGAGATCAAATAAGTAAATGGTAAAATGACAGAAAAAGAATTAAGATTGTTTCAAATTTCTTCCACAATCACCAAGCTTTTAACAGTTCTACATGAAGAACATCAAGAACCATATTTTTTTTGGCCCCACTGTGCAGCTTGTGGGACCTTGGCTCCCCAACCAGGGACTGAATCCACACTCTTGGTAATGAAAGTACGGAGTCCTATCTACTGGATGACCAGAGAATTCTCCAAAGAGCAATGCTTTTAAAGATGTTAACTAATAAATATCTATATATTTTAAACACATTAAAAATAAAATCTAAGTATTTAGAGTAGTACCATCTGTGAAACAATAGAGATGTAAAATTTGGGTAGTTACCTGATATGGATTTTTATTCAACTTAGCAGCTAAATGAGTAAATGTTTTCAATGATGGCCCTTTTTTCTGACATTCCAATAAAATTTCCCGGTCATCATTTCTGAAAGGGGAAAAATGTTATTTAGTTTCTGTAGGTTAGAACAGAAAGGTAAGAAAAAGCTCACTTTCTTAATATCTACTACTAAGAATTGGCATTTTTGTTAAAACTCATAAAAAAAGGAAAAGTGTATATACTAAAATAATGGACAATAGTTATCTGAGAGAGAAGACTATGGATGATTTTAATCTTTGAGTTCATATAAATTTCCCAAATTTTCCAAAACAAATACATTAATGTATTTTTCTAATGACAAAAATGAAAGATTTTCTTAAAATTCTACCTGTAGTGTGTAAATAGTACTTATAAAGTTAGGACCCAAACGTGATCACAGACTTAATACGTGAGAAGAACCAAAAAATAATATAGAATTCAGATCTTCTAATCCCTAGAGCTCTGCTTTTTCTACATGGTCTGACCCAATGTTTCTTATTACAATCTCTGAGATTTTACCATCTACAGGTTACCTGAAATGAAAGCATGGAGGACTGAGGTATTAAAACTGACCCCAATTTCAAGAAAATTCAGTATCATTATACACTCTAGCCAGTCTGGAGATCGTGTTCCTCTAGCTTAATGGTTCACAACTGTGGTTACCTTTACATCTGAAATGCAGTCTTTACATCTGCATTTTTTTTTAAGTACACATTAAAATACAACAAAATTTATAAAACTTTGTTTTGAAACTTCTAATTTGAGAAAACTCAAATTACAAACACTCACACTTTTTATCCTATTCACCAGCTGTCATTCCTCCTTTCTAAAGAAAATGTGTATATTACTAGGTCCCTTACGAGTGAAAGATTCTGTTTTTCATTGAAAAAGTGAGGTTAAAACATAGTGAAAAGTTCTGTCCATCGTGCCAGTACACATCCCTGGTCAAGAACCACTGCTCTAGACTGTTCTACAGTACAGCTGGGCTGTATCCTAGAGTGTATTTTCTACCAACTTTGGCCACTTTTGAAGTGATCCCTTTCCCTATTTTAAGTTGGGATAAAACTATGCCATGATAGATTTCTGGTGTCTCAAAATTTCCTGGTGATTTAATAGTCTCTTTAGATTCTTACCTTGTCCACGAAACTATAATTTCTCCCTTCTTTTTAATAACATTCTTTGCAGAAAGGCTTGTAAAAGAAGTGGCAGACGCTGCTGATGCATCCTTAGTCCCTGGGCTTTCCTTTAATGATGAGGGGTCTTTAGTCACTGAAGGGGCCTTTTTCTTACTGGCTTTCCTTCGATGAGCATTACCATTCTCACCCGAGTCTTGGGTAATTTTTTTGGTCTTTTCCCTACTGGTTAAGTCTGTTTCCTTTTTCTGTTTTTTCTGAGAAGAAGGATTTAGATCAGAAAGATTCCTTCTCTTTTTGTGAGGTTTATCTAACGTCCCAGGCAACTCTGAACTGTTGGAATTTAATGCTGACTCTGAGTTTAAATCATCCTTTTTCACTTCACCTGAACTGGAAGTTTCTGAGGTTAGATCGATACAGGCCTCCTCAACGACACATTCCAAAGGCCTGTTTGCCACCTGCACATTTTCTTCCTTCGAGTTATCTTCATCAATACATATCACCGGACACTCCAAGTCTTCAACAACTACAGCAGGATGGTTACCTTCATTTTTACTGTCACTTGAAACATCTTGTGTCAAATCAATAAAAGTATCAACAGTTTCAGGCTGCATATTGTCTAATATTGGAGCATTCTGATCCACACTACTTCCAGAACATCCCAACTGATCAATATTTAAAACTGTCACTTCTACGAATTCCCCCAACTTTTTGGTCTCGGTGACTGTATCTTTTGTGAGGTCTATACATGTGTTTGGAAGATGATCCTCAACAGAACGTGGAATTTCTTCCACTGGAGGCAATTCTTCAATGCTTTCAGACACTTTTGGTTCCCATACTTGATGCAACTTGAAACATTCTTCAGCCTCTTCAGTACTTTGACTCACTTTACCTGAAGCATCTTTAAGAAATTCATATATGTCAGGAACTTCTGTCTGTATCACACAGTCTTGTTCCTCATGAACTAATCTATCATCAACATTCTTACTGGAATTTTTCAGTTCCTCCACAGGTTTAAAAACTCTGTTCTGACATGAAATATATTCTTCCTCCACTGCTTCATCAGCTTCCTTTTCTACTCTCGGCAGATATTCATCAGCCACTGTATTCTGTACAAGAGTAGGGGAGGTAGATGGTGCCGCACGCCGAATTTTCACAATGAAGTGATCGTTGGACTTTTCCATTATGACAGCGTGCATGGGGAGGTTAGGGTGGTATTGAAAGCCTGGAGCAACAGGCCGGCTTGTCCATGATGAAGAACAACTTGATTTACTGCTTGAATTATCAGACTCCAGGGCTAAATGAATATCCTGTTCAGATGCGTCCTCTTCCTCCAGTAAGGCATCCTCACTAAAATGGGCACTAATAACTTCTTCGGGCGTTGAATTAGATAAAACTTCTTGCTTTAAAAAACTGAGATGGCCATCTGACTTCAGAGGTGATGGTACTGTTAAAGAGACAGCTAGATCTTCAAGAAGTATGGAAGAAATGCAGGGCTTGCTCTTTTCTGAACCACATACATTATCTTTACTTAAAGCTGTGTTAGCGGACACTTCGAACATACAATTTTCATCCAACACATCCGGATGAACTGGCAATGAAAGCCCTGAAGACAGAGATGGACCTTTCTCAGATGACAGTAAGGACCAGTTGTCATCACTAATTATCTTAGGGCAGGGAGAAACCACCCCAGAAACAAGCTCTTCAGTTGTACAAGCTGGCATAGATTCACATTTGAGACTCTCTATCAGATGTTTCTCTGGTGTCTTTAACTCCCACTCACTTTTTTCATTACAGTTAACACTGTTGTCCAAAAGATCAGAACCTTGCAACAAACTTTTAAATATTTCTCCCATCTGTGCATCACTCACTAAATTAAATGTAAGGCTAGATGCCTGCTGTTCAGTAAGTATCTCAAAACTGCGTTCTGGCTTCAAAGGAGCGAGCTGGGATGTGTGGGCATCCTCTATGGTGCTACCTTCAATTTTTCCTGGCTTTGGGGTGCTCAGGCAGTTTGGTTGCAAGGAATGCTCTTCAGATTGAGGATTCTTCATATTATCAAAGCAAGTGTTAGCAGTCTTTTTAATGTCATGCTTTACTGTGTTAATATTGGAATTCTTTTGCTCTTGATGTTTTTCCTCAGATTTTTTACAACCTACTGAAGACTTAGAAGAACCAGAATCTTCTGACTTGGGGGATTTCTCTTTCAACATTTCTTTGCCCAAGTTGTTTATATTCCCCTTCTGATAGTGTGAAGATCGTGCTTTCTCTTTACTTTTCTTTTCAAGCTTTCCTTCGTCACTGTCACTGCCAACATTTATGGAGTCACAAAATTTTAAAAAGATTTTCTTAAGTTTTGCAAACAAATAGTCGAGTTGTTCATCTACAAATTTCCACAATTTTTTCTTCATATCTGGTAGCTGCTGTTCAAATAAACGATCCACAATGCCATTCTTTTTAACTTGCTTGAGTTTGGATTCTATAACATCACAGAGATTCTTCTGTAAAGTAGTCACTGACTTAGATATTTTGGACAAGTCCAGGTATTTAATTAGTGATGTAAAACTCAAAATTGCTGACTCAATAATTCTATGAAACTGTATTAATGAAAATTTTACCTTGAATTTCATATAATTTTTCCTTACATGTTTTCTTATCATCCGTAACATGTGCATAATATCTCGGACAGAAGAGGGTGTGACAATGATTGGAACTATTTTTTCCAGGCTGGAAGTGCTCATTGACCTCTCTTTCTTCTCTGTTTTTGAAGATCTGCTACATTCACTTCGTCTTCTATTCCATCTGCTTTTGGTCTGATGCATTTTCATAGAGGATATCTTCCTATTGTCTTTATCCAAACGCACAGAGCTTCTCCTACTTTCTGGGCTAGTTTTTGTGTTCTTCACTTCTGTAGAAGCTCTTGGTTTGGCACTTTTGTCAAAATTTTGTGGTTCAGGTTTTTCACTGTCACTTATAATTTCTCCTTCTTCTAATTCATCTAAAGATGAATTCTTGTGGGAGTCTGCTTCTGCAAATTTGTCAGATTTGCATATTGGCTTTTGATTTTCCTTGTTGAGATCAGACTGACTCCTGGAGGTAGAATGAGCTGAATTTGGTAGAAACACATCTGTGAAAGAGAAAAGCATATTATGGCCACATAACCAATGAGTGTCATTTAACATTTCCACATTAAATATAACAAAAAATTAAATGTTGAGGCAATTTATTATTTTAATAGCTTTAAAAAAAAAAAGCAGAATGTTAACGTCTAACACTTATCATATGATTCATCTTTACTGGTCTGAGAAGGTGCCTCCTGACAATAATGATATTGCACAGTTTGATCATTTGGGTAACCAGCAAAACCAACTGTTCATTTCTTGATGTTAGCAGCATCACCTACTCTATGCCATTTGATGATGGTTTTTAAACAAGAAGAAAGTATCTGAATACAGGCAAAGAATATTTGAAACAATCTGTCCTACCATTCTCTTTTTTGTATAAATAAGCATTATCTAAACCTAGACTAAAGGCTCAATGTACATTATTAGTTAACAACAGAGGTCTGAACACTAGTTATATTATCAAATAAAAAGCATTAATTCATCTTGCTGGTGTATTTTTTTTTTGTCCCCCCCCCTTGCTGGTGTATTTTACATTCTCACATCAAGATAAGCTATAGGAGATAATATAAAGTATTACCTTTATGACTATTATTATATAATGGAACTTGAGATGCACTTTCCAGTCTAAGAACTTTTGCTACAGGTCTCACTGGACTATTCAGAGGACTGATGGCTTCTGGAATAGGTCTCAGCTGATTAAAGTCAATGCTCAGAACTGAGTTCTCATCATCATGATATACTGAGTTTGTTTCACCAACTTCCATTCTGTCACCCATTAACTCAGTCTGCTGAAGTAAAGATTCTGGAGTCTCTTTAGGTAAGCAAGGATCCAAATGACAAGACTTATTCTCAGCCAGTGGTGGGTCTACAAGAGAAGGCTCAAGTTTTGGTGTACCACCTTCTGAAAGGACGGTTGGCAGAATGCCAGTTTCTTCAACTAAAGGCTGCAAAATGCTTTCACTGGATTTGGTCACATTTGTTGAAAAAGCCTCCTTCATTTCTGTCTCTTCAGAAATACTACCAGAATTTAAGTCACTGTTTCTTTTGCTATCCAATTCCAAGCCAACATTCTGAGAAACATTTGTCTGTGCTGTGTCTATTATCACAGGAACTGCTGCCCTGGCACCATTAACAGTCTGTTCCATTTCTGTGGATGAAGATAATGAACATTCTGTTGGTTCCATTTCCACAGGTGCTGAAAAGGAAGTCTCTGTGCCACATATGGGTGTGTCACCAGGCACAGTATTCTCCACAGATGCAATAGACAAACTATTTTCTTCTACTTTCTGTTCTGAAATACTGGTCCTGGGTTCAGGTGCTGCTGTAAGAGCATTCTTTGGTTCCAATAACTCAGATTTGGATTCCTCTGTGATATGTTCACTGACAGAGGGAACACATGTCACCATCTTAGCCTGCACCAACAACTCAGAATCACATATGTCACAGGACTGGGGAGTATCAGTTATTGTATGCTGATTATCCTGAGAAACAGGCTGCTTTTTAGCAGGAGAAAGAGTTAAGTTCAATTTTTCCATAAAGCTCAACTTTAAGTCTTTGTTTTGTGGTTCATTTGGGGCACTCTCAGCTCTAACTGCTGGCTCCTTATTATTCGCTCCTTCAGAAACATCATTGTTAGAGACCTCCCCTTTATCATTTTTTGGCTCATTCTGTCTCTTTAAGTCTGCGGTGGTTTTCTTAGTTTCTCTGTTAGTCTTCTGCAAATGTCCTGGAGGTACTCTTTCTTCATTTCTCATATGTTTATTTTCTTCTTTGCTCTCTCGTTCCCTTTTCCTCTTTTCTTCAGTTCTGTGCCTTTCTGCTCTGAAAGGTGCATTTTCCCGCTGGTGCACAGCATCAACTTCCATGGAATCAATGTGTTTGTGAGTTCTACTGGCTAAAAGAGAAGACTGACATCTTCCCTCTTGAAAACTATGATTACTTACAGCCCTGTCTCTTTTACAATCTTCCCAGCCTCTTCTCTCCTCTAAATGGTATTTACTTGAATTGTGAGACTTTGCTAGTTCATTTTTGGAACGCGGAAGCACCGCCCGTTCAGATCTTCTCCAATGATCCTGGCCTTTCACTACAGATTTTGACTTCTGATCAACTTTTCTTTCTTCTTTGTCTTGTGATTTAAGTTCTTTTCTATTTACATTTTGTGATCTTTCACTTTGTCTTTCGAGTTTTCTGTCACTTTGAGATTCTAGTCGAGTGTGTGACTTGTCTCTAGAGCTTTCTTTCTCCCAAGAAGAGCTGATGCGTTCATTTTTATAATCTAAATCTGTGTTACTTTTCAACTTTGCAGTTTTGCTTTCAGCCTTTGGTTCACCTTTACCATATTTCTCAGGATGTCCTTGTAGCCTTTGACTGGCCTCTGTGTTCCTCAGTTCACCATCACCATAGCTAGTGCTCAAGACTTTTCGTATTCTATCAGTCCCCCGGTTGTATTGGCTATGTCGACTATCTTTCCTTCCTCTTCTATGATCCTCATTTGAACTACTCTCACCAACCTGATAATGGAAACGTGACCAAATGCCATTGGTGGAGTGTTTTTCAGCAGATGTGCTCTTTTTTTCACAGTGTGATTTTCCTTCCTTTTCGTGGTTTGGCAGTGAAGTGCTATAATGTACATCTTTAGAAACATCACTTTTCACTCTGTGATCAGTCTTTGAAGAGTCATCCAAATGGGGAGATCTGGATTTAAGATCTTTTGTTTTAACTAAATCTGATGTCCTTGAAGTTTTATGATTATTCCGAAAATGTGGAAACTCCGAAAGTCTATTAAGAAATAGAAATTAACACCAAAAACAACATTAATTCCTTTTTAATAATCCAAGGTTTAATCACATGTGATAGACTTTAAAACTGGGGGCCCACATACTGGCAAAACTAATTTTACTTTGTAAAAAAGAATAAGTAGTAAGAATTTACCAGTTTCCAATGTAATGGACAAGTTTTTAAAATAAGGAACTCTCTTTCATTTGCTTTGCTCAAATAAAGCCTGGAGGACCTCTCAGTTCTCTCCCAGCACTTGCCGCTGTCGTTCAGATTTCCTTCACTACAGGAGAAAGAAAAGAGGGGAGGGAGGGCGGGGTGGCGGGAAGAAAGAGGAAAAGAGGTGGGATGGGGTAGTTCTGTGATAGATGACCAAAGCTGTGCTTTACAAAGTGTCCTGTGGCTTTAATATTAAGAAGTGAGAAACCAGAGGCTGCAAAGAGCAAGAGGGGATGAACAGTTCTGAGCACAAAGACCACTGCCAGTTCAGCTGAGAGGTGATGGGCAGCAGTGACAGCAGAAATGGGAGAGAAATGAATGAGTTGAGAGAATATAGACATAAAAATCAACAGGACATGGTAATGGATTTGGATCTGAAGGATGATAAAGAGCTAAGTGTCACTGATGACTCCAAGGCCTGCATGTCCCAGTTTGCCAAGTAATATCAGTGTAATTACTAATAGCACTTCCTTCTACTCTCAAAAGTATCCTGGTTTGGGCAATAAATTAAATGGTCATCCTATTCTTCAGTCTCTCTAGCTTGCACCAGCTAAATAAATGTTAGGGAATCCACTGAGCAAGGAACAATGGAATGGGTTCAATCTTAAATTCAGTTTTGGATGAGGTAACTTTGAAAATTTTTTACAGATGTAAAGTAGTTATCTACATATAAATGGAACTGACTAGTACAAGTAAGATTACATCAACAGAAAATACTGAAAGAGAAAGGGAAGTAAAGACATAGCTTTGAAGAAAACCAACTTTGCCAGAAAAATAAGTGTCAAGTCAGGAAGAAAACTAAGGATCATGAAAGCCAAAGGGAGAAACTATTTCAAGGAAAAAGTGTCAATTATGTCAAATTATGTGTAAAGACAAGTTAAAATGAGTAGCCAAAACTATATGATGAATTTAGTGGTAGTCACAGGAGGAAGAGGTCAGAGTGGCCTGAGTTCAAGAGTGAGTAGAAATGGAAGGTGGAGAAACAGAGATAGTAAATTTCGATAACTGTTTTGGAGGTTTGGACTATCAAGGGGAGAAGAGATGAAATTCTCTGAAGCCAACTACTGCCCCACCAAAAAAAAAGTGAGAGAGGGAAAGAGAGAAATTAATAGAAAATCCATTTCAGAGGAAAAAGAATATATAATTGAGATATTTTAAGAGTTGTCTATGACAGAATGTATGACACAGACATCCTCCTTGTATTTTAGTAATTTGGTGGGCCCCTTTTGGAACCCATGACATACACCATCATCTTCTCAGGATCAAAGAATATCAGAACAAGATCCCAGTATATTACAAAACTGGATATATTCAGAGAGGTATGTGGCAATATTCTATTAATAATCATACAGAAATCATTATGACAATATACCATTAGAATATTGGCTCCTCTCAGTACAACCTTAAAAATTTAAGAAAATGCACGATTTTCATTATCTTTCCAAAGGTAAAAATATTCCACATATCAATATTCATGTAATTTACAAACATATCCACATCTGTCAATCATACCTTTGGTGAAGATTATTTATTTCTTCATCCTTGCGGTTTATTTCCACTCTGGCCGTTTTGATAAGTGCTGAGATATTTTTCTTAAGAGACTGGTTTTCATTTTTTAAGCTAAAATTCTAAACATCATAAAATATATTTAGTAAAGTATGTATCTATGGAATAAACCACTATTTATATAGCTGTTGATTACTGAATGCTAACTACATGCCAGGCATCACTTATTTTATCTTATGAAACTCTCATAATAGTCATAGGAAGAGTACAGTGATGTTCGTTATACAAATGGGGAGGCTGAGATTCAGAGAAGAAACTAGCACCAAAGAAAGACTATTTAAAATAAAACAATTTAAAAGAGGGATCAAAATGAAAAACCAATAAATGACCAGAAAAAAAGTTCTGCCTGGGTCATTATTTTGGAAATGATAAAATTTGTGTTATATTTAATAACTGGAGGTTTAACTTGAAATAATATACTAGTTCTTAGGTGAACGAAGAATGAATTGAGGACTGACTGGCTCTTTGGGAGAAAGGGGAAAGAAAGAGAAACAACTTTACCAAAAAATAAAAATCAGAACAGGACATTCCTGATTCTGCAGCATGATAACAAAAAAAGTCACCCTGGTAAAAACTGTGAGGGCACCACCATTTTCCCCCATCAGTCATTCTAAATCTTGGCTCCTCAAGCCATTCTTTTAAACCAGTTGATACAATCAAAATTTTCTATTCTTTAACTATTAACTAGTCTAGCGACAGTTATTTAATCATTGGTCAATATCATTGAACAAATCAAGCAGTTTTATCAGTTTCATTGACACTGGAAATAATGTATATTTGGCCAGACTTGCTATTTCACATAACACTTTGAAAAAAAGTTTCCTTATAATCTGTCAACCCTTTAGCATTTTAATTTCTAACAAAGAATTTTACTAAATTTTGATTTTAAAGGTTAATAAGGCAAAAATAAAATATTCATTATAATTCTACCTGTGTCTGTATTTCTTTAAACTTTTTCATCAGCTCTTTCATTTGCAGCTGACATTTTCCATATTCTGCCTGCAACTGTAAAATACAAAAAGATCAAGCATCATTTTAAATTATTTTCTTAACTTAAATGACATTACAAAATATTTAAAACTTTGTAAATCAACTCACAAAGTAGGGTAAATGAGGTCTATTTCTATTAACAGGTATCTAGTTAGATTACTGGTTTTTAAAGCTGGGCCTGCCAACAATGTTATTTTCTTTAGTTTCACATTCAGTCTCCAAACTTTAAATTCAAATAAGGTAGAAAGAAATTTGCCTGCATGACGTCTTGGGACAATTTATAATTTAGTACAAATCATGAAAAGATAAAATGTTTTATCACACTGATTTACCTGTTGAGATTTTATATATTTAGACACTTAAATTTAATCAAGCAAAATTATAACTACATTTAGGCAAACATTCAGAAGATACTGTTTTAAAACAGATCTGAAGGCAGAAACTGATGTAAATATTCTTTTAGTCTAAGAACTACTTCTCAAACATAGAATGCCCATTCAGAAGTTAGCCAATGCCTGCATTTCAGGAGATATCAAAGCACAAAATAACTGTCGTTCATAATTCTGGTAGCCCATACATCATTATATGTTGCCTCCTTTGCAGTTCCTTCTTCAGTCAGGATTTCTTCATATAAATCCAAACAATTCCTGGATGGTACAGAGGATTTGGATGCACTGTCTAAAACAAGCAAGAAACCCTTACATTAAAGTAAGTATTGCCAGATTCAATAAAATCCCTATCAAAACTCCAATGGCACTTTTCAAAGAAATGGGAAAAACAATCCTAAAATATGTATGGAACCACAAGACTGCAAATAACCATAGCAATCTTGAGAAAGAAGATGAAAGGGGGAGGCATCATACTTCCTGATTTCAAACTATAATACAACACTGTAGTAATCAAAAGTATATTTTTATAGGGATAAGCACACACACATAAGTGCTACAGCTCTTTTACAATTTGTCTAGCAGGTTTTCCAGCCCACACCAGAAAACACCTGCCTTGGGGGGGAAAAAAAAAAAAACAGATACAGAGATCAGTGGAACAGAATAGGAAGCCTGGAAATAAACACAGGCATATACAGTCACAGGCAGCTCAGATGGTAAAGAAGCTGCCCGCAATGCAAGAGACCCAGGTTTGATTCCAGGTCAGGAAGATCCACTGGAGAAGAACATGGCAACCCACTCTAGTATTCTTGCCTGGAGAATCCCATGGACAGAGGAGCCTAGCAGACCACAGTCCATACGGTCACTCAAAGAGTTGGATGCAACTGAAGTGACTTCGCAGGCAGGCACGTGTATGGTCCCAACTTATGACAAAGGTGCCAAAAATATACAATGGGGAAAGGATAGTCCCTTCAATAGATGGTGTTGGGAAAACTGGACAGCCACAAGCAAAAGTAAGAAAGTAGACCTTTATATTTATATAGCACACACAGAAATCAACTCAAATTAAAAACCTGAATTTAAAATCTGCAACCATACTTAATATCTTGTAATAACCTATAATGGAAAAGAATACAAAAAAGAATATATCTCTATCTATCTATATAACTGAATCACTTTACTGTATACCTGAAACTAACAAAACAATGTAAGTCAACTATATTTCAATAAAGGGAAGTGCCTGGCAGTCCATAGGTTAAGACTACATACTTTCAATGCAGGGGGCACAGGTTCCATTCCTGGCTGGAGAACTAAAATCCCATGAGCCCCGCAGAGCGGCCAAAAAGAAAAAAAAAAAAAGTAAAAAAAAATTTAAAAAACTGAAATGTATGGAAACAGAGACTAAAAATGATGGTTACCAAGGGCTGGGAGTGGGGGAAAAGAGATATTGATCAAACTCTTCCAAGTTTGTGGACGAATATACAAACTTCCAGCTTTAAGATGATTAAGTTCTGGGGATATAATGTACAGCATAGTGATTATAGTTAATAACACTATTTTATATAATCGAAAATTGCTAGAGTAATCTTAAAGAGATGGTAATCATGTGATGCTATACAGGTGTTAGCTAATGCTATGGTGGTAATTATTTCGCAATATTTAAGTGTATAAAACCAACACACTATACATCTTAAACTTACTTAATATTTATGTCAATTATATCGCAATAAAACTAGGGTAAAAAAAGAAAAATATACATGTTAAGTGTTTTAATATAGTGTCTACCTCTACCCAAAGAGCTATACATTTCCCCATCTCTTGTATTTCATCTAAATCTATACTAATTTCAGATTAGAATTGGAGAACCACTTTACCTAAAACAAATTTGTCAACAAATCAAATGTAAAGATCATATTTGTTCAAAGCTTTGAAAAATCTGATTGCAGAAAAGTTTTCTCAATCAGACAGGTCATTAGACTCTCTGCATATTATATCTGTACTGATTCATTTGAAAACACATATAGTACCTACCCTTTTCAAAAGTTCTAATATCACGTAGCCTGCAACAGTGTATGAGGTAATAGACATAGTCACCACCACCAGCTTTATTTTTAATGGTACAAAATACTTTTCCATAAGGTCCAATTAAATCTGACACCCAGAAGAAAAACAAACCTAAGGGCTAATTTTTTCACTGATAAAGATTTGGGCAAAAAATAGTTACCTGAGTATAATCACTTCAAAGAAAAGGCAAATTGTTGAGAAGCTATGAGTTATGCCAGGAATTGGTAACAACAAAATAAACACTTCCAACAGACTGACCAAACAAAATAAAAAAGTATTTTGTTACAGAATTTACATACCAGAACCAGCACTGTCCAACCCAGCATATATGTCCAAAGAACCTTCATCATTATTTTTAAGAGGAGAAGCTGGAAAAAAAAAAAAAACAAAGACTGGTTAAAATTGACTCGATGTACTTAGTGAAGTTTTTCCATTTCAACTCTGAAGGACCAGAAAAAGAATATCAGTCTTGTGCCAAAAAAGAAAACTGTTTAGAAGCTTTTGTACATCCTTATAAACACACACATCTTAGTACATAGATACAGACTTAAAAACTCACTTTCAAAACGATACTAGTAAGAAGATTCCCAATCCAGTATCAGAACAATCTTCCTGCAAAAAGAAAAACTCTAAACAAAATACTAAAAGCTAACTGTAGCTAATGCTCTATCACTGGACTTACTGTGGCAATCATTTCACAATATATACAAATATGGAATTATTATATTGTACATCTGAAATTACTGTAATATTATATGTAAACTGTACCTAAATTTTTTTTAAAAAAAGGTATCTAAAAAAATAAAAAATAAAAAATAAATAAATAAATAAATAAATAAAGGTATCTGAAGAACTGAAGAGCAATCCAAAGCAGGCAAAAACTGGAGAGGAGATGACCCCTGCAAGAAGCAATGAATTCCTATCCCCTTTATTTTTTAAAAGTTTTTGTGCAAGGATAAGCCCTAGTTGGAGCCACAGTAGGCAGAAAAACTCAGATGGACACTTCCAGTCCTAATAGCCTAAAGAATTAGAGAAAAAACTTTGGGAGTGATTAATAGCAACTAGAAAGAGGAAATCCAAAGAGCCACAGAGAGGACTCCCCAAATTGTGCCCAAATCTGAATAACACAAGTAAAGGTTAAAACTCCCAGGAGTCCAGCTAAAAGCTAAAAAATCTCTGTAGCTAAACAGAGATTTCAGCTACTGTTCACCACAGGGAAGACAGAAGATCAAGTTCAGTTGAGATAAATGCCTGCTAAAATTAAAAACACTAGCACTTTTCAGAGGAATATAACAGAATCATATATCTCGAACATTTACAATGTCCAAAACGCAATTCAAAATTTCTCAAAGGAAATCTTGGTAGACAAAAACAACTCTAAAACCAAATGAAAATTTTAAAACTGAAACTACAATACCTAATGTAAAAAGATTCAACAGAGGAGGCAGTGAGCTTGAAGACAGATAATAAATTATCCAATTGCAAGAATAGAGGAAAAAATATTTTAAAAAAGATCACTTACTAACCTATAGAATATCACGAGTTCTCACATACTATATACCTGGAGTCCCAGAAGAAAAGAGACAACGGGGAGGAAAGCGATACTAGAAGGATACTAGAGGATACTAGAAGGAGAAAAATGGTAAATAACTGAGTAAATACAAAAGACTAATATTTCATCTTAACTGGTTTTAATTCCTCTTAGTTTATTTAAGATACATACAATAGGCTAAAATAAAAATTACAGCACTGTATCACAGGGTTCATGACATCTTTAACATAAAGGGACAGAAGGAGGTCAAATGCAACTATATGTACAAGATTCTACATCTTACATAAAGATTCTTACATTTTAATAACTAGACTATAAAATGTTAAAAACGTATATTGCAGTCCCTCGAGCAATCAATTATAAAAAACAGTGCAGAAAGGTATAACCAAAAAGCTAATTTGTAAATCAGAATGAAATTCTCAAATATATTCAAATACTTGAAACAGGCAAGAAAATCAGAAAGGAAAAAAACTGATGAAACAAACTAAACTTTTAAAATGAGATGTCTAAATCCAATCACAGCAATAAAGGACATTATTGTATTAACTGATAAAACTGGTATAAAGATGGTAGACTAAATAAAATTATAGTATTAGTGTTAAATTTACTGAAATTGATGATTATGCTGTCTTTATGTAAGAAAACCAACTTTTGCTCGTGAACTATACACTGAAGTATTTGGACATAAGGGACCATAATGTATACAACTGATTATCAAATAGGTCAGGAAAAAACTGTGTGCATGCATGTGTATAAATAAAAAAGTATGTGTACAATGTTAAAGCCACTGGCATAGGTAAAAGGTTCCTTGCATGTTCTTATTCTTGCAACTTTTCTATAAGTCTGAAATGACAGATATAATACAAGACAAGTACAAAAATGTTATAGGAATAAAAATGTTTGTGAAACCATGTTAACTAGTAAAAATAAAAATGTATACTGTGTATGTGACTATCAAACAATGTATGCATGTGGACAAAAACTTGAGAGAGAGCAGTACACAGAAATGAGAGCAGCTATTTCCAGCAAATGAGAATAACAAAATAGTTTTGCCCTTCAAAATAGGACTTACAGTTGTGATACTTATGAATCTAAATGAAAAGTAAAGGTGGTCATTATACTTTCCATTTTTCTATTGGTTTAGAATTTTTCAAAGAAAAAATATCATAAGACAAATATATAGCAGCATAACAAAACATCAGCAAAAATAATTAAATAACAACAAAAAACAAATAATGCTATCCAGAGTGGTTATGATGGCCATATTCCATGTGAATCTATTCATGTCTATGGATATTAGTTTTTTAAAACATATTTTTCCTCATAGCTCAGTTGGTAACGAATCTGCCTGCAATGCAGGAGACCTGGGGGTCGATCCCTGGGTCAGGAAGATCCCCTGGAGAAGGAAATGGCAAACCACTCCAGTATTCTTGCCCAGAGAATCCCATGAACAGAGGAGTCTGGCAGGCTACAGTCCATGGGGTTGCAAGAGTCGGACATGATTTAGTGACTAAACCACCATCAAGCAAAAATGGAATTCTACTAGACAAGTTCTACAACTGCCCTTTTCATTGTATAGCAATCATAATTCTGATCAATAAATATACAACTATATCCTCAAAAAGTTTAATGAGATTGTCATAGCATAATTATAATTAAGACCAAAGAACTAAAATGTTATGTCAGGATTTAGAAGTTTAAAATCTTGTATTACTAAAAATATTTCCATTTTATGAGCTTATTTTACTACTGGGTCTTGGCTGCATCTTTCAAACTAATCATCTATTTGTGACTGTTAATTTTTCCCTAAACAACAATAAGCAAGTACCACTCCATTTACTGGAAATATCAGTTTCAAGAGTAACAAGTATCTATCATACATATATATATGATAAGTATATATATGGTATATGTGTATATATATATATAAACACATACACATACACCTTATCAGTGAAACCACCAAGTCCTAATCATTGGACCACCAGGGAATTCCTCTTGTTCACTGTTCAGTCACTCAGTCATGCCCGACTCTCTGTGACCCCATGGACTGCAGCACACCAGGCCTCCCTGTCCTTCACTGTCTCCCGGAGTTTGCTCAAATTCATGTCCATTGAGTTGATAACACCATTCCAACCATCTCATCCTGTCGCCCACTTCTCCTCCTGCCCTCAATCTTTCCCAGCATCAGGGTCCTTTCCAATGAGTTGGCTCTTTGCATCAGGTGACCAAAGTATTGGAGCTTCAGGATCAAGTCCTTCCAAAGAATATTCAGGGTCGATTTTCTTTAGGATTGACTAGTTTGATCTCCTGTTGTCCAAGGGACTCTCAAGAGTCTTCTAAAGCACCACAGTTTGAAAGCATCAATTCTTCAGCGCTCAGCCTTCTTTATGGTCCAACTTTCACATCCGTACATGACTACTGGAAAAACCACAGCTTTGACTATACGGAGCTTGGTCGGCAAAGTGATGTCTCTGCTTTTTAATATACTGTCTAGGTTTGTCAGGCTTCCCAGATGGCTTAATGGTAAAGAATCCACCTGAAACACAGGACACCCAGGAGCTATGTGGGTACATCCCTGGGTCAGGAACATCACTGGGAGGAGGAAATGGCAATCCACTCCAGTATTCTTGCCTGGAGAATCCTGTGGACAGAGAAGCCTGGTAGGCTACAGTCCATGGGGTTGCAAAGAGTTGAATACAACTGAAACAACTTAGCATGCACACAAGTCTAGATTTGTCATAGCTTTTCTTCCAAGAAATAAGCGTCTTTTAATTTCACGGCTGCAGTCACTATCCACAGTGATTTTGGCCCCTCAAAATAAAGCCTGTCACTATTTCCATTTTTCCCCCATCTGTTTGCATGAACTGATGGGACCGGATACCATGATCTTCATTTTTGGGTGTTGAGTTTTAAGCCAGCTTTTTTACTTATATTTTTTCCCTTATATTTTTGCATATGACAATAAAAAATCATTACTGCTTATACTGGCAAAGTTGTTAATTTTATTATATTTAAGAGGTCTGAAAGTATAATCAGAAAGTTCTCACTTACTAAGCACTTTCTATTTGCCAAGCACTTGATTGTATTCATTTACGTGTGGGGAGAAAAAGTTGATAACGACAGTGTTATCAATGAGAATAAATACATGACTTTATAATTAAATAAATTTAGAAAGACAATTAAAATGAGCTCTTACCAGAAAAGACATCAAATAAACTTGTTCCATCACCATTGTCATCATCTGCTGCCATGATCCTATTTCTTTTTGATAGTCTCCATCTAAGGTATTAAATAGAAATATTCTCCACTGTTAAAATCAACCTCACAATTCAGAGACTAAACTTAGCTTTAAGTTAAAAGATAACTTTCAAATTTGGACACAATGACAGAGTTCACTCTGTTGTTGTTTTTTAATGTCTGGCATTTTCTAAAAGCTAAAACTATAAAACAAAAAATCTTAAACTTGTTGATATGGTTAACCCATATCACAAAGTAAATGATGCCAATTTTATAAAGTAGACCAAAATATAAATTAGCTTTTATACTAAAATAAGCCAACTATCATACTAAGTAAGTACAAATATATCGTGAGTTCTGTGAGTCCTCTTAACAAATCATCAAACCTGGGGGTAACCTTAGATATACATGAGACTCTAGACATACATGTTTTTACCAACAAGGGAGTAAGATGGGCAAATTGCAAAGAGTTTGATACTATACTAGGTTGGTAAAGGTGTTGGAAAAAAGTGACATCTATACTCTCATGGGCTTCCCAGGTGGCTCTGTGGTAGAGTCTGCTTGCCAACACAGGAGACGTGGGTTTGATAACTTGGGTTGGGAAGATCCCCTGGAGAAGGAAATGGCAACCCACTCCTCGATTCTTGCCTGGGAAATCCCATGGACAGAGAAGCCTGGCAGGCTACAGTCCATGGGGTTGCAAAAGAATCAGATACTACTTAGCAACTAAACAATATTCACACATACTCGCATACATCAAGCATATGCTGGTACAAACTCTAAGGAGGTGATCTGGCAACAGCTATCAAATTTTTAAATGCAATTTAAACAATTTCATGTCTAGTAATTTGCTCTATAGATATATCAAGCACATGATTACAAAAATGTATACACAGGAATATTCGATGTAGCACGAGACTGGAAGCAACGTAAGAATCCAAAGCAGTTTAAAAATATCTTGACTTATCTGACTTTCACTAACTTATCTGACACTCTCCATTCTGCCTGTAAGATATATGAATGTTGCCCACAGTCAATGAACTATGGCCACTATGGCTATTTGCAGTTATTAAGGGTATCTGTGCCTGCATATCTCTGCTCTCACCAACTGAGATAACCTACCACAACCAGGTGCATCTATTATCAAATTCAATTATGCTTATTTTCTTATTTTTCTAAGTAAAAGTATGATTGTTGTTGTTGGTTTAGTCACTAAGTCATGTCTGACTCTTTGCGATCCCATGGACTATAACCTGCCAGCCTCCTCTGTCCATGGAATTTCCCAGGCAAGAATACTGGAGTGAGATTACTATTCAGCGATTTCCCAGGAAAAACTAGACTAAATGTTTTAGAAAGTCTAAAAGGTGAGAAGCAAGACACTTACAATTGCTATCAAATCAAGTGAGGGTGACATAATCCAAAATACTGGAAGAGAAAATCTAGTCTGGACTCAGATGGACTCAGAAGTACAGAATTTGTTACTCAAATGAAAACAGTCCTGGAAATCCTAAGCAACATCTTCTTGGTGTGCAAGGAAGTCAGAGCTCTAATCATTGGATGTATACTCAAAGAAAGGTCATGATTCTACCACAAGAGATACAATTTATATGTCTTTAAATAAAATCAAGGCATATGTATATTTTTAATCAACTGTTATAGCCTGCGCAATAATTACAAAAGGCAAAGATGGCATAATCACATTTGGCAAGTAACACAACTAACTCTTGGTAAAGCAGCACCCAACTGAGGGAGAAGAAACTCACAGGTTTCCTGACAGTAACCTACTACTAGCTGCAAACTGAAGGGAGCATCACTCAATGGATTTTTTTTTTTTTTTTCACAAAATGGTGACCCATTAATCTGATGACTTGGTTAAACAGATCAAATAGAGCAAAGTCTTCACTGCATATTATTTCACAGTTTCAGTTTTTACTATTGGCAGGTATTACTCTAAAAAGACAAAAAAAAAGATTCTACTTGTCTTGGTTATTTAAAATTGGGAAATACAAGAGATTCAAAAAATCCTGAGTTTTTGCCCCTCACCTGTCTTAAACTTTTCTCCAATTGTTTATGGGATCACTGTCTGCCAACCTTACTTTCTAGGCCTCTACCACCAAATAAAATATATTTTTTTAAATTCCTTTTAAAATTTAAGAGGAAAGTGGCTGCTTATTTCTTAGTTACAGTAGATGTAGCATTAAGAGATCTTCAAAATTGTCTCTGAGAATTATTTATAATTGTTTCTGAGAATTATTTATATATATGTATATGCACATAAAGTTAAAGGAATTGTGGCAATTATGATCCCTCTTTATTCCCTATCTACCCTTGTGTGATAGGCTGCAGTCCATGGGGTCGCGAAGAGTTGGACACGACTGAGCGACTTCACTTTCATTTTCCACTTTCATGCAGTGGAGAAGGAAATGGCAACCCACTCCAGTGTTCTTGCCTGGAGAATCCCAGGGACGGTGGAGCCTGGTGGGCTGCCATCTATGGGGTCGCAGAGTCGGACACGACTGAAGCGACTTAGCAGCAGCAGCACCCTTGTGTGATAATGGAGGTAGGCCTTGAAAATATTTCTCCTTTGCTAACTGGCCCTATGTACAGTCTTGTCAGGAGAGAGTGCTGAAGGGACCCTGGAAAGGAAGCGGGGTTCTCTTCCTACTTTCAGTGTGTCTGGCTGGCCAGGTTCCTGCAGAGCCAGCGTTCTCCAGCACTCAGTACCTACAGAGCCAGCGTTCTCCAGCATTTAGTATCTCCAGCACTAGGTTTCTGCAAAGGCACAATTTTTCGACATGCTTGCCTCCTATACATAAGGTTGCTATTACAATGGACTCCTGCAGGACATAGCTTTCTCCTGCTAGGCTTATGGAGAGGGCAGCTTCTCCAACGCCTGGATCCCACAGCACCCAACAGCCAGCAGCATCTAGGGGCTTCCCTATGTACCTCCTCTGCTAGGTTCAAAGCACTGTCACCAGCAAGGCACTTGGCAATTTCTCCATCATTCAATTAGCCCGGGCCACACTCTTCCCAATAATGGGGAGATGGGTCTTCTCTGGATGATCTATCTCAACCCTGAAGGTAGTGGCTGATCCTGTATCTGCTACTCCTAGTTTCTTAGGGTTATCTTTAACTCTTTACTAACCAATTCCCAGTTATTCCAACTCACTGTTAACAATACTTTCTAATACGCTTTCTCTTTTAAAGCCACCATGTGGCTTTTGTCTGATACTCGTAAGCAATTACAACAGAGGTTTTAACACACTCTGCTAATTGAGCAGTTAAAAGAGATTTAAAGATACATCTCTGAACACAAAATTGACAGATTTGATCTGATGATTTTTACATTAGCTACACTAAATAACAACACTTATATTACTTCCAAGCACATTTATAAAAATGGACAATGTATTATAATAGTGAGTTTCAGCAAATTTCACAGATATGCTTTTATTAATAAAATTTGAAATTAACAGTGCATTTTCAAATTTCCCAATTACTTTCAAAAACCACAAACATAGGTCAAAGAACAAATATTAATGGAAATTGGGAAATACACAGAACTAACTAACAATGAATATAATACACAACATTTGTGGGGTACAACGAAAATTGTACTTTTAGAGGAAAAGTTATAGCATTAAATAAATTTATAGGAAAAGAATACAAAATATTAATTAGGTCATCCAACTCAACAAAAAGAACAAAGTAAACTGAAAGAGACACACAAAAAAATAAATTAATGAAAAGAAACAAACGCTATGAAGATGAATAAAAATAAATACTAGCTCTTTAAAGGGATGAATCAAATAGGCATATACCTGGCAAAACTAATAAAGAAAAAGAAAGAACAAACATTAGGAATAGAAAAGGAGTACGGCTTCACACGGGCTTCCCCGGTGGTTCAGCAGTAAAGAACACGCCTGCCAATGTAGGAGCTGCGGGAGACTTGGGTTTGATCCCTAGATCAGGAAGATCCCCTGGAGAAGGAAACGGCAACTTACTCCAGTATTTGTGCCAGGAAAATCCCATGGACAGAGGAGCCTGGTGGGCTACAGTCCATGGGGTCCCAAAGAGTTGGACACAACTGAGTGACTGAGCACACGTGCACAACAGTTTCACATACAGCAGAGATTAAGTTATTAACAAAATATATTTGAAAGTTCAATGAAAAGGATGGCTTTTCAGAAAAATGTAACTTGTAAAAACTGACTAAAGAAGAAACAGAAAATATGAACACATTTTTAAATAATTCAATACAGTAGTTAATCTAGGATGATTAAACAATTTGATATAGTAATCTACTCATAAAGAAACTTATAATTCTATCATACCTTCAAACAAGAGATAAAATCTATTCCAGACAACAGATGGGGGGAAAAAGGCTGAGAGACAAGATTTATAAGGTTAGTACAGTCTAGACATCAAAACTGGGCAAAGACAGGACAAAACAGGAAAATTACAAGACAGGAAAACTAGAGGTCAATCTTTCTTATGAACACAGAAACAGTTTTTTAAAAGTATTAGCCAACTGCATCCAGCAAGACATTAAACAAAAAACAAAAACAAAAGTACACTAAGGACAAGTAAGATTTATTCCCCCAAATGGAAGATGGTATAGCATTAAAATCTCAATTAGCATAAGCACTGTCTTCTAGTTGATGAAGTTGCTTCCCATCAGGGTACAAATTGATAGTTCTGATCTGTTATATATGTATATTGGAGTTGAATGATTTAATCAATGGGTGGTAGTGAGAGCCAGGTTTCTTGCTACTGAAGCAAGTTACAGAAAAGCAAGAGAACATACTAAAAATGACACCTATGGTAATAGATTATAGCTGAAAATATCAGTAAGAACACACATTTAACTCAACATAGGTACAGATGATTAGATATAGAAGTAATTATAGGTACATGTATATACATGAGTTAGTAGACACACATGTATTGATATTTCTTTGCTCCACCAGCAAAGGAGCAATAAGCACACATAATATCCATACCTTGGATTCTAACATTCTTCTCCATTAACTTGGACCAGAGAATTCCCTGCAAACTTTCTTTTGCCATGTAAGGCAACATATTCATAGGTTCCTAAGATTAGAACATGGACATATTGGTGAATCCATTAAGTGGCCTAACACATTGAGACTGATGTTTAAATTGTAGCTTGTTTTAAATAACTTAAGAGTTAAAGAGGGGGTTCCCTGGTGGTCCAGTGGTTAGGACTCCACACTTCCATTGCAGGGGGCATGGGGGCTCAATCCCTAGTTGGGAA
The DNA here is from genome assembly GCF_054371585.1 of Giraffa tippelskirchi. NCBI lineage: Eukaryota > Metazoa > Chordata > Mammalia > Artiodactyla > Giraffidae > Giraffa > Giraffa tippelskirchi. Next base: position 125,752,866 of record NC_137283.1, read on the forward strand.
ACTAAGATCCCTCAAGCTGTGTAGCATGGCCAAGAGAAAAAAAAAAGTTAAATGGCCATATGTGGCTAGAGGTTGCTGTACTGGACAGCAGTTAGACAGAATATGAGCAACCTGAAAGCAGAGATCAAGTTTTAGAAATCTCTATATTCTCAGCACTTAATACATAAATATGAAAATAAAGGTGTGCTGAATAAACAAGGAAATCAACCAAAAGACCCTTAACCAAAATATATCTATATCTGTTAACTAAAGCTCATGGTTTATTCACTGGCTCTCACTCAAAAGACTACTTAGGGTTAGGGAAAAGCTCATAGGGAAGACTTCACAGAGCTGTAGTTACAATTTAATAACACAAAACTAGTTCTAAATGCTATTGGGCCCTTGTAAAAATGTATCTGAATACTCTCCTAAGGTGACAAGCTCCTGGACATCTTATTTTCTACAACTGCAAAGCAAAGTCTGGATTCAATATTTGATGGGCAAACACAAAGAAGTTGGGATAGAGAGCAAGAACTGCTACAAAAAACAGGGATACCAGATCAGACGCCTCTGCTGCTCCTTCAGTGCCTGAAAACTAGGAACTGCCTGTACTAAAATACAAACTAAGAGTCAGCAATAAGATGCTAAAGTTAATAAACACATTCCTGTAAGTCCAAGCTCACCAAGTCCAAAATCAAACCACAAAAAAAAAATCTTTCCATCAACATCTGTCACCTCCTGCATTGCTGTGTCTTTGAGTAGCATCCCTAATGATGCTTCTCTCTTTTTCTTTGTTCTTGCTAAAGAAATTTGTTTCAGCCCCCACTATAGCTACCTAGTTATCTTCCCTCTCCAAACATATGCTACCCACAATTGTTGAGTTAGTTCTTCCAAAGCAATCCTGTTCATCTCATTTCCTGCTCAAAAACTTCGTATTACTTCCCAATACTTACTGAATAAAGTCAACACAGACACTGGCACCTACATTTCTGACCATCTCACTCACTACCCCAAGATTTCCAAAATCCCAAGGTTCAGTGAAACTGGATTCCTGCGTGCAAACACACTTCCTGACACCATCTTCCCACATTTTTCAATAAGTTCACAAGCAAGACTGGGTTTGAATACCCACAGAATAGAATGTGAGAACTGAGGTTTTAGAAAGTCTGGTGAAATACTTGGACTTCTTCAACCATAGAATGAGGGAACCACTAAAAGCTTTTAAGGCCAAGAAATATAATGATCAAATCTGCATTTCAAAGAAAAAAAATCTGCATTTCAGACATTCAACTCTAGCAAGAAGAGTACTGAAAATATTAGTAGTGAGGCAGATAGCAAAGGCTATTATACAGGAGACAATGAGGGGTGACTAAGTTATTAACAGTGGAAATAAAGATTAGAAGCAGACCTCAGAGATTTCAGTGACAGAATCAAAAAGATTTAAGGAAAAATGTATTCAAGTATCGGGCTTCCCAGATGGAGCTAGTGGTAAAGATCCCCGCCTGCCAATGCAGGAGATATAAGAGACATGGGTTCAATCCCTGGGTCAGGAAGATACCCGGGAGTAGAAAATGGCAATCCACTCCAGTATTCTTTCCTGGAGAGTCCCACGGACAGAAGAGCCTGGTGGGCTACAGTCCACAGGGTCGCAAAGAGTCGGACACGACTGAATCAACTTAGCATGCACGCACCTATTCAAGTACCCAATATTGCCCGTTTCAAAACCACAGCCTGAGTTGTCTTTTCAAAATGCAAATATGATCATGTTCCCTCCTTTGCTTAAAACTCTTCAGTGCTTCCAGCTGATTCTAGGTTAGAAAACAAATTTGTCACAGTTCTGCTTACAAAGCCCTGAGTGAGCCAGCCTCTGCCCACTCCTCTAAGTGTTGTGTGCTGTGTGCTCAGTCGCTTCAGCCATGTCTGACTCTGTGAGACCCTATGGACTGCAGCCTGCCAGGCTCCTCTGTCCCTAGGATTCCCCAGGCAAGAATACTGGAGTAGGTTGCCATTCCCTTCTCCAGGGGATCTTTCTGACCCAGAGAGCGAACGAGAGTCTCCTGCACTGCAGGCGGATTCTTTACCACTGAGCCACTAGGGAAGCTGCAGTGTTAGTCTGCATCATTCTCCCCCATTCTCCAGGAATCTCTGCTCTGATCATAAGGGCCCTCCTTCAGCTCCTGGAACACAGTCTGTTCCTCCCACCACAGGGCCTCAGCAGGGAGTGCTCTTTTCTCACTGCCCTCCTTCACTCAGTTCCTCTTTGATACTGTGGCTTAAGGGCTTCCCCAGTGGCTCAGCAGTAAAGAATCCACCTGCAATGCAAGAGATGCAGGAGACTCCTGACAGCCTATACTCCAAACCCAACCTAGGTCTCCTGCATTGCCGGTAGATATTCACTGTCGAAATCACCAGGGAAGCCCCTGTTAAATTTAACCATCTGTTAAATATTCTTATAACACTGTGTCCTTTCTCTACATGGCCTCTTTTCAGTTTATGATTACATTTTTGTGGGATTCCTAAAGAAATATCTGTCTCATCCACTAGACTATACGCTCCACCAAGACCAGGCCCTGGTCTGTTCTGTTTACCCTTGTATCCCAGGTCTCAGCACAGAGCCTGACAGGTTGGTAGGTAATAAAAAAAATATTTGCTGAAATAATCAAAATCCCAATTTGCTAAAGACAACTCTTCAGTTCCTAGCTTCAATAACAAGGTAGTCATGCTTTTAACTGAAATGGAGAACCAAAGAAGACATGTTGAATTATGTGTAGGACATTCAGGACAAGATGTCTAAACTGACAGTATATAGCACAGAAGACAAGACATAATTGTTACTATTTATAATAGCCAAGACATAGAAACAATCTAAATGTCCATTGACAAGTGAATGGATAAAAAAGATGTGGTATACATACACAATGGAATACTACTCAGCCATAAAAAGAATGAAATATTGCTATCTTCAGCAACATGGCTAGCCCAAGAGATTGTTATATTGAGTAAAGTAAGTCAGAAAGAGTAAGACAAATACCAAATGAGATCATTTACATGTTGAATCTAAAATATGACACAAATGAACTTATTCACAAAACAGAAAGATTCACAGACACAGAAAACAAGTTTATAGTTATCAAACGGGAAAAGGAGTGTGAGGAAGGGATAAATCAGGAGTTTGGGTTAGCAGATACAAACTACTATATATGAAATAGATAAACCATAAGGTCCTATAGCACAGCACACTATATTCAATATCCTGTAATGAATCATAATGAAAAATAACATGAAAGAGAATATATAGAGTATATATATAAGAAAAGAGTATATAAAACTGAATCACTTTGCTGTATACCAGAAACTAACACAACATTGTAAAGCAACTATACTTCATCAATTAAAAAGATACAACCGCTACAAGTGAGATTACTCTTGAAGTTACAAAGACCAGTGATTCTCTTGAAAAGGAAGACAGGAAACAGAAAAGGAGGAATTATGTATCCGTATCTCTTGGGAAGAAGGATTTTTCACATTTCCTCTCATCTGTCTCCAAATGAGTGTCTCAGTATACAATGAGAATTGTTTCTGATAGGAGAGTTGCACCAAAGTGTAAAGGCAAACTTTTTAAAGTTGAGAACCATGATGATGAAAGCAAAGAGTTGCAAGCTCACTCATAATCTTTTGAGGAACAATCCCAGTGAATTCAGATGTGAAAGCAAAGCAGATGAGGGAAGGATCACCTAGACTTTTGTGATAGGATGTCTTTAAGAGACAGTCTGAAGGAGGTTTCCTTTAAGAAAAAAAAAAATGAGGGAATGAAATAAACATTTGTAGAGAAAAACAAAAATATCTGTAGACAAAGAGTCAGGGGAGAGGGAAAGGGTATTTTTAGGCTCACAAGAAAGGCTTAATCTAATATAGCAAGATCCCTAAAATGATGTAAGGGGAAAAGAGTAACAAACACCATATATATTGTACCCTATGTGCCAGCCACTGATCTAAATGCTCTTAAATACATTATTAATGTATCTCAAATCCTCCCAAAGTCCTATGAGGTACAAACTATTATTTTTCCCAATTTACAGATGCAGAAATAGATAAGAGAAACTCGCCTCAAGGTCCAACAGCTGTTAAAGGGAGACCTGGGATTAGAATCTGCTGCTAAGTCGCTTCAGTCGTGTCCGACTCTGTGCGACCCCATAGACGGCAGCCCACCAGGCTCCCCCGTCCCTGGGATTCTCCAGGCAAGAATACCGGAGTGGGGTGCCATTGCCTTCTCCGGGATTAGAACCTAGCTGTCTCTAAAGCCAGATGACAAAACCAAGAATATTCATTAGAGAGAAGAATGCAAAAAAAATTTTAAATGGGTGATCTCTTGCAAAATGGCAAGAAACGCTGGAACTAATTGGGTTAGGGGGATTCTTCCCCTGAAGGCCTCTGTCCCTCCTCAATCAAAAGAGCCCCGAGTGAGATGCGGGAGGAGCCTTCAAGACAGACAAGGTTTGGAGCTAGAGCTGTAAAGAATGGGAAAGAGCAGGGAAGCATCAGAATCAATGGCAAGTTGATGTCTGAAGCGCAAATCTTGAGACTCTACAAATTATACATTCACATCTGATTTAGGGTCTACTCTGTGTTAGGAAAGATTCTCATACCTGAGAGATTAAGGTAAACAACTTCTCTGGGTATAACAGTGGCCGAAACAAACTACATCAATGATCACCAGACACAGCAAAGACCCATTCCTCCAGAGAATCGCATCCGAACGAGTACATTCCAAGGAGAGATAGGTTTTTTGGGGGAGGGGAAGGAAGACTGGTCGAAAGGACAATTCCAAGGAGAGATAGGTTTTGGAGGGGAGGGGCAGGAAGAGTGGTCGAAAGGACAATTCCTACCCGCGCTAGTCCTCGCCCCCCCCCCCCGCCCCTCCGCCTCCCGAATTCTCCCGAAGGACCACAGAGGGATCTGGAGTGAAAGCCCAGAAGCTGCATCCGAGGAACGCGGCTTCCTGGGGGCCCCGGCCATCAGACGCACGCCAACCCCCACCGATTCCGCTGCTCCCTTCAACTCCCTGGCTCCCCAGACGCAGTCAGCCTCCGCTGAGGGGACTACCGCCCCATGCAAACTCTTCCCAGAAGCTCCGCGCAGACCGGACCCCCAACAAGAACTTACCCGCCCCGCCTGGACCAAAGCAGCCTGGGATCCTCTCTGGGCAGCCTGGTCTCCCTGGCGTCTCCACCAATGCCAGCTCGCTATTAGGACCCGGAGGCGGGACTGAGCGCCCACGGCCAATCGGATCGGACGCAAAGCACGTCCTCGGCGCACATTAATAGTTCCCGCCTTTGGGAGGGATTAAAAAAAACACGGTTGGCGCCAAACTCGCGTGTTTGAGGCAAAGGGGCGGGGCCTGCCCTGGCGGGGAAGAAGGGGCGGGGCTTCGTTACGGAAGGGGCAGAACCTTGGCTGAGGTAGGGCGGGGTCTGGGAGCTCTTTAATGAAAGGGAAAAGTAATCGCTGAGACTGACTGAAGTCGCTCAGTCGCGTCCGACTCTTTGCGACCCCATGGACTGTAGTCTACCAGGCTCCTTCGTCCGTGGGATTTTTCCAGGCAAGAATACTGGAGTGGGTTGCCATTTCCTTCTCCAGGAGATCTTCCTGAGAAGGCACTGTCATTTACTTAGTTCTTTGTTCTGTTAATTCGACTAATTTATTTAGTTCTTTGTTCAGTTAATTCGACTGATTGCCATACGCGTGCTAGACAGGTGCTGGGCGCTGAAGTGATGACGATGAGTAAGCCCTGTTGTGCACTTCCCTCAGATGCTTGACTGAAGGATAAGCAGTTTACCCCTGGGAGTTGGTATCGAGGGGATACCAGTCAAGTGGGATGGGAGAGAGAGGAGTGCTTTTTAGAGTCAGGCTACCAGAATCATCTCTTAGAACTTGCGGGCATCAGAGGCACCTGTAGGGTCTAACCCCCAGAGGCTGGCCTTGAGCCATTAACCGGTGGGGAAATAAAGCCAGCTTCCGCTGCTACCTCATCTAGAGGTATGATCTTGACCCCTAGTCCTTTCCTCCTGTTTGTCCATTTTAACAACTTGCGACTGTCATTAACAATTTATTGTATCTTTTAAAGTTTTTCAAAAAGTCCTCATTTGGGTGAATATGTTTTGGAAGAATATTGGTTTCCTAGATTCTCCCCCAACCACCGTTGCTTCTGAAGAGAAATTAGCCAGGTAGCTTTCCAGGTAGTGGAAACTGCGAGGGTAGAGGGGGTGCAATCACAAGGCATATGACGTTGCTGGAGCATAAAGGGTGAGGTGAGGCTGGAGAGAGAGGCTTGGGTCAGACCTTGAAGCCCCATAAGAACTTGTCGAAGAGCTTGGAATTTACTTTTAAAGATGAGGCATGGGCAGGACACCAAAAGTTTTTAAGCTTGGGGTGCTGGTGATCTGATTTACATTCAGATGCTCTGTTGGCCTTGAGAAGGAGGATTTTGAGGTGCGGTTGCAGTGATCCAGAGAAGATGAGGGAGATGGCAGGTAGCCTAGGGAATTGATTTTAGACAATTTAGGAGATGAAAGTGATAAAACATAGCAACTGATTGAATACTGGTTTTCAGCATGAGTACTTAATGATGGCAATCATCAAAAAAAATTATTGAGAACACAGCATATGGGCCTCAAAAATACAGGTTTCCAGCAAAATTATCTTCCAAAAAAGAATAACCTTATAATTTAAGCCTTACAAAGTCTCTCCATGTTACTGATACTCTCTTAAATACTTTACATTGAACAGAAAGTAGTATTTGGTTTAAAAATATTTGCTTGGGGAATTCCCTGGTGGTCCAGTGGTTAGAACTCTGTGCTTTCACTGCTATGGCTTGGGTTTATTCCCTGGTCAGGGAAGTAACTAAGATCTTGCAACTAAGATTCTGCAAGCCCTGTCAAGAAAGGTGCTGTTGGGAGGTGGGAGGTGGAAACTACCTGTAAAAATATTTGCTTCAAAAGACCTCATTGCCAGTTTGGTAAACTTACAGAAGCCAACTGAAGAAATCAATATTTTTCTTAGCGAAATGGAGTAGTGTAAAACAGTTATATCCTTTATGGAGTCTGAACTCACGATTGCAAATCTTGCTAAAGTAAAAGCAATTTCTGAAGAAGATGTTTATGTAACTAGGAGATACAGTGTTAAGGGGGATAAAAGTACAATAAAAGAATTAGAAAAAATATACATATATTTTGCTTGTTTTCACATAGCAACACTTGAAAGATAAATTAGAACCTAATAAAAAAGGTACCATACGGAAACTGAAGCCACCATTTAAGTATTTTTACTAAATAAAGAATTATTTCCACATAAAAATATTAAATGGTGGCTTCAGGTACCGTATGGTACCTTTTTTTATTAGGTTCTAATTAATCCTTCAAGTGTTGTTATGCAAAAACAAGCAAAATATATGTATGGAAATATGCATGGCTCTTCTTCCTTTTTTTAAATTACGGTTTCATTGAGATATAATTCACATACCATATATTTTACCTATTTAACGTGTTAAGTTTGCCTTTTTATAAGCTTTTACTTTTAAACTATAGAAGAGTTTCATATATTAAAAGATTGAGTTAAATCAGGAAGAAAAAACATTAAAATGAAAAATAAATCTAAATAATGAAATTATGTAAACAAGAGAAATATAACCACATAGACAAAACAAATATTTTAAGTGACATATTAATACAGTGCTCTGACTGTATATCATAAGTGGGATATATTTCTAAGGACAAAAAGAACTGCAAAGAAATCTTATAACTCATGCAGTAGTTTTATTGTTAGTATTACTGTTGTAATTTTGAAACTATTTTTGTATCTTGTGGAATAAAGAAATATGTAATATTTTAATATTTTTAGGAATTAAGATATTTATTGAAAGAGAAAGGAGATCCAAGGATAAAATCAAAAATATTAGGGGTGAAATCTTATACTATTTTACATGAATTGGAAATGTCAGCATGAACTCATGATTTTTTAAAATACATATTCCTTGTTTCTGTTCCTTAAAGGGTTTGGAAGCAATGATAACCTCGATTGCAATATGTCATGAACACACCTAAGACTTAGACTCCTTGTAGTCTGAACAGGTCAGCACCTAAGGGCAGAGAGGAGGATGAAGAAGGAGAGAAGGAGGGGGAATCTATCCAAAGGAACAAGTGCAAGATACTCAGTATCCTGAATGTGGCTAAGAGGCTAGGCTTAACATTTCCAGTGTTAGCATTATATATAGTTTTAAAAAACTCTGTTACTCAAATAATTCAAATGAAAGTGCTCTGGAAAATTCTGTTAGAAATATCAAAAAGTGCATCAGCTGCGGTAAATAAAGATGACTGGAAATTATTTGCCACTCCTCCATTGAGAAATGAAGCCTAATTTCCAGTCCCTTGAGTCTGGGCTGGCTTTAGCGACTTGCTTGACCATAGGATGCAAGGTCAGGGATGTTTTAGGACCTTGCAGTTTCTATCAAGGCTTCTTGGAGATCTCTCTTTTCTTAACCTCAAATTGTCATGTAAGCATTCCAGCTTAAAGTTCCAGCTGAGCTCAGCCTTCCAGCCATCCCTGCCAGGATACAAGATGTGTGAGTGAACCTATCTTGGACCCACCAGATTAGGCCATTGACTAGCTCAATACAACTGAATGCCCTCAGTCAATATCCCATGGAAGAGAAGAATTGCCAGCAGAGCCCTGCTCAAATTCCTGAACATCCCTATTATAAAGTATTGGTGGCACTAGTCACTGGTAAAAAACCTGCCTTCCCATGCAGGAGATATGGGTTTAATCCCTGGGTCGGGAAGATCTCCTGAAGGAGGGCATGGCAACCACTCCAGTATTCTTGCTTGGAGAATCCCATGGACAGAGGAGTCTGGCAGGCTACAATCCATAGGACTGCAAAGAGTCAGACACGACTGAAGTGACTTAGCTCACACACACATAAAATAGTTGGTGTTTTAAGTCAGTATAATTTAAGGTAATACTTTGTTACAAAGAATTAGATTACTGGAACAGTTATGGCAACGACAGAACAAAACTGCAGAGTTTTATTAAAATTGTTACATGAAATATGAGAATGGAAGGCCAGAGAAAGACTTTAATATTTGATGAATTTAAATTAATAATTGCTCCCATTTACAGCATGTAGTTAAATTCCTTTCAGTATTTTAAACCCCATTTGTAAATATAATGCATTTGATCTGTTTTTTAAACACTTCATACTTGTAGGACGAACACAAAAACTGACAATTAAAACATTCGTAAGGGCTACCGAGTTTAAGCTCATACTACTCTGCCACATGACAAGCCAATAATCAAGAGACTAGTTGTTAGGGCAAAGTATAACAACTTTATTTGGAAAGCCAGCAGACAGAGAAGATGGTGAACTCATGCCTCAAAGAACCATCTTCCGAGTTTAGAATTCAGTCTCCTTTTATACTAAAAGGAGAGAGAGTAAAGTCAAACACTTCCTGTTTCCCATCAGCCTCTGGAGGGGAAGTGATAATTTCTTCTTCTCTATAGTCATTCAAAAGTAGGCCTGGTCAGGATGTTTCCTATGAGCTAAACAACAGTATTTTAGCTTAATTCTCATTACCTGGAAGCAGGGTTCCCAGAGATGGACCATTATGTATAATTTAAACTTACAGACAACATCTCTTTTATGATTAACTTGTAATAGAATACAAAAGATTCTTCCGTATTACATAAGTCTCTAAACATGTAGTGAAACCTCAAGTTCTTTCAAACATACTTTTCAGTTCAGTTCAGTTGCTCAGTCATGTCCGACTCTTTGCAACCCCATGGACTGCAGCACGCCAGGCCTCCCTGCCCATCACCAACTCCCGGAGTTCACCCAAACCCACGTCCATTGAGTTGGTGATGCCATCCAACCATCTCATCCTCTGTCGTCCCCTTCTCCTCCTGCCCTCAATCTTTCCCAGGGTCTTTTCAAATGAGTCAGCTCTTTGCATCAGGTGGCCAACGTATTGGAGTTTCAGCTTCAACATCAGTCCTTCTAAGGAACACTCAGGACTGATCTCCTTTAGGATGGACTGGTTGGATCTCCTTGCAGTCCAAGGGACTCTCAAGCGTCTTCTCCAACACCACAGTTCAAAGGCATCAATTCTTCCGTGCTCAGCTTTCTTTATAGTCCAACTCTCACATCCATACATGACCACTGGAAAAACCACAGCCTTGACTAGATGGACCTTTGTTGACAAAGTGATGTCTCTGCTTTTTAAAATGCTGTCTAGGTTGGTCATAACTTTCCTTCCAAGGAGTAAGCAAGCGTCTTTTAATTTCATGGCTGCAATCACCATCTGCAGTGATTTTGAAGCCCCAAAAAATAAAGTCAGCCACTGTTTCCACTGTTTCCCCATCTATTTGCCATGAAGTGATGGGACTGGATGCCATGATCTTAGTTTTCTGAATGTTGAGCTTTAAGCCAACTTTTTCACTCTCCTCTTTCACTTTCATCACATTGGTCAATGTCTTTGTCTTTTCAACTTAAAATCAAAGGTCTACGAATATGGTAAACTTATCTGCATTTCAAAGTAACATATCCACCCAGAACAGGAAAAAAGATCTAATCCAGGGAAACTTGGAACACAGTGCATTCATGTCCAGTCACTCAGTCATGTCCAACTCTTTGTGACCTAATAGACTGTACCCTGCCAAGCTCCTCATTCCATGGGATTCTCCACAAGAATACTGGAGTGGGTTGCCATTTCCTCCTCCATGGGACCTTCACAACCCAGGGATCAGAACCCCACCTCCTGCATTGGCAGGCAATTCTTTACCATTGAGCCACCTGAGAAGACCTTGGAACACAGTATTTTGACATGTATCCTCAATTTTAAAGAAAAAAGCAAATAAACAAATGATGGCATTTGTATCTATCAGAGTAACCACCACACAGGGGAAGATAATGAAATATTTCTATCACCCTAGGAAGTTCCCTTAGGCCCTTCTCAGTCAATACCCCCAAAAGCAACCACTGGTCTGACTTTGTCATTATTTTGGCTTGTTCATGAATGAATTTGACATAAACGCACTTTTAATTTTATGTACTCTTCTACTCCACTCTTCACAGTGCCTTCAGAATATTCAGTGTCCTATATACCATACTTAATTTCATCCCCATGTCAATGAAAATAATCAACAATCTATAATAAGAATAGGAACAAGTTTTATTTCAGCCAAACTAAGGACTAGCCCAGAAGCCAGTTTCCCAGATTACTCTGTGAAGCTGCTCCAGAGAAGCATGGGTTCCAGCACAGTTTTACATCTTGTCAAAACAAAGACCATTAAATAAGACAGGGTTACAGTTCTTCAAGGTTTAAAACACACACACACACACATACACACACACATCAGCAAATACATGAGAGTCTGCATGGCAGAGTTACATTTCTGCAAGGTTTAAAACACACACACACATTACATTTCTTCAAGGTTTAAAACACACACACACATTACATTTCTTCAAGGTTTAAAACACACACACACACACACACACACACACACACACACACCAGCAAGTATATGAGAGTCCACGTGACCTTAGCACCTAGAGAAAGAAGTCTTACCATCAAAGTAGGACCAGCATTAGCGTCCCAGAAAGAGAGGCATTTAATCTTTATTTTTAACATGGACATTCTTTACTTCTTCTCAGTGTACTCTTCGCTTTAATAATTGAAGCACATATACAATTTATGTTTGATAGGCCACAAAGAGGCTATTTTCCTTAACATAAAATTCACCTTAACTCATGTATAACCCAAAATGACTTTTCTATATCTCAACAGATGAAAGTTTCTTTTACCACCCCTCTTAACACTTACATCCAATACTTATAATAAGACTGCTGCAAGGGCCATCTATGCTTGTTACACCTGTGTGTGAATTTGTATAGGCCAACCGTCTAAAAGGGGAGTTGATGGATTAGAGGGGGTAAATCTGCTTTTCATTCCTAGCTGATCTTTTTGCCTGCTGAGGCAGAAGGAGGCATGGCGGGCTGAGGATCGTAGGCACACGGCCCTAGGGGCCCCCTAGCTTCTCCTGAATTGCTGTTACACCACTCTTTGCCTCCGGATCTCCCATCACTATAACCGTTAGCCTCCACCAGCAAAAGCTTTCTGCTAGAGTCTATGCCGGAACTGTATAGATACTGACGCCCCGAGTTTCCGGTGCCGAGGAGGCGGGGCCGCGATCGCCGGTCGGCGCGGTCGCGGACTGATGATGCAGAGCGCCGCGTGCTCCCCTCACGTGTGCTGCCGCCGCTCTCTAGTTACTCGCGGAGCGGCAGCCGCCGCTTTCACTGGAGACGTAGTTGGTAGCAGTTCCGGCGGGGTGACCTTAGCGGCTCTGGGGTTCTTAGCGCGAAGCAAGGAGCGCCGGTGGCCTCCCGGGGCGGGGGACCCGTGATCATGGAGCACCTCTTGCTGGAGGTGGCGGCCGCGCCGCTGCGGTTAATCGCTGCCAAGAACGAGAAGAGCCGCAGCGAGCTGGGCAGGTTCTTGGTCAAGCAGGTAAGAGAAGGAGAGGGAGGGAAAGAGTTGGGCCGCCCCCACCAACCGCCTGGCGCGTGCCCCATGGCCCTGCGCGAAGACGCAGGGGACCGGAGAGCGTCGTCTTGTCTCTCTGGCCCCTTCCCCAAGGCTGGCCAGTGGGGGAGGCGTCCGCGCGCATTTGAGGAGGCTGGAAGGAGCCTTTTGTTTTTCTATGGGAGTCTTCCCTTCTCTCCACCAATTTATTCCCTTGCAGCACCCTGGCTGCGTGCGCCAGACGTGACCTTCAGAGAGAAACGTGGTTTTTTGTTTTTCTAATTGAGGTTGCATGTTTGCCCTTTTGACATTTGTATTACTTAAGCGTGCTGAGTCCAGCCACCTCTGTTAGCTTGGGTGGATGTTTCCTTTCTGCCTTTTCTGACTTTCCTGCCCACTGACAAGTATTGATTGTATTCCTGCTGGGAGTAAGACGCAGTGTGGTACTTTGCGGATACAGATAAATTCGGTATAGTCTCTGACCCCCAAGGTATTTCGTGTCTATTTTTGGAGACGTTCATCAACACAGAATACAACTGATGGGCCAAGCGAGACAGCAAGGGCATAATTCGTAAGCCATAGGAATTATTAATTAGTTTTCTGGAAAATGGGTGCTCTGTCCTTTTAAGAACCTTCTCTCGTTGACCACTCGCTATCTGAGTTGAGGATCCTTATCACGCATTTTTTCACCTGGCATTTTAACTTTATATTTTATGCTTCCCCGCTACACCTGTGAGCTTGAAAGTAGGGGGAAAATTTTTTTTTTTTCTAACTCCGGTATCTAGAACGTATATATCCTATTGCTAAGGAAGCAACAGCAGTTTTTCGGGTCTGGAGAGGCCGGGAGCTAACGGGAGAGGCATGTCTGTTTGATGACAAATTGAACGTGTAATAGCAAAGGGGAGGGAGGAGTGGAAGATATGCCTGGAGTTATCTGGCCTGTGATTTCCCCCAAGGAAGGGATGATTAACATTAACAGAGAGGTCTGGAAAGAAAAACTGAATTTTGATTGGCTGGACTAATGAAAAAATCAATTTATATGAGCTGAGCTTGTGGTGACAGGCTCCTGAACTATGTATTATGGCTAGAAGTATTTTTCTGTAAGTGGGCTTGCATTTAGAGCAGAGGTTCTGAAGCTGGGGATCATGGACCACTGACAGCAGGAGGTTTATTTATGGTTCTTCACAGTAATTGGACAGAAAATTAGTGCTTATGCATTGGGAGTAAAATGAGGAAATGCTTCACAGCCTTTTAAAAAAAGAGAATCTGAGATTTTGAAGTGTGGGAACCACTCAGGTAGATTCTGAGACTGTATATAGTAATGTTGAGGGACTTGAAAGCTACTAGAAAGTTCAATTGAATTAAGAAGATCCCGGCCACCTGTACTTTCCATTTGTCTCTCCTCAGTCTCAGATTCTATCCAATCTGAGAAATGTCTTTCAGGTTTGCTCCTTTCTATTTTCAGTTATGATTTCAAGCCTTTCACTCAGAGAAGAGTTGATTGTGTTGCCATCCTATTTTTCTCCTATTTCGGGAAACAGTGATTTTTACTGGAGAGCAAAGACCTTCTTTTCCACCACTGAACCTCATGATTTTAGTTCCCCTGCCAGAGATTGAACCTGCCTGGACAGTGAAAGCATGGAGTCCTAACCACTAGACCACCAGGGAACTCCCAGCAAAGATTTTGAAACCTTACTTCTCATGGAGTTTGGGATCTGAAGTAAATTTTTAGGATGTGCTTCCTTTGTTCTTCATCTCAGCTGGTGACACCCCGTCTCTCTGTCCAGTCCCTTGTGACAGAAAACTGAGTGTTCTCAACTCTTTCGCTCCTTTTCCGTCACATATAGACAAGTCCTCCTGATTTTCCTTCCTTGTTATTGAATCTGTGTCTTTCTCTTCATCCTTAGTACTACTAGCATCCTACAGTTCTGACTCTTAATTCCAGCACGGGGGGTTTCTTTCTAGCACTACCGAGCAATTCTCAGACACCAGCTAGTGTCCTACAATTTAACTCAATTCTGATGCTGTTTACCGGCAGAAAGCGTCAGTTCCTTCAGAGTAAAGGCTTAGCCCTAAAAGACTTCTACCACCCTCACCTGCTTTTCTGACCAGCTGGCCTATAAATTGGGGGTTCCAAGAAATTCTTTCTTGGGTTTGATTAATTTGCTAGAGCAGCTCACAAAACTTGGAGAAATATTTCACTTTTTAGGACAGCCAACCCTGAAGCTCTCCTAACCATATTCTTTGGGGTTTTTATGAAAGCTTCCTTCACAGGCACAATTGATTAAATCTCTGGCCATTGGTGATTCAGCTCTTAATCTCTAGCCCCTCTGCCCTCCTCAGAGGTCAAGGCATGGGGATGAAAGTTCTAATCCTCTAATCACATGATTGGCTCCCAGCTTAGCCACTTTCCAAAATTCACTGCGTTACTGTAGCATACTTCTCTCATCACAGGAAATTCACAGAGTTTTAGGTACTTGGACAGGTGTGGGGTTTTGAAGACTAAGTGTGTTTTTTTGTTTGTTTTTTTTTTACTATAAATCACAGAATCACATCTTATGTCCTTGATCACTCTCTATGTTGAGGAAGAGCAGAGTGCTTGAGAGCATGTGTGGGTAGTGAGACTGAAGGATTCTTTTTTTGGTTTTGTGTTTTGGCAATGCATGTGGCATGCGGGATCTTAGTTCCCCTACCAGGGACTGAACCCACTCCCTTACAGTGAAAGCACAGACTCTTGACCACTGGACCATCAGGGAAGTCCTCTTCTCTTTCCTTATTGTTGTTGTTTACTCACTAAGTTGTGTCTAACCCTTCTGCAACCCCGTGGACAGTCGTAGCCCACCAGACTCCTCTGTCCATGGGATTTCCCAAGCAAGAATACTGAAGTGTGTTACCATTGTTTTTGGGGCCTCCTGCAAATTGCTCGACTCTCTTAAGTCTAAGTTTCGTGATATGTATTACGTGTGATAGTTGCTAAATAGTTACAGAGTAGTTAAAAGCAGAGATTCTGGAGCCTGTGATGTGATTCCTGGTTCTACTCTCAGCTTTATGACATTATCCTTTTTTTTATTTTTCAGTTTCCTTGTCTGTAAAATGGGGATAATGTTACTTACTTCATGGGTTGCTATGAGAGTTAGGTGCCTAGGGTAGAGTAAGTGTTGTCTATAAAAGTGGTTGCTGTTATTATTGCTATAAATAAGATTGTGAAATCTAGATGTTGCATTTGAGGAGCTTACCACAGTGCCTGACTCACAGAAAGTAATCAATACTTGTGAGCTAGAATTAGAACTTTTTAAAGACAGCTTTGAGATATCATTCATATGCCATATAATTCATCCATTTAAGTGTACAGTTCAGTGGCTTTTGCTCTGTTCACAGGTATGTGCAACTGTCAACACAGTCCACTTTTGAGCATTTCTGTTACTTCAAAAAGAAGCCCCTATTCCTTTTAGCTATTATCTCCCACCTTATTCTGGCCATTTAATGTAAGTTATCATTAATAAGACAAATCTGAATCTATCACTATTCAGTCTAAAAGCTCTCCATTATCTCCAGAATCAAAATCTAAACTTTCTGAGATAGCATATGAATTTTTTTTTAATTTTTAAAAGAAACTTTATTTTCTGTTAATCTTATTTCCATTTTCTTTTTTGAAGTGCTTTTTTTCCCCCTGCCTGGTGACTCTCAACTGGGGGAATTTTACTCTCTGGGGCAAATATAGAGACTTTTAAAGATTTTCACAACCTGTGATGGGGATATTACTGGCATGTAGAGCATAAAGGCCAGGGATGCTGCTAAACATCTTTTAATACTCAGGGTAGCCTTCACAGCAAGGAACGTATCCAGCCCTAAATGTCAGTATTTCAGAATTAAGAAAGAAACCTAAATATGCATGCATCTAATAACAAAATACATGAATCAGAAAGTGATAGAAAAGGAAAAATAGACAATCACAGTTATAATTGGAGAATTTTAATACTCTAACCTCAATTCTTGAGAGTACAAATACGGAAAATCAGCAAGGATACAGAATACCTGAACACTATCAACAAACCTGACCTAATTGGCATTATAGGATACTGTGCCCAATATTTCCAGAATATATGCTCTGTACATCTGAAACATTCACCAAGATAGATCATAAGATGGGCCATTAAACAAATCTCAAGAAATGTAGAAGAATTGAAATCGTAAAAGGCATATTCAGTTATCTCAATGAGATGAAATTAGCAAGGGAAACCCTCAAAATAATGCTGGGAAAAATCCCTCAGTTCAGTTCAGTCCAGTCATTCATTCCTGTCCATCTCTTTGCCCAACCCCATGGACTGCAGCACGGAAGGCTTCCCTGTCCATCACCAACTCCCAGAGTTTGCTCATACTCACGTCCATCGAGTCGATGATGCCGATCCTCTGTCGTCCCCTTCTCCTCCCACCTTCAGTCTTTCCCAGCATCAGAGTCTTTTCCAGTGAGTCAGTTCATCGCATCAGGTGGCCGAAGTGTTGGAGTTTCAGCTTCACCATCAGTCCTTCCAGTGAGTATTCAGGACTGATTTCCTTTGGGATGGACTGGCTGAATCTCCTTGCTGTCCAAGGGACTCTTAAGAGCCTTCTCCAACACTACAGTTCAAAAGCATCAATTCTTCAGCACTTAGTTTTCTTTATAGTCCAACTCGCACATCCATACATGACTACTGGAAAAACCATAGCTTTGACTAGACGGACCTTTGTTGGCAAAGTAATGTCTCTGCTTTTTAAAATGCTGTCTAGGTTGGTCATAACTTTTCTTGCAAGGAGCAAGCTGCTTTTAATTTCATGGCTGCAGTCACTATCTGCAGTGATTTTGGAGCCCCCAAAATAAAGTCTCTCACTGTTTCCATTATTTCCCATCTATTTGCCATGAAGTGATGGGACCGGATGCCATGATCTTAGTTTTCTGAATGTTGAGTTTTAAGCCAACTTTTTCACTCTCCTCTTTCACTTTCATCAAGAGGCTCTTTAGTTCCTCTTCACTTTCTGCCGTAAGGGTGGTGTCATCTGCATATCTGAGGTTATTGATATTTCTCTCGGCAGTCTAGATTCCAGCTTGTGCTTCATCCAGCCTGGCATTTCACATGATGTACTCTGCATATAAGTTAAATAATATGTTAAATAAGTTAAATAAGGAAAAAATCCCTAAATGTTAGAAATTAAGTAAGAAAATTTAAAGAAGCTTATGATCAGAGAAGAAATTTCTGGGAGAATCAAAAATTTTGAACTGTATTATAATTTAAACAATTTGTGGATTTTAGCTACAATTAGAAGGAAATTCATAACGTGAAATATATGAATATAAGAAAAACATGGTTTGAAATTAATGATATTTCTTACACTTCCACCTTGTGAAATATAAAAAAAGAGGAAATTACATTCAAAATAAATAGAGGGAAGAAAATAATAAAGCTAACAGCAGGAGTGAATGAAATAGGAAATGAATAAACTGTATAGCAAGCCATTGAAACCAGAAGTTGATTCTTTGAAAAGATTGACCAAGAATAAAAGTGAAAAATCCAAATTATTAAGAATGGAAGAAGGCCACAATTACAGATTTTAAAAAGAATAGAAAGATAAGTGACTAATATGAAAAGTGTTATGCTAATATATTAGACAATTTAGATGATAAGGGCGTTGGAGGAATGCCAACTAACAAAGCTCATTCAGGAAACAGACAAAAACGAAGTGTGATTAGAACAGAACTTCTTCAAGCTGATATAGAGGATATACAGAAACCATCATGGTTAATACAGGGACAACCCTATTTAAAAATGGGTAAAAGATTTGAACAAATTACATCACAGAAGATAAATGAGTGGCTGTTAGACACTTTATACTATATGCCACTCCACCTCCACTAGAATGGCTAAAATTAAGACTGATAGTACTGTGTATTTGTGAATTTATATAGCAGCTGAAGCACTTAGACATTGCTGGTGGGGATGTGAAATGGTACAAATACTTTGGAAAACAACTTCTGTTAAACATTGAGTGTCTGACTCTTTGTGACCCTGTGGACTGTAGCCCACCAGGCTCCTCTGATCACGAAGTTCTCCAGGACAGAATACTGGAGTGGGTAGCCTTTCCTTTCTCCAGGGGATCTTCCCGACCCAGGGATTAAACCCAGGTCTCCTGTATTGCAGGCAGATTCTTTACCGTTTGAGCCACCAGGGAAGCCCAAGAAGTTTCTTAAAATTTCTTTAAAATTAAAAATCAAAGTTTAGACAATTCCCTGGTGTTTCAGTGGTTAGGGCTCTGTGTTTTCACTGCTGAGGGCCAAGGTTCAATCCCTGACTGGGGACTAAGATCCTCCTTGCCACATGGCATGGCCGAAAAATAAAAGTCATGAAAATATGTCCGTAAATCTTTTGTACATGAATGTTCATGGTAGCTTTATTGATGATAGGTGGAAACAGTGCAAATATCTATCAACATGTGAATGGATAAACAAGTTGTGGTACAGTAAAAAAACTAGTAAGAAATAAAATGGAATAAGTTATTAATACTACATACAAGAACAGTGTTGGAACTTTGGAAAAAGTTACTGTATTTTTGAATATGGTATTTAGGTTGTGTTCCAGCTGTACTCTTAAAGATAACCATTTAGTATCAAACTCTTTAGGCTGTAAATTCATAGCATTGGGCTTGGTGGGTCAGAGGGTATGCCCCTCAGGTAATTTAAACTCACTGTCACATTGCCTGGCAAGGGTTGTGCAGGACTGCTTACAGACTAGCAATATGAGACATTCTTCATACTTTTCAGTTTTCCTTTTTATGTTCATGGACATTCTGGTCCCAAACAATAGAATTTTGTGGTTTATTTCATCTTGTATATCAAAGGGTGCCTGTCTGCTTTAGGACCTGTCTTGTTTATTATTTAAAGTCTGATGTCTTCATGGGGATATATCTTCATTTATTTCCAGGAATTGATTTCTTATATCTATTCTTTCCTCAAGAGAGTTGGCAGTTTTGCATACTAACTGTACTTTTTCCTTATTTAACTGTTTTCCTTGCAGACAAAGGAGTTGGGGGAAGCACTGAATTCCCTGAAAACTGTTATGACTCTGCAACAGATTCTTTTTCAAGGAAGCTGAAGCTGTCTAGCATTTTACATGGAATCCTGATGTCATTCCTTTTATCTCAAACCCCAGTGGGCTGAAACTTTTTTGTTGCAGCCTTTACAATTGATTGGAGCTTTCCTTGTGGCTCAGCTGGTAAAGAATCCACCTGCAATGTGGGAGACCTGAGTTCGATCCCTGGGTTGGGAAGATCTCCTGGAGAAGGGAAAGGCTACCCACTCCAGTATTCTGGCCTGGAGAATTCCATGGACTGTATAGTCCATGGGATGGCAAAGAGTCAGACACAACTGAGCCACTTTCACTTTCAGTTTACATTGGATTCACTAGTCCTATTGCAAAGAAACCCCACTATGTTTTGTAAAATAACAGTTATGAAGTCTGGAAATCGAATATAAGCTAGGACTGTTCTGTAGCAGTCACAAACGAATTTGTCTTGCCTTTCTCAGGTGTGGACACCTCAAGATCGCCAGTGTATCTTGAATACCTTAGCACAGTTACTTCTGGATAAGGACTATACTGTGCTGATTGGCCGCCAGCTGCGCCCTCTGCTTTTGGATTTGCTGGAAAGGAATGCTGAAGCCATTAAAGCCGGAGGCCAAGTCAACCATGATTTACACGAACGGCTCTGTGTGTCAATGAGCAAACTCATTGGTAACCATCCTGACGTCCTCCCGTGAGTAACAGTTTTATTCTTCATGTTTCTCCTTGAGATGGTAGACCCCACACTCTGCTGGAAGTAAGGAGGAGTCTGAGCTGAGATGAAGAGAAGAGGGGAAATAACAGAGAGGGGAGAAAGGAGTGTGTTATAAAAATAGTCACAGAAGAAGCCATTTATCCAGCTCAATTCAGTGACCGTTTACTAGGTTTGAAGTCTTGGCCATCAAGATAAGTCTGGAGAATATGACCAGGATATCTCCCCTACCCCCAAGGATTCTGTCATCTGGCAAGAAAGGCATATAAGATGGATGTAAATGAGTTTTACATCCATGAGGCTCTTACAGCATCCACTTCAGATGTGTGAGATTCTTGCTGGAGCAGCTGTAGGGGGTGGGTTACAGGATCTCTCGTGTCTCTTCCCACTTCTGTAAATCTGTTCACATCCAAAGTGTGATAAGAAGTTGTGTTAGAACTGGATTCTAATGCATTTTTCATTTCATCTCCTGTCTGCCCAGCTTGGGCTGGTTCACCCTTCCTTAGGCAATCTGGTGGTCTCTTGTTCCCATGGGGTCATCCCAGTGAGCCAAACTTAGTGTGGACGCCCAGTGGGCAGAGCGTCCCACAGCCCAGAACTCCTCTCCCAAGCCATCTTCCTGCCTCAGCTTCCAGCTAGCTGGTTTTATAGACACGTGCCACTGCACCTGATTTTCTCAAATTGATAGGTTTGTGTGGAATAGTCAGAAGAGGCAACTAAGTGAGTGTGAGTGGTAGTCGCTCAGTGTGTCCAACTCTTTGCAACTCCATGGATAGTCCTTGGGATTCTCCAGGCCAGAATACTGGAGTGGGTAGTCATTCCCTTCTCCAGGGGATCTTCCTAATCCAGGGATCAAACCCAGGTCTCCCACGTTGCAGGTGGGTTCTTTATCAGCTGAGCTACAAGGGAAGCTCAAGTCAGCCATATACATGCATATATCCATTCTCTTCCAGACTCCATTCCCATATAGATCATTAGAAAGTATCAAAGACTTCCCTGTGCTGTAAAGTAGGTTTTTATTAATTATCTGTTTTATATATAGTATTGTATATACGTCAATATCAGTCTCCCAATTTATCCCCTTCGACCTCCTTTCCCCGTTGGTAATCATAAGTTTGTTCTCTATATCTGTGACTCAAATTCTGTTTTGTAAATAGGTTCGTTAGTACCATTTTTTTAGATTGTACATATAAGTGATATCATGTGACATTGTTTTTCTCATATCTGACTTCACTTAGTAGAGCATCTCTTATTAGTTTTCATCAACATAATAAGTACACTTTGGCTTTCCTATAAGTATGATCTCTAGTCTGATCCTTTGATGAGGGAATAAGAAATGAAGACTTGAGGGAAGCTCACTTAATTTATGTGAGCTTTTCTAAAAGAGGAGGAAAAATATGGACCTAGTTGTTTGAGAGAACTAAAACATACACAGCAGAGTTAAAGGTCACCATCATACGTGGTGTCAGGAACCTATTCTCTGGGTTGATTGAGGATCCAGATTGTGGCCTCACTGGCCGCTTTCATCGCTTAGGTATACTTGACTGTGGTACTGTTTCACAAGGTGTGCTGACTGTTCTGTGCTTACCCTGTAGGATTGACCTGTGAGTAATTGAACTCCCACTTCTCTTAAGCCTTAGTGGTAGAGTGCTTTCAGATTGTGTTTGAGAATCACTAAAATGATAGAGTAGCTACATCTGGTTTCCCATCAGCTTCAAATTTTATGTTCTTACTAAAGGAATGTGAGGCACCACTACTTTTTCTTCTTTTCATTTTGCCAAGGCAATAGGTTTTATTTATGCTCTCACCTTGTTCCAAAAATTATATAATGTGCCAGTGTTAGAGTAATTTAGAGACAAGCAAAAAAAGAAAAACAAAAGCACCATGTGTAAATGTGTGTGAATGATGAGTCAGGCAGGACATACAATGAACTATAGGTCGTGATGTGGAATGGGATTTTGATTTTTAGTTTTAAAAAATGTAGCTGATTAGTTTCACTTGTGCTCTAAATTTCCTCTGGAGGAAATTACCTAACGTATTAGGATTATACCTAATATATCTAGATAGGATGCAGTCATTCATTCAGTAGATAGATGTAGGAGTCCTCCCTTTGAGCTCTAGGTCACATGGTGGGAGTAAGAAAGTCACACGTAATGAGTTTCTGTACTTGTAAACAGCAGGATGCAATATATTAATAGAGGTGTGAGCCAAATACTTAAGGGGAGCAAGAAGTCATTAAGAAAAATGAGTGTGTTACCCTCTTGGAAATAGAGAGCATTTCCTACTGTCAAAATGTGGAGGAAGAGTAAGGAGGGAAGAATGAAGAGATGAGAGATGGGATGGGGATGAAAAGCTGTAAGAGAGACTGGAGAGGAGGAACCCAGTCAGGCTTGCTCTTATTGTAATGACATTCATTTTTCAGTTCACACCTCTTTCTGAGGCCAGGGTGCCTACCTATTTGGAGTTTCCATCAGGTATCTCAGTAGTAACAAGGTCTTTCTTTTTATTCCCTTGCTTATGCATTACTGGTCCCTCCTCCCCCTCAGCTTTATTGAGATATAATTGACATAAAACATTTTTGTGTAAGTTTAAGGTGTACAGTGTGGAGATTTGAGATACGTATTGCAAGATATTTACTACAGTAACAGTTAATACAGCCATTACCTCACATAATTACCATTTTGTTGTTATTCATTACTGTTTCTTCATCTTCAGTCCTTCAGTGCATTTTTTACTCTTTGGCAGATTCTTTGTCAGGACTCTGTGAGAACACTCTTGGTCTGTTGATGCTTTCTCTGTTCTGATATACTAGTTTTGGTTTCAAAGTTCTAATTTTAAAAAATCATCTAGTCCTGTTCCTGACTAGGTTCTTGCGTTCCCAAATTTCTTCAGCTGTAACTTTGTAAATGGTTTCAGATAGTTAAGGTACTCCATTGTTGTTTAGTCACTTAGTTGTGTTTGACTCTTTTGTGACCCCAAGCTCCTCTGTCCATAGGATTTTCCCGGATAGAATACTGGAGCGGGTTACCATTTCCTTCTCCAAGAGATCTTCTCGACTCAGAGATCAAACCTGTGTATCCTGCATTGACAGGCGTATTCTTTACCACTGAGGCACCAGGGAAGCCCCCAATGTACACATTATGTGTTGATTTTTTTTTTCCCCTTTAGTGTTCTCTCAGGAGTGTAACCTTATTTTTAAGTTCTGATTGTACCTTACTCTTATATTTTGCATCTTTTAGTTCTTGGCTTTTTGTTTTAGTTTGCTTTCCCCCTTTCTTGTTTCTCCCCACTCCCTGGTTCTCACAAGGCCCTTTAACACATCGTCCTTTCAGCCATGGCTTGCAAATCTTGTGAAAGCCGTCTTTCATTAGTGATGAAGAACAACCACTCCTAAATAACTTGCTCTAAGTCCCCTTACTAGAAGGTGGTGGAGCTGGAATTCAGTCCTAGGTTTAGCTGCCTCCAAAGCCCTTGCTCTTTTTTCCTAGTTTGTGGTGCTGCCCACTCATCCTCATTCATGTATTTGTTGACTGATTTATACAGAACTTGATCTGAACAGCATGTTAGAACTAATGATTATATTTATATTTCCAGGAGGAAAAGAATGTAGCATTCCTCCTTTATCTGTGGTTTCGTTATCAGTGGTTTCATTTCCTGTGGTTTCAGTTGCCTGAAGTCAACCATATCCAAAAAAATTAAGTGAAAAATTCCAAAGAGTTCATAAGTTGTAAGTTGCATGCTGTTCTGAGTAGTGTGATGGAATCCTGTAGTGTCCTGCCTGGAGTGTGAATCATCTCTTTCTCTAGCATATCTATGTTATATTTGCTGCCCACCCACTTGTCACTTAGTAGCCACCTGGGCTGTGGTGTTGAAGAGCTTGTGTTCAAGTAACCTTTACTTTACTTAATAATGGCCCCAAAGCAGGATGATGCTGACAATTTGGATATCCTGTGGCTGATTTATAAATTAAACTTTATCAGAAGTATGTATGTATAGGAAAAAACCGTGTGTACGGAGTTCAGTACTATCCATGGTTACAGGCATCCACCAGGGGTCTTGGATCACATCCCCCATGGATAAGGGGGACTAGTGTAATCACCCAAGTTCATTTGGGTTGCACTAGGTTAATTTCTTGGCTTCAGTTTCTCATTTGCTGTTAGTTTGTCCTGGACATGGGGCTCCACATCAGTGCTCTGTCTTTGATTGGAAAGAGCAATAATGGGTGGGCCTAGTAATGGTCTTTTGTGAACAGTAGCAGGTAGAATGCTGTGGGAGAGCATGCTTCATGTGTGCAGT
Organism: Giraffa tippelskirchi; assembly: GCF_054371585.1. NCBI lineage: Eukaryota > Metazoa > Chordata > Mammalia > Artiodactyla > Giraffidae > Giraffa > Giraffa tippelskirchi. Next base: position 125,777,516 of record NC_137283.1, read on the forward strand.
GCTGTATACATATGGACAGTCATGCTGAAATCAGGCTTGCATAGAACTGAATGAGCAACCAAAAGTAGTTATGCTTTTATACACCTCTGCTTCAAAACTGTGTTCAGAAGTGCTGGAAAGGTAACACATACTTAGTTTTAAATTTCCTTTCTCCCTCTAAGAATTCTGGTAGCATTCTTCTGAGAAAAAGAATATCATCTTTTGATTACAGAAGCACTATATTCAAGTAACACTCAATATAAAATTGTAAAAAGCAAAAGGTCCTCTCCACCCTGAAATTCTTAACTGCTATTAATTTGGTATTTTTTTCTCCCAAATCCCTTTTCTTTTTCTTATTCTTACACCCATCTGAGAGTGTGCATGTCGATTTTTATGTGCATATATTTTAAAAATTGCTTTATTGAGATGTAATTTATATACCACAGAAGTGTGCAATTCACTGGGTTTTTGTATATTTGCGGATAGGTGCAACCATTACCACAGCAAATTTTAGAACATTTGTGCACGTGTTTTTAAAATACAATTTTAATAAAATTAAAAAACATTTGGTTACATACTAATTCTAATAAAAATACATACTATAATTTTTAACCTGCATCTTGTTTTTAAATTTAGTCACATATGGCCATCTTTGCCTCAGTAAGTAAAACTGTTTAAAAAGTTGTGTAGTATTTTATCACTTCTTACCCCTTTGTTGGGCAATTAGGTTGTTTTCTGAATTTTTGATGTATAATAAGACGTTGAACATCCTTGAGCATGAAAATTTTGTGGATCTGCTGTGGGAGTTAGGAGTGTGGATTTTGGAACTGAATGGTGGTATTTTACTAATAATGTATGTTTATATAGGCTTTCGAATGTTAAAGTAAGTAGATAAGCATTATCTTTTTGATCTTTGTACTGTGACTTATTCAGGCGCTGTTAGTTCCATTTCAGATCTTCAGAGGGGTTAGCTGAGTGAGCTAAGTTGTTCTAAATGTCAGGGCCAGAACTGGACTCCAGGTCTTCCCTCTAGATGCGTGAAGGAGTGTGACAAGTTGCCCAAGTAAGTGACTCATCCAGGATTAGATATTTAACAGGATGGTGTTCCTTGTTGCGTTTTAGACCTTACGACTCTTAGTCTTATCCTTGGGAAGAGACTATTCTCCATATTCTCGAATATTCTCTAGGGAAGAATCTGGTTTTGTTATTCTCTGGCTAAGTGTGCTTTATTGGTCCATCCATCATTGGTTAGATCAGAATTTTAGAGCACTCTCTAAAAATGATGGGTCTCTAGAGAAAAGAGTACTGCAGTCAACTAAGTTCAGCAGGAAATATCAACCAGGCCTCTTTTTGCATGCTTCCAATGAACCACAGTCTTTTCCTCCACTTGCCGCCCAGGCTTATGGCCATTGCCAGTCCACTCTGTTCATTTCCCCTTATCCTCAAAGGCCTCATGGGTCAGGTTGATGACTTGGTTACTGCTTATCTGCCTATATGTTTGTTGCTGCCTGTTGGTTCCACATGTGCTGTCGACACCAGCCTACTTTTCCTCCCTCCCCCACCCCCCCCACCCCCCACACACACCTGCCATGTCTCCCTTCCAAGCCACAACTGAATCTTTGTTTTCTGGCCACACTGCGTGGGATGCAGGATCTTAGTTCCCTGACCAGTGATGAAACCCATGTTCCCTGCAGTAGAAGTGCAGAGTCCAATCGGCAGGAAATTCCCTCACAGTATTCCTTATAATCTGTTTTATTTTTGTGGCATCCGTAATGTGGCACCTCTCTTTCATTTCTTATTGTTGTTTTTTTGTGTAATTTTTTTGTTTGTTTGTGAGATCTTAGTTCCGCAACCAGGGATGGAACCTGTGCCCCCTGCATTGGGAGCATGGAATCTTAACCACTGGACCTCCAGAGAAGTCCCTTGATTGTTGTTTTTTGAATCTTTTATTTTTTTCTTAGTTAACCTCAGAGTTTGTCACTTTTCTTGATCTGTTCAAAAACCAGTTCTTAGGTTTGTTGATTATTTTTCCCTGTTGCTTTTCTAGTTTCTATCTCTGCTTTTAATCTTGATTATTTCTTTTGTTGGCTTTGGGTTTATTCTTTTTTTTTTTTCAGTTATTTGAGGTATAAAGTTAGGTTGTTAGCTTGAGATCTTTTTAAGTATACATGTTTGTAGCTATAAACTTCACTCTCAGCATTGCTTTTGTTGTATACCGTAGGTTTTGGTGTGTTGGATTTTTCTTTTCATTTGTTTCAAGGTCCTCTCTAATTTTCTTTGTAACTTCTTATTGGATCCATCAGTTGTTTAAGAGTGTGTTGTTTAATTTCCATGTATTTGAAGATTTTCCAATTTTCTTTCTGCTGTCACTTTCTAATTTCATTCCATTGTAATTTGTATAATTATACAAAAAGTATTGTGTGTCTTTTCAGTACTTTAAAGTCTTTTGAGAGTTGTTTTGTGTCCTTACATGTGAACTATTCTGGAGAATGTTCCATGTGCATGTGAGAAGAATATATATTCTTCTGTTGTTGGGTAGAGGATTCTGTACATGCCTGTTTAGATCCCTTTGCTCTGTAGTGTTGTTCAAGTTCTCTGTTTCCTTATTGATCATCTTTCTCATTATTCCATATATTTAAAGCCTGTTTGACTGATATCAATATAGTCATTCCTGCTCCGTTTGGATTACCATTTGCATAGATTTTTTTTTTTTCATCTCCTCACTTTCAGCCTATGTGTAGCTTTAGATCTAGAGTGGGTTTCTCATACATAACATATTGTCTGATGCTTTTTTTTTTTAAAGTCCATTTAATCTGTGTCTTTTGATTGGGAGTAAACCAGTTACGTTAAAACTAATTACATATATAGAAGGACTTACTATTGCCGTTATTACTTTCTGTATGTCTTGTAGCTTTTGGTCCCTCTTTTCTAGTCTTACTACCTTTGTGTTTCACGAAGAGCTCCTCTTCATCTTTTAAGATGCAGGCAAAGCATCTCTTTTTGACTTTCTCAGGTTCAGTTGAATCCATGTTCTTTGTGCTTCACTTTGTTTCTGTGACTCCCTTCCTTCCTAGATAGCAAGCTCCCTCAAGGGAGGTATCTTCTTGGTTTTGTACCTCCAATACTTAACACGGTGTCTGAAACAGTGTCTGACTCATAGTGAGAAGTCAATAAATACTTGTTGAAAATGAGTGTATTTTCAGTAGTAAACACTTGTGATAAGTTCTTGTGGTTTTTGTTTCCTGTTACTCAGATATCTCCTGCTGCAATTCTGGTTCCTGAACTCAAGCAGAATACAATCTTAGGACTAGGTGGCTTTAAGCATTCATCTCTTGGCTTGTAAGCCCTTGAGAGTTACCATTACACTTTGTCGTTTTGTTCCATTAAAAAATGGATATATATATATATATGCTATGATATTCTTACCAACCAATGAACACTCTTTTTCTTTTGAAGATTTGCCCTGAGGTATTTCAAGGACGCATCTCCAGTCTTTCAGAGGCTCTTCCTAGAGAGTTCAGATGCAAATCCAGTCCGGTATGGGCGCAGGCGGATGAAGCTTCGGGACCTAATGGAGGCAGCTTACAAGTTTCTGCAGCAAAACCAGTCTGTGTTCCGGGACCTCTGGGACTGGAGTGTGTGTGTCCCACTCCTCAGGAGCCATGACACCTTGGTCCGCTGGTGCGTAGCTGGTGGACTGTTCCTGTTCTTCTAGTATGGGGACAGTTGCAGGACCCTGAAGTTGTGTGTGTGAGGAGGAAAAGGAAACCATTTAAAATACGTTGTTTTTTTTCTGGTGCCTTTGGGGTTCTTACTCCTTTTCATGTGTCATTTCGGAGGAAAATCAGATGATATAAGTGGAATTCCATTGTTCTTATATTCCATTAAGTGAATTCACTATGCCTGATTTGTGATTTCTACCCTTCCTTGTATTAATTCCATAAGACTTCGTTTTTGAGTGTTCCGTTGGCTAGTAAATTTTCTTTATTCTTTAGACTCCACTGCAGATCCTGAGTTTATATACTTTGGTTTTCTCCAGGTACACAGCCAATTGTCTTGCTTTGGTCACCTGTATGAATGAAGAGCACAAGTTATCATTCCTTAAGAAGATTTTTAATAGTGAAGAACTGATCCATTTCAGGTTAAGGTAGGCGAGAGCATTCCTAGAGATGGTAGTGTGGCTGTAGTGGGCATTAGAGTCATTGACGAGCTCCTCATTCCCTCAGGTTACTTGAGGAGGCCCAGCTGCAGGACTTGGAGAAGGCCTTGGTGTTGGCCAATCCAGACACACCCCTTTGGCGGAAGGACAAGGAGCTGCAGTACTCAACAGGACACCTTGTTTCGGCAGACCTCTCCTCCAGGGTCACTGCTGTTTGTGGTGTGGTGTTGCCTGGGCAGCCGCCAGCCCCCGAAGAGCAGGTATGTTGACATCAGTGGTAGGTGTGCCCTCTTCCATCTAAACACCGAGTGTGTATTTTTCCTTGGCTGGGCTTTGTGTTTTATGTGTGAGCAAAATTGAGTTTGCCAAATTACTGTTCCACTTAGAGAAGTATTCAGGGAGAGAGTAGAAAATTCACCCAGGACCCTCCTCTCTGATAGTCCCATTGTCCCTGTTTAGTGTGGGATTAGAAATCGTAATGATGCCTGTGCGTCAGGCTCTTAACTTGAACAAAACTCCTCCATATATGACTTGTTTACTTGCTTTAGCAGCTGTTTGAAGTTGGATGTCACACACTGTGATGCCATATTTATATAAAACTAAGGCAGAATGGGGCTTCTCAGGTGGCGCTAGTGGTAAAGAACCCACCTGCCAATGCGTGAGACTCAAGACATGTGGGTTCAATCCTTGGGTGGGGAAGATCCCCTGGAGAAGGGTGTGGCAACCCACTCCAGTTTTCTTGCTTGGAGAATTCCCATGGACAAAGGAACCTGGTGGGCTACGGTCCATAGGGTGGCAAAAAGTCAGACACCAATGAAGCTTCTTAGCACAAGGCAGAGTGACTTGCCCAGGGCCCTTGGGCTGCCCTTTGGCAGAGATAGGGCTCGGCCCAGGTGTTACTGCCAGCAGCCTCTTTCTGTCAGAATATTCTCTGCCTGTGGTGTGGGAGGCCTGCATCTGCAGTGAACTTGTCCCCTGCCATAGTAAATGACCTTTCCAAGAAAGTGGCTCCATACTACACTTTGGAAAGGCCACTCTGTTTTTCTCCAGCAGTCTTTAGTCAGTTCATCAGATCAACCTAGTTTTCTCCCTGGAACAAGTCCTGGGTCATTCTTTGACCATCAGTTTGTATCTGGGAAGAACAATGAAAAGGATTAGTATAAAGTAGATAGAAAAAAGTGCACATCTTGTGTACAGCTGCATGATAATTCATAAACTAGATACATCTGTTGCCAGCACTGAGACAGCAGTATTTCCAAAGCCCCTGGTATTTCCCTGTGGTCAGAAAGACTTGCCCACCCCTCTTTAACCACTTTCCTAATGTAGACAGATCCTAATGTAGACAGAGGATGAGATGATTGGATGACATCACTGACTCAATGAACAGGAGTTTGAGCAAACTCCAGGAGATAGTGAAGGACAAGGAAGCCTGGTGTGCTGCAGTCCATGGAGCCGCAAAGAGTCAGAATGTAACTTAGTAAACAACAAACAACAACAACATAGGTTAGGTTTGGAGCATTAGCACTTTAACACAGGGAAGGATTCAGGTTGGGATGGGCTTGATAGTGGATTGCAGTGGCAGAGCACTGGGGCAGAAGTGCGGCCTGGAGCTACAGTCCAGCCTGCTAGTTGCTGAGAGTAACAGCTCTGCGAAAAGTTCAGCAGCTTCCAGCCCCAAATCTCATTTTGTCCTTACATATCTTTAGGGGACAAGCTCTGTTTGAGAAGTTACCATTCCTTAAAAGTTCATAATCATTGCGCTCTTCCAAGAGATCCTTTTTTCTGTGCCAGGAGGTAGATTATTATTAAATTTTATAAAAGTTGTGGTAAAATGAATGTAACGTTCTCCATCTTTTAACATTTTTAAGTGTACTCCTCAGTAGTGTTGAGTATATTTACATTGTTGCACAAACAAGCTCCAGAACTTTTCATCTTATAAAACTAATATTACCCATTAAACATATTGGGTACATTATGACTATGATTATGATTTTACTTTTTGTTATGGAAAATGTTAAACATATTCCAAAGTAGAAATAGTAGTATAATGAATTCACATGTAGTCATTCAGCTTCAGTAATTATAAATTCATGGTCAGTTACGTTGCATTTATATTTCTGAACACTCTTCACACTGTATTATTTTGAAGCAACTCTCAGTTACCACATTATTTCTTAATTAAATATTAATTAAATTATTATAATTTATTGTGATGTATTATATATAATAATATATAATTATTATTGTAATATAAAAATATCCTTAATTAAATAGGCATGCCTTGCTTTATTGTGCTCATGGATGTTGCATGGTGTTTTGCTTGTTTAGTTTTTTACAAACTGAAGGATTGTGGCATCTCAGCCTTGAGCAAGTCTGTTGGTACCATTTTCCCAACAGCGTTTGCTCACTTAATGTTTCCCTATCACATTTTGGTAATTCTTGCAATATTTAAAACTGTTTAATTGCTGTTATATTTGTTATGGTGATCTGTGACTGATGATCTTTGCTACTGTTGCAAAGATTTCATTTCAGGGAAGTCTCAGATGATGGTTAGCATTCTGAGCAATAAAATGTTTTTTAAATGAAGGTATGTACATTGTTTTCTAGACATAAAACTATTGCACACTTAATGGACCAGAGTATAGTGTAAACATAACTTTTATATGCACTGGGAAACCGAAAGTTTTGTGTGACTTGGTTTATTAATGATATTTGTTTTATTGCTGTGATTTGGAATTCAACCTGCAAAATCTTTGAGGTATGCCTGTAGTTTAGTGTGTGTGTAGATTTCTGTTATGCAAACTATATAGTGGATATGTAGCACTGGGAACTCTATTCAATATTCTGTGATTAACCATAATGGAAAAGACTATATAAGAATGTATATATGTGTAGTTGAATCACTTTGCTGTATAGCAGAAATTAATACAACATGTTATGACCAACCTAGATAGCATATTTAAAAGCAGAGACATTACTTTGCCAACAAAGGTCCGTCTAGTCAAGGCTATGGTTTTTCCAGTAGTCATGTATGGATGTGAGAGTTGGACTATAAAGAAAGCTGAGCACAGAAGAATTGATGCTTTTGAACTGTGGTGTTGGAGAAGACTCTTGAGAGTCCCTTGGACTGCAAGGAGATCGAACCAGTCCATCCTAAAGGAGATCAGTCCTGGGTGTTCATTGGAAGGACTGATGTTGAAGCTGAAACTCCAATACTTTGGCCACCTCATGCGAAGAGTTGACTTATTGAAAAAGACCCTGATGCTGGGAAGGATTGGGGGCAGGAGGAGAGGGGGACGACAGAGGATGAGATGGCTGGATGGCGTCACCGACTCGATGGACATGAGTTTGGGCAAACTCTGGGAGATGGTGATGGACAGGGAGGCCTGGCGTGCTGCGATTCATGGGGTCGCAAAGAGTTGGACACGACTGAAAGACTGAACTGAACTGAATCAACTGTACTTCAGTAAAATTAAAAAAAAAAATTAAATCCCTGGTATTCTTTATTGTACCTGGAAAAAAATTGAGTGGTTTTATAGCATATCCTATTAGTGTCTTTACTTCCATGATTGTCTCATAAGTGTATTTGTGCATTCTTTATCTTAGACATGAAATCCTAGAATATGGTAAGAGGAAGAAAAAAATCCAGTCATGACAAATGAGACTTGCTCCCATTCACTATGTATCAACTTTTTTGGTTTCTTAAACTTTAGGAGAGGTTTTCTTATATTGGTTAGTAAGTTCACACCCCTCTCCCTAGGATGGGAGACAGGAAAGGGAAAAAGCCGGATCCTTACTTTGGCTACATACTTCTCATTGTAGATCCTGTACTACCAATTTATTGGCAGAGGTTTATGTAAAAATCAGTTGTTGTAGAAATTAACCTGTGCCCTTTGGTGGAAAGACTCTTCTTAATGTGCCTTTTATTTCTCACTTATCTCCTTAGGCGAGTAGTAGGAGTTCTTCTCATGAACAGGAGCTGACCTTTGGGTCTTACGTGCTGGTCGACTCAGTGTGCAAAAATCTTCAGACCCTGGCTATGGCAGTGGCTTCTCAGAATGCTGTGTTGTTAGAAGGACCAATTGGATGTGGCAAAACTTCCTTAGTTGAACATTTAGCTGCAATGACAGGTAGAAGGAAGCCCCCTCAACTTCTCAAAGTCCAACTTGGAGATCAGACTGACAGTAAGGTAACTAAGAAATGGCAGATTTTGGTGGATGAACATACTTTGAATATTTGCTTTAAAATAATGTTTTTGCTAAGAAACTGTAATTAACTGGTATTCCTCATAACAGAGGGGATCATGCTATAAAACCTCAGGTGCCCATTATAACCCTGTAGAAGTTCAGTGGAACTAATCTCAGGATGTGGCACTGGCACCTCAGGTGTGTGGTTTCAGTAAGTACTTCATCTTCTTTCTGCAGATGCTTTTGGGGATGTATCGCTGCACAGATATCCCAGGGGAGTTTGTGTGGCAGCCTGGGACCTTGACGCAGGCAGCCACCAAGGGACACTGGATCCTTCTGGAGGATATTGACTATGCCCCCTTGGATGTGGTATGTCATCTCCACATTAACACGCTAATTTCTTGTCTTCAAATTGTGTTAATAGTGATTCTGGGGCGTTATTTAAACAACACAGGTATTTCATTAGAGATGGTATGTTGATTGTCCACCTAATCTATTTGAGCTCTTGGATTACTAGGCTGATCTCTTGCTTGATAGAAAATCAGTAAAATTCTGCTTGTACTGTTTCCTCTAATAGTCAAATGTGTGATCATTTTTGCAGTATTTTTTTTCCCTCCTTTAGTTTAAAATGTGATCAGTATCACAGCCTTTCTAAGAATAGGCTCAGTGGGAAACATCTTATGCGTGTTACAGATACATTGAGAACTTTGAAGCCCACTCCCCAGCCATGGCATCTGTAGATCAGTGAGCTGAGGACACAGGAAGGTAGAAATGATGTCATAAGCACCTGCTTGTCTTTGTTCCATTAAGGAAAATAAACTGGATGTGTATTTCTGACTTTTTAAAAAGATCACTTTTCTATGTGTATGAAATTTAGCTATGGAGGCAGTCCGTGTTTCTTCTGTATTCTGTGAACTGTGCCGTTTCCCCCCCCCAGCCACCCAACTCCCACCCTAAAATGTATTACAAAATGAAAAAAATCTTTCTGTGGGCAGATTTTCCCAAGATTGGTTTTAGTTTTCTTTAACGTGAACCCTAAAGCTACCTCTGTGTGGACTTTACCCTCTTGGATTAGAGAAAGAGGAGACAGAGATGGAGGAGGGAGAGGGAGAGGGGGGGAAGGTCTTTGGGTTTAGGGAGATATGAAGGGGAAAGAGGGGCTAAATATGTGTGTCTTACGACACATGCATATTTTAGAGTCTGAGGTAAAGATGCAATGGGGTTATTGGCCTAGTGTTACCACTGTGTTCTAAGATTTTAATGCTTAGTTTTATAGGGCTGGAACTTAGTTTTCTTGATAAGCCCAGAGCCAGGGATGACTCCTACCAAGGAGACTTTAAAATGGAACTGAATTACAAATTACAAGGCCAACTTAAAAGTATTTGTTGAGTCTTAGCCCTTTCTAGTGCTCTCTCTTCTGGACAAATTTTTTTAGACCTCAGGATACCTGAGAAGTCATTAGGATTATGAATCATAGAATTTCAGCCAAAGAAGTTAGACGAACATAAGGGATTTTCCATTCAGGTCATGGTGAAATGTAGACGTCTGACCCTGTCCCATAGCTAAGCACATTCTTTGATGACCAAGTCCAGATTCAAGACCAGACTGTTGCTTTCTGTCTTGTTCTTACTTATCATTACTTGGGTCATGTCTAGTACATCAGAAAATTCTTTTAGTTCCATTTTGTGTTCCATTCCCCTTTTGTTACTACATTTGATTCCAGAGGGTATGTTTGTTCAGTTGATTATATTTAAACTTACCATTATAGTAAAGTTATGTTTACTCAAAAATATGCCTTCCTGTTGATTATTATTTTGTTATTTCCAGAACTCAGCTAATAGTGAATCCATTACTATTTCAAGGTAGCTTTTATAGATCTCATTCAGGATTGTTGTCTTTTGTTTCAAGTTTAATTGTTACCTTGGAGTTGCCCCTCTTTTACTTTCCCTTTCTACTCCTAGCCATGTATGAACTAATGATGCTTAATAAAGTTATGTTGATATTTTAGAACCCTCTTTCTTGGCTCTTTGTTGTTCTTACTTTGTTTTTCAAAACTTCATCCTTAAACTCCCATCCCCTACATCCATATGTCTAGTCCATACTTTTCTTAGAAAAATCTCTCCTTAGATTCCTTAGTGAGTACGGGTTTAGGATGTTCAAAATGTGCCTTGTCTGCTGTTTTCCCAGAACAACCTTTCCTGCCACGTAATCGCCAAGCCAGAACTTTGCTGTCTCCTTACTCTCATCTCCCACTCACTTAGTCTGACGCTGCTTAGTACTTTTTCCTTATCTCTTACTCTGTTCCCTCCTGGCCTGCTGCCTTAGCACAGGGCTTCTTGTTTTGGTCTCTATCTATCTTGCCATCTTGCCTTTGTTACCTGACTGGTATGTTTTTTCACTTCTTTCCATCCAGGCTGGCTTTCTTTCAGTTTATCTTCCATATTGTTGTACAGTTCGTTTTCTAAAATGTAAAACAAAGTTTTTTTCTCCTGAATAAAATCCTCTCAACCACTCATGAAAAAGTTCAAACTTCTTAGCTCAGCATAGAAGGGCTTTTATCCTCTGTCTCTTAAGCCTAGTATTTTTTCACTACTTCCCATGCACATTCTGCCCTAACCATCACAGAGTCTTCTCATGCCACACTCTTAGGCATGTATGTTTTTATTCATTTTAATATTTTTGCCTGGAGTGATTGTGCTGTTCCTTTCCCACCAAACTGGACTAATTCCTATTCCACTTGAAGACTCAGTGAATGGCAGCACCTCTAGGGTGGCTTCACTGCCTTGCTTCTAATCTACTCCACACTCATCGACAGCCTGTCTTCACATGGTGTTTTGTTTATCACTTGGGGTCACACCAGTTATGCTGTGTGGTAGTTTGCAGCTGCCTCCCATTAGGCGCTGGGCTGTAATGGCTCAGCCGTGTCTGGAGTTCTTGTGTCTGGCTTGATTCTGGCCCGTAGTGGGCACTCAGCGAATCTGAACGAGCAAGTTGCTCTGCTGGAGTGTAGTCGACTCCAGTATTCCCACCTGTTTTGACCCCAGTTTATGCTGTGAGAAGTAGGGTTTCCTTTAAGTATGTGTTTGTCATTTGGTTAGAAGGCTGGTTTTGGGTTTGTTTTTTTTTTTTTTGCTACTTCTGTCTTTATAGCTTTGTCACTGGAATTTTGTGATTTAGGTTTCTGTGCTGATCCCTCTCTTGGAGAATGGAGAGCTCTTGATTCCTGGCCAAGGTGACTGTGTGAAGGTGGCTCCTGGATTTCAGTTCTTTGCAACCAGGAGGTATGTCCTATTAACCCTGTTGTTTCCACAGTGGAGCCTCTTGCTCATGAGTCCACATGCTAGAGTGCTGAGTTCACAAGTCCAGGAATAGAGTTCTCTGGGCCTTTAAGTAAGGTTAGTTGGAACAGATCCAACCTTCTCATTCCTGACTGTTTTTCATGGAGATAATTAGTTTAGAAAATAAAAGTTTTGTTTTTTCACTTAGAAATAAGTAACCAGTCTTAAAAAACTTGTTTTCATATTTTCAAACATAATCAGAAATGACAGTTGTCAGATAGCCCTGGGTTTGAATCCTGACACTGACTCTTTGTATCTATATGTACCTTGCTTGGCTGATTCTGATGGGACCAATAATACCTGCTTTACAACTTGGTGTAAGTTGTAAAGTTTAGGTGAAATGATGTCACATGGTGAATGCCCAACGATGATGGTGGCGCTGATGCTAATGAAGCCATGTAGACGTCAAGCAGTTTAAATAAATAAATTGAAGATAAGCATCAACAAAGGACTAAAACCTAAAGAAACTTATGTATATGTCCCTGTCTACATTTTAAAATAATGTGAAGGCAGTGGCTTATTTCCTACTACCTGACTACCTGTACAGTTTCTCCAAGATCTTAGAATGCCCAAGAGGGAAACTAATGCTACATTGTGTTTGGTGATTATGTTAGTGTTTACTGTACGTCTGTGAACATTCACTCCCAGATGGAATGCAGAGCTGATCTAACCCTCTTCGAGGAGCACCTTGTTAGACCCTGTTAGTTTTAATAGAACCTGTTTTTATTCACAGTGATAGTGAAGTTCTTTCCTGGAAAGTCCTGAGACATCATACAAGGATGTCACACCAACTTCAGTTCGTTTCTTGGTTTTGCCATTTGCAGTCATAGTTGAGTGAGCAAGAACATTTTTCTTTCTCTTCCTTATGGTTCTTCCTTGTGGTTAGAGGAAAAGAACATCACTGTTCCCTCAGGGCAGTTGTTATGAGGATTAAATTAATGGCTTAAGTGTAAGCCTGTGGCTTGCCCAGAATATGTGTTCAATGACTATTCCTTCTTTTCTCTGGGTATTTTAAATAGTTTTAGGTACTGTAGCTTTTGGTAAATAAACAGTGAACTTATTTTTAGTGCTATGGGTCTTGGTTTGTTTTCTTTTTTCCTGAAGTTACATCTTAATGAAAAGAAACATGTTTTTGAGATCAAAATGCCTAATAGGACTGTTTGCAGTAATTTGAAAATAACTTGGTTAAAGCCCTATTACTCTCCCCAGGAAAATAGTCGAAGCTGAGTCAGTGGCAGAGTTTCATTGTCATCCTCCCTGTAAGCCTAATATAATAGTGTCTTGGCACCAGAAGGAATTGTGAGTTTTATTCAGATGTGACATAGTGTATAGCAAGGGATAACCAGGGGCATAATTCAAGATTAAAACTTAGGAATTTTTTGTGACTCTGCTTTTCATTTTGTCAATACAGACTCTTGAGCTGTGGAGGAAATTGGTATCGACCGTTAAATAGTCATGCTACTCTACTAGACAAATACTGGACCAAAATTCACCTGGATAATATGGATAAGGCAGAACTGAATGAGGTATGTGATTATTTGAAGGTATCAGTGCTTTTCTTTTTTACTTTTCATTTATATTGAAAGTTTCGGTGTTGTGTTAGTTTCTAGTATACAAAGAAGTGAATCAGCTCTGTTGTTGTTTAGTCACTATGTCGTGTTCAGCTTTTTGCAGCCCCATGGACTGTAGCCACTAGTCTCTTCTAGGTCCATGGGATTTCCCAGGCAAGAATTGTGGAGTGGGTTGCCATTTTCTTTTCCAAGGGATCTTCCCAACCCAGGGATCAAACCCATGTCTCCTACATTGGCGGGCAGATTCTTTACCACTGAGCCGCCAGAGAATTCCTATTTTAAAAGTTTCAGACTTACATGTAGAGAGGGGAAATAGCCCAATGAGTAAACGAAAATACTCACCACTCTAAATTTAACAGTTAACATGCTAACATTCTACTATATTAACTTCATCTAGTACTTTTTATTTGCTAATATATTTGAAAGCAAACCTCGCAGCATTTCACCTTTAAATACTTTCATGCATCTCTAAGTACATTTCCATATGTAACCACAATATCGTTATTATAGTCAATAAAGTGAATAGTTATTCCTCAGTAGCATTAATTCTCAGACCACATTAGAATTTCCCCAGTTGTCCTCAAAGGATCTTTTTATTTTTACTAAGTTGATTGTAACTAGTATCTTTCACAGTTAACAGTTTCATGTGCAGTTTCATCTGGATCTTAATGGAAACTGAGATGACTTAATTTAAAGGCTTTATACGTTGGTTCACTTTGTAGGATCACTGGTTCTCTGTGATCCCTAAGCGGTGTGCCTCACTTTACGCTGCCAACCTCTCTCCTCCTCTGCATCTACCTTCTCACTTGGGCAGCTTTCTGTCTCCCAGCACTTCACTTTGGACAGTAGCAAATAAAGTATTGCCAGTGAACATTCAGGCATGGCAAGGTCACTTTTCCTCTTTCTTGGTGTAAATTTTTACATAAATAAGTGGCACCAGACAACCCTTTCAAATATTTTATCTATTAATAGCATTAAGTGTTTATTAACAGAGGGGTTTTCAGAGGGCACCAATTACTGGATCAACCTTCATATAATTTCTAAGAACCCTGGCCTTGATGGTGTGATTTTTCTGTCTCTACAGCCTTGTGAGTTTCTTATCTCATTGTAGTTCTCAGTTGTGTACTTGTGTGTCTGTATGTCTTTATCTCCCTCTCTTGCTGCTCTCAACTGTAAGCTCCTCCAGTAGCTTACTCATTTTGGTGTCCCCAGCATCCATTCCGTGCCTCACAACTCATGTGTGTTGTATTGCTCTGACATAATACCCCTCTTTTTTTTTTTTTTTTTTTTTGCTGTTGTAGTTCTTTAAATGTTTTCAAACATTTAAATATTGATAAGCATATCATGTCAGATTAGTTTATCATGTGATATTCTGTTTACATTTTGACATTTATGGTAATAACAAAAGGTATTTTTTGTCTGAAGTAGAAAATGACTAATTGGTTGGTACATATAAATCACTATTCAGAACTTTTTTCCCAAATAACCAAGCCCTACTAAAGTGTTAAACCTAAGTTTTTTTCAAGTAAAAATAGCTTTTTTCCCCCACCATGATCATAAGTACACATGTTCATATGATGGAATTACTCCTCAGCAATAAAATAGAATGAACTACTGATACATACAGTAATGTTTGGGTGAATTTCAAAAACATGATGCTGAGTAAGAGAAACCAAACTATGCTCTACATCCTGTATGATTCCATGTATATGAGAAATTTGAAAGCAAAACTGTACTGATTGGAATCAGGTTCAAGATTCCAGGGACAGGGGTTGTGGGGAAGGGTGTGATTACAAAAGGGGCACAAGGGAACTTTCTGTTTGTTTTATGGGTGATGGAAGTATGTATTTTGTTTATGGGAGCCACAGTCCATAAATACATGGTCAGTTCCATACACAGAACATGTTTATTCACTCTTTGAAAGATCCACATGTGTAGCAAATAAAATGAATTTGTTGATTTTATTATTCACTTCTATCTTTACTTAATTTTTAATACATTTGAAATATTAAAATTTGTAAAATCGTCCAATTTAAAAAAAGGTATGAAGAAATTAAAATCTATGAGATCTAATATGTAAGGTGACACTATTAAAAGATTTTAGTTCTCTATCTTTGTAAATATGTGGACTTTACCTCTTTAATATATATAAAATATGTTGATATTTCATATACTAATATAAATTGAAATCATGGTATACCTAAGCCAATTTAAATATATTAGCTAATAATATTTCTAATACATATGTGATATTTTTCTTCTCAAGTAGACTTAACAAATCCATATCATAAATATTATAATATTGTGGCCACCAAGTATTAACACTGTACAAGATTGTTAATAGTTATTGAAGTGAATTGGACCAGATCTTTTGCTCTCTAAATTCTACTGTCTGATAAAAACTACTTTTTATCAGGACTTCGGACGAGCTCCCTTTGCTGTTCTGCTTTTAAAAAAACTTTTGTTTCCTTTCCTACTGAACTGTTCTCATTTCTGCTTTTGGCCGAGAAATGACTTAGTGACGGTGCTAGAATTGTCTTTAAAACGGTTGGAGTACATAGTACTTGAAGTGCATGGCCTTTGGATGCCCATGTTGTTTGAGACGTCTTTCCCACTGAGCTGCTGTACCCAGAGCTGTGTGATGGGCCGTGAGATTGTCCGATAACAGTTCTGGGCAGGAAGAGGTCATAGTCTGTGGGGGATTGGAGGTAATGGGTGAAGGTGGACGTTCTTACACTTGCTCGAGATGACAGATCTCCTAGAGAAATTAATTTTTGGTATACTTTTAAAAATCACTTTGTCTGTTGCTAAATTTTTTTTTTTGTTTGTTTTTTTTCTCCTCTGTCAGGTTCTTCAAAATAGATATCCCAGCTTATCAGCAGCAACCGATCACCTGCTTGATATTTACGTCCAGCTTATTGGAGAGAAGCGTCACTGTTTGAGGGAAAGTTCTGTTGGAGGGGAACAGACACCAGAGGAGGTTCCAGAAGCAAGACAAGAAAACAAGAGACTAAGCCTTGAGGGAAGAGAATTGTCTCTCAGGTACTGGGCTAAACGCTTTTGGGTTGGTATTTTAAAAAATTGCTTCTCTCAGAAGTTCTTAGCAGCTCAAACTGAATGGTTACAAGAAGTCTGATTTTGAAATTAGATGTTCTCAGTCTCTAATCTCTTTGAGATCTATAGTTACTGAATGGAAAGGCTTATGAAGATAATATTGTGTTAGCTTTAAAAAATAACTTTTTCCTTCTTACAGTTTTATTGAGGTATAACTGACAGCTCTGTATAAGTTTATGGCATATAGGATAATGATTACAGGCATATGAAATGTTTACTACAAGTTGAGTGAACCTCCATCATCTCACAGATACTAAGTTAAATAGTAAAAAATTTTTTTCTTGTGATAATGTAACAACTTTTCATATATAACATACAGCAGTGCTAATTATACTTATCATGCTGTACATTGCATCCCTAGGAATTATAATTGGAAGTTTAAGAAATAACTTTAAAAGTTGGAAATAGTGAAAAAAGTTGGAAAACTACTGACATAGTTTTTTCACTGGATGTTCTTTTGTGACAAATGGGGTCATAAATAAGATTCTTGGGTTTTGCTGTATATAGTAAATTCTGTTCTTTTGAGCTACATTTGCAGTGGTTGACTTGCTCTTTGAGAAGTGAGAATTGGGAATGGGCAGCTCCCCTTAAGTTTGCTCTGAGAGTTAATTGCTCCTGTCTTTTGCTACCTTGTCTGGTATGGATGGGGGAGAAATGAGTTATAGGTTGCTTCCTGGTAGAGGTAAGGACTAGGTCCACTCATACTTTTTCCTGACTTGACACTGTTTATATTCAGTTGCCAGAAAAAGAGAGTCTTTGTGGTCAGATGTTCCCAGACCCAAGTAAACTCTGATACCTTTGCTATCTTTGACCTGTGGTTTTTTATTTCTTACCTTTTTTTTTTTTTAAAGGGATCTACTGAATTGGTGTAATAGGATTGCCCACAGCTTTGACAGTCTGTCTTCATCAGCATCGTTAAATATTTTTCAAGAGGTAAGATATAGTCTTCCTGCTTGTTTTCTCTGTGTTCTACAAGGCTGCTGATTTCCACTGTTATTTTCTGTCTCTTGACTATTATCAGAAAGCTTTTCTATGGTCTAGGTACTATGTATATCCTTAGCTAGTTAAAACTGAACTAAAGTTGTCTTAGAGCTAAGTGAGCATGATAAATGTTTTGTGACTCTTGAAATGGGTTACCCCTAATTTCAAATAAGTCTAGTTTGAAACAGAGTAAAACAGATGCTGAAATTAAAGCTTCAATGAAAGGAAAAAATCTCCCAGGTAGTAATACTATTATAAAACAAAAAGAGTTTCTAAGATGTTTAGTATTAATTTCTATGTATAATTTCTTAGTCTGTTTGACAGATGTGTATTTGTCTGATCCCACCACTTGCCCCAGCAGGCCTTTTTAACTTTAGTCCAGAGAAATGTATGTGGGTTATAAAGTCTGTTCTTGTATGCTGGGCTGGGGGGAAAGTGTGTTGTGCTAGAGGGAAACGCTGTTGAATTACAGCTCTGCCATATTCAATAAGAACAGAGAGAGATTTATTTCCACTTGGTTAAGAGTAAAAGTGGTACCGCCTGAAGATCTTTGGGCTCTTAAAACGTTGACCTGTTTTGACTGTAAAGTGTTACCGTGTCTGTCAGCTAGGATTGAGGAAGGATAGTGACCTGTTTTGGTGAGCAGTATCTCTGTTTGGTGAAGATACTTTAAGTAGAAAGAACCCTGATTCAGAGCACACACTTAATCAAGCCAGACCCTGAAGTGCTGTATGCCAGTCCTTTAATCTTCTGTCCAGTGAAATTTCCTTCCCGTCCTCCAACATTGCTCATCTTCCTACAGATAATCTTGTTTTGTACTTTTAAAATAAAACTGGCATGGGGAGGATCTTCTTTAGTTTCTATTTTAGAATGTTAATGTGTGTGTGTGTGTGTGTGTGTGTGTGTGTGTGTGTGTTTATGTGGTTGACAGCCCATAAAATTCACTCTTTTAAGATGTACAATTCAGTGTATTTTAGCATATTTACAGAATTATGCAACCATCACCACTAAATAATTCTAGAACATTTTCATCACCTCAAAAAGAAACCTTGTAACCATCAACCATTGTGCCTGTTTTTCTTCTCTCTGCAGCCTCTGACAATCACTAATCTACCTCCTGTCTATAGATTTGTTTATTCTGGACATTTCATATAAATGAAATCATACATTAGGTGACCCTTTTATTTTCTTTCACTCAACATATTCTCTTGGTTAATCCATGTTGTATCATGAGTCAGTACTTCATTCTCTTTATGGCTGAATAACATTTCATTGTATTGATATACCACATTTTGTTTATCCACTCATACGTTAATGGATATTTGGGTTCTTTTCACCTGTTGTGAATAATGCTGCTGTGAACATTTGTGTACAAGTATTTTATTAATATGGGCTCCCCTCGTGGCTCAGTGGTCAAGAATCTGCCTGCCACTGCAGGAGACACGGATTCGATCCCTGGGGCGGGAAGATTCCCTGGAGAAGGAAGTGGCAGTCCATTCCAGTATTCTTGCCTGGGAAATCCCATGGACAGAGGAGCCTGCTGGGCTGTAGTCCATGGGGTCAAAAAAGAAATGGAACTACTTAGCGACTAAACAACAACATTTTATTAATATAGAAGCAATATATATGTATTGTAAAAATGAGAAAATATGGGAAAACAAAATGGTAAAAAATATTCTCCCATTCAGAGATTCCCCTGTACTATTAATACCTTGGTGTATCTCCTTGTACATCTTTGTCTATGCATATGGAATTAAGAACTCTTTTACTGTATTAGAGCCACGCCCCCCAGCCCCTCAAAAAAACCCCACACTACCTTGTTGAAGAAATCAGACCAGTTGTTTTACAGAATGTTTCACCTTTTGGCTTTATCTGGTTGCGTCTTCTCTGTTTTGACACCAGCTGGTGTCCTACAATTCAGTCCAGTTCTGATACTGACTACCTGGAGTTAGTGAAGCCCACACAGGTTCAAGGACTCAGTCCTCCACAAGACCATCCCACCTTAGACTCCAGCCGCAAGTCTTGAAGGCCCACCCACACTTCGGACCAATCAGTTGTAAATTCAGGGATTCCCACAAACTTGTCAGGTACAGTGATTGTCTCATAGAACTCTTTGGAGGCTCTGTACTTACTGTACAGATTATAGTTTTACTATTAAAAATATTACTCAGAAACAGTCAAATGAAAGAGACACACAGGGAAAGATTTCAGGAATCTGAACACAGGCACACCTTTGGAGGCAGGGTGTGCCACCTTCATCATACATCATGTTGTCTACCAGCCCCTCCACCCTCTCCAAGTGTTGGGGATGGAAGTTTCAGTTCTCCTGTTCATGCTTGGTCTTTCTGGCCTGGCCATTTCCTCTGATAAACTAAGTAAGGGCTCATCTACAGTTACCTTGCTTAGCATAATAAACCCAGTAGGGCCCATGAGGACTCTAGTGAATAACAAAAGACACTCCTTAGTCCTGGTGATTTAGAATTTTTGAAAGGCTGTGTAGGAATTAGGGACAAACACCAGATAAATTCTTATTACAGCAGAAGACATGTATCTTGGCTTCTCAGTAGTGGCTAAGTACTGGGTTAGGGTAATGACAGCATTCCTTTATTGCACACCAAGAATCTCCCTTTACAGCTCAAAAGTAATCTTTTGGTGTTCTCTCCACTATCTGAGAATCATTTTCCCCTACAGAATCGTATACCTACCCAGGGATTAATGCTAACTGCTATTTTTGCCTGCATTTTACATTTGCAAATGGGCTGCGTGTGTGTATTTTCCTAATTAACCAATATATTGATAATAAAGCCTTAACATTTTTGGTGTCCTGTCTCTGTTGTGGTAAGGTCTTTAAGTCTAGGGTTGGTACCTTATTTATACTCTCCTTTTAGTCTTTCTTGCAGAAATGTTCCTGTTGTATTTTATGTTCCTTCCTTTTGTGGCCTGGACAGCAGTGCTCTGTCATTAATGTGTTATTTAAAAAGTCAGTTGCTATTTGCCTTGGTTATTTTAATAGGCTCTGGACTGTTTCACAGCAATGCTTTCTAAGCAGACGAGCAAACTGAAAATGGCAGAAGTCATTGGAAGCAAATTGAACATTTCCAAGAAAAAGGTATGTAGTGCTATTTCTACTTCCCTCTTGAAAGGAAGTTGGATTATTTAGCTTACTTGCTGGTCTCTGGCCCTTGCCTAGAAAAACTTTTGCAAAGTTGTTAGTTCATTGCTGCCTCTCATGGACATAAAACTCACTGTCTCTTGGATAAGTAGTTCTCCCTATGGTCCATATTCTTAAAGTGAGCTGCCTTGCATTCTTTCTCACACACGTGCCTTACTTTGCAGTGTTTAACGGACATGTTATTCTGTAGGTTATGGATTCAGGATTGGAACTATGTCTTAGCAAATATTCTAATAAGCCTTCCCATTTCCAAAGCTTCAGTTCAGTTTGGTCACTTACTTGTGTCCGACTCTTTGTGACCCCACGGACTACAGCACGCCAGGCTTCCTTGTCCATTACCAACTCCTGGAGCTTGCTCAAACTCATGTCCATCAAGTCAGTGATGCCATCCAATCATCTCATCCTCTGTCGTCCCTTTCTCCTCCCACCTTCAGTCTTTCTCAGCATCAGGGTCTTTTCCAGTGAGTCAGCTCTTCGTGTCAGGTGGCCAAAGTTTGGAGTTTCAGCTTCAGCCTCAGTCCTTCCAATGAATATTCAGGACTGACTTCCTTTAGGATCGACTGGTTGGATCCCCTTGCTGTCCAGGTGACTCTCAAGAGTCTTCTCCAACACCACAGTTCAAAAGCATGAATTCTTTGGTGCTCAGCTTTCTTTATAGTCCAACTCTCACATCCATACATGACTACTGGAAAAACCACAGCTTTGACTAGACAGACCTTTGTTGGCAAAGGAATGTCTCCGCTTATTAATATGCTGTCTAGGTTGATAATAGCTTTTCTTCCAAGGAGCAAGCGTCTTTTAATTTCATGGCTGCTGTCACCATCTACAGTGATTTTAGAGCCTGAAAAAGTAAAGTCTGTCACTGTTTCCATTGTTGCCCATCTATTTGCCGTGAAGTGATTGGACCAGGTGCCATGACCTTAGTTTTCTGAATGTTGAGTTTTAAGCCAACTTTTTCACTCTCCTCTTTCACTTTCTTCAAGAGGCTCTTGAATTCTTCTTCGCTTTCTGCCATAAGGGTGATATCATCTGCATATCTGAGGTTATTGATATTTCTCGCAGCAATCTTGATTCCAGCTTGTGCTTCATCCAACCCAGCATTTTGCATGATGTACTCTGCATGTAAGTTAAATAAGCAAGGTGACGATATGCAGCCTTGATGTACTCCTTTCCCGATTTGGAACCAGTCTGTTGTTCCATGTCTAGTTCTAACTGTTGCTTCTTGACCTGCATACAGATTTCTCAGGAGGCAGGTCAGGTAGTCTGGTATTCCCATCTCTGTAAGAATTTTCCACAGTTTGTTGTGAAGAAAACATAGCTGAAGAAAAATTACTTTGATTTTTTTAGAAGTATCATTTAGGAGTACAGCTTTTTCTTGACTGTGTTCACTTTATGTAGGTAGATAGAGGCTTATTTGAATGAATAAATTGTACTGTTAGGGAACATTTATAATCAGTGTTTTTAAAAACAGAAACTTGGAAAATATTTTAAAATAAAATTAAATGCTAACTTGCCTATCTAGGAAGCCGAACGTGCTTCTTGGTAGAGGGGACACAGTAAGCCTCATGATTTAAGTGAAGAGTATGCAGAGTTTTACTCAGGTAATCTTTCCCCTCCCGTAGGCGGAATTCTTCTGTCAACTTTACAAACCGGAGATTGTGGTCAACGAGCTCGATGTGCGAGTGGGTCGAGTGCGGCTTCTACGAAAACAAAGCGAGGCTGTCCACGTGCAGAGGTAATCAGGGCTCCAGACTGGGCTGAGCACTAGGGGTCATTGGGAACGTGGTGGAAGGAGCATTTGGTCCTGACCCTTTTCTCTGAGTAAAGCACGTGTCTGAACTGTGATCTCTCCAGTGTGCTAGACAGTTAGGAGCAGTGATTTTCCAAAATGTGTCCTGTGAAACTAGATATTAGGAGGTGGAGGGGGATGATGAGGGGTCGTTAGAAATTTGGGACTAGCAAAGATGTATCTTTGATGTTATTCATTGTAACGTATTTATTTAGTGAAGTAAGCATCACTTGGAAGGCAGGCTTGGTCCTAACATTAGTCTGTTAATTCCTTGAAGGCTGGACTTTTATAAGTTTCTGAGATCTAGTTACCATTTACTAAATATTTGCTGTATTCCTAACATTGTGCTAAGTGCTGTTTTGCATGTTTTCGCGTGTGATTATAGTAATCCTATGAATTAATGTGTTTGTTAGCACCCTAGGACTCTCCTCACAAATGACCATAAACTTGATTCATGTATGCATGCGTGCTAAGTTGTTTTAGTCGTATCTGACTCTTTTCAACTCCATGGACTATAGCCCGCCAGGCTCCTCTGTCCATGGGGTTCTCCAAGCAAGAATACTGGAGTACGTTGCCATTTCCTTCTCTAGGGAATCTTCCCGACCCAGGTACCGTACCTGGGTCTCTTGTGTCTCCTGCTTTGACATGTGGGTTCTGTACCACTAGCACCATAAACTTGATGGTTTGCCCATAAACTTGATGGTTTGCCCATAAACTTGATGGTTTGCCCATAAACTTGATGGTTTGCCCATAAACTTGATGGTTTACCCATAAACTTGATGGTTTGCCATAAACATTTCTTCTCAGTTCTGGAGGCTGGAAGGCTGAAATCCAGGTGCTGACAGGGCCACGTTCCCTCTGAAGGCTCTTGCCTCCTCCTGACTTCTGATGGCGTGCACTAGTCCTTGGTGTTCCTTACCTTGTAGCTGCTTCAGTTCAGTCTCTGACTCCATTGTATTATGGTCGTTTTCCTTGTGTGTTTTTTGTGTCTCTAAATTTCTCTTTCTGTATGAGAACACGGGCCATTGGATTTAAGACCAGCGCTTAAATCCAATACAGTATGATTTTAATCTTCTTATTCCTGTAAAGACCTTTTTCCCAAATAAGGTCACATTCACAGGTACTGGGTGGACATGAATTTGTGGGAGACTTACTGCAACTAGTTAAGAGTTGTTGTCCAGATTGTACAGGTTAGGAAACCAAGGCTAAGAGAGGTTAAGTAATTTGCCCAAGATGACATAGGTAATACAGATGTTGTATCTTGTTGGTGTTTGAATTTCCAGAGCCTAGTGTATGTATGTGTGTAATTTCCAGAGTACTAGGTATGTAAATGTTCCATGTTTATAGAATGAGTTCTGCAATTCTTATGTTGTAAGCCATCCCATACAATGTGAAGACAGTCCCTTCTTGAGTTGTCTTATTTGTCGAGTCTGATTCCTCAGAGCAACACTAAGAGAAGCTTACAGCTTGTCTCTCCAACTGCTTACGTACTTTCCCCTCCCCAGGGAGAAGCTCACCTTTGCTGCTACGAGGCCATCCTCTGTTCTTATTGAACAGCTCGCGGTATGTGTTAGCAAAGGGGAGCCTGTGTTGCTGGTGGGAGAAACTGGAACTGGCAAAACCTCCACAGTCCAGTACTTGGCTCACATTACAGGTAACGCCTGGAGGGGATGCACTCTGCCCTAGACAAGAGACATTTCATTTCATACTGACTGCCTTTTTAAAAACTAGAGTCCAAAGAATATTGGAACTTAAAAAGTGCCGCAGCTCCATTTCCCCTGGAGATAAGCACTGGAATCTTTTTCCTTGGAAAAAGATCTCTCCGCCTGGAAATAACTACTATTAACACGTTGGTATTAATTTTTTCAGTTCTAATCTATGGCCTGCACATACATAGTGCTTTGGTTTTGTTTTGAAACAGATGGGATCCTTCTCTGTATTGTGTTTAGTTAAGCATATTGGTCATCTTTAAAAACGGAACTACCTCATTCCTGTTCTGATGTCTAAATTAATATTTCACACTAGATATTTATTTAGTTCTAATCCATAGACATTGACTTACTGAAGGATTTTTTGTTATTGTTTTCAGTTACCTGATGCTAGAGCAGTGAATGTTTCATTCTCTCTGGGTTAGGTTAAAATTTTGAATAGTCAAGATTCCTGAAAATAAAATGAGGGGTCAGAGGAAGTGCACATTAAAAGATTTGCCCGTGCCCATGTCTGCACATCGTTAAGGATCACAGTGGGTATTGTCAGTCTTTACATTTTCAGAATAACTCTTTATACCCTTTTTTTCTTAAAGGCCACCGTTTGAGAGTTGTCAATATGAATCAGCAAAGTGACACTGCAGATTTGCTGGGAGGGTAAGTATGGTTTTAAACCTTTTTCTTGTTATTTTATGTTCACTGCTTGAGGTAAGAAATACTTCTTTCCTATCAAGCTCAATACTAACCTTGGAAAAGTGTTCAACAACTTGCCGCCCTATGCCTACCCCAGCAGGATATTTATTAGGGTTTATTAAGGGGCTCTTGGGTATGTAGATGTTTCTCTTCATTTTAAAGAATTCTTGAGGTTCTTGCTCTCAGAGATCCTGCTGAGGGTGTGGGGTGGGGGCTGGAATATAAAGGTGAGTATGCAGTCAACTGTGGGTCACAACAAACTGTGGACAATTTTTAAAGAGATGGGAATACCAGACTTCCTTACCTGCCTCCTGAGAAACCTGTATGCAGGTCAAGAAGCAACAGTTAGAACTGGACATGAAACAACAGACTGGTTCCAAATCGGGAAAGGAGTACGTCAAAGCTGCATATTGTCACCCTGCTTATTTAACTTACATGCAGAGTACATCATGCAAAATGCTGGGCTGGATAAAGCACAAGCTGAAATCAAGATTGCTGCGAGAAATATCAATAACCTCAGATATGCAGATGACACCACCCTTATGGCAGAAAGCAAAGAAGAACTAAAGAGCCTCTTGAAGAAAGTGAAAAAGAGTAAAAAAGTTGGCTTAAAACTCAACATTCAGAAAACTAAGGTCATGGCATCTGGTCCAATCACTTCGTGGCAGATAGATGGGAAACAATGGAAACAGTGACAAGACTTTATTTTGAGGGGCTCCAAAATCACTTCAGATGGTGACAGCAGCCATGAAATTAAAAGACGCTTGCTCCTTGGAAGAAAGGTTATGACCAACCTATACAGCATATCAATAAGCAGAGATTGATAGAGATTGTCTAGTCAAAGCTGTGGTTTTTCCAGTAGACATATATGGATGTGAGAGTTGGACTATAAAGAAAGCTGAGCGCCAAAGAATTGATGCTTTTGAACTGTGTTGGTGAAGACTCTTGAGAGTCCCTTGAACAGCCAGGAGATCCAACCAGTCCATCCTAAAGGAAATCAGTCCTGAATATTCATTGGAAGGACTGAGGCTGAAGCTGAAACTCCAAAACTTTGGCTACCTGATGCGAAGAACTAACTTATTTGAAAAGACCCTAATGCTGAGGAAAATTGAAGGTGGGAGGAGAAGGGGACGACAGAGGATGAGATGGTTCGATGGCATCAGTGACTCAATGGACATGAGTTTGAGCAAGCTCCGGGAGTTGGTGATGGACAGGGAAGCCTGGTGTGCTGCAGTCCATGGGGTCGCAAAGAGTCAGACACGACTGAGCAACTGAACTGAACTGAATGCAATTAAGTAATATTTATCTAAAGAGGATGTTCTTGAGTTATGCTGCCTTCAAGGGAGACTCTCCTGCAGTTTGATTATCTTTGAAAGGTTAATTAGCCTCCACTTGGTTAAATGGGACTTCACTATTGTCACTTAAATGCCCTTCTTCCTTTTGATTTTTTTGAATATGTTAGTTTTTAAACAACTTTAATCTGTGCTGAAGGCTGTAAAACTGATAGATGCTATGGCATACCTTATGTTGAATGATACTAGGATGTGTCCCATTAATTCTAAACAGTTGCTTGCACAAATCCTTAAAAGCATAGAACAGTAGAAGTCACTGTTCTTTTTTCTCTTTATGATATCCACGAGAAGCTCTTTATATACTCTTTTTTTTTTTTTAAAGGGCACTTTATACTGTAGCATTATTTTTACTTTTGCTCTTTCCAGCCCCTATCCCTTCCTGCTCTGGGTGGAGTGCTATTTTGGAATCCTGCTTCCTTTTTTGCCTCTGATTTTCTTATCCTCATGATCTCTTAAATTCTGCTCTACACATACCTTGACGATGTATTTTAAATTTCTATACTGTCTTAAAATCTGTCAGCTGAGACTTAACCTGTCTTACTCCAGTTCTTCTTTCACTCTGTTTTTCCTCAGTGGTCTTTTCTACTTTGCTTTTATATTCCTTCTGTTCAGTTAATTGACAGTCTCCCCTTTCCCTGGTTGTGGTACTTACAGTGTGTTCTTAGTAATAAATGGAATTTGTTATTTAACTAGTATGTCTGTTGTTGTTGTTTAGTTGCTCAGTCATGTCCAGCTCTTAGCAACCCCCTGGACTGTCACCCGCCAGGCTCCTCTGTCCATGAGATTTTCCAGGCAAGAATACTGGAGTGGGTTGCCATTTCCTTCTCCAAGTATGTCTGTACTACTGTCTGTTTCTACTCTGTATTCTGTAATGCCCTACAGTTAAGTATAGCTAACACAGATGGCATTGTTCTTGTACTAATTGAACATAGGCTGTATCAGTCTCTTTTAAGAATTTGTAGTGTTATATCAGCCATTGCAAATAGTGTTTTCTTCTTTAATTTCTTTTTTTTTTTTTTTAATGCAAGTAGTTTTAAATGTAGGGAGTACACATTGTGCCCTGATGCAGTTGATAATACAAAAGGTTGAAATCAGAATGTGGTAACTGGAATTTTATTTTTGGTGCTAACTTGTTAGTATGTTAGCATCAGTAATCAAAAGAAAACTTGGATACATTCAGTTTTGTATGGCTGGAAGTATCCCTTGTTTTCTGTCCTTTTGTATTACTGGCAAGTGGTGTGTAAATCACATGTTTTAATATATATCTTAGATGTATGAATGACTCTCTTGCTTAAGAGTCTTTGTGTATAAAATTTGAAGAACAAAAATGATTTTATTAATTAAAAAGCAAGAGTACGGAAGACAGAGGAGTGGGTAGGGAGAAGAGGTATAGAAAACTTCATAGTTCTATTTTGGGAATGTGTGGTTAGTTTTATCTATGAAACTGGTTTTATGTTTTGTATTAATAATTTGTTTATTAAACATATTTTGCATTTATCAAATACTATGGTGAAAGATAAAAGAAATTTATAGTCCTAATTAGTCTGACTTGCAAATCTGGATCCTTTCGATTGGTTTTTTGAGAAGTTATAATTAAGGATAAATGCGTTTTGTAAGAGTAAGGCCTTCAAGGCCATCACTAAATGGCACAGGTTCACAGTGCTGGAAATGGAATTGGAAGGGGCAGCCTCTGAAAGAGAAACCGATATATAGAGATGGGGAGGGGTCCTTGGAGAAGTCAACAATGATGGAAATAAGAAATGGGAGGAAAATTAAAGATCTTACAGAAATAGAAATAAGATGGCCAACCTGCATTCTCCTCTAAGCCCCTCAAGGAAGCATCATCCATAAAGGAAACTGCACAGGATATAGCAGGGCACAAGTGCCTGTCCTCAGACTCAGAATCCTGATCCCAAATGAGGTGAAGTGTTTGCCCTTTCAGTTACTCACCGTGTGCTGTTTCATGTTGCTTTTGCACTTGATGTTCTTTCATGGATGGTCATTTTAGAGAGTCATTTTCTTTTGTTCTAGTCATTTTCAAGTGAGCTCTTGTTTGTGGTCTCCATGTATCATGTATGTAACAGGTAGACCCTGAGTGACTGTCCATGAGGACCAGGTGGTCTAGACCTCCTTCTCTTGGCCTTCAGGTTGCTCCTGAGGCGTCCTTTCAAAAGATATGTTGGGAACTCTAGTCTATAACAATTCATAGGTTGATTCATCAGTTCACCCTGTGACAGGTTGGTTTCCATTGAATATTTTTGTTAGTTTATTTTTAGCAAGCTGTATATATGTATGTTCATTTTCTCCATCATTTGAAGCATTTATTGACTTAACCGGCCAATATGCTTTCAGTTTTAAATGAACAAGCTTTTTTCTTAAGGAGCCCAGACTAATTTGAAATATAAAGCCATTTTTTTGATGAATTCAGTTCACTGAGCTAGTTACTAGTTGTAGCAATTGTAACAGATTGCTCTTCAATGGCATTCCTGTGCCAGGCACTGTTTTGAGTTTTTACCTATGTTCACTCCCTTAGCCATCTTAGCAACCTGTTCATTATTCCCATTTACACACAAGGGACCTGAGGCTCACAAGGATTAAGTGCCTTGTTCAAGGTAATGACTAGTCTGTGACTTGAACCCAGCTGTCTGCCTGAGCATCTATCTTCTTTATCATTACTCTGATGCCTCAGTTAGCTTTGGATCCCATTTATTCTCTCATCTTTAAGACTAGCTATTTTATTTAAATTGCATTTGTATTTTGCTTAATTTGTTAACATTGTGCTGTTGACATTCTGGCTCATTGTCCTCTGCCTGGTCCATTGTAGGTCTCTCATCTTTGCTTCTCCTCCTACCTCCCCCACCCCCAGCCTCTCTTCCATCTGGTAAATGGACGTGATTCTGTGGTAGTGTGATCAGATTATATCACTCTCTTCCTCGCTGACTTCAGTCCATGTGGAATGTACTACAAACCCTTCATCACCTCTCGCGGGCATTCTCTCCCTCCTTCCTTCAGCTCTGCTGCCTTGCCAGCCACACTCCCCTCCGTGTTTCTGTTTCCTCTGCGACCTCCCCTGCCACCCAGGGGTATTTACTTAGCCAAACTCTTGCTTGTTTGATTGCCTTCCAATTCCCATCTTTAACACAGCCTCCTCTGACTATCACAGCTAAAGTACTAAAATTCTTCTTTCACCCCCTCTGCTTTCATTTTATCTACTGGCATTCCAGTTTCTACTTGATATTTTATACTAGTAGGTGTCTTCCTCTGTTGTCTTTTTGGTTAGATTGTAAGCTCCTGAGGGGCAAGAGCTGGTGGGTCTTGTTTACTCAGTGCCGAACCCTAGAGGTGTTCAGTAAATCTCAGTGGAATGAATGGAGTAAAGGAATGTTTGTACTAATTAATGGGTCAGTGCTTACTGGGAAGCGAAGTTGAGTTTGTGAAGTTCTCATTCTTTCTCTGAAATCAGACTATTCCATGAAGATGCTCAGTTTCAGGGCACTGGGTTTCGCTTGTCTCATTGTTCCTCCTCACAGGCCAGTGAGTAAATAGTATCCATGATTCTCCAATTGTACTTGCCTGTTTTGAAACATTTTGATCCTGTTTTGGTTCTCAAATTATATTTCTTGGAAATAAAATTGAGGTTATCATCCTTGAATTGTAGTATTTAGTGTCCTAGGCTGCAGAAAATTGTGTGCTTGATCTTGTCTAATCTTCCAGAATGGTTAGTGCTGCTTGGGCAACTTATCTTAAATCTAGCCAGAGCAGTGTTTCTTGACTCTTATTAACCTCTCCCCACCCACAGTAGTAAATTAAATTTTAATTTAAATGAATTAATTCCCTAATTCCCCAACCAGAAAAATAAAATGCTAAGAAATAAAAGAGAATTTTAATACTCAGAATTAAATAGTTGAGCCTTGGAGGGTCACAAACCATTGCAAATTTTTTCATAATTTGGTTATCTGATACTAGTGTTTACTTTTAGCGTAGACCCTTCAAACACATGGAGTGGAAAAAATAGATCATAATTTAAAATTTTAACATAGATTTTTAAGTATTTTGCTATTATTTCTAATTTTGATTAGAAGAAATCTTACACCTATTCCTGTTTTCTTAGGTATACGTCCCAGTTTCTGTTAGCTTCAGAAGCTTGTGAATCACATATCTACTTTTTGTTTCAGTTACAAGCCAGTGGACCATAAGCTTATTTGGCTGCCCTTACGGGAGGCATTTGAAGAACTCTTTGCTCAGACATTTTCAAAGAAGCAAAACTTGACATTCTTGGGACACATTCAGACGTGTTATAGGCAGAAACGGTGGCAAGATCTCCTGAAGCTAATGCAACATGTGCACAAGTCAGCTGTCAACAAGGATGGGGCAGAGCGTGAGACTGGTAGGTGGCAGCCCGGGCTGCTAGTGGGAGGTCATGGCTGGAGTCTAATGAGCAGAATTAGAAGAAGAGTTTGGGGCAGAATGATCCAACACGAATTAGGGATTGCTGGAACTTAGGGCAAACATGACTAATTCCGAAGTATTGCTGCTCCCTGGATTCAGCAAGATTTCTATATGTCAGTGGTTGGTGATGTTGATGTACAGGTACCACTTAGTGGTCAGTAAGTCACGTATGCTTAAAAGAAGAGCTTATTTCCAGAAAACTGAATTCCACAGTGAATGGGGCTTATGGTGGCTTAGTTATCCTCTCTACTTTCTCATCTATAAAGTGGGAGTAGTGAGGATAAATGAGTTATCTAATGCATATGCATATAAATGAACTGGCTAGTATAGTGACTGCATATGGTTGGCATTGTGTAAGCATTTGGACTTAATTTTTTATACTTCTAAGATGTGATTTTTGTGTGTGTTTTGTTAATTATGTGGTTTTTTAAGTTATGTATATTATGACTCAAAATGTATTTTTAATTCTTGTCTTGCTTCTTCTCTAGGGTCACTTCTAAAAGAGAAGTGGGAAGCATTTGGTCTTAGACTCAACCATGCCCAACAACAGATGAAAATGACTGAGAATGCCCTATTGTTTGCATTTGTAGAGGTATTTTGCTTTGATTGTTTAGGTTAAGGGAATGTTGATTTGATGCAAAATGCAAGTTAAAGAGGCTACTATTGTGTGTTCTAGGGCTTGTTTAGAACAGTAAGCACTTAATGAAAGAATTCCCTGGGGGGTTAAATGTCTTTTTATAGATGTGATAAAGTCTTTTTTATGTAATTTAAGATTTTAATTAATTTTGGCTGTGCTGGACCTTTACTGCTGCCTGGGCTTTTCTCGAGTTGTGGCGCGCAGGCTCAGTACTTATGTGCAAGGGCTTAGTTGCTCTGTGGCATGTGGGATCTTCCCAGATCAGGGATCAAACCCGTGTCTCCTGCATTGGCAGGCGGACTCTTCGCCACAGAGCCCCCAAGGAAGCCCAAAATTGTAGTGTTCATGAGCACTGTCATTATTATTTTGTAAGATGCAGTTGAGGATAACTAGTGAATTTTTTATTGTTTTGTAGCTTTGTTTGTATTTGTGGGTGGGGGGTGGATTTGGATCCATTCATGTGGGGCTACATTTTTGATTCCAGTGCATGAGTAGTTGTACTATTTTCTGTCCTGTGACCTTGCAGGATCAGTGTAATTGAATATTTGTGACTTAAGTTTTTTTATATTTTTATTAAAGAAAATTGTGATAGTCTTCAGACCTTACCCTAAGGGTGATGCAGTAATCTTACTTGAGATGATGTCTTAGTGAGAGAGAGGTCCCTCAACTATGTATCTGTTGTGGAGAATTTAGACATCAGCAAGTCATCTTATTATAATTGTTTCTAAAATAACCAATGAAATTATCAAGTGCTGTCAAAATAGGTTTTATACCTATTTCATGACTCGGCATCACACTGAAGTTTCATACATTTGGTCTGTTTTTTTTTTACTTATAGAAGATTCTTTGTTAGGATCATCATGAAAGCAAAAGTATAAAGCACTTAACACTAAAACAGTTCAGTTTCTGATATGTCAGTTGAACAGACTATAAGGCTTATTTTTCAGTGCTTTTGAAAATAGAACTTCAAGAGATAAAATCAGGAGGAGAGATTCATTTTGACATTCTTCAGAAACTGTGAAGGCTCTGTATTACAACTACTGCACACTCTTAGTCATTTATCTTTTCTTGGTGTACTTACTTATAGCCTCACCCTGTGTTTATTTTGGTTGCTTTTACTAGCCATTTGTATGCTTTTAAACATCTGAATACATTATAAGTTTTTATTTATCTCACCACCCATATAATTCAGTGGTCTAGTTTATTGCATCTCACTCTTAGGCTCAAAGATATTTCTTTGACCTTTTTGGACATTTGAAAAAAGTTAACTTGACCTTAGCTCTGGCAGCCAGTTGGCACCATTGGCATCAAGGCATAAGCTCATGAGGCAGGAGCAGTTTGCCCCTGCCTCTGCTCTAACCCTGCTCTCATAACTGCTGTTGGTGAGTGTGTCTGTATCTGAAATGGATCCTTGACATTTGACTTCATCTTCTAGGGTACATTAGCTCAGGCTGTGAAGAGAGGAGAGTGGATTTTGTTGGATGAGATTAACCTGGCTGCTCCAGAAACTTTAGAATGTCTGAGTGGTTTACTTGAAGGCTCCTCTGGCTCCCTGGTGTTGCTGGATCGAGGAGACACAGGTAGCTCTTGATCCTCCTGGGATGGACTTGATGTGAGGCCTTTTGACCTCTTTAAAGTAGTATTCTTTCAGTTAGGCAGATTGCATGGGCCTCTCAGTGTGATTTATTTATTCTGTAGATAGTAATTTTATGCAGAGTCTTACTGTTAGGTGTTAAAGAGAATGAAAAAAATAAAATAATTTGTCAAAGCATTTGGATAGTGGGTAATAAAGCATGCTCACTCAGTGACAAAATACACACTGGTGAATAGGTGATGAAACAAAATAGCGTGGACAGCCACAGCATAAGAGATGGTGGAATGGCAGCTTAAAATTAGGTTGTATACATAGATCTGGAAACTGATTTCAGTGGGGTTTCACCAAAGGCAGAGATGGTTGAGCAGCCGGTACCGCCCTTGCTGAGCCTTGAGGCAGAGTGGTTCACCCGGGGGCTTAGTGGAGTTAGTCTTCCCCATCACTTACTATTACAAGTTGTTGAGAAGTTCGAGTTTTCTTTTAACAGAACCACTGGTTCGTCACCCCGACTTCCGTTTATTTGCGTGTATGAATCCAGCAACTGATGTAGGCAAAAGAAATCTCCCACCAGGAATAAGAAACAGGTAAGGGGACATGGGCTGGTACCTGTAGACAGTTTTAAAATTAAGTTCTCTTGATTTATTGATTGGTAGTAGTAACATAATCAACCCTCATAACAATGCTTGAAATTTCTTGACTGCTGATAGAGGAATCTTTTTACTTGTCATATTTTTCTTTCTATAGGTGGTTGGAATACAGAAAACTCCAGAACACTAGGGAATTTTTTCCTTTTGGTTGTTAATTTGACATTTAATGTTAGTTAATCCATTTGATGACTCATGGATATTGTTGAAAACAAAAATCTTTCCTTCTTCAAATAGCCCTTTGGCTATTAGAAAACCTTCATATAAGGAAATAACAGTATCTCATATAACAACATAAGTGCATCTTAGGATGAGTCCTTTTGGATGAGGCTAATGATTTGTAAAAGGACATTAAATTTCAGTTTTCATCATTAAATACTGAGTAACAAGGACAAGATTTTTATGTATGAAGCATTGGGAAAAGATAAATGAGCTTGTTTGTTGTTGGTAACCTGTTGAATCTGAGTTTTAAAATAATGTTAAAACTTTATTAAATCTCTTCCCATATTATAAGATAATAAAATAGTAATAATATAATAAAAACTTGGGCAAATTTTATCAACCATGAGTTGTATTTTCCTTTGCTACAACTATTAATTTTTGATGTTGAGGGGACTTTGTTGTTGTTGTATGTATTTTTTGTTACATGTAGTTGTGATCAAGAACACATTCTGAAATTAAGGATAAGGATGTGTGTTCAGTCACTCAGTCATGTCCAACTCTTTTGCAACCCCATGGACTGTAGCCCACCAGGTTCCTCTGCCCATGGAATTTCCCAGGCAAGAATACTGGAGTGGGGTTGCCATTTCCTACTCTAGGGGATCTTCCCAACACAGGGATCAAACTTGCGTCTCCTGTGTCTCCTGCATTGGCAGGCAGGTTCTTTACCACTGTGCCACCTGGGAAGCCCAAGAATGAGGAAGAATAAGCCTTATTTTTGTAACTGTTTTTGCAAGGACTGTTTGATTTTTGTCTTACAGTAGTAGTAGTTGTAGTGTAGATTTTTGATAACAGCTATGTTATTTTTCTGTTTTGTTATGATCAACCTGTATCTCGAGTTGAAAGGCTTTCATAATTCATATTACAAGTGGGTAGAGTAAGTTGACATAACTTCTTTTGTCTTATGTTTTTGTTTTGTTAAGATAGATGTATTAACTTCCTCAATATGGCAGTAATGGAATAATTGTCTTACAGATTCACAGAACTTTATGTAGAAGAATTAGAAAGTAAAGAAGACTTGCAGATTCTTATTGTGGATTATCTGAAAGGCTTGAGTGTGAACAAGAACACAGTGCAAGGAATCATAACGTGCGTTCTCTCTGGTTTCTCTTTATAAACTTTTCCTCTGAACAGAAAAATATGTCTCATCCATATAAATTTTCTTCTTTTGCTTCTAACAAGAGAAGACTGATGGAAGAATTATTTAGACTTTATTTTTAAAGTTGGAAACTTATGGACTCCCTTGGATTTTCCTAAGGAAGCTATTGAGTTGGCCAAAAAGTTTATTTGGGTTTTTCTGTAAGATGGTAGAGAAAAACCCAAACAAACTTTTTGGCCAACCTAGTACATACAGAGCTTATAAATCACTGCCTATGAAAATCTGTAACAGATAATACTCTCCTAATTACTTCTGTATTCAGAGCTGAGAGTTTGAGTCCTTGGAGGATTCAAATTCTTTGAGGAGATATAAATAGTATCTTGATCTGCCTTGGTGAAATCCTTTGTGCAGTTTGCATGTTAGCCATAGAAGGGGGGAAAGCTTGATATAATTAATTGGATCTGGTTTGGAATTAATAGAGGCTTAGCTGAATGATCTGTAGAGTGGTGATGTGGCTTGGTGCTTTTGAGTCTTTCCTCTTTTTTGTATGCCATTTGGAAGGGGTATAGTCTTTGTATCAGACACCCTGGATTCTAGTGCTGGCTCTGTCAAACTAATTCTGTCATTTTGGGGCGTGTCACTTAATTTTCTCTGTGTTCTCTAAAATGAAATATACATTATGTAAAGGTTTTGAAGTTAGATCATGTTAGTGTTTTACTTTGCTTTTTGTGCTTTGTTTTTTTTTTAAATACAAATGGTTATTGAGTTGCTTAGGTGCTAGGAGTACAGCTGTAAACAAAACAATCTTTGTTCTTTTCATGGAGCTTTAATTCTGCAGGTGATAAATAAAGAGAGATGTACTGTTATTTTTGGTTGTGATAAGTGAAGAAAAATAACACATAAAATGTCAGTTAGACAATAAGACGTAGAGCCCTGTTTTAAATAGGGTAGTCGAGGAGACATTTGTCAAAGGGCTTTGGAATGGTTTGTCACACCACATTTTAAAATCTGAGCACTTTTTGTTAGCCAAGAATAGTACAAATATTCAGAAAGCTGGGATAAAGCAGTGTGGCTCTTATAAGTGCTGATAGTACAAGAGGTGCATGTTCCATATATAAAAACTCACTCTGGAATGTAGATTCTTTCTACAAAAGAAAGGATATCTAGCTAGATTGAAAAGAGGCAAGCCAGATCCCATTTGGGCAAGAACCTGAGTTTTATCTCTGACACACATTTGGTTATAATTGATTTTGTGGTATTTGCTTACGAATTTTCATGACTTTTTGAGTTTTGCGTTTGATGTTTCCCTCTGAAATTTCTTCCATCTTGTCATCTTCTGAACTTCTAAAGTATGTGGTAATGAAAATAGAAATGGTCACTGATCATCATGCTTTTTACGACTTTGTCATTATTGGTTATAACCATATCTGTAGACTTTAAAAAACACCATGATTTTTGTTTTCTATGTGCTTGGCCATCACCACTAGAGTTTATACAGGGATTTCACTTGACTCTCATATTAAAGCCAACTCTGGAACCCTGTGTTAGGATTCAAAAGATTCTTGCTAAATACGTCTTAAATCTCCCTGTCTTTTCTTTAAGAGTCAGAGATTTCTCACCTCTCTCTTTTATCCTGAAGGAAATTGATCCATCTTCATTTTCTTATTTTTGATGGCAAGTTTTATGTAAGCTTGGCCACCTAATCTATAAAAATGACTCTTGGCCCTTCTGTAGAAGAAACAGGAACAACAGCAAAATAATAACACTTATTGGTCACTGAAATAAATCTGAACTGCATCCTCTTTGTAGCTTCTACACAGCTGTGAGGAAAGAGTGTGAAACAAAGTTGGTGGATGGGACCGGCCACAGACCTCACTACAGCCTTCGGACTCTGTGTAGGGCCCTGCGGTTTGCAGCTTCCAATCCATGTGGCAGCATACAGCGCTCGCTCTATGAGGTCTGTGTACAGTCTGTGTGGCGGGGAGCTTGGGGGGTGGGCACGCCCTGGGAAGGGAGGCGTGGGGATGCAGGTGCCTGGTCTGTGTGTGCTTCAGTAAGATTAGCCCAGAATGTTTCATCCCGGAACTCTCACCTACCATCTGCCTTTTTCTAGCGTTGTAACACGTTTAAAAGTTGTTCTGTGCACCAACACCACCCGAGAGGTCGGATTGTGTTCTTGGAATAAGTTGGCCTCTTATTACAGAAGGATACCTACTGTTGTGTGTATTTGTGTTTTTTTCTAGGGCTTTTGTTTGGGTTTCTTAACACAACTTGACAGGGCATCACACCCAATCGTTCAGAAGCTCATTTGTCAACACATTGTCTCTGGCAATGTAAAAAGTCTGCTGAAGCAGGTAGGTTCTTTTTTAATCTTTTTCTAAAATTTTATTTATTTGGCTTCGCTGTGTCTTTGTTGCTATGTGCAGGCTTTTTCTAGTTGCGGTGAGCAGGGGCTACTCTTGGTTGCAGTGCAGAGACTTCTCATTGCAGTGGCTTCCCTTGTTTCGGAGCACAGGCTCTAGGCGCATGGGCTGTAGAGCACGGACCCAGTAGTTGTGGTATATGGACTTAGTTGCTCCACAGCAGGTGGGATCTTCCAGACCAGGGATTGAACCTGTGTCTCCTGCCTTGGCAGGTGGATTCTTATACACTGTATCCCTGGGAAAGTCCTCTTTTTTGATTTTTGATGTAACATAAAGGCAGAAATATCAGATTATTAGCTGTTTGGGATTTTTTTTTTTTTTTTTTTTTTTTGCAAAACTTGTTTCTAATTATAAAAGTTTATCCCACAAAATTTAAACATTAAATAGTATGTTACTATCTAAGATAGCACCTTAGGTGATAAAAAGTCATGGTAATCTTACTCTTTGGAGATTTAAGACCTACAGATTATCCTTTCCTTCTAAATCATATATATATGTATATATATATATATAATTTGTTAAAATAATTTTTGTATATCAAATTCTGATATTTGTGTGTGTGTGTAGCTTTAGCAAGGTAAATTCTAATACAGGCATACTTCCATGGATTGCATTTTGCTTTAATGTACTTCCCAGATATTGCAGTTTTTACAGATTGAAGGTCTGTGGCAACCCTATGTTTGTTGTCAGTTGATGGTGAGCATTTTTAGCAATAGAGCATTCTTAAATTTAGGTATGTACATTTTTTTAGACACATTATTGCATGCTTACTAGATTGTAGTACGGCGTAAACATAACTTTCATATGCACTGAGAAACCAAAATTTTGCGTGACTGTCTTTATTGCAATACTGACTTTATTGCCGTGGTCTGGAATTCAACCTGGAAAATCTTTAGGGTATGCCTGTGTATATCTAATATAAGTGTTATAAAGGAGACCATCTCAAAAGAATGTTCTGTAGCTTCCTTCTTAGTCTAACTATATCCTAGATGTATTTTTATGTCTGTACCAGAAATCACTGTGAGTGACATGGTTTCTGATTGTCACTTAACATTTCATCAGAAGCTTACACCATGATTTATTTGCATACCTCCCTTTTGATCAGTGGTTAGACTCCTCCCCCCGCTTTCCTTTTTGTTTTTCTATTACACACAATTACCATTTCAGTTTGACAAAGGGAATCACAGAATGCATGGGATTGAAGGAGGCTGATAGAAACTGGCTCACTAGCTGTCTTGTTCACACGTCAGTTGCTCTCTCTTTAGGAAGAAAGGGCCACTGGGACTTAGGGGTACTTGGATTCAGTGTTTTTTCCTTTTGAAAAACTATACAAGTAACACATGAATATATACTTTGGGTAAACTGTGAAAACATTGAGAAAAGACTCAAACTTGCTTTGGTTATCTCAATACAATTCCCCTGCACTTATTTTTTGTATGTGTTCCTCATGGTTACACATGATGGAGGCTTAACAGTTCTTTTTTCTTGCTACCTTCTGCCCGACTGAGGAGTCCTTAAAAGCAGTGCCTATAATTATGGCTTCAAGTCAGGAGGCTAAAAGAGCACTTTTCTATAGCTATATATGTGACCACCACTTTGCCATTTTTATAGATCAGAAATGGTCGTTTTGTATAAATCAGCTTAACTTCCACCACATCTTCAAAAGATTATGCCTTTACTACAATATTATTCTTAACAAATTAGTTTCTCTGGGGGGTTGCTTTTATTTTTAATGTCTTCTAGGGGATCCAGAATTTAGTGGTGTAACCCCACCTCTACCCCCCCACTGCAGTACAACACTGGCCTTGTTTGGGGAATGTGGTTTATATGAAACATATTTTTGACCAAAATACTTGATTAGAGTGAGAATTTTGATAGATGAGAGGAGAGAACTGAGTCATAAACTATCTGAGAAATTATTTTGATATAAGTTCCCCCCAAATCTACCTTCCCCTACCTGAGTTTTAAGACCAGTACATGTCACCATTTTGTTCTCATCCCTCAAAGTAATTTTATTTTCATGTTCATCTGTGGATTTTAATGTTGAAAGCATCCAGAACAAGGCAACATCCTTGGTGACAGTTCTCTTCCCACTCTACACCCTTCTCTGAGAGAATGCCATAGCTGTTGTGGGATTGTGGGTTATTTCTCTGACCCTTGTGTCTTTCAGCCTATTCCAGAACCGAAAGGAGGTAGGCTTATCCAGGTGGAAGGCTACTGGATTTCAGTGGGAGACAAGGAGCCTACCATAGACGAGACATACATCCTCACGTCTTCCGTCAAGCTGAACCTGAGAGACATAGTCCGAGTGGTCTCTGCAGGGTGTGTGGATCTTTGCTCTCACTGCTCTGATGTCTTACCAGCATAGGCATTGCTCAGAGTCTAGTCCTGCTTCCTTAACTTTGAAAGAGCTTTACTCTTACTCATTTGCTGAGTGAATAATTACTTTCTAAAGTCAATCCTGCCACTTTTCACCTGGCACAAAACACCATTTCTAGTTGTACCATTTGGTGGGAGCAGTACCTGTGCAGATAATTTTCACCATTATTAAGACTGCCTTTTAGTATTTTGCTGATGGATACCTATCACCTATTATTTCTTAAGCGAGTAGTAGCTAGTCACACTCACGGTTTCTTACCTAGTGCAAGAGGGGCTGGAACTACTTTCTTCAGTAGTTTCTCGGTAACTGCTTTCACACAGAAACTGCTCAGGGCTTAAGAAATATTCCATTCATAGTGCATAGGTGTATAAAAACGTTCTCTTAGGATATTAAATGTTATAGTCATTTTTTTTCTTAATGCTACATGATTTATTCTGATTTCTGTCTTTTTCTAAATTGCTTTACTGGTTGATCTTTTAAAGAACCTATCCGGTGCTGATTCAGGGAGAGACATCAGTGGGTAAAACAAGCCTGATCCGGTGGCTGGCCGAAGCTACTGGTAACCATTGTGTGCGTATTAACAACCACGAGCACACGGATATTCAGGAGTATATCGGTTGTTACACATCTGACTCCTCAGGGAAGCTTGTGTTTAAAGAAGGTAGGATTATTATTCTGTTCCATGGATTTCCTCAGGCAGTCTTAAGCCTTTTCAGTTGAGGCACATGGACGCCCTAATGGCTGGTTTTTCTTCCTCCCTGGGCTCTATGACAGATAAGGGGTGATGGTTAGGGCTGATGCTTACTTTGGGCCACACTCATCTTGTCAGCTGTAGACAGGACTAAGGCCTAGTTTTGAAGAGTGTATGTTTCCTTGATGTTTAACACCACAAATTATTTTGGGACATGACTAGCTGCAGAGAGTAATTTGCTTTGAAATTTAACGATAATCTAGGATTTGTTGATTGGTATATAACACTTTGGACCAATTTATGCACTGATTCTCATTATTTGTTTCCCCTAAGGTGTTCTTATTGATGCTATGAGGAAGGGCTATTGGATTATTTTAGATGAGTTAAATTTGGCCCCCACCGATGTGTTAGAGGCACTGAACAGACTGCTGGATGATAACCGTGAATTGCTCATAACAGAAACACAAGAAGTTGTCAAAGCACATCCTCGCTTCATGCTCTTTGCTACCCAGAATCCCCCAGGACTCTACGGAGGCAGAAAGGTGTGTAGCACTTGCCCCTTTACTCCTGTTTGTCACCACATCATGTAAGTCTTCTTGGTAAGACTATATTTTTACCTCTTTTGAAGGGTTTTTCTTTTTATGATGAATAATAGAGCCTCCATTTTGGAAATCAGATGCAAAGGCCCTCTTTATCATGTTGTTCTCTGCACGTTCCCCAGGTGCTTTCTAGAGCCTTCAGGAATCGGTTTGTAGAATTGCACTTTGATGAACTGCCTAGTTCTGAGTTGGAGACAATCTTGCACAAGCGGTGTAGCTTGCCACCCTCCTACTGCAGCAAGTTGGTTAAAGTCATGCTGGACCTTCAGGTATTCCATCTCTCCGTCACTTAGTGACAAATGGACTGTGTTGATCAGATTTGGTGAACAGAATCTGAGACTTCCTGGGGTAGAAACAGCAGTCCATTTTATTATTATTATTATTATTTTTTTTTTTTTTTCTCAGAGTAAGGATCGTATCTTTAACATGCATTCCATTAATATTCATTTTTTTGGTTTTGTTTTATAATTCAGCAATTTCATAACATGTTAAAATTTTTCTGATAATTGTGTGTGATGACGTTCCCTACTTGTGGATAATATTGAAGCATTTACTAAGGTTGGAATCTGGCATTGACAAAGTGCCGTTTTTGTTTTTTAAATGGATACAATAATCCTTGTATGGACCTAACTAAAGAGATTCATCCTTGTTGTGTTACTATTCTTGTGAACTCTACAAAGCTACAGGTTTTTTTTCTTTTTTTTTTTTTTTTTTTAAAGACTATCCTATTTATTTTATGAGGTTAAAAGTGGTTTTTGTCAAAATTATACATTTTTGAATCACTCCCTAAAACGCCAACAATTGCCACTCTTACACTGTGATCCTACACTATGGAATTACTTTTCCTTCATGTTTGCCACTATTTGTATTATTTTTTGTAATCTTTTCCTATGGGAGCCTAAATTGGTTAGGAATTCTGTACTTTGTGCTTGCCATCACCCTTTTTCATTTGTTTTGGTGCTTTAACAGTCCTATCGCAGAGGTTCTTCAGTGTTTGCTGGAAAGCAAGGCTTCATCACCCTCCGTGATCTGTTTCGGTGGGCTGAGCGATACAGATTGGCTGAGCAGACGGAGAAGGAGTATGACTGGCTGCAGCACTTAGCCAACGATGGTATGCTCTCAGCACATGCTCTCTGACTGTGAACTTAGGGTAGATCACAAGCTGTGTTGTTAAAACAAATCTTGCTCAAATTGTGGTCAGTATATACATTTTCCTGGGCATTGCATGAACAGAGCCTTTGTCCCTCAAGTCTAGACTGCTGTTATTAGTGTCCTATTTCTGCAAGGGCTCTGTTCTGTTACATTTTGGTTGCGAAGGTGTTCTCATTGGTACCCTCATGTAGGAGGTCAGGGTATGGACATAGTGCCATTAGGAGTTTAGGCAGGAGGTTGGTGGTTCTTTGTGCACCATTTACCTGCAGTGTGGTGACCATGGAGAATCCTGCTTATGCTTTAGAATCTTGGAGAAAACTGACAGATTAGATGATGCCAGAGTTGTAAGAGAAGGCAATCATGTCATCTGAGACTCAGATTTGGTCATTTTGGTATAATCAATTGGAAGAATTTGTATGCTCCTCTTCATGAAAGCCTTTCAGAATCTTCTGATTTGAGAGGTCTTGGTGAGTCATTAATAGGGTGATGGAGAAGCATGGAGAAGAAATAAAACTAACCCATGAGAGTTGCATTTGCTCTTCTTAACTGGTAAAGAAGAGGGGGAGGAACTTTTTTTTTTTAATTTTTTTTCATCGAGGTATAACAAAATATAACAGTAAAATGGGGGAGGTGCTATATTATTTCATGTAAAGCTCAGTGTATTTTTATATATGTGGATGTGAAGTGAAGTCGCTCAGTCGTGTCCGACTCTTTGCTACCCCATGGACTGTAGCTTACAAGGCTCCTCTGTCCATGGGATTTTCCAGGCAAGAGCACTGGAGTGGGTTGCCATTTCCTTCTCCAGAGGATCTTCCCAACCCGGGATCGAACCCAGGTCTCCCTCATTGCAGGCAGACACTTAACCGTCTGAGCCACCAGGGAAGCATATATGTGGATACCCATATGTAAATCACCACCTTGGCTAAGATTTAGGGTATTTCTATTACTATTTCCTCGGAAGATTCCTTCACGGCTCTTGCCAGTCTTAACTCCTGGAGGTAACCACTCCTCTGACATCTGTCACCAGTGATAGATTCTGCCTGAGCTTCCGCTTCGTCTAAACAGCATCATGCAGTGTGTGCTCTTGGGTCTGGCGAATTTTCACTCAACCTAATGTGAGATTCAGCCATGCTGTTTTGTGTATCAGGACTTCATTCCTTTTAAATTATTACTATGTTGTAACCCATCGTGTAGAGGTATCATGTTTATCCATTCTCTTGTTGATGGACATGGGGATCATTTCTGCTTTTTAGCTATTAGAAACAAAGCTGCTCTCAACATTCCTGAATGTCTTTTAGTGCCCACGAGTTCATTTGCGTTAGATTTACCTAGAGCTCGTGTTGATGGGGTATACAGTTAGTTGTAGTAGGGTCTCTTTGTTTTCCAAAGTAGGTCTTTAGGTTTCCTCTTCACAGCAGCTAATGCTCCATAGTCTCAGTGTTCCTTGCTATGGACACTTGATGGTTCTTTTTTTTTTCTTTTCAAGGTTTTATGCTTCTGGCAGGCAGAGTCAGGAAGCAGGAGGAGGTGGTTGTGATTCAAGAAGTCCTTGAGAAACATTTTAAGAAAAAATTATGTCCTCAATCGCTCTTCTCCAAAGAAAATGTCCTAAAATTGCTGAGTGAGTAGGTCATCATATCCCAAGGAAAATGAATTGATTTGTACTCATATTAGAACCTAAATGTGTACTCTGCCTTTGATAGGTAAATTGTCTACTCCGATATCCACCCTGGAATCTAAGTTCAGCCACATCGTGTGGACTGAGGGCATGCGGCGACTGGCGATGCTGGTGGGCAGGGCATTGGAATTCGGTGAACCTGTGCTGCTGGTTGGAGACACGGGGTAAAGTCAGGAGACAGGGTTCCATTCCATAGAGTTCACGCAGCACTTGCCCTTCTGTCTGAGACACGGCAGGGTGCTCGTGTTTGGGGGAAGGGCCCTCTGAGGCAGAGGGCAGAGGCCCTGAGTTCACCAGCAGTCTCTGTGGCTTTGGTGAGGCTCTCCCCAGGGCTCCTCTCTCTTGCTGCTTGGGTGTTTGTGGAGGTATGTTTGAAATTCATGCTCCTTGGTAATCTGGTGTGTGTCTCTCACAGGTGTGGGAAAACTACCATCTGTCAGGTGTTTGCAGCCTTGGCAAATCAGAAATTATACTCCGTCAACTGCCACTTACACGTGGAGACCTCGGACTTCCTGGGGGGGCTGCGGCCGGTGCGACGGAAGCCAAATGACAAGGTGTGTCCAGAGAGAGTGATGCTGTGCTCGTTCATCTAGAGAACTGAAGTTGGCTCCATGCAGGAGTCAACTGTGGGCTTTTGTTCATGGTGGGTGTTTGATTCCAGATTTGATATGTATCTTATCTTCATATTTTCACTGGTCTACATGGGGGCTCCATGAGCACCCAGTTACACAAGTTCTTTTCCTTGTTCCTTGATCTGTATTCTCTGCAGAAGGACCCTTTCCCTAGTGGACACATGCTGGCTACGTGTGTATTGTCTTGTGGAGCTACCTACTCTTTAAGTTAACCCGCTTCTTTTCCAAATCGTAGGAGGAAATTGACACAGCAAGACTCTTTGAGTGGCATGATGGGCCTTTGGTTCTGGCCATGAAGGAGGACGGCTTCTTCCTCTTGGATGAGATCTCGCTGGCTGATGACTCTGTCCTGGAAAGACTCAACAGGTACACACGTGTAAGAGGTTTGCCCTGTGTTTGATGTTTTTGCTGGTCTGGGTTTTTCAGATACTAATCCTGTGCACAGTAATGTTCTTCATAGGTCTGTTGAAAATGTTTGAAAACGATGGTGAGCAATTGCTCTTTTAGGCTT
This sequence comes from Giraffa tippelskirchi, assembly GCF_054371585.1. Lineage (NCBI taxonomy): Eukaryota > Metazoa > Chordata > Mammalia > Artiodactyla > Giraffidae > Giraffa > Giraffa tippelskirchi. The sequence goes on from NC_137283.1 coordinate 125,822,265, forward strand.
TAGAACTCAGTGTCTTCTTTAAGAGACCTAGTTCTTCTGTTTAGCTGTTAATAATCAGAAAGATGGGACTATGGGATGCTAGGGCTAAAACAAACGAACCCAAGTTAGAATCCTTTTTTAAGGCAAATTACTACACGGCCATTGATTTTTTTCTCAAAGAAATAGAATCAAAATCCTAGGTGTTATTGCTATAAGGCCTCTTAGTACCCCAGGACAGGACCTTTACCCTCCACTCAGACCTGGCTGGCTGCACAGCCCCCAGCCTCATATTGGTGTTGGATGTGAGAGCCTGTGCTTAAATAAGAAATCAGCCCTCTCTGGAAACATTTAAGCAAAGGTTGGACTGCTGATTTTCCAGAACAGAAAGGAAACTCATGGATCAGAAAAGGTGACTAATGAACATTCCCAAAGAATATGGCTGCACGAGTACCAAAATCTGATCAGATAAAGCAGTTTAAGGATTTTCTTAAAGCCTTCAATAAACTTACAGAAACCTGCTTTTTTGGACTGTGAAAGACTTTAGGCAGGACAAGAAAAGTAAAACCTGAAGTGAACTCACCTGTTTGGAACATGGCTTCCAGAAATTTTTTAAATGGCGAGAAAAATATGCATGAGATTTCAGGAATATCCTGTCCAGTAGAATGAAGCCCTGGCAACCAAGGCAGGACACCTTGGCCACCACATGGAGTCCTGATGGATGGACCCCTGATGACCGAGTGCCAGCAGCGGTTGCACTAGAAGTGAGGGTGGTTCACCTGACAAAATCCCTTGAAGGCAGTAGCCACTGTGGGAACCACCCATCTGTCACGACTCTTTGGCAGATACAAAGCACTGGTGAAGCAAAATTGCTACTTGACGAGGAATAATCAAAACAGAAGGTCTTGTTGTGCAGTGACAATAGTAAGATGCAACATTTATTGAGACCTTTTGACTCAGCAGATTGGTCACATGTTTAGAAAAATAAAGCATTGTTTATTTAAAGTACATGTTCAATCATGAGATAGAAAAAAATGTATTACTGAAAGTAAGATAAATGGACATAGCAGAATAATTAGACAAAAAGACCTCAGATCAGTGTGGATCTTGATGATTAACTATTTTTCCTGATTGAGATATAATGTATATATCATGAAATGTACCTGTTTTAAATGTATAGTTCAATAAGTTTTAGTAAATTTACTGAGTTTTGCCACCACCACAATCCAGTTTACACTTCCACCATCCCAGTAGGACCTCAGCGTTGCATTTACAGTTTGTATTTGATGCTTCCTCATGCTCCAGGCAACTGCTAATCTGCTTCCTGTCTGTATAGATTTGTCTTTTCAAGACATTTCATATAAGTCGTCTCTTCTGTCACTTTGCATCAATGTTTGGAGGTCCATCCATGGGTGTAGCCTACATCATTATTGTGCTCCTTATTATTCCTAATAGTACTTCACTATGTTGATAATACTGGATTTTTTTTTCCCACTCACCTCTTGGTGATATTTGGGTTGTTTCCTCCACTTATGAATAATGTTGCCATGAATATTTGCATACAAGTCACCCATTTTTAAAACAAATGTCTTAATAGGGCTTAAAGTAGAAAAAAGAATGCTTTTTCTTTTGATCAGAACTATCGTTCCATGACACAGGAATTAGGATAACTAGTAAAAAAAATTCTGAAGTTTGTCAGAGGAGATCATTAACTAAAGGGAAAGCTAAGCAGAGATGATTTTATTTTCCTTTTTAAGAACACTGTGAACACAAAAGAGAATACAGAAGCCTTTTCTAATCTTACATTCTCCAATTTTTCTTCCAGTGTCCTTGAAGTGGAAAAGACTCTGTTATTAGCTGAAAAAGGCAACCTTGAGGACAAGGATAATGAGGTAGAGCTGTTGACAGCTGGGAAGAAATTCCGTATCTTGGCAACCATGAACCCTGGGGGCGATTTTGGAAAAAAAGAGGTAAAACTGTTGTTAAAGCATCATTTTTTTTTCTGCCTTTTGACCTCAGCTCACTGGCACCCATAAATATAGTATGTAAAAATTTATCTAGAATTTTATGTTGCGTAGAAACTGAATAAAAAACAAAAATCCAGAAAGACATTTCAAAGTCATTATAAGGTTGTAAAATAATTCTGGCAGATAAAACATTTCCTTACTTGATCTTTCCCTTTTTGTATGTGCGTGAAATTTCATTGTTTCAGTCACTTTGCCTGGCTTTCTGCATGTGTTACTGTAACAAATTCTCAAGGGAGCTCTGTGTGCAAGTTTTTATTCTAGTTTTATGGATGAGAAGAGTTGAAGCTGAAGTTTATTTTCATGTTCTGCTTTTAGAGTCTACTCTGCTAAACACAGGGGTGGTGATATGAGTGATTTTAAAATGACACGAAAGCAGTGGCAGCCAGGATCCTGCCCTGGTTTTGCAGGTGGAGCGTATCAGTTATCTCAGGTGTTGTGTGGGTCACCCTCAAACTGTTGGTAAAGGAGAGGGTGAGGGCAGTGTCTTCTGTTCAGAAAGTGGTGTGAGGGTCCAGTTAGCTTGGAGCACCCCGAACCCCGTGGTTCTCAGGCTTGTGAAGCCTTTCAGTGAGAAGTCTGCATTGTGTTTGGGACCCTGGTCTCTTCAGGTTAGGGAGGGAATGGGCTGGTTGTTGGTCAGGATGGTGGGAAGAAATAGATTGATCAGGAGTAAAAGCTATTAAGATTCTTGGTAACATGGTGGGCCCCTGGAATGTGAAACTGGTATTTCAAAGCTATTTTTCCTCAGTAGTATGAAGAAAAAGATGATCGTTGTGCTTCGAGAAATGTACTGAGAAGAAATAAAATACGTCACAGTTTCAAACAAAATAGGAAAATAGGCTTCTAGGCAAGTGGAAATAACACAGAAAGATCTGATTTCAAGGTTGTATGTGTTAACTTGCCTGGCAGGTTTGCTTGAGTTTTTTTGGACAGAGATTGCCAACTTTTACTGAAGGGAAAGCTGCCTTTTGATTTGCATGCCTTGCTTCAGACAGAGTTGGGATCCTGGAACTGGGGCCTGGCTGAGCCAGGCAGCATGTGGTCCTGCTGTGCTCAGCTGGGTAGACAAAAGTATGGTGTTGATCCAGTTGTCCGGTAAAAGGAAATCATTGGTGCACTGTTGTGAATGGGGGTTATCTGACCTAGGGGAAGGGTAAGAGAATTCAGACTGAGGCAAAGGCTCTTAAGACTGGAGGACTAAACTGTTCATTGTCATATAGGCAGTAAATATTCACCTCTTTACCTTTTCACTCCCTTTGAACCATATCCAAGTTTTCTCTCTCTACTTCAGACAGCTCTCCCCTATGGGAAGATAGCATTTACTTTTTCTAAGCCACCAGTTAAAGTAGCTGAAGGGAAAGTAAAGGGAAGGGCCTCTGCTTTGGGGAAGGGGTTGGGATTTGGGAGTATCTACTGGGGCTGGAAATTTCCTTGCAGCACGGACTCCATGAGACCTTGAAGTTCTCTACCATGATTACAAAGAAAGTGATGGGAATATGAGTTTGGGGAGTGTGGTGGAGGTTAATGAGATGACATGTGTTAGGAGCCAGGACAAATAAGTGTTCAATAAATTATAGATAGTAGAAGAGGTAAGAAAAGAAGCTCTGGATACTTGCCAGATTCACAGCCAACATTCAAGAGATTTGTTTTCTAACTTTCCTCGCAGATATTCACATTAGAATTTGTGTTCTTTGTAGCTATCTCCTGCCTTAAGAAACCGCTTTACAGAGATATGGTGCCCTCAAAGCACAAGGCGTGAAGATTTAATTCAGATCATTAGCCGTAATCTTCGTCCAGGACTATCTCTGGGTAGAACAGATCATAAAGGTGAGAGTATTCAGGTGTGTGGGGGGGGGTAGTGGGGCGAGAAGTTGTGTATTGGAACGAGGGGAGTAGGACATTAGTAGTATGTGTATATGGTATGTTCTAAGGAGAAATGGGAACAAATAGACCTAAGGAAAATACTAGCCTGGAACCTTCTTCTAAAATGTCACTCCTTCACCAGGGTTACTGAAGTTTAGCTTTCTGATGGTTTCACCTGTTGGCCATCTTTATAATAGATTTGTTATTATAAAATATATAATATTTGTTGGCTAAAGATAAGGGAAATACAGGGTTTTTTTACTTGACTGTGCCATGTGGCTTGTGGGATCCTAGTTCCCCAACCAGGGGTCAATCACTGAACCACCATGTAATTCCAAGGAAAATGTGGTTTAAATTTTAGTGATTACCACCTTTAGAAAATGTTTATAGAATTTTCAACTGTGTTTCTTCAGTAGTTGTCAACTAACTTATTATTTCACTTTAAAACTTCTTTTCATTATGAAAATTCTCAAACAGAAGGAAAATAGAGTAGTATTTTAAAAGCTACCATATAGTTATAATCTAGGTTTAACAATTCTTAGAATGTTCAGTGAGAGCCAAAACATCTTTGTTTTCCTCTCTCTTAATTGAGCCTTGATTGCCTTGATGTATCCATATTCTTGGGATCAAACAGACTAAATTTAGGACCTAGATCTGGTCTGAGCCTTAATACAAGCCCTAATGCAAGTAATGTCTGGATCACTTTCCCTTCTTTCTTTCTTTCTTTTTTTTTTATTAATTTCCCTTCTTTCTTAAAGAATGTGAAAGGATATCTGCTTCTCTGAGACTGAGGTTTATGGATACTTTATTTCTTGGAGCAGTTTTCAGGGCACCTCCTTAAAGACTTTAATTCTCAAGTTTTCTTTCTGGTTTTTTGTTTGTTTGGGGGTTGGGGTAGAATGCTGTTCATTGAACCCTATGGAAATGTGATTAAAGCTGTGGACCTTGTTTTCTTAGAAAAAGACTGTCTGTGGGCCTCAGGTTGCAAACCCCCGTTCTGGAGTCTTTTTTAATAGCAAACCTCTATGCTTCCTTGTGTCTTAGGGGCTGACATAGCTGAAGTGATGCTGGATTTCATTGATTGGCTGACCCACCAGGAGTTTGGTCGAAGATGTGTGGTCAGTATCAGAGATATCCTGTCCTGGGTCAACTTCATGAACACGATGGGGGAGGAAGCTGCTTTGAAAAGACAGGAGACTGTCTCCACGGTGACATCTTTTGTCCACGCCGCATGCCTAGTGTACATAGATGGAATTGGCTCAGGTATGTTGGCTGGTAAGAACAAGGGGTTAGGATAGAGGGGACCATGAGATGGAGCAGGCCCAGACCTCTGAGCCAGTGACTGTGTACAGATTTATGTTAACATTTCTAAGACTCACAGGGATTCTCATTTTACTCTTTTTGAGAGGCGATTGTTATAAAACAGTGGAGAAGACTTTTCACTGCTTACAGACCAGGGATTTAGTAAGCACAAAATAGTGATTCTGATGGAAGACTGCTGGTAATGCTCTTGAAGAATTTAACATGGTATTTCTTAACAGAGTCATTTAGAGTTAATCGGCCGGAATCTTGTAGTTAAGTTTACTACAGTTTATTAAATGTAATATTTAAGTTTTTTTTCAGCCATGAAAATTAGAAATACAAGCCCACATGACTAAAAGTAGTAGCACACTGGTTGCTCTTTTCTCCAGGCTGATTTATCATGCTGTTACTGAAGTGCTTACTGAATAAGCTACTGTTGAATTGATGATCTGATGGTTTTGGGGGAGCGTAGGGCTACTTACATTGGCTATTGTAGTTCACCTAGAGCTCCTGCTGTGTGGTTGTAAAACTTGGTACCCTGCTGTCATTTGATGGACTGATCCTCTTTCTTCTAGGGGTAACTTCCTCTGGGTTTGGTACGGCTCTCTTGGCTCGCAGAGAATGTCTGAAATTCCTAATCAAGAAACTTTCCAAGATAGGCCGACTTACAGAAAGTCAGAAAAATGAATTGAAGATTTACGACAGACTCAAAGCCAAAGAATTCACTGGGATAGATAACGTTTGGGGAATTCATCCATTTTTTATATCAAGGGGTAAGATTGATCTTAAATAAATGATTCTCTTGTGGTTCCTAGACAGTTGACTTTTATTGTGACTTTTAATTTTAGTGTATCATACTCATGATTACTTTGAAACTAGATAACTGAGTTACAATCTGACTTGGTGTAATCATTATTGTGTGAGTGGTTAAAAAATATATAACTGGCATGCAAAAATAGAAGATAACATAGTCTTTGGTATATGAATAAATTGTCCCATAAAATGCACTTATTCTTGTATTAGTGCTCAAAATAAGACCTTTCCTAAAGTGGTCATTCAGCCCAAATGTTTCAACCATAGAACCTTATCACCATTTACAAAAACAGTTTTGTGTACCCTTGAGGGCAAGCATTATGTCACTCACCTTCCTGTCCCTGGCATCTGTCATGTAGCCTAACAGTCATAGACATTCAGAAAATGAGAGATGGATGAATAAATGAGTGGTTAAGTAGGAAATGGCAAGTGGATTTAAGTTTTAATCCTTGCTCTTATTAGGTTTCCTCTGTCAAATGTTTAAATGAAGTAGTTATATTAGATATCTTTCCAGGGTACTCATGACTTTTTGAATTATTGCTTCTCTAGCAGAGTCATTTATTTCTTGTCCCTCCTTCCTCTCTGTGTTAATAATTGTTGGGTTCCAGGAATACACAGAATTACGGGGGTTCAGTGATGAACTAAACCAGCCCAGCTTCCTGGCTGAATGGAACATTGCCCCTTTCCCTCTTCCTCATCCTTGGTACTATTTTCATCTCTGATGTGGCTCTTGTGATCTAGCCATTAGAGCCCTTCCCGAAGCCATCATGGTGGTATTCAGTTTTCTCATGTAGGAACTGAGTGCTTGTGGCTTGTGACTTGGATAGTCTTTGCTTCTGCTTTCATAGCTGAGAAAATAGATGTTTTTTTAGCTCCACTCCAAACTGATGTACCAGAAACTTTTTCCAGAAGACATAGTGCATAAATATTAAGCCCTATAAGACTGGTATTAGTCCTGCACTTCAGCTACAAGATGCATCCTCAATTGTCTGGTGGCTTAAAACCTTGAGTGAAATTGTTTATGTGGAACCATCTGGCCTGTATGCCTAGCTTCTGCTTGAGTTTTAGGAAAATACAAGTACAGGGTAAATGTACAAGCACATGGAGTAGTGACTCCAGGTATAGGTTATGAAAGGAAATATGCAAAGATACATGCTTGCAGTTCCAACCTGTGTATAGACGTGTGGTCATCACAGATGAAAAAAGTATGCTGCTGGCTGTTGTTGGAAAGCACTTGTGAACCCAGAAGTGAGGAAATATATTGAAATAAGGTTAAGCATTTTCACCACAGGTTGTACTTCACTGACTGACAGTCTACGTGGTGGATTTGTCTAATCTCCAGTTGATATATATGTATGATTTGGTGTGATGTCCAGCTTATATGTGACTTTTCTACACTTCAGGCCCTGTCTTGCATAAGAATAATATTGCTGACTATGCACTCAGTGCAGGCACCACAGCTATGAATGCCCAGAGGCTCTTAAGAGCTACAAAACTGAACAAACCCATCCTACTGGAGGGCTCCCCCGGTGTGGGCAAGACGAGTTTGGTGGGAGCCTTAGCCAGGGCTTCAGGCAACACGCTTGTCCGAATCAACTTGTCAGAGCAGACGGTAAGCTTCATCATGCTACAGCTGATGGGGATAGTATAGGGAGTAATGTCTTTATCCATTATAGTCTTTCTTAGTCAGAAATAATTATGATGTTATCAGAGCCCCAAATATTTCATGGTGATGAAGATCGCAGCAACATGATCTACAAGCCTGATTCTCCCTCCGTGTTCATTAATAGATGACACCTGTAGTATTAGTCTCTCTAGATGCTTTACTCTAACTTTCTTTTGAGATAGAATCACCCACTGAGGTATTTATTGTAATATAACCTGTTTGTCCTTTCTAAAGAAATTAATTACAGATAAAATGACCTTTAAACAATCTTATAAAACTAGGGGACAGAGATGACAAATTAGAATCTTCTGGAATGGGGTCTGGGAGCAGGGCTTGGGTATTGTTTTGGTGTTTTTTAAGCTCACCAATTTGTTTTCAAGAACAGCCAAAGTTGAAAACTGGTAGCTACGACTCTAGTTGATAGATTCTTAGAGTGCTGTGATGAGAAGGTGCTCCTGGGCCCCTGGTTGTGAAATTGATTAGTTCTCTATTGAGTATAAGAATAAGAAGGGGGTATAAGAATAAGAATGAGGCTTAACTATCATTTCAGATTTGGGATCTTGGAATCTAGGTAATTTTTTATATAATATTGGCTTTCCCTCACTTCTTTTTCTTCTCATAGGACATCACAGACCTGTTTGGAGCTGATCTACCTGTTGAGGGTGGCAAGGGAGGAGAGTTTGCCTGGCGTGACGGCCCCTTGCTGGCAGCCCTGAAGGCAGGCCATTGGGTTGTGTTGGATGAGGTGAGAGGACAGCCCATCAGGCCACCAGATAGGATCAGACATGTGAGGAGCGGGGCAGAGTTTGCATAACTTGAGGGCATTTTGCACTGGATCATGTTGTTGGCTAGTAAATTCTCCAATGAAAAGAATCCTCTGTGGTTTCTTTTACGAGTAAGGAAAGTCAGTTGTCAGAAGGCACAAACAGAAGCCCCTCTGCATATCACGTACAAACTCCTACTTTTGTGAACTAGCCTCCAGAAAAACTGCTTCTTCACTAGTTTTATTTTCTAGCCTGTGGTAGGCTTGCTGTGTTTCTATTTTCAGAGATAAACGTAGTTTACAAATAGTGCCTATCAGTTCATTTCAGCCGAAAGGTTGGGGAAGGTTATAGTAGGAAGAGCCACACAAATCTGGTGAGAAAGCAGTCAGTGTTATAGGTGCAGGTTGGGGGTAGATTAGTGACCAGAAGAACGGAGCACATCATGAGATGCATGATAAGTGCTTGGGTCTCTGTAACTGACAGGCAGCTAGAGAGATAATGGAGATGTGATGCACAAAATAAAAAATTTAAGATTGTGACCCAAAGAACTGAGTGAGTTTGGTGTGTTCAGGAAAGGGCGAGCAAGTAGTGGTGCAGGTTAAATGATAATAAGTGATGAAAGTACCACAGATCACTTCTGACACAGGCCCCAACAGATTCCCTAGATTCATACCCCATTGAGTCTGCAGTGACAGGACTGCCATGGGATTCCTTTTCTGCTGAGCTGCTTCCTACTCATCTTGAGAAGAGATTAAAGAGAGGGACAGATTTTGTCCGTCTCCCCATCTTTCTCCCTCTACCCCCTCACCACCCCTGCTGATTTTTGGCAAAAGATATGTGATAGGATAATCATTAACCAGAAAAAAAAAAAAAAAAAAAAAGAATGCCTAGTTTGAAAGCTTGAGACTGTTGACCAGCATCATATTTTGTGGAAATCCATGTAGGGACTGCCAGACAACCTGGACTTGAAGTCATTATGTAAGAGCAGCTTTTATAACTTGACCTGTTTGAGGGTATATAGCAGAGTTTGTGTTTTGAGTGCCTGTGTAAACGTGGTACTTGAAATTCTAATATAATCTGATTTTTGGCCCATTTGCATTTTACTGATTCACATTTCACAGTTGAGGTTTTCCGTGTTATCTAAGAACTACCAATACTTCACATCCCTGAGCTCTAACTCAGATGCTGAGTTTAGCTCCATTTAGCTCTTTTCATTTCTGGGACACACACAAATCCTCATACTTGTTCTTATTCACAAAACTGTTGGCATCATTAGATCCACATTATGTGGTTTATATCATGACTTTGAAAACTGTTTAGAGATTTTATTCAGATTTACTTGATCGAGAAAGGATGTTTATATAAAGAGCTAGCTTACTTCTTTAAAAAAAATCCCAGATATTTAAGCATGAGATATCTTTGTACTGGTAAGCTATAGTTTATAAAGCAGGCCAATATAGGAGCAGGTAACAGATATAGCCTAATTTTTGAGACTAATTTAACTTCTTTTAAAGAATTTAGTCTGACTATTCAGATTGCTTAAAAATTATTGCTATTTTATACACCCCAAATTTCTCTAACACATAGATGAAATATTAATAGTAGACTGAATACATGTCATTTCAGCTTAACGAACACAGTGTTACCAATGTTGTTTGAACTCTGTCCCCATCCCTGTTGAAGATAAGACTACTTTTCATGTGTATTATTTTCGTGTTTTTTGTGATAGCTGAATATGTACCTTTTTCTCCAAATAGCTTAACCTGGCTTCTCAGTCAGTCTTGGAAGGACTCAATGCTTGTTTTGACCACCGAGGAGAAATCTATGTTCCTGAGTTAGGAATGAGCTTTCAAGTGCAGCATGAGAAAACCAAGATTTTTGGCTGTCAAAATCCTTTTAGACAAGGAGGCGGGAGGAAGGGCTTGCCCAGGTCTTTCCTAAATAGATTCACTCAGGTAAGATTTACTGTTGCCCAAAAACCAAAGGTGGTCCTGGGAGTAATAATAGCTATGAGGGTGCCCACTAGGAGAATGAGACAGGCTTAGTATAATAGTCTGCTTTTCAATTTCATGTCTGGATGTGATGGCTGTTAATGTGACTGATTCCTGTCATCTTTTCTCTCCTGGTGTGAATCCTTTATCTTAGGTTTAAGAGGACCTGGTATGTTATCAGTTGGAGGAAAGTAAGATCACGACCATCTTGAGGATTCTATTACTGTGCTCAAGGATTAAGGCCAATCTTTTTAAGTGTCTGTTAGAACATTAAAAAATTATTTTATAATGAAAATAGTGCATTAATCTCAGAAAAGCACAAAAAAAGTATCATGAAGAATAAAAAATCCAGTATTCTCCATACCAAAGTCAACCACCATTAATAGTTGTATCTTTTTTTATTGCAGCAGCAGTGTGTGTGTGTACACATACACTTACTTGTTTTAACATCTTTTTTCAAAGCAGTGGCTTGGAAATGCCTCTAGATGTTAGCTTTCTTTAATGTTCCTTTCTTGGTAATTAAGACTTTACTAAGTATCTTCTAAGAAGTTTATATGAAAAATTTCAAAACTCTTAAGAAGTTGATCAAATTTAAAAATAAATACTTTGTATACTTACCATCCAGATATTTGAGAGAATTTTACATAATAGGAGATTAAAATTACAAATATTCTTAAAATATTAATCGCAGGTATCTTTCTCTAAACCATTAGAATGAAGCTAACAAGAAAACCTTCTGCTCTGTATTTCAAAGATTTTATATGATTCCATATCCTGAGAATGCAAGAAAAGAAATTTCTATAACTGAAATACGTATATATATATATATCTCTAAGGCATTGTTCCTTTGGTATTAAATAAAAATATTACATAAGTCGTGGCAGTCATGTTCGGTAAAGAGAAATGATGGCATTTTTTTTCATGTTATTTTTGGATTTTCTAGGTCTTCGTGGATCCCCTTACAGTAATAGACATGGAGTTCATTGCCAGTACTCTGTTTCCAGCCATTGACAAAAATATTGTTAAAAAAATGGTTGCTTTCAACAACCAAGTAAGTACCTATGTGCATTAATTGTTCTTTATTTTTCTGGCTTATTTGGATCATCATTTTCTCAATATGGAATACTATCTCATTACCAGTCTCTGCAACTGAGATAAATCATATGGAACTCTAAAAGTTTCTAATGGAAGGCAGGCTACTCATTTGAGAGTTAACAGTTTTTCAGGTCTGTTGCATGTATCATTTTTATAATGTTTACAGGGTATTCCTGGCATTGAGACGTCTGAGTTGGGAGGAGACATCTGAATCCAGCCTGTTAATCTGTTTCAGATTACGTGTGCTTGCACTGTGTTGATCATACTGAACGCAGTCCTGAGCAGTGGGATGTGCTTCCCAGTAAGGGTGTTTTCTTTTCAGATTGATCATGAAGTGACCGTTGAGAAGAAATGGGGGCAAATAGGAGGACCCTGGGAATTCAACCTCCGGGACCTTTTCCGCTGGTGTCAATTGATGCTAGTTGACCAGTCCCCCGGGTGTTACAATCCTGGTCAGCATGTGTTTTTGGTCTATGGTGAGAGAATGAGAACCAAGGAAGATAAAGAAAAGGTGAGTTTCATGCTTGCCTTTTGTATTTCTTTGATTTCTCCCTGAGGGAGAGAAAGGCTGTACTTCATCAACAATACCAAACTCAGTAACACTGCTTGGAAATTTAGAAGTTAAGGGCAGAAACAAAAACTTAATCTGTCTGAGTCTCATAGTGTAGTTTGCTTTAGAGGACACAGTTTGCTTACCTATCTACACTGCCATGATCGCTTACCTTCTTAAACAGTATCACCCTGCAATAATAAAGGCTTGGTCTTCATCACCTTGGTTCCAGGCACAAAGATGAGAAGCAGGAGAAGAGAGGTGATAACAAGTAGAAGAGGAGGGTTTTCTACCTTTAAATACATATCAAATTGCAAAATACTTAATCTAGAAAGTATAAATAGATAAAAGGGAGGATATTGATAACAAGTAGAAGAGGAGGGTTTTCTACCTTTAAATACATGTCAGATTGCAAAATACTTAATCTAGAAAGTATAAATAGATAAAAGGGAGGATATTCCATATCTAAATGAAAGTAAAAAATACCCCTTCATAAGTAGAAAATAACACCAGAATTCCTCACTTAGTAAACTGTAATAATGGATGCATTTTGCTTTGTGGTATTTAAAATGCAGTTCATGGAAAATTTCACAACAGCTGCAGTTGGGAGACACTGTCATGACCTCTTAGAGATGAGGATCCAAGGCTCAGTCATGGAGTCTCCGTGTTCTGAGTGACAGAGCCAGCTCTCCAGCCCAGACCTTTCCACTTTGCTTGCTATTTCTTCTACTATATCACAGTTGCTCACAAAGTAACAACGTAGTTTACAAATTCATGTGAGTTATAAACAGAAATGTGAAGAAGTGGCTGTCCATGGCACATGTGGCTTTCAGACACTTTGGTTGTGCTGCTGAGAGCACAGATCCTTGTTTATGTGGTATCCAGAATCCAGCCCAGCATCAACAGCTCATGTGTTACATGCGAGTAGCTTTCAATCTTTATACTAGGACAAAATATTCAGTTCATTTTTTTATTAATACAATTTTATATAATTCATCTATCATCAGTTGGTATTTTAATTTCTTTATCAACTTACTCTAGTATGTTAACTGTGGCCGGACTGGCCAGTGTTGGGTAATTGATGTTGGTCAGATGATGAGTTACTGTAGGGTGTGGAAGGTTTCCACCACTCCTTCAGTTCAGTTGTTTCAGTTGACCAAATGTTTTCTGGGAGGAAAAGAAAAGTTAAGAAAAATAATAGTAGAAAGAAAAAGGTTGTAAAAATAATTTGTAATTTTAATGTCCGTATAGCATCAGGGAGAGGAGGTGGTATGCCTTAGAGTGAAATATAAGGTCAAAAATCACCCAGACTCAGGAGGGAGCATTTTCTTCTGTGCCGCTATTCGGCTCTTAGTGTTTAACACTCATTATGTCTTTGTCTTTATTGTTTTTATTTTCACTCCAGTGTACATTGATTAGTATGAGTATTGCTACTTTGTTCGAATGCACTACTTGTCGTAAATATTTTGGGTGGCAGGAATCTTTGCTGCTGCTGTGGGCTAAATTAGTGATTTTTATGCATCCTTATCTTTCCCCCACTCCAGCTCCTCTTAGATTTTTAAAAGAAATGCAAGAAAGAATACTATTAGCAAAAAGTTTTTAACAGTATTGCTGCTAAGGAAGGGACAAATAAATGTAAATAAAGAAATAATGCTTTTCTGCATAAATATTTAGAAGGATAACAGTGCTTTTCCAGTCAGACAGGCTTAGATTTAAATTCAGTTACCACCCATGAGCAAATCACATAACTTGTGTGAATATAATAGCCATATCCATAAAATGGAAATAGAAATATTTTGAGAGGGTATTTGGATCAGAAATAATCTATTAAAGCACCTAATATAATGTTTGGCAGGTATCAAGAAATGATGGTCATTGTTCTTCATAAATTTCATGCTTCTCTCTTCTACCTTCTTTAGGTGGTATCTTGAATGATGAAAGCAAATTAATTTTTTATCTTGAGATCTACCGTAGTCTCCGTGGCTCTGTTTTAATTTATGGTATATTCTCTATGGAATCTCATAATTTGAGATTATCGCTCTTTTCGTGAGCTTCCATTTGTTTTCCTTCTGAAGAATTAAATAAATGCAATCCTTTTTAATAGGAAAATTCAAAAGGGTAATAACTCACAATATTGTGATTTTCATATTGCTGTTCATATTTACTAGTGTTCGTTCTAGAAGGTTTGGCCCAGAATTTGATGTAATGATTTGCATTTTGATTTTATCATCATCTTCCTTTAGGTCATTGCTGTGTTCAAGGATGTGTTTAATTCAAATTCCAACCCGTACATGGGAACCAGGCTGTTGCACATCACTCCCTATGATGTTCAGGTGAGGCGAATAGGCTGATGCTCTTCCATAGTCCTCTCTGGCTTCGGCTCCCACGCCAGGCACACTTGTGAAATCTCACTGGGCTATCTTTTTCAGCTGGGCTACTCAGTGCTTTCCCGTGGCAGCTATGTTCCTCCACCGACCTGCCATCCCCTGTCGCTCCTGCACCAGTCTTTACAGTCGCTGGAGTCAGTTATGAAGTGTGTACAAATGAGCTGGATGGTCATCCTCGTGGGGCCAGCCTCAGTGGGCAAGACCAGTTTGGTTCAGCTCCTGGCACACCTTACTGGTCACACTTTGAAGATCATGGCCGTGAACAGTGCAATGGACACTACGGAGCTTCTGGGTGGATTTGAGCAGGTAACTGATCTGCCCCTGTATTTTTAGGCAGGGCACTAAATGGAGCAGTTTTCTGTGTTGGGTTGCTACAGTAGCGGTGGCCATTGGCTATGCTGGGTTCACGTGCTCTGAAAATTGCAGGTTGATCTTATCCGGCCATGGAGGCAGCTCCTTGAGAAGGTGGAGGGCACAGTCAGGGCCCTGGTAAGAGACAGCCTCCTTGTCAGTGCCGACGACGCAGAAGTAGTGCTGCGAGCCTGGAGTCATTTCCTTCTGACGTATAAGCCCAAGCGTCTTGGGGAAGATGGTAAAGGTATCACGATGGAGATTGTCAATAAGCTGGAAGCAGTGTTACTGCTTATGCAGAGACTCAACAACAAAATCAACTCCTACTCCAAGGCAGGTATGTCTCATTGGGCGTGGGTATCAGTCACTTGGCATTGCCCATAGAATGGCCACCCACAGGTAATACATTTGTACGTGCAATGCCCATAACTTTTAAAATGAATTTGATGATTAGATTATTAACAATCAAGGTTTGAAATTAGAAAGTTTCCTAGAAAGTAAAGTGAAGCTGATGTAAACTATTCAGAATTGGTGATCCTAAGCAAAGGAAAGAAATTGATTACTGAGTTTGACTTATTTTGTGTGTAATCAGCCCCAGTGACTTGCATGTAAATCTGGTTTTATTTTTTGTTGGCCTATTTTTTAAACTTATTAATAATTTCTCAAGTAATTGAATATTTTTAAACTGAAGAATAGAAGTCTCAATTAATAGCTAGGATGTGTTTATTCATTTTGCATAGAAGGTGGAAGAAATTCCTCAGTTGATCTGGAAACATTCAGCTCTCATCTTGTAGTGCAGCTTTTTGGCGGGCAGGGGAGAATTGATTAAAAGTTGAAGCCTGTCACTAAGATTGCCATCCTTTATTTCCAAAACCTGCTCATAATGAGTTATTCCTAAGGAACCCTTAGTTATTCTCTAGGAATAGTGGATTCCCTAGGGATGAAGAAATGACCCCCCTCTTCTAGCTGCGTCTACAGTGTATCCGTGGCTCTGGGTCAGATAGTTTACTTTCTTAGTTAAGACAGTTATTTCATTACTGATTTTCTCTGTCATGTTCCAATTCAAACTCACCATTTTAATTTGAAATTCTTTACTCATTCATTCAAATTAATTGTTAGATATGTTTAACGAAGTCATATATCACTATTTTATCGCTTTCCTGGTAGCTCAGTCAGTAAGAATCTGCCTGCAGTGCAGGAGACCAGGGTTCAGTCTCTAGATTGAGAAGATCCCCCTGGAGAAGGAAATGACAACCCACTCCGGTATTCTTGCCTGGAAAATCTTATGGACAGAGGAGCCTGATGGGATACAGTCTACAAGATCGCAAGGGTCAGATACAACTTAGTGACTAAACCCACCCCCATATCACTTTATATTTTTTAACCTTTGGGGATTGTAAACTCACCATTGAATTCCTATCCAGTGTTGGACACTATATAAAATATATTTACTTTTAATCCTCACAACACCACATTACAAGGAAAGACAACTCCATTTTATACATGGGGAAATGAATGCTCATAGAGGTTAACCTGCCCAGTGTCTTCTTGTTATGATGTGGTTGGACTCGGTTTTGGTTCCAAGCCTCTCTGACTCCAAAACCTGAAATCTGGTGTGTATATATTTCTTTCGTAAGTCAGTTAAAATTTAAATATCTAGGGTAAGTTCTCACAGCCCATTCTCAATACTGCTTTTTATTTAGGATTTATTTTCATAGTGAGTAATTTCTTGGGGATATCAATAGAGTCTAAAAGGCTGGCTGTAAAACTTGTCTACTACTATTTTATTTTTGATTAAACATAGCTTCTTTTTTAAACTATTTTATATTTTAATGTTTTGTGATAAACATGTATGACTTTTAAAATATATTTTAGGTGTTTCATATTTTACCTTAAAATCTTTATATATATTGAATATTTTATAATAGCTCTATTAACATCAGCATGCAGCACTTAGTGACTTTAAAAAGCCAGAAAATATGTCTAGTCATGTTTATTAGATTCTGGATATTTTTATTCAAGTTGCTGAGTGCTGTGTTTTGGTGTTCTGAGGGTTTCTTTGAGTGGCGGGTAAGTCTGTTGAGTTACTTTTGGATCATTTTTATCTTTTCAAACTTGCTATTAAGCTGTTTAAGGTCAGGGCCAGAGTATCCTTTATGTGCTAAGTCACTTTTGACTCTTTGTGCTAAGAAGAGTCAACTTAGCTAAGTCGTGTCCAACTCTTTGCAACCCCATGGACTGTAGCCCACCAGGCTCCTCTGTCCATGGGATTTTCCAGGCAAGAATACCGGAGTGGGTTGCCATTTCCTTCTTCAGGGTGTCTTCCTGACCCAGGTATCGAACCTGCATCTCTTACATTGGCAGGCGTGTTCTCTATTACTAGCGCCACCTAGGAAGCCTAAACTCTTAACCTGTGTATGCGGGCTAAGTCAGATTAGCGCCCCTCTTGAGGCATGGCCCTGTGTAATCGCTTCTAAAGGTCCTGTGTGTTCCATGGGGTCTCTTCGCTTTGATTGGTGGGAACTGGAGTGTTATTCAGCCCTGTGAACTCTGGGAGTTCAGTTCACAGCTCCCCAGTAATAGTTCTTTCCTTGGAATTTTTTACACATGGAATTTCAGCCTTCCCTTGCACATGGAGATTATTATTGAGCCAAAGGCCCAGGGACCTCTTTCTGGATTTCTGGAGCTCTTTCTTTGAGTAACTTCTTTCTTTTGAGTATCCTGCCTTTCATTCAGGTTGCCTCCATCTCCCTGAATTTCAGTCTGTGTCCTCAAGTCAGTGAGATCTCAGGATCTGAGTTTCCTCTCCCTGCTTTGCAATCTAGAAATTACTTTCAGGCCGAAAGCCAGTCAATTATAGGGCCTCCTTCCCTTCTGTGCTGTCTGTTTTCCAGTGTCTGAAAGCAGTTGTGATTCATATAGTTTACCATGTTTCCAGTTGTTGACACTGTGAGGTTAAGTCTAAACCTTGTTAATCCTTCATGACTAGAAGCAGAAATATATTACCTTGTGATACAAAAAAGGGTTAGAAATCAATTTCTAATAAGGAAGACCAATTGAAAAATTTCCAGGAAAGGGCTATATAAACTGTAGAGTAAATAAATACCAGTTGTTACTATATATGATGTGGTCATTATAAAGGAAGCCTGGTTTGATGACTTTAATTACACTGTGCAAACTTATAGCAGTTTCGTATGGTATAAATGCAGTAATAAGTAGGAGGCTTTATCCTTCTGCCATTTTGAGAAATTAAAACAGGTAAAGATTATTTACCTTCTCCATCACCCTTGAGTCAACTCTTATCTAGCCATTCATGCAGAAGGCCCTTAAGAGGTATTTTCTATCCCCAAACCTAATTTTCTTACTTGTTCAAACAAAAACAAAAATCCTTTTGTTTACCTTATTATGAAACTTTAAAGCACTGAGCCATACATTTCCAGCCTTCTTTTAATAAGCTCTTAGTTTTTTATTTTGTTTGTGCTTGATTGCCCTGGTTTGAAGTTAAGTGCTGTGACTGTGACATTTCAGAGTTTGCCAAACTCGTGGAGGAGTTCCGAAGCTTTGGGGTGAAGCTTATGCAGTCAGCCAGTGGCCGCAGCCGTGGCACGTTCGAATGGGTCGACAGCATGTTGGTTCAGGCCCTGAAGTCTGGAGATTGGCTTTTGATGGACAATGTTAACTTCTGCAAGTAAGGACCTTCTGTTCAATCATGAGTGGGTCTGACTGAAGTTTGAGATGTGCTTGTCAAAGTAGAAACCCAGGTGGAAGCTCTACTGTTTTTAATCCACTGTTTTCTTAACTATAAGCACATTGTCTGCTGTATTCTGTAGACTTCCCCTTGTGGTGAACAATGGTAGTTGGTCATTAGCTGCAAGATTTTCGTTCTAGCAGATAGTTTTGAGCTGAACTGAATGCTAACAAAATTGGATTATTTTTTCCAACCAAAACTTCCTTTGAGTTACATGTTTTCATTCAACCTCAGAAAACTTCCTTTTGTTAGGATCATTCTGAAGTACAGGTTTTTATAATGGAGGATCTGATAACAGGGCAGACATTTAGTAAATGTGCATTCTGAGTGTACCACTTGATTCTAAAGCAAGGAAAAGGACAAGCATGAAGCTACTGTGCCTACACAGTGAGTGCAGTACAGGTCAGATGATGGGCTTTTCTACATTCTGAACATTTTCAGAATGTCCTCAATTAAAATCCAGTTATGTTTATGACTCTCTAGGCTGTGTGTCTTTGGGGAGTGAAAAAGGGTGTTGATCAGCTAAGAGATCTTAATTCTGTCTGGGGGTTGGGGGTGGGTCAGGAGGAGTGAGAGGCCTGAGCCAGGGCAGTGGTCAGTGTGGCACTCGGGCCTGTCCACCATTTGGGTTCTCTCTGTACAGCCCATCGGTGCTGGATCGTTTGAATGCTTTGTTGGAACCTGGAGGTGTCCTCACTGTTAGCGAGAGAGGACTGATTGATGGATCCACTCCCACCGTAACGCCACATCCCAATTTCAGGTATTTCTGCCGCAGAGTCTCAACCTGGATATCAGAGGTGGCCATTCATTAGGGCCTCCTTACATATTGTATTTGTACACTCAGTCAGCCGAAAGATGAGGTCCCTGCCTAGGGTTGGTGGTGAAGGGTGGAAGCAGGGAGACCCATTAAAAGCCTTTTGCAGTAGTTCATGCAAAAAATGATGGCTTACACGAGAGCAGTCAGATCAGTGGGACTTGCTGATGGGCTTGTGGGTTAAGAAAAGGAGGAAGCAATGGTAGCACCTGAGGTTCTGGCTTGAATAATGAGGTAAATGGGGTGCTATTCATTGAAAAAGGGGAAGACTGGCAAAGGAGCAGGTTTGGTGCGAGGAGGGTAAGCAGGAATTAGCTGTTGAGTTCTGGGGGAAGGGTGAACTATCAGATGGCTAGATACAGAAGTTGATGGACACCGACTATTATGAAGCTAAGTGTTTCTGGAGAATACACTCCTCTTTGTTTTCTCTCTAGATGAGTTAGAATGATGAATTAGCGCTGGCTGATTTGGGGAATATCTGAGAGTAAGAATTTTACAGCCCTCAGTACTCAAAGTGGACACACAATCCTTAGTTCCTTAGAAAGAGAAACTGGCTGTATTGATGCACTTGGAACTAGAGGATAGAATGCAGGTGAAGACAGTATTTGTGAGTTGAGCCATTGGTGTCCAGCTCCTGATGATGAGCCGCATATGCTTTGCCCTTGCCGGATGTTGCAGTGCTACACTGTTGGTTGCAATGAGATTTTGATGTCTTTTTCCCCTCTTTGAATTGCTTATACTACTAGACTTTTTCTCTCAATGGATCCTGTTCATGGAGAAATATCCCGAGCTATGAGAAATCGTGGACTTGAAATCTACATTTCAGGAGAAGGGGATGGGAGCATCCCCGATGACCTAGATCTGAAAGTCCTGCTGCACAGCCTTGGGTTGGTGGGGGACAGCGTGTGTGACACCCTTTTGGCTTTGCACACAGAGACCCGAAGTGCTGTTGTAGGTAAGGTTCTTGACTTCCAGGCCTCTGCAGAGTTTTATTCCCGTGGAAATTCATGTCATTCCACTTGACTGCTAATCTAGGAGTTCTTGAATTTAGTGTACATAGAGATAGAAATGACCTAGAAAGCCTATTAATAATATAGTTGTACTGGCTACTCTCCTCCTCCCCCTGCCCACCAAGAGATTGGGTTCAGCCGGTCTGAGTGAGCCAGAGGAATCAGCATGTCAAGAAGCTTCCCAGGGAATTCTGAGGCATGCAGTCAGAGGCCCACACTAGGAAGAATATTACTTTTGGCACTGAGATTGGTGAAGGTTGTCCTGAAAATCTTTCACGGTCATCATTGAATCTCTTGATGGTTGAATAAAGAGGGAACTTGGAATTGTTTAAAACAGACAGGTATTACTTCTTCTAAATGTCTGAAGATACAAGAAAGGGCAGTAATAGTAACAATGAAAAATAATGAAATGTTATTTATTAAGTAAACTACTCTGTGTTAGGTACAATGTTGGCTGCTTATTTAATCCTCATATTAGTTCTGCAAGGTATGTTTCCATTTTACAGATGAGACTGAGAGAGGTTGAGTAACTTGGGAATGCCACACAGTTAATAATGACAACTTAGTTGGATTTCAAAGCCCATGGTGCTTTTTGGTGCCATGCCCATTTTGTCCCCTTCAGTGTGTCAGCTTTAGGTCAAGGGTATATGTGGCCCGGCTTTATCATGTTTAAGTCATCTGGTCACTTCCCCACAATGTGCTGCTCCCTGAGAGGGAGTGGGGGAGGCAGGCCAGCAGGCAAGGAATGTGAATGAATGTTTTCGCAAGTTCACTGAGTGCTAGTGAGCCCCCTGGACTCCACTTGGAAGGCTTTCTGAGATAAGTGCCCGGGTGGAAGTTTGATGTGAAGATGAAATTTGTCCATTTTCTCTGGAGATTTTGCAGAATCTGTTGCTCACAGATGGTACCGTTTCTTCTTTACAGCTTCTCCAGCGTCCTCGGTGTCGAACCTCATTCAGACAGCCTCCCTCATCGTGCAGTATCTGCAGCGAGGCCTGAGCTTAGACAGCGCATTTTCTAAAGCATGTTGGGAAGCATATGTCCATTCCCAGGCTTCCCCAGCAAACCAGCAGGTACTGTGAGGTGTCTGACACAGCTTTCTGGAGTACAACACTGCAGGAGGTGGGAGGATACTCTGCTGGCAGCAACTTTAATGGCCTTAGAGAGCTCACCTGCAGTTATGCTGTAACAGAGATCTGGTATCCAGGCACTTTTCTGGAAGATAGCGTAAATGTGATTAAATATGCCTTGAAACTTGCCTCTCAGCAGAAAAAGTGAAATTTTGTCATGTTGTATGTTGAGGAATGTGTCTTGACTATTGAGAGGATCACAGGGAGCCTAGAAGACTGCCATTATTCCACTAGTGTTCGTAAGAGCACTGTGTCTTGGGGACCGTACACCATGTGTTTCTGTCTCCCACCAGCTTGTGCAGGCTCTCCTAGAGAAACATGTTTCTTCGCTGCAAGCACACGAAACCTGGGGCAGCTCCCTTCTTGCGCTGGGGCTGTGGCCAGATTCTCTGCCCTCGGCTCTCTTCACTACAGAAGATTCTCACCTCTCTAAAGTCCGAGGTGACGGGCAGATCTTAGCGTATTGTCTCAACAGGCTGAGCATGAAAACAAGCAACTGGGCAAGGTTAGCGGAGCCTTGAGCTTGTGTGTCTCTCTCTTGACTTCCTCCCTCCCTTCCTTCCTGCTTTCCTTCTTCCCTCTCTTTCTCCCTCTCTCTTTTTTTAGATGGTCATGGTCACGACCCAGTATATTTGACCATAATGTTATGTGATCACTTTCCACATAGTTTCATTGTTTGTTGTGATATTGCTCCCTATTTATTATTTATTATAGGTACATGTTTTGATTTTCCCTCTTTGGAGGGAACTTATATATTCCCTGTTAACTCTTTGATAGATTAATTATGAAGTTACTTGTCTTGGTTCTTTGAAATATGAAATGAAGATTTAACCCTAATACTAACTTTGTCTATTGTAATGAATTTCAGGATTCAGCCTCTTACTTTGCCAGACTTAGAGAAAATTATGCAGTCCTCCCACCCGGAGAACTTAAAGTTCACTTCAGTTGAAGTGGATACTTATTGGATTGATGAGCCAGATGCGCTGGCTGTGGCTGTTAAATTGCTCATAGAAAGAGCAACCAATCAAGACTGGATGCTCAGAGTTAAATGGCTTTATCATTTAGCCAAGAATATGCCACAGGGGCTTGGTGAGTAAAGAAGCTTAATTTGTGTAATGAGGGAATTTATGTACACATACCCTGCTTTCATAACTCAGCAGTTGTTTTCCTCTTCAACTACACAGTTAAAATTACATCTGGGGACGCTCCTAGCAGGACGTTTATGACTTAGCATTATTGTTTATTTAACTGTTAAAACATTAAGGTACACGTCTACCCTAGAAGTTCCCCGAGAGAAACTTTTCCCCATGTAAACCTTAGCATTTCAGGATCTGTCCAGCCTTCTATCAAATCCAGAAGGAAAATGTACGGTATTATGTTACTTTTAAGTTTTTTTAACATCCTGCTTTTTTTTTTTTTTTTCCTGTACTTACTCTGTTGCACATGTATTCTTTCTGGAAAAGGGTTGCTTTTGGTAAATTTACTTCCCATGAAAGTACATAAGAGTCTAATCTTACTTTCGTTCGAGTGGTCTAAATGATCATTCTTAATTTCTTCCTATGTTTTTCATTCCAAGTAGCTTTAAAGGTTTTAAGTACAAGAATTTGTGGGTAGAACTTGTTGACTAAAGTAATTGAGTGTATGTGAGTTTTTCTACTCTAGGAGAATTTATAGATGAGCCATTGTATGTGTGTATTATTGGGTGGTACATGTGATGTCTGAATATGTGTAGAGGGAAATTGGATACATATTCTCATCTGCTTTGTCCTGTGTGGTAGCTGCTAGACACAGGTAGCTACTAAAACATAACCTGTGACGTGGCCACTGTGACAGCAGCTGTAGAACAGAAAGCTTGAATGGATGGCACTACTTGAGATGATAACTTAACATCTGCTTCTCCTTCCTCCACAGAGTCAATACAGATTCATTTGGAAGCCAGTGCTGCAGCTCTTAGGAATTTTTACTCAAATTCTCTCTCATCTGGGGTCAGTAATGTCATCAAAATATTACAACCAAATGTAACAGGTACTGCACCTGCCTTGATTTCTAGCTCTCAGCACTCTTGTCCATTGAGTTCATGGGAAAAAGATCTGTCAGAGCTCCCACTTGTAACAGTTTTTAAAAGAAGACTCAGAGTATCCTGATGCATATTCTGCTGCTTTTGTTCAAAACTGTGTATTGATTCTTCAGTTTCTGAAAAAGGGTGATGACACACAATGTAGTGGGAAGAACACAGGAGTTGGAAGTCTGGGCTCCGGTCCCAACTTGGCCACAAACTGGCTTGTTGAGTCTGGGTCCATCATTCGTACTCAGCTGCCTTTGTTTGAAAAAATATGGGAACTGAGGCCCCTTCAACTTATAATAGACTGTGATGTATTAGTAAGTACTGTTAACAAAAAGGGTTTTAAACTATGATCTCTTTTGAGATGAAGGGAAAGTAGTACACGTTCAGTTTCTTCAGAAAACAGAAAACCTTAATGATGAAGTTATAAAGTCTTAAATTCACAGTTACTAAACAAAACCACAATGATAAAAGGAATAGCCATCCAAGCTATCTAATCAAATGAGGTATTCAGAATTTCACAGTTTTCATCTGACATTGATCAAAACATGCTATTACTCATTTGGTTTGGGAAAAAAGTGTGCATGATGCTTTTGTGCTACGCCTTATGTTTATATAATTATAATCTTATGTATACATATGACTACCTTGTGTACACTAAAGGTAATGGGGTAGATGGTTGGGCAGAAATCAAATGATAGAGAAAACTAATGTCAGAGTCAGATTGTGGCTGAACTGAATTATGGCTTTCCATTCATGAAGGAACTTTGGTCTTTGGGAACATAGTTCTAGAGTAGAGTGGTAGATTCCCTTCACAGCAGCCTTTGCTTGCCCACTGATTGGCTCATCTTCCTTTATCCTTTTCAGCTGAGTAGCTCTGGATCATGTAATCTTGCTGGATTTTGGGATATGGGTCCCCCCACCGTACCTTGCTATTCACAGTAGGCATTTGTTAGTCTGCTGTATTGTGGGTGCCTTTAGAGGTTGAAGTACTCCACTGAGCCACCCAGCCACCCTCAAATTAACATTCCGATTGTTTTGTCATAGCTCCTTCCACTGGAATCTCCACCTCTGTAACAGGTCAGAGTCTGATGGCTGCTGCTGTACAGAGATTTTCATACCAAGTTTGAGCCAAAGGAGCAGAGGTGACAGCAGCGTACCCTGTGATTATAAAGAAATGGGTTTTAAGCAAAATAATCTTTGAGTTGTTTTTCTTATTAAAGGCAAATTACTGAGGTGTGTTCATTCATTTTCTGCCATGGAAGTTAGTTTTCTTGTGGTTAATGGCAAAAAATTGGGTAATTAAATCCATGAATTCTTTTCCAACCAGTAATGGGACCTGAGCAAGTGAATGCATTGGTTTTGAAACTGTCGCGGATTGAACCATTTCCGTTTCTCTTCCCCAGCAGGACTTTATGTGATCAAAGTAAAACGGTGAAAATCCTCAGCTGAAATTTGCCAGACAGAGAGTTTAACTCCAGAATTCTACCTTTTCTTTTGTTCCTTAAACCAGATGAATCCGTGATCCCTCTGGATCCCCGATGGAACATGCAGGCTGTGGACATCATCAGAAATGCGATGGACTTTGACCCACAGACAGACCAGCCTGAGCAGCTCTTTGCCCTTTTAGAGTCTGTTGCAAACAAGTAGGTGAAGCCTACTATTGTGGGCACTGTTTGCCTCACTATACCCTGTGACTTCACAAATGGTTGTTTAATGGCTAAGTCATGCCTGACTCTTGTGACCCCATGGACTGTAGCCCGCCAGGCTCCTCTGTCCATGTAATTTTCCCAGGCAAGAATACTGGAGTGGGTTGCAATTTCTTTTTCCAGGGGATCTTCCCAACTCAGGGATCGAACCCACATTGCCTAAGAATATAGACATATATTAATATACATACAGAATATGTATTTAATATTCTGAATCTGAGGAGTGCTGAGTGTCTGGTATGATTGCCTTTGTTACCACCTCTCCTTCAAGCTCTATGCACAGCAAAAGTCATTCTGACCCTGATGTCCTAGTGCCTTTGAATTGGCAGATTCTTAATAATTTAACAGGGTGCTTATTAATAGATACACTGGGGAGTATCAGTAGTGGGATTTGTTTTATGGTTAATCTTTTATCACAAGATAGCTGTGTTTCCACTGTTTTCTGTGTGATTTCCAATAGCTCCCTGCATTTTCACAAGTTCTTTCCTCAACCGTCTGTCCCATCAAATGGTGAAGGTCTACGTACATAGTCACATATAGTATAAATTTACATAATTGTTTTATAAGTTGGTCATTCCTTACTGTTTAATGTAATGACCAGTAATACTTTTTAATTAGCCATCAGTGTAAGAGATTTAGAAAAATAATTTTGTAACTGAGATATAACATGCATTACAGAAAAGTGCCACTGATGATGAGTGTATATCGTTTTGACGAATTTTCACAAAGTGAACTCACTGATGTGATAATGTAGTAACACCTCAGAGGACCCCTTGCCCCTTCCTCCCAGCAACTCCCTCATCCTCCTTCCTGGGTAACTTCTGACATTGCAGATTAATTGTATGATGGCTGGTTTGGGGTTTTTTTTGTGTGGGGGGTTACTGCACTGAGAGGCTTTCAAAATCTTAGTTCCCTGACCAGGGATTGAACCTGGGTCATAGCGGTGAAAGCACCGAGTCGCAGCCACTGGACTGCCAGGGAATTCCCTATGATGGCCAGTGTCAAGAGTCCACAGTGCAGTTTGTCAGATCATGGCAGAGCAACACAGTGGGACCAGGCAGTTTACCTAGCCCTCTGTCTTCCTCCCCCCACCAGCTTAGTTGTCATCTTTGTCACTGCCCATCTCTCTAATCCAGAATTTTCAGAGGCCTGAGGGGAATGACAGACTGAGGGAAATTGATGTTCCAAGGGTTCTTAGGATTCAGCAGGTAGAGGCTATGATAAGTATTCTGAACTGATCACTATTTGTTAATTGTGGAATCTCATTTCAGGACTATCATATATTTCGACCGGGAAAAACGGATTTTTACTGAAGCAAATTCGATTTCTTTTGGTGGCAAAAAGTTAAGAAACAGTGTTTTGAGAATGTCCTTTGAATTCCATAAAGGTAAGGACGTTGCTTTTACCTTCCTCAGTTACACATCTGGCTGCATGACGCTCCTGATGGTGAGAGGTTCCGCAGGTGCTGCCATGCTACTGATTCCTTTTGATTTGGTGACCTGATTTTGACATCTTCCTTTACTCAGTATTTTTGACTTAAGTGCTTTTTTACATGTCCTCGATCTCATTTATTTATTTATTTTTTTGGCCACCATGAGGTGAGTCTCATGAGTAAGGAAAGGGAGGCACAGAGATGTTCTGGGTCACCTCTCTAGCAAGTAGCAGAGCCAGAGCTTGAGACCTGGTCTCTTGGCTCAGAAGTATGAGCTCATAAGCATTTGGTTATGGGTTCTTTTCTTCCTCCTTCCTTTTTTTTTATTCAATTGAAAAGATAATGGTATTTCTTGGAAAATACTCAAACTGTAGCAGCATAAAAACAGTAAAAGTTTACTCTTGCAGTAGCTATGTTAATAGTAGAGATTCATTTATATCTTCTCATATCTTCCTGTTATCTATCCATCTGGTCATATATGTAATATCTTAGAATTTGTTTTGTATTTAAACAAATGCTTTTTTTTTTAATTGATACATGAACATCTCTACGTATACACGCCTAATTTGCTAACTTAATAATTATAGGCAAAGATTTGCTTTCAACTTTGACCTTGACCTTTGTACTGAGGACAATGTTAAGTTCTAGACTGCTGTTAATTTTGAAAATGTCCACAGAATTAAAACTGATCAAATGTTCTTATTTATACCAACTGTAAGATCCGGAGAGCTATCACAGCCTGCCCCATGAAATCGTGGTCAATCTTGCTGCTTTCTTTGAACTTTGTGATACGTTAATCCTGCTCTGGGTACAGTCCTCTCAGGGCACGCTGTCTGATGCTGGTGTTAACGAGGTGAGGAGATGTACCTGTTTTTCTTTTAAGTGACATTTCCTGACACAAAGATTTTTAGGGGAACAACTAACTTCATTGTAGTCATATGTCCAATATTGAGAAATTGTTTGTGTGAATTTTAAATAGATACTCGTATTTTAAAGCTGTATAAGGGTGTAATTGAGATAATAAATTGCGTGTGTTTAAAGTGTACAGATTTATATGTTTTGGCCTGTGTGTACGTGTGATGCCGTTGCCACAGTCATAACAAGGAGCCCACCCATCACCCTCAAACCTTCCGTCCTCTGTTTTCTCTTCCGTTTTCCTGCCCTCTGCCTCCAGCAGGTTTCCATTGATCTGCTTTCTGTTACTACAGCATTTTATATTGCTTTTATATTTCTATTTCTGGCATTTTATATTGTTTTTATCAGTCTACATTCATTTAAAATCATTTTGAGATACATCCATATTGTTTTGTGTCTCAGTTCATTCCTTTTTATTGCCAAGTAATGGTCTGTTGAATGTATACATACTATAACTTATTTGTCCATCTACTTGTTGCTAAAAATCAGAATTTTAACAGTTATATTTTAGTTTACTTAAGCCTTCTTAGACATGATTGTCACATGTGGACTAAACTGGGATTGAATCCAGATTATTCCAGAAATTGTGATAAATTAGAATTGTAGGTCTTAAACTTTTTAGTCTCAAGACCTGCCCCACCCCATTCCCAAATCTCAAAGAACTTTTGCGTATGTGGTTACATGTATATTTACTGTATTACGAAGTAAATCTGAGAAATGTAAAAAATTATGTGTTAGTCTGTTTAAAAACACAGTAACAAATTCACATTAACATGAGTAACATTTTTAATGAAAAACCAACCATTTTCCAAAACAAAAATTAAGAGTGGAACGGTGTTACATTTCTGCAAATCTCTTCATGTCTGGCTTAACAAGGAAAGCCGGTTTCTCACACCTGCCCCTGATTTGCTCTCTTATGATATGTTGTATGGGTTGAAGTTTCTGAAGAGAAGCTGACCTCTATTTCATATTGTTAAGAGCTTGGAAAGTGAAGGCTAGTTTAATAAACATTCCCATGTAATTGTGAATGGCCTTTGAGTGTATACCACAGCTTGACAAGTGATAGTTTTGTAAAGGTTACTTATAATGTGGAATTTGAAAAAATAGTGATCTGTCATGTGTTAAAATTCATTGGCCTGACATACACTTTGGATGGACTTTATCCTTGCATGTTACCCTTGTGTATATTTGCAGCTTGTGCATTGGTAATTTGGAAAGTATTGTTAAGTGAGTTATCAGATCTTCCAAATGTTGGCACATTTCATTTTCCAATATAAATTAAGAAGTCATACTCTTGAAAAATTACCGCAGGACTTCATCAGAAAATCTTTTAAGTATTGGGAATTTGTCAGGCTCTTAGTTTTTCAGAGTTCTGAGCTTTGCTTAAAAGTTTTGAGTTTTATTTTCGGCAGTCTTGTTTTTCTTGAATTGACAGATTGACTTCATTTTCTACACACTGTTTGCCAGACACCCAATCACAGTTTGTCTGCCATCCCAGCCCCTGCCCTTCTTTTTGGTACTATCACTGCAGATGTCACCATAGCAAAGAGGACAAATAACATGATATTATTATGAAAATAGCTTTGACATCATAAAGCCTGAAAGATTACCACTAATCTGGAGACTACTTTGCCATAAGAATACCTAATTAGAAGAACAGCAATGTTGGAAACTCAGTACCTGATTTTTGCATTACAACACTACATTAATGAAAACAGTAGTTATTGTCATAAGGATAGACATAGACTAATGAAATAAAAGAGAATTTAGAAGTAGACCCTCAAATAGTAATATATAGTGAATTAATTTAATGAGGGAAACAGTTCTTTAACAAATGGTGAGGCAAAAACTAGATATCCATGTAATAAATATGAGCCTTTACCCCTGCCTTATGTCAGAAAAGTTAACATCTAAATGAATTATAGACCTATGTCTAAAAGCTAAAGTTAATGAACCTCTAAAAGAAAACATAGAAAATATTCACAGCTTGAGAATAGGCAAAGATTTCAGGGCATTTTTCATAAAAGAAAAAATTGATGAATTCAATTTTGTCAAAATTAAAAATGGTTCTTAATAGACAGCTTTAAGAAAATGAAAACACTAGGAGACACTGTTCATAAATTGTATATAAATTGTTTAAAACCAAAGTAATAGCCCGGTTTTAAAAAGGAACAAGAGAATTCGAATAGATGCTTCTCAGAAGATAATGAATGCCCACTGAGAACTTGGAAAATTTTCTATATCATTAGTTATCAAGGAGATGTAAATAGAAACCACAGTGCAGTTCCACTCACCAGAATGGCTAAGGTTAAAAACTGAAACCCACCTACACTGCTGGTTGGGATTCAAAATAGTGCAGCTTCTTTGTAAAGCAAGTTGTGATTTCTTATTAACATTGAGTGTACACTTACAACATGACCCAGTGATTCTATTTTCCCCAATAGCTCTGAACTTCCAGTAATAGGACGAAAGATCTTTGCCTTCTCTGACTGCCTTAATATCCCTAAAAATATTCCAGTCGAATGCTAGATCTTTAACATGTATATGTTGTGTATTGATTAACTACTGAAGTCTGTGTTTTGTGTCCTTTACTGTGAGATGTTTGTGAGCGGTCTTGATTTGCTTTGTTTTTAGATCTTGGGTTCCGTGCGGTGGCGGGACCGGTTTTGGACTATGGCCGACACAGTTAAAGTAGATGCCTCGGGCCTGGCCTTGCTTGCCCTTCACTGGCACTGGGTTTTAAAACGTTTGGTCTGTCGGATCCCCCAACTCCTGATGAACCATGAAGACAAGTAAGACTCACATTTAGAGAAACAACGTCAGTATCTACAGGATTGATGTTTGGAAAGGAAATGTGTTTCTTCTTACTTTACTTTGGTTTGCTCCCTCTTTGACTTGTCGGTGAATGTAAATCTCGTATAAAGTATATGCAGTGTCCCTTAATATCCAGCACTTCCCCCTTTTCTCACCTCCCTTCTGCCCTTTTATCTCCTCTGCTAAAGATACTACAAAGAGGTTCAGACCGTTTCAGAACATATTCAAAATTGCTTGGAGAGCCCAACTGGTGGATTCTCAGGTGTAAAGAAGTTGCAGAAGTTCCTGGGACGACCCTTTCCTTTTAAGGTACAATTTGGAAGCATGTAGTAAACACCAAGATTTGACCTCTTCTGAAGCTCTCTTGGAATGTGGGCACTGAGCTTCAACTAGACTCAGCCCTGCCTGTAAATTTTTGAATGTTCAGTGAGCACTATTTACTGATTTGTTAAGTGTTATTGTTTTACTTAGTCTTGAGACTTTTAAGGTTGAGTAGACTTTTAACTTTATTACTGTAAAATATCCTTAGAGTAACAGGAGTAAACCAACTTTATGTTTGTAGAAGCATTGAGGAAATATTTTAAAACTTTTTCAGATATGAATAGGCTTCTAAAAAGAACCACTTTTCTCCTCTATAATAGGCTTTCCTGGGTTTTGTTGTTTCAGGACGAGCTGGTCGTAGAGTGTTTTTCACAACTGAAGGTCTTTAACAAAGCTCTTACCATCAGAGAGTGGATGCCTGCTCTTGGGGAGAGTGGATGGCAGGAAGACATTAGTCGGCTCCAAATGGTTGCATCTGAAGGGACATTAAAGAAAAGTCTCCTCCAGGCCTGGGGGTTGGTCCTCAGAGCTAATATTCTGGAAGATGTTGACTCAGGTGTGTGGCTAGCTGACAGTGGTTCTAAGCATGTCCTCTGCAGCCAATAAGTTGGTTTTTTCTTTTTCTTTGTCAGTAAGTTTTCAAAAGTTCTCCCTTAGATATTCTTCTCCTTCTTCCCCCCCATAGTATATAAATACTATATTATTTAACACATGAGAAACTCGAGCTCAGGTGAAATTGAACTCAAGTTAAGCTCATAGTCACATAACTGGCTGTTGGGAATCTGAGCGTGACCACTGACTGCTGTGTATCTTTTTGTCCAGATGGATTGAAGAATCTTGTGAATGCTCAGTGTTTAGAACTAAAAGCCAAAGGAATTTCACTTGGTTTTCTGGAGAAGAAGCACAGTGATGCTTCCTTCCTGTCGCAGCCAGACTTTAGCTCCTTAATCCAGCTCACCAGGAGTGTTCAGCTGTGGCCTGTGATGGAATACCTGGCTATGCTTTGGCAGTACAAAGTCACAGCTGATTTTATGACACAGGCTTGTCTGAGAAGGTGAGCCATCCTTCAGGTTTTTTTCCTTTGAGGCAGCTTATATTCTTGGAAGGTTATTCTGTGTATCCTACATTTAAAATAAAGCACAGCCTTGTCTTGAGGGGGAGAAGTTGCTGAAGCAGAGGGAGGTCATTTGTCACTTTGGAAAGGCAAAAATTCTTGATTCTTTGCCTATTTTGTGTGTGTTCCATCTCCCCTTCCATAGCAGTTTTCTAACAGTTCATGGAAAGCCCACAGCTCACTCTCTCCCCCTCTCTACTTCTTGAGCAGGTCAAGCAAACACCAGCAGCCTCAGATAGATGAGGAGATAAGTCATCACATCACATTTTGTCTTAAGCACACACCAGTTGATCCTCAAGAGCTTCGAGACCTTTGGTCCTTAGTGCACCATCAGAAGGTAAAAATCAAAGTCAAAATCAAAAGCCTCCTTTGCGCTGTGAACTGATTAGATTTTTTGTGGCACACTGGTTGCAGAACGTTGCAGAATAATCTTAAAAATTGCGTGTTGTAAAACTAATATTTTCTGAATTAAGTTTCAAAGGGGAGAACTTTGAATGTTTTTTTCAGTAATAGTGTAGATATTTTCCTGCTCTTATCACAGTTTCATTCCATTTGGTTCCCAGTTAAATGAGGCTAAAATATTTGCTAATTTTTATTTTATTTGCTCAAAAATGTATTATTAGTGTTTTTTACTCTTCCATAGAGAGTAAGTTGTTGAATATGAATAGTGGTAAATTGTAGTTATTATTACTTCATTAGTACAACCTTAAATTTTTTTGGATAATGTTTTATTCATTTATTTTGATACATAATTATGTGATTATTTTAATTACATTTTCACATGCACTCTTACAGAATCAGCTCTCATGTTGTATCAAAGTATAAATAGGTTAAATAATGTGACTAAGATAACTGGGGTGGCAGAAAATCAGAAACATTAGGATTAATAATCTTTAAATCCATGTTAGTTCTGGATGATATTACAAGACAGAGACCTTATAACTGGATTTATAGAATCTTTCTCGAATACTCTCTTATCTGATTAATCCTTTATCTCTAGATGACTACTGAAGAAAGGATCTCTTTGTGGTCCGAGTTGTTTAATTCCACATTTACGTCTTTCTGGAGCAGCACTGTGACCACACATCCAGAGTACTGGCTGAAGTGGAACCCTCTGCCTGGTGAACAGCAGAGGGAAACACCCAGGTCTCTTCTGGACCCCACATTAAAGGTTTGTTGGCAGAAAATTATAAAAATGTTTGACAGTAGAAAAAATTTCTCTCGTGTAATCAAAAGCAAGGCTACTTCCTTGGTTCACATAGTATGTCATGAAAATTTGCACCTAGCACCCAGCTTGTTCTTTTTAAGATATTCCACTGGACTGCTGTGCTGCAAAGCATTTTATCACTTTCTTATTGATAAGCACTGAGATTTCTTGCCTTCTCCTCCCGCTTCCTGTAGCAAGCATCCCTGCATCAGCTACCCTTGTATAAGCCTTTGTCTACTTGTCTACTATTTCCATGGATTGTGATGAGGCTTGGGATTTAACCCTTGGCCAAAGTGTGTGCACATTTAAAGAGATTTATATATGTTATCAGAACGTCTAGGGAAGTAGGTTTTGTTTTTCACTCTTCCTGCTAGGAGATGGTGAAGAGGGAAGACATGAAGTAGGGATCACTTCTCATATCCTGTGTTTCCATATCTTTGCCCCACTTGATGTCATTAATACTTTGAATTATTACCAGTCGTTCACTTTAGAACTTGTTTTAATTTGTATTCCTTTGATTTTTATCGAGATAGAACATCTTTACATATGTATATTGTTTGTTTTTATTTCTTTCTCTGAATTTTCCAGTCATGTTTATTGCCCATTTTGTTTAAAAAGGGTCATTAAATGTCATTTTATTAATGAAGATCTCATTATATATTATGCATATTAAACCTTCATCTAACATGGTTGGAAATATATTTCTAGTGTTCTGTTGTCTCGCAGGTTTGAAGATGTTTTCTTATATCATACACATTTTATAGTTTTCAAATACAGTAGCCACTTGCTACGTTATGGCTTTGATACGCTTTTAAATAAGTCTTTCTTCACTACGCATAGAGTTAAAAACCATTTGTTCATATTTATGTTTATGTCAGTCTCATCAGAATATCTTCTTTTGTGAGGTAGGGATGTAAATTTTTTATCTTCTACAAACAAATATATCCAAAAGCAGTATTAACAACACTAGTTTCCCCTAGTTCATTCTTTCCATCTTATTTGAAATGCCACTTCTGACACAGTACTTTATTCTCATAAGTTTTTATGGATGTAGGATTCAGTTCTGTTCCATTCCTATATCAAAATTGATTCCTTTAATATAAGACATCTCAAAGCCTTTAGTGTTAAACCTTATGGATCGCCAAGAGTTGCATACAGTCGAGGTTTGCTTTCCTGTGGATCTCACCCCTAACCTGTTGTCATGGACACTGTTCCTGTGTCCCAGGTTGACATTCCAGGGAGCAGAGGCTTGTCCCTGGCTCGTCTGTTTGTCTTCCAGCACTTTCCCCTGCCTCCAAGTCTCACCTTCCGGCGGTGTGCCCCCAGCCCTGCCGCACAAATGGTCTTCCTGATGCCCAGGTGTGAGGGGTTTTCTCCTGCTTGACAAAAGCAACCCCTGCTCCTCATTCGTAGAGAATGGAGTCCTTCAAGGGCCCACTGCACCCGACCTCACTCTGCCAGTCTGGTCCTGTCTCCGGATGACGGTTACCTGTTCCTGACAACCTGAGGTGCCCCAGTGCTGCTTGTTGAAACCCCTTTAGTTAATTTCTAAAAGTTAACTTGACTCCTCTCCCTCCCTCAGGGTCCCGGCAGTCTCAGCAGAGCTGTGTTCTCCAAGTGCTGCTTTGAGATCGTGACCAGCAGCTGTAGAGCAAGTCCCTGGGATGTGAGCGGCCTCCCCATCCTGTCGTCCTCACAAGTCACCCTGGGGGAGTGGGTCGAGAGATGCCAGCAGCTCCGGGATGTCAGCTCGATGCTCTGGACCAACATGGCTGTCCCGGTGGTGGCAGAGTTCAGGTATCCCCTCTCCCTGGGTAGACGGTACAGCTCCTGTCTTTCCTCCAGGGTGTCATGGGGACCTCGGTCAGAGCTTGCTTGGGTAGTGGCTCTTTCTGGTGGGTGGAGGAAAGGTGTTTTTTGGCTGAATGAGCAGGTTTTCGGTCCATAACAGAGACTGCTATGAGCTGGCCAGCCCCTCTGCCAGCTGTCAGTGTATTGTCACCAAGAGGGTGGTACCTAGAAAACCATATCAGATTGAGAGTAGAAATTCATCTCCAGGTGTAGTCTGGAGAGCAGTGTAGTCTGCCTCGCTGTTTTCTGGAAGAACGAATGCTAGTGTAAGAAAGGAATGCTGGTGACTGCAGTGCAGACCCCAGTAAGTGCTCCCCTGTCCCCGCAGACGTACTGATTCCCAGCTCCAGGGCCTGGTGCTGGGCCGGCATCTGACCGGCCTGGCGGAGCTGCTCCCCGAGCCCCGGCAGCAAGAGCATGTGCACAACTGCAGGCAGCTGCTGCTCGGGGACAGCCAAGCCTTCCATCACGTGGGCGAGACTCTTGGGGACCTGGCTAGGCAGGAGGCGCTGCCCAAGGAGCTGCTGTGCCTCCTGCTTACCTCCCTGCGCCACTTGTTCGGGGAGGTGGAGGGCAAGTGCGACCTGCCCGAGCCAGCCCGCCGTGGGAGCCTGTGGGTGAGCCTGGGCCTGCTCCAGATCCAGACCTGGCTTCCCCAGGCGCGCTTCGACCCCGCCGTGAAGAGGGAGTACAAGCTCAAGTACGCCAAGGAAGAGGTATGAAGGGAGGGTTGGAGTGTGGGCTGCATCCTGACTGGCTGGCTTTGCTTAGTGTATTACTCCTTTTACTCCCTTCTGGATTCTAAGAGCACAGGGGAGTGATGTGCATAAGCTACCCTGTGACATTCCAGGAGTGTGTTCTACAGACTATGTTGTCCTGTCTGTGGGTTCTTCTGAGTAGGGTCAGGCACCACGAGGGGTTATATAACCACCATGCTAGTTACATGCCACCGATAGATAGGCTGTCCTAAACGCTCATAGTATCCCTCACCATCTGGATCCCTCTACCTAGATTAAGTTTTGGATACTTGGATTTGAGTGACTTCTTTAGACAGGGTATAGTATTCCTTAGGGGCATCCCAGGTGGCTCAGTGGTAAGGGAGACCCCGGAAACGTGGGTTCGATCCGTGAATTGGGAAGATCCTTTGGAGAAGGGCATGGCAACCCACTCCAGTATTCTTGCCTGGAGAATCCCCTTGGACAGAAGAGCCTGGCGGCCTAAGTCCGTGGGGTCATAAAAAAGTCTGACACGACTTGGTGACTAAACAGCAACAATGAGTAGACCTTAGGTTTTGAACTGTTGGTGTTTGTTATCCAAAACTCAAGAATTAGGTAGATTCAGATAATGTGATGTACTTCTTGCTATTTGAACTCCCAACCAAACTCAGGAACTGAGTATGTTAAACAGTGATATATTAGACCTATATTTTGAGGAAGGAAAATTAAATTAGTTGGGGTGAAGGGCAAGCTGCTATAGCAGAGACTCAGTAGTTCATTGGCATCAATGAGATAGTTTCTTTTCACCTGACAGCTCTGAGGTGAGTGGTCCAGATTAGTGGAGCAGAATCCACCCCCCAATCATTGGGTCATTCAGGTGCCCAGGTTCCTTCCATCCAGGGAGCGACCCTCCTTCGGGGCTGTGTGTCTCAGGCCTGGTCCTAGCTGGGCACAGCAAACCAGTCTCCTCTTCTGCTAGTTACACCAGCTGCAGTGTGAGTGGAAGACCCGGAACCTCTCATTCCAGCTGCAGACTGGAAGAAACCTGGAAGATGAAGTCATCCTCAGTCATTCTCACCCTCACATCAGGTAACACTGTAGAGTGATGATTATTTGAACTTGAGATTATCAGCTAGAATCTTCTTTTTAAAAAGACATTTTGCAGTGTAATTACAGTGTTAAGCTGAGGTTATAATCTACATCTGTGAGCTCTATTAGCAAGTAGATCCCAAAGCCACAGTTATAATCAGGAAAAATATACTCTGTGAAGAGGTGTGGGGGGACTCACATGGAGCCAAAAGGGTTGAAAGCAGAGCTTCCTCTCAGTGTAGAAGGAGTTGGGTGCGATGATGGGCACCAGGGGATCTGTTACCTTAGGAAGTACTGTTTAGTGGGTTCTGAGCTCCATCAGCTTTAGACCTTGGGTAGACCACTCAGTGCCTTACACCTCAGTGCCCTCTCTGTAAAAGGAGGATAAAATAGTACCTACTTCAATGAGATGTACGTCCAAAGTGCTTGACAACATGAGTTACACATGGTAAATGCTGTAGATGTATAATCCATTCTTGTTGTAATTGTCAGTATATCATCATTTTATGCCTCAGAAAGTGAAATGCCTTTCTTCTATTTCCCGAGAGCTCAGTCTAGATTTGTTGTTTTGCCTCTGATAGAATTTGCATATGGTGTTGATTTGCCTTTAGGTTGCTTCGCCAGAGAATTGATCAGCTGGAGAACTTAATCTACAGCCTGTCCAAGAAGCAGGCCTGCCGGCCCCCGCTGCCTACATATGAGGCCCTGGTGCAGGAAATCCACCACTACGTCAGCAGCATCGCCCAGGCCGCCGCCGTTCAGGATCTGCTCACACGGCTCCTGCAGGCCCTGCGCTCGGATGGACCTCGGGCCACCCAGGTGGCCCAGAACCTTCTGAAGGAGGAGGCCTCCTGGCAGCAATCACACCACCAGTTCCGGAGGCGGCTGGCCGAGGAGTTTGCCCTGTACCCAGACGCCACGGCTCCACTGCAGGCCTCCATCCTGCAGCTGCAGCACGGCATGCGGCTGGTGGCAGGCGAGGTCCACTCCTCACTCCAGGGCGGCCTGGCCGGCGCAGACAGGCTGGGGGCCCTGGCCACGTCCCTGCTGGCTTTCCCATCGGTGGGCCCTGCCTTCCCTACCTACTATGCACACGCAGATGCTCTGTGCTCTGTGAAGTCGGAGGAGGTGCTGCGTGGCCTCAGCAAGCTGATGCTCAAGCGCTCGGGAGGACGGGAGCTGGAAGAGAAGGGCCAGAGCCCCTGCGCAAGCCGAGAACAGCTGCTGCTGAACGCCCTCCTGTATCTGCGCTCCCACGTGCTGTGCAAGGGAGAGCTGGACCAGCGGGCCCTGCAGCTCTTCAGACACGCCTGTCAGGTGAGCCTACCTCCAGCAAGGCGCCGGGGACACAAGCAGGGTGCCTGCAGGACACTTGCCGTGCCCGAGGTAGATGAGATTGTGTGGTTAGGGAGTGGGGATCGAGTAGTTGTTTCTTGTTTTTTCACATTTAATTGTCAGGTTTAGGGGCCTTTGTTAGTTTTGAAGAGATCAAAAAAAATCATTAGTGATGTCAGTCCTTTGTGCTTGATGCACATTGCAGATGGTCTCTTCTAGTTTGTTGGTGTTGACTTTGTTTACGATGGCTTTTGCCATGTGATGGTATCAACTTTTATTAACATTAAGAAAATAACTTCTGCTTTTATCCCTTACCAACAAAAGCAATTTGTTCTCATTGTAGACAGTTAAAAGAATAAGTATAAGCTAAATTGTTAGATTCTGCCACTTAAAGCCATGTGAACCATATGAACTGTTAACACATTGGTATATTCCTATCACTAAATATTTACATTTGTATGTAAAGTCTTTTTGCTGTTTTAGAAGAGAGAAAAACCCAAACCAGTGCCATTCTAAGAAAAGTCGTAAAGCTAGAGCTTTGGGTAAAATTTTGAGAAAGCAGAATTGCTGAGACAAAGGTTAACTGGTTGGTTGCTTAGGCTTCTGATACAAACTATCTTCCTGAATGGAGGATGCTCATGTCCTCAGTCTTCCTCAGTACTGGGTGGTTTCTGGATAGTTTTTGCCAATTAAAGGGCTTTAGAGGTAGTAGGGAATTTAGGAAATGTCTGGTAAGGTATGGCCCAGTTTTGCCTGATTGGTTCCCCAAGAACACCCAGTCCCCAGTCTCTTTTCTCTTTTCTGAACCAGTGGGCCATCCATCTCCCTGAGGTGCTGGCCAAGTGCAGTCTGCATCACATGCCCACTTTGCCCACCCCTAATACAGAGCACCACCCACGCCTAACAGCAGGTCCCCAGTCCTGCGGATTTTCACACCTGCAAAATTGTAACAATACAACAAGGGAGAATTTAGGAAACTCAGTTTGCTACAGATACATAGTTTGCAAACAAAGCCCATTTACTCTCCGCTACATGGAATTGAGTTTCTTGAAGGTTGTCATTTGTTTGTTTTTGGATCCTGGTGTTTTGTATTCATGAGAAACAAAGAAATAGCAAATCCTACCTTTGTTCACTATAAGTGCCTCAGCAAAGGCAAAGAAGCTTTTGCTGGAATGTGTGATTTTTCAGGAAATCGTCAATGAGTGGGATGAGCAGGAACACATAGCCCAGGAGAAGGCGGAGCAGGAAAGCAGCCTGTACAGATACCGGAGCAGGACCTCCAGGACAGCCCTGAGCGAGGAGGAAGAAGAAGAGCGGGCATTCAGGAGCCAGTTCCCACTGCATGAGAAGGTGGGCAGTGTGCTCCCCTGGTGCCACACACCTCACCTTTGAATGGTTGGGGATTTTTTTTTCCCCTTTCAGTTTTATTGAGATATAATCAACAACCAGCACTGTTTGAGTTTAAGGTGCTTAGCATAATGATCTGACTTCTATCTGTCATGCAACGATTACCACAATATAGTGAACACCCATCACTCATATAGATATAAAATAAAAGAAAATTTTTTTTCCTTGTGATGAGAGCTCTTAGGATTTACTCTATAACTGACTGCAACACTTTTGTTAGTTGCTGTTACATTCCCTTTGAACGGTTTTGTAATTTTTAAAATACTTTTTCATGCACATAATTTGCTACTTCATCTTCTTGATCATTCACACTCCATCCCTCCCCATTCCTTTTAGTCTGATTAGAACTGGATTTTGATTTTCACAAGTTCAATTGCTCTAATGTTATTTACAGGACTTCGCAGATATTTTGGTAGAACCCACCCTAGAGGAGAAGGGACCTTCAGGTGGACAAGAAGAGGAGGCCACCCCTGGCCCTGCCGTCCTGTCACAGAGCTCCATGCAGGCTGTAATGCGCATCCACCAGCAGCTGTGCCTCGGCTTCGCCCGGTCCCTCTGGTACCAGCAGAGTCCACCGCCCCACAGGGCAGAGCACTACCTCAGCCTGTTTCTCTCTTGCTACCAGACGGGAGCATGTCTCATGACACACTTCTACCCACTGATGGGTATGGTGGTTTGCTTCTCTTTAGCTCTTGGGAAATCAGAATGAGTCGATGTGATTGCTGCTTCTGGAACAATTAAAACTGCTACCTCCCTGTTTTTGCTAAGTTTGAGTTAATGGCATTTCCTTAACTTAAAGGACTTAAAGCTAATTCCAAAATCGATTTAAAATTCTGCCGTAACCATGGTTTCTCATCCTTTGAATACTTTGGGTTAAAGGGATTAAGAAAGTAAGGATACGCTATTAGTTTTAATGGTCTTGTTTCTCCACATTATTTCTAATTTCCCTCTAACAGCTTTGGTGCTTTTCTAATGAAATCATGTATTGCTGGGAGTAGCCCGGGAACTCAGAAATTAATTTCACAGGGTATGGTTTGATGCAGTTTCCTACGTGACCTCATGATTTGTTCTATGCAAGTAGGAAGGAAGCTTTCATTTTGCCTCTATTTCTCATGAAAACAAAACACCATGGTTCAAGTAGGAAGGAAGCTTTTATTTCCCCAAGAATAGCCACAAAAACTGGGAATTTGAACCTGTCAAACCAAACTGCACCCTCTTTGATTATGTGGAAGTACTATCTGTGTATCCTGAAACTTGGCAGGTTTTGGTGACCACTTAGTATCAGAGTCACAGCCTCCTGGGCTTGTGTTGCTTTGGGGGTGAATGGCATTGCAATGTCTGCTTCATTCAGTCCCAGTCATTCATTATTTCTGAGCATGTTTCTAACATCTTTGTAACTTAACACTGACTTTACTGTGATCTTGTTAATAATTTCACAGGAGTTGAGCTGAATGACCAACTCTTGGGCAGCCAACTTTTGGCCTGCACCCTATCCCATAACACTCTCTTTGGGGAAGCGACCTCAGACCTGATGGTGAAGCCTGACGGGCCCTATGACTTCTACCATCACCCCAACATCCCAGAAGCTCGGCACTGCCAACCCGTGCTTCAAGGCTTCTCAGAGGCTGTTCACCGGCTGCTGCAGGATTGGCCAGAGCACCCGGCGCTTGAGCAGGTAGGGCAGTGGTGGGGAGGCGGCTTCTCACTGTCCCAGGTGCATTGACTTGCACAGTGGTCACACAGACAGAGGTTTTACAGAACGCGGTTCGAGGAGGCACTGTTTCCTGTAGGATGAATATACACGTTTGTAATGCTGCTTGTGAATGGT
The DNA here is from genome assembly GCF_054371585.1 of Giraffa tippelskirchi. NCBI lineage: Eukaryota > Metazoa > Chordata > Mammalia > Artiodactyla > Giraffidae > Giraffa > Giraffa tippelskirchi. The sequence goes on from NC_137283.1 coordinate 125,863,552, forward strand.
GTTTGAGATTCCGCTTGCTTTATCTGTTGCTCAGGGTTTGCCATCCACATATGAAATGCTGCTGCATTCCTCTCTTTATTCAGACACATCCTTATGTAAACAAGGGTCTGGCTCTTTCAAGCTTGGTAGTTTTAACTCAGACCCTTGCTCTGTGATCTTCAGCTAATTCTATAATAACTCATAACAGAGTAATAAGGAGTAACCTTATCAAACTCAGTCTTACTTCCAGAGTAATACATCAGAGAGAGAGTTCGTCTTGGGCAGGATCCACAACCTTGGAGTTTTACCCACAGCTTTCATGGGTGCTTGTGAAGCAGGGCCTTTGCGTGAAACAGGCAGACCCATCTTCAGTACCCTGTAACTGGGCGATTGATAGTCCCATGAGCATGCCCAGATCTTTTTCTCTCCCCCTTGCAGCTGCTGGTTGTAATGGACCGAATCTGTAGTTTCCCACTTTCCAGCCCCATCTCAAAGTTCCTGAATGGCTTAGAGATCCTTCTGGCAAAGGCACAGGTAAGAGGATTCTCTCTCTAGTCCTCATTTTAGTTTGTCGTCAACTGAAGAGATTCTCTTATTGTTCGAGTTGGCCTTCAGACTGGCTGGGTGTCTGCACTCTTCACCTCCTCAGTCCTCTCATAGCCTCTGAAGTGGCTGGTGCTCCCCTGATTTTCAGATTAGGGCTCTGGACTTTAAGGGGGTCACGTGACTAACAATACAGGGATTCAGACTCAGGTCTCCAAATCCTGTGCTATTTGCTCAGCTGGAGGTTAGTCAGGTAACCAGAAAGATCTCCAAGCTGGATAAGCGGGATGGTTATGTATTGGTGTGTGCATGCATGCTAAGTTGCTTCAGTCATGTCCGACTCTTTGTGACCCTACGGACTGAAGCCCACCAGGCTCCTCTGTCCATGGAATTTCCCAGGCAAGACTACTGAAGTGGGTTGCCATTTCCTCCTCCAAGGGATCTTCCTGATCCAGGGATTAAACCCATGTCTCTTAGGTCTCCTGCATTGGCAGGTGGGTTCTTTACCACTAGCACCACCTGGTGCATCAGTGGAGAAGTTGTTTAAGGTCCCAGTGGTCTTTGCTTAAGAAAAGCCAAGGATGTTCCTGAGGGAGGAGGTGATCAGGGGACTGAATAATGGCTGTAGTGAATTTCTTCTGTGTCTCGTCAGGATTGGGAGGAGAATGCAAGTCGAACCCTGTCTCTGCGGAAACATCTTGATTTGGTCAGTCAGTTGATCATCCGTTGGCGTAAACTGGAACTGAAGTGAGTGATTCATTTGTCACTCCCCTTCTTGAACTTACATTGTAGGGACATGGTCTTTGGATGGGTTGTTTCTTCAGAGTTGGTGTCACGTGTCAGTTGGAGACCAGATAACAGCATGCATTTTGAAGCAGCAGACTGGCAGCTTCTCCATCTTCATTTAGGAGGAGAGAATTGTGAATATTTAGCTCCTGCCTCTGAGGTTTCACATATTTGAATGGGTTTCCTTACATGCCTCCTTGGCCTCTCCTCCCACATTTCAGCTGCTGGTCCATGAGTTTGGATAATACCATGAAGCGCCACACTGAGAAATCCACCAAACATTGGTTCTCCATCTACCAGATGCTGGAGAAGCACATGCAGGAACAAACAGAGGAGCAGGAAGGTACCACCTGACCGTGAATTCCCTGCTTATGTAGAGGATCCAGGCTAAGCTTGAAGTGCTGCAGAGTCTGGGATTTACTGCTCCCTTGTCCTCCCCCTACCGCTTTCAGACAGGACATGTTGTGTGACTGCCAGTATTCCCGAGAGGTCAGCCGAAAAAGCTGTGTAGTTCTTTTCTTACTGAGAATAATGATGGCCGTCAGAGAGGCTTAAGTGACTCATCCAGAGTCTAGAGAGCTAGTCATAAGATAAGATTTCCTTATTCTCTGTGTCCATGAGACAAGTCAGAGAGGAAGTTTCTGTCTTGGTAGGTAGTAGTTACAATGTTTGAGTTAAAAGGGTTTCATCTCATGCTTAGAACAAGGGCCTCATGATTCAGTTTCCTCTTTTGCCATGAGTGCATTTCACATATACTGCTAGTGCAGCTGCCATCTTTAAACCAGCTTGAAATTTAGCTGTGGTCCTTGCTCCAAATTTCACATTAACTGGTGTCCCTCCGGGATCTCATAGTAGACTGTGTATGACACTGAGTGATGGTTGTGGACACATGTGTTTTCCTCTTTTAATCTCTAAAGATGACAAACAGATGACCCTGATGTTGCTGGTCAGCACATTACAAGCATTTATTGAAGGATCCTCACTGGGGGAGTTCCACATACGACTTCAGATGTTACTGGTTTTCCATTGTCATGTCTTGCTGATGCCGCAAGTCGAAGGAAAAGGTAAGGATATACATATGTGTGTATAATACTTTTTTTCTTTAATTTTACCCTATGCTGTTAAAATGATTAGGCTTTGAATTCATGAGACAGGTGTCTTGTTGCATACCAAGTTTTAAATAAGACACCTGCAGTTGTCTTTTACTATAATGTGGTTCAGGTAAGATAAAGAGAAAAACACTGAAATCAAGTGCAGACTGGTTATAATTGAATCGCTGGCTAGTGAACTGTGGCAGCGGTAAATCAACAGATGCAGTCCTAGGAGCTGGCATGTTGAGGCAGCACGTCTGTCTGTCTAGACAGTGCATATGTCCCGCTAAGCTTCTGCTTGATCCAGGCTATAATTAGGTTCTTTGATCTCAGGAGAGCACTGCCACATATCAAGCAACTGCACATAAAACTTCTACTGTCAGTTACCATCCCTGACCACAGCAGTTTAGATAAAAGTGTCACTGTAAGGTATAGATTTACGTGAGTGAGTAGTCAAGGTGAGCTCTTAATATGCCATCTTTTAAAACATGCTGTTTCTGCTGACTTTACAGTAAGATTCTGAGAAAGAGTTGGAAATTGTGCATTTGGTAGAACATCTGAGTATGCCTTCTTTAAGAACAAAAGTGCGATTGAAGAAAATACCCACTGCAGACTGAAATGAAAAAAATAGGGGTAGTGTTGGCAGCCTGCATCTCTGGGAAGTGCTAAGCCTGGCTCCCTGACGAGCTGTTACATAATCTCTGGGAGCTCTGCTGTGATGTCATGGCCCAGAGAGTAATGAGGGAGGATCACCTGAGTGTGCAGCCCCATGGGAGAAGCCAGCAACACATGCGGTGTTTTCATTTGCTTTTTCTTTCTTCCAGATGCACTTTGCAGTGTTCTGTGGAACTTGTACCACTATTACAAGCAGTTCTTCGACCGGGTCCAGGCCAAAATTGTGGAACTTCGTTCCCCTCTAGAAAAAGAGCTTAAAGTAAGATGAACAGCAGTCATAATCACTCTTGGGAGAACAAAAGCAGCAAATTCTCAGTTCTGTTTCCTAATTGGATTAACAGTGAAATGGGGGCTCTGAGGAATGAAGGGGAGCATAGCAGCTACCAAGCAGGATGGCAGGTTTTGCGTTTTGTGGCATTGGCTCCACTGGTGCCCTGGCCACGTGTGTGAGGGTTCCATGGAGTGGCACCCATCAGAGGTGCCTAAGAGGACTGTTACGGCCCCCTCCCCAGTCACAGCCAGAGAGGATGGCTCCCTCTTCCACCTCAGAGGAGCGCCACCTGGTGTTGGGCTATGGGCTATGGCCGTGCTGGGGAGTAATGAGAATCCTTTGATACTTTCAGCGGTTGTGGAACCAACGCCGGTTTATGCTAGAGTACACAGCGACATACTGATTGTAGCAGCACTTTTTTCCATTGCTTTGAGACAAACACGTGTCCCTTTATTAGACTTGTTTTACTTGTTCACTGACACACCATCCTGTGTTAGGGATGAAGAGAGATCTGGTCATCACACGGGTGATCTAGAAAGAAACAGAATGATACCACCTTTGTAAAGCCCTTCCTTGAGCTTCATTTATCTTACAGGAGTTTGTTAAGATATCCAAGTGGAATGATGTCAGCTTCTGGTCTATTAAGCAATCTGTGGAAAAGACACACAGGTAATTCATCTTTTAAAATGGGGAGTGGCCAAAACTCAGAATTTTTGAATTGTAGACAGCATAACTACATTGTTACAAAGGCCTGATTTGTGCTACCTTAAACTTACTAAAAAACACTAGACTGTTCTGCTGGCTGCCCAGCACCGACCCCTCCCACCCAAAGCAGTCTCACTGTGGGAGGAACTGATGTGTCTGGAGGCAGAGCAGGCTGTGTGCTGCTGAAGGTCGAGTCCTCTGCCACCTGCTCACCTTCAGCCAAGTTATCTCACCATTCCTGGCTTCAGTTGAGATTAGAATACCTGCCATGCTTTTTCCTTAAAAAAAAAAAAAAAGATTATGAGTTTCTAAGACACTCATTGTATACCAAAGGTACAAGTTATTAAGTTGCCTGTGTATGCATTATGTCATTTACATATTTCCTCACTTTTCCATTTTTACTTTTTCCTGCCCTTATCTCTCATTACCTCGGGTCCAGAACCCTCTTTAAATTCATGAAGAAATTTGAAGCTGTCCTGAGCGAACCCTGCCGGTCATCCCTGGTGGAGGGTGACGAGGAGCAGCCGGACTCTTTGCCAAGGCCAACAGGTGCCGCCGCGAGTGAGGAGTCCCCCATTCAGAGTCTGAACAGGGCGCTGAGGGAGACCCTGTTAGCCCGGCCAGCAGCCGCGCAGGTATTAGCTCGCAGGATAGTGTTTGCTTCTTCCTGAGCTGGTCGGACAGGGTCTGTGCTTTCTGTGGGAGACGCGCCCTTAAAGCTAGGTAAGGGAATGCCTTTGAAATCTTCCTTTTTGGGCTAGTGGTGTGGTGTTTGTCTTTCTGACCCTGCTGCCTAGTAAGGCAAAAAGCGTTAATCCGTGTGCTGGAAGCTTAATGTGGGCCTGTATACAAAACCGATGTGCTTATCTGTGAACAGTTCACTTACCCGTAAGGGAAGATTTAAAGCATCAGTTTAGGAATAGGACATGGAAGCTGCCTTTGGGACCCCATGCGATGAGGCTGCTGCACACACCGGGAGTGACTGTGTGCAGTGACGTGCTGCTTTGAAGTGGTTGCTGATGACTATGGTGTGGAAATGTGTGAACTTCCATCATGGCCAGTTTCCAGCACCAAGACTTAAGAACTGGCTTACAAAATTCCTGAAAACGTAAACCATTATCCAAACATTTCATGAGTAGGTCTGTTACAGGAGGGTGTCCCTGCTGCAGAGTCACTGGGTGTGGGGAGCCCTCGTAAGGGAGGGATGGCTTTTGCCATCATGTTGTGCTTTCCACGCTGGGTCTAGAGGGTTAGCGTTGCAATTCTTCAAGCTGTGTTAAATATTTTAATGGCTCAGAGAGTTTAGTAGAAATTGAGCGTATGATATGGCTGCCAAATTTATTTTCTTTTGATTGTATTCATCACCTCACCGCTCCTAACGCTAATCATATTTTTTTGTTATCGATGAAAGCACAAGAATTTCAGGGATTCCTCAGGAAAAAAAAGTAGTGAAACTGTGCCCCCAACAGACAAAAGCTTTTCCCTTTGCCTAGTTTCCCTTCATCTGCTGCCTTCCCTAGGATCTGGATCCTGGTATTTGAAGTGTCAGGAATCAGAGGGTGATGAGAGATGGTGGCTGAAGTAGGATTTGGCGGTCAGGTTAGCCCTGCCTGTGTGTCTGAGAAGCACAGTGTGGCACATTATCTCAGAGGCAGTAGTTCTGCTGCCCAATCCTGCCTTCAGGGAGCAGGAGCACGGCCCCTCGTGACAAGCACAGAAGGCGGCGCTGGGGGCAGTGGGGTCATGGACTTCCCTGACAGGGACCTCGCATACCAGCTACATACTCTTCTAAGTACCTGAGGCACATGCTGTTTTACTTTTGGTGATGTTTTATTTGTTCTTGTGAGACTTCAGAGACGGGGCAAGGGGAGCTTCCTGTGGCTGAGCCAGGTATGTGGAGGGCATGACATTTAATTCAGCACCCATGGCGGGGAGTGTACCATGACTGTTGTGCTCTGTCTCACAGGCTGCTCTTCCAGAGGAGTGTCAGGGCGCCCCTCTCCCCTCGGAGGGGGCCCTTCTGCATCGCTTGCCGAAACTCCTGAAACGCATGAGGAAGATGTGCCTAACGCTCATGCAGGGAAGCCCTCTGCCCCGCCTCGTGGAGGGCCTCGACCAGTTCACCGGTGGGTGCATGCCCAGGCTGAGGGGGCTTTATTTCTCTAGTATCCCTGGTGGCCCAGGAAGGCTGGAATTAATTACCTGTGTCCTAGTATTGTAGAGCAGGTAATTGAATAAGGAAGTGGGTTACAAACCAGCCAAACCCAGACACAATCAGCTGAGACCCCACAGATGGTCACTGTGGTTCTCGTCTTGTCCTCCTCTTGTGCAGACCAGAGAGATGTTAGCCATTCTCTACAGCAGCCTTGTCCACATCAGCTCTTCCTGGTCAGGGACATGAGTGAAGGGTTTCTTAGAGTCTGGACACTGTCACCACCTCTCAAAATGTTGTCTCTCTCTAGTTAAAGGAGAAGAAAAGTTCATCCATAGTCCCTTTCTTTTTCCTTTCACTTCAAAGAGGCGTAGCAATCTCGTCTCCCTGGTTCTTGCTCTGCAGTGTATCGGCAATGGCTGGGAAAGGGGATCCAAAACTTAATAGACTGTTTGGGCCATTGGCAGCCTTTCACCACTTCCTCCACCTCCACTCAGCCCCAGCGAGTGTGGGGTCACAGTGAAGCTGGTCCTTCTCCAGTAAGGCTGCAGTCTGACCTCAGGAAGATATTTAAAAAGAAAAAAGAAACTTGTTAGTGGGACTTCCCTGGCAGTCCATTGGTTAAGTCTCTGTGCTCCCAATGCAGGGGATCCAGATTCCATCCCTGGTCAGGGAACTAGATCCCACATGCTACATTTAAGACCTGGCACAGCCAAGTAAATAAAGTAAAAACCAATTTGTTAGAGTAATAGCCTAATATCCATTTTTCGAGATAACCTGCCTGCCTTTGCCTAATGATGGGGGTGAATGGCCTACAGATCCCAGGCGTGCCCTTCGGGAGACGCATGGCAAACTCTCTTGCCAGCTGTGCTGGGTGTGTGCGGGGTGTGGGCTCTCACCTGACAGACTTGACCACCTGCGTTCGTCTGCTTGGGCTGCCTTGGAAAAGTACAGCTGACCCGTGAACAGCGCAGGTGCTGGGGGCACCGCCCTTTCACAAGCTGGGAAACCCAGGTGTCACTTAGTCGGTCATCTGTGTCCGTGGTTCCACATCCGCGAATTCATTCAACTCAGGCTCGTGTAAGCCCTGAGGTACTTACTATTGAAAAAAAAAACAAAAAACAAGACTCCCATGTAAGTAAGTGGACCCACACAGTTCAAACCCACGTTGTTCAAGGGGCAGCTGTGCCACGTCTCAGGTGGTTTAAATAATAGGAATTGATTTTCTCACAGTTCTGGAGACTGAAAGTCCAAGATTAGAGTGTCAGCAGGGTTGGTTTTTTCTGAGGCTCTCTCCTTGGCTTTGTAGATGCCTTTTCTATGTCCCTGTCTCCTCTATTAAGGTTGCCAGCCAGATTAGATTAGAGCACACCCACAAGGCCTCCTTTTACCTTCATGGGCTCCTGAAAGGCCCCATCTCTAAATACAGTCGTATTCTGAGGTCCTGGGAGATTAGGACTTCGGCATGGACTTGGCAGGACATGCAGTCAGCTTATGACACTACCTGTGGCAGATTGGCAGCACCTTTGTGTTCTTGGTTCCTGTGGGTATTCAGGAAGGCAGCGTAGTGCTGGAGAAAGAATCTGGGCATTGGAGTCAGTTCAGCCAGGGTTCAAGTCCTAGCTTCAAGTCTGCTCTGTAGCTGAATGGCCTTTGGAAAATGACTAGACTTTCTGAGCCTCTTAGAGTGGCTAAAAAGAAGTTCTGGAGCTGTACAGGTTAAAAGACCGTTTTCAAAGCACATGGTACAGCATAGAAGCTCAATTCATGTTGTAGTTATGGGAAATTTATTCAACTGTTTTAAAGTTCCTAGTGTAAGTCATGGCACATGATCCATGTTCAATAGTGTTTTTTGCTTGACTGATTATAAAACCTCTGGATAAAAAGATTAGCTACTTTTATTTGGGTTGTTTGTTGTTAAGATACATTGTTTCCGATTTTTCTCTTGTCATGCATGTCATCAGTTGTCACTGAGAATTTACCAGTGCTGAGGACTGTTAGACATAAAGATGAATGACACTCGGTGTTTGGTTCCAAAATGTCCGTGGTCTTGGATAATCTGAGTATATTAAGAATTCCTGGGGATTTCCATGTTTCTCCCTTGTCTTCCCTGCAGGCGAAGTAATCTCCTTTATGAGTGAGCTTCAGAGCTTAAAGGTGGACCCCTCTGCAGAGAAGGAGAAGCAGCGGTCGGAAGCCAAGCACATTCTCATGCAGAAGCAGCGCGCTTTAGCAGACCTCTTTAAACACCTGACAAAAACTGGTACAGTTTTCACTGGAAACTCAGTGGAGTATGCTCATCTGCTTTTAGGAAGAAAAATAACACGGTTGATTTGGGGAAACTTTGTAGAGACAGTTGAGATAGTGCGAAACATAAGGTGGAAAGCAAGGTTTTGAAATGCCATTCTGAGAGTTCGTTACACGTACGAAAATCCTATGATGAACCATTTGTGACTCCCAAATAGTTTTCACAGTTTTGCATTGAGGTTTCCCAGAAACCATGTGTGTTATTTTCATCGCCAGTTGTTGTACAGCACATACCCTTCCAGCGTTGCATAGAGAGCAATGCTTCTCGAAGTAACTTGTGTATGAACTACCTGGGGAATCTTGCTGAAGTGCAGAAGCGGATTCTGTTTCGCTCAGTGTGGGGCAGGGCCTGAGAGTCCTGGGCGATGCTGTTCCTAGGACATGACTTTGATTAGCGGTGGTATTGCTAATCCATTCTCTTCAGAGTTTCTTTATTTAAAAACATGTTTATTCCTAGGTTTGTCATATCGCAAAGGTCTTTCCTGGGCCCGTACAAAAAACCCTCAAGAAATGCTCCATCTTCGCCCGTTGGATCTCCAGAGCGCATTGTCTATAGTCAGCAGCACTCAGGAGGCTGATTCTAGGTTAGTGTTTTAATTATAAATGGAGCAAGTCAGCTAAGCCTCCATGGCCTCATTTGCCAGAGTGGAGGTAGCAGTACTTCTGTCCTAGTGTCGCCATAAAGATAACATTTAGAAAAGTGCCGGCTTAGGACTGGCAGGTGGTGAGCACCTAGTAAGTGTTAGTTTTCTTTTTTAAAAAACTTCCCTCTCCATCTGCCCTTTTAAAAGGTAAGGAACAAATGTAAAACATTGGAAGGTTTGGGTTCTGTTGGGAGTCTGGTGGGGTGAGGAAGACAAGGGACCACTTTGAGCATTTAAAGCAAGTGTTAGTAACTGTTGATTTTCTTTTCATTTCTCTTTCCTCCTCGTATTCATTTCTCCCATTATTTTTTTGGCCCTTTGATTTTTCCTGAGGTCTGCTCACTTGATTTGAATGTACAGGTGAAAATCTATGAGAATGGTCACATTTTTAAGTGTGCCATATACGCAAACATCTTCTAAGGTCTCTTGTTATTGTCACATCCTTTGTGTAAAGGACTGACGAGTACCTGATTCAATGAGTCCTCACAGAAGTAAATCTGCTCAGACTCTTGGCTTCTGGTTGTGGCTGAACGGACCAGTCTCTGACTCCTCGGGATCTGGGGTGGAGATAGTGATTTTAATTAATTACATCATGTTGATTTCTTCTCCAGATTGCTTACAGAAATCTCGTCTTCGTGGGAGGGCTGCCAGAAGTACTTCTATCGCTCTCTTGCACGGCACATCAGGCTTAGTGCGGTCCTGGCAGCTCCTGCCAAGGTAGGATGATAGAGCCTTGGGATTGCAGGACCTGGGGACTCCTGTTCATCCAGGACAGCGTCCTCAGACCTGGTCACATGATCACAGCCCATCACTGGAGGTGACTGAGCTCTTTGCAATTATCAACCTGAGACTGTAATGTAATCAATGTAATTTTGTGCTTAACCAGAAAGCATTTGATAACAAGTTCTATTACTCACCATTTGCTAGCAGGTCCAAATCCTTAAGAAAAATTATGGCTGATTCATGTCAATGTATGGCAAAAACTATTACAATATTGTAAAGTAATTAGCCCCCAACTAAAATAAATAAATTTATTTAAAAAAAATAATAATAATAAAAAATAAAATAAAAAAAAAAAAGAAAAAAGAAAAGAAAAATTATGGAAGAAAATCTTCAAGTTGAGAAAGCCACCCTCGTATTTCCGCCCCCCCGTAAACTGAGAAAAGATCACTGATACCCAGTTTTGGTGTTAAACTAGTTCCTGCTCATGGAACAAACAACCGTAGTCTGTGGTAGCTAATTGGAGAAGCCCTGCTCCCAGAGGTGGACGGATGTGTGACCTCTAGAGGGCAGCACAGCCAGCTTGCCCCCACAGGGCTCCTCCAGGAGTGCGGGACCAGTGGCGTCTGCACCACGTGGCCCCTCAGGACACTCTCCTCTCTCCCTGCCAGGAGGTGAGCGCGGGCCACATGGAGCGGTGTAAAGGGTTCTCGGCACATCTGATGAAGGTGCTCATCCGACAGCGGCGCTCCCTGACTGCACTGACCGAGCAGTGGATCCTCCTCAGGTATTGCTGACTGGCTGCGTTTCTCAGAATGAAGCCAGGAGAATTGTGTGCGGCTCACAGTTGCTGCACGAGCGGCTCTCGTTTGTGATGTGAGGTCTGAGGCCCGAAGAGGCAGATGGGGTTGCCTTGGCCCCTTACTTTTGGTGGTAATGCTTCTGCCCCCTGATGTTGGCAGCACCTCTGTGGGATGAGTTGAAGGCTGAGTCAGGCAGGAAAAATGGTCACGGCTGAACCACACCTGGGTCTGGAGTGAGGGAGTTCATGGTTGGCAGTCCACGTGGGCTGAGGGACAGGGTTGCATTCATGGCATCAGGGCATCCCAGTCTCGGCACAGATCAGATGTGAATTGGCTTCAGTTTGTTAGGCTCTTTGGATCAAAGAGTTGCAGTTTGCTGAACTATACACAGATGCTCCCCAACGGAAAGAGATATTTAAAAAGATGAGGACGGCTAGGAAGCCTGTCATCACCTGCTGAGTGGATCCTTGGCTGAGAGATCATATTCTAGACTGTAGTCACTTCATCTATTTTATCTCTGCTCACAAGAGTTTATATAGACTACATTTACTAGATTTTTTATTTTAGAAAATAGTGGCTGAAGTCACTGCGGTGCTGTGACTGTGTTGGGTATGAGAGGCCTGTTAGTGGCAGACGATAAGCAGTGAGTTCCCGTTCTGCTGCTGCTCAGAAGGGTGTGTTTAAACACCAAAGGCTGTATTTAAGTACTTTGGAAGGCATGTGATCAGACCTTTTACTCCTCTGGGGGAGCCTCTCTTCTTGATTAGGTGGAAAAGTCCATACTTCATTCAGAAATCAATGAATTTACTGTTAACAAACAGCTCGGTGACACAGTTGAAGGTGTCATGTGTTTTTCCCCTGCGTTTGTTTCTCTTCACAGGAACCTCCTCAGTTGTGTGCAAGAGATGGACGGCAGGCTGACGGGGCCACCCATCTACCCCGTGGCCTTCCCTCCTCAGGATGGGGTACAGCAGTGGACTGAGAGGCTGCAGCACCTGGCTATGCAGACCCAAGTCCTGCTGGAGCAGCTCTCCTGGCTCCTCCAGTGCTGCCCGGCTGCCAGGCCTGCTCCTGGCCACGCCCACGGCCACATCCCCTACCCGGAAGACCCAGAGCGCCCTGAGGGGCAGCTTTCTGGAGCAGCGCTGGACCTGATCCAGTCAGACCTGACCTACCCGTCCCCAGCTCCAGAAACGCAGCTGCCCTCTGGTTGCCTGATGCGGAAACAGGACCCACTTTGGCAGCAGTCAACTGCGAGATTAACAGAGATGCTGAAAACCGTTAAAACTGTGAAAGCTGATGTCGACAGAATTAGGCAGCAATCTTGCGAGGCTCTCTTTCATTCTTGGTGAGTGTGCCTGTGTCTCTGCTCTGCCTCTGTGTGGACGCATGGTCACAGTTCAGTGAGGGAAGGAAAGGGTCGTGCCTCAGTCCTCAGTTTTCCGGTGACCTGCATAGTGCTTTGTGGGCATATGTCCAGCTGTAAGTCTCTAGATGCCCTGAGTTTTAGTGGTTGGAGGGAGGGAAGGGTGGGTGTAGATGGGTGGTAGCGCCTTGCTTTCAACATTGTGGCATTTTTGTTGTTGCAGGAAAGATTTTGAAGTTTGCTCTTCTGGGCTGAGCGGCCTATCCCAGGTGTCAGCTCATTTGCAAGGCCTAGAGTCCTTGTTCATTCTTCCAGGGGTTGGGAGTGAGCAAACAGACCCACAAATGGCTTTAATTGAGAGCGTGGAATATGTAAGAAGAGAGATCAATAAAGCCACAGATGACTTCACTACCTGGAAGACACATCTGCTCACCCCAGGCAGCCAAGAAGGTGAGGACTGCTTTTCAGTAAGGGAGTTAAAAGCCCAGTATAGGAACGCCGTCTTGTAGATTTAAGTCCACATTGTCCTAAAGAAACGTTGTTTTGTTCTAGATATATCTGTTCAGGGTTCTAAGGCCAAGAAGTGTGATTGGAGCCCATAGCTCTTATATATGTGTGTGTGTGTGTGTGTGTGTGTGTAAATTTATTTATCTTTGGTTGTGTTGGGTCTTTGATCTGCGCAGGCTTTTCTCTAGTTGCAGTGAGTGGGGGCTACTCTTTGTTGCAACGTGTGGGCTTCACATTGTGGTGACTTCTCTTGATGGGAGCACATGCTCTAGGGTGGGTGGACTTCAGTAGTTGTGGCAAGTGGGCTCAGTAGTTGCAGTTCCCAGACTCTAGAACACAGGTTCAATAGTTGTGGAGCATGGACTTAGTTGCTCCACAGCATGTGGGATCTTCCTAGACCAGGGATTGAACCCGTGTCTCCTGCATTGGCAGGCAGACTCTTCACCACTGAGCCACCTGGGAAGCCCGAGCACATAGCTCTTAACTTTTGTTTGAGCACCTTGCCTCTCGGTTGCCATCACATTACTTACTTTATAGCACATGAGTAGGGAGACAGCACAGGCTCACTGGCTGTCCCAGAAAGTTCTCTTTAGGCTGGAAAGCTGACAGTTCCTGTTTGGATTAAGTTGGTATTTATATACTCCATCTTGACTGTTTTCATATTTTTGGCATTCTTTCAGCAAAATTGTTTTAATACAAGGAAATAACCTTGTAGGTTTATCTACGCCAGGGTTGTGTCTCATTCTTTATACCCAGCACAGCTTGACAGTGACTCAGCCTTAGCAGGTGCTTAGCTGGTGGCTGTTTGTTACAATGACAAATGAGGATTGTTAGTAATTTCCAGAGGCACTGAAACCAATGACTGAGTTTTAAAAATTTGTTCTGCACCATGTTATCTTACTAGGAAACCAAATGCTGGATGAAGGGTTTGTAGAGGATTTTTCAGAGCAAATGGAAACCGCCATCCGGGCCATCCTTTGTGCCATTCAGAATTTAGCAGAAAGAAACAGTGAAAAAACAGAGGAGAACACTGACCAGGCAAGACCCCAAGAAGAAGAAGGTATGTCTAGAATCAGGAAAATACTAGTTTCTTACTTGATTTTTTTATTTGATGATCTATTTTAAATATCTAAGGGCAAATGTTGGAATAATTGTTGGATGAATGGAGAGGAGGAGAGTTTATTCTGTTATTCACTGTGTTGTTCTTTTCTGTGAATGAAAGAGGCTTCAGGCTTTGAGAGCTTGCAGTTAGGACACCTCACAAAACTCCTGGAGGAGGACTTCTGGGCCGACGTGAGCACATTGCATGTGCAGAGAATCATTTCCGCTGTCTCTGAGCTGGTGGAGAAGCTGAAATCATCCGGCGAGGATGGTACAGCAGCCAAGCACACGGTAACCAGCGGATCCTTACAAGCTTCTCACTGTCCACGTGGGCTGAGCAGAAGCAGACGGGGTTTCACCTAGTGGTCCCAAAGCAGGCCTCCTTGGCAGAATCACTAAGAATTTGATCTCTTTGTGCGTGTAGACCTCACTGACAAACTTTGGAAAACTTAGAGCTTGCTTGCTAAGGATTACGATTGTAAGTGCAAAAATGATGGCAGTCTAGAGTATCTAGGATTGACGTACCTAGAATTTTTTCATATCCTAATCACATACTCCTGGGTGTTTGATGTTAATGGTGGATGTTACCGCCATAACTAAGGATTACTGGCCATATCATGTGACCCCCTTTTCCTTCAGTAAGCCAGAAGAGGATGATATTGTCACCTCCCTAAGTCCAGAGAAACAACTTAATTTATAGGACTTGTGTGTTATTCTGTTGCATTGCTTCCAGTGCAAACTTTGAATCCCAGCAGAATTTGTTTATAAACATACTTTTTAAAAAGCTAAACAACCTTTGTTAACAAGTGACTTAAGTCACTAAGAATTTGAAGTGTAGTGTTGTGAGAGTTTGTGTGAATGAGGAAGAAATCCCAGTGAGCACGTGTGGTGTACCTGTGTGTAATGAAAATGTACCATTAGTGACATTTAATACACTCAGTGTTGTGCAACCGCTGTCACTACCTGGTTACCCCAGAGGAGACCTGGTGTAAGCAGGCCTTTCGATCTGTTTTGCCCCCAGTTCTTCACCCAGTCCTGCCGCTTGTTGGTGCGCCTGGTGCCCATGCTGTCCAGGTACTCTGACCTTGTCCTCTTCTTCCTGACCATGTCTTTGGCAACTCACCGTAGCACTGCAAAGCTGCTCTCTGTGCTTGCCCAGATCTTTACGGAGCTTGCCCAGAAGGTAAGAACTGTTTACATGGAGCAGCAGGTACCCAAATATTCCATACCCATCAGTGTTTGGTTTGAGGGGCTTTTATTCTGGACCTTTACAAATAGCAGGAGGTGATTAGCCCTCCCTGTGAATTTCTTATGGCTTTGTTTATTCCCCTTTTACTAAGCTTGTTTCTACTAATGTCTTGGAACCTTCAGGTCCCTCACCGGGGGTTTCCTTAGACTACAGGGTCCGTCTAAAGGCTGTTGCTTTCTGTTCACACTCCTCTCTCTGTCTCCAATTTGAAGTCTTCTGACAACTCTGAGCTAGACCTGTAGGATAAATGAATCCTTAATGCTATTAAGCCCTGGTGGCTTAGAGGGTAAAGAGTCTGCCTGCAGTGTGGGAGATCTGAGTTCGATCTCTGGGTCAGGAAGATCCCCTGGAGAAGAAAATGGCAACCCACTCCAGTATTCTTGCCTGGAAAATCCCATGGATGGGGGAGCCTGGCAGGCTATGGTTCATAGGGTTGCAAAGAGTCAGCAACTTCACTTTAATGCTATTAAGTTGTAAGTCATTTATACTTATTCATGCAATGGTAATGGGGCTCTTAAGGTTAAGAGAGGTGGGCATCTTTAATAGGGAAGTCATTCCTTCATTCAGCCATGATCCCAGTGCTGTGAAAAGCATTGATATTGTAGAGACTGTAGACCCTACCCTTGGAATTCAGGAGCAGCAGACAGATCTAACAGACTCAGCATGGCATGGTAAGGCCAGTCACAGGGGTATCTGGTCCCGAGATCCAGAGTGAGTGAGTCACTTAGCCTCAGTTTCCTCATTTGTAAAATGAGACTTGCATTTTTGTGAGAACCACCTTCAACTAAGTATATAGTTTTTTGTTCTGTTTTCTTTTTTTTGTTTCTTTTAATGTCCCTAGTATTTTAAGATCTTTCCTGAATCTAAATACAGTACAGGTGAGATGCACTTGAAGAAGATAGGAATATACAAACTGAAGGTGAGGTCTAGGCTTCTTGTAAACAATCACAAGTTCTTAGTTTTGAGTATCTAAAATGCTACAAAGGGTTAAAAAAAATGGGGAGGCAAGCCCTTGTATCTAGAGGATAAGTGTGTGCTTTTATTGAGTAATGGAAGGAGTCTTAGATTTGCCCCCTCTATCGAGGGGCACTGAGCCAGTCTTATATCCCATCCCTTCTGGAGGGAACACTGCCTGCAGAAACAGGGGCAGGACAGTATGTTGAGGGTGCCCTGAGACTTGGGTCAGCTATGATTGTCCACTTGCACCATTGCTGTTGTCTGACAGGTTCTAGAATGACTGTGGCCGGTCAGACCTGTGTGTGTTTACGGATGGGGTTGTGGGGGTAGAAGTGGTTCTGATTAAAGCAGAGTGCTGAGAGCTTAGTGTCTGTCTCAGCTTCAGCAGTAATGTGCCCTGCAGAAGGACATCTGAATCTCCTTCCTTTTATGACTTACTCTGCATGCATCTAAACGTACTTCTTTAAAATAGCATGAGAAAGTGTTAGGTGCTCAGTCTTGTCTGACTCTGTGTGATCCCGTGGACTGTAGCCCACCAGGATCCTCTCTGCACAGGATTCTCCAGGCAGGAATACTGGAGTACGTAGCCATTTACCTCACTATTTTAACCAAAATGTATTTTCCAGTCACCTTTCTAAGATCAGTTCAGTTCAGTCGCTCAGTCGTGTCCGACTCTTTGCGACCCCATGAACTGCAGCACGCCAGGCCTCTCTGTCCATCACCAACTCCCGGAGTCTACCCAAACCCATGTTCATCGAGTCAGTGATGCCATCCACCCATCTCATCCTCTGTCGTCCCCTTCTTCTCCCGCCCCCAATCCTACCCAGCATTAGGGTCTTTTCCAATGAGTCAACCCTTGGCATGAGGTGGCCAAAGTATTGGAGTTTCAGCTTCAACATCAGACCTTCCAATGAACACCCAGGATTGATCTCTTTTAGGATGGATTGATTGGATCTCCTTGCAGTCCAAGGGACTCTCGAGAGTCTTCTCCAACACCACAGTTCAAAAGCATCAATTCTTCAGCGCTCAGCTTTCTTCACCATCCAACTCTCACATCCATATATGACCACTGGAAAAACCATAGCCTTGACTAGATGGACTTTTGTTGGCAAAGTAATGTCTCTGCTTTTAAATATGCTATCTAGGTTGGCCATAACCTTCCTTCCAAGGAGTAAGCGTCTTTTAATTTCATGGCTGCAGTCACCATCAGCAGTGATTCTGGAGCCCAAAAAAATAAAGTCTGACACTGTTTCCACTGTTTCCCCATCTATTTCCCATGGAGTGATGGGACCAGATGCCATGATCTTAGTTTTCTGAACGTTGAGCTTTAAGCCAACTTTTTCACTTTCCTCCTTCACCTTCATCAAGAGGCTCTTTAGTTCTTCTTCACTCTCTGCCATAAGGGTGGTGTCATCCGCATTTCTGAGGTTATTGATATTTCTTCCAGCAATCTTGATTCCAGCTTGTGTTTCTTCCAGCCCAGTGTTTCTCATGATGTACTCTGAATATAAGTTAAATAAGCAGGGTGACAGTATACAGCCTTGACGTACTCCTTTTCCTATTTGGAACCAGTCTGTTGTTCCATGTCCAGTTCTAACTGTTGCTTCCTGACCTGCATACAGGTTTCTCAAGAGACAGGTCAGATGGTCTGGTATTCCCATCTCTTTCAGAATGTTCCACAGTTTTTTGTGATCCACACAGTCAAAGGCTTTGGCATAGTCAATAAAGCAGAAGTAGATGTTTTTCTGGAACTCTTGCTTTTTCGATGATCCAGCGGATATTGGCAATTTGATCTCTGGTTCCTCTGCCTTTTCTAAAACCAGCTTGAACATCTGGAAGTTCACGGTTCACGTATTGCTGAAGCCTGGCTTGGAGAATTTTGAGCATTACTTTACTAGCATGTGAGATGAGTGCAATTGTGCGGTAGTTTGAGCATTCTTTGGCATTGCCTTTCTTTGGGATTGGAACGAAAACTGACCTTTTCCAGTCCTGTGGCCACTGCTGAGTTTTCCAAATTTGCTGGCATATTGAATGCAGCACTTTCACAGCATCATCTTTTAGGACTCAAAATAGCTCAACTGGAATTCCATCACCTCCACTAGCTTTGTTTGTAGTGATACTTCCTAAGGCCCACTTGACTTCACATTCCAGGATGTCTGGCTCTAGGTGAGTGATCACACCATCGTGATTATCTGGGTCATGAAGATCTTTTTTGTACCGTTCTTCTGTGTATTCTTGCCACCTCTTCTTAATATCTTCTGCTTCTGTTAGGTCCATACCATTTCTGTCCTTTATCGAGCCCATCTTTGCATGAAATGTTTCTTTGGTATCTCTAATTTTCTTGAAGAGATCTCTAGTCTTTCCCAATCTGTTGTTTTCCTCTATTTCTTTGCACTGATCGCTGAGGAAGGCTTTCTTATCTCTCCTTGCTATTCTTTGGAACTCTGCATTCAGATGGGAATATCTTTCCTTTTCTCCTTTGCTTTTCGCTTCTCTTCTCTTCCCAGCTATCTGTAAGGCCTCTTCAGACAGCCATTTTGCTGTTTTGCATTTCTTTTCCATGGGGATTTTCTTGATCCCTGTCTCTTGTACAATGTCACGAACCTCTGTCCATAGTTCATCAGGCACTCTGTCTATCAGGTCTAGTCCCTTAAATCTATTTGTCACTTCCACTGTATACTCATAAGGGATTTGATCTAGGTCATACCTGAATGGTCTAGTGGTTTTCCCTACTTCCTTCAATTTAAGTCTGAATTTGGCAGTAAGCAGTTCATGATCTGAGCCACAGTCTGCTCCTGGTCTTGTTTTTGCTGACTGTATAGAGCTTCTCCGCCTTTGGCTGCAAAGAATATAATCAATCTAATTTCAGTGTTGACCATCTGGTGATGTCCACGTGTAGAGTCTTCTCTTGTGTTGTTGGAATAGGGTGTTTGCTATTACCAGTGCGTTCTCGTGGCAAAACTCTATTAGCCTTTGCCCTGCTTCATTCTGTACTCCAAGGCCAAACTTGCCTGTTATGCCAGGTGTTTCTTGACTTCCTACTTTTGCATTCCAGTCTCCTATAATGAAAAGGACATCTTTTTTGGGTGTTAGTTCTAGAAGGTCTTGTAGGTCTTCATAGAACCGTTTAACTTCAGCTTCTTCGGCATTACTGGTCGGGGCATAGCCTTGGATTACCGTGATATTGAATGGTTTGCCTTGGAAACGAACAGAGATCATTCTGTCGTTTTTGAGATTGCATCCAAGTACTGCATTTTGGACTCTTTTGTTGACCATGATGGCTATTCCATTTCTTCTAAGGGATTCTTGCCCACAGCAGTAGATATAATGGTCATCTGAGTTAAATTCACCCATTCCAGTCCATCTTAGTTCGCTGATTCCTAGAATGTCGACGTTCACTCTTGCCATCTCCTGTTTGACCACTTCCAATTTGCCTTGATTCATGGACCTAACATTCCAGGTTCCTATGCAATATTGCTCTTTACAGCATCGGACTTTGCGTCTATCACCAGTCATATCCACAGTTGGGTATCGGTTTTGCTTTGGCTCCATCCCATCATTCTTTCTGGAGTTATTTCTCCACTGATCTCCATTAGCATATTGGGCACCTACTGACCTGGGGAGTTCATCTTTCAGTGTCCTATCCTTTTGTCTTTTCATACTGTTCATGGGGTTCTCAAGGCAAGAATACTGAAGTGGTTTGCCATGCCCTTCTCCAGTGGACCACAATCTGTCAAACCTCTCCACCATGACCCATCCATCTTGGGTGGCCCCACACGGCATGGCTTAGTTTCATTGAGATAGACAAGGCTGTGGTCCGTGTGATCAGATTAGCTAGTTTTCTGTAATTTTAGTTTTAGTGTGTCTGCCCTTTGATGCCCTCTCGCAACACTTAGGCCTTGGGTAATTCCATACATGTCCTGAAAGTGAGTTTGCCTTTCCCTTAATTTTTTAAGTGTCTGTACTGTATTCCCGTTCTCTCTGAGGAGTGCTGAGGGAACTTGAAAATAGATTAGATACAGTGCTAAGATAATAAATCTAGGTTGTGATTAAAGCACTTAGTCCATAGAAAGCTGTTTCTGTGTAACTCAGTCACAGTCAGTGTTTGTTGGTCTCGGATCTTGGTCTTGTTGTCAGCATATTCGTAGTACATTCTCATCCTCAGATTGACAAATATCTTGATAGCTTATACTTTTCTCTGGTAGAATTTCTGATTGAGAGCCATTATTTTCTTCGATTTCTTTTTCTAGTCAATTTCATCCCACACACTAGTATTTGATACTTATTTTTAGGCTATCTTCTGACATGAAATACAGTTTTGTTAACTCTTCACAAGTGTTGCTATATCTCTAGACCCCATGCCATAAGGGTTGCCAAGTGCTTTGGCAGCAGATAGCCCAGGCTGAGAGTGACAGGTTACTTCAAGAGCTGGGGTGGGGTGGGCAGGGGGTGCTTTTATTTTTTTGCATTATAATTACTTCCCAGGTGGTGCTAGTGGTAAAGAACCTGCCTGCCAATGCAGGCAGATGTAAGAGACTCCGGTTCAATCCCTGGATTGGAAAGATCCCCTGGAGGAGGGCACAGCAACCTACTCCAGTATTCTTGCCTAGAGAATCCCATGGACAGAGGAGCCTGGTGGACTGTGGTCCTTAGGATTGCAGAGTCAAACACAACTGAAGCAACTTAGCCAAACACGCATGCACACACCGTGACTTGATTTGAGGAACATCACACAAAATTTTCCTTAATGAAAGAACATGAAATCTCTCACTTACAACATTTGCTTTCAAGTTGCTATACCTCACAGGTACTTGTCTTCTCTCTTTCCTCTCTGGCTTACTAATTTGGGAAGTAGATAAAGAAGGACATAACCCTTTTGGGATTTAGACACTGAGAGGGTTTACTCTCCCTCCCCACCCCTGGTGATTTGCTCCTTAAGTACCGTCCTAGTATATACCTCATTCAAATTTTTCTATTGGTGGAATGACAGATTACTACATACGAGAGGCTTCCACAGTCAAAACCTCATATATTAAATCTGATGTCAAGCTTTGAAACTACATAATAACTTATCACCAAGGAAGAAAAGAGTGTCAAAAAGTCTCCTGTCCTTTCATCAGATGTAAAATACTGAGCTAGAAAAAAATTTATCATTTATGTAGGGTATTTTTTCCTGCAGCAGGACTGGGAATCGCTTCTTTATTGCATTTGTATCTAACGTTCACTCTTTATTTTCAAGGGATTTTGCCTGCCCAAAGAGTTTATGGAAGATTCAGCGGGAGAGGGGGCGACTGAGTTCCATGACTATGAGGGAGGAGGGATTGGAGAAGGCGAGGGCATGAAGGATGTGAGTGATCAGATAGAAAATGAAGAACAGGTATGTTTTCATGGCCATGAAATATGTAAATTGGATGCAGAAGCATGCACTCCTTTTCCAGTATTTAAATTACACATATAATTAAATTACACATATATTTAAATTACACATATGTTTTTGCTACTAAGTTAATGGTTTTTGGACTGATTTAGGTACCTTAAGAAAACTGGAGTTTAGGGAGTGGCTGTAAATTAAAAGCTTGAAGACAATAGAAAGGATACTTTGTAGCTAGGTTGTTGGTTGTACCTACAATTTGGGAAGGAAATAGATATAAAATTTTTTATTTTAAATGGGAACATTTTTGCTGATTTTTTAGAGAACACTTTTGGTAGTGGTTCATTTAAGGACAAAAAGTTTGTCTATTTTAAGTAATGATTACATTAAACAACAGTGCCAGTGTTATTAATAGATTTGATGTTGTATGTCTTTGACATGTTCAAATTTTAAATATCTCTATCCTTTTTTAGTTGGAATCAAGAATGCTTTTGAAATATTTAGATGCTTTGGACTAAGATTCTTGTATTACTTTTTAAAATTCCAGTCTGATTTGGATTTTTTTTTTTAAACATACTTTTAGCCATTTAGTCATTAGATTAATCAACTGTGACTTGAAGAAAGAAGAGATAGTGGAATTTCAGTTTATCACCTGTATTCTAAATTTAAAGCAGTCCATAAATTTCTATTTAAGGTGTAGTCATACCTATTAAAAATAGAGGAACAAACTGATCCAGATTTCCTCTCTTCCTTTGAAGGGAAAATTGGAAAGATATAAAAAACCAAAAGAGTAATGCTTGCGTTTATGTGGTAGAGCTCTAATGTACAGTGTGTGTGTCCGTGTGTGTGTGTGTATTGGTCTTTCTGTATTCCTCAAATTTAACTTAATTAGCACCCAGTACTTTATAAATGAGGGAAAAAAATAAAGTAAAAGAAACCTCATAGAAAAGTACAAATCCATTGCAAAAAAACATTATTAAGTGAGATAAAAAACTTTCAGAAGAATTTGGCAGTATCTAATAAATTTTAAACTCTTTGTGTTCTTTGATCTAGGAATTCCATGTTTTCTCACAGAAATCTCATAAGGCCCCAAGATAAATATGTGTATAAGAGAGTATGTTTATACAAAAATGTTTACTACAGCATTATTTACACTGGTGAAAATTGTGAAAGAATCCATATATTCATCAGGAAAGAATTATTTTTAAATGATACTATTTATGCAGAGCAATACTATAATTAAACATAATGACATAAGTTTTTAAGTATCAACATGGAAATATATCTAGGACATATTTTTTTAACTTAGAAAAAGCAGATTGCACAACAGTTTGTAAAGAATGATCCCTTTCTTGTTTGAAAACAATACCTGCTGGGAGGCAGGTATTGATATATACTATATATATTATATTTCTAAGGATCTGTTGGTGTACTTACAGATAAAAAAGATGTGTCAGAACATCACCAGTGGTAATTTCTTTGGGAATTTTGGAGGATGCGGATGCCAGGGAAACGTACTCTTTCTGTTGGGCTTAGAAATTTTTATATGAGATTGTATTACTTTTGTATCTTAAAAAAGGACTTTTAAAATTCAACCATAATGGAAGAGATAGCAATCTGAATCTTTTGCCCAAGATATAATATAGATTGTATAGGAATATGTAGTTTAAGGAAAAGTGAAGAAAATTGCATTTACTGGAAGAGGGATAAATTAGGAGTTTGAGATTAGCAGCAGGTACACACTACTATATATAAAACAGATAAGCAGCAAGGACCTACTGTATAATACAGGTAACTGTATTCAATATCTTGTGATAACTTATAATGGAAAATGATCTGAAGAAGTGTGAGTATATCTGAATCACTTTGCTATACATCTGAAACTAACATAACATTGTAAATTAACTGTATGTACTTCAAATAAGATAAAACAGAAAGTAGTGGAGGGGGAAATTACATTCACAGTTGGGTAATGTCTATGAGAGATCAAAGTGACAAGATAGATATTAAATTTATATGCAGTATAGTAAGTGGTTTTTTTTTATCCTACATACAGAATACATAGACTTTTAAAATATGTCTGGATTAAAAAAAAAATTCACATGAAGGAAACCTCAACAAAAGTTTATATTCTCTAACAACAAATGCAAAAAAACTAGAAATCAGTTAACAGAAATATTAAAGCAAGTCACAAATCATGTGTATTTTCTCTGTTCTTTTTTCTCTCCCCAGAGAAAATTTTATACCATTGACCTTGGCATTTATATATTTATATTCTCTTCAGAGCTGAATAAACATTAGTAACATTATGTTCATTTATGTTTCTATAATGCTTTTTATTTAGGCAGAAGATACATTTCAGAAGGGTCAAGAAAAGGATAAAGAAGATCCTGACTCAAAATCAGACATTAAGGGCGAGGATAATGCCATTGAGATGTCAGAAGACTTTGATGGGAAAATGCACGATGGGGAGCTGGAAGAACAAGGTTTGAGATTATCTGCCATTTCATTCTTGCTTTTGAAAAGTGGATATTTTCTCCAAGAAACCACATGTTCCCAGTAAGTAGCCTAGTATATACTCTTGGAGGAAGTTGGTTATTCTTCGTGACTGCGGTGGAAGCATCAGCATACGCTGTGTGTGCTGGTGTGTCGGGGTCTCGAGTTCCTTGTGGAGATTCTGCTCTGAGTAAACTGAGACACCGGCTCTGATGGTCCAGCGCTCCATGTGCCAGATGAGTGACCTGGGGTGTCCTCTAGGGAAAGCAAGGAGATGCACCCTCACCGAGCTTGGCTCTCAGCTCAAGTTGAATTGTTCTAGAGAGGATTTTTTTTTTTTTAATATGTATGTATTTTTTTCTAATTGCAAAATCAGTAGACATTTGTTGTAGATGATTTGGAATAAAAATACAGAAATCAAATCAATACCATTGTACCTGTCACCCAAATCACTTAATTTTGGGGTATTTCCATTTATTGCATATATATTCAGACACACACACACAGAGACCATGAATGGTTCTGTAGTCTGCTTTTTTCATTTAACTTATGAGTATTACATGTCATTGAAAATTATTTGATAATGATTTCTAACAGCACATTATCATCTGTCATGTTATTACCATAATTCAACTGTTGCCCTAAATTTCTATCCAAAGCTTAATTTGAAATACAGTGTGTTATTTTAAGTGAATACCTTACAGAAATGATAGCTAACCTCAGGGTAGAAGAAGGTATGCATGCCTAAGTAAGTGTAAGAGTATAACCTTTGTCAAAGCAGATCTTGATCAAAGACAAAAGAAAAGTCTGGTTATTTGAGCAAGGAAAGAAAATTCTGGTTAATTGATCAAGACACATGATTTGAGATGTTAGATAGAATCATTGGCATAGAATAGGTTGGAGATGGGGAGGAACCTTGGAGATACTGTAGACCACCCTTGATTTTTATTTCCCAGATAAGAAACCAAAACCCAGTGAGGTTGCTGGGACCCATAATGAACTCTCCCAGCACCAGAATGAGACATCCTGACAGCTGTTTTACCACCCTCCTTTAGTCCTTTACCATCACACATCCCAGACCTCTTTTCTTCTCCAGTCTGCAGACACAGTAGGAGTGCTTCAGGACATCTAAAAAAGCATCTGCCTGTAGGGTGTTCTGTAGAATTAGGCAGCACATCCCAAGTAGGATCCTGGCCGGGTCCCTGCCTCTCCCACACACACAGGAACAGATTAGTCTGGGGATCTGCCGAACTGAGCTCAGTGCCTTCCCTTTCAGAAGAGGATGATGAAAAATCAGATAGTGAGACTGGAGACCTAGATAAACAGATGGGCGATCTGAATGGCGAGGAAGCTGACAAACTAGATGAGAGGCTTTGGGGTGATGATGACGATGAAGAAGACGAGGAGGAAGACAGTAAGACTGAAGAAACAGGACCAGGAATGGATGAGGTAAGTAGAAGATTCCCCCATCACTTTGTCCCCACGATGAGAGGGAGCAGTCATCCTACCCACTACCACTCCCTGTTGTTCATTGCTCTTTCTTTTCTGTCTTGGTTTTTCTTCCATCTCTTATTTTTCTGTTTTTTTTCTGCTATCTAGATTTTTTATTGTATTCAGGGCTCAAAGAGTAGCCCGACCTGAGGCATCCTTTGTGTTATGGAGGAGGGAAGTTGGATCACTCGGTATTGATGCTATATCTGATTCTGTCAGTGGTCACTGCACTTCCCCAACCCTGAGCTTAGGGGACCCCCAGGGCTAGGTGTGATACATCCCACAGCTCAGACACCCCTTCCCGCCCTGCTGTTCACACGCCTGCTGTCACTGCTGCCACCTGCGCTGTCCTGCCTGTTCCCTCCAGGACGATAGGTGTGCCCTGTCAGCTGGATGGTTCCATGGGACTGGCCCAGCCCAGCACATGCCTGGGAGCTGCGTTAGACAGTAAAGTGAAAGCAGTGTTTTAGATTGAGAGTGATGATCTTGTGTTTTTTATTCCTCTGATATTTAGGAAGATTCTGAACTTGTTGCTAAAGATGACAACTTAGATGCTGGCAAGTCAAACAGAGAGAAAACCCAGCAAGATAAGAAGGAGGAAAAAGAAGAAGCAGAAGCTGATGATGATGGACGAGGCCAAGACAAAATTAATGAACAAATAGATGAGGTAATGAGGATTCAAAACCCACCTGCCCTCCTCATTCAAGGCCAGGGCCACTGCAATGCACAGCTCCCAGGGTGTCTCAGGACGTTTTTTTCCCCTACTTATCATTTGTTTTCCCACTGCCTCATAAAGGAATGTGTCATAGAGCCTCTTAACATAAAATGTCTAACCACGGTTACCAATGAGATGAGCTTTGTGCTGTTAGGACTCATGTTGTAGTTTAGAAACTAAAACTCACAGTCCTTTTGTATATTTCTTCCATAAACTTCCATGTCCTCTTTGAGATTAGGTAACACAGCTCCTCCTCTCCATGGAGAATGTGAACAGAAAGTGAAACTTGACATTCCAACATGAAAATTGTAAAAATATTGCTAAAATTCTCATGTGTGCTGGTAATTTTAGAGCAGAGACGTTGTATTCTCTCAGCATAAGGACAGTTGACCCTTGAACAGTGTGGGCACTGGGGGCACTGACCACCTGCAAGGTTGGAAATCTGTGTGTAACTTTATAGCTGGCCCTCTATACCCACGGACTCTGCAGCCTCAGGTCCTAACAGCCACGAGTCTGTGTGGTACCATAGTGCATATTTATTGGAAAAAATCCACATAAAGTGGTCTGTATAAGTGGACCTGCACCATTCAAACCTGTATTGTTCAAGAGTCAGCTGTGTTTAGAGCTAATTATGTGTGAATGTTATTCTTTTTAAAAGTTTACTTTTTATTTTTCCTGATCTCTTTGTTACCCAAAGAGGGAATATGATGAGAACGAGGTGGATCCTTACCATGGCAACGAGGAAAAGCTGCCCGAACCTGAGGCCTTGGACCTTCCAGACGACTTGAACTTAGACAGTGAAGACAAGGATGATGATGGGGACACTGATCATGAAGATGGAGAAGGTGCGTCTTTTAAAACATAAAGGGCCTGTTGAAAGTCACTGAAAATGAGCAATAACTGATTCCTTTTCAGGCCAGTGTCATGGCCAGCTCATTATCATATCTGATCAATGCAATTCCAGCTTGATAAAATCGCTTGCTTTTTCTTTGTTGTGTTTCTCCTCCAAGTAGACCTGAAGCTTGTAACCAGCAGGTCTTAGTCACTCCTGTCATCTCCTGTCCTGTATCTCGCTGCCTCTGTGTCCGGGTGGTGCTGTCACACACGGTTCCACCTCCCTCCAGGTTCACCGTGGGCCCCCTCTCATGGGTTGATATGAACACTGTGCAGTCCAGGTAGAGTCAGGCCTCTTGTAGAGCCCAGTTACTAGCTTTCTTGTGAAAGTTTTGTTTTGTTTTAAATAATTAATTTTGACTATACCACACAGCTTGCTGGATCTTAGTTCCCCAGCCAGGAATTGAACCTGGGCAGCTGCAGTGAAAGCACCAAGTCCTAACCACTGGACTGCCAGGGAATTGTCCCCTAGGAAAGTTATTGGTTGTTGTTCTTATATTCTGTGTTTAGGTTGAAACATGAAATCATAATGGGAAGTAAAATTGAATAATCCCAAGAGAACTCACTTGGCACAACAGTAATCCAGTGCTTCTGTCACCCACTGTTCCCTCTGAGTGTGACTCCCTTAGGGAGTGCTGGTGTCAGGAGGTGGTATAGGTGATGCTGCTGTGACAGAGACCCTGTCATGATGGGTAACCAGACAGGAAGGTAGCATCAGCCTCACTCAGCTTCTTAGTGAGGCAGTTACATATTTAGAAAGCTATTAAAAACACCATGTTAGAACAAAAAGAGCAAATTACAAAAGAATAAATGAGAGGTACTATTTATGTGACAAATTGCTAAAAGAAATAGTACTATATAGTTTATGGATGCATCAAATGTATGAAAACACAGGAATAATTAACGGTAACTTCAGGTTATGAGCTCTAAGGAAGTAGGAAGAGCAGAGACATCCAGCACCCTGACAATTGTGTCCAGAACTATTTTATTCCTTAAATATAAGTGACAGATTTGATATACTTGTGGCAAAATATTAACATCTCTTAAATCTAGGAGGTGAGTATATGGCTCTCATAAACATAAAATGCCTTTTTTATATTTAAGGTATTTGATAGCTGTGCTTAGAACATTCTTCACCCGGTGAATCTCTAGTTCTCCTTTTTAAGCAAAGTATAAGCTATTGCTTCCAAGGCACTTTCATTACCTTATAATACTGGAAGTTTATTTCAACTTTAAATTGAACAGCCAAGCAAGCATAAAATTAAAGCTCACTGAGAATCTAATAAGCTATTTTGCCCTAGAAAACTATCCAGGCTCATTTTAAGCTACTGTGTATATAAACTAAGAAGCAATTACTGGAAAAATTATCTTTATACAGCTCTTTCCATTTACAGATAATGAAAAAAATACTGGCTATGTTCCCTGTGTTATACAGTACATCCTTGGGCCTATCTTACATCACCAGTCTGTACCTAACACCTCCTGCTCCTATATTACCCATCCCACCCACACAATGATAACCACTACTTTTTTCTGAGTCTGAAGAAGCAATGATTTTAAAGAATTATTTACTAACAAAGTAATTGATTTCTGAAGTATCCAAATTACAGAAAAGCTCTTTTAAACAAAACTTTTTCAAATAGAATTGTTCCCATTTGAATATATGTTATATTTTCTGTGTATGGTAAGGAATGATGTCCATCAGTTATTCCTAATGATAATTGAAAATTAGATTAGCATTTCCTGTCTGTTCTAAAATATTCCTATTGTTGTGGTGGCTTTTTGGATTTTTAATGGATATCCAAACAGTAGTATACAATATATAAGTATAGTGAAGAGCAGATGTAGCTAAACTCTTCTGTGAAGGGTTGGTCAAATAATAAACAGATCAGTCTTTGCCAGTCATAAGCTGCAACAGAGTCGCAAATCCTCAGTTCTGCTCTTGTAGTGTGAAGTCAGCCATAGGTAACACAGAACAGATGGCGTAGACACATCGGTGAACAACTGGGTGCAGCGGTGTTCCAGTATAACTACTCGCAGAAATATGTAGATGGCCAGATTTGGCCCATAGACCATAGTTTGCCAACTTATGGTTTGAGAATAATAAAAAGATGCTTGGGTAACTGTATCTCATCTTAAGAAATCATATTGTTTAGTTTTTAAATTCTGTGTTCTTTCTTTTTGTTTCATCTGTCCAGAAGAGAATCCTTTGGAAATTAAAGAACAACCAAAGGATACTGAAGAAGAAGGTCATGAAGCTGAGGACATAAACGAAGAGACTGAGGCTGATCAGGATGAAGGTCAAGGTCAACCCCAGCCTGAGGGAGGCCACAGTGAAGATGACAAGGGGGAGGAGGGAGAGGAAAAGATGGATACCGGAGCTGACGACGGAGACCGGGATGCTGCCGATCACCCTGACGAGGACACAGAGGAGGAGCCGCTGTCCTCGGAGGACGAGGACAAAGACACCAGTGAGGAAAGTGCAGAAAAGAACCTACCTGTTGACCAAGGTCTACAGCCTCAGGTATCACAGTGGATCTGACTTGTCCTCTATTAAAAGTAATAATGATGAGAAAAGAGTACCATCTTCTCGCTAGACTCTCTTAGGATACTTTCCCATGAGCAGGTGACAGCGCCAAGCAGTTTTCAGTTTGTGACTGATCCCCTCCCTTCAGGCTCCTCTCGGTGAGGAGAGGGGCCCTCACTTCATCTTCTTCCCTCAGAGCATTTAATGCTATTTGATTTCCTTGCAGATGCAGGAAAAAGAAGAAGGAGAGAACTCTGACATGGAGGAGCCGGTGCCAGAGCCTGCAGAGAGGAAGGAGCATGAGTCCTGTGGGCAGACAGGCTTGGAGAGCGTGCAGAGTGAGCAGGCTGTGGAGCTGGCTGGGACCGCACCCGAGAAGGAGCAGGGCAGGGAGGTGAGGGCCTTGTCTCCACCAGCTGCCTCCTGGGAGGGCCTCTTCTCCCTGTGTGAAACCATGTTGTTCAGCAGTAGTGATTTCTGTGTAATGTTTTTTTGTTGTTGATATCTTAAACACCAGCTCCCATTCTTTAAGAAAATAGTCGTACACCTGTATTTATATGGAACAAATCCCAGAATATTTTTACACACTGTACTTAAGTGATGTGCTTAATGAGAAAAAATTACTAGAGTGTAGTTCTCTGTGGGAGAATCAGGTTCAAATTCTGTTTTCAAAGCTCCTAAGCAAAGAAGAGTTGACTTGAGGTTTCATGCAGTGATGTGGGTCTAACAGTGCATCCTTTTTCCTTACTGTTCACCAGGCTGCCAAACATTTTAATTTAAAAAGCAGAATACTTCTTTATTCCTTGATGTGGGGTGATGTGTCTTTTGTGGCTGCAGTTGGGGCATTGATAGTCTGGAGGGAGTCCTGGAAGTCAGGGGGCCTGCTGCTCAGTGGTGTCTCTGGACCACTCCCTTGGCCTCTCTGAATCCCCATTTTCTCAGCACTAATTACAACTGTTTATACCTCTCTTACCCTTCCAACCCATTTACTCAGCACCCGTTCATGAGGTGCTGAGCATTTCATTACTCTAGTAGATCTTCACAGCAGCCAAATAAATATTATTGTTCTATGTTCTCCATTTTGTATCTTGAGTTAAATAAGCCCCCGTAAAGTTAAATGACAGTCTCAAGGGTACCCAGCTGGTTGATGATGAAGCCTTATTTCTGATCGAGGTCTGTCCTGCTTTCAGAGTAATTCATTACCTCCTGTAGACAACAGAGTCCCCCAAGAGGGTAACAGACAGGTCTAGGTGCTTCTGTTTCTGCCCACAGGCCAGGCGTTAGTGACGGGTGAGTTCCAGAGCAGACAGGCAGGTGTGGTCACAGTCATCCCCTGGGCTCCAAAAGGGATTGATTCCAAGACCCCCACGGATACCCAAATCCACGGCCGCTCAAGTCACTTATGTAAAGTGGTGTAGTGCAGTGGGCCCTCCGTGTCCACAGATTCAGAGGGCCGACTGCACGTGACTGAGGGGAACTGTACGGGGTACAGGCTATAACCAGTTGCTTATTCTGCTTCCTACCCCTCACTCTTTGTGGCTTGGATTTCATAGGAACATGGCAGTGGAGCTGCGGATGCAAACCAGGCAGAAGGCCATGAATCAAGCTTCATGGCGCGGATGGCCTCCCAGAAACACACCAGGAAAAACACACAGGTCTCTATCACTCTTCAGCTAAACTTAGGTGAAGGCTGCGTGTAAGATGATGCTCCAGATATACTGGTTAAAAAAAAAATTCCCAGCCTTTGCTGTCCTACCATGATGGCAGCCTTGGCAAGCAGACCAGGACCGCCGGGCTTCTTCCCTTTTTCTTGGTGGGGACAGACAAACGCATACCCTGATCCTGTGATGCTCTTGTTTTGGAACCTAAGAACCAGGTGGTGTTGCCAAGCTACTGACTAGTAGTAGTCTGTTCACTGTCCATTCTCTTCTGTTTGGTTTCTTTAGTTCTATTCAGTTCTGTTCTAGCCTACCTAATCCTATTTTATTTAGCTGCCCCGCACAGCCTGTGGGATCTTAGTTCCCTGACCAGGGATTAAACCTGGGCCCCAGCAAAAAAAGTGCTGAGTTCCAACTCCTGCACCGCTGGCAAATTCCCTATTTTCTGTTTTAAATACAAGATTTTTAAAAATGGGGTGCTGTTTATGCATGTGACACAAAATCAGTCTGTAGAAACCAATGCCCTAGAAAGCTTCTGTTTTATCCCTGTGTTCAAGCCACCCAAGGGACTGTCCTCAGAGCATATTAGTACTACCGGTCTTGTCTTCAAAGAGATTTACTGCATATGTATGGATGTTTGTGTGTATGCACGTCTGTGTGAGAGTGTCTTTGCCTCTTTGCCTTTATTTCAGATATAGAAGTATATCATATAGATTGCTTTGTATGTGTATTTAGAGATCTTCTACCAACAGCTGCATTGAATTCCACTCTTGTATGGCTGTACCTGATTTAT
Source organism: Giraffa tippelskirchi (assembly GCF_054371585.1). Taxonomy (NCBI): domain Eukaryota; kingdom Metazoa; phylum Chordata; class Mammalia; order Artiodactyla; family Giraffidae; genus Giraffa; species Giraffa tippelskirchi. The sequence continues at coordinate 125,895,353 of NC_137283.1, forward strand.
TTAATCAGCCCCCTGAGGATAAACATTATGGTTATTTTTATTCTTTTTGTATTACAAGGTTCTGATGAATTTCCTCGTTTTTCCCACAGAGTTTTAAGAGGAAACCTGGGCAGGCCGACAATGAACGCTCCACGGGTGATCATAGTGAGCGTGTGCATAAGAGGCTGAGGACCATGGATACCGAGAGCCATGCCGAGCAGGGCCCGGCCCAGCCCCAGGCCCAGGCGGAGGACGCGGAAGCATTTGAGCACATCAAACAGGGCAGCGAGCCCTACGATGCACAGACCTACGGTACAGAGCTGGGGAGGCCCCTCCCTCGCTCATCAGGCTCTGTGAGCGCTTATGCTGACTGTGTCTGCCAGGTGTTGTTACAAAGTCATCTTAGGAGGGAGGGGAAATGACTTCTCAAACGAGTTTCCTTCTAATAAGAACTGTGCAGATATACAATTTGGTTTTGAAATAAAGGTATCTGTGGCCAAGCGCAGGGTTTCAGTGCTCAGGGTTCTGGGTCTAGTGTAAGCCTTTTTAATATTATTGGTGACGGTTGGCTATCCAAACCCACCACTGGTCTCAGGGATCTGAGTAGCAGATGTTTCTTCACTGTCACTCTGCAGTGGTTCAGAGTGTAAGTGACAAAGATCTCAGTATAGGAAGTCAGTCATCACTCAGCCTCCCCTCCGAGCTCTCTGGGTGACTTTTCACTGTTTCGTTCCTAATACGTAAGCTGGTATTGATAATATGACACAGAAAAGACTGCTCGCCTGTGGATTACTCTCTTCTCTTCCTGTCCCCACCTTTAAGAAGAATGATGTAGAACCAGTGACAACTGCCATACATGGGGCTTTTGTGCCTAGCACTGTTCTGAGCTTTGCAGCCTTGATCATGGAGTTCCTCTAGTAATCTTTACAAGCTAGGATGCCTCCGTTTTATAGATCAGCATCCTGAGGCCAAAGAAGTTTAAGAACTTGTCCAGGGTCACGATCCTGGGATACCTATGTTGTCTTTCTGTGTCCCCCACCCTCCGCTGTTATACTTCATCACTACAGTTTCTCCACCCATGACTTGGCAATGAGGATAATTCCATTAGCTGCTCTGAGTCATGTGCTCAGCATGTTTATTCTGGTTCAGTCTCTGATCATAGCAATAAAAATCCAACAGCTAAACATCCTATTCTGTGGTCACATGTATGGTTACATTATATCCTTACAGTTTCTGGGGACAACAGGGAAATAAGACACTTAGGTCAGCAGCTCACAAGCAAGCCAAGTACTGTGTTCAGTGTCCAGGCCACATAACTAGTCAGTGGTAGAATCTCTGACCAAAAGCACATCCACTTACAATGACTCAGTTCTGCAAAGAGCTAAGCTTTTTATGTGTATGCACTTTGTTGGCAGATGTGGCCAGCACGGAGCAGCAGCAATCAGCAAAGGACTCCAGCAAGGCTCACGAAGAGGAGGAGGTAGAGGATACCTCCATGGACCCAGAGGAGCAGGAGGAGCTCAGAGCGGTAGACACAGAGCAGCTGAAGCCAGAGGAGGTCAAGTCGGGGAGCACGGCCCAGCCAGGTGAGTGAGTCCTGCGGTGAACACCCCCCTCCCACCTAAGCTCCCTGACTCTTGTACTGTTGTCTTGCCTGGTCTATTCTTTCTGCCTCCTAACCCATGACTTAGATACTCATTTGCCCGTAGTAACTCCCCTGTACATACTTCCTTTGGGAGTAGAAAGGTGGGGGAGTGGTGTTACAGGTCACTGACATTCACGAAGAAGCCCAAGTTTCAGACAAAATCCTGGCAGTCTTTTTTAAATATGTAGAAGAAAACCAAACAATGCACATACTCCAGTTATAACCAGAAGAGACGTTCTTGATTACTAGAGAAACAATATTTTTAATTATAAAATACGCACTGTTAGCATAAAATGCAATCAAATGTTTAAAGAAACAGAGGAAGTGCATGTGAGAAAGTAACACTAACTTCTTACATTTTATAACTGTTCCATTTCATAACCGACCCCAAGTGCTATTACAAGGCAGTTCATTTTTTTTTTAATGTATTCAACACACATGGAAAAAGAACATCAGCAATGAAATAAATGCAAATTCAAAATAACCTGCTAAATTCAACAACTGCTTCTGCTTGCTTCTCAGGGGCGTTAGAATTGCAGATACCATTATAGGACAGTAAAGACATAGCTCTGTGATTAGATCTTCCTTGATTCAAATCCAGACTTTGTCTTACTTTACAGGTGGAGGCAAATTATTTTTCTTTGCCACAGCTTCCTCATCTATAAGATGGAACTATGATTTTAATTTTTATCAGTGTTCTGCATGCACACAGTTTAATGGATCACACAGTTCTAAAAGGCTTGTCAGGGTAAAACAGTCTCCCCTACTTTCCCCTCCCCAGAACACAACAGGGTCGGGAGAGAGGGGAGTTAAGGGAGTGTGAATTGGCAATGACTGTCTCAGAGAGAAAGAACACAGGGAGCTGACATGTTAATGTGCTGGGAGGTGAATGAGTGAAGTCTGAGCGACTGCAGGATTGACATGTGACTGGAGGCTCAGTCTTCATTATGCTGATATTATGGTAAGTAAAACTCAGTCCTTCTGTGAGAACAGGCTCTGAAGAGATGGAGATGGAGACCCAAACTGTTAAAACAGAGGACGACCAAGACCCCAGGACAGACCTATCACACAAGGAGACAGAGAATGAGAAACCAGAAAGAAGCCGAGATTCCACCATTCACACAGCCCATCAGTTACTTGTGGACACGATTTTCCAGGTCCTAAAACTTTAACAGATCACCACTTTAATAAGTTGACAATATGGAATTATAAATTACTTTTAATTCTTAAGAACTTCGTAAGCATCTGGTGGTTTGGGGGCTTCATATCGTATCAATCTTTCAAGGAGTACTGTTGGTGTGACACACTTCTGAGTGTGTCAGGTACACACTGAGCAGGTGTGTGAGCAGCTCTCTGAGCAGGTAACACACTTCTAATAGCCAGTCCCAGGGTCACTGTGGGAGATCTGTGTCCTTACCTGGCCATGGTGGGGGGGCCTGGCCCGTGGGCCTCTGGCCCGTGGGCCTCTGGCCCTCACATCTGCTCTTCTCACATTCACCAGCCTTGTGTTGGGAGCCTGCAGGTCAGTTAAGTTTATGTTAGTTAAGCTGTAAGCATCTTTGACTTAATGCCTACATTTAGGAAGAGCCAGTTAACTGAGTTTTCCCAAACTCTTTGACCTAATGGTAGTCTAGATTAATCAAAGAACATTGCTGTTATTGATACCTTCCTGGGTACTTTGGGATTTATTAAATGTTCAGAATTTCCTTTATCCATCTTACCCTCAAAAAAATGGGAAGGAGAATAGTTGTCTGGCATCTTTTGTGCCGTTAAATTTGCTCAAGTTTTACATCCCAGTGGGAGTTCATACTGCAGGGAAGAAGGCAACCAAGAACCAAGGATAATGAATTAGTGATTCCAACCTGGGTCTCCTCTATCTGTGACTTTTCCCTTTTAGCCCTTCTTAAAAGATGTCAGTGAGCTAAGACAGGAGCTGGAGAGACAGCTGGAAACATGGCAGCCACATGAATCTGGAAACCCAGAAGAAGTGAGTCACTGGTCTTTTTACTAAGTGTCTTGACTTTTCTAAGATACAGCAAACTTAATAGGTTCTTAACTCCAGTTACCTTGGTAGAATCGACTGAGCCACTAGATGTGCAGCTTAATTAAAACAGAAAAACTGATGTTTCATTTTTTAACTTCCATTGCTCACTCTGTAATGGAAGTAATAGAGGTGACGGTGGTTGAGATGTGGGACAAAAGTCTAGATACTGTGTCACTCTCTGAATAGACCACCAAGAACACTGCCAGCTGATGTAAAGTGGAAGTGTAGATTAACCGAAAGTTCTTTTTAGTGAGCTTGCATCCAAAATTTGTTATATATATGTATACACAAATATATCTAGTATCATCATTCTCATCACATGTATGTAATGATTGCTGTGCCATAATTGGCCTAAAAAAAAAAAAAAATGGGAGCTTTGTAACCCAGGAAGTAAGCATACTGTTAAGTGTGTTACTTGAGAGATTTGCCCTTGTCACTTTTGCTTTTGAAACAAGACCCTGAGAGCCCATGATTTAAGTGGCTGGATCTCCTGACACCAAACTTAACCATCACAGCTCCCTCTCCATGTGAAGGGTACACATTATGTACCCCTCATAGGAGATGTGAATAAAGCACTGATCTGGTCATGAATTCCAATCTTTTACTGCCTTATTGTTTCATTCTTTCTCATTGGAACTGCTCATTAGTGGCTTTGGTGGAAGAGGAGACATTTTAAACCAAGTGAATCAGCTTGCCAAGAGAAGCAAGTTGTTTTCTTCTGCTTTGTTTCAAGCCCTTGTCTTGCTGTAATGACCTTGGCTGGGTCTGACATTCTAAAGGCACCTTGCATATTGTTGTCACAGGAGAAGGCCGCAGCGGAAATGTGGCAGAGTTATCTGGTCTTAACTGCGCCTCTTTCACAACAGCTGTGTGAACAGCTTCGTCTCATACTGGAGCCAACCCAGGCCGCCAAGCTGAAGTAAGTCTTCTCCACTGGAGGCACTCATGGCGCCCTGAGAAGATGGCAGTGTCGCCTTTCCTGCTGAGCCAGCACCCACCAGTTGTGGTGCTGGCGTCTAGGTAGCCATTTCTGCTGCACAGGCACCAGTGTGGCGTCCTTACCTTGTTGCCATGTTGCTGCCTCTACAGAGAAGCTTCTGTGACTTGTTAATATCGGATGGGGAAACTGGCTGAACCTTGGGCGTGTGTGCTGCTCACCCTCTGCATGTTGGGTCACGCACGTGCTGCACACATCACTCACCTAAATCTTTCCAAAGGGGTGTCCAAAATCAGAGTTTTAGAAAAGAAGAGAGAATCCAAGACTTAACAGTCAATGCAAACATTTTTTTTCTTTTTAAAAAGTGTTTTACATTTTCTAAAAGGACCTAATCATTATTGCCACATACATATCTGTTTTTTTTCTGGCTGCTGATCAAGAAGATCCCAGCAGTCTCATTCGACAGTAATACTTCTTGGTGCCAGGAAACTGGTTATTTGGTGTAATTGGCTGTCGGGTACTGTTACTGTGCTTTCAGCTCTAATCTTGTTTGGTTAAATTTAATAGAGGGGACTATCGAACTGGGAAGCGACTGAACATGCGGAAGGTCATTCCATACATTGCCAGCCAGTTTCGGAAAGACAAGATTTGGCTTCGAAGAACCAAGCCCAGTAAACGGCAGTATCAAATCTGTCTGGCTGTCGATGATTCTTCCAGCATGGTGGACAACCACACCAAACAGGTAAGGAGGAGCAGTGGAGTGACAGTTTCATGGGCCACCTGAATGTATTTGTATTGAATGTGGTCTGGACAAAAAGCACTTTGGAATACCAGTTAGTTCTGAGAATGTGATACCATATTTGAGAAGACCTAAAGGTTAAAGAGTTCAAAAGCAATTTCAGGATGTCCCAAAGATTGTGGTCTCCTAGATTATAGATCTTTTAGACTGTTGTATTTCTTAGCCTTGCTGTGCAACTGTCTAGCTGCAGGGTAAGTCAGTCCGACAATGTTTATTTTCCACAAAACATGATGCACTGTAGTCTTTTAGACCATGCACAATTTAGTATCTGACTATCTCTGATTTCTCTAAGAAAATGTCTTCAGTATACATTTCTTTAAGTCTGTGTAGAGTTAGTGTTCTGTCAGTATTAACAGGGCTTAGGAGCCTGGGTAGAGTTACTTACAACCCCACCCACCGTCATGGACATGGAGAGTGGGGGGGTGGTTCCGCAGTGATGCTGTTACCCAGCACGAGCCAGTGAGTAACCTAAAGTCTATATATACACTTTGCTGGAAAAAAAAAGCATAACATCTAAACCTGGGTTCAAGTCTCAACTCCCCATTTAGTACATGACTTTGGGCACTTCATTTTACTTCTTAAAAAAGGATTATAACAATACTTAACTCAGACTCATAGTTGTTTATGAAGACTAAATGAAATAACATATATAGAGCACTCGGTTCAGTGCCAGGCACTTGATATATGTTCAGTAGGTGTTAGTTGCTACAAATATCATCATCTTTTCAATTGAATTTAAAGTCTAAAACTATACCGTCATGCATGCATAGATTAGAATAAATTGGTTAATAAAATCTTTTATCCATGAGAGCTTATTTAGTCAAAAAAGCAGGGGGAAACCATAATTTATGGACCAAGTTTCTGGAGATCACTTTTATTGGATAATGCTAAAGCAGACCTTTCTTACTACTATAACAGATACTGGGTTTTGGTGCCTGTGGCATTAGCGAGGGCCTAAGACTACCAAGGCCTCTGAGTTGGTGAACAGCCATATTGATGGTGTTCGCCTGCCATACCAAAATAATAGCGTTTCCTGTGGGACTCGTGGTATAAAGAGTTGAAAGGCATTGGTGTCAAGAATACCCTGATGCCTTCACCCCTCCACTTTCTGTTTCACAGCTTGCCTTTGAGTCTTTGGCCGTGATTGGAAATGCTCTAACCCTTCTGGAAGTCGGTCAGATTGCAGTGTGCAGGTAAAGGTGCCTTTTAATCCCTTTGGGAAAACCAACCTTTTTTGGCATGACAAAAAGTAACTCCCATTGTATTTGGTTTTTCTCCTCCAAGTTTTGGAGAGTCTGTAAAACTATTACATCCATTCCACGAACAATTCAGTGATTACTCAGGGTCCCAGATTCTGCGGCTCTGCAAATTCCAGCAAAAGAAAACCAAAATTGCTCAGGTAAGCTGATGACATCAGATGTCTTCTGAAGTTACTTTCTGGTATAAAAGTGGAAGTCGCTCAGTCGTGTCCAACTCTTTGCAACCCCATGGAATTCTCTAGGCCAGAATACTGGAGTGGGTAGCCTTTCCCTTCTCCAGGGGATCTTCCCAACCCAGGGGTCGAACCTAGGTCTGCCGCATTGCTGGCAGTTTCTTTACCAGCTGAGCCACTAAGGGAAGCCCCTTTTTTTCTGGTATAGGAGAGACAGTTTTTAGGACTCTCTCCTCCCTAATATGGTAAAATTTACAATAGAGAATAGTCCTAAACCTCAGATTGTGTACCACTGGAATAGAATCTCCTTTGGCATCCATTATTAAATACAATGTGACCTCTTTTTCTGTTATTCAAAGATCATTTGACTTTGATTTTTTGGCTCCCTACTGTTTTTGAGCAGTTTGGAACATTTTAGGAAAATGAACTACTTCCCAGTACGCTTATCAAGTGGGTCAAGGCCAATTTCTCTCCACCATTTAGCCTAGAGAAGTGATGTGAAATAAAGCTAGTGACTTGCTTGGGGTGGCATGAGTTCAGAACAGTATGGGGTAGTAATTCTCTCCTGATTCCTATCTTAATTTAACTTCCTTCCTTATGGATATGTTATGGGGGGGGGTTGCCCTTTTTTGCTCAGTTATTTTCCTTTCTTGAAAGATAGCTCTTTGGTTCATTTGGGGAATTATTGACTTCCTGTCCCCCAGAATAAGTGGTTTTCTTCCCCCCTTTGGGGTTTATGGTAGAACACCAGGGGGTTATATGCCAGGGATACAGGTCTAGGCTTGAGAGTGTCAGACCCAAGGTAAACACCAAGTGCAAGGCTTGTCAGTCCTTTGCAGGTGACTGGGACAGTTTGGTTCCTATAGATTTGAGATGATCACTTAAGTTCCAGAAGTAATTTCAGTCTCTGTGACAATGGAAAGAGTTAAATAGTTTTCTAATTGTCTATTTCTGGTTTTGGTTTAGTTTCTAGAGTCTGTAGCCAACATGTTTGCAGCCGCTCAGCAACTCTCACAAAACGTCAGTCCAGGTAAGCTGTGTTCTTTGGTCTTTGTTAACAAAACACTTTCTGTTCCTGTATTATTTGCAAATTGCTTGTCTCACCTTAGTGTACCCATCAGCATCTTTTCAAGTGTATGCTTTATAGGAAAAGACATGAACAGGGGATGATGGGAGGTATTAAACATTCATGGAATTTTTTAATCCATGGAATTTTTTATTTGATAGATTTGAGTTCACTTGTGAAAGGAAGGAGCAAGGTGTGTGGAATTAAATGTAAAGAGTATTCTGTAATATTTTAGTAACAAAGGAAAGCAGAGGACGACGTAATTCAGAAACCAGCTAATCCATCCGTGATTGACTGGGGCTTTTGCAGCACACCAGTTCTAGCCCTTTCCTAAATCCTCCATTCTGATTGTACCTGTTGAAGCAGGTCATTCACGCCTCTCAACACTTGCTAACCTTCCTTGACAGAAGACTGCCTGCCCGCCCTCAAGCACTACTGTCTTGCACTGAAAATTATTATAACATGCTAAAAATTTTAAAACATTTTTATTCACTCTTCATTTTAGTGGTCTCGTCTATTTAAGTTTTGTTTAAATGAGTCAATTTCAAGGGGGAAAAAAAAACAGAATTTAGGTACAGGAAATTGACAAATCTGAAAGATACAGTTCCAGGTTTCTGATTTGGGTACTTTCTTATAATGGTCTGCTCTTGACTGCTCTTTTTATACTTTATATCCATAAACATGTGTTTTCATTCTCACATGTTGTTCTACAACAAAGTTGATCTAAATGTGACATATCCCCAAAGCACTATTGGGAAATTGTTTTATTGACAGAAGTGTTTGCGCAGCTTTGTCTCTGCCTCACACATTCAAAGTAACAGATCTAATTGGAGACCCTCTCTGTGCCAGAATTCATCAGTTTCAGAACTGTTTGGTTTTACTAGTCCAGAGAAGGCCTGCCTAATTTGTCTTACCGTGATAGTTCTCGAGTTATTTGAGTTTTCCTCTCCTGCTATGTGTTCCTCTCCAGAAATCGCCCAGCTCCTCCTGGTGGTCTCTGATGGACGCGGGCTTTTCCTTGAGGGCAAGGACAGAGTCCTAGCAGCAGTTCAGGCCGCCCGGAACGCTAACATCTTTGTTATTTTTGTTGTGTTGGACAATCCCAGTTCACGGGTGAGTGACTACTAAAAGCCACTTTTCTGGAGATAAAGTGAGAATTCCCTCGAAGCTGTTCTATCTGAGAAATGGCCTGTGTCTTACCATCATACTGAGAACTCCTCTAACACTCATGGCATCCTGAAGGGCACTGTTTGAGGCATCTTATAGTTATGTTCTCATGTAATTGTGCAGTAACTCAGTGATGTACACATGGTTATTCCCACTCAAAGGCAAAAGACAAACACGGAGAGGTTGTAGGTAATGACTTGGAAGCCATACATACTAGAGACCATCCTCTGAACCACTCACTGTGCTGACTGGTACTCTGGTAGGTCGTCTCCCTCTGCACAGCATCACCACAGGCACTGCAATCTTTGTGACGGGCCTTGTCCACTGGAAATATAGCCAGCCCTTTCCAGGTACTTGTATCTCAGCAATGTCCTCCTCAAAGGAGCAAGCATCAGTGGCTACATGAAAGGTATCCACAGGCATTTCTGTTCCAGGGGAAGTCCCATCTCTCCAGGTCACATTAAGGCCTAAATAGCAAGTTGAAGACTTCATGTGAATTATTCCAAGTAGATAATAGGAAACACCATCATAGGGAAATCAGGTTTGCTCATCTACCCCTTTCCCTCCCTTTTGGTGTTCATTCTCCTGGCAGGGATACTCAGAAAGAGATCTGCCTCTTCCTTAAAGAGAGCTACTTTTATATGCAGGAACCTATTGTCTGCAAGAGATCATAAAAGAGCTGATTTAATTTTTCTCTTCAAAATGTCTTCTGTTGCCAGGATTCCATCTTGGACATTAAGGTACCAATATTTAAAGGGCCTGGAGAAATGCCTGAAATCCGATCGTACATGGAAGAGTTCCCATTCCCGTTTTACATAATTCTCCGTGATGTGAACGCACTTCCCGAGACGCTCAGCGATGCTCTCAGGCAGTGGTTTGAGCTGGTGACGGCCTCTGACCACCCATAGAGCAGGAGGAACACAGTCCCAAGTGAGACTTTTAACTGCGCTCAGAATGTCACACTGCTTGCCAGGGGCTCCTTTCTGGAGAACTGTTTCTGAACTCCTAGCTTGAAAATGTTATTTTATCTTAGACCTGATTTATAAACATTCACCCAACAGCTACAAAAAATTATCGCAACGTAAGTTTCAATCTCAGGGCCTAAGGAAAACAGTTCGTGCTCTCTGCTTGTGCCTGGGCTCTGGTTCTTATAACAAACCTGGGGCAGTGAAGGAACAGCAGCAGGTGTCTCATACCTGGGGCAGCCCTGGCCCAAGAGGAAGCTGCACCCCACCCTTGGGCCCAGCTCCCTGCTTCCCCTCACAGGGATCCTGGACACCACCTTGAGGAGATGCTGCCGGGAACATGGGACTGTGCCAGACTTCCGGACAAAGGACTAAATAAAGGGAGTGTCCCTTTTGACCCTGTCCTATGGCTTAGCCTTGCTAAGTCCACAGTGTGTACCCAAAAGCTGTCAAATGGCTAAGACAGCCCCACTTTATTTTTAGAGAGTCAGCGTATTTTCTTACCATGCTTCTTGTGAAAGGAATTACCCTCTCTCCAAGGGTAGGAACCTTATGCTGTGTGTGTTCTCATAAAGCAACCAGACATTATGGGCACCCAGATCCTCAGAGAATGACCCTTGGGTCGTATATGAAGGAAGGGGCTTTTCCCTGTCCTTCACCTTTGCTGCTTCGGGAGACTATGCAATGATGGAAAGATGATTTTCCCTTTGTTTATTCCATTCTCTCAATGCCACAGTTCCTGTTGTAGTAATTTATTTCTTTAGTTCATTTTTTCTTAACACTTAAGAGGAAGAATCATTCCTCACACTGCTTTCAAGCTGAACTGAGCCAGGCTCATCCTGGAAAAGAAGTGCTGTGTCAGAAGAACTGAGCAGCCAAACCTCTTTCCCAGTCAGAAATCCACCAGCAGTTCTTCGGCAGTTTTTTATTTACTTGGCCAAAAAGCAGTGCTTGAATACTTGAAACTGTGGTGTGTTCTATTTAAGTTCTGCCTGTCCAAATGTCCTTTTGTAGACAACATGCCAGGATGTAATTGTCCATCTCCACGTGTGTTACACTGTGAAGTGTGCCACCCTTCTGAGGTGGTCCTCAAAGACACAGATTGCTTGTTGTTGTTGAACCAAGTGTCCTAAAGCATGTACCTGAGGTTATATCATTTTTTTATTCTAAAAAATCTATGCAGCTTGTATTCTGAAAAGTATTAAAAAGTATACCACGGTTGATGTCACTTATGACCATTCTTAATGGAATATGACAAGAGTGTAAAAGGTGCGCGAGGGGTCTTGACTGCTGTTATCAGGCAGCTGTCAGTAGTTTATGCTGTGTATCATGACCCTGCAACTTCAGTGGCTTACCTCAAACAGCCCCAGGGTCTGTTTCTTGTGTTCATGTCTATGGTGGGTGAGCCTCAGCATGCTGGCCTCAGGGCAGAAGGGCAGGGTGGTGGACGCACACAATGGCTTGTAAGGGTACTATTCCAAGATGAGTTCTGAGTGGAGGAGATGTATCACTGGCCAAAGGCCTCTGTGGGGCAGGAAGTTTAATCTTCCTGCAGGGAGGTAAGAACCAACATTATGACTGTGACGCAGTCCATCGTATCTACCTTTAATTGACAGGACCAGCTAAGCTGGAGCATCCCAATTGGTACACCAACATGAATGATCCCCATGGCCCTAGGATAGCTAATAAGGTGGCACAGAAGAATTTCAGTAAGCAGGTTACCCAGAAGTGCCATTTTCAGTTTGTGCTGTGATGGGGAAAGGTTAGGAAGCACAGCAGCAGACACAGGAACTGAGGGGGTTGATTAGGAAGCGTGACATGCCTGAGTCACTGAGAAGCAGCTACTGTGGATGCTTGCTCACTCTCTCTCTCACGTGGAACTCAGCCTTTCCATCTGCCTCACGTTCCTCTCCCATCTCCATCCAAACCCCAGTCTTGTCAGGTCTCACTTCTAGACATTTATCTTATTCTTCCTCTTCCCTTTTGCTTTCCTCTGTACTGTACTGCAGCTGAAGCTCTTTTAAAATGTAGCTCAAAACGACTGATCACTGTGCCAGCTTCACTCCATCATACAGCATCCAAGGAGATCTTTCTGAATTCCTATGAAGAAGGTACTATTTGTTGTTTCTTGGCCTAGCTCCCTTGTCCCTTCTCTTCCAGCATCCCTACCACACTATTTGATCTGCTCACAGCAAACCACAGGAGCCCTAGAATCGGCCAGTGTTCCGTATGTTCTTTGCCTGGAATTCTCTTACCCACTTTGCCTTTCTGTTGAACACTTAGCTCAGATAAGCCCTGGAAGAAGAATGAGCTCCCATGGTAGGAGCCTTGACAGCATCTGTAATACTACCTTAGACTTATGTCTCCCTACCCTAAGAGTGATTCTGAGAACAGAAGGCATATATGACTCACGACAGCATTACCAGTGTCTGTCATAAGGGGATGTTTCTGGATGAAAAGAAGAAATAGTATAAAAATGTCTATTCTCATGTTAAGATTCTAAGATGATTTAAAGGAAACTGACAAAACATTTCTAAAGGTCATAGAGAAAGTTAATAGACTCTTCCAAGATACTACAGGATAGGATTACTGCTTAATGAAACACAACAACAAAAACCAGGATAAAATAGCTGTAAGGGTTGTTCAGACCCTAAAAGAATTTACCAAGGCCATCACAAAGCCCAGGGAGATGAATGAATGGTTAATAAATGGTGCTGAAATTATAGTTTACAACTGGAAAAGAACTTATATCCCCATTATGCTATAAACAAAATTCCAGGTGGAGTAAATATTATAAACATGAATAATGAAAATTTTTTAAGAATTAAAGATGAAATTGAAAAGAATCAAAATAATAGAAAATACAGTGTATACAGACTTAAAGCTATATAAAAGATCAAAATTTTTAAAATATGGCAAACTGCATATAAAATTAGAATAAAAATCGAGGTCATCATAAAGGACCAAAGTCATAACAATTAGCAAAATAAGTGTAACTGAAAGTGACAAGGGATATTTCACTAAAAAAATGAATTGCTAATTAGTAGACAAGTTTTCAGGCTTTGCCTGCATGCATGAGACAGGTTTGATCCCTGGGTCAAGAAGATCCCTGGAGCAAATGGCAACCCATCCCAGTATTCTTGCCAGGGAAATGACATGGATGGAGGAGCCTGGTGGCCTACAGCCCATGGGCTTGAAAAAGGGTGGGTTATGGCATTAACATTCACACAATGCCTGGTAATAGCCATTAGTGTGCTTATATGTGCTAGGTTCTGTTCTCAGTGCACTGCATACAAAACTACAATAACAACTCTGGTAGATGCTATCATTTCACACACACACACACGTAGATGCTATCATTACACACACACACACACACACACACACACACACACACACACACACACACACACACACACACACACACACACACACACACACACACACACACACACACACACACACACACACACACACACACACACACTGAAGTACACAACTAGGGTTAGGATTCCAAGCAAGTAAGAGATGGTCAGGGAACGAACCGGTAACTACTGAACATTTAAGGCCGTATTTTAATTCGGAAGTAGGAGGGGGATTCACTAACCTCTTACAGTTAATACACGCCAAGAGCCTGTACACTCAAGAATATACTGAGGGGAGAATAAAAACAAGTATCGGGAAATAAAAGCTTAAGGTGTAGGGATATTCGGTTTCTCATTACTAGTGATGCAAAGTTCTCAAAACTGCAATGGGACAACCACCTAAAACCTTGTAACTAACGACGATCATGAAGACTACAGCGCCAGGAAAAATGCAACAGAAAAGAGCAGGACAAAAACGAGAAGAGCCGAAAACAAACTTTGAGAAATTAACATTTACAATTTTAGCTATATACACTAAATCGCAAAAGGAATAGTTTTCTCCCTTCACCATCAAAACCCTTAACCTTTCATTTAATAGAACAAACACGTGTCAAGAACTGTGCTAAATACCTCACCACTATTTCATTCTCACAACAGTCTAGTATGCAGGACCGGTTATCCCATTTCTCTGATAGAAAAAACAGGCTAAGACAAAGCGAAACTGCCTCGGCTTTAGTTCCGACCAATAGACTGCCAGGTTCTTCAGGCGGCGCACACGCTGCAGGCCGTCTCCCAGGAAACCGAGCTCGCCCCGCCCCGTCACCCCCCTACTTCCGCTCCTGCGCGCCGGGGCTTTGACGAATCACGCTGTCAGGACGACATGGCCACTTCCCGCTTGCCCCCAGCGACGCTAACGCTTAAGCAGGTACCACCTGTTCTGGGCTTTTCTGGGTCTGAGCTCGATTCTCTGCCGCTTCCTCCACCCATCCTATAGAGTGGGACTGAGGGACTGGGGAGGAAGCCCCTACGCGCGCAGCACTCTGATTGGCTCGGGATGGGGGCGGGGCTTCGTGCCCTGGCGGACGAATCGCGCTGCGGGGCAGGGCTGCTCTCAGGTCGCGGAGCCGAGAGGCTGGCTGAGGTATTGGTATCTAGCCCGGGTACCTCATTGCCTGGTGAAACACTATAAAGACTCCTCTGTCGCTTGTACTCTTTGAGGGTTCCTGTATTTGACAAATGAGTAAACAGTCCAAGTAAACTTCTTGCCGTTTTCTTAGGGGAAAAAATGGTTTTCTTTCCTCTTTTCAAAATTGAGGACCAAAGAGAACTGACGATTGTGCAGCTGTAATTGCTATTTCTCCTCTCCTGTACAGTTCATGAGAAGGCAACAAGTTCTCCTCCTCTACAGAAGGATTTTGCAGGCAATTCGGCAAGTTCCAAATGATTCTGATCGCAAATACCTGAAGGACTGGGCGAGAGAAGAATTCAGAAGAAACAAAAGTGCCACAGAAGAGGTGAGACCAAGATCACTAGTGAGGGAAGACCGTGACCCTTTTGTACTGATTAGTGAGTTCTTTTTTTTAAAAAAGTTCATACTCCATCTTGGAATACCTGCTGAAATAGCTCCAGGCTCCTCTGTCCATGGGATTCTCCAGGCAAGAACACTTGCCTTGGAGTAGGCTGCCATGCCCTCCCTCCTCCAGGGGATCTTCGCAACCCAGGGGTCAAACCCACGTCTCTTAGGTCTCCTGCATTGGCAGGTGGGTTCTTTACCACTAGTGCCACCT
Organism: Giraffa tippelskirchi; assembly: GCF_054371585.1. Taxonomy (NCBI): domain Eukaryota; kingdom Metazoa; phylum Chordata; class Mammalia; order Artiodactyla; family Giraffidae; genus Giraffa; species Giraffa tippelskirchi. The sequence continues at coordinate 125,910,539 of NC_137283.1, forward strand.
GGGATGCTCTTTAGCTTTCTTAAAAATCTAGTAGCTGTCTTGGAATATGTCACTGAAATGACATATCTTGATCATTGCTCTCAACGTCACTGATTTTTCACTTAACTGGTATTTTAAATTTTACAGTGTTTGTTCTGTCTACACTCTACAGTGGCATCACCCAGCTTTTCTGTTAAACCAATTATCTGCATGCACACACATGAAAAGATGATAAATATTACAGCATGGTGGTTTGGGAAGTATGTTTGGGATATATGAAAGCATGTCAGACAATTGTACACCCCTGATTGTTAATTCTGGGCTTTCCTAAAGTGCAGCAGTTCCAGTTCTCAGTATTAATTCTTAATTTTAACAGATGAAAGGGTAGAACTGTATCTTGTTCTACCAATTAAAACTGACCAGATTTCACTTTCTTCTACAGGATACAATCCGGATGATGATTACTCAAGGCAATATGCAGCTCAAAGAGTTAGAAAAAACACTTGCTTTAGCCAGATCTTAACTACAGCATTGTTCTGAAAGGTTTTCAAAGTCTCCATGTGTTTAGTTGAGCGTAGGCTCAACCATGGGCAGCCCAAAGCCAAGTGAAACTGTTCATATGTAGAACCCTGGAGTAAAATATCAGAACATGGAGCGTAGCATATCAGAGAAAGAGCCAAGAAAAGTGCATCAGAGCAATTGTCTTAGCACGGAAAAACACACCCAGTAGTTTGAAAATGTTTTTTGGACGTGTCAGCAGTATTTTGTAAGAAGCAAAAATCAGTACAACAGATAGCACATAAAAAGATGTTCCACACCATTAGTCAGTCATCAGGGAAATGCAAATCAAAACCACCAAGAGACGCTATTCACATCCACTAGGATGACTGTAATTAAAAAGGGATGTAACTGCAAATGTTTGTGAGGATGGAGAAATTGGAACCCTTATACGTGGCTGGTGGGACTATAAAATTATGCAGCCATTTTGGAAACAGACTGTCCAGTTGCCCAAAGGGTAAAACAGCATTATTCACAAGAGCCACAAAGTAGACAATCCAAATGCCTATCAACGGATTAAGGGCTAAGTAAAATGTGGTATACCCATACAATAAAATATTATTTAGCAAACGAAAAGGAATGAAGTACTGATACATGCTACACCTGAATGAACCTTGAAAACATTATTAAGAGGCCAGTCACAAAAGATTATATATTGTCTGATTCCATTTATATGAATGCACAACTCTGAATATTCTAAACTCGATTGAATTGTACATTTTACCTGTATGCAAATTATCTCTCAATAAAGCCATCCCCCCCCCACCCTGATTTTTTTGTGTAAGTCAGTAAAGCTGTTTTGAAAAACTGTGAGGTGTAGGGCTGGAGGTGTACTGACCTCAGGAGACAGTCTAGAACTCCTTTGGAACGTCCTTCCTTGTTATCCCTCAGGGTTGTTGAGGCATGTCGTTCAGATGTATCATATCTGATACTCAGAGGACTCTCTGAAGAGATCACCACAGGGAATCTAGAACTTTGTTGGAAAGAGGAGAAAGAGAAACTTTATGAACCTTCCAAAAAGAAGAGGCAGTTTCTGGACAAAACAAATACAGTTACCTTAACAGCCATGTGGAAAGTAAAATAAATCATTTAGGAAGCTCCTCAGTGCATTAGATTCTGCCCCAGTAACAGGAAAAAACAGTCTGAAGAATACACTGGATATAAAGTTGACTTCAGGACCCTTGAAAGAAACCAAATGTTTTTAACAGTTAATTCAGTGAAAGTGAAAGCTCACCGAAGATGCTGGGATTGGCAGTTCATCTACAGAACAGATGTAAAAAGTTAATCCAAGGATCTGAGCAGCACCTGAAAGATGTAGAACTTTTGCAGGGTGATAAAGCTGTGTAAACCTGTGGTGGTGTATCAATAACCTGCATCCCAAGGCCCACCTTCACCTCCCACAGCTTCAGAGGCCACAAAAAAAAATAATTCTGAATACTCTTCCACAGGGGAATGTGGACATTTTAAATGCTTGCATGAGCCAGTTTTTATCTAGATGTACTTTAGGCCAGCCATCTGATGAACAAAAGGAAAAGCATTTGTGAACAGTTTCTGAACAAAGAACAAACTTAGAAATATTTATCCTTTTCTCTGTGTGGCATGATTGACATACATACGCAAATACAGGCTGTCTCTAGTTAATCTAAAATCTTGAAGCTAAAAACCATCCTTTATGAAGTGTGTGGCTGTCAGTGACTTTGATGTTCATCCTAGCAGTGGGTATGTGGAAGATGTTAGAGCATTTGTGGTTTGTATTTGCAAGAATCAAAATACCACAGACTCCCCAAGAAAACCTAACTGGGTTTTTAAGTGGATAAAACACACAAAAAGTTGAATTTGCATCTTTCCAAAGCTAAGATCATTCTCAGGGATAAGCTTTTCCCTTCATCTCTAATGAACAGTTTGATTTTATGTGTCTACTTACAGCTTTACCTCCTCTGAATTATAAGTCAAGTCTGTTGTTTAGCCTAAAGGAAGATTTATTTAGCAGTTTCTTCTCATACATCTAACCTTGGTCATGAACTAAGAAATTGGCCAGAAGAGAACTGCTGGTGAAACATTTAATTCATCTTTATGACTATTTTGGATTAGGCAAATTAACTTTCTGAGTGTTGCGTGTAAACTAGTTATTGTTCAGTCACTAAGTCACGTCCAACTCTTTTTCACCTCCGTGGACTGCATCATGTCAGGCTCCTCTGTCCTCCACTGTTTCCTGGAGTTTGCTCAAGTAACTGCCCATTGAGTCAGCAATACTAGACTATTGTTTGAATGTTTTGTTCCCAAAGTTTAAGGTTTGAACGTTCAGTTTATGTATATCAACTACAATAAGGGCTTCCCTCATAGCTCAGTCGGTAAAGAATCTGCCTGCAATGCAGGAGACCTGGGTTCGTTTCCTGGGTTGGGAAGATGCTGTAGAGAAAGAAATGGCAATCCACTCCAGTATTCTTGCCTGGAAAATCCCATGAACAGAGGAGCCTGGTGTGCTACAGTCCATGGGTTTGCAAGAGTCGGACACGACTTAGCAACTAAACCACCACCACCACTACAATAAATCAGTCTTTTTATATTAGAAGCTTTTTAAATACAAAAGCTTTCTAGCACATGAAAAGTGGCTACGGCTATTATATTTCTGACTGCTCCTGTGTCATTCCCCCATTTCAGTGTGCTATCAAAGTCTGAACTGCATGGCACAGGCCTTGCTGCAGATGTGTCTGCCGGGACAGATGACCTTCCAGTGTTTGAGGAAGGCAAGACATCCTATTTCCTGGAATTTGTATTACTGCAGTCACGCCTCTCCTCCACTCAGGAGAAGCTGAGCGGCGGAAAGCCAAACTTAAATAGCTCAATTATCTTTTATAGAAAAGTAAGGAAAATTCAAGTAAAACGACCAAAAGGAAGCAGCTTACATCTACATTGAAAAAAAATAAGGATTATGTAGAGTAAGGCCCGAACAGGATTAAAAGCAAGCTGTCATTCTGTGCCAAACTGGGAATCACCTCAGGCTGTTTCCTTCCTTGAATCAGACGTTTGAGAAATACCTTAAGGATTAAATGAAATTTACTACTTATCTTTGCTGAAGAGAGTAAATCACTTTTACCCAGTCCATTTTGTTAAAAAAAAGTGCTTTGCTGAACAGTGTCTTGCTTCTGTGTGTCTCATGGATTTAAGTCAGTGTGTTCACATTTAGTCACATTTGGCTAAGTGGTAGACGAAAAGAATATTTCTCCTTAAATAAAATGATGGCTGAAAAAATAGTCTTCATAAATTTCTCGTTGGTAAAACATATTCTAAAAGGCCATTAGGTTTTTTTTTTAACTGATTTGTCCTTTAAGTCTTAGTTAATTCATTGGCTTTTATATCATAGGAAATACATTTAGCTTTTAGAAACAGTTAGTAAAAAAATACATTATCTTAGCCTGCACACAATGAGGTTTTGTACCCTTCTCCTTTGTTCAGTATTTTCCAAAAGGTCAACAGTTTAAAGAAAGCATTTTGTTTAAGCTTGCACTGAAAAATCTTTTCATGTTACAGCAGGCTTAAAAATTTTTTTACGTTTTCATGCAGTACACCTGATCTCCTTTAAAAGCAAGTGTATTTAGTCTAAATTACATTCTTTTAAAAACAAGGTGAAGTGTGGCTAGGTGAAAGCACTCCTTCTGGAACCATAAAATTTGGTCAACCACACAAATGAAAATGTTGGCTAAACAAAGTATTCTCACTTTCATTCTTTAAATAATGAGATATTTTCCATAATGTTGAAAACCATATTTAATGCTTGGAAGAGAGAGAAGTTCAAGGTGGTAAAAATATTAAATAGAATACAACATACCTCTCAAGCTTCAACTTTCGACTGAATCAACTTCTGACTGAAAAAAAGAAGGTATAAACATGAAAACACCCCTTCCTTTATTTTGGGCTCCCAAAGTCTAAAGTAAAATTAGAATATTCAATTTATCACAGATATTTACTATACTCAATGCAATAATGCACTAGCAATTAAAAAAATACTACAATATTGTACATCTTTTCTGTATTTTACATAATTTTTCCCACAGCTATTGAAAATTCCAGCCTCAGTTTGAAACACAACCTACATGACTGGCCATAAGTTGTTAATAGTTCTGCTTCTTAGGAAAAGCACTGTTGTGGCATTTGCTCATTTTAGCCAACAGCACAAGGGAAAAAAGAAAAAATACACGTGGGAGCCTTAGTTGAGTTTTTGACAATGCTAAGAACACACACAGTTGTTGAAAACACTGCTGGATTTGTCTTGAGATGCTGTAATCTCTTTGAGTTAGAAGCTGGCTGACCCTGTTCGGTTTCCTGGCCTCCACTGGTTTTCCCTTCTATGGGAAACAAGAGCCACATAATCTGCCATACTAGGTGCACTTGACCTTTCACGTTTCCCCCTAGTCTCTTCCCTGACTCTGATGGAATTTTCCAGTTCACAGTAAGCTGCCTGCTGCTGGTGGGCAGGAGTTATATAATCAAAATACCACCAAAGCATTAAAATGTTTTCAGCATTTCTCAACAGGGATATACCCCCACAAGGTAACAGATCTCTTCATGGGTGAGAATAACTGCTACTTGGAACACGACTTACTGATCGTCTCAGGAGTTCAGTATCCGGCAGCTCTCAATAGACTGATGTATACTGAGGAAGGATTCTGAAGAGGTTTAGTGATACCTTTTTGGGGACAGATTTAGAAAACTCAAGGTACCACGTAGCCCTACAATCCTGTGATGCTGCACTGGAACAAACAGGGTAATGAAGAGACCAAAACGCCCCTACAGTTCGCAATCTAACGAGAGTCTCTGAGAAGTTGTCTCCCCACCAAGTAGCAGAGGAACAAGATGAGCTCACAGACCTAATGATAAACTTGAGAGAACACCAAATTAATTCCTTGTCCGGGTTTCAGAACGGTGACATACATCTACATTTATTAGGAACGCCTGGATCCATTGATTATATTTAAAAGAACAAACCCAAAACAACCGAGCTTGAGGGGCAGAACACACGGACTAAATGCATACTTTGTTTCTCTGGGTGTTCCCATGTCAAGAAGTCACATTTTTCTCTTTGGCTCAATGAGCAAAACTTTATTCAAAATTACAGACAACAGTACTTGGTTCCTGTGTTTATAGAAATAGATTCGAAGTTTCTGTGCATATATGGAATTTTGAGGAGATGAATACAATGCCACATTCCAAAGGACAAAAAGCTTGAAAGATAATCCAAAGTTTCAATATACTGTTACTTTTCAACTTTGTACACCCCACAGAGCAGAGTAAAAATCTAGGGCTCCATGATGCTGGAGAATCTAAGTCAATTTATTGGATTATTTACCTTGACATAGTCACTACAAAGCAGTGGGAAGCTTTTGAGTTTCCTCAATGACAGAACTCAATTCAAAATGAAATACTGTCTTTATAAAATGTATAGACCAATATGCTCAAATTCAGAAAGGTACTCTAAAGATAATTTGGCTGGGAACTAGATTATAAAAACTTCAGGTAATTGTTATGGGAATGTTTTTTCCATTAATCCACTTGAAAATCCCTATGATTGATTGTAGTATTTCTATATTTTGCTGCAAGATACAAACACCATGATCGAATGATCTGAACCTTTCTCATTTGAGTTCACTATTAACAAACATTTTCAGTGCTATTAGCCAATTAACTAGCTGTTTAAATACACTCTGACTTTTCAAAACATTTTAAGATATACTGGATCTTGTGACATCGTGAAAATCGTTCTCCTCAAAATTTGATGAGTTTTCCCCTGGTTAAAATGTCAGCATCTTGAGAATTATGAACTTGAGGGAGCGAGGCTATCTGGATCTTGACATTCCTCGGCGTGTCTATTACAGCTCTTCAGAAAGACACTCTGTCCAGGCACAGCAGCTATGTTGATATGAATGACTGCTTAAATCGAGTTCACAGGGATGAATATTTTTTCTTGCTTTTCATTTACATTATTTCATATCGGTAATATTAGGGTTTACGCTTATACATCCTTCAGTTTCTTAGCATGGCTCTTTAATTTGAGCTTTTGAACTTCAGATGAACTTGGGCTGAGGTTTTGAGTCTATAATGAAACCTGAAACCAAGCACACTTCCCCTGGTTTCAGTCTAATTGTTGAAGTCTTCATAACTTCAGGGCGTGGGAAACGTGTGTCTGGCACATTTTAGAAATCAGTGTGTTTTTTTTTTAAAGGAAAGTTCTGCTATGTGCACAATAACCGACACCTTGGACATAGCTCTTCTGCAGCTGCAGGACAGGAAATCCTCAAGGATCCTTTCTCAGGCCATTTGTTTTTTAATTTGTTCAGCCGCTCAGTTATATCCAACTCTTTGCACCTCTATGGACTGCAGTGCACCAGGCTGCCCTGTCTTTCACTATGGGCCCTAGTTTTCCTTCTGTACCTTAGTCCTTAGTTTAGCAAGTTCTTCCTCTAAACTTTTAATGTGTTCCTCCAGCGTGGCCTTGTCTTGCTGGGCTTTCTGACTGGCTTGGCTTCGTGCTTCTTCAATCTTCCTTTCATACCACTTTTCCATCTGGGTGGAAACAGCCTCAAAGAAATACTGGGTGAGCTCTAGCGCTTGGGAGGTGTCTCGAACGTGAGGGGCGGTCTGCTCGCCGCCTGCTGCTAGAGGTGGTGGCTGCCCGCCAGCAGTGTTGACTGCTGGCTGCTGGCCTCGGTGCCTTGTCTGCCCACTTTTCCCAGACTTCTTGGTCTGGGTGCCTCTGTCAACACAAGGCCCAGCCTGTGGATCGCATCTAGCGGCCTCTTTCAAGGGGAGCGAGGCTGTCTGGACCTTGACGTTCCTCAGTCGGGAGCCCGTACAATCCGAGGAAGACAGCTCTTGCTGCTGGAGTCTGTGGGTGGTGGTGGAGCTGAGGGCCTTTTCCTTGGGCCTGACCACCTGGGGGGAACTGTCCGAGGCTGCTACTGGGCCTGCAGTCACCACTGACTGATCCACACCTGGTTTTGGGAGGAAAACAAAAGTCAGAGTGAATCTGTTCATACAGTCACTTGGGCCAGCATTTCAGAGTCCTGGGAATCCTGTAAGCCACCAAACTCTCAATCACCACCCGCCTGTGCAGCTTCTCCCATCCTTTCCTTCTGCTTCTCCCTGGATTATGATGTTGTCTTGTCAGGGCTTTCAGGGGTGCTGTGTTAGACCCACTCAAAGCATCTAAGCCAAAATGTTGCTGGCCTTTCCTTTAGCCTGTCTCAATCTACACGACTTCCCAAGTGGCTGAGTGGTAAAGAATCTGCCTGCCAATACAGGAGACATCAGTTCGATCTTGGGTCAGGAAGATCCCCTGAAGAAGGAAAAGGCAACCCACTCCAGTATTCTCGTCTGGGAAACCCCATGGACAGAGGAGCCTAGTGGGCTAGAGTCCATGGGGTCACAAAGAGTCGGACATGACTGAGCGACTAAACAACAACCCAATCTCCCTGAGAGGGCTCTGGGTACCACTTCCTGATGGTTAAGGATGATACATCTCACCGTATGTCCTAAAGCAGAGCCGGGCACTTACTGATGAGAGTAAGTACCCTCATTCTCTAATTTCTGGGCCCTTTCCACACCAGAGCCCCAGTTACAAGTTCCTTGACCCAATTTGGAGAGGTGGTCCTAATCCCCCTACCCAGAGCTCTATGACAAGTTCCATAACTAGTCCCAGCATGAAAAACTTGCCCAGGATTTTCCCCACCATTAAGGCACAAAGATGCAGAAATGGTCCATGGTAACATGAAATACACAACACATCAAAATCCCCAGTGAAGGTCTAATTACTAAGACTGTACATGTCCTCAAGTGATCATCATTGAGTATAACCACTGAGCTAACATAAAGGTGCTCTGCTAAAAGCATCTCTTACCCAGCACCTGGGGCAGCTTCGATATATGATCTGTGGTTTAACGAGGCTGTGCAGGAGATGTAAAGAGATGTGGTTTCAATATGGGTCGGGAAGTTACCCTGGAGGAGGACTCGGAAATCCACTCCAGTATTCTTGTCTGGAGAATCCCATGGACAGAGAAGCCTGGAGAGCTACAGTCTACAGGGTCAAAAAGAGTCGGACATGACTTAGCACCCATGCAGAGCTGGCCAAAGGTGGAAGGCTGATCAAGGATGAGAAAGGGAGAGAGGTGCAAGGGCAAGTGTCCTGCCAAACAAACATGTCCCTTCCTCACCCTAATCTTTGGGTGTCCACTTTCACACTATCAGTATTGCACTGCTGTCACTGATTCTTTTATTTCTTCATTCAATAAATTTTTGAACACTTAAATAGGAGTTATTATTATATAGAAACAGCATGGTCCTGGCCCCTACAGAGTTCATGCTACAATCTAGTGTTTCATGCAGCCCTATCACATGGGCTGTCTTCAGATGTAGAAGAGAACTCGATCTGGGGGTTTCATCACCTTTGGATGGGGGGGCATGCTGGTTACCTGTGGAGGACTCGCAAGTGGATGGTGTGGATTTAGTCCTGGAGGCCCTAGAATCTCCAGAAAGCTTCAGTTCCAGATTCTGAATCTTTAACATGCACCAGGTTTTTAATTCATCCACCAAGGACATCTAAAAAAAATCCCACAAGTTAGAACACAAATCATCAGGAGACTTTGATACACAGCTTATGAACTAAAGCCTGAAGAATGGATTTTTCAATTATGACAGACTATTATCTGGACAAGTCCCAAAGTTGTGGGCTACCTGCCTCCTACAGGCCACAGAGCCTTCTCTGTGGGCCCCCCGAAGCCCAGGATTCAACCTAACACTCAAGCCGATAGCTAACTATTATCTTCATTAACTGACTTAGAGGCACTTTAAAAGCAAACACCCAGATGGTGCAGTGGTAAAGAATCTGCCTGACAATGAAGGAGACACAAGAGACTCAGGTTCCATCCCTGGGTTGGGAAGATCCCCTGGAGGAGGAAAAGGCAACCCGCTCCAGGATTCTTGCCTGGAAAATCCCATGGACAGAGGAGTTTGGCGGGCTAGTCCATGGGGTCGCGGAGTCAGACATGACTGAGCACACAGCACACACAGACACCTAAAGCATGTCTGGCTGCTTAGGGGCACAAACTCACACACTCACAGGAACTCATCTCGTGTCTGCCGTCCTGGGTGATCCACACACTCTGAGGGCAGGAACAAAATTTTGTGCAACAACGAAGTCACAGCCCAGCAGAAGCACAGTACACAGCACTGACCCTGGGCTGAGCCCAGCTTTTCCCCAGCACCTTCTACAAACTGCTAGGCCTCCGCCTCCTACCAGCATATTCAGCCACAAACAGGAATTGAACTCCAGGCTCTTTCCTACCTTCAGGTTATAAAAATGACATGCTCTGTCATGCAAACACTTTTAGAGGATCTGGGGATTTTCAATGATAGGTCTGAGTCCCTTGCCTCAGGGGAGAAGTGTGGACAGGACAGACAGATGCTGGTTTTCACCTGCCGTTTCTCTCCCTCGTGCTTCTCTGCGTCCGAGTGCTGCTGCAGGCGGTTCAGGCACTCCGTCCTCTCTGCTGAGAGTCGCTCCACCATCAGCTTGTCCAGAACCCGCATCTAGGATTCAATGGGCAAAGGGGAAGTTGTGACTGAGATGATCTAAGGATGGGCCCTGATGTCTTCACTCCTGAGATGAGTAGGGGGCTCAGGGGTACCAAGCAGGGGCCAGACAGAAGGCAAGCACATCCCACTCCTCACCCTATTCTTTTCATGTGGCCCTCATGGAACTCTTTAAGCTTTCAGAATTTCTGAGTATGTTTCTGTGTAAGCCAATGCTTTCTTTTTCTCATTTAAAAGTCCTGAGTGGGTCCAGAGACTATAAATACACAGCAAATATACAATTTGAGCCAATTATTCCTTGTCGGTAACAGAAAATTTGTATGGGCCTTTGAAAATTATTTCCAAGACTATTATTACAAGGAAAAACTATTTCAAGGAGATTGGAGCTATCCCAATTCCTTTTTAAAAAAAATTGTTTTTACTTTATTTAATTTTAATTGAAGGATAGTTGCTTTACAGTATTGTGTTGGTTTCTACCAAACATCAGCATGGATCAACCAAAGGTTTACCCATGTCCCCTCCGACCTCCCTCCCCATCCCACCCCTCTAGGTCCAACTCCTCTTTTAAAAATTTTTTTAACCCCCTTTCCCCTTTTTAAATGTTAGTGGTTGCCCAAGAAGAAATGAAAGCAGCTGAATAGTCAGAGCTTTCCTCCAGCATTCCCAGTGAACAGATCCTTCACTGAAAGGAGTCACAGCACCTGTGAAGAAGGGCATGGACCGAGTTCAAAGGGATCACTTCAGGGAGTGACAGCTTACAGTGAACAATGTTGGATTTGTGATCTCCGAAGATTTAGCTTCGGGACCAGGGAACAGGCTTGATCACTCAAGAGCTTTTGTGTAGCAGAGTTTTATTAAAGTATGAAAAGGGACTGAGAAAGCTTCTGACACAGACATCAGAAGGGGGATGGAGAGTGGCCCCCTCGCTAGTGTTAGCAAGGGAGTTATTTACAATAAATCAAAAGAATATCTCAAGTCTGTGAAACTTTACCAGACCCACTCCCACAATTTACATTTTAGGATAACAGGATTAGAATTTAACAATAGAAAGATCCTACCAGGCCCATTCCTATAATGTACATTCATAAAATATCAGGATTAGTCAGAACGTTTTCAGGAAGGAGAAAATGTCCACAAGCAGGATACGATGTTGTCATATAATCCCTGGTACAGAGTTTAAACTGAGTTGTGTAATCATCAGTTCCAGGCTTAAAGAAAAAAAACATTTTATGTGACTAAGACTAGGGAAGGTAGAGGAAAAAAAAGATGTTTGTCCTTTCCTCCTCTTTGAGAATTTCAGACCCCTATCTCTTCCTCAAGGACCCCAGGCCCCTTTCTCCTTCTCAGGGACCCCAGACTTCTTATCAACCTCCCTAGGAATTGACTCTCTCAGGAGGAACAAGTGACTGTCATCTTGCAATCATGTGCCCTTCTCTGCTCCTCCAGTCCCTAAGCAGGACACTTCCTGTGGGGCTCTAACACCCTGCAGGACAAACTCTCACTGCATGACAAGGTCCACAGAAGAAAAAGGAACCGCTGTGAATGGGAGCCAGACACGGAGGGCTCGGCGGCGGGCGCTTCTCCTGTTGGAGACATGCTGATGTTCCACGCTCAGATGTTCGTAAATAAAAGAGGAGCAGCAGCTCTGGAGATTTGGTGAGCTCCTTCTGCTTGGGCTCCTCATCCCTCACAGCCTCCTGGGACCCGCTCTCCTCCTGTTTCCTAGGACCAGCCTGCTCTCCCACCTCCCACCCCCTGCCTAGACTGGGCAGTACCCAGGTTGACACCCAGCTGTGTTCCTGGGGCATAGTTGACTGGTCCGGGCACGTGCTCCTGACTCATGCTGCACTAGAGTCAGTCCCCTGAGAACCAGAATTAGGACTAAGGTTCTAAACCCCAGTCTGTCACCTTCTTTGAACCAAACAGAGGTCCCGTGAGACATCCCAACATTCACCTAACGCATCCCCCTCTGTGCTGGGGCTAGCCAAAGTGAGGTTTTATTTACAAAACAGTTTTAACTAATCTATTATGGCCCAGATATTTTTAAAATGGGCTTTTTATGAAATGCAAATAACCCACAAACCTGAAAAATACTCAATTTCACCAATAGACAGGGACGTACAAATTAAAGTCAAATGTCCTTAGTTAATTTGGCAAAAACTTAAAAAAAAATTCAGTGATAGCAAAGGTTTGAAATAGAAACTCAGATCCTGCTTGTAGGATATAAATTGGTACAACCTTTCAATTAAGTAGCTTGCTAACACTTATCAAGAGCCTTAAACATATTCTTAACTTTGGATCCCATTATCCTAATTCTAAGCATATAACCTCAGAAGCAATCAAGTTTCTGTACATAAATGTTCACAACATTTATTCAGTAGAGTGAAAAATTATAAGCAACTTTAGTCTCTAACAAAAGGTATGGTTAAATAAATTATGTGGTATTGATATGCTGGAATATTATGAAGCCAAGGACGTGGGAAAGTGCTCAAGAAACAAAATTAAGTGAAATGGCTTCCCTCGTGGCTCAGTCTCCTGCCAATGCAAAAGACACAGGTTTGATCCCTGGTCCAGAAGGATTGCACATGTTGTGGAGCAACTAGGCCTGGAAGGTGTAACTATTGAGCCAATGCCCTAGAGCCTGTGCTCCACAAGAGAGAGCATGACAATGAGAAGCCTAAGCACTGCAACTAGAGAAAACCCTGAGCAGCCACAAAGGCCTAGCACAGTCAAAAATAAATAAAATGATACTAAAAAAATTTAAATTAAGTGAAAAAAGCAGGAAGCAAAATTATATTTCCTCGCATAGAAATTGTACACCACTATTAAAAAGTACACTGTAACTTTACATGTCTACCACTATTAAAAAGCACACTCTAGCTCTTTACTAACTTAAAAAGTAAACTGCAAAAAAAAGCACAGTATAGTTCCATTTTTTGTTTAAAAGTGAAAATCAGTAAGGTTATATCTATAAAAGAAAAAACCTACAGGAAAATACATAGTAATGGGAAGATTTCTGGGCAGGGTCACTACAATAATATTTCTGCACGTGAAGTGTTTTCCCCAATGAACATGTGTTACTTTGTAAGCTTTTAAAAGTTTTTTTTATATTTAAAAACCTATATCCATCACATATCTATTAATTACAAAGGGAAAACATAACTTTGCAGTGGAGAGAGACAGTGGTTACCACCTTAGCCAAGCAATCAAACTTAGCATCAGTAATAATGAGACATCCTGATGTGTCTCTTCTGATGTGATGTAATTTGAAGCTTACATAATTAACTATGAAATATTCTTTCCAAAAATATTTAACCTGAACCTAAATAAGCATCTAGACTAATGGTTCTCAAACTTGTTTTTACCAGCATCACCTGGAGATTCTGTTAAAATACAGGTCGCTAAGACTCTGCCCCTGGAGTTTTATTTACAGTTAAATTCAGGAGATTTGGGAGGAGGCCCAAGAATTTGCATATTTTCCCCCTCAAGTCCCCAGATGATGCTGATGCTGCTGGTTTGGGGACAACACTTCGAGGATTACTGCTCTAGACCTAACTTTCACTTTACAGACATACAGGGATAGAGGAACAAGTTAAAAATACCATGAAGAAACTGTCAGACAAATCCAGACTATAAAACGTTCTATGAAACAAATGGCTTGGACTCTTTTAAAAAGTTATTATGGGAAAAAACAAGAGCCACAAGAAGAAACCAGGGGCTGTTTTAGATGAAAAGAGACCACAGAGACCTAACATATAGTATACAAACACAAATTATTCACTGGATCCTAGGTTGGGATTAAAAACAAAACCAGCTATAAGACACACATATTTTAGGAGAACTGAGAAAATCTGAATATGGACTGCATATTATACAATTAGTGTTACTTTTCTCAGATGTGAAAATGGTATTGTGTAAGGAAAGACAAGATCCTCATTCTTAGTGGATGTGCTCTGGAATACTTAAAGGTAATGGGTCAGCAAACAGTTAAGCAAAAGAACCAAAAGTGTGTGCAAGAGACACAATGCAAATGTGGTAACACAGTAACTACTGGTTGAACCCAGGTGGAGGACGCACAAACATTCAATAGGCTATCATTTCAACCTTTTTGTATGTATGACCACTTTCAAAATAAAGTTGGAAAAATAAAAAAAGATAAACATGATTGTATTACTTTAGTGTACAATGGGAAAGAGGAGTAAAGCACACAGACATAAAAGAAAGGACTGGAAGAAATAAACCCAAATATTAACAGTGCTTTTTCATCATAGTAGGTTCACAGGTGATTTATTTTCCTTTCCTAGTTTTCATATGTTTTAAAATGCTCCATAATGGTATATATTATTTTATAATCAGAAGCAATTTAAACATGCTCTTAAAAATTTTTAAGTCAATGGCTTTCAAGAAATCATCTAAAGTGATCACAATGGGCAGAAAACCTAAATAGACATTTCTGCAAAGAAGACATGCAGGTGGCCAGGAGGCACATGAAAAGATGGTCAACACAACTAAAGATTAGAGAAATGCCAATCAAAACTACAACGAGGTATCACTTCACACCAGTCAGAATGGCCAACATCAAAAATCTACAAACAATAAACGCTGGAGAGGGTGTGGAGAAAAGGAAGCCCTCCTACACTGCTGATGGGAATGTGAACTGAAGTATCCACTATGGAGAATAGCACAGAGGTTCCTTACAAAACTAAAACTAGACCTATCATCAGTTCAGTTCAGTAGCTCAGTTGTGTCAGACTCTTTGCAACCCCATGGACTGTAGCACACCAGGCCTCCCTGTCCATTGCCAACTCCCAGAGTTTACTCAATCTCATGTCCACTGAGTCAGTGATGCCATCCAACCATCTCATCCTCTATCATCCTCTTCTCCTCCCGCCTTCAATCTTTCCCAGCATCGGGGTCTTTTCTAATCAGTCAGTTCTTCGCATCAGGTGGCCAAAGTATTGGAGTTTCAGCTTCATCATCAGTCCTTCCAGTGAATATTCAGGACCGATTTCCTTTAGGATGGACTGGTTGGATCTCCTTGCAGTCCAAGGGACTCTCAAGAGTCTTCTCCAACACCACAGTTCAAAAGCATCAATTTTTGGTGCTCAGCTTTCTTTATAGTCCAACTCTCACTTCCATACATGACTACTGGAAAAACCATAGCTTTGACTAGATGGATCTTTGTTGGCAAAGTAACATCTCTGCTTTTTAATATGCTGTCTAGGTTGGTCATAACTTTTCTTCCAAGGAGCAAGTGTGTTTTACTTTCATGGCTGCACTCACCATCTGCAGTGATTTTGGAGCCCCCAAAATAAAATCTGTCACTGTTTCCCCATCTATTTGCCATGACGTGATGGGACCAGATGCCATGATCTTAGTTTTCTGTATGTTGAGCTTTAAGCCAACTTTTTCACTCTCCTCTTCCACTTTCATCAAGAGGCTCTTCAGTTCTTCTTCGCTTTCTGCCATAAGGGTGGCGTCATCTGCATACCTGAGGTTATTGATATTTCTCCTGGCAATCTTGAAAAAGATCGCCAGGGGATCTACCGTATGACCCAGCCATCCCATTCCTGGGCATATACCTGAAGAAAACCATAATTCCAAAAGATACGTGCACCCCAGTGTTCACTGCATCACTATTTACAATAGCCAGGACATGGAAGCAACCTAAATGTCCATCAACAGAGGAAAGGATAAAGAAGATGTGGTACATATATACAACAAAATATTACTCAACCATAAAAAAGAATGAAATTGTGCCATTTGCAGAGATGTGGATGGACCTAGAGACTGTCATGCAAAATGAGTCAGAAAGAGAAAAATATTCTCTATTTTAATGCATATATATGGAATCTAGAAAAACAGTACAAATGAACCTATTTGCAGGGCAGGAATAGAGACACAAACAGAGAACAAACATATGGATACCAAGGGAGGAAGAGGAGGTAGGATGAATTGAGATTTACATTTACATATATATACACTACCATGTATGGAGAAGGAAATGGCAACCCACTCCAGTATTCTTGCCTGGAGAGTCCCGTGGATAGAGGAGCCTGGTGGGCTACAGTCCATGGGGTCGCAAGAATTGGACACAACTGAGCAACTAAACCTACCTACCTACACTACTATGTATAAAACAGATAACTAATGAGTGTAGCACAGGGAACTCTACTCATTGCTATGTGGTGACCTAAATGGGAGGGAAATCCAAAAAAGAGGGGATATATATATATGTGTGGCTGATTCACTTTGCTGTACCGCAGAAACCAACACAATATTGTAAAGCAACTATACTCCAATAAAATTTTTTTTAAAAAAGAAAGAAATCACAATGGCTTTAAAGAAACCACAGGCCTCTTCCCTGACAGTCTGCCCGACATGCTCAGGGTAGAGTTTGCATGACAGAAAGGCGTGCTGAGGTCTCTGATTTCATTTTCTGCCAGAACACTGCGTCATTAGGAGAATGGCGACCACTTACTTGGTGCTGGGTCTTATTCTCCATGTGCCCCAGCTTCACGTTCATCTTATCCTGAACTGACACCAGCTCTGCTTTGATTTCCTCCACAGTTGCTTCCAGCTGATTCTCCAGCTTGTTGATCAGGGGTTCACACCGACAGCCATTTATTGGTGCCTAAGAGGAAAGCCAGAAAGGAATCAATTCAACTTGTTTATTCCTTGGTACCCATCCTGTGTTGGTCAGTACACCTGGGGGACACATGTGATGGAGGAGACTCACCCTGGACTGTCTAACAAGCCAAGCCAATAGGGCTGGTAAATGCTAAGAAGATTCAGAGAGGGTAACGTACAGTCCCAATCCTCAGTTGGCTTTTTGTGTGTGTGGGCACTCCAGCTTGCGAGATCTTAGTTCCCAGATAAGGGATCAAACCCAGGCCCCTGGCAGTGAAAGCAACAAGTCCTACCCACTGGACTGCAAAGGAATTCCCTCAAGCTGCTTTTATCCTTTCTCTGGTCTCAAGATTATCTGGTCACCTAATGATGATGCTGGAGAAGACTCTTGAGAGTCCCTTGGACTGAAAGGAGATCAAACCAGTCCATCCTAAAGGAAATGAACCCTGAATACTCATTGGAAGGACTGATGCTGAAGCTGAAGCTCCAATACTTTGGCCATCTGATGCGAAGAGTTGATTCATTGGAAAAGATACTGATGCTGGGAAAGATTGAAGGCAAAGGAGAAGAGTGTGACAGAGTATGAGATGGTTGGATGGCATCACCGATTCAATGGACATGAACTTGGGCAAGCTCCCGGAGAGTCAGGGACAGGGAGGCCTGGTGTGCTGCAGTCCATCAGGTCACAGAGTTGGACATGACTTAGCGACTGAACAAGGATGGTGCAGAAAGCTTTGTAACATCCCTTGGCTCACCAGGCCTAAGCAGCAAGAGGGTACTGTACTATTTAGGTGGGGAGGACCAGCTGGCTTATCATCAAAGCTCCTGCCTTCTGTAGTCACTGCCTACAATGGATATTAGCCTCCAGCAATAGGGTTACACAGACTCCTTGCTTGCAGCCCTTGGTCCTGTCCTGACAGGGCCCAGCAGGTACCTGCATCACTTTGCCGTCCTTGCCCCGGTACAGCGTGTAGAGCTGGTATGCTCTGAACTCGTGCGGAGGGGGCGGGGGCGAGCAGCGATGCCTGGGCCTCTTTTTAGGGTGATTGTGACCGTGCACGTTCTTCTGCTGTCCGGGCTGCTGGTCTGCTGGAGGGGTGGGGTCAGAAAATGCTGACACCTGTGGGAGAGGAGATCGCCTCTGTGAGCAGGTGACATCTGCAAGCCTGACACCCAGCCAGCAGCTCCCACCTGGTCCACCATGCTCTCTGGTGGCGTTCTACTCTAGGGACCACGTGCCAAGAGAGCTGTCACATGCTAACCTTGTGTCTGCAGCTGGCCAGGGCCAATTTCTGTGCTCTGGCTCCAAAGCAGCAAGCAAGCCAAGTGAAGTGGTTTTTTTTTTTTTTTTGTGTGAAGTGGCTTTTTAACTGCTTGGCATGACGCTATTCCAGGGCCCTCCGCCAGCCCACCTCCCAGCCCTCTCGGCGGCTCTCACGTGCCTCCTGACCTTGGGTCTTGACTTTCTCTGTCTGTTGTCCTTTGCTCTGGGCTCCGGGGAGGCGGACAGGACATCTTCTCTGGCCTCTTCTTTCCTGGGTGCAGCCTGTTCACTGCTATGGGTGTCTCCTGCCGAGACACTTCCCTACAGAGGGAGGAAAAAAACCCAGACACCTCCTCTATTGGACCCCTCAGCCTTATTCCATCATGGCATAACATTTCCCAGACTCCATCCACTTAAAGGACCCCTGGGAATCATTAAAAAATGACAAATTTCAGACACAGGGAGCACTGCTTGTGATTCTAACTGAACACCTGTGCTTTTCCTGGGGAGTTGAATATTTGTCTTTTTATTTATTAGGTGCCAAACTAGATATCGCCTTGGGTCTCATTCTGTGTTTTAGAACTTCAGAAAGCTAGCACACATGAAACACTTCAGCATTAGAGGTTTTTTTTATCTTTTACAGTTCAACAAAAAGACAACTCCACTCATTCTTTGAACTTGGACCCTCACAATTCATAGAGGAGAATGAGAACCCTCTGAAATGAAGAGGGGGGAAAAATCACCATTTCTAGTCCTTTTGAGAACGTTTACAAGTTAACATGTAAAATTCATACACAGGAACATAATGAGTGGTACAATGCTTTAACCCTGGAAATTGATAAGATTCTCAAATGGACAGAAAAACAGGTACTTGGTATAAAATTTTATGTCCCCAAAATTGTCTCTATATCCTAGTCTTCTTCCCCCTGGGGGAGTTGAAAGGCATGGTTCATTCTGGAGCTGCCACGTACAGTTGTGCAAGCTGTTCACTGCACAAAGGCACGAAGCTGAGGGCATGAGTGAGGCAGAGGGAGCTGAAGTCCATCTCTGGCTCTTTTCACCATAAGTGCCCTGTGTTGGGCTGATCTGTCCAGGAGGCATCTTTTTCTAATTTGCACAAGGAGCCATGTGGGCTAGCACTGCCTTGGTTTATTCCCTAAGAGGAAACAGAGGCAGCAAGCTATGCCAGTGGTCCTCCAATTTTAGTCCAGGTTGAAATCACCTGGAGAGCTTGTTCAACCACAGATTTCTGGGCCCCACCTCAGAGTTTCTGATCCAGTGGGTCTGGGGTGAGGCCCCCAAATTTGCATTTCTAACAAGGTTCCAGGTGACAAGTGGATCCACATTTTGCAAACCACTGCTCTACATGATGGAGGGTGTGCTGTCCGAGACAGTGCTGTCCACATGGAAGTGTCGAGGCCACAGATGCTCAGGGCTCGCAAACACACGGGGTGTTGGAAAAGACCAGTGGCATGCGAGCCCACAGCCTGAAATCTTGGGAGAGTGGAAGACAAGAGGTCGGAAGGAAAGACAAGCTCTGAAGGACCCAGCAGGAAGGAGAGACCGAGGCGAGCCCAGAGGAGGCAGGGAGACAGTTTCCCACCCGCAGGCGGGCGGGAGGGCCGCCCCCCACCTTGCTTTGTGCCACCTCATCTCTCGGCACAGACTGAGCTCTCCTCTCTTCCTTGAGCCTCTCTCTCTTTTTCCTCAGGCTTCGCCCACGACTGAAGCGCAAGACCTGAAGGAGGCAAGAGGCATCGTTACAAACTACTGGTGTGTGCAGACCTGACAAGAGCCACCAGCCGAGCTGTGGAGACCACGTCAAACAAGTGCCTCTGGACCACCTGCTATGTCCTCTACACCCTGTGCTGGGCACTTAGGGTCCCAGAGATGCAAGGACATCATTCCTGACCTTGAGGAGCTCACAGTCTACAACAACATTAACAGGCACCTAGTGCTGGGCCAGGGCCGCCATGTAGGTGTGAGCAGGTTGTGCACTGCTCAACTCCAGGGAGCACCACTCACATAGCCCAGGACAGGAACGGCGTCCCCTGGAGTTGTGCAATGCGGCAGCCCTATGCCAGGCACAGTCTGTCTTGGGATACAGGGCCTGATCTAGCCTATCAGACTTCCTTCTTGGCTGAATTGTATCCAAGTTTATTCAAATAGAACTTTCATTCAAATATCACTGAGATGCAGCTGTGAGCCATAGTACCAGCCATGGGGCTGGAGTCTCTTCCCCTAGAAGAAGCCTTTGGTCAGCCCCTTCAAGTGCAGAGACATGGAAGGGACACAAGCGTACAATGTGGGACCCTGCAGACTGAAGCCTAGCAGCAAGCTGGAGATCTTCAAGCAAGTTATTTGACCTCTCTGTGCTCTGGCCTCTCAAACATGAGAACAGGGAGCTGCTGGTATTAACCAAGACAAAGTAGGTAGCAGGCACACCTGGTCCATCGGTCCCTGTCAGGTGTCTTCCACCTGCCTGGGGGCCTTAGAGTCACTTAGTTGGCAGAAAGGCTTCTAAGCGAACACAGAACACAGGTCTTTGAGCTGGTGGAAACCTTCAGTCTCTGGCTCAGCCCGACACCCTTTTCCTCCAGACTCCCTACTCCTAGTTCCAGGGTTCACTCCCTTTAAAAAACCAAAGGAGGTCCAGAAGTCGGAAGCACTTTCAAGGTCACACTCTTTCTGCAATAAAACAGTATTTTATTGTCTTATAGACAGACAAGTGTTCTCTGAAATTCAGCCTAGTGATTTTCATCTCAAGGTCAGACTTTCTTGTGTTCATTAAATTGAAGTGACACATTATAGGACAAAAAAAAAAACTACCCTCAACAGGCAGTGGGTACCACCTAAATGGAAAATAAATGCCTGCAGCTGAACAAACTTTTTAAATTATATTCTCATCCCCTGAAAGCCAGCAGGTCTAAAAGTGTTCAGGGATCCCTGTGTCCATGAGGTTAAGATCATTTTCATAATATTACAACATTGGCATTTTTCACGCTCATTCTCTCATGAGTGTACTGTGGTGTTTGCCAGAAGCTATGTAAGTGATATTACAATAGATCACATGCAGAAATAAAAGATGGCAGAATTCTGATCTAAGTCAGACAATAAGATGTGCAAAAAATGTTCAACAATTCTATTCTTCTCAGTTTGTTTTGAAAAGTATTCTTTTGCAAAATGATGCTATTTATGTTATTACAAAATGGATTTACTTTCCAATGATAAAGTATTTAATATTTCTCAACTTTATTTTCAATTGGTAACTACTGATAGATATAAACTCATGTACATAAAGTTCATTATGGGCCTCCATAACATTGAAGAAAAGTTAAAGGGTCTTTAGACAGAAAAGGTCTGAGAACCAGTGTCCTAAGCTAAATTTAGACTCAGTAGGAAGTCGAGTCAGATGAAAAGAAGCAACTAGTGCCCACTGCTCATCTGCTTTACGGACACTTACAACAGGACACAGCTCCAGAATCAGCCTAAAAGTCACTTTCCGAAGCATCTGTGAACCACATCAACCAAAAATGAGGAGTAACATTCAGTTCACCAAACACAAAACAATCAGAAAAATTCCCTCCACTGACCACATTATTAGCCAGTGACAACTCTGCATGGCTCACAGCCTTTCTCAGAGAACTATACCCACCACACTGATCATCAGTCTTCTCCACCTCACAGAAATCAGGGAATATTAATCTTAAGGTCTTGGAAGGAAATACCCTCTTAGTACTGCTGTGAACCATCAAAATCCATGATCAACTAAGGTGCCGGGACAAGGGAATTTCTCATTTTGGATAAGACAAACACTGAAGCCATTTCCATAACTACAGATCAACAGACTAGTATGCATACAATTTTATGCATATTTCAAAGCTTTTACTTTGCATTGAAAAATAAGTGTTAGTACATACAATTATGTAAAAGAAAAGAAAAAACTTAAAAAAAATGTTCTATTTATTTGCTATTCAGTATGGGTGTGGAAAATCTTGCTTAAGCCTTTTTTAAAAAAATATTTATTTATTTGGCTGCACTGGGTCTTAGTTGTGGCATGTGGGATCTAGTTTCCTGACCAGGGATCAAACCCGGGCCCCCTGCAATGAGAGCGCGGGGTCTTAGCCACTGGATCACCAGGGAAGTCCCAAGCCATTTTTTTAAATGGTAAAGGCTAAAGGAGAACCCATACAGGAAAATAGTTCACAAGTGAGCTTTATCCCTGGGAATCCAGATCCTTGGGCTCTAGAAGATAAGTGACAGGCAGGTTAAAGGCACATCAGTCCTTGTGTGCCAGGGGGATCCTCCACCCCACAAGACTTGATGGTCTTCATATGGCTGAGCACAGGGCTGGCTGTCCCTCAAACTACCAGACTCTGAAACGCCAGGTAGCTGCAATGGATTCTGACACTTATACAGCACCCTGTCCTTTTTGATCCAGGAAAGGCTAGCATTTTTCTATCAGGATTCCGGAGGTGATTCTGCTGAGAAATTGTTTGCAAACAGCTAGACAGAGGTGGAGCCTTTTTCTGAAGGAGCATCCGACTCACACCTTTCAGGGGCTCTGTGCATCTCCAGAGCCCACTGAAAAGGACTTACTCCATGGGCAAGAGGGTGATTGATTCTGCAAGAGATAAAATCTTAACTACTTCCAGAAACTGCTAGTTACATCAGGCATGTTTTTAATACATAGATGGAATCAAGGCCACCCAGAACCTGAGTTGGCTGGGCCTGGGCAGCACCTGGGGTCTAGGCTATCCCTTTGGCTCCCCAAGACTTTGCCTTCTTTCAGCATTAGCCAGAATAAGGTGGAAACCAATCACTGTTTGCTATAAAGGAAAAAAGTAGCTCCAATTTGGAAATAACCAAAATGTCTAACATTAAGGAAATGGTTTAATACTAGTCAGCAACCAGAAAAGAATCTTATGCTTCCATTATGATAAATAATTGTGAAGACCGCAGAACAGTTTCCTATCATAGATAGGATAAAAGGCAGAATACAAAGGGGGATATACATAATAGGCACAGCTATATAAACATTATGTATCTGTGGAAGGTAATATAAACAAAGCTATTTCAGGGTGCTGAAATCATAAATTAATAATCATAAATTATTAGCTTATAAATTATCATGATTAAATTTTTGACTTAGACCGTTTCAACCTTAAATATCAGTCATCTATTAAAATTGAATGATGGCCAATATACCATCATGCAATATTTAATTAAAAGGAGTACAACGGTACTGTACTCAATTGCCTCTAGTGGACATATACAGCTGCCCAGACAATGCCCATTCCCACCTTTCTCTGGGAAATACCTCTTCTAACCACGTGGTCAAACAGACGCCACCATCTCCCTAAAGCACCTCTGTCCCACTTGTTCTGGGCATCTGCCCCAAGCTCCCAATCACGACCTTCTCCTATTATGTTTTATTGTTTTCATTTTTTGGCTGCGCTGCCCACCCTATGGGATCTTTGTTCCCCTACCAAGGATCAAACCCACGTGCCCTGCATTGGAAGCACAGAGTCTTAACCACTGGAACGCCAAGGGAGTCTCTCCTACAGCGTTTTAAACTGGTACTTCTCCCTGGCTGGGAAATTACGATCCAGGAAACTGGTTGTGACAATGATCCAGCCAAAGAGAGGAAACGATGCCCGTGTATGAGATCAGCCTGCTGGGCCTGAAGTCTCTGGTTCCAGTTTCCTGGAGGCTCACGTGGATTCCTACTTTTCCCACTACCTGGCTCAGGAAACCCATCAGTCCCTTACATAAGGTGGTTTGAACTGGCTTCAGCAGATCGCAACCCGAGGAATCCCAACAACTCTGCAGACCCCGCATAATCAATACAAGGGAAAATGCAGCAGATCCTACCTGGGGCGCTTTAGTGAGCAGGAGAGCAACTTCCGGATTATTGTGGTAGCGGGCAGTCTCCAGCGGAGTCCGGCCTGCCTAAGGAAAGGCACAGGGAGGACCAGTGAGGATGGGACTCCAGCCGGGACAGCTCTCCGGGGGCTGGCAACCCCACACCGGGTCACATGAGCACCTACACGTGACCAGTGAAACACAACTGTGCATGTGACACAGCCCTGCTCTTGAGCCTCACCTTAAATAGGTGAGCCCAGTCACACCTTCAGAAGGTGGTGGTGGTGTTTAATCTCTAAATCGTGTCTGACTCTCTTTTCCGACCCCGGCCAGGCTCCTCTCTCCATGGGATTCTCCAGGCAAAAATACTGGAATGTGATGCCATTCCCTCCTCCAGGGAATCTTCTCAATCCAGGGACTGAACCCGCATCTCCTGCACTGGCAGGTGGAAAGAGTTAGACACACTTAGTGACTAAAAACCACCAGTCACACCTGAGGGAAGTGCTGACACAGTGAGCAGTAAGTGAGTAGGAGACAAAGGTCGAGGGGTCTGCTCACCCAGGTAGGCTTCCTGGAAAAGAGATGAGGGAGGTTTAAAAAAAAAAAAACACAGACTAGGCGAAGATGGAACATCTCAGCTGAGGAAACAGATTCATAAAACTCTAGCCAGGTGATAAATTTTCCCTGGAGAACAATGGAAAAGACTCTTGCAAGGGGAGATCAGGGCCTGGCCACAGAGACTCAAGAACTGGATTGTGAAAAACGAGAAGCTATGGCCGTAACACAGGCTCTAGGGAGACTAAGCCCCAAACCAGGAGTTAATAAGAGTTGGATTCAGAGGAAGGGAAAGGTGCTCAAGGTCTCATGGGAGAGATACCGCCCCATCAAGGTACTAGGGCTGGGAGCCCAGGGGAGGACTAGATACAGAAGCCTTTCACCAGCTTCAATACCCCAACTCCCCAGACAACTGTTCTGCCCCCAGAGCCCCTCTTCCCCCACAGCCCCGAGGCTGTGCAGTTTCAGGAGCACAGACACCACGGGCCAACCTTGATAAAGAGAGGGTGTCTGAGCTGGTACCTGCTATAGGATGAGACAGACAGACAAGGAGAGGGGAAGGTGAAGGCAGAGGCAGAGAGGGAAGGAGGAAAATATTGAGAGGAGGAACAGATGATTTTGGAGAGAGATGAATCAGAGCTTTGAGGAAGACTGACCTGATGGCCATTTTTCTGAGGACCACATCTGTTTAGAAGGCCTGGAAGTCACTTCCGGTAACATCTACTTGCCAGTTTACTTAGAAACCCTTTTCATGTCAGGACGTGCTCGGGAATTGTCTGAAGATGGGCCCTTGGGGTTAGTAACTCACGGGGCAGTTGAGAGCAGGGGTCCCCTCGAGTCCACACCCTCGGGCCCCAGGGGTTGTGGGGTCAGCACGCTACAGCTCTTCCAGAGCGAGGCTGGGCGAGGCTGTGTGCTGAGTTCACAGGGGGTGAGGCGGCCACAGCACACCCTGACCCGAAAGGGGTGGGAACGGCTTTAGAAACCTTGGCTGCAACTCCACTTACATTATTGACGATGGTCCCATCTGCTCCGGCTTCCAGCAAGATTTTAACCACCTTCTTGTGATTTAGGGCAGCGGCAATATGAAGTGCCGTGTCTCCAGCCTGGAATCCATCAGAAGAAAGCCCGCTAAACCCCATGGGATCGTGGCTCACAGCCCTCCAGCTTTTTATCCCATGGCTTGGTGGTGGCTTTTCAAAGTTAAACTAAAATTTGCTTTAGACTGACAAGCGGCTCTTTGCTAAAGTATTATGTCATTCTTTTTATTATTTCTTAAAAATATTTCTTTTAACTCACACTTTATTTTTTAAATTATTTTATTGAAATATAATTGATTTATAATGTATTAATTTCTACTATGTAGCAATGTAATTCAGTTATATATATTTTTTATGTCCTTTTCCATTATGGTTTATCACAGGATATTGAATATAGTTCCCTGTGCTATAGAGTAGGATCCTGTTGCTTAAGTGTGATTCTTTTTTAAAAGATCTTGGGAACTGAATGAACTACGCACAAATACCACATTCCTTTCTGAGTGAGATGCCAGAAATCACAGGAAAGGATTAAGTGCAGGGGGGCCAAGCAACGCTGGGCCTGGGATGTTGGGAATGGTAGGCCCTGACCTTACACAGAAGCAGGATCTCAGCCATGCATTTTAAATATTTCTTTTAACTCACACTTTTTAACATTTTGACTTTAAAAGGTAGCTCTGGACCCTGTCTGTCTGCCTTGGCAGGGGATGGGCAGAGAACCCCTTGGTTTCTGAGCTAGAATGAGCAAGAGCTTCTAAGGTAACTACTTCTGCAGGCCCCAGAGTAATAGCCCAGCCCTGCAGCCACCCTTAGGGATGTGAAAGGCCCACTGGGATCATCCTACAGGCCAGGGAGTTTTCTGTTTGGGTGGAGTCACTGAAGA
The DNA here is from genome assembly GCF_054371585.1 of Giraffa tippelskirchi. Taxonomy (NCBI): domain Eukaryota; kingdom Metazoa; phylum Chordata; class Mammalia; order Artiodactyla; family Giraffidae; genus Giraffa; species Giraffa tippelskirchi. The sequence goes on from NC_137283.1 coordinate 125,936,895, forward strand.
TAGCATTCATTTAACACCAGCTGTTTTCAACTTCTTACCAAATTTAGCCAATAATTTATTTTTAACAAAAAGCCTTTCAGACAATCAAAGGAGAATATGAACAGATGCAGCTTGGTGGGCCAATTCCAAATGCAAATGTTGGTTTTAATTACCAAACCAGATGACATAAATAAGTCAGACGCATACAGAAGTGAAATCACTCATTCATTCATTCCTGGCAGGTGATCAAGTATGAAAATCCAGCCATCCTTGGGTCTCCTTCCCTGGTGAGTAGACAGGGAAAGTGTTCATTTCATTCCTGAGTCACCTAGTTGTATGTTAGGGGTTTTGGACCTGCGGTTTCTAGTCTCTGCTGCTCACTGGAATCAGCTGGGAAGCTTTATCAACTACTGACGCCGGGGTCCCACCCAGACATTGACTTAATTGGTCTGAAGCACAGATAGGGCATGATGATTTTTCAAAGCTCCCAGGTGATTGAAATGTGCCTCCCAGGTTGAGAAGCACTGGTTGGTGAGGGCTGTGTTGAGATAATCCGATAAACTAGAATCCCGGGGAGACTGTAGAATGACAGACTTTAGTTATTAGGTCAGTGGTTCTCAATCCTGTCTGCACACTCAAGCATGGGATTTTCCAGGCAAGAATACTGGAGTGGGTTGCCATTTCATTCTCCAAGGGAACTTCCCAACCCAGGGATTGAACCCTGGTCTCCTATATTGCAGGAAGTCTCCTGCACTACAGGCAGATTCTTTACTGACTGAGTCACCAGGGAAGCCCACACTTAGACCAGGAGCTTTTAAAAAATACTGTTTCCTGGACCTCACCCCCAGATGTTCTGGTCATTTACATTGGGGTGGGATTCAGGAATGGTATATTTTAATTACCTTTTGATTCTAATATGAAGCCAGGGTCAGTAATCACCATTATAGGGCATTTTTAATCTGAATCATCTAATTTTTTAAATTTCAGATTTATGTACCCAAACTCAGAAAAGCCAAACAATGCATCAGTTAGGTATAGGTTTCAATAAATAACAAGACAACTTTTAAAAATCCAAATGACTATTGAAAAATCACATTGCCCCAGAACACTATAATAACCACAGCTTTATTTCAAAACTCCACTACACGGTGTAGATACTGACCATGCACCGAACTTTTAGAGAAACGAGAGACTCCATCAGCTCACATAAAGGTGGCGGTGCAAGGAACAGAACTCAGGAATCATGACACCGAAAGCCCTTGCTTCCTTACCAAGCCATTCTTCCTTGTGGGTTTCATTTTTAAAAATCACACTAATAACAAAACCCACCCCCAGGATTTCCAAAAATGTTCACTATGCACATGTGATAGGCACTGGAATGACAGAGCATGCTTTCTCCAGGACGCCAGATAAACCAGGGCCACAGGAAATCTATGGTTCCTTCAAAGGCCAGCACTGGCCGAGTCCCATACAGGGAGAAGGCACCTAGAAACCTCTGTCCCCGCTGGTGCTAACACACCTGCCGGTGAACCATGGGGCGAACACATGCACTGACCTGGTTCTTTTCATGGACAGAACAGAAAGCACTGAGGAGGAGCTTAATGATGGACAAGTGATTATAGCGTGCAGCAACGTGCAAACAGGTGTCGCCTGCCTGCGGACAGAAATCAAACTCTAAGCATGGTCTGAGTGGTTACAAAACAAAACAGAAAATTAAAAGAAAACTATCATTTCAAAGCTAGCAGACTAGCATATACTCCTCACAGGGTAACGGCCTGAATGACAAGCATCTCCTTTATCATAGGTGCTCACTCCACGACTTGCAGCCCTTTTCTGTGTGCGCTCTCTTTCCCACCACGCAGACTCTGTCTCCGCTTTCAGGTCCTGGATGCCTGCTGCTCAAGAGACCTTCGCCAAAACTAAGAGAGGCTCTGTCTAGCAGGCACTTACTAAGACTCCACTGACCCCTGCCTCTCCTACAACCCAAAGGCTCTGGATTACACTGCCTAAGACCGATAGCATCGCTTTGGAAATGAGACTTTCCCCATCATAGATCCATCATGGCTGAATGGACTAGGAAAGTGGGATGAGTTGCTGGATTTTAAGATTACGTGCTCTAAAAAATTCAAGTGCATCCCATTCTAGTAGTACCCCAGGATCTCATGGGGAGCAGTGCAGTCTAGGAAGCTGATGAGGAAGCAATCCCTGGGCATAAAAAAGGACATTCAGAAAAACTCAAGAGCAGGGCTTTCTTTAGTGGTCGCAGGCCAAACTGCTCCCAGAGAGAAAACAAGAGAACTGGAGACAATGTCGTGAAGTTTTGCGGTGCTCCCCTGACTTCTCATTTGAGCTCTAGTTCTGTCTAGAGATGGTGACACTTCAGCACAACCTTCTCCTCCGGACTAAGAAGGAACCAAGCTCAAAGCTGAAGTTCAGAGCATTCTCAGGACCACTTTAGATGAGCCTGCCCCCAATCAGGGAACCCCAGGTAAAAGCCCATTTTTTTTTTTGGCCACGGTGCATGGCATGTAGGACTTGGTTCCCCGACCAGGGATCAAACCCGTGCCCCTTGCAGTGGAAGCACAGAGTCCTAACCACTGGACCACCAGGGAAGTTGCCTGGCCAAAGTCATTTTTGAAGAAGCCTCAGATTCTCTTGCCATGTGGCATGGGCTTCATGAAGGAAATGCAGCATCCATGGAGGGAAGGGGGATGCCCGTGGGACCTTTCAGGTCAGGAACCTCCAAGAACTACTGATCATCGGCTCATCCCAAGGATGGCTCAGTGACAGATTTGTAGATGCTGGGCACAGAGCATCAGACAGCCTCCCCAGTACAGCATCAGCCGGTATTTACTAAGAGTACAACACTGTGTGGGCGGAGGCTTCCTGAAAACTGAAATGAGTAATTATTCATTCTTAGACCCACTTGATAGACACCTACTGTACAAAATGATAAAACAGACTGAGAGGCTGAGGAGCAAGGGGCAAGCATGGGAGAAAAATCAATGTTTCCTAGTGTTGATTCCTCTTCCCATTCCCCTAATGCAGAGGTCCCCAGTCTCTGGGCCACGGACTGGTACCTCTTGTCAGATCACCGGTGGCATTAAAGTTCACAATAAACGTAATGCACTTGAATCATCCCGAAACCATCCCCCAACCCTGCCCCCATCCGTGAAAAAATTGTCTTCCATGAAACCCGTCCCTTGAGTCAAAACGACTGGGGACTGCTGCAAAAGGATCCTTTAGGAATTAGCAACAAATGAATACTTTGATAGTCCCCAAACCCCTTTTATTAACAAATTTTCATTTTCTACACGTGAATACTCCAGTATGCTTTCATACTAGAGGCAACAGAAGAGAGTGCAAGAGATGCTATTTTTGTTCACCCACGTTATTTTTGAGGTCGGCGCGGGAGCCGCCCAGCAGAAGGACGCGGGTACTCTGGGCATGGCTGTTCTGGCAGGCCAGATGCAGAGCCGTGTTCCCCGCCTGGGAGAGAGGCAAACAGAGGAGGGCACATGTTAGCAACACCTCCTGCAGACCGGGCACGCTTGCAGGGGGCCAAGACTTACAGGAGAGTCACTGTTCACACTCTCTGCTTTCTGCTCGGTGGATCCAGCTGGGGTGCTTCAGAGGCAAGAACACGTAACTGGTAATCCACACCAGCAGAAGTCACATGGGTCATAAAACCTTGGTTCCAAACCCTGGCTTTGCCACTTACTGCTTGCAAGCTACTGGGGAATGCTCTTAATAAGCGCCACCATGAATTCCTCACCTGTAAAGTGGAGCATGACCCCTATGTGCTGAGACAGTGAGGGTTGATTCGGAGTGCTCAGGAGACCATCTTCTTCATGGCAGAGTACCAGGCACATGCACAAGGCTGTTCCTCTTAGTTATAAGAGGAGCAAGGAACAGCTGTGTACAGCCTACCAATGGAGGTAAAACAGGCCAATTCCGGCAGGCTACAGTAACAGATTTAATTTGCAAGCCTCTTCCAAATCTTGAGTTTTTCTTGAAACATCAAAATTTAAACTAGGGCAAGGTCCCCACACGACAGGCAATACAACTGCATCTATCACTTTCCATACAGATAGAGACCCTCTTGCTTTTGGGAGTCTACCTTCAAGGTCAAACGGCAACCAAAGGTCAGGATCACATACACAGCAATCTTGCAGAAAGACTTCATTGACAAGAAGAGAACTTTCTGAAACTAAGGGAATAAGGCCTGCAAGGCTGCTGATAACCCCTAGGAAAGTGACAAGAAAAGCAGGCAACAGGCTTCGGTGCAAGGATTCGGGAGATTAAACACACAAGCTCCGTGTTTGTTCTGCTGAGTGTAAAAGCTGGGTCAGGACTGCAGTTGTGGGCTCAGAGCTGTCAGCCTGTTTATGGCTTTTCCCCGGCCTGGCTCACTCCTCTCTGGATCACACGGCACTGTCTGCCCAGACTCAAGGATGGTTTATATTCCTTACCTTTGAAAAGAGGAATGAGTTTTTAAAAACAGAGGAAAGCTGTGTTGCTGCAGGGCCACTTATCATCCTTCTCATGACATTAGCTCTAACCAGCCTGGGCAGGGTCTTTCTTTCTTGCTGCTACCTCCAGGAACCTGATGAGTTCTGAGCCTGAGAGTTGAGTGAGCTTGTTGGTTATCAAGCCTTGGCTGCAGGTTGGACTCCACTGGGGGATCGTTTCAACAAACCAGTGCACAGATGCAACGCAATGTCCCTGCCCCAGGGGGTGGGGCCAGGCTGTTCATGTGTAGGTGCTGAAAGGTCTGCTTTCTGGGAACCCCTTCCCTAACTCTAGGCCAAACCAGGACAGCTGGTCACCCCAGGCCTAGTCATCATGTGGGTTTGGTTTTCTCCCCTCTTCTTTCCCCTGCTTTTTTAAAAAACTTTCCCAGGAGATTTTAAAGTGCAGCCAAATAGAGAAGCACTGCTAGCTTAGTCCTCCGAAACAAAGGGTCTGCCCACATTTTAAACACTCCATTCCCTGGCAGGGCTCAGGGCTTGGGGTTCAGCTTAGTGTAATTCTCAGTGCATAGACAAGGTTTTCCCAAAGCTGTTGGCTTCCTGGGAGTCACTTAAATATATGTTGAAAAAAAATAAGTGAAATAAAAGAAATTTGATGGCTGTACAAATATAACAAAATTTACTTTGTCAATAAGAAAATATCGATCATGCTGAAAAGCATTTGGAGGAAGAAAAACGAAAAAACATGGGTTAGAATACAGATTATGGTACATCCACACAGTGGAACACTACCCAGTGATCAAAAGGAATGCACTAATCATACATGTAATAACATGGAAGGCTCTCACAACCACAAGGTAAAATGAAAGTAGACACAAAAGGCTGCAAAGTCAAACCTGAAATTTAAAGAACTGTGACCTGCTGTATAAATAGCAGGCATTTTCCCCACCCTGAAATGAGTACTGATTTCCAGAGGGGCTGCTGTTCTTGGCTGAGCAAGGACCTTTCTTATGCGATGGAATATTATCCAACCTTTAAAAAGAAAGAAATCCTGTCATTTGCAACAACATAGATGTACCTAGGGGTGATACACCAAGTGAAATAAGTTAGACAGAAAGACAAATACTCTATGATCTCATTTCTATGTGGAATCTGGGGAAAAAAAAAAGGACTTGTAGAAAGAGAGTAGAAAAGTGGCTGCCAGAAGCTGGGGTGAGGGATGGGGGGATACAGAGAGGTTGGTAAAAGGGTATAAACTTCCAGCTATAAGATGAACAAGGCCTGCAGATCTAACGTGTAACATGGGGACTACAGCTAATAACACTGTATTGTATAATTGAAATTTGCTAATTGTAGAACTTAAATGTTCTCTCACACATACACAAAAAGGTAAATAAATGGGGGTGATTGATGTGTTCACTAACCCTTGGGAGCTATCAAATCATCATATTGTAGACTTTAAATATCTTATAATTTTATTTGTGGGAAAAAAGAAAGAGAAGGACCTTCTAGAGGCTTCCTAGAGATTGCGGCTGGTGAGCATGTAAGTCCCTCTCTGGGGATGACACCTCACCTATGCTGCTCTATCTAGAGAGAGAACTCGTGGCTCCCTGCACAGTTTGGAAGGGCCCTGCAGGGGGCAGGTGGCAGTGTGGTGAAGGGGACCCACCCAGGCTAGTTCACAGCCCTAACTGTGTCACAAACAAATCACATGTCTTATAAGACTCTACCGGCTCGCAGCTGAGGCCTCCCTGTCCGTTAATTGGGAACCACCTATTTGGAGTTGGTATAAACTTACCAACTCCTGTTCCAGGCCATGTCCCACCTGAAAGAAATGGAGAGCCACTAGCCCTCCAGGCAGTGAGCCAGCCTTTTACTGGTGATGCCACACTGCAGGGACGGCTGCTTCCCTGAAGCCCTCGGCCCATGAGGGAACCACGGGAAAACATCTCACCAGTCAGCACAGCATCGAGCTGTGTGCAGTTCCAGGAGCTGGAGAAACCTGGCCACCCAATGGGCAGGTCCCCACCCTGAGGGTCAATGGGCAGAAAAGAAACCGGATGTCCCTAAGGGAGGGGGTGAAGGAAGAGATGGTGGGCCCACCCTGCAAGCCCGGGGGGCACACGCCAAAATCGCCCAGAGATGACAACAGAGGTTGAGGCCGCTCTGGGGAGGCCCAAGACAGTGACAGGTGAGGAGCTTTCTGGAAAGTTCCTGAGGAGAGGAGGAGTAGGATGAGAAGGGACAAGACAGGTCAGAGTCTGTGTGAGGCTTTTGGGCTGATCCAGGGACATGGCAGGGAAAGACAGGGAGGGAGGAGGAGAGTGACAGAGGACAGCAAGGGAGAGGAGATGCTGTGGTCTTCTGTCCCCGCAGGACGGGGCTGGCTCCCGTGATCACACTCTCAGGGACCTACGGGAAAGCAGGGGGAGCCGCAGCCCTCACAGGAGCGCTCCAGGAGCTCCAAGCTTTCAACTGCACCAGGTTCCAAGCCCTAGTTCTGCTCGGTGAGAGGAGGCTCCCTTAAAGAAGGCGGGCTGGGCCGTCCTCACTGTGACCAAGGGGGTCTCACATCTGCCGGACCTCACCTTGTTCTTGGCAAGCACGTTGGCTCCGGCTTTAACGAGCAGCTTGGCCGACTGGCTGAAACCGTGCCAGGATGCTTCGTGCAGGGCCGTGTTCCCGTCCTGGGGGACACACAGGAGAGAAAGCCCCGTCACCCAAGCCTGATCCATCTGCTCCCCGTCAGCACAGCACAGGTTATTTTAAGGCCCACCCAGGGGCCTCTCTTGGCTGGGGTTTCTCACCTAAACCACAGAACCCAAGGAGTGATCTGAGTGGCCAGTTTCTTCCTTCTCCCAGAAATGGTACCTAACAAGTACCACTCCAGATGCGTTCTAGCTTTTTGATGCACAGTGGATGACTTAAGGCATTAGGGCTTAAGTCTCTCTGGGAACTGGGGTGGTGAGAAAGGCTCCTACACACCATTCATGCTGAACAGAAAGCTGCATCGGGAAGTGTAGTGTCCCTCCCTCACCCACCTACACCGCCCCAGGGGCTGCCCTGCTCCACTCCTGGCCCCAGAGAGAACCCTGCAAAGATCAGGCAGATGGAGAGTCCAGCTTCAGAAGCTCCAGGGTCCCACGGGCGGACAAGTAGATTCCTACAGCTCTTTTTTCTCTCTCCAAATCTGATCTCTCCCAGTTTAATCCAGAAGCCTCAGGGCCCCAAACAAATGAGCAGGCACTGAGGACAGTGACTTGTAAATACGATAAAAAAAAAACAATAGGCAGTGATTTGTAAATATGGTAAACAGGTGTCTTCCATAGGTGACTTTTAAATAAAAATCAACCAATTCCACAGGTCTTGTGTTTGCTTAACTTACTATTAAAAAAAGAAACATCAAGTGCAATGAATTGAGTGGGGTGGGACCTGGAGATAGGGTGAGGGAAAGGGAAGCACAGAGAAGAGGTAGAAATGCCAGTCTGGGGGCTTCCACTCAGACTCTCTGGATGTGGGGTCCCCCCATCCAGGCCTCCGCAGCTCATTACTTCCGGGCTTTTTTTTTTCACTGTTTATATTTCTGTGGTTGTTCACTGCTGCCACAGAAAAGAGGGAAGGGCTTTTTGAAATGTTCAGTTTGCTGGGAGATCAGATACTCTTTCAGAGGAACTCCGGGCTGATTTCCTCATGTTGAATCATGAGCGATAAGACTCAGGAATGACGACGTTTCACGCAATAGGAAATCCCCAGAGCGAGTTCTCAGGCTGACGCATTCCCCCCTTCCCTGCTCACCTTGTCCTGTCGGTCCAGAGCACAGCCCTCCTGGATGAGTGCCGCAATGACCTCGGTGTTCCCCACCACCGTGGCCCGGTGCAAGGCGGTCTGGTCCCCCTGCAGGCGGTGGGAAGGCAGGGACGGCGGTCAGCACTCTCCCCTGCTTCACCGTTCAGGAAGGACATTATCCTCAGTCACCGAGGGCCACCTGGGCTCAGTGGTCTAGTCAACAGATAGTGCATGCCGGGAAGAATGACTATGTTCACAAACTCAGTGGTAACCTTGAGCCAATCGCAGAGCAACCCTGGGCCACAGAGCTGACCTCTGGATGAGAGTCAGGCTCTTACCCGCCACCCCAGGGGATGGCAACGGGACTGTCACAACTGTGATGAGCGGGTCTGAAGGTCAGACTGTGGGCTGTGCAAGGTAACCAACAATGCCTGGAATCTTTACTCTCTGCTGAGTCCTCTCATTCCCCAGGGTCAGAGGACTCACTAGCCTACTCTGTCACTCAGCAGCACTCAGGACCAGAGAGTGGGTGGACTCCTTCTTGATTGACTGGCCCTGGCCTAGAGCAAACAATGCAGGGGATATGTCAGGACATCTGAGGATGGACTCGGGGACTCAGGCTGTCACTGCACATCTCTAAGACTCTTCAAACATCGCATGACAGCATCCTCACTGTTAGGGCTTGCATCTGACCCCTTTCTCTGTGATCAGATTCCTGGGATGGCCAGCCTTCTCTTTCTCTGTCAGAGTGCCAAAGGGAAGTTGACTTCCCCTAATTGCAGTTGAGAGAAGGACTAACATCCTAGAGGTAAGACAGTGAAGTCTGTAGCAAGAGATAGTTCTGAAGTCTCTGAGAACACATGTTATCTCTGACAGGCTCTCAGGAAATCAAGTCCAGCCTGGGGTGTAAGCTTGAATGGGGAGATGCGTGAACGGTGTGGAAAATTCCTGGTAGGACAGAAGGGGAGCAGGGCAAGGGGGTCAGGAGATGTGCTCTGTGCAAGCCTTGGAGGACACCTGTCACCTCGCTGGACTTCAAGTTCTTCCTCTGTGAAAGGAGGCAAGTCCCTTCCTCTCCTTTGTCTATGATCTGGGTGGCAAGAGTTTTGCATAAACAATTTTCTGGTGGAACCTAGGAGGGGCAAAAGACAAGCCCCGGGGTACTCCTGCTCCTTGGCCCAAGAGAGGAGAGACCAACTAGAACACGGAGAACATGGAGGCTTTTTAAAGAGGGCTGCACTGCTACCTATAAATAGCCTTCATCAAACACTGATTCTACTTATATCCCTGGGATCTGTAACAAATGACCATCCACTTTAAAAGCACTTAATCGAAAAAAGTTCCAGAGACAGACCGTGGTGATGTTTGCATAACAATGCGAAGGTACTTAATGCCAAAGAACTGTGCCCTTAAAAATGGTTAAAATGGTCAATTTTATGTATAGTTCATCACAATAAAAAGCACTTAATCCTACTTAAAAACCAAATTCACATTCCTAAAACTTAAAAAAAAAAAATTCCCTTTAAAAATTCATGAGGGGAAATAATGTTTATTTTCTTCTTTAAACTTTTTAATTCTTTCCAATTTTTTACATATATAATTTCTACCATCAAAAAACTTCTATTTATTAAATGTCTAAGCTGTACTGATATACCAGGAATGGGGTGGGACTGTCCATGTCTCAGAAGCTTTCCTCTTCATTCTGTAGAATCTAAGAGATTTCTTCCTAGATGGGTCAGGAGGGTAGAGGTAACCGTGACCATGATTCCATCCACTGTCCGCGCCTTCTGTCACCAACCCTCCCCTCAGCATCCGATGCTATGATTCCCATTACAAAGTAGGTTTAGCCTTGCTTTTCTTCTCACTCACCTTTCCAAGACCCCTTACTCAAAGAGGACCCTTTCTATGTGCCATGTCATCAAAAGAACATGGCCACTGGGTCAGTGGTTACAGGAGGTGAGCAAAGCCATTATACATCCTCTTCAAACAACTTAGGAAGTGTTTCCAGATGAGGTGTACTTGAGGCCCAAACAGATAATCATGAAAAACTGCCAGGTCTCAATTTTTTAAAAAAATTAATTAATTTGGGGGGCAGTGCTGAGTCTGCTGTTGCGAGGGCTTTTCGCTAGTTATGGCATGCAGGCTTCAGTAGCTGCAACTCCCAGGCTCCAGAGCACAGGCTAATAGTAGTGGCACGTGGGCTCAGTTGCTCCACGGCATGTGGGATCTTCCTGGACCAGGGATCGAATCTGTGTCTCCTGTACTGGCAGGTAGATTCTTTACCACTGAGCCACCAGGAAAGCCCCAGTCTCAATTTTTGAAAACTTCTGTAAGAATCTTCAAGACTGCCTGTTTCCCCATCAGCATCATGATGGGTTTTCCCAAAATGGACCTCAAGTGTAATTTATTGTTACTGACCTGATGAGAAAGGAGGTGCCCTGTTCTCAGCAACAAAGGTGAGGCTGCAGCCAGCCCTCTTCTTCAGAGGAAACACCAGCTTGGTCAGATTTCTAGTTGTTAGAGGCCTTTAACCATTCCTACACACTGCGGGCACGCTAACCTGCACTCCTTGGCGCAATTAGAACAACCCTTTTACGTAACCAAACGTAACCATTTTGCTGTGAATAAAGTGTGGGTCGTGTTGGGGGCCTGGCTTCAGATCAAATGTTTTACTGTGCCTCGTGGGCTGCCACTAAATCATGAGCTGAGGCAACTTTGGAGCCAGAACACCACCGTGATTTATTACTTGCTTTTAGCGTGAATCTCCTGTACTTGCTTCTGTGGGGATAACTTTCTTTTGTGAAACTCTAACTCAATGGAGGAAGCTAAATCTCAATTCTAGTTCAGCCCTTAAAAGTAGATTTCCAGATGGATGAACAGGACTCGGGAGACCTGCCGGGCCGGGCGAGGCTGTGGGGGGAGCCCAGTGGTCCTCGTGCACCTGGCACAGGTGTGTCCGGCGGGTCCCTTCTCCCGGCCCTGCTCGTCTCCAGGACACAGCCGCCCCTCCACCTTCACACTTCTCGGTCAGAGACACGCTCAGAGCCAGGGTCCTTGCCTCGTATGTCGGAGGTACCGGGTTGTGAAGGCCAGAGCCAGCCATTCCCCACCCTGCATGGTCCTCAAGAGGGACCGTGAGCTCTGCTCACATGAGGTGGGGTGGTTCTGGGTTTCTCTGGCACATAAAAACCAGCCACCCTGAAGTTACCAAGGTGAGCATCGCCAGCCGAGAGACATGAATACATAAGTCAAGGGCCACCTCGGCTGTCTCAGACCTACTCTTCCCCAGAACATGACATAAATGAACACCTAAGACCCTTTACTGCAACAGGGTCAATGGCCTGTGAATCAATTCTTCCTCTTATGGAACTAAAACTTCCTTTGGAAGTAAAAGTATTATTTCAAAAGTATACTTTCTACATAACAGAAAGAGATTCACAGACCGAGGGAATGAACTTGTGCTTGCCAGCGGGGGAAGGACGGGAGGAAGGGATAGTTAGGGAATTGGGATGGACATGTACACACTGCTATATTTTAAATGGATAACCAACAAGGACCTACTGTATAGCACAGGGAACTCTGCTCAATGTCATGTGGCAGCCTGGATAGGAGGGGAGCTTGAGGGAGAAGGGATACATATATATGTATGGCTGAGTCCCTTCACTGTTCACCTGAAACTACTGCAACATTGTTAACTGGCTATTCCCCAATACAAAATAAAAAGTTAAAAAAATAAATTAAAAGGAAGTAAGTATACTTTTCAAATACTGAAACAAAATGTGCCTCTATACATACTTATTAACAGACCTAAGCAGCAATTTAGACATAATCTTTATTTCTCTATGATTTAAAGATCAACCATGAAATTCTGAAATTTTGGAGAGAAAAAAAGCTGGGAGAAGTTTGGCACCCTCAACAGCATTTACTCATTATCCATTCAGTGAATATTTACTGACTCTCTACTACACTCCAAGCACTGTGGCATCCAATTATCTCATTTTATTGATTAAAAAACAAAGGTCCAGTGCAGTTCAGTGCCTAGCTTAGAGTAACCAGCTAATTCAGGGTAGCACAATTGGGACAGGGGCCTCCCAGGTGGCACTAGCGGTAAAGAACCCATCTGCCAATGCAGGAGATATAAGAAATGCAGGTTTCGATCCCTGGGTTGGGGAGGACCCCTGGAGAAGGGAATGGCAACCCACTCCAGTATTCTTGCTTGGAGAATCCCATGGACAGAGGAGCCTGGAGGGCTACAGTCCATAGAGTCGCAAAGAGTTAGACACCACTGAGGAGACTTAGCACAAATGTACCCACAGTCGGGGCAAAATTCAAATTGTCAAGGCTTTTTGCACTTGCCCATACTGTTTATAACCTGTGAAGTCAATTAACCTTAAACAGGTCTTTAAAACAATTAGGTGCTTCTAGGGGATGGGGCTGCCTGTTTATGGCGTCATCAAGCTAAGTACTTTAGCCCAATGCCTTGGCAAGTATAGCACCTGAGAAGTATTTGTTGAATGATTAACTACAAAGAAGCAGAAGAGAAAACACTGAAGCTGGAACTTGACGACCCAGCAAACTTGTAGTTTGGCACTCTGATTTGGAACATGCACATCATGTTCCAGAGTGACTGCAAAGGGACTTGTCTGCAAAGTGTGTGAACTGCCAGCTCTCCATTTTTCTAGGACATCAGTGTTTCTTACTTAGAGATTATAAAAGGTTTGCATCCACTGAGGTCTAAAACTTGGTTCTGAAATACGTGTTCTCTCCTGCTTGGTGAAAAAGAGCGAGCACAGTGTGGGCAGATTCCAAGCCAAGCTCATGGAAGAAACCCCAGTCATGCAAGGGTGGCCCCTGTCCCTCTTCAGGAGGAATCCCTCCCAGGTGGCACAGGCAGCCATATTGCAAGGAAGCTCAAGACAGGGTAGGTGCACAAAACAATCGCTGACCTCTTTTTCTCTCTCTGATCTTCTGGGGTTCTTCCTAGCCTGTCTTCTCTGGCTTTTCTTATTTTTCTCTTCCTTCGTGCCTTTTCCTGTGGCCACGGGGTCCTGGACTATTTCTGAGGTGGGGGCTGTGTGATTGCTCATCGACCAATCAGAGATGGCGTTAGTGCTCCAATGAGCGTTGGCAGGGTTGGCAGGAAGCAAGAGGGAACTTGCCCCTGGAGTTCCATATTCTAAAGAACTGGTTTCCACAGGTTCAAATTCATAATAATCCCACTCCAGGGCACTGGAGGTCATTCTTCAACTAATTCTCAGTCTTTACCATGATACAAAGCATAGTATCTGTAGAACATGAAGTTAGGAGTAAATTCTTCATAACGTTAACATTCTCTATTGTTACCCATCACCCAAGACAGGTAACTTCTGAAATTTTTTTTTTCCAATACTTTATCTCCCAGCTTCTTTATGTTTTTATTATTTTTTGCTCATCCCTCACAGCTTGCAGGATCTTTGTTCCCTGATCAGAGATTGAACCTGGGCCATGGCAATGAAAGCACTGAGTCCTAACCACTGGACCACCAGGGAACTCCCATTCCCAGCTTCTTTAAAGACCATCCATAAGGAGTTTTCTTCCTTGAATTCCTGCATGGGTTTCAAGGCTGATCAATAAGCAGAGTAAATACATAGAAGACACACATGAACCATATTCTGACAAATGCATTACTTCAGAACTAGTGAGAGTCAAGAAACCTCCCACTTCCAGCTGTTTTTACACTGTTTTGTTGTTGTGTATGCGCTTTTGTTTTGTTTTAAACTAATTGAGAGAAGCAATATATGCATTGTCTATGGCAAGGGAAAGATGCAAAATATATTAATAATTTCAATAAATAAAGAGACGGTAGAGCTGGCTTTCCTTCTGCTGACATGTACCCCTTTGGCTACCCTGTGAGAACCCCTGACTAGTTTACTTCCTATCTTGCCTGATATAAACAGCAGTAATTCTGGAAAGTCTGCATGGCTGTTGCTGCAGGAGAACACAGTGATACCTGGAGCTCAGGACCTGAGGCAGGAGTGCTGGGTCATGATGGGTTAGCACCCTGGTATTACTGCAGCCTTGCCACTGAGGCAGCAAGGGCTTTAATTATGCAGAGAAGAGCAGATGCTGCCCAACATATTTGCACCAACAATTCAATGCCCTGCCTTTCCTGTGGTCAGAATCTCTTCCCTCTCCCTGTATTTTTGCTCCTGTCATGTAAGGATAAGATATAATCAGGTATGTTATGATGGCTACAGTACTGGAAAAGAAAAAAGTGTATTGTGACCCAGGGTAGAAATCAACAGCTTAAAGCTAGATCAGCATCTTTTGAAAATAACATCCTTGATGACTCAACAGGTTCCAAATATAACCAGAAATTTCTGAATGACACTGACAGCCTTCTGCCCATGGATATGACACATTTAGTTATTGCTTTGTGAATGCTGTCCTTCTCAACTTGTGTGTTTGCCAAGTTTTCAGACATTACACAGGGACTCAAAGAAGACTAGAAGCACTTTGGTGACCCACACTCTAGCCCAAAAGAGGGTCTGAACTTTGATAACATTCTGTAAGCACAGTGATTAAAGGTGAATCTGAAAGGGGTTTATGAGTACAAAGTCTCCAAGAGTCTGTGTTCCCCATAAAAGTTTTTACCTCTTCGAGTCCTACTGTACAAATCACAGTTAGAGTTAGAAAATTTCCAAAAAGAGTTTCCAATCAGATTATCATTAGAACATTTTCCTAATAGCCCACTGGAGGGCAATTTATATAATCTTTTTCACATCCCCTTCTTAGAGAATCTAGCCTGGCCCAAAACCCAGCAGGGCTACCCCCTGCACTACATGACTCCATGCCAGCCACTGCTGATTTACTCAGGAATGGATTCCTGAACCCAAAAGAGCCAAGTGGAATCTCTTTCTAGATAATTTGACTGAAGAAACTCAGAGAATGACTCTCAATCATGGCAGAGCACCAGAGTGAATCTTTCTGGAGGCGTCGTTTTTCTCAGACTACACGAGATCGATGTCCTGTTTTTTTCTTTAAATCGGTCCTTTTAAACTAAATGCATACTAAGAGAAATCAAGGCAAGAAAAGACAAAAATTTAAGTTTTTAAGCTTCATCTTTTTCTCCAGTGGTAAGTTTGATCAATGACACATTTCCAGGAAGACTTGCCCAAACCTGTGTGCATGCGTGCGTGCGTGTGTGCGTGTGTGTGTGTGTGTATGTAGTGTGTTCCTTCGTACCAAGACAAGGAAACAGACAAAACACCCTTCAAGGCCCTGTACTTGAATAATACTAGATAGGAAATAATAATACTCGATAGGAACTATGATGGGAAAACCAAACCAAACTTGCCCTGAGCCCAGAGCAGGGCTTCAAGGGGAAGTTCTTCCCACAAAGGTGGAGCTAAAAAGTGCTGGAGAGCAACAACTACTGTCCCTCTCCCACCTCACAGCTAGTTACATGTTGTGGGATTCTATGCAGACAAGCCCGGTTGACAGCCATTCCCCAATAGAATGATGGCTTCTACTCACATCATCCTGGACATCGAGGTCACAGCCAGCCTTCAGCAAGATCTGGACCACAGAAAGATGGCCCTTATTGGCAGCAAGATGCAGGGGCGTCCGGCCATGCTGTTAATGCAGAGCAAACATTGATTTCAGAACGAGACGTCACAAGAGCAAGGTTTGCACAGCGGTGTTCCCCTCCACCCCTGGCCTTCGGTTTGTCAAGCGATGCTTAGATTTACTCAGAATTCAAGTTTGTCTCAGGTAACCATGGCTATTGGCATTGTGAGCTATGAACAAAATATGTTCAAAATGTGAAGATTTCCTTTAGTGCATAATTTCTACTCCAATTCATCCAACAGGCAAGTAGAAAGGTGAGGGCTTTCACATCTTCTGTGATTTCCCTACTGGTGTGACAGTCAGGATTGGTGATGTGGCCATAGTGTATCTGATGGGGTAAGAGATGGAAGAGCAGCAAAATGTCAAGCTACTTAGCCCCAGAGATGTCTGGCTAGTAATTCCTCAAAACTGAAACTGCTGGACAAATCATTAGAATAGATTCTCTCCTTTGTAAAACAAATTTAAAAATTTTTAAATTACAAAGTACTTCAACCATTCAAAAATATGAATAATATTTGAAAATGCACATACCCACCATTAACTTTAAGAGAAAACTAAAGAAACCAGACCCGGGTTCGATCCCTGGGTTGGGAAGATCCCTTTGAAAAGGAAATGGCAACCCACTTCCATATTCTTGCCTGGGAAATTCTATGGACAGAGGAGCCTGGTGGGCTGCAGTCCATGGGGTGGCAAAGAGGTGGATGCAACTGAGCAACTAACACCTTCACTTTCACTAAGCACTTAAAGAAAAAACTAAAGAAACCATAGCTGTTCCTTGTGAACCCCTCCCATATCTCATTTCCCCTCAACCCCTAGGTAACCAATCAATTTGGAACTCATTGTTCCTTTGTCTGTTATTATACATTACTACATGTTTGTAACCATGCACAATAGATAAAAATTGTTTTGCTTGTCTTCAAACTTTACATAAATGGTACTAAACTAAACAATGTCATTTAGCAATTTGGGGGGTCCAACATTCTATTTTTTATTTTTAAAAATATTGTCACATTATTCACTCATTCTGTCACTGGTGAGTTCCAGGCTGTTCCCAGTGGGTGACAGAACACGTGTGTGTGTACATCTTCTGTGCACCTGAGTGGGTGGGCTTCTCAGCCCTGCTGTTGGGTCATAGAGATGACTATCCCCTGCCAGGGGCTCCTGAGCTATGACACTGAGGCTCACACACAGAACAGCACTCTTCAGAGTAAGTCAATTCCTATCTGGAAAACTGACCTTGCCAAGCTCCGAATTCTCCAACTTCTAAAGGAGACATTATGCCCCCTTTGCTTTCTCCCTCAAGTTCACTGTGAAGAAATGTTTCCAAACAGCATTTAACCACAGACCCCACCTATACAGAAACACTCCTGGAGGAATAAGGGTTTCATATGGCCCAAGTCCTTTTTCGCACCTTGATAAAGCTTCCCAAAGCCCTTTATTGGTATTCCAGCAGGATAAACACATTTGTGTTCTTGATCAAGGGCCTGTTTGCCATGGGTAACTAGCCTTGCAGGAAAACAGAGATAGTAGACAATAAAGGGTTTTAATTTCAACCTGTGAAATGCAATCAAAGCATTAGAATGATTCTGGAAAGAAAGAGGTCAGAGCTCACATTAAAATTAGAATTCTTAATTAAGAAAAAAGTTTCTCCCAAGAAAACAGGCTATATAAAGCCTTCATAAAAAGGCAGCATCGGAGATGAGATGAAGGCGTGACCTTCCTCGACTGGCGATTATGTTCTATGCGGGCTGGTTAACCTTGATTCCTCCAACGAACTGTCCACAGATGATCAGATGAAGCCAAATAGCCTGGTTCCCCTTGCTGACCTGACCCCAGGCTCCTCCTACCATGTGTCCTTGTCCAGGACATCCGATCAGTGACCTTCACAAAGTTTCTGGGGCATTCTGAACAAAGGGAAGCCCATCTCTATTAAAAGGAGAAAGACGTGTGCGGTGAGGAAGGCTGACAAGATGGCAGGATACAGTGTTTCTGAGCATCTGGAAAGTGCAGACCATGACCGGAGGAGCTTCCCTGAGAGAGACTGGGAAGGGGACCACAGGTCAAGGGGTCAATGGGAGTCAGGTCAGGGGAGCCCTGAAGAACATCCTTGTCAGCAACCAGGGATTACTGTGTGGACGCTGAGGCCCAAGGAGGCAAGAGGGTTTGTCCAAGTGAACACGAATAATCAGAAAGCCAGAGAAGGAAACACGGATGTGGTTTAAAACCAGATCATGCCTGGAGGTGCTTTAGAAACTATAAGGTGTTAACAGAATGGCCCTGGACTAGAGGCACCTTCCTCATCCAAGGTCAGCAGAGTGCTCTCTCCGAAGAAAGGAAAGGCCAGAAGCACTGGAGCTCAACGAGCTTGGTTCAAATCCCACCTCTGACTGGTAATACCTGGTTGATTTTGTGTTGGACACTCTCCTAAGCCTGTTTACTCATCTGAAATAGGAAAGTCCCCACTAACCATTGAGATAGGATAAGTATGGCGACACCCAGCATCCATCACAGGTTTCCTTCCCTCTGCCTCAGCCCTCACCCCTGAAGACCCCCAACTGCTGCCCCTCCTCCTCGACACTCCCACACCTTTGCCTTGGTGAGATCTTGTGAATGGCACAGACATGGGTAAAGAGCTGGATGTCGGGTCTCCTAGGTAACCAAGTGGGCCCTCGCTGGAGAATCGAGGTTCCCACCAGCTAGATCTCATCCACGGTCATTTATGAAATACAGTCAAAGGTCTCCAGTCTCCATGTCTCTTGGGAAGAACCTTCTTTACTGGGAACACCCTTCTGTTCTCCAAGAAGAAATGGCCCCAGCTGCCTTCTCCATGCCCACAGCACTTCAGCTCCCCCCAGGAAACCACCAATCGTGTTCTGACTGAACTTCCAACTAGGCCATGATCTCCCCGTGGGCAGAACTGCACCACAGTGAGAAGCCTGTGCACTGCAACTAGAGAGTAGCCCCTGCTCACCACAACTAGAGAAAGCCTGTGTGCCACAACGAAGAAAAAATAAAAATAATGACTTCACTAAATATCTGCAAAATAAAAGCAAATCATTCGCGATTCTCCCACCCCATACAATGATTTGTCGCTTTTATCCTTACTTTTCCACTGCATCTTTTCTATTGGTGCTTTTGCAGTTACATTCACAGGTCACATGAAACTAGCTTGCTTGTGCGTTAATATTATGCCTTAAACCAGTGGTCTTCAAACTTCACAGGGCAGCAGAGGCTTGTTAAAGACAGCTATCTGGGCCCTGTTAAAGGGTTTCTGATTTTGTAGGTCTGGAGTGGAGACTGACAATTTGTATTTCTAACAAGCTCCTGTAACTAAAGAGCCTCTTGATGAGGGTGAAGGAGGAGAGTGAAAAAGCTGGCTTAAAACTCAGCATTCAAAAAAAGAAGATCATGGCATCCGGTCCCATCACTTCATGGCAAATAGATGGGGAAAAAGCGGAAACAGTGGCAGATTTTATTGTCTTGGGTTCCAAAATCACTGTGGACGGTGACTGCAGCCATGAAATTAAAAGACACTTGCCCCTTGGAAGAAAAGCTATGGCCAGCCTAGACAGCATATTAAAAAGCAGACATGACTTGGCCGATAAAGGTCCATCTAGTCAAAGCTATGGTTTTTCCAGCAGTCATGTATGGATGTTAGAACTGGACCATAAAGAAGGCTGAAAGTGAAAGTGTTAGTCGCTCAGTCCTATCTGACTTTTTTGCAATCCCAAGGACTGTATGTAGCCTGCCAGGCTCCTCTATCCATGGGATTCTCCAGGCAAGAATACTGGAGTGGGTTGCCATTCCCTTCTCCAGAGGCTCTTCCTGACCCAGGGATTGAACCTGGGTCTCCTGCAATGCAGGCTGATTCTTTACCATCTGAGTCACCAAAAGGAAATCAACCCTGAATATTCATTGGAAGAACTGATGCTGAAGCTGAAGCTCTGATACTTTGGCTACCTGATGCAAAGAGCCGACTCATTGGAAAAGACCCTGATGCTGGGAAAGATTGAGGGCAGGAGAAGAAATGGGCAACAGAGGATGAGATGGTTGGGTGGCATCACCGAATCAATGCGCATGAGTTTGAGCAAACTCTGGGAGACAGTGAAGGACAGGGAAGCAGTCCATGGGGTCACAAAGAGTCGGACACAACTCAGTAACTGAACAACAAACAACAACAAGCTCCCAAGAGAAGCAGATGCTGCTAGTATTAGGACCACATTTCAAGCTATAACATAAATGATGGGTTTTCAACTCTGTTGCACCATAGATTCACCTGAAAATATTTTTAAAATCTCAAAATTTACCCCCACATTCCATCAAGCTAGGGTGGGGTCTCAGCGTGGGTGTTTTTGAAGCTCCCTGTGACAAACATGCACTGGAGGTTATAAATCCCTCCTTGAAGGCTTTAGCTGTGCAGGTTCTCCCACCTGCCCTGGGGTCAGGACCGGCCATCTGAGACCAGCGGGGTAGGGGGTGCAGGACCCTGCAGGCAGCACATCTCCCTGATCCGACCAGGGAAGGGCAGAGGCTTGGAGACATTCACTTTCAGGGAAGTGAACAGCGAAGGGCCTAGAGACGTTGCCAGGCAACAACCACAGAAAAGGTGGCCTCACTGTCAACAACTCGGGTCCGGGTGCTGCTTTGTTCTGGCAGGTTGAGCCCCATGGGTCCCGATTTCTAACAGAATTGCTGCATAGGAACATCAGAGTGACTCCCAATCCAGCAGGTGACCCATAAATTATACTCACAGGTGATCATAAAGAGCACTCTGAACGAAAAGTCTCTGCTGCTCATTTGGAAGAGCCTAACTCCCAGCTGGAGGTGGGAGAGCTATTTTACACAGCTAGTGGGAAGCTGCTAGAGAGCACAGGGAGCTCAGCTTGGTGCTTCATGATGACCTCGAGGCGTGGGGTGGGAGAGAGGTCCAAGAGGGAGGGGATATATGTATACATATGGCTGGTTCACTTCACTGTACAGCAGAAACTAACACAATGTGCACGCTAAGTAGCTTCAGTTGTGTCTGACTTTTTTTGACCCCATGGTTCCTCTGTCCATGGGATTCTCCAGGCAAGAATACTGGAGTGGATTGCCACACCCTCTTCAGGGGACCTTCAACACCCAGGGATTAAATCCGCATCTCTTATGTCTCCTGCGTTGCAGCTACCTGAAAAGCTTTAACTAATACAACATTGTAAAGCAATTATATTCCAGTTTAAAAAATAAATAAAATTAAATTGCAGGGGGTAAAAAAAGACTCTCTCTTCATACAGACTCCATGGTGCCCGGGAGTGCTGGGTCGCAACCCTGGTCACTCATTACTCCAGCCAGGACCTGGAGGCTGGTTCATAGCTCCTCTCTCCTGCTTAGGTATTGTTGATCCTCCCTACTAAAGGGCTGGCCTTTCACACAGACAACACTTGTCCCACGAACACCTGCTCCGTGGATGCCTGCCCCATGGATGCCGAGCCTCAACTCCTCAAGGCAGC
Source organism: Giraffa tippelskirchi (assembly GCF_054371585.1). Classification (NCBI taxonomy): domain Eukaryota; kingdom Metazoa; phylum Chordata; class Mammalia; order Artiodactyla; family Giraffidae; genus Giraffa; species Giraffa tippelskirchi. The sequence goes on from NC_137283.1 coordinate 125,958,229, forward strand.
CACCTGGTCTAAGAGAGTGGACCCAAGAAGTGAGAAGGAGCTTAGCCATTCTCGGAACACTTTGTCTTTGTTGAATGATAAACTTTTGCTCAAGGTCACAACAGACCCGTGCGGCAAAGGGAGGCTAAAGAAATTGAGGCTCATGAGCTGGAAGAAATAAAACAACTGAACCATCTTAACCGGGGATTGTTACAAGGAGGGCCATTGCAGAGATGTGACCCACATGAGGGGAAACAGTTTGACAAGAAGCATTTAGGTACAACCTAAATCAGTGTAATAATGTCAAAGTGACAACACTTCCTTTCTTCAGATCCTGAGAAATATAATAGGTCAGAGTCATGCAGTCTTTTTCTGAGGCAAATAAAGTCTGTCTGTATTACCTGCAGCTTTAAGGAAGGAATAGAAAATGGGAAAGAGAGAGATGGGAAGCAAGAAAGCGGTAACGTTAGTGAAGTAAGAGTGGCACATATTTTAGAAACAATATAATATTCAGATTGAAACGAGTCTCTGAGAGTTTAATTTGGATGAAGGTAGTAAGGCTTGTAGATGGTCAGTGATTTCCAAGAGCTAAAATGTTACTTGTGGCAGAACAAATAATAGCTGGAATCCTGGCCATTTGGCCCAGCCGTTTAGGTAGTTTTTTTTATTGAATTGTTTTTAACTGTTTGGGTTTTTTCTGTTCTCCCCCAACCCCCGGTTGTACTGCACAGCATGTGGGATGTTAGTTCTCTGACCAGGGATTGAACCTGAGCCCCTTCATTGGAAGCACACAGCCTTAACCACTGGACTACCAGGGAAGTCCTTCACTTAGGTTTTAAATTATAGAAGATTCCCCACCAACTTTCTTAGGTGGCCCCAGGGTCCCCTTATCATAAACAGTATTTCCAGAGCTCCAACTGTTTGGAGTGATGTAGATTTAGGTCCAAAACTTCAAAGTCCTTGTCAGGCTTATGATTCAATAAAAACAAAGTTATAAAGACATTCAGGGAGAAAATGGACCAAAAAAAAAGTGCCATGGACGAAAAAAAAAAGTGAGAGAATAAATCTTTACATTAAAAAACATTCAGTTTAAAAAGCCTTCAGAACTTTCTTTCCTTTTTGGAAATGTGTTTCATCTACCTGTCTACTTGGATGAGTGACACATCACATTTTAATCAGACTGTCGGTGACAAGATGCAGCAAGGGAATAAAGTCCTTGGATGACAAAACTCAGGATCCAACATAATGTCAGATTGAAAGGACAGGCTAATTTTAATAAGACAAAATGTATCAGGGGACAGAGGTAAGAGTCCTGCCCCAGCGATCAACAGTCCAGTCGCACACAGGCAGGGATACTGTCCTCTGAAAGAACAGTCCTTTCTTTTATTTTTTCATTAGTTTTTAAAATAATTATTTATCTGGTTGCACTGGGTCTCAGTTGCAGCATGCAGAATTTTTACTTGCGGCATGCAGGATCAAACCAGGGAACCCTGCACTGGGAACGTGCAGTCCTAGCCACTGGACCGCCAGGGAAGTCGCTACAGTCTTTCCTTTTAAAACCGTCAGCTTCCTATGCCAAAAAGCTTCATAATGCTTCTCTAAGTCTTACTTTGGGGAGGGACTAATAATCATAAGTAATTGGGAGAGATGATTTAAACTCTATGATCAGGAATCAATTATTCAAATAAAGTGGCTTAATTCATAAGAGAGTTCTTTTTGAGGTGATGCACAAATTGCCAGGCTTGGGCTTGTTTCTAGAAAGGTCCACCAGAAGAAGGACCAAAATAACTCAATCGACTCAACTGGCTGTTAAGAATCCCATTGATTCCTATAGCATATCAGTTTCCTAAGTTAGAAGGTATCAGATAAGGGCCTCCATGCTCCTCACTGGCAGCTACTTAGACTACATTTTCAGTGGGTTGACACACTGACAGAGGAAAGCCTGGCAGTCCAGTGCCTGAAGAACTATGGTTGGGAGATGAGAACTGTCCTCTCTTATTTCCTGATTCTTATTGGAATCGTCGCCTTTTCGGCAACTGTTAATATAATCATGTGTTTGTTTTCCTTGTAATCTATTGGTGTAATGAATTAAAGAACCATCCTTGCATTCCTGGATCAAACTCCACTTGGTCACACTGTGCTATTCTGATATGTACTGTATTCTATTAAGTAGGACCATTTGGGGAAACAGTGGGAACAGTGTCAGACTTTATTTCTTGGGGCTCCAAAATCACTGCTGATGGTGATTGCAGCCATGAAATTAAAAGATGCTTACTCCTTGAAAGAAAGGTTATGACCAACCTAGATAGCATATTGAAAAGCAGAGACATTACTTTGCCAACAAAGGTCCGTCTAGTCAAGGCTATGGTTTTTCCAGTGGTCATGTATGGATGTGAGAGTTGGATGGAGAAGAAAGCTGAGTGCCGCAGAACTGATGCTTTTGAACTGTGGTGTTGGAGAAGACTCTTGAGAGTCCCTTGGACTGCAAGGAGATCCAACCAGTCCATCCTAAAGGAGATCAGTCCTGGGTGTTCATTGGAAGGACTGATGTTGAAGTTGAAACTCCAATACTTTGGCCACCTCATGCGAAGAGATGACTTATTGGAAAAGACCCTAATGCTGGGAAGGACTGGGGGCAGGAGGAGAAGGGGACGACAGAGGATGAGATGGTTGGATGGCATCACCAACTCGATGGACATGGGTTTGGGTAAACTCCGGGAGTTGGTGATGGACAGGGAGACCTGGCGTGCTGAGATTCATGGGGTCGCAAAGAGTCGGACACGACTGAGCGACTGAACTGACTGACTGACTGACTGATTAAGAATTTTTCCTTCTAATTCATAATTGAGATTGCTCTATAGTTCTTGTATTATTTCTCTCACTCTTATCTATATTTACCTGGTTTTGGTATTAAGGTTGCACTGGCTTAAGAATTTTTACTTCTAATTCATAATTGAGATTGCTCTATAGTTCTTGTATTATTTCTTTCACTCTTATCTATATTTACCTGGTTTTGGTATTAAGGTTGCACTGGCTTTATAACATAAAATCCAACTTTCCATTTTGATCTATGCTTTACAATACTTTAAACAGCAGTGGAACTGTTTTTGTTGTTGCTGTTTTTAAAGAATAGAACAACGCTATGAAACCATTTGACCCTAGCACTTGTCAAAGGTTTAATCACATTTCTAATCTTTTCTATGGTAATCTGACTATTTATGTTTTCCGCTGCTTCTTGAGTGAATTTTTAAAAAATTATTACGGAAAAATATGAGTAATAAACTTTACCATTTAAACCAGTTTTTTAGTTTTTAATTCAGCAGCATTACGTATACTTACAATGTTGTACAACCATAACCATTATTCAATTCTGAAACTTTCAATTATTCCAAACAGAAACCCTGTATGCATTAAACAATAATTTCCCTCTCCCAAAGCCTGCTAATTTCTATCCTATTTTTCTTTTTTCTTTTTTTTGGCCGAACAGCCAGCTTGTGGGATTTTAGTTCCCCAAAACCTCGGGCCCTTGGCAGTAAAAGCACAGAGTCCTAATCACTGGACAACCAGGGAATTCCCTCTCTACCCTACTTCTCAACTCTACTAAATCAACTATTCAAGGTTCCTTATATAAGTGGAGTTATACAATATTTGTCCTTTTGTGTCTCTCTCATTTCATTTTGTTGTTCTTTAGTTGCTCAGTTGCGTCCACCTCTTTCCATCCCCTTTGGACTGCAACACGCCAGGCTTCCCTGTCCTTCACCATCTCCCAGAGTTTGCCCAAACTTACATTCATTGAGTAGATGATGCCATTCAACCATCTCATCTTCTGTAGTCCTCTTCTCCTCCTGCCTTCAATCTTGCCCAGCATCAGGGTCTTTTCCAGTGAGTCAGCTCTTTGCATCAGGTGGCCAAAGTACTGGAGCTTCAGCATCAGTCCTTCCAGTAAATATTCAGGGTTGATTTCCCTTAGGATTGACTGGTTTGATCTCCTTGCTGTCCAAGGGATTCTCAAGAGTCTTCTCCAACACCACAGTTACAAGGCATCAATTCTTCGGCGTTCAGCCTTTTTATTCACCTATCACATCCATACGTGACTACTGGAAAAACCATAGCTTTGGCTAGATGGACCTTTGTCAGCAAAGTAATGCCTCTGCTTTTTAATATACTGTCTAGATTTCTCATTGCTTTTCTTCCAAAGAACAAGCGTCTTTTAATTTCATGGCTGCAGTCACCATCTGCAGTGATTTTGGAACCCAAGAAAATAAAGTCTGTCATTGTTTCCATTGCTTCCCCATCTATTTGCCATGAAGTGATGGGACTGGATGCCAGGATCTTAGTCTTTTTGAATGTTGAGTTTTAAGCCAGCTTTTTCACTCTCCTCTTTCACTTTCTTCAAGAGGCTCTTTAGTTCCTCTTCACTTTCTGCCATGAGGGTGGTGTCATCTGCATATCTAAGGTTATTGATATTTCTCCCAGCAATCTTGATTCCAGCTTGTGCTTCATCCAGTCCAGCATTTCCCATGAAGTACTCTGCATATAAGTTAAATAAGCTGGGTGACGATTTATAGCCTTGACATACTCCTTTCCCAATTTTGAGCCAGACCATTGTTCCATGTCCAGTTCTAACTGTTGCTTCCTGACCTGCATATAGGTTTCTCGGGAGGCAGGTAAGGTGGTCTGGTATTCTCATCTCTTGAAGAATTTTCCACTGTTTGTTGTAATCCACAAAGCCAAAGGCTTTAGCATAGTCAATGAAGCAGAAACAGATGCTTTTTGTGTAATTCTCTAGTTTCTTTTATGATCCAACGCATGTTGGCCATTTGGTTTCTGGTTCCTCTGCCTTTTCTAAATTCAGATAGTACATGTGGAAGTTCTCGGTTCAAGTACTGTTGAAGACTAGCTTGCAGGATTTTGAGCATTACTTTTGCTAGCATGTGCTGTGCTGTGCTTAGTAGCTCAGTAATGTCTGACTCTTTGTGACCCCATGAACTGTAACCTGCCAGGCTCCTCTGTCTATGGGGATTCTCCAGGCAAGAATACTGGAGTGGGTTGCCATGCCCTCCTCTAGGGCATCTTCCCAACCCAGGAATCAAACCCAGGTCTCCTGCATTGCAGGCACATTCTTTACCATCTGAGCAACCATAGAAGCCAAAAATACTAGAGTGGGTAGCCTATCCCTTCTCCAGGGGATCTTCCCAACTCAGGAATCAAACTGGGATTTCCTGCATTGCAGGCGAATTCTTTACCAGTTGAGCTACAAGGGAAGCCCTGCTAGCATGTGAAATGAATACAATTGTGTGGTAGTTTGAACATTCTTTGGCATTGCCCTTCTTTGGGATTCGAAAGAAAACTGACCTTTTCCAGTCCTGTGGCCAATGCTGAGTTTTCCAAATTTGCTGGCATATTGAGTGCACCACTTTAGCAACATCATCTTTTAGGATTTGAAACAACTTAACTGGAATTCTATCACCTCCACTAGCTTTGTTTGTAGTGATGCTCCCTAAGGCCCACTTGACTTCACATTCTAGGATGTCTGGCTCTAGGTCAGTGATCATACCATCGTGGTTATCCAGGTGGTTAACCATTAAGATCTTTTTTGTATAGTTCTTCTGTGTATTGTTGCCACCTTTTCTTAATATCTTCTGCTTCTGTTAGGTCCATATCGTTTCTGTCCTTTATTGTGCCCATCTTTGCATGAAACGTTCCCTTGGTATCTCTAATTTTCTTGAAGAGATCTCTAGTCTTTCCCATTCTATTATTTTCCTCTATTTCTTTACATTGTTCACTTAAAAAGCCTTTCTTATGTCTCCTTGCTATTCTCTGCAACTCTGCATTTAGATGGGTATATCTTTCCTTTTCTCCTTTGCCTTTCACTTCACTTACTTCACTTAGCGTAACAGTTTCAAGGTTCATTCATGTTGTAGCATGTATCAGAATTCCATTCCTTTTAAAGGTTGAATAATATTCCACAGTAAATATGTTGGTAAGCCAGGAAGAGGACCCTCACCAAGAACCAAACCTGCCAGCATCTCTATCTTGGACCTTCCAGCTGTAAGAACTGTGAAAAATAAATTTTTGGTGTTTAAGCCACTCAGTCTATCATATCATGTTATAGCTAAGACACCTATTGACATGGTAGGATTACATTGACTGATGTAGAATCAGCCTCGTGTACTTGGAATAAATTTCTTTTGTTCATGGTGTATAATTCTGTATACATTGCTCTATTTGACGGAAATACCAGCTGAAAGAACACCAGGCACAGTTGCCTCCTCCTCACCCATCTTGGTTTATATCCTTGGTTTATAACAACTTAAACAAGCAACAGCCAACTTTCACTGGAAACAAACCAAGAGGCCTGCTGAAAAAGAATTTTCAGTCTCTAGACAAGTTACTGGCTTCATCTATTTTCTGAAACTGAAGTCATTACAGCTTAAAGAGTAAGAAAAGAGAAAGAAGAAAACTAATAGAGGATCCACCAACAGACCGTCTGCAATGACATCTGAGCAGAGGCCCAAGTGGGCAACTCAGCAGCTTCAAAAGCCCCTTTCCTCTCCGGCTTCCTCATTTTGCAATAATCCCAGAGTGTGGATTAGTTGATGACACTTCGGAAGTTGTACACCAGGATGATTCCTGGTCTGAAAACCAGTGATCCTCCAGCGCATTTTGCTCAGGAAAGATACAAGGAGAGTTTACAAATACTGACACCCAACTGTGCCATGACACTGCAATCTCTCTTCTAGGTGATGAGGATCTATCAAATACATGGCTTTAGGAGTATCACCAGCACATTAATCCAGGCTGTAAAATAGTCAGCTGTGCAGCTTGAGGCTTCCATTTCCAGTGCAGACAGACCCAGGGCTGGGGGATGCAGATGACCAGCTGTATGAACACCCTGGTGTGGAGTGGGTCCCTGGGCCACCACACCCACCAAGCTGGCCCAGAGCTGGGAAAGTGGCCTGACCTTTACCGGCGCTGAACACACCACAGACATAGCAAGAGGGCAGCAGAACAGCACCCCTCCCAAAACTTCCCCAGAGGCTGAGAAAGCAGCCAAGAGAATCAGGGCCCACCCTGAGCTCCCTTCCAAAGCTGCCTCAACTGCCTCTCCTGAGATGCCTGAGTCAGTGCTGCAGATCTATCCCTGAGTCTCAACGCTTATACCTCTCAATTACAGCTCGTCTCCTCTCAGGCCCAGGCAGGGACTTCAGTGTGACCCACGACACCTGTTCTTACTTTGTCCTCTCTTTTCTCTGAAGAGCATCTCCGGAGGACACCCTGTACTTTGCTAGAAACACAAGTTCCCAGGCTGCCTGCCTAATTAATACCTGCACCATCAGAAGTTAACATTCACCCAGACTTTCCTGGTGCTGACCCAGTAACTTGCCAGGCATGTCTCCCAGGCAAGCCATACCATTCACAGCAGGCACTTGCCTCCCTACACACTGTACCTCCTGCAGGTAAACTTGTTTCTAGCCTGTATTACAGCATTGAGAATACCACTGTTTTGTGGGGTTGCCACAAAGAGCGCGGTGGATCCCAGGCGTCTACCACTGACTCACCCACAGCTCAGTACAGAGTGTTGCCCCACCACTCATGAGGGGATCCCCTCCTGAGCCTGGGGAGGAAGGCCTGGAGCAGTGAGTGACTCATTCACCTGGGGCTCTGAAACAAATCCAGCCACACCCCACACCAATTCAATCAGAAACCAGGTATCGGTATCGGTATTTTTTAAAGGTCTCCAGGTGATCACACATGTGATCACACATGGGAACTGTTGACCTACCTATGAGAACTCCTGTGCCTCTGGGGACCCCAGTGAAGAAACAGTAATTATGATCAAAATAACTACCATCCCCTGAGTTTGTCTGACATCCTTGTTACATTGTACAAGCACTCTACATGGATTATCTTGATGGATCTGCACAACAAATCCCCGAGGCAGGGGTTAGGCTGATGGTACAGACAAGAAACCAAGGTTCAAGGAGGCTACTAATTACTTGGCCAGGGTCACAGAGATGGTGAATGTGATTCACGGCCTCTACTCTTGGTAAGGAAAAATTGGGAGATTTTTAAACAGTTGACAAAATCACAGAGTGTGGAGCTGTGGTTGCAAGCGACCAGGGCAATGGGGTAATGGGGAGGAAGTGTTTAATGGGTACCAAGCAGTAAAGTAATGCTCAAAATTCTCCAAGCCAGGCTTCAGCAATATGTGTACCGTGAACTTCCAGATGTTCAAGCTGGTTTTAGAAAAGGCAGAGGAACCAGAGATCAAATTGCCAACATCCGATGGATCATCGAAAAAGCAAGAGAGTTCCAGAAAAACATCTATTTCTGCTTTACTGACTATGCCAAAGCCTTTGACTGTGTGGATCACAATAAACTGTGGAAAATTCTGAAAGAGATGGGAATACCAGACCATCTGACCTGTCTCTTGAGAAACCTGTATGCAGGTCAGGAAGCAACAGTTAGAACTGGACATGGAACAACAGACTGGTTCCAAATATGAAAAGGAGTACATCAAGGCTGTATATTGTCACCCTGCTTATTTAACTTATATGCAGAGTACATCATGAGAAACGCTGGGCTGGAAGAAACACAAGCTGGAATCAAGATTGCCGGGAGAAATATCAATAACCTCAGATACGCGGATGACACCACCCTTATGGAAAAAAGTGAAGAAGAACTAAAGAGCCTCTTGATGAAAGTGAAAGAGGAGAGTGAAAAAGTTGGCTTAAATCTCAACGTTCAGAAAACTAAGATCATGGCATCTGGTCCCATCACTTCATGGGAAATAGATGGGGAAACAGTGCAAACAGTGTCAGACTTTATTTTTTGGGGCTCCAAAATCACTGCTGATGGTGACTGCAGCCATGAAATTAAAAGACGCTTACTCCTTGGAAGGAAGGTTATGGCCAACCTAGATAGCATATTTAAAAGCAGAGACATTACTTTGCCAACAAAGGTCTGTCTAGTCAAGGCTATGGTTTTTCCAGTGGTCATGTATGGATGTGAGAGTTGGATGATGAAGAAAGCTGAGCGCCGCAGAATTGATGCTTTTGAACTGTGGTGTTGGAGAAGACTCTTGAGAGTCCCTTGGACTGCAAGGAGATCCAATCAATCCATCCTAAAAGAGATCAGTCCTGGGTGTTCATTGGAAGGTCTGATGTTGAAGCTGAAACTGCAATACTTTGGCCACCTCATGCGAAGAGTTGACTCATTGGAAAAGACCCTAATGCTGGGTAGGATTGGGGGCAGGAGGAGAAGGGGACAACAGAGGATGAGATGGCTGGATGGCATCACCGACTCGATGGACATGGGTTTGGGTAGACTCCGGGAGTTGGAGATGGACAGAGAGGCCTGGTGTGCTGCAATTCATGGGGTCGCAAAGAGTCGGACATGACTGAGCAACTGAACTGAACTGAAGCTTCCATCTGGGAAGACGAATTTTGGAGATGGACGGGGCTGATGGTTGCACAACAATGTGAACGGACTTAATTCCACTGAATTGAACATTTACACATAGTTAGAGTAGTAAATATTGTGTTATGCATATTTTGCTATAATTTTTGAAATGAAAATATTTTAAACAAAATTAAAATACAAAATGAGTAAAAAAGAGAGAGATGACTAGATGTCCTGTCTCAGGCACAGCACTATCCCAGGTCATATCCTGGTTATCTTCCTTATCTTTGAGCTATTTCACAATTTTGTAAGTCTTAGAATCCTGAGGGTGATGCCAATAAGTCATGTCTAGCATATTCAGTGTATCTCAGCCAATTTTATATCTAATAAGCGAATTTATTTCTGCTTTCCTAAGACCTGCATATTTGTAATTCTTTGCATTCTCTTTTGAACCAGTAACAACATTTTACTGGTTCTCTCACTAATGGATTACATAAAATCTGAACATGTGTTCATTTTATAACAGTTGCTCAGAATTACCACCACATGTCAAGTTTCCTTGATTTCTAACAATTAACTACAAAGGCCCGAGTTTTCCCAGTTGAAATTTTCTTCCCACAGGGTGATGTTTCTAGCTATTGTAGAACAAAAAGCACATTTTCTGTTTGACCTGACACGTAAGTATACACCCGCAGGGCCTTCACAGAGTGTGTGGATCCAAGAGAAGGACTGGGCTACATCAGCCCCGTGCAGGCTCCGCCCTCACTAGGGAGGTGAGAACACACTGGCTCCTGGGTGTGAGATGCAGAGTCTCAGGCCGCCTGGGGAGGGAACCCTGGATGCCAGCTGTGAGCGGAGGGTGAGAGAGGGGAGGAGACTGTGGAGATTCCAACCACTGGTCTCCCATCACCCACCCCTCGCTTTTCTCCCTGACTCCCAGGAGGTTGTCATTAGACATAACCCACAGCAGCTGGAAAAGAGAAAATTCTATAAACCCCAAGCCAAAGGGGAGAGGTTCAAAGGCCAAATAGAGCCACTGCAGAAAGCTCCTGGCGAGGATGTGATAGAGGCAGGATAAATCCAGAAGAAGGGCCAGGAGGAGTGGGAGGAGCAGGGGGCTGGTATAGCACTGGTCACAGCGCACTTAAAGGGCAGTGCTTGCAGGCGCCAGGAGAGTGGACACCAGCACAAGCTCCATGCAGAGCAATTCTGCTCTGGCTGTGAAAATGACAAGGGCAGACATGCCTTTGCCCCATTGGTGCCACTTAGAGAAAGCCGTCCCACAGACAGAACCACGCTGTTCAAGACCACCTCAGGACAAGGCCAATCGCTGCAGAGTAATTTCCAAGAACAGACAATAAACATAATTTAAAGGCCCATGGACAGGGGATAGGTGAAGCCAATTACAGTTCATTGAAGAAAGCAAAGGGAGGGACTTCCCTGGTGGTCCAGTGGCTGAGACTCTGGGCTCTCAATGCAGAGTACCCAGGTTTGATCCCTGGTCAGAGAACTAGATCCTGCATGCCACAACTAAAAGAACCTGCATGTTGCAGTGAAGATCAAAGATACTGCGTGCCACCACTAAGACCCAGCACAGCCAAATAATAAACTAATATAAAAAAAAAAAAGAAAAAGCAAAGGGAAGGAGGATATATATAGTATCCTACCATTTGTCCAGAAACAATTCATGGAGATACACATAGTGATACATCCATCTACACATATACACATGAAATATCTCAGGGGAAAAACGCTAAGAAACAGACAACACAGGTTGCCTTCAGAATAGGAGACACTGAGAGGTTGGGAGACAGTGTGGGAGAAAGACTTATCAACATTTCATACCTTCTGTTTTAGAGCCACGTGGATGTATTACCTGTTCAAAATATTTAATTTTTTAGGGAATTTCCTGAAGTTCAGTAGTTAAGACTTTGATCTTCTACAGCAGGGGGTCAGGGTTCAAACCCTGGTCAGGGAACTACATGCTGTGCAGCTCAGCCAAAAAATTAAAAAAAAATTTTTTTCTCTATCTTTTAAAACAAGTATATGGAGTCTTCTGGAAGAAGCCTGTGACAGACAACACATTCTCTCCAGTGGACACTTTCACCTAACCAAGGGCCTTGTAAGCGTCTGCTTCTCCCATTGCCTGCCTCTTGGGGACTGGCAGCTTTTAGGAAAGGACCACAGACCACCAGGCTCTCATTCCAGTAAGTCCAACATTAAACACACTCCCACGGATTCAAAACCAAAGCAAATGAACAAACAACAAAAAAGATCCTTGGTTTGCACTATTACTGGCTGTGTTTCTTGAGGCTGTGAACGTATATCATCCATCAGCTCTAGCCTTTTCTTGGGACAGGCTGCCAGAAAGTATCTACCAGCCCTGCACATCTTAGTTTCTGCAGACATGATCAAGTGTCACACTTGGGAAAGTTACTAAACTCAAACCCTTTGCAGCTCTCTTTTTAAAAGTTTAAAGTTTGTATTTATTGGAGCATAGTTGTTCACTAGTAATGGGAGCCCTGATGTGAAACCTCCACAGGAGCCACGAACCTATGAATGTGTCGAGGCCCGGAACAGGCTGCCCAAAGTATGCCTCAATGCACATTGATTATTTTGAATTAAAGCTACTTGAGAAACGACCGGTAGGGGAAAATATTGTTACAAGACAGGCTAGCCCCCGCTCTTTCCCTCTGCAAGCAGGAAATAAATCTACATGAAGGAATCCTCCCTATAAACCAGGAGGACAAAAAGCATCCTTACCAACAGAGCTATAGAATTCTAGGCTAAGGAAGCTTTAGTATAAGCAAGCTTCTTCACGAGTCTGCTATCCCAAACACAAGCCCCTTTGTTTTCTTAAACCTTCACAGATAATTGTTTCTTTGTTTAAAAATGACACATAAACAAACTGCTTTGGTCACTTTGGGGCAGGTAGGCAGGGATGTCCCATTTCTATGACACCTCTGTGTATATGAATTAAGTTATCTTTTTTTCTCCTGTTACTCTGTCTTGTGTCAATTTAATTACTAGACCAAACTAAAAAATTTAGGGGGGAAGGTGTGAAGAAATTTCCCCCTCTCCAACAATGATATTAAACCCCTTTAAGTTTATTTCCTTACATAATAATGATTATATTTAGAACAGCTATTTTTTTTTAAATCAAGGCATAATTAACATTCAATAAAATTCATCCTTTTTAGGTATTCAGTTTGATGTGTTTGGATCAATGTATAGAATCATACAAAATCACTAGTGTAGGCAAAATAGAGAATTGTATTTCCTTCCCAAAATTCCCACTCGCTTTTTTTTTTTCCCCAGTCGTCCCTTTCCACCATCCCTGGTCCCCAGCAATCACTTATCTATTTTCTGTTCCTACAATTTTGATTCTTCAGGGAGAAATAGCAATAACCTCACATACGCAGATGACACTACCATTATGGCAGAAAGTGAAGAGGAACTAAAGGTCCTCTTGATAAAGGTGAAAGAGAAGAGTGAAAAAGCTGGCTTGAAACTCAACATTCAAAAAATGAAGATCATGGCATCTAGTTCCATCACTTCATGGCAAATAGATGGGAAAACAACAGAAATAGTGACAGACTTTTATTTTCTTGGGTTCCAAAATCACTGCAGATGGTGACTGCAGCCATGGAAGAAAAGCTCCTTGGAAGAAAAGCTATGACAAACCTAGACAGCATATTAAAAAGCAGAGACATTACTTTACTGACAAAGGTCCACCTAATCAAAGCTATGGTTTTTCCAGTAGTCATGTATGGATGTGAGAGTTGGACCATTAAGAAAGGTGAGCACCAAAGAATTGATGCTTTTGAACTGTGGTGCTGGAGAAGACTCTTGAGAGTCCCTTGGACAGCAAGGAGATCAAACCAGTCAATCCTAAAGGAAATCAGCCCTGAATGTTCATTGGAAGGACTGATGCTGAAGCTGAAGTTCCAATACTTTGTCCACCTGATGCAAAGAGCCAACTCACTGGAAAAGACCCTGATGCTAGGAAAGATTGAAGGCAAGAGGAGATGGGGACAACAGAGGATGAGATAGTTGGATGGCATCACAGACTCCATGGACATGAGTTTGAACAAGCTCTGGGAATTGGTGATGGACAGGGAAACCTGGTGTGCTGCAGTCCATGGGGTCGCAAAGAGTTGACACAACTAAGCGACTGAACTGAACTGAACTGAAAAAGTCAATGGTTAGATAGCATGTTAGATAAAGATGGTAAAGTCAATGGTTAGATAGCATGTTAGACAGAATCCGATAGATAGCATCACCAACTCAATAGACATGAGTTTGAGCAAACTCTGGGAGATAGTGAAGGACAGGGGAGCCTGGCATGTTGCAGTCCATGAGGTCACAAAGAGTTGGACATGACTTAGCGACTGAACAACAACAACAAGAAAGTTGTACAAAGGGAATCACAATGCATGTGGCCTTTTGTGTCTGGCTTCAAATGCATATGGCTTTGAGATTCATTCATGCTCTTGCCTCTGCTGGTAGCTCAGTCCCTCCTGTTGCTGAATAGCATTCCCCAATATGTTCATCAATTCAGCAGGTTGGATGGGGGGAGGTTTACTTTAAGGAACTGGCTCTTGCCAATTGTAGAGACCTGGTAAGTCCTCACTGCAGGCAGGCAGGCAAGACAGAAGCAGAGTTCTCTCTTCATTCAATCCTGGACACTGCGCTCCACAGCTGTCGTCTCATGTAATCCTCACAGCCACCCCACAAGGTGGGGGTTAGCCTCATTTTTCAGATGAGGACGTTGACCAGCCTGTGTCCTCTGCTCAGGACTCTCTGCCTGGTGCTCAGACCCTGACTCTCAGACCATAAGATGCTGGTTGTTGCATCATCAGGACCACCTCATAACAGCGACCACATTCAACTCGTGCCACATGCCAAATGCCATTCTAAGTCCCTTGTGTATATTGATTCAGTTAGTATTGAAACAACCGCATGAGGTAGCCAGTATTACTTTATCCTCATTTTCACGGTGATGATATGAATCACAAAGGGATCAAGATCACAGAGCTAGTAAATATGCTCCCATTTGAACCCAGGCGAGTCTGGCTCCTAGGTCCATGTTCACACCCTCTGCACTACAGTTCCTTGGCCGGGAATTTCTGAAGTTGCTTAAAAACCCTGGCAACGGTGTAAGTGTGGTACTGGGGATGGGGAGAGAGAAGTCCCACTGGCAAAAGTCCCTCCCACACGTTGGCCTCTTTCCCTGTGTGCCCTGGTGGGGAGAAGCAGCTGGGGAGGAGTCCTTGGGCTGGTGCTGAAGGAACAGCTCAGGTGCTGTCCTAAGTGTGGGCCTCAGAGCCAGACAGGGCTGGTTCTCGCCCAGGTTGGTTGGTTTCTCTGCTCAGTCGAGTCCACCCTTTGCACCCCCATGGACTGTAGCCCGCCAGGCTCCTCTGTCCATGGAATTCTCCAGGCAAGAATACTGGAGTGGGTTGCCATGCTCTCCTCCAGGGGATCTTCCCAACCTGGGATTGAACACTGGTCTCCTGCATTGCAGGCAGATTCTTGAAGTCTGAGCCAACAGGGAAGTAATTTAATTGCTCGAATAGCTTCCTGTTCAATAACCCTCTTTCCTTATAAGTATCGCACAGATAAGAGCACAGGCTTTCTGAGCTGTGAGAATTTCAGTGAGGTGCTAAATACACAGCACTGGTCCAGTGCAGGCACAGGCACTCAACACATATTTCTAAACTTGATTTCATGTTTCACAAATTACTAAAGTGATATATGCTTGTTTTAATAAGCAGAACAATACAATGGAAACATCTTTAGAAGCGAAGCTAATCCTCTTGTCCGCCAGGGAACCAGCATCAACAGTGTCTTGTGTTCCCCCACAGTTTTCCTCCATGTTCACACAAACACAAGCATGTTTGCAGAGAGCAGTGGATTTGTGTTTTAACCAAAATGCATCGGACTATACCTATCACTTACTACTTCGATACTTGCCTTTTTCATTTATCAATGAATATAACTGGTCAATATAAATGCAATTCTTTCCTAAGTTCTTTGTGCATAAACATATATGCAAATGTAACATTTTATATAAATTAGATACACATGATATTATGAAGTTTGAATAGGGTCTTTAGTTCATTTTTTTCTTTCCCTTGCTCCCTCATTTTCTTCCTTACCCTCCATATTGTACCCCCCCATGTTGCCACCTGCTGTTTTCTGCCCATCCACTCTGCAGTGAACCCTGGGCAGGTGGGGCCGGGAGGGAGAGCACCACAACTAGAGAGTGGCCCCACTCACCGCAACTAGAAAAAGCCCAAGCAAAGCAGTGAAGACGCAGCACAGCCAAAAATAAATAGATAAAATTTTAAAAACCTTAGAATATGGTGATGGTTGCACAGCTCTGCAAATACATTAAAAATTATTGAATTTCACACTTATAATGGGTAAATATTTTGGCATGCAAGTTATAGTTCAATAAAGCTGTTCTTTAAAGAGCAAATGAAGTCCGTTTAAGAAAGAGAACTTGCAGGGATTTCCCTGGTGGTTCAGTGGCTAAGCCTCTGAGTTCCCCCCAGTGCAGGGGCCTGGGTTCCACCCCTAGTCAGGGAACATGATCCCACATGCCACAACTAAAGATCCCGAATGCCACAACTAAGACCTGGTACAGCCAAATAAACAAAAAAATCTTTTTAATTAAAAACAAAGAAATTGCAGACTATGTGTTAAGAGCTTTAATAAGTTACTATTATAATAAATCTGAAAAGTGGGTATTATTATACCCACTTTACAGATAAGAAAATTGAAGCTCAAAGAAGTTAAGCAACTTGCACAATTAGCAAATATAGCAAAGTCAAAATGTGTGCACATGTGCCCTAACTACAGAGTTCTTGTACCTTCTCCCACATGTGACTGCCTGGGGCCTGAAGAGCTGTGGGGAGACCATGCTGGGGCCTGACTGAAGGTTCACCCTGGCTCCCACACAACCTTGTCACCACCTAGGTCAGAGTGCTGCTAGGCCAATGGGAGACATTTCAGTAGCCAAAGATTTTCTCTCTCTAGAGACCAGTGTTGTGATTGTGACTTATAATAAGAAATATATATTTGCTCTTAGTCTCCATTCTCGGCTTATAGCTCCTTACAGCTCCTTGAAATTTCCTGAGTGATGAGAGCAATTGGAGCATCTTTTGTTCTTATAGTTGGTCTTCTGTCAGTTCCTGAAATAGCTCCAGAGCCATAAACGTGAAAGGAGTGTGCTATTCATAATAAATCTCTTTCAACCACACCTGAATTTATGTTAACATGATAACTTACGAAAAGCCCTGGGCTTCCCAGGTGGTACAGTGGTGAAGAATCAGCCTGCCAATGCAGGAGACACAAGAGACGTAGCTTTGATCCCTGAGTTAGGAAGATCCTCTGGAGTAGGAAATGGCAACCCACTCCAGTATTTTGCCTGGAAAATCCCAGGGACAAAGGAGCCTGGTGACTACAATCCATAGGGTCGCAAAGAGTCAGACATGACTGAGCACTAACCGATGGAAAGCCCTAAGGATGGGTTCCCAGAGGAACCAACAGTGATTGGAGGTTGGAACTTTCAGTTGCACTTTCCTGACCTCCAGAGATCAAATTGCCAACATCCACTGGATCATCGAAAAAGCAAGAGAGTTCCAGAAAAACTTCTGAGAGTTCCAGAATCTACTTCTGCTTTACTGACTATGCCAAAGCTTTGACTGTGTGGATCACAATAAACTGGAAAATTCTTCAAGAGATGGGAATACCAGATCACCTTACCTGCCTCCTGAGAAATCTGTATGTGGGTCAAGAAGCAACAGTTAGAACTGGACATGAACAACAGACTGGTTCAAAATTGGGAAAGAAATATGTCAAGGATGTATATTGTCACCCTGATTATTTAACTTATATGCAGAGTACATCATGAGAAATGCTAGGCTGGATGAAGCACAATCTGGAATCAAGATTTCTGGGAGAAATATCAATAACTGGCCTTGTAGCCAGTGTCAGCGGCTGGTGTGGGGGTGGGATGTCTTGCGGGACTGAGCCCTCAGTCCATGAGATCTGATGCTCTCTTCAGAGAGATGCCATCAGAACTGAGTTAACTGCCTGGTGGTGCTAGAAAAAGCACATGTCAGAAGCATGAACTACAGAGACTGCCCGTGAGTAACTGAAAATGTGAGCTGGCTAATCTTTGCCACAGGAGGTCAGGGGTTAACAGACATTACTGTTTGTAAAATGAAACTGTGCCTCTCTCCAGAGCTCTCTCTGGGTGGTCTGGAGTGGGGGAGCTTTGGAGCCATGAGGGGGTCCAAGTTGCGGTTCTGCCAGTCAGCGGGTGGGGACCCCTGGGCCTTGAAGTTACTACAATCTTTCTGTGCCTCAGTTTCCTCATCCCTAAAGTGAGGGTGCAAAGAGAATCTCTTCTAAGAGGTTCTACACAGTGGTTGAGGCAATACTAAGTTTTGCCATCAGTATTATGTCGTCCATGGATTTGCACCTGTCACCTTACTAGGCAGAGTCGGCCTGACCTCAGTTTTGCTACAAAGCTGCCCCTGGGCCTGTGTGTCATCTGTTGGTGAGGGATCAAGAGTGCCCTCCAAAGCTTGCTACACATCTCACTGACCTGGGTGAAATCAGTCCAAAGAGGCTGAGGGTCACCTGGTCCAAGCCCATCACTGTTCAGACGGGAGCAACAAGGTTCTGCAGGTTGGAGTGGCTGACCCGCCCACAAGCCTCTCCAAGAGGCTTAATGTGATTTCCATGCAAACACTCTACCCAGTCAGTTTTTGTGCCCCAACTTCTCCACAGAGATCTCTTGTCTATTTGGCTAAAGAAGTGAGAAAAAGCCACTCTGTGACTCTGTGCTATGTGTGCCCAGTCACTGTCGTACCTGACTGCGACCCCACGGACTGCTGTGATTTTAAAGAGGGTCAAATGCTAATTACAAGTGACTCCATTTGAAAGACAGCAATGAAAGCATTTTTAATCCTGCTTTCTCCCTAAACCTCCATCACTGGGGGGAGGGGAAAGCTAGTTCTTTGAAGACTATGAACCAAACACAACAGTTTTACGGACCATGGTTAAGACATGGGCTTTTCCCCAGGGAATGGCTGAAGTGTTTACTCTCTTGTTACCTTGGTAACTGCTACCTTGGCGCCCTTGTTGATGAGCTGAACCACATTCTCTGTCTGGCCTTTGTACGCAGCTATGAGCAGGCGTTCTGAAAGCGCAGCGACCGCATCCTGCTGGCTCATGAATTAGGAGAGAAAGACGTTTTCGGGGAAGTGGTAGACAAGTTCCTTCGGCTCAACACGACATCACGGGCCCAGGCAGGCACCCTCGGGTAAAGACGCTCTGATCATTGGAAGGTGACTTCGTCACTATGCCATCTTCGGGACCTGGGGGTTACAGAACAAAGCTGCCATCAGCGCCACTCAGCACTCGAGACACGCCACATCTCTCCGCCCTGGTTTTAGGGCATCTGTTGATTGCTTGCTGCTGGGGAGGGGAACTGGGGGAGACAGGACACTCAGGAAGCACCCTCTGCAGAGCAAACCCTGAATTTGCAACTGGAAGGCAAAGAGGGTGCTGAACCAGCCCACCCTATCCCCCACCCCCAACCCCGCACCCCCAACCCCCCACCCCGCACTGCCTCTTGACCATTAGGCCAAGAACTGCGAGGTCTGCTCTGCAGATAACAGAGGGTCTCAGAGACCCGATGAAATCCCCTGAATGTAGCCTGGTTTCCAGGCTCACCCTCGGCAGGTAACTACACTGAGTGTGACCACAAAAGGCCCTCTGGACTGTGCTCTGTGGGTTCACCAAGGCCAACATGCCTATTCCCCTGGCCGGTTGGGTGCCCATGGACCGCAGCCCACAGAGACCCTGAGGACAGGATTATATCCATGGACTTTCTCCCAGCATTTCCTGCCATTCTCTATCTTCATCCTTTTCTCACTGTTCATAGTGCACGTTCCTGAGTTCTGGAACAGTCAGAGAGCTGGGAGCAGGCCCGGGCCATCCCCTGGCCAATAACTGCTGCAATAAACAGATGCTACAGTTACTTTTGGGGCCACCCAGGGGGTGCTAGTGGTAAAGAACCTGTTTGCCAATGCAGGAGACATAAGAGATTCAGGTTCGATCCCTGGGCTGGGAAGATCCCCTGGAGGACAGTATAGCAACCCACTCCACTATTTTTGCCTGGAGAATCCCATGGACAGACATGCCTGGGGGGCTACAGTCCATGGGGTCACAAAGAGTCGGACACAACTGAAGTGCCTTAGCATGCACGGTTACTCTAGGGAGGGCTTGTGCCAACACAAACCACCCACAGGTTTGTGTGCTCAGAGCACTGATCTGGGGGTAGTACTAGCAGTAAACTGAAACCCATCTTTCCACCAAATGCCAAATGAACCAAATTTTAAAGATTGACTCCTCCTGGGAGCCCTGGGCCACTATTAGAGCAAACCAGAACCACTGGTGTTATGCCAAAGGTGAAGGTTTTGGGGGCCAAAGGAATGCTTAAGACTCTGTGACCCATTCCTACCAGGACAGCAGAAAGTATGGGCCTCTTTTTGTCTTCAAATGTACTTATTAAAAATACCAACATGGGCTATGGAAAGAAAATACTGTAGCGTAAGGCCTACCACACATTCTAATTTTGAAGACCCAGAAGGAACAGACGTTCTTTACAGTGGTTTCCAGGCAAACACCACGGTCCTCTCAGTCTCTAAAGAGTAAGGAATTGGCTCTGATTCTCCTTCACCTTGACATCCAGGTGGGCCATGTCACCAACCACTCCAGGTGGCTGGGAGAACAGGACTGTGGGGACTAAAGACAGTATTTTATTATGTGAAGTCATTGGTCAAATGTGAGTAGTACAACTTCAGAAATGTCATTCTTATCTCTGCTCAGCTTGTGCTGTGCGTGCTAAGTCACTTCAGTTGTGCCCGACTCTTTACGACCCTATGGACTATAGCCTGCCAGGCTCCTCTGTCCATGGGGATCCTCCAGGCAAGAACACTGGAGTGGGTTGCCATCCCCTCCTCCAGGGGATCTTCCCAATCCAGGGATCGAACCTGAATCTCTTACGTCTCTTGAATTGGCAAGCAGGTTCTAGCGCCACTTGGGAAGCCCCTGCTCAGCTTGCAAATGACCAAATTTCCATCATCCATCTGCCGTCCAAAGTGTGGGTAAAGAATAGCAAGGGAAGGGAGTTCCCTTGAGGTCTAATGGTCAGGACTCTATGCTTTCACTTTCAAGGGTTTGGGTTCAATTCCTGGTCTGGGAACTAAGATCCCAAAAGCCACGGAGCAAGGCACAAAAAAAAAAAAAAAAAAACATGGAAAAAGGCAGAAGGAGCCCTCACAAACCCACACTGTTCTTATCATCAGGCTCATCAGAAGTGCAACAAACCTGGAGAAGGTACAAGCAGGAGACCCCTTCTCTTAGCCACGGTCAGAAACTGCTGGGATGACCCTGAAATCTTTGTTGAATGAATAAGCCAATGAAAGAATAAAGTTGAGATGAAAAACAGAAATGGGGCTGGAAAAGCCTTTGGAAATCCCAGGGTTGCCCTGAAAGACCGAAGTTTGGGCTTTAGGTTTCCCAGAATGTCCCCCTGTCTGGGAGCGCTTTTAGTGGCTTTTGTCAACATAGGATACTGTAGGCTCTCTCTCTTTATTCAGGTAAAGCATGCTATCTTCACACCAATTACATGGAGCTTCTCCTCTGTTTGTCCCAACCCAGTAGAAGCACTCCAGGACCCAATGGCATGAAAATGCAGAAAATCAGCCCTGGCTTCCTAAATGCTCTTGCTTCCACAACCACATTCTTCTTCCTTGACTCACTTGTTATTTCTGTGCACACGACCTACAAGGCCATCCCCACCTTCCCAAACCTTTCCTGTGACGAGCATTCGAGAGTCTTGAGTACAATTCCCAGTTCATACAAATATTATCATCATGGCTACAATTTCACCACTTCACTCTGCAGCTAATAACTCCTGTGGATAGAGATCTCCTTGCAGGCCGTCAGCTAAGGTTAGGAGCTGCAGACCAGCAGTGCCGTCCAGTCTCCCCAGCAACGCCGTCCAGTCTCCCCAGCAACGGAAGCACGGGTCAGCAGGCCTGTCTATGCTTACAGCTGCTCCCTCCCTCCCTTCTGTCCCATGGAATAAATTCTGCCTCGCAGACACTGAGACAAAAGCCGAGGTACACTGATTGCCATGGCTGCAAGCTACTGAGATAGCCCGTGATTACCTTTGGTAAACAGTGCTTTACAAATCCAGCACACATTACTATTCCTTTTTTTTTTTTTAAGAGGGAGAGACACTACATTTCTGAGAAAATGTTGGCCAAGTAGAAATGTCATTTATTAAAAAAAAAAAATTTCCATGGCAGCTACTTAAGAATGAAATGCCCCACCCCAATCCACCCCCTCCACCACAGCCAACGCACAGCCTGCCTAAGGCTGAGGGTGCCTCTAGGACAAGTCTCTCATGGGATTTTGGATCGCCCCCACAACCACCAGAGGGGCAAAGAAAACTGCCTGCAAAAGCAGGAACAGAATTTCAGGTTCCCGGTTTCTACTGTGCTGTTAGTATAGTCCCTGTATCCCACAGGGATGCACCCACATACCTTGGGGATCTCAAGTTCACACTCAATTTAAATCCAGTAATCGCTTCACTGAAAGGACCTCCAGCATTCACCTGCATTTTCATTGACACACAGCAGAGGGGGGCGGAGGGAGGGATCAAAGTGGTTGAGTCTTCCTTTGTGACTGCCACCCTGGGCTCATTTTCCTCTCCACCTCTCTCATGATCATTGCCCGACATCTTTGGTATCCCGACCTCTTTTCCAGAACAATGATCCCCATGCTTCTGCAGTGAGGAGATACTCTCCTTTCCTCTGATACCTCTGAACTGACAAATCAGACCAGGCGGAAGGGACTGGGCTGGTGGGAGGGGTAAGGAGGATGTTGGACCCCCAGTAGTGAGTAGGAAGGGCAGAGGAATAGAGAGGGATGGTGAGCAGTCTGCAATCAGAGTTACTGCCTACCTGTTGGGTATCGAGGCTGCATAGCCCCATTCCCTCATTAAATGTGAGCTTTCGCTCCCAAATAGACCAGCTATTATCCAAGACACTTTCCATTGCTGGCTGTGAGGAATTTCTGCCCCAAGTCTATCAATCACATCCCTCTTTGTCACTTTTACAGCGTTTTTCACAGGAGAAAAACCTTAAATGCAAACAAGCTGCCAGTTCTTTAAGCAGGAAGGAAATAAATGCACGATCATAAATATGCAATGAGCATCATGAATTGAGAAAGGAATTTAGCTTCCTAAGATTTCTCTCCTTCCTCCTGGCCCACTGCCCCATTTTCTATTGCTTTCCAATTCGTCAGTGCTTTTGTCTCCCATCAAATGCCAGGGGGCCACACAGCTGCTTGGTCTGTGATGTGATCCATTTTCTTTTTATAGCAAAAGGTCTATGGGGTTTTCTTGAAGATTTATAACAAGGTCCCCTGGTACCGATATCTCAAAGCCACTGCATTCAGTCTCCTAACAAGGCAAAAATATTTTAGAAGAAATCTGCACACAGAAGTTCCAGCCAGGCATTACGCACAGCCCACCCAGAGATGGTCCACAGACACTCTGGTTAGGGAGCACCATCAGTTAAGATAACTCTCTTTGCTCCTACTGGTCCAAACCCTGTGTTGAGGAGAGATTGTACTCACATCTGGGGGGGTCTGTCCTCCCCGTTCTACATCATTTTCTGTTGCTGGAAAAATCACGGTCAGCTCTTTCTTGGAGATCATTAGCTTCCTAGTACTGTCACGCGCAAGGGTCCGCAGTAATTTACGTTACAATGTTCGCTGCCTTTTCCCCTTGAGCTTCCTCAGCCAACACCGGCCAGATCACATTAAAAAGCATACTAGGACATCCATCCAGCTCGCAATGTTTTGTGGCTTCCTAGTCTGCCCGGCACAGCTTCTGAAAGTCCTGGGTCTTCCGATTTTGTTGGACTGCTCCCTCCTGCCGGCAGAGGACCTGTAACACTGCTCTGATCAAAGACTCAGGGAATAATTCACAGATGGGTGGAATGGTTGTCAATGATGTTCAGACGACAGAGAAACAAAGTCTGCATTCTTTCAGCAGTAATACAGAGATGCATGTACAGGTTGTAAAGGAGGGAGGATGCAAGAAGAGTTGAAATCTGTAAGGAACTGCCTTTAGGACAGCAGTTAGGGAAATGTTCGCTTTGTGGAAACAGCAGAGACCCAGAGACTCTCCCAACCCAGCCCTTTAGGCAGAGGGTTCCAACACAGGGACTGCAGCAGCATAGGAGACTAGGGGCTGGTTGAGAAACTGTTTCCAGTGTTTGTGAACTGATAGTTTGTCTCAGAAATCCTCCTCTGAACAGAGTCTCTGCAGGAAAAGGGGAAGGGAGAAGACAGGGAGCTCTTTCAAGGGCTGTCAATGGCCCTCTACGTCACAGGTGTGTCTTCCAGACCACTTGCTGAAGCAGCGGAAAACCAACTTCCCAACTTGAATAATCACAGAAAGGAAGAGGGGTCTGAGTCTGACTTGTGCTAATATTACTATTCTCCCCCCTCATTTCTAAAGCCGGAATTGTTTGTTCTGGAGATGGGAAAATGACTGTCGGCATGAACCCTCTGAACCCCCTTTCTGCCCAAAACCCTGCCCCCGCTCCCTCGAGGGCAGCAGCTCCTATGCGCAGGGGGCTGATTCTGCTTTGGCCAGTGTTCGGCTTATACCAAGGGCAGGAGAATAGCTAGCAACTATGGCTGGTGTGCTGCAGCAAGAATGAATTCCCTGGGGAGACCAAATGCCGGTAGAATGACACTCCTATTTTTAATGCAAGACCTTTATACTAGTTTAGTCAAAAGTGATCACTGCTGGGTTACTGCAACTGCTACTGGAGGACCAATGAGCTTAGAACACAGATGCATGCGACTTGCTCCCTACCTTGAAGAAACCCATCATCTTGACCTGATCAGCCTTGATCATGGCCCAAAAGGCCAGATGCCAGCTGAGAACCGGACACTGAATGCGACAGAAGGATAAAGCGAGGAGTGGTTCATTTGCTCAGCGGTCCTGGGACATTTCCTTCTGAGAGACCGACTCCAGAGTCAGCGACCCTCAGCACAACACTGTTGGTGAGGACAGGACAACACTGGTTGCTCATGAGCCTGGTGTTCACACGTGCTGTCTGCAAAAGGCAGGGACGGAGAGGCAAGTCTTGAGCAAGCCCATCACGGCTAAGGAACAGTTATGCTGATTTCCTGAGAACATCGCACGTACAGTAACTATGCTCTTCTGAATCTGACATTTACTGGATTTTTCAAATAATCACCTCCGCAGGAGGCATTAGAGAGGTTGTTGCAGTGAAAGTTGAGTGACATCTGGATACTCTTCAGAAAACCTATGACATACCTCACCATCAAGAAAAGCTGCTGACATGTCAAAATACTATCGGTGGTACAAGGATACACCACTGAATAAAGATGGGGCTGACAGGAGGCTTGTGATGCAGAAACCTCTCCTTTTTACATAGGGCAATGATAACTACTTTTTGGTTGTCTGGTGCTGCTAGATCACCAGAGCTGCCAAGTTGGGGCTGGGCACTCACATCACATAGCAAATGGCCCACAATCCAGATGCAGTGTCATCCACTTACGAGCCTTCTGCTGCTCCGTCTCCCCTGCGACAAGATGATCACCCGCTTATCTGTTCTCCCACAGTTTTCTGTAAACCCTGCTATGGGCTGAAAATTGTGTCACCCCCAAATTCAGGTACTGAAGCCCTAACCCTTAATGTGACTATATTGGAAATGGAGCCATTAGGAGATAATTAAGGTAAAACAGAACTTCCCAGGTGGCTCAGTGCTAAAGAATCCTCCTGCCAATGCAGGAGATGCAGGAGACATGGGTTCAATCCCTGGGTCAGGAAAGATTCCCCTGGAGAAGGAAATGGCAACCCACTCCAGTATTCTTGCCTGGAAAATCCCATGGGCAGAGGAGCCTGGTGGACTGCAGTCCATGGGATCGCAGAGAGTCAGAAATGACTTAAAGACTGAGCACAAGCATAAGCAAGGTAAAATGAGGTTCTAAGGGTAGGGCCCTGATCTGATACGATTAGTGTCCTTATAAGGAGAGACACCAAAGAGTCTCTCCATGCTCACTCTCTCCCCCGCCCCTCTCTTTTCACACCTGCACCCCTGCCTCCAAGCCATGCTCATAGGAAACGCCATGTAAGGACAGCAAAAAAAGCCATCATCTGCAAGCCAGGAAGATCCTTATCAGAAACAAACTCTGCTGGACTTTGATCAGGGGCTTCCAGCCTTCAGAACTACGAAGAAATAAATTCTTGCCATTGAAGCCACCCAGTCTACAGTACCTTGTAATGGCAGCCCTAGTGACTATGACCTGAGCTCCCCTCACTCTGTAATTTGCTGGCATGGGCTCAAGGTTGGTCTTCCTAGTTACACTGAACTCCTTGAAGGCAGAAATGCTATTTTGTTTATCTTGTATCTCCAGTGCCTGGCATAGTTCCTGAACATAGTTAGCCTTTAATGGCTGTTCAATAGATGCTAGAAAAGATAATAATCAATTGTTTTTTCTAAGCATTAATTGGTCTTCAGGAGTCTGTAGATCCCACAAGAAATAGAAGAGGTGCCAACTAAGTCAACTAGTTTTCTGTTTTGTTTTTTGGGGGGTTGACTTTTTCCTTTTTCCTTTCCCCAAAGATTAAGCAGGCTACGGCTGCAAAACCTCCAAGAGATAACAAATGGGGGGTGGATTCGTTCTTCCCTCTCTCTTCCTCCTCAAAAAAGAGGAAAGCATCTCCTGGGACTCTAAGAATTACTGATCTCAAGTGACAGAGGTGTGTCAGCACTGGACGGCACCACAGCCACCCCCAGAATTTTCCTCTCACTGTCCTCAACCTCTACTGGGTAAAACCACAAATGCTAAAGGTAACGCTACACAATCAATACCAAATGACAATAAAACCAACCTCAGAGAGTAGTCCACCTGCCATGTATCCATATGTCAGCTCTTACCCACTCCAACTTGCTTTGATCTGGCTTCTTTCTACCCCCAGTTTTCTTGCTAAACCATCCCTGATGCTGTGGTTGTTGATTCTGTGGTGTATGAAACATTTATTGAAGAGACAGTCACAAAGAACTACGGAAACCCAGCAAGAGAGCTTTCTTGCTTGGTGTGCTGGGGTGAAAGGAGGTCAGGAACGCTCTTACAGAGAAGGTCATAGTTGAACTGGGTCTTGGAGGATGAGAGGATTTTGTTAGGGAGAGAAGTGGGGGAGGGCATGGGCAGAGGAAACAGCAAGAGGCAAGAGTGAAGGCAGAGTCGTCTGAAAGTGTAGGAAAGAGGGGCAAAGAGACTTGCTTCAGGACTTCCCCAGTGGTCCAGTGGCTAAGACTCCACATTCCCAAAGCAGGGGGCCTGGGTTCAATCCCTGGTCAAGGAACTAGACCACACATGCTGCAAACATCAAAGACTGAAGACCCCACCTGCTGCAACTAAGACCTGGCACAGCCAAAATAAAAATAAAAATATATATCTATAAAAAGAGAGATGCTGCAGCTGGAGCTTATAACACATAGGCAAAGATTACAGATGGCACTGCAGTCAGGTTGTGGAAAAATTTTCACATCATGCCAAAGACACTGGCCTGTAACTTGCATGTGTGATGGGAACTCTAGATGTTGGTAAGAGAGACTGGTCAGATTTGTATACAGCTTGGAACTCAAACACACAGAATTGGATTAGTCATAATTATGGGTTCATGCTCCACTTTCAAGACTGTATGTATACAGCTTTCTCTTCTTCTTTCCTTTGCTTTTTTTATTCCTTTTGCATTTCCCTCTTTCAGTTTTAGTTAATACACTTTACTTTTTAGAGCAGTTTTAGGTTTATATAAAAACTAAACAGAAAGCATAAAGAGGTTCCTTATAGCTCTTAACCCACACCCTGGCCCTCGAACTCACCACAGTGTCCCCTATTATTAACATCTTGTATTAGTGTGGTACATTTGTTATAACTGCTGAGTCAATATTGACTCATTAACTAAAGCCCATGGTTTGTATAGCATTCACTCTGTGCTGTACAGGTCCTTGGGTCTGCACAAATGTATAATGACATATACCCACCATGAGAGTATCATACACAACAGCTTCATTGGATTAGTGCTCCACCATTCATCCCTCCCTCCCCCACAACCCTTAACAACCACTGATCCTTCTACTGTCTCTAAAGTGTTGCTTTTTCCAGAATGTCATATAGTTGGAATCATACAATATGTCTCCTTTCCAGGCTGGCTCTTTTCACTTAGTAATGTGCATTTAAGGTTCCTCCCTGTCTTTTCATGGCTTGATAACTCTTTTTTTTTTTTTAGTGCTGAATAATATTCCATTGTATGGATGTACCAGCATTTATCTATTCACCTACTAAAAGACATCTTGGTTGCTTTCAACTTTTCACAATGATGGATAAACCTGCTATAAACATCCAAGGGCAAATAAGCCACAGGGATGTAATATACAGAATACGGAATATCATCAATAACATTGTAATAGTTTTGTATGGGGACAGATGGTTACTAGATTTACTGTGCTGATCATTTCATAAGGTATGTAAGTGTCAAATCACTGTGTAGTTCACCTAAAATGAACACAATACTGATATACATGTCAACTACATTTCAATTTAAAAACTCTACATGCGTATTTTTGTGTGTACATAAGTCTTCATCTCATTTGGGTAAATACCAAGGAATACAATTGCTGAATCATACGGTAGGACAGTGTGTAGTTTTGTAAGAAGCTGATGTGCTGCATGCTAAGTTGCTTTAGTCATGTCTGACTGTATGATCCTATGGATTGGAGCCCTCCAGGCTCCTTTGTCCATGAGATTCTCCAGGCAAGAATACGTGCCTTCCTCCAGGGGATCTTCTCAACCTAGAGATTGAACCTGCGTCTCTTAAGTCTCCTGTATTGGCAGGTGAGTTCTTGACCACTAGCGCCACCTGGGAAGCACAGAAACTGCTGTTGTGTCTTCCAAAGTGGCTGCAATAATCTGCATTGTAACAGCTGATTTTACATCGACTAGCTGCCAAGTGCAAGGGTAACCTTCAGTTCTCACGTTACATGATTTGTCTGTTGCATTAGACACTGCTACCCTCTCTCCTTCATCACACTTCCTCCTCCACTGGTTTCCATGACCTACTCTCTCCTCATGCTCCTACCATCCATGGACTATTTCTTCATCCAAGGGCTCCTCTTTCACTGGTCCCGTAAGTGTTGCAGGTCCTGAGATTCTATCCCGTATTGTCTTCTCTGCTCATTTTCCTTTCTAGAAGATCTCAGTACCGACATATCCCCCACACCTGCTGCCCACACACTCCTCTGCTGCCTAGAAACGGATTGCTCCAAATCTTCTTTAGCCTCAATCACTCTCTAAAGCTCCCTTTTTTAAAACACCCAACCATTTAACAGACATCTTACTCAGATGGTCCCCATCAACATGCTAACATTCTTCTGTCCAAACCCATTCTTTTCCCTGTGTTCCCTTTTTGGTGAGGGGTCCCGTCTGCCATCTGTCTGCCTGTTTCCCTCATCTGGAACCACCCTCCCTTTCCTCTTATTCTTCTTTCCCCACCCCCACATCCAGGAGTTTACCAAATCCTCCTGGTTTGAGACAGTAAGACAGAGATTTAAAATGCAAATTCTGGGGGCTTCTCTGGTGGTCCAGTGGTTAAGAATCCGCCTTGCAATGCAGGGGAGGTGGGTTCGATCCCTGGTCAGGAAACTAAGATCCCACATGCCACAGGGCAGCTAAGCCCAGGTACTGCAACTAGAGAGAAGTCTGCGAGCTGCAATGAAAGATCCCGCATGCCACAACAAAGATACTGTATGCTGCAACTAAAACCTGATGCAGCCATAAATAAACAAACAAACAAATATTTTTTAAAAAATAAAATGCAAGCTGTGAAGTCGGATTTCCTAGGCTCAAATCCTAGGCTCAAATCCCGGTTCTGCACTTAAAATGGGCAAATTACCCACTTGATTCTAAGCCCACTTCCTCATGTATAAAACAGAGAGAATAATAATCCCTAACTGATTGGGTTGTTGCAAAGGTTGAATGAGATAATACCTAGGCTATCTCAGCCTGGCACGTACAAAGTGCTCAGTAAATATTAAGCATGGCTGTATGGTTATTGCTTAACTGTTCTTGACTTGTTCTTTCATCTCTAGCTGCACTGCCACGGCCTTCACTCAGGCTATCATCATTTCTCACCTGAACTGTCACACTGGTCTCCAACTGGATGCTGAAGGTGTTTCCTGAAATTCTTCTAAACTGAGAAGTTGGGATGAAAGAGGTGATGTAAGCTTTTGCTTGCCTAATAGAACCTGCCTCTGTAGATGAGATTTTGTCTGGGAACTGGTTAGAAGCCAAAGCCAGACTAACGTTCAAGATTCACAGAGTGAGTATACATTGGCCTGAAATGTATCTTGGATAAAAGATAACTTTGTAGAGGTCAGCCCAACCTGACCAGAGAGTTGGTAGGATTACTTAAGCTTGACTCTCAGGAAAGACAGCCACTGAGCCAACAGTGGTTCAATTCTCTCTCCTCTTAGAGGCCATTGAGCCACCTTCAGGTAAGTTCCCCCTTCTGATATATTAGTTTTAGAAGAAAGGGAGTCATGAGAAACTCAGCCTTCTCCTCCAGTTGTTTCAAGATGGCAAAGTCGGAGCACTGACAGCTAAGCTGCAATGCGTGAGGAGCCATGGACACCATGCCTATCTGCCAAGCAGGGGTCTGCTGGGTGGTGGGGGTTGCTGCCTGGTGGGGGTTTGCTGGGTGATGGAGGTTGCTGGGTGGTGAGGTCTGCTGGGTGGTGGGGTCTGCTGGGTGGTAGGGTCTGCTGAGTGGTGGGATCTGGGCTTTTGGTGACAATTATTTTGCCTTGTCTGCGGACTCTCCTCTTGACAAAGATAGCTTCATGTGAACAAACCATCCGGGGGGCTTAGAGTTTGCAGGGCTAAAGTTTGCAGGTGGAAGCTGTTCTGCCATGTTGGTCTCCCTGCTTCAATTCCCTCCCCCGCCTCGGTGTATGTGATCACTGGTGTCAGAATGCACTTTGCACAGCACAAATGTGATCATGTTTTTCCTCTGCTACAATCCTCAGTGACTCACAGTCCCCCAGCACAAAGTTCAGGGATACATAAACCCATGTGTGGTCTGGTCTCAGCCCGTGTGCACCACCTCTTCTTCTGACCCATCCACCCACCCATCCTGTACCCTCACTTGGCCACAAGGGTGCTCAGGTCACCTTGAAAGCACCATCCTGTTCTTTTTGCTTAAAATGACCGTTAGATCTTTCCCAAACTCCTCCTTATCCTTCAAACCTGATTCTGGGTGTCCTTCTCAGAAGACTTCGCCTTGATTTCAGATTTCAGGCTTCCAGAACGTGGGAGAATAGATTTTGTTGTCGGAAGCCAGTTAGTTTGTGGTAATTTGTTACAGTGGCCGCAGGAAACGAGTACAAATGTCTTATACATAATGGATGCTTAGTAACTCTTTACCAATGGCCTGTCTGGGTCAATCAACATCACAGGCTGTGCTTCTTTTTTTAAAGTCACTCACACACATCCATACCTTCTTGGCCAAAAGCCAGGACTCCATTATGTCACTTCAACACGTATAAATGACACTGTAGCTAAGGGGTCCCTCACTGCTGTCTGAGGGACAATGAGGTTCCAGGGGCTAAGAGTGTTCTACTGATGACATATTCCTATAAAACGCCCTTCACCCACCCTTTCAGGAAGGAGACGCTGGGATGCCAGGAAGTGATGGGTCACGCACAAGGATGGAGAGCTGCCCTCACCAGGGTGGCTCCAGCCAGGGCCAACTCAGGCTGCATCCTCGCAGCCTCCCTACAGGAGACACGGAGAAAAAGCCACGCTGGGCTGTCAGTTTCCAATTTTGCACACACAAAAAACAAAACACGAAGCTGCTCTGCTAGCTAGGAATGAAGTGTCCAAATGTAACCCCGCAAACACAACCTCAGATAAGGCAAAGGGAAGTCTGGGATTAACAGGAGTGTCATCTACTCAGCAGTAAACACCAACTGTGATTTACCACTGTAATGTGTAATTCCAGCGGATTTCTTCTGCTATATTCCTTGGAGGACATAGGCCTTCTCTCAAGTCCATGACCCTTCAGGGAGAAACCATTTAAACTCCACCAGCCACACACAGATTGATCTTGTCTATCAATGTCCACTAAGTGAACCTCCAGAAATGGTTGCTTTTATCTTGGCTAAACCTGGTTTTCATCGCAGGGGTCCCAGTTTAGGCAATGACATTGCCAATGAAGTATTTCATTAAAAAAAAAACATTTATTTGACTGAGCTGGGTCTTAGTTGCGGCAGGTGGGATCTAGTTCGCCAACCAGGGATCAAACTCAGGCCTCCTGCATTGGGAGCATGGAGTCTTAGCCACTGGACAGCCAGAGAAGACCCCCACTGAAGAATTTCTGACCATGATGTCCATCTGATCCTAGAAACTCCAGATGCTATGATGCATGCCATCCTCCCCCACCCCTATCACCTTTAACCCACACAGCTTTCTCCAATAACTTTTTATCTTTACTTACTTTTTCACTGAAGTATGTAGTTGATTTACAATGTAGAGTGAGTTTTGGGTGCATAGCACGGTAATTCAGTTATACACACACACACAAACACAAGATATTGAATATATATATATATACACACACACACATACACAAAAGAAATATTAAGTATAGTTTCCTGTGCTATACAGTAGATCCTTGTTGGTTTTCTACTTTATATATACTAATGTCCAGAACTCTTCTTAAAAGGTGCAGCTCTCAGCAGCATGTCCTGGTTAGATGTGATTTGATGGTAACACTGTCCTTCACCACTGGTCTGGAAAGGCAGGTACTGCATACACACCACTGCGTGCAGAAAACTCCACACCTGGCCCCCTCATCTCAATTTCCTTCTGATTCCTCCTGGTGGGGGCAGGACTGGGAAGAAGCAAGAGGAGAAGAGGGTCTATTGAAACTTTCCACCCACAGAGCGAACTACATGACTCTGGGCAAGTTATAGAACTTCCTTGGGCCTTAATGTCCTCGACTGTAAGATGGGGGAAAAAATGGTAGCTGCTGACTTCACGGGCTTCCCAGGTGGCTCAGCGGCAAAGAAAATGCCTGCCAATGCAGGAGACACAGGTTGGATCCCTGTGTTGGGAAAATCCCCTGGAGGAGAAAATAGCAACCCACTCTAGTATTCTTGCCTAAAAAATCCCATGGACAGAAGACCCTGGCAGGCTGCAGTCCATGGGGTTGCAAAAGAGTCGGACACAACTTAGCAACTAAACAATAACAGCAATTGACTTCAAGGGGCAGCTAGAAGGGCTTGCTGTAGGAGTGGATGGCAAGCACTTAGCACAGTACTTACACAGAGTAAGCACTCAGGCAGGTGTGCTTGTGTGCATGTATGCAGTCTACTGGAGGATAAACTTTCTAATTAGATTTGAGTCCTTCCTGCATCTCTTACACCTTCACCTTTCCTTAGAGTTCCCAGGGGTTGCCCCAGGGAGATCCCATACCCTTGCTCAGCACACAGCATGATGCAGCATTTGGCTTGGGCACAGAGCTTTGCTGGGAGCAAGTGTCCGTCTCTGTAGATGAAGGGAATCAGGACTTTAAGTGGAGCAGGCGCCTGAGAGGCTCTGCAGCTCTCTCCCTGTCCTCGTGTCCTCACACACCGATGATCACACACATGCATATGCACAGTCCATGGCTCAAGAAGACACATCCCACCTGGGGACTCCGACCCCCAGGGAGGCGAGGACCACTGAGGAAGAGGTTGGCTACCCAGGAAGGTCCCGCTGGAAGTCAGCTTCCCTCACCCCTCTCCCTCAGCCTGGTTATTTCTGGTTATTTCCCAGCTGAGAATTTCTCTCAAATTGGTGATTGTTCATATTGTAAGTTTTAGCCACAAATTAACCATGGGCAAGTCTGCTCCACGAAAGTCTCTTGCCCATAATTACAGCCCATGATAAACATACCACACTGTCATCATCAGTCATGGTGCATTATTCGAAATTGAAGTTGTCTCTTCTTTACAAGGAGAAGAGGTTCCTACGGTGAAGGCAGTGGGAATGACAGTGACCTTGACTTGCTTATATGCTGAGAATTGGCCCCAGAGATATTCATTTCCAAGAGTTTAAACCAATCTTAAAATAGTTACGTCTCACAGGATTTTCTCATTATTATTGTCAGATTATTTCCATAATGGAACTATATTTAATTAGTTGAGCTTCAGCGGTCTTCAGGGGATGGGTGGCCTGAGGAATGACATGCTGTGAGCCCCTCTGTGTCAGGGTCCGGGTGAAGCCTGGGCCCTCCCCCTTCTGACGGTCTCTAAGAGCACGAGGCCGGGCTCTCTCTGCAGCAAAGCCTGAGTCTGGCCTCACTACACTTGGTGGTGGAGCTTTCACTCTCAGGCTTGGCTCTTCCTCGCTCTCAGGGGCCTGGGACCCAGTCCCTGGGGAGAATCCACAGACTCTCTCCAGAGAAACGATTCCTGTCCTAACAGCCCTTCTCCAGGGGTGCTCCCAAAACCTGGGCAAGGCTAGTACTGTGCAGTCTCTAATTTCAGGCAGATGGCCTCTCCGATGATCGTTCACATCCAATGTCAAAACAAGAAGCATGGTGGGGGGAAGGCAATAGAGGGAAAAAGAAGGGTCAAGGTGGGGAGGTGGGAGGGAGGAACAAAGGAGCAGGGACAACGTGAGAAGACAGTGAGCACCCCAGTGAGGATGCAGCCACTGGTGGGGACGTGGGGGTGCTGCCCGATCTTGCCCACCTCCCACTCCTTCCCAGGCCAGGAGCCATCCACCTGGCCCAGTCTCTGCTCATCAGAATTTGTTGAATGAATGCAGGAATTTCTTCTGATTGGATGTACTTATCACACTTCCATCGTCTGTATCATGTTTAACAATGTTTTATTTTTTGGCATTCCGTGTGGCATTTGGGATTGAACCAGGAATTGAACCCATGCCCCATACATTGTAAATGAGGAGTCTTAACCACTGAACCGCCAGGAAGTCCCTACAGCATTTTATTTTAGAATGAAAACTAGAGGTGGAGAAAACCTGATAACAATTATGTATATGAATATATTCATATGTAATCATATACACACACATTACACTTTATGGGCTTTCCAGGTGGCGCTAGTGGTAAAGAACCTGCCTGCCAATGTAGGAGATGTAAGAGATGTGAGTTTGATCCTTGGGTGGGGAAGATCCCCTGGAGGAGGGCATGGCAACCCACTCCAGTATTCTTGCCTGGAGAATCCCATGGACAGAGAAGCTTGGAGGGCTACCATCCATAGGGTCACAAAGAATTGGACCAGACTGAAGCGACTTAGCACGCACACACACATATATTACATTCTATATTTTAAAATGTATAATTTACCAAAAAAATGTACAAATCTTAGGTGTACAGCATGTTGAACTTTCAAAAACAGAACAGACCTAGTTTGTGCGAGACTCCACAGCTGACCGGGAGGCTCTGCAGGACCTTGTTCAACTGAGCAGCCAAGGCACGGCCCGCATCCTGCCGCCCGAGTCCCAGCGACTCCTTCACCAGCCAGAGGAGCGAGCTCCGAGCACCTTGTGCTGCAGCCACTCCTCAGGGCCAGGAGCAGGGAAGCCGAGAGCAAGAAATCCCCCAGACACGAACTCAGCCTCTTCCCATCACCTGAATCATCATGACCCACTTCAACAAGCGCCGTTCCTATGGGCTCTAGGCCGAGGTCAAGAACAGGATTGCTTCCAAGCATGATCATTGGGCAGAAGAAGATCTTTGCTATTGGACAGAAGAGGTGACAGGCATGAGCACTGGCACCAACTTCCAGCTGGACTTAAAAGATGGCATAATCCTCTGTGAACTCATGAACAATACAGCCAGACTCAGGGAAGGTCAATGAGTTCTCACTAAACTGGCCTCAGTTGGAGAATACTGTAACTTGATTAAAGCTACTCAGACTTATGGCATGAGGCCACACGACATATTTGAAGCAAATGATCTTTCTGAGAATGGAAACACCACCCAGGTTCAGACGATGCTCATGGCCCTAGAAGGTCTGACCAAAGCAAAAGGATTCCATACAACTATTGACATTGGAGCTAAGTACACAGAAAAACAAGATGTTTTGATGAAGGAAAATTAAAAGCTGGCCAAAGTGTAACCAGTTTGTAGATGGGAGCCGACAAATGCGCCAGGTGAACAGGGAAGACAGCCTAAGGGACGAGGAGGCATCTTTGTGATCCCCAAATGCAAACTGACAAATCTTTGGATAAGACCACAATTAGTCTGCAAATGGGCACGAACAAAGGAGCCAGGCAGGTGGGGATGTTAGCACTGGGTACCGGAAGAGACATTTAGAAGCTAACATTACAACCTGTGGGCAACTCCACAATTTTTCTACAGCCAAGTACCAACAAAGTCGCTTCCCAGAAAGGAATGAGTGTGTATGGACTTGGGCAGCAAGAATCCATGCTGCTCCCACAGAACCTGTCATTCACAATGGAAGCCAAGGAACAGGAACCAATGAGCCGGAAATCAGTGACAGTGATTATCAGGCAGAATACCCGGATGAATATTCATGGTGAGTACTAAGATGACTACCCCAGAGATGACCAATGTGGTGACCAAGGCATTGATTATTAGATTCACAGAGGAGCTCTGTGTTTAGCCTATTGCTTTTATTCAGTGAGAAACAAGCTAGACTTGAGTAATTTTTATCTTGCCTTCCGAAAACACTATTATGTTCACTGTACCTAACGGAAATACTAGCTTACATGCATTCTTTTTTTCTGCCTCTTCCCTAAATAGTTGCCTTTTAGTATTGTGACAGTTAAATCCTATAGCGTAACTAATAACTCGCATATGAAGTAAAAAGGAATAATGTGAAAGGGGAGTACTCCTGTACAGTCAATTCTTTTATTAAACATCTACGCATTTTTACAGTCCTCTACTTAAAACTGGTATTTTCAAACAATAGGAAGCTTTTTTCTTTACACTTTAGTATCTGGTTTCTACATGGAAGACTAAACTCATGCCTATAGCTAACTGTGTAGGCTAAATTGTATGTGCGTGCTCAGTCGTGTCTGACTCTGCAACCCCGTGGACTGCAGGCCACCAGGCTCCTCTATCTGTGGGATTTTCCAGGCAAGAATACTAGAGTGGGTTGCCATTTCCTTCTCCACAGGATCTTCCTGACCCAGGGATTGAACTCACGTCTCCTGTGTCTCCTGCATTGGTAGGTGGGTTCTTTACCACTGAGCCACTAACTGGTCTTTGCCAACCAAATTTAAGATGCAGGATTTTAGAAATTTACATATCAATGATTCTACACTATTGTTTACTAATTTTTAAATAAAGTCCTGATCATTGTGGGGAAAAAAAAACAAACAAACAGAACAGACCTGTGTGAATAGCAGCTTAGTCAAGAAAAGAAATTAGCAAAGCTTCCCAGAGCCCTGCTCTTGCTGCTTCTGACCACTGACCACCCCCCATCCCAAGGGTAACCACTGTCCTGAATTTTAATGTGAAGCTTAGTTTTGCCTATTTTTGAACTTCATATTCTGCTCATGTATTCTTTTTTGCCTGGCTTCTTTCACTCTACATTTGTGAGCTTCTTCCACATTGCTGCTTGTAGTTACACTCCTTTCATTCTCACTGACATATATTATATCCCACTGTGTGAATGAATATTCCACCGTTCATGTATCCACTCTTCTATTGACAAGCTTTTGCGTACTTCTGTGTTTTGTGTATTGAAAACAGTGCTGCTATAAAAATTCTTACACTCATCTCTTCAGGAGACTCCACAAATACACATGTTTACCTAGAGTGGCATTGTTGGGTCCTATGTACACAAATGTATGTTCCACTGTAGCAGATGTTTCTATCCATCTTTCTCACATTCAAATGTACCCTCTTGGTCTATGTGAGTCCCAGAGGCAGGACTGCTGGGCGCTGGGTTTCTATCACCACTGAGAAGCAGTCCATGCCTTCAACAAGTCATGCAAAAAGAAGAAACCTTTAACTCTAATTCGTTTTTGCTAATTTTTTTTTATAGATATGTTGAGAAAGAACAATCACTGCTGGAGTATCATTAACTGAAAATTCGCCAGCAGAGGCAGCTGACCTGACACAGTGCAGCCCTCCTGTTTAGGTCAACAGCAGCCTTGCCCCGTCCACAGAGAAACAAACTACCCACCCACTGCGTGCTTGCGTGCCAAGTCGTGTGTCGACTCTTTTACACCCCATGGACTGTAGCCCACCAGGCTCCTCTATCCATGGGATTTTCCCAAGAATATTGGAGTGGGTTGCCATGCCCTCCTCCAGGGGGTCTTCCGACCCAGGGATTGAATCCATGTCTCATATCTCCTGCACTGGCGGGCAGTTTCTTTTTTTTTTTTTTGGCGGGCAGTTTCTTTACCACTAGTGCCACCTGGGAAGCCCATCCATCCACTGGGCCCACAGCAAATACCCAAATGATGGAAAACAGAGGACCCTGAGAATGGCATCTCATTTAGTTCATGACTTGTTTTTCTCAAATTAGACTTAAAAAGCACTTGAATGTATTCCAGTGATTGGAGATGAAACGGAAATGGAAACATAACGATGATTACCATGTAAATCATGTGCTCTCCAGCCACATGCTGAGACTCAGGGTTTCACAACACTGCTTCCCATTGGATGAGGTCATCAAAATAGTAACAAAGCGCCAAAGGACAAGTCCCCTCAGAGAGCCTGCCTCTCCATATTATGAAAGTGAAAAGTGAAAGTGAAAGTGAAGTCGCTCTGTTGTGTCCGACTCTTTGCGACCCCATGGACTATAGCCTACCAGGCTCCTCCATCCATGGGATTCTCCAGGCAAGAATACTGGAGTGGGTTGCCATTTCCTTCTTCAGGGGATCTTCCCGACCCAGGGATCGAACCTGGGTCTCCCACATTGCAGGCAGACGCATTAACCTCTGAGCCACCAGGGAAGCCCCCATATTATGAAGTCTTCTAAACAATGCCTCAGAAACTACTGTATTTTATTTCATATTTTGAGAAGAAGACAAATTTTCAAGTAAAAGCCCAGTGAAGTCATCCAGGTGCCACATGAGCAGTATTCATCACCAAAAGTGGAAACTCAAATGTCAATCAGCTGGTGAATGGACAAACCAAATGCGGTACATAACCATACAATGAAATGCTGTTCAGGCATAAAAAGGAATGAAACACGGATACTTGATATAACACGGATGGACTTTGAAAACATTAAGCTAAGTAAACAGGAAAAAAAATGTTAGTCATTCAGTTGTGTCCAACTCTCTGCAACTCCATGGACTGACTCCATGAGGAGCCCACCAGGCTCCTCTGTCCATGGAATTTTCCAGGCAAGAACACTGAAGAGGGTAACCATGCCCTTCTCCAGGGGGTCTTCCTGACCCAGTGATTGAACCCAGGGTCTCCTGCATTGCAGGCAGTTTCTTTACCGTCTGAGCCAACAGAGTCAGACACCAAACGTCACATGTTGTATGCTAGTCTTTATACCAAACGTCCAGGACAGGCAAATCCTTAGAGACAGGAAATAGACTGCTGGTTGCAAGAGGAAGTGGGAAAGAGAAGCAAGGGAAATGGCTTATTAGTGGGTTTGGGGTTTCTTTTTGAGGTGATGAAAATGTTCTAAAATTAGATGCTGGTGATGGTTATATACCTTTCTGAATATAATAAAAACCACTAAATTGTATGCCTCAAAAGAGTGAATTTTATGAGATGTGAAATGTAACAGTTCTAAAGAACATCAAGTTATGAGTCAATAACTTGACTAAGTTACTGAAATAGGACGTGGATTTGACTTTCATCTGCTGAACACATGATGCTGGGACAAATCATCTAATAAGCCCTCCAAGCCTCAGTCTCCTCCTCTGTACAATGGAGATAATAAAATAATGATCTCAGATGGCTCTTGTGAGACTCAAACTTATATGTGGAATCTAAAAATTACAACAAAACAGTGAATGTAACAAAAACAAGCCGACTCACAGAGAGAACAAACCAGTGGTTACCAGTGGGGCGAGGGGAGGGGCAGAATAGAGGTAAGGGATTAAGAGCTATAAACTACTATGTATTAAATAGATAAGCAACAAGGATATATTCTACGGCACAGGGAACAGAGCCAATATTTTATAGTAACTATAAATGGAGTACAACCTTTAAAAATGCTAAATCACTCTATTGTACACCTGTAACAGATAATATTGTACATCAACTACACATCAATTAAAAAATAGCATAACCTTCAGAAAACAAGGTGATAAGAGTTTGGTACCGTGATGACACATAAAAAATGAACAATAGGACCTTCTCTGACATAAACTGCAGCAATATCTCTTTGGCTCTGTCTCCTACAGTAATGAAAACAAAAACAAACAAATGAGATCTAATTAAGCTTAAAAGCTTTTGCACAGCAAAAGGAAACCATAAACAAAATGAAAAGACAACTTACAAAATGGGAGAAAATATTTGCAAATGATGCAACTGACAAGGGATTAAGCTCCAAAATATAGAAACAGCTCATATAGCTCAATATGAAAAAAAAACAAACACCCCAATCAAAAATGGGCAGAAGATCTAAATAGACATTTCTGCAAAGAAGAATGCAGATGGCCAAAAGGCACATGAAAAATGGTCAACATGGCTAATTATTAGAGAGATTCAAATCAAAACTACAATGAGGTATCACCTCATACCAGTCAGAACGTGTGTGTGTGTGAGTGTATTAGTTGCTCAGTTGTGTCTGACTCTTTGTGACCCCATGGACTGTAGCCCACCAGGCTCCTCTGTCCATGGAATTCCCCAGGCAAGAATACTGGAGTGGGTTGCCATTCCCTTCTCCAGGGGATCATCCCAACCCAGTGAGTGAACCCACGTCTCTTGTATTGCAGGCAGATTCTTTACCATCTGAGCCACCAGGGAAGCCCCAGCAGTCAAAATGGTCATCATCAAAAGGTCTACAAATAATAAATGGTGGCGAGGGTGTAGAGAAAAGGGAGCCCTTCTCCACTGTTGGGGGGAAGGCAAACTGGTGTAGCCAGTATGGAGAACAGTAGAGAGGTTCTTTAAGAAACTGAAAATAGAGCTACCATATGATCCTGCAATCCCACTCTGGGCATATATCTGGAGAAAACCATAATTCAAAAAGATATATGTACCCTAATATTCACTGAAGCATTATTCACAATAGCCAAGACATAAAAGTAACCTAAATGTTCATCAATGGATGAATACATAAAGAAGATGTGCAGTACATATATATACAATGGAATATTACTCAATCATTAAAAAAAAAAAGCCAGAATAATGCCATTTCCAGCGACTGCATGGACCTAGAGATTGTCATACTGAGTGACGTAAGAGAAAAAAACAAGTATTATATGATATCACTTAAATGCAGAATCTTAAAAAAAATGATACAAATCAACTTATTTATAAATCAGAAACAGACTCACAGACAGAAAACAAAGTTATGGTTACCAAAAGGGAAAGGTGGGGAGGATAAATTAGGACTCTGGGATTAACATATACACACTGTGATGGGCTTAGTCACTCAGTCGTGTCTGAGTCTTTGCAACCCCATGGACTGTAGCCCACCAGGCTCTTTTGTCCACTGGGATTCTCCAGGCAAGAATACTGGAGTGGGTTGCCATGCCCTCCTCCGGGGGTCTTACCAACCCAGGAATCAAACCAAGGTCTCCTCCATTGCAGGCGGATCCTTTACCAGCTGAGCTACCAAGGAAGCCCCAACATATACACACTACTGTATACAAAATAGATAATCAATAAAGATCTACCGATAGCACACAGAACTATACTCAGTATTTTGTAATAACCTATAAAGGGAAAAAAAATCTGAAAAAGAATATGTGTGTATGTATGTATTTGTATATAACTGAATTTGCTGTACACCTGAAACTAGCACAACCTTGTATATCAACTATACCTCAATAAACACATAAATAAAAGAAAAAAGAAAATGCCCAATAAACTAGTGTTGATGGTAAAGTGACAGAAATAGTAGAAACTGCTGCTGCTAAGTCACCTCAGTCGTGTCCGACTCTGTGCGACCCCATAGACGGCAGCCCACCAGGCTCTGCTGTCCCTGGGATTCTCCAGGCAAGAACACAGGAGTGGGTTGCCATTTCCTTCTCCAATGCATGAAAGTGAAAAGTGAAAGTGAAGTCACTCAGTCGTGTCCGACTCTTTGCGACCCCATGGACTGCAGCCTGCTAGGGTCCTCCATCCATGGGATTTTCCAGGCAAGAGTACTGGAGTGGGGTGCCACTGCCTTCTCCGATAGCAGAAACTAGCTCTTCACAAACATACTTTCGACATTCCTGGGATATACTCATCAGCGACATCTCTCAGACCCCTTTATCCACTAAATGGTATAATTTTCTACACATTACATAAGGAATTAAACTGGTGAGGCTGCTGTTCAGTCAAAAGGGGGAAATCCTGCCATAAAGGAAGAAACGTTAATGAGCAGAGAACCAGGATGGGAAGAGCTCTCTCCAAGGTCCGCGAGGAGAGCTATCAAGGAGCTACCGCTGGGAATGCTTGCTGGCTGAAGATCAGCTGAACAAGTTGCTCCCTTTTCCATTCCCCAAGAAAACATGCTCAATGCCTTCCACTCTCCCCCTTCTTCCTCAAGTAAAAGCAAGGATGTTACCCAGGGCTGTGGGCCCAAGAAAAGGCAGATCCCATCACCATACCTCTCAAACTGCCGGGCATGTTGCTCCTATTGGAGGTGGCAGAAGCAAGTGTGATAATGATGGTTTCTACTGTCCAAGAGCCAATTCTTGCCAGATCAACCACTGTCCCCTATGCCTGACTCACCTTGTTACTGAAACACATTCTATATAATCCGCCAAATAACAAGTTGTAATAGGACCTTTTTAGTTATCAC
This sequence comes from Giraffa tippelskirchi, assembly GCF_054371585.1. Taxonomy (NCBI): domain Eukaryota; kingdom Metazoa; phylum Chordata; class Mammalia; order Artiodactyla; family Giraffidae; genus Giraffa; species Giraffa tippelskirchi. The sequence goes on from NC_137283.1 coordinate 126,000,723, forward strand.
TCTTAGCAATGCCAATAGTACTCCAAAATCAGAAGTTTCCTTAAAGGTAATATTTCAGGATGGTAGTTTAAAATGTATCCTGTAATTACCAAGGGCTGAAGAAAGACTGCCTACAGCGGGTGCCCTTCTCCATGGTCCTGGAGTCACCTTGGTGAATGCCAGACACAGTGAGAAGATCCTATGGAACAAGAGCTTCCCTCTATTGTCTTTTTTTCTCTCATTTTTTTCCCTAATGTAGCTTATTGCAATTTTTAAAAATCATCACATTGCTTTCAACTTTTTTGAAAATGATGTTTTAGAACATCTTTGGTTTGTTGTACTGTTCCTTTTTCAGAAATTATCTACATATGTATAAAAAATTCTGACTGGTATACACATTTCTTCCTCTAAATTTTCATGGTTTTGTTGGGTATCAACAGAGCTATTAAAAATCAGCTGGTTGCAACTCTACTCCAGTAAAAAAAAAATCAGCTGGTTAACATTTTAGAGTCAGATAAATTTAGATCCATCCCTTACTGGTTATTTTACTGTAGAGAAGCTACTTAACTTCTCTGAGTATCAGAGTATCTTTTGTAAACAGGATATATTATCAACTTAATAAAATTTTTTGAAAATTAAATAAGATCATGTATAAAAACACTATTTTAGGGAAATGAGATAAGGCATATATCTATAATGCATGGGGGCAACCCACTCCAATATTCTTGCCTAGGAAATCCCATGGACAGAGGAGCCTGGTGGGCTACAGTCCATAGGGTCTTGAAAGAGTTGGACACAACTTAGGACGCAACAACAATAATCTAGAATGCATACAGATGCCAGCTTTCAATAACCACTATTATTATTGCATCTATATGACTAAACAACCATGTTTGAGTCTAGTTCAATACTGCTTTCTTCAAGACTTAATCCATCTTTGGGAATTGGAGGCACTTGAAGATTCCTGGCCTTCTGTGACTGCTGTGAATGTATCTGTCACACAGGAAGTTCTGGGTTTAAGTGAAGTATTTCTCTGACCTCACCTTGTCAATAAAGTCCTGTGGAAAATGCTTGTTCTGGACACATTTTGTGCACTACTTCACAATTCTCTCACCTCTGCCTTATTAGCTACAACCAGAACTACCGACCAGGAGAATTACACAGCACCCACCTGGGATGGAGTTTCTCTGGCACCCAAGGGTGGGACTCCTAGAGGTGTGGGGAGTTTACCTGTATGGAGTGGCCCTGAGATTTGCCACAGGGACACTAGTGCATAAGCCCCACAATCCCGAACTCCCAAACGCCCCTGAACTTTCTGACCGGCAACACAGCTCCTTCTTTTGGGAGGAGAGCTGCCCCTTCTTGCCTGGAGACCTGCAAAGACCTCACCTGAGTCAGCTGCCTCATAAGGTGATACTCCCCTTCCTCAAAATCCTTCCACCCTAGCTGATAATTAGGGCCAGGTCTCAGCACAGCCTGCAGGGAAATTTCTTGTAAAGAGTCCCTGCTCTTTCAGGAAACAGCTTTGTTCTAAAGGACTTTCAGTTTCCACTGTTATGTACAGATGGGATGGAGAATGTGTGGGTGAGGAAGGGTTGATGCGGTGGTGAGTGTCAGGCTGGACTGAAGAGAACTTATCAACCCAGAAACACTCTCCGGTAACTGGTGGCTTAGTATCCTGGGGCACAGACACCTGAAGGTGGTCCTCAATTGTTAGGATGGTTCCTGGAAGCCTGGGCACAAGGATGGCCTACGATGAATTAAATGGAGATTCTGGAACTGCCTTGGCATGATATTGAGAAATGAGTTGAAGCTTTGAAGGTTGTAGGGTTAAGATTGGACTTATCACGAGAGAATAAAAAAGAGCCCACTATCTGACCATGGGGGCTTCCCAGGAGGCACTGGTGGTAAAGAACCCACCTACCAATGCAGGAAACATAAGAGATGTGGGTTCAATCCCTGAGTCAGGAAGATCCCCTGGAGGAAGGCATGGAAACCCACTCCAGTATTATTGCCTGGAGAACCCCATGCACAGAGGAGCCTGGAGGGCGCCAGTCCATAGGGTCGCAAAGAGGGGGACACGACTGATGCAGCTTAGCACACAGCACACACAGCTGACCATGATTCTAGGAAAACCAAGAGGTTGCTCCCTTCATGAAAGGGTAAGAGCACTAGTGAGATGTCCAATGGTTCTGGTCTCTGTTGGCTGGAGTTGACATGGGAGATGGTCCCTGGTATTGGGCTCTTTCGGAGGATGACAGGATTCCACAAGACCGGGGCCAAGTGGTGACAACTAAGCATCAGAGGCTAGATGAATGTAAACACAATAATCAAAAGCAAGGTCAGAGTGGCAAACGGGGTGCTTTGATCATTAGGAACCTGTGGCCATGACGGATCGGCTGCAGGCAATATGGGTGGACTGACTAGGGGTGTTATTTGACTTGTATAAAAAAAAAATCAACAGTGAGCTGGAGGGACTTCCCTGGTGGCCCAGTGGCTAAGACACCATGCTCCCAATGCAGGGGACCTAGGTTCAATCCCCGGCCAGGGAACTAGATCCCACTAAAGATATTGCATGTCGCAACCATGACCTGGCATGACCTGGTTCTTGAAAAAGTAAACAAAAACAAATGACAACAAAATTAAAAAGCGAGAGAGAGTGAGCTGGAGAACAGAAGACTGACATCAGCTGCTATAATCCACAGGCTCACTGGCCACTGGAAGAGAAGAGGCTAGATCTCCTTAGAAAGGAACCCGTCCAGAGAGTTCATATGGTAAAGAATTCACTGGTCCTGCTACAAAGCTCTGTAACTGCTTACGAGGATCTTTGGCACTGGAGAAAGTGGATGCCAAATCTTTTGTGTTGGACTGGGTCTGAATTGACCCTGAACCCATGGGACCCAAAAGGTAGTTCTCTAGTTGGAGTGGAGGCTTATGGAGTCCCAGTGACAAATGGAGTTGTGACCACATCTGTTTCACAGGGGGTCTATTAGGTCCACAGAAGCATCTGTGGGTATTTCCCCAGCCTCCAGCTGTAAAGTACATAGAGAGAAACTTAGACACTAACAGAATCCTCACAACGGCTCCCTAGGAAGACTCAGCACCATCTCTAGAAAAGGAAGATCTACAGATGCTATTTTTCTTACATCTGTAAAATAAAATAGTACTCTGTCCCTGACATGATAGTTGGCAGTCTAAAAAGGTAAAATAAAAAGTAGTATATTTGCCTTTAGAAGATGGCATGAAGGAACATTTATGGGCTTCCCAAGTGGTGTTATTGGTAAAAGAATCTGCCTGTCAATGCAGGAGATGTAAGAGATGAAGGTTTGATCTTTGGGTGGGAAGATCCCCTGAGGAAGGCATGGCAACCCTCTCCAGTATTCTTGCCTGGAGAATCCCATGGACAATCCCTGGCGGGCTAAAGTCCATGAGGTCGCAAAGAGTCAGACATGACTGAGAAACTTAGCAAGCACACACATGAAGGAACATTCATACTACAACAGCTTTTTGTCATGTCTGACATTCCTTGCATTTCCATGGTATTTAGTGACCTAAATTCTGTCCAACATCAGGCAAGCTGAATACCACAAAAACCCAAGAACAAATAGACATTTGGCAACTTGAAATTGAGTAGTTAAAAGTTGCTCATTTGGGCAAATGAAATCCTACTCTCCCCACAGAGTTACCTTCTTCTTAATGATCGGAAATAGAAATTTGTTAGACAAATAGAAAGGGGGAAAAAATGACACTAGTTTCTGAAGTTGAAATTAACAGGCTATAATTAGGAGTACCTTCAGCTAATTTCTGCCTTAAGAAGAATATGTTGTGAAGTGATTTAACACTGAATTACTTATACTGATTATCTTAAATAATTTCAGGTGTCACAGTTCATCCAAACAGTGACACAGAAAAATTCTTACAGCTAAGGAGTAATATTCTACTCTTATTCTTCCCTTATTTGCCTTCACAGTGCTTTGCAAAGAGTAGATACTCATTATGTAGTTAGTGAGAGCCATTTGTCTATGACAAAAGACCACTAGAAAAGCAGTCCTTTGCAGACCAAAGTCTAACTATGGGTAGACTGTCCATTTTGTTTAGTCAGCCTAACACTTGGAATCTAAATGGAACATGAATTTTGGTTGAAGAAATATCACTGGCTGTTATATCTGAAAAATACCAGGGTCCTGGAGTGAGAATTTATATTATTTATTGGTATCTTCACAAGTACATGGCTTTACACTCTGCAATGGAGCTTTTCAAAAGCTTTGCTGCTACTGCTGCTGCTAAGTCGCTTCAGTCGTGTCCGACTCTGTGCGACCCCATAGACGGCAGCCCACCGGGCTTCCCCGTCCCTGGGATTCTCCAGGCAAGAATACTGGAGTGGGCTGCCATTTCCTTCTCCAATGCATGAAAGTGAAAAGTGAAAGTGAAGCCCCTCAGTCGTGTCCGACCCCTAGCGACCCCATAGACTGCAGCCTACTAGGCTCCTCCGTCCATGGGATTTTCCAGGCAAGAGTACTGGAGTGGGGTGCCATTGCCTTCTCCAAAAGCTTTGCAGATTGGTGTTATTCACTACACTTGTGTCTCCCCAAATTCAAGTACTGAAGCCTCATTCCCAGTGGGATGGAATTGGGAAGCTGCTTTGGGAGGTAGTTAGGTTTAGATGAGATCATGAGGATGGGGCCCATAATGGGATTAGTACCCTTCTAAGAAGAAAAGGAGACCAGAGTCCCCTCTCTCCCTGCCATCTGAGGATACAACAAAGAGGTGGCTGTCCACAAGCTAGGAAGAGAGTCCTTGCCAAAACGAGAATCACCCAGCATCTTGACCTTGGACTTCCTGGCCTCCAGAACTGTGAGAAAGAAATATTTGCTATTTAAGCCGCCCAGTCTACGGTTTTCATTATAGCAGCCTGAACTAAGATAGTTGTCCTCACGTCTATTTTAGAAATTATTTTAAATTTAACCATACAAGTAATACATATGTAATTTCTCATTGTACATTAAAATTCAAATATGATAGTGAAAGAAAAATTCCCCTTGAATTTCACCTTCTCTTCATCCCAATTTCCTTCCTGGTAGGAAACTACATTCCCAGTTTGATGACACCCCTTTCAAATTATTTCTGTGGGCATGTACACACACACACACACACACACACACACACAGAAGTACAAACACACATTCTCTCAATGGTATACAGTTGTGTGTGTGTGCATTTTAATATAATTATCATATTAATTCTTTGCAACTTGATTTTTTTTTTAAAAAACTGCTGTTAATAGGATTCTGTGGAACACTAGTTTATTTAGACATTCCTTTATTGATAATCATTTAGGCTGTTTACAATTCTTTTTTTACTTTTGTCACAAATAATGTGGCAATGAACAAATATCTCTTTGCATCCATCACAGACATTTTCAGATGGAACAAAGGAAAAAAAGTACCCATCTTGCCCAGCTTTGCAGTTGGACTAGAGAAGAACAGAGGAAGCTCACCAGCCTACTGGCTTACTTTCCAAGGTTCTCCCTACGTAACATAAGGTCATTCATTTTACTTAATCAATTCTGATGCCATTAAATATATATATATATACTAAAATATATTTTTTACTTTATAAATATAATACAGTTATGAAAGTGAAAGTGTTAGTCATTCAGTCATGTCTGACTCTTTGTGACCCCAAGGACCGTAGCCCAGCAGATGCCTCTGTCCATGGGATTCTCCAGGAAAGAGTATTGGAGTGGGTAACCATTTCCTCCTCCAGGGTATCTTCCCGACCCAGGTATCGAATCCAGGTCTCCTGCACTGCAGGCAGATTCTTTACTGTCTGAGCCACTAGGGAAGCCCTACAATACAATTATGTGTGAGTGTGTGTATAAATGCACATACATTCAAGTTAGCCTTTGTGACAACTCCTACTGGATCAGCTACATTCCTTTAAAAATTCCCAGACGAGTCTTTCTCTGCACATCAGGGCCACAGAGAGGACCGTCAGGCAGCATTTCACCAAGAGTGCATGCCACTGCTCTGAGACTGGGAGCAGAATCACTTAGAGGCAAGTTCACAGCAGTACATCCCTTCCTCCAAGGAGCACCTCCATGTAGCTTTTAAGCTGCTTTACAGAGACACAGCAGCGGGGCAAACGCAGCCCCATCTGGATACCAGGTAGAATCCAGTAGAGATGATGGTAGGAATGATAAGAGAGATAACAGTGCTGGACCTTTTAACCCTGGACCACGCATCATGATAAGGTCTTCACTTAACACCTCTGAACAGCACGGGGGTTGGCCCTGTGATTACCCACCTTTCATAGGTGAGGAAATAAACCAAAGAGAGGTCAGGCCACTTAACCAGGATTGCACAGCTAGCCAGAGGTTGGGTCAGGATGTGACTTGCTTGCCAAACTCCAGGGCAACTGTTCTCAACTGCTGGGTGCTCCCTAACTAGCTTCATGATGGCATCCACTGAGACTTCCCTGGTGGTCCAGTGGTTAAGAATACACCTTGCAACACAGGGGATTCGGGTTCGATCCCTGGTCGGGGAACTAAGATCCCCCATGCCGCACAGCAGCTGAGCCTAAGTGCCACAATGAAGAATCTTGCCACTGAGACCCAATGCAGCCAAATAAATAGAAAAACATTTAAAAAAAAAAAAAAAGGAGGCATCATCTTTCCACATTAGGACAAATATATGGCTTTCCTTCAGAATACATGCATTTTTGACTTAAGTTTGCTCTCCACACAGAACAAGGCCCTAAATCATACTGGTCACTACTGCCAGGGGTTGTCTGTAGAGCATCCTGCTGAAGGGTCCTGGGTACGCTATGGCCCGGCACAGGGGAGGAATGTAGCCAGACACCATATGTACAGCACGTTCTGTATTTATCAGTGAAACCAAAAGCACAAACTCAGATCTTTGCACTGATCTTTTGGTGTGTGTATGTGTGTGTTTTTAACTCGTGTCTGTTTTAATCTTATTGCCCCAGCTATCAAAACACAGCAGCTGGGGAAACATGCAAACAGTATACAGAAGTAGAGCTTTTCAAGCCAAATATTTATTTCCTAGAGTGGCTAATTCTTAGAAACGTCACCTTATTTATACCACAGGCATTTGAGATTTACTACTTACACTTAGTGAAAGCCAAAGGTTTAGAGGGTACATGACTCCCTTTCTCCTAAATCAAGATGCCTTTCAACATAGTGGAGACATTCAAGCGTTACTACTTACATTATAACACAGTTAATCATAAGGAAGTTTTAAATATACATTCAGTTTTAATGAACCTGATTGAGGCAGCGATTGGGGAACCTTACTCTTGTTTAAAACTTGCAATGCCTTCTTCTCTTTTCCCTAAAGAAGCTCTGTGCTCTATTTAGCTGAAAGAGGAATCCAAAGAGAGTCCCGCTAAAAGTTTGCCAGGTTCTCGCAAAGGAATCCTTTTCCACCTGCCAGGTAGGCGGTACCACTGCAATGATGCTGGTAGCAGGGACAGGAACAGGAAACCTTCCTCAGGCAGCAAGTCCCTAAGTCTACAATGTTTTGGGTGGTTCAGAATGGGCTAGCTACCCCCTCCCCCAAATGCACACACTTCATCACGTGACCAAGTTCTATTCTCTACAACAGTCAACACTATGTGAAATCATTTTCATTAATTTACTTACTTGATATTGTTTGTCTCCAGTCACCCCCATCCCACGGGAGCTCCAAAAGGGCCGGGGCTTCTCCCATGCTCCAGGGCCTCTCCCATGTTCATCACTTTATCCCCAAGCCTGCCACAGTCCCTGGGCACAGTAACACTTAATAGATATTTGCTGAATGAATGAATGAATGAGTTGTCTGTGAGATGTCTAGTTAAGAATGTAAAAATAAGGGACTAACCTAGCAGTCCAGTGGTTAAGACTCCATGCTTCCACTGCAGGGGGCATAGGTTTGCATAGGTTCAATCCCTGGTTGGGGAACAAAGGTCTTGCATACCACTTGGTATGACCAAAAGAAAAAAAAGGATCTAAAGATTCTGTTAAACAAATTCTTATTCATCAAAAAGTGCTCTACAAACTCACTGGTTAGGAAAAAGATTAGGCTGAAATCTTCATTCCTCTTCACTCACTGCTCTGGAAGGATAGACAAATCTTTCAAGTTCAGAAAAGGACTTCTCCATAGAACAGGTTTTCCATGAACTATTTTTTTTCTTTCGGCAAAGGCAACAGTTACAGAGTAATTACAGTCTTGACACCTAACAGGATCATAAATAAATTGAAAAGCTTTGTACCTCCCCCGACTTATCTCTCCTTTGACCGTCAGCAAGAACCCCTTAGGGAGGCAACACGATACCAACTCAGTGGTTGGGGACAAATGCTTCAAGTCAGCCATAAAAGTGTCTAATTGTCTTTGAAAATTAAATCCTTCTATAGCCGAGCCATACGTGGCTGCATTATTAATATTGCAACTTGACACAGGAACAAAAAAAGACCTGCCCCATCCTCCAGGGGATTCAGTCTCCTAGGACATCAGTCTGTAATTTAACATAACGAAATAGACCTTTAGCTAACAATCCCCCCATATCCTGGGGGTGTAAACGTATTTCAAGTCATCTTGAGAAGACAAAGAGACTCAAAAAACACATGCATTAATATATACTGGATTTCAGAAAACCAAACCTTACTACTTATTGGCACCAGGTACTATGTGACATTCCTGGACTCACCTTGCCCAGGTCACTCAGAATATCTGGCTTACCCCACAATCCCACTAGGTGTACAGAAGTGGCAGACAGGGAGAGAGAACTGCTTTGGGGAGAGTACGGTGATCACAAAGAGAAGCTTTTCTCTGCCCACACACATTCACGGTGGTTGCTGGCGAGGGGGTTCTTGGACAGACTAGAAATACCTTCAAGAAGGGCAGAGTAGAACTGTTCCTCAACTGGACGTCACCTTAGCCAGCAGACTTGCTAACTTGCCCCTGTTTACTGGGGCAGAGGAAAAGACAACTGAAGATGGTCTAGAGAAGACTCTAGGATTAAGAGGGACCAGCCTCCCCACAAATTCCAGATTCTGGGTTCCTAAGACATATGGAAGCAGGTCTTCCAGAGAGAATCCAAGAGGAGGGAACACTGTGGGGCATGTATGGGCTCCCTACCACATCGGGCTGCTACAAGTTGTCAAATGGTACCTGACCCTTATTAAGTGCTGTAAGCACTCGCAGGTACATTTATTATTATGCTATTTGAAGCCCAGATTCTATATGACTAGTGACATGACTTTGGGCAAGTCCCTAACTTCTGTGGGCCTCTGTAAAAGTGAAGATAATCATATGTACTTCACAGGGTTGCATGTATGTATGTTAAGAGTCTCATATCTTATAAGCATTTAATACAGTGTAAACTATTAGTACTTTCATTCATTCATTCATTCATTGGATGACCTTTGAAAAGATAGTAAAGGTCAGGCATGTTAACAGCAAATCAGAAATGATTCCTGCCTCCATGGAACTTAAAGTCTAGTGGGAAAGGTTGGCACTGAGCAAGTGATTCTAAGTGTGATATTCAAGGGAAACTTAGTGTATTCTAGCAATATATATAGCTGAGGGAATGAACCTAGCTTGGGAGATCAGGGAAGGCCCTCTTAAGGAAGTGGAATTCCAGATGCAAAAGCACTCCAGGTGGAATAAGCAGCTTGCACAAAGCCCCTGAGTCTAGAATTAGTGTAGCACATTAGATAAGCTGTGGACAGATGAGAAAAAGCAAAGAGAAGTGTGATAGTAAATTTTATGTGTCAACTTGCTGCACTACAGGGTGTACAGATATTTAGTCAAACATTCAGGATGTTTCTGTAAGGCTGTTTGGGGATGAGATTAGCATTTAGTCAGGCAATCTGAGTATAGCAGATTGCCCTCCATAATGTGCGTGGACTTCATCTAGTTGAAGGTCTGGCTAGAACAAAAAGACAGAGAATTCTCCAGCAGATTGCTTTCAGACTGGAACTGAAACATCAGCTCTCTTGGGTCTCCAGCCTGCTGGCCCAGTCTACAGATTTTGAATTTGCGACCCTCCATAATCACAAGAGCAAAATCCTTATGATAAATCTCTTCACACACACACACATCCCATTGGTCTGTCTCTCTGGAGAACCCTTACTAATACAGGGAATAAGGAGGGATGACGTGGTGTTGTGGGTGGAGGACACTCAAAGGTCCAGGTATCCCAGTGATCCAGTCATGGGATGAGAAGGCAAGGAAGGTGGATGGGGCAATGGTGAGCCCTGGGAAGGCATTTAAGAGGAAGTCCCACGACCAGATCAGCGATATTGAAATGGTCTGCGTGGTGCAGCATGAAGCGCAGAGGGATGGGGCAATGGTGGCACCTGGGGTTATCAACAGGACTACTGCTGCTGCAGCATCACAGATGCAGAGGCTTGGACTGGGATAAGGATGGGGAGATGCTGAAATAGAAGGATCTGAGAAATATCAAGCAGTTTTCATCCATGTGATTGGATAATAATGTCTTTTCTCTTAGAAAAGTGAGATAAAGCATCCTATAATTCTCCTTCAAGGAAAGTACTTGCTAGTACAATGGATTCACTGCTTCTTCCAATTGGAACATATTTATTTGCCCATATCTTCCATTCTGTTGATTCCTCTATCTAACAGTGACATAACCGTGAAAACAGGAGCCAAGAGAAAGAACAGACCACAGTGTTGGCTGAATTCCCAGACAGGAGCACACCTCTCCATCCACTGGGCAGGGCAGGGGGGGTGCATGGCCACAGGCACACTGAGCCACCTCTTGTCCCCACAGACAAGCTTTCTGGGTCACAGAGCAACAGAGATCAGGCCTCCCTCGCTTATGACTCCTAAAACAGACTGAGGTTGACAAAGCCTCCTATGAATGCCCATGACAGCATTTTTAGATCTGTGTGGTGCAAATAATCTCAACCATCTTTTTAACCCCTGATGTTCAAATGCAGAAGATGAATAAATAGATTTGCTCCTCAAAGCACCCTCTGTGCTTTTTAAATGGTCTTCCATGGCACAGCATGAGGAGTGAAGGGACCAGGAGAGCTCCATGGGGCTGCTGGTGGAACCTCTCCACCCGGCATAAGGTTTGACTTTCAGGATCAGGTTATACATGTATCTTGGGAACATTTTCAAAGAAAGTCCTCCTGACTGCGTTTCCTGCATCCTTAATTATTACTCCAACCTGGGCCCTTTCTGCTGGGCTGGCCTGGCCCCAAGCTGGAGTGCTGTAAGTGGAAGGCCTGATGCAGTCTGGGCACTGTGCCAAGTGAGGACCACTGATGCTCTGTCTCTTTGAGTAGGAACTAGGCTCCTGAACTCCCTGCTGCCACTGAAGGGTTTTATTACTCACTTAAGGTCACCCCAGAATCAGGTCACAAAAAAAGGGATTCCAAACAGTCCCCCCTTCCCACATATTAAGATAGTTTACAGGCCTCACTCTGTGCCCAATTCAGGAAATGGTAAACGGACTATAAAATCCCCTGCCGACTGTGAACCACTGAGAGCTGGTCAGGCCCCCCAGTCCCTGTCTCCAGCTGCAGCCACACTGTAGAGCCCGGCACAGGACTTCCAGGGCTCTATTCCTTGAGAGTTCACAGATGGAAGAGTGCTGGGCCAGGCTGAGCAGAGGGGATGGGAGGCTCAGAACTCCCACTTCAGTGTAAGAATGTTTACCCCTCCAGGCCTTCCAGAAGTCAGCACCAGGGCATTGGGGAAATACAGGATGGATCGGACCACTCAAAGATCATTCAAAACCAAAGGTAACCAGGCTTGCTTCGGCAGCACATATACTAACAAAACCTATGGTAACCAATTAGGAGTTTGGCATTAGCAGATACACACTACTACATATAAAATAGACAAACAATAAGGACCTACTGTATAGCACAGGGAACTGTATTCAATATCTTGCAATAACCTACAATGGAAAGTGATCTGAAAGAGAATACACACACACACACACACACACACACACACACACACACACACACACACACACACACACACACACACACATATATATCTGAATCACTTTTCTCTATACCAGAAACTAACACAACACTGTAAACTATACTTAAATTTTAAAAACATCAATGGTAACAAGACCATGCACACACACACACATAATTAGTACCTCAGAAGCAAACCAGCAGCCTGTGGCAGCAAGAGGTGACTGCAGAAAATATTAAAGGTACAAAAAGACCCGACAGGATGGAGATGCTGGTTTTCCAGTGCCAGACCAGACAGGAGGACATACAACCTGCTGCCAGCTGGGAGCCCTCAAGGCTAGGGGTCCACGTCTCTAGGAATGGAGCTCTGGGCACAGGCATCCATTTTTAATTTTCTTAAAACAGAGCAGAAAGAGCTCCTTCCTGTGGATGAGAAGTTCAGCTGAGGGCATTTCCCTTTCCTGCTGGGTGGAGAATTATAAAGGTTATAATTCTAACCTGCTACCGTGGCTCTTCTTCCATAGGATGAGAAGCACATGAACTGATATTATTCACTTTTAAATTGCATATGAGCTCATTTCATTACAGAAATGTGTTGTATAGCCAAACAGACTGCACCATTATTAGACACTAGAGGTAAGAGCATGTAGCATTAGAACCAATATCTGATATTAGACACCAACCCAGCCCAAGAGACTGATTCACGCAGTAAACTCCTCAAGGGTAGTGACTTCAATGTATTTCTTGCAACAAGCTCAGCACCAAACACGGTTGTGTCCTAAGTGGTTGTCAAATGAATAAATGATACTAGCCACTCCAGCCACTGAGAAAACTGTGCAGAGAGAGGTGTGGGTCTGGCGACTCTGGCACACCACAGACCTTGTGACATCAAACCTTCCACAGCTTCACTTACGGTAAAAAGGGAGAATTCTAGATCCAGAAGGGAGTGGAAACTCTTCTCTGGGCAGGATAGGAATAAGTTGTCAGGATGATAAATATAAAAAAAGAACAGTCCCCTGTGGCCGTACAGCACTATGCCTCAGCTCTTCTTTTGAAAAGTTCAGTGCTTGGCTTTGTCACTTTTTATGACATACCTAAGTATGTGCGTGTGTATGTGTGCTCAGTCATGTCCAACTCTCTACAATCCTATGGACTGTAGCCCACCAGGCACCTCTGTCCATGGAATTCTACAGGCAAGAATCCTGGAGTGGGTTGCCAAGCCCTCCTCCAGGGGATCTTCCCAACCCAGGGATCAAGCCTGTATCTCTTATGTCTCCTGCATTGGCAGGCAGATTCTTTACCACGAGCATCAGCTGGGAAGTCCATACCCTAAGCATGTGTATCCCTGAAAGACCCTGAAGTCCTCCAACCATAAGCTGGTCCAGTAATAGAAAAAAGAAACAACTGACAAAGGATTAATTGCCAAAATACACAAGCAGCTCATTCAGCTCAATACCAGAAAAACAAACAACACAATCAAAAAGTAGAAGACCTAAACAGACACTTCTCCAAAGAAGACACACAGATGGCTAATAAGCACATGAAAAGATGCTCAACATCACTCATTATTAAAGAAATGCAAATCAAAACAACAATGAGATATCACCTCATACCTGTCAGAATGGCCATCATCAAAAAAATCTACAAATAAAAAATGCAGAGAGAGGGTGTGGAGAAAAGTGAACGCTCTTGCACTGTTGGTGGGAATGCAAATTGACACAACCACTATGGAGAACAGTATGGAGAGTCCTTAAAAAAAAGGAATAAACTACCATATGACCCAGCAATCCCACTACTGGGTATATACCCTGAGAAACCATAATTGAGAAAGACACAAATACCCCAACATACATAGCAGCACTACTTACAACAGCCAGGACATGGAAGCAACCTATATGTCCATCAATAGAGGAATGGATAAAGAAGTTATGGTATATATACACAATAGAATATTCAGTTCAGTTCAGTTCAGTTCAGTCGCTCAGTCGTGTCTGACTCTTTGCGACCCCATGAATCGCAGCACTCCGGCCTCCCTGTCCATCACCAACTCCCGGAGTTTACCCAAACCCATGTCCATCTAGTCGGTGATGCCATCCAACCATCTCATCCTCTATCGTCCCCTTCTCCTCCTGCCCCCAGTCCTTCCCAGCATTAGGGTCTTTTCCAATGAGTCAACTCTTTGCATGAGGTGGCCAAAGTATTAGAGTTTCAGCTTCAATAGAATATTACTCAGCCACAAAAAGGAATGCATTTGACTCAGTTCTAATGAGATGGATGGACCTAGAGCCTACTCTACAGAGTGTAGTAAGTCAGAAAGAGAAAGACAAATATCATATATTAACACACATATAAGGAATCTAGAAAGATGGTACTGATGAACCTATCTGCAGGGCAGTAATGGAGATGCAGAGACAGAGAACAGACTTGCGGACACAGGGGAGGGAAGAGAAAGTGGGACTGATTGAGAGACTATCATCAAAACATGCACAAAACCATACATAAAATTCGAGAGCCAGTGGAAATTTGCTGTATGACGCAGGGAACTCAAATCCAGTGCTCTGTGACAAACTAGAGGGGTGGGATGGGGTGGGAGGTGGGAGGGAGGGTCGTGAGGGAGGGGACATATGTATACTTATGGCTGATTCATGGTGATAGTTTTGCAGAAACTAACAAAATATTGCAAAGCAATTATCCTCCAATTTAAAAATAAAATAATAAAAAAAGAAAAACTTTATTTAAACAACAAGGTCCTACTGTACAGCCCAGGGAACTGTGTTCAATATCCTGGGAGAAACCACGCAGGATAAGAATATAAAAAAGAACATATATATACATATGTACATATATATATATATACATATATATATATGAGATTCAGTGTGTAACTGAGTCACTTTGCTGTACGGCAGAAATTAACACAACACTGTAAATCAACTATATTTCAATAAAAAATAAAGAAAAAGCCTTCTTGAGACATCTGCTTAGATCCTCTGAAGGACAATCTTTGAAGGCAAATTCCCTCTTTATATTTACCAAGAGCCAGCCCTCCCCAGCTGATCCCACGAAGACAACCGCTCACGAATGCAAAAAAGCAAACTGCCTCTCAGAGTTGCCACCACTTTCCCTCCTGCCTGAATTCCCAGGGAGTGTGGAAAGAGAAACAGAGGTCACCTGGGACACATGTGTACCTAAAAGTTAAAAAACTCTTTTCGGTAATGTGATAATCACCACCACATGTGAATTTTATCATTTCTTATAATTTGTTGTTCAGTCACTAAGTCCATGTCCTACTCTTTGCAACCTCATGCACACGCCAGGTTTCCCTGTCCACCATCTCCCAGAGTTCACTCAAACTCCTGTCCATTTCTTATATGTTATCTATTTTGCTTCAAAACAGAAAAGAAAAGGAAGATGTTAATCTTGTCCAATCCAAGACTGACTGCCCAAGGCACCGCAGCTCCTTAAACATCACCCTCTCCTGAGGCCTACCCTCCAGCGCCCTGGCACAGATTAACATGGTTAAATGTGGGAGAATAAAATATCAGGCTGGAGAGGCTGCTCCAGCTCTCAGGGGGAAACCTCCCATCTCTATCTGACCGAGATGGACCCTGGGCACAGAAGGTCATCCCAGCTTTGCTGCCTAGGGAAGCTGGTGACCTGGAGCAATCCCTGCATCTTTGACCCCCCTGATGTGCTGAAGGTTGCATCTCAGGGAGGTTGGGACCAGGCTTTGGGCCACTAGAATTGACCCCTTCCTCCTTACGCAGTGCTGGGGCCAGATACCGAGACCAGGAGGGTGCAAGTCTAAATAAGTGCTGCTCAAGATCATGAGACTGTCCCTCCTAATCTCTTCTGGAAGAGAAGGAGGGGAAAATTCTATGAGAAATGTCCCTAGAACCAAGAGATGCTAGTCCCTCAACCTTCAGGGGCTGCCCTATAGAAACCTCCCAGGCCTCTGGTGAATACTGCTGATCCAGGAAGCTAGAATTCCTTCTACAGATTTGGCAGACAAAAAAAATATCTGACAAAGCGAGAGTGACAAATCGAGCAGGGATGACAAACAATTCCTGATTTGGAAGGATATCAGCTTGTTTAATGACCTATTAAGAAGGGTCATCACACACACTGTTTCAAGGAGACACCCCCAAATTATCTCATTTCCCTTTTTAATTGAGACAGATTTGATACATAATACTGTGCTATTTTCAGTATTTCATTTCTTACATTCCCCTTCAGCAGAGGTGCCGGCCTCAGCCCACTCTGCAGGAAGCTGTTTGGCGGCTTGTTCTCAGTCTCTGACGCCCTTTCCCTCTGACCATTCAGAGATGCAGCTGAGTGCCATCAGCACCTCCCCTGCCCTGGCGGCAGCCTCGAGAAACCCTGAATGGTGGCTGCCTGCCTTACACCTGAGTTGTGGGGACAGCAGCTTCTACAAAGCATCTCCCAGGGACCCTTCTCCCATGGTTGCATACAGATTCCTTCAGGCCAGGAATTAACAAGATTCAGAACCAACAAAATCAACCCTGAATATTCATTGGAAGCACTAATGTTGAAGCTCAAGCTCCAATACTTTGGCCACCTGCTATGAAAAGCTGACTCACTGGAAAAGACCCTGATGCTGGGAATGATTGAGGGCAGGAGGAGAAGGGGACGACAGAGGATGAGATGGTTGGATGGCATCACCAACTCGATGAATATGAGTCTGAGCAAACTCCAGGAGATAGTGAAGTACAGGGAACACCGACGTGCTACAGTCCATGGGGTTGCAAACAGTCCGACATGACGGAGAGACTGAACAAAACAAGGACTGTATAGCAGGCTCAAAAAAAAACAGGCACTCAGTTTATCTATATACACCAATAGGGGATTCTTTCTGGAGAAATGTACAAACTCACACCAAGGCATTTCGACTGCCAACACAGTCCAAAGAACTTACATGGGAAGCTAGAAAGGATATTATTAAAAGTATAGATTAGGGAATTCCCTGGAGGTCTGGTGGTTGGAACTCTGTGCTCTCACTGCCAAGGGCCTGGGTTCAATCCCTGGTCTAGGAACTAAGACACTGCAAGCAGGGTGCGTGCCTAAAAAATAAGTACATTAAGTTTTTTTAAGTATAGGTTATCAAACCATGCATACATAATATATAAATTTTGCTTTTACAACTAATGTGTATTGTAAATGCCTAGAAGAGAGGTTAGAAGGGTTTATACTGAAGAAACAACGCTGCTCCTTGGGAGACGGGATTAGGTGATTTTCTTTTTCGTGCTTATACATTTTCTCAAGATTTTCTTTAAGAAAAACATTTAAGGGCTTCTCCAGTGGCTCAGTGGTAAAGAATCTGTCGGTGCAGGAGACACAGGTTCAAAGCCCTGGTCTGGGAAGATCCCACATGCCGAGAAGCAACCAAGCCCTTGCACCACAACTACTGAGCCTGTGCTCTAGAGCCCAGGAGACGTAACTCCTGAAGCCTGAGCACCCTAGAGCCAGCCCCTGCTCTGCAACAAGAGAGGCCACCACAATGAGAAGCCTGTGCGCCACAACTACAGAGTAGCTCCCATTGGCCTCAGCTAGAGAAAAGGCCACACGGCAAAGAAGAACCAGCACAGCCAAAAATAAATCAGAAAAGTATCTAAGTAATGAGAAAAAAAACACATTATTTTTACAAAGGGAACTAGATCTAATCCATCCAATTCTCTCCAGCCCCACTGCAACCACCCAGGCCCAGGCCTCCATCATCTCTTGCCACTTGTCTGTATCGGTACCAGAGCCTGTCAACCAGGCTTGTCTCTGGTTTCTTTTCATTGAGGCCGGAGTGCTCTTTTAAAAAACAGAAATCTGAGTGTGTCATTTCTCTTCTTAAGGCCTTTCACAGCATGTTGGCTGCCCTTAGGATTCAACTTACAATTCTTAACAGGAGGCACCGGCCCCCTGACCCCAGCCTCACCTCTCGGGGCTCGTCACGCTCTCAAGGCCTGCCTTGGCAATATGTGCTTCCCTCATCTGGAACTCTCCCTCCCTCCTTCGTTGGTTTAACTTTCACTCACTTCTGAAGCCTGAGTCTGGGTGTCACTTTCCCAGGGAGACCCTCCCTGACCCGCACGTCCAGGGAAATCCGCTGTGGGTTTCTCTTCATGACTCTGAGGAGACTTGTCATTACTTGTTTAACTTCTGTCTCCTGGGATGGACTGTGAGCCCCAGGGTGGCAAGGACCACTAGAGCCCCATCTAGGCACATAGTAGATGCTCAAAAAGTACTCAGTCTGGGGGATTCCACGGCAGTCCAGTGGTTAGGACTCTGTGCTCTCACTGCCAAGGGCCTGGGTTTCATCCCTAGTCAGGGAACTAAGATCCCTCATGCCTCACGACGCAGCCCCCACCAAAAAAAACTGCCTTTGAATACTTTTTCAAAAATGAAGTTCTGAAAACCGGAGCAATGTTAAATAAAATCTCTGTATTTCTCAGCATGCTGTAACGGTGATACTTAAGAAATCACATCTTAAAGAAGAGAATGTGGGAGGACAAACTTTTATTTTTGCCAATTTGTCTTGTAGCTACATACCTACTGTTCTCTCCTAAGACAAAACAAACAACAACACTATCATAACCAAAGCTAATATA
The DNA here is from genome assembly GCF_054371585.1 of Giraffa tippelskirchi. Classification (NCBI taxonomy): domain Eukaryota; kingdom Metazoa; phylum Chordata; class Mammalia; order Artiodactyla; family Giraffidae; genus Giraffa; species Giraffa tippelskirchi. The sequence goes on from NC_137283.1 coordinate 126,019,281, forward strand.
ACTGGCTGCTTTTTAAAAACATGCACCATTCTTGTTCACATGAAACAGGAAGATCTGGGTTTGCTCACCCCTTCCACGCTGCAGCCTAGAATTTGAAGTCCAGGGGAATACTTTTTGGCTGCACCTCGAGGCATGTGGGATCTTAGTTCTCTGACCAGGGACTGAATCCAGGCTCTCAAGCACTGAGTCCTAACCACCAAACTGCGAGGGACTATCCCAAGGCAATACTTCTTAGCTCATCTGGCCATCTGGTCCCATGTGGCTCAGAAAAACCACTAATAATCCAGGAAACAGTGACGTGAACTGTCAACAGAAGATCATTCTCATATGACCTTGGACCCCTACCTGTCTCATCTTTCGTAGCTGTGATAATTGCTGTGATATTTTTTTGAGTCTTTGCTATTTGTTGTAATGCTGATAGATTTGCAGTCAAACATACACAGCACACTCCTGTTCACACATCTGTGCAGGTAACTGCCTGATGTTTATGTGGGCTATGTAACCGATTGGACAGGTGGGCTATGCAACGGATTGGACAAGCGGGCTATGCAACCGATTGGACAGGTGGAAGCTGAAGGACTTGCAGGAAAATGAGAAGAGGTACCACATTTTTTCTTACTCTCATAGCTTGAGTTCATTTGCCCAACCTCTTTTCCAACGTTCTAAGAAAGTCAGTGACCCACACACTAAGTATCAAATGATCCAAAGAACCATTTCTGTTTGGTTGGAGAAGTCTCCAGGCAAGAATACTGGAATGGGTTGCCATGCCCTTCTCCAGGCGATCTTCCCAACCCAGGGGTAGAACCCAGGTCTCCCACATTGCAGGCAGATTCTTTACTGTCTGAGCCACCAGGGAAGCCTATTACTAAGGTACTCCTTGAAATACTAGGCACATCAGAGATTACATCAGTCAGGATGGACTCAGTGACAAACAGCCCCCACATCTCAGTTTCTTTCACACCCCAGCTCTGTCCACCTAGGGTTGGCTGGGGCTCTGTTTCCTCTCTGACTTGCCCAGGCTCACAGAGAAACCACCAGTCTCCAGGGCATAGAGAAGAACAGATCTGGAGGATCATACAATAGCGATAACACGATCTAGCTCAGAAGTGACACAACACACTTTTCACAACTCAGTGGCCACAAGTAGTCACATGGCCCCAAAGACACAAGGAGGTGGGAAGCACAAGTCTATCACATGCCTAGAAAACAGAAAGCTTTGAAGATTCAGTCAACAGCACTGATGTTTGCACAGGGAATCAGGGCCAAGTGGGGTTAACAGCATGGGTTGTACAGCCACCTCATCTTGGAGAGGTCACCGTGATCTCTTCATGCCTCAGTTTTCTCATCCAGAAAATGGGGATAGTAATCATATTTATCAGCTTCCCTGGTGGCTCAGTGGTAGAGAATCAGCCGGCAATGCAGGAGACGTGGGTACGATTCCTCAGTTCCCTGGAGAAGGAAATGGCAACCCATTCCAGTATTCTTGACTGGGAAATCCCATGGACAGAGGAGACTGGCGGGCTACAGTTCATGGGGTCGCAAGAGTTGGACACAATTTAGCAACTCAACAGCAGCAACAACAATCATATTTACCTCCTAGGATGGTTAGAAGATTAAAGAATTTCTATCTGGAAGGAATTTAGAACCTGTCAAGTAAGTACTACACATAAGCACTACATAAATACTATACAACTTGTAACTATTACTTCGGGAAAATAATTCTTAAGGCAATGCTTTTATTTTTGGAGGTAATACACTTCATGAATGCGCACTGTGTGAAGTACCAAAACAGAAGCCAACACACACAAAAGTGGGTACAAAATGAACAGCAGCCTTTATGAGCAGAGAACCAGGAGCCCCAGGACCTACCTACTTGGCTAGGCTTCAAACCAGCTGGCCCATTCCTTGGCTTCCAGGTTTCTTTCTTATCTTTATAAGAGGGGCTGTACAGGGTGATTGTCAACATTCTCCAGCACTAAAGACTTGGAATTCTTTGATTCATGGGTCACTGACTTGGCCTGATAAGGTGTTTTTCATTGTTTATACTCTTTATTCTTTGACCATAAAGGAGGATCCTCCCATCTGAATCAAGAGGACACTGATATGTTCTCTACCTGGTTCAGGAAGGCCAATCTCTCCACCCCCTCCCACTGCAGCCCACTGACCACCAGGAAACTGCCAGGAGAAGGGCAGGTCCTGGGTACACGTCCAAGAAAGAGGCTCACCTCCCAGGAAAGCAGAGAGGGGGTTGGCAGTCACTCAGAGGGCAGCTGACCTCCCCCAAGGCGGGGTGTACTCTCCTTCCACCGCTGGGTGAGGGCCTCAAAACCCTCAACAAAACCACCCCCCATAGCACTCAGGAGGCACCCCCCGCCACCTTCGCCTCCCCACCAATGTCCTAGGTGGGGGCTTCACCTGTGACAGAGGAGCAGTAGCTATCATCCTCCTGGTTTAAGGGAGCCAAGCATTCCCAGAGATGTTTCTGTTATCCAGTCTGGTCCTGTTCTGGGGTCAGGAACAGGAATACACATTTAAAAATTAGGGGGGACTTCCTTGGTGGTCCAGTGGTTACGACTCTGTGCTCCCAATACAGGGGGCCCAGGTTCCATCCCTGGTCAAGGAACTCGATCCCACACTGCAGCTAAGAACTGGTACAGCCAAAGAAATATTTTTTAAAAAAAATTTAGGAAGATGTGCTTCGAGGGGTAAAAAAGAAAGCTTTCAATAGAAAGAAGCTTTAAAGAGCAGAGAACCATCCACAATATTTCAACCTCAAAAGAATACACTGAGTGTGTGAATAAAAATGTCTGTGTACCTAGGAAAAGAAGTTTTTGGGTGCTGCTGTATTTCAGACATTAATGACCACGTCTAAAGATTTCAGTCTGGGGAGCTGAAGCCCCTCCTGTTAGGAGCCATTAAAGCTGCCTTCCCCAATGTAATCCAGTCCACAGAACCCTTCCTGCGCCTCTGGACATGTCTCATTCTGCTTCCCACTCCACCTGACGTTCTCGCTCTGCCCTGGTGTTAGCATCAGCCCTGGCTGGAATGCCATACCAAGCAAGTCTCACCTTTAGGGCAAAGCTTTCCCTGAATCCTCCAGCCCCACTCCATCATTTCTGAGTTACTTACTGTCAACAGCACCCATTTTTTTTTAAATAAGGAAAGATACTAAATATTTAATCTGTATAAAACTTCCATATAAAATGTTTTCACATTTTTAACGACAAGCTTAGGTGTACATTTGTGTTTATAACATGGTGTTTTTTTTTTTTTGCTGCTCTGTGTGGCTTGTGGGATCTTAGTTCCCTGACCAGGGATTGAACTTGCACCCTCAGTAGTGAAAAGTGTGGAGTCCTGACCATTGGACCATCAGGGGATTCCCTGTGGTTGTAACTTTTTATATTAGGTTATATAGTTGTGATTGTTACATATAATTGTTTTTTAAATTGAAGTGTAGTTGATTTACAATGTTGTACTAATTACTGCTGGATAGCAAAGTAATTCAGTTATACATACATACATACATTCTTTTTATATTCTTTTCCACTAGGGTTTATTACAGGATATTGAATATAGTTCCTTGTGCTATACAGTAGGACCTTATTGTTTACCCATTCTCTATATAAAAGCTTACGTCTGCTAATCCCAGTCTCCCACTTGATCCCTCCCCTAACCCCCTGCCCCTTGGCAACCACCATTCTGAACAGCACCCACTTGAAACTGCCTTGTGCCATCTTTGAAGGTTCAAGCCATCAGCTATGTGAGCGAGTCCTCTTGGAAGTGAGCTGTCCAGCACCAGTCACGCTGCAGATGACTGTAACCCCTGGCCAATGTCCAGACTGCAGCTTCTCAGGGAACCTCAAGCCAGAACAACTCAGAGAAGCCATTCCCCAATTTCTGACTCATAAGGACCAAGTGAGATAATAAGTGCTTATTGTTTTAAATAAGCTCCAGGAATTCCCTGGTGATCCAGTGGTTAAAACTCTGTGCTTCCACTTCACGGGGCATAGGTTCAATCCCTGGTCAGGGAACTAAATCCCACAAGTCATGAGGACTGGCCAACAAGAGCCCTTAGTTTGGGGTAATTTGCTATGCAGCAATAACTAAATAACTGTAGATGGTAAAGCATCTATAACTGTAGGGAATAAAGCAATTTTAATAAAATATTGATGGTGGAATTTAGGTGGTGGCTATACAGATGTTCATTGTAAAATTCTTTCAGTTTTGCTGTACACAGGACCATTTTCATAATCAAATGTTGGAGGGGAAAGTGCAGGCTGCACAGGAAAAAAACGGCGGCTGATCAGTCCACAACGCAGATGCAGTAATGTTTCCTAACGACAGAAGAGAATGATTTAAAAGGGTTACCAAGGAATACAGTGCACTTTGGAAACAGATATCTTTAAAATGTTATTAATTTTATATTTTTAATATTATTGACTTTATTTTACTTTTTGATCTCGTGGCATATGGGATCCCACTTTCACAACAAGGGACTGAAGCCGCTCCCCTGCACTGGGACCACAGAGCCTTAACCACTGGACCACCAGGGAAGTCCCCTATATATTTAACTATCTATTTGGGTATATAAAGTAGTATTAGATACATATGTGGCATTTTACTGATTTTTTTTAACCCCAACCTCCAATTTGCAGAGAGACATCGATCTTCCAATTTCTGTTCTATCATCCAGGGCACTCTTCAGGAACCCCATGACTGACGCATGCATGCTCAGTCACTTCGGTCATGTCTGACTCTTTTGCGACCCCATGGACTGTGGCCTGCCAGACTCCTCTGTCTGCGAGATTTTCTGGCAAGAATACTGGAGTGGGTTGCCATGCCCTACTCCAGGGGGATCTTCCCAACCCAGGGATCGAACCCATGTCTCCTGCATCTGCTGCATTGCAGGCAAATTCTTTACTGCTGGGGAAGCCCCCATGACTGCTCAGACTTACTATTATAGCAAAAGTAACCTATCCTTCAGATGAGGTCACCAGCAGCCATCTATCCTATCTGGGCTCTGGTTTATGTTCATTCTGTTTGATTTAGCTCCCAAACTAATTAGGCCAGGTTAATTCTCTGCTGCTTTGTCAGGTAATGGTTAGAGAAATTTGATTAACTTTTACAAAATGGACTCGACACAAAGCTGCAAGAAATGGCTATTTCTGGGCTCCAGAGCACTCAGACTGGTCCGAGCAGTGTTGATGTCAGTTCGTGTTTTTGTTAACCTTTACATGGACCTGACCCTCACTCCTGCATATTTTTATAGTGAAAACAGTCTGCTAAAAGTGCTTTTCATACCAAATGTTGATCATGTCATTTTAGATAAATAGTGTGACTAGCCTAGTCTTTTTAAGCAATGACATGAACCATAAAAGCATTTTGTGATAAACAGAAATCCAGGCTTGGTACTTTCTCCAAATTTAAATAAACCAAAATCTGATTGTCAGGTCTACTTTGTTTATTTTACAGACATCAGAGGGTTACCACAATGTAACTGATTATATGAACTCCTCCATTACAAAGTACATGGCACTGTACTAAAGATAAGCTGGGAAAATATTGACAGTTGGATTTGGTGTTTAATGTAGAGTTTTATGTTGCGGGTGGTATCTTCTCAACACGGGCCAAGCTAACACAACCGGAAGGAGGGGCCCTGCCATACCCATTGCAGGCAAGCGGGATTTCACCGGAGACGGGAGGCTGCGTATTTGACCTCACCTCATCCTCCTCCTGGCTGGAGGGCAGAAAACGAAAACTACACTTTGTAGACCCCACACCTGCAGTTAGAGTTTGGGCTGTGATCCAACTGGAGGCACCTGCGCAAAATTAGGAAGCCAAGTAGAGGCCTGCCCTGTACAGAAGTGGCTGGCAAGCAAGGAGGGGAGATGGGAGGTTTTCTGCAGCCGCATTCTAGAACCATTCTCCATGGTGGTGGCAGGCCCTTCCCCATTCAGGCTGCCTGCTCCCTGAAACCCAGGCCGGGAGTGGGTTCCTAAACCCACAGTCCCAGTTAACATCTTCTGAGCTGGGAGTCCGCTGGTGGGCCCGTTCTTCAAACTTTGGGGAATCACCCTGGGCTCAGGCTAGGGCTCCTCGGGGCTCTGTCCCTTCCAGTAAGTCTGTGACCACTTAATCCCCATCTCTTCCTGCGTGAAGTCCTTAGAGTGGTTTCCGTTTCCTGCACTAAATGCTTACTTATTCTTAACGGAAATCCTGTATCTTTTGAAATGATTAAAAAATAGGAAGGCAGTTATCCCTCTTCCGTTTACTTTCTAAAGCTCAATCTTTAAACTTCAGGATGGGTGACAAGCGCTGAAACTGCATGTTAGGCGCACGGGTGAAGGGCAGCCTGAGACTCAGAGTCCCGGAAGAGGGTCAGGCCCACTGCCTGCAGGGGGTGGAGGATGCCCAGGAAAACCCAACGAAAAGGCCAAACTCAAGTAGACATGACAGGCCAATCAGCCATCACACCGCCTGTGAACGTATGGGATGTGGTAACCAGGTGCTTCACCAACAAAGCTCACACCATGTCAGGTATGATAGCACCATTCTTTCCCGTGTGATTTAATCGAGTGCTTCCCCTGGTTTCAGTGATTTCGATCTGCAGGGAAAGGCAGGGGGCATTCTCTTTGGTTTAAAGCCAGCAATTCTGAGTTCCAGTCCCAGCACTGCTACAGCTGACCAGATGGACAAATCCCTGACCTGAATGCTGTATGTGTGTCAGGACTGTCCTGCAAGGCAACAAGCAACAACAGCAGCTGGCCTTTACCAAGGACCCACTACATGCCAGCAGCAGCTGTATGCATCTCATTTAATCCTACAACTGCTCCATCAGGCAGACATTATTCAGTACATCCACAATCTGACCACTTCCCCTCATTCCCCTACCACATCCTGGTCCAGGCCTCCATCCTGTCTCACCTGTGGGCTGCACAGCCTCTTGCCTGGTCTTCCTGTTCGAGCCCTTCCCCTCCCCTCGACTATCCCTCATCACAACTGCCAAGGTAAGGAAACCTTAAGTCAGATCATATTCCTCTTCTACATTTTCAAGTCCCCTACTCCCATCCCAAAACATGGCTTCCCGTATGGCCCGGAAGCCCAGGTCTGTACCATGTCTACAGAGCCCTCCAGGATCAAAATCCTCCTCTTTCCAATCTGATCACAACCTTTAGTACCCTGGCTCATTCTACTCCAGCCACACTGGCCTCCCTGATACTCTAGCAACACACCAGGTACCCTCGCCACAGGACCTTTGCATGGCTGTCCCTCTATTCAGAATGTACATGGCCCTCCCACTCGACCCCTACAAGTGTTGGCACAAATGTTACCTTATCAGTGATGCCTTCTCTGACAACCTTATTTAAGATTGCAGCCTTAGCACCTAGCATTATTTATTTATTTTGTTTACTGCGTTTCACCCTCCTCTAGCTCCACAAGGGCAGGAACTGTTTTGAACTGAACAAATAGATGAAGATTCTAAGGGACTGGTTAGCTTGTCCCTGTCTGCAGAGGTAGTGATGAGCAATGCTAGGGGCCAAATTCAGGTTCCATCTGACCCAGGAGTCCACACTCCATGCAGGGCCCCCGGAACCCCCCTTCCACATTTCAGAGGGCTGTTAGAGATGCAGCAGGCTTGAGATAAACACTTGGACCGATCTGAGTCCACTGACTTTCTGTCCTCTCCTCTATCCTGGGCCTGTCCACACTGCTTCCTAAGCAGGCAGAGAGCATGACTTAGAGGCAGTGGGACCCCCTTGCCCTGTCCTCCTTCCAGTTCTGCCCTAAGAGCCCCAGCAGCTAAAAAGCATCAGACCCACCAATGTTCTAATGCAGAAAGCTGGGCATTGCCTGACAGGCGCCGTTATTGTTGTTCTTTAATCACTCAGTCCGGAGAAGGCAATGGCACCCCACTCCAGTACTCTTGCTTGGAAAATCCCATGGACGGAGGAGCCTGGTAGGCTACAGTCCATGGGGTCGCTAAGAGTCGGACGACTGAGCGACTTCACTTTCACTTTTCACTTTCATGCACTGGAGAAGGAAACGGCAACCCACTCCAGTATTCTTGCCCGGAGAATCCCAGGGACAGCGGAGCCTGGTGGGCTGCCGTCTATAGGGTCGCACAGAGTCGGACACGACTGAAGCGACTTAGCAGCAGCAGCAGCAGCAGCAGCAGCAATCACTCAGTCGTGTCTGACTCTTTGCAACCCCATGGACTATAGCCCACCAGGCTCCTCTGTCCATGGGATTTCCCAGGCCGCAATACTGGAGTGGGGTGTAATATCCTGGATCTTCCTGACCCAGGGATCAAACACGCATCTCCTGCACTGGCAGGAAGATTCTTTACCACTAAGTCACCTGGGAGGCCCAACAGGCATGGTAGTTGTAGCCTGGTCCCTAACCTCGGCAAGAGGGCTTCTGCAGATGACTCCAGATTCTGGTTGCAAGGACTGCATGGGTCCAAGCCAAGCCCTCTGGTGCCTGAGGGCTGCAGCTGGTTGGTGGAGGGGTTCCTGCAGCATCAGCAGGAGGCTGGGGAGGGGCCAATGGAGGGGCTACAGCCTGGGTTAGAGTGAACTCGGAGCAGTGGCAGCAAAGGATGGGCACAGTCCTGTGAGAACCACTCCAGCTGCACCCCTCTCTGTGTTGAATGGAGTAATTCTTTGAGGAGGCAGACCGTTAGCTAGAGATTGGCAGGCTTTCTAGTCATACCACATGTTGAGATCTCTGTTTTTAATTAAGTGAATTAAAATAAATAACAGGATTAGAAGAGTCCTGCCACACTGTAAGGCCTACATTTCTGTAGTTATTATCATAATGGGATTTAATTGCTATATTTTCTTGACAAGAGCCAAAAGCTCTGAAAGGGTCCTGTCAGGTAAGGAACACAAGTATCGAATCTGCATATGCTTTAATTGATGTTTTTTCAAAATATTTGTTTATTGCTCAGACAGTTCCAAAAAACAAGTAAGTCTAGGCTATCAGCCTGGTAGCCAGGGATATGGGCTTATATCCTTTCATATCTCTATTGAGATGCTGAAATGGTTATTCTGCCTGAGATAATTACAGTTAGATTATTCTTATTATGGTTATGTTAATTATTGGAATATTATTTTATTTAAAATGACTATATACATGAAAACAAAAATTAAAATTTAAGTAAATAGGCAGTGTAAATTCCAGATATGACTGCTATCATAATGATTCTAATTATTGCTGTGAGGAAATGTGGCAGACCTCATGAGAAAATATTACTAACATCCAATAACCAATGAGGAAATGAAATTTTTAAAAATTTAAGGCAAGTGTAATTTAATGTTAACGAGAATGCAGGGACTAAGTAATGGTGCTAATTGTGTATGTACAGTGGCAGCCAACTAGAACTTTCAGCCAAAAACCAATGACGGTGAACACCTGAGAATCTCTTCTGCAAACCAGACCCATTGAATTCAAGAAGGAGAGAAATGGGGCAGGGCAGGACGGGCTGGGGCATAAGGTTACCTGCAGCACACAGTTCAAGTCTACACTCTATTTGCTTTCATTTTTTAATTGAAGGATAAATTGCTTTACAGAATTTTGTTGTTTTCTGTCTGTTTTCTTTACTTTGAAGAGCTGTCTCAAAGCAAAGACTCAGCACCACGATGCCCTTTCAATGAAAAGGAATGAAACAGAAGAACCTGCGTTACAGCACTCAGTATTAGGCAACACACAAACGCCCATTCACTCCAGTGTGAGAAACATCTTTTTCAAGGATTTCCCAGACAATGTCACCACTGAAACCCCTTCTCAAGTCACTGAAATAGTTTGCTCTGATGCAAGGATGTTGCAGGATACACAGTTGACAGAAGGTTAGAGACAAGGGTGTCAGGCCGAGCTCTGAATAAGATGGGCGTTCTCAAGGCTGGGAGTCGAAGAAATGTTTCCAGAGGATGTTTAAGCTGAAGGAGTTCTAAGCAATCGACCCTACAAGGACTGGTGTGCGTGCTCTATTTGCCAAGAAGGCCCTTCCCTTTTGAATGCAAATATTAATCAAGGCTCAAGGACTCCAAGAAGGGCAGACCCAAGAGATGCTTTGCTGAAAGTTTTCATCTGTTTTTATAAGCATGTGTTCCTTAAAGGGTGTGTGTGCGCACATGTGTGCTAAGTCGCTTCAGTCATGTCTGACTCTTTGCGACCCTTTGGACTGATCCTGCCAAGCTCCTCCATCCATGGAATTCTCCAGGCAAGAATACTAGAGTGGGTTGCCGTGCCATCCTCCAGGGGATCTTCCCAACCCAGGGATCAAACACGCATCTCCTGCCTTGCTGGTGGATTCTTTACCATTGAGCCACCAGGGAAGCCCCTTCTTAAAGAGTGAAACACTGAAAATAGGAACCATACTGGTGCTTCCCTAACAGATCACAATTAGACAAGTCTACACCTTGATGTTGCAGGTAGCATTTATGTACTATGTAAAAAGAAGCATTCTGGGACTTCCCCGGTGGTCCAGTGGTTAAGACTGCGTTTCCAATGCAGGGAGTGTGGCTTCAATGCCTGGTTGGGGAAGTTTTGCATGCTGCATGATCCAGCCAAAAAAAAAAAAATAGGAGACGCACTCTAATCACAATGCGTTTTGCAATTAGAATGTGGAAAAATCAACTCCTAAGAAATGGCCCCATGTGCAAGCCTCATCTTGAGGCACATTCCCAGCAAAGTCTTTCAGATACAGTAAAAGCTGTGCTTTTCTGTGCTGGAAAAAATATGAGTAAGCTGGGCACAGTTCTGACTTTGCTAAGTGCGTCCCTATTATCTTTATTACTTACTCAACCCATTGCCCTGGCCTGATATCAATTCCCTTGGACCTAATAAATCAAAATAAAACAAGAATCAACAGAAACTTAAACTACGACCCACGGTCCTGTTACATGACCTTGTCTATGATTAATGCCCAAAGCCATTAAAAGCATCATTGTTCTAATGAGAATATAAAGCCGTTTACCATTCCCAAAGTGCTTTCCCAGGCCACACGCCCTTTCATCTCCACCCAGGACCCAGGAGACGGCTGCTCTGCCATCAGCCCTATTACCTGTGAGAACGCTTGGAAGAAGATGCACCTGGTAGAGCCAGGGCTCTTCCACTTCCAGCTACTATTCATCTTTAATGCATTTTTTCTTTTTTTTTACTTATTTCAAAAAGTATCACATGATACTATTAATAGTAGGACTGCCTGGAAGACAAATGCACTGAAACTAACAAACTCCAGGCCCAGATGCCTCAGAGACTTTTCAGAGTGTGGTTCTGCGGGGGCGTTAGGGGTTTCAGTGGGCACTTCAGGCTTTTCCCCTTACTCCCTGGCTTGCAGGGCCATCAATCTCCCATTTGGAAAGCAGCCGTGATGCTGGAGGTTTGAGGCATCAAGGAGGGCACCGTAACAGAGGTGAGAGGGAAGCCAGGCTATGCTTAAGAGAGGTATGGGTGGGAAGGGGACTTCCTTCAGGTTGCTCACACCAGTGCAGCAGGGTCTCCAGGGTCCTGAGCTGGCTCTAATCAGTCCTGACTAGGAGTAGTCAGGGAAGTTGATGACATCAGTGTTTCTTACCAGGCATTTCTGGCATTTTGAAGAGGAACATTTGTGCTGTGGGACTGCTCCTCGCCACCCAGGCTGTTAGCAACCCGGCCTCTAGCTGCTAAATACCAGTGGCACCCCACAAATACTGAGACCTCTACCCCCTGGTTGAGAACCGCTGGACTAGATAATAGCTAGGACTTTTCTGGCTTAAAATTTCCCAGGTCCAGAGTGGCCTTAGGTGTGAGAGAGCTCTGAGGTGGCAGAAGAGCTACAAATACACCAATATCACCGAAGAAGAATGCATTCAGCTGCAAATAACAACCATCACAAAAAAATAGTAATAATAATAGCCTGACTAACCAGGCTTTGTGACATAAGGGCTTATTTTCACCCCATAGGAAGAAGCCCTGAAGAAGGCAGTCTAAGATGGGCAACAGTTCAATAACACACTCAGGGACCCAAGCTCCCTTTGTTTTTACATTTTGTCAAGCTCAGTGTGACGGCTTTAATCCTCACATCAGCTCATGACGCCAAAATGGCTGCTCTGCCTCCAGGTGTCACATCTAGTCAGGTAGGAAGAAGGCAAAAGAGTCAAAGACTTTTTCCACTTTACGTATATATTTTTATTCTGCAGAATTGGCCCTATCTCATCGGCATCACATGGCCACCCCCGGCTAGAAAGTGGTTAGGAAAGTTAAACATTCAAATTTCCAGTCTCCATTGCAGAGGAAGGCAAGGGAGAAGGTGGTTGGGAATGCGCTACAGGATGGCCTGCCTCAAGTGGCTGCCAGAGGAATCTTTATCTAATTGTGTGCACATTTCCACAAAGAGGCTAGCCTTTATTTTATATTCAGTAATTCTATAAACAACAAATGTCTATGCAGGAGCAAAGCTCTGTAGGAGTTTACTTCTCCTTGACTATTCCAGTTTAAATAAAATTCCACCTCATCCACAGCCAACTGGGCCCCTCATCAACATAAATTATGACCAAAGAGTATTTTCACCTTGGTCACCATCTCCGACTAGCAAATTTGAAATTATCTGCTTTTACCTTTCTGTATAACTGGTTTCAGCAGAAGACTTATTATTCTCCATAACACATTTCTCTTTCTCTCTCTCTCTTTTTTTTCACCCTGGATAAATCCCCAGAGAATTATGCTGAGTGAAAAATGCCAATGTAACCAAAATGTCATCTACTGCATGATTCCACGTGTACAGCATTCTTGAAAGGACAAAATTACAGACACGGAGAACAGATCAGTGGTTGCTAGATTTTAAGGAGTATGGAGAAGGCGATGGCACCCCACTCCAGCACTCTTGCCTGGAAAATCCCATGGACAGAGGAGCCTGGTAGGCTGTAGTCTGTGGGGTTGCAGGGAGTCGGACACGACTGAGCGACTTCACTTTCACTTTTCACTTTTATGCATTGGAGAAGGAAATGGCAACACACTCCAGTGTTCTTGCCTGGAGAACCCCAGGGATGGGGGAGCCTGGTGGGCTGCCGTCTATGGGGTCGCACAAAGTCGGACATGACTGAAGCGATGTAGCAGCAGCAGCAGCAGATTTTAAGGAGAGGGTGATGTCTTGTACTTTGTATCAAAGTCAATATTCTTGTTGTGATACTGTGGAATGGTTCTGTACCAGGTGTTACCATTGGCAACCTTGGGTCAAGTGTGCTTGGGGTTCCCCTATATTACTTCTTTTTTTTAAAAAATTGAACTACAGTTCAATGTTACAATGTTGTGTTAGTTTCAGGTGTACAGCAAAGTGATTCAGTTATACATTACATATATTTTTTTTCAGTTTTATTTCCTTTGCAAGATAGTGAATATAGTTCAATATATAGTAGGTCCCTGTGATTATCTGTTTTATATACAGTAGTGTGCATGTGTTAATCCCACACTTCTAATTTACCCCTCCCCCAATACATTTCTCTTCTTAAAAGCAAAACAAAACTTGGCTTTTAGAATAAAAGTAAATGTATATAAAAGATTAAAAAATGTTGGAAGGGAAATCTGTTATCTTATAGACTGATGTCTGAAGTAAGTATTATAATTATATCCTGCAGATCTGGTAGGCACACAGGATTTATACATCACAAGGTAGATTGCCACATGTAGCACCGTGAACATAGCAGAAGTGTTATATTTTAGCTAAACTACAAATTTAGCTCTTTTATCTTCTCCTTTACCCAAGTGCCCACATTTTTCTACAGATAATTAGTTCCTTAACTATAGAAAAGCAAGAGATAAATACAAATGCATATATTAAACTATTTATAAAGTAACAGCATATTTAGGATGGCTTCAAAACAATCCAAGAGTGTGGGAGAGAAAGGTAAAGAAGGAGGGCAGTAGATGAAACAAGACTGACTCTTAAATCCCTAATTATTGAATATGGGAGTTAGGCGCACGTGGATAACCTATACCAGTCTCTCTACCTTTAAAACTGCCACAACAGAAAATAGATTTTTTAAAAACAATAGAAAATTGGGTTTTTTTAAATAGCTCTAGAACAAATACAAATACATACTTCAGGGCTGAACCGTAAAAAAACAAAAAAAGCTGAATGAGGGGGACTTTCCCGGCAGTCTAGTGGTGAAAACTCTGCACTTCCAAAGCAGGTTCCATCCCTGGTCAGAGAATTAAGATCCCCATGCCGTGGGGCACGGCCAAAAAAAGAAAAGAAAAGCTGAATGAAAGTAGCCAAATACAAAAATGTATACTCTGTGATTGTATATGGAATTTTTAGAAAAGGCAAATACATAGAGACAGAAAGAAGACCAATGGTTGCCTGGAGCTAGGGGTGGGAGTGAGGACTGACTGCATACGGGCAGAAACAAACTATGAGGAGCGAGGAAAACGTTCCAACGCTGCACTGCAGTGAGGGCTGTACAATATACGGGGAGGGTTATATGGTATGTAAGCCACATCTCAATAAACCTATCTTAAAAATAACTCCAGAGACAGGGAGAGCCAGAGAGGGAAATGCGACCACTGTTACATGTCAGTACTACACTTAGGAAGATAAGGCTTACAGAAGTGGTTAAAAAAAAAAAAGACAATTTTGACAAAAGAACACTTTCCAAGGATTCCAGTGGTTCTGGACTGACGTCATAGAAAAGTAGCATCTAGTGACACGTACCATTTCTTGAAGCCGTCCTACAAATCTAAAAATGAGAAATAGAAAGAGAAAAATAGCAAACAAAGTCTTTGCTTGGTGCAGCTGAATCATCAAGTTCAGCATTTCCGCAGAGCAGGAACTTATCAGACAAGGAGGAGGTGATTCAAATCCTCTGTTTAGAAAGTCACAAAGGAGGAAACAAGAAAAACAAAGTATGCCCAATAAAAGACAAGCAAACAATAAATGTGGTTTAAAGGTTGTAATTCAGTTTTAAATATCCTAAATTATCAGCTTGTGCCAGTAACAATTTTTGTTTGTTTTTTGGAATTTGTTTTAATGTTCAGGAGAATTTAGTCCATTCAAAATTATATCAGATTAAACCTACCTAGTAAGGAAAATTAATTTCAAATTTCATTTTCTTTGGTAAAAGAAAGCACTTCTGACAACTTAGAATTTACACCAAAACAGAGTAATTGAAAGTCACTCAGTCATGTCTGACTCTGTGACTCCATGGACTATACAGTCCATGGAATTCTCCAGGCCAGAATACCGGAATGGGTAGCCATTCCCTTCTCCAGAGGATCTTTCCAACCCAGGAATCGAACCAGGGTCTCCTGCATTGCAAGTGGACTCTTTATCAGCTGAGCTACCAAGGAAGCCAAAACAGAGTAAAGGAAGCTCCAAAGTCCTCCAAAGCAGGGGCATTGTATTTGGGGTAGAAGCTCTATCTGCTGCAAAGTGAGAAGTAACACGATTTTAATTTTTCATCAATATTGTCCATCAAACCATAACTGCTAGAATTTACGCTTAGATGTTGGGATAAACCTCTTACTTACAGACCTTATAAACTCTTAAATTCTGAAATTTAATGTTTATTTGTTGTCACTTGAAAAACAAACAGTGGGATTTAAATTTGAAACGGCCCCAGGGCACATTCCTCTAAAGGGAAAGAAGTGGGGAGAGAGAGATTTCCAGGGCCTGGGTGCAGCTGGCCCCTGGTTTCATATCACATCTCTGGCCACATCTCCAGTTTGCACACTGATTTCAGTCCGCATACTGCGGGCTTGCTATAAACGGGATCCTGGCTGTGATTTACTGTGCCCTCTGACAGCCCTTAATCACACCAAGAGAATGTAACCTTCTAAGGACTCTAGATGACCCCACACCCCTTCCTACACACAATTCTTTCTGTTATTCATTCAACTATTGTCTTCCCAAATGAAACTCCTAAATTCTTACCAAAAAACCCAAACAAACCCAAAACAACAATAACAAAACCCTACTTGCTAAGAATCCCTCTCTTCAGTGTTCTTGAGACCTTCCAATACCACCAACGGCAACATACAAGAATGCCTTTCTCACTGCATCTCAGCATCCTTGCATGCTTAGTCACTCAGTCATGTCCAACTCTTTGCAACCCCGTGGACTGCAGCCCACCAGGTTCCTCTCTATGGGGATTTTCCAGGAAAGAATACCGGAGTGGGTTGCCGTTTCCTCCTCCAGGGGATCTTCCCGAACCAGGGATTGAACCTGGGCCTCCTGTGTCTCCTGCACTGGCAGGTGGATTCTTTATCCACTGAGCCACTGGAGAAGCTCCGGAGAAGGACAATTTCAGAGTTTTCATTTTCAACAGGCTCAGTATGACATACTGAAGACCTAAGGCAGGCCCCAGTCAGCTCCAGGCTCTGTCCCATCTTTAATGGGGGCCCTTGCGGGGCCCTGAGCATGCACACTGGTTGGAGTCGCCAGTTCCAGGTTCCAATCCTGACTCCACTGTCATTAGACTTAAGAACCTGGGCAGGTCAAAACCTTCCTGAACCTGTTTCTTCATCCAAAAAAAAAAAAAAAAATGGAGATAATACCTGTAACTTGAAGGCAGTAAAAGGTTCAATGAGATAAAAAAAGAAGTGTCCTAGACGAACCACAGGACAGGGGTGGGGTTCAATACACGTGGGCCGAATGCAGTATAATTAGGGTACTGAATTCCTGAAGAGCCCAAGAAGAGTTTCGGTTTGACAAGAAAAAACCACTATTGTCTCACCCTGTAGTACAAAAAGGCGCCTGTGGAAGTCCTGGAAAATACGGTGAAGCAGAGCCTCATAGTCCCTGGAGCACAAGGGGAGCTATTTAGGGAGTCATTGAGCCGACATTTATTTACTACCTGTAAATACCTTTAATGATTTATTACCTGTCTCCAGGGCAGGACACAAGCCGGCAACTACCTGCCCAGATGTGAGTCCAACAACAGATCTGGACTCAGTTCCACCCTGGTCCTACCCAGAGGGATGAGGTCATTTTGAAGACAGAGCCCTCCTCTCCTGCTATGGAAGAGCTCCCCAGACAGCCTCCCCCCACGGATACCAGGCTTGAAGTCAGACCCACTCTGCCCCACCCCCAAGCCACAGACGGGGTTCCTGCCAAAGCAGGACCTTAGAATGACCGTGGGGCTTCTTATCAGCTGCCAAATGTTTCCAGGCTAGGCCCCAAAGCAGCAATCAGTTTCCTCTTCCCACACAGTGATTTATCTAAAATTCTCTCTGATGTCACAATGAGTTCCCTAACATCAGCCCTCATGGGTTGAATCCAACCAATAACATTCAGGGAGAGGCAGGTGCTGCTTTCTAAGGTGCAGAGTGGGCAGAGGGGCCGGGTGGGGCAGGGTTGGCATGGGGGGGAGCAGAGAGTCCTGTCGACTGATCCTGCTACAGAAGGCAGCAGGTCCACATGGCAAGGGGTCTGGAGAGGCAAGAGAGATTGATTGCAAGTGACAAGAGAGGAGAACCCTGCATGGAGCCACTTTTCCAATTAGGCAGCTGCAGCGTGAAGCTCCCCCAGGGGCACGAGCTCAGTTGGCTCAGTTGTTGAGAATTTGCGTTGGCTTTTATGGTCTTTCTGAGTCTGGAAAATACTGCTTAAGAGAACTGTGACAAAGACTCTCTCCTAATCAAGCTCACAGTGGTCCCCCATCCTTGTCCGGCCTGCAAAGCCTAGTTTAAGCAAGAATCCTGCCAAGTCAGTTTAGGACCCTTAATACTTCCCACTTTAATATTTGATATCACCCTCAATACCTGATCAAATTCTTCATCCCCTCCCCCATCATTCCTTGGGTGGTACTTGATCACTCTGGCTGGCCTTCAGTAAGAATTCTGTTAGTTTAGCAAGAATTCCTCCTACCCTTGATGTCTCTTCTTAGTAACTTCCCCTCCACCCCCTCTTTGGCTATAAAGCCCCATCTGTTCTGGTCACATTCAGAGTGGAGCCCAATCTCTCTCCCCTATAGCAATAGTCGATCCTATCACAACGTTCCTGAATAAAGTATTTCTTACCATTTAACCTGTGTCATAATCATCTTTCCTTTAACAATGGTGAGTGGGTTGAACGGTAGCCCCTCAAAATGTTACATCCACACTGTAAGACTGGGACCTGCGAGTATGACCTCACTTGGCCAAAGAGTGAATTTTACCTTTTGGGCCCTGGATGCAATCATATGTATCCTTATAAGTGAGAGGCAAAGGGTGTCTGGGGACATAGACAACCACAAGAGGAAACCGTTTTGTGAAGACAGAAGCAAAGACTGGAGTGATGCAGCCTCAAGCCAAGAAATATCTGCACCCCAGCTAGCTGGGAGAGTCAAGAACAGAATCCGCGAGAGCCTCTGGAGAGGGCTTGCCCCTCCCACACCCGGATTCTGGAGCCCTGGCTTCCAGGGCTGTGAGGAAACACATTTCTATTGCTCTACTCCTCCCAGTTTGCGAGAATTTGTTGCAACAAGCCACAGGAAACTAATACCGGGAGAGAAGTATGTCTTAGTCCATGTGGGCTGCTATAACAAAATACCACAGGCTGGGCAGCTTCTAAAGAATAGCAATTTCTCTCAATTCTGGAGGCTCAGAAGTCCAGGATCGGGTGCCAGCCAATTTGGTGTTTGGTGAGAGTTGGCTTTCTGTTTCACAGATGGTGCCTTTTCATTGTGTCCTCACATGGAAGGGACTAGGGAGCTCTCTGGGCCTCTTTTTAAGGGAACTAACTCCATTCATGAGGGCTCCATCTCAAGCCCTAATCACCTCCCAAAGGCCCCACCTCCAAAGACCATCACATTGGGCATTTGGTTTCATCACATGAATTTGGGGGGGGGGGGGGTACAAACCAGAGCAAAGAGGGGAGTGGGCTTTGCAGCCAGCTAAAATACTGAGGAGCAATATATTCAAGGGCTTTCCCAGGTGCCCCAGAGGTAAAAGAATCCACCTGCAATGCAAGAGATGCTGGAGACACAGGTTCAATCCTTGGGTAGGGAAGATCCCCTGGAGGAGGAAATGGCAACCCACTCCAGTATTCTTGCTTGGAGAATCCCATGGACAGAGGATCCTGTCAGGCTCAGTCCATGGAGTTGCAAAGAGACGGACTTGACTGAGTGACTGAGCTCACACGCATGCAAGCAATACATTCAAACCTAACATTTGACACTTTTATTATAAGCTTGAATTATTTTTGTGATTAAAAACTCATCATTAAAGCCATAAAACATAAGAGTATGTGAAATTTGGCTGGTGTGGAAGTGAAGATAGAAGAAGATATCGTGCGGGTCAGACAGACAGCTGAGACACAAGACCTTTAGGCTGCTATTTCTCAACCCGAAGAAATAACATTTAAACTGACCCCAAAATGCTCTCACACCTAAATTCTATCTCACTAAAGAAAACAAAAAGGCATCAAATGGCCCAGTTCCAGAAGAAGGAGCATGAGGCAGGGAGATCTGTTCTACAGCCTGAACTTCCGCATCCCTGTAATGAGCATGGACTAGTTTCACAATGAGGAACATGATTTTCTTCATCTGGCTTAAAGATGCTCACTACATATCAGGGATTCCCTGGTAGCTCAGACCATAAAGAGTCTACCTGCAATGTGGGAGACCTGAGTTCGATCCCAGGGTTAGGAAGATCTCCTGGAGAAGGAAATGGCAACCCACTCCAGTATTCTTACCTGGAGGATCCCATAGACTGAGGAGCCTGGGGTGCTACAGTCCATGAGGTCGCAAAAGAGTCGGACACGAATGAGCAACTTCACTTTCACTACACATCACAGGATTGAGCTCAACATTAACTGACAATTTCAAGGAAATAAAATGCTATAAAAATATAACTTTTTAGGAAAAGGCAGTGAGAAATACAAGTTCAAGAATAAGACGAGGGGAGGGGAAAAAAAGAAAAGAATAAGACGGGACAAGTGACTAAATAGCGGCCCTGAGGGGGGCGGGGTGTCACCCTCTCCAGCGCACAGTGACTGTTGGCATTTTCCACGTGTTCACACAAGAGTGTAGCCGCCAGAGGAATAAACAAACCTCACCCTGTATTTTTTGCAGGGCCATCCGATGTTAGGAGCCATTACCTGAGAGGCAGCACAATGAACCATCAGATGAGCCTTTATAAACAAAGCATTATTCAGACCACCACAAAGGCCAGGCGTCGAATACCAGTTCTGCAGCCCTGTCTCCCGTTACTGCTTTTCAGAAAATCTCTGCTCTGGCCAGACAGCCCCCCGCCTCTCCCCACACAGGGCTTTGCCTCCCACCCTGTTCTCTCTCCAGGAACGCCCTCCCTTCTGTGGTTCCTGCCTATGTTTGCTAGGACTGCCATAACAGACTGCCACAAACTTGGTGACTTAAAACAGCAGTCATTTATTCTCTCAACGGTCTGGAGGCCAGACTCCAAACTCCAGGTGTGGGCAGGCCAGTCCTTCCTCTGGAAGCTCCGGGAAGGATCCCTTCCTTGCCTCCTCCAGAGATTAGGCCATGGATAGAGATTTGGGAGCCAGCATTCAACCCACTGCACTGACCAGGCTGAGCTATCACTGCTCACTAGAAGCCTTTCCTGGTCTCGTTTTCTGAAGCTGAGGATGGTTCATCTGTCCTTCTCACAGGTATACCTGCAGCTTCTTCTCACTGTGTTCACTGCTGCTTTTCCAAAGTGCGGCCTCCCCAGGGCAGGTGCTCCCCGAGGAAAGGAGGAGGGAATTTCACGTTCCCATCAGGGCAGCCACCACACTCTGTCACAGTAACCTTTTATGCCTGTCTTCCCACTTGAGCATCTCGAAGGCAGGGTCCACGTCTTCCTCACCTTCGTACCCCCCACCCCTCCCCAACGTACCTAAAAACAACAGGTGCTTAATTTGATAAACATATTTGTCAAACAAAAGAAAGATTATATCTGTATCGCACGAAATGGGTGGTGTATATTGCTACTCCTCAGGGGGTACCCATGTGCTGCACAATGCCTGGTGGGAAAGATAAATATTTACAGCATTCTCACCCATTCAACCCACAAGGTCTGTCAGTAACTCCCATGAGACTGATTTAATGACCAGGAATGGGTTGATAACCACAGCCTGAAAAACATCGACCCAGGTGATCACTAAGGTCTTTTTCTATCTCTAAATTCCATCATAACCAACAACTAGAAAAGCAAACTGGCATGCAATCAAATTGTGGTAATCTGACCAAGTAGAAAGCTACAATTAAGGAAAAATGACTAAATATGTTGAAGGTGTTTGGAAGGCACTGGACAAAATAAAATGGGAACCTTGGATGGCATACTTAAGTCACGTTGTCTGCAGACAATCTATTAAACAAAAATAGAAATCCATTGTATTCAATGGGTTATAGTGTTATATGGGCCACATAATCCTTGAGTGGCAAGTGGTCCTAAGAGCTCTGGTCACTTTTGGAGGGTTCCCTCATGCCTTATCCTTCATCATCTGGATCAGTTCCCTCATCTCTAAGCCCTGCTGAAGCTGCTCCAAGCCATGAGGTCTTCATAAAATTCTCATAGAAACATTTAAAGAGCACCATGCTTTCAAATAGCTTTCAAATTATCATTAGACACAGAAACTTCCAGAAGCCCGAAGCCCCTCCATTCTGACCACAGTCCTCTAGGCTCCCCGCCTCCTGCCGCAGCGCCCCCACTCCCCAACTCTCAGTGGCTGTCCAAATCCTCATCAAATGTTATCTGATACAATCTTAAGGTATTCTCTTTCCTTAAGGATATTTTTATGTTGAGCTGGGAAACCAAAAAGCTTGTAAGATTGAAAAAGGATGAACTCCTAAATATAAAATTTTAGGCACAAGGGAATGAGGAGACATGTTTAGGGAAATCCTTTCTGCACTCCTTCAAAACACACCAACTAGGGAACTAGCTCTTTACCTTCTCGACTTGACAGTAAGCCAGCCTGGCTACAGATACATCAACCCACGGGCAGCTGGCATCCTTAATAATGAACAACTTCCTTCTGTTCTGTCAAGAGCAGAGACAAAGACAAGATTCAGGGGCACTCAGATTGAATTAGTGTCTTTGTTTAAACCTTCCCACTCAGATAGAGCTGTCAGCTGCTGTAGTCAGTCCAGGGAAGGATGAACGCCCCCAGGAGCGAAGCTGCTCAAGTGCCCAGGCAGCCAGCACATGGGGCTCCATCTCCACTGCCGGACCAGCCCTGTGGCCCTGAGATCTGACCAGAGGTGATGCCCAGGGCTCAGCACCTAGAGGAAGGCAACAGGCTTCCTGTGATAAAGGCCCGTGATAAAGTTCTGGAACAGGACTTCCAAACTGCAGGTCCTGCAGACTCATTTGTGGGTCATGGAAGTAAGTTAGTGGGTCATAAGTGCCACTTTTTAAAAAAATTTTCATTGGAGGAGAATTGCTGTACAATATTGTGTTGGCTTCTGCCATACATCAACATGAATCAGTCAGAGGTATACATATGTCCCCTCCTTCTTGAAACTCCCTCCCAAGTCCCACTCCATCCCACCCCTCTAGGTTGTCACAGAGCACTGGGTTGAGCTCCCTATGTTATACAGCAAACTCCCACTGGCTATCTATTTTACATACAGTAATATATATGTTTCCATGCTACTCTCTTCATTCGTCCCACCCTGTCCCTCCCACGCTGCGTCCACAAGTCTGTTCTCTATGTCTGCATCTCCATTGCTGCTCTGTAAATAGGTTCATCAGTACCATCATAAACACCATTTTAAAGAATAAAACAGAACTGGAAATATCAGAGTGTGGTGCATGTATTTTGGGAAACAACTGTTTCCTTGCATGTGTTTAAATGTGTACGTACACAGTAGGTCACTATGTAAAATGTATTTCTTCTAATGGGTCACAGTCAGAGTCTGAAAGCCACTATCTTTGCACAAAAGTAAATCAAGTGTTCTGTTCAAAGAAATAATAAAAATATAACCCACATTTCTTTTGGGAATGCCAATAATTATCAAAAATACCTTGGACAGTGTCTGCAAACCGAGTCAACCTTTCTCGAGCATACTTCTGGGGTCCTAAGATGTATTTTCAGAGATCTGGAATTCTTGATGAGAATTTTCATATTTTGTGCTCCTAATAGAACTGTGCAGGATCCTGTGGGGTCTTCCTGGGACAGACCCTTCCCCATATGCTCTGCTATAGCTCCTCTCTGAAGTGCCTAGGTAATAGTATCTGATGCACACACTTTCTGAGTTGTTTTACAGATGCAAAAAACCCTACCAAATGGAAGAAATTAACTACCTGATGATTATGAGACCCCATACCCATGGGAGCCTAAGGATAGCGTTAACCACCCAGTTACCCCAACATCAATCAATCAGAGAACTGTGCACGAGTGGGTCACATACCCTAAGATCCCCCCGTCCCTCACCTTGGTTTTAAAATTGCCTTGCTGAAATTCTTCAGGGAGCTCAGGATATTCTGAGCACGAGACCTTTCCACCCTCACACACACCCAGTTCTCCTTGCTTGGCCCGCCCTGCAATAAATCTTGCTATGCTCCAAACGCCAACGTTTCAGTTTGTTTGGCCTCACTGTGCGTAAGGCACACAAACTTGCATTTGGTAACATTAATGAGATTCTAAACTGAATATATTTGGAATCAACCAAATATCTTCCTCATAATTGTGTTGGGTCATATGATTTAATGGAGAAGGCAATGGCAACCCACTCCAGTACTTTTGCCTGGAGAATCCCATGGATGGAGGAGCCTAGTGGGCTGCAGTCCATGGGGTCGCAAAGAGTTGGACACGACTGAGCGACTTCACTTTCACTTTTCACTTTCATGCATTGGAGAAGGAAATGGCAACCCACTCCAGTGTTCTTGCCTAGAGAATCCCAGGGACGGGGGAGCCTGGTGGGCTTCCGTCTATGGGGTCGCACAGAGTTGGACATGACTGACGCGACTTAGCAGCAGCAGCAGCAGCATATGGTTTAAACGTTCAAGTTTGCATTCATGTTTATCATCTAATGCAGGTGGCTGGACTGCTGAGAACAATACAAAAGCAGGCTTCATCTAGCAATGATACGTGCAAAGGCCAGGCCAGGTCATGCTGGGCAGTGGGGTCTCAACCACCTGACCAAGACGATGGGTGGGAGAACTGAGTTATCACGGAGCAACTGGTAAAGACAGGCCTGCTGAACAAGGAACCCAGGCCACAGCTCTCACTTCCAGGCCTGGGAGCAAACACTATGGATCCCATCTCTGTATACACCAACTTACAACAGTTTTGTCATGGTAAATGTAAAAGTAAATGCAATACCATGAATGATTTTCACATTAACACAGAATAAAGGGACCAATCTAATGTTTTACAAGTTATATGGCTAATTTCATGTACATTTCCTATCATGTTGCTGAAGGTTAAATTTTTTTTTCTTCCAGTATGTCTAGAAGTTAAATTTGGTTGGAGGGGAAGAGAGCTTGAGGACTACACTTATGCGTTTCATATTACTTTTTCCCACACATAAACAATTCTTGATCAGTAGAGAGAAGTAGGAACACGGGAAATACCAAGTGGCAGGTGAACGGCCTTGTTTTTTATTTGACTGTGGCATGCTTTATGGAAGTCATTTTGCAGCTAATTCATTTCCTTAATTATACTCACCCTAAAGCAATATTATATGAGTTTATATCCCCCATTATTGGAAGGGGAAGGTCCCAGAACACAGGATATTAGATGGAAGCCAAGATCAATGTTTTTTTAAATTTAGCTGAGAAAAGCTGGTAGGAGTGAATTCTGAGAAAGGAGGAAAATTCAGCAATACATATCCAAAGCCTCTAACTGTTGTTTGCTCTCTGACCCAGAAATTCCACTTTTAGGAACTGATCCAAAAGTAGTAACTCTAGAGGTCAGAAAGGATTTAATTGCAAGAATATCAGGAGAGGGGTCAGTAGAGATGGTTCAGCCATGGATCGCCACTGATGCTGAGGAGATGACGCTATAGAGTAAGTGTTTACTTTATGCAAGGGTCTATTCTAAGCACTCAACATCTACCTCCTCATTTAATTCTCAAAGCAGACAGTCGAGCAGGTATGATTATTCTCCCCATTTTACAGAAGACTAGGGGGAGACACACAGCAGTTAAATAACTTGCCCAGCTGATAAGAGGCAAGGTTGAGGTATCCACCCAGAGTCTGACTCTAGGGTCTCTGCCCTGTCCTCTCAATTGGTCACTAGAAGTCATGTAAAATGATGTAATATAAATGTGACAGAAGCATAGAAATATCTCATTTTCATGAGATAGTGTGACATGAACAAGGAAAGTTACAAAATATCACATACTGTAACCCTAACTTTGTAAAATTGTCAAGGCAGGCAGGATATATATCAAAGTTAACTACTGGTATTTTTATGTACTTCAATTTTAAGTTTTTAACAACACATCACTTAAAAAACACGTTCCAGGTAATCTTACAAGTTAGTTAGTAAGATGGCACATATATACAACATCACAGCCAATTTCTGGTGAGGATTAGTCACTCACCCTTCTATTGCTTTCTACACAAAGATAAGCCTGAGAGCTTTCTTGTGGGACTTTGATTTAATAGTACTTGACTGTCAAATAAAAATTTAATCACACTAAACTATCTAAGAATTCATACTCCCTAGGAATCTTTACTCCAGCCCGAATCCTGTTCTGCATCATCAGGGCCCCCAGCCTGGCCTGTGACAATAGGCAGGTGGACCTGCGGGTGGCACCTGTCCCCATGATAACCCCCTTCCCAACAGAGGGGATAGTGCCCAGAAGCAGGGCAGTGGGCTGAAACAGCCATCCAGGTCCTGGAGGCCAGGCCTGTGGCCACAATGAACGGTTTTCTTCCCTCTGAGGACAGGAGGGCATGAAAGACAATCCAAAGCCAACCACAACACCCAGGCCAGATCCGTACCTGCGTTTGAACAGTTTCGGTAGAGCTTAGAGCAGGGAACTCCCCAGCAACGAAGCTCTGAATCCGAGCTGCCACAGCTCGAGCATCCTGACCCAGCACAACTGGATCTGTCCTCACTCTCAACAACACAGCATTTAACACCAAATGTGAGTTACAGGGGCTTCCCTGGTGGCTCAGTGGTAAAGAATCTGCCTGCAATACAGGAGACATGGGAGACACAGGTTCGATCCCTGGATTGGGAAGATCCCTTGGTGAAGGGAATGACAACCCATTCCAGTATTCTTGCCACAGACAGAGGAGCCTGGAGAGATACAGTCCATAGGGTTGCAAAGAGTCGGACACAACTGAAGCGACTTAGCACGCACTTACACACACGTGGGATACAAGTGCTAAGTGTAATAGTTCGACATCATTCTAGACGCTTTCAATGCTCTGCCTGTGAACTTGAGAGAAACAGAGCTGAAAGAACCTCAGAGACAACCATTGGGTTCAGTGTCCATCAGCATGGGCACCACTGGCATCTGGAGTGGACCAATTCTTCCCTGGATCGGGTGGCATTTCAGGATTTTAGTCTCTGCGGTCCTCAACCATTAGTGCCTCCATACACTGGGACAATTTGAAATGTTCCCCCTCGACATTCCCAAGGGCCCCTGTAAGGACATTGCCAACCCTGGTCCAGAACCACTGACCTGGTCCATCACTGAGGGCAGGGGAGTCAGTCATTTGCCCAGGCTACCTAAGTAGCTAGATATCTCATAACAGTTTTGTGTTCTTTCCATTGCACCTAATTCTGCTCCTTAGAGCATGAGACCCTTAAAAATTAAGAACAAACTTCACACTTCACTGATAGGATTTATGGCTTCTGGATCTAAGCCTGACTGCCTGAGCTGTTTTTTCAGTCTCATTATGGGTATTCTGGTATGGGAGCGTAATTCTATCATCATAATTACTCTAATAGGACCAAGAAGTGTCTGAACTAACAATCAATATTCAAGGCTATGGGATGCACTGTACGCAGAACTCATACTGCCAAGAATATCTGTACCAGAGAGAGAGAGGGAGGTCTGGAAACATTTGCATTTTATTAACAAAATGTTTTGGAGAAGGCAATGGCAACCCACTCCAGTACTCTTGCCTGGAAAATCCCATGGACGGAGGAGCCTGGTAGGCTGCAGTTCATGGGGTCACTAGGAGTCGGACACGACTGAGCGACTTCACTTTCACTTTTCCCTTTCATGCATTGGAGAAAGAAATGGCAACCCACTCCAGTGTTCTTTCCTGGAGAATCCCAGGGATGGCAGAGCCTGATGGGCTGCCATCTATGGGGTCGCACAGAGTCAGACACGACTGAAGCGACTTAGCAGCAGCAGCAGCAACAAAATGTTTTCCTTAAAGCACCATCTCTTCAATTAGTCAGGGAACTGAGCCCTACATGGGATAGCTTTTACCAAATAATACCTTTTAGTTGGAGTTTTTTTTTTTTTTTGGCCGCAGGGCATGCGGGGTCTTAGTTCCCTGACCAAGGATGGATGGAACCGGTGCTCCCTGCAATGGAAGCCCAGAGTCCTAACCAAGGCACCTTTAGGGAATTCCCTTGAGATTTTTTTTAAAAATCAAGTTACTCTAACTCAAACTAGCACTGATTCTGAATGTGACATCTCAACTTATATTTTAAATAATTTCTTGCTAGTTCTTAAAGGACTTGTAACAAAATCAGTCCAAAGTGTTGACAATGTTAACTGAAAAAAATGAATAACCTAAGAGCTCTGAGTGCAGTTGTATTTGGGGACTTTCTGAGGACGATAGCCCGGGAGACAGTCTCTCAGACAGCTCTGAGGAACTTCTCTGAAGAGGTATAGGGGCAAGTCACAGTATATACGATGAGACGGGGCGGGGAGTGGGGGGGACACACAATCCAGCACACATCTCCGTAGAAGGCTGCTATTATGTCACAAGGAGCAGATGTCTCCGTTAACAATTTTAGTGCTTTTCCAGGTATGAGAAGATGCACCAAGTTGGGTTCATTAGATTTTCTCCTGAAAATATCTAACTATATGAAGTCCTATGCTGCTAGCTTTTCCCAGAGCACAGAGTGCTTCGCTCCTGATCTCTGTCCTGAACTCCTTTCAGGGGGTGTTAAAGGTCAGCGCCTGTTGTGGCTGATGACTTAATCCCCACAGAGCTAGGTGTCGAGAGACACTCTTTAGTTAGCACATATAACTTTTATGATCCACATGTTAAATTTAGGACACTATAGCTACATAAATTCTTCCACTTTAGTTTTAGAGAGAGAGGGAAAAAAGCACAAACTTCAGCACCTCCATTCTTTAGTAGAGGTTATTCATAAATTATTCATATAATTCTTCTAATGGTGTACAACTTTTCCTTCACTTCTCTAACTTGTAAAGCACAAAATGACATTCCTTATATGAGTCACACAATTTACCATTATTATAAGAACAAGAAGGGAGGATGAACTGGAAAGGACCTAGAGACAAGAGGGAGAAAGAAGAGGGCTGTGCCCGAGGGACTATAGAAACATGATGCCAAAAACAGTGCTACAGAAATCTCAGGTAAAATTCAAAAAGTACTTTGAAACTAGCATCTACCATCAAATCGTGTATATGCACATGCATGTGGGCAAATATGATTATTTTTTTCCTTAAACCAAATCCAATTAATCACTTAGTAGTATTCTTTTTCATTTCAAAAAAACCTTCATTGAGCCTCTGTCGACTGACATCCAAAGAGACCACTCCCACTGCATGTACCTGGGGAAATTTCTAGTCCACAGTCACCGTCCCACACAGAAGTTTTACAGCAGAGCTGATTGGGACTTACCTCTGCTGCCAGGATGCCGAGTGCCTCACAGGGCACACCCTGCAGCCGTCCAGGGCTGGGCTTTGTGTGGTTGGAAGGATGGCGCGAGGGTATGGAAGGATCCGCCTCGGGCCCCTCTGACCATTTACATGTCAATAGTCAAACCAAAGCTCCCCCGACCGGGCCCCTCGGCACTTAAGCCCTGGGTTTAGTCCTTCTCTCTCTCCACGGAGCCTGGAAGCCACTGGCTGCCAGCAGGCATCTGGCAAACTCGTCATGAAGGATTTGTCACCCTCTTCAGAGTCCTAAGCCTAGGTAAATACATCACAGGCTTTTCAAATTATCCTCGGACACCATGCTGGGAGAGATGAATGCTTTAGATAAGACCAACAGAGTCAGAATTCCAAAAGAAGTCTGTCTGGCTTGAAAAAAAAAAAAAAAGAGCTAAAAGGAAAAAAAAAAGTTCAGAGAAATAGAGGTTTTCATCTTTCACTCAGACTCAAAAAGCAACTGCTCTGGGGTTTTAGTTTACTTACAAGTCAATATGAGACAATGGAGTGATATGTAGAAACAAGAAACTGAACAAACTTACCAGTGTTAGGATTTGTTATAAAAAGGCAGCCCTAAGGACAAGGAGGGGGGTGGGGAAAACTAGAGGGTCCACCTAGTATTTGACAGAGGAGAGTGGGTAAGCAGGAGGGCAGAAATCCTAGGAATCCTGTCCTGCAAGTAAGAAGTGATTTAGACAGGGTGAGGGTGGGGAACGGCCATCGCAGTACGGGAAGGACACAGAGTAGATTTATTCTGGGGGCTCCAGCCAGCAGAACAAAGGGTTGATGGCTGGATGGAGCCAGCATCTGCATATGCTGAAGGGAGCTGTCCAACAGTGAAAAACACTGCCTCTGCCCCCACCACCTCCACCTGACCAAGAGTCAGACACAAGGCTGCTGTCCTGCAAGACCCCTAGACCTACCCCATTCCCCCTCTCCCCAAGAGAGGTGATGGCAGAAACTCCTTCCAGGCCAGCTGCCTTCAGGGACTTCCTTACTTAGCCTCTGATGTGAGAAGACCACCCTGACTACCTATGGGTTCTCAGAATCTTTCAAGCTGGAAACAGGATGACTACGAAAACAATATATATGGATTTAAAAAGTGGCATAATCTGTGTAATGTACAAAGACTGATTTATCTTGAAACGAAGCCACTCTTGTGATGCTCAAAAACAATCCAAGCCTTAGTCATTTCTGAAATTACAAAAGTGCAGATCTGTGACCCATTTATTATGGTCTGAAAATGGCAAGGTTGGCTACCTGGATCTATTCCCTTACCTTCCTTCTCCTTCTTCTTCCCATTTCTCAAAAAGTTGCTGATATAATTTGGGTCACTTACAGCACTTACATTTACAAAGTGTTTTACGGTCAATTGAATCTCATGAATATTTCATAGGGCAGAATCTCTCTGCTAATTTAGGACTGAGAAGCAAAGCAAAGGAGGGAGTTCTAGGGAACGCCTTCAGAAAGTGCCCGCAGGGATTGAGGGGACCTCCTTAACGGGGACTGTTTCCCCCTTAAAAATCTCCTCCCCAGGAAAGCTTCTCTCTCCATCTACATTGGGAAAGAATCAAGAGAACTGCTTTGACCCACACTGTCCCCAGCATTGTTCTGGGTACCAAGCAGACTCAGAAGAGATTTCTTCAAGCCTCCTCATACAGCAGACACCCTACCACCACCACCACCACGACCACAACCACTGCGCTTCCCAGGTGACACAGTGGTAAAGAATATACCTGCCAATGCAGGAGACGCAAGAGATGCAGGCTGGATCCCTGGATAGGGAAGAACCCCTGGAGTAGGAAATGGCAACCCGCTCCAGTGCGCTTGCCTGGAAAATTCCATGGACAGAGGGGCCTGGCGGGCTACAGTCCGTGGGCTCGCCAAGAGTCAGACACAGCTAAGCACGCACACACCACCACCACCACCAAAACACTGGCACATCATCTAAGAACATTATTATAAAACAGCTCTCAACATTCTCCCTTTTCTAAAGTCAGCAGAGAAAATGCACAAGGTATGTATAGATAAAATTTTGGTACTTACTGACAAATTATCCTCCAAATACATTTACTCTCCCTCCCCCGTCCTATGGGTGTGCCATTTTCCTACCTGACCACCAACATGGACATGATCAGTCTGTATTTTTATGTTTTGCTTTGTCACTGAGAACAGGATGGGGGGGATCTTGTTTTTGTTCACTCTATATTTCATTTATTGTTACTGAGGTTAAGCATCATTATATTTTTTAAATGCTGGGAAAAAAATTTGGAGAAACATCCTAAATTGCAGACCATGGTTGTTCATCTTCATGGGATAGGAATATAAGAGATTTATACTTTCCAAATATGTGCTTCTGTAGTGTTTAAACTATTCATGACTTGGTTTTCTTCCCCTGACTTGAAGAGTAAAGTTTTTTAAGTAATTAGTGGGGCATTTTTTAAAATTATATCAATGATTATTCAACATCAATTAATTATGCAGGGCAACCTTTGGGGCTGCTGCTGCTGCTAAGTCACTTCAGTCGTGTCCGACTCTGTGCGACCCCATAGACGGCAGCCCACCAGGCTCCCCCGTCCCTGGGATTCTCCAGGCAAGAACACTGGAGTGGGTTGCCATTTCCTTCTCCAACCTTTGGGGCAGAGAACACAAAACTAATTAAGGTGATATTCACTATCTAGTTGAGTGAATAAAATATACTCACACTCACTTTTTTTTAAAGAGCAAATTTTATCTTCAATGCTCTCTTTTTTAAAAAAAATTATTTATTTATTTGGCTGCACCAGGTTTTAGTTGTGTGTGGTATTCAAACTCTTAGTTGGGGCATGTGGAATCTAGTTCCCTGACCAGGGATTGAACCTGGGCCCCCTGCATTGGAAGCAGGGAGTCTTAGCCACTGGACCACCAGGGAAGTCCTTCACCTCACTTTTAAAATGAGGAAACAATACAAAGCTTGTTAGCAAACTCTTCTCTCACTGAGAACCCCATCACTCCTACATGGTTCCTTCATGCCCACATAGGTCTAGCATGTCTCCATGATTGTGAGGTTTTTGTTTACTCTATGACAGTAGATATTCTGCCAACATTTAGGGTGTAAGAGAAGGCAGAGGACAAGAGTCTTTTTGAAAAAAGCTCAAAATAGAACAAAAATAGCCCACTTGGAAGGCTGATCTTTTGGGACAATTCGATTTCAGATAAGCAATGACCTAAGAGAGTATAAGCAGAGGCCAATGCACACATCTGCTGGTGAGAAACCAGCACAGAAATTGTGTGGGCAGGTTTGTGATGGTGCAATGCCCTTTAAGCAGGTTTTTCTCAGGGGGAGGAAAGAATCTAAGGAGGAGGGGGTCTTCCATCCCACAAATCTCACTTTGCTTCCTAGGAAAGGTTTAGTCTTCAAAAGAGGGAAGTACTGAATTGTTTTAACACACTCTGGCCTATACAGTACATGGAATTCTCCAGGCCAGAATACTGGAGTGGGTAGCCTTTCCCTTCTCCAGGGGATCTTCCCAACCCAGGGATCAAACCCAGGTCTCCGCATTGCAGGCAAATTCTTTACCGACTGAGCTATGAGGGAAGCCCCCACAGGGTATAAAAGATTATAATCAATTAAAATGGAATGGTCATAAATTTTACTTGATTACTAATGGGAATGTAAATCAGCATTTCTAAAAACTAGTTTGACTTTTTTGATACTGTAATTCTATTTCTAGGGTTCTATCACTAAGGAAATACTTCGAATTGCGGGGAAAGCTTTCTGCAAAAAGATGTTCCTAACAGCATCATTTATAATAGCAAAACTGGAAATAGCATCAGGGAGAGTCTTACCCAATAAAAGAGGATGATTCAATAAACCTGGAAACTTCCACTCACTAGAATATTATACCGCCCTAAAAATGATGTTTCAAGTTTCACATTGGGATGTTATGCAATTCAGTAATGCATTGCTGTGAATGTATCCTAAAGAAATAATTGAAAAACACAGGAAAGTAAAAACACCCTAATGTTCAACAATAGAAATGTTAAGTAAGCTCCCAGTGGTTCTTCCAAACTCAGCTCAAGTGGTACTTTTCCTGGGAAATCTGCCCTCACCCCTGGGACAGCTCTGGGCTCTCATGATGCCCTGAGCACTGCCCACCACAGCATGACCCCAGGGTTCAATTCTTGTGTGCCAGTCTAAGCACCTCAAAGTCAAGGAACTTGACTTTGTTGGTTTAGTACTCCCAACCCAGCACAGTAAATCAGCATCCAAACGTCTATATATTATATAAGATTATATATGTAATCAGCATATTTGCCTTTGAGGGCTGCCATAACCAAATACCACAAACCTAGTGACCTAAACAACAGTCACAATTTATTGTCTCATGATTCTGGAGGTCACAAGTCTGAAATAAATGTGTCAGCAGAGTTGATGCCTTTTGAGAGCTATGAGGGAAGGATCCACTCCAGGTCTCTCTTCTTGACCTGCGAATGGATAGCATCTCTATCTGGGTCTGTCTCCAAATTTCCTCTTTTCGAAAAGATACCAGTCATGCTGGTCTAGGGCCCACACCAGTGACTTCCTCAATAGAGACCTTATCTACAAATAAGGTGACAACTTGAGATAAAGGGAGTTAAGACTTTCACAGTGCATTTTAGGGCGACACAATTCAACCCACAACAATCAGCAAATGTGTAGATTTATAAGAGTTCACAACAATTTTTAAATGCCTGTTTTATAACGTTTAATTTAAAAAGGGGTATATTCATGTACAGAGTAAGAGTTCTTAACTTGGGTTTTAGTTTAGAGTCCATGACCATCCCCAAATTAACCACTAATGGTAGAAGATCTCAAATTTTCTTTAAAGGAATAAAATGTGAAGGTAATAAACCAAAATATTAATGGTATATGCCTCAGGGTGATATTATGGATGCCTGGAATTGTTTCTCAATTTTCTGTAGTAGTTTCAAATTACTATTATAGTCAGAAGAAAAAAAAAGCACCTTCCACTTTTTTTAAAACAGAAAAATGGTATTTTTAAAGGTTTAAGGACTTCCCTGGCAGTCCAGTGGTTAAGAATCTGCGCTTCCACTGCAGGGGGCATGGAGTCGATCCCTGGTCAGGGAACTAAGATTCCAAATGCTACATGGTACAGCCAAAAAAAACCTGAGTTTAGAAATATGTAAAAATTAGTGTGTTTTACACAAATAGTATATTCTCAAACTGCAAAATAAAATAAAATATTAGGGAAGAAAAGGGAAAAAATATATAATGCTCACAGAGTTCATTAACAGAAGTTATAGAAAGAGTTTTGGGTATTTCTTCCTAATTTTTGTGTATTTTCTAAATTTTTAAATAATGAATTATATTACTCTCATAACCAGAACAAACCAATACATCTTAATTAAGAACATGCAGTTTAAGTATTCGGTTGTATATTAAATATTCAATATTAAGAGCTGAATTAGCACATTATGGTACAATGACAAAATTTAGCTTTTAAATGACCATTATGAACATACAGAAACAGGAAACAGCTTATGAGACAGTTCTGTGAAAAAAAGTAATTGTAACACAGTAAATTATACAATTTATAACCAGAAAATATATCCATATGCCGACAGTAATTTGCAAAAATGAGTATCTATTGAAAGTAGGATTATGTGTTATTTTTAAAGATTCAATATAGTTATATATTTTCATTTTAAGGTATTTATGAAAATGTATTCTAAGTATTCTTAGAAAATGTTCTTTTCTAAGAATATCTGTAAATCTTTTTACACTGTCTGAAATAGCTTCCAGCCATTCCAAGAATCAACTTCTTGACTAGAAGATGACTGGCAAAACTTCAGTCTTGTCTGGCTCCCAACAAACAACCCACAATATTTGTCACAACTCAGTGGTTGGTTTCACCTTCACTTCTTGGTGGAAGTGCACATGGATACACCCTCTCTAAAAGACAATTTGGTAGTATTTGTTAAACCTATTAACGTTTCACTCCCTTTGACTGTGCATTTCCACATCTAGGAAACAAGTCTACAAAGTATGTACAAAGTAAAGGTTAACAAAAATGAACAACTGGTCTACCTAGGGTGGCCCTTTCTCACAGGGTCTTTGGGAAATACAGTTGCAGTTAGAAAGCAGATGAGAGACTTACAATAACTACTAAATGGAAAGTTCATGCAGCTTTGATTCACTGCCCGGTTTACTATTTCCTTTGATGTCTTTATTTCTGGCAACCAACCAGAAACAAGGGTGTTGATTCAAACTCTACATGTTCCAATCATATGCATGCCAGTACAGATGCTAAGATACAGATTTAGTTGAAATACGCACGTTTTAGATTTTCTTCTTAGCTCCCAGCTTCACAAACAGAATTTAAAGTACAGCAACTCTTATTTGAAAACAGTCATAGAATGGGAGCCATATATGCTCTCATTTTTTCTTATTTTTGCTTAAACAGGAAGTGTCCAGATCTTAGGTTTGGGCTCCTAGGGTTTGTCTCCTAAATAAGTGTGTTTCCATCCATCTGTTCATATTTACATAATAAGTCTTGAGATTGTTGCCTTCTGACAATTTATAAGTAAGACAAATTTCTCATTTTACATTGACTCCCTCAGTGGTAGACTCAAAGTACAAATATTCTGATCAGATCAAGAATGTAGGTTAAATTATATCTTTTCAGTGTAGGCTATAAAGGAGGCAGAGTAAAAGCACAAATAATTTCAAGCCAAAATGAAATTAATGAATTAGACTTGTTTCTAGACTATATTCAATTAACAATGTAGTGGGCAATTTTCAGATTAAAAAAGAAGAGAAAAAATTTTACAAGTTATTGATACTTATAGTTTGTCAATGAAAGCATCTTTATGAACACTGATCATATCTATTTGTGGACCACTGCACATTCTGAACATTTTTTTCTCGACCTCAAGCTAATGACAGCTTTAGAGGTGAGAAGCAAAAGATAAAAGGAAGCTGGGTGAGTTGTATAGTATTTCATGGGGGCCACCTGGGGAAGTCTGGCAGATAAGCATTACCTCCTGCATCCCCTTCACACACAGCATTACAAGTTGTCAATTTTTTTGTTTTTTTTGCCCGCACTGCTGTGACTTGTGCAATCTTAGTTTCCCGACCAAGGGTTGAACCCGGGTCCACAGCAGTGAAAGCCCAAGTCTTAACCACTGGACCTCCAGGGAATTCCCTATAAGATGTCAGTTTTTAAGCCTCAAGTCCCACCCACCATTAACTGGATTGACAGTTGCTTAGAAAACAAATTTTTTAAAAAACCATTTGCACTGGTAATGTGAGATGTTACTTTACAAAATAATGTTACTTCTCTTAAAATCAACACTATACATCAGGGACATAGACATTCTCTGGTGAGACCTATGATTAGGCAACCCTAGAAGGATAAGATTAAAGACAAGACTTTATAAGGGAAGAAAAACCAAGAGTGACACCTTTGAAGAAAAACAAGTTTCAGTCAATTCTCTAGACCTACAGCAGTGATTACATAAAAGTGAAAAACAAAGGCAAGGGAGCAAAAACTTACAGTGTGCCTGAATTCAAAACGTGAGATGCCTGATCAGGAATATAAAAATCAACAATGTCTGATTTAAAGAATCTCTATTAACCACAAAGGAAGTAGAAGCAATGCATGATGACAGGCCAGTGACCATGGGGGCAGGTGAGAGGTCAGGAAGCAGGCAGTGGCCTCTCTTCCTCTGGGGCTTTTCCTGGCCAGGTGTGAGCCCAGGTACCTGGGAACCTGAATCCTCCTCACAGAGCCATTACACAGACATTACAAGTTGGCCTGAGCAATCAGCAGACGTGGGAGCAGGAGAGTGAATGATTTTAGTTGTTTTGGGAGATGGGGTGTTGGGGGGCAGTGTGCAAGCAGCATGAAACAGTGTGATTTGTCCTGCCTCGCAGAGGAAGCCAGTCATAGTCCAGAGATGCCGAGAGATGGGGAGACTTGGTGAGATGCTGAGATGGTGGCAGCAAAATCATCCCCTTCTAACCTGGAGTCAGGTGTGTCAGCACCTGTCATCCTGAGGTTTTCCGCCTGAATCCCCAGGTGGTGTATCCACACTCCTGGCACAGGCTATCCAGAGAGGGACTGACAGGAAAGCACCCAATAAATTTTTGGCAGGTCCACCGTGAAGCAGGACTACTGCCAAAGACAGCGAAGATCCAAGAAGCACACTGACCTCCAATAACTAGCTGTTCCTGCTCCTCTAAGGGGCTCCTTCACCCAGCAGGCATGTACGATAGATTCACTAACTCTGGGCCAATCACAGTAACCAGAGTTTGACCGTATGGGACTGGAACTTGAAGTGATTAACATGTCCATATATAATACATACAGGCATTTATATTTATCTGTTTGGAGATGGAAGGGAGGCAGGAAGGATGGACTGCAGGCAGAGACGGTTACTTATCATTTAGAAAAAAACAGGAGGTGGAACTACACAACCTCTTACCTAATCCACTACCTATAGGATCTTGTGCAAATCTCTACACCTCTACTTAAAAGAAAAGTATTTCAAGAAGCTATTCCAATAGGCACTGTGCTCTGTGCAGTAGACTAAGATTACACTAGTTTTACCATGAGAAAGCTCCTATAAAAACTAACTGATAAAGAATTAAGATTTATTCTACCTGTCCTATATGTTAACTGTACCAAATAGTAAATGAGTAATCAAAATAGTGAACCAAATAGTAAATGACATAAAGTTTCTCTTTACAGTTCAGCTAATAAAGAAGAAATAATGCAGTTCATATATCTATTTAGCAGTACCCAATGAATTAAACAGCCACTGAAAACAAAGAGGTCATTACCTATTAGAAAGTATAAAAATAGGGAATTATCTGGCAATCTGTTGGTTAAGATACCATGCTTCCACTGCAGGGGGCATGGGTTCAATTCCTGTTTGGGGAACTAAGATCCCACATTCTAGTGCAGTGCAGCCAAAGAAAAAAAGTAAAGAAATTACAAAAATGAAAGTAAAATGATAGATGTTACAATATCTATATGTAAGTATAAAAAATAAATGATAATTAAAAAAA
Organism: Giraffa tippelskirchi; assembly: GCF_054371585.1. NCBI lineage: Eukaryota > Metazoa > Chordata > Mammalia > Artiodactyla > Giraffidae > Giraffa > Giraffa tippelskirchi. The sequence continues at coordinate 126,057,078 of NC_137283.1, forward strand.
GAAAACCATAAAAATACTAGAGGAAACTATGGAGTAATATTTTTACAATTTTAGGAGTACAAAAGGCCTTTTCATATTAATCATAAAAGCCCCCCAAATTTTTTTAATTAATTTATTTTTTATTGAAGGATAATTGCTTTACAGAATTTGGCAGTTTTCTGTCAAACCTCAACATGAATCAGCCATAGGTATACAGGTATCCCCTCCCTTTTGAAACTCCCTCCTATCTCCCTCTCGACCCCAACCCTCTAGGTTGATACAGAGCCCCTGTTTGAGTTTCCTGACCCATACAGCAATTTCCTGTTGGCTATCTATTTTACATACGGTAATGTAAGTTTCCATGTTACTCTTTCCATACATCTCACCCTCTCCTTCCCTCTCCCCAAGTCCATAAGTCTATTCTCTATGTCTGTTTCTCCATTGTTGCCCTCTAAATAAATTCTTCAGTACCATTTTTCTAGATTCCGTATATATGTGTTAGAATATGGTATTTATCTTTCTCTTTCTGACTCACTTCACTCTGTATAATAAGCTCTAGATTCATCCACTTCATTAGAACTGAGTCACAGGTGTTCTTTTTATGGCCAAGTAATATTCTATTGTGTATACATACCACAAGTTCTTCATCCATTCATCTGTTGATGGAAATCTCCGTTGCTTCCATGTTCTAGCTATTGCAGATAGTGCTGCAATGAACAATGGGATACATGTGTCTCTTTCAATCTTGGATTCCTCAGGGTATATGCCTAGGAGTGGGATTGCTGGGTCATACAGTGGTTCTATTCCTAGTTTTTTAAGGACACTCCATACAGTCTTCCATAGTGGCTGTATCAATTTACATTCCCACCAACAGTGCAAGAGTGTTCCCTTTCTCCACACCTTCTCCAGCATTTACTGTTTGTAGACTCTTTGATGAGGGCCATTCTGACCAGTGTGAGGTGACATCTCATTGTAGCTTTGACTTGCATTTCTCTAATAATGAGCAATGTTGAGCATCTTTTCATGCGTCCGCTAGCCATCTGTATGTCTTCTTTGGAAAAATGTCCGTCCAGGCCTTTTTCCCACTTTTTGATTGGGTTGTTTGTTTTTCTGGTATTGAGCTGTATGAGCTGCTTGTATATTTTGGAAATTAATCTTTTGTCAGTTGTTTCATTTGCAATTATTTTTTCCCATTCTGAGGGTTGTCTTTCCACCTTGCTTATAGTTTCCTTTGCTGTGCAAAAGCTTTTAAGTTCAATCAGGTCCCACTTGCTTACTTTTGTTTTATTTCTGTTACTCTAGGAGGTGGGTCATAGAGGATCTTGCTTTGGTTTATGTCATCGAGTGTTCTCCCTGTGTTTTCCTCTAAGAGTTTTATAGTTTCTGGTCTTACATTTAGGTCTTTAATCCATTTTGAGTTTATCTTTGTGTATGGTGTTAGGATTTCATTCTTTTACATGTAGCTGTACAGTTTTCCCAGCACCATTTATTGAAGAGGCTGTCTTTGCCCCATTGTATATTCTTGCCTCCTTTGCAAAAAATAAGGTACCCATAGGTGCATGGGTTTATTTCTGGGCTTTCTATCTTGTTCCATTGCTCTATATTTCTGTTTTTGTGCCAGTACTATACTGTCTTGATGACTGTAGCTTTGTAGTATAACCTGAAGTCAGGAAGCTTGGTTCCTCCAGCTCTGTTCTTCTTTCTTAAAACTGAAAAGCCAAAAATTTTAAAACTGTGATAATATATATTAATGTTGTTCAGTCGCTAAGTTGAATCAGACTCTTTGAGACCCCCATGGACGGCAGCACATCAGGCTTCCCTGTCCTTCACTGTCTCCTGGAGTTTGCTCAGATTCATGTTCATTGAGTCAGTGATGATACCTAACCATCTCATCCTCTTCTTGCCCCCTTCTCCTCCTGCCCTCAATCTTTCCCAGCATCAAGGTCTTTTCCAATGAGTAGGCTCTTCACATCAGGTGTCCAAACTATTGAACTACCTTCAGCATCAGTCTTTCTGATGAATATTCAGAGTTGATGTCCTTTAGGATTGACTGGTTTGATGTCCTGGCTGTCCAAGGGACTCTCAAGAGCCTTCTCCAGCACCACAGTTTGAAATGTGGTAACATGCATAATTTTTGAAAAGTTCTTATCAATGAATAAAGTCAAAACACTCAAACAGTAAAATGGACAGAGGATCTGATTAGGCAATTCCCCACACACACAAAATCAAAAGCTCCATTAAAGACTGGAATTATTTGGACTTAGGACCCTAAAAGAGTCCAGTATACAGCAGTCAGTCTAACTGAAGGAAAACACAAACACATGCAAACATTAACTTACAAAATAATATCCAATCTTACTCTTGAAAGAAATACAAAAAAAAAAGATATTTTTAAAGCATAAAGTTGGCAAAGATTAGGATGATTTGGCAATATTCATGTTGGTGAGGGCAGTGGAAAAGCCACTGAAAACTTTACCTTTCTGATGGGCAATAAAATCATCTAGAATACACACACATTTGACCCACCAATTTCACATGCAGGAATTTATCCTAAAGAGATAATGGGGGGACTTCGCTGGTGGTCCAGAGGCTAAGACTCTGCAGTCCCAACTCAGGAGGCCCAAGTTCAATCTCTGGTCAGGGAACTAGAGCCCATGTGCTGCAACTAAAAGACCCTGCATGCCACAACTAAGGCCTGGTGCAGTCAAATAAATAAATATTTTTTAAAGAGATAATGGGAAGAGAGGGGTGAGTTTAAGAATAGCTATATAAAGATATTCACTACTGGGATGGTTAATTTTCTGTCCCAGCTTAATTGGGCCACTGGGTACCCAGCTATTTGGTTAAACAATATTCTGGGTGTCATGAGGATGTTTCTGGATATGACTGCCATTTGAATCAGTAGACTGGGTAAAGTAGATGGTCCTCCCTAATGTTTCATCCAATCCCTAGAAGGTCTGATAGAATAAAAGGATAAGCAAGAGAAAACCTACTCTCTCTGCCTGAGGCCTGCCTGTCTGTTGGTTCTCAGGCTTTCCACGGGATTTCTTGGGATTTCTCAGCCTCTAAATCACATGAGCCAATTCTTTATAAAAATTTTTCCATGTGTGTGTCCCCTGGTTCTGTTTCTCTGGAGTTGTTCAGTCACTCAGTCGTGTCCTACTCTTTGCAACTCTTTGCGAAAACCGCAGCACGCCAGGTTTCCCTGTACTTCATCATTTCCCAGAGTTTGCTCAAATTCATGGAGAAATGAGAAAGGTGATGGGGGAAGGAACCAGAAGGGGATGAAAGACTGAGCACTGCAGACCAAGCAGGTTGAGTGTGTCTAGGGGATGAGCTGGTTCCTACCCTCCGGCAAGGCAGATAAGAGCCTACAAATGTAAAAATAATCCCTGATGAGGGACACCGGAGCTGCCTGAAGCAGAGGAACGCTGCCAATGGCAGGGATCTGGAAAGTAATGCTGGAGGAGATGGTGCCACTTCCAAGGTGGGTCAGATTTCTCAGCACAGAGACGGGTGGGAGGAAAAGCAATGCCCACTCAGGGACTGTCAGGCTTGTCAGATCAACAGGGTAGAATCTGGGGGTCAAGGAGCAGCAGGTGATAAGACTAGAAAATTAATCTTGCACTCACAGTAAAGAGGCTTGAAGAGGCTGAGGGCTGGGACCACAATGCTGAGGGTATTCTAGGCAGCACAGTGTCCAGACATATAAATCCAGCTGCTGCTTGTGAGATTTGCAGATTGAAGGAACTTGACCATGTATGCAGGGAAAACCCAGTGAAAATGTTAACAGGCCAGAGATGTGAGCTAAAGTTGTGAATTAAAATGGTGGCAACAGAAGTAGAGAGCAGTATGAAAAGCACGGCGAAAGGCGTCTACACACAGTATGAACCATACAGCATTAAAAACCACAGGAAACCCAATCAAGACAAGGCTGACCTGATTCAATCAAGATCTGCCGTCAATCATTTTGCATTTAGAATTTTACTCAAATATCACATTTTATAAACAAATGTTTCCTCCTCTACTTCTGTAACTTACTTGTGTGCCAGGTATAAGAAAGCGAGGCAGGAATAGTACACAGTTCTCCTAAAGGAAATCTGAAACCTGAGAGACAGCCTTAGAGCTGAATTTACAATAATCATTACACATGAGGCAATAAATAAATTGACCCAGAACTGAGGAATGTGGGGTGTGTGTGTCTGGAGGAATTGAAGGGATGGAGGTGGGGAACGGTGAGCCCAAGGGAGGGAGAATCAAGAAGAAACACGTCTGTAACATAAATTTTTGTGATATGCCTTGGAAATTCTCTGAAAATACTACTAAATTTCTAAATACAGATTAAGTGGCCACAGAAACATTATAAAACCCCTTAGGTTGGCTAAAAAAAGTCATAGTCACTCAGAAAAATGAAAATAAAAAATTTAATTCTAAGCAAGCCTCATATTCAACCATCAAAATAGAATATATTTATCATGCTTAAATAAATAACATCTCAATATTCATAAATAATATTGGGAAGAACATGATTTTTGCTCTGCTGATTTATACAGATTTTATATATTTCCTCATAGTCTGCTCTCACTTTTAAATAAAAGATTATTGGTAACACAGACTATTTCATTAAACTTTGACTGAAAAAAAAATCCAGACAGGTAAGATAGGCATCCTCCTCACCATCAATTAGCTAAAATGTGAATTTTTGGATTCCCTGATCAGAACTTCAAAAATCTCCTTAGCGTGAAAGGGTAAACTATTTTAAAAAATCATCTATCAATCCTAAAGCCATACACGCATGGCATGAGTCACCTAGTGGTTTTCAGAAGGCTTTTCTGTCATCAGCGATGTCTCCTCAGATGGCTGGTGGGGGCGGGGGGGGGGGGCTTGTGGTGGGGGGGAGCTTAGGAACTAAAGAATGTGGAAAGAGAGACACACTGCCTTGGGAACTCTATCGGGGCAGCAGGAATTTTTACAGCTGTTCTAAATTCCAAAATGTGTTTGAAGGTATGAGTAAAGTTTCAAACTGTACTCTAAGGGAATTTCCAGGTTTCGCAAAAATAGATACTTCCCGCTCAAGCGTCAGAAAGCTACAGGGATGAGTCCTCCAATGTGCTTTCAGAAGTTATACCCGCAGGAGGCCTGAGCAGCAATGATCTGCCCTACACAGAGCGAGCTCTTGCTCACCCATTCATCTTTGGCAACTGTTTCAATCTTTCTAAGAATCCACCTTTCAATTTGGTTATTAGTATACTAAGCATTACAACCTCAGCTCTAGAATAACAAAAATCTGTGGGCCTTCCATCTCAACTTTTGATTTATCTACAAAGCAAGTTCTTTGATAAACACAGGGCATAAGCACTGTGGCTGACTCTAAGAGCTTAAAATACCAAGACAGCATCTGATAATAGTTGAGGAATCCATTAAGATATCACAAGTATAATGCTCACTTCCACAGCACATATAACTAAAATTGGATGACACAGAGATTAGTAACACCCCCACGCAAGGATGATAAGCAAATTCTTAAGCAGTCCATATTTTGGGGGGGATTAGCAGATACAAGCTACTATATATATAAAAGAGGTAAACAACAAGGTCCTACTATATAACAAATGGAAGTATATTGAATACCCTGTAATAAATCATAATGGAAATAAATGTGAAAAAGAATATGTATGTATGTATATATGTGTATGTATACACACACACACACACACACACATACACACACACATATATCTGAATCATTGGGCTGTACACCAGAAACTAACATATAACATTGTAAATCAACTACATACTTCAATTTAAAAAAAAAGATATCATAGATAAAGCACAAAACAGGATTCACAATACCTAATCAGAATGAATGAAGTAATTTCACTCACAAAGCAAACTCCAAATCAACTCACCAGCAAGTGTCTGGTATATTCAGAAGGGAAAAATAAAAAGATTTCCCAGCTGTGTTTATAAATAATATACCTTGTATATGATAATCTAAATATCTACTGATTATAGTTTTTCTCTTAGAGAAAGTTTGTTTTCTCTAAGATGGATGAAGCTTAATTGACCAACCTCAGAGTATCAAATTGATTAATAAAGTTGTTGTTGAAACTTTACCTCTTGGGAGAAAAAAATTTTAATAAAGGCAATCAATAGCTTTTTAACATAAAGATCTCTTACAAAATGAAACTTTACAAGAAAGTGAATACTTCCCCCAAAGAAAGAATGGACAAGGAATACAAAGGCACTTCATATACACAGAGAAGAAAAAGAAACACAAGAGCTAAAAACATATACAAATGTTCAGTTTTCTTCATAAACAATGAAGATATAATTCTTACCTATAAAATTGAATCTAAAATAAAAAATTAAGAGGGAATTAATTCTGGTGGTCCAGTGGTTGGGACTTCCAGCTTCCATTACCTGGAGCATGTGTTTGATCCCTGGTCAGGGAACTAAGATCCCACATGCCACAATGCAGCCAAAAAACAAATTTAGAATAATCCCTAATGACAAGAGGACAAGAAAACAAACTCTCACACATCACTAGCGAACACTTCTAGAGGGCAATTTGGCAATATGTGTCAAAAGCCTTAAAAATAAAAAGAAATGCCTTTTGAATCAGCAATTTCATTTCTCTTCAAGGAAAATAGTGAGATGAGGGAGTTCCCTGGTGGCCTAGCGGTTAGTATTCCAGGCTTTCACTGCCATAGGCCCAGATTCAATCTCTGGTCAGAGAACTGAGATCCCAAAAGCTGAACGGCACAGCCAAAAAAAAAAAAAAAGAGTGAGATTAACATACAAAAATGTTTACCAAAGCATTTCATGTAAAAGTGACAATCTGGAAGCCACCTAAAGCTTCAACATAGTTCTCTTTTAGATATAATGATGTTAAAAAGTTTGGGCAAATGCTCATGATATATTATTAAGGGGAAAAGTTACAAATAACATTGAAAGTATGATCTTAATGTTGTCTACAAAAAACATACAAAGGTATGTACCAATATTATAATAGTGGTTACCTATAGGTGGAAGGATTGGAGATGTTCATCTCTTTTTCTGCTAATTTTTACACTATCTACTTTTCTTTTTTTGGCTGTGCAGCATGGCTTGTTGGACCTCAGTTCCCCAATCAGGGATTAAACCTGGGCCCTGGGCAGTGAGAGCGTGGAGTCCTAACCACTGGACCATCAGGGAAGCCCCACTATCTACTTTTCCAATGAATATGTATTAGTGTTGCTGGCTAAGTAATTTACCCATAACAAAACAGTGAAGTAGATATTATTATTATTCTCAATTTACATATGAGGAAACTGAGGCACATAGAGGTTATGTAGCTTGTCTAAGGTCACACAGTTAGTACCTCATAAAACCAGGATTTTTCCTAAATTGCCCTAGCTCCAGAGCATGATCTCTTAACCACTTTGCAATGACTCACCTTTAAAAAGTAATTTCAAGTAAAATGTCAGATAATCTATAATTACACGCACTACCAATTCTTAAAGAAAGAGGATATCTTTGTGGGCCAGAATTTTCAGAGTATATTGGGAGACAGGTGGTGAGGCTGGATGTTCTCTCCTGTCTCACCAGGTTATTCCTTTTTGTTTCAAGTTTTCACTCAGATTATCTGAAAAGTCACCTACAGTATTTACTCCTCTATCACCATTCTCCCTACCCTCAACACACACACACACACACACACACCCTCCTTGGCTTTTAGGAATAGGAAAGAAATTTTCAAGGAACTGTCATGGTCAGGGAAGGGAGCAGAAGAGTGGTACCAACTGCAGTTTGAGATTTTGAGAATGGTGTGTGTGTGTGTGTGTGTGTGTGTGTGTGTGTGTGTGTGTGTGTGTGTGTGTAGCCCGACAGGCTCCTCTGTCCCTGGGATTCTCCAGGCAAGAATACTGGAGTGGGTTGCCATTTCCTTCTCCAGGGGATCTTCTTCCCAACCCAGGGATCAAACATGCATCTCTTACATCTCCTGCACTGGCAGGCAGATTCTTCTCCACTGAGCCACTTGGGAAGCCCCCAGGTCTCCTGGGTCCCCCACAAATAACTCCTAGAGGTCTTATAACAGAGCAGGACTTGGCAGTGGGGGCAGGGAGGCCTTCCCAGATACAAAAGCCCTTCTAAATCCCCTGTCGCTCGTTTGTAGAAAAGCTATAGTCTCCCAGGCCTCCCTGAGTCACGAAAGAGCAGGATTAAGCGATTAATGATTAAGAGAGTCACAGAATCTTCAGTTCCTCCCTGAAGGACATAGATAACAGTGTCTGATGCACATTCCTCAATTGCTTTGCAAATACTATAACTGCCACCAGAGGGAAAAAACTAACCGTAGGATGACCAGACTGTAGCCATGACATAAATTGCTCTGTCTTGACCACTACTGAGTCCGTGGCTTGCACAATTCCAAGAACTGGCCTCAAGGAAACAGGAACACATCAACCCTAGGGTTGAAGATTAACTGTGCTTAAAACGATCACAGTGATGCTGATTAGACTACTGCATGACCAGTTTAGAGATGATAGTCGTTGTTGACTATGCTGTTCTGAACGTATTTGGCACACTCACTGCCAGTGAGCCCCCGAAAATTCTCCTTTAAAACCTTTTGACCCCTAACTGACAACTGGGAGGTGATTTGGGGGAATGTAAGTCCACCATCTCCCCAGGTGCCGGCTTCCGAAATAAAGCCTCTTTTTTCACCATCCTTGTCTCTCCAACAGACTCCAGAGCAACAACCAAGATGAACCAGAGTTTGGTCCTGGCTCTGGCTAGTAACAGTCTACCTAGACATATTAACTCACAATCCAGCGTAAAATAAAGTATTTTTCATTTCCCTCATAAACAAAAATGTATACCAATTTTCCCCTAAGGAAGTTACAAAGTTGTTTAGATGGAAGCAATGTCAATTCTCGGAACGGGGTTGTTAAAGTGCAAAAGACTCAGACTTCCGTGGTGGGCCAGTGGTAAGACACTGTATTTCCACTACAGAGGGCACAGGTTTGATCCCTCATAGGGGAACTAAGATCCAAGGGCTACATTCACGGTCAAAACATAGGAAAAAAATTTCTTTTTTAATTAAAATACAAAAGATGCGTGACAAATTATGGTCACGTCATGTGTGAATAGGTAAGATTAGAGGACTATTTCCTGTGTATCATGTGACATTCCTGTTCTGGCCTCCAAACAAAAGCCTGACAGATGTAAGTGCTTGTAGATAACACTCTGAGCTATATAGGACACACTGAGATTTCTGTAAGGGTGCACGGATGATCAAGTTGCAAGGGACTAAAGAAAAGTTTTCTGTGTGTCAGAAGAAAAAATATTACTAATCAATATAAAGCAAGCTCCAGCCATCTGCTGTTCTAAAATTAGACACTCAGTCAGGTTACAAAGAAGTGACATTCTGCCAATGAAAGTAGGAATTTGGACTACAGGATAAATATCACCACTAGTGATGAAATTATCTTACTAAAGAACAATGACAGCTTTTTAACTTCGGGGATCAATAATGGTTCTCCTCAGTTACAGTTCATAAAGGATTATTTTATTCTGCTATCCCAAAGCTTATTAAAGATGAGCCACTATTACTAGAGGACTGTGATTTTACACCTAACATAAATTAGATTGACCCATATCTCCAGTATGTAGATACATATTATCAAACATTTGTTTTGCAAAAGTGAACCTAAAAAACATTGCCTTACCAAGGAATGAGACTAGTTAATATGAGCTCCTTCAATTATAAAGATTTAGCCAAAAACAATCTGTATGAAAACCCAAAGACCTCAAATAACAAAAGCAATCTTGAGCAAAAAGAACAAAGCTAGAGGCTTCCCTGGTGGTCCAGTGGTTAAAAATCTGCCTTGCAATGCAAGGGACACCAGTCTGATCCCTGGTAGCGGAAGATGTGACATGCCTCGGGGCAACTAAGCCCAGGCACCACAACTACAAAGCCCTCCCGCCCACAACCCATGCTCTGCAACAAGAGAAACCCCTGCTCACTGCAACTGGAGAAAACTCATGTATAGCAATGAAGACTCAGCGAAGCCAAAAATAAATAATAAATAAAAGAAATATTTTTTAAAAAGGGCAAGAGATAAAAAGTGTTGTCAAGGATGCAGAGAAAAAGGGACCCCTGTACATTATTGGTGGGAATGTAAATTGGGACAGTCACTATGCAAAACTGTACAGAGGTGCCTCAAAAAAATAAAAATAGAACTATCATACAATTCAGCGATCCCACTTCTGTGTATATATCCAAAAGAAACGAAATCAGTATCGCCAAAAGATATTTGTACTCCCTCCCATACTCATTGCAGCATTATTCACCATAGCCAAGGTATGTGAGCAACCTAAGTGTCCATTAATGGATAAATGGTTAAAGAAAATACACACAACACACAGTGGAATGAATTTCAGCCTTGAAAAAGGAGGAAATCTTGTTATTTGCAACAGCATTAATGAACCTGGAGGGCATTATGCTAAGTGAAATGAGCCAGAAAGAGAAACACAAATACTGCATGATCTCACTTATGCATGGAATCTTAAAATTTTTTTAAATTATAAATAAATAGATATTTAAATAGCTAAACTCCTAGAAAGAGAAGAGGTTGCCAGGAGGTAGAGAGTGAACGCAATGAGGAGAGGTCAGGAAAACGGTACAAACCTTCAGTTATAAGATGAATAAAGTCTGTGGATCAAATAATGTACATGGTGACTATGGTTGATAACACATATAACTGAAATTCACTGAGTAATAGGACTTAACCGTTCTCACACACACACAAAAGTTAACATGTAAGGTGATGGATATGGTAATCCTTTCACAGTGTCTATATATATCAAATCATCATGGTGTACACTTTAAATATCTTACCAAAAAAATAAAGTACAATTTTGTCAATTATACATCAATGAAGCTAAAGAAAAAAAAAGAAAAAAGATGGAGGTGGAGGTAGACAAAATGCCTCATAATGTTAGTACTGGTTTCTGATTAAAGAAAGTTTACTGAATCACAATATCGTACACCTAAAGCTAATGTAATATTGTAAAACAACTATACTTCAATTAAAAAAAGAAAAGAAAAACATAATTTAATCATTTTTTTACATTTCTTGGCAGAAAAAAAGAAAGCTTATGAAACACCTCCCTTATCTCCTCTCCCAACAAAGACCCCACTAACATGAGAGAAAAAGAATGAAGATAAGCCACATTAAAGAATAGAACATGCGTGTGTGCTAAGTCACTTCCGTTGTGTCCAACTCTTTGTGACCCTATGGACTGTAGTCCACCAGGCTCCTCTGTCCAAGGGAGTCTCCAGGCAAGAATACTGGAGTGGGTTGCCATACCCTCCTCCAGGGTATCTTCCTGACCCTGGGATTGAACTCGCCTCTCTTACATCTCCTACATTGCAGGTAGGTTCTCTACCAGGAGCGCCACCTGGAAGGCCAGGAATAGAACATGGAGTGGCCAAAAGCAAAGGAGAGATTCCCGCAGGTATGGAAGTCCGAAAGCCAGGGAAGACGCGGTGACCGTTGTTTCAGGGGGAGGGGAAGAAGCCAAAGCTTGGTGTTTACAGAGGGGGACACTTGTTGAGGTTTGGGACTTAGAACCACTTGGTACTGGAGTGGACACAAACACAAATTGGGGAGAAACTGAAAGACTACATACAGCTGTATCCGGTTAGTGGTGCCGCACTCGCTCTGATTCATGATGACCTCTGTCTCAACTATTTTAGTACTAAAACCTAAGCACATTCACAGACGCACTCAAGGGAATCATTCCGGGGCTGAGGTGAGGGCAGAGGGAAAGTCCTGGCCAGGCCCCGCCCACGGGCTCTCACCAATGGGCAGTGAGCGCAGTGCTGGGCTTTCTCTACCAGCCGCCCCTTTTACTCCTCTAAGGTTTCTTTCTGCCTTTATTTCATGTCCAGTTAAACAGTTTTGACCCAAAATGGCTTACGGAGATGTGTAAGTGATGACAGTAAAGGTGCTGCAAAAGTGCCCGAGGTGCCGTGGAGAAGGCAAAGGATGAAATTTAAGTCCAGCACATAGTCAGGAGCTGGTGGAGGTATCTCTTACACATCACAGGGAAGACTCCACGGTGTCTGCAAGAATTTGTGACTTCACGGAGCATCCTGCCAAGAACGTCTCCAAAGGAATTATGCATAACCACCCTGTTTATAGGGTTCACTGGTGGCTCAGATGGTAAGGAGTCTACTCCAGCGCGGGAAACCCAGGTTCAATCCCTGGGTTGGGAAGATCCCCTGGAGAAGGAAATGGCAACCCATTCTAGAATTCTTGCCTGGAAAATCCCATGGGCAGAGGAGCCTGGTGGGCTACAGTCCATGGGGTCCCAAAGAGTCGTACACAACTGAGCCACTTCACTTTACACTTCACTTTACACTTTACTTTACCCTGTTTATGCTGATTCATTCAGCCCTGTCATTTCTCAATTGCATGTTGAGCTGAAAGGGTGGGTCATGATTACAAAGAGTCAATGTCCCCACTCCAGGTACAGAACACTGTCAAACGTCTACTCTCACAAGACGGGATACAAGGAGTTTCCTTCAAATTTTCTCATTTTTTATGAAATATTCAACACATATAAAAGATTATGTAATATATTTAATATATATAAGGAATGAAGATCATAATAAAACTCACTTCCTAATTTAAAAAATAGGTCACAACCAATAACAATATTCTTTATGCTCCACTCCAAGCATATCCCCAAAGTATAAGTGCTATTTGAATTTTGTGTTTTGTTTTTTTTGCCTTTATGATGGTTTTGCCACATAATGTATATAAATTGCCACATAAATGTATATAAAAAAACAACCTGAATTAGTATCCTCAGAGATTAAAGAAAGTATTATAGAAGAAGCTAAAATGAAAAAATGATTAAAGAACAAAAGAGATTTCTTGGAAATAAAACCATTATTGACAAAAAATTTTTTAATTCAATAAAGGAATGAAAGTAAGTTTTAAAAATCTACCAAGAAATACAACCAAAAGACAGAGACAGAAATAGAGACAGAAGAGTTAAGCAAAAAGAGTCTCAATTCAATAGGTCTTCTCCATATCAGAAGTTTTAAAAAAGAAAACAGTTTAAGAAGAAAGGTGAATTATCAAAGAAATGATAGAAGAAAATTTCCCAGAAGTGAAGGGCATGAATCTCTGTATTGAATGGGACAAGCACTCAGCACAACGAATGGGAAAAACCAACTACATCAAGTGGTTGATGTTTCAAAATTATCCAGATTCATTAGCTGGAGAAGAAAGTGAAGTGAAAGTCTCTCAGTCGTGTCTGACTCTTTGCGACCCCATGGACTATACAGTCCATGGAATTCTCCAGGCCAGAATACTGGAATGGGTAGCCATTCCCTTCTCTAGGGGATCTTCCCAACCCAGGGATCAAACCCAGGGATCAAACTCAGGTCTCCTGCATTGCAGGCAGATTCTTTACCAGCTGAGCCACCAGGGAAGCCCAGATAGAGAAGAAAAGATCATTTTAAAAAGACGGTAAGATCCATTTCTTTTTCTCTTCTCCCACACCCCTCTGGAATGGATTTGATATATAACTTATAACCATTTGCAAATGTGCAAAAGCAGGTATCCAATCAATTACACTAAAAGCTTCAAGTAAAGGGAAGTAAGCAAGGTGCAGTTTATTGCTAATGTTAAGTAGTGGGATTTGGTGAGTTTATAAAGCACTAAAATAAAGTTAGAAGCTACAGCTATTAATAAAATCTAGTCTTGGAAGGGATCAATGTTCTTCACTTTTCTAGTCCTGTTTCCCACAAGCTGAAAGACCTTATGCTTATATTTTGTGAAGCAAGATACTGAAAACTAAAAACTCATCTTGGCGGTCAATATATTGAGTGCCTGTGTATTTTCTGTGTTTTAAAATATCTCCACAAATAATTAAAAGGTTCAGATAACAAAAGATCAAATGGAAGAGTCTTTTATAGGAATTGCCCAAAGACTATCTTTTTTTGTTTTAGTCAGCAGACCTTACTGTCTCTCTAAATCAAAATGCTGCATATGAAATAGGAAAGACAGAACACAGACATGTGAAGCCCACTCCAATCAGGACTTCAGAGCACTGGTATTTCATAAGCAATTTAGTCATCATAATGAGTCTCGGTGGTTCTATATCCTACAAGTGCTTTTAGCCTTTACCGGGCAGTCAGTTCACTCCAGGTCTTTACCTCATAGCACAGAGACATCTTTGTTACTAAGGCAGACAGACATAAGCCAACAGGGAGCTTGTATTACGTGTCTAGAAAGAACTGTTCATTATTCACCCATCTCTGCCACAGATAAATTTCAATAATCTTGACTCTGCAAAACAGCCTGATCCCAAATGAACACAAACATTGCAAACTTCTTTCACTGTATTTTTGAAACTAGCAACCAATCACTTCTAATGAGCCTGTAGAGTGAGGTGGAATACACATATATTAGTTCTTAGTTTTATTTTTATGATATGAATTGTATGAAACTCAGTGTGACAACTACTCAATTTATCAGACAAACTTCCAGGGGTATAAAGAGTCAATAACATCATTTCTAATACTGTACTCACAAAAGTCTATATTGGATACTGCTCTCATTTCTGCAGCTGTGTGAAGTCCTGTATGAGAGTCAAACTATAACACCTTAAGGTGCTTAAACTATTACCATATTTTAAAAATGTTCCTAATTTTCCTTTATGAATGAACCCAAAACATCTTTATTTAACAAATACTGAATTACGAGTGAATATGAGTTATTAAAAAAATTTTAATCCTATGTGGTATTTATACAATGGAATATTAACAATAAAGAAGAATGTAAGGTTGTAACTGTTGCTTCTTGACCTGCATACAGGTTTCTCAGGAGACAGGTAAGGTGGTCTGGGACTCCTGTCTCTTTAAGAATTTTCCACAGTTTGTTGTGACCCACACAGTCAAAGGCTTTCGAGTAGCCAATGAAGCAGATGTTTTCTGGAATTCCCTTACTTTCTCTATGATCCAACAAATGTTGGCAATTTGATTTCTGACTCCTCTGCCTTTTCTAAACCCAGCTGATACATCTGGAAGATCTTCGTTCATGTACTGCTGAAGCCTAGCTTGAAGGATTTTGAGAATAACCTTACTAGCATGAGAAATGAGTGCAACTGTATGGTAGTTTAGACAGTCTTTGGCACTGCCCTTTCTTCTTTGGGACTGGAATTAAAACTGATCTTTTCCAATCCTGTGGCCAATGCTGAGTTTTCTAAATTTGCTGACATATTGAGTACAGCACTTTAACAGTATTATCTTTTAAGATTTTAAATAGCTCAGCTGGAATTCCATCACTTCCACTAGCTTCGTTCGTAGTGATCCTTCCTAAAGCCCACTTGACTTCACACTCCAGGATGTCTGTCTGTAGGTGAGTGACCGCAACATCAGGGTTATCCGGCTCATTAAGACCTTTTCTGTATCATTCTCCCATGTATTCTTGCCACCTCTTCTTAATCTCTTCTGCTTCTATTAGGTACTTACTGTTTCTGTCCTTTATTGTGCCCATCCTTGCATGAAATGTTCCCTTGGTATCTTCTAAATTTCTTGAAGAGATCTCTAGTCTTCCCCATTCTGTTGTTTTCCTCTATTTCTTTGCATTGTTCACTTAAGAAGGCTTTCTTATCTCTCCTTGCTCTTCTCCGGAACTCTGCATTCAGTTGGCATATCTTTCCCTTTCTCCTTTGCCTTTCACTTCTCTTCTTTCCCCAGCTATTTGTAAATTTTAAAGCATTAGCATTAGCTTTACATCTGGACATAAGTTGATTTAATAAAGCCATGAATCTCCTACTTCATACTACGAAATCACTTAGATAACTATATATCGTTCTACAAACAGCACATAATAAAAACTGTAGCACAAATTTATAACCTTTCATAAGTCATTTCATCTCACACCAATTTTATTCTCTCCTATCAACTGATACACTCTCCACACTACTCACCTTCACCCCTGTTCAACTTGCTTCCTCTTCTTTATATAGTCTCCCTGCTTCTTAGCACGTGCTCTTCTGTCATTTCTAGTAAAATCTCCTACTTCACATAAAGGCTTATGCGATATCTGAAACTCCCACATTTTAGAGTTCAGGATCCATCAATTAAGATAAGTATCTCAGGGGACTTCCCCAGTGGTCCGGTGGTTAAGACTCCATGCTGCCAATATAGGTGGCCAGGGTTCCATCCCTGGTCAGGGATCTAAGACCCCACATGCCACACATGGTGGCCAAAAGATTAAAAAGTTAAAAAAAAATTTTTTTTTAAAGACCAGTATCTCAAAGGAATGATCAAGTTGAAGAAAAATCTACTAATAGGTATATTTGGATAATGGTTTTAGACAAACATAAAGACTGAGAATAAAATGTTACCTTGAAAACTCTTAAAAATATTAATTCATTAAGCACAAAGTAGACATTTAGTAATGTTTAACTTTGATGACATGCCTTGTAAGATATGCAAGCATTTGAAAGGTAGAGATTTGCAAACAGGTTTCCCAAAAGGATGACACTTATTATGCATCCAACTTATGGCAGCCAGTCCCCAAGATCCATACCTCCTATATTCATGCCCTTGTGGAATCCTCTTCAACAATGAATCAAGACTGGATCCATGTGACCCATAGAACATGGTGAAGATGACGATCCACTGCAGCTTCTGTCTAGATCTCTTGGATTACTCCCTCAGGGGGACATCAGCTGCCATGCTGTGAGGACATTCAAGCAGCCACACAGCAAGAACTGAGGGCTCCCACCAACATGCCATCCCCAACATGCCAGCCAAGTGAGCAAGCATCTTAAAGTAGATCCTCCTTGCCCCAAATCCTCAGATGACCATAGCCCCAGCTAAATCTGTCTGCAGTCTTACTGAGAGACCAGAGTCAGAACTTCTCGGCTGAGTCACTCTCTAATTCCTGACTGAGAGACTTTGAGAGACAATAAATAATTATTGCCGTTTTAAGCTGCCAGGTTTTAGGGTGATCTGTTATACAGCTTAGTAACTAGAATGTAACCTAGGCCTAATCTTCAATGCTGTCCTTCATGAGTGATCATGACTCTTGATGAAAAATGTATGTGATTATGGTTTATGATTTATGTAACCAGCAGTCAACAAGCCCATAAGATAAGTAGTAAAGATTTTGATAGATATGCAGTAAAGAAAAGAAAGGAGTAGAATATGTGATGGGCTCAACTGTGTTCCCCACAAAATTCATATGAAGCTCTAACTCCCCATACTAAGGAGGTGACTGCAATTGGAGACACAGTCTTCAACAAGGTAATTAAGTTAAAACAAGGCCATGGAGGCAGACCCTAATAGGACACCATTAGGTAGGACACCAACAGGACTGGTGTCCTTATAAGAAGACAAAGAGACACCAGGAGTTCACATGGACAGAAAAAAAATATGTGAAGACACAGCAAGAAGGCAGCCATCTGCAAGCCAAGGCGAGAGGCCTCAGGGGACAACCGGATCTATAAACACCTTGATCTGAGACATCCAGTCTCCAGCACTGTGAGAAAAGGAATTTCTGTTGTTTAAGCTACTCAGTCTCTGGTGCTTTGTTATGGCAGCCCTGGCAAACTAATATAGAGGGGAAACTGAAAGTGTTAGTTGCTCAGCCATGTCTGAGTCTTTTGCAACCCCATGGACTATAGCCTGCAAGGCTCCTCTCTCCATGGAATTCTCCAGGCAAGAATACTGGAGTGGGTTGCCATTCCCTTCTCCAGGGGATCTTCCCGACCCAGGGATCGAACCTGGGTCTCCTATATTGTGGGCAGATTCTTTACCGTCTGAACCACCAGGGAAGCCCCACAGAAGGGAAACCCAGGGATTAAAAAGAAAAAAAGACTTAGAGAACATAACAAAAGCATTTTAAGGAACAGTACTAAATCATAGTACCTAAAGATGCACACTTGGATAGCAGAGGTACAAAAAAACACAAGGAAGTGATTACTATAACAAATAATCCAGGCAGCCTACACTTTACACGTGTAGGCTGCCTGTACATTCTAACATGCACTATTTCAGGTCCCACAGATTAAATTATACCAGTCTTCCAACTCACTTACCACGGTGTATTAACTTTGAGGAACTGCATGAGGTACCAATTAACAGCTCTCTGGTCTACAAATCACTATGTAATCAACAGAAGTGCATCACAATTAGTGACCAACTGCATCACATCTTTCCCAGTCTGCCAGTGATCAGCCACTGGTCATTTGTTAGTTCACACAGACAACAAACCACATGACAGTGTTGTCTCCTTGTCTCCCAGTGAAAAATCCACCTAATAGCTTCCCAAAATGAGCAATTAAAAGAGGGAATTAGCCAACAAAGAAGAAAGTGAAACCAAGAAATGAAAAGTCGGAAGTGAAATTTGAATGGAATAGGACGGAGTCACAAAAGAAATGGCTGACCATGGTAAGTTGACACAGCTACCACCTGAAGACTCCAGATGTGAAGCCAGAAGAACCCAAAGAAGGGCACTGATCACCATAAATTAGGAAAGTGTGGAGATGAAAAGGATGAAGAAATGACGCTGCAAAAGCTTCACATGAACGGAACTCCTGCAAACACTTCAAGACACTGAAAGCGCAAAGGATAAAATATTAGAAACTGATCCAGACTTCGACAAGAACATGAAAGTTAATCAAGGCATAGAAAAGATGCTTGTTGTAGATGCAAACTAGTATACAGAAGACGGATAAACAAGATCCTACTGTAGAGCACAGGGAACTATGTTCAATATCCTGTGATAAGCCATAATGGAAAAGAATATGAAAAAGAACGTATACACATATAGACATGTGTATATAGGGCTTCCCGGTAGCTCAGAAAGTAAAGGATCTGCCTGCAATGCAGGAGACCTGGGTTTGATCCCTGGATTGGGAAGATCCCCTGGAGAAGGGAATGGCTACCTACTCCAGTATTCTTGCCTGGAGAATTCCATGGACAGAGAAGTCTGTATATGTTTGCATGTATAACTGAGTTCCTTTGCTGTAGGAGAAATTAACACAACATTGTAAATCAACTATACACCAATAAAATAAATTCTGAAAAGTTACCTGTTCTGTATCATAAGTTATAGGATGGGAAAAGGCAAACCAAACTACTCTTGATAAGATTTTACAAAGAAAATAAAAGTCTAATATTCAGTGTTGCTAATGTTTCAAATTACAGTGTACTAAACTTTGGTATTTTTAAATTTCCCTATACAATTGTAACAGACAGTAGAATAGTTTTTAATGTTTTGGCCAAACATTTAAAGGTCCTACTAAAATCGAAATTTTCCCCACTGATTATTAAGATAGCCTATCAGGGTTTCCCTGGTGGCTCAGATGGTAAAGAATCTGCCTGCAATGCAGGAAACCCAGGTTTGATCCCTGGGTTAGGAAGATCCCCTGGAGAAAGAAATGGCAACCCACATGGCAGCCCACTCCAATATTCTTGCCTGGAGAATCCCATGGGCAGAGGAGCCTGGAGGGCTATAGTCCATGGGGTTGCAAAGAGTCAGACACGACTGAGCAAATAACACTAGGAATCAGGGTTTCAGCATGCTCTATTTTCTTTATAGCACCACAGCTCAGGCAAGGGTGGCCTGTAGTTAATTTGGAGGGAGAGAGGGAGTTATGATTGAGATGCAGCCCAAGGAGGGGCTTCTGGGGTGACTGGCAAAGTTTGATTTCCTGACTAGAGTGGCCATTATAAAAGTATTTGGCTTATAATAATTTGTTAAGGCGAAAAAATGTTTTTGTGACTCAAACCCATAGAGGCAGGAGACTAGTGAATGAGGACCCATCTGAAGCAGTGGGCCATTGGTCACCTTTCTAAAAGAAAAGAAAAGCCACAGAAGTAAGAAAGTGACTTGGCAGAAGGCACAAAGACTTTGGTCAGACATGAAACTGGAAACTAAGCCTCCTGGCAGCCAGGTCACACTCTTCTCTTTAAAGCCTGACAGTCTCCCATGAAGCAGACTTCTCCTGAAGGGCATCTGTATTGTCCATGCCCAGGAGAGGTCATTCAGCCAGGTTTGAATGTGGAGGCCTGGGGTTTTAAGATACAGTACCTAATGCTAATCAGAAAGAAAAACACAAATACGTAGGGAGGTGGAAAGTCACTGACCTTAACATTTTTCTTTCTGAATTATTGTTCAGGTAGAGATTAGACTGCAGAGAACAGTAAAACAGTTTGGCCTCCCTAATCCTAGGGCAACAATACACTCAAATGTAATGAATATCATTTATTCTGTGAGGCTGAGACAGTGCTGCTGTGGATTTATGGTGTCTGGTTGTTGTTTAGTCACTAAGTCATGTCCAACTTTTTTGCAACACCATGGACCATAGCCCGCCAGGCTCCTGTGTCTGTAGGATTTCTCAGGCAAGAATACTGGAGTGGGTTACCATTTCCTTCTCTAGGGGATCTTCCCGACCCAGGGATTGAACCTGTGTCTCCTGCATTGGCAGGCAGGTTCTTTACCAATAAGCCACCAGGGAAGCCCCATGGTATCTGGCTAGGTTACAATCAATACTTGGTCGTTCCTTTCATTTTCTCTTAATTAAACAAAAATTTTTTATTTTATATTGGAGTATAGTTGATTAACAATGATGTGTTAGTTACAGGTGTAGAGCACAGTCATTCAGTTATACCTGCACAAGCATCCATTCTTTTTCATCTTTCCTTTTAGATTGATTACTATAACATAGAATTTTTCCCCTCATTTAAATACCCTGACAGCCTCTGACATTCCTTTTTTCATGCAAAATCCATCATGGCTTTTATCGGCCTACTGATTTGAGGAATATGTTTTCTCTCCACTATATGCACAACTTTCATGTTGAATAACAAAAAGTATGCCTTATATAACTGAGATATCAACCTCCATCCAGTTTAGCTGGCTAGTAAATTCAGAGCAAATACTCCAAGTCTCTTAAGATTTACCTGCTTACCCTCAATGTTAATGTCTCTGACATTAACGGAATTACAAAGGCAGAGGGAGAGAGAGGCATAATAAGAAAGTGCACAGACATCCTGGGGCAAAATCTGGTAGAGTATTTCATGTTCTATTTTCAGCACAAAAGCATGGTCACTTTTAACACAACCAGTCAGTTATAACCACAGTGTTAGTGTTTATGAGTCATTAAATACCAAGGGAAGAATTTAAATTTGTGAATTTTGGATTTAAAAAGACAGAAATGCACTAAGCATCAAGACAGTTAGCTTTTGGTATATCAGAATAATCAATTTTTAAAGACAGAAGCCTTATTTTTTTTTCAAAATGGCCTTTTCTGAAGAGTTTAATAATAGGAAGGAAAGAAATTCTAGTATGGAGAGATAAATTAAACCTGTTGCATATTTTTCAGGGAAGAAAAGGAATGATCTAACATTATCATTTTAATAAAAATAGAAGATGGTTATTTACTTAGCAACCTTTTGAGAACCTTGTTCCTCTATGGTATTCCTACGTTCTGGGAAATGCTGGGCTCCCTTAAAGAGGGTATATTTTGAATGATTAGTAATTCTGATCATATAGTAAATATCCTGAGTCTAAGGGAACTCATTATTGAAAGGAATCCTTTGCTAATCTTACATAAGATTCTTTAAATCCTTATTAGCATATGTTTTTGAGATAAGTTTCCCAAGACATCTCCCAACAGGAAGGTATCTAATTAGCTGCAAGTCCCTCATTGGACGGTAAAGTGTTTACTTCTCTTACATTTCAAAGTACAAAATACCCTGGCTTACATCCAATCAACCATCCAGGATTTATTTCAGCAGGGTAGCAAAGATGCAAAATGTTTCAATGCACCTGACCCTCAGTTTTAAAACTGCTTTTGAACAGCAACACAGCTCCACTCATATTAAATATTGATAGTGTGAGGTTTTTCGATTCCTCAAGTTTTTATTTTTCTGGGTTTTGTTTTTGGAGGTTTTTTTGAGGTGGGGGTACTCACTTTTTTCCGTATTGTATAAAAACCCAACAGGTGCCAGGAGATTTTGCTATTATTCATGACTGGCTTTACAGCTCTTTACTGTACTAAGTTTTTGAACAGCAAATGGGGGGAAACAAAGGCTTCAGTGAGCAAGCCGTTCATTAAGTATCAGGTAACCTAGGACAATACATTCTGGAGATTAAGGAAATTATAAATAATTAAATAAGCAACCGTTCCTAAAGAGCCTATAAAACACCTGCACTTAGGTTCTTCCTCTCTTGGTAACTTCTTCTGCTACTAACTTTTATTTTGATTTTAAAAAGGGATTTAATGCTAATTTTAGATTTAATTTGTTCCCTTTTAGCATCAAGAGGCATACGGAGCTCCAATGTAAACCAGTCACTTTTTCTGAAGCCCCAGTGCCAACATCCCTATCATTATTTCTATTTGGAAGCAAGGCAGCAGATGGCTGTATAGGTGCAGTCAGGCAGTGAATGATTTGATTTCTATGATAAGCCCATGGCCGGGTATCTCTGCACGTGTGAAGAATGCTGATGACTAATGCCATTGGGCATTCCCCTCTCAGTTCCACGCTCTCCTATCTAGCAGGCAAAGCTTCAGTTCTGGGGTGAGTCAATAAGCATATTTAGAGCTACCAGAGAAACTATTTTTAGGGACCCAAAGACAAGTTGCCACAAGGGTCTGAGTAACTTAAGGTCCTCCATCAAAATCTGAGGTGCTTGTTACGCGTGCATCTCCCTGGATCTGCTGAATCAGGACCCTGAGGAATCAGGGTGGGCATCGTTGAACTGTCATAGAGTTCCCAGATGATTCTTACTCATGGTGAGCTGGAAACGGATTGATCTAAAGACTGGAAGACAGACTGGCAGATTGCTAACTACAAGACCAATTGAGTAACTTACGTGAGATCACTTAAAATCTACTTTAGATTCTCGATAGGTAGGTTTTATTATCCCCACTACGATGGTAAACTGTGGGCCAGAGATTAAGTAAATCCTAACTAGGATTCCCTTCTCTAGGGGATCTTACCAATGCAGGGATTGAACCCAGGTCTCCTGCATTGCAGGCAGATTCTTCATGGTCTGAGCCACCAGGAAAGTCCATAGAAACAGAGTCATCTCAAACCAAGTTATACTGATTTTTAAAATATTTTATTTTTACTTATTTATTTATTTGGCTGCTTGGGTCTTAGTTGTGGCATGCAGGATCTTCTAGCTATCTTTAGTGGCGACATAGGAACCCTTAATTGCAGCATGTGGGATCTAGTTCCCCCACCAGGGATGGAACTGGGTCCCCCTGCATTGGGAGTTCAAGGTCTTAGCCACTGGACCACCAGGGAAGTCCCCCAAATTATACTAATTTAAGTCTAGTGAAAGGGTTAGCAAACTTTCTGTAAAGGGATAGTAAATAAATACATTACATGTTGTGGGTCGTGTGGTCTCTGACAATTACTCAACTCTGCTAGCACAGTGTGAAAGCAGCCACAGACGGGATGGAAATCAAAGGGTATGGCTATGTTCTAAAAAAATTTTACAAAACAGGGAGTGGGCTAGACTTGGCCCATGGCTATAGTTTGCTGACCTTTGGTCTCGTGCATCTTTAATTCCAACATGGCACCATAAAATATAATTATTTTTTAAAAATTAGGTTGATATTAATTCCTCATTTAAATGCTTTCTTCTCTGCAATCACCCTCTGTTTTTTCAGTCTTTTAACTTTATCGAGGCTTTCAATGGCTGAATCAAAAATCTCTCTCGGTAAATGTCACATTACATTTGAAAATATGTGGGTTATTTTCAAATATCTCTTGATATTGATTTCTAACATAATTTCACAGTGCTAAGACAACAGACTCTGTATGATTTCAATACCTTTAGACCATGAAATTTTTGCACCTTGTTTTATGCCCTGGATATGTTCCAGTGTCTCCTGGTTTATAGTCTATGGGAACTTGAATAGAATTTGTATCCTACTGTTGTGTAAAAATTATATAAATCTTAATTATGTTGAATTGGTTTGTGGTGCTTCTAGGTCTACTATATCCTTCTACTTTTCTGTCTATTCATCCTACTAATTTTTGAGAGTTTGACATTGAAACTCCAACTAAAAATCTTTATTTATCTACTTAAAAAAATAATTGTAATATATAGTGGAACTATATGTTACTTTGTTCTGTATTTTCCAAGTCTCCTGTAAATGTGTTATCATACTTTCATAATTTAATTTTTTTAGTTTTATTTATGTATTTGACTGCACTGGGTCTTAGTTTTGTCATGTGGGACCTAGTTTCCTGACCAGGCATCAAACCCCAGTCCCTGCATTGGGAGAGTGGAATCTGAGCCTCTGGACCACCAGGGAAGTCCCATACTTTCATAATTTAAAAAAGAAAAAAAAGGCAAAAAATTAGGACCTAAAAGGTGGTAAATATTAATTATTGGCACCTCTTCCTTAGGTAAAACAGCCCAATCCCAACTATGAACAGATAAATGAAACATTACTATAGGCAGACCTCAAAGACGATGCAGATTTGGTTCCAGACCACTCAATAAACTGAATACTGCAATAAAGCAAGTCACAGCAGTCTTCTGACTTCTTAGTACTCATAAAAGTTATATTTACACTACTCTGTAGCCTATTTAGTGTGATATAGCATTATGGCTTAAAAATATACATATGTTTATTTTAAATATTTTATTTATTTAAAAAGTTTAAAATATTTTATTGCCAAAAAATGCTTATAATCATCTGAGTCTTCAATGAGTCATGATCTTTTTGCAATAGTAACATCAAAGACCACTGACCATACATCATCATAATAATGAAAAAGTTTGAAATACTACAAGAATTACCAACACATGACACAAGACACAAAGTGAGCAAATGCCATTGGAAAAATGGTGAAAATGGACTTGCTCAATACAGGGTTGCCACACACCTTCAATTTGTAAAAAATGCAGTATCTGTGAAGCACAATAAAGCAAACAGCAATGAAACAAGATATGCCCATATAGTTGGTGTAACTACTAAGTTATGGACCACTTTCTCTATGACTCCAACTAGGTACTGGGATCTTTCACATGATATTTTATTAATCCCTCAATATTCTCCATTTCTAGCTGTTAGATGCTGGATATAGTTAAGTGGCACCCTCTCAGGCACAAAATAGTTTCAAGTAAATAAATATAGCCAAATCTTACAACTTTAGTTTCCATTATATTGTCACGCTGCTTATTTACATCATGCCAAATGCCAGGCTGCATGAATCACAAGCTGGAATCACGATTGCCAGGAGAAATATCAACAACCTCAGATATGTAGATGATACCACTCTCATGGCAGAAAGCAAAGAGGAACTAAAGAGACTCTTGATGAGGGTGAAAGAGGAGAGTGAAAAAGCTGCTTAAAACTCAACATTCAAAAAACTAAGATCATGGCATCTGGTCCCATCACTTCATGGCAAATAGAAGGGGGAAAAGTGGAAGCAAGGACAGATTTCATTTTCTTGGGCTCCAAAATCACTGCGGACAGTAACTACCGTCATGAAATTAAAAGGCACTTGCTCCTTGGAAAGAAAGCTATGACAAACTTAGCGTATTAAAAAGCAAAGACATCACTTTGCTGACTAAGGTCTGTATAATCAAAACTATGGTTTTTCCACTTACTACTAGTCATATATGGATGTGAGAGTTGGGCCATAAACAAAGCTGAGTGTTGAAGAATTGATGACTTTCGAATTGTGGTGCTGGAGAAGACTCTTGAGAGTCCCTTGGACTGTAAGGAGATCAAACCAATTAATCCTAAAGAAAATCAACCCTGAATATTCATTGGAAGGACTGATGCTGAAGCTGAAGTTCCAATCCTTTGGCTACCTGATGCGAAGAGCTGACTCACTGGAAAAGACCCTGATGCTGGGAAAGACTGAAAGCAAAAGAAGAGGGTGGCAGAGGATGAGATGAACTCAACCAACTCAATGGAGATGAATTTGAGCAAACTCCAGGGTATACTGGAGGACAGCGAAGCCTGGTGTGCAGTCCATGGGTTTCCAAAGAGTCACACATGACTTAGTGACTGAACAACAACAACAAAGAGCAAATAAGTAAAAGCTGCACTTAATTTATGACAGCGTAATACATCACATGGTGAAGACTGCTTTTTTTAGAAGAGGAAAATTTTCATACTTGCCTATTGCCAGCAGCTGGAAGTAAATTATTACAAGAACATTCATGAACCCAATGAGACATGCATATTCTTGTTCTTGGCTAATCTTCCTCTGTTCCATCTTTCCCAAATGTGCAATTCTCTAGGGAGTTGGATGACTCTAAATAAATAAAATAAAATACACTTCATTCCCTAATAAATGTATGAAACTAGATGGTTTAATCCTATTTCTATTTACTCAAGAATTATGACAAAATTGTTTCCTGTAGGAAGGTCTCACCCACACCTTATACTACAAAGACATAACACTTTATATATAGCTGTTTGGAAAGTGAGAAATAAATCATATGACACAGTTACACTGAACTGACCAGTTAAAAGACTAGCATATTAATATAAAAGATGGCTACTTATCCATCAAAGAGCTCTGTTCCCCTTTTAAAGTAAATCACTATTGCTCAGAAGCAGTTGTCCACCCAGGCACATATATTTCCCAGCCTCCATAAATTGAGGTGGGGATTTGAGCTGGTTCTGGCCAATGGAATGTGAGTAGAAGTAATGTTTTTACTTGCTGGTGGAAGGAGTTATTCTGGTATGCCTTTCCCACCCTCTCTTCACCCCTGTAGTGACACTGGAAATCACCTTGTTCATGACGGTTTAACAAGATGGAAGGACCCTTTATCTGAGAATCAGTTGAAGAAGAGCTAACCAGGAGGGCTGCCTAACCAGGAATAACCTATTTGGACTTTGGGTGAGATGGAAGTAAACTTTTACTGGCTTAAGCTACTGAGATTTGGAGACATTTGTTACAGCAGTTAGCCTACTCAAACAGAATATACTTGAGTTGAATAAATGAGTCAAGTCACGATTTATTGAAGGATTTCTAAGATGGATGCAAAGATTAGAGAATCACATGTATAAGAAAAACTTGCAAGTTACAGTTTTTCCCATTTGCGCAATCCATTTATGAGTTAAAAACCAGTCTCAATGACTGAGGAGTTCTATTTGTTAAATAAATTCTGATACCTAACATCTTTTAGCTCACCTAAACCACTGGATACTCCACAAGGTAGAATGTATTGTATGATACGTTTATAATACATTTATAACACAAAGTGTAAACCAGAAAACAATCTGAAAATTAAGTTTGCATCCCCTGGAGCAGAATCTACTGAACCTCAGTCATTCAGAACCACTTCCTGAGTTTTCCATAGCTGTGTACCTCAAGTATTATTTTCTTCCTATTTTTCCAGCATCACTGACTCGATGGACATGAGTTTGAGCAAATTCTGGGAGACAGTGAAGGACAGCGAAGCCTGGTGCGCTGCAATTCATGAGGTCGCAAAGAGTCGGACGTCACTTAGCCACTGAACAGTAACAATTTCTCCAGAGAGTCTGAGTCCCGCTCAGTCCCACTGAGTCCCACCTCTGCCCACTGGAGACTTGAAGATGGTTTACTCTGGGGCTACTTGAGGATCCTGGAGTTTGTAGGACACAGGAGAGAATGGCTGGAGGCTGAGGGGAAAAAACTGTTTAGGCTTCTCCCAGGTTTGAACAGCAAGAAAGCCTCTGGAGGCTGGTAAGGGGAAAGATACACCAGAAAACTGAAAGGGGCTAAGACACCCAAGTGAAAAAGCTTGTTACGGGGTGGGAAGAGCTCTATAAATTATATTTAAATTATATTTTCTTGTAGTGCTTACTATTTGGGGGTTAGAGAATCATTTAAGAATATAACAAAAGTTATGGAATGTTTCCCCTTTCATATATACAAATAAGCATTAACTACTCACACCTAAATCCTGGAAGCTGTTAGAGCCTTTGCAGTCCATCAGTTCTGAACCTCACGTTAAGAATCCCTAGTTTGTTGTTGTTTTGGAGAAGGCACTGGCAACCCACTCCAGTACTCTTGCCTGGAAAATCCCATGGACAGAGGAGCCTGGTAGGCTGCGGTCCATGGGGTCGCTAAGAGTCGGACATGACTGAGCGATTCACTTTCACTTTTCCCTTTCATGCATTGAAGAAGGAAATGGCAACCCACTCCAGTGTTCTTGTCTGGAGAATCCCAGGGACGGGGGAGCCTGGTGGGCTGCCGTCTATGGGGTCACACAGAGTCGGACACAACTGAAGCAACTTAGCAGCAGCAGCAGCAGTTTGTTGTTGTTGTTTAGTCTCTAAGTCATGTCCAACTCTTTGCAACCCTATGGACTCTTACCTGCCAGGTCCCTCTGTCCATGGAATTCTCCAGGCAAGAATACTGGAATGGGTTGCCATTTCCTTCTCCAGGGAATCTTCCTGACCCAGGGATTGAACCCAGGTCTCCTGTATTGGCAAGTAGATACTTTACCGCTGAGCCATCAGGGAAGCCCAGGGATCCCCATTATAGTGGGAGATTTAAAAGCTTCTCCTCAGGTTGATCGGAGAAGGCCATGGCACCCCACTCCAGTACTCTTGCCTGGAAAATCCCATGGACGGAGGAGCCTGGTGGGCTGCAGCCCATGGGGTCGTGAAGAGTCAGACACGACTGAGCAACTTCACTTTCACTTTTCACTTTCATGCATGGGAGAAGGAAATGGCAACCCACTCCAATGTTCTTGCCTGGAGAATCCCAGGGACGGCGGAGCCTGGTGGGCTGCTGTCTATGGGGTCACACAGAGTCGGACACGACTGAAGTGACTTAGCAGCAGCAGCCTCAGGTTGATACAGCAACCTACTAATAAATAATGCAGGCTCTTGCCTATGCAAGAGAGAACAAAGCTATTCCTTCATCTCTTCTATGACTGGGGATAAGGAGGAGGAAGGAAAGAGACATAATGTTACTTTGGCTTTGCTGGCCATCCTGCACTGTCCCTAGCCTCTATGCCTTGGTGCGGTACAGCAGTGGGGCACCATCAATGGGATATTTTTTTCTTTTTTAAACTTTATTTTGAGAGAATTCTCTGGCGGTCCAAGGTTAGGACTCTGTGTCTCCACGGCAACAGGCACCGGTTCGATCCTTGGTCAGGGAACTAAGATCCTGCATGCTACGTGGCACAGCCAAAAAAAAGAAAATAGAAGAAAAATCTTATTTTTAAACATTACTACTTTCTCACAGAAGTTGCAAAAAAAAAAAAATAGTACATGAACCTCAAAGACATGACGATAAGTAAAATAAGCCACACACAAAAGAAAAAACACTGTATGATTCCACTTATATAATGCATCTCAAGTAGTCAAATCGACAGAGAAAGAAAGTAGAACAGTGGTTACCAGGTGTCTGGGGGAGATGAGTTTGGGGAGTTATTGTTAAGTGGGTACCCAGTTTCAGTTCAGGATGATGAAAGTCTCTGGAGACTGACAGTGGTGATGGTTACACAACAATGAGAACGAAACTGATGCCACTGAACCGCATATTTAAAATACTATTGAAATAGTGAGTTCTATGTCATGTACATCACAATAAAAAATAGTACAGAGAGTGCCCATGTACCCTATCTCCCAACAGTAACGTCTTACATAGTGAAGTCGCTCAGTTGTGTCTGACTCTTTGTGACTCTGTGGACTGTAAGCCTGACACACTCCTCCATCCATGGGATTTTCCAGGCAAGAATACTAGAGTGGGTTGCCATTTCCTTCTCCAACTGTCTTACATAACCAGAGTACAATTATCAAAACAAGGAAATTGGCATTGGTATAATACTATTAACTACAGAACTTACTTGGATTTCACTTTTTCCACGAGCTCAGGGTATGTGTGTGTGTGTGTGTGTGTAGCTCTATGAATTTTATCACATTCACAGATTCATGTAACTATCACCATAGTCAGAGTACAAAACTGTATCAAACCTCCACTTTACAGATTAGGAAATTGAGGCAGTTTGACAATTAAGTAAACTGTCAAAAATTTTACAACCAATAGGTGCCAGAACCGGGCATCTTACCCAGTAAGATTAGCTCTGAAGCACATGCCTCTTAATCAAAGGTTAACCAAAACTGTAAATATAGGGCATAACGAGGATACTCAAATGCATCCATATATGTGTATTCAAGAAGTCTGCTCTGTGGTACTTGAATATTTTAGACTATATATGGCATAATACAAAACAGTACACAATGCATTTCAGCATTCTACCTAAACTGGGTCAAATCCAGAATTTCATGCTGGAACTTACTGTTCACTTGGTATTTTCTAGCTAAAAAGTAACTTTAAAGACTGGCATGAGACATGTTATCCTGACAAAGAAAGAGAAAAAATTTAGCTTTGTGAAAAATCTGAACTGAAATTTTCCAAGTCAAATTGTTCATGATTTGGTTTATTTTTATCCTCAATAATAAATTGAAATCACTACCATTTAACCATGATAAAATAGGCCCATCTCATGTTATTACATTTTTACCTCTTATTAAGCAAATATTTTAGTTACTAGAATATCTAAATAGTTCCACTACGGGAACAAAGTTTTTTTTTTTAATACATATGCTGCTGCTGCTGCTAAGTTGCTTCAGTCGTATCTGACTCTGTGCGACCCCCCATAGACGGCAGCCCACCAGGCTCCCCCGTCCCTGGGATTCTCCAGGCAAGAACACTGGAGTGGGTTGCCATTTCCTTCTCCATTGCATGAAAGTGAAAAGTGAAAGTGAAGTCGCTCAGTCGTGTCCAACTCTTAGCGACCTCATGGACTGCAGCCTACCAGGCTCCTCTGTCCATGGGATTTTCCAGGCAAGAGAACCGGAGTGGGGTGTCATTGCCTTCTCCTTAATACATATGATTAACACTGAATTTTCTTGTGTGATTTTACAGCTTTTTATTAATACCTGATATATTTATTTTTATGATCATAAACTGAATATATGTTCATTTTAAGAAGTCTAAAATTCCTGCAGAGATGCAAAGGTGGGAAAAACACAATACTTCCCAAACTTGTCACCTGGAGGCAATTTCCTTGTATATCAGATTTCTGTGGGACTTGCCCAGAGTTAGAATAAAATGCTAACGTTTTTAAAAACTGAAAACTCTAATTTACAGAAATAAGAGTATAAATTTTCTGACCTTGGAATCAGGTTTTAAAATAGAATGGTATTTTGGATTTATATTCCCAAGTGTGAATACAGGCACGAACAGTCTGAAAGGACTTAACACAGTAAGCGACTGAAGCTCATAATAAAAGGAAGTCATCAGGTTACGTCAAGTTAACAATCTCCTTAGTTCTCTCTGGTCCACAGATGATCAGGTTGACTCAACGGCATCTACTTCAGAAGTGTGGAAGAAAAAGAATGCTGATTTTGCCCTGTGACTATGAATAATTTCACAGAACCACACATTTTTTAAAGCAATATTTTGGTCTAGTCCCCTCAGTGAAGAGAAAACTGAGGCTCTCAGAAACCATCCAGAGCTCCACAATGAGCTGGCAGCCTGGACCACACCGTGTTTGCCGTGGTCCTTCCATCCTCCCCAAGGCCTCGGACATGCCCCTCTACCCAACTCGACAAGATGATGGACAGCAGGATTCCTAGAGTTGATGTGGAAAACTAAGAGAGAACTAAGTTCTGTTTTCACCTCTTATCTACTTAATATTGGTAAGGAAAATTGACCTTATTCTTTTGTATTTATTCCTTTTAGGAACATTACTCAAAGCATAGGTCCTTTACCAAAAATCAACAACAACAACAACAAAACCTTGCTGATTCTTGTTTAGTTATTAATACTAGTTTACTTTGGACTACTTTTCCATTTTTGGTTGCTATTTGCTGGTATCTCAATTTTTTTAAAAGAATGTTTTTTACTATCATGGACAGAAATATTTCCCATAATCTCCATTATGGGAACTCCACTTCCTGAACTGAAAACAACAAATCACTGATGTAGAAATTAAGTCCATTTAGCTATCAATAAACTCCCAAATTTAAATTAAATCTTTTCATCCTTACATACCCTTTCCTAATTGTATATGAAGATATTAAGCTTTCCCAGATGGTCAACAGACACATGAAAAGATGCTCAACGTTGCTAATCATCAGGGAAATGCAAATCAAAACCACAATGAGATATCATCTCATGCCTGTCAGAACGGTGATCATCAAAAAGAACACAAATAACAAATGTTGGCAAGGATGTGGAGGAAAGAGAACACTTGTACACTGTTGGTAGGAATATAAATTGGTACAGTCACTATGGAAAACAGTATGGAGGTTTCCCAGAAAGCTAACAATAGAACTACGATGTGACTCGGCAATTCTACTCCTGGGTATTTATCTGAAAGACACAAAAAACTAATTCAAAAAGACACATGTCCCCCAATGCTCATAGCAGCCTTATTTGCAGCTGCTGTCAAGATACAGAAGCAACCTAAGTGTCCATCAACAGATGAATGGAAAAGAAGATGTGCAACACACAAACACACATATACACAATGGAATATTATTTGGTCATAAAAAAGATGGAATTTTGCCATTTGCAGCAAAATGGATGAACATGGAGGGCGTTATGCTAAGTGAAATAAGTCAGGTAGAGAAAGACAAATACTGTATGATAATCACTTGGATGTGGAATCTAAAAAATACAACAAACTAGTCACTAAAACAAACAAACAAAAAAGAAGTAGACTCACAGATATAGAGAACAAACTAGTGGTTACCAGGGGGAAAGGCAAGTGGGGAAGGGAGGGGCAGTATAGGGGTAGGGGACCCAAAGGTACAAACTATGAGGTAAAACATAAGCTATAAGAATGTATTGTACAACATGGGAAATATAGCCAACATAATAACTATATAATAGTTATAATAACTATAACGGATTGAGCTTCCCTGGTAGCTCAGTCAGTAAAGAATCTACCTGCAGTGAAGAGACCCGGGTTGATACCTGAGTCGGGAAGATCCCCTAGAGAAGGAAATGGCAACCCACTCCAGGATTCTTGCCTGGAGAATCCCATGGACAGAGGAGCCTGGTGGGCTACAGTCCATGGGGTTGCAAGAGTTGGACATGACTTAGAAACTAAATCACCATCATCATGAATGGATAACAACCTTTTAAAAAAAAGTAAAGCATTTCATAAAGCACTTTGTGGCTAATATCAGATTCTAATAGTTAAATCGATGCTCAAACTTTCTGACTCTCAATTTTCTTTTTTTTAAAAAAATAATTTTATTTATTTATTTTTGGTTGTGAAGGTCTTCGTTGCTGCCTGTTGCTTTCTCTAGTTGTGGCACATGACCTTAGTTGCTCCTTGGCTCAATTTTCTTTTAAGTAAGAGTTGCAGACAAAAGGAAGAAAGCAATTCATTCTAATCCACATTTCAATATCCAATGCAGTTTTCTACTTTATACCCTAAAACCATAAGACATTGAGTATTATCTATAAAAATCATGAATCACTATGCTGTTTACCTGAAAGTAATATAACATTGTTAAGTCAGCCATAAACATTTTTTTAAAAAGATGTTCAGTATTAAATATAATCCACCTAACCAAGGCAAGATATGAAATTCTTATTTTTTAAAAAAGGAAGCAACATGTTAAAGAAAAATAATGCTGATAATCTATAGATGGGCATGAAATGGAAAAAGAATGATCACTTCAGAAGAAGTGATTAAATAGTTTCTCACACACACAAATATACCCAAATTTTATCGAGGGCGAAAAAAAAACCCTCAACATGATAAACCAAAACAAACAGAAAAAAAATTTAAGGTCAATTTGGAAGTATCACCTACACTTCTGTACAGGCTTCCCAATGATAAATGACTGAAGAAAGCAACAATAAAATCTACAACTACGCTAAGGAAACATCACTATGATGAATGTATTTTTGAGCGTATTCTTCAAAATTGTTAAAATATCACTCGGTCCTAGCTTAGACTTGGGATCTGGACAAGGAAAGGACAAGGGAAGAAAGTTCTGTTTCTTAAAAGGAACTATGACAGCCATCTGTGACATCGTTATCCAAGTCAGCCTTTCCTTGGAAGACTAACAAGTATCTCTTATTGATAAGCATTATCGTGGGATGCTCTGCAATTTAATAAAAACCATATCATTTGGGCTTCCCTGGTGGCTCAGTGGTAAAGAATCCGCCTGCCAATGCAGGAGACATGGGTTCAAATCCATAATCCAGGAAGATCCCACCTGCCACAGAGCAACTAATCCGGTGTGCCACAACTACTGAACCTGTGCTCCAGAGCCCGGGAGCCGCAATACGGAGCCGGCATGCTATAACCAACTACTGAAGCCGAGAGCCCTAGAGCCCGTGCTCGGAAACAAGAAAAGCCGCTGCAGTGAGGAAGCTGTGCACCGCAACTAGAGAGTAGCCCAGCTTGCCACAAGAAAAACCCTGTGAGCAGCAATGAAGACCCAGCACAGCCAAAAATAAATAAACACAGTTAAAATATATATATATATATATCATCTGAAAAGATTATCTGCCTCTCTGTCCTAAAAGTGTACGCAGAAATTAAATCCTACTTGAAACATTTCCCAGCCTATCACCTATGTTCAAACTTCCCAAGACATAAGACAACCGTACCCCCTTTAGAAGAGCACTAATACAGGCTCAGTCCAAACCAGGGCTCATGGTGGTCACTGAAAATGAGTATTCCAAAGATGGTCTAAATAAAATCAAAGATCGTCACAATAGTAAACCAGAGTTTTCTGTTTGAAAAAAACAATAAATCATCCTATAATGTAAACTAGTTACTTCATAGTTTATTTGCTAACAGAGATTTCAAGCACCCACTATTCTTAAATATGGGCAATGACATATATCCATCACTGGACATTGATTTGGTACTATTTATAATAACAACTGACTTCCCTGGTGGCTCAGATGGTAAAGCGTCTGCCTACAAAGTGGGAGACCCGGGTTCAATCCCTGGGTCGGGAAGATCTCCTGGAGAAAGAAATGGTAACCCACTCCAGTATTCTTGCCTGGAAAATCCCATGGATGGAGGAGCCTGGTAAGCTACAGTCCATGGGGTCACAAAGAGTTGGACACTGACTGAGTGACTTCACTTTTCTGATAACAACACCAGGCTTCCCAGGTGGCACTAGTGATAAAGAACTCGTTTTCCAATGCAGGAGACATAAGAGACGCGGGTTCAATCCCTGGGTCGGGAAGATTCCCTGGAGGAGGACATGGTAACCCACTCCAGTATTCTTGTATGGAGAATCCCATGGACAGAGGAGCCTCGTGGTCCATAGGGTCCAATCCATAGGGTCCAATCCATAGGGTCGCAAAGAGTCAGACACCCCTGAAGCGACTTAGCACTCACATACATAATAACAACCATTAAAACAGCTATTATTTCTTGAGACTCCATTGTATTCCAGGTATTTAAAAGGTGGTTTTATATATATTATCTAGTTTAATCCTCTTAAAGAGTCTTATGAGGAAGGCTCTAGCCAACTCTATTTCATACAGGAGAAAACCAAGATGAAGCCCACTGCACACAGAAGCTTTAGTGTGTGCTAGGTCGCTCTCCCGATTCTCCAGGCAAGAATACTGGGTTAGGTCACCATGCCCTCCTCTAGGGGATCTTCCTGACCCAGGGATCGAACCCAAGTCTGTCGGCATCTCCTACAGTGCAGGCAGATTCTTTACCCACTGAGCCACCTGGGAAACCCCCACAGAAGCTTAACTTGGGGCTTTTTCAGGCAGACACCTTCCTTAGTAACTGGTCTCTCCTGGGAACCGGGTTTTATCTCAGACCAACAATTCCTCAACTGTTCCCCAAGGCACTGGGAGAGCTGTAGCAAATTCACAGGGACAACTCAGGATTTCCAAAAATTTCAAGGGAAACACAGTGTACTCAACACGTTGGACGTTGAACCTACAGGCTGGTGGAGTTCACAGTTGCCAAATCAGATCCTATCACATTCCTACCAATGACATTGTATCTCTGCAAAGCGTGGGTTTTCAGTGGTTGCTGTGATAAAAAGCGAGTGCTGCAGAAAAATTAATGTGGGACAGGAAATGAGACTGGGATCCAATCAGATCCCAAGTGTGT
The DNA here is from genome assembly GCF_054371585.1 of Giraffa tippelskirchi. Classification (NCBI taxonomy): domain Eukaryota; kingdom Metazoa; phylum Chordata; class Mammalia; order Artiodactyla; family Giraffidae; genus Giraffa; species Giraffa tippelskirchi. The sequence goes on from NC_137283.1 coordinate 126,093,182, forward strand.
ATGTGCGCACATGCAGCACACACACACACACACACACACACACACACACTCCATTTGAAACTGTGGTTATTTAAGAATGATATAGATTTTTTTTCTCTTAGTTTATGTGTGTCATTTTTCTTCAAACAGCTTCTATGTTGTTAGGATATAAATACTTATTACGTTATTTCAACCTAACTACTTACTAGCTACTGAAAACTAGGGGCACTGTGAAAAAATTACTGAGATACAAAGGGCACTATGAACCAAGTTTAGGAATCTCTGATTAACCAAGAAGTGACAGAATGTGTGCGATTCACGGAGGAGGGCTGTGAGTCAACCCAAAGAAATAACTTAAAAGTCCTGAACACTAACATCACAACCAGAAAAAGAAGAATTTAGGTTAAAACCGTTTTTAAAGGTCACTCTCAGTTGGCTTAATCCTTCAAATCCCAATACAATGTCCTCTGGATAATTGGTATTTTTTTTAAAGACTTCTAAAACACATGCATGCAAATTACTGTTTTTCCAATTCTTAGAGACTCAAGCAAAGCTTTCAAAATTATAGCCTCCAAGCTATGTTTGAAGAGACTGGGCCTCCCCCATACAGACAGAACACACCCGCGGAGCCTTGCCAACGAAACCCGAGGCAAAGCGTGACAGAGAGACTGCTCTCCCCAGCACTTTGATACTTTCAGCTTTTTTGTGGTTTGCATCTTACTCTCAATATCCTGCTTTTAAGTTCTACAGGCTCCAGGTTACTGTGAAAATGGTTATTTAGAAACTTGCCTTCCACAGAGTTTTTCATATCAGATATTAAGTGTGAAAAGCAATGGGAAAATAAACACAAAAGCCAGACTAGTGGTTCCTCCGGGAGATAAAAGAGAAGTGGAATGCCATGGGGAGGAGTGCTCGGGGCTGCAAGGTTCTAAGGATACTCTGGTTCTTCAGCTGGGTGATGGGTACCTGGGTGTGTCTTCTGTTCTCATTTTTTAATTTGTACTTCTCCATTTGTTGCTTTCTGAATGCACACTATAGTTCACAGTGGCGGCCCCAGAATTTCAGCATACGTGTGCCCTGGGAGCTGAATGTGTGCCTTGTCTCTAAGCAGAGTTGGATCACAAACTGTCTGCTTTTACTTGGATTATGTACTTATCTGGAGGGGCTCTGGAGAGGCTGATGGGTCTGAGTGAGAAGCGAAGGTTAATTTTTGGTGCCACCACTGAACCAGGAGTTAACAAATTGGCATTTTGTTATCACCTTTGGTTTATATCTCCCAATGTGCCATCAGTAGTTTTCCTGGGCTCTTATTCCTTTCCACCCTTCTTCCTCTCTCCCCTCCTCATTTATGACCTAGAGTGCAGAAAACGCTTCTGATTTTAATTAGGATCTTTAATTTTTTAAAAAATTCTTCATTTACAATATATTAAGCAGCTGCTAAGGACGATGGACGATAAACAGGTGTAGTCAGCAGGTAGGACCCCAGGAGAACCAAGGTTGCTATTTTAAGGATGGGACCGCCTCCCCCCAGAGACCACCAGTGCACTGTGGGACCACCATGGACCCAGGCGTGTTTGTATTCATTCCCCAAGTTCTTCCCACTAACAGTGGCCTAGTAGATGTTACCTAAACGTGAAATGACTTTCTTCATCCACAGGCTCACAAAAACAATGCCCAACGTTCAAGAGCTCTATGACAAGCTTTTCACTTACATTTAATTTCTACAACAGTACTACCAGGTTACGTACAATACAACCAGTTTACAATTCTAAAAACTGAGGCTTAAAAAAATGAATTTTCCAAAGTCACGCACCTAACAAGACGCATCAAGACTCAGTCTCATAACCCCAAAGGGAACCTCTTCCACCACCACTTACACCATCTCACCACGCTTTAGGGAAAACATGCTTGACCCGCTTTAGGAAATTGAAGCTCCTCTCTGGTAACAAGTAATAGACGCCACTTCCCCTCCCCTTCCTCAAATCAACCGGAAGCACCACACTGAAATTTCCAAGACAAGTGTCGGTGAACTGATGTCTCAATTCAGACCAAACAACGTGCTCGCTTCCTCGAGCTCTGGGACATGCCACTTGCTAACTCTTTACAGAGCTTAATTCCAGCCAGAACGGAGCTCCCAGGGGCAGAATAGCCCCGGTGGTCCGGCGCCTACGCCCCTTTGCGGTTCTCTAAGGGGTGAGGGAAGGGACCAGGCTGCAGACGCGACCCAGCCAAGTCCGGTCACTCCGAAGCCGGCCGCAGGCCCGGGGGCGGCGGGGGCCGCTGGCGACCAGAGGAGACCCTCCTTTGATGCCTCAAGACTGCCGGGTCTCCGCGTCCGGAATACCTGGGGACCCCTGTTCCCTCACACACACACCCCGACCACCACCACCACTTTCTACAAACTCTTTCAGCTCACTGGAGCAAGAGGAAGGGGACGTGCAAAGGCGAGAAAGTTCTCTGCCCCCTCCCCCAAGTTCTATATTCTAGGGAAGCAACTGAAGGAAAGCGACAAGGGAGGTGCCCGGGGGAGGACCACCCCCCCAACTCCGGCGACGTCTTCCCCGGAGGCCGCAGGAAAGGCGGCATCGCGCTGGGTCTGGGACTCTTCCCCAAACAGACAGCGATCTGGGCGAGCCCCAACCCGCGACATCGTCCTCCCCGGATCAGAGCGCCCCCCCTTCCACCGGGAGTAGGGGGCGCCGGCCCTCGGAAAAGAGAGGTCTGGAAAGGACCCGGAGAGGTCACACAGTACCTTTCTCTCCGCGCCGCAGGGTCCGATGCTGGCGACAGGGTGGGAGGCTAGGGGATTCGGTGGGCACGGGTTCTCGCTGGCTCCGGCGGCCCCTGGGCCTCGGCGCCGCCCAGCGCCGCCGCCTCCTGCCGCCGCTCGCTGGGCTGCGCTCGCCGCTCCGCAGGTTACCTGTGGCCGAGCCGCCTCGCCCGCCGCCCGCTCGGCCCTCCGCCCCGCCCGCCCGCGCTCGGAGGCTGGGACCGCAGCGCCCCGCAGCGGCCGGTTCCGGCGCGGCGGCGGCCCGGGTCGAGGTGGGGCCCCCCAGCCCTCCCGCTGGCCTTGCTCTGCAGCCAGCTCTCTGCCCCGCCGCCGCGCCTTCGGCGCCTGCTGAGAGGCCTCCTTATCAAGAGGGAGAGGAGCCAGGGCATGCAATTGGGTGAGGTTTTCCGAGCAGAGGTTGCCAGGTTTGTTAGGAGGGAGAGGGGATTCGGGAGGAGAAACCATCCTTCAACCTGTGGCCAAGTGTGTATTTCAATGTATTCGTGGTTCACTTAGCTGAGATGTCTCAACGGAAGCTAGACAACAATGATGGAAGATCCAGATTCATTAGAAAGCTGAAGAGAAGAAAGGAAGCCTTTATTCCAAACAGCTTGTCGGTTAGTAGCTTGTCGAAAGCATCTCTTAATGAAATAGGAAGCATTGAACGGTCCAACCTCCTATATTCAAATCACGCTTTACGGACTATTAACTCGGTCTGTTTTTGTCTATTTTTCAGTTACTTCTTCCGTGTCTAGAAGAGTTCCCTGAACACAGCGAGCGCTCAATAAATTATTGTTGAATGAATGTATGAATGAGTAGGAAGGATCTCATTCAACCTTCTGAAGAAGCGTAACAGGTATCTAATCTCTGAACACAGGAAGGTGGAGAGGGAGGTGAAACCCCAGAATGGAGTTTCTGGCTTACCTAAACTTAATTTTAACCGGATTATTCCCTTATTCCCTCTGAAATAGACCTGGGGGAAAGAAACGTGATGATCTCCTACGTTTTCTTAAGATATATGTCTCCCTCTCTCCTTCAGGGAACATCAATCAGAATGAATCCAAACAGTCCTACGCACACCAGGGAAGAGTAAGTGCCTGATTTTCTCCCACTACTTCCAAACTTCCCCAATCCCAAGGTCATAACTAGAATTTTACTCGGCAGGATGTGAGACCTCTCTTCTGAGTGTCCTTTGGCTTTCTTCAGATTTGTCCCCATCCCTGTCATTCCCCATCACGAGCTATTAGAAGAATACATTTCTTTTCCTTGCCTTTCAGCTCTGAATTTCTCTCCAGATAGGTCACCAGTGAGGGCTAGGTGATCCCCCAAGGTCAAAGTACCCATTACCTTTCAGTGTGACTGTTTCTTTCTTACACTTTTCCAGATTAAAGGCTTTTCCAAGCTAGTCCATTGAATAAACATCCAGAGATACAGAGTGCTCCATTCCTCCAGGAGGCTTTTATGAGATCACTACAGAGTGAAGATGAGATGGAGTTTGAAGTTGCATTCGTGGGCAGTCAGAGCAATCACACATTAATCTTGCTGAAAGGAACAGAAGCCAATCTGTAAGACATGCGAATGCTCCTGGGAGCTGACTGGTCGGCAATTCTTCCCAGACCTTAATTAATGGGAATTCCTGGCAGAGGGGCCTCATGAGAGCCAAAGCAGACAGTGGGTGAGCTGTTTGGAGATCATGCTTGCTTGTTTCCAAGTGGACACATGGTCTTTTGGCATCTCATGAAAGGAGAATCCTAAAGCTCCCTGTGTGTGAGGAAGGCTGGCAGCCTGCAATTCTGTTCTGCCCCTCTGTCCAGTTCCATCATAGCCAACCTCATACATTCACCTTACTACCTTCTTCTGCTTCATGAGAAAAAGTTTGGCTCTACCAATGATAGCTTTCATTGCTTTGTTAGGATATTGTTGTTCAGTTGCTAAGTAGTGTCCCACTCTTTGCAACCTCATGGACTGCTGCACGCCAGGCTTCCCTGTTCTCTACTGTCTCCTGGAGTTTGCTGTAGTTCAAATTCACTGAGTCAGTGAGGCCATCTAACCAACTAATTGGCTCCTATTTTCAGCAACATTTCTTTAAGAGCTGACCGCACTAGCTTTCTTTTGCATCACTAGCTGCAATTGGTTCTTCAGACCACCGTTCTGCCTTCCTTTCTTGAAACTGCCCTTGCTAAGGCTTCCCACTCAAGAAAATTCATAAATGCCTCCTCTACGATCATACTCTCCTTGTCTTCCAAAGGAAACGGCCATCCATAATTCTGAGTTAATAATTCTCTTACCACAAATATATGTAGCCCGAAATACTACACTGTTCAGTTTTGCCTGTTTTTGAACTTTTTCCTAAGTGGAATCATTCTTCACCATTCTGGTTCAGCTTGCTTTTTTTCACTTAGCATTCTGTTTCTGAGATTCAACTATTCAGTGTCTCTGTTATGTGGTATTTCATTGAGAGAAGATATCATAGTTTATTTGCCCAGGTTACTTTCAGACAGTGTGTTGGACATTGTCCCAGTTTTTGCTTTTGCACACAGTGTTGCTATGAACATTCCTAAATATTTCTTCTGAGGTATGTGTGCAAGAGTTTTTAAGATACATATTTGGAAGTGGAATTGTTGGGTCTTAAGGTACAAGTATGTTCAAATTTACATACTAGGTAATGCCAATGGTTTTCTAACTCAGTTGTACCAATTTTAATTCCTGCAGTGATGTATGAAAGTCCCCTGGCTCTACATCTCTGCCAGTGCTTATTTTTCCTGTGGGTGTGAAATTATTTCTTACTGTGATTTGTATTTCAAATACAAATTTGTAAATCAAATACTGTGGTTTGCATTTCTCCAATTGTAGGTATAATTGTTCATCTTTAATGTTTGCCAACTATTCTTGTTTTCCCTGTTGCTAATTTCTCGTCTTTTGCCCAAATTTATGGGTTTTGAGAAATCCTTCTTGGCTCCAAGGATATGAAAACATTCTCCCAATTTTCTTCTGAAAGTTGTAAAGTTTTGCCTTTCACATTCCATCTGAAATTCAATTTCTCCTCTCATTCGCAGGGCTAGAGCTATCTTATAATGGTTTCCAAATATCTATGGGTCAGTTTTAGGTGCTCTGTTTTGTTACATTTTCCTATCCCAATGCTGGTCACATACATCCTGAAAAATCTATGTTTTTTAAATTGGAATATGATTGCTTTATAGTATTGTGTTACTTTCTGCTGTACAATGAAGTGAATCAGCTATATGTACACATATATCCCCTCCCTCTCGAGCCTCCCTCCCACCCCTCTCCATCCCACCCGTCGAGGTCATCACAGAGCACCGAGCTGAGCTTCTTGCGTTATACAGCAGCTTCCCACTCTCTCTCTGTTTCATACAGGGTAGTGAATATATGTCAATGCTACTCTCCTAGTTTGCCCCACCCTCCCCTTCCCCACCTTGTGTCCACATGTCTGTTCCTATGTCTGTGTTTCTATTCCTGCTCTGCAAATAGGTTCATGTGAGCCATTTTTCTAGATTTCATATATCTCTGTTAATGTACAATATCTGTTTTTGTGACTTACTTCACTCTGTTAATGACAGACTCCAAGTCTATCCATATATCTACAAATGACCCAATTTCATTCCTTTCTGTGGCTGAGTAATATTCTATTGTATCTATGTACCACATCTTCTTTACTCATCTTACATTTGAAAACAGACCCTGAGTTTTAAATTCATAGCAAACGGGTTCCAGCAGCTCAGGCTCCTTTCCATTGCTTCCCACAAAGTATGCCTCTCTGGGTGGAGCAGGCTGAAACTTCAGTGGAACCTAAATACCCTTTTCTTTGGCTTCCTTCTTTTTCTGATCATTTTCCTTCACATATTTCAAGAAGCAATCTCAACTCCTGGGTTGCATAATATGTTCAATGCATACATTAATTCTATTGGCAAGAATCTTGCCATTAACCTGTTTGTTTACAATAATGCCAACAGCATGCTGAGTAACACTCAGCATGACTGTTCCAGTTTTGCCATTGAGAACCTTTGCGGGGCATTCCATTTTTGAACAAGGTTTATTCCCTTGATGTCTACAACATCACCTTTCTTGTAGATTCGCATGGGTGTGGCCAAAGGAGTGACTTCTATCTTCTAAAAGGTATACAAACAGATGCCTTGCCTCTTTCCCTTTGGATTGGTCATTTTGGTCAATACTGGAAGCTGAAAGGCTGAACATCTTTTCATGTACTTATTTGGCACCCCTGCCTCTTTGGTGAAACATCTCTTCATGTCTTTACCTATTTTCTAATTGGAATTGTTTTTACTGTTGAATTTTGAAAACTCTTTACATATTCCAGGTGTAAGTCCCATGTCAGATGTGTGGTTTATGAATATTTTACTCTACTCATTCTCTTAACAGACTCTTTGCTGAGAAAAAGTTTTTAATTTTGTATTTTTTCTTTTATGGATAGTACATGCTTTTAGTGTCACAATCCTGTTGTCTTTTTTCCTATCTTTTTATGCAATTAAACACTTACAGTACCCTGTGGAAGAGGAGTGATGATAGTGGGCATCCTTCTGAGTTTCTGATCTTAAGCAACTGATTATCTGATTTGTTTCCCTCGCTCACTTTCAGTTATGAAGATAAAGGGACCGTGTTTATCAGTTAAAAAGTGTTTGGCTGCAAGAAAGAGCATGCTTGTCTAGAGCAGTTTAAACATGTAAAAACGTACATAATAAAATATCTGGGCCTAGATTCTTTATTATGCTACTGTACCACCTCATTACTGGCTTTTGTTTTTGGCTTGACATCTAAGCAGGAAAAAGGGATAGCGCTTCCCATTGTGTTTTAATTTGGGAACAAACTCTTCCCAGCTGCCCCTTAAATTTATTTCTCCTTACATGTCATTGATCACAACTGGATCCCAGAAATGAGGGGGTGATTATCATACCCAGGGTAAACAATCATGATTCAGCCTCTGAGCCTGGGCTTCTTTCAGTGGCTGTGTTGATACTCAAGAACACTTAGGGATATCAAACTAAGGACAAAGTGGTAGGGGGATTATGCCACCCACAATCTCTGCCTGACATTTGTTTGACTTTGTATTCCCTGTGCCTGGCCATGTGAAGCACGTGGTAGGTATATTTGGAAGTTTATGTTAAGCTTATCTCCTTTTGCTCAGAACTGCCTCCCCACGCATGAAGGTAGGCCTTTGCAGCCACTAGCTACACCCTCAGCCCTAATGGGTTGGACTATTAATTCAGCATATTTGTTGAAACTGGACCACCAGCGGGCTACCATATTGCACAGAAAATACAACGTAAATGGTGTACCTAGAGATTCTGACCGCTGTGTTAGGCACTGAGAACAAAACGATGAGCCCAAGAAGTGGTCCTGAAGTCTAGTGGTAAATACAGTCCTCAATCAAATGTTGAATTATAGCTGAGGTATATGCCCTGAAGGAGTAGCAGTATATAGTACTGTGTAAATTCAGACTGAAATTGAAGAAAGTGGAGAAAACCACTAGACCATTCAGGTATGACCTAAATCAAATCCCTTATGACTTCACAGTGGAAGTAAGAAATAGATTTAAGGGACTAGATCTGATAGACAGAGTGCCTGATGAACTATGGATGGAGGTTCGTGACATTGTACAGAAGACAGAAATCAAGACCATCCTCAAGAAAAAGAAATGCAAAAAAACAAAATGGCTGTCTGAGGAGGCCTTACAAATAGCTGTGAAAAGACAGGAAGCCAAAAGCAAAGGCGAAAAGGAAAGATATACCCATTTGAACACAGAGTTCCTAAGAATAGCAAGGAGAGATAAGAAAGCCTTCCTCAGCGATCAATGAAAAGAAATAGAAGAAAACAATAGAATGGGAAAAACTAGAGATCTCTTCAAGAAAATTAGAGATACCAAGGGAACATTTCATGCAAAGATGGGCTCAATAAAGGACAGAAATGGTAGGGACCTAACAGAAGCAGAAGATATTAAGAAGAGATGGCAAGAATACACAGAAGAACTGTACAAAAAAGATCTTCATGACCCAGATAATCACGATGGTGTGAGCACTCACCTAGAGCCAGACATCCTGGAAAGTGAAGTCAAGTGGGCCTTAGAAAGCATCACTATGAAGAAAGCTAGTGGAGGTGATGGAATTCCAGTTGAGCTATTTCATATCCTGAAAGAAGACGCTGTGAAAGTGCTGCACTCAATATGCCAGCAAATCTGGAAAACTCAGCAGTGGCCACAGGACTGGAAAAGGTCAGTTTTCATTCCAATCCCAAAGAAAGGCAATGCCAAAGAATGCTCAAACTACCACACAATTGCACTCTCCTCACACGCTAGTAAAGTAATGCTCAAAATTCTCCAAGCCAGGCTTCAGCAATACGTGAACCATGAACTTCCAGATGCTCAAGCTGCTTTTAGAAAAGGCAGAGGAACCAGAGATCAAATTGCCAACATCCGATGGATCATCAAAAAAGCAAGAGAGTTCCAGAAAAACATCTATTTCTGCTTTATTGACTATGCCAAAGACTTTGACTGTGTGGATCACAATAAACTGTGGAAAATTCTTCAAGAGATAGGAATACCAGACTACCTGACCTACCTCTTGAGAAATCTGTATGCAGGTCAGGAAGCAACGGTTAGAACTGGACATGGAACAACACACTGGTTCCAAATAGGAAAAGAAGTACGTCAAGGCTGTATAGTGTCACCCTGCTTATTTAACTTATATGCAGAGTACATCATGAGAAACGCCGGGCTGGAGGAAGCACAAGCTGGAATCAAGATTGCTGGGAGAAATATCAATAACCTCAGATATGCAGATGACACCACCCTTATGGCAGAAAGTGAAGAAGAACTAAAGAGCCTCTTGATGAAAGTGAAAGTGGAGAGTGAAAAAGTTGGCTTAAAGCTCAACATTCAGAAAACTAAGATCATGGTGTCTGGTCCCATCACTTCATGGCAGATAGATGGGGAAACAGTGGAAACAGTGGCTGACTTTATTTTTCTGGGCTCCAAAATCACTGTAGATAGTGATTGCACCCATGAGATTAAAAGACGCTTACTCCTTGGAAGGAAAGCTATGACCAACCTAGACAGCATATTAAAAAGCAGAGACATTACTTTGCCAACAAAGGTCCGTCTAGTCAAGGCTATGGTTTTTCCAGTAGTCATGTATGGATGTGAGACTTGGACGGTGAAGAAGCTGAGTGCCGAAGAATTGATGCTTTTGAACTGTGGTGTTGGAGAGTTGCTTGGACTGCAAGGAGATCCAACCAGTCCATCCTAAAGGAGATCAGTCCTGGGTGTTCATTGGAAGGACTGATGTTGAAGTTGAAACTCCAATACTTTGGCCACTTGATGCGAAGAGCTGACTCATTGGAAAAGACCCTGATGCTGGGAAAGATTGAGGGCAGGAGGAAAAGGGGACGACAGAGGATGAGATGGTTGAATGGCATCATCTACTTGATGGACATGGATTTGAGTGGACTCCGGGAGTTGGTGATGGACAGGGAGGCCTGGCGTGCTGCGGTTCATGGGGTTGCAAAGAGTGGGACACAACTGAGTGACTGAGCTGAACTGAAAGTATGATTGGGCTGTTAAGAGTGGACCACTGGCCCAAATCAATAAGATTTTTTTATATATATGTATAAGGAGATTCTATTAGTCATTATGATAAAGATCAACTACGCAGTAGAAAAATGAATGTGTGACCATGGGTAAATCATGTAATCAATTTCCCAACTTATAAAACTTTGACAGTCAAGTGCCTCTTTTTTTTGTTTGTCTTAATTTATTTTTTATTGAAGGATAATTGCTTTACAGAATTTTGCTGTTTTCTGTCAACTCTCAACATGAATCAGCCATCGGTATACATATGCTGCTGCTGCGTCACTTCAGTCGTGTCCGACTCTGTGCGACCCCATAGACGGAAGCCCACGAGGCTCCGCTGTCCCTGGGATTCTCCAGGCAAGAACACTGGAGTGGGTTGCCATTTCCTTCTCCAATGCATGAAAGTGAAAAGTGAAAGTGAAGTCGCTCAGTCGTGTCTGACTCTTCGCGACCCCATGGACTGCAGCCTACCAGGCTCTTCTGTCCATGGGATTTTCCAGGCAAGAGTACTGGAGTGGGGTGCCATTGCCTTCTCCATAGGTATACATATATCCCCTCCCTTTTGGACCTCCCTCCCATCTCCCTCCCCACCCCACCCCTCTAGGTTGATACAGAGCCCCTGTTTGAGTTTCCTGAGCCACACAGCAAATTCCCATTGAATTCTGGGAACTCCTCGCTGCATATAGGACCTTAGTTCCCTGACCGGGAATCAAACCCATACCCCTGCATTGGAAGGCAGAGTCTTACCCACTAGACTGCCAGGGAAGTCCCCTAACCAGATTTTCTTGCCTAGGAATCAAAGGTAATAGTTAAAACTTATATAGTGCTCACCTTTAAAGGCAAGGCTTCCCTGGTAGCTCAGATGGTAAAGAATCCGCCTGCAATGCGGGGGACCTAGGTTCAATCCCTGGGTTGGAAAGATCCTCTGGAGGAAGGCATGGCAGCCCACTCCAGTATTCTTGCTTGGAGAATCCCCATGGACAGACGAGCCTGGTGGGCTACAGTCCATGGGATCGCAAAGAGTCGGACACAATTGAGTGACTAAGCACGATCCTATTGAGGTATATAACATTAACAACAGTTGAGAGATGAGGAAATCGAGGCACAGAGAGGTTAAGTTTCTTGATCCAAGTCACACAGCTGGTTAGTGTTGGAGCCAGGATTTGAACCTGGATAGTCTAGCTCCAGAATCTGAGCCCACTATCACTGGGCCCGAAAGGTGAGGCAGCCATCTCCTGCCATCTGGTGGGAGAAGCACAGAAAGCCAGCTTTTATGCAGAGAGAAAAGTGAGGACAGAGAGAAGTAAAACCCAAGTTCCTTTTCTAACGAAGCTTTATCTCCTGAAATATCCTGAGACACCTTTCCTGGGATCCTCTGAATATGACATAACTTCTGAATTCACCAATAGTTCTACAACATAGTGATTCAAAATTTTTATAGTTTATACTCCATGTAAAGTTATTGTAAAATATTCATTCGCTCTGTTCCCTGTGCTGTATAATATATCCTTGTAATTTATTTATTTTATACGTAGTATTAATAGTTTGTACCTCTGGGATGGGGAGGGAGGTGGGAGGGGGGTTCAGGATGGAGAACACATGTACACCCATGGCTGATTCATGTCAATGTATGGCAAAACCACTACAATATTGTAAAGTAATTAGCCTCCAATTAAAATAAATAAATTAAAAAAAATAGTTTGTACCTCTTAATCCCCTACTCCATCTTGCCCCTACCCCATTCCTCGCCCCAGTAACCACTAGTTTGTTCTCTGTATCTGTGAGTCTGTTTCTGTTTTGTTATATTCATTCATTCGTTTTATTTTTCGGATTCCACATGTAAGTGATGTTATACAGTATTTGTCTTTGGATTGATCCTGTTTCAGTTCAGTAGAGTTTAGTCGCTCAGTCGTGTCTGACTCTTTGTGACCCCATGAATCGCAGCACGCCAGGCCTCCCTGTCCATCACCAACTCCCGGAGTCCACTCAAATCCATGTCCATCGAGTTGGTGATGCCATCCAACCATCTCATCCTCTGTCGTCCCCTTCTCCTCCTGCCCTCAATCTTTCCCAGCATCAGGGTCTTTTCCAATGAGTCAGCTCTTCACATCAAGTGGCCAAAGTATTGGAGTTTCAACTTCAACATCAGTCCTTCCAATGAACACCCAGGACTGATCTCCTTTAGGATGGACTGGTTGGATCTCCTTGCAGTCCAAGCAACTCTCCAACACCACAGTTCAAAAGCATCAATTCTTCGGCACTCAGCTTCTTCACCGTCCAAGTCTCACATCCATACATGACTACTGGAAAAACCATAGCCTTGACTAGACGGACCTTTGTTGGCAAAGTAATGTCTCTGCTTTTTAATATGCTGTCTAGGTTGGTCATAGCTTTCCTTCCAAGGAGTAAGCGTCTTTTAATCTCATGGGTGCAATCACCATCTACAGTGATTTTGGAGCCCAGAAAAATAAAGTCAGCCACTGTTTCCACTGTTTCCCCATCTATCTGCCATGAAGTGATGGGACCAGACACCATGATCTTAGTTTTCTGAATGTTGAGCTTTAAGCCAACTTTTTCACACTCCTCTTTCACTTTCATCAAGAGGCTCTTTAGTTCTTCACTTTCTGCCATAAGGGTGGTGTCATCTGCATATCTGAGGTTATTGATATTTCTCCCAGCAATCTTGATTCCAGCTTGTGCTTCCTCCAGCCCGGCGTTTCTCATGATGTACTCTGCATATAAGTTAAATAAGCAGGGTGACACTATACAGCCTTGACGTACTTCTTTTCCTATTTGGAACCAGTGTGTTGTTCCATGTCCAGTTCTAACTGTTGCTTCCTGACCTGCATGCAGGTTTCTCAAGAGGCAGGTCAGGTGGTCTGGTATTCCTATCTCTTGAAGAATTTTCCACAGTTTATTGTGATCCACACAGTCAAAGTGTTTGGCATAGTCAATAAAGCGAAATAGATGTTTTTCTGGAACTCTCTTGCTTTTTTGATGATCCATCGGATGTTGGCAATTTGATCTCTGGTTCCTCTGCCTTTTCTAAAACCATCTTGAACATCTGGAAGTTCACGGTTCACGTATTGCTGAAGCCTGGCTTGGAGAATTTTGAGCATTACTTTACTAGCGTGTGAGGAGAGTGCAATTGTGTGGTAGTTTGAGCATTCTTTGGCATTGCCTTTCTTTGGGATTGGAATGAAAACTGACCTTTTCCAGTCCTGTGGCCACTGGCGAGTTTTCCATATTTGCTGTTTGGGACTCATTAATTCCCAGACTTGGATATCTATTTCCTTTCCCAGGTTAGGGAAGTATTTTTGCTCTTTTTATTCAAATATGTTCTCTCCCTTTTCTCTTTCTCTCTCCTTCTGGGACCCCTATAATGAGAATATTAACATACTTGATGTTGTCCCAGAAGTCTCTTAAATGGTCCTCATTTCTTTTTACCCTTTTTTTTTGTTCAGCTTCAATGATTTCTATTACTTTATCTTCCAGCTCACTGATATGTTCCTCTGTGTTATCTATACTACTATTGATTCCTTCTAATGTTTTTTTTTTCTGGCCTTGCCTCATAGCATGTGGGATCTTAGTTCCCGGATCAGGGACTGAACCCAGCCTCCCTGCAGTGGAATTTGGGCATCTTAACCACTGGACTGCCAGGGAAGTCTCCCTTCTAATGTATTTTTCATTTCAGTTATTGTATTTTTCATCTCTGATGGTGCTTCTCTTTTATTTTCTAACTCTTTGTTAAAATCTGACTTCTTACTCTGTCTATCCATTCTCCTCCTGAGTTCTTTAATAATCTTTAACATCATTACCCTGAACTCTTTCTCAGGTAGATCGCCTATCTCCACTTCACTTATGTTCTCCTTTTGGGGCTTTAACTTGTTCCTTCATTTGGAACATGTTCTCTTTTGCCTCATTCTGCTTAATTTGCTGGTTTTTCTTCTATGTACCTTCTAGGTTGGTTTTGTTTCCTGACCTTGGAGAAGTGGCCTTTTTAGGAGATGTGTTACGTGTCCCAGCAGTGCACTCCCCTCTGGCCACCAGACTACATGGTCTAGGGATTTCCCCGTTTGTGGTGGGCTGATTACTGGGGGCAGTCTGGTAGGCATGGCTGGCTTCTAGTCTGCTTGATGGTCGGGTCCTGCCTTATATAGAGTCTGGCTCGTGAGCTGGCTGGAGAACCCCAGCTTACTTACCCCAGTAAGTCTTGGGGCTAATGCAGGCACACCGATGGCAGAGTTGAATTGTGGGATGGGTGGTTGTGGGGCTAGTATCCCCAAATTTAGTGTTGGCCTTCTGGTGGGAGGGGACAGTTCCTGACACGGGTGCCGGCACATCCCAAAGCTGGTGCTGGCCACTGGTTAAGTAGGGCTGAATCCTAGAGTGGCTGGCTAAGGAATCGGGTACCTCAGAGCTGATATTAGCCTGATGGTGAGTGGGCCCAGGGCCCAGGGCTAGCGCCAGCTCATGGGTGGATAGCACCAGCTCCCAGGTACTCTGGCTGTGGAGCCCTGGGAGGTCTCAAAGCTGGTGTCAGCCCACAGGAGATGGTGCTGGATCCCAGGACCCTGGATTGGTGACCCAAGGTGTCCCAGAGCTGGAGTTGGCCTGCTGGTGGGCAAGACTGGAGTCTGGAGTCCAGGTGTCCTGGGGCTGGTGTGTTGGCCATGTCCTGAGCAGGCAGGCTGTGGGACTGTGGTCCTAGGCCTTATGTCCACACGCTGGTAGATGGGGTTGGGGTCTAGGAGATCCCAGGACTGGTTCTCACCTACTAGGGGGTGAAGCTGGGCCCCAGGGATAGTGCCAGCCCACCGGCAAGCCGATCCAGGTCCTGGGGTCTCTAGCTACAGGGCTCAGGGGTCCCAGAGCTAGTATTGGACTGCTGATGGGTTGGCTGGGTCCTGCCATGGCAGGCTGCCGGACTCTGGTGTTCCTGGGTCTTTGTCCGCCCACCAGTGAGCGGAGCCAGGTCTGGGAGTCTCTGGCTGCAGGGCCCTGAGAGTCCCAGGTTGAGCTCCTGTGACTGGTGTGTGGGGCCAGGACCTGGGTCCTCTGTTGGACAGGACCATGTCCTGGGGAGCTGTGGGTTCAGAGGCTCTTAAGGCAGCCTAACTGCTGGGGGGTGGGGACACAGCCCCCAGGTAGTTGCTGGGCGTAACATCCCAGCACTGGTGCCTCAGGCTAATGAGGGGGGCGGGTCGAGTTCTGAGGCTAATAAACTAAAGGGAGGATTCCACAATGTCTTGCCAGCACTAACATCCAGGTGGTAGAATGAGCACACCAAAATGGCTGCACCCACTGTCTGTGTTCCCAGAATGAGTTCCAGTTTCCTCCTGCCTCTCTGGGAGACTCTCCAAGATTGGCAAGTGGGTCTGACCCTGGCTCCTTTCACATTACTGCTCCTGCCCTGGGTCCCAGAGGAGGTGAAACTTTATGTGTGCCCTTTAAGAGTGGAGTCTGTATTTTCCAGAGCCCTCTGGGTCTCCCAAAAGTAAGCACCACTGGCCTTTAAAGCCAAACTTTCTGGGGCCTCATCTTTCCCGTGCAGAACTCTCAGGCTGGGGAGACTGATGTGGGGCTCAGTTCTCTCTCCCCTTGAGGAGAACCTCTGCCGTTGTAATTGCTCTCCCGTTTGTGGGTTGCTCACCCAGGGGTATGGGTTGCCACTGTACTGCAACTCTGCCCCTCCTACCTGCCTTGTTGTGATTCCTTCTTTGTATCTTATGGGAGGTCTTTTCTGGCAGGTTCTGATCTTTCTCATCAACAATATCTCTGTGAATAGTTGTAATTTTGGTGTGTCCTTGAGAGGAGCTGAGCTCAGGGTCTTCCTACTCCACCATCCTGGAGACTCCTTCATTCTTGAGGATTTTAAATAAGGTCATTTGTCTTGGAGAATTTGCTTGTGTGTATCATTGCAGTTAGGGTAACTGTCCCAGCCAAGGCAGAGGTTGTCAAGTCCAAACTGATCTATAGACATGGAGCTGTTAGAACCTCTGTTTGGCTGACTATACTGTCCAGGCTTTCTGCTCTCATGTTATGGCACCATAACTTCTGATGTCAGAAGCTTGTTCTTAAAAGTCCATATGAATAAAAAGTTAACTTTTGATGGAAGTCGATATGTAGCCATTCCATCTCACTAGTTTGGAACTTTTACAAATGTCATCTTTAGTTCATCCATGGCTTGTAGTTGGAAAAATTCATGATTTATACCAAAAATAAACATGATAAACATCTAAAAAGTGCCCGAAATTACAAAATTAAGGCAGCTCTCCCTGTGGCAATAGATGGTAACCAGAATGTTAGAAATCAAGGACCTTCATTCACCTCCCATCCCTCAATCCTGCTCCTATATGGGTCTTAACTTTTTTTAATAAATGGCATTACCATACGTCTAGTTACTCAAATCACATATCTGTTAGGAATCGTTTCACTGAACATTCATGTTAATTAAGCTTTCAATAAATTCTGATCTATTCTACCTCCAAAATTTATGTAAAATCTATCCACTTCTCTCATTTTCCACTTCTCTATTCATTTCATTTATGAACTGCTAAAGTGATCTGTTATTTATGTTTCCATCCTGAAATCTACAATCCATTTTCCCCACATCAGCCAGAATGTGTACATCAGTTATTGGCTGCTGTGTAACAAACCAACCCATACGTTAATGGCTTAAAAAAACCCAACAATTTTTATCAATATTTGCTCATGATTATGTGAGTTGCCTGGCAAGGTTCAGCTGAAATAGCAAGTCTGTGTTTCATGCAGAGTGAACTGAACTCGCTCATGTGGCTGCAAGTGGAGCTAGAGAATCTAAGAGGGTGTCACCCACATGCCTGGCCCCTCAGATGGATGGCTGGAATGCTGGGGCCTCTTTACTCTTGTGCTCTGGCATCTTTCAGCGCCTGTCATGGGCCTCTCCAGTAAGCTAGCCTAGGCTTCTTTTCAAGGTGGCTCAAGGCACCAAGAAAGTGAAAAAAAGAAGTAACACGGTCTTTTATGACCCAAGCTCAGATGTTGCACAGTGTCACTGTCACTTTTGCTGGATTCTATTGGTTAAGGCAAGTCACAGAGCCTGCCCACTTTAAAAGGAGGGGAAACAGGAGGGAGGAGTGGCAGAGTCACATTTGCAGAGGGTATGTGGGATGACACGGTGGTTGTGGCCATCTTTGGAAACAATCTACCAGCGTCAATGTTTAGAAATGTAAACCATGCATTTCACCTCCCTTCTGAAAACTCTTCAGTGCTTCAGTGGCCCTTGGAATAAAATCTAAACTCTTTATCCTGGAAGAAAAGACTACCTGTTTCTCAGCCTACCACCCTCCTCCTTTCTTATCACATTGACATTTTGTCGCTCCAATACCAAACACTTTCACTTCTCCTTGGTTTTTCCACCTGTGGAGATACCTGCCAGGGGAACACACTCCACTCTGACTTTCACTTTGCTCTCTGTCTCTTTTTCATGGTCAACTCAAATGTCAAATTCTTTTTCTTTTTAATTTATTTTTATTTATTTGGCTCTGCCAGGTCTTATTTGCCACACATGGTATCTTTGATGTTGCATGTAGGAAATTCTTAGTTGTGGCATGTGGGATCTAGTTCCCTGACCAAAGATCAAACCTGGACTCTCTGCATTGGGAACTCGGAGTCTTAGCCACTGGACCACCAGGGAAGTCACCATCTTTGAAAAGTCTTCTCCGGTGGTCCCATCTAAGTCAGGCTGCTTCTTTCATTCCTCTCTTGCCTCTCTGTTTACCTTCTTCAAAATACATCCCTAAAAGTATAATTGTCTTTATGTTCATTAAAAAAATATTTGTAGACTATTAAAAGAGATGAAGTTATCAAGTAGAAATCTCTATAATGGCTACGAATACGTTTGCACATTAAAGCAGCGTGTTTCTCTCTGTGGAGGGAAGCCAGGAGCCCCTGGGTGGGGTGGGAGGAGAGACTGACATTTCTTTGGATATTATTTTATGCTGTTTGACTGTTTACCATGTGCATGTTCACATAATATCAAAACATTCCTTTAATAAAATATAAGTTTATAATATATTTCATAAAATATAATAAAAAATAATGGTTTGCCTCAGTGGAAATGATTTAATGATTTATAACAATTTCATCAGGAAATCAGCTGTCTTAGGAGAACCAGAGACTCTGAGGTACTCTCTTGAAAAATTTGGCTTTCCTAGATACGCAGGAGTCCAGCAAGATCCTGTAGATGGCTCTTTCCTTTGCTTGCTTCAAGAGAGAATTAATGGCTTTAAATACCTATTTAAAAAGAAAGTCTGAGAGGCTTTCAACATGTAAACCCCAGGAACCAGGCGCAATGCCATCAGATGCCTCAGAATACCCTACGATGCAGGCTGCATGTAATTGCTCGCCCTATTCTGGACTGCAATTATTCTGCCTAAATTGTACAGGTCTCTTTTAAATAGCTCTTATGTTCCTCGTCACAAGGCATCTAACTGGTAACAACAAAATAATTCACTAAAATAAGGGCACAAACTTCTGGCCTTTAAAATTCAAATTTTAAACAAAAATAACACTTAGATGTTATACTTTAACTCAGCATATAAACCAGATAGGGAACAAAATCATTTGCTATTGGTGTTCCTAATAAAAGGTGTGATGATGGTCAACAATTTTATTATGACAAGTAATTTAATAATGAAGCTTTTCAATTTTTCTTTTATCCCTTCCCTTTAGTGTATCCTGTAAATTAACAGCCTGAAATGACAGACTCATTCTTGAGTGTCTATGTGTGTGTTGCTTCTTTACTTAGAAGACTGGGAGCCAGCTCTTCCCCTTTCTCCTTTTCAGTTTCAGGCCGTAATGTAACTGACTTTAGCTTTAGGTTGTTAAATAGGAATAAGATCTAATGGCCTGCTGCATTCCAAAATAGTATCACTATCTACTTCATGTGGTACCTTGGGAGAATTTTTCTTATCTGTAAGTTAAGAACAATAATAATACTTAATGGGAATATTTTGAAGATCATATTATTTTGGAAGAGTGCCTCTTATTCATGGAAAATAATAAATATTAGTTGGAAAATTATGGCAAAAGATAAAGCTCCTCTTTCATGATGCTATAAAGTTAAAGAGTTTTTTAGGAAGGGTTAGCAAAAATGTGTGCTAAGTTGCTTCAGTCATGTCCTACTCTCTGCAACCCTATAGACTGTAGCCCACCAGGGTCCTCTGTTCCCGGGATTCTCCAGCCAAGAACACTAGAGTGGGCTGCCGTTTCCTCTTCCAGGGATCTTCCCATTCCGGGGATCAAACTCGTGTCTCCTGCGTCTCCTACATTGGCAGGCACGTTCTTTAGCACTGGTGCCACCTGGGAAGCCCTAGAAAAAATAGAATAAGCATTTAATAATCATTGTACTATAATCCCTTGACATCTTCAGGCAGTCCTGAAGGGATGAAGACCTGAGGGGCATCATCTCTTGCATGATGCACTTGCGCTCAGCCTAGTTGCACTCTTGTAGTACGTAGTTCATATTTTACCTCACTGTGGCATTTCCCAGAGTTCAGATTAAGTAGAAAAATTTGACTTCCGCTGCTTCCTGAAGTTTCTCTCAAAAACATGCAGGTCTGTGCAGAGACTACTGTGTAACTTCCTCCCTTCTTTTCTTTCATTCATTTCATAAACATTTATTAAGTACCTATCAAGTATATGGCAACCTGCCATGGTTACATACAGCAGCGAAAACTATGAGTACCTTCAGAGACAAATCCTCACATTCCTGAGAACGCTCTCCCAGGAAGACAGCACAGAGCCTGAGTTCCAGGCCAGAGTGATGAAGGCAGTAGCCTATTCACTGAGGAGATCCCACACTGAGTGTCTCAAAGGCTTTCAGTGTTTAGTGTCTTTCATTTAAAACAAATCTTTTGGTGGTGCAGTGCAGCATGTGGGATCTTATTCCCTGACCAGTGATCGAACCCGCACCCCTCTCTGCACTGGAAGTTCGGAAGCTCAGCTTGACCGCCTGGGAAGTCCCAGTGTCTTTCCATCTTTCCATTTTTATTTAAATTCTGAAAGAAACCATACACACTTACTTTTACAATTTAAAAACTTTTAAGATATTTTTCAACCTTTTTCTTTTTTTAATTTTTTTAAATTGAAGGATAATTGCTTTTCAGAATATTGCTGCTTTCTGTCAAACCTCAACATGAATCAGCCATAGGTATACATATATCGCCTCCCTTTTGAACCTCCCTCCCATCTCCTTCCCCATTCCACCCCTCTAGGTTGATACAGAGCCCTTGTTTGAGTTTCCTGAGCCATACAGCAAATTCCCATTTGCTAGCTATTTTACATACGGTAATATAAATTTCCATGTTACTCTTTCCTCAACCTGTTTCTTATTTGAAAGCTGACAGTATTGAAATAAGAAAAGCAATAAAGATTTTTCCTGTTCTGTTTGCTCAAACTTCGTCAATACTGTACATTT
Source organism: Giraffa tippelskirchi (assembly GCF_054371585.1). Lineage (NCBI taxonomy): Eukaryota > Metazoa > Chordata > Mammalia > Artiodactyla > Giraffidae > Giraffa > Giraffa tippelskirchi. The sequence goes on from NC_137283.1 coordinate 126,113,993, forward strand.
CTGAAGCAACAGTGAATATGTTTATTTATTTATTTTTGGCTGTGCCGGGTCTTTGTTGTCTTTGTTGTTGCATGCAGGCTTTCTCTAGTTTCAGGGAGCAGGGGCTACTCTGCCATTAGGCATGAGGGCTCAGTAGTTGTGGCACACGGGTTTAGTTGCTCTGAGGCATGTGGGATCTTCCCGGATGAGGGATCGAACCCTCACCCCCCACATTGGCAGGCAGATTCTTAACCACTGGACCACCAGGGAAATTTCAGGACAGGGAATTTGAATCTCTTAAACCTTTATATGACTCTTATCTACCTTTGGGTGGAGCATAACTGAGGATTTGACTTTTGATTTTTTTGATAGTTTTTTTTTTCCTCAAGAAAGGTCTAATTCTCAAATGTTCTATTGAGAATAGTGCTCCAATCTACTGCTGGTGTTCTATAAACCCCCCTTGCAGGATCTCTCATTTGAGGGAAGGGAGAGGACCCTCAGGTATCTTGCTTTTTCTTGGTCTCAGGCAAAGAAGGGCTTTTGGCTTAGGAATTGTCCTGCCTGAATCCCTGGGTCCCCAGGGCACACACACTCAGCAACCCAGCCCAAAGGATGTCCTACTTGTCTGGGCTGACCTTGGACTGGCTTCTGGACTTGTAGATCCTTCTGCAGTTTGAATCAGGCCAGCTCAACAGTTCCTCAGGCTGGTGATTTGTCCTGGGATAACTGGAAGTCTTAAACCCACTCTGTAAGAGCCTTCCTCCCAGGTACAGAGGAAGATGTGGATTAAACAGGGTGAATGAAACTAGACTAGGAAAATTGCCCCTAAATAATTTCCTCTGATAAGAGCAAATAGAACCTGCTTGTGCTGGGTATACTTCTTGCCCTCACCCCACGACTGGAACCCACGCTCTGCCCTCCCTACCCTATCTCTGTGTCCTGGACTAGGTTCCAGGCTCTCCAGCCCTCTAGTATCCAGTTGGTTTTGGCCAATGGAAAGCTCTTGCAGGAGATTGGAGAATGGAACGGGAGAGAGGTCAGGGTACTCCTTCCCACTGCTGTCCCCTTAACACAATGTGACTCCGGCAGTGGCTGCTTTCTCATCAGCTATAACTCCTGTTTGGGGCCCCTTGTCCAGGACTTTTCTTTTACATCTACTAGTTTAGGGGTGATAATCTCTTCTCACTGTTACTAATCCCTGTGTGGATTCCTCAAGTCTGTCCACATCCTAGTAAATTGTCCCTTTTAATTTAAAAAGCATTTTAAATTAAAATATTTGCCTGTGCAGTCTATTTTTCTTCTGGGAAGGACTTTGACTAATACAGCCATACATGTTACACTGCTTCCACCTGGAAAATTCCAGGACCTTTCCCGATTAGAAGCAGCCACCTCCTGGAAAGTGTAGCTGCATCCACGTATAGTTACTACAAAATCCAGGACAGGAGTCTTCAATTGCTAGACTGGGATTTCTTCCAGGGCAGGAACACTGTGCTGAGCCTGCATGGAGGCCCTCACCCTCACCGCTGAGCCCAGGTCCCTAGCATAGAGTAGGTTCTCCATCCGAATTCCCTACAGAGGCAGCACCCTGAGGCCCTCAGAGCCTCCAGCCTCAGCTCTCTCCTCCTCTTCTCTCTCACACCACCTGCTGAGCTGCTGGCACCTGTGGGATCTGGGTCACCCTGCTGGCCAGCTGGTTTCCTTCTCGTTGTGCTTGACAGAAGGAAGTTCACCCACGTGATTTTTTGCAGTATCCAGAAAGGGCGGGTACAGTTTGTCCTGTGGTGAAAAGCTTGTGGAGGAATGCAGGTTTTAGTCTCACCCCCACACTGCTGCTTTCCTATGCGAGAATTGTCTCCCCTCGCCACTTACCCCTTCTCTCTCCCCACTCAAAAAAAACCCTGAAACATTTTATTTTGGGATTTGGGATTACAGCCTATGCAACAATGAGATAGGAGGAGGTGGCTATGAAGAGCCTCTTAGTGTATCATACACCTGAGACCTTCCCCCAAACGCTGCAGAGGAATTATTCAGGCTAGTCAGCCACGAGGCATGTTATTTTTTCAGAAATGTTTATAGCTGGGTAGGCCTGCTTAGTGACTACAGTAGGTAGGTTTTCTCAGCGGGAAGCACTTTGAACCGCAAATGCGCACTAAAACGCAATTGCCATGGAGACAGCGCCGCCTCTGCGGTGCATTTCTCCCGAGTTTTCTTCTTGGGGCGCTTCAGCATCCGCGGGGTGTTCTAGGCATGCGGCTCTGAGAGGTGTCTCGGGCGCAGCAGCGTTGTGCGGGGGGAGCTCTCTTGGGACTGGAACCCTCGCCCAGGAGTGAAGACGGGAGAAGGCCGCCCAACGTGGGGTGTGTGTGTGTCGAGGTGGGCGGGGAGAGGTCCTCCCGCTATGCGGGCCGCCAGCTCCCCCGCCTGTGCGTGGACCACGTGCAGGAGGGGCGCTTGGGGGCCCCGGGCGCGCAGCCGCGGTGGGTGACTGCGCCGGGTCCCGGGGCCCCAAGTACCCGGCGTGTGTGTGCGCGCTTCTGGCGGGTGGAGGGCCCCGCGCAGCCCTGCTCCCCCTTCAGTGTGTGTGCGCGCGGCCTCGGCCTAGCGCCCCACGATCGGTGCCCGCACCCGGGAAAGCACGCTCGCGCCCATGCGGGGTATGTGTGTGTGTGAGTGTGTGTGAGTGTGTGACTGTGTGTCAGGTGACTTGGGTCACGCAGTCTCTCTCTCCCTCCTCGGGGGAGGAACTGCCGCGCTCCGGCTGACTCCTCCGCCGGCGGGCGGGAGAGCGGGCGGGGCGAGGCGGGGCGGGGCAGGGGGCTCCGGGCGCGCTGGGAACCGCGGGACCCAGACCTGGACGCCGACCGCCGCGGGGGGAAGCGCGGTCCCCGCCTCCGCCCACGGACCTCGGGACAAAACCTCAATTTAGAAATAGGTTGGGAGCCGCAGGCCAGGAGGTTTGGCCGACCCCCCCACCCACCAGGGACCCCCGTCGTCCCCGGGACGGCCGGCTGTGGGCGCGATGAGCCAGGTGCTGGGGAAGCCGCAGCCGGAGGAGGAGGAGGACGACGAGGAGGAGGAGGATGAGCTGGTGGGGCTAGCGGACTACGGCGACGGGCCCGACTCCTCGGACGCCGAGCCGGACAGCGGGGCGGAGGAGGGAGGTGAGCGTCGGGTTCCCGGTTCGGCCCCCCGCCCGGAGGACCTCGGCCGGCACCCCCTCCTGGCCGGGCGCGCGGGCCGCGGACTTGGAAGGGATCCAGGAAAGCGGAGTTTCGGGGTTGGGGCTGGCAGGGGCGCTGGAGGAGCTATCGCGAGCTGCAAAATGGGGGAGCCCGGGTGCAGGCAGCGGCTGGGGGACCGGGATCGGTGGAGAGGGCAAAGAGGAGGCGTTTGGACTGTAGGAACGCGCGCTCTCGGGCAGTTCCGAGCTCTCCATAGGGTCTGGGGGTTGGGGAGGGGAGGGACCGCCCGGCGCGCCTGGGACCTCTCCCTGAGTGCTGCTATCGAAGCCGGGGTCAGATGTCAAGGCTAAAAAAGGCAGCCGGCGGCAGCGTGACTGGCAGGTCGTCGGCAGCTGCGGGTGTCAGTCTTGCCCCGTGTCGCCGCGGGAGGGGCCCAGGGGCTGGCGTGGCGGCACCGGTGGAGCGGCTGGGAGATGCGCCCAGGTGATAAGGGAGTCGCCGAGTGGCCGCAGGTATCCGGAGATCCAGGCAAATACGGCTGTTAGGACACCTTGTCTCTGCTAGGTGTCACCACCTGGGCATGGCAGCGCCTGCCCTGGAGTGAGCGCGGGGCGGGGGAATACAGGGCCACTTAGAAGCAAACTCTTGTTTCCTTTTCAAAAAGCGGGATTTAGCAATTGGCCAGCCTGTGGGGGCTTCCTGCATTTTAATTCTTAAAGCCTAAGGAAGTTGAGAGCCTTTTAGGATTCCAGAAAGATTCATCTTTTTCGTTCCCGCCAAAGCGAGGAAAAAGTCCTTTATTGTAAGGTCATTTGGAAAGGTCAGTAGAATAAAGCTAGTAAACACAACATCTAGGTGAAACTGTCAGCTTCCTAAAGAAAGAACTTAAGAGTGTTCACTTTAAAGAAATTGTAGGAGGGATTAAATAGTACTTTCTCGACTTGATTTTGAAGAACCTTTATTGAAAATTCATTGAACTTATTTTAAATTCTCCATACAAACAAAGCCTTTCTGGGAGGTAGAAGGGCAGTTTTTTACTTACAGTAGGTGCTACTTTCAATGAATCAGAAAGGGAAGAAAGTTAGTCTTGAGCCTGATAGATGAGAAAGGAGCTTTCCAAGCCACGCTTTTTCAGGGTACCAGTCCCTAGAGACGTTTTGTGCTAATTCTTCAATTGCTTAAACTTCTGTGCGCACCTGTGCACCTCTCTCTTCTGCATTCCCCATAATTGGTCGCACAGTCTAGCAGGTGGCCACATTTTTATAGATAAAGGCTTTCCATCCTTTTGTTGGAGTCTCTAGGGCTACCTTTGGTAATTAAATTGTTCAGTCGCTTCATTATTATTCAAATTGCATTTGTCAGCTCCTCCCCTAGATTCTTAGGAGGCTCCGGAGGGATTCGGAATGGGAATGTGTTTGCAAGGTGTTGGAAAGGGTAGACACAGTAGGGTGCAATTGTGAGCCTCTGGAAAAAAAGGAAAAGAAATGAGACTATATTAGGGAAGAAAAACCCTGTAATTTGATATTGTCCTGGGGGCTGGAGACTGGGATCCGGGAAATGCTTGGGGCCTGTTTGTTTTTCCTGCAGTTCTTTAAAGGGGCACTTTGCATTTTTGATTTGGGGACTTGAAGTGAAATTAACACTTTAGCTGAGGGGAAGGAATTTCCTGAAGGAAGGGCTACCCCAGAGCCAGATGTAGGATGCGCCCCACTGCTCCTAACCCAAGGTAAACCCACTTGTAACTGATGCTTAATGTATCAGAATCTTCCCCTGTGAGTTCTTGGGATCAAACTGGAATCTTGCTATTAAAAGCACTGAGTATATTTTTGTGGTGAGAGGAGCACACATTCCTGAATGAAGCCTGGCCTCTCTCCACCTGATTCTGCTGTGGCTATGGTTTGTTCTCTGAAGATTTCCTCCATTATCTTGGGCTCCTGTTCTTTCCAAGTGTTGCTGGCTTGATTTGGGAGTTTAGGCCTGAATGCAGAATCTCTATCAGAACATTCGCTTTTTCAGTCAGCAGTTCTAGCAAGGACTGTCCCTGACAACTGTCATGCCAGCTGATATGGTCCCTGGGAGTCAGGATGGGGTTGGAGGCTGGGAGTCCTGACTTCTGCTCCTGTGGTCTTCCTTTCTTGAGGCATCAAGGTGCCACCAGATGGTCATTCCGATTTCTAATGAGCCCTGGGCCCTGTGTTGCCTTATAACCCTGTGTTATTTGGTATTTGGGGTAGATTTTATATTTACAAACTCAAGTAGTGGAAAATGGGGTTTGGAGAGGAGGACATATTTTCTCTGAGAAAAGATGAATATGATGCACTTTGAACCATGAGCAAAGCATCTCTCTAATGAATTCCAAACCTTCCTAATGGACTTGGTTTGGTGCCTGAGCTTCACAGTGACATGGGGCTTTTTCCATGAGGTTCAGAACTCTGCCCTGGTGTGTGGCATGCAGGTCTGACCAGCATTGCTATCTATGCAAAAGAAGATGATTGAAGGTGGGTTGTGTGATTTTTATTTGCCCGTGGTCTTACAAGGAACCCTCCATCTTATTTTTAAACTGAGTTGCCTCGTACATTTTACTACATTATGATAAGTTTTAAAATGTTAGTGTAGCTAAGGTGAGCCTTAAACTAAACTACTTTGGCTTACACTCCACATTTTATTCATGAGTAGCAGGAGTGTTCTTAGGTACTTTAGTTCTGTTAAGGATCGATTTGGCCACTTCCGAACACCCCCCCCTTTCAGGGTCGTTAATTAGAGATAAGATGAGTCTCACCTTCAACCCCCATGCTCCAGATAAAACTCCAGAGGGAGGCTGCAATAACTAAACCGTTAAAAACAATTGCACCAAAAATAATGGTTATTTTATTTTTTATTTATTTTTAGACACATGGACTTTAAGTCTTTAGTAAATTACAGTGCTTTAAAAACTATAATTATAAGGAAAGCAATTAAATGCTCATATTTAATCCAAAAGTGAAATTATTCTTTCCCAAAGTCTCTCGCAATTTTTAAGGAAAATTTGGCTAAGACGACTGCTCACCCACAGTGCAGCTAAGTGTGGTCTTGTTTCCATAGCAGCCTGTGTACTCTCTCAGGGTCTGAGGAAGTGACAGTTTAGGTGGTTACAGGAGACACAGAAATCCAGGGTCAGCAGGTGGTGATACTTCTCTGATGGTTATAAAAGTGGTGAATCTGGCAATTCTACTAATCATTAGTCAGCGTTTTTTTCTTAAAATAATATTTAAAATTATTAGTGAGTTATCTCTTTTCATTGTTTCTTGAGAGTAAGTAGAATTGTTCTTCTGATCCTGAATCCGTGGGTCAGAGATGCCAGGGGACTTTTTTGCAGCCACAAGGCTAGAACTGAGAGAGATTTAGGAGAGGGTCAGGTTCATGGAAATATAAGTCCTTTCTCTTGTCCGTAACAACTTAGGTTGACTACAACCCTGGCTATAGCTAATCTCTTCTGGTTCTGAAATACAGAGATATATAAGAGTTGGAAGAGGTGGAAGCCTCGAATAATTGAAAATGATGTGACCAAGGTCACACCTTAGGCCCAGAGCTTATTCAAATACACATAGTCAGAAAGCATATTTTTATATCAGATATTTGTGAACGTGTCTCAGTGATTCCTGGTGTCATAGAATCTTGGTCCTCTACTTTTACCAGAAATCTCTCCCATTTTAATATTAAAACAGATATGGGGTAGTCTAATGGGAAAAATATGCAATAACAGTGAATTCTGGAGTTCTGGATAAGGGATGTGGCTCAGAGTTTGAAGGGTTATCTTTTTCTGTCTGGGGTGCCGTGGCTCAGAGTTCACTCAGCTTTATTCAGTCTCACAACTCCCATCCTATAATTTCACTTCCACGGTCACTTCTGCCCTGCTCATTTTTCTTTCTTCTTCTCTACCTCTTTTATTCATGTATTCCTTACCTTTTTTTTTTTTTTTAAAGGCAACTCTTGGGACTTTCTGACAGTCCAAAAGTTAAGACTCCATGCTTCCAACGCTGGGGATGTGGGTTTGATCCCTGGTTGGGAAACTAAGATTCAACATGCCACAAAGTGCTACAAAAAAAGTTTTTTTAAAGAAATTTTAAAAAATTTAAAAAGGCAACTTTTAAATTCTCAAAGAAGGCTTTAAAGCTCTTCTGTGACAGTGGCTTTCCCTGGTTCCGCTGTGACATGCAAGACAAATAGGGTTTTTCACTTTTGGCCTAAAGCGCCCAGATTGCTGGTGGACTTTCTCCTCTTGAGGACCTCTGGGGAAGACTCCAGCTCTGTTTCTCCGTGTGTGAAATAAACTCGATAACTCTCAGAGTGATAGTTTGGAGGAAAAAATGAAAAGCTCACAAGAATACTTTTCCCTTCTTGCAGAAGCATGGGTAGGTCAGAACACATTAGAGATATTTTGTTTGTATTTTTATTTTGGATGTGTCACATGGCTTTCGGGATCTTAGTTCCCCCTCCAGGGATTGAACCTGGGCCATGGCAGTGAAAGCACAGAGAGTCCTAACCACTGAAGCGTCAGGGAATTCCCAGAAATGTTATTGAATACATATGTAAAGGAAATATTCGTATATGGAATCATGTTTTTTAGTCACCTGCCAGTGTGATGTGAGAGGATTTGAGAAAGATTTGATCTTCACATATAAATAAAAATCACCTTCAAAACCCTTTCTGCCTTTGAAAATATGTGTTCTGATTGCATTTAGTTTTCCTTACGAAGTAGTCAGTTGATAAGACAGAGAGTAAATCTTCCATCATTTTTTGCATATTCTCTTATTAAAATACTATTCGTATATTTAATTCCTACTTGGGTTGGAATTTTACTGGACTTCCGGGTCTTGAATGTGTAAATAGTTCCATTGATCAGAAATATAAAGGACTACAGATAATGATGCAAATAGAAATAATCCCAAGGCCTCTTCATAAAACCATAAATGTGTATCAGTAGAACCTTAAGCCCTTGTGGACCCCACAGAATACTAATAGCAAAGACATTCTAACTTTTCTTCAAGGGTGAATGAGCCTCTCACTGGTCACATTACACAAAAGACCCTTTCCTTACCTAGGCTTGGGCTGGGGGAGAAAGAAAAAAAGAACAATGGGTGTGTGGGTGGGTGTGAGTACACTCTGACAGAAACTGATAGATGAGATAAAGGCTTGTGGGCTCTGATACATGTATGGGCATTTACACAGCTAGTAAGTGGGCAAGCTTGGATTTGAACCCCAGTCTGGCACTAACGGGCTTCCCTGATGGCTCAGTGGTAAAGAATCTGCCTGCAATGCAGGAGACCCAGGTTCGATCTCCAGGTCGGAAAGATCCCCTGGAGAAAGGAATGACAACCCACTCCAGTATTCTTTCCACAGAATCCCATGGACAGAAGAGCCTGGTCGGCTACAGTCCATGGGGTCACAAGGAGTCAGAGACGAGTGAGCAACTAACTCTACTCCACTCTGGCACTAACACGGTACTTTTTCAACCATTCCATTTGCTACCACATTATCCTAATCCTTTCGTTAAATCTTTGTTTTATTTTCCAGTTTTGGGTCTGTTCAAAGGTGTCACCTCTTGGAGAATTTTCAATAATAATAATAGCTCTTAGTTGTCAGATACATCAGAATTTAGGAAATGCGTTTCATACAATGCCTTGTCCTCCCCAGAAAGTCAGGGTCAACCCTGCCAGAACCTCAGTTCCCATTTTCCTGATTTCTGGTCCCTTCTTTGTTGTGAACATTCCCAGCCCACAGGATCAGTCAGATGTGGCCCCCCGCACAGCCCAGTCCCCAAGTCCCTGATCCATCTTTGTCCCTTCTGTAGTGTTTGACAGGGCTCTGCCACTTCAGGGTTAAGTCATTAACCTGAAGGTGTTCAAGGCTGACAAGGCCCAGTTAGATAACTCCTCCCTATAATGCTACCCCTTCAGTGACTAAGTTTCCCTGGGATCCCTAGCAGTCTAGTTATAAAGCTCTGTCTGCTGTTTGTGAAATCGGGTATCAGGACCCAGTGGAAGATAGATAGGTATGTTCAGTGCCCCTGACCACAGTGGATAAGCTTTACTTGGGCATAAAACTCACCCTCTTGATACCTAAGTGCTGGGCTGGGCCAAAATCAGATGTGGAGTTTCTTCTTAAAGTTTCAGTTCACGTTCTGCTCACTCACCACACAGCATGCAAGATCTTAGTTCTGCAACAAGACCCCAGTGGACGCATGGAGTCTTAAGCACTGGACCACCAGGGAAGTCCCATCAATCACTTTCATTTCATCATCCCAACCAGTGAATGCCTATTGAGTGTTTATTATGGTAAACACTGAGGGCTTAGTTTTCACATCTGACAAAGGATGCGCGTTATCAATTTGAGGATTAGAGATGACACTGTGTGCTTTTAGGTGGTCCGTAAATGGTAACTCTTGGTGATAAGAGGTTGCAACAGGTTGGTTTGAGCCATTTCACTGTAAACAAGGCTCAAACTTTTCCAATGTGCCGTCACCCTCAGCTAAGAAGATCAGGGGAAAAAATGGACCAACAAAGCGTGGACCGTCTCAGCAACCTGCATTACCACTTCAAACCTTCCTGCACCTTCACAGTTGTATTGCCTTCTGGGGCCCCAGTCTTGTCCTCATCTGAGCCATAGGCCAATAGACACCCTGGACTCAATGACCTCAGATCCCTCTTCAGCCTCTTTGCCTTTACAACTTGGTGAGTGGGCCCTTGTTCACTTGATCTTCCAGATTGGAAACCTGGTATTTCTTTCTCCCTTGTCCCCTGTGTTCAGAGGATCACTGAGTAGTATTGAGTGAATTTAAGCTTCTCATGGATCCATTCCTTCTGCCCATTTCCAAATTCTTCTCATTTGTGTTTCTAGAACAACCTCCTCCTCATTGTCAGGGAGGAAAAACTCTTAGGTTCTGAGTTAGAGTCCTGCAAATTAAGCTGACAAAAGATATGAACAGGAGAAAAATAGGTTTAGTTAAGTACTGATGCATGTGAGTTCACAAAAAATTCAACTCAAGGAGGCAGTTAGAATTTGGGACTTATATACCATCTTAGGAGAGGAGGAGGAGGGGTGGAGGGACACTTCTGAGAGAAAAAAGTGACTTCAAAGGGGATGAGGGTCAGGGGTTTGGTGACATTGTTTGGGTGTAGCTGACTTCTTTTTGTCTCAGTCTCCAAAAAAAGAAGATGAGAGTTGCTCCTGGGGAGAAGATTTTTGACGATTGAGTTCTTTGGGGGAGGATCTGCTTTGCTCAAAAAAGGGATTTCAAGAACTCCAGTGACTTTAGCTCAAAATAGTCTTTTTTTTAAGCCATAGTGGCTTATTCTAGAATTCTTCACAGTCCCCACACTGACCCTCTTAAGTGGAGTGAGTCTCCGGAATGCCCTTCCTGATCATGGTGTGTGTGTGTGTGTGTGTGTTTGTCACTCACTTGTGTCCAATTCTGCGACTGCATGGACTGTAGTCCTCCAGGCTCCTCTGTCCATGGGATTCTCCAGACGAGAATACTGGAGTGGGTTGCCATTTCCTTCTCCAGGGGCTCTTCCCAACCCAAGGATCGAACCTGGGTCTCCTATGATACAGACCGACTCGTTACTGACCGAGTCACCAGGGAAGCCCCTGATCCTGTTAGTCTCTCCTTAAAAATCCTTAGTGGTTTCCTCATCACTTTCAGAGTAAAATCCAAAGTTCCCTGCATTTCATTCACGACTTAGCCTGTTAACCTCTCTATCAACTAATTTATTCAATGGTATTTATTGGGCTCACACCACGTGCTACCAAATTTTTTGCCTGTGTATGTGTAAGACAATAAACAAAACAAACAAGACAAACATATAAAGTAAAAAGTTAATTTTGTATAGTGAAGTACCATGAAAAAGACACAGGGCTATTAGGAAGTGATGGGGCCCAGAGAGCCAAGAGGAGGTGAAATTGCCCCTGGGCTGGGTGGGAGAGCCGGGGAGGCCTGGGGAAAGCCAACCAAGTGGAGGGAGGAGCGAGTGGGGGCCCGAAGGTGAGGAAGCAGAAGGCCAGTGTGCCTGTGGGACAGGGAACTGGCAGGGAGGGCGAGCCAGGAATGGGATGAGAGGGCAGCAGGGAGGGTGAGCCAGGAATGGGATGAGAGGGCAGCCCACCTAGGGCCTTTTAGGGAAAGAAGGCATCTGGATTTTATTCTGAGTTCTAGGGGAGGCCTCTGGAGAGTGGGCAGGCTTGTTCCTTATACTCCAGGAAGTCTAGATTTTTTCCTGGCACAACCTTTCCCTCATTCATCTCTTTTATGCCTCCTCGCCTAGAAGACTCAGATGTGATTTCTCCAGGGAGCCTTCTTGCTGAACCCATAACACCTAGATAGCAGTGCATTGTAAAGCTGTCAGGTTTTCTTGTCTATTTTCCTCTCTGATCACTAAGAAATGAAGCTTTTCTTTGTGTCTGTAGCCCCTGGCTCAGCCCTGTCGAACTTGGCAGACGTTCAGGGAACCTTTATGAAACGGGAACAAACTGCCCTCTTGTAAATTTCACCTCACTCTGGCAACTTCCTGCAAACCCCCAGGGACACTTTTAAAGAGCCCTTTCTGGGGTCCCAGCTCTAGTCCCAGATTTTTTCTGTAGTTCCTTAAAATACATAAGGAAATACATAATGGCCCTCTCATTGCTCTTTTCAAAGCAGCTCTCCTTAATTCTCTTTAACGGATCACTTTCCTCAGGTGATTCTTATCAAACTTGAGCAAGTGGGTGAAGCTCAGGGAAATGTGATGAGGGGTGGAGGGCAGCCCTCTGCACGAGACCTACGGGTGTTTCCTTTGCTGATGGGAGCTCCTGACTACCAGTCCCAGGGTGGAACGAGATCCTCTTGAGAAACCCCATAGAATTTCAGAAGCAGGGATATTTGAGAGAGTGGGGGAGGATTAGAAGGAAGATTTTTGCCAGCAGGCTTTTCTTTTTTTTGGCGGAGCCATGCAGCATGCAGGATCTTAGTTCCCTAAGCAGGGATCAAACTCGTTCACCCTGCAGTGAAAATGTGGAGTCTTAACTACTGGACCACCAAGGTAGTCTCATCAGCAGAATTTTCTGATGTAAGAAACCTCCCCTGATCAACAGCAGTGGCAAACAAAACTTTTTTGACCGTGGGTCCACAATAAAAAAATGCATTTATATTGTGAAACAGCACCCACTACGTATAAGTAAATTTAAAAGTTTCCCTAGCAGCATTTACTCTTGTCATGCGTAACACACTCTGGTATTTTCTCGTCTTATTTTGTCTTCGTTGCAGTTTTAGTTGAATGCCAGCTGACTGGGGGCTAAGGCCCTGGATGAGGGTGCTAGTACATACCAGTCCTGTGACCTTGGGCTGGTTCATTGCCCCAAGTTCCTCAAGGGTAGAACAGACTTGTTCTTCCTCATTGGGTGGGTAAAGTTTGTAGACATGTCTAGCGAGGTCCCTGGCACACAGTGTATTACTGTACATGCCAATTAAATATGGGCTTCCAAGGTGGCTCAGTGAGAAAGAATCCACCTGCCAATGCCAGAGACTTGGGTTCGATCCCCGGATCGGGAAGGTCCTCTGCAGTGTGTGTGTGCTCAGTCGTGTCCAGCTCTTTGCGACCCCAGGGACTGTAGCCCGCCAGACTCCTTTGACCATGGCATTTTCCAGGCAAGAATACTTGGGGTGGGTTGCCATTTCCTCCTCCAGGGGATCTTCCTGACCCAGGGATTGAACCCATCTCATGTGTCTCCTGCATTGGCGCCACCTGGAAAGCCTACCCTTGAGTAGGAAATGGCAACCCACTCCAGTGTTCTTGCCTGGGAAATCCCATGGACAGAGGAGCCTGGTGGGGTACAGTCCCTGGGGTCACAAAGAGCTGGACACGACTTAAGCAACTAAACAACAATAGTTTAATATGATAAAGTGAATCTGCATGGGGGTCAGTGTAGGGGTCTCTACAGAGTTGATGGTGTTCTTGCTGATCTGACTCACCATTTCCCAGCTGTTTATAGTTGGCGGTGCATGCTTGAATTTGGCCAGGAAAGGGAAATACTTCCAGCTGTGTGTGTATATTATAACCATATGTATATTTCACTTCCCAGCCACTCGATGTATGTAAACACACATACACATTCCCTCCCCTTTCCATAATGGTCTCCATCACCTCCACACTCTCCCAGGAGGAAGAGAGCCAACCTGCAGGGCAGCTCTGTCAGTGATCATGCCATAGAGTCTTGCAGACTCTGCTGAAGAGAAGTTAAAATCTGCACCCACATCCAGCAGTGTAAACTGAGAAGAGATGAAGACATTTATAAGCACTGAAATATTTTTGTGGTTGTGCATAATTTAATGTGATGCACCTGTTTTATATTTTGAGAAGCTTATTCTTCTATTTTAAAAAATTGATATGCAACTGTGCTTTCCTAACAAGAACCATACTCTTCTGTTACTTTTTGTCTACCTCTCTCTCACCAATCTCCCCTGTCTGCCTTGTCTGGAATTTTAGTTCCCAATTTTTTATTCCAAAATTTAAAATCAATACTTATTTTAAATTAATAGGTTTCAATAAAATTTGTCTTCCATTGCTTATTGCATTTCACTATATTTGAGTGTATTTTCTTTCAGGAGTGTATCCTTGAGTAATTCTTTCAAAGAGATTAAGTAGGCAGTAAGCTTTCAAGAGTCCTTCGATGTCTGAAAATGTCTTTTTTTTTTGGCTGCACCATGATCCTTGCAGGATCTTAATTCCCAATTCAGGGATTGAACCCTGGGCCTCCCAGCAGTGGAAACTTGCAGTCTTTACTACTGGACTGCCAGGGAATTCCTGGAAAACATCTTTGTTGCACTCCTACATTTGAGACATAGTATGACTGGGTATATAAATCTGGGGTGAAAGATATTTTCCTAGTCCTTGACATATGATACTCTCCTGTTCTCTTTCTTCATTCGTGTTGTTAAGAAGTCTGATGTCTTGATGATTCCTTTGTAGCTAATAGTTTTCCTCTTTTCATAGTTTTAAGTTTTATTATTATCCTTGATGTTTTGAATTTTACTATAATTATTCTTGGTGTGGGGATGTTTTTGTTTAAATTTCTCCTTTTTGTGGGCATGTTCATTTTAACTGGAAAAGGATTATCTATTTAATTTAGTATTGCTTTCCCCCATATTCTGTAATTTTTCTTTTTGGAACTTGTTTGAAAAATAATGGGACTTGCGAATTTTATTCTTGATGTCACTTTTACCTTTACTTCATCCTTTCCATTGTTTTGTCTCTTTGTACTGTGTTCTGAGAGACTTTGACTTTCTAGTCACTAATGCCATGTTCATCTGCTTTATTCTGCTTTTCAATTCATATATCCTCCCCTCCTGCCAATTACGTTTCTATTTCTGAGATCCATTAAGACCCTTTTCCATAACTGTTCTTTTTCTGAACTGTCTTGTTTCGTGAATACCACATTTCCATCTTTGTCTGTATTCTGCATTTTTCTTTCTTTTTTTTTAAACTCTGAAAAAGAAACAACTTTATTGAGGTATAATTTAGGTTCCATATTTAAATTGTACAGTTCAATGACCTTTTAAGAAAAGTTTATTTTTAAATGTACAACAGGCTCCAAGACAACACTTCATTCTAGATATGAGTGGCAATAGATGTTATGGCAGGGAACCCAGATGCTTAAACAGGAATGGAATTGAGGATCACTTCAATGACCTTCCCAATCTGTTGTTTTCCTCTATTTGTTTGCACTGATCGCTGAGGAAGGCTTTCTTATCTCTCCTTGCTATTCTTTGGAACTCTGCATTCAGATGAGAATATCTTTCCTTTTCTCCTTTGCTTTTCGCTTCTCTTCTCTTCCCAGCTATCTGTAAGGCCTCCTCAGACAGCCATTTTGCTTTTTTGCATTTCTTTTCCATGGGGATTTTCTTGATCCCTGTCTCCTGTACAATGTCACGAACCTCTGTCCATAGTTCATCAGGCATTCTGTCTATCAGGTCTAGTCCCTTAAATCTATTTGTCACTTCCACTGTATACTCATAAGGGATTTGATCTAGGTCATACCTGAATGGTCTAGTGGTTTTCCCTACTTTCTTCAATTTAAGTCTGAATTTGGCAATAAGCAGTTCATGATCTGAGCCACAGTCTGCTCCCGGTCTTGTTTTTGCTGACGGTATAGAGCTTCTCCATCTTTGGCTGCAAAGAATATAATCAATCTGATTTCGGTGTTGACCATCTGGTGATGTCCACTTGTAGAGTCTTCTTGTGTTGTTGGAATAGGGTGTTTGCTATTACCAGTGCGTTCTCGTGGCAAAACTCTATTAGCCTTTGCCCTGCTTCATTCTGTACTCCAAGGCCAAACCTGCCTGTTACGCCAGGTGTTTCTTGACTTCCTACTTTTGCATTCCAGTCTCCTATAATGAAAAGGACATCTTTTTTGGGTGTTAGTTCTAGAAGGTCTTGTAGGTCTTCATAGAATCGTTCAACTTCAGCTTCTTCAGCATTACTGGTCGGGGCATAGACTTGGATTACCGTGATATTGAATGGTTTGCCTTGGAAGCGAACAGAGATCATTCTGTCGTTTTTGAGATTGCATCCAAGTACTGCATTTCGGACTCTTTTGTTGACTATGCCAAAGCCTTTGACTGTGTGGATCACAATAAACTGTGTGGATCACAATAAACTGTGGAAAATTCTGAAAGAGATGGGAATACCAGACCATCTGACCTGTCTCTTGAGAAACCTGTATGCAGGTCAGGAAGCAACAGTTAGAACTGGACATGGAACAACAGACTGGTTCCAAATAGGAAAAGGAGTACATCAAGGCTGTATATTGTCACCCTGCTTATTTAACTTATATGCAGAGTACATCATGAGAAACGCTGGGCTGGAAGAAACACAGGCTGGAATCAAGATTGCTGGGAGAAATATCAATAACCTCAGATATGCGGATGACACCACCCTTATGGCAGAAAGTGAAGAAGAACTAAAGAGCCTCTTGATGAAGGTGAAGGAGGAGAGTGAAAAAGTTGGCTTAAGGCTCAACGTTCAGAAAACTAAGATCATGGCATCTGGTCCCATCACTCCATGGGAAATAGATGGGGAAACAGTGGAAACAGTGTCAGACTTTACTTTTTTGGGCTCGAGAATCACTGCTGATGGTGACTGCAGCCATGAAATTAAAAGATGCTTACTACTTGGAAGGAAGGTTATGGCCAACCTAGATAGCATGTTTAAAAGCAGAGACATTACTTTGCCAACAAAAGTCCGTCTAGTCAAGACTATGGTTTTTCCAGTGGTCATGTATGGATGTGAGAGTTGGACGGTGAAGAAAGCTGAGTGCCGCAGAATTGATGCTTTTGAACTGTGGTGTTGGAGAAGACTCTTGAGAGTTTCTTGGACTGCAAGGAGATCCAATCAATCCATCCTAAAAGAGATCAATCCTGGGTGTTCATTGGAAGGTCTGATGTTGAAGCTGAAGCTCCAATACTTTGGCCACCTCATGCGAAGGGTTGACTCATTGGAAAAGACCCTAATGCTGGGTAGGATTGGGGGCGGGAGGAGAAGGGGACGACAGAGGATGAGATGGTTGGATGGCATCACCGACTCGATGAACATGGGTTTGGGTAGACTCCGGGAGTTGGTGATGGACAGAGAGGCCTGGCGTGCTGCAATTCATGGGGTCGCAGAGAGTCGGACACGACTGAGCGACTGAACTGAACTGAACTGAACTCAATAACCTTCATTAAACTTACCTAGTTGTGCAACCATCACCACAGTCAAGTTTTGTAACATTTTTATCTCCCCAATAAGATTCCTCTTACTAATTAACAGTTAGTGATGATTCCCATTCTTACCCCTATGGTCAGTAGCTCAGTCATATCCTATTTGTGACCACATGGATTCCTCTGACTATGGAATTTTCTAGGCAAGAATACTGGAGTAGGTTGCCATTTGCTTCTCCATGCATTTTTCTTAAAGTGTTGGTTTCTTTTCTTGATCTTTCACTGGGTTTCATACTTGGTCTTTTATTTTTGTCAGTCATGAAGCTGTTTTTTTTTAAAAAGTTGGAATATATTTCACATATCATAATATTTGCCTTTTCAACTATATAGATCAGTGGTTTTAATATATTCACAAAGGAATGCAAACATCACTGCTATTTAATTCCAGAACATTTCATCACCCCAAATAAAACACATAACCATTAATGGTCACTTCCCATTTCCCCCGCTCTCCAGCCCCTGGCAACCACGAAGTACCTTCTGTCTTTATGAATTTGTCTGTTGTGGACTTTTCATATAAACAGAATCAAACAATTTGTGACCTTTTGTGTCTTCTTTCATTTAGCATAATGTTTTCAACATTGATCATGTTGTGGCATGAATCAATACTTCATTCCTTTTTAATGGCTGAATAATATTCCATTATATGGGTATACCACATTTTGTTAATTCATATTTCAGCTGATGGCCATTGGATTGTTTCTACTTTTTGGCTGTTATGAGTAGTGCTGCTGTGAACACTCATGTACAGATTTTTGCTTGGACGTATGTAAGATCTTTACTTCTAGGAGTAGAATTGCTGGGTCATATGGTGACTCAGGGAGAAGGCAATGGCACCCCACTCCAGTACTCTTGCCTGGAAAATCCCATGGACGGAGGAGCCTGGTAGGCTACAGTCCATGGGGTCGCTAAGAGTCGGACACGACTGAGCGACTTCACTTTCACTTTTCCCTTTCATGCACTGGAGAAAG
Source organism: Giraffa tippelskirchi (assembly GCF_054371585.1). Lineage (NCBI taxonomy): Eukaryota > Metazoa > Chordata > Mammalia > Artiodactyla > Giraffidae > Giraffa > Giraffa tippelskirchi. The sequence continues at coordinate 126,131,893 of NC_137283.1, forward strand.
AAATGGCAACCCACTCCAGTATTCTTGCCTGGAGAATCCTAGGGACGGCGGAGCCTGGTGAGCTGCCTTCTGTGGGGTTGCACAGAGTCGGACACGACTGAAGCGACTTCGCATAGCATAGCATAGCATAGCATGGTGACTCAGTGTTTAAGCTTTTGCTGCTGCTGCTGCTAAGTCGCTTCAGTCGTGTCCGACTCTGTGCGAACCCATGCTTTTGAGGACCTGCCAAACTGTTTTTTCAAAGCACACTATTTTATGTTATCACCAGCAGTGTGTGAGAGTTCCCATTTCCTGACATTCTCACCAACACTTGTTATTGTCAATCCTTTTTAACCCATCCTAGTGGGGTATGATGTGGCATCTCATTTTTTTCATATGCATTGCCTTTATGACTAATGATGTTGAGCATCTTTTCATGTGTTTATTAGCCATATGTGTATCTTTGGAGAAATGTCTGTTTAAATCCTTTACACATTTTTATTGGATTATCTTTCTATTGTTGAATTGTAAGAGTTCTTTATATATTTTGGATACTAGACCCTTATCATATATATGATTTGCAAATGTTTTCTCCCACTCTGGATTGTCTTCAATTTTTTTGAAGCAACGAGGTTTTAAATTTTGATGAAGTCCAGAATTGTTTCTTTGAGGCATAATTCAAATAAACAGGCATCTCTTTAGCAAACACTGATGATCTGGGCAAAGAAGGACTTTACTCTGGAATGCTAAGATGAGTTCTTTCCCTGTATTGTCTGTTCCTGGAAACCTCTAGTCTTCACACTCTGAAGTTCCTGCTTGTGATGGGGAATTGCCTATGTTTTCTGGCCCTCTGAGATGGTGTGAGAGATGGTGATGCAGCATTTTTCAGGGTTTTTCACTTACTAAAAGCTGGCCCCTCGATGAGAGAGTGATGGAGTTAGCGCTTTCTGTTTTTGAAAAGGTGGTATTGTCTGTGGATCATAAATCGTGTGTAAGGCGGAAGTGAAACTCCTCTCACTAACCACTGTGACAGCCTCTCACCTTCCTTCTTGTTTTGTGGTTTTCCCAGTTCTGGACTTTAGCGACCCCTTCAGCACGGAGGTAAAGCCGAGGATCCTGCTCATGGGCCTAAGAAGGAGTGGCAAGTCATCCATCCAGAAAGTCGTCTTTCATAAAATGTCTCCCAACGAAACTCTGTTCTTGGAGAGCACAAACAAGATCTGCCGGGAGGATGTTTCCAACAGCTCCTTTGTTAATTTTCAGATTTGGGACTTCCCAGGACAGATTGACTTTTTCGACCCCACCTTTGACTATGAGATGATCTTTCGAGGGACAGGAGCACTGATATTTGTCATAGACTCCCAGGTAAGGCTCCATCTCGGTGTCTGGTGGGACTGCAATGCCCCTGCTCCCCTACGTTGACACAAGTTCCTTTGCGATTGTTTGGGTTTGGGTTTTAGGGTCAGGAATAGGCATTTCTACCAGACTAGCATTTCTCAGGAGAAGGCAATGGCATCCCACTCCAGTACTCTTGCCTGGAAAATCCCATGGATGGAAGAGCCTGGTAGGCTACAGTCCATGGGGTCGCTAAGAGTCGGATACGACTGAGCGACTTCACTTTCACTTTTCCCTTTCATGCACTGGAGAGGGAAATGGCAACCCACTCCAGTATTCTTGCCTGGAGAATCCCAGGGACGGCAGAGCCTGGTGGGCTGCCGTCTATGGGGTCGCACAGAGTCGGACACGACTAAAGTGACTTAGCAGCAGCATCTGCAGCATTTCTCAGTTGTGGCTGTCTGGCTTTGGAAAGGGGAAAAAAATCTCCCTTCACGCAACCCTGACCAACAAGTAGTGTTTGGGAACTGTGTGCCCTCAGCAAGCCTAAAGAGGACCTCACAGAGGGAGGGGACCACTGTGATAGCCACTGAAAGCAGCTGTGTGTCCCCTCTCTGGTACTCTTGGCAGATATCTCTAAAAGATCACAGGTTCTCTGCAACAAAAATACATGATTACCTACATTGCAAAGTGTTTACTATTTCCTGTAAAGATAAAGTTCTCTAAGAGTGAACATTTTTCTTCTGAATCAAATTATTACAGTTCCTACTAGTACACCGTTAAGGCAACATGACTGGTATGTATTTTAGAGGTAACTAAATACAAAATGTGAAATTTGAGATACATATATTTTTTTCTACTCAATCTGTATCTGCTTGACTAAAGGTTTAGCATCAATTCTATTTTTGGTTTCTGTTTGTATTGAAAAACCTTGTTCACATAAGGTGGATATGGGGTGATTTTTGCTCTAGCATTCACTCAGTTATTTAAATTGCTTCCAAGTTGTATCCCCTAGGTTACCTGATTTTCTGTCACACAAAAAATTATTTTTTGTGGTTTATCAGTAGACAATCCTGATTGTATTTTCATTTTAACTTTGCTCAAAGCAAAGAATTGGGAGCCACTTGGCTGGAGAAGAACCTTATCCCCCAGGCTTGAAAGTCACTCACTTTATTGGTATTCAGATCAGCCTTCTGAATGGTCTCTTTGGTACTCTGGGCCTTTGTCCTGTGAAGTGGGGGACAGGGCTGATGGTGTAAGGGCAGGAGGAGGGGGAAACATCAGGACTAAAAGTACATCTCAGGCAGGTCAGTCTTAGGAAAGAGCACAGGTAGCAGACTGGGACACTGACATTGATTTATTTCAAACTATTCCACGTGCAGTTACTCTTAGAAAGTGTCCCCAACGGTGGGCTAGCCAGAAGGCCCTCCTGAGGGCTCTCTTTTATAGCTGTAGGGGATTAAAAGGCAGGCAACAAGTCCTACAGGAATGCCCTAAGCCAATTCTAAGCCCAGGTCTCAATGTTTGCCTGAAATTGTGGACCTGCAAATGGACAGGTGGGGCTGAGCCTCTTGCGAGCCCAGTCGTGTTGGGGAGGAAGGGCTGTGAAGACCATCAGTAATAATGGTTCTGAGTCCATGCTTGCAAAACTTTTCTCGGACAAGACTACTCATGCCCGAGAGCATTGTAAACTCACTCATGGATCAAGGTGCCTGTTTAATATAATAATGAAATTTGCAACTCAGCCTTTTAGTTCCAAGTGACTGCACGGTGAACTTGTGGAGCTGTGGGAGCATGGCCGGATGGTTTGAGGTTCTTTTTCTCCTTTGTGTGTGGGGTAGTGGACTAGGGAGGCTGTCCATTCCAATATCTGATCCATGGACAGCCATGCCTTTCTTCCTGTGGGCCCATCCAGAGATGCATGCCTCTAGCACCTTCATTGGGTCCAGGTGCTGCTGGGAGCCACACTTTCCTGGCTGTCCTGCTCATCCTGACCTGTTTCCTGGCCCATCTGTGGTTTTGGCAGTATCCCCTTCTTCCTGTCTCAGGTTGGCCAGCACCATAAGTCAGGAAGCTTAAAGCGCAAGATGAACAGCCGGGCAGTGAACAAGCCACTCATTGGGAGAGGAGGCTCCAGGGCTGTCACGCTCCTCTTTTTCTTCTAAGCTCCCTTTTGTCCCTGAGTCTTGCAGCTGCTGCTTCTGTAGCTGTTGAACTGGGTAGCAGAACTAGTGGCCCTGCCCGTGGGTAAGTAGATTCCAGCCCTGACTCATCACTTCAGGACTGTGGCTCAGGAAGCACTTAACATCAATACCAGATTGTTTATACATACAGTTTACATTTATGGAATTTGAATTGCTTGTGCAACTCTGTCTCAGGTGTTGATAATACAGCTTTAATGTGACTAAAATAGGTACCCTTGCTGGTTTTTTCATTGTTTAGGGTGTTTTTATTGCCTCAAAGTAATCTCCCTTTTTTTGGTTTGTTTGATTGAAGTATAGTTGATTTACAATATTGTATTAGTTTCAGGTGATATATATTAAAGAATATATATGCATATATTCTTTTTCAGATTCTTTTCCTTATAGGTTATTATAAAATCTTGAGTATAGTTCCTTGTGCTATACAGTAGGTTCTTGTTGGTTATCTATTTTATATACAGTAGTGTGTATATGTTGGGCTTCCCAGGTGGCGCCTGCCAATGCAGGAGATGCAAGAGCCATCGGTTCGATCCCTGGGTTGAGAAGATACCCTGGAGTGGAAAATGGCAACCCACTCCAGTATTCTTGCCTGGGAAATCCCATGGACGGAGGAGCCTGGTGGGCCCCAGTCCATGGAGTCACAAAGAATCGGACAGGACTGAGTATACACACTAGACACACTAGTGTGTATATGTTAATCCCAAATTCCAAATTTATGCCTCTCCCTCCCACACTTGCCAATTTTTATTTTCTATTTTTTTTTTTTTGCCTGTTTTTTAAATTGCAGCTGTAATTTGGTTTTAATTTAACCTGAGCATGAAAAGTGGACTTTCAGTAGGGGTTGGTAAATGTGTTCTTTGTTTTGTTTCTTGGCTTGTTGGGTTTTGTTCGGGCCATAGGGCAACAAAAGGCATAAGAGTAAGAAATACATCTTTTTAAGTTACACTTTTTAAAAGGTAGGGAAAAGCATTGTTGAGAGTTGTCATTTACTAAAAATAAGGAATATTTAACTTCGTTAACAAAGCAGTTTCCGAGTCTGCCTAATAGACTTTTCTGTTGGAAGCAGACTGTAAAAATTCACATTTGTGGGAATCTTTACTTGATGTGATTGCAAAACACTAAACAAAACCGAACTTGAGGAAAGTGTCTCAGCAACTCTTGAAGGTCACTGCAGTACTCTAAGCAGTACTCTGTTTGTCTGACACCTCCTAGTTTTATTTTTTGCTTGTGAATTCCTCACAGTCACAGGATTGCCAGATAAATACATCACCAAGGAGAAAAATGTGTCCTCACATAATGTAAAATAAAAGAGAATGAAAGCATCAAGAGTGATTTCCCATGAACTGCCCAAGGGACACTGCCCGCCCCGGGCAGCCCACAGAATGTAGCACGTCTCCAGGGCCACCCTCGCCCCCCCACCCCAGGAGCCATTTCTTTTTTTTTTAAATAATTTTATTTACTTATTTGGCTGTGTTGTGTCTCCATTGCTGCTCGGGCTTTTCTCTAGTTGCAGAGATTGGGGTGGGAGGCTGCTCTCTAGTTGTGGTGTGATGGCTTCTCATTTCACTGGCTTCTCTTGTTGTAGAACACAGGCTCGAGAGTGCAGCCTCAGTAGTTGTGGTGCACTGGCTTAGTTGCTCTATGGCCTGTGGGATCTTCCCAGACCAGGGATTGAACCTGTGTCTCCTACACTGGCAGGTGGATTCTTTACCATTGAGCCACCAGGGGAGCACCCCCACCCTGTCCTGGGAGCCATTTCACAGGTGCTTGGGATCCAAACTAGAGTGTTGGCTTAACTCATATCCGTGATTGTGATTGTGACCTGCCTGTAATTCCTAGATCTAATTTGAGAATAGAAGCCAGACAAGGTGTTTTCCCTTTTTTTAAATTTGTTGTAGAAGATAATAAACACAATAGGAAAAAATCACTCACTGTCTCTGCTCTAGTAATCAAATATTTTCTTCTTTGTCATGTCATTTTTTAGCTCTTGTAGATCTGTACCACTTCATCAGTTTTCTGGTAATCAGACCATTTCATGTGCTTGGCAGGGAGGTTAGAGGAATGATTTCTAATCTTTTGAGATCATGATACACTCTTGACCTTGGCTTCTTCTGCTTACAGACACATGCCCTTAACTCCTCTCTTCAGTTAAAGACATAACCAATAACACTTGTTGAAGTGTAACTTACATACAGTGAATTGCACTCATTTTTTAACAAATATTTATTTGGCTGCATCAGGTCTTAGTTGCAGCATGTTGGATCTTGCGTTGTGTGTGGCACACAGACTCTCTATTTGTGGTGTGCAGCTCAGTAGTTGCAGCAGACTGGTTTAGTTGCTCCCACACATGTGGGATCTTAGTTCCCTGACCAGGGACTGAACCCATGTCCCCTACACCACAAGGCAGATTCTTAACCACTGGACCACCAGGAAGGTCCCAAATTACATTCATTTTAAGTGCACAGTTCAACCACTATGCACCTTCTAACCACCTTCTAACTTTGAGAGTGTTTCCACCACCCTGAAAGCTTCCTTTGTGTCCTTTCTCAGATGTACCCCCTGCCCAGGTTCCAGCCTCAGGCTGATGTGATGTGCTTTCTGTCTCTATAGAATAGTTTGCCTTGTCTAGAATTTCTGTATGTGGAATTGTATAATCATGACTTTGTTTTTTATTTAAGATATTATAATGTGTTAAGAAAGTGCCCCAAATTATTAAACTAGAATTTCTCCCAAATGCTTAGCCCAGCATCCAATCCCTTGAGGAGGAAATGGCAGTCCACTCCAGTATTCTTGCCTGGAGAATCCCATGGACAGAGGAGCCTGACGGGCTACAGTCCATGGGGTCACCAGAGTCGGACGTGACTAAACCACGCCACAGTGTCCAATGTTTGTTTTTCATTTTAAACAACTCTTTAGAGTGTGAAGGATGAAAATGACTGTCTAGTCTTTTTCTCCCTTCATAGTTTCCTGTTAGTATCTTAGTATTTTGATTTATCTAAAGACTGGGGATACATTTTTTTTTAAATGGGCAAAATATTTTAATAGACGCACGGCCAAACCAGACATACAGTTAGCAAGTGAGCACGTGTAAAGATGCTCAAAATCACTAGTTATTAGGGAAATGCAAATAAAAACTATAATGAGATACCACCCCAAGCCAACCAGAATGGCCAAAATTGAAAAAGACAAAAACAAACCAACCAACTGGTAATACCAAGTGTTAGGAAACACGGAGAACAGCTGAAATTTCTACACTGCTGGTAGGAATACAGAATGGGACAACTACTTTATTTTTTTTTAACTTTTTATTTTATATTATAGCTGATTAACAATGTTGTGATATTTCCAGGTGGACAGCAAAGGGACTCAGCCATACATATACATACATAGGGGTACATTTTTATTAATTAGTTTTGGGAATACAAGAATGGCCAAAAACATCCCCTGTTTTATTGGCTTTTCTGCATTTGTCCAGTTTTGGAGTCAGAATGAGGGGGTGAAAAGTCCTTTAAATTTTGTTTTGAAGATCCCTTTCGTTTTTGCTATAAAAACAAGACCTGTTGGGGAATTCCCTGGTTGTCCGGTGGTTAGGACTCTGAGCTTCCACTGCCAGGGTCACGGGTTCGATCCCTGATTGGGGAACTGGATCCTGTAAGCCATGAAGCCAGGAAAAACAAAAAAACCCCAAACCCGAGACATATTCGCACCCTTCAGGTTGGCAGTAATGACGAGATTTGACAACCCTGGGTGCTGGTGAGAGTCTGGAGGAGGGGTTCTTACATGTTATCTAGTCAAATTCAAGGTGCTCATTCCTGTGACCCAACAAGCCAGAATTCAGGGTAAGCCCTAAGAAACTCACCAACAGGCACAGAGATTTGTGCGTGAGACTGGCCACATTGTCATCTTCTGATCTAACACATAACTGGAAACATTCTGGATGTCCATCAACAGGCAAGTAAGTGACAAATTATAAACCATTCACAATGGAATTTTATAGAACTGTTCATAGGAATCATACATCAGTTATGTGCTTCAACAAAGGTGAATCTCACTGACATAATGGGTGCGAATAAGGTGAACTGTAATCCACAGGCAAGTTGATATTGCTGTAAATTTTTAAATAATGTAAATTAATTCTGTATGTTGTTTGAGGATATGTAGATATATCTTAATGGTAATGTATAAAGAGGTGAGTGATGTTAAAGGCAGAAGTCAGGATACTGGTAACCTCTGGGAGACGTGGGGTAGAGTGATGGGCTCGGCTGGCAGGATGGGGAGAGACGCGGGGCTTCGGTGTCCACTGTGTGATTTCTTAAACAGAGAGATGCGTACACACAGGCCTTCATTGTATTATTGTATGGGTATCATCTGTAGAAGGAGAAAAAAATAGCATTGTGTTATTTGGGGCAATTACTCTAGACCAGCGGTCAGCAGACTTTTTAAAAAAGGGTCAGATGGTCATTATTTTAGGCTTTGCAGGCTGTGCTGTCTCTGAGGAGTTTCCACAGAGGAAAACCACTCAACTCTGCCCATGTGCCCCCAAAGTAGCCATCGACCATGTGTGTATGAAAACATGTCTTGGCCCTTAAATACACGCAGTGTTTGTCAATCATACCTCAGTAAAGCTGGGGATGGGGTGAGGCGGGAGACGGTGGGAGGCAGCCCAGAAGGCTTCAGCAAGAAGCCCCAGAGAGGCCTCCCTGACATGCGTGTGCTTTGTTCCCAGGACGATTACATGGAGGCCTTGGCCAGGCTCCACCTCACAGTGACCAGGGCCTACAAGGTCAACACCGACATCAACTTTGAGGTGTTTATTCACAAAGTGGATGGTCTGTCAGATGACCACAAAATTGAAACCCAGAGAGACATTCACCAGAGGGCAAATGATGACCTTGCAGATGCTGGGCTAGAAAAAATTCATCTCAGGTGAGAACAGAAATGCCTCAGGGATCATTGGGGTCCCAACGTTACCACAAGTAGTTGGCACAGACAGTCATTGACCTGTGTACCCTGTTTTGTGCTGTAGACATCAGGATAGTATTTGGGAAAAGTGAGCTTTGCGTGTGCTAACTCCAATCTTTCAGAAAAGTGTTGGGGTTATGAAAAATTTTTTTGACCAAAGAGCAAAGCTAAGCCTTCCTCATATGAAAAACACGGAAGAGAAAACCCATACACTACATCCAGGAAGTTAATCGATGCTGAGGTTTACTATTATAGGTAGTATCTATCTATAATTATAAGGAATCCTCTAAAAAAAACGAATAGAAATAAATATTCACAGAGGAAAGCCACTTCTCTATAATTTTTGTGGGGTAGTAGGTATGCATCATTCATTCAGCAAATTAGAAAAATGAAAAGATTAGATACTTCAGTATCAATAATGTAACTGCTATAACGTGAGAGATGTGTATGAAGATTAGTGCAGATTCTCTTGGAGAATGTAAGGAAGCTGATATAGGCACATGCATCTGCATTTTTAAGCCTTCTGGTCCAGCCAGTCAGCAGAGACTAGGCACAGTTCTTGCCTTCAGGGAGCTGGACAGAAATGTCTTGTTAAGATATGTTCTTTTTTTTGGCCGCACTAATGGCTTCTGGGAATTTAGCTCCCTACGCAGGGATTGAACCCTGGCTCTTGGCAGCGAAAGTACAGAGTCCTAACCCACAGGCTGCCAGGGAATTCTCATGTTCATTTTTTACTGAGGTGGTTTTGACTTCTGAAGGGGCTAGAATGTGTGCTGAAGAGCTGTAGTAAATACAGAAGGCATGATACTGGTGTTATGACAGTCTGAACAGCCTATTCCTCAAAGGTAAAAAGTGATGAAATACTGTTTTGTCTTTCAGCTTTTATCTGACAAGCATATATGACCATTCAATATTTGAAGCTTTTAGCAAAGTGGTTCAGAAACTGATTCCACAACTTCCCACCCTGGAGAATTTGCTAAACATCTTTATCTCAGTAAGTAAATAAATATCATCCCATTAGAGTCATTCGCAGAATTTAAGAATAACGTTGCAAAAGTGAAAACGATCTTATTTCTACTTGGTCTGACAGTACTTCAAGGTCTCTGAAATACTACATTTGAAGATTGCTCCTACATACTGTTTTAGGTCTGTTAACTCCCAAAACAGTTCCTATGCTTCACTGGTATAGTCGGAATGTTTATTGAAGTTGTAGGCAATCATTCATTGTTAATAGAGTCCTATCAGAGGTGGAGGGCATAAAAGTTAATTTTGGCTATAAGATACGTTGAATTTTTAAAAATCTGTTTAACACTGTGAATAAATGATATGGTGGCTGGCTGAGTCCTAAAAACTACCAGCTCAAAGTAGAATTACCACAGACCTTTAGTTGTATTCACATTGATTCTCACTGCACAATTTTGAGTTTGTTTGTTTAGACTTTTAAAATCTACTTTTTAATTTAAAATTAGTAAAATTTGTGTGATAATTCCAGTTTTCATTTCTTAAGTAGATCCATTATAAAGATGTTCATGATAATGAGGTTTAAATTGTAATAAAATGAAACAACCGAAATTTTTGCTAGTTCATATTTGAGACTGAGGATGTCATATCATTTTATGTAACCATGTCATGCTCTAAAACCAGCTATCCCTTTAAGGCAGCATCTCCTTTTTGTTTCAGAATTCTGGAATTGAAAAGGCGTTTCTCTTTGATGTGGTCAGTAAGATTTATATTGCAACAGATAGTACCCCTGTGGATATGCAAACCTACGAGCTCTGCTGTGACATGATCGATGTGGTCATTGATATTTCTTGTATTTATGGGTAAGTAGAACATTCTGAAAGGCTACTGTCAAGCAAGTTTCTCTTTTGTAACCCTTGAGGTATTTTGAATTTACTTATTTGATCTTAATACTTTTGTTTGAAATGATTCAGATCTATAAATACACCATTTAGTATGTGATAATAATAACAAAAAATTGAATAAATGCCTAGGCATTATGCTGATAATTTCATTGCCTACATTATACCATTGAATTCTTCACTATTCCATGAGGTGGGAAATTACTATTCCCATTTTACAGATAGGAAAACTGAGGTTCAGAGTGGTGAAGTTTCTAACCCCAGCTCACACTATCATTAAGGAATGAAATTAGTATTTGAACTTGTCTGATTCCTAGTTCGTCTATTGAAAAATCTGTCACGTATCATAATGTCGTGTATACTTGAGGGAAAGTATTAGGATCTTTGGGTTTCTACATAAATATCTCACATTAACGATAGTTCTGTTACCTTCTTTATAATAGGAAATAATGGCTGGATTTTTTTTTCCAGTATACTTTTGATTGTCTTTTGCTGTGGGTAGCAGAGAACTATAAAACTAAGCAAACAACATTACCTGCTTAATATTATGGTCTTACCTTCTTAGAAAACTGAATTTCTTGTACATATAAAAGAATATAAAATAAGGAATGAAGAAAATTGATTTTGTTACTGGACACAGAAATAATTCCCCATAATAGTAAATTTGCTGAATTCAGGATTTTGTACAGAGTGCGTGAGTGTGAACTGTCTTATTAAGGTATTAGGTTGTTGCTGCCTGTTAATATGGGATCTCACAATATCATCTCACAGTCATTGATGGGGTAAAGCTTTTCTTCATCTTTTTCTTTACTCGCTGGCTATGATCTGCTTTATGCAACCTTCTCTGCCAGCTTCTAGGGAGCCTTGGTCTCACCACTGTTTCCTTCCATTCGGTTCAGACTCTTTCTGTTAACTGTTACACACACATGCCCACCCACAGTCCCTTCCCTTATGAAACAGGGAAACTGATCCATACCTCTCAGGAATGTAGTGAGGGTGAAATATCATTAGGTCTTCCCTGGTGGACCCTGGATAAATGTATCTGCCATTATTATTTTTTAAAATTAATTTATTTAAAACTTTTTTTTTTCAAAGTTTATTTATTTGGCCAAGCCTCATGGGTTGCAGGATCTTAATTGCCTGACCAGGAATTGAACCTGGGCCCCTTGCAGTGGAAGCGTGGAGTCCTAACCACTGGACCACCAGGGAATTCATTATTATTATTATTATTATTATTATTAAACACTGCCATCTGGCTTTAGAAATAGACCTTATTTCCTAAGACTGCTGCCTTGTAATCTTCTCTTGTTTTTAAACTGTTAAGTGGATGACCTTGAAATAGTCATGGAGGATGAATGTATCCTGATTATAGTTTAGATTACTGTCGTAATCAAATAACAATGAACAGCACAATTAATCTGGCACATAATGATATGCATAATCATTATTTTGCCATATGGTAATTAGACATAAATGGTAAGTTGTTCATGGAAACAGTGTTAATCAGAGTTACTTTTATCCAGCTCACACACTGGGAGGAAGGGGCTGGGTGAAGGAGGGAGCAGGGCTTTGCTGGCAGATTGTTTTCCTGTGGTGGAATGCAGTATGCCTGGGAACCTGCCCTGTTCAGTAAGAACCAGTATGGGTCTGGGTCACAAATAGGGCATATGTTCTGGGGTTTCCTGAGACTGTTTGCTAGAGTAGCCACAAGCCAGCCCAGGTGACCTGCAGAGAGTGGCTGAGGGTGCATGCTACAGCCCAGGAAGCAGTCAGCCTTGTAAATTGGAGACCCTGGAAGCAGGTGATCTGGTCTGTTCAGGAATCTCAGGTGGGATTCTGAAAACACACAGTTTCAGATAAGGAAAAGGTATATGACATCCTCCTTTGTCTATAAACAAAAGATACATAACTGGGTATATCAGTGTCTTCAAAGGGCCCAGTTTTGATCACAAAGGTGATATCAATAATGATAATAGCAGTTAACATTCATTGTACATTTTATATGCTCTTAGCACTATGCTTAATGTTGTGTATATGTTATTTCATTGCATTAGCAAACTTTGAAGCAATCACTGCTAATATACAATGATGAAATCGAGGCTCAAAGAAGTGACTCAATTTGCCTAAATTTATACAGTAAAATAAGAGAGCTGGGATTCAAACCCAAGTAATTTGTGTTTGCAGGCCACACCTTTTCTTAAATATTTATTTACCTTTTTATTTTGAAAAAATTTCAAATCTATAGAAAATATGCAAGAATAATACAGTGAACTCCAATATACCCTTCTCTGGGATTCACCAGTTTTTATTAATGAGCCATATTTGCTCTTTCTTTTTCTAATACAGTTGGCCCTCCATGTGAGTTCCACATTGACAGATTCAATCAACCAGTGGATTAAAAATATTTAGAAAAATATTCCAGAAAGTTCCAAAAAGCAAAACTTGAATTGGCTGCACGCTGACAACTATTTCCATAATATTTGCATTGTATTAGGCATTATATGTCATCTAGAGATTATTAAAAGTATATGGTGGGAAGGAGGAATGGGACTTCCTTGATGGTCCAGCAGTTAAGACTCTGGGCTTTCAGGGCACAGAGCATGGGTTCGATTCCTTGTCGGGAAACCAAGATCCCGCATCCTGAAAGGAAAGTAACAAAATGGGAGGATGTGTATAGGTTGGAGCTCTCTGGGCGGCACTACAAGTAAAGAACCCGTCTGCCAGTGCAGTTAGACACAAGAGACACAGGTTCGATCCCTGGGTCAGGAAGATCCTCTGGAGGAGGGCATGGTAGCCCACTCCAGTTTTCTTGCCTGGAGACTCCCTTGGACAGAGGAGCCTGCTGGGCTACAGTCCATAGGGTTGCAAAGAGTTGGACATGAATGACGCGACTTAGCATGGATGAATGACACAACTTAGCATGCACGTGCATAGGTTATATGCAGATACATTTTACATAAGGAACTTGAGCATCTTTGGATTTTCATATCTACTGGGGGGGAGTCTTGGAACCAAGCCCAGGCCCTAAGCCTGCTCTGTAGGGATGATTGTACGTACACATTTGTTTTTGTGATCCATATGGGAGTAAGTTGCAGATCATGATCCTTTGACCCTAGCTGTTAATACTTGAGCGTCTGTCTCTTAATAACAAGGACATTTTCTTACAGGACCACAGTTTAATATCAAATTAAGCCTATTTTAAATGGCTTCATGACTCTATTATCTAATATAGAGTCCTTTGTTAAATTTTATCAGTGGTCCCAATTCTTTTATTGCAGTTTTTTCCCCCAGATTAGGGATCTAGCCCAGCATTTGGCTGCCTCTTCAGGCTGCTTTATTTTGGAAAAATTCTTCACCCCTTCTTGGTCTTTAATCAGGCTGTGCTTTGGACAGCCTGGTTATTCTGTCACGAGAAAACAGGAAGCCCTTTGGGCCACAGAGAGGAGAAGCACTAACTCCATCTGTCACTTTGTGTCCTTCAGGTGCATGGAGAGTTCAGCTACTTAATGTGTCAGTAGGAAATTGACCATCATATACTGTGTACATTCTTGTGATTGGGTGTTACTGAGATATTTAGCTGAAGGGCACTGTAAGTGTAAACTCCCTATCGTTATGATCGTCATTCTTTGTGATAATCCGGTCTTGTTGCTGGGTTACAAATTGTAGTTCTTAATGGTCAAATATGTTTTGGTTTCTGTTCCCATTTAGCCTCAAAGAAGATGGAGCAGGAACCCCCTATGACAAGGAATCAACAGCCATTATAAAGCTGAATAATACAACAGTTCTTTATTTAAAAGAGGTGACAAAGTTCCTGGCTCTTGTGTGCTTTGTCAGAGAGGAAAGCTTTGAAAGAAAAGGTAATTTTTTGTGTGTGTGATTTGAATGAAGCATTTCCATTCAGACGAATACTGCCTTTCCTGCTTGTTGAATGTGGGTGGACAGCAGCCGTGCCTCTGGAGGCTTGCAGACTTCAGTCACAGGCTCCCCTTGGCTCCTCCCCCCATCAGTGAGGTTTTGGGATCCGTGAACCAGCCTGCCCTCTAGTGATGCTGCTGCGGTGAGGTGATAGTGGAACCAGACCCCCTTCCCAGGGAGGGGAGCGAAGCCAGCTGGGGTGTTATTGCCTGGCTGTAGAGTCCCTTACCCCAGAAAGGGCCAAGGCCTCCCTCTTTGTCCACACCTCTAGAAGATTTTAGGGATGTTGTGACCACTTGTCCTCCCCATGTAAAGGATGAAACTCATACAATCTTAAAGCTAGACTTTTTTATACTTCTGTTCAGCCCTTGTCCATTCTTTAGTCCTAAAACACAGGGATGGCATCGTGAATCCAAAAAAGGGAAGATATTAGTATAATTAATAACATCACCAAATATTTTTTAGGACCAAATTGAATTTTATTTTGAAATAAAAGCAATTAACCTCTTAAAGATACTCATATTCCCTGCCCCCCATCTAAACTGGGAAATATCAGCTTACTGATGTAGTTAAGGATTTTTGCTAGTAATTAGGAGATGATTTACCCTAAATGGAGAAGGAAATGGCAACCCACTCCAGTATTCTTGCCTGGAGAATTCCATGGACAGAGGAGCCTGTCAGGCTGCAGTACATGGGGTTGCAAGAGTCAGACATAACTTGGTGACTAAACCATTACCCTAAATTCCCAACAAAGTAGCAATAGGAACATTTTCTGAAATAGTCTTTTTTTCTTATAAGCAATACATATTCATTATTTAAAAATGCTTTGAAAACTTAAAGTATACAGAGCAAAATAAAATCACTGAATTTCACCATCTTAGAGCTGAACCCTATGTTAAATTTCTGGAGTTTTCTTTCTGCTTTTTTCCCTTGCTGTCACCTTTTCTTCTGTTATTCCCTCTTTCCTTCCTTTCTTCCAACAAAACTGGTGCCATTTTGTCTATATAGTTTTTTATCCTTTTGTTTTCACTTATTTGTACCCTGAAAATTTTCTTAATTCTTTGGAACATAAAAGCAAAATTAAGATTTTTATTACTTTTCTGTTAAAAAGTAGTAGATTCATTTAGAAAATTTAGAAATAATGAACAAAAAGGAAATAATTATTGGTAAGTTTCTCACTCACATCACATTAAACTTGTTTGCTTTTTAGAGTGACTAACCATCTCCATTTGCCTGTGACAGGGAGGGGGGTTCCTGAGAAAAGGGACCTTCAGGGCTGAAACTTGAAAAGTCCCAGGCAAATGCACTGAATCAATCACCCTAACTTATAAAGAGCTTGATGCTTTACATATGCAGGAAGTGGTTCGCTTGGTTCTTGCTGCCTTAATCTCAGTAGTGAGTCCTGTTAGTGTTGCTGATAATTGACACTTGTTGATTGACTTGTCCCCATGTTGTTCTTGCTTGGAGAATCCCAGGGATGGGGGAGCCTGGTGGGCTGCCATCTATGGGGTCGCACAGAGTCGGACACGACTGAAGCGACTTAGCAGCAGCAGCACGTTGGTTTCTGTCTGCATTTTCTCGGATCATCTTTGACTGCTTTGGCAGAAAGGGGAGGATGGAAAGAAGTGGGATTCTTGGAAAGGGAGGTGGTTAAAAAATATAGCCATCAGGGCCCACCACCGAACAACTAGAACAGAGTTTCTGGGAGCAGAGCCTGGGGTTCATTCATTTTATAAAAATTTCCAGGATGCTTTTAATGTGCAGCTATGACTGAAAATCACTGAACCAATAGAAGGATATGGGACCATCCCTTAACTTTGTATGGTGCTGAAGATGGTGCTTGTCCTGTTCTGTCTCTGTTCCTATATTTTTCAACTGCCTTTTATGAACGAGTGAAATAAACAGCAAACTCTTTGTATACACTTCCTTTAAAAACTTCAGTTGTGAATTTTCACTTGTAAAACTCCAAATGCAGCAAGATTACTGTTATGTTTTAAAAGGACACAGATGAATAAGTTGACATGTGGCAGGAATCATCAGTAGTCTGTCTCTGAAATTTCCTAGAGTTGAGTTCTCATTGAGCCAAAGCCCTTTAGCTAAGCTTTCTGCCTACAGTTAGTTGCACACATAGGTCGAGTTTTGAGGTGGCTTTCACATATCTTACTCAAACTCTCACTAAATAAAATCATGTCTTTGGTCCATGTTTCTTTCTTTTTTTGAAGTTCATGTTTTATTTGGAAGATGGTTCCAAGAAATAAAAGTGAGGAAGTGGGGAAATAGAGAAGGGAGGTAGAAAAACTATCTTCAGTGGCAACTTTATCCTCACTTATTTTTAAAAATACTCTTTAAATGCTTTTTATTATTTTAAAATTTTTTCTTTTGTTTCTTTGGCTACACTGTGAGGCATGCAGGATCATAACCACTGGTGCACCAGGGAGTTCCCTTATGCTCACTTCTGCTGAGGGAATCTTGGAGAAGCTATGTGTGCAAAAAACTTAGAATCACCCCCATTGGATATGCGAGACGGCAACTTTGTCCACCAGCTCTCATACCCCATCATGAGGGTTACCCTCAGAGGCTTTTATTCCCATAGCCCTAGTACCTTTCTGGAGAAGGAAATGGCTACCTACTCCAGTATTCTTGCCTAGAGAATCCTGTAGACAGGGGAGCCTGGTGGGCTGCCATCTATGGGGTCGCGCAGAATCGGACACGACTGAAGCGACTCAGCAGCAGCAGCTCGTACCTGTCTGTGCGCCAAAGAAAGCCACCAGCAGAGAAGAAATGCCCATACATGGGCTTACTTATTTCTTATTTCTTTCCTGCTCTTTCTCACCGGTCTTTTCCTGAGGAAATGGTCTCTTAGTTTTGTTGCACTGTGGTCACTGTCACTGCAGAAGCAGCAGAGGGTGCCACTCAGAGGGTTTCCTGCTCCTGGAAGTTGAGATGATGTTTCTTACAGTACACTTGTGTTTAGTTATATGACTGCTTTGAAGCATTCCTTGCCTTGGCTGGAATCCCTATCCCATTTTTATTTATTTATTTATTTATTTATTTATTTGGTGGGGGGGCGGGTTGGGGCTCTGGAAGCATCACTTGAGTGGATGGAAATATTCTGGGGGCTAGTTATTTTAATAAGTTTAAAGGTAGTAAACTTTAAACTTCCTGATCCCTGGGTCAGGAAGACCCCTGGACAAGGGGAATGGCAACCCACTCCAGTATTCTTGCCTGGAGAATCCCATGGACAGAGGAACCTAGCAGGCTTCAGTCCATGGGTCACAAAGAGTTAGACACAACTGAGCGACTATCACTTCCACTTTCAAAGGTAGTAAAGGGAACCCACTGCCTTATCCAAACTGGTATATACATAATACTGCTCTCAATACTTTTACATATTAGTGCTGATGATCTGAAATGTGCTCAGGACTTGGATTATATTTTATTCTATTTTTGTATCATTAATTTCTGAAAATGCAAGAAAATTCTCCCTTACTATTCACTGTTTAAAATTTACTTAATATTGAAACACTGAGAGTGTCATTGATTGTTGAATTTCTTAGCTCAGAGTTGACCTGAAGTGATGATAACCCCTCTGAAATCAGGGACTTTGTTTTCCCTAGGGCTTATGACAGTAGCTTAAATATTTCCTGAATATCTTTTCAGTAAATATTGATTGATGGGTACTGTGACCTGGAGATGTAAGCTAACCTCCAAGTCAAGGTCTGCCTCCATTCACAGTCGATTTAGTAATGCCTTTTGGGGAAAAGATACTAATAAATATTTCACTGAAGGTATATTTTAATTGTTCTTACAATTTTTAATCCTGAAAGATTTTTTAAAAGGGCAGTTCAGTTGGTTCTTCAAAACTTTGGGGTCATAAACACTTTTGAAAATGTGGTATATACTCTGGAACCTTTCCTTTGTAAAAATATATATTCACAAGACTTTGCCTGCAATTCCTGAAGCTCAGCTGCAAACCTTCTAGGAAGTCTATGGACCTTATGTTTTCTCCTCTACCGCCCCCTACTGGCATTTCCTCACTACGGCTGACTTGAAAAGACTTCTAGGTGGCACTTAGAAATATTTTTGTTTTCTTCTCCAGGGCTGATTGACTATAATTTTCATTGCTTCCGGAAGGCCATCCATGAAGTTTTTGAGGTGAGAATGAAAGTAGTGAAATCGCGAAAGGTTCAGAATCGGCTGCAGAAGAAAAAAGGAGCCACCCCCAACGGGACACCTAGGGTACTGCTGTAGGTGAGGTTTCAGGAACATCTTTTGAAATCAGACGTTTCAATGAAGCTGCTGCTCTGTGTTGCACTAAAGGAAGAGGAGGAAGGAGGTTGGGACACAAGACATACGTTTGTTGTAAAAAACTCAAGGAAGAGGAAGAAGGAGATTGGGACATAGGACATACGTTTGTTGTTAAAAAAAAAAAATCCTGCCACCTTTTCTTTTAATCTTCTCTTTTTTAAATAAAGTAAGCACTTTGAAGCAAAAACTTGTGTATTAACAATGAAGTGAAATCTACTGTAACTTCAGTACACAAATGTAAACTTTTATGGTCTGTAGTCGAGAAAAAATCCTGTGTGCGTACTGCCAGGAACTGTATATATTTTGCACTTTTTCATGTTTTCTTTTTCTCATGGAACTAAACTTTGATAAAACAACTTTTCTAAGCTTTGTTCTGTCCTTGGTGTCTAGGACATGCATACTGAGTCCGTATCTATGGGGCAAACGGAAATTAATCAAAAAGTGATGCATTAGCAATGACTTTTTAAAGCATGGGAATCTTTGCTGCCAATTATTGAGAAAAATCATTTTTCCATGGAGGAACAGATTGGGGCGGCAAGCTCCAGGAGCAATAAGACCTGTCCCCTGTTTATAACGGATATAAATAGAAGTTTTATAGAATAATATTAGCACCAAACTTATCTAAACATTTCTATAGCTGTGAGAGTGCTTCCCTACCTGACAGTTTTTATAAAACTCTTTACCTCAACAGACATCTCTAAAATCATTTTATACAAAGAGGTTATTTATTTCTGCTGTGTTATTGTTGTCCCTTGGGACCATATTTCCAAAATGGTGCCGATCACTGGAGAGAAATTGGAATGCCACTGAATTGCAGGGTTTCTGAAGGCTTTTCTGTACCTGCCACCCAAGCTAAAGTAATATCAGAAGCTACATGGTTTCCCAAATGGAGGTGACTGGCAATTGCAGATTTAAAAATATATCCTATATAGTCCTATACAATTTTTCGCCTCTGTGGAATGGGCCTCTTGCCATGCAAGACTGCAAATGTTTATTTAGGACCAGTTTCTTTTCTTTTCTTTTCTTTTTTAACATTGCTCCATGACCACAGGCAATATTTCAGTTCTCTGCCACAGAACTGAATCCTGGTGGGCACGTTTGTCACCTCTGAGTCTCCTCAGCTGTGACAGTGTGCCTCATGGACTCTGCTTGTCCCCACCTTACGATTGAACTAGGGCTCAGCTCGCCAGCAACATGCTCTGCGTGGCTAAAAAAGCCATCCTGAAAACTGCTAAAGGGCAGTGGACAAGGATGACCACAGGAAGCATTATAGTTAGCTATGTGTCTGTTTCTATGAAATTCTTCTCTTATGTTTACTTTAGACCAGCAGCAAGTGAAGAGATTCTAAATCTACCCCCATCCCAAACTATTCCAAGTAGATAATTCTAGGTCTATCCCAAGGCTCAGTGCCCTAAAGCATGTTGGCAGGTATTAGAAAATATTCATATGTATATATTTTTAGCAGAGCATCGTAGGGATAGCAATGCTGATCCTAGCAAAAATGGATAGTTCCTAAAGCAACTTTTCCTTGGTACTATCTGTGGCTTCTTTCTATCCTCTCCTTGTCCATTCTTCCCCAAGTCCTGTTCCTTTGAGGCTGGAAACTGCAATTTAAGGTGGTAGCTGATTTAAGGTTTGAGCCCTCCCAAGGATCTGTGCATTTTGGAAGGAAATTTCTAAAAATCATGAAGGTGCCCTAACTCCTTTCCTCATGATTCCTGCTCAGAAGCACTGTGTAGGAACCCAGGGCTCCAGGGAAGTCTTTTTCCTAATTTCCAAACCTATAACCTGTTGGACCTTTGCCAACATGGTACCTGGAGGCTAGTCTTAGAAATCTAATTCTTAAATATTTTTTACACAGTGTTTCTTTCTGAATACGCAAATACAGAATCACTTTTCTAAAACAACTTTATCCTCAAGATAGAGACATTTGCCTAACTGGTAAATTGCATGTTACTTAGGTGTATATTATTGTAACTAGGTGGAGCTTCCATTTTTAAGCTGGGTATATGATGGGTTTTGTTAAAATGTGCCTTAAATGCCTACTACTTCAAGAGCAAATGATTCTTTGGGGGAAAGGCAAAGTTAATGCTGTGGCATCAGACCCAAGTTCATGGTAGTAAGTGCACTCTTTGATTAATGACACTGATATATAGACTACTGCCTCAAAGCTGTCAGCATAGCGATGACCTCTTAGTTCAAGAAAATGTAGGAGTTACATCTAAACATTTAGTTTCTGAAGTCTGTGCTATTGGAATCACAAAATCTCTTCAATTCCTTTTTCACTTTGTTTTTGATATGGGACTTAGCTTTCTTGTGTGTGGTCACTTTCACGTCTCAAATACACCGCTACAAATACATATAAGTATACAAAATAATGTGTAAATATGAAGCTCAAATACATGGCTATGGTGACTGCTCTGGAATATTTCTGCTCATTTTCAAAGGTTGAGAACTTGACCTAGAGGTTTTCAGGGCAATTAGAACTTATATGTGGGGGTGAGACTCTGAATTATCATCTTTGTTTAGTTTCAGTAATATAGATTAGTGTATATGGCCAGAGTGGCATATTCCTTTTTTTTTTTCAGAGTGGCATATTTCTGATGGAATAGACATTAAAAACTGGTTGACATTCACAGACAGTACTATTTTGTGAATATAATATATTTTGGACCCTTAAATATAAAATGAATAAAAACACAGCAATATTGTTATGTACGGGTTATATGCAAACTCTGTTTGAAATATATTCAAGAAAAACAGCTGAACTGTCTTGATTATTAAAGTATGGTATGCATTCAATTCATGCAGACTGGATGTAATTTGTAATCAAGTATAATATTCATCGGGCTTCCCTGGTGGCTCAGTGGTAAAGAATTTGCCTGCCAACCCAGGAGACTCGGGTGTGATCCTTGGGTCGGGAAGATCCCCTGGAGAAGGAAATGGCAACCCACTCTGGTATTCTTTCCTGGGAAATCCCATGGACAGAGGAGCCTGGCTGGCTACAGTCCATAGCATTGCAAAAGAGTCGGACATGACTTAGTGACTAAACAACCTCAATAATATTCAGTATTATGTTTTATTTGAGCAGTATGTTATTTATAACCATTGTTAAACCATTGCTTTCAAGAATATTAGCTGCCAGTTTAAAAGCATGTGTCACGTGCTCATGATTTGGTAAGGCTCTCATTTTATTTCAGGCATATTCATAACTAATCTTTCTGGGATCAGAATGGTCTCTTTCCTGAAAAGGAAGCATGGTCTTTCATGTTTGTGAGGTTGTATATACTGTGCATGCATATCACTGCTTCATCAGACCTGTTGGTTTCTTTAGATAAATGTGTTTGTCCTATAACCAGCTCTCATATTAGGGAAATGATAAATTTCTCTATTTAAGTTGGATTTACATTTTTTTAAAACTCATCTCTCCATGGGGCTGCCCAGGTGGCTCAGATGGTAAAGTGTCTGCCTGCAATGTGGGAGACTTAGGTATAGGTTCGATCCCTGGATCGGGAAGATACCCTGGAGAAGGAAATGGCAACCCACTCCAGTACTCTTGCCTGCAAAATTCCATGGACAGAGGAGACTGCTAGGCTCCAGTCCATGGGGTCGCAAAGAGCCAGACATGACTGAGAGACTTCACTTTCATCTCTCCATACTTTTGATGGGGACGTGCTTGTTTTGCTATAGAACTTACTTCAGTAAACTTAAGATTTTGATTCTTGTTGCTCTGCCCCTAATCCCCAGCCATCTAAAAATTCTTTCCCTAACAGTCCTCCTTTTGATTGTTAGTAAGATTCCACTGTATAATGACTTTACAGGTCCACTCAGAGTTCTCCGAATGGGCTAGCATAAGATGTTATATATGAAATCCTGTTTCTGATTGGAAAATCTAATCTGAAATAACTACTTCCAAGATTTTTAATCAGTGGTGATATTGAATATAGGGGAAAGAAAGTGTTGTCCTTAACAACATTATGAAATACTGATACTGAGTGCACTGCTCTTAAGTGCTTTTACATAATTACCCTCATAAACCCAAGAAGTGGGTACTGTTATCCTATTTTACAGCTGAGGCAACTGGGGCCAAAGAGATGAAATGACTTGGTTAAGATAATACTAGTAAGGCATGAGGCCTGGAGTCTGACCTAGAAATCCACTCTGTCAACTACTGCTCTGAGTACCTCACCAAATGTCCCTTAGAATGCCCTCATTTGGGGAATTCCCTTATGGTCGAGTGGTTATGACTCTCTGCTTCCGGTGCAGTGGGCAGAGGTTCCATCACTTGTCGGGGAATTAAGGGCTTCCCTTGTAGCTCAGTCGGGTTCGATCCCTGGGTTGGGAAGATCCCCTGGAGAAGGAAATGGCAACCCACTCCAGTATCCTTTCCTGGAAAATCTCATGGACCAAGGAGCCTGGTGGGCTGCAGTTCATGGGGTCGCAAAGAGTCCGGCACAACTGAGCGACTAACACACATGCCAAGAGGCCAAAAAAAAAAAATCCCTCATTTCATGAATAGAAAGAGAGGGACTTGGAAGTTCAGGGTTTCTGCTGCAGGGGCTTATGAAGACTGACATACTGAGGCATTTATATACACAAGAATCAATAGGTACAGTCTAGTGTGCTTCACTTGATGCTTTTTTTCTTTCTAATCCATTAAATAATTCTATTGCCAAAAATAATATTAATAACATTTAAATATCAGAAAATGTAAATCCTTTTAATAGCCATTCGATTTTTTTTTTCTTTTTTTGGTGGGGGGAAGCTGTGTGCAAGGCTTGTGGGATCCTTGACCAGAGATTGAACCTGGGCCACGTTAATAAAAGCACTAAGTCAAACCACTGGACCGCCAGGGAATCTGCAAGCCTTTTGATTTTTAAAGAAGCAATAGTATATCAAGCTCTAAGAAAATCAAGAGAGAATAAGCCTTTGCTCTGAGTTGTATTCAATCTTTACCTTGATTTTGTAGTATATGTTATAATAACTTAAAACACTGATCTGGATGAAAATTCTAAGATACATTTCAACCCTAATCCTTCAGACCTATATTTAAAATTGCCACTAACATAACCTTTGTTGGACTCTTCTATAAGAGGAACCTCAAATCTAACATGTCCAAAATGAACTGGCTTCTTTGTTTACTAAAGCTTGTCTCCCTGTGAAGATGTGACCATCCTCCTCCCTAGAGTCCCTGCCAGAAACTTGGATCTCTTTTTTTTGTCCCACAAAAAGCTTTATTGTTTCCGTTTGGTCTGAGGCTTGTGAGATTGCTCCAGGGTGCTTAGAAAGCTGCCAAATGGCTGCAGGAAGAACCCCTAACACCAGAGGGCCTCCTCAAAGGCAGATGGACTCTGGAGGCTCCTAGTTCTGCTTGGAGGGTGAGTCTTTCCAAGAGATGCTCACCAGCCCAGCCTTGGGACCTCCCAGTCCGGGGAGGTCAGTCACATGGTTGCCATCTTCTTGATGAGTTTCACCTGCTCATCCAGAAATGAGGGCAGAACCCAGGGCATGCAGACCCAAAAGGACTTGGGGCAGTTTCTTTTCCATGAGAATGGCAGCTATCTAGGCTCCTGGGTTTTACCCGCCCTCATCCTGGGGAGGCTTGCACCTCCTGGAAGGGAGTCCAGCTATTGTACCTGTTTTGCCTTTTAAGAGATACTTGGTGCCTCTTCTTGAACAGTTTGTGGCAAAATGACCCTTGCCCACCAGAGCCTCATCGTCGCCATTCAAAATAGAAGCCCAGAGAAAGGGAGGTGTGGGAGGCCCACAAAGGCATGTTGACCAGGAGGCTGATAGTGGCCTCCATCTTGATATAACAACTCTGATGAATCTGGGAGCTCAGGGCTAATTGGTAATAAAGAACTAAGCTCAGAAAATGGTGCTGGCAGGCCCTGGAGGCCCAGGGTAACTGAATGGCTGATTCCGAAGGTTGCGACTGGAAAAGAGGTTGGAGGCTGGTGGGAGGCTGGAGCAAAGGGCATCCCTGGGTCTGTTCTGTCCAAATATTATTGAAGAGAAATCTGAGGGACCACCGAGCACACTGCTTGAACCTCATTCTTGACTCTTGCCTCTTGCTCACCTCCAGGCAATCCCCCAGTCCCTGCAGCTCAGCCTTACAAAGGTCTCCTGAATCTCTTCTCTCCATCTCCCCTCCACTATCCTGGTCGAGACCACCTTCTCCTCATATTTGAATCTCAGTGCCCTCTCCCAGTGTCCCTCTGCCTCAGCCATCCATCCATTCCATTCTCCACACCAGACCTGGACTGACCTTCTAACCACACTTCTGACCACATCACCGCTTGCTTATTAACACCCTTTGTAGGTTTCTACTACAAACAGCAGTCAAACTCCTCAACGACATTTGCAAGACCCTGTCTGCTCAGTCCAAGACCCCTTCTCCAGCCTTGGTTCCTTCTCCTTCAACAGAGCTGCTCTGGTGGCTCATTCCTTTATCAGTCATTTTCTGAGATATAATTTTCTTTCATTCAACAATTATTGATAGGATATCTATTATATGCCAGACCTTGTGCTTAGTAAAATAGCTCAAAGACAGACACAATGCAAGGATTTTGATATCTAAAAATAATATAAAATAAACCAGTTTTAGGCCCTGCAGATGTCAGTATTTGCAACCACAGTTGTATCGAATCTTACATTCTCCAGCAAAGACCATGGAGGGCCATAACCAGCATCTGAGAAGTTGAGTTTGTTCTTCTAAGAGCAGACCAATAGCGATATTTAATATATTATTAACATAATATATCATCAATCTAATGTAACTATTATGTTGGCCAAAAACTTCGTTCAGGTTCCTGAACAAACTAGCCAACCCAGTAAATATAAGAAATAGAATGTGAAAGTAAAAATGTTTACTGAAGTAGTGCTGTCCCTTGTAATTGAGAAAAGAGGTACATTATCTTAAAAATGTGTTGTGTTACTTTAATGTTCAGACTTTTCTAACTTAATCCACATGCAAAGTCAATATGATTTCCAAATTAGATTTAATAAAAAGTTTATCTTATAGATAAACTTTAATTTTTTACTTTAATAAAATTTTCTTTTTTTATTTATTAAAACAAAACTTTTATTTTAATAAGACATTTATAATACAGAGCTTTTCAATCTGTTTGTACCAGGAACTGTGAGTGCTGGCCAAGGTGATGTTTATATCCTCCTAATATGTTGATATGAGTTACAGTGAAAGATGTGAGGCAACGCTGATGTAGGAAATAAGGCTAAAACAGAGCTTTTTATTATTTATTTGGCCGCACTGTGTGGCTTGTGAGATCTTAGCTCCCCAACCAGGAATTGAACCTGCACCCTCAGCAGTCTTTATAGAATATTATGGTTTTTAGTTTCAATAAATTATTTACAGTTAAAGCTGAGATGGAGTTTGGTCCTCAGTGTTCAATCTTGAAAAGAAACTATTTTAAAAAGCAGAATGACCTTGTGAATTCATACCCAAAGCTTAAAATGAATGGGATGCTTAAAACTGCCATAGGATAGAACTGTAGGAGTTAACCCTTTATGAAATCCATTTTTAACTTTTTGTTGTGAGACACAATAAATACAATTTCACATTGCAAACTATCATGCCCTCATACTTGCAATTACTTTTTAAAAACCTCTCATTAAGCACTATCCTGTCAATTTCCAAGGCATTCTAGTGTTCTCTTTCCTTTATACAAAAAAAAGATCTCACAATCCACTGTTGGGTCATGACCTGCCATTTGTAAGCACTGCTAGAAGAAACCCACTGACAAGATCAAAGATACCTGAGGATTTTCTTTCTAACCTAAAATATTTTCCTTCTCTCTTTTAATTTTAAGATCTTAACAAATGTAGGGAAATTCTGAGGAAGTTCTTTAATTTTTCTTTCATTTGATCCAGGCTTTCAGCTGTGTCGATCAGAAAAATTTCACTTTTGCTGTCAGTGGAGATTTTACTGCATCTCAGGAGCCATTTGTTAAACAAAGGACAGGTGTTTTGTTCCCTTGCATATTCACAATCTCCACAAATAGATATTCTTGTATTTCTAATGCCTTTGTAAGAAGCTTACTACTAATGATTTCCAGTGCTTGTTCTCTGAGGTCATAACCTCAGGAATAATGAATAAATATGTCTTCACAGTTTTCGCCTGATTCTGCTAGGTGGCCTTTATAAGAAATTTTATAAAAATGTATAAGAAATTTGCCTCATTGCTTGAGGTCCTTTCAAGAGATAGTGTCTTCTTGGAGTATTTTTTTCAAAAAGGACAAAGACAAAATATAAGGCAACTCTCTTCTGAAGAATGATATTTTGGGGAAAAGTTTGCTTTCTATCCTGGCATATATACTGTATATTTCCATTTAAGAACATGTGCACCTAAAGCCCACTTCAGCTTCTGGGGAAGTCAGACTGGCCCAGTTGTTTTCTCACCAGATGTGATAAGGCAGACAAAGTATGGGATACCCATATCTTTTGGTTATTTTATGATGAAAGAATACATCGTAGGGAAGTCCAGTACCACTTTTTTTAAAAAAGAGGTGGATGACTTGGTTATTCAAAATTCGCCTATAATTGTGAAGAGAATTTTACCAGGAAGCAGGTAAAGTGGTTTGTTCTAAAGGCGTTAATAATATTGTCTAATGTCTAATGGCTGTAGAATTACTGTGAGTTCCATAATTCCTGTATGCCTTGAGCATCGTCAATAGAATGTTTCACACATCTATGGACTATGATTTTTTTTTGAAAGTTTGTGGATGCTGTAGTGGTAAATAAAACACAATTTTCTTTAAAAGTATTGAACTTCTGATAGTGATTTTTTGGTCATTTTGCATTTTCCTAATGAATAGGAACTGAAAATTCTGTGAATGTAGAGAGCAGAGTTCTCAGCTATTCTGACTGGTCTGTAGCTGACCAAGTGTTATCCCTCAGCAAGTGGCTAAAAGGAGTCCAGAG
Source organism: Giraffa tippelskirchi (assembly GCF_054371585.1). NCBI lineage: Eukaryota > Metazoa > Chordata > Mammalia > Artiodactyla > Giraffidae > Giraffa > Giraffa tippelskirchi. The sequence continues at coordinate 126,159,395 of NC_137283.1, forward strand.
AATGACAAATTGGGGCAACAGGATATGGGGACAGTGCCCAAAGAGCTGTTAGGAGAGGACTCAAGGTGCGAGGGAGAAAACACGGCTGTGCCTGGCTCTCTAGCTGCCATCATGACAGCCACCAGTTTTTTCTTAGTTGCAGGTGTTTCCTGTAGAGCCAGGTTTAGCAAGTGAAAGATCTCCTGTCAAACTCATCAGTTCATCAGAACTAAGGAGTAAGAAATACTGTAATTTTTGTTGCTATTTTTAAAAGCACATTAAAAAAAAAAAGAAATGCAATCATGCAAATAAAGCAAAAGCACAATACTAAGCAGGTTTGCTTTTCCTCACCCCTAACATTAAGAGCTGTAGTTTGGGGGGAGATGTCAGATAAATTCAAAGATACAGTAGCAAATTAGGTTTTCAAGAAAAGACATGATTTTTAAGAAAGTCATAGTAAAAATGATTTTAATAATGTTGCAAACAGCTATTAGAAAATGTTTCTTTGCTTAGTGGGGAAAACTTTTTTTATATATTTATTTGGCTGCACTGGGTCTTAGTTGGAATACATAGGATCTTTAGATGCATCATGCAGGAAATTAGTTGCGGTATTGGAAATCTAGTTCCAGGCCCCCTGCACTGGGAATGTGGAGTGTTGGCCACTGGACCCTCAGGGAAGTCCCAGGGAAAACTTTTTGAGATGTGGTACAAGTCATCTGATGGAAGGAATCTACTGCACTAGTATTGTAAGCACTCCCCTGGTTTCAGGTATACTCACTTGATACCTCTCCAGAATATTTTCTTCTGGGATATAATATTAGAAAAGTGTTCACACAGAATGAGCAGGGAAGACATATTTTGACTATAGCAGAAATTAAGAAAGAAAAAACGAAGAAGCAGTTTCTCTCCTGGATCCCTCAACTGGCCACCAGATGGTAGACAAAAACAAAACTATTATGCCTGCAATGCAGTAAGGTGAGGCATGAAAATAACAAAGAACTCCTTTCTGGCTGACATTTTTGTTTAGGTAACCAGAGTTGAAATGAGTGCCCCTGATAACGACCAACATCTCCTGACATTAATACCTGCCAGCAGATTAGTACCATATTAACCACTACAAAGGGGAAATCCTGGGGGAAGAAAATTGGAAAATCTATGGCAGGTTCTTTTTTTTTTAATGAGAAATCAAAACCTCATGAACTATTCAAAGTAATTAATAAAATGTTTATAATAAAGTCCATATATGGCTTTTTGAGATTTTTTTCAATTTGCATTATATACTAGAAAGACACTGACATAAAATTTGTCAGTTCAAACTGTTAATTCAACTAAGTTAAATTTTAAAGATCTAATTGGCTTTATTGAATGATTCATGAATCGGGCAGCAGCCCATGTAGCAAGCAGAAAGGAGCTGTACAAACTGGAAAGCCTTAATAGGCAGAATTGGGAAACGAGTGCATCGTTTCAGATTTAGATAACCTACCTATTGGTATGGCAGGGGACTATGTGGAAGGTTACCTTGGTGCTGACCAGACAATTCCAGGCTGACCAGTTAAGAATGCATTCTTGGAGGAGGTTGTAACTTCAGTTAGGTTGGGTATTGAATATTGGTTTGCTGATGTGGGGCTTAATACAAGTGACTCCATTTTGGGCCTGCCATTTCTTTTTTAACTATACAAGTTAAAATAGCGCTGCTGCTTGCAAAACAAGTAATCCAATTAGCTGATGACAGGTATTTTTAGTATAAAAAAATAAACAATAGAATTTCAACTATGTTATCATACCTATGCTTTCTAAACAAAGGCTAAAGGTAACTACACTAGAGTGTTAATCATGGTCATTTCTGAATAGGAGAACTATAGGAGAGTTGTATTTTATTCATATTCCAATATCGAACAACAATCATGTTATTACTTTTATGATCAGGAAAAAAACATTTTGGGAATTCCCTGGTGGTCTAGTGGTTAGGAACCCCTGTGCTTCCACTGCAGGGAGCTCAGGTTCCATCCCTGGTCTGGGAAATAAGATCCCACATGCCCAGCAGCGTGGTCAAAAGAAAAAAATTCTAAGGGCAGATTCAAACAGTTACTAATATGGGAAGTGATGGAATGCAGAAACAAAGGAAAACACTCAGGGAATAATAGTGCAGCCAGAAATCAGAGTTCTAGCTCCTCAAGGGAGATATATAAAACAACATATCTGTTAGTCTTTCTATAGGAACTAAGGCACCCCACTCAGGTGGAGGATGGTAACTTCAGTCAGTTCAGTTGATCAGTTGTGTCCAATTCTTCCCGACCCCATGGAGTGCAGCATGCCAGGCCTTCCTGTCTATCACCAACTCCTGGAGTTTACTCAAATTCATGTCCATTGAGTCAGTGATGCCATCCAACCATCCCATCCTCTGTCATCCCCTTCTCCTCCTGCCCTCAATCTTTCCCAGCATCTGGGTCTTTTCAAATGAGTCAGCTCTTCCCATCAGGTGGCCAAAGTATTGGAGCTTCAGCTTCAGCATCAGTCCTTCCAATGAATATTCAGGACTGATTTCCCTTAGGATGGACTGGTTGGATCTCCTTGCTGTCCAAGGGACTCTCAAGAGTCTTCTCCAACACCACAGTTCAAAAGCATCAATTCTTCGGCACTCAGCTTTCTTTATAGTCCAATTCTCATATCCACACATGACTACTGGAAAAACCATAGCTTTGACTAGATGGATCTTTGTTGGCAAAGTAATGTCTCTGCTTTTTAATATGCTGTCTAAGTTGGTCATAACTTTTTTTCCAAGAAGCAAGCATCTTTTAATTTTATGGCTGCAGTCACCATCTTGCAGTGATTTTGGAGCCCCCAAAAATACAGTCTCTCACTCTTTCCATTGTTTCCCATCTATTTGCCATGAAGTGATGGAACCACATGCCATGATACTAGTTTTCTGAATGTTGAGTTTTAAGCCAACATTTTCACTCTCCTCTTTCACTTTCATCAAGAGGCTCTTTAGTTCTTCATTTTCTGCCATAAGGGTGGTGTCATCTGCATATCTAAGGTTATTGATATTTCTCCCGGCAATCTTGATTCCAGCTTGTGTTTCATCCAGCCCAGCATTTCTCATGATGTACTCTGCATATGAGTTAAAGAAGCAGGGTAACTTCAGGCTGAGCACAAGATTCCTGGTGCACCACCCTGTTACCTCTGCTGCTGCTAAGTCGCGTCAGTCGTGTCCGACTCTGTGCAACCCCATAGACGGCAGCCCACCAGGCTCTGCCGTCCCTGGGATTCTCCAGGCAAGAACACTGGAGTGGGTTGCCATTTCCTTCTCCAATGCATGAAAGTGAAAAGTGAAAGTGAAACGGCTCAGTCGTGTCTGACTCTTAGCGACCCCATGGACTGCAGCCTACGAGGCTCCTCCACCCACGGGATTTTCCAGGCAAGAGTACTGGAGTGGGGTGCCATTGCCCTCTCTGCCTGTTACCTCACCACCAACCTATCAGAAGAAAGTCACACACCTGGGAACCCTAAAACTCCCCAGAAAATCATCTGGGAGTTCAAATTTTTTTGAGCAGGAGCCACTCACTCTCTTAGCTTGGCCCTTGCAGTGAACTGTTCTCTGCTCCAAACTTGAACATTTTGGTTTGTTTGGCCTCACTGTGTCAAGCACATGAACTTGCAATAGACAGCAGTTCAAGAATACCTCTGAGGTTCTAAGAAGCATGTTCCTCTTTTCAAATGGTAGGGAAGAAAGGCTTTTCATTAATATAAGACAAGAAAGACAGCCTGATTCGTTTTTATTGCAGTGAAAACAATCACAGTTTTAGAGTCGAAGACATGGACTTGAATCAGGGTCCTTCCACTTTCTAGATAAGTAGACTTGAATGTAAGTCAATGAAACTTGAAGAACCTCTGTAAATTGGATTTCAAAGTATTCAAATCATGAAATTAATAAAAATCTAGAAAACTTCCTTTCATCAACATGATACAAAATAATATGTCAGAAAGATATGTCAACTGGAAAAAATGCACATTCTAAATGTTGAGAATTCTGTTTTATTTGGTGGCCTTACTGAGGACTTTAGCCTAGGATGCTGCCTCTCAGGTATCTCTGAGGAGTCATTCCAAATTGATAAGAGAGGAGCCAGGATATACAGGAGTTCTTGCTGGGAAAAAAACCAACCAAACAAAAAACGTAAACAACATGTAGTTGAACATCAAAAGATTACTGTTAATCACAAAAATACAGGTATCTCAAGTTAATGATTTTAGTGCTTTTCTACCTATGAGAAGATGCAAGAGTCTGGACTCTGAAATTATTCTGTCCACTCTCTAGGGCCAGTATCCTGTTTTTTCTTTATCCTGAATTCCCTTCAGGGTGCACCTTCAACGGGCAACTGCAACAACTGATGGCAGGCAGACATCCTTTGTTCACTGAAATGGCAGGCAATATTTTTTTGGGCCACAGATAAGAACTTTTGATGTAGTTGAAAACACGAAGAATTTAAGCTTGAGTTCTCTGAGACCTCAATTGTCTTCATCTATAAAATGGGTATAAATAACCCATGTCACCACCAGTGAAAAGGCACAACTTTTCCCTTATGAGTTCTTGGCTGAAACCCCTTGCAACAGACAAATGAACAAAAGAAAAAACAAGCTGAGCAATTCCCTGAGTCACTTCCAAAGATTAATATTATCTTCAGCTAAAGACAGAAGAAAGCTGTAGGGGGATTGAAGGAGGCCAGTAATGAGAGGGCATAGGGAAAGCACCTGAACAGGGGTAAAAGTTGTTTCGCAGATTTGTTAGCACCTCCTACATTGAGATTCTCTCGCCATTTCCTCAACTTTCTCAGACCTTGGTGGTTCAGGCCATAAAGAATCCACCTGCAATGCGGAAGACCTGGGTTCGATCCCTGGGTTGGGAAGATCCCCTGGAGGAGGGCATGGCAATTCTCTCCGGTATTCTTGCCTGGCAAATCCCCATGGACAGAGGCCTGGTGGGCTACAGTCCATGGGGTTGCAAAGAGTCCATGGGGTCGCAAGAAGACACAACTGAGCGACTAAGCACAGCACAGCAAAAAAATGTGTTTTAAAAAACGTAAATTTCTCTTAGGAAAGGGTAACTTCTACTCTGTTTTCAGAGATTCTCTTGTGCCTGCTCTTTCTCAAAAATATTCAGCTCAAGATAATCCTTATGCCAAAGAGGCATGTTTTGGGGTGGCATACTGTTACCTTTCAAAAAGAAAGTTTTCTGTTTTTATGTAACAAAATAAAATTTGCCCAACCTGATTAACCCCCTTCATTCCACATAGAATTCTCTCCTTCTCTCTTCATACTCTCCATCGTCCCAATCCTCGCTCTTTTCCTAAATCCTTGTCCCTTTTTAAGTCTTTTTCGTGACGTCAGTTTCTACAGTGAAGCCTGAAATGTGTTCTTTGAGGGGATACCTTTTATATATGTATAGTTCCGAAACCAATTCTTTTTTTAAAAAAAATCTCCGCAAATGCTTAACTGCCTTGCACCTAAGCATATTTGTCTGGGTTAAAAATGTTATAAAAACCCTCTCATTCTCTTAGCACTGGATTTCTCCTTTCCTACTTAACTGTTTCCACCCCAAACAGCTACCGATCTGAAAACAAAGCGGGTCCTCACGGGCGCCGGGCCCGGGCAGCTCTGGACGGGTCTCGAGGACCTGGGCCCAGATCCGTCCGCAGCGAGGACGGCCGGGGCGTTTCGGGCCGCCTTTCCGCGGGGAGTCCCGCAAGCGCCTGGGGAGCCCAGATGGGCCCGGGCAAGGATAAGACCTGAGCGCCGCCCGCTCCTGCAGATCCCGGCGTGCGCTTCGCGGGACCGGAGAAGTGACCAGCGACCGAGCCGCGCCCCCGCCACGAAGCGACTGCCACGTCAGGACAACTTCACAAAACCTGGGCGAGGGCGGGTGACGCAGGCCGGGCGGCCGCGGCGGCTTTGGGCCCGCGGCCAAACGAAGAGGCTGACCTCCAGCCCAGCCCCAGCTTCAGTGACACCCCGGCCGGCGCCGGCGCCTGCCCGGCCCTCTGGGAGGCGGGGGAGCAGCGGAGGAGGCGGCGCCACCGCGGAGCCCGCGCCCTCGCGCCCCGCCCTCAGTGCCGGCCTGGGCGGGGCGGCCACCGCGGAGGCTCCTCGGCCAGACCGGGTCGGCCCGAACCGAGTTGAGACGCGGGAGGCGGCGGCGCGGAGAGGCGGAGACTGCGGCGGCGGGCCGGGAGGCTGGAGCCGAGCCAGCCACCCGCCATGGAGACCCGCTACAACCTGAAGAGTCCGGGTGAGCGGGGCTGTGGGCGGGGGGCGGTGCCGCACGGTGAGCGCGATGGGGGAGTGACCCCAGACCTCGGGGACCCGCGCTGCGGTCCCCTCGCGTCGGCCGCCACTCGCCTCTCCGCTCCCGGTTCCGCGCTCTACGCCAGCCCGCCGCCTGCCGGGCTGGTGCAGGCCGCGGAGCCGGGCGGCCCGGCAGGCACAAAACCTGGGGTCTCTCCGCCGCACCCCGACTGCCCTTCCCTCATTTTCGCCACGTAGAACTGGGTTATCAGCTCATCCCCGAGAACAGGTGTAATGGTGATGGCCGTGAGTAATAGAGATCAACCCCTTGCCCTACCTGCGCCTTGAACACGGTCGTTAGCTCTTCTCCGTCGCCGCCACCGGACTTTTATTAGCTGTTTGACTCACTCTCATTTGAGGATTTCGTCTAAACGTCCAGTTTGCAGCCTTTGGGGCAAATAGAATTACAGACGTAAAGGAAATGTTCTGGACTAAAGCATTTAACCAAAAAGCTAAGAAAAGTAGTTGAGCCGTGTACTTTAGAACTAACCATAATTTTAGCCATACTGGTATGATGTGTGTATGTCTCTGTTCAGGCATAGAAACTTCTCTTCCTGTATTTAATACCCCTGCTTCACTCACAGAAGCAGCCAAACAATCCTAGCCCCAAATACTTTTCTGGTGTATAATAAAGGAGCGGGCTTCCCTGATGGCTCAGCGATGAAGAATCCGCCTGCCAGTGCAGGAGACGCGGGTTGGATTCTGGTCGGGAAGATCCCCTGGAGGAGGAAATGGCAACCCACTCCAGTATTCTTGCCTGGAGAATCCCGTGGACAGAGCAGTCTGGTGGGCTACAGGCCATGCGGTCGCGAAAGAGTCAGAAACGACTTAGCAACTAAACAACAAAATAAAAAAGCACGAAAAGTAAGCAGCTCTCAGATTAAGATAAGCTTGAAACAAACCTTTGGAATCTATAAATGGTATTGGATCTGTACCTTCATAAATTTGTTCAGAGGGAGAAACTCCACACTTCAGGTCTAAATAATCCTGATAAAGGATTTTAGTGATGGTTTGGCCAACCTTTATTGGTTCTTTTTTTTTTTCCTACCGAGGAAGCAACTTCTCAGTAAGAATCAGCAAGATTAGCATGCTCATGGAGAGAGTTGATACTGTGAATCTTGAATTTTTTTTAATGACTTAAAAACATAACAAAGACTGAAGAAAAGCCTGAGGGTACTGACTGAACAGAGCTTTGTTAACTTGAGTGATTTCAGGCTAAGAAACGTTCTCCGGTAACCAAGTGTTGTAGAATCAGTCATAACGTTTGGGGGAGCCATAGACTTAAAAAAAAAAAAAATCCGTGGAAGGGTTTGGACTCTCCAAGAAATACGTTTATAGGATTCAATTTCAGTGGATTCACCACCCCTGCTATCCTCAACCCATCTCCTAAGAACTCCAGGGGGGAAAAGGGGAGATGAAAGAGAAAGAGGGAAAGAAAAGCTTAATTTTAAGCTTAGATGGTCAAATGTTTAGAATGTTAAAATTGTGCTCGATTTTAATAAAAATATGTGGGTAAAATGTAGGGTGACTGTTTGATCACGTGGTACCAAGTTCCTTGAGATAGCTGAGGTACTTAGTGGAATGTCCAGAGAATAATGAAAATGAATAATAGTGCAATTTGGAATGGAGTGTTGGTGGGCCCCAAGAGATTGTTGTCAGAGGACTTTGCTGAATTTTGATAGGTTATTGTACCCGAGATTGTGATAAGCTTTTAAAATTCTTCAGAATTTTTGTTCTGTTTCTACACTGTATGACCTACTGTGAGGTTGGTACTGGTCGAGCTTTCTTTGGTAGACGTGCTTCTAGCTGTATAATAAATTGCTTTGTCTTTTTGGTTTCATTTCCTCAAAGGTAGTGCTGTTGTTCTAAAAAAGAATTTTTTAAAACTTTTTTTTTTTAATTCTACAGATCATTTGGCATTCATAGAAAAAGTGAATTAGCTGAAATATGGAACTTATTGAAAGTGCAGGAAGTATAGTGAAAATGTTTTCTTTGTTCTTTTCTGTCTTGTAATAACGTTTTAAGGTAATGAACGCATGAAAGGAAGTGGTTAAAAACGCTGCACAATGTAAGAGCTATAACCCTTTTTCTATCTGACGTGGAATTGTCTTAGAGGTATGGATGGGACAATTAAGTTAAGACTATACAAATGACTGGCTAAAGGCCAGTTTGTTAGCATATGGATAGTAAATTTGTTCATTTTATAGATGGAACAATGTATTTTTAATGATTTTTCTAGAATGAACCTGTGATAATGGGCAGAACTCTATGTGAGACCACCTCATTAGCCTCTGACTTCTCTGTCAGTAGTTGCTTCTGGATCAGGCACCCTGCTCTCTTTTTTGGGTCTGTTCTGGTCTAAGTATCAGGGTCTCAGAGTACAAAGTAAGGGGACATACGTGTAAAGAACTTCCTGTGGCAAGATTTCTTCAGAAGGGCCCTATCTGCTTGTTCAGCAGATAGTTGGCATTTAAGAGATTGGTGCAAAGTCACCCATTACCTCCATCAGAAATATAGGAGTTACTCTATCCATGGGCTTCCCTGGTAACTCAGTGGTAAAGAATCTGCCTGAAGTGCAGGAGCCACTGGAGACATGGGTTTGATCCCTAGGTCAGGAAGATCCCTGGAGAAGGGCATGGCAACCCACTCCAATATTCTTGCCTGGAGAATCTCATGGACAGAGGAGCCTGGCGGGTTACAGTCCACGGGGTTGCAAAGAGTTGGATACGACTGAAGTGACCGAGCACACACGCACTCTGTCCATACCCAGGATATCTACTTCCCCTTCACGCTAATCATTCTCAAGTTTTAATGTCCGATTTAAACCCTTCTCCTAGGCTAGAGATACACAGAACTTACTGGTATGTAACATCTTAACCTAGATTTCCCACAGACCAAAAAAAAAAATCTCTACAAGGTGTAAAAACCAAAAACCAATCAGTTTTCTTTCCTCCCCCTCTTTCCTTATCCCAGGAATTGACAGCCACCCAGGAACCCATGGGAGTCATCTTTGATTTCTTTTTTACTACTTTTTTACTCCACTCCCTACCCTGAAACACACACAAATACATGCATTTCCATGCGGGCACCAATGTACAAAGTCACATATATCTAATCAATTACTGTCCATCATCACCAGATCAATTGAAACAAAATAAAAACTGATTAGGTCACTCCTCAAGTTGGCAAAATTTTAATAGCTTCCTGGTGAAAGTGAAAGTTGCTCAGTTGTGTCCGACTCTTTGCAACTTCATGGACTCTACAGTCCGTGGAATTCTCCGGGACAGAATACTGGAGTGGGTAGCCATTCCCTTCAGGGGATCTTCCCAACCCAGGGATTGAACCCAGGTCTCCCACATTGTAGGCGAATTCTTTACCAGCTGAGCCACCAGGGAAGCCCCTTCAAATTGACGAAATTTTAATAGCTTCCTGGTAGCTATGGATTAAGTTCAAAGTAGACTGTTTAACTTGGTCTAGATGGGCTTCCCTGGTAGCTCAGCTGGTAAAGAATTTGCCTGCAGTGCAGGAGACCCCTGTTCTATTCCTGAGTCAGGAAGTTTCCCTGGAGAAGGAATAGGTAAGCCACTCCAGTATTCTTGCCTGGAGAATCCCATGGACAGAGGAGCCTAGCGGCCTACAGTCCATGGGGTCACAAAGAGTCAGACACAACTGAGCAACTAAACACAGAGGGCGGAACATGATTTGATCCTTGCCTTCCTCACCAGCCTCATCTCCTACCACTCTTATGCTCCTTTGCATTTTCACCGTCTATCCATTTTGCCTGAGTGATTTTCTAGATGGAGCAGCTCTTACCTATATGCCTTGGTCCCTGTTGGAACCTCTGCTTGGAATGCCTTCCCTTTTATCCATTTGAAATTCCTATTAATTCTTCAAGCTTCTTTAAGGTTCCGCCTGGTCCAGCTTCCTTAGGCATACTAAGTAGTCCGTATAATTGTGCATCCTTGGTCAGTATTTCTATTTTAATTGTTTTCATGTCTTTCTTTCTCTACGAGCTTTTTGAAGACAAGAAACAGTTTTGGTCATTCTTCTATCTCCATAACTCAGATATTCTTTAAATGTTTGTCAAATATATACCTTTGCAAGGTCTTCCTGGGCAGAAACATCAGTCCTTAAATATTTGCTTAAATGTCTTCACTATGGGAGCAGGAAGAGGCTCTTGGGGAGCATAACATTGGCTTCACATCCTTGATAAGCCTGTCTCCTGCATTTTGCCCATGCTTTGGAGATTGATGATATCAAGATATTTATTTTCAGAAAGGTTATAGATGCATGATAGTGACCAGTAAATGATCCCCTTTTCCTGGAGCTTTGTCTCCAAAGTCCAGTGAGTTACCTGGGCATGTGAAGAATGCTAATGGGAGGCCCTTGGAACCTAGAGATCGGATCTAGAGTGATCATGTGGCCTCCATGTAAAGAAGAAAGCAGGAATGCATGTGCTCCCCACCTTCCTTTCCTATCACATCTTATCTTACCATGGTTGGAGAGTTCCATTTATAACCTTGCAAAGAGATAAGAGAGGAGCTGAAATGGGAAAAGTTTCCTCACTAGCCATGTGGTAGCAAGAGATGGAGTGTCTATGCTCCAGCCCTAGTTTCCAGGCAGTGCTTTGAATCTTGACTATTCCATAGCAGTGACATTTCTTTTGCGGGCAGGGAGCCATGCTATGTTGCCAACTTCATGTGCTTAAGGCCTGCATTTGAACCAGAGATAATCATCAAAGGACCTTAAATCCCAGTCCATTTCTGACCTGGGGAAGAGAGAGGAGTGAAAAGGAAAGGAGAATTATGTGAAGAAATTACTTTCATTTGACAGACATAAACATTGCAGCAGAATAAGACTGAGAGATTTGTTCAAGTATTTAGAGCTACAAAATGTCAGAGCCAATTTTAATGCAGCTCTAATTCCAGAGTCCATGTTCTTTTTCACAAAAGTGTTCATAGTATATGTTGTTTCAGGAAAAATAGAGTATAAGAACACTAGAATAGTTTTACCTTCTGTTTGACTATGTACTTTGACTCTCACATCGTATGTCCTTATGTTGGCCCATGAACTAATAAAATCAACTTGTTTAGTGAAACCATACACCTCATATTAAGACTTGTACTCACTTGGCCAGGACTTGAACTCAGCCAGAACCCACAGTCTTCCAACTGGGATCACACATCTGGTTTCAGCACGTAATGAAGCTCAGGTTCTTGATGTCTCATTGCAGAAGGAATTCTGTGAGAGACAAAGTGATAGGTAAGAAGTGGATTTAGAGAGAAACACACTCTACAGACAGAGTGTAGGCCATCACAGAAGGCAAGAGGTGCCTGGAAGTATGTGGTTAGCTTTTATGGGCTGGGTAATTTCATAGGCTAATGAGTGGGAGGACTGTAATAGCTGTTTTGGGGAAGGGGGCTGGGATTTTTTGGAATTGGGCCACCGCCCACTTTTTGGTGGAGGAACTGCCTTGGAACTGTCACGGTGCCTGTTGGTGTGTCCTTTAGCTTGCTGAAGTGTTAGAAAGAGCATAAACATATACTGAGGCTTAAGGTCTAGTGGCAATCCACTTGTCTGCCCTCTTGGACCCGTTTGGTTCTAATCAGTTTCTGTTACTGATGGGCCTTGGGCCATGTCATTCTTTCAGAGGTTGTGCCCTGGCCCTTTCCCTCTTGTTTCAGTTGAGCCAATGATTGTTCCTTTAAATTATTTCTTGCAGCAGTTCCGACCCTTCCATACATCTCTCGTAATATCCATTGGATGTTTATTTTCTTCTCTCCTAATAAACTGAGTGAGAAAGAGGCAGAGAAAAATGTGATAAGGTTATGGAATGAATAAAACCTGACCTCTTCAGCGTATGTAGCCAGCTAATGAGAAAGAAAAAACAGTTTCCTTGGCATCTTTGATTGCTGACAGCAGCAATCATGTTAAACTAATTAACTTCATAACAACTTTCATGATTTTATTTATATCTGATAATATTAACCTAAAGATATTTTTACATGGCTCTAAACCAAGGGTTTTCAATTCTTTTTCTCTGGGCCTCTTAGATAGAATAGGTGGGAAGGGGTAGATAGCTTAGAGGTCCTTCCATGCTAGCCTGCTGTTACCTGTTTTACATATTGAGGTTCTCCTTAAACCTTTCTTTGAACAAAGGATTTTATCTCATCAAATAAATTTGAAAACCACTGCTTTTAATCAGATCCTTGGAGAGAGTTTTGTTGGGGGAAGATACTAACATTCATTTCAGCTAATATTTGAGTGTTTACTGTGTGCTAAGTCCTGAGGAGACTTCAGTGAAGTAGATGTTGTTATTGAGCATGAAAGACAGGTGTTAATCACAAGTGAGAAGTGAACTTTATAAAAGAGAAATTATAGAGTGTTGTGAGGACTTACAGCAAGGGGGCTCAACGTAGTCTCCAGCGCAGTGGTTTCCAAACCTGACTGACCACTAGAAATAACTTGGAGAGCATTCCTGGCATCCACTGTCCTCCCAGGACTCCTCAGGGACTTTTATGTGTCCAGATGGGAATCTCTAGTCACTCCTCTGAGAGTGGACAAAAGGTGTCAAGGAGACCCTTCTGAGTAAATTTCTTAAAGGTCTAGTGAGAGCCAGACTTGATGAAGTGGGGGATGGGAGGAGGAGCAGCAGTGCAGGCTGAGGAGCTGGTACATAAGAAGGAAGGTCTGAAATAGAAGGTAGAATGTGTGCAAACAATTGAACAAAACCTAATAACTAGAACTCGGGGGTGGAGGGTGGGGGAGAAATTGGGTCTCAATATGTACATGATTCTAGTAAAGCATTTATTGTGTTATTTGCATTGACCCTCCCCCCCAGACTATAAGCTCCTGGATAACAGAAACTGTATTTTAGTTTGCTTGTAGCTCTAGCATCTGCTCCGCAGAGTCAGACACCACTGAAGCAGCTTAGCACACATAGCATCTAGTATGAGCTTAGTGACTGTTTACTCATCAAATGAACAAATTCTCTGCCTATAGGGCTTAGTTCAGAGTAGGAGATGGAAAAGAATACTAATAGTTATGGAATAGGATAGTGACTTAAGAATTTTTTTTCCAGCTTAGGAACCCTTGATTAAAATGAAATTTTATGCAGAAGTCCTGATACATAAGGAACTGTTTGGTGGTTTATGTGTGAGTTGCTTCTCAGGTAACCTCTCCCCACAGCATTCCAATCTGTGCCACTGCATATTTACTTTTTTTGTTTCCTTCGCTTATTCATACCTAGCTGGGTAATTCCTACTGTCTTTCTTTGAGATCTCAGTACCTGACCCCTTTTCTCTTCTGTCTGCTCTCAGGTTACCGCCTGGTGCGTACCTTACTCATAACACGTATTAAACTATGTTAGTTTGTTCTCAAGCAGAGTTTCAGAGAGCCTTGAGCTATCTGGTGTTTCTCTGGCTTTGCTATCCTGTATCCTACACCGGTATCCTGACATTTTTTTTTAGCACCTAAAGCTTGAGGGTGAGGGGGCTGAGATCAAAGGATTGACCTTTATGATCCAATAGGGCAGCAAAGAAGGTACAGATACAAATAGGACTCTAAACTGTCATCGGCTGCTCACAGTCATTTATCATGGAGATAAAGTCTGTGCCATTAACTGAAAGAGGTGGAAGAAAAGAGAGTGAATAGGTATGAAATAGTCTTGGGGTACTGGTTGGAAGGTGTTGGGTGGGGTTTACTGGAGAGATACAGAACATTGTGTGACATTGGATGCGGCACTCCGTGTCCCAGCGGAGGTTGTTAATAGTACCTCTATAATAGCATCAATGGGCCTGTCTCTGTGACTTTTTAAACCCCGTTCAGTAGTGCCTAGCTGTTTGGGTATAGATTCCAAATTAGAAGATGGTTGGATTGGCTCAGTTAGAATTGAATTTATTAAGGGAGTATGAAAGGGGAATGCCTAAGAGCCAAGAGCATGGATAGAGAGACGTGAGTGTAGGTATAGTTGGCGTTAAGAAAGTTGTGGGGTCAATGGATTGGAGGTTTTAATTTAGCAAAGAATCATTTCAAACAGGAATTCAGTTAGGGCTATGAAGATTCAGTGACGTTGGGACAGTGCCATTAAGTCAAAGAAGATATTGAGTGGAAAGTCCTGAGGTTGAGGATATTTAGGGGGTTTACTTTTCATGAGTTATGAGTGCCAGAGGCCATGTTTCTTGTTAATGTAGATATTTTAACAAGGTACAGTTGGACTGCCTGTGTTGAAATCCCTAGCTCTGTCATTTACCAGCTGTGTAACCTTGGGCATGTATAATCTCTCCAAGTCTCAGTTTCTTCATCTGGAAAATGGGGATAAAAACAGCACCCATCTCAGTTGTTTTGAGGATTACGTGAATTAATATTTGAGTGCTACCTAATAGGGAGTATATATAAATACTTACCAGAGAAAAATAGTATCTCTTTGAGACTTCCCTATATATTTAATTTAATATGTAACTCTTCTAGTGCCTACCTGCCTTTTCTTCCCCCATTATTACTATTATCACATAATTAAATCATATGCTGTATTGAATAATTCCTCTGCACTTTTTTTGTTGAAGTAGGAACTTATTCATTAGGTCTGTAAATCTGCTAATCACATGGAAAAAGTATATTTGAAATGTCTCTATCTTGTGAATTTTGTTTTAGCTGTTAAACGTTTAATGAAAGAAGCAGCAGAATTGAAAGATCCAACAGATCATTACCATGCACAGCCTTTAGAGGTTAGTTCCTATTTCTGTCTTCTAAGTTTCTTAAAATTATTTTTTCACTGCATTGAATCATTATAAATGTGTTCGGTATGCTTTATTGATATATTTTATTCCCTATATTTTCTGAGTATTTTTTTAAACCATTAAAAAAAAATTGAAGTACAGTTATTTACAGTGTTGTGTTAGTTTAAGGTATATACTGAGTACTTCTGTTAGCCATTCAGAATCAGATGTTTTAGAAGAAGCAGATTTCTGGTCTCTATAAAATGAGTCTCAGGGACTTTCATGGTGGTCCAGTGGTTAAGACGCCAGTTTTCCACTGCAGGAGTTCAATCCCTGATTGGGGAACTAGGATCCTCTATGCCAAGCTCGGCCAAAAAAAAAGTGAGGGGGGCCTCAGATACTAAATTAGGTTAGGCATGAGGGAGGAGAAGTGGAAAGAACTCCAGACTATATTTGGAGACTTAGCCCCTTGAGGGGTCTCTGCAGCTAGTTTGGGCTTTTTCTATAAACATCTCTACCTCTACCTCAGTCTTCCAGTCTGTGAAAGGAGGGTATTTAAATGTGTCCAGTCTCGTTTTCATGGTAATGGTGAGACTAAAATGTAATAATGTTTGTGCAAGTATTTTGCAAACTATGAAGTACTTGGTAACTGATGATATTAACATATGATGTTAACAGCCTATGTGTTCATATTACTGACCACTTACTAATAAGCTTTTCAGTATTATGAGGGATAAATTTGGAAAGTTTGCTAAAATAATCCAAATTTATAGTAAATTATTTGATTATATAAATAATAATTTTCACTAATTGGGATTCAGGGATTCAGGGATTTATCAGTTTAATTAAGTCTATAATATTTTTAGATCAAATAATAATAATTTAATAAAAATAAATAGATTTTTAATAAAATAATTTAATTAATTAAGTAAATCCACATCCAGAGAACGATCAAGCATGAACTCAAAATAAATACATGTTTAGACATACAAGAGCACAGATTTTCTTCCTTATATTCCTTTCAGAGAAATGTAGTTGACAATAAACCACACCAAAATAATATAAAAACTGAACAAAACATACAAAGGAAGATTGAGATTCCAGTAAAGCCAGGAGACATTCAAGTGAAGAATTTCGGAATGTGTCAAGCAGTTAGTCCATATTAAAACTTCGGGGTCCAGAAGAGATTTTTCAGAAAAAATAAATGGAGCTAATATAATAGGAAGTATGTAAATCTATAATCTTATTTATGAACATGTAATGGTGCTCAAGGGGCTTCCCTGGTGGCTCAGTGGCAAGGAATCCACCTGCCAATACAGGAGACGTGGGTTTGATTCCTGGGTCAGGAAGATCCCCTAGAGAAGGAAATGGCACCCCACTCCAATATTCTTGCCTGGAGAATCCCATGGACAGAGGAACCTGGCAGCCTACAGTCCATGGGGTCGCGAAAGAGTTGGACAAGACTTAGTGGCTAAACAACAGCAATGAAAGCAGTGCTCATGTGTTTTAAAATGCATTAAAAAAAATATTTTAGCTCTTATGTGACATCAAAGCTAGAGTAAATAGCTTTTACTTATAACTTTTATACTTGAGACATTGTGCATTAGAAACTGTCCTAGGAATAGTATAAAATGTTAATTCTTCTCATCCATTAATGTTTCTAATACTCACTGGTAAAAGCAATCCAACTTTTTAATGTTCTTGATCCCTTGATGCTTATTGTTTTTGTTCAGGATAATCTTTTTGAATGGCACTTCACAGTTAGAGGGCCCCCAGATTCTGATTTTGATGGAGGAGTTTATCATGGACGAATAGTACTGCCACCAGAGTATCCCATGAAACCACCAAGCATCATTCTCCTGACGGTAAGAATTCTCAGCTCTTTGGAATGCTTCTGGAATAACTCTTCCTGGTGGCTGTAAAGTGTAGTATGCATATTCCTTTTCATTAAGGAATAAAGTGGATCGTTATTATTATAACTTTGCTTTTGGAGACCAGACCTTGGACTATATTTTTTCTAGAAAAAAATTCCTAGGAAGTTGAAGCATCTGAGAAGTACTCATGATGCTCATTGCCATAGTGTGGTTGTTAGGATTCAGTGAATTAGTGTACACAAAGTGCTGTGCACAGTGTCTGACACATGATAAGTACTCAGTAAAGGGTAGTTACTGTTGTTGTACTCCTTAATCCCGTTATCTCCTTCAGCTTTTCACCTTATGCTTTGCCCTTCATTTTCCTCATCTTTTTTTTTTTTTTTACAGTTTTCTCACCTTCACATGCAGCTCTTAGAATAAGAACTGACATAGAGTCCTCAATAAATTTTAGCTATGTTATTACTGTTTATATCTTAGCATTTCTCTCCATCTTCACAGATTTTATCTCCATGTAAAGGAAAGCTATACATCCAGGTTTCTCTTATCTTTCCTGGGACCTTGTTCCATCAGTAAATTCCTCTCTTAATTGTTAAAGCTTTCCTTCCTTCATTTCCTTTCATTTATGTGTGTTTGATTATCCTCTAACTTGAAAGAAGCAAAAATGAAACAAAAACCTTCCCATGTCTCTGCTAAGACTTTAAGCTGTAGCCTTTTTTTCTCTTTGTAACCTTCAAAACATCCTAACTCTATAGTGTCATTTCTTGTGTTCTGGTTCCCACACATAGCACTCTGTTGAAACATGCTTACTATGCCAGTCTCAAGAGAGCAGCTTGAGAACTCACACCATCTCTTCTCAGTCTTCATCCTTTTCCATCTAAGTTAAACTTCTGATACACATGGAGTAGCAAATAGTGAAAGAAAAAATTGTCATCATTACCAAATTAATGTTTTTCCCTACGGTGTTTGTTTATAGTGGAAAGAGCATTCGTTTTAGAGCCAATAGACCTGAATTCTGGCCAGTGCCATGTCCGTCATGTCACGGGCAGGTTACACAATCTCTTTGAAATTCATTTTTCTCAGTTGTCAGAAGGGATGTATATGAAGAATATAATCATACTGTCAGGTTCCTGATATATAGAAGCTGCTTAATAAATATTAGGTGATATTGAGAATTAGTCATGTTGGCAGTAGGTCTGGAGTAGGAAGCCCTGGAGGGGCCCTACTGTGTTAGGAGTCCTTTTAGCTGCTAGATGGCAGGGAGAGCCAGCTGGTCTGAAGGGAGAGCTGGTGCGTGGTGAAACTGGTGGAGGGTATTTGACGCCACAGCTATTCATCGATGATATCATCATGTATGCCGATGTTCAGTATTTGCTCCTTCTGAGTCACTTCCTCTCTTTTGAAAAGTCTTCTCCAGCTTTCATTCGACAAATATTTATTTAACTCGTGTCATGAACCCTGTGTGTGTAGCAGAGAATAAGTAAAAACTCTGCTTACTTGGAACTTGTATTCTAACTTCATGCCTCTTCTTCCTCTCCTTCTCCCAAGCATGGATATTCTACAAGTTCAGACTACATCTGTTTTCTCTTATTTCTATGAAATGGTTTCATTGATCACCTCTGTGAAAGTCAAGTACCAGAAATGCATTATCTTCTTCTGCCATCAGCACATCTATATTTTTGCCTGCCTGCTGGACACCATCAGTAGTTCTTCCACCAAGACAAAACTGAAATCATTCTCGTCTTTCACTTCTGTGTTCCTGTATGGAATTGCATCATCCTTCTGAGAGGCACTCCAGCCTCAGAGCCTTCCTCCCCAGGATCTAGTTAGGTGACACCGAGTCCTTAGATTTTATCCTAGCCTTTGTATGTCTTCTCTTTTAGCTCCTTCCTGGAGCCTAGCACCATACTAGGCACAGAGGAGGCTATCAGGACGTCATTATGTCTTACTGAGATGTCAGTTGTGCAACTCAGTTTCAAAATGTGCTATGACAGGTTCTAAAAATAGCTTTTATTATTCATTCAGAATCTAACAAATATTTGTGGGGTATCTATAAGAAGACAAAAATCTGTATCCCCTTAGAGATCCCATCCTTTAAAAATTCTCTAAAAAGTATCTTTAAAAAATTATTTATATGTAAAATATATTTATGCTTATAAAGTATAAAACATTAAACACACACGTACATAATTTTTTAAATGTCTTATTTATTCCTAAGGCTAATGGACGATTTGAAGTAGGCAAGAAAATCTGTTTGAGCATCTCAGGACATCATCCTGAAACTTGGCAGCCTTCATGGAGTAGTGAGTATTTACAGTGAATACAAGTCTTACAGAACTTGAGTCAATTCGTAATAATAAGATATAATACTCTTTCGAGATTGAAGCTGTTTTGGATAAATAATTTTATATTATTGAATAAATAATTAAAATACTTTTCCCTGTCAGGATTTTTGCATCATTTTAATACAGTCCCCTACTTGTACCTCTTTAGTGAAACCCTATGAGTCTTTTCTTTTCAGAGTAGACCCAGTTCCTTTTGCAAAGCAACTTAGATTGATGTTTACTTTTTATTTCAGTAAGAACAGCATTATTAGCCATCATTGGGTTTATGCCAACAAAAGGAGAGGGAGCCATAGGTTCTCTAGATTATACACCTGAGGAAAGAAGAGCCCTTGCCAAAAAGTAAGTTTTGCCTTTCCTTGTTTGTTAAGATGTGAATACCATTCTGGATAATGGCCATTAGCAGATAGGCTCTGTCTCTTTGTGTGACTTACCTTGGCGCTACAGGATCTAGTCTTAGTTTTGCTGTCTTAGAAATTAAGTTATTAATTTAAATTAAATTAATTTAAAACTTATTAAATTAAGTATTAATTTCCCAGGAGTGATCAGACTCTAAAGAATTTATTTCATGCTATCTAGCTTTAAAAAGTATTTGGTAATACCAGCCTACAGTGCACAGTATCTTCTAGAAGACAGTGCTGGTCATTTATCTCCACTTGGGCAGTATTACAGGTAGAAAAGAGCCAGAGTAATGATATGTATGTTGCTTTCCATGAAGATTTTAAAAACCTTTTTGAAGGCCGGGAGGAAACCCACTTTATCATCTTTGTATCTGTAGCATCTGCCTCATAGCAAGTGCTCAACAAGTGATCTGGAATAAAGCAAAGGAGATTTTCTTTGTTGAATTGTAGTTTCCCAGCAGTTGTGCCATCTAGGTTTTTTCAGGTACATTCTGTCTGTATATCCCAGAGTAGTCATTAGATTCAGAGTAGCCTCTCCTCTGAGTAGTGTGGAGACCAATTCTTGAGTTTGACCATTGTCCTATTCTGAACTTTGCTGCCTACCACCCTTCAGATCTATTATGTTTAATTAAATGATAGTATATCTTACCCTAGCATGGCTTCCCTGGTGGCTCAGTGGTAAAGAATCCGCCAGCAGTGCAGGAGGCACGGGTTTAATCCCTGGGTTCAATCCCTGAGGAAGATTTGATAGACTCCCTGTTTTATCAGCAACTTTTCTTTTAAACATTATTCCCAAGTTCAGAATATACCTTGTAGCTACTATTCACAGACTATAGTATGTACTTTAAATACATAGCATTTGTTTTGATCTCCTTTGTTGACTTTCTAAATTGATGCTTGTATCCAGTTCATTTCATGTACAAGGTTAAAAAAATAATAAGGCTTTTTTTGTTTAGACTTCTCACTGTATATAGTCTAGGTTCTTAGTCTGTGATATAGGCTTTCTGAAACATGATTTTGCATTCAACCATGGTAGCATACTGTCCTTATGGATAAACTAATGTATTAAAAAGTAAACTTTCTCCTTTAAACTTCATCTGACTTCTCAGTTAAAAAATGAACACATTTTGGGATTTTGCTGGCAGTCCCACGGTTAAGATGCCACACTTCCACTGCAAGGGGCGAGGGTTCTTTCCCTGGTCAGGGAACTAAGATCCCACATGCTGCTCAGCACGACAGAAAAATAGAGGGGAAAAAAAAGTGAACACACTTTAAGATAAATAATATGGATACAACTGATTCTCAAAAGGATGTGGACAGCAATGCTACTTCTGGTGAAACAAAAAATATTCATCAGTAAGTACTAAATTAGTACAGCTTTTATATGGGTTTTGTTTACATGAAATTATAAATAGTATGTTCTTTATAATGTACTAATATGTTCTTCAAGATCTAAGAGTTTTATTATGTTGAACTAGAAGTATGACAAAATAGTTTTTGTAAAAGTTTAGTAATGAATGATAAATTTCATTGTCTGGATTTTCCATGAATTGTCTTTTATCTTTCAAATTGTACTGCTATTTAGATGAGTAGAGTTGTTGAGTTTTTCCCCTGGAAATATCTGTAGATAGTATTCGATTTTTTAAATTTTTTATTGGCCACACCAAAAGAATACGGGATCAGGGATCAAACCCACGCCTATGGCAGTGAAAGCACTGTCTTAACCACTGGACTGCCAGAGAACTCCCAATTTGAGCTTTATAATGGACTTTTTACACAGACTTAATATAGGCTTGTTGTGTGTGAACTTAAGGACAGTGTAGTTAAGCAATTTGTATGCTGTCGTATAGATCTAAAACTTTTCTTTTAAAGAGGTAGTATATTGGGAAAAAAATGATCTAAGCTGATTTTTTTTTTAATTTCAGATAGTTAAAATTGAGGTATAATTGACATGGATTTTTTTAAAAAACCAATTTAACTTGTGTGTTTGTCTTTGAACTATAATTATTGCCAAAATTGTCTAATTTACATGTAGGAATATGGTATGGAGTTGTCCAGTGTTCTTTTAAATGTAATCACTCAGTATTTGAGTATCTTAGATAGATCAACTTTTGAGTATCTGATTTATATCCATCAAAAAATTACTTCCTACCAGATCACAAGATTTCTGTTGTGAAGGATGTGGCTTTGCCATGAAGGATATCCTGTTGCCTTTGAAATCTGGAAGCGATTCAAGCCAGGCTGACCAAGAAGCCAAGGAACTGGCTAGACAAATCAGTTTTAAGGTATTCTAAATTTGTAAATAAATTCTAACTATGAAACCCTTTTGTTGCCTAGCCAAATTTTGGATAGAAAGTAAAGCAGTATAGTTCCGTTGTACTGAGATCTTTACAAATTATTTTCCTTATTACAAAACTAATGTATTTTCAGAAGCAGCATTATAGCATAGTAATAGTTAAAAGTTTGGACTCTGGTATACTCTGCCAGGGGTCAGATCTCAGCTTTGCTGCTTATTAGTGTAGGACATGAGACATATTGCTCATATTGTACCTTTTTCTCATCTGTAAATAAATAACGGTACTTGTATGATTTTTATAAGGATTGAGTTAATTCTCACTTTAGAACCATGTGGTGCATAATAAATTTTAACTATTATTATAGAAACTATAGATAAGCAATAAGAGGAAAATAACAATCATGCATAATCCCATCCCCACGCAATAGCTGCTATTAATATTCTGACGTATCTCTCATATCCTTTTGTTCTGTGTATGTTTTGCACAAACATTGAATTACTTCTGGAATTTAATTAGCTCCATCAAAAAAGTCAGCCTGCATTAAGCAGCATGTTGCCTTCTCCCTTGTCTCACCTTTCTACATCCTGTATATCCTTCCATGTCCAGGTCTTGGGAGAAACTTTTCCTTCTGTTTTATTGTGGTGCCTAAAAGAAGAGGTGCTTAATAAATGTTGGTTATTTTCTTCCTTCTGAGGATTCCTGTTGTACTTAACATTACTTCTCTGAAAATCTTAGGGCCCAATGTCTCTTGTACATCAGAATTTCAGATTTTAGAAAATATTAAACTTGCACAAACATGCATGGTGGGATCTGGGGCAGCTCCTGATTATCAAATCTATTAATATCTCATCAGCAAACCTGGGAATATTTACACTAATGTGCAAATACATACACTGTTAATAACCTCACATGTCAGATTATGCCTGAAAATTACAAAAAACTTTAGTTTTTAGACCTTTTTGGAGTGGACCGTGAACCATGAGTATTAGTTTTGTCCCTTACCAAGTAACAGCTCCTTGAGAATAGGTATTGTCTATTCCTCCTCCTAAATTACCAGCACAGTATTGGACACCATGAGTGTTCAGAGCTTACCTGATTGACAGTTGATATTAAAGTAGTAATTTAAATAAAGTAAAATAAATAATTAAAAATAAATCCAAGAGAGAATTTAGTAGGTTGTGGGTTATTCTGTACATCTCCTCTTGTGACACTACTCTTGGGTGTATCTTTTTTTTTTTTTAATAGGCAGAAGTTAATTCATCTGGAAAGACTATTGCTGAGTCGGACTTAAACCACTCTTTTTCACTAAATGATTTACAGGATGATATACCTGCAACATTCCAGGGTGCTACAGCAAGTACATCGGTATGGCTCTTATCTTTTACTTCTATATCTGTACCATCGTATTATTTGCAGTAGGAAGAGGAGATCTCTAGATGAAATATCTGAATATTTTGGTCCTCCTAACAGATTCGAGACAAGCTCTCCCTCTAATGAATTATAGTATCTTAAACAAGTTATTCATATTTTCGGAGTCTTCTTTTTTGTTAAATGGAGCTGGACTAAAACAATTTTAGGTCCTATTGTCCTTCCTTTTCTATAGAAAGGACAATAGGACCTAAATAGGACCTTCCTTCTATTGATATGACTTTTCTGAAAAGTTAGTTTCAGTATAGTGCTAGACTCTGAATAAAATGAAATATACATACATTAGCCACTTTCTTGATAGGTACTCTGTCTTTGGCAGGTTTCTTAAGCTGCATTAAGGCACTGACTCAAAGGCCTAGAGTCAGAGATTTGCCTTAGACTGTCTCTGTCCAGTAGAATAGCCATTAGCCACATGTGGCTCTCTGAATTTATATTTACCTTATTAAAACTCAGAGGGTAAAGAGTCTGCCTGCAGTACAGGAGACACAAGAGACTCTGGTTTGAGCCCTGGGTTGAGAAGATCCCCTGGAGGAGGAAATGGCAACCTACTCCAGTATTCTTGCCTGGAGAATTCCATGGACAGAGGAGCCTGGCGGGCTACAGTCTAAAGAGTTGCAAAGAGCCAGACACAACTGAGCGACTAAGCATGCATGCGCACGCTTTCTTGGGATCACTTCCCAAATAAAGTACTTGCTCTTATTCAGAATTAAGCTAAATTAAAAATTCAGTTCCTTAGTCACATTGGCCACAGTTCAAGCATTCAAAAGCCCCAAGTGGCCAGTGGCTACTGTTTTGGACAGCATAGATACAGAACATTATTGTCATCTCAAAAAATGTTCTGTTGGACGGTGCTGCCTTGTGCATAGTAAGTGTCTAAGAAATAATCACTGAAGGAAAGATTCCATGGGTGCTGTGGGTCTTATTAGTTGTGCCCTGACCTATTGTCCAAACATTAGTGGGTCTTGGTCATTGGAGAGACCGATTAAGAAACTGTGACTGGATTGTTGCTAAATAATTAAGATTATAGGGAAAAAACACTGACTTTACTTTCTATATATGAGATGAATTGTCTTTTTGGTAACAGGTTGTTTGGTTGAGTAGCCACATCTTTCCCCCTTTCCCCAGTTTAGAGAGGATGTTAAAGAGTCAGGGAAATTGAAATAGAAGCTGGGCAGATACAGATTTGCCCAGGCAAATATAAAGTGGGACTGAGTGGTCCTCTCCCATTCAAGAGACTGCTGCTGCTGCCGCGTCGCTTCAGTCGTGTCCGACTCTGTGCGACCCCATAGACGGCAGCCCACCAGGCTCCGCTGTCCCTGGGATTCTCCAGGCAAGAACACTGGAGTGGGTTGCCATTTCCTTCTCCAGTGCATGAAAGTGAAAAGTGAAAGTGAAGTCGCTCAGTCGTGTCTGACTCTTCGCGACCCCGTGGACTGCAGCCTACCAGGCTCTTCTGTCCATGGGATTTTCCAGGCAAGAGTACTGGAGTGGGGTGCCATTGCCTTCTCCTCAAGAGACTGAGATGAGTAGAAAAAAGTGAGTTGGAGAAAGCAGGAGAGAGGCTGCCATAAAGTAAATTCTTGGAGGGGACTGGAGAAGGAGGTATAAGAAAAAAGCGTGTGCTAAGAGATAATTGCTTTATGTGTTGCCCATGTAATTATATGTCATAGAGGGATATAGTGAATTAATTTTAGTCAATATATGTTTTAGCTTGAAATAGTTAAAAAAATATTCAGATTACTTTTCACCTTTAGAATTCTAATTGTTTTCTATGTCATAGTTTTTCAAAAAAATAGAACCATCCTATTGCAGAGAGGAGGAGGGTAATAAAGACAGTCTGCTAATACTTTGTAATGTATTTAAATCTGTCTTTAGTCTATTTTAAATCTGTGTCAAGTCCCCTGTTGCGTATTCCAGTTATCCTTATTCCAGTTGTTATTTATTTTACAATTATTTATTGTCTGTTTCACTTCCCAGAATGTATGTTCCTTGAGGATCAGGCCTCTCTACTGCACTGTATCCCTAGTGCCTGGCATAGTGCCTTGTATATAGTAGGTCGTATTTGTTGGTAGAATAAATGAATCTGAGGATTGGCACTTTAAAAATATACTAGGAATACAGGTAAAGAAATGACAAAGTTTAGTAAATTAGATCACACAAACAATGGTTTTGTTATTACAGTAGTCTTTTCTATTTTGATTTCTTCCTTATTTTTTCATCCGGTTTTAGCAATATAATTGACATACAGCACTGTATAAATTTAAAGGTGTACAGCATAATGATCGGACTTACATATACCATGAAATGATTACCACAATAAATTTAGCAAATATCTAGTAGCTCATAGATACAAAATGAATGGAAAAAGAAAAAAAAGTTTTTTCCATTGTGATGAAAACTCTTAGGATTTACTCTCAACAACTTTCATATGTAACAGCAATGTTAATTGCATTAATCATATTGTACATTGCATCCTTAGGACTTATTTATCATATAACTGGAAGTTTGTACCTTTTGACTACCTTCATCTTGTTCTCCTACCCCTCTGGTAACCACAAATCTGATCTCTTTTTCTCTGAGTTTGTTTTTGAAGTTTAGTCTACCTACAACACTAAGTTAGTTCTGTGCACGGGGTAGTGATTTGGTATTTCTATACATTACAAAGTGATCACCACCCATTCTGATTTTAAAGTACCTAACACAGAACTCTTCTTCATAGGTCTAGGTAATTAATTGATACCAATTCTGGTTAAAACAATAAATTGCATATAGTTACAAGTTTAGCTCTTAATTATATTCACATACAGATTATCTCAGAATGTGATTATATAATTTGATCACTAGGGAGGTAACTGAAACCTGGTTTTGGCTGGGGGTAGCTGCTTTACATGCCAGTGTAATATGAATTCGCGAGATGTTATACATCAAATCCCAGATAAGCTACGTTTTTTTATCCTTGAGGGGGCGAGAGATTGCTCAAAGTCTAAGTACAGCAGATAACATCAGGCCATCTGTTGCTTTTTGATGCAGATTTTTTTAGCTCTGTAGAAATCGGAACAATACTGATGGTCGACTTATGTTCTTCCAGTCTATCAGGTTTTTTTCTTCTTCCCAGACCAGAGATTGAGGTTCTGAATAAGCCATTCCATTTTGTATTAAGAAGCAAACACAAAACTCCCTTATAGATGTTAAACGATAGAAAATTTTATGTGTATTACAAGGGACTTATCTGTGACCGTGATGTTTATGTATAAATATATATATATTTAAATGTAATTTAATTGGATACAAATGTCACATACCTTTTATATTCCCAGAAATGATCACTTCATCTTAATGAAGGAAATGGAAACAATTATCACTCAAGTATACGTTCTGTGATATGTGTGTTTGATCAAGTTTAGGCAAACGGCAAAGATTTAAATGTTGTGCTACCAAACCTATGGTGTTTTGAAATGTTGTTGAAATGTTTGAAATGGTGTTGAAATGGTGTTGAAAATGGCCAAGTCCAAATTGATTCTGCATCAGCAATTCAGTAAGAACCACCAAAATTGAGTTCAGTTAGTTCCTTCAGCTGAGTTCCTTCAGCTCCAGTCTAGAGTCCTCTGGGTCTACAACCTTGGAGTCATACAGTTTTACCGTGATGGGATTGTTTAAAATAGGGAGAATTTCATAATATCATAGCACTAGGTTTTAGTCAGTAATGTATCATCCAAAAGGAATCTGTAATTTAGGAAGCTATTTAAAGCAGTATATCTACAGAAATATTTCCATGCAGTACACATACTAAAATGTCATCTAAATTCATTGTTTGAGGGATTGTTGTTCTAAATAATATAATAATAAAATTGTGAGAATTAGTCCTAAATAAAGTCATGACTTTTCTTTTGTTAACCTAAATCTGGAGTCTTCAAAGGGATATATTGATAGTAATATTAGTAATGCCTAACATTTAATAAGCAATTGTGTATCCTGCACACTTTATATCATTATCCTGTTTAATCTTCACAACTACTGAACTGGATAGTACCCTTGTACAAGAGAGGGAGCTGGGTCTTTGGTTAAATAACTTGCTTAGGGTCATACATCCATGAAGTGGTGAAGCCAGCCTAGTGATAGTAAGACTACCTGTTTTAGTCCTGGTCAGGCTTGTGTTCTCCACTCAAACTACTGGAAAAAAACAACATCTGTAAATAAAAGCTTTAAGATGAGTAATCTCTTATGCTAGTTTCTGGATTGATTCTACCACCTTCCTTTTTATTTTTCTTAAGAACCCATTTCCCTATAAGCCTTGAGTACTTTTGCTCTATCAGACACTTTTATCTTCTTGGCTGAACAGTTGGAAGAATGGGAGATTTCAAATGCAGTGGTGCTCTTGTCTTGGTTACTGTAACTCAGTTCACCTCCATTAGTATTAAATCACTGCATGACGCAGTGTGACAGTGTAAGACCTCATAAAATGCAGTCTTCGTGCGCCTGCTCCTCAATGAGCTCCTTTCTCCCGAGAGTCCAAGTTCTGCCTCTGTGTTATGGGTCACTTCCTCTGTTTTATGAAAGTTTGAGTGCTTCCAAAGATTATTTACATCTTTTAATGTTGAGGTGATGTCGGAATTAAAGTGTAATGTCTTCTGTAGATAACTAAGATCAGCAGTTTTTTCCCTATTGTTTATAGCTATTTATTGACAAAGTTCATTCTCTTACCTGTTTTTTAAAAAAGTATTTGAATTATATTTTTAGATTCTTTTTTTCTTCTAAATATTGAAATATTCTATAATGAAAAGTATTTAAAATCTTTTGTATTTACTCAATTTAAAAAGTTATTCTGAATAAAACATGCATTCTTACTTATTTGAAAGAATGTGTATTGGCTCTATTATAATCAGTATAAAGTTTTCAATACAACAAAGACTTTGGTTATTAGAGGTAGAGTTAAGGTATCTGTATAAGCAAAATGAAATTCATATTTTGTAGAGCTTTCTTCTCTGTGTGTGTGTGTGTGTTAGTTGCTTAGTCGTGTCCGACTTTATACAACCCCATAGACTGTAGCTCACCAGGCCCCTCCGTCCATGGGATTCTCCAGGCAAGAACACTGGAGTGAGTTGCCATTCCCTTCTCCAAAAGGAACTTTAGAAAGAAAGAAAGTGAAGTCGCTCAGTCATGTCTGACTCTTTGCAACCCCATGGACTGTAGCCTACCAGGCTCCTCCATCCATGGAATTTTCCAGGCAAGAGTACTGGAGTGGTTTGCCATTTCCTTCTCTATTCTTGTCTATAAACCACATTTATGACTTTGAATCACTTGTTACCACATGGTGTTTTTGCTTTGACCAAGCATTCATTGAAAGGATAGAAAGAAGTTGACATCCAGGACTTGTTAGGGGGCACCTCCTTTGCCAAAGTAGAGGATACACTTGAGGCTCCCATACCTACTTCCACATTTTTCTCAGCACATACCGAGGGTACTCTTGACAATAGTTCATGCTTTACACTCATAAATTAACACAGTTGAAACACACAGTAAAGAGTTCTGGACTTGTGTTCAATTCAGTTGATGGGGATTGTGAGAAAGGATAAACCTATTTTGAAAACCACATCTAATTTTTATAACAATATTACTATGTAGAACATATGGTTTGAAATTATTTCCTATGTTCTATGATTATGGATGTAGTAAGATAACATTGGAGGAAGAACACTGTTGAGAGTTGTCCTTTTTTGCCATTTAGAATATGGTAAATCTTTATGTAGAAAGTGGGATTCAGATTGCTTCTCTCCTTGACTCCTGAAAGAAGGGAGGTACTCAGATGCCTAGCAGATACTGTTGGAGTTGCAGCCAGAGGCGAGTACAAAGCCATCTGTGGAGAATGTGGATAAACTCCGTCCTTGTCTTATTTGTTGCTGGTAAATTCCTCCTCCACCTATGAGCACTAAATAAGTTGTGTTGCTGGCTTATTCAGGAGGGTGAGTTACTCATCTCAGCATTCAGAGAATTCTTGGTGGTTTTGCCTTACTGCTGTGCAGTGCCATGTACTGTTGAATAGCCTGTATGTATACAAGTTTTCTTTGCCAGTTTCAAACTGAATTTCTTAAAATTTCATAGTATGGAACCCAGAACCCCTCAGCAGCATCCCTTCAACAGCCTGCCCAACCCGTGGCTAAGAGTACCTCCATGAGCCCTCGACAGCGCCGGGCCCAGCAGCAGAGTCAAAGAAGGTCATCTATTTCACCAGATGTCACCCAGGGCCAGCAGCCAAGAGACAACCACACGGATCATGGTGGATCTGCTGTCTTGATTGTCATCTTGACTTTGGCATTGGCAGCTCTTATATTCCGACGAATATATCTGGCCAATGAGTACATATTTGACTTTGAGTTATAATATTGTTTTGTGTCTTAAGAGCTGTGACTCAGCTGCTTCATTAAACATTCTGCATTGGGTATAATCTAAGAATTGTTTACAAAATAATTATTTTATATTTACCCTTCATTCCTTTTTTGATCCTTATAAATTCAGTATAAATATATCTATAGACATTCAGTGTCCTGCTTAGTTTAAGGGACTGGAAGTCAAAGTCCCTTGTCTCTCTATCCAACCTGCTCTACAGGGAAATAACTTATTTGTTGTTTTTCACGCCTCAGCTTTTCTTTATGTAAATTTGTGATACTCTTCTGTATAACCCTTTGCAATTTTTGGATAAAAGATGGTATTTAAGTTCCAGTGAGTATTACTAGTTACTCAATACCATTTATTGAGTACTCTGTTTCTACTTATGTAGAATGATATAGGGATAAGAGTTGAAAAGGGAAAATAAAACTCCTCAAATAGCTTGCTTAAAACGTATTCATGTGAGAGATACTGGGATTGCCCATTCTATGACTGACTGTATGTCCTAAACATTCTTTGGTGAAAGTAACTATTTTGGTCAAACATTTCTGAGGAAATGAGATTACATCTTTATTACTGGATGTTATTTGAAGAGGAAATAATACTCTGTAACCACTTTGATATGCTGTTATCCCCTTCAGTTCACACACAAGATTTTTTTTAAAAAGAAGGAAAACAATCCTCCATAGATCTTTGATTTAAGGAAGGAAGGGTCCAAGCCAGGAAATTGCTTTATTTTCTTCCAAAAGTTAAATGGGAGCATCTTAAGATTTGAATGTTTGCTCTACTTGGACTTGTATGTCTTTTGAGTTGTATTATATGCCTAGCTTTATAATCACTATAAATTTAATTATTTTAAGAATATGCATAATATTGAACTATTTCATGTACCATTTTAATAGAAAAGCTCAGGGCCCGTGTAACAGTGATAGAAATTAGAAAAACCTCTATTTAGAATTGCCCACCTAATCAAAGCCCAAGAGATAATTTTCAGTGCAAAAATCAATATATAACTTAGTGCTAGCTAGCTCCACAGACTCTAGTAGATAATTTAAACTATCATTGTAAATAATGCCTGGTGAGAACATATAATCACAGGAAAATATTGCCTTCAGCATGTTCAGTAGCAGCATTGAGGGCACTCTCGAGAGTGTTGCTAATGAAGATTTAATTTTTAAATACAGGCACTCCCCAACTTTCAAATAGGTTATGCTCTAAAAGTGCATTTGTAAGTTAATTTTTTTTACAACTCAGTGTTGTAAATTGTGTTTAGGTTCTAGGCAAGACAACAAAAGTTAGTCCATAATGTATCTTGAGTACTTTGGAGAGTGGTATTTATAAAGTCCTTATGTGGTTTATTATGGGCAATATAGAAACAATTTATAAAATGATTTTAAAGGCCAATTTAATTTTTATTCCTGCTCTCATAGGGCTTTGGTTCTATGAACTGTTAGACACAATTTGTTTTCATTTGATAGCCCAGTTTATGTCTGTATCTAAAATAAGAACATATTGTATACTATGATATAATGCACAGTTTTCTTAAATTTTAATAAATTAGCATTTTTAAAGTCTTTATAGATTGTTACTTTTCTGTCTACAGCTGAAGTTGGTAAAGTCTAAAAAGCCTAAGGACTTTATGAAGACCTCCTATGTCATAAAAATTATAAGTTAGTATCTTACAACTTTATTGCCCTGAAAAAATACATTCTGAAGTCTTGGTTTGGAATGTAAGATATTAGGGATGTTGGTTCAGTGGTCTCCTAGCAAGAGGTCACTGACTCATCTGGACAGCACCAGGTCATGTTACCGCCTAAGAACATCCCCATCTCTCAGTCTCTGCTGAGATGAATCGTGTGCTAGGAACAATCTCCCCTGCTTTCCCTCTGAGCCAGCCTCAATCTATGCGATATCATTGCATGTTTTCATGGGGTGTATGTAGACTTAAAACTGATTAAGAAGAAGGCACATCATACAGTTCCTCCTCTACCTGAGTTGGCCTCGCATCCCTCACTCATCAACTGCCAGGCCAGCTTCTCCTTTGTTTTGTTTTGTTTTTAGCACCTGATACACATATCTGAAAGTGGCATATCTTTCGCTTCTTCCCTTTCAGCTCACATTGCTACTTAAAAATCCTTAAGTTGTCGATCTGACCCCCATCGTGAAGTTAATGAACAAAATTGCTCTTTGGAGCCATTCTTAACACCCCGATAAAGGGCCTCTTCAGAAAACCATTATTTTTAAAGCCCCACTGTAATCCCTCATTTATAGCATAAGGGCAGGAAAAAATATGTGATCTGGTAGATAAAGGCTTAGGACTCCTTTCCCAAATCCTCAGGTTTAGGTAACTTGTGACTTTTTTTGACCAACACAGCACATACAAGGGAAGTTAAAATAGCATGCTTGCTTGAAAAAAACATGTCTGTTTTGCCTGTAACTGTTTAAATGAATGAAACCTTTTAAATTTTATGTATTGTGGGCTTTTATGTAGCACTTTACATTTTCATGCTGCTTATAGTTTAATTCTACTGAAATAAATGAATTTCATCAAAATTCTCAACTACTTTTTAAAAAACAAAATCCTTTCAAACTGTGTATTATTTTGACTATGAAAACATAAAATTTCCTATTTTAGGAGAATAAGAAATCTTTTTGTTATTTTCTGGCTATGAATAAACTTCCTGGTACCGTGAGTCCTCCCATTTTTATAGAGCCGAATCAAGAAACAAGCAAACCTCACACAATTGGGCTTAGTTGTGCAGAAATATAGGCTGAAGTACTAAAAAGCCTATATTGTTTTATTACTTACAAAGAAGTATATGAAAGGTGAACGCATTTAATGAACCTAACTTTAAACAAATAATGTGTACCTAAATGTGTACTTTGGGAATCTCCTGGCGGTCCAGTGGTTAGGACTGTGTGCTTTCACTGCTGACAGCCCAGGTTCAATCCTTGGTCGAGGAACTCGGATCCCAGAAGCTGTGCGGCTCACTGAAAAAAAGAAATGTATTCTTACAGCCTTTGTGGGAGGCTATAATTGCTCCAGAGCTGTTTGGAACGTCTCTTTAAATGCCTCAGAACTAGTTTGAGCTGCTGAATAAAACCAGTGACTATTTGTACCTGATTTTGAATTCTTTGTGTCATTTGGTGTTCTGTCCATTCTACCTCCTTAAATGTTCTCTTGCCTTTTTCCATTTTTCCTGCTCACCACCACTACCCTAATGAGCCATATCGTCTCTAAACTAGCACAGTAATCTCTTAAGTTTCTGTTTTTTTGGATTAATTTTTATTGGAATATAATCGATTTACAATGTGTACTACTTTCTACTGTACAGCAAAGTGAATCAGTTGTACATATACATATATCCACTCTTTTAGATTTGTTTCCCATGTAAGTTATTACAGAGTGTTGTGTAGAGTTCCCTGTGCTATACACTAGGTTCTTGATATCTATTTCATATATATTAATAGTAGTACAAGTTTCCATTCTTGCTGCACACTGCAGCTGGAAACTTCTCTAATGCTCTACTTGGACTTGTATGTCTTTTGAGTTGTGTTAATGTGCCTAGCTTTATAATCACTATAAATTTAATTATTCCAGGAATATGCATAATACTGAACTATTTCTTGTACCATTTTAATAGAAAAGCTCAGGGCCCATGTAGCATTGCCCTTAAAATAGGCCTGAACCCTTAATGTAGGACACAAGACTGTGTGACCAGAGTCCCACCTAACTCTGGCCTAATTTGGCAGCATATAAATTATTGGGGGCTTTCCACATCCCTCTTGAGCCACTGGAGACAATCCTTGGTCCTGAGAAATAAAAAAATGTTAAAGTTATATATCCACTGCTTCACACCACATGCAAAATTAATTCAAAATGAATCTTAAGACCTTAAAGTAAGAGCAAAAACTTAGAAGAAAATGTAAATCTTCCTGACCATGGGTTAGGCAGTGGTTTGCTAGCTAGAAGATCAAAAGCATAAGCAACCAAAGGAAAAGTAGATAAGTTATATTCCATCAGAATACAAAACCTTTTGTGTTTGAAAGAACATTAATAAAGTGAAAACACAAAATGGGAGAAAATAAATGTAGATCATATGTCTGATAAGAGACTTGTATCAAGAATATCTAAAGAACTCATAACTCAAAAATAAGTACCTGGTTAAAAAGTGGCAAAGGATTTGAATAGCCATTTGCACAAAGAAGATACTTGAATCATTAATTAGACATTAGGGACATGGACGTCAAAACTACAGTGAGACATCACTTCACACCCACTATGATGGCTAGAGGGTGTGCTGCTGGTGGGAATGTAAAATGGTGCAGCCACTTTGAAAAACCACTTAGCAGTTCCGCAAAATTTGAACATGGAGTTATATGACCCGGCAATACACCCAGGTATATGTCCAAGACAAATACATACACACAACTTGTACATGAATGTTCATAGCTTTTGAATGTTCAAAAAATGTTTTATAATTTTTTTTTTTGTAGACCATTTTTAAAGTCGTTATTGAATTTGTTACAATATTGCTCCTGCTTTATGTTTTGGTTTTTTGGCAAAGAGGCATGTGGGATCCTAACTGCTTGATGAGGGATCAAATGCTCATCCCCTGCATTGAAAGGTGAAGTCTTTACCACTGGACTGACAGGGAAGTCCTCATAGTATTATTGTCAATAGCCCCAAACTGGAAACTCAAATGTCCATCAACTGATGAATGAATAAACAAGACATGTTGTATCTATATGATGGAATGTTCAGTCGCTCAGTTGTGTCTGACTCTTTGTGACCCCATGAATCGCAGCACGCCAGGCCTCCCTGCCCATCACCAACTCCCAGAGTCCACCCAAACCCATGTCCATTGAGTCGGTGATGCCATCCAACCATCTCATCCTCTGTCGTCCCCTTCTCCTCCTGCCCTCAATCTTTCCCAGCATCAGAGTCTTTTCCAGTGAGTCAGCTCTTCGCATCAGGTGGCCAAAGTATTGGAGTTTCAGCTTCAGCATCAGTCCTTCCAATGAACACCCAGGATTGATCTCCTTTAGGATGGATTGATTGGATCTCCTTGCAGTCCAAGGGACTCTCAAGAGTCTTCTCCAACACCACAGTTCAAAAGCATCAATTCTTCGCGCTCAGCTTTGTTTATAGTCCAACTCTCACATCCATACATGGCCACTGGAAAAACCATAGCCTTGACTGGACGGACCTTTGTTGGCAAAGTAATGTCTCTGCTTTTTATTATGCTATCTAGGTTGGTCATAACTTTCCTTCCAAGGAGTAAGAGTCCTTTAATTTCATGCTGCAATCACCATCTGCAGTGATTTTGGAGCCCAGAAAAATAAAGTCAGCCACTGTTTCCACTGTTTCCTCATCCATTTCCCATGAAGTGATGGGACCAGATGCCATGATCTTAGTTTTCTGAATGTTGAGCTTTAAGCCAACTTTTTCACTCTCCTCTTTAACTTTCATCAAGAGGCTCTTTAGTTCTTCTTCGCTTTCTGCCATAAGGGTGGTGTTATCTGCATATCTGAGGTTCTTGATGTTTCTCCCGGCAATCTGAATTCCAGCTTGTGCTTCCTCCAGCCCAGCATTTCTCATGATATACTCTGCATATAGGTTAAATAAGCAGGGTGACAATATACAGCCTTGACGTACTCCTTTTCCTATTTGGAACCAGTCTGTTGTTCCATGTCCAGTTCTAACTGTTGCTTCCTGACCTGCATACAAATTTCTCAGGAGGAATGTTATTTGGCAATAAAAGGGAATGAAGTTATACTATCGATACCTGCTTCAATATGGCTGAATGATGAAAACATACTGAGTGAAGCCAGACACAAAAGACTACATATTGCATGATTCCATTTATATGAAATACCCCAAACAGGCAAATCCATGGATACAAAAAGTAGATTGGTGATTGCCAGGGGGGAATGGAGAATGAAGAAAGACTGCTACTGTGTATGAAGTTTCTTTTGGAGGAGGAGATGAAACTGTTCTAAGATTAAATGGTGGTGACAGTTGCACAAAACTAAAAACCCCATTTTAAAGGGGTAAATTTATGGTATGTGAATGATATTTCAAAAAAAAATTATAAAAAATGTTACACATCTCCAACTGATTTTTATTACTGTAATCACAGGAACTGAACTACTAAAAGTAAAACTTAGAGAAAAAAACTGGTAAGACGTAAGTTGCATCTGAAATGCAACAAAACAAATACTTCAAGACCAACTACATTCATGCACGATTCTAGGCTCCCAGCCAGTCAGCCCCTGATTGGCCTGTTCCAAATGACAGAAATGAAAAGAGATCTTTGGGACAAAATTTATGGAAAAGAACTTTTCATAGGTCACATCTCTTTCTCACTAAATCTTCATCAGGAATGGAACTTTTCAACAGATTCATCACTTTGCTGCCAAAGGTCCATATAGTCAAAGCTGTGGTTTTCCCAGTAGTCATGTATGGATGTGAGAGTTGGCCATAAAGAAGGCTGAGTGCCAAAGAATTGATACTTTTGAACTGTGGTGTTGGAGAAGACTCTTGAGAGTCCCTCTGACTGCAAGAAGATCAAACCAGTCAATCTAAAGGAAATCAACCCTGAGTATTCATTGGAAGGACTGGTGCTGAAGCTGAAGCTCCAGTCCCTATACTAAATTACTCCCACACCCAAATTTCTAGTTAATTCATTGCAATTTGGCTTCTTGCCACATCTCACAGCTGAAACTACAGTGCTCGGGGCTGCCAGATCCAGGAGCCTGTTTTGTGCTCTTACTCCTTCCCAGCACTGACTGGTAACTGGCCCACTCCTGAAATTCCTTTGGTTTTCATAGTCAACCTCTCTGCTAGTTCTTCTATGCCTGTGTTCTGGCTGCCCACCCAGCCTTTAAGAGTGTAGATTCTTTAGGATTCTGTGCTTGAGCTCTGACCTCTTCTGTTCCCTGACAAGATCTCACCTTTCCTGTGGTTAAACTACCGCCATGACACTGATGGTGCCACATCTATTTCTTCAATTTCAGACCCTTTTCCTGAGCGCCAGGCTCATACTCCAGCTGCCTACTGGGCATCCAGAGGTCCCATGACACCTCATACTCCACAAGTTAAAATTTATCTCCCTCTTTCAAACTTGTCCACCTCTCAGGTACGTCAGATAATGTCAAAGCTATGATTTTTCCAGTAGTCATGTATGCATGTGAGAGGTGGACTATAAAGAAAGCCGAGTGCCGAAGAATTGATGTTTTTGAGCTGTGGTGTTGGAGAAGACTCTTGAGAGTCCCTTGGACTGCAAAGAGATCCAACCAGTCTATCCTAAAGGAAATCAGTCCTGAATATTCACTGGAAGGACTGATGCCGAAGCTGAAACTCCAATACTTTGGCCACGTAATGCAAAGAACTGACTCACTAGAAAAGACCCGGATGCTGGGAAAGATTGAAGGCAGGAGGAGAAGGGGATGACAGAGGATGAGATGGTCGGGTGGCATCACTAACTCAATGGACATGAGTTTGAGTAAGCTACGGGAGTTGGGGATGGACAGGCGTGCTGCAGTCCATGGGGTCGCAAAGAGTCAGGCAGGACTGAGTGACTGAACTGAACTGAACTGAACTCACCAGTGCTCAGCTGTGTCTGACTCTTTGTGACCTCATTGACTGTAGCCTGCCAGGCTCCTCTGTCCCTGGGATTCTCCAGGAAAGAATACTGGAGTGGGTTGCCATGCCCTCCTCCAGGGGATCTTCCTGACCCAGGGATCGAACCTGTGCCTCTTGCATCTCCTGCATTGGTAGGCAGATTCTTTACCACCTGGGATTCTGGTGCCACCTGGGAAACCTTACGACCTACCAGACCTGCCTCCAATCTAGAGTCCTAGCTTTCACTGAATTCTTTCACCAAATTTTTTCACCTTCTACTCTGAAAAGTCACCATGTATATTGCCCTTCAGTGATAACTTGACTATCTCATTCTTCTGTCTTCCCTGTTCCCCTCCCTTAGGGCAGGACCTCATCCTCTTTTATTATGACAATTTCTCTGACCTAACTGATACCAGTTAGAAGTTCCTGAAAAAATAAAGTGGATCATGTCATACCACTTTGCTTAAAGGGATCAAAAGAACTGCTTTTGATTCTTTCCTAAGAAAACCCTAATGCTGTTTCACTTTTAGCTATTGTCCTTTCTGACCTCCATCCCCACCTATAAGGATGCCACACTTGTTTTCTCCATTCCCAGGATGCAGCAAGCAAGCAATAAGTAGTTTTTTGGTTGTTTTTTTTTTTTTGCTCCGTGTGGAATTTTAGTTTCCTGACCAGGGATCGAACTTGCTCTGTTGCAATAGAAGCTTGGAGTCCTAATCACCGGATCACCAGGAAAGTCCCCAGTAAGTAGTTTTTAAACATTTTCTTTGGTTGAGTAGATGAAACAACCATGTGTATCTTTTCACTTCTAATGTTCATAATTCCACATTCCAGGATAGGGATCAAGCCTCACTGATGGCGACATTATACCTTTTAGGATGAAAGATCAGCATTAGTCTAGTGTTCCTGCTAGGAAGATGAACTTACATAATCACAAATTCTCCTTCGGTTTATGCCTTCTTTCAAAATCAAAATGCATTTTATGCTTTGATAAGATTGAAAAAAAAAAAAAAAGACCTGTATTTGGGGAAAAACTAAGCACCCTTGTCCACAGGCAAAGCCCAGGCTCTTAGATCAAGGAGTAAAGCAAGCCTGTGGAAACAGGTCAATCTCGTGTTTGCTCAGCATTTCCTGGGCACAGTCAGGCGCTCATCTCTGTGTCCACAAGTCCTTCCTGCAAATCTGCTCAGAATCCAACCTGCTCCCTTGTGCATGTGACAGACTGGTTTTATGTCGCCAGCAAGATGGATTAATGATCTCAGCAAAAAGCTGGCATGTTCAAGAGATTTAATTTTTTTTTTTATGTAACAGTTTTAGCCAAAGCTCTACTAGGACACAGCGGAAGCTGAGTTTCACAGGAGAACCACAGTTTCACAGGAGAACCAACTTACTAATAGCCAATCACTAAGGAGCAGAGAGGGCAAAGCCTGGCTGTTGGTGTCACAACAGCCCAAAGGGGTGGGAAGTGGGTTGGCACAAGCCTTGGTATCAATATTAGATCAGGAAACTCAGCCGGGCCAGCCATGCCCTCCTCGCAGCACCGGCTCGAGGCAGCACGACTCAATGGTTAAGCCTGGGGGGATCTGCCCTGCTGCAGGTCCCTGGAAGGCAGCTTGCGGCATCACAGACATTCACAGGATGCCTTATTTTTCAAGACTCATTTTGTTCCTGTTTTGCTTGATGGTTCTTGTGGAGAGCAGAAAGCCCAAGAAGAGGAGATGGACAGGGCAGCTGGAAACGTCCAAGCCAAGGTAAAGTCGTGGGCAGGATGGGAGGAAGGTGACTGGAGGTGGCAGCTGCACTCTGTGGGACAGTTTCCGGGAGGGCTGCGGGTTAGATCGTCCGTCCTACTGGAATCTCTTTTCCGGTCGGAGGGAGATGAGCACAGCCTCTCACTGGGCACGAATACGCTATCGTGTCACCAGTAGTGAGTGACAGGCTGGGCCTTTCATTCTGATGTTTGTATTCCTCCAAAACATTCTGATTTAAGGCAGGTAGCTGAAGACTTAGTGGGTAAAGCATCTTTGT
Organism: Giraffa tippelskirchi; assembly: GCF_054371585.1. Taxonomy (NCBI): domain Eukaryota; kingdom Metazoa; phylum Chordata; class Mammalia; order Artiodactyla; family Giraffidae; genus Giraffa; species Giraffa tippelskirchi. The sequence goes on from NC_137283.1 coordinate 126,198,808, forward strand.
GCTTCTCAGATTGTGCTGCTTTGATTCTCGGGATTACATCCTGTAGGGACCATAAATGGCTTGCTAAACAATTACCTCAACAATTTTTTTTGAGGGGAACTGTATATAGTAATTTAGTTTGAATTATGAAGAAAACATGTAACTGGGAGTTGTTTTCTTTAAATTATTTGATTGGTAACAATTTTATAATGGTTTCGGATATCGTTTCACTGTTTTAAATCTTAGAAAAGGTGTTTGAAATTTGTTAGCTTAACAGAAATACTTGTGTGGACAACAGAGAAGGCAATTTTGTGATGTAAGGGAAACATTTCCAAGAAAAACTGCTTAGGCCCAGAATGTGCACTCATTATCACAAATCAAGTTCCTTCATATGTGTTTTGAACTGATATACCAAGCACGATACTCTAGGTCTGTTCAGCACAAAGGAAAGATCAAGTGTGAGATGTTACACACCTGTTTTCCATCCTACTAGGCACAGTGTGAACTAGTGATTATGAATATAAGCTAATATCTTGAGGTACATTTTCTAGGCCAGTGGTCTCCTTTTTAAAAAAAGTTTTTTGGTCACATCTGCTTTCAGGATCTTAGTTTCCCAACCAGGGACTGAACCTGGGCCCTTGGCAGTGAGATCACAGAGTCCTAAACACTGGACCACCAGGGCATTGCCTAGTTTCCCTTTCTAATCATGTACCACTATCAATGACAATTTTTTGAAACTGTACCTTCAGTGTGTGTGTGTGTGTGTGTATGCACAAATTGCATACATGTACTATTATAAATATAAAGCTTGATAGCTTTGTTTTTAGATAAAAACTAATTGTAAATAAGAGTTACAGTCTCTACTTCCTGCAACCCAGTGGACTATCTTGAGACCTCCACGTGTGTCCCTACTTTAGAGACTGCTGCTCTGGTAGACGTGAAGACTCTGTGGAGTCTAATACCACTCAGTCAGAAAGCAACCAGATACAAATTGACTAGGATGATGGAAAAGAAGCAGCACGCTCAAGGGCTCATCCTGGTTACACATAATCTCAGAATCCTAGGCTGTTGAACTGGAAGGAACCTCAGAGGTCACTAGATCCAGCAATTCCCCTGAGTTCTAATTCTGTATATGTGAATAGGTGTTGTATGAAAAGGAGGTCCCAGGGTCAAAGAAGCTTGGGAAATCCTGGTTTAGACTGTTTTAAACAGGTACTTTTACTATGTAAATAGACACTGTGTATTTGAAGAGGGGGATAAATTACACAGAGGTTATCCAAAAAAAAAAAACAACAACAACACTTTTTTGGACTATCTTGTGGGTTTCATATTCCACAGAGAACACAGGGGGAAACACTGTCTCATTTTACAGAGGCCAAGACCTCAGCCTGAGTAACTCATGCAGTTGCTAGTGGCTTGTTGGGACCAGAACCTAGGACCCTGACTTACTCGGGTTGGAGGGAAAGCTTCGTCTGAACCTGTCTATTCTCTCCAGTGGTGCTGGGTTCAGCACGAGCCCCTCTGGGACCCTCAGGGACTCCACTCTGCAACCTGGGCAATCACAGCATCTCTGTCCCTCCTCAGAAGACCCACAGTCTCATCCCCAGACACCTACTTGAGCTTGTGGACAGACTGAATTTATTAAAAAAAATTTTTTTTAACTGTGGTATAGTTGATTTTCAGTATTATATTAGTTTCAGGTATAGAGCATAGTGATTCAAAAATTTTATAGATTATACTCCATTTATAGTTATTATAAAATATTGGCTATATTCTCTGTGCTGTACAATATATCCTTGTAGCTTATTTACATTATACATAGTAGTTTGTACCTCTTATGCCCCTACCCCTCTCTCACCCGTTCCCCCTTCCCTCTCCCCACTCCTAATCACTGGTTTATTCTCTATATCTGTGAGTCTATTATTTTTGTTATATTCACTAGTTTGTTTTATTTTTTAGATTTTGCATATAAGTGATATCATACAGTATTTGTCTTTCTCTTATTAATATTTCATTTAGCATAATATCCTCCTTTATTCCAACTTCTCCCTGCCCTTTTGCTATTCATGTTGTTGCAAATGGCAAAATTTCATTCTTCTTTTTATAACTGAGTACTGTTCCATTGTAATATATACCACGTCTTCTTTACTCATTTGTTATGGACACTGAGGCTGCTTCCACATCTTGACCATTGTAAACAATGCTGCTATGAACACTGGGGTGCATATATCTTTTCAAATTAGTGTTTTTGGTTTCTTCCACCCAGAGTGGAATTGCTGGATCATATGGTAGTTCTAGTTTTAATTTTTTGAGGAAACTCCATACTGTTTACTGATGAATTAAATCTGACCCTTAGGAGTGAGAACTTCTTGAAATCTATCCCATAAGATGGTACTGTGGGTGAAAAGATGAACATACATCATTCAAAGAATATAAAATAATTATTGAGCAGAAAGCAGGAGAAAAAATAGAGAAAAGTAGCATAAGGAAACATGGTTCCAGGCCCTTTTGCAAACCACCAGGGTGTGTGCACACTCAGACAACCACAGAGCTACGTCTGTGTGTGAAAAATTTCAGCCAAATATTTGACGAAAAAGTACTTTCATTATTGACACAAGAGTTAAGCTATGCTGATAAACAGGAATAAAATGACCTGACCCTTTCTCCTTACAGTCTTAGAGCATTTCATCTCTTTGGAATCGCTCCTTCTCTTAGATGTCCCATTCACACACACACCCCACACCACATACCACGCACATGGTCTCACACACAGTCATATATTCACATGTAACACATATGGTCACACTCACACATACAGCTACACGCACGGACCTCTTCTAACCTGTCAACCTTCCCTGTGTCACTCTAGCCAACACACCCTGACAAAACAATTATTCTGTCCAGCAGCAGCTTTTTCAAAACTGCTTCCAGTTTTCTGACCCTTTGTGTGCCTTTTACTGACTCACTGCCAAGTGAGCCTGTTTGCTCTTGGCTCTCTGTTTTGTTCTCTTCTTCTGGCCTCTCAGCCTCCCAGCTTTATTCCAACTTCTTCCTATCCTGCTGCCTAAGGTGGCCCCCTGACCACATGACTGCTTCCCTGCCAAGAGAGGCCCTTCTCTCTTGAGATCTGAAAATACACCAAGACCTGGGAGTCTGGGCTCTGTCCTGATCACACTGTCTGGCCTCTCCTGGTCCCAAAGCCCAGGGCCCCCTTTCATTTTTCCTTCCATTTGCTGCCCCCTTGCTTCCACCTGCACTTGACCACCCTTCTCTCTGTTTGCATCACGGCTCCAAGGCCGGTCCCAGGAAACCCCCCCCTCCAGTGACCCTCCCCCTCCCCAGGGGCCTGTGGGGTTGGGAAGTCAGGGAAAACCAGGTTGGGGACCTGCTTCTGCTGCTTGCTGACTGTGTGGCCATGTTTCCTGATCTTTCTGAACCTCGTTTCTTCAAATAGAATGATGGGGTGACCACAGCTGGGGGCCTGTGCAAGGAGGGGTGACTCACGGGGGGTGTGGTCGTTATGATTGCTGCTGTTATTGCAGCAGATAACCCTCACAATGATGGCACTTGCCCTGCTTCTCAAGGTGGAGTGAACACATTTTTCTTCTCTCCCCCTTTCACTGGATTTGAGGTTCTGTGAAGATTCCCAGCCTCATAGCTGGGGCCCAATATATCACCCCTGGAGTCTGGGGTGGGAGGGCTCGGGCATTCGAACTTGGGTGGGCATCCATTGTGAAGGATGGATGCAGGGCGTCCAGCTCACACAAACAGCCCAAGCCTCGGGGTATCAGCAGCCTGAGTTATCAAATGACTGGACCTTTAACAAAAATTCCAGGTCCTCTGAATGGCACTGGGATGTCAGTCTCCCTCTCCCCAGCATGTTGGCACGTGAGGACTTCTGCTGCCCTAATCCTCCCCTCTAAACAGAGAAACTGTGTTGACATGGAGGGATTTGCTCCCTGTGAGGCAGTGGAGACAGCGAGCTGGCTGCCCTCAAAATTTAATGTCCATGATGGGCTAAGCCTTCAGGCTGAGCTCTGCCTCCCACCATCCTGAGATGTCTTTGCTGAGGCTTCTGAACAGTTCCCCAGGGGCTGCCACGCAGGGAGCCATGCCTGGTCCCACTCAGCTTCTTAGGGAAGAGACTCAAGAGGTTGGCAGGTTCTTGAAATGACCTCTCTGTGACCACACAAGCTTCTAGGGAACTGACTGAGGTCCCACCTTCCCGCTAAAGGACAGGAAGAGACCACTGGCCTCTTCTCAGAGAGTGCAGCTGCAGCCGGCTTGTCCAAGAGCAAATCTGATCAAGGCTTCTTCCTCCAGCATCCTTCCATGTTTTCCCTCAGCCTTTGGTTAAAGATAAAATTCTTCACAGGATCTTCAAGGCTCTCCCTGGCTGAGCTCTGCAGCCTCAGTCTGTCCATTTCATCCTTGCCCCTCCTACCCTTTCTCCAGTTTCATATAATGACCCACCCATCCTTCAGCTGGGTCACCTTGCACTTAGAGTTCTCAAACTGTGGACATGCTGAGTTGAAAAGCCTATAGGATACCCAGCTGGGAATAATCAGTTAGTAGGATCCAAAGTCCAGAGCAAGGGACATAGGTCTCAGAATCATCAGTATGTGAATGCCAGTTGAAGCCATTGCCAAAGAGAGTGTCGAGAGGGAGAGAAGGTGGCTGAGACAGGGCCCTGAGGACACTGGCATGAAAAGAAGGGGCTGAGGAGGGACAGAAACTGCAGTGGAGATGGGAGGAGGACCGAGTGCCCTGTCCCGGAAGATGAGGTTTCCAGCAGAGGCTGGTCCTCCCTGACCATCAGCAAGGGCACCTGCAGGGCCTCGGCTTCAGGCTAAGTGGGGAAGAAGCACTTGGGACTGAGGAAGTGGCTGCAGCTCTTTGGGAAAGTTATTTACTCTTTGGGAGGAGGGAGAGATGATTTCTTTAAAAAAGAAACCTTCAAAGAAGAGTATAACTACCACCACAGTGCCACCTTCACTTTCCAGTGAATTTTGCATGAGGAAGTTGTGGGCTCTGGACAGATTTTCTTCCTTGTTTTGGTTCAAGGTGAGAGAGACTAGAATCCAGTTTGAATGCTGATGAGAATGAGCAGTGAGAAGGGGAGAAGGGGAGGAAGTTGGGCTGGGGTGTTTGAGGGCAGAGTTCAAAGGGGTCAGGAAGAAGGAGGGTCAGGTACCTCTGCTGAGCCCCCAGGGACCTCCAGAACCTAAGGCCAAAGGAAGTGGAAACACTGCTAGTGCTCCTGCTTTCTGAGCCGCCGCCACCCTATTTGCACTTTCTACCTGGTGTCTCACAGGCATCTAGAAATCAAGATGGCTCCTAAGAATTTGATGCACCATCATCTCCACAAACATGCCACTTCCCCAGTTTTTATCATCTTAGCAAACGTTTCCACCATTCACCCAGGTGCTTGTCGTAAAACTTGGTCATCCTTGCCTCTGTTTGCCCCATCCCCATCCCCAGGCCATCAGCAAGATCTTTCTGCCTCCCTCAAATCTGATCAATTCTCTACACCCTCACTGCTGCTGCTGCTGCTGCTGCTGCTAAGTCGCTTCAGTCGTGTCCGACTCTGTGCAACCCCGTAGATGGCAGCCCCGTAGATGGCAGGCTCCCCCGTCCCTAGGATTCTCCAGGCAAGAACACTGGAGTGGGTTGCCGTTTCCTTCTCCAATGCATGAAAGCGAAAAGTGAAAGTGAAGTCGCTCAGTTGTGTCCGACTCTTAGTGACCCCATGGACTGCAGCCCACCAAACTCCTCCATCCATGGGATTTTCCAGGCAAGAGTACTGGAGTGGGGTGCCATTGCCTTCTCCGACACCCTCACTGCTCACCGCCCTAACCCAGGTACCATGTTCTCTCAGCAAAAGCCTTCTAATGGTTTCCTGCTTCTTCTCTGCCCTTCCACCATCTCTTCTACCTGAGTGATCTTCTCAGGTATTAATCCAGACCTTGTGACTCCCCAGCTCAGAATTCCCATGGGTTTCCCCACTCGGTGTCATACGTCTGAGGGCCTCAGACCTAGCCCCTGGCTGTCAGTAATGCCTATTGGGAGCCACGATAGGCATTACTGACACCTGGCCTTGTCTTCCACCTCCTTTCTTACTGCTTTCCTTCTCCTCATTCTCCACCCACTGGTCTTCTTACTGTTCCACACACAAGACTCACCTCAGGACATTTGCACTTGCTGGTCCCTCTCTCAGGTCCCTCTCTCTGCACTTTCTTCAGTTCCTCTCATGGCTCACCTTCTCTCCAGGGCTCACAAGTCTTCCCTGACCACCCTCTACGCCAACCCATCTCTCTCTTCTTCCTTACTCTGCTTTATTACATTTTTATGCCACTTAACACTTTCTGAAGTCATATTATCTATCTCTCCATTTGTTTACTGTCTGTTCATCAACTCTGTGAGGGGAATGAGTGTCTGTCTTCTCATGACTTGAATGAGGAGTCTTTGGACAGAGTAAATGCTCCATAGGAATGTGCTGAGAAAATAAATTTTAGTCCAAGAATCAAAGAATCATGCAATGAGAGAGCAGGAAGGCTGTCCATATTGTCCAGACAAAGACATTTTCCTCTACCCAGCTAGGTTCTTCTGGCTGGTGTAAGAATTAAATTGACATGAGAGAATGTAACAGGAGAAGATCAAACAAAAGTTTAATAATCTGTATCCATGGGAGAGACCGAGGAAAACTGAGTAATTCTCCCAAATGGCCAAGTCCTCACATTAAATACCATCTTCAGCTAAAGACAAAGGAGGATGTTGGGGGTAATGGTTTAGGACTTCAGTCAGGAGGAAGGCAATTCACGTGAAGATGGAAAAAGAAATGTTTGGTAAAGAAATGTTGTGTCAGGCTGTGCAGACAATGGGACATGGTGGATGCTGAATTCCAGGCCCTGCAGAGTTTCTCCACCACCCCTACCCTCTATTCTTTGCAGACATTTCTGGTGACAGCTCTATTCCAGGAACAGACCCTCTGTGCAAATTCTTTTAGGCATGCTGCATGCTAAGTCGCTTCAGTTGTGTCTGACTCTTGGCAACCCCATCGACTGCAGCCTGCCAGGCTCTTCTGTCCATGGGATATCCTAGACAAGAATACTGGAGTGGGTTGCCATTTCCTTGACCTCACATCAAATAATGCCATCTGGGCAGAGCTGAGAGAATGAAATTTAAGGATTTCATAGGAAGATGTCTCAAAGAACAGGACCCCAAGACAGGGAATGTGTCACTCTCCTCTTACAGAATTTAAACAGGAAATATGCTTGTTTCTCTAAAAAGTCAATGACGTGTGATAAGAACACAGAGAGTAAATAGGGGTGTATATAAATGAACAACAGACATTCAAAAACAAAGTCTCTTCCTTGATTTCTAAAACCCTTCAGTATCTAACACATTATAGATAGTATTATAGTAACACTGATTTCTTATAAGGTTATTTCCTTCCATCAAGAATTAAATCTCAGGGAGTTTCCTGGTGGCCTAGTGGTGAGGATTCTGGATTTTCACTGCTGGGGCCCGCATTCCATCCCTATTGGGGAACTTTGAGATCCTGTAAGCCTCACAGTAATGGCCAAAAAAAAAAAGAATTAAAACTCACATTCTGTCAGACCTAAATGTTCAAATAACTGCTTGCTTGCCTTTCTTCCTTCCTCTCCATTTTATTCTCCCTCTCCTCTTATTATGTTTTCTGTTTAGTGATCATCCTGTAAGTAGAATATTGCTTTGGAATATTTGGAACTTGACTGATTTAGGATTATGTGTGGTTGTGGTGGGGGGAAAAAGATATGGAAAGAGCAGGTGTGAGTGAGGAGAGAATCACTCCTTTGTCCTCTGGGTTAAAGGAAGGACAGGGAAGCAGGGTCTGCCGTCCTGGGCTCCAAGTCCCCTCCCTCACCACCTGGCTGGATGGTTCGAGCAGTTCTGTGCCCAGCTGTGGCCTCCATGCCCGCTGGCTATGAACGGTCTGTTCTCCCTAGGGTTGAGGCTCTCTCCGCCAGGGTAGCTTCTGTAGACAGCTGCCAACTGGACCAACGTGAGGAATATCAGGTCTGGCTAGGATCAAACCAGCCTGTTAAAACTTTAACTATATTTGTCTCAGAATTTTACTTATCACAAAACCAATATTATAACAACATTGAATAAATTTTTGTAAGTTAATTAATTAATTTAATTCACTTTTGGCTGCACTGGGTCTTGGCTGCTGCAAGCATGCTTTCTCTAGTTGCAGCAAGCAGGTAGTACTCTCCCTTGAGGTTCGTTGGGGTGGCTTCTCTTGTTGAGCACTGGCTCTATGATGCGGGCTTTAATAGTTGTGGCACATGGGCTTAGCTGCTCTGCAGCATGTGGGATCTTCTGGGATCAGGATATGTCTCCTGCATTAGTAGGCAGATTCTTAACCACTGGACCACCATGGAAATTCCTAAAGAAATATTTCAAAAGAAAAAAAACCAAAACCATCATAAACCATTCAACCCAAGCATTGATCATCCAATCATGACTTTTGGCAAGACAATTAGGAGCTTGCCAAGGGAGAATGGGGTCCTGTCTGGGAGGGATCTATTCTAGAAGCCTCTGGAAGGGCCAGGTCCTCAGGTCAGCCCGTCTGTGAGGGCCTGGGGTGCTGGGGGCAAGCCGGGGTGGGGGACGCGGATCCTTTATCTCTCAACCTCCCTTCAGTGGAGAAAGAGACAGTAAGATGGGGGGAAAAGTGTCTAACAGGTAGATCCTGTAGTAAGTAATCTCCCCAAATCATCTCATACAATGCCTCAGTGGGCGGATGGAAAACGTTTCTTGCCTGTTTTTGCAGTCACCTGTATAAGAAGAACCCTGATATGACCAAAATCCGACATGGAAAACCTCAGCCGCTTCTCAGAGTGGATGACCACGATTTCACCATGAGGCCCGCCTTTGGAGGTAAGATGTGTACCCCCCCACCTTCAGCCCTTTGGAGCCTGATCCCAGGACTGCCTCCTGCTGCTATTCCATCGGTCTCCCTCAGGCACAGCCCTCCTCCTGGGGGACCTTGAGTTTCCCAGTCACAGTCAGCGAAGGCCAACTCACTAATTATCCCCTGGAGCAAAGCGATGGAAGGAAGTGAGTGGAGAGGGCTGTCAAGAAGAGGCGTTGGGGGTGATGAAGCTGTTTACATTCTCAAAGGCCTAGCCCTGCTGCTGCCAACTTGCCTTTCCTAAAAGAATAAGAGCAGGTGGGAGGTTCTGCACAGAAAATGACTCTGTTCTCTGCTGCCCCTTGCCTGGCTGGGAATTTGGGTTTCTGAGGGGGACCACCTGCTTGCGCATGCAGCAACCATTTAACCCCTTGCAGGAACTTCCCTGGTGGTTCAGTGGTTAAGACTCCACACTTCCAGTGCAGAGGGAGTGGGCTCAGTCCCTGGTTGGGGAGCTAAGATCCCGTATGCTGCAGAGTGTGGCAAAAAAAAAAAAAATCTTAAAAAAAGAAAACCCAAAAAACAATTTAACCCTTTGCAAAGCCCCCTTGCAGACTTACCCCCAAAAGAGTTTCCCTGCTCTGGGATGGATGGTGGCTGCCCCTCTCAGAAACTGGAGGAAAATGCCACAGGGAGAGAGGAGCCTGGACAGGGGCCAGCCATCTGCACCGACAAGGCAGGCGGAAGGATGGGACTCAGAATGCATAGACACAGGCCCAGGCACCCTGTGTGCAGGTAGGGAAACTGAGGCTCGGACCATGGCAGCTGATGCACCCTGGCCAGAGAGTCCCTGGCAGGCTGGTCTCTATTCCCCTTTATCTCACTCTTGAACTTCTCTCAGGTGCCAGCATCCTCCTGGGGTGGCAGGAAGGAGCAGGAGTGACTTGTGAGCAAGCCACCGACCCTCTGCTTGTGGTTTGTGAAGTGGGGGAAGTAATCCTTCCATCTGCGGTGGCTGTCAGGATTAAACGAGATGATGTATATAAAGCCCCCGGCACCTACGGGTTCACAGCCCCTTAGAAAAAGCCAGCTGTCAGGCCTCCCTCTTGTGTGACTGTTAGGGGATTAGGATGTTAATGTATCCCAGGGGCCTTTGCATTTTCAAAGCCTCTCACTCAGTTCCCTGAGCTCTGACACCTGCCAAGCAGGAGGAGAAAGCAGGCAACTGATGACAGTCCCTGCCTCTTCTTCCTGCTGGGACAGAAAGCTGCTCAGCCAGGCTGAGCCCTCGAGGGCTTGCTCTGGGTAATGCCACCAGAGAATTTCATGAACTTCAGTAACATTTTCCTGAGTAAGCAGCTCTAAAATTAGCTGGATGTGCTCCAGGAGGTCCAAGCGAGATGATATCCTTAAGCAGAAAGCTCCTCTTTGTTTTTCTTCTAGAGCAGGTGTCCTCAACCGCTAGGATCTAATGCCTGCTGATCTGAGGTGCAGCTGATGGCATAATAATAGAAATGAAGTGCACAATAAATGTAATGTGCTTGAATCATCCAGAAACTTCCCCTGTCCGTGAAAAAATTATCTTCCATGAAAGCAGTATCTGGTGCCAAGGTGGCTGGGGACCGCTGTTCTAGAGGATGAGCTAAGATGCAGAGGGTCAGCAGGTGACTGGGACAAGGTTGCCAAACAATAGCATTATTGCCAACGAACAATTCTTGGTGATTTCTGTGCCAGGCACCATTCTAATCAGGGCACTTACAGACATGATCTTACTTCAGTCCTCACAACTCCATGAAGTAGACATAATTATGAAGTAGATATAGTTATGCCCAGATGAGGAACTTGAGGTGTGGAGAGGTGAGGTGACTGGCTCACGTCACACAGCTGCTGACCCACCCTCCTGAGTGGGTCTCTTTCTTACCTCCTTTGACTTGCATGTCCTCCAGTGCTAGGCAATTAGGCAGAGTAGGTATAGGGTTTAGGCCTCACAAACAATACTCCTAGGGGCCTCTACAAAGATTTTATTTTAAAGTCAGAAGAAAAAAATAAAATTTTAGGTAGAATAAAATGTTAATATATAATACTAATATATTCATCTTTATACCAATACTTTTTAAAATGTTTTTTCTGGTGGAAGGGTCCATGAAGGCAAGAGTCCAGGGTCCTCAAAAGTCACAGTGTAGCCCTTTGGCAGAGCACAGTTCTGTGGGGCAGCTGTGTGCGTCTGGGTGTGAGTGACCTTCTGAATCACGCATTGTAACTTTCTCATGGAGGCTGTTGTTGCTGGCAGGAGCCTGAGCCATCACCTGGTCAGGACCTTCAGTTCACAGAAGAAGCGCCTGGGCTCCAGAGAGTTAAGTGATGGGCACAGAAAAACTGGGGGCAAAACTTGGGTTTCTTCTGCGATGTCAGATGCAAAAGTGAAAGCCTCATAAAATCGCGCTCCTCCTCTGGGAGAAAGCCAGGAGCTAGCTCTCAGGACCAGCAAGTGAAATCCTGCCACATTCTCAGAAAACCCAGCTCTGAGCAGAATCATCCAACAGGCTGCAGCCCCATCAGGGTGCTCCTTCCTCAAGCCACGTTCGAGGAGCAAATTTGGCTTCCTGTATCCTGATCCCTGCAAGTGCTGGGCCCATCAGCTGGACTCCCCCAGAATATGAAGGATCAGGACAGTCCCCTGCCCCTGCCCAAGTAAGCCTCTGAGGCTGGGAAAAGCCCTGATTTTAGGGAAAGCTGCTGGAGAAGGAGATGTCATCTCCAACAGGTGCAATAAGACCCTTACACATCAGCTGTCACAGTCTCAGTCACCAAGGCAAAGGGTGGGAGCTGCTCCTCCTTCCTCCCAACCTTCTCCCCCAGGGCAGCTGGTCCTTTGGCCACCTTTTCTTCCCTGCAGGGCTATCATGGAAATCTAGATGGTACTTGGATGAAGTAGGACTAGGGAAACTCACGGTGAGGTACACATACATGAACTCAGAAATAACTTTGCAACTGGAGGGGTCCTGACCAAGCAGGCTGAGCGGGGCCATCACAGGAGGGGGCTTCCCACTGCCCAGGGTTCCAATGATTGTCACAATCTACGGTCCCTAGAGCCTCTGTGGATGGTTTAGAGCCCAGAAGCTGTCTCTGCCAGTGCTCCTGAGGATCTCCATCCAGCCCCTCACTCCTGGGCAGGAGCGGTGGCTGGTGGTGGGTGTGACTCTGAGGAAGGAGGCTGACAGACAGCACATAGGTGACTCTGTGCAAGTAATAGTAAGTCTGCCTTCTTTGGGGGCAGCTCTGTGCCAGGCCCCCAGTCCAAAGCAAAGCCTGTGCCCAAACTGCCCTAATGCAGGTCCAGCCTAACACACCCACCCCTTAGCAGCTGTGCATACTCAGCAGGCCACACCCACAGGGTGCCCTTCAACAATTATGGGGTATGTATTCCCATCCCTGTCTTCTCTTTCTAACTTGTGTCTCGAACAGGGGCTTCCTTGGGGACTGATATTTAAAAATAACTGATAGAGAGGAATTTGCCTAAGACTAGATACCCCTTGGATGACCTTTTCAGTCTGGAAAAAGAAAAGATTAAAAATCTAGCAGCTTCCTAATAATCCCAGGGATCAGTTGAAATAAAAATATCTTGTCTAAGCTCCCAGCTGCCTGGTTCGGAAGTGTGTCCTGGTTAGGAGAACCCGCAGGGGCCTGCCTGGGGTTTCCCTTCCATTTGTTAGAAAAAGTGATATGCTTAATTTTTTTAAACTAAATTTTAATTTTTAAAAAATTGAGTGTAAAACGTACAGAACATATAACTTACCATCTCAACCATTTTAAGCATATAGTTCAGTGGCCAAAGCACATTCACATTGTTGTCCAACTATCAGCAGCATCCATGTCTAGAGCTGAAACTTTTCATCTTCCCAAACCGAAGCTCCAATAAACAATAACTCTGTACTCCCTGCTTCCCCCATCCCTGAGGACCACCATTCTACTTTCAGTCTCTGAATCTGACTGCTCTAGACACCTCGTGTCTGTGGAATTATATAGTACTTGTCTTTTTGTGACTGGCTGATTCACTCAGCATTGTCTTCAAGGTTCATCCATGTTGTAGTGTGTGACAGGATTCCTTTCTTTTTTAAGGCCAAACAATAGTCCATTGTATGAATGTATCACATCTTGTTTACCCATGTATCTGTCAACAGACATTTGGATTATTCCTTCCTTTTGGGTATGGGGGAAAAAAGCTTCCATGAACATGTGTGTACAACGTCTGTTCAAGACCCTGTTTTCAGTTTGGGGGCTAATATACCCAGAAGTGGAATTGCTGAAACCCATGGTAGTTTTATGTTTAATTTTTGGAGGAACTCTCACACTTTTTTCTACAGCAGCTACATCATTTCACCTTCTCACCAGCACAATGCTGATTCTTTAAAAAAAATTTTCTTGCCAAGCGGCATGTGAGAATTTAGTTCTCCGATCAGGGATTGAACCCACACACCTTGCAGTGGACGTATGGTCTTAACCACTGGACCACAAGAGAAGTCCCACATGGTGCTGGTTTTTAATTCAAACTGTAGAAGTGGGGGAACTTCCCAGGTGGTGCTAGTGGTAAAGAATCTGCCTGCCAATGCAGGAGACTAAAGAGACATGGGTTTAATCCCCGGGTTGGTAAGATCCCCTGGAGAAGGGCATGGCAACCCACTCCAGTATTCTTGCCTGGAGAATCCCATGGACAGAGAAGCCTGGTGGGCTACAGTTCATAGGGTTGTAAACAGTCAGACATGACTGAAGCGACTTAGCACGCACACATGTATGTAAAAGTGGGAGGTAAAGGAGGGATGTGATGTCATCATGGATTCTTTTGAATTAAACCCAAGGAGTTTGTCAGGATGGTGGGCAACTGGACACAAAGTAGGTTAGGTCCTCCAACCAAAATACTTTCATTTTCATTCTTAAGACAAATATGGTTTTTTTTGGAGCTGATTTATATGAAGCAGGGTTGGCGGCACTTGGGGACCCAGCAGTGAGCAATACAGCCACAGTCCTTGGAGTGTTAATGCTCTGGTCGGGGAGACCAGTGTTAATGAAGTCTTCACATCAAGACGTCAAATTACTGAGAACTGCTGGAAGGACAGAGGAGCTGTAGGGTGGGCGCAACAGGGCTTGTTGTGGGCACCAGGGAAGGGCTGCCTCCAGGAGTTCAGGAGGAGGAAGGCCAAGGAGCCACCCTTGCTGGACAAGACATGGGTTCAGTCACTTCGCTTGGCATTGCTGGCATGCCAGAGTGTTCCCAAGAAGCTGTCTACAGGTTAAATAGAAATGACTCAGTGCAGTCACATATTACAGAAGAAATGGAGGGCATCTCTGCTGATGGAGAGGGAGTTGAGTGGTCAGTTCTGTCCAGAGAGAGAATCAGAGATGCCGTCATTCAAGAGGTGATGCTCACAATGAGGAAAGATGCACAGGGGCTGAGCCCAGTGGGTGGAGAAAGGAAGAGGGGGCCAAGGTGGAGGGTGCTCATGGATAACAGGAGCATGGCAGTGGAATGCAAGCAGCATGTGTGTGTGTGTGTGTGTGTGTGTGTGTGTGGGTGGGGCATCTGGGTGTCCATAGGCACATGCTGGGTGCTGCTGTGAGTGGAAATAGGGCTGCTCGGAGCTGGGCCATTCTCCCTACCCTGTCTTGGGCCAGCCAGAGCTCCCAGAAGCCTGAGTTCCAAGGTTGGGGTTGGCCTTCTGGGTTGACATGAAGGTGTACTGGTCAAAGCAGCAGGACAGGATATATACCATTTTGCAGTTTCTTAGCTTGACTTGCAACCTTTAGGTATTCAAGCATGTGGCATCTGGATCTCTGATTATGCTCCTGCCTGGGGGGTGGGTTTGTACATGTGGACGCTGCCCTTAGTGGTCAGCTGCCCCCACAGAGTAGGGTGGAGTCTTGGTCTGGAGGGGCCATGTCTGGATGGGCTGAGATTGAGTGAGTCTGGAAAGAAGGGGTTGGGGGGCCCAGCCTGTGATCAGGGGCAGGTCGGGGCAGTGGCTGGGCCCCTTCCCCCATATCATTTCTAGACCACAGGAGAACTCTTCCTGCGCTATATCCAAACAACAAAGGGCTGAATGTAGCAGCTGCTGCTGCTGCTGCTAAGTCGCTTCAGTCGTGTCCAAATCTGCAACCCCATAGATGACAGCCCACCAGGCTCCGCCATCCCTGGGATTCTCCAGGCAAGAACACTGGAGTGGGCTGCCATTTTCTTCTCCAATGCATGCAAGTGAAAATGAAGTCACTCAGTAGTATCCGACTCTTCGCGACCCCATGGACTGCAGCCTACCAGGCTCCTCCATCCATGGGATTTTCCAGGCAAGAGTACTGGAGTGGGGTGCCATTGCCTTCTCCAGAATGTAGCAGACAGGGCAGCAAACATTGGCTCCCATGCTTCCTTGAGATAATTGCAAATCTCATGCTTCTGGCCTTCATTTAGTGAACCTGCCAATGTTCTGTAGCTCTTTCTGCAGGTATTCAGGCAGTGGGCTGTGGGGCCCTTGCTGATTTTGCCCCCCTTCCTCCTACCCTTTTCCCCCTCCTGATCAACCAAGTTGAATTATGCATTACAGTGTCTCTCAGATCTGCCCCTCCCTCCCCAACCCAACCCCTCACACCACACGTTTCTCAGCCCCTTGTTGCAGGGTGGAAAAATCTTAGACGTTACAATGGTTGTGGCCCTCCAAAGCTCCACCCCCCTGACAAAATCTTATTCTTTGGCATTTAAGTGTAAATGAATTCATAAACTGAAATCAATTAAATTTTCTCTTTAGTGGATGATAGTGATAAGAAGGCTGGACGCCCTGCTGACACCCACACCATGGCCCCCACACTACCCCTTGTCACCAAATTCACCTCCTGGAAACTTGCCTTCCCTACGCTGCTCCCTCAGAAACTGCAGGGCGTCCCATCTTCTACAAGATGAAATACAGCCCCAGCCTCTCCCCTCTGAGTCCTGGAACTTCCACAATCTGGCCAACTACCTCCCTGGCTCACCTCCCCTGGTGGAGGTGAGCTACCTCATGAACTACCTCACCTCTCACCTCCTCTGTCTTTGAAGGCTCTCTGTTCCTCACATCCCGGCTGTGTCTGCTGTGAGCATCTCTCCACGGAGGCCCCCTGTGCTTCCCTGCTTCATCCGAGGGCCCGTCCCTGCCCAGAGCCCTGGGTTAATGCCTTTCCTCTAACACGAAACATCTCTTGGCTGTTTGGAACTGCATTGAAACTGCCCCACTCAGATTGGGACCTGAACCCACTGTCTTTAAATTGCAATCACACCCCTGTTCTCAAGGCTGACTGAATCTCAGGTTCTTAATATCTCATTGCAGAAAGAATTCAGTGACAGACAAAGTGATGAGTAAGGAGTGGATTTATTTAGAGACACATGCCATAGAATATGACCTATCTTGAAAGGTGAGAGTGGTAATGGCAGAAACACAGTTCACAGAGCATAGGCTATCTCAGAAGGTGAGAGTTCTCAAAATATGGGGTGGGTAGATTTTATAGGTTGGGTAATTTCATAGGCTAACAAGTGGGAGGACAGGATTATTCCAACCATTTTGGAGAAGGTGTGGAAATTTCCAGAAACTGGGCCACCAGCCACTTTTTGGCCTTTCATGGTCAGCCTTGGAACTATCATGGCTCTTGTGGGAGTGTCATTTAGCTAATGTATTACAGTGAGCATATGGTCCGGCTCAAGGCCCACTAGAAGTCCAATCTTCGGCCATGTTGGACCTAGTTGGTTCTAACCAATTTTTGTCGTGTCCTCAACAGTTATGTCATTCTTTTAAAGATTGTGCCCTGCCCCCTTCCCTCCTGTTTCAATAAGACCTTTTTCTTCTTTGAAATCATCACATAGACTCATTCTTTCACTCACTTATTGATTAATTAATTTGTTCACAGCATTGTGGTTAAGAACATGGGCTGTAGAATTCTGGTGTCTGGCTATTCAATCCTATGTAACCAGCTACCCTGGCTGTGACCTAAAACAATAACAGGTTATTTCTGCTCACAAATCAGGTTGTGCTCAGCTCAGTTCTCAAGGGAATGCAGTCAGATGGTGGCAGTGGGCGGCCTTGTCCGGGAGGAAATTCTCCTCTATCCTTCTAGGTTCTTCTGGCTGGTCTAAGAATTAAGTTGGCATGAGATTGATTCACCAGAGAAAGTCAAACAAGTTTAGCAAGCTCTACTGTGGGAACAGGCCCTCTGTGTAAATTATATAAGGCAGTTTGTGTGTGTGTGTGTGTGTTAGTCACTCAATTGTGTCCAGCTCTTTGCAACCCCATGGACTGTAACCTGCCAGGCTCCTCTGTCCATGGAATTCTCCAGGCAAGGATACTGAAGTGGGTAACCAGTCCCTTCTCCAGGGGATCTTCCCGACTGAGGGATCAAACCTGAGTCTCCTGCATTACTGGTGGATTCTTTACCACCTGAGCCACCAAGGAAGCCAAGGCATTTAGGTGGAAGGTCCAAATTTCTTCCTGAGTCTTTCTAGCTTCAATTGTTTTCAGCTCAAAATAATGCATATGCCAAAGAGACATTGTGGGCTGGCAAGTTTTGCTCCTCTTCAGGGTCATCTCAAAAGTGTCTTCCTTCTCATGTCTGGTGCCCAGAGTGGAAAGATGTCAAAGCTAGTCCTGGGACAGCTGGGGCTCCTCGGGCATCAAGACATCATTCTCATCATTCCCTCTCTCTCTGGTCTCTAATTTGGCCACCTGACAGCAGAAGAGAAACCAGCAGAAACTGGAAGTTTCACAACGTTGTTAGTCCCGGTGCATTCTAGTCTTTGAGTTGACCACAGAGGCCCAGTCAGATTCAAAGGGGAGAGGAATTAGACTTTTGTTAGGAAGAGTGTTGAAGGATTTACAGACATCTTGTAAAACCATTATACTGGGGCCACTGTGCCTTGCTTAGTCCAGACTCCAGCTCTTAATAGCTGTGAGGCTAGGGAAAATTCCTGAATCCTTAGAGCAACCTCAGTGAAGATTATGTGTGGAGTTTTCAGCAAAATGCACAACACATAAGAAGTGCTCAAGAAACAATAACTTTTTATTGATTGAGAATGCCCCGGTCAGCGAAATGCATTCATTAAAGAGGGGGTTCTGGCACAACTTCTTTCTGGTTGTGCCTTCCACTGGCTGGGACTTCAATTCCCAGACTTCCATCTCGAGTCCTCAGGTTCTTGCCTATAGAATGGAGGTAGTTCCAGTACCTGCCTCAGCAGGTTGTCGTGAGGTTGAAACTCAGGTGTCCTACAGGAAGCACTGAACAAAGACTGATGCGGCAGAGAGAATGTGCATGGGGACATGGGGACAGTGTGGCGTGGGCCATGCATCAAGCACTGGTTGCTGACATGAGATAAAGACATGGCTCCTGCCCCAGGGAGTGTGCGGCCCAGCCTCCTAGACACACAGCACACAATCCGTTAGGGCCTCTCCCAGGATAAGGGCTCGTACTGTTACTATTACTGCTACTATGATCTGTTCTACTCACGAAACTTCTGAGTCTAATGTGTGGGTTTTCTGCTCCAAACAATTCCCTTATTGTCTGTGGACACCAGCTGCGTGTCCTACAATTTAATTTGGTTCTAACACTACCTAGGGCTTCCCTGGTGGCTCAAGAGGTAAAGAAGCTCCCTGCCATGCAGGAGACTTGCAGGAGAAGTGAGTTTGATCCCTGGGTTGGGAAGATCCTCTGGAGAAGGAAATGGCAACCCACTCCAGTACTCTTGCCTGGAAAATCCCCTGGACGGAGGAGCATGGTAGGCTACAGTTCATGGGGCCACAAAGAGTCGGACACAACTGCGCGACTTCACTTTCACTTTCTTTGTAAAAAATACAGAGGGACAGAGGATGAGGCAGGACATAGCATGAGAACCGGAAGGGTCCTGAGCTCAGGGGCCTCTGTCGCACGTAGTTGGGGCACACCATCTTCCCTGAAGTGTTCACCAGGAATCTCCCTGAACCTGGCTGTTTAAGGGGTTTATGGAGGTTCCATTGTGTAGACATGATTGACGACCTCATTGGCCACTGCTGGTTAACTCAACCTCCAGGCCCTCCCTTCCCCAGAAGGTGGGGGGTTGGACTGGAAGTTCCAACCATCTAATCACCTGGTTGTTTCCTTAGCAACCAGCCCCCATCCTGAAACTGAGAGCTAACTGAGAGTCACTACTCTAGGTTAAACTCAGGTGTGGTTTGTTATGAACAACAAAAGAATAGTCCTTTTACCCCTATCACTTAGGAAGCTACAAGAGTTTCAGGAGCTCTGTGCTAGGAACTGGGCCTGAACACCAAATAAACATTTCTTATTATATCATATCTTAATATATCACAGTATCACAACTGCTGTGTCACTTCACAAGGTTACTTCCTAGTTACATCTCCAGGTGGACTGTCTCCAATGTGATACCTTCCTAGGGATTTTCCAGGGTAATTCAGACACATGATCTTCACCTGGTGTACTTTTGCTCCACCCCTATTTAAGGAGCCCTCTGTGTAGGGCACGAAGACTGTGAGCAGAGATTCTCTTGAATGCTCCCGTGCTTTACTCTGTGGCCTTCTTCCTAGGAGGGGTTCAAGCCCTGGATTTCCAAGCCATAGGGGTCTGGCCACCAAGGCCCCCAAATGCCATTCAGCTGGCAGAGCTAAGGCCCATGGAGCCAGCTCAAAGCAAGGGCGTGCCTCGTTTTGGAGCTGTGGCCTCTTCCCCTGAATGCTTCTTGGACCTTCCCAGCCACTTGTCCACGGGGGGTGCGGTCTACGCTTCACTGTTGTGATGAACAGGTTGGAGAGGCTAAAGCTGGGGAGGAAGTTGGCCTTCTGGGGCTCCAGCAGCCTTCTTCCCTCAGAGGAAACCCCTCTAACTCCTCTGCAGTGTCCTTGGCCCTTACCTTCTGGAGCACAAACCCTAGCTTATACCCACACCTTGCCCCTGTTACCAAACTGAACTTGAGTCCACTCACAGTGAAGCTAGTTTACTGATGCTGGTTGTTGTGAAAGGCAGCTTGTGCTCCAAAGACCTGCTTTCCCCACTGGCTTTCAGGGAAGGGTGTTTAAAGGCAACCATTTGAAGTAAAGGTTGCAGCTTGTGGAACTTTCTTCTGTTTGGTAGTTAGTGAGGTAACATGAAGATGCTTTAGGAATCTTAATCATCAGCCTTCTGGTTCCAACCAGTCTGCATGTAGTCACCATCCTCCACTTGAGTGGGGGCCTTAGTTTCTGCAGAACAACTCAAACATATGGGTCAGATCATTATATATATCCTGTGAAGAGGAACTAGGGCTCTCGTTTTTAAGATCAGTTCTTTTGTTAAATGCCTATTCAAATCTCATGCCCCTTTTTGTACTGGATTATCTGATTTTTTCTTAATGGGGCTCTTAGGAGTTATTTTTATATTCTGTATATGAGCCCTTTGCCAGTCACATATACTAGGAATATCTTCCACTCAGTAGCTTGTTTTTACTTTCTCCATGGAGACTTCTTGATTTTTTTGATCAGAATTCTTCATTGACCTACAACATGTATACAGAAAAGTACACAGATCATAACTGTTCAGCTTAGTAAATTATCAAAAAGTGAACACATTCTTGCAACCAGCACCTTGACCAAGAAACGAAATTTCCAGAACTCCAGAAGTCTCTCTCCACCGTAGCCAACCATTGTTCTGGCTTCTAACACCAAAGGATTCGTTTTGCCATTAGTTTTCTTAAGGGTAGTGCTTTTTGTGTCTGGATAAAGAAGACCATTGCTATCGTGCTATTTGTTATTTTGCCTCTTACCTTTGAATCCACAGTCCACTTGGAGTTATTTTGCATATTGCATGATTTTCACATGTACGTTGTCTCAGCATTAGTTATTGAAGATACTATTCCCTCTCCAATGATCTGCACTGGTATCTAAAATCAGGTGTCTATAAATGTGTGTGTGTTTCTGGAGTCTCCACTCTGTTCCATTTGTTCATTTGTCCATTTTTATACTGGTACTTCATTTTTTGTTTTTTAAAATTTTTTGACCGCACCACATGGCACATGCGGTCTTAGTTCCCCCATCAGGGATCAAACCTGAAAGCCCTGCATTGCAAGACCAGAGTCCTAACCACTGGAGTCCTAGTACTTCACTTCTGAATTACTGTATTTCTATAGCAAATCCTGATATCCAGTAGAACAAATCCTCCCACATTTTTTTCCTTCAAGAAGGACTGTTATTGGAACTTTGAATTTCCTTAATAACCTCTTTGTCAAGTTCCACAAGAAAACCAAATGGGATTTTGAGTATAATTGCATTGAGTCTATAGTTTAATATGGGGTAATTAATATCTTTGGGCTTCCCTGGTGGCTCAGACAGTAAAGAATCTGCCTGCAGTGTGGGAGATCCAGGTTTTATCCTTGGGTTGGGAAGATTCCCTGGAGAAGGGAATGGCAACCCACCCCAGTATTTTTGCCTAGAAAATTCCACGGACAGAGGAGCCTGCTGGGATGCTGTCCATGGGATCTCAAAGAGTCAGACACAGCTGAGCAACTAACACACACAGTTCAGTTCAGTTCAGTCGCTCAGTCGTGTCCGACTCTTTGCAACCCTATGAACTGCAGCACGCCAGGCCTCCCTGTCCATCACCAACCCCCAGAGCCTACCCAAACTCATGTCCATTGAGTCAGTGATGCCATCCAATCATCTCATCCTCTGTTGTCCCCTTCTCCTTCTGCCCTCAATCTTTCCCAGCATCAGGGTCTTTTCAAATGAGTCAGCTCTTCACATCAGGTGGCCAAATTATTGGAGTTTCAGCTTCAACATCAATCCTTCCAATGAACACCCAGGACTGATCTCCTTTAAAATGGACTGGTTGGATCTCCTTGCAGTCCAAGGGACTCTCAAGAGTCTTCTCCAACCCCACCGTTCAAAAGCATCAATTCTTTGGTGCTCAGCTTTGTTTATAGTCCAACTCTCACATCCATACATGATCACTGGAAAAACCATAGCCTTGACTAGATGGACCTTTGTTGGCAAAGTAAACATACAAACACAATTAATATCTTTATAATATTGAATCTTCCAATTCAGGAAAATTATTTTTCCTTTACTTAGGTCTTCTTTCATTTCTCTCAGTAGTTCATAGCTTTCTTTATAGAAGACATTCAGATATTTTGCTAGATTTATTTCTATGTACCTATTCCTAGTTTTAAAAAAATATTTATTTATTTGGCTGCCCCGGATTTTAGTTGCAGCATGTGGGATATTCAATCTTCTTAAAGCTGAAAAACCCACATCAGTGTTCTGGAGCCAAGACATGAATGCCTAGTTAACTTCACTAGACTATTTTTTCTTTCTAACTCTTATAGGGCTCAGTCCTACTAAAAACATAAAATTGTTCATGTAAGAAGGAGAAAGGCCAGTAATTTGGAACAATTTCTCAAAAATCAGGTTGGGAAGGGTGACAAAGTGGATCACTGAGGAGAACTTGGGGGTGGAGCTTTAGCCTTGGGCTGCTGGGCCAGTCAATGGCCAAGATGACCTTCACTGCCCTGGGACCAAGGAAGGCAGACTTGGTCCCATTCAAGTTTGCAGGTGCGAGTCCCCAAACGCAGCTCTGGAGCCTCCTGAATACACAGATGGTTTCCAACAGCCCAGGATCCTTGACACCTGCCCTGCCCTCCCGTATGGGCAACACCTCATAGCCTTGAATTCACCCTCCCTGGCTTTATCAACTTTCTCTCCAAAGAACGACTGGAGCTACAGAGGGCAAGGCAGGCCCTGGGGATAGAGAGACACAGTAGCAGGCACCAAGGAAGCTGATGTATTTTATCTGGAAATTGTCCAGCCGCTGGTCAAACATTGTACTCATTATCTGAAAACCAGGGCACAAGGAAGTGGATCCAAAGAGGCCAGAGTGGGTCCAAAGAGGTCCAAAGTGGGTCCAAATAGTAGATGGCTCTACTATTTCTGCCCTTTGGCTTTGGGGATGAGTGGGCATTACGGGCTATATGGTGCTCCATAGAAAGGGGACAACGGGAAAGGGGATAAGGCTCAAGGGAGGGTGAAGAGCTCTGGGCCTGGGCTGTTTTAATGTCTCAGGGGTAAGGGAGATCCAGAGGACAAGGAATTAAACAGCCCTGCTTCCCACGGTGATACTGGGAGCACACGGTCCAGTACAGGGGTCTAGGTGCTGGGAGGGGGGACCCCGGCCAGGCTGCCAGCAGACCCTTCCTCATGTTGCAATCCCCTCAGGAGAGAAAGACCAGCGGTCATCCCTGAGGAGGGGGCCTCTGCCTCACACTGGCCATTCCATTCTACCTGGAGCCTTTAAAAGACTGGCTGTCAGAGCAGTGATCTTTCATGGGCCCTGACCTGAGCCATCAGTTGAGAGCACAGGAAAATAAAAAGATAAGCTTATGACCCAATTAATCTGGGAGGAGAAAAGTAAAAATAAAAAGTGGGAATTCCCTGGCAGTCCAATGGTTAGGACTCAGTGCTTTTACTGCTGTGGGCCTGGGTTCAATTCCTGGCTGGGGCACTAGGATTCCACAAGCCATGCTGTGTGACAGACAAAAAAAAGCAGTGTGTGTGTGTTCATTTGTGTTCGTGTTTAACAACACAGAAAATAGCCATGAAATCCCACTAGTAATAACTAAAATGTTCTCATTCTATCGTGTTCAGTCAAAAAACCCCAAATCTCTTATGGTAAGATTGCAAGTATTAGCAAACCTACCGGGAGAGGTTTGGGGAAATCAGTGAGCCCATCCAATATCCTGACCCATTAGATCCTATTAGGCTCTCTGATCCTCCTTCCCTGCCTTCAGCTAAAGTCCCCAGCCCTCCCAGTCCTCATTCTCTGAGACCCAGACTCCCACTGCCACCCTAAGTTTCTCCCGGCTCAGACCACTGTGAGTCGGCATGCCCCAGTCCTGCAACTACTGGCCAGGGCCCAGAGGCCCCAGGTGCAGCAGGCTGGCCTCCAGACAACACCTTCCTCCTAGAAGGCCCTGTCCAGATGCCACCTGATGCTCTCAAAGACATCTTTTACCTGTGAGTGGAACAGCATTCATTAACATGCCTGACAGATACAGGTTTTTGGTTTTTCCCATTTAAGAGGGTTCTAAAATACTAAATATTTCAAAATGTTAACATTAAATTTAAATAAATATTAAAATCTAAAAAAATCATTTCACAGAAGCATAACATACATCATCCAGCCCATCCACTCATACAAGCATAGATTAAACACCCACCCTGGCCTTCCCAGGTGGCGCTAGTGGTAAAGAATCCGCCTGCCAATGCAGGAGACCTAAGAGATGCAGTTTCTATACCTGGGTCAGGAAGATCCCCTGGAGCAGAGCATGGCAACCCACTTCAGTATTCTCGCCTGGAGAATCCCATGGACAGCGGAGCCTGGCCGGCTACAGTCTATGGAGTCACAAAGAGTCAGACACGACTGAAGAGACTTAGCACACACACATGTGACCCAGGAAAGACACTTAAGGTAGACACAGTCCCAGCCTTCATGGAGAAAGCTTAGGCACCCAACACATCAGGAAGTATTAAGAAAACCCTCATGGAATTTGAATCATCGCCTCACTGCTGCTCTACTCAGGGTCCCCATGGAAGGTGGTTGGAGCTGTATTCCCACCCAGTGGAAGGCAACTTAACCAGCTGTCTTTGCCCCTCTGCAGGCCCTGCCATCCCAGTGGGCGTGGACGTGCAGGTGGAGAGCCTGGACAGCATCTCCGAGGTGGACATGGTATGCGGGGCCCTTGGCGGGCAGCTCTGGTGCGGGATGCCACGTCTGCTGTCCTGCCACAACCTGCGGTGGGTGGGGCCACACTGGTACTAGCTGTGCCTGGGGGCGGGGCCACAGCTGGAGGGGATAAAACTGGGACTTGGAGGTTGACCCAGGTGCAATGAAATGTGGAGCTGGGGTTCTCTAGCTTCATGGGTCAAAATGACTTGGGAGGGTGCTCTGTCGCTCAGTCGTGTCTGACTCTTTGTGGCCCTCTGGACTGTAGCCCATCAGACTCCTCATGGAATTCTCCAGGCAGGAATACTGGAGTGGGTTGCCATTTTCTTCTCCCGGAGATCTTCCTGACCCAGGGACTGAATCCCAGACTCTTCCCTCTCCTACACTGGCAGGCAGGTTCTTGCCCAACTTGTGCCGTCTGGGAAGCCCCAGCCTGGGAGGGGATGTTGATTAAATGCAGATCCCAGCCCCCATGCCAGTCTTGCAGATTCAGTCTCTGGGAGTGAGAGGCAGCACTTTATGTTCTGAACACACCCCTCAAGTAATGTGAGTGGTCAGACGAGCCACACTCGGAGGAGCGCAGGAGGTAGATGCATTCACCTGGAAGTCTCTGATCACCAGTGCCCGCCTCTCACTCTTTGGTGGTTTCCAGAAGGATTGTGTGGTCACCAGAGCCTCTTTGAAGAAGTCTCATTTCAGCTGAGACCTGATAGCTGTGGAGAGGGCACAGCAAGAGCTTGTTTGAGATCTCTGAGGCAGAAGAAACAGTTCAGTTCAGTTCAGTTCAGTTGCTCAGTCGTGTCCGACCCCATGAACCGCAGCACGCCAGGCCTCCCTGTCCATCACTAACTCCCAGAGTTTACCCAAACTCATGTCCATCGAGTCAGTGATGCCATCCAGCCATCTCATCCTCTGTCGTCCCCTTCTCCTCCTGCCCCCAATCCTTCCCAGCATCAGGGTCTTTTCCAATGAGTCAACTCTTCGCATGAGGTGGCCAAAGTTTTGGAGTTTCAACTTCAACATCAGTCCTTCCAATGAACACCCAGGACTGATCTCCTTTAGGATGGACTGGTTAGATCTCCTTGCAGTCCAACGGACACTCTAGAGTCTTCTCCAACCCCACAGTTCAAAAGCATCAATTCTTCAGTGCTCAGCTTTCTTCACAGTCCAACTCTCACATCCATACATGACTACTGGAAAAACCATAGCCTTGACTAGATGGACCTTTGTTGGCAAAGTAATGACTCTGCTTTTTAATATGCTGTCTAGGTTGGTCGTAACTTTCCTTCCAAGGAGTAAGCATCTTTTAATTTCATGGCTTCAATCACCATCTGCAGTGATTTTGGAGCCCCCCAAAAATAAAGTCTGACACTGTTTCCACTGTTTCCCCATCTATTTCGCATGAAGTGATAGGACCAGATGCCATAATCTTAGTTTTCTGAATGAGGCTTCCCTGGTAGCTCAGATGGTAAAGCATCTGCCTACAATGCAGGAGATCTGGGTTCAATCCCTGGGTCAGGAAGATCCCCTGGAGAAGGAAATGGCAACCCACTCCAGTATTCTTGCCTGGAAAACCCCATGGACTGAGGATCCTGGTAGGCTACAGTCCATGGGGCTGGCAAAGAGTTGGACACGACTGAGTGACTTCACCTCCACTTTTCACTCTCCTCTTTCACTTTCATCAAGAGGCTTTTTAGTTCCTCTTCACTTTCTGCCATAAAGGTGGTGTCATCTGCATATCTGAGGTTATTGATATTTCTCCCGGCAACCTTGATTCCAGCTTGTGCTTCCTCCAGACCAGGATTTCTCATGATGTACTCTGCATATAAGTTAAATAAGCAGGGTGACACTATACAGCCTTGACATACTCCTTTTCCTATTTGGAACCAGTCTGTTGTTCCATGTCCAGTTGTAACTGTTGCTTCCTGACCTGCATACAGGTTTCTCAAGAGACAGGTCAGGTGGTCTGGTATTCCTATCTCTTAAAGAATTTTCCACAGTTTATAGTTATCCACACAGTCAGAGTCTTTGGCATAGTCAATAAAGCAGAAATAGATGTTTTTCTGGAACTCTCTTGCTTTTTCGATGATCCAGTGGTTGTTGGCAATTTGATCTCTGGTTCCTCTGCCTTTTCTAAATCCAGCTTGAACATCTGGAAGTTCACGGTTCATGTATTGCTGAAGCCTGGCTTGGAGAATTTTGAGCATTACTTTACTAGTGTGTGAGATGAGTGCAATTGTGCAGTAATTTGAGCATTTTTTGGCATTGCCTTTCTTTGGGATTGGAATGAAAACTGACCTTTTCCAGTCCTGTGGCCACTGCTGAGTTTTCCAGATTTGCTGGCATATTGAGTGCAGCACTTTCACAGCATCATCTTTCAGGATTTGAAATAGCTCAACTGGAATTCCATCACCTCCACTAGCTTTGTTCGTAGTGATGCTTTCTAAGGCCCACTTGACTTCACATTCCAGGATGTCTGGCTCTAGGTGAGTGATAACATCATCGTGATTATTTGGGCCATGAAGATCTTTTTTGTACAGTTCTTCTGTGTATTCTTGCTATCTCTTCTTAATATCTTCTGCTTCTGTTAGGTCCATACCATTTCTGTCCTTTATCGAGCCCATCTTTACATGAAATATTCCCTTGGTATCTCGAATTTTCTTGAAGAGATCGCTAGTCTTTCCCATTCTGTTGTTTTCCTCTATTTCTTTGCATTGATCACTGAGGAAGGCTTTCTTATCTCTCCTTGCTATTCTTTGGAACTCTGCATTCATATGGGAATATCTTTCCTTTTCTCCTTTGCTTTTCACTTCTCTTCTTTTCCCAGCTATTTGTAAGGCCTCCTCAGACAGCCATTTTGCTTTTTTGCATTTCTTTTCCATGGGGATGGTCTTGATCCCTGTCTCCTGTACAATGTCACGAACCTCCGTCCATAGTTCATCAGGCACTCTGTCTATCAGATCTAGTCCCTGAGTTTGCAAACAGAAAGACAAAACAGGAAAGTAAAGGACTGAAGAGATGGGCTGGTTGGTGCTCACCTCTATGGGACTGGCCTGCAGGACAGGCAGGAAGGATCTGGGTGTAGCTGGTAGAGCAGAAATGGGCATCCACTCTGAGCCCACCATCACAGGCATCTTTCCAGCCTTCCTCCACCTGCTCCCAGAAGACTCACCTGCATTTATGTCTTAGCTCTGGCTGCGGTGTAAGGGCTCTGCTCTTGATTTAAGGCACAACCATGGAGACACTTGTTAACAGAATAAGCTTTCAGGCTGAAATTATACTGCTACCTATCTCTTCATCCTTGCATTCCCCTCATTTTTTCCATCCTGCAAATATTTGTTGAGCATCCACTTCTCTGCTCTTCCAGGCACTAAACTAGGGTCTGGAGATTCAGTGGTGGGCAGGACATAATTCTGCCTTCAAAGATCTTACAAGTCTAGTGGTAGAAATCCTCCTAAATGGGACACTTGACTGTCCAGGTTTCTGAAAGTGTCTACTGAGTTGAGATGAATGGTTAGCCAATAGGTAAGAAGCCATGTGTGCACAGGTATTGGTAAGAGTGCAAGGCTTTGGGGAAATCCTGGCCTGCTGGCTCCATGCCAGCCAGAGGGCATGACAGCTGCCATTTTTTCTTTGCAAAGCCTGAAGGAGGAGCTGTGCAGTCTCTTGGGCTCCAATCTCACAAGGCATGAGAATGAGTCATTCTCTTTCCTGGGGCAGCGGTGGCTGTCATCCGGCAGGACTGCAGACTGTCACCCAGACCCTGGAGGCTGAGTCTGAGGCATCCATCATGGTGATGGATGCAGCAATGATGGTCAGGAAGGGAGCTTTGTAAGGCGTCTCTGGTCTTACCCTGGCTCCACAGGACTTCACCATGACCTTGTACCTGCGGCATTACTGGAAGGATGAGCGGCTGGCTTTCCCCAGTGCCAGCAACAAGAGCATGACCTTCGATGGCCGGCTGGTGAAGAAGATCTGGGTCCCTGATGTCTTCTTTGTTCACTCCAAACGGTCATTCATCCATGACACCACCACGGACAACATCATGCTGAGAGTGTTCCCAGACGGGCAGGTGCTGTATAGCATGAGGTAACTGTCCCCGGGGTCATGGTCTCTGTCTAGTGTCATTCTAATATGTGTGGACAATGCCTGGGAGAGTTTGACTGATTTACCACTGTATCCTCAGAGCTAAACTGTGCTTTTCATGGTAGGTGAGGAAACAGTATTTGTGGAATAAATTAGCTATTCAATTCCGGGTTAAAAAACCACCACAAAGAAAAAACCCTCTATTAAGAAAATGTGTGGTCTGTCCGTTTGGCTCTGGAGAGTTTGCTGCTGTGGTTGGGTCTGTGGAATACATGGGAAGGTCTGAATCATCTGATAACAGGACTCTAAAGATGAAATGGCCACCATAGTAGGTGGTAACTTCCCCATCACTGGGGATCTTAAGCTTGGGTTAGGAGACTAATTGAGCCTGAATAAATTGAGGGAGACAATGATCTTTACACCCTCTGCCTCTGATAGCCTATGAGTCTATCATTCTATCAAACATATTATAAATGTTTATTAATAATAAACATTAGAAAAATAACAATAGCTACTGCTTAATAGATGCTACCATAGAATGTCTTCTGGGCCGACTTGAGTGATTATAGTCTTATCTCCCACCTTCGTGGCCTGCCTGTACAGTTTGCCATAGTTTGATGCTAATAACCTTGAATGGGGAGTGCAGAGGTATAACCTCCGGGCATCTCTGGGGAAGGTGGCTCTCTGGATAAGAACAATGCCCTGGGGAGGTGCTGGTGTGGGTCATTCACAACCAATATCCTCAGGAGCTGGGATCTGGGCAGGGCAAACATCACCATCTATAGAAAACAAAAGTCTAAAAGTAACTTAGAGGGACTTCCCTGGCGGTCCAGTGGTTAAGATTTAGTGCCTCCAATGCAGGGGACACGGGTTCGATCCTTGGTTGGGGAAATAAGATCCAGTGCGCCACGTGGTGCTCCAAAAGAAAAAAAGTTAACTTAGAGACCTGGGTTTCTAAGCTTCTTAAAGGAGGCAACTGCTCCTGGTCATGTCTGTGTCCTCCTTACTATGGGCAGACAGGCGAGTCAGTAGCTCACTGCATGAGCCAACATGTTTGTTTGGGTTCTAGGATTACAGTCACCGCCATGTGCAACATGGATTTCAGCCACTTTCCCCTGGATTCTCAGACCTGTTCTTTGGAGCTGGAAAGCTGTAAGTATCTGTATTCATAATGACAGATATTTACCTTCTTCCCTCCCGGTACCATTTTAGTAACTCTGAGACTGAGTTCCTCCTGCCAGGGATAAGACCTATTCACTCCCAGGCTGGTGTAGGAGGGCCCTGTTGCTCCACCTTGCCTCAGAAGACAAGGAGTCAAATTAACTTCTTTTCCTCTCCCCAAAGATGCATATACAGATGAAGATCTGATGCTATATTGGAAGAATGGGGACGAATCCCTGAAAACGGATGAAAAGATCTCCCTATCTCAGTTTCTGATTCAGAAATTCCACACCACTTCCAGACTGGCCTTCTACAGCAGCACGGGTAGCTAACTTCTGCCATGGTTAGGTTCACATGTGGAAGAAAACACATTAGCATTCTTCTTTGGTCCCCTTCCAATGAAAAGAATTTTTTTTATCATTTTAATAATGTATGGTGCAACAAAACAAAAACAGCACTTAAATGCAGAGGTTTTAAAAGTTGCTGCCCTCTGAAATCCCATGGCTGGAGGCAGTCATTCTGAACAATTCAGCAAATACCCTTGCAGACATCCTGATTAATTATGTCATTTTACAAAATTGTTGTTAGTCCCTAAGTTGTATCTGACTCTTTGGATACCCCATGGACGGTAGCCTGCCTGCCTTCTCTGTCCGTGGGATTTCCCAGGCAAGACTACTGGAGTGGGTGGACATTTCCTTCTCCAGAGAATCGTTCCAACCCAGGGATCGAACTGGTGTCTCCCTCTTGGCAGGCGGATTCTCTACCACTGAGCCACCTGGGAAGCCCTTAGAAAAATTACAAAAGTGTAATTTTACAAAAGTCAGGGTTTACACACGATTCTGTAAACAGATTCATCTGACTTAAAGATATAGATGGATAGCTTTCCAGGGAAATATATTTACAGCCTATATTCAGAGATATAGATTCATTTCTCAAGTGTAGTGTGACCTCTTCTTGGACCCTGGGGCCATATTTGAAGTTTTGAGAGCATCCATTTGTGAGCTCTTCTCTGATCTCACCATCAGCCCTTGTAATTAGTGGCCTAGGGGCATCCTAACAAAGTACCACAAACTGGATGCTTGAAACAATAGGAATGTGTTCACTCCCAGTGCTGAGGCTGGAAGCCTGAGCACTCTGCTCCTCCTGAAGACTCTGGGAAGGGATCCTTCCCTGCCTCCTATCAGCTCCTGGTGGTTGTGGCATTATTCCAACCTCGGCCTTTATTGTCATGTGGCTCCCTGTGTCTCTGGTATGTCCATGGTGTGTCTGACTCTTTGCAACCCCATGGACTGTAGCCCACCAGGCTCCCCTATCCATGGAATTCTCCAGGCAAGAATACTGGCGTGGGTAGCCATTCCCTTCTCTAGGGGATCTTCCCAACCCGGGGACTGAACCCAG
Organism: Giraffa tippelskirchi; assembly: GCF_054371585.1. NCBI lineage: Eukaryota > Metazoa > Chordata > Mammalia > Artiodactyla > Giraffidae > Giraffa > Giraffa tippelskirchi. The sequence goes on from NC_137283.1 coordinate 126,230,075, forward strand.
GTCTCCTGCGTTGCAGGCAGAGCATTACCATCTGAGCCACCAGGGAAGCCCGTGTTTTTGTGCATCTATGTCCAAATTTCCCTCTTCTCTAAGGACTCCAGTCATTGGGTTATGGGCCACCCTAACTCAAAGGGCGGAGAAGGCAATGGCAACCCACTCCAGTACTCTTGCCTGGAAAAATCCCATGGACGGAGGAGCCTGGTAGGCTGCAGTCCATGGAGTCGCGAAGAGTCAGACACGACTGAAGCGACTTAGCAGCAGCAGCAGCAACTCAAAGGGACCTCACCTTACTTTGATTACATATACAAAGACCTGATTTCTCAGTAAGGTCACATTCACAGGTGGTGGGAGTTAGAATTTCAATGTACCTTTATACAATATACAGCTCTGCAGTAGCCATAGGACCATAGAGGAGCTATGGTCCTTACCCTTCCTGTCCCAGTGCTAAGAAGCTCAGGCCCAGGTGTGGGAAGATTTTGTGCTACTGTCTGCTCCTGCATGGCCACTATCTCCCCATTCGCCTGCCCCCAGCCTCACCCTTCTGTCCACAACATCCAACAGTGGAGAAGAGTGAGCCCCAGCCAAGGGTGTCAGGACAGCCTGTGCCTGCTTCCTTTTATGTCCATAGTGCTCACCTTCATCCCTCTCTTCTCTTCTGCTCTGATGTGTATTTGCCACACAATTTTCTTTTCTCATCTCTTCTTGGCAAGTTCAAATCAATTCTTTCCTAAAACTTTTTTTTAAAACAAATTATTTATTTTTTTGGCTGCACCAAGCAGCATGTGGGATCTTAGTTCCCCAACCAGGGATAGAACTTGCGTCCCCTGCAATGGAAGTGTGGAGTCTTAACCACTGGGCCTCCAGGGAAGTCCCTAAAGCCATTTATAAGAATTTCTTTTTCATTATGTGCTGCTGTTTTGAACACTTTATATGAATTAACTACTCTCTATCCAAAAAAACCTACGGTGTAGATAATATTGATATTCTCTCCAGTTTATAGACCAGAAAACTGAGGCTCAGAGAGATTAGATTTTAGAAAGGAAGTTTATTGTACTAAGGCAACCGATCATGAATTTTAGCTTCCTGCTGAAGATGAATATGATGATGGGGAAAGAAGGGCTCCCAGGAAAAGAGTTTGTTTTTGCCTCTGTGATGGGACCTCACTGGCTTCTTCCTGTGTCCCCCAGGCTGGTACAACCGTCTGTACATCAACTTCACGTTGCGTCGCCACATCTTCTTTTTCTTGCTCCAAACCTACTTTCCCGCCACCCTGATGGTCATGCTGTCTTGGGTGTCCTTCTGGATTGACCGCAGAGCCGTGCCCGCCAGAGTCTCACTGGGTAAAAGCACTTGATAAGGTGTGGCAGGGTGGGTTGTTTTTTTTTTCAACCGGTCACTATGTAGAGAAGTAAAAATCACCATTCAGGACTCTTAACTGATGGTCTGTCCGAGTCAGAGGAGCAAACTTTCCTCCTACTTCTTGCTTTCCAATTCCACACTGCTCTCAGTTTCCCAGACTACATGGTGAAAACCTCAGGAAGCTCAAACCACACCACCTCTGCTCAAATCATTTCAGAAAGAGAGCACTTTTCTGGGACGTGGACCTCCACCACTGGCAGTGTCAGAGCTCAGTACTTTTATAAATGAGGCTATTCGACAAATGTCCAAACCTACTCTGTAAATACAAAAACTTAGCTTGTTGGCTTTGTTTAGACAGAGTTTGGGAGCAGAGCCCATCTTTCATGATTTCTTGGAAGGAGAGGGAGGCTGCATTCCCTGGAGCTGTGGCTTAGCCTTGGAAGCCCCTAAGTGTCAGAGTCAACACTGCCCCTCATCATTGTCAATTTGGACAAAATCAGGTTGGGCCCTGAGACACGAGAGGTTTTGACCAGCAAGACACAATGAGGAAGAAACTGGTGTGACAGGCTTTCTGGACTCAGATGAGGGCGGATGTGTTCTTTTCTTGAGGTTTGGGAAGGTTCCTTGAGAGGGGTTCTTTAGCCCCTGCTTTTAAATTTTTATTAAATTAAATTAATTTAATTAGTTTTAAATTAAATTAGTTAAATTTTTATTAAATTAAAAAAATTTTACTTTTTATTGAAGTCTAGTCGATTTTCACAGTCACTGTTTTAAATTCCACATCTGAGCAGATCCTCTGGGATGCACCATGGATCTTGGCAGTCACATCACAGAGACCCCCAGCTCCAAGGGGCTCAGAGTAAAAGGGGACACGCAGTGAGTGGTCCAGGAGGTGAACAGGGTGGCTGCTTTGGAGCAGACTCTCACACCTCTATGAGGTTGAAACCTGCTCGGGGCACTTCTGGTTGGATATAAGAGAGAGAGAGAATGTAAAATGGGGCAGCCGTGTACACTTGTCAGAGGCTGAACTAAAGCTGGACATTGCAGGGATCACCACAGTGCTGACCATGTCCACCATCATCACGGGCGTGAACGCCTCCATGCCCCGTGTGTCCTACATCAAGGCTGTGGACATCTACCTCTGGGTCAGCTTCGTGTTCGTGTTCCTCTCGGTGCTGGAGTACGCGGCCGTCAACTACCTGACCACCGTGCAGGAGCGGAAGGAGCGGAAGCTGCAGGAGAAGGCAAGAGAAGTTTCATTCATTTCCTTGTTGGAGTCCATGCTGCTGGTTGGATGAGAATAGCGGGAGGGAGGAAAGGGAGATGTTTGTGCAAAAGGAGGAGGATCCATTTCAGAATATTCTAGCTTCTATCACAAAGGATCCCAGAAGTAGCTAGTCTTTGGACAAAAACTAGGAAGACTTGAGTTCTTGATCTCAGTTCTGCCACTTCTCTTGGGCCTCAGTTTCCTCATCTGTTTTAAAAAAGTATAACAGAATCCTCACCCCACCTACCTCCCAGGGTTACTCTTAAGGGTTACAACACCCTTGCAATAATGTATGGGAAAGTTACTTTGAAATTGCATGGTTCTAGATGCATGTAAAGTCTCACTATCATTCTTGAATATGCCTAGGGAAAATGTCTCCATGGCCTTTGAGCAGACAAGAGGAAAGTTCTAGAATAAAAAATTCATATATTTATCAGTTTTCTGGCCCATTGATCCTGAGACTTTAGCCTTTAGGCTCATTGGAAATGCTGTGCTATCTATGCAGCACTGCACTACATTAAAGTATACTATGAGATGGAATGCAAATGGGGAATACAGGGCAATACACTTGGGCAGAGAGGAAAAGTCTATTCTATTCACACACAGACTCTTATTAATCACTTTAAGAAATAAAATGCCAACTTGTTACCAAATCCTTACTAATCATTGCACTAATAAAAATAATGTTCATCTGAAAGATGTAGAGATTAGGGGACTGAAAAATCCTACATTGATGCATGTCTAGGTGTCTGGGAGCTCCTTTGCATAAGAGAGCTTTAAATTTTAGGCAGAGGATGTGTTGCATTTTCAAAAATAGTCTTTCAATTCCACAGTATATCTGCTAAGTATTTCCATGGTATCTTCAAATATGCTAGAATGTTTAAGATACACATTTCAAGTTCTCTTCAGAACTTTTCTGCTTCAGCATTTGGGTATTTGTTCATATTTTCAATAATCTGTACATTGATCATTATCAAATGCTTTTGATTCTGCTTAAGCACTTGATTTATAATCTGTTAGGCTTTCCTCGTGGAGAGCTTTTAAAAAAATAGCAAAGCCTTCCTCTAACAAATATGGACTTATGAACTATTAACTTCATATAACATGTTCTCAGGCAGATCATCACCCTATTACCATATTATGAGCCTGGTCTTGGGCAGTGATGATACGATGCTATCTAAGGAGCAAAGAGGAAGTCATCAGTGGACAGACCATTGGCCCCAAGTCTAGTTCCCTGTCTATGGGAACAGAAACCCAGGCAGTAAGGGCTTGCTCTCCACTGTTGTCAAACATGCGATTGAAAGGCTGAGAAGGTGTAGTTGCTGGAGGGTAGACAGGTGGGGAGACATGAAATCTCTCTCTCACTGTTCCACAGAGAAATCACTATTCATGACTGTTAACATGGCCCCCAGGGGAGCTGAGGTTCCCAAAGGGGCCTGGATTCACCTTCTCAGCCTACTACTGATGAAGATTCCAGGCATACCCTATACCTATGGATTCAGATTCTCTGGAGCTGGCACCCTGGAATTGGCATTGCTGACAAGTTCCTGAGCAATTCTGATGCCCACTGAAGTTTGACTTCTGCTCTGCAGACGGCAAGTCTAACCAGAGCCTGCTAGATTCAACTGGGTTCAAAAGGAGGCTCTATGCTGCTTTGGGTTGAAGCTGGAAGGCAAAGTGTGGAGGCATGGGATCTGCTCCACTGTATGTGCTCAAATTCTTTGGCTGATTATCCAGACCTGTCCAGTGTGTCAAGAGCCACTTAATTTTTCTTAGAAATGAGCTGATGTGGGAAATAGAGATTTTCCATAATCTTGAGCATTACCTGATTATAACTTAAAATCTTTAAAGTCTGTTTCTATTTTAGCAGACAGAATTTCAGCTTAGAGCAAGGAAAAGGAGTAAAGACCTGTGTCTTAAAAAAAAAAAAGAAGTCCCCAGTGATATAACAATGTCTCATAATTTTACCAAGTTTGGGTAAATGCAAAGAACTGAATAGATGACCTCTTATTAACCCTTACCCTTAAAATCTATGTTAATTATTCTAGGAATGTATTAGTGTGCTACTTAATTATTGTTGCTGATGGGACAAGACATAGAAATTATAATGAAACAATCATGCCTGGTTAAAAAAATAGCTCTCCAAACTACAGATTTCTTCAAGTGTAAAAATACTTCAAGTAATTTTGATTTTTTTTCATCTATTTTTGTATCCTAATGCCTCTTGGTATCAATCTGTCTATTTCAAGATCCATGACAATAGGAGACAGGGTGTGAAATGTTATTATTTTACTTTCCCAGATGGAAAAGGCACAGCAGGGCTGAGAGCAGAGTTTGAAACATATTACAACCAACAGACTGAGAATAAACCCATGGTCAGTTGGCTAGCATCATACCTTTGTACAGCATCAATCAAACACAAATCCTTTTTACTTGGGTATGTGAATCCTTGTTTAAATTTTTAATAATCTGCACATAGATTATTATCAAATACCTTCGGATTATATTTAAATACTTTTGGACTTTATATAGGAAAGTATTGGACTTTGCTGTATAGAGTCATTCAAAATATGGAAAGCCTTCATTCAACAAATATGGGCTCGTGAGCCAAACTTTAACCAGTGCCAGCTTTGCTGATTCAAATTGTGAGAAGGAGTTAAGTAAAACCATTTCCCTCCCTCCACCTTATAATTTCTCATGAACATTTTCATACTTGCAGAACTGGTTGAAAAAATAGGATAATGTGCATCCATATAACCTGCCCCTCTATCGAACATTGCTGACATTTTGCCATTTTTGTGTGAACTTTTTCTCATATAAACATATTTTTTGTCAGTGTAGTTGAACCATTTAAAAGTACAGGGCAAAGGGCTGGTGGGGGGGATAAATTAAGAGTTTGGGATGAACAGATATACACTACTATATATTAAATAGATAAACAAGGACCTACTGTATAGCACAGGGAACCGTACTCAATAGCTTCTTATAACCTATAATGGAAAAGACTCTGAAAAAAGTCTCGTATATATCTACATCTATCTGCACATGCATACTTATATATATAAAACTGAATCACTTTGTTCTATACCTGAAACTATACACTGTAAATCAATTATACTTAGAGGATTATCCAAGAAAAAATAAAACAATAAAAATACATAACAGGCAGGCACCATGACCCTTGAACCTTAAATGTAACCCTTTAAAATAAGGACATTCTCCTACCTAATCATCTTTGTATTTATACACAGAGGTTGGAACCAGAATATGTGAATTTAAAGTCCTGATTCTGACACCAGCTGTCTGATCCCAGGAGAGCTGTATAGCTTCTCTTGTTCTTAGTTTTTGCTTCTGCAACTGAGGGCATTTGGACTAGATCAGTAGTTCTGCTTAGTAGAATAACCTGAGAGCCCTAAATCAATTAGTCTAGAGTGGAGCCTGCATGTGCTCAGTTTAAAGCACCCCCAAGGTGATTCTAACATGCAGCCAAAGTAGAGAGTCATTGGACCAAGTGATCTCTGGAGATGTTGCTAGTTCTGCTTTCTGTGGTTCTGAGTAGCCGTGGGCTTTACTCGCGGCCTAGGCCCCTTCACCTGGGCCTCTTCCATGTCTAAATGTGCTTGACATCTCCCCTTGTGTTTGTTGCCTGCAGTTCCCATGCATGTGTGGAATGCTTCACTCAAGAACCATGATGCTGGATGGAAGCTACAGCGAGTCTGAGGCCAACAGCCTAGCTGGGTACCCGAGAAGCCATATTCTGACAGAAGAAGAAAGACAAGACAAAATAGTGGTCCACCTGGCCCTGAGCAATGAATCCAGCTCCTCCAGGAAGAAGGGGCTTCTGAAGGGCCAGGTGGGTCTTCGCATCTTCCAGAACACCCACGCCATCGACAAATACTCCCGGTTGATATTCCCAGCTTTCTACATATTTTTCAACTTGATTTATTGGTCAGTGTTTGCCTAGGGACTCCGAGGCTGTGCCTGGTGAAGGTAACTTCTAGACCCTTGGACTGTCCTGCCTGATATGGACATCTATGGGATCTGGCCGGCTGCCCACACATGGACCTGCTGACCATGTCCCCTCACAGACAGAGCAGCAGCTCCTGGACCACCTCGAGCAGCATCCTGGCCCCTGGAGGACCCCAGGAGCCCTCCAGCTGCCCTTCCCCAGACCTCGTGGGCTTACTCGACATTCATGCTGTGTTGTGTCCCACTTTTTGCCTCTCTGGGACTGTCTTCTTCTGTTTTTGTATGTGAACTGTTTCATGAGAGCCCCCTTCCAATAAAGAAAAGGCTCAAATGCCTCCCAGATGAATATTCTGAGACCCTTATAAGGCCTAGGATTCTGTTATAGAGGAGAGGAGGAAATGAAAGGCAATCTTAGGGGCTTTCTTGATAGGAGACAGGAAATGAGGATTCAAAATGGAAATGAAAAAATCTGTAAACTCTACACCCAGATTAAGTGCCTATCTAGGAAAGAAGATAAAGGAAAACTCAGATCCCAGACAGGAAATGATTTGACCTGAGTGAGTCTGGCAACTCCCATGATTTTGCGTTATTAAGGGACATCATTCATTCATCCATACATTCAGCCACTCATTAAATATTGAATACCCAGCCTGTGCCAGCGCATATTTTTCTCAGCAATATGTGACAGTATGCACTGAATATTGCCTGCTGGGGAGACACTGCCCAAACCCATGAGGGTGCAGAGTTTTTTAGGGGGGGCTGGCCATCTGGATACAGCTGACTCCCCATATGGCTGACCTTAGTCTCCCATTCCTCCAGAGGCTGAGCTGATAACCCTTAGCCCAAGATCCCATCATAAATCAAACTGTTTGCCTAGACCATCTGGCATGGCTGTAGGCCCCCAGGTGAACAAAGACCCTCCTATCAGGCAGGAGAGTTCAGGGGTCTAGAAGTTACCTCCCAAGACCTGGAGGCCAAGGCCCAGATCTGTCTTTTGTCAAGGTAATCCTGTACTACACAATAATCCTTGTCAATTCCTCATTGTTAATGTGAATAATTCTGCTTCCAGTCATTAGAAGTTTCATGCAACAAACATTTAAAAGCATCCCTACACTAGATATTGATCTTCCCTGGTGGCTTACATGGTAAAGAATCTGCCTGTGATGCAGAAGACCTGGGTTTTATCCCTGGGTTGGAAAGATCCCCTGGAGAAGGGAACGGCAACCCACTCTAGTATTCTTGCCTGGAGAATTCATTGACAGGGGATCCTGATGGTCTATAGTCCATAGGGATGCAAACAATTGGAGACGACAAAGTGTCTAACGTTTTCACTTTTTTTCACTACACTAGACATAGTGGGATCCAAAGTAAGAATAAGACATAATTATATTCTCACACAGCCCTCGGGGAAAGGACTGGTCAAGGATGTGATATGTGATTATGTGTACATTAAAAACGTTATGTGCAACAAAAATGGTTCAATGTGTAATGGAAATTCTGAGGAAGGAATGATTTCCAGTGGAAGACTGGATCTCCTGGAGATAATAGCTTCTGCGCTGTTCCTTGAAGGTTGGGGATCTGGAGAAGAAATGTTCATGCCAAGTGCACATGTAGAAAGTACATGCTAGATGTGGGCTTTCCAGTGTGGTAGCCACTGGCCATGAATTTAAATTTAAGTTAATTAAAGTTAAAAAAACTGAGTTCTTGCCACATGGCACTAGCCATGTTTCAAGTGCTCTACTCAATAGCCACATGTGGCCAGTGGCTGCTGTATTGGATAGTGCAGATTATAAAACATTTCCACAGTCACAGAAAGTCTTATTAGTGCTGGTGTGGATGGAAGGATTGGCCTGAGCAAAAAGCTTGAGAGAAGCAGGATAGTTTGGGATCACCGAGTACAGAGTTTGTGGGGCAAATCATCTTTTTTTGCTGGATCCTAGTTTGCAGGAGGAGGTGAGAGACGAGCTATTTCTGCAACACTAGGAGTCATGGCAGGTCCCCCAACCTCTCCCCGCACACCCATGCTGATGCGGACAGCGTCCCCTCCATGTAGTTGCCTGGCCCAAGACCAGTGGCTCTCCCAGCCTCGTAAACAAATGAAGAATGAAGGTACATAAAGAAGGAAATTGCATGGTACAGGGCATCTGGACATGTTTAGAAACCTTGACTCTCTGGAGACTCTCTAGGCCACACTGCTGCTCAAAGAATGATAATTACATTGTTGTTAAATACATCCTGTTGCTCTAGTTGTCGTGTTTAATTCCAACACTGCTTGACTTCTGACCACGTTGTCTTCATAAATGGAAGCTCCTATAGCATGGTGGCCTGTTCACACTTAACAAAAATAAAGATGTATTTTAGCTTATATAGTGAACTGGCATTCATTCTATAGCAAACAGAACTGTAAATAGCATTTTATCATGAGCCAATGACACCTTCAGATTTAGCACAGTCTTATTGCAGTGTAATAATGTGACTCTACGTGAGAAAGGTAGAAATTTAAATGAGGTGAAGAGGAGACAACCGTAGGAGTGGAGAACAGGAATTAAACACTGAGAAGAGAATGATTCACCGTAGAGAGAGGACAGATGAGTAAACATAATTGTTATCAGTGATGCTTGAATGATGCTTGATTTCACTGAATCTAAGGCACCATCAAATGTAAGATGCCTGCATAGCTTATGTACCACTGAGAGGAAAAAAATGCTGCTGATTAAATTATAGCAGTCAATGATTATAGGATGAATCCCAACTTCACCAATGTTAAATTGTAAAACATGTGCATGCTAGAATAAAAGAAATAGGTATTGTACAAAAACTGATGATCAGACATACTTCTTGGACACCAAGGAGACAACATTTATCATGCACTTGTCTTCAAGGCCTTATGCCCAGGTTGGGGATGGGGTGGTGCCTGGGGTGGTAGCAGATAAAGAAATGAATGGGAAACTCCTTTTAGTCACTAAGAAACTTACACTGGGGAATTCCCTGAAGGTCCAGGGGTTAGGACTTGATGCTTTCACTGCTGAGGCCCAGGTTCAATCCCTGGTGAGGGAACTAAGATCCCACAAGGCTGTGCAGAGTGACAAAAAAAAGAAAGACAAAAATTTAAAAAGTTCACACTCATAGTGGGCATGGTTCAAAATGGTTCAAAGGAGGGAGAGATTACAGATTTTGCTGTTTATGGTAAATTTTGAGCAATGGCTAGATATAATTTCAACTAATAGGAAAGGAGGGAAGGGAATATCAATATGGCAGAAGGAAAGCTTGGGTGTGTTCAGGGAACTGTGAGCAGACACTCCACCAAATGTACAGAAGTCTTGGGTTCACATCCTAGCAGTTCCAGGACCCCAGTGTCAAGAGTCCTTCTAGGTTCATTTCACTTAGAATAAACCTGGGGAAGAAATTGGACGGGTTCTTGTCTGGGCTCACAAATGTCAAAGAAAACCAGAGCTCTGGGTTGTAAGCAAGTTTAGAAAGTTAGGACTCTTCAAAACCACTTTGATTTTGTTCTTCCCTCTGTAGAAGGGAGACCATGAATTCAAAAAATGGAAAGCTGCTGAGTTTCAGGGAACCAGTGAGGCAGGAAAATAATGATGATGATAGTAGAGAAAGTTCATTTTAATCTCAGTTATGTTTAGAAGTGCAGCCTGTGTGCTGATATTGACTTAGACCAGGCAGCCAGAGGAAGAAGCTAATCCAGTGGAAGGTGAGGAGTCTGGGTCTGACAGGCAAGCAGAGATGTCAAGTAAAAACTTACAAAGGCTGGTCAAGGGCTGAAGGGAATAAAAATTTGGGACTATCTTCCCAGATGTGCTCAAGGAAGCTCTATCAAGGGGAACAAAACTCCTCAGAAGAAAAGTAGAAGAGAGGAGGTCTAGAGATAAAAGCTTGGGAGTACTTATTTAGGTGGGAAGAGGAATGCTGATCGGAGAAATAGAAGAACCAGCAGACTGTCACAGATCCAGTAAGAAGGAATACTCTCAAGTAGGGGAGAGGAGGGCTGGGGGCAAATAATAACATAAAAATTGAGAAGGGTAAGGGCTGTGAACAAACAAAGCAAGATGGAGGCCAGAGGCTAGATGGGATCGATCATGCACGTAGGGGACTTGTTTCCAGTGGTTAAGACTCCAAACTCCCAATTCAGGGTGCACAGGTTCAATCCCTGGTCAGGGAACTAAGATCCCACATGCCACAGCTAAAGATCCCATGTGCCTCAGTGAAGACCTGGCAAAGCCAAATAAATAAATAATCTTTAAAAATCATGCAGATAGATGATGGCCTTCCTTGGCAAAGAAGAGGAACCATTCTCTCAAGTACAAAAGGTTTATGTAGGTAGAAGGAAAAATGTTCAGAGAACTGATGTTTACAATAGGAGATGGTTTTAGACTCTTGTTTTCTTGGAGGACTTCAAAAGAATACTATGGCATACCTGGCCTGGATGAGGGTTGTGGTTTTAATGGTGAGTTCTTCAAACTCTTCTATTGGAGTTGGTGGAAGTGGTCCAAGAATGGTGTTTATAACCTGGTTACTGGGTCTGTGGACCCATCTTGGGAAGCAGGAGTCTTGAGTGGTTAAGACTCTGCACTTCCACTGCAGGCGAGTGTAGATTCGATCCCTGGTGGGGAAACTAGGATCCCACAGGCCTCTGGGCAGGGCCCACAACTGCGCTGTGTAAAGGGAGGAGTGCGGAGTGCATTCTCTGCTCCAAAGAGCACCACAGTGAGAGCTGGATGTGTGGCTCCTAATTCATTTCTCACATAAACCTCATGGGGGTCTTAAGGATTTTCATCCTACACACTGAATGAAATGTGCCATCTTCCATAATTGTGTTCAACCCATCAGGTAGGTGGATTTGTATGAAACAATTCATTGCTCATAGTATTTTCAGGCAAAACGTGATTTATTTCTTTACTTAGAGAAGGGGCTGAAAAAAAAAACCCCAAACTGGCCTGGGTTGTCCTGAAACATGTCTGGCTGGAGTTATCCTAACAGCCAGTTGGAATTCAGAGTTAAACTTGGACATGGGCTTAGCTCCTTGAGGCCAGAAGCTGAGCTGTGGGACCAGCAGCTGTTCAGAGCAGTCTACACATCCCCAACCCTCTAACCCTAACCCCACACTGATCACAAAGAAACGTGACGCAACTTGAAATGGTACCCACAGGGAAAGCTGTGCACCCAGCACATGTCTGAGGGCTAAAACATTGGCCTATTTGCACTGAGAGCTAAATCCCATGCCAGAAGGGACCTATGTCCCAGCCTGTCCAACCTCCAGAGCTATCTGAGGGCAATCCACACCTGTAGTATAAACATATTCTCCATCAGTGGATTCATTAAAATGCTTAGTCCTCACTTTCAGACCTGCAGATGTCATCGTGAAATGGCATTTGGGTCACCTTTGAGAATATTAGGTTTGGGATTTATTTTAAAAGATAAATTGAAAAACCAACTTCAGGTGTAGTACACCATGTTGAATCTAAACTGACCAGGTTTATGATGGCGAGTGCTGTTTATTCCATTTAGCCCAAGGTATCTCACATTAAACGTGCCTATTAATAACCTGTAGACCTTGTTAAAATGCAGATTCTCATTTAGTAGGCTTGGGAGGGGACCTTGGCTTATGCGTTTCTTTCATTCTTTTTAAGAAATATTTATTTGGCTGAGCCGTGTCTTAGCTGTGGCAGGTGGGATCTCAGTTCCCCAATTAGGAATTGAACCAGGCCCCCTGCATTGGGAGTGCAGAGTGTTAGCCACTGGACCACCAGAAAAGTTCCAGGATTATGTGTTTCTAACAAGCAGCCTGGAGACATCAGTGCTGCTGGCCTGCAGACCACATCTTAAGCAGGGAGGCCCTAGAGACCCCTCCCTCATTATTTAAAGTTGAGCTCAGATGTTGCCTCCCCTTTGTGACTTTCCCTTACATCCTCTCCCTTCCCAAAGCATAACTTTAACTTATCTATATTTCCAAAGCATGTTATGCATTTGTGCACTGAGGCATTTCCTTGATGTTTTAATTATTCTCCTTAATCCATGCTTCCCAGGCCTGGAATAGTCACCCGGCAAGCTGTTGAGATAGTCTCAGTGCCTGAGCCCCACCCACAGAGTTCGTGATTTTTTTATAATCCCAACTCTTTTTTGGTGGTGGTTGTTGTTGATAACAGTAACTCTTTTTAAAAGGCTGGTACCAAGTCTGAAATAAATTTTGGGGGGAGAGTTTTGCATGGTTTGCAAACTGTTGGTTTTCAAACATGGTTGCAAACCCAAAAGGTTCTCTGGGGGGTGCTTCAGGGTCTGTTCTGGGAGTGGGAGATGCTGCAGTAGGGTTTAGAGGAGGTAAGAGGTGAAGATGGCAAGATACAGGCCAGAAATAGAACTGGGGCTTCTGGCCCCCCAAACCTTTTCACTTTTACGGTTTCCCACAAGAAAACTGTGCGGTCTGAGACAAAGGGCCCAAGGGAAGTTTCCATCTTCTCCTATCATCATTCCTTAATTCAGAAGGTACCTGGCCTCCTGGCTCTCAGGATTCTTCACTGAATCATGCTGTTCATTGAGCATCATGGAGTATATTTCTGGCCTCAGGAAAACTCCTTTGAAAAAATTTTCTTCATGTCATGGAATACCTTCCAGGTTGCATTTGTTCTCAGTGACTTGCTTTCAGTGACTTGCTGTTTCAATTAGACTCAATTACCAGTGAAAGAACAAGGGCTTCAGAAGAAAGAAGTCTGGAAGAGGCAGTCCAGACAGTTCATCAGCTCCCTCCATATAGACCTCAGGGACGGAAAACTTGGGTTTTCTAGCTCACCGGATGCAGCCCTAGACTGTGGCCCCTGACCTCATGGTTCAAGACGGTGGCAGGAGCTTGAGCCGTCATTATTTTTTCAATTTTTATTTTATTATTATTTTTTTCTAGTCCCGCCACATGACATGTGGGATCCTAGTTTCCCGACCAGGGATCAAACCCATGCCCCATGCAGTGGAAGCATGGCATCTTAACCTCTGGACCACCAGCCATCATTTCTGCCACTGGAGAAGCAGGATGCTTAAGGGGATGAAGGGGAAAGGGAGCATGCCTGTAATCTTTCAAGGAAAGTTCCAGGAGGCTGTTACACACTTCCCACGGGCCAGAACTTGGTCCCTTAGCCACATCCACCTGCAAACAATGCTAGGAAATGTATTTATTCTGAATAAGCATGTACCTAACCCCCAAAGAGGAAATGCTGAAAGAAAGGGAAACACAGAGCATAGGAAAGAGCAGTTCCTGCCATACCACCCAATAGGGCACTCCCATTTTCCGTGTTCATCAGGCACTCTGTCTATCAGATCTAGTCCTTTAAATCTATTTCTCACTTCTACTGTATAGTCATAAGGGATTTGATTTAGGTCATACCTGAATGGTCTAGTGGTTTTCTCCACTTTCTTCAATTTCAGTCTGAATTTGGCAATAAGGAGTTCATGATCTGAGCCACAGTCAGCTCCCGGTCTTGTTTTTGCTGACTGTACAGAGCTTCTCCATCTTTGGCTGCAAACAATATAATCAATCTGATTTCGGTGTCAACCATCTGGTGATGTCCATGTGTAGAGTCTTCTCTTGTGTTGTTGGAAGAGGGTGTATGCTATGACCAGTGCATTCTCTTGGCAGAACTCTATTAGCCTTTGCCCTGCTTCATTTTGTACTCCAAGGCCAAATTTGCCTGTTATTCCAGGTGTCGGTGCTGTGCTAAGTTGCTTCAGCCGTGTCTGACTCTGTGACGCTATGGACTGTAGCCTGCTAGGCTCCTCTGTCCATAGGATTCTTCAGGGAAGAATACTGGAGTGGGTTGCCATGCCCTCCTCCAGGGGATCTTCCTGAAGCACCAGTTAAGAACTATAGGGAAGCTCCTCTCTAAGGACGAGTATAGCTGATGCCTCTGCTCTCCCTGCCTCTCACGCACATTTTCCTGTTCTATCTCAAGTGTGAAGCAGACAGTCAGAGAGAAATGGGTCTTTCTAATGTACTGTGGTAATGTCAAGAGCTTCTGCTACAACTAAGCTCAGGGAGACTTGGAATGTTTCTGAGCCTGGAAGTAGGACCCGGGCAGTGAGTCCCCATCGTTGTTTATTTTGGGAGAGGGAGGTATTCTCCCTTTCCCTCCAACTCTGCCAATTAGGAGACAAAGCAATGGGGTCAGGAGATCTAGGGCAATTCTCCTTGGGGTAGACTGTGGAGTCCCAAAGATTCCGCTGCCACCAGCTGCCCCACTTGTTTGGTGATTGCTCCTTGAGCTGCTCTCTCCAGAGGACAAGCTGGCCTGTAATCCTCACCCTCTAGAGGAAGTTTAATCACCACATTCAAGAGGGCAGGACACGGTCTCCTTAGTGATTCATCATCTTAGTTCTCCCAGTTGCATGAAGGATTTGCCCCAGTCACCCCCATTCTCACCACAACAATAGTGCCTTGTTTTGAGATGTCTTGCTGGCTGAGGGGATGTAAATGTGACCACAGAGAAGAGAGGTTCTTCTGAGTTTGAATATTTTTTAAAAATCGAGTCAGTAGGCAAATATGATATATATATATATATTGAAAACAAGAATATCAGAGTGAGATCGGATAGGTGGAGTTAACTGTTCTGGGGCGTCTTTCTTAACAAAAGAAAAAAGATCACTAAAAACAACATTGTAAATTAACGATGGGTCCCTAAATGAGTCAGTAATCTGGACCGCTTGATTCAAGATACTGCTTACCTTAATGTTGTAGCGTCCAAGAACAAAGACATCTTTTATTTTCTACTATATTATGCTGCTCTTGTCTATTGAATGTTAGTCAATAGTCTGTATGAATTATTGTTGTTCAGTTTCTCAGTTGTGTCTGACTCTTCGTGACCCCAAGGACTACAGCACTCCAGGCTTCCCTGTCCTTCACCATCTCCCAGAGTTTGCTCAAACTCATGTCCATTGAGTCAGTGATGCCACCCAACCATCTTGTCTGCATGTACATGGGCATCTAAATAGTTGGCATGCTTGTTACTGAGTCCAAGCTCACTCTGGTTGCCGCAAGATGGGTCAATGAATCCAAGACAAAGTGTTGGGATGAGGAAGGGACTTTATTCAGGAGCTGGCTGACCAAGAAGATGGCAGGCTAGTGCCTCAAAATAACCATCTTGTTGGGGGCTGGCTGCCAGGTTCTTTTATGGATCAGAGATGGTGGTGGTGGGGGAGGTGACAAACAAAGTAAAACGACTCTTCAGTCCTTGCAAAGGTACCCTAGAACGGCAAGCCTCAGGCAGGGGGATGTGTTAGTTTCACTTCCTTACAGTCCTTCAAAGGTTGGCAGCTCAGGCTATCTCCCTGAGGCAGGCCATTACGTTGACCTGCAATAACAAAGGGGCTTCCTTGGTGGCTCAGTCAGTAAAGAATCCGCCTGCAGTGCAGGAGACTTCCTGCAATATAGGAGACCAGGGTTCTATTCCTGGGTGGTGAAGTTCCCCTGGAGAAGGAAATGGCAACCCACTCCAGTATTCTTGCCTGGAAAATCCCATGGACAGAGGATCCTGGCAGGCTAGAGTCCATGGAGTCGCAAAGAGTCAGACACGACTGAGCAACTAAACCACCACCACAATAACAAAAGTGGCAAAATGAGGGTTAAATTTACAGAAGCAGATCCAGCATAAATTCAAAATTAACCCTTTCCAATTATATGCCTAGTCATATCTGTATTTCTGGGAAAGTTGCCTTTTTTAACCGTAAAGATTTTTTATGATGTTGACCATTTTTAAAGTCTTTTATTGAATTTGTTACAATATTGCTTTTGTTTTCTGGTTTGGTTTTTTTGGCCACAAGGCATGTGGGATCTTAGCTCCCCAACCAAGGATCAAACCTGAGCCTCTTGCAGTGGAAGGTGAAGTCTTAACCACTGGACCTCCAGGGAAGTCACTTTCCTTTTAATCATAACTGTATAACCACCTACAGCTGACAGCCTTTATTGAGATACGATTTACTTGCAGTAAAATGCACAGACTTTAAGTGTACAGTTCAATGAGTTTTAAAAGTATATTCTGCTTAACCTGTCTTCCTATTAAGAGACAGAACATTTCTGACACCTCATAAAGCCCCTACGTGCCCCATTTCTAATAATTCCCTGTGTTCACCTCCCCCTGACCTGACATCCAATGTTCTGAGTTCTCTCACCATTAAATTTGTTCTGTCATTTCTAAAGCTTCACATAAATGGGATTATAAGGTAGGTACCCTTCTGTGTCTGGCTTTTCTCACTCAATATAACATTTTTGAGATGAATTCATGTCGTTACATGCATCTGTATTTCATTACTCTTTGCTGCTGAGAAGTAGCCCATTGTTTCAATAAACCATGATTTCTTCATCCATTCTCATGTGGTAGACATTTGGATTATTTCCGGTTTGGAAAAATAAAGTTTTTTATAATAATGATGGTAAACAAATAATGACTTTGTAACTCATAAACAAAGAAACTGGCAGGTGTGTGTGTGAGTGTGTGCCTGACATAGCACAGAAACATGTTCATTGAGAAGTTCCTGGACTAGGGACTTCCCTGGCAGTCCAGTGGTTATGACTCCTGTTGCAGTGAAAAGGAAAGAAAAAAAGAGGAATGAGTTTTTTTTTCTTTCCTTTTACTGAGAACAAAGAAGATAAAGAGAACAGTGAGCAAGCCTGAACATTCCTAATTTTTTTTACTTTAAAAAAAGTAAAGTAAAAAAAAAAGTAAAGTACTGCTTCTAACTCTGCATGTCTAAGTTTGCTTTTCTGTCCCCTAACTCTGTAGGAGCTACACTTCACATCTATTTTCCTTTGACCATATGTTAAATACATCCTGTATCTGGTATTTATCCTTACAGCACCCTTCCCCTTGTAGTTACATATCAGAAAGAAGGCTGAAGAGCCACCAAACAGCCAGAATCAATTACTGGGTTACTGACACCAGCCTATGACTGTCTTTGAAACAATGCAAGAGTAAGAAGTCAAGTTCCTAACACCTTTGTTCCTCATCACAGACTCCTGACTGCAAGCCGTCTTCTAATATAAGCCCCTAGACTCCTCATGGAGGGGGGCACAGTTCTTGAGGCATGAACCTACTGTGTTCCCCTCTCCTGACACTTGAGAATTAAAGCCTCTTTTCTATTTCATCTGGGCTGTATTTCCATATTTTTTTAATTCCGCTTCAGTGACAGAGAAAGCCAAGATTTCGGCCAGCAACACTTCACCTTCGAATGCAGGGTGTGAGGGTTCTATCCCTGGTCGAGGAGCTAAGTTTCCACATGCCTCTCAGCCAAAAAAAAAAAAAAAAAAAACCCCAACATGAAACAAACATTGTAATGAATTCAATAAAGACAAAAAAAAGGGGGGGGGTTCCACATAAAAAAAATCTTAAAAAAAAAAAAGAAGTTCCTGGGCTAAAGCTCAGAGGTGGCGAACATACACTTGAAGTTTGCTTTGGTTGACTTGAAGTTTGTTTTGGTTGGACACGGGGTGAGTGAGGAATTCATAGAAGTTGATAGGATGAAGCAGAATTCATGCAGTTTAAAAAAGTTGTTATCAGGCTTCCTTGGTGGTTCAGTGGTGAAGATCCTACATGCCACGGAGCAACTAAGCTCATTCGCCACAACTATTGAGCCTGTGTTCTAGAGCCCGTGCTCTGCACAAGAGAAGGCGCCCCAATGAGAAGCCCGCACACCACACCTAGGGAGTAGCCCCTGCTTGCTCTAACTAGAGAGAGCCTGCACAGCAATGAAGATCCAACAGAGCCAAAAATAAGAATAAATAAAGTATTTTAAAAAGGTTTTTATCTATCAGTTGCCACCAAATGAAGAAAATGGGCTTGGTTGGAAAATACATGTCTACAATTTAGAGATGAGCCACTCCTGATGGGCTATTAATCGTTCCGTTTTACAGCAGAGAACTTTCTTGGGCTCTTAGTTTCCTTAGGTGTAAAATAGAGACATTAATTCCTACCTAGCCAACCTCCTAGGGCTGTTGTGAGAAGCAAATGGGAGACTGTTAGCTTAAAGCTCTAAGTGCAAGGTGGGTGGTGTCTGTGACGAATTCACAGTTTTCCCTTGAGAGACTAGAGTGGAACATTTTACACGTCATGTACTTTTTGTTTGTTAACTCATTTACCTCCCCAAGAAATGAGCACTGTTGCTATCATTTCCATTTTACAGATGAGGAACTTGAAGCCTGGGCAGGTTTACCACCCAGAAGCCACACAGCTATAAATAGCATCTCTGGGATTTGAACCCAGGTAGGATTGGCTCTAATCTGAGCTGTTACTATTGTGCCATCTGTCTTTCTAAGAAGTTGTCATTATACCTCCTCCTAGCCACCCACGTTACAGGAACTGTCTTCAGCCTTTATTTCCTCGTGGGAGGGTTGCTATATTCAAATTCTTTGGCATGTTACCTAACAGATGTAACAGAAACTGAAAGCTTGCCTAAAAGCTAATGGTCATCCCGGAGGCTTCACTGTGACATGACTGAGCCAGCCATATTCTTGGTGTAAACTTTGTATTTGCACAATAATTAAAACCACCAACCTGCTGGAACAGATCCCAGGAGTTCCCACCTATGGCTGCCTTTCTCAGGACACACAGCATGGTGTCCAGCTGACGTGGGAAATGCCCGTGGCATTGAATGCTAAGAAGAGAGCATCCCCACACCCAAGGCCATTTGGTCATTTACTAAATGTCTCTGTCCTCAGCGCCTGTGCAGTTTGGACTTGCTTCTTAACAGACTCCTTCAGCACCTCAGCGGCCACCTCCTTCTGTCTGAGAGGCCATGAATAACTGAGCTGGGGAAGAAGCTTGTAAGACTGGGTGTGGACAGGTGGGGCTGGACAGACCAGCTTTTCATTTGCATTTAAAAATTACTAGTTGGAGGGAGGGATAAATGAGGAATTTGGAATTAACAGACATACGCTACTACATATAAGATAAATAAACAGCAAGAACCTGCTTGTACAGCACAGGGAACTATATTCAATAGCTTGTAATAACCCATAATGGAAAAGAATCTGAAAAAGTTATACATATATATGTATATAATTGAATCGTTTTGCTGTACACTTGAGACATTGTAAATCAACTATACTTCAATTAAAAAAAATTACTAGGAATCAACAGACTAATGCTTGTAAATTGACCTGAAAGTAAAACATGGTTTTTAAGCAAAAGAGTTATGTCTAAAAATTACACTTCCCTAGCACTGAGGTTTCAGAGTGTGAGCTGTGGACATCCTAAAGTTAGATGAAACTTCACTCAGCAACTTCTGAAACAACTGAATATACAACTCAAGAACCAGCTGAGAAAACCACCTGCAGCTGCTCTCTTTAGCATTTTCTATAGAACAATTGACTGGCTTCTCAGGTGGTGCTAGTGGTAAAGAACCCGCCTGCCAATGCAGGAGACGTAAGGGATGCAAGTTCGATCCCTGGGTTGGGAGGATCCCCTGGAGGAGGAAATGGCAACCTACTCCAGTGTTAATACCTGGAGAATCCCATGGACAGAGGAGCTATGGTCCATAGGGTCGCAAAGAGTGGACACAAACTGAAGTGACTTAGCAAGCAACCCATAGAGTAATTAAAAAGCAAGTCATGGATCCAAAGACCACATCACCAGGGATTGGCCGGCTCTCTCTCCAGCACTGACTAAAAACAGGAAATTACCAGTTGTACCTAAATGGAACTAATAAACCCAGAACTTCCTATGACTTTATAGCCACTTGGAAAAAGCAGCAAAACCAAATAACCCATCTGGAGCTGTGTTCTGTTGCTAAATAAGGGAGGTTAACCTGGGGAGCCCCAACATGTTTCCCAGCTGGAATAGTCACGATTCTGTATACTTGAGTCACCACCAGTGAAGGGCTACAACCCTCCACATACCTGTAATGTTCACATCTGAGCTGTCCTGGATGTTTTCTCGGTGGGGTGGCAGGGCATGGAGGAGAGATTGCAGAGGCCCCCAGAGAAATCCTAACCCCAACTCTCAGAGGACAGAAGGTGGACACAGGCTACAAACATCCCATGTCACTGACTCAATCTCCATCTCTCTCCTTAAAGCAAAGAACCATGTCATCTGAAAACATGGAGACGAATACAGTCTGAGACTTGTTGTTTAAAAAGATTTTTTAACAGATTCAAAGAAAAAATGGAATCTGTTAACTTATTTTACTAAATTATATGCAAACAAAGTTAATCTATGAGCCAAGAAAGTGACATGCCGAAAAAAATTAAATAGTGAAGGGGAGGCGAATAGGTCACCCCCCAAATAGGCCACTTTGGCATGTGGATTGTTTTGACCTGAAGGCAATCAAGACCCAGCAGACTCAGGGAAGACTTTTACTTTCCCTTAACTGCCTAAAAGAACTTAGATAGGGGGCCTGGTCCAGAAGCAGAGATCCTACTAGAGACAACATTTTATCTGAACGACCTATCTACATGGAAGGATGAACATCTAACCATCAAATACCAGCTCTTCTTATCTTCTTGTGAATTACCCTCCTCCGTTTGGAAGACCCAGGCCCGTGGTCCAATTATTTTGGCTGCACTGCATGTGGGATCCTAGTTCTCTGACCAGGGATCAAACCCCTGCCCCCTGCCTTGAAAATGCAGGGTCTTATCCACCCTACTGCCAGGGAAGTACACCTACCCAATGCTTGACAGAGGATGGCATATAAGTCTCAGTTGCCCAACTTAACTCTGGGTCTCAAATTTTTATGGGACTCCTATATATACAAAATTAAATTTGGTCGTTCTCTTATTAATCTGTCTTATGTCAATTTAATTATTAGACCAGCCAAAGAACCTAGAATGGAAGAAGGGAAAAATTGTCTGCCCCTAGGACATTAAATTGCCTTGTCACATATTAAATTGCACAACTGTCCTTTTCTGCTGGACATTGACTCATGAGTTCAGTTTAAGCCTGTTGTTTATTTAGTCATACAATTAAATTACATTCTTTCTTTTCTTCAAGAGTTGAATAGGTCCAAATGTGGCTTCTCACTCAAAGAATTCATTGTTAACCATTGCCAGAAAAACCCTTTATTTCATGCTAATGAATCAGTTTCTCAAGTTAGCAGGGAAAAATCTGGAACTAATTAACTAAAAGATCTGAGTTGTCATCAAACTGCCTTGGGAAACACGTTAAGTAAGATAACAAAATCATTTTACAGACCAGCCAGGAAGGGAAAGCAGGATATAGAGTCAATGAAAAAGCATGGATCCTGGGGACTGAAAGCACAAATTTTCCTATTTATTAGCTACATATCCTGGGGAAAATGATGTCTCAAGGCCTCGGGTTCCTCACTGATGAAGCAAAAGTAGTAACCTAAGTCTGCTTCCGAGTTCATTCTTGGGGCCCAGTTAATCTTGTAAAAATGTTTTAGAAATGCCAAAGGACCATTTGATTGCAAACTACAATTATTTAGTAGTCCAGTTGCTTTGGGGACAGCAACAAAGTCCTTGTGTTTTACATTCAGCCTTTAGACCACGTAAGGCTGCTGCTGCTGCTGCTGTTTTTGTTGATCAGTCGTGTCCGACTCTCTGTGACCCCATGGACTATAGCACACCAGGCTTCCTTGTTCTTCACTTTCTCCCTGAGTTTGCTCAAGTTCATGTCCATTGAGTTGGTGATGCCATCCAACTATCTCATCCTCTGCTGCCCCTTCTCCTTTTGCCTTCAAATGCTGCTGAGGGGACCTCATACCCTCACCCACTCTTCCATCCTAACAGACTCCCTGAGGGGCCCCATATGGTTAATGTGGCTTTAGACCTAGATTGATCTCACAGTATTTCCTTTCTTCTCCACAGTGACTCCCCTGGAGTCAGGACAAGAATATCAAAGTCCATCAACAGGAAACAAGGGGACTTTTTGCATACTTGAACCTAGAAACATGTTAAGTAATAAAATCATGTTAGGATTTTATAAAACTCATGTTAAGATTTAATAAAAAGCATGTTAAGATAATAAAATATTTTTGCATACTTGAACCTAGAAGTATGTGGTTTGGTTATATTATCATATGTGAAACAGAACACCATTCCATGTTCGATGCATGAGACAAGGGCTCAGGGCCGAGGCAATGGGATGACCCAGAGGGATGGGATGGGGAGGGAGGTGGATGGGGGGTCCAGGAAGGGGAACACATGTAAACCCATGGCTGATTCATGTCAATGTATGGCAAAAACTATTACAATATTGTAAAGTAATTAGCCCCCAACTAAAATAAATAAATTTATAAAAAAAAAAAAAAACAGGTTTGGGAAGGAATCAAGTTGCCTTCAACAATTTTGCTATGATTCCAGTAGAGGGCGACAGGGCTGCACTGACTCTCCTCTTGGAGTGAAGTCAAGTGAAGTGAAAGTCGCTCAGTCGTGTTCGGCTCTTTGCGAACCCATGGACTATACAGTCCATGGAATTCTCCAGGCCAGAATACTGGAGTGGGTAGCCGTTCCCTTCTCCAGGGGATCTTCTGCACCCAGGGATCGAACCTGGGTCTCTTGCATTGCAGGCGGATTCTTTACTGTCTGAGCCACCAGGGAACTGCAATGTAGTTCAAAGGTTTACACCACAAAGAGCCTGTCTTCTTTCTTTCCTTTCAAATTAGATGATTGGTGGTTTAGCGACAAGCCACCCACTTGCAATGCAGGAGATGAGGTTTGATTATTGGATCAGGAAGATCACCTGGAGGAGAAAATGGCAACCTATTCCAATATTCTTACCTGGGAAATCCCATGGACAGAGGAGTCTGATGGGCTACAGTTCTTGGGGTCGCAAAGAGTCCGACTTGACTTAGCAACTGAACAACAGTCGTAGTTTTAATATTTTTGTGGAGAAAAGACATGACTGAAGGCCATTATGCCTTCAGTTGCACTTCCAAACACTTCCAAAATGGGTTTGAACTTTTTTTTTTTATTGCAGGAGTTGCTTGGGCTTTTGGAAACTGAATGCTTTCACCTTTGGTGAGCAATGGGCACCACTGGTGGCTGAGCTAGCAGTCACCCTGTTTTCCTTCTTCCTGGCTCAGAACCTTGGTTTTGCTCAAGTATCTCCCCATTCCTAGTCCAGAAGAGATCCTGACTAGTCTGAGACAATCAGAGCATGTTTTAACCTGGTAAAAGCAACTGGTCCAGGAGTGGACTTAGAACGTTTCTTGGTCCAGTCAGACTGAAGTGTAGGGCTTATCTATTATGATCTGGAAGAAAGCTATCCCTCCTTCTCTCCCACTGGATATGAATGTGGAATGAAAGTGGAAGCTTGTTGCTTTTGTCAGTCATATTGTAACCATGAGTACCATGACCAAAGGAGAAAGGAGGAGAGAAAGAAAGAACCAGGTTTTTGGTAACATCACTAAATCCAACAACCCTGTCACCTGGACTTCTTGTCTTGTGAGGTGATACATTTCTGTTTAAACCTGCTTGTGTCAATCTTTCTTTTTTGCAGATATCATGCTTATATGGATTAATGAACTCCTTTCAGTTTCCCCAAGGCCACCCACTAGCTGGGCTGACATAGGGGCCAAGAGTAACTACTCTGGACTACTCTTCATTTTAAACTATCTGTTGGTTTTCCCTGGGTCACTTGTCGAGGATGTTGTTGCATATTATTCTTTTCATTGACCCAGTACTTTAAAGATATTTGTTATTTATTCTTAGTCCTAGATGGATCTGTAACTTAGAAGGGTTATCTCTCCAAGTGAGAGATAGAAGTACAGCAAGTCAAAACATGTCCAAAGTCACCCAAGATGTCCACAACTGTGCTGAAAATACCATGTACTTCATAAGTACTTCATTCATTTCTAGTTCTACCTTGATGGAGGGAAAAATTCAAGTTAGCTAACAACCATAACAAGTTAACTGATGACCATAGCAAACTATGGTCATTTTAAAACACTTTTATCCATTTATTTTTGGTTGCACTGGGTCTTTGTTGCTATGCTCAGGCTTTCTCTTGTTGTAGTGAGCAGGGCTACTCTCTAGTTGGGGTGTGCGGGCTTCTCATTGCGATGGCTTCTCTTGCTGCAGAACACGGACTCTAGGGCATGTGATCTACAGTAGTTTCATCACATGGGCTCAGTAGTTGTGGCTCACGGGCTGAGTTGCCCCGTAGCACGTGAAATCTTCCTGGACCAAAGATTGAACCTGAGTGCCCTGCATCGGCAGGCAGATTCTTAACCACTGGACCATCAGGGAAGCCCTGTGGTAATTTTAAAAAATAGAAATCTTTTAGTGCTGCCTTCCTTTGTTCTCTTTTTCAAGGGGTGGGGGATGATATATGTGTTTTTACTTACCGATTTTTTCATTGCTAGTTAATCTTTATAGCTTCTAAAAACCATATTATAAAAGTCTTTCATGGCTTGTGGTAGAAAGAACTTGCCAAAGCAGGCGGTAGCAGTTGCCTCACAGGAAGGAGACCTAGTTACTCAGCATCCAAAGGACTTTGGCCAAGTGTTTGAGGGCTTGTTCAGAGAATCACCAGATAAATGATCTAAGCATTCATGCAACAGTTATTATTCGGCTATAATTATGAGGAAGAAGAGGAGGGCATGGCACCCCACTCCAGTATTCTTGCCTGGAGAATCCCATGGACAGAGGAGCCTGGCAGGCTGTAGTCCATAGCTTTGCGCAGAGTTGGACATGACTGATGCGACTTAGCGTGCAGGCAGGATGAGGAATAAAGAATCAAAAAGGAGGGGAGTTCCCTGGTGGTCCAGTGTTGCACTGCCATGGCCTGGGTTCAATCACTGATTGGGGAACTAAGATCCTGCGGGCTGTGCAGGACAGCCAAAAGATAAAATAAAATTAAAAAGGGATGTAATTTTTCAGCTAACAGTATACAAAATCTTGTGCTCAGTGCTGATGTGATTAAAAGATGACTAAAATACAGTAATGACATTTATATGATCTTCCTTAGAGAAAGAAGACTAATACGGTATATGGGAAAACAAGTAGTCAACCATTTTAGGCAGCAGATAATTAAATGCCTGCTGGGAAAGATAGAAGGCAGAAGGAGAAGAGGGGGACAGAGGGCCAGATGGTTGGATGGCATCACTGATGCAATGGACATGAACTTCGGCAAACTTCAGGAGCTGGTGAGGGACAGGGAGGCCTGGCATGCTGCAGTCCATGCAGTCATGAAGAGTAGGACACGACTTGGTGACTGAACAACAACAACAATTAAATGCCAAAGTTAAGAGGTATAGAAGTCTGGTGGGCTACAGTCCATAGGGCTGCAAAGAGTTGGACATGACTGAAGCGTCTTGGCACACACACAGTTTTCAGATAGCCTATTGTTTTTGCCATATTAAAGAACTTGAATTAAGTAATTTAAGTGTTTTTCATGGGATTGATGGTTCAACAGGGAAGGGGCAACAGGGAAATGAGAAAGAGAGCACACATTACAGATGGGCTTTAAAGGACCTAGGGATCAAGGACTTTGACCTGAATTAGAACAGCAATGCAGAACGGGGGTGGTTACTGAGGCTGCTCATCATAAATATCAGCCTTTTCGACACGCCTCAGATGAACGGTCTGACTGATGTTTTGACCCCTCTCTCTTTAGTCTGGGTGCTCTGACTGACCTGAAATGTTCAGCTCTATATTATAAAGTGGGCCAGGAGGAAAAGGACCCAGTAAACCCTAGCAAAAGGGGTTTATTGGAATAGATGCTGGAATTCAAGTCACTGCTACCTGATTCCTAAGATGGAAAGCAAAGTTGGAGAGTTTGGCAGATGGTTGAGTGTTCTTCCAAATTTACTCTCCTTTCTTCCCATAGTGATGGAATTTTAGCTAGACATAAGGTAACTCAGCTAGAGACTGCATTTCTCAGACCCCTCACAGCTAGGAGTGGCTACATGGCCAAGCTCTTGCCAATGGAATGTGAATAAAAGTGATGACTACAGCTCTTGTGTCACTTGTGAAATTGCTTGCCTTTCATTTCTTCTCCTTACCTCTCTTGGTGGCCTAGACCACAGTCTTAGTGGCCACCCAAGTTTGTGCATCTAAGGACCACACACTAAGAAGGGGCAACAAGACAAAAAAGACCATCATATGCAGCAGACATCCCCATCAGTCTGGATTATTTACCTCTGAATTTTTACTCTTCTATCTTATTTGTTGATCTTCAGATGTCTTGACAACTCCTTCCCATGTCCCTGTCCTGCAGAGGGGCACAGATACTCTGCAATGGAGTCATGTGGTGTTAACGGAAAAAACAAAACAACATTCATCAAGAGCACTTACAAGCAGGAAAGTAGCAAAGATCACACAGTTTTCTGAGCTCTCCTGATCCTCCTGAGTTGTGTTGGGCATGGTTGACTGGGGCCAAATGGCTCCAAGATGGGCCCCTGCCATCCAGCTCTGACATGGGAGCTTCCTGGTGAAGGAAGAAATGGCCCTGCTGGGAAAGCTCAGCACCTGTTATCAGCCTGTGCTTCCACTGAGCTAACTCAGATTTGCTGAGCCAGCTCTCTGCAAAGCTACTGATAAAAGGTAGGAAATGCCTCTGTGAGGCCATCCAGATTTGTTCTCTGTGGTTATGTCCAGGCTTCTGGTGGTTGGAGCTAGTCTAGGGTTCTCCAAACAAGAAAGAAAGAAATTTTCTAATCTGGGCATCAAAAAGCCATTTAATATCCCCCTCAATGCCTTCTTGGCCTGGAGACATTTTTAATATACTCAACCCCAGAATCATCCCTTTTTGCTACTTTGGTTCTTCAGCAAGTCACTATTGGCTTCCTAGGTGGCTCAGTGGTAAAGAATCCACCTGCCAATGCAGGAGACAGGAGACTTGGGTTCAATCCCCGGGTTGAGAAGATCCCCTGGATCAGGAAATGCAACCCACTCCAGTATTTTTGCCTGGGAAATCCCATGGACAGACGAGCCCAGTGGGCTACAGTCCATGGGGTCACAAAGAGTCTGACATGACTGAACACAGATGCACCCACACACACACACATCAACTAAGTATCTAATGATGCTTGGCTTATGTTGACTTCTAGAGACATCACATATTCTGCCTTTCTTTCTGTGTGTTGAACTGTTTCCAACATGTATTTATTGAAAGTGTTTTATTCTGATTTACACAAGAGGATTGAATTATGACTCACATAACCATAAAATGAACACATGTGAAAGAATTTGCTTAACTCATTAATTAGTGAGGGAACTTGCTATAACTAGTTCAAATGAGGATTTGCTTTTCAGAGATTTATATTCTCTAGTGGACAAGAGGAATAATTTGCATAGCTATGGACAGGAAAGATATATATTACTATTAGTTTTCTACATATTAATATCTACCTTTCACAGGGTTGTAAAATAGCGTAAAGAAAATCAACACTCCTCCACTGTTGATGGGAATGTTAATTGTTAAAGCCAGTATAGAAAACAGTTTGGAGGTTCCTTAAAAAACCGAAAATAGAGCTACCATATGATCCAGCAATCCCATTCCTAGGTGTATATCTGGAGCAAACCATATTTCAAAAAGATACATGCATCCAAAAGTTCATTGCAGCATTTACAATAGCCAAGACATGGAAGCAATCTAAATGTCCATTGACAGATGAATGGACAAAGATGTGGTACATATATACAATGGAATACCACTCAGCCATAAAAAAGAATGAAATGATGCCATTTGCAGCAACACGAATGGACCTAGAGATTATCATACTACATAAAGTCAGACAGAGAAAGATAAATATCATGTGATATCACATATAAGTGATATCTAAAAACAATGATCCAAACGAACTTATTTACAAAACAAAAATTGACTAAAAGACTTAGCAAACAAACTTATAGTTACCAAAGGGGAAAGGCAAGGTGGGGAGGGATAAATTAGGAGTTTGGGATTAACACATACATACTGTTACATATAAAATAGATCATCAATAAGGACCTAGTGTATAGGATAGGGAACTCTACTCAATATTCTGTAATAATTTATATGGGAAAAAATATGAAAAAGAATAGATATATGTATGTGTGTGTGCTCATTTTGTCTGACTCTTTGCAACCCCATGGCCTATAGCCTGCCAGGCTCCTCTGTCCATGGAATTTTCCAGCCAAGAATACTGGAGGGGTTTGCCATTTCCTGATCCAGGTGATCTTCCTGACCCAGGGATGGAACCAGCATCTCTTGCACCTCTTGCAATGGCAGGCAGATTCTTTACCACTGTGCCACCTTGGAAGCCCAGGTATTGTATATGTATAACTAAATCACTTTGCTGTACACCTGAAACTAATACAATGCTGTAGCTCAAATATACTCCAATATAAAGAAAAAATACAGAAAAAGAAAGCATTTACTATCCTCCACATCAAAGCAAAACAAACAAACAAAACAAAGACAATAAAAACCACATCCATAGAGGATGAGAAGATTCTTGGAGGGTCCACCAGACAAGGCTTAGCCTTCCACTGAAGTGTTAGCCAAACAGACAACCCACCCAGTTACAGAGCCCTCAGTTTCCACAGATTCAACCACAGAAAGGAGTGGGGGCAGGGAGCTGTCCAAATCTAGCCCTCAGCTGAAGCAAATAATAACCGCTAAAAGCTTAAAATAGATCCAGGGAGGAGCTCATTTTCAGGGCGTAAGAAGCAATTCAGCACCTCAGGCAGTTCTAGATTTGGAAATTGTTTTGGTTCCTCCTTACTTCCTTCTATTCATTGGACCAGAGATTTATACAGCCCTTTATGAACGAATTCACCACCTCTGACAATGAACTTATTTAGACCAGCCAAAATAATTGTCAGCCAGGGACACAGGACTTCAACCTCCCTGCAGAAAATCCCTGACATCTGACGTAGGAGGATTTATAGGTTTAGTGGAAATTGCTTTCTCCTGCTCTCCAGATTACAGACCGTGGGTTGATTTTTTTTGGTCCATGAATAAACATCTTTCTAATAATGAACAGACCAATAATGTCTTAAGAGAGAAAAAGAACATCCTTTTCCTTTTTTTTTTTTGCTGTTTCTTCAGAGAACTGTTTGGATTTGGAAACCCATGTTGGCCATCCAGAATATGAAAGTTGGCATTTTCTTTTTGTGGTGGGTGTGGGTTTTGCATACTGAAAGCAGAGTGCACTGGTGGAAAAGAGACATACAGGAGATGTCGAAGAAAGGCAGGTGAGTGGACATTTCAGCACAGAGGGTTTAGGGGGAGACGGTGTGTACAGCAAGCTTCTAGTTTCATTGTGAAATCGTTTCCAGTATGTGGTGTTTCCTGTGGATGCCCTTTGCGTTCTTGCTCCTTTTCCCTTTGTTCTCCTGCTTTCCTCCCTTCCTCCTTTTACGATGTTAGAATTATGTTTTCTTTTTAAATGAGGCTTAGATTTGACACAGTGCTATCATTTCATTTTCTTCAATATCTTAGGAATTGTCCTGGGTGAAAGATTCTGGAAGAAAAAAAGCATATATGCATGTTAAAAATAATAAGGGCAATTATATGATGTTTGCATCCTAGGTTGGAGCAAATCTGGGAATTCGCAAATGACTGATGGGACCTCTAATTAGTGAGAATGATTCTGTGAGTTCTAATTATTTCTGCTAGATGTGTAGGTCCCTTTTACAATCTTTTAAAAGAGAACAAAACAGCTTTCTTCAAGCTATATGACCCATTAGATAGTCCCCATTTGTAAACTTGGGAGGGTGCAGGGGTGGACTGGCCTAAGGACCAGCTGCTGATGGTTGCCAGCAAAGTATGTGCTGCCCTGGCTGTGCCAGCCCGCGGAAGGAGCTCAGACAGAAACAGACCGATCCTTCAGCATCAGCTTCACCAGGGCGGCCCTGTGACAGCACTGGTAATGGAAGTGCACGTCTGCACACCTGCTTGCCTGATATGCATCAATAAAATAGGATATTTGGAGACCCCGCTCCCCACCCCCAAAACCAGCTCTCTCTTTACTGATGAAGAGATGGAGGCAGGAAGGGCATTCTTGATTCTTGGTCCTTTATCAGCCTGAGTTCAAATTGAGCTTTAGCTTTCTTCATCTCTAAATGTAAGATGAACAGAGGTCATAAGTATCAATTAATATGGCACTTTCCCGGTGGTCCAGTGGTTAAACCTTCTTGGTTCCCGTGCAGGGGGTGAAGGATCAATCCCTCATCAGAGCACTAAGATCCCACATGCCACAAGGTGTGGCCAAAAACTTTTTTAAAAAAGTAAAATCGATGAATATGAAAGGAAATCCAGTTTCCTGGAGTCTGGGCCTAGTGGGAGGGCTGGGTGTCTGACTCCTCAGTGACCCACTCAGGGGTTTGAGAGAGCCCTTCACACCTGGGCTTCTGAACAGCCAGCTATGGCTCACAGCCCTTGTTTTAAGCAGTTTTAGCAACATAGCAAAGTTAAGGAGCTGAAATATCCATTGGTGGTGGTGAGCCCGGGACACAGACAGGGACTGCTGTGCACAAAACACATGTCATATCACTGTCAGAGTCAGAAGCTGCTGGACGAACAGTGGAATTTGTGCCTTAGAGATGATCTGAACCAAATGTGCTCTCGAGGATTACAGACGACAGCAACAAATCCTATTGGTTGTCACCAAAAACTTCGCAGCCTCTCTCCCAAGCCAGAGTTAGAGGGGTGACTTACTAGGAATACCAATGTGTCACTAGTGGTAAAGAGTCTGCTTGCCAGTGCAGGAGATGCAAAGACGCAGGGTGGATCCCTGGGTCAGGAAGATCCCCTGGAGAAGGAAATGGCAATCCATTCCTGCATTCTTGCCTGGAAAATCCCATGGACAGAGGCATCTGGTGGGCTACAGTCCATAGGGTCACAAAGAGTCAGACATGACTGAGCACACACACACGCACAATGACAAAGTGAGTCCTGATAGTGAAATACATTTCATTTTAAAAGTTACTTAAAGGAACTTTTATTTTTATTATGAAAGACACATTGTTTTAAAAACGATAGGAAAAAAATTTTTTCAATGCACAAAAGTCACCCATAATCCCCAAACCTAGAAATAACCTTGTTAACATTTTTGTGTATTTTCTTCTGTTTTTTTAATAAGCATGTATTGAATATTAACTAGTCTGGGATTTTTCTATGCATATAGTTACGTAAACTTATTGTATTTAATGTGATTTTATCTGCATATTTTCTTATATGAAGTATATAGTGTTATCATTTGCATGGACACACTATAAAGCATAATAACAATTACAACCACTTAAGCATCTGCTTACCACCTCTGCTTACAGTATTTATTTGCTTTCTCTTTGTTATTATAAACATTCTGTCTGGATATTTTTGTATGTAAGGTCATTGTTTACGTGCATGATTATTTAATTAGGATAGACTCCTAGACGTATATTAGATCAAATGGCATAAGAACATGTAAAGTTCTAGAATAACTGGCAGAATTACTTTCCAAAATGGTAAACCTAGCCAGGTTTTTTGTTTTTATGTAGCCTAAATTTTTAAAGGGCTCACTTAATTTTAGCCAGACTCTAAACTCATATAAACTGCAGGTAATTTGTAGCCAGGCTACTTTTCACGGTTCATACTAATAATATAAGAAGCAAGGTGAACACATGCATACAGTGAGGGTGAGGCTAGTGAGGCGCCAATGATGCAAAATCTAAAGAGACTCTTGGGAATTCCCCGGCGGTCCAGTGGTTACTACTCTTTGCTTCCACTGCCAAGGTTACGGGTTCGATCCCTGGCCAGGGAACTAAGATCCCACAAGCAGCAGAGCACAACTGAAAAATAAGTGGCTGACTGCATGAATAGGGCCTTGCATGACCCAAGAGTAAGGGCCTCCTTACATTTTGTGCCTCACTTGGGGCTTACTCTAGTCTCTGCCCTGGCAAATAATTTCTGTGTTTTTCTCAGCATCTTCTTGGGAGATATATCCAGATGGAATTTACCTTCATGAAACATGCTGGATAAAGATCAGAATGCTAGGGCATTGAGGAGTGTTTCTAGAATGTACCAGTACTTATGGTCTCTCCCTCCCCCTTGGAAGAATGAAAATCTAGCCTGTCTACACTGCAGGCCCCTGGACAAATTTCTGCTCAAGCTCTGGAAGCACAAACTGATCCCATCAGAAGCAAAGTACCATTAGCGTTCTTGTCTGTAATGCTATAGAATTCAAATGTAAACTGCAGGAAAGAGAGGATCTAAGAGTTTCAGCTGATTTCCATTCTGGAGAGATGACATTGGTGGCAGGGTGGCAGAAGGATGCAGAAGGAGTTGCAAGGCAGACACAAAAAGTCATCCAGAGTCTCTGCTTTAGACCAGATGAGGGATGGTGAGAGCCAGAGCTAGGACAGTGTTAGTGGGATGAAATGAACAGGGATGGGGAAGATGGATGAGAACTTTAAGGAGGCAGAATTGTCAGGATTAGACTGGGTGGGAGTCTAGCAGGTATCTGGAAGTTGTAACTGGGTAGAGGGGAGTGCCTGGGAAGGGAGAGCAAGAGGAGAAGCAGGTTTGGGGGCAAAGAGGATGAGTTCAGTATGAGCATGTGGACCCAGGTGTCCTTACAAGCTACTAGGAGATGGTTGTCCAGTTGACAGGAAGGCCTCTAGGTCTGTGGCTCAAAAGAGAACTAGGGTCTGGAGATGTAGCTGTAAAGAGAGTTTCTCAGTGGTGATGGATGAAGTGACCCAAAGACAGCATGAGATAAGACCAGGACAAGAGAGAGAGCTGTGGGGATGAGCAACATTTAAAGTGAGGATGAAGAGGACTCAGTGGGGACTTCCTTCATGGTCCAGTAGTTAGGAATTCGCCTTGCAGTGCAGGGGATGTGGGTTCAGTCTCTGGTTGAGGAACTAAGATCCCACATGCTGCAGGGCAACTGAGCTTGCTCACCACGAGGAAAGATCCCACATAACACAACTAGAGGATTCAGGGAAGGAAGCTGGAAATGGATGATCAGAGAAACAGGTGTAAAACTGGAATGGAGAGGTGTCAAAGAGGCTAAGGGAGCATCTATGGGACAGTTATCAGATGCTTGTTACAGAGCAGACACCACCCTGGGCAGTGGGTGCCTCATCAGTGACCGAGTCAGGTACACACTCTCCCCGCAAGAGGCTTACAGACCAGAGAGGTGTTTAGTTGAGGTGTCAAAGGTTTCCAGAAGGAGGGAGCAATCCATGGTGGATTACAAAACCTGGTGGGTCAGATCCCACCAGGGTCAAAATCAGTCAGGTAGAGGGCCAAGATGCAAGCTCCACTTACGGGGCGAAGAGCCGTTAACAGTCTCAGCAAGAAGAGATGGGCGGCGGTGTGTTGTGGAGAGGAGAAAATGGAGTGAATGTGGCTCACTTTTACAAGAAGCCTGGCTGTGAACTAGACCACTGAGACTAGAAGAAGGTGAGAGGGATAGGCAGCAATGGGAGCTTGCAGGTGATGGGAGCTTGCAGTGGATTCAGGTGATGAGGGGCAGAGGCCAGGAGGGAGGAGGTTGTTGGCTGTCAGAACCTGTCCTGACAAAGCACAAACCTCTGGGTTATGGGCGGGATCTCTCTGATCACCCTACACCTCTTTTATTAGATTTTTATTTAAAAATATTTTTTCTTAATTTGGCTGTGCTGGGTCTTAGTTGAGGCATTCAGGACCTAGTTCCCTGACCAGGAATTGAACCTGGGCCCCCTGCATTGGGAATGTGGAGTCTTAACTACTGGACCACCAGGGAAGTCCTGTGATTTTTTTTCTTTTAAGTAACAGTGTTCTCTCTTCATTGAATCCCTTCATTCTCCAGAGAGCTTTCTAGAACTTTGAGCCTTCACTTTGTGCTTCTCACTCTTGTCTAGTTACAAAGCAGCGCTCATCCTGATAGTTTCCTGAGCCTTCACTGGGCTGCCCCAGGTCTCACCACACCCATCTCTTCCCTCTTCCTCTGGCTCAGTTTTTTTTTTTCCTCCTCCAAAATTTAGCATCGATGTCACCTTTTTTCGAAGACCTTCCTTGGCCCTCCCCCACCCCTGCATCTCAAGTCTCAGATGACTTTTTTCCGAGCTTCCACGGCCCGCATCTATCCTATCTCAGACAACTAATCATTGAGCATTATCAGCCTATGAGCCCCATGAGAGCTGTCTGCCCAGGCTGCCATAACAAAACACCACAGGTTGGGTGGCTTAAACAACAGACTTTCATTTTCTCAAGTCCTGGAGGCTAGAAGGCCATGATCAAGATGGTGGCAAATTTGGTTTCTGGGAAGGAATCTCTTCTGGGCTTGTAGATGCCGCCTTTTTGCTGTGTCCTCACAGGGTCTTTCCTCTGGGCTCACCACTGGGGAGACGGAATATGATGGGGAAGTGGTGACTCTTTCTCTTCTTAGGTGGACACCAGTCTTGTGATCTCATTTAACCTTAAATACCTCCCTAAAGGCCCTGTCTCCAAATACAGTCACATGGAGGGTTAGGGGACTATATGAATGGGCGGGGCACAGTTTAGTTATAACTAGGGCTCAACTAACACCTTTATCCTTGTCTCCCCAGGTTCAAGGACAGTATCTGATTAATAGCAGATATTCAAGAAATGTTGGGCATGAATAAATGAGAGACTCTTAACCCTTCCTTTTCTTGTACTTCACTCATTCATTCATTCATTCAACAAATATATATTGATAACACTCTGTTCCAGGCACTGGAAGCAGTGGTGAGCAAATTGGACCTTACTCCTTCCTCTACAGAATTCCAAAGACCTTGGAAATGCTCTCCTTTTAAAGATGAGAAGAGAAAGGCCCAGAAAAGTACAGAACTCATGCCAGGTCACACAGTGTACCCTCAGAGTTCTGCGTCCCCCATTTCTCTACTTCCTGTGCCCAAATCTGACAACCGTAAAAGGAGAACAGGAAGTTATACTCATGGATGTAAAATTCAGATTGAACTATATGAAAATGTTTTCATATGTCAAAACCAGTGCAATGTTCATGCTAACATTTTCTTGTTTAATCCTTATAGTGATCCTATAAGGTTAGGGTTATTCCCTCATTTTATAGGAAACTGAGAAACAGAAAGATCAAGAAAAGGGGATGTTCAAGGTTGAGATTTTACCAGAGAAGCAGGTGGACAATCTTGCCCTGCTGCGCTCTCTTGTCCCCCTGGGAGGGCCATAACTGGCCAAGTCTGCATGTTGTGGATCCATCAGGTTGGTGGGAACCTGGGTCCATCGTGGTGGCAAGAAGGCTGGATCAGAAGACTCTGAGACAGCACAGACACCCCACCCAAGCCAGACATAGCCTTCCAGTTCCAGGCAACTCAGGTATCCCACAGGTGTGCAGATTTTAGGCATCAAGGAGTATTTACTGTCTCGATTAGTCAGGGTTCTCCCAAGAAACAGAACCAATAGGATGTGCGTAACATGTATATATGTATGTCTATATATATATGGGGCTTCCCTGGTGGTTCAGTGATAAAGAATCTGCCTGCCGATGCAAGAGATGCAGGTTCAGTCCCGGGGTCAGGAAGATCCTCTGGAGAAGGAAATGGCAACCCACTCCAGTATTCTTGCCTGGGAAGTCCTATGGACAGAGGAGCCTGGTGGGCTATAGTCTATGTGGTCCCAAAAGAGTCAGACAAAACTTAGATACTAAACAACAATGTATGTATGTGTATCTATCTATCTGTCTATCTCTCTGTGGTATTACACACATACACACACACACACACATATAGTGCAATATTTATTATAATATATATACCTATATATGTATATATATGAGGCTTCCCTCGTGGCTCAGATGGTAAAGAATCTGCCTGCAATGCAGGAGACCTGGACTCAATCCCTGGGTTGGGAAGATCCCCTGGAGGAGGGCATGGCAACCCACTCCAGTATTCTTGCCTGGAGAATTCCCATGGACAGAAGAGCCTGGCGGGCTATAGTCCATGGAGTCACAAAGAATTGGACACAACTGAGGAACTAAGCACATATGTACACACACACACACATATATATGTGTGTGTATATATATATATATATACACACACATATATATTTTTTTTTTTGGAGAAGGAAATGGCAACCCACTCCAGTATTCTTGCCTGGGGAATCCCAGGGACAAAGGAGCTTGGTGGGCTACAGTCCATGGAGTCACAAAGAGTCGGACACGAGTGAGTGACTAACACACAACACATATATATATATATATTAGGGGAGCTGGGGTGGGAGGAGGATTTATTTAAAGAATTGGCTCATGTGATTGTGTGGGCAACCAAGTCTGAAATTTACATGGCAGGCAGGCAGGGGAAACTCCAGTAGGAGCTGATGTCACAGCTGAAGGCAGTCTGCAGACCAAATTCCTTCTTCCTCGGTGAGATACAAACTTGCCTCCCATCCTGAGAGCCAGAGCCTCTGAGTGTGACTCCTGGCTCCTTCACTTTCACAAGTTATTCAAACCGTCTGTGTCTTAGCTTCCTTATGTATAAAATGGACACAGTGGCAAGGCCTATCTCACATGGTGGTTATAAGGACTAACCCAGTTAATACATATGATATAGTTAACCTGGTAACTAGCAGAGAGTAAGTACTCAGGCAGTGTTAGTTATTCCTTTATTTGCTGCATGTTACACTTCATTTCAAGCTTAATACTCATACCTCAGCTGGTAAAATGATGCTGGTGACATGAAAAGTATTTTAAGATATACTGTAACTTGAGTTAAAAGCAAGTTACAGTGTTTTTTCCTCTCTCAGTGTTGTAAAAGGATATACTCAGGATGGTACAGGATATTTCTCGGTGGTTTTCATCCTTTCCTTTGGGCTTCAATCTATTTTCCAAAAAAAAAGTTAACATAGGAATGTGAATAGATAATAGTTATTTTAAAATATTAAACAGCTACAATTTTAAAAAGATTTTATGGGAGTTCCCTGGTGGTACAGTGACTAGGACTCGGTGATTTCACTGCCATGGCTGGGGTTCAATCCCTGGTTGGGGAACTAAGATCCCACAAGTTGCATGGTGTGGCCAAAAAAAGAATAAGATTTTACGTGTCCTAATTATTAGTTTTTTGCTAAGCTAGAATCTCAGCTTCATGATGGCAGAGGCAGTGACATCTCAGAATTTGGCAGCCCTTCCTTTAGTCGGTGCCCAGTTCTGTTTTAGACTGGCCCAAAGCCACAGTAGAGCTTCCCTCGTGGCTCAGTGGTAAAGAATTCACCTGCCAGTTCAGGAGACTCAGGTTCGATCCCTGGGTGGGGAAGATCCCTTGGAGGAGAGCATGGCAACCCACTCCAGTATTCTTGCCTGGAGAATTCCGTGGACAGAGGAGACTGGTGGTCTACGATATAGCAGCTAAACAACAACAAAAGCCACAGTAAGATCAGGGCCAAACTTGATTTTTGTTCCTACCACCTCTTTCTTCCTGCCTCTCTTGTATTGCTCTCTCTGGCACCCATCCAAAGAACTAATATCGTTCTTCACTCACTAACATGTACTGAGAGTCCATGGGCACCCAGCACTGTGCAAAATGCCAAAGATGAAGAGGACTCTGCCCTCAGTGGCCTGTGGCCTCATCCTGCCCCTGCTCACCATCCATTGTGATGACCTGTAGCCCTCCTTCCAGTCTCTGCCCTTCCCCACCCCTGGGACCAGCTCCTGCAGAGCGCACACCTGCCCCTGCTCCACTTTGTCTCGGATGACATAATCCCTGTGCATCAGCCCTGATATCCCTGGGCATCAGTCGGGTCTTGGCAGAAAACAGCACTGCACTCAAAAGAGCTTAACCAATAATTGAATAAAGAGACCGCTCACAGAGCGGTGCACAGGGTTCAGGGCAGCAACCAGGGAAGTGAATGCCCCATCCCCAAGCACAAGAAAAACAGGAAGCCACGGCTACCCACAGAACTGAAGGGGAAACTGGGTAACTGCAGCTTATTTAAGTACTGTGATTATCGGTGGTCACAGAGCAACACAGACATTGCTAGTCTCTGGCATCGAAGCCGAGAGAGAAGGAGGAATTGCCCTCTGCTCTCTCATCTCCTGCCAGCACTTTTGGCTAAATCCCTAAGCTTCAGTGCAAGGATGCCCAAGAGAAATGGTCCACCTGGCAATGTGTCGCCTCCATACTGACAGCTTCATGGCAGTTCCAGGTTAAAAATGCCATCAGTTTCAGTTGGGGAGATAGTTTAGTTCAGACCTCTTCAAATCAGGCCTTCTGAATAATTAATCCTCAAATTCCTGCTTCTGTGGGTCATGGGAATTGCTTGTCAAAAAGCTAAAATAATGCATTGCAGTTTTGTAGTCTTTTTTTTTTCTTTCACATTTTATTCCAGGTAGATTTCAAGCAAATCTGGAGGGTGAAGGATACTTTGTTGATTTGAGTACCTGGACTCTCTAGAACACCTTTAGTTTTAATTTCATAGTAAGCCTCAAAGACGGAGTGCACAAAGATGCGCTCAAGTAAAGCAGACACTGACCAGAGGTGCACGCACACCCCTGTAAGGAGTCTCTTCCCCACTCCTGAGCTGCAGTGATTTGCAGCAGTGCCTCTACTCCTGGCCAAGGGGCTGAGAGCAGAGGGAGGGGGCTCCTGGCTCCATTAGGAGAGAGAGGAAGTGGGCAGCAGTGGCTTCCTCCCTTCCTTCCAGCAGCAGCATACCTCCACCCTGATCCATTAGTTAAGATTCTTCCGCGGGGTGCTGCCTTTGCTGCCAGCTCAGCGATTTCCTTCCTTTAGGAAGAAACTTCCTGTTGGCTGAGAAACAACAACGGTTCCTTCCATGTGCAGTCCACCTTCGAGCTCAAAAAGCAAGTAC
Source organism: Giraffa tippelskirchi (assembly GCF_054371585.1). NCBI lineage: Eukaryota > Metazoa > Chordata > Mammalia > Artiodactyla > Giraffidae > Giraffa > Giraffa tippelskirchi. Next base: position 126,269,378 of record NC_137283.1, read on the forward strand.
ACACACACGATCCCGTTGGCTCCACGCGGCTCTGGTCCTGTCACAGAGCTTCACCTTCAATAAGATGAGGAAACCAAATCCCAGGGAAAGGTGCCCAAAGGCACAGAGCAGGCAGGTCACTGGAGGGTAGAACTCTGTTTTCCTGTCTCCCAGACATATTCTCCGCCCCTCCCCGTCCCCCCACCCAGAATGATAGTTTCTTCAGGAAAGAAGATAGCAAAGGACTTAACGGTGGACAGAGCCAGTTACAAGGGAGGAAATTGTGTGTTGAGGATGAATGCATCAGAGCTCTGGTTCTCAAAGTGCCAATTCCAGGAACTTCTCTGGTGGCCCAGTGGTTAAGACTCCATGCTTCCAATGTAGAGGGCACAGGTTCCATCCTTGGTCAGGGATCTAATATTTCACATGCTGGGTAGCATGGCCAAAACATTAAAATAAAGTGCCATCTCCTGACCACCACCAGCAGCAGCATCTGGAGACTTGTGACAAATACAAATTCTTAGACCTCAGCCCAGACCTGTTAAATCAGAAACTTTGGGGCAAGGGGAGGTTCAGGAACCTAGGTTTGAAACAGGCCTCCAAGAGATGCTGATGTAGGCCAAAGTTTGGGACATGTGCATTGAAAGAAGTGTGAGTGTGTGTTTGAGTGTGCATGGTACATGGGAGGGCACACACACACTGCTGTTGGGACAAGGAGGAGCTGGGAGGGCAGTTCATTGTTTCTGTGAGTTCCAGAGATGCTGCTGAGGGGTAAGTGAAGACTGTGCAAGGCCCTTGAGGCACTAATTGTAACAGCAAAAGACTAGAAGCAACTCATGTGTCCACCGATAGAGGACTGAGCACGTGAGTGATGGTACATCCGTGCAGTGCAACACTACGTAGTGTGAAAAAGAATATGAGGCTTGGGATACTTTGAAAGGGAAAAAAAATCCAAGTTATATATATTATAAAGAAAGAAAGAAAAAGTGTAAGTTTATATGGTACTTGATGTATAAAAATAAGAGACCATTTGCCACAGGATACATGACAAATACTGTATGATTTCACTTCTATGTGGAATTAAAAAAAAAAACTAGAAGATACAGAGAACAGATAGGTGGTTGCCCTAGATGGAGGGTGTGGGGTGGGCGAAATGGATGAAAGGGATCAAGAGGTACAAGCTTCCAGTTATATCATAAATAAGTCCTGAGGATGTTAATGTACAGCATGGTGATTATAGTTAACACTACTATATTGTATATTTGAAAACTGTAAGAGTAGCTCTTAAAGTTTCTCATCACAAGAAAAAAAATGTGTGACTATGTGAGGTGAGGGATGTTAACTAGATGCTGCTGCTGCTGCTAAGTCGCTTCAGTCGTGTCCGACTCTGTGAGACCCCATAGACGGCAGCCCACCAGGCTCCCCCGTCCCTGGGATTCTCCAGGCAAGAACACTGGAGCGGGTTGCCATTTCCTTCTCCAATGCATGAAAGTGAAAAGTGAAAGTGAAGTTGCTCAGTCGTGTCTGACTCTTAGCGACCCCATGGACTGCAGCCTACCAGGCTCCTCCGTCCATGGGATTTTCCAGGCAAGAGTACTGGAGTGGGGTGCCATTGCCTAACTAGATGCATTGTGGTAATAATTTTACCACAAAATATACATGTAACAAATCATCATGTTGTACACCTAAAACTAATACAATGTTAAGTGTTGATTATATCTCAATGAAACTGGAAAAATAGGGTATATAAGAATGTATGTTTGTATTTGCTTGTACCTATAAAGATACTCAGAGAAGGCAATGGCGACCCACTCCAGTACTTTTGCCTGGAAAATCCCATGGACGGAGGAGCCTGGTAGGCTGCAGTCCATGGGGTCACTAAGAGTAAGACACAACTGATCATCCTTGCTTTCACTTTTCACTTTCATGCATTGGAGAAGGAAATGGCAACCCACTCCAGTGTTCTTGCCTGGAGAATCCCAGGGACGGGGGAGCCTGGAGGGCTGCCGTCTATGGGGTTGCACAGAGTTGGACACGACTGAAGCGACTTAGCAGCAGCAGCAGCATAAGATACTCTGAACAGATGGACCAGAAACCAATAAGAGAGGTACAGGGGGAGGGGGACTTCCCTGGCGGTCCAGTGGTTAAGACTCATGCTTGCAAAGCAGGGGCTCTGGGTTGATCCCTGGTCAGGGAACTAAGATCCTACAAGCCCCACGGCCAAATGAAATACAGAGAGAGAGCAGTAACAGTGGCTGGGGGAATGGGATGAATGGAGGCACAGGTAGAAAGCCAACTTTTCACTGCATTTCCTTTTTCTTTTTAATTGTCAAACCCTGCAAATATATTCAGTTCAGTTCATTTCAGTCGCTCAGTCGTGTCCGACTCTGTGCGACCCCAGGAATCGCCGCATGCCAGGCCTCCCTGTCCATCACCAACTCCCGGAGCTTATCCAAACTCATATCCATCGAGTCGGTGATGCCATCCAGCCATCTCATCCTCTGTTATCCCCTTCTCCTCCTGCCCCCAATCCTTCCCAGCATCAGGGTCTTTTCAAATGAGTCAACTCTTCACATGAGGTGGCCAAAGAATTGGAGTTTCAGCTTCAACATCAGTCCTTCCAGTGAATACCCAGGACTGACCTCCTTTAGGATGGACTGGTTGGATCTCCTTGCAGTCCAAGGGACTCTCAAGGGTCTTCTCCAACACCACAGTTCAAAAGCATCAATTCTTCAGTGCTCAGCTTTCTTCACAGTCCAACTCTCACATCCATACATGACCACTGGAAAAACCATAGCCTTGACTAGACGGACCTTTGTTAGCAAAGTTATATCTCTGCTTTTTAATATGCTATCTAGGTTGGTCATAACTTTCCTTCCAAGGAGTAAGCGTCTTTTAATTTCATGGCTGCAATCACCATCTGCAGTGATTTTGGAGCCCAAAAAAATAAAGTCTGACACTGTTTCCACTGTTTCCCCATCCATTTGCCATGAAGTGATGGGACCAGATGCCATGATCTTAATTTTCTGAATGCTGAGCTTTAAGCCAACTTTTTCACTCTCCTCTTTCACTTTCATCAAGAGGCTCTTTAGTTTCACTTCACTTTCTGCCATAAGGGTGGTGTCATCTGCATATCTGAGGTTACTGATATTTCTCCCAGCAATCTTGATTCCAGCTTGTGCCTCCTCCAGCCCAGCATTTCTCATGATGTACTCTGCATATAAGTTAAATAAGCAGGCTGACACTATACAGCCTTGACGTACTCCTTTTCCAATTTGGAACCAGTCTGTTGTTCCATGTCCAGTTCTGACTGTTGCTTCCTGACCTGCATACAGGATTCTCAAGAGGCAGATCAGGTGGTCTGGTATTCCCATCTCTTTCAGAATTTTCCACAGTTTATTGTGATCCACATAGTCAAAGGCTTTGGCATAGTCAATAAAGCAGAAATAGATGCTTTTCTGGAACTCTCTTGCTTTTTTGATGATCCAGCAGATGTTGGCAATTTGATCTCTGGTTCCTCCGCCTTTTCTAAAACCAGCTTGAACATCTGGAAGTTCACGGTTCACGTATTGCTGAAGCCTGGCTTGGAGAATTTTGAGCATTATTTGACTAGCGTGTGAGATGAGTTCAACTGTGTGGTAGTTTGAGCATTCTTTGGCATTGCCTTTCTTAGGGATTGGGATGAAAACTGACCTTTTCCAGTCCTGTGGGAAATATATTACCTACTTAGAAAAAGTGAAAATGAATTAAAATGGCCCTAGATGCGATTCAGAAGCAGAAGCACAAGAAGCTGCCTCCCAGGGAGCCAGAAAGGTTGGCATTTGACCCAGGGGCAAGTCTGTGCTCTCTCTGCAGAATGGGCCAGAGGGATCCAAGGGAGCCAGGCTCAGCCCACACCCACTGCCTCTCCTCTGCAGCTGCAACCTGCCCCAAATGGCTGAGGAGCTTTGGGTGAGTTTAGACTTATTAGTAAGCCCAGGACCAGCAGTTTTCAGCCTTGGTTTCACATTAAAATCATCTGGGAGGCTTTTAAAAACATTAATGTCCAGGTTGCATTCTGCCCAGATCAGCACCTCTGCGATGGGGCCTGGATGTTGGGTTTTTAAATATTTTATTTATTTTAAAGTCTTTGTTGAATTTTTACAATATTGCTTCTGTTTTATATTTTTTGGGTTTTGACCATGAGGCATGTAAGATCTTATCTCCCTGAGCAGGGAGCGAACCCACACCCCCTACACTGGAAGGCGAAGTCTTTTTTTTTTTTTCTTGCCAGTTATGTATTTATAGAAAGATAATCCCCTGGCTTTAAATAGATATGTACATACAAATATGAACAAACTTAAAAAAATACAAACCCTTGGATCATAAAGGGGCTGCCGGGAGCCCCTTTATCCTTCCCCCTCACCCAAAGGCAGAGGGCATGAATCTTGTTTTTTAAAAATTATTAGTTTTGTCCATCCCTGCAGCAACAAGCATGAAGTTGGGTGATTACCCACAAGGTGAGAGTTCCCACTCTCTGAACTCTTACATATCTCCTATAATTAGGGTTACATGCTTTCTTGTTCTTTTAACTAGTATACTAGGGCAAAGGAGGGGGTTCCCTCCTGAAATGAGTCAAGAAATCAGACAGACTCGTTTAAGGTGGTGGGGGGAGTGTCATCTGCTGTAAGAAGCAAAAGACAAGATAAAGGCATACAGATTCCAGGGAAATACCCAGTTCCCACACTGTGGGAGATACCGTCCAGCCCAGGTCCAGGCCCCAGGTTCTTTGTTCTAGACATCCCCTATTTCTTTGGTATTGTCAGAAGATAAGATTCAGTTCCTGGGTGCTGGTGGAGGAGGGAGAGTGGTTCCAGGGCTTCCTAAAAGTATCGAGTGAACAATTTGAGCTTAAAATTTTCCCTTTTTAAAATATTTTAAAATAAACAAATCAAACTCCATCCGGTGCTGTACCCTTTTGACTCCCTGACATTGATTGGAGGAAAGAGAAGGGGTGTCAGTGTTGGAAGGGCCTCCTCACATTCTTCTGCCGCTTCGGTTTGGCTTCTCGCTTGGGTACTGTGCTGTTGGGCTTGAAGGCTGGAAGGCGAAGTCTTAACCATTGAACCACCACGGAAGTCCCCTAGAAGTTGGTATTTTGCAAGCTCCTCATTCACATTCCTAAACTCCTGTCTTGGACCTTCTGGGTTGGTTTATTGATCCAGAAAGCTGGAGAAAGGAAGAGAGGATTTCCAGTAGCTTTAAAGAAGAAATACCATAGCCCATCAAGCTTGTCAAGATCAGTCTGAATGCAAATAGTTTTCATCTGACTTAATTAAGGTATGTGATCAATCTGTTTTCTCCCACTCTGCAGCCCAATTCTTAAACGAAGCCCTGATATTACAAAATCGCCACTAACAAAGTCAGAGCAGCTTCTGAGGATAGACGACCACGATTTCAGCATGAGGCCTGGCTTTGGAGGTATGAGGCATACACTCTTGGGGCTTGTCTTCTTTCCAGGTCCTTCTGTTTGTCTGTGGGCAGCATCAGTCCAGGGAACCATTCAGTGTTGCTCCCTACCCCAATCAGGTCTGCCTTGGTTGTGGACAAGGCCTGAGCCCTCAGCGTCATCTGAGCACCTGCCCTTGGCCAGCCTGCCTCGAGCTCTGCTGAACGCATTCTTGGGAGGCAGTTGCTGGTTGGTGGCCAGACCAGCCGAGCTGTCCTCAGGCCACATCTCCCAACGAGGATGTCTCAGTAATTGGGAGGTTAGTAGCTGGCTGTGGGGACAGTTGCAGTCCAAAGGTGCCTCCTGAAAATGCTCTAAAACAGCAATCTTTTTTTTTTTTCAATTGGGTCTTTTAAATTTATTTCTTGATTTGTGGAAGCAGTTTTTGAAATTTTCTTAAATGATGCTCACTTTCATAGCTCCTAGAAATGCATAATTTTTTAAATAAAATGTAAAAGTTCTGTCTGCAATATACATTTAAAAATGCACATTAATCATACCTCTAAAATCATGACTGCATTATCAATTTAATGTGAAATATCAATCTTGGACTAAATTTGTTCTTATACTGGAGTTGGCAGACAGAACTCTGGGCCCGTATCCTAGGGTAGAGTGTGGTCTGCTGAGTTTAATTAAATTAAAATTGTTTAGAAAATAATGATTTAGTGCCAGAGCCCTTTGAAGCTTAGCCTGCAGCTGCCAGATTTCAGGTTTCTTAGTGTCAAATAGGGTTTTCATTCTTATGAGTTTTGTTTTTTTTTCCCCCTGGGAAAAAAATATTTATTTCAGAAATCATTCTCATGCCTTTTATTTCTTCCAGTCACTTTTGTCTAAAGAATAAACAGGTTCTAGAAGGGAGTCTTTATTCAGTCCCTAATCTGCTGCTGTTGGACCCAAATCACCTTTTCACTCCGTGATGATGTTCCATGATGATATTCTGTGATGATGTTCCATGCCTGTCCTATACACCTGAAAGCAGGGAGGAAAGGAGGCAGTAATTTACTTCCCTGATAATTCTTTCTTTTTTTAAATGTTAAGTTTTTATGGTTATAAATGCCCCCCAAATATAATATTTTCATATCCACCCAGTGTATCACATCCCCCATGGAGGCGACTCCATCATCTAGCAAAGATGCAGATCGGTGCCTTGGCAAATGTTTTGAATTTGACCTTGGTTCTGATTCACCAAGCAGGGCCTTTCTCCTAGCCAGAGACACTGGCTTCCAAGATGAAAGATGGTGCAAAATCAGGAGGTAAATACAAAAATAAAAAAATCATGTTAAGGAGTAGCTCTTTAGATGGGACCCAACTTTGACCCAGGTCTCATTGTTCCTTTAGATGAACATATGTAACCAAAGACAAATGCTTTGTATTAACTTCCTCATTTCAGAATCACCTGACTGACTCAGACCAAAAAAGAATTTTTTTTTTTTTTTTACCTTAGCTGGAATATTCCAGGGAGCGAGCCCATGATGCCACCCTTTTATCTCTGGTTTGACTTCAGCCTGGCATGTGGGACACCAAACCTTCAAATCTGAATGTTCTAGGGGAAATACTCCTTATGCCTGTCTCATTCATGGTCAAAGTTGAAATAAAAAGAGTAAATGCTCTTGCCATGCCCTGTCCCCAGGGCCAGCCATTCCTGTTGGTGTGGACGTGCAGGTGGAAAGCTTGGACAGCATCTCAGAGGTGGACATGGTAAGTGCTTCTCTGACCAAGGCTGTGGATGGGGGATTCCCTCAGGCCCTGTGCTGGTCCAGGAACTCCACACACCAGAATTCACCAGGCTCACAACTCCCTGGGCAGTGGGAATTCTCACACTGATTTTACAGGTAGCTCAGGGAGGTTGAGACAGTTGCTCAAAGCTGCCCTGTTGGTATGAAACAGACATGATCGCATGACAGACATGATCGTCCCCACTCCCGTGTCCAGGCTCTTGCCAGCGGGATGTGCTTTCTGGGCAAAGTCTGTCCAACATAAACAGCGGGATCCAAGGAGCCAGACACCAGCTACTCCTGTGGACTCTGTGTCTGGCTGTGAAAATGCAGAAAAAGCGAAAGTTTCCTCGGTTTTTCTTTATTAAATGGGCTTAGATTAACAAATAGAACATTCTACAGCTCCTTGACTTCCAGGACTTTTTAGAAACTTGCCTTAGCTGGGGAGAAGCAGACCTGAGACTAGCATTCTGGCACAGGTAGTTTAATGCCAACCCACTCCAGTATTCTCCCCTGGAAAATTCCATGGACAGAGGAGCCTGGTGGGCTATAGCTAATGGGGTTGCCAAGAGTCAAACGCAACTGAGCGCACACACAGACACCAAGGAAATACAAGAAAAGAGTGGGTGGAATTCTCTGATGGTCCAGGGCTTAGGACTCCACACTTTAACTACTGAGGGCCTGAGTTCAATTCCTGGTCAGCGAATGAAGATCCTGCAAGCTGCGTGGCACAGCCTGTGTGTGTGTGTGTGTGTGTGTGTGTGTGTGCTAGGTCGTTTCAGTCGTGTCCAGCTCTGTTGTGACCCTATGGACTGCAACCTGCCAGGCTCCTCTGTCCATGGGATTCTCCAGGCAAGAATACTGGAGTGGGCTGCCGTGCCCTCCTTCAGGAGATCTTCCTGAGCCAGGAATTGAACCTGCATCACCTGGGTTTACCTGTATTGGCAGGCAGGTTCTTTACCACTAGCACTACCTGGGAAACCCATATAAATGTATATGGTGCTGTCAAAAAAAATTATCTACATAAGAAGAGGGTGGACAGCTGAGACAGGGAAAAGGAAGGAAGCAGAAAGGGTCATGTCATCAAATCAGATCTATGTGAGACTCAGTCCCTCTGGGCTTCTCAGGGAGTCGCAAAGAGCTCACCTCAGGGTTGTCTCCACTGAGGGGCCAGAGAGCTGGGTTATTCATGCCCCTTACCCATCCCCAGCCCCACTCCCTGGCTGAGGGCTGCTTCCAGAGGCACGAACTCTCAGGCTGGGGTCCCGGCCCTGGCAGGAGCAGCCTTCTGGAAGTGGAGGCAAGTGCCCGGGGGTGGGGTGGAGTGGGGTGGGAATCCAGGCTACCCCTGTAGAGCCAGCCTCCTGCTGAGTCCCCCATGCAGGGTTCCCTCCCTCCCGAGGCAGCAGAGACTAGAAGCAAGGCCTCCCTGGGCTCAGTTCACCCCTCAGCCCTGCTATCACCCGGCTGTTCAGTGTGTGGGCTGCCCCTCTCTGCCCTTGGTCCCAGGACTTCACGATGACCCTCTACCTGAGGCACTACTGGAAGGACGAGAGGCTGTCCTTCCCGAGCACCAACAACCTCAGCATGACGTTTGACGGCCGGCTGGTGAAGAAGATCTGGGTCCCCGACATGTTCTTTGTGCACTCCAAGCGCTCCTTCATCCACGACACCACCACAGACAATGTGATGCTTCGGGTCCAGCCTGATGGCAAAGTGCTCTACAGCCTCAGGTGAGCCCTTCCTGACCTCCTTCTGCATCTCTTCCCCTCAACATCCTCTTAACCCGAAAGCTGGGAGGAAGCGCAACTCATTTGTCAACCTAGAGTATCATTGCTTCCACCACAGCACTTCTGCTTTTTGGCTTTGAACAGTGAACTTCTAACTTTCCAGGGGCTCTGACTTTTCAACACCAGGAAAACCTAACTCTACACACGAGTAAACATTTTAAAGAATTATTTCTCCTTGAAAATACATTTGGGGAAATTTCTCATACTGATGCTTATGATTTAGGCCCTGTTCAAGTTCAATTTCAAATGTTTAATGAAGGTTTTATTTCTCTAGTAGGAGTCAGAAAAGTAGATAATGTAAGTCTTCTCAAAGACCTGCCTCCTTTGACCTCTCTGATTCCCATTTTGGAATTTTGCTTTAAAAAAAAAAAAAAAAGTCGTTTACCTCACCTGGTCAGCTTAGGCATTTTTTTTTTTTTTTTAATTCCTTCTTACCAGAGCATCCTCCTTGAGAGACTCTGGGGACCCCGGGCCACTTGAGGATTTTAAATGGTATTTTGAGCATCACTTTGAAAACATAAAGAATAAAATCATGAGCTCAGATGACTTAGAAATGTTTTTTTCTTTCTTTTTCTTCCTTCCTTCCTTTCGTTCATTCATTCATTCTTTCTGTACAGTTGATTTACACTATTACATTAATTTTAGGTGGATGACATAGTGATTCAATATGTGTATAGACTATACTCCATTTACAGTTATTATAAAATATTGGCTATATTCCCTCTGCTGAACAGTAGCCTTAAAAATGTTTAACTATGCATTAAGCACTGACCTGGATAACCTTCCCTTAGGCACAGACATCGCAGTGGGGCTTTCCCTATATGCCCACTTGAGAAACTCATGGTCCCCACCTCCCACGGGAGGATGTGTAGAGATGAGCTGCAGGCCTTCACAGAGCAGCGCCTCAGCTACTGGCTGAGATTTATTCCTTCTGTGCTGTTCTGAGAGTGCATTTCAGTTTTACAGATTTTATTTTGGTAAAGCTGAATCCACACACCAGTGTCTAGGAAGGGAGTGCCTATACCGAAGCAGTGTATCTTTAGAGTCAGAGATGGCAATGTTTTTGAAGCTGAATTTCTGCCCCTAAAGAATATTTATAGTAATCTCTTATTACTGCATCCTGGCTTAGAATCTAAGCAGTTAGGTACCAGACTCAGAGTTTTACTTCTGTTTGTAACAGAAATTTAATTTTTAATAATGGTTATGTTTGGGACTTCCTTGGTGGTCCAACGATTAAGACTCTGAGCTTCCAATGCAAGGGGGGAATCTATCCTTGATCAGGGAACTAAGATCCCACATGCTGAGCAGCAAAGCAAAAAACAAAAAACAAAAAAAGGAAAAATCATGTTTAACAAGCAGCTTGTAAACTTCTGATAGTCTAGCAGTCAGGTTTCATGAATGGGTGGAGGTCTGGTCTGGCAATATTGGACATGACACCAGAGGCAGAAGAGAGGAAATAAGTGGAAAACCTCTGTTTATTCAGCATCAAAGTTGTCAGTGAGCCTACAGGTGCCTAAAAACATATAATTTGATTTTTCATTGCAAATGAAATGATGGGTTTGTTTAAGAGAGAAATAAAGAGGTCTAAGTTAGTGAGGGCTATTACTTTGAGATTTATTTGGGGGAAAACATGGAGGAGCTGGATATTGTCACCTCTGTCAACAGCAGTTAACACTAAATCAGTACTAATATGTTGCCCTTTACCTCATCCATACTCATTGATCCGTTCAATAGAATGTGTTTATATTAAGATTGGCCCCCGGAGTTGTACAGATAAAAACCCTATCAGGTCTCATCTTAAACTCTGGGTACATAAAGATGAATAATATAAAGTCACTGAGCTTAGCATGATTGGAGCCTTGTGGAGGAGACCTGCAGGAACCAAAGGATTAGATGCAGAGAGAGATACGGACACCAAGGAGGGGTGGGCAGGGAGCGACAGGTAATAGGATGGTAAAATTTCCTAGGCATGACAAGTGAAATTCACAAATGAGATGCTCCATCACACTAGTAGAGTGAAAAATCAATTCCATGGTTCTTGAATTCCCAGTCAGTTTCAAGATACGAGAGTCAATGATTGTTGGGAGGAAGAGATTTTTCTTGGGAGAGAGGTGTGGGCATGCCATTTGCTGGACTGCCCAGGACACATGTGTGCTTATGGTTGGGGCACACTGCAGTTAGAGGGTGAGAGAAGAGCTGTTTAACCACCGAGGGGCAGAACTAGGAGGAGTTTTGGCCATGATGGGGCCAGTCTGCACTCCCAGGCTTGTTTGGGAATAGTTCAGCATGTGGGGCATGGAGAGTGGTGAGCCAAGAGGTGGAGTGGAAGATGCTGCTGGAGGATGGAGGTGCCCAGTGATGGGAATGAAGGACTTGGGAAAGAAAGTCTCACCTTCAACCACATAGTGGTTCCAGAGAGCTTGAAACCACCTCACCAGAGAACCATCCCCCTCTTATCTCACTTCTACCCATGTAGGAGGCGATTAGAGATGGGCAGACACTGACCACTCAAATGGCAACTCTGTGCCTTAGCTGGGAAGGGGGAGCAGAAGTCTAAATGTGAATGAAGTTTGAAATGTCGATACCTTGGACCAAAATTCTTTGTTACTAAACTGGGATATGTTTGATTAGTTCTGAGGGTTTTGACTGCCTGTTATTGGAGAGGGGTAAGCAGGAAAATCTCAGGACTGGTCAACCTTCCAAGGGAAGATGCTCTAGATGAAATAATTTAAAAGAACTTGAGGGGAACAACAGTGAGCATGGGTGAGATTACACCACATGCTGTGCTTGTTCAATGCTTAGGTTACAAGTGGAAAAGCATTAAGTCAGGGTACCAAGAACAAGTCTGATAATGTCTGTGATTCTAAAAACCCTGTTCCTGTATCAACTGACAACAGAGAGAAGAGGCTATTTAATACTTTTGTTCATAGCAAAACCTACCTGCATTTGACATTTGATGTCCCCAAAGTTTGCCACAAATGTCTCCAAGCTTAGCTCCTAGTTTCTTCCTTGCTGGTGATGCCATGCAGGTGTGGTTGTGCTGGTGATGTGCCCATAGAAAAGGGAGCCCACCCATTAGGTGTCCAAGTCAGAGGCTGGCCTGACCACCCCCCCAAACAACATCCTGTGTATCAGTATTCCCAGGAGAGATAAGATGATCCAGCTGCTAACAACACAAGATCCCTCCCAGACCACAACACTCAAATGGAATGAGGAAAATAAGGCAAATATCTGGTTAACTGAGTTTCAAGAAAACTCTTTTCCTTGAAATTTCCATTTAAAAGTGATTTTTTCTTTTTGGCCATGAATTATCCAGATAATTTTCATAACTTATACATAGCCAATTTTCCATGGCTGAAGGAAAAATAGTATGTTCACTAGCTAATGACTGTTAATCATACCCTGCCATGGAATTCCACACTGGGCGGGAGATCTTTCTTCTATGACTAACAATCTGTATTTGCTTATTCTTTGATGCAAAAGCCAATTTTCCTGAGTAAACTCTGAAGCAAAACCATTAGATGCCAGCAAGTGCTTGCATGTTGATACATAAGATCTTCCAGTGTTTTTCCATTACTATGATCTCCATGGAATTATCCACTAAGAACACCTGCACCCGCTAGTAGATGTTATTATCAGTACAGAAATATCAACACTGTAAAAAAAAAAATAAAGTGCCTAATTTGGCAACTGGCATAAATACTTCATGAATGTTATTGTAAAAACATTGTACACAAATATTGAATGTCAGTAAAATCAAGAAAAGAAGAATTTGAATGAATCTGAAACAGGAGAGCAATATACTCCTATGGTTTCTTTTAAGAAACCATATGAGTTGTGGTTTCACCTTGTTTTATTTATTTTTAATTTCAGAGGTGGCTCTTTTAAAAAAATATTTATTGAATTTGTTACACTATTGCTTCTGTTTTATGTTTTGGTTTTCTGGCCACAAGGAATGTGGGATCTTCGCTCCCTGACCAAGGATTGAACCTGCACCCTACTGGAAGGCGAAACCTTAATCATTGGACCACAAAAGAAGTCCCCACATTGTTTTATCGATGGAGACCATTGCTTCTCTAAAATGTTTGCATGCGATGGGAGTTAGTAGAGTCATTGTTGGCCCCACGGTGAGCCTGGGGTTAAACATAAACACCCAAGAGTACTCCAGTGTGGAAATCACACATAAGCTACTTGATTCTCTAGGTCTTGGCACATTGCTTATGAACTATAAGAAGAAGGCAGTTATATTGGGAGAAAGCAGAGGACTTTTCTTTTTGTTTTGTCATTTTGCACTTATATTTTGCAGCCTCTGCACAATTGGATTTTATCTGTATGTTTCTAGGGTTACAGTGACCGCCATGTGCAACATGGACTTCAGCCGGTTTCCCCTGGACACACAAACGTGCTCACTTGAAATTGAGAGCTGTGAGTAAGCCTATGCCCAGACAGCCCCCGCAGACCTTAAGTTACTTTAGGCGCCTCTGACTCTCAGGAGTAGGAGCAGGATGTATTCCTATTCGTGATTCTGCTTTTTTTTTTAACATGAAATTTAATCTCTTAATAAATTTTAATTAATTTATTTATTTTTAATTGGAGGATAATTACTTTACAATATCATGTTGGTTTCTGCCATATATCAACATGAATTAGCCGTAGGTATATGTATATTCCCTCCCACCTCCCACCCCATCCCACCACCCATCTAAGTCATCACAGATGACTATGCTTTTGAGATGACTTTTCAGATAGAAGCAACGTCTCGGGTAAGTTTGAAAATCAGGAACAAATTTGGCACTAAAACCTTCTATTCCCATAATTGACCCTTTTAATACTCGTGGCAGTGGTTATAAACTTGGTCCTGTGGAAACAGGAGATTTCCCAGTTCCCCAGGGCAAATGCCTGGGGAAGAGGAGCTGAGGGCTCAGCAAACGTGGGTCTCCTTCCAAGCCCCCACCATGGCACTCATCACACAGTCCACCAGAGAGCTCCTTGTGGATCTCTTTTATTGCTTTTCTGAGTAAGATTTCCACTGAAGAAAGAATTTCCTGGCAAAAACAAGTTGGGCAGCAATTGCCCCAGGAGACAGCCACTGTGAGCGCAGGTGGTGGCTGAGACATTCGGGCATAACCTAGGGGCCTTGGGAAACGCACACACATGCAGAAACCCTGGAAAATTAAACAGCTGTAGGAGCACCAAGGCTGCGACCTCGTCCAGGACTGGCATCCCTAGCTCTCTACGGACCTGCCCCTTGCTCCAGTCTCTGCCAAAATGTTTCCTCTGACTGTCACAGTCTGGTCCACCCCCCACCATGACTCCTTCCACACTCAAACCTTCTCAAACCAGTGCACACCCACTGACATATCCCAGCCCATGTCAGAGTCCCAGTGAGGACTTTCGTTGGCCCAGGGCATCTTGGTAAGCCTGTCGGGGCCGTGGTGGTGGATCAGGAGTCCCCTGGCTCCAATCACCCAGGACTGAGGAGCACAGGGACAGGAACTCCACACATAGGAGGGACAGCATGGACAACTCTGTGGGCCGCTCAACGTGGGGTCAGGGAGAATAAATTCCAGGACCAAGGGAGTGACTGCCTCATGCACCATGGCTTTCCGCCCGCTCTGTCCTTAATCCTCCCAAGCTCCCTGTGAGAAGGTTTCTGTTATCTCCTTTATGGAGCTTAACAGTGAAGGACTAATCGTTGGCTCTAGAATCTTGCTTTCCCCATGACACCCAGGCAGTGGTACCTGTCAGGCTTCCACCAGAGAAGCAGAACCACAGGACAGGGGTCCCCAACCTTCAGGATCTAATGCCTAATGATCTGAGGTGGAGCTGATGGAATAATAATAGAAATAAAGTGCACAATAAATGTAATGTGCTTGAAACCATGCCCCCTACCCTGGTCCATGGAGAAACTGTCTTCCACAAAACTGGCCCCTGGTGCCAAAAATGTTGGGGACGGCTGCCATAGGACATACACAGGGAGAGGGCTAGTGCAGAGGACTGGCTTATGTAAGCATCTGCAGGGCAGGTGGTGGGGAAGGGCAAGCTGGGGCCTCTCAGGGCAGGACCCCACCCTGCTGTCCACATATGGAATTTTATCTTCCTCCAGGAAACCTCAGGTCCGCTCTTAAGGCCTTTCAACTGATGGGATCAGACTCACCCAGGTTATCCTGGGTCATCTCCTTTATTTCAAATGAGCTGGGTGTAGATAACACAGCTACAAGCATCTCCCCAGCAGCACCCAGATTAGTGCTGGATTGAATCGCCTGATACTTACGGTAGCCTGGCCAAGTACACACGTGAAAGGGGTCAACGCATAGGTCAAAGGTTAGAGGTAGAATAAAAAAGGAATAAAACAGAGCCTCAGGGAGCCCCAGAAAGAACTGTTGACATAGGAGCAGCCCCTTCAGGTTTTACCCCCAGTTCTGCCCAGATAGCAGGTAGGTCTGCGGGGTTGGGGTAAGCAGTGTGCTCACCTAAAATAAGTGGGATGAGGAAGTATGGGGCCAGAGGGAGGGATCCTCAGGGAAATCCCCTTGATTCTACCCTGGGCAGAGCAATGAGAGGCCTGCAGAGAAAGAGCTTGTTTGGCTGCAAATCTCCTTGTGGGTCTTTTCTTGCTAGAATGCAGCCCCTATTACCTGAGAGTGTTTAAACATATTTGCCATCAATGATGCATCATCACCCTTTGAAAGAAGAAAGGACTAAATTATCTGTGCTTTAGAAAGTTGAACTATATGAAATGTTGCCGCTATTTAACCTGCAAAAAAAAAAAAAATTTTTTTTTTAAACAGCAAATTGTAGTTTCTGGTCTATAAAAATAGCAATTTCATCTGCTTTTAGGCTGACTTGAAGGGTGAACACTTTTGCAGTCAGGATGAGTATTTAGGCCTGAGAGTTTTGCCCTGATGATTCTGGAAGACTAAGGAGAATTAGATTTGTCTTTTTGGATTTTGTTTTGCTTTGTTAGACTGCAGTTTGTTTATTCAGCTGATCCTATTACAACCCCCACAGAGCCTCACAGACAGGCTCGTCTTTCCTAGCGTCTGATGCCGTCTTGTCTTTTCAGATGCCTACACGGAAGATGACCTCATGCTCTACTGGAAGAAAGGCAATGACTCCTTAAAGACAGACGAGCGGATCTCCCTCTCCCAGTTCCTCATCCAGGAATTCCACACCACTACGAAGCTGGCCTTCTACAGCAGCACAGGTGAGGGCGAGGCTAAGAGAGGGGGCTTCTTGGATCTCAGGAGGCGTGTGGATTGGTTATCAAGTGAGCAGAGCCTGTGCCTCTAGGATTAGAAACCAAAGATGAGATTTCCAGATCGGGTCTAGGGGGTGGTGAGCACACGGTGAGGAAGGTTTTTTGATACCACCACAGCATCAGAAGTGATAACCTAGAAAATCTTAATAAAAACTCCAACATAAGCCCTCTGCGTAGGTCTATTTGAGACAATTGCATTGACAGTTTAACAGCAGAAATTTCACCCTGATATGACTCCCAGACACCCCTCTCCTATGGGCAAAAAATAGTCCAATTTCAGGTTTATTCTTTTCCATTGGCGTTCTCTTGACTTCAGCCCCTTTGAGTGCTTCTCTATTAACCAGTCCCCTGCTGCCGTACTGTTTGCACAGCTCCTCTTATGACCCTCTTGTGAGCCACAGTGCAGGAACTACACCCCACGGGCAGTGTCGTTGTCGTTTTTTGAACAGACTTTGGGCAAGCTTGCTACCCCCCCCACCCCGGCCTCCACCACCACATTGCCTGAGGACAGGTGCTGTGGTCTTCCTCCTGGCAGCTGAGGTTACAGCTGAGCTTCACTCTCTCCAACCCTTACCTCTTTCTTAACTAATTGCCTTTCAAGATGACTTTGCTCTTATCTTTCTGCAATTTCTGTTGCTGAAACACTGCATGGTTGACTACACTCTTTGATCTGTAACAGAAGGCACTGCTCATTTCTAACATATGGTGATATCACATCTCTTATTTTTGCACACCTCACCCACCAGTCTTGGTCCTTTGGGGAACCCTCATTCCTTTGACTCTTAGCATTTTGACGTTTCCTCTTGTCTGAGTGTGCTTGGGCTGCTATAAAAAACTACCATAACTCTGTGTGTGTGTGTGTGTGTGAGCGCACGTGCGTGCATGCATGCGCACGTGCTCAGTTGTGTCTGAGTCTTTGCAACCCCATAGACTGTAGCCTACCAGGCTCCTCTGTCCATGGGATCAAGAATACTGGAGTGGATTGCCATTTCCTCCTCCAGGGGATCTTGCCAATGCAGGGAGCGAACCGGCGTCTTCTGCATCTCCTGCATTGGCAGGCAGATTCTTTACCACCAAGCCACCAGGAAGCCATAGACTGGGTGGCTTCTAAACAACAGGAACTTGTTTTGCACAGTTCTGGAGGCTGGAAAGTCAAGATCAAGGAAACTTACCCTACTTACAACCCCCACAGAGCCTCACAGACAGGCTTGTCTTCCTTGGAGTCTGAAATATTCAGTGTCTGATGAGAGCCCGCTTCCTAGTTCATAGACTCACTGTGTCCTCACACGAAGGAAGGTGCAAGGGAGCCCTCTGAGGCCTATTGTATAAGGGCACCAATCCCATTCAGGATGAAATCACCTTCCAAAGGCCGCACCTCCAAATACCATCACTTAGAGGATTAGGTTTCAACACATGAATTTGAGAAGGACATATTCAATCTCTAGCACCTCCACAATCACTTTCTGGAGCTGTTATAAATATAACCGTTGCACTAAAATTGTCCTGGGATGCCAGTTTTCCAGTTAATGTTGCCAAGTCCCCATTTTATTTTCAGTGCTTGTCATGTCAAGTTTATCCTGCCTTTTCCTCTCCTTCAACCATTCTCTGTTCCCTTCAATTCCTCCATACAAGTTTTCCTTGTAAAGAATACCAGGGTGAAGCTAAAGCATAGCCTAAATGCATTGTTGTAGTGAGCTTGGTATTTTTATTTTAAACATATTTTTCCCCCATAAAGAAATCCAGAGGGAGTTGTTAAATCCACGCATCTCAAGCTTTAACATATGTAGGAATCATTTGGAGAGGAGTGTTAAAAGAAGTTTCTTTTTTTTTTTTTGACCACAGTGTGGGGCTTGTGGGATCTTACTTCCCCAACTAGGGGTTGAACCTGGGCCACCACAGTGAAAGCACTGAGTCCTAACCACTGGACAATCAGGAAATTCCCAAAAGGAAGTTATGATTCAGTAGATCCAGGGCGGGGTCTGAGAGTCTGCATTTCTAACAAGCACCCAAGTGATGGTGATGCTGCTGGGCCCTGTGCCATATTTGAGTAACGAAAGTCTTACATGTCCTTCCCAAGGGGTTCCCTTTGTGTATAGGACGGGGGCTAAAGATTCCTTGAAATGTACTAACCCTTATGATGTGGGTTATCATATAATCATTCTGTTCCATGGTTTTTCTGTCTTCCATTTTATAAACGTAGGGTAAGTTTCCAGGCAAGCGTCTAAGACATTTATGATTCTCTGAATAAAATCTGTCCTATGGGGAAGATGAGTGGCTACGGTGTGTATTCTTTCTTCTTCCTGTGTCCCCCAGGCTGGTACAACCGTCTGTACATCAACTTCACGTTGCGTCGCCACATCTTCTTCTTCTTGCTCCAAACCTACTTTCCCGCCACGCTGATGGTCATGCTGTCCTGGGTGTCCTTCTGGATTGATCGCAGAGCCGTGCCCGCCAGAGTCCCTTTAGGTAAGCAACATCTCAAGTGCACATTCCAGACATCTGAAAATACAAGGAATTCCTTCCAGATAAAACCCTTCTTTCCAAATGTGTCCTGAATCCCTGTGGGCATTATAACTCAGAAAAACATCAAGCTATTCATTCACAGGTATAATGCCCCTATTAAGAATCTGTGTAGCGAAGCTGTTTCTAGGTCCCCCTGGGAGTCCACACAAACAGTTCATCTTCAATCTTATTAGAGCTGAGTTCTGGAGTGGGTTGTCCTGGTCTGCAGTGCTTTCTCTGCTTACCTGGATAAGAAAGTCACATTCTGTAACAGGGCTTTTCAAAAGGTGGCCCAAGGGATCTTTGTGACAGATTCTCTGGGAGAAATTGTTTAAAAGGAAGAATCCTGGGGCCTATCTACATGTACAGGATCAGAATCTCTGAGAGAGTTCCAGGAATTTACATTTTGAACAAGCTCCCCCAGTAACCCTTTTTTTTTTTTTTGATGTGGATCATTTTTAAAGTCTTTATTTAATTTGTTATAACACTGCTTCTGTTTTATGTTTTGGTTTTTTGGCTGAGAGGCATGTGGGATCTTAGTTTCCTGACCAGAACTCGAACCTGCACCCCTGCATTGGAAGGTGAAATCTCAACCACTGGACTTCCAGAGAAGTCCCTCCCCTAGTAATTCTTATACATACTCAAGTCTGAGAATCCCTACTGTACTATCAATAGCTGTTTGCCATCCACTCTCTTCCCTGATTTAAATATTGCACCCACTCCACATGTACCACCATGGCTCAGAGATCCAGGGGCTTCAAGAGAGGGGATGACACATCAGGTTTTAGTGAAACTGGATTGGTGCTGGCCCTTAAGATGACTCCAATTCGCTGTGATTTGGTGTTTGCCAAGCAAATGTTCTGAGCTTAATTTGAAATCTCAGGGACATTCCCACTGACAGATGCCCTGGCCTTTAATGGTTGTTCTGTAGCTTGAACAGTTACTGTGCTGAATAAATAAACATTCTAGTTTCAGGAATCTGTCTCCCATAAATGAGGTTAGCATCATCCTTGGTAAAATTGACAGAGTCCTCAAGTCAACATTGCAGAATGGGCAGCCAGGTCCAGGACCCAGACAGGCCCTGACAGCTGATAACACAGTCTGAGGACTACAGGATTCTACACCAGCAACAAGGCACAAAGATTAAAATGTAACTTGTGTACTTTTCCCCTCTCTTTTGGAGAAGGAGTTCCAAGAAACATACATACCTGCTCGTATATACAATCTTCTTCTTATTTCTTTGTAAATATTTATTTTATAAATAAAGTTAATTTATTTTTTGACTATTCTGCAAGGCTTGCAAAATCTCAATTTCCCAACCAGGGATTGAATCCTAACCACTAGACCACCAGGGAACTCCCCTGCAATCTTTGTTTTAAACAACCGAATGGAAAGAATTGTCTTACTGCTAACCTGTCAGGGGCTCTCTGCAGAAAAACAAAGTGATAAAGGTGCCATGATGAAGACACAAGGAGGAGGAATTCCCTGGCAGTCCTGTGCTTAAGACACCATACTTTCACTGCATTAAGACTCCATGCTTTCATTGCAGGGCACACGGGTTCAATCCTTAGTCTGGGAACTAAGATATGCCACTGGGCAGGGCCAAAAAAAAAAGAAAAGATTCAGGGATACAGTTGGGAGCAGAGGAATAGGATAAACTTCATGAAAGCTAAAACTGGAAAGGTGAGCAGCTGGAGGGGCAGGGAGGCAGACGTTCTAGGCCAGAGGAGCAGCTGGGAGAAAGAAGAGAGGCACGAAGCCATCCAATGAGTTTGGTGAAAGACAAACCCCTGTTCCTTTCTCTCTGTGTCTGCAGGGATCACCACGGTGCTGACCATGTCCACCATCATCACGGGCGTGAATGCCTCCATGCCCCGCGTGTCCTACATCAAGGCCGTGGACATCTACCTCTGGGTCAGCTTCGTGTTCGTGTTCCTCTCGGTGCTGGAGTACGCGGCCGTCAACTACCTGACCACCGTGCAGGAGCGGAAGGAGCGGAAGCCGCAGGAGAAGGTGACTTTACCATGAGCAGGAGTGTCTGCAAGGGTAGGATCTGGTCTAGCAATGGACCTTGGGCAGATCCGACCTCCTCTGTAAAATGGGATAATGGCACTCCCATCTCCACTTATTACGCCAGTTGGCTGTGACAGCAAACAAAAGAATAAGTTAAACTGGTGTGAAATTTACTCTGAGCTACCTATTTTACTCATTCAAACATTTATTTAGCACCTACCATAAACTAGGTTCCTGGAAATGGCAACCCTCTCTAGTATTCTTGCCTGGAAAATTCCATGGACAGAGGAGCCTGGGTGGGCTGCTGTCCATGGGATCTCAAAGAGTCAGGCAGGACTGAATGGCTGAGCACCCACACATAGACCAGGAACTGCTAAGTCAAGTTAACTAAGGCGAGATCTTTTCAATCTTGGTGGTGTTCCTAGTTCAGTGATAAAAGTAAATGGCAATTCAACATGGTGGGACAAATGGTTTATGAACATAGAGGAATTATAAAAGAAGCTTCCAGAAATGTCTCTTTCCAAGACAATTTTTTTAATAGTTGCATAATAAAGAATGTCTTGGATGTATTATAACATGATTTATTCTCCTATTGATGGGTAGTGTTTTTTTTTTCCATTTTTTGCCAGTATAATAAATGCTGCAATAAACATATGCATGTATTATACACAGACAGATGGATAGATATGTCTGGCTCTTGAAAGCTTATATATATATATATATGTAAGCTTCCAGGGAAGCACATCCTCCATTCTAGGAAAATTTCCTTCATACGTGAGCTCATACAACTCCCATCATTTCCCAGATCATCTTCCCTCCCACCTGGTTTCCCCTTCATTCTGTCTGCAGTTCAATGATTATCTCCTCCAGAAAACTCGGGCTCTGTAGAGGAAACTATCCCCACAATGCCACACCTTTCAAATTCCCACCCCATCTCTCTCTCTTTCTCTCTCTCCCCCTCTCTCTCACACACACATACACACACAAACACACACAATAACTGCAAGCAATTCTATCAGGGGTCGTATCAGAGAGAACATGGCGATTATCTGATCATGAACCTTCTTGTGGGCCTCCGATATGACTTGGTGTTTCCTAACAGTTGATGGGTTACTTGCTCTTTCATTGATAAAATGTTTACAGTGCCACCATCATTATTCCCCCAACCCCTTAAAAGAAAGGACTTCCCTGTAGCTCAAATGATAAAGAACCTGCCTGCAATGCAGGAGACTAGGGTTTGATCCCTGGGTCAGAAAGATCCTCTGGAGAAGGGAATGGCAATCCACTCCAGTATTCTTGCCTGGAGAATCCCATGGACAGAGGGGCCTGGTGGGCTACAGTCCAGGGGGTCGCAAAGAGTCGGACGCGACTGAGCAACTAACAGGCACACCTTGAAAGAAAGTAGAAAAAGGCAATCCCCTCCTCTGTGCAACTTCATTGGCTGAGCTCGCATTCCAGCGTGCGTTTGCTGTGTCCGCAGCTTCCCTGCACCTGCGGGTTGCCTCAGCCGCGCGCGGTCCTCCTGGACGGCAGCTACAGTGACGGGGAGGTGAACGACCTGGGCAGCTACACCCCCGAGAACGGAGACAAGCCCGACAGGATGATGGTGCAGCTGACGCTGGCCTCGGAGAGGAGCTCCCCGCGGAGGAAAAGCCAGAGGAGCAGCTACGTGAGCATGAGGATTGACACCCACGCCATCGATAAATACTCAAGGATCATTTTTCCAGCTGCATACATCTTATTCAATTTAATATACTGGTCGATTTTCTCATAAATGCCTGTAATTCTATACATTTCACATTCTTCTGTATGTACTACAGAAATAATTGAATGATGAGACATAATTTAAGGTTATGATGAAAAGAAAGTTCCCAGAACCCACCCTTCTCCAGCTTTCCAAAACTACACTGACAAGGCACTTACTGGTTTAATTTACACTTATTAACCGCTTATTGTATACACAGCATTATACTCGGTCCTGTGGGTATAGAGACACCCGTAGCAACTGATGATAGTTGTTACTGGGATCTCTTAGAAAAGCACACTGCTGGTGGGGTAGGTACACTGTACTTCAACCTCTTTTAGATTCTAGATACTTATTCATATGAACCATATCCTTTATGTGAGTGTGACTCTATTCTCTGGACCAGGTGGATCTGGGAAGCACCTAAAGTTCTTTTGCTGTTGTTTAGTTGCTAAGTTGTGTCCGACTCTTTGCGACCCCATGGACTGTGTAGCCCAGCAGGCTCCTCTGTCCATGGGATTTCCCAGGCAAGAATACTGGAGAGAGTTGCTGTTTCCTTCTCCAGGGGATCTTCCTGACCCAGGGATCAAACCCACATCTCCTGTATTGGCAGGCGGATTCTTTACCGCTGAGGCACTCATTTACATGCACCTAAATCCCCACTTTGACCAAAACTTATGCTTCAGTCTGTAGCTTCTTACCTATTTTATATGCATCTCTTCGCGTTGGTTTCATTACAAGGCAATAATAATATTCCTACTTTATTTACATCTTGTAGTTCCTAAGGTTTCACCTCTTCACAAGTAAAGCTCTTTAGATGGGTACAATGGTTTCTGATTTTGGTAGGTATTTCCCTGGTAGGGAAACTTTGAAGAAGAGAGTATTTGCAGGCATTTTGTCTGTTTTGTCATAGGGGTAACTAGCCTAGAAAATTTGTGTGTGAGTGTTCCCTGTTTAATAATCACTGCTTCATGAATCTCCATCTTGCAGCATGTCCAAGTTCAAAGTGAAGTTAGTAATGTGATATCTTCACTGATGAACCTGGGATTAGACTGACTTTTTTCTGTATAACCATGGCAAGGAAATGCATAATTTGGGACTAACTATAACTTATTAGAGAGAAGGCAATGGCACCCCACTCCAGTACTCTTGCCTGGAAAATCCCATGGACAGAGGACCCTGGTAGGCTGCAGTCCATGGGGTCTCTAAGAGTCGGACACGACTGAGCGACTTCACTTTCGCCTTTCACTTTCATGCATTGGAGAAGGAAATGGCAACCCACTCCAGTGTTCTTGCCTGGAGAATCCCATGGACAGAGGAGCCTGGTGGGTGGCCGTCTATGGGGTCGCACAGAGTCGGACACAACTGAAGCGACTTAGCAGCAGCAGCAGCATAACTTGTTAGAATGAGAAATACATGGTTACTGAATGTAAAAGAGAATGCCAAAATGAAAAAGAAATGGTTACACATCACTGGACATCTCCATTTATACTCAGTGAATACCAGCATCTTCTGTGAACCAGCAAACAATGGCCACTGATGTCAGGGCAGGGGATAAAGGAGAGGGTTCTAATTTGATGTATTATTTAAACAGCATATAGCTATTCATATTACATATCCACAGGATCAACTCCCATCAAATTTATACATAAAGCATTTGTTTGAAATTCAAATAAACTCTATACCCTATTATGTCCTTTTTACTCCAGAGCTAATTTGACTGATTCCGATACTAAATAATATCATGTTATTTCTTCATGAGGGCTATACTTTGGTCTTTAAAAAAAAAAAGCAAACTTTCAGAAAGTCTAATTATAGGGCACTCTCCCATTTTCTTAAAATATAAAAAAGTTTTTTTTAAATAGCAAACTCTAGTAGAAAAATGTAAAGGACTATAGATGAAATAGTTAAATGTCAACTTTTAATACTAAAAATATTTTTAGAACATTACCTTTTTCATGCTTATTTTATGAAATAATTCCAATCAAATTTCACAGACACCTTTGCCACTTGCTTCTTCCTCGGAGCAGGACACTTTGAACCATCTGGGCAGGTTTCCAGGACACATAATCTGAACTTCCATCCACACCGTTTGGGGGGCTCTGCCATTTGAACCAGCATGTAGGATGCTGTATTGTATTAGTCTGCTCAGGCTGCCAGAGTGGAGTACCATTAACGGGGCAGCTTAAATAATAGATATTTATTTTCTTTCAGTTCTGGAGGCTGGAAGTCCAAGGTCAAGGGGTTGGCAGGTTTGTGTTCTCCTGAAATCTGTCTCCTTGGCTGACAGATGGCCACCTACTTGCTGTGTCTTCACATGGCCTCTTTCTCTGAGTACATGCATCCTTGGTGTCTCCTTTTAGAGGACACAGTCATATTGGATTACAGCCCTGCCCTTGCAATCTCATTTAACCTTAATCATCTCTTTCAAGGCCCTATCTTCAAAGAAGTCACATTGGGGGGTGAGAGCTTCAAAATACAAAGTTTGGGAAGACACGATTCAGCTTCATAACAGTATATCTAGTGCATCTGAGTGCAGGAGGAGACGGGGGTGTCAGGATGAGAGAGTTGGATGGCATCACTGACTCAATGGACATGAGTTTGAGCAAACTCCAGGAGATAGTGAAGCCTGGAGTGCTGCAGTCCATAGGGTCACAAAGAGTCGGACACAACTGAGCAGCTGAACGACAACAACAGTGCATATTATAAGTATTTACTCTTGATCTTTACGACATAATCACACACAGTATTGTTTTTTAGAGTGATCTTTAAAAGGCTTGTTTACATTGATATCTATACTAGTGGTATGAAGAATAAGTTATTGAATTCACGTTCAGTGTCTTTGCTACCTTTTCTAGCAATTCTAAGGTGACCTCTGCAAGCATCTAACAGCATTGATTGAGGTGACAGTACTTTGCTCTCAAAACTATGTCACTGAGACAGAACTCTGTAATTTGACTTCATAAAAACCCAAATACAAAGCAACTCTCTTTTCTGATAATTTTGGAGAAAACCACCCTTTATATGTGGACATCTATAGTATTTAATAAACTTGCTGTCTTGACTGAAGAGTAGAGAGATTTGGTTAATAATATTGTCTAGTTAACAGGCAGGTATGAGGACTTCCCCACCAGTCCAGTGGTTAAGACTGCGTTTCACTGCAGGGGCAAGGATTCATCCCTGGTTGAGGGGATTAAGATCCTGCATGCCATGCAGTGCAGCTAAAAAAAAAAAAGGCAGATATCATATGAATACTCAACAAATAAACAAATTGTCACTCACAATACATAAACATTAATATGAGGAAAAAAATTTTAATAGTCATACTTTTCTATTTATTCATTTTTAATAGTGGCACTTTTGTATTTATTCATTCATTCAGCAAGTAATTCTAAGCACCTAGTATGTAGCATGCAATGTTCAAGAGCAGTGCTTCTCAAACCGTCTGTGGTGAAGGACCAGTTGGTTTAATTATTTTATATTGCCAATTCACTAGAGAACTTCACAAACCTAAGTCTGAGCCTGCATTCCACCCTGTAGGAATGTGGACTTGTGGGTTTGAGCATGGAGCCAAAAACTGTGTGTGAATGTAAGTCATAATGATCACAATAAAGCATGCAGAGAAAGAACATTTCATTCTGATTGTTATTAAAATATTGTGTTACAACTGAATGTCTTTGTATGGGAAATTCCAGTATCTGCAGTAATAATAAAGCACATTATCCAACAAACACATTAATAATGTTAGAATAAAACCGTTTAGTTCACTTAAGTATTATCACCACTCTCAAAATAATTGGATGTTTTAACTTTTCAATTTCATATTGTTTAATTTTTATCTATATAAAAATAATTTTTATCTCTATGTAATTGGGACAAATACTTGTAATTCCCAGAAGAGCACTGACATTACCTAGGAACATGTTAGGAAAGCAGAACATCAAGCCTCACCCCACACCCAATTAGAATCTATGTTAACAAGTTCCCCAGGTGATTCTTACATACATTCAAGTGAGCAAAGCACTGAACCAGGTTTGTGTAACCATATACCTTTACAAAAAGTTATGTGAGAGCTGCATTTATACATGAAACAACTCAGTATTGCATGCTTACTCTATGTGGGAGGAATATTTCCTTTCTTTCTACCTTTTTTGTTTTGGAGGGGATAGTAATTTGTAAAGTTATAAAAAGCAGAAAAAAAAATCATTCATAATCCTATTAGCCCTGGGCAACTAGTATTACTGCTCATCTTTTTTTCTACATAGTTTTGTTTAGTTGCCACCATATTTTATACACAAATTGATACAGGTTCTTTTCCATGACACAGTATGACCATTTTCCTACTAAAAACTACCTATATTTTGCAGCCATTAAAATCATTCCATACTATGAGTGTACATGGCAATCTTTTCCTTAACACTGGATAAAAAAATAATACTGTGATGAATACTCTTAGGGAAATATTGTCACACTCTAGACTTAATTTCCTCATATTAACAATGAATGTATAGAATGGATGCTGATTTGAGATCAGTATTCTTCTTATATTGAGTAAATAGTGTGTAGTGTAATTCCAAGTTCTTAGCTTTTTAAAACTTTAAAAATCACAAATGGAATTAAACTATACTGTGTTAATGTTAGTCACTCAGTTATGTCCGACTCTTTGTGACTCTGTGTGACACCATAGCCTGCCAGGGTCCTCTGTCCATGAAATTCTCCAGGCAAGAATACTGGAGTAGGGGTAGCCATTCCCCTCTCCTGGGGATCTTCCCAATTTGGGGATCAAACCCAGGTCTCTTGTATTGCAGGCAGATTCTTTACCATCTGAGCCAACCAGGGAAGCTCAAAACTATACCTTAGTGGTATCTGATTCAATGGAACAGTAACCCACTCAAACTAGCTTAAGAACACAGGAATCACAAAGACATGAAGTAAATAAATGGCTGTGCCTGATGAGTACTGTAACGATTTCAGACAGCTTCTCTTTCTAGGCAGTTACCTTTCCTTTTTTTCAGTGTGATTTGCTTTATTCTCTACAAAGTGTCCTTCTCTGCTCACACATGACATTCACCTCCAGATTCATTGACCTTAAAATCCCAGAGGTCATCATCCTCTAAGTGACCTCACTTCAACTCTTAATTCCCAGGAGAGCTAATTGAAGTGTCTTTCCACCCTTATCAAAATTCCATTTCAGTTTGTACAGGCCTTCTATTGAGCTAAAAGAGGGTGAGCTGGCCCTTCAGGAGATGTGAAAGGAATTAGAAACAAGAGCCAGAATAAGCTTTTTCCTACTCAGCCTACCCTGAACTCAATAATAGCTGTTTGCAAATGAGGCCAGAACAAGGACACTTCACAGTGTTAAAAACAAACAACCCACCCCCGCAAATAACCAAAACATCAGAAACTGGTTCAACATGAAGAACATGCTTCTGTACAGGCAGAAAAATGTATTTCTTTGGCAGTGGGAATGGATAAATCAAGGCCATATATTAATAGGTAATAAATACAGTTATGACATATTGGGGTGAGAACAGAAAACAAGTTTGTTCTTATCATCTTAGAATAAGAAATCTATGCTTTGTGAGTTAATTTCTAAAGTTTTGTAATTATTTCCCCTTGATTTTCTAAATTCTTTTGTTCCAACCTTGGATCAATGAAACAAGTAATACTTAGGCCAGAACTAAAAAAAATGGCAGAGGGTAGGTGGGCTAATAGCAACATTAGAAGCTGGGAAACACGGGCTAAAATCTGATTGGAGAGAGACTCCTAGAGATAAGGGGCTTCCCAGGTGGACCCAGTGGTAGAGAACCTGCCTGCCACTGCAGGAAATGTAAGAGATGTGGGTTCAATCCCCAGGTTGGAAAGATCCCCTGGAGGAGGGCACGGGAACCCACTCCAGTATTCTTGCCTGGGAAATCCCATGGACAGAGGAGCATGGTGGGCTATGGTCCATAGGATCGCAGAGTTGGACATGACTGAGCACCATCATAAAACATCTGGAACAGCTTTCTGGCCGGGATTTTCTATTATAAGCTCTTCTTACATACATATATATATATATATTTTTTTACAAAAGAGCTTGTCTTAAAAACACACAACCCACCTGAGTGGGTTTTGTGACTTTGGATGGATGGGCAGAAGCTAAAAGCTTTCTAAGACAATGGGAGGTATACCAAACAGTTGCTGTGGGTAACTGCTCCATCTTTGAGGAAACATTAGGCTGAACAATAACTGAGCAGCCCCTCACCACTTTCAGAGATTAATGGACAACAGCTTCAAGTTTTGCTTAGATTTCAACTGCACCTAAGTCTACTTCTTCACAAGTGGCCTCTTACTCCTCTATCAAGCTAAAAGCATACTTGAATTCTTAATAGTCCAGGGGTACTTAGATTTGCATCAAACTCTCTTAAGCTTCTCATACACAACACATGATCCTCCTATGAGGAATGAATCAGGTCTGATGACAAGGCTTGAAGTGATGGTTAATCCTGAATCCATATCATTCACAGGCAGTAACAATGCCTGGATCTAGGTTTGGTTATTCTTTAAATAAATTAAGCTCAAGTGGGAAAACAAGAAGTTTCTGAACTGCTTTCCATTCTCTCAGGTCAAACAAAAAGGTGTCAGGCATTAGCAACACAACTAATAGATAAAGGTTCAAATTCTCTCAAAGGCAATTTCCTGTTTACTCAGTGGGGCAATGTCTACTTAGTCTTTTGAGCTAAACAAGAATTTTGTCTACTGAAGACTTTGATTTGGTATTCTTTTCTCTTTTGAATTTCTGACGTTTATTTTTTAAAGCAACTGGATGCTGTGATCCACTATACTAATCAAAGCTCATTTTACTAATTGGAAAAAAAAGAACAGATTTGGACTCTATTTTGAAAGGCAGTTCAAACCAAAAAAAACACGAACACTTGTAATTTTTTTCATTTGAGGCACTTATTCTCTAGCCATTGGTAAGAATCCAAAAACCTGCTCTGTTGCATTTAAGTTATTACATGGTATGACTTTGTACTGAAGTTGAAAATAATTTTTTAAGAAAATTCAATACTGTAATTATGTACCTACGTCTCATCATGTAAAACTTGTCCTGGCATTTCTCAGCATCTGAGACCAGTAAAACACTCATTTTTAAACAAAAATAATTGTTCTTTTTAAATTCTCATATAAATAACATGACATTTATAGTATAAAAGCAAATCAACATCTGTAATACTGAATAAGAGACTAAAATACATACAGCAGAAACCAACACAACATTGTAAAGAAATTATTCTCCCCCAAAAATAAATTTTTAAAAAAGATTATGTCACAGTGTATTTGGGTAATTGTGCTTTATATTCCTATATTTTCAAAACTCCCTATATAGGTTGAAAAAAACCACAAGTGCTACTTGATAAATACATTTATTAACATTATAGATTTTTTCATACATACTTTAATATGTGTATGCATTAAAATATTTTAAAAATGACTATGATCTGATGATAGCAGAGACTGATTTTACTTGAAAATATTAACTTCATACATATCAAGCACACCATCCTTAACTATATAATTTGTTTGCAAAAGGCTTGCTGAAGTATAAACAAAAATAAAGAAGTAGTTTTTCATACCTTACACATTTATAAAGAGTTGCTAGCTAGCAGGAAGACAATTGACTTATTTTACAATGAAAATTTACTTTGATCTTTTGAAGGCTAGTACTATGTAGGACATTTTCCAGAAGACCAGAGATGCTTCAGATAAAAAGTAAGAAATGTATAAAATACAACTATCTGAAAGATTTTCTAAAAAGAACATATTATAAAATTAGACAATCATTCTTTAAGAAGACTTCTCATCAATTTCTCCTATTCAAACAGACTGAGATGACTCAGGTATTTTAAAATATTTTAGAAACACTTCCTCAAAAATTGCCAAGACAGCAGCCTTCAGGTGTTCCCTCAAACCCAGTGTTGCTTAAATGAAGCAAATCTTATGAGAACTTACCACCAACCACAAGTTTTTGGGAGCATGGACTATATCTTACTCTTTACCTTACCGCCAGTGCTTAGAAGTAGGCCCTCCTCAACAAATGTTCACCGAACTCAACTGTTGAAAAGATCACTACAACTTACTAGTAAATAAACAGTCCTTTGGAGGATTGTGGGAAACCAAAACACTTCCAGTTTATACAAGTATTCATGAACATGTGAAAATGTTCTAGTTTAACCTAAATGTCCCAGCCCTTATAAGTGCTACAGGAAAAAGCAATTAAAAGGGAAAAATTCCTTAATAATTCATAAAATATGAGTAGTTTTTAAAACTAATAGAACCTGAGAATTTTAAGAGGCAAGCTAAATATTAGCTACACTCAATCATTATATAGTATATGGCAACTTAGTAGTGAGTAGTACCACATGATTGTTTTATACAGGTCCCATATCCAGTCAGGCCTGCTTTTAAAATTAAGTCACAAAAGAAAAAACATGTTCAATCTGTTATTAAATTTAAACCATTAATCTGGAGTATACATTTTAGGTCTATTAATTAAACAAAAATAGCAAAAAGTTGGTATTTGAGGAAAATGCTTTCAGTTTAGTCTGTGAACAGTGCAAGTTTAAAAAAAAGCATGTAATAAAACCATTTTCCATAAAAAACAAGATACTCAAGCAGGTCCACCTATGTCTCTAGTTTAGGTCAGAAGTTAATTCAATATTTTAAAAGTCAAATTATTTTAAACTTTATACTAACTTAGCTTGGCCTGTTTTTTCTTTCAAATGAGTCAGGTTTTAGTGTACTTAAAGGAAATTAAGCATACTGAAAAGACAACGGCCTCAAAGAACACATAATCGAGCGGAGGAATAACATACAATCACTGAAACTAAGAGATGTCAAGTGTCATTATTCAAACTAATTCTGGGAGAAAAAGTTAGTTGCTGCTCCCTTTCTCAAAAACAAGACACAAAATTATATTTTGAAAAAGTCTTATTCATGTGTCAACCTCCTAAAAATACTCATCATTTACATGTATAGAGTACATGTATATACATATATATAACCCTTTTTATCTAGAAGTGACACTGTTCTCCTGTAATTGAGTGGTTCCCCATTTATCCTCCAAATCATCTTTGGAGATTTAATCTAAAATGTGAGGCCCAATCAACACAATGATAATTTAAGCTAAGTATAAACATTTATGAAAATTTAGCACATTACAAACATGCCATTGAAGTATGAGAATAAAGAAAGACCTTAGTTCCAAAATGAAAAACTACTGTTACAAAGAAGTGGGTTTCCCTGGTGACTGAAACGGTAAAGAATCCTCCTGCAATGCAGGAGACCTGGGTTTGATCCCTGGGTTTGGAAGATCCCCTGAAGAAGGGAATGCAACCCACTCCAGTATTCTTGCCTGGAAAATCCCATGGACAGAGAAGCCTGGTGGGCTACAGTCCATGTGTCGCAAAGAGTCTGTCACAACTGAGCAACTAATACTTTCACAAAGGAAGTAGTCTCCCAAATTCTAATTGCAGAGTGAAGATTAGCTACAGTTGTTCCTCTGGATGGGAGATTTTGACTCAGCATTTATTTACACGCTTTAATGTAATATGGCTCAGTTAACTCACTTCATTAGTAAATAAAAATGAAGAGGGGATTTTAAAAGTCTGAATTATAAAGAATAAAATCTGAATTATACTAAATAACTTCAAGGTGAGATCTAAGGGGAAATGGAATTCTCCAGGCAAGAATACTGGAGTGCGTGGCCATTCCCTTCTCCAGGGCGTCTTCCGGACCCAGGGATCTACTCTAATTTTAAAAAATCAGACAAAGAATGTCATGGAGGATCAAGTTCTAAAAGCTGATACAAAGAGTAAGAAGAGTGGCTTGCACAGGGGACAGCCTTAAGGCTGGATACTAAAAGAAAGCAAACTTCGAAAGAGCCAGAACGCCCAGTAAGGACAAACCACTGATGCATTATGGGCACTGCTGTCTAAATCCCTTTCTCAGTGTTTTCAATTCAGAGGTTTGAAGTTTTCTTCTAGGAGAAGATCTGATTATATGATGTAAGTCAAAAAGAACCAGTTTTTATGTTATACAGGATGGACTGGCAAACTTTATCTTACAAAGGGGCAGACAGTAAATATTTTAGGTGTTGCAGGTCACACAATTTGCTCTCTGATGCTGTTTCTTCCTGCGCCCGTTCAAAAAGAACAGCTCATTTTCAGCATGCTAGCCATAAACAATCAGGCTGCTTGCCAAATCAGGCCAGTCTGCAGACGGCAGATACAGAAGGAAAGCAATTCTCAAATACTAACTCTCCTCTCAAATTCCCCTCTCTTTCAACTTTAAATAACTTCAGATAGAAGAGGAAATAGAGGTTTAAAAGACTATAAGGATAAGGGATCAAATCTAACTTTCCAAATGAGAAGCCGAAGTCTCAGAGCATACAAGTTGACTTGCTTACAGCTGAGACCAAATGCTCACTTTGCTTTCTTTCCCCCTTCCATTTTTGGAATGCTTATGGCTCAAATTTGAGGACTCCCTTTAAAATAAAGACTCCTGGACCTTTACTATATTCACAGCTTAATATATTTGTGTTACTGGATACTTTTCACATTCTTTTATCGTGATAAAGAACGTCACACCAGGAAAAAATAATGTAATACTTTTTAGTTTATACTGGGCTAGCATGGGGCTTAAGGAGGCTTAGAATTCTGTCCCCTAAATTTAATAAACTACCAAGTTTACTCAGGCTGGACAGGCTAGCTTCTGAGGAGAAGCCATTCAGGGCTGCTAGGTAGAGGGGACCAGTTCCATGACATTAACATTCAAGATAAGCAGACATCACTCCTCTCACCATATTCCTCTAGGACACGTGGGGCCAACAAGCAAAAACCTTACAGAAGAGTCTAATCCTATCCATCTACCATTTTCCCTATGACAATAATATGGAATGAGAAATAGCACTTCAATGCCACTTCTCAGAGTAAGTTATATACAAAATGAACATTTTCATTTTCTTTCAAATGGTAATTTAAGCTCATTCTTTGTACCTGAGTTTCTAGTTGTTTCCCACAGCATTTCTGATTAAAAGCCTACTTTTATTATCAATGAAAAGAGTCTCTAGACCAAAACAGATACAGTCAGATATTCCAAATGAATCTTCCCTAAATTTAGAACAGGAATTTTTAAACAATTTTATAGAACAGTGTTACCAACCAATACCAAAAATATCTTTCATGTGCCCATTATGAATATAAGGCCTGAAATCTCTTGGATCTTTTAAAATACACTCACATACCATATGGCTTTATAAAATATTATCACCGATCAACCATGTGTCATCCAGGTTGTTTACGAAATGCCAGCTCTGAAAGGTCACAATTTCATCAGACACAGATTTGTGAAATTTTCATTCTAGATATGAGGTAACACGTTTTTTCCACGTCATGTCCTCACTTTTCAGGTAAGAGAAATTTGACTCCTTTATGACTGAAAAACAAGCCATGCCCTCCTCGCTCATTAAAAAAGATTACAGGATAAAAATCATCACTTCTTCTGAATGATCTGTAAGTAGCTCCTAAACCCTCCTTTTATTCTACTGTATTTAAAACTCTTCTTCTTGAAGTTTCAATTTGAAGTCCTCTCTGATTCTTTCCAGCAACTCGGGTTTAAAAATAACATCCAGTGCAGTCATTGCCAGAGCTTTGGCTGTTCTCAAAGTGTAGAACTGAGCTTCTTGTGATCCTAAATGGGAGAGAAGTTAAATAAAGGTAATTTCATATGTATTACAACTAATTTATTCATTTTCAGGTTAGCTCTCAATATCTAAATTGCCTCTCCAACTGACCACCACAATATAGTATTTCCTGAGGTGTTCGGTAAAGAAGTGATAATGGGCTAAACTAAGCAGTTAGAAAGGCAGCTACTACTACAAAAAGAGCACATGTCAAAACATCAACACTTACCTGCAGCTTCAGTATATTGTTCTGTATGATTCAAGGCATTAGACCCAATGTAAAAATATGGATGAATCCCGGGAACCACAAAAGAAACATTTCCAAAATCGGTAGATCCTTGGAAAGGTAAGACGAATCATGAATTTTTAACTGCTAGTCCAATGGAGCACATGTACCTTAATCTCTATACACCTGACATGATTTACAACTCCTTCCCTTCCAGAAATTCTCTACCCTTTTGGTTTCCATGACTCCACTCTCTACTGACTGTCTGGCTTTCTCTATGACTCCCTCTCTAGTCACTTCTGTCTCCTGTTTCCTGAGCACTGGTGATCCCTAGGGCTCCATCTCTGGGTTACTCCTTCCTCTGTGTCCTCAGGCAACCTCCTCAACATTGAAACCTATGTCTTCAATCACCTCTCATGTGTTGACAACCCCTAAGTCTCGACCGAGACAACTTTTGGAATAGGCTACTGGACAGCTTTCCTTAGAAGTCCTGTGAACACCTCAAATTTAACAAATGAATAATTTATACCAACCCACCCTGCTTCAGCCTGCTCTTCCCCTTGAACCCTTATCTCGTTGAATGACATCAACACCCTGTTTTTATCTCCAAGTACCCCTGAGTCTATGTCATCAACATCTACTGTATTTTAGGAGATACATTTCTAACATGTAAACATATTAGCAATAATGCTCTTAAAAGGAAAAAAAATCTAAAATAACCTGATATACTTACGAGTGTTTAAATTCTAATAGTTGTTTGTTATTTCTCAGAAACTGACAATGTCCCCATGTAACCAAGTCCTTAGTAACCTGCTTACTGATAACTGAGAATGAATTAAAATTCGATTTCCCCTTTAAGTAGCTTACTTAAAAATTAGAACTAAGCAAATTTAAACACTAGAAACACTTAGAATATAAAGCCAAGAGTAGGCTGGCTTTCTCTAAAAGTGAATCTGTTCACATGACATTCTACATTCACTGAAGAGTTCTTTAATGTCTTTCTCCTAACCATTAAGTTTGTAAAAAAGTGTCATTAAAAAGCATAAGCAATACTTCCCCCAACGTCCACAACTGTTAAGCAAAACCATTTAACCTTGGATAGTACTTCCCTTCCTCAAACAGCATATGTTTGAAAGAACTTAATTACCTGAAGGGCCACTGAACATAGCATCTTCTGAAATGAAGTCTATTCCTAGCTTTTTTCCATTTTCAACATAAGCTTTCCACAGACTCTTATTGGGAAGAACATTGTAATAATCATGTGCTCCACTGTTAATTTCCACCTGATAAAAATTATAACACAAATTTAAAATTAAGAAACTTGAATTCACGATCTAATTTTCAAACCAGCACCGGTTCTCTAACAGAAAGAGGTTTTAAAAGGAGGAACCTCCCTTTCAGGATATAAACTCTCTCAAACCTTTACTTTAAAAAAAAATACATTTTTCTATAATGAGAGTTCCTAGGACCCTATCTCCTTTATGCTATATATGCACCAAAGCACACTAGGTCCCCTAGCTCTACCAACCAATAAGTCTCAATTTCAGTTACCTAAACCAGGAGTGGGGGCAGCCAGGAATCTCCACTTTAACCAGCAGCCCCAAGTAATTCTGATGCAGGTGGTCCCAAAGCCACATAAGAAACACTGCTCTAGGCTATAGCCCCTAAAAGACAAATCAAGATTTACTAATTTTCAGTATACAAACTGACACTGATACCACTACCTGGTCTGAAAGGTATAAAGTACTTTAAGAGAAAGACAGAAGATCCACAGTGTGGAGGGGTGGACTATGGTCCTCATTTATTAATTTCAGTGCATTAAGATACAGAAGCAGTTTACATGTATCCAGTTAAGAGGATTTACAGATTTAGATTTGATTAAATAAAAAACGGGCAATATTCCCACAAACTAAAAATAATTCCAATAACATTAGCAAAAACCAATTATAAAATGGCAGAGATAATAATTATTCTACTCTTAGCAACATCTAAGTTAGAAACAATGAAAATCTAAACATACTAAGTCGCACAGTTGTGTCTGACTCTTTGCGACTCCAAGGAATTCTCCAGGCCAGAATACTGGAGGGGGTAGCTGTTCCCTTCTCCAGGGGATCTTTCCAACCCAGGGATTGAACCCAGGTCTCCCCCATTGCAGGCGGATTCTTTATGAGCTGAGCTACCAGGGAAGCCCAACAGATACTATAAGTCAGCCAAAACATAAAAATTATTAAAAGACTATTTAAATATAAGAGGAGATAAGCAATCTATCTGATAAGATATTTAAAGTAATAATCATAAAGATGCTCAAAGAACTCAGGAGAAGGATGGATGAATAGAATGAGAAGTTTTAAACAAAGAGTTGGAAAATATAAAAAAGAACTACACAGAGCTAAAGAATACAGTAACTGAAATAAGAAATACACTAGAAATCAATAGTAGATTAAATGATACAGAATAACGGATGAGAAAAATGGAAGACAAAGTAGTGATAATCACTCAAGCTGAAAAGGAAAATGAAAAATGAATTTTTAAAAATGAAGACAGTTTAAGAGCCCTTTGGGACAACATCAAGAGTATTAACATTTGTATTATAGGGATCCCAAAAGGAGAAGAGAGAGAGAAA
The DNA here is from genome assembly GCF_054371585.1 of Giraffa tippelskirchi. NCBI lineage: Eukaryota > Metazoa > Chordata > Mammalia > Artiodactyla > Giraffidae > Giraffa > Giraffa tippelskirchi. The sequence goes on from NC_137283.1 coordinate 126,306,444, forward strand.
GGAGCAGAGAACACACTTGAAGACATAATAGCTAAAAACTTCCCTAATCTGGGAAGGCAAACAGACATCTAGTCCAGGAAACACAGAGAATACCAAACAGGATCAACCCGAAAAGGACCATCTTGTCATTAAACAGCAAAAATTAAAGATGAAGACAGAATATAACAAGCAAAAGAGAAAAGCAACAAGTTACCTACAAGGAAATTCCCATAAGGCTATCAGCTGACTTTTCAGCAGGAACTCTGCACAGAGGGAGTAGCACAATATACTTATAGTGATGGAAGGGAAAACCTACAACCAAGAATACTCTACCTGACAAAGCTTTCATTCAGATTTGAAGTAGAGATCAAAAGTTTCACAGACAAGCAAAAGCTAAGAGTTCAGTATCTCAAAGCCCCAACTTTCTAAGAAATGTCTGAAGGACTATTTAAGCAAAAAAAAGGCCATGACTAAAAATATGAAAATTACAAAAGGAAAAATCTCATTGCCAAAGGTAAATACATGGTAAAAGTAGTAGATCAACCACTTTAAAGCTAGTAGGAAGGTCAAAAGACAAAAGTAGCAAAATCATCTGTAACTATAATAAGGAGTTAAAGGACACAGAAAAGAAAAGGGTGTAAAATATGGTATCAAAAGCAGTAACCGTGATGGGAGGAATAAAAACAAAAGATAGGTTTGGCTGATTTTACCGTAAAGTTGCCTTCATAGCAACTATATAGAGCAATTCGAAAAGCGTAACTGCCAATAAGGAAAAATATAACTTGCAGAAAGGCGGGGATTCTAGCTCAGCAATACCAGTTATTCTAAGTCCTGTGTGATAAGACTACTGTGGTCCTCCCTATGCAAACACTCAGTAAAACAAATAAGAATGAAAGACTTTCAAATCAACTGATTTTTGCATATTCAAGACACTGCCAAATGAAAGAAAGGCAAAATTAGGTTCTAATGTAACTTAATATAAACAGTCCCAGCCCACATATATACTTCTGATTATAACTTAGATTAACTCTTAAAAGTTCTTACTGTGCACCCAGTAGCCAAAGCTGCAGCTCTGAAGCAATCTTCTGCCTTTTTGGTCAAAACTGGAAGTTCTTTCATTGAGGGTGCACGGAAGTAATAGATTAACTCAGAATAAGAGGGAATGATATTGGGTTTTACACCACCATTTTTTATTATACCTATAAAAAGAACCAAATTACTGGAATTGAACTTGGAGCTTGGAGACCATTCCTTTAGTTTAAATACAGCCATAAAGTTTTTCAGCCAAAACATAAATACAGAAAAATAGTTTAAACTTATTACCTTCACATATACACCAATCAAAGATTTTGATGTTATACAACAAGTTTCTACGCATAGTGTGATATTTCCTGGCTAATAGGAAAAATAAAATAACTGTCTATATGTACTTTAGCCTGAGGAATTTACATGATGTTAATAAATTATGATTCTTGACTAAAAGGAAACTGTCAGAAATTTTTACACGTATTGTTAGCCTTCTGGAAGAGACTTTTATTTCAGTGGGCTTTCTTACAGTTGTATATTTTGCTAAACTTTTGACATAAGGAAAGACCCCAATGGTATGAGGTTCTATATAATTACTCTCATATCTTAGGAATCCCATTTTAAATGGCATTTGGCTCTGGGAAAATATTTGAAAATATTTTTATGTTAATAGGAAACCAATACAAATCAAGGATCACAAAGTACACTCTCAACTGTCAAAACAAATGCATTTATTTGGAACTACACTGAGAAGGAAAATGTATCCATTCAAAATAATAACTAAAATAAATAAGCAAAGCCTAATATTTTATGATCTGCTTTTTTTTAAAAGCATTTTTACATATTCATGTTTGGTCCTTTTAAAGAAACTAAAGTAGAAAATTGGTAAAAGTGCAGTTACCAACTAATTTCAGAGTACAGCAAAATCAGGTAAAGAACAGATTTGAAGTATAATAATTTCCTAAAGCATAAAGAAATAAACTAAAAAATAAATCTTCAATTTCAAGACAGTACTTTATTACTGTATTTACATTAAGGTGTGACACATAATTTTAAATTATGCATAATACTTTTACTTAGGATTAACAGCACTTGAGTATATAAAACCAGTAGCCATCACTTTTTTTTAAATGAGAAAACAATGAAATTTTGTTATCAAGAAACAGGATAACTGGGAAATCAAGTTCTAACTTTCAAATACCAACAGAAAGAACATAGATCCTTACATAAAAACATCAGTTCTAATACTCAAAATGACCATTCTATTTATGTACAAATAATCTTAACCACATGTAAACAAAAATCTACTATCCTGCCCCAGGAATTTCTGAAAATGTTAAAAAAATGTTTCAATATTCACAGAGAACATAAAATGTTCCCAAATGTTTTTTTATATTTTAAAAAATTCATGTATTTATTTTAAACCCAAATTTTTTTTCATCAAATAGTCTATTAAAGAATTGTATTGCACTCAAATGTATTAAGCACCATCTGTTACTCAAAGTATCTGATATTTGTACCATGAACTCTCCAGGTTGGTTTCAGTTGCTGTCTTAACACAGACAGATTGTTGTAAGCGAGGACAGCGGCATCTAATGCATTCAGCCCTTCCCAGGGATAAGCAGCAGCATGAGAGGCTTTACCGTAGTACTTCACAGTCACACTAGGAAATGAAACATCACTAGGAATTACTTTTTTCAATATTACTAAACAAAGACAATCAAATTATTATTCAAAATTAATTCACACTGCTGGAATTTTTATTTGCAAGTTATTTGTAGCAATAATGTAGCAATTTACATATCTTAGTTCTAGTTTATATGTAATACAAAAACTAACACAAACAAGGCAGTCCAAAAAAGAATTTTGCTCCTCTTCAAATTAAATCTGTACACCATTAAATTTAAATAAACAACCCAATACTATATTGAGTGCTAGTATTACAAAAAAGATGGCTCCTGTCTTCTATCCTGTATTGTGACAGCTCTGTATCAAAGGTCTGCAGGAACTCAAGATAATTCTGTCTTAGGGGTGGGGAAAGGTCAAGGAAAGACAAAAAGGAGGTCACATTTGTTTTTTTGTGTGTGGGGGGGGTTTTATTTTTATTTTTGGCAGAGCCACCCAGCTTATGGATTTTTAGCTCTCTGAGTAGGGATCAAATTCTGTGCCCTCAGCAGTGAGTGCACAGAGTTCTAACCAGTAGACTGCCAGAGAATTCCCAGGATGTAATATTTGAAATGGGTTAAGAAAACCTCTAAAAATCAGGTTAAAATCACAGTTTTATAAAATACTCTTGCTTTAAGTCAGCTGTTCCTGACCAATACTTATTAATGATCCAGAATACCCGTATCAATAATGCCTTAAAATTTTATACATTGTTTTCCCACTTTCAAATAGTTCTCACGCTAGGCTAACTACTCAGATACAAGAAAAAACAAATTTCAAGGGATTAGATCTGATAGAGTGCCTGAAGAACGATGCTGGCCTGAGAGCAGCGGGGTCGTCCGAGCTCAGGCCCTGGCTGCACCCAGGCCTCCCCAGGGCTGTGGGCTGGGCTGTGTGGGTGTCACTGTGCCTGCACATGGCCTAAGGGGGGTGGTCGAGCAGTCAGAAACCCAGAGATTCCCTTGGGAAGTTTTGGGAGGTTTGTGACAGAGGCACAGAGGTTTGTGACACTGTACAAGAGGCAGGGATCAAGACAATCCCCAAGGAAAAGAAATGCAAAAAGGCAAAATGGTTATCTGAGGAGGCCTTACAAATAGCTGTGAATAGAAGAGAAGCAAAAGGCAAAGGAAAAAGGAAAGATATACCCATTTGAATGCAGAGTTCCAAGGAATAGCAAGGAGAGATAAGAAAGCCTTTCTCAGTGATCAATGCAAAGAAATAGAGGAAAACAATAGAATGGGAAACTCTAGAGATCTCTTCAAGAAAATTAGAGCTATCAAGGGAATATTTTATGCAAAGATGGGCACAATAAAGGACAGAAATGGTAGGGACCTAACAGAGGCAGAAGATATTAAGAAGAGGTGGCAGCAATACACAGAACTATACAAAAAGACCTTCACAACCCAGATAATCACAATGGTGTGATCACCAACCTAGAGCCAGATATCCTGGAATGCGAAGTCAAGTGGGCCTTAGAAAGCATCACTATGAACAAAGCTAGTGGAGGTGATGGAATTCCAATTGAGCTATTTCAAATCCTGAAAGATGATGCTCTGAAAGTGCTGCACTCAATATGCCAGCAAATTTGGAAAACTCAGCAGTGGTCACAGGATTGGAAAAGGTCAGTTTTCATTCCAGTCCCAAAGGAGGCAATGCCAAAGAATGCTCAAACTACCACACAATTGCACTCATCTCACACGCTAGTAAAGTAATGCTCAAAATTATCCAAGCCAGGCTTCAGCAATACGTGAACCATGAACTTCCAGATGTTCAAGCTGGATTTAGAAAAGGCAGAGGAACCAGAGATCAAATTGCCAACATCCACTGGATCATCGAAAAAGCAAGAGAGTTCCAGAAAAACATCTATTTCTGCTGTATCAACTATGCCAATGCCTTTGACTGTGTGGATCACAAAAAACTGTGGAAAATTCTGAAAGAGATGGGAATACCAGACCACCTGATGTGCCTCTTGAGAAATTTGTATGCAGGTCAGGAAGCAACAGTTAGAACTGGACATGGAACAACAGACTGATTCCAAATTAGGAAAGGAGTGTGTCAAGGCTGTATATTGTCACCTTGCTTATTTAACTTATATGCAGAGTACATCATGAGAAATGCTGGACTGGAGGAAGCACAAGCTGGAAGCAAGATTGCTGGGAGAAATATCAAGAACCTCAGATATGCAGATGACACCACTCTTATGGCAGAAAGTGAAGAACTAAAGAGCCTCTTAATGAAAGTGGAAGAGGAGAGTGAAAAAGTTTGCTTAAAGCTCAACATTCAGAAAACTAAGATCATGGCATCTGGTCCCATCACTTCATGGTAAACAGATGGGGAAACAGTGGAAACAGTGACAGTCTTTATTTTTTGGGACTCCAAAATCACTGCAGATGGTGACTGCTGCCATGAAATTAAAAGACGCTTGCTCTTTGGAAGAAAAGTTATGACCTACCTAGACAGCATATTAAAAAGCAGAGACATTACTTTGTCAACAAAGGTCTGTCTAGTCAAAGCCATGGTTTTTCCAGTAGTCATGTGTGGATGTGAGAGTTGGACTATAAAGAAAGCTGAGCACCAAAGAACTGATGCTTTGAACTGTGGTGTTGGAGAAGACTCTTGAGAGTCCCTTGGACAGCAGGGAGATCCAACCAGTCCATCGTAAAGGAAATCAGTCCTGAATATTCACTGGAAGGACTGATGCTGAAGCTGAAACTCCAATACTTTGGCCACCTGATGCGAAGAACTGACTCATTTGAAAAGACTCAGATGCTGGGAAAGATTGAAGGCGGGAGGAGAAGGGGATGACAGAGGATGAGATGGCTGGATGGTATCATTGACTCAATGGACACGAGTTTGAGTAAACTCCAGAAGTTGGTGATGGACAGGAAGGCCTGGCGTGCTGCAGTCCATGGAGTCGCAAAGAGTTGGACATGACTAAGCAACTGAACTGAACTGAAGGTTTAGAGAAAGGATTGCATATTAAATAGTTATTTACAAAGATGATTTGCTTAATAATACTTTTTAAGCCTGAATAATAGTACCCACATATAAATTAATAAAAAGTCACTTAGATTTTCTTTTTTAAGGAGTAGATTCAGGAGGCTCATGACATTTCTTTACTGATTCCAAACATTCAATCAGCAAAACAAAAACAACTAAAAGTATTCAAGTAAAATACATTTTAAAAATTTTAGGATACTTGTTATTTCCTCAATATATATCTTATCACCATCATCCAGAAAGTGGAATTTTAACAAAACTGGTGATAAATATTATAAAATGGACAAGGATGTCCTTTATGAAAAAGATTCTAGCACTATTTTTTCTATGATTCAAATCTATGTACAATTAAAGCACAATAAACTACAGAAAAGAAATCTTAATGCTTGTTTTGTATTAGCATTAGCATTTTAGGCTTAAAAACATATTTAAAAAGTGATATGGAATGATATTCAAGACATATTGTTTAATTTAAAAAGCAAGAGCAAGATCAACAATATATTTAGAAGAATATTTTGGGGGGGAATTCTCCTTTAAAATTTAATTTGTACATGTACCTATTTTATGGCTAGAAATACACCCTAAAAGTTCTGGAAGAATATATATCTCTAGAAAAGGACTGGATGTGGGGAAGGTGAGTAATAGGGACACAATGCTTTATTTATTGTTACAGATTTTTAGCATAAATAGATGAGTAATTTTTTTAAATTTTTGTTCTTGTTCTCTTTTCCACCTTAAAAGATGGCCAATGAAAATCTAAGAAGTCAGATACTAAGAAAAGGCCTGAGGCCAAAAGGGCTGACTTTAGGATCAAGGCCAATAAACCTACCTAACCCTAAATCCTAGAAGGCTAATGGACTGGGAAGCTTGCCGGCAGCCACTGGCCCCTTCTAGCCAGAGGCATTGGCAGAGATTTCTAATCTCTACGATTTTCCAGAGGTGTACTGCTATACATCATCCCTGAAACCAAAGATGAAAGATTCCTCCTCCTGTCACAACATCAATTCCTGATGATAAGGCCAAAGACACCAGGATAGTTAAAATACTCACCCTCTGAAAACAAGGGATGCAGAGAGAGGTAGGATAACTGAACTATCCTTAGCACTGAACTATCACTAGCACTGCTGGGTTGTTCCTCTATTACTCTCTAGCTACTGCAGAGGATGTAGGGTTTTCCTGAAGCACCTGAGCAGTGGCTCCTTGGAACCAGACTACTAACTGGACCATTAACTGCTATGATTGAAACTTCCGATGTAAAAATTTAAACCACTTCAATGATGCACCCAGGTACCAAAATAAATGAATAAGAAGTTTCCTGCAAAAAGCAAAGGAGAAAAGGAAAGATATACCCATTTGAATGCAGAGTTCCAAGGAATAGCAAGGAGAGATAAGAAAGCCTTCCTCAGTGATCAATGCAAAGAAATAGAGGAAAACAATAGAATGGGAAAGACTAGAGATCTCTTCAAGAAAATCAGAGATACCAAGGGAACATTTCATGCAAAGATGGGCTCAATAAAAGACAGAAATGGTAGGGACCTAACAGAAGCGGAAGATATTAAGAAGAGGTGGCAAGAATACACAGAACAATTGCACAAAAAACATCTTCACTACCCAAATAATCACGATGGTGTGATCACTCACCTAGAGCCAAGCATCCTGGAATGTGAAGTCAAGTGGGCCTTAGAAAGCATCACTATGAACAAAGCTAGTGGAGGTGATGGAATTCCAGTTGAGCTATTTCAAATCCTGAAAGATGATGCTCTGAAAGTGCTGCACTCAATATGCCAGCAAATTTGGAAAACTCAGCAGTGGTCACAGGATTGGAAAAGGTCAGTTTTCATTCCAGTCCCAAAGGAGGCAATGCCAAAGAATGCTCAAACTACCACACAATTGCACTCATCTCACACGCTAGTAAAGTAATGCTCAAAATTATCCAAGCCAGGCTTCAGCAATACGTGAACCATGAACTTCCAGATGTTCAAGCTGGATTTAGAAAAGGCAGAGGAACCAGAGATCAAATTGCCAACATCCACTGGATCACCGAAAAAGCAAGAGAGTTCCAGAAAAACATCTATTTCTGCTGTATCAACTATGCCAATGCCTTTGACTGTGGATCACAAAAAACTGTGGAAAATTCTGAAAGAGATGGGAATACCAGACCACCTGATGTGCCTCTTGAGAAATTTGTATGCAGGTCAGGAAGCAACAGTTAGAACTGGACACGGAACAACAGACTGGTTCCAAACAGGAAAGGGAGTGTGTCAAGGCTGTATATTGTCACCCTGCTTATTCAACTTATATGCAGAGTACATCATGAGAAACCCTGTGCTGGAGGAAGCACAAGCTGGAATCAAGATTGCTGGGAGAAATATCAAGAACCTTAGACATGCAGATGACACCACCCTTATGGCAGAAAGTGAAGAACTAAAGAACCCCTTAATGAAAGTGAAAGAGGAGAGTGAAAAAGTTTGCTTAAAGCTCAACATTCAGAAAACTAAGATCATGGCATCTGGTCCCATCACTTCATGGCCAATAGATGGGGAAACAGTGGAAACAGTGGCTGACTTTATTTTTTTGGGACTCCAAAATCACTGCAGATGGTGACTGCAGCCATGAAATTAAAAGATGCTTACTCCTTGGAAGGAAAGTTATGGCCAACCTAGATAGCATGTTAAAAAGCAAAGACATTACTTTGTCAACAAAGGTCTGTCTAGTCAAGGCTATGGTTTTTCCAGTGATCATGTATGGATGTGAGAGTTGGACTATATAGAAAGCTGAGCGCCGAAGAACTGATGCTTTTGAACTATGGTGTTGGAGAAGACTCTTGAAGAGTCCCTTTGACGGCAAGGAGATCCAGCCAGTCCATCGTAAAGGAGATAAGTCCTCAATATTCATTGAAAGGACTGATGCTGAAGCTGAAATTCCAATACTTTGGCCACCTGATGTGAAGAGCTGACTCATTTGAAAAGACCCTGATGCTGGGAAAGATTGCGGGCAGGAGGAGAAGGGGACGACAGAGGATGAGATGGTTGGATGGCATCACCAACTCAACGGACATGGGTTTGGGTGGACTCCAGGAGTTGGTGATGGACAGGGAGGCCTGGCGTGCTGCGGATCATGGGGTCGCAAAGAGTCGGACACAACTGAGCAACTGAACTGAACTTCAACTTGATTACTCACTCGTGTTCAGCAACATCAGGTAGATAAGCAGCATTCTCTTGAGATGGATGGGCCATAAAAACAACATCAAGATTTTTGAAAGCCCCGGCTTCAATTAAATCAATTTTGCCACCACCATCTTCTTCTGCAGGGGTTCCCAGGACAATTACCTAGAAAGAAATACCTGTGTCAGAGGGACAAAAATTCCTAGTAGGAAATGTCAGTCAGATTTCCTTGCATATATATTCACAATCTATATCAAACTATGAAGAGAGATTTTGTTCTCTGACTCTTAAATAGTGCAGTGGGCATAAATCTATGGTGCTAAATTAATCACAAACTTGCAGTTGACATTATTATACCAATTTATTGCAAAGTATGTACTAAAACCTCTACAGGAAATTTTTCCCAATATTCTAATGTAATTTTATATAACTAATGTCAAAGATGAAAAAAGACAAGTACTATACACTAAGTCCCTCAAAATTATTTAGGACTTATTTCTTAAAGCTTTTATTTGATTATCTTTTAGGATATGTATATAATGATTCATAATCACTTTACTGGTAAGGAACTTTCTAGTTACTTACTAGTTATCCTCACAACAACCCTGTGAGGTAGGTAAGAGATCCGTGTCATCATTTTAAGAAAGGTGGTTTTGAGGCAGGGAGTGAAGTGTCTTGCCCCAGGTCACAGAGCAAGTCTTAAGGCAGAGCTGGGATGAGATATCCTGACCTTCAGGCCTGAACTTTGTTTCTTTACTAAACTACCTCTTTAAAAGGTCTTAACACATTAATCCTTTATGAAAAATATTAAATAAATCTTAATACCATGGTTAGAACTGTTACACAAACTTACTAATTCGATTCCACCAGCTCAACCAGGCAGATTTATTGGTCACCAAACACCTAATTAAACAAAAGAGAACTTTACAGAATAAACATTTTACTTTGATATTTAAACTTTAACTTCTTCAAACAATTTTTAAAAGTAAAGACAAATTATCTATAATCAACTAATACACTTTCAAGGTCACGTATAAGAACACAATGAAACAAGTTGGAAAAAGTCTTGGCTTGCAAAGAGAATCAACATAAACTCCATTTTCAGGTAAGACAGATAACCTTGTAAATCTGAGTATTACAGTTCAAAATCAGAAGTGTGTATATTTCCAGGCATTCAAACTCTTATATTAAGCTGCTTTTTACTCTTAACCTTTGACTCAAGAAATCTGATGACTTTTCAGGTTAAATCTTGCTGACTTCTCCAAACCTTTCATAAACCTGGTTAAAGCTAAACCTCTCCAGCGTTTCATGCAACAGCAAAGGACACCTCCTCCCCCAAACAAAACAAAATTCTAGCCAGATGAAAAACAAAGGCCCAGTCATACGCAGAAAAGAGAAGGCAGCTAAACAGAAAAAGCCACAAAAGATGGAACTGTTAGAATAAAAGAGAAAGGTTACTGACACTGGAAAAAAATGGGATAAAGAATATGAAATATAACACTAGTCTTCCCCTTAACAGGAATGGTGTTGACTGAATCTTAGCTCACAGAATGAAGAATATACCATCTGGAAAAACAGAGTAACACAAGATTAAACTTGCCCTATGGCTAACATAGACAACATTTCCCTGTTTAATTTCGAGTTAATTTCTTAAAATCGCGAAATAAACCTTAAGACTTAAGGATCAACTCATCTATGTTCTTAATGGTCACTCTCCTCCCATTTTCTGTATACTTCTAGAGGTTTTGTAGTTATAATGGCTGAACATTTCCTATCCAAACCCCAATGATTCGAATCACAACAGCTTCTAGAACTGCCACAAAAAAATTTTTTTTGGAGTCTAACAAAGAGGGTCTGCAGGTTTCCCTACAATAACTGCTTCCTTCTAGAGACTGAACAACCTTGTCAGCCAATTGCGATTGCCCGTTACCAAAAATAAGCCATCACGAAAACCAGGCTTGGTTCTAAGGTTCTTTCCTAAGGGAGAAAGTCGGAGAAAGTCGACTCAATTGTTTACAACTACACAGGAGAGAAAAATCAAAAATCTGTAAAATGTCGCTAGGTCGGCAACTCATAAACTACTGACTTTGATCCAGGGGTTCTGCCCACTATAGCAAAGGCCAGGACATTGAGCGCTGTCTCTTACACCTGCCCCGCGGTGGGAAGGGACTGATGGGCAGGGGAAGTGCCAACTGCCGCCCTTCTCCGGTCGGTCTCGGACTGGGCAGGCAAAGGGAGCCCCACTCCCGGGTCCCACCTCACCTTCACCGGCAGAGGCAGTCCGGCGAGGCTCTCCAGGGCCCCCTTCACGCCCAGGGCGGCCGCCGCCCCAACCTCGGCGATCAGGTTGTGGCCGCAGGCGTGCCCGATGCCGGGCAGCGCGTCGTACTCGCAGAGAAAGCCCAGATGCAGCGGGCGCGGAGCCGCCCAGCCCCCGGGCGATCCCCACTCGGCGCGGAAGGCCGTGGCCAGCTGGTAGTGCGGCTGCACGGCCCACGACCCGGCCGGGGTCTCGCTCTGGAAGAAGCGCGTCAGCACTCCGTGGGCGTGATGCTCTTCGTAGGCCAGCTCGGGCTCGCTCCAGATGGCGCGGCTCAGGGCCCCCAGGCGCTCGGCCGCCGCGTCGATGCACTCCGCAGCGCGCAGCTTCAGCAGCTCCAAATCGGAGACGCTGGCGCAGGCACCCCCTTCCACCGGCCGCTCCTCTCCGGGTCTCATCGTGCCCTCAGCCGGTGACCGGTCAGCAGTTCTCTCCGCGGACCGCTGGATCGCTCTCCCGGCGGCACACCGAGCCTGCGTACACGCCCGGCGTCCGCGGAGGTCGTTGCCACAGCTCCCGGGAGACCCGCTCCGGAGTCCCCCGGCCCCGCCTCCAGAGCCTCGCCCGAAACGTGCTCCGCCCCTTCTACAGCCCGCAGGTGCTCCGCCCCCGGATCGGGGCGGGGGTCGCTGGGAAAAACCCGGTTCCGGCGACTCCTCCGCTGTCCTCAGTCTTCAGTCCTCGCGGCTGTCAGGACAACGGAGCTATGCTCTAAGGCTCTATTCCTTGCCCGTCGTTGCTTCTGTCCCACAGTAGCAGAATGGGGACGGTTTCATCGGCTGATAGGTATCAGGTTTCATCGGCTGATAGGTATCAGAGGCAGACCAAGTGAGCATTTGTTGTTGTTTATAGTCGATAAGTCGTGTCCGACTCTTTGCGACTCCGTCGACTGTAGCCCGCCAGGCTCCTCTGTCCGTGAGGTTTCCCAGGCAAGGATACTGGAGTGGGTTGCCATTTCCTTCTCCAGGGGGTCTTCCCAACCCAGGGACTGAAACACAACCCCTCTCCCCCCACCTCAGCCCCACCGTGTGCTGCAGTGCAGGTGGGTTTTTTTATCGCTGGACCGTCCAGGGGAGTCAAGTGGAACATGCTGCTGCTGCTGCTGCTAAGTCGCTTCAGTCGTGTCCGACTCTGTGCGACCCCATAGACGGCAGCCCACCAGGCTCCGCCGTCCCTGGGATTCTCCAGGCAAGAACACTGGAGTGGGTTGCCATTTCCTTCTCCAGTGCATGAAAAGGAAAAGTGAAAGTGAAGTCGCTCAGTCGTGTCCGACTCTTAGCGACTCTATGGACTGAAGCCTACCAGGCTCCTCCGTCCATGGGATTTTCCAGGCAAGAGTACTGGAGTGGGTTGCCATTGCCTTCTCCAGCATAGTCCCCCTGAAAAACCAGCTCTCTCTAAAACAGGAATAAGCCACTCTGTTTCTAGAATAGTAAGACAAATTTATACAAGGTTTTTAGTTCATAAAATTGGGTTCCGATATAAATGGTTTGCAAAGAACACCGGTCTATAGACTACGAACTTCACTTTTCGGTTTGCCCTCACTTCTCCTTGGGGTTACTGTGTAATAGAAAAGCTGAGACTACTGTTTATGGCTTTTTCATTAGCATCAGAACTTACTAATGACTGGAACAGCGCCTGGAATACAGTAAGCACTAGGCATGTATTCCCTTTATAGTCTATTTGAGTAGAGTAGAATTAGAATTAAGAATTTAAAATGAGGTTTGTTTTTTGTTTAAAAAAAAAGCGCAAAACAAAGTTAATTAAAAGATATATGGTTACATAGACTCATACTACTTTGTTGATTTGACTATTTTTTTAATAGTAACAGCTTTGAGAGAGAGCATATTTTCTGTTTTCGTTCACGATTTTGAGGCTGAACTCAAGTAACATGAGGTGTGCAGTTGGTGTCCACATTATAACTCGGTTTTAGATTACCCAATGAAGAAATTCAAGATGCTCCAGAGTGAAGCACAAAGTCTGAAAAACTGTTGTTGATGATATAACTATTAATAGCACGGTAGAGATTTATAATCTAAGGTGTTCCACATAGTAAAATCTTCCATCAGCATTTCATACCCTATCACCTCTTTCCTTAATTTGTCACAATTAGGTTAAATCAGACAGAATATATTCATATAATAAGACAAATGTATTTTTAAAAATATTTTTTGGTATGAATCATTTTTAAAGTCTTCGTTGAATTGCTACAGCATTGCTTCTGTTTTATGTGGGATGTTAGCTCCCTAACCAGGGATTGAACCCACACCCCCTTCAGTGGAAGGGGAAGTCTCAACCACTGGACCACCAGGGAAGTCCCAAAAGTGTATTTTTTTTGAAAATACATTTCTGGTCTAAAGAAAGCTAATATACATGAAGACTATCTACTGCTGCTTTTAACTACCACACATATTAACATACTAGAGTATGTTAAAATACTAGAGTAATGTCACATTCTAGATCAGAAAATACTGTCATTCTCAGTCTAACCAAAGCTCAGCCCTAGAGACAACAAATGTGGAATTAAATTCCTGGACCCTCTTGTCTATGCTTAATAAACTTACCGAGATACACTTCTGCAATAATCTCCTGAGTCTATGAGATTCAGTATTACGGTGCTCAGTTGGCTAAAAAACTGGCCTTGTTTGAGTAAAAACAATAGGTGACATTTGTAGAGCACTTCCTCTGTAACAGGAGCTAAGTGCTTTACAAGTATTAACTCATTTAATTCTCATAACAACCGATGAGGTTGTTAATGAAATTGTTCATCTTCACTTTACAGATGTATTATATGAGATTTCACTGCTAGTAAGCAGTGGATCTTTTAGATATGTATAGATAAGTATAGAACAGAAGCCAGTTTGGCTCCAGGGGCCTACTTTCAGCTACTGTGCTCTATTGCCTATCCAAATTTTTAAATTCATCTATAGCTTGTCAACTGACATCAGAACCCATAACAGTTACTCATTTTGAATAAATTTACTGCAGCAACCCTGCCTGTTGACATCATTAGCACTCATGTTTGCTTGCTTTTATCAGGCAGCAACAACAGAAAAGGGGTACATAGATATTCTATATAGAAGCTGCTAGTTATGTGACTTGTGAATTAACAAAGCTGTCACTTGAGGTAGAGAAAAGTAGATTCATTTCAAGCTTTGTTTTGTGTGTATGCACATGCATGCATTCATGTGTTGGGTTTCCATTGTTGGCAGCCTGTATTTCTTACTTATTGTATTCTTAAATTATTTAATAAATTGTGATAATTTGTTGAATATGTATCTTCCCCTCCAGTCTTTAAACTTCTTTTGCCTTCCCACTGTGTTTCTAACATGGCGCGGTGGTGGTACAACCTTTCCTTGTCAATAAATGTTTGTTGGTTGATTTTTCTTCTTGAATCTAATAGGCTAATGGAGTAATGGTAGCAAATAACCACTCAGCTATGATAAATACCTACAGATACTGTGTGTGTCAATGTGATTCTTCTCCCCAGACTTCTCAGTCCTTTGCCTGTGGGAGTTGAGAGGCAGGAAGAATGGCTTCTGGAAGCTGATGGAGTTGGACATATGCCTTCTTGAATCAGGTCAGCTCAGTAGTTCTCACTATCACTGGCATTTATACGCATAATGTTCATACAACTGTCTATGTGCTGCCACTAAGGAGCCTGTAATTCTTTTTCACAGAAATATTTTTTAAAAATGTAGAGTACTTCCCTTCCTTTACCAGGTGCTATATCTGCAAAAATAATACAATACCCAGAATTTAGTATTAAGGTGTTAATTTTGACCTTTGTTTTGGGAATGGGTGGGTAGAAAGCATTCTCATTAAAGGATTGGTTTTAAAGTCCAAGGATACTTCTCTCTCTGCTCAGGAAATGAGCCTCCATGACACCTGATTCCATATCTTTTAGAACAGGAAATTCATGACAAATGAGTGCTTTGGTGGGAAGAGTAGATTAAGTATTTCCTTTACCCTGGGAAAGCAACATTGTCCATGATTGAAACATTAGCCAAATTGTACAAGACTAGACTGGATAGTATTCTGAACTTCAGATTTAGAACTCTTTCTGGCAAGACAGCACACTTGGATAAGCTTGATGTTCTTATGATTGTAATAAAATAAAACCTCAACATAGACTTGCAAAGCATGACCTAAATGAGAAGAAAAAAAATATGTTGAGAACCCAGAAAAAGAAATAGAATGAAAAATTAGATAGCACATTAAGAAACCACTTCTTGGGCTAAGATGCTGGGAAAGCTGGCTATAAGGCTGAGTAACCAGAGAATTGATGCTTTCAAACTGTGGTACTGGAGAAGACTCTTGAGAATCCCTTGGACAGCAAGGAGATCAAACCAGTCAATACTAAAATCAATCCAGAATATTTACTGGAAGGACTGGTGTGGAAGCCGAAGCTCCAATCCTTTGGCCACCTGATGCAAAGAGTCGACTCATTGGAAAAGATCCTGATGCTGGGAAAGTTTGAGGGCAGAAGAAGAGGGCAACAGAGGATGAGATGGTTGGATGGCATCACTGACTCAATGGACATGAGTTTGAGCAAGTTCCGGAGTTGGTGATGGACAGGGAAGCCTGGCGTGCTGCAATCCATGGGCTCTCAAAGAGTCAGACACGACTGAGCAACTGAACAACAACAACATTAAGTGAACCAAGGGAATGGGTTGGCAGAAAGATGAGTTTTGATTGAGGGTGAAGGGATATAGCAGAGTTGTATACACTTTTTTTTTTTTTTAACATATATCTATTTTATTTATTATTTGGCTGCACTGGGTCTTAGTTATGGCCTGTGGGATCTAGTTCCCTGACCAGGAATGAAACCCGGCCCCACTATACTGAGAGCATGGAGTCTCAGTCACTGGACCGCCAGAGAAGTCCTACACTGTTAAGGAGACAGTGGGTAACTATCAGATGTTACTAAACAGGAGAGAAATAAAATCAGATTTTTGTTCTGGAAGAATAATTGATGATATGTGGAGGATAAATGGAAACAGAGACTTTGGGCTGAGACAAGCTAAAAACTTCCTGCAAAGTCCCTGGACTCTAAAAACATTCTACAGACAGAAGTGGCCAGACTTGATGCCTGTTTGAAAGGCATCCTTTTGGGGGGAGAGAAATGAGCAAAAGAGGTGAGATGACTGAGGTTTCTAGTAGGAATGGCTAGGTGGATGGTAAAGTCATTCAGCAGATAGGGACAGTGAGAACGTGTGGGGCCAGTGGATGGATGTGTGTCAGAGGAGGTGGATGCCGCCATATTAGAGCCTAGCAGTGGCTGGAAGGAAAGAGGAGGAGCTAAGAAAACTACATATCCATGTATCTACTATGCATATTGGGTTATACCCAGAGGAGAATTAAACCTTCCAGGGAGTAAGTAAGTAGGCAGGAAAAATGTTAAACTGAGGAAGAAACTCAAAAACAAAACCAAAGGGAATGAGCAAAAATGTCTGGCAGGATCTTGCTTCTGTTGGGTAAGGTTCTAGTACAACTTGTTTTCAAGTTCTGTATAGATTTCTTCAAATGACCCATGAGGTAAAGGCAGCTATTTTAAAGCCTGGAATGTCCTAGTACTAAGTTACTTGAGGCTCCCTTTGACTTCCCTCCCTCTTGGCAGTGAGATTAGCTGCTTTGCTGACCATAACCGTTCCTGGAAATGAGGACAGTGAGCTTCTCTCAGAGGAAAGGTGTCTTTACTGCCTGATTCCCTAGGGCTGGGGGACTACAACACTGTGAGGACACAGCCTGGCTTGTGCTGTGAGAGCATTTCTCCCGCTAAGGTTATGGTTCGGGAAAATGGAGACAACTTTTGTGGCTCCCCTTCCCTTGTTGATACAACATTTAGAACTTGGACCCAATGTAGTACTAGAAGGTCCTTCAAGAGAGGACATCTCTTCAAGATCTTCTCTCAAGCAATGTGTACAACTTGACCATGTACGTATCACATTAATAATTACCTTTACTAAGGAGTCACCTCTCAAGCTTCTCAGTCATTTTGATGTTACTTGTTTGTTTATTTTTGGCCGCAATGTGAAGCATGTGGGATCCTAGTTCCCTGGCTAGGGATCTAACCTGTGTCCCCCTGTGGTAGAAGCACAGATTCGTAACCTCTGGACCACCAGGAAAGTCCTGGTGCTACTTATTTATGCTAGCGGGACTGGATTACATGAATGGTCATGGGATGCTTAAAATACTCCAGAAGATTCATTAAGGATGTGATCATGAAGAGCCATTAGTGACTTTTAAAATGTGTGGTCTAAAAATTAATAAACATCTGGGAATTAAAGGTATCATGGAACATGAAACAGGAAGCAAATGAGAAATATCCAATAAAACTGATTAGGAAAAGTGAAGTTACAACGTTCTCTAAGGTCTTCTGCATAAAGTGCTTCCTATTCTGTTTTGCTACAAAGTGTAAGGCCAACGTAAAGAAAGAAGAGACACTGGTGAAAGTTCTGGCTGACCAAAAAAGACAGAAAAGCCAAGTTAAGTCTTTTTACTAGTTTACATTTGAAATATTTTGTTTGTTAATATGAAACAAATAAGCTTCTGGTACTTGGTTAAATTGAAACTGGAGCCAAGCTAGAAGGTTCAGTGCCTGAAGAGAAGTGGTCAAAGGGTACAGAGTTTCAGTTATGCAAGATGAAAAATTCCTAGAGATCTACTGGACCGAGTAGTGCCTGTGTTGACAATGAAGAATTGATTTCTCCAGTGTTTCAGTAATTAAGATTCTGCCTTCCAATGCAAGTGACACGGGTTTGATTCTTGGTCAGGGAACTAAGAGCCCACATGCCAGGGCAACTAAGCTGATGCATCACAACTAGAGAGTCTGTGCACCACAGCAAAGACCCCTCGCAGCCAAAAAAAAATTTAAGAATTGGTTAAGAGAGTAGATGTTATACTAAGCACAAAAAATAATAATAATGAAGGCAGAAGGAAGCTTTTGGAGGTGATGGATATGTTTGTGGCATAGATTGTGGTGATAGTTGCACTGATATATACTTATATCCAAGATCATCAAGGTGCATACATTAAATATGTATAGCTCTTGATATGTCATTCATACCTCAATCAAGTGGTCTATTGAGAAAGAGGTGCCTATAAGAACCACAAAGCCTTCCTGAGTATTATATTGATAGTTCCCCCCCATAGCATGATGATTTCCAAGTTAAAATGTTTTAGGGGAGTCTGCTCAACTCTAGGGATAATTCCTAGTTTAGCTTAAGTAATGGCTTAGACCATTGAAATATTAGTGATTATGGTAACAAATTATAATTGAGTTCACATTTTTAAAACATGTGTCTAAATTGTGTAGTCTGTGTTTATGTAACCAGAAACAGGGATCTCATCTCTGTCCTTGACACTTGACCAGTGTCTCCTTGGGTCATTCAGGTTCTCACCTGTAAAATGAGGAGATTAGACTCAGTTATGGGTAAGACCCATTTTGGGGTAAAGATACTCCCCTAGGATCCCATTCTTTAATTATTCTGACTACCCTTCAATAAAATATTTTCATTTTTAAAGCACAAGTTTACTAGTAAGCATGTTTTTCACTGTGAGTTGATCACGGTGGTGAGAAAAAAAGACCTAGCACAATCTACCAATACATTTGGTAGTTTCCACTCATCCGCACTCTCCCTTTTGCTCTCTTCTTTTTGAGTGTCATTTTCCTTATTTCTGATTTTTAAGTGTAATATATCATGGGAATTCTCTAGTAGTCCAGAGGTTAGGACTCCAAGATTTCGGTGCCAAGGGCCAGGGTTTCATCCCTGATCAAGGAACTAAGATCCCACAAGCTGTGTGGCATAGCCAAAATAAACAAGTAAATAAATAAAATAGAAAGAAAACAACTAAGCCCAAGTGCCACAATGAAAGATCTTGCATGACACAACAAAGATCCTGTGTGCTGCAACTAAGACCCAACACAGCCAAATAAGCAAATTAAAAAAAAAAAAGTGTATCAAGCCTTTGCTTTGAATCGCTCCATTTACTAAGTCCAGACATCTGAATTGCTTTGAGAGAAAATAATAAAATTTCTACAATAGAAATATCAACAATAATAGAAATTGCAAATTCTCAATCTCTTATGCAATTCTTGAAATACTGTTAGAATCTGTAATTTAGTGACCAGCTGAGTGAAGTAGATGTGTCATCACCATCAAATTACTTATGTTGTAATGCTTTAACTGGAAACATCTCCTCTGTTCAGAAGTGGTATTTTGATGCTGCCCAAGGTGAATCTGGTGCTATCTCTACACTGTGCCTCACATCAGACCTTGCCAATCCGCAGATTCAGAATTTTATTTAATGTACAGTCCTTTTAAGTCTGTATTGTGCCTTTATCTACTATCTTAGTCCACCCAGGCTGCCAGAACAAAATACCAGACAGAGCCTAGGTAGCTTGAACAACAGAAGTTTATTTACTCACTGTCTGGAGGCTGGAAGTCCAAGATCAAGTTGCTGTCAGGATTGGTGTTTAGTGAGTGAGGACTTTCTTCCTGGGATTGCAGACAACCATTTTCTCATTTTGTCTTCAAATGACCTTCCCTCTATGCTGGGGAGGATGAGTGGGGAGCAAACAAGAGAAAGAGAGAAAGATATCCGGTGTCTTTGCCTCTTCTAAGGACACAGATCCTATTAGATTAGGAGTCCGTCCTTATGACCTCGTTTAACCTTAACGCCCTAAAGGCCCTATCTTCAAAGACAGTCGCATTGGGAGTGAGAACTTCAACCTATGAATTTGGGGAAGTGCAATTCAGTCCATAACAACTACCAAACATCAACGGCTCTAGATAACTACGTATCAGCAAAGCAGATGATTTGTTTTGAGTAATCTCTCATTATAGGCTATAATAATAAGTATTTCTAAAAAGAGACATGTATGGTAAACACATAATAAAACTAGATACATTTTTCATAAAGGCTTCCTGTGTATTGGCCTTGAAAAATTAAAAATTGTTAATGTATATTTATGATAACATTAGAATTGAAAATGTTCGTTTCCTTTCTAGAGATCATTCCTTGAAATTACATGTTTTTTTAAAGTAATAAGTATGAATCAGATTAAAATGTTCTTCCAGAGGTGCTTTTCACCTATTTGCTCTAATGCATTTTATGTCAGCTAACACATATTTAATTATTGTTATTATTATAAGCTATTTAACTTCACTCAAACTAGCTTCCTTTGTTATAAATTCATATGGCTTACGAGAAAAGTTTATTCAAGCTCACTTATGAGAGAAGAGAGATTTCATTCAATATTTTAATTTTTTTCAGGCAAATATGATAATTGGCCAGTTTTTAAAAATCTAGAATGTCACTTATCGTTTCAGAAAAACATATTTTATTCATTGTCTAATTCATATCAAATGGCAGCAATTGGCCTCTCCCTCAAGGTTGGCCCACTCCCACTATCCACTGTTTAATAAAAGTTCTGTCTGCTTGGACTGTATAAAAAAAAAGGCAGCAACTGATGCTCTTTTGTGTTTGTTTTTCTTTTTCTTGTCTAAAATTAGTTTATAATTTTACCCAAGTATTGTTGTTGCCAAGAGGTCAGTTTCTTTCTCCAGGATCACTTGACTATGCAGTGATCTGCAATCATAAGGACATGTAATAATGTATCTATCATGTTGCTTTGAAAGCTTCAAAACCCAGATTTGTCCATAACATTCAATATCAGAGTTCAACACAGAGCAAAATTAATTGTAGAACAGTGTATACTACTGAATAGAAGTGAACCAAAATTAATATTTGAAATGGGAATAAAAGGTCTAAAGTCAAAGTCATTACACAGAAATGTTCAAGGTTTATACTTACTATTAACAGACAGGCCCTATACCATATAATTTTAGAATACTAGAGAAACTATTAAAAGAAATTGAAAATGCAATGTATCTGAAGGAGAGAGCGACAAAAAGAGGGGTAGTAAGGAAACATTTTGCAGCTGTGAAATGTTTACACTGCTGTAGTCTTGTCTAAATAGTTTTATTTATTTTAAAAATTAAGTCTGCAATATATACAATTAAACACACATAAATATTCCATCTTTAGCCCAGGGAATACACAATGAAGGTGAAGATGAAGAAAACAAACTAGGCTAAATTAAATGAGTAAAAAGGCCGAAATTGCCAATCCATGACCAGCCTATTTGTCTGCTTTCAGTTGATGGCTACATGAATTTTACACAAGATCAAATTCAACCCAAGTTTCTGCTTTGCACAATAGGATGATCCGCCATAGCTGCTAATCCAAGATAATTTGATCTTCAGATACTAATGCTGTGAAATAAACTTCACAAACCGTAACCAAGAATCTGGTTTCAAATTCCCAAATTCTTTCTGAAAAGTGCCTCTTATGTCCCTTTTTGACATCAGAGTACCTATATTTCCATTACCTTAATTGTATATTTTTACATCAATATAGAATCTCAGCAAGTGTTTGTTAGTTAACTTTGATTGATGTGGTATCTGAAACAGTAGTTATTAGTAAAGTTGCAGTAGAATTGAAACCCATGTGTGCAAGGAAATGACACTGCTCTCCAGAGTATCTGCTTCAGCAGCCTATGATTCTGATAAGACAGCAAGCCTGTGGAAGCTGAAAAACCTTAAAAGCTGACAGAACAATCCCGGAGAAACATCTTACGAAAACTATCATGGTAAAAGTTCTGTGGCAATGGATTCTACTTTTAGCCTCTGCTGCTCATACCAGAAAAACTGTCTACCCCCGTTGCTACACTGCCATTTTCTTTAACTTATAATGAAGTGTTGTTGTTGTTGTTGTTGTTGTTCAGTCGCCAAGTTGTGTCTGACTCTTTGCGACCCCATGGACCATAGCCCACCAGGCTTCTCTGTCCATGGGATTCTCCAGGCAAGAAAACTGAAGTGGGTTGCCATGCCTTTCTCCAGGGGATCTTCCCAACCCAAAGATCGAACCCACGTCTCTTAGTCTTCTGCATTGACAGGTGGGTTCTTTACCGCTAGCGTCACCTGGGAAGCCCCCATAACGAAGTGTAGTATTGCTCAAAAGAAAAATATATTCTGAGGAAATGTATAAAATTAATGTGTATAAAACATGAATCTTTTCTGAGTACAGTATAACAGTATGCATGATATATCTGGTTAGGATTATATGAAGGATTAAAGCATCAAGTGGATATATGTGTTTGAAAACTACTTTGTGTACTAATAAGTTAGAAGTAAATTGTACTGAATTAGCAGATTTAGGTGAACATGACTCATTTGCTAAGAATGGGTCTCGGTCAGCAAGATATTTGGAAATAGATCCAACAAAGAGGATGAGACCTCACAGTGTGAAATTCCTGCACCACAAAAAGAGGGAGAAACAGAAGTGTAGTTTGGGAGGAATTTATGCAGAAGCCAGTGTTTAAGATCACAGAGAAGCGCTTGGTTTGTGAATAAAAGGATGATCTTGCATCTAATTCAACTGAACATTTTGGGCATAGTGACTGTTGTTTCTCCTGGTACTGTGACTGCAACAACATAAGTAAACTAAGTGTTCCTGTTTGATAAATATTATTCCACCCATCCAGTTGGGACGCAAATATACAGTGAAGCTAATGGAGCTTAAGCTTCAGGGTCCCTCACTCACACAGACTGCTTCCAAGCCCATTAAGGGCCTAGAAATGATCTCACGTGGTCATATATTTGAGTAGAACTTACCAAAGATATTTCAATCACAATCAGTTAGGACCACTATTTCTTTTCATTCTGACGTTCCCTCTGATAGACTTCCCCTTAGTCATGTCACGTTGGAATGGCCATAAGCATTTTGGGATCCAGTTAATGGGAAGCCGAACTGCATACACATTGGTTTGAGTTTCATGGAATGTGATTATGTGTGATGCAGTACTTCTGTGTAGAGATAAGTATTATTAGCCATCCAGGTATAGAAATGGCTTTCAGGAATATTCCTACTGCCCTCTGTGCCAGCTTACCTGGGATCCTGTCATGTAAAGTTGCAGAACCAGGGGATACACCGCAATGTGACTTTTTCCTACAGTGGATGGCCCTGTAAGTATTAATATGTGGGTTAGTGGAGAAGAAACAAAGACTAAAAGGAAAGGAGGTTAAGAGTCAGTCTATTGAAAATTCTTCCAGTCACTAGATAGGTAAATTGTTAAGGAGAGAGAAGTCTATTTTTATCCTCCTAGTCAAAAAAGAAGTTCTGTCCTGTCAGCAACATGCTCAGTAATGCCATGTACATAGTTATCAATGTATCATAGTCTTTCCCCCTCTTTTGAAGGAAATTATACATGATAGAATTTATCAGAATTACTGTTAGTATAAAAGAAGTCTGGTTTTAGTCTGGAGTAACTCTACAGCCACCAGGGACCAAGGCTCCTATATTTCTGCTTTGTCATCCTCAGTATGTGGCTTCCTTCCTGAGGATTCTCTCATGAATTCAGAATAATTACTGGTATTTCAGCTATCATGTTTACCTTCCAGGAAGAAGAGAAGGATAAAAGGATGTGCCCTACAGCCAAATCAAATCCCGTTAAGGGGCTATTCCAGATATTTTTCATAGCATTTCCCCTTTGGCCAGAATTTAGTAATGTGACCATAACTAGATACAAAGGAGGTTGAGATGTGTAGTCTTTTCAGATAGGTGATTTGCTGCTAGAATGCAACTTGGAAAATGGCAAGCAGGTGGACAAATGGAGACTTAACAAAGCAGAGAAAGCTGACATTAAAGCATCTGCAGTCAGGGACTTCCCTGGTGGTCCAGTGGTTAAGACTCCATGCTGCCAATGCAGGGGACCTGGGTTCCGTTCCTGGTCGAGGAACTAGATCCCACATGCAACAACAGCAACAAAAATCATCTGGATCAGAAAAGCCAAAAAGCAAGACAAAAACGGCTGTAGAATTGGAGGTATCTGTCACTTTAAATGGTGTGTGGATTAAAAACAAGATTAGTTGAAAGTCTGTATAAAAAGCAGTTAGATCTCTTGATGCCAGACCTAACATTGCACAGCTGGGCACCTAAAACTTTCCCACCCCAACAGAAGACAGGTATTCTCACTGGAAAAGTTGAACCAGAACTCTAGCCTCAGGAGTATTTTGGAAAGTAAGAGAAAAAGGTAAAACAAGGAGGTAAAGTTAAATTTCATATAAGGAGAACCTAATTCCCTTGTCCTTACTCAACTCCTAGAATAATAGCAGCCATGTTTACACCCTCTTCTGAAACATACAACAACAACAATACAAACAAACAAACAACCCAAGAGGAAAAAACCCTACCGATGCTAATATTTGCACATCTGCAAAGTAAGGCCTGAGTATAGGTCTACAGTAAACTGTACAGTGAAGCCATCAGTTAATAGCCCCTAGCCAAGCTTTTAAGCCATTCTGACGTTTCTCTCTTAAATAAGAACAGAGGGGAAAAAATCACTAGATGTTTAAGGATGTCTCTGCAAGATCACCTTATTAGCATTCTAAAGGCCTGGGATCATAAATCCCAGTGTGTGTGTTAGTCGCTCAGTCATGTCCAACTCTTTGCGACCCCACGGGCTGTAGCCCACCAGGCTCCTCTGTCCATGGAGTTCTCCAGGCAAGAATACTGGAGTGGATTGCCATTTCCTTCTCCAGTAAATCCCAGAGAGATGCCTGCAACTGACAGTTATGCTATTTCTGAAGCTCTCAGTTCAAGGAAGCATATGTTAGCCTGAAAGACTGCAGGTGATTTAAAAAAAAAAAAAAAGACAGTGTTCATGTCTGGTATTCTGTGCTATAGTGTGCTCTGTCTTGTTTATTGTACATAACAAGATTGAGAGGGTGCTCCCAGCTCTAATGAGATGGCCTCTGACATAGATCAGGATTGGCTTAACTGCAGAACTCCAGGCTCTCAGCTCCTAAAATTACCCAACATAGCTGCTCACGACTTCTCTACTGAAAACAAATCACTAGACTGCTACCAGACAACCCGTTGACACAGCAGCACAATTGAGGGACACTCAAGATCAAAGCTTCCCATAATTTCCTGGGTGGTGTCAGAGAAGCAATGGAATAAGGAAGGAGCAGTTACATCAGTCTCATTGATTTAATGTGACTGATACATTCAGGAACATTTGAAAAGGGGCAGGATGGAAAGAGTCTAGAGAATTCATAGAGCAGAGGCATCCACTCCTTGGGGATGACATTGTCCCCATTACATGCTGTCTCTCTGACAATGGAGACTGCAGTTCAGAAGGATGTAACTAAGCTTCATTTATTGATGGCAGCATCCACAACCCTGGTAGGAGAAGGCAAGGGAAAATCAGCCTGAAGGGCCTAGTTACATATGGTGTGGCAGGCTGTACATTCCAATATCTTAGCTTAGTTTTGTCTGAAAGCAGAGCCAGAGACATACTCTCAGGGGCATGTAACTTATTTGGAAGCTAATCCCAGAAAAAGCAGAGTGATACAGGCAAGGAGAGAGAACCAATAAAATGTATGTTATTGAATGGTTACCACCCTATAGAGCTCAGGCTCCATCCTGCTTGTGCTGTGCTTAGTTGCTCAGTCGTGTCTGACTGTTTGTGACCCCATGGACCCCAGGCTCCTCTGTCCGTGGGGATTCTCCAGGGAAGAATACCGGAGTGGGTTGCTGTGCCCTCCTCCAAGATATCTTCCCAACCCAGGGATCGAACCCTGATCTCCCGCATTGCAAGCGGATTCTTTACCATGTGAGCCACCAGGGAAGCCCTCAATCCTGCTTGGGACTTTTTAAAGATATTGATATTGATAAACTGCACATATAATTAAAGAAAACATAATATTTATATTATATACAATGAAAATTAAGTAAAAGTAATTTAATTATAAAATTTATATAAAAATAATTTCACAAAACCCTATTCAGAGAACTAAAGGTCTATTGATTTTTTAAAAATGTTTATTTTATTTATTTGTTTGTACTGGGTCTTAGTTGTGGCATGCGGGATCTAGTTCCCTGACCAGGGATCGAACCTAGGCTGCCTGCATTGAGTCTCAGTCACTGGACCACCAAGGAAATCCCTATTTATTGTTAATTAGAGCACAAGTATGGTTCTTGAAGTAGCATCAGTTTTTAAAATGCTAACGAATGAGATTAAAATTCGTTTTGAAGAGAGATGATTTGTAAAAGTCTCTAGTTTCTTGATGTTGATTCCAGTAGTTGGTTCATTTGAAATTTGGATTAACTTCAAAGGAACTCACTTCTGTTTTTTGGGCTTGAGGGTTGAGGAGAAACTCCAATCCAAGAAGGGGGCTCCATGAGCACCTCCCAGAGGAGGAAGAGAAAGAACAGGAGGTCTCTGCAGGAACAGTTTGCTTTCATTATGGGCAATGATAAGGTCATACTGGAGGGAAGGTGGGTGTATGTGGCCTGGCAGCATGGGAGGCCTCTGCTTTCAGACAAAGGCCCACAATTTGGAGGGACAGCAAGGAAGCTGTTGAGTTTATTGAGATGTGTTCACTCCTATTTCAGTGACCGGATCAGTCTTGTAACTTCAGTCATCATCTCTTCTTTTCCTGAGTATCTGGATCTCTCTTCATCTCTCTGTTTTACTAGGAAAGTATTATTTTATTATTTCCTCCTTCAGGATACAGTTGGTATTCGTCTGTACTCCCTGTGATTCTGCTGGGCTCTGAATCTTTGATAACTCTTTCTCTAGGCTTGTATCCTCCAGAGATGACTCAGTTGCTGCATCCCCCCTTTGCACAGTGCCATCCTTGCCAAGGAGTTGACGCTTCTCTTAAATTAGTGCCGCCAATGTTTGTGATTTTTCAGCCAGCATTTGTAAAAGCAGCATTTCCTGTTTCACATAAAGTCAGCTTTTAGACAAGTCTGAACAGATATTCTAGGTTGCTTCAGTCGTGTCCAACTCTTTGCAACCCTATGGACTAGAGCCTGCCAGGCTCCTCTGTCCATGGGATTTTCCAGGCAAGCCTACTGAAGTGGGTTGTCATTTCCTCCTCCAGGGGATCTTCCCAACCCACGGACTGAGCCAGCGTCTCTTAGGTCTCCTGCATTGACAGTCAGGCTCTTTATCACTAGCGCCACATATGAGACCCACCAAAAGGCTGATGACTTGTGCACACATCTCAGACTCCAGCTGGAGGCTGCAGAGGGCAGGGCCTGGGTACCCCTCACCCAGCCAGGGCTCCACCACCACTGCTTGTGGCTTCCCAAGGACGCCTGAAGCCAAACTCTAGAATGGCTTAAATCCCTCCCATGACACTGAAGCCCACCACAGAGTCCTGTGGAATAACCATGCCCCTACCAGCTCACGAAAACTTCTGAGATCCCTCTAGTTACGCTGGCAACATCCCACACTAGCAACCTAAGCAAGCCACCAGTGGAACTGGTTCAGAGAATGGATGCGTGCTAAATCACTTCAGTCTTACATGACTCTTTGCAGCCCTATGGACTGAAGCCTGCCTCGCTTGCTGTCCGTGGGAATCTCCAGGCAAGAATACTGGAGTGGGTTGCCATTTCCTTCTCCAGGGAATCTTCTTGACCCAGGGATCAAACCTATGTCTCCTGTGTCTCCTGCATTGCAGGCAGATTCTTTACCGCTGAGTCACCAGGGAAGCCCCCAAAAATGGATAGATCAACTTTTTAGTTTCTTACAGTTACTGTCCACTGACCCCCTCCTCTCTTCTTAATTAAAAAAAGAAAAAAACATGTACCTTTCTTTTTTCAAGCCATGCTGTGTGGCATGTGGGATCTTAGTTCCTCTACCAGGGATTGAGCCTGTGCCCCCAGCAGTGAAACTCAGAGTCAGGAAAGTCCTGAAACATTTTTTTTTATTAAGGTAAAATATACATTTTGTGAAGCATACATATCTTAAATGTATATAATTTGATGACTTTTGACAAATATATACACCTGTATAACCAACATGCCAGTCTGGATGTAGGACAGTTTCATCACCTTCAGAAAGTTCCCTCATTCTCCCTTCCAGGAATCCCTACTTCCTGAAGGCAGTCGTCTCTGATTTTTATCGACATATATTAATTTGAACTCTAGACATAAACGGCATCATGAGAATGTATTCTTTTGTATCTGGTTTCTTTTGTTCAGCATCATGTGTTTGGGGTTCATCCATGTTGGTCCATGTCTTTCATTCTGAGTTGAATGCCATTGTACAAACACACATGATTGGACATCATCAGCCCACCCTTCTTGGTCCCCATACTCCACTGCCTCTGACCTCACATCAACAAGGCAGCCCCCTAGCTCTGCAGCAAGAACCCCTCACTGAGTATCAGGGGTCCTTAACCATAAAATAAGAGGCCACCACATCCTCTAGTTCACATTAGCTTCCCTCCTTTTAAAAAATGTTTGTAATTTATTTGTTAAAGAATCTGGGTAGTTACTCCTATAGATTCCCACATAGTGAAACTTGTTGACTGCTTTCCTCTGGTATTGGACAGTACGGATACAGAAATACTTACAATATCAAAGAAAGTTCTGTTAGTGCTGAGCTATAGGCTGGATCACTCAATGTTTTTGCAAGAGTATACTGATATGAACTTCCTTCAAGAGGGCATATAACTGGTTGTTTTTTTGTGTTAATTGAACAGCCATTCATGGTCATTGCTTAGATCCATTATTTCTCTAGAAGTTGCAAAATTGTGATATTTTAATTCCATCCCTGGAGAAGGAAATGGCAACCCATTCTAGTATTCCTGCCTGGAAAATCCCATGGGTGGAGGAGCCTGGTGGGCTCCATGGGCTTTGTGTCCATGGTCACAAAGAGTCCGACACTGAGCAATTTCACTTTAATTCTATTGTTCCTTCTTTAATTCTATTTAATTCTATTTAATTCCTTATTTTACTGACTGAAATACTTTTAGAAAGAAAACTTCTCTCATCAGCCATTTGGGTTTCCTTGAGGTATAAGTTTATACCGAGAAGTTAGGTTCAAAAGGTGATCAATCAGACTTGTTTTTTAGTATGAGTGGGACCTTGCACACTTACAAATAAATGATGCTTTAATTCATCGCAGTTATTCTTATTGATACTCGAATTGTCCCCTCTTTAGCTATTACTGCCTTTGAATCCTTTTGACAGGACTCCAGAGGACTTTGATAGCTTCTTTACTTCTGATTTGACAAAATATTCTAGATTTATTTTCTACATTTCTTTCCCCAGACCTGACATTAGCCACTCTTTCACAGTCATGGTTCCTTTGAGAAAAAAATTATATTTAAAGACTATAGTCCATGCTTTCAGGGTGCTAAGTGCTACTGGTCATTGTTTCTAAGCCTTTTCAGTGGACAAAGCTAAGAAATAGTATTTAAATTGAGGTATAATTGACATTGGGGAAGGAAATGGCAACCCACTCCAGAATTCTTGCCTGAAGAGGAGACTGGCGGGCCACAGTCCATGGGGTCACAAAGAGTCAGACACGACTGAAGCGACTTAGCATATTTGCATATAATTGACTTGTAACATTGTATTAGTTTTAGGTGTACAACATAATGATTCGATGTATGTATATATTGTGAAATGATTACCACAAAAAGTGTCGTCAACATGCATTACCACACACAGATAAAAATTTTTGTTTACTTGTGATGAGAACTTTTAAAATTTACTTTCAGCAACTTTCAAATGTGTAATACAGTATTGTGAACTCCAGTCACCATGCTGCACATTTTAACCCCAGGACTTATTTTCTTACTATTGGAGATTTGTACCTTTTGATCACCTTCATTCATTTTCTTCAGCCCCTTCCTCCCGGCTTTGGCAGCCGTCAGTCTGTTCTCTGTATCTATGAGCTCCATTATTTTAGCTTCCATAGGTAAGTGAGATCGTGTAGTATTTGTCTTTCTCTGTCTGACTTGAGGTATTTTTTTAAAGATAAAACATACCACATGCAAGAGCCTTTTAACTGATCTGTTTGTGCCAGTTTCTACTTCACTATTCCTTCCAATTCATCCTCCGCATTTCTGTCAGAATCATCCTTGTAAAACACAGATCTGATCTTCTTAATCCTCTGCTTAAAAACTTGTGATGGAGTTCCATTGCCCAAAGGATTAAGCCAAAGCTCCTTGGCATGGTATACATGCAGATCCTCTCAAAATTTGGCTCCTGATCTCCATCCCAACCTCTTTACCAGTCATTCTTTCCTCCTCCGTAGTTCAGCACACCGTACTGTTCCCACCACACTGTCCCTTTGCTTATCTCCCTGAAATGCCCCGATTTCTCTATTCCTCAGTAAAGTTGTATTTACCCTTCAATAAATAGCTCAAACATCAGTTTTCTCTAAAATAAATTGTAGTCTCATGTCCCCATAGAGAACTAATCTGTTTCTATCATGTCCCTCATAGTACTTTGAAATATCTGTATGTGGTGCTAATGAAATTGTATAATAATGATTTGTTTACATGCATCACTCTCTTTCTCTCTCTAGCTAGAATGTTCCCCCAAAGGTAAAACACTTACCACTGGTGGTACTGTAAATGGTTTTATGTGTTCCACTGATATGACATTAAATATTGAATTGCATAGTGTGAGAGTTATTCCCCTTTTAATACTTTAGGGAGAAAGTTTTAGTTTTGTGCTAGTTAACAGCTTCCCTGGTGGCTCAGATGGTAAAGAATCCACCTGCAGTGCAGGAGACCTAGGTTTGATCCTGGGGTTGGGAAGACTCTCTAGAGAAGGGAATGGCAACCCACTTCAATATTCTTGTCAGGAGAATCCCATGGACAGAGGAGCCTGGCGGGCTACAGTCCATGGGGTTGCAAAGAGTCAGACATGACTGAGTGACTAAGCAGGCATATGCACATACATGGCTTTGACATCTCTCTATTACTGTGTGATTAATTTCCCTTTTTAAAGAGAGAGCAGATGTCAGGCTTGAAACTATGTAGACACCTACTTAAATTGGCTTAAGTTTATATATTTCTTCAAAATATTTTCTTTTCTTTCTTTTTTTACTTTCTGACCTCACCTCACAGCATGTGGGATCTTTGTTCCTTGTCCAGGGATTGAACCTGTGCCCCCTGCATTAGAAGCACAGAGTCTTAACCACTGGACCACTAGGGAAGTCCCACTTCATGATATTTTCTGATGATTGATTTTTGTCTGTGAAATTTTAAAAATTAATATCAATAATAGATTTTTCTTTTAAAATAAAAGATAATTTAAAGAAAGATAGTGAGCTTATAATAGGAACAAAGTGCATCATTATGGCAAAACTCTTATAGGATATGTGAAAATGACTTAATGCGGGGAAATTGGGCTAAGTCCTTCAGAATTAGGAAACATCTATTTTCATCCTAGTACTATGTTTAATAGTACTATGTTTAGTAGATCACTAAATATTTGTCAAATTAAGTTAGGAAGAAACACCCACCTCCAACATTTTTGAGATTTGGTGTAATTTGGGGGGATATATAGTTAAAGAGACAAGCCTTCCCTAATCTGACTTTTCTGAAAAAGTTAAATAATACTCAATATTATCATATTAATGACCTTTAAAATGGTTTCCTACAGCTATGCTGTGCTTAGTCACTCAGTCATCTCCGACTCTTTGCGACCCTGTGGACTATAGCCCGCCAGGCTCCTCTGTCCATGGAGTTTCTCCAGGGAAGAATACTGGAGTGAGTTGCCATGCCCTCCTCCAGGGGATCTCCCAACCCAGGGATCAAATCCAGGTACTCCGCATTGCAGGCGGATTTTTTTACCATCTGAGCCACCAGGGAAGCCCAAGAATACTGGAGTGGGTAGCCTATCCCTTCTTCAGGTGATCTTCCCAACCCAGGAATTGAACCAGGGTCTCCTGCATTGCAGGCAGATTCTTTACCAGCTGAACTATCATGGAAGAAATGTTCATAATTCTCATAAGGGGATATGTTCTCCAGTTGGATTGTGTGAAATGATGTCCTATTAACCAAAGTTCAGGGGCAATAGAAGAATGTTTACAAGACATTCTATTCAAATCACCACATCACTTTCTACCATCAACACCATCAAGGTCACGGTACATTTTAAGGGAGGATAGACCAGAATAGCTGTCACTAGAGGCAAGCTAGCACCATCTGTTGGAGAATTAGTTCACAGCATAAGATGATACCAGCTGACTTCATTACTGTGGAATTTATTTCTCCAAAGTACTTTTCATCATCCAAATTTCAACACACTCATGCATATCCAAGTACAATTTAATTTTCAATTATGTCTAGTTCTCCACTATGATAGTCAAAAACAAAACTAGTTAATTAATCTGATTAAAATATACTAGCTTTTCATGATTTGACTCTTTAATTACAGATTTGATAATGAGACTATTTTGACCCATTTAAGAACTGGAAAAAAAGTTAGTGATATTATACAGCCACAGGCATTGTAGGTTTGCTGTAGAATAACAAATACATGTTGCACAAAACAGACTCATAGATACAGAGAACAAGTGGGTGGGTGGTTGCCAGAGGAGAAAATGGTGGAAAGGTGGACAAAACAAGTGAAGGAAGTTAGGAGGTATAAACCTCCAGTTATAAAATAAGCCACAGGGATGTAATATACAGCATAAGGATATGGTTAATAATACTGTAATAGCTGTGTATGGGGATGGATGATTACTAGACTTACTGTGGTGATCATTTCATAATATATGTAAATGTCAAATTGCTATGTGATACTCCTGAAACTAATGTACTATTGTACATCAGCTTTATTTCAATTTGATATATATATGTGTGTGTGTGTTCAGAATGAAAAACAAAAATACATTGTTTGCTTTTATAAACCAGCCTTGGTATCTCTTGATTATCCATGGTAATTAGAAATAGGGCTAGCCTTAGGACTTCCCTGGTGGTCCAGTGGTTAAGAATCCACCTTCCAATGCAGGGGATGTGGGCTCCATCCCTTGTCAGAGAACTAAGATCTCACATGTCACAGGGCAACTAAACTTTCACTTTCACTTTAGATGCTAAATGACAAGTGAATTATCAGCAATTTCCCCAGAGACAGGGCTTAGGAGTAAAGTTTCAAACATTAGAAATAAAATCGTTAAGTGCTTTTGTTTTAAACATAACTTACAGAAGGCTGATTTTAAAGATTTGTCCACTATGACAAGTTTTAGCAAGTTAAAAAAAGATTAAAAAAAGATTCTG
Source organism: Giraffa tippelskirchi (assembly GCF_054371585.1). Taxonomy (NCBI): domain Eukaryota; kingdom Metazoa; phylum Chordata; class Mammalia; order Artiodactyla; family Giraffidae; genus Giraffa; species Giraffa tippelskirchi. Next base: position 126,339,704 of record NC_137283.1, read on the forward strand.
AATTTTTCATGCTATATTCTCTATGGAACTATGATTTCAATGAATAAGTTTAAAATCTATTTACTTTTGAAAAGTGAGATAGGTAAAGTAACGATATTATCTAAATGAGAAATAACCTAATTTTCCTAAAATATTTTCCAATCAAAGTCTCTTTTATAGGGAAAAACAAGAAGCATTAGATTGTAGCATTTATTAATTACTTATTTATTTTATGGAGCTAGAACTGACATAACATTACCTACATTTAAGGTGTATAACATTTGTTTGACACATTTATGTATGGCAACATGATTAACATTTGCTAACACTTCTATCATATCGCATAATTATTCCCTTTTTTTTATGGTGAATATAAAGTGTAATTTTTAAACAGCATTATTATTATTATTATGTACTGGCCACGCTCCTCAGCTTGCAGGATTCTAGTTCTCTGACCAGGGACTGAACCTGCACCCTTGGTAGTGAAAGCACAGAGCTGTAGCCATTGGACAGCCAGGGAATTCCCATTAAAACTGTATTAAATGGAAAGGAAGTAGTAATTGCTGCAAAAAATGATACATATAACTCTGCTATAGAACAGGGGCTATAGTTATTAAACAGTCATCAGATTTTGCCAGTGGTATACCCCTTGGGAATTCTCTGGTAGTTTAGAGAGAACATTAACTCTCCCAGGCCTTGGGGGTACCATTTAATGCCTTAAGGCAATGATTCATTAAAGTGATATTTTTACTAAATGCATCTAGCTAAAGTTTAGTCTTAGGGTAAATATGAATATGTTCGTGAACCTGGTGAGAGGCAGGGTATTTAATCTTGACCTAAGCCTTTTCTTCGCTTCTTTAAGTAAGAGTATCTGCCCTTGTGGCTCAGCTGGTAAAGAATCTGCCTGCAATGCAGGAGACCTGGGTTCAATCCCTGGGTTGGGAAGATCCCCTGGGGAAGGGAAAGGCTACCCACTCCAGTATTCTGGCCTGGAGAATTCCATGGACTGTATAGTCAGTCCATGGGGTCCAAAAGAGTCGGACTGAGTGACTCTCACTTTCACTTTAAGTAAGAGTACCAAGAAATGCCAAGGGAAGGGTGAAACACAGTGCAGCAGTTACCATCTGAACCGGTTTAAGGACCTGGTTAGATGCTGGGGCAGCCTAACCCTGTGTGTAACACTCTGCAGTTGTCCCTTCCTAACAACAGCCCTCCTCCAGCCTTCCAACTAGAGAGCAGTTTCCCCACACTTCTTTACACTTCATTGCCTCGAATCAAATTTGGAAATAGGAGGAACATACATTTTTATGTCATATAAACAATTAGGGTTCCATTACTGATTTATTATTTTCAATTAAAATTGTACACATTTAAAGCATACAACATGATATATATATATACACACATAGTGAAATGATTACTACAGTTAAGCTACTTATCGTATCCATCTCTGACATGGTTACCATTTCCATAACTTATTTTAAATCAATTCCAGCTAGCTTTAAAGTTCAAATTTGTAACTGAACTTCCATAGTTTAAGTCCCTTTCCTCAAATGCTTCTATCAATAGGAACAGGAAAAAACCCACTATCTATCCATTAGGTCTTTTTAGATATGCCAATAGAAGCTTTTTTCAGACTGTAAAGAGATTTGTAGGTTTTTCCAATTATAAAAAGCATTTTAAAAATAACCCGACAGTACCAAATGTAAGGAAAACAAAGTGAAAACCAGAGTGTAATGCCTCCACCTAGAAACAGCTGTTTATAAATGAGCGTACCAATGCATATATTTTTAACTAAAGGTTCATGGTTTACATAGAGTCCAGTGAATTTTTACCCCACTTAACGATGGACACGGGTTTGGGTGGACTCTGAGAGTTGGTGATGGACAGGGAGGCCTGGCATGCTGCGGTTCATGGAGTCGCATCAGACACAACTGAGCGACTGAACTGAACTGAATGTGTCAGTGTGCATGCGTGCATGCTAGGTCACTTCAGTTGTGTCTAACTCTTTGTGACCATATGGACTGTAGCCCAGCAGGCTCCCTCATCTGTGGGATTCTCCAGGCAAGAATACTGGAGTAGGTTGCCATGCCCTCCTTCAGGGGATCTTCCCGACCCAGGGATCGAACACACTTCTCTTACATCTCCTGCCTTGGCAGCCGGGTTCTTTAACCGTTAGCACCATCTGGGAAGCCCAAGGGAAGAGGTTTATTAATAACTCACTTGCTACCAAATCTCTTTCCTTGGCAAGGTCAGTGTAGTGGGTTGAATGGTGGCCCCAGAAAAGACAGGCCCAAGTCCTAATCTTATTTAGAAAAAGAGTCTTTGCAATTAAGTTAAGGATCTTGAGATGAGATCATCCTGGATTACCTGCGTGGGCCCTAAATCCAATGACAAGTGTCCTCATAAGACAAAGAGGAGAAAGCTGTATGAAGATGGAAGCAGAGATTGGAGGCACTAGGGACCAGAAGAAGCAAGGAAGGATGCTCCTCTAGTGCCTTAGGAGAGAGTGTGGCCCTGCCAACACCTTGATTTCAGATTTCTGGCCTCCTAAACCGTGAGAGAATACAATTCTGTTCTTTTAAACCACTGAATTTGTGGTAATTTGTTTCAAAAAAGTTATAGACAGCATATTAAAAAGCAGAGACGTTACTTTCGCAACAAAGATCTAATCAAAGGTATGGTTTTTCCAGTGGTCATGTATGGATGTGAGAGTTGGACTATAGAGAAAGCTGAGCGCCGAAGAATTGATGCTTTTGAACTGTGGTGTTGAAGAAGACTCTTGAAGAGTCCCTTGGACTGCAAGGAGATCCAACCAGTCCATCCTAAAGGAAATTAGTCCTGAATATTCATTGGAAGGGCTGATGCTGAAGCTGAAACTCCAATACTTTGGCCATCTGATGCAAAGAATTGACTCATTGGAAAAGACCCTGATGCTGGGAAAGATTGAAGGTGGGAGGAGAAGGGGACGGCAGAGGATGAGATAGTTGGATGGCATCACCGACTCGACGGACATGCGTTTGAGCAAGCTTCGGGAGTGGTGATGGACAGGGAAGCCTGGCATGCTGCAGTCAGTGGGGTCGCAAAGAGTCGGACACGACTGAGCAACTGAACTGAACTGAGAAAATCAAACTTTCCTACCATACACTCAGCCTGCTCTCCAGCCTCATTTTCTTGTTCTTCTCCAGCTTGTTGCTCCTGTTTGCTGCCTTTCATTTCCCTGTATTGCCTCAAAGTCTTTGCACATGCTGTTCCAGTGCATGGATTACTCCTCTTCATTCTTCAAATATTCCTGTAAGGCTTCTTCAGGGTAAAGGTCAGTGATCCTCTAGCCTTGCTTACCAACCCCCATAAGGTACCCTTCCAGCAGCATGTAGCTCCTTTTTAAGAAAAAAAAAATTATTTATTTGACAGCATCAGGTCTTGCAGCACACAGGATCCTCCTTGCATCATGCGGGATCTTTCGTGGTGGTGCATGGACTGTCTGGTTGTGGTCCTCAGGCTCAGTTGCTCCAAGGCATGTGGGATCTTAGTTCCCCCACCAGGCATTGAACCTGTATCACCTGCAAGATGGATTCTTAACCAGTGGATCATGAGGGAAGTCCTGCATATAGCTGTTTTCATACCCTTAGCATAGGCTTATCTTTATTAGTGTGATAATTAGATTCTGCCTCCCCTACCAAGTTGTAAGCTTCAAAGAATGTGATCCCACTCCCACCCCCTTAGATTCCCAGGCTAGCCCTGAGCTTGCTGTGCCCTAAGGAATCACATTTTGAACAAATGGCCACTATTCCAGAAGCATTTGCTGACCTTGGGAAACTCTCACAGCCTTTGAGACAGCCATGGGCTAGGTAGGGTGACCATATTATTTACCCTCCCAAATTAGCCACTTCTGAGAATGAAAAGGGGTGCTACTATAATTACAAGCCACCTGGTTTCAGTCCTGGTAACAAGTTGTTCTGACCACAGTAGCAAATGTGAAGGCACGAGGATTACTAGGAAGGGGTGGCTATGACATTTTGGAGAGGCAGGGAGAGGATAATTTAAATTTGATTAATTGCCTCAGCATTTTCATCGCTTTCTTCTACATCACGTGTTCACCTGTTCATTCTTTTATTGTCTGGTCTTCGCTCAAGAATGTAAGCTCTATGAGGGCAGGGATGTGGCTTCTTTTGTTTGTCGCTGGGTCCCACGCCTAGAATAGTTCTCGGTGCATAGCAGGTGCTCAATAAACATCTGAATGAATGTACTCACAGCTTATGGTGTACTCTAAACGAATAATGGATGAAGAATCAAAACACACAGGAAAAAAAAATTCTCACAGTTTGAAAGTCTAAACAGTCTCAGCATTCAAAGGGGAGGAGGCGGAACCATTGCCAAGGTCTGGAGCTGAGGATGCAATAAAGAAGGCCCCAGTGACCATCAGGCTGTGGCGCGGTTGAAGGCATCCTTCACCCCGCCCACCTCCGACTCGCGACATCTTTTCTCCGCATGCTCTCTAACCCCCGGTTCACCCGCTTCAGCCCCTAGGACCGCTCTAGTCCTTGCCCTCCTATTACACTCTGGATCCAGCCGCCCCCTCCGCGTCCCCTTCGACCCCCCGGGACGCCCGCGCTGCCCCCTCCCCGGATGCTCTCCACCCGGGGCTCCTGCACCGCCCCCTTCGCAGAGGCCCTCGAATTCTGGGACCCCGCCCCGCCCCCGCCCCGCCCCCGCGTGGTCTGCACGGACGGACTCGCGCTGCACATCGCTCCCCCCGCGCCCGCCTCTGCGGCTGCGCGCTGGCTGGGCCGAGGCCGAGGCGAGGGGGTCGCGCCGCGGGCCGGCGGAGCTGCTGTGGCGGCGTCGGCGGCTGCGGGAGACAGAGCGAGCCCGGCGGCCGGGCGGACGCCGAGGGAACGGAGGAAGCGGTCATGTCTCGCTACACGAGGCCCCCCAACACCTCCCTGTTCGTCAGGAACGTCGCGGACGCCACCAGGTGAGCGGCGGCGGGGCCGCAGGTTGGGGCGCGGGGGAGGGGCGGGTAACGGCCGCGACGCAGAGCTCGGCAGGGTTAGCCCGCACCTCCCCGCCGGCCGGCCCGGGGCTCGCCGTGGAGGAGCCTCTCCCAAGGCCGGCGGGAGTCCTTGAGCTGCTCGGGGCCTGGGCGGGACTCGCGCCTCCGCCCTCCCGGCCGGCGTTCCGCTCCGGCGCGGCCCCGTCTCCGGGCCCCGCCGCCCTTGACTGCCCCCCGCACCTGGGCGGCTGGCAGGTGCCTATTCCTCGCCGAGAGAACGGGAGGAGCGCCGGCTGCCCCTGGCTGGGAGCCACGGTCCCTCCCCGCCTCCGCCCCTGAGAGTTCCTCGGGCGGGTGCCCGCGTCTCGCCCCTTTGTCGCTGTGCAGGGATAAAGCCGCGCGTCTCACCACCTAGATGGGAAGGAATTGGGAATGGTGAGACGCGTTATGGAATAGTGCGTACCTTGGGCCTTAGGACTCCCTTTCCCTGTAGTCAGTAGTCTGGTTTACTTACAGGTGGCGCTGGTTAAATTTTATTTGTTGCACAATTTTATACTGTATACAAAGGATAACTTCAGTGAATGAGATTTATGTGTGTTTCTTTAAAGTTTTGAGTGCAATATAAACACCCATCATAATGGTTTGTATAGACTTTCCTGGTCGATTCTGTTGCATTCAGCCCACCCGCTCCCCTTTGGAGAATTCTGTCTGCATAATTTCTAACGTTGACTTCTTAATAGCTGTGCCTTTCTCCCTCAATAGGGGCCAGAGGGGATGGGGGGAATTAGTAGACATTTTCGTGTCACTGGGCTTGCTTAATTTACTCCACAGCCCTCCTCCCCATCCCAGTCTTTATAGTTATGCAAGATTATCTTGTGGTACATAAGGAAAAGCTGAAATTCAGAGTTTCCGTGGCTTACCTGGGGCTTCACGGCTGGAAACATATTGGAGCCTTTGACTCCAGAGCCATCAGGAGTAATCATCATAATTTACCTTTGAGAAGTAAATTTTAAGTCTTTTTTAGAAACTTGTTTCTGCTAATAATATATATATATGTGTGTCACAACTATAGACTGTAAGTTAACATACTTTAACATCTTAAGAATGCCTGTGTTTACGTGTCTTCGCTCAACTTGTTTATCAGCATATTACATAGAAAGCAAGCAAAATTTATAATCTGGGTAAGGTTAAAAAAATTCCTACGGTTAAACAGACCACTTGTACACTGAATAAGATTGCAGTGCGCCAACAAAAAAACGTAAGGTTTTCAATTCTAATGGCCACAGAGGCCAACCAGGGTAGTATGAATGAGTGAAGGTGTCAGGTTAAAGCCCAATAGAATGGTGTGGACTGTCGCAAATGGAAAAGAACATGTGCCATCTCAAGGGGACAGCGGCTGCTACCAAGCTTTAGCTAATAACTGCTGTATAGACATTTGGACTTGTGGCCACATCATTTAATTTTCAAAAGAAGTCAAAAGCCTATATTTTGTGTGTGGAAACTCTCAGTTTGAAACTGTTGGCAGTTTCTAAGTTGAATCATGTGAAATTCCCATTTTTGTAGTTTTAAAAGCTATAAAATATTGGCATTTCCATGTTTCAGCACTTTTTGTTAAATGTTTATAAACACTGTGCTGGCCAAATACCCCCCACACACACACACACGCATGTTTTTTGATGCATGATCTCTGATCTAGATAATCAAGAATGATAATTGAGATTTATTAATTTTCTTCTCCGTTTTTTCCACAACTTTTTAACATTTCCACTGGGCAGTGGAGGGTGGGGTGGGCAATCAAAATCTAGGAGGTTTGAAGTAGTGAAATTATAGTAATCATAACATTTGTTGAGTACTCATTATGTACCAGGCACTATACTATAAACTTTACATATATTATCTTATTAAGTTTTCAATAACCTTATATAATGGATGAAAATCAGAGATTTTAGAGAGAATAAGGATCTTGACTAAAACTGCTCAGCTTTTGAGTAGTGTTATGAAAGTAGAATCATCACATGTAACCTTAATAGCTTTTTTTGTACAAGGTGGCATATAATTTAACTAGCAATATGATACCTAGACACATTTTAATTTTTTAACATTTGGTATGCATATAAAGAAAATCATTGGGATAAATGTTAAATGGGGTATAAAATTATATACAATATGTTTTCAGTTATATAAAAAATGAAGAAGGGGAAAACTATAAACACATAACACACACATATGTATATAATAGAAAATAAGCCTAGAAAGAAATCCCTTTGAGTGGTTTTCTTCATCCTGTTTTCAAATTCTAATTGTTAATTTTATAACAAAGTCAAATTTTATTTAAAAATTTTCTTTAAAGTAGCTGTTCTAATATATATGATAAAGCACAAGACATTAAAACATGTAGATTAGCATAAAATTTGTTAGAAATGAAATTAAGCAAAAGAACTAAGGAAAGGTTTAAAAATACATTTTGTAATTTTATAATTTTCCCTGGTGAAATAAGATGTGGATTGGGAAGAATATTAATTTTAAATCTTTTTGTATAACTTTTTTAATGTCAGATACAGTTTTCTAGTGGAACAAAGCAATCCCGAGATCTCAAATAAAACATTCCTGTTTTGATGCTTAACATCATGGTAGATTGGGGAGCACCGATCGAGTACTTCTCTTGGACATACTTAGTAGCATTCTTTGGTTATAGCGTGTATGAGGCTTACATTAATATTGGTGTAAGTGGTGATGTAGAAAAAGCATTAAACAAAATCTGACCGAATTCATTATAGGAAGTCTCAGCAAACTAGTAATAGAAGGGAACTTCCTCAGCTTATGGGCGTCTATGAAAAACCTTTAGCTAACAACATACTTAATGATGAAACTGAATGCTTTCTCCTTAAGATCAGAACAAGACAAGGATGTCAACTCTTGCAACCACTGTTCAACATTTTATTGCAGGTCCTAACCAATGAATGCAACAAGGCAAGAAAAATAAAGACATAAAAATTATAAAGGTAAAAGTAAAACCTGTCCCTATTCTTAGGTGACATGTTTGTTTACATAAAGCTACAGTAACTAATAGTTTCCTTAAGTTACGAGAATATGAAGTAAATTTAGTGAAAATTCTATTTGTATATACTAACAGCAAACAACAAAAACTTTTTAGATTCCATTTATCTTAGTATCAAAAAACATAGTAAGGAATAAGTTTCGCAAAACCACATAAAAACCTTTGCATTGAAGAGCAATCAAAGACCAACATAAATTGGTAAATATACTGTGTGTTCTTAGATTGGAAGGTGAACTATTATGTTATCAGTTCCGTCCCAATTGATTATATTATAGATTCAAGGCATTCCTGATCAAATGCTTTTTAAAAATAGGAACAAATTAATTCTAAAATATATTAATATGCAAAGGATCTGAATAGCCAAAATAATTTTTTAAAAGGTCACTGAAGCTGGAAAGCTTATATTCCCTGGCTTAAAGATTTACTAAAAAGTTGCAATAATCAAAACAGTTTGTTATTGGCCTAAGGATAGACGAATAGATCAATGGAACAGAAAGAAGGTCCATAAATAATCCACGCATATAGAGTCAATTGATTTTTGACAAAGGCACTAAAGCCTTTAGAGAAAAATCTTTCCACCAAATGATGCTGTAACAACTGGGTATATATAGGGAAAAAAATGTACTTTGACTTCTGTCCCACATAATTTGAACTGGATCATTAATTGAAATGTGAAAGATAAAATTGTAAAGCTTTTAGAAGGCAAAGGAGAATATCTGTATGACTTAGGGATAGGCAGAATTTTTATAAGACAAAGTCATTACCTTAAAAGGGAATATTGAAAAATCAGATTTCTCCAAAATTAAAATTTCTGTTCATTAAGAAAGTAAATAGGTGAGCCAGGGACTGGGAGAAAGTATTCAGAAAGCATATATCTCACAAAGGACTTTTTATAAGAATAGTAATGAAGTTTTATAAGTCAACAATGAAAAGACAGATGTAATTAAAAATGGACCAAAAAACCCCTACATGTTCAAGAGAAATACATATGAATGTCCAATTAGCATGTGAAAAAGTGCTCAGCATCATTTGTTCTTGGGGAAATGCAAATTGAAACCGCAGCAAGATTCCACTCAACATCCTCTTGAATGGCTAAAATTCAAAAGACTGACAATACAAAGTGCTGATGAAGATGGGCAGAACTGAACCGCATATGCTGTTGGTGGGAGTATAAAATGTTAACAACCATTTTGCAGAACTGTTTGGCCGTTTAATAGAAATTAAATAGATATATCCTTTTAGCCCAGAAACTCTGCCCCTAGAATAAAGGACCCATAAGCATGTAAAGATGTTGAACCTAACTGGTGTTTACAGAAATTAAAATTCAAATAATGAGATACCCATTCACTTTATATCCTTCAGAATGGCACGGAATGAGGAGTTAGAGTCTTAGGAATTCTGATGCATGTCTTGAGGAGTATAAGTTGATTTGGCCATTTTGGAGAACATGTAGTAAAGCTGAAGATATATATACTCTCCAGCCCATCAGTTGCATGGCTAATGGTACATCCCAGAGAACTATGCTACAGCACAACTTGCAGTTAAAAAAAGGAAGCATATTAAATGCTCACTCATAGAAGTATGTATAAATAAATTGTGGTTTATCCATAACAATACCAATACAGAGTTAAAATGAGTGAACTAGAGCACCATGGAGAAATCTCAAGGGTGGAAAAGGCAAGGTGCAAAATTTTACAGCTAATCTGATACCATTTATAGGTAATCTGATAGCATTTATATAGATTTGCAGGAGAAATACAAAGTTATGTAGAGGAATGATGAACACCAGTGATTATTTCTAAGGGAGAAGGATACAATATCTTATTTCTTTAAAAATACTAAAAATTACAAGTATAGTAAGTATTAAGGTTAATAAATCTTATTGATGGATACATAGGTGTTTGTCTTACTATGTATATATATTTCTGAATATCAAAATAGATTACACCAGAAATACGAAAATAAATGAAAAAAACAGCTAACAGATGGAGTGGAGACTGAATGAGAGCCAGTTCTTTTGAGAAAGTTCATTCCCTCAGACTTCTGGGATTCTAAGTCTCGATGACACATTGCGCTAGCCTCCTTTGTATATCTAGTATCCTTTTCTGTCAGCCACTCACATTTGGTTGATGGAATTGGTTGTCTCTGAAGGTACTCATTTGAAGTCCGGCTTTGCTACTGGCTGTGTGTATCTTTGGGCAAGGTAACTGCTCTCACTTTCAGTCTCCTTGACTGGTAAATGGTAACAGTAATGTGTCCTTCAATCATTAACACAGCAGGTATATACTGAGGCCTCCTATATGCCAAGCAACTATGCTAGGTACTGAGATATACTAGTGAAGACATCTGTCTTAGAAGTGATTCTCAACCGTGAGCCTCAGAATTGCCTGTGAAACCCTTAAAACATTAAATGTAACTGGGGCTCACCATGGGAAGCACAAATTAGGTCAGGGATTAAAGGATCAGGCTGAAATGCCTGCTTCTGTGACATCTCCTTTACAGATGATTCCAATATTCAGGAATGGTTGAGAGTTTTGGCTCTGTAGTCTGTGTTTTATGGGAGCAGGAATTGTGTCTTTCCTGTTCTCCATCACATTCCTAGAGCCTGGCCCATAGTACATACTCAGTAAGTATTTGTTGAATAAATAAATGAAAGAAAAAGACATTGTCATTGTCCTCTAAGTCTAAAGTTAACAGTCACTCAGGAAAGGCAGGCAGTTAAGCATGGTACAGTGAATATTAAAAATAAAATAATAAAAATAAAATGTTGTCATGGTATCAACGTAATATTGGCTGCTTAGCGTTAGTTGAATCTTTATGTAATTCTTAAATTCATATCTCTAGCTTTAGTCACTGACTTCTAGTCTTGAGAAAAAATAAAATTGAATTTGTATAACCACAGTTTTTAGTTGCTCATAGAATAGAACTCTGTGGCTGTTCCACCATCACCTCAAATTTGGCATTTCTAAACGTGAAAGTTTTTTGCCTCTCCTCAATCGGACACGACTGAGCAACTTCACTTTCACTTTTCTCTTTCATGCACTGGAGAAGAAAATGGCAACCCACTCCAGTATTCTTGCCTGGAGAATCCCAGGGGCGGCGGAGCCTGGTGGGCTGCCGTCTATGGGGTCACACAGAGTCGGACACGACTGAAGCGACTTAGCAGCAGCAGCAGCAATCTTCAATCTAACTCTCTTTTCCAGCTATCTAATTTTTATCTTGGACACCATCTTTCTTCCATTTGCCCAAGTTAGAAGCTTTGTACTCATCTTTGGGCCCTTTTTTCCACAGAGTATGTTTTGAAATACTCTTTAGTTCCTTTAAGCCATGTTTTGTGCTCATAGCTGGTTTTGAATCTCTAAGAGCTCCATGAGGCGGTAGAATATAGTCATTAGGAAGCCAGACTAGTGTCAGATTGTGGGAGTTTGCTTCCAGCTCTGTCGCTTGCTGACTCGGTTACGTTAGGTGACTTCATCTGTCTGTACACTCATCTGTAAACAACATTTGTAAAGATCTGTTATGGGAATTAAGTGGTCTTAAGGTGAACAGTGGCAGGTATATAAATGCATTATAGCTGTCAGTTTTTAATGCTAAGTGTTTTGTCTCTTCAGTTAAATTGTAACTCCTGAAGAGAAATATTATGCTATGTGTTTTCTTGGTGTCCCCTCTTTAGTACCTATGACAGTATAAAGCATGTAAGTGACTCAAAAATACTTGCCAGATTTGAGGCTCTGGTAGTTATTTTTGCTTTATGTTTACTAATAAAGCATCAGTTTTTCTTTTAAAGCCTGAGAAATAACTTTAGGACTTCTTTAGAATCTTATTGCTATCTGAAAACATTTAACATAAATATGAAATTATAGTGAGACGAATGTGTTCTTAATGAATTGTTGATCGAGCTCTGTATTTTGACAGTTGAAAAGTCTTGTAATAGGAGTAACTTTCAAAAGTGGATATGCTGTATATAAAATAAATAACCAACAAGGACCTACTGTATAGCACAGGGAACTGTACTCAATATTTTGTAATAACCTATAAGGGAAAAGAATTTGAAAAGGAATATGTAGAAAATATATAAAAGCTAAATCACTATGCTGTACACTTGAAACTAACACAATTGTAAATCAACTATACTTCAGTTTTAAAAAAGCAAAAAAATTAAGTGAATGTGCTGGATCAGAATCCCCAACCTGACTGAACATAAAAGCCACCTAGAGTGCTTATAAAAATACAGATTTCCAGACCTCTTGAATCAGAATCTCCAAAACTTAGAACTGAGAATTTGTTGTTTTATTTTTTCTTTCTTTTCTAAACCCTGGGTGATTCCTATGAGAGACAATTTTAGATAATTCTAGTCTGGATAATATACTTTCTTCTGAAGGTTTCAACTGAATTTCTGCAGGCAAAATATTTGAATCCAGCTATTCATATTTCTTTACCTTATTTCTAAAATACTTCAGGCCTGAGGACTTGCGCCGTGAGTTTGGTCGATATGGCCCTATAGTAGACGTTTACATTCCACTTGACTTCTACACCCGCCGCCCAAGAGGATTTGCTTATGTTCAATATCCTTTATTTTACTGTGTGCATGTGCATAGACTACATATATGTGCATATACATATATACACACACACACACTCAGGAGCATATTTTATGAAATAATATTGCCTAATTAAATGTGTTTATTTCTTTATCTCAGAAAATCTAAAGCAGTCCACAGTAGCTGGCAAGCACCCCTCAGTTTGAACCAACCTGTTAGCTAGAATCCAAGCATAAACCGAGCAGGCGAGACAAAAGGCACCTAAAGTTCAAGCCTCAAGGAGTAAAGAGGGAGGGTGGACACAGATATAAAGACCTGGAAGAGGGGAAGTCTTGACCAAGCAAAAGACAAAGCCAACACCAGGTTGAGACTTCGGCTTTCCTACATTTACTCAGAGTTCCAGGATCAAAGCCAAGTCTGATTTTGTTGGTTCTGCGTCTCTTATAAAGTCCATCTTGCAAGCCCTAAAGAATAAAGGTCAAGGTTCAAGATCAAGTGACGCTGAGGTAATTGCCTAAGTCTCATTTTGTATTGCATTACTTGAGCTTTTTCTGTTTTCTGTTGTTAAACCAGTGACAACCTCCTGAAATACAACTAGCTGGTTTATATAGTTTGTTTCCATTTTAGTTAGGTTTATTATATAATTTACATAGATAAGGGAGTTCAGTGGGATATATAATTCCAGATGTTCACAGATTGTTAATATATTTCTTTTATAATTATATCTGAAGTAATAAAAACATAAAGGTATTTTAAAGCAGTAGGTTCAAAGTCAAATATGATCACTTTTAAAGGACCAAATCAGTTTTGAATATATGTTTTAGCTCACTTATATGTGTGCCCTTTTGTTTATAAGTAATTTCTCCTAAGTTAATTTAAAAAGCCTTTTAACGAAAGAGTAATTTTAGTTTCAAAATGAAGGTTTCTGTGTACTGATTTTTACTGGAAATACTGAAAAACCTGGTAAATCTTTTACCTAAGAGAAGGGAGTGAGTCCTGCCTAAATGTTTTATTTGATAATACTAGCCAGTGTTGGACTTATTCTCATGTTTCAAATTATACATGCATTCTACAGCTTTTAATGTATACATTAAAAATACAGTTAGAGATTTGTTTCTGTTCTTTTTATTTTCAGACTCACTCTTCAGAATCATAATGGGGCATTTGTTTTGATAGTGAAAGTGATATTTTTTCTGATTATTCAGTTATGTTAGAGATACGACCTTAAAAACTTGAGCTTGTTTTTCCTAATAATTTCATGCCACCTGTAAATTATTTTTAAAAAATAATATTTTTGATATCTGATGTTCAAAGTGTCCTTAACAGCTAGTCATATTTGAAGATGTTCGTGATGCTGAAGATGCACTTTATAACCTCAATAGAAAGTGGGTATGTGGCCGTCAGATTGAAATACAGTTTGCACAAGGTGATCGCAAAAGTAAGTGTGACTTAATAGTAGATCTGGCTTTTTTAGCAGGATGAGTTTCAGCAATGACAAAGCTTTTAATTTAAAGTTATTTCAGAATATAATACTATTTGAGTGGCTTATTTATTGAATGATTGTTTATTGAGGTTTTCAGATAATGAATTATAAATCTTGAACTTCATATTCTAGCACCAGGCCAGATGAAATCAAAAGAACGTCACCCTTGTTCTCCAAGTGATCATAGGAGATCAAGAAGCCCTAGCCAAAGGAGAACTCGAAGTAGAAGTTCCTCATGGGGAAGAAATAGGCGGCGGTCAGATAGCCTTAAAGAGTGAGTACAAAATATAAGGGGATTGAAAACTTAATTTTCTGCTGTTTCCAGAAAACATTTTAAAGAGTTTTCAAAAACAGGACACCAGAAACATTTTATTTAATATATATAAAGAATCAACTTTTTTAGAAGGATATGCTCCTCTCTATAATGTATTGTTATTTTAACTTGGGTTTGTTAGATACCTTCCAGTGTGTTCATTTTATGACAGACTCAAGTTTAACCTTTTTAATAGAAGGATAATATATACTGAGGAAAAAAGCAAAAATTTAAAGATGTATACTTGACAATAAAATGAGGGTTTTAAATAAAATTTTTCTAAATGAACCCCCAAATTAAGAATCTTGAGCCCTGATAATTAGAAACTCATATGAAATAAAATATAATCACTTGTGAAAGGAAGTTGACCAAAATGTGAATCAGTGTATTTATAAAAAGCAAATTATTTCAAGAATAAATTCCAAGTATGGTAGCATTGTAGGAATAAAATATAAAAGTAGTAGATTTTTCAGAAAAAGATATTTGCAAGTTATCTATTTTTCCTGCTAGGAGTTAGTTTCTGTTAGAATAATAGGAAATTGCAGTGGAAATTACTTGATGATGCTGTTTTAGTCATAACTGAAATTGTATTAGCATGCCTAAATTCTACCACTTACTGTTTTTCTCGAGTTTTAATGCTGTAATTTTTTTTTTATAGGTATATAGAATTTTAAGGTGAATTCTGTTCTTAAAGATTGATGAGCATTTACACTAGTATCCTCTTTCTACGAGTAATAAAGAGTTGGGTCTCCTGGGGCTTCCCTCACAATCCAGTGGTTAAGTCTTCAGGCTTCCACTGCAGGGGACTTATCTTGGGTTTGATCCCTGGTTGGGGAACTAAGATCCCACATGCCACATGGCGCAGTTAATGATAAGAAAGAGTTGGCTCTCCTGCGCCATATATGCTGTCCAATGACAACATAGCCTCAAATCAGAGCTGCTCTGCAGAGCTGCTCACTTTCACTCCACTCCCTCTGTTCCTCAACTCCCAGGAGCCTATACAACATAGAGTGTGTGTACCTGAGCTAGACAGAGAGTCTTTACCCCAAGTACCTCGTTCTAAAAACAAAACTGAAAGTGGCCTGGCTCTAGTCCCCCAAGTGGAAAGAAAAGATAGGAAGAGAGAAATACCAGAGAATCCTGATTACTAGAAAATGTAGCCTATTCAGAGCCCTAGAATCTTAACATGTCAGATCAGTCCCTCTCCTTGGGTTTGAACCAAATGTTTTGATTTTGACACATTCTTAGGGAGGCATGCAAGTAAGAGGAAGCCTTGAGCTCCTTTTATAAGCCAGGAGAACCCAGGTCAGGATTGAGCTATCACCAGGGTGGGTGAAGAAATATTTAGGAACAGTTATATTTTGGTCTGGAATTTGATTCTTTTTATCATACTTGGTCTGATAGTGTAAGAATATAAACCTCTCGTGAATCTGTGGAGAATAATCCATTTTATTCCATGGCTAAAGGAAAGTCATTTTACTACTGATTGATTATTTGAGATTTTGACACCAGTATACTCAAATACAAATTACATTTATAGAGCCTAAAATGTGGTGAGAACAAATTAAGAAATTTTACATGCCATGTGTGTAGCAAAGTGACACCAATACCACTGGTATTGCTTCTGACTTCAAAAAGGACGTGAGTAGTATGAGTGATATTCAGCATTTCACGTTACTATAAGTTAATGGTTTATATACAAAAAAATCAAACTAGATATAATATTTTACCTAAAGCAGTACCGTCCTAACTTACTAAATGATAACCAGTGGTCTTGGTGAAAAAGAGTAAAAGAAAAGGAGAAAATTGTCCATCTGACTCATTAAAAATATAAGCTGTTTCCAAATGCATTAGAGCCTTAATCAACCAACTTTTCTCCTGATTGATCTAGAGAAGTGAATATTCACAGCATTTTCTGCCTTCTAGTGGCAGTAAAGTATACTACTTGTCTGGAGAAAAATAAAGACTGTCAGTTACCCCAATCATTGTGGAGTATCGGGAATAGAAAGAACCACATTTTCTTGTAAGACTGTATAATTCTGCTTTGTTCTAGTTATAGTTCTCCATTGTAAGACTGTTGCGTAACCTCTCTGACCTCAGTGGGTTTTGTTTGTAGTTACATTGTTGTTCAGCCACTCAGTCCTGTCAGACTCTTCAAGACCCCATGGACTGTAGCACATCGGGGTTCCCTGTCCTTCACTCTCTCCTGGAGTTTGCTCAAACTCATGTCCATTGAGTTGACGCCATCCAACCATTTCATCCTCTTGTCACCCCCTTCACCTGCCCTCACTCTTTCCCAGCATCAGGGTCTTTTCCAATGAGTCAGCTCTTTGCATCAGGTGGCCAGAGTATCAGCTTCAGCATCAGTCCTTCCAATGAATATTCAGGAATGATTTCCTTTAGGATGGACTGGTTGGATCTCCTTGCTGTCAAAAGGACTTTCAAGAGTCTTTTCCAGCACCACAATTGGAAAGCATCAATTCTTTGGCGCTCAGCCTTCTTTATGGTCTAATTCTCACATCTGTATATGACTACTGGAAAAACCATATAGCTTTGACTATACAGACCTTTGTCAGCAAAGTGATGTCTCTGCTTTTTAATATGCTGTCTAGGTTTGTCATAGCTTTTCTTCCAAGGAGCAAGTATCTTTTAATTTCCATGGCTGTGCTATACAGTAGGGCCTTGTTGGTTATCTGTATTATATGTAGTACTAGGTATATGCATACTTTTTTTTTTTTACTATATTAGAACTTTTTTCCCAAGGTCAGTTTTCCCATTTTGTTTTCTACAACTGTCTACAATAGGAATGAAATTTAATAATATCTAAAAATCGTGCTTTAAAAAAAAAGATTGTGGTTTTACTATCCTTAAAATATATTCTACATCAATATATATTTTTCAGTGCTCTTTATTCCTTCTTGTACTTCCATGCTTCTACCTGGGGTTATTTTTCTTCATCTTAAAGCATTTTTACCATTTCTTAGAATATAAGAAATTCTCTCAGTTAATTCTCTCAGTTTGTCTGCCTGAAAACATCTTCATTTTATATTCATTTTTGAAGGATATTTTTGCTGAAGTTGTAAGTTGGCAGGAAGTTTTTTCCTTTCTTTAATAATATCATTCCATTGTTCATATCCATAATCGGTCTTAATATTGCTCCCATGAAGATTACATAAAGTGTCTTCTGTTCTCTAGAAGATTTTCAGCTTTTTCTCTGACTTTGGTTTTCAGCAGTTTCACTGTGACATGCTTAGTGTAGTTATCTTTGTATTTAATCTGCGTGAGTTTGCAGAGTTCCTTGAAATTGAGAGTTATTAATGCCTTTCACTACTTTTGGAAAATCTAGACCATCATCTCTTAAAATATTGCTTTTACTTTATTCGATTTTTTTCCTTTAAGCCACTATGTTCAGTTCAGTTCAGTTCAGTAGCTCAGTCATGTCCAACTCTTTGCGAACCCATGGACTGCAGCACACCAGGCCTCCCTGTCCATCACCAACACCTGGAATTTACCCAAACTCATGTCCATCGAGTCATTGATGCCATCCAACCATCTCATCCTTGGAGTTTAAGCTTCAACATCAGTCCTTCCAATGAACACCCAGGACTGATCTCCTTTAAGATGGGCTGGTTGGATCTCCTTGCAGTCCAAGGCACTCTGAAGAGTCTTCTGCAGCACCACAGTTCAAAAGCATCAATTCTTCAGTGGTCAGCTTTCTTTATAGTCCAGCTCTCACATCCATACATGACTGCTGGAAAAACCATAGCCTTGACTAGACAGACCTTTGTTGGCAAAGTAATGTCTCTCCTTTTTAATATGCTGTCTAGGTTGGTCATAACTTTCCTTCCAAGGAGTAAGTGTCTTAATTTCATGGCTGCAGTCAACCATCTGCAGTGATTTTGGAGCCCAGAAAAATAAAGTCTGACACTGTTTCCACTGTTTCCCCATCTATTTGCCATGAAGTGATAGGACTGGATGCCATATCTTAGTTTTCTGAATGTTGAGCTTTAAACCAACTTTTTCACTCTCTTTCACATACATCAAGAGGCTCTTTGGTTCTTCTTCATTTTCTGCCATAAGGGTGATGTCATTTGCATATCTGAGGTTCTTGATATTTCTCCTGGCAATCTTGATTCCAGCTTGTGCTTCCTCCAGTCCAGCATTTCTCATGGTGTACTCTACATATAAGTTAAATAAGCAGGGTGACAATATACAGCCTGGACGTACTCCTTTTCCTATTCGGAACCAGTCTGTAGTTCCATGTCCAGTTCTAACTGTTGCTTCTTGACCTGCATACAGATTTCTCAAGAGACAGGTCAGGTGGTCTGGTATTGCCATCTCTTTCAGAATTTTCCACAGTTTATTGTGATCCACACAGTCAAAGGCTTTGGCATAGTCAATAAAACAGAAATAGATGTTTTCTGGAACTCTTGCTTTTTTGATGATCCAGCGGGTGTTGGCAATTTGATCTCTGGTTCCTCTGGCTTTTCTAAAACCAGCTTGAACATCTGGAAGTTCAAGGTTCACGTATTGCTGAAGCCTGGCTTGGAGAATTTTGAGCATTATTTTGCTAGTGTGTGAGATGAGTGCAATTGTGCGGTAGTTTGAGCATTCTTTGGCATTGCCTTTCTTTGGGATTGGAATGAAAACTAACCTTTTCCAGGCCCATGGCCACTGCTGAGTTTTCCAAATTTGCTGGCATATTGAATGCAGCACTTTCACAGCATCATCTTTTAGGACTCAAAATAGCTCAACTGGAATTCCATCACCTCCACTAGCTTTGTTTGTAGTGATACTTCCTAAGGCCCACTTGACTTCACTTTCCAGGATGTCTGGCTCTAGGTGAGTGATCACACCATCATGATTATCTAGGTTGTGAAGATCTTTTTTGTCCAGTTCTTCTGTGTATACTTGCCACCTTTTCTTAATATCTTCTACTTCTGTTAGGTCCATACCATTTCTGTCCTTTATTGAGCCCCTCTTTGCATGAAATGTTCCCTTGGTATCTTTAATTTTCTTGAAGAGATCTCTAGTCTTTTCCATTCTATTGTTTTCCTCTGTTTCTTTGCACTGATCACCGAGGAAGGCTTTCTTATCTCTGCTTGCTATTCTTTGGAACTCTGCATTCAAATGGGTGTATCTTTTCTTTTCGCTTCTCTTCTTTTCACAGCTATTTGTAAGGGCTCCTCAGACAGCCATTTTGCTTTTTTGCATTTCTTTTTCTTGGGGATGGTCTTGCTGCCTGTTTCCTGTACAGTGTCATTAACCTCTGTCCATAGTTCATTATGATTGTGTACCAAACAACTTACGCTGTGTTCTGGATTTCTTATAATTTCTTTTCTCATTGTGTTTCACTGTAATGTTTTTCTAATAATCAGTTTGCTATTCTTATTTCTCCTATATCTAAACTGCTATTAAATCCACCCAGTGACTTTTTACGTTCAGATACCATGTTTTTGGTTCTAAAGCGTCCATTTAATTCTTTTTACAGGTTCCAGTTAACTGTTGACGTTCCCCATCTTTTTCATCTCTTTTGTTTGTCTTTTACTCTTTTCCTTGGCCATACTGCATAGTTTGTGGGATCTTTATTCCTTGGCCAGGGATTGAACCTTGGCCCCCTGCAGTGGAAGTGTGGAGTCCTAACCACTGGATCACCAGAGAATTCCCTTATTTTCTTGAAATATTAATCATAGTAATTAAAAAAAAAATTTTCTTAATAATGCCAGTACCTAAATTATTTTGGGTCTCTTTCATTTGTCTTTTATTTTCCTTTTTGTCATTGTTAATCTGCTTTTCACATATTTCTGAATTTTTTATTGGATGTTGGACATTATTGATGAAAAATTACGGAAGTTTTGGATGATGATCATATGATTCTCAAAAGAAAGCTGTTTTCTTCTAGCAGACAGAGTATTGGCAGATCACCTGATCCTGTCGATACTTGGTTTGAGGCAGTGTTAAGGCTGATCTGTTTCAGCTTTATACTTACTCCTAGGGCAGGAGTCTTGGAAGATAAGGCCCTTCTGAGTTCTTAATTGAAAGGCTAGGTTGTAATTCAAGGCTTCTTGACTTTTAAGTGTTGTCTAGCCTTTTAATATAGCTTTTTTTTATGGGAAGATTGGTCTAGAACAAGCTGCTCTGTCATGGCAAGATTCAGAAATCTTCCATCTAGGTTTTTGTTTTTATTAACATTATTTAATATTCTTTAAATATTTTCTTTTTATCTTAGGAATTTTGTAACCCAGACTAAATATGCAAAATATATTTTTCAGAACTGACTCACAAAAGATACCTAGCAAAGTCAAAATCTTTTGGTCAAACATTACAAACTTGTACATATTTTTGAACCAAAATCAAAAAATTAGAATTTTTTCCTCCAACAAAAGCACAACTACTGTTATGTAAAGTATATAAGTTCCTGAAAGTGTTGTTTCCTAACCTATTAACTATTTTTGTACGAAATATATACTTTCACGTTATGGATGTTTGCAGGTCTCGACACAGGCGATTTTCTTACAGCCAATCTAAATCTCGCTCCAAATCACTGCCCAGGCGGTCTACCTCAGCAAGGCAGTCAAGAACTCCAAGAAGGAATTCTGGTTCTAGAGAACGGTCAAGGTCCAAGTCCTTGCAGAAAAGGTCCAAGTCAATAGGAAAATCACAGTCAAGCTCACCTCAGAAGCAGACTAGCTCAGGAACAAAATCAAGATCACATGGAAGACATTCTGACTCCATAGCAAGATCCCCATGTAAATCTCCCAAAGCGTATACCAATTCTGAAACGAAAGCACAAACAGCGAAACACTCTCATTTTCAATCACATTCCAGATCGCGGAGTTATCGTCATAAAAACAGCTGGTGAACAGTAACAGAAGAATGCTCCGTAGTGTTAATATAGGTTATTAAACTTCTCATTATGTTGAATAAAAATTCTTGAAGGCTTACAGAAAATGTGAGTTGATATTAGTTACTTTGGGCATGTATAAGAAATAAAGGCTCTCTCACTTGGATTAATGAAGATTTGGTCTCAGTATAAGGGCCCACACCACAAATATGATGTGAGTGATGTCCCATTTTATGGACCATTTTTTGCTTACATCGTGGCAGAAGAGTACTTTTTAGAGGAAATGTATAAAGTGGAACTAAATTAGAAAATGTGATTTGGAATATTAAGTATTAATAATAATGTAAAAAAATATTTTTTACTTTAAAGCACTTTACTTTCATGTAAAAGTAATGATGACTGTATAATTGCATAAGGCAAACTTAAGACTGTTTGACACTGTATGTCTCCTTTGTGTTTTCTCTTTAAACTTGGGCCAATTCCTGATGGTATTAGTTCTATATCACAAAATACTGACATTTCTAAAAGTAGAGTTTATGTAGAGATCAAGCATTCAAAAGATATTCTTTCCTAAGCTCAAAAAATGTTACTGAGTGGAACAGTATAGATAAATTGATATTAAGTTGCATCCTGTATCATGTTCATTCATGTCAAAAATATCAAAACGTTTTAAAAATACTGAATTTTGAATGGTTTGAGACTACTATAAAAATGATGTGCAACACTCATAGTCCAAAAATATTCATATCAAGCCTTATACATATGAAGATTGATACATTTTGTATAAAATCACATTTTATACCATTAATTCTACATACCTACTTTTCATCTGTTACTTAGCGGTTTCTTTTTAGAGCTTTTGTTCAAGACTTTAAATTATATAGAATAAGTCTTGTTTATTTTTGAAAATGCTTAGTACCTTGTATTAAACTCAAGACTGCATTCTCAGAAAATAGCTTCGCAGTACTGGGATTTACATTACACTGCCCTTCATTTTTTTAAGCTAAATAGCTTTATTGATATTCTTTTGTAGTTGTTAAAACAGAATTTCTTTAAAAATGTGTTTCTAATTTACGTTTTTCAGAGGGTTTGGTAGTATTTGTGATAAAATGGTTTTGCATATGGTTATTATAGGGGATATATTTATAGAGCTCTACTTGTGTACCTTGTTGAATTATATTGAAATTAAAAGTTCTCAGCCCATACAGTTAATATTTGTATCTAGAATGCCTAAGAAAAAAATCTGTCTTATATTTTTAGCATAAAGGAGCCAGTGTTGCTTCTGTTTGTTTGAATACAAATTCCATTTTTTTTTTTTTTTGCATTTTACATCCTGTGTGTAAGAAATAACTTTACAAAATAATTTATATGCTGGTGGTAATTGGATAAGTACTATAAATTTGTGTATTCTGTACTTTCTGAATAGATTTTCTCTGTTTAATCATAGCAAAATTTATTTCAAAACTACAGCTCTTTGAAGTGTTCAGATGTAATAAAATTTAGTTATAAAATTATGTGGCACTATTGAAAATTGAAAGGATAGTCTGAAGAAAGAGCAAGACAAACAGTAATTTTTTTGTATTTTCTAAATAAATGTTTTGATTTATGTACACATGTATGTAGTTATTGTGGATACTAACTACGAATTGATTATAGTGTCTACATTTAATCATATTTTAGTAAAAAGTTAATAAGGCAGTGTTTCTGAACATGCTTAATCCTTCGATTTACTCTGATTTGGTTGTCCATTGTAATTGTTAGACTGCTTATGAGGATACTGTTTGGTTTGATGGAAAAACTGGAATGATAATAGTTTAAACTTTAGGTTTATTTACTATGTGCTTGGCAATGCTCTGTCAAGTTTTACATTACTCACTCATCACAAGAGCTTTATGAGGGCAATACCACTGCAGATAAGGTAAGTAAGATGAAGAGAGGTTAAATGACATGCACAAACAAGGTCACACCACCATTAGACTTTGTAGCTGGGTGGTGGCTGGGCTCCATACTGCCCTCCCTGATCACCATGCTTGTCTTTTGGAAGATGAAAGTCTTTGACAGATATATGCTTAACTAAGATAATATTTAGAGGAAAAGGAGATAATAGAATTAGGAAAAGAAACGATTATAGGCTTCAATGAAACTGGGTTCTGTGAGTGGAAATTGATTAACAATTGTGCTGATACCCCGTAAAATTGTATTCTGGGTACATCTGTTCTAGGATTCACTTCTGCTACAGAATTGTTTCTTGGGCCTTTTAAGAGAGGATACTTAGGGTAATGTTGTTAAATAAAGCAAATGTATCGCCCATCTGTGATCATTTCCTTTAAAGATAGTATATTTACTCAGGTACTTCCCCAGTTTAAATATAGGGGCACTTCCTACCTCCATTTGTTTGGGATTCATAGAGGATCTGGAGAAGGCAATGGCAGCCCATTCCAGTACTCTTGCCTGGAAAATCCCCTGGAGGGAGGAGCCTGGTAGACTGCAGTCCATGGGGTCGTGAAGAGTTGGACATGACTGAGCGACTTCACTTTGACTTTTCACTTTCATGCACTGGAGAAGGAAATGGCAGCCCACTCCAGTGTTCTTGCCTGGAGAATCCCAGGGATGGCAGAGCCTGGTGGGCTGCCGTCTATGGGGTCGCACAGAGTCAGACACTACTGAAGTGACTTAGCAGCAGCAGCATAGAGGATCAGATAATGTCAGAGAAGGTAAAGATGGCCACTTTGATTGCTTGTTTTCTTTCTCTTATAAATAATACCCATAATTGCTGTATAGCAGCTGGTATTTTGCAGCTGCAAACAGACAATAGGGGAACATGCTAAAATTTTTTATCAGGAGTCTAGGATTTAATCTTGTGCCACTGGGCTATTTATCTTTAAATGTAAAATATTAACTAATTTCAGGACTTTATGTGTTATCTGAGATATATTACTTGAGGTACTACTATTCTAAGACATGCTCTTCTATTACAAATAAATACGAGTATCTGTCTTTGTTCCAGTTCCATTGCATGAGGCAAAATCAGAGTTTAAAAGAAGAAACATTTAGAAATATTGTTCGAGTTCTTCTAAAGAACTCTTTGTAACCCTAGAATTCTCTAGGCCATATGGAGTAGGTAGCCTTTCCCTTCTCCAGAGGATTTTTCCCAACGCAGGGATCGAACCCATGTCTCCCGCATTGCAGGCAGATTTTTTACCAGCTGAGCCACAAGGGAAACCCAAGAACACTGGAGCGTGTAGCCTATCCCTTCTCCACCAGATCTTCCCAATCCAGGAATCAAACCAGGGTCTCCTGCATTGCAGGTGGATTCTTTACCAACTGAGCTTTTCAGGAAAGCCCATAATTCTCCTAAACTACATTAAAATTGTAATTTCCTACTTGGATTTAAAATTTTTTTCCAAACAGGGTGGCAGAATATCTGAGGTACTTGTATAACATTGCTACTTACGCAGAGGATCTTAATCCAGCATCATGAAACCAAAGCTTCAGATCTAGCACCTGTAGATTTTAAAACAAGTCTGTGACTCCTAATAGTTTAAAAACCAGTGATTCAGTGATACATCCAGATATTAGTCTCAAAACTCATATATTCAATTAGAAAACATTTAGGCATTAAGTGAAGATTATGAACTTAGCCATCTGAATCACTCCCTTGATGAAAATAGGATATTTAGGATCATAGCATTAGCTCTAGCATTGGTCTTCCAGGTCAGTTTAGGCCCTCTGCAAAATTTGTATCTTGTACAAGATGCTCTTAAATCAAGCAAATTAACCAAGCTTGTGCATCCCAGACCAGGCCCCATTGCCTCACATAAACAGGCTCAGGGAAGTAAGTACTTCATTCTTGACTGGGATTCCCTGAACCCCTCCTGGCCCCACCCCCCACTTAGAGAATGTTCCTGATGCACTGATCCCATCCCAGGAACACAGTAGAGCTGGGACAGCCCACAGTGAAGGTGGATGGACTATAAAGGAGTCATGAAGAAATTGGGAATTTAAAAATACACCTAGGCTACTATACCTCAGTAATATTCCCCCACAAAACATGGTATAATGTTTTAATTATATTTGGGGGAAAAGGTTATATGATTACTCTTCTTGAAGCTTATATTTTAGGAGTATACCACAATTTTGAATATATGAAAAAAATAGTATCAACTTGTGGAAGTAGATGCTCAAGAGGGTTGATGGTTACCATTTTTAAATGCATTATGCAGTTTTAAGCATATTTGGTTCACATAACTCAAAACACCATATTAAAGCTACCTCTTAAAGCCTACTTAGTTTATAAACTAATATTTAAATAGGCTATAAAATCAAGAATATCTTAATGGTGTGTCAGCTTTCAGGTTCTTTCAGAATGTGGATAGAAAATGTAAAGGGTCAGTCTCCAAATGAGAATATCTAGCCAGTAATCAGTGCTTTTGCTAGAAGTGGATTGATCACGTTTATTATTGTTTGATCTTATGTCTTGCATCTTGTGTAGGATGCGTAGTTTCTCAGAAAAAGTATAACTGAAACAAGAAGCAAAGTTACAGCTTCCCGAATTCAGGAGTATAATTTTATGAGCTAAATACCTAAGAACTATATGCTTTTTAGAAGTGGATGTAGATGTAGATTGAGGAAACCCAGGATTCTTTGCTATGAGCAGCTGTTTCCTAAAGAAATAACTACATTCTAGTTTTCTTAGCTTACTCCTGATAAGTAGTCTTAAAATGTTGTTAAATTGATTTATGTCAACAGAAATCTCAATATAAAATAATAGTCTTCCAGGCTCAAGTGATAGCCTGTTTCAGTAGTAAGAAAAAAAATTAATGATTTTTTTGTGAGGTGAAACTAAAAACCATTCCTATTAAATATGTGAGGCAGTATCTGCTTTAATATTTTACACCTTGAGGAGAAAGTACTCTGACGTAAGCTGTATAATTGGTTGAATGTTTCAGGGCATTTTTACATTTTAAAAATGAGAAAGAGTGTTAAATTTATTTTAACACTGACATAATTTCATAAGAACCTTAAGGAAAAGCATTTACATTCATCATTGTCAATAAACGTTAAAATTTTGGCCTTAAAATGTTCAATGTAGCTGAATTAGAAATACTCAGGCTCTAGTTTTGTTAAGATATTCATTATAATTTTTAATGTGTATAATAAGTCTAACCATTTTTGGTATTGTTTTATACTTTATAATTCATTCCCTAGTCTTGTCATATAATCTATGTGGGTTTTTTTTATTCCACTTAAAAATATGGATAATAAAATTTTATTCTACAGTATCTCATACATGAAAAGCACTTGTATAAGGTGCTCTTAGCTGGTTGTCAGTAGTCAAGTATAACTAATATTCAAAGAGGTTTTAGTGACCACACTTTTGTCCACCACCTGTTATCTACTTTTGACTAAAATGTCGTGGTTTTACATGAATATCTATCATGGAAAGCGGAACTACACTTGAATAAATTTAAACGCTTTTAACTTTTCATTAGCTCCACGGATGTTAATTCAGCATTAAAGGCTTTAAAGAGTAGGAGCCAGAGAGTTGCATGCTGCTTTGTCTATCTACTTCCTGGTCCCTTCAGTGCTAACCAGCCCTCTAGCCATCCCCTTTCTTCTCCTTTGGGCATCTCATACAAACAGGTGTTTCCTTACACTGCTTGAAGTGCAGGTTATTCCACTGTAGATCATTCTTTAACTTTCCTCTCAAACCATGGGCAGTTATGATAAATGCCCTTCAGAATCTCTATAGTCTCCACCTACCTCTTCATCCTCCTCTAAATTTAGTTTCAAGCTAACATTTTTGTCAACATTAACATTAAATAACAATTGTCACATTTCCCAAATAAGCCAATGCTTAAATATATTATCATTTCTCTAATTTTTCAGTTCTTATTTACAATGACTTTGGTATTTCATTGACTAGAGTTATGTTATTTTAGAAGTTATAACCAACCAAGTAGCCTAGTTGAAAGTGTAAAGAAAAAACATTGTTTACAACCTCAAAAGATTGACTTATTTGTGCTTTTATATTTAATGTAAATGAATTTTTGGAATTGTTGGCAAATATTCAATTTGTGTATAATGTAGGAGTAATGTGGTTTAATCGCTAAATCGACCCATGAACTGCCTGCTAGGCTCCTCTGTCCATGGGATTTCCCAGGTAAGAATACTGGAGTGCATTGCCATTTTCTTCTCCAGGGTATATTCTCGAACCAGAGATCAAACCCAGGTCTCCTGCATTGCAGGTGGATTCTTTACTGACTGAACCACCAGGGAAGCTACTAGGATATTCATTATAATTTTTAACGTGTATAAGCAGCCTTCATTCTCCCCAATTCTGTTAACATTTTGTTGTAAAAATCTTTAATAAGGTAATCTTACAATGAATACCCATATATTCATTAATTATGTAGAGTCTACAATTGAACAGTAAATTATGCTTGCTTTATCACATCCTTCTCAGTTATTTTAACATTTAGTAAATTTTTGAAAATTGGAATGTTCATAAGTAGGCTTTTCCAGTTAGCAAAAGAATGATAAAAAAATCTTGATTATCTTTCATAAACATAATGCTGTTTTCTTAGTTTTAAAATTCAGGGTGTGATTTCAAAGATCAGATGATTTACAGTAACCTAAGGAACACACAAATATTTAAAGAGACTGGACTGAGTGCACAGTGACTAGGATCCTTGGAAGGCTGACTGAAAAAGGAAATCTAACCTTTGATAATCCTTTTGTTCTATTAATAAAATGTGAGAGCCCTTAATGTCTGATCACTTTAAGGGTAATTTCAACGTTTAAAAGGACCGTTGACAGCCACTTAGCAAGAAGATCTCCCAAATTGTAGATCTCTCCAAGATTTTGATAGGAAGAGCCAAAGGCCTCTGGTTCCATGCTGCCAAGCAGAGTGAAATAAAGATCTTCCTGTTTAAAGACCTTACTGTTAGAAGGCAATTTGAGTTCAATTAAATCAAACATTTCCATGTCGGAAATAATCAAAAAGTCACCAGAATGTGTTCATCCTGCCATTTGAAGATTCTAGACTGGTTTGTAATTTGGCTTTGACAACTAATCAGGTTGATTTCTAATCTTAGAACAAAGGAACTACCTGTACTAATTTAGGAGTAGCTTGAAGGATCCCATGGACAGAGGAGCCTGGCAGGCTACAGTTCAAAGGGTCACAAAGACACAACTGAGCACACAGCACGTGTATATATGGGGCTTCCCTTGTGGCTCAGCTGGTAAAGAATCCGCCTGCAATGCAGGAGACCTGGGTTTGATCCCTGGGTTAAGAACATCCCCTGGAGAAGGGAAAGGCTACCCACTCCAGTATTCTGGCCTAGAGAATTCCATGGACTGTATAGTCCATGGGGTCCCAAAGATTCGGACACAACTGACCTGCTTTCACTTTCACTTTACCTGGTGGCTCAGTGGTAAAGAGTCTGCTTGCCAAGCAGGAGATGTGGGTTCAATTCCTGGGTTGGGAAGATCCGCTGGGGAAGGAAATGGCAATCCACTCCAGTATTCTTGCCTGAGAAATCCCATGGATAGAGGAGCCTGGCAGGCTACAGTCCATGGGGTCCCAAAGAGTCCCGACACGACTTAATGACTAAACAACAACAAACTTCTAAGATCTTGACAATGAACCCTCAGTAAATGTAACACCTTCTATAAATCTTAAGTTGTAATTCACAAGTTTAGTTTTGGCAAATACAATTCTTGGGTGTTGGGAATATTACTCATACTTCTTAGCATATTCAATTAGAACTCCCAAGGAAATTGCAAAGGATATGAAAAGTAATCTGAAAACTGTCAGAGTAAAACAATCTAATCCAAGAGATTTAAAGAAAAAATTTAATTCAAGCATAAAATAGATTATCCCTAACTCTTAAAACTTCATCCACCCCATACCTTCAGAGAATCCTAAAATTTTCAAGAAAGTTTCTTTCAAAGGTTAATTTTTTGAGTGTTTATGAAAAGCAGTCTATAAAATGTACTCTCAAATTCCTTTTCAGTTACAAAAACAAGTGAGCTCCTGAATTACACATGGTGTGTGCTTACAATAATTCATTTCATAACAGACATACTGTTTCCCCATTTGGAAACTTTTGAAAGATTTATGGATTCAGGAAAGGAATAAAGTACAAAAAAACAACTTGGAGGAGTTACCTCAGGGCTAGAAGAGCAGGCTTGTGATTTTTAAATGTTTTCATTCAGCAGTGTCCTTCAAAATTTTAACTATATAGAGGAAGATGATGAGACTGTCAGCCTTTCATATCCACGTGTAAGTACATCTGCTTGACTCCCTCAACCTGAAGCAGGTATCAGCTGCATAGAGGGCATGGGAGTCCGGGGCTTCCACCCTCCGATAAAGAAAAACGTATTCAGCAACAAAATGGGACAGTCATTAGAAGGGGTAAGACTTACAAAAAGTTACAGGATTATAAAAGATCAGTTTTACCCAGTTTGAAATTCAGAAAATTTCAGCAGGCGGCCCCCTGCTGTCTGTTTTGAATCCAGAATTTAGTATTAGAACCATTACTAATGGACTTTTACAGGTCAGTAGTAACTAACCATCATTTAATACTGTTTCAGAGGAAATACTTTAAGCCATTTACCATCATAGATGAAATCTAGAGTTTATAGGAGACAGAAAGGATGAGGTCAGGAGTACTGGTAAAGGTGCTAACCTAAGGAGGGGAAAAGGAGAAAATACAGAAGACAATACTTCAGTTTCATATGCATGTTGTAATTAGTGTTTTTGTGCAGTTACCACGGCTGTACCTCTTGGCCTGACCTGACCTTACTTGCTGTATATTTCCACTTGGATATCCTACACACATCTCAAAGTTCAACACGCAAATCAAAATTACCTTCCTCTACAATTCCAGCCCCTTCCAAAGTTCCATAATTGCTGGCTTTGTCTTCTTAATGGCTCAATTTTAAATTAAATCTTTTTCTCACCCTTCATTCAGTTTCTTGAGTCTGAATTCTACCTTCAAAACATCTCCCAAATAAGTCCATCTGTAAGCCCTCTGTATAACCTCCGATAATGTCCTTTAGGCTTTTTTTTAAACTGAATCCTCAAGTGGCTTTCGTGTCTCAAGCTTTCCCTTTCCAAACTACACTCCATCTTTTCACGTTTTCCTTTAGAATCTTATTACCTTGTTCATAAACCTCTGATGACTGTCATGCTTATAAAGTTGAAACTCTTAAACATTGAATTTAAGGCCCTTCATGTTATTACCCCAATACACCATTCAAGACGGAATCTTCCAGCTCTGCAATTCTCAAGCTACTGGGTAGTCCACATCTTTTCATATAACACTGCTAAAACTTTTACCTGTGACAGTTATTCAGCTTTTCTTTGCATGTCATATACTATTTTAAGGCCCCACGCAATGCCCCTTCCAGAGTGTCTGATTCCCAAGGAGATGATCCCTACTCAATAGTTAGTAACCACCTGCTGGAAGACACAGTGACTTGACGTGTTTTTACCTTCTCAAAAGACATTCGGTAGGGTGTATGGTGAAGGGAATGCAGCTTGTATTTTAGTTAACGGTGGCCATTTCTCCCTCACCCACCTATGCTGTTAACTTTTAGTTTCGCCACTTATCCTTGTACAGTTGACCCCTGAGCAACTCATAGGTTGGATGCACCAAACCCTTGCAGTTGAAGGAAACATGCATATAAATTAGTCTAATTCTGGTATCTGTGATTCCTTCATATCCAAGGTTCCACATCCTGGGATTCAGCCAACTGCAGATCATGTAGTATTTAATATTTTTAAAATACGTGTGTATAAAGTGGACCTGCTCAGTTTGAACCTGTGTTGTCCAAGGGTTAGCTATCTCCTGAACATACTTCACACTTAATCCCCCACATTCCCAACAGTAGACATGCTGCTCAAAAATGACACAAAAGAACAGGTTTTTCAAACAAAGAGGGGAGTAGTGGTTGAAGTTTTTATCCAAGGCAAGGACTCTATATTAGTTTCATTGTTAGGATTTTTATCCTACGAAGAATTGTGCATATGCACATAAATGAGCCATTTCAGGAAATCATAGACTAAGATTTGGGAGACTTTAGAACTCATGTAGGCCAATTAGTGGTAATATTTACAACATACTATTTTAAAAAGCTAAACTTGATGACTTAACAATCGGGGGAATTTTTAACTATGGGCTTAACTCCTAAAATGAATTTCCCATCTGTAAGAAAGACATCCACATTTACGTGAGCAGGAATGAAGACTCATACAATAATGCCAGTATCAAACAGAAGTTCCTTTGCATCTTCCTTTCTAGAACTGATTGCTTAATGGAGAAAGTGTCTGTTGCTCAGTCATGTTCAACTCTGCAATCCCATTGTAGCCCATCAGACTCCTCTGTCCATGGTATTTCCCAGACAAGAACACTGGATAGGTTGCCATTACCTTCTCCAGGGGATCTTCCCAACTCAGGGATTGAACCCTGGTCTCTTGCACTGCAGGCAGATTCTTTACCATCTGAGCTACCACAGGAGCTCAGTGAAAGGGTTAGTTGCTCAGTCGTTATCCCATTCCAACCCTGTGGACTCAACTCAAAATTAACCCACCGCCTCAATCACAAAACCAGCTTCCCCCACAAAACACTTGCCTTGCATCTTTTGGTAATCTCAAACCATTGAATATTCGTTTCTCCCCAGCACTGCTTCTGGAGGAACCAGGAATAAATAGGGCAGAGGTTGGTGGCTTTGAGCTGACAGCCCTATTCTTCCCCAGACATTTGCTTTTGAGAACATGCTGGGAGCTGAGGAACAGGGCATCAGAGGGGTCTAGTTTATCCACTACACTCACAGTTCCTCATAATCCTCATTTCCCTGACTCGGGTGGATGCCCACTGTGCCCTCCTTACCAGGTCCATGCTGGGCCCTGGTGCTGAGGGGTAAAAGCACTGGGATGGGCCCGGGTTTTGTTCCTTCTCAACACCAAAAGTTGAGTAAGGGCTTTTAATGAAGGCAGGTGAAAACAGAACAAGTACTATGGGTTTTTAGCTAGTTTAAAAACCACGTACTAAGCAAAAGAAATACAAGTGGTTTTAAGTAAAGCATAACTGGATCCCATTCATTTCCCACATTTGTACTAGTTTGTACTAATTTGTGAAGGAACGGGGTATAGTAATGCCTAAAAACCTGAAACCTGGTTAAGAGTAGAATGTAAATTACTTGATAATACATTCAGATCTTCAAATTTATAAACTACCCTTAAGTTTGTATTTTAACTTAAAAACCACCTTTAAGTTTGAAAAGAATGGCTCCCATCAATCTTTTAATATTGTAATTTGGTCTTTTATTACCTTTTTTCTTTTCTCATTCTGCAAGGACACGAATTACTTAGCACCAAGATTAATGCAAATAAAAGCACTTTCTATATTGTCACTACATCAGTGGTATGAGCTGAATAAACTCAGTATCAAATTGTACAAATTTACCTAGACACTTCAGTGTAAGATTCTAAATCACATATGTTTTATAGAGGAAGTGCCACTGCATGGAACAATTTTTTTCCACTCATGTACACCTTTTACCCCTTTGCAATTTTAAACTAGGCTATTAGTTAAAATTTAGGTCTGTAGCAGAAAACCGCAGTGTGCTTTATACCCCCACAAAACAAATTACAGGAACATTAGGAGGAAATGTTTCAAGAAACTCCAATAGGAGAAAAATAATTGCTAATTAGGCTGCACTATGGTCTGAATTTTTATGTTGAAACCCAGCCTCCAAGGTGGTAATACTAGGAGGTAGAGACTTGGCAAGTGATTAGGAGGGCAGGAACCCTCATGAATGGGATTCATGTCCTTATAAAAGGGAGCCCAGAAAGCTCCCCCACCTGTGCCATGCGCATACACAGCTAAAGGTCACCTGCTACAAACCTCACGAGGGCTCTCGAGCATGCTTACATGCTAACTCACTTCAGTCCTGTCCCGATTCTTTGCAACCCTATGGACTGAAGCTCACCAGGCTCTATCCATGTGATTCTCCAGGGAAGAACACTGGAGTGGGTTGCCATCCCCTCCCTCTAGGGGATCTTCCTGACCCTGGGGTGGAACCTCCATCTCCTGCATTGGCAGGCACACTCTTTACCACTAGCACCACCTGGGAAGCCCTAAACTCTAAATCTACTGATGCCTTGATCTTGGACTTCCCAGCCTACAGAACAGAGAAATTTTGTTTATAAGCTACCCAGTCTCTAGTATTTTGTTATAGTAGTCTGAAGGGACTAAGACTGCTAAGTAACTGTTTTACTGTAAAAACAAAACTATCCAACTTAAATTGAACACCTTCTCACTAAATATATCTGTAATCTATTTCAACCACTTTTCAAACTATAAAGTTTATTATTTATAATTTCCTTGTATCCCTTAAAAAATTTAGCCATCTTCTTTACCAGTGTATTAGCACTCCTCTTGGCTAAAAGTCTTCACAAGGTTGAAAGTGCACCCTGTATCTTAGTTTCTCTAAATGCTTTTTAAAAATCTAGCTATATACACCTGTATGTAAATTAAGTGTAACTTTTTCTAAATTCATAAGAACAAGGTATGTTACAATCAGTGCCAAAGAAAAATGGCTGGATGGGTTGTTTACAAGTTGTAAATTCTTAAGAGATTTTGTGGTGGCAGTAACAAGTCATCATGCCATCATGGCACTGCTTATCAAGTCAATAGGATTCTAAAGTTAGGTCCTCCCTTGTGTGAACCGAAGGATCCAAGAAAATGAGACTTAAGACTCATTTTCTCCCCTCAGGATGGTAGTACCTTTCTCATCTATACTATTTTATAAAATCATATATAACCTTTTAACAACTTTACATTTTCACGTCTAAATATTGACCAATTACTCATTACCACTTTTTCCTTTGTACTGTTTGGGATAACCTTGGCTTTGTATAATGAAAAGGGAAAATTGTGTTCTAGAATTTCTTACTGGAATAGACCTTATACGCTATTGAGAGAAGTTTGAATTTTAAAGTAAAAAAACACATATGCTACAGTAACTTCAAGCAAGCTTCAGATTTCAGAATCTCCATTATTTTAACATGTTATATTTGCTTTGATTCAAGTATCCCATTCAGTATCAATATACTGCTTTTGAAAACCAGTATATTGAAAATTTGAAAATATGAAACTAAAAAAGTGCCCTTTTCCTTCATTGTAAATGTGGTAAGTCAAATGGTACTTAACGAAACAGTTCAAAAATAAAAACATATTCTAAGCTATAAACTAAATCAGCTATACTTTTGCCCACAACCATTTCCATTCATAAGATGGGGAATTCCTCCCCTTAGAGGTAGCAGTGTTAAATTAAGACTCTCCAAATTTCAAGAGGACATACAATTAGTATAAACATTTAGCCAGTGAAATGGAAGGTTAAAATCCATCTCCTAGTTACACATTCCAACATGAAAAAACAATCACACACAAAGAGTCAAGACTTAAAAGGGGGGGCCAAATTATTATTATTGTTTTAAAATTTGATTACAACCGATTTTGTTGGCATTAAAATTTTAAATTTGAATGGATATAAACCAAAAACCAGAAATTAAGTTTGGTAAAAATGGGAATAGAAGTTTTCCAGTAATTACAGATTAGAAGGCAGAAATCAATTTAGAGAAACATAGACAAACCCTATGTTTACAATGATTGTGCCACAGATTTAACTTCAGTAGTGCATTAGTAAACTGTTCACATTGAGATCTTCACCTTGAGATTCAACAGCTGTTTCTTGAAAAAAAATCTCAGTACCTTGTGCAAATAAATTGGTCTTATATGTGCCTTAGCACACTTAAAATTTCTCCATTGTATATATACAAAACACCTACCATTTGGGCAGGGCAAAATACATACTTTCATAACAAAACTATAATGTACCTCTCAAGTATGAACAATATACACATAATACATGGTATACAGTATTTACAAAATATAAAATATAATACAAGCTGTTTGTAATTTTTTAAACTCATCTTCTGCCCTTGTATGTTACAACAAGGCAATTTTCCATTTCTGTACCACTTCTTTTAAAGGAGTCCAGGGATTTTGGAAAAACTATGTTTTACATACATACTGAGATCTAAGTCTGAACTTTTAGGAGAGTTTTTAAGTGTACTGCCATCAACTCCCTATTTTGGTTGGAATTCTCGATGGTGGTTCCCATCCAGTGACTAGGAGGCTTTGGAAGAACACTAGGAGATGGTGGATCACTAAACTTTGCCCCAGCATAATTCTCCTTTTGGCTCACTTCAGTTAGAAATGATGATTTCTTCAAATGCTTATTTTTAATATTCTCAGTATTTTTAAAAGGCTTTTTTTCCTGCTTCTGAATTATATCGGATGAAACAGAATCCTGCCAAAAGTTATTTTCATTTCGTTTTGCAGAGGTGATCTTGGTTAGTGGTAAGTTATATTTGTTTTTCTGTCTGTTTATCTTTGGTTGTTCACACAAGGGTATACCATGAACAAGCTGGCCGTGGGGAATGGCAATTTTCTCCGATTTTCCCGTCTTTGATTTTAAAACCTACAAAGACAAGGAACATAATAAAAATAAAAGTGAATACAGTCTCATGATAAAAAAGCAGTCATGAACCTCACCATATAGCTAATATTTATTTTTTTAAAAAGTTCTCCTGGACTTTCATTCACTGTCTTGATTAAATGTGCTTGCTGCACTTAAACACTAATGTCCAAATATGCACATATCTAATTTTACCACTGAAAATAGTTAATCACTGTTACCTGTGCAGTGTATGAGCTGATTCTAAAACATACAGTAAAAGGCCCAAGGTAACCATTTCATCTTTCTGGAAAGAAGAGTAATGCGCTTTCTTCCAAACAAGTATGCCAACCTCTTCCTAACAAAGGTCAGTGTTTCTACAATCGGAGTTTTCCAACAGAAATTTTCAAATGCTTTGGCAGATTTGAAAGAAAAACTATGTTAACAGATACACTATCTACCTTGTAAGACAGGTACTTTAAAAAATAGTTCAGAATAAAAATCTGATTAGCAGGAGCCAGGAAATGTGAGGAGTGAGGAAATTTTTTGACAATGGTTACTAAGTATAATACATTAAAAATGATCTCCCAGCTTCTGAAAATAAAATTTCAGAAATTTAAATACTAAAAAAACTCTATCATCCTTTCCACTTTTATACCTAATGGTAAAGGCGATTTCTGCCTGCCCCCTACTTTCTGTTTAACAATTGCTTCAAGAACTTTATTGCCTTAATTCTAATCACTTTCCTAACTCAAGTGATCCTTATAGGAAGCGATGAGAGGATGGAAAGACAAGATCTATTAGATCACTGTCCTTGCAACACATGTAATGCCGAAGGGAAGTAGGACACAAATAGAAAGCCAGAACACAAGGTAACATAACCAAGTCAAAAGTGGTAACTGCAACAGAGAGCGCCCAGGTTTGAATATAGTTCTAGAAAAAGTAATCTTACTAGGAAACAAATATAAAAGCTCGTTTTTACATTATCACTAATATTTCAGAAGAGCCATAGAAGTGTAAGACGTTCAGTCGTGTCCGACTCTTTTGTGACCCCACGGCCTGTAGCCGGACAGGCTCCTCTGTCCATGAGATTTCCCAGGCAAGAATACTGGAGTGGGTTGCCGTTCCCTTCTCCAGGGGATCTTCCCGACCCAAGGACTGAACCTGGGTCTCCTGCACTGCAGGCGGATTCTTTACCGTCTGAGCCACCAGGGAAGCCGATGGAATTGAAAAAAAGAACCTATACAAAATTTTTAGGACTCACGGCGGACAAATTTAATTTTTGCAAGGGCACAGCTAGATAAGCTGCAAATCTCTTAAATATTCTTTCAACAAATAGCAGTAACTTGTTTTCATTATTATGAAAATCTTTGAAATTAAAGGAAAAAATGTCTTATTTCGATGTAATTATTACCTTAGCGACTTAATACCATCTAAGTTTTATCAGTTTTATCCTAGTCCTTTAACAGCAACTGGGCATCATAACGTCAATTGATAACTTTTCTTTCGAAAACTTCATCCTTCTGGACACAACACTACCTTCCATGAAGGAAGCCTGGCACAGCATACATAGTGGGGATGGTTAAACCGTAAATGCCGTTCACCTGATAAACACCGAGAATTTACCGCTTCAAAGAAACAACCCAACTCTACCGTCGCTCCTGCCAACTTTCAAAGTTGAAAAGTACAGCTAAGCAGGTCGGCCCGGCAAGGAGCTGCGCCCCAGTTGGACCGACGCCCAACACCAGGCACCTCACAACTCAACAAAAAGCCAACGTAAGCGAGCGGCTGACGGCCCACTGAGAACCCCACACAGGGAGGCGAGAGACCGTACGCGCGTCCCGACCGGTTTTGGCACTACCAGCGGTCGGGAAGCCGCCGGGTGGCTCGCACGCTGGCACTCCATCGCCGCCCGCTCGCCTCCTTCATGGGCGCCGGAGCGCTCTGCACGTAGCGCGCGCTGACGTCAGCTTCCCGCGGGCCGCTTCCCTCCCCCGCCCCCCGCGCGCCCTGAACGCCGAAACCCCCTGGAACGCCGCCAGCCTTCTAAATCCGGGCTGTTGCTGGGGCGCAGCGGCTCCTCTCATTGGCCGGCTCCCCGGAGCCAATCAGCGGTGCCAGCGCAGGCCTCCTCCCCTCCCCCCAGCAAGAAGGGAGCCGGCGTCACGGAAACTTCCCTCCCGAGTAAACAGCCGCCCCTCGCCCCGGCCCCCGCCCCCCTCCCCGACCCCTCGGCGCAGGGCCCCAAACGTCGGGGCCCGGCTGTGGCCGTATAGAGGCCAGAACGCCAACGGTTCCCCCTCCGTCCCCCTCGTGGCCCTTACCTCTCTTCTGAACGAGGGTTGGCCGGGCGCCGCGGGCGGCAGCGAGCCAAGTAAAGGGCTCGCTTCCTCAGTTCGGGTTGCGGTCGCAGGAGCTGGGACCCAGGCGGCGGCCTGGGCCTGGTCTGGGACTTGCTGCGCTCCGCCATGGCCCGTCGCGGGACTCTGCCCGCCCTCCAGGCTCGGCCGGTGCTGCTGGTACTGGTGGAAGCGGCTGGGTAGCTGCCCCGACGGGCTGGTCCGCACCTTCTTCTTTCGTCGCTTCTTTGGTGCCGCCCGAGGGGTGCCCCCCGCCGCAACGAGGCTGCAGTTGGGAAGAGCTGCCGGGGCGCGAGGCTGGGGGGTCAGACAGGGACCGTCTCCCCCTAAGAAGTGAGGGAGGAACAGGGTGGGAGGTAGCGCCCGGGAGTCCGGGATCCGGGGTAAAGGCGGCGGAGCAGTGGTAACCATCGGGAGGGCGCCGAAGTAACCGCGGGTGGAAAAGCCCATGGACGCAAGGCGGCCGCCTAAAACAAGCGGCTCCCGCTGTGGGACAGAAACGACGGTCATAGCGCTGAGCGGAAAAGTGGCTCGGGAGTAGAAGGAGCGAGTGAGGCCACAGATCACAGGGCGGCGGCGGCTGCTGCTAAGAGAGCCGGAGTGAATCGCGGTCCATGGCTCGGGCGGTGGCGGCGCAGCAACAAATATCCTCAGCCTCCGCTCTGAGTGTTGTTATCCGAAGCTCCGCCCTATGCCCGCCCACCTTCCTGAGAGAGCCCAATCAGAGTGCGACAGAGCAGGTCACGCCCATCAGGCTCCGCCTCCACCGCCTGGAAGAGACACACACAAACAACCCGCTGCTGCAGCCAGGCACAAAGAGCGCGCACTGCGCAGGCGCTGCCAACGGGCTCTTTCGGGAAGAGTCGGTCCCGCGAACAATGAAGTTCCGTTTCAGCCCCATCTGCCCCACCCCCCGATCCTGACTCCTCCTTACTTACCCTTGCACTTTGCCGTGAAGGCATTGATCCGACAGCCAGATCTGGGCTGATTTGGGCGTTGTTGGGGTTGGGGGCGGGAGCCAGGGAGAAAGAATCTGAAAGCGTCAAGACCACTGACGCCTACTCCCCAGCCACTGACCTTGGAGAAGTATTTATTTCAAGCCCAACATAATAGCATTATTATTGTGGTTTTTTTTTTTAATTTTAAGATTTCAGAGTACGTTGTAAGAGTTTCACTCCTCGCAGCCGGAAAACCAGTCCACATTTACATTACATTTGATGAAGTGCTCACGTTTTTTCATTAACCTGGGTGAGAAACGCTGCTCATTAGCCATGGTAATCGGAGTAAAAATTAAGAGAGTGACTTGATGAAACTGACTTCTTATTACATAAAAAGTTATCCATTATCCGTAATTGCGCGTTGGAAATGTTACTGCTTTCATACGGCGGGACTTTGGATCGCGAAACAGTGCTTGGTACTGAGAAGGAAGCAGAGGAGGAGGGTTGCGTCTCAAAGGGAGAAAGTGAAACAGTTCTGCAACACACTGCATTTTACTTGCTCTGTGTTGATAGAAATTCATCGTCTCCCCGTACTGCGCTCACACACAGAAAGAATTGTGGTTATTTATCTAACACTTATGTACCATGACCTGTTTTTTACATTAATTATCTCATTTGAAACTCGAAAGAACTCTAAGGAATAGGTACTATATTTTATCCCTAGTTTACAGGAGAGAACACAGGCTTGAAAGTGAAAATGAAGCAGCTCGGTGTCCGACTCTTGGAGACCCTATGGACTGTAGCCCACGAGGCTCCTCCATCCATGAGATTTTCCAGACAAGAATACTTAGAGTGGGTTGCCTTTTTCTTCGCCAAGGGATCTTCCCGACCCAGGGATCGAACTCAGGTCTTTTGCATTACAGGCAGACTCTTTACCCTCTGAGCCACTAGGGAATCCTGAAGGCAGGCTTAGAGAGGCAAAAAGTACTTGTCAAATGTCATACAATAAGCAAGTTAACAGAATTTGAACTCCAGATCAGGCAAGACTAAAATTTTAACACCATCGTACTGCTTGCAACACTAGATGATAGGTTATTGGAATACCACAATAATCCTTTAACTTCTCTGTATCTTACCACCCTTTAACCAGTATTCTTCAGCTTTGTGTGCTTGAGAAGTATTTTGTGATTGATAGCAAGAGTCGAAAAGAGGCAATAAACAGAATGATGCTTCCCAATAACTTTATATAAACTTTGCAAATGCTACATTTCATCATTTTTCATTGCTGGATTTCACGTTTTTTGCTGGATTTTACTCATTTTTGTGTTTCCAACATTTAATACATAGTAAGTGTTTATGATCATTGGATGAATGGGAATCACATACTTCCAGTCCTGTAAAAGATCTTGTTGTTTAGTCACTAAATTGTGTTCAACTCTTTTAGCAACCTCATGGACTGTAGCCCACCAGGCTTCTCTGTCCATGGGATTTTCTAGGCAAGCATGCTGGCACCCAGGCGCACGTCCGGGCGCCGAGACCCGGTCGTTGGGCCTCAGCCCGGGGTCTCCAGCCGTGAGCGAGGCAGCATGTTGAGGCGCAGCTTGGGAAACCGGGACGCTCAGACTAGACAACTGCAAGATGCTGTCACCAATGTGGAGAAACATTTCGGAGAGCTGTGCCAGATCTTTGCTGCTTATGTGCGGAAAACCGCCCGACTGCGAGACAAAGCAGACCTCCTGGTGGACGAAATCAACGTATATGCCTCTACCGAGACCCCGCACTTAAAGCAGGGCCTGAAAAACATTGCGGACAAATTTGCCAAACTTCAGGATTATCGACAAGTCGAGGATGAAAGACTTGAAGCCAAAGTAGTTGAACCTTTGAAAGCTTATGGAACCATTGTAAAAATGAAGCGAGATGATCTCAAAGCAACATTAACAGCAAGGAATCGAGAAGCTAAGCAGTTAACTCAGAAAGAACACGGCAGAGAAACCCATCTGATCTACATGTTATTTCACAGGCAGAAACTGAATTACAAAGAGCTACAATGGATGCTACCCGAACAAATCGTCATCTGGAGGAAATTATTGACAATTTTGAAAAGCAGAAAATAAAGGATAAAAGGACTATATTTTCAGAATTTATCACTATTAAAATGTTATTTCACGCAAAATGTTAGAGGTCTACACTGCTGCCTACCAAAATATACAAAAGATTGATGAAGAAGAAGATTTAGAAGTTTTCCAGCATTCTCTGTATCTGCAAGATTATTCATCCCGTTTAGATATTGCAAGAGCAAATTCGAAGTCACCTCTTCAAAGATCATTGTTAGCTAAGTGTGTATCTGGAACAGGACAGGTATTGACCTGTCGACTAAGAAAGGATGAGCAAACAGAAGATGATGATGAAAAGGATGAAGACTTAGATGTTACAGAAGAAGAAAATTAAATTTCTTAAGTAAACTTTGCATTTCCATTTTCATCTTAAATGACCTGGAATCCAGAATTACTAAAATTACAAAACATAATATTGGCTTAATATGTTAAAACTCAAAGTTAAATCCTATTGGAAATGTAGAAATTATTAAAGGAAATTTATGCCAACCAAAAAAAAGAATACTGGAGTGGGTTGCCATTTCCTTCTCCAAGGGATCTTCCTCATCCATGGATGGAACCCATGTCGCCTGCATTGGCAAGCAGATTCTTTACCACTGAGCCATCTGGGAAGCCCTGTAAAAGATTTTGTTGTCAAAGATCTTAGAGAGCCTTTAATTGAAATTCTCAGGTCTCTAAACTGAAGTTGGGTTTAAGATCCGAGTAAGAAGTGTAGCCTAGCAAGAGCTGGTAGAAAAGAGCAGGCAAAGATTGTGGAACCTCTAGAATGAGCTATTTGTTCTTTTGTTTTTGTAAGAGTTTCTACTTTTTCAAAGCACTTTTTCATCTATTATCTCATTTAATTCTTCAATCCTTTAAAGAAGATATTCTATCTACTTGTAATGTAGATGTAAATGATACATAAAGTCTCTAAAGATGAAGTGAGTGCTGAAGAATTGATGCCTTTGAACTGTGGTGTTGGAGAAGACTCTTGAGAGTGCCTTGGACTGCAAGGAGATCAAACCACTCAATACTAAAGGAAATGAGTCCTGAATATTCATTGCAAGGACTCATGCTGAAGCTGAAGCTCCAATAGTTTGGCCACCTGATGCAAAGAGCTGACTCGTTTAAAAAGACTCTGATGCTGGGAAAGATGGAAGGCAGGAGGAGAAGGGGACGACAGAGGATGAGATAGTTGGAGGGCATCACTGACTTGATGGACATGAGTTTGAGCAAGCTCCAGGAGTTGTTGATGAACAGGGAAGCCTGGCATGCTGCAGTTCATGGGGTTGAAAAGAGTGGACAAGACTGACTGAGCAACTGAACTGAAAGATAAAGTAACTTGCCTGAGGGCCACACGCCCTGAGGTGTGTTGTTGTTCTGTCTTGTCCAACTCTTTTCAACCCCATAGAAACTGTGGAAAATTCTGAAAGAGATGGGAATACCAGACCATCTGACCTGTCTCTTGAGAAACCTGTATGCAGGTCAGGAAGCAACAGTTAGAACTGGACATGGAACAACAGATTGGTTCCAAATAGGAAAAGGAGTACGTCAAGGCTGTATATTGTCACCCTGCTTATTTAACTTATATGCAGAGTACATCATGAGAAACGCTGGGCTGAAAGAAACACAAGCTGGAATCAAGATTGCCAGGAGAAATATCAATAACCTCAGATATGCGGATGACACCACCCTTATGGCAGAAAGTGAAGAAGAACTAAAGAGCCTCTTGATGAAGGTGAAAGAGGAGAGTGAAAAAGTTGGCTTAAAGCTCAACATTCAGAAAACTAAGATCATGGCATCTGGTCCCATCACTTCATGGGAAATAGATGGGGAAACAGTGGAAACAGTGTCAGACTTTATTTTTTTGGGCTCCAGAATCACTGCTGATGGTGATTGCAGCCATGAAATTAAAAGACGCTTACTCCTTGGAAGGAAGGTTATGGCCAACCTAGATAGCATATTTAAAAGCAGAGACATTACTTTGCCAACAAAAGTCCATCTAGTCAAGGCTATGGTTTTTCCAGTGGTCATGTATGGATGTGAGAGTTGGATGGTGAAGAAAGCTGAGCGCCGCAGAATTGATGCTTTTGAACTGTGGTGTTGGAAAAGACTCTTGAGAGTCCCTTGAACTGCAAGGAGATCCAATCAATCCATCCTAAAAGAGATCAATCCTGGGTGTTCATTGGAAGGTCTGATGTTGAAGCCGAAACTCCAATACTTTGGCCACCTCATGCGAAGGGTTGACTCATTGGAAAAGACCCTGATGCTGGATAGGATTGGGGGCTGGAGGAGAAGGAGACGACAGAGGATGAGATGGTTGGATGGCATCACCGACTCGATGAACATGGGTTTGGGTAGACTCCGGGAGTTGGTGATGGACAGGGAGGCCTGGCATGCTGCAATTCGTGGGGTCGCAGAGAGTCGGACATGACTGAGTGACTGAACTTTCGACCCCATGGACTGCAGAACGCCAGGCTTCCCGTGCACTCTAGATTACTGGCACATTAATTAAACTTACTGATATATTTTTCCATTAGTAAACAATGTTCTTTTTTTTTTTTCCAATTGGCCTCAGGTAAATCCTTTAACCCATCAGAGAACAGTGTTCTTAATAAGTATTACAGAACAATTTTAGACATCAAAACAATTTGAAGAGAAAGGCAGTGGATCACTGAAAAGAAGCAGTTAGGACAAGCATTTTGCAGTTTATCAAGGTTTGAGAAAATTACTTCTTAAAAAAAAAGAA
Source organism: Giraffa tippelskirchi (assembly GCF_054371585.1). Lineage (NCBI taxonomy): Eukaryota > Metazoa > Chordata > Mammalia > Artiodactyla > Giraffidae > Giraffa > Giraffa tippelskirchi. Next base: position 126,383,590 of record NC_137283.1, read on the forward strand.
CACTGAATACACTGTTGTTTCTTCATTGCAAGAATTCACTCAGATTACCTAAAGTAAGGAGGTATCTGTTTTAAGGATATGAACACAGTCACAAGAGAGAAAAGACTGACCACATATCAGGCCTCATAGGCTCCTAGGAAACCTTTATACCCAGAACTCATGGGAAGAATAGGAATTACTGTACAGTGCCTAAAAGATCTGGAATGAAGAAACTCAGAATTTCTTCAGCATCCAGCTCAACCCTAGATAACTAGGTTTATTTTGTGACTCCTAAACAGAAGATGTTTGCTTGGTCTAATGTTCTGTCATCTCCATGATTTAACTACTCTGTGCTTTTGTATATTTCTACCTCTACTATCACTGCCAATTAACATACTGTTTATCTAAAGTTCAAATTCCAGAGGGAAGCTGATTGGTCCAGTTTGGATTGGTTCTCACTGAATGATTGGATGATTCATCACCATCAGCCTGGTTCAATAGAACTTTCTAACTAGATCAGATCTCCTCTGGGCCACTCCTGCTGAGAATGATGAGCCAGGATGGCGAGGCACTTTCTAAGGAACCACTTAGGACCAGTTTAGGAATTATGGACATGACAAGCATTGATAGGCTTGGCCAGCCCAGTATATTACATAAACTATTTCCCAGGCACTACACATCCCTCTGTTTGGATGTATAATTCCCAGAAATTCAAGGGAAGTGAGAGAACTTATGGAAACTCTGGAAATCTCTGATTTTTCTGAGAAAGTTGGATTTCTAGCAACATTGTCCCATCATGCTTGCTGAAGCGACAATTGACTAGAGCTGAATAGAGGCTGCCCTTTAAAAAGGTTGCCTGACTTTCAAAATGGGAGAAAATAATAGCAATGATACAACTGACAAAGAATTCATTCCCAAAATATACAAGCAGCTCATGCAACTCAATACCAGAAAAACCAACAACCCAATCAAAAAGTGGGCCAAAGAACAAACGGACATTTCTTCAAAGAAGACATACAGATGGCTAATAAACACATGAAAAAATGCTCCACATCACTCTTTACTAGAGAAATGCAAATCAAAACCGTAATGAGGTATCATCTCATGCTGGTCAGAATGGCCACCATCAAAAAGTCTATGAACAATAAATGCTAGAGAGGATGTGGAGAAAAGGAAACTCTCTTACACTGTTGGTGGGAATGCAAACTGATACAGCCACTATGGAGAACAGTGTGGAGATTCCTTAAAAAACTGCAAATAGAACTGCCATATGACCCAGCAATCCCACTGCTGGGCATACACACCAAGGAAACCAGAATTGAAAGAGACATGTGTACCCCAATGTTCAATGCAGCACTGTTTACAATAGCTAGGACATGGAAGCAACCTAGATGTCCATTGGCAGATAAGAGAGCATGGTACATATACACAATGGAATATTACTCAACTGTAAAAGGAATGAGTTTGACTCCGTTCCAATGAGGCGGATTAAACTGGAGCCTATTACACAGAGTGAAGTAAGTCAGAAAGAGAAACACCATTACAGTATATTAATGCACATATATGGAATTTAGAAAGACACTAAGAAGGATCCTATATGCAAGGCAGCAAAAGAGACACAGATGTAAAGAACAGACTTTTGGACTATGTGGGAGAAGGTGAAGGTGGGATGATTTGAGAGAATAGCATTGAAACAAGTATATTACCATACGTAAAATGGATGACCAGTACAAGTTCGATGCATGAAGCAGGGCACTCAAAGCTGATGCTTTGGGACAGCCCAGGGGGATAGGATGTGGAGGGAGGTTGGGGGGGGGCGTTCAGGATCAGGGGACACATGTGCACCCGTGGCTGATTCATGTCGATGTATGGCAGAAGCCATCCCAATATTGTCAAGTAATTATCCTCCAATTAAAACAAATAAATTAATTTAGAAGAAAAAACACCAAGGGCTCTGTAACAACATAGAAGGGTGGGCTAGGGAGGGAGATGAGAGGAAGGCTCAAGAAGGAGGGGACATAAATACTCCTATGGCTGATTCATGTTGATGTTTGGCAGAAACCAACAAAATTCGGTAAAGCAATTATCCTTCAATTAAAAAAATAAAAGCCTGCTTGTTCTCATCCAGATCATTTCATTCCTTTACTTCCCTGACTCTTTAGGCAAAAAAGCTTGAAGTTCCTCTAAAAACAGATTGGAGGCAGTGAGGCAAATGGCAATAACTTCCCTGTGAGGCACCTGAGGACTTGGACTAAGATAGTTCAGAGGAAATGGAAAGGTAGACATGGAAATAAAAGCCTGAGACCTGGTGACTGAGCGGGGAGACCAGACATGGTGGGGAGGATGAGGGAGAGGAGAGGTAAGGAGAAGGGAGGGTGGACAGGACGCTCCCTGATTTTCTGATCTGGTTGATTTGGAGAGAAATAGTAGCTTGACAGGACTGTGAAAATCCAGAGAGGCAATTTGGGGAGAAACTATGATCATTGGGGTTTAGTAAGATTTTATTTTTGATGTTCTTCCTTTTAAAGCCAAATGAATTAAAATTTTTGTTTTGTTTCTCATAAACAAAAGAACCCAAAATAATTGTTTTTTTTTATTTGCCTATGAACCCCTGATAGAAAAAGTGTTCTTACCTTTGTTCAGTAAAAACATGAAAATCCACTTTTTTAATCAATCTGGTTATCTTTGATTATTTCATTTGACATTTCCAGAAAATACTTAAGCTACTTCCAGAAAACTTAAAATAAATTAAGGAAAATGAATAGAAATATACCCTGTCAAATCGCCTTTATTTTTCAGGTCCCCGAACAGTCAATTCAATCTTATCCTAGTCAGCTAAAATTCCATGAAGGAAATAACATGTCTCATTTCTATGAAATAGTGCAATGCCCCAATTTTTATTGTATTTGAACTTAGGGTGAGATAATAAAGTAGAATTTCAGACTCAAGGTGATGGTAACAGGTTCCAAAATGAACCTTTGTTTTAGAGAAATGCTCTTGATTTTCAAGTCTAAGTTGGATCATGTGGAGTTTTTTTTTTTTTCTGTAGTTTGTAACCCTAGAGCACAAAAATAAAAATGAAGTTTGGCAAATTATTTTTCTATTAATTTTTCCTAAGAAAGAAGATTTTCCATGTCCTTACCATATCCAGAAAGATTTAGGATTTGTCCAAAGCAACCAAATCAGCACTGCCTGAGTTATCTTTACTGTGTCCTTATTCCATCCTTGGAATTTTAAGATTTGTATAAGAAAATGAAACTGACCATCCCTGAGTTATATCATTTTTTTTTTTTACATTGCTGAAGACAGAGAGGAAGACCAAAACAACGTTTGAATTGCAGAGCCAAAGAAAAGCACAGAGAAACTCAGAATGAAGCTGTGATATTGATATTTTACCAAGTTTTCTGAGATATTGATTATGACTTGTAGCCAAGTATGACTCATTGCTGTGATCTAAAATGATGTCATCAGCCTTTTGGGTTTCAGGAGAGAGATGAGAGTGATCTATTGGCAAAATTAGTAAGTGAAGCATATTACAGTTATTCTGCATGTATACAAGTGCATCGGAGAAGGCACTGGCGACCCACTCCAGTACTCTTGCCTGGAAAATCCCATGGACAGAGGAGCCTGGTAGGCTACAGTCCATGGGGTCGCTAAGAGTTGGACACGACTGAGCGACTTCACTTTTACTTTTCCCTTTCATGCACTGGAGAAGGAAATGGCAACCCACTCCAGTATTCTTGTCTGGAGAATCCCAGGGATGGCAGACCCCGGTGGGCTGCTGTCTATGGGGTCGCACAGAGTCGGACACGACTGAAGTGACTTAGCAGCAGCAGCAGCAGCATACAAGTGCATATGTGGTTATGAAAGGTTGTTGTTGAACCACGAAAAGACACCGGGATTCTCGGCCTCTGAAGGAGAAGAATTCAATCCGGCGCCAGAGACGAGGCTTGATCGCTTAGGGCTTTTGTTTAATAAAGTTTTATTAAAGTATAAAGGAGATAGAGAAAGCTTCTGGCATAGGCATCAGAAGGGGGCAGAAAGAGTACCCGCTTGTTAGCGTTAGCAATGGAGTTATATACTCTCCAATTAGTTATCACAGTGAATCAAAAGAATGTCTGGAGGTTGTAAAGACCTCACTAGACCAACTCCCATAATTTACATTTTAAGATAATAGGATTAGCCAGAAGGTTTAATCCAAAGACTGTCCTCAGGCAGGATACATTATTGTTATATAATCTTGAAGAATGTAGAGAAGAAAAAAAACTTTGTCCTTTCTTCCTCCTTGAGAATTCCAGACACCTCTCTCCTTGGGGACCCCTAGACTTCCTATCAACCAGCCTAGGAAATGACTCTCTCAGTTCAGTTCAGTTCAGTTCAGCCGCTCAGTTGTGTCCGACTCTCTGCGACCCCATGAATTGCAGCACGCCAGTCCTCTCTGTCCATCACCAACTCCCAGAGTCTACCCAAACTCATGTTCATCTAGTCGGTGATGCCATCCAACCATCTCATCCTCTGTCGTCTCCTCCTCCTCCTGCCCCCAATCCTACCCAGCATCAGGGTCTTTTCCAATGAGTCAACCCTTCCCATGAGGTGGCCAAAGTATTGGCGTTTCATCTTCAACATCAGACCTTCCAACGAACACCCAGGATTGATCTCTTTTAGGATGGATTGATTGGATCTCCTTGCAGTCCAAGGGACTCTCAAGAGTCTTCTCCAACACCACAGTTCAAAAGCATCAATTCTGCGGCGCTCAGCTTTCTTCACCGTCCAACTCTCACATCCATACATGACCACTGGAAAAACCATAGCCTTGACTAGATGGACTTTTGTTGGCAAAGTAATGTCTCTGCTTTTAAATATGCTATCTAGGTTGGCCATAACCTTCCTTCCAAGGAGTAAGCATCTTTTAATTTCATGGCTGCAGTCACCATCAGCAGTGATTCTGGAGCCCAAAAAAATAAAGTCTGACACTGTTTCCACTGTTTCCCCATCTATTTCCCATGAAGTGATGGGACCAGATGCCATGATCTTAGTTTTCTCTCAGTTAGCTTAAATACTGACAGCAAAGATTCTTTAAGAGTTAGCCCACCCAGATCATCTCATAAAGATGTTCACTAGCCAGTAATTCATGCCATGTACACTGAGTTTACTGTCAGCTTCTTTTTGCTATACCCTAAAGTGCAAGCAGTCAGGTAAGGATCACCAGAGAAACAAACAAGCAGGAATAAAAGGAACTTGCAGGACACAGAGGAGGTAGGAGAAATTTTAAAAATTAGTTTTGGTTGTACTGTGTCTTTGTTATTGTGCATGGGCTTTCTCTAGTTAGGAGATATTCAGTTGTGTTGTGCAGGCTTCTTATCATGGTGGCATCTCTTGTTGCAGAGCATCAGTTCTAGAGCATGGGCTTCAGTAGTTGTGGCTGCTCCTTGGCATGCGGAATCTTCCAGGACAAGGGATGGAAGTCATCGTTCCATTGTCTTCTGGCTTCAAGCTGATATTTCAGATACTATTCTGATCTTGATGCTTTGTATGGGACCTGTTTTTCCCTGCCTGATGATATTAAGAGGTGGGGCTTTTGTGGGGGGTGGTGGTGATTCAGTCATGTACTTGGAGCTCTCATGATTGGGACTAGTGCCCTTGTAACAGTTCTGATAGTTTTCTTCCTTCTCTCTGCTCTCTACCAGGTGAGGATACGATGAAAAGTCTGTAGCCTGTAACTCAGAATAGAGCTTTCCCTAGAACCCAGCCAGGCTGGCACCCTGATATGGGACTGCCTGACTCCAGAACTGTTAGAAAGAAACTTCTGTTATTTATAATCACCTGTGTGTGTTAGTCAGCCGTGTCCAGCTAACTTTTTGCAACCCCATGGACTGTAGCCCACCAGGCTCTTCTGTCCATGGGATTCTCCAGGCAAGAATACTGGAGTGGATTGCTATTCCTTTCTCCAGAGAATCTTCCTGACCCAGGGATCGAACCCAGGCCTCCTGCATTGCAGGCAGATTTTTTACCATTTGAGCTACAGGGAAGTCCTTGCCTGTGGTACTTTGTTATAGCAGCCCAAACTAAGATACCTCCCAAACTATCATTCAAGCATAATGGCCCAATAAAAGATCTTCAAATACAGAACAACTTGTGAAATTTCTCCCATGCATTTTTTTTCTTCAGGAAGCTACTAGAAGAGGCACTTCATTGAAGAGAATAAACCAACAAAGAGGAAGTCATGGAAACTAGGAAACATGAGAGCCCACACCAGAGAAAAGTAGAAGGAATTTTCAGGATCAGGGTGAGAGGTAAGCTCAGGGCAATAGCCATATTGTGGCCTGGAAGGCAAGACGCTCAGCCTGTAGCAGGAAGATGGATGACTCTGGCGGGAGGGGAGGATTTCTAAGAAAAAGATGGAATTGATGGAGTCCTCAATATGTTTGAAGGAATTGAGAAGAGATGTACACTTTTGGCAGAGAGCTTGGGGACAAATAAATGCTAGGTAAATGGGCTTCCCTGTTGGCTCAGTGGTAAAGAATCCGCCTGCCAATGCAGTAGACTCAGGTTTGATCCCCGGGTTGGGAAGATCCCCTGGAGAAGGAAATGGCAACGCACTCCAGTATTCTTGCCCGGAGAATTCCATAGACAGAGGAGCCTGGCAGGCTACAGTTCATGGGTCCCAGAAAGAGTGGGACATGACATAGTGCCTGAACAACAACAACAAATGGAAAATGAAACAAGGAAAATAAAGTCAAGGGAGGAGCAAGGCAATGATTAAGAGAAAAAGCCCAAGCAAGAGACTATACTCATAGTAAAACTGGTTACATGTAAATACCTGTTAAAAAGAAACAACAAGCCCTGAAGTCACTGTGGTAAACCACACCAAGACTTAATACCTACTCTAATGCAGTTTTAACCTCTCTCAGAAGGTTTTAAAACCATTGAGTGTGAAATTTCCTGGTAGGAAAAGTGAGGTAATCTGCCCAAGACCCACCCCTGCCTTCCTCTCAGGGAGAGTGATGTTCCTGAAGTAATCCACTCTTGTAATTTCCTTGTCCCACCCTCTTTCTGCTGTAGAAACCTTCCATTTTACACAAACTCTTCTGGAACACCTCAGGAGTCACTTAATAAAGCCAGTCAGGGACCTCCCTGGCAGTCCAGCTGAAACTCTCCCTTCCAATGCAAGAGGCGCAGATTCCATCCCTGGTTGGGAAGCTAAGATTCCACATGTCTCGAGGCCAAAACACCAAAACAGAAGCAACACTATAACAAATTCAATCAAGACTTTAAAAATGATCCCCATCAAAAAATCTTAAAAAAAAAAATAAAGGCAATTAGACCTTTAGATTTACTCAGTCTACTTTTGTTTTATAACATGACAAATATTAATAGAATTCAAATGGGGAAGGAGAGTATATGACACATGTATTATATTGTTGCTGTTCAGTCGACAAGTCATGTCCGACTCTTCACACACTAGGCTTCCCTGTCCTTCACTATCTCCCAGAGTTTGCTCAAATTCATGTCCATTAAGTCCGTGATGCCATCTATCTCATCCTCTGCCACCTTCTCCTTTTGCCTTCAATTTTTCCCAGGATCTTTTCCAATGAGTTGACTCTTTCCATCAAGTGGCCAAAGTATCGGAGCTTCAGCTTCAGCGTCAGTCCTTCCAATGAATATTCAGGGTTTTTTTCTTTTTTTTTTTAACGCATAAGTGTAAGTATATGTGTATAGATGGGATCTAGGTGATAACAGAGTGAAAACCTCATCATAGTAGAAAGTCATCAGTTTATATTCAGCCAAAAAATAAATATATTATTGTTGTTGTTTAGTCACTAAGTTGTGTTCAATTCTTTTGTGACCCCATGAACTGTAGCCTGCCAGGCTCCTCTGTCCATGAGATTTCCTTGGCAAGAATACTGGAGAAGGTTGCCATTTCCTTCTCCAGGGGATCTCCCTGACCCAGGGATCAAACTCGAATCTCCTGCATTGGCAGGCAGATTTTTTACGACTGAGCCACCAGGAAAGCCCCCCAAATATATCATTATTAGCATTTTACTTTAAAATATGAAGGTTGACACTAAAGGAAATGTAAGAAAATTAGAAGTTTGCCCGAAGGGAGAAGGCATGGACAGGAAGCAAGGGTGGGTAGAGGGAGTTTGATTTATGACACCACACTTATTTTTCTTTTTAAAGAAATAGCATGATTTTTTTAAAAAGTAGACCTACAAGACTTCATCTTTCTGTGTCATACCTTCTTGCCTTTTCATACTGTTCATGGGGTTCCAGATGTTCAAGCTGGATTTAGAAAAGGCAGAGGAACCAGCGATCCAATTGCCAACATCCATTGGATCATAGAAAAAGCAACAGAATCCCAGAAAAACATCTACTTCTGCTTTATTGATTATGACAAATCCTTTGACTGTATAGATCACAACAAACTGTGAAAAATTCTTCAAGAGATGGGAATACCAGACCACCTTACCTACCTCCTGAGAAATCTGTATGCAGGTCAAGAAGCAACAGTTAGAACTGGACATGAAACAACAGACTGGTTCCAAATTGGGAAAGGAGTACATCAAGGCTGTATATTTTCACCTTGCTTATTTAACTTTTATGCAGAGTACATCATGTGAAATGCCAGGCTGGATGAAGCACAAACTAGAATCAACATTGCCAGGAGAAATATCAATAACTTCAGATATGCAGATGACACACCCTTATGGCAGAAAGTGAAGAGGAACTGAAGAACCTCTTGATGAAAGTGAAAGAGGAGAGTGAAAAACCTAGATTAAAATTCAACATTCAAAAAATGAAGATCATGGCATCTGGTCCCCATCACTTCATGGCAAATAGATGGGGAAAAATGGAAACAGTGACAGACTATTTTTTGGGCTCCAAAATCACTGCAGATGTTGACTGCAGCCATGAACTTAAAAGACACTTGCTCCTTGGAAGAAAAGCTATGACCAACCTAGACAGCATATTAAAAAGCAGAGACATTACTTTGCTGGCAAAGGTCTGTCTAGTCAAAGCTATGGTTTTTCCAGTAGTCATGTATGGATGTGAGTTGGACTATAAAGAAAGCTGAGTGCCAAAGAATTGATGCTTTGAACTGTGGTGTTGGAGAAGACTCCTGAGAGTCCCTTGGACTGCAAGGAGATCAAACTGGTCAACCCTAAACGATATCAACCCTGAGTATTCATTGGATGGACTGATGTTGAAGCTGAAGCTCCAATACTTTGGCCACCTGATGCGAAGAACTGACTCACTGGAAAAGACCTTGATGCTGGGAAAGATTGAAGGCAGGAGTAGAAGGGGATGACAGAGAGTGAGATGGTTGGATGGCATCACTGACTCGACGGACATGAGTTTGAGCAAGCTCTGGGAGTTGTTGATGTATAGGGAAGCCTGGCATGCTGCAATCCATGGGGTTGCAAAGAATTGGACATGACTGAGCGACTGAACTGAACTGAACAGGACTTCAACCTTAAAGCAAAGTCAGAGAGATGGGAGTACACAGGGCAAGCATGGGTAGGAAAGGAAATAATCCAGAGAAACTGGAAATTTCGATGGAGGTCATACTGAAAGGGGCACTCAGGGCCCTGCTGAAGAACTCTGGTGCTGTGAGTACATCAAGAAGACGGGGAAGTATTTATGTCATGTGCTGGCGAGTGTATTTTGGCAGAGTTAGAAAGAGAGGGCCAAGACATCCAAAGTTGAAAGGCAAGGTGACTAATTAGAAGCTATCGTTGCTGCCAAAATCTTGGCTTCCTCTGCCCGCCTGAAAGAAAATATGGAGACAGAGTTTGGAGAAAATCTAAAGATGGCTTTAATCTTCAAGCCAGCAGAGAAGAGAAATAGGCTCATGCCTCAAGGATTGTGTCTCCTCTCCATGGGGAATCAAGGGGATCCTATAGTTGGGGCTCGCTCGCAGTCAGGGGTTGGAAATAAAGAGCAAAGATGTAAGGATCCTGTATTCTTCTTTCTTTTTGCATTGTTTCAAAACACTCAATAGGCTGCCATCAGGTAGCTCCGTCATTTGGGTCTAACAGTTGGTCCCAGTAGTAGGGTCCATTGTTTTTTGTGGATTGCACTGCGATTTGCAGAAAGAAGGAAAAACAAACTATAAGGGGTGGTTTGTAGAGACAGTGCTGTAAAATTAAGCATCAGGGTGTGACTAGCATAAACTTAAAAGATAATGGATACATAATGTGGTTCATGCAGAGTTGGAGGGCAATAGGTCTGTGATGTAGTTTACCTAACAGGTTAGTCTTCTGAAAAGAAGGAAATTTAGTTATCAATGCAGACTGTAGATCAGGAACAGTTAAATCAGAGAAGGACTCAAAAGGCAAAGAGAAAAAGAAAGCTTTTCCGTGTTTCACTGCAACACTACTTTTACTTTATTTTTAATTTTTTTTATTTTTAAATTTCCAAATGTGATGATTAATTGTATGTGTGAACATGGCTGGGCCACAGTACTCCGGTATGTGGTCAAACACTGTTCTGAATGTTTCCATGAGGATATATTTGGATAAGATTGACTTTTGTTTTTATTTTTTTATTTTTTTTGACTTTTGTTTTTAAATATTTATTTATGTTTGGCTGCGTCCGGTCTAAGTTGCGGCACTTGGGGTCTTCATTGTGTTGAGCGGGATCTCAGACTCTCTAGTGTCTCGTGGCTCAGTAGCTGTGGCATAAATATGCATAGTAGTCTTATTTATAATAGTCACAACAACCCAAATGGTTGCCAATTAATGAGTATCTGTCAATTAATAAACAGATCACTAAGATGTGTGGTGTATTCAAAGCATAGAGTGTTATTTGGCCATAAAAAGGAAAGAAATACTGGTATATGCTGTAGCATGGATGAACCTTGAAAACCTGTTCAGTGAAGGAAGCCAGACACAAGTATTGTATGATTTGATTCCATTTAAATGAAATGTCCAGTAAAGGAAAATGTATAGAAAACAGAAGTAAGGTTAGTAGCTGACAAGAGCTGGGGTGGTGAGAAATGGGGAATGACTGCTAATGAGTATGGGGTTTCTTTTTGGAAAAGAAACAAAGTTTTTATTTTTATAAAAATGTTTTAAAATTAGATATTGATGATGGTTGCATAATTCTGTAAATAGTCTAAAATTCACTGAATTGTAAACTTGAAAACTGTAAATTTTATGGCATTCAAATTTATCTCAGTAAAGTTGTTATACTAAACAAAAAACCCAATCCTTGCTTATACTTATTCACTGAGCTAATAGGTTAAGAAGTTCTTAGAGAGACACGAAAATCTTCTATTTCCATGTGGGTGTAGCTCTTGCCTCTAGTTGCATCATCACACAACCACTTACACGTGTGCACATGCGCACACACACACCCGGAGACAGCCTTCCAAGCAGAGCTGGACCACGTATGATAGGTGGTCCCAGGGACCTGGCTAGGACCATTGACAGCTGCTGCCTGTGCCTTCCCTCCATAAAGCAGACAAGCAAGATACACAGTGAAGGTGTAGGTGGTGGTGCTGGCCCAAGGGGGACGGTTTATAAACCGTTGTTGCCTAAAGCCTTCCCACCCGTGGTAGCAAGGCCACACCAAAGTGCTGAGAATTCATTAGTCTCAGAGCTTAAATTGGTTGTCAGCTATCTTTCCATAGGTTCCCCCAATAAATAGGAACCAGGCTGTAAAAATGTAAGTATGTTATTGTTAATTTATAACATCAACTCCTCCCCCTCTGAGAACCAATTCTTTCCACACACACGTCCAGCAGGTTGGGCTTTATTGCTTGTTCCCTTCTTTCAGCCCGGGCACTGAGTCATCTTGGTTCATAACTGCGCTTGCATGTCCTAACCTCTTCTCGCTGAAGATGGGCAGCGTGTTTTCCTTCCCTCACCCCCTTCCTAAGATGTCTAGTCCACTCCCCTCTTCCCTCAGCACCTTCCTTTAGGAACGTATATTTTGTCTATCTTTCCTGTTCCAGACTGCCAGCTGTCATACATGATTGAAGAAATGGGCAATCTTAAGTGGAGAAATGGGAGGCAGGGAAGGTGAGAAATGGGAGTTCTGTTGTTCTAGCAGGACCTGGAATTTCTGGAGGGCTGGAACTCTGTGGGGCTTTCCAGGTGGCTCAGTGGTAAATAATCTGCCTGTCCATGCAGGAGATGCAGGTTTGATCTCTGGTCTGGGAAGATTCCGTGCAGAAGGAAATGGCAACTCACTCCAGTATTCTTGCCAGGAGAATTCCATGGACAGATCTGTCTGGTGAACTACAGTCCACAGGGTCACAAAGAGTCGTACACAACTTAGCGACTGACCAACAACGACAAGGAGCTTTGTGACAAAGAGGGTCATTATTGCTGCAGCAACTGTCTGTTTATTTATTATTAACTTTAAATGGCTGCTTTACTATTATTATTATTTTGCCTGTGCCCCGAGGCATGCAGGATCTTAGTTCTCTGTCCCAGGACTGAACCCATGTGCCATGCAGTGGAAGCTCAGAGTTTTAACCACTGAACCACCAAGAATGTCCCACAAGTGTCACTTTAGGACAGCAGTTTTCAGAATGAGGTCAGAAACCACTGGAATCCCCAAGATCCTCCCTTTTCCAACTATATCTCTATGTGAGAACAGATTTCAACCGAAACATATCACAACTGATTGAACAGAGGAGGAGATATAAGAATTCAACTGCTTTTATCAAACCAGACACAAGAGACTTGCAAAAAAAGTAAATACCACTCCTCTTGGTAACTTTTGTTTTGGAAAACATAGCTATGCTTTATACACATTACTATATACAAAATAGATAACCAACAAGGACCTACTGAATAGGACAAGGAAACATAGTCAATATTTTGTAGTAATTTATAAAGGAAAAGTGGAAAAGGAAATGGCAACCCACTCCAGTATTCTTGCCTGGAAAATTCCATGAATGGAGGAGTCTGGTGGGCTGCAGTCCATGGGGTCGCAAAGAGTCGGACACGACTGAGCAACTTCACTTTCTCTCTTTCTATAGTTCCTTTAGGAGAAGGAAATGGCGGCCCACTCCAGTGTTCTTGCCTGGAGAATCCCATGGACAGAGAGGCCTGGTGGGCCGCAGTCTATGGGGTTGCAAAGAGTTGGACACGACTAAGCAACTAACACACATAACACACATAAGGGAAAAGGATATGAAAAAGAATATATATATTAATATATAAATAAATCACTTGTCCTGTATACCTGATACTAACATGATATTATAAGTCAGTTATGCTTCAATTAAAAAAATATAACTGTTTAAAAAATATATTATTTATGCTAACATAATATTTTTGTTCATTTTCAATAAATTAATAAATATTTACATTTTTTTGTTTTAATTTTAATAGAATAAATGTAAAGAGAGTTCCTTGGAGTCCTCAACAATTTTTTAAAGTGTAAAGAGATTCTGAGATTCGAAAGTTTGAGAACTGCTGCTCTAGGACCACTCTTGGCCCCCACGAGTGCTCCTTCTTGCTCTTCCTGAGGGAACTCACTAAGGCCCACCACTTCAACTACCACCTCCAAGCTGGTGACTGTTCTGGGCAGCATGCAAGCTCCTGTGTACCACTCTGCAAGGACCTGGAGAGAAGGGAAGTAGGATTGCCCTGAGAGTGGAACTGGATAAATCCAAACACAGAGGATGTGACTGCCCATTCAATTATTCAACAAATACTTATTGAGCACTTACCCTGGGCCGTGTGCTATTTCAGATGTTGCAGTTACAGTAGCAAGCAAAATGGAAAATCCCTGAATGTTCTTCTATAGGGAGAACATGAAAGAGTATAATGAGAAATGAAGTCACATGTAGTGATAATACTAGAAATTATTTGTAAGAGCTTGACTTTATGAATTTTGGGGAATAATCCCAAATTCCAGGTTTCTTTCCCTATATATAAAATTTCCAAAGGTGATATTCAGACAACAGACAGTGATAAAGGAATGCAATGTAACAAAGATTGTGTGTGTGGGATGTATGTGTGTGTTTTTTTCTATTCCATAAATAATGTTTCCCCAGGAGCCATTCTGCTACTACAGTTCTGGGAAGTAGGTGTTTACAGATTTCACCTTGGTGAGGAGGCAGATATGATGCAAGAGAAGTTCCTGCCAATCACAGGAATGGGGGGGGAGGGGGAGAGCCAAGAGAGCAGACTTTAGGACTGACAGCTCAAGGACAAGAGCAGACTAGCATTCTTGCAACACACGTTGGTGACTATCCAGAGAAGAGTCATCATGAGGTCACCTAAGCACTACCCTCTAGACTGTCTCCAGGAGGAACAGAAAAAAAGTGAGAGAAACAGCTTTGGCAGAGAATTGTCACCTTGGGATAACACTGTCTCACATTAGAAAACTGAGATACTTTCAATGGCAATTTGAAGCTCCATCTTCAACATTTTCTTTGCATGTCTGAGATGACCTGTCATCAAATTTCAATCTGAATGCATTAACCATTTATTGTTGCTGGGGTTGGATGTGGAACCCTGGGGCAGGGTACTCCAGTGATAATGACTCAATCAGACCCTTACTTCTTTTAATCCTAAACCCAAGTGTTATGACCAGTTGGTCACATGGGAGACAGGAGGTTGAAGCGAAGAGATACCAGAAGAAAAGACAACAGGATGGACAGGTCTTTTCTTCAGAAGGAAATGCTCCCCATCTTCTCTGCCACTTTGGCCACCTGGAAAGAAAGAGCTGAGATGGATCTGACCTCCTGCTACTGAAACATGCACCAGAAAGAGAAGAGAGGGTTAAGAGAAAAACAAGGAGTGTGTGTGTTGAGGGGCGGGGGCGGGGTGTCTCCTTCCATGCTGACTCTCAGAAAAGATAAAGAAGAAAGAAAGCCCCATTCACTTGTGGCCCAATTCATAACCCATCAAACTGGGGTCTCCTGTTTGGAGTCGGAATAAAAGCAAGGACCAAGGAAGAGCCTGAGTAGACACTTCTCATGCCCAAACTATAGCATCCCTGAAAGTTAGGCATTTTTCTTTTTTAAGGCTGAGCTGTGTGGCATGTGGGATCTTAGTTCCCAGACTAGGGATCAAACCTGTTCTCCCTGTGCTGAGAACACAGTCTTAACCACTGGACTTCCAAGGAAGTCCTGAGTTGTGTGTGTTTGCTCAGTCCTGTCCAACTCTTTTGTGATCCCTCGGACTATAGCCCACCAGGCTCCTCTGTCTGTGGGATTTCCCAGGCAAGAACACTGGAGTGGGTTGCCATTTCCTTCTCTAGGGAATCTTCCCGACTCAGGGTTAAAACCCATGGCTCCTGCATCTCCTGAACTGGCAGGTGGGTTCTTTACCACTGCACCACCTGAGTCCTGAGTTAGGCATTTTAAATAGGCCTATTGACTGAGGCTCAAAGAAAGAAATCGAAGTTCCACGCTAAGGAAGGAGCAAAGTCAGAGTCTGAACTCGGCTTGCAGGTTCCAGTGAACCATGCTGCTGCCCTTCTAAGCTCCCCCATCCCCCACAGTTAGCACCAGATTGGTTAGCACAGGTAGTCTTTATTATATCTTGCAGTCCTGTGTCCTTCCCCACCCCGGGATATTAGATGAAATGACCACACCTATAGTTATTACTCATTCATCTGGCTAATGTTTACTGAGACTGAGGCCTTTCTTCAGTTCTGAACCCTGGAATTGCTTCTGTGATCCGGCGTCCTGAAATGTGGTATGAAGCTTCCCAGGTGATTAGTGGTAAGGAATCTGACTGCCAATTCAGGAGATGCAAGAGACAAGGGTTTAATCCCCGGATTGGGTAGATCCCCTGGAGTAGGAAATAGGTGCCCACTCCAGTATTACTGCCTGGAAAATTCCATGGACAGAGGAGCCTTGTGGGCCACAGTCAGTGGGGTAGCAAAGAGTCAGACACAGCTGAGCACTCACATGAATGTGCGTGCACACATACACACACACAAAGTGGAATGGATCCAGCCATAGGAGGAGAGCAGATTGAAAAATCAAGAAGTGGAGGATGAGAGGAGAAAGAAGACTGACAGTTAGCAGCCCTAAGGAGTCGCCAGTCCTGGCTGTGAGCAGGACAGGGACCACGCTGTTGACACAAAATGAGATCATGGTGATGAGGGCCCCCTTTGCTGTGTGGTTTCTCCTTGGCCATTTGCTATGCGGATAGAATCTTGTCCTATGGATCAGTTCAGTCGCTCAGTCATGTCTGACTCTTTGCAACCCCATGGACTGCAGCACACCAGGCTTCCCTGTCCATCACCAACTCCTGGAGCTTGCTCAAACTCATGTCCATTGAGTCAGTGATGCCATCCAACTATCTCATCCTCTGTCTTATGGATAGATTGTACTTTTAAAAAAATTTTATTTTGAGGGAGTTCCCTGATGGCCTAGTGGTTAGGATTTGGGGCTTTCCCTGCCATGGCCTGAGTTCAATCACTGGTAGGAAAACTGTCTGGCAGGGCCAAAAAAAATACACACACACACATATATAAAATAATTAATTTGTTGTGGTATGTGGGATCTTTATTAAAAAATAATTTCATATAATTTTATTTGTTTTTAGCTGTTCTGGGTCTTTGTTGCTCCTTGGGCTTTTCTCTAGTTGCAGTGTGTAGGCGTCTCATTGCAGTGGTTTCTCTTATTGCAGCTCCTGCGTTCTAGAGCACAGGCTCAACAGTGGTGGCACATAGGGTCAGTTGTTCCTTGGCAAGTGGGGTCTTCCCAGGTCAGGGATCAAACCGGTGTCTCTGGCATTGGGAGGCAGATTCTTTACCACTGAACCACCAGGAAAGCCCAGGGTGTGGCATCTTTAGGTATTGCATATGAACTCTTAGCTGTGGTATGTGGGGTCTAGTTCCCTGACCAGGGACCGAACCTGGGTCCCTTGCATTGGGAGTGTGGAGTCTTAGCCACTGGACCAACAGGGAAGTCCCTGTACACATATTTTTTGAAAGCTGATTGGCAGCTCCTAATGTTTCCCATCCTGGAATGTGAACTCGAGTGGGCCTTAGGAAGCATCACTATGACAAAGCTAGTGGAGGTGATGGAGTTCCACTTGACTTATTTTAAATCCTAAAAGATGATGCTGTCAAAGTGCTGCACTCAATATGTCAGCAAATTTGGAAAACTCAGCAGTGGCCAAAGGACTGGAAAGGTCAGTTTTCATTTTTCATTCCAATCCCAAAGAAAGGCAATGCCAAAGAATGCTCAAACTACCACACAACTGCACTCATCTCACACGTTAGTAAAGTAATGCTCAAAATTCTCCAAGCCAGGCTTTAGCAATACGTGAATCATGAACTTCCAGATGTTCAGGCTGGTTTTAGAAAAGGCAGAGGAACCAGAGATCAAATTGCCAACATCCATTGGATCATCAAAAAAGCAAGAGAGTTCCAGAAAAACATCTATTCTGCTTTATTGAATATGCCAAAGCCTTGGACTGTGTAGATCACAATAAATTGTGGAAAATTCTGAAAGAGATGGGAATACCAGACCACCTGACCTGTCTCTTGAGAAACCTGTATGCAGGTCAGGAAGCAACAGTTAGAACTGGACATGGAACAACAGACTGGTTCCAAATAGGAAAAAGAGTACGTCAAGGCTGTATATTGTCACCCTGCTTATTTAACTTATATGCAGAGTACATCCTGAGAAACGCTGGACTGGAGGAAGCACAAGCTGGAATCAAGATTGCCAGGAGAAATATCAATAACCTCAGGTATGCAGATGACACCACCCTTATGGCAGAAAGTGAAGAAGAACTAAAGAGCCTCTTGATGAAAGTGAAAGAGGAGAGTGAAAAAGTTGGCTTAAAGCTCAACATTCAGAAAACTAAGATCATGGCATCCGGTCCCATCACTTCATGCAACTAGATGGGGAAACAGTGGAAACAGTGTCAGACTTTATTTTTTTGGGCTCCAAAATCACTGCAGATGGTGATTGCAGCCATGAAATTAAAAGACGCTTACTCCTTGGAAGGAAAGTTATGACCAACCTATACAGCATATTAAAAAGCAGAGACATTAGTTTGCCAACAAAGGTCCGTCTAGTCAAGGCTATGGTTTTTCCAGTAGTCATGTATGGATGTGAGAGTTGGACTGTGAAGAAAGCTGAGCGCCTCAGAATTGATGCTTTTGAACTGTGGTGTTGGAGAAGACACTTGAGAGTCCCTTGGACTGCAAGGAGATCCAACTAGTCCATCCTAAAGGAGATCAATCCTGGGTGTTCATTGGAAGGACTGATGCTGAAGCTGAAACTCCAATAATTTGGCCACCTGATGTGAAGAGCTGACTCATTTGAAAAGACCCTGATGCTGGGAAAGATTGAGGGGAGGAGGAGAAGGAGACAACAGAGGATGAGATGGTTGGATAGCATCACTGACTCAATGAACGTGAGTTTGGGTAGGCTGTGGAAGTTGGTGATGGACAGGGAGGCCTGGCGTGCTGCGGTTCATGAGGTCACAAAGAGTCGGACACGACTGAATGACTGAACTGGAATTGGAATGTTTCCCAACCGTCTTGAGGTGCCTACACAAAATGATCCAGATATCAGCTGTTTAAAGACAAACTGAGGCATATTAAAGATTTTAAGTGTTCATTGGAGCAGAAATCAACTGGAATCAGGCAGCACCAAAACAGAAGTATTTAGTAGTGCTTTCTACCAATAGGAGCTAGGGGAAAGACTTACAGAGAAAAGGCAGATTCAAAGCAAGGAAATTATTTGATTGTCTATAGCTTACACTCCTGCCTTGTATGGGAAAGCTTGCTTGGGTGTTTGTGATTGGTAGTCCTGACGTTTGGCTTTCTTAACCTTGAGGTATTTGTAGGTTTCAGTTTGGGTTTGCTTAGGCCTCTAAGGCGGGTGGCCCAGTGGTAAAGAATCAGCCTGCTAATGCAGGAGACACAAGAGACGCAGGTTAGATCCCTGGGTTAGGGAGATCCCCTGGAGTAGGAAATGACAACCCACTCCAGTATTCCTGCGTGGAGAATTCCATGGACAGAAGAGCCTGGTGGACCACAGTCCATGGAGTCGAAAAGTGTCAGACACGACTGAGCACAGCTCAAAACTAGGGCATTTGGCTGCGCCAGGTCTTAGTTGCAGCACACAGGATCGTCTTTCTTCCTTGTGGCATCTTTAGTTTGCAGCATGTGAACTCTTAACTGTGGCGTGTGGGATCTAGTTCCATGACCAGGGACTGAATCCTGGCTCTGCTTTGCGAGGGTGGAATCTCAGCCACTTGACCACCAGCAAAGTCCCTTATTTATTTATCATTCTTTTTAAAAATTTATCTTATTGAAGTATAACTGACTTGGGGCTTCCCAGGTGGCTCAGTGGGTAAAGAATCTGCCTGAAATGCAGGAGACATAGGTGACGCGAGTTCAATTCCTGGGTTGGGAAGATGCCCTGGAGGAGGGCATGGCTACCCACTCCGGTATTCTTGCCTGGAGAATCCCCATGGACAGAGGAGCCTGGTGGGCTATAGTCCATAGGGTCATAAAGAGTTAGACACGACTGAAGCACACATGCATATAGCTGACTTACAATGCTATGTTAATTTCTGCTGATTGAGATATATATACATTCTTTTCCATTATGGTTTATTAGAGGATATTTAATATAGTTCCTGTGCTATACAGTAGGACCATGTTTTTTATCTTCTCTATATAAGTTTGTATCTGCTAACCCCAAACTCTCAATCCCTCCTTCCCCCATCCATGGCAAACTTTAAATCACAGACCATTTTAAACCATTTAACTTCTGTTAATGTGTGTTCAGGAAATATTAACCTAAATAAAATGTAGTTTGTATTAAAAAAAAAAAAAAACTGTCCTAAAAAAAAAAAAGAAAAAACAACAACAAAAAAACCCTGTCCTCTAAAGTTAAACAATGTTATGCTTAATTTTTAGACCATTTAGAAGACAGCAGAGCATGGTGATAAAACAGCAGAGGCCCTTATGTTAGACCATCTTGGTGAAGCCCCAGTGACTGCATTTACCAGCTCCGTGACTTTAGAAGAGTTATTTGACTCCTCTCTGCCTTGTTTTCGTTATATGTAAAGTGAGAATTTTACATATTCAGAGAAAGAAGTAAGTGAGCTCTTTACTATCCAGTAGCTAACAAATGATATTCAGTAAATGTCAGTTTCATCATTATTAGTTTTTCAGTTTCTTTCTCTCTTCTGTCCTCTATTTGGAGTTAAAGTCATTTACTTCTTTCTTTTAAAAAATACCTATCTTGATTATAGAGTTAATATATATTAGTAGAAGATTCAAGGGATATATAAAAAGATAAAAAAGAGGAAATAGAAATTACCCACTAATCCCAGGCCCAAAAGATATAACAGTTTTGAAAATGACTCTCAAGAAATCTAGTTACTAGCATTTCTGAGAAGTGTTTGAAACTTCCATTATTTGGTTTTATGAAAAGAAAAATCTCCTTTCTAAGGTACTGTTTCTCTTCCTTAGACTGCCTCAGTACAACTCTGTACGAGTAGATGAACTTTTATTCACCATTTACAGCTTTCTTTGCCAAAAGAAATCAACGCATGATCCTCAATATCCACTCAGTTGCCCCTCTGCTTCAGAGGAATCCATCATTATATTTTCCTATCTCCATGTCATCTGAGGAATAGGGACAGTGAGAGCTTGACAGGGCTCCTGGCCCATGTGTTTAACTTGGGGACACTAAAGCCCTGGATGAACATGTGACGTGCTGGAGGGCCTCCGTGGGGCTGGGATTAGAAGCTGGAGCCCCTGATGTGCTCTCCCTCCCCGCACATGGTACAGCTGTGCAAGGCTGGACTCAGAAAGTCTGCCCTCGGTGTGGGTGGTTTCCCACGCCTGAAACCACCGGGTCTGTGTGGGAGAAGCTGTTTTTAAAAAATAATGCACAATCTTTGAACCCGGAAGAGGAGAGCTTGGGAGGAGAGATCTGATAGAAGCTGGTGGGCCCTCCTTCTCAGAAAAGGCAGGAAGAGGCCCTGAGGCTGAGGAAGGACATTTGCTAGAAAACACAGTGTTACAAAATAACAGGGTAAAACCCACAGAACCACAGAAAGGAGTATACAAATTCATACTGGGTGGTGTGTGTTCAAAGCTAGATTGGTAATATATCTTTGAAGGAAACTCTAGTTTTATTCTATTTTTTTAATTTTTAGTAAGAAAACCTACAAGGTCATCTTATTTGAAAATCTTATTAAGTAGGTGCTTCTTCCTCTAAAGTGAATACTGAAGGTCTAGATTTCTGTCAGGCATAAATCCTTTTAGAAAGATTTTCAGTACTGATTATTTCAATATGAATAAAAGTGAAATATTTAGGATCATGTACAGAAAATTAAATGAGACATTTCCTCTGTGACTTCTATTTGGTCTTTTTAAGGAAAAGGCCACAACACTTTAGTAGTGTGTTTATATTTAGACAGTCAAAATTAACTAAGAGCATGCAAAGTGTTTGTCTTGAAATAAACCTTTAGTACCTATTTATTTATTTATTTGTTAACTTTTAAAATTTCTTTATTTATTTGGCTGTGTTGGGTCTTAGTTATGGCATTCTGGATCTTTGCTGCATCGTGCAGATCTTTCATTGTGCTGTGGGTGAAGATGTGACATAAACTAGTTAGAACCTATTAGACCCAAGATGGTGAAAGATTTATTTCCAGTGGACCTTGGGCCTCATTATATGCTCATTGCAATACATCAGCTAAATGACCCAGCAACAAGGGCCATGACAGTTTTGAAGTCAACCAGAGAAGTCCAAAAAGGGGGCAGTGGCCCAATTCCTGGAAACCCTCTCCCCTTCCCCAGATAATTGTAATAATCCTCTTACTCATTAGCCTATGAAATTACCCAGCCCATAAAAACTAATCATGCCATATTTTGGGATCTCTCACCTTCCAAGACGGCTCACACTCTGTCTATGGAGTGTGACTCTCAATACATCAATTTCTCGCCTATCACTTTGCCTTTTGCTGAATTCCTTCTGCACTGAAACATAAAGAACATGAGTTTCATTAAGTCCTGAGACCAGGTGTGCAATTTCAGCTGGGAGATTGTGGGCTCAAGTCTCCTCCTAAGCCAGAAGTTGTGGGTTCAAGTCCCAATCTTAAGTATGCAGTCTTAGCATGAGAGAAAGGGAGAGATCAAGGTGAATCCAAATGTTTGGACTGAGCAACTGATAAGCCAATCACTGAGATGGAGGAAACTGCAAGAGGCACAAATCTGGGGGGTTGGGAATTGGGTATTCTGTTTTGGATATACACATTTAATAGGCCTGAGAAGCATCCATTGGCAATTTTCAAGCAGGCAATTGAATATGAATCTGGAGGTCAAAGGAGAGCTCTGGCTTGAGATGTATATTTAGGAGTCACCAGCATACTAGTAGTATTTAAAACTACAGGCTGCTTAAGATTATCTAGGGGTACAGCAAGAGGAGGTAAAATGTTCTGAGTACTCAGCTCTGAGGCACTGCATCCACAGAGGAGGAATTAGCAGAGAAGACAGAAAGGGCAGCCAGTGAGATAGAGTGGCAATAAGAGCAAGTGATGTCTTGGAAGCCAAGGGAAAAAAGTGTTTTGGGGAGCAGAGAAAGATCAGCTGTGGAAATGCTGGTTTGACTGTTGAAGTTAACAACATGGACCTCACAGGCGATCATGACAAAAGCAATGAAAAGTTGATTAGAGGAGATTCCAAAGAGAATGGTAAGAGACAAATCGGAGACAGCATGCACTGACAATGTACATTTTCAAGTTTTGTTAAAAGGGAAGCAGATAGATGGGGTAGCAGCCAGTAAAGCGAAAGTGTTAGTTGCTCAGTTGTGTCCGACCCTTTGCAACCCCATGGACCGTAACTCACCAAGCTCCTCTGTCCATGGAATCCTCCAGGCAAGAATACTGGAGTGGGTTGCCATTCCCTTCTCCAGGCAATCTTCCTGATTCAGGGATCAAACCCTGGTCTCCTGCATTGCAGGTGGATTCTTTACCATCTGAGCCACCAGAAGGGGGATTAAAGTGAAATTGAGAGGTAAATATTGTTATGTGCTAAGATGAGGATATTTTAGGACGTATTGATAGACTGAGGAGAATGATCTAGTAGAGAGGAAAATTTGAGTATGCAAGGGAGAGAGGAATAATTTCTGAAGCCATGTCTTTGAGTAGGTGAGAGAATAGTGGGTCTAGTACCCAAGTGGAGACAATGATATTGAACAGGGAGCTTGGATAGTTTATCTATGACAACATGTGATAAAGTAGAGGATAAGGCAGATGTGATCATGGGAACTCCCAGAAGATTTTTTTCTGGTTGCTTCTCTTTTCTTAAGGAACTGGGAGGTAAGGTCATCCATGTGAGGTTTAGGAGAGCAAGGAAGGTGTGAAACAGCTACCTTGGAGAGTGGAAGAGTGAACGATGGAAGACAATGGGATAGGGTTGCCAGGTAGCACTAAGGGGACACCTGAGGTTAGTGGTCATAATTTAACGTGAACCACTCCACACAGTTGGTTGTCTCCTCCAACCACATTCAGCTGCACTGGTGCAAAGGTGGAGCTGATGGACAGTTGGTTTTACCATGGGTTAGGCTTTTACCAGGCAAGTTTGCTGAAGGGAGAGGTGTAGGGAGTAACAAGTCATGGATGGAAGATAGTTCAGGACAGACATGATGATGTTATGGACAATTAAATAGTTTGAGGATTGATGGATTATGGATCCCAGACAAAGAAAGAATTTCTGAAGTCAGAGCTGCAAAGACTGGAGGCAGTGGTCAGAGAGTGGTTTGCTTAAGACAGATTTTGAAAGCAACTCCTGGAAGAGCTGACTATAGAACCATAGAATTCAGAAGCTCTGCAGACTAATTCTTCAATTTCAGAGTATGAGGTGTTCATAACTAAAATTTTGGTATGTGCTGTAGTAATAGTTTGTGAAGAGAGGGGAAAAGGAGACAGTAATGAAGATGCCTTTGACAGAAGCAAATGAGCATAAAGGAAATAAAGCCAGAATCTAGGTCACAGAGGTCCATGTGGGAAAGGGAAAAACTGGAAAAAGATTTGTCCCACACTTCAAGGTCATAGTGATTGATGTAGGCAGGTGAAGGGAATTGGAATCAATGTTAAAGCAAAAATAGAAATACGTGACGCTGTTGATCCACAAGGGGACTTTGCACAGTTGTTGTCAAGAATTGTTGAAATGCTTGATTTCAAAGCACTTACTAGTGACATCAAGAGTTGTTTGGTCACTGGTTGCCATGTGTGATAATGAGGCCAATTGGAAGGCCTCATTAGTTCTCTCCCTACTCACTGGTCATTTACTTCAGGGAAGATCAAGTAACAGTGAAACCACAGGATGAGTCGGAACAATAAACCACATTATCTGGACACACTATCTTCAAACACAGGTATCTGAAAGGACAGGCGAGAGACCTCTGGCCACTCAAAGAAAACTAAATAAAAGTTTAGTCAGTAACTTAGATGACAGACTTTTCTGTGGCTTATCATTTACTCTTGAAAATTATCATCTATTGAAAGATTCAAATGAAAAATAAGCTCAAAAATGAATTCTTGGGAGTTCCCTGAGAGGTCCAGTGATTAGGACATAGTGCTTCCACTGCCATAGCCCTGCGTTCAATCCCTGGTCAGGGATCTCACCCACAAGCCATCTGGTATGGCCAAAAAACCCAAAGAATTCTTAATGTGATGATTGCATAACTCTGTAAAAATATTAAAATTCATTGCATTGTATACTTAAAATGGGTAAATTTCATGAAATATAAAATTATACCTAAAAAACCTTAAAAAAACTGAATTCATATTTATTAAATATTATAATGACATTTGAAAATTTAATTCAGGGTTGAGCTCAAAGTCATACTGACTGTTGATTTATTAAATTATTAAATAAAGTAGCCAACCAGGGTATAGCTCTAAAAAAAGGAAAATCCACTGGAAAAGAATTAGGTCACTTACTATGTGTTTCTAGTACTAGTTAATACAAACCAGCAGTGACACTGTAACATTGCCCAGGATAATAACCAGAGTTTGTGTAAGGCTCCAGAAAATTCTTTCCTTGCAACACTTCTTGGCTAGCTTGCTCTTGCTCTTCCTGGTAATGTCCAGCCCACGTTGTCCCTGGGCTGGACTTCTCCTTAACCTTTCTTTGCTTGCCCCTTGGATGTATTTCACTGCCTGGAGTGTAATTATTGTTTATACTGAAGTTGGAAGTTAGCTAGAAGACACTAGCAGATTTTGCTGACAGGAAAAAGACCAAGTAGGAACTTGCATGTAAAGCAGCCTGCTAGTTAGTCATCATTCTCACCAATAAAACAACGTATCTGGAAGGTGACCAGTGAAACTCCATAATTGGAATGAGCATCTGGCCTGGTTCCTGTGGACTTGGAAAGCCTGTAGTTCATACCGAAGTGTACAGAGGAGGGGCCGCTGCCTCATGATCTCTTCACAGCTGTTATTTTGTAATAATTATTCATGGCAGTGAGCTGTCACTGAATATTCCAGGCATATGCCTGTGTTATGAAACAACATTTGATGTTTACCGCCATGGTGAAATGCTTAGAACACCCAGCAGTGGTAGGAGAACTGAAAGTCCCCAGTCAGAAGGGCTCCTTTTGGGAATAATTAAAACGTGTCAAGTCCTGCCTCTTTGCCTTTCCTCTTGTGATTCTCCCTAATCTGCTGCCCCGTTCACCTGCCCACACCCATTCCCCAAGCCTTCGTGGAGCACCAGTTCAAAGACAGTCTTTCCTAAGTTCTCACCCAGGTTCTTCCCCATCTGTATGATTTAGGGAAGTTCTTTTACCTTCTTCAGAAAATAGGACAATATTTTGCAAGGTGGTGGTTTGACACTAGATGTTCAATAAAAATTAATATCTCTCCTGACTGTTTTAGGAGAGTAAAAATTATGTCACTTTCCTCTGAATGAAATGTACTTCACAAGACAGTGCTTTATTATAATCTACCTTGTATTTTTGCTCACTATTTCATGGACACTATTTATCTTATACCCACAGTGAGCCTCAACCCTCCCAGGGAGATAGAAAAACTTTTACTCTTTTCTGAAGTCCTCTTGAAATGTCTACTTAGTCACAGAGCAAGATCACGCAGGTTTGGGCTAGGCTGTGGTTGGTGGGCAGTTTTCTTTGTTGATATCACTGTTTTCAGTTCAGTTAGGTTGTGGTAATAAGATCAGACCAGGTGGCTAGGATGTAGGGACTCTGTGATTGGGCTGTTGGACCTGAGTCAGTGGCAGACCACTGAGGAGGGTTATCTCTTGGCAGCATAGGAGTGCAGTTTCTCAGTAAGTAGAAAGCTCTCAATGACTTTTATTAATCCAAATAGAAGACTTTTCATACCATCTAATATGTGAAACTTCTACTGTTCTCGATTTGTGCTCAGTCGCTCAGTCCTGTCCAACTCTTTGTGACCCTAAGGACTATAGCCCACCAGGCTCCTCTGTCCATGGGATTCTCCAGGAAGAATACTGGAGAAGGTTGCCACTTCCTCCTCCAAGGGATCTTCCCAACCCAGAGATCGAATCCCAGTCTCTTGTGTCTCCTGAATTGGCAGATGGATTCTTTACCACTGCACCACCTGGGAAGCCCCTTCTTAATTTGCTGACACCCAGTAGCCATGCCAGAATCTTGAGACATGCTTAAATCTGCCCTCTTTACCTCCCTCACACCCATATGGATATTGTCAGCAAAACCCAGTTGATTCTACCTCTTCCATGACTCTTCTGATTGGCCTTCCTGTCCTCCCAGGCTACAATGTAGGCTCCCATCGGCTCTTACCTGGATCTTTAGAATAACTTTGTTACTAAATTCACACCTCTGTAATTTTCTTCCAAAATGCTGCCACCAGTGATCTTTCTCAAACAGCCATCAAATCAGGTTATCTTCCTTTGTAAAATCTTATGAGGATTTGCCACTATTGACAGAAAAAATATTCCACACTCGCTCTCCCATGGAGTCTATCACCTTGAATCTCTGTCTCCCTTACAATCTTTATTCTCCATCATTCTTCCCTTCACATGCTCACCTCAGTTATAGTTTGCAGGTACTGTGTTCTTTCACGCTTCTCGGCCTTTAAATATACCGTTTTCTTGTCCTGGAATGCCCTCTCTTTCATTTCTTTGACAGCATCACGCTTTGGAACAGAGGCTCTGGGCAGACACCTTCATTTGAATCCTGACTCCTCTGCTTGCCAGCTTAGATGCTGGGCAAGTTATTTTAAAATACTTTATATTATTTTATATAGTAAGGGGACTTCACAGATGTTAAGTTGAGGATTTTGAGCTGGGTAAGTATCCTGGTTTATCCAGGTGGGTCTGAAGTAATCACAAGGGGCCTTATAAGAGGAAGACAGGATGGTCATAGAGAGGAGGAGAAGGCAGTGTGATGATGAGAGCAGAGACTGCAGTGAGGCAGCAGTGAGCCAAAGTTGCTGGCAGCCTTGAAAAGCTGGGAGAAATGAGGAACAAATTCTCCTCTGGAGCCTCCAGAAAGAACCAGCCCTGTCAAACACATTTATTTTTAACCTTTAGAACTCATTTCTGACTTCTGATCTCCAGAACTGTAAAAGAATACATTGGTGTTGAATTAAGCCACTAAGTGTGTGTTAAACTGCTACAGCATTAATAGGAGATGGAGTGAATTTCACAACATTTATGTATCTATATCTGTATATAATTTTTAATTCATATGTTTCCCCATTAAGCTGTTTCGGTGTGTTTCTTAGGGTCTGATTTTTTTTTTCTTCTTTGTGATGAATGTGAACAAATCCTTACTTCAAATTGTGTTTATTTCAGGAGGGTGAAGCCTTAGGTACCAAACTCTACAATAGACAGAGACAAAACCCGTTCAATATGGCCCTCTCTGCCAAGGAAAAATCAAGGTGCTCTTTCTTCTTATTAATATTTTAAAAACACCCCCTAGTCCCATGTCTACATACCCAGCACCATGCTTGGCACATTCTTAAACTCTTATAAATATTTGATGAAGGAAAGATTATGGTATCAAGTGTGATTTTTTTGGATTGGATTCAGTTCACACCAGAATGGAGGCACAAGTTGTGAACTCTCCAATAGGGTTCTGTCTCTGGCAAGCACAGGTCTGCGAGATATGTCGGAGCAATGACTGAAACAGGTCTGGAGATTATTGTAGAAAAAGAGAGGTGACTATAATTAAAGGAGTGCCTGGTCCTGGAATATTTTACATGATAAATATTTCATAGGATTTTGGTCTATCTAGCATAAGATAGAGCTAGAAAAAAACCCAGAGAAGGATGTTAAAGATGATCAAGGGCAGAAAGAATTAGGTAGGTATGGTAGTAAAAATAAAAAAGATTCTACTTGAAAAAAATTTAAAGTCTTAAATTCACAAAGAATAATCACAGATTACTTTCTCAAATCTGAAAAAAAAAAAATAGAAATAGAAGTAAGCCAGAAAGAAAAACAACAATACAGTATACTAATGCATATAAATGGAATTTGAAAGATGGTAACGATAACCCTATATGTGAGACAGAATAAGAGACACAGATGCATAGAACAATTTTATGGACTCTGAGGGAGAAGGTGAGGGTGGGACGTTCTGGGAGAATAGCATTGAAACATGTATATTATCATATGTGAAACAGAACACCATTCCATGTTCGATGCATGAGACAAAGGCTCAGGGCCGGGGCAATGGGATGACCCAGAGGGATGGGATGGGGAGGGAGGTGGGTGAGGGGTCCAGGAAGGGGAACACATGTAAACTCATGGCTGATTCATGTCAATGTATGGCAAAAACTATTACAATATTGTAAAGTAATTAGCCCCCAACTAAAATAAATAAATTTATTAAAAAAAAAATAGAAATAGGTAACATTTCTTAAGCTTGAAAATCCTTCTAATAAAAACAAAAGGGAAATACCTCTTCATATAGCATGCATGAAAATATAGAATTCATTACTCTGAAAGGCTGTGCCTACCAGAAGTGTAAATACTGCAGACAGCTGAACTAGGGGTCAAGCCAGGCAGCAGTGGCCTGAACTACCTCTAAGAGACACAAATCATTGCTGAATACATTAGATTGTGGTGTCTCTGTTAATTCAGGTTTTCCAAATACAGCTTTTTACAATTTTACACTTGTAAATTGCCTGTCTCTGTTAAAATAGACAGTGCCCTTGGGTGGAATTTAAAGAGAAAAACAAGAAAAATCTCACCATTTGGGTTGATGTCTTGTGAAATGCTTTTGAATTATACATATAAGTAGCCTCATCAACTAAACTTTTGGATCGAATAGAATGAATGGCCTTAGTGCTATTTACCGTAAGGGAATGATTTATTTTCTCATGCACATTTTAATCTTTTTAATATAACTTACACAAAATTATCTAGTGCAAAAAGTCACAAAAGGAAACTATAGAGAGAATAGGACCACAGAAAAGTGAAAATTGTTGTACAGATTGTTTTGAGGACATTTAACATATGATTTTGGTATAGGGTAGGGATGTGATTTTATTTTCCAAATGACTAGACAATTGTCTCAATACTATTTATTTATTTATTTAAAATATATTTATTTATTTATTTGGCTATGCTGGGTCTTAATTGTAATACTCGGGATCTTCAATATTTGTTGTTACGTGCGCAAGTTCTTTAGTTGCGACAAGCAAACTCTTAGTTGCTACATGTGGGATCTAGTTCCTTGACCAGGGATCAAACCCAGGCCCCCTGCATTGGAAGCACAGAGTTTTAGCCACTGAAACCACCAGGGAAATCCCTCAATACTATTCATTAAACACTTTATTTTTCTCTTCTCTGATGGCTCAGACAGTAAAGAATCTGCTTGCAATTTGGGAGACCCAGGTTTGATCAGGTCAGGAAGATTCTCTGGAGAAGGGAATGGCAACCCACTGCAGTATTCTTGCCTGGAGAATCCCATGGACACAGGAGCCTGGCAAGTTACAGTCCATGGGGTCACAAAGAGTTGGACATGACTGAGCAACTAACACTTTCACTTTATCTTTTCTATAATGTTTTAAATACCATTTTGTTATATACTAAATTACCACATCAATGGAAGTTCTTCAGGTTATATGTAGAAGTGAATTTGAAACCAGTGGGAGGAGGAAGTCCATGACAAGAACGGGATTGGCTCCGAAACTGTCAGGCCACGGGAGTTTCCAGCAAGGAAAGGATGGGGACTTCCTAAAGCTAGCTCTGTACTTTTTGACATTAGGCAAATAAATTGGCAGCTAAATACTCTACATTCTATTAGTATGAATTGATTGAACACTGATTAGTCCATTTCAGTTTTTTCTTTCTAGAAGATATAAAACAATATTACCCCCTTTGGTGCAGAAAATAAGGTTGGGATATTTATTCTCCAGCTCCCTTCCTGCGATACCCCTAAGACTACTGGTATCACAACTCCTCTCTCTTGGATTCTGGTAACCTCCTTCTCCTCCTGCTCTTTTGGACCTTTACTGCTATTAGCCCTGGGTCCTTGCAGGACCCCTATATCTCTCCCACATCTTCAAAATAGGCTGGTGATATGCTGGTAGATAGCTGGGGGTGTGCGAGAGCCTTAACTTGCAGCACCTGCCAACTGCTGCGGTGTGAATATTCCTATCATGGCCCATCTCAAGCTACCAGTGTGAAGTCACTGAACACAGAGTTGGGAGAAAATGCTAAGAGGCGGCTTTTATAAACTGTTATGAGCCAGCTCCAGCACAGCATTCACTGAGATGGTCCTCTTATAAATGAATTCTTTCTAAATTATAGAGTGTGCCATCTGATTCCTATTGGGCCCCAGACTGATTCTGAAACCATCCTGGACCATTGAATGTTTAATCAGAGAGAAAAGAGCTCTCTTTTCTATAGGACTTAAATCTGGGAGGACGTGAAACTAGAGCTTCAGAAGCTGAGAGCAAAGGCAACCAAGAGGAAGCCAGAGCTAAGAGACGGAGGTAGACAAACCCTGGCCATACCATCTCAGCCCGGGATTCTACCGGTGTGAGGCCTTTACCAAGGCCACAAAAGCAGAACCCAGAACCAAGGTCACCTCAAAAGCTGACAGAGCCCCTTTGTAACCTTGCCAAAAGGCCCCCTGATCATCACCAGCAGGCTTC
Organism: Giraffa tippelskirchi; assembly: GCF_054371585.1. Classification (NCBI taxonomy): domain Eukaryota; kingdom Metazoa; phylum Chordata; class Mammalia; order Artiodactyla; family Giraffidae; genus Giraffa; species Giraffa tippelskirchi. The sequence continues at coordinate 126,414,645 of NC_137283.1, forward strand.
CTGACCCATATTAGGCAAAAATGCCCACCTCAGTAGTCACCCTATAGTGCCCTAACCAATCACCTAACGCCAACCTTCCAGCAGGAATTTTCTTTGTCTGGAAGTTCTAAAAATTGGCTACTAACCCATTAAAAGTATCGACTTTTCCTGGTCTGTCAGGAGGTTGGCCTGCCTGTGCTTGCAGTGCTCACTTTATCTCTGCTCTTTGTTCTTAATAAATTCACTCTCTTCTGAAATAGTCTGTGTTTGAAAATTCTTTTCCAACTCGTTCTCAGATTGCCTCAACAGATATGGCCATACTTGCTAAAACTTATTTATTTATGTGACTGCACCAGATCTTAGTTGTGGCATATGGGATCTTTAGTTGTGGCATATGGGATCTAGTTCCATGACCAGGGATCTAACCCAGGCCCCCTGCATTGGGAGGGTGGAGTCTCAGCCACTGGGCCACCAGGGAAGTCCCAATACAGCCATACTTGAAGTGAACTGTGCCCTGGCCTTTTCAGGACCATGAACTAATAAATTTTCAGGACCATGAACTAAGAAATTCTCTCTCTCTCCCCCTCTCTTTTTCTATTGATTCCTTTTTTTGTTTGTTTTGCTTATATTTTTGCTTAAGCCAGTATCTCTTGGAATTTTACCAATTGCACATGGAAGATAGCTAAGAAATATACAATGGCATGGTGTGGTCTGGCCCTTTGCTGCCATAAGCACCCTCCCCTGGCTTTCTGTACTCCAGCTTCACTGGTTTTCTCTCAGTCACTTAGAAGCTCCTTTGCTCCTCTGCTGTAATTGCTTTGAGGGTACCATTGCCCCTGCCTGGAACAGTCTTCCACCCTCTTTGCCCAGTTAGCTCCTACTCATCTTCCAGATTCCTGACTGGTGTCACTCTGGTAGTTTGTTTCAACGTGGCTCCTGGTGAATTATACTTTCCAGTATTCGTCTCCTTTTGTATTCTCCTCCCCCTTGACTCTGGGTTGGTGCTGTGACTGCTATAAGCAACAGAATTCAGTACCAGATGGGGTTGTGCCAGTCCCGAGGCTAACCTTTAAGAAAAGCTGGCAACTTCTACTTTTGTGCTCTTGGAAGACTTGGGCCAGTGTAACAAAGGTCTGATTCCCCTGCTGGAGAGACCAAATGGAGAGGCTCCTCCTGAGAACCCTAGCTGTGTCCCAGCCTATGTGCCAGCTGCATGCAGCTGCGTGAGTGGCCCCTGACAAGACCAGCAGGGCAATGAACCAGCTCCACCCAAATCACAAAGTTGTGAGCAAGTAGAATAAAAGGCTCCTCTTCTTCAGGATGGTTGCTTTTAGTCATTACATTTTGGGGTAGCTAGTTGTGCAACAATGGATAACTGAGTCATCTGAAGAAAATGCCTCCAAAACAAGAAAAGAAAATTCCTCCAACATTCCTAGACCAAGTTAATCCCCAGTTAGACATTATCAGAGTACCATGCACATGGCCTTCATGACACTCAGCGTATTTTGTAGTGATATATTTACAAGAATGACTTTTTTTTTGGTGTTTCTTCCCTTTGATAAATTCAGGATTATTGACTGTCCCACCCCCCACCCTGGGGAAAGAAACAGCAACCCGCTGCAGTTTTCTTGCCTTGGAAATTCCATAGACAGAGGAGCCTGGTGGGCTACAGTCCATGGGGTCTCAAAGAGTCGGACATGACTGAATGACTAAGCAACAACAACAAAGGATCATTTACCCAACTTCAAGACATCAGTCCTTGTAATCATGGTCAACCACCTCGGTCTGCCCATCCCAGGGCCTGGTTCTCTGCTTTTATTTGTGCTGAATCTGCCACTGATCCTCTGAATGTAGGTTCAGTAGAAGTTTTTACATAAAAGTTTAGCACAGCAAAGATTCCATAATCCTCTCCTCCACTCCATTCATGATTTTACTCTCAAGTGTTATGCACCATTAATAGGGAAACTAGACTAAAAACAACTCATGGTTTACAGGTTTACAGTATTCAGATTTACATAGCAGTTTCTTCCAAATTATACGCAGGGGAATAAATCAGTGACTAACATCGACACACTCATCAAGTACAGAGCTTTCCAATTCTAAAGGATTTTGCTGGTGAGTCATTAAGTTAAAAAAGGAAATCCATATCGGTAATAAATCTCTGTAGATGTACTCCATGTTCTTTTGAAAATTGATTGTTTCTAGGTGGCTACTTCAACTAACATTATCCAAAAGATAGAGTTCTGTTAGAACATAGAATGATGCTTTCTGAGAAGTCATTTCTATTTTTATTGTTTAAAGTTGAGACCTGGGTTCAATCCCTGGGTTGGGAAGATCCCCTGGAGAAGGGAAAGTCTACCTGCTCCAGTATTCTGGCCTGGAAAATTCCATGGACTATATAGTTCATGGGGTTGTAAAGAGTAGGACACGACTGAGCTTCTAAAATAGAAAAAAGAAAAGAAAGTTGAGACAGGAGATTTATCATGGAGTATGCTTCCAAAGGAGCAGAACTTTCAGTAAATTTATTCGGCGTTATTTTCATTAAAAAAAAATATTATAGATCATAAACCTCTGCCAGATTGGACATTTGGGTTGCTGTGTTTGTGGGGAGAGGGCATAGGGAGGCCTAAACATTAAGCAGCTTAGAACTGACTCTCCTGGCATTCCAAAATTTCAACCATGGTGACTGAAGGTAAATGAGGATTCCCCTAACCCATCCGCTCGCTCAAGTGCTCCATCAGCCTCCACAGATCTCACAACAAAGACCGAGCTGCCACCTTCTCTCTTTTGCTGTTGACTTTGCTCTAGTTCAGGCCTGTGGAATTTTGTGGTGGCCTCATAAGTGGTTTTACTGCCTTCGGTCTCTTCTTCACCCTGTGAGTGTGTGCTGAGTCAGTTCAGTCATGTCAGACTCTTTGTGACCCTATGGACTGTAGCCCACCAGGCTCCTCTGTCCATGGGATTCTCCAGGCAAGAATACTGGAGTGGGTTGCCATGTCCTCCTCCAGGGGATCTTCCCAACGAGGGACTGAACCCCCATTTCTTATGTCTCCTACGTTGGCAGGTGAGTTCTTTACCACTAGCACTGCCTTCACCCCCTCTACCTCCGATTCCATTTCTGGATTCACCCCACTGCTGGGGTGATTGGCCACTCCCTTTCATAAAACCCTTCCAGGACTCACCATTCTCTGCTGCTAAGGTCTTTAACTCATGGTCCACAGATATTAGGCATATAAGGGGCCAGGAACCCTTTGAAGATGTGCAGACAACTGACATGATTATGTCCATTCCTTAGGAGAGGGTATATAGCCTTCATAACAGTCTTGAAAAGGTCTGTGGCTCCCCAAAAGGGAAGAACTACTGGCCTATAGGAGACAAGCAAATTCCTTGACAAGTAGTGTGATTGTTGGAAGGGTGATGGAGGTGGTGAAAAAATACTCTAAACACCACAGGCAAAAGGTATGATTTCCAACCTGGTAAATGTTGTGCTTAACAAAACAAGACTTGGGTGGGAGGAGAGATAAATTAGGAGTTTGGGATTAACATATACACACTGCCATATATAACATAGATAACCAACAAGGACCTACTATATAGTAAAGGGAACTCTACTCAATATTTTGTAATAGTATATAAGGGAAAAGAATATGAAAAAGAATATATTTATAGGAATCACTGTGCTATACACCTGAAACTAACATGACATTATAAATCAACTATACTTCAATTAAAAAAATTTAAAAAACAACAACAAAAAAAGCAAGACTTGGCAGCATCCTCCCCAAAGGAAAGCCAAAGCTTTCCTTGGCCTCAAGTTCCCATAAAGACACCCTAAAATGATGCTGTTGTGGTCTTCCCAGATGGCACCAGTGGTAAAGAACCTGCCTACCAATGCAGGAGACAAGATCCTCTGGAGGAGGGCATGGCAACCCACTCCAATATTCTTGTCTAGAGAATCCTATGGACAGAGGAGCCTGGAGGGCTGCAGTCCATGGGATTGCAAAGAGTCGGGCATGACTGAAGCGACTTAGCATGCTTGCATACTGATGCTGCCACTGGACCAGCATCCTTTGAGGAGAGACCATCCCAGTCCCCCTCCGGAAGGCCAGTTGGTCTCAGAAGCTGATAGTTCTTCTGTGTTTCTGCCAGCCTCCTGGTGCAAACTATGAATTAACTTTCTCATGGTAGGAAGCACCCTGCCCTGGGGAGGATATGCACTTCTGCCTTTTCTCAGGTTGTAATATAGATGGTGTGTAGCAGGCTCAGTACATTCCTAAGCAATCACAGTGGGCCCAGGTGGAATCCTAGAACAATTTCCAGTGACATCTGAATCAGACTTTCCCAAACGGGATAAGGCTTCAGGTTACTGGAAGCTCTATCTCCCACAGGACACACAAGGCCCCTGTTGAACTGGCTACTGCTCCAGGTCTGACATGGGCCCTGTGTTCCAAACATACCAAAATATTCTAATCTCTCTGAACCAGCCGTGCACATTCATGATTCTTTCTCTGACATAACATCAATCATTATCACCATCACCTCCAGCTAAAACTCTGTGGAGCAGGTCATATTATCCATAGTTTAAAATGAGGACCCTGAGGGACTTCCATGGCAGTCCACTGGTTAAGACTCTGTGCTTCAAATGCAGGGGACGCAGGTTTGATACCTGGTTGGAGAACTAAGGGGGCTTTGCAGGTAGCCATAGTGGTAAAGAACCCATCTGCCAATGTAGGAGACTTGAGATGCAGGTTTGATCCCTGGGTTGGGAACATCCCCTGGAGGAGGGCATGGCAGCCCACTCCAGTATTCTTGCCTGGAGAATTCCCATGGACAGAAGAGCTGGTGGGCTACAGTCCATAGGGTCACAGAGTCCGACACTACTGAATCAACTTAGCATTCATGGAGAACTAAGAGCCTGCATGCTGTGAGGCCAAAAAAATAAAATGAGGCTGGTAAGAGTTAATTTCTTTGCCCAAATCTAACAAAGAAAATGAGTATGACCTAGAATTGCCTCTGGTGAATGACTTTTCCTGACAGCATCAGCTTGCCTTACTTCCTTGTAAAGCCTGCTCCGACTGCTCCAGATATTAGGCATCCATTCCTTTACAGTTCAGTTCAGTCGCTCAGACGTGTCCGACTCTTTGCGACCCCATGAATTGCAGCACGCCAGGCCTCCCTGTCCATCACCAACTCCTGGAGTCTACCCAAACCCATGTCCATCAAGTCGGTGATGCCATCCAACCATCTCATCCTCTGTCGTCCCCTTCTCCTCCTGCCCCCAATCCTTCCCAGCATTAGGGTCTTTCCAATGAGTCAACTCTTGGCATGAGGTGGCCAAAGTATTGGAGTTTCAGCTTCAGCATCAGTCCTTCCAATGAATACCCAGGATTGATCTCCTTTAGGATGGATTAATTGGATCTCCGTGCAGTCCAAGGGACTCTCAAGAGTCTTCTCCAACACCACAGTTCAAAAGCATCAATTCTTCAGCGCTCAGCTTTCTTCACCGTCCAACTCTCACATCCATACATGACCACTGGAAAAACCATAGCTTTGACTAGACGGACTTTTGTTGGCAAAGTAATGTCTCTGCTTTTAAATATGCTATCTAGGTTGGCCATAACCTTCCTTCCAAGGAGTAAGCGTCTTTTAATTTCACGGCTGCAATCACCATCTGCAGTGATTTTGGAGCCCAAAAAAATCAAGTCTGACACTGTTTCCACTGTTTCCCCATCTATTTCCCATGAAGTGAGGGGACCAGATGCCATGATCTTAGTTTTCTGAACGTTGAGCTTTAAGCAAACTTTTTCACTCTCCTCTTTCACTTTCATCAAGAGGCTCTTTAGTTCTTCTTCACTTTCTGCCATAAGGGTGGTGTCATCTGCATATCTGAGGTTATTGATATTTCTCCCGGCAATCTTGATTCCAGCTTGTGTTTCTTCCAGCCCAGCATTTCTCATGATGTACTCTGCATATAAGTTAAATAAGCAGGGTGACAATATACAGCCTTGACGGACTCCTTTTCCTATTTGGAACCAGTCTGTTGTTCCATGTCCAGTTCTAACTGTTGCTTCCTGACCTGCATACAGGTTTCTCAAGAGACAGGTCAGATGGTCTGGTATTCCCATCTCTTTCAGAATTTTCCACAGTTTATTGTGATCCACACAGTCAAAGGCTTTGGCATATTCAATAAAGCAGAAATAGATGTTTTTCTGGAACTCTCTTGCTTTTTTGATGACCCAGCGGATATTGGCAATTTGATCTCTGATTCCTCTGCCTTTTCTAAAACCAGCTTGAACATCTGGAAGTTCACGGTTCACATATTGTTCAAGCCTGGCTTGGAAAATTTTGAGCATTACTTTACTAGCTTGTGAGATGAGTGCAATTGTGTGGTAGTTTGAGCATTCTTTGGCATTGCCTTTCTTTGGGATTGGAACGAAAACTGACCTTTTCCAGTCCTGTGTCCACTGCTGAGTTTTCCAAATTTGCTGGCATATTGAGTGCAGCACTTTTACAGCATCATCTTTGAGGATTTGAAATAGTTCAACTGGAATTCCATCACCTCCACTAGCTTTGTTCATAGTGATGCTTTCTAAGGCCCACTTGACTTCACATTCCAAGATGTCTGGCTCTAGGTGAGTGATCACACCATCGTGATTATCTGGGTCGTGAAGATCTTTTTTGTACAGTTCTTCTGTGTATTCTTGCCACCTCTTCTTAATATCTTCTGCTTCTGTTAGGTCCATACCATTTGTCCTTTATTGAGCCTATCTTTGCATGAAATGTTCCTTTGGTATCTCTAATTTTCTTGAAGAGGTCTCTAGTCTTTCCCAATCTGTTGTTTTCCTCTATTTCTTTGCATTGATCGCTGAGGAAGGCTTTCTTATCTCTCCTTGCTATTCTTTATCACAGTAATCCAAGTCTGTGCCCCGACCAGTAACGCCGAAGAAGCTGAAGTTGAACAGTTCTATGAAGACCTACAAGACCTTCTAGAACAAACACCCAAAAAAGATGTCCTTTGCATTATAGGGGACTGGAATGCAAAAGTAGGAAGTCAAGAAACACGTGGCGTAAAAGGCAAATTTGGCCTTGGAGTACAGAATGAAGCAGGGCAAAAGCTAATAGAGTTTTGTCAAGAGAACGCACTGGTCATAGCAAACACCCTCTTCCAACAACGCAAGAGAAGACTCTACACGTGGACATCACCAGATGGTCAACACCGAAATCAGATTGATTATATTCTTTGCAGCCAAAGATGGAGAAGCTCTATACAGTCAGCAAAAACAAGACCAGGAGCAGACTGTGGCTCAGATCATGAACTGCTTATTGCCAAATTCAGACTTAAATTGAAGAAAGTGGGGAAAACCACTAGACCATTCAGGTATGACCTAGATCAAATCCCTTATGAGTATACAGTAGAAGTGACAAATAGATTTAAGGGACTAGGTCTGATAGACAGAGTGCCTGAGGAACTATGGACAGAGGTTCATGGCATTGTACAGGAGACAGGGATCAAGACAATCCCCATGGAAAAGAAATGCAAAAAAGCAAAATGGCTGTCTGAGGAGGTCTTACAGATAGCTGGGAAGCGAAGAGAAGCGAAAAACAAAGGAGAAAAGAAAAGATATTCCCATCTGAATGCAGAGTTCCATTCCTTTATGTTTCCACTAAATCTTCAAACATTTTTCACCATAACAGTAACATATATTTATTATAGAAAGTTGTGAGAGCTAAAAATTATTCCTCAATAGTACATCTATCCCTGGTGGCTCAGATGGTAAAGAGTCTGCCTGCAATGCAGGAGACCTGGGTTCGATCCCTGGGTTGGGAAGATCCCCTGGAGAAGGGCATGGCTACCCACTCCAGTATTCTTGACTGGAGAATCCCATGGACAGAGGAGCCTGGTGGGGTACAATCCACAGGGTCGCCAAGAGTTGGACACGACTGAGTGACTATCACCTATCCAAATACAATCATGGTTATTTTTTTTAAATGATTTTTATACTATTTTAAGTATTTTCACAACTATTCTCATAGATTTTTAAATATTGCTGTAATCTCTATGTGTGCATTACTTGGTAGTCTACTTTTGGTGGGGGCGGCGCTGGTAGTATTAGTGTAAACGTTTCCCTGTATTATTACACAATTTCATAATACCTTTGCTTTTTCAGTTGGAATACTTTTGGATCCAAGTTAACAACCAACTCAGAATGTCCTGAACAATAAGGAATGCATCGTAATCACTGCTATAACAAGAGCCACAGAAGTAGGGCAGGCTTCAGGCAGGCTATAATTTGAGTTTCTACTCTATTTTTCTGTAGTTCTCTCCTATTTGCAATTGCTCCACACTCCTGCCATGGGCTGACATTGTCCTCAGGGCTCCCTCACATCAAGGCTGAGACAGTCTCTTCCTGGCTTGTGAAGGGGTGAAATGCTACCCTGATGATGGAATAAAGTTCCACTTTTAGGTCTGATGGAGTCAAACTTAAAAGCACTTGTAGGTCATGTGCTTTTCCCTGGACATACAATAGTTGCTGGGGGAATCTAACTCTAACCTTAAGCCTGGCTTCTTGAGCCAATTACTGGCCACCCACTGAATGAACTGTGATTCTTTTGAAATCTGCCTTTGGATTCTGGGATAAAGTCAGCTTCTCTTGAGGCATCTGACTGCATGGATGAGGTAGGAACACCCAAAGAAAAACTGGGGCTTCTGTTAGAAAGGAACAAGGAGGGACGGACTATTACTCTTTTATTTTTATGTTTGCTAATTTGATAGAGGAGAGTTCCTCATTGCTATTTTACCCTCCTGTCTGTCGTCTGTCTCCTTCATGCCGGCATGTGGCACTTCCTCTTGATATGGTGGTGCTTCCCTTGCTAGTCTCTGGACTTCTTATGGATTATGAGCTTCTTAAGGGTAAGGAATCTGTAATAGTAATACTTGCTCCCTCAATATTTAGCAGATGTATAATGTCAGTTGAATAAATGATTAAAGGAAAGAATGAATGAATGCAGTGCAGAATGCGTACAATACAGTGGCAGTCAGGATTAAGATAATGTAATGACAGTGGCTCAGTCGTGTCTGACTCTTTGTGACCCCATGAACTACAGCATGCCAGGCTTCCTTGTCCATCACCAACTCCTGGAGCCTGCTCAAAATGATGTCCATCAAGTCAGTGATGCCATCCAACCATCTCATCCTCTGTCGTCCCCTTCTCCTGTCTTCAGTCTTTCCCAGCATCAGGGTCTTTTCCAATGCGTCAGTTCTTCGCATCAGGTGGCCAAAGTATTGGAGTTTCAGCTTCAGCATAAGTCCTTCCAGTGAATATTCAGGACTTTCCTTTAGGATTGACTGGTTTGATCTCCTTGCAGTCCAAGGGACTCTCAAGAGACTTCTCCAATACCACAGTTCAAAAGCATCAATTCTTCATTGCTCAGCTTACTTTATGGTCCAACTCTCACATCCATACATAATTATTGAAAAAACCATAGCTTTGACTAGATGGATCTTTTTTGGCAAAGTAATGTCTCTGCTTTTTAATATGCTGTCTTGGTTGGTCATAACTTCTCTTCCAAGGAGCAAGTATGTTTTAATTTCATGGCTGCAGTCACCATCTGCAGTGATTTTGGATCCCAAGAAAATAAAGTCTCTCACTGTTTCCATTGTTTCCACATCTATTTGCCGTGAAGTGATGGGGCTTGATGCCATGATCTTAGTTTTTTGAATGTTGACTTTTAAGCCAGCTTTTTCACTCTCCTTTATTTTCATCAAGAGGCTCTTTAGTTCCTCTTCACTTTCTGCCATAAGTGTGGCATCATCTGCACATCTGAGGTTGTTGATATTTCTCCTGGCAATCTTGATTCCAGCTTGCGCTTTATCTAGCCCTGCATTTCGCATGATGTACTCTGCATATAATAAGCAGGGTAACAATATACAGCCTTGACATACACCTTTCCCAATTTGGAACCAGTCCGTTGTTCCATGTCCGGTTCTAACTGTTGCTTCTTGACCTCCATACAGATTTCTCAGGAGGCAGGTAAGATGGTCTGATATTTCCATCTTTTAAAGAATTTTACACAGTTTGTTGTGATCCACACAGTCAAGGCTTTGGTGTAGTCAATAAAGCAGAAGTAGATGTTTTTCTGGAACTCTCTTGCTTTTTCTGTGATCCAACAGATGTTGGCAATTTGACACCTGGTTCCTTTGCTTTTTCTAAATCCAGGTTGAACATCTGGAATTCCTCAGTTTACATACTGTTGAGGCCTGGCTTGGAGAATTTTGAGCATTACTTTGCCACTGTAGTCCACCGGGCTCCTCTGTCCATGGGGATTCTCCAGGCAAGAATACTGGAGTGATTTGCCACGCCCTCCTCCAGGGGATCTTCTCAACCCAGGGACTGAACTCAGGTCTCCCGCATTGTAGGCAGATTCTTGACCATCTGAGTCACCAGGGAAGCCCAAGAATGCTGGAGTGCGTGGCCTATTGCTTCTACAGGGGATCTTCCCAACCCAGGAATTGAAACGGGATCGCCTGCATTGCAGGCAGGTTCTTTACCAGCTGAGCTATCCGGGAAGCCCATGATTAAGATACAGAATGGTGTTATAATGAAGAAGAGAGACAGGGATTCCTTGTTTTTTTTCAACTAGCATTTATGAAAGTCTTATTCCGCACTACCTGCTGATGTATACCACAGGGAGCAAGGCAGATGATGGTTCTGCCTTCATGGAGCTTAGACGCTGATGCAAAGAAGAACACGGAAGGAAGGACGGGGTTGGTTTTACAAAGAGAACCATGGGGAGCTATGGAGCCGAAGGCTGCTCTGGGCTTTGTTAAATTTGGAGCTGCTTCCCTTCTCTTTTCAGAATCAAGTCTGGCTGTCTTTTACTTCTAACATGACAGGCAACTCAGGGCCCCCCACAGTAGAAACCAAGCCACGGTTTTCACTGGCTCTCTGTTCCTGGTGACTCCAGTTTGTCACTGTTGTTATAAAGGCACTGCTTTGGATCTCTGGCTGAAGGTGGACCTCTGCACATGTGCAGATGGCTTTGCAGGGGAGCGTTGGCAACTGGGTAGACTGGAGAGACTGGGTTCAGCTGACAGGCTGCTGAGGAGTTACTGCATGACTCTGTGTGTGTGTGTGTTGCTGGTGTTCTGACCCTCTGCATTGCTTCCCAAGGGTCCAGGGTAGTACCCTATCACACCTCTCTTCCCTCATTTAGGACACGGGGGAGGGGCAATATTTCTCCCCTGATGATATAACATGAAAAGCAAGCATGGTTTTTAAACCCAAACAGGCTTTTAATCGGAAATTTTTAGGTGTTACACACACTCTTACATAATGAGGAAGGGGAATGCCTCGCCTAAGGACAACTTACACAGGTCACAGCCTGCCTTCTTTGAGAAGGAAACTCAGTGATTCTGTGAGGGCTTCAGAGCAATTCCGGCCCTGGGAGGTGCTTTCCCTTAGTTCCTCCAGGACAGGAACCCCACCTACTTTGGGAGAGGAGGGATTGCTTCTGCTTCATTTCAACAGAAATGACATTTGTGTTGAAATCCAAACGGTGAGCATGACTTTTCCAAAACAAGGAGAGGGTTGGAGGGGTGGGCAGCATTCCAGGCAAGGAAACAGTGTATGTGGAGGCTTTGAGGCCTCAGGCAAGATCGATCCCAGGGCATTCTGGGAACTGAAAGTTTCCTGTGTTTGGTGTGCAGAGTGAAAAGAGGGCTGTATGTGAGACTGGAAGGGTGGGCAAGTGTGAGATCTTCTGTAGCCTTGCAACACTGTAGTGAATTTAGGACTAGGCCAGAAAGGACCTTAAGAGGTCAAGGAAGGAATTCCCTGGCTGTCCAGTGGTTAGGACTTGGTGATTTCACTGCCATGGGCCCGGGTTCAATCCCTGGTCAGGGAACTAAGATCCTGCAAGCCACATGGTGTGGTCAAATAATAATAATAATAAATAAATAAATAAATAAAATTTAAAATTTTTTAATTAAAAAATAAAACCAAGGTCAAGGAATCACTGGGCTAGTATGGAAAGCCATCACCACAACATTTTATGTGCATAATTCTTTTGCCCTTAAGGTTTCATTATGTAATTAATTGTTGCTGCAAAATAGATTAAAATTTAATTTTTATGGCGTATTAGAAGATTGGCTTTTTAATTCAACATTTTATTATGAAAGTGTTCAAACAAGGAGAAGAATGGAAAGAATCGCCTATATTTGCTAGCTTTACTTTGTCACATGTCTATCCATCTAGCCATTCCTCTTACCATCCATCAATCCACCTTATTTTTTGATGCATATTAAAGCAGTTAGAGACATCAGTCAAGTTCATCCCTGGACACTTCAGTATGCATACCATTATCTAGAGTTTGATGTTTGTTCATGGTTCTTTATATACAAATATCTTAAGTATTCCATTTGATGGGTGTTGATAAACATGTACATGAAAATTTGAAGTTTCAAAAAAGGTACAACTTTTACCAAAAATTATCATATACTGTTATAAGGCTTTTATAGTATATATGAAGTAGTATAATATCAATTCAAGATAGATTTTGATAAATTAAGGATGTATATTATAATCTCTAGTAATCACTTTAAAAATATTACCTAAAGGGGAATTCCCTGGCAGTCCAGTAGTTGGACTTGGTACTTTCACTGTCAAGGGTGCAGGTTTGATCCCTGGTTGGGGAGCTAAGATCATGCAAGCTATGCGGCCAAAAAAAAAAAAAAAAAAAGCTAAAAAGCCAATAGAGGGGATAAGCTAGTACACAAAAATAAACAACAATAACACACATACGTACAAAACCCAAACCAAAAAAACCTCAGTCCAAAAGAAGACCAAATTAAAAACAAATAGCAAAATAGGAGACTGAAATCTGCCTATAATGTGTGCAAGCATGCATGATAAGATGCTTCAGTCATGTCTGGCTCTGTGTGGTCCTTTGGAATGTAGCCCACCAGTCTCCTCTGTCCATAGCATTCTCCAGGCAAGAATACTGGAGTGGGTTTCCATGCCCTCCTCCAGGGGAGCTTCTCAACCCAGGGATCAAACCCTTGTCTCTTATGTCTCATGCATTGGAAGACGGGTTCTTTACCACTACTGCCACCTGGGAAGCCCTACCTATAACATAAATACATCAAATTTGAAGGACTGAACTTTCCAGTTAAAAGATAAAGATTGTCAGGCTGGATAAAAAGCAAGGCCCGACTATATTCTGTTTATAGGAGATACACTTAAATACAGAGACATACATAGATTTTTTTTTTTAACCTTTAATTTTTAAGCTGTTTCTCTATAGTATGCAAACACTAAGCATCAGAAAGCTAGTATTTCTGTATTTCCACATATCAGGCAAAGTAAATTTAAAGACAAAGAGTATTTTCAGGAACCAAGAATGATATTGTAACAATAAAAGCTCAATCAATCAAGAAAACATAACAATTCAAATTGTGTGATCACTTAACAGCAGACCATCAAAGTATACGGAAGCAAAAACTGACAAGACAGAAATCGATCTGCAGTCATACCTGGAGGTTTTGATACATCTCTTTCAGTATGTGATAGAATAAATAGACAAAAATATCAGTGAGGATATAGGAGATTTGAACAGCATTCTTACCAACTTGACCTAACTGACATATTTAGATGATCCCAAAATTGCCGAGTACACATTCTTTACAAGTGCATATCAAAAAAAAAAAAAAAAAATCAAAAAAAAACCAAGTGCATATCAGACATTCACCAAGATATATTTTATGCTACTGGGCCATATGTGAAATTTAGAAAGAAATACTATTTATGAAAGCAGCACAACAAAATACTTAGGAATGAACAAGTTTAACAAAAAATGTGGGAAACATCTACACTGAAAAACACAAATATTATAGAGAGAAATAAAAATCTAAATAGAGTGGAAATTGGAAACTGCTCATGATTAGAAAGAAGCCTTCATATTATCATGATGTCAATCCTTCATAAACTGATCTAGAGTAAAAACCATCCCAATCAGAATCATGGCAGGGTCATTTAAAAAGAAATTTACAAGGTGATTTGTCAAATTTTTTGTGAAATTTCAAAGGACAGAGAAAATGAGCTTTAAAATGGACAAAGTTTGAGAACTTTGTCAAACTTGTCAAGTTGTCAGAATTTCCTGATTTCAAGAATTACTAAAAAGTTACAGTCATCAAGACAGAGTGATGTTGGTATAAATAGATCAATGGAACAGAATAGAATCCAGAAGCGGACTGACATTTTTACAATTGATTGGTTTTCAAAAAAAAGTGTCAAGGGACTCCAGTGGGAAAAATGACAATCATGTCAATAACACATGTGACTGGAAGAACTAGATCATGTATAAAAAAACTGTCATTGTATATAATCACATTTGTAGCATATATGTGTGACAAATTACAATTTTGAGCCTGTGTTATCCATGTCCTGGGAAATAAATTATGCATCTGTACTGCTATATTAGCTTTCTCAAGCCACAGGAGTATTATTTATTATGAAAAACTTGTTAAGGGGCTGCAATAACATTGAAGACACAAGGGCATGGTTTAGAAAATAGTTTCTAATTCATTAAATAATGCTTTACTTCCTGGATGATATAATAAAAATGGCCTTCTGTTTTATAGCAAGTTTAATCCCTCCCTGTATATTTGTAGTAGTAGGAGAAATTTCCAATTTTACTCATGACCAACGATATATATTTGTGAAACTCCTAGCTGGATGGAGGGGCAGGGGCTATATCTCTGCAAAAATGAAATCTCATAAGCCAATAGCGGAGCACTTCTTTTAGATACTGGAAGAATCACATCCTTTATGTACATGGGAGGTGGCATTATTATTGTGACTAACAGAGGTTAATCAAAAGGAGAAGTTTCTGCCCTAACAAGCTGGAATGTAAATGTGATTGTGCATGCTAAGTCACTTCAGTTGTGTTTGACTATTTGGGACCCTACAGACTGTAGCCCGCCAGGCTCCTCTGTCCATGAGATTCTCCAGGCAAGAATATTGGAGTGGGTTGTCATGCCCTCCTCCAGGAATCTTCTCAACCGAGGGATGGAACTCACGTCTCTTAAGTCTGCTTAAGTAGGCGCATTCTTTACCACTAGCGCCACCTAAGAAGCATGCAAATGTGGTGAAGTTTTGAAAACTTTTTCCCCCTACACTTTAAGAGGGGTTTCTTGAGGACAAAAGGTGGGGCTTCTCTATGATTCTCACACTCAGATCCATCAGGCTGTGTAATTAAATAAGGCCTGATACTCTTCAGGGAATTCCTCCAAAAGGGCTCATTGATTCTAGAAAATCAAGTTGTAGCTGGAGTAACTGCACACTTATTTTAATAATCCAGGAAAGTCTCCCAGAGCTGGGGTCAAAAATGCTTTCACCATGGAAGGTATGTTCTTTCTCCCATACAGTGCTAGCCATGTGCCATAAACTCTCCCTCATTTTTCCTTTCTTTTCTTCTATCTCTATAGTGTTTTCTCTTTTTACAGAGTCCGTGTAGGCAATGACACTTCCATTACTATAATGTCACTTGAAATGTTCAGATGACGGGAGGGTTGATCAGATTACATTTCTGTTTAGTTAAATAACAGGCCTGAAGATACATTTAGAACACTGTTCCTGCAGTTACTTTCTCAACTTCCCCATGAATGGCACACATCATCTTTTAGGAAGGATTACTCTTACAAGTGGGCCATCGCAATCATTTTGTTTTTATTCTTAGTTTGCTATTTCTGGAGCATGTATCACAGGTCAGGCTAAGTGCTTTCCTTACATCATATAGTATAACCTTTATGCTGCTGCTGCTAAGTCGCCTCAGTCCTGTCCGACTCTGTGCAACCCCATAGACGGCAGCCCACCAGGCTACACCGCCCCTGGGATTCTCCGGGCAAGAACACTGGAGTGGGTTGCCATTTCCTTTTCCAATGCATGAAAGGGAAAAGTGAAAGTGAAGTCGCTCAGTCATGTACGACTCTTAGCGACCCCATGGACTGTAGTCTACCAGGCTCCTCCGTCCATGGGATTTTCCAGGCAAGAGTACTGGAGTGGGGTGCCATGGCCTTCTCCATAACCTTTATGACACCTTTTCAAATAGATACTTCTATTTCCTCATTTTGTGATTAACTTACTTTAGGACAGAGATTTGGGTGGTGACAGAATTGGACCTCAAACACAGATCTGAGCCCTGAAGAACAAACTCTTATAAACTTCTTCTGGTGCTCAGAGGATCACATAATTCTGGTCTTACCTCAAATCCCAGATATCTGTCCATAACTGCCTGTGTTTTTACTATCAACCAGTTTCCTAGTTTGGGTAGAAAAACTGTACTAGGCTGCATGGGGTGAAATAAAGCAAAACACAAGAAATCATCTTGCCTTTGGAGAACTTCTAATCTAGTTAAGCTCCAGGCAAGCAGTTGCTTTCCATTTAAGATGCACACAAGAATCATCTGCAAAACTTTAACAAATACTGATACAGAAATTCTGATTTAACTGATGTAGGGGTAGGTCTGAGCATCAGGATTTTAAAAACTCCTTAGGTGATTTGAAGGTGCAGCCAAGGTTGACAACCACCTAGTTTGAATGAAAAAAAAAACACTCATAAAATAACATCAAAACCACTACAGTGTACAACGTGATATATTCTTGAATGTATTTATTCCTTACCTCATTCCACAAAGGATATGACATGGCTAAAAAATTATTCGTTACAGAATAAATTCCACTGAGGGGCACAGAGTTCCAGGTACCTGTTAAATAGGCTGTCAAAAGGGCTGAGACACATGAGGTCAGCATAGAAATAATTTAGGTACATTTTATTTCTTTGGTTTGCAAAGCAGCAGTGGCAGGTTTTGGGAGAAATAGTCCTCAGAAAACAGTGATTGGTCCAGGTACTGTTTCTAGGTGGTTGATTGGTCCAAGAACAGTTTCCAGGGAGCTGATTGGTCTGGAAGCTGTTTCCAGGCTGTTAGGCCAGTAGATTGCCTTGTCTCCAAGGGTTACTCAATCTACAAAGTGATAACAGGCCTCAGAAGCTTGTGTGAAATGATAATCTTTTTTCTCATTACAGAGGCTTGTTGAAACAAAATGCCAGTATCTGAGGAATGACTCATAGGCATGGTGTACATTTCATTGTTCCAACTTCCTTAAGGGCTATGAATTGCTCATAAAGCACTAGCTTCCTAAATTACTTGTTTCACAAGTCGTGGAGTGGCCAGAGCTGTGTCATGAGAAATTTCCAGCCATTAAAAGGGAAACATTAAACTATTCAGTGCAGTTTAGTTGTTGGAATATTTCCTATCTTTTCTTTCTCCTTCTCAATTGCTGTTGAGAAGTTAATATCAGTGGGGAAAACAGGTAGCCTATAAAATAATGATGTGATAACAAAACTAAGAAAAAGGGTAAAGTCATTGTGATTCTATAGTCTTAATATTGAATCATTTTTATTTTTGCATATTTTTATTCTAACCTAAGGTCAATATTATTTGGATGATAACCTGTAAAATTTAAGGCTTGACTATCTAATCATATATTTTAAATGGTGCTATCAGTTTCTTCATTTTAGAGTGGTTTACCAAGTTCCTCAAAAGTATGATGTCATAACATGTTTTATGAGTAAAGTTTGTAGTTTTAGTTTTAGATTCAGTGAATATTTTTGAGTGGCATTCACACACAGGCTGGACAGTTATTGTACATAATTATCTTATTTTTAAAATAACAAGAATAAGCATTGATGGAAGGCCACATGGTAGCAGGCTCTGTTCTAAGGACAGAAGATACAGCTGGGAAGAAAACAGACAAAAATTTTCTTACTCTGGGAGGAAAAGATAGGCAATTAGAACCCTGACTGACACAAAATGCTTCCGTGCTCCATGTGGTTACACATATTAACTAATTTCATTTCTCTTAACAATCCCAGGAAGTAGGTACTATCAGCAACTCCATTGTAAAGGAGAGGGAGATAGTGCATGGAGAGGTTAACTTGCTGAAGGTCACACGTTAGTGAGCACTGAGCTGGAATTTATGGTGCCACACGCTGCATGCTTAAGTGCTATCTTCTGTCTCTCTGTAATTAGCGTATTTATACTTATTCTATTGACGTCAGGTAGCACAAGTTTTCCTCTTTCTTTCTGAAGTATTTTCAATTTTTACTTCAAATATTTACTACTTCTTTATAAAGGTATTAACTTAGTGCTTTAGAGAACACTCTCCAATTACAGGATGCTTACTGTAGGCCTGGTACTTTACTGACTTGATGAAAATAAAGTGAAATGTTTTGTTTGGTGTATTTGCAAAGATTTTCCTTCAAAATACAATGGCAGCTAGAAAAGATCTGTAGCCTCAAACTAGGAAATGAGTTAATGAGATAGGTTCCAACTTTCTCTGCACATTGGAATCACCTGAAGAAAATTTTAGAATATACTGATACCTGTGTCTCACATCCAGGGATTCTGATTCAGTTGGTCTGGGGTGAGTTCAGGCATCAGTACTTTGTGAATACGGTAAAATGGCAACATGACAGAATGTGTAAAAGCCAGACATTTAAAATCATCGTCATTGTTAAAAAGCAGGAATTTGAATCAGATTGACCTGGATTAAGTTACACATCTGCCACTCATTACCTGTGTAATTATGGGCAAGTTTCTGTAGGGGAGGAAAAAATTCTCCATTCTCTTAGGGGCTACAACTGGGCCTAAGAATTAAACTGACATAAGACATAGTAACAGAGGGAAAAGTGTACACATTTTAATCAAATTTTACAAGAGAAGGACAACCCAAAGAAGTGATCAAAGCAAGAAGCTTTTGTAGGTTTTAGACAAAGAAATGATAACTTTTGAGGAAATGACCAAAGAGGCTGGGCTGGGGCAGAGCGTCATGGGGAAGTGACTAAGAGAACCATGAGGGGAATTTGTGGAAGAAAAGGGTTATTTCAGTATGTTTGTTTGTACAAACCAATTGTACATTTCAGTGTCGATTCGCCATCTCTGGGGACAAGGATGTTCTTCTCTTCCTGCTACAGCGAGGGCAACTTCCTCCTGGGAAACTTTGTTCTTTTTTTAAGTAGAAAAGGGAAGATCGGAGAACCTTTCAGAGAGGAACTGTTTCACAAATTCCTTAAGCTCAAAATGACCATCATACCAAAGCAATATATTCTGGGGTGGCGTATCCTGAACGCCTTCATTTCTGTATCTCTCTACACCTTTCTTTCCTCATCTGTAGAGTGGGAAAAATTGTCCACCTCTCAGAGCAGTTGTAAGAATTCAAGAGCATATACATTACCATCATTTTCACAGACCTGGCGCAAAGCATGGGTCTCATCAGCAGTTCCTCTTAGCTGTTCATGCATTAATTCACTTGGCAAATAATTGCCGAGCACACACCATGTTCCCCCTGGAGAAGGAAATGGCAACACACTCCAGTAATCTTGCCTGGAGAATTCCAGGGACAGAGGAGCCTGGCAGGCTACAGTCCATGGGGTTGCAAAGAGTCAGGCATGACTGAGCAACTATCACTCACCATGTTCCAGGCGCTGGCGAGGCAGCACTGAGTAGAATGGACAAGAGGATAGTCCTCCAAGCACTACTTTGGATTGTATTTTAGCATTAATTACATGTCCTTAATCTCATGGTCCTTATATTACTCTACCCTGTACTAGGTCATCTGAACTTGGGGTCACATCCTTACCTGCTCTCAGAGACCTTCCTCCATCAGCGGTCTCCTCTTCTCTTTACTGGCTCTTTATCATATTCATTCATTTGTTTGTTGAATCTTAGTTCAGCAAGCAAATGGCTTGTGGAATCCTAGTTCCCCAACCAGAGATTTAACCCAGTAGTGAAAGCACGGAGTTCTAAGTACTGTACTGCCAGGGAATTCCCTGTCATATTCATTTAAAGGCAATCACTTTTTCTTTCACGTTAAAAAAAAAAATCTCTGAATCAGGGACTTGGGGCTGCAAGTTACCCAACAGGTCTGCTTTCATCCTTGGTTGATTTGCTTAGCAGGAAAGTGTAGATATTGTCTGGACTCACTGCCTCCGCTCCCAGGCTTGCTCCATCTCTTCTTATTCCCATCCAGAACACTATGCTCAGGCTCCATCACTCTACAGGTATTATTCTCACCAAGGTCATTCCCTTTTAAAACTGTTCAGTGGCTCCATATTTACCTTTGGATGAAGTCCCAAACTGTTTAAAATGGCATGTGGTCCTTTCCAGCCTTCTCTCCCTTTTTTGCCTGCACCCCTCTCCCCTGCCTGCTGCCCACCTCCCAACACACACAGTGAGTTCCCGCCCCATAGGACTGCTTGGAATTCCCGAGAAGCATCATATGACCTCTAGGCAGTGATGCTCTGAAGGGGATTTTTAGTCACTTGTGAGTTTGGTGTGCATCTTCTCCCAATCGTGTGTTCAGTGATGTCCTGTTAGTTGCCCAAAGTCAGCCATGGTGGGAATATTTATATCAAGGAAATTGGCAAAATCCACAAATTTGGGCCTTCTCACCTACTCCTAGAGAGATGGCTATTAAATATCTATCATATAGCATTGCTTCTAGGACTGTGTACATATGTTTTCCCCTCTACCCCAGCTTGGCTCAGCTTAAATGTCTCTTTTGAAAGCTTCTCCTGACTCTTCAAGATTGGAATAGATGCCCTTCTCTATGATTCTATGGAAAGCTGGGACCTCGTCACCCTGCATTGTGGCACTTATCATACTGATTTTTTCAGTATTCTATATGGATGTGAGTTGGATCATAAAGAAGGCAGAGTGCCGAAGAATTGATGCTTTCTAACAGGCAGGAGGAGAAGGGGATGATAGAGGATGAGATGGTTGGGTGGCATCACCGACTCAATGGACATGGGTCTGAGGAAACTCTGGGAGATAGTGAAGGACAGGGAAGCCTGGCATGCTGCAGTCCATGGGGTCACAAAGAGTCTGCCACGACAGAGTGACTGAACAACAACAGCAACAACAATACTGGCCAAGTGAAGTCTTTGAGGTCAGGGAAGACTTCATAGTGTGGTTCTCCAATCAGCAGCGTGATCATCACCAGTGGAACTGGTTAGAAATGCAGACTCTCAGGCCCACTCCAGACCAATTATATCAGAGAGTGCCTTTTAACAACATCTCCAGAAACTGAGTGCATTTAAATTGAAGGTGCACTGCCTTAAGGACCATCTCATCATTTCTCATATGGAAAAATAAAACATCAAGGGCTTTGTCTTATCCATTGTCATTGTTCTCCACCTGGGATAGTGTTTGGCATGTAGCAAGGTGCACCATCATATTTTGAAATGAATCAGTCCATGAGTAATTGAAATAATTAGCCCCCTCTATTGGGCTTCTGGAGAAGGCAATGGCAACCCACTCCAGTCCTCTTGCCTGGAAAATCCCATGGATGGAGGAGCCTGGTAGGCTGCAGTCCATGGGGTCGCTAGGAGTCGGACACGACTGAGCGACTTCACTTTCACTTTTCACTTTCATGCCTTGGAGAAGGAAATGGAAACCCACTCCAGTACTCTTGCCTGGAGAATCCCAGGGACGGGTGAGCCTGGTGGGTGGCCATCTCTGGGGTCGCACAGAGTCGGACACGACTGAAGCGACTTAGCAGCAGCAGCAGCAGCATTGGGCTTCCCTGATAGCTCAGACGGTAAAGAGTCCACCTGCAGTGTGAGAGACTCGGGTTCAGTCCCTGGGTTGGGAAGATCCTCTGGAGAAGGAGATGGCAACCAACTCCAGTATTCTTGCCTGGTGAGTTCCATGGACAGAGGAGCCTGGTGGGCTACTGTCCAAGGGGTCACAAAGAGTTGGACACGACTGAGTGACTAACAGACACATTAAATAAGAAACTTTTTATGGCCCAAGAATGTGTCTTCATCTTTACATCTCCTAAATTTTCTCACATGCAGTCAGCATTCAGTAGACTTTGGAATAGGATGAATGAATTAGGCTTGAGTGGACTTTTGCTGAGCCTAAAACTAGGGCCTTATTTAAGACATTCATTCTAGAAAGAGTCAATGACCTTTGAAGTTGTGGGTCTGTAGAAATCAAACCTGGAGTTTTTAAATAGGTCACCAGAAACTTCAGATTTTTCCTAGCCATCAACCTGCCTCAATGTTTTACTCTTATTTCCTAGTTTCTTCTAACACAGTGATGCCAAGCTTACCCCACCTCCTTATTTCCTTTTCTTTCACCTACAGCATCAACTCACTCCTTGCACACAGATTCACACGTACATTGAACATGAGGTGGAGTAGAAGAGCCGTGTCGTGCAGTGGAAGGCGCTTGGGGGTTAGTCAGGAGATCCTGGCTGTGTTCCTATCTCTCACAATTTTTCTGGAGACTTTGTCTCTTTCTCCGCAATAGGGAAAATGGTAACTTTCCTATCTAATTCACCACATTTTTGTAGGATCAAATGAGTTAGGTGAAAATGCTTTTATAAATTGTAAAGCACTGCATAGAACAAATGCTAAATCTCTCAGACAATTGGGTCTCAAGCACATGGTATGGTTTACTAACTCCCTAGCATGTGGAGATTAAAGCATGTTCCAGGATGGAGAGCGTATAAAATCTTGAGGTTATTTATTCAGGAAATAGGATGCTTATCTGTGTCCCAGCATGTAATTAGGTAGAGACTATGGTTTTGCTTTGCAAAGATATAACACACGGGCTTCATATCAGATGTCATGTAGGAAATCTGGGGTGACTCCATCTGAGATGCCAGCTATGCTATCAATCAGCAATAAAAAACAAAAATGATAAGGAAATTGTGGCTGATAAGTGGAATAACAGTTGCATTCTTCAATAGGATCTGCTAGGCTCCAACTAATCTAGACACATAAAATATAGATCAATATCAGGCAATAGAGTTCCTTTCAAATAGCTACCAAACTGCAGGCATTATTGCAGATATATGGCTTGCTCATTTCTTACTGTTGGCACATCCCTTGCAGATGTTAGTCATTGCTAAGTCACTTCAGTTGTGTCCAACTCTTTGCCACCCTATGGACTGTTGCCCATCAGGCTCCTCTCTCCATGGGAGTCTCCAGGCTAGAATATTGGAGTGGATTGTCATTCCCTTCTCCAGGGGGTCTTCCCAATCCAGGGATTGAACCCATTTCTCTTATATCTACCTGTGTTGACAGGCAGGCTCTTTACCACTAGAGCCACCTGGGAAGCCAACATGTTAGTTATTAGCTGCCCGAAATTGGAAGGCTCCACAATGTGGTCCTCCAGTCAGCAGTGTAATTATCACTGGGGGAGCTGGTTAGAAATGCACCCTCAGGTCCAGTTCACATCTATGATATCAGAATCTGCATTTTAACAAGATCTCCAGAGATTGAATGCATTTAAATTTAAGGTACACTGTCTTAGGGACCATCTCATCATTTTTCAAATGGAAAAACAGAAATCGAGATTTTAAGGGTGATTTTCTCCCTCAAGCTCTAATAGGCATGGGAGGCAGAGACTGGATAAGAACAAAGGTTTCTGACTCTGCTGGTGGTTCCAGCATTGCTCACCACTACACAGCCTGGTTCTCTAGCTTTTGGCTGTGCTATTTAGGACAAGTTACTGAACCTCTCTGAGCCTGTCTGCTCATCTATGAAATGTCTGCCTCACAGAACTGTAAGGTTTAACTCATATCAGAAAATCTCCAAACATTTTGTGCAAGGCACTGTTCACATGAAAAGGCTTATTATTCTCTGATGGAAAGGCAGACAATGTTCTGCATAATTGAAACAGTAGAGGTAAGTTTTTTACTGCACACAGAAGCAGATTGTTATTTATATCTCTAAAAATCTTCATGCCTTGACAGTAATGTTTAGAAGACAGTTTTTTTCCCCCCTTTTAATTTTTCATATTTTCCAGTAAAAATACTTATATAAGCTGCCCGGCACAGGTGTTCTGCTAGTTACTCTTAATTAATCATCTCGATGGTTAGGCTGGTCTGTGTTAATATGAATTTGGTGAACCGGGGCCAAATTCACCCTTTGAAATTGGCACCCACATGTGGAATTAAAGAACCTGACTCACTGACCTACTTTCTTGATACCAAAACACGGTGAGGCTGCATTTCCTAGTGTTCTGCTCCATCTAGTGGCCAAATGTGGTATAGGCCTTAATTTTCAGATTCAGGGAAATTATCAGAAATTCTACAGTAGTTTTATCTCTTAACATAAACGCATCCACCTGATGCGAAGAGTCGACTCAATGGAAAAGCCCCTGATGCTGTGAAAGATTGAGGGCAGGAGAAGAAGGGGACAACAGAGGATGAGATGGTTGGAAGGCATGACTGACTCAATCGACATGGGTTTGGGTGGACTCCAGGAGTTGGTGATGGACAGGGAGGCCTGGCTTGCAGCAGTTCATGGGGTTGCAAAGAGTCGGACACAACTGAGCGACTGAACTGAACTGAAGCACATCCAAATTCTCACTATTGAGGAGAAATGATTTAATATATACATCTTTAATACTGTTTGTTATATGTGAAATAATAGGCCTCAGTTCAGTTGCTCAGGTGTGTCTGACTCTTTGTGAACCCATGAACTGCAGCATGCCAGGCCTCCCTGTCCATCACCAACTCCTGGAGTTTACTCCAACTCATGTCCATTGAGTCGGTCATGCCTTCCAACCATCTCATCCTCTGTCATCCCCTTCTCCTCCCGCCCTCAATCTTTCCCAGCATCAGGGGCTTTTCAAATGAGTCAGTTCTTCGCATCAGGTGGCCAAAGTATTGGAGTGTCAGCTTCAGCATCAGTCCTTCCAATGAATATTCAGGACTGATTTCCTTTAGGATGGATTTGTTGGATCCCCTTGCAGTCCAAGGGACTCCCAAGAGTCTTCTCCAACACCACAGTTCAAAAGCATCAATTCTGTGGCGCTCAGCTTTCTTCACCGTCCAACTCTCACATCCATACATGACCACTGGAAAAACTATAGCCTTGACTAGACAGACTTTTGTTGGCAAAGTAATGTCTCTGCTTTTAAATATGCTATCTAGGTTGGCCATAACCTTCCTGCCAAGGAGTAAGCGTCTTTTAATTTCATGGCTGCAGTCACCATCAGCAGTGATTCTGGAGCCCCAAAAAATAAAGTCTGACACTGTTAGCTAGCAGTTATTAGTAAAGTCACAAGCAAGAATCTAAATCAAGAACTTTCATTAGGTATAGCCAGGTATACCCCAGGTCATCTGACTTCATTTGGTAAATGACTATAGCCTGGTGTTAATCTCCTGGTTGTACATCAAGGAGTGTCTGATCTTTATCTGAAGATTGGTTGCTGAGATAAGCTTTAGATACAAAGGTAGAGTGTCTTTTTTAATAACTTAATTAAACCTTTTAGCAATATAACATAACAACAAGGAACTATCTCAGAAGTGAGTCTTAGTAAACACTAGACCTTACTTAACAAAACTAGAAACTTAGTTTAACAATTAACAAAACTTAATATTCAATGAAACATGATTTTTTTCATTATGAGGGTATTAACCCTGTAGCCAGGGAAGGCTTTAACCCATCAAATAAAAATGAGGTTTGTTAGGGAGCTGGGAAAAGCCAAGTGGCAGTCTTGGATTTCCCATAGCCCTGACTCTTTACAGCTATCGTTCACCCATTTTTAAATCCCCGATTTAGGAGTAGACTGTTGTCATGTTTTAAGGACATCAGGATAGCAAAAGTTTAATTGTGAGGGGCTTATTTTTTGTAGAAGCAGAATGAGCTTTGTCTACATGTACCATAATCTTAAATAATGCTTATTTACTTTACCAAAGTAACAAAATATTTTAAAAACAAATATAAATCACTTAGAAGCAAAGAAATTCATAATCTGTTATTGAAAGCTTCATTCTAAGAAAATTTTGTTCTCTTAACACAGAGAGTAGACTAAATTCCAATCTGGTACCAGTTTACCAGATAACAAACAAACAAAATTTGTTCATCAGTTAATCTTAGAAAAGTCTTTTCCATAAATCTTGAAGAACTAGCAGTATTTTTTTAAAGGCATGAGAGTGAAACCATAGAAGGCAAGTTTAAAATCTAATTAAATTGCAATTGACAAAGTAGCCTGATCATTGCTGTCACTTGTAACACTTTAACATGATAACTAATTATAACTGACAACATTTTACATATCAGTTCAGTTCAGTTCAGTCGCTCAGTTGTGTCCGACTTTTTGTGACCCCATGAACCGAAGCACGCCAGGCCTCCCTGTCCATTACCAACTCCCGGAGTCTACCCAAACTCATGTCAATCGAGTCAGTGATGCCATCCAGCCATCTCATCCTCTGTCGTCCCCTTCTCCTCCTGCCCTCAATCTTTCCCAGCATCAGGGTCATTTCCAATGAGTCAGCTCTTCGCATCAGGTGGCCGAAGTATTGGAGTTTCAGCTTCAGCATCAGTCCTTCCAATGAACACCCAGGACTCATCTTCAGGATGGACTAGTTGGATCTCCTTGCAGTCCAAGGGACTCTCAAGAGTCTTCTCCAACACCACAGTTCAAAAGCATCAATTCTTTGGCACTCAGCTTTCTTTACAGTCCAACTCTCACATCCATACATGACTACTGGAAAAACCATAGCCTTGACTAGAGGGACCTTTGTTGGCAAAGTAATGTCTCTGCTTTTTAATATGCTGTCTAGGTTGGTCATAACTTTCCTTCCAAGGAGTGAGCGTCTTTTAATTTCATGGCTGCAATCACCATCTGCAGTGACTTTGGAGCCCAAAAAAATAAAGTCTGACACTGTTTCTGCTGTTTCCCCATCTATTTCTCATGAAGTGATGGGACCAGATGTCATGATCTTAGTTTTCTGAAAGTTGAGCTTTAAGCCAACCTTTTCACTCTCCTCTCTCACTCTCATCAAGAGACTTTTTAGTTCTTCTTCACTTTCTGCCATAAGGGTGGTGTCATCTGCATATCTGAGATTACTGATATTTCTCCTGGCAATCTTGAGTCCAGCCTGTGCTTCTTTACATATCAGAACATATCAGATTTTAATGAATTTCACATAATTTCTAGGATAGCTATATAAGTAACATCAACCATACAATTTAACCTGAGAAGATTCAGGTTAAATCTGAATCTTTAAGTATTTGTTTAAATCCTCTAACAATACTTCCCAAGTAACTTAACATGTCAAATGAACTCAGGTAGTTTAATAGCTCTTTTTGGCATGTTTCAGGGGCTCTCTGAAGCGTCCCAAAGTTAGCTAGAAGTCAAATGATTTAGGAAGTGTTTTCAATAAATATCAAAAGGGTTTATAACACTCAGTCAGATAGGATCATATAAGTCAATATGAAACAATAGTTACTCACTTAGCCAAAGTTAACAAAAGAAGATTTCAAAGGTAAACATAGAACAGATTACTTCAAAGGTAAAGAAACTTAAAATCCATTATCAAAGGCAGTTCAACATCTTAAGAAAACTTTTATTTATACACAAAACTCTTCCCTTGGGGTCTACTTTCCATAAAACCTTCTTATCACTTTCTGTACCCATTACTTTGTTCTCCCATTCTGAAACAGCCACCTATAAGTCAAACCTACTTCTTTTTCCCTTCATAAAATATAATTTCATTTCTCATACCTTCTTTACTGAACACACACATTGTACTTTCCTTAAGCAACCAAGAACTGACCTTTGTATTAGCATTCTATAGATTGGTAAACAAAAATACCAGTGACAATTTCTAAAAAAACATTTGCTTTCTTATAGAGAACATCTCAGGATGGCATCAAACATTATTCATTAGTAGTCCAAAGTCTCTTTAGTTTCTGTGTAAGAGGAAGTTAGTGTTAAGTAGCGAATGTTTCAGAATCTTATTTTATTTGGAGATGACCTAGCTATTCAATAAACTTCTGTCACTTAGTTTAGCACTACCCTAGAAATTCAGGTTACCAAAATCTAGAGAGATTGTTTTATTTATTTATTTTTTTGTTGGTAAAATAATGTCTCTGCTTTTTAATGTGCTGTCTATGCTCACATAGGATTAATTTCCAAAATATACAAGTAGCTCATACAACTCAATGCCAGAAAAACAAACAACCCAATCAAAAAGTGGGAAAAAGACTTCGACATTTCTCCAAAGAAAACATACAGATGGCTAACACGTGAAAAGATGCTCAACATCACTCATTATTAGAGAAATGCAAGTCAAAACTACGAGATGCCACCTCACACCAATCAGAATGGCCATCATCAAAAAGTCTGCAAACAATAAATGCTGGAGAGGGTGTGGAGAAAATGGAATGCTCTTGCACTGTTGGTGGGAATATAAATTGATACAGCCACAATGGAATACAGTATGGAGATTCCTTAAAAAGCTAGGAATAAAACCACCATATGACCCAGCAACCCCTCTCCTAGGCATATACTCTGTGGAAACCAAAATTGAAAAAGACACAGGTATCCCATTGTTCATTGCAGCACTATCTACAATAACTAGAACATGGAAGCAACCTATGTGTCCACTGACAGATGAATGGATAAAGAAGTTGTGGTACATATACACAACGGAATGTTCAGTTCATTTGCTCAGTCGTGTCTGACTCTGCGACCGCATGAATCTCAGCACGCCAGGCCTCCCTGTCCATCACCATCTCCCGGAGTTTACCCAAACTCATGTCCATTGAGTCGGTGATGCCATCCAGCCATCTCATCCTCTATCATCCCCTTCTGCCCCCAATCCTTCCCAGCATCAGGGTCTTTTCAAATGAGTCAACTCTTCGCATGAAGTGGCCAAAGTACTGGAGTTTCAGCTTCAGCATCAGTCTTTCCAATGAACACCCAGGGCTGATCTCCTTTAGGATGGAGTGGCTGGATCTCCTTGCAGTCCAAGGGACTCTCAAGAGTCTTTTCCAACACCACAGTTCAAAAGCATCAATTCTTCGGTGCTCAGCTTTCTTTATAGTCCAACTCGCACATCCATACATGACTACTGGAAAAACCATAGCCTTGACTAGATGGACCTTTGTTGGCAAAGTTATGTCTCTGCTTTTTAATATGCTATCTAGGTTGATCATAACTTCCCTTCCAAGGAGTAAGCATCTTTTAATTTCATGGCTGCAATCACCATCTGCAGTGATTTTGGAGCCCAGAAAAATAAAGTCTGACACTGTTTCCACTGTTTCCCCATCTATTTCCCATGAAGTGATGGGACCAGATACCATGATCTTAGTTTTCTGAATATTACTCAGCCATAAAAAGGAATGCATTTGAGTCAGTTCTGATGAGGTGGATGAACCTAGAACCTATTACACAGAGTGAAGTGAGTCAGAAAGAGAAAGATAAATATCATATTCTAACGCATATATACAGAATCTAGAATAATGGTAATGAAGAATTTATTTACAGGGCAGCAGTGGAGAAACAGACATAGAGAATAGACTTATGGACATGGAGAGAGGGGAGGAGAGGGTGAGATGTATGGAAAGAGTAACATGGAAAGTTAAATTTCCCATTGCCAGTGGGAGTTTTCTATATGGCTCAGGAAACTCAAACAGGGGCTCTGTATCAACCTAGAGGGGTTGGATGGGGTGGGAGATAGGAGGGAGGTTCAAAAGGGAGGGGCTATATGTATATCTATGGTTGATTCATGTTGAGGTTTGACAGAAAACAAAATTCTGTAAAGCAATTATCCCTCAATAAAAAAACACCCACACAAAAAATAATAAAAGAGCAGTGGTCTCCAAACTTTGATCTCACAACTTAAATAACAAATTTTGTCTTGTCTGTGTGTGTATACACATACACATTGTTTATATATAATGTATAGATATAATACAGATAAATATATGTGTGTATGTATATATTGTTTATTCACTAAGTCATGTCTGACTCTTGTAACCCCATGGACTGTAGCCCACTAGGCTCCTCTGTCCATGGGATTTCCCGGGCAAGAATACTGGAGTGGGTTGCCCCTTCCTTCTCCAGAGAGATTGTTTTAGACAGACATTTCTAAAGTATAATTATTCTTAATAGAGTTTGTCCAAAAGCTCATATCTCATTTACATTTTTTTTGAAGTTTCTTCACTCAAGGTACTTTCCTTGCTGACAAACTTGTAACAGATATAACAATATAACAATATTTAACTTATAATAAACCTAGAACAATGACAATATGCTTAATGTTAATGGCTCTTAGACATGTCTATATTAGATTAGCAAACAAACATGAATACTAGATATTTAATATTGAATATTTCCCAGTTCATGTGAATCTGAAATTCATTTAGGTTAGCTTCTCTTGTATTTAGAATTGTCTGATTTGTAAGCACTTACTTTTCTTTAGGCCAATTAAATTAGAACTCATTTACAACTTCAGCAACGTTAAAAAAAAACAAAACACCAAAAGACACACACTGAGACATACATAAATCCAGACTGACAGAGATGTCATAGTTTGCCACTTGATAATTAAAATGTCTCTTTGACTCCCCCTCCCCTTTTTTTTTGAAGTTCTAATATGCCCAAGGATGAGGTCTCAGGCAAAGTGGGCTGTGTATTTCAGGGTCATGGAAAGGGTTAACTTCAAGCTTTTCCTTAGGCAGGCTTTTTAACAAGCTAGTTGTTTTTAACTGCATATGCAAAAAGAATTGGTTTTGAATCATAAAGGAGAGTTTTTGATCCTTCAGGCTTTCGAATATAGGAGAAAGACCTGGACCAAAGGGAACCTCAGAATCCTTTGCTAGAAATCATGTGGATATGAAAGATCGAGTACGCATCATCTAAGAAATCTGATGGAGAGAGACAGAGGGGGGCGGGAGACAGGGAGGAAGGAAATTCTGAGTCCTTTCCCTGCTTTTGGCAAAAGCTGGTGTGCCATTCAGAGGCCTTTTTTTGGCGGGGGGTGGGGTGGGGTATGGCTCAGAGGCAACACCTAGGCTCCTGTCAATAAATCTGGACCAAAAAGGGAAAGAAGTGAAAGTCATAGGGAAGAAGCCTGAGGAATTCGCCTTACAATCCTATCGGGGAGGTGGTGGCCAGGGGATGATGGTCTCTGTTTTGAATATTTCTTGGCCTAGTCCTCAGTTGGAAAGAAGATAAAGGAGAGACCCTCACCCGTTCGGGCGGCAGCTACTGGGGCGCAGTGAGCAGTGGGGCCTTTGGACCACACCAGAGGGTAACCCTGGCCAGAGTTTCTTTGTTGCTTTCACAGCACTTGCCTGTTTGCAGAGGGTCCCTATGAGAAAGGAGAGGTGAGGAGGTGGGGAAGAGACCTCAAGTCCCCATATGGGCCACCAAAAATGTTGTGGTCTGGGTGCAGGTTGGAAAAGAATTTCCAGACATGAGACAGAATGAGAGGGAAATAAAGTTTATTAGAATGGGAGACGCTGTTAGAACAGTGGCCCAACTCAAGGGAGAATTGATGATGAACAGGGGTCCTTAGTCCACTTTAATACCCAGGGTACAAGCAGTGGGATAGAGGTCTTGCGGGTCATTTGCTGATTGGATGAGGCATGTA
Organism: Giraffa tippelskirchi; assembly: GCF_054371585.1. Taxonomy (NCBI): domain Eukaryota; kingdom Metazoa; phylum Chordata; class Mammalia; order Artiodactyla; family Giraffidae; genus Giraffa; species Giraffa tippelskirchi. Next base: position 126,446,086 of record NC_137283.1, read on the forward strand.
TACTGGGTGGGGGAAGAGTAGGGCAAATATTTTCTCCCTATGGGGTGGGGAGACAGGTTATACTGTTCCATTAATAGTTACAAGATGGGGGAGGGAAGGACAATAAGAGTCTGGTTTTCCTGTTCCTGCATTCCAAGATCCTCCTTGGTTTTATCTGCTCTTTCGTCCTTGGGTTACCACAGGCTCTCTGTTCCCCCAACATCTGTCTTTTGTCTTTGGCTAAAGATGTTAGTATTTACGGTGCTGGCTCTCTCAGCTTCCCTGGGTATCCCACATCCATATGTGAGATGTCCATGTTAATAACCTTGTTTGTTTCCCTCTTGTCTTTTATGACAGGATGTCTCAGCCAAGAAAAGTAGAGGGAACATTATTTTTCCTCTCCTACATGACCTATTTATTAATAACAGAAAGGAATTCAGAATCAGGATTGAGTTGATTTATAGAAAATAGATGTGGTATCCTTGTATGCAGGATGTGACTTGTTCAGAGTTGGGCATATATTTGCAACCCTGGAACTGCAGTCATTTCATGTTGAGACTTTCTTGGGGAATTGATGTTGTTAAATTAATTAAACAGTTTTACAATTAAACAGTTAAGGAGGCCATTTGACTGATGTGTGTCTCTCATGCCAAGAGGGCCTACAGAAGTAAACCAGAATCAAACCCTGTAAATATGCCCAGGTTAGGAAATAAAAACATGAAGGACAACTAATCATAAATAGGCAATGAGGCTTTAAGCTCTAGACAACTGAATAATTTTTTAGAAAACTGAAGTATAGTTGATTTACAATGTGTTAATTTATGGAAGGTGATTTTGAGTTTGCTCAAGATATCCCATTCCCTGAATCTCCTAGTACTACTGAACTAAACTTGGTCCACTCTGTCACACAGTAAAAACTAATCTATGGACACCAGGTTGTGATGAAGGAAAGGCATTTATTGTAAGGCACCAGACATGGAGTCCAAGGCAGCTAGTACTCAAAAAGCCCAAACTCCCCAACGGGTTTCAAGGAGGCACTTTTAAAGGCAAGGTGAGGGACTTCCCTGGTGGTCCGGTGGTTAAGAGTCTACATTTCCACTGCAGGGGGCCATGTTCAGTCCATGGTCAAAGAAACTAGATCCCACATGCTGCAACCAGAAAAAAAAAAAACAACCCCGCAACTAAAGATCCCTCATGTCAGCTGGAAGATCCTGTATGCCATAACTAAGATCTGGTGTAGCCAGATGAGGGAGGGGAGTCACAGGGTATGTGGTCAGCTTATGCACCATTTTCTTATTGGCTGATGTTGATGTTACAGGGGTTAACATTATCAATCCTCATTTTCCTGTAGGTCTAGTGGGTTACATGCTCTAGTCATAATGTACTGTTATGTTCTATGTTATTATAATAGTTTAGTGGGGTTTTTATTTTTTTGGCTACTCTGAGAGGCTTGCAGCATCTTAGCCCCCTGACCAGGGATCAAATCTGTGCGCCCTCTGCAGTGGAAGCGGGAAGCTCTAACCACCATACTGCCAGGTAGTTCCGCTGATGGGGGTTTTAGCATCTGTGGAACAACTCAGAAAATGCACATGAGATGTTCAGAGAGGAGGTTAAGCAGAGGACACGGTGGGAGGGGTCTGTCCCAGGAAGGATACTGCTGGGTTCCACTTGCAGTATTCAAAAAAAGGGAGGGACAAGGAAGGTGATTTTTAAGGTCTGTTTCTCAGTCTCTGACTTCTCAGAAAAACGGAATGGTTCTCTGAAAAAGGATGACATAGAGCAGCCAAATTCCTGGGATTCAGAAGGGTTTATGTTTCTGCAAGTCTGGATGTGCCTCCAGAGGTCATGGTGGATGTTATGGATTGAATTGTCCCAAAAGATATGTTTAATTTCTAACCTTGTACTTCTGAGTGCGGCTTTATTTGGAAATAGGTTTTTGCAAATAGAATCTTGGTAAGTTTACACAGGATCAGGGTGGGCCGGAATCCAATGGATGGACTGGAAATTTGGACATAGCCACACATAGAGAGGGCTTCCCAGGGGGTACTAGTGTTAAAGAACCCACCTATCAATGTAGAAGACATGAGACATGGGTTCTATCTTTGCCACTTACAGCTTGGAACCAGGTGTTGTTGTTGCTGTTCAGTCACTCAGTTGTGTCTGACTCTTTGCAACCCCATGGACTGCAGCACTCCAGACTTCCCTGTTCATCACCAACTCCTGGAGCTTGCTCAAACTCATGTCCATCGAGTTAGTGATGCAATCCAGCCATCTCATCCTCTATTGTCCCCTTCTGCTCTTGCCTTCAATCTTTCCCAGCATCAGGGTCTTTTTCAATCAGTCAGCTCTTCTCATCGGTGGCCAAAGTATTGGAGTTTCAGCTTCAGCATCAGTCCTTCCAGTGAATATTCAGGATTGATTTCCTTAGGATTGACTGGTTGGATCTCCTTGCAGTCCAAGGGACTCTCAAGAGTCTTCTCCAACACCACAGTTCAAAAGCATCAATTTTTTGGCGTTCAGCTTTATTTATGGTCCAGCTCTCACATCCATACAGGACTACTGGAAAAACTATAGCTTTGACTGTAGGGACCTTTGTTGGCAAAGTAATGTCTCTGCTTTCTTTAGGTTAAATTCCCATGGTAACAAGAAGACAAGGGGTGCTATTTTTCTTCCTGTTTACAAAGAGGAGGCTCTCCAGACCCTGAGAAAAGTTCTTGAGTTGTAAAGCAGGCAAGAGGCTTATTGAGATGTTCAAAAGACTTATATTTAGGTATCAAAGCGATGGGGCAGGATTTACAAAAAAAGTTTTTGAAAGAAACTGTTCTAGGAAAAAGAAAGTCTTTTTCCTTTTTGTCAACAGGGAAAATTCAATCTTATTTACCCCTACTCTCACCTCTCTGCCGTTCTCCAAGAGGAAAAAGATGCCCACAGAGTGACCAACGTGAGCCCTCCCTGGCTTTCTGTAACCACAAGCACATTCTCATTTACATGTCTTGACCTCCTCTTTGCTCCCAACTCCACTCTGCCAGCAGACACTAGAATTGGCCATCATCTGGGCAGATTGCTGGTTTGTAAGGCAACTGAGTCTTATTTTTTCCTGTCAGCAGAGGAGTGTTACTTTCACTAAAAGGTCTGAACAGATGTAACAGCCAGACAGACCAGGAGTGCCAACTAATTTAGGCTCTCTCAAACAGAGATACAGAGAAGGCAATGGCACCCCACTCCAGTACTCTTGCCTGGAGAATCCCATGGACGGAGGAGCCTGGTAGGCTGTAGTCCATGGGGTCGCTAAGAGTCAGACATGACTGAGCGACTTCACTTTCACTTTTCCTGTTCATGCACTGGAGAAGGAAATGGCAACCCACTCCAGTATTCTTGCCTGGAGAATCCCAGGGATGGCGGAGCCTGGTGGGCTGCTGTCTATGGGGTCGCACAGAGTCGGACACGACTGAAGCGACTTAGCAGCAGCAGCAGCAAACAGAGATAGCCCTTTCTATTTCTGGGGAGAATTCTGATCATATTGAGAGGGTCCAGGCATTTGGGAGCTGAGCAGTCCCACAAGTTTCTCACCAGCACTTTAACATCAGATCCCCAACCTCCAGGATCTAATGCCTGATGATCTAAGGTGGAGTTAGTGTCATAACAGTAGAAATAAAAGTGCACAATTAATGAAATGCACTTGAATCATCCTGAAACCAACCCCCTCTCCCCAGCCTGGTTCGTGGAAAAACTGTCTCCCATGAAACTGGCCAAAAAGGTTGGGGGCCACTGCTTTAACACGCATTCCCTGCCCTGCCCTAAACCACATTCTCTTGAAGTTCAAATACAGCACTGATATTTAAAACCAACCTGTTAACACTATAATTAACTTTCCAGCATCCAGCTTTATATTCAATACTTTAACTAAATTAGTCTGGTAGCTATAGAAAGTCTTATTACAGGACATAGTTTATAAAATGAGCTTTCGAGTCACCAGGGAGAAATATGAGTGGGCAAGTGGCATCAACACTGGGACCTATAGATCAAGAGTCCTTCCAGCTGGATGCACTTGTGGTTGACCAGCAGCCCAGTGTTGAGCAACCTCAACAAGGGGAACCACCAGCTGAAATTCATGATATCACACCTGCAAAGGAGGAAGTAAATGAAGAGCATCCAGTGGATCGTGGTGAAGAGAAGCTGCCGCGTGCCTGTCAAGGTTTTACAGCTGAATTGATGCATTTTTTTTAATGATTCTGACCTGGAAATTGATCTCCCGGAATTGGCTGTGGCAAAGACTGGGGGTCAAGGTGGAGATGGTCCTGATGTCTAGGAGGAGATTGCGTCAAATATAGAGCCTGTTGAAATGCCAGAAGCAGGTGAAGGGCGACGATTTGCTTGAAAGAAGATAGACTGAAACCATCTGTGCTGTTCTTATGTTGTATATTTGACTGTTAAAGTTCTGTCAATAAAGTTTCATTTTCTCCTTGCAAAATAAAATAAAATAAAATAAAATAAAATGAGCTTCCAATCGCCTGGAATTGGAAGATGCTTCCAATCGCACCTGCTTAACTCGAAGGAAAGACCATTTGGTAAGCCAAATTGAGAACACTGCCACGTAGCGGTACTCCACTGAGCAATTCCTGACTTTGCCAATTACACACATTAGTTGGTAACTTTGAGACTCCCAAATACACTATAAAACTGCTCCAGAAATGTAGAAACAAAACTCATAAAACACGCTTTGGGGTTAATTTCAGATGCTTCATGGATCCCTAGAAGCACACCCCCAAAGAGAAATCCCTCATTTCTGGTGCTCCAATCTCTCGCCCTTAGAGTTTCTCTAAAGCTTGTTCCGCTAATCCAAGTCAGGAAGAACTTTCCAAATTCCCAATCAAACCCAGATCCTGCCGGGACGCCAAACTTGGCCGAAAAAAAGGGCGATCAGGCTCTTGGGGTATGACGGCGGCGGGCAAGCCCCTTTCGTCAGTAAACAGATGACTTAACGAAATCTGCAGACCATTCTACGCTTGGAAAGAGGCTTGGTTTCCTTTCATTCTCCAGGGTTTCCATCGGCTGTCTAGACAGAAATGCAAAGAACGGTAGTTCTGCGGTATCCCGTACTATGGCAGTTGAGCCTGTGCAAAGCCGCCCACAGAGCGCTTCGAAATCTGGGCGGGGCGGGGCGGGGCGAGGGAAGACCCGCCCCTTTCATTCGCCTCGGCCTTAACTCCTTCCCATCTCTCCGCCAGCGTCTCTTTTTCACCTCTGACCTCGGAAAGAAGTGGGTGGGGCCTTTGGGGGCGGAAGTGGCGGTGCATTGTGGGCTCGCCTAGAGTTGAGCCTGAATGGAAGTGGCGCGCCGCCGCTGACATTACCCGCGTCCGAGCGGCAGGGGTCCGGACACTGTCCGGGATTCCGGTACCTCAGACCTCCGGCTCAGAGCGGACCGCGAGGAGGCGGCGGCTAGGCGCGGCGAGCGTTGGTGGAGGGGCGGCTGTGCGCGGCCCCAAGACATGGCTCACAACAAGATCCCGCCGCGGTGGCTGAACTGTCCGCGGCGCGGCCAGCCGGTGGCAGGTAACCGGGACCGGGGTGTTCGAGTCCCCGCGCGGGTCCGGGGGTGGGCTGAAGGGGTGCAGCTTTCGGTTAGTGGTGTTTCAGGACCGAGATGTACTCGCTCCGATGAAGCTTCGTGGATGAATGTTTGGGAACCTGGGCTGGAGGGAATAGGGGCACTTGTCACTCTTCAGTAAGGCTAAATGTTGCGAACAGGAAGGTAGATAGGAGGTTTCTGTGTGGCCGGAACTGAGGACACAAGAACTCAAGGGGCAGTACTTTGAAGCTTAGTCAAGAGTTTTGTAAACCTTTCAGGGTTCTCGGAAGGGTGTCGGTCTTGAGATGAAGGAAGGCTTAAGAGGAGGAAAGGCAGTTCCCAGCGGTGAAATTGATCCACACCGAGAGTAGAGGTTTTTGTTTTGCTTAGTTTTTTAAAATCATTTTTTTTTAAAGAATGACTTTTGAGGACATTTTCATCTTTGAGGTTGACCCAACAGACTTTAAATTTCAAGTGTGTAGTTGGATAAATTTTGACCAAATGCGCCCCCGCACACCCCCTATGAAACACAAGATAGTGAACATAATCATCACTTCTTCAGGTTTCTTCGAGCCCTTGATAATCCCTCCCTCTACAGGCAACCGGTGATCTGCTTTCTGTCACTATAGATTTAGTTTGCATTTTGTATAATTTTTAAAATAAATGGAAACATACTCTCTTTTGGGGACGATCTCTGGCATCTTTCACTCAGCATTATTATTTTGAGATTTACACGTGTGCTTGTGTGTATCTATAACTCATCCCTTATTACTGCCAAGTAGTAATCCATTGTTATAGCTACACCAGTTTAAATTAGATTTGATTATTCATTCATTCGTTCATGCTCCTTTGGGTTTTCAGTTTTTGGCTGTTGCATACTAACTTGCTATGAACATTCATGTGCAGTTCTTTGTATGGGCATATGTTTTCTTTTCCCTCTGTAAATCTTTAGGAGAGGGATGGATCATACAGTAGGTGTACGTTTAACCTTTCAAAAAACTGCCAAACTCTTTTCAAAGTCATAACATTTTGCATTCCTGCCTATCAGTATGAGGATTCTTCTTTGCTCCATATCCTAACACTTGATTTGATCAGTCTTTTTAATATTACTCATTCTTTACCAATCCCAGTACGTGTTTAGTACTTTCTTATTGTGGTTTGATGTTGAGCATCTTTTCATGCGCTTCTTGGTAGTTCACGTATCTTCTTTTGCTGATTTTAAAAATATTTATTTTTATTTATTTGACTGTGCAGGGTCATAGTTGCAGCACTCGCAATCTATGATCTTTGTGTGGCACTGGAGATCAGAAGATGGGGCATGTGGAATCTTTAGCTGTGGCATGCAAACTCTTAGTTGCAGAATGTAGGATCTAGTTCCCTGGCCAGGGATACAACCTAGGACCCCTGCATTGGGAACTAAGAGTCTTAGCCACTGGGTCACCAGGGAAGTTCCTTTGCTGATTTTTAAAATTGGGTTGTCTTATTTTTGAGTTATTACTGTTCTTTATATGTTGTAAATACAAGTCCTTTGTTGTTGTTCAGTTGCTAAGTCATATCCAACTCGTAGCAACCCCTTGAACTGCAGCACACCAGGCTTCCCTGTCCTTCACTATCTGCTGGAGTTTGCTCAGACTCACATCCATTTAGTCAGTGATACCATCCAACCATCTCATACTCTTCTTACCCCTTCTCCTCTTGCCCTCAGTCTTTCCCAGCATCAGGGTCTTTTCCAGTGAGTTGGCTCTTTGCATCAGATGGCCAAAATATTGGAGCTTCATATGCTTTTCAGAGTCTTCTCCAGTTTGTGACTTGCCTTTTCATGCTCTTAAGTTTCTTTTGAAGAATTAAAGTTTTAATTTTAATTAACTTCAACCTAATGCTTTTTCTAGACGATGTTTTGAAACAAAATTAAAGGATTTTGTAAACTGTGCATGCTTACTAATTATGTACACATCTTTAGTATGTCTACCTAGTTCTTTTAAATTGTTGGAAGAGAAGATTCCGTAGTCATTTGTTAGTTCATGTTTTCTGATTCTTCTGGTTTGTCAGCTTTTCTTCACATTTTATATTAAATCTTCAGTCAGTAAAACCATATAAATGAAGGATAAAAGTCTTATTGAAAGATAATCTAAACAAGTCTTAGGGTGAGGAAATGTTTTTCCTTAACAAAAATGAAATAATTTTCTTTATGTTCTAACCATTTTTATAGGCATTTTCACTTGTACTTGATAGTCATTGTACTTTCTTTAGATGAATTGATTACAGTTCTTTACACTTTTCTTTATAGGTCTTACTCTTCAGACATTTTGACTTTTTTTCGCTTGTTATCTCTAACTTAGTATTGAATCTTTTTTTTTTTTTTACATTTTTCCCCCCTATAGAGTTATGAAGAAACCTCTGAACTTAGATGTCTGACTTGTTTTTTAACTTGGCGCATGTTTCCTGGATACTTTATTATTAGAGTTACCTGCTACACTTATTTGTGAGAAAAACAAAATCATAAAGAAGATCTTGTCAAAAGAGAATTGCTTTTTATTTGAAATTAGGGAAACAGCTTAAAAGTCAGAATTTTAATGTAGTCTGCTCATGGCAATAACAAATATCAGGATACTGACTTCTTGGTAGGTAAAGGGACACATGTATGTACCGACTGGAGGTGGACAGCAGCTGGTGAAGCGCTAAGCCCCAGACAGCTTTATGCCACTCTAAGAAATAGAGTTGTGTGCTTTTCTTTTCTTTTTCCTTCTTCTGGAGATGAAGGGTCAGGAATAAAAAAGTTTTCCTTTTTATTGTATTGGAGTATTTTGATCCCCAAAAGCTAGAGTTTTAATTATTGTGCTCACTGAGTCACTAAACTCACCTCATCTGAGCAGCTGTGGGCCCTGGACAGAACCTCAGGCCTCCTGACAACCAACTGGATCTTTACTGGTAATCAGGTCTGCTTTGACTTGTGACCCTTGTTAAAAAGTAAAGGGAATACAACATAAAATTCTTGATAAATCTCTCTGAATTTACCTTAAAATTCTGTGTCCTAGAAGCGTTCATGACACATTGTGTATTTTAGATAATGCAGAGTTGGCAGTGTTTTATAGTAGTAGAACAAGAAATGCTAGCTATATTATTGTAAGCTTCAGAGAAAAATAGGGAATCATTCATATTCCCAATTTCTACCTATTTTCTTCCTCTTATTTTTTTCTCATTAGAAAAGGAATTCATGCTTATCATATAATTTCTTTGATATTTTGCACATTTAGGAAAATGTGTTATGACTGCTAAATTTTCTCATTGTAAACATTAGGATGACTCTTGTTCAGTTCAGTTGCTCAGCTGTGTCTGACTCTTTGTGACCCCATGGACTGTAGCATGCCAGGCTTCCCTGTCCATCACCAACTCTTATTAGTACTACCCAAGTTCATAATTTTACTGAATCAGAAAGAAGATGGTACTAATTATAAAAAGTAATTTGTTCCCCACTGAAGTCCCTTTTTCTACTTAAACCAGACTTCCAGTGAGAGAGCTCCTGGATATAGGACCTTTCTCCTTCTGAGGCTTTATTTCTAAAGAATTCTTTTTTTTCTCCTTCTGAGTGATGGATTTTAGGTGAACACTTTGAAGATAACTAGCTTCTCATTTCTTAAAGGCAGATTATTCAAAATAACAGTTTATGTATACTATGTGTAAAGAATTTCCTGAGAACTAACTGGGACTATAAATATGATAGTCTTATGAGAATAATAGTGACTTTGAAGTCATTTTACTTAGCAAATATTCGTGTATACTTTGTACTGGTTTTTGGGACTTTGGAGATGATTAAGATATAATCCCTCACCTTAAAGAGCATGTAGTTTCATGGAAGTAGCAAACCATCATTTTTAAACAAATTTCTGTTATAACAAGTGCAGTAATGACTCTTATTATAGAATATTATGGGATACTAGAGGTGATAAACCCAATTCTTTGTTTGAGGTTAGGGATGAAGAAAGGGATCAAGGAAGATTTCCCAGAGAAAGTATATGTGAGTTATCTTGAATAAATAGAAGTTTGCTAGATAGAGGGAATTCTCTGGCAATCTTCCTCTGACAGTTGAGGGCCCAGTTTTGATCTCTAGTCAGGAAACTAAGATCCCACAAGTTGCACAGGGTGACCCCAGAAAAAGATTGCTAGATATAGTGTTGGTTTTTTGTTGTTGTTTTGTTTTTGTTTTAAAGATTTCTGTCAGGATAGGATGATGGAGAGATCTCAGCCTTAAAGTGAGGATATGGATATAAGGATGGAGAGTTTGAGTCAGGTCCTAAAGGCTTTAGGGTGTGATAAGGGATTTTAATATTTATATACTTTCAAAGTGCACGGGCATACCATTGGCATTTCTTAAACATTGGGGTGAGATGATTTGACTTCAGTTTAAAGAAGCTTACTTTGACAGCTCTGTGTTTGATGAAACAGGCAAGAATGAAAGTGGGAAAACTATTTAGGAACTTTCATGGTAGTCCAGGTGAAAGAATGGTAATGGTTTAGAAGTAGAGTTGAAGAGTAGTGGGCTTCCCTGGTGACTCAGCAGCAAAGAATCTGCCTGCAATGCGGGAGATGCCGGTTCAATCCCTGGGATGGAAAGATCCCCTGGAGGAGGCATGGCAACCTACTCCATTATTCTTGCCTGGAGAATCCCATGGACAAAGGAGCCTGGCGGGCTACAGTCCATAGAGTTGCAAAGAGTTGGACACGACTGAAGCAGCTAGTGTGCACAGGCTGATTTGAGAGAATTAAGGAGGGAAAATGAGCTTCCCCGGTTGCTCAGCAGTAAAAGAATGCACCTGCAATGCAGGAGACGAGGGTTTGATCCCTGGGATGGGAAGATCCCCTGGAGAAAGGAAATGGTGGCACACCCGAGTATTCTTGCTTGGAAGATCCCAATCCATGGGATCACAGAAGAGTTGGACACAACGGGCCACTAAACAACAATAACAACAACAACAACGAAGAGGGAAAATAGACAGGACTTGGATTGTTGAATTTAGAATGAGAGAAGGGAAGTCAAAACAGTCCTAGGTTTCTGCTTATGCAGTGGGATGATTGGTACCATTAGGGCTTGTTGGGGGAAGGAGTGGAAGGCAGGTTGGAAGAGGTATTAAGATCCTGATTGCACAGGTAGAGATGTTAAGTACACAGCTGGATATATGATTTGGAATTCAAACAAGTTTGAGTTGTAGATATACATTTAAGGATCATTAGTGTAAAGACAGTATTTAAAAACATGGTATTTGATTAGTCAGGATAAGTAATGCTAGTTTCTCTGACAAACAACTCCTCAAACTAAAAGAATCTGGTGTTATGGAAGCCAAGAGAATTTTTCAAGAAGGAAAGAAGAGTCAGATGTATGAGATACTGCTAAGATGTAAGATATTAGAAAAGTTGGTAACCACTTGGAAGGGAGGAAAGGTTGATGTCCTTGTGAAGGCAAAATGGAAAGGCATCCAGAGCAGAAGGGAGGGGATTTGCCTTTAATGAGAGGAAGGACAGAGGATGAAAGAGAAAATGGACTCAAGAGAAAATGAAAGAGAAAATGGACAGAAAGGTTTATAACTATAGAGGTGAGGCAAGTTTCCACCCAGTGGTAGAGAGGTACTGTTGAATAGCAATTATATTTGTGGACCCCATGTCCAGATCACCTAGGTTTGAATCACTGTTCTCTCATTTACTAGAAGTGTGACAGTTTTCAAGTTATTTAATCTCTCTTGCCTTGATTTCCTCTGTAAAATGGGGAAAATAACATTATGTATGTTTATGTTAGGAGTAAATTAATAAATCTATGTAAAGTGTTTTAAACATTGTCTGGTATGTGTTAAACATAAAAAGTTGCTTCTTTTTACCTTTTCTTTCAGTAATGTATAGCATGAAGCCATCAGTTGAAAAAGGAGTAGAGCTTAGTCTATTTTAAAAATGAGAAAAAGATGTGAAACAGAAGATTGCTTTTGAAATTGGTGATTATAATTTATATTGTCACCCATCTGAGATTTTCTTGAGGAGTTGAGCTGCATAAGGGTAGGCCCAAAGAAATCAGGTGGTTGGGTTTATCTGTGAGTGAGTGAAGTTGCTTAGTCATGTCCAACTCTTTGGAACCCCATGGACAGTAGCCCACCAAGCTCCTCCATCCATGGAATTTTCCGGGCAAGAGTACTGGAGTGGGTTGCCATTTCCTTCTCCAGAGGATCTTCCTGACCCAGGGATTGAACCCGGGTCTCCCGCGTTGCAGGCAGACGCTTTACCATCTGAGCCACCAGGTTAGGTCTGGGTTTTTCTCAGGAGAGTGTGACTGAGCATTAGGGGAGGAGCACAGAGGTTAAGGGTATGTAGAGGAAATAGGATGAGATCTCTGAGACGACGATGAGAAGAGAGGTGTAACGGGATGAAACTTCTAATGTACCTTATTATTATTTATTATGTTTCTTGTTTGTGTTTCTTATGTTTCTTGTGAGGCCTAACAGAAATTAGGCTTCATGAGGGCAGGGATTTTTTATCTGTTTTTTTTTTTTTTTTTTAGTTCTTTTCACTTATATATTCCATGCAGCTAGAATAATGCCTGTTACATAATGGGCACTTAATAAATATCTAGTAAATAAACTAAATGAAGTATAATAATCTGGGTGAGATGGTAGAAGTGGTCAGATTCTGGATGTATTTTGAAGACAGATCTGATAGGATTTGCTGATGGATTGGATGTGGAGTGTGTAAGAAAGAGATGGATCAAGGATAACTCCACAGCTTTTGGCCTAAACTGTTAAAAAAAGGGTGTTACATTTGCTGTGAAATGGGAAGGACCATAAGAGGAGTTTGAAAATTCAGAGTTCAGATTTGGATACCAAGTCTGAGACATCTGTTAAACATCAAGTAGAGACTAGTAAGTCAGGTTGGTGATTTGATATTTGATTCTACAGTTAAGGGAGAACTTTGGCACAGAGTTACATGTTTGTGAGTCAGTAGTGCCTTGATGGCTTTTAAACCTGTGAGACCAAATGAGACACCAAGGCAGTGAGTGTAGAAAGAAAGGAGGTATAAAGACAGAGCCCGGGGACAAAACATAGAGGGGCCAGGGAGATAAGGAGGAGCTAGTAAAGGAGGCTGAGAAGGAGAGGCCAGAGAGAGAGAGGAGAAAAATGGGAGGATGTAGTGTCCTGGAAGCCTTGTGAAGAAAGTGATTCAGGAACTCCCTCTGAGTTAAAAAATGATCTGTTTTTGAGAACTGAGAGTTGACCATTGGACTTAGCAACATGGAGGTTACTGTTGATCTTGAGTGGTTTTGTAGAAAATGTTCAGTTGCTAAGTCGTATCCCACTCTTTGTGGAAAATAAAAATAACTTCACTTAGATATGATTTTAGGTAGAAGTTCATACTTAGTGATTTTATAATATAAGTCAGCTGAAATAGATGATTTAAAAATTGATTTTATAAGATGACTTCCCCTATGTTTACATGGTGATTCAAAAAAAAAAAAAAGGCCAAAAAGTTAGTTTTGCTGAAAGTAGAATCACTGATAGTTGTTTGGTGAGTGATTTTGGTTAGTATGCTGAACCTGATTCTTCTTCTGGGATGTAGGATAAGGTCTGTAAAGTGGAGAAAGTGTTGGCAAAATCTTGGCTGTCTGTGCACCAATGCCAAACAGAAATATGGAGACAGAGTTATGGAGGAGAAGGAAAGAGTGGCTTTATTACTTTGCCAGGCAAAGGGGGAACATAGGCTAGTGCCTCAAAAACTATGTCCCCCTTCCCTGAATAGGGAGAGGTTAGATAGTCAGACAGGGGTATGTGGTAATTATCAAGGCAGTAACAATCTTCATTCCTTCAAGTTTCAAAAGGGTGGGGTTGCTGACAGGATTAGGGTGTGTGCAAGGTCCTAGGTGGTCTCCTAATTTTGAGGAACCTTTCTACTCCCCTTAATCTTGCCTCAGGTGGTTTCCTTGCTGCTTCTCCTCTGATGACCATCTTGATTGCATGAGTCTTGCCTTTAAGGAATGGGGGACAAAAAGGCCTCCATGCCCAGGAGCCCCACAGGGCTCTGCTCGGCATCAGAAGTTCCAATTTCATATTAAAAAAGCGTAATAGGAGTTTCAAAGAATTGATATAATTTACTTCATTATCAGTTTTCTAGTACTATATCTTTAAAGGTTTTAAGGCAGTAACTTTGTAATATAGTGGTTTAGAACTTAAACGACTTTCTGGACATTCCATTTACTGGTAATTTCTTTTGCTGTTATAGTCAATTGTCGATTTCTAGAATATATGTTGTCCTTAAAAGTTCCAATGTAGTGCCCTTTGAAAGTATAGTACCGGTTGAGAGTATTTTATGAACAATTCCATTAAAGATATTGTAAGAAGGTGATTTTGAGAATTGCTAATTATAGAGTTTTAACCCAGAACCTTTTCCTTAATGAAAATTATTACCTATCTTCATGTTATTTAGGAAGATTCTTACCTCTGAAAACAATGTTAGGACCAAGATATGACAGTCAAGTTGCTGAAGAAAATCGATTCCATCCTAGTATGCTTTCAAATTATCTGAAGAGTCTGAAGGTAAGAAGCAAAACATTTTTGATGTTGATTTAACATACTTGATCCCTTTCTTGTTTTTCAGATGGCTTTCTAAAATAAAACTTTTTACTTTGAAATAATTAGCTCAGAGCAAGTTGCAAAAATTGTACATAGAGTCTATGAACCCTTCTCTCAGTTTTTCCCAATGGTGTCATCTTATGTGATTGTAGTATAATATCAAAAGCCAGGAAATTGACATTGGCACAGTATTGTTGACTGGATTGTAGAGCTATAAGTTAGTTTTTTACCAATGTTTATGTGCATTCATTTGTGTTTATGTGTGTAAAGTTCTGTGCAGTTCGACCTGCTAACTTGTTCTCTGTCTCTGTAGTTTTGTCTTTTTGTGAATATTATATAAATGGAATGAAACAGTTTGTGACCTTTCAGGATACACTTTTTAAAAAAATTGTTTTAAATTTATTTTTGGCTGTGCTGGATCTTCGTTGCTGCACTCAAGCCTTCTCTAGTTGCAGGGAGTGGAGGCTACTCTTTGTTGCAGTATGTAGGCCTCTCATTGCGGTGGCTTCTCTTGTTGTGGCTCTAGGCATGTGGGCTTCAGCAGTTGTGGTTGCTAGGTTCTAGAGCACAGGCTCAGTTGTTGCTCACGGGCTTAGTTGCTTGTTGCAGCATGTGGGATTGAACCCACGTCTCCTGTGTTGGCAGGTGGATTCTTTACCACTGAGCCACCAGGGAAGCCTCCTGGATACACTTCTTTCACTAAGCATAATGCTGCTGAGATCCTCCAGGTTTTTGCATGAATCGATGAAAGTTGTGCTATTATTTATGGCTGAATAGTATTCAGTTGTATAGATGTGCCAGAGTTTAACCATTCTTCTCCCACTGAATGGTTAAGTAACCATTTAGCCACTTTGAGTTGTTTCCAGTTGTGGGGTATTGTGAATCAAGTTGCTGTGAAGGTTTATGTACAGGTATTTATGTGAATGTTAAGTTTTCATTTTTCTGGAACAAATACCCAAGACTAAGATTGTTGAGCACATGGTTAGTTTTACAGAAAAGTGCCAAACTATTTTTCTAAACGAAACGTAATTTTTACGTTATTCTGACATCACACTGATTATATTAGTTTCTGGGCTTCCTTGGTGGCTCAGATGGTAAAGAACCTGCCTGCAATTCAGGAGACCTGGGTTCGATCCCTGGGTCAGGAAGATCCCCTGGAGAAGGGAATGGCAAGCAGCACCAGTATTCTTGCCTGGAAAATTTCATGGACAGAGGAACCTGGTGGGCTGCAGTACATGGGATTGCAAAGAGTCAGACACGGCTGAGCGGCTAACACACCAACAACAGGGCTACTTTGACAAATTACCAGCAACTGGGTGGCTTAAAACAGAAGACACTTATCCTCTAACAGTTCTGGAGGCTAGAAATTCCACAGCAAGGTGTTGGAGAGGTTGACTCTTCCTGGAGTCTTGGAGGAGAATCTCTTCCATTCTTTTCTCCTAGCTGCCAGTGATGGCCAGCAGGCCTCAGTATTCCTAGGCTTGCAGCTCCTTTAGCTGTCTCTGCCTCCTCCTTGTGTGTGTCAGTGTCCAAATTTCCCACTTAAAAGGACACCCTAATCCAGTATGACCTCATTTAATTAATTTTTTTGGACCACACCATGTGACTTGCAGGATCTTAGTTTCATGACCATGGATTGAACCTGCAGTGGAAGCTTGGAGTCCTAACCAGTGAATTGCCAGGGAATTCCCCTATATGCCCTCAACTTGATTATATTTGCAAAGACCCTATAACCTTCTTTCAAATAAGGTTATATTCATAGGTACTGGGATTTAGGACTTGAATATGTTTTTAGGGGACATAATGCAACTCATAACACCTACCATTGTTCCTCTTTTAAGTGGTGGTCTAGTATTGAATGCTCCTTGGAAGAATAGTTATGACAAACCTAGGCAGTGTACTAAAAAGCAGAGACATCAGTTTGCCACCAAAGGTTCATATAGTTAAAGCTATGGTTTTTCCAGTAGTCACGTATGGATGTGAGAGTTGGACCATAAAGAAGACTGAGTGTGGAAGAATCGATGCTTTTGAACTGTGGTGTTGGAGAAGACTCTTGAGAGTCCCTTGGACTGCTAGGAGATCAAACCAGTCAATCCTAAAGAAAATCAATCCTGAGTATTCATTGGAAGGACTGATGCTGAAGCTGAAACTCCAATACTTTGGCCACCTAATGAGAAGAGCTGACTCATTGGAAAAGACCCTGATGCTGGGAACGATTGAGGGCAAGAAGAGAAGGGGGTGACAGAGGATGAGATGGTTGGATGGCATCACGGACTCAATGGGCATAAGTTTGAGCAAGCTCTGAGAGATGGTGAAGGACAGGGAAGCCTGGCGTGCTGCAGTTCATGGGGTTGCAAAGAGTTGGACATGACGTAGCGACTGAACAACAGTTAGTACATTCAGCAAATGTTGGTGCCCATTACATGCGAGTTTCCTGTTACAGGATAGTAAACATGCCACTTACTTTTTGATAACCTGTTACTTATCCCTGTTCTTGGTGTAGTTTGGTTCTTCATTTTATATCTTTTATTTTAGCTTACTTATAAACTTTTAATTCTTATCTTCATTATTAATATACATTTTTGAAAGTCATAGTTAACATTTGTAGAGCATTAAATATTCCTAGGCAGAGCATTTAAAGAGCTTGGACTTAGAAGCCAGTTCGCTGGGGTTTGAATTCTAGTTTGCCACTTACAGCTTTGTGGTCAAGTTACCTAATTTCTTCGTGTTTCAGTTTCCTCATTTGCAAATAAAAGTAATGCATGTAAAGCATAGAATAGTGCTTGGCACAGAGTAAGGACTTCATTTAAATCTCACAACAACTGTATGAGGTGGATACTGTTATTATCCTTATTTCATGGATTGGGAATCTATAAGGAAAAATGATTATGTATATATAATATGAGTATATGTGTATATAGGCAGATACATTAAAAAACACAAACACATTATTCACACAGACATATCACACACACAGACACACATTTATACATGTACACATATATATGGACTCAGTGCAGCTAAGTCTCATAATACAGTTTCTTGGTTTTCTTAGCTTAAGTATTCATATATATTTAGAGAATTCACATTTTCTTGCTCATCCCCATCTTTTTTTCACTTCTTATTTTGGACATAGAGACAAACAATATGGGTGCTAATTCTAACTTGTGAGAAGCTGTATTATGGCATTCAAGTCTTTGTGTTTGGCAGAGACTTCCACCTAGAAGCAGTGTTTCCACCTTTTCCCTTTCTATTTGCCATGAAGTAATGGGGCCGGATGCCATGATCTTAGTTTTTTTAATATTTAGTTTTCAGCCAGCTTTTTCCCTCTCCTTCACCCTCATCAAGAGATTCTTTAGCATATTCATTAGCAGACATTAAAATTCCTTGGACCTTATCCTTCTGCGAAAGGTAATATAACAGCTGTATAGAACAGACAGTCCAATCACACATGTCGGTTTAGGATTTAGTTCGGTGTAGCTGAAATGTTGAATTTCCCTGGTGGCTTAGTGGTAAAGAATCCTCCTGCCAATGCAGGCAATCCCTGGGTGGGGAAGATCGCTAGGTCAGAAAGATCCCCTGGAGAAGGAAATGGCAACCCATTTCAGTATTCTTGCCTGGGAAATCCCATGGACAGAAGAGCCTGGCAGGCTACAGTCCATGGGGTCGGACATGACTTAGCAACTAAACAACAGCAGCTGAAATAGTACTGAGTCATTAAACAACTATTAAAAGTCTTTGTCATACATTAAGTTCATGTGGCTTTAGTGTTGCAGGCATCCATTTAGCGTTAATGGTTAAGACTTGAGCTATATCCTTATCAGTGCTGTGTATAATCTTTTGTACCTAGAAAGTCAAAGTTAAGAAAGAAAAGGCCTTGTTTGCTGGGCACATGAAGTTATCCTGAGTTCAGGTCTGGCTTGTGTTTCTCTAGCTGAAGATTCCCCAATAGTTTTCTTCATATTTTTCTTTTAATTGTAGCATATCCTTGAAGGTTGAGGTGTGAATGACAATCCACATTACAGTCAGGCTTCCAAGAATAGTCTGTTCATGAGCATAGCAATGTGTTAACAGCACATATTGCTATTCTTCTTGTCCGGGGATCATCAGTTAATATGGTGTTATGCTTCTCTTGTGCAACCATGTCAGCAAATACGGGAGGACCGTTAGGTTGCTTCACCCAGACTTTAGCTCTAGTTGCATGTATTTCATTTGTGTACCCAAACCCTCCATCATCTGTGTTAGTAATGTGGGAGGTTCTTCTCATTTTGTACTTACCACTTACACATGGGAAAATCAGGAGTCGGTCAATTCTATCATGTTTATAATAAATAGATCATCCTTTCATCCTTTCCTTCATTTTGTAAAATTATTTGGATTTCTCCTTGGTAGTCTGGGTCTGTAACTACTGCATAGACACAGATTCCTTTAAACGCTTAATAGGAGCATTTCTTAATTAACCCAAAGTGCCTGGGAGGCATTTCGATTCCAATACTAGTTGAAATAGCACATATGAATCTTTTTGTAAGTCTCTGTTCAGATAAAGAGTACAAATCCAATCCGGCAGTCTCAGGAGTAGCTTGGAAAAGAGCTAGTGCTCCTGGGCTAATTTCCCAATACTCAGTTGTTTCAGGATAGAAGTCTGTTTTATGAATCTGTAAATTTGGAATAGTTTTTCTCATCAAAGGAGTTTCTGATTCTCTAATAGGTCTATTATTTAAAATGTTAAGGGAAGTATTTAAAGTTAGTTCTCTGGTTTTTATAAGAGCCCTCTCCAAGTTTAATTAATTGCTGTTTAAGCAGACCATTCATTCTTTCAATCCAACCAGCAGCTTGAGGATAATAAGGAATATGAAAGATCCATTGTATATTATATTCCTGGGCAAACTCTTGTATTAACTTACCTTTAAAATGTGATCCATTGTCCCTCTGAATTTGAAGTGGAATTGGCTTTCTTGAAGGGAATGGCCACTAAATATCCAGAATAGGTGTCCATAGCAGTACCCACATATTGACATCCTTCATCTCAAATTAATGGATCAATATAGTCAATTTGCCATATTTGCCCAGGCAGCTTGCCACATGCCAATTGTCCTTTGACTAGCTGTGGTAAGCATCTGTGTTCAATATATTGATAAATTGGACATTGTAAAATATTTAGTGAGATCCATAGTAAAGGAAATACCTTGATTTTGAGCCCACCTGTGTGTTGCTTTTTCTCCCACATTGCCACATTTTTGGTGTGTTCACAAAGTCAAACCTGTGGCTAATCCATTGGCTACCAAGCAAGAGTCTTGTTATGTTAACATTCTGTTAGAATGACATTCTGTTAACTTTTTTTGTTTTAGAGCCTCATATACTGCATATAATTCAGCAAATTGACTACTCTTAGTGTAATTCTTTCTGGCCTCTGGAAATCTCCTAATCCAGAAACCCAGGGATACTCTTTTGTCTTGTCGTTTTTGCCATAAGCTCCAATTAGCATATGGTTCATTGAAAGATACATGAATTTTTTTTTTTTTTTAGATACATGAATTTTATGTCCCTTGGTTATAGCTCATGAGGTTTATGATCTCCATCCAAAGAAAGATTACTGAGATAAGCTTTAGGATAATTCAATTAAACTTTTTAGCAATAAAACATAACAGCAAGGAACTGCCTGGGAAGTGAGTCTTGGTTAACGTAGATCTCAATTAGCGAAACTAGAATTTAATATTCAGTGAAACATAAAATTTTTTTGTGAGGGCTTTAACCCTACAGCCAGGGAAAGCTTTATCCCATCAAGTAAAAAATAAGGTTTGTCAGGAGCTGGGAAAAGCCAAGCAGCCATCTTGAATTTCCCATAGCCCCAACTATTTCATTTACAGCTATTGTTTAACCATTTTAAATTCCTTGATTTAGGAGTAAACTCTTGCTGGGTCCTAAAGACATCAGGATAGAAAAAGGCTGACAAGAAGGGGTTAATTTTTTGTAGAATCAAAATGAACTTTATCTGTGGGTGCCACAATCTTCATAGATCATTGTGAAGTAATATTTATATACTTTACCAAAGTAACAAAAGATTTTAAAAACATATATAAATCACTTAAAAGCAAAGAAATTCATATAGTCTGTTATCAAACAAAGAAAACTTTGTTCTCTTAACAGAGAAAACCAAATTCCAGTCTGATACCAGCTTACTGTTAATAACAAAATTTGTTTACCTAGTTAATTTTAATTTAATCTTAGAAAGTCCTTTCTGTAAATCTTGAAGAGGTGGTATTTTTGCAAAGGCATCAGAGAGAAACCAGAGCTGTCTATAATGACAAAAAGGCTTAAAATGGCATGCTTAAAATCTGATGACAGTCCAAAGTAACTTGGTTACTTTGCTGTGATAGGTAACACTTTGAGATAGTAACTAGCATTATGACTAATAACATAATTCAGAATTATAGAATTTTAGAATTTCTAAAATTCAGAATTTTAGAAACTGCATATAATTTCTAGGATATCTGTATTAATAACATTTTCCATACAATATAACTTAAGAAAATTTATTACTCATTTGACAATACTGACCAGACCAGGGGTCGAACCAGTGTCTCTGCATTGGCAGGTGGATTCTTTACCGTGGAGCCACCAGGGAAGCCCAAGGGCATTTTGACTGTACATGCTATTCCCCTATGTACTCACTTTGGTGATGGCTGCTGGAATGCTGAGTTGATGTGTGTCTGGAGCTTGTTCAGTTCAGTCGCTCAGTCATGTCCGACTCTTTGCGACCCCATGGACTGCAGCATGCCAGGCCTCCCTGTCCATCACCAATTCCCAGAGTTTACTCAAACTCATGTCCATTGAATCGGTGATGCCATCCAACCATCTCATCCTCTGTTGCCCTCTTCTCCTCCTGCCTTCAATCTTTCCCAGCATCAGGGTCTTTTCAAATGAGTTAGCTCTTTGCATCAGGTGGCCAAAGTATTGGAGTTTCAGCTTCAGCATCAGTCCTTCCAATGAATACTCAGGGCTGATTTCCTTTAGGATGGACTGGTTTGATCTCCTTGCAGTCCAAGGGACTCTCAAGAGTCTTCTCCAACATCACAGTTCAAAAGCATCCATTCTTGGGTGCCTCTGGAGCTTGAGTTTGGGTGTATTTCAGATAAATGCTGTCCCTGTTCTAGCTACTTCTAATAAATCATAGGTGGAGTGACAGATGTAGAAAACTACATCAGTATTTGCTTTTTAGGTAGGCTTTTGTAATGTTGAAGTGGAATCTGTTTTGCTTATATTCTTGTTTCATCATTTGTTTGGGGTTAATTTATTTCATTCAGTGCCTAAGTTCTGTGTCTCAAGTAAGACTTGGATAAGTGATAGACTCATTGTTAATATGTTGGCAGAGTGAACATAAAATCTTCTTCAGTGTAGATGAATGAACTGGCCCAGAATATTGCCATTCAGTCAACTTATTTTGGAACAGATTCAGTTACTAGGAAATCTTTCTTTCCTTTTGCCTAAGGTTAAAATGGGCTTGTTGGTAGACCTGACAAATACTTCAAGATTCTATGACAGAAATGACATAGAAAAAGAAGGAATCAAATATATAAAACTTCAGTGTAAAGGGTAAGTCATTAAGAGTCTTTAATATTGAAACCTTTTGCTGAAATTTGTCATCTCTACTTAAAAACAAAATGTTTCTGTATTACTAGACATGGCGAGTGCCCTACAACGGAGAATACTGAGACATTTATTCGTCTGTGTGAGCGGTTTAATGAAAGAAACCCACCTGAACTTATTGGTATGTTTGGCTTTACTTTAGCCACTGTTGAACATCTTATTTTGTGATTGGATTTCTATTCTCTTTTTCCAAATGGGTTGATATGGAAATTTTTTTTTTCTTTTTTAAGTAATAGCCAAGAAGTGTTTATTAAGGCAATAGTCTATTGAGAACTGCTATTAAAAATTAAAATGTTGTCTATTCATGATAATATTATGGTAGTGACTGGGATTAATGAATGCTTGTTATTTGCCTGGCAGACTTGGTGGGAAACTATAAATGAATGAATGAAGGAATGAATGATTGTAATCCTCATAACAAGTCCCTGTGGTATGTGGCTGTATCCCTATTTTACAAATAGGAAAACTGAGTCTCAGAGAAATTAAGTAGTTTTTCCTTGTTCACATGTCTAATAACTGTTTAAGCCAAGTTTGTAATCAGTTTCTGAACCAAGGTCCAAATCTCTAATTACGTGTAACACTGGTTTCTAGATTGACCACATAAAAGTGAAAAAAATTTCTGTGCTATAAAATAAACAAAACGGAGCAAAATGCCATTTGACAAGTTGAGAGCAATATTTGAGACATATATGATAAGATAAAAAAAAAGAATATTCTTATAAAAAGATTCTATAATTCTTCAGGCCAAAGAGGCATTCATCCATAGAAAAATATGAAAAACAATGAAAATGCAATACAGATAGCCAAGAAACATGAAAAAAGTTTCATTCTCCCTTGTTAACAAGAAATACAAATTAAAGTATATGTTGTTACCTTCCGCAATCAAATTTGCAAAGATTTAAAAAATCATAATGTCAAGGATTGGATAAAATAGATGTACTCATACATTGTTAATTAAGGTGCTAATTGATATAGCCTTTCTGGAGGGCCATTTTGGTGATTTCTTTTTTTTTTTTTTTTTTTTTTTTTTTTCATTTTGGTGATTTCTAAAGATCCTTAAAAGTGTTCATATACTTTGACTCATCAAGGTCACATCTAAGAATTTATTTAAAGGAAAAAGTCATAGATGCACATAAAGATTTATGTGAAAGAAATTTTATCACATCTTCCTTTGTAATAAAAAAACCCTGGAAACAGCTTACATATCTGATGGAAGCAGATCATTTATATTATACAGTATTCACTTTATCTAGTAGAACAACAATAGTATGGGACTACATGACGTATTATGGTATGTGTATGTGTTTATATTTACACATTCACATGAATATATGTAACAGGTATGCATATATTTAGGATACAGCTAGAAGATTCACAGCCTAAAATAGCATTGAACAATATATTGAACATTTATTTGAATAATTAAAAACTTTTTTCATTTGAGATAAGCCATTATAGGGGTAAATGCTAAATGTACTTGAAGAATTCAAGAAGACTTAATGTCTGGAATTAGGTGTCATGATTTCAGAAACATTAATACTCTCAAATTGATAAATTGACCAGTTGTATTCTTGGAGGGACCTTAGGAAGCATTACTACGAACTAGCTAATGGAGGTGATGGAATTCCAGCTGAACCATTTAAAATCCTAAAAGATGATGCTGTTAAAGTGCTGTGCTCAGTACTCCAGCAAATTTGGAAAACTTGGCAATGGCCACAGGATTAGAAAAGGTCAGTTTTCATTCCAATCCCAAAGAAAGGCAATGCCAAAGAACGTTCAAACTACTGTACAGTTGCAGAACTTTTACATGCAGAACTTTTACAATGCTGCTCAAAATCTTTCAAGCTAGATGTACAAGCTGGATTTGGAAAAGGCAGAGGAACCAGAGATCAAATTGCCAACATCCTTTGGATCATAGGAAAAGCAAGGGAATTCCAGAAAAATCTATTTCTGCTTCATTGACTATGCTAAAGCCTTTGACTGTGTGAATCACAACAAACTGTGGAAAATTCTTAAAGAGATGGGAACACCAGACCACCTTACCTGCCTGCTGAGAAACCTGTATGCTGGTCAAGAAGCAACAGTTAGAACCAGACATGGAACAACGGACTGGTTCAAAATTGGGAAAGGAGTACGTCAAGGCTGTGTATTGTCACCCTGCTTATTTAACTTATATGCAGAGAACATCATTCAAAATGCTGGACTGAATGAATCACAAGCTGGAATCAAGATTGCTGGGAGAAATAGCAACAACCTCATATATACAGATGATACTACTCTAATGGCAGAAAGCGAAGAGGAACTAAAGAGCCTCTTGATGAAAGTAAAAGAGGAGAGTGAAAAAGCTGGCTTAAAAGTCAACATTCAAAAAACTAAGATCATGGCATCCAGTCCCATCACTTCATGACAAATAGATGGGGAAACAATGGAAACAGTGACAGACTTAATTTTCTTGGGCTCCAGAATCACTGCGGATGGTGACTGCCGTGTTGAAATTAAAAGATGTTTGCTCCTTGAAAGAAAAACTATGACAAGCCTACACAGCATATTGAAAAGCAGAGACATCACTTTGCTGACAAAGGTCTGCAGAGTCAAAGCTGTCGTTTTTCTAGTAGTCATGTACAGATGTGAGAGTTGGACTATAAAGAAAGCTGAGCGCTGAAGAATTGATGCTTTTGAACTGTGGTGCTGGAGAAGACTCTTGAGAGTCCCTTGGACTGCAAGGAGATCAAACCAGTCAATCCAAAAGGAAATCAACTCTGAATATTCATTGGAAGGGCTGATGTTGAAGCTGAAGCTCTAGTACTTTGGCCACCTGATGCAAAGAGACAACTCATTGGAAAAGACCCTGATGCTGGGAAAGATTGAGGGCAAGAGGAGGAGGGGACAGCAGAGGTTGAGATGGTTGGATGGCATCACTGACTCATTGGACATGAGTTTGAGCAAACTCTGGGAGATAGTGAAGGACAGGGAAGTCTGATGTGCTGCAGTCCATAGAGGTGCAAAGAGTCAGACATGACTTAGCGACTGAACAACAATAATTCTTGGAAGAACTGATGGGAAAAATTTCTAAATTGAGTATTTTATGGGTTGTTAAAATTATAACTGTGCTATTATATATTATTTGTTTTATATCATTGGACAGTGATTCTGTTCATGTGGATTGAAGTGGAAACTTTTGCCTTGAATTATGTTTTTGAGATGTAATTTTCATCAGTCTTGCTCACATTCTTGCTGAAGCATACTTGTGACCACCAGGGGACATTGATGGCATGGCAAAAGTGAGACACATTTATATTCAAAGTTAGTCTGATTTTTTTAAAAAAAAATCTTTAAGTTAACTGATGTGACGTCAGTACATGCATTTAGCCTAGTTGTGGGATGATACTGTAGACTTAGTGGAGATACAGAGTTCTTGAAACACATAGAAGCTTCAAACGTTTTTTAATTGCTAAGCCTTGTCCAACTCTTCTGAGACCCCAGAGGACTGTAGCCTGCCAGGCTCCTTTTGTCCATGGAATTTCCCAGGCAAGAATACTGGAGTGGGTTGCCATTTTATTCTCCCGGGAATCTTCCTGACCGAGGGATCAAACTTGTGTCTCCTGCCTTGGCAGGCCGAGTCTTTACCACTGACCTGCTCAAGAACTACAGCTTCATAATCCCATAATCCCTGGGGGCAGTACCCCCTAATTCTTCTTTATAGTGGAAATTTTCAACCATACCAAAGTAGAGGGAATAGTAAAATGACACCTTATGTATCCATCATTCAGCTTCAGTAACTATCATTTTACTAATTTTTTTTTTCATTTTTCCTCTCCTCCTCCTAACAAATTTTGTTCTGAGTTTTAAAGCAAACCACAGATACCGTGTCATTTCACTAAAGGTGTTTCACTATGCATCTCTGAGAAGAATTTTTGTTTTTTTATAACCACCATGCATTTATACCAAACAAAATAATGAGAAATTCCTTAATGTCATCTGATACTTAGTCTACTTTTAGATTTCCTTAATAATCTAAAAAATCCCCTTTTAAAGTTAGATTTTTCAAACCAGGATCCAACAGTATCCAAATATTGCATTTTGTTTTTTATGATTCTCTCTTTTTTAAATGCTATCAGTTTGTTGGAGAAACCAGGTCTTTGTCCTATAAAATGTTCCATTATCTGGATTTACCTGGGTGCCTCCTCATGGTATTAGTTAACTTTTTCCTTTTCCCCTGTTTGTCTTGTAAACTGGTAGTTAAAACAAGAGGCATAATTACATGTTTTAAGCAAGAATACTTCATAGTTGGTGTCGTATGTTTCCTTTTACGCTACATCAGTTAGCACGTGATGTCTGGTGGACCCACTTTTAGGGGTACAAAGATGAGTAAGTAGGTACAGGTGGTGGCATGTTGTTTCCTCTCTTACAGACGTTTCCATCTGTTTTACCTGATTTATTTTTAATCTACTGATGACTGTTACCTACTTCCAATATTTCATTAGGAGTTGCAAAACAGTGATTTTTCTGATTGGCTAATTTCTTCATGGATTAGCTGGAATTCCTCTTTAGCAAAGAACTATTCCTTCTCAACAATTTGATTATCCTGAAACTCAGTTTGTACTGGAAGGCAAGTTAAATTTCTGATTATTTTATTTCTCAATTTCCAGAATAATGTATTGGTATCTTACCAATATCCAGTGGTGACTGATTAATCTTATTTTCTTTTTTTTGAAGTATCTGTTTGAACTCAAGAATTTTTGTGTAGTTGATATATTTAAATCACTTATAGTGAATATTTATTCTTATGCCCAAATTGCTTTATCCTAGGCCAGTGGGAGCCCCTTCAAGTTGATTTCTGTATCTTTTTGATAGCACTTCATCAGTCTTTGATAGTTTTGTTGTTTTCTGTTATAACATGTTTTCCAGACATGGAATCAGTTATTACTCTAAGGAACCTGGTTCCTTTAAGTGGAAAGTAGTATTTAGAAATAATCTAGGTATAGAGAGCGTTCCATAATTAAACACACAAACGTTTCTGCAGTTAAATAAATGAATATTCATTCACACTAAGTGAGAAAAATAGACTATAAATAACGTCACATCAGTTCAGGTCAGGTTTTGTCCCCAGATGATCTACCTAAAATCTTAATTTTTAAGAGCTTTTTTAAAAATTGTAATTACAAATAAGAGATTATGTATGGAGCTATAGTGCATTTGTTTGCATGTGCTGAAAATTGAGGATAAGAATTTTGTGGGCTGGAAAAATAAAGTCTGTTTTTTGTTAAAAGAGAAACGACTGATTTCTTGGTAAATGGTAGACTAATAGATATGTAACTTAACTAATGCCTCTAATTATTTTAGGTGTTTCTAGTTATAAATTCAGATTTTCTAATATATATTTTTCGAATATATATTTTTATGAGTAGCGCATGTGAATTTTGGTAAAAAAACATTTCTTTTGATTAAATAAAAACATTTTAAGATTACTTGACACGTAATAAGTTCTTAATAATTAATAGTTTCCTCTTGCTGTTCTTATTTTTTTTGCTCATTTAGGCCAGAGGTGTCTCAACCTACACACTGTTGACGTTTTGCATAGGGTAATTCTTTATTTTCGGGGATTCTCTGTGCACCGTAGGATGTTTAACAGCGTTTCTGACCTCTACTCACGAGGTGTTAGTGCCACCCCACCAGCACAGCCAAAAAAATAACAAAAAAATAACAAAAAGTCTCCTGACATTGCCAGATGTCCTCTGGGGAGGGGGGTGGGTAAAATCACCCCCAGTCGAGAATCATTTATTTAGACTCATCAGGTAACGTTTCTGATCCTAAAAATTAGTTTATCTGACTAGTGAGATAACAAGGAAGTTGTGTATATTGAGATCAGGCAGTATTTAGAAAACCATGTTGCCACCAGTCCTGTATAAGTCACCTCTTCCTAATTTATACTTATAGTCATTTCAGTATGTAAATTTCTATAGTTAAAGCGCAATTCTCTCTCTTTTTGTTGGGGAGATTGTTTTCCTTTCTTGATTTGAGATTTTAAAAGACTATTATTTTTCCTTAATATATAGATTGATGTTAGTATTTTTTGAGATTCTGTATAAATTTATTTCCTTATATTAGCTTAGAGTAGAAAATGATGACAAATTTGAATAAGAAGTGACTTGAAATAGTTAATCAAGAGCTAATCTTTACTTATAAACTGTGCTCTGTTTGCCACTAGATGGACCCATTCTCATAATGAACGGAGGAAAACTGAAAGAAAACAAATGCTTCCCCTCCCCACCCCCCAAACATTGAAGACATGAGGTTAGGCTTGTAGTATACCTATTTAATGAAATTAAAAAAAAATCAGATACATAATCTTCCATATTTTTCTATAGAGATTTGTTTTGTTGAAGGTTTTTATAATGTTTCTTACTTCACGCTTTTCTTACTTTAACAATCTAGTCATTTATTAATGCTTTGAAGTATAACAATAAAGTACAACTTTATGTACTTATTTAACAAATAATATTAAAAGAGCACTGGTACTTAAATTGTGTATCATCACATGACTTAATCACTTGATTGCAATTATTCTTACATATGTTATTCGTGACAATACTTGCTCTAAAGAGATGCAAAAATAGTAGTGGTGTAGATGAGGAACATATCTAAAGTTAAAGTGTTATTATTTAGTCTCTAAGTCATGTCTGACTCTTTGAGACCCAATGGACTGTAGCCTGCCAGGCTCCTCTGTTGGGATTTCCCAGGCAAGAATACTGGAGTGAGTTGCTATTTCCTTCTCCAAAAATTAAAGTATTTGTTGCTTAAATTGGTCTCAAATATAAAGTAGAAAGGAAATTTACACGTTGTGTTGATACATGTTGAATAAAAAAGTTTGTTTACATAAACTGACATCTTTGCATAATTTTTGAGGCACCTTTTCTTACAGAGCACTGGAGATGATGAATTTATAGAGTTTCATGATTATAGCAGCTTATTTCTAAGGAGTGTCTTTTTTTGTTCAAGGCTGATCTCTTTATTATTATTTTTTTAAATCTCTTAGGAAGCTTCATTTCAGTTATATCCTTGTTCTCTATTATTTTCAACCTCTGTGAATTAACCAGATCTTTCTCAGCCTATAAATGTATTTAAGCCTTTTATATTAAAATATTACCCTACCCCCAAAAAACCTTTTCTTGCTGTTTTATATGTCCCCTTCCCCTTCCCAGCACACTTTCCAAAAGATTGATACTCAAATCTGTTTATTCCTATTCACCTCATTGCAATCTGGAGTCCTCCCTCTAAACAAATAGCGACTTTCAGTTCTAATCTTTATGTGACATTTAAATAGTTTTTGGGACTTCTTCTTTCTCTGGTAAACATGACCCCATGTTCATGTTCTCTTTATTTTCTTGATGCTATGAAAGTTCATTTTCAGTCTTGTTTTATGCCTTCCCACCCCCTCAACTTATTCTTGAAAGGTTAGTTTTCCTCAGATTCCATCTTTATTTATGTTCTCATGTTCTACCCATTTTTAGTGATTTTATCCACACCACAGACACCTTCTGTAGTTGACTATATGCTGATCATTCTTGAATCCACAACTCCAGCTAGACCTCTCTGTGAAGCTCTTTACCCTATTTCCAGATATTTTTGAGTCTCGTAAGAAAACACTCCCCCCCCCCCTTTTTTGTGTTTTGGCTACACCACCGGGCATAGGGATGATTCCCTGACCAGGAATTGAACCCACACCTCTGCAGTGAAAGCGCCGAATCCTAACCACTGGGTCACCAGGGGACTTCCTGTTAAGAACCTTAAACTCTGCATGTCCAAGTGTGCTCACTGTGTTGACTCTGCACATCCAACTGTACTCATTGTGTTGCCCAGTATACTGATACAAACTCCTGTATTTCATAACTTGGTGGGTGGTACTGCTGCTTAATTAGTCATCCAAGTCAGAACTGAAGACTCCTTCTACATCTTTTCTATCAGTGTTGACAGTAATTCATCCCTCAGATTGCAGATTCTACCTTAAATGTTTCTTCCATCTGCCTCTCCGTGTTATTCCCATCACCATGACCCTTGTCAGTCAAACCCTAATCTCACATAGAGATTAGTGGGATGATTTCCTTACTGGTTTTCTTGCTTCATTGATGCTTCTTCTCTATTTTATGTTGAGCTGCCATTGAAATAGATTTTCTGAAATGTCATAATTTAGTAAT
This sequence comes from Giraffa tippelskirchi, assembly GCF_054371585.1. Classification (NCBI taxonomy): domain Eukaryota; kingdom Metazoa; phylum Chordata; class Mammalia; order Artiodactyla; family Giraffidae; genus Giraffa; species Giraffa tippelskirchi. The sequence continues at coordinate 126,476,079 of NC_137283.1, forward strand.
GTACACCAATTCGTTTTTATTACATTTTCAAAGTAGTTAAAATGATTTGAGAATGCAATCATTTTTGGAAGTTATGAAGCTCATTTGTAGCTTTGCATATTATAAAGATAGAACCATACTTACCTGGAATATGTCCTGAAAAAAAGCTTAACAAAAATAAATTTCTTTTTCTCAGCAGTTTTTCCTTTTAAAAGTCTATTTTGAAAGATTATAGGCTAATATAAAGATACAGTCAGTTGGTTTCTAGAGAACTTTAAAGTAGTTTTATTTTTATTGTACTGTATATTCATCAGTTTCTGTATCCAGTCAAGTGTCCTGTGTGGGTGTGTATGTGTTTTTTTAGAGTTTGATGAAATATCTCCTTATTTAAAATGTTTGTTTCTTTTAGTTTTGAAATAAAACTTTAGACCTTAGAAACAGTTGTAATTAGTAAATCAATATGTTATATTTAAACTTTTAGCTAGTGTGATGTTATATTCCAAGCAATTTAAGCTGACAGGTTTAATAGTTATAAGAGAGGGCTAAGTTTTAAAAATATGGTTATTTTATAAAATGATTGAAATGTTTTGTTTGCAGGTTCGAATTTTAAAGTGAAATGTGGCCTCTGAGGTGATTTGTAATTTTAAATCAAAACTGGTTTATTTTCTAGGTGTTCATTGTACCCATGGTTTCAATCGCACTGGTTTCCTCATATGTGCCTTCTTGGTGGAGAAAATGGATTGGAGGTATTTGTTTCTTATTGTAGTGAAAGAAGACATATTTAGTAATTGATAAAAAATTTTATTGATTTTTTTTCAGTTTTAGCATTTTATATTTCCAGGCTTTTTTGTGAAGTCATGATTAACATGATTTCAGTGGTTTTTATTTTAGATTTGGTTAATCTTTAGAATACCATTCATTACTGATGTTTTCTACCAAGTAGCACGTTGAGTGCTTATGGATCCCAAATACTATACATTTTCTTTCCCAAATTTTTTTTTCACATCTTACAGAATTATCAGAGACAAGTTCTCCCAATATTTTGTATATGTTTTCACCTTGGAGGTTACTACTGTTGTTTTTCATTTCATTTTTAAGTGCCTTTTAAAAAAATAGCTGCTGAGTGTTAGAAAAAGCTTAAATACCATAAATACCATGTACCTTATGTTAAAACTGGTTTCAGAATGGTTTGTCTCTTAGTAGATTGAATGCCTTGAGAGTAGGGACTGTGGTGTGTCCATTTTATAAAACTTCTGTTATGCTTTGTATAATAGTCTTAAATAGAAAGGTATTTTGGGGGCCTTTCTGCCCTTTCAGATGCTCTAAAAGGTAACTCTACGCTATGTCGACCGCTACGTCAGACTCAGCCTATGCTTAGCCTCGCTCTGATGACCTGTGCTCTTAATGCTTGGGTCTGTTGAAAGTTCCTGAAAAACAAGCATTCTTTTACTTTATTTTCATGTTGCTTTTCCTTGATTGATGTTCTCGGTTACAATCAGACCTCAACCTTTAAGGGTTTACTTAAATTCTTTACAGACTCCATCCAGGTCTCCTCATTACACTCATTGCAGTTTACCTTTAGAGTTTAGGAAATACCATGTACCTTGCGTTAAAACTGTTTCACAATGATTTGTCTCTTAGTAGATTGAATGCCTTGAGAGTAGGGATTGTGATGTATCCATTTTATAAACCTCTATTATACTTCGTTTTAATAGCCTTAAATATAATAAGAGAATTTTGATAAACTGCATAAATGGAGAGTAGTGAGGAAATTGCATGGTGTTTATTTTCCATAGTATTGAAGCAGCAGTTGCTACTTTTGCTCAAGCCAGACCACCAGGAATTTATAAGGGTGATTACTTGAAAGAACTTTTTCGTCGCTATGGTGATATAGAGGAAGCACCACCCCCACCTCTATTGCCAGATTGGTGTTTTGAGGATGATGAAGATGAAGATGAGGACGAGGATGGAAAAAAGGAATCAGAACCTGGGTCAAGCGCCTCCTTTGGTAAAAGGAGAAAAGAACGTTTAAAATTGGTAATGTTTAAAGCTATTATTATAGTCTTTACCTTTTTCCTCTACAGGCTTATTGAAATTTATGCAAATAGAATGTTGACTATGTTTGTTTTGCTGGATTTGTAAGTTTTCTCTATTCCTGTTATTTCCAAAGACTCTTTTCTTTGACTGTACCACATGGCTTGTGGGATCATAGTTTCCCAACTGAGGGTTGAACCTAGGCCCTTGGCAGTGACAGTGTGGAGTCTTAACTACTGGACCACCAGGAAAGTCCCCCAAAGACTTTTTTTTTAAATTAATTTTTATTGGAGTATAGTTGCTTCATAATGTTGTATTCATGTCCTCAGTACAGCAAAGTCAATCGGTTATACATATACAGTTATCCCCTCTTTAGATTGCCGTCCCATTTAGGTCACCACCAAGCATTCAGGAGAGTTTCCAGTCCTCCCAAAGATTCTCGATAGCCATGGATCTTTGCCTTTTCAACAAAAAATTTTCAGTTATATAAATTTATCCTGCTTTTGTTTCTTAGGTAAACCAAAGAACTGTTAGATGTTAGATTGAGAATTTGTTTCTTTGCAAAAGATTGTGAGATTCCAACTAAATATAAAGTGAATATTTTTACTAGTGCTTTACAAACTTGTCCCATAGTTAAAATAACTTTATACATAAATTCTCCTTTCCATGGGTGGCATTTTCATATTTTTCTGTAAAGTTGAATTCAGAAGACTGTTATTTCTTCAATAAGCAATTCCTATTAATCTTCTAGAAATACAAGGCCTAACAAAAAACATTAGGTGTTACCTTCTTTTCTTGGGGGGATAGGAGATATATTGAGAAGAAAAATGCTGATTGTGACTGTACATACAGAAGTATATGTTGTAGGCCAAAGGGGAAAGTTAGGAAAAGTGTGGTGGTAATTAATTGTTAATAAAGTTAATCATTCAGGTATGTGGGATACTATGGTTGAGTAGTAAGCAGTAAACCTCACAACTCATTTCTTAGTAGGTGTTGATTCACAGGCAGGGAAGAAAATGCCTTAAATGTAAATCATAAAATATAATTATTTGGTACTTACAGTTTCTTGTTTGGAAAACATTGTGTTAATGTGTACACATGTCAAACTTCAACGTTCTGTCACCACTAACAAGTGTATAAATTGCTTTGAAACATGAAACTAATTTCAAAAATAACATTTTTTTTAGTCTAACTTATTTTCTGGATTTAGATATCTGAAATTACTGAATCACATCTCTGGAAAAATAAGTATCATATTCTAAAGAAAGTCCACTAGCATAACACATAGATGATTACCCTCTTATATCATTTTTATGAGGGAATTTAACTGAATTTTTTAAAATAACATTAATTAGAAGCATATGCTTAATGTGTTCTTGAATTATGATCTAGTATTTAAAAGTGTAAAAGTTTAAACAGCTACTATTTTACAAAATGAGTTAAGTTTGCAGCATTTATTTTTCTTTGCCAGCAGAAAGTGTTTTAAAAATGACATTTATTTAAAAATATTAAGTCCTATTAAATCCTTATTGTTGCAAAAGAGCTCCAATGGCGTAAGAGGAAACTAGCAGAGAAGTGCATGTTTCTTTAGGGGGAAAAAATGGCATAAAATAAAAGCAAACCCAAACCTGGTTTGTCTTGTTTTGTTTTGTCAGTTACTAAGAGGAGTGTTTAAAAATTCCTCACTATGATTATGGATTTACCTATTTCTCCTTATAGTTCTGATAGATTTTGCTTTATATATTTTGAGGTGACACATTTCACATTTGTGTGAAAATGCCTTTATTTTCCCCATCTTTTTGAAGAACAGTTGTTCTTTGAAACCCAGACTCTTGACTTCTGTGTTGGCATGTTGAAGATATTATTCTATAATGCATTTGTTTTGAGAAGTTGCTTCTTTGAAGGCAATTTCTTTTTCGTTTTGATTTTCAGCAGTTTTACTGTGATGTTTCTACCTGTGGTTTTCTTTGCATTTTTCCAGCTTCCTACTTGCAGTGACTCTTGAATCTATGGTTGGATTTTTTTATATCAATTTTAGATATTCTTGGCCATTATCTCTTCAAATATTATTTTAAGTCAGTTTTTTCGTCTCTTTCCTTCTACCCAATAGGCCTTTTGTATTTTATTATTTCTTAAAATGTTGTCTATGTTCTTTTCAGTATTTTCTATCCTTTTGTTTCATTTTTTCAGTCTGGATATTTTTTTCTGACCAAGTGTTTTAATTCTCTATTTTAACTTTGTGCTGCTGTTAAATTTATCCATTGAGTTCTTAATTTCAGTTATTTTACTTTCACTTCTGGAATTTCAGCTTGAGTATTAAAATAACTTTCAGTTCTCTACTGGGATTCTGCATCTTGTCATTTAGGTTTTTGCATTTATTAAGCCTGTTTGAAAGCCCATGTGAGGTAACTAATGTGCAGCTATCCTCTGGGTCTTTTTTTTGTTTTTCTTCTTGTGTCCTTTTGATTTTTAGTCAATTGTAGTTTTTTTGTTTTTTTTTTGCTTTATACCTGGGTATTTCTGCTAGCTAGATATTATGTATGAAAAATTACGGAAATGATTTGTGGTTCTGTACCCTGTTACCTTCCTTCAGAGAAGATTTACTTTTGTTCCTACACAAGATAGGAGTAGAGAATCTTAACTCAGTCTGGAATTGAACTGTTAAAAACTGGGCTGTTTGAGAGCTGGTCTGATTTTGGTTCACCTCAATTCCTAGAGTGTGGCCCTCTGGGAATTCTAACTGAAAGCTTGGAAAATTAAGCAGGACCTCTCTTCCTTGATGGCCTGGTACTCTAGTTTTTGTATTCCCATTCTTGTGATAAATGCTGAAAGTTCTGTTCAGTTTCTTACCCTCTCAGCTACTCTTTTTGAAACAGTACCTATAGAGGAAAATCCTAGAGGAAAAAAATTATGCCAGCTGTCTAGCACATCTCTCTGGAATTCCATTCTTTCTGAGTTCTTGGCTTCAGGTCCTTACCACCTTTATAACTCTCTGATGTCTTAAAACAGGTACTTTTAACTTGTTGTGTAGTGTTTTCTCATGCCTGCACAATTGGTCTAAATAAGCTAGTCTGTCATTGCCGAAAGCAGCAAGCTTCCCTTCTCTGTTTTTTGAGAAAGCAGTTAGGTTTGATTTCTGACTGACATTGAGGACATGGTGGTTTTCAAGAATATTTGCATTTATACTTCCAAAGGTAGAGTTATGAAAAAAGAAAACTCCAAAGCCTTATGCACTTTAGTAGGTTTTTCTTCTTTTCAGATCATAATTAGTAAATATGAAAATTGGTAAATATTTTTTATTTATAAAAATAGTATCTTACATTAAAGAAAGTTTGGAAACAAATAATCTTTTAGTTTTCACCCTACCACTAGCATTTTTATCATCTTAAAAGAATTTCTTCCCTTTTACTTACCTGTCTAGTTATCTATCTCTTTTAGAGTGTCCACAAGTGACGTAAAGGTCAGTTTTCTTTGTAAAATAAAAATGTGAAAATCTGGAAGTGTATAGGGTTAAAAGTTACCTCTTTATTCCCACTTCCACTCTACTTTTTGATTATACTTCTAGATACTAACTTTTTCTATGCATTTGCATACATTTATTCAGTTTTGACCTGACTCCTCCTATCTGTTGTTAACATAAATGTATTTAATGTTAGTTTTTTTTTTTCACTTGGATATCTTTTCTTAGTATATACAGAACTGCCTCATTCCTTTTAGCTAGCACCAGAGGGAATAGTTTATAAGCAGCAAACAGAACATTTCTTTAGAAGACAAGAGAAGGCATCAATCCATAAAATAACGGCAGGCTATTATGAAGAAGAACCAGTTAGAGAACTTGGAAATGATAATAATAAAGAAAAAAGTGAGGAGGTGGGTTTGATAGCAGCTTGAAGTTAGCAGCCTGGAGGAAATTATCAAACTGGAAGATCCAGCTGAGAAATTTTTCCTGCATGTAGCACAAAAGGACAAAGAAATATGAGGAATAGGTTAGAGTTTTAGGTAGTGACCTGTGTGAATGATTTAATAGTATGAAAAGTCACAGAGGGAACAAATATAGTAAGGATAGGAAGTGTCTTTCTGAGGATTATTTTCTGTGGTACACTAGAGCCAGGTCAGACTAGTGATCTTAAGAAACTAAGGGGAGGTGAGAAAAAGGAGACAGTTAGTGTTAAGGGTTCACAGTACCACCCCTGCTTTTGAAAATTTGCTAGAACTCAACATATACTTAGTTGTACTCAGAGCTAAGATTTAGTGCAGCAATGTACTAAGAATATCCAGATCAAAAGGGAAAAAAAGAAGTGGAGTTTTGAGGAGTCCATGTGCAGGCTTCCTTATGCTCTCTCCTTCCAACAAGGGATCATACAGAGCTCACTCTTCCCTCAGCAGTGGAAATGCAGCAGCGTGTGTGTGATGTTGCTGTCTAGGGAAGCTTGTTAGAGTCTCAGTGCCTAAGGTTTTTATTTATGGTTGGTCATGCAGACAGCGTGTACCTAGCATGTATCAGTATTCCAGAATCCCAGAAGCAAGCATTTGTTCAGCATAAGTTTTATTGTCTGTTCAGGTAGTTTAGGCATGATGACCCAGCCTTATCAGTTGACTGAGAGCAATGAAAGTCGTTTCCCAGATGCCATCCAGAGGCCCACCTGGCAAGCAGTCCTGTTATGTTAACTCTTTTCTACACACTGGTGCACACTATTTGAGCAGTTTGCTGCTGCTGCTGCTGTTAAGTCACTTCAGTCGTGTCTGACTCTTAGCGACCCCATAGACGGCAGCCCACCAGGCTCTCCTGTCCTTGGGATTCTCCAGGCAAGAACACTGGAGTGGGTTGCCATTTCCTTCTCCAATGCATGAAAGTGAAAAGTAAAAGTGAAGTTGCTCAGTTGTGTCTGATTCTTAGCGACCCCATGGACTGCAGCCTACCAGGCTCCTCCGTCCATGGGATTTGCCAGGAAAGAGTACTGGAGTGGGGTGCCATTGCCTTCTCCGATTTGAGCAGTTTAATTATGATCAAAAAGGGAGACTGAGGGTGATTGCTTGATGCAGACATATTCAGGAAAGACTTTTTAGTATGGAATAAACTCAAGCATAGATATTACTTGAGGATAAGGAACTAGTGGAATCAGTGAAGTTGAAAATACCTGAAATCATAGAGGAAGAAATGGTAGAGCAATTTCTGAGGAGACTGAAGGAAGTGGAGTTCATGAGCAGATAGAAATTGGTCTTTAACAAGAGCAGGGAAATTTCATCCTTTGCACTGAGATTGTGATTTTTCCTCAGTAAATTTCAGCTGCCTATTTCCTTGTGGGTGGGGAAGACATCCCATCCACAAAGAGAGCTTTTATGCAACCAGCCACAGTGGATATCTGCCCTACTTGATGTCTAGTTGACTGCTAATGGCTGAATTGAGTTAGCCTGAATGGAAGAGGAGCTTTAGAAAGAGGCCAGGAGAGCAGTGAGGATATAAGAGAATTGTTTACATTACCCCATGGGACTTGGGCAGTGTGAGAATGAGTGGTTTTCATTTAAGAGAAAAGTGAGTGATTTTCTTGGTGGAGAGCTAGCTTCCAGTGAAGACACAGGATATAGGGTGTTTGTGAAAAAGGTTGAGTTTGCAGGGAAGGTTATTTATGAAAAAGAGATTCCAGGGTTTACATTGGAAAGGTGATTAATGATAAAATGAACCAAGAAGGGGCTCAGAAGCAGTGAGGACAAGACCATCAGAGAGGAAGGGTGACTGGAGAGTTGAATTTTGGGTAATGTCAACAGTGTGGTTGACAGGCATGTCATGTGTGGATGTAATTAATTGGCAAGTTCATGGTTAGAAAACTTTCAGTTTTCTTTTATTTTAGTTGAGATTGAAGATAGTTAACAGAGAGCCAAGAGTGATTAATTCTTTGTATCTGTACTGAGGCTCAATATTTATTTATTCTGTTCAATTAAAAAATTTAGCTTGTTCAAATGTAGTGTTTGTGTTTTTAGGATTAATTTATGCTAATTTGACCTTTGCTTTTCAGAAATTATCATTGATTTTTTGCCTTTGCTTAGGAAATATATGCTCATAAGTGAAACTGGATACCTTCTTCATGTAAAACTTAAAAAAATTTATGCTATTAGTACTTTCAGAGTAAAGATGCTTTCTTTTTTTAATTAATATATATAAGATATTTTATCAGGATATTGAAGTTATTTGAGTATCTCAGTAACTAAATATGTTGAAAAAACAACCAGTTGGTTAAGTTTTCCTTTGAAAATACTGTCTTTAGTTATTATATTTAATGGAGAAATGATTCTAAAACAGAAACTTCATTGGCTGATAAAGAGAGGTTATGGTATAATAGGAGAGGAATGGTACTTTTTGATCTTTTGGCTCATGGAACCTCCCTTGAAGGAAAACAAAGTAGATGACATTTTAAATGACTATAAAATATGATTCAGAACGAGGGGCAGAAAGTAGGATCAGTGTCTGCTGGATTGGCCTAGGACTCTTCTAGATTTGACCTAGGACTCTTCTAGATGTGTATGTACTAAACATTGTGTTCTTTTTTTCCCTTCCCAAATAGTTCAGGTTGCCAAGTCTTTGCCAGAAGGTTGATCATTGCAGTTTGTAGACCATATTTTTTATTCCTTATTTACGTTAACAGCTAGAGTTTTATAGATTTTTCTTGAGACTGATGCCAGCCCTCTTACGGGTTGCAAAGTAATTGTAACGTGAATCTAGACAATTTTTTTAGTATCTAAAATTTCCAGGAGTGTTCTTTATTTGATGCATAAATTCTCCATCTGCTTCACTTCTTTGTGATATTTTAAAAGTATTTGCTATGAAATACAATAATACATTTTCTGTAGTTCTGAGTTAAAGGATTTAGATTAAAACTTCAGGGATGATGGAGAAGGAAATGGTAACTCACTCCAGTATTCTTGCCTGGGAAATCCCATGGACACAGGAGCCTGGTGGGCTACAGTCCATGCGGTTGCAAAGGAGTCGGACATGACTGAGTGACTAACCAACAAAAAGTACTAAGTGTTCAATCCTAACTAATTATCTGGAAATCATTTAGAATTTGAGTGTGTCAAAGCAGTAGAGAATATATGCATTAGGTCTCATTCAGTTAGTAACCTTTACTGAATCCCGTGTATGTTTGTTAAACAATAAATCAAAAGCTTTTGTATTAAAAAAATTCAGTGATGAGTAATATTTAGTTTTTATGTTGATACATCCAATGACTATAGCTTAGCCATTTTGTCTACTGTTATAGTCTTATTCTAGTTTACAAAGGTATATATTATAGGTGTGTATCTCAAAATCCAAGCTCTATTAGTGACACAACTTCCCATCCTCTTCAGTGAGAATCGTTGGTGAATGATATAGTTTAGACCTGCGTTCAAATTCTGTTTTTACCATTTGAATAAATTGCATAAAATCTTTATGCCTCATTTGTTCATTTATGAAATAAATGTAATGCAGTCTTTTTTTCAGAATTGTTATAAAGGTTAGAGAAGCTGTAAAATGCCAGGTACTTTGCCTGACTCTGAGTAAATGGTAGGTAAATTATTATTGCTGTTATGATTACTGAGTAGTGACCATGGTTGCTTTGATAGCATAATACAGACACTGGGCTGTATATTTACATTGAAAATCATATGCTGGATTAAGGAAAACTAGTGTACAATCCCAGAGAAGTCTATAGAACCTCCTGTAGCAGACTATTTGTTGCATATATTTACTCAGATTTCTGAAAATAAATGAATCTATCATTCCGTCTAGTCTTTGTAGATGGATTTGAACTCTAATGTATTTTTCTTTTCCTTTTATTTTCAGGGTGCTATTTTTCTGGAGGGTGTAACTGTTAAAGGTGTAACTCAAGTAACAACTCAACCAAAGTTAGGAGAGGTACAGCAGAAGTGTCATCAATTCTGTGGCTGGGAAGGGTAATAAGCATTTTAAATTTTAATTAAAGTTTTCAATAAAATTTATTCTTACTCTGCAGTACTTAACATTAATGCAAACAGTGACATAGCTTCTTTGCTCCATGAAGTTTCTGTGTTTACATAGAGTTTTTTGTCAAGCAAAAGTTTATCAGATTTTTCTCAAGATAAACAGTGTAATAACTAGATTTTTGAGTCAAAATTAGGTGACTTACATGTCTTCTCTAGAGGAATAGAAAATTACTGTTGTTACTTTCTGGTATTTGTTTTGTGGGTTTGATTCTACTGTTGCTGATTAGTTTTGGTTGCCCTTATGATTTTATTAAGAAAGAAGAGGTAAAACTTGAATGAGCCTCACTTTCCAGTTTTTCTGTCATCAGAAACCTAGAAGAATCAGCTTTAAATATACTCTACCCCTTACCATGAATTGAAGATATTGCTAAGACATTTCATAGCAGAGTATTCAGGAGAGAGTTCATGGCTCTTATCTGTTGCTCTCAGGTCTTGGTCTATGGTCATTCCTGTTGGTCTTTGCCATCTGTGGCAGAAAACTGTAATACAGTTAGAACATGATGAAATAGGGTTATTGTTAAAAATTCCTAATATAAAGAACTTTTGGACTGGGACACACAGATCAATCAACTAGAAATAATTTTAACTGAAAGCTGCAAGTGATGATGAAGTGATGTCAGTTTTAGTGTTCTGTTAAACCCTTGCCAGTGTACCTTAATCTCTACCTAAATTTCTCCTGTTTTGTCATTTCTGGGCATCTTTTGAGCAGAAACTTGCCAACCCTGCAGAGTTATGCCAAGTTGGCAGTGTCATGATGGAGAAGTATGGGGTCTAGAGCAATGTAAGATAACTAAGGCAAGACTTAAACTTCTTCCTGAAGTAAAAGACTTGTAAATATATGTGCTTTACTATTTAGATCATATATGTTAATGTTTAAAAATTAGCCCAGGAGTCATAATTCATAGTGGCATTTAGGATCTTGTTAACTCACATTTTAAGATGTCAAGAAAATGATAACGTTTTGTTAGCATTCTTGTGAAAGCTGATATTTCTCCAACTGATATTAATTTCATGATTGGGAGACCATTGTGCTACATGTGTGACTCGTGTGAGATTGGTTTAAGACATGTATTGCTTTGTATGGATACCAGCCATAATAGTGATATAGTGTTCTTCATTAAGGTCTGGATTCCCTGGAGCACAGCCTGTTTCCATGGACAAGCAAAACATTAAACTTTTGGAGCAGAAGCCGTATAAAGTAAGCTGGAAAGCAGATGGTACTCGGTAAGTTAGACTTCTGGAAAAAAAAAAAAAGTTATACTAAATAGCCTGAATGCTTGAAAAATATTGCTTTGTTGTGAGAGGTTTGTACTTTTGGGAGTGACAGGAACAGCAAAATAAGCCTGTTTCATATATTGTATAGTTTTTGTTTTGCTAGTATTCTTGTTGTCTACTACAGTTATCTCTTTCATTTTCTAAATATTTGGTTTCAGATTTATGTTAGTTTGACATGAATCTATACCAGATTTAAATCTGAAAGTATTTTTTCTTACTAATATTGTACTTTTTGGTATGTCTGTTGCCACCATCTTGTCTTTAATGGTTGTTGGGCACTTCTAAAATTAACAGATGTATTATGAGTTTATAATCTAAAAATTACCAAGTCCTCTGATTCATTCTATATTTTATTCCTTCGATAGATTTTCTTTTTCTGTTGATCCTTACTAATACTTTTTGTAATTTTATCCACTCTTAAGGTTCTATTCTTACAACAGAGCTTAGCTTCAAGTTTCATATTCCTAAGTTTAAAAGTATTGATTAGTAAAAGTTTTATGCTTCCTCAATACCATTTAACTTTTTCTCGATTGTAATCTACTTTTTTTTAAATTTTTTTTTAATTTATTTATTTTTTTTTATAAATTTATTTATTTTAGTTGGGGGCTAATTACTTTACAATATTGTAATAGTTTTTGCCATACATTGACATGAATCAGCCATGGGTTTACATGTGTTCCCCTTCCTGGACCCCCCACCCCCCTCCCTCCCCATCCCATCCTTCTGGATCATCCCATTGCCCCGGCCCTGAGCCCTTGTCACATGCATCGAACAAGGAATGGTGTTCTGTTTCACATATGATAATATACATGTTTCAATGCTATTCTCCCAGAACGTCCCACCCTCACCTTCTCCCTCAGAGTCCATAAAATTGTTCCATGCATCTGTGTCTCTTATTCTGTCTCGCATATAGGGTTATCGTTACCATCTTTCAAATTCCATATATATGCATTAGTATACTGTATTGTTGTTTTTCTTTCTGGCTTACTTCACTCTGTATAATGGGCTCCAGTTTCATCCATCTCAGTAGAACCAATTCAAATGTATTTTTTTTTTGTAATCTACTTTATATGGCTTTGCTATATATGTATTTATTCATTAAGCAAATTTTGTACTAGTTGAAATAACTACTTTAACAAATATTAATATAGAAGTCATTACTTTTTTCATAATGAAGAAAGTCTTTTAGAATAATTAGAGTTCCATGTTGTCACAAGTGACAGTTTTCTTCTTTCTCATGGCTGAATAATTATCCATTTGTGTGTGTGTGTGTGTAATATACATTATATATATATATATATATACATACTTACATACATCATTTTTATTCATCTGTTGGTGGATAGGTTATTTTCATATCTTGCCTATTATGAGTAATGCTGCAGTAAAAATGGGAAAAAATAATCTCTTTAAGGTCCTCTTTTCATATTTTAGTTTTTGAAGATTATTTTGAAGATGATATAAGTTGCATTTGATTTTTATGACAGTTTTTGAATGTCAAAGTGATAATTATATCTTTTTTATCATGCTGTTTTCATCTACATTTAACTTTGTGGTGACCTTAAAAGATACCTGTGGAGATACGGAGTGAATACAGCTTGATTTTACTGTTAATATTAATATTTTTGTAACTACTATTATAATGCCAATAATGAAGTAAAAGAAAGTAACTCAAAGTATATTTGCCATAAGAAGTATGTAATGCTATGGGAATAATTTGTAATAGACAAGCAAAAGTCTTTTAATGAATTGATAGCCATAATGAAAGCAAACCTTTTGAGAACTGAGACTTCTGTCTTTTTAACCACTGTGTCCTCAGTGCCTAGAATAGTGCCTGGCACGTGATGAACACTCAGTAAATGTTTATTGGATCAATTAATCATTGAAAAGCTGCCAGTGTGTTTGCATGAAAGTTATGGAAACACTTGTGATGGTTGTGAAATTTTTGAGATTTTTAATGTGACAACTCTCTGTCACATTAATTTCCAAACAAAAACGTAAACCATTTAGCCAAAAGCAGCAGCAGCAGCATAGTTCAAGAACATGACCCATAGGGTAGGATAAAGCTAGATGACCCTAAGAAAAATATTTGGATTTATATAAGATAATGGCAATCCATTACCCAATAGATTTGCTGTAAAAGGATTAAATAAAGTAATTCCAAACAATTAGCATACAGTGGACACTCAGTAAAAGATAGTTACTGATATTCTCGCACATACTTATGTATGTGTATTATATGTGTATATATATGTATATGTAATACACATATATATACAAGAATTCTTGCTTTAAGAAAAATTGAATACATAATTCATTGTAGTTATTGTTTAGCTCCTGGTTTTGAGTTTTTATATAAGCAATTCACTAAATGTATACACTTGAAATGTAAATTGTATTTTTTTTCCCTCATAAAAATGTCCTATGCCTTTGTTATAATTGAGTGCTAGACATGTGGTCATGCTATACTTGTTCTGACAAATACTTGGTGACTTGTAGAAATAGCTGTTATGTAGATAAACTATCTATAATATGTTCAGGGAGCTTCTGAACATAGTTACTGCTCTAATGGTTTTTATACAGAACAGTGTAATTACCCCAGGTAGTTAGTAACTTGCTTGGATCCTTTGATATGTATCTCGCTAATAATGTTTGTAGCAGATGTTTATTCCAGTGAGTGGAACTGAATGTTCAGACAGGAATAGTGTGGATAGAATAATGAGATGCTACACTAAAAAAGTTTTATATACTGAGAGGAATATTAAAGAGGTTTTAGATATCTCTGGAATAATTTTCAATGAACTGCAAACAGATGATGTTTTGTGTTGTTTAGGAACAAAATGAGTAAATCAAATTATTAACAAATCAGTGATGTTATACTGTTATAATTTAGATTTGTTCACTTGGCTGTTTTTTAGTTCCTCTTGAGGGAAGATATCAGAGCAGATATAAATTTCTGTTAAGCCCTAATTTTCTTTTGATCACAAAGTAAGTAGTTTTTTTTCTTTTATGATATATAACAACTTTGACTGAATATTACATTTAATAAAAATTTACTTCTGTCTTATTTCCTAGTAAGTATTAATTAGGGCCATAACATTGTATCTAATATTTAGAAACTCACTTGTAAATAAAGCTATACCTGGAAAGGATTTTTAATTTGTGAACTCTTCTAGGGAGACATAGTGTGTTTGTGGATATGTTTGAGGGGGGTGGAATCCAGAAAATAAAATATTTGCTTTAATCTTGTAACTAGATAGAGGCAAAATTGACAGTACAACTCTGGTCTTCTGTAGCTTTCTTTTTTTCCCCCTTCATTGTTCTGTATTTTAGAATTTGGGCTTCTAAGATATGATTTAATGTTGTTTTTCTTCATTATATAGTTAGCTCATTTTGGAACTTAATGAAAATTTAGCACCATATTTCTGATGATAACCCCAAACCAGGTTTCATCATTTGAAGACTCCAGTCCTGTTTTTTTAACAGTTTCATTAGACCTATTAATACGGTGAGGGTGCAAGGCCAGTATTTTTGCGTCTGGGAGGAGCACAAGAAAGCTGTAACTCCTGTGTTCCTTTCTTATGTTCCCTTCATGGAGAAGGGAGACAAACAAGGAGTGATTAGAAGTTGATCAGAAACACTGTTTATTGATCTAAAGTTATAGTTGATGATATCTGGTAGTAAATTGGTTAAAAAAAGAAAGTAGTGGAACTCATTTTACTCTTACTCCTTCTCTAAGCTCAAATCTTACTTTCCATTATTTGAAATAGACAAAAGTGGGGCTGCTTTGGTTGTTGACCATTTTCGGGCAGCATGTGGGATTGTATTCTGGGTGGCCTCTTAAAGTCACCATGGAAATTTTTAGGATAGCACGTTCCAGATGCCACTGGATGTTTGGGTTACATTGGTGGCTCAGACGGTAAAGAATCTGCCTGTGATGCAGGAGACTGCTGGGTTGGGAAGATCCCCTGGAGAAGGCAATGGCAACCCACTCCAGTATTCTTTCCTGGAGAATTCCATGGACAGAGGAGCCTGGTGGGCTATATAGTCCATGAGGGTCACAAAGAGTCAGACAAGACTGAGCGACTAACACTTTCACTTTCACCACTGTGATAGTATTACCATCATGTGTGCGTGTGTGCTCTGTCGCTAACTCATGTCTCACTGTTTGCAACCACATGCACTGTAGTCCACCAGGCTCCTCTGTCCATGGGATTCTCCAGGCAAAAAACTGAAGTGGATTGCCGTACTCTCCCCCAGGGGATCTTCCCAACCCTGTGGCTCCCACATTGGCAGACGAATTCTTTACCACTGAGCCACTTGGGAAGCCCCTACTACCATCATAGTAAGCTTTTATTTAAAAAAAAAAGAAAGAAAAAAAATCCAGAGATCCAAATTCAGTAGGCTTCAGTCAGCTGTGAGAATTTGGTTCTCAGAAGCACCCCAGCTACTTCTGATTTCTAGCCAAGTCCAGGAACCACTGCCGTTAGTGCCCTGTTGAATGAACATAGTTTAAAAATCAGCGATGTAAACCAGAGCAATGTTTGAAAGTCAAAGTGTAGTTGCTCAGTCATGTCCAACTCTTCACGATGCTATAGACTGTAGCCCTCCAGGCTCCTCCGTCCATGGGATTTTCCAGGCAGGAACACTGGAGTAGGTTGCCATTTCCTTCTCCAAGAGCAATGTTTAGGCAGCCATTGAGTTAAGGATATAGCCGAGGATTTGTCCATTAATTGATTAAAGGAGATTCATATAAAATGCTTGTTAGCATGATGTTCAATAAATGTTATTGTTACTATTGTGTCAGACTCCATGGGCAATCATTTTCACTTGGTAATCATCATTTAGTTTCCCAGAATCTATTCAAAATTCCCTTAGGGTGTGGGGTAGTTACTGTACAAGAATAAAAGTGGGTATAGGACAAAAGTCTAATACTTTAAAATCAAACTTTTGAAATAGATGTCAGCTAGTCACATCTTTAGGACTTACTAAAGGATAAAAAGGACCTTTAAATATTAATTTCTTTAATTAAACTACTTATCAATATGAGAGTTACTACTTATTAACAGAGATACTGTCTCTGAAATACTACTTAAGAATGAAAATCAACTGAATTCATTACCAAATTTGGCTCAAAAACTCATAGAGCTAAACAGAACATACACAGGTGAAACCTGTGTTGCAAACATAAGAGCAATCCCTGGTTAAAATTTGAGGTTGTCCATATTCTAGGGGTAGTGAGTATCTGAAACTTTGAAACATTAATAAAAATCCCTTTTGTTAATATTCCTAAATATATATGTATTTAAATAGAGCTATGCTATAGAAGTCAAATATATGAGGAGAAAATATATATTAACAGTGATAAAATATATTTATATATTAAGTGATATATATGTATATATTCAGTTGCTCAGTCGTGTCCAACTCTTTGCGACCCCATGGATTGCAGCACACTAGGCTTCCCTGTCCATCACCAGCTCCCAGACTGACTGGTGTCCATCATGTCCATCAAGTCCAGACTCATGTCCATCAAGTCAGTGATGCCATCCAACCATCTCATCTTCTGTTGTCCCCTTCTCCTGCCTTCAATCTTTCCTAGCATCAGGGTCTTTTCAAATGAGTTGGTTCTTCGCATCAGGTGGCCAAAGTATTGGAGTTTCAGCTTCAGCATCAGTCCTTCCAATGAATATTCAGGATTGATTTCTTTTAGGATTGACCTGTTTGATCTCCTTGTAGTCCAAGGGACTCTCAAAAGTCTTCTCCAACACTACAGTTCAAAAGCATCAATTCTTTGGTGCTCAGCTTTTTTTATAGTCCCAACTCTCACATCCTTATATGACTACTGGAAAAATTATAGCTTTGACTAGACGGACCTTTGTTGGCAAAGTAATGTCTCTTCTTTTTAATTTGCTGTCTAGGTTGATCATAGCTTTTCTTCCAAGGAGCAAGCATCTTTTAATTTCCTGGCTGTAGTCACCATCTGCAGTGATTTTGCAGCCCACCAAATAAAGTCTCTCACTGTTTCCATTGTTTCCTCATATATATTACATATATATATATATTAACAGTGATAAAAAACCGCCTGATCCTCCATATAAATGGATATGATATATACTGTTCTGTTATAAGCTGTAGAAAGCTATAGGGTTTCCCTCAAATCGCTTTGTGATGGTAATTGGAATTGCCTTGACCCTTTCACTTAATGGGCTTCCCTTGTGGCTCAGCTGGTAAATAATCTGCCTACAGTGCGGGAGACCTGTGTTTGATCTTTGGGTTGGGAAGATACCCTGGAGAAGGGAAAGGCTACCCACTCCAATATTCTGGCCTGGAGAATTCCATGGACTGTATAGTCCATGGGGTCATAAAGAGTCGGACACGACTGAGTGACATTCACTTTCACTTAATGGCAAAATCTGTATCTTTGAAGAAATAATATTTATTGCTTTACTAGATAACTGTGAAGCTACTTTAGGAATTAGAGGATCTCAAAGACAATACAAGACACTGTAGGAAAGCAAAATACAATTCTTGACCTTGAAGCAGCTTTAAGATGTAGTAAGAGATGTAGTAAAATTGTGTATAGTGAAAAGCACAATAAATAAGGAGAGGTAACAAAGACCTGGTTAGGAGCATTACTTGATATTCCATATGAAATATGAGTGCTCATTTTGATTTTAGGAGTATAATAATGGGTATCCTAGATGGATGTTTACCTGTGATGGTGGAATAAAGAAGAGATACAGACACACTTGTTATTTAGTATTGCCTAATGCTACTAACCTTAATAGAGGACATCTGCCCCCTACTCCATCTCAGCTATAGAGCTACCAGTGTGAGGTATGAGCTACCTGGATGAGGTGTTAAGGGGATTTTCATACTTATTTTTCTCACAATTTCATGATCCTTTAAGAACTGGTTATTTGCTCACATGCTCTAGTTCATTATTATAGAAATGGTAAGTGCTGGGTTGACTGAAAAAGAAAATTCACAAAGAGTTTGTGAATCAATGAAAAAATGTTTGAAAGAATTGTAATTTTTTTTAAGGAAGGTGTGCTCTATATAAAATAAAATTGGAAGTAATCAATCATGTCAAGGGACAAATGTAAAATAAACAAAGCCTTTGGAATATTTCTTTTGATCTTTTCTTCTCATGAAGACTGATTATTTTATAAAAATCAAAATGTTTTTCACACCTTTCAGCCGCTTTGATATGTAAGTGCTGCCCAAACCATTTTTCGTGGCTTTAAAATTTTATTCCAGATCAAGGTAAATCTTGAGAAATCAATGTGGCTTTTTACCCTCTCTCATGGAAGACCAGTTAAAAGGATATTGTATTTTACATATTTAATTTGTGTGTGACTATGAAGTTCTGAAAAGCATAACCTTAATAGTCATGGTAATTAGTGCAAATAATATACAATTTGATTTTACACTTTGAAGTCTAATGATACTCTGTATTCTCATTGTGAACAGAGCTACTTAATCTGCAAGTAACTAGTTAAAATAACCAACAGAGGCTTCTTATCCTCAGAACAGATAGATTCATGAGATTTGTTTACTAGTATTGGAACTGATTACATGATTTGTGCAATGAACAATAATTTTGCAGTTTTCTATTAACTTGAAAGATTTTCAAATCCTCTTAATTAGGTCAAAATCAATGAATATGTCTATACCTTATAATTAGTGCATCCTAAATATTTTTCTGTTTTATTAAACATTTTTCTATTAGGTGACTAAAATAAAATTGTTTATTAAGGTAAGCCTTGTTTCAGATTAAATAAATCAAGTAATACTAGAAAGCTTATGATGGAATTCACTTCTCCATCACCCTTTTCTTTCTATCAGCTTTACTCCCTAAAGGCAACCACTACCCACCCCCGACTCCGTTATTGCGATATTTGCTTTATTGTGGTGGCCTGGAAGTGAACCTGTGATATCTCCCAAGGTCTAAGGCAACCACTTTTAACCTTTCTTTTTTTGTTTCTTTTAATTTAACCTGTGATTATCCTCAAATCTGTGAGTAACATGTTTATGTTGATGTTTATTAGTTAACTTTAGGTGAGTTTCTAATATGGTCATGAGAATGTGGCTCACCAATTTCTCTGTGCCCGTCTGTTCTTTCTTCTAGTTTCTTATCATAGATAAAACTATTATTGTTAGTTCCTCACTTATCATGCCTCTATATTTAATCTTCCCTTTATTCTAATAACCCTTACATAGTATTTCTTAATTCTTTTATTTTTTAATTAATTGATTATTTTGGGGCACACTGAGCGGCATGTGGGATCCTAATTCCCCAACCAGGGATTGAACCATACCCTCTGCATTGGAAGGTGGAGTCTTAACCACTGGACTGCTAGGGATGACCCAGTATTTCTTAACTCTTGTAAGATGTAAACTTTAGAGTTCCAGGTCTTCCATCTACTTCTTTACATTAGCTCTAACTTTAATATTGTCAACTCTGTTTACATTTACATGCTGTTTGTTAAACATAGGGTTTTTGTTTTTTTGTTTTCTGTAATGGTTGATTTAAATGGTGAAAAATACTTAAATTACTGAACTGTTGTTTAGATTAGTGGAAAGGAATGTATTTCCTTTTTTTATGATGTGAAAAGAAATCACTCTGATATTTCTAACACATAGGGACTTAATACATAGAATTGATTACAAAGACATTCTGAGAATAAGAAAGCAAAAGGGTGAGAGGGGTTCAGTGAGCTGCTGCTGCCTCTGGTGGGAGCCTGGTTAGCACTTGCTGCCCAGCAGCAGGAGGAAGTACTGCCTGTGTGGCTGCTGCTGTTGGGACCACTCACCATTGTATGCCAGCAGCCACTCCCTGGGGGTTCTACCCTAAAGAGCCCTGCTGTCATCTTGTGGCTGCTGCCTTCATTGCCACCTGAGATGCTGCCAGAAACAGATCAATAGGTTTTTTTCCCTTCCCCCTTTTTCCAGTCTCCTTGCAGGGAGTTGGCAAAGGAATCAGGGTAAGGTTGTTTGCTTATTTCTCAACCAAGATCCATTGAGAGCAAGTGCTAGGATGGAGCTGACCACTAAAGATAGCCACTTTGTCCAGAGTTCAAAGTCATGCCTTCTCTGCCATTTCAAGTAGAATGTTCCTTTTGTCAAGTTTAAATAGGTTCTTTTTTACTCTAGTCATTGCCTTTACCCTATAATCAAGTTTTTTCAAAGTTTTGTTCATTTTATTTCTTCTTTGAATTATTTTTTGTTATCCCAAAGACTTTTTTTCTCTTTTATAGTCTTCTGTGATTTTTGGCCTCTGTACAAAGCTCTGTTCCCAGCTTTTATCTGGTTGGATCTAGCTTTCTGGATTCCATGTTTTTTTCCCCGCCCTCTCTTCCCATCCTTTCTTTTTAAATTTAGGTGTATTCTCTTATTTTGCAGGAGTACCTCCTTCAGTCACTTCCTAAGAAAGTATGTATAAGAAGTAACCCATAAGCATGCTTGCTGCTGCTGCTGCTAAGTCGCTTCAGTCGTGTCCGACTCTGTGCGACCCCATAGACGGCAGCCCACCAGGCTCCGCTCTCCCTGGGATTCTCCAGGCAAGAACACTGGAGTGGGTTGCCATTTCCTTCTCCAATGCATGAAAGGGAAAAGTGAAAGTGAAGTCGCTCAGTCGTGTCCGACTCTTCACGACCCCATGGACTGCAGCCCACCAGGCTCCTCCGTCCATGGGATTTTCCAGGCAAGACTACTGGAGTGGGTTGCCATTGCCTTCTCCAATAAGCATGCTTAGGTGTATGAAAATGGTATTCCTCTGGTCCTGAGTTTAGTAATTCGGCTGTGTATAAAAGTTTAGATTAGAAATGATTTTCCCTCAGAATAACAAAAACCTTAACTTCTGTTAACCTCTGCCACTGATAAAAGTTGTGTTATCATTCTGATTCTAGTGCCTTGTACATGGTTTGCCCCTGGAAACTTTTAGAATTTTCTGTTTGTTCTTGTCCTGAACTTTTTCAGTGGACCAGTGGATGACTAATTATGTGGGTCTACACCCCCCCCCCCAACCTTTCCATTCATTGGCACCTGGTAATCACTTGAATCTGAAAACCTGAGTTCTTCCATTCAGTGTAATTTTGTCTCTCCTATTTTATTTCCTCCCATTTTTCCCTTCTGTTTTCCCCCTTTAGACTATTGGTTGTTATACCGCCTAGATTCTTTTTCTTCTCTAATCTTTTCTGTCATACTTTTCATCTGCTGGTCTTGTTTTTCAGCTTTCTAGTAGGCTTTCTCATTTTTTTTTTTTCTATACTTCTAATGAATTACTAATTTCAGTATTTATGTTTTTAAATTTCAAGAGTACATGCATTCTTCCTGTCTGCTTATACATTTCTATGCCAACCTGTTCTTAATTTATGGACATGATACCATTTTGAATTTCTTATGAGAATACTAACTGGAAGGCATAGAGTTACTCTATTTTGAATCATCTTTCTTCTTCATGTTTCTGGTTTTCCTGAAATGTACGGTGATCCTTGGTTGGCTGCATTTGAAAAGGAGGCAGAAAAAACTGCTTGAAAGAAATTTTGTGAGCATGGGCTGGGTTTGTCACGTTGACAGCTTTGCTTCATAATAAGCAGTTGTGCTTGGAGGACCTTCAGTCCTACTGTATGGAGAAGTCTTTGCTTCTGGGCACCATTACCCATGTGGTAGTTGCTTTACCTTAGGGTTTGGTTCATTTTTTTAAAAGAAGGGCCTTCCAGTTTTATTGATTGATTGCTTAGGAAATGGTTAACTAGTATGTCTTTTCTGTGAGTTGTGGGGATTTAATTGTTTTACATAATTAAAAATAACCAATTTCTTCTTTTCTGTCCATACTGTTACTCTTGTTAGTTGATGTTTGTTTCTGGGTCTGGATCTTCTTTGGGATTTTGTAAAATAGCTTCTTTTGTAGCTGTTGCTACTCTTTCACTATGCTTCTTAGCATTTCTCCATCTGTTTCTTGTCCAGCAGAAATGTATTGTAGTATTTCATCTGCTGATGCTCTTCCTTCCTTTCTTCATTGTCTTCATTGATGTTTGTTATATTAGTTATCTGTTCACACCTGACAGATTATCTCAAGATTGTTGTTGTTCAGTCGCCAAGTCCTGTTGGACTCTTTGTGACCCCATGGACTGCAGCACACCAGGCTTCCCTGTCCTTCACTATCTCCTAGAGTTTGCTCAAACTCATTTCATTGAGTTGGTGATGCCATCCAACCATCTTATCCTCCTGCCCTCAATTTTTCCCCGCATCAGGGTCTTTTCCAATGAGTTGCCTCTGATTACCTCAAGATTACCCTCCAAATTTAGCAGCGTAAAACAACAAACATTTAACATCTATAGTTCTGGGGAGCGATTTAGTTGGGTGGTTCTAGCCCACTGTCTCTCATGAGGTTGCTGTGAAGCAGTAGGCCAGGATTGCTGTCATCTCGAGGCTCCACTTACAAGCTTACTCATGTGGTTGATGGCAGCCTCAGTTCTTTGCTGATTGTTGGCCTGGAGCCTCCATCCCTTGCCTTGTGGGCCTGTCCATAGACTGGGTGGGGAGGAAAAACGTCTTGCACCTGCTTGTGTTTAGTGTTCGGGAGTCTGGATTAAACTGGGGAAAGAAGAGTGAAAACAAAGTTTGTTTGTATCCCTATGCGAGTGCACAAAAGAAGTGACTCGCTAAATGACTAAAGTTAGTAAAGTTCTTCTATGGGAAGAACAGATGGGTTTCTTTAGGAAAACCTGTTTTTAGGATAGCAACAGGAGATAGGAAAGCTGATGATAATCTTCGTTATGCTAGTGTGATTGGTCTTTTCCATCTTCCTCATGGCTGTAAAACTCCCCCAGAGAGGGGATTTAAGATAATTTCACTCTCAGTCTCATTTCTGGAACTGAATATGCTCCAAAGAGATGATTTCTGGTGACCTCATTTCCAGAAGTTTCTGCTTTTGTGGGGAGGCTTCTTTCTGCATCTCTTGAATGTCAAATGTCTTCAGTTTAAAGTAATCGTCATACTAACTCTGGAGTTCTATGTGTCCTTAAATAGCTGCCTGAACATCGTTACTACTTGGCAGCCAGCTTCCCCTAGAGCAAGTGATCCAAGAAATTCCAAGATATTTAAGATAGAAGTAGAAATCTTTTTATAATCTAAGATATCCTCATTATAATGAACTATCTGTATCCTCCACTATGCATTTGTGGTAAGAGACTCACATTTTTTAAAGTAAATTATTAAATATTTTATAGCATTATCTCCAGTGATTTAAGGACCATATTTTGAACTAGTTTATTTTAATGATTTATTATACAGATTCATCACCAAAGTATTTTTTTCCAGTCACTTTTGGTTTAGTTTTGGCATTTTGTGATTGCACTAGATGGCAGCAGAGGACCAGCTTTAATTCAGGCTTATTTTGTGATGCAGTATCCAATGCATTGTGCATCTAATACATCCAAAAATATTAGCTTGGCATTATTAAGAATTTAGTAAGGATTAGGGAATCATGTTTACAGCAGTATTGAAAGCATGGAGGTTTGATAATGTTGCTGTGTTCCTTAATGTTGCCGTGTTCAGATTCAAATATTTGAATTATATTTGTAGATGACTCTGTAGTATCATTTTGGAATTGTTTTTGTAAAAACCAATTAGCCACATTAAAGTCCCTGACGGTGTTTTGTTTGATTCAGGAAACAGATATTTTTATGTTGGAATCTGCAAAAGTGAAAGGATGATTTGAAGATTCTATTTTATCCCATATGGGTTTTACTGTCAGTTGTTTGTGTTGGAAGCAAAGGAGTCTATAGAAAAACTCAGTGTTGGAATGTAACTCTTCTATTTTAGATAGTGAAATTAATGTTCCAAAGGGTAGAACAGTTGTTGGACTTGTACATAGCATGTGAAGAGTAGTGATTTTGATATATGTGTTCCAGTTATATTTTGGAGAAGGAAATGGCAACCCACTCCAATAGTCTTGCCTGGAAAATCCCATGGTTAGAGAAGCCTGGTGGGCTACAGTCCATGGGGTCACAAAGAGTCGGACACGACTGAGCGACTTCACTTTCACTTCACTATATTTAGGGAAAGAAATTTCTGTATCTCTGTGCTTTCTTTTTCAGAAATCATGTATCATAAAGTATCTTTACTTTCTTTAGGAACTATATTCAGTTTTTGCATGTTAATGGTAATCTGATTCCCCCCAGGCACTGGTATCTGTGAACTAGGCAAAGAAATTGAAAATGAATAATTCTGACAGCTCTTTTTTAAATTGTGAGATCTGGTTTGAAGATTTTATATGCAGCCCATCTTTGTACAGTATGTTCCTGGCTTTCAGCCCAGCTCTGCTGGTTGCTGCTGTTTTTGCTGGCAGGTGAGCTTTTTTGGATACATTTTATTTTTGTAATGTCTTAAACTTTAGGAAATTTAATTTTGAAAATATTTTTGCATGGGCAGAGAACTAATTGTATCCCCATGAATTATTTAAAATGGTCCTTAAGTCTCTTAAGTGTTATATTAGCTTGATAAAATGTAACCTACTGGCTAGAAGTACAAAATACGGTATTGGTCTGGCCTTGGTAGTTGCTTTAGTGCAGGGAGTCCATATTATATTTATTTTTGTAGTCTCAGTGTTTAGCTACAGTATTTAGCTATTGAGATTGTTGTATCCAAAATTTTTCCTGGTACTTTTATGTGAACATAAACAAAGACCAGTGGAAACAAGTTGATTTCTAATAGTGTGGTCCTTTAAACATTTTGTACTATTATAGTAGTGAAAGTGATCATCGCTCAGTCACGTCCAACTCTTTGCAGTCTCATGAACTGCAGCCCACCAGGCTCCTCTGTCCATGGAATTCTGCAGGCAAGAAAGCTGGAGTGGGTTGCCATTCCCTTTTCCAGTGGATCTTCCTCACACAAGGATTGAACCCAGGTCTCCCACATTGCAGGCAGACTCTACCATCTGAGCCACCAGGGAAGGGTCTGCTATTAATAACAGATGAGGAAATTAAAAGTCATTTAAAGCATTTGGTGCACTTAGATGTAATTTTACATACTTATATTTTTGTATGTGCATGAAGCAGTATTAAATAAAATGAAACATCAACATGTTACGCATCTTCTACATGTGTTTTTATTTATCTTTCTTAAAAATAATCTTAGTGGTGCTATTCATCTATTAAACATTTAAAACCATGGGATTTTTATAGTAAAATATGTATGATAAAGTATAATGTCTATGTTAAAAGTAAAATTATTTCAAGTTTCTTATAGGTTAGGTCTTTTTCTCCCTTTAGCTAAAATAGTTAAAGATTCATTATTCTAGTATAAATAATACACACAAAAAAGATACTGCTTGTTTTATAGAAAATTTTTAATTTTTGGCAAGTTTTAAATGGTAGCTGTTCTGAATGTGTACTTGAAACCACCACATTATTTATCACAGTGTATGGTCAGTTTCAATGGCAATAAAGTTTTGAGAGGAAAATTAGTTTTACCTATTTTTTAAAATTTTTAAAAAATAGGTAAAACCCACCTGGGCATCCCAGGTGGCTCAATGGTAAAGAATCTGCCTGCAGTGCAGGAGACGTGGGTTCAGTTCCTGGGTTGGGAAGATCCTATGGAGAAGGAAATGACAACCCAGTCCAGTATGTTTGCCTGGAAAATCCCATGGACAGAGGAACCTGGTGGGCTACAGTCCATGGGGTTGGAAAAAAGTCAGACATGACTTAGCAACTAAATAACAACAAGAACAATTTTTTAAAATACATTTTAGGATTAATTTGTCTAAATATTTTTTAAAATTCAAAATACTGAAATGACATCTAGAATAAAATACATCCAAAGTTTTCAAATAAGAGAGATCGTGAGCCTGTATTAGATATTCTGTATAGTCAATAGAATCAAGGACCTATAAAGATAGTAATGTAATAAAATTCTAAAAACAAGAATGTTTATGTATTAATATATTAACTTGTAAAAACAGGTTTATTTTTGAGAAGCAATATAGTATAGTGGTAAAGAGCTTGGGTATTGAAACTAGACTACCTGGGTTCAAATCCTGAGGTTTCCATGCTTATTAGTCATGTGACCCTAGGAAAGTTATATAACCCCTCTGTCTTCCAACTTGCCATCTGAAAAATTGAGATAGCAATAATAATTACCTCCTAGATGTTATGGGATTAAGTAATTTCATCTAAAGCACTTACAATAATGTTTAACACGTCGGAAGTGCTTGGTAAGTGTTGTTAATAGTTGCACATTCTACCAAATTAATAGATTCATTAAAATAAACCAAACTCTGACTTTCTGAAGAGGAATTCCATTGTCATGGTAAAATTCTATTTTTAAAATTTGAACCTATTTAAAAAAAGAACATTTAAGATGTGGTTCATGCCCTTAAATGGTTGAAAATCTAATTGCGATATTAAAATGGGAATCCATGAGAGAACAATATGAAATATAATTGCCTGTAAATGATGTGACATAGATTCTAGAAAGTAGGAGTTCTTAGGAGGAGGATGACTAGTGAAGAGTGAGTAACATGGGCAAGAGGAATAGCACAAAGGATGTCACGAGGTGGAAGCAGCCTGCCTGAGCTTGACCAGTTCTGGCCATCAGGCAGTAAGGTGTTTAGGCTACAGGAAGAAAATTATTATACTGGTGACTGGTTAAACCCTTAGTTTATATTTTTAAACATGTCAGAGTTTTAATGATAGCTGAACCATGAGTCTTTGATTTAAATTTTGACTATTATACCAACTCCTACTTCTTCTTAAGTTATTCTTAAGAAGTTGTAAGGTGGGAGTTCCCTTATCTCAATCTTCTTGAAGTTTAAGGTCACCTGGGATTGCTCTATCAGTTGGTTAGCCCGGTGGCCTTTGAGGTACTTAAAGGATCTATTTTTTGAAATATGTATGGTATGAACAGAGAGCACTCTGTAGAGATACAGAAGGCAGGGAAGCGAACACTTGAAGAACAGTTGCTGTTGAAGGAGAAGCAGCCAACCTACTTCTGTGACTGGAGGAAGAAAAGCCAGAGAGCCAGTGCTGCCAAGACTCCTCAAAGGTTGTTCTGGCAGAAGGCACAGGGAGACCCTATAGCAACACTTTATTTCCCACTTTCAGTTATAATTCAAGGACTGTTAGGTGAACCTTTTTGGGGTCTTTTGTGAACACTTTTACTGAAAGTAGGTTATATTGGCATTTATTCAGCTAGTCTAGGCAACAATGAGTTTCAGAAGTTGCCTAAGGTGGGGGCTTCCCTGGTGGCTCAGTGGTAAAGAATCCGCTTATAATGCAGGAGCTGCAGGAGACGCAGGTTAGATCCCTGGGGCAGGAAGATCCCCTAGAGAAGGAAATGGCAACCCACTATAATATTCTTGCCTGAAGAATTGCGTGGACAGAGAAGCCTGGCTGGCTACAGTCCATGGAGTCAAATCCAAAAATAAAAAAGAAGTTCCTTAATGTAAAATGTGAAAACCAGAAGATTGTAATTGGAACTAACTTGTGATCTTGCTTAATTATTTCTTTCTCTTCTCTTTTGAATCCTCTCTGCTCTTTTTACCCTAGTCAGAAGCCAAACAAAAATATTTCTGTGACTAAGAGAGGAAAAATCTACTGAATATAACTTTTGAACAGGCATTTTAGTGGAAGTTCTTCTTTTGCATGTTTCTAAGAATTATATCTATATATAGAGAGAGATATATACATGTATATGTGTGTGCATGCTCATTGCTAAATTGAATCCGACTCTTTGCGATCCCATGGACTGTAGCCCGCCAGGCTCCTCTGTCCATGGGGGTTCTCCAGGCAAGAAGAATGGAGCAGGTTGCTATTTCCTTCTCCAGGGCGTCTTCCTGACCCAGGGATCAAACTTGTCTCCTGCATCTCCTGTACTGGCAGGTGGATTCTTTACCACTGAGCCACCAGGGAAGCCCCATACATGTGTATTATATATATATCTGTATCCATATATATTTTAATTTGGACACACAGTTCAGCTTGTGGGATCTTAGTTCCCCACCAGGGATTGAACCCATTTTCTTGGCAGTGAAAGTGTGGAGTCCTAACCACTGATTGCCAGGGAATTCCCTTAAGTATAATTTTGTTTAAATTATCCTTTTACTAATTTTTATTTGATGTGCTAGACTGGGACAAAACTGTGATAGTTTTCCATTATGTACAATAGCTTTTGGAGTTACGTGTGTTTACTTATATATACCATTTTTGTTAGTAAATCTTAAGAAGCTGTTTCAGTACATTGGCATATTTTAGGCTCAGGTTTGTTTTTATCATCTTAGTGTTTAGAAAACAGTTTCCTAGGCAGATTGAGACATGCACCTGATACAGGTTCTTTTATTTGAGCTCTTTGAGTTATTGCTCACTTAGGTAGTGTAGCTTCTGATTTTACAAAATTTTCTTGGGTTCTAACTCTTCATGGAAAAATTAAAAGAATCTGTTTACTGTAGTTGTTGTCTCCCTTTGTGTAAATATGCTTATAAGCTTGAGTTTGTGGGCTGTGAATAACCTTCACACGGAGTTACCAAGGGTTATTTTTCTACCAGTTCAAAATTTCTGGTTCACTTATCTTTTTCCTCTTAATTCAGAAGAGATGTCCTCTTCTTTCCTGCCTACAGGAAATGAATTCTTTCTCTCTTATCCAGTCTTTGTTTATCAGTGACCTCAACTCTTGTTTGGATTGTGCAAAGTAATAGTTGTAGTATTAATAATTATATCCTGCCTTAATTAGGTACTTACTGTGTGCCTTGGACATAATGTAGTAGCACTAACTTAATTTTTATTACCATGTACCAGTTCTGTATCCTTTATGTATTAACTCATTTTTTAAAAAAATTTTTATGGTGGTAAAATACACATAATGTAAAATTTACCACTTTAACTATTATTTAGTATATAGTTCAGTGGTGTTAAATACATTCATAATGTTTGCACACATCATTGCCACTCATGTCCAGAACTCTTTTCATCTTGTAGAACTAAAAGTCTATACCCATTAAGTGACAATTTTCCATTCCCCTGGTAGCCACCCATTTTACTTTTGATCTTTCTGATTTTTTTTTTTTTTTTTTTTTACTAATCTAGGCACCTCAAAGAAGTAGAATCATGCAATAGTTATCTTTTTGTGACTGGCTTATTTCACTTAGCATAATGTCCTCAAGGTTCATTTGTATTATAGCATATTTCAGAAATGTTCTCCTTTTCTTGGGCAGAATAACATTCCATTTAATATATATACCACATTTTGTTTATCCTTTTACCTGTCAGTGGACACTTGCGTTGCTTCTACACTGTTGCTGGTTTGGATAATGCTACTTTGAGCATGGGGGTACTAACTCATTTAATTCTTGCAGTCACATTAGGAGGTAGAAATTTTTGATGAGGAAACTGCATTTTAAAGTAATCAAGTGATTTGTACAAAATCACATAGCTAGAAAGAGCCTGTCTGGAATGTCTTAACCTCCACAGTGGCCTCCCACATATCTTTCTATGTAGGGGCCTTCTGTTCTGCCTATGGCTATCTTCACTCCTATTTGCTATATATTTATATATATATTTGCTATATATATAATAATTAACGGCTTGTAATAAAATACTTTTAATACTACTAGTGTTCACTAGTGAATAACACATTGTATATTATTTTATGTTTTTTTAATATTTGTTACATTTTAGCTTAAAGGAGCTCAATTAAAAGTAAAGTTGAAACTCCTTAAAGTGAATTTTAAGGCTCCTGCTTGCTCCTGCTGTATGCTTTCTTTTCTACCAGAGGTGGTACATACTAGATTTACAAGTTTTAGAAAACTTGGAGGGATAGAATGAGTTGAATAGGACCTGTTATTTAGAGTATGAGAGACTCCATGAAAGGGAGTTTTGAGTAAGAGTTTCAGGATAATGTATTTTAGGACGGGATGCAGTTTTATAGACACAAAAGCTTGGCAGTAGGCATGTATGTATTTCTGAGCAGTGGAGGATGGCAAAATGAGAAAGGGTAGGGCAGTTACAGTTCTGAAGTTAAAGCATATACCTTTGGGTTGAACTGTTACAATCATTTTATAATATTTGATGGGATTTTTGGTTCTAGATGCCTCCCTGTTTTTTAGCAGTCTAGATGGCAAACACTGATTGAGAGTCTGGTGTTACAGGCTATGAAACTGGAATTTTCTTTCCAAAGCCTATAATAATAGCATTGGTACCACTCTTAATGAAAACAAAATAAGAAAATTAAAATTTTAAACTTTTGGGTGGTTTGGAACAAAAACTTTACTCTAAATCTTATTAAAAACTTGATTATTTGTATTATGTGTCATTAATTCTGTGAAGTGGGAGGGAGGAATCCAGAGACTGATACTGGGCCCCATGCCTGCCAGAGTCTTTTGCAGTGTTGATTTTTAAGCTTTGCGCGAGACTAAGTCTTGCTGGTTGAAGGAGGTTTCTTGAAATAGAAACATCTACGCTTTAAAAATTATTACTGTCTATTAATAGAAATAGGCATACATGGTATTTTGGTGAGAAGGCTTGGATGATTTGTGATTATTTTTTTCATGGTAGGTACCCCTAGGTTTTCAAGAATTATTTGTGATGAATTATGTAAGTTGAGATAAAATTTTTTGACTGATAATTTTTCCATAGACAAAGTTTACCAAGTACCAAGCTTAAACAAAACTTAGATGAACATAACATAGTGGAAAACTTGCTGTAGAAACAACATATAAAATAAAGATGACTATTCATATGTAGAAGACATTTAAATGTTGGCAAACTGTTCAAATGTTCAGTCATATGCTTTTGGCCTGCCATTTAATTTACAATTAACATGTTAAGATCAGAGTTTGACAATTAAATTGGAGAGGAAGTAAATGGGCTTTGCAATTTAAAATTAAATAATACAAGATGTCTGTTTAATTACTGTTGTGTGTATATAAGTGATCACGTAATAGAATGAAGCTGTGGGCTTAAAGTGAATTTAAGACTATAGAACTTTAATCACATCTGTTTCATGAATTTAAATTGATGTGATATGAAGATTAAAAAGAAGCTAATCCTTTTGAAGAAGTCTGTTGTGCTTTTAGAATCAATACATCAAGATAAAAATACCTGTTGGGTTGGAATCTTCTATAATGTTGAATGAAAATTTGGATAGTTTCCTTTTTAAATAATATTTATTTATTTTTATTTTTGGTTGCACTAGGTCTTTGTTGCACATGGGCTTTCTCTAGTAGTGGTACATGGGCTTCTCATTGTGGTGGCTCCCGTTGTTGCACAGGCTCTAAGCGCATGGGCTCAGTAGTTGTGGTACATGAGCTTAGCTGCTCTGCAGCATGTGGAATCTTTCCAGGTCAGGGATTGAACCGCTGTCCCCTGCATTGGCAGGCAGATTCTTAATCCAGTGAGTCACCAGGGAAGTCTGAGAATTTTAATAGTTTTTTATGAACTGAGTCTTCCCAGTTGTGAGGAATATGTTAGGACTGTGCCTTCATTTCAATGATTGTTAACAGCAGAAATAAAACATTTAAAAAAGGTTAAGTGGTAGTGTTACTGTTTGTGTGTATGTTCTCTTTGACTTGTTAATGTGAAAATAAGAATGACCTTAATTGAGTTCTTTGAATTTCTGGATAGGTGAGATTAGGTAAAGCTATACTTTTCCTTCAGATACTTTTTGTTTTCAGAGGTTGAAATGTTTGTGTCAGATAAGCAGATTATAGCCATTTTGTTTGGAAGCAAAGCTCATGTGTAGGATTACATTGTTTTATCATCAGATAGTGGTCTTTTTGTGGAAGCAGTACAAACAGTGATGTTTTAAGTTATCTGAAACCTTTTTCTGAGATTCCTTAATTTAAGTTGGTAGACTTTAGGTTGTGTTTCCACAGAATTCTAGTCTGAATGGTGGTTAGGTTCTGAGCCTAGCCTATAAGCTTGCTTATAAGGTAGGTAAGTTACTTACTGTGTGAAAAGTGACAATATGTACTGTTCCAACACAGGTAACCAAACAAACTATATTGCAACAAATACAAGACATTTATAAAAACTCTGTTTTGACTTGTTTAAAAACTCTCCTGAGAAAATGTATTTCATTTTTGTAAGATGAGATAGATTGAGAGTATGATAGAGATTGTGAAAGGGACTCTGTGACACTGATTTTTTATTTGGTCTAGGTGAAAAGTCATGACTGTAACTTCTTGTTTTTCATTTTTAAAAACTGTGGTAAAATATGCATAACATACATTTCCCTTTTCTTTAAGAGTTGAAAGAAATGGGGGAAAATGGCGTAAAGAGGACATGGATATACTTTGCAAAAAAGATTACCAAAGATCAAATTTACTGAGTGGTGAGCTAGTGAGAGAAAAAGGCAAAGCATTCATAAGCCCATATGAAGAAGGAAGAAAGCTGAAGTTTAGCAGTTCAGCTTTTCTTGTATCATTTCTGACATAAGGTCTGACAGGTGTTGGTGGGTCTGCGGGAGTATGACCAACTGCTCTTATGTCAGGAAGGTTTATAATTGTATATGGGGAAGTGGCTCTAAACTGAATTTTCTTTATAAGAAATTTTAATATAGCTGAATTTATTTCTCTGCGATCTTGAGAATTAGGTTTCAGGGACTGTATACCAATTCTTTTGGAAATAGAAATGAGAGGCAGTGTAGCTGGTATAGAAACAGTAGAGGTTTGGCAATGAATTCTTATGGGAGAAAAGATACAAGGGAAGGTAAACTTTGGGCTTAATGTACAGTTATCAAGGACAGGAAATAGATGGCATGTCTTTTGGCATGTGGTTATTGTGTAAAGAGCTAGTGTCATGTAACCGTTGGTATTAAGGATAGGTTGGGGAACATACTGCAGTGGGGCTCTGTCATGTGCACATTTAACTTAACATGAATTCAACTGTATATAATAGGCAAAATGTAAAAAAAAGCAACCCAAAACCCAGCATATCCATTAGCATTAGATCGACTATAAGCAGTAGAAATCAACTTTGGCTCATGTAAGCAAAGGGATATGTTGGAAGGCTGACCTCTGAGGAGAACTAGTCTCAGAAAATTGGTAAGAATCAAGGGAGGCTAGGCAGTAAGGCAGAGAAGGCAATGGCAACCCACTCCAGTACTCTTGCCTGGAAAATCCCATGGACGGAGGAGCCTGGTAGGTTGCAGTCCATGGGGTCGCTAAGAGTCAGACACAACTGAGCGACTTCACTTTCACTTTCACTTTCATGCATTGGAGAAGGCAATGGCAACCCACTCCAGTGTTCTTGCCTGGAGAATCCCAGGGACGGCGGAGCCTGGTGGGCTGCCGTCTATGGGGCCTCACAGAGTCAGACACGACTGAAGCGACTTAGCAGCAGCAGCAGCATCAGGCAGTAAGGACCAGAGCCAGGGTCAGGCACAGGAACACTTGGAAGAGGAAGCCACCGTTGTCACTTGCTAATGATGCCTCTGCCGTCACTCTGAATCACTTTTAAACTATTCCTGTGCCTCACTGTCACTCAAGTTAAAACTTTTGAGAAGGGAGCGTTTGGTTGTCTGACTTAGATCCTGCCTCCAACCTGTTAGACACAGGGATAGAGAAAATCAGGGCAGTTTGGTTTCCAGGGTAAAAATGAAAAGCTCCAAGTCCATATGCCATCACTTCCACCCAACTAAACTGAACAGCGACTCCTCCTCCAGTGCTCCATGGATCAGTAAATCAAGTGCACCCATTCCTCCTGCCAGAAGCCTGGAAGTCCTCCTCGACTTCTGCCCCTCAGCCCCACTGCCTGTCAGGAGCATAGTATCCTGTCAGTCTGCCTCTTTCATGTCTTGAATTTATCCACTTATACCTCTAAGTTATCATTGCCACTGCATTCCCACTTGGGGTAATGTAAAAACCTCATAATTTCTCTGGTCTACAGATTGGTTCCTACCTTAGAAGAGTACACATAATGGGGGTGAACTTTGAAAAATGCAGATCAGATTGTGCTATTACTTAGCTAAAAGCATTTCAGTGGTCTGCTGTTTCTTTACCTGCTGTTTCTGAGCTCCCAGCCCACCCTTTTAAACTGTGCAAATTGTGTTTCTCAGACTTGCTTGTCAGCTCTCGTCTTGTTGAGTTTTACCATGGGGAGCACTAGCAGGAATTTGGAAGGTGAGAGAAGGGACTTCCCTAGTGTTAGTTTCTTTATCCCTTCAGCAGGTGGCAGCAACTTTCACTTCGCCCCCAGCTTTTAGCAATCTCAGCATCTATGGTACTGGTCCCTCTCAGAGGTACCTGCTGCTGTAGGTGCATTCTAGGCAGAGGAGTGCCACCTGCATTTCCTCACCCCCGACGCTGTTTCTTCTCAGCAGTTTAAGCATCCTCCTTCTGTACTCCTCTGTAGAGACTAAAACTGGAGATGCTGGGCTCCTCTCCTTAAAGGTCCAGGTCTTAGACATTTGGTGCCACTTCCTTAGAGGTTTGAGCCCTGAGCTCCATTGATGTCCCCACCTCTTCCATGTTTCACAGTGCCCATCCTCCAAACTCCTGGCCTCTGCTAACATGCCTCTTCCGTTTTGTTTCCACAGACCTCTGGGTAGAGTACCTCCTGCAGTTACTCATTTCTTGATTACCTTCATTTTCCCTTCTTACCTGTTCATCTTCCCAATATCTATGTAACCAGTTTCCTGAATTACATCTCTTGGGTCTGAATTACCCTTTATGGTTTCTGTTTGTCTCAAAAGAGGGATTTTCCACTTTCTAGAATAAAGCTAAAAATAGTTTTCATTAATCACCGAGTCCTTGACTACTTCTCTAGTCTCAGGTTATCTTTCTTTCTCACTATGCTTCCGTATTCTGAATTTTTTGTTGTTGTTGCCAGAGCATAAACCTTCTGTTTTTGTCTCAAGGATATTGCACCTGGCAGACTGTGTACCAAGCACTGGTTCTCACAACACACCCCTATCCCCTTCCCTTTTCCCTTCACCCCCCACAATGTGTGTTTAGTTTACTCTTGCACAATGCAGGTCAGAGGCAGGATACTACAGAGGTTGTTGACATAGGCTCTTGTCTAGGTTTTAATAACAACTTTGGTGTTTTGCCAGCTTTATGGCTTTGAGCAGGTTACTGAGTGTGATTTCAGTTTCCTCATCAGGAATACAGGCAGAATAATTTTCTCTACATGGTCAGATTGTTTTAAGACTTAATTGAGTTAACATAAAGTACTTTGACTTTCCTTTGTGCATAGTCATTGCTCACTAAGTGATTATAACCTGCTGTTGTTATCAGCTACATGAGAATCCTTCTGGGATCCCTTTCCTGACATTGGCACTCTGGCGGGTTGTACCTTTTGTGTGCTCCTATAGCATCTTGTGCTTCACTTTGGGACTTCCCTGGTGGCTCACTGGTGAAGAATCTGCCTGCTAACGCAGGAGATGAGGGTTCAATCCCTGGGTCTGGTGGAATATCCCTTGGGGAAGGAAACGGCACCCACTCCAGTATTGTTGCCTGGAAAATCTTATGGATGGAGGACCCTGGTGGGCTGCAGTTCATGGAGTTGCAGAAGAGTCAGACACGACTCAGCAACTGAACAACAACAACTTCACCTTATGAGTACTTATTATGCTTGGGATTATTTGTTTAATGTCTTGTTTTCTTGCTAAGGGTATAAAACCATATGAGGTTAGATGAAGAACTTGTGCTGTTTATTGTTATACTTCTAGCATCTGTGCCTGATACCTGGTTGACTCATGAGTAAGTATTTTGAAAAATTAATTGGTTAATCCTTTAAAAAGAAAAAACTATAGTTAGTTTGATGGGAATTGGTAAAAGTGGATAGAGATGGTGAAATGAGTCAACTTTTCTCATTACCCACTGGGAGTGCTTATAATAGGAGAAGAGAAATACCTGCTAATTTTGAAGCTGCTGTGGTATGACTGGGCTTCCCTGATAGCTCAGTTGGTAAAGAATCCGCCTGCAGTGCAGGAGACCCCTGTTCGATTCCTGGGTTGGGACGATCCCCTGGAGAAGGGAAAAGGCTACCCACTCCAGTATTCTGGCCTAGAGAATTCCATGGACTGAATATGAATAGTCCATGGGGTTGCAAAGAGTCGGACCGAGGTTTTTAACATCCCATCTTATTTTATTGCCAAAGGAAAAATGTTTAGACTGTGATCAGACCGTATTTCTATTTTTTGTTTTTTTCTGTAGCTTTAATTTTCACCCCCACCCTGGCTTGAAAAAGCAATATGTGCTTATTTTTTTAATTTCTTAAAAGTACAAAAAAGTATAATGAGGAAAGCAAATATCAATAATTCTACGTAGAGATGACAGTTCTTACCATTTTGGTATAGGCTTTCCTGTCTGTTTTACTATTCAGAGTTTTATCTCCCTACCCCTCATACTCATACATTCGAATTTTTAACTTGCTCTTTCTTCATTTAATATATTGTGAATCGCTTTCTGTATCAATGGATATTGGTGATAAATTTAAATTATAAGATACTTAAAGACAATTTTACCCTGAGTCTACTATTAGAAGTGTGAATTAAAATTCTTAAGATGCTATTAGTTATCATTTTTTTTTTGTCAGTTATCCTTTTCTTTAATTATGTACTTCCTGAATTGTATTAATATGCAGTTGGTGGTTTTACTTGAATAGCTGCCTCACATCTCAGTGACTGTCTCAAACGGTATTTACCATAAAACAGTTTATGCGAGGCTTCCCTGGGGGTCCAGTGGTTAGGACTGTGCGCTTCCACATCAAGGGTCATGGGTTCAATCCTTGGTCATGCAACTAAGATCATGCAAGCCTTGCGGCATGGCCTGAATGAGTGAATGAATGCAGTTGGCTTTGCTGTTATTTATATGGCTTTGGTATATATACTTTAATATAAAAAATGAATCAGTGCTTTCTAGTTCAGTGAAACTTCTTACTGATTTTTGTCTTTTAATGAGAATGGATATTATACAAATAATTTAGTAATCCTGTATATTAGATTTGCAATTGAAGTTATGTCATAATTAATAAGAAATCATATTGCATTAGTGACCCATTTCCACTGAAGGTAGAACCATCATTATATACTAAGCCAGCATCTGTTGGTACATGGGATGGTTTCCTTTTTTTAAAGAACCTATTCATTCAGAGACTTTGGAGTGATATGAAAATATTTCCACATTCCTTATTTCTTCCCTAACATGAAATAACTTCTTACTTTTTGTGGGTGTCACATAACAAAAGAGTGTGTGATTTGAAATGACTGGAATTCAAACTTTTGTTCTAAAGCCTGAAAATTTATATGTGCAGAAGACTCCCTGAATACCAACTGCTAAATAATTTCTACGATATATCTGTAGATGCATGCTTAGTTTCCCATGAGCAATCTTTTATAGTGAATTCCATCTTCTAAAGCCCTTTCTTCCTTGGTCTTTTAAATCTGTTTATGCATAAGTATACAGAGATAGTATTTTGAAGTAAAAAGCAAAGTCTGATAGTAAGATGTATATACGTATATATTTATGTGTGTGTATACTTACCTCAAATGTGTTAAAAATGAATAGAGAATAATTATGACAGAAAAAGCAAATGTACCAGCACCCTAGGATTTAATACTTATTCTATTTGAACACTATATTTAATTCTGAGCTTCTGGGTAACCACCAAAGAGGAAGATATAATTTCTGTTGTCATCATATGATCAGAAGCGGTAAACTATTTCTTTTTTCTGAATTCTGAAATTCATTAGCGTAAGCCAACTTTTCTCAGATTGTAAATATGGAATACTAGTTCTGCAGATATTAACAGATATCTGGAATAAGTTTAGGAAATAATGGGCTAAGTTAAATTAATAGACTTTTCTTTGTCTTTTTTTTAAACTGGAGAAAAAGTTTAATAACTTGGAAAACTGAGTAATTCCTTGTATGTTTTCTTACAACCTTAAATGTTCCTGATTATTTTGCCATGGAAATACTAAAAGTTAATAATAAACTTTGCAAAGTGCTGGCCTAGGTCTTTAAACAACATGATAGATTGTGCCTTCAGTACCATTTTTGCAGGTATCAGAAGGCTTTTTACTTGACCTGTTCTTATGTTGATTTAAATTCTCTTTGAAACACCACCCAAGGTTGACTTCTTCAAGAAGACTAGATTCTACCAGGAGTTGCAGCTTTTGGGAAGCACGTGCAGGAGGGCTTTGGGAGCTGAGTATTGCTGTTGTTGGCCAGTCTGCTGGCTCGGCAGTTGGTCTGAGCCTCTCAGGTGCACTGTCAGTCTAGATGGAGGCTGATTTTCTTTTTCCAAGTGCAGCCTGAGTCTTCACAATCCTCATCTCCTAGGGCTGCCACTCTTTTAATATGTAGCAAGGGCAGGAGTCCTCTACCTCCTCCCCAGGGGCCTGCTGGGACTAATTATTTTGAAAACACTAGTAACAGCATGCTTCCAGTCCAGTCCCCAAATGTCTTCCCCTTTGGTCTGTCTTTCTGCTCTTCAGTCTGTTGTCATGCACTTCTGTTCCCTTATTCAGCCCTCCCTTTCCCTTCTCCTTGAACACGTCTCTGTTTTCTTAGAACACTTGTTTATGGGAAACAAATTGTCTTCTGGTATAATAGCCTCCATGTGTGTTTGCTTCCACATCTTCAATTGAACATTTCTTTTATCCCCTGGCCTTAACTTGATTCACCTCCCATCTTTCAGTTGCTGCTGCTTTTTTTCTCATCTGCCTCATGAGTAGGAGATTAGACAGACTGATCCACGTTCTCTTCCGTTCTCAGTGGTACATCCGGACTATTATTCTTCCACTGTGTCATTTAACAACAAACTAAACAACACAGTGATTCTTCTGTTCCTTTGAAGCTCATGCCTTTCAACTTTCTAATTTATTGCTGTCAAATTTTTCTCATTCTTTGAAGAGTTTGGTGCTTGGATATGGTCTCCATTTTCACCCCAAATCTTGCTGCTATCTGTTTGGTAGTATAGCCTGTCAGTCTGTAATTTCCTAAACTGTGAGTTCATCTGGATTTCATTTTTTTATATGGTGTGCAAAAGTCCTCCATTCTTGATGATCCACTAGTTGGGAGTCAGTGGCAGTAACTTACATCAATACAGCAATAAATGTGTCGATAGTAACTTGATCATTGGAAGGATGACTAATGACCAAAGTCATTTTAATGTATATGAAGTGAAGTGAAATGAAAGACGCTCAGTCGTGTCGGACACTTTGCAACCCCATGGACTGTAGCTTGCCAGGCTCCTCTGTCCATGGAATTTTCTAGGCAAGAATACTGGAGTGGGTAGACATTCGAGTCTCCAGGGGATCTTCCCAAGCCAGGTCTCCCACATTGCAGGTGGATTCTTTACTGTCTGAGCCACCGGGGAATATAAATTCCCCCATATATTGATTGACTAATGAAATGAAATGATTGACTAATGAACATTTTTATGAACTTGTGTTAAAAAATATTTTAATTCGATAGTAATGAATGATAGTTGTCCCTGAAATGGTGGGATCTGGTTTTATCATCATATTAATTCAGAGAAAGGAGTTAGCTGTTCTGCTTATTGTTGTATGGTAGAAGGGACCCTGGATACGTTGAAGTCTGGGCCTTTGATGATCACTTACTTTCTGTTTTCCTACTGCAAAGTGGAGACAGCAGCACCTAATCCGTATAGCTGTTGAGCCAGTAAAATGCAATAATTACATATATGTGTATTTGTGTGTTTTATGAACTTTGATGTCTGAAGTTTAATAAAAATTAGAGAATGCGTCTCTCCTAAGGTGGGTTATAAGATTGCTTTTGAATGTCACATTGTTTTCATAAAAAGTTTTGATTTCTGTATACCCTGTGTTTTTTATAGGAAGCAAAAACTTAAAAAAAACCCAAATTTATTATTTATGGTACTTTAATTTGAATGATGGTGGAGGGGGCACTCTGGTGAACATTATTCCAGGTAGCTATTGCAAGTCTAAGGAAAAACAGTTTAACTGTTATTTCTTATGACCCTATTCTTAAATTATACTGTTAATATTCCTTTCTTAATGTTTCGTTTACAGGTATATGATGTTGATTGATGGCACAAATGAAGTTTTTATGATTGATAGAGATAATTCAGTGTTTCATGTTTCAAATCTGGAATTTCCATTTCGTAAAGATCTCCGTATGCATTTATCAAATACTCTCTTAGATGGGGTAAGTCATATTTTTTTAAAAAATCAAACATTGCTGTTTTTATTTCTTGTGGAAGTAAATGTATATTTTTAATAATTAAACAGGAAATTTAGAATCAGATCCAGTTTTTTAAAAACTTCTTTTTATTGATGTATAGTTGACAGTTAAAAAATTGAATCTGGTTTTTACTAAGATGTTAAATTTCATTTATTTTATTTCCTACACTTACTGTCACTTGATTGTTGTCTTAGATACAGAGTAAGCAAGCAAAATTAAATCTTAATTTTTTTGTTCTTTGTGATTGAAAAAGATTCATTTTATTTTATGGTTTTACTTGTTGATCGAATTTTAATTGTGTGATATGACATATCACGCTTCCCTGGTGGCTCAGTAGTAAAGAATCCATATGCAATGCAAGAGGCACAGTAGACGTGGGTTAGATCCCTGGGTTCGGAAGAGCCACTGGAGGAGGAACTGGCAACCCACTCCATTATTCTAGCTTAGAAAATTCCATGGACAGAGTACCCTGGAAGGCTGTAGTCCATCGAGTCACAAATAGTTGGATGTGACTGAGCATGAGCACAATGACATATCACATTTTCCCTTGGCTGTTTAGCTATATGGACTGATAGTTCTTATTGAAAGAGGATTGTGCCTTTGAAAGCAGCCACTGTACTTTTACATTTGAATTTTGGAAACTGTTAAGAATTTTCCCATTCAGAAAATATATATTTAATAATCATAAAATTACTTGGTTAAAAATATTTTATCTTTCTCCTAGGAGTAGCTTTCTTTTCCCCGATTCTAAAAGTATTAATTCATTGTAAATAAAAATTGAAATAATACAGAACAATACAAAAAAGTTGGTAAAAATCATCTGAATACCCACTACTGGAGTAATTTCTGTTATCATTTTGATAAACATTATTCCAGAGTTTCTTTCCTCTGTGCCAAAACGTTCAGTCTTACACCTGCTTTTGAAGGATTCATGTTCGTATTAGTAATAGTAACTCAAAACAGAGATTCTTAAACAGTATATGTATCAGGATCTCTGGGGGAAGTTGGGAATCCTTCCAGTCCCAGTAAGATTCTGAATACAGGTACCTCTGCCCTGGTTGAAAACGAGTGCTTTGGTCAAATATGTACCCACATGGATAGTTATTACATAATTTTGCATGAAAAGATCTGAATGTGTTTTGTAACTTGTCTTTTGTTTACTTAGCAATATGTTTTGGACCCTTTTCATATAAAAGTCTGAGTAATAGGCCACTGTATATGTAAACACTGTAATTTGGGGTTTTCACACTATCTTGATTATGAAAATGATGGGGGATAATAGTGAAAAAAATATGATAGCCTGTCCTAGACCTAGTGAATTAGACTCTCCCTGGGGTCAAGGTAGTTTTTTTTTTTTTTTTTAATTTATTTTTTAATTGGTGGGAAATTACTTTACAATGCTGTGTTGTATGTAAATTATGCATTTGTCAGCTTCCTCTTCAACTTTTATTTTAACAAGGGTCCAAGTGACTCTAATCAGGCCAGTTTGCAAACAATTCTATAATTAATTCAGCCAGTCTTTTTTTGGTGGACATTTAGATTTTTTGGTAGCTTTTTGTATTAAAACACACACTAGAATGCATATCCTTATACCTTTTTCTTTTCACAATTGTTCAGTTTTATAATTAAGATTCTTAGAAATGAAACTGTAATATGCATTTAAAAATCTTTTGATTACAAGTAATTGAAGTCCATCTTAAAGTAACTGAGGAAACAAGAACT
Organism: Giraffa tippelskirchi; assembly: GCF_054371585.1. Classification (NCBI taxonomy): domain Eukaryota; kingdom Metazoa; phylum Chordata; class Mammalia; order Artiodactyla; family Giraffidae; genus Giraffa; species Giraffa tippelskirchi. Next base: position 126,518,260 of record NC_137283.1, read on the forward strand.
AAATTGGCACAAATAATTAGATTTCAGCTTGATTTGCTTCAGACTGGATCTGGGGACTCAAGTGATATTGGCTAGGCACTGTCTTTCTCTGTTTGCTTTACTTGTCCGTTCTCACTGCATGAAGGTTCTTTCCATGTGGGAGGCAAGTTGCATTGCAATCCAAGCAGAGAGGGAACTTTTTCTCCTAGTATCCATGTATCAGTCCCAGGGAAGATTCCAGAGGGCCTGGCCTGAGTTACGTGTAAATCCAAGGAAGAGTAATGGTGGAGGCCAGGAGCTCATTGGTGGCGGTACCCCTTGGAGTACAAGAGGAGCAGTCCTTCCAGGGAAGGGGCAGTAACAGGCTGTACTGTACTGTGGTGACTATGCTGGATTCGAGAGCATTGCCCATTTTAAACATTGACATGTATGATTACTGCTCTTCTTTCCAGAAAGTTTGAACACATGTACAGTTCTACCAACCATATGTAAAGGATCTGTATACTGGATTTTGAAAATTTAAAATCTTCTAAGTTTAAATGACTCTTTCATTTTAGGGGATAATATAGCACAGTGGTTAAGAGCCCTGACTTTAACTGATGGTACCTGATTGGCTCCATAAGTTATGACATGAGGGCCCTACTATCGTTTACTTGGTTTCCTCATCTGTAATGAAGTTAGGCTAAGTTCTTGGTGCTGCTGTGAAGATTAAGTTGGATGGGTTATAAAGTGCTGATAATAGTGTCTGGCACATAGTGATATTTACCTCTTAATTTATGTGAATTGTTAAGGAGGTTTAACATTTTCTACTTATTACTGTATTTAGTATGATACAAAGTTAGGGTGTTTCTTTTGTGAGTTGCCCATTCAGATCTTTTATACATTTTCCTATTGGATATTCATCTTTTTCTTACTGGTTTACTAGGTGTTTTGTTTATTGGGATATTGCTTTATGACCCATATTTTGAAAAAATGTGTTTTTTAATGTTTTATAATGTTTTCTGTGGCACAAATATAAATTGATGTAGGTAAATTATGAACACCTTGTTTTTTTTTTAAATTTTTTGTTGGAATATAGTTGATTTTAAAGTGCTGTGTCCATTTTAGGTGTCCAGCAAAGTGAATCAGTTATACACACACACACACACACACCCCTACTGTTTTTTTAGATTCTTTTCCCATGTAGATCATTAGAGAGTATTGAGTTCCCTGTGCTATACAGTAGGTTCTTATTAGTTATCTTTTTAATATAGAGTAAACACTTTGGTTTTTAATATTTGGCTTTTGTGCCATTTTAAGAGATATTTTTACTTCAGAATTACTATAATACTCACCTGTCTTTGGACTTCCTGGTGGCTCAGACGTTAAAGCATTTGCCTATAATGTGGGAGACCCCGGGTTCAATCCCTGGGTTGGGAAGATCTCCTGGAGTAGGAAATGGCAACCCACTCCAGTATTCTTGCCTGGAAAATCCCATGGACGGAGGAGCCTGGTAGGCTACAGTCCATGGGGTCACAAAGAGTCGGACACGACGGAGCGACTTCACTCTCTTACTCTCTCTCACCTGTGTGTCCTTCTAATACTTTTATGATTTCATTTGTATATTTAAATACTTGATCTATCCACGTTATATTTTGGTAAAAGGAGTAAGCTAGGGATACAGTTTTATGTTTTTCCCAACATCTAAGCTATTGCCCCAGCATCAGTCAGCTAATCTTATCTTTCCTTTTAAATTACATATGTCATTTTTAAATTATGTATAGGATTTCTGTATATCTTTGTTTCTTGATTCACTTTCCTATTCCGCTAATATTTAGGACTTTCAGTGGTAGTTTTAGGTTGACTTAAATGCTATAACTTTAGCATACAATTTAATGTCTGATAGTGCAAGAATACCAAATATTCTGGCTCTTCTGAAGCTTACCACTTAGATTTTATTCTTTTTTTGGGTGAACAAGGCTATTTGAAAAGGTAGGCTGAACTAGTATGTTACACTCTGTACAGCAAGTCGCAGAGTGATCTCTGGTAGGCTTGGTTCTGCACTATTTATATTTCTCATTGCTCTGTTTGGTTGTGTGGTTTATCTGTCTGCCACACCTTCACTATTTTTCTTTGGAGGGAAAAGGAACTCTACATCTTTCTTATGACTTCCCACAACTTTTAAGTCTCTTTTCTACTGAGATACTACTCAGGGTCTTTAATATTTCTTCACTTTTTTCAACATTGAACCTTTTTCGTGAGGTAGATTAAATTATATCTGACTAATAGTCTCTGGAATTTGTATGAGAATGCTTTCTGTCTTAAGATGAAATTTTCTCCTCTAGTTTGGAGTTGTATTAGCAGGTAGATATTGGAAGACTAGGGAGTAGCTTGTGAATGTTTGTTTAAACTCTCAATGATAGAAATACCCTCATGAAAACCACTTGCATAAAATATGTATTTGTTTGTTTAACAGAGGGAGTACCACTTTCTAAGTGACCTGAATGCTTATTGCCCCCATCTCATGTGCTTTTTAAAAAATTTACCAGTTATATATTGGCTTGTGCTGGCCAGAAGATGTATGGCTGTGATTGGAAAGTGAGATGGTTTGAATTAGTCACTTATGAGGTATAGTTTTAAGTGCTTAGAAGGTTAAGGATGTGACCTAGAGAGAGTGAGAGTTTGAGGTTGTGTGGAAAAGAGCAGTGGATATGAGATCAAAGAAAGTTTTTGATGGGGCCTAATGAGTGATGATAGCAGTCCAGGTTGAGAGGATGACTGGGCCAGGTACTAAAGATTAAGAAAAAAGGAAAGAAAGGCATATAGTTGGTTGAGACTGAGTAGCAAACAGAGACTGAACAAAGAGTAACTATAGTCACAATTACCTATACTGCATACTCTGTGAGGCTACTAGTAAATTTTCATTCCTGTGACAATGTGTGTATTGAAATACTTTACATGCATACGTAAACTTTTTAACATATTTGTATGTGCATGTGCACACACACACCCCTTGTGGCTGACAGAGCCACTGCATAAGATTGGAAATATTGTTCACTGCACATCTCCAGGGTGTGCCATTCTTGTCCTGATTGATGTGACAGGCACCCCTGGAGTTGTGCTGTCCATAATCTGCATCACCAACACCACAGCTGTGGTAATTAGTTCATGGGAACAATAAGAACATTTATTTTGATTTTTGTTACTTTCATTTTATCTAAGTTACATTTTTTTTTAGCATTGTGATTCATAAAATAAAAGAAAGAAAAAGATTCTTAAGTTATAGTGTTTGCCAAAGTTTAGTGTAGTTTTTCATTCCTGTCATGTGCCCTGCCAAAGAGTGCAGGCAGTGCTTACAAGGTTGAGGAGAAGGCCTCACCTTGGAGACAATGTACCTTTGGGGAGGGATGGAGAATGATAGGTGATATTCTCGGTAATCTGAAGATGGGTATTTAAAACAAGTTCTAGGGTGGTTTAGAGGAGAAATGAATCATATCTAATTAGTAACTAAAGATGGTTATAAAGGATTTGGCATTAGATTATGGGAGGATTTCTATAGAAAGAGATTTTGGTTGGACATGAGCCAAGGGTATTCCAGGTAGAAATAATGCTTAAAATTTAGATGTTTAACCCTGTGCAGATTTAACTTAGCAATACTGTTTATTTTCACCCCAAACTTGGATAACTGAGAGCAACATAATAGACTCTTATGAGATTTAAAAATAGCAATATGATTCATGAAGTCAGTTTACTTGGATCAGAATTATAGCTACCATATCTGTTTTTCCACTTAGTTAATTAAAACAATCCTCTTTAGTTTTCTGTTTCTTCTACATTTTCATTTGCAAATTGTTTTTGTAAAATTCCAAATCCAAGAATAACTCAAACTACGTAATTGTCTGGCTGTCAGATATGAGTGTTGAGGCTTTTGTTTTGCTCTCTAAATTATGTTCTTTGACCTACAAAATGTGGAAAATTGGAGTTTAGAAATATGGCATTAATTCACTTGAAACAAATCAGTAAAATTCAATCAATTTTATACTGAGAATACAGGAGAATATAACAGTTAATCATTAAAGTTAATAACAAAATTCTTGGGAAAATGACATATCTTTTCATCTGTTAATTTTTTATAAAAGTATATGCATACTTGTTAAAACTTTAGAAAGTCTGTATGTTATAAAATAGAAGAAAACTCAGCTATCGAGATTAAGTTTTAACCTTTTGATGTATTTCCTTTTAGTCATTTTTTTTTTTTTTTTAAATGTATGTACTTTATTTTTGGCTGCACTGGGTCTTTGTTGCTTGTTTGGGCTTCCTCTAGTTGTGGTGCTTGGGCCTCTCATTGTGGTGGCTTCTCTTGTGGCTCTTAAGCTCTAGGGTGCTCGGGCTGAGTAGCTGTGGCCCCACAGCATGTGGGATCTTCCCAGAGCAAGGATTGAACCCAGATCCCCTGCAATTGCAGGTGGTTTCTCAACCACTGGACCACCAGGGAAGTCCCCTTTTAGTCATTTTGTTATGGCTGTATTTATAGAATGTGTATAATCAACACGTATATAGCTCACATTTAATATAGGCTGTATGCCAGAGGTTCTTTCCTTTTCCTTTCATCTTAAGAACTGATTTTTGGATTTCTTTTTCAAATTTAACTTTATTAAGAAAGTTGACACGCAAATTCGTGAAGCGTTCCATATTTTTACTAAGAAGCCTTTTGATGAAAGTGAAAGAGGAGAGTGAAAAAGTTGGCTTAAAGCTCAACATTCAGAAAACTAAGATCATGGCATCTGGTCCCATCACTTCATGGGAAATAGATGGGGAAACAGTGGAAACAGTGTCAGACTTTATTTTTTTGGGCTCCAAAATCACTGCAGATGGTGATTGCAGCCATGAAATTAAAAGACACTTAATCCTTGGAAGGAGGGTTATGGCCAACCTAGATAGCATATTAAAAAGCAGAGACATTACTTTGCCAACAAAGGTCCTTCTAGTCAAGGCTATGGTTTTTCCAATGGTCATGTATGGATGTGAGAGTTGGTCGGTGAAGAAAGCTGAGTGCTGAAGAATTGATGCTTTTGAACTGTGGTGTTGGAGAAGACTCTTGAGAGTCCCTTGAACTGCAAGGAGATCCAACCAGTCCATCCTAAAGGAGATCAGTCCTGGTGTTCATTGGAAAGACTAATGTTGAAGCTGAAACTCCAATACTTTGGCCACCTCATGGGAAGAGTTGACTCATTGGAAAAGACCCTGATGCTGGGAAGGATTGGGGGCAGGAGGAGAAGGGGACGACAGAGGATGAGATGGCTGGATGACATCACCGAATTGATAGACGTGGGTTTGGGTGGACTCAGGGAGTTGGTGATTGACAGAGAGGCCTGGTGATTGACAGAGAGGCCTGGCCTGCTGCGATTCATGGGATCGCAAAGAGTCAGACACTACTGAGTGACTGAACTGAACTGAAGAAAGTTGAAATATAATTCACCATTCTAAAAGTGTATAAGTTAATGGTTTTTTGTATTTGTAAGATTGTGTGACCACTTTGTTGTTGTTGTTTAGTCACTAAGTTGTATATGACTCTTTGTTCTTTGTGACCCCATGCACTGTAGCCTGCCAGGCTCCTCTGTCCATGGTATTCTTCAGACAAGAATACTGGAGGGAGTTGCAATTTCCTTCTTCAGGGAATCTTCCCAACCCAGGGATACAACCTGTGTCTCCTGCTTTGGCAGGTGGCTTCTTCACTGCTGAGCCACTAGGGAAGCCCTGTGCAACCACTGCTGCTAATTCCAGGACATTTTGTCACCTAGATGTACTATGGTAATTAGAAACAAGTGGGCCTTATCTAAAAGCATTTCAAAGAATGGGTTATCTTTGAGATAAGCTTTGAAGGCCCCAAGTTTTCCACAGTTATTTCCTCTTATTAAAACTCTCAGTGGTTCTTCAAAGTACTCAACTTAATATTCCGTATATCTGGGCCATGCCAAGTCTTTAGCATCATCTTTGACTGTGAGCCGTTGAAACCGTAAGTCCCACCTATTACTGAACTTTAGACTGTTTACCCCTTTTTTCATTCTTAGGTTGTTTCATGCAGGAGGGTAAATCTAGGCCCTGTTTCTAAAATTTGATCATAAGAGAAAATCTATTTTCCCTTCTTCACTAGATTTTATTTATTTATTTTAAATTTTTATTTATAAGTGTGATTAAAAAGGATCCAGTTCAGTCATGGTAACTGCACTGTGGTGCAGCAGATCTCCAGACCTTTTTTATCCTGTAAAGGTCAAACTGTCTACCAGTTAAACAGCTTCTCGTTATCCCCAGCCTATGGCAGTCACCATTCTACTTGCTATGAATTTAAATCCTTTAGATACCTTATATAAGTGAAATCATGTGTTATTTGTCTTACTGTTACTGGCTTATTTCACTTAACATAATGTCCTCAAGGTTTATGCATGTTGTAGCATGTGATATATTTCCTTTTCAAGGCAGAATAATATCCCACAATCTGTCCATGCCACATTTATTTATTCATTCATCTGTTGAACATTTGGGTCCCTTCTCTTAGCTGTTGGAATAATGCTGATATATACAATGGGTGTATAAATATCTCTTCAAGATATTGTTTTTAATTCTTTTGGATGTATATCCACAAGTGGGATTGCTGGGTCCTGTTGTAGTTCTAATTTTAATTTTTTGAGAGAACTGCTGTACTTCTTTTGTACTGGTTGCTCCATTTTACAATTCCACTACCAGCGCAGTTCAGCTTTCTTAACTAAGTTTTAGACTTAAATTTTTTTTATGTTTACTCACTTTTCTCTTCCCTAGGGCAATAAGTGACAGCTGTAGGGATGGGGGACATTGTGATGAAGAAGTTATTGGGAGGAATGCAACCTAGGTATTGGGTTTTTGTTAGAATCCCTGGGTTCTATTCTCTTTTAAAAACTGTGGGTGAAAGTTTTCTTCAGCTAGTTGGGAGCCCTAGTTTATTCTAGTAACTCTCAGATTGTTTCTTCAGCATGGAGTCCTGTAGCCTTTATTTCAGGCACAGTGTTCTGCTATTTCAATTATTCTTCAGTCTAAAGAGGAGAAAAAGACAAGAATAACCACTGAGTTTGCTTCTCTATATTTGTGTGTAATAGTGACAGTTATCAAGAATTTGTCATTTACGAAGAGGGCTTTTGGGGGTTTAGTGAGCTTCAGGTTGAATCCTGCTGTGCCTTTTTGTTTTACCAGAATTTTGGTAGTTTCCATGGCTGTCATGTTTTTAAAGTTTACTGGTTTGGTTATTCCTTTTTACTTGTTTTGTTTGCTGATAACAAACTTTCTTTTTTGTTATTTTTAATGTTTGAAGAATATACATATTTACTCATTTCATCAGGTAATTTGAGAGGGAAGTTCTATGATGTCTGTTCTCTAAATCTGTAAGTCTGCTTAACTTCCATCCACCCATTTTTTTTTTTTTTTGTAAACAGACTGTTGTCACTTTATTATGTGGAATGATGGATTCTAGAAAGTAAAGTTACATACAATTAAATGTACAGTTAATACACAAGTATAGATTTTAAATATAAGCGTATAGTTTAACAGTTTAAAACAAAAATAATCAAAGATCAATTGAAAAATGAAAAAAATAATCAAAGGTCTTTTCCTAAATTATCTATGCATACCAACCATTTTTACATAATGTTATTTTTCATTTTAAGTCAGCTTCTAATATTTGAACTTTAATATAGTTAAGTTTTCTTCATAAATAGCTCCACATAATTGATTAAAGAAAATCTGTTAACAAGTATTTAAATAAAAAAGGACATTTTGGGATATGCTTTTTTTTTTTTTTTTAATAAATTTATTTATTTTAGTTGGGGGCTAATTACTTTACAATATTGTAATAGTTTTTGCCATACATTGACATGAATCAGCCATGGGTTTACATGTGTTCCCCTTCCTGGACCCCCCACCCACCTCCCTCCCCATCCCATCCCTCTGGGTCATCCCATTGCCCCGGCCCTGAGCCCTTGTCTCATGCATCGAACAAGGAATGGTGTTCTGTTTCACATATGATAATATACATGTTTCAATGCTATTCTCCCAGAACGTCCCACCCTCACCTTCTCCCTCAGAGTCCATAAAATTGTTCTATGCATCTGTGTCTCTTATTCTGTCTCGCATATACGGTTATCATTACCATCTTTCAAATTCCATATATATGCATTAGTATACTGTATTGTTGTTTTTCTTTCTGGCTTACTTCACTCTGTATAATGGGCTCCAGTTTCATCCATCTCAGTAGAACTGATTCAAATGTATTTTTTTAATGGCTGAGTAATATTCCATTGTGTATATGTACCACAGCTTCCTTATCCATTCGTCTGCTGATGGACATCTAGGTTGCTTCCATCCACCCATTTTTGAAAAGATTAATTGAAACCTGTTATTGGTACTACCTTGTTGGCTCATAAAATTCTCAGATACTTAAATAAAAATATTTCAGTAAGCAGTTTAAAGTAAGAGAAGTGATTCATGTCATGTTACATTCAAGATGATAACCATAAATAAATGTCAGTAGTGCAGCAAGCAAAATTTGAGAAAGAAACCAGTTGGTAATACTTCCTTAAATATATCTGTCCTAAATCAATGTATTCTTTGTAATTTTAAATGGTTTTGTGTGAATATTTCATCATGAAATTAGATAACAAATAGCTTGCTTACTTTCCTAGGAAGAATATGAGGGAAGAAAAAGAATTTTAGGTTAAAACCTAGTATTAAGAAATAAAATTAAAAAAATTTTACTTTTATACCTATAATTACCCTTTAGTGTCCTTTATCTCTTTTCTGTCAGTGTGTGGAATTTAACTTCTTTTCACTTAATGGAGTATGATATCATATTCTCTTGCACTTCTCCTTTGATCATAGTAGAGGGATATGGAACCAAGAAAGACTGTATGGGTCACATGAAGATTTTATCTATAATAAGGGTACGATTTATTACCTATAGGTTTTATGATTAAAGTAACTGGCATATGACACAACGTAAAACAATAATGATTTAACAAAGTTAACTTTTTAAATGTTCCTGATATTTGGAATTTAAAATTTGTAGTCTCTTTTTCCTAATAGTTGATTAGTAATCCAAACACCATGAAATGTAGCATAGTAATTCACATATAAAAAATATAATGAAATATTGTCATGATTTTATTGCAACACAGAATATATTCATGATGGGGCTTTTTGAGGTGCTGACAGTCTATAGATTTGATTTGCATATAAGTGTATACACTTTGAAATTTCATCAAGTGGTGTATTTATGCTTTATGTACTAGTTTGTATGACTGTTATATTTTAATCAAACTAAAGAAATTGCTATTAAAATATGAATAAACTTACCTTTTTTTTCTCTTTCAAGGAAATGATTATTGACAGAGTTAATGGACAGGCTGTTCCTAGATACTTGATATATGACATAATTAAATTCAATGTAAGTACTTTCTGTAACTTATAAAATAAAAATTGTCACTGAGATAATTGGTTTTTAACAAAAAGGATTATTACCTTAGAGATAGTAAGAAAGAAAAATGATGACTCTTATCAAGTTACTCATTTGATACCTTGTTAATACTTTTATATCTCCTTTTCTAACTGTTTATTACCTAACATTTTGTACATTTCTTGTCTTTGGATTCTTTAGGAACTTCAAGTGAATTTAATTGTGATAAAATAAGACACTATTTTGTAAGATAGAAAACTGTCAATTTTAGCTATCTTGTACTGGATTTAAAAAAGTCTTCAAATTTTATTACTGTCTATCACTTAAAAAAAGAGAGAAACTGACTATGAGTGTTGATTGTATAATATGGAGGCAGAAAGATGCAGTAAGAAAACAAAATGTAAAACTACCTTTTGTAAATAAATAAAAAAGTAGGAACTATATTCTCTACCTGTTTCCTACAATTTTAGACTTACCTATAATCTGTTTGCCTGTTAATATTGAATTATGGTATAATGACTAAATTATTTAGGCAGTACAAGATGACTTCTATAAATGCAAGAAGTTCTTTCAATAGTGTATATCCATGAAAAGGTATAATTGTTCCTCTAGACATGTTATTCAAATTGCATAATCACTTAGTATTCAGACCAGGCTGAAAGCAATTAAGACTTTGAGGATAAAAAGTATTAAGTTTTAAGGCTTTGAAGATTTGTAACGAAATTTTTAAAAAGTTCTGGTTTGGGGGATATACATTTTAAATTGCAGTATTAAGATTCAGGATTGCATTAATCCAGATTACTTTTTCTCAGAAATTTTCAATTACATATCTCATTTTTTGTTAAATTTCTATTTCAAACAGAGTTTTAAATTTGAGAAACTGAAGGTCAGAAACCAAATTTTAGTTTTGTTCTTTTTGGGACTACTATATTTCTCAAGAGTAATGCATCCCAGGATTGAATTATTCTCGTCACCAATCTTGGATAATGTTCAGTGGCCCATAATGAGATGTAAAGAGTGGGGATGGCCATGTTTCTTTGTGATTGGGGGCACACTGTCTCCTTTGCCTCTTGATAATGAGCTCTGCTTTAATATTATTCAGTGTAGGGTCACTTATTTGCCTGGGAGCTTTGTCTGAGACAACAGCCTTCTAATTCTTTAAAAAAAAAAAAAATGAATTTTAGAGCACACAAAAATATGGTGAATAATAGGAGGAATACTCATATACTGACCTCCCAGTTTGTTGAAGTTTAACATTGTCAGTTTTACTCCATTTTCTTTTTAATAGGGAATAAATCATTACAGATTTAGTAGAAGTTTCTTATGCAAACCTCTCTCATTCCATTCATGACCACCCCTTATCCAGAAGCAGCTTCTACCCTGAAGTTGCTATTTATTATTCCCATGAATGTTTTTAATACCTTTACTCACTCTAATTAATTAGTATTTTATTACATTGTATGAATAAACAGCGTTCATCTTTTTCCCCTCTTTGATGGTCATTTGGGTTTCCATACTTTGCTGTTATGCTGGTGTTGCATGGAACAGTTTTGTATACCTTTTATTGTGCACATGTGTCCAAGCTTCTCTAAGACAGTTCTCGTTCTTGGGATATGATCACCTGTGCTGTGCTTAGTTGCTCAGAAGTGTCTCTTTGCAACCCCATGAACTGTAGCTTGCCAAACTTCTCTTCTCTGTCCATGGGATTTTACAGGCAAGAATACTGGAGTGAGTTGCCATGCCCTCTTCCAGGGAATCTTCCCAACCCAGGGATTGAATCCAGGTCTTCCACATACAGGTCAAAGAATCCAGGTGGATTTTTTATCGTCTGAGTCACCAGGGAAGCCATGATCACCTGGGAAGCGTTTAAAAAAATGCAGTCCCTCATCCCTACTTCAGGGAGATTCTGATTGCATTAGTGACTACAGCTTTTTTGTTGTGCTGATAAATTCCCCTCAGAAGTAGTTGTACCACTTTACCACAGTTGATATTTTCCGACTAAGATTTTTGGCAACTGGATAGTTTTGTTTTCCCCTGGTTACTAAAGAAGTTAACCATATTTCTTTTTTTTTAATTTTCAATTTTTTTTTTTTTTTTTTACTTATTTGTTTATTTGTTCTGGGCTGCCCTAGGTCTTCATTGCTGGGTGCAGGCTTTCTCTAGCTGCAGTAGAGCAGGATACTGTCTAGTTGTGGTGCTCGGACTTCTCATTGCAATGATTTCTTTTGTTGCAGAGTACGGAGTGTAGAGTGTTGTGGGCTTCAGTAGTTGTGGCTCACGGTCTCTAGAGTGCTGGCTCAGTAGTTGTGGTGCAAAGGCTTAGTTGCCCTGCAACGTGGGGGATCTTCCGAGAGATTGAACCCACATTCCTGAGCTTCCCTGGTGAGTGGTTCAGACAGTAAAGAATCTATCTGTCTGCAATGCAGGAGACCCTGCTCTGATCTCTGGGTCAGGAAGATCCTTTGGAGAAGGAAATGGCAACCCACTCCAGTGTTCTTGCCTGGAGAATTCCATGAACAGAGGAGCCTGGTTGGGCTACAGTCCATGGGGTCGCAAAAGAGTCGACCACAGTTGAGTGACTAACACTTGCCCCTGCTTTGGCAGGTGGGTTCCCAAGCACTGGACTACTAGTGAAGTTTGAAATTGAGCATATTTCATGTTTATTTTTACTTGCTTGAATTTTTCTTTTGTGATTTAATTGCAAGTTCAAATCTTCTAATAGTTATGGATTCTTCCTGGATTCTAATCCATTCTTAGTTGTGGCAAACAGTATGTTTTCCAAATTAATATCACAGAATTTTTCTCATTTTAGTGAAATCAAAGTCACCGGATCTCAAAGTTTGTGCTTTTGTGTCTTGTTTAGGAAATTCATCCATATTTTGCTGTAAAAATGATGAATTCATGGTTTTCATCTCTAGGTTTATAATCATTCATTCATTAAGTATTTATTGAGTGCCTGTTACTATTTTTCATTGATTTTAATGTCACATTTTTCACTCTGATAATAAGATATAATTGAAAGCATCATATGGTTAATTCTTAAATATACCACCGAGCTTTCATTGATGGTTTCATTTAGGGCTTCCTGGTGGCTCAACTGGTAAAGAATCTGCCTGCAATGCAGGAGACCTGGGGTTGATCCCTGGGTTGGGAAGATCCCCTGGAGAAGGGAACAGCTACCCACTCTAGTATTGTGGCCTGGAGAATTCTTGGGGTCACAAAGAGGCAGACACAACTGAGCAACTTTCACTTTCACTGATGATTAACCACTTTGTTTATTTTGATTTATCAAATCAAGGTCACTATGAGAAAAACTTGTTTGAGACAGTAGTTTAAAACTTTTTAATCCCTTAGTTTACTATTTTGTCCAGCAATAATCTCATTGATAATTTTTCATATGTCAAGTATTATTCTAGGTATCAGGAATACACAGAAGACTAGGACATGATTTCTTGCCTCCAGGGAATTTATGATTTAGTGTCAGTCAGTTCAGTCACTCAGTTGTGTCCAACTCTCTGTGACCCCATGAACCGCAGCACGCCAGGCCTCCCTGTCCATCACCAACTCCCGGAGTTTACCCAAACTCATGTCCATTGAGTCGGTGATGCCATTTAACCATCTCATCCTCTGTCTCCCCTTCTCCTCCTGCCTTCAATCTTTCCCAACATCAGGTTCTTTTCAAATGAGTCAGCTCTTCGCATCAGGTGGCCAAAATACTGGAGTTTCAGCTTTAACATCAGTCCTTCCAGTGAACACCCAGGACCGATTTCCCTCAGGATGGACTGGTTGGATCTCCTTGCAGTCCAAGGGATTCTCAAGAGTCTTCTCCAACACTACAGTTCAAAAGCATCAATTCTTTTGCACTCAGCCCTGTTTACAGTCCAACTCTCACATTCATACATGACCACTGGTCATGATTTAGTGTACTGACCTCCAAAAAAGGCTACTTCCTCAACAGTTCATTGGGAATTGAAGAAAGATTTATTCTTAATCTATTATTCAATTTTTGTCTGTTTTATAATATACAGTTGTGTATATATGCAACTTATTAGAGATTAATATGCATATATTATACACAGTTGTTAGGATATGTGTTTAGATTGAATGCAAAATTAAAAGAAACTTGAAGTGCACTTACGAATGGGGATGTAAATTAAAGAAATGATTATAAAAGTATTATAATATCAAAGATATTAGAAATAGGGAAGTATATGGGAGATATATGAGAGGTAGCAGAGAGGTGAGAATAATCCAGGTTACCGTGGGTATAGTTGAGTCATTTGAAGTGTGCAGTTGTAGACAGAGAAAGTGACACATTAATTTTGAAGGAGTGAGCCTAAGAGGTCGGGACATTTGCGTACTTGATGTGTGGTGAGATGTGGGATGTAGCAGGAAATGAGAATGGATTGATGGGTCGGGGGCCAGATTACTTGAATAAGACATTTTAGCTCAGTTCTGTATAAAATAGGATACTACTGGAGGGTTTTAGTTATGTTAATGATACGATCATACTTTAATTGTTTTGAAAGATAGCTCCACTGGCAGTGTGGGTAGTGTTTTGATGTATGAAAGAACTCAAAACAGAAGACTATTGAGAAGTCAATAGTTATTGAGTGCTTCCTGTAGTCTATTCTCCATAATTCAACACATATCTATCAGGAACTTCCTTTATGACAGGTAGCACAGATTTGAAGGTGAACTTACTTTCTATCTATAATTTTTAGACTTCTTATTTTATTTCTTAAAAAGAAGCCTTGCTTGTTTCACTGTAATTTGTAGGGGTCTGAACTCATCTAATGAATGAACCTGACATTTTAGGTATTTTAACCTTGTTGATGACATAGGTGACATGGAAAAGATTGCAGATGGACTACATGGTTATTTACTAACTACCATTTCCTCAATAAACATCTGTTACAAACAGCTGTATGCCTTTATATAAAGGGAATATATTCTACCTCATATCTAGCTCTCATTCACTTTGTTTTGCTCCATATTTTTTGCCGAATATCAAAATTGTCATCCTTCCAAAGTAGAGAAAAAGTCATCCTTGAGGTGTATTTAATGTTCACAGCTTAAACAAGTGTTGCCACCTCTTTGTAAACAGTAGGCTGGGTAAATGTTAGGTTGAGTAATATAGATTAGAGAAGAGGAAGAAGGCAGAAAAGATAGGCAAAATGCTGGGAAGGGTATCTAATTGTGAAGTAAAGAAGAGAGTACTTGGTATCCCGTTGAGGTGATGCTGCTTATCTGGACCATTACTGTCACCCAAGTGAAGTGTTATAGCTATATTTGTATATCCAGTTAGGAGAGGGCAGGCCCCTACCCTCAACTCATGCAAAAGCATTGCATGTACTTTTTATTTCATCATTCAAGCTATGTATATATATCATATACATACGCCTCTGGCTGCGTGCATGCTCAGTCATGTCCAGCTTTTTGCAACCCCATGGACTGTGGCCCATCCTTTGTCCATGGAACTTTCCAGGCAAGAATGCTGGAGTGGGTTGCCATTTCCTCCTCCAGGGAATCTTCCTGATCCGGGAATCAAACCCATGTCTTCTGTGTCTCCTGCATTGGCAGGTGGATTCTTTACTACTGTGCCACCTGGGAACCCCATCATATATGTATACCATGATATATATACTGTGTATATACATATGGAGGAGCAGATTACTTTCTTTTTTGAATATATTTTATAAACTTTGTTCTTTATTAGTTTTCAGAGTTGGTAATGTATTTCTTTAATAAATATCTTCTACTTCTTGATGGCTGTAAGGTGTTAGCATTTTAAACAACAAAATGATGATTTTTTTTTTTTGCTTATTTTGGTCTGTTGTTTACATACACTTTCCTACCTACTTGGATTTTAGTTTTTATGCAGGTTTTGCTAGTTCATATAAATAATAAAAGTGATTAGTGAGTATATTATATATACTTTAATTCAGATGTGAAAGCTTTGGATCTAAAATTTGTATTTGGGGAGATTTATATCATTTTCCTATACTCTTTTATATATTTATAATTTAAATAATTTTGTATATGTGTATTTGCATGTTTAGGTATGCTTCTATCATTAGTCTAATTATCAGCGCTGGCATGTACGGTGGTGCAGGCTGTGCACTGGGCAACTCCAAAGGATGCTGTTTATATAGACTGCTATGTATAGTGTGACAGCCTAAATAACTATGCTGATACAATAGTTTTTAGTGTTGAAATTTAAATAATTGTCTGGTTTAATTCAGGCACAGCCGGTTGGAGATTGTGATTTTAATATCCGTCTGCAGTGTATAGAAAGAGAAATAATAAATCCTCGACATGAAAAAATGAAGACAGGGCTCATTGACAAAACACAAGAACCATTCAGTGTGAGAAATAAGCCATTTTTTGACATCTATGCTTCAAGAAAGGTAAATTTTTCTAATTAGTACTTATAGTGTATCAAAATTTAACTTGTGAAAGGAATATGAATGACACTTAGAGGCCCTCGTCTTGATTTTTCCAGAAGTTACTTGAATATAGCACTGTTTTGGACAGACATGTAAAATTCTCAAGTCTGCACATTCACAAGATTCTTTTTTTTTTTTTAATTTAAGTATAGTTGATTTACAATGTTGTGTTAATTTCGGGTGTACTGCAAATTAATTCAGTTACATATATATGTATATATATTCTTTTTCATTATAGGTTATTATATGATGTTGAATATAGTTCTTTGTGCTGTACAGTAGGTCCTTGTTGTTTATCTACTTTATCTTGGTAAGATTTTAGTGATGGAAACTTAAGTTGTTTCTTGTTTCTCATAATAGTATTTGATTCATGGTTGTTGGTGTATGTTTTTTAAAAAGCTGTGAAGAGTATAGAATTATATAAAGTGAAAATCACCTGTTAGACCTTCTGAAGGTCAACAGTGTTTAGTGTGTAGTCTTATTTAAAAAACTGATTTACATGTGGATATATATATACACACACGGAGAGTTTTCTTTTGCTATTGCTTTTTTGTTGTTTTGACACTGAAAATGCATCATAACTAAATATTCTGGAACTTATTTCACTTAACAGTACTTGGAAATACTCACTTGGAAATATTTCTGTGTCATGCAAAGAGATTTGTAACTGCTGCATAGTATTTGACAGTAAAGATGCACCATGGAATTATTATGTTTCAGAAGAGGGGTGGTTAAGATAGAAGAATACAGGAAATAAAGCAACATGAGCAATTACATGTTTTAAATTTTTTTCTGGTATAATCTCACATGTTGGATGATGTAAGTTTGTGTTGTATTTGAACTGCTTCTGCTCAAGTCTGCTCAATTTGGTATTAGCCCTTGGATATAATAGTAACAATAACCTTACCACTGTTGAATGCCTATCTTTTTTTCTCAACAGATACAAACTTACCATTCCACTTTCACATTTTGCATAATGCCTGCTTGGCATGGTCCCGTTGGTTGACTTCTGCTGCCACAGCCTTCCTACAGTTCACTGCTTGCCTTTTCTGTCTGTTTTGGCTGCAGGAATGGGGTGCCTATAAGAGCCATACACTTCTGTGCCCTGCCCAGTTGGTAGGGTAAGGATAATGTTAACATTTAGAGAAGGTCACACCCTTCATGGAAATCTGCTAACTGGAGCTATGTACCCTTATAGAAATATTTTCTAAATTATTAATACAGCATAAAAGTTGAGCAGAAGCCAGATTCTTTTAGTTTGCATTCATTTTTTTAAAAGACCATTTTGACAGCTTGTGCTGTCATAATTCAAAGTTTAGTGTTTAAGAAAATGTGTCTTAGTGTAGTTTTATTAGTCAGAATCAGTGCTGCTTAGAAATGCTTAGAAAATTGTTCTTCAGGGATCTTAAGCAGTTATGTTGAACAACTTCTCATGTAGTTTTTCACTAGAAAAACATGAGGCTCTTATTTTCCTTTGTACTTATGAAATCCTGCTTTGAAATTATCGTAGGAAATTTTTTTAAAGCAGTTCTAATATTTGGCATTTTAAATATAAGTCCCCTTCCCTTCCGTTTTTAGTTATTACTGTTATTTTTTGTTCTCAGTTTCTATTACCAAAGTGTAGGGTTGTGGAATACAGAGGGAAAGCACGTTTTATAGCAGAGTAGGTCTAAAGCAGGCTGTGGTAACACCAGTTATAGAGTAGTAGCTACAGTTGACAGGTTATTGCTCTGGAGATTCTCATTATTTTTATCTTTGTTAATGGAAATTATAAAGTAGTGATATTATGAATGATGCGGCATTCAATTTATCTTGAGTCTCCTTTGTGCCAGTTTTGATACATAGAGATCTCCTTCAGTCTTTTTTTTAATAGATGCACAGATTCCCATCTTATCATTATACCATACTTTACTTAACTAATCCATAGTCATAGACATTAGGGTTATTTTTAGCCTGTTGATAGGTTTTTGTTCATTTTGCATATGGATATCCAGTTGTTCCTGCAGCAGGGAAATATGTATCATTTTTATGAGGAAGGCTAGGTTTTAGATAGTTTTAAACAGAATTTATAATTCTGAAAAATGCGTACTTTTGGGTAGAAAGTAGTAGAATTTTATTTCTGTCATAAAATCTTGAACATAATTGTGATTTTAGAATTTCATTAACACAAGCTCTATAAACAGCCTCTTCATTTTGTCTAATTTGATCCGTCAAACTAGTGAAGGGATAATGAATTGTTCAATTTTTAACTTAATATACATGCATAGATGTTAGAATGCAGCATCCTAAATAGTATTAATAAGTAGCAGTTTCTTAAATTACAATTTTATTTGCATTTCCAGTTTGAAGGCCAGCTAAAAAAGAATTCTATGAATAGGTTAAATATGGTTAACAAAATTTTTAAAGTCAAACAATAGATAGTTTCTATTTATCATCTTAGAAGAGTAACCATTGCTATCAGCGTTTCTTGTATCCATCAGAATTTCTTTATACAAGCAAGTACATTTATTTATATTCTTACCACCCTTACCCAGGAGGTGATTCTTAACTTCCTTTCCTATACTTTGCCTTTTTTTTAACTTAAAAATTTATCTTGAGTCTCCTTTGTGCCAGTTTTGGGACATAGAGATCTCCTCCAATCTTTTTTTTATAGATGCACAGATTTCCATCTTATCATTATACCATACTTTACTTAACTAATCCATAGTCATAGACATTAGAATTATTTTTAGCCTGTTGATAGGTTTTGTTTGTTTTGCATTTGGATATCCAGTTGTTCCTGCACCAAGTATTGATGAGATGATCCTTTTTTTTTTTTTCATTGAGTTCCTTTTGCATCTTTATAAAAAATAAGTTGTCATGTATGTCTGGGCCTATTGCTAAATGCTTTGTTCTGTGCAGTTGATGTGTTTTATCTGTCTTTGTGGTGGTAGTGTCTTGACTACTTTTGTTTATAATAAATCTTGAAATCAGACAGACTTAATCTTCCAACTTGGTACTTCTTTTTTGAAGTTGTTTTGGCTATTGTAGGCCTTTGTGTTTTCATTGACTTCTCTTTTCTCCGTTTTGTTTTTGTTTATTATTTTACTTTTAATCGAGACTAGGTGTTCAGTGTTGTCAAATGGCTTTTTATCTACTGTAAATCTATAGATAGAATATAGTTTTCTTTCCAGCTTAGTTTTATTTATTTTATGAATTAAACGGAAATATATCTTAACACTGAAGCTTTCTTTTGTTCCTGGGATAAGCCCTACTTAGTCTTAATATATTATTATTATCTTTTGAAAAGGCTTTATTTTTTAGAGCAGTTTTAGGTTCATGACATAATTGAAAGGAAGGTGCAGAGTTCTCATCTACCTCCTGCCATCACACTTGCATAGCTGTCTTCTGTAGTAAACTCCCTGTTATTTTGTTTCATATGACCAAGCCTGAACTTGGATTATCTCCCATTTGCAAGTTCTGTTTCTGCTAAGTTATTTCTACTAAGTTGTCTTCATTTCCTGCTTGTTTGCCTCTCTCCACTCCATACCTTTCTCTCATGAGTAGTTATGTTCCCTTGAGGGGTATATGTAGTTAGCATTTAGCTAGACCAAGCAAGGCATCGATCTTGAATGGTTTTAGGAAATTAAGGTTGATTAAAAAAAGATAAACAATACCTCAAGAAACAAGAGAAAAATCAAATAAATAACCTAACTTTACACCTAAAGCAACTAGAAAAGGAAGAAATGAAGAACCCCAGGGTTAGTAGAAGGAAAGAAATCATAAAAATTAGGGCAGAAATAAATGAAAAAGCAACAAAGGAGACTGTAGCAAAAATGAACAAAACTAAAAGCTGGTTCTTTGAGAAGATAAATAAAATAGACAAACCATTAGCCAGACTCATCAAGAAAAAAAAAAAGAATCAGATCAACAAAATTAGAAACGAAAATGGAGAAAGCACAACAGACAACACAGAAATCCAAAGGATCATAATAAGAGACTACTATCAGCCAATAAAATGGACAACTTGGAAGAAATGGACGAATTCTTAGAAAAGTATAACCTTCCAAAACTGAACCAGGAAGAAATAGAAAATCTTAACAGACCCATCACAAGCATGGAAATTGAAACTGTAATCAAAAATCTTGCAACAAACAAAAACCCAGGACCAGATGGCTTCATAGCTGAATTCTACCAAATATTTAGAAAAGAGCTAACACCTGTCCTACTCAGACTCTTCCAGAAAATTGCAGAGGAAGGTAAACTTCCAAACTCATTCTATGAGGCCACCATCACCCTAATACCAAAACCGGACAAAGATGCCACAAAAAAGAAAACTACAGGCCAATATCACTGATGAACATAGATGCAAAAATCCTTAACAAAATTCTAGCAAACAGAATCCAACAACATATTAAAAAGATCCTACATCATGACCAAGTGGGCTTTATCCCAGGGATACAAGGATTCTTCAATATTTGCAAATCAATCTATGTGATACACCACATTAACAAATTGAAAGATAAAAACCATATGATTATGTGAATAGATGCAGAGAAAGCCTTTGACAAAATTCAACATTCATTTATGATAAAAACCCTCCAGAAAGCAGGCATAGAAGGAACATACCTCAACATAATAAAATGTTAAACCCACAGCAAACATTATCCTCAGTGGTGAAAAATTGAAAGCATTTCCTTTAAAGTCAGGAACAAGACAAGGGTGCCCTCTCTCACCACTACTATTCAACATAGTTTTGGAAGTTTTAGCCACAGCAATAAGGAAAGAAAAAGAAATAAGAGGAATCCAGATTGGAAAAGAAGAAGTAAAACTCTCACTGTTTGCAGATGACATGATCCTCTACATAGAAAACCCTAAAGACACCACCAGAACACTACCAGAGCTAATCAATGAATATAGTAAAGTTGCAGGATATAAAATTAACACACAGAAACCCTTGCATTCCTATATACTACCAATGAGAAAACAGAAAGAGAAATTAAGGAAACAATTCCATTCACCATTGCAACAAAAAGAATAAAATACTTAGGAATAAATCTACCTAAAGAAACAAAAGACCTATATATAGAAAACTATAAAACACTGATGAAAGAAATAAAAAATGACACAAATAGATGGAGAAACATACCATGTTCCTGGATTGGAAGAATCAATATAGTGAAAATGAGTATACTACTCAAAGCAATCTATAGATTCAATGGAATCCCTATCAAGCTACCAATGGTATTTTTCAGAAAAGTAGAAATAATTTCACAATTTGTATGGAAATACAAAAACCTCGAATAGCCAAAGCAATCAAGAGAAAGAAGATTGGAACTGGAGGAATCAACCTGCCTGACTTCAGACTATACTACAAAGCTACAGTCATCAAGACAGTATGGTACTGGTACATAGACAGAAATATAGATCAATGGATCAAAACAGAAAGCCCAGATATAAATCCATGCACCTATGGACATCTTATCTTTGACAAAGGAGGCAAGAATATACAATGGAGAAAAGACAATCTCTTTAACAAGTGGTGCTGGGAGAACTGGTCAACCACTTGTAAAAGAATAAAACTAGAACACTTTCTGACACCATATGTAAAAATAAACTCAAAATGGATCAAAGATCTAAATGTAAGGCCAGAAACTATAAAACTCCTGGAGGAAAACATAGGCTAAACACTGTCTGACATAAATCACAGCAGGATCCTCTATGACCTACCTCCCAGAGTAATGGAAATAAAAGCAAAAATAAACGAACAAGACCTAATTAAACTTACAAGCTTTTGCACAATGAAGGAAACTATAAACAAGGTGAGTTGACAGCCTTCAGAATGGGAGAAAATAACAGCAAATGAAGCAACTGACAAAGGATTAATCTAAAAATTATACAAGCAGCTCCTGCAGCTCAGTTCCAGAAAAGTAAACGACCCAATCAAAAAATGGTCCAAAGAAATAAACAGACATTTCTCCAAAGAAGACATACAGATGGCTAACAAACACATGAAAAGATGCTCAACATCACTCATTATCAGAGAAATGCAAATCAAAACCACAGTGAGGTACCATCTCATGCTGGTCAGAATGGCTGCTATCAAAAAGTCTACAAACAATAAGTGCTCTAGAGGGTGCAGAGAAAAGGAACCTTCTTACACTGTTGATGGGAATGCAAACTAGTACAGCCACTATGGAGAACAGTGTGGAGATTCCTTAAAAAACTGGGAATAGAACTGCCATATGACCCAGCAATCCCACTGCTGGGCATACACACCAAGGAAACCAGAATTGAAAGAGGCACATGTACCCCAATGTTCATTGCAGTACTGTTTACAATAGCCAGGACATGGAAGCCACCTAGTTGTCCATCGGCAGATGAATGGATAAGGAAGCTGTGGTACATATACACAATGGAATATTACTCAGCTGTTAAAAAGAATGGATTTGAATAAGTTCTAATGAAGTGGATGAAACTGGAGCCTATTATACCAGAGCCTATTATACAGAGTGACGTAAGTCAGAAAGAAAAACACCAATACAGTATATTAACGCACACATAGGGAATTTAGAAAGATGGTAACGATGACCCTACATGCAAGACAGCAAAAGAGACACAGATGTAAAGAACAGACTTTTGGACTCTGTGGGAGAAGGCAAGGGTGGGATGATTTGAGAGAATAGCATTAAAACATGTATATTACCATATGTGAAATAGATCACCAGTCCAGGTTCGATGCAGGGTGCTCAGGGCTGGTGTACTGGGATGACCCTGAGAGATGGGATGGGGAGGGAGGTTGGAGGAGGGTTCAGGATGGGGGACACATGTACACCCATGGCTGATTCATGTCAATGTATTTAAAAAACCACTACAACATTGTAAAGTAATTAACCTCCAATTAAAATAAATTAATTAAAAAATAAGTTAAGCAAGACTCCATTCCTTTTATCTCACTTTAGTTAAAACAGGAAAAAAGAAAAAAAAATGAGGAAAAACAAAGACCTAATAATCTCTTAAAAGTTTCTAGCAATAATTTCTTTGCTTTACTCTGCTTGGAGTCATTTTACTCTCTAATGTCCAGTTTGACTGCTTTATTAAAATTCTGTGGAAAATATTTTTACAATGATTTCTTACTGTTTTGAAAGTAAAATGTTTTCTGTGTAGGATGAAAGTAATAAATATCAAGATTTCTAATAACTTTTGAGAGGATTAAACAGAATACAAAAACTTTTTTTAACTGCACCTAATTTTTCAAGCGCTTATACTCATCTAGTTTAATAAGGATTTTATAAATATTCATCTGTTATTTTCTTGCATACTCTACTAGCTAGGAAGTTTAGGTTTTATATATATATATATATATGTATGTAGTTCATCTGGCATTCAGATTAATTTTCTAAGATTACCTTACTTTTCTTTCTTTTCTTATTTTATCCTTAAGTATAAATTTATAGTTCTTAAGTGTTTGTCTAAGACTAGTAGTTCATACAGAAAATCTAGCCATAAGATGTGTTATTTATATATACAAATGTTACATGACTTTATCGTTGTATTGTTTGTATAATAGTAAAAGAAAAAGTACCTTTGAGAGTTTGTTATTGCAGCTGTGGTTGAAGAGAAGGAAAAAAACCTTTGCTTAAATGTGAAGAACTGTTCTTCACAGATAGAGGTTTTCAGTGATTATGCCTCATTTTTTATGTTATTACAGACATAATGGTAAAACTATTTAGGTTTAAAGGCAGATGCAAGATGAAATGGGGCTAACTTTATGTATTCTTATATTTCTGTTGTTCATTTTTGTACTATCTAGTCTATTAATACGTCATTCATCACCGAAATTGAATATGGCCTAATGGATGCTTTCAGTCTCATTCATTTACCATTTCAGAGGAGAATTTAAGAAAATCACAGTAATGTGTAATAAAGAGAGCTCTTAATTGCTTTTGTATAGTGAACCTCAAGATTTATTATTCCAGGTAGCTTCTTTTGGGGTAGTAAATCTTGTTCACTGAAACATAAAGAGATCATTATATCTGGTACCAAAAATACTTTAAACATTTCTATGGACTCAGAGTTGTAATATGGGGAAATTTCCATCTGTTTGCCCATAATAGCAGCTTAAATTCTTTTTTTACCATTAACATTCAGGAGATAGGTATTAGTACAATAGATTCAGAAGGAAAAAATAATCATTGTCCCTAAAGTGATTAGGAGGTGGTTTCTTTTCTAAAAAAAGTCTGATAGATTAATTCCTCTAACCAGGTGTGGTTGTGAATTTACTATAGGTTAACAAAGGCTATTAATCTTTGTGGCTCAGACGGTAAAGCATCTGTCTGCAATGCAGGAGACTCGGGTTCGATCCCTGGGTTGGGAAGATCCCCTGGAGAAGGAAATGGCAGCCCACTCCAGTATTCTTGCCTGGAAAATACCATGGACAGAAGAGCCTGGTAGGCTACTGTCCATGGGGTCTCAAGGAGTCAGACACGACTGAGTGACTTCACACTCAACAAAGGCACAGGATTGACTTATCACATATCTTCAAATTCAACTGAACCCCCCTCCTTTTTTTTAAGTGTGGAACTTTCATTGGTATGAGCCAGAAATTTGGTATCAATGTCTGACCTTGTAGTTTTATTAGAATTTTAGGATGAAAGATTAAGGTTAAATAATAGCTTTTATCTTTTCCAGTTACATAGAAAATTAAGTGAACCTTCTGTTGGTCATTGTTGAAATGACGGAGGGTACTTAATTCCAGCATATGAGTTTAAAAGTAATGTCTATAGTACATCTTTTTTTTTTTTTTTAAGAAAAAACCTCACAACTCTCATCACATTGCTCAAAGAGTAAATAATTAACAATTCCAGACTTTCTTAAAACCTATAATATGTGTTTCAATTCTCCCCTAAGAACTGGAAAGAGTTAGAATGGACTCTGGGACATGGTTGTGAAAATGTAACCTTTTGCAGTGGATTAGGAAAACTAGGGATATTCATTATATTTATCTATATATATATATATTTGCTTAGATTATATCCCTTGGTTATTGAATGCACATCTAGTCATTTTTATACCCCAAATAGGGCCAGTCTTACCAAAAGTAAAATATCATTGTGTCATTGTTGACGAATTGCAATAAAATTTTAAAATAGTTTATAAAATATCTAGGAACAGGGAACTGGGGCTTCTTATTTTATGTGCTTTACTACTTATGACAATAGTAAATATGTTTGACTATATATTGTATGATGTTTAGTCATAGAATATTTGGTCTGTGACGATGACTTCATGGGGTGCAAGTGAAGCACTGAAGAGCTTAATTTGATTGTAGAGTCACAGATGAACTAATCCTAATATGTGTTTTCTGGGAAGCGACAGGGTACTATTATGATAGAAGATGAGTACAGAATATCGTTGACCCTTGAATTACATGGGGGTTAGGGGCTCCGGCCCTCCGTGGTGTTGGAAATTCCAAAAAAAACTTTGCAGTCGGCCCCCTTTATCTGTGGTTCTACATCCTTGGATTCAACCAACTGTAGATCATAGAGTACTATAGTACATATTTATTTTACAAAAAACCCATATATAAGTGGACCTGTAGGATGGTGGCATACATGAAGATGATCATGATCCAAGTGCTGAAGTCCTTGTTGTGAGTTTGATAGATAGCATTGAACAATTAAGGTTAAAGTTAGAGTAGCTGATGGATATGATGACCAAGGATTAGAGCTCTTTATTCAAAGTGAAAAAGTAAAGTCTTGGAAATAGCTCTAAATTTCTATGAGAGTCTACCATCAGGATGAGGGTTATATGGAACATGTTTTATTCAATGCATGAGTTCTTCAAGCACCTCTATTAGAACTTGCTCTTTTCATTCTTTCTTCTTGGGGCTATTTAATCCCTGAGCCACACCTTGCCTTCTCTGTTGCTGTATCTGTTAGTGTAATAGACTCTTCCTACTTCAAACCTTCCTCTTGACAACTTTCTCTTTTCTATAGTTCATTTGAAATGCTAAGAAGTCATTTTAGAAATTAAAAAAAAAAGGATGGTTTATAAAGGTTTAAAACCCCTTTATCTTCTCAGTTCAGTGCAGTTCAGTCGCTCAGTTGTGTCTGACTCTGTGACCCCATAAACTGCAGCACGCCAGGCCTCCCTGTCCATCACCAACTCCCGGAGTCCACCAAAACCCATGTCCATTCAGTCAGTGATGCCATCAAACCATGTCATCCTCTGTCATCCCCTTCTCCTCCTGCCTTCAATCTTTCCCAGCATCAGGGTCTTTTCAAATGAGTCAGCTCTTTGCATGAGGTGGCCAAAGTATTGGAGTTTCAGCTTCAACATCAGTCCGTCCAATGAACACTCAGGACTGATCTCCTTTAGGATGGACTGGTTGGATATCCTTGCAGTCCAAGGGGCTCTCAAGAGTCTTCTCCAGCACCACAGTTCAAAAGCATCAATTCTTCAGCACTCAGCTTTCTTTATAGTCCAACTCTCACGTCCATACATGACCACTGGAAAAACCATAGCCTTGACTAGACAGACCTTTGTAGACAAAGTAATGTCTCTGCTTTTTAATATGCTGTCTAGGTTGGTCATAATTTTCCTTCCAAGGAGTAAGCGTCTTTTAATTTTCATGGCTGCAGTCACCATCTGCAGTGATTTTGGAGCCCAGAAAAATAAAGTCTGACACTGTTTCCACTGTTTCCCCATCTATTTCCCATGAAGTGATGGGACCAGATTCCATGATCTTAGTTTTCTGAATGTTGAGCTTTAAGCCAACGTTTTCACTCTCTTCTTTCACTTTCATCAAGAGGCTCTGTAGTTTTCACTTTCTGCCATAAGGGTGGTATCATTTAAAAGTTTATAAAAATATACTTTTGGAGGATACTTAAGGTAATAGATGGGGAAACAGTGGAAACAGTGTCAGACTTTATTTTTTTGGGCTCCAAAATCACTGCAGATGGTGATTGCAGCCATGAAATTAAAAGACGCTTACTCCTTGGAAGGAAGGTTATGGCCAACCTAGATAGCATATTTAAAAGCAGAGACATTACTTTGCCAATAAAAGTCCGTCCAGTCAAGGTTATGTTTTTTCCAGTGGTCATGTATGGATGTGAGAGTTGGACGGTGAAGAAAGCTGAGCGCTGCAGAATTGATGCTTTTGAACTGTGGTGTTGGAGACGACTCTTGAGAGTCCCCTGGACTGCAAGGAGATCTGATCAATCCATCCTAAAGGAGATCAGTCCTGGGTGTCCATTGGAAGGACTGATGTTGAAGCCAAAACTCCAGTACTTTGGCCACCTCATGCGAAGAGTTGACTCATTGGAAAAGACCTTGATGCTGGGTAGGATTGGGGGCAGGAGGAGAAGGGGACGACAGAGGATGAGATGGTTGGATGGTATCACTGACTCGATGGACATGGGTTTGGGTAGACTCTGGGAGTTGGTGATGGACAGAGAGGCCTGGCGTGCTGCAGTTCATGGGGTCGCAAAGAGTCGGACACGACTGAGTGACTGAACTGAACTGAACTAAGGTAAGGAAAAGCAGTACTCTTATTAAATATTTGCTCTAGTTTATAGGTATTATAGTAACAGCTATATATTTCTAAGTTAAAATCTTACAGTAATTTGCCATGTTTGTTGAATTATAAACCAGAAGAAAATAAGTTGAAGATATTAAAGGAAGTGTACCATTGTCTTTTTGATTTTAATTTTATTATTATTTTTATGTTTGGCTGTCCTGGGTCTTTGTTGCTGCACATGGGCTTTCTTTAGTTGTGGCTCGTGAGCTTACTTGCCGCGCAGCACATGAGACCTTAGTTCCCAGACCAGGGCTTGAACCTGTGACCCATGCATTGTGAGGTGGATTTTTAACCACTGTACCAATCAGGAAGTCCTATATCATCCTTTTTGAACTCTTTACCATGGATATAATTTTACCCATCGACAACAAATTTGAGGGAAGTCTACTTTTCTTCTATTTACAGTGAACCTGAAAAGGAAAAGAAAATATCTGGTCACATAAATGGTTTTGGAGACTTAAGTAGGATTCTCTTTAAAAAAGAATGATTAAACTTTGCAAAATTATATTTATTACTGGTTTTAGGAGTTACAACTTAATTTTATTAAAATTATTCTCAGTATGTATTTACCAAAATTATTTTCTCCTATTGATTAAGTTTTTGCAACACAATGGCACTATTTTAAACTGTGTTATCATAGACATAATGAATTGTTTGCTAATTTCTTAGCCTTATTTTGTCCGTAAATGTGCGTTAGGATGACTGGATCTGATTCCACTTGGATGAAATAAAGTTACTGCTTTTGGTTAACCTGACACCTTGAACTTATGTTCTTCAGTCTATTAACTTCTTTAATGATAGTATATTTGACTATGTTTTTAGGTGCTTAAAATACACGAACAATTAGGCATGATACTTAGCTTCACAGAGATTATATTTAAATAGAGAAATTGAACTGTCAAATATTGAATCATCTTCTGTACAGACAGAATATTTTAAGACTAATAGGTTGTGGGGACGCAGGTTGGAAGATAGACTTGGATGGTGAAGGAGGATGGAGAGAAGATGAGTTAGTCATTGTTCATGTTCAGAAATAAGCTTAAGAATGTGTTGTTGTTTATTTTTAAACAACTAGAGGGAAGAAAATATGGCTACCCCTTTATTATGATGGAATGACCAGAAAAACAAAACTGTAAATGAACCAAGGATGTAGTAGCTTTTAATTCTAGCTGTTTGAGGTTAGATAATTAACTATACTAAGTCCAGATGTATGGCACCAGGAAGTTCAGAATACCTGGATTTTTTTTTTTATTGTCTGAGAAGACAGGAATTTAAGGGAAAGCCTTATTTATGTTTAGGATTCCTTTTAGGCATATTAGACCAGCACTGTTTATGGTGTGGAGTACATGACCTTTGTATTCTTGTTTGGAAATAGTGAGAACCTCTCCCAGCTTGAGCTGTGGGTTCCCTCCATCTTTTAGACTGATTTTATTCGGGGAAAGCAAAAAATGAAGTTTTAGATACCCACATACCTGGGTCACCTTTTCTAAATCTTAGTGTATTGTAAATCAGTGTTTTATCAAGATACAAGTAGAATAGATTTTATTACTGATTCTAGGAGGTTCCCAAAGAGGTGTTTGTTTTGTTTTTTTTTTTTAATGTTATTTTTAAGTAGAATCTTGAATGGCCCATAGTTTTATATGCTTAGGAACAAGGGTAATAAATTCAGGATGGTGATTTGTTGTCATTCAGTCTCTCAGCCGTGTCTGACTCCTTGTGACCCCATAGACTGTAGTGTTGCAGGCTTCCCTGTCCTTCACCATCTCCCAGAGTTTGCTCAAACTCATTTCCATTGAATCGGTGGTGCCATCCAACCATTTCGTTTTCTGTTGTCCCCTTCTCCTCCTGCCTTCAATGTTTCCCTGCGTCAGGGTCATTTCCAGTGAGTTGGCTCTTCTCAGGTGGCCAAAACATTGGAGTTTCAGCTTCAGCATCAGTCCTTCCAATGAACATTCAGGATTGATTGCCTTTAGGATTGACTGGTTTGATCTCCTTGCTGTCCAAGGGATTCTCAAGAGTCTTCTCCAACACCACAGTTTGAAAGCCTCAATTCTTCGGCGCTCAGCCTTCTTTATGATCTAACTCTCACATCCATACATGACTACTGGATAGACCCTAGCTTTGACTAGATGGACCTTTGTTGGCAAAGTGATGTCTCTGCTATTTAATATGCTGTCTAGGTTTGTCATAGATTTTCTTCCAAGGAGCAAGTGTCTTTTAATTTCATGGCTGCAGTCATTGTCTGCTTTTTGGTTTAAATCCATTAGTTTTCCAATACCTAAAATCTACTTTGCTTAGTCTTAACTAATTTTTCATAAATTAACAACAGTAATTATAGGAAATACAACCACTGCAACAGAGGTATAGCACTTTTGCTATTTTGTTCCTGAAATATCTTTTTTTATTGAAGTATAGGTGAGTCCACAGTATTGTGACCTGAGGTATTTTATCCAGTAGTCTAGATATAAATCTGCAGGTTCTATTTTTATATGATTTTGAACTTTCTGTGCCATCTTGAAATTGACATAAAGAATAGAGGAAATGTTATATGCTGTTTACATTGTGGAAAACAGGATCTCATTCTGTTTTTTGGTACTTCATAAATGCCATTTGCCATCCTAGTATGGGTTGTCCTTGTTCAGAGATATTCTATGTCTATTAAAGGCTCCTCTATGGTGGCTAACTGGGTCCCTTTACCCATTAACCAACAGGGCCACTGTGGCATCATTCTGTAGTCTGCCACTTCTTGAATAGCCTCTTGGCAGTAATGCCTAACAGGGCAAGTCAGGTGCTTTCCTGCTGAGGGGTATGACTCTGAGGACAGTTTAAATTATATCACCTCAAGAAATATAGTGATAAAAACTTACTGTAATGAATTCAGGCCAACTCCATAGTCCCCACAAGACTGCCCTTACTTAGACACTGGCTACAAGTTTGGGGATCTCCAGGGCCACCTTACTTCAGACCAGTCAGTTATCAATTCTGGGATCACCCAGGGACTCCTTCAGATTTGGTAATTTGCTAGAAGGCCTTAAAACTCAGAAAAGCACTATAGTGATGATTATGCTTTTATTGTATCAAAAGGATAGAAGTTAAAACCAGCCAAAGGAAGAGTCTATTAAGTTTTACTCTAACAAGAGGATGCAAATTAAATCCAGCCAAGATAAGAGCCTAAGCCTAGTAGGGCAAAATCTGGAGTGGCCCAAATGGGAACCTTCTGGTTGTCTTCTCTTCAGGGAGTCAGAGACAGTGTTTCCTACTCCAGGCTAAGATGTGTGATCAGACTCAGAGTATTGCCAGTCAGGAAAGCTTACCCAAGCTTTTGGTGTCCAGAGTTTACCTTGTGGATCAATGTCATACTACCAGCATGGCTCCCCTTTAGTGAGTGTTCAGTCCCTCCCAGAGGTTCAGGCTAATACATTTAGTCTCCAGTTATTCTGGAGGCTGGAACTGATGTGGCTTGTTTCAAACATCATAAATCATATTGTTAGACTTTCCAGTGACCATCCCTGCAGGCAAGCGAAGATACTCTTGTCAGGCAGGATATTCCAAGGGTCTATAGATTACTTCCCAGTAGCAGAGGCCAAAGGCCAGACCTCTTTCTGGGTAAGGTAAATTCTTTAGTACATACCTGTTCAAACAGAGGATATATTTTTGAATGGGATCTGTTGTTCTGCAATTTACCACACTGTCCCTTGTTTGAAAGTGTTAAATTATATTTTACACATAAATTTGGTTTCCCTTTATGAACATATTGCAAATTTTTGGTCTTTTCGTTGATATCTTTCTCTAGTTTTTGTTCTTTTTCTTGTGACATTCACACTAGCCTCTTAGTAGTTTGGTTTAATTTTTTTGTATCATGTGTTTATGTATTCTATTTATGTATTCTATCCATGTATTCCTTCCAAAAGTGCTTCAGATTCTTCCAAAATTAGTACATCATGTTTTTCTACCCATGAAGGAAATACTCACTTATACTTTGTACCAGCTGCAGTCTGGACAAGCATTCTGGAAAACACTTTAGGAGAGGTTGCTCTGGGGTTAAAAAAAAAAAAAAAGAGTTTTAAAAACCAGGCTAAGGGAATTTGGGCCCTAGGCAGTGAGGAGCATTCAAAGATTTTTACATGTGACTGTGACACAACAAATTGTTTCAGAAAGTTAATTCTAGCAGTAGTTAATTGAAGTAGTTTAGAGAGAGCAAGTTAGCCTACAAATAAGAAGACCAGTTAGGATCCTATTGTCCAGATTCAATTGTCCCCACTGGCAATTATGAAGGTAGTAAGGGATGGTTTGTGAGAAAATTATTAACTATGAATGATGGTTTTAGTATTTTTAAAAAATCTTACTCCTTTAATAATGTATGTATACATTAGACCAGTAGCTTTTAAACTTCTCTTAAAAATTTTTTAAAGTCAATCCTATCACTGTGCTGTTCACTTCATTTTTATTCAGTACATGTTTGTTGAAGTGAGAGCTTACTCTGCACCAGGTTAGTATAATAGATGCTGAAGATAAAGTGATAATAAAATGTGATCCCTGTCCTCAGCCCACAGCTCAATTTGGTAATCAGACAATTAAACAGGAACATCTTGTGATGGAGGGGAGTGCAGTGTGCTGTGAGAGTTTGTTGATGGAGTATATAGACTAGACACTAGGAGATATCTGGGAATGTGATAGCCTAGTTTAGAAAAGCCATCAGAAATGTGGACTCTGGAGGCAGAATGATTTGAAATTTTAGGTTCTTGCTTTGTGACCATGGGCAAGTTCTAAGCTTCACCTTTAAAATGGGGATAATTATGGTCCCTAACTTTATAAGATTCTTATGAGGCTAGAATGAATTAATATTCATTGCAGGGCATTGGTTCCAAGACTTCTGTGATGCTTTAATTCTTGATGCTTAAGCCCTTCTATAAAATAATATAGTAGAATTGGCCCTCTGTATCTGTGAGTTCCACATCTGTGGATACAGAGAGCCAACTGTATATGTAAAATGCTTAGAGCAGTGTCTGGCATATGGTGTTATATGTGTTACCTCTTCCTTCTGCTCCTTCTGTTCTTCCTATCTTCACCCCAGCCCCCATGGATAATTAGTACTCAATAAACATTTGTATAGAACCGTGGATGATAGATGAAATGATAATTACTTTTCTGTTCTCTCAGAAGGCTTTAAGCACCTCTATTAAAAGCACTGACTGTAAAATGACTATTTTATGTGTATTTAGGTCCATATTACCCAGAAGTCATAAACTGGTAGGCCCCAGAAAGATTAAGCTCATTTAAACCTTAAAAATACTGTCTTTCTAGTATATGTGCTGCTGAAGCGAGCACAATACTGTCTTTCTAGATGAAGATGTGCTCTCCAGTTTGTCATAGTGTTCACTAGTCCTGGTTATCTTATACCCAGTCCATTTCAGGTTCATCGCCTGGTACCTCTAAGGCATTTGAGTTTGGGACCTCCACACTGGATCTGACACTAGCCCTTCCAGGAGAAAACTGATGGATCTCTTTTAAAATTTCAAACATTTGATAGAGTGACTGTCAGTTATTGACACTGAATGAATGTATGTTGATGCCTCATTCTGAGATTAAAAAGAAAAACTGGAAATCTGGCAAAAATAACTTTGATTGTTTCATGAGAGTGAGTTGGCTTCTACTTTGTGAAATTATGAAGGAATTTTGGTAGAAATAAGATGAACAACCATGAAAAAAATAAACTATTTTCTAGAGAAATTTTGATTTTAGATTTTCTAACTTTTCAAGTGGGATTCACTATAATTTTTTTGAACTATTATGCTTAATTTTAATTGCAATAATGTGAGTTAATGAAAGAGCCAATGATAGTGTTCCAGAAGTTATTAGTATTTATATTTTGATTAGCTAAGTTTAATGATATTATTGAATAGGTGTCCTTGGTTAAAAAGAAAAACACAGAAATCAAGTCATTGTTTTTTAAAAAAAGAGTGAATTTGGCTTAAAATTTTTTTAATAATTTAATTTATATTTGGCTGTACTTGGTCTTTGCTGCTGTGAGGACTTTTCTCTAGTTGTGGTGAGTGGAGGCTATTCTCTAGTTGTGGTGCATGGACTTCTCATTGTTGTGGCTTCTCTTGTTGTGGAACACAGGCTCTAGGGTGCAAGGGTTTCAGTAGTTCTGACATGTGGGCTCAGTAGTTGGGGTTCCAGGCTCTAGAGCACAGGCTCAATAGTTGTTGTACACGGGCTTACTTGTTCCATGGCATGTGGAATTTTCCTGGATCAAAGATCGAACCCATATCTCTTGCATTGACAAGCAAATTCTTCACCACTGAGCCACCAGGGAAGCCCAATATTGGCTTTTTGGTGAGCAAGAAAGGTGTTTTATAGAGTGATTTTTTTTTGCTATTAGAGGAGTATTTAAGGTACAGAAGCATTGAATAATCTTTACCTAAATTAAGAGTTATACTTTGGGAATGAAAAAGAATAAATAGTAATATCCAGGTGAGTGGAAATTTCCATTTTGGGGGATTGGTAAAACTAAAACGTGAGCATTAGGAGAATTATGAAAGCACATTTAAAAAAGTCAGCAGATAGAAGCTACTGTATTGAGTGTTCTCAGTTGAGGCTATGTGGAGAAGATCTACCCAGAAAATATCTGTTGTGAGTAGAATAGTCCAGAACAGAAAGGTAGAGATAGTTTAATCTTTTGTTTAAGAAAATAATTTTTTTTATACTATGATGAATTAATGTTGCCAATTTGCATTCCCAATTTTACTGTAGATTCATTTCCTTCTTCATTGTTATCTTAAGCTATCATTTTCCTTATTTCTAAAGGTTCTTTTCTATGCTTTGTAACTTTACAGTTTCTCTTTTGTTTCTCATGTTTTTAACTTCAAGCCCTTTTGTATTATCTTTCTCTGCTTATGCATTTATAATGATTTGGTTTCCAATTACTTTGTGATTCATAAACATATAAAATATCAATCCAGAGTCAATCACCTGGTATAATCTTTGTCAGTTCCCCCAGTCTTTGTTAATGGAAAATTACATGCCTTCTGCAGTGTATTCAGGTAATGAGATATAATACTCATAGGTAAGCACATTTAAATCTTGTAAGCATTTGTGAAATACTGTCATGCTTTATTAATAACTGTTTGATAAATTATGTCTACTGTTTTGGGGCTTCCCTGGTGGCAGATGGTAACGAATCTGCCAGCATTGCGGGAGACCTGAGTTTGATCCCTGGGTCTGGAAGATCTGCTGGAGAAGGGAATGGCTGCCCACTCCAGTATTCTTTCCTGAAGAATCCCATGGACAGAGGAGCCTGGCAGGCTGCAGTCCATAGCATTGCTATTTTACCTACTATTTTACCTTTTATCTGGTTATCTTCTAATTTTATCTAGTGGAAAAGAATCAAGAAAATTGCAGTTCTGAAAGTGTATCCTAGGATCTTTAGATGAGATTGAGCATGTTGAGGGTGATAGGGCCAAAGAAGTCCTAGGCTCTTTAGGATAATTCACCACATATTCCACCTTAAAGCTTCTCCAAGGTTTTGTAGTTAAATATTTTTAAAGTAAAATATCTTAATTTTTTTTTTATTAGAAGTGATTTAAAAACCCAAATCTTAGGTAATTTAAGTAGAACTGTGTTTCTGAATAAAAACTGACAGGAAGAAATAGCTGATTACATCATTACATTTGTAGTTTTACTGTTAAATTAAATTTAAGGTCTTGTTTAGGCATATCGGCCTAGGTTTATATCATCATTGGATTCGTAGTATCCTGAATACTAACTGGATTGCTGGCATTGGTAGGCAGTCAGGAAATACCTTCCTAAAGGAAGAATGGATGAAATTTTATTTTTATTGAGATGTTATCATCTAATAAGATTTTCTAAGAAAAACTTGGCTCTTCTTACATAAAAAATAAGTGCAATTCGTAAGTTTTACTGAAAAGATAGAAGAGGAAAGAAAACAGACTAACTTAAAGGTATGGGACATTTTATCTTGGAATATAATATCAGAGACAAATGGAGAGCAAAGGGAGTTTTAAAATTATCTGATATTTAAGTTATTAAAATAAGACTTAGCCTTTCAAACCATTCTATTTTAATTAAGTGTATTCAGCCTCCTTTTGGCTGCTTGGTAACTATTCCTTTTTCCCTAGAAGCTGTGCCTAACTTAAACTCTTTTCTCAAAGACTGGTCATTTTACTTGTCGTACTCAACTTTTCTGTGTTTGGTTTGCTCTATTTATAACCCTGGCTTCTCCATTTCTTTGAAATTTTCAGCTCAGTGACACTTTCTTCTGATGTAGTCACTTTCACTTTGGCAACTTATCCTTAGCTGCTGCTGCTGCTGCTAAGTCGCTTCAGTCGTGTCCGACTCTTAGCGACCCCATGGACTGTAGCCTACCAGGCTCCTCCATCTATGGGATTTTCCAGGCAAGAGTACTGGAGTGGGGTGCCATTGCCTTCTCCATATCCTTAGCTATTACTCCTTTAATATTTTAGATTCAGATTTACTGCTTTCTAACCACAGCTGCCATCTTTAAAAACTAATGAGATGCCTCATTAAGACATTTCATCACCTCCACCGTCTGTGAGCCATAGATGTGCCTTCTTCAACTATTTCTGGGTCTTGGTCTTAGTAGGTGTGGTCTTCTTCATTGGATGTACAGTCTCAACCCAAGTGGCTCCTTCTGGTATCTGTAGTTCCTGAATTCTCTAGAGTTGCCCTTAGTTTCTTACGGTGGAAGTTGGTATCATTAATTTGTCACCTTTCTTTTTTTCTAATTAGTCATTTAGTGCAATAAATTTTCCAGTGACACTGTTCAATTGTATCTGTCAGATATCCATCTACTGGATATTCATTTTCATTTTCATTGTTTGAAATACTTAAAGAATTCCTTTTGACTTCTTTTTATTCTTGAGTTATTTGGAAATTGGTTATGGAGTTTCTGAACACTGGAGGATTTTCCAGATATTTTTCTCTTACTTTTAATTAATTTAATTCATTGTGGTCAGAGAGCATACTTTGTGTGGATTTGACCTATATAGAAGTGTTGTATGCACTTAAAAAAGAAAAATATTTTCTCCTATTGTTGGGTACAGTTTTCTATAAAATGTTAAATAGGTCAGGTTTCATTGTTGTAATAGTCTTCTATATTCTTACTGATTTTTCTCTCTATGTGTAGTCTGTATTTTAAAGACCTCTTCACCCTTGCCCTTTTATTCCTAGTTCTGTCCTCCTCCCTTCCCTGCCACCCCTCTATCTCCCCTTTTGTCTTTTTGTGTTTCAGTTGGAAAAAGTGCTATACTCTTCTTTGAGTTCAGTGATTCTTTTCTTTGTTATATCCAGTCTGTTGATAATCTCATTGGTTGTCATTCCCATTGATTAATACTTTTTCTTTGATATTATGTTTTTATTTCTTGGATTTCCATTTGTTCTTTTTTTTTTTTTAACTCTGCTGAAATTCCAATTTGCTCATTCATGTTTTCTACCTTTTCCTTTAAAATGTGAAGATTATTTTAAAATCTTTGCTTGATAATTCCAAAATAGGGGCCATCCCTGTGTTTTCTTCTATTGATTACCTTATCTATTGGATGTAGGTCATTTTTTCTTCCTTTGTATGTGTTTGTGATAGTTTTTTATTGGATGCTGGGCATTTTTTTCTATATGAGCAATAGATACTGAGGTAAATGTCTTTGTGCTTAGTAATGTGCATAGCTCTCCTTCTTTACATTTAGTAAGCTTCATTTGTGGGAGGTGGGATAGTGGGTGATAATCTGTTCTGTATTTGAGATCGGTTTTATTGTCAGATGGTAAAGAATCCGTCTACCATGTGGGAGACCTAGGTTTGATCCCTGGGTTGGGAAGATCCCCTGGAGAAGGCAACAACCACCCACTCCAGTATTCTTGCCTAAAGAATTCCATGGAAGGAGGAGCCTGGCAGGCTACAGTCCTTGGGGTCGCAAAGAGTTGAACACGACTGAGTGACTTTCACTTTGTATTGCTATATAGTTATCTTCAGTGCTCCAAAGACTTCAGATTCCTTAAACAGATGACTTCTGTTACTTGAAAGGCCTGGGGTATAAGATGGGTTTTCTCCAGTGTTCCTGCTTCGCTTGTAGCTTTCAGTGGACTCTGCTTGTCTATACCATGTAGTGGTCTATTTTTGTGCTCTTGCACTCTCCCTAATATGTAATCTA
This sequence comes from Giraffa tippelskirchi, assembly GCF_054371585.1. Classification (NCBI taxonomy): domain Eukaryota; kingdom Metazoa; phylum Chordata; class Mammalia; order Artiodactyla; family Giraffidae; genus Giraffa; species Giraffa tippelskirchi. The sequence continues at coordinate 126,555,889 of NC_137283.1, forward strand.
CTATTTCTTGTCACTCACTGCCTGACTTGTGGGGACTGTAGTGCTGTAGTGTTTTCTTAACCTGAAGCCTTGGTATTAAGCATACCCTGGGCACCTGAGTCTCAGAGATGGGTTTCCTTCCCATCAGTGGGCTGACCTCTCCCTCTTGGCAGCCGTTTTGCTTTGCACAGATGGGATGTTTTGGCAGGAGCAAGTTTTCCTGCTTTTTATCAATGTAATATTCTTGGACCAAGGCTTTTCTGGACACTAGGGTAGCTGCAGACGATTTTATCCTCAGATGGCCTTTATTTCATATCAGGTAGGGTCTGGGAAGGATTTTATGTCTGTTTGCAACTAAGATGAGGCTTTGTCATCTTTCTTGCCCTGCCCCCAGTCTTTCCTGTGAATCCTAATAGAAACCTGAGGAATAGAGCTAGTGAGTAGGTTTGGATTCCTCTTGTGTTTGGGGCTTTCAGGGATTCTAAAACTGTTACACTAACTCACACTTGGTTTTTAAAAATTGATCAAATTTTCAGGTTTTCTCTATACCTGCTTTTATGACTTCCAGTTTTTCCTCTTACGCGCTTCCAAAAGTGAAAGATGTATTTCATCTTTCTTTGGAGGGCTTGGAATTCAGTTTACTTGGTTTCCTGAAGACCTCAGTCTGCTAATGGCTTTAACAAAAGCTATGATTTTACTGATTGTCTGCTTTTTAAAAATTTATTGTCAGGTTAGACAAGTTTTACATTGTAAGTAAAAGTGGAACTTTTCCATAAACCAGCTTTTTAAAGATAACCGTAAAGATGCTGAACACTTTCAGGAAAATGAATACAGACCTAAGGAATGGTTGGGGAGGGCACTTTTCTAATGTGTTATTCAAGTCAGTACCTGTAGCTTGAGATAACATTTGCAGTGATAGTCTCCTGTGTGAATTGAAGTATGCTATAACTCAGAGACAACAGTGAAAGTAATGGAAATATATTAATATATTAAGTGACTTAAATATTGGCTCTAATGATAATGATACTGATGTATAGAAGATGTTCGTAATGAGTTTAGATAAATTTTCTTTCAGAATTTATGACCCAAAAAAGCAATATTTTAAATTTAACATTATTTTACATATCTGATTTCTTTGTTATATATATTAATAAAATTATTATCCCTAAAAAATAATTCCCTCCACCTCAAGAATTTTATCTTCCTTTGTATGTATCTTATTCATGTAGCATGTGCTACAGTACACTTAAAGTCTGTAAGTTTTAAATGATGATTGGAGCATGTATGTGGGAAGTTTCAGAAGTCTTTAGGGCATTTGCTTTAGAGAGTCAGAGACTTTCTTTGGTTATTTTCTTATTTTTAATTAACATCTTAATTGAAATCTGTTCTGAATGAGTTTACTTTGTTAGCTATCTGAGTTGAAGCTGCTGCTGCTGTTGTTGCTGTTCAGTTGCTAAGTCATGTCGGATTCTTTGCGACCCCGTGAACTGCAGCACACTAGACTTTCCTCCTTCACTACTTCCCAGAGTTTGCATCATGACCATTGAGTCGATGATGCCATCCAACCATCTCATCCTCTGTGGTCCCCTTCTCCTCTTGCCCTCAGTCTTTCCCAGCATCAGGGTCTTTTCAGTGAGTTGAAGGTAGTCACTTAATTTCTGATGGCCTCAGTTTCATTTTCTGGTGAAATGAATAATAATACAAAATTCAAAATTATACACCTAATGAGGGGTTGTGTGTTTTGAATGATATATATATAAAGAACCAAGCACAAAAACAGTTTATACTATAAAGTGTTTATACTTTATAAGGTGTTTATGCTTTATATGAAGTATAAAGTGTTTATATAAAGTATAAAGTGTTTATATAAAGTATAAAGTGTTTGTACTTTATAGTTTAAAGAGTTTTATACTATAAAGGTCTTTTAATATATAATAAGTGATACTGTAAATAACTAAGAAAGAAATATTGTCTAGAGTAATCAACAGGGAATAAAATGGGTGAAAACAAGGAGTATTTCTTATTTTGACCTAAGAAGTTTCATAGTCCCTTAAATTCTCTGATTCTTAAAAAGTTAGAGTAAAATTAAAAAGGAAGTTACTTCCATTTCTGCAGCAGGTAGCATCATGTTATCTAGAGTCTTGTCAATATATACTTTATCTACACGGATAATCCAATATTTGAATTGGAGAAATATGCTCTAAGAATGGAAAAGCTATGTTTACGTGCCATAAATGATGTACCTGCCGTAAAAGAACAAATGGTTTAACCTTTAAAAAATACTTTTTATAAAGATGATTGTGGCATTTTGTTTTCATTGCTTCATTCCTCAGCAGGATTTGTGCTATGAATTTAATTAGGTTACCTTTTCTCACCTGATGAAGTACAGGATGTATCAATATTATACATCTTTTTCTTATTTGAACGTTTACCCATTAGTTAGTTCATTATAAAAAATCAGTACTTTTAATCCATATTGAATTTTTACTTAGGCAAATTTCCTCCTCACGTGGCTAGGTTGTTTAAACCTATGAATGAATTAGAGATCAATTTCACGTCTGTCCTGAAATTTTTACCTGTTCTGCCAAACTCCAGGTAGTATGGCTCTAAGAGTCTCACTGCAAGCTCCCCACTGTCTTAATGTTGTAGTAAGAGGAAACAACAAAACACTACAAGAAAGAAAACACCAAGAGCATTACAGTTGAAAAAAATTGTGGTAAAATATACATGCATAAAATTGACTGTTTAGCCATGTTTAAGCATACATGTCAGTGACATTAAGTACATTCACATTGTTGTGTACCCATTGTTATTATGTATTTCCAGATCTTTTTCATCTTTCCATACTGAAACTCTGTACCCATCAAACACTAACGCCTCATTTTCCCCTCCCCCTCAGCCTCTGATTTCATGTCCACATGAGCTTGACTAAAGAACATTACCGTTTTAAGGAAATGTAAATTATTCAAGCTCAAATTGGTCTTAAAGTGGTTAGAAAGTAGGATAGCTCTTACTTTTCTTTGCTGGACTGCTCCCAGTTTAGAGAAATTGCAGATTTCAAGGAATGAAATGGCAGAGAAAATGAAGTCACAGTTTGGGAAGAGAATCACAGATCTTGTGCCGTGTGAAATATACTGGAAATCTTGGTTGTCTCTTTTGGAATGCAAATCTCCCTTTCACTGTAGCGGTTTTAAGAGGATATGATTGTGATGAAAGATTTTGATTGGATAACACACAGCAGATCCAAAATTTTGGTGGAATATATTTGAATCCTAGAACTCTCCTAAATGTTATGTCATTTGGCAAGATTCTGGCTAACAGTGTTATTACCTGGCTCTGTGAAAGTATCTTCTGTTCTCTTTCCTAAGATTCAGAAATCAGTGTTTAGGTCCTCCATCAGTGATGCACATGTTCAGTTTTTCAGAATAATAAAAGTCTGTGGAAGAGAAGCATTTAAAACAATTGTTCAGGATTAATTAGAGAGCATTGGGCCTATAACTCTGCTTTTCAGTAGATATGGCATTGAAAAAACTTGTTTGTATTTGATGGTGTGTATTCCTTGCAGTGCAATTTTTTGCTTGAAAAAATACAATAAAGACAAAAAATGAGGCAAAAGTAGGACAGAAAGAAAGGTTAAATTTTCTGCTTGAGGTTTTGCGGAAAACACACATAATGCATTCTGAAGGTGCCATCCCCATCTGTGAGCTAACTTGTAGTTACAGATTCTCGGAGAATCTTATCTCACTCCACCTATCCCCAAGCAGGATGTTCTGCTCTCTTCCTTTGTGGATACATTTATTTTTATTCCCTTTATTTATTGCTTCCCAGAGTTTCTACAGTCATTTTGGTTTTGGCCTCTCTATCTTGCTACATTTATGCTGGCTCAGCATGGTGAATTTAAAACTATGTTTTATAACTGGAAGTTGGTACTTTTTGACCACCTTTGTAAGATAAATGAGAGCTAGGGATGTAATGTACAACACAGTTAAGATAGTTAATATTGCTGTATGTTATATATGAAAGTTAGTAAGAATAAATCCTGAATTCTCATCACAAGGAAAAAATACATTTTTATTTTGTATCTACATGAGATGATAGATGTTCACTAAGCTTATTGTGATAATCATTTCATGATATATGTAAGTCACATCATTATGCTGTACACCTTACAGTTATATGGTGCTGTATGTCAATTATATCTTAATAAAACTAGAAGAAGGAAAAATATATTTTGAATATTTTACCATCATTTTGGTTGTTGCAGTTAGGACTGTTGTTTGAGATATCTAGCCTGCCATGTAATGGCAATCTTCATATATTAAAAAAAGAATCTTAAAGTATATTAGCCTAGATCCCTCTGGATCACCCTTCTCCCCCATTTTGTATTTCAGTTTTTAAAGCTTATGTATTAAGTTCTTATAAAGCTTAGAAAAAGTTTAAAAACTTTAAAAGTGATTTTTGTGTTGATTATTATATTTCTAAAAATATGTATATTTATTTTATAGCTACTTGAAGGAAATTTTGCCAAAGAAGTCAGCCATGAAATGGATGGACTTATTTTCCAGCCCACTGGAGTAAGTATATTTGTCTGTGTGTGTGTGTGTGTGTGTGTGTGTACATGTACATGTATATATGTATATCCATGTACACACATGCATGTATATATAAAGTACAGTTTTCTTAGATATGTTTATTTAGGATTGATTAGTGCTATAATCAGCTTTTCCTTAAAACAAATGGTTCATTATAAAATAAAGTATTTCCTTTATATTAAATATATATTATAGCAAAATGAATAGTTATCTGCTTTTGACTTATCTTAGGAAATAAATACAACTGATCATTTTATTTTTCAAGGAAGTTATTAGTCTTTTATTATAATTAGTTTTCTTACTACTCATGCAAGATGAACATTAACTTATGCTTCTTTACTAGAAATCTACCAATAACCTTACGTAAATAAATGCTTATTTCTTTCTGTAGCCCAATATATCTTGTCAGTATTAATTATTTTTAAAACTTCATTTTGTCACAGATGAGTAAAATTCAGAGTTATCAATTTTTGAAGAAAAACACAGTTCTTTGTGTGTTTATTCCATGTCAGATTTCTGAAACTCGCTGAAAACCTTTCACCAGCGCAATGGTCAAATCATATATTTGGAGTAAATTCTGTTTTACTCTATGGTAAGATTTCTTACCCTCTGCACTATTGACATTTTTGGCCCCATAGTTCTTTGCTGTGTAGAGCTGTCCTGTGTGCGGTAGGATGTTTCATAGCATCTTTGGTCTGTACATACTAGATGCCAGTATTACCTCTCCCTCTCACCCCTCCAGGTTGTGACAACCACACATACATACATTCACTGACTCCTTTCCCCTGAAAGGCAAATTTGCCTTCACTTGAGAACCTGTGCCCTGTGGGGCAATGCTTCTCAAAACTGTGACCTGTGAACAAGGTAGCATTAACACCACCCAGGAAGTTGTTGTAAATGTCACTTACCCCAGACCTACTATTGGGAAACACTGGGAAATGGAGTCCAGCAATTTGTGCTTTAACAAGCTGTCCAAGTGACTCTGATGTGTGTTCGAGTATGAGAACCACTGCTCTTCTAGGAAAGAGTTGCATTTTATGTGCTACACCTTGTCATAAGCTGCATTTTGCCTTCACTCTCTCCTTAGAAATAAGGGTGTGGACTAATTGTGAAGTTATGTAGAGAGACATCAAACTAGGTACCTGGGGTAAAGAGAAGGGGACTAATATTTTCAAACATTATGTATTAAATACTATAGTATGTATGCTCTACTATTTAGTAAAACTGCAAATTTGATGGTATGTGATTGGCTTCTGTCTTCATCCCACTTGTCAAGCAGGTGGAGGGAAAAATCTTATGTCATTGAAGGAGAAGGAGATGAAGGAGAGTTAGAGGCTAGGGACAGAAATAGTAGAAAGTTTTAGGACGATACAGTTTAGATCTTTAAGTTCCAGTATTTTCCAAGCTTAATCTCCCTGGACTGAAAGAAGTAAAATCTAACTATAACAGGAATTAGGATGTTTCATTCTGTTAATAAACTCATGGTTCAGACCCATGAATGATTTTTACCCAGTCTATTGCCAGTACCAGATTTCCCTTTTCATCCCCTTGCAACCTTCTCGGTACATATCTATTCCATATGTTATGTAGCCCATTCTGGGGAACCCGACAGGAATTCCTCTGCCTTCCTGTCCTTCCCCACAGGCACTTCACATTCAGTCTTTATTAATTTCATCTACTTTCTAGTTTTCAAAAAGGTTGTTTTCTGCTGTTGTCTGCTCTCCTGTTTTTCCTTTTCTACTGATATCTCTTTCCTGTAACTCCCATTTTAGTGAAGTTTCAAATCAAAGTGGATATAAATGCACGTGTTTAATCCACCACATTTATCAGAAAGTCCTCCAAGCTTCTCACAATGTGGTATTGCATCTGTTGGGTTCCTTGAGCCAAAAATTCAAGTAAATGAAGAAAGGGACTATTTTGAATAACCAACTTAGCAATTTGAGGGAAGCTACATAGAGCAGAGAGAAGGTGCTGGTCAGGGATGGACAAAGCTTGTCTTTTATTAATAATCTTCAGTCTGTTCTCTAATGCTACAGAAATATTCCAGAGGCAAATGAAGGGCGAAAAATGGAGAGGATTCTTGGTGCTTCTACTTGTGTGAAAACTCCTGGCTTTCATTTGTTTGGTGCTAGTTACTTGAAACTGGGGCCTCCCTGGTGGCTCAGATGGTAAAGAATTTGCCTGCAATACAGGAGACCTGGGTTTGATCCCTCAGTTGGGAAGATCCCCTGGAGAAGGGCATGGCAACCCACTCCAGTATTCTTGCCTGGAGAATCCCCGTGGACAGAGGAGCCTGGCAGGCTACAGTCAGAGGGTCGTAAAGAGTTGGACATGGATGAGCGACTAAGCACACATGCACACTTACAACTTAGCAGGGAGTTAATGCTGCTTCATTACAGTAATTATGGTGAGGGAACTGCAGTTGAATAAAAGATGGAAGATATTACTAGTGCTAAAAAAAAAATCCTGGCAAAATATTGAAGAAGAGTAACAAAGGTACTATATTAAAGTGATGATTCTATTGAGGGTGAAACCCCAAACACCGACTTAGAAGAAAGTTCATTCGCGTTTTGATTTAATGTTCTATTTTTCAGAGACATAACCTTGTAACACATCCAGTACCGCACTTAGTTTATAACTTTCATTAGAAAGAGGACAAGTAAAGCTAATTGATGGTATATTGAGGAAAATAAAGCTTAGGATATTTCTTTTTTTTTTAATTTATTTTTTTAGTGAGGGATAATTTCTTTACAGAATTTTATTGTTTTCTGTCAAACCTCAACATGAATCAGCCATAGTTACACATGTATCCCTTCCCTTTTGAACTTCTCTCCCATCTCCCTCCCCTTCCCACCCCTCTAGGTTGATACAGAGCCCCTATTTGAGTTTCCTGAGCCATACAGCTAATTCCCATTGGCTGTCTATTTTACATATGGTAATGTAAGTTTCCGTGTTACTCTTTCCGTTATATTTCACCCTCTCCTCCCCTCTCCCCATGTCTATAAGTCTTTTCTCTATGTCTGTTTCTCCATTGTTACCCTGTAAATAAATTCTTCAGTACCGTTTTTCTAGATTCCACATGTGCATTAGAATACGATACTTATCTTTCACTTTCTGATTCACTTCACTCTGTATAATGGGTTCTAGGTTTATCCACCTCATCAGAACTGACTCAAATGCGTTCCTTTTTATGGCTGAATAATATTCCATTATGTATATGTACCACAACTTATTTATCCATTCATCTGTCGATGGATATCTATGTTGGCTTCCATGTTCTAGTGATTGTAATAGTGCTGCAATGAACGAGGGCTTCAGATTATACAAAGCTACAGTCATCAAGACAGTATGGTATTGGCATAAAAACAGAAATATAGACCAATGGAACAAGATAGAAAGCCCAGAAATAAACCCATGTGCCTATGGGTACCTTATTTTTGACAAAGGAGGTTAAGAATATACAGTGGGGCAAAGACAGCCTCTTCAATAAATGGTGCTGGGAAAACTGGACAACTCCATGTAAAAGAATGAAATTAGAGCACTTTCTAACACCATACACAAAGATAAACTCAAAATGGATTAAAGACCTAAATGTAAGACCAGAAACCATAAAACTCTCAGAGGAAAACATAGGCAGAATACTCGATGACATAAATCAAAGCAAGATCCTCCATGACCCACCTCCTAGGGTAAAAGAAATAAAAACAAAAATAAACAAGTGGGACCTGATTAAACTTAAAAGCTTTTGCACAGCAAAGGAAACTATAAGCAAGGTGAAAAGACAGCCCTGAAAATGGGAGAAAGTAACAGCAAATGAAACAACTGACAAAGGATTATTTTCAAGAATATTCAGGCAGCTCATACAACTCAATACTAGGATATTTCTTTGTGTTTATAAAGAAACGTATTGGTATCTGGTATTCACTAAAACACAGCAGTCATTAATTATCAGGAAAGCCTCAATTTTTTAAAAAAGTAGCTTAAATTGTATTTATAGAATTATAGAAAATCGAAGCTGAAAAGGTACTTGTAAGATTATCACTCTAAGCCCACTGGTTTCAAAACATGAAGTTCTAAAGTTCTGGGTTTCTGTGAACTGCCTCAGGGGACCATGTACAGGTATAGGTTACTACATAAGCATTCTGTTTACATGTTTTGTTTATATGCATTCTGTTTATATCATGACAGTTCTGATTTATTTCTTTTATATATGGTACTTCTGGATGATTGTGTTTTAGAAAGGGCTTCATCTATGTAAATACCATTTGAATCAGCTACTTTTTTGAAAGGTCACCAGTGATCTTTCTTCCTTACAAAATCAAGTTCATTTTCAGCCTTTTTCTTGCTAGATTATCTAGTAGTAGTCTGTACCACTGTCCACACTTCCTTACAATACTCTCTGACATGGCTTTTGAAACATCACACACTCCTGATTCCTTTCAGTCTCATGCCATTTCTTCTCCGTCTCACTCAAGGTCTCCGTCTTCTACTAGTTATCAAAGTTTGGAGTTTCTAAAGGCTCTGTATGCTGGACCTTCATTTTTTCTCAAGCTCCACTCTCTCCTTGGAAGTCTCATTCGCACCCATGGCTCGATTATCTCTCATAAGCCTGTGACTCAGTTTTGATTTGTTTAAGCTCCAGATTTGTTTATCTAATTGCCTACCCTGATATCACCTTTTCAGTTTCTCAAAAACACCAGAAATCCAACGTACCTTACAGCTGAACTCCATTTGTTGTATTCCCCAAACAACAAACCAACATACAGACTACACAATGATCTTTTCCTGACATTTCCTGTCTCAGTTGCTTAAATGTAGTTACTTGAGTGAGGAATCTAGATGTCCTCTTGACACCTTCCCCTCTTTTATCCATCTGATCCATCTCCAAGTCTTGCTTTAGCTCCTAAATCTCTCTTAAATTATTCCCTTTTCTCTTCATTACCACTGCCACACTCCAGTCTGACTTGTCATTCATTGCCTCTTGCCTGGACCACTGCAGCAACATCCTAACTGGTCCTACAGCTTCCATTTTGTCATCCTCCTGTCTTCATCATACTGCATTCAGAGTGATCTTCTTCCTTTATCTCTAGCGATTTTCCCCTTGCTTCTATGTTAAAGACCATGCCTAGATTTGAAGCCAGCTTACTCTCTTATCACATGCTGCCTTTTTGTTTCCCTCTGTGTTTTGCTGATGTGAAAATAACTGATATTTTTATTTAAAGGTGACAATTATATTACTTTATTCATCAACAGTGTTTTAAGTAAATTGAAGTATGTTATATTTGCTAAAATATTTAAATATTTTGAGAAAAATGGGTATTTTCTCCAAAGAAAAAATTGACTGTTTATTTTAATATAAAACTCTATTCTTTCTAAGTGTTAAGGCTCAAACTTTGATCATGCTGAGGTGATGATTTTTAAAAAGAAGTATCTTCAAATTGAATTTTCCATCTGGTTATAGTCTACACCATAAACCAAATAGGTTCTGTTAGATTCTTACATATAAGGTTTTCAGTTTTATGATTTCACTGGCATTTTGTTTTTTTTTTTTTTTGATTTATTTTTTTATTTAAGGATAATTGCTTTACAGAATTTTGTTGTTTTCTGTCACACGTCAACATGAATCAGTCATATTCACTGGCATTTTGAATTGCTAATCTTTTTCAGTTTGTCACCTAAAACTGAATATTTTAAGGTGGCCATTTGGCATTTTAATATGCTATAGGTAGTAGATCTTTTACTTGGCAGATATTAGATCTTTCAAGTTAATTTACAAAGTTGATAATGCTTATTTGTTTAAAGCTTTTGCAAGAGAATTTTAATAATTTATGTAGCATAGTAAATTTTTATTTGTAGTAGTAACTGATTAATTTATAACCATTTAAAAATTGTATTTGATTTTACTTTTGTCATCTGGAGACACGTTTCTAGATAAGAATTTTTGTGCCATTAATAATCCCTCACTAAAAACAGGATTATATGCAATGAATTGCAAAATATACATGCTAGTAAAAACTTAAAATCTTTTCTTTGATTATAAAAGACTTTTTCTTGTTTTACTGCCAGCTATATTGTGATTAGTAAAACATATAATTGTTTCTGTGTTGAATCTAGAGTATTCTCAAGCAGTAGTGATAGAATTGTTTGTTTGCTTTTTGTATTTTCATCACTATCTTGATTTTATGTATGGTGGATCAGCTTGATTTTATGTTTCTCAAATTAATCAGTTTGCATGTAAATTGAGTCAGCTTTGATTTTAATATTGCTTTCTTGTAAAATATTAATGTTTTTATTAAATCTTTACTACTGCCAGGTATATTGAATGATATGGATAGATTGTAAAATGAAAATTGGAATTAGTTTAATGTCTTGTCTTGAAGTACATGACGAATTAGAGTGGTTTTCCTCTGTAGCAGAGATGATGTTACCATGGTGAGAGCTTCTGTTGCCATGACATTTGCTTGCATATTTTGATAGGTCTTCAATTGAAGAAGGGCTCTGTTTCCTGGCAGACTGGAAAAGTGTCATTCTATCCTTTCCCCCAATATATTATTTTTTATTGAAAAATATATAATTTCCAAAGAATTCTAATAGTGAACTGCCAAGGAAGAAAATGCACCTTGGTATTTTTAATTTTTTTTTTTCTTTTTCAACTTTTGAAACACACCAAAATATTCTTAGCTTGCTTTTTTGTTTAAGGAGGAAAAAAAGAGAAGAATATTATTGTTCTAGCTTTCTTAATAAATAAAACATTTGCTTTTCCATCAAATTTTGTTGACAAACAGCTAAAGGTGAATAATTTGTAATCAGTCTCTGCTAGATATAGATATGTAATGTTACTGTACAACAAAAAAACACTGCTAATGATGATATATTGGTAGCAGAGAAAAGTAGAAGTAAACATAAATAAGGACTTCACAAAAATGAATCAGTGAATTGCAAGAGGGTAACTATATAAAGTGCAAAATCAATTTTCATATAATGATACATATTAAACACAATGAATTAGGGGTAGTTCCTTTTTAAAAATAATTTATGTTTAATTTTAAATATTAATGGTAGATATTTTTAAAATTATGTTTTACAGTGATATATTTTTAATTTTAACCAGATAATAAACTTTAACATGCAGTAAGAAAAATATGGAGAAGAAAGTCTCCTCACTCTCCTCCCCCCCTCAGTTATCTTCTGTTGTATTTAACTTCTCTTCACAAAGTTTTTTTATGTATTTATAAGTAAATATAAATTTGTTAGTACATTTTTATTCTCACTCCACTTTTCAAGGAAGGTAGCACAGTATTTTGCACTTTGCTTTTCAGAATTTGTCCAGCCATATATTTTAATGTATATTTTGTCAGTGATCTAATTTGAGCATCTTGGATGTATTGGAATCAGCAGAAGGGTAGGACTTGTTACTGACACCCCCATCCCTTATGCTTATGGCAGTTCAAACTTTTAGGAGGAAATACTTAAAAACATAGCATTTTGTCGATTTAGAATAAATTTTCCTTTCATCGTCAAAGTTCATTGAGAACTTCAGTGGGGCTTTTTGCTAGTAAACTGGTTTGTTTTATAAAAGTGCAAATTGAAGTATACTATAATGAGTACATCTTTACACCAGCTGTTTCTTCTGCAACAAACTGTTTTCTTCCTTTCTGTATTACTCCCATTCAGCCTTTGAATATCAAATTAGGTGTGGCTTCTTGGGGAAGCCTGGGTGACTCGGTGAATGTGTCTCTCCCCTGTGTTCTTACAATGCTCTTCCTCATACCAGTACTAGGAGCAGAGATAATTGTTTTAATGACATGCAGCACAAATTAGCAAAAAAGAAGGGTAACGTACTAGATGTATAAAGTGACTGCTGCTGCTGCTAAGTCGCTTCAGTCGTGTCCGACTCTGTGCGACCCCATAGATGGCAGCCCACCAGGCTCCTCGTCTCTGGGATTCTCCAGGCAAGAATACTGGAGTAGGTTGCCATTTCCTTCTCCAGCGCATGAAAGGGAAAAGTGAAAAGTAAAGTCACTCAGTCGTGGCCGACTCTTAGCGACCCCATGGACTGTAGCCTACCAGGCTCCTCTGTCCATGGGATTTTCCAGGCAAGAGTATGGAGTGGGGTGCCATTGCCTTCTCCAATAAAGTGACTAGGCTGCAGATATTACTCGTATCTAGAGTTTGATCCCGTATCAGTAGATGACTTGTATTCGGATTTGTGTCCACCAGAGAAGAGGAGAAACACTGCGAAATCTGCTGACTTACCAGATGGCGGTAGTCTTGGTTATTAAGGCAGAATTAATCCTGAGAAATTTTTGTATTGTGTTGGCTCTTGTTTTTAATCAATTAGGTGACTACTGTATTGCTGAGTAAGAAGTACTAAAAATGTATAAAGGCAGGGTTTCTGCCCTCAAGGGCTTACACTGTATGAAGAAACTTGGCCCAGCAGCAAGGTGAGAAACGTGCAGACTGGTGGAGTGGCAGAGGCGCTTTGGTGGGTCCAGGGAGTAGCGGCAAGTGCACTGGGAGATGGGGCCTGAGCTACAGATGGGACAGGACTCTTGGTTCACCGGTGCCTGAGTGGGAGAGATGAGGTAAGTGCTTTAGGTGCTGAAGTTTACTTTGTTGTCTGAACTCCCTCTTCCCACTGGCCAGGGCATTACCAGTTGTTTGTCCCTCCTACTCACCACTCCACACAAAAAGAGGCTAAAAGTAATTAGAAAACAACTGACTTAAAATTGGTTCCTTTTGAAACAGTTTTAGATCATGAGACCTTCCAACCCAATCTTCCATTATTTGCTTTTGGACAAATTTTATATATATAATTTTTTTTTTAAATAATGGAAAGATTTCTGTGATTTGGGCATTTTTTTGACAAGTTGGACTATTCTGGTTATCAGTTTCCTTATCTGTAAAACAAAGAGTTTGCTGCAAGCATATTAAAAAAACAAGAAGCAAGAAGAAATTAATTAGACTTGTGAATCAAATAGTAAAAATAGTAATATGAATGTATTTTGAGTAATTTTTGCACCGTGAATAATCCAAGACACTGCATGAATTCTCTAATATTAAATCTCACCCTCAAATCACAACTTCACTTTCCATAAGGTAGAAAACTTTTATAAGTAAATGAGAAATGTCAACAAGCTTTTGAAAATGCAGTTCTCTTCTTCCCTTGCTTCTTTCTATGATAGCTCTCCCTACTGGTCTCTACCAATTTTGTGACTTTTTAGAAATGAAATGCCAAGTGGTTGTCTTGAGTTATTTTTTTTTAGGTGATGGACTCTTTCCTCTACATCAATAAGAACAGCATAGAGTACCAAGCTAATTTAGTCTCAGAAAACTTAAGCAAACTTCCCCTCAACTCAGGTATATTTGTGGTCTCATTGCCTAGAACTTCCTTGTAACCTTATTATTCTTCAAAATTCAGTTCATGCACTTTTCTTAGTGCATTCAAGAAACCTTCCTTTACCCCTGCCCCCTGATTTTGGTGTTTCTCTGTTGTTCTTGCTCAGCAGCTTTGTTTATATTCATTTGAGCGCCTCTATGATGCTCTTGGAGTTTATATTAAAAGTCTTATTGTGGTTGAACTCAGTTCCTTGAGAGAATTTGTATCTTTTCCATCTAGTAAGGTACTGGGCATGTAGTAGGTAGTTAGTGTTAAGGATTTTTCCTCCATACAGGGTATTTATGTGTCTTATTTTGCAAAATAGATATTTGTTATTTGCATCTCAGTGAAACTTGGGCAAAGGATATAACCAAGTTGCTAAATCTAGAATTGTTTTACTTTTATGTCAGTAGAATTACCAAAGAAGGTTTTTTCTGCTTCCTTTAAAACTAAATGCTAGAATAACAGCAAAAATAAAACTAATATATGGCAAGATCAGGGCTCTTTCTTAGCTTCAGTGTAGGGCCTGGAATATGTGTTATGATAAAGAAACTGCTCACATTTAATGAGTGGAATGAGTAGCATGGACTGCAAAGTCTTTAAGGTATCTTTGGTCTACAAATGCTGTTTTTAGGCAAGCAAAATGCTATTATTACATTTTTCTAAGTGAGATAGATGAAGCCCAGACTTAGAATTTACTTGAAATCTTGAAGTTAGTAGAGGTAAAGAAGAACCAGATATCTTGTCCTCTATGTTGTTATTACTACTGGCTTCCTTTAGATCAGTTTCTCAACTTTGGTACAATTGACATTTTGGGTTGGATAATTCTTTGTTGTGGGCAGCTGCCCTGTACATTGTAGGATGTTTAGAAACATCCCTGGCCTCTGCCCACTAGATGGCAGTAGCTCACCCTTTCCTCCCCAGTGTGACAACCAAACATGTAGGCATTGCCAGACATCCTCTGGGGGGTAAAAACCTCTAATTGAGAACCACTGCTTTATACAGCAGATATATCACTTATGCCTCCATTTTGTTTTCCTATCTATTTTAGAGGATTTCTTTGGCACATGGCCGTCCTCTACCTCTAAGACAAGTTCTGCTCTCGTTTGGTAAACACTTTCCTAAACATATTACTTATTTGCCTGACATTTGCTTTTTTTTTTTAAAGATAATAGTGGACATCTCGGGTAATATTGATACTTGCTTTCAGATATAATCTATCTAATTTTTTATTTGACAGTTCACCTGGTAAAATCAGATTTGTTTCTATAAAACTAAGTATTATATGTGTTAGTTTCAGGTTCGACGCATGAGACAGGGTGCTCAGGGCTGGTGCACTGGGATGACCCAGAGGAATGGGATGGGGAGGAAGGTGGGAGGGGGGTTCAGGATGGGGAACACATGTACACCCATGGCTGATTCATGTCAGTGTATGGCAGAAACCACTACAATATTGTAAAGTAATTAGCCTCCAATTAAAATAAATAAATTTTTAAAAATGAAAAAAAATATACCTTTGATAATTATTTTAATCTAGATGCATGCTGGTGAATTTAATGAAATTAAAATGCATTATGCTCTAATTACATGTGGTAAAATGTAGCTTGGAAGAATGTTTCTGTACCCTTGTCTATATTAGCAAGATTCTGTATTTCAAGTTTGATAACTCACAAATATTTATTTTAAAAGTCTTAAATCCCTGTATTATATAATATCTTTTCCCTTATTATTTTGAGGAACTTGAAAGAAGGATGTTTTAATAGTTATTGATATACATAATCTTTTATAAATAGTGATGTGTCATTTCATAATCTAAAATATTCTGTTTAAACATAAATTTAAATATGTGCTTGTGCTAAGTTGCTTCAGTCGTATCTGACTCTTTGTGACTCCATGGATTGTAGCCCACCCAGGCTCCTCTGTCCATGGAATTCTCCAGGCAAGAAGACTAGAGTGGGTAGCCATTCCCTTCTCCAGGGGTTCTTCCCAATCCAGGGATCAAACCTGGGTCTGCTGCATTGCAAGCAGATTCTTTACTGTCTGAGCCACCAGAGAAGCCCACATTTAAATATACTTGAGGCTAATGTTTTAAAATAAGTTAAAAATTTTTTCACTTTATTATTTTTATTGTTTATCAAGTATTTATTGAGCATTTTACTAATTGTTTGGCAGGCATATGATTAGACATGATTTTACTGAAGTGGAATTTATGTTCTAATAGAAATTTAAATACATTTTACTCACGGAAATTTTTTTGCTTTTGCATTTATTTTCAATAATTGAGAACTGCAATGTTTTAAAAATATAGTTTTCTAAAAATTTTTATCAGGCATTTCATTAACTTTCATAAAACTGCTTTGAAATTCTCAGTCATGTCAAATCTAGTATTTCAGATTAACATAAATGGTTTGGTATCAAGTCAGATGAGGAATGGCTAATGTTTCTGAACTATTGCTTTGTAAAAATGGAAGAGTTAGTATATCTATTCTCCATTGGAGGATTTCCAGAGAGAAAAATGTAAAGGATCCTTAGTATCTACTTTACAATTAGCATTACGTTAAAATTATTTTTAGAATTAGTTATTAGGTACCCATTATAAAATATTTTGGGATTTTCCAGGTGGCGCTAATGGTAAAGAATCTGCCTGCCAGTGCAGGAGACATAATAGACACAGGTTTGATTCCTGGGTCGGGAAGATCTCCTGGAGAAGGGCATGGCAGCCCACTCCAGTATTCTTGCCTGGAGAATCCCATGGACAGAGGAGCCTGGCGGGCTACAGTCCATAGGGTTGCAAAGAGTTGGACACGACTGAAGTGACTTAGCAAGCAAGAAATATTTTAAAGCTGTACAATCCTAGCTTTAACATTTCCTAGATTTAAGAACTTAGATTGGTATTGGTTTCTAAGTGTTCTCATACTAGTCATATGAATAAATAAGGAACAGAAGTAAATGATGGTTGGTTTGTTAAGTATGACATTTCCTTGGCAGAGGTTGTAAGTAGGGTTGGTGTGGGATACTGACACTCCTTTCTGCCCCTCAATCCTTTTTTACCCTTCATCACTATAGAGAACTACTCTTACTACTAAAAGGTCTGTAATGTTTCTGTCAGCTAGACTTTATTAGAAAACATACTGAATTTTTAAAATTATTTTTATTAATGGGATCATAACTGGAAAATTTAGCAATTTTAACATTTATAAAAATATTTATATTCAGTAAATATAAAGAGATTTATCTGTGATCATTCTGAAGGATATGTGTTACATGAATGAGCCTCAGGGCAAATAAATGAATGAAAACTTCCACTGAAATATTATATATTTGATTTTATATTTGTTCAGGTTTAAATACAAGACTTAAGAAAATAGCGTGTATTATGTTCTTAAATTTGCTACAGAAAAAATATTTTTTCTATCAACTCCAGTGATTGTCTTTCTTTAGCAAAACTTGATACACTAAATTTGTCATTATATGGACTTCTGTTTCAAATAAGTGATCCTATGACTAGGGTTTTGCATTTTTTAAATTTCTAAAAATCTGTTAGAATGCAATTTGACTTCTATTTCTAAAAAAATATTAGTAGTGAGTACACTTAGCAGTTTTTCCTTCCTATCTTTCTCATAATATGGCCTCACTGAATTGACATACTTTCCTCTCCTTCAGGGGAGTCTATATTTTTCTACCCGAGTGTTTTGCTCATATTTACTTTCTGCTATAAGTCTGTGTTAGTGAATATTACTCATTATTTGAAGTTCACAGTGTTCATTCCTCTTTAAGTATATAACCACCCAAGTAAAAGATTTTTTCTTTTTACTGTGTTTCTAGAATACATTTAAAACATTTTTTTCACGTACTCTGTAGTCTCTCTAATTACATGGGTAGTATTGTTCAACCATTTCCACAACTTTTACATCACTGCAAACAGAAGTTTTATAACATTAAGCAATAACTCTCCCTCTGCCCAGTCCATCCATCCCTCCTCCCCTACTGCCTCTACCCGCTTCTCCTGGTGCCTCAGATCTACTTCCTGTCCCTATGAATTTGCCTACTGTGGATATTTCTTTTCTTTTTTTAAATTTTAATTGGAGGCTAATTACTTTACAATATTGTAGTGGCTTTTGCGATACATTGACCTGAATGAGCCATGGGTGTACATGTGTTCCCCATCCTGACCCTTCCTCCCACCTCCTCCCCATTGCATCCCTCAGGGTCATCCCAGTGCACCAACCCTGAGCACCTTGTCTCATGCATGGAACCTGGACTGGCGATCTGTTTCACATATGATAATATACATGTTTCAATGCTATTCTGTCAAATCAACCCACCTGCGCCTTCTCGCACAGAGTCGAAAAATCTGTTCTTTACATCTGTGTCTCTTTCGCTGTCTCGCATATAGGGTCATCGTTACCATCTTTCTAAATTCTGTTTATATGTGCTAATATATGGTATTGGTGTTTTTCTTTCTGACTTACTTCACTTTGTATAATACGCTTCAGTTTCATCCACCTCATTAGAACTGATTCAAATGCATTCTTTTTAATAGCTGAGTAATGTTCCATTGTGTATATGTACCACAGCTTCCTTATCCTTTCGTCTGCCGATGGACATTGAGTTGCTTCCATGTCCTGGCTATTGTAAACAGTGCTGCAATGAACATTGCGGTACACGTGTCTCTTTCAAGTCTGGTTTCCTCGGTGTGTATGCCCAGCAGTGGGATTGCTGGGTCATATGGCAGTTCTATTTTCAGTTTTTAAAGGAATCTCCACACTCTTCTCCATAGTGGCTGTACTAGTTTGCATTCCCACCAACAGTGTAAGGTTGTGCATTCTCCACACCCTCTCCAGCATTTATTGTTTGTAGATTTTTGGATAGCAGCCATTCTGACCGGCATGAGATGGTACCTCATTGTGGTTTTGATTTGCATTTCTCTGATAATGAGTGACGTTGAGCATCTTTTCATGTGTTTGTTAGCCATCTGTATGTCTTCTTTGGATAAATGTCTGTTTAATTCTTTGACCCATTTTTTAATTGTGTCATTTATGTTTCTGGAATTGAGCTGCAGGAGCTGTTTGTATATTTTTGAGATTAATTGTTTGTCAGTTGCTTTGTTTGCTGTTATTTTCTCCCATTCTGAAGGTTGTCTTTTCACCTTGCTTATAGTTTCCTTTATTGTGCAAAAGCTTTTAAGTTTAATTAGGTCCCATTTGTTTATTTTTGCTTTTATTTCCATTACTCTGGGAGGTGGGTAATAGAGGATCCTGCTATGATTTACGTCAGAGAATGTTTTGCTTATGTTTTCCTCTAGGAGTTTTATAGTTTCTGGTCTTACATTTAGATCTTTGATCCATTTTGAGTATTTTTTTGCGTATGGTGTTAGAAAGTGTTCTAGTTTCATTCTTTTTCAAGTGGTTGACCAGTTCTCCCAGCACCACTTGTTAAAGAGATTGTCTTTTCTCCATTGTATATTCTTGTCTCCTTTGTCAAAGTAAGATGTCCATAGGTTTGTGGCTTTATCTCTGGGCTTTCTATTTTGATCCATTGATCTATGTTTCTGTCTTTGTGCCAGTACCATACTATCTTGATGACTGTTGATTTGTAGTATAGCCTGAAGTCAGGCAGGTTGATTCCTCCAGTTCCAATCTTCTTTCTCATGATTGCTTTGGCTATTCGAGGTTTTTGTATTTCCATACAAATTGTGAAATTATTTGTTGTACTTTTCTGAAAAATACCTTTGGTAGCTTGATAGGGATTCCATTGAATCTATAGATTGCTTTGAGTAGTATACTCATTTTCACTATATTGATTCTTCCGATCCATGAACGTGGTATATTTCTCCATCTATTTGTGTCATTTTTTATTTCTTTCATCAGTGTTTTATAGTTTTCTGTATATATAGGTCTTTTGTTTCTTTAGGTAGATTTATTCCTAAGTATTTTATTCTTTTTGTTGCAATGGT
Source organism: Giraffa tippelskirchi (assembly GCF_054371585.1). NCBI lineage: Eukaryota > Metazoa > Chordata > Mammalia > Artiodactyla > Giraffidae > Giraffa > Giraffa tippelskirchi. Next base: position 126,575,795 of record NC_137283.1, read on the forward strand.
GAATGGAATTGTTTCCTTAATTTCTCTTTGTTTTCTCATTGGTAATATATAGTAATGCAAGGGATTTCTGTGTGTTAATTTTATATCCTGCAACTTTACTGTATTCATTGATTAGCTCTGGTAGTGTTCTGGTGGTGTCTTTAGGGTTTTCTATGTAGAGGATCATGTCATCTGCAAACAGTGAGAGTTTTACTTCTTCTTTTCCAATCTGGATTCCTCTTATTTCTTTTTCTTTTCTTATTGCTATGGCTAAAACTTCCAAAACTATGTTGCATAGTAGTGGTGAGAGTGGGCACCCTTGTCTTGTTCCTGACTTTAAAGGAAATGCTTTCAATTTTTCACCACTGAGGATAATGTTTGCTGTGGGTTTAACATTTTATTATGTTGAGGTATGTTCCTTCTATGCCTGCTTTCTGGAGGGTTTTTTATCATAAATGAATGTTGAATTTTGTCAAAGGCTTTCTCTGCATCTATTCACATAATCATATGGTTTTTATCTTTCAATTTTGTTAATGTGGTGTATCACATATATTGATTTGCAAATATTGAAGAATCCTTGTATCCCTGGGATAAAGCCCCCTTGGTCATGATGTAGGATCTTTTTAATATGTTGTTGGATTCTGTTTGCTAGAATTTTGTTAAGGATTTTTGCATCTATGTTCATCAGTGATATTGGCCTGTAGTTTTCTTTTTTGTGGCATCTTTGTCCGGTTTTGGTATTAGTGTGATGGTGGCCTCATAGAATGAGTTTGGAAGTTTACCTTCCTCTGCAGTTTTCTGAAAGAGTCTGAGTAGGATAAGTGTTAGCTCTTCTCTTAATTTTAGGTAGAATTCAACTGTGAAGCCATCTGGTCCTGGGCTTTTGTTTGCCGGAAGATTTCTGATTACAGTTTCGATTTCCGTGCTTGTGATGGGTCTGTTAAGATTTTCTATTTCTTCCTGGTTCAGATTTGGAAAGTTATACTTTTCTAAGAAATTTGTCCATTTCTTCCAAGTTGTCCATTTTATTGGCTTAAAGCTGCTGATAGTAGTCTCTTATGATCCTTTGTATTTCTGTGTTTTCTGTTGTGCTTTTTTCATTTTCATTTCTAATTTTGTTGATTTGATTCTTTACCGTTTTTTTTTTTTTTTGATGAATCTGGCTAATCATTTGTCTCTTTTATTTATCTTCTCAAAGAACCAGCTTTTAGCTTTGTTGATTTTGGCCATGGTCTCCTTTGTTTCTTTTGCATGTATTTCTGCCCTAATTTTTATGATTTCTTTCCTTCTAGTAACCCTGGGATCCTTTCTCCTTTTTCTAATTGCTTTAGGTGTAGAGTTAGGTCATTTATTTGATTTCTCTCCTCTTTCTTGAGGTAGGCTTATATTGCTATGAACCTTCGCCTTAGTACTGCTTTTACTGAATCCCATAGGTTTTGGGTTGTTGTGTTTTCATTTTCATTCGTTTCTATGCATACTTTGATTTCTTTTTTGATTTCTTCTGTGATTTGTTGGTTATTCAGAAGTGTGTTGTTTAGCCTCCATATGTTTGTATTTTTAATAGGTTTTTCCCTGTAGTTGACATCTAATCTTACTTCATTGTAATCAGAAAAGATTCTTGAGATGATTTCAATTTTTTTGAATTTACCAAGGCTAGATTTATGGCCCAGGATGTGATCTATCCTGGAGAAGGTTCCATGTGCACTTGAGAAAAAGGTGAAATTCATTGTTTTAGGGTGAAATGTCCTATAGATATCAATTAGGTCTGACTGGTCCATTATATCATTTAAAGTTTGTGTTTCCTTGCTAATTTTCTGTTTAGTTGATCTATCCATAGGTATGAGTGGGGTATTAAAGTCTCCCACTATTATTGTGTTACTGTTAATTTCCCTTTTCATACATGTTAGCATTTGCCTTACATATTGTGGTGCTCCTATGTTGGGTGCATATATATTTATATTTGTTATATCTTCTTCTTGGATTGATCCTTTGATCATTATGTAGTGTCCTTCTTTGTCTCTTTTCATGGCCTTTACTTCAAAGTCTATTTTATCTGATATGAGTATTGCTACTCCTGCTTTCTTTTGGTCTCCATTTGCATGAAATATCTTTTCCCAGCCCTTCACTTTCAGTCTGTATGTGTCCCTAGGTTTGAGGTGGGTCTCTTGTAGGCAGCATATATAGGGGTCTTGTTTTTGTATCCATTCAACCAGTCTTTGTCTTTTGGTTGGGGCATTCAACCCATTTACATTTAAGGTAATTATTGAGAAGTATGATCCCGTTTCCATTTCCTTTGTTGTTTTGGGTTCGAGTTTATAAACCTTTTCTGTGTTTCCTGTCCAGAGAAGATCCTTTAGCATTTGTTGAAGAGCTGGTTTGGTGGTGCTGAATTCTCTGAGCTTTTGCTTGTCTGTAAAGCTTTTGATTTCTCCTTCGTATTTGAATGATATCCTTGCTGGGTACAGTAATCTGGGTTGTAGCTTTTTCTGTTTCATCACTTTGAGTATGTCCTGCCATTCCCTTCTGGCTTGAAGAGTTTCTGTTGAAAGATCAGCTGTTATCCTTATGGGGATCCCCTTGTGAGTTATTTGTTATTTTTCCCTTGCTGCTTTTAATATTTGTTCTTTGTATTCGATCTTTGTTAATTTGATTAATATGTGTCTTGGGGTGTTTTGCCTTGGGTTTATCCTGTTTGGGACTCTCTGGGTTTCTTGGACTTGGGTGATTATATCCTTCCCCATTTTAGGGAAGTTTTCAACTATTATTTCCTGAAGTATTTTCTCATGGCCTTTCTTTTTGTCTTCTTCTTCTGTGACTCCTACGATTCAAATGTTGGGGTGTTTAACATTGTCCCAGAGGTCTCTGAAATTGTCCTCATTGCTTTTGATTCTTTTTTCTTGTTTCCTCTCTGCTTCATTTATTTCCACCATTCTGTCATCCACCTCACTTATCCTATCTTCTGCCTCAGTTATTCTACTGTTGGTTCTGTCCAGAGTGCTTTTGATCTCAGTTATTGCATTATTCATTATTGATTGACTCTTTTTTATTTTTTCTAGGCCCTTGTTAAACTTTTCTTGCATCTTCTCATACCTTGTCTCCAGACTATTTATCTGTGACTCCATTTTGTTTTCAAGATTTTGAATCATTTTTACTATCATTATTCTGAATTCTTTTTCAGGTAGACTCCCTATCTCCTCCTCTTTTGTTTGGTTTGGTGGGCTTTTATCATGTTTCTTTATCTGATGAATATTTCTCTGCCTTTTCATCTTGTTTAGGTTGCTGTGTTTGGGGTGGCCTTTCTGTATGATGGAAGTTTGTGGTTCCTCTTTATTATGGAGGTTCCTCCCTGTGGGTGGGGTGGACTAGTGGCTTGTCAAGGTTTCCTGGTTAGGGAAGCTTGCATTGGTGTTCTGGTGGGTGGCGCTGGATCTCTTATCTCTGGAGTGCAATGAAGTGTCCAGTAGTGGGTTTTGAGGTGTCTGTGGATTTGGTGTGACTTTTGGCTGCCTGTATTTTTGTGCTCAGGGTTATGTTCCTGCATTGTTGGAGAATTAGCTTGGTATGTCTTGCTCTGAAACTTGTTGGATCTTAGGTGGAGCTTGGTTTCAGTGTAGGTATGGAGGCTTTTGGATGAGCTCTTGTCGATTAATGTTCCCTGGAGTCAGGAGTTTTCTGTTGTTCTCAAGTTTTGGATTTAAGCCTCCTGCCTCTGGCTTTCAGTCTTATTCTTACAGTAGCCTCAAGACTTCTCCATCTATTCAGCACTGATGATAAAACATCTAGGTTAATGGTGAAAAGATTCTCCACAGTGGGGACACCCAGAGAGGTTCACAGAGTTACATGGAGAAGAAAAGAGGGAGGAGGGAGATAGAGGTGACTAGGAAGAGAAGAGGAGGGAATCAAAAGAGGAGAGAGCACTCTAGCCAGTAATCAATTCCCTATTTGCTCTTCATAGTCTGGAACACTCAAAGAGGTTCACGGAGTTCTATAGAGAAGAGAAGAGGTAGGAAGGAGATAGAGGTGACCAGGAAGAGAGGAGGGGGAGTCAAAAGGAGAGAGACCAGTCTAACCTGTGATCACTTCCCTAAGTGTTCTCCACAGCCCAGAACACCCAAAGAGATTCATCAAGTTAAGCAGAGAAGAGAAATGGGAAGGAGGAGATAGAGGTGACCTGGGGGAGAAAAAGGAGAGTCAAAAGGGGAGAGAGCAATCAAGCCAGTAATCACACTCCTAAGCAAAAATGGGTACTGAAGATTGGATTCTTAAAGGTACAGAATTGATAACAAATACCAAAAAGCAAAGATTAAAAATCTAGAGTAGAGGGTAGACTCTCAAAAATACAATATTAAAAAAACAAAACAAAATCTCAAAAGTTATAAAAAAAATAGATGTGAAATTTGCTTTAAAAATAGGGTCTTTTTTTTTGCAAGGTCATAGTAGGTTTTAAAAATGGAAATTAAAGGAGTAATAAAGAACATAAAAATTAAAAAAAAAAAAAATGATAATAGTAAAATATATCTAGGAATTTCTCTGGAGCTGTTGAGGGCAGTGTGGGGTCAGTTCAGTTTTACATTGTCCCTTGTTCCAGCTTATACTTCTTCTCAAGGTCTATAGGTCCCTTCTAATGTAGCCAGTGCTAACTACAGGGTTTTAATCTGTTGCACCTGTCACTTCCACAGCGGTTCCCTCTTTATTTTGGCTTCCTCTGTTTGCAAGTCTCTTCAGTATCTAACTTCCGCCCTGACACAAGGGGGTGAAGGTGGTCATTTATTTAGGATCACTTGTTCAGTTGTGCTGCGGAGAGGGAGGAACACTGCAAACAAATATCACTGGCGTGTGTGGGGAGTGCTCGCAGTGTCTGGGTCACACTGGGTTTGCCCCGGCTCACGGCATGTATGCTTTCCCAGTCTACACTGCGCAGGCTCCAGGTTGCTGTGCAGGGGAACTGTCTAAGGTGGGCCCTGGGTTGTGTGTACTTCCCGGGTCTAAGCCGCTCAAGTTCAGGTTCTCGGGTACTCCACAAAGGTGCAGACTCGGTTGGGCCTGCATTTTGTGCCTTTCCCAGGTCCAAACAGCTCAGGCGACCAGGTGTTTGGCGAGCGCACTCTCCCCAGGTGCGGTGCGTCTTATCACCTTCCCGGTCCCAGCCGCTTGGTTTCCTGGGTGTGCAATGGGAGCACCATCTCAGGTGTGCCGTGTCTCTCCTCTGGGGAGATGATCTCTGGATGCGAACCTCCTGGCAGATGTCAACCATCCAGGATCCCAGGAAGACTTGGTTAGCAACTGGGAGCCTGCTCGCAGTTTGGTAGAGGATACCGTCTCTGGGGCCGAGTTTTCCCCTCTCTGTCCAGCTCTGGCTGTCGCCTGCCAGCCTCCCTGCCTCTGGTGGGGCATGGCCTGGTCCACTGCCGGCTAGCTCTCCTGTGATATTTGCTCAGTCCTTTGTCTGGATATTTCATGTAGGTAGAATCACGCAATTTTTGTCCTTTTGTGTCTGGCTTATTTCACTTAGCATAGTTTTTGAGGTTCATTCATTTTGTAGCATGTATCAGAAATTCTTTCTTATTTTGTTACTGGATGATATTCCATTGTATGTATATAGTGTACTTTGTTTATTTTTATGGTGATGGAACCCTAGGTTGTTTCCACCTTTTGGCAATTCTGAATAATGCCTTCATGAATGTTGATTTGTCCTAGGTATTTTTTTTTTCTTTTTGATGTAAATGGAATTGATTTCTTAGTTTCCTTCTTGGATTGTTCATTGCTGTTGTATAGAAACAACTGATTTTTGTATCGATAATACCACCAAAATATTACTTTAAAAGGAATAAATTTAACAAAAATTGTGCAAGACCTGTATACCAAAAACTACAAAACACTACTGAGAGAAATTTAGAAGACCTAACTAAAGAGATTGGCAGTGTTTGTGAATTGAAAGATTCAGTATTTTTAAGATTTTTTTCACCTTAATTGATCTATTGATTCGCTGTATTCTTGCTTAAAATCCTAATAAACTTATTTTCATCGAGATTGACCAGGTAATTTTAAAATATATGTGGAAATACAAATCTGCATTAGCTAAGAGACTTTGGAAAAAGAAGAACAAAGTTTGAGGACCTGTGTACTCTGGTTTTAATAATTAATATAGAGCTATAGTAATCAAGACAGTATGGTATAAGCAGGAAGAAAGGCATACTTATCAATGCAACAGATTAGCAAGAATGGAAATATATCTGTATCCATAAGCAGTTGATATTTGGCAAAGATGCCAGGGCAGTTCAGTGAGGGAAGGATAGTCTTTTAACAAATGGTGCTGTATCACTTTGATATCCATCTGTCAAATAGTGAACAGTCCCTTACTTCACACCAGATAAATTAACCTCAAATGGATCATAAAAATAAGAAAACAATAAAACTTCTGTAAGAAAATGTAGTGGAAAATTTCAGTAACCTTAGGATAGGCAAAGATTCCTTTAAAAGGGCACAAAAAGGACAAATTATAAAAGTTTAAAATTGATGATTTTGAAAAGATGCTCAGCATCACTAATCATCAGGTAAATGCAAGTCAAAAGCACACTGGTATATTACCTAACACTAGTTAGGGTGGCCGTTATCAAAAAGTGAAAAGATAACATGCTGGTGAGAAAGTGGAGGAAGGGGAACCCTTCTGCACTATTGGTAGAAATGTAAATTGATATAGCTCTTATGAAAAATAGCATGGAGTTTCCTCAAAAAATTAATAATAGAGCTGCCATGTCATTCAGCAGGCCCACCTTTGGATATGTATTCAAAAGAAAGAAAATCAACATCCTGAAGAGGTACCTGCATTTCCATCTTTACTGCAGCAATATTCACAGTAGCCAAGATGTGAGAATAACTTGTCTGTCAGAGGATGAATGGATAAAGAAAATAATGATATACATGTACAGTGGAATGTTATTCAGTCTTAAGAAAGAAGGAACTTCAGCCAATTGTGACAACATGGATGAACCTGGAGTACATTAGGCTAAGTGAAATAAGCTCTCACTATATATGGAATCTTTAAAACAAACAAAAAAAGAGCGTGGAATGGTGGTTATGCAGATATTAATCAAAGAGTAGAAACTTTCAGTTATAAGATGAGTAAGTTCTGGAGACCTAAGGAATAGCATGGTGCCTGTGGTTAATAATAAAATATACTTGAAATTTCCTAAGGGAATAAATCATAAATGGTTTTACACACAAAGAAGTAACTGAGATGATGGATATGTTTATTAGCTTGATTGTGGTAATCATTTCACAGTGTATACATATATCAAAACATCACGTTGTAGACCTTAAATTTTGTACTTCTCAATCATACCTCAGTAAAGCTGGAAAAAATAGAGGATTTGAGTTCATTAAAATATATTCAGAAGAAATATATTTTGTTAAGAAAATGAAAAGGCAAGACAAAAACTGGTAGAAAATATTTGCAGAACATCTATCCAAACAAGGCTATTTATCCAGAATATATAAACAACTCTTACAGGTCCATTATAAGGAGATAACCCAGGAAAAACAAGGGTAAAATTTTGAACAGGTACCTCACCGAAGAAGATACACAGGTAGTAGCCAATAAGCAAATTAAAAGATCTTCAGCATCTTTTGTCATTAGAGAAATGCAAATCAGAATTATGAGACATGCTTTAGAATTTATTTTAGAATTTATAAGACCAGCAATACCTAGTCCTGGGGTAGATTCAGAGGAAGTTATCTCTCATATGTTACAGCTGTGAATGGACGATGTCACTGCCACTTTGGAGAACAATTTGACAGTTTCTTATAAATTTAAACATACTTTTACCATATGACAGAGCCATTCTATTCCTAGGTAGATATTTGCCCAAAAGTTATGAAAGCAGATGTCCACACCAATGTTCAGACCAGCATCATTCATGATAGCCTAAAATAGGAGCAACCCAGATATCCATCAACTTGTAAATGTGCATTGTGTGGTATATATGTAGAATGGAATCCTGCTCAGTTTAATAAAAAGGAGCAAGCTACTAATATGTACGCCAGTGTATTGCAAAATGTTGTGTTATGAATTTCTCATGTATTTCAGAAAAGGCACAACTATAGTGGTAGAAAGAAGGTCACTGTTGCTGGAGAGTTGGTGACAGGGAACTGACTGCAGATGTCAAGAGGAAACTTTTGGATGGTTGACTGAAATGCTGTATATTGTGATTCTGGTGATGCTTACATGATTGTATCCATTTGTCAAATTCATTAGTTAATTGTATTCATTGTGAATTGAATCATCCCACAGTAAAGCTGAATAAAAAGGCACAATTATCTTTTTTATTTTTAAATTAATTTATTTATTATGATTGGAGAATAATTACCTCATAGTATTGTGGTGGTTTTTGCCATACACCGACATGAATCAGCCACAGGTGCTCCTGTGTAGCCCCATCCTGAACCCCCCTCCCACCTCCATCCCCACTGCATGCCTCTGGGTTGTCCCAGAGCACCGACTTTTGAGTGCCCTGCTTCATGCATCGAACTTGTGCTGGTCATCTATTTTACGTATGGTAATATACATGTTTCAATGCTATTCTTGCAAATCATTCCACCTTCGCCTTCTCCTACATAGCTCAAAAGTCTGTTCTTTACATCTGTGTCTCTTTTGCTGCCTTGCATATAGGATTGTTCTTATTAGCTTTCTTCTTTCTTTTTTTTTTTCTAAGTAAATTTATTTATTTTAGTTGGGGGCTAATTACTTTACGATATTGTAGTAGTTTTTGCCATACATTGACATGAATCAGCCATGGGTTTACATGTGTTCCCTATCCTGAACCCCCCTCCCACCTCCCTCCCCATCCCATCCCACTGGGTCATCCCATGTTATTATCTTTCTAAATTCCATATATATGCTTTAATATACTGCATTGGTGTGTCTCTTTCTGACTTACTTCACTCTGTATAGTAGGCTCCAGTTCATCCACCTCATTAGAACTGATTCAAATGCATTCTTTATTAATAGCTGAGTAATATTCCATTGTGTATATGTACCACAGCTTCCTTATCCATTCGTCTGCCAATGGACATCTGAGTTGCTTCCATGTCTTGGCTATTGTAAACAGTGCTGTAGTAAACATTGGGGTACATGTGTCTCTTTCAGTTCTGGTTTCCTCAGTGTGTATGCCCAGCAGTGGGATTGCTGAGTCGTATGGCAGTTCTATTTAGTTTTTTAAGGAGTCTCCACACTGTTCTCCATACAGTGGCTGTACCAGTTTGCATTCCCACCAACAGTGTAAGAGGGTTCCCTTTTCTCCACACCCTCTCCAGCATTTATTGTTTGTAGACTTTTTGATGGTGGCCATTCTGAGTGGCGTGAGATGATACCTTACTGTGGTTTTGATTTTCACTTCTCTTATAATGAGTGATGTTGAGCATCTTTTCATGTGTTTATTAGCCATCTGTATGTCTTCTTTGGAGAAATGTCTTAAAAAAAGTATAACCTTCCAAAACTGAACCAGGAAGAAACAGAAAATCTTAACAGACCCATTACAAGCATGGAAGTTGAACCTGTAATCAAAAATCTTCCAACAAACAAAATCCCAGGACCAGATGGCTTCATAGGTGAATTCTACCTAAAATTTAGAGACGAGCTAACACCTGTCCTACTCGAACTCTTCCAGAAAATTGCAAAGGAAGGTAAACTCCCAAATTCATTCTGAGGCCACCATCACCCTAATACCAAGACCAGACAAAGATGCCACAAAAAAGGAAAAATACAGGCCGATATCACTGATGAACATAGATGCAAAAATCCTCAACAAAATTCTAGCAAACAGAATCGAACAACATATTAAAAAGATCATACATCGTGACGAAGTGGGCTTTATTCCAGGGATGCAAGGATTCTTTAATGTTTGCAAATTAATCAGTATGATATTAACAAATTGAAAGATAACAAATTGAAAGATAAAAGCCATATGATTATCTCAATTGATACAGAGAAAGCCTTTGACAAAATTCAATACCAATTTATGGTAAAAAAAAAAAAAAAAACCTCTCCAAAAAGCATAGAAGGAACATACTTCAAGATAATAAAAGCCATATAGACAAACTGATAGCAAACATTATCCTCAATGGTGAAAAACTGAAAGCATTTCCTCTAAAATCAGGAGCAAGACAAGGGTGCCCACTCTGACCACTACTGTTCAACATAGTTTTGGAAGTCCTAGCAGCCACAGCAGCAGAGAAGATAAAGAAAGAAAAGGAATCCAGATTGGAAAAAAAGAAGTAAAACTATCACTGTTTGCAGATGACACGATCCTCTACATAGAAAACCCTAAGGATACCACCAGAAAATTACTAGAGCTAATCAATGAATGTAGTAAAGTTGCAGGATATAAAATTAATACACAGAAATCCCTTACATTCCTATACACCAACAGTGAAAAAACAGAGGACGCAATACAATTCACTATTGCAACAAAAAGAATAAAATACTTAGGGATAAATCTACCTAAAGAAACAAAAGACCTATATATCAGTTCAGTTCAGTTCATTTCAGTCGCTCAGTCGTGTCCGACTCTCTGTGACCCCATGAATTGCAGCACGCTAGGCCTCTCTGTCCATCACCAACTCCCGGAGTCTACCCAAACCCATGTTCATCGAGTCGGTGATGCCATCCAACCATCTCATCCTCTGTCGTCCTCTTCTCCTCCCGCCCCCAATCCTACCCAGCATTAGGGTCTTTTCCAATGAGTCAACCCTTCACATGAGGTGGCCAAAGTATTGGAGCTTCAGCTTCAACATCAGACCTTCCAATGAACACCCAGGATTGATCTCTTTTAGGATGGATTGATTGGGTCTCCTTGCAGTCCAAGGGACTCTCAAGAGTCTTCTCCAACGCCACAGTTCAAAAGCATCAATTCTGCGGCGCTCAGCTTTCTTCACCATCCAACTCTCACATCCATACATGACCACTGGAAAAACCATAGCCTTGACTAGACGGACTTTTGTTGGCAAAGTAATGTCTCTGCTTTTAAACATGCTATCTAGGTTGGCCATAACCTTCCTTCCAAGGAGTAAGCGTCTTTTAATTTCATGGCTGCAGTCACCATCAGCAGTGATTCTGGAGCCCAAAAAAGTAAAGTCTGACACTGTTTCCACTGTTTCTCCATCTATTTCCCATGGAGTGATGGGACCAGATGCCATGATCTTAGTTTTCTGAACGTTGAGCTTTAAGCCAACTTTTTCACTCTCCTCCTTCACCTTCATCAAGAGGCTCTTTAGTTCTTCCTCACTTTCTGCCATAAGGGTGGTGTCATCCGCATATCTGAGGTTATTGATATTTCTCCCGGCAATCTTGATTCCAGCTTGTGTTTCTTCCAGCCCAGCGTTTCTCATGATGTACTGTGCATATAAGTTAAATAAGCAGGGTGACAATATACCTATATATAGAAAACTATAAAACATTGATGAATGGAATCAAAGATGACACAAATCGATGGAGAAATATACCATGTTCATGGATCAGAAGAATCAATATAGTGAAAATGAGTATATTGCCCAAGAAATCTATAGATTCAGTGCAATCCCTGTCAAGCTACCAGTGGTTTTTTTCACAGAGCTAGAACAAATAATTTCACAATTTGTATGGAAACCCCACAAACCTTGAATAGCCAAAGCAATCTTAAGAAAGAAGAATGGAACTGGAGGAATCAATCTACCTGACTTCAGACTGTACTACAAAGCTACAGTCATCAAGGCAGTATGGTACTGGCACAGAGACAGAAATATAGATCAGTGGAACAAAATAGAAAGCCCAGAGATAAATCCATGCACCTATGGACACCTTATCTCTGACAAAGGAGGCAAAAATATACAATGGAGAAAAGACAACCTCTTTAACAAGTGGTGCTGGGGAAACTGGTCAACCACATGTAAAAGAATGAAACTAGAACTTTCTAACACCATACACAAAAGTAAACTCAAATGGATTAAAGATCTAAATGTAAGACCAGAAACTATAAAACTCTTAGAGGAAAACATAGGCAGAACACTCTGACGTAAATCACAGCAAGATCCTCTATGATCCACCTGTGAGAGTAATGGAAATAAAAACAAAAATAAACAAGTGGGACCTAATTAAACATAAAAACTTTTGCACAATGAGGGAAACTGTAAGCAAGGTAAAAAGGCAGCCTTCAGAATGGGAGAAAATAATAGCAAATGAAACAACGGACAAAGAATTAATCTCCAGGATATACAAACAGCTCACGAGGCTCAATACCAGAAAAATGAACAACCCAATCAAAAAGTGGGCCAAAGAGCTAAATAAGCACGATTATTTTTAAATGACCAATCTTCCTTTAAGTTGTAGTAAACTGGAGGGAATAACAGGTTTCATTATTTTTCGAAACTTTCACAAACAAGTATCTATGTGTCATTATTTTTTTAAACTTTCACAAACAAGTATCTATGTGTTTTGGCAGGGAAGAGAGAAAGGCTATCCGTAAGGTGGTTGATATCTAACGAATAGCGTGTGTGCATGCTAAGTCGCTTTAGTCATGTGTGACTCTTTGTGACCCTTTGGACTTTAGCCCGCCAGGCTCCTCTGTCCATGGAATTCTCCAGGCAAGAATACTGGAGTGGGTTGCCATGCCCTTCTCCAGGGGATCTTCCCATCTAACTCATGAGTGACGATACCTAACTTCACTCATCAGTTGATGCTAACAAAGATTATATTAAAAGAAGAAGTGATTTTGCTTAATAAAAAGTAATTGCTATTATATTTAGTATATCAGATGTATAATTTTTAGCTTCTTATTAACTATTATCCTCATTGTCATTCACTTTAGAAATACAAACCTGGTCGATGTGATGATATTTTGAAATGGAAGCCTCCCAGTCTGAATTCTGTGGATTTTCGCCTAAAAATAACAAGAATGGGAGGAGAAGGGTAAGTATGCACCTTTGATTCCCCATCATTTTTATATGTAATAATACTTTTACTATTCCTAGGTATTTACCCAGAAGTTATGAAAACAGATGTCTACATAAATGTTTATATCATATAAAGCTTCACTGTTTATCTGGTATTTTACATATACCTTCAAAATAAAGTAAAATACTTTTCTAGTATACTTTATATATGTATACTATAAATCTATCTCATTTTCCCAGATTACTTCTTTGATATATTACAGCTCACATTTTGTAGCATCCTTTAAAATTGGCCAATTTTAGTCTTAAAAAACGTTATTTCTAATATTAACACAATGAACTTCGTTAAAATGTAAAAGTAAAAATAGATTTTACTTGAAAATAATCCAGTCAAGTGAATTATAAATGTAAGATATTATTATTATTATTGAATATTTTTAAACAAGCCATTTTTCCTTTGAAGGAAACTGCTTCATGTTTGCATTTGCATAGGAAAAACTTATTTATACCTTATTGGGGTAGAGTTTTAATTGCAGAATTTCATTAAAATTTTTCATAATGTCTATTAATTGTTAATTTCATGTATTGGTTAATCTTCATACGTGACTTCATTGGTTGGCTGTTGTTGTTGTTAGTTGCTAAGTCATGTCTGACTCTTTTGCAACCCCAGGCTCCTCTGTCCATGGGGTTTCCCAGGCAGGAATACTGGAGTGGGTTGCCATTTCCTCCTCCATCAATGGTTGCTACTTTAGAATAAAAAAAAAAACATGCTTTAGCATTAATAAATATTTTCATTGTTTTTCCCAAGCCTTGTTTTATTTTACCTTGTTCCACAATTTTTTATGGCATCTTATGTAAGTAAATGCATGATAACAAAACAAGAAATGTTTAATCAAGGAAATTCTAGAGAGAAAGTATATAAGATAACATTGGCAGAAAGCGTAAAAGTGTACCAGTGCATGCCATGAAATGCATGCACTTTTTATTAGCCAAAGATAAATTGCAGGTTTGTTTTTTTGTAGCTAATGGAATGAAGGGTAGACGATGAGTTATGTGAATACAGATTCCAGAAGATTAAGCCTCTTAAGAGATTATACATTTTCAAATAACAATACTGTGTAGTGTGATGAATCCTAACTAAAAAGAGAGTTTATTAAGTCATATATCAGTTTTTAAAACATAAAGTAGTTAATATTTTATGTCTGTAAATAAGAGTTTGTGGCTTAATAACAAAGTACAGTTTAGCCAGAACAACAATCTGGGACCTCAAATAGTGTTGTTTAGGTATTTTACTCTCTGTTGATCTGGTTTAATCCAAAGATAGATTAATAACTTTTGACTATAGAATTGGGTAGAATATATATAGTCTGTAGAATAATGTAGAAGATTAGATAAAAGAAATAATATTGGTAATCGAGGATATCTGTATGCTGGATATGCTGAAACTCCAATACTTTGGCCACCTCATGCGAAGAGTTGACTCATTGGAAAAGACCCTAATGCTGGGTAGGATTGGGGGCAGGAGGAGAAGGGGACGACAGAGGATGAGATGATTGGATGGCATCACCGACTTGATGGACATGGGTTTGGGTAGACTCTGGGAGTTGGTGATGGACAGAGAGGCCTGGCGTGCTGCAGTTCATGGGGTTGTAAAGAGTCGGACACGACTGAGTGACTGAACTGAACTGATGCTGGATATCTGTCAGGAAGAATAATCTTTATTATTTATCAATCTTAGCTATGCATTGATATTAATATTAATATCAGTTAACCATTTATTAATTATTACCCAGTATTCTCAACACAATGTTGTTATTATAACACTTAATTACTAATAAGATGAATAAATATTATTAATATTTTCTGGAAACTGCCCCCAAACACATTCTACCTCCCCTCGTATATATAAAATAACACTATCTTTGGATAAATATTGCTGAGTAGTAAGCTCAAGACTATTATTCTTCCTGATGAATTATTGGGTGTACAGGTATTCTGGGTTGCCAGTTCGCTTTAGAACCTCCACATCAATAATCATGCAAGCTGATGTTTGTATGTCTTTCTGGAAGTGCTTTGGAGAATACCAACTGTCTTCTAAACAGTGGTGGCTGAAAGATTAATTCTGATGGGGCTGCATGCATTTTTTTTTTCCCTTAAAAGACATAAGTGGATATGGTTCTTTGGAAATAAGACTTCAAAGATAAAGTGAAATTTGTGAAATTGCTTCATTACTAAATCCTCTATTTCACTTAAATTTCTATTTATGATATTTAGTTAAGAAGTATAAACCCTTGTGTGATTTTGTTGATTGTTTCATTGAGTTTTGAAAGGTCATTTTGTTTGCCTTTCTAAGATTGCGGTTCTTAGCAGGACTTAAAAGCTACATGAGGCTACATGTGGAATGACCATTTTGCTAAGTATTAAAAATGATATTAATTTTTTCCTTTATTTGTCTATTGCAATTAAATATGACAAAGTATAATTTAGTAGTTTGTCATTTGCTTCTATTCTTAGTATGTTTTAATGTATATATTTTTTAATTTTACCTATTTGGAATGTCTTCTTATAAAAAAAATGAATTATCTCTTATTCTAGTACCTCTTTAAAACATACCAAAGTGTTAGCATTTAAGAGGACTTTTCTTACAGGATTAAGCAAGTTACACTGGTGTAGGTACATGATTTATTTATGTAACATGAGTGTCAGTTTTCAAAAATGGAGTATTTTAATATGAAATATAAAGTGATAAATATTTTATTAAATATGTATTATTCAGTTAGCTGGAGTAATATGCTTTTTTTCCATGGAGAAAATGTTATGTATGATAGCAGTTTTCACAAAGTAAATGAGTTTGTATCTAATGCTTATGTTAGATGTGATATGTCAGAGAGCATTATGGGAAATATGCCTGTAATAGTTTGAGAGGAGTGTATCCATGTCTCTGAATCATAAGAATCATAACATGTGACTAGTGAAGTGGGACTGAAATATTAAAATATCAGAAGGCAAGCTAATTTCTTTTCTTTGTTCTCCTAAATATTTCTACAAAGTTAAGATGGAGTGGAATGTCTTGACAGGTATAATATAAATACCAATCTTTGAAAATGTCTGCAACAACTTTTTTTTTTTTGCAGACATTTGGTCTTTTTAATTCTTGTAGTATCTTTTCTGAAAATTTGAACATATTAAGTTAATGTTGATTTATCATGGCCTAAAATAACTTGTGTACATCTTAGCAGTTTACATTGTATTGAGATACAATACAGAAAGCTGTTGCATTGCTTTAAAATTATTGTGGGTTTAAATAATCTACAACCAAAAAATGTAGTCATTGTCAAAAGCTAGAATTACGAAGGTTGTCTGTATCCTGGAGAGTGCAAACACTGGAGTACAACAATGTCAGTAACTTATAGTGAGCAGAATAACCTTATTATTTGTATAGCATAGTTTAGAGCACAGATTCTAGAACCAGGTTGTCTGGGCTTAAATCTTATTAACTGTGTGCTTTGAGCATATTCTTTATTTTTGTGCCTCAAATTCCTCATTAGTAAAATAGAAATTTTACTAAAGAGGAATCACCTCACTGATGCAATGGACTTCAGTCAATTCAGTTGCTCAGTCATGTCCAGCTCTTTTTTTTTTTTTTTTTTTTTTTTTATAAATTTATTTATTTTACTTGGGGGCTAATTACTTTACAATATTGTAATAGTTTTTGCCATACATTGACAAGAATCAGCCATGGGTTTACATGTGTTCCCCTTCCCGAACCCCCCACCCACCTCCCTCCCCCTCCCATCCCTCTGGATCATCCCACTGCCCCGGCCCCGAGCCCTTGTCACATGCATCGAACATGGAATGGTGCTCTGTTTCACATATGACAATACACATGTCTCAATGCCATTCTCCCAGAACGGCCCACCCTCACCTTCTCCCTCAGAGTCCATAAAATTGTTCCATGCATCTGTGTCTCTCATTCTGTCCCGCATATAGGGTTATCGTTACCATCTTTCAGATTCCATATATATGCATTAGTATACTGTATTGTTGTTTTTCTTTCTGGCTTACTTCACTCTGTATAATGGGCTCCAGTTTCATCCATCTCAGTAGAACCGGTTCAAATGTATTTTTTTTAATGGCTGAGTAATATTCCATTGTGTATATGTACCACAGCTTCCTTATCCATTCATCTGCTGATGGACATCTAGGTTGCTTCCATGTCCTGGCTATTGTAAACAGTGCTGCGATGAACATTGGGGTACACGCGTCTCTTTCAATTCTGGTTTCCTCGGTGTATATGCCCAGCAGTGGGATTGCTGGGTCATATGGCAGTTCTATTCCCAGTTTTTTAAGGAATCTCCACACTGTTCTCCATAGTGGCTGTACTAGTTTGCATTCCCACCAACAGTGTAAGAGGGTTCCCTTTTCTCCACACCCTCTCCAGCATTTATTGCTTGTAGACTTTTGGATAGCAGCCATTCTGACTGGTGTGAAATGATACCTCATTGTGGTTTTGATTTGCATTTCTCTAATAATGAGTGATGTTGAGCATCTTTTCATGTGTTTGTTAGCCATCTGTATGTCTTCTTTGGAGAAATGTCTGTTTAGTTCTTTGGCCCATTTTTTGATTGGGTCATTTATTTTTCGGGAATTCAGCTGCAGAAGTTGCTTGTATATTTTTGAGATTAATTGTTTGTCTGTTGCTTCATTTGCTATTATTTTCTCCCATTCTGAAGGCTGTCTTTTCACCTTGTTTATAGTTTCCTTTGTTGTGCAAAAGCTTTTAATTTTAATTAGGTCCCATTTGTTTATTTTTGCTTTTATTTCCAATATTCTGGGAGGTGGGTCATGGAGGATCCTGCTGTGATTTATGTCGGAGAGTGTTTTGCCTATGTTTTCCTCTAGGAGTTTTATTGTTTCTGGTCTTACGTTTAGATCTTTAATCCATTTTGAGTTTATTTTTGTGTACGGTGTTAGGAAGTGTTCTAGTTTCATTCTTTTACAAGTGGTTGACCAGTTTTCCCAGCACCACTTGTTAAAGAGATTGTCTTTTCTCCATTGTATATTCTGGCCTCCTTTGTCGAAGATAAGGTGTCCATATGTGCGTGGGTTTATCTCTGGGCTTTCTATTTTGTTCCATTGATCTATATTTCTATCTTTGTGCCAGTACCATACTGTCTTGATGACTGTGGCTTTGTAGTAGAGTCTGAAGTCAGGCAGGTTGATTCCTCCAGTTCCATTCTTCTTCCTCAAGATTGCTTTGGCTATTCGAGGTTTCTTATATTTCCATACAAATTGTGAGATGATTTGTTCTAGTTCTGTGAAAAATACCATTGGTAGCTTGATAGGGATTGCATTGAATCTGTAGATTGCTTTGGGTAGAATACTCATTTTCACTATATTAATTCTTCCAATCCATGAACACGGTATATTTCTCCATCTGTTTGTGTCCTCTTTGATTTCTTTCATCAGTGTTTTATAGTTTTCTATATATAAGTCTTTTGTTTCTTTAGGTAGATATATTCCTAAGTATTTTATTCTTTTTGATGCAATGGTGAATGGTATTGTTTCCTTAATTTCTCTTTCTGTTTTCTCATTATTGGAGTATAGGAATGCAAGGGATTTCTGTGTGTTAATTTTATATCCTGCAACTTTACTATATTCATTGATCAACTCTAGTAATTTTCTAGTAGAGTCTTTAGGGTTTTCTATGTAGAGGATCATGTCATCTGCAAACAGTGAGAGTTTTACTTCTTCTTTTCCTATCTGTATTCCTTTTATTTCTTTTTCAGCTCTGATTGCTGTGGCCAAAACTTCCAAAACTATGTTGAATAGTAGTGGTGAAAGTGGGCATCCTTGCCTTGTTCCTGACTTTAGGGGAAATGCTTTCAATTTTTCACCATTGAGGATAATGTTTGCTGTGGGTTTGTCATATATAGCTTTTATTATGTTGAGATATGTTCCTTCTATTCCTGCTTTCTGGAGGGTTTTAATCATAAATGGATGCTGAATTTTGTCAAAGGCTTTTTCTGCATCTATTGAGATAACCATATGGTTTTTTTCTTTCAATTTGTTAATGTGGTGTATTACATTGATTGATTTGCGGATGTTAAAAAAACCTTGCATTCCTGGGATAAAGCCCACTTGGTCATGATGTATGATCTTTTTAATATGATGTTGGATTCTGTTTGCTAGAATTTTATTAAGGATTTTTGCATCTATGTTCATCAGTGATATTGGCCTGTAGTTTTCCTTTTTTGTGACATCTTTGTCTAGTTTTGGAATTAGGGTGATGGTGGCCTCATAGAATGAGTTTGGAAGTTTACCATCTTCTGCAATTTTCTGGAAGAGTTTGAGCAGGATAGGTGTTAGCTCTTCTCTAAATTTTTGGTAGAATTCCGCTGTGAAGCCGTCTGGTCCTGGGCTTTTGTTTGCTGGAAGATTTCTGATTACACTTTCGATTTCCGTGCTTGTGATGGGTCTGTTAAGATCTTCTATTTCTTCCTGGTTCAGTTTTGGAAAGTTATACTTTTCTAAGAATTTGTCCATTTCTTCCAAGTTGTCCATTTTATTGGCATATAGCTGTTGGTAGTAGTCTCTTATGATCCTTTGTATTTCTGTGGAATCTGTTGTGATCTCTCCATTTTCATTTCTAATTTTGTTGATCTGATTCTTCTCCCTTTGTTTCTTGATGAGTCTGGCTAATGGCTTATCAATTTTGTTTATCTTCTCGAAAAACCAGCTTTTAGTTTTGTTGATTTTTGCTATGGTCTCTTTTGTTTCTTTTGCATTTATTTCTGCCCTAATTTTTAAGATTTCTTTCCTTCTACTGACCCTGGGGTTTTTCATTTCTTCCTTCTCTAGTTGCTTTAGGTGTAGAGTTAGTTGATTTATTTGATTTTTTTCTTGTTTCTTGAGGTACGCCTGTATTGCTATGAACCTTCCCCTTAGTATTGCTTTTACAGTGTCCCATAGGTTTTGGGTTGTTGTGTTTTCATTTTCATTCGTTTCTATGCATAATTTTATTTCTTTTTTGATTTCTTCTGTGATTTGTTGGTTATTCAGAAGCGTGTTGTTTAGCCTCCATATGTTGGAACTTTTAATAGTTTTTTTCCTGTAATTGAGGTCTAATCTTACTGCATTGTGGTCAGAGAAGATGGCTGGGATGATTTCAATTTTTTTGAATTTACCAAGGCTAGATTTATGGCCCAGGATGTGATCTATCCTGGAGAAAGTTCCATGTGCACTTGAGAAAAAGGTAAAATTGATTGTTTTGGGGTGGAAACTCCTGTAAATATCAATTAAATCTAATTTGTCTATTGTATCATTTAAAGTTTGTGTTTCCTTGTTAATTTTCTGTTTAGTTGATCTATCCATATGCGTGAGTGGAGTATTAAAGTCTCCCACTATTATTGTGTTATTGTTAATTTCCCCTTTCATACTTGTTAGTATTTGCCTTATATATTGTGGTGCTCCTATGTTGGGTGCATATATATTTATGATTGTTACGTCTTCTTCTTGAATTGATCCTTTGATCTTTATGTAGTGTCCTTCTTTGTCCCTTTTCACATCCTTTATTTTAAAGTCTATTTTATCTGAAATGAGTATTGCGACTCCTGCTTTCTTTTGGTCTCCGTTTGCATGGAATATGTTTTTCCACCCTTTCACTTTCAGCCTGTGTGTGTCCCTAGTTTTGAGGTGGGTCTCTTGTAGACAGCATATATAGGGGTCTTGTTTTTGTATCCATTCAGCAACCCTTTGCCTTTTGGTTGGGGCATTCAACCCATTTACATTTAAGGTAATTATTGATAAGTATGATCCCGTTGCCATTTACTTTGTTGTTTTGAGTTCGTGTTGAAACATCCTTTCTGTGTTTCCTGTTTAGAGAAGATCCTTTAGCATTTGCTGGAGAGCTGGTTTGGTGGTGCTGAATTTCCTCAGCTCTTGCTTGTCTGTAAAGCTTTTGAATTCACCTTCATATCTGAATGAGATCCTTGCTGGGTACAGTAATCTGGGTTGTAGATTATTCTCTTTCATTACTTTAAGTATGTCCTGCCATTCCCTTCTAGCCTGAAGGGTTTCTATTGAAAGATCAGCTGTTATCCTTATGGGGATCCCCTTGTGTGTTATTTGTTGTTTTTCCCTTGCTGCTTTTAATATTTGTTCTTTGTGTTTGATCTTTGTTAATTTGATTAATATGTGTCTTGGGGTGTTTCGCCTTGGGTTTATCCTGTTTGGAACTCTCTGGGTTTCTTGGACTTCTGTGACTATTTCTTTCCTCAATTTAGGGAAATTCTCAACTATTATCTCCTCGAGTATTTTTTCATGGCCTTTCCTTTTATCTTCTTCTTCTGGGACTCCTATGATTCGAATGTTGGGGCGTTTCATATTGTCCCAGAGGTCCCGGAGGTTTTCCTCATTTCTTTTGATTCTTTTTTCTTTTTTCCTCTCTGCTTCGTTTATTTCCATCATTCTATCTTCTACCTCACTTATCCTATCTTCTGCCTCCGTTATTCTACTGTTGGTTCCCTCCAGAGTGTCTTTTATCTCCTTTATTTCATTATTCATTCTATATTGATTCCTTTTTATTTCTTCTAAGTCCTTGATAAACATTTCTTGCATCTTCTCAATCTTTGTCTCCAGGCTATTTATCTGTAACTCCATTTTGCTTTCAAGATTTTGGATCATTTTTATTATCCTTATTCTAAATTCTTTTTCGGATAGATTCCCTATCTCCTCCTCTTTTGTTTGGCTTTGTGGGCATTTCTCATTTTCCTTTACTTGCTGAGTATTTCTCTGCCTTTTCATCTTGTTTAGATTGCTGTGTTAGGCGTGGCCCTTCTGTATTCTGGTAGTATGAAGTTCCTCTTTGTTGTGGAGGTTCCTCACTGCGGTTGGGGTTGGACAGGTGGCTTGTCAAGGTTTCCTGGTTGGGGGAGCTTGTGTCGGTGTTCTGGTGGGTGGAGCTGGATTTCTGCTCTCTTGAGTGTAATGGAGTGACCAGTATTAATTTTTGAGATGTCTATGGATTTGGTGTGCCTCTGGGCAGCCTGTATATTGATGCTCAGGTCTATGTTCCTGCGTTGCTGGAGAATTTGCGTGGTATGTCTTGCTCTGGAACTTATTATCTCTTGGGTGGAGCTTGGTTTCAGTGAATTTATGGAGGCTATTGGATGGTCTCTTATTAATTAATGTTTCCCCTGGCTTTCAGTCTTATTCTTGCAGTAGCCTCAAGACTTCTCCTTCCATACAGCCTCAATAATAAAACTTTTAGGTTAATGGTGACAAGATTCTCCACAGTGAGGGATACCCAGAAAGGTTCACTGAGTTACATGGAGAGATGAGGTGGGGGGGGTGGGTTGTAGTGACCAGGAGGGGAAGAGGGGAATTCAAATGTGGAGAGAGCAATCTAGCCAGTAAGCACTTCCCTCTGTGCTTTCCACAGTTTGGAACCCTCAGAGTGATTCACAGAGATACATAGAGAGGGGGGAGGAAGGTAACAGAGGTGAGCATGAGTAGAAAGGGAGGAATTAAGAGGGGAGAGAGAGATCTGGGCAGTATCCTGTTCCTGAAGTGTTCTCCGGTACCCAGAACACCCTCAGAGATTCACAGAATTGGGTTGAGAAGAGAAGGAGGAGGGTGGGAGATAGAGGTTCCCTGGGGGAGAAGAAAGAGCATCAATAGGGGGACAGAGTGATCAGGCCAGTGATCACACTCCTGAGTAAAAATGGGTCCTAAAGATTGGGTTCTTAAATGTACAAAGTTGATATCAAATATGTAAAACACAGATTAAAAATCTAGAGTAGAGGTTAGACTCTTATAAAACTTACAATCTAAAAAAAAAAAAAAAAAGAAAAAAGGGAACAGTGTAAAAAGAAAAAAAAACAGTAAAACAGTAAAAAAAGAAACAGTAAAAAAATGTAGAACAGGAAAAAAACATTAAAAAAAAAAAAAAACACAAAAGGTATAAGATATATGTATGTAGTTTGCTTCAAAAATAGGGTTTTTTTTTTTTTTTGCAAGTTAATAGTGGGTTATGAAAATGAAATTTAAAGGTGTAATAGAGGACTTGAAGAAAAAGGAAAGAAGAGAAAAAAAATTTTTTTTTAATTAAAAAAAAAAAAAAATTAAAAAAAAATTAAAAA
Organism: Giraffa tippelskirchi; assembly: GCF_054371585.1. Taxonomy (NCBI): domain Eukaryota; kingdom Metazoa; phylum Chordata; class Mammalia; order Artiodactyla; family Giraffidae; genus Giraffa; species Giraffa tippelskirchi. The sequence goes on from NC_137283.1 coordinate 126,598,840, forward strand.
AAATAATAATAGTAAAAAATATATATATCCCGGACTTTCTCTGGAGCTGTTGTGAGCAGTGTGGGATCTGCTCAGTTTTAGATAGATCCTTATTCCTGCTTATACTTTTCAAGATCTGTAGGTCCTTTTTAATGCAGTCGGTATTAGCTACAGGGATCTTAATCTGTTGGCCTGTCCCTTCCAAAGCACTTCCCTCTGTTTATTTGGCTTCTGAAGTTGGGAAGGTATTAAGTCAATGGAGAGCTGGACAGCTTAAGCAAGGGGATGAGAAGGAAGGCTAAGAATGTATGTATAGAAATACCGATGAATTGGAAAATAGATAAACTGGTACCTCAAGACCGAGGCTTCTCCACTCAATGAAAAATGAGAGGTGTTTTTTGGAATGAGAGGAGAAAGGGATGATCTAAGGAGATTTAGAGACAGGAGGAGGTCTGGAACAATCTCTTTGGAAATCACGAAGAGAAAAATGTTTGAAGTTGTTGATAGACTTGTATTTTAGGAATGGTATTTTGGGACTTTCTAAAATTGTTATAAAATATACATAACATGAAACATACCTCTGTGACCATTTTTTAAGTCTACAAATCAGTGATCTTAAGTACCCAGTGTTGTACAACCATCACCATTGTCAGTTTCCAGAACTTTTTGATCATTTCAAACAGAAACTCTGTACCCATTAAACAGTAACTATCTGTTCCTTTCTCACGTTGGTCTTGGTAACTGCTATTCTCCTTTCTGTCTTTATGAATTTGACTGTGCTGTGCACCTCATATAAGTGGAATATATAATATTTGTCCTTTTGTAACTGGCTTCTTTCACTTAGCATAATGTTTTCAGACTTCTATCTTGTTTTGGGGGAATAATCAAATTGATTTCACTGTAAAGGCATGAGGGTCTTTCAGTCATTTATAAAATATGGTCCTAGGTAGCTGGGTAACATGGTATGTTACCTGGGTATCATGCTTTATAGGATCGCCAACACTATCCAGTGATGTCTTACTTATGAATATCTCATAATTTCCTGTTGTCAGCCCAGCATATGATATTCTGGAACTTCATCTTAAATATACTTAGACTACATTATGGTTGTTACATTACTGAAGTTAAACTATCTCACACATTATGTTGACCTTTGTTAGTTGATCAAGGTATATATCAAGGATAAACATTGATTTATAAGCAGATAATTGATGTGCAGTATAGTATTCTCGTCCCTTTTAAATTTGAATTAAAAATAGTTCATTAGTTATCAATGTGTTTTGAACAGATATCAAAATAAAGGTTAAAGTGAATTGTTATAGTTCAAATCCTTTTACATGAGCTCTTCAACTAGGTAAAAAGTTCCTTCAAGGGCTTTATAAACTAAGCCAGTCAGAAGTTACTCTGTTTGAACAAAAGAATACACTGAATTAAGGCAGGAACTGTCTATTAACTCAAAATAGGCACTTTCATAAGAAATGATGAAGAATTAATTACTTAATAAAGATAGCTATACCTTAGCAGTGAAAAAATACTAATTCAATATCTACCATAATTTATAGTTTAAGAAAAGGGATGCATATGTAATATTTAGAAGAGTATTCAAATTAAAATTAATAGTAAAGAGAAAATCAATATAAAGTATATTCTATCTATGGAGACATTTAGGCAGTTTGTGGTAGTTTTCACAGTTCACGTGTCAGTCAGCATTTTGTGGAGAGTTCTATGAAGCTGAAATTCAGATTTGCAGTAATTCTTTTCAGTGTAGAATATAACAGTCTCAGTCATTCTGGGGTCGGTGATTTTAAAAAACGACATTTCTCTCTTTGATTGATCATAGCTATTATTGAAATAGCTGGTAATATGTGACATGGTGCTATAATTTAGACAGAAAAAAATGGAATTGTGAATTATATCCACTCAGCTTAAATTTCTCTGTTTCTTGTCTCCACGGCATCTTTTGTACTTTTCTGCAAAAATGGCCCCTTAGCATAATGTTCCTACTTTTTCCCAGGGGAAAACAGAGGGCTGATGGTCAAAGTCTTATGCAGAGTATTCAAGGGAAACTTGTACAACAAAAATAGAGGGAGAAAATAAAAGAAGATTCAGAATTTCCCAATACAGGAAACGAAAGTTTTAGTCACTTATTTTTCTTTTAACAAATGTGCTTTATGTATACATCTTGGAGTCAGTTTTCAAAAAGGTGAAAATTTATGGATATGGTGATGTTCACATAATTTCAGATGTTTAGATTGGAGGCTAATCCCTATATAAATCACTCTCCTCTCTCTTCTTTTGTAGGTAGAAGTAAACTATAGCATAATTCTTATGATCAGTAGATAATAAAGCATGTGGGGAACTATATATGTTAAATGATTTCCCTGTTAAAATCCACTTTTCAGACTATTCTGCTTCCTGTTTGCACAGGCAGTTCTTCAAAAACACCAACTTGCCATTTAGAATGATCAGGGTGGATTGATTAAGAATTATTCATAGACTCAGTTTGCGATATGGCCTGTGAACATTTATAGACTTTCTTTTTAAAATATATTTAGTAAAATTTGGAAGGTGAAGTTTGTACATTACTTTTTACAACTTTATTGAGGAGTAATTGATATATGATAAACTGTACATAGTTTAAGTGTGCTATTAGATTTTTGAGTGTGAAATGACCACTCCTAGAATAAGATGATGGACATATCCATCACCCTCCACAGTTTCCTCCTTCCCTTTGTTAATCCCCCTCTCCCTCTCTCCTCCAACACCCTTCATTCCCTTTTTTGGCAACCACTGCTGTTGGGTATTCATTTTCTAGAATCTTAAATACATGGAAACACACAATACGTGTGTCCCCTCTCCCCCTGCTTCTTTTAACATTAGATTCATCCATATCGTTACATATATCAATAGTCAATTTCATTTTATTGCTGAGTAGCCTGTTGTTGTATAGCTATGTCACAATTTACTTATCTCTTCACCTGTGTGTGAATGGACATTTGAGATGTTTTCAGTCTTGGCTATTACGAATAAAGCTGCTGTGAGACTTGGGTACAAGTCTTCTCATAGATGTCTGCTTTCATCTGTCTTGAAATGGGGTTGGCAATTTTTTTCTTCGGAGACTCAGATAGTAAGTGTGTTAGGCTTTATGGACACTGTGATCTGAAAGCTCCAGGTGGTAAGCTGGGGTAGTGGTAGGACTCACATATTTGTTTCCTTTCTATGGGTACCACTGACCTTTGCTACCTTTTGACCAATTTCTGAAAACCATTGTACGACATCGTGTTTTTAGTTGGTTAGAGGGAGTAAGACCTAGTTCAGTTCTTATTACCCTTATCCTTGGCTGGAAGTAGGAATTTTATCTGTACATTTTTAATTCACTTGTGTTTCTTTTTAAAAAAAATTATAATGTCATTCTATTTAAAACCATTATACCATCATGCCCAGATATGTGAGTTCTCTGTTTTCATATTATATTTATTCCATAGAATTTGTAGCTCCAGTACTAAGCAGGGGTCGGGAAGATCCCCTGGAAGAGGGCATGGCAACCCACTTCAGTATTCTTGCCTGGAGAATTCCATGGACAGAGGAGCCTGGTGGGCTACAGTGCAATGTGGTCGCAAAGAGTTGGACACGACTGAAGGAACTTAGCACACATGCATGCACTAAGAGGGGGATAGAGTGACTTGTGGATTCCCTAGAAGCTCATCTCTTAAAACATTCATTTATTTATACAGGAATATTAACATATGTTGATATACCAATTAGTACTGTACCCCTCATTTAGGAGTCAGTATTATTCTCTTACTGATTGCTTGTGTTGTTTTTTTTTCCTTTGTGCTTTTTATATAAAGACCTTTTATAGTATTATACATTTAATACTATAAATATGTATATGCTGCTGCTAAGTCGCAATATATATATACAGAAAAGTAAATAAAACATAAATGTACAACTTAATGAAATTTTCTGTAACCAACACACATTTAACCATTACTCTGAACAAGAAGGAAAATATTGCCAGCACTCTGCTGCTGCTGCTGCTAAGTCGCTTCAGTCGTGTCCGACTCTGTGCGACCCCATAGCCGGCAGCCCACCAGGTTCTGCCGTCCCTGGGATTCTCCAGGCAAGAATACCGGAGTGGGTTGCCATTTCCTTCTCCAGTGCATGAAAGGGAAAAGTGAAAGTGAAGTCGCTCAGTCGTGTCCCACTCTTAGCGACCCCATGGACTGAAGCCTGCCAGGCTCCTCCGTCCATGGGATTTTCCAGGCAAAAGAGTACTGGAGTGGGGTGCCATTGCCTTCTAGATGCCTCCAGTATGCTATTTCTCATTCACAAGCTTCTCTCTCCTACCAAAGATGACCGTTGTCTGTACATCTGTGCTTTGTTGCTCTTTTTTATACTTTTATTACTTAGGTATCCAACTCCAAACACTGGGGTTTGGTTTTGCCTGATTTTGAAACTTACACAAATGCAACCCTATATTCTTTTATGTTTGGTTTCATGTCTCCTTAATATAATCTTAATATAATCTGTGACAGTACCTCAGTTGTACTTTTCATGCTCTTGACACTTTTTGAAGAATATTAGTCAGTTATTATATAGAATGCCCCTTCAGTTCAGTTCAGTCGCTCAGTCATGTCCGACTCTTTGTGACCCCATGAACTGCAGCACGCCAGGCCTCCCTGTCCATCACCAACTCCTGGGGTCCACACAAACCCATGTCCATTGAGTCGGTGATGCCATCCAATCATCTCATCCTCTTGTCGTCCCCTTCTCCTCCTGCCCTCAATCTTTCCCAGCATCAGGGTCTTTTCCAATGAGTCAACTCTTCGCATGAGGTCGCCAAAGTATTGGAGCTTCAGCTTCAGCATCAGTCCGTCCAGTGAACACCCAGGATGGATCTCCTTTAGGATGGATTGATTGGATCTCCTTGCAGTCCAAGGGACTCTCAAGAGTCTTCTCCAACACCACAGCTCAAAGCATCAATTCTTCAGTGCTCAGCTTTCTTTATAGCCCAACTCTCACATCCATACATGACCACTGGAAAAACCATAGCTTGACTAGACAAAACTTTGTTGACAAAGTGATGTCTCTGCTTTTTAATATGCTATCTAGGTTGATCATAGCTTTCCTTCCAAGGAGTAAGTGTCTTTTAATTTCATGGCCGCAATCACCATCTGTGGTGATTTTGGAGCCCATAAAAATTAAGTCAGCCACTGTTTCCACTGTTTCCCCATCTATTTCCCATGAAGTGATGGGACCGGATGCCATGATCTTAGTTTTCTGAATGTTGAGCTAAAGGGTTTGGCATAGTCAATAAACAGAAAGAATGCCCCTTCAGTTGATCTTTTTGAGGGGAATACTTCTAGGGAAGAACACCATGGAAGTGATAGAGTGTCCTTCTAGGTGCATTGTGTTGTGGGGGCAGGGCAGGTAAGACGGTCATGTCGATAATTTTGATTATTTGGTTAGTTAGTTTCCTGAATTTCTGTACCCTGAAGTTTGTGTGTATTTGTGTGTGTGTGTGTATTGTAACTAATAAGTGTTTTATGGGGAGGAACTTTGAGACTAGGCAAGTGTCATGTTTCTCATCCTACCTTCATTTTCTAGTTTTAGTATCTTTCAGTGGTTTTTGCCTGCAGCAATAGTTATCGTGACGTTTTTTCAATTTCATTTTGGCGAATATTTCAAATATGGTGAATTTCAGTTTCCTTCTTTCTTTCTCAGTGCATTAATAGGGATTGAAATGTAAAGAACCACTGTCCCTTCTTCCTGATATACTTATTCATATTAGTGAGGACTTAGGAATAATTCACTCCATGGGTTATAAGCCAGCACTCTGATTTGATTTTGCTGTTTTGGCTTTGGCCGTTGGGAACACCTTCAATTCAGCTTCTGTGAGTTTTTGGTGCACTGTCATCACTTTTCCGTACCTTCTGACTTCGTGGTACCACAGGATGTTCTAGGCTCTTATAATTTTCCTTCCTCAGTCCAGAAATCAACCTTTTCTCTAAAGAGCCAAATGTTTTTGTTTTAATTTGTGAAGATTAATGGTTGGAAACACAAATCAAGGTCCTCGGCAGGGTTGTTGCTGCTGGGTATCATTACAGACCCTGTCAGTTGTCAGAGTTAGGAATATATTGTATACTGACATGCACCTACACACACACTTATATTTATATCTTTATCCATCTGTGAATTTATTAAAAGCCAAGAGTTCCAGTTGATACCTCTTGATTCTAATCCAATATCATTATGTTCACTCTAGCCTCTCCCCTTTTCTTATTTATAACTTTGCCCACTGAGCAATCTGCATCTCCTTATTGTTTGTTTCTTAAATTCTTATATACATATGATGTATTTTCATAATTACTAACCCATACCCCTGTGTGAAACAAGTTTATGAACTCACGGACTTATATTTATATACAGTTCTTTTTATTTGTAGACTTACAGAGTGTGCCAAAATTCTCTTTTCTGAAGTTGCTCCCTTAATGTGCTATATTATTCATCTGTATATGCTTATACATTTTGTTGGTATTTATTTTCTGAATAGCAGTAGCTTAACAGCATTTCTTCGTATATACGTTTGCAAAATGATTCAGCTTTCTTTTGTTTACTTCAGCATCTTATTTATCCTTCCCCAGTCTTATTTATTATTTGTGTTATTTCTGTCAGTGTATATTTCACAAAGATCATGTTCAGGTAATTTATTTCTAATGGCACACAGATTCTTTATTTAAAGGTGATGGTGGTGGTTTTTTGTTTTTTCATGAAGCACTAGAGCATTTTGTTACTCTTGTACCAGGATTTATAAAGCAAACCAGAAAAGTGTAGGCTATAAAAAGTCTAAGGATAATAATAAACTCATTCATTTGCTCATTCATGTTTTATCTGTGCCTAATGGCATATGCTGCTTTTACTTATATTCTATTACAAGTCTCAAAGAATAATGTAGGCCTTCTCAATAATGTACATTTTCTCAAACTCAGAAGGGCCCTATTGATCCTATTCTAAGTGCACTGGCTTTCTCTTTTTTCCTAGTACTAAATGTATTGGATATAGTCTGTGCTTTGGGGAACTTGCTCTTTGGTTTAGAAGTGGGGTTTTATTTAAGTCAGTCAGTATTCAATGTACTGTAAGTTTTTTCAAAGTATTTTATTGCAGCTGAAAAGTGTATCAGTTAGTGGGTAATGTAATTAGGGCTTGTAGACAGAACAGTTAATTTTGAGTTATTTAGCTTATTTTTAGAAAGATCCCCTTTGCCTTTTTTTAAACTTTTAATTTGAAATAATTATAGACTCAATTTCCTTTCAAAGCAGTTCTTTCTAAGCCTGATATATCATCACTGAATGATGATGAATGAGGTTCTTTTAAATGATGTTCTTTCTATTACCTGCCAAGTTTTATTTTTCCTTTATGTGAGAAAATTTTCTGGAAATAATTTTGCAGCTTTCTTTCCAGAATAGATATATGTTAATATTTGTATTTGGGAAATTGAAGCAAAATGAACATCAGTCTTGCCTATCTTTAGTTTTTTCAAAAGCTCTAATAGATTTTCTTTCTTTTTCCCAATAATGCCTTCTTATTCCAAAAATTTCTTTGGTAGCCACATTGTAGAAGCATTTGGTTATAAGCAAATATTTTGGGAGTTATTAGCATTTGCATAAAGATTATGTTAATATTCACCTAACAGAAGTTGCAAAACAATTACCTGGTGCTAAATGAGTCAGGGTTTTTACTTTAACACATACTTTTTAACATACACATTTAAGTGCATCTATCAATGGTGAATTAATGCCTTTACTCTGGGATTTAAAATGTGATTGCTATATAACATATGAGTACCCTGTCATAATGAAATGGTGCCTATTATTTGACAATAATTATGCATACAATCTGGCAAAATAATTTTTTGAAAGGTAAAAGCATTTTAAGAAATGTTCCATCTTATAAGTTGGAATTTTTGTTCTCAGAGTATTAATTATTTTACACATAGCCAACCTTTAAATTATGGTACATATTAAAACCCACTCAAATGAAGGTGGTAGTATAATTCATGGTAAGGAATAATATGTACATGAATGAGAAAGAACAAGATTTAAAAAGCAAAATATATATATGCTTTGTAACTAACATATTTAAGATATTTCTTGTTTAGAAGGTAGTTATTAGATAGTCAAGTTGGAGGAGGAGGGGGACACTAAATTGTATATTGGCATGCTTCCTGAAATGCATATGCACAGTAATTAGAGATATTGATTTTTAAATGTCAGCCAGCTTTTATTCTCTTCCTTTTCTAGCATCTATTTGTATGAAGTGACTATTCTTACTTCTAAAAGGAGTTTATCAAGCTTTTTGTGAACATTTGTTATATAGGAAATAAATTACCATTGCTATATATAACTAACATTAAATTTGTGATACTAGCAATTTGTGAGTGATTTAAAATTTTGTTGATTTGATTAATTTCTTATTTGTCAAATGATGGTGAAGAAATTCTCCATTTCCCAGTTGAGACATTTGGGGACATTTCTCATGCTTTCTACTTGCATCCAGTAAACAAATATGCCTTTAGTCATTTATAACCTTCAACAACATGTTAAAATGTATTACTGTAAGATTCACATTCCAAACTTAAGTAGCTTTTTGATAAACTGGTTTATTATTGTGTTTATCTGCTATTAGCATTCTTAAATGGCAGCCCATTCCAGTATTCTTGCCTGGAGAATCCCATGTACAGAAGAGCCTGGGGGGGTCGCAAAGAGTGGGACACAACTAAGCGGTAACATTTAGTGGCCTTTAATACTTTGTAGGCTTTTAAAGAATGTAGGGAACAGAGGATATTCCTGAGAGATGGAATACCTGTTTACCTAATTCATAAAATCAAAGATGCTTTAAAAATGTGCTCTGTTAGTCTTACTAGACCAAGTTAATGGAAAGTTAATGTAGGGGTGGAAAATTTTTCCCTTCTCTTCTAGGTTCTTTGAGCCTAGATCCTGGGTTGGCAAGATCCACTGGAGGAGGGCATGGCAACCCACTCCAGAGTTCTTGCCTGGAGAATCCCCATGGACAGAGGAGCCTGACAGGCTACAGTCTGTGGGGTCACAAAGAGTTGGACACGACTGGCATATGTCAAGGCTGGCATGTTCTCCCCTCCAGTAATAACACAGCTACTCACACTGTCACCTGGTGGCAATGGTTGTAAGACACCGTAGAGTAGCTACTTTACTTATGAGCTTCTCATACCCTGCATGACTACATGCTCCGCAAATATAGGTCTTTTTTTTTTTAATGTTTATTTTTTTATATTTTTGGCTCTTCTGGGTCTTCATTGCTGCACAGGGTTTTTTCACTCTGCAGTGAACAGGGGCTACTCTCTAGTTGCAGTTTGTGGCCTTCTCATTGCGGTGGCTTCTCTTGTTCAGAACACAGGCTCTAGGGCACATGGGCTTCAGCAGTTTCAGCTCGCAGGCTCTAGAGCGTAGGCTCAATAGTTGTGGTGCACAGGCTTAGTTGCTTTACAGCATGTGGGATCTTCTTGGATCAGGGATCAGATTTACGTGTCCTGCTTTGACAGGTGATTCTTGACCACTGAGCCACCAGGGAAGCCCTGATACAGCGTGCTTCTAATGATGGTATTTCCTTATTCATAATGTTTCATGTAGTCTGGAATGATGTGTGCATGCACAGTTGCTACAGTCGTGTCTGACTCTTTGCAACCCCAGGGACTGTAGCCTGCCAGGCTCCTCTGTCCATGGGAATCTCCAGGCAAGAATACTGGAGTGGGTTGCCATGCCCTCCTCCAGGGGATCTTCCCCACTCAGGGATCAAACCTGCATCTCCTACATTGCAGGCAGATTCTTTTCTGCTGAGCCACTAGGAAAGCCCCTGGAAGTCAAGAATGGTAGACCTCTTTAAATAGGAAGGAAGGATGCAGGAAAGGTAGCCAGTTTATCCCCACCCTCTAGATGGTTTTTCACTTTTATGTGCACTTATTGTTTGTACAAAAAAATAAATATTGCTTATGAAATAAAGATGTGAAGTCTGACATTCTTCATGGCCCATTTTAAGCTTTCTTTGGGTTTTCATCTCCAGCTAACTTATCCCTTACTTGAGCCATACTTGTTTCCTTTTTGTCTCAAATCTTCTGCATTCTCAGGATTTAGTTTATAAAATTTTCCCTTTGCCTTACCCACCCATCAGAGTTAAGCCTTAATTCCACCTATTCAGGCTTCTCCAGCTCCCTCCATAACAAGTACCTCTCACTCTACTACTTTGCAATGATAAATACCTCTGTAATAGCATTTATCAGAGACTACCTTTTGTTGTAGTTAATTGTTTGTGTGTCTGGTTTTCCTGTTAGATTTTGGAAGTGAACTATTTAGGTTTGTATTAATATTGTCTCCATAGTGTGTGGTATAGAAACACAGAGTGTTTCTTGGATTGAACTTACAGATTTTTAAATCTATGCATTGCTTAATTCTCTTCTATGGAGTGATTTTGCTAGAATTACTAATTTGTTGGATTGTTTTACATTTAAGTTGCCATTTTCAATGTTTATCCACCATTTCTGAAGTATAAGAATTATTCCTTTGCTGGTTACTGTTCCATCATGCAAAAGACAAGCGTAGTTGCATAGATATTAATTTTTTCATATTAAGTATTTATAATGCAAATTTTGATAGTTATACAACCTTATATTTAAGGAAGAATATTTTATAAACAGTGTTTTTCTTTTCCTTTGTAGGTTGCTTCCTCAGAACATTGGCCTTCTCTATGTTGGAGGTTATGAAAGACCCTTTGCACAAATCAAGGTATGATTGTTCACTTTCTAACATTTTTTCTTAGATACAGTTCATTCTTCCAGAACCCACTAAAATCCTACAAGTAACTATCACAAATATTGGGGAATGTGAATTATTAATTTTGTTTGCTTTTATATATCTCTGCTGAAATAATACTTCAGCTTTTCAGTGAATCAGTTAGTTTAGTAATCTTGCCCATATAAATTTGACCAGTACAATTTAGTGATTAGTTAAGAAGAGTACAATTTAGAGCTTCATTACCCTATTTGCCAGTAGAGTTTTTTGACAGCTTTATTGAGGTATATAATAGACATGTAAGAAAATATACATTTTTAAACTGTACAGTTTGACATCCAGTTACACTTACCCTTGTGAAACCATCACCACAGTCAAGACAAATAACATATCCATCACCCCTAAAAGTTTCTTTGTGCCCATTCAATTCCCCCCACCTCCTCCCCTTCCTTTTTCTCCTCCAGTTCCCAAGTGACCACTGATCTAATCACTATGGATTAATTTGTACTTGCCAGAATTTTATCTAAATGGAATCATACTGTATTTCTTTCTTTTGGCTTCTTTGATTCAGTTATTATTTTGAGATTTACCCATGTTGTTACACTTCAGTAATTCATTCCTTTTTATTGCTGAGTAATATTTCATTATATGGTTTTAGCACAATTTCTCTATCTTTTACATATTGAGGGACATTTGGGGTGTTTCTACTTTTTGGCTGCTATAAATAAAGCTGCTGTGAACATTTGTATACAAGTCTCTGTGTGGACATATATTTTCATTTCTCTTGGGTCAATACCTAACACCAAAATGATTGAGTTAAATGGTGAAAGTGAAAGTGGTTCGGTCGTGTCCGACTCTTTGCGACCCCATGGACTGTATAGTCAGTCCATGGAATTCTCTAGGCCAGAATACTGGAGTGGGTAGCCTTTCCCTTCTCCAGGGATCTTCCCAACCCAGGGATCGAACCCAGGTCTACCCTCATTGCGGGCGGATTCTTTACCAGCTGAGCCACAAGGGAAGCCGAAGAATACTGGAGTGGGTAGCCTATCCCTTCTCCAGTGGATCTTGCTGACCCAGGAATCGAATTGGGGTCTCCTGCACTGCGGGCGGATTCTTTACCAACTGAGCTATGAGGGAAGCCCAAGTTAAATGGTAGTTGTGTTTTAACTTTTTAAGAAACTACCAAAGTGTTTTCCCACCATCAGGGTGAGTGCCAGTTCCTCCATTTCATCATCAACATTTGGTATGGTCAGTCTTTCTCAGTTAGGCGTACTTGTAGATATATAGTATTTTGTTATAGTTTTAATTTGCTCTTATGTAATGACTAATAATGTTGAGCATCTTTTCATGTACTATTTGCCATTTATACATCTCTAGTGAGGTGTGTGTTCAAAAACTTGCCATTTTTTGTTTTTGTTTGTTTTCTTACTATTGAGTTGTGAGCATTCTTTGTATCTTCTGAATGTAAGTCTTTTATCAGATATGGGATTTCTTTTAACAAGATCCTCAAAGAGCAAAAATTCTTAGTATTGATGGAATTCAGTTTATTACTCTTTTTTCATGGCTCCAGCTTTTAATATTGATCTAAGAAACATTTGCCTAGCCCAGAGGCAGAAAGATTTTTCTTCTGTGTATCATTCTGGAATCGTTCTGGGTTTTACATTTAGATTTATTATCTAATTGAAATAATTTTTGTATGTGATGCAAGGTTCAAGGTAAAGAGGAATATTGTCCCTCCTACACCCCAACCCTTTTTGACATGAGAATATCCAGTTGTTCTAAAACCATTTGTTAAAAAAGACTATCCTTTCCACCACTGAAGTGTCTTTGCATCTCAGTTGAAAATCAGTTCACCATATGTGTGTGTGTGAATCTCTATTTCAGAACTCTTTATTCTGTTCCGTTGACCTATGTGTCTATACTGTGCTGTGCTTAGTCAGTCATGTTCAGCTCTTTGTGACCCCATGGACTGCAGCCCGCCAGACTCCTCTGTCCATGGAATTCTCCAGGCCAGAATAGTGGAGTGGGTTGCCATGCTCTCCTCCAGGGGATCTTCCCAACCCAGGGATCAAATCCAGGTCTCCTGCATTGAAGGTGGATTCTTTACCATCTGAGCCACCAAGGAAGCTCAAGAACACTGGAGTGGGTAGCCTTACCCTCCTCCAGGGGATCTTCCCAACCCAGGAATCAAACCAGCATTTCCTGCATTGCAGGCAGATTCTTTACCAGCTGAGCCACAAGGGAAGTCCCATGTGTCTATACTGCATGCCTTCACTAATACCACAGTCTTGATTTTTGTGGCTTTAGAATAAGTCATGAAATCAGGTAGTGTAAATCCTCCAAGTTTGTTCTTTTCAAAGTCCTTTCCCCCTGTGTATATGACATATTTTTATGCTTTGAAAAACAAAGGTTTTTTTCAGAGTATACTGAGCCTGAATAGGACATACAAGATAAGTAATACTGAGGAGGTTAGTCACATTATTGACATTATTAAATTAAATACCTTATTTAGCTACCATAGCATCAGCATTTCTTTAAATACCTTCCTTAATTTAACTTAAGACACTCTCAAAAGTCCATGTTAAGATCTTAAGTCTTGAACCCACTTGAATGTTTCTGATTCCCTAAGTAATGACAGGAATTCAGGTACTTTGTTTCTTTTTTTTTTCCTATTTTTAACATCCGTGGAACACAAGTGGAGTTGGCAAGAGTCTCTTCATAAACCTCCCTCACTATCCTGTTCACCAAATTCTACAGTAAAGCCAGGAATCCTGATAAGTTTCAGCAGAAACATTTCTAAAAGCCCGACTTTTTTTTCCTATCCACTGGTTTGGAAAATCCTCTTTCCCCTTATTAGAACTGAAATAATGAAAAAGTGAGAGACTTATGTGATACATTTAAGTAAGGGTAGAATTTGTGTGTGTGTGTTTGTGTCTGTGTATGTTACATGTCATCTCAGAAACATAAGTGTATGTATGAGGGTGATTCCTCCGTCACTCACTTGATCCATTAACATATCATTTTCTTTATTCAGGCCATTTCTGTCAAGCCCAGTGACAGAGGTCAATCCTTTGTCAACCCTTTATGCCTGGATAATCAACTCAATAGAAAAAAGTCCATTATTTTAGGGCATGTTTTTCCTTTGATGTTTCCATGGGAAAGGTTTCTTTCATATGCTATGAAAGGATTTCTTATCCTCATTAATTATTGAGATTCTTTTATAATTCCTGTGGTTTTTATGAAGATGCTATATAGATCCTATCTAAGTAGAATGCTTACAAGTTAATTGGAAAACAATAAAAAAAATCATAGTTTAAATGCTTGAGATTAGGCTAGAAATTTAAGTTTCTTTCTCTGCCCCTTGCCTTGTATCTGACTTCTTTTGGTCATGAAATACCAGTATTTTTCTCTCTTTAAATGTAGTGATACTATATTATATGACATAGATATCAGATATAACCTTTAATAAATGGAAATGGTTTTGCTTTTCTTAACAGAATATTAGTTGAAATTTTTATAAATCAAGATAGGAATTTGTTCATTTGAATATTTAAGAAAAGGAATTCTCATTTCACTAACATGACAAGACTAAATGTGAGTGGCATGGTGTTAGAGGTTATATTTGTTAAAGAGACATTTCATGGTTGTATTTCTAAAAAGGAGCTCCAATTTATAAAGATCAGAAAGAAAAAGAAAAACACAAAAAGGGTGATAGATATTTGGACAAGTATTAAATGAGTTCAGAAATTTGCTATAGGGTGACAATAGATGTAGGTACTATTAGTATATAATGTGAATTGTTACAACCGTCTTTCTCTCCCTCCCTTCTTCACACCCTAGATACAGATGTGTACAAACATGGAACTTCATTGTAGTTTTAGACCAGTACTTCTATATGCTAGTTTCAGGTTTCATTATTTTTAGAGGAAGTTATTCCAACTTTGCCTTTTGTATCTCCTAACATCTTCTAAAAGTCATTGGAAGGTTCTTTTCTCAAAGAAGCTTAGTCCTTAAGTTTTCATGGGAAATTTGCCATCTGAAGAACTTGATTTTAAACACGCATGATTATTCTCTTATTTTATCCTAAAATATGATAAACTAAATAAAACACTGATCATCTTATAATGAGTTGTAATACAGGGTAAGAAAAGAATTGTCTCACATAGCCACAGCTACTGTTGAGTGCTATAAATGAAGTACATTTCACCTTCATCCAATACTAACTTCTGTCACCATCATTGAGATTAAGATAAGTTTCTAAATGTACTGGGTTGTGTGTGACTTAGGGTTTTCTTAAGTGAGAAATAGATTTCATTATATCGTTATATTCAGTCTTTGAAATTCAAAAGAAACATTTTGATTAAAGTAAAATTTTACTTAATTCCTATTCATATGCTTTCAGCTTGTCAGAACCTTTTTGGGGTGGTTATTTCTCTATGTCTTTGCATAATACCTTTATCTTGGTTCAGTGTATATATAATCCTGTTATCCATAGTTTATTTTTATAGACATGGTCAAGTTTAAATTATAGTTTACATTTTATACCTATTATTCAGTGTTGTTTTCTAAAGCATTTTATAGTCTGATAAAAATCTCAGTGCTGTTCTCATAGGGCTCTAGTCCTGGAGGCTCCACTTAGCAGCCAGAATCCATAAAACAAAGAAAGATTGAAGTCTGTCAGCATCACTTTTAATCAAACTCAGTGGTTGTTATGGAGAGTCTCAAGGCCACAGGCCTGTCCCTCCCCACCAGGCTTGATATTAGTTGCCTCTTGCAGTCCTTTCAGCCCAAGAAGTGTGTGAAGCTGTGAGGCTGAGTCACGTACAGTTTCCACTTTGACACCGCAGAACAGCTGAAAGATGTCTTCTGTATTTTAAGTATGAATTCCATGCAGCAGCCATATGTGAAAAGTAAGGAATATAAACATTATCTTGAAGCAGTTATTTTATAATCAGTACAGCTGAGTTATTCTCTGCCTCATGCCCGGTTCCGTCCCTGCTGAGGGCCTGGGTGTCATTAGTCACAATCTCATACTCTAAGCTTTCTGAGCTTCAATTTTTAAAAGTCTCTTTACAACCCAGGAAATACAGGATTGGTGTTTGTATCCATATGCATATGCAGTAGGTGCAAAAAAGACCCCAAAAGAGATGGGGTCTCTCTTAGAGAATACTGAAAAAGCTAAGAAAATGGATTCTGTTTGTTCACTGACTGATGGTGTTTTAGAAAATGTTTGGCTCACTAGATCAATCAGTTCAGTTCAGTCGCTTAGTCATCTCTGACTCTTTGTGACCCCATGGATGGCAGCATGCCAGCCTTCCCTGTCCATCACCAACTCCTGGAACTTGCTCACACTCAGGTCCATCGAGTCAGTGATACCGTCCAACCATCTCATCCTCAGTTGTCCCCTTCTCCTCCTGGCTTCAATCTTTCCCAGCATCAGGGTCTTTTCCAGTGAGTCAGTTCTTCCCATCAGGTGGCCAAAGTATTGGTGTTTCAGCTTCAGCATCAGTCCTTCCAATGAATATTCAGGACTGATTTTCTATAGGACTGACTGGTTTGATCTCCTTGCAGTCAAAGGGACTCTCAAGAGTATTTTCCAACATCACAGTTCAAAAGCATCAATTCTTCAGTGCTCAGCTTTCTTTATAGTGCAACTCTCACATCCATACATGACTGCTGGAAAAACCATAGCTTTAATGATGCGGACCTTTGTCAGTAAAATAATGTCTCTGCTTTTTAATAGGCTGTCTAGGTTTGTCATAGCTTTTCTTCCAAGAAGCAAGCATCTTTTAATTTCATGGCTGCAGTCACCATCTGCAGTGATTTTGGAGCCCAACACAATAAAATCTGTTACTGTTTCCATTGTTTTCCCATCTATTTGCCATGAAGTGATGGGACCGGATGTCGTGATCTTCGTTTTTTGAATGTTGAATTTTAAGCCAACTTTTTCACTCTCCTCTTTCACTTTCATCAAGAGGTTCTTTAGTTCCTCTTCACTTTCTGCTATAAGGGTGGTGTCATCTGCATATCTGAGGTTATTGATATTTCTCCCTGCAGTCTTGATTCTAGCTTGTATTTCATCCAGTCCCGCATTTCGCATGATGTGCTCTGCGTATAATTTAAATAAGCAAGGTGACAGTATACAGCCTTGACATGTTCCTTTCTCAATTTGGAACCAGTCTGTTGTTCCATGTCCTGTTCTAACTGTTGCTTCTTGACTTGCATACAGATTTCTCAGGAGGCAGGTCAGGTGGTCTGGTATTCCCATCTCTTGAAGAATTTTCCAGTTTTGTGATCTACACAGTCGAAGGCTTTAGCAAAGTCAGTGCAGCAGAAGTAGATGCTTTTCTGGAATCCTCTTTGATTTTCTGTGATCCAGTGGATGTTGGCAATTTGATCTCTGGTTCCTCTGCCTTTTCTAAGTCCAGCTGGAGCATCTGTAAGTTTCACAGTTCACGTACTGTTGATGCCTAGCTTGGAAAATTTTAAGCATTACTTTGCTAGTGTGTGAGATGAGTGCAATTGTGCAGTAGCTTGAACATTCTTTAGCATTGCCTTTCTCTGGGATTAGAATGAAAATTGACATTTTCCAGTCCTGTGACCACTGCTGAGTTTTCCAAATTTGCTGGCATACTGAATGGAACACTTTCAAAGCATCATCTTTTAGGATTTGAAATAGCTCAACTGGAATTCCATCATCTCCACTAGCTTTGTTAGATCAATGTTTTTTTACTAAAGGGAATTATTTAATATTGAGACTCTTCAATCTCTAAGGTAGCTAAAGTATTACATCAGATAAAGATGCAGGCTGTAGAACTGAGTATTCTGGTTTCGTGGCTTCTATACGTATCACTGTGAACCTGTAGGACTGTTATTGTCACTGAGTTCCAGTACACATACACATACACACATTTATATACACACAACATAAACCAAAGTTCCAAAAGAAGTGTGATGTAGCCACTGTATTTTCCATTCTCTTCTGTTTATTTTTCTGTTGACTTAGTTTTTAAATGTAGGTCTCGGCACACTCAGTTAACTTCTCTCCTTGGAAAATGGGTCACGACTCACCAGCACTGCTGCGAGGTAGGACTTGTCCAGCTAATGCTGCCATCTGCCACGTTGATGCAATATAGGAGAGTGGAAGAGCTTACCTGCCCCTGAGTTGATGCTAGCCCTTGGCCTGGCTTTGGAGGGGACATCATGGTTGCTGGGGAGAGGGAGGAAGAGAGCCTAGGAAAAGATTATTGAGAATGGAGTTAAGGTGTTTTATGGAGCCAAGGAAAGCTTCTTTCTGTTTCAACAAAACCGTAATTCTCAAGAGCAAAAGAGAACCTTCCACACCTACTCAGTCTTTCAAATGATTTAATGTATTTTGAAGATAAAGAAATTAAGTTAAGCTCCTCCTAGATTAACAAACAGAAAGAAACAGATGAGTAAGAAATTGAGAGAAAGCAGTGGAAGCATATCTAGATTTGTGGATTTGTGTGCCATATTCATTGAATAAGTTTTCTATTGCACTGTGAGCAGAGAGATAAATTTTCAGTGTCTCATATTGCCGTAATCAGAGCAGGCATGAATATTTCTTTGTTGAAAGCGGATTCAAAAAGTGAAAGAAGCTTTAAAAAAAAAAACAAAACGCACTAACTGTTGTAAAAGCCAAAAGTCTCTCTACTTCTGTGCAATAGCTATTAAGTCTCTGACAGCATTTTATCTTGTGTACTTGCTACCAGAGTGCTTCATGGCCCTTGCTGGGCTCTGTGTGAGTCCATATTACAACTTTCTGGATGTTTAAAATCATGCATTGTTACCAACAAGTCATATAGAAACTGCAGACTTAGGGTTCCAAAATGTATTCAATAACTAGTTTTCCTGCCATTTTTACCAAGGCCATTTTGGCTATGTTATTGCCAGGATTGAGTAACACTTCAGGCCTGTAGTCATACATGTCTTAGTTTCAGTATTCTTACCTTCATGTCCTTAAAAAACTTACCTATAAGAATTTGGATTCCATAGGGCTGGACTGTGTCTTGTGTACTTCTGTATCCTCAACAGTTAACCTAGTGCCTAAGATGTAAAAGCACTAAATAAATATTTGTTAACAGTATTATTGAAGAATGCCTAGAAAACCAAGTATTTTTTTTATATTATTACTAAGGTAGAGTTGATATATAACATAATATTAGTTTCAGATATACAGTGTAATGATCTGATATTGTATACGTGGCAAATGATCATTACAGTCAGTCTACTTAATATACATCACCTTGTGTATGTATGTTTAGTCTCTCAGTCATGTCTGACTCTTTTATGACCCCATGGACTAGCCTGCCAGCCTCCTCTGTCTATGGGATTTCTCAGGCAAGAATACTGGAGTGGGTTGCCATTTCCTTCTCCAGGGGATCTTCATAATCCAGGGATCAAACCCATATCTTCTACGTCTCTTGCATTGGCTGGTGGTTTCTTCACCACTGGGCCACCTGGGAAGCCCTTACTCTTTAGCAATTTTCAGGTAATATACAATATGGTGTAACTTTCAAATATGCAATATGGTATTATTAACTGTGGGCTTCCCAGGTGGCGCTAGTAGTAAAGAATCTGCCTGCCAGTGCAGGAGACTTAAGAGAGGTAGGTACAATCCCTGGGTTGGGAAGATCCCCTGGAGAAGGACATGGCAAGCTACTCCAGTGTTTTTGCCTAGAGAATCCCATGGACAGAGGAGCTTGGCAGGCTACAATCCACAGGGTCACAGAGTCGGACACAACTGACGCTACTTAGCACACATGCATACACATTATTAACTATAGTCACCGTGCTGTGATGGACAGGGAAGCCTGGCATGCTGTATAGTCAATGGGGTCGCAAAGAGTTGGACACAACTGAGCGCTGACTGACCGACCATGCTGTTAGATTACATCACCAGAACTTATCTCCCTTATAATTGGAGGTTTGTACCTTTTAAGGCCTTTCATCTATTTTTCCCACCTCACCCACTGCCTGTGGCAATGACTAATCTCATCTCTGTATCTATGAACTTGTGTTTTATTTGGTTGTTGTGTAAATTTTTTTGTTTTTTAATCACCTACCATGAAGTTCATCAAAGTATTTAAAACTTTGGTTCTAGTTGCATATATATTTACTGCCTTAAAACTTTATTTTCTGATTTTTGTTGTATCTTGAGTTGGGATGTCTTTGAGGCAATATAAATTAATTTTTCTAATTTAAGATTGTGGTTGTAAATTATTATTAATATGGTAGCTTTATTTGAAATGTAGATGTCATGAATACATTATTCTGAGAACGTTTTAAAAATAGTCCTCAAATTATTTTCCAATTAAGAAAGTTAGCATTTTTCTTAGCTGGAAATTCCAGTTTACTTTCAATCTCTCTTGAGTTAGACACTTTATAGAAAAATATTAGAAGTCATTTTAGCATATTCTAGTTTTTTTTTTTAAAACCAGATTTGTCATATCAATGTGACTCTTATTACAAATGTGGTTTAGAGAGAAAAAGACGAAGCAATTTTTTTTTTAATTTTGAAATGTTCTCAGAAAAGAAAATGGTATCATGTATTTAGGTATTCATAATGCAGCAGACATCCTATTTTGGTGAAAGGAAATAACACAGTGTTTCTTAACCTGTTGGGTTTTTTCCCTATGAATATTTTACTTCTAAAAAGAATTTCAAAAGCACTGATAACCATGTAAATAAAAGATCATATCTAAAGTGACTATTGCTGAGGTCATAGTTCTAACAAATGCCATGGTTTCTGATCTAGATTATATGATAGACTTCTGAAAGTTATATATTTTATTTTCTTCCCACAAAAAGAGAAAAAGAATTCTCCAGTAAGTAGCCAATTGGGAAGGCATATTTGCTTGTCCTCTTGCCTAAGTTTCAGTAATCCTCTATCCCCCCCTGCCAAGGCAGAGGTAGCAATAAAGACCATATCAAGAGTTACATGGCTGTGATTCAGGCAGTTAGGAACACTCCAGTTTGGTGTTTTCTTTGTTGACTCTTCAAGTAACAAACTATGAAGCTCTGAGCCTAGATAATACAAATCCATTAATGTTGCCAATGATTTGTAATCAGCACTATTAAAGTTACTACCTTGAGCACCTTCAGGAATTTGAGATTACTGTAGTAAATGATATTTTGTCAGAAGTAGATATTATAAGATGTGGGTAGGAGGGTTTTCTTTGTCTTAAACAGGTATTTAAAGATGCGGTCAAATAAATCCAAGTATCTCTTTAAATAGTTTTTTCTAAATAGTGAGCTACATATTTGTTTTCTTCACGTCTCCAGATTTCATTTGCTTATTAGAATTATTTGCCAGTAAGTAAAAATGACAAGCTTGTAGTTCAGAAAATTCAGAAACTATACTAAATGAAATGTAAGGTTTGGAGAAACTATTAAAAATTGAACGTTGTAAATATGATACCATTTGGATTCTTTCAACAGTGTCACCAGATCATAACATTAATGCTACAAGGAAATAGCTTCACAAGTAATATCTCATCTGCTGAAATAATATATTCTTTCTAGTACTAAAGTACTTTTAATCGTTTTCTGCTAAGATTCAAGTCTGATAATAGTCACAATATCAGAACAATACTGTGATACTGTTCTGTTGTGTGTTCACAATATAGAACACACATCATATATCTTTAAAAAAATTAATCCATATAGAATGTTTGTAGATAGACACATAAAATGACATTCTAGATTATTTGGCTATCCAAAATTTCTTCTCAATAGGTTGCAATATTTTAGAATCAGATTTGACTTTCTAGGTTTTAACTAATAAAAGTGGTTGTCTAGTGGAAAATTCATTTTGTATAAAACATTTTTTTAGACAAAGGAGGCTGAAACTTTGAAAAACAAATGTATTGAAGAATATTTAAATTAAATGTACCTCTAATGTATCTTTTTCTTTTTTTTGCATTTTATCAAATGTTACAACCATGTTTCTCCCTTTGGATATCTAATCTTTTTTTTAATGCTTTGTCAGTATTTGAAAACTTTCTAACACAAAGAAGGAAAACAGGGTAATATATTTGTTTAAAACCAAAAGCATAAACAGCTAGTTCAGTTAGTACTGTTATCGAGCAAATAAAAATCATAACCAACATTTATTGAGCACCAAGTGTCAGGCACTACTCTAATTAATTCTCAGACAGCCTGTAAAGTGTAGGTACTTTTAGCATTTTCAGTTTTACAGATCAGGAAGACATAGAAGACAACAGATAGTTTATATTATATTGTGTCCTATGGAGTATTATTTTAGTGGGTGCTATGTAGTATGCTAATTACTCTTTATGTTGCATTATATATAGTATATTATTCTATTTCTTGAAACCCTTCTGAGTTTTGCTTGTACAGCAGGCCAGAATTATCCCTGTAATTGGTATAATACCAGTTAAGACCCAGATTAGACTAAATTACTTGACCAGAGGAAATGGGATTCTACCACAAGGATCAAGATGGAGTCATTGTGGTTTATTTACATATAAAGAGATGGGAGTATAAAGAGCACAGTTACAATCTTACCTCTGCTACCTATTCAGTCATTGTTAAGTGTTTATGCTCATTAGTTGTAAGTAGTAAAAGCTGAGAGTCTTGTATTGAGAACACTTGTGAATTGCTAAGATATTAAAAGGCTTCTAATTACAATATCTTCTGATCTAGTTGTGGAGTATTTTCCTTTTTGTTCCCAAAGCATCTGTTTTGGAGTTTATTGTGTCATATATTTCTCCTTGGCCATGACTTTTTAAAAAGGCTTTAGAGAGGCTCACCTTCCTTGTTGTTTTTCTTTTGTAGCAAATGCTTTCTATTTTGTCTTTATTACTTCTTAATATCCAAGAGATTTGGGTGAAAGTATTATACAGTTATTAATTTGAAATAGTCTCTAGCAATCTATTTCTTTACGAACCAGCTGGGAAGAAATCAGGTATATAAACAAATCACCTGAGCATTTTGTGTGCTTTGATTAGCTCAGAAAGAAAAAGTTAGTACCTCCTTTGCAAGATTTTTTTTCCACCGGGTGTGACAGTTTTGCTAAATACAGTGGAAAACAGTTTCTCATTTTCTGACTCAAAGTTGAGTATGCTTTGTGAGCATAGCTGGAATTAAAGCATTTTAATGTTTTTCAAGATCAGTGTATCTTGGAGGAATTTTGATGACTCAGGGCTGATTTTAGCCACAGAAGGAACTAGAGCAGAATTGCAGAGAAGGAACAGATGTTTTCTAAGTTTCAGGATGAGTAGGTTGGTTGCATAGCACAAGGGTAATTGAATGATGTAGAAAGCAGTGACAGTGAAAATAAGCAGAGAGGTGTTCTCAGGGTGGTTATGATTTAGCCAAAGGATGAATGAAATAAGGCAACATGCATATGATATAGGTCATGAAGTGTCACAAAGTGGAGTTTTCTGGAGTGATATGGGGCCGTGCAAGGAAAAGGCAGACATTGTATTGGTGGAGTAAGTTACTAACAGTGATGAATTATTCCATTCTCTTTATCCTGTTAAAAGAATTTAGACTCCCATGCCCTCATAGGGCTTCTTATCCATAATGAATAAAATCTTGAGTCTGTGGAGAATTTTCAAAAGCCTTTGTGATTTATTAAATCAATGCAATTATGGAAAATGGGAGAAAAAGTGAAGACATGTCTCTTCTTTTGAATTCTTCTCATTCTTGGTGGGGAGAAGGCAATGGCACTCCACTCCAGTACTCTTGCCTGGAAAATCCCATGGACGGAGGAGCCTGGTAGGCTACAGTCCATGGGGTCGCTAAGAGTCGGACGACTGAGCGACTTCACTTTCACTTTTCCCTTTCATGCACTGGAGAAGGAAATGGCAGCCCACTCCAGTATTCTTGCCTGGAGAATCCCAGGGATGGCAGAGCCTGGTGGGCTGCCATCTATGGGGTCGCACAGAGTCGGACACGACTGAAGCAACTTAGCAGCAGCAGCAGCAGCATTCTTGGTGGAGTCACAGATGTCCTTAATAGATCTGCCTCCTTCAGGGCCAGGCCTCTGCTTCACTCAGTCATGTTGGCGGTTAACTAATGGTCACCTCTTCTGAGTGACTTGAGGTAGAGCCATGTCACTTTCTTCCTCCAAACCTCCTACTCTTTGATAGTTTCTATTGTAGGCATCTTGATGCTCTCTGGCATAAATTCAGTGACCTGTTTTGGGCCTTGAGAACCTTACATACTAGTTTGCTTTTTTTGTTGTTTGTTTTTAAGTCATCACCAAGAATGGCTTCCTGTTGCCCACTGTAGCAAAGGTAAATTCCATCGGGCTTTCCCATACTCTTGTCCCCTCATTCCTGCTACCTCCCACATCCCTCTAATGCTGACAGTTCTCTATCCCTTTGACTATACATACTATTCTCTTATCCGTTCCGTATCACAGAATTTACCTGCTAATCAAAAAGCAGCATTGATTAGGTATATGTGTACAGGTATTTTGGTGAAGGCAAGGATATAAAGATTAATATTTTATCAATGTTTTGTAATAGCCTATAAAGGAAAAGAATCTGAGAAAACTATATATATATATATAAATGAATGAATCACTTTGCTGTACACCTGAAACTAGCACAACATTGTAAATCAACCATACTTCAATTAAAAAATACAATAAAACTTAAAAAATATTTTATCTGCCCCCGACCTATTAATAGTCTGGTTGGTGAGATGGAAAGGAATCTCTTTGTAAAAAGATAAATAATGAAAGGTAAGAAGTGATGTGTTTGCTTGAACTTAGCTATAAATATCAAAAGTTGAGGCAGAACTGTGGGCTGGGGCAGTTAAAGTGAGATTTATAAAGTAAATAAGAACTGTGTATAATAGTGTGTGTGTGAGAGAGAGATTGAGACTTTGTCTTTCTCTGTTTCCTGTAAGAATAGGAGGATGACAGGTGTTTTAAGGAAACAGAGGACACAGAACGTGGAGTGGAGCTGCAAAAGTTTTGCCTTGAGTGTAAGAGCAGAAGTTTATTTAAGAACATAATCCGAGACAGGGTTGAAGAGGTAAATCAGTGTTAAGAGAATTAAAAAAACAGAAATAAAAAACAGCCACACTATCAGTGAAACTATACAGACCATTTTAAGAAGTTTTAATTTGGAACTGGGCTGGGGGACCCAATACTTTTTTAGAGAAACATGAAAATTTTAGGTGAGAACCAACCTCACCATCAAGAACTGACATTTTCTTGGTGATTCACATGAGTATTTCAGATGGCTTCTTTAGGCCCAGCTAAAGTAACTAACAATAATGCTCACTGTCATGGCCAATAACAGAAGGGTCCTGGGTTCCTAAAGTCATAACTGTCAGGTAGTAAAATATTTTTATATCTTCTTCACATTATTTGAAGTGGAACTAATATAAAAATAGTTCAAGTTAATGTTTCTATTTGTTTTTTTTTCCGTCATTCTCTTCCTGCTCAAGTGGAACTACTATTTGTGACAGGAAGTGAATGCTCTAGAGACCCTTTCTTAATGTGACTGATTATACTTTTGAATCTGACAGTTCAGGACACGGAAGATCTTGCCTTTCCATAGTTGTTTTTTCAGTTACCTTCATCTCCTTTTGTGTGTCTTGAGAAGTTAAGATTAAACCTGAGTCTGTTAGACAGTTTTCACAGGGGGGACTGTATTCTGGAAGACAACTGATTGATTGCTTTAGGTTTGTTCAATGCAGATTTTTATTGTGAGAAGGAAATCAGTTCATAATACCTTTTTCTCCACAGAAGGTGATAATTACCCTTTGTTATTGCATTCACAACTTACTTAGAGAGTTATCTTCAAGATTTTGACTTTAAAAACATAGCATCTACACTGGGTTATTGAGTTAAATAATTGTTTACAAATAATACACAAATAAGTCTAAAAATCTAGCTCCTCTAGTGCACCATTTTCATTAAACATTTCCTTCAATGTTTCTACACAGTAATCTGGAAGCAGAAACCTGAACTCTAGTGATATACTACCCAGTAGTAGAATTTGCGTATTTCTGATTATATATATATTCTTTCTTTTGGAAATAACAACCTTTGACATTATTTTTAAAATTAAATATTTTTGTGAAGATCAGTGATAATATACAAAAACAGCTCTGGCATAAATGGAATGCTAGCATATGCTTGTACTAGGAATAGAAAAAAAAATAAGGTATTTTTATGAAGAGCAAAAGAAACCGTTTTTATTCAGCAGATAATATTATATGCACAGGATGTATTATACCTCCTAATGTTTATAAGTCTTATAAAGTAAATACTATTTCTATTTACAGATGAGAAAATCAAGACACAGAGAGGTTAAATAACTTAACCTGGGGTCATGCAACCAGTAAATGATACATTGTAATTGGGATCAGAACTCAGGTTCTCCTGACTCCCTAAGCCCAGTCTCTTTGTTCTTTACAGCACTGTTTTTGTGAAAATATTGCTAATTTAAATTTTCCATTGGAGATGTTGATCATGTATTCCAAGGGAGTCAACTCACACAACTGTGCATTGAATAGAGGAAGCTCTATAAAATGCAAGACAATGAAGAGTTCGGTTACCCAATATCTTCATCATTTAATGAAAATTTTCCTGTGTAGCTTTTCTAAGCAAGCATTTATGTTAATTTTTCCCCTTTGATACATTGAAAGTATCTCTATCTCCTTAAAGTGTTCTTTAATTGACATAACTTTTATTTTGAGTATCATCTTGGGTTATTTGCCTATGCTTTAATAAAGTGATAGCCTCAGGGATTGTTAATCCCTCTTAAACCAGTTGCATGTGCTGCGTGCGAAGTCGCTTCAGTCATGTCTGACTCTTTGTGACCGTATGGACTGTAGCCGGCCAGGCTCCTCTGTCCATGGGATTTTCTAGGCAAGAGAGAATACTGGAGTGGGTTGCCATGCCTTCCTCCAGGGCATCTTCCTGACCCAGGGATTGAGCCTGCATTTCTTATGTCTCCTGCATTGGCAGGTGAATTCTTTACCACTAGCGCCACCTGGGAAGCCCAAACCATCTTAAACCAATTATTGCTTCAGAAAGTGGCCCAGGATGATGGTGTTTTGGGGTTGGTAATTTGCTGTCAACTATTATTTCTCAAATTCTGGCAGTTCCTTTCTTGCTGCTTTTTTTTTTTTAATCTGTCAGTAACTTAAAAAGTGCCAAGTTTTCTAGGGAACATTAGGAGCTAAACTTGTTAAATCAATAACCTTAATTTGCACCCAATTATATACATCCATAAGCTTTGACCAGTGGGGCTAAAGGTGTCTAGACATCCTCCTAGAAAAGTGTGGTACTTTCATTCATTGTTATTGCATTCATATTTTTTCTTTTTTTAATAAGGTGTTAATTCTGCTGTGTTTGCCTCAAGACAGTACTGCACTACTGTAACATTTTGTTCGCTAGAACGGCCTGCAAACTTACCCTTTTCTTCTTTTAATTATGTATACTGCTCTCATGATCCTAAACATTTGAATGTAGTTTTGCTTACTGGTTGTATAAGTGTGAATACAGCCAAGAAGTCAGAAAGCGTCAGCAGCTCTGCTCAGAAATGACATTCTTTTATCTGCAGTGGTTTCTTTTCTTCAGTGAGCCCACTGCTGCCTTTCCTCATCGTCTCTTTTCCTCACGGTGGCAGTCGTTGATGTCTCTGTCACCACTACTCACAGCCACCCCAAGTGATGTAAAACAGGTTTGGAACTTAACAATACTTTTCCCAAAACACATGTGTATCTTCAAGTTTCTCAAGCAAAGTGACTGAACCAATTCTGCTTTCTTTTCTCCTGTCAGTCAGTGCTTTGCAGGAGTTTTCATATTTGTTGTTGCGGCAGTAGTGCAGTGTGGTTTATAATCCACACACCTCTTTTAGGTACATCTGCAGATTTAGATGCTTCCCTCATCTCTACAATGCAAAGCTCAACTCTGCTGGCTGAGTGCTTCTGGTATATAATCATGGTGTCAAGTGTAGTTCAGCTTCACCGTGGTCATTTCAAAGAAAACACACAGGATAGCTTCAATATAAACTGGAAACTTTTCTACCAAACTAGAAATATGCTAATGGCAGGTTCCAGGCACTTATAATGGCACTATATAATGGCACTATATTCTTATTAAGAGGAGCCTCTTGAAGAATGGTTTCATCTTAATTAATTTTACAATTGATAAGGCCCCTTTCTGATTTTTCTTTTGGGGGCTTACAACTTAAACATAAGATGCTGGGTTCTCCTGAATATACAAATAATATGTATTCAGAAATGAGTCATCCAGAATGCCACAGTTTTATGTGGTCATTTATAGCCATGGAGCAGTGGCCTCCTGATCACTCTCATTCTTCTCTTAAACCACAGTTTTGAATCTTCAGATGCCTCCTGGACAGTTATATTGACTCTTTCAAATCATCTCAGATTTGCTTTTTTTTTGTTACTTTTGATATGAACATTTAATGACTACCTGCATCACTCAGTCATTAAACTTACATTTATTAGGTACCCATTATGTGCCAAGTTCTTGGAGAGACACTGGGATCAGAGCAGTGAATAAGACTGACTTGGTCCCTGCCTTGGTGAAGTTTACTGTGTAATGTACCAGACTGCTGACTGAATCAGGTCTTCAGGAGTGATGACTATAATGATAGGAAAGATAAAGGGTTATTTGGATAGAGGGCAAGGGTTTGTATCTTTTTCTAGTGAGTTGGGAAGACCTCCCTAAAGAAGTCAAATTTAAGCCCAAAATTGAAGGGCATGAAGGAGTTACATGAGTGGGGGCAAGCTGGTCTCTTAATGGTAATACCAAGAAAAAACTAACAGTAAATTAGTTAATGCACACAAGGCACCTAGAACATTGCCTGGCCCTGAGTCTGTTGTCTTCACCACCTTTGTCATTGTCTTCAGTCATTGATTTATTCAGATGTTCAAATAAACATCAGTTGAGCTTGTGCCAAGTGCTGGGTGTCTTTCAGTACTGTGATGGGATTCAGAAATGAAAAATTAAAAAATCTGCCTTTTCAAGAACTTAAGGTGTGTATGTGTGCTGTGCTCAGTCATTCGGTCGTGTCTGACTCTCTGTGACCTTTCTGGACTGTGGCCTGCCAGGCTACTCTGTCCATGGGATTTACCAGACAAGTATACTCGAGTGGGTTGCCATAAGAATATACAGTGAGAACAGTAAGGGAAGTATGAGCCCATTTCTGATAAGGAACAGTCCTTTCTTTCTGGAAATAGTATATGATCTGTGTCACGTACTTGGCAAATAATCTTATACTGTCTATGAAATCTTTTATTTTCCTGTATTTTTATTTAACTTAAGATTTTGCATATGTAGATCTTTACTTGCCACTGAAACTTTCCATGTTTGAATTGAGAAAGTATGTATCCCACCCACTGAAGTAGATGAATAGTAGGTGGTCTGAATGTTAATGAATGGTCCTGGAAACCTATTAAACTTTTTAAGGTTACTTATACAAAACCCTCATAACTGCTAGCGGCCTTTATAATGATGGTATCATGTGCTTTAGAGGGACTCAATATAAAGAAATAAAGAAGTAGATGTCACCTCTTCTAAAAAGATGTTCTCCATATTATTCTTCAGGGGTGCACCATACATTGATAACACCAATTATCTATTTTAATATTTTGCTATAGTAAAGAGACATCCCTGACATCATTTTTTGAAAGTGTGTTACTGCATGCAGCTAAAAAAAATTAGAGCAAGAGTCAAAATTGGTAATCATTTAAATAGTTTTTGTGTGACAGTAGCAAAAGTGGTATATTTCACTTTTGCTGGTACAAAATAAGAAGCTCAGCAGACAGGAATGTATTTCAACAAGATGAAGTTTGCAAAATGTTGCTTATATTTCTCTCTTGAGAGAAAACAGTCATTGTGTAGTAAATAGCATATTGTAGCTTTTGGTATATAAGATTAGTAAGCATTTTATTGGCTGGAATCTTTTGTCTTTGTGTCAATGTAGTACATTTATTAAACTGTAAACTTTTTTTTAAATTTAAACTTCAAAGCATAAAGGTGTTATTTTTAATAAACAGATATTTCCCCTCACAATTAGATGGAACATTGAGCTGCATAGCATAGACAATAGCAAACAGTCTCTTAGATTGTATCACCCACAAGGAAGTAGATTGGGAGTTGGTGATGGACAGGGAGGCCTGGCGTGCTGCAGTTCATGGGGTCGCAAAGAGTCGGACACGACTGAGCGACTGAACTGAACTGAAATTAAGGGTAGTCTTCAGAAATTCCCTGGTAATCAATCTTTGCAGTGGTTTTTAATCTCTTAAAACATAAGGCTTGCATGGGATGAGACATGAATTAATTTCCCAGCTATTGACAAAATTGAATCCAAAACCATCCACATACATATGACAATCACTTCTAGAGAGTAATTAGCTTGCTATAAATACAAGAGATTTCCTGTGAGAAAATTGCTTATGCTATGTAACCAATAGAGAAATCTGGAAGATTAGGAAAAAGATATATCTTATCAAAAAGAATAGAACCCTTCAGTTTTTTAGCTTGTTTTAGCTCTTTTTTTTTTTTGCTGAGATTTAATTGTGAGAAATGTGGCAGGCTGGTGTGTGAGACATGTTTATGCCATTTATGGGGTATGGGATTAATTTTCATAATTACATTTTAGAAATCTTTATGGAAATTTTTTCATGAATCTATTGAAATGCACAAGGATGATTTGCCATTCAACTGAAAAGCAAACCAATCGCTGAACCGTAGGATAGACTCGTGAACTAGACGAATCTGGTGGGATTCTCATCCGGTGTATGTACCTTGGTTTCTCATCTATCGGATAGGAATGACAGTGTCTCCTCCTTAGAGTTATTGCCTAATTCTGTAGAATGGTGTGGATAAAGCATCTTGCATCAGGCTTATAAAAGTCATTTTAGAAAATGATGTTTCCTTCTACCCCCACATCACTTCATCTCTAAAGCTTGTAGCGAGTCATTACAAATAGGGGCTTTAGTCTTTTATCAACTTTGGGATCCAGATCATTAGGGTCTTCTGATATACTTTCTTTTGACTTTTTCCTTCATGTGAAGAACTTTGACATGTGAAACTACGTGAGTACATAACTAACACCACAGGTCTGTTTCTTGAATATTGGAAACCTGATACACCTCTCGTGAAAAACTAGAGCATGTGACTGTGCTTAGGAGTTCCCATCTGTGCTGCAGGGTCTAACTTCAGGAGACATTTTGATTTTGAACTCAAGGTGTTGTTTCAAAGCCAGTTATGGCTTTAGTTTTAATTTATAAATAACCTCATGGAAAAGCCAGCCTTTTCCAATTCGAATTGACAATAGAATAAAAGTAAACCTAATAGTCAAGTATTTGCCTTCCTCTAGTACCATTAATATTTTTATACTATATAAAAGTATAGCATATATATATGCTATAAGGGGGCTTCCCTGGTGGCTCAGCAGTGGAGAAAATGCTTGTGATGGAGGAGACTGCCTTCAATGCAGGAAACGCAGATTTGATTCCTGGATCAGGAAGATCCTCTGGAGGAGGGAATGGCTACCCACTCTAGTATTCTTGCCTGGGAAATTGCATGGACAGAGGAGCCTGGTGGGCTACAGTCCATGGGGTCACAAAGAGTCAGACATGACTTAGCAACTCAACCACTACCACTACCACCGCCACATATATATGCTATATAAAGCATATTCAGTGAAGCGTATATTGAATAAGTCAGGGTGAACTGCATGGGGTTTAGTTTCTTCAGTTTATTTAGTTTTATTTTCCTGTTTAACATGGAAGTTAACATAAATAGAATGGAAGAAGAATTCTTCTGTTTATGTAATACATAATCATATTTTCCTCACATACGTTGAGTACAGAATAACCCCAGAACATAACAGGAAAGCAGGCAAACAGAATCGCGGTCCCTGATATCTGTACCAAACGGTTTACATAGGTTAACTCATTCAGACCAACAGCAACCATCTGGCAGATTCTAAGCACTGTGCTGCAGGTTATGTGGCTTACAAACTGAACAGCATAGAGGGACGTAGCATAGAGCCTAATGCTTGTGCAGTGCGTAGCACAACACCCGTGTATCAAAAGCACCAGAATCCAAGAGTTTCTTCTAGTTCTACCTAATCCACAGTTCCTCATATTCTTTTATAGAACTCTTTCCTAAATTGTCTCAAATATCTAGCAAGGTGAGGAAAATACTGTACCAAACTGTCCTTAAATTGCATGCTATATGGTTAACTAAAGAAGTAAAAAGAAGTAGTGTGGTATGTTGGAAGGAACTCAGGATTAAGTATGAGATTTGGGGTTCTTGTCTTTGTCTTAAAACAGCTTTTTAAATTAAAAATATGTTTTTTCAGTAAATCATGTCTGGTTTTCTAGTTTCTTTTTAACCAAAATTAAAAGGCAGTCATT
Organism: Giraffa tippelskirchi; assembly: GCF_054371585.1. Taxonomy (NCBI): domain Eukaryota; kingdom Metazoa; phylum Chordata; class Mammalia; order Artiodactyla; family Giraffidae; genus Giraffa; species Giraffa tippelskirchi. The sequence goes on from NC_137283.1 coordinate 126,631,056, forward strand.
TATGAGGTTTTTTTACTTTAAGGATTTATAAAAGGAAGGTGAACACATTCAAAGTCATATAAAATAAATGCTTTGAGAATTCTATTCAGATCACACGGTTAAGAGCTTTGGAGTCAGGAGAAAGTAAGCTTGAAACCTTCCATGACTAGCTCTCTGAATTTTGTAAACACAGTCTGTGGCCTCTTGGTAGCATATGTCTGCCCTTCGTTATGAATTTGATCTAGTTTACCAAGGGGTCATGTATTCACTGGCAATAATAAACTGGAATTTCTTTAGAACAGCCTTCCTTAATGAGCTGAATTCAGAATAAGGCAGGTCTGGGAGATGCTGCAACCATACTGTCTTTCTTGAAAGCATTGAATCTGCTCCGAGAAGCTCAGCAGTGCTCATGTGACAGACAGTGGTCTGATGAGACATTCCTCCTCATTCTGCAGGGCAGGTGCTAGATGTGGCCCCAGACAGAGGAATTGAGGGCTGAGATTTGTTCATCTTTAGGCCTTGGAAGGTTCAAAAATGACAGAGGAACCTCTGTTCCTAGACTCAGTTGCAAGGTTTGATTTATTACTCCGTCTCTGTTTTGGTTGTTTTTTTTAATATCCAAATATTAGCTACATACTTTCTAAAAACTCTGGATTTGATATTTAAAATCTGAAAAAAAATGTATACACACATCATAAACATACCTATCATGTACATAATGTGTACATGCACACACACACACCCTAAACACAGAAAAAAAGTGTCCGTAAGTCTGTTCTCTATAGGAAATTTTTATGGAGATCTTACTTAAGATTTATTATGGAAAATACATGGAAAATTATTTTAAGAAAGAAATGTAGGCTCACTTTTGAGTGGCAGACAGGAAAGCAGAAACTATTTTGAATTTATCCTTATTTACATGGGTCCTAAGTCACTGTTTAAAATAGGAATCTTGTAAAACTAGCTCGTGAAAATGTGAAGGGCTAATGTTTATAAAGATGTTTGAGTTCCTGTCAGTTGTTGTTGTTTAGTCGCTAAGTTGTGTCTGACTCTTTGAGACTCCAAGGACTGCAGTGCCAGGCTTTCCTGTCGTTCACTATCTCCCAGAGTTTGCTCATACTCCTGTCCATTGAGTCTATGATGCCATCCAACCATCTCGTCCTCTGTCATCCCCTTCTCCTCCTGCCCTCAGTCTTTCCCAGCAGCAGGGTCTTTTTCAATGAGTCAGTGCTTCCCATCATGTGGCCAGTGTACTGGAGCTTCAGCTTCAGCATCAGTCCTTCCAATGAATATTCAGGGTTGATTTCTTTTAGGATGGACTGGTTGGATCTCCTTGCTGTCCAAGGGACTCTCAGGAGTCTTCTCCAGCACCACAGTTCAAAAGCATCAATTCTTTGGAGCTCAGCTTTCTTTATAGTCCAACTCTCACATCCACACATGACTGCTGGAAAAACCACAGATTTGACTATATGGACCTTTGTTAGCAAAGTGATGTCCCTGCTTTTTAATACACTGTCTAGGTTTGTCATAGCTTTTCTTCCAAGGAGCAAGCATCTTTTAATTTCATGGCTGCAGTTACCATCTGCAGTGATTTTGGAGTCCAAGAAAATAAAGTCTGTCACTGTTTCCCCATCTATTTGCTATGAAGTGATGGTACTAGATACCATAATCATAGTTTTTTGAATTTTGAGTTTTAAACTAGCTTTTTGACTCTCCTCTTTAGCTATGTAAATGAATTACTTATTTAAAATTTGCATATTTACACTGTGTATTTTTCTAGTGCTTCTACTTGTATATTTGATACAAAAAGGAATGATACATTCATCTTTTTTCCTGCTGTAAACAATATTGATAAATACTGGGTGGATGCATAATCATCTTTCATATTTTAGGAATCAGAAAACTTTGGTTTATAATGAATATGATAGAGTGGGATGCCTTAACTATTTTGTATGTTTGTTTTCCATCTGACATGAAAATGCATGGTAGATATTGTGTTTGCTTATTTTCTCCTTCCTGTTTCCCCCTTCAGTTCTCCTCAATAGCTGACATCCTATTTCTTCTTTCACTGGAAATTGTAACCACAGCCACAAAGGAGAAGCCTAATTTTATGTGGCAGCATGGTTTAAAGGAACTTCTGCTCAGAAAACTATGATTGATGCATATACTAATTACCCATAGGATCAGGTCATTAGGTTGGGTTTATAAAATTTTGGTTTGGTTTGGTTTTCAGCTCAGAAGTACAGAACTTTTCATGCATGTTTGCATGCAAAATTTTTAATGGAGGACATACTGCATGAGAGGTATTGTATTAAAGCACCATCCTGATGGAGCTTACTGTTAAGTCTTACATGTAGAGAATTCAGTAGGCTATTTTTCTAAGATAAGGGTAAGAATAAGATACTGTGAGAGCATATCAATGAAGCAGAGTCTGTGGAGTCAGAGCAGGCTTCCCAGAGAAAGTAATTCTGATTAAAGAGAGGTGGTTAGCCAAAGGGGAAGCAAAGATGATGTGAGAGCCTGATCAGTCCAAGAGATGAAAATCATTTAATAACAGCTGGAATATTTCAAAATCTGATGTCATTTCTATAAATTCTTTGTATAATGCATATCAACTTTCTTCTTCTTCTTCTTTTTCCTTAACATTTATCGAGCACTATTTATGTGTGCAGTGAGCTCTGAATGCAACAAGGACCCTTGTTTTGTTTGCTCAAGGAGGTTACCATCTAATGAAGGGGAACATAAACAGAAGGAAGAAATTACATTCTGAAATAATAAATCACGTGATATTTCAGGAGTTGACAGAATAAACTCAATTCTCTAAGGAAATGTCATCTGAAATTATTAAAGTCAAGCCTCAGCTCTTCTAGGCCAGCATGTTGTGCCGAGGGGCCATGGGAGAGATGGGTAAGAGCATTTGCCTGGCGTAGGGCAGCCTCTCCAAGGGGTATCACTCTGGGAAAGGAGAGGAAGTGGGGAAGGTGGAGGAGCCATAAAGTGGCGTCCAACTTGCTGCCCTGAGAGTTGTCGGCCTCCATTTTTCATATACTTCAAGACCAGAAATGGTAAAATGCCTCCCTTAACTTCCTTGTTAGTTGTTTGAAATTAATTTATTATTTTCTTAATATACTCCGTGAAGTTTTTTCCTAACTTTGGTGCTTGGTCTAGAGAGCAGTTACGTGGATCTCAACCAGTTTTGTTTTTGATTTTCGTGAAATGGAATGACATAGAAGGAAAAACAGCAAAGTGTACCACGTCAGGATATAAATTGTTTTATGAGATATGTTTGTGTGTGTGTATCCATAGTAGGTTGGGATATAAATTATTTTTTATTATATTAGATAAACTGGGTCAGACATTTTCCTCCTCTTTGGTGAAACTTGTGTGACTGCAAGTAAAAATTTGACCTGCTAAGTTACCCAGTTTACTGGTAAAGGATTGCCTCGTAGACCACAGGGTCAGTGGGCAAGACTGAAATGCAGGGAGTCCAGACCCTCATTCTGACTCTGCCCCTACAGAACCGTGTGCTTTGGACAAATTGCAGGCTTTCTGTGAACTTCGTTGTTTTCAGTCTAAAAAGAGAAGAGGCCTAGGTGAGCTCTTATGCTCCCTTCTAGCCAAGATTCTGGACTTGGTACTCTTTCTAAAGCACTCAGCTGTAAAAAGTGAATTGTCTTAAGGTAGATTAAGCATTTGTACAAACCTGTTATTAATTCAGAGAGGTGGTCCTAGCAGGAGAAACAAGAGTGAAGCAAAAAATAATATATGGCTTATTTCCATGTGATCCTACTTTCTGTCAGTACTTGGCTGCTCCTCCCTCTAGAAAGCAGATGATCCACTGCATGTGGACACATCTTATGAATGAAATAATGAGCATAAAGGCTTCCCAGGTGGTGCTAGTGGTAAAGAACTCGCCTGCCAGTGCAGAAGATGTATGAGACATGGGTTCAATCTCAGGGTCAGGAAGATCCCCTGGAGGAGGACATGGCAACCCACTCCAGTATTCTGGCCTGAAGAATCCCATGGACAGAGGAGCTTGGTAGGCTACAGTCCATGGGATCGCACAGAGTAGGACACGACTAAAGTGACTTAGCCCACATGCAAAGAGCATAAAAGCACTTGGCCTAGTACCTGTTTAATAGAGCCTTAAAAAATGCTGAGTTGAAAAACTTGCTTGAGATCGCAACCCCTAGAACTAGCCAGTTATATGGGCTACTTGTCACAAAAGTGAGGAAGGTGTGACTGTGTGGAGAAACCAATATTGGAAAGCGAGGGGCCCCTCTGGACCCGTTTTCTATTTTCAGTTCTTGGATCTGCATATCTTGTAAGTGTTCTCTTACTCCTTTATGAGATGCCAGGGTGACAAAAAGTATCTTCCACATAGCTTTTCATCACTGTGTGCAGTAGGGGAACATCAAGTACAGAAGAATTCTCCAGTCCATCACCTCTGGCACTTGAAGGTGGCTCAGAAAGAGACTCCAAACATAAAATAAAAGTAACTGAACCCATTTATCCCATCATGTGTAGGTATTTAGGGTCAGCTTTCTTGTTGGAGCTCACCTGTTTTCTGAGATCATAATAGTTAAACTGAGCTAAGTGTAGCAAAAGAGTTTATCTTACAAACTCAGTTAAAATAGTCAAATAGAGAGCTGTCTGCTTGTAGCAGTTTCTTAATGTCCTGGAGCACAGAACTGTGTGTCTGTTGGAAACACAGTCTTGCAAACAACCCCATTTGGGGCATTGTTAGGCAGGGCTGTTGACACATGAATACATTTCATATGATTATCATAAAATTGTGTCCTGGAAAATGAGCAGCCATGGTGCTGCATCTGAGACTCACATTTATAATAAGCTGTAATAGAGTAAACATTTTAAATGGATATAAGAACAGGCATTACTTGTGATTACAAATGTAAGCTGAAGTGCTTTTGAAGCCCAATTTAACAAAGCAAACAAATTTCCCAGCATTATTAACGTAATTGTTCTCTGCTGGATTTTGATTTCTAAAAAGTTATTTAAGGAAAAAACGGAGTGGAGGGATGGAGGAGTGGGCAAAAAGAAATAAAACTAAGAACGAGTTACTTTTCCTTTTAATGTCAGATTAAAAATAAAAAATCCCAGTTCACTCTACCACTTTGCCTAATTTACCAAATTGCTGCCAACCTGTTTAACCCAGAGTTCATATTTCATGGTTAGTTTGGGGTTAAATTCAGCTGTTTGCTCTGCAATCAGCAGACTTTGGAGCAGGGCTACACAGCATTCATCTGCTGGGGAAACTCCAGACTCTGCTGTGCAAGTGGTAAAACAGGGACTTAACATCCCCACCCCCACCCTTTCCTACGGACAGAAGAGGACAGGACTGTCCACTGAACACCATAGTGGGGGGAGCATGACTGTACTTTGGCACCAGTTAGATGAATGGGGTTCTGTTGTTCCTGGAACATTTCAAAAGCAAAAATGGAAAAGAAGTGGTAACACCTGAAGTGTGGTGGCAGGACAGTTAAAGCAGTGTTAATTTGGAGCCTCCAGGCACAGACAGGATCAGGAGACGATCACCCTTCTTCTGTGGCAGCTGGCAACGCAAAGCAAGCGATGGAGTGTTCTCAGCTTGTTACTTTCTAACACTCCAGTTATGAATAAACCCCCAGACAGGCATCCTTCCTGTATTGTCATTTGGCCAGAGCAGACCCTCAAGTAGCAAGCGTGCTTCTGGCACAATGAAACACCACAGTGGAAGCCACGGGCACTCAGGGTGGCAGGTGTCCTGGCCTAAAAGTTGGCACCAGCACAGGTTGGCGCTGGTGGGAGGAGCATTGTCAGAGACTTGCTCGGTGATTTCTGTAGTCGCAGGGCTGCGCTGACTTAGAATTAGAGGGAGGCACACTAGTGTGAGGACGTCTTATAACATATGATTTAAAAACGTTCCTGCCAAGCATGCCACATACCTGATGTATTATTTTTATGAAGCACCAAGATTGTGCTAGGTACCTGTTAGAGGAACGGTAAAAAGCCACCTACCTTATATCTTCATACTTAATTCCAGGTAATTTAGTGCTACAGCCCAGAGAATAATTTCCTTCCTAGCAGGCAACCATAGCCACCTTATTCAGAATAGACTCTCTGGAAGCTTGATAAGAGCAGTTGATTGGTGAATGTGCAAAGACAAGTGTGCATGCGTGGGGTAGGGGGAGGATTGCCTGCGTAATTTTGATTTTTGTCTTTTATTCCCATGAGGAGACATTGCCACTGTCCTCATCAGGACCAGACGAGAACAAAAACCTAAGGGAATGTGGGAGTCGAGGAGGGAGGAAACTAAATGAGAACTTGAATCTAGTTCCATATGTAACCTTCAGGAGTTGTGAATGCTGATCTCCCCCAAATCAGGCAATCGGATCCTTCTAAATGTAGAAATCTTTACATAATAGTATTTTTGTGCATTTTACATACATGCGTAATTCTTTGCAAAGATCCCACACTACCTACCCCTATGAGGTGGGAAAATAAAACCAGATAAACCAGTTTCCATGACAGAAAAGACTGAAAATCACATAACAGAATATCACTGGAGCCCCCTAAAAATTTAGCTCTAATTATCACTGAGATCCTTCTCTGTTATATATTACTCAGCTGAAAAGCACTTTATCTTCATTTCACAGACGTGGCTTAGGACACTGAGAACTTCCTTTGTCTCCTTCTCCACGTCTTCTCACCACTTTAGAGATTTTCCTGGTAACTTGTTTCCAGGCCTCTTTTCTCCACACTACTATTAGCCAGCCTGTGGCACTGGAGGCTGGGGAGTTTTTTGTCTGTTTGCTCATTTTTGTTTGTTTTTCTCACATGTAGCCTGTGTTTTTTTATATCTATTTTAGAAGCTTCTATTACAGTAAACTTAATGTGACCTAAAGGAATCCACTGTCCCCTGTAGTTTATGGTGATTGCAAAGTATACTCCATTAGCTCTTTGGTTTAGTTCTTCAGTAATTTCTTGATTAGGAGTGAACAACAATAAAATTTTTCTTTTCCTCCAGCATGTTGAATTTTCTAGATATTTCCAAGAGACAGTATGATGCAGAGCTCCAGATCTCAAAACAGCCTTGAGAGAATTAGCTAAACTTTCTGATCCTTGTTGTTGTCTAGTCACCAGGTTGTGTCCGACTCTGTGACGCCATGGACTGCAGCCTGCCAGACTCCTCTGTCCATGGGATTTCCGAGGCAAGAATACTGGAGTGGCGGGAAGCCAGACAGCCAGGTGGAGATTGTACCTCTCAGCCCTTTGGGGTTTTATTTTTGAGGGCTAGGTTTGCCTCTGACGAGAATACAGTTGCAGAAAAGACTGGGCTGTGTGTTGATTTCCTAGGAGGTGGACGTTAGGATAGTTCAGATTGACTTGTGAAACTCAGATGCTGGTTCCAGAGCTCTGTCCCAAGAACACAAAACACAGGAGACCTTGAGCACTTGATTGCTTTTGGGAGTGGAGGTCTCAGGCTCAGGTCTCAACCTTGTGAGTGCAGTTGTGCTGTTTGGTGTAACATGAATTCAGAAACCACCCTACAATTTGACGGTCCTTCTGATTCTAGCAGAGGCCTCTGGATGCTCTTCAGGTCTGTGTATTTTTGAGGCTAGGTAGACAGAGTATATCATCAGGATTCTGTTGTTGCTTCTCACAGTCTTCCCCACTTTCAATTTCACATCATTCCAGAGTTCTTTTCTGTCGGCCAGACTTTTTTGTAGTCCCTTCTTCTGTCCCAGTAATTATTTGCTGGTTTCCTTATGTTTGGAAAATACATAGTAAGTGATTGAAGGGGAAAATGTTATTTCTCCACTGAAAATTAACTCTCCACCCCACCCCCATCCTGATTTTTAAAAAGGTTTACATTTACAAAGATTCAGATGAAATTTTCAACTCTTCTGAAACCAGCAGAACACATCTGACTTTAATAGTTTTCCTAACTGAAATTTTAGATGTTTTTCTTCAGTTTAACTTTGGAGAAAAGATTATCTGAAGCATTTTGTGTTCAATTTCCCCTTTAGTGGTTTATTTTTGTCTTCTTCTGCCCATCTTCCTGCTAATAAAATGTGAAATAAAATACACCTGTATTGCTAAAAGAAAAAATATTGGAATGGGTCACCATTTCCTTCTAATGTGCATAAAGTGCTGACTGCAATGTCAGGTATTCAAAAACTATTTGTTCTCTCCCTTTCCTTTCCTGGTGAAGGAAAACAATCTGTCAGTAATTTTAAAAGTAAATATCCCTGAATGAAAATAAATATCTTAGTTGCTGTACTGCAGAAACTGCTGCTGCTTAGTTACTTTAGTCATGTCCGACTCTATGCCACCCTATGGACTGCAGCCTGCCAGGCTCTTCTGTCCATGGGATTCTCTAGGCAAGAGTACAAGAGTGGGTTGCCATGCCTTCCTCCAGGGGATCTTCCTGACCCAGGGATCGAACCCAGGTCTCCTACATTTCAGGCAGATTCTTTACCGCTGAGCCACCAGGGAAGCCAAAACTATACTCAAATAAAAATTAATTAAAAAAAATAGTAACTTGGGTAACAGTATTAAATTAGTCTTGAGTGCAAGTTACCAAAGTAATGAATTTGCTTTTTCTGCTGGTTTTATAACCACCTCAAAGCATGAATGTTCACACTCATAAAAATACATTAATTCATAGAGATAGTGCAGGATGCACTTTAGTACTTGGATATTTCAGAATAAGTGTTTTATTTGATGATCTCCAAGTTTCCTGTTAACTCCAAAATACTGGGTTTTATGAAAGATATTTGTAGTATGTTTTAGAGGGGTAACAAAGATTTTTTTTTTTTTTAAGGAAGGTGTTTAAGGACTGTGACAACTGATAAACATAATTTATATTAACTTTTCAAACTTTCAACTTCTGAGTGGTTTCTGATATTTCCAATACCTGGAGCTGAGGAAGCAGATTTAAGTAAATTCGTTGTGAATGTCATTCAGAGGGTATATAGAGATTCAAAATAGAACTCTAGGGTTCAGAGCAGTATATTGTCACTTTGTGTTTGTATAATCTGTTTGTCAATAACTCCAGGATTTCTTTCTCAAAGAAGAAGAAATACAGTTGTTGAGAAAGCATATATAAAAAGCAAAATGCGGTGTGCATGGCAAAGTTACAGTTACTGTGGTCGGAGAGTCTCAGTGAGAGTCTGCCCTGACTTGAGGTGCCAACTTGTAAGAACAGAATTCTGGAAAACTTCGTTTGCTCAGATGGGTCCCAGTCACCACAGAGCATTATCACTAAACTAAGGAGTTCTGTGTCCCCGAGCTAAAGATTCACAGGCGTCGTGGGTCTGTGGAGTTCGGTGCCTGTTAGTGCTACTAGAGCAAATCAGACCATTTTAAAACAAGAGTTTATTCTGGAAGATAATCAAAAGGGAAGAATGTCAGCCTTCTCTCTCTCTCTCTCTAAGTGGTAAGCAGAACAGGAAGGAAATCTTTACTTATTATGGTAGCATTTTGGTTTATTGCCACATGCTGCATTGATCTAAGCTGGAGGACAGTTTCCATGAGGTCTCAGCAAAAGGGCAGGGTTGAATAGTTGGGTTTAAAATGGGTGAGAGGAAAGAGATAAAGTTATATGTAATCAGCCTGCATTACTAAAGAATAAAAAATAAACGTTATTGGGTCCAAATCATTAGCAAGTCCTTGGAAAGTAAATGGAGGACTCAATGAAGTAAATTGGATTTAGCATTGACATTTTAGTGACTTTCCTAGCTCAAATGTAAGATCCAGTATATTGTGAACTTTGTTATGCATGGATATTTAATGACCATTAACATGATTTTAAGTTGCGTGTTTGTTACTGCCAGTAGATGGACCATTAATCAAACTCAGTCTGACAAATATAGTTTATTCATTATTTGCACTGGCTGTGAGAAAGACATCTTAAAAAACAAGCACCTTCAGTTAAGTGTGTCTTCATACTTACAACTATTTAGTAAGAAAAAGTGTTAGACATGCATATTGCATTTTAGTCTCCTCACATTAATAATGATCCAGGCCGACCTTGGAGATATTTGGTGTTTGATTCCAGACCACCGAAATAATCGCAATAAAGCCAGTCACATGAATTTTTTGGGTGCTTAGTGTATATAAAAGTTATGTTTACTCTAAACTGTAGTCTATTAGTAGGCTTCCCTGATAGCTCAGTTGGTAAAGGATCCACCTGCAGTGCAGGAGACCCCCGTTCGATTGCTGGGTCAGGAAGATCCGCTGGAGAAGGGATAGGCTACACACTCCAGTATTCTTGGGCATCGCTTGTGGCTCAGCTGGTAAAGAATCCTCCTGCAATGCAGGAGACTTGGATTTGATCCCTGGGTTGGGAAGATCCCCTGGAGAAGGAAAAGGCTACTCACTCCAGTATTCTGGCCTGGAGAATTCCATGGGGTCGCAAAGAGTCAGACACAACTGAGTGACTTTCACTTTCACTAAGTGTTTCAGTAATAGCATTATGTCCAGAAACATCTACATACCTTAATTTAAAAATACTTTGCTAAAAAATGCTAATCAGCATCTGACAAAACAGTGTTGCTACAAACCTTTAATTTGTTAAAAAAAAAAGATGCAGTATCTATGAAGTGAAATAAAGCAAAGTACAGTAAACTGAGGTATGCCAGTAGCTTGTAAAGCTTTCCTTGGTTTTGTATCATTTTTACTATCCCAAGCATGCACTGAACCCATGATCTACTTATAAATTCTCATCATGCTTGGTACTAAACAGAGCAATACATTGTGCCATAGAGTGTGGCTCTCTGTTTAGTGAACCGTTACCATTACCTCACCTTACCTGGCAGAACTGCCTGTTCTGCACACATGACCTTTTCCTTTGACTGGTCATGCCCATGGAAAGGTCTTCAGTCCAATAATGGCTTCTCATTTGGTCGAGAAATCAGACAAAAGCTTTGCAGCTGTGAAGTGCAGCCCATTTTAAAATTAACCTATTGTAAATTCTTAATGATTGAGAAATTCTGCAATTTGCTATGATTTGTGGTTCGTGCTCACGCAACCAGAATAGCAAACAGCAGAGATTGATGCAGGTCAACATGGCAGGCGTTTGAAAAGTGCAGAAAAAAGAAACTTGGTAGACATCGTGATTGGTTCAAACCAGCACGTTATGTTCTCCCGCCCTTCATCTGTCACACGTCACTTTGCCTCCCACCCACAGGCTTTCCCAAGTGGAATATAATCCTTGGAAATGACTACTTAAATTACAATTTATTACACAAGAAGTAAAATCTCTCTCAAGTATAGTCTACCTTTGCCTCCTGTAATACGTTTTCAACCTGGAGGCTAGATTCTTAGGGGGAAGGAAGGCACAGGTTTTTGACTCACGGAGGCCTAGAATTTGAATTTTGATACAAAAACAAATTGGCCTCTGTATCCTTATACAAGTTACTTAAATACTTTGAGCTTCAGTGTCTACATCTGAAACCTCATTAGATTCATGTTGAGATTATAAAACCTAATCAATTCAGTTGCTCAGTCGTGTCTGACTCTTTGCGACCACATGAATTGCAGCATGCCAAGCTTCCCTGTCCATCACTATCTCCCAGAGCTTGCTCAAACTCATGTCCATCAAGTCGGTGATGCCATCAAACCATCTCATTCTCTGTCGTCCCTTTCTCCTCCTGCCTTCAATCTTTCCCAGCGTTGGGGTCTTTTCCAATGAGTCAGCTCTTTGCATCTGGTGGCCAATGTATTGGAGCTTCAACTTCATCATCAGTTCTTCCAATGAATATTCAGGACTGATTTCCTTTAGGATGGACTGGTTTGATCTCCTTGCAGTCCACGGGACTTTCAAGAGTCTTCTCCAGCACCACAGTTCAATAGCATCACTTCTTCAGCACTCAGATTTCTTTATGGTCCAACTCTCACATCCATACATGACTACTGGAAAAACCATTGATTTGACTAGATGGACCTTTGTTGGCAAAGTAATGTCTCTGCTTTTTAATGTGCTGTCTAGGTTGGTCATAGCTTTTCTTCCAGGGAGCAAGTGTCTTTTAATTTCATGGCTGCAATCACCATCTGCAGTGATTTTGGAGCCCAAGAAAATAAAGCCTGTCACTGTTTCGACTGTTTTCCCATCTATTTGCCATGAAGTGATGGGACAGGATGCCATGATCTTAGTTTTTTGAATGTTGAGTTTTAAGCCAGCTTTTTCATTCTTCTCTTTCACTTTGATCAAGAGGTTCTTTAGTTCCTCTTTGTTTTCTGCCATAAGGGTGGTGTCATCTGCATATCTGAGCTTATTGATAATTCTCCCTGCAATCTTGATTCCAGCTTGTGCTTCATCCACTCGAGCATTTCACATGATATTCTCTGCATATAAGTTAAATAAGCAGGGTGACGATATACAGCCTTGACATACTCCTTTCCCAATTTGGAACCAGTCCATTGTTCCATATCTGGTTCTAACTGTTGCTTCTTGACTTGCATACAGATTTCTCAAGAGGCAGGTCAGGTGGTCTGGTATTCCCATCTCTTGAAGAATTTTCTGCAGTTTGTTGTGATCCACACAGTCAAGGGCTTTAGTGTAGTCAATGAAGCAGAAGTAGATGTTTTTCTGGAACTGTTGCTTTTTCTGTGATCCAGCAGATGTTGGTAATTTGATCTCTGGTTCCTCTGCCTTTTCTGAATCCAGCTTGAACATCTGAAAAGTTCTCAGTTCACATACTGTTGAAGCCTTGTTTGGAGAATTTTAAGCATTACTTTACTAGCGTGTGAGATGAGTGCAATTGTGCGGTAGTTTGAACATTCTTTGGCATTGCCCTTCTTTGGGATTGGGATGAACACCTAACAGGGATGGAATGAAAACCTTTGAGATTGGAATAAAACCTAATAGGGATGCAGTGTTTCTCTGCTTCTTGATGACTGTGAGTCTTTAATCAAATTACTTAACTTCTCTCTGCCTCTGCTTCCCTATCTTTGAAAACAGGGGGGATACTTCCTAGAGTTGTTGTGATGGTTCAATAAATGAATCCATGTAAAGCACTTAGAAAGTACTCCACACCTATTAAGTATACAGTAATTATTAACCATTGTGGCAGACAGATATTAAACAAATAATCAGATAATGATAAACAAGGTAGAGGAAAAGTTGTGGGATGCTCGAAGATAATTTATGAGAGCTAGAAAGATAAACAGGGGCTGTGTCATTTAGTGCTCTGTAATGGGAAGCCTCTAATAAGGGGGTGACATAATTTGATTTACTTCTTTTTTTTTTTTCTTATTCCATCTTTTTTTTTTTTTTAATTTATTTATTTTAGTTGGGGGCTAATTACTTTACAATATTGTAGTGGTTTTTGCCATACATTGACATGAATCAGCCATGGGCTTACATGTGTTCCCCATCCTGAACCCCCTTACTTCTGTTTTTAATTGACATTTTTTTCTACATTTTAAACAATCTCATGTTTACCATCTTTTATGAAACATAGTTTATTTTAGGAATTTTTCATGAAAAATTATGAAAGTTAGGCATGCATTATGTAGAAAGTTCAGACAATACAGCAAAGCACAGGGAAGAAAATAAGTCATTCCTAACTCCAGCATCTACTAATAATCACTACTAACATGCTGTTTTATCTGCCCAGTTATTTTATATGAAGATTTATTGTATTTTGAATAGTAACTGTAACTAACTCTAATTTTATGAAGAGGTAGTAATCTGTAGTTTAGTGGTGATTTCATACCCTGGACTTGTCTGCCGTGGGATAGATAAGACTGAGTTCTAGCTACTTCCTTTTTATTGGCTGCTTTCATTAGTTGAACTCCAGATTGGAGGGCTTGAAGACCCTGCTATTCATGAGAGACAGGCTTCCTGTCACTGTGTTTCTAACTCAGCAAATGTGAGGTGTGTTATTTACCCAGTAGTTCTTCATTATAAAAGTACAAACACAAATTGATTTTAATGGAGCAACTTTTTTTTTTAAGTGGTTAAGTGTAGCATAGTTTTAGAAAGGGTAACTTGTCAAGAGTTTTATTTCCTCCAATAGATGGATGCACTTTCTAAAAGTAATATATCAAGGCCCTATATAAGGTAGTAGTTCTAAAAGATTGTCTAATGATTCAGATTTGAGCTGATTGTCTTGTTCTGACATCACAAGGAAAACTTTTATAATTTCATTTCAATTTCTTTGTTGTTTTATTTTCTCTGCCTTCATTCATAAGTATTAGATACCAAAGTTGCATACATGGAAATAAGATCTTTGAGTTCATCTCCTTGACATATGTTTTAAAAATTCACCTTCTGTCACACTACCGAGTTAGAGCTTGAGTAGAATTTTAAGTGCAGAAAAGAAACAGTGGTCAACTTAGTTTAGCTCCAGATAGCAGTTCACAAAAGATGGGGTGGAAATGTCTAAGTATAAACAGATATTCATATTTAGAGTCTCACTGTTACTATTTTTCTCTCTCACACTCACTCCTCTTTTCCCCCCTCCCTCTCTTTTTCTCAGTAATTTTAAATTCTGACCAAAGCAATTGGTGTGTGTTAATACTTTTTTAGCATAGTCTGGACTATTAAAAAGTAAATTTTTTTCTTATAAAATCCTGGTAGAGGATGACTTTAGAGCTAACTGATTCATGGCTGACTCTAGAGCTGAGGCAAAGAAAATAAAAGAGGAGACTGGAGTGGTTATCTTGTGTTGCCAGGGACTAAATGCTAAAACTACGTAAGTAAGTAAAAGTGGAAGCAAGTTAAAAGGACACAGCAGCCAACTTGACAGAGTTCCCAGTGGCCGAAACCAGAAAAATTTGAGCAAGAAAATGAAGTGAAAACAGTTTATGATAAGACAAAGAATAAAATAAATATCCATGAGTTCTTACTGATACAAATAAGCAAATAAATAAGAGAGAAGAGCAAATCTTCCTTACAGAAGATATCCAGATAATAAATGTATAAGGAATAGAGAAGGTAGAAAATTCCATTAGAATACCACAGTAATAATTGTCATAGGCAAGATTCACGGATGAATGCTACAATTAATGAGTGAAACTTTTAAGAAGAAAAGGGATATTTGTATAGCCTCAAAGTCTCTCTCCCAGGAAATGTATTGATTTCTGTGATGCCTTTAATAAATGTCCACAAATTCTTAGATACCCTTCCTTCAAGCAAGTGGCTGAATTCCCTTATCTTTGATCAGGGCTAGACATAGTGCCTCATAACTAATAGAGTATGCTAGCTTTACAGTAAAGAAACCTGGCTGGTACTTTCTTCACCAAGTGATGAGGGTTTACATCACCAGTAAGGAATCATGTTGTGACCCCATGGACTATAGCTTGCCAGACTCCTTCATCCATGGAATTTTCCAGGCAAAGAATACTGGAGTGGGTTGCTATTTCCTACTCCAGGGAATCTTCCCAACCCAGGGATCAAACCTGCCTCTCTTGCATCTCCTGTGTTGGTGGGAGGAGTTTTTACTACTGCACCTCTTGGGAAGCCCCAGAACTTATCTATCCCCTAGATATTATGTAATGAGAAGGGTACGTCATCTCTCTGGCATTCTTTCCCAAAATTTATAACCTCAGTCTGATCATGAGAAAACATCAGAAAATCCCAAACTGAGGAACTTTCTACAAAATATCTAACTAGCAGTCTTCAAGTGTGTCAAGGAAGGTCTGAGAAGCTGTCATAGGTCAGAAGAGACTAAGCAGACGTGACAACTAAGTACAATGCAGTTTCCTGGATTGGTTCCTGGAGCAGATAAAGACATTAGTGGAAAAGCTGATGAAGTCTGAATCAAGTTTAGCTGATTGTGTTGTATCATTGTTAACCTATCAAAGTTGATAACTGTTCTGTGATATGCAAAATATGAACATTAGAGGAAGCAGGGTGATGGGAATCCTGGAACTCTTGGTACAATGTTTACAACTTTTCTGTAGATCTAAAATTATTTCAAAATTAAAAGTTAAAACCCAGCTTACTGGTGTCTTCTCAATCTAAGGATATTTGTTATTTTATATTGTCTCTAGAGCAAATTTTCCACAGTTTATTGTGATCCACACAGTCAAAGGCTTTGGCATAGTCAATAAAGCAGAAATAGAGTTTTTCTGGAACTCTCTTGCTTTTTCGATGATCCAGCAGATATTGGCAATTTGATCTCTGGTTCCTCTGCCTTTTCTAAAACCAGCTTGAACATCTGGAAGTTCACGGTTCACGTATTGCTGAAGCCTGGCTTGGAGAATTTTGAGCATTACTTTACTAGCATGTGAGATGAGTGCAATTGTGCAGTAGTTTGAGCATTCTTTGGCATTGCCTTTCTTTGGGATTGGAACGAAAACTGACCTTTTCCAGTCTTGTGGCCACGGCTGAGTTTTCCGAATTTGCTGGCATATTGAGTGCAGCACTTTCACAGCATCATCTTTCGGGATTTGAAATAGCTCAACTGGAATTCCATCACCTCCACTAGCTTTGTTCGTAGTGATGCTTTCTAAGGCTCACTTGACTTCACATTCCAGGATGTCTGGCTCTAGGTGAGTGATCACACCATCATGATTATCTGGGTCGTGAAGATCTTTTTTGTACAGTTCTTCTGTGTATTCTTGCCACCTCTTCTTAATATCTTCTGCTTCTGTTAGGTCCATACCATTTCTGTCCTTTATCAAGCCTATCTTTGCATGAAATGTTCCTTTGGTATCTCTAATTTTCTTGAAGAGATCTCTAGTCTTTCCCAATCTGTTGTTTTCCTCTATTTCTTTGCATTGATCCCTGAGGAAGGCTTTCTTATCTCTCCTTGCTTTTCTTTGGAACTCTGCATTCAGATGGGAATATCTTTCCTTTTCTCCTTTGCTTTTCGCTTCTCTTCTCTTCCCAGCTATCTGTAAGGCCTCCTCAGACAGCCATTTTGCTTTTTTGCATTTCTTTTCCATGGGGATGGTGTTGATCCCTGTCTCCTGTACAATGTCACGAACCTCTGTCCATAGTTCATCAAGCACTCTGTCTATCAGATCTAGTCCCTTAAATCTATTTGTCACTTCTACTGTATACTCATAAGGGATTTGATCTAGGTCATACCTGAATGGACTAGTGGTTTTCCCTACTTTCTTCAATTTAAGTCTGAATTTGGCAATAAGCAGTTCATGATCTGAGCCACAGTCTGCTCCCGGCCTTGTTTTTGCTGACTGTATAGAGCTTCTCCATCTTTGGCTGCAAAGAATATAATCAATCTGATTTCGGTGTTGACCATCTGGTGTGTGGATCACAATAAACTATGGAAAATTCTGAAAGAGATGGAAATACCAGACCATCTGACCAGTCTCTTGAGAAACCTGTATGCAGGTCAGGAAGCAACAGTTAGAACTGGACATGGAACAACAGACTGGTTCCAAATAGGAAAAGGAGTACGTCAAGGCTGTATATTGTCACCCTGCTTATTTAATTTATACGCAGAGTACTTCATGAGAAACACTGGGCTGGAAGAAGCACAAGCTGAAATCAAGATTGCCGTGAGAAATATCAATAACCTCAGATATGCAGATGACACCACCCTTATGGCAGAAAGTGAAGAAGAACTAAAGAGCCTCTTGATGAAAGTGAAAGAGGAGAGTGAAAAAGTTGGCTTGAAGCTCAGCGTTCAGAAAACTAAGATCATGGCATCTGGTCCCATCACTTCATGGGAAATAGATGGGGAAACAGTGGAAACAGTGTCAGACTTTATTTTTTTGGTCTCCAAAATCACTGCTGATGGTGATTGCAGCCATGAAATTAAAAGACGCTTACTCCTTGGAAGGAGGGTTATGGCCACCCTAGATAGCATATTTAAAAGCAGAGACATTACTTTGCCAGCAAAAGTCCGTCTAGTTAAGACTTTGGTTTTTCCAGTGGTCATGTATGGATGTGAGAGTTGGACGGTGAAGAAAGCTGAGCACCGCAGAATTGATGCTTTTGAACTGTGGTGTTGGAGAAGACTCTTGAGAGTCCCTTGGACAGCAAGGAGATCCAGTCAATCCATCCTAAAGGAGATCAATCCTCGGTGTTCATTGGAAGGACTGATGTTGAAGCTGAAGCTCCAATACTTTGGCCACCTCATGCGAAGAGTTGACTCATTGGAAAAGACCCTAATGCTGGGTAGGATTGGGGGCAAGAGAAGAAGTGGACGACAGAGGATGAGATGGTTTGATGGCATCACTGACTCGATGGACATGGGTTTGGGTAGACTCTGGGAGTTGGTGATGGACAGAGAGGACTGGCGTGCTGCAATTCATGGTGTTGCAAATAGTCGGACATGACTGAGCGACTGAACTGAACTGAACTAGAGCAAATTAGTTCAGAGAAATCCCTCTCCTCTTTGTAGTCTCTCTAGAAAAGAAAGATGAGCTCTTGATAACAAGACAGCTCTCACAGAGCAGGGACAATAAATTTTAGAGGCTTGCACTCCACCATTAGAGACAGAAACTCATCTGCCTGCTCGGTGCAGGTTGGTTCAGCCAACACTGATGGTTCGCCTTTTGTGACTTGGTACCATGGCCAGCATTTAGGTTACAAAAAGTATTCTATTAAAAAATAGAGGTGTAATTTACATGCAATACAATGCATAAATTTTGCTAAACAATTTGATGAGTTTTGAAAAAACATATTCATCTGTGTAACAACTACCTTAATGATGCTCTAGAACATTTCCAACACACTTAAAATTTCCTACATGCTACTATTATGCTGTCAATACCCTTACCACTTGGATCTGTCCTCCAGGCAACCATTATTCTTCTTTACATCAGTTTAGATTAGTTTTGTCTGTTCTTGAAATTTGTATAAAGGAGCCACACAGTATATATTCCTTTGTGTCAGGCTCTTTTTGCTCAGCATAGTGTTTTTGAGATTAAACTATGTTGCATCTTTAAAAAAAAGAAAAAAAATACAGAGAAGAACAGCTGTGGTTCTGTCTTCTTCTGTCTTGGGCCCTTTGTTCCAAGTCTTACCTTTGACCTGCTAATCTGAAGTCTTCAGAGGTGCTAGATCTGGTTTCATCTGACTATCTCTTAACACCAGATTATTGGTAGATTTATATGGTATCAAAAGTGTGGTACTCAATAAGATGGACAAGAAGAAAAAAAAAATTATTTTCTTCAGTATAAAATACTGTATTTTCTCCCCCCACAAAAAACCCCCAATAAATCTCATTAGTCCAATGTAATTATGGGTACAGATGTGAAATCTTGATTTATAAATATTTTATTCTTATTGCACGCTCTCATTAATTCAAAACAGGATAGCAGAGCTGATTATAAAAGGCCTAACCAGATCCTGTTTTAGTAAATAATAATGTGGATTGGCTGAGGATGATTATTGTCATAGTAACAAATTAGAATTTAGATACTAAAATTAAACTCCTTCCCTGTATGCCAATCATTCTTTTGACCTGACCATTAGTGAAAACTGTCTTTATACACATATGGGATGTATTGTGTTTATCAGTTAGATATATTTTATTATCTGACCAAATGAGTACAGTGTGTCTGTTTTGGGAATATTATTGGTGTGGTAAATAAACAACAATGTACTGTTTTTGAACATGGGAATACATTTAGGTTGGCATAGTGTCAGGTGCGTGATTTTCTGGAAAGCCCTGTTTCCCAAAGTGTTAATTCAGGCAGATACAGATACTTAATAATACAGCCCAACTGCTATAGTCAGATTGAGCAACACATAATTTATAGCAAATCTGATACTAGGAACACAAGAATGATGAGCTATTTGATAAAGATGTACTGTGATCAGTAGTGAGTAAAAGTACAGACTGCACATTGATAACAAGCCATTCTTATAAATGTGCATGATATAATTTTCTTGACAAGTGCTTTCAAAGTGTATCTTTTCATGTCATCTTGGTTTCTTTAGTGAATTTGCTTAGTTTGTTTTTTTTAAAGTTTACAAGTAATGTTTCATTTCCTGACTTTATATTCATGTAAGAATTTTACTGGTGGGCTACTGTGTGTCGGACACTTTCATTTATTATTGCTCCAGTGTCCCGGTGCCTTAGAAACTCCATTGCCCATTTAAGAAATTAGAAAATGAAGAATCTGAAAGGTTTAGCAACCTACCTGTTAGACCCTGCTTCTGGTGTAATGTAAGTGGTACCTGTACCTGAGTAAGGTACAGATCCGTCAGAAGGGAGGGAGGGGAGTTGAGATTAGAATAATGAATATTTGAGAATAAATTATCAAGTTAACTAAGTAGAACATAATTTTCTTGGGCAGGTCTGGTTCCAGCACACTGAAATGTGTTGGTCCTGTGAGATTTGTTGAAAATGCAAGTAGTCCAATCAGCTGTAATACTGAAGAAGGGAAAAGGACTACAATTTGAAAGTTTTTATGAAAACACGTGCTGCCTATTCTGTGAATTGACAGTGTCTTTTAAAAATTTGCTTCCCTTCATATTCCTAGGTGGTAGTGAATACGTGGGTAGAAAAAGGAGAGCATTTCAAATAATGCTAATGAAGTTAACTGATTGCAATCTTCCATATTGTGAGGAAAAGTTGTTAGTTGTGAAAGATGAGGACAGAATTAAAATATTACTATGACTGGCATTTGATTTGAAAATTGCAAAGATAAGCTTAGATTCCTATTTATGAAAACCATCCTCACAGCCCGATGAAATATCTCTTTAAAGGTTCTACAGTTGCCATGGATACTTGTTAGCTTTGATAGAGTAAGTTGTAATCCATATTCAATCATCTGAGGTGAAGTAGCCAAAAAACCCCACCAGCTAATATCAAAAGCAGCTTCATCTCTAAATTCATACCATTTTGGAGATGAAAAGGGTAAATAAACAGCCTAAAGATGAGCTTTTTGGTTAATTATCACTGCTTGAAAAGCAAAATATTTAGGATGCACATTGCCTGAATCAGATCCTAATGTCTACTCTCTGTGTGTAACTTTTTATCTTAACCAGTAAAGGGGATTTCTTAGGTTCTGACGTAGGAATTTAGATGGCAGGACCTTTCTGAAAGTTTTTGAAACCTTTGCAGATACTCAGTTTCTGAAAGCCAGAGGGACACAGACAGTATTGAAGGCACTGGTCCCTATGGTTAACATATTTGCACCTGGCCCAGGAGTGGCTGGTTTCTGCATAGCTTCCTTTAACTGCTATATATTGACAGCCGGTTTCACTACTATTTATAAGATGTCAGATTAATCAGCAAGTGTACAGGGGAGTGAGTACCATATCCTTGGGCTTGATTAGATGCTTCAGATGACAAAGAGCTCCATGTGACGAGCCACTGAGGTGTTTTTGGCATCCCCTCACACATCTGTCACGCAATGGAGGCAAGAAGCCTGTCAAATGACTTAAATATTTTCCTCAATTCTCTTTTAAAACAGGTGACAAAAGAGCTAAAACAGTATGACAACAAAATTATAGAATGCAAATTCGAGAACAACAGCTGGGTCTTTATGAGACAGAGAACAGATAAAAGCTTTCCTAATGCCTACAACACTGCCATGGGTGAGTATGACAGCCTCCCAGTGGATGGTACATGAAACCCCCCAAAAGAAGTAAGGTGTTAGAACTAACCTCTTTCGCGGTTCAGCTCAGAGGGGAGAAGGTCATCCAGACACAAGAGGGCTTGTGGCAGATCTGTGCCCTGTGACTCCAGTCCTCTTTCAACCTGTGGGCTCCTGCCAGGCGCCCAGGGGAGCAGTTTAAAGGGCAGGAAGGTGAGCTGTGAACAAGATGAATTTGTTGAACAACAACCACAACAAAAACCACGGTAATTGCAGATCTGTTCAAAACACTAAAAACCATCATTTGCCAGATGGTAAAAGACAGAATTAGCAGGGGAAAATGTAATTTCCAGCTCCTAAAATAGCTTTATAAACAATGGAGAACAAAGTCAATGAAAACCTTAAAAGTTTGGTATGTTATCTTCAGGATGTGCTCTGGGAACAGTGTGATTGCTTTGGGAATTCAGAGTAGTAAGCTTGTTTCATGAGGAGCAGCATGCATTAATTATTTTTATAAGGTAAACTACTAGTTCAGGCAACTCTGGATTGAGCTTTTAGTGGAATTGAAAACAAACAAACAAACCAGGATTAAAGGTTAATGGGATTGTGAAATTTAAGAGTGCTCAGTCAGTGAAGGTGCTGATGTGGTCGTATGATAAGCTTA
Source organism: Giraffa tippelskirchi (assembly GCF_054371585.1). NCBI lineage: Eukaryota > Metazoa > Chordata > Mammalia > Artiodactyla > Giraffidae > Giraffa > Giraffa tippelskirchi. The sequence continues at coordinate 126,653,173 of NC_137283.1, forward strand.
AGAGATAATAAAGAAATTGCCAGTTTGAGTTTTGCAGCTTAAAAGTTACTTTTGTACACTCAAAAGATTCTTGTTAGAACTATTTGTGTTCAGACAGGATGAGTTAATTTCAAAAAAGAGGAGTAATTAAGCCCATGTCTTTTTTTCTAAAACCAAGTAAGTAAATAGTTTTGATCACATAAGAAAAGGTGCTTATTTAATAGTCATTTTGTTATAATACCTTGCTTCAAACAAGTTACTAAAATAAAGAAAACTATGCTTTCCCAGCTACAACAAAGCCTTAGTGTGCTGTGTTACACACGTCACAGCGTGCACTTCTCTCTGAGAGAGAGAAAGGTTGAAGGACACAGCATGTGTTTTCTTTAGAAACTGTATACATGGACTGTAATGTATGCACTGCATGAGATCAATATGCAATACAAACTGTTTGGAAGGAATGAAAACTGTGGTGAAGACAGGCTTAAACCCAAATACTTAAATGTTTTGGTCTAGAATTAATAGTAAAGAGTGACCACCAGAGGGACTTCCCTGGGGGTCCAGTGCTTCCAATGCAGGGGGCGTGGGATAGATCCCTGGTCTGGGAACTAAGATCCCACAAGCCACATGGCTCTGCCAAAAAAGGAAAAGTATAGCCACCAACAATGCACTCATTTCAGGGGTGGGGGAGAGAAGAGCACAGTTTAATTCGCAGCAAGTCACCCACGACGGCAAGATGGAATGTTCTAGCCTGTTGGGATGGAAACCTCTCCTGTCCTCATCTCCCTGGGGCGAGTCAGCTCCCTTCATGAACCCTCACACGAGACACGTGTCTCCCTTTTTCCACAGCTGTGTGCAACAGTATCTCCAACCCTGTCACCAAAGAGATGCTCTTCGAGTTCATTGACAGATGTACAGCAGCTTCTCAAGGACAGAAGCGAAAGCATCATCTGGACCCAGACACAGAGCTCATGCCTCCACCACCTCCCAAAAGACCTTTGACCTAAAGACCTGCCTCTGACTTCAGGATTGAGAGGAAAGATGAGTGAGAAAAAATGCTGTTGTCCCATTTTTTGCAACCAGAGAATTAAAAAAAAAAAAGCAAAAAGAGTGTGGCTTGATGTTGATACACATTTGACTTAAAAAAAAAAGAAAAAGTATTGTAGCCAGTCTGTAAATATTTGATGTTTTTGTTTCCTCAGTGCTACAATACATCATGGACTTAAACATTTTATTTATATCTGATAAACTCAGCCTTACCTTGTGGAATCCGAAATTGAAATATCTAAACGTTTAAATATCTAAACGTTTAAACGAGATCAAAATCAATGAAAAAGAGGCCTTGTTTATATATGGATAACTTTTGCTTTAATTTATAAAGTTAGCAATCTGAAACTGTGAGTGCATAGAACATTGTCTTTTTTAGAAGTTGTATTTCAACTGTGGTAGATTTTCCTTTTAAAACATTTAGGCAGTGGCATTAAACATTTTTGCTATTATCATGGATTTCCTACATCTCTGAAATTCTTGTATTCAAAACCAAATGACAAAGTTGTTAAATATTGTACTGTATTAAACAACTTGGTCTGGCTTATATCATTTTAAGAAATTGTTTTGGAACTGTAAAAGTAAAAAAGTAAAGCTCCATTTTGTGAATGTCATCCTTTCTAAAGGAAGTATATCGAGTCTTTTCATCTGTTTCTGTTGTTTGAACTACAGTATCAGACAGATATCCAGTCTGTCCGCTCTGGCAGCAGTCTTGAGTCACTTCATAAAACAGAGATACACCACCCAGTCCTGTGTGTGTTGTTCTTCTGGGAGGCTTTTTTTTTAATGCCAGGGCTCCTTTTCCCTTACCTCGGTGGTATTGGCACATTGTAAATTACATTAAAATACACAACTCACTGTGATGATGGGAGTGATATCAGATATAAACACAATATTGTATTAGTTCCTTTACACAAAACCTCAAAGGAAATGACAGCTGACTCCTTTGATTAGAAGGTAATGTCAGTGGAAGAGAACGCTGTCACTGGAAAATGCTCTCCCACTGCTAGATAAATGCAGAGGCAAAGACTAGACATCTGTAGGAACTAAACATGAAGGAAGCCAAGACATTTATTTTCAAAGCCAGAGTTTTCTCTCATCTTCTATTCTGGGAATGCTATTTCGGTTGTACATCTGAATTTTAACACATTTACTGATAGATAATGGATTTAAAGAGTGGCTAATTGGTCACATGCCATTGTTGAGAAACTGTGTTCTGATTGGTTTGTCAAGAACTCTTGAGAATTAGCCTACTAGAGGCCAGTGTATTTATTTTTAGGGTACAGGTTTTAAGTATGTGTATTTAAAACAAATTTTCATGATCTGAATTTTATATATGTAAATGCATATATGTGAGTATAGGCAGCAGTGTATATTCTTCTACTAAGACAGTGAGACATGAAAATCCAAACAAGTCACCTAGTAGATTGAATATCTGATAGGATTTCTATATGAAACAGCACAGATTAACCAAAAGTGTATTTCCATTCATTCGAGTTTTAATGTTTTTAAACAAGGTTTTCTCCTGCAGTGCTTTTCTATATGAAATACTAGAGTCATGCTTGGGCTTCTCCCTTTATTGTTCTCAAGTTATGTAATGTGAATTTATTCAAAATGCCATTTTAGTGTTTCTTTCCTAGAGTACTTTTGTGTGTTTGAGTGCTACAGGGATAAAAACATCTGATTGTCACTGCAACTACTGAAAGGTGGAAATTGGTCAAGGTTTCATGGTGTCTTGTACAAAATGGGTCTGAAAAGCCTGTGCAACTCCTGATAGTCTGACACCTGCTTCACCAGAATTAGTGGCTCTTTTCACACAGTGTGATGCTTTCTTCCAAGCCCATGTAAAGCCTTTTGCTGATGTGAGAGCAAGCCTTTGTCAGCAATCTTTAATGGAGTTAAAATGTTTATGGTAATTGTAACCTTTTAAATGAGTTACGTGAAAAGAGCATCTCATCTTCAGTACACCCACATATTTTCTCTTTGCCTTTGTGCATTTTCCAGGACTTAATTTTCTTAATTTATCTTTCCCTTTCAGTTGTAGTGATGTATAGTAAGTAGATCCCATTTAGCCCCTGAACACATTACCATCCATAGTGGCATAAAAAGTCATCCAGAAAATCATCGGGGTGGAAGTCTGGAGGCATGATTTGGGGCGTCATGAAGGAGATAATTCCTGTCTCAGCCCACTTCCTAATAACTGTTTTCTGACACTGAAGTTTTATAGACAAGAATAAGAAAACTTTACTTTCCTGAGTTATCACAGATAAAAGATTTTGCTTTATGTTTGGAAAAGATGTGGAAGACTCGACTGCCTGGCTGGTTACATTTGCTTTCCGTGAAATGCTCAGAAAATGTCAGGACATTCCTTCTCTAATTGTGTGTCAGTGCATATTGTAATAAAACTACTGATTTAAAATAACAGAAAGTATATCTATTTTGTTTTACTGGTGATGCTTTTGTGTCCCTTTTGTTGCTTTTATCAGATCCTGCTGCTGTCAACGATGCCCCTCAACATCCACCTAGTTTTGTTGCATTCTTGAGATTAGCATAAAAACTTGGACAATCCTCTATTTTTCTTCCTGAGAAACCAAGAAACTTGAAAATTATGAATCAAATACTTCCAGGTAGGAAAAACTAATGTGTTAGAGAAAACCCTGGGCTAGACCCAGAGACCAAGTCTAGGCTCTGCCTCCCGTTGGATCTCTGTCCGCTCTAGGACTCGTTTCTCCCCATCCCCATCTATAAAGTGCCAAGATTGGGCCAGATGATAAAAAAGAACCTTTTCAGGTCTGACGTGATTCTTGTGTAAAAGCTAGTGTTTTGTGAATATCCTGTATTCACAGTAATCGCAGTATCACCCTTGTGGAATATTCACCAAACCCCAAACACAAGCACTTTGTTCAGGGAGATACCGTCTCAACTTCATTTTGCAGTTGAGAAAGCTTTGACCCAAGGTTTATGTAGCTAGTGAGTTATAAGCTGAGAACCAAACATAAGTCTTTCGCCTCCTTCACCTAATTTGTGGTTTAGTCACTCAGTGATGTCTAACTCTTTGTGACCCCATGGACTGCAGCACACCAGGCTCTGCTGTCCTAATTTATTGTGTAGTAAGTACTTGCTGAAAGGCTCTGGTACAGCTCTTGTGAGGAGGGCTGCTTTTGTGCCAGGGTCCCAAGCTGTAAAGTTGTTTCTTCGGTGCTAGCAGGTAATAGGTTATGAGCAACTCTTTCCAAAGTAAGATGAAGTTGGGAGCAGGAAAGTAAATACATTTTTAGGAACTTACTAAGTCACATTTAAATTAAAAAATGTTTAAATGTGAGTGACACAGAGGCCATGAAAAGGAGTTTAATAATCCTCATTAAGATGCTTAATTCCAAAGATGCAATTAAGAGCAAATAAGTGATTAAGTCACACACTAGGCCAATGTTTTCTGACTGTCGCATAGTTTGCTGTCAACTCTGACACTTTGGCAGGTCAGTATCAGCCTTGGTCAACCCAGATGTGCCAGTCCTCTCCCCAGACTCTGCTGTCAGGTGACCGCTGGGCCTCCCAGGCTTCTAAGACAATGTCACATTTCAAAAAAATCACTGCACAGACCTGGCATTGCCAACTGTTTTGCCATGAAAGGATGTGTACAAAAAAACTATTGCCGTTGTTTCATAAAGTAAAGGGAATCTTAATTCCCAAAAAGGAAGTAGGACATAATTTCAAAGAAAAGACATGTAATTACATAGAACAGAGTTTGTTTTACGGATGTCTCACCACACTGTCCATTGCCTCTGCATTTAACCCCAAACTGGTGAAAACTTTTTCATAGACCAGTGTTGGGAACTATTGCATCAGTGAAAATCCAGGCAGGGGCTTGTAACTGCAGGGGAAGAAGCTGTCCCAGTTCCATAGCTGAAGATCGTTTTCATAGTAACTACCATCCACTTACATCACCATGCTTGATTACATTGTGCTCTTGTGATCTAAGCTGCATAGGTGAACAAGGAAATTGGCTGAATGTTTAAAAATACTCAAATAGAACAAAACCCTCACCTCTCTTGGAGGTACAAAAATAAGCGTAGCTGAATATAACAGAAAAACAGACTGGCTTTGACAGCACATCACACCAATAAGAGTCACCAATTTTCACAACTTTGAAGCTGGCACATGGTCTATTTTCCCTTTAGATCGCTGCCACCAGAATGATCTTTTGAAACTGTCAGAGCTCCCTGGCATCAAAGGCCCTCTGTGACTGGTCTCTGCCTGTATGTCCAGGTTTGGGTCTCACCGTGGTATGGCTCCTGGCTGTCTCAGCTCTCTACCTCTCTCCACCCGGGAACCTCTGCTCATGGTTCTTTCTGTCAGAAAGCCCCAAGCTCCCTTACTTCCAGGATCAGGGAGGCCTTTCCACCACAGGTGGCCTCTTGGCTGTCACCCTGTGTTGTGATGGTCTCCCCTCGGCTTCGTGAGTGGAGGGACTCGGTCATACGTAACACAGGGCTTGGCAACAGTGAGCACCAGCGATAATTAGGGGTCCGAGGTTCACATGCCTTTCTGTTCGTGCTACTGAGACTCAGTCAACACGTGTTTGGTATGGCACGGGGAACTATACTCAGTATTTAGTAATAATCCAAAAGGGAAAAGAATTTGTAGAAGAATATATGTATATATACAATGTTGTGTTAGTTTCAGGTGTATAGCACAGTGATTCAGTTGAAACTAGCACAACATTGAAAATCAACTTACGATCCAGTTAAAAACGAGTGTTGTTTATTCTTCTCTCCCTCAGTTTAGCCGCATAGGAACAAAAACATTGTTTGTCCCTCTAGCCTTCTCATCTTCACAGAGGCATTGGTAACATCTCTTGTTTCTTAAGAATTTCTTCACAGTCCATCTCTGATGCATCTTGTATTTAATCCTGATTAAAAGTGTCTTGTCTGTTCTTGCCTTTTACACTGAAAATGAATACTTCTGAGGTAAACTTCCCAGCAGGAAGAATCTTCAGAACTGCTGCCCTGGTCTCCTCACTGTGATACACTCTGAAGGAGGTGTGAGCGAAGCAGTGTTTTTCATCACGTCTTATTTTTCAGTGCAGTTTCATGGAGATTGCCACATCTGAAACTAGAAGGCTCCTTCTCCCCACCCACTTACTCCCTCCCAACTTCTGATGTTTTCAAAGAGAAGTCCTTGGGTAACAGCTGAGGCTTTTCAGTTAGTTTCAAAAATAAATACCAGTCCATGATCCCTTAGCGTGAACCGTGCTTCTAGCCATGTTTTTTAGAGTGAAAAAGGCAAGTGGAAGATACTCTTCTTGCTACTATCGGATGCTGTTTTCCAGGATCTAAAGGAATAAGATACCTCCCCATTTGTGCAGAAGTTCTGCTTCCCCTCTGAAGGCTGTCAGGGGAGTGTTGTGTAGTTTGAATCTACAGCATAAACACACAGTGTGCTCAGACACACACTGAAGCTGAGGGCTACCAACACTCCAACTACACACACAGCCAAAGCTTTCCCATAATGAATTCTTAAAAATTCTGCCTGTGGGTTGAAACTGTACACCCGGATACATCACATAAAATTAGGATGATGCCAGAAGTGGGAGCTGGTCTAGGCCTTGGTGGATGGGTGGGATGAATGGCGGGGGCGGGGGGGGGTGTGTGGACAGAGAATGTTGGGGGAACGGTGCTTTCCGGGCATGTGTCTAGAGCTTTTGTGCAGGACAGTGGTAGGAAATACAGCTATAATCACTCCATCCTGAGCTCACCTACCCCCCCACCCACCTCTGGCCCCTTGATCTCCTTCCAGCTAGTGACCCACTTCTTTGTTCCCCTTTCCCACAGAATTCCCAGAAGGAGGTGATGGTACTCACTCCTTTCCACCCCATCTCTCTTGAACCCACTACCAACAGACTCTCCTCCCTGCTGAGATTTCTCTCATCACCAGCACCACTAACTGTACAGGTCCCATCCACTCCTAACTGACCCGTCAGTGCCATCAGCATTTCAGTTTCTCTCTCCCTGTTTTGTTTCATTCCTTCTTTTTAATGGGAAATTTCAAACTGATACACAAATATGGAAAATGATAACATGAACTCCCATCTACCCAGATTCAGCAACGATCAATTTCTGTTTATGAATATTTAGACTGCACAAGCTAGCCTCCCATCCTCCATTACACACGTGTGCATACACAACATACACATATACACAATTATTTTTAAACAAACCACAAACTACTCCCTCCTTAGGACTTACCTGGTGGTCCAATGGTTAAGACTCTGTGCTTCCACTGCAGGGGATGTGATTCAATCCCTAAACTACTCCCTGCTTATTGAATCCTTTCTGCCCTTGGTTTCCAGGCCATCGTAGTCTCTTTGTTTGCTTTCCCTTAGCCTCTGCATATGATAGTGACCCAGGCTTAGTCCACTGGCCACTGTCTATAGTCTATAAGAGATTACTCCCACTCTCTGGACACTAGTGCCATCTACACACAAACAACTTCCACATTTATTTCTAGCCCAAGCTCCTGTCAATTCTAGGCCCAGATATCCAACTGACAACCTGACGTCTTCATGTGGCTACCTGATAGTCACCTCAAACTTATATACCCCAGACTAAACGTTCCTCCTCCTGTCAACTTCTGTTCCCACCTGCTTCTCATGGAGCCCAGTTCATGGCAACTGTGTTGTTCCAGTTGCTTCAAAATCATCCTGGATTCTTTTCTTCCTCTGACACTTCACATCCAATCCACCAGCAGATGCCAGCACTACTTTCTTAACTGTAGCCAGAATTTAATGATGTCTCCTATCTTTGGGAGACGTGGATGGTTCAGTGGTAAAGAACCTGCCTGCCAATGGGTTGGGAAGATCCCCTGGAGGAGGGCATGGCTACCCATTCCAGTATTGCCTGGGAAATCCCATGGACAGAGGTGCCTGGTGCGCTACAGCCCATGGGGTTGCAAAGAATCGGACACAGTGACCAAACACCACCACCCTCCCTAAACCTCTCATCTCATCTCTTGCCTGGATGATTGCAGTAGCCTCCTAACTGATCATTCAGTTTTCACTCTCCCTCATCCCCTCCCCGATCCAGTCTCCCCATGGCTGTCTGTAATATTTTTTAGAACGTGTCACTTTACTACTCACAACCTTCCAGTGTCTCCTACCTCATTCGGGATTAAATCCTAAATGCACCGTCATCCTCCAGGCCTGTATAACCTGACCCTGAGGCCCCACTCTCTCATGTCTTCTCTTCCTCCTCGTTCACTCTGCTCATCCATTCTGCCCTCTCTGCTCATCCATTCTGCCCTCTCTGCTCATCCATTCTGCCCCCTCTGCTGTTTCTCCAATTTGCCAAGCATGCTCTGACTTTAAGGACTTGGAACTTTCTTTTCCCTCTACCTGAAGTGCCCTTCCCCTCTGTGTCTTTAAGGCTCATGCTTGCTTCATTCAAGTCTCTACAGGCAAATGCCGCCTCATCCAGAAGGCCTTCCTGACCATCCCATCTAAAATGCCTCTCCTTGACTTCCCTGGTGGTCCATTGTTTAAGACTCCATGCTTCCAATGCAAGGAGTGTGGGTTCAATCCCTGGTTGGGGAACTAAGATCCCATGCACTTCATGATGTGGCCAAAAAACTAAAAAATAAGAAAATAAAATGCCTCTCCCATCACCATGTATCTCCTTACCTGAATTAATTTTTTTACAGGCAGTTATGATCTAACATATATGTTTGCTTGTCCAGCACCTCGGCCAGTCTGGCACAAAGTATAGGAGTTCAATAAATATTTCTAGAATCTATAAATAAATTCAGATTACATAGATAGGTCGGGGACAGATTATGAAGAGATTTGAAAGTCAGGCTAAGAAGCTAAATTTGATTGACAATAAAGAGCTATTGAAAGCTTTTAAACATGGAAGTTTAAAAAAATTAAAAAATAGGTGAGTTTTTGCTGAAATTAGCTGGTAATAATCTGCCAAAAGTGGCAGAAGACAGAAAAAACAAGATGGTAGGCCAGTTGGGAGGCTACTGTAGTAATCCAGGTGAGAGGTAAAGAACACAGAATAGGGTGACATCTACCGAAATCAAGGAGATGGGTGTGACAGGCATTCAAGAGGGAGATCATCAGGATTCAGCAATAGTTGAGAAGTCAAGTTTACCTTCAAGGGTTGAAGCCGAGTTGGGGGATAGTGGTGCCCTTAACCAAAGCAGGGAAGTGAGAAGGAAGAGCTGAGTTGGACCTGGAATGCAGAAACATCCTCTAGGCATGATGAGTGGGAAGGGCCATCAGGAGATTTAGATGGAATTGTCCAAAGAGAAGGCAGAAATGTAGAACTAGAACTTGGACAAGTAGACCACTAGCAAGATTTTAAATTCATCCACACAGTAGTAATGGTAGAAACAGTGGAGTAGAAGGTTTGGAGTACCGGAGGGTCAGAGCCACCCCTATGTTAGTGGGTGGAAGATAAAGAAACTCAAGAATGTACAGCCCACAGGAGCCAAGAGAGAGACATGTTTTGTTTTGTTTTTCCTTTGCCAAAAATATTTTTATTGAGCATTCAAAGATGAAAAATGCTAAAAGCAAAAGTAGTAGCCTTGGCTTTTTAATGTGATTACAAATACTGCTTCTTTGAAACCTGGCCCTACTCCATTTAGCCCAGTCTGTGTGTGTGTGTGCTTTCTTAGAGCCTTCAGGGCTCTACAAGGAAGGTATGACCACCCACTCCAGTATCCTTGCTTGGAGAATCCCATGGACAGAGGAGCCACACTCAAGTCTCCTTAACAAGTCACACAAAACCTCCTGGTCCTGGCCTGGGAGAGAAATGTTTCTTGCTGGAAGAGGCAGAAAAATAGCTCTGATTGCTCCAGGAAAGTCATGAAGAGTCAAAGACTGAGAAAAAATCCTTGATTTGGATTTCTAGGTGACCTTCAGAAGGATGATGGTGATGGCTGGGATCAAGGAAAAAGCAAGAGAAAAAAGGAGGAAATGGAGGTGGAGGGGTTTGAGGTTTAACCTATGTCAACAGATGGGCTTCCCTAGTAGCTCAGACTGTAAAGAATCTGCCTGCAATGTGGGAGACCTGGGTTCAATCCCTGGGATGGGAAGATTCCCTGGAGAAGGGAACGGTTACCCACTCCAGTATTCTGGCCTGGAGGATCCTCATGGACAAAGGACCCTGGAGGGCTACTGTCCATGGGGGTCGCAAAGAGTCAGACACAACTGAGCAACTTTCACTCTATATCAACAGATAAATTACCATTCCATGGGGTCGTGGTTACACAGGGTGTGTTCAGTTTGTGATGATACGTCTAGTGGACTCAAGCATCTGACATACATAAAGGCAGACACTTAGTGCCACATGCTAAAGCCCTCTCAGGAGCTTCTTTTGATTAGTTAGCCACAGCGGCTGTGTGCTTGGTAACACCACGGGCCCTCTGTCCAGGCTGAGTAGTCATGCTGCGTAGCCGGTCTCTCCCAGTCTCTATAGTAAAGCATCGTACATCACAGTCCTTGATGTTGATCATTGTGCTTTTGCCTGCAGGAGCCCAGAAGCAACTTTCATCTGAAGGCTATAGTCCAGGTCCCACCTGGTCATCCTCGGGGCCAAGAGGGTCCACACTGCTATAGCACACTTAGAACCCCCCCTGGCCACACAGCAGAAGCTCTCACCATGACTGATGATCTATTGTGATAGTCTTCATTTAAGGTACAAGGAGATTGCTTTAAAAATACACGTGCATTCTGTACATTGGGACTTCTCATTATTTGGAAATAATTGATTTAAAAATAATCCTATTGGATTCAGAGTTCATTTGTTTTATCATGAGATCTCAGCAAGAAATCACAAGACATTTATACGTAGAACTGAAAAGAGAAAGCACTATTTGGTTCTTTAAATATAATTTCAGCAGTTGACATTTTGAAAGGTTCCTAGAAAATGGTTATAATTTTTTAATTTCTAACATGTGTAGTTTCTCATTGATAGGGACTCCCAAAAAAGTTGAAGAGATTACCATTAAAAAGTTTTGATCAGGGTTTGAGGACAGCATTTGTAGTGTAAAAACTGATATAAAAAAGTCATGTCCGTGGAAGAAAGCTCCAATTTCTTGTTTAACATTTTGAAAAGATTTTATTTTGAAGTTTAATACAAATCTCCATTTTCCCTGGGACTTTGTGTTTTACTTTTATTAATATAAAAAACATAATAGACTTTTCCCCCCAAGACCCATAAAGACACCCTAAATCTCTAGTTAACCCCAGGGTGTCCTTCAAAGATTGTTATTTTCTGAGTTTGCCATGATGGGAAAAGAGCTAAGAGTGTTGTTCTGATGGCCCAGAGTTAGAGATTAACAAGGTGAAAACAGAAGGTTAAAAGGGTAAAGAATTTTACCCCAGACTGGGTAGGAAATCAAGTAAAAGTCAGAAGGGGTTGATGGCCTGGGAAATGACAAAGAAGAAAGGGACAAAATTCCAGGATCGTGGAGAGCTGGCTCCAAAAAGCTAAGAAAGAAGGGAACTGAGAATGACAGGCACTGTTTTCCTTATCTCTTACTCTGTATTTCCTTTGCTGCCTCATCCCAGTATCAGGACTTTTTCTGTTATACAGTAACAGAAAACCAAACTTACCTACTCTAGATAACTGAAGTCTCCAAAGCATGCTTGACTTCAGGAGTGGCTTGATCTAGGAACTTCCCTTCACTCAACTGCTACCATCATTGAGCTTCATGTGGTAGCCCATGGTTTCTCAAGAATCACATCTTAGTTCACATCCATCGTAAAGAACAAATATCTCTCTACCAACAGTCCCAGTCAAAGTTTTGTTACGTCCCATTTAATCTGGCTGGTCATTTGCTCATTCCTGATCTGGTCTCTGTGGCCAGGGAATGTAATGCCCTCTTTTGGCTGATGCCCATCACTGTAGTTGAGAATGGAAACAACTTCCCCAATATTTTTCTTTTTTCACTTTTATTTTTATTGTTGTTATTATTTGGCAGTTACCTAAGCTTTTCTCATTCAGTAGAGATATTTCAAATATTAACTAACTGGTTAGTTAGGCAAGGTGCTGACCAATCGGATCAGCTCTGCAGCAGCATACCTGAGGCTCCCTGCCAAGCCTCAGATGTTAACCCTCCCTGATTGCTAGGTTTGGGTGAGGTCAGGGGATTCCAACCCACTCCAGTATTTTTGCCTGGAGAATTCCATGGACAGAGGAGCCTGATGGGCCTACAGTGCATGAAGTCACAAAGAGTCGGACACGACTGAGTGACTAACACTTGGGGATTCCAAGCAAGAGGTAGGATGGCTGGGAAGGGAAAGACGCTTACAGGGGGTAGTTAGGGAAGTGGCTATTTCCCAACTAGTATTCAAGTAGTATTGCTGCTGCTAAGTCGCTTCAGTCGTGTCCGACTCTGTGCGACCCCATAGATGGCAGCCCACCAGGCTCCGCCGTCCCTGGGATTCCCCAGGCAAGAATACTGGAGTGGGTTGCCGTTTCCTTCTCCAGTGCATGAAAGGGAAAAGTGAAAGTGAAGTCGCTCAGTCGTCCGACTCTTAGCGACCCCATGGACTGTAGCCTACCAGGCTCCTCCGTCCATGGGATTTTCCAGGCAAGAGTACTGGAGTGGGGTACCATTGCCTTCTCCTCAAGTAGTATTAGCTTTCAGTATTTCCAGGTGGTGTTACCATACCATGAATATTGGCACTGCTTGTATTCCAACTATTTCTGTATGTGTTTAATCCTTTCCACTGCCATAGATAGACCATCCTCCTAAAGGCTGGGGAGAGAGCTTGTTTCTGAATCTCCTGTAGCACCCAGCAAGGTACATTTATCCATTCATTTATTCACTCAACAAGCTTTTCTTGAGCCCAACAAATAGTAGGTCCTGAATAATTTCATTTGAATGAATGCAATGGTCTCCTTTAAAAGGGTTGCATTTTGGGGAAAAATCATGTTTCATAAAAGGAGAACAAGTAAGTGGAAAATTTGAGGAAACTAAGAGTTTGTGATAATAAGCACAATCAACTTTCCTAGGAACAGTAACAGAGGTTTTCCCAAAGCTTGTCCTGGTTACAAATATATTACCCCAGACATACTGTTGATGGGATCCAGTGGAGGGGGCTGGTGGTGAGGTGGCCAGGGCTGGAGGGAACCCATGGAGGTGTGGGCAGAAAGAAAGACACTGCCCTGGGGTGAGAACCCAGATGCTGTTCATGTGGCAGGAAAAAAGCAAAGACATGCAGGAGGCTGGCTGGATGACATCTGACTAGGGGGAAGTGACTACCTGTACTCTGCGCACTTCCTGGGATCTTCCCAGGAAAAAAGCAAGAGCCTGAGTGTGAGCCGGAAGTTGCCTTCAAACGTATCTGGTCCCATTTTAGAAATAAGCAAAGTGAGACCCAAAGTCCAACGTGATTTTAACAAGGTTGCACAGCTGGCTCCCTGACTTCTTAATTCCCAGCTCACTTGACATTTCTCCCTGTGGAGATAAAAACAGTCATGAAAGAAAGTTGCTTCCAATTAGGCAGACGATGTGACCTTTCACAAAGCCTATACATAGCCCAGAGGTGACTGTCGTTTACCCTCTTCTTATCCTGGAGCTTGAGCAACCTGGGGTACCTGTGTGCCTGTAGGCAGCTTTGATGCACACACCCGCCTCCAAGGCTTAGCTGTTCATCCAAGGTCAAGCAAAGACCGCAGGCACTGCTGACAGGAGTTACGTAACCCACACACACACGTCTACTTAAGAAAGTTTGATTTTGATTGCCATAGAAGGCAAAACATCTTAAAATGAAGTTGAGCTATCTTTGGGTAGGATGCAAAACCGCCCATGGGTATATCACATCAGAAACGATGTGTGATTTCTTCCAGTCCTTCAACTCAAAAAAGATTAACAGATTTAACTGATGCGTTCTAAAAATAAATAAATAAATAAAATCTGCTTTCAGCTTGAAACCAAGTATGGAAGTTTCAGGGTCTCTTTTGTGGGGGGAAAGAGGAGCATTCAGGGGACAGTGAAGTGAAGGACAGAGGGGAAAAAATTTTTTTTCAGTATAAAGACTAAGTTATAATGAGACTGTTTTAGCTCTGAGCTTTTTCTGCTGGGAATAACAAGATTACTAAAGGTCACAGAAACAAGATTGGCTTGGAAAAAATTATGAATGGTGGTTAGATCATCACACATATGCCCGAGGAGATTTCTTCTTTTGAATTGAGAAGCAATACTCCTTTTCTAAACCTGTCATTTAAATAACAAAACAAGTCAAACCAAGAGCTGACTTGACTCAGGACCCAGACTTGGAGGCGTAACATCTGCCTTGGGAGGTAATCGCCTATGGATGCAAACAGCCGGGGAGCTTGGACCCAAGTGGGCAGTTTCAAGGCTCCCCCACCAGCCCCCAGGTTCCAGAGCCTCGGGCAGAGGAGGTGGCCCTGTTGTCTGTGTCACGCAATGTCACTCTGGTAGCCAGTGACATGTCAGCTCCCCCTTCTTTGGGACCACAGCAGAGCTTTATTACATAACAGGGTTTTTTGTATAGAAGAGAAATGTCCTTCACAGGTCATCCACTATAAAAATAGGCAAATTACTAAATTAATTTTGTTGTATAAGTACCCCCTTACCCCCATCCTTTGGAGGGAAAGTTTATTCTTTTAGTTCTCTTTTGTCTTTTTCTGAAAAGAGATTTAATGTGTTACTGTGGTGCAGAAAATCAATGCTTTGAAATCAATGGTAATTTTTCAGGCTGTTTAAAATTATTCACATGACTGGCTAAGCCTGCTGCTGATAGAAAAACAGAGTTTTGTTGCAGAGGAAATCTTCAAGTTTGAAACATCGCCACTGTGTGTTTTGGTGTGACTTTCTTCTTAGAACTTGAATATTTATTCCACGGCAGTAAATGATTCAGTTCAGGCAGTGGTCCTTTAATCCTTTATGCGCTGGAGGCTCTGGTATGTGTAAATCTGAACTAGAAGTCCACTTGGCCCTGGGAAGCTTACAAAAATGAATGTGTATGGCGAGGACCTGGAGAAAACGAACCTTCGTGCACTGTTGGTGGGAATGTAAACTGGTGCTGCCACGGTGGCAGAAAACAGTATGGAGTTTCCTCAAAAAAATTAAGGATAGGAAAACCATATGATCCAGTAATTTCACTCCTGGGCATATATCTGAAAATAACAAAAAATTAGTAGAAAAGGCATATGCATCCTAATCTCCATGTGCACAGAAGCACTATTTACAGTAGCCAAGACATGGAAGCAACCTAAGTGTCTATTGACAGATGAATGAATAAAGAAGATGTGGTATCCATATACAGTGGAACACTACTTAGCCATAAAAAAGAATGAAATGTTTCCATCTGCAACACCATGGATGGATTTGGAGGGTATTATGCTACATGAAATAAGCTAGCAGAGAAAGACAAATACTGTGTGTTATCACTTATGTGTGAAATCTTAAAGCAAATTAGTGAAAATTACAAAAAAGTAACAAACTCACAGATATGGAGAACTCTTGGTTACCAGTGGAGAGAGAGAAGGAGGGTAAGGAATTCAGAGGTATCTACTACTAGTGTATAAAATAGATCAGTTATAAAGATACAATATGGGGAATATAGCCAAGTTTTTATAATAACTATAATTGGAATACATCCTTTAACAATTGTATACCACTGTGTAGTACATTTGAAACTCATATACTATTATAAATTGGCTCTACCTTACTAAGGAAAATAACAAATTTTGTTTAAAAAGTGAATGTGTCTTAAGGTTGAGGGTTGGGGTAGGGGTAGACAGCTACTATATATTGCACAGTTGAGTGATGACACAGGCAGAAGAATCGTGAGCTATGAGGGTACACATGCTGTGGAGGTCTAAGAGAGGCTGAGGTTCTCTGGGTTGGCTTTGGGAAGCTGCTTCCTGGTGGAAAGGCCATAGTCTAGAGTGAACACTGATGAGAAGTTTCTAGTGAGTCTTGGGCTTCCCAGGTAGAGAATCCTCCTGCCAATGCAGGAGACACGAGTTTGATCCCTGGGTTGGGAAGATCCCCTGGAGAAGGAAATGGCTACCCACTCCAGTACTCTTACCTGAAGAATCCCATGGACAGAGGACCTGGCAGGCTACAGTCCATGGGGTCACAAAAGAGTCGGACACAATTTGGCGACTAAACAACAACAAAACCCACATCTAACCCATGATTGAACCCTGACAGCAGCTGTGGGGAACTGTTATCATCACTCCCATTGCTCAGGGGAGTAGACTCAGAGAAACTGAGTGACTTGTCCAAGGTCATGTGATCCAGAGGAGGTCTAGCTGGGACTTGATCCCTCATTGTTTTTTTCCACATGACCTTGTGGAAAAGACCCATTCAATGTGGGTCTTCATGGTGGTGTGTACTCTGGTCACTTCAGATTTCGCTGGTGAACAGAGTTGCATTTTAGGGGGACTCAAGACTGAATGAGCGAAGGCATGTGGCCAGAGAACCTGAATTCCACAAGTTCAGGGCCAGCCTTGGAGCCATAGTGAAAGTGAGAGTGTTAGCCGCCGTCACGTCCTACTCTTTGCAATCCCAGGGACTCTGTCCATGAAGCCGTAGGTGGACCTTAAAAAACAAAAGACACAATTCTTCTTCTGGAACTTGCCCCTCAGTTGAGAAGACAAGGTGCCCAATAGGAAATCCCTGGAAAATGATTCGTGGCAACTTGTAAGTAGAAAGATTATTGATTACATCTGCCACCAACTCCAGTAGTCCTAGAGAGAAGTAGTGCCTTCCCCGGAGAGGCCAGAGTCCTGTTGATGCTACAGCAAACCTCTGTCCCAAATACCAGCGCCGAGCAGATGGCGGGACCCTCTCCTGTCTGTCTACACAGTGGCTCCTCAGTCCTGGGCAGCTGTCAGATAGGGATCCACTCCCAGGACCTCCTCCTCCACCCTGAGCTGGGCCCACCATCATACCCATCAGGAAGGGTTCATTTTTAGGACCCTGCTCACCCATTCGGTGCCTCTGTGGACATTAGGAAGATTGCCTCCTAGGACTTCTCTGGCAGTCCCAGTGCTTAAGACTGTGTGCTTCCAGTGTAGGGGGCATGAGTTCAGTATCCGGTTGGAGAACTAAGATCACACATGTCGCATGGCAGGGGCAAAAATGAAATAAAATATAAATAAAGTATTTTTAAATTTTTAATTTATGTAATTTTTTGTCTTTTGGCGATACAGTAAGGTATGCGAAATCTTAGTTCCCTGACAAGGGATTGAACCAGCACTCCCTGCATTGGAAGCACAGAGTCTTAGCCACTGGCCCACCAGGGAAGTCCCTAAATAAAATATTTTTAAAAGAAAAGAAAAACTGCCTTCCTGTAGAGTTTGCAAAGCCAAGACTGCACTGGCTCTCAGCGTCTCTCCCACTCCAGCAGGCCACCAACTGCCCACCAACGGGGTGGCCTGGTTCCCCCTTCTCAGCTCTCCCTGGAGCCAGCCAATACCCTGGAAAGCAGCTCGCTGTTTTAGCTGCCCTGGGAGAAATGAGAAAACCCAGCCCTTCCACATCCCAGCTAAGAATTTGGATTAGACTGTGATTTCTAAAACCTCCAGTTCTGGTGACCACCCTGAAGAGTGCATCTGGGGTGTTGGGGAAGGGAAAGGTGGCAACCAAACAGATGGAGACCAGGAGCCAGCCCCTACCCACCCCCAGAATCATTTCAGCTGCACGAAATCACAGCACAGCCAGTGGGCAATAAATCACACCCGGGTGAATGAATCTGCACGAAATCTGTCACCAACACTGTCACTAAACACACCCTTGATGCACACTGCTCAGATAAATTATCAGAAGCAGACGAGACACCCAAGAAAATATCAGTGATGCATTCTAGCTCAGACAGTCTCTGGAGGCAACTGGGACTGTGTGTTCTGGAGAAAAACAGTTCCTTCCAGCCTGCTCCCTGGAGACCGCCTTCCTCCTTCATGCCCCAGGTATATCTTACTTTATCAGCAGAGACATTTCTGAGAAGTCAATAATTTGAATTTTAATAAAACCAATCATTTATAATGTGTTTATAATGTTTTCAGAGAGAACTCAATATTTATCCAGTTTCAGTGAAGAATCTTCTCTTTGGAGGGACTTTTGTCAACTCCTAACCCAGGATCTTTACCTGAAGTCTATAAATGAGCTCCAAAGATCCCTGGTTTCCAGAGAAATTATAGGAAAAATTATAGCAAAATTTGTGTATAGGTACATTATTTCTCAGATATGAAGATGACACCACCCTTACGGCAGAAAGTGAAGAACTAAAGAGCTTCTTGATGAAAGTGAAAGAGGAGAGTGAAGAAGTTGGCTTAAAGTTCAACGTTCAGAAAACTAAGATCATGGCATCTGGTCCCCTCACTTCATGGGAAATAGACGGGGAAACAGTGGAAAGAGTGTCAGACTTTATTTTTTGGGGCTCCAAAATCACTGCTGATGGTGATTGCAGCCATGAAATTAAAAGACGCTTACTCTTTGGAAGGAAGGTTATAACCAACCTAGATAGCATATTTAAAAGCAGAGACATTACTTTGCCAACAAAGGTCCATCTAGTCAAGGCTATGGTTTTTCCAGTGGTCACGTATGGATGTGAGAGTTGGATGATGAAGAAAACTCAGCGCCGCAGAATTGATGCTTTTGAACTGTGGTGTTGGAGAAGACTCTTGAGAGTCCCTTGGACTGCAAGGAGATCCAACCAGTCCATCCTAAAGGAGATCAGTCCTGGGTGTTCATTGGAAGGACTGATGCTGAAGCTGAAACTCCAATACTTTGGCCACCTCATGTGAAGAGTTGACTTATTGGAAAAGACCCTAATGCTGGGAAGGATTGGGGGCAGGAGGAGAAGAGGACGACAGAGGATGAGATGGTTGGATGGCATCACTAACTCGATGGACATGGGTTTGGGTAAACTCCGAGAGTTGGTGATGGACAGGGAGGCCTGGCATGCTGCGATTCATGGGGTCGCAAAGAGTCGGACACAACTGAGCGACTGAACTGAACTGAACATTATTTCTGGAACGAGAGTTCAGAGATTCTACCTAATTAATACTCAAAGAGTTCTACAAACCAAAAAGCTTAAGGACCGAAGCAGTCTGGGGACAAGTTTGGGGTATTCGTGCATACTTGTACCAGAGGTCATGTAACTGTCCCTTACATGGGTAACTGACACAAAATATCCTCCCTTATGCTTGGCACCAAACAAGTTGTCAGACCTGTTTGTGTGTATTTGTAAAGATGACGGAGAAGCAATCCTGGATACAAAGCTGGCTCTGTCTCCTGTTTCCAAATGGAAGAGCAACCCACACACATCACTTAGGGTTTTACCACTCAGCATCCCTCTTGGATGTGGAGGTGATGCATCTGTCGGTACAAAGCTACAGCGTAGCTGGTTTAAAACTTCTATCCCAGAACCAGCCAGTGATGTGGTCTTCCTAGAGGACACAGTCTAGGATTGCCCTGTGCTGAAGAGTCTGTTTTAGACTCCAGCTTGGCTAATCCTGTTGCAGGGCTCCAGCCTCTTTTCTTCCTCCTTTTTGCTTCTTCTGTGCAAGGAATAGCATATTCAGCAAGACGGAAGGCATCCTGTGATTGGCATCTTTGCTGGGCGTTGTTGTTAAATGTGTGTGGACCGCTAGACTTTGGCATCACACTGGCTCCTAAAGAAGTATTGACTGGGCAACAAACATTGAGGCTGATATCATGATGGCTGTCGTGTAGACAATGGGGAAGGAGGGTGATTTATTTACAGGTGTCCAAATGATTCCTCACTGGGACTTTGGGGTTATTGTTCCTTTGCCTTCCAGGCCAAGTGCTTGTTCATGAGCTTTGTCCATTGAGTCACCACCCCAAGGAGCTAGGGGATATAAGGAGCAGAGCCAAAGGCTCCAGGAGCCCCCGGGGTTGCTGGACTGTATTCCTAGCGCATGAAAAATGGAGGCCCCTTCATTTACCGTGAAGGTTGGGTTCAGTCCATGACAGCATCCTGCACCTGGAAGACTTCCACTGCTGTCCTTTCCTGTCCCTCCCAAGAGGGACAGACAAAATGAGCCTGACATGCTGGCCACGTCTGGAGTGACTTGTGAGGAAGCACTTGGTCCTCTCCACCCACCCCCGACCCCCTTCCACATGATTCAGATGCCGCCCAGAAGGCTATAACCAATGTCTTGGTGACCCAGAAACTCAGAGAGCAGTCTTGACAGAGCTAACCCGACTCCGTTGGTATCTTCCAGACAACCCCACACACAAAGCCTTTCCCTTGCCAATGCACATGCTATGGTGTTTTGTGATGATGTCGGAGATTTAAAAATGTCAGAGATACAGGCTGTAAATGTCCCCACAGTGATTTTGTCATTTTGCAGAGAAAAGAAAGCCAGCTTCAGGGCCACCCCTTTCAGAATAGACCAAGCTGCAGGCCCCAGCCCCCTGCTTTCACAACCCCTTCCTACCACACCCCCATCCTATTCATATTCCAATCTTCCACACACTTGAAAAGATGTTATTTCAAATGTTCCTACCAAAGAGAATATCTTCCTCGGGCTTTCAGAGCCTGCCTTCAAAGGACTTAATCTGCATTGGGGGCCGGTGGCTGCAGATGTGAGTGATGGAGGCAACAAAATCATACACAGTGTGGCAGAGCTGGGGGGTGGGGGGCCAGGAAGGCAGGCTCTGGCTTCAGCTCCAAAGCCACCCGGGCCGGCCAGGGGGGCCGGTTGGTCCCAGGTGTCACAGCCCCAGAGAGGGGAAGATCTCACCCTCCTGACCCTGGGCAGGGGCCCAGCCCCCGTCCCACCCAGGTTCCCAGAGCTGTGCGTGTACCTGCGGAAGGGGGCGGGGAGTGGGGTCAGGGTGGCAGCGGCAATAAGACCAGATACTAGAGCTTGCGGCTCAAGATCAATCAAACAAGATTAAGACAAAGGTTTCCCTTGCATGCAGAGGGTGGGTGTCGGTTTGCAGGCAAAATAATCAAATAACAAGAATTGATGGAGAAATTAAAAAAATAATCTGAGAACACTCACTCAGTCATTCTTTTGAGAGTATTTGCTGATGATCTACTGTGTGTTAGTTGATGAGGGTAGCAACACATCCATGTTCCTAAGAAGGGAGGTGGACAAATGAACAAGCAAACACCTTGCTGAGTGCTTAAACACTACAAGGGGATAGTCTGGGGTCTGGAGGAGGCTGGTGGGGCATGGTGCTTACATTGGATTTGGGGAGTGGGGAATCTTGGCATGTCCTCAGGTTATGCTGAGTTGAAACCTCAGACCTGAAAGCTGTAAAAAGGTGATTTGGAAAAATCATGCTTGGCTGAAACCTGGGAAATGAATGGGACTCTCGAGAAAGGAGGTGGGGAGACCGTGGAAAGACACGGTGGCCCTTTCCACCCTCTCCCTCCCCGACCACCCCCTCAGCCCCTGGCAGCAGTGAGCTCAGAGGAGGCCTGTATTTCTGGAGCGGGGGCTCCCAATGAGGGGAGCCTGCTGGGTGGGATGACTGTGAGGGGAGGACAATGGCTGTAACCCAGGACTGGGCTTCTTAGAAAGGGCTGCAAGGGTAGGGAGGGAACAGAACTTGAGTTTAGCGATGGACTAATTCAAGATGCTCCTGGAATACAAAGAGGAGGGTCTGGCAGGCAGCTGGACACGGGCAGGGGAGCCTAGAGGAGGAGGCTGGGCTGGAGATGAGGTCTGGGAGGTCCTCCCTCAAGTGGCTGGAGACTTTGAAGATTACAGACTTTCCTAAGTATTGTATTGGCCAAAAATTTCATTTGGTTTTTTTCTGTACAGCTGCACAGAAAAACCCGAACGAACTTTTTGGTCAACACAATATTTTGGCAGCATCCTTCCCTGTCAAGAATTTGGTGCTAATTACAGATACCAGCAGGCCTCATTTACATATTAACGACTAAATGTACTAATTACAAATGAGCTTTATCTATTCATTAAAACAAGCCCAGGAGGCTTTTTCACCTAGAAAGTCTATGATAGCATTCAGTTAAATTACCATGTGTGCACCTGGAAAAAAATGCCAGCAGCATATGTTCTATGCCCTTGCAGCAATCAGACTGGCAGAGCAGAGACTTTAGTGGATTTAAAACTGAAGAGGGGATTCCATTTTGCAGCCTCAGAAAGCCAAGGCATGCGTGTGGCTAAGAGTAGTTTCTAGTGTAGTTACAGGGGGAATTCAAAATTGTTCCAGTTTTTAAAAAAGTTTTGTGTAGCTTCTTCTACCGGAGGAAGCATCCCATAATCGTCTCCAAGAGGCCCTCTGAAGGCAAAGGGATTTTTCAGGTGGAGAATGAATGAGAAGCCCCTACGTGCCACCTGGGCAGCTGCCTAGAGAGCGGTGTCTTCCACCCTAGCAGGAGAGGGAGGGTCCAGAAAGAAAGAGGGCTTGGCAGAAAGGGTCCCACAGAAGGCTTGCTTTGCTTGAAGGTACTAAGGAAACTGGTGTTCAACTGAAGAGGCTGGGAATGAATCAGTGATTTAATAATACACATGTGCTCAGTTGTGTCTGACTCTTTGCGACCCCCTGGACTGTGGCCCACCAGGTTCCTCTGTCCATGGGATTCTCCAGGCAAGAATACTGGAGAGGACTGCCATTTCCTACTCTAGAGGATCTTCCTGACCCAAGGATCACACCTGCTTCTCTTACACTTCCTGAATTGGCAGGTGAATTCTTTAGTTAACGGGAAAATCAAGCCAACTGGCAATGACTAATTCCAGGAAAACAAAAAGCGAAACAAAAGAAAATGTTGTTCTAGTTTACAAAGTGGCTCAGCTGTGCTGGAAACACTAAACTAGTCATTAATTTAGCTAAAAGCGTGACATCACTATATTGAGGAAATGGAGAGGA
Source organism: Giraffa tippelskirchi (assembly GCF_054371585.1). NCBI lineage: Eukaryota > Metazoa > Chordata > Mammalia > Artiodactyla > Giraffidae > Giraffa > Giraffa tippelskirchi. The sequence continues at coordinate 126,676,051 of NC_137283.1, forward strand.
GGCAGATTATGTGTTTGGGAGGGATGGTGCTACCCACCAGGGTTCTTGGCCTCCTTAATCAATAGACAAAGAGGCCAGACATGAAATTCAGGCAAGGCTTTTTGGGGGCCCTGCTGCTACACGGGGTTGGGGGGACTAGTTCCTTACATGGGGTGAGGGTAAGGGTGTGTCCAGGGTTGGGCTGGAGGGGTAGCTTAGGTGGTTTGCCCACCCCTTTGGTGGTGGTGTGTGCAGAGCCATGTGCAATACCCTATTCTTCCTCCAGGTTCTTCAGAAGTAGCAGTTTGGGTTTTTTGGTCTCTTTGTATCTTTTTGTCCATAATTTGCCCCAACTGTGCATGCCCATGCAAGCAGTTATTTTTGATCCCTTATAGTTTCTTTGCATTTTGTTGCTCAAGGACATGTTTGTCCAGGTGCCTCAAAAGGATCCCAGGTCCTGGGTGTCAGGCTGTCTCAACGGCACAACCTTCCACAATGAATCTAAAACTGAAGAAAATGAAAAAGCGGACTTCCCTGGTGGTCCAGTGGCCAAGACGCTGCACTCCTAATGCAGGGGGCCTGGGTTCAATCATTGGTCAGGGAACTAAATCCCACTTACTCTGCAACTAAGACCCAATGCAGTCAAATAAAATAAATATTAAAAAAGAAAATAAAAAGCATTCTATGTATGCTGTCTGCAAACAGGGAGGTGGAGAGCAGAAGAAGGAGGAATTGTATTTGTTGCATTTGAGGAATGAGAACTGGGAGGGAGGCAGAGGGAGTAGGACAGCTGTTTTCTATCACACACCTTGTGTCCACGTCCGGCTTTCCTAATCTATGGAGAAATGCCACTTTGATTAAAAATAAAACTACATTTTAAAGGACCCCGGGTCACATGGAAGATGAGTCTGTTTTGCTTCTATTGCTAAGAAAAGGCATGAACAGCAACAAAAAATGTTGCCTTGAGTCTCCTCAATTCTGCGAAGCAGAGACGTGGCAGCGGGTATGTGAGCAGAGAGGCCCCGGTGGGCATCCTGGGAGTGAGGCAGCGGCGTTGGCGGGTCTGAAAGGCAATCCTGCTGTGGCACTCACTGGGTTCAACATATTGTGGGGCTTCCCATCGCCTCCTTGAGAAAACCCCGATTCTGGTCCAGACCTTGCCTTCTCCTGAGGCCTTTACTGACCCTTCCTTTGGTGGGCTCCCAGTACAGCCTGTGTCCATGTCTCTCATTAACTAGAACCCCCTCCTCCCCCTCTTCATGGGCCCCTCTGTGCAGGAGCTGTGCCCTATAAAAGTTGCACAAAAGAATTCGACCCCTCTGGGAGCCCTCTGAAGGCTGAGCACAAATCCTCCAGCGTCTTCCTTTCCCTCCCTCTGTCCAGTTCCTTTCAACATCTGTCCAGTGTCCTCACCAGGAGCTCACTCACCCCCTGCCCTGCCCTCCCCTGCAGGAAAGAGGGAAACCCAAGGACTGATGGAGAGTCAGAGGCATCTCAAAGAGGATGGAGGGAAAGTTGAAATTGGGTTTGGTCACGAGTTTTGAGCCCAGACACCAGCCTAGAGCGGACTCTGAAGGCCTGGCTGTGCATCCGCTGCTCAGGAGTCTCTCATGTTGCAGGCTCTTGTGGTCCCCGAGCCCTTCCAGGAAGTCGCAAGCCTTACATCTCACGCATCAGCATCCCCATCCAAGGGACAAGCCAGAGATGAATTCTGTCCCCCACCCCCAGCCTTGCTTGCAGCACTTGGGGTCTTTCCCTTTCCCTGGCCTAGAGGGCCCATGCATGGGGTGGGGTCCCCCTCTCCTCACAGTGGGAACACCCACCCTGACCCTATCTCTCAGTTTTCTGATGGGGACCAAGCCTTCGGAAGGGCAGTCTCCTCAAGATGGGGGAAATCATTAGCAGAAAGGAGCCTAGAGGCTGTATGACCACTGGAATAAATATAATGATGGCAAATGATTTCTGAACCCCAACTTTGTGCCAGTCAAACGCCTTCCACACATCATCTAATTATCCTGTCCACACACTGCGAAATCGAGAACATCATCGCCTGGCACTTAGCAGCCATAGGCCGAGGGTCAGAGAGAACTCACTTGACATGTGAAGAGAGAGGTCACCCCCGGACCATCTGACGTCAAAGATTCCGAACTTTTAACTTGGATGTTGTATTTCCATGGCCCAGGTTAACAAAGGAACAGATACGTAGGGGAGAGAAAAGAGGTGATAGCATGGTTCTGTTTTTTTGTTTGTTTTTGTTCTTTTCTGTTGGTTTTAAGGTTAAGGGAAGCTCAGTACATTTTGAAGAATGAAATTGTAAGGGAAATCTAGCTTTTGATTGGAGTGTCTGCCACCAGCATCCCTACCCCCTCATTCCTCCCAAACCCACAACCAGCAGCCCGATACTCCAGGAGTTCTGGGGTCACTTTTTCTTCTTTGATTGAAAAATGAAATCAACTGTAAATAAGCAAGTGGTTTAAATAATGCTCCCTGAAGTGTGCCCTTAATCTGCATGCCGTCTAGACTTTCTAATGCCCCTGCAGGAGCACGTGGATCTTATCAGTGTCTACATCTTTGACAAGCCAGAAGCCCACACTGATCTGGGGTGATGGCTCCCGGTGCCTTCCACAGCTAGTTAGTAATTTCAGATGTTGTGGGAGGGAGTTCTTGGTGGAAGAATCACACTTTCAATCCAAAATTAAAGCTCAATTTGGTCTAATTGTCCTTGATTTTATCAGTTGCATAAAATGGCTGATTCTGTATGCAAAAATAAATAAATAGCCACGCAGCTTCGAAATCCCTTCTTCTCGGGGACAGAGCCCATCAAGTTCATTGCTGTCTCTCCTGCTATTTTCATCCACCAAACAGTCGCTGATCTTTCTCTATCCTTTTCTATTTTCTCTCCCTTCCCTGCTCTCCCCCCAGCCCTTACCAAAAAAAGAAAAGCCTAGTGTCTCTCTGTGTGTGTCTATCTTCCCTGTCTGTGTCTTGTATAATTTTAGAACGGAAGTTCCTTAAGAGCAAGAATAGTTCCTTCATGAGATGATGACAACCAGAAATCTGGCAAAGCCTATTTAAATGGTGAATTTAAATTAAGAAAATAATAAAAGTGGCCATTTATTTCTCTAGCAACAATTTGTTTGCAAAAATCCAGCAATAGAGACCATATTTGGAGCCTTGCAGTAAAGAGGCAGAGAGACTCTGTCCCAGGCCTCTTGGGGGAGAATGCCTTCCAAGAACATCCAGAGATTTACCCTCCAGGCTGTGAGGGCAGTGGAAGGTGTCCAGCCCCAGGGGCCAATAGTCCTGTGTTCTAGCCTGCCTTTGTCTCCAAGGCCCCATGGTAAGTAAAGGGCCATGGCACAGTCTGAGTTGTATTCCAATGGTGGCCTCCGTACTCCAGGGAAGGAGGAAAGAGATTAGCAGTGATTCAGAAGCAGTAACAGGAGGGACAAAGAGGAACTGAGGAATCTGAAAGAAATTCGAGAGGCTGAGTCAACAGGGCCTGGTGCCATGTGGGTGTGAGATGAACAGGGTCTTGACAGATGCTCTCATCTCTACCTTGAGGACCCAGGATAGTGTGAAGGATGTAGATCGAGGTGGCAGTGGGCATTGTCAAGAAACCTAGAATGACAAATGCCTGAGAGGGTGTAGAGAAAAGGGAACCTTCCTACACTGTCAGGGGGAATGAAAATTGGTACAGGTGGAAAACAGTGTGGAGGTTCCTCAGAAAAACTAAAAATAGAGCTACCATATGACCCAGCAATCCTACTCCTGTGCATATATCAGGAGAAAACCATAATCTGAAAAGATACGTGTTCCCCAAAGTTCATTGCAGCACTGTTTACAATAGCCAGGACATGGAAGCAATGATGGAGGAATGGATAAAGAAGATTTAGTACATATACACAATGGAATATTACTCAGCCATAAAAAAGAACGAAATAATGCCATTTGCAGCAACATGAATGGACCTAGAGATTGTCGTACTAAATGAAGTAAGTCAGACAAAGACAAATATCATATTATACCGCTTATATGTGGAATCTAAAAAAGGTACAAATGGACTTATTTACAAAACAGAAGTAGAGTCACAGATATAGAAAACAAACTATGGTTACTGGAGGGGTAAGGAGGAGGGATAAATTGGGAGATTGGGATTGACAATTACACATTACTATATATAAAATAGGTAACTAATAAGAAGCTACTGTATAGCATAGGGAACTCTACTCAGTATTCTGTAATGACCTATATGGGAAAAGAATCTTAAAAAAAAAATGTGTGGATATATGTATATATATAACTGATTCAGTTTGCTGTACACCTAAAACTAACACAATGTTGTAAGTCAACTATACTCCAATAAAAATTAAAACAAAAGATCATAGCAGGAGTAGATGTCAGATTCTGTGTATTGGCCCTGCCAGAGTTACCTTTTGTACAGATTTTAAAACATGCCCAACAATTCTTGAACACTATTCCTGTCTTGAATACGGACTTGCCTGGGTGACTAACTCCTAATGAATACAGTGCAGTAGAGGTCAGTCCAATTCAGCTTCTCGCCTGGCCTCCACACAGGCTGCCTGCCTGCCTCCTAGGACTGTTTGGGAGAAACTTCCTCTGCTGACAAAATGCTTTTCTGCACCATCCCATATAGTAGCCACCAGCCACACATAGCTACTCGGTAGCTGACAAGTGGGTAGCACAACTGAAATATGGAATTAAAAAAAAAGTTTGTTCCAAAATTTTTTTCTGTTGAAGTATTGTTGATTTACAATGTTTCAAGTATATAGCAAAGTGATTCAGCTATATATGTGTGTGTGTGAATATATATATATATATATATGTGTGTATATATATATATATATATATATACTTTTTCAGATTATTTGAAATACAGAATGTTAAGTTTTATGTAAATTTAATTACTTTAAATGAGAATGTCCAGAGCTGGTGGCTGATGGCTCCCATGCGTGGAGCTGGATGGATGGTTCTGTTTCCAGTCTGGGGTCTCCATGGGACCTAGAAGAGGTTAGCAGCACAATCTCTGCTCTGAGGATCTGTGGAAGAACTCACCCTTTAAAAGAACACATTAGGGCTGGGAGGAAGCTCAGACAGCATCTGGCCCAGTCACTTCTTTGCAGAGGAGGAAGCCGGGCCCAGCAATGGGATGCTGGGAGCATGGAAGGGCAGGCAAGGAAGTTTCACAGGGAAGATTGGCCCCATCCCCACCATCCAGCAGATGCTGGAAAGAGGGAAGGAATTAAGACAAGAGTGTAAGATTGGAGAACTAATGGAAAGAGGAGGAAGGAAAAGGAAACGCGTGGGAGCTCCTCCCCAGAAGACCCCACAGGACACAGTGGCCAGCCCCCTGGGAACATGAGCCCACCTCACCTACCAGCTCATAACCTGGAAGAAGACTGGGAGGAGAGTTGACCTGAAGCCTGAAGGGCTCCCTGGTGAACCGGGGTGAGGACAACGGGCCCTGTCCAGAGCTCGTGCCATCCAGCTCTTTCCTGCATGACTCCGATCCCATCAAGGGTCCTGCTGGCTGATGCCTCAGAACCAGTGACCTCGGGTTGGGGGCCTGGAAACAGACCCCAGATCCCAGCCTGGCTCCCGTCCTCTGGGAAGCCCAGCAGGTGCCAGGGTGTGAGAAGAGAGCAAAGATGCTGTCCTGCGATGGGAAGGGGCTCTGCCTGACACGCGGTTCTGTCACCTGAGTTCTGTCCTTGTTGGTGCCTGACATGCGGATCTGTCACTGGAGTTCCGTCCTTGCTGGGAACTGGGAGAGATGCTGCAGGGCCAGGACATAGAATTTCTTTCTATTCTGATGAGTTACTTTTGAAGTAAGAATACGGATAGTTGGTTGATGTTGGCTTTGAAACTGAATAGCTCTGTGTCTTTAATCAGCTGAGGGCCTTTTCCTATCACTATCTTCTTTCCTTGGGAGAGACCATGCCCTTGCTAAGGGAGAGACACAGATGTCAGTGTGGGCAAGGGTGCTCCAAGCCCGGCCAGGGAGGAACCAGATTTTCCTACAGGATACTGGAGACAGAAAAGCTTGTCGGTCTCCCCTAACCCACTCACTGGACAGGGCCATGGAGCTTGCTGTGGCTCTCTTTTTACTTCATCCACCCATCCATCCACCTACCCACCCATCCATTCACTCATTGATCCATTCATCCACCCACCTACCCATCCATCCATCTACTCACCTACCCAACTACCCATCCATTCACTCATCTATCTATCCATCTACCACCCACCCAGTTATCAAATCTGTCCACTCATCCATCCACCCATCCATTCATTCATGCTTGCATTCATCCATCCACCCACCCAGCTATCCATCCACCCAGTCATTCATCTACCCATATACTCACCCAGATGGGTAGGTGCCATCTATCTACCCCTTTTGTGTAAAAATCCCCCAGTACCCTGAGTCCAAGCCTTTACCCATGGGGTCGTAATCACCAAATATCACACAAAAGTTCACTTTGCAGCTTATGCACGCCAATTATGTTTCTTTCACTACTGTGTGTGTGTGTCCTTTTAAGCTTACTGCCTAACCCTCAGGAAAACATTCTAAGACCAGGAAGATGGAAGAAGGGAAGGGGAGAGGCACCAGGAATGTGTGGGAGGAGCTGAACCCCTCCTAGGGTAACTAAAACAGGATACGCCCACATATTTTGCACAGTTTAGACTCCTTTGGGATCTGCTTCAGAAAAAGGCCATTTTCTGCCCTTCCACTCTGAGCTGGAGTAGGAGCAGAAAGGCCTTTTGGGGAGCAGACAGAGGGTGAAGGGGCACGTGTGTGAGTGGCAGTCACCCTAAGCCTCACCCCTGCCGGGGCGCAGACGTGGGTGGAGCCTGGGGAACAGGGAAGCAGGTGGGTGTTCTCTGCCAGCTTTCCTTCTCACCAGGCACTGAGACTGGTTCTCACGTCCCTGAGAAAGTTCATCAGTTTACTTCTGTTCTGTTCCCCAGCAGCCAAGTAACGTGTGGTCTTCGGTAACAAAACTGTACAAACGGCAGCTCAGTCTTGGAGGAAATGCTTCGCTGAGAAATAATCTCACCGTGCCAATTGTGGGCTGATCATTTTCCACACTCAAAACACACTGAACATGTTGGCTTTCAAGACACATAAACAGTGGAAATGCGAATCCACTTGCTAATGCAGAAGGAGAGGAGAGAAACCACCTCTCCTTCGAGCAGCAAGTCAGGCCACTCGGCTGCCACCATGTGTTTACTCTGTAGGGTGTGCCTGGCTGTTCAGGAAGGTGGCTGTGCTTTGGCAGAAGGTTTGGTCTCCTGAAGGCTGGGTGTCTTTACCCAGACGGCCTCATGAAGAGCTGGCTTTGTGGCGATGGTCAGTCCTGGGCCGAGCTGTTCAAACCACTCTCCTTCCCCACAAATCTGCAGGGATGAAGGGACTCACTTCCTCCTCTTTCTGCTCTTGCTGATTTAGTTTTGCTCACCATTGCCTTTTCAGCTTGTTCCTTGTTTGCATATACAAATGCAACTGATTTTTGCATGCTGCCTTTGCATCCTGCTGCTTTGATGAATTCATTTATTAGTTCTAACAGTGAGTGTGTGTGTATGTGGAATCTTTACAGGGTTTTCTACATAAAAATCATATTATCTGCAAACAGAGATAATTTTACTTTCTACTTTCTAATTTGAATGCCTTTTTTTCCTTTTTATTGCCTAATTGGTCTGACTAGCACTACTAGTACTATGTTGGATAAAAGTGGTGAAAGTGGGCATATGTTTGCAAATTCTATATCTGACAGAGAACTTACAATTTAGAATATATCAAGAACTCATTTACCTTGACAGTAAAACAATGTAGAGATCTTCCTCAACTTATGACTGGGCTACATCCAGATTAAACCCATCAAAGTCGAAAATCTTCTAAGTAAAAAAAAATGTGTTTAATGCACCTAATTTACTGATCATCATGGCTTAGCCTTGCTTCCCTTAAATGTGCTCAGAACGCTCACATTAGGCTCCAGTTGGAGAAAACTATCTAATGCAAAGCCTATTTTACAATAAAAGTGTTGACTATCTCATGTATTAATGACATTGAACACTGTATTGAAAGTGAAAAAGCAGAATTGTCTGGGTACAGGATGGTTGTAAGTGTATCAAGTGTTGATCCTCATGTGGTATGGCTGACTGGGAGGGCAGCTCACTGCCCCGTCCAGTATCACGAGAAAGTATATGTTATGAGGTGATTTCTCTTGTGTTATCATTCCTCTTCACCTTGTGTGAAACTTTTAGGATTTAAGCTATTTTGAATTGTGTTAAGTAGCTCAAAGTGGAGTCAAAGTGGCCAATGTAAATTTCCATATCAGTTGTTCTGAAATGTCTGACGTAGGACTGTGAGACCCTTAGAGGGATAAATGAAGAGTGTTACTTTAGATATTTGTTTGCCAACATGAATCACAGGAACGGAAGGAGTAACTTACAGAGACATGACTTCAGGGGTATAACACCATACCGACAGACTCCTTAAAAAGAGACCACCAAGTTGAGCAACTTGAAGGCTGGACTCCAAGCTGCTGAGAGATGTTCCAGGTGGACTTGCCCAAGAGGCAAAGATCCTGTCTTCTGGAGAACTGCAGCCAAACCATTGTTAACATCTGCAATCAGGCTGGGTCTTGTGATGGTGTCTAGACTTCCATCCCAGCTGGCATAGTCACAACATACTTTGAGAGGCTGCTTAGACAGAATCCACCCAGACTGTCTGGTCACCAAATCCCAGTGTTACCACTTCAACCGTAGAACCTCATAGGAAGACTTGTCAGCTGGTAAGGTGAAATCCAGGTGCTGTCCATGGTGGCAGAGGCTACTAATGCCAGCCCAAATCCTTTTACATTTCTTTGTAAAAGCAACCCTGTTGATGTAGGAGGTGGCAATGTGCTTGACTAACAGACCACATGTCCCAGCTTCCTATGTATCTAGGTGGAGTGATGTGACTAAGTTTTAGCCAATGAGATACACAGAAGGGTTATTGAATGAGACTTCTGGGAAAACTTATAAAACAGGCAATTGTGAAATGCCTTTTGAAAAAAAGACAATAGTCTTTTCCTCTTTCTTCAGCCCCTAGGCTGGGGGCAGAATTCAAATGTGATCATTGGTGTTCCAGTATCAATGTTTGCTCATGAGAGGACCTTCAGGAAGGAAGGCCAGAGGTTAAAGATACAGAACCAGGCATTTGCAGCAACATGGATGGACCTAGAGATCATGTTGCTGTTGTTGTTTAGTCGCTCAGTCATGTCTGACTCTTTTGCAACCTTATGGACTGAAGCCTGCCAGGCTCTTCTCTCCATGGGATTTCCCAGGCAAGAATCCTGGAGTGGGTTGCCATTTCCTTCTCCAGGGGATCTTCCTGACCCAGGGATTGAACCCTCACCTCCTGCATTGCAGGCAGGTTCTTAACTGCTGAGCTACCAGGGAAGCCATAGATGATCATACTAAGTGAAATAAATTAGGCAGAGAAAGACAAATATTATATGATATTGCTTATATATGGAATCTAAAAATATAATACAAATCAATTTATTTGCAAACGGAAACAGATTCACTGACACAGAAAACAAATTTATGGTTACCAATGGGGAAAGGGGAGGGGGAAGAATAAATTAGGAGTATGGGATTAACAGATACACACCACTGTCTATAGAATAGATAAACGCTAAGGATTTACTTATAGCACTGGGAACTATATTCAATATTTTGTGATATCCTATAATAGAAAAGAACCTGAAGTTGAACACTTGAAACTAACAACAATATTGTAAAAATCAACTATAGTTTAATAAAAAAAAAAAAAAGATACAGAACCAAGAAATTGAAGGAGTCTTCATTCCTGATGTGCATGGCCATGCCAGCCCAGGACTGCCATCTGTGAACTTTAATGTGAGAGAAAAAATACATTACTACTTGCCAAACACAATTTCTAAATGATGCCCTTTTGTGTGAAGCACTGCCCTGGCCTGTCAGTCTTGGGACCTATTACAAAAGGGAACGAGATTGCTATGGCAGGTGCCCTGTCCCCACTGAACATGTGTTGATTTCAAGAGAACAGGGGCTGATGTGTTTGAAGAGCAAAATAAGGAAGTATAACTGAGAGGAGCAAGGAGCAGAGGAAGAGGATAGATTTTGCCTTGGGAAACATGAAGGCATGAGGATTGAATGGAGAACTTGAAGCTGTACTATTAGCATCAGCGAGCAGGGGGCCACGTGCTCCTTCATCCCAGTCCTTTCTTCCTGTCTAATAGGTCCTGGGGACAGAGCTCGTAGCACACCCACGGACCCCGTCCATGGGGAGGGCTTCTCTGGCCCCCATGAAATGAAACGTGGGAGCAGGGTGGCCAGGATAAGACTCCTCGAAGGACAAATCTTCAGAGACCCATGGTTTGACTTCCTGAGGCTATGGCAGAGAGTTAGGCAGCAGCCAGCTTTTTGCCTAATGTGAAGTCGAGGTTCTAATTTTAAAGGGAAATGGGATGTGTAGGGAGGGGAGAGTGAAGTCTGTTGGGAGCTGGGGGTTCACAGGTGGACGTGCAAGGCTGAGCACAGCTCAAGGTGGAGGAGGACGTGTGTGTAGGTTACAGAGTCGATGTGCCAGGAAACAATGAGAAGGAAGAGACTGAGTGTCACCACAGCCCTAACTGGTGACATTTCCCTGGAATGAGCCCCCTTCCCTGCCAGGCTCATTTGCCCCCTTGCTCTGGGGCCCCTGCCCTCTGCTTTGATGGGGCGACCACAGTGTACGTGCTTCTGGCCATGATGAGTTTTATGGCTTCTGAATGCAGCGAAGCTTGTTCTGTTTCTGTGAGAGAAGAAATGACACCTCATCTCCTTCCTCTCGCCCTCCCTCTCCCCCTCGACAGTTGGCTTGGGTTTACAACTTAGTCTCGTTGGGGCCATCACACCCCAAGGAGGCCCGGGGCGAGCTCCCGTTGATGCGGATCTGGCCCGGGCCTTGTTGCTACTAATACAACTGGAAGACACAATCACGCTCCTCTCTCGGCTCGAGATAGGAATTTAAATTAAACCTCATTTAGCCGGGCGCTCCCTTTTGATTTATCGGCAGATGCCTCTTGCTGTTTGAGCCTTGTTAAATTGCTAGCAAACACTTCACTGACCAGCTGTTCCTATTAAGCAGAAAGCACACTGCAGAGTGGGGTCAATCCCCTTGCACTTTGGATGGTTCTTAGATGTCATCCCTGCGGAGCGGCCACAGGGAGGGGATTACCCCCTGTCCCCTGGGAGCCTGCTGCTTAATGGCAGGGGGAGATTCTTATGCCTATGGGTGGGGAGAGAAGGGGGCGGGCTGCCCTGGTCAGGCAAATGATGCTCTCTTCTGCAGGCACTGGTCCTGTTCAGTGAGACTGGGAGGAAGGCAAGGGTCTGATGCCCAGCCCCATCAGGTGGGTCCCTGCCCTGTGGATAAGAAGCCCAGCACATGGAAGGTGCTCTCCCCCATGGCCAGCCAAGGATGTGGCTTTGCGGAGCCAGTGCTGGGCCAGTGAAACCCAGGCAGAGGTGCAGCTTATTGTGTGCTACCCCGTGTTCCCCAGAGGAAGGAGATGGCGTGTGCTTTCATCAGCTGTTTCACAGTCACTCCTGTGACATGTCCTGAGTGTCCTTTTTTGAGAAGCCCAGGGCTGTCCATCTGTGTTTGCTGCATCTTTGTGTGAATACGAATGGGTCCCTATCTTCCTGGTGGACACAGTCCTGGGCAGGGTGGAGGACAGAGGCCCAGGCAAGCAGCCTCTGCAGCTCCACCTCCACCCCAGCCTCTGGGGGCTGGGGGGGTGGTGCCATTGTGCACTGCGGGAGCCGCACGACTGTGCTGGGCCCCCCATCAGTCACTACAATCACTAAGGGAGCTTGACTGGCTGCCTAGTGCTTTTTCCTCCACAATATGCATTCCTCACTCCCTAGTAGTCCCTCATGTTCTCCTACCTCCTCACTCCCCTCTTTCCCCAAAATGGAGTCCCCTTCCCCTCAACACGCATTCTGCCCAGGTCAAGAGTAGCCCCTTACCTGGGAGCTGAGTACAGGTCAGAGTGGTCCTTGGGTGCCTGGAGTGAGGCCACCCAACACCGAGCTTGGGGCCTGGGCCTGGATCAGGGCTATGCGGGGCTCCTGTGCCAGATCTGGGGGCCAGGGAAGCCCTGCTTCTGAGCACTTGGTTGTGATCCTGACACATGGACCCAGTGACACCCAGATCACAGGTTCCATCACTTTCCTTACCTGATATTCTTGTTTCAGGAGGCAGAGGCATCACTTTGATTTTAGAAATTCCAGTAAAAATATCTCAAATGCCAGATCCTGAGAATGACCCCCTTCCACATCGCCCCGAGCTCAGTCTAGGACCCCTCACCCAGCAGCTGTGGACCCACGAGCTAGGGCCAGGTTTGGTTAGAACGGCTTGTGGGGTTTAATATATCTTGGGAGTCCAGCCACATCCTGACCCAGGTGTCACAGAGAAACGCCACAAAGACTCTTTAAGACCCAAGAGCAGAGCTCCAAGTGTCCACCCCCATCCCCTCCCTTTTCTGTGCCCTTATGACCCAAAGACAAACAAGAATAAGCAAACCTAGGGCCAGGGGCCTCCTGGATGTAACCTATCCAGGGCCAGCGGCGTCTTCCCTCATCTCACGGTCAGAGCTTCCAGGAGGGAGTTGGGCTGAGAAAAACTCAAGCTTCTGAATTCATTCCCTGTTTGTCAACAGAGATCCTGGCCTTCTAGACATTCTGTCAGCTGGTCCTATCAAGAGAGAACCTGGCCTTCTCGCTGCCGCCCACCCCCCCTTTTTTTTGTTTGCGTTTTCTCCTTGGCCTCTATGGCCAAACCTCCTTTCCTGCATCCCTGTCACATCCACGCTTCTTGGCTACGATGCTTCTCGGAGCACACGTCACAGCCAAGGGGTGAGCCAGGGGGTCGCTCTGATGATACTCAGGATTTTACTGATTATTTTGGTGCCTGCACAGGCAGCCCTGATAGTTTCCAAGAAAAACTAGCCTTTCCCCTCTATACCCCACAACGAATGGGATGTATTCATTCACCTAATGCAAGCCTTATTTTCTACCTGGGTAAGGGTTGTTATGGATATCTTTTTCAAAGATGTTGGTAGTTTTTGCTCCCTTCCCCTGCCAAGGAGTTGGGTAGCTCGGCCTGCTTGCACCCGGACCTGGGATGGAGTTACACTCCTCACTCAGAGTAATCCTCTAGTAGTCTGCTCTGCCTAAGCTAAAAGAAACAGGAAGAGCAGAGGTGTGCTGCGAGGAGAAAATGCAAAAAACAACAAAAAAACAAAAAGGGCAAGTAGTCCAGGCTCTCTGCTGATGGGACCAGCTGAAAGAATGTCTAGAGGGCCAGGATCTCTGCTGACAAGCCAGGACGTGGTCCTGTCCAAGCCTTAGACCAGGGAAAACAGACTCTTCCAGCAACTTCCAGCCAGTACAGACACCCTACAGCTCTGTTTATTTCCTTTGTTAGAATATTTCCCTACGTTGATGTTGCTGATGGCGTGGAATGCTTTTCTGGAGTCATGCTGGGGCTTCCCTCTGTCCTCCTCAGGCCTCCCCTTTATTTCTGTGGACAAACCACCACAGTGAACATTACTCCTGTCAAGGCTCTGTCACAGAAATCTCTGTAAAAACAGATAGGGCCAGAGAGAGATGAATAATTTATTCCTCGGAGTCAGCAGATTTGAGGGCAGGATGTGAAGGCCCGATCTGGAGAGGCAGGCCTTGCTCCCAGGGCAGGATGATGCCCCGGGGTTTAAGAGGACAGCCAACCAGCACTTCGTGCAGCCCCGTTTCTTGCCTGCAATGAGGCAGAGGGAGACAGGTTGCGGGAGGCACAGGCCTGAAAACAAATGTCCACGCCAGACTGTCACACTCTGTCAGAATGGGGGAGGTGGTCTTGAATGCTGTTCTTGACATCGTGGAAAGTTTCACATTTATATATTCTCTAAAAGACAATTTTATACTGAGAGATGATTATCAGCTTTGTCCCCATGGAAGTTATCGATGCCCTGACTTCAGAGCTGACAAAATCATGTGCAGTTTATGGCATCTGTCAGTCGGATGGAAGGGAAAGCCATTTCTTACTAGTCAGCAGACTGGGAGGAATTTGGAAGATTAGAACCAGCAATCGCATCACTCTAAGGTGAACGGTGTCAGCTTGTTAAGAAAGAGAAAAGGGCATTATAAATCTTGACTCTAAAATGGACTGAGTCTGACTTGTAAACATGTCTGGTATTATTAAGATTTCACCAAGCATCTGGGAAGCCCAGGAGAACAGAAAGAAAACAGATCTTTAGGCTAGAAGTCTGCTTCAATTCTGGTCAAAATCTGTCACCTTTCTGGAAATTCTCCCCAAGGACCCTAGTGTAGAGCTCTCACCATTCTTTTTGATGGCGCCCACAGATCAAGGTTTTGAACTTTTAACTGACATCTGAAATAGACACACTTATTATTGGCAACATTACATAAGTTCAGTGTAGGTCTCAGATGTCGTCGGTTGACGTTTATGTGCCAATGCGATTTATAATTCTTCACAGAAAGGTTAACATTTAATTAAAGTACTGCTGGAAATTGCCTTTTTGATAAACCTGAGGTGGAGCTTCTTTTTTTTTTTTGGCCTGGAGTGTAGGAAAAAAACCATCTACTCTGATATGTAAGTCTCTGGTTAAACAGTCATTTCAGGACCCAGAGGGGAGCCCAAGGCAGGAGGAAAACCGTTTTGTTGCTTGAAATTTACATCTCTTGGCCTTCAGAGAGTGGCCATACCTGTTGAAAACTCTCCTGGCAAGGGACATTGGCCAAACATTGGATTCTTCTCCTTTTGTTTTCAGTTGGAAACCAGCAAGGTTAAACTAAAGGCAGATTGCTGGTTTCTCCTTGAATTAATGACTCTGAGGAGAAACAGTACCAGTTATGAGAAGAAAACTTGGAAGGCTATAGGCTAAGGACCCAGAAAGATGTTTTACATATTGCTTAAAAGTTTCTAAGGTGGAAAACATTCTGTGACCTAAAAAATACAGTGAACTAGCTCACTATTAAAAGGAAGGGGATATATGTAACTTATGGCTGATTCATGTTGAGATTCGACAGAAAACAACAAAATTCTGTAAAACAATTATCCTTCAATAAAAAAATGAATTAAAAAAAAAACTACTATGAATTCTGGGTTTGATCCCTGGGTTGGGGAATGGCTACACACTCCATTATTCTGAGAATTCCACGGGCTGTGTAGTTCATGGGGTTGCAAAGAGTAGGACACGACTGAGTGACTTTCTCTTCACTATGAATTCAACCCAGAGTGATGCTGGGTTTTTTTTGTTTTTTTAAAATTATTTATTTATTTTTGGTTGTCGGGTCTTCGTTGCTGCCTGTGGGCTTTCTCTAGTTGCAGTGCATGAGCTTCTCATTGCAGTGGTTTCTCCCGTTGCAGAGCACAGCTCCAGAGCATTCAGCCTTCAGTAGCTGCAGCACACAGGCTCAGTAGTTGTGGCACACGGGCCTAGCTGCTCTGAGGCACGTGGGATCTCCTCGGACTAGGAATCAAACCCGTGTCCCCCACCCTGGAAGTGCGGGGTCTTCACCACTGGACCACTAGGGAAGTCCCCGGAGTGATGCTGTTCTTCACTCCGAGTGTAGGTCTTCCTGAGCCCACCCCTCCTTTGGATCAGATTTTGAGCTGGGAGGTGAGTGGGTGGGTGGGCATCAGCCAGGCTAGGGCTTTACTGACAGCAGGAAGACAGGGACTGTGATGGGGACACGCATCCAGGAAAACACGAGGAACAGAAATCTGCATCCCTTTTTGTATTTTCTTGGGCTTTAGTTATCAAACTGAATGTAGAGAAAGTTGCCTGTGACAATTTTTTTTTTTTTACACAAGGGAAGCATTTTCATGTTATAGAATGTTGTTCGGTGCCAAACTCTATTTTCAGCTCCTTGTCATCTACAGAGCTTACTGAAGGCATTAAAAATGAGGGCATAAGTTTTTTATCAGGATAGAACTCATGGTTACTGAGAGGGGAAGGGTGTGGGGGGAAGGGACAGTTAGGGAGTTTGGGATTGACATGTACACACTGCTATGTTTAAAATGGATAACCAACAAGGACCTACTATATAGCACAGGGAACTCTGCTCAATGTCATGTGGCAGCCTGGATAGGAGGGGAATTTGGGGGAGAATGGATACAAGTATATATATAAAACTGAGTCCCTTTGTTGTCTACCTGAAACTGTCACAACATTGTTAGTCAGCTACTCTCCAATATAAAATAAAAAGTAAAAAGGAGTAAAACAATTTTTAAAATGTAGCTTTTGTTTGAAAAACAAACAAAACTGTAACAAATGAGTGTTCATTAGATTATTACAAGGGCTAAGAGTTTTTGAAAACTAATTTTAAATGATAGATTAATGAAAAAAGTCAGTAATATATGGTATATGGAGATGGGTCAAGTCACAAGAGATTGAAGTACATGGCAGCAAGGCTTATCTAGCTGCCTTCCTGCTTGCTACATTGCATGGTTCATGGAAGATTACCAGTGACTTGGTGACTACGGTTGACAAATGCCTGATGGTGATAAATATAATGTGATGGGCTCTTGTGTGCTACTTGTTATTTCTTTAGACATGCAATCTGATAATGAGCTTGTCTGTCTAATACATGTGCTCTATTGTAAACTGACTCAGAGACTTCTAAGTGAATCTGGAAGAATCTATATTGGACCAGAGCCCAAGAGTTTTTTTTTTTTAGCACTTCTGATTTAGAAGTCAGAATTCAGCCAAACCATAAATGAGCTAAATTATAGAGGAGGCAGAAGGGGATCATGGGTCTTAAGGAATAAGGGGAAGCCAGGATGGCCCTGTCTTAGCCTTGTGGTCCTTGATACCAACTGGAGGACAATGGATCAGCTTGTGCTGTGCTGTGCTTGTCTGGCTCTTTGCAACCCCACGGACTGTAGCCCACCAGGCTCCTCTGTTCATGAGGTTTCTCCAGGAAAGAATACTGAGGTGGGGTGCCATCCTGTTTTCCAGGGGATCTTCCCAATCCAGGAATTGAACTTGGGTCTCCTGCATTTCAGGCAGATTCTTTACCAGCTGAGCTACCTGGGAAGCCCATGGGTCAGTCTACATCACCTTAAAACATAAAACAGCATCCACCCGGAGGTGCAGTTGGACCGTAAAGAACACTGAATGCTGAAGAATTGATGCTTTCAAACCGTGGTGCTGGAGAAGAGTCTTGAGAGTCCCTCAGATAGCAAGGAGATCAAACCAGTCAATCCTAAAGGATATCAACCCTGAATATTCATTGGAAGGACTGATGCTGAAGCTGAAGCCCCAATACTTTGACTATCTGATGCAAAGAGCCAACTCATTGTAAAAGACCCTGTTGCAGGGAAAGATTGAAGGCAGGAGGAGAAGGTGGGACAGAGGATGAGATGGTTGGATGTTATCATCGACACAATAGACATGGGTTTGAGCAAACTCCAGGAGAAAGTGAAGGACAGGGAAGCCTGGCATGCTACAGTCCATGGAGTCACAAAGAGTTGGACTTGACTTAGTGATGGAGCAACAACAACAGGAAGAGCAGTGACTCTAGAGCTGCGTCCTGACCAGCTATGTGACCTCGGGTGAGTTATTTAGCTCTTCTGTATCTCAGTGTCCACCCTGTAGAAGGAAATGGCAACCCCTTCCAGCATTCTTGCTTGGGAAATCTCATGGACAGAGGAGCCTGGGGGGCTACAGTCCGTGGGATCACAAAAGAGTTGGACACGACTGACCGACTGAAATGATAAAAATCTCAGTGTCCACAAGGATGAGTGGGGATTGGAATGGGATCTACCTCACAGGGTCATTGTGAATATTAAATGAGTTAACAGGTGTAAAGGACTGAACAGTGCCTGGCACCCGGCTCAGTAAATGTTAGCGTTCATCATCATTATGTGTTAATTTGGTTTGTGTATTGGGGGAGGAGGGTCTGGTCTTTGGTTTAATCTCCTGAACAAAAATTGCCAGACCTTGACATTCATCAGGGCAAGTGAGAAAGAGGTTAATGGTTTGAGCCTTTCTAAAAGAGCTCTGACGGGAAACATCAACCTTGGCAAATGAACTAGGAACAGATAAATATCCTGAATGCTCTGGTCACGTCCTGTATTATTAGTAAGAAGCACATTTCCTTTTGGGGTGAACAGTAGGGACAAAAATAAGGCTCTTGAGATTACCACCCCTTTATTAATGCTGTTGAAGCACTTGGGCTTGCATTGAAGCTGACTGGCAAATGTAGCCTCATAAAAAAACCAAATGTGATGCATTTGGGATCCCCTTTGAGGAGGAGACAAGGGGGATTTGGGTGCTGGAAATGCAGTGCATGATCTTGGCAGTGGTTATCAACATTCTTAGATGGTTGTGGGGGGTGATTCAGGTCACGGCTTTTAGGGGTCTTGAGGTAGGGAGCAGTTGAATGTTATTTTGAGACTTCCAGAAGATTCTGCAGGCAGATAGGTGCACATCTGCTGTCTAGGTACAGGCAGGTTTACCTTAATAGCAAATGATTTCACCGGAGCCTATTTCTCAACTTCAGCAGGTGGATATTATATCTTTCAGAGAGTTTCATTTTCATTTGGAACCAGTGAAAGAATAGGAAAAAGAAAAATCAAAAGCATTGCCTAATGGCATGATTCTCCCCAAATCCTTTAAATCAATCTTGCCTTTCCCAGAATTACCATGCTTTGTGACTTCTTGCATTAGGAGAGTTCACAGAGCTAAAAAGAATTTTCCTGAGTATTCAGAGCTTTCATCTGAAGAGAAGCCTGCCACACTGTGGGTGCTGGGGAAACGTGTTTGTCTCAGACCTCCAGCCATGCTCCAGGAACAGGGGACAGTGGGATGCCCTTCGGTACAAGGAGTTCTCAAACAACTTTGCAAATTGGAAGGAGGTAAGTCTTATCCACAACTTCCTCTATCACCTGGATACATTTCTGCCATGGGCAGAGGGTTAGTGGATGCAGTGAAATGAAGCTAGGTGGATGTTGGCCAAGTGCCTCAGGAGAAAGATCAGCTACTTTCAAAAGCGTTTTCTTTAAAACTTCACATGGAAAACCTAATATAGATGGTTTCTGGCTAAAAACGTAGGTATAACAAATTTGGTCCATTATGCTCCAAAAAACTAACAGTGAACTTACCACTGCCATGATGATCTTAGAACTCCTGAGTTCAGTTTGGGAACACACAAGACTTGGATATTTTAGAGTGTTGTACACTGAATTGAAGATCCAAAGACAGACTGTGACTTTCCTTTTCTTGAAGACTTTGAGAAGGCCTGAGACTGCATGGGGGAGCAGATACTGGGAGCTGGGGGGAATCATTTTTTTCTGTGATTCCATAAACTTCAGCCAGAAACTTGCTTTTGTAAATACTTGTTACATTTAACAGAAACCCAGTGACTAGAGGGCTGATTCAGTATTTAAATTGTTCTGGAAAAACTTTTTAAAAACTGCTTTTGCATTGATATTTTACCGAGTAAGAAAAGACAATCACGGAGAAGCACAACCAACTGTGACCGATACAAGTGGAAAAAAACCCGGAGCATAACAATGAGCGGCCTCATGGGTGGAATTGCAAGAAGACGGCCCAGGCGCTCCTCATCTGCATGTGCAATTATGTATGGATGAAAAATTACAGGGGCTAATAATTACAGCAGCAATTGTCCACTTGCAGAACAATTAGCCCTTTGCTCCTCATTCCGAGAAAGTGACTAATTGTACCCACAGCAAGCCAACTATTGGTACATTTGTTTTGGAACGGAACTTGATGCTTGTCAGAAAGTTCCACTGAGAGGAGCTTGGGATCTAGGGCTGCTGTGAGCCCCAGTGCCCAGAGACCCAAGGCTTTGAAATATCCACCGTCTAGCCCAGGACAGGCCCAGGTATGCAGGCAAGTAAGTAAGGATGCTAACCCTGGTGTGCTTGTGGACCATGTCATGCCATCTCTAAATATAAAAAATGAGGAAAGTAGAAATAGACTCAGGTAATGATAACAATTATACTTAATGAGTACCTTTAATCAGAGATCATAAATTTCTTCTAGTTAAATTTCACAGCCTCCTTTGAGATGGAAGGGAAAAATATTTGTAAGCTCTGCTTTACTTTTTAGTCAGAGAAACAGAAGCACTTTAGGTAGTGGTGAATAGCATTATGTTTGAAACAACTAGAGGGTGAATCAGAGAGATTTCTAACTTCTTGCTCCAGAAATTACAGTCATTTTGCTCAGGTAACATTGTTTAAGGGAACATATATAATGTTTCAAGAGAACTAGAGATGGGCTAAAGAGATCCCTCACCCCCAACACACTCACATTCACAGTGAGGTTCTAGTAGCTTCCTGGTTTGATCAGCCAAGAATACAAAGTCTTAAGTGATGGGAGGGGACACAGGGCAGAAGAAATGGTCCATCTCTGGGTGGCTTTCTGTGGCCCCAGGTTCCTTGTGGGACACACAGCTGCTGGTGACACCATCCACACACCCATCAATTCTTACTGCTGCATAAACCTCAGACCTGAGCTCACATCACCGTTCCAGAAGGTGTCACTCAAGCAGCCATGCATTTCCACTTGAAGAATAGTCGCATTTACTCTGGAAGACCACTGTCTTCTAGAACAGAGTCAAGGCCTTGGGGCCCCTGAATGTTCTTGCCTCCAGTCTTTCAGGGTCATGGGGCGGGCCACCCTCTGACTATGAGTGTATTCCTGTTTTCTTTGAGGTGTTTTAATACTTTGATCTGAAGACTTGATTACAAATCTATTTGACTGAAGTGCACCTCTTGATCCTAGGTAGCTAACCAGTTATTTGTTTTTGCCTTTGTTGTTATCAGACAATGTGTACCAGAAAATGCATCAGTGAACCAGCATATGGAGCCCTCTAAAGTGTGGGCCCCTATGGGCTCGTTTCACCCAGGTTTGAGAACAGTACAGTGGAAGCATGCAGTTTTGTCTCCTATCCTCTCTGTTCAAAAACTGAGGAGTTCTTCATCTTCTTCTAGTCAAGTCTCAGTGGACTTCATTTCATCTCCCTGCTTGGCTCCTCCAGTTTGTTTAGGTCAGGGCTGGGTGTGAGCTGCCATCTTGATTTCTCTGGGATGGGGAGATGGGTGGATAGGGGTTCTCCTGGAGCAACTGGCCAGGGCCTCTCCCCACCCACAACCCCCTGTTGCCCTATCTATCTGGCTCTGTCCCTCCTGCTAGTGTTGCAAGTAACCGCACACAATCTTTCCAGTGGGTCTCTATGCCCCAACTCCCTTTGGTTTTTCTCTCCCAAAAGACTTATTTTCTAATAAAGACACTGGTGTTTTCCTCTCCCAGTGCTCAGTTGTATCCATGTCTCACCTCCCACCTCAGCAACTTCCACACTATTCAGTTCCCACTGCATTTCCCTACATTTTCCTGAAGGAAGAAGAGAGAAGCTCTTGTACATCACCCCTTTACCTTCCAAAGAGACTGTTGCCTCAAGCCAAGATTCTAAGGTGACCCCAAAGGAAGGAAAAGCTCTTCTAAGATTTCCTTCTTTGGAGATTCTAGGCACAGTGCCAGATTCTCCTTTTATCACCTTTGACTTTAGTCCAGCAAATGCTGGACTAAATGAAGGACCTGAGGAATGACCCAAATGCTGTGTCGTGCTTCAGTTCAGTTCAGTTCAGTTCAGTTCAGTTCAGTCGCTCAGTCGTGTCTGACTCTTTGCGACCCTGTGAATCGCAGCACACCAGGCCTCCCTGTCCATCACCAACTCCCGGAGTTTACCCAAACACATGTCCATCAATCAGTGATGCCATCCAACCATCTCATCCTCTGTTGTCCCCTTCTCCTCCTGCCCCCAATCCTTCCCAGCATTAGGGTCTTTTCCAATGAGTCAATTCTTCGCATGAGGTGGCCAAAGTGTCGTGGTTAGTCATGTCCAATTCTTTGCCACCCTATGGACTTCTTCCTCCAGGAGATCTTCCTACTCAAGAGTTGAACCCACATTTCATGAGTCTCCTGCATTACAGGCATATTCTTTACTGCTGAGCCACCAGGGAAGCCCAACCCAAATGGAAACACATTTAAAACATAGAAGTTGTACTTAATGCTTTAGCTGAATTGTCTTGGTGGTGGTAGTGGTTTACTCACCAAGTCGTGTCCAAATCTTGCGGCCCCATGGACTGTAGCCCGCCAGGCTCCTCTATCCAGGGGATTCTCCAGGCCAGAATACTGGAGTGGGTTCTATTTCCTTCTCCAGGGGATCTTACTGACCCAGGAATTGAACCCAGGTCTCCTGCATTGCAGGCAGATTCTTTACCAACTCAGCTACAAGGGAAAGTCTAAAGTGAAAGTCACTCAGTCGTGTCTGACTCTTTGCGACCCCATGGACTATACAGTTCATGGAATTCTCCAGGACAGAATACTGGAGTGGGTAGCCCTTCCAGTCTCCAGGGGATCTTCCCAACCCAGGGATCGAACCCACGTCTCCCACTTTGCAGGTGGATTCTTTACCAGCTGAGCCACAAGGGAAGACCTTGAAACCATGTAAATTTGGTATCACTGGAAACCATGAACATCCTGAAAATGATGCTTTCTGTCCCTTTCTTCTCCTATGTTTCCCCAGACACACAAATATGTCACTGCATCAGGTTACCTGTGCATCCTCGTTTCAGGTACAAATTTCAGAAAGCAGCAGCTCACTTTTTCACTACTAAAAATGCTGTGTCCTTCTTTAAGAAAAATGTGAAACTTCGTAATACAAAATTTAATCCAATCAGTTCCTAGAACATTAGTTCAAATTCGGCCTGAGGTAGATTTGCATGCTGCGGGAGCTATCTGCAAACACTTGAAGAAGCTTACAGTGAAGATTTTAAAATCAGAGACAGTGTTCTCCTTGACCACTTTTTTTTTTTTTTTTTGGTGGGGGAGAAGGTCAGTAAAGATATTTTTTAAAGCATTTTTAAAACAAATTTTATTTATTTATTTTTGTCTGCGCTTCATCTTCATTGCTGCAGGCGGGCTTTCTCTAGTTGCAGGGAGTTGGGGTTTCTCTTTGTTGAGGTACTCAGGCCTCTCAACGTGGAGGCTTCTCCTGTTGTGGAGCACTGGCTTTGTTGCCTCTCGGCATGTGAAATCTTCCAGGACTAGAGATCCAAGCAGTGACCCCTGCATTGGTAGACAGATTCTTAACCACTGGACCACCCAGGGAAGTCTTTTTTGAAATGCTTTGAATCGTCTTAATCTGCCCTAGTTTGGGCACTCCCCCCGCTCCCTGTAGCTTGAAGTGAGCTAAAGTACCTTTCAGTCCCATGTGCTCCCCTTCATACTTCCAAAACCAGTTTCCAACTTCTGCTTAGTGGAAATGAGGATCCTTCAGGCTATGTTCCCAGATGACCGAGTTGAGAAACCCTCCAGGTTCACAGTCTTTCCTTATCCTTGGGGATCTTCACTCCTCCCCAATGCCAGGACTGGCGTATTTAGGAGAAGCCAGAGAATGATGCTCTGGGTTATCTTGCCCTTAGAAATGACTTTTAAAATGATCCACTGGGGCTGTCCTGTTGAATGTAAAGAA
Source organism: Giraffa tippelskirchi (assembly GCF_054371585.1). Classification (NCBI taxonomy): domain Eukaryota; kingdom Metazoa; phylum Chordata; class Mammalia; order Artiodactyla; family Giraffidae; genus Giraffa; species Giraffa tippelskirchi. The sequence goes on from NC_137283.1 coordinate 126,699,652, forward strand.
ATAGATGGATTTAATAATACACCTCTTCTTCAAAATATCCCTCAAAAATTCACAGTCTCTTATTAAGAACTAGGCAGTCTGTATCCAGGTATTTTTGCTCTGATTTCCTTCCTTTAACCTCTCAGCATCCCTTCCAGTGACCAACATGGGAACAGGAGAGTCTCTGTGCTAATCCTACTTTTGACACAAACTGTGATGGCTCTGTGAGGGTGTGGATTGGTGGAGAAAGCCCCTCCTCATATATGCATACATTCCCCTGTCACAGACTTCCCCACACTACCCCCAGGTGTGAAGTTACATTAAGTTCCTCTATTAAATAGATAAACAATTTTATTGCAATCGTTGAGGCCACGCCGGGGAAGAACACGTAAAGCATACATCAGTGCAGCTTCTCTTGGTCCCTGAAATACTTAATGGTGCCCTGAAGTCACCAGCAATATTGTCTAGTTCTTCCTAGATCATGAAAACACAATTGTTGCTAAGACCTTGCTCTTTTCTTAAAATTGAAGTGTAGTTTATTTACAATGTTGTGTTAGTTTCAGGTGTACAGCAAAGTGATTTAGCTATCTATATATATATATTATATGTTCTTTTCCAGATTATTTTCATTATAGGTTATTACAAGATACTGAGTAGAGTTCCCTCTACTATAATACAGTATGTCCTTGTTTTTTTATCTTATATGTAGTAGTATGTATATGTTTTTAATCCCAAACTTCTAATTTATCCATCCCCCTTTTCCTTTTGGTAACCATAGTTTGTTTTCTACTAAGACTTAGCTCTTTTAATCTCAAACATTGTATCAATGGTCAGAAAAATTCACACTAATAGTTTATGTTGTTCAGTTTCAGTCATGTCTGACTCTTTGCAACCCCATGGACTGCAGCACAGCAGGCTTCCCTGTCCTTCACCAACTCCGGGAATTTGCTCACTCATGTTCACTGAGTTGATGATGCCATCCAATCATCTCATCCTCTTTCATCCTCTTCTCCTCCTGCCCTCAATGTTTCACAGTATCAGGGTCTTTTCCAATGAATCAGCTCACTGCATCAGGTGGCCAAAGTATCAGAGAGTTTCCACTTAAGGGAATGTTTATATACATCCTTGATGTTCTTCTTGTCCTTAAGCAAAACTTGGCATCAATAAGGCCAAGACTTCAGAATGGAGCATAAATGAAAGCAGAGTTAATACCTAGGTGTTTCTGAATCACATTTCTGTGTCCAATTTCCTGGTATTCCAGAAAACCCATGTCCTCACAATTACTTTTTATCTTATTTCTCCAAGTCTATACAATGACTCTGTTGCCTATTGAGTCAAACCTAAACATCCATCTAATCCAAGGTCTAATCAAAAGCTTTCCACACTTCAGATGTGTCCTGCTTTTCTGGTGTTTTCTCCACTGCTCAGTTGCTGAATTCTGCTGAGATAATGAACTCTGTCTCCTTAGACACAAACCACATTTATTTCCCTCTACACTTTTGCATCATGCCATGTCTCTCCTCCTAGAATATTTTCAATCTTTCTATCCTATCTTATAAATTCTATATACACCAGGTATTTTTCCAGTCTGCGTTTACTCCTTCTTCTGGAATTTTCCTCAAGGAACTACTCCTTCTCCTGCTCTCAGCCTAGGGGCTCTGGGTGGGATTTCTCTTTACTACTCAGAGATGCATCATGATACTGGGCCTAAAAGAATAGTGTCTGCTTTCCCTGGCCTCAGCAACTGATGCAGGGATCAGCAAGTGTCCCACTCAAAACTCAGAGACTTCTGCTGAGAATTCAGGATTAGAGGTAGACACTTCTCCACTAGATCAGAATTTGAGAGGAAGAAAGTTTTGGAGCTACTGGCTACCATCTTGAAATTGTGAGATACAAGCCAAGTGGAGAATAGGGCTGATCCAGAGAAAGTGAAGGAATGGTGAGAGAAGACAGTGGGCCCTGCACTGAGCCTTGAATTGAGCCTTACCTAAATCCAGCCTTGGGCTTCTTGTTATGTGGTCTTTTACTTTATGCAGTTTTACTTAGAGGGAGTTTTACTGGGTTATCTATCCATCCCTCAAACACCACTTAACACAAGTTATAAAGATCATAGGGAAAAATGCATATGAAGTGCTTAACACAGTGCCTTCCATGAAGGAATTACTCAATAAATATTAGCTCTTCTTAAAATGATGGCAGAAAGAGATGAAATCAATATCATAGTTAAATATTTTAAGTGATAGTTTCCCCAACTGTTAAGAATAGTGGTGAGATGCTTGTTTTGTGCAGGAGAACAGGGAAAGTAGGAGGAAAATATACCAAGTTCTGCATTTGATGTTGGAATTTTCCTTTGCTATTTTCTAGATCGGTAACGGTGCCTCATGGGCAAAGATTGTTTTTTCATGCTCACGAAATTCCCTTCATCATCTCTGATTTCCCCAGGTGTTTTGTCATACCTTCTTAGTAAGATGGGGAAGGTATTCAAAGAGGCTTTTCTTTTTGGATTTTGATGTTGGAGTCTCAAATGGAAAAAAGCACATAGTTTAACATCCTCACAACAAGACGCTTCAGTCTGACACACTTCATTGGATACTAATCTGAGTTTCCTCACATGGCTCCAGTCTCTTAGGATCTTAGACAGGGACCATTTTCCCAGGTGGCTGTCTACCAATTTGGCAGATGTTCCCCAAATGGGGAATTAATTTGCTCATTATTTCAGATGCATAGTAATTCATTTGCTTTAGAAATATTTTCTGTTGCCTAAAAGTAAGATCTTCTTTGAATGGTTAATATTATTCTCCCCATCAGAGTTCATATCCTAGCTTGACCATTCATTGACTTACATAATTTTATCAAATAACTTGGACTCTCAGTACCCCACAGCAGCAATATTGATAAAATGCAGAAAGCTACAATTTCCATTGGACATTGGAATATTGCTTTGTATGCTAATATTAATGTAAGATGTTCCAAAATAAGTGATCATTATCACCCTCAACCATTTTTAGCTGAAGGGTATATAATAATGCTGACTCTAATTTTCTTTTTGTTGCATAATCATAGGGTATGTGGTTCTAGTCCAAGGAAAGGTTAATGTTTGTCTTGATTTGCCTTGGTCCTCTTTTCCCCAGTGCCTTATATCCAGAGCAGGGACTGTCATTGCTATTGCTCCAGAACTTTTATTACATGCTGGTATTTTTGATGACACTCTGAAAGACAGAGGTTTCCCCAGTGCTTACCTTGTAGGAGAGACAAGGTTGATGAATAAGCATGAGAAATTTACCAGTCCATCTAAGTATTTACCAAGTCTTTTTGTGAGCTTTCCCAAAGGACACTGGTTATAAATGAAATGAAACCATTATTCTTTATTTTACATTCTGTAGAAATTGTTTCTCCATTGGACAAGGGCAACTAGCAGAAGTTGTTAAGGATTCTTTAGAGAAACTGCACTGCAAAGTGGTATAATTTTCTCCATAACGTTATTCTAATTTAATAGTTAAGTTATGGAATTTTGAATGAAGTTTTTCTTTCCCTTTCAAGAATATATACTTTTGGATAGTGACAAGGAAGGGCAAATAGATAAATGAAGTTGGCTATCAATCAAAATGAACTCCCAAGAGAAAAACAAAAATGATTAGTGAGGGTAGGGATTTGAAATGTGAGATAGTGCATGTATCATGGAAGCATAAAAACAATGATGGGGGAAAAAAACGCTAGTCTTAAGACAGTGTTAAGCTCTTAGGGAGATGGGGTGGAAAAGGATCAGGAAAGTCTTCAAACAGCACCTCAAATGGATTTATCTTGTTTTATTTCTTGTTTTCTTTTTTAAAGAGCAAATTTTATGTAAATATGGAAAAATTTTAAGACGTGTTAAATATGGGTGGATGGTAAATTTATGTTGTTGCTTGCAATTTTACATGTTCTATAGGTGTTTCACATGGACACTATTTTTTAAAAAAAGAATTTAAGAGCTACCTTATGATCCAACAATCTCACTCCTGGGCATATATCTGGAGAAAACTGTAATTCAAAAAAGATACATGCATGCCCCCCAATGTTCATAGCACCACTATTTATAGTAGCCAAAACATGGAAGCAACCTAAACATCCATCAATGGAGGAATGGATAAAGAAGATGTGATACATATATACAATGCAATATTACTTGGCCATAAGAAAGAACAAAATAATGCCATTTATAGCAACATGGATGGACCTAGAGATTATCATATGAGTGAAGTTAAGTCAGACAGAGAATGACAAATATTGTATGATATTGCTTACACATGGACTATAAAATAAGGTTACAAATGAGCTTATCTACAAAACAGAAATAGAGTTACAGAGGTAGGTAACAAAATTATGGTTACCAGGGGTAAAGGGAGGGAGGGATAGATTGGGAGATTGGGATCAACATATACACACTACTATATATAAAACAGATAACTAATAAGAACTTACTGTATAGTCAGAGAACTCTACTCAATACTCTATAGTGGACTATATGGGAAAAGAATCTAAAAAAGAGAGGATATATGTGTATGTAGAACTGATTCACTTTGCTGTACACCTGAAACTAATGCAACATTGTAAATCAACTATAATCCAATAAAAATTTTAAAAAGTAAAAAAGAATTTAAGGAAATGCATTATTTACCTGAGTAGAAGAGTAGGATCATGGAATTTATGACTTGAGAAATTAGAGTGTGAGTTTATATTCTGCAATTTTTGAATGAAGACACCAAAGCCAGAGGGGTGAAGTGATTTTTTTTTTAAGGTCACAGACCTTGGCCTCTAGTCAAGAGCTTTGTCCAACATCTCATAAGAGTAACCACAAAGCAAAATTTTCCTAATGATGAAATGCACCCAGTCTCTCTCGGGTAAGGTTCTTCTCACTGGAGACACTACAGATATGTTTCAACATTTTTTAAAAAGTACACTTTGGGTTTGAAATTAACTCAGTTCAGCAAATGTATTGAATGCCCAGCAAGTGAAAAGCATCATGTGATCTCCCAAGACAAAGCTCTTATAGATCCTTTCTGCTTGTAACTAGCTTTCTGATATCTTTTTCTTTGATTGATTTAATTAAGGCAGAGTGAGATAATATTGAATCCAAATGTCCTTGCTACACCAAGGAGTGGTTAGAAGTCAAAGACCAAGTAGGATAAAACCCCAGGACATGATAACATTGAACGCTCTAGATATAAAATCCATATTTTAAAATAAGTGGTAAAGGGGTGTCTATGGCCAAGTGAGGAGGAATAGCATTTAGATGGAAAACCATGAACATTATGATGTCATTATCAGTCAGAGATCCAGGGTCTAGAAATATCAGATAGGAAAACCACCCCTCCTAAATCCTCTCTTGGACAGTTTATCTAACCAAAGATAATTATGAAACCAATTGGAACAAGAAAGACAAAGGCTAGAAAGAAAAGAGCAGAGAAGGGGTTGTCCTACAAAGAATCCTTTAGGTTGGCAGACAAGAGCATATGCATGAAACTGCTCCCTAAATTGCAGAGCATATGAAACAGGAGATGCCGGTTGCTTACGTCGGCAAATATGAGAACAGGCTTGTTGAACTAGACTTTGGAAGCTCCATCTCTAGACAAATTCTAGCAACAAAATGTCTTCTTTTGTGACTGAAACCATTTCCTTTAAGATGAGTGGATGGGGTAGCCACGTTCTCCAGGGTTCTTCCAAGTCTATGATTCTAAATCCATTTCTGTCATCAAGGCTAGATGTTGGAGAACTGGAAGACTTTCTAAGTATTGTTTGCTTAGTGCAAGTTTGGGTGCTTCTAGCTTCCATGATATGAGTGACTTGAAGGAGCTGGTGGTGGTGAGGTGGTTAGTCCTGCAAGGAGGCAGGTGCTGGCAACTGAGGAGTAGAGTGAAGATACAGAGCGGTTTCCTCACATACATTTGGGAGTTGCATATCTTCCTGTGTACATATATTCCATACATACTATTCAGCCATCTTCATGTATTGACAATGGTATCAATAGATGGCATCTCATATACTGACAATGGCAGGATCTGAGTGTGAGGTTGAGGAGAGAGGCTGTGGAGATGGCTGCCACCAATATCCCCCCACATCACCTCCACTGCTATCAAAAAGGTCACTGGGGGTGGGAGGATGAAGGGTAAATGTCCAGGGATGAAATCAGGACTAGGGGGAGAGAGAGAAGCAGGATTGACTGTCCTTCCCAGTTTGCCTGGGATAGTCTTGATTTTATGCCTTTTTTTCCTGATAAATTGCTAAAACTGAGGCCCCTTTCATTCTCAGAGGTGTTCACTTTTGGATGATAAATTATATAGTTACTCCAGGGGGGTATTGGGCAGTAGGACAAGCATATGCACAGTCCATTTTAATCCAGGGAGGAACATTAAAGTCATCCCTTGAAAATTTTGGCACTGTGATAGTTTGTGCTCTGACTCACAGCTGAGTTAAGGGGCAAAGTGTCAGCATCATTGCAATTCCTTACCTCCAGCTGCTGTGAACGCTGTGTATTTAAATAGTTCCTGTCTTTGAAGCTGCAAATGAGCCCTGTCAAATTCCTAGGGTTGTCAGGGTCCTTGCTGAGACAAGAGCCCAGCAAGAGCAGACTGACTTGACTCACCAAAATGACCTCCCCAGCTCTGTAAATGAGGGCCTGAATATTTTCTGTAAAAATTGCTTTTATGAAAACTACCTTCCCACTTGAATATGGAATGCTAAGCCACATATATTTTGCAGCATGTTTGAGAATATATTCCCAGAAAATTTCACTGATTATCCTTAAGATCAGCCAACACTGACTACCACCCTTGTACGGATGAAAGAATGAATGATTAAATCTGAAAAGCAATGTGGGGTATTTTAAATGAATTGGGTTCTTTTGCCATCGTAATCATCTTATTCATGTGTTTCTCCCCCTCTGGTAACGTTTTGGTACACAGCCCATGTTCGAGATCACCAACGGAAGCAAGCACAGAAATGAAATAAAATGAACTTCAACAATACACAGTTTTAGCTATTCCAGGCAGTTCTTCCTGTAGGCCAGGGAGTGCCTAATAATGAAATAAAGGTCTCAGAGCTCACCAGCAAACCACAAAGCAGCTAATTTTGTATTTCTTGCAGAAAAAGTACTGGAAGCTGCACAGGGTTTGTTTAGGAAAGAACTTGGCCAAGTTAGTTGATTAGGGTGTTTCAGGAAGGACAGATTACTCTCCATTCACTGTCAGAATACAAAATAAAGATGTGAAGTGAATTCTATCTAGGAAAGGCCTTTTTCTGAATCCCATATTGGGGCTGGATAGAATGGTTCCACCAAAAGGAAAATCATACCTTCTTCTCCACATAACTGCCCCCATCCCATACACACACAGAGGTGAAAGAATAAAGAACACCCATCTGCTGTTGGTCTTGGGCATGCCCTGCACACCCTTACCAACCTGGTGGGCATAATGAGAGAAGGTGAAAGATAAGCTTGAAACTATGCTTGGAGCCACAAAGGCAAGATCTATGCCACTTGGGAGGGGAAAGTTCACAGGGAAGAGGGGGTGTCTCCTGACCCCTTCTGATATTTCACAGTCGAAGGGGGAGACCGGCCTGCTTCCTCTCTTCCGTTCAGAGGCCAAGACAGGAGAGCAAGAAATACTGGTGGGTGGATGCCAAAGAAGAAGAAGAGGAAGGAGAAGAAAAAGAAGCAGGGGGCTCCCAGGAGGGAAATGTTGCTTTTGTGCTTCCTGTCAGCTTTAGATGTTAGGAGATTGGAGGTGGTGACTCTGTGTTTTGTGACTCTTACGTATTTACAGAGCATTGCCGCTGGGCTGGAAATGGGTCACAGGGTTGCCGAGATAATGATACCCTCAGCTCAGAGCCATGGAGCTGGCCTGGGGGCAGCCAAATCTTTTTGGTGGTGGCCTCAGGCCATGAGCGGCTGCATCTCTGCTCCAGTGTGATGCTGAAATACCATTTCTGTATGTGTGGGGCAGTGAACCAAGTTGGGAAGTCTGGGAATAGAATGTGTTCCTCTGGGAACCCCTGGGTGGTGGTGGGAGTTGGGGGTGTTGAAGATGTGGAGTTTCAGAGCAGATGGGTTGGATTAGGCCCCCTCAAAAGATATGTCTACATTCTAACACCTGGGACCTATGAGTGTGGCTTTCTTTGGAAATCAAGTCTTTGCAGATGTAATTAAGTTATGGATCTTTAGATGATATCATCCTGGATTTAGGGTGGACCTGAAATTCAGTGATTGGTGTCCTTATAAGAGAAAAGGAGATTTGACACAAACAGGAAAGAAGGTCACAGGAAACAGAGGCAGAGACTGAAGCTGTGACACAAGCCTAGGAGCCCCAGGAGCCACCAGCAGCTGGAAAATGCAAGAAGGGATTGTCCCCTAAAGCCTGGGGAGGATGTGGCCTTGCTATCACTTTGATTTTGGAGATCTGGCCTCATAAACTGGTAATGAAAAAATTTCTTCTGTGTTAACTTTCCACATTTGTAGTAATATGTTGTGGCAGCCTTGGGACGCTAATACAATCTCCATCTCACCATCCTCTCATTGTGGAAAACTCCTACTTGTATGGACTCCATGTTCCTGGATTCTATCTCTCTCTTTCCCCTTACATACTTTCTTCTTTCTTCCTTTCTCTATTTCCACTTCCTCCCAAAGGTCTTCACTAGCTTCTCTACTTCAGGTACTGACAGGCAGGGGGCCTCCAAGATAAGCCAACACAGGGTCCCCCCTAAGCTCATTGGTAGAGAAGACAGACCTACACAGGTAATTTCAAGGTACAGTAGGTGTTGCTGTCAGTACAGAGTGCTTCAGAATCCAGAAAGGGGAACAATTAATTCAGTGGGTGTATAGGAAGATTTCCCCAAAGGTAAAAAGCATTTGAGCTGTATCTCTTGAATCCTGAGTAAGATGAAGATGAGAGGGAAAAGGAACAGGCACTCTAAGCAGAGGGAAGATGTCATTTGGGTGGATCTCTGATGGATGATTCATTAGTGATGTATCATTTACTGCACTTATTTTTAGTCCTGTGACATGTGATGAAATATTGGGCTATTTGGTACATTCTATTATCTACATTCCATTTTCTCAAAGGTCATTTCTGGGTTCAGGGTCTGGACTGTATTGACCATGGGAATCAATTACAGCCCAGAGGTGTCCTAAGAGGTGATCATTTCTTGGCCTGGCATGTATGGAGGCACCATATTGAATCTAGGATTGTCCATGAAAACACAACTTACTGAAAAAAAGAAAATGGATCTAAGTAGAAAAGGGCCCCTGGGTCCACTTGAATACAAACCTAGGTTTAGAACTCTCCTGGATAGTGGGGTACAGATCAGGATGCTCAAGGGCTCTAGTGATATGCAGAGAAAGCTATGGTGAATTTTTTTAACCTAGGGGTAAACTGGCTTATGAAGGACTATAAAATTTTCTCTACCTTCGAAAGAATGGAAAGCCAGTATGATTGACTCATTTAAAAATTAAACGTACTTTAAAGGCTAAGACTGTAGTATTTTCCAATTTTAAGTATGTTTTTGACTTAGGTTGGATTTGGCATCTAAGTTTGAGCCCCCTACAATTAACTCTTGGCATTCCACAGTCCATCTAGAGACAGGCAGACTTAGTCCTGTAACTTCAGAACTGTGGACAGTACTCCAGCCATGCTAGCCTGTCATTATAACTCTCACCTTGGAAGTAGGTCACTGTTAAACAGAAAGGAGCCAGTTTAGAGTAAAGTGGGTCAGGAGAAGGGGAGCAGATGCTTGTGGTGTGGTGTGAAATCCCTTGGTGTACAAGGTACAAGTCTGACTCACCTCTCCTGTGTCTCCAGGCAAGTTATTTCACCCATTTGTGCCTCATTTTTCTCGCCTATAAAATGGGGACATTATTTTCTACATATGTTTGTTGTAAAATTAAGATGTGTCAGTACATGTGAAGTGCTGAGCATGTAATCTAGCAATCATTACAGGTCCTGATCATGACCATGGTTACTCACTGCAAAGAGTCGCATGAGAGGATGATGGGAAGTGCCTAGCACAGGGCAAGCTCTTGGTAGATGCTCCATAAGCATGAATGACATCCCCTTGCCGCCCCCTCTCCCACCCTTAGGTGCTTCTCAGCAGACCTGGCATTCAAAGGAAGGGTTCTAGAGATGCACTGCCTGTGAGTTCAGAGCAGACGGGGTGGGAGTGGGGTCCCCAGACACTCACCTTGGAGGTAACAGTTGCTGTCGCCTAACAGCCCTACTCCAGGCCAGACAATAGAGAGAGCCATCCCTGGTGGCAAACTTATTTCCTTAATGCCATTTCTAGAAACTACCACTAGTGCTGGCTAAGTAGCAATGGGTCCTGTATTTACTAATATGAGTGTGGAGGGGTAGTGGTGTGTTGGGGGTGAGGCAGGTGGTCCAGACTGGCCCAAAGCAAGGGCTGCATGGGGGTGTGGGGCACATCCCTGAGCATGGGCTTAGTGCCGAAATGCATGATCTCATTTGACTCATAGTAACCCAGAAGGGTGGGGCTTCCCGGGTGGCTCAGTGTTAAAGAATCCACCTGACAATGCAGGAGACGTAAGCAACGAGGGTTTGATCCCTGGGTTGGCAAGTTTCCCTGGAGGAGGGCATGGCAACCCACTCCAGTAGTCCTGCCTGGAAAATTCCGTGGACAGAGGAGCCTGGTGGGCTACAGGGCTACAGGGTTGCAAAGAGTCGGATACGACTGAAGAGACTTAGCACCCACGCACACAAAACTGAGGTTTAGTGAGAACAGTGACCTGCCTAGGACCACTTGGCTGAGTCAGACTCAGTCAGACTTAGCTTCTTTCCCTTTCTCTTCACCCATCTGTCTCTGACACCTCCCTCAAGATGAACACACACTTCCATTTTCCCAATAAGATATTTTTCTTCTAAATTTCATTTTAAGGGGAAAAGCGACATTTTGTTGTTCTTGTTGTTAAGTAAAAAGTGCTTTTGTGCCCAGAGAAATACCTAGGAAACTTGGATGACTAATTGAATCGAACATACAAACTTTTTATATAGTGAAAATATCATATTCCTATAAAGATATTACCTAGTTTTGCTTTCAAGAGAGGAATAAACTAGGAAATTACAGAAAAAGCCCATTTTCCTTATGAATCTAGAACAAACTGAAACCGGGATATTATGGCTACAATCATATATAGGGAAAAATTCTTTGGAGAGAGAATTTTTGAATTGCTTTAGATATTCATTTCTGTGTCTTAAAAATAAACTTACATTTGAAAAGAGATGGTAAAAAGAATCTGTAGAATTTTGGCTTTATCCATCCAATTTCTCAGTCTCGGCGCTGTTGACAGTTTGGGCTAGATCATTCTCTGTTGTAGTGATGGGGGGGTTGCCTGGTACCCTGTGCGGTGTTTAGTATCATCCCTGGCCTCTACCCATTAACTGCCAGCAGCATCCCACCCCCACCCCCAAGTCGTGACAACTAAAGATGTCTCCAGACATTGCCAAATGTCCCTTGGGACAAAATTACACATGGCTGAAAATTACTGAGCTAGATGAAAAAATGTTATCATCAGTTAATATTTGTGCTTGTCCTCATGGTTTGTGGCATTGTGTCAGGAACACATCTGCTTCCTGGCAGTTCCCAAGGCTGGAGGGGGGACAGGCAGAACAGATAGGATCTTATTAGTATTTCATTTTTCTTCTATTTTGTAAATAACAGCTTTATTGAGATTTAATTTGCATACCATAAAATCCACCCTTTCAAAGTATACAAGTCACTGGCTTTTAGTATATTTGCAGAGTTGTGCAACCACTACCACTATTTAATTTTAGAATGTTTTCATTACCCTCTCAAAGCAACTCCATATCCATAAGCAGTCACACTCCATTTCCCATCCCTGGCAACCACTAATCTATTTTCTGCCTTTATTATAGAGCTCCATTATTAAATGTGAGAAATTTGGCTTGAAAACCCAACAGCCACTATGGATAGAGCCCCTACCCCTTGCCCCTCAGGTGTTTTAAATCCTGCTTTAAAGTCCAGCTCAAGAGTCTCTTTCTCCAGGAAGCAGTCCCTCATTTCCTCTCTGGTCCAGTTGTCTAATCATCACCCTTTCCCCTTGGCTGTGGAGCCAATCCCAACTGTGAACTGCAGGGCAGTTCATCTTTGGCAGAAGAACTTTGCGACGCAGATGCTACCATACCACACCATACCAGGCCAGCACTTAGTAGACAGTGTCATGGAGTCAATATGGTTTGTTGACTGATCTGTCCTGGGCCTCAAAGGATGCTTTGTGTGGATGAAAGCATTTAAATCTCAAAACATTTAATTCTAAAACAATTTGATGAGATAGATGCTATCATAATGCCCATTTTAGAGGTGAAGACACTGAGACCCAGAAGAATTGATTAAGTTTTTCAAGGTCACTGAAAGTAGTGGAGTGGGATTCTGGTCCAGAATCTAGGTGTGTAACCACTGTGTAACACGGCTTCTCTGGGGGAGCACTGCCAGGACATGTGATATACATTAATCTCCCTTATATCTCATGACAACTCTGGAAGGTGACTGTAATTACCTTATTTTCCAGGTAAGGAACCTGATGCTCAGAGAGATGACCTGTCATGCAGCTCATAGGTGGCAGAGTCAGGATTCGAACCCAGGTTACATGTACTCATTCCACGGGGCTGCCGAGAACAATACCAATGATTGGATTGCCAAAGGTCAGCTCGGAAGCCTACTCCCATCCTGCTGGAAAGAACAGCCTATGGTTTTTTAAAATAATTTCATTTATTTATTGCTGTGCTGCGTCTTCTTGACTGCACGAGCTTTTCTCTGGTTGTGGTGGGTGGGGGCTACTCTCCAGTTGCAGTGTGTGGGCTTCACATTAAGATGGCTTCTCTTGGTGCCAAGCACTGGCTCTAGGGCACTGGGGCTTCAGTCATTGCAGCATGTGGGCTCAGTAGTTGTGGCTCCTAGGCTCTTGAGCACCGGCTCAATAGTTATGGCTTATGGACTTAGTGGCTCCTTGGCATGTTTGATCTTCCAGGATCAGGGATCAAACCCCTGTCTCCCGCATTGGCAGGAGGATTCTTTACCACTGAACCACCAGGGAAGCTCCAATAACCCCTGATTGTTAAAGGGATGTTGCTTGGTTTTCTTCTTATCTCCGAGTGAAGGTGAAAAATACAAAAGAATTTCTCTAGAAGGATCTGAAAAGCTATCCCTGTTAGAAATAGAAACAATATGGCAAAAGAAACATGGTGGTCAACCTTAAGATCCTGAAAAGTTGTTAGGAGAAATAGGGATTCAGCTATTTTCACGCCTTAAAGAATCTCCAGCCTTGAGGACTGGCAAGTGTGTGAGCTGACATGAAGAGGAGGGATGGTGGGCAGGCTGTATTGGTCAGGGTGCTGGCATCACTCTTACCTGAGAGGCTCACCTCCTTCACAGGCTTGCTGTCTGGGAGACAGGCACACCTTGAACGTGATAAATATAGATGAACATACTTTGAACCTGAACGGAAACTCATCAGAAGAGAGCTAATTATGGGGCTTGTTATTTACATAATTTAGATGACAATCTTGAAAACATAGTTATACTTTAGAGATTCATGACTTTAATCAGGCTGCAAATAATGATGAATAGCACAGATTAAGCCAGGCTGATGTGCACAACTATTAAACGTATAGGTCAGCACCTATACATAGAGCCAAATGCCAGGCATTGCAAATGATCGTAGAGCCATTTGGAGAAATGAGATAATGGGTCAAAAGGGAAAGTGTGGAAAATAAAAATTGATCACGGCAGTTATTTGAATGTGGAATTAGATGGACCTGTAACTGCTTTAATCCAAGTATATAGCTGTAACATAAAAGAGTACATCTTAGTGAAAGCTTAGTGGGTAGGAACACAGTATAAATGAAAGGATTTTATTATCATAGAACCATAAAGTTCAATTTTATGCAAATATAAAAAAATGACAGACGATATAACAGTTGGGCTATCCAAGAAATAATATTCCACAGACGTTATCTACTTTGGGGCTGGCTATAGACAGTTTGATTGCCTTAGTAACAGATAACTGACCACACGAAATAACTGGCTCTGTCTCTGGAGGCTTTATCTTGCCTGCAGACTTTTATCCATGCCATTCTACCGCCTGCAGTGCCCTGCCTCTTCTTGTGGGCCCACAAACACCTTTCTGTCATTCAAGATGGAATGTAAGGCAATCTGGGAGCATAGCAGAAAGAGGACTTGGGCTTGGAGTCCCAGCTTAGCCATTGCCTGGTTGGCTGGTCTTACTGGTTTACTATTAATAACTTCTCTGATCCTCTGACCCTCACATCCTCCAATGCTGTTCTAAGTCACTCAGTTGTGTCCGACTCTTTGCGATCCCATGGACTATAGCCTGCCAAGCTCCTCTGTCGATGGGATTTTTCCAGGCAAGAATAGTGGAGTGGGTTGCCATTTCCTCCTCCAGGGGATCTTCCTGACTTAGGGATAGAAACTGTGTCTCCTGCATTGGCAGGTGGGTTCTTTCCCACCTGAGCCACTTGGGAAGCCCCCACGTCCTCCAATAGGCAAGGTTAATCTCCCTCCCTAACAAGGTGCTTTATCAATTTCTCTTTCTGGTTTCACTATCACAGCATTCACAAGTATAATACCCTTGCGTTTATGTGAATGTGGCATTTGTATTGTAGTCAAGGGTTTGGACTTCCCTGGTGGCTCAGACGGTAAAGCGTCTTGCTTACGATGCGGGAGACCTGGGTTCGATCCCTGGGTCGAGAAGATCCTCTGGAGAAGGAAATGGCAACCCACTCTAGTACTCTTGCCTGGAAAATCCCATAGATGGAGGAACCTGGTAGGCTACAGTCCATGGGGTCGCAAAGAGTCGGACATGACTGAGCGACTTCACTTCACTTCACTTCACTTCAAGGGTTTAGGGTTTAAAAATTGAAGCTGCCACTTGCTCGCTGAGCCTCAGTTTTCTCATCTTCAAAATGGAACTAATGCCTGTTGAGGCAAAGAATGACAGGTGATGAGCAAGCTGTTCCTCTTCCTCCTGGGCAAATAGCCTCCCTGCTGGAGTGATGCATGATCATGTGACTGAGGAGACTCAAAGGAATACAAGCAGGAGTTATGAGGACCATTTACAATAGTAGCCCTTAAGAAAACCTCCATGCTTTTCACCCCTCTGCCAGATTAAGGTAGTTGAGAACTGTGACTAATAAGCCATGTCTGGAAGGTAGCAGAGACCGAAGATTGGGGAGCCTTAGCCCCAGAATCATTACTTTGAAGAACATTTCCCTCCACCCCAGTTAGGAATACCCATTTGGGACTTCAAGTGAGTGAGAAACAAATATCTCATTGCAAGCCACTGATAGCTGTGGGTTTATCTGTTGCAGCAGCTAGCTTTACCTCAACTAATGCACCAATCCTAGAAACATGGGCATGTGTTGTGAAGATGATAACAGTGGTTGGCAGAGTTCCTGGCACATAAAGAGCTTCTTGATGGACGTGAAAGAGGATAGTGAAAAAGTTGGCTTAAAGCTCAACATTCAGAAAACTAAGATCATGGCATCCGGTCCCGTCGTTTCATGGCAAATAGATGGGGAAACAATGGAAACAGTGACAGACTTTATTTTCTTGGGCTTCAAAATCACTGCAGATGGTGACTGCAGCCATGAAATTAAAAGATGCTTGCTCCTTGGGAGAAAAGCTATGACCAACCTACACAGCATATTAAAAAGCAGAGACATCACTTTACCAACAAAGGTCTGTCTAGTCAAAGCTATAGTTTTTCCAGTAGTCATGTACAGATGTGAGAGTTGGACTATAAAGAAAGCTGAATGCCAAAGAATTGATGCTTTTGAGCTGTGGTGCTGGAGAAGACTCTTAAGAGTCCCTTGGACAGCAAGGAGATCCAACCCGTCTATCCTAAAGGAAATCAGTCCTGAATATTCATTGGAAGGACTGAGCTGAAGCTGAAACTCCAATACTTTGTTCACCTGATGTGAAGAACCGACTCATTTGAAAAGACCCTGATGCTGGGAAAGATTGAAGGTGGGAGGAGAAGGGGACAACAGAGGATGAGATGGTTGGATGGCATCACTGACGCGATGGACATGAGTTTGAGTAGGCTCCAGGAGCTGCTGATGGATAGAGAAGCCTGGCATGCTGCAGTCTATTGGGCTGCAAAGAGTCGGACACAACTGAGCGACTGAACTGAAGTGAACTGAATAAACACTTACCAAAATCTGATAAATGAATGGACCATTAAGTCCTCCAAAAGAGAAAATAGAATTAGTATAGATGATGGTTTTCCCCCATGGCAAGCCAAGTTTAATTTTGTTCTGTCAAGTTAGATACAAATAATTGGAACTTCAAGTTTGTAAGGACTATACTCTCTTGTGGCTAAATTAGTATAACTTATAATCACATTTCTCACAGATTTCCAGAATATTGGTGCTGAATGGGACCTTAGCTGGGAAGCTATACACAGCCTTCTCATTTTGTAGATGGGAAAACCAAGGCTTGGAGAGAGTTATTCTTCCAGAGTAATTAGGGACAGAGCAAGGACTTGTAACTTGTAATTATTTTCACAATTGAAAGAAAGATTTTCTGATAGTTAAAGTTACAAATGACGGCGACTGAAAATTGGGAGAATAGAAAAGTTTTATTTGATGGAGAAAATAGGAAGAGCTCTAATAGAGACACGGGTTCTGTTTCATACCTTTCATTTATGTATCTTTTTCCACAGTGTTTAACAGAGATCATGGTTATTCATAATTTTGAAACTGGGCAACTAGACTTGATCCTATACCTCAGGGAAGATTTAAAGCTCCCTGTATCATTCTTGGGGCTGAGATTCAGGGGGAGAGTAGGGCCACTGTGGCTTCTCTGGTGGCTCAGATGGTAAAGAATCTGCCTGCAATGCAAGAGACCTGGGTCTGATCCCTGGGTCAAGAAGATCCCCTGGAGAAGGGAGTGGCAACCCATACCAGTATTCTTGCCTGGAGAATCCCATGGACAGAGGAGCCTGGTGGGCTATACAGTCCATGGGGTTGCAAAGAGTCAGACGTGACTGAGTGACTAAGCACGCACGCAGGACCACCGTGGCTGTTTTGACAAAACGACACCCCACAGAGTGGAAGAGTTGCCACTTCCTTCTTGAGGCAGTGAGGTGGGGGTTTGTGTAGGGGGTGAGAGTTGGAGCCTGCATGTTCTGCGTAAAGCCCTCTACCTAGCCTGGTGCTTCCACTGCTCTCTGCCTGTGGGGGAGGGAGTGGGGACAGGCTTTTTGGTCCTTGTGCGGCCCAGTATAGCCCTAGACATGCAGCTTTCAAAACTAGAAAGTTGGTGGGTCTTCCTTGGTGGTCCAGATGCTGAGACTCTGTGCTCCCAGTGCAGGGGTTCCAGATTCTATTTCTGGTCAGGGAACTAGATCCCACATGCTACAACTAAGACCCAGCACAGCCAAGTTAATTAATTAATTAATTTAAAAAATGTGTTAGTTTCTCAGTTGTGTCCAATTCTTTGTAGCCCCATGGACTGTAGCCAGCCAGGCTTCTCTGTCCATGGAAACTTCCAGGCAAAAATACTGGATTGGGTTGCCATTTCCTTCCCCAGGAGATCGTCCCAACACAGGGATTGAAACCAGGTCTCTCACATTGTAGGCAGACTCTTTACTGTTTGAGCTACAAGGGAAGCTAATTAAAAAAAAAACAGGATTAAAAAAAAAAAAACTACAAGGTTGGAGCTGAGAAGTCAAGGTCGGGGAGCATCTCTGTCCACCTTTCTAGCAACTGTCCAACGGTTCTTTTCTGAAATATCCTGAATGGTTATTTTTGGGGAACTGATCACTGCTTTTTGCTATGAAGGGACTTCTCACCTATGGTAATTTGTTAATCATTTTCATAAATCCTCAGGGAGGGGGCTGGTCTCCCGTAGTTCCCTTTAGCCCCCAAGAGGATGGATACGTCCAGGGAAACTGCCAACAGAGGGCAGAGAGCAGGCCCCTCATCTCCTCTGAAGTGGTTAATAGCCTTTCCGGGAGCCCAGTTCTGACCTCATTGCTGTGGCATTTCTGATTAGCCTGTAATGGTGGGAGGGACTGCTGCTTTGGGTCAGCACTGCTGCTTTGACCACAGAGGAAACCACAATCTAACTTTTAGCATTTAGTAACAAGAATGAGGTGGTTTTACAGAGAGGAGGTCTGAGGCCCTGGGGCTCTTCATGATTATCATTACTTTATAAATGCTAGTTTAGTATTTAAGGCCTATCTGGTAGAAAAATGGAGTCTAACTTCTACAGACCATTATGAGAGTCTTACTTCCCTCACTTTTTTTTTTTTTTAATCTAAGCAACACTCTCTACGCACCATCTTCCTTGCCAGCTCTTACTCAAACTTAGTTTCTGCATTGCTGTTGGTCACATCTGTCTGTAACCAAAGCTGCCACATTGGGCTTTTCTAAGCGTGGAGTAAAATCTGAGTATTACCCCAAAACACTTAAAAGTAACTGGAATCTTCGCTACACTATTGAGAAAATGACGAAGGCAGATAATTGTCATAATGCAAAGAAAATTTCTAAACATTCTCTTTTTCTCCACCCCCCTAATACAGCAGTTTCTCCCCAGTCTCTCTCTTCCCACTAGTTGTGCTACTAACCACTGATTAGGTCCCTCAACTCTTTGTGCCTTTAAATAGCTATTCTCAGGACTTCCCTGGTGGTCAATTGTTAAGACTTTGCCTTCCAGTTCAGTGGGTGAGGGTTCGATCCCTGGTTGGGGAGTTAAGATCCCACATATCTCTTGGCCAAAAAACTAAAACATAAAATGGAAACAATATTGTAACGAAAAAAAAAAAGGCTTTTAAAAAACCAATATTTTTAAAAAAAGAAATGAAGACTTTCCTGCTGGCACGGTGGGTGAGAATCCGTAGGAGACATGGGTTTGATCCCTGATCTGGGAGGATCCCACATGCCTCAGAGCAACCAAGCCCATGAGCCAAAACTACTGAGCCCATGCTCTAGAACCCAAGAGCTGCAACTGCTGAGCCTGTGTGCCCTAGAGCCCATGTTCCACAATGAGAGAAGCCACCACAATGAGCAGCCTGAGCGGCTCAATGAAGAGCACCCCCTGCCCCCCTCCTCAGTAGGCAACTAGAGAAAGAAGCCCCACATGCAGCAACAGAGACTCAGTACAGCCAAAAACAAAAACAAAAAAATCTATTCTCTGCTCTCTCTAAAACAAATCTGGTCAGGCTTGGAGGTTCTCCTGCAATGGCCTCTGCTATGCACATAAAAAAAGCCCAGCACTCTTTCAAGTGGGGTAGAGAATAAGGCTCTGAATATTTATGTGTTAATATTTTCCTGTCTCAGAGTTTATACTCTCCCCTTCCATTTTAGTAGTGCTTTCTTGTAAGATGGTTTCATTTCCACAATGGATGTATCTGTAGGGAGTGTGCTTAGACATGTATCAGGTAACTTTAAAGCAAAATCGGGCTCTGAGAGCTGAATAAATAACGTGGCGACTGAGTTCAAGACATTGAAAACCAAAGCCCATAGCAGACAACAGGAGGCAATAGGTTGTTCCCAAAAGCATTTCAACAGCTCCCTCTGGCCTTGAGTCCTTTATCCTGTTGGTCTGTTCTTATTTCTCTTCTTCCTCTTTCTTTTTGTTTTACCCTCCCAAGCTGTCGACAATAGTGTCGTCCATAGACACTACCCAGCATGGAATTTTGCTGACTTCTAGCATGAAGGAAATAAGAAATGGAAAAGGAAAATCTTCACGGCAGGGAAAGCGAGTCCAGACTTACACTGAATTTCACAGAGATGGAAAGGAAAACCCACTCTGAACTCCTGGAAACTGCTAGTTAACACTTCCAGCCAAAGAGAAATGTGAAAATGAAGCCTTCACAGCACTGAAGACAGAGAAGTCTGCCTCTTATGCTTCTAATTGGCAATGAGGTCTTGTCCCCCATGGGAGATGGTGTAGGTTGATGATGGTGAGAAGAGAGAACTCCTTCACAATAAAAAGACACATAGGGGGATTTTATTTGAAAAACAGAACTGTAATTGACATGATCAATTTCTTGGTACAGGAGGGATCAAGCTACTTAGAAAGTGTCTGTGCAGAGGGTGGGGATGGAGTGTCTGGTTAAACGCTGCCCCAGGCACATCTGGGGTCAGTCGTGCCCTGGTCTGGATGACCCGCCCCCCTCCCCAGTTTGTGCACTGGTAGATTCCTATCTGGTGGGCATCTAGCAGCTGTCTGAATATCACTGGCTATTGATTGACTGATTAATTAACCATATTCAGTGTGTCATTTCAGGGAGCTTGGGGAAAAGAAATGGGTGTTGCAGGGAGATCTGAAAGCAAAGAATGGCAGTTCTGACAGAACCATAGAATCTGTTTCCCTGTGCACTTGGAAATTACTGCTTCTGGAGCTATCAGCACCGTTGTCATGCCTCCAGAGAGAGTTTTCTGTGTGGTTGAGCTGAATGGGTGTAATCCCGTTTCCCCAGGATGTGCTGGTCAAGTTCGCTTCTTGCCCTGCCACCTCCCCCACCCCACCCCCATCCCCACCGTGTCTGTGACAAAGACATGACAGACGAGGCTCTGTCTCAGCCCTCACACCTCCCAACATCCAGAAAGATGGCACCTCCCAGGGACAAGAGCTTTTGTCAGAGACTGCCTGCCTTGGAGAACACTCACTGCACCAACACATGATGCCTCACGCTGGAAAACCTTTCCTCATTAACACTTCCTCCCCAAGGAAGTCACTGGAATCATTGTGTCATGTAAGCCATTTGCAGCCCAGGTGAATAAGGCATTTTGGCTCCTGTTCATGTGAAAGTCTTTGTCATAAAGCTGGCTTGACAACAGTGAGATTTCCCAGGGAGGTTGCTCCCAATTCCATTATATCATTCATCTTTGTAGCAAAAACGTGTTGCATGCCTATTTCGTACATACGTGCTGGGTGCTGAGACTAAGAAAAGATGAACACCACCAGTTTCTGCTCCTCAGCAGCTCAGAGTCTAGACACAAATGCAGATTATTGCAATAGGAGTCCAGACCACTGGGTCTAATGGCAGCTCTTCCAGGGCTGTGGATGAGAAGGGAGGGCAAACCCTCCAGGCAGAAGGATGCTCTTTCTCTTTCCCCCAGTCAGCTGATCTTCTTAGTTAATCTTGTCACTCTTAACCTTATTTTCCCATTTTGTATTTTTGCCTTCAACTCTTTCCTTGCCCTTTCCCCTTTCTGATACTCAACACATTTCTTGGTTTAATCTCAGACTCGCTCCCATGTGTTTCCAGTCCCTGCCCGGCCCCTTCCCCCATGGCCCTGAGAGCCAACTTTGGTCATGTGCCCACTGAACTCCTTGCCCCCAGGTTCCCTCTTCAGTCCTTCTGCCATCCTGCCTACATGGTCAGGTTCCTAACATATCAGATCATATCTCTCTATGCTTAGAGCTAATGCCTGTCTCCCTTTAGCTTTTGGTGTGACTAGGCCTTTACACCATCTGCGGACACTTGGTGGAGGAGGGGTAGTGATGGCGATCCCTGACCTAGGAAGAAGTGGAATGGAAGGAGGGGACTCAACCACCAGCTCAGATGGGCAAAGGCAGGGCTCTGGTGGTGATGGCACGTGGGAACCACAGACTCCCGGTTCGCATAACCCCCTCCAGCCACTGGATCTGGAACTGTGGGTGAGGCCTGAGCGTCAATAGATTTACAAAGCTCCCCTGGGTGCTTCTGATGAACAGTGAACATCGCAAACTTCTGTGCTGCTGGGAAACCCAGCAGGCTCTGTGCTGTGGGGTGGATTACGTGCTTTGAAAAAGGACATTCCTATCAGCTCCACCTCACAGGGAACACAGTCTTTGTGTCCCTGGTGGTCTTTTGGTTCAGGGTCCCAAATAAAACGGTGACCGCTCGGCTCCAGAAGCCGTCATAGCCCTAATCTTGGCTCTGCCGCTCTACCCACTGAGTTAATCTGCCAAAAGCCCATCTGTTTCAGAGAAAATACAGGTTGTAAAACTCAACCAATTCCTCATCTTAGATGCATATATTCTGGTTTCTATAGGGATTTAATCAACACAATTTTAGTTGTCTGCTCACAATAGCATAGGAGTACGGTATATTTTATGAAGCATGTCTCAAACCAAATGCAATCTTTGTTTGCTTCAGGCCTGCTTTGAAAAACGTTTTCATATTCTGAATTTATCATACTTCAGTAGTTTTAGAAAGTATGTAGATTTGCTTTTAATTCACTACACATTCCTTTTTGTTTTGGAGGGGGGAAGTCTATTGATCTTACAAGATCATAAAAATATTGGTTTGTTTCAGGGTTCAGCGTGTGTGTATGTGTGTGTGTGTATTTGGAGGTGGGGCGATGACTTTGTTTTGTTTTTTATTGACATTTTAGTTCATTTCTTACTGGGAAACACACATTTCTTTTGGTGGTAACCACAACGCAGAAAGTGAAAATGTTAGTCATTCAGTCGTGTCCAACTCTCTGTGACCCCATAGACTGGAGCTCGCCAGGCTCCTCTGTCCATGGAATTCTCCAGGCAAGAATACTGGAGGAGGTTGCCATTCCCTTCATCAGGGCATCTTCCTGACTCAGGATTGAACCTGGGTCTTGTGCACTGTGGGCAGATTTTTGACTGTCTGAGTCACCAAGGAAGCCCCAGTCATAACACAGCACCTGCACAAAATGACTCCATGGCCACAAAAATTTTAAATGTGTAGGAAGCTTCCTCTTTTCTTTAGGGAAGGAAGATAAGCTGAGACTTTTTTGTTTTGTTATGTAAGTCTCTGCTACTGGCCTCTGGCTAGTCCAAACAGCCTCATCATTCAAATCAGGGCTGGCCAGGCTTTGGGCGAAGCTGCCTGTGTGGAAGAGCTTTTTTGCTTTTTACCCTGATATCCTCCATGGTTTATTGCATGCTGTCCTCCATGTGACACAAGCCTAAAAAGATCATTTGTCTGCACCACCTCTGCTTGCCTTGCTTCTTAATGCAAGTCTTGAATATTGTCTTAGTCACCCTGTCCCTTCCTCCAATTTCTTCACCAATTTTCCCCACTTAATAATTATAAAGAGAAACATTAGCAATGACACCTCCCCCTCCCCTTTGCTCTTTTCTCTTCATAAATATCCTTGACTGCAAGACATCCAGTACAGCACATTCATCCATTTTTAATCTGTCTCTTCTTGCGGTTACTGTGTTCCAGGGACTGAAGGACCCTGAACAATGGTCTCCAAAACCTTGGGCTGAGCCTTTCTTCTCGTAGCGGGGAAGGTGCTGAGGGCATAATGGAGTGTGATCAAATAAAGATCTGTTGTCTGAAACACTCCCTTTCAAGGTGAATATGGATTTTCATCACATGAAACCCCAAGCTAGTGAGCCAGAGTTTTTTGTGCCTTAATATTATTAGCAAATGGGAAAATAATTTGGAGAGACGGCAGACTGAAAAACTGGTTCCTCGTAGGAGCACTGTCCCTGAGGCAGCCCAGAGGGCCCTGGGGACAGACACACACGGAACGATGGCAGGGCAGCTTCAGTGCTGGTTCAGAGCAAGGGCATCTAGAAAGCGCCTTACAGAGGGGTTCTGGCTTGCTATAGTGTCTTCAGGGGCCTGGTGACAGCCGACTTTGCCTTTGCAGTGTACACTCTCTTTGGAGGACCTCATCCACCCTTTCTGCCATTCCCTAGCTATACCTCTTGACACCTCCCACTGTTGTACTGGGTTGGCCAAAAAGTTCGTTCTGGTTTTTCTGTACTGGATTACGGAGAAACCCAAAGGAACTTTTTTACCAACCCCAATATCTCCAACCAGCTCTCTCCTTCAGCTCCAGAATCACTTATACAACAGCCTTCTGGAAATCTCCAGGCATGTCCAAAACAGAATTCACTTTCTGGATGCCCTTAGTCTGTCCCCCACACATGCTCTTTTTCTGAGTGATCTCCTCAGATAAATGATGCTATCACCTACTGTATTCACAGACCAGAAACCACAGAGTTCTCCAGGGTTCCTTTTGTCCATTACTTTGTCCAACAATTTGCCCATGAAGACTCCTGAGTGGATCTCAGACACACCTCCAGAGTCAGTCTGGACCACCTCCATCCTAGTTCATTCACTTGCCACCTCTTACCTGGACAGACAAGTGCCTCCCAGCTGAGCTTGTGGATGCCTCCACTACTGCAGGACCTGTTTGTCTTCTCCACTACTGTAGGATCCATTGTTCCACAGCACATGTCTTTTAAAGCCACAGATAAGAAACTTCCACAGGCTCTTAGAAGTCTGCCAGAGAAGGTCCAAACTTCTCTTCATGGCGTCTCAGACCATTCCCAATCTGGCTCAAACCTACCTTGCTAGCCTTAGCTTCCCTCAAAAACTGGCACTCCGGGCTTTCTATCATTTGAATTTTTATGGTGTCTCTACTCTGTGGCTAGCATCCTGCTAGGCACCCCAGATTCAGAGAGGAGGAGGGCACAGGTCCTGGAAGCACTCAGCACTCAAAGGAGTAAATAGACAAGAATAGAGATTGTGAGAAAGCACACCAGGAGAGAAAGGAGAATATTCTGTGGACTTCACAGAGGGAGCTTTAACTGCCCTGAGAGGCTTATAGATGGTTTCTAGGGAGTTGTAACCAAAAGTGGGGTCTGTCTGCTTGCAACTCCAAAGCTAATAAAGAGGCAAGTTGGTGGAAAAGAAAGTTTGCTTTGTTTTGGATGCAGGCAACCAGAGGGTGGGGATGGAGGGTGGACACCTGTGCAAAGGCTGACTCTCCCCACTGACATTGGGGGCAAGAGCTTTTATAGACAGAAGGAGGCAGCTCCATGCAGAAACGGCACAGTCAGCTCTGACAGTCATCTTGAAATTGGTCATGCGGTGGTCTGACCAGCATCCTCTGGATTGCTCTAAGTACAGTTAATCTTCAGTTCCAGGGTAAGTTTGTTCCCATTTTCTTGAGGCCAATTCTGGGAATTGTGGCTGCTTATGTCATGGCTTCAGTGTGGTCATCATGTAGTTAACTTCTTCCACCTGGTGGGGTTTCAGTATCTACAGAACAGCTCAAATATTGTCAGAATATTATCCACAGCCCTTGAGAAGGAGCTAAAGGTCCTTGACTTTGCTTACTGACTAAGCTGTTATCGTTTTGTCCTGTTTGACTGTCTTCCTTTGCTCTTGTATTTTCTTACTTCTCTGACGAAACTTATTCTTTGGTTAAAGTTTTTCCACAGACAAAAGGCAGGTGGAGGACATGGCCGGGGAAGGACCATAGGATCCTGCTCCGTTTCAGAGTTAGCTACCAACCAAGAATCTAAAAGACAAGTGCAGAGGGAACAGCATGTGCAGAGGCACAGAATTAAGAGATGGCAAAGCATGTTCTTGAATAAGTCCACGTGGCTAGAGCACATGCAGCCCAGAGGAGTGTAGTTGGAAAGGAGGCTGCAGAGGCAGGCAGTGGTGAGAGTGAAGAATTGTGCCTGCCAGGTGATGTGTGTGCTACCATTTTTATTTTCATTCACAAGGAACATGTGCCATCTGTATTAGTTTCCTAAGGCAAAAATTGCCACAAGCTGGGTGGTTTACAACAAGAGAAACCTATTCTTTCACAATTTGGAGGTGGGAAATAAAAAATGAAGATGTCATCATCTTGTTGGTTCCTATTAGAAGGTCTGGGGAATAATCTGATCCATGCCTCTCTCCTAACTTCTGCTGATTGCTGGCCATCATCTGCATTCTTTGGCTTGTATCAATAGATACATTATTCTAACCTCTGCTTCGGTCTTCACATAGATTTTTTTCCTCTGGGTCAATGTCAGGGTCCAAATTTCCCTCTTCTTATATGGATGTCAGTCATTGGACTTGAGATCCACCCTAATCCGATATAACCTCATCTCACCTTGAGTACTTCCTCAAAGACCCTATCATCCTATTTCCAAATAAAGTCATTTTCCCAGTTAACTGGAGTTAGGACTTGAACTTACCTTTTTAGGAGACACAGTTCAATCCATGACACCATCTTTGACCTCAACCACGTGAACAAGTTAACCAAGTGTGTTAATTTGCTTCGGCAGGGAAGCAGGTATTATGAGTGCTTGCTCTGTGCTGGGTGCTATACCAACAGCCTATCTGTGTACTTTGGGCACTCAGTGGGGTGATTCCTATTACCCAAGGTTTGTCATGGAAAGCCCTGACTCAACTGAGAGACACCCAAACCATACAACTGACCGGAAATGGGCCAATCCTGTCAAAGTTTTTATTTTACTTAAAGAAATCATTTATTTTATTTTTTGCGTGCTGAGTCTTTGTAGCTGTGCCTCATTAACTGTACCACAGGGAAGTCCTTTATTTTCCTTTCTAAATTTTTACTTTCTTTTCTTTTTTTAGTCATGCCATGTGGCTTGTGGTATCTTAGTTCCCCAACCAGAGATCAAACCCTGGCCTTTGGTAGTGAGAGAGCAGAGTCCTAACCATCAAAATCACAAGTGAAGTGAAGTGAAAGTCACTCAGTTGTGTCCAACTCTTTGCGACCCCATGGACTATACAGTCCGTGGAATTCTCCAGGCCAGAATACTGGAGTGGGTAGCCTCTCCCTTCTCCAGGGGATCTTCCCAACTCAGGGATCGAATCCAGGTATCCCATATTGTGGGAAGATTCTTTACCAGCTGAGCCACAGGGAAGCCCAAGAACACTGGAGTGCGTAGCCTATCCCTTCTCCAGCGGATCTTCCCGACCGAGGAATCGAACTGGGGTCTCCTGCATTGCAGGCGGATTCTTTACCAACTGAGCTATCAGGGAAGCCCGAAACCACCAGGAAATTTGTTTTTCTTAATTTTAAATTAAAATTAGGGAAACCACAAGGGAATTCCCTAGTTTTAAACAAAATTTTTAAAAAGTATTATTTTATTAATATTGTGAATGAATGTTTTTCAAGTGACTTTAGTAATCCCACCAACATTTGATCGTCTACTACAAATAGAGTGATCATGGCTCCTAGTGCTCAAGACAGTTCTGCTTTATGTTGTTTTTCCAACTCTCCCATCAAGTTAGCCCCACTCCCACCATGAGCGTTTCCTGGGTTAAATGATAAATTTTAAGGTCACCCTAATCATCAAAGGGCTATTGTGCTGGGTGCTGGAGGAGCAAAGTGGAAGCGGGGGGTGGGTGGGTGGGGAGGGTGCCTGCCCTTGAGGGACTCACAGTCCATTGCATGAAGGAAGTGAAGAGGCATTCATACCACAGTAGGATCCGTGCTTGGCCTTGGATGGGACAGGAGGCCAGGATAATGCACAGGGGTTTGAATGGAAAGCGCCTGTTAATTCACTGGAAATCAGTCAGATGAACAATCAGTTCACCTCAGACTGGCAGAGGAATAGCTTCTGACAGATCTAGGATGGCTGGTTGGATGAAAGCTCTCTGTTACTCTGCTTAAGGGATTCTCTCTCTCGCTTTCTCTCTGTCTGCGTCTGTCTCTCTCTGTCTCAAGCATCTGGCCAAAGGCAAGGTATCCTATTGAGTCCATCCTCACTATGACCTCTGCCACACCCTGTGGCCCTCCTTTCCTGAAGAAGGGGGCCGAGGGCTGTCATTTTTTGTAATCACCAGGTTTCAGGAACAGTCTAAAGAAAAAAAATAACGCTCAATCCTTCCCTTTCAACTCAGGGCAGACAGAAGAGTGAGCCCAAGTGCAAGGTGATACTACCTTCACTTTGTAATCCTTGGAGCTTGATCTCCACCCCCAGGAGGATAAGAGTATTTTTACGGAAAATTGTCTCCTTTATTCCTTAGGCATCTAACCTGCTGACTAGGACAAGTCCTCTTGTAAGAAGGAGGTTTTTTAAAATTCTGTCAAAGGATACTACCAAGAGTGCAGACCCATGATTTTAAGCTCTTTCATGGTTCTGTCTCACGCCGCACGTTCTAGGAACTTCTTCAGATGGTAACTCAGAAAGGGAGATTATTTTTCTCCAGGGGCCTGAGCTGTTTCAAAGACTAGTGATGTAAATGATGGGGTTGTAGAGAGAGAACCAAAAGCTGAGGACCGACCTCGGCAGCAGCTTGGGAAGAGCCATACAAGTCCAATGTCTCATTTAGATGATGCTGACACACCTTTTACTTATGTATTCATTTTCCTCAAAGCAGCTTGATATGATGAGTTGGTACCTGACCTTCTAGTGTTAGTCACTCTGTTGTGTCTGACTCTTTGCAATCCTATGGACTTTCAGTTTAGCTCAGTTCAGTTCAGTTCAGTCACTCAGTCGTGTCCGACTCTCTGCGACCCCATGAATTGCAGCACACCAGGCCTCTCTGTCCATCACCAACTCCCGGAGTCTACCCAAACCCATGTCCATCGAGTCAGTGATGCCATCCAACCATCTCATCTTCTGTTGTCCCCTTCTCCTCCCGCCCCCAATCCTACCCAGCATTAGGGTCTTTTCTAATGAGTCAACTCTTCGCATGAGGTGCCCAAAGTATTGGAGCTTCAGCTACAACATCAGTCCTTCCAATGAACACCCAGGATTGATCTCCTTTAGGATGGATTGAATGGATCTCCTTGCAGTCCAAGGGACTCTCAAGAGTCGTCTCCAACACCACAGTTCAAAAGCATCAATTCTGCGGCGCTCAGCTTTCTTCACCGTCCAACTCTCACATCCATACATGACCACTGGAAAAACCATAGCCTTGACTAGAGGTACTTTTGTTGGCAAAGTAATGTCTCTGCTTTTAAATATGCTATCTAGGTTGGTCATAACCTTCCTTCCAAGGAGTAAGCGTCTTTTAATTTCATGGCTGCAGTCACCATCAGCAGTGATTCTGGAGACTTTAGACCTCCAAAATTCTCTGTCCATGGGATTCTCCTTAATCCCATAGGAATCTCCTTAATCTGTCCATGGTGGTGGTGGTTTAGTCACTAAGTCATGTCTGACTCTTGTGACAGCATGGACTATAGCTTGCCAGGTTCCTCTGTCCATGGGATTCTCCAGGCAAGAATATTGGAGTGGG
The DNA here is from genome assembly GCF_054371585.1 of Giraffa tippelskirchi. Lineage (NCBI taxonomy): Eukaryota > Metazoa > Chordata > Mammalia > Artiodactyla > Giraffidae > Giraffa > Giraffa tippelskirchi. Next base: position 126,728,636 of record NC_137283.1, read on the forward strand.
TTGCTATTTCCTTCTCCAGGGGATCTTCCTGACCCAGGAATCGAACCTGGGTCTCCTGCATTGCAGGCAGATTCTTTACCAACTGAGCTATGAGGGAAGCCCCCTAATTAATCCCATTGACAGAGGAGATTTGTGGGTACAGTCTGTGGGATTGCAAAGAGTTGGACACGACTAAGTGACTAACAGTTTCACTTTCTTCTTATATGCGAGGGGAAACTGAAGCAACTAACTTGTTCATGGAGCCTGGACTTCTGTGAGATTGCAGGCTGGCTTGCTCTAGCTGCAGAATGGAGCATCCCAGTGTGTGGTCCATAAAATGCTCCTCCTCTCTTGTCTGCTGGCACCGACTTGCTGCCGGTCAGGGCTGAGTCCCAGCGGTGCCAGCAGATATGAAGACCTGCCTCTCCCCAGGGCCTGCCCTCGCAGAGAGCCACCCGCCACAACCCTGGAGCACACACCGACACTTGTTCTCCTGCTTTTACTTAAATCCCCGCAATATAGCCAATGTCAGGCTGCAGAAACTTCAGAGACGGGGATTTGGGGGAAACTTTCAGATTTTAGAGAGATCGCGGTCAGAGTCATCTTTCTAGCAAGACTCATCACAGCAAAGAAAACAGAGAACAAGGATATTAAACAAAGTGCTATTCTCAGCCATGCTTTCTCCACGTAGGTGCTGCTTCTTGCTGGTCAGTTCCCAGAATGCTCCTGCTGACGGATGGCCTGCTTTGGAACAGGCGTGGTGCTCTGGCCTAGCCTACAGGAAAGAGTGTTAGACTGTGAAGAGGATTGATTCCATCCATTCATCTATTGATCAATCGATCTCTTGATCCATCAGTCCATTCATCCACCCATCCACCCAGTTATTCATTCATTGTTGAAACTATTAAGCATCTACTACTATGCACCAAGGAAGGCTATGACCTGGCTCCTAATCATGGCTGCTGGGTGGACAAAGCTCAGCTCCTTCATCTCCTAGAACAGGCAGGAAAAGCCCTGATAGGGAAATTAAATAAAGAGTCTTGTTTAGGCTTCAGCGACAAAGCGGAGCAGGCCTCTGAGCTTGCTTCTAACCTGCCTGGACACTGCCCTAACTGTGAGCGCCCTGACTGCCTGCCGTGAGTGCAAGACTTGCAGCACCATAAATAAGACAGCAGATAAATCCTGAAATTGTTGAGCCCCTGGAGGGGGTCTGGCCAACCAAGCCCCAGGTTTAACAACATTCCAAGTTTCCATGACAAAACAAACAGCATTAACGTGAAACCAGAGGTGCAATTTGCTCACAGGTTGATGATGATATCAGTTTGTGGGATTATAAGTGGGAACCCTGAACTGCAATTTTTGAAGCCTCACCCATGGAGCATATGCACTCCTGGGACCTTTTCCCAGTTGGGACTCCAGATGTGCTGTGTCACAAGACTTCTCAGTGCTGTTTGAGTCTGGATGTTGGTCAAAAACCCAATTTGGTGATGTATCCTCTGCTGTTTCTATTTCTCTTTTCTTTTAATGTTAGGATATTGAAAGTACTGTAGGTAAGTCTCTAATTAATATTGGTATTATTTATTTGTATATAATGAGTGGCTTATTTTGTTAACAAATCCTTTGAACCTGAGATGAGAGTGAAAACTTTGGGCAAAACAAGCGCATGAAGCACGGTTGAGAAGCATCCATACAAAGGAGCTGCTTCTTGGGAATCACATTGTCCAGGAAGGACCACCCTCTTCACCGATACTCAGTTACAGCCCAGTATTGTGTAGCTAAGTGGGCTTTATTATTCTATGCAGTATTCCCAGGCAAGAATACTGGAGAGGGTTGCCATTTTCTTCTCCAGGAGATCTTCCAAACTGAGGGATCAAACCTATGTCTCTTGTGTCTCCTGGACTGGCAGGCAGATCCTTTACTATCTGAGCCACCGAGGAAGCCCATTCAATTAGACCCTATGTGAGTGAAATTTTGGTGAAATCCCCTTCCACATTCAACCTTCCTTTGGTTCTTTCCTGTACCTGAAATCACCTCCTTGAGTAGAAGTCCCACCTCAAATGCATAGAGAGCTTGGTTGTTGGACCTTGTCCTGTGTAGACATAAATAAAACAAGACATTTCCTTCCATTCTGGTCTAAATAATCAGCAAAGAGAACAATAAGGAAAATTTTTTAAAATTTATTTTGTATTGGGGTATAGCCAGTTAACAAACAACGTTGTGATAGTTTCAGGTGAACAGTGGAGGGACTCAGTCATACACACACATGTGTCCATTCTTCCCCACCACTGCCTTCTCCCCAAACTCCCCTACCATCCAGATTGCCACGTAACATTGAGTAGAGTTCCATGTGCTATACAGTAGGTCCTTGTTGGTTATCCATTCTAAATAAAGCAGTGTGTACATGCCCATCCCAAACTCCCTAACTATCCCTTTCCCCGATCCTTTCTGCAGCAACCATAACTTCTGAGTAAATTGGTGGGAGTGGTGACGAGGTTTATTTTTCAGACCTGAACTTGGCAGTAGCTGCTGATTGAATCCCACTGACAATTGCTGACAACTGCTTAACATGTCAGCCTTCCTCCAGGTGCCACATCTTTTCTTCCTGACAACACGCGATTCAGTGTGGAATTTCTCTGAGGCTTCACTCTGCACTGAGGGCCACAGACAAGAGCTTAGACCAGGAAGTGAAAATAAAAGTCACGTTCGGTAAGAGTCACGCTCTGGGAGTCGAAGGATTTCTTATCTTATACATTTAAAACCAACGAACTCTCTACTCGAAATAAGGACCATCTGGATGATTCTGTTTTGAAGCTTAAAAAAAGAAGTTAAGCTTTAATCTTCTTAGTGTCTTCAAACATCAGGTCTTATTTTTCAAACTCTACTGGGGGATAAAGTTCTTTATCTACATCTGTGTTGCTCTCTGAGAGGCTCTGTCCCTAGAATCACACACAGACATTTCAGTGACTTACCTCAGACTTGCTTTAGGGACTTCAGAGAAATACGATGTTAAACTCCTTTTCAGGCACTGAAACCTTCATAAAACCCCAGGATTAGTACTTGATTGGGAGGGGGATACTATCTCACAGTAAACTCACTTTTGCCTTCTCAGTCTCCTCAGGATTTGTCACATGAATTTTGCATATTTCAACGATAAAACAGTGGTGTGGAAAACTTTCTCAGAGCTTCAAATATTGCAGAAACTGAACAGCTTTGCTCTGAATGAGAAAACCCAATAATACAAATTTTCATTGCATTTCATTTTCTCTTTGGCTGTTCTCGGAATTTATATTGGCCATTTAATTTTACTGTTACAGTTTTATAAGGATATTATCTCTCTGTACAATAGTGTTGATTTTTTAAATTGTAAATTGTATGAAAGCTTTTGAGTCTAAATTCTAAAAGCTAAGTATTATCATTATTTAGTTTTGCTTGTGAGTTTTGAAAGTCATGATTTTTTCAGATTTGTATCTAAAGTCTTATAAGTAAATCAGAAATGCTGGAATTTTCCTCCATCTCACTATATAACTCTTGGTAAGTTACTTTTCTAATGATTTATGAAATACCATTTATTAAGCAATGAATATTTCTGTTTTTGTTTGAAGTACTATTCAAATTCATTTAAGGACATATGTGACCAGTGACCAAACATTGGCCAATGCTCACAATCAGGATGGAATAAATTTACTTCTTGTCAATTTATGTTCTCAAAGCTTAGTGGGTCACAATTTCTTCCTGGTCAGAGATATGAATACATCATGAGAAGAGTTGATGAGGTCAAATTCATAAACTATAATGAAACACTTCTGAAAAATCAGGTAACTTTCATGTATTAAGTGCCAGTATTGGAGACAGATATAGGAGTAATTATTATTTATCAAGTTTTTAATTCATTATAGGTATAATATCAAATGCTACACATGGATTGTCTCATTTACTCCCCACAACAGCCCTCTAAGTTGGATTCCATGATCACCCCTATTATACAGATGAGGAAACTGAGACTTAGAAAGTGAGTGTCATATATAACAGGCAAGAAGCAGAATTAAAATTTGAACTCCAGAGCCTCAGAGTTTAACCAAAGTGCCATCATGTCAATCAGCCTTGGAACTAGTAGTGTAAGTGACAATACAATTCATAATTTAAAACAAAGATTTTTTTTTTTCTTAGAAAGAACTGTGGTCATGCTCCTGCCTCTGGGTAGAATAATACACTCTTTGTTTCTCTAGGACTTAAGCTTAGAGAGCCTTTACCAATTTCAGTGCTCGGCTAGTCTATTGAATAGTCAGCACTGTACACCATCCTGTCACAACATAACTGACATTTGCAATTCAAATTATGCTTAATGATAATGCAAAAAAAAAAAATCCATAAAAGTGGCAGAGCCCTCAAGAAGTGGCAATTCTTCAAGGCACTGACTCATGAAGAACTGAGATGTTCAATGTCATAATTCAGTAACACTCCACCAGAGCTAACTTTCCAAGAGAGAACTAACACAAAGAAAATATATACAAGACAGAATCTGTGAACAATAAGAGTATGTGAAGAACTAGAAGAGTTAGGAGAATAAGTGTGTGGTTGTAGTTGAGGGCTTTGTAAGGTGTCTTGGTAACTCCTATAATGTCCAGCAGAATTCTTTTTAGACTATAGGTACTCAATAAACACTCTATCCAGTAGTCATGTATGGATGTGAGAGCTGGACCATAAAGAAAGCTGAGCACTGAAGAATTGATGCTTCTGAACTGTGGTGTTGGAGAAGACTCTTGAGAGTCCCTTGGACTGCAAGGAGATTCAACCAGTCAATCAGTCCTGAGTATTCATTGGAAGGACTGATGCTGAAGCTGAAGCTTCAATACTTTGGCCACCTGATGTGGAGTCTTGACTCAATAGAAAAGACCCTGATGCTGGAAAAGATTGAAGGCAGGAGGAGAAGGGGATGACAGAGGATGAGATGGTTGGATGGCATCACCAACTCGATAGACATGAGTTTGAGCAAGCTCTGGGAGTTGGTGATGGACAGAGAAGCCTGGCGTGCTGCAGTCCATGGGGTTGCAAAGAGTCAGACATGCCTGAATGACTGAACTGAGTGAGTACATGGGAGAAAGACTTCTGATCTCATAAGAGGCCCAGAATTCCACTCAGCAGATACACGCTTGTCACAATATTCAGTTCAGTTGCTCAGTCGTCACAGTATTAACAACTTTAAAGGACATGTACAAGTTGTTTAGAAGAAAAGAAAAAACTTCTAAATATGTTAAAATAGAAATGAAGGGCTTGAGGGGAAAAAGACCTCTGCAAATAAAGAAAAATAGAGTTATCACCATAATTATAAAGCCTTGTCAAGGAGATGCGACTCTCTTAAAGTAGGAGAAAATGATTTCAAGAGTGGAGATGCCCGTGTGGGTTATCAGCGAAGTTTCACAGTTGGCAAGATCATTACAAGGGATTTTATGGATCTTAAGTGGATGAAAGACACTAATAAGAGATAAGTAGACCAGAACTTCCCCAAAGGGTGAGATTAATGCTATAAGATAAAATCAATAGGCAAATTAGATATGTCATTCTCAAATGTCCTACTGTAAAACAAAGGTGTCCCACTAATAAGATGATGGCAATATTTTCCCAACATGAAGAAAAATAAGTTGAAGAACATAGTTTCCTCAATTTAACATTCCCTTCCCCTCCTTCATCAAATTCTTTGTTAAAGCTTCTATTCTCGCTGTACAGAGAAGTGATATGAATTACATGTGACTGGAAAATCTTTGGAAGACATTCATTATTAATTGAATGGTTTGATTCTTTTTTAAAAAAATTCTAGGATGAGGTCAAGCCTATAGATTTTTTTTTAAAATTATTCTTTTAATTGGAGGCTCATTACTTTACAATATGGTGGTGTTTTTTGCCATACATCAGCATGAATCAGCCACGGGTGCACATGTATACTCCCATCCTGAATGCCCCTTCTCTCTCCCTCCCCACCCCATCCCTCTGGGTTGTCCAGGAGCACTGGCTATGAGTGCCCTGCTTCAAGCACCGGACTTGTACTGGTCATCTGTTTACATATGGTAATATACATGTTTCAATGCTATTCTAGTCATCCCACCCTCGCCTTCTCCTGCATAGTTCAAAAGTCTGTTCTTTATATCTGTGTCTCTTTTGCTATCTTGCATATAGGGTCATTGTTACCAGCTTTCTAAATTCCATATATATGCCTTAATATACTGTATTGGTGTTTTCCTTTCTGACTTACTTCACTCTGTATAATAGGCTCCAGTTTCATCCACCTCATTAAAACTGACTCAAATTGCATTCTTTTCTATAGCTGAGTAATATTCCATTGTGTATATGTACCACAGCTTCCTTTTTTTTTTAAGCTTAATTTTTATTGAAGTATAGTTGCTTTACAATGTTGTGTCAGCTTCTGCTGTACAGCAAAGTGAATCAGTTATATGTATACATATGTTCCCTGATTTTTGGATTTCCTTCTCATTCAGGTCACCATAGAGTGCTGAGTCGAGTTCCCTGTGCTACACAGCAGGTTCTCATTAGTGGTCTGTTTTACACAGAGTAGTGTGTATATGTCAATCCCAATCTCCCAACTCATCCCACCCAACTTTTCCCCCTGGGTATTCATAATTTTGTCCTCTACATCTGTGTCTCTATTTCTGCTTTGCAAATAAGTTCATCTGTACCATTTTTCTAGATCCTACATGTAAGCAGCATAATACAATATTTGTTTTCTTCTTTCTGACTTACTTCACTTTGTATGACAGTCTCTGTGTCCATCCATGCCTCTGCAAATGGCACTATTTTGTTCCTTTTTAAAACTGAATAGTAGTCCATTGTGTATTTGTACCTCATCCTCTTACTTTATCTGTCCCTCTTTTTGGAGAAGGCAATGGCACTCCACTCCAGTGCTCTTGCCTGGAAAATCGCATGGGTGGAGGAGCCTGGTAGGCTGCAGTCCATGGGGTCGCTAAGAGTCGGACACGACTGAGTGACTTCACTTTCACTTTTCACTTTCATGCATTGGAGAAGGAAATGGCATCCCACTCCAGTGTTCTTGCCTGGAGAATCCCAGGGACGGCGGAGCCTGGTGGGCTGCCGTCTATGGGGTCGCACCGAGTCGGACACGACTGAGGTGACTTAGCAGCAGTAGCTATTAGATATTTAGGTTGATTCCATGTCCTGGCTATTGTAAATAGTGCTACAATGAACTTTGGGGTGCACGTTAGCTTTTTGAATTATAGCTTTCTCTGGGTATATGCCTGGGAGTGGGGTTGTTGGGTCATATGATACTTCTAATCTTTAGTTTTGTGAAGAACCTCCATACTGTTCTCCACAGCGACCATAAGAATGATTTGATTTTATGAACATTTAAGTGTAGAGGATGAGAGGCCCCTTGGAGAAGAATGAAGCTACCTCAGCCAGCACCTGCCAACTGCTGGACACGTGAGTGAGGTCATCCTAGATTAAGTGGTTATCAGTCAGCCTCCTAGTTGACCATAGACACTTGAACAAGCCCAGCTGAGGTCTTTCTCACTGGCTCAGACTGGAAGAATTGCCCTGGCTTCACAAAGAATTGTGAGAAACAGTATATAACTGTTTGAAGCCATGAAACTTGGGAGTGATTTGCTGTGTACCAAAAGTGAACAGATACACCATCGCACCTTCAAACTTAGCAGGTAATAGGGACTCAATACATATTTGTTAAAATATTTATGATGTTATGATGAATATAAGACTACCATAACCACTTACAAAAGTCTGCTGTCTGATTGAGTTTGTACACCGCTGAATTTAATTACATGCTCTGAAAACTACCAGGTGTTAAGATAAAATTTCAAAAAAGGTATAATCATAAGAGGCAATTAGGGAAAGTGAAGTGGTAGAAACTCAAACAGCTACATGTCTTATTTCTGCCAGATGTTAACTTAGTTAATGAGAGTGAAAGTAATAAGATTAGGTTAGACAAAGAAATGCTATTTCCACTCATTTTTTAAAATGAAGAGTTTACATATTTTTACATTCTATCTATGTAAGATAAAAAGAGAAAACAAACTAAAATGGTGAAGTTACAGGGCAATATAGGGAATATTACATAAACTTAATGAGGTGGATTCCTTAGTAGAGAAGCTGGGCTGATCCCTAGTTTAAATAACAGCAACAACAATGACAAAATCAGAATTGAGCATGTAGCTGATAACAAGAAATACTCTTGAAACTAAAACAGATGAAAAGTTATTTTTTGTTTAATTTTTTAAAAATTTATCTTTAATTGGAAGATTATTGCTTTACATTGTTGTGTTGGTTTTTGCTGTACAACAATGTAAATCAGCTGTAAGTGTACATATATTCCCCTCCCTCTTGAACTTCTCTCTCACCCCACCCCACACCTATCCCACCCCTCTAGGTCATCACAGAACGCTGAGCTGAGCTCCCTGTGTAATACAGCAGCTCCCTACTAGCTATCTGTTTTACACATATAGAGACAGGGATTAAGGCCATCCCCATGGAAAAGAAATGCAGAAAAGCAAAATGGCTGTCTGAGGAGGCCTTACAAATAGCTGGGAAAGGAAGAGAAGCGAAAAGCAAAGGAGAAAAGGAAAGATATTCCCATCTGAATGCAGAGTTCCAAAGAATAGCAAGGAGAGATAAGAAAGCCTTCCTCAGTGATCAATGCAAAGAAATAGAGGGAAACAACAGAATGGGAAAGACTAGAGATCTCTTCAAGAAAATTAGAGATACCAAGGGAACATTTCATGCAAAGATGGGCTCGATAAAGGACAGAAATGGTGTGGACCTAACAGAAGCAGAAGATATTAAGAAGAGGTGGCAAGAATACACAGAAGAACTGTACAAAAAAGATCTTCATGACCCAGATAATCACGATGGTGTGATCACTCACCTAGAGCCAGACATCCTGGAATGTGAAGTCGGGTGAGGCTTAGAAAGCATCACTACGAACAAAGCTAGTGGAGGTGATGGAATTCCAGTTGAGCTATTTCAAATCCTGAAAGATGATGCTGTGAAAGTGCTGCACTCAATATGTCAGCAAATTTGGAAAACTCAGCAGTGGCCACAGGACTGGAAAAGGTCGGTTTTCATTCCAATCCCAAAGAAAGGCAATGCCAAAGAATGCTCGAACTACCACACAGTTGCACTCATCTCACACGCTAGTAAAGTAATGCTCAACATTCTCCAAGCCAGGCTAGAGCAATACGTGAACCGTGAACTTCCAGATGTTCAAGGTGGTTTTAGAAAAGGCAGAGGAACCAGAGATCAAATTGCCAACATCCGATGCATCATCGAAAAAGCAAGAGAGTTCCAGAAAAACATCTATTTCTGCTTTATTGACTATGCCAAAGCCTTTGACTGTGTGGATCACAATAAACTGTGGAAAATTCTTAAAGAGATGGGAATACTAGACCACCTGACCTGTCTCTTGAGAAACCTGTATGCAGGTCAGGAAGCAACAGTGAGAACTGGACATGGAACAACAGACTGTTTCCAAATAGGAAAAGGAGTATGTCAAGGCTGTATATTGTCACCCTGCTTATTTAACTTATATGCAGAGTACATCATGAGAAACGCTGGGCTGGAAGAAACACAAGCTGGAATCAAGATTGCCGGAAGAAATATCAATAACCTCAGATATGCAGACGACATCACTCTTATGGCAGAAAGTGAAGAGGAACTAAAAAGCCTCTTGATGAAAGTGAAAGTGGAGAGTGAAAAAGTTGGCTTAAAGCTCAACATTCAGAAAAATAAGATCATGGCATCCGGTCCCATCACTTCATGGCAGATAGATGGGGAAACGGTGGAAACAGTGACAGACTTTATATTTTTGGACTCCAAAATCACTGCTGATGGTGATTGCAGCCATGAAATTAAAAGACGCTTACTCCTTGAAAGGAGGGTTATGACCAACCTAGACAGCATATTTAAAAGCAGAGACATTACTTTGCCAACAAAGGTCCATCTAGTCAAGGCTATGGTTTTTCCAGTCATCATGTATGGATGTGAGAGTTGGACAGTGAAGAAAGCTGAGCACTGAAGAATTGATGCTTTTGAACTGTGGTGTTGGAGAAAACTCTTGAGAGTCCCTTGGACTGCAAGGAGATCCAACCAGTCCATCCTAAAGGAGCTCAGTCCTGGGTGTTCATTGGAAGAACTGATGTTGAAGCTGAAACTCCAATACTTTGGCCATCTCATGCGAAGAGTTGACTCATTGGAAAAGACCCTAATGTTGGGAAGGATTGGAGGCAGGAGGAGAACGGGACGACAGAGGATGAGATGGTTGGATGGCATCACCAACTCGATGGACATGGGTTTGGGTAGACTTCGGGAGTTGGTGATGGACAGGGAGGCCTGGCGTGCTGCAATTCATTGGGTTGCAAAGAATCAGATACAACTGAGCGACTGAACTGAACTGAACTGAGCATACATATGTCAATGCTTTTCTCTCATTAGGTCCTATCCTGTCCTTTCCCCCTGCTGTGTCCACAAGTCTGTTCTCCATTAGCAGACAAAAAGTTAGAATGTAATCTCAAGTGTGCATGTGTTGTTGTGTGAATTAACTGCACAGCCCTCCCTGACCACTCTTGCTTTGTCCTGGCAGAGGTCAGTGGCCCAGGAAGCATGAGCAGTCCACTGGGAATGCAAAATTACAATGTAATATGTAGTGTCCTTTTCCCCATACTATGCTAGAATTTGCTGTAAAAATGAGAGATAACCAGTACAACTAGGGTTTGTTCATACATTCCTCTTTTAACACATTTAAATATAGAATCTCACTGCAAAGATAAAATTAAAAACACCTTCCACTGGCATCTTTGCTACCCCCACCCTCCACAGTGATCTCCAGGGAATCCAGTAGACTACCTTTTGGGCTCACAAAACTCTCCCTGGACCATGAGTAATCATTGTACTGCTGGAAATGATAACCCCAAAATGAAACAGCCTGTTCTTTAAGTTGTCGCTAATTAAAAACTAACAAGCAATGAACAATGGGTTTCCCATGTCGGTGAGGATATGTCCCAGACCCTCTGATCCTCACGTCGCACTCTATTGTACTGACCAACTGTTTCCCTCATCAGTGATCCTGGCAGAAGTTGGAAGAGCCTTGGTTTGACACACAGAGCGAGGGGTTGTCTCCATGACTGATCTTTGCTTTCAGTCCATGGTGACAAATATTTTGCTTTCCCTACCAGGCGTGTGAAACACATACAAGTGAGCTGCAATTTCCATTTTAGGTACCCAATTTCATGTACCAACAAACGTCAAGGTCTGATCTGTTTCAGTTGTGATCTGCTTTCCCTCTGACTTCAGCAGCAGAGAACATTTTGTGTTGTCTCTGGTATAAGCCCACTGCAGAGATGCCTACCTCCTGTGCACATGAGTTTTTGCTTCTGGAGACAGACGTGTAAACTGACTGTGGGGTCTAACCCAAAAGAGGGTGTGAGAGAGACATACGTCGTCTCTTAAAGGAGACCTGAAGGACTTGATTATTCCTGAATAGAGGGAAGGGGAATCATATAAGTCCAGAGAACAGAATGGCTGCCTTGGGTAGCAGAGATAAATCAACGTGACTGTGATAAAGGAGATGCAGGCTGGGCAGGTAGCTCAGTGTTGAGAGATGAGGATGCAGATACAGGCAGGCACCAAGCCACTGGTCTTGTGCATCCTCCTCAAAGGAGCATGAAATTTATATTTTTCCGAAAAGTTACAGGTAACTTTGGAAGGATTTTGAGCACAGGAGCAGCGTGATTTCAGAAAGAGCCCTTTGGCTGTGTTATGAAGAACAACTTGAGGGTGCATAAGGGTGAAGAGGGGTTGGAGGGAAGGGGAGAGTCAGACAAAAGCAGAAGGAGGGAGAACATTACAAATAAACAAAAATGATCTTTGTTTCTAGACCTGAAGTTGAAGAAAGAGAAGACCCTGGATTCAAGAGATATGAAGGATGTGGCATGTCCAGGACTTGGTGTGTGATAAGAGGTGATTGTGAAAAAAATAAGAAGGGTCATGTTTGAGTTGTGAGATTCTATTGTGTACAGTGGGATATTTGGTTCACTGAAATTTCAAATATCAAAGTAGTACTAGGAATTCTGGGAGAAAGATGAATTTCCTTCTGGTTATAGTAAATTTGAAGTGCCTGTGGGCAGTCCTGGCAGTAGGGAGTTGTATAGATGGGTTTGACGCTCTGAGAACAAACTTAGGGGTAGAGACTTTAGAACTGGAAGGAGGCAAAAGATATCAAATGGGGTGAACATGTGAGAAAAGGATATAAGATTAATTTACCACACCGACAAAAACATCATCCTATACACTAGTGATGAAAGGCTGGAAAATGCAATGAGAATGTAGGTACTGTTAAGATAGCAACAGGACATGAAATCCTTGGCTATTGATAGAATTCAGGGCAAAGGAATTTATTTGAAGACTCTATAAAACTCTAATGGGGACAATAAACGTAGACTTGAGTAAGTAGGGAGCTATACTATACTATTTATTTAAAATCATAAAAGTAGTGAAAATGACAAAACTCCTGAGGTTCATACATGGATTTAGTGCAATGCCTATTAAAATCACAGCAAGAAACTTTATGGAAATTTACAAAATGATGGTAACATCCTTTTTGAAATAACCAGTGCATGAGAATGCATCTATGGATTAATATATAGTAAGAATTTATATAGCACTTTAGATTTACAAGATGTTTTCTCATCATTTTATCATTTAATTCTTACAACTATAATGAGATATGTTTATTATTCCCATTTTAGGGTGACCACACCTAGGGTAGTCCCATGCTATGGTCCAAAAGCCCCTCCATCACTTAATATTTTTCCTAGATGTCTTGATTTTTAAAGAGAGTATTATTGTTAATAGTTGCATTAAAATAGTCTAGGGTAGGTTGGTACTATCTGCATGGAGAAACTTCTGACCTCTGTCATGGTCTTATCTAGTAATGGATAAGGAGCATATAGGGAAAAGAATTCTCATCCCTAATATATGCTAAATCTGAAAGATGAACATGATAACACTTTTCCCTTTTCCTAACCCATGCTTGTTGCAAAGTTACTAACACCTCCCTTTTAAGTGCAGCATGCTGGATGAGAACATACTCACCAGTAAAACAAAGTGCACCGTTTCCATTAAGAATTATTTCTCTCCAGTTTGATGGAGGAGGTATTCAGTGTTGCTAATGCCTCTGACCAGCAGCTTGGTGTGCCAACTGGCTGCTCATATGAGCCAGTTGCATGAAACCATCAGGCTCCCAGTTGGAGAGGTCAGTCGGGAACTTGGAAAATTATAGGCTATGTATAACAAGAGAAATATGTTCACGATATGGGTGCAGAGCAGTCCTTCCATAGGGTTTGTATTCTGAACATCTATTTAACAGTAGCTTGCTATTTAGTATGTGGAATAAAAATGCATCAGTTAACCTATTTATTTACATTTTTTATTGTGGAAAGATATATGTAACATAAATTTACCATTTTAACCATTTTTAAGTGTATAGTTCAGTATCACTGAGTATATTCACATTATTCTGTAGTCACCACCGCCATCCAGAATGTTTTTCATGGAACTTTGCACCCAATTAAACATTAACTCTCCATTCCTTTTTCCCCTCAGCCCCTGGCAACCATGTTTCTACTTTTCATCTCTACGAATTTGACTATTGTAGATACCTGACATAAGTGAAACCATACAATATTTGTCCTTTTGTGATTGGCTTATTTCACTTATTTCACTGGGATTCCCTGATGACTCAGTAGTAAAATACCCACCTGCCAATGGAGGAAATGCTAGAGACTCAGGTTTGATCCCTGGGTCAGGAAGATCCCTGGAGGAGGGCATGGCAACTTACTCCAGTATCCTTGCCTGGGGAATCTCATGGACAGAGGAGCCTGGCAGGCTACAGTCCATGGGGTTACAGAGATGGACATAACTGAGTGACTAACACACTATTTTACTTATCATAATGTTAAGTTTACTCTGTGTCACGCTGTCAGAATTTCCTTCCTTTTTAAGGCTGAATAATATTCTATTGCATGTATATATCACTTTATTCTTCCTTGAGGTTTCTTGTTTATTTTGCAATGAACTCTTGTTAGCAATGAGTTTAAAAGTTCATGTTTTATGAAATACTAAATATTGAATTTTATTTCTCAAAAAAGTTGGAGATAATGTATAATTTGCACAAATATATGCTGAAATTTATAATTCACTATAGGAGACGGTAACAATGTCACCACCACATGAAAACCAGGAGATATAAGTCTACTAAAGAAGCATTAGCATTTACTTCAAAAGTTAGTATTATTTTAAGAAGTCTGTCTCCCCAAATAATGATTTAATGTGTACAGTTGCAAAAAGTACATTACATATCATTTTGTGAACCATGACTTTTCACTTAGATCAAATTACTATTCTAATTTCATTATTTTTCATTTTAAGTTTTTGCATATTTTTTTAAAAAGCTGACTGGCAGACTTTTTTCCCTACAGAGATGATTATATCACTACATTTCACCCAACATGCTCTGTTAAAATTGTAATGTAGACACTCCTCCATCAAGGATAGGGTTTTATGTTTCCTCCCATTGATCCTCCTCTTTCTCACCACTTATCCTTAGCCATCATATTATGAGTAGGTGTAGATCCAAGTCCAAGCCACATGATGAGGCCACAAGTAGGGGTTCCAGCCAACAGCTACCTTCACCTGGTCATCAGCATCATGTGAATGAAAGCCTTCAGATGATTGTTGTCTTCATCTTCCAGACACCTTTCCTGACACTGAGTGGTACACAGACAAGCCATCCTACCAAGTCCTGCCCAAATTGAAGCTCTGTAAGCAAGGTAAATGCTGTCACTGTTTTAAGCTCTAAATTTTGGAGCACTTTGTTGCTGAGTCAAGGGACTCAGAACAAGATGCTAATGTATTGGTCCCATTAGAGAAAAAAAAACCCAAAAAAACTACACGAACTGCTAAGTAACGTCTGTTTCAGTGTCATCAGATGCTTCAAATAAGAATATGAGGAGTCTTGAATTTATATTTTGGTAACTTCTAAACAGAGTACAGCTTTCAGTATATCTTTGCTTTGCAGGTAAATGGACTCGTATCTTGGTTCTGAGTTCTAAGACTTGAATCTTTGCCTTGTTCATCCAGTACCAGCTTTGACAGGTCCTCTAGAAGTGAGGCCCTTTTTATATTGTCAGTCCCTTCATTATGATGCTATAGGCAGTTACCATTTATTAAACACCTTAATGTCTCACGTAGTACACTACTTATTTTAGTCCTTATGGCAGCCCTGCAATAATAATATGTATTATTAACCCTACTTTATAGATAAGAAAATAAGGCTCAGATAGGCTAAGAGCTTGCTCCAGATCACACTGAAGTGAAATGTTAGTTGCTCAGTTATGTCTGACTCTTTCCAACCACATGGACTGTAGCCCGCCAGACTCCTCTGTCCAGATCACATTGGCAGGAGGGAAATATGTTTCTCTAATGCCAAAACCTTAGTCCTTTCCACAGGGTCACACTGGACTCCTGCTTCCGCCCAGCACTTGGCTAGGTTCAGTGAACCTGACTGTAGCTGTCCGTGCTGCTGGTTATCCTTCTGCTCGTGTCTCTGGGTGTTGCTGGATCTCCATGCAGGCCTGCCCATCTGTCATTCCTCCTGCCACCTCTTGCTGAACCTTGCGAATATCATCTACTTCTATAGGTTCTGCAGGTTCTTAGTGCTTAGCTCTGCTTCATCCCCATTTCAGTTAAACCTCCTACAGCTGAATGTTTCATAGATTTGAAGCAGTGCCAGGACTAGAAGCTATGACTTTGAAAGAGAAGGAACTTGGACCCACTCACCCTCCATACAAAGCAATACAAACAGGTTGAAAAGTTAAATGAGCAGCTACGACAGTCACATACCACAAATCATTGCAAAAATCAGAAAAGATGGGGATAAAAAAACTTTTCTCTGTTAAAGAGATGAAAATATCATGGAAAATAATTGTTGTTGTTGTTTAGTTGCTAAGTAGTGTCCAACTCTTTGCAACTCCATGAACTGCAGCACAGCAGGCTTCCCTGTCGATCACCAACTCCCAGAGCTTGCTCAAACTCATGTCCATCAAGCTGGTGATGCCATCCAACCATCTTATCCTCTGTCGTCCCCTTCTCCTCCTGCCTTCAATCTTTCCCAACAGCAGTGTTTTTTCCAACCAGTTGGCTCTTCCCATCAAGTGCCCAAAGTATTGGAGTTTCAGCTTTAGTATCAGTCCTTCCAATGAATATTCAGGCTTGATATCCTTTTGGATTGAGTGGTTTGATCTCCTTGCAGTCCAAGGGACTCTCAAGAGTCTTCTCCAACACCACAGTTCGAAAGCATCAATTCTTCGGTGCTCAGCCTTCTTTATAGCCCAACTCTCACATCTGGCTGGATCGAAATATAAAAACAGCTAAACAATAAGAGCAAAAGAATATAGAATGGAAAGCAACAGGTTTGGTTTCTCACTAGAAATGATGGCAGCTAGAAGGTAGTGGGATGTCATAGTCAAGGTGCTCAAAGAAAGAATCTGTCAACTAAGAATTCTGTGTCAAGAAAATTATCCTTCAAGAATAGGGTGAAAGAAATACATCTTCAGATGAACAACAACAACAAAAATGAAAGCATATGTTGCTAGAACCCCCCACCAAAAAGATATTGAAGAAGTCAGAAAGTCAATAGGGTTGAAATGAAATTTTACAAGCCAGTAGCTTGAATCCAAAGGAAGAAATGAAAAGCACCAAAAATGTGAAATATGTGGGTAAATGTGAGACTATAATAGGGTTTTCTTTTCTCTTCTTATATCTTAATTTTTGAAAATTGACCGCTTAAAGCAATAATTATAATGTTATATTGTTGGGTATAAAATATATATACAATGCATCATATTTAAGGATGTATCACATAGAATATATGATTACTTATGATATAAGGACATATATCTCATATATGGTTACATATGATGTATTATGTGTGACTATATGTGAGTATTATATGTAATTACTATATGATAACCACCATGCCACATGCATACTCAGTCATGTCTGACTGTGGGACAATAATCTGCCAGGTTCTTCTGTCCTTGGGATTTTCCTGGCAAGAATACTGGAGTGGGTTACCATTTCCTCCTCCACAGACTCTATGATACCTATGATCATATGTGTATGTATAACAGTGATATCACAAAGGGGGAAGAAATGGAGGTACATTGGAGCAGAGTTGCTTTCTTTTTCTTAAATCCAAAATTAAGTCAGTATCAATCCGTAGTCAATTTTGACAAAATAAATATTCACATTATAATCCTAAGAGCAATCTCTAATAAACAACCATAAAAATATGGCTAAAAAACCCCAGAGGAGTTAAAATAGAACACTAAATCATGTTTAACACAAGAGAAAGTGGTGAAGGTAGAACAGAGAAATGACAAAATACACAAAATCAGGAAAATGAAACAAATTGCTTATCAATGATTATATTAAATGTGAATTGACTAAACACTCATATTTGTAAAGAGCTACGAAGCTAGAGAGCAACAATTGTGTTGACATGTCACAACTTGCTCAGCCATTCTCCTATTTCTGAGAATCAGGCTATTCATGGTTTTCTACTATCATAAATAACACTCTGTAAATGTTTTTATACATTATTTTAATTTTTGTTAGGTTTTGCTTGTGGTGAATTTCATAAAATGGAGCTCAATTGCATTGATGCTTCATAACTTCTGATCCATTTTGATAAATTGCTCTCCCCAAATATGTCAGAGTATCTGTTTCTAAACAGATCCATCAACAATGCTTAATAATTGTTTAAACAGATGAGTAATGGTAACCTGGCAAGAGAATTCCAGAAAAGCATCTACTTCTGTTTTATTGATTATGCCAAAACCTTTAACTGTGTAGATCACAATAAACTGTGGAAAATTCTTCAAGAGATGGGAATACCAGACCACCTGACCTGCCTCTTGAGAAATCTGTATGCAGGTCAGGAAGCAACAGTTAGAACTGGACATGGAACAACAGACTGGTTCCAAATCAGGAAAGGAGTACATCAAGGCTGTATATTGTCACCCTGCTTATTTAACTTATATGCAGAGTACATCATGCGAAATGCCAGGCTGGATGAAGCACAAACTGGAATCAAGATTGTCAGGAGAAATATCAATAACCTCAGATACGCAAATGATACCACACTTATGGCAGAAAGTGAAGAGGAACTAAAGAGCCTCTTGATGAAAGTGAAAGAGGAGAGTGAAAAAGCTGGCTTAAAACTCAACATTCAGAAAACTAAGATCATGGCATCCGGTCCCATCACTTCATGGCAAGTAGATAGGGAAACAATGGAAACAATGAGGGACTTTATTTTTCTGGGCTCCAAAATCACTGCAGATGGTGACTGCAGCCATGAAATTAAAAGACGCCTACTCCTTGGAAGGAAAGTTATGACCAACCTAGACAGCATATTAAAAAGCAGAGACATTACTTTGCCAACAAAGGTCCGTCTAGTCAAGGCTATGGTTTTTCCAGTGGTCATGTATGGATGTGAGAGTTGGACGGTGAAGAAAGCTGAGCGCTGAAGAATTGATGCTTTTGAACTGTGGTGTTGGAGAAGACTCTTGAGAGCCCCTGGGGCTGCAAGGAGATCAAACCAGTCCATCCTAAAGGAAATTAGTCATGAATATTCATTGGAAGGACTGATGCTGAAGCTGAAACTCCAATACTTTGGTCACCTGATGCGAAGAGCTGACTCATTGGAAAAGATCCTGATGCTGGGAAAGATTGAAGGCAGGAGGAGAAGGGGACGACAGAGAACGAGATGGTTGGATGGCATCACCAGTTCGATGGACATGAGTTTGAGCAAGCTCTGGGAGTTGGTGATGGACAGGGAGACCTGGCATGCTGCAGTCCATGGGGTCACGACTGAGCGACAGAACTGAATGGTAATCTGAAGTAATTTAAATTGGCATTAGTTTCCTTGTTACCGAGGCAAGCATTTCTGTCTTTGTTAATTTACTGCTTGTATTTTCTTATGTGTAAGTTAGTGGGATTTATCATTTATCGAGTGGGATGTGGCTATTCATTTGTTAGTTTTTCAATTCTATTGTAGCAGGAAGTGACTAGATTTTAATACTTTTTAATTCCTCCTCCTCTATTAGTTACATCAGTTCCTTAAATCAGCTTAATGATAATAATTCTTTGAGAGAGGGGAACATCAAGAAAAGATTTTGAAGAAAACTGGCATATAGAATGGGAGTTATCCCCACGGACTTCAGAAGTTTATCTTAGTTCTTCTCATTGTGAGAAGAACTTTACAGATGAAGTACCCATAGATTCCTGTCTGCTCTAAGGGCTCAGAGGTGAAACAGAGCAAAGAGGTACTGACAGAATATCGAGTCTTTAGGTGGAAGGCTTAGCTGAGCTGGAAATAATTGATTAGTCAGGGAAGTTTTGGTGCCAAAACATTAAAAATAACACAATGATAATGCTTCCTAGCAGCAGATCTGCTCTTCCACATGAATCCAGAAATAGATTAAAACTCAGGTCAAATGAGGATCTCTGAGTTTGTTCAAGAAAAGTAGTGGGAGAGAGAGAGATGTCTTATGCATAAGAGCTACAGTTTCCTTTTCTCCCTACAGATTTTAAGTATCCTCCTGCATTTACAGGCTTCTCAGGTTGGCACCTTGGTAAAGAATCCACCTGCCAATGCAGGTGAATGCAAAAGACTCGGATTCCACCCCTGGGTCAGGAAGAGTCCCTGGAGTAGGAAATGGCAACCCACTCCAGTATTCTTGCCTGGGGAATCCCATGGAAAGAGGAGCCTGGTGGGTTATAGTCCCTGGGGTCCAAAGAGTCGGACACAACTGAGAGACTGAGCACAGGGCACACTTTTATTTACTTCAGGAAATGTCCCTTCATGTTCTGAGTCAGACTTTACGGAAAAGTATCATGATACCAAGGCTTCCCTGGTGGCTCGGATAGTAAAGAATCCACCTGCAATGCGGGAGACCTGGGTTGATCCCTGGGTTGGGAAGATCCCCTGGAGGAAGGCATGGCAACCCACTCCAGCATTCTTACCTGGAGAATCCCCATGGACAGAGGAGTCTGCCGGGCTATGGTCCATGGGGTCGCAAAGAGTTGGACACAACTGAGCAACTAAGCACAGCACAGCTCAGCATGATACCAGGAGCCATAAGATTTAAGCTCTGACCCTCACCTGAGAATGAGCTTCCTCTCACTCACTGTATCTCCATTACCTTCACTATAGATATTTCAGGGATGAGATTGATCAAAATGTAGATTTTGATGATGAAAATTGGATAACTCTCGGATGCCATATTTCTTGAATCCTACTATAACAGCTCACTAAAAATCACAGGGAAATTGACATGAACAATAACTGAATGCTACTCGGTGCATGGCATTTTGCTAATCAATGATGATACAAAGGTGAAGTATGGCTACCTGTCCTTGAGTAGCTCATTCTCAGATTTAACGGCTTTCAGTTAGAGAAATCCTGAGTGTATCTTTTGGTAGGGGGTTGAGGAGAAACAATAGTTCCTTTCTCCCCTGCCAAAGGATTGAATTATCAATACTTCAGATACAGATGTGAAAATCAGACAGCTTGAAATCAAAATGACAACAGCAATAGAATGCATGGCTAAGGTGTGCAACCAAGTTGGTTTGCCCATGCTCTCCACCCCACACGTCCTTTACAGCCTAGCCCTCTTGACTGCCCTCCCATGGGAGAATGTGGAACTGCAGCCGGCTCACAAAGCCAAGAGGTCCTAGGGCCAGGGAGCAGGGTGGAAAGAACCCAGATCTTTGATGCATACGGTAAACTTGGTCCAAACAAGAAACATTACCATCCAGGTAACTCTACAGCTAATGACCAGTCAGAGACTCATCTCCCACTGTGAGAGAGTGAGAGAGACGTGGAGAGCCGGGAGCATACTGCCAGGGGAGGTCCCCAACGTGCTGACACAGGACTGGGGCTACTCGCTTGCTATCCACGTGAAAGGGCTTGCTCACTTTCTCTTCTTTTTTGGTCTTCTACTTCTTTGTTCTTTTTCACCTCCTGTCCTTCTGTCGGCAGTAAATATGCACCAGGGGCAATTCAGAAAAGTTGGTTCAGTCTAGTCTGGAGAGAGAGACTTGGCCATGTGGGGGAGGGTCATCGTGCCTTTTCTCAGAATTATGTGCAGAATTTCCTGGAATCTTGCTTTGTTCTGCTGCTCCAATTAGAGGGGAATCACGTGCTCGAGATCAGAGCTGAGTTTCGGGTGATGTGGAGGCTATGGGGAGCGCTCCCACAAAGACGTGTCTGAGGATGTTCAGAGTGACTTTGTAATGATGAATCAAGGATACAGTCTTGTCTGGTTTTAGTACCAGAAGAACTGGGCCTCCCCTGAGCAATTGGTTTGTTTCTGTCTTATGGACCAGGTGGATTCTCTCACTGTCTCATAATGTAGGAGTCCCTGGACAGTGTTGGAGGGGAGGGGATGGACGGCTAACAGTTAATGTTCCTTGTTTGGGTAAAGCTTACCTTGGAAAGGGCTGTGAACATGAGGACCTGGGTTCTTTGCATCCCTCTCGGCCGCAGACCTCTTGGCGGAGCTCTCCGGCTGCAGTTCCAAACTCTCCCACAGGAGGGCAGTCCTGAGCGCTAGGCTAAAGGGGAGGGTTGTGCCCAAGGAGAGCAGCCGCAAAGCAAACCGATTTGATAGCAAGACTTAGACATACATACATTCTACTGCAGTTGTTGTTTTCATTTCTGTCGGTCTGATGTCCACGTCTATATCTTAGGTAATTTTATACTTGGGTAGGAAAGAAAGAGACCATCGGGTCTCCTCTTCAGTCCTTTCCTCAACAAGCATAGAGGCAGCCAGTGTGGAGGATTTTAAGATACGCACGTTTGCATCCTTCTTGGCTTCCTCTTCTACTCCATTCGTTATTATTTACCTTTTCCTATCTCACGTAGCTCTTATGTGTGCTACCTTGTACTTTCTGTGTCCTTGTAAGGTGCCTTATGTTCTTCCTGGAGCCAGGCAGGGTATAAATACATGAATAAATATAGCAAGCACCTGGCTTCCTGAGCCTCTGGCTCCATAGCACGCTTCACTGCTTCTCGGCCTTTTGGCTCAATCCAAGCACAAAGCAATGGGCTCCGTTTCTGGGCTGGGCTCCTGCCCCAGGCCTGCCACTCAGGACTTCTCTAAATTCTTGGCTTCTTCTTGCTTGAACACTTCGGTTGGGATCCTTCGGCCCTTAATGTCTGACCATAGTCCCCTGGATCCTGCTTCTCTGCTTCTACCTCCTCCTCACCCTGTGTCTGAACGTGGCTTTCTAAGGTTCCATAGCCTCTGAGTCCCTCTGGCTTTAATGAACATCTCCTCTCTAGATATAGTCTCTAGACTGACTTACATGGTACTTCAGAGCTTGGGGCTTCCCTGGTGGCTCAGATGGTAAAGAATCCACCTGCAATGCAGGAGACCACAGTTTCAATCCCTGGGTTGGGAAGATCTCCTGGAGAAGGGAATCCACTCCAGTATTCTTGCATGGGAAATCCCATGGACAGAGGAGCCTGGAGGGCTACAGTCCATAGTGTTGCAGAGTTGAACACGACTTAGCTACTAACATTCAGGTCCCTGGAGAGGCAATATGGTGTGGTATGGTGGATTTGGAGTCATTTGGATTTGGGTTGGTTCAGTTATCCATCTGTCCACCCTTCCATCCAATACTCCAGTACACACACACTTTCTTCTCCTGCCTCTCCCCCCTACCCCCATCAATGGATGCCATGTGCCAGCTATGTATTGGAGTTGTGGTTGGTAATGAACCAGAGATGCAATCTTTGCATCATGAATGTTGTGCTCAAGTCCTGTTAGTTTGAATTCAAGCTCTAACACTTGTTGACTGTGAGAAATTAGGTAATAATTTCATTTCTCTGAGTCGCGGTCTCAGATTCTCAATCTGTAAGCTATGGGTAATTCTTACAGTATCAGGTCACTGAAAAGATTAAATGACATAATAAATGGAAAGCAGGTGGCCCAGTAAGCTCGCCACCACACAGCAGCTGTTACTACCAGATGTCTGGTCACACGCAAAGGTGGGCCCTCTTATAATTCTCCCTGGGGTATCCTAGGCTGCCTCTTCTCTACCTGTTGCATCTATCAAACTACTTGCATTTTCTCTTATTTTCTAGAAATTTGCTGTAATTTCTCATTTTCTGGTGACTCCCCTTTTCTGTTTTGTTCCCTGTTATGGATTTCTTTTTTAAAAAAAATTTTTGTATTTCAAAAACAGAACCAAAGTTTGTAGCAAGCAGTCATAATATCACTAGCAAGCAGTCGTAATATGACTTGCAGATGGGATGAACTGTACCAAACCCATGGCAGATGAGACTAGTTAAGCTCAAACTATCTGAACACCAATAACCTTTTACTGGAAACCCCTTCAGACTCTTCATTTCCTAAGAGCTACTGCCTAATTTCCAAATTCTAACCACCCCAGCCCCCTGCCTCAACTATATTTTCTAATTTCTACTTTGAGTCTTTCGCTAACAAAACTGTAAGTAACTTTCTTACAGCATTATTGACATATTTATATTTGGTGATGTGGGAGTCTCCTAGGAGGGCTGGCAGGCAAATATATGTGTCCAGCATACAATCATGAACCAGAAATCCCCGCCAACATTTTTTATCTTGCAAAGTGGTACACCAAACAAGCGAAAAACCCAGATACAGGCAGAGTGACTTCCTTTGCCTTAGAGCTCCCAGTTGAACAATTTCTCCTATGCGAAATGTTCCAGGGGGGCGGGACTTTTGAGCAGCAGGAGGAGGGGCGCTCACCCAGTTCCTCCCCTTTTCATTTTCCCCCGCCCCCTCTCTATTTTTGCCACTCTCACCATGCCTTGTGCTGGAAGCTGACCAAAAGCACAATCTTATGTGATGCTGAACATTTCAGAGAATGGCCTGGACTAAGGAGTTTTTCAGGGAGTGACTGTGGTTTCGGATTTAATGAGAAACATGAAGACGGATGAACTTGGAGACGGTCTCTCGTCTTTCACTTGGGTTCCACCTGTGGTCACAAGCAAGCTTCTGCGGGTTTCAGAAATGAGGCTGGTTGTCTGATCTCTGTGGAGGCCTGTGTACTATTGCTCCAGTGACTGTGAACGTGATATGAATGTTGGATCCAACATGGAGCGGCTGGTGGGTGGTGGCGCACCCGGGCAGACCATCTCTGAACAACTTAAAGAGGATGAATTTCATCCATGCACCCATCGTTCTCCAACCGCGAAGATGATTCTAGGAAGAAAACTCCTGACCCTTTTATGAGAATTGTGCTGCTGAGAGTAATTGACTCACTGACAAATGAGACAAAGTTACCTTCTCCTGATAATCATTGCTGCAGGAGCCCAGTGGTTGTAAATTGAAAGTCAAGCCTTCAGACGGGAAACCAGGTCGGTTTTTATCAAACTGTAAATGTGGCCTTAAGCAGGGTGCATATTCAGCTGACAGATGCTGGTAGGGCTGTACCAGTTGTTAAATAGTCAATGCTTCTGTGCTGGCTTGGAAAACAGCCACTGCCCTGAGTCTTGAATGTTGCCCGCCCTTCCTGTCACCTCCTAGACCTTGTGCACCCAGCAGCAAAGGTTACCCTGGCATCGTGGGGTCCACAACCCTGCCCGGGGTCTGTCGTGCATCGCCAGGCCCCGTCCTACCTGTTATGGGCCATTTGGAATAGCACGTCTGGTCTTCACATTTTTGATTCACTTGGAGAGAGCAAGGAGAATTGTAAACTTACACAGTAGAACCCGGGCTAGAGGTCAGACTTGAGGACACATCCCTCCTGCACTTCCTTGGCTGACACCTGAAGAATGGAACTTTGAAAAGGCAAGATGTTCCCAAAGGAAGGAGAATAAATGAGGGCTCAGTGCTCCAGAAGGGAGGTGGCAGTGTTTTGCTTTAGGGGGAGCTGTTGAAAAGGGGCTCCTAGAAAGCCGTTAGGAAGGGATGGAATGGCGACTGAGCCTGTGGTAGCTGAAGACAAGACGGGCATAGAAAGAAGTAAATATTTTCACAGAGTAGCCAGATCTGTTCCCCAGGCAGAAGAGGCTGAAGCCCGCCGGATGATGGACACCATCATCTTCTTTTCTCAGCGCCACTCCAGCCTTGGTCCCCTCACCATTCCTCAAAGGCACCAAGTCCATCCCGGCTCAGGGTCTTCGCTGCCTGGGACCTTAGTTCCCTCCCTCTTCGCTGCGTTCTTTCTCTTCTTAGCATTTATCACCACCCAAAGTACTATACATTTTGCTCTTTTAGTTTGTTTATGGCTCTGTCCCCTTACTATAATGTCAGCTCCAAAATGGCAGAGGCTTTCTGCTCCGTTTTGTTTCTGCTGCATCCCTGGTACCTAGAAGAGCCTACAGTAGGTGCTCAGTGAATGTTTGCTGATAAATAAAGGAAGGAAAAATGGCTTTGTATCCACTATGTACTGGGCACTGCGTCCTGCCCAATGTTGTTCCCATGGTACCTCCTACCCCCATCAGTCCTGTGGAACTGCCTCAGTGGGTCTCTTCTTCCCCTGTCTGTATTTGTGATGTTAATTAACATAAATTTAAATAGGCACCTGTGGCTAGAATCCATTGTACTGGACAGAGTAGCTCTAGCATAAGAGGCAAAACCAATTGCATCTCGTGCTCCAGTCAGGTAGACAGGAGCGATGCAACCAGTGGCCCTTGACAGTGCATACACCTCTGGCAGTTTCTGGGCACCTGGGAGAAGTCAATTCTAATCTCTCTTTTTATTTTGTCTCAGCCTGAGTAGGGCCAGGCTAGGATGAGCTGATTGAATGCATGTATGCTCAGTTGTGTCTGGCTCTTTGCGACCCCATGGACTGTAGCCCGCCAGACTCCTCTGTCCATGGAAGTTTTTCAGGCAAGAATACTGGAGTGGGTTGCCATTTTCTCCTCCAGGGGATCTTCCTGACCTGGGGATCGAAACTGTGTCTCTCATCTCCTGCATTGGCAGGTGGGTTCTTTACCACTGAGTCACTTCTTAGACAGGATGAGCTGAGTGGGGTGTAAAACTTAAGGGGGCACCCCCAACTCATGAAAATAGTAATGCAATGTTTTAAAGGTAAAAATTAATGCAAAAATCCATGATGAAAAAGAATCAACATTTTAAATAAAGACAGGATCAGTATTGCTGATTTTTATTTTTATCCCAAGCCGCATTTTGATTTGCCATGCACTGTCAGTGCTTCTGCAGTAGTTTATACCAATGGCCATAGTTTGTTAATCTCCTCCTGCCACCTTTCCTCATTGATAACCATAAGTTTGTTTTCTAGGTCTCTTTCCGTTTCTGTTTTATAAATAAGTTCATTTCCATGTTTTTTTAAGATTCCACATATGAGTGATAGCATATAATATTTGTCTTTATCTGGCTTACTTCACTTAGTATGGTAATCTCTAGGTCCATTCATGTTGCTGCAATTGGCATTATTTCATTCTTTTTTATGGCCAAGTAATATTCCATTGTATACAAGGACCATATCTTCTTAAGTCAATTGTCTATTGATGTGCACTTGGATTGCTTCCCTGTCTTGCCTATTGTAAATAGTGCTGCTAGGGACATTGGAGTGCATGTATCTTTTTGATTTAGAGTTTTCTCCAGATATATCCCCAGATATATCCTCTTAGATATTTTTAAATGTTGTTGTTCAGTTGCTAAGTGGTGTCCATCCCCTTGTGACCTCAAGGACTGCAGCATGCCAGGCTTCCTTGTCCTTCACTATCTCCCTGAGTTTGCTCAAAACTCATGTCCCTTGAGTCAATAATGCCATCAAACCATCTCATCCTCTGTTGTCCCCTTCTCCTCCTGCCCTCAATCTTTCCCAGCATCAGGGTCTTTCCCAATGAGTCGACTCTTCGCATCAGGTGGCCAAAGTATTGGAGCTTTAGCTTCAGCATTAGTCCTTCCAATGAGTATTCAGGACTGATTTCCTTTAGGATTGACTAGTTTGATCTTTTTGCTGTCCTAGGGACTCTCAAGAGTCTTCTCCAGCACTACAGTTAGAAAGCATCAATTATTTGGCGCTCAGCCTTCTTTATGATCCAACTCTCACATCTGTACATGATACTGGAAAAACCATAGCTTTGATTATATGGACTTTTGTTGGCAAAGTGATGTCTCCTGCTTCCTAGACAGGGCTTAATTTTAGATGATCTCTAGATTTTTTTTTTTTATTTCTTGAGATTATTTCTTTCCATCTGAACTGAAAATGATACTAATCATGTGAAATCTATGACTTAAAAAAAATTGCCTGTGGGCCACTTGATATTTTGACCTGAGGAAGAAGGGCACAAGTCAAGACAAGATGCCCCTCCAAATCCTATTTCTCTAATACTATTTTGAGAAACTTCATTTGAGGCCACCCCCAAATGTTTTACTTCTTTATTTACCAGCCTTATTTGGAACCCAATGAAATGAATCATTAGCTTTAGTCACCCTGGGAACCAAACAGACCAGGAAAACAGATAAAAATTCCATTTGGATTCTTATAATTAAAGATAAATTACCCAAGATGGTATATAAAATTTATATTATCTATAAAGACTAGATTTAAATGTAATTTTATTTATAAAATCTATTGCATTTTAAATACAATGGAAAACACAGAATATATGTCTTAAATTTCTCTCACTGTATAGCAGATGTTAGCAAATGTTATCTGTAAAGGGCCAATTAGAAAATATTTTTTGATCTCGTGGACCCTATAATCTTCAAAACAGCTCTTCAATCCTGCTGTTATGGTGCAAAGGCAGCCCTAAGCTATACATAAATGAATGGGTAGAATTGTGTTCCAATAAAACTTTATTTACAAAACAAGGAGTGGGCCAGACTTGACCTGTGTGTCATAGTTTTCCAATCCCTCTTTTATGATAATATTGTTCATTGGAACTCTCACTGGCCTTCAGTGAATAAGACAGGAGAACCGGTACAAATCCGTGAAGTCAGAGAATGGATCTGGTGGTATAGCAGGACTCAGAGAATAGGTGTTTGTGGGAGAAAGTCCACATTTTACCTCTGAGAGGTGGCGATGAAGATGGAACTGAAATCTAAGAGCAGGAAGGCACAAGGCTGGAGCCAGATTCCCCATCTGATTTCCTTGTTGCTTTAAGAATCATGCTGCTAATTATAGAGCTAGGGAGCTATTTTCAACTGTACCTTTTCCCAGGAGTAATGGATGAGGCATAGTAGAAAAAAGTGCATTTTGTCCAGTCAATGTTTCCCAAGAGAAGCTCTCCAAAGAAACTGACACTGGAGAATTTGAGTGTGAGAGTTTCCTCTCATTAGAGATTCCCATGAGCCTGGGAATAATCTGCTGTTTACAGTCAACATGAAGCTTTTCACTACAGAGGGATCCTATGGGTTTTCTCCTCTCTTCTTTCAGCAGAAGGAGAAAGAAAAGGTTCTCTTAGCCTCCAACAGGAAGATGGTCTTCTGATCTGACACAAGCGAGAGGCTAGAAGCAAGGGGAGGCCAGTGCACGGCCTCTGTGATTCTAGGAGCATCAGGGGCATAAAATGTCTGAGTTCCTCACTTTTACATCTTAAGGCCTGTGAGCAGCTCCAGGCAAATAAAGTGTGCTCAAGATCATCAGTAGAATGAATGAATGAGGTGGTTCTCATTAGATAAAGGAAAGTGTTAATAGGAACATCAATTTTCTTCTTATGTTCTATAGCGCAGAGTAAGAAGGAAGGGCTTAAGATCAATGGCCATATAGGAATTTGTCCTCAAGGAATTTGGGGGTCTGGATCACATCCTTCTTCTAACATACAGCCTTCCCTCCCCATGTAATCTCTCAGGAGTCATGTTTGAAACCTTTTAGCACTGATTACCTATCTTGTGCACTTGTGTACTAAACAAGTGTTCAGTTTACCTTTTTTTGTATTTTGAGCCAGGTTCTAGGGGTGCAAAGCTGAGTAAAATGTTTCCACTTCAAGGAACTCATGATGTGACTTAACCATGTTATGTATGTTGACCTAAAACAAATTTCTGCAGCAAAAATGGGTTTATTCTGGGATCAGCAGAGCATTGTAATTAGGGGTCTGCAATCATGGTGAGTCATGTGCAAATCTCCCTCAAGGCGAAGGAAAGAGAATCCTTTTATAGAGAGCTCTACAGAGGGGAAAAGGAAGTTGGGAGGGCAGTTGTAAAATAAAGAGCCCATGGTTTTCCATTGGCTGAGTTCTTGCCAGGAGAGAAGAGGATTCCTCTCTTCTCTGTTGGGCTCAGCTCTCATCACAGGACGTGAGAACTCCCCGCTCTGGTCTCCCCACTCTATTTAACTGAGGTTTCTGCAACTAAGCACAACACAGCTGTGTGCTAGTGTTTACATGTGTCTGTGCCTTTTCTTCCTTGCGTAGATCATAAGCCCCTTGATGACAGGAATCCCATCTTTCCCTTGTTTTGAATCTGCCCGGTAACTAATGTAACTAAGGAATACTTGATGTATATACTAACAGTTACCAGGCCACTTTCTGGGCAGAGCTCCAGACCAAGTGGAATGGTTATTATGAACTGCCACTCAAGCTGGAGAAAGCTGCAGTCAGAGATGGCTTCCAGCGCACGTTCCAAGAGTAAGTTCCCTTCTCAGCTCCGAGCCATCCTCTAGCTCAAAGCAACTTACACTCTCCTCTCCTCTTTGTTCCTTCCTTTGAAAGGCAGGGATCCATGAACTCTAACACCTTGTAGTTTTTATAGTGCTCTGAAATTCTTGCATGAAAGGATTTAGGCTAACTATGAGCACATTTATACGGAACTGTTACAAGCTTTTATCTCAGAGCCTTCGTGGTTGAGAGTTTCATCTGGAAAATAAAATCACCTCCGGGATGGAGAGCTATCAGCTTCCAGCACAGCTAAGGCTAAGACCGTGCTGACCTTTGGTGCCCCTCCTAATGACCAAGGACTGAAACTTTTCTTTCCAGATGGGTCTATATCCTTAATTAGGTCCATGGCAATCTCCCTCTCCATTTCTTCCTTAGATGAATCTTTCCGCAATAAAAGAAAAGCTGATCAGTTTTCTAAGAGAGGGCACTAGGGATCACTGACCTGGGTCAGTCAGAAGGACCATCTCAGGCATACACTCCTCTCTCCTGGCTCCCTTGGCTGACCCGGACATACCCCTTCCCAGTCAACATCCCACAAAGCATTTCCTGAGTGACTGTCAGGAGCTGTCACTGCTTCTGTATGAAATAGAGTGTCTCAAGCTCTTACCCTGGCCCAGAACCCTCTGATCTCTTTCTCCTAATGCAAACTTTATCTCAGCCAACTGTTGCATGCAAATTACCAGGTGGATTTGTTATAACTTTAGTCAAAATCCAAACAGGAATTAAATTTTTTGTGGTGGGGGGAGGAATGGATGTATTGATTTTAAATCTTTTATCATAGGATAAACATGGAGAAATGATCAAAGATATTTTAAAAATGAAGACCAATAAGATGAACTCGCCAACAAATATTACATAAATTTTATAGTGATTGAAATAAAAACAGATTGGTACCATTATATAGTTATGGACAAATAGGTCATTGAAATAAAGCAGAGTGTATATAAACAGATCCAAGTGTATTTAAGGAATGTGATATATAATAAAGGAAGTATCTTATTTCAGTGGGAAAATAATGGTCTAGTCTATAAGTGGTCATGGAACCAACTACATATTTGAATAAAAGAATTTTATATTCACCCAGACATTTATCATTTAGAACTAAAGAGCCTCTTGATAAAAGTGAGAGAAGAGAGTGAAAAAGTTGGCTTAAAACTCAACATTCAAAAAACTAAGATCATGGCATCTGTTCCCATCACTTCATGCAAGTAGATGGGGAAACAGTGGAAACAATGTCAGACTTTATTTTTGGGGCCTCCAAACTCACTGCAGATGGTGATTGCAGCCATGAAATTAAAAGACGCTTGCTCCTTGGAAGAAAAGCTATGACCAACCTAGACAGCATATTAAAAAGCAGAGACATTACTTTGCTGATAAAGGTCCATCTAGTCAAAGCTACGGTTTTTCCAGTAGTCATGTATGGATGTGAGAGTTGAACTATAAAGAAAGCTGAGCGCCAAAGAATTGATGCTTTTGAACTGTGGTGTTGGAGACTCTTAAGAGTCCCTTGGACTGCAAGGAGGTCAAGCCAGTCAATCCTAAAGGAAGTCAATCCTTAATACTCATTGGAAGGACTGATGTTGAAGCTGAAGCTCCAATACTTTGGCCACCTGATACAAAGAGCTGACTCATTGGAAAAGACCCTGATGCTGTGAAAGATTGAGGGCAGGAGGAGAAGGGGGTGACAGAGGATGAGATGTTTGGATGGCATCATCAACTCAATGAATATGAGTTTGAGCCAACTCCAGGAGATAGTGAAAGACAGGGAAGCCTGGCAGGCTACAGTCCACAGGCTCATAAAGAGTCAGACATAACTTAGAGACTAAACAACAACAGCAACAGGTTTATAATTTTCAACAAATTTTGAAATTTGAACGGACATGAATTTGAGCAAGCTCTGGCAGTTGGTGATGGACAGGGAAGCCTGGCGTGCTGTAGTGCATGGCGTCCCAAAGAGTCGGACATGACTGAGCAACTGAACTGAACTGATTACCATTTATGGCACTCTTCATTCCTTTGGGTAGATTCAAATTTCCATCTAGTATCATTTTTTTTCTTCTAGAGGAACTTCCAGATAAGTTGCTGGTGAGTTCTCTTAGCTTCTTTCTTGCCTGACAAATACTTTGTTCCATCTTTGTTTTTGAAAAGAAGGACAGTAATCCCTGACAGATGGGAACCAGACTAAGTGAAATTTAACAACTGCTCCAGCTTATAGCCTTGAGTTTTCAGGCCACAGCACAGGAGGTTAACCCAGGTAGAATCGGAACTCTAGAGACGTGAGGAGGCCCCCTGAGTCTTCAGCACAGTACTGATCAGCATCTGAGGAAACAATGAAAGACCTGGGGAAGAGCACCAAAAGGATACATAAGAATGGTGGCCAGCACTCACACAGTGCCTCTACCTACAAACCAGATTGGAAAACCTTGTAATTCATAGAAGAGGGCACTTCATAGAAGAGGCAAGAAGGGTCTTGCCTCAGCTGTGGGAATTTATTAACTCTTGATTAAATGCTTCTCTGGACCCACTTGAAGTGAAAATGTTAGTCTCTCAGTCGTGTCTGACTCTTTGCAACCCCATAGTCTGTAGCCCACCAGGCTCCTCTGTCCGTGGAATTCTCCAGGCAAGAATACTGGAGTGGGTTGCCATTCTTTCTACAGGGGATCTTCCCAATCCAGGGATTGAACCCGGGTCTCCTGCACTGCAGGCAGATTCTTTACCATCTGAGTTGCAAGCCCCTGGACCCCACTTAACAAGTCTTAAAAGCAAGAGCCAAAAGGATCAATTTGCCATGGTTTCACTTAAATACGTGATCCAAAAAACGTCAAACTCTAAAACAGAGGTGAAAAGTGGTTGAGGAGTCAGAATAGGGAGTTATTGGTAAAAAGAGACAAACTTCAGTTATGTAGTTCATGAGTTCTAGGAATCTAATGTATAGCATTGTGACTGTAGTTGTTAATACTGTACTGTATAACTGAAATTTGCTAAAGGCATAGAACTTAAATATTCTCACCAAATAAGTGTGTGAGGTGATGGATGCATTAATTAATTTGATAAGAATCCTTTCAAAGGTTTGTATATATAGCAAGTCATCACTACGTGTACAAATTTTTATTGATCTATTATGCCTCAATAAAGCTAAGAGGAAAAAGGATCATTTTTCCAAGGAACTTAACTGCATTCCATAACAAAGTTGCTCAAGAATATTTATAGGAATATCCAGCACCTAACAAGGAAAAAATGTATAGTCTTTGAAACACAAAGGTTACTAGGTATGCAAAGATACAGGAAAATACAACCAATAATGAAGAGAAAAAAAAATTAATCAAGAACAACTGAGAATTGACACAGGTGTTAAAATTAGCACATGAGGACATTGAAATAATTATTATAAGTAATACAGATGTTCAAAACATTAAATAGATCCTAGAAGATATAAAAGTGACCCAAGTTAAACTTCTAGAGATTAAAAGTACAATGTTCAAGATGAAAGATATTCTGGATGGAATTAATGCTATATTAAACATTTCATAAGAAAAAATGAGTGAACTTGAAGACATAATAATAGCAACTACCCCACATGAAACACTTAGAGAAAGGAGGATTTTAAAACACTAAAAGAAAGAAAGAAAAAAAAAATAAAAAATAAAACACTAAAAGAATATTAATGAGCCATGGGACAACATCAAATGGCCTAAAACATGTGTAGTTACAGTCCTAAAGGAAGGGAAGAGAAAAATAATTTGAAGAAGTTAATAATGATTGGAAAATTTCAAAATTTGTTGAAAACTATAAACCTGTTGCTGTTTAATCTCTAAGTTGTGTCTGACCCTTTATGATCCCATGGAGTGTAGCTGCCACGCTTCCCTGTCCTTCAATATCTCTGGGAGTTTGCTCGAACTCATGTTCATTGAGTCGATGATGCCATCCAATCATCTCATCGTCTGTCACCCCCTTCTCCTCCTGTCCTCAATCTGGAGGCAGGACAGAAAAATATGAAAGCAAGACAAATTAATACTCAAAAGTATTCTGCCACAATTAGATCAGAAGTCAGAAAATCTCAGCTTTTTCACATGTATCTTTACCATGGTATTAGTGACCTTTCAGTGTGCCACCAGGATTTCACCCTTCTGCTGAGGAAAATTTCTCTGACCCAGTGAGAATTACATGATGCCTGGTAGCAAGGCGAAGCAGAATGTCTTAGCACAGAAATAGAATCTTACTAGCTATCAAAATAGCCCTATGCTAAAAAATCAGGACTTGGATCAGTTAGTCCAAGGATCCTTTAGGAATAAACCACATTAGCTGAAGCATGAGATTACTAGTTTTAAAATTTCAGTGTTTCTGGGACTTCACTGGTGGCCCAGTGGCTGAGACTCCATGCTCCCAATGCAGGTAGCCTGGGTTCGATCCCTGGTCAGGGAACTGGAACCCAAGTGCTGCAACTAAGTCCTTGAGCAGCCAAATAAAAAATATATCAAAAAAAAAACAAGCAAAAAAAATTTGTGTTTGTCTCAATCTATTTCATTTCTTTTTTGGTTAGAGTTATATTAAAAATTAACATACAGTAAAACTGAGTTTTAGGGGGATACAGTTTTATAAGTTTAAACACTTGTGCATTAATGTATGAACAATAATTTGGATACAAAATAGTTTCATTGCTCTAAAACAGTCTCTCATGCTGCCCTTTTGTAGCTGCACCTTCCCCTAACCACAAAATCCTGGCTAGAGTGATGTTCTCCATCACTCTAGCTTTGCTTTTTTTTGAATTCTAATATAAATGGAATTATACAGTTTGTAAACTTCTGAGGCTGATTTCTTTTATTCAGCATAATGCCTGTGAGATTCATCACCATTGTTGTGTGCATCAATAGTTCATGATGACCAACGGTACTGCATGCATGTAGCACATTTTGTTTATATATCCATTGAAGGGACATTTGAATTGTTTCCGGTTTTTGGGTGATAAGAGTTTCCAGTTTTTTATAGATAGAGTTACCAAAAGCAATCAAGTACAAAACATTCGTGTGAACATACATTTATTTTCCTATGTCTAGGATAAATATATCTAGATGGGGGATTTCTGGGTCATGTGTTTAGGGTATATTTATCTTTATAAGTAACTGGAAAACTGCTTTCCAGAGCAGCTGCACCATTGTATATTCTACCAACAATATAAGTGCCAGTCTCTTCTCATCTTTGTCAGCACTAGATATTGTCAGTTTATTTTTAACCATTCTAATATGTATGCATGGTATCTTATGTGGTTTTAATTTATTCCTCCGGCTGCCTATAAGACTTTGTCTTTGGTTTCTGGTTTTGATATGCTAAAGCCTAGAGGTGTGTAGGGGTGTGTGTGTGTGTGCCTGTGTGTGCACATGCATGTGTGTGTATTTACTGTATTCTCCTGGGTGTTTTCCAAAGGGGTTTTTTTTTTTTGTATCTGTGATTAGTTTCTGTAATTACTTTTAGAAAAGTCTTAGCCATTATTTATATTTTGCTTGTTCTTCCTACCTTCTACTTCTGGGATTCTAATTTTACATATGTTAGACCACTAGATGTTGTCTCATAGCTCCTGGATGCTCTTTTAAAGGCATTTTAAAAAAAATCTCTGTTATTGTGGTTTTGATTTCATTTTCATTTACTCTTCCATAGTTTCTAGATTTCTGCTGAAATTGCATACCTGATCTTGCACGTTGTCCGCCTTTTCCATTACAGCCTATCACACATTAATCATTGTTGTTTTAAATTCTCTATTGAATTTCCAACATTTATATCATATATGAATGTTTCTTTCTGTTGATTGTTTTGTCTCTTCAGATTGGATTTTTCCTTACCATTTTGTATGCCCTTTTCCTTTTTTTTTTTTTTTTGTAGAAAGTTATACATGTTTTATAGGATAGGAGATCACAGCACTGCTTTTTATGCTTGGAGAGGAATATGTCTTTTTTTTCCTCTATGCCTTTAGTGTGAATGTTTGTGTTAATCTAATCAGTTATTGGGCTGAATTTGAGTTTCTTTTGTACTGGGTTACCTTTAGTGTACCTGTGGGCTTTAAATTTCTCTATTGTTACCTTTGTTTAAGGATATGATTACTTTGCCAGAGGACTTTCCTTGGTGTCTACTCTCAAGAGAGAATCTGTCACTTGCGCTTCTTCCAGCTGTATTCTACAGTTGCTTTTTCAAAGCTCATTACTGTGCTATAGAGAAAGAGTGATGGATGGGTCCAGTTTTCTGATGGTTTGATTTAGGCTCAGTTTTAGGCAGGAGCTGGGAGTCTGACTCTCAGAGGTGTGGTCCTCACAAGTGTCCTTGTCCTTCTTCCAGCAGTGTGCTGGTGTTAGCAAGTGATCTTATCCTTCTCCCAAGGGCAGATTATTTAAAAAATCTATTCCCTTCTCACTGCTGCAATAGACTTCTACCAGTGACCTAAGGCGTCAAACTGTGTTGCTCTTCCCTCTGCAGATGAAAGCTTTTGTTCTGTAGAGGAGATGGAAAAAATATATCTGGGGGGAGTTTCAGCAGTGGCTGCTGTGTCCCAATTCTCAGGACTCTCCCCAGCTTTCCCTGTAAGTACCTGGTGGGATTTGTGGACTAAAATCTGCAGGACGTTATGAACTCCCCTCACGTCTGTGGGTCCCAGAGACGTGATGCTCTCCAACCAGCCTTTAGTGATTCTTTCACTTTGGTTCAGTTGGTCAGTCGTGTCCGACTCTTACTGACCCCATGGATTGCAGACCTCCAGGCTTCCCTGTCCATCACCAACTCCCAGAGCCTACTCAAACTCATGTCCATTGAGTTGGTGATGCCATCCAACCATCTCATCCTCTGTTGTCCCCCTCTCCTTCTGCCTTCAATCTTTCCCAGCATCAGGGTCTTTTCCAACGAGTTGGTTCTTTGCACCAGGTACTCACAGGTATTGGAGTTTCAGCTTCAGCATCAGTCCTTCCAATGAATACTCAGGACTAATTTCCTTTAGGATTGACTGGCTGGATCTCCTTGCCGTCCAAGGGACTCTCAAGAGTCTTCTCCAACACCACAGTTTAAAAGTATCAATCTTCTGTGCTAAGCTTTCTTTATGGTCTAGCTCTCACATCCATACATGACTACTGGAAAAACCATAGCTTTGACTAGATGGACATTTGTTGGCAAAGTAATGTCTCCGCTTTTTAGTATGTTGTCCAGGTTTGTCATAACTTTTCTTCCAAGGCGCAAGCGTCTTTTAATTTCATGGCTGCAATCACCATCTACAGTGATTTTGGAGCCCCCCAAAAATAAAGTCTGTCACTGTTTCCATTGTTTCCCCATCTATTTGCCATGAAGTGATGGGACCAGACGCCATGATCTTAGTTTTCTGAATGTTGAGCTTTAAGCCAACTTTTTACTCTCTTCTTTCACTTTCATCAAGAGGCTCTTTAGTTCTTCACTTTCTGCCATAAGGGTTGTGTCATCTGCATATCTGAGGTTATTGATATTTCTCCTGGCAATCTTGATTCCAGCTTGTGCTTCATCCAGTCGAGCATTTCGAATGATGTACTCTGCATATAAATTAAATAAGCAGGGTGACAATATACAGCCTAGATGTTCTCCTTTCCTGATTTGGAACCAGTTTTTTGTTTCATATCTGGTTCTAACTGTTGCTTCTTGACCTGCATACAGATTTCCCAGGAGGCAGGTAAGATGGTCTGGTATTCCCATCTCTTTAAGAATTTTCCACAGTTTGTTGTGATCCACACAGTCAAAGGCTATGGCATAGTCAATAAAGCAGAAATGGATGTTTTTCTGGAACTCTCTTGCTTTTTTCATGATCCAGCGGATGTTGGCAATTTGATCTCTGGTTCCTCTGCCTCTTCTAAAACCAGCTTGAACATCTGGAAGTTCACAGTTCATGTATTGCTGAAGCCTGGCTTGGAGAATTTGAGCATTACTTTGCTAGCATGTGAGATAAGTGCAATTGTGTGGTAGTTTAAGCATTCTTTGACATTGCCTTTCTTTAGGATTGGAATGAAAACTGACCTTTTCCAGTCCTGTGGCCACTGCTGAGTTTTCCAGATTTGCTGGCATATTAGTGATTCTTTAAAACTTAACTAAATTTTCTTATCAGCTTATTTGGTAGATGGCAGTGTTTTCCCCAGGTAAGCAGATGCTTGGCTTTGATTCTGCTTTCTCCCTGCAGGTGCCTGTCTGTCCCCAGATTTTGGGTTGGATGCTTTGCCCTGTGACCTCAGCTCTCCTATGGGTTCAGAAAAAGTTTCCTATTTTTTTTGTCTCAGTTTTTCTTCTTGTAAGAGACTGCGATGTTCTTTCCAGCTTTCTCCATTTTCCAAGTGAAAATGGAAATATCAATTGCTTTTTGAGAATTGTTCTATTTCCCAGCCATGCTTTTAGGGCAAGAAATAAAGTAGAGGAAATTTTGACTCCCATTTCCCTTGTTGTTTCTCATCTTCCTTAACACAAGGGCATGTTTAGTCAACTCTATCTAGTGTCATTTTTATTTTTTCTGGTTCCTTGTTTTCATATTTATTTCCATGTACATTTTTGTTGGCTGGGTTAGTTAAACATGTATGCACATCCTCATCAGCCATTGTTAAAAGTTGAAGTATAATTGGTTTACAATGTTGTATTAGTTTCAGGTGTATAGCGCAGCAAACAGTTATATATGTACATATATATGTGTATATATATATATATACATATATATATATATATATGAAAGTGAAAGTGAAGTTGCTCAGTCGTGTCTGACTCTTTACGACCCCGTGGTATATAGCCTGCCAGGCTCCTCCATCCATGTGATTTTCCAGGCAAGAATACTGGAGTGGGTTGCCATTTCCTTCTCCAGGGGATCTTCCTGACCCAGAGATCAAACCTGGGTCTCCCGCATTGCAGGCAGACTCTTTACCGTCTGAGCCACCAGGGAATACTGATATACACATATATACATTTTTTTTTCTTTTTCAGATTCTTTTACCTTATAAGTTGTTACAAAGTATTGAGTACAGTTCCCTGCACTACACAGCAGGTCCTTGTTGGTCATCTATCTTATATATAGTAGTATACATATGTTAATCCCAAACTTCTAATTTATCCTCCCCTCCCCTTTGCCCTTTGGTATTTTTATTATGTCTTTATTGTGCCAGTGAAAGAAGAGACTGAAGAAATGGAAGGTGACAGGGTAAGCAGGAAAGTCTTTTTTTCCTGAACCTACTAATCAGCTGATCTGTGGTAGAATTACAAGCATTTGTATTTAAATTTTGGCAGGTTTACTAACAAACCTGAAAGTGAAAGTGTTAGTTGCTCACTCGTGGACTTTGCAACCCCATGGACTGTAGCCCATCAAGCTCCTCTGTCCGTGGGGATTCTCTAGGCAAGGATACTGGAGTGGGTTGCCATTCCCTTCTCCAGGGGATCTTCCCAACTCAGAGATCGAGCTTGGGTTTCCTCAATTGCAGGCAGCGTCTTTACCGCTGAGCCACCAGGGAAGCCCTTATTGCGCCAGTAGTCAGGCACAATTCACTGCCTTCTCCATGAAGGTCCTGGTATATACCCCAGGGAACCCTCTTCCCTGGGGTCACAAGGTCCCTGCTGCTCGGTTGTGAGAGGGAGGGAAGGAGCTGGCTGTTTCCTTAGCACCACCAGTGGTGTGCAGATGAAGCAGTCACACTTCAGGCTCTTACAGATGGGGGGCCGCGCCCCTCATGGGCTCCATTTTCCCGGAGCTCCTCCTGTGCACATACACTTTGTCATTCTGAGCGGTGCCAGTGCACGCACATCCTCAAACACATGCGTCTCCTCACACTTTGCCATTTCAGAACTATCTCCTTATTTTCCCTGGGCCAAGCAGAGAGTAAAAATGAACTTGCTCAATTCTTTAAATTTTTTAAATAGAAGACAATCTTTATTAATTTCTTCTAATTATAAAAGTAATGTAGAATGACTGCAAAAAAACTCAAGCAAAAGAATGTTGTGAAAGTCTTTTCTTTGTTTCCTCTCTGAACCCTCACCAGAGCACCACTGTTTGCATTTGGGTGTACATTCTGACAGTTTTTTTTACATGCATATGCCAAAGAATATGTATTTTAGTTTTTAAAAAGTCAGATGACAGGCTGACAGGCTAATTGACTGGTAGTTTTGACGCAATGGATTACTGGAGATTGCTGTCTTTTCCCTTGGCAGCTCAAGGCTTTGCTGCTATGTTGAATGAAGCAATAAGCTGAAAAGCAAAAAGGAGCTGCAACAGCTTTCTTGGAGAGGGAGTGTGTGCAGGAAGGCAGAGCTAAGATAATGAAATGGACATGAAAGTGACTCAGGGAACTATGTACCACACTTCCATCTAACGGTATGACTGCTTTCATGGCAAATCCTCTCAGTGGAGGGTAAGATCCAGGGCCAGCCTGGAGTCAGCAGAGACGGCCACAGTCCCTGAGAGAACCCCTTTACTTCCCGAGGTCCTTTCCTCACTGCCCCCGGTCTGCTCCATCTCTGCACAGCACAGGCCATCAAATCACATGTGGAGAACTGCAGCTCTTTCCAGCTGCCTCATTGCTGAAAGGTCGTTTTGCTCGTGTTTTCTTCTCAGTGGTCCTGGCTCCCCTGACAGTAGGAGTGCTGACCTCCGCTTTGATCTCTAAACACCGAGGGCTCCTCAGGGAAGACTCATGTCATAACAAATGTGTCTTTATGTCATGTCTGTCTGGACAAGGAGGGTGCTTGTTGGATTGTCAAATGTCAGCACTCTAAATTCAGTGCTTCTGTCCTCAACAGGAAATTACAGGGCAGTAGTAGGCTCCTAATCCTGTGTTCTTGTGAAAGCATTCCTTCATTATTGACAGCCTTGCGTGTGTACTATGTCACTTCAGTTGTGTCGGACCATTTGTGACCCTATGGACTGTAGCCCACCTGGCTCCTCTGTCCATGGAATTCTCCAAGCAAGAATACTGGGGTGGGTTG
This sequence comes from Giraffa tippelskirchi, assembly GCF_054371585.1. NCBI lineage: Eukaryota > Metazoa > Chordata > Mammalia > Artiodactyla > Giraffidae > Giraffa > Giraffa tippelskirchi. The sequence continues at coordinate 126,769,281 of NC_137283.1, forward strand.
TCATGCCCTTCTCCAGGGAATCTTCCCAACCCAGGGATCGAACCCTCCTCTTCTGCAGCTCCTGCATTGGCCAGCGGGTTCTTTATCACTAGTGCCACCTGGGAAGCCATTTATGGCCTTACTATGTATCAAAGGTGATGAGAATTCATACTAATATGAAGCTTGAGATTTGATACAAGGAGAGATATGTCTTACCTCCAAGCTATTGTTTGGGAGTATAACACTAACAGTATACAGAGAAGCAGCTTGACCAGAAATGCTGGCTAAGCATTGTGCTAAGCAATGTGGCTAAGACTCTGCACTCCCAATGCAGGGAGACTGGGTTTGATCCCTGGTCAAGGAACTAGATCCTGCATGCTGTAACTAAGATCTGACAGCAGCCACATTAAAAAAAAAAAAAAAAGGAAAGAAATGTAGATCTTGGATGATGCTGGAGGGAATCCAAGGTCCCTGAAGAAGTAAAAATATCTCTGTCCTGGGTTATCTGATTCCTCCACCTAAGAGAAGAAGAATGGTTTTAATTAAAAGATGCTTGCTCCTTGGAAGAAAAGCTATGACCAACCTAGCATATTAAAAAGCAGAGACGTTACTTTGCCAACAAAGGTCCGTCTAGTCAAAGCTATGGTTTTTCCAGTAGTCATATATGGATGCGAGTTGGACTCTAAAGAAAACTGAGCACAGAAGAATCAATGCTTTTGAACTGTGGTGTTGGAGAAGACTCTTGAGAGTCCCTTGGACTGCAAGGAGATCCAACCAGTCAATCCTATAGGAAATCACTCCTGAATATTCATTGGAAGGACTGATGCTGAAGCTGAAACTCCAATACTTTGGCCACCTGATGCGAAGAACTGACTCATTGGAAAATACCCTGATGCTGGGAAAGATTGAAGGCAGGAGGAGAAGGGGACGACAGAAGATGAGATGGTTGGATGGCATCACTGACTCAATGGACATGAGTTTGAGTAGGCTCTGGGAGTTGGTGATGGACAGGGAAGCCTGGCGTGCTGCAGTTCATGGGGTCACAAAGAGTCGGATGCAACCGAGTGACTGAGCTGAATGTTAACTAAGATATACATTCTTTCTCAAAATTCTTTTGATTGTCCTTATACTGATTTTTATGGGCTTCCCAGATGGTGCTAGTGGTAAAAATCTGCCTGCCAATGCAGGAGGCGCGGGTTCCATCCCTGGGTCGAGAAGATCCCCTGGAGGAGGGCATGGCAACCCACTCCAGTATTCTTGCCTGGAGAATGCCGTGGACAGAGGAGCCTGGCAGGCTACAGTCCATAGGATCGCACAGAGTCAGACAAGACTGAAGCGACTTAGCAGGCAAGCATACTGGTTTCTGTAGCAGACCTCTCTACTCAATGACTTTGATTTTTTAATGTGATGAATAATAACAGCATTGATTCTATGTTAGACAGTGTGTGGACCTCCAGCCTTCCACCTGGTGTGATTCACTCTGAGCTGAAACCTCCTGCCGACTTGACTGAAGAAGAAAAGAAGTATCACCAATGGAGATGAATCCTCTCATTGCCTTTAGAGAAAAGAATGCAGACTCCATGTAGATTTGCTTAGCACGCTACTGACTTTTTAAACAACTGACTGGACCAGAGGAAGCAATACATTTCCTCTTCCAAAAGGGAATTGTAGCCAAAATGGGTTAGCCAGTCAAGAACCATGGATTCCAAATGCACTTTTCTCCCCTAGCATGTGATGCAAGTACTGGACATGGTGAGTTTGGAGTAGAAAAGACGTGCCTAGTCAAGCCTGTGGAAGAATAAGTCAGAGTGTATAGAAGGGGTCGAGCCTGGAGGAGTCATTCACTTATTTATAATTTACTGATCCATTTAACAGATATTATGGGAGGCCAATTTTATCTTATGCGAGGCATAGTGGCTGACTGGTAGCCCCACCAAATATGTAGTTAGTTGGGTTTTATTTTGTGTTTTTTGTTTTTTTTTGCCATGAGCCGTGCAGGCTTGTGGGATCTCAGTTCCCTGACCAGGGATTGAACCCAGGCCATGGCAATGAAAGCTCGGAATCCTAACCACTAGGCCACCAAGGAACTACTCGACCAAATACATGTCTGTGTCCTGATCTCTAGAATACCATATGGCAGAAGGTGTGATTATGTTATGGATTTTTTTTTTATTTTTTGGCTGTTCTGGGTCATTTTTGCTGCATGTGGGCTTTCTCTAGTTGCATGAGCAGGGGCTGCTATTCATTGCAGCTCACGGTCTTCTCATTGCGGTAGCTTCTCTTGTTGCAGAGCACGGGTTCTAGGCAGGCAGGCTTCAAGAGCTGTAGCCCTCAGGCTCAGTAGCTTCGGAGTATGGGCTTAGCTGCTCTGGGGCATGTGAAATCTTCCTGGACCAGGATTGAACCTGTGTCCCCTGTATTGGCAGGTGGATTCCTATCCACTGTACTACCAGAGAAGTCCTTATGATAAGGATCTTGAGAGGAGGAGCTTATCCTGGATTATTTGAGAGAGTCCTAGAAATAATCACCTATATCCTTATGAGAGAGGAGAAGCCAGTGTGAAGATAGAGGCGGGGGTGGCGGGTGGGGGGGTGGGATGTGGCCTCAAGCCAAGGGATGCTGGGTGCCACCAGAAACTAAGAGGGAGGCTGGGACAAATTCTCCCTCAAGTCTTGGAAGGGGCACAGCCCTGCTGACTCTTTCTTTCAACATGATTTTGGCCCTTCCTCAAGGAGATTGTAGTCTAGTTCAGGGACAGGGACAAACATGTGATATACAATCAGAGTGACAAGACAAACCCCGTGGTCACACAGAAGCCACAGATGACCTTAGTGAGTACACAAGGGTAAGATGAAAGCCAGGGCAGGGAGCATGTAAGCAAACCATGTTAGCAGCAGTGAAGGGCATTTTCTGGAATGCCTACCAGTCATCACATGTTTTGCTGATTTCAATGAAACAAATTTCTTTTAAAAATAATGTTAATATTATTTTCTAATTATCAAAGTCTTGCATATATATTGAGGAAAACTGGAAAAATATGGAAAAGTATAAAGAACAGAGATAAGAGTTGCCCATAATCCTACCATCCAGAGATAATTCTTGGGAATATTTCCAACTATTAATGCACACATGCACAATGCTCATTTTGGTCAGATGTTATTTCGGCACTGTTGTGACTGTCATCTCTCATTTCTGGGTGGGTGGCTCAGGCTGCTGCATCGAAGGGACAGAAACAGAAATTCTCCTAGTCTGAAGCAGGGACCAGGGATTGAGTTAAAGGATGTGTTAATGGGGAATTAGATTAGTTCATGCTGCAGTGAGCAAAGAACTGCCGTCCCAAATGTTTACTGCTGGCACACATGACAAGTCCACTGAACTGAAGTGGTGGTGGCAGTTGGAGGGGACTTGGCTGGCTGTTATCACTGAGAGTTTCTGGCTGCTCTCCAGAAGTTTGGAATGCCACTGACCACTGCAGCAGGGCAGAAAGGAAAGGAAGCCCACGTATTCTGCCCAGAAGTGAGACCCATCATCCCATCGTAACTGGGAAGTTCAGAGGAGTATGGAGAAGAGCTGTATCTACTACACAGAACATTACGGATCTTGCCGCAGAGAGTGAAGTACGTGTGGACAGGACGGTCATGGGCACAAAGGGCCAGTCAGCCAGAGGGACAGTGGCTGACTTGGGGCCTTTCATGCTTTCCCTGGGGACTCTGTCAGGGCAACCACATGGGAACAGAAATTGTTAGGGAAATTAAACAGATAGTCTTGTTCAGGCTTCAGAGACAAAGCAGAGCAGGTCTCTGACTTTGCTTCTAACTTGCCTGGAGGCTGCCCTGACTGTGAGTGACTGCTGTTGGCTGCAAGCCTTGAAGCACTATAGATAAGATAGGGGAATAATCTTGAAAGTGTCGAGCCCCAGTCTGGCAAACCAAGCTTCAGGCTTAACAACATTCCAAGTTTTACGTGACAAAACAAGGCAAAGGAGAAAAGGAAACATATATCCATCTGAATGCAGAGCTCCAAAGAAGAGCAAGAAGATATAAGAAAGTCTTCCTAAGTGAACAATGCAAAGAAATAGAGGAAAACAATAGAAGGGGACAGAAATGGGATGGACCTAATAGAAGCAGAAGATATTAAGAAGAGGTGGCCAGAATACACAGAAGAACTATACAAAAAAATCTTAATGACCCAGATAACCATGATGGTGTGATCACTCACCTAGAGCCAGACATCCTGGGATGTGAAGTCAAGTGGGCCTTAGGAAGCATCACTACCAACAAAGCTAGTGGAGGTGATGGAATTCCAGTTGAAATATTTCAAATCCTAAAAGATGATGCTGTAAAAGTGCTGCACTCAATATGCCAGCAAATTTGGAAAACTCAGCAGTGGCCACAGGACCGGAAAAGGTCTGTTTTAATTCCAATCCCAGGGAAAGGCAATGCCAAACAATGCTCAAACTACCACACAATTGCACTCATCTCACACGCCAGCAAAGTAATGCTCAAAATTCTCCAAACCATGCTTCAACATTACATGAATCATGAACTTCCAGATGTTCAAACTGGATTTAGAAAAGGCAGAGGAATCAGAGATCAAATTGCCAACATCTGCTGGATCATGGAAAAAGCAAGAGAGTTCCAGAAAAACATCTACTTCTGCTTTATTGACTATGCTTAAGACTTTGACTGTGTCAGTTCAGTTCAGTCACTTAGTTGTGACTGACTCTTTGCGGCCCCATGAGCTGCAGCACGCCAGGCCTCCCTGTCCATCACCAAATCCCGGAGTCTACCCAAACTCATGTCCATCGAGTCGGTGATGCCATCCAGCCATCTCATCCTCTGTCATCCCCTTCTCCTCCTGCCCCCAATCCTTCCCAGCATCAGGGTCTTTTCAAATGAGTCAGCTCTTTGCATCAGGAGGCCAAAGTATTGGAGCTTCAGCTTAAACATCAGTCCTTCCAGTGAACACCCAGGACTGATCTCCTTTAGAATGGACTGGTTGGATCTCCTTGCAGTCCAAAGGACTCTCAACACCATAGTTCAAAAGCATCAATTCTTCGGTGCTCAGCTTTCTTTAGAGTCCAACTCTTGTATCCATACATGGCTACTGGAAAAACCATAGCTTTGACTAGATGGACTTTGTTGGCAAAGTAATGTCTCTGTTTTTTAATATGCTGTCTAGGTTGGTCATAACTTTCCTTCCAAGGAGTAAGCATCTTTTAATTTCATGGCTGCAATCACCATCTGCAGTGATTTTGGAGCCCCCCAAAATAAAAATAAGCCACTGTTTCCACTGTTTCCCCATCTATTTCCCATGAAGTGATGGGACCGGATGCCAAGATCTTAGTTTTCCAAATGTTGAGTTTTAAGCCAACTTTTTCACTCTCCTCTTTCACTTTCATCAAGAGGATCTTTAGTTCTTCTTCACTCTCTGCCATAAGGGTGGTGTCATCTGTATATCTGAGGTTATTGATATTTCTCCTGGCAATCTTGATTCCAGCTTGTGCTTCTTCCAGCCCAGCGTTTCTCATGATGTACTCTGCACATAAGTTAAATAAGCAGGATGACAATATACAGCCTTGACGTATTCCTTTTCCTATTTGGAACCAGTCTGTTGTTCCATGTCCAGTTCTAACTGTTGCTTCCTGACCTGCATACAGATTTCTCAAGAGGCAGGTGAGGAGGTCTGGTATTCCCATCTCTTTCAGAATTTTCCACAGTTTATTGTGATCCACACAGTCAAAGGCTTTGACATAGTCAATAAAGCAGAAATAGATGTTCTTCTGGAACTCTCTTGCTTTTTCCATGATCCAGCAGATGTTGACAATTTGTTCTCTGGTTCCTCTGACTTTTCTAAAACCACCTTGAACATCTGGAAGCTCACAGTTCACATATTGAGGAAACCTGGCTTGGAGACCTTTGAGCATTACTTTACTAGCGTGTGAGATGAGCATAATTATGTGGTAGTTTGAGTATTCTTTGGCATTGCCTTTCCTTGGGACTGGAATGAAAACTGACCTTTTCCAGTCCTGTGGCCACTGCTGAGTTTTCCAAATTTGCTGACATATTGAGTGCAGCACTTTTACAGCATCATCTTTTAGGATTTGAAATAGCTCAACTGGAATTCTATCATCTCCACTAGCTTTGATCGTAGTGATGCTTCCTAAGGCCCACTTGACTTCACATCCCAGGATGTCTGGCTCTAGGTGAGTGATCACACCATCATGATTATTTGACTGTGTGGATCACAAGAAACTGTGGAAAATTCTGAAAGAGATGGGAATACCAGACCACTTGACCTCCCTCCTGAGAAATCTGTATGAAGGTCAAGAATCAACAGTTAGAACTGGACATGAAATAACGGGCTGGTTCCAAATTGGGAAAGGAGTTCGTCAAGGCTACATATTGTCACCCTGCTTATTTAACTCATCTGCAGAGTACATCATTTGAAATGCCAAGCTAGATGAAGCACAAACTGGAATCAAGTTTGCCAGGAGAAATATCAATTACCTCAGATATGCAGATGACACCACCCTTATGGCAGAGAGTGAAGAAGAACTAAAGATTCTCTTGATCAAAGTGAAAGAGGAGAGTGAAAAAGTTGGCTTAAAACTCAACATTCAGAAAACTAAGATCTTGGCATCCAGTCCCATCATTTCATGGAAAATAGATGGGGAAACAGTGAAAACAGTGACAGACTTTATTTTGGGGGGCTCCAAAATCACTGCAGATGGTGATTGCAGCCATGAAATTAAAAGACACTTGTTCCTTGGAAGGAAAGCTATGACCTACACAGCATATTAAAAAGCAGAGACATTACTTTTCCAACAATGTCCGTCTAGTCAAAGCTATTGTTTTTCCAATAGTCATGTATGGATGTGAGAGTTGGATTTTAAAGACAACTGAGGTCTGAAGCATTGATGCTTTTGAACTGTGGTGTTGGAGAAAACTCTTGAGAGTCCCTTGGACTGCAAGGAGATCCAACCAGTCAATCCTATAGGAAATCACTCCTGAATATTCATTGGAAGGACTGATGCTGAAGCTGAAACTCCAATACTTTGGGCACCTGATGTGAAGAATTGACTCATTGGAAAAGACCCCGATGCTGGGAAAGATTGAAGGCAGGAGGAGAAGGGGACAATAGAGGATGAGATGGTTGGGTGGCATCACTGACTGGATGGACATGAGTTTGAGTAAGCTCCAGGAGTTGATGATGGACAGCGAAGCAGTCCATGAAGTCGTAAAGAGTTGGACATGACCAAGTGACTGAACAGAACTGAATAGAATGAGAAAGACTAGAGATTTCTTTAAGAAAACTAGTGATACTAAGGGAACATTTCATGCAAGGATGGGCACAATAAAAGACAGAAACAGTACGGACCTAACAGAAGCAGAAGATATGAAGAAGAGGTGGCAAAAATAAACAGAACCATACAAAGAAGATCTTAATGACCAGATAGCTACAATGGTGTGATCACTCACCTAGAGCCAGACACCCTGGAGTGCGAAGTCAAGTGGGCCTATGAAAGCATCACTACGAACAAAACAAACAGCATTAACATGAAACCAAAGAGGCAATTTCCTTACAGATTGATGATAATATCAATTTGTGGGATTATAAGTGGGAACCCAGAACAGCAATTTTTGAAGTCTCACCCTGGGAGCGGATGGGCTGCCTGGGATCTTTTTCCAACGGGAGTCCAGATGTGCTGTGTCATGGGACTTCCCAGTACTCTTTGAGTCTCGTTGTTGGTCAAAACCCAGTTTGGTGATGTATCCTCTGCTGTTTCTATTTCTCTTTTCTTTTAATGTTAGGATATTAAAAGTAAGCTCGATAATTCTCTAATAATATTGGTATTATTTAATTGTATATGGGCTTCCCTGATGGTTCAGATGGTAAAGAATCACCTGCAATGCAGGAGACTTGGGTTCAATCCCTGGATTGGGAAGATCCCCTGGAGAAGGAAATGGTTACCCACTCCAGTATTCTGGCCTGGAGAATTCCATGGACAGTATAGTCCATGGGTTGCAAAGTGTCGGACATGACTGAGCAACTTATAACAAGTGGCTTATTTTGTTAACAAACCTTTCATACCTGAGATGAAAGTGAAAATTTTCTGCAAAACAAAAGCTGCCTCCCTGAAATTGCTTGTCCTCCCACCAACTTAAGTCTAGGCAAAACTCTTCCAAATACTGGTGGGGAGAGTGTTGGAATCTTTTTTTTTTTCAATTCAAAGTTTAACTTGGTGAGTGGGTCCCAAATTTTTTTCTTTTTTTTTTCTTAATTGAAGTGAAGTAAAGTGGAGTGAAAGTTGCTCAGTCGTGTCCAACTGTGACCCCATGGACTACACAGTCCATGGAATTCTCCAGGCCAGAATACTGGGGTGGGTAGCCTTTCCCTTCTCCAGGGGATCTTCCCAACCCATGGATCAAACCCAGGTCTCCTGCATTGCAGGCAGATCCTTTACCTGCTGAGCCACAAGGGAAGCCCAAGAATACTGGAGTGGGTAGCCTATCCCTTCTCCAGTGGATCTTCCTGACCCAGGAATTGAACCAGTGTCTCCTGTATTGCAGGTGGATTCTTTACCAAATGAGCTATGAGGGAAGCCATTTAATTGAAGTAAGTTGATTTACATTGCCATGTTAATTACTGCTGTACAGAGAAGTGACTCAATATATAAATATATGTTCATGGGTGTGTGTTGCATGTTCAGCTGCCAAGTTGTGTCTGACTCTTTGTAGCTCCATGGACTGTAGCCTGCTAGGATCCTCTGTGCATGGAATTCTCCAGGCAAGAATACTGGAGTGGGTAGCCATTTCCTCCTCAAGGGGATCCTCCCGACCCAGTGATCAAACCTGTCTCCTGTGTTGCAAGCGGATTCTTTCCGCTGAGCCACCAGGGAAGCCCATATATGTTTATATATATACATAATATATATATATTCTTTCTCATATTCTTTCCATTATGGCTTATCACAGGATATTGAATCTATTTTTTTTTTTTAATTCGGACTTTAACCTGATGAGTGGGTCCCAATTTTTTTTCTTTTTGTTGAAATATAGTTGAATTACAGTGTTGTGTTAATTACTGCTATACAGCAAAGTGACTCAGTTATACATATACATGGGTGTTCATTTTATATATATATATGTATATACATATATATATATGTTCTTTTTCATATTCTTTTCTGTTATGATTTATCACAGGATATTGAATACAGTCCCTTGCACTATACAGCAGGACCCTGTTGTTTATCCATCCTATATATACTAGCTTGCATCTGCTAATCCCCAAATCCCAATCCATCCTTCTCCCGACCCCCACCTTGGCAACCACCTGTCTATTCTCTATGTCCCTGATTCTGTTTCTGCTTCACAGATAGGTCCCTTTGTGTCACAGTTTAGATTGCACATACAAGTGATATTATGTGGTATTTGTCTTTTTATTTCTTTTTTGTCTTTCAGTTTCAGATTCACTCAGTATGATAATCTCTGGTTGCAATCATGCTGTTGCAAATGGCATTATTTCATTCCTTTTTATCACTGAGTAGTATTCCATTATATATATGTACCATATCTTCTTTATTCATTCACTGTCAATGGATAATTAGGTTGTTTCCACATCTTGACTATTGTGAATAATGCTGCTATGAGCACAGGGGTGCATGTATTTTTCTGAATTATAGTTTTGTCTGGATATATGCCCAGGAGTGGAATTGCTGGATCATATGGCAACTCTAGTTTTTTGAGGAACCTCCATATTGTTCTCCACAGTGGCTGCACCAACTTACATCCCCACCAACAGTGTAGGAGGATTCCCTTTTCTCCACATTGAGAGAAAGTGAAAGTGTTAGACACCTAGTTGTGTATGACTCTGTGTGACTCCATGGACTGTAACTCATCAGGCTCCTCTGTCCCTAGAATTCTCCAGGCAAGGATACTGAAGGGGGTTGCCATGCCCTTGGTTCCAATTTGATAGCAAAGATCCTGAAAAAGAATCTTTCTTAAAGAAGTAGGAGGAGAGTAATTAGTAAAAGTCAATGTCCCTTTTTGCCATATATTTGGGTTTTGTTTATCACATGTTCTGATGCATGGATGTGAGTTTAATTTTAGTACAATCAAGTTAAATTAAAATTCAGAAGTAGTAGAATAAGAATAAGATGGAAATCTATAATCCTCTCATTTATCTCTGCTCTTTCTAGTATCTGAATTCCTTCTGCAGGGAAACTTCTTTATTCGTAATGGTAAGAAATCCAAGCTTGGTGAATTGAATATTAATTTTAAGAATACATCATTGGAATTTTCCCCCATGGCAAAGAAAGCCCTGGTGTGTTCCAGAGCCAGGAGTTTTCAGAGCTAGAAGAAGATATCCTTGAATGCCTCATGTACCCAAGAGAGGATCCTGAGCAACAGAGTGAGGCGACCTTCAACGTTTTCCAGAAGAGGATTAAGTGGCTTTCAGAGCTTAGTGAAATTGCCGCCTGTCCTTGCCCCCGGTAGAGAAATAGAGGAAAGTTTGGGATTAAGCTTCAGCATTGCCTCTGGGAGAGCTCTCTCTGCAAAAGGAACTTTTATTCCTCTTCTGTTCAGAGCTCCATTTTGATCAGCCTGGGCTTCTGTGAACACCTTGAGAGCAGGTATGTGATTACATTGGACGTTTTGTGTTCCTCTGAACACCCATGCGGGGTATTGCACATGAAAGGAACTTCTGGAATTCTCCAGTTTCTAAAGGCTCCAGTTAAAAATTGGAAGATTCATACTTCTCTCATCTCTAATGGGGCCCCCCATTCTTGGTTCTTTGGAAGAGTGTCACTCAAAGCCAGGACACTGTTATTAATTTTTTACAGGTGAGGAAATTGAGGATAAGTGAGGTCAGGTAATTTCCTAAGGTCACATACTTGGTAAGAGATAGAGGCGCTATGGAAACCCATGTATGTTAAATTCCTAGCTCATGCTCTGTGTCTGCCAGGCTGGAGCAAGCTTTGATTTCAGTTTCTTCAAAAGCTGGATCAGAATGGGAACAGAGATCAAGAGGAAGTGGAGTTAGGGTGAGAATACAATAGAAGATACTGCAGGATATCTTCAGAGAGAAGACACATATAGAGGAAAAAACTAAAGGTCTGAAACATAAGGTCTTTGTACATTTGACAAAAATACATTTGAAAAGTGAATAGTATAGTCTCCTGCATATTTGCTGCCATTTTGACAGAATTATTTATCCATGTAACTAAAATTTCTATTTTTCTTCCCTTGGAATGTAGTTTCATGTTGACATCTTCTTAAATTTATCTCTGGCAGTAATTGGTTTAACCTGTGTTCTTGGTATAACCTCATTGCAGGTCAGGCTGTAAAGGACTTTCTGATAAGTATACACTTTTCTTTTGAGTTCCTATTGCCAATTAATTGTGCTGCACAGGGTGTATCATGAGTGTGAGGCTGAGTTCAAGTCCTCTAACATCTCTAGTTGGTAGTTGAGTTTCTAGTTTCTCTTTAAAAGAATATATACATGTATGTGAATATACATGTATGTGTTGTGCTTAGTCACTCAGTCTTGTCTGACTCTTCGCAACCCCATGGACTGTAGCCCATCAGGCTCCTCTGTCCATGGGGATTCTCCAGGTAAGAATACTAGAGTGGGTTTCCATGCCCTCCTCCAGGGGATTTTCCCAACCGAGGGATTGAACCCAGGTCTCCCACGTTGCAGGTGGATTGATAACCGTCTGGGCCACCAGGAAAGCCTATACATATGCATAGTTGATTTAAAATGTGTTAGTTTCAGGTGTATGCAAAATGATTCAGATAGACATACACACACACATACATACACACACACACACATATATACATATTCTTTTCTATTAATATTCTTTAGTTTGATCTTTTATAAATTTTTATTGGAGTATAGTTACTTTACAACGTTGTGTTAGTTTCTGCTGCATAGTAAAGTGAATCAGCCCCACTTTTTTAGATTTCCTTCCATTAATCACCACAGAGCACTGAGTAGAGTTTACTGTGCTACATAGTAGGTTCTCATTAGTTATCTACTTTATACATAGTAGGGTATATACGTTAATCTCAATCTTCCAATTCATCCTATTGCTCCCCTTTCCCCCTAAGTGTCCATATGTTTGCTCTCTACATATGTGTCTCTATTTCTACTTTGCAAATAAGTTCATCTATATCATTTTTTCTAGATTCAACATATCAGTAATATTAAACAACGCCAAAGAATGCTCAAACTACCGCACAATTGCACTCATCTCACACGCTAGTAAAGTAATGCTCAAAATTCTCCAAGACAGGCTTCAACAATACGTGAACCGTGAGCTTCCAGATGTTCAAGCTGGTTTTAGAAAAGTCAGAGGAACCAGAGATCAAATTGCCAACATCTGCTGGATCATCAAAAAAGCAAGAGAGTTCCAGAAAAACATCTATTTCTGCTTTATTGACTATGTCAAAGCCTTTGACTGTGTGGATCATAACAAACTGTGAAAAATTCTGAAAGAGATGGGAATACCAGACCTCCTGACCTGCCTCTTGAGACACCTGTATGTAGGTCAGGAAGCAACAGTTAGAACTGGGCATGGAACAACAGACTGGTTCCAAATAGGAAAAGGAATACGTCAAGGCTGAATATTGTCACCCTGCTTATTTAACTTACATGCAGAGTACATCATGAGAAACGCTGGGCTGAAAGAACCACAAGCTGGAATCAAGATTGCCGGGAGAAATGTCAATAACCTCAGATATGCAGATGACACCACCCTTATGGCAGAGAGTGAAGAACTAAAGATCCTCTTGATGAAAGTGAAAGAGGAGAGTGAAAAAGTTGGCTTAAAACTCAACATTCAGAAAACTAAGATCATGGCATCTGGTCCCATCACTTCATGGCAAATAGATGGGGAAACAGTGGTTTACTTTTATTTTGGGGGGCTCCAAAATCACTGCAGATGGTGATTGCAGCCATGAAATTAAAAGATACTTACTCCTTGGAAGGAAAGTTATGACCAACCTAGACAGCATATTAAAAAGCAGAGACATTACTTTGCCAACAAAAGTCCATCTAGTCAAGGCTATGGTTTTTCCAGTAGTCATGTATGGATATAAGAGTTGGACTAAGAGAAAGCTGAGCACCAAAGAATTTATGCTTTTGAACTATGGTGTTGGAGAAGACTCTTGAGAGTCCCTTGGACAGCAAGGAGATCCAACCAGTCCATCCTAAAGGAGATCAGTCCTGAATATTCATTGGAATGACTGATGCTGAAGCTGAAACTTCAATATTTTGGCCACCTGATATGAAGAGTTGACTCATCTGAAAAGACCCTGATGCTGGGAAAGATTGAAGGTGGAGGAAAAGGGGATGATCGAGGATGAGATGGTTGGATGGCATCACCGACTCAATGGACATGAGTTTGAGTAAACTCCAGGAGTTGGTGATGGACAAGGAAGCCTGGCGTGCTGCAGTCCATGGGGTCACAGAGAATTTGGGCATGACTGAGTGACTGAACTCAACTGAACTTAAATGATACTTGCTTTTCTTTCTCTGACTTACTTGACTTTGTATGACAGTCTCTAGGTCCATCCATGTCTCTGCAAATTGCACAGTTTTGTTCCTTTTTTATGGCTGAGTAATATTCTTGTGTGTGTGTGTGTGTGTGTGTGTGTGTGTGTATGTGTGTGTGTATCACATCTTCCTTATCCATTTTTCTGTTGATGTACATTTAGGTTGCTTCCATGTCCTGCCTATTATAAATAGTGCTGCAGCGAACACTGAGGTGTGTGTGTACCTTTTTGAATTATGGTTTTCTACGAGTATATGCCCAGGAGTGGGATTGCTGGGTCATATGGCAGTTCTATTTTAAGTTTTTTAAGGAATCTCTGTTCTCCATAGTGAGTATATCAGTTTACATTCCCACCAACAGTGTAAGAGGGTTCCCTTTTCTCTATACCCTCTCGAGCATTTACTGTTGGTAGATTTTTTGATGATGCCCTTTCTGAGGGTGTGAGGTGATACCTCATTGTAGTTTTGATTTGTATTAATAATTAGCAGTATTAACATCTTTTCATATGTTTGTTGGCCATATGTATGTCTTCTTTGGAGAAATGTCTATTAGGTTTTCCACCCAGTTTTCAATTGGCTTTTTTATTACATTGAGCTACATGAGCTGTTTTCCATTATAGGATATTCAATATAGTTCCTTGTGCCACATAGTAGGACCTTATTGTTTATCTGTTTTACATATAATAGTCTACATCTGCTAATCCCAAACTTTTAATTTATCCCTCCCCCTCTCCTTTTCCCCTTTGGTAAGTTTTCTATGTGTGTGAATCTGTTTCTCTTTCATAGATAAGTTCATTTGTATCATATTTTAGATCTCACATGTAAGTCATATCATATGGTATCTGACTGACAGATATGATTGTATTTATGGCGCCCTGGAAGCATCTTAGCTTTTCTAGGACACTCATAAGTTTACAGTGTTTGGTGGGGGTGACGGTGGTAAATTAATAGCTTGTTAGATTGGTGGCTCAGATGATAAAGAATTCGCCTGCAATGCAGGAGATCCGTGTTTGCTCTTTGGGTCAGGAAGATACTCTGGAGAAGGGAATGGCTACACACTCCAGTATCCTTGCCTGGAGAAGTCCACGGACAGAAGAGCTTGGTGGTCTACAGTCCATGGGGTCACAAACAGTCAGATACGACTGAGCGACTAATGTTTAACACTTAGATTGGGTGAGTCTGCTCCCACCTTGCCCAGAAAGTTATGGATTCCTGATTTCATATCAGAGTTACCTGGAAGTTGGCAAGAGCAGAGCCATGATGTGGTTTGGGATGTGTGGTCTGATCCCAGATCTCGTCTGCTTTGGGAGGCGGCAAGAATAGGGCTGGGGGGCTGACTATATTCCTGTCAAACTCGAGCAGAGGCCAGCCAAGGGAAGTTAACCAGCACTACTACCACAGTTAGCAGAGTGTCAGAGGATCCACTCCAGACCAGCTAATACTAAACTCATGAATATGCAAAATTATTAAAATCTTTAGGCATTTGAGAAGGATCAGGAACTAGTCTAGAAGAAGATCTAGCTGGACAAACAGTAATTGCTCTAGGGAAAGAGAATTAGTGGTGGATATTAGAGGATTTAAAAGAAAGCCAAGTAGCATCCTCACTGAGAGTTGATATCTCTAAAAAAAAGAGCAGGTAATCATGCAAAAGGAGAACTATTAGCTAGAAGGATTTTCAGACATTAAAAACACTTTGACAATTAAAAATATACAAAAATGAAAGCTCACTGAAATAATTTTACTTCTTTTTTGTACCTTTACTTGAATGGTCATATTTTCTATAATGGAAATGTATTATTTCTTGCATTAGGGCATTTCAATAAAGGTTATATCTCAGGTTTCATTTATTTTCCATTTATTTTTTAAACTTATCTTCATTTTACATATGGTTTTCAGATTGCCATAATTTCGCTTTTGATAAAAAGACTCTTATCAACTAGGCAAAGCTATTTTAATTATCAGTTTCATTTTTAGTCACAATAAAACCTTGTGAGCTACAATTCAAAAATTGTCCTTATGTATCAACATGCTAAAAATAAACACAGTGTATATCAATGTCTTTTTCTGACTCTAAATTCACATGCTCTTTAAGTATATTTAGCTGTGTTGTCTGGAAACAATAGTGTTCTGGTAGTACATCCTGCAAACATCAAGAAACCTGCAGGACCTGAAAATATTATGGATATTCCACAATTCAATACATAGAGTGAAACAACACTCTTGACGTATTTGCTGTTTTTGACGGCAAAGGAGGGAATTTGATTCTGACCAAGAAACCACTGCCAAAAAAATTATGGTTTAAGTAGCAGGTGCATTTTTCACTTTGGGGAATAAGATCAACTAAAACAACAAAAAAAGACTAAACCTCCTATTTTATACAATTTCACTTACAACCTGAAAACAATCATTCTTAATGTTTTTTCTTTGCCAACTTTAAAGCAAGAAGAATGGAATCCAAGACTAAAAAACTACAAGATAACGGGAAAAAACAGTGAAGCAAATACTCTGCTGGGAATTGCAGATAATACAAGAGTGACAGATAGGGATGGGGGTGGCCAGGAAGTCGAACAAGAATCAATACTGTGGCCTCATTACTATGATGGGGCATACTGAGTGAGGATAAAGAAAAGTATAAAAAGTGGAAAACAGGGGTTCTTTTTTGCCTCAGTATGTCGTACTTTAGAGCACTGTTTTCATTTATTTAATGGAATATTAAGATCATTGCAGGGGAAAGGGTGGAGGCTCTAAAAAGACCAACATAAACAAGTTTAAGAAATGTAAGAACTTGAAAATATGTGAAATAATTCACTGTCTTAAAACACAAGTTGAACAAAGTGAGGGTGTAAGAAAACAAAATTAAACCAAAAGCCAAAAAAAGAAAGTTAAAAAATTGTGTTTATTTGAAATGAACAAAGAAGAAAGGCGAAGTCATTGACTCTGCAAGCACAAGGGAGTGGCCAGAGCTCAACTGACCGGGGAGGGTGTTTTTTCCCCACTGTGAGAAGCTACAGGGTAAGGACTAAACTGCAGCAGGAAAGATGCCTGTGTAAAACAAGTCACTTTCTTATGTGATGTTATTAGATCCTGATGAAGTTATCAAAGGAAGATTGTGGAATCTTTTAAAGGCAAGGGAGAAGAGGAGAGAAAAGGGGGGGAAGGGAAGAAAAAAGGAGGTAGAGAATTATGCATATCTGGGATAGCTTCTTCTAAAGAAAACTACTCTCTCAAACAAAGGACTCTGTGACTTCTCAATAAAGAATCCAGACACACTGGACTTGCCTCTTAGGAAGCTGGCTCTTTGGGAGTAGTTTCTAGAAAGATGAAGGTGGTTCTTGTGTGTGTGTGTGTGTGTGTGTGTGTGTGTGTGTGTGTGTGTGTGTGTGTGTTCCTGTGAGTATAGATCCCAGTGTCAAATTCCCTCAGGAGCTGGGAGACACAGTGGTAGAGGAGTGAGTGAAAAGAAAGGAATGTCTGTGATCAAGATAAAGAGCAACTCTAGCAGCACACAGGCGGTGGGAGGAGGCAAAGAGCAGGGTGATTAGGACGAATGGGTCATTCAACCCCGTGCACCGGGGTCTGGGGCTACTGGCTCCACTCATCCTCCCCTAATTCAGTAAACTCTAAACCCTGTCGTGTGGACAAAGACTGCCACAATGATCGTAGTACTTCCAGCACAGAGGACTGTAGTGGTAGAATGAACCTACGAACAAGTAAGTAGATGGAGTTTTTTTTTTTTTAATTATATATTAAAAAAATGTTTTTCTGGCCACACCACACAGCATATGGGATCTTAGTTTCCTGATCAGGACTGAATTGGAAGTGCAGAGTCTTAACCCCTGGACCAGCAGGGAAGTACTTGGAGATTAGAAAATTGTAGAGTCAGCTTAGACTATGCAGGTGGTAAGAATTCAAAGCCAGAGCTGATCTAGCACCAGGGTCTGCGTGCCTGACTAGCACAGGCGCTGTCTGCCCTCCTCACTCCCCTTGAGGCCCTTCCAGCCTCATCCTTACTCTCCCCCAAACTTTCCCAATCAGCCTCCCTCTCTGATCCTCTGTGATCACATTCATGGCCAGTGCCTGGTAGAATTGGCTAATTTTTCCATTTCTGTGAAGGAATAACCCTCTCAATACCTGTGAAAGTGTTAGTTGCTCAGTTGTGTTCGACTCTTTGCGTCTCATGAACTGTAGCCCACCAGGCTCCTGTGTCCACTGGATTCTCCCAAGGCCAGAATACTGCAATGGGTAGCCATTCCCTTCTCCAGGGGATCTTCCTGACCCAGGGATGAAGCCCAGTTTTCTTCCACATTGCAGACAGCTTCTTTACCATCTGAGCCACCCAGGCATCCTAAGTGATCAATGGATCACTCTAAATCCAGGCTGATTTCATCTCTAGATCCTTACCTTATTATGTCTGCAGAGATCCGATTTCACATTCTGAAGTTTTGGGTGGACATGAATTTTGGGGGATACTGTTTGACCCACATATGCACATTTGTGCCATGCAGAGCCCTCTCCAGTGACTGTTAACACATGCCCCTCAACACACAGGGGCTTTTGATGAAGCCACCGCTTTCCCGTTGGGTCTTGGTATCAAAAAAGATAAAGAGAGGGAATCTCTGGTAGTCCAGTGGTTAAGAATCCTCCTGCCAATGCAGGGGACGTGGTCAGTCCCTCGTCTGGGAAGGTCCCACATGCCGAGGGCCAACTAAGCATGTGCGCCATGACTACAGAAGCCCACACACCTTAGGATCTACGCTCTGCGACAGAAGAAGCCACTACAGTGAGAACACAGCCCGTTGCAACTAGATGGTAGCCTCTGCTAGCCACAACCAGAGAAAAGCCCTCAAGCAGCAACAAAGACCCAGCACAGCCAAAAATAAACTAATAAAGTAATTTTAAAAAAGAAAGATAAAAGGATGCAGAAAACTCCAAGTGTCAGGATGCTTAAAACTGAAGGAATAAGTGGTCCTCATCCCCTCAGACACTATTGTTTTTCACAAGGAACTCACTTCCCAACAGAGATTTGTGACAAAATGTCACTGGCCAAAGTGAATTTTAAGGAAACCAAATATAAGTTCCATTTCTTTCTTGGAAAGACTTCAAATACTATTCTCTGTTAAGTATATTACCTCCTCTCAACCTCTCTAGTAATTTGTTTCTCCTTTTGCTTTACCTTTAAAGTTAGCATCAATTTATTGAACATGTACTGCATGTAAAACATTAATGTAAATAAACTAAAGGGGGAGATTGACCAGGAAGAGAATTGTTGGGGGTAGGACTGGGGAAGGGGTAGGGCTGTGGGAGGCGATGTAAAAATGACAGAGACACTGTCCTCAATAGCGTTTGCCATCTGATGGGGAAAATGGGCACAGAAAGTGATACAAAAAGACAACGAAATAGGGGAGGTGCTGGGAGTGTTTGATTAGCATGCAGCCACCTGGTTCCTTATTGGAACTTGGCATCTTATTGGAACTTGGCATCACATCTGCTTCTTCCAATAACATCTCCCAGGGATAGCCACTAGGAGGTGCACCTCTGAGCCTGGTGGCAGGAAAACCCTCTTAGAGTCCTTTCCAACTTCCGCTTTGTTGTATGGGCCTTTGAGAACCAATTTGAGCCTTTCTCTTATTAGCAGTTCTTCACAGAAAAGCATATTAGAATCAGTGTGGGTGGAGGACCCTCCAGGACACACAGTTGAGAAGCAGCTCCAGGCGACACTCCCACTTCACAGAGGACAGATATGAGTAGATGGAGACAAGGACTTTCTGATTTGTTGTCTTTGCTATCTTGGAGTATATACTCAAGGTGTTGTCATGGAAGGGGGTAAAGAATGTTCACTGTAGCAATGAACCAATGGATAAATAGTGTCATGTGATGCCAACTAAGTGGCAATTCACGGATGATTCCCCCCTTAGCTGCTGCGGTTGGCTAGCTCTAAAATATTCCATGAGTCCCTGCCTCCCGCCAGACATGCCCCTGTGTAATGCCCTCCCCGTGAATGTCAGCTTGAATTACTGGTTTGCCTCAAATGAACAGAATTTGGCAGAAGCAATGGGATGTCACTTCTGAGATCTGGTTGGAAAAGGACTGTGGTTTCTATTTTGGGCACATTCTCTATTTCTCTATCTCTCTGTTTGCGCCCCCCTCCTCCCACCCTGTCTTTCTCTCACTGAAAAAAACCAGCAGCCTTGTTGAATAACCCTATGGAGAAGCCCAGGGGTAGAAGGATGGGTGTCTCTGGCCAACAGCCAGCAGGACCCAAGGCCATCAGTCCAACAACCCTGGAGGAACCGAATTCTGCTGATAGTCACAGAAGTGAGCTCAGAAGTGGATCCTCCCCCCACTGAGCGTTGGGGTGACCACAGCTCTGGCCATGAGGTTGATGGAAGGTTGTGAGGGACCTTGAGTCAGAGGCCCCCATTTAAGTTAAGCCTAAATTTAGGAAACTCACAGAAACTGTGAGATAATAAATGTTGCTGAAGCTGCTAAGTTCTAGGATAACTTGTTATGCAGTCACAGATGACTAACATAGTGGCTCATAGTCCCTATGCTTAACCCAGATGCCTCACGTGAGACACAAATTTCCTGAGTAGGTAGAGAACCTCAGAGGCCATCCACCTAAATCCTCCCTTGCACAGATGTACAATGTGCAGGCTTAGCCTCAGAGAGGGGACTCACCTGACCAGGCTGTATGGCAGAACCGAGACATCTGGTCCTGGGTCCCAAGGACGTCCAGTGCTCTGTTCACTACTTGGTAGCAGCTTCAGCCGAGAAATTGGCCTTTGCATCAAATGCATCGTGAGAGAACTGTCATAGATGTGTCACAACACATCGCAGGCCACTTGGCAGAATTAGCAGTGACCTCTAACCTTATAACCAACTGAAAAACAAACAAACAGATCACCTCAAAGACATTTCCCTAAAGGAACTTGAGTTTTGTGTCAGCAATTGTTGTTGTTTAGTCGCTAAGTCATGTCCGACTCTTTTGTGAGCCCATGGACTGTAACCCGCCAGGCTCCTCTGTCCATGGGATTCTCCAGGCAAGAATGCTGGAGTGGGTTCCCATTTCCTCTTCCAGGGGATTTTCTGGACCCAAGGATCAATCTCACAGCTCTTGCACTGGCAGGCGGATTCTTTACCACTGAGCCACCAGGGAAGCCTGTTATGTTAGCAATGGGACCTCTGAATACAGTGTCAGGTCTTCCTTCTTGCTCTGTCCTCGCTTCTCTCTTGTGACACACACACACTCACACTCATCTGCACATGCATGCACATGCATTTACATACCTACATCCCCCGTTACTCCCACTCCATGTTTATTTCAAATCTCTTTATTTAAAGCCTTCTTCACCTACTAATTTCACTTTCATTTCTTACTTGCACTTGCTCTGTCCTCAACCTGAGTTTATTAACTGCTTTTTGTTTATCCTCATAAAATTTTCTATAAGACATTTCAACATTTTAGCTAGTCCATCAATTCCATTTTGTTTTCCTGGAGACTCCCTCCTAGAACCATGGGCTCTCCTGACCCACCCTGGACCTGCTGGTCTTGATACTTCCCACACAGATGGAACACCATCTTGGGAATTTCATTTTCCACATTCCTGTTGAATGCCCATATTTTCCACTATCTTGATAATTTTCCTTATTTTTATGGGGAATACCCTGCAGCTCTTTCTTTCTTTTTGGCCACACCATGCAGCACACAGGATCTTAGTTCTCTGACCAGAGATTGAACCCACATCCCCTGCAGTGGAAGCTCAGAGTCTTAATCAATGGACAATTAGGGAAGCTCTGCAGTTATTTCTTAAGAAAGGGTGCACAGGAAGTCAATTTTTGAAATCTCACCCTTCTGACGGTATCTTCCTTTTATTCTGACCCTCGATCGACACTTTGGGTATACATTTCAAGGTTCTAAATAATTTTCCATCAGAATGTTTAGGATATTGCTCTTGTTGTTTTCTGGTGTCCAGTGTAGCTGTTGGAAAGTCCAGCTCCATTTTGATCCATGTTCCTGTGAATGTAGTATTGTTTTCTCTCTCTGAAAACTTCAAAAAAATGTATTAATCTTCGCTTTATCTCTGGTATTCTAGGATTTTCCAACAATATGCTATATGAGTTATCTTAATATGTTTACATGAGTCTGTTTGCAATTTATAGAGCAGCCCTTTCCAAACAGATACTCATATAATTCTCTTACATGATTTCTTTGGTAATTTTCTTCCTCTTACTTTGTCTGCTTTCTCTTTTCAGAACTCAGATGTATTTCCTAGGTTGTTGTTTGTTTAGTCATTCAATCGTGTCCAACTCTTTGTGATCCCATGGACTGTAGCCCACCAGGCTCCTCTGTCCATGGAATTTTCCAGGCAAGGGTACTGGAGTGGGTTGCCATTTCTTTCTCCTAGGTTGAAATATTAGTGTATTTTTTCTCTTGTTTTTCCACTTTGTGCTTAATTTTCTGGGAGATTTCATTGATTCTATCTAATTTTTAATTTTCAAGAGCACTTTCTGATTCTTAACTGTTTCTTTTGGAAGACTTTCTTTTCTTATTTTATTAATTCAACATGTTCACTTATTTCTCTATGGGTATTTACTTTTAAGGGGAAAATTTCCTCTGTTTTCTACTCTCTCTTTTTTCCCCTCTGTGTTCCTCTTTGCTCTTCATTTTCATCAGTCTCTAAAATGACAATAACTCTTGACTGCCCATTTCTAAGGGGTAGGGGGGTGGGTGGAGGAAGAAGCAACAAAGGATTTCTTGGAATCTCTGTATGCACAGGTGGAATTTGTCAGTGAAGAGCAGTAGCTTGGCTATTTGAGTTTGAAATGACACCTAAAAGTCATCCTCTGGAGTTTTGTTCTCTGAGGGCTTCGGTTTCTTTAAGAAGTGTCCCCCTTTTCCTGTCTGTGCACCCTGTGCCTGGCGGTCAAAGTCATGGGAGTAAGCAAAGTAGGGACCACCTACCATTCAGTATTCACTCCTGCATTTGATGCCTTCATTTTTGTCCTCCACTAAGTCTGAGATCTGACTTCAGTAATTCTTCCTGAGTTCTCCATAAATTAAATCTCCCTTCTTTTCCTTATGGGCAGAAGTTGGGGCGGAGAGATTTTGCTTTATTTCCTGACAAAATCATGTAGGAGAGAGAACCTTGAGGTGTAGCCACTCCATACACACAGACTTTCAAACAACCCATCTTTTTTTTAACCCTATGCCTCAGCTCCACCATGCAGTATCTCACTGAGAGTGAGAATTTCAGAGATCCTCTGGATAAGGTGAACTGTCATCCCCAAGGCTCGTTTAGATAGTCACCTCTGCTAAATCAATGACTGCAACTCTATCTGCCTCTGTCCCCGCAAGATGTGTTAAAAATTCTTATCTCCCGATGTCTTATCCTCCATTCTCTTTTCATTGTGGATAAATATATTTATAGATATATTTTGTTCTTTTATTTTCATTTTATCAGGGTTTTGAGGGTGAGAGGAAGTATACATCCATGATCAGTCTGCTGTGTTTAACCTGTTCAACAGGCTTATCGATGCGGATAATAAAACCAATGAAAAGGACTTCCACGGTGATCCAGGGGTTAAGACTTTGCCTTCCAATGCATGGGTGCAGGTTCAATCCCTGGTCAGGAAGCTAAGATCTCACGTGCCTCATGGCCAAAAAACCAAATCATGAAAACAGAAGCAATAGTGCAACAAAGTTAAAAAAGACTTTAAAAAAAATCCACATTTGCTGGTATTTAAATATAAATAAATAAAAACAAATGAAGAAACCAATAAGGTAGACAAAGGGCATCAGATGCCACATCACACTTAAACTCTAGTGGATGAATGGAGTATCATGCACTTTAACCCAGTAATACCACTTAGGAGGCCAGGCTTAAGAAAAGAATCGACAAAACTTTCGATAAAATCTCTGTTGTTTGATAGTGTTTATAGCTGTATGGAATTTATTGGGCTTCCCCAATGGCTCAGTGGGTAAAGAATCTGCCTGCAATGCAGGAGACACAGGTTTGACCCCTGGGTTGGGTAGATCCCCTGGAGGAGGGCTTGGCAACCCATTCCAGTATTCTTGCCTGGAGAATCCCATGGACAAGGAGCCTGGTGGGCTACAGTCCATGAGGTTGCAAAGAGTCAGACATGACTGAGTGACTAAGCATGCCAAAGTTGTATGAAAAATATTTGAACAGCTTAAAAATATTATAGCTTAGAACTGGAACTATTCAAATTGTCATGGGTAATTAGTGGACTATGGTATGTTAATGAAAAAGAGAGAGTTTGGAAGGATTGACTAGAAGGTGTCGCAAGAGAACTTTCTGGAGTGATGGAGATGGACTGTACTTTGCTTGCAGTGGTGGTCTCAAGACAATGTCCATTTGCAAAAACTCATCTAATGGTACACTCAAAATGTGTGCAATTGATTGTATATGAAGTACACCTTGATAAATTTGATTTAATAGTTACACCTGTTATGGATATCTGTTAACCTTTAAGATGAAGCCCAGACTGCTGGTCAAGATGCTCTGCAGACTACCCTGTAATTGCTCACCTGCTTGTTCTCCTGCACTCCTGTTGAGGAGTGGTCTATTTTCTTCCTATACTCCATGCCTCCAGTCTAAGGCATAGTCCACTTTCTGCCTTTATTCCATGCCCCCCTCTTCTCTGTGTGTCCATCCATGCTCTTGTCCATGCCCAGACTGCTTCTTTTAAAACGGTTCTAATCTTCTCTGCTCCAAAAGAAACACTTTTCTGATCACTCAGCACAGAAAGATCATTGCTTCTTTTACTCTCTTATTTTTTGTCTATATCAATTATTTGGCATTTAAAAACGTACTGCTTTGTAATATTTCTTTTATTGTCTTGCATTATTTTAACTTCTGTGTGGATTTTTCCCTTTTCATGTGTGCATGTCCTATTGTCCTGAAAAAGATAAATTTTCTAGAGGACTCCAAGAATGCATTATACATCTACATCTTTCCTAGTGTCTAGTATTATGTGATACACAGAGTTGGCAGTCAATAAATATTTGTTGAATGAAGGATAAGATAATAAATCATGTAGACATTTTAAAGAGAAGAAACTAGGGATTTCGAAGCAGGAGAGAAAAAGATTAGCTTTACCAAAAAGAACTGATAGGATAGAATCATCCAAAGGATGTATTACATTAACAGGAGACATGAGTTATTTATAACCACGTTTTGTAATGTATACAAAATATACATTATATTGAAATCAGCATAATTTATAAAACATATGCACAGAACCTATAGCACTTCTAAAAACAGCCTTTAATTAGGATACAGCAATTTTAAACTCTAGTGATTCCTGAATTTATTCCCATGGATTTATTGCTAGAAATACTGACATGGTCCCAGGAGGCAATATTTCGAGCTATAGATGGCATTCTTCTTGTCAACTTCTCTCCTTGCCTCAGTGTCACCAGGCTAACAAGCACTTCTGCAGCTCTAGATAAAATGTATACGCTGCAAACTGGAGGGATGAATTCAACCGTAACATATGCTACACATTCATTATGCACAGCTTGTTATATTCTGATTTCTGATCTGCCATTTTTTCCCCAAGGAATATAGACTTTCAGTGTGGCAAAAATAATATGGCTATTTTATTTTAAAGGGCAGCCTATTTATATAAAATGAGGCCCCCAATGAACTCATCCATAAGTCATCTATGATCTTTCTTTTACTTACTCACTGGATGAATGTGTTTATGACAGGTAAGTCTTTATGGCACAGGATTTATTTTATCACAGAGAAAGAGAGTACCTGCCCAGAAGCCAGATGACCACACATCCCCTTCACTTGCAGTAATGAGGGCTCTGCTCAGCAATTTACTTTGCTGCCTGGCAGCAAAGAAGGCTGTACATTTTATCACAGTTGTCCACACCTATCAAACTAACCTCCAATTTGGTGACTACCACAGTGAGATATATATACATATAAATAAATATATGTATATATGGCACATCTTCTCAGGGACTATAATTGTTCATCTTTCAGAAGACACAAGTTCTATAATGGATGAGTGCTGCGGACAAGAAACCAGTTTATAAGTTTATCTCCTAAACAAAAGAGTAATTTGTCTTTATTGGAGGAATAGGCCATTACCATTTAATGGATGAGTTGTAAGCATCAAAAGAGACTGTGTAAATATATTTGTGATTCAGGCACATAGACACTGTTCTGATATTGCCACAGAGAAAACAAACTCTAATGTATTCAGTCCATCAGACCATACCTTGATTTGGAAAATCCAGAGGCCTGTCATGAAGCTTCAGCCTGTTGTCTTGAGTTATGAATTACCCTTAAATTCATGTCACTACTTCTGCTGTTGGAAGCACCTGGTTTCATAGGATTTTTGAGCCCAGGAGTCAATCAAGGCAGTCAAGCTGTTACTTTCATCAGAGATGAGGGCTTAAAATATCCTCCGGGACATGTCTCTTGGTTTCCCATTGAATCTCAAGTTGAACATGCAATCTATTTCACTCTCTCATGTTTAGGTATCATGGAAGCTAGCAGTGTATTTTTCACCGTTTTGCTTTGCAGTTTTCTGTTGATTTTCACTAATAGAGCTTGTTTACCCACTGAAGCATTTGAATGTTACTTATGCCAAATAATAAAATGGTTTTGCTCAACTGTGTTCTGATTTGTCGTAGTCAAGGCTCTTTAGAATCCAAAGCAAACAAATCCACTCAAGCTAGCCTCAGTAAAGAGGGCTCTCTTAAAGGGAAATGTCAGGTGTCAGGTGTCAAGGCTACATATGAATTCAGGGCTGACACAATGCTCCCTATTATCTCAGGAACATATAATCCCTCTTATCTCTGGCTCTCTCTGCTTTCCTCTTATCTGTCTCCTCTCCTCTCTTTGTCAGCTTCTTCTCCTATTTTGCCCATGATCCAGTAAGATACACAGCTCCAACTGTATAGCATGACCTCTGCCTTACTACAGTTTCTGTTGCTAGGTTCAAACTCTTCTCCAACAATCTCGTTGGTCTACTTTCTTCATGGGAGTATTACCTTTGTGATGCAGTTTCCAAGGCCCATGGATAGAGTGGGTCTTCTAAAAGGGGCCCTAAGAAGCACACACCATGAAACCCAACAAATTCTGAGCTCTGACTTCATGCTATTGCCTTGCAATTACTTCTTCAAGCTGCTTTGGAAATAGGAGCAATTATATTACATGCCTGAACTCTTGAAAAAACACCCAGCTGCCATTCATTTACAGCTTTTCAGTTCTGCAGAAACTATACAACTGAAGCAGTTTCTGGAAGTTCCTAGGTCAGGACTGTCTATCTGTATCTTCTCTGCTTCAAAACATCAGTACCTGAATTCTCTTTCTTGGCCACATTTGGGAGCCAAATATTTTAACCGTTAATGACAGTGCAATATACCTGGGAGGGCATGGCTTGGACCTGTCAAATCTACCACAAACTAGGACTCTAGCTCCTGAATGCAAATTTTGTTAAGATCTCTTGGCAAAAGATAGGTGACAAGGATTTCTTCTACTGCTTTCAGCAAATATATACAAGGTAAAATGAAGCCTGTGGATCTGGTTGGGAGAATATAGGTCAGGTACAAAGGCCAGACACTGGTTCCTTGATAGTCTGGTAAGAGATAGTTAAAGAGGGATCACTGGCAAACTCAGGAAGGGATTCAGTCCCAAATGAACATGCTTCTATCATGCTATATCATAGCTCATGTATGAATCTGTTTTCCTAAAAAGAGCTTAAGATCCTTGAAGGCATAAATGGTAGACCAGTTGTCTGTGGATTCCAGGCTCCATCACAGTACCTGGCACACAGTAGGTGATATCTGTTGATGGAAAATGGATGGATTGTGTAAGGTAACTTCTTTGTTGACATGAACATGGGCATCCTTAAAAGCCTGCTTTTCTTTTTGTACCTTCCCGTGTGTGTAAGAATATTGAGCTGATTAATCATCCTAATTAAAATTTAAATGTATTTTCCAATCTTAGGCAATTTCAGGAAGTGTTTTTTTCATTGTCAGCCTTCAAAAGAACTGCTTTCATTTTACATTGTCTAACGATAGCATTTTATTGTGAGTTAAAGAAATACATCTTCCTGAGTGTTTAGACCTGTAACATTCAGAAACTGTTCCCTGCCATGTTCGCCTACTTAAACCTTTCTGCACCATTTACTCCCATAAGTCATTTCATCATTTTTTCTGCTCCTTCTGATTAGAGACAACTGTCTGCACAGTGGTGTCTATAGTCAAGTCCTGCCCTTCTGAAGTCCCTGTGTAGACCCTGCCTCCTACTCCCCAGATGGATGAATTTCATATATCTTTGCCTTAAAAACTTACTGCCATTTTTAAAACAAAATACAACATGTTCATTATAGATATTTTAGGGGGGAAAAGATGAGCAGAAATAAAATAATTAATGAGCCATAGTTCCCATCACCCAAGATCACTATTTTTTCCAGCCTGCTTTCTATGCCCATAGGATTCTTATTTTAGTTTAATTTTCAGAGTTATTTTATCATTATTATTATTTTTTTGGCTGCACAGGCTCTTCTTTGCTTTCTCTAGCTGGGGAGAGTAGGGGCTACTCTCTACTCCACTGTGGTAGCTTCTTTTCTTGCAGCTCATAGGCTCTAGACCAGGGGCTTAGTTGCCCTGTGGCATGTGAGACCTTGGTTTCAGGACCAGAGATCAAACCTAGGTACCCTGAATTGGCAGGCAGATTCTTAACCACTGGGCCACCAGGAAAGTCCCTTATTCTTATTTTAAATAAACACAAGATAACATTTCTTTACATGTACCCCCAAATATCAGTTGTTGTTCAGTCACTGTTGTGTCTGATTCTTTGTGACCCTACAAACTGTACAAGCCAGGCTTCCTTGTCTTTCACCATCTCCTGAAGTTCACTCAAATTCATGTCCATTGAGTCAATGATGCCATCCAATCATTTCATTTTCTGTTGCCCTTTGCTCCTCCTGCCCTCAATCTTTCCCAGCATCGGGTCTTTTTCAGTGAGTTGGCTCTTCTCATCAGGTGGCCAAAGGATTGGAGCTTCAGCCTCAGCATCACTCCTTCTAATGAATATTCAAGGTTAATTTCCTTTAGGATTGACTGGTTTGATCCCCTTGCACTCCAGTTCAGTTCAGTCGCTCGGTCATGTCCGGCTCTTTGCGACCCCATGAATCACAGCATGCCAGGCCTCCCTGTCCATCACCAACTCCTGGAGTTTACCCAAACACATGTCCATTGAGTCAGTGATGCCATCCAGCCATCTCATCCTCTGTCATCCCCTTCTCTTCCTGCCTTCAATCTTTCCCAGCATCAGGGTCTTTTCCAATGAGTCAGCTCTTTGCATGAGGTGGCCAAAATATTGGAGTTTCAGCTTCAACATCAGTCCTTTCAATGAACACCCAGGACTGATCTCCTTTAGGATGGATTGATTGGATCTCCTTGCAGTCCAAGGGACTCTCAAGAGTCTTCTCCAACACCACAGTTCAAAAGCATCAATTCTTCGGCACTCAGCTTTCTTCACCGTCCAACTCTCACATCCATACATGACCACTGGAAAAACCATAGCCTTGACTAGACGGAACTTTGTTGGCAAAGTAATGTTCTGCTTTTTAATATGCTGTCTAGGTTGGTCATAACTTTCCTTCCAAGGAGTAAGCGTCTTTTAATTTCATGGCTGCAATCACCATCTGCAGTGATTTTGGAGCCCCCCAAAATAAAGTCTGACACTGTTTCCCCATCTATTTTCCATGAAGTGACATTCTAGGAATCAGCGAACTAAGATGGACTTGAATGGGCGAATTTAACTCAGATGACCATTATATCTACTACTGTGGGCAGGAATCCCTTAGAAGAAATGGAGTAGCCATCATGGTCAACAGAAGAGTCCTAAATACAGTACTTGGATGCAATCTCAAAAACGACAGAATGATCTCTGTTTGTTACCAAGGCAAACCATTCAATATCACGGTAATACAAGCCTGTGCCCCAACCAGTAATGCTGAAGAAGCTGAAGTTGAACGGTTCTATGAAGACCTATGCACTGGAGAAGGCAATGGCAACCCACTCCAGTATTCTTGCCTGGAGAATCCCAGGGACAGGGGAGCCTGGTGGGCTGCTGTCTATGGGGTCGCACAGAGTCGGACACGACTGAAGCGACTTAGCAGCAGCAGCAGCATGAAGACCTATGAGGCCTTCTAGAACTAACTAACACCCCCCAAAAAATGTCCTTTTCATTATAGGGGACTGGAATAAAAAAGTAGGAAGTCAAGAAACACCTGGAGTAACAGGCAAATTTGGCCTTGGAGTACAGAATGAAGCAGGTCGAAGGCTAATAGAGTTTTGCCAAGAGAACGCACTGGTCATAGCAAACACCCTCTTCCAACAACACAAGAGAAGACTCTACCCATGGACATCACCAGATGGCCAACATCAAAATCAGATTGATAATATTCTTTGCAGCCAAAGATGGAGAAGCTCTATACAGTCAGCACAAACAAGACCGGGAGCTGACTGTGGCTCAGCTCATGAACTCCTGGTTCATGACATTGTACAGGAGACAGGGATCAAGACCATCCCCTTGCAGTCCAGGGACTTTCAAAAATCTTTTCCAGCACTACAGTTTGAAAGCATCAGTTCTTCAGCGCTCAGCCTTCTTTACAGTCCAACTCTCACATCCATACATGACTACTGGAAAAACCATAGCTTTGACTAAATGGACCTTTGTCGGCAAAGTAATGTCTTTGATTTCCGATACATGGTCTAGGTTTGTCATAGATTTTCTTCCAAGGAACAAGCATCTTTTAATCTCGTGGCTTCAGTCCCCATCCACAGTGATTCTGGGGCCATGAAAAGAAAATTCCAAAATCCCAGTAGCAGTAAACCTGCTGAGTTTGGTGAGTGGCACACCCCACTAAGCTTGCAAACCATCTGTGACGGTTGGATATGCGATTCACCTTAATTTTATGATTTAAGTCACATTCTGTCACATTAAAACATTATGGCAGTTTTTGATCTGCTTGGTTTATTTTCTGGATTCATTTAGCATGAACAGAGAAGTTAATCGACAGCCCTCTGACTCCCTGGGTGTGGGCAACAATAAAGATGTTAGAAAGGAGGGGCATCTTCTGTTTCCAGCAGTGCCAGCAGATTAGATGCCCTGAACAGCCCTCTTGACAGAAACAAGTTAAATACTAAATACTTTTAAAAATCTTATAAATTCATTGTTAAGCTGGCATGAAAGTAAGTTCTTCTTAGACATGAGAACTGGAATAAATGTGAATTTATAATTTAAGTAACATGCTCTTCAATGTCTTCTGACAACTAACCAAAATCATCTTTGGCTTAACCTTTGAATTTCCTTAGCATCTTGGAAGGTTGCAACACATCAGGTTAATACTTTCATTGCATGTGTGTGTGCTAAGTCACTTCATTCCTATCTGACTCTCTGAGACCCTGTGGACTATAGCCTACCAGGCTCCTCTGTCCGTGGGATTCTCTAGGCAAGAATACTGCAGCGGATTGCCATGCCCTCCTTCGGGGCATCTTCACTACCCAGGGATCAAACTCACATCTCTTATGTCTCCTGCATTAGTAGGTGGGCTCTTAACCACTAGCACTACCTGGGAAGCTTAATACTTTCATTAATATAACAGTATTTTCCTTTGGAATACAAATACTTTGTACTTTGAACTGTAAGGACCAACACGATCAAAGTAATATTTTTAATCCTGAGTTATAGATTTTGAAAAAATCAAGATACAATGATTTTTTTCCCCCTCCACCATCAGTTCAGTTCAGTTCAGTCGCTCAGTCATGTCCAACTCTTTGCGACCCCATGAACTGCAGCACGCCAGGCCTCCCTATCCATCATCAACTCCCGGAGTTTACCCAAACTCATGTCCATCGAGTCAGTGATGCTATCCAACCATCTCATCCTCTGTCGTCCCCTTCTCCTCCTGCCCCCAATCCTACCCAGCATTAGGGTCTTTTCCAATGAGTCAACTCTTCACATGAGGTGGCCAAAGTATTGGAGTTTCAGCTTCAACATCAGTCCTTTCAATGAACACCCAGGACTGATCTCCTTTAGGATGGATTGATTGGATCTCCTTGCAGTCCAAGGGACTCTCAAGAGTCTTCCCCAACACCACAGTTCAATTCTGCAGCACTCAGCTTTCTTCACCGTCCAACTCTCACATCCATACATGACCACTGGAAAAACCATAGCCTTGACTAGAGGTACTTTTGTTGGCAAAGTAATGTCTCTGCTTTTAAATATGCTGTCTAGGTTGGCCATAACCTTCCTTCCAAGGAGTAAGCGTCTTTTAAATTTATGGCTACAATCACCATCAGCAGTGATTTTGGAGCCCAAAAAAATAAAGTCTGACACTGTTTCCACTGTTTCCCCATCTATTTTCCATGAAGTGATGGGACCAGATGCCATGATCTTAGTTTTCTGAACGTTGAGCTTTAAGCCAACTTTTTCACTCTCTTTCACTTTCATCAAGAAGCTCTTTAGTTCTTCTTCACTTTCTGCCATAAGGGTGGTGTCATCCGCATATCTAAGGTTATTGATATTTCTCCCGGCAATCTTGATTCCAGCTTGTGTTTCTTCCAGCCCAGCGTTTCTCATGATGCACTCTGCATATAAGTTAAATAAGCAGGGTGACAATACACAGCCTTGGCATACTCCTCTTCCTATTTGGAACCAGTCTGTTGTTCCATGTCCAGTTCTAACTGTTGCTTCCCTCCACCATAGCTGCTCCAAAAAAAAAAAAAAAATCCAAAAACTAACTTTGTAATAACCTTAGGCTGTATCTCCATAGACCTAAAACCCATTGATCTAAAATCTATGGACCAGTGCTCTTTGAATAAATTTTCAAAGTTATTAGCTATCCCAAATAGTCATGATCTGAGTACATGTGAAGTGCTAGACACATAAACAATTTTCTGGGTGAGCAGGTTCACTATGAATCCTTGTCACTGACTCAATCTGTGATCTTGGGCCATTCACTTAATTTCTTGATATCTACTTCTCTATTTGCAAATGGGGATAAGATTGGGGTACCAGAGGTACTGCTTTTAGGAGCTTTTAGCCTGTGATAGATGAGACGTGAATTATGGCATTAGGTTACAGCAATATATTTCCCTTTACTCTCTTCAAGGAAAAAAAAAAGAAAATAGGAGATATTTATTTATAGATAATCCATCTTATTCTCTAAAAAGAGTTTTAAGTCAGTGTTCAAAATATATGATTAAAAATTTAAGTTAAAGCATAAATGGACAATAAGTAGTTGAAAAAGTAAGAGAAAGTAGAAAAAATAAGATGATGAAAAACAAGAGTGGAATGAATATACAGAATGGATGTCTTGAGATGTAATCCACTTGCTACAGATGGACTGCAAATCTGACTCTGCGATTTCTAGCAGCCAGCTTAGGAGAGCATGATCGATTAAATGATTCACAAAGTCCATACATAAAAACAACCCAACTGCTCCAAAGCATAACTATTCTTGGGACTAAGATCAGAGGGAAATTTCCTGTTCTAAACTATGACAGCCAAGTGATTAAGAGAAGCAGGCATGACTGTTGAATAAGTGATGTAAGATTCTCCACTGTGATGTTTTTGAGATTTTTTTCCAGTATTTCTTCCCCTCCATTCTAATTTTCAATAACAAAAGTTGGACAGTCAGATTATACTGGTCAAAACCTTGGCTAGGCTAAAAAAGATAATTTTTAGGAGAAATCTAAAAGGGACAACAAGGGGATGGCAAAGACATACATCTAGAAGAAACAAGCCAAGAGGACAGAAATGACAAGTTTTCAGGGCAAAGCAAGGGTGAAATAGGAAGTCTGAAGCCATCTGGACCGATTGAGTTTGGTGCCAAAGCCCTGAAGTAGCAGAGTTTCATTCAAAGTAAGGAAAATGAGCTTATACTTGGGACAAGGTCATAATATAATTATAATGAATAAATTATTTTAATAGCTACATTTCATAAAATCTCTCCTCTGATTTCATTTCATTTACACTATTTCTAGAGAAAAATGATCTATTTATTTATCCTGTAATTAGCCTGAAAGGATTTCTACATTGAGGCTGCAATTAACTTTGATCATTAGTTCATTATGAAGGAAGTAAAGGCAATAGAAAAAAGACCAAATGGCATGAACAGGCAATTCAAAAAAGATGAAATTTGTATTTGCATGGTCTTTTGCACGGCCAACATGCATAAAATAGTCTTTCAGTTTTACTAGAAATGCGAATTACAAAAGCACATTAAAGCATCAGTGATATACCAGTATCGTCTATCAATTAAAGTGAAGTCGCTCAGTTGTGTCCAACTCTTTGTGACCCTATGGACTGTAGCCTAACAGGCTCCTCTGTCCATGGAACTTTCCAGGCAAGAATACTGAGAATGGGTTGCCGTTTTCTTCTCCAGGAGATCTTCCCAATCCAGGGATTGAACCCTGGTCTCCCGCGTTGTAGGCAGATGCTTTACCATCTGAGCCACCAGGGAAGTCCTATCAATTAAAATTACACAGTAATTTTTATTTTAAATGATTTGTTGTTGTTGTTCAGTCACTCAGTCATGTCCGACTCTTTTCGACCCCATTGACTGCAGCAAGCCAGGCTTCCCTCTCCTTCACCATTTCCCAGAGCTTGCTCAAACTCATGAGTCAGTGATGCCATCCAAACATCTTGTTCTCTGTCGTCCCCTTCTCCTCCTGCCTTTAATCTTTCCTAGCACCAGAGTATTTTCTAAGGAGTCGGCTCTTCGCATCAGGTGGCCAAAGTATTGGAGCTTCAGCTTCAGCATCAGTCCTTCCAATGAATATTCAAGATATATTTCCTTTAGGATGGACTGGTTTGACCTCCTTGCAGTCCAAGGGACTCTCAAGAGTCTTTTCCAACACCACAGTTCAAAAGCATCTGTTCTTGGGCACTCAGCTTTCTTCACAGTCCAACTCTCACATCCATACATGACTACTGGAAAAACCAGGCTTTGGCTATATGGACCTTTGTTGGTAAAGTAATGTCTCTGCTTTTTAATATGCTGTCTAGGCTTGTCATAACTTTTCTTCCAAGGAGGAAGCGTCTTTTAATTTCATGGCTGCAGTCATCATCTACAGTGATTTTGGAGCCCCCCAAAATAAAGTCTCTCACTGTTTCCATTGTTTCCCATCTATTTGCATGAAGTAATGGAACCTGATGCCATGATCTTCATTTTTTGAATGTTGTTTTAAGCCAGCTTTTTCACTCTCCTCTTTCCCTTTCATCAAGAGGCTCTTTTTTTCCTCTTCGCCTTCTGCCATAAGGATGGTGTCATCGGTAAAGAATCTGCCTGCCAATGCAGGAAA
Organism: Giraffa tippelskirchi; assembly: GCF_054371585.1. Taxonomy (NCBI): domain Eukaryota; kingdom Metazoa; phylum Chordata; class Mammalia; order Artiodactyla; family Giraffidae; genus Giraffa; species Giraffa tippelskirchi. Next base: position 126,804,187 of record NC_137283.1, read on the forward strand.
TGCAAGTTTGATCCTTGGATCAGGAAGATCCCCTGGAGAATGAAATGGCAACCCACTCCAGTATTCTTGCCTGAGAAATCCCATGGACAGAGAAGTCTGGTGGGCTATAATCCATGGAGTTGCAAAAGGGTCTGTCACGACTTAGCAACTAAAGAGCAGCATTTTAAATGATAACGCACAATATTGCTCCCTCATACTCTACTGGTGTGTAAATAGACACAACTTTTATAGAGTAGTTTGGTAATATATATGAAAATCTTAAAATCAACATGCACTTTAATTTTAGCAATTCTATTTCCAGGAGTTTATTCTTAGGAAATAATTTAGAACAATATTCACTGCAGTATTTTAAGTGATTCTTAAAAATAGAAAGACTAAGAAATTACAACAATGAGGAATTTCTTTCCTAAATTATAAGTCATCCACAGAAGAGAATACTATGCATTCATAAAAGCTAAAGATATCACAGTAGAATTGTTGTCCTGGTAAGATGTTTATGATGTATTATTTTGTGTTAAAATCAAGTTATATTGAGATATACTGTAAAGCTATAGCAATGACGATAGTGTGGTAATGGTGTAAGTTCAGATGCGTATTAGGTAGGCCAAAGAGTTCATTCAAGTTTTTCATAACATTTTATGAAAAAACCCAAATGAACCTTTTGACCAATCCAATAGATTGGAGGAATGAACTAGAGATACCAGAAATAGGTTCACTTACAGACAGTCAATTGATTTTCAATAAAGGTGTAAAGCATTTGAAAGGGAAAAGAAAACCCTTTCAATAACTGATGCTAGAAGAACTAGATGTTCTTATGAAAACAGAAATGTACCTCAGTCCCTACTTCACACCACACACCAAAATAATTCAAGATGGATGATAGACTTAAATAGAAAGGCCAAAGCTATAAAGATTCTAGAAGAAAACATAAGAGACTATCTTTGCAATTTTGAGAGAGATTAATTAACTTAATCTTAGTTAAGTAACAAAAAGCACTAACCATAACATTGATAAATTGGACTTAATCAAAATGGCTTATCATAAAAGTACACCATTTAAGAAAATGAAAAAGTACCATGGACTGGGATTAAATATTTGCAATCTATATATCTGACAGCGCACTTGTATCCTGAGTATATAAATAATGCCAAAAGTCAATATTGAAAAAGCAGCCCAATTTTTAAAGAATGAGCAAAAGACTTGAGCAGATACTTCACAAAAATTATACAAATAACCAATAAACTTGAAAATGTGCTCTATAACATTAAACATTGGAGAAATACAGATTAAAATCACAAGATGGTGGTGATGGTTTAGTCACTAAGTCGTGTCCAACTCTTTGTGACCCCATGGACTGTAGCCATCAGGCTCCCCTGTCCATGGGATTCTCCAGGCAAGAATACTGGAGTGGGTTGCCGTTTCCTTCTCCAGGGGATCTTCCCAACCCAGGAATCAAACCCAGGTCTCCTGCATTGAAGGCAGATGAGTTTACGACAGAGTTATGAGGGAAGCCCATTTTAACCCATCATGACATACCACTGCATATCCACGAGACTGCTAAAATTTAAAGAAGAAAAATTAAATGTTGGTCAGTATATGTTGCAACTAAAATTCTAATAAATTGCTGATGTAGGTATAAAATGGTGGGATCACTTTGAAAAATTGTTTGTCAATTTAAAAAATGAAATTGAATATATATCTACCCTTGACCCTGCAATTAAACTCCTTAGTTTTCACTCAAGAGAAATGAAAGCATCTGTACACAAAAAGACTTACATAAGTATGTTTATAACAACTTCACTCGTATTAGCTACAAACTAAAGTTATTAATGTTTGTCAACATGTAAATGAATAAACAACTTGTGGTATATTCGTACAATAGAATACTAGCCAGCAAAAAGAAGACATGAATTATGGATACAATTAACAACATGGATGAATTCAGGCAATCCTACTAATTAAAAAAAGTTAGATGGAGAAGAGTGTATACTTCTTGATTTCATTTATTTGAAGTACCTGAACAAAAAAAACAATTCTATGGTGGAAGAAAACAAACAAACAGTAGCTACCTTTCATGAAGTGGATGAGGCTCAACTTGAAAGAGGCATGAGAAACATTTTTGGACAGAAACAAATCTTTCTTGATTGGTAATAGTTACATAAGAGTGTATGTTTGTCAAAACTAATCAAATGTACACTTAAAATTTGTACATTTGTGTTCCTTGGCTTGTAGCTAAGAAACTCCCATCTCTGCATGTCACTTCAAATGGCCTCCTTCTCCATATGTGTGTCTCAAATTTCCCTCTCCTTTTTCTTATAAGTATGTAGTTATTGGATTTGTAGCTCACACTAAATCCAGGATGATCTTACCTGGAGATTTTTAACTTAATTACATCTTCTTGCTTGCTCAGTCATGTCTGAGTATTTATGAGTCTTTGGACTGGAGCCCACCAGGCTCTTCTGTCCTTGGAATTTTTCAGGCAAGAGTACTGGAGTGGGTTGCCATTTCCTTCTCGAGGGGATCTTCCCAACCCAGGGATTGGACTGGCATCTCCTGTGTCTCCTACATTGCAGGCTGATTCTTTACCTGCTGAGCCTTTGGGGAAGCCCACATTTGCAAAGACTCTATTTCCAAATAACGTCACATTCACAGGTTCAGAAGATTAGAACTTGGACATATCTATGTGCTGGACACCATTCAACCCAGGTGGCTTTGGTCATATGTTAATATTAATACTTGGACATTCTGCACTGAGTTGGTATCTGTATGCAGAGCTTCTCTAGCCATAAGAAGGAGGGTATGATGGCCAACTTTTGAGGACATCTTGAGACAGTAGAACATGCATTGGCCACTTGGTCTGCTCCTGTTGTACCGCTGGAGCTGGGTACTTACGTATAAGGATAGGGTGGGAATACATCCTCTTAGTCTAGATAAGGGAGGACCCAGGTGGTCAGAACCATGTTCATGCCCTTCTATGCATCAGCGTGCATTGCAGCTTGCCTAGGGTGGTGATAAGGGACTAAACCCCCCTCCCTCTGGTTAGAGGTCTTACTTTTTTCCCTGATTGAGCCTTCTGAAATACCAAACGGCATTAACATGTGCTTTTATGTATTCTCCATGAGTCTGTGCCTTAATGTGAAGGTACACTTTGTAGAGATAATCTGTGTTTACTCCTAAAATTGAATTAAGTTCTTGACCCAGGAGTGATGAGGAGAAAGTGGCACTCGAGTAAGTCCTGATGTTTGGTACAGGAGGAATCAGAGATTACAGATGGAACACAGAGGGACCAAAATGTCAAGGATGAGTCCCAATAAAGGGGCAGAAGAGGGGCTTGAGGAGGTGACCTCAGGGCACAGAAAGACTGCACAGTGTAAAGGCGAGAAAAGAATGAAAAAACGAGCTCAAATCTGTATATTGGGAAGTCATGGAATTGCTGATGAGAAAAGGAAGCTTCAACAATTGAGTTGTCTTCATTTTCATCTTTTGTTGGAGGTTCATTTGTTTTCCACTTATTTTGACTTCTTGTGGGCACTTTAGCCTGTTAGCGCCTTGTTTCACGCTAATCACAAGTGGCTGCTATTGCCAACATGTGACACATCCAATTTAGTTTGCTGCCTGTTAGTTCCTATAAGCTCTGCCAGATCATTCGCTATAACTCCCTCTTCTTCTTCTGTTTGTTTTTTTGTGCTTATTAGTGTGTTGTTTTACAGAGTGTTGCTTAAGCCTCAGAGTTCCATGCTGTCTTCAGACTCTGCAAAGATCTATGCCTATGTACACTTTGTCTGGTTAAGGTTGATGTGTGAGTGTGTGTTTAATTGGTCGCTAAACTGTAGTGTTATAATGATCCAGAAACACTTTCCAGGATTGGTGGCACATTTTGTAGTATGAATAAAAATGAACCACTCCATCTATTTTCAAGATGTTGCCCTATTTCTTTATTATGTATGGGAATAAATCAGACAAGTTGCACTGAACACTAATTCAACCAAGTCATTGGTTTTTGTTTCTAAAACCAAATGCAGCAGTACTCTCAGAGGTACTATGTAGATGTTTGCTGAGGTGCTGATGGTATTTCATTTAATGTTATTATGAGTATTTTAGAAAGAGCTTACCAAAGTGGTAAGAACTGATGACCAATTCACCTCTGAGAAAGCTCAAGTGGCCTGTGGCCACACAGTGGATACTGCCTTTGGGCAGTAATTTCACCCAGTTTCCTCAGCAGATCAAAGGCAAGGGAGTCCCAGTTATCAGAGGTGGAACTCAAAGAGAATGTTGGCATAAGGTTGCTTTAAAAGGGATTCTTCCCTGACTTCCCTGGTGGTCCAGCAGTTATGAATTTGCCTGCCAGTGCAGGGGACATGGGTTTGATCCCCGGTCCGGGAAGATTCTATATGCCACTGCATATAAGATAAAGGCAATGGGAAGCCCTCACATTCCAACTAGAGAGTAACCCCTGCTTGCCACAGCTAGAGAAAGCCCATGCAGCAGTGAAGACCCAACACAACCAAATATTTTTTAAGAAAGGAATTCTTCCTAAGGAGGGAGCCACCAGGGGTCAGCATTCAGAAGTTGTGGCTATAACAGTGGAAGCAGAGGCAGAGAGGAGACTGGGCAGGGCAGCCAGTGAAGGTATGCTGACTTTACTTAGGAAGTTGAAGTGAGGGTGAGAGGGTACCCGCTTTCAACTTCCTGCCAAACTTGAAGAACATGAGGCCATCCCAGTACAGTACCCATCACACAGAAACTGTCCTATCATCTTGTGTTCTTGCCTTCTTCCTTACTCTGTACCCCTAAATCACCCCCAACCCCCAACTTGGGTGAAGGAAAAGACCAGTTGCGGTCAGATCAAAACTGAAGTGTAAATTGATATATTGGACTAGACACTTAAAATTAATTAATTTATTTTAATTGGAGGCTAATTACTTTACAGTAATGTAGTGGTTTTTGCCATACGTTGACATGATGGACTAGACACTTTTTGTATGGACATGTGTGAATGTGTGTTTTGTTTCTAACTTTTTTATTTTGAATTATTTTAGACTCACAGAAAGGTGCAAAAATAGTATATAGGATCACTATATCCTTCAACCAGCTTCTCCCAATAGTGACATCTTATATAACTAGTAAAAGTGAAAGTGTTAGTTGCTCAGTCATGTCTGACTCTTTGCGACCCCATGGACTGTAGCCTGTCAGGCTCCTCTGTCCCTGGAATTCTCCAGGCAAGAATACTGTCATGGGTTGCCATTCCCTTCTCCAGGGGATCATCCCAATCCAGGGATCGAACCCCGGTCTCCTCCATTGCAGGCAGATTATTTACCAACTGAGCCATCAAGGAAGCCTTTATATAACTAGTACAATATGAGAAACCAAGAAATAAACATCGGCATAATACGGTTAGCTACAGACTACATTCGGTTTTCATTGAGTTTCATATATACTCGTGTGTGTGTGTGTGTTTGTGTGTGTGTGTGTGTGTTCAGTCTCTCAGTCATGTCTGACTTTTTGAGACTCCATGGACTGTAACCAGCCAGGCTCCTCTGTCCATGGGATTTCCAAGGCAAGAATACTAGAGTGACTTGTCATTTTCTTCTCTAGTGTTTGTGTGTAGTTATGTGCAATTTACTCTCAGGTATAAATTTGTGTAACCACCATCATAATCAGAGAACATCAGTATATAGAACTGTTCTAACCCCATAAACAAAATCTTGTATGCTGCACATTTGTAGTCAAATGCAATCTCCAGCCCATCCTTGTTCCCTAGAAATCTCTAATTTGCTCTCCATTTCTGTAGCTTAATCATTTTGAGGATACCACATGAATGAAATCGTATTGTATGTTACGGTATGAAACTGGCTTTTTTCACTAAGCATAATGCCCTTAAGATCCATCCAAATTGTTGTCTATATCCATAGTTTGTTCCTTTTTATTACTGAGTGTGAAAGTGTTAGTTTCTCAGTTGTGTCTGACTCTTTGTGACCCCATGTGCTGTAGCCTGCTAGGTTCCTCTGTCCATGGAATTTCCCAGGCAAGAATGCTAGAGTGAGTAGCCATTCCTTTCTCCAGGGGATCTTCCTGACCCAGGGATTGAACCTGAGTCTCCTGTATTGCAGGTGAATTCTTTACTGTCTGAGCCACCAGGGAACATTATTACTCCCTGGTATTATTACTCAGTATTATTACTGAGTAGTTTTCCATTATATGATTGTTCCAGATTTTGTTTAACCATTCACCTGTTGAAAGATATTTCGGTTGTTTCAGCATTGGGCCATTACAAATAAACTTTCATGTATGCTATAAAATTATATACAAGTTATTGTATGAACATGATTTTTCATTTCTCTGGAATAAATGCCTGAAAGTTGCCAGGTTGTATGATAAGTGCATATTCAATTTTTTAAGAACATGACTTACTTTTTTCCAGAGTAGTTGTGTCATTTTACATTCCCACCAGTAATGTATAAGAGATCCAGTTTCTCTACATTTCTGGCAGCATTTGGTATTATTATTTCTTAGTTTACTTACCCTAACAGGTATGTAGTAATATCTTGTGGCTTTACTTTGCACTTCCCTAATGGCTAATGATATTGAACATCTTTTTGTGTGCTTCTTTGTTATCCACACCTACTTTATGATGAAAAGTCTATTCATGTCTTTTATCCATTCTCTAATTAGATTTTTTTAACTATTGAATTTTGAGATATCTTTATATGTTCCAAATACAAGTTATTTGTGAAATATATAGTTTGCAAATATTTTCTCCCAATCAGTAACGTGTTTTCCCATTCTCTTAAAAAGGTATTTCACAGAGCAAAAGATTTTAATTTCAATTAAGTCCATTTTTTTCTCTTAAAAACTATGTTTTTGGATTCATGTCTAAAATTCTTAACTTAGGTCTATGCCCAAGATATTCTTTCTCTTGGATTAGAGCACTTAAATATGTATTTCATATAAAAGAAGTTGGCAAAGGAAAAGCAGAGGAATAAGTGAAACCTGAGACAAATAGAAAACAGTCAGCAAGTTTGTCTCCTTAATCCAGTGATATCAGTAATTACATAAATGTAGATAAACTAAATACCCTACTCAAAAGGTAGAGATTGTCAGGCTGGGCAAAAAGGCAAGATCTAACTATATATTGTTTACAAGAAGCACACCTTAGATTCAAAACCATGAATAGTTTGGAGGTAAAAGGATGGAAAAGATATAGCATGAAACAGTAACTACAGGAGAGCTAGAGTGGCTTAAAGTGGCTTAAACTAGGCTTTAAGGCCAGAAATATCACTGAAAGAAAAGGGATATTTCATAATAATAAAAGGATCAATAAATCAACTGATTAAAAATTATAGGAATTATAGCCATCATCTTCCAATAACCTTTGATGGAGTATAATCTGTAAAAATGCTGAGTTTGATGCTGTACACCTGAAACTGATATAATATAGTAAATCAATTGCACTTCAACTAAAAAATAAAAACGAAAAGTTTGCTATAGAAAATGAATTTATATACACACCTCACAACATATCCTCAAAATGTGTGAAGTAAAAATTGACAGAATTGAAAGGCAAAATTGGCAATTTAACAATAATAGTTGGGGTTTTAGCAGCCCAATCTCAGTAAATGATAGAACAGACAGAAAATCAACAGGGTTATATAAATCATCAACAACACTATTAGCCAACTTAATCTAACTGATATTTGTGGAGCATCAGAAGACTTCAGGATACAAATTATTTTCAAGTGCACATGTAGCGTTTTCTAGGTTAGACCAAACATTGATACAATACGGAATTAAATTAGAGATTCACAACAGAAAGATATCTGGTAAATTTCCAATCTCTTTGGAAATTAAATAACATACTTCTGAACAACCTATGGGTCAAAGAAGAAATCAAGAAGTAAAGTAAAAATACTTTAAACTGAATGAAACAAAAGAGTAACAAATAAAAAATATTGAAAGAATATTGAAATATTGAAAGAAACTAAAGCAGTGCTGGGCAGAAAACTGATAAATATAAATACCTACCTTAAAAACTAGAAAAAGAAGAGCAATCTTAACTAAAAGCAAACAGAAAGAGTATATTTGGTTAACGAAAAGCAAATAACAAAGAGTGTAGTAGATATTATTGAAATAGAAAACAAAAAATAGTAGAGAAAACTAATAAAACCAAAAGTTATTAAAGTTATTAAAAAGACACAAATTATTGAAACAGGAAACAAAAAAATCAGTAGAGAAAACTAATAAAGCCAAATGTTATCAAGTTATTAAAAAGACAAATTACCAAAACTGATGCAAGAAGAACTGGATTATCTGAATAGAGCTATGATAAGTAAAGAAATTAAATTAGCAATTAAAAACTTCCCACATGGTTAAAGGATTATACACCATGATCAAATGGGACTTCTTCCAGTGATGCAAGAATGGTTCAACATCATCAAATCAATCAACTTGATATCCCACATTAACAAAATAAAAGATGGAAATCATATAACCAGCTCAATAAACGTAGAAAAAGCAGTTGATAAAATTTAACCCTCACTTATAATAAAAACTCCCCCTCAAAATGGGCATAGAGGGACTGTACCTTGACATAATAGAGGCTATAGGGGTTCCCTATACCTACAGTGGCTCAGTCAGTAAAGAATCTGTCTGCAATGCAGGAGACCTGGGTTTGATTCCTGGGTTGGGAAAGGAATGGCTACCCACTCCAGTATTCTTGCCTGGAGAATTCCATGGACAGAGAACCCTAGCAGGCTATAGTGGTGTCACATGGCACCACAAAGAGTCAGGCATGACTGAGTGACTAGTACTTTCACTTTCATAACAAATTCACAGCTAACTTCATATTCAATGGTGAAATACTGAAAGCTATCCCTCTAAGATCAGAAATAAGATAAGTATGTCCACTCAACTTAGTATTGGAAGTCTTAGAGCAACTAGGCAAGGAAAAAAACCAATAACACTCCAAATAAATGAACAAACCAAAGCAAACACAGAAACCCACACAGATACAGAGAACACAATAGCAGTTACCAGAGGGGGGAGAGAAGTAAAGGGAGGATGAGATGAGTAAAGAGGGTCAACTGCATGGCAACAGATAGAAACTCAACTTTTGATGGCGAGCACCCGGTAGTGTATACAGAAGTTTAAATATAATATTGTACACATTAAACTTATATAGAGTTATAAGTCAACAAAAAAACTAAAACTAAAATAAAATAAAAAATCTTCTCATATGGAAAACTACAAAACATTGCTAACATTATAAAGACAGAAATAAATGAGACATTTTGTGTTTTTGTTTGGAAGAGTTGATTGTTAAGATGGAGGTTCTCTCCAAATTGACCTATAGAAGCAACACAATTTCTTTCAAAATCCCAGCAGACTTTTATTATAGAAATTGCCAACCAGATGGTTGGTTTTCGGTTTTTTTCTTGATGTATTAACTTTGCTAGTCTATGTGCTATGTGTATGTGTGTGCTAAGTCACTTCAGTCTATAATCTCCAGCATTTCAAATAGAACACTAATTTAGATGTTGTTACGAAGAAAATTTGGAGATGTAATTAATGTCTTAATCACTTGATTTTATGAAAGATTATGATGGATACTCTTGATGGGCTTGATTCAGTTGGCTGGAGGCCTTAAGATCAGGGCTGATGTTTTCTTGAGAAAAAGAAGAAATTCTACCTGCAGACAGTAGCTTCAGCCCATATCCCTGAATTCTAGGCTGACTTTCCTGCCTGCCTGCCTATTGTTTCAGATATGCTTAGTCAGCCCCTACAATTCCATAAGCCAATTTCTCATAATTAATCTCTTAATATATATCTGTCCTACTGGTTCTACTTCTCTTGTTGAACTCTGATTGACATACTGATATAATAATTTATACGGAAACGCAAGGAATCCAGATTGGGCAAACCAATTTTTTGTTGTTGTTGTTCACTCAGTCATGTCCAACTCTAAGACCCCATGGACTGTAGCGCACCAGGCTTCCCTGTCCTTTACCATCTTTCAGAGTGTGATCAAACCCATGTCCATAGAGTTGGTGATGTCATCCAATCATTTCATCCTCTGTTGTCCCCTTCTCCTCCTGCCGTCAATCTTTCCCAGCATCAGGTCTTTTCCAATGATTCGGTTCTTTGCATCAGGTGGCCAAAGTACTGGAGCTTCAACTTTTTTTCTTTTAAAACCAATTTTAGGACGGAACAAAGTTGGAAGACTTACATAACCAATGTCAAAACTTAACATAAAGCTACAGTAATCATGACAGTTTGGTATTGGTGGAAAAATAGGTATACAAATCAATGAGACAGAATCAAGGGGTCAAAATCTAACCTATTTTTGGCCAATTGATGATGCAAATTTATGTACACATAAAGGCTTGTACTGGAGAAGAAAACAGCAATCCACTCCACTATTCTGGCCTGGAAAATTCCATGGACAGAGAAGCCTCACAAGCTATAGCCCATGGAGTTGCAAAGTGTCAGGCACTACTGAGCACATGTGCACAAAGACTTGTACATGGATATTCATGACATTGTTATTAATAGTAGCAGAAAATGAGAACAACCCAACTGTCCAATGATTGTTGAATAAATAAACAAGACTGTAGCATATCCATAGAATAAAATACTATTTAGTAATAAAGAAGGAATGAAATATGGATACATGCTACAACATGGATGAATTTCATAAGCATTATGATAAGTGAAACAAGCCTGAAAAAAGACAATAAATTGTATAATGCCATTTATATAAAGCATCCAGCAACAGCAAATTTATAGAGACAAACAGTATCTGGGTGGTTCCTGGGGCTGGGGAGGGAGCAGAAATCCACTGCAAATGGGCTTGAAGGAATTTTGGGGAGAGTCATGGAAATGTTCTAAAATTAGATTGTCATGATACAAGTATAACTCACTAAAACTTATTAACAGTATCATCAAACTGTACATTCACAATGAGTCTTTTTATGGTGTGCAAATAATACTTTAATGAAATTATTTTTAGAAGGGAACAGAAAAATCATGGGGTCCCTCCCAGTGGTAATCAAGGCAAAACTCTTTAGAGAGTAAATTTAAAGTGACAGTGGAAAACAACATTAAAGTTACTTTTGGAAATACATGCCAGGAGTCCAGCACTTTTCACACCTAAGTAATAGAGGTCCATATGGCTATTGTTAGATAATGTGGCCATCTCTGAGAATTCATAACATTAATATATTTTCTCTCAATACCATGAAAATATATAAAACTGATTCAGCCATAGTTGAATAGTTGTCACACCTTACTTTGCAATATAATTTTACAATCTTCAGCTTAATGAGTCATAAACCACTTTCTACAGTATTTCAATTGTAATTAAAAAAAAAAAAAGCGATGAAAAGAATTACAAGTCAGAAGACGACTGTAGAAATCCACAGGCTCATAGTCTTCATTTAGGGCCAACATCAGCTTACTGACTTTTCTTGGAAGAAAAACTGCTTCAAGGTCAAATTCAGACCCCCCCTGACTTCAGCTAATCACCTCAAAAATGTGCCTTTACTCCCAGTGGACTCAGCAAAGTAATGTGGATGAGTCAGAACGCTTCTCTCCAAGGGGGGTAAAGGAATAGCATAATTCATTATTCATATCAACAATAAAAGTCAAGGATAAAAAGGATAGAAAATCCAAGGCATTACATCACACAATTTACCAATGACACAGGTTTACCAATGGCAAATTATATATTTATTATGTAAATAGGAAAGAGCTTGCTAAGAGATAAGGATACTAGACAGGAAACTAAGATTTTATTTGATTTTGTGTTCTAGCCGCACTAGCTTCCCTGATGGCTCAGTTGGTAAAGAATCTGCCTGCAATGCAGGAGACCCTGGTTCAATTCCTGGGTCAGGAAGATTCTCTGGAGAAGGAATAGGCTTCCCACTCCAATATTCTTGGGCTTCCCTTGTGGCTCAGCTGGTAAAGAATCCTCCTGCAATGCGGGAGACCTGGGTTTGATCCCTGGGTTAGGAAGATCCCCTGGAGAAGGGAAAGGCTACCCACTTCAGTATTCTGGCCTGGAGAACTCCATGGATTCTATAGTCCATGGGGTCATAAAGAGTCAGACACGACTGTTTGTCTTTCACTTTCACTTTCAGGTAATAAACAAGGTTTGAAAGGATAGAATCTTGGTTAAACGTTTGGACAGCAAACTAGGGATTTCTGCAACACCCACTCCCCCTCCCCCCGCCCCTGTTTTCCCAATGAAGGGGCACCAATTTCCATTCTCAATATTTGGAGGCACTTAGTAAACTGTAGATTCATAATCAGTGTACTTATCATCTGTCTTTGTTAAATAACCAGAGGTGTTTTGCCATGATATTATTTTGGTTTCTGGCATCTTTCCAAGGCAAGTCACAGTTAAAAAAATATTTTAATTTTATTGGAGTATAGGTGATTTACAATGTTGTGTTAGTTTCAGGTACACAGCACAGTGATTCAGTTATACATACACACACATTCACTTTTTTTCAGATTCTTTTTCCATATTGGTTATTATGAAGTATTGAGTAGAGTTCCCTGCACAGTAGGTCCTTGTTGGTTATCTGTTTTATATATAGTAGTGTGTGTATGTTCATCATAAGCTCCTGGTTTAGCCCTCCCCATATTTCCCCTTTGGTAACCATATGTTTGTTTCTGATATCTCTAAGTCTGTTTCTGATTTGTAAATAAATTCATTTGTGATTTTTTTAAAATTAAATTCCACATGTAAGTGATGTCCTATGATAAGGCAGGTTACATTTAAGGAACATGATCAGACTCTTTTCTACTCTGCAAATCTCTCAGTCCTACACACCAGGAAATAATGCTGAACTGTTGCTTGGAGAGAACCACGGGTATCTGCTGGGAGCTTTTTGGAGTCAGGGACCCACTTGCTGTGATCACTATGGAAATGGTAGTGAGGGACTTGTGTTTTACAGATTTTAAGCAAGCATAGGGATATTAGATACTCTGGAAGCAGAAGTATTTTTTCTCATTCCAAATTGTATGGAGAAAATTTGGCCCAGTCTGATACTGAGATTATTGCCTTCAATGGAGTGTAAATGAGTCTCTCAGATTCAGATTTCTTAACTCCTCTTTTGAAATGGAGCAGGTGAAACTTGTTTATCATTGTACTTAGTGAATTTCATTACAGGACCGTGGCTGTCTGTCAGTGGGTGGCCACACGCCACAGCTGACTTCCCCAGTTATCAGAGCCGTCCAGCTGGATGTGCCATCTTCCCTCTCTGCCCCATGTGTGTTATCACTGCCTGGCCAGAGCAGGACCCCATGGGCTACTGTAGCCCTGATGTTTACGTTAATCTGGTACCAGCGGCATTAAATTTGCCTCAGCTAAAGAATTCTCCCTTTCTCTTGGCCTCTGTGCCATCACCCTGACGATGTCATCCAAGAGCATCATTTCTAGAAAGGCGAGTATCACTCTCACATTTTGTAGCCAGCAAAGAAACCCATGTAAGGGACACAGGATGGTGTTATTAGGAACGACTCTTCCAGTCACTGGACACAAACTCTGTACAGGGTCATCTCTGGCACCTGCAAAAGTCTAGCTGGTTCTTCCGATCAGTTGTGGGTTCAAATATCCTAAGAGAAAGTGGTTTCAGTTTTCAACTTTTAAAAGGGACAATTAGATGATTGAGCTTAAATCTCATCAACTAAGAGAACATAATCAGAAAGATGAAGGTTAAAAACAAAAATGTTTACCCCTTTATTGGAAAGAGAGCAAAAAGTCTTTAAAGAAATAAGTACAGCTCTTGCCCCATTTCCAAAATTCTGGAAGATAATGTTTTCAACTTTACTATTTTAAAAAGAGTCTGTGATTTTACTTTTAATGTCCTTGTTGACCCATTATTTATTTAGGACAGAGTTTTTTTATTTTTTATTTTTAATGTTCAGATTTTTTGAGATTTTTGGCTTAAGCATTTGTTACTTACTGGCTGTCGACATATTGCCTGGTCTGACTTCCTGGATATGTGGGTCATAGAATGACTACTTTTTGAATTCAAAAATTGTGTTTGTAGTCAATTTTTGTAAATGATCCATAGACAGTTAAAAAGATGAAATATTACCTGTAGGGGACACATAATATAGATCTATTAATTCTAGGTTAGTATTTAAATTATATAAAGTTTCATGTCCTTATTTTTTATCCACTTTAACCTGTCAGAGACTGACTGCTGAATTAAACCTTGCACTATAATTGCCTCCTTGACAATCTTAACAAAAAGGTTTTATTTTATATACTGCTTGATTCATTTTATATATTTTAAATTGCTATATATTCATTGTGAAGATAATTCATTATAAAACAATTCTCTTTTAACATATTCAGTGTCTTTGGCTTTGTTGCTGCTGTTGTTCCGTCACTCAGTCATGTCTGACTCTGAGACCCCATGGACTGCAGCAGGCCAGGCTTCCTTGTCCTTCACCATCTCCCAGAGCTTGCTCAAACTCATGTCCAAGCATCTTGCCCTCTGTCGTCCCCTTCTACTTAATCTGGTATCTATTATTCTACAGATTTCTTTCTTTTTGTGCGATATAAACCCACTTAGAATTTTTTTAAAGTTTCACCCTTAGTTTTTGAGCTTTTTATAAGAATCACCTGGTAGAATTTATTTTCTAATAGAATCTTAGAATTTTCATTTTTAAATTAGTGTTTATGTCATTTGTATTGATCCAAGTGAATCACTAGTTCTTATTCCCGTCACCTTGTTTTATGTTTACTGGTGCCTTTTTCATTTGCTTTGCTTTTATATCCTTTACAAAGAATATAATAAGGAGGGCATTGTATTTCAAGTTCTGTTGGTGATTTTTTAAGTTTTTAAAAATACCTACAAGAATATCTTTAATTTTCAAAGTTTAAAAATAAAAGAATAAATTTTGATTTCTTGATATGTCAAACACTTACCAGTATTAATTACATTAGTGATTGTACACTTAGATTGTTATATACTTAGAAATACAAGACATCGAGATTTTAAAACATTTTCTAGATTCAATTTGGAAATATTTATTATCATTATTTATATTTAATTCCATAAGTTTATTTGATTTTAAGGCTAATGTGTATTTTTTCATATACTTTTTAATGCCTGAATTCTTGTTACTATTTATCACTTTTAAATTATTACTTACTGCCTTTTTTTGGTGTAGGATTGGTTTTTCAGTAATTTTTTGGAACGATTACTTGAGAGATATATTTTGAGTATATTTGAATATTCAAAAGTTTTGATCACCATTTCCCATAAAAGGCAACCTAACTGGGACAAAAATTTCCAGGTCACTATTATTTTCCATCAGTCATTTACCCAGTTCTAGGTTTCGGCATGTTGCTTTGTCTCTCTAGGACTCACTTCTTATTCACAAAATGATGATAATAGACCTGACCTAGTTATTTCACAGAATTTTGCAAGGCTAAAAATCAGAAAATGGACATGAAAGTACACTTAAACCATAAAGAACCACTGAAATATGAGACATTATCATTTCTCACTAAGTTTAACCTGAAGTACAATGCTTTATACTTATCTGATGGGATTCATTTTTTATTTGCTCATCAGTCATTCCTGCTCAGCTCAACAACTTTTTAAAGAAGCACCTTCTTTCATAGATCCATCTGTTAACTATAGCCTTCCTGGTCAAGCCATCTGATGGGTCAAGCCTGAAGAAGGCCTTTTTCCTGTATTTAAGGTATTTTTATTTTTCTTTTAAAATAGAAAAGTGATTCCTGGGCACTGTGGAAAATTGGAAATAGAGAACAACACAGAAAATAAAATGAAAAGAAAAAAATAGTACTATGCAAATTAAGTCTAAAGCAATTAATTCCAAAGTAATTAATTCTTAGGTATTTTAATACACAGGAACAACTACACTTAAACTTTTTCTTATATACACATCATCATTTTGTCCTTGAAACTGATGTTATACTACAATTTTTTATCAACCAACTTTTTTATTGCTGTATATAACAAAGTACACCAATCATCAGTGTGCCATTTGATTAATTTTTCATGAAGTGAGTCCATCTGGTGAACCACCATGCAGAGCAGAAAGAAGAATATCACCAACCCTTTGGAGGTCTCCCATGAACTTCTCCCTGAACTACCAGTTCCCTTCCCTGAATGACCACTTTCCTGACTTATCTACTACCCATTAGTTTTAATCATTTTCAAACTTGATGTGAGCAAGCCGTGCACTTTGCATTCTTTTAAGTTTGCTTCTCTTGTGCAGCATTTATTTGTGAGGTTCCTCCATGCTGTTGTTGTTGGTAGTGTTCATTTTTTTATTATATTTCATTGACAACACCACCATTTATTTTTTCTTTCGACTATGAATGGACTTTTGGTTTATTTCCAGTTGGGGCTATTACAATGTTGTCATGAACTGTTTCATACATGTCTTTTGGAGACAATATGTATGCATCTTGGTTGGCTTTATACTAAGGAGTGGAGTTGCTGGGTCACAGGGTATGCATGTGTTCAGCTTTAGGAGATAATGCCAGGAAAGTTTTCCAAGTGTTGTTACCAGTTTACAGCCATTAGGAGTGATGTATGAGATTTTCAGTTGCTGCATGTCCTTATCAACACTTGCTAATTTCTTTTTTTAATCTTTTGGTCAAGCCAAGAGGCATGTGAGGTCTAGTTCCCTGGCCAGGGATACAACCTGCCCCACCTGCTGTGGAAAGATGTAGTCTTTACTGCTGGACCACCAGGGAAGTCCCAACTCTTGGTTATTTTAATCATTATGCTGAGTACGTTAGCATTTCATTGTGGTAATTTGTATTATCATGGCATTAAAAAGGCAGAGCACTTTTTAAAATATATATATTTATGGCTATTTAGATATTTTCTTTTGTTAAATTCTTGTTCAAATATTTGCATACATTTTTTTCTATTTGGAAATATTTTAAAATTTATTGTTATGAATTTTAATATATTTTGGATAGGAGTCATTTGTCAGATATATATTAATTTTTTCATCTATATCTTGACTTGCTTTTTACTCTTTTACCATTATCTTTGGATGAATCAAAATTTTAATATTTACAATTTTCAATCATCTCCTTTATTGTTACAGCTTTTCATGTTATTATAAAAATCTTTGCTTATTCCAAGTCATAATGTTATACTCCAAGAAAATAATCTGGAAGCTTTTAAAAAATTTTACGTTTAGATCTAGTTTTTATCTGGGAACAATGTTTATTGATTTTTAAACATGGTGTGAGGTCATGATTTGTTTGTTTTTCTCTACGTTGAAGACAACTTTCTTTTATACAGTGTTACTTTTATCATAAATTAAATGACCGTAAAACTGTGGGTTTGTTTCTATGGTCCTTATTTTGTTCCTGTGGCCTATTTCCATACCCCATGGGCTTACCAGGTGGCACTAGTGGTAAAGAACCCATCTGCCAATGTAGAAATTGTAAGAGACTCCGATTCTATCCCTGGGTGTGAAAGATGCTCTGGAGGAGGGCATAGCAACCCACTCCAGTATTCTTGCCTGGAGAATCCTATGGCCAGAGGAGCCTGGCGGGCTACAGTCCATGGGGTCCCAAAGAGTTAGATACGACTGAAGCAACTTAGCATGCACACGAGTGATGACTGTAGCTTTATAATGAATCTTGATAGCTTCCACAATAATTCTTTGAGAATGCCTTTAGTATTCTTGCATCTTTAAAAGTCCATGTAGAGCTTAGAATTATGTTGTCAATTAGAAATAACAACTGCAGGTTATAGGCAGGCCTGGGCCCCCGCAGGGGCTGTAGCATACCTCTTGAAGCAGGAAGAACCCTTTCCCTGCTGTTTTCCAACCAGAAATGGTTGGCACACTTTCAAGCACAGAATGCTTATTGGACACCTATTAAGTGTGAGTCCCTGGGTGCAGCCGACTGGGATGAGGGGCTATTTCTTCCCTGGGAAATGTTCCAGAATTTGTGAATTCATGTACTTATAAACCATAGTCACCTTATTGCTAGGTTTATATATTATGTACCCATAAACATTGAAATTTTCAAAGGATGAGATAAAGAGTAGGAAATATAAAAAAAGAAATAACAGTAGCAATACTAAAAGCCTAGTTGAAATTTTTATTAGGATTGAATTTTTTTTCCACTTTTTTTTTTTTATAAATTTATTTATTTTAGTTGGGGGCTAATTACTTTACAATATTGAATGTATAGTTTAATTTGAAGAATATCATAGTTTTACCATACACAATCTTCCAATTCACAAATATAATATATCTGTCCATTTGTTTAGGTTGTCTTACTTTTTCTCAATAAAGGTTTTTAGTTTTTTAGGTAGGAATCTTGCATGTTTTTTGTTATATGTATTACTGGTATTTGATGTTTTTATTTGATACTATCATAAATTGTTTTTCAATTGTTTTTCAAATATAATTTTCTTATTGTTTCATGTTGATATATAGAAATAAAATTGATTTTTGTACATTGACTTTATATTCAGCAATTTTGCTGAATTTGCTTTTTTTTTTTGGTATTGGAGTATCGCCAGTTAACAATGTCATGATAGTTATAGATGAACATCACATTCTCCCCCAAGCCCTTTCCCATCCAGGCTGTCACATAACTTTGAGCAGAGTTCCACATGCTATACAATAGGTCTTTGTGGTTAACCATTTTAAATACAGCAATGTGTACATGACCATCAGAAACTCTCTAACTGTCCCTTCTCCCTGGCAATCATAAGTTTGTTTTCTAAGTCTGTGAGTCTCTTTCTGTTTTGTAAGTAAGCAAAATGTCCACTGACAGAGGAATGGATAAAGAGGATGTGGTATTTATATACAGAGGAGTATTACTCAGCCATTAAAAAGAATGAAATAATGCCATTTACAGCAACACGGATGGACCTAGAGAGCATCATATTGAGTGCAGTTAGTAAGACAGAAAGGAGAAATATCATATGGCATTTCTTATATATGGAATCTAAAAGGAAATGATACAAACGAACTTACAAAACTGAAGTTACTTTGAATTTACACAATTGGTCTATATATGACTTTGAATATATTTTCCTCTTTCATCCTTAAATCCTGTACTTATTTTTCTCACCTTTGATGCTGGCTTGGTTCTTCAATACAATATTGAATAGAAGTGCTAGTTCTAGGCATTATTGTCTTATTCCTGATCTCAGAGAGATATCAAATTTCACTGTTTAATATGATTTTGATTGTTTGATTTTAAAAATACTTTAAATCAGATTATTGAAGTTTATTTTTTCCTAGTTCATTAAAAGTTTTATTATGAATTAGCAATGAATTTTGTCAAATGCTTCACAGGAAAGTTTTAAATTACTGATTCAATTACTTTAGTAGGTATATGACAAATTTTGCTTACTATTTCTACTTTTGTCAAACTTGAAAAGTTGTGTTTTCCAAAAAAAGTGTTTATTACTTCTAAATAGTTGGACTTATTTGCATTAAGTTGTCCGTAATATTCTCTGTATATATGTGTATTTACATATGTGTGCGTATGCTTGCATATATATTCAGATCTATTTACATGTAAATTATATATAATATCAGTTCAGTTCAGTTCAGTCACTCAGTCATGTCCGACTCTCTGCGACCCCATGAATTGCAGCACGCCAGGCCTCTCTGTCCATCACCAACTCCCGGAGTCTACCCAAACCCATGTCCATCGAGTCGGTGATGCCATCCAACCATCTCATCCTCTGTCGTCCCCTTCTCCTCCCGCCCCCAATCCTACCCAGCATTAGGGTCTTTTCCAATGAGTCAACCCTTCGCATGAGGTGGCCAAAGTATTGGAGCTTCAGCTTCAACATCAGACCTTCCAATGAACACCCAGGATTGATCTCTTTTAGGACGGATTGATTGGATCTCCTTGCAGTCCAAGAAACTCTCAAGAGTCTTCTCCAACACCACAGTTCAAAAGCATCAATTCTTCGGCGCTCAGCTTTCTTCACCGTCCAACTCTCACATCCATACATGACCACTGGAAAAACCATAGTCTTGACTAGACGTACTTTTGTTGGCAAAGTAATGTCTCTGCTTTTAAACATGCTATCTAGGTTGGCCATAACCTTCCTTCCAAGGAGTAAGCGTCTTTTAATTTCATGGCTGCGGTCACCATCAGCAGTGATTCTGGAGCCCAAAAAAGTAAAGTCTGACACTGTTTCCACTGTTTCCCCATCTATTTCCCATGGAGTGATGGGACCAGATGCCATGATCTTAGTTTTCTGAACGTTGAGCTTTAAGCCAACTTTTTCACTCTCCTCCTTCACCTTCATCAAGAGGCTCTTTAGTTCTTCTTCACTTTCTGCCATAAGGGTGGTGTCATCCGCATATCTGAGGTTATTGATATTTCTCCCGGCAATCTTGATTCCAGCTTGTGTTTCTTCCAGCGCAGCGTTTCTCATGATGTACTCTGCATATAAGTTAAATAAGCAGGGTGACAATATACAGCCTTGACGTACTCCTTTTCCTATTTGGAACCAGTCTGTTGTTCCATGTCCAGTTCTAACTGTTGCTTCCTGACCTGCATACAGGTTTCTCAAGAGACAGGACAGATGGTCTGGTATTCCCATCTCTTTCAGAATTTTCCACAGTTTATTGTGATCCACACAGTCAAAGGCTTTGGCATAGTCATATATAATATAATTCACCAATTTTAGTATATTATTCAATGAGTTTGTCTTGATCCCACTTATTGTCACATATTGATTTGGGGTATCATACCTTAAGATTTTTGCCTGCTTTATTATTGGTATTAATATATTAGCATTTTTAAATGTGTCTTGGTGTTAAAAAATCATTTGTGTTATTTGAATTTGTTTACCATATTTCCCAAATAACAATATTTTCCAAATAACAACAGTTATTTGGAACTTATTTTGTTCATTTCAGGAATCTTATTTTTAGTGCTTCTTCTTTTCTTGGATTTTTTCAGTTGCAAATTATAAATTTCTGACACTTGCACATTTGAAAATGTCTGTTTTCTTTATGTGTACATTTCCTTTTTCCTATTTAGATATAGATTTAGATATAGAATTCATGGCTACAACTTTTTCTTTTTACTATAACAAAATTTCCTTCATTTTACGTGGTAGGAGAGAGATCTTTTTCCCTTTGTTGGTCATCTTTGTCTTGGACAATTGTAGACATTTTTATCTCTTTTGTTCAACAATCTACCAGAATATGTCTAAATATGATTCCCACTTGATTGATTTTGGTTGGTACTTTAAGAATTATTTCAGCTTTAAATTCAATTTTCTTCACCTTAGCTAAGTTTGCTTTTATTGTATTTCTAATACTTGTTTTGTTCTTTTTTTTTCCTGGTGTAGTATCACGAGCACTTGTACCAGTTTTCTGATTACTGTTCAGTGCCCACAGTATCTATTAAGTTCTTTTTGGCGTGTTAAGTCTCTAATTCTACTTTCTCTGCATTTTCAAAAGATAAATTTATCTTCACCTAGTTTCTCTGTTAGTGATGCTAGTGCACTGGGGACTTGCTCGTTGCAGCAGGTTTTCAATTTTGTCTGAGGTGTTGCTTTTGATACTCAGGAAAAGAATGTCTGCCTGTATCCTAGTTCCACCAGCTGCTCCTTCACAGGATAACCTTGTTGCATTAAGAAGCACCTCTTATTAGCTTCCATCAGTCACATTCAATGGCATGGGACGGTAATACCACTAAGTATTGTTGATCAGAATTGTTGAAATAAGTTCAAAAGAGTTGGCTTCTATTTCTCTCTTGTTTTATACTTGCTTTTAGCCAAAATCCTATTAACACATACTTGTGGGGAATTTTCTGATATCTCTTCTGTTTTTCCTTACAATTTAACATTGCTTTCTCAGGAATATATCTTAATATCTTTCAAAATTCTCTTTCTATATGTAATATGTCTAGCTAAAATTCCTTGGAGTTTGTGCCTCATAGATGGTCCAATTTTTAATTTTTCCATTTCCATGAATTGCCGTGAAATTTCTTCCATATTCCTGTCCTCTCTATTCCGCTGGTTATTCCAGTCTGGATATGGTGATGATTTGAAGAAAGATTTAATACCTGGGCTCAGTCACTATTTTACCTTGTGATCACAAGAATAATTCCTTTCTTCCTAACTCCTTCTTCCTTTCATAGTGGCAACTTTATCTTATTAATAGTTGCTTTTATTTAACCCCAGGTAGCTCAGTGGTAAAAAAAATCCACCTACCAATGTAGGAGACACGGGAGATGTGGGTCCGATCCCTGGATCAGGAAGACCCCCTGGAGGAGAAAACGGCAACCTTCTTCAGTATTCCTGCCTGGAGAATCCCATGGACAGAGGAGCCTGGTGGGCTACAGTCCATGGTGTTGCAAAGAGGACTGAGCACATACAAACACACATTGCTTCCGTAGATTCTCTGAATAATTCTTCAACTTGTTTTTCAGTAGTCACATTCATTTGGCATTCTCAATATCCTAAATGAGCACTCCAAATAATTAACTCAAGCTTATTATAAAGTTCAATCTAAACTTGTTTTATATAGTCCATAAAAATTATATCGGCAATGCTTAGATTCAGAGAGAAAGTGTTAGTGTTTAAGTGTTAGTTGCTCTTTGTGACCCCATGGACTGTAAGAACAGAGCAGCAGAAGACCACATTTCCCACATTATATAAAAGCCTCTTGAAAAGAAGCTAGCCAAATTCTTAAAGGTATCAAACAAAGAAAACAGAGTTAGTAGATCTAGACAGCGTTTGAGAGTTCAGTTCTAGACATCCTGT
This sequence comes from Giraffa tippelskirchi, assembly GCF_054371585.1. Taxonomy (NCBI): domain Eukaryota; kingdom Metazoa; phylum Chordata; class Mammalia; order Artiodactyla; family Giraffidae; genus Giraffa; species Giraffa tippelskirchi. Next base: position 126,826,959 of record NC_137283.1, read on the forward strand.
GGCTACCTAGATTCTGCTCTGCCCATGGCTTGGATACTCATGTTCAACAGAACACCATTCCATGTTCGATGCATGAGACAAGGGCTCAGGGCCGGGGCAATGGGATGACCCAGAGGGATGGGATGGGGAGGGAGGTGGGTGGGGCGTCCAGGAAGGGAAACACATGTAAACCCATGGCTGATTCATGTCAATGTATGGCAAAAACTATTACAATATTGTAAAGTAATTAGCCCCCAACTAAAATAAATAAATTTATAAAAAAAAAAAAAAGAAAAAATGCCCTTTTGGCCTAAGCTGAGTATGATTTTAGCTACTTATGATCTAAAGAGTCCAAATCAATATGTGTGCCTTTAAGAAAAGGCAGAAATTAAACAGATGGAGAAGGGTGGGGAGGGAATTCTAGGCAGAGCAGGAGTTGAGCCAAGATTTGGAGGCCAAAATGCCATGCTCTGTTCTGACAGCTTGGTAGAAATAACACCTCAGCAGGTGAAGGATGACAGGCAGGGAGAGTAAGAAGAGTACATAGAATTGATTCCCTGGGGTGGGAACATCTGGGTATTTCCCCAGAAAAGTGTGCAAAAGGGATGGTAAATGGTACTATAAAGGGTTACCTCACAGTTTGGTCAGGAATGTTTCCTCACACACACACACCCTCCAGTAATGGCAAACACTAGCAGGAAACTAACATAGACAAATACTACACATTTTTGTTATCTAGCTCAACCACAAATTTCATATTGAATTTAAAAGGAAGAAGCATTGACTCATCCACAGAGGGATGTAAGGCCAAAAAGAAAGAATTCACTGTAATTAAGATGGCAAAAATTGCTTCAGTATCACCTCATCTTTAGCAGCTGGAATATTCCTGATATATTGTCCTTTTAGGACTGGGAAAATGAATCGGTGAGCTTTAAACTGTGCTTGTCTTCTGAACATGTAGCCCTTCTGTAATCATTTCTTTGAGGTATTTCAATTCCTTATCTTGAGATTCTTCAGCTTATAGGTTATATTTTCAATCTTCTCCTTGGAGTTTATTGTACTCATATTTTATTGCACACTTTACTGCATACTATTTAGCAGACTTCAGTGTGGGGTCCCTGTTCAGACAGAAGAAAATTACTGATCCATGTAAGCCAATCAAAATTGGAACTCTGGTGTCAGACACTGTGAAGGAATGAAAGCTCATCTTACTCGAGCTGTCAAGGCACAGCTTTTTCTTTAAAATTATTCAGCAAGTCTGGAGTTGGCCGTGAGACCCTGGAAGGTATTGGCAAGCCTGGAGATGTACAATGTGTTAGGATAATATCACTCTCTTTGCAATTCTGTCACTGCCCCATTTGTGCTCATGACTGCCTTCGAGCTGGCTTTTATTCACAGACCAATTTTTCCTCTCTGCCATGTGATGATAATGAAACTGTTCAGCCTGACTTCCATGGATTTTAGGCGAATGACTAAGAAAAGTGTTTTCTGAAAGGAGAGCCATGTTAGCCTACATAATGGAAGGGAACCAGGAAGTCATTATGGGTTTCCCACAGGCCATCAGGAGTCTGCTCCCTGGCAATACTTCCTGGGGAAACACAAGTCCTTAGGAGATGATCAGCTTTGTGGTAGCTGCCTGACGTCTTCCTCCCTTTAAGTCCTACTTATTGGCAAGACTTTTCCTCAGATTTTCTTTCAGTGCAGTTGTATTATAATTTCTCTTTTAGCCATAGCTCCCTGTTGCCCTGACTGTGTAATTCATATCAGAATCATAAGGGCAAAGGAACACAGTACTGGTTAGATGTTGTTTGATAGTAGAAAGAAGTGATTCTCAAACTTCCAGAGCTGCTTACGTAGCTTAACCCAAAGTGCCCTAGGTGTTTGTTCTGAAACGTGGCTATAATTGGGCCATGAATAGTAAGCAGACAGCCAGCCTATTTACAGTCTAAAACCTCAGGATGACAAAAACTGCAACATGAATAGGAAATGATAGAGGAGACTATCTGATAGGTCAGAGAGACATCAAAAAGGGGTTGAACATGACCTGCTAGAGGGTAACTTTTGTCTTGTACTCTTAGGGCTTTTAAGTATCTGGTATGTGTTAGACACTCAATAAGATTTCTTTTTTAATGAAAGAATAAAGGGAAGAATAAATTGATAATTGTTTGCTCCCCAAAACAACAGCAACAACAACACAATAAACTATATGGAAAAGAGATGTTAATATCTGAGAAGTGCTTACTGTTGGGTTTCCAGAAAAGCGAGATTAATCTTATCATGTTTTCTGCATTAAAAACTAGGGGGGGAGTACAACCAAAAAGTTTTCTACTTCTTCAGTCATCACGAATAAGTTAAGGAGACGTATCTAAAAGAATGGGATTTCTGTGAGTGTGTGTCAGTTCAAGTCCCCTAGGAAGCAGACACTGAGGTGGGTCAGAAGTACAAAAGCTTTTTGGGGGTAACACTTATGAAGGATAGAGGAAGAAGGACTAGGAGTAGATAGGAAAAGCCTTCAGACTGAAGTGCAGGTTTGACACTTGTTAAAGAAGAGAAGAAAAAGGAAGGACGTTTGTGTAGAAAGTGCCTAAGACCTGGGTATTATTCTAAGAGGGTTTAGGTCTATGTAAGGTTCCCTGTAGAAGAATCCCCACGTTGGGTAGAAGTGGTCAGGGTCTAGTACCTCCTGCCATGCTCTGTCATTGACCAGGACTGCATGTATCCTTAATTCAACATTACAGTAGATCACAAAGACGTATTTACATGGCTGCTTCCTAGGAAACTCAGCTTCATTATGTAAGTTCCAGTGTTCAACTTTACTATGTTTATTTTGTTAGAGTTATTTCATAATCAATTTTGGGTACCAGTGTTGTCAGAAGAGATATAGAGAGCATTATCCTGTACTACAGATATCTGTAAGGATCATGGAAAGGAGTGCAGATATTATATAGCCAAAGTATTCCATGAAGCTGAGGAGTTTGCTTCTGGATATGATGGTGTGGTTTATACAAGACTGCTGGTTCTACTGACAACAACTAGCAAAGTCAGAGGAGGGTAAAGCAAAACCAGTTATTTGAAATACTTAGGAGCTTCCAAGACAGCCAAGACTTGAGGGACCAATAGAGAGAAAAGACAAGTTTACTGTGGTGAGTTGAATATTTTGTGTGCTGATTTTCTCCTGGGGCACTTTTCCAATTTTTTGGCTACAGAAAGAGGTTGAGTTGCTAAGCAGAATTATAGACAATCTCAAAGAGCCGGAATGGCCAAATTTAAGTTTGGGCCTGCTAAGGCAGCTAGATCTTGAAGGTCTAAGTTCCCAGAGAGAAAGGAGGTTCAGCGAGGTAAGTTCACACCTTAGCACCAGTCTTCCCCTTTACATATATTCTGATTCTTAAATTGGGCAGGGTCAGACGCTATGAAGTTGAGCAGAAAGCAGAGTAAAGTTTTCTTGTTTAGCAGTTTCACTGATGCTAAGGAGATAAAAATTGGAGTGCATGACCTGCCAAAAATGTGGGAGCTAGTCAATACCCTAGGCTCTGAGTTGACTGCACCATAAAGACTAAATAGACTAAACTGTCAAACAGTGTGAAAGTCATCTGCTCACTTTCCGGCAAAAGATAAATTCACTGTGGAGGAAGATAGCATTGCACCTCTACAATATTTCAATCACAATTTTTTGGCATTCAATAAGAAATTAACCACTCACATAAGGAAACAACAAAGGGACTTCCTTGGTGGTCCAGTGGTTAAGACTCTGCTCTCCGAATTCTGGGAGCCCAGGTTTAATCTCTGGTCAGGGAACTAGATTCTGCATGCTGCAACTATGACCTGGAGCAGCCAAAGAAAAAAAAAATCCCTGGAAGTGAGGGGTCATCATAAGAGACAGAACAAAAAGAGAAATAGACAATAGATACATATTAATGGGTGTTTAAGCTATTGAATTTATCAGTCATACATTTTTCTCTTAATAATTGTTATTGGTATGTCTAACAAAACAGGTTACAAGGTGGAAAATTTACCAGATAATTAGAATCTTTTAAAAGGGATAAAGTAGAATTTTGAGAACTAAAAAGTACACTAACTGTAATAAAGCACTCAATATCAGATGGATACAGAAGATTAGCAGACTGGAAGAGAGGACAATAAAAAGCATATTAATTAAAGCACAAAGAGAAAAAAAGGGTGGAAATGCTGAAAAGAGCATAATAATGCAATTCTTTTATAACTGATGTAAAAAAGCAGAAAAAATAAGTGAAAACATAAAAAATTTGAAGTACATAATTACTTGATATAAATGGAATATATTGCAAACAGCTATAGAGCAGAATCCACATTCTTTCAAAGTACATTTAACCAAAATTGACTGCATTCTGGGGCGTAAAGCAAGACATAGCAGTTTTAAAAGATAGAGGCAGTTAAAATATGCTTGCTGACCACAGTGAAATTAAATTAGAAATAAATAACAATAAAATAACAATAAAACAAATAAAATATTCCCCAAAGTTTTGAAATTAAGCAGTATACTTCTATACAATCCATGGACCAAAGAAGAAATTAAATGAAAATGAGAGAATATTATGAGCTAAATGATAATAAAATATGACATAACAAAATTTGTAATATGGTGTTAAAACTTATTTGTAGAGAAATTTATGGGTTCATATACAAATAAAAAAAGGAATGTCTTAAAATCAGGATAAATTGGACTACATTAACATTAAGAACTTCTAATTATTAAAAGTCACCGTTAAGATAGTGAAAAGGCAAGCAGGGGAGAGATGTTTTCTAAGCCTACATCTGACATGGGATTCATACCGAAAATATGTTTAGATATCCCCAAAAGTAAATAAGAAAAAGCAATACAAACCAGTAGAAAAATGGGCAAAGGACTTTAAAGAGACCCTTCACAACAGAGAATATCCAAGAATATCAGTAAACATAAGAAAGGGTAATTAGTTTTTTGTCAACAGGGCAATGCAAACGGAAACTACTACATTCTATCACGCACCTTAAAAAACTCAACTTAAGAATGAAGACAATGTGCTGGCAAGGATGTGCAGTGGTGTCTTGTACATTGCTGAAGGGAAGGTAAATTGACCCAGTTCTTTGGAAAACTGTTTGACAGTATCTACTTAAGTTGAACATAAGCCGACCTGATGACTCTATTTTTGGGTGGGATAAATATGGGGTGGACATCAGAAGACAAGCACCCAAATATTCACAGAAGTGTTGTATGTAATATCCCTAAACTAGAAACAACTCAAATACCCTTTAACAGCAGAGGATAAAGAAATCATGGTATATTCATACAATGGAATACTATATTGCACCAAGAGTGAACCATTATAGTAACATCAACAATTTGGGATGAAATACTTAAGTATAATATTGAGTGGTATGAACCAGACACAAAAGAGTACTGAAAGTTCAAAAATAAGCTGCTGCTGCTGCTGCTAAGTCGCTTCAGTCGTGTCCGACTCTGTGCAACCCCATAGACGGCAGCCCATCAGGCTCCGACGTCCCTGGGATTCTCCAGGCAAGAATACTGGAGTGGGTTGCCATTTCCTTCTCCAGTGCATGAAAGGGAAAAGTGAAAGTGAAGTCGCTCAGTCGTGTCCGACTCTTAGCGACCCCATGGACTGTAGCCTACCAGGCTTCTCCGTCCATGGGATTTTCCCGGCAAGAGTACTGGAGTGGGGTGCCATTGCCTTCTCCGCAAAAATAAGCAAAATTAATCAATTGTGATCAATGCCAGAAAAGAGGTTACCTTAAGAGGAGTTGTGACTGGCAGTAGACACAAGGGTGGAGACCCCTGGGATGCTGATAATGTTCTTTTTCTTGGCCTTGTGTTCAGTACATGAATGTGTTCATTCTGCAAATATGTAGACCTTCACACTTGTAATTCATATACATTTCATACATATGCTATACTTCAATACCTGTTTACTTTAAAATGTTCCATGAAACTGATTTCTTGGAAATTTGTGGATCTTGCAGTAGACAATGAAAAAGTAATAAAAAACCAAGAACTTCTGATCTAACCTGCTATTGAATTGTACAGTATTTCAGTGTTTGAAGGAAATTTGTAGTTGTTTAATTCAAAATTCTTCCACATACACAGAGCAGTTACATTGGAAATCTGCTGCAACTCTGAATGTTTGAACCTCTTCCTTCAGAATTTTATTCATGATTAGTCTAAAGGGCATTCAAGATAATGTGCCTTTTACAAAATCCAAAATACTATATTCTATTCTAATTGTTTCCCTACTTCGTTAGACTTTAAGTGGCATGGGCTTTTTTCCACCTCAAAGTATAAAGATTTGTTATCATAAGGATATTCAGTAACATTATCTTTGGAATTAGCATGTATTCCCCAAGGGACTTCTCTGAAGAAATGACTTCATTGAGACTCACAAATCCAATTACCTTTCTTTTCTTAAAAACTTATTTTATTGAAGTATAGTTGATTTACAATACTCTGGTAATTTCTGCTGTATAGCAAGATGATTCAATTATCCATATAAATAAATTCTTTTTCACATTCTTTTGGATATTGGCGCTAGTTGGTAAAGAATTCTCCTGCCAATGCAGGAGACATAAGTGATGCAGATTCAGTCCCTGGGTTGGGAAGATTCCCTGGAGGAGGAAATGGTAACCCACTCCATTATTTTCTTGCCTGGGGTGTCCCATGGACAGAGGAGCCTGGCGAGCTACAACCCATAGGGCCGCAAAGAGTTGGACACTACTGAGCGACTTAGCACGCTATACAATAGGACTCTGTTCATCCATTCTATATAGCAATATAATGGTTTGTATCTGCTAATCCCAAACGCCCAATCCATCCCTCCCCTATCTTCCCTCCCCCTTGGCAATCACAAGTCTGTTCTCTATGTCTGTGAGTCTGTTTTCTGTTTTGTAGATAAGTTCATTTGTGTCATGTTTTAAATTCCACATATAAACAATATCATATGTATTTGTCCAATTGCCTTTCACGGTCTGAGCACTTGTTAAATGACAGGGACATAAATTTTTGGTAATGCCTTATTATCAAATACTTTTCTATCTTTAGTGTGAACCCATATTTTACTTAAGTTTCCAGACTATACTGAAAAAACAAACAAACAAACAATAATGCCAGGTAGTAATTAGTACTTTTGTTTTCCAGATTCAAGGGCAGTTAGCTTTCAAAGAACCAAGGGATGAGAAAAAGATGCATAGGTAATAAGTAAGTATTTCTCAAAGTGCAGTGCAATCTCTGGACCAGAGGCATCAGCATCACTGGGGAACTTGTTAAAAATGCAGATTCTTGGGACTTCCCTGGTGGTCCAGTGGCTAAGACTCTGTGCTTCCAAAGGAGAAGGCCTAGATTCAATCCTGGTAAAGGAACCAGATCCCAAGTGCTGCAACTAACACCCTGCTGCAACTAACACCCTGCTGCAACTAAGACCCAGTGCAGCCAAATAAATAAATATTAAAACAAAATGCAAATTCTTTGAGCCCAATCTAGACATACTGAGAAAGAAACTCTGTGGTGGGCTCAGCAATCTGTGTTTTCACCAGCCTTCTAGGTAATTCTGAAACATGTTGAAGAACTACTGGCATTAGGGAAGCACTGTATCAGAAAAAACTCTGTCTTTGGAGTTAGCCTTTATCCTTGTTTTGCTACTTCTTAATTGGATAATCTGGGGAAAGTTCCTTGATTTTGAATGCTGAGTTTTCTCAATAATAAATAGGAAGAATAATTCCTGTAGTTAACTGTTGAATAAAAAGAATGAGATTTGGAAATCTAGTTTTCACTGAAATAATAAGTAAATAATTTTCCTTGGTCCATGGACTATCACAAAAATGGTCCTGATTCCACTTGTTTAGTTATAAAGCACATTTTAAAATGTTGCTGCTTTGTGAATTCATGGGAAACTTTCCATGTTGATGAGAGCATCACCATGTGGCAGCTTCTCTTGAATAAAATTCTGCCCAGGACAAATGCACCATGTCTTGGGACTTTGAAGATGGCACCGTGGAATAAAAAGCCAAGTGCAATTCTTTGAAGAAAATGGCTGAGCGTGCATCAAGAACATCTTTTATCCCTACTTTTTTTTTTTTGCCTTCTTTCATGCTTTAGTAGATGTAAGACTCAAAGAGTTGTCAAATATCTCCACTACTCACTTACAAGCCATTCTCTTTTCTAGTAAATGGCTCTGCACTTGGAGAACTCCCCACCTGGAAACTGAGAACCAGAGCACATGTCTCACTCTTTCTCACTCTTCCTCTCTTCCTTTTTATATCTGGAAGTAAATATATTCAGCTCCCATTTCACCACAACGTTATAGAACACACTATCCAATGTGGCGGACAGAAGACATTTTCTAGTTCATTCTGTTTGTTCATCTGTTGTCTCTATTTCAGTGGTAATGATCTGGGAAGGAAAGTCTTAACTAGCCACTTACACAAGTGACTCAATTTGGTAAGTAAGTAAAGACTGCAGGAAAAGTTGACCAGATATTAGGTTATTCACAAGCATATTGGGTTAAGGTTTTCCTTTTACCTTCATGTTCTTTGTATTACACAGGCTCTGGGCCTGAAAACTGTCCTGTAGCCTGTGTAGACATGGCACTGACAGACAATGACCCTTCTTCCACTATCAACCCAGAGGTGTGGTCTACATCGACAGGATTCTATCTCCCTGTTACTTTTGCTCTTCTCTCCCCCTCCTCTCCCCCCTTTTTTCCCCTCAGGCTCTCTTTAATCCCAATAGAAATGGAGAAAAAAATTAACCTCCCACCTTTTCTGATTTATAAAATCATCTTAATTTATTCAAGACTCTTACTCCAAGAGCAAGTGTATATAATATGATGCATTTGGTGCATTTTATTTAATTCATCAAATTGCAATGTTTACATACAAGTTAATTCATGGCAGTGTGCAAATTAAAGGACTTGTCACCAAAATGAAGGCTTTCAATTTAGTCTGAGAGACACGTATTAGTCGTTGAATCAAGGGGCCAATCACAGTATACTTCAGTAATATCTTTTATATATTCATCTTCATCGGAGGTTTACATAATTCCCACATTTTATGTCACTGTCAACACATAAGTACATTATTAACATAGAAACCTGCTCATTTGCAGGTGACTTTTACGTTACTAGAATCTCACTTTCAAAGCATACTGCCATATTGTGTTCCTTTGTAAGATATTAACCATTTCCCCAAACTTAAAGATGGTACAGGTAGGTAACATATGGATGCCCGCCTGAAAGCCCAAAGTCAGGATGCAGTTGGTAACACAGGGCTCATGCACTTTTACATGTATGGTCATTTCTGCATTTGAAAGTGATTCACTCCAGATGGTACAAGGAATGAGAAAGGCTAGAGACAGAACCTTTGAGTGGTCTGAGAAGATTGAAACCCTGAGTGCAGCAGAACAGACAGGCAAGATGACACAGTGAGGAAGCACCCTACTTTATCAGAGTTAGATTCATTGTGTAGCTTTTCAATATATTTACAAATAAGCCATCTCATCCATATTTGTGCAAATGGCACAGTAGTAGAAGACTGCTGCCCCTGCTAGCATACCGACCCACACGCTAGTACAGTAATTCACAGGGGCTCTGGAGGACAACACTGCCTCTTCAGGGGGAGGTCTGGAATCCTATAGGAGCATTTCCAGTTGCCACATTGACTGAAGGGTGTAAGGTGCTCTAGCATTTAGTGCCTAGCTTCGGGGGATGTTAAAAATTCAGCAACATCCTGAACAGTTCTGCACAAACAAGAATTGTCTTGCCAAAAATGTAAATTGTTCTCTCTTTGGGAAGCAGCTATTTTTTTTAGTTCATATCCATTGACTGTTCCCATCTCAAGATCTTTGTGTGTCTTCGTTATCATGAGTTGTGAAAATCTGTGAACCACATTTGATATTTCATATCTCTAGATCATCCAGACTTCTTTCCTGACTCCCAGAATCATTATCCAACTGTTTAGATCTCCATCTGGGTCTGGATATTCCAGAGGACCTAATTCAGCACATCCAAAAATCAAACTCCTTCTCTTTTCCCTCAAAACTTTTCATCTCAAATACTTGTTTTGTTGGTGAATGGTACTGCCATGGCAGTCAAATTAAAAACCTGAGGATCATCTTAGATGCCTTCCTCTCCTCACCCTTACATTTAACCAGTTACTAAATTCTGGGATTCTATCTCTTTAGTGTAATTCACCTTTTCCACTATTTTCTTCACATCTGCTCCTACCTACCGCCTTAGTTCAATTTCTCATCTCTCACCTGGACTATTGCATTAGCCTTCTAATGGATCTCTTTGCCTCACTGCCTTAATTAGGAATATTTGGTCACAAGTGACAGAAAACTCACCCTAGTGGGCTTATATAACACAGAAGTCAGAAGATTTAGAGCAGCTCAATTCAGGATCTAAAAGACTTATTTAGAGCTTGGCGTCACTTCATTCTTATACTTTACTTTCTTCTCTGTGGTTCTGTCTCAGGCAGGATCTCAGGTATGATCCCAACATGGATTGTGCTGCCAGCTCAGTTTCAGGTCTGTTCTTCTAACAGTCTCAGTTCAGAGACCGCCTCATCCTTAGGTGCTTTAGCAGAAGTCTTGGGATCAGCTCTTCTTGACTCTCACCATGTTGATGCCCACTGCCCAGGAGAGGAGTCAGATCAGCCTACATGAACCCTGTCAATTGGACATGGGAAACAGTTGGTTCTTCAAGAAAAATAAAGAGTTTGTTAGTAGAAGAAGAGAGAATGTGTGCATGTGTACATTGCTTCAGTCGTTTCTGACTCTGTGCAACTCCATGGACTGTAGCCCGCCAGGCTCCTTTGTCCATGGGATTTCCCAGGCAAGAACACTGGAGTAGGGTTGCCATTTCCTCCTCCAGGGCATGTTCCTGACCCAGGGATCAAACTTGTGTCTGCCTGTGTCTCTTGCATTTCAGGCAGATTCTTTTACCCAGTGAGCCACCTGGAAAGCACCGAGAGAATGTGTACTTGAGTGTAAATGTCCATTAAAACTCTTTCTATCTCAAACTCTATCCAGGGACCAGATTGATCATTTTCTGCACAGTGAATCACATCCTCCTCTTGCTAAAATCCCTCCAAAATTTCCGATCTTCTACATGGTAAGATCTGGAAAAGCATGGATGACACTCCAAGGTCTGCCCTCTGCCTGCTTGGAAAGTTCTGCCTCTTCCCCTTGCTCCCCCCTCTGCCTTGGCACCAACTACCCAACACCTTATACTATGCTCTACTTTGAATTTTCTCAGGAAGCCAAACCCTAGAAAATAGCTATGTCTCCACCTAGAAAATATCTTTGCATTAACTTCTCCCTCCCAACTCCTTTCTCGTCTTATCCTGCCTTTGCATTCCCCTAAGCCTACACAGGTTTGTATCAGAGCACCTGTGACCCAGTCCTATTCTTTTAAAATTAATTAATTAATTTTTGGTTTTAACTGCAGTATATGGGATCTTTAGTTGCAGTGCACAGGCTCCTCAATGTGGTGGTGGGCTTCTCTCTAGTTGTGGCGGTTGGGTTTAGTTGCCCTGCAGCATGTGGGATCTTAGTTCCCTGACCAGGGTCAAATCTTAGTCCTCTGCGTTGAAAGGCAGATTTTTTAACTACTGGACCACCAGGGAAGTCCTCCAGTCCTGCTCCAATCCATCTATTTTCCCACTTTGACTGTCACCTCTTAAGGACAGGGACAATCATTTATCTTTGTACCCCAAATACCTGAAAAGGTGCATGACCAATAGTTGGTAATGATAAATATTTATTGAATGATAATTATAACACAAATAAACTGCTTATCAGTGATAAAGTCAAGCAGGATACAAATACAGATTTTTTTGACAGTTGAAAAAATTAAAATGCTTGGGGAAAAAGGAATCAAAAGATGTTCTTGTGCCAGAGGGGGAAGGACTACTTTGAGTGAAACGCTATTGTAGTATAGCATTATTTATTGGCACATTGCACTAATTTATGAAGCAATCATTATTTTGAGGAGAAAATTAGGCTCAGTAATTTGGTTATAATGGGCTTCCCAGGTGGCTCTGTGGTAAAGAATCCGCTTGCCAATGCAGGAGACACAGGAGATGTGGGCTTAATCTCTGGGTGGGGAAGATCCCCTGGGTTAGGAAATGGAAACCAACTCCAGCATTCTTGCCTGGAGAATTCCATGGACAGAGGAGCCTGGTGTGCTAAAATCCGTGGGGTTGCAAGAGTTGGACAAGACTGAGCGACCGAGCATGACGAGCACACACGTACAGTGTGGTTATATCTGTACTTGAGATCTATTTTTATGCCATCATGGAGGCCTGAGAAAGTAGACTGTAGCCAATGAGCAGATTGAAGTGGATGTCAGGTCAGTGGAACAATGGGTATTGATTGTCTTGTCTTCTAAACCTAAAATCTTCCCGGAGTGTGCTCTTCAGATGGAAACAACCATCAAGCACTCGAGCTAATGGCCAAGGTCATTTTTCTAGCAAGGCAGAGATGCAGCTGTTTCCAGTGCCCTAAGCAGGACTTGAAAGAACCCTGTTTGTCTCCCCACTCCCAGGGTGTGTGGGGGGGTGCCCCTCCCCTGCACCACACATCTGCTTTTAACAACCTCCCAAAGAAATTTCCCCCTTGCACAGTGAATGCTAAACAACTCTCCTTTTCCCCCTAGAGATTCAACTCAAAGAACATTTTTCATTAGGACTTCTCTAAGAATTTAAGAAGAACAAAATTTGAGTTTTATCAGAACAATGAAACCTCTAGATAATGGGGATCATGGTTGTGTTTATGTATAATTTTGTCCTGAATTGACTGTCTCTAGAGTTCAAATTCTTCTGGAAAGTGCCAAACCTCGGTTTTACCGAGCTGAGCCATCATCTGAGCTAAGAATGGAACGCAGGCTTCTTACCTCCTCAGCCAGAACTCTATCTATTAGAACACTGTGCCTCTCAATTGTGTCTTAAATTAGGCACATAAATGAATTCACTCACACTCTCTCTGCCTACCAAGTTTCTGCAAAGGAACTTCTCTGTGCTACATGATACAGTTGGGAGAATTTCCTCAGCTCTACAGTGAAACTCCTACGGACTTCGGGAGGGAGTGGGAGAAACTCGGATGGAAAAGCTTAAGTCTCCTCAGAGAGGCATTGTCCCCTCCACTCCCCCACCCCCATCATCAGTCAGACACAGAACAAAGGAAATCCTCTTCGTCTTCAGCCCAACTTCATCAGGGAAGTTATCTGTTTAATGTGAGAAACTGTCAGTCCGACAAGTTAGAAAGATCTCTACCAACGTGGAAAGGAATATGCTTGGACAAAGCTGTGAGCTGCGCTGCTCTTTGCCATCAATGGAATTCTAAACAGGGGCTCTGTCTCATTCAGCAGCCCCATTTTCTGACTGCATCCATCTGGAGGAGTGAGGAGAGGGGTTTAGAGCATTAGAGCAAATTGCTTGGCACTGCTCTGACCTGGAAGCCGAAGGAGGCTTGGGGGCAAAGTCCTTTTTATTTTTAATGGCTCTTGCCTATCTCTTAAATGTGTATTTGTTTTTTGTTTTCCTTTGTGGTCACTTGAAGCTCTAGTGCCTGTGGAGAGGGAGAGAGAAAGAAAAACACACACACACACACAACAAACCCAAAAGGAGAATATAAATAAATATCATTTGGAATCTTGCATAATATCAACCAATGGCAACAGCAGGTTTTTGACAGGCCTGCGAACTTCCCCAAAACAACATCCTGCCAGCCTGGCTGTGATTCAGGCATGAGTCAACACTGCAAGATGGGCGGTTGCCAGCTCCATTCCTGGCCTGGGGCTGGTGGAGAGGAGAATCGCTCCCCCCAGGGTGGTCGGCCTATTAACATTTAGAATCTGGGCTGGACTGGTCTGTCATTAAGGACACTGGTCCCCCTCGAGCTAGCAACAACACCAGGAAGTCTTTTCTTCTAGAGCTGGAAAGAAATCGACAATGAAGAAAGAAAGATGCCTCTTCATCACAGTAAGACCTTTGATATAAAAAAGGGGGGAGTCAAACACAGTTTTTACAGCTGACACAATTATTAGAGATTGGAGAAAAGCTCTTTCTTCCCCTGCCCTGGGGTCTTCTTATAATGAGGCCCTGGACCTGCTATCACCTTTTTGTAATCCAAACTGAGGATTGGAGCCTGCTGAACTGGGAGGAGACGTCGTAGGTATCATCAGAGCCCCAAATGCTGGGGAAATAATTTCCTGCTGCTATTAAGGAGACTACCTTCCACTGACACTTTTTTCAAAGACTGCCTTTCCCTCGAAAAAGAAGGCTGGGCTTCAAAGGGCATTTCTCACCCTGTGCACACGAAGCCACCATCACATGACTCCCCTCAACCGCTCCATCCCCCAAACTGCCACCTTGCTGAGTTAGGGACGCTGCCCATCCCTTTCTCAATGCCCAAGGCATCTATTCTCTTAACCAGGAAAGCACAGGACAGTCATGATTCTGCAGACGTTGACTCAGGGTGGAGCTATAAAACATGAGATTTGTTCCAAGTAATATGGCGCCAGGAGTGAGACACACTGGGGAGAAAACAATGCTCCCTGTCCATTCTTCCCCATCGTTCTTTTGTGTTAGAGCTGAAGAGCAGCTCATAAAACCAGAATCAGAGAGATTTCTTTTTTTTCTTCAGGGCAAGTTCTTTGCTCTTTTCCTTCAACCTTTTGACTAGGGAATGAACTGTACTACTTGTAGTGCTTTTGTCAAATTATTCCTTTACAACTGAAAATATAAAATAATTTGCTATGTGCTCATATCCATTTGAGAATCCAGAGGGGATGGTTTATGTTGCACCATCCTTGGTTTGGCATGATGGCCTTGATTCCTCAGATTTAGACCTGCTTTTTTGTTTATCCATAGTAGTGGGGAGGGGGGGAAACATGATTAGTTGGCAAGTTTGTTTTTTATTAATTATTTTTTTACATTGACTTATCCTTGATTTACAATGTGTGTTAGTTTTAGGTGTACAGCAAAGTGATTCAGTTTATATATATATATATATATATATATATTAACAGTAAAGGTGAAGAATCTGCCTGCAATCCAAGAGACCCAGGTCTGATCCCTGGGTCAGAATGATCAAAGATCCCTTGGAGAACGGAATGGCTACCCACTCCAGTATTGCCTGGAGAATCCCATGGACAGAGGAGCCTGAGTGGCTATAGTCCATGGGGTCCCAAAGAGTTGGAGACAACTGAATAACTCACACTTTCCCTTTCATATATATATATATATGAAAGTGGAAGTCACTCAGTTGTGTCTGACTCTTTGCAACCCTATGGACTATACAGTCCTTGGAATTCTCCAGGCCAGAATACTGGAGTGGTTAGCCGTTCCCTTTTCCAGGGGATCTTCACAACCCAGGGATCCATCCCAGGTCTCCTGCATTGCAGGTGGATTCTTTACCAGTTGAGCTACCAGGTAAGCCATATATATATATATTACATAAAAATCTTAGGTTATTTACAAAATATTGAGTAGAGTTCACTGTGCTATAAATAGGTCCTTGCAGATTATCTATTTTATATATAGTAGTTGTATATGAACTAAAGAGCCTCTTGATGAAAATGAAAGAGGAGAGTGAAAATGTTGGCTTAAAACTCAACATTCAGAAAACTAAGATCATGGCATCTGGTCCCATCACTTCATGACAAATAGATGGGAAAACAATGGAAACAGTGAGAAGCTTTACTTTTGGGGGGCTCCAAAATCACTGTGGATGGTGACTGCAGCCATGACATTAAAAGATACTTGCTCCTTGGAAGAAAAGCTATGACCAACCTGCACAACATATTAAAAAGCAGAGACATTACTTTGCCAACAAAGGTCCGTCTAGTCAAAGCTATGGTTTTTCCAATAGTCATGTATGGATGTGAGAGTTAGACTATGAAGAAAGCTGAGCACCAAAGAATTAATGCTTTTGAACTGTGGTGTGGGAGATGACACTTGAGAGTCCCTTGGACTGCAAGGAGATCCAACCAGTCAATCCTACAGGAAATCAGTCCTGAATATTTATTGGAAAGACTGATGCTGAAGCTGAAACTCCAATACTTTGGCTACCTGATGTGAAGAACTGACTCATTGGAAAAGACCCTAATGCTGGGAAAGATTGAAGGCAGGAGGAGAAGAGGACGACAGAGGGTGAGATGGTTGGATGGCATCACTGATGCTATGGACATGAGTTTCAATAGGCTCTGGGAGTTGGTGATGGACCGGGAAGCCGGGCATGCTGCAGTCTGTGGGGTTGCAAAGAGTTGGACATGACTGAATGGCTGAACTGAGGTGTATATGTTAATTCCAAACTCTTACTTTATTCCTCCCCTCCAGCAAGTTTCTCTAAATGGAACATTGAAGCCACACTTAGAAAACTGCAGGCATGCAAATGGTGATTCTCAATACAGAGAAGAGATTTTGGAAATAGGATTCTTGTAAATTCCTAATGTTTTCAAAAATATCTCCTCTTGGCTTATACCTTGAATGACACTTGTCTTGTGGGAACACTTTTCCCTTGTGGTAAAGAAATGACTCAAGTGTTAAAAAAAAAGTTCTTGAAAACCTGGAGAGTTTTTGCATCTTTCACTCCGAGAAGATGCAGCTGAAAACGCAAGATTGTGTGTGAGAGCACTGACGGCTGTCAGTGAGTTCTCACTTTGGAAGCAACTACCCTGCAAGATATGCCCACATCTCTGGTGCCAGCCAGCGTGTGGGTGTAGATGGGCTTTCTCACAAACCCTGGCCCTCCGTTTTTGTTTTTGAAAATTTAGCCTTTGGTGTTTACTCTAGTTTCAGACATGATATTTTTCAGGACTGCACTTGGAATCTGCAGTGGATTTTCTCTCCTGATCAAAACCCTAACACAACCTTGGCTATGGAAGTTGACTTTGTTTGTTAGCAGCACATAAGCTATGGAGATGGCAAAAAGCCAGTTAATGGCAGTGACCCCAATAACACTTCCTGGCTCTCAATAGCACATCTTGTTCCTATGGATGCGTTTATTGACAACTGGACTCTGTCATTTGCAGCCTCCTCTCTTTGTAGCTGCCTGTTCTTCTCCCACTCTTGATGGCTGCAGATCTCTGCTTATCATCCATTTCCACACTGGCTTTGTGCCCCTCTTTGTAAGCCCTGTTCCGAGTAGTTTCCACAGTGTGTGTGACATTGTCAGCAACTTGCGGATAAGCCGTCTTGCCTGGCTTAGTCATTCTGGACTCCTTTGTCTTGTTTCCTTTTTGATACCCCATTTCACACACATTCTGACTAAGGACTCTTTTCAAAATAAGCAGCCGATATGGGTGTTCTATTGTTCCATTCGGCTGCCAGATTATTATTTTTTAAATGTATTCACCACATGGATTTATCACGTAAACTCCTATTGAAAGCCATTGCCCCCAGGGAAGGATTTGAGCATTTGGGTAATTTCCTGGAATTCTCAAGTGTGTGTGTTTGTAGTTTCTTTTCTCTCCCCTTCAAATGGATGCAGCCATGTCAGAACAATCCATAAACAATATTGATTGCACAAAAGCGCACAACTGCCAATCTCAGGCTCACTCCTAGTCCCCTGCTGCAGACCTTAATCTCTGAGAAGAAGCTCTTCTTTTTTGTACTGTATGCAAAAGGAACACACTAGATTCATATTTACAGAATTTAAGCTTCAGTGATATTCTACCAATTTTCTTGGTGTCAGCATTGTGTCAGTCTGGGACAAAAAGCTGGAAAATTATTCGACCTGTGAAACATGTGCTTCTCTTCCTAAACCAACAGAGACACGCCTGAATGCAATAATGGACGTATATTCTGGGTCCCAAATGTAGAATATGCTGCTCTTTCTCTTGGTTTGATAATCTAACTCAATAGAGCCCATTAATAAGTGAAATTACTTGGGAAGTTGGTTCACTGTCTAAAATCTGTGCAAAGCAGTGCCATTTAAAGATCTTTTTCCTTTCTTTTTAGAGTGTAATCCTTTGAATAAATAATTCAACTTAATAACCTTTATGATCTGTGAGGTTAATTGTCACTGAAAGAAACTTTCTACTGAATTAATGCAGCCCATCTTTGAATATTTTTCACTGAGTTATCTAGCATTTCTTGATTTTTTCCTCTTGAACCTTATAAAATCCAATAGACTGATTCTGTTCCAAAAGCCACAACCACACATCAGTGTGATTCACAACTTGCTAATGTCTTTGGAACACAGGGGTCAAGGTTATTAGACAAAGTCAATTTTTTAAAAAACTACATTTGCAGTGATCCTTTAAGAAGCTCTACCTTATAGCTCAACCATGCATTTACATTAAATACACATGCTCAGATGGCAACTGCCCTGTAACAAAAGCCCAGCATTTTAAGTGATGGAACATTAACGTGGACAGCAATAAAAATTCTGTAGTTTAACCTCAAGACTGGTTAGATTCCAGGAATGGTGTTTTAATGAAGGGCCCATAGCATTTAGGACAGATGCCGAGTGTTATGCTAGGCTGGTAGCTGAATCTTGGATAAACACAACTTTGCAATGACTCATACATTTTACTAATTTGTAAGTGCAGTCTTCCTTGAAATCCCAATGTAAAGACCAGCATCCTGATCTATGAAAGTCAATATAACCTTGAAGTCAATGAAAATGAGGGTATTGTTCATTGAATAGAGACTCCCCAAGCTTATCATGTTTCCCTCCCATATCTTCTAGCTTATTTTCTTTGAGTTTCACATGAGGAACTATGTGAAGCCAAAAGCATAAATCTGACTCTTGGAGGTTTGTATAGCAATAAACAATAAAACCTTAACTGGACAGCCAACAGGAATAAGTTGGACCTTGGATTCATTTAGAAACAGCATCAGATTACCAAGTGGGCATGTGGGATTTTGCTCTGAGCCTGATTAGGATTGAGCCATGTGTGATGGACAATTAAGGGAATATTCTCATCCCTTTTGTCCATTACAGAAGTCTCTAGTTTTCAGCTGGGTTTCCTGGTGACTCAGTGGTAAAGGATCCACCTGCAATGAAAGAGACATGGGAGACGCAGGTTCAATCTCTGAGTTGGGAAGATCCCCTGGAGAAGGAAATGGCAAAACAACCTGGTATTCTTGCTGGAAAATCCTATGGATAGAGGAGCCTGGCAGGATACAGTCCATGGGATCACAAAGAGTTGGACACAACTTAGTGACTAAACAACAACAAAACAACTAGTCTTTCATGGCCCATTTTTATTTACCCCCTGCCACCAGCCCTATTTCATGGCCAAGTCTTATAGTACCCATCTGTCCCCTGCCAGAGGTGCTGAGCTCAGTTCCCCTTTTATTCATCTTTCTGCCACTAACTTCTAATTTTTTCATTGTGTCTTTAATAAATAACATGAGAAATAATAATCATTGTTAAAAAATCCTGTAACATGATTATATATAAAAATGATCTCACTGTAAAGTTATTTAGTAAAACAGAATATACAAGGACCACAAAGACCTACTGTATAGCACAAAGAACTATATTCAATATTATGTAATAACTTATAAGGGAAAAAATCTGACAAAGAATACACACGTGTGTATATATATATATACATATATACAATTATTCTCACATACATATAAGATATAGCATGAAATACATCAACTTCAAACTAAGGAAATAGACTTTTTAGGACATAAATTTATAACCACAAATGACAATCTTTTGCCTCTTTTCAAGTGCAGTGTGCTAATTAAAAAGGAAGAAGTGAAACTTCTAAGGGACTATTAACAATTCAACATTCTCTGTTGGTGTGGATTATAGATTTCACTTAACTCGGACCTCAAGAGTGAAAATTCGATACCCTAGAGGGGACTGGACATCATCACTAGTTTTCTCTGACAAAATAAGTATAGGTGTGTAGGTCTTTGGCTGAACTACCCTGCATATTGTTGTAAAGGAGCATTTTAGTGGCCACACTCAGGTTTTGTGATGGGCACATTCACTAAGTTGTGTCAGAAAGGAGAGATGCTTGGGGGGAGGAAAGAGAACAGGGTGGGAAGAACAGTGGCCGAGATCCCACCTCTACTCCTCAGGAAGCAGGAACCTGGCTGTGTTGGTCCAAGCCTTACCCAGAACCCTGATCCCACCTGAGCTTTGCTCAGCACCACAGTGGGGTATGACAGCAGCATTGCCCATTGGGATTCACATTTTATAAATTCTATGAATTAGCACTAGATATTTGTGTTGTTTTAGTTGCTAAGTCGTGTCTGACTCTTTTTCGGCCCCATGGACTCTAGCCTGCCAGGTTTCTCTATCCATGGGATTTTCCAGGCAAGAATACTGGTGTGGGTTGCCATTTCCTTCTCCAGGGGATCTTCCTGATCCAGGGATCGAGCCACATCTCCTGAACTGGCAGGTGAGTTCTTTACCACCGAGTCAGCAGGGAAGCCTATGTGTATGTATGATGTATTAGGTAACATATGAATGTGTATATAAGCACCATCTAATTTAATTTTTATGCTGTCTGGTAAAGTTATCACTGCTCTTCTTTTTCAGATAAAATTCCTTGTCTGAAAAGAATAGGAATCTTTTCTGAAAAAGGAATCTTGTCTGGAAAAGGATGTGGAGATGTCACAAGCTTGTTAGGAGGCATGGGCCATGCTAGAAACAAAATCTCTTAACCAAGTTAGGGGTGTTGGTCACAAAATCACAGCTGCATTTGTTAAGAAGCTATCATTTTATTTCCTGATTCTGGAGAATATTTCTACACGCAACTTTGAAAACTCCAGGGTGCTCTGTGCTGTGAAGGCAGAAGTGCCTGTGCCATGTGTCACATCTTCTGTGCCCATCTCTTCATGCAGCTGGGACTGAAGTGACTAGCCACACCTCTCCCACAATGCCTGGGTGCCAGCAGGAGCTTGTTCAGGACATGTTCAAGGGGGCTAACACCCAAGGGCAACCCATGGGCCACTGGGGCATAGCACATGGATAAATATCACCCCTTCCCATCTCAGGTGGATGATCCTGACGTGTGCTCAACATGGCCCCCGAGTGGCTCCCCAGTGGGTTTGTATATATGGAAAATTTCAGTTATTAAATTGTTGTTGCTGTTAGGCATTAAGTCACGTCTGACTCTTTCGACCCCATGGACTGCAGGATGCCATGCTCCTCCATTCTCCACTGTATCCCGGAGTATGCTCAAATTCATGTTCATTGAGTCAGTGATGCTATCTAACTGATCTCATCCTCTGCCGTCCTCTTTGCCTTTTCCCTTCTTCAGTCTTTCCCAGCATCAGTCTTTTCTAATGAGTCAGCTGTTCGCATTAGGTGGCCAAAATATTAGAGCTTCAACTTCAGCATCAGTACTTCTAACAAATATTCAGAGTTGATTTCCTTTAGGATTGACTGGTTTGATCTCCTTGTAGTCCAAGGAACTCTCAAGAGTCTTCTCCAGCACCACAATTCAAAAGCATCAATTCTTCAGTGCTCAGCTTTATTTACGGTCCAGCTCTCACATCTGTACAGGACATCTGGAAAAACCATAACTTTGACTATATGAACCTTTGTTGGCAAAGTATGTCTAGGTTTGTCATATTTTTCCATCTAAGGAGCAATCATCTTTTAATTTCATAACTGCAGTCACTGTCTGCAGTGATTTTAAGCCCAAGAAAATAAAATCTGTCACTGTTTCCACTTTTTCCCATCTATTTGCCAAAAAGTGATGGGACCAGAGGCCACGATCTTAGTTTTTTGAATGTTGAGTTTCAAGGCAGCTTTTTCACTCTCCTCTTTCACCCTCATCAATAGGCTCTTTAATTTCTCTTCAGTTTCTGCCATTGGAGTGATATCATCTGTCTATCTGAGGTGGCTGATATTTCTCCTTCAAGCTTGATTCCATCTTGTGATTCATCTAGCCCAGTATTTCCCATGATGTACTCTGCACAGAAGTTAAATAAGCAGGGTGACAATATGCAGCCTTGTCATACTCCTTTCCCAATTTTGAATCAGTCAGTTGTTCCATGTAAGATTCTAACGGCTGCTTCTTGACCCACGTATAGGTTTCTCAGAAGATAGGTAAAGTGGTCTGGTACTCCCATCTCTTTAAGAATTTTCCGTAGTTTGTTGTGATACACACAGTAAAAGACTTGAATGTAGTCAATGAAGCAGAGGTAGATATTTTTCTGGAATTCCCTTGCTTTCTCCATGATCCAGCGAATGTTGGGAATTTGATCTCTGGTTCCTCTGCCTCTTCGAAACCCAGCTTGTACATCTAGTATACATTTTAAGAGTCGTGTCCAACTCTTTTGCAACCCCATGGACTGTAGCCTACAGTAGCTCCTCTGTCCATGGAATTCTCCAGGCAAGGATACTGGAGTGGGTTGCCATTCCCTTCTCCAGGGGGTCTCCCAGACCCAGGGATTGAACCTGGGTCTCCTGCATCACAAGAAGATTCTTTACAGTCTGAACCACCAGGGGAGACTGGTATACATTTAAAATGGTAAATTAAAGAAAAGGGGAAGAAAAGGAAACTAAGGAAAAGTATAGAAAATACTTACAGATAAATTGCAGCCTAATAATGCACCTCGGATTGGATTGCCCTCCTTTTCTGTTTTGCTCTTTCAGGTTACCCAGTTGGATTCTAGTTGCAATATCTCCTTTGGGGGCTGCCAAAGACTTTTATATTGATTATATCACTTCTTGGGATGATTGTACTGAAAAGTTTCATTTAAAATACAATGTAAAATAATTCTTGATCTTTCAATGGGAATTCATAGGTTTCAAATTTCCTATGCATCATCTCATTTTGATCTTTTTAATCAACTCCTCACCACCACATCTTCCCATTTCTATGCCTAACACCTTGGACCGAGATACCAATTTATCTTGACCCAGATTATTGCAATTGTCTCATAAGTAGCCTTCTTGCTTTTGCCTTTCCTCCTGTTCTAACATTTAATCCCACATCGTTTCATTCTCAACACAGCAGTCAGAGTGATTTTGTTTAAATAAAAATCAGAAAGTGTCACCCTTCTATTCAAAACTCTCTGTGGCTCTCCATGTCACTCAGAATAAACGCTCTTATGAGGGCCTAGAAGCCCTTACTTAGCCAGGTTCCCTGTTACCTCTCTAAGTTGTATCTTCTCCACCTTCCAGTCTTATTTACTCCACTCCAGCTTACTGGCTTCCTTGCTCTTTTTCTAACAAGCTAGGAATTCTACTGCCTCAGGGCCTTTGCACTGATGGTTTCATCTGCATGGAATGCTCCTCCCTCTGTCTCCTCGTGGCTCTCTCTTTTCCTTCTTCAGACTTCTCTTGAGATGCACCTTCTCAATAAGGCTTTTCCTGATCAATCTGTTTAAAATTGCAGTCCTTCAGCCCTCTCCAGGCACTCACTGTCCCACTCTCTGATTAATTTTTTTCCCTTAATAACAACATCTAACATAATCTTTATTTGCTTAGTTATATGGTTTATGACATACTTGTGCATGTGTGTGTGCACACTCAGTCATGTTCGACTCTGTCCTTGGAATTTTCCAGGCAAGAATACTGGAGTGGGTTGCCATTTCCTTCTCCAGGGGATCTTCTTGGCCCAGGGATGGAACCCACATCTCTTGTGTCTCCTGAATTGGCAGGCTGTTGTTTTTTTTTAACCAGCTGGGCCACTGAGGAAGCCCAAATAAACTCCATGAGGGCAAGGATGTTCGTTTTGTTTACTTCTATTTCCAATTTTCAGAATAGAGTTGTACACTGTACACTCAGTAAATATTTGAATTAGTGTACAAATGAATGAATAAGCTTTGTGTATTTGGCCCTATCCATATTTTACAGCTAACAGTCGAGAGATTCAGAAAGGCTAAGGGACTCTACGAAGTTCATACAAATAGTAAGTATTAAAGTCCTGTGCTGATTTTCCTATTCCAATAATGTTCATGGGAGGAAAAAGGAGTCTTTGAATTTAACAATTCACACTTAAATTAGACTTATAAGGACATAAAAATTCTGTAGGAATGACTGATAACTAACTTAAGTACATGAAAAACAAGTGTATTTGAATCTTACCTATTTTTATCTTTGTCCTGATGGTAAGAAAGCTCAGCACCAGTGACCCATCTCCAGAAAGTGACAGCTGTGTACCTGGCTTCATAATGATTTCTCCTGTCCTCATTTTCTTTTAACCTGATTTCCTCATTTAACTTGTTTTTTATTTTGTTGTATTCTATGAATTTTTGTAAGGCACTATAAGTCCTCTTTTGTAGTGTGACAGGGTAAACATGACAAGAGAAATAAAAAGCATGTTGTGTTGATGACCCACTGTTAATGACTAATACGATCTGACTACAGGAAAAGACAGTGGTAAGATACAATCTGAATGTAAGTGGGGTCCCTGGGCATGGCTAAGAGAGTCTGGTGTCTTCATGATGTCAGCTCAAATAAGTTTTGACAAAAAAATATGATTTAAGGAATTCAAATTTGTGCTTTAGTGTTTTAAGAAGCTGACAAATGGATGGATAGATGCTCTTCTCAAGAACTATGGTGGATCTGAGATTTAACCTACTTGCAAGTTAACAAGTCTCCTTGCCACCGAGTCATGAAATTCCTGATTTCCAAGACTCGAGACAGGAGATTTCTGGATCAGAGGCAAAGGACAGTTTACTACTCACAGCAACAGCAACACCCAGATGGTAGGCATTTTTACTCCGGGCCCCCAGATTTCATTTTCCACATGATGATGCTCAGAGAGTCTAACAAGAGTCAAACTGAGAGCCAAACTGGCACATCTACATATCCAGTGGGTTGCAATACAAATAGGAATCTGAACCTTTTATACAGTTATCCCTCAATCTCAATGGGGGATTGGTTCCCAGACACCCTGCAAATGCCAAAATCTGCAGATGCTTGAGCCTTTTCATTCAACCCTTCATATCTCCCCTTCCACATTTGCAGATACAGAGGACTGGCTGTATTGGGGAACAAGTATGCCTCCTCATTGCTCTGGAGGGAGACACCATCTCCATTTTCAAAGACTCTTTGCCAGACAAACATCCTTGAAAAGATAACCTGGAACATCTGCAAGCAGTACAGAAACATACAAGATCCAGAAACATACAAAATCCATCCAAGGACTTGTCTAGGCAAGAATACTGGAGTAGGTTGCCATTCCCTTCTCCTGAGGATCTTCCTGACCCAGGCATCCAACCTGAGTCTCCTGCATTGCAGGTGAATTCTTTACTGTATAAGCCACCAGGGAAGCAAAATCCATCTGTCTATCCAAAATAGTCTCCCAGCAGGTATACATTCTAAGCATAGACTGAAACTTCTTAAAAGTCATCTCTCTTTACCTCTTTCTGTTTAACATCCTTGACTGGCAACCAATGACCCCTTTAATCTTCCAGCATGAATTTTGGCCTTCTTTTCTTTTTAATTTTTTTTAAAAAAATTTAAGGATTTTTTGAATGTGAATCATTTTTAGTTTTTGTTGAATTTGCTTCAACAGTGTTTCTGTTTTATGTTTTGTTTTTTTTGGCCATGAAGCATGTGGGATCTTAGTTCCCCAACCAGGGATCAAACCCACACCCTCTGCATTGGAAGGCAAAGTCTTAACCACTGGATGACCAGGGAAGTCCTTGGTCTTCCTTCCTTTTATTTCTGCTCTTACTCTTTATTCTTGACCAAGAATAAATCTCAACACTAAGCCACTCAACTCCTCCTCATTTTCCTACTTTTACTTCTTTCTACTCAATTTTCATTCAACGGCACAAAAACTCAGGGCTGAGGTGGCAAGACCATATTTTCTTTAGTGAGCAGGATAGAAAGACCAAGAATATTCACATCGTAGGATTTTTTTGTGCTTGACTAAGGATGTCTTTAGCACCTCTGAGTTACCTTTTCTACCCTCTGTTCATTTTCTTCCTCCTTTTCCAAGGCTTCAGAGCTGTAGTATTGCTCCCAAGTGGTTATTTAAGTGTTAATAAGGGGGGAAAGGAATCTGAAACAGTTCTCTGGTTCAAAGAGTTCTGGTGGAGGGGGCTTGAATTAATGATCATGGCTGAGATGAGATTTTGTCTGACTTTAGCTTAATAGGAGCAGCAGTGTTACTTGGATTTACAGGAATTACTCAACCAGGCTTTTACAATTTCTAGGCAATTTTGGATGCTTTTTTGAGAAAAATACTTTCCCATCATCCTCAATAACTTTAATATCTTCTCCATTTTCTTCAAAAATGGATGGGAATCCCTCTGAATTTCTGACTATTATCCCCTCTCCATCAAACTTTTTCCATCCGCTGCTTTTCTCTTTTTCACCCACAATAGACTTGGCCTCATATGTGACAGAGAAAATAGAAGTCCTCATATTCCTGCCAACAAATTGCCAATCCTACGGGCATTTACTCCATTTTCTTCATTATCTTACCAAAAGTGATCTCTCCACATATGCTCTCAATCCCTTTGTGCCTCCTCACCTCCCACTCTCTCTTCAGCCATTTCTAGTCCCGTCTCAGTTCTCATCATTCCCGAAAATGGGCTTCCTGAGCACTCAATAGTCTAGTCACTCTTTCTTTTTTTTTAAAGTATAGTTGATTTACAATGTTGTGTTAGTTTCTGGTGTACAAAGTGATTCAGTTATACATATGTATTTTTTCATATGCTTTTCCACTATGGTTTATTACATGATATTGAGTATATATAGTTCTCTGTGCTATGCGGTAACACCTTGTTGTTTATCCATTTTATATAGAAGTTTATATTATGTTATCCAGTTTATACATATTATATATAATAATAATCTAATTCCAAACTCCCAGTCCTACCCCTCTCCCTTTTGGCAACCATAAGTCTGGTCTCTATGTCTGTAAATCTACTTCTGTTGCATAGATAAGTTCATTTGGGTCATATTTGAGATTCCACATATAAGTGTTATCGTATGGTATTTGTTTGACTTACTTTGCTTACTATGATAGTCTCTAGTTATATCCATGTTGCTGCAAATTGTATTATTTTGTTCTTTTTTATGTCTGAATAATAATATTCCATTGTGTATATATGTACCACATCTTCATCCATTCATCTGTTGATGGACATTTAGGTTGTTTCCATGTCTAGGCTACTGTGAGTAGTGTAAGCAATTACTCTTGATTGCTGAAGCCAGGAGAACCTTTCCAGTTCTCCCTTCTAGATATCTCTGCCATAATTGATCCACCCCACCATCTCCTTCTTATTGAGTCATTTTTTCTTTTAGCTTCTGGAAAATCAGGTACTCCAGGTATCTTTCTGCTCCCCTAGCCACCTCTTTTCTATCTTGTTAGCTGGTACTCCATATTTTTTCAACCTCTAAGTGAGTTAGATGGCTTGGTCCTGACCTCAAGGAAAAAAGGATTCAGAATCTAGAACTCAGAATGGAACTTCATTCTCCATGTCTGTCTGTTAGTGTACTGGCTTCATTCTTTCCTAGTGAGCATAGTCTTTCTACAGGGAGCCTGGATGCCCACAGCCTACACAGATAGCCTAACAGTCCTAATGTGAGAATAAATAAGGATTTTATCTTTCAAGGTCAAGTTTTTAAAATCTCAGAGAAGATCCCTAAGGCCACATACCTTCGCAGACTGATCCTGTGACTGGAGAAAATGTTCAGCCAAAGGAAACAATACAGATTTTGGTTCCAGGAAGTGGGTGTAGCTGTAATAAACACCAAAAATTTGTAAGTGACTTTGGAACTGAATAGCAGACAGAGGTTGAAAAAAATTTGAGGTGCATGATAGCAAAAAATACTGAATTGTCTTGAGCTAAATATTGGTAGAAATACAAACATTAAAGGCACATCTGATGAAGACTCAGCATTTTATTGGAAACTGGAAGAAAGGTCATCATGTTATACAGTGGCCGAAACTTAGCTGGACAGTGACCTACAGTTGAATGGAAAGCAGATCTTGTAAATGACGAATGTAAAGGAGCAATAAGTGAGCCCTAGATGCCATTAGAAGTGTTGTTATATCAGAGATACAGGTGCCCACACATAAAATGAGGTGATGTGGCCACAGAAGCAGAGACTGGAGTGATGCAGGCACCAGCTAAATAATGCCAGTAACCACCAGAACTCAGTAACTCAGATGATCATTATATCTACTACTGTGGGCAAGAATCCCTTAGAAGAAATGGAGTAGCCATCATAGTCAACAAAAGTCTGAAATGCAGTACTTGGATGCAATCTCAAAAACAACAGAACGATCTCTGTTTGTTTCCAAGGCAAACCATTCAATATCATGGTAATTCAAGTTTATGCCCTGACCAGTAATGCTAAAGAAGCTGAAGTTGAATGGTTCTATGAAGACCTGAGAGACCTTTTAGAACTAACACCCAAAAAAGATGTCCTTTTCATTATAGGGAACTGGAAAGCAAAAGTAGGAAGTCAAGAAACACCTGGTGAAACAGGCAAATTTGGCCTTGGAGTACAGAATGAAGCAAGGCAAAGGCTAATAGAGTTTTGCCAAGAGAACACACTGGTCATAGAAAACACCCTCTTCCAACAACATAAGACTCTACCCATGGACATCACCAGATGGCCAACAGCGAAATCAGATTGATTATATTCTTTGCAGCCAAAGATGGAGAAGCTCTATACAGTCAGCAAAAACAAGACTGGGAGCTAACTGTGGCTCAGATCATGCACTGCTTATTGTCAAATTCAGATTTAAATTGAAGAAAGTAGGGAAAACTACTAGACCATTCAGATACGACCTAAATCAAATCCCTTACGATTAACAGTGGCAGTGACAAATAGATTCAAGGGATGAGACCTGATAGAGTGCCTAAAGAACTATGGACAGAGCTTCATGACATTGTACAGGAGACAGGGATCAACACCATCCCCAAGAAAAAAGAAATGCAAGAAAGCAAAATGGCTGTCTGAGGAGGCCTTACAGATAGCTGGGAAGAGAAGAGAAGCGAAAAGCAAAGGAGAAAAGGAAAGATATTCCCATCTGAATGCAGAGTTCCAAAGAATAGCAAGGAGAGATAAGAAAGCCTTCCTCAGGGATCAATGCAAAGAAATAGAAGAAAACAACAGATTGGGAAAGACTAAAGATCTCTTCAAGAAAATTCAAGATACCAAGGGAATATTTCATACAAAGATGGGCTCAATAAAGGACAGAAATGGTGTGGACCTAACAGAAGCAGAAGATGTTAAGAAGAGGTGGCAACAATACACAGAAGAACTGTACAAAAAAGACCTTCACGACCCAGATAATCACGATGCTGTGATCACTCACCTAGAGCCAGACATCCTGGAATGTGAAGTCAAGTGGGCCTTAGGAAGCATCACTACGAACAAAGCTAGTGGAGGTGATGGAATTCCAGTTGAGCTATTTTAAATCCTAAAATACGATGCTGTGAAAGTGCTGCACTCAATATGTCAGCAAATCTGGAAAACTCAGCAGTGGCCACAGGACTGGAAAAGGTCAGTTTTCAATCCAATCCCAAAGAAAGACAATGCCAAAGAATGCTCAAACTACCACACAATCGCACTCATCTCACATGCTAGTAAAGTAATGCTCAAGATTCTCCAAGCCAGGCTTCAACAGTACATGAACCATGAACTTCCAGATGCTTAAGCTGGATTTAGAAAAGGTATAGGAAACCGATCAAATTGCCAACATCTGTTGGATCATCGAAAAACCAAGAGAGTTCCAGAAAAGCATCTATTTCTGCTTTACTGACTATGCCAAAGCTTTTGACTGTGTGGATCACAACAAACTGCAGACATTCTTCAAGAGATGGGAATACCAGGCCACCTGACCTGCCTCTTGAGAAATCTGTATGCAGGTCAGGAAGCAACAGTTAGAACTGGACATGGAACAACAGACTGGTTCCAAATAGGAAAAGGAGTATGTCAAGGCTGTATATTGTCACCCTGCTTATTTAACTTATATGCAGAGTACATCATGAGAAACGCTGGGCTGGATGAAGCACAAGCTGGAATCAAGATTGCTGGGAGAAATATCAGTAACCTTAGATATGCAGATGACACCACCCTTATGGCAGAAAGCAAAGAACTAAAAAGCCTCTTGATGAAAGTGAAAGAGGAGAGTGAAAAAGTGGGCTTAAAGCTCAACATTCAGAATGCTAAGATCATGGCATTTGGTCCCATCACTTTATGACAAATATATGGGGAAACAATGGAAACAGTGACAGACTTCATTTTTCTGGGCTCCAAAATCACTGCAGGTGGTGAATGCAGCCATGAAATTAAAAACACTTACTCCTTGGAAGGAAAGTTATGACCAACCTGGACAGCATATTAAAAAGCAGATACATTTGCCAACAAAGGTGCATCTAATTAAAGCTATGGTTTTTCCTGTAGTCATGTATGGATGTGAGAGTTGGACTCTAAAGAAAGCTGAGCACCAAAGAATTGATGCTTTTGAACTGTGGTGTTGGAGAAAACTCTTGAGAGTCCCTTGGACTGCAAGGAGATCCAACCAGTCCATCCTAAAAGAAATCAGTCCTGAATATTCATTGGAAGGACTGATGCTGAAGCTGAAACTCCAATACTTTGTCCACCTGATGCGAAGAACTGACTCATTGGAAAAGACCCCGATGCTGGGAAAGATTGAAAGTGGGAGGAGAAGGGAACGACAGAGGATGAGATGATTGGATGGCATCACTGACTCAATGGACATGGATTTGAGTTAACTCAGGAGTTGGTGATGAACGGGGAGGCCTGGTATGCTGCAGTCCATGGGATAGCAAAGGGTTGCA
The DNA here is from genome assembly GCF_054371585.1 of Giraffa tippelskirchi. Taxonomy (NCBI): domain Eukaryota; kingdom Metazoa; phylum Chordata; class Mammalia; order Artiodactyla; family Giraffidae; genus Giraffa; species Giraffa tippelskirchi. The sequence continues at coordinate 126,857,667 of NC_137283.1, forward strand.
CTTGACTGAGTGACTGAACTGAACTGAACCACCAGAAGCTGAAAGAGGCAAGGAATAGATGTTTCCCTAGGACCTCCAGAAGGAGCATGGGTCTGCTGACATCTTGATTTCAGACTCATGGCCTTTGTAATAGTGAGACAATAAATTTCTGTTGTTTTAAGCCACTGAGTTGTTGTTAATTTGTTACAGTAGTCACTGGAAATAAATAGCATAGGGGAACAGCACAGCCTGGATGACACATAATCCCAGAGGCCAGCAAACCTGAGATGTGACGAAAACTAAAATCTCTTGTAGAGTTCTGGAAAAGGAAAATTCTGAAAAGATAACAACAAACAAACCAAAAACAACAGAATAAACTGAAAACATTTTCTACTCTCCCTTATATACCAAGGTTCACAATAACTACCCTTGGCCATCTGTATCCTTTTGTCACTTCTCCCCAGCAGCATCTGATGCTGCCAGAAGCTCCCACTTCTTCAGTACTCTTCTTTCTTTGGTTTCTGTAGCCCTACACCCTCTGGCTTCCTCTCTGTCCCTCTTAGAGAAGGAAATGGCAACCCACTCCGACATTCTTGCCTGGGAAATTCCATGGACAGAGGAGCTTGGCCGGCTACAGTCCATGAGGTTGCAAAAGAAGCAGACATGACTTAATGACTAAACAGCAATAGCAAACATCCTCTGGCTTCCTCTCTGCCCCTCTCAGCACTCCTTTATTCCCAGTCTCTAGTCTATTTCACCCTCTGCCAATCATCCCATAAATTCTAGGGTTCTTCAAGTCCTGTCCCAGGTCTTCTTTTTTTAGTTCCTTGTTTGTTCTATAGACTTTTCCTCAAATTTCCGTTTCCTTCCTGGGGTTCAGTAAATCTACATAGTCTCCCAAACTTATACTGTCAACTAAGACTTCACTGTTGAGCTCCAGATCTGTATTTACAACTGCTTGCTTTATATTTTGACTTGGACGTATCATACTCATCAAACTTAGCTAGCCCCATCCTTGGCAGTATTTGGATGAATATGGTTAAACGCCTGAGCATTATTATTTTTGTTTATATTCTTTATTAGGTACCACATGGACTTTTTTCAGATTTACTAACCATTTATATTTTGAAGTGTTCATGGAGTCCCTGGATAAGCACCTTCCAGATACATTTATATATGGGACACAATTGGGGAACATATTTGACTATTGCAGTCATAAATCAAATCTTCAGAGACAGAAAAACACAGCAAATTTTAGTGATTTTACATTAACCAGGCTTATTTCTGTCTTGTTGTGCTGTACAGACCCTTTGGTCAGCCCCAGTTATCTAACTGGCTAATCAACACCCTTAATTAAATTCTCCATGTTTGCTTCTCTTTATTTAGCATTTCTGGTGACAATATACCCATTTTAGTACCAGTGTAGTCATGGCTGTCTTAGTAATTCTATGAACTTCTTTATAAAATGCCTGTTCTAAAAGTCTGGCAATTGGCTTGATGCTTTTCAGTGGGGTGTGAAGTGCTCAAAAAGCTTACCCACAAAGTTTCAGGTTGGGCTTATGGAAGGATCCTCAGCAACTCTGATTGTTTCCAGACCGTGGTGCTTTTTGACTGATAGGTGAATGGTTGCCCTAATTTGTAACTTAAATACATTGAGAAGGCAGGAGAAGAAGATGAGGAGAATTGTAGGAGAACTCCTGTTTTTTGGGATTCTTTTCAGCTACTATAAGCAACAGAGATTTGTGAAGTAATCACCACTTTAAAAGAAACTCTGGATGACAGAATTATTTTTAATAATAATTCTGTTTGTTATGAAGACATTTTCCAAAGGCAAAAAAGTTAGTAGCTCAAAGTTAGTGGGTAGCATATTAAAGAGAACTGGCCTATTTAAATTAATACCTCAAAGTCTTTTTAAATTCTAAGGAGGTGAATCAAATGATGGCAAAATAAATATTTAATTTATTCAGGCTAGAGCTAATAGATCATCTTGAAGACAAATGATCCACCACTATTGTGTACGCACATCAATTTTATCCATTTTAAGTTTTACCCATCTCCTGGGGCTCCTTTTTGGTCCAGAATATGCCCTTCCCCCTCACACACTCATACACACACACACTTATAACACTTTTACCAAACACCAGAGATTGTGTTCCTATGGCAACTACAGCCCATTTTATTGCAGTTATCTTTATACAAAATCAGTTTTAGGAATCCACTGTAATAAAAAGGAGTATGTGTTCATACTTGTCCAAGTTAAGCTGTCTAGACCCCATGCAATAGCATGTCTTTGTTATTGGCTGGGACTATATTAAGTGCCAAGAATCATACACATTTTATAGTTTGATGAATAATTATTGCAGCTTCCATGAATCAAAGTCCTTGAGCACAGGAGATCACAGAGACAATTACCTTCTGCCACTCTGTGTCCAGCTGCGCCATCTACAGGCTGAAGAGACACCGAGTGTGGTCAGAGGCACCTTCCAATGTCATGGGGAGCTTTAGGGGGCTCTTAGTGGGTAAACGGTTCTTTCCATTTCTTACCTCCCTGTGTTCCCAGAGAGATTCCACCTCCTCCCCCAAAGAAGCAGAGGATCTCAGGGATACAAGAAGTCTGTCAGAAATGTTATTGAGTGTATTCCTGTAGTTAGAGGAATAACTATGGGGTTGGAGTCAATGACCCCTGACCCTGTTATTGATTGGCTTTGTGGCCAAGGACAGTTATATCACTTCCAGGGTCTTCAACTACGAAATGAGGTTTGAGCTAGGTGACCTGTCAAGTCTGATTTGGCTTCTATCATCTGTGACATGATGTTTAATGGGATCAAGAAATGTGAATTAGTAAGACTTCTCCTCTCTGGATGTGAGCAGAAAGGAGAGGGGAGAACAAAATTATAGCCATCTTTGCAAGATCCAAGTGGACTTCAAAACCTACAAATATATGTTCCAGTACATTGTAATTTTTGTTATTAAAAGGCAATGGAATCTTCAGCCAAATGAGACAAAACTAAGAGGTTCTGTTTTAGGTTGATGGATGTTGATTGTGGTTCTGCCTCTGTGACCTTGTTCCCTCATGGAGTATCTGCATGGTGAGTTTGCAATAGGAAAACAGTGGGGCTGAAAGGGCTAGATGGGGCCAGAAATTCCACCTGGGGAGTCCTAGGAAGAGGGCAGAGTTCTTTCTCCCCTAATCTGGAAAGCCACAGGGAATAGGAAGATAAGGTTACTTGATAGGTGGTGCTCTATTGTTCCTTAAGGCTCTTAAAATGGCTTTAGACAATTTGATATTCCTCTCTCTTTAAAAACACAAGTCATTCCTTCTCCCCAGATGCCACTATACTTCCTGACATATTAAGAGTTATGGATATTTCTCTCATGATCTCAGGTTTTCACTGCCTCGGTTAATCAGTCTGCTCTCCTTTCTGTCCGACTGCGAGGTGTTGGCAGAGCAGTTACGACAGCTTGGCTGTGGCTCCAGCGTTTGCTTTATGGTGACAGAGGCCATATTTTCCCAACCAAAATTTAAGAAAACATGATGTGACAAGTATGAATGTACTCACGAGGAGGGTAAGACAGCATATTAGAAATTAAGGCAGTTTTGGGACACCCGTGATACACTAGATAAATTTGGCAATTTGTTACTCTTTGGAGAAAGGACAGGACCAGCGGATCTTACAGTTAAATAATCTCCTTTCTTCATATTCACTCAGGTTCTTTAGACCCCCACACCTTGAATCTTTTTCTTGCCTTCCAGACATATACAGAAGTACACGTTTTGGAATCAGGTCTGGAGTCAAAGGATTCCCAAGCCTTTTAGTTCCTTCCAGCCCCAGGAGGAAGCATATTCTTTCAAGGCAAAATGGATCACTTCCTCTCATCTTTTGTAAGCCTGCCACCCACCCATGCCTTGCTCAACTCAACTTTTTGAGTGCTTCTGGGATGGAAGTTCCATAAGGGCAGAGAACATTTATTTAACTGCTGCATTCACGGCATCTAGAACTATGTTCAGTACATAAAAGGTGCTCAGTAAACATGTGGAATGAATGAATGATATGATTTGATCAAAGACTGACTAAATCAAATTCTTTACATAAAACTATGATAATATTAGAAATAAGAGAAGTAATAATTTTGACAGGAGAAATGTGTGATAGGAAGAACAAAGACAACTCCTATGCCTTTTTCATTTGCTTTCAACTTTGGATGAATCTCCTTTTCTATATTTAGCAGTGTAGGCAGACCTTGGAGACCTTGCAGGTTTGGTTCCAGACCCCTGTAGTAAAGTGAATGTCACAATAAACTGAGTCAGGTGAATTTTTGGTTTCCCAGTGCATATAAAAATTATACTTACACTCTACTGTAGTCTACTCAGTGTGCAACAGCACTATTTTAAAATAAATGGACATATCTTAATTACAAATACTTTATGGCTAAAAAATACTAACCATCATCTGAACCTGTAGTAAGTCATAATCTTCTTGCTGTTGGAGGGTTTGAAATAGTTTGAGAATTACCAAGTGAGCAAATGCTGCTGGGAAAATGGTACCAATAGACCTGCTCATAAAACATAAAACATCAATTGTTAAAAGAATGCAATATCTGTGAAACACAACAAAGCGAGGCATGCTTGCGCTCAGCTGTATTTTTCACCTGAATGACAAACCTCCCAGATGCTTCTTGTTTATTTCTTTGACCTCAACAGCAGTACACAGAAAGGACAAGAGTCCTCTCTAGGTACAATGTCAGATGTAGCTGGCACATGAAACCTGTTTCAATCGGATCTTTAGTCATTGTTTCCTTGTTTGGGATTTTTAATTAGAAATGTGTGCACAATTTTGCCTAAAAAACTAAAATAAAATTGTCACTTCTTCTTTAAAATCATTTCTGTCCTATTTTATTTTCCATTAAAAAGTCCAATTCAGTTTCATGTAATAATAACAAGGTTCCATTTATTTAAAATCACCAGAACTCCACTGTTATTTCAGTAATGTTATTCTCAAAAAAGTCTTACTACTCCAGAGCAACAATTTCATGTTTTCTAAATGAAAAAAAGTAAAACTGCAATAAAATTGATCTGTTTGAAATTTCTAATAATTTGGACAAGGACCTGGGCTAAAGTTTATTTTTACAATTCTATGAAGAAAAGATTTGTTAACCCACATAGGATGGTCAAAATTTTAATTAGGTAGAAGGATAGTTACCCAGCAAACTAGATGGACATTAACATAAATAAATATGCAAACAACACAGTCTTTCCTATACACTAAAGCAGCTTTCCAAAGAACTCTAGGTAACATTATCTATTTTAAATTATTATAAGATTACCTTACATGTGTATAGTGCTTTCTTGTACAGTTTACTAAACAACTGCCTCTAATACATTTAATTATCACAGCTACCCTGTGAGCTAGGCATTATGCCCGTACATCTCCATATTCATAGTATCTTTTCCAAGTTGACATAATGAAAGTCAGTGGATTGATGAGATATACAATAATTAGACTGGAGAAGGAAATGGCAACCCACTCCAGTATTCTTGCCTGGGAAATTCCAAGGAAAGAGGAGCCTGGCAGGCTATAGTCCATGGAGTTGCAAAGAAGCATGTGCACACACACAATAATTATGTCTAAAATAAAGTCTATTTCTTTTCTAAAAAATAATTTTATTTATTTGTTTTTGGCTGCACTGGGTCTTCGTTGCTGCATGTAAGCTTTCTTTAATTGCAGTAAACAGGGGCTACTCTTTAGTTGCAGTGTGCAGCCTTCTCATCGCGGTAGGCTTCTCTCATTCAGGCGCATGAGCTCCAGGGTGCACAGGCTTTAATAGTTGCAGCACTCAGTAGTTGCAGTGCCCAGGCTCTAGAGCACAGGCTCAACAGTTGCCGCATATGGGCTTAGTTGCTCTGAGGCATGTGGGATCTTCCTGGATCCAGCGAATTCTTTACCACTGAGCCACGAGGGAAGCTGCATATATTTCTAATATAAAAGTTTACACTGAAGCTTGGTGCCTCTCTTATAATCCTTGTTGACTCTAACACAGAAGAAAACACAAATTACCTGAATAGTGTGTGTGTGTGTGTGTGTGTGTGTGTGTGCGCGCGCGTAGAATATTTCTGGAAGGATCCATAAAGCCAGTACTGATTGCTTCTGGGAAGAGGAACTAGGTGGCAACGGGGTGTGAAAAGAAGACTTTTCACTTTAAGTTGTGTATCCTTTTCATCTTGTTGAGTTGCTTATTAGAACAAAAAATAATATAAAATACACCTCCCCCTCAAAGCTCCCGGATTCACCAAACATATGCAATCTGATTGGTCATCATGGGCGGAAATGGGGCCACTGAAAAAGAGGATTCTCATTCTCCCGTGTGTATTCCTTCCCTCTAGTTAGCTTAGGGGCCATCTGTAATGCTAGCTCAAAGTATTATTTCAATATGTATTTCCAATTCGTTGCCTGAAAGGTGGTTCCAAAGTATCCAACCACCAGCAAAAGATTGAGCAAATCTTTTCCCCTGTACCCCATAGACTGATCTTTTTATTTCTTTTACATTATTACATTATTTGGAGATGAAATTACTGTGCAATACTCAGAACTGTGCCATTTCTGTTTGGAGTTTGGTACTAATTTATCTGGACACACACTGGAGTTCTCTCAACCTTCTGGCCAACGGGCATCTCTGTGTGAAATCCCTGCTCATGGCCAGGCTCCACACACTCTTTCTGTTCACCTTAGGATTTTGTTGTTCTGGAACCTGCAGAATACTAATTGTCCCCATGTAGTATTCGTAATGAAGAGCTGAATTACTCTGCATGACAGACAAAATCAACTTGGCCTCTGAAGGCAGCCTCATCAACATGGCATGAATTTCTCATCCACTGTTGGATTTCTTGAGACATTCAATACTGCACAAAAATTTGGCAAGCAGCGAAAGTCCAATGGTGTCTGAACAATGGTTCAGTCCCAAGAGCTGTCAGGATGCTGTTGTCAAAGCTCCCAGGGAGTTAGTTCTTTGCTGGATTGTGTTACCCAGCATGTTGATCCTACCACAGTGGGGTGTGGTAGAGATCCCAAGTTGCGTATCCTTTTCATCTTGTTGAGTTGCTTATTACAACAAAAAATAATATAAAATATACCTCCCCCTCAAAACTCCCGAATTCACCAAACGTATTCAATCTGATTGGTCATCATGGGTGGAAATGGGGCCACTGAAAAAGAGGATTCTCATTCCCCTGTGTGTATTCCTTCCCTCTAGTTAGCTTAGGGGGCCACCTGTAATGCTAGCTCAAAGTATGATTTCAATAAGTATTAGACCCATCTGCTTTGTGTTTCAGCTCTACATCTAACTAGCCATGGAAGCCTTGGGACTTGCTTTCTCTGAACCTCAATTTCCTCATCTCTAAAATGGTTACTATAGTAGGTATTTTGCACTGTTGTGCTGAGGATTCAGTGAGGTGTGAGACATATGTGCCAAGCCCCTGGCTTATGGGAAGCACTCATCTCATATTTAAATAAAATGCCTTAGCTAGATTAGCCATATTAACATTTTTAAAGCACTTGGAACAGTGTCTCTTTCATAATAAATTTTCAATGAATGCCAGCAATCATTCTTTTTGCTTTTTGATACTTCAATAGATAGTTTCACTGAACTGAAGGCATTCCCCCTTTTAAATGTAATTGATTTATAGTGTGCTAGTTTCAGGTGTACAGTAAAGTGAGTCAGTTCAGTTCAGTCGCTCAGTCATGTCCGACTCTTTGAGACCCCGTGTTATATCCACAGTAGAGTTCCCTGTGCTGTACTGTAGGTCCGTATCAGTTATCTATTTTATATATAGTAGTGTGTATATGTCAATCCCAATTTCCAAATTTATCCCTCCTGTCTCTCTCCTGTTCCCCCAGAAGCCATAAGTTTTTTTCCTACACCTGTGACTCTACTTCTGTTTTGTAAATAAGTTCACTTGTACCTTTTCTTTAAAGTCCACATATAAGCAATAATCGTATTATATTTGTCTTTCTCTGCCTGATTTACTTCATGCAGTATGGCAATCTCTTGGCATCCTTGTTGCTACAAGTGGCATTCTTTTTTCTTTCTTATGGCTGAATAGTATTCCATGTTATGGTACATTCCTGAGTATGTATGTACCACCCAAATGCATTCTTTATGAGTCAATCAAATAACGTGTATATTGAAGTTCTTCTCCCTGCGATAGAAAGTAGAATTCTACCTTCCTGACTGTGAAGAAGCCAAAAAGTACAGTGCCTTCTTCAGGGAATGTACTGTTCAGTTGAAGAGATAAGATACAGACATAAAATAAATTATCCAATGAAGAAGTGTTGTCTGAAGGAGAAAGGGAATAGGATAGATCATAGAGGTTATGGAGACTCAAAAGCAGAGGAGAAGAGAAGAGATAGAGAGATAGTGAGGGGGGTAAGAGAGATATTAAATGAGATTTTGACCTCATTTAGCCTTTATCACCTCCTCACAGACCTTACTCCAAATATAGTCATATTGGAGATTAGGGTTTCAATGTAATGAATATTAGGGGCGGGAAGGAGACATAGTTCAATCCACAGAATCCTCACTCCCTTCTTTGTCTCCCTGCTGTTTGAGGCACAGAAGAAGAAGATGACTGTCCATATGCCATAAAGAGAGCCCTTATTAAAAGCTGACCACACTGGGAGGAAGGTAGGAGGGGGGGTTCAGGAGGGAGGGGACACATGTATACCTGTGGCTCATTCATGCTGATGCACGGCAAAACCCAACACAATACTGTAAAGTAATTATCCTCCAATTAAAATAAATAAATAAATTTTAGAAAAAGAAAGAAATTGACCGTATTGGCATCTTGACCTTGGGCTTCTAGCTTCTAGAACTGTGAAAAATCCACCTAGTCCGTGCCTTTCTGTTAGGGCAACCTGAGCAGACTAAGGCAGAGGGGGAGAGATAAAGAGAGGTCATGTTTCCGCAAGGCCAGAGCAGAGCGCCTGCCCTTTGAAAGACCTTGAAGGAAAAGGCAGAGAGATGAAGAGAGGCCCAGGAAGAAGGCATGTACTGGAGCCTTGAGTGAATAGTTAGGGAAGTAAAGGTGGCCACATAACTTAGGACCAACTTAGGGAGGGCTGTGAACTCCTTCAACAGCAAAGAGACAAGGGTGGTAATATTTCAGGCAAAATAAAATTTAGGTTGGACTGTTTCTCCTTAACCAGCTGGCTGTGCTTAGAAGTTTTCAGTCTAATACATTATTCCAAGTGACTCTCTACAGATAATGAGAATCCGGCCATCTGAGGATGAATGAAATAAGGAACTGTAGGCATGACCCTGACCAGTGAACTCTGAAGTACACTGAAATTACTAAATGCGTAATCATACACTCACCCATTGCTCACTCTACAGAAACTGCCAAGGGGCAAAAGTTCCTGTATTCAACTGGGATTTCAAAAAATCTTATAGTGTAACAAGAAAACTTAGAGACAATTTAGTTAAAATCCACCCAATAGAAACATTTCCTTTGCTATTTCCAAGGGAAAATACCATTCATTCAGTCTCTATCTAGACAATTCTTGAATGCGATTTTTAGGACAGCAATCTCTCTTCTCAGATTTGAGAATTTTTTTTGCTTTGGGGAGCAATAACCATACCCTTATTCATTAAGTGCTAGTTACTACATGGCAGTCGCTGTGCTGAGTGCTTTTCTTGCTTTATCTCATTTAAACCTTTTGTCTTCCCTTGAGAGCTCATTGCTCCCCATTTTGCAAATGTGGCAAGTGAGGCTTAGAGAGGTCAAGTAAGTTGCCCAAAGTCACATACCTAGGAAGCAGTAGAATCAAAATTTGGACCCAAGTGGTCCACCCTCTCAGCTTGAGCTCTTAGCCAGATTCATCTTAGCTGAGATGAAGTTATGAGTGATGCTCAATCATTTTTCTGTCCATTCTATAGGCACTCTCATGGATCAGGGGTGGCTCGGGTGAATGTGGGGAAGTAGTTTTAAAAGGCCATCCTCATCTTCGGGGTTTTCTTTTAGGTCCTTTTCTCTTGTGAGATCTGTGGTCACCCCACCTCCCAAATGTTTACCACCCATTCAGATATGTTAGGCAACTTCTGGAAAGAAAAATCTAATTTTAAAAGAAGTTAACCAATATGGTTCAAATATATGATTATTTTTCAGATTGAAAAAAAAAAACTGTGAAAACAAAAGTCTGAATATGAACCAATATGGCTTTCATAAAGTAACCTACTTTCTTGATATTAGTATTTTGGGTTGTGAAATCAATAGCAACATTGTTTCTTATTTCATTTTGCCCTTAGAAGCAGACTTCTGTACTTTTGGACATCATAGAATCCCTTGAGATTCATTCCTTCATTTTTAAGAAGGTAACCTCTAAATTGCAGCAATTACTCATGTTGCATCTGAGGTTGCATCAGCTACATTTAAAGATCATCTCCTCTGTGTAACTCACGATTTTCTGTTGAATAAAGGGGAACATTTATTTAGCTAGCAGCTTGAAACACACTGTTAAGATTGTCATCAGGACAGTCCATGGCTTTCTATTGTTCAAACTCAATAAACTCAACTGCTTCAGACTTTCCGAGTCAAAGAATAAGAGTGAGATAAGAGTACACGTGGACCTGGTAGGTCCCAGTCAGCCTCCATTTGTTCTGCACTGCTGACCTTCACCTCCACCCCATCAGTCAGCTAATAAAAACATGACATAGGCCAAAAGAAAGGGCCCAGATAAGGCAGCATCACTCCTGGGAACAGTGCAAAGTTGAAAGCCTCCACATAGAAGGACAACAGAGTCATCTTCATAGATAAAGGGCAGCATGTGGACATTTTAGTTACCCTTTGGAAATTTGCTTCAGGTATTCTGTGCATCTTAATTTCCAGAGCTACTATCTATAAAACACTGATTGTAAAACTCTATTTTCTATGTTTAATTTTTAAGATTAGTTATGCATTTTAGTTTTTATTACGTTTTTATTAAACCTTATGAAGTTTTTATTAAGTTTAGTTTTTATTATGTATAGCATAGAATGAAGTATTGCATACATAGCATTGCTCAGCAAACAATAGCAATGGGTACGACTAAGACTTAATATAATTGTAAGGCTGTGTCATATGTTCCGTTCTTAATTGTGTATTTCACCACCATTTTCTTCTTAAAAACAAAAAATTATGGTAACCTTTGGTCAACTATTAATCTTATATTTTTGTTCTTGACAAACTGCACATTGTACATCACATCTGATTTTCCTGTGTCTAATTATTTTCCCCAGCGAAGCTTCCCTTATTTTTATTGACAATCTGCTTTGACTACTAATTCTCCCATATTGTGAGGTTTAAACCTATGCTTTGAATGATAAGTCATCTATTTGCAAGATTAATTAGTATAATTTCAATGACATAGAAGCTACTTAGGAATATGTTAAACATCTGTGGGCATAAGCATATGTTCTGAACAATTTTACTCATCACTAAAAGACACTCAGCGTGGAGGTATCCCCGCCATCCTGTCAATTAATGCATGGCTTTCCTTCCTTTGTATTCTCCCAAGTCCAGAAATCAAACGCAGATGCTTCTGCTTCTAGAAGTTTCTTTGATATCCTCTATGGCTTCCCTGGTGGCTCAGATGGTAAAGAATCTGCCTGCAATGCCGGAGACCTGAGTTCAATCCCTGAGTTGGGAAGATGCCCTGGAGAAGGGAATGGCAATCCACTCCTGTATTTTTGCTTGAAAAATCCCATGGACAGAGGAGCCTGGTAGGCTACAGTCCACAGGAGCAAAAGAGATGGACACGACTGAGTGACTAACACTTATATACTTTCAGGTTATTTAATATACGTTATTTTATAATTTGTGGTACTTTGTTGTTGTTCAATCACTATGTCATGTCCAACTCTTTTCAACTCCATGAACTGCAGCACTCCAGCTTCCCTGTCCTTCACTATCTCCTGGAGTTTGCCCAAATTCATGTCCATTGAGTTGCTGACGCCATCTAACCATCTCATCCTCTGCCATCCCCTTCTCCTTTTGCCTCCAATCTTTCCCAGCCTCCGAATCTTTTCCAGTGAGTCATCTCTTTGCATCAGGTGGCTAAAATATTGGAGCTTCAGCTTCAGCATCAGTCCCCTTCCGATGAATATTCAGAGTTGATTTCCTTTAGGATTGACTGGTTTGCTCTCCTTGCAGTCCAAGGGACTCTCAAGAGTCTTCACCAGTGCCACAATTTAAAAGCATCAAGTATTCACTGCTCAGACTGCTTTATGGTCCAACTCTCACATCTGTACATGACTACTGAAAGTTTCCAGCCATTTATTATTTCATCATATCTCATATCATATCTCAGCTACATTAATTTACTTCTTAATCCCAGAGACATTAATCAGGCTTGGTTTTTATCATTATCATGTACCATTTTCACAGTTGCTCAGCAGCAGGAAGGCTTTTGTTTGTCCTGAATTAATAAAGTCCGGCCTTTGTGATGTGTAATCTTGAACCCCAAACTTCAACTTTCCCCACTCCACCAACACAGATGAATATCCTCATACCTTCAGTGGAAAGAATTTCCATTAGGTTATTTCTGTGGACATATTTGAAAGAAAGCCTGTTTCTCATTGAATTACTTCCTAAAATGACATTCAAAGCTTCTCTCATGGAGTATAGAATAAGCCTGCCTGTTCATGTTCTTTTTTTTTTTTTTTAATAAATTAATTTTTTTAGTTGGGGGCTAATTACAATATTGTAGTGGTTTTTGCCATACATTGACATGAATCAGCCATGAGTTTACATGTGTTCCCCTTCCTGGACCCCCCTCCCACCTCCCTCCCCATCCCATCCCTCTGGGTTATCCCATTGCCCCAGCCCTGAGCATGGATCTCATACATCGAACATGGAATGGTGTTCTGTTTCACATATGATAATATACATGTTTCAATGCTATTCTCCCAGAATGTCCCACCCTCACCTTCTCCCTCAGAGTCCATAAGACTGTTCTATGCATCTGTGTCTCTTATTCTGTCTCGCATATAGGGTTATCGTTACCATCTTTCAAATTCCATATATATGCATTAGTATACTGTATTGGTGTTTTTCTTTCTGGCTTACTTCACTCTGTATAATGGGCTCCAGTTTCATCCATCTCAATAGAACCGATTCAAATGTATTTTTTTTAATGGCTGAGTAATATTCCATTGTGTATATGTACCACAGCTTCCTTATCCATTCACCTGCTGATGGACATCTAGGTTTCTTCCATGTCCTGGCTATTGTAAACAGTTCATCGCAGCACTGTTTACAATAGCCATGACGTGGAAGCAACCTAGACGTTCATGTTCTTTTATGAAGGAATCAGACTTAGTAGCCTTTCTTTCCAGATCCAGAACACTCCTCTGGTGTTTTGGTTAATAGTTGAAACTCTTGCTCAAGTGAAAGAATCTAAATTTGACCTACTGTCACAAAAAGCATCGAAAGGGGTTGATTCTTAAATCTTACCCAGGCTGGTCCCATTGTGTTATTTTCTTAAAAATGAGTAATTTAAAACTGGGGTACATTTTAGACAGTAGTGCTTTTGTCTCCCCGGAAAGGAAGGGTGTTGTTCTAAACATCTAAAATAGGTGGTACCAGTCACATGAGAAATATTTTCTCTAAGTATTTTCCCTAAATGAGGGGTCTAATTTTTTTCTCAGGCTTTAGAATCTATTCTTCTTTTCTCTTTCCTTCTCTTCAGTATAAATATTAAAAACAAAACAACAAATAAAACAAATTTCAAACAATGAAACATTTTATAGACAAAATTTTTGAAACTAATAATATTATAAAAGATAAAATTATTAATGTTCAGACAACTTAAAAGTACTCACAAGTCCTTTTCGCTTTAACATTATCATTGATATTTCCTAGTCTGGGTATACAGATTTTGATACAGAATTGATTTTGCATTTGTAGAATTATATTTCTGAAAATTTTTCTCATTGGCAAAACTTCTGCTGGCAAAATCTCAGTCTCATAGGAGACTCTCAGGGATTAGGAGAAATCAATAAAATTCTCCTGAACACGTATCCTTAAGAACCATGTTGAATAAAAGTTCTAGATGATTTCTAGAAGTTGCTGTGCTATCTATTGCAGCATAACAAATTACTCCAAAACTTACTGGTGAAAAACAACAAATATTTATTATCTCACAGTTATTATGGATTCACGAGCAGCTTAGCTGGGTGGCTCCAGCTAAGCATCTTCAGACATAAGAAGGGTTTATTGGGTCTGGAGGTTTGCCTTTAAGCTCACTCACATGGCTTGTAGCAGGGGACTTCAGCTTCTCCTCACACATGCCTCTCAATAGTACTGTTTTACCTCACAAAATGGTAGTTGTGTTTCCCAGATCAAAGGATCTGAAGAAGAGCAAGGAGAAAGTGAGATGCCTTTGACGTCCCTATCTTGGAGGTCATATAACTTAACTTCTGCCTCCTTTTAGGTTTTAGAGGCAAGTTGCTAAGTACAGCCCACACTTAATAGGAGTGGGGATTGGGTTTCACCTTTCCAGTGAAGGAATATTAAAGAATTTGTGGACATCTTAGGCAATGGCAACACACTCCAGTACTCTTGCCTGGAAAATCCCATGGACGGAGGAGCCTGGTAGGCTGTAGTCCATGGGGTCACTAAGAGTCGGACACGACTGAGCGACTTCACTTTCACTTTTCACTTTTAAAACGATCAGAGTTTCCAATACAAATGAGATTTGTTGACTTTAAGAACGTAATCTGGTGGATTCTTATTCACCACAGTGATCCAAGAAGTATTTGTGAACACTACCACACTCTAAGGCAGACTTTTCCCTTGAGTTATAAATAAAGTAAATGAAACTATAAATAAATGATATATCTTAAGCATTTAAAAAAATTAGCCTTTTATTGGCTTAGAATTTAATGTCTTTTGCACTTGCTTTCCTTTTGTTTAATTTTTTTTAAGCTTTAATAAAATGCTTGTGTAACTTCCAAGAATTTCAACACATTGTTCAGATATGTAAGGGTGTATATTTGAGGGGTGGGGACTGCGTGTGCTGTTGCCATCTGCCCTCACACTGAGGTGGAGCAAAGAGACCTTTTTACCTGTCCTACTGCTTTGACCCACTGATGTGGTCTAGAAGGGTCTGAATCTTGTTGCTATATTCTTTATTTATGGCAACTGAAATCGTCATTAAATTGTTTAAGGGGTATGAATTAAAACTTTGCTACAGAAATATAAAATCACATTATTCTAATACTATGCCTGGCTAAATTGCAGTTGGAGAATGGTGTTTTGTTTTTTCTGTCTAAGATTATTTTGTAAAGAAACTTTTCATGTATCTTTAGCCTAACGTTCATCACTTTAATGGCTCCATAATGGTCCCGTGAGATGATATACCATAGATTATATAACCATTCTGTAACTGTTAGCTATTTGTACTTCTCATTTTTCCTTCCACTTTCATAAATAATGATGCTATAAACATCTCTGTACAAACAGTTGTTTTTCCATCATTTCAATCTTTTCCTCAGGGCAAAGTTCCCCAAACTGGATTACTTAGTCAAAATGCATGCACTGTTTTTAAAAAAATTTTTATTATGGAAAATTCCAAACAAATACAAAAGTGGAAATGATAATATAATAAACTTGATGAGCTTATCTTCCTGCTTCAACAATTGTCACCTCATGGCCATACTTGTTCATCTATATGCACACTCACTTTTTTCAAACTGAATTATTTCAAAGCAAATGCCATACAACTATCATTTTAGATGTGGTAATATTTTGGACTCAATGCTGATGGTCTTATTTTCTTCCAGAAATTCAAATGAATTTTCAATCCTAAAGCTCAAATATGACATGACAGCAAAAGAATAAAACATAAAAGAAAAAATGACAAATTGGACTTTAGTAAAATAAATTAAATTAAAATAAAAAATTTTGCTCTGGGAAAGATTTTGTTACGAGAATGAAAAGACAAAAGCACATACTGTGAGAAAATATTTGCAAATTACAACTGTGACAAAGGTTAGGTAGATAACTCTATATCTAGCTATCTCTCTATCCTCAAAAGTCAGCAGTTAAAAAAGCCCTAACAATTCAATTAGAAAATGAGCAAAAGGCATAAAGTGACATTTCACTGAAGAAGATATACAGATGGCAAATAAGTACATGATAAGATGTTTAACATTGCTAGTTATCAGTTCAGCTCAGTTCAGTTGCTCAGTAGTGTCCAACTTTGCAACCCCATTGACTGCAGCATGCCAGTTCTCCCTGTCCATCACCAACTCCCAGAGTTTACTCAGACTCATATCCATTGAGTCAGTGATGCCATCCAACCATCTCATCCTCTGCTGTCCCCTTCTCCTCTTGCCTTCAATCTTTCCCAGCATCAGGGTCTTTTCCAATGAGTCAGTTCTTCGCATCAGGTGCCCAAATTATTGGAGTTTCAGCTTCAGGGTCAGTCCTTCCAATGAATACTCAGGACTGATTTCTTTTAGGATGGACTGGTTGGATCTTCTTGCAGTCCAAGGGACTCTCAAGAGTCTTCTCCAAAACCACAGTTCAAAAGTATCAATTCTTTGGTGCTCAGCTTTCTTTATAGTCCAACTCTCACATCCATACATGACTGTTGGAAAAACCCTAGTTTTGACTAGACGGACCTTTGTTGGCAAAGTAATGTCTCTGCTTTTTAATATGCTGTCTAGGTTGGTCATAACTTTTCTTCCAAGGAGCAAGCATCTTTTAATTTCACGGCTGCAATCACCATCCGCAGTGATTTTGGAGTCCCCCAAAATAAAGTCTGTCACTGTTTCCACTGTCCGCATCTATTTGGCATGAAGTGATGGGACCAGAAGCCACGATCTTCGTTTTCTGAATGTTGAGTTTTAAGCCAACTTTTTCACTCTCCTCTTTCACTTTCATCAAGAGGCTCTTTAATTCTTCTTCACCCTCTGCCATAGGGTGGTATCATCTGCATATCTGACATTATTTATATTTCTCTTGGCAATCTTGATTCAAACTTGTGCTTCATCCAGCCCAGCATTTCTCATGATGTACTCTGCATATAAATTAAAAAAGCAGGCTGACAATATACAGCCTTGACGTACTCCTTCCTGATTTGGAACCAGTCTGTTTTTCCACATCCAGTTCTAACTGTTGCTTCCTGACCTGCATACAGATTTCTCAGGAGGCAGATCAGGTGGTCTGGTATTACCATCTCTCGAAGAATTTTCCATAGCTTGTTGAAAAATAGCTATCAGAGCAATGCAAATTGAGATCATGGTGATCTATCATTACATACCCCTAATAGAAGAGCTAGAATAAAAAATAACGACAATATCAAATACTTTTGAAGATGTGTAGACATTAGATCTCTTACACACTACTGTTGGGAAAGCAAAATGCATGCAGCCATTCAGAAAAATAGTAGCCCAGTTTTTTAAGAAAACTAAATATATGCTTATCATGCAACTCAGCAATCACATCTCTGGACATTTATCTCAAGGAAATTAAAACTTAAGTCCATACAAGAATCTGTACATGAACATTCATAACAGCTTTATTTGTAAAAGCTAAAAGACTGGAAAACAACCCAAATATTTTTCACTGGTTGAATGGTTAAACATACTGTGGTTCATCCATACCATGCAATATAACTCAGCAATAAAAAGAATAAACTGTTGATACTGGAAACAATTTGGAGGGATCTCAAGGCCATTATGGGCTTTCCTGACAGCACAGTAGGTAAGAAGCTGCCTGCAAAAACGGAGACACAAGAGATGTCGGTTCAATCTCTGGGTTGGGAAGATCCCATGGAGGAGAAAAATGGCAACCCTCTCCAGTATTCTTGCCAGAAAAGTCTCATGGACAGAGGAGCCTGGAGGGCTACAGTCCAAAGGGTCACAAAGAGCTGGACACAACTGAATGACCTTGCATGCACGCAAGGCCATTATGCGGCATGAAGAACATCCAATTTCAAAAGATCATATACTGTAAAATTCCATTTATATAACATTTTTGAAGTGACAAAAAGTGTACCATGTGGGAGTTTTTTGTGGTCTGGGATAGTTTTGTCTCTGGATAGCTACCGTGGCTACAGTTTTATCACATTTACACTTGTGCTAAAACTGCGTAGACTATATTATACACACATATTTCACCAATGTCAACTTTCTGGCTTTGGTATTATACTATAGTTACATAAGATGTTACCATTGGGGAAAACTGGAAAAAGGTAACTGGGACGTTTCTATACCCTCTCTCTTCCATTGCTTCTATAATTACTTTCAAAGTTAAAAATTCAAAAGTGGATTTCTATTTTTGAGTTTGTATGAGTGAAATTGGAGTCGGCAGGGCTGAGATCCTGTTCTTACCATAGAGAAATCTACATAAGGATCATCTCTTTAGAATCTCTTAAGACTTTTTGAAACAGCGCATCCTGTAGTAGAAGTTGGAAAACATTGCTTCTTATGAGCTGACTTGATCAACACTTGGCATGCCTATTTGATCTTTTTACTAAAACAGGGTCCTTTCAGGGCATTTTCTGAGTAGATATGACCGAAACCATTAAAAAGTCACTCTTTCCTCTTTGCTAAATGTCATTTTCTTGAGGAAGAAGAGCCCAGAGATAAGTACATTTATTCGTCCATATTTATCACAGCTGAAACTTTAAAAAGTACTGCCCATTTTGACATTTAGTCTGCAAAAATTTGTAACTCAACACTTGAATACTTAGACTATCAAATTGAGAATAAATATGTGAGAAACCTATAGAAACATGGAGTAGAAGGGACAGATGCAATATTTAGCCAGTCTTATGAAGGCAGCAACTCACCCACACAAACACACATGTACACACAAACATATGACTACATATTTCAGGAAGCATAATATAGTTTGGCTGTCACTGGAACTGCCCTGGTAAAGATGGAAATGACAACAACAACAAACACATAAGCTTCACACCCAATAGGCATCTTTAGGCTTTATGTGCTTTTTACGGTATTTGATGCTGATGACCTTGAAATTCTAGGCTCCTTTTGCTTGTGGTGACACCTCTCTTTCTTGCTTCAACCTCCACCTCTTTGATTATTTTTTTCCTAGCCTTGTTTTCAGGTTTCTCTTTCTCCACCACCACTTATATGTTGGATTCTCCAAAGTTTGGCCCATAGCACTCTTCTCTCCTCTGCTTACACAGTCCCGCTGGGGACTCTTTGGTGTTTTCCATGTGCACCAATATGGTGATGGCATCCACATCTATATGTCCCGCCTCAAAAGTCATACATCCTTGACTGTGTGGAAAATTCTGAAGGAGATGGGAATATCAAACCACCTGACCTGCCTCTTGAGAAACCTGTATACAGGTCAGGAAGTAACAATTAAAACTGGACATGGAACAACAGACTAGTTCCAAATAGGAAAAGGAGTACGTCAAGGCTGTATATTGTCACTCTGCTTACTTAACTTATATGCAGAGTACATCATGAGAAACACTGAGCAGGAAGAAACACAAGCTGGAATCAAGATTGCCAGGAGAAATATCAAGAACCTCAGATATGCAGATAACACCACCCTTATGGCAGAAAGTGAAGAAGAACTAAAGAGCCTCTTGGTGAAAGTGAAAGAGGAGAGTGAAAAAGTTGGCTTAAAGCTCAACATTCAGAAAATGAAGATCATGGTTTCTGGTCCCAAAACTTCATGACAAATAGATGGGAAACAGTGGAAACAGTGGCTGACTTTATTTTGGGGGGCTCAAAAATCACTGTGGATGGTGATTGCAGCCATGAAATTAAAAGACACTTACTCCTTGGAAGGAAAGTTATGACCAACCTAGACAGCATATTAAAAAGCAGAGACTTTACTTTGTCAACAAAGGTCCGTCTAGTCAAGGCTATGGTTTTTCCAGTAGTCATGTACGGATGTGAGAGTTGGACTATAAAGAAAGCTGAGTGCTGAAGAATTGATGCTTTTGAACTGTGGTGTTGGAGAAGACTCTTAAGAGTCCCTTGGACTACAAGGAGATCCAACCAGTCCATCCTAAAGGAGATCAGTCCTGGGTGTTCATTGGAAGGACTGATATTGAAGCTGAAACTCCAATACTTTGGCCACCTGATGCAAAGAGCTGACTCATATGAAAAGACCCTGATGCCAGGAAAGACTGAGGGCAGGAAGAGAAGGGGATGACAGAGGATGAGATGGCTGGATGGCATCACCGACTCAATGGACATGGGTTTGGGTAGACTCCGGGAGTTGGTGATGGACAGAGAGGCCTGGCGTGCTGCAATTCATGGGGTCACAAAGAGTCGGACACGACTGAGCGACTGAACTGAACTGAACTGAACTTGGCTTGTTGCACATTTTCACCAGGGTCTTGAATTTTCTGTGTTCAAAAATTCATTAACTGTTTTCACATGATCCTCCTCCTCTGTTCCCCACATTGCTGAATATATTCTGAAGCATCTAAGTCAGAGACATTGGTGTCACCCTGCCCAGTTGATCCCATCCTACCCTCTTAATGTGTCTTGAATCTGTCATCCTGTCCCAGCCCATTGTCACTGCTTAGTTCAAGCCATTTTCATGTCATACCTGGTCTGTTTCAGTAACCTCTCAACTATTCTTCCCACCTCCAGTTTCATAGCTTTCTCTCTGCACCCCCTCAGTCTATTCCTATATGTTCATTCAGGAGTTTTCTAAAGCACACATCTGTTTACAATACTTTGTTGTTGAGAGAGCTTCAGTGATTTCTCACTGCTGACAGAACAAATGCTTCCCTGAATTGGTCAATCTCTGGCCTCATTTCTTTTCTCTTGCTAAGAAGCACCCATCTTCAGCCAGACTCTTGAACAAGCAGTTCCTCTAAACCAGACTTTCCATGACTCTTAGTCTGTTCTTGCTTTACAAGTCCCCCTGCCTGGAATGCTCTCACTCCCTGCCCTCCTGTGGAATATCTACTCATCATTCAAGATTCAGAGAGTTACCTCCTGCATGGAGCTTTTGCTGACTCCCCAGTACATTTGGCTTCTCCCTTATTTGTGCTAACTCTGCACCCTATGGAACCAACTACTAACTTATTTGCATGACTTGAGTTGACATATTTCTCCCTCTACTGAACTGAGTTTTCTGAGAAAAGGACCAAAGTCAGATTCATTTTCAATCTTCAACACCCAGCACAATGACAAGGGCATTGTAAGAACCAAACAGCCACAGTTTGCATGTTGTTCGAAGTCCTCTACACACATTCTCATTTAATTCTCACAAATCCATGAGATAGGCTCTACTCTTCCCCCCAACTTTATGGGGAAATGTTACTTAAATTATAATTAAATGCACTGAAATGCACTTGGCAAGTATTTATTGAATGAAACATGAGAAATGGATGAATGCCCAACTACTCAGTCCTCTTCCTGGGAATAAGACCCTGAAATATCCCTCTGAATTTAGTTCACTGCAGGAAGGCCACCAGCCCCATATGTTATTCTGGCATAAACTGTTGCATTTTATGTTCTGGAGAAGGTTTCCATTATTCTAGTTCATCTTTTGATTCCAAAGCACACTCCAGACGTATGCCTATAATATGCTACCAAACAATTTTCCCATAACGAACCCTGATCTTGGAGCCAAATCGACTGGTGATTTATTGATTTCCTGGGGTGAGGAGTTCTGAATGCAGAGTTCTAAAGTCAAAGTCAGAGATAAATTATACAGATCTTATACATAGTTTAAAAATCTGCTTTGTTTTTCATGTAGTGCCTTCATAAACAATTCTTCCTATGACTCCATTGTTTTTAAATGGACTCTAGTCCAATACTTGGCACACTTTATGATGCTCAAGGAAAGAGCCCTACAGAGTGTAAAGACATGGGTTTGGAATTAAAAAAAACCAGAGTTTTGAACCCTAGTTCTTCCACTAACTCAGCAAATGACTTTGAATGAATGTTAATTTTTTTCAACAGATCAACACATATTTATTGTGTCCACAACTGGCTAACCTAGTGCCAAGCATTGTATAGGTGGGGGCTTTATGTCAGTAGGAAAGGACTGTTGTAGGGTTCTCATAGACAGTACCTGTTGAAACACAGCTGGTACTCAATACCAAAGGTTTTGCTGTTTTTCTTTTGTACATGGCAAGGACCAAAAAATGACTATTTCCTAATAGAAAATAACTCAGATCCTACCTCAAATCAATTCTTAGTTTGCACATTTAAAAGTATGAAACCAAAGATTATCAGAGTGTGTTAGTTTCTCAGTCGTGTTCGACGTTGCGACTCTATGGATTGTAGCCCATCAGGCTCTTCTGTCTGTGGAATTTTCCAGGCAAGAATACTGGAGTGGTTAGTCATTCCCTTCTCAAGGGGATCTTCCTTACCCAGGAGTCAAATCCAGGTCTCCTGCATTGCAGGTGGATTCTTTACCATCTGAGTCCCTGGGGAAGTCCCAAGATTACCAGAATAACACTCAAAAACAGTATTCTAAACATGTATGTGTAAACATGCAAATGGGCACCTGAAGAGCTTGAAAATTAGTAAGTGATTTTTGAATTTGTGTCCTTTTTCAATAGTTTTTTTTTTTTCTTTTTCAATAGTTTTTTTTTTGGTTACTAGTTGTGAAAAAACATTACAAGTAAGTCTCAGGACAAACTAATAAAAAGCAAAAATAGTGTTGCTTTTGTACATATTTGTATAGTGCTTTCTACATGAGAACCATGAAACTATAAGAAAAAATGGAGAAATGACACAACAATCTTAGGAATGCCACTGGCAGTTTATGCCATGTTTCAGACATTCTTTTTCTTCATGATGCCAGTCCATTGTTTAATGCTCCTCTATGTCCCTCTGCCCAGAATGGGGTAGCTATTGTTTTGTCAGCTTGTTGCTCTTGGTTGCTAACTGTCACGTTCCGTTGTTTTGTCTTGTCTCTCTCACTTGGAGAAAAGACTGAACTCTATCTCAACACGTATCTTCACTACGTGTTTCTACAAGAAACTATTTTTAATGTCTGGGGAATTTTCAATATTAATAACTGTTAATTAGTTTTAAACATCTCATGCCTCTACGGAGGTTCTGAAGTTTACCTACATGAACAGTCACTGCGGAACTTGATTACTTACTGCTTTCAACTGGAGCAAGAAAATGATTTTCCATTAAAGCAGCATCACTTTCTTTGCCTCCTCTCTCAAAACACACACACACACAATTTCCAAAGCCAAGAAAGTGGAATTAATTCTACTGTCTTCTGGCAGTACACACAAAACTCATTTATCCTTTATTTATTTAAAAGAATTAGCAAGAAAAAAACACAAAAACCCTTCATCTCATGCCTATACTTGTGTTTCACTTATAGAAGTAGGTGTTAATTGCACAGTTTTTTTTTAAAAAAGATGCTATTAATATTATTTACATTGCCTATATATCACCCTGGAATATTCATCTGAAGTTACAATACCACACATTGGCTTTCTTAAGCTGTTGGTTTAGTGTTATATTAGTTCTTATCACAACAGTGCCCCTGTATCATATAAAAAACATACTTTCTAAAATGCTCTGATAATGATGGCATGATAGCAGGAAAATAATACTCTTAACCTGGCAATTCATCACCCCAAAAACAATTTTCCCAGATGATATATTGCCAAGATTCACATTGCTGGTTGTGCATAAGGAAGAGACCATGTATTGTTCTGCAACCACAGTCTAGTATTATTAAACAATAAAAAGACAGATGTACAAACAGCTTTTGGATTGAGTATAATTATTTAAATTATTTGCAGCATCCTTAAATAGCTTCTCTCAAAACTTATTTCCATTTAAGAATTTATGGCACTGCAATCTTTCCCCAAACTCTTTTTGTATTGCTTCTTGTCAAAAATTAATTTGAGTCAATCCCAGTTTTTCAGCTTTACATTCATTGCAATCCAATCAGCCCACAGAAAACCTCCTCAGCAACACACAAGGTTGTAAACCAGTACTCTTCAAGACCCTCATAAATCTATCCTTCACTTTAAAATACTAAGGACTAGCAGACTTGCAGAACAATCACAGTCACATCAAGGATGTTGGTGTCTGCAGCCACTCACAACCAGACCTAGATGTAGGCAGAGTGCTCATCAGATCTGCCTGAATAATGGCTGAGTTTTCACACATAGGATTAGGTAATGTTCTTCAATAAAATAAATTTATGTTTGATGTTTTTTCATTCCCCCCAAACATAAAAGCTGTAAACAGCCACAACCCTTTGAAATGGAATGGCCTTCTGTGACCCTCAGGCTGAAATTTAAGAGTGTTCTGCCGCTGACTCATTCCCATTCCCATGGAAACAGTCACCAGGAATGATTCTGCTGTCATTATTTTCAAGCATTTACCCTGGTCCCAGGGATTCGGTGCTGTGTCCATGGAAGTCAGAAAGGAAATGAGAGCACCAGTCTCTTGGAATGAACTCAAATAACTGTCAACGGATAGGCTGAAAGTCAGATATGTCCCAAGAAATCTGTCTTTTAAAAAATATATTTTAATGTTTTTTGTTTGTTTGATTTTCTTTCTTTCTTTTTTTTTTGGCCACACCACACAACATGCAGAACTTTCCTGTGCCCCCAGCAGTGGAAGCCTGGAGTCTCAACCACTGGACCACCAGGGAAATACAAATGCTTTTCTATTTATTAAAAGAATTGATTGCATAAAAACTGTAAGGATGCACAAGAAACTACAAATAGTTATTATATAGGGAGAATTTGGAACTTGGCAGATTGGAGAATAGAATGAAAACTCTCTCGCTTTTTTTTAGCTTTTTATTACAGAAATTTTAAAACAGAAAAAATAGAATAGTATAGTGAATCCTCATATATCCATTATCCAACTTTAACTTTCTCGATTAGTTAATGGCCTATCATGTTTTATCCATACTCTCAACCACAATTGGATTATTATCAAGCAAACTCTAGACATCATACAATTTTATCCACAAATACTTAGCATTTATCTTTTAAATATATGAACACATTCAAAATATAAGCAAAATACTATTATTATATATTAACATTTTAACAGTAATTTCAAATATCATAAAATAGCATTCCAAGTGTCCTCATTATTTTTTCATCAATTTTATTTTTACAATTGGTTTGTTCATGTCATGATCCAGGCAAGTTAGATCTGGAGCAGATGCAGGTATAATACTTTGACAGGAAGACTTTGTGGTGTTCAATTCTTCCATCACAAGATAGAAAATGTCGAGTTGTCTTTCTTTTGGTGATGTTAGCAGATTGCTGAACATTGTCTACATCCATTATTTCACTGGTGATCTGAACTAAGTGAGTGAATCATCTATTTAACAAATTAATGAAAGATGATTTTTAAAAATTCAGAAAGATAATACAGTAGGACTCACTGTAATGTAATAAGTGGACTCTAAAAAAATCAAACATGCAGAATGGTCTGAGAGAGCCTATGTAACTAGCCCACCTAGTATTCTGGAAGACCAACCTTGTTTACTCAAATCTCATCTTGTCCTAAATGAGGTTTGACGCCATCTGGTGGTGCATGCCTACTCTGACAAAAATATTAAGGATGTTTCTGGGTCCTCTTGCTGACCGTGACTTCCAGGAAAGTCCTAACGTATCGGTGCTCACCACCCCCACCTCCCCCCACTCCCCTTTGTTTCCTTCAATTCGATCTGGAGAAATCAGGCTGTGAGGATACTGGAGACAGCAGGGTGCACACATCAAGCTTTCAGTTTCTCAAGAAGGGATTATCTGCCATTTTCTTAGACTTTCCCTTCAATTTTCTCACTATCCTCCAACTCCCAGAATGTAAGAATTTTAGCAAAGTGAGGATGCATGCAACGATCCTCTGACCATGGGATTTTCCAGGCAAGAATACTGGAGTGGGTTGCCATGCCCTCCTCCAGGGGATCTTCTCAACACAGGGATGGAACTGCTGTTTCATGTCTCCTGCACTGGCAGGTGGGTTCTTTACCACTAGCACCAGTTGGTAAGCCCAGTCTTACATATATATCCACGTAAAACAAGGCCAACACACTTTTGGACTCTGTCTTGAAAAATGACATAGGTTGTAGTCGACACAAAATTGGAGAGGCTCTCTTTTTATAAAAGTTTCCAACCTAAACCTTTGCCTGACTGCTTGAGTCAAGCAAAGAGAAAAACTAACCAAAGGGGAACAAACCAGATCCTCTGATGAGAACTGCCTGGACCATTCAGAGATGGAAAGTGTCAGAGTCTTTGACAGTTCTGATGGTTGTGCTCACATGAGATTTGGGAGATCCTGCAGCTAAGGACCTCTGGGCAATCATTGCTTGGGTCCTTCCTGAATCTTCCTTGTTCAGCTTTTGACTCTGTGAGACAGCCCAGGTTCCTTCTAATATGGTGATTATTAATAGAGTCACATTCCGCCACTTGAACTAAAACAATTTCAATTGATACATCAGCATATTATCACATATTTCTCAAAAATGTGAATTTCAGTGGATACATGGTGAATGTTCCATATGTATTTAAACATTCCATTGTAACTGGTCATGATTGCTAACATTTTTCAATAACAAAAATAATGTAATAATATGCATAAACAATAAATAAACTTTCCCCAAATTTTAGATTATTTCCTTAAAAGTTGTCAAGATTTTTATGATATACAGTGTAAAAACAAATTTTGAGAGGACTGATGTCAAGTCACCAAATTACTATAGTTTTGTAATTAAATGTTTGTCTTACCACATCTTTATCACAATTGATTATTATAATTTGTACAGGTTTTTGCCAATTTAATATGCTATATTGAAATATAAAAGCTATATCAAATAGGTTCTTTCATTGTGTATGATGTTGAATATTTTTAATATTTATTTATTTATATTTATATATATTTACTTGGATATATATTTATTCTGTCAATTTATATTCCTTCTCTCTTTCCTATAGGATTGCTCATCTTTTTATTGATTTGTAAGTTACCTCTCTTTTGATAGAAAAATGCTCTTTCCTGTAATAAATATTACAAGTATTTCTTTCTTGTTAGCTGTTTCTTTTCCTTATGCTTGTTTTTATTTTCAAAATATATGGATGTTTTTAACTTTAGGTATTTATTTTTCAATATTTTCTTTCATAAAGTTTTTTGCTTAGAAAATTTATACGCTTCAATTTTATATGTTCTTAACTTTTTAAACATTCAAATCTCTGAGCTTTATTTTATGATTTTGCTTAATGGAAGTGATCTGTCTCTTTTTTCAAATGAGTAGCTAAATATTTCAATATTATTTATTAAATAAACTATCATTTCTTAATGGCTTTGAAGTAGGAAATTCATCATATACTAAAATCTTGTAAATGTTCTACAAAAGTTCATTGAGTTCTATGCTGGTTCTGCTATGATTTATTTACTTTTTTATTCTATAATATGTTTTGGAGAAGAAAATGGCAACCCACTCCAATATTCTTGCCTGGAGAGTCCCATGGACAGAGGAGCCTGCTGGGTTACAGTCCATGGTGTCACAAAGAGTTGGACATGACTGAAGTGATTTAGCATGCATGCACACATAATATGTTTTAAATTCTGGCAGGGGAAGGTCCACTTCTCGCTTTTATTTTTCAAAAATGTTTAGCTATTCTCATTGTTAAATGTATTTTAGATAACTTTAGAAGCCTGTTTTGTTCTTGTCAATTATTTTTGTGTGAGATTTTGTTTAGAAAGGAATTGATATTTTGATATTATGAAAGCTTTCAGGTGTATGATATATCTTTACATTATTTCAAATCTTCTATTATGTCTTGCAGTAAAATTATTTGTAGTCTTAAAAATATATGTAACTCTAGTACATTTGTTGCTGTTGTTTAGTTGCTAAATCATGTCTGACTCTTTTACAACCCACAGACTGTAGCCTGCCAGGCTCCTCTGTCCATGGGTTTTCCCAGGCGAGAATACTGGAGTGGGTTGCCATTTCCTTTTCCAGGGAATCTTCCCGATCTAGGGATCGAATCCTCGTCTCCTGGCAGGCAGATTCTTTACCACTGAGCCACCAGGGAAGCCCCTCTAGCACATTACTTGATAAGTTTATTCTTAAATATTCTATATATTTGATTCCACTCAGAATGAATCTTTCAAATCTTTGCACTGAATATAATGGTAGTTCATAAAGGTATTGATCTCTATTTATGAGAACCAACTCAATTGACTCTCATTGACCTTACAGAAAGACAACCCTATTATTAATAGGTAATAGAAATTTTATCTCTTTCTCTACAGTATTTATGACCTTCTTTTCTTTTGGTCTTGTTGCATTGTTCCTCGATACTAGATAAGACAATGGTCATTCTTGTCTTGGCTTTTATATTTACATTGCATTTGATATTGTCTCTAGCTTGAGAGTTTATTATGAATAAAGCATAGCTTTTATTGAATGCCTCTTAACCAGTGATCAACATATAAATATGTTTCCTTTATTCAGTTGGTGAGATAAATTTATTAAATCAGCTCCCAATATTGAAACATTTTCCTTTCTTTTCCTAAATCATCCTAGACCATAGTATATTATTTTCATTAAAAGAGAGGATCCTATTTTCTACAACTTTATTAAAGAATTCTAACTTTACTAAAAGTGAGTTGCTTTTATCATTTTGTGCTCCCATTGTTAGCTTTAGTGTCAGTGCTGCTTTCTGCTGGGATTTTAATTGGACTTGTGTTATTCTCACAAATTATTTCAGAAAAATTTCCCTCTGCTTAGTATTTGGTAGTCTAATCTTGGAACATATTATTTCTCCATGTATTCAAGTCTTAATGTTGATCACACTACATGAGGCAGTGCCATGTGATCTGAGAGTTGAAGAGTTAACTGGCTGAAAGTCTGGGGTCTTGGGAGGACATTCTGGGAAGGAATTTTAAAGAGAGAAATTACATGATCCAATTTGCTCATTGAATAGATCTTTCTGCTGATAGGCATAAATAACTTTTCTAGACTTGTTTAAATGGAGAAAAAGCTGTGGAGGGAAAAAGGAATTGGAACCAGAAAAGAAGGAGCAGGGAATGTGGAAAGATGGGAGAGATTTTCTCATATTTAAATGGCAATAGAGAAACAGAAGGAAGGAGAGATTAATGGTATAATAGAAAGAAAGAATAGTTTATAATGTAAGGTTTTCTAAAAGGCAGAAAGTGATAGGACGTAAGGACAGATGAAGGTTTAGCTTCTGATAAGGAGAAGGGTAAGATTACTAGCATTTCATGGGAAAGAAAGAAGAAGTTGGGGTCAGAGGCAGGTAAGTGGGTTGGATGAATGGAGGAAGCTGGAAGGGTTTCCATCTCATGAAGTGGGGGCAGTTACCTGCTCAGCTGGAGGAAGAGTAGGTGGGGGGGACAATCATAATGGGAAAAGAAGTGGGCCACGAAAATAGGATTCTTCAGAAGTTTGGAGGTTGCAACTGAGGTTGAATATCCAGAATTTAGTGTGAGTCTAATGGATAATTTTCCATTCTATTTTCTGACTGGGGACTGTTGGGGATATGGGAGAGCCAGTGATATAAAAATATACTTTTCCCTATTCTGACCAATTTACTAAGCTTATTAGCTCCAGGAGGTTTATTTGAAAAATGATTTTAATTTTTGGCCTGTAATCACATTGTCAATAGCCATAATAATTTTATCTCCTGTATTTCCAATGTTTACTTCATATTTTATATTTTGTTTCATATTTTAGTTTATTGGCATGAACTCAATGTATAATTTTTATAGTAACACTTATATCAGGGATTTTTGCTTTGCTCCTGATTTTAATGGGACTGCCTGTAATATTTTATCCTGAAATGTGATATTGGCTTCCTTCTTTGATGATTTAATAATGTTCAGAAAGTTTTCAACTTCTAGTTCTCTAATCTTTAAAAAAAAAAATAAGAATAGGTTGTAGCAAAATCTCTTTCAGCATGTATCTATTATCTATCCCCTACTTTTTTTTTTGAATCTACTTAATGGATCTGTGAATTTCAGATATAAATCTTGCTTGGTTGATTTTTAACGTACTCTTGAATTTAGTTTGCTAGGAATTTACTTCAGATGTTTTAATGTATCAAAAAGGGATTGACTTTTTATTCTGTTTGAGTATCAGAGCTATGTTAGCTTTAAAAAACAAATTATGTAGCCATCTATGTGTTTCTGTTCTTCCTGAAAGTGAAAGCGTTAGTTGCTAAGTTGTATCCTACTCTTTGCGACCCCACGGACCCCTCTCTGGCTCCTTTGTTGATAGGATTCTCCAGGCAAAAATACTGGAGTGGGTAGCCATTCCCTTCTGCAGAGGATTTTCCTGACCCAGGGATCGAATCCATGTCTCCTTTATTACAGGCAGATTCTTTAATGTCTGAGCCACCAGGGAAGCCCCTTCTGTTCTTCTGTTCTTTGAAGCAATTTGTGCAGCATTATCTGTTCCTTGAATATTTGTAAAAACTCCATCTGGTTTCAGAGCCAGTATTTCTTTTATGCCTTTTCCATATCATCTGTGGTTGTATGACTATGTGATTTGGATTCCTCCTTGAGTTAATTAGTGATTTAGTTTTTAAAGACAAGCTTATATTTCACTAGAATTTTCTAATATTATCATTAACTAATACATTTTCTTATCATTTTAAATTGCATCTTCTGTTAATATCCTCCATACCATTCCTGTGTGTGCTTAGTTGCTCAGTTGTACCTGACTCTTTGCAATTCCATGGACTGTAACCCACCAGGCTCCTCTGCCCATGGGGATTCTCCAGGTAAGAATACTGGAGTGGGTTTCCATGACCTCCTTGAGGGTATCTTCCCAACCCAGGGATCGAACCCAGGTCTTCTGCATTGCAGGTGGATTCTTTACCAGTTGAGCCACCAGGGAAGCCCTATGTAGATCTATTTGCTATTTCCATTGTTGCTCTTTTTCTCTTGGTTAAGTCTGCTTTGTTAAATTTATTCTGTTTTGCTTGTTTGTTTGTTCGTTTAAAAGGTACATATTCACTTCAGCTCTTTCTTTACCTTTTCTGATATTCTTCCCTAAATTGTTATTTATTTTTAATCTCTTTTCTTTCTTAACTTTGAAACTATTGTTTTAACTATTGTAGTTTAAAAAATAATCTGTAGTTATTTTTGTTTTGATCAGATAGTTTCTAAAGAGTATTGTTTGGGGGAAGATATATTTGTATTTATTATTCAAAAAAAAGTTTGTTTTCATTGCTCCTTAAACTTTTGTTGTTAATTTAATACTCCATAGACAGATTACCTACTTAATTTCTATTTTTTTTGGAAACTATTGAGGCTTTTGGTAGCCTCAATACATGACAATTTTTACAAAATTTGCATGATATTTGAGAAGAAATTTAGGGAGTATAAGATTTGCTTTTAGTTTAACACTTCAAAAATTGTTTTTCTGTCATTTTTTTGGAATCTGCAATAGAATATTAGAATTTATAATAATGTTATGTCATTTAGGATTTATAGACTCATATATACAGTATTTTATTATAAGTTTTACTTTGCATCAACATAAATGATTATTTTTCACTTGTTCGATGTTTTTGTTTTGAATTTTTTTATATTATCATTTTCATCCATGCTTTGTCATTTGTTTGTCCCAATGTATATACTCAACCTGTGTTTTATCCCTTTTAGTCTTTGAAGTACATAATTTCTGATCTTTCAGTATTTGTCGCTTTTAGGTGTATCTTTTACAAATAGATAGAATTGATTACCTCTTCCCCCTTAACCTAAGCAGATGGGTTTAGTTATGTTTGAACAGGACATTTTAAACCAACTAATTTTTGTTCTAATTGATATAATTGGTCTTTTTTAAGCTTTTCTGTTCTTGCAGCATAAGACTGTGTCATCTAGTATACAATTGAGAATGCCCATTTTTCTTGCTGTTTCTGGTTTTAGGAGTCTTTTTCAGAGGTGCGTTTTTTCCTTTTGTGTTTTATTAAAATCTGTTTCCCTGGTTCTGTAATTGTTTTCTGTTTTCCCTTCTGTGATCCCCATCAAAAATCTCCATCCTGACCCAGACAGTGACCACAGACACTCCTTGGGCTCTGCTCCCTCTCCCTGTGGATGTTCTTGGATCTGTAGCTGATGGTCTTAGTTCTAGCTTCATAGTTGAACTCTGGCAGCTATTCTCATGTGGAGCTGGCAGACTGAGATGGGATTATCTTCTATAGCCATTGACTGTTTTCCTGACACCTGAGTAACTGGACTTCCCCAGGCCTACATCCCTGGCTGCTGTTTGTCTCTCTATCCTCTGCTCATTGCTTCTGCTTCCACGTTTGACCTATTTGAACTACACTTAGTAGGGTACCAAAGACTGCAAGGAGATCAAACTAGTCAATCCTAAAGGAAATCAACCCTGAATACTCACTGGAAGGACTGCTGCTGAAACTCCAATCAATACCTGATGTGAACAGCCAACTCACTGGAAAAGACCCTGATGCTGGGAAAGATTGAACAAAAGGAGAAGAGGGCAGCAGAGGATGAGATAGTATCACCAACTCAATGGACATGAATTTGAGCAAACTCTGAGATAGGGAGGCCAGGGGAGCCTGGTGCACTGCAGTCCATGGGGTAGCAAAGAGTTGGACATGACTTAGTAACTGAACAACAACAAATGCATTGTATCAGTCCAACTCCTGCTTTCTAACCTGTTGTTTTCTCGAATTTGAGGGTCTAATAGTTTTATTTGAACTATAGTATTTTGACCTCTTCAAAAACAGTGCATAGCTAGGTTGTTAGTTAGAACAGACTTTATTTCTGAGCCAGAGGCAATTAGTTGGGAGCAGACAATGAATTCTTGCTTTCTTTTGGGGCATCAGATTTGCTGTTTCTGGCAAAATGGTGTGCTTTGGGTACTGATTGCTTTGTTCAGTTTAGCTTCACAGGGTTTGTATTTAATTGCTATATTCTTTTGCTACTTACAATATATTAGATGTCAATTTTCGCTTTTAGTATTGATATGAAGTTTTGTCTTCTGCTTCATAGGTATTTTTGTCACTGGTAGAGAGATGTCATTGTAAACCAAAAGCCATAAACAACATTTAAAAGAAAGAAAAACTATGGTCATGTTAATAATGTCTATTTATTGAGCATATATTGTCTTCTAGGCCTTCATGGTAAATGTCGATACTGTTTGGAACACTTTTTTCTTCATTTAAGGGACTATTGGACACATTTTTTCCTGATTGCCATCTAAGCAATTGATTTGTTTTATATTTATGCACATTGAATCGATTTATTACCCAGCTTCCCTTTTTGTCCTGTGCTAGAAAGCCAAGAGTCTACCTAGAGCAAGCTTATCAGACTGATGGTGCCATTTTTGTATTAATCTCAATAGTGACTCCAAATCATGCCGTTATCTTTATTTATAATGTATTTCTAGCTGATGTTCTATTCAGACTATTGAATCTGCCTTAAATAATTTTTGTACTAAGGTAGAATAATAATAAGTAAGATGATGCTTTTACATCTGCCTCCTAAAGAATATTGGATCCAAAAAACATGTGATTTCACTTTACGTTAGGTTATACTAAATCTCATGATCTACAAAGCATTGAAAGTTACATGAATTAAATTCTTGTTTTTAGTTGATTAAAAAATATTTCTTTAATTCTGGAGAAAACCAGAATTCAAAAAGATACACGCACCCCAATGTTCACTGCAGCACTATTTACAATAGCCAGGGCGTGGAAGAAACCTAAATGTCCATCAACAGATGAATGGATAGAGATGTGGTACATACACACTATGGAATTTTATTCAGCCGTTAAAAAAAGAATGAAATAACATCATTTGCAGCAACATGGATGGACCTATAGAGTGTCATACTGAGTGAAGTAAGCCAGACAGGGAAAGACAAATATCATGAAAATTGTCTATATGTCGAATCTAAAAAAATGGTACAAATGAACTTATTTACAAAACAGAAATAGAGCCACAGATGTAAAAAACAAACTTATGGTCACCAGGGGAGAAAAGGGGGTAGGGGTAAATTGAGAGATTGGGACTGACATACACACTACGATATATAAAACAGATAACTAATAAGGACCGACTGTATAGCACAGGGAACTCTACTTAATGCGCTGTAATGTCCTATATGGGAAAAGAATCTAAAAAAGAGTGGACATATGTATGTGTATAACTGTACCACTCTGCTGTACAGCAGAAATTAACATAACATTGTAAATCAACTATACTCCAATAAAAATGTTTTTTAAATTCTTTAAATGCTAAATGTCCTGGATGGTAGTCTTGGGCAGAGATGATGGTGGGCATTGTGAACTGTTTATATTCAGGAGCCTCCCCTTCCCCTGTTCCTCTTTCCCCCTACTCAGGGTGTCAGTGACAAAGTGGAAATTATATGTGATGGTGGTGATGGGCCAGGCAGCACCACCCCCAGTTCAGCTCCCAGAGATACCGGGACCTCAAAGCTGGGCCACTTCCTTGGCTTTGCTGAGCCCCAGTTTCTTCACCTCTAACTAGAGAGTAATCACCAGAGAGATCATAACGCTGTATGAATTTGAATAAATACAATAATTTTGTAGCTTTCCTGAAATTCACTATGTTCTCAATAAAAGGTGGACATTGTTACTATTTGTGTTATGCTTGCCCCTGTCTGGGGGGTTGCCTGAGGGTTTATTGCAGCTTTTCATTTGGACTTGTGCTTCCTATACTCTGGCTTCTACCCTCTTCAAAATATTCATATTTTCTCATTTTTCCCTTATGGTCCTAGTTGCTGCTTAATTAACACGATAATCTATTAAACACTAATCACTAATATGTTATCATCAAAGGCAAGACTTTCTCTTTAATTTCTGGTGAATATGTCATAGACAAAGAAATACATAAGCATAGTTGGAGTTTCAGGTCAATGTTTTTGGTGGACAGCATCTTTCAGATCACAATATTGTTAGAGACTTTCTGTGAATTTGAGGTTGTAAGTCAGGGGATGTTGTGCTGTGCTTTGCTCAGTTGCTTCAGTCTTGTCCAACTCTTTGTGACCTATGGATTGTAGCCCGCCAGGCAACTCTGTCCATGGGATTCTCCAGGCAAGAATACTGGAGTAGGTTGCCCTAACCTCTTCGAGTCAAGGGATGGGCATTTTAAACTCTTTACACCACATTCCTAAACCAAGATTGGTAGAATGAAGAAGCTCATCATGTGAGGGACAGCCTTCCAGGTCATGGATGCAAATAAGACAGGTTAAAAATTTGGAAAACCAAATGAATGGTAGCTTCAGATACACTAATTAAAGATATTTTTAATCCTCAGTAACATGATACATCAAAGATCCAAACCAAATGAAAGATATCAAAGCTTTACTAACTGAAATCCCAAAACATAGGATTTGAGATGTGCAATCCCATCTAACAGACAAAATAAGTCTTAAATTAGGCCCAGTTTGATTCAGACCATCTCAGAGGAGGTATAGGGAAAAGTCAGCCTCTTATGAATGTTCAAGCTGGGGCTGATGAGGCAAAGAGAAAGACTGCCAGCACGAATGTATGCCAAAAAGCAACAAGACAGCTGGACAAATTTGAACTCCCCACCAACCTCCAAGAGGGCAAATGCAGAGCAAAAAGATTCTCAGGTCATTTGATCGATACTGGCCTCAAACATCTACATACCCCTTTTAAAAGCTGAGATTCATAGTTCTTGGGTTCTTCCCAGAAAAATAAATGTATTTATGCTGCTTAAAATATGGTGTTTTGCAAAATTCTTCAGGAAAATTGGACTACAAATGCAGTCCCTGTTTCGTGAGTGTAAAGAAGAACTTTATAGTACTGTCCATAGAAAATTTTTATGTTTGGCCCCCAAATCTAAGTACTTAGATTTTGGTTTGTCTATAATAGCCTAGTCATGCTTTGATTTTCTTTTAAAATTACCTACTACTTTTAGAGTTTGATTTTTACCTTTCTTGGAAGTATACATAAATAAGAGGGAAACATTTCAAAGATATATCATGAGACCAGAGACAAAGGCTTCTAATGGGTTCTTCTGGGAATGCCAATTGTAGCATGCTCTAAAATCTCATCACAATTTTATCTGAGGTCTATGAAGCCCATTTTTAGAGAAAGGATTCTGTGAAATGAGTTTAAAGCTGTATTTGCGTTCAGTTGTGTCGGACTCTGCTACCCCATGGAGTGTAACCCACCAGGCTCCTGCATCCATGGAATTTTCCAGGCAAGAATACTGGAGTAGGTTGCCATTTCCTTCTCCAGGGGATTTTCCTGACTTAGAGACTGAACCTGAGTCTCCTGCATTCCAGGAATATTCATCAGGGCAGCCTTAAGCCTGTCTACCAACCTTTTAAATAAATACAAAGGTATGCTTAATTTTTTTTCTCCAAAAAGATAACTGGCAATATTGTTCAGGAAAGAGGTGTTCTTCAGTTGTTGGTGGTGGCAATATTGGCATAAACTTTCTGAGGACACATTAACATATGATGAAAAGCCTTAAAAACCTCAATATTGAGACTTCCCTTGTGGTCCAATGGTTGGGACTTTGCCTTCCAATGCAGGGGATGTGGGTTCAATCCCTGGCACATGCCTCATGGCCAAAAAATACCCAAAACACAAACAGAAGCAATATTGTAACAAATTTATAAAGACTTAAAATATGGTTCATATAAAAAAGTCCTCAATATCCTTGTACCTACAAATTCATCTTCCAGGAACCTACCCTAATAAAACAATCATAGATGTGCAAAAAAATGTATTACAAAGAAAATCAAGCAGCACTATTTATAAACATGAAAAATTAGAAACCATCCCATTAGAGGGCTGCTAAAATTGGGAATCATTTCTTCCCTTGGTAAGATCACTTTTTTTTTTTTTTTGATAGAGGCACATGGAAATTGCAGGACACTAGCAGACAAAGGGGCTTCCGAGGTGGCTCAGTGCTAAAGAATCTGCCTGCCAATTCAGGACACTTAGGGGATGCAGGTGTGATCCCTGGGTTGGGAAGATCCCCTGGCAACCCACTTCAGTATTCTTGCCTGAAAAATTCCATGAACAGAAGAGTCTGGCGAGCTACAGTCCATGGGGGTCTCAAAGAGTCAGACATGACTGAGCGACTGAGCACGCATGAGCAGACATAGACCCTCTTAAAAACTTTTACTCACTTTAAGATGTGTTGTTCAGCAATATCCAGTAATATGGAGTTCATCCCCATTACCCCTGTCCTTGGCCCAGAGTGTGACTCTATCTTATCTTTGTGGTTCCAGGCCCTAAATAGCCTCACCTAGTGATGGAGGTGACCTTGGCAAGGTTGACTGAGGTTTGGTTGGTTCTCCCCAAGCCTGTAGCAGCCACTGTCAGGGGCAAAGTGAGGATGATTTGATCCCTTTACTGAGGCTATTGTTTTTCCTTAAACAGAAAGTAAGGGAAGGTCTCTTATCTCATTTGGGATATCCAAAGGAAGATTTCCCCTTCTTTTATTAAAAAATTTAAAAGTAAGCAATCACATGGCCAAAGAAGCTTTTTTCAACAAAGAGGAACATTTAAGCGTGGGATTTGCAGACATTATCTGACTTCAAGGCATTTATGTAAGCTATCTCTAGGATGATGTACATGATCTATGCAAATCTTGCTTGAGAATATTAGAAATTGTCTTAGCTTATTCAGTCCACATGCCTCTTATAGAAAGGTAGAGAAAAATACATGGAAGTGGAGGGGATTTTCAAAAAAGTCTCCCATAATAAACCAATAGTCAACAAATGATTAAATAAAGGCATATATGGCTATGTCACAGAATATTATGCAGCCATTAATACTATGCAGTGGCACTATTTACAGTAGCTAAGTAGCCAAGACGTGGAAGCAACATAAGGGTCCATCAATAGATGAATGGATAAAGAAGATTTTGTATATATACACACATATACACACAATGCAATATTACTCAGCTATAAAAAAGAATGAAACCTTGCTCTTTGCAGCAACACGGGTGGACCTAGAGAGCATTATACTTTGTGAGGTAAGTCAGACAAAGACAAATACTCTATTATATAACTTACATGTGGAATCCAAAAAATAATGCATATGTATCTACGTACAAAACAAAAACAGATTCACAGACATAGAAAATAAATATATGGTTACCAGAGTGGAAAGGGAGCAAGGATTTACTGTATAACACAGGAAACGATATTCAATATCTTATAATAACCTATAATGGAAAATAATCTTGAAAAAATATATATCTGACTAAATTACTTTACTATACACCTGAAACTAACACAATATTGTAAATCAACTATACTTCAATTAAAAAAAAATACTGTGCCATTGAAGAAAATATATGAGAAAGTACTCACATGTGACAAACAGATTACAAGCTAGTGTGTGCAATGCAATTCTAACCTTGCCCAGAAGAAAATGAGAAAAAAAAACCACTGGATATATCTATGCCACAATATTAACATTTGGTGGTGTTGTAAGTGATGGTTTTATTTTTTTTCTTGGTGTTTTTCTGTACTTTAAAAAATTCCCATCCATATCATACTACTTGTATTCAGAGAACAATTAGTTATAAAAACTTTGTATGTATTTCCTCAGTAATTATTTATTAAGCACCTATTATGTGCCATATATTATGATAAAGTGAGGACACAATAGTCAACACAAAACAATTTCTTTACTCTCAGAGCTTATTTCTAGTGGGGTGAGGGCACAGAAAACAAACCAATGAGCAAATGAGATACATAATATGTCAGATGATAATATATGTTTTTGGGGAAAAAAAGAAAACCAGGGAAGGGAGCTAGGCATGCTATGGACTGGAAGGGAGTGCAACTTTAAGTAAGACAAGGCTCTATGCTGTGTAAGTGTACATATGTTTCAACTGAGTATATTTGAATTTTAGATCCTTGCTGGTGGCCACAGGTGATTTAAAAAAATAAGTCATTATTAAGCTAAGAGTAACTCAGGCATCACTGTATAATCACAGAACAGGTAGGTCTCGGGTGCACATGAGAAGCAGCTTAGATGGGGACCAAAGGACCCAGAGAGCCAACGGGCACCAGCTGATGACCTGAAATGAAGCTAGCCAGTCCAATTCTGATTATACAAAGTACCATTCCAATTAAAATCTCTGCCCAAGGATTTGTGACCAGAACAGAAAACTACACTACAGCATATATCTCCTGATAAAGATAAGTAGACAGATAGGTAAGTGACAGAATAGTCATGCGTGCATGCGGGCTCAGTCGAGTTTGAACTCCTTATGACTCCACAGACTGTAGTCCGCCAGGCTCCTCTGTCTATGGGATTTCCCAGGCAAGAATACTGGAGTGGGTTGCCATTTCCTCCTGCAGGGCATCTTCCCAGCCCTGGGATTGAACCTGTGCCTTTGTGTCTCCTGCACTGGCGGATGGATTCTTTATAACTGTGCCACCTGGGAATTCCCCACCATTCACAATATCTGATTTCCCTGGGAAAGTGTGATGGCCATCTTTCCTTTCTTTTCCCAGTCTGTCCCTGCCCCAAGTGGGCATCCAGAAGTGTGCCACATGGACAACCAAGTCTGAGGGGAGGTCATGCCAGTCTGGAAGGCAGAGTACTCTTCCCTGCCAGAGTGGAGTACTGAGCCAGTAGGCATCAAGAAGGTTGTTTGGAACCTGGACAGTTTCCCCAGCTCCTCGGGAGAGAAACACACATACAGTGTAATGTTCTTGTTTGCTTAGAAGCTGTCTTAGTCCTTTTGGGGCTGCTGTAACAAAATATCACAGACTGGGTGGCTTATAAACAACAAACATTTATAAACATTTATTTCTCACAGTTCTGGAGCCTGGAAGACCGAGATCAGGGTGCCAGCATGGCAGGGTGACAGCCTTCTTCCCGATTGCAGACTGCCAACTTCTCGCTGGTTCCTCACTTTGTGGAAGGGGGCTAGGGAACTCTGGGGGATCGCTTTTATAAAGGCTCTAGTCCTGTTCCTGAGGGCTCCACCCTTAATGACCTAATCACCTCCCAAATGCCCCAATTCCTAAGATCATTACTTTGGGCGTTAGAATTTTAACATATGAATTTTGTGTGTGGAGGGGAAGGTGGTGGGGGCAGTTCAGTTCAGTTCAGTTCAGTTCTGTCCGACTCTTTGCGACCCCATGAGCAGCAGCACACCAGGCCTCCCTGTCCATCACCAACTCCCAGAGTCCACCTAAACCCATGTCCATTGAGTCGGTGATGGGGTGTCAAAAACATTCATACCACTGCAGATGTCTTCCTGAATTCCCAGAATAATGGGCATATTTACAGTTAAACAAAAGCCCAAAGTGCATTTCAAGCCCCGATATATATTATTTGTGCTAATCTACCAAATTGGATATTTAGAGATTGACCAGTGAAACATAACTTGCTTGGCTTGAAGAATTTTGATAAATGACTTAGAATTGTCTGCTCCATCTTTAAAGCTATAAGTGATTTTAAAATTGTGTTTAAGTCTCTGGGTTCTTGACATTTCCAGCCCAGATACAGCATGCCTGGGATAAAATAGGTACTTGATAAATGATGTCTGCGATTATGAGGATGACAAGGTGGCAATGATTAGAAGGATATTGACAAACAGATACGTGATAGAGCATAACAATACTTCAGTGATGTTTTAGCTTTCCCAGAGGCATTAAGAGGGCTTCCCATGTAGCTCAGCTGGTAAAGAATCTGCCTGCAGTGTAGGAGTCCTGGGTTCCATCCCTGGTTGCAAAGATCCCCTGGAGAAGGGAACGGCTATCCACTCCAGTATTCTGGCCTGGAGAATTCGTGGACTATATAGTCCAAGGGGATGCAAAGAGTCAGACACGACTGAGTGACTTTCACTTTCAGAGGTATTAAGAAGATATGCAAAGAGAAGTACTTCCCTGGTGGCTCAGAGGTAAAGAATCTGCCTGCAATGCAAGAGACCTGGGTTTGATCCCTGGGTCAGGAAGATCCCCTGGAGAAGGAAGTGGCAACCCACTCCAGTATTCTTGCCTGGGAAGCCCCATGGACAGAGGAGCCTGGCAGAGGAATCCATGGGAGTCACAAAGAGTAAGACACAACTGAGCAACTAAACAACAATGCAAACAGAAGATATATGCAAAGATATACAAAGAAAGATATGCAGAATAATGGTGTAACTTGAGGCCCTGGTGTTTTAAGATGGGTAGGGGACTGGCTCTAAGTCCTCCAAACTTGTCCCATGCTGCTGCTGCTGCTGCTAAGTCACGTCAGTCGTGTCCGACTCAGTGCGCGACCCCATAGGTGGCAGCCCACCAGGCTCCTCCGTCCCTGGGATTCTCCAGGCAAGAGTACTGGAGTGGGGTGCCATTGTCTTCTCCAACTTGTCCCATGGTCACCTACAAACTCTGATTCTGTGTAAGCCTAGCATGGATTTCATAATCTTGATATCATCTACATCCCCAAGGGCAGAAACTTTTAGAAAGCATCTCTCTGCCTACTCGGCCAGGTGGGTAAAAGAAGATTCACCCCTCTCTAGAGCAAGGAGCACAGAAAGCTAGCTCTCCTCTACAACACTGGTGCTTTACCACTGCCAGCCTCAGGTCAGGAAGGGGAGGATAGAGGAAAGGGATAATCAAATCCTAGATCTTTTAAGGGACATCAAGACTATTGAATCCAAGCCTTTGGACTGATATTCCAGTGGCTTTTACTGCACATTAAAGATGAAAGAGAAATGGATTCGGCATCAGTTCCACATTAATTATCCGTGGCCCTTTGGCTCCCTGCACCGTGTCAGGAGTTCTGAGATCCTCAAACTGTCTTCTGCTGGATATAAAAAGAAAAATACAGAAAAATACAGCAAGTGAGATAATAGCATTTGTCAGTTTCATTTACAGTTCGTTTAGCTTGGCTGAATTAATGAGTACCTATTAGGCAGACTTGCAAGGATGCCATTACACGTTCTGAAAGAATACCGTACAATTAAGTATCACTGTGGTAGAATCATAAGTAGCAGAAGCAGAAAAAAAAAACCCTCAAGTCACTCAGATTGGCATTTTTTTCTCAGAGTAGCTACTTTTTATCTGTCGAGAACATTCCTGGTGTTGGGCAAAGAGCGGGAACTTATGGGACAACTCTTACGTGCATATCATCTCACGGAGCACACAGGACTCTCTCTCTGAGACATGTGTGTGCTCTCCCTCCATCAACTGATCAGTGGCTTTCGGGGGGTACTTCCTATCTACCTCATGTGTAGTTTTCCCACTATGTACTATGTGGGAAAATACCATGTTTGGATTATCAGCTATCCAAATACCATGTTTGAATTATTAGCTCAAGCGGGCTTACTTCATGCATTTTACAGCTTTGTATTTCCAAAATACTTTGCTTAGTGTTTCATTTTGGTAAGGTACTCGATAAACGGCTTTGAATTAAAAATACCTAGACAAAAAGAAAAGAAGCTTTGCTGATTTTAAAAGACTATAAAGCTACTAACAATAAACAATAGCTTTAACTTTTTAAAAGCTTTTTCCATGTGTCAGGTCTGGCACAATTCTTGGCATTTTAAATACATTTCTTCATTTAATCTTGTCCCCATCTGAAGAGGACAAGGTTGAGCCCTACTGAGGTTAAGTCAATGTCAGCTTAATAGTACATAGTCATACTCAGGATATAATCACAGGTGTGACTCTCAATTCTGTGGTCCTAACCTTTATATCATATATTCCTTTATACCATACATTCCTATAATTTATAGTGGCTGTGGATTAAAAAAAGAAAAACTCAGTAAGCAGAATTGAAAAAAAATAATAGTTGTTGACATTTTAGCATTAGTGTTTTAATGTCATCACTATGATATCCCATATGCCAGAATTAATTGTTAAAATGGCTGAATGCTCAGGAGCAAAAGATCAAAGTCAAGCACTGAAGGGGGCTGGAAAAATACAGCTTTAGCCTTGAATTCCCTACTACCAAGTCTGAAGAACGGCATCATTACAGGTATTCAAGACTGATTTAGATGGAGTGAAATAGGAGTGCTGTTTCTTTTTCCTGTGTACTATGGAGCTTAGGAGAGGGAGAAAATTTTATCATATGAGATTACCAATCACAAAGAGATCTATAGCTCTTCTGGGTAACTGGTAATATACTATTAAATACAGAAAAATGTTGAAGCATTACTACATCTCAGCTTTACTATTATACACATTTGTTGAGTATCTGTTAAGGTTTAGAAGTATGCCTAGGCACTTGGAATGTAAG
Organism: Giraffa tippelskirchi; assembly: GCF_054371585.1. Lineage (NCBI taxonomy): Eukaryota > Metazoa > Chordata > Mammalia > Artiodactyla > Giraffidae > Giraffa > Giraffa tippelskirchi. The sequence continues at coordinate 126,900,833 of NC_137283.1, forward strand.
GTGGAATAGAATGCTGTGCCTATCTTTAAGGTTCTGACTGTAGGAGGAAACAAGTTCCAGTTATGGGGAGCAGGGAGGCCAATGAACATCCACATGTCAGTATAATTTGCTCAGTTCTTCCTTGTCGTTCTAGAACATTAACTGCTAAAGGTTTACTTAACATTTTGAGTAATGACATTGGTGGAATATGATATCAGTAGTAAGTCATTTGTCAGTCCTGCCTGTTTGTAAGACTTTTCATATTTTTAGAAAATCTCTGTGAAAAAACTTAGCACTGTAATATTTAATTAAGTCATGATTTTAGATAATTTGACAAGGGGTAGCCTGAAGTTTATCTTCGATAGATTTGCATTATCTACCATTTACTAGGCTAATTAAGTTGGACCAGATTAAAAAGAAAATGCTTAAATGACTTTTGAAAATAGTTTTAAAGTACTCAAATACCTTAAAAGCTACCATTTATATATCAATATTTAGCTGATAATTATAATGATAATAATCATTACCTATTCATGAAAGAAACTTCTCTACTGATATTTATTTGGTACCTTAAAGATAAGCCTCTTTGTATCGTTATGGATATTTATGATAGTTAGGACTTTTTTGGTTTTAAGTGACAGAAACAAACAAAATTAGCTTAGAAAAGATGATTTTGTCACTCTTTTGCTGGAAGAATAAGAGTTCAGCTGGGTTCCTAGAATAACTGGAACCAAGAAAAGAATGAATGACCACAGGGCTCTCTCTCCTGCCTTTGGCAGTCTTCCCATACATTGGACCACACTGTGTCTGTCCCAAGTGATGGGGCCCCCATTTAAGTTCATCGACCACCTCAGGAAAACTACAACTACTTCACTGTGTATGGTCTTGAATTTTTAAATCTGGTGAAAACTTTGGTTGTTGCAACATGGATCAGATGTCCATTCTTGGGCATAGCAGTTATGACAAAGGGAGACAGAGTACTATGGTTGGCTCAGCTTGAGCATCTCAAATGCAGATTAATCGCTATGACCTAAGAATAGACTAAATGTTTTTTAAAAGAGAATTTAAAATATATAATCAAATGGAAAGGCATATCATGTTCATCTCTAGGAACTCTCAGTGATACAAATTGCTCATTCATTCAACAAGTATGAACAGAGGATCTCTTAGGTGTCAAACACTTTATTAAGCAACAGTAGTTCTCCAAATAGTGATAATTTCACTGCAATTCCAATTAAAATCCCAGATGAATGTTTTAAAGACATTGACAAGCTGATTATAAAGTTATAAGGGAGAAAATGTATAAAAGAATAGTTTAAACATTCATTGAAGATGGCATTTTCAGTGTATGCAGATGTCATGTATGACACAGCTATATGACAAAGTTTCTACATTTTATTTGAAGTGGTAAAATATTGCTTCCAAGTAAATCATGAAAAGTTAAGCAAAGAAATATAGTGAAAGCACAAAGGATAAATTAAAATGGAATACAGAAACTTTCTGCAGATAGATGAAAAACTGAGAAAAAAAATCAGAAAACAAACAATAAAGTGGCACACCTAAATAAAAAGATATAAACAGTTACACTAAATGAAATGGTAAAAATGCACCAATTAAAAGAGATGGTCAGAGTGAATTTTTTTAAAAAAACGTTACCTGATTATTCACTGGCCTTAAGAAACATACTTTGGTATAATGATATGTGGATATAACAATTCATGGTCAAAGAATAAAAAAGTATGTTTTGAAACACTAGTTAGAAGAAACCTGGTGTGAACCTATTAATATTAGATAGATAAATGTACCAGAGATAAAGAAAAAGGTGATACAATGAAAAAATGGTCAATTCAGTAGGAAGACAGAATAGTCTTAAATACGTGTGTATCTGGCATCAGTTCATCAGAATGGATAAAACAAAAACCAACAGAACTGAAAAGAAAAGAGAAATAAACAAACCCACAATTATATTTGGAAACTCCAGTACTCCCTTCTCAGTGATCAACAGAACTAATAGACACAGAATCAGTGAAGCAATAGCAATACTGAATGCCAGCATCAAATAACAGGATTTAGTTGATATTTACCCAACAATAGCTGATCAGGCATTCTTTTCAAATATATATGGAACATTCACCAAGGGAGACCATAATCCTAACAAATTACAAGTATTCAACATTATACAAACTGAATTCACTGACCATGATGAAAGCAAACTAGAAACCAATAGCATAAAGGTAAAAGAAACTCTGTAACTACTAGACATTAAACAAAACACATCTAAGTAATTCACCAATCAAAGAGGAAGTCAAGGAAAATTAGAAAATATCTAATTAAACAATTATAGAATAATTTAAAAATATAAAATTAAAAATTAAAATTAAAAGTATCAGAATGTCAGAAGTAGCTAAAAGGGAAATTTATAGCATTAAACATTTATAATATTTTTAAACAAAACTGGTTTCAATAATCTTAAGCTTTTTCCTGTATAAACTAGAAAAATAAGAACAAAACAAATCCAAAGCAAGTAGAAAGAAGGAAATAATAATGACAAGAGATGCAATCAATGAACAGGAAACAGTAAACTCTATTGAGAAATAGAGAAAATCTCTTTGAACCAAAACTAGTTCTGTGAAAAGATCAACATAATCGATAAATGTCTAAAAAAATGACAAAGGAGAAAAGAGAGAAAATGCAAGTTACCAATTTCAGGAATGAAAGAAGGGATATCACTCTGTCCCACAGATGTTAAAAGGATAATAATTGAATATTATAAACAACTGTATGTTTATAAATTGGACAAATTAAATAGAATGGATCAATTTTCTTAAAAAATCTCAAACTACCAAAAGTTACCCAAGATGAGCTAGGTAGCCTGATTAGTCCTATAACTATTAAAAAAATTGAATTTGTAACTCAAGGCTTTCTGAAAAAGAAATCCCCGGGTCCAGATGTTTTCATTTGCAAATTTTATCAACATTAAAAAATGAATAACATCAATTCTACACATTCTATTCCAGAAAATAGAAGAATGAACACTTACCAACTCATTTTAGGAGGACCATATTGCATTGATACCAAAATGATAGACATTTCAAAAAAAGAGAGAGAGAGAAACTATGTATCAATATTTTTGAAAACAGACCAAAAAAAATCATAGATTTTTTTTAATAACCAAAGACAAAAAATCATAGATAAGTAATTATTTATCTTGCCAATAAAGATAATAATCTTGCCAATAAAATATTATCAAGTTAAATCAAACAATATGTTAAAAGATACTCTATGCCCAAGGGGTTTATCTGCAAATATAAAGCTAGACCAATATTTAAAAATCTGTCGATATAATTCACATATTAATGCCAATAGTGAAAGATTGAATATATTGTTTCAGTAGCTCTAAAAACAAAAACAAAAAAACTTTGGTATGAGTCTAACAAAACATATATATAATCTATATAATGAGAACTACAAAATACTGATGAAAGAAAAGAAAATTTAAACCCTAATGAAAAATAAACTACACTGTTTTTGTGGATTGGATGACTCAAGACATTAAAGATGTCAATACTCCTCATTCTAATCTACAGCAGAAATTTTTGGAGATATAGACAAGTCAGTTCCAAAAGTTATATGTAAAGTCAAAGGAGTTAGAATAGTCAAAATCATTTTGAGGGGGAAAAAATAAAGTAATCACTACCTGATTTTAATATATACTGTAAAGCTATGCTATTCAAGACAGTGTGGTATTGCTGAAGAGTTAAACACATTGATTAATAAAACAGAATAGAGTCCAGAAATAGATTTATACAATTATGGCCACTTGAGTTTGATAACTGTGCAAAGGCAATTCAATGGAGAAAGAAGTTTTTACAACAAAAAGTGTCAGAAAAATTGGACATCTAAATCTGGAAAAATGAATCTTGATCTCAACCTCATACCTTACAGAAAAATTAACTGAAAAACAATTCATAGATTTAAATGTAAAGAATAAAAGTATAAGCTTTTTAGAAGAAAATAAAGGAGAAAATCTTTGTGGGCAGGACTAAGCAAAGAGTTCCTAGGTCATGACAACAAAAGCACAATCCCTGAAAGAAAAACTAGAAAATTTAAATTTTCTTATAAAAATATAAAGCTTCTGCTTCTATGCTCACAGAAATCATACATATAAAAATATGAATATTGATGATTCTTCTGGTCATAAGCATCTAAACTTGAAACAACCCACATGAAACTTTAGTAGGTAAACAGGTAAACTATGGTTATATCCTCACCATGGACTACTATTCAGTAATGAAAAAGAAAGAACTATTGATACATGCAATACCTTACATGGATTTCGGAGACCATATGCACAGTGAAAATAATCTCAAAATGTTACAGAATCTATGAGTTTAAGCAAGCATGAAGAATTGAAGCTTTTTTCCACCGTTGTCAGGAGTGAAAATTGGTGGTACTCTTTTGGAAAATAATTTGGCAGTTTCAACACAAATTTTTTAAAAATGCCCTTTGACCCAACAATTTCATTCTTAGGAATCTCTCCTCAAGAAATACTTAAACAAATACATAAACATGTGTGTCAAAGTATTATATTGTGATATTGTTTGTATTAGTTAAAAGTTATAAAGAAAATAAAAGTTTATGATAAGAGGTTTAATGAATTATGGTAATACATATCAAGGAATAGTATTCAGCCATTAAAAAAGAGAGAAATCAGTATGCATTGACATGGAAACACCTTCTAACAGATTGCGACCTGAAAAGCAAGTAACAGAGCAATATGTATAACTTGATGGTAATTTGTTAAAAAATAAAACAAGTATAAACATATCATACATGTATATACATAAAGATTTATATACACATGTATATATGTATATGTATTTCCATATGTATATATACATATATTACACACTTACATATATACATATATAAATTTGAAAATGTAGGAAAAATGGTCTGGAAGGATGTTTATTAAGTTTGTGTCTATCTTTCTTCTGTAGTAGATAACTGGAGTAGGAATGGGCAGTGTGAATGAAGCAGTATCAATGTTCTAACAGAAAATTACTTCAATTTAATTTTTTTAATTTAATTAAATGCCCTTCAATTAGAATAATTTGAGGAGGGTTTAATAATACACTAAGATATACGTTCACTGTCTGAGGACTTCAGGGCTCATATGGTGCCCAGAGGTTAGAAACAGCAAGACTGTCACCATCTTTAGATCTGAAGGGGCAAGGGAAGATTGTTGTTCCTGGAACCCAGTAGGGGAGAGTGGCAGGTAGGGGGGCTGCTTTGAGAGAAGCTATGGAGGTCAAGGGATATAGTCTATGAGGACCACTTGGGCAAGGTGCCAGGGGAATAAATACTCTGACCAACTGCATGTTCCTCCCTCTTTAACTTCTTCTCCAGAGTTTCTCAGGAGCTAAACTCTCCGGGAAGCCAGAAGTAAGGGACCCATTAATGTAGCCCATACACAGCAGAGATCAGATGAAAAGGGGTGGAAACTGGGTCTGGAGGGGCAAGTGGAAAGCCTCCTGCACAGGCATTTTTATGTCTTATTCTGCATTCTTCTGTGTTGTGTGAATCATTAACAATAAAATATATTACATGTGTAATTTTTCATGTAAAAAAAGTAGTGCCAATTTCCCATCTATCTTTGGAGCATGAGTCCCCAGCTCTCAATCTATAGCATCCTCGGCCAGTGGGTACAAGAAACTTACAGTTTCCTACCCACCACGACAATCCAAAGAGTTCGGACTGAGTGGGGTGTGGTAGACACTTTTGTGGTCCAACCAAAATCAACTACTCTTTTGTCCTTCTTGATGAACCCTGGTGTTTTAGGCATCTTCTAATCTCCTGTGTAGCCACATGATGCATTAGGGCAAGCTGCCTGTCCCCAAAGGAGTCTGATTGGTCTAAGGGTATTGATCCTAGTCCCTTTCCCAGTGATGGAGGATAGGCAGGTGACCCAAACTGGTCAATAAGAAAAGAGAGGAAGCCTGGTGAAGTCTTTCTCACTCTCAGGGAGCTAAAGAATCAAACAGGACCTGTTCTCCTCTGACTGAGTCATGTCTGGATATGGTGGACAATGCTGTTAAAGTCAGCTTGTCTCCAACACAGGATGGCAGAGCTCAGAGACAGAATGACTAGGTTCTTGACCAAATCAACCAGTCTGGGGATCTCCCTATTTAAGAATGCATTCTTTCAGCAAAGGGTGTTTGTGTCTTAGCAATGTATGAGAGGAAAAACTATTGCTCTTTACTGTCACAGATTCTCTGATGGGATTTTGCAAATCAGACTGACAAAAGATAGATTACCAGGAGAAAAGACCAATAGAAATGTATTAACACATGCATCATATGGTCACATGGGAGAACTCAATAATGAGCATCTGAAAGGATAGCTAGAACTTGGGCTTAGCATCTTGGCAAAGAGCAATATGTTCATAGATAAGTGACAAAACAACAGAAGCGGGCTTTGAGCTTCTGGAGCTGGCAAATTGTAGGAAGAGAAATATCAATAACCTCAGATATGCAGATGACACCACCCTTATGGCAGAAAGTGAAGAAGAACTAAAGAACCTCTTGATGAATGTGAAAGAGGAGAGTGAAAAATTTGGCTTAAAGCTCAACATTCAAAAAACTAAATCATGGCTTCGGGTCCTATCACATCATGGCAAGTAGATGGGGAAACAGTGGCAACAGTGGCTGACTTTATTTTTTGGGGCTCCAAAATCACTGCAGATGGTGACTGCAGCCATGAAATTAAAAGACACTTACTCCTTGGAAGGAAAGTTATGACCAGCCTAGACAGCATATTAAAAAGCAGAGACATTTGCCAACAAAGGTCCGTCTAGTCAAAGCTATGGTTTTTCCAGTAGTCATGTATGGATGTGAGAGTTGGACTATAAAGAAAGCTGAGCACTGGAGAATTGATGCTTTTGAACTGTGGTGTTGGAGAAGACTCTTGGGAGTCCCTTGGACTGCAAGGAGATCCAACCAGTCCATCCTAAAGGAAATCAGTCCTGAGTGTTCATTGGAAGGACTGATGTTGAAACTGAAACTCCAATTCTTTGGCCACTAGACGCGAAGAACTGACTCATTTGAAAAGACCCTGATGATGGGAAAGATTGAAGGTGGGAGGAGAAGGAAATGACAGAGAATGAGATGGTCGGATGACATCAACAACTCAATGGACATGAGTTTGGGTAAACTCCGGGAGTTGATAATGGACAGGGAGGCTTGGCGTGCTGCAGTCCATGGGGTTACAAAGAGTCGAACATGACTGAGTGACTGAACTGAACTGAAATACATGGGCATCTAATGGAGGATAAAACCTAATTGGTAAGGTTTGTGGAAACTACTGTTTTTTCAATGCCTTTCTGTCTCCAGTGATGGGTTTTTATCCCCTTCCGGGTGTTGGAAGTTGCAGTGGACAGTTGCACAAGGAGAATTTATGTCCTGATTTCAGACAGATGGAGCAAAGCAGATAGATACAGACAGCCTATCCTGTATCTGCTTTTTCCCACCAGACTCCTCTGTCCATGAGATTTTCCAGGCAAGAATACTGGAGTGGGTAGCTGTTCCCCTCTCCAGGTGGATGAAGGTGGATGGGAAATCTCCTGCCGCTTCCATCTCCTGTCTCCATCATCTCCATACTCCATATCTACTGGGGCATGCTTACTGGTGATCAGGGTAGTAGTAGGGTTAGTTGCTCAGTCGTGTCAGACTCTTTGCGACCCCATGGACTGTAGTCCACCAGGCTCCTCTGTCAATGGAATTCTCCAGGCAAGAATGCTGGAGTGGGTTGCCATTTCCTTCTCCAGGGATCAAACCCATGTCTTCTGCATTGTAGGCAGATTCTTTACCACCTGAGCCATCAAGAAGATCAGGGTTTAAAAGACATTTGTTTTAGAAGACACTTCCTTTAGAGGAATGCTACCTCTTGGACTTTTTCATCCAGCCTTATGCAGCAAGCTTGCCTAGTTTGGGATTTAGGAATTAGATTGGCCATTTCTCTAATTTTATTTTTGTGTGTGTGCCAAAACTGCATGTTCTGGTCCCAGGGACTGGATGGCAGTAAGATTTGGTCTTCAAGCAGAAGGAAAAGACCCATTAAGCTTAACTGAGATTATATAATACATTGTAGTCCAAATTACTACAGCATACACATACTAACCCAGCTAACAATGAAGTGGTCTTCACTCCTGTTGCTACTGTTTTGTGTATATATGTGTCCCTGAAAATCATCTGTTTAATCTCACCAATAAAGTGAAAGAAATTGAGACTCTAAACCAGCTGTGACCTGCCCAAGATCACACAACTGGTAATAATAGAACTTTACCTGTCTCTCAGGGTTCTGAGCTTCAGTCACCATACCAGATCATCAATACTTTTCTGAGAGAAGGTTCACTTCTAGCTACACTCTTATTCTTGTCAATAATAAGTGATGGGAGGGTCTCACCCTGCCGTGCACAGATTTCCTGTTATCACTTGCTCTCTATGTGGGCCTCCTTGTGATTCTTCCTTCTCTCCTGTGATCAGAACAAAGAATAAAGCTACTACAGCTTCTTTCCTAAAGCAGGACATGTCCAGAACTGTTGTTTGACCTCTATGTTCAGAGGGAACCTGGACTACAGGGAGTTTTCAGCAGCCTTGGGGAAATATCAGAATGAACATGTTTAAAAAGCCTGGTTCCCCAGCGAGAGATTTTATCTTTTATTTCCTCCCATGACTTATTCTGCTTCATTTATCACTGAGACAAAAGTATTTTTCTTTTTCTTTGGTGAATCTATTCTAAGTACCATGAAAATAGGTGGCACAGCAACAGTATTTCACGAACTCAACTTCAACTTCCTGCTCTTTACCTTGAGAACCAGGCTTGTCTATGCTACTGATTTCAAGTGACTTTTTAACAGACTGTAGGAAAAATTTTTGATGTCAATCAAGAGAAGCAACCTTTTTTCACTGAATGATAATAGAATTCAGTTCTTCTTATTTGCTTGGAATCTCAGCACAAATCATAAGCATTTTTCTCCTTTTGCCAGAAATAATGGCCTTGTGTTTATAATAAAAACAAAATGTATGTGTTGCAATACAGGTTTTAAAAGCTAAAGCTGAAATATGCTTTCTTCTCTTGGTGATATTATTTTTTACTACCTTTCTCTATATTTTTACAAAATCCACATGATATAGCCATCTGACTCATGAGAAGAATAATAGAAGTGGAAAACTGCCATTTTTCCCAAGAAATCTCTCTTTCTTCCCACAGTCATAAAGAAGACCATTTGACTTTTATTACTGTGGTTTCCAAAATACCCATGCACAACCCTCCGAATGCCTGCAGAGCATCCTCATTGCTATTGGGTTGGGTGAACTCAGGTTATACATAAGTATCAAAGTGAGTGATCCACATAATTAGTACTTGTGACCCCACAAGTAATCCCTCAAGCAATCTGAGGTTTCCATCCTAATTTCTCTTTTCCTGAATCCCTGAGCTGCTATATGCAAAGTCTCCACAGTGCTGTTTTCAGTGTTTGTACAGCAGAGCATTGGTAGGTCAAGAGCTAAAGGAAAAGCTGCAACCATTGGCTTTGGGGCACAGATGAGAATGTGGTACCCGGGCACTAATGTGAAAGCCAAAGGTCTTCACGCTTATTTCAAGTTCATTAGCATTCTGGTTTCTGAGCCAGGCCCAAGAACAGGAGGAGAATTATGTGCATAATGAGGAGATGACTCATCTGATGCCTAAATAGTGACTTTGTGTTGTCACACCACTTTTTCATCGTGCCATCACGCAATCATCTTTGAAACTCTGTGATGTCATCTTCCTTCCTTGTAAGTCCAAGCCAGATGTAGTTTATCAGACTACTTGTCATGGGTGTGCTTTTGAGAGCCTCATGATGTAAACTGCATTACTTTTGTGATATCAGATGACAACAGACATTAAATGATGTCCTCAACTATCCTCAGTATCAATCCGGGGAAATTTTCCCAATATTCTCATTATAGGGGAAAACAAGTTGAGGGAATGGGATTGCTTTTTAACTTCTCCAAGAGCTGATACCATCAGGGTAACAACACTGGGGTCCTTTCCAACCTTAAGTGAACAACCATAACTGTGGAGAGGGCATTGTTGGTGAAAGAGGTAAGACTTCCATGGCCGATACCAGATGCCTACTACCATCAGCCCCTCGTGACATGGACTGTAACACAGCTCTGACTGTCAGCAAAAGGCAAGGTACTAGAAAGGAGGAGCACTGACAATCATCTCCAAAGGAGCTTGGAATTAAATGGCACTTTAATTGTTACCTTTGCTCCTTAGGTCCAGAAGAGGCACAGCTCAATTCTGGAAGGATTTGAAAGTAGTCATCTGAGAGCCAGCCTTACATTAAAGTTGTCCGTGGGTATTCTCATTTTCAGGGACTAGAGATAATTCCTTTTTAAGAATGATAAAACAAACAAACAAACAGCTGAATTATCACCAGCTAACTTAAGAGGTGTCTTGGATTGAATTGTGTCCTTCAAAGAAGATACATCAGAGTCTTAACCCCCAGAATCTCAGAATGTGACCTTACCTGGAAGCAGGGTATCTACAGAGATAATAGAGTTAAAATGAGATCAGAAGTATAGATCTTCCTAAGGCTGATTCATGTTGATATATGGCAGAAGTCAATGGCTGTATAACCCTGTATGCGAGACATCAAAAGAGACACAGATAAATAGAACAGTATTATGGACTCTATGGGAGAGGGCGGGAGGATACGGGAGAATGGCACTGAAGCATGTAAATTATCATATGTGAAACAAATCGCCAGTCCAGGTTCGATGCATGATACAGGGTGCTCGGGGCTGGTGCACCGGGATGACCCAGAGGGATGGGATGGGGAGGGAGGTGGGAGGGGGGTTCTGGAAGGGGAAAACATGTACACCCATGGTGGATTTATGTCAATGTGCTGCTGCTGCTGCTAAGTCGCTTCAGTCGTGTCCGACTCTGTGCGACCCCATAGATGGCAGCCCACCAGGCTCTGCCGTCCCTGAGATTCTCCAGGCAAGAATACTGGAGTGGTTGCCATTTCCTTCTCCAGTGCATGAAAGGGTAAAGTGAAAGTGAAGTCGCTCAGTCGTGTCAATGTATGACAAAACAAATACAATATTGTAAAGTTAAAAAATAAATAAACTAAAAAAAAAAAGTCAACACACTATTGTAAATCAACTATCCCCCAATTAAAAATTAATAAATTTAAATTTTAAAAAGATGTGGATCCTAATCCAATAGGATGGGTTTCCTTATGCTAAGTCTCTTCAGTCATGTCCAACTCTTTGTGACCCTATGGACTGTAGCCCACCAGACTCCTCTGTCCAAGGGATTTGCCAAGTAAGAATACTGGACTGGGTTGCCATTTCCTCCTCCAGGGGATCTTCTGGACCCATGGATTGAACCCACGTCTCTTATGTCTCCTGCATTGGCTGGTGGGTTCTTTACCACTAGCATCACCTGGGAAACCTAATAAAAAGGGGAAATTTGAACCAGAGACATATACACAGGGAGAATGCCAAGTGACGGTGACGGTGGAGATCTGAGGGCTGCACCTATGAGCCGAAGAATGCCGAAGATTGCCAGAAGCTCGGGGAGAAGCAGGGAACAGATTCTCCCCGACAGCCCTTGGAAGGAGCCAACCCTGCTGACACCTTGTTCTTGGACTTCTGGACTGTGAGACTATACATCTCTGTGGCTTAAGCCACCAGGTTTATGGTGCTTTGTGACAGTGGCCCTGGGAAACTAATACAGAGAGGAAGCTAATCATAGAAAAATAGCTCAGTTCTGAACAAGACTAGTTACTGGAGAGATTTCTATTTTCTGGCAACATACAATTGAGTGGTATTTGAAAGATAGTCCTTTAAGCCATTTTTCAGGGTCACAATCAGAGTAATTGCACCACGTTCAAATAGGATACCCGAAGCCAGCCTGTGAGGCATCTTGGCTGGAAGGAATTAAACTGGCAGCCTCAGCCCCACATGATGCCGGCACTTTTGTCCTATACTCATCTCTATAGCTTTTCTTTCCTTCAAGAGTTTACATCTGCTTTGCAGATGACAGTGTTTACCTAGCTGGTTTCCTGGGGAAGAAGAAAAGATATTATTGCAATTTTTCAGTCTTAAGCTAAATTTTGACATAACTGTCATAACCCTAGCAAACAGTTTTCTGGTGATAGTGTTATGAGAAATTTCAACCATTGGATGGGAACCTACCATGGCCACTCCACCCCCACTACCATTTTTCTTTTTGTTTTGAGTGTTCTAACCTCTGCTGGAGGCAAACTGAGAGGCTGAAGCATTCGAATGGATGCTCAGTCCAATGGTACCTGCTTTTAGTGGAATGGTTCTTTGTATAATCTGTTTTTATTATACCGAGAGCTGAGACAGTCAGTTAACACAGAAGAAATATCAGAGGCAATTCTTTCCCATTCAGGTGAGGCACTAGATAACCCATACGCTTTTTTTTTTTCCCCCACTTAAACACTAAAGTGAAAGCAGCCTTATTGAGGAAGAAATAAGAAAGGAAACTGATTTAAAAACAAACAGATGCTGCTGATAAGATATCTAGGAGACTGGGAATCTGGTCCACTTTAGTCTCTCATCTTTTTCACCTTCTACTGAAGTACCACCCACTTTTTTTCCCCATTCATTTCAGCCTGTTTCCCAATATACCATCTGTCTGCCTCATCTGAGAAAGCTCCCAGACAAAAAAGAAAACAGGGTGACTTAGGAAGCCAAATTAGCTGAAGAGTTCTCCTGGAGATCAAATAGATCTTGTCCTCTTGCTTTGCCTCTATGTACCAGCATTTGAAACATCTCCCTTGTCACCCCCACTTTCGCTGCTTGGGTTTATAGATGTAACGAATGCCCACACAGCCAGAGACAATCAGCCAGCCTAGAATGTGATCTCCACAATTCTGAGGACATAAGCTTCGTGTTAGAAACTCAATGTGACTGAAGTTTCTCACTGCAATACCTAGGAAAAGAAGTCTATCTGTGCACAAAGAGGTCACAAAATTGTAAGGGATTGCAAGAATTTCTTAGGCAGTCACACTTCCTTCCTCCCCTTTTGGGGGTTGGGGGAGTGGAGTGAAGCTTAACACAGGAGCGCTAGACCTTCGCACAAATGCAGTTGTCAGGGTGTGTTTGAAATCTCCAGTCATGGGACTTTCCTGATGGTCCAGTGGCTAAAACTTTTCGCTCCCAGTGCAAGGAGAGTGAGTTTGATCCCTGGTCAGGGAACTAGATCTCACATGCCACAACTAAGAATTTGCGTGCCACAACTAAGAATTTGCGTGTCACAACTAAAAGATCTAGAATGCTGCAGGAAGCCCCACAACTAACACGTGATACAGCCAAATAAATAAACTTTTTTCTTTTTTTAAAGAAATCTCCAGTCATTTTAATTCCTACATTTTGGGGATCTTGGTACCTGCTTCATCCACTTGTCTTCCTGTCCCCGTGTTTTCATTGTTATCCATCCCACCCTTATCTAAACGGGGTTTTTCATGATTTTATTTCATCTGATGGTGGCAAAATGAATCCATTGTGACTAGGAAACCTCGTTTATGTACTTCCTCGACAGAATAATTTGTTCTCTTAGCCTAACTACCAAGGATTTCATTCGTTTACCACTTACAACCCACTCTGCCACTCCTCTCAGAGAAGCACTCAACATGTTTCTTCCCTCCCACAAAAATCATCTGTCTGCAGATCTAGCCATGAATAAATAAAGGAAAGAATCTTTTCTTAAATATCTAAAGTCTAGAATCATGCCCCTGCACCCTGCATTTACACTGCCAATCATGACACAGCTCTGAATATTCATCTTTGTTTCCCACCAGCTATCAATACAGTCTTTTGAATGACAGAGTCCAGCCTCTGGTCTCTGACATTCAGCAGTGACTGGGATTAACTCCTCTGTACGTACTTTTACAAATTTGATTCTCTTCCATCTAATTTCTAATCCAAATTTTCTTGTCACAAACGTCTTTTTAGAATATGACCCAGTTGCCTACTTTTTGTTATACTTTGCATATTTGGTCAATGCTTTAAAAAAAAATCTCCTTTCTTAGAGTCTCTTGTAAATGCATCAGATAGCATCAGGATTGGGAGGTAAAACTGCTCCCTCTCCATGATTTATTTGTGAAACGTCCTAGTGTAGATTTAGGATCCTGAAACAGTGCATTGCAATAATGAGCACACAGGTATACGTTTAACAAACAAAAGTGACAATTATAGAAACAAAGAGAGGATCAAGAGATGCATCCCTGGAGGCTGGGAATTAATTGAAGGTAAGAAGTTACCAGACAGGCAGGTTGGCCTTTCCAAGCCCGCAACTTCCATCAGAGCCAAATCTCTCCTTTCTGACAGTAAATCAAGGCAGAGAGAGGCAAGAACAGGGGGTTCTTTTCCTCAGAGCGTCTTGTTTTGGGTTAAAAAATAAAGAAAATTGCTAATACGTTTTGTGTTGCTCATCCATACGGGAGGTGCCTGTGTAACATTTGGATATCTTTCGAAATTTACACGTGCTCTTCCTACCTGCTGTGCGCAATTTCAGAATCCAGTGCTGTCATTAAGGAAAAATAACAACCTTTGTTCTCTCCTCCAGGCACAACATGTTGCATTGGTTTTTGTTTCCAGGAAAAAAAAATTTTTTTAGACTAAGGAAGCCTGACCAAGCCTTCTGTGTCTCTGACTTTTTGCACCTCAGCACTATGGTTCACTGGGCAAGAGTTCCTTCATGTATTTTAAAGTCCCTCATGAAGACATCAGACCACTTTCTGTAATGGATGGTTTTCATTCTCAGTGTAATAAAGGCACATTCTTGAGGTGGACGGTTCCATCAGAGATGGCAAACATCAGACGTTTCAAAGGCTTAGGTCGCATGTATATCCAAGCTTACAAAGCTTAGCAGTGTCTCTGGGATTTGAAAGCTGGATCGGAAATCTGGGTTATATATGTTATATTCTTGACTAAGCCTGAATTTTAAACATTCCATTTTTTCTATCTTTAAACTTACCAGAGAGAGCAGAGTAATAGGGAAACTATATACACCAATAGGAGAACAAAAAGCAAGCTTTATTGCGATGTGCTAAGCATTTCGGTCATGGAATGTGAAGCTTTTCTTTCTTTTGCTTCTTGTTCAAGGTAATAGTAATTTAGACTCCTAGCAATCATTTTTGAACATTATAGATGTATGGCGGAAGGCACACAGGGTTCAACTGACTGCAGACTAAATGCTGGTCTAAAAGGTATCTGAAAGCCTATAAGCTGGTAGGTAAGGGGAAAGGTTCTTGGAGAAAGAGAACTAGGCATGGTTTTCTTGACATAAATCATTTTTTTGCCAAAGTCATTCTGTGATCTAAGCCTGGCCATGATCTTGCCCTTGAACCGGTCTCAGTAATCGGTGATCTTCAAGGAAGCAAGGGAATGCAGGAACAAAGGAAAAACAGTCAAGAAGCAGTAGTTCAGTGATGAAACAGAATCCTGGTTTCTCCTCAAGGGGCACACATAATAATATATCTTTGAGTTGTGCAGGAACCAAGGCCCCCATCTATGTGGAGGGTGGAATGAGGATGTTGACCTTCATGACTTCAATCAACTAAGGCTTGGACTCTATTGATCTTTTCCCCAGTTCTGTGCTGAATTCTCCTCTGCACAAGTCCCTTCATGAACATGCAAGTACCCTTAGTGTAAAATTTCCCCAGCTTTGCTGTTCAGTGGGACACTGCTTTCGGAAAGATCCTCAGTGTTGACCATACTTTATTTTTTCCTCCTTCTCTGAAAATTTTCAATGGATAGATCAACTTTTGTTCTTCTAGTTTGAAAGTTATACATTTTTTTTTCCCCTTTGGTCTTTCACATACTTGTGCCTAACTGCTCAAGACTTATACATATTATACATTTAATTTCTCAAATGTGTCAATTAATCTATCCATTTCACCTTTTTCCTGAGCAGGACAAATGCATAAGCACTCGGTCATCTTCTTCGGTGTCTCTATCAGCATCTCATCTAAGATGTTATCATCTAGAACCTTAGCTGTGGAGTTACGGATGTCTCTTCAATATTTGTGAATTTGTCTTATTTTTCAATGTTTTGATCTTTGCTTTTTTGAGATAATAGGGTTTTGTGTTTTTTTTTTTAATTACTTACAAAGTTTTATAGAAGGAACCCATAAGAGTATCATTCTACTGGTGATGACAATTTTGAACAATACTCATAACACATAACTGTCCTTGAGTAATAACTATGAAAGATAGTTGTATAATACTGAGACATATAGAACATGATACAATTATTGGAGGGAAATTTCTCTACAATATTGTGTTGGCCTCTGCCACACATCAACATGAATCAACCACAGGTGTACATATTAGACAATAGATTTTTAAAGTTACAGTAGGTCCCCTACAAAGGAACCTTCAAGTTGCAAGCTTTCAAAGATGTGAACATGGGTACACATGTCCAGTCATGTAAATTAGTTCATGTGTCTGGTTTCCCTGCAAACAACTCTGTCAATCAGATGTTCACCTGAATCAGGTTGACCTGTTGTTACTCCCCTTCAACATCAGTAATGAGTGATTGGACTTCTGATGCTGATAGATCTCCCATAGAGAGCTATGAAACTGGGAACTAGCCTAGGTCGTGTGAAGTACAGAAAAGAACTGAGATCAAAAGCTCACTCTCAATCCGTTTTCTTCATCCACGGTAATATTTCTCTGTCCAAGGTAAATGTTTCTTCTACCCATTTGGTTGTTAAAGCCTTCTTGGCCTCAGAGATTGCTCATCCTTTATGGAAATTTGTAGGATCTTCTTTCTTCTATCCCTCCTGCTATCTACTTTCACAGTATTCACTCTATGTCCTTTGGCACCACTGCATCACCACCAACACATAATAGGTGCTTCAAAAATACTTGACAAATAAGTGAAAGGTATAAATTCACAAATATCCTTTACATATATTGAGCACCACCTCAGATGACGTTGTAACTTTTGATTCAAGCACTAAGCTCATAATTTTAAAAACTCGTGAGGAGAAGGATGCTTTTTAATTTTTACCCTGATTTTGCCTATTCCATTGTTCTTTTTCCATTCTAGAAGTCTCAGTCTCCTTCTATTAAGTTACTTTCTGTTTAGAGAAATTCCTTTAGCCTCTCTTTAAGGTAAGTCTGCTGGCAACACATTCTCTTAGTTATCCTTCATCTGAAAATGTATTGATTTCCTCTTTGTTTCTAAAGGACATTTTTGCTAGATATAGAATTCAGGGTTGATTGTTCTTTTATTTTAGCACTTAAAAAATGTTGTGTCACTTCTTTCTGGAAGGAAGCAGAATACTGAATACTTTCTCCTCTTTCATGTTGCCAGTGTAGGTTGGCAGCTCTCCCCTGGGCCTGGCAGGTGCTGGAAATGAGGCCAGTAGAGTGGCAGTTATTCTCATCTTGTGCTGCCTCATTCCACCTCACTGATACTAGGTGGGGATGGAGGCCTAGTCACCCCCTGGACCCTGCTGACACTATCCTGTCGTAAGAATAGGGGCACCACTTGCTTCCACTGGGTAACCATGGGCATTTTCCTTTGCCCTCTCTTTGCCTACCTAGATGCCTTAAGATCATTTTGCTACAGTTAGTACATCTACCTGAATGTAAAAGGTGAAACAACACTTTATAGGTCTAATTAAGGAAGACTGAGCCAAATAGACAAAGCAACTACAAATTAACTTTTCCTATTTCTCTTTCTTTCTCTCAGAGCTAGATCCAGGCAAAATAGCTAAGTAGGTAAAATCTGACCTCAGTACATCTTCTCTATTGTCTCCTGGTATCTCCTCACCCTGCTATGAGACACTTAGGCAGCATCCTGGATACTACAGACTATTTCTTTCTCCAAAGAGCTCCATCAAAATGTAGATACTCTTCTCATTACAAGTTTTTCTGTATTGCTGATTTTTGTAAATCGCAGTCTATATTAATTTAATAAGATTTTTTATATGTAAAAGTTTATATTTAAGGATTCATTCCTTCAGGTCATTGATAAATCACTGACTCGCAAATCTGATAAACTAAGAGGTTAAAGGATGCTTATTTTTTAATATATGACCCCTTCTAAGAAACAACTGGAAGGGAGAGAAGGAGTTTCAATTTTTTTGATTCGTTTTATCCTAATATAGTTGCATTTAAATGGAAACCCTTAGTACTTTAAGCAGAAGCATCCACGTTGAAAACATTTAAGTAACAGAGCTGGTACAGAGGCAGAGGTTCTTGGGGCAAGAGACCTTCAGGAATCCTTAATTAGTATATTTATTACCAACAGTGGATTGACTCGTATCTCCTTAATTTGCACAGAGAATCAAGAGCTGTCTGCTAGGTTATAAATTATATATATATATATAGATATACATATGCATATGTTTATCTGTATATACATAAATACTATTTATAAATTAATTATAAATAGTATGTGCATTTCTACTCTTCTGTATTTCATTGATTTGATCTTGTTTCTCAATTGTCAGAGCTCTTGGATAAAAGCAGTTGCTTTCCCAGGGTGTCATTTTCTCTTCTGCTCTGCATTTCTGAATGAGTGTTTTTAGAATTTGTTCTTCGCAGGCGGCACTAGTGGTGAAGAATCTGCCTGCTAATGCAGAAACCTAAGAGATGTATGTTTGATCCTAGGGTTGGGACGACCCCTTGGAGGAGGAAATGGCAACCCACACGAGTATTCTTGCCTGGAGAATCCCGTGGACAAAGGAGCCTGATGGGCTACAGTCCATAGGGTCACACAGAGTCAGACATGACTGAAATGACTTAGCACGCACACATGTTGTCCTTATTCAGTCGTTGCCGTTTGATTATTGGAAATTTATGATTTAGGTTCCACAGGACAAAAATGTTAGATTATCAAGGAAAAAAAATGTCTCTGAAAGAGAACAGACTTGTGCTTGTCAAGGGGGAGGATGGGTGGGGGAGGGATGGATTGGGAATTAGCAGATGCAAACTATTATATATAGAATGAATAAACAGCAAGGTCCTACTCTATAGCACAGGGAACTATATTAAATATCCTGTGATAAACCATATGGAAAAGAATTGAAAAATAATGTAGATATATGTATGACTGAATCACTTTGTTGTACAGCAGAAATGAACACAACATTGTAAACCAACTATATTTCAATAAAATAAGTTTTTTAAAATGTTTTTGATACATCAAGTTTATGTAACTTTTTTCCCCCTGCCATGATGGACACCTGACTTTTCTTTCAATGTAACTTTCTATAAGCATCATGATTGTGCTGCAAAGTGCTCCTTAGGAATTGCGGGTGCTTTTTAAAAACCTCCTGAGGCGTTGAAATGAATAGGTGCAACTTGCAGTTGCCTTAGAAATCTATGCAGACACCAGGATATTGACTAGAAAAGTCAGGAAAGCCTCTCTCAACTTAGAGAGACATAGAAAGGAGAAATGCTTACCTGAGAATGAGTTAACCTATGTTAATGTACAAATTATACTTTACATATAAATTTAAGTTCTGATGTCAACTCTAAGAAGTTCTGCTTTGCTAAGGGACTTGGGAGTGAGGGAACTGTTAGTCAATGATAAACGTGATTAAAGGATCCATTATATTTCCAGCAATAAAAAGGGTGTAGCACCTCAGGCTCATGTTGATCCATTTGTGGGTTGTTATTCTAAT
Source organism: Giraffa tippelskirchi (assembly GCF_054371585.1). NCBI lineage: Eukaryota > Metazoa > Chordata > Mammalia > Artiodactyla > Giraffidae > Giraffa > Giraffa tippelskirchi. Next base: position 126,920,538 of record NC_137283.1, read on the forward strand.
GTTGGAAACAGTGTAGCATTTACTCTCCAGTTTCATTCAAATTTCATCACTAATCTGCCATTTAAATATTGTATTTTCTCATTTCTAAAAATGGTTATATTTAATAATAGCAGTGATACTCATCCGATTGTACCTTACATCTGAATAGTACTTAAGAATTTACACTTTCAGAGACTTCTCTGGTGGTCTAGTGGTTAAGAATACACCTTCCAATTTAGGGGATTCAGGTTTGATCCCTGGTGGGGGAATTAAGATCCCACATGCCAAAGAGTAACTAAGCCCATGCACCACAACTAGAGAGCCTGCTCACTGCAAGTACTGAGCCTGCATGCTCTAGAGACTCCCTGCCACAACTAGAGAGAAGTCCACGTGCCACAACAGAGTCCACATGCTGCAACTAAAACCCGACACAGCCAAATAAATAAATAAACATGAAAAAAAATTGCACTTTCATATAAAGCATCTCTTAATACATCCTAAGGGCTTCCCTGATTGCTCAGTGGATAAAGAATCTGCTTGCAATGCAGGAGACACAGGGAATGAAGGTTTGATTCCTGGGTCAGGGAGATCCTCTGGAGAAGGAAATGGCAACCCACTCCAGTATCCTTGCTTGGGAAATCCCATGGACAGAGCCTGGTGGGCTACAGTCCATGGGGTTGCAAAGAGTCCAACACGACTAAGCAACTGATCACGAGCATGAGAATACATCATAAAAGGACAATATTTATTTAAAATTTATTATTCATAACCATGTGGCACTAATGGTAAAGAACCCACTTGCCAATGCAGGAAAAGAGACAGGGGTTCAATCCCTGGATCTGGCAGGTCACTTGGAGAAGAGAATGGCAACCCACTCCAGTATTTTCGCCTGGAGAATCCCATCAACAGAGGAGCCTAGCAGGCTACAGTCCAAGGGTTTGCAAAAGAGTCAGACACAACTGAATGACTAACACTTTCACTTTCATAGCTGATTCACTACACTGTACAGCAGAAACTAACAATATTATAAAGCAATTATACTCAAATTAAAAAATTATAAAAATAATAAAAAAACAAATCACCGACAACAAGCCTTTGTGGGTTTAGCTGAATTTAGCAAGGCTTTCCTAGGGAAAGGAGAGGAAAAGCAAGAGACTTCAGGGCAAACATTAGTCTTCCTCATTCTGAAAGTGCTGCGCTCTCCCCACCACTGTGGATTTCCTGCTTCCAGAGGCTCTCCACCTCGCTGGCTCCCTCCCTCTTCCTCTTCCCTTCCCTCTCTTCTTCTGTCTGCCACTTTCTCTCTCTTGAAGGGAGCTTCAAGAACAAATAAAATATTCCTCCCCTTGCCTCACCAAGCGTAATTTCCCTTCCATCAAAGCCATGGCTCCTGCCCACGTCCAGGACGTGGGGCGAGAGTGGGAACACCTTTCCAGAGACGGTCCTCTTCCTGAGAATTAGTGTCACTTGTTAGTATTCTTCTCCACCTCCTTACCTCTACTTTTCTGCATTTTCTATTAGAGAGAGAAATTAAAGTCAAAGAAATTATTCTGTCAGGTACCCAGGTACAAAAGAGATAAAATCAGGCAGTCTTCAGCATCTTCTTCCATAAAAATTAATACTTCCATGGAAACATCCTTTTCTGTTTTTCTGCACCAAATTGAATATTTTCCATTTTCTTAATGTTTGCTAATTTAGTAGAGGGGAAAATGGTATCTTCATTTAAAAATCTTATTTTTTTTTAAATGATTATTTATCTGAACTTACTTACAGAACAGAAACAGACACCCAGACTTAAGAGAACAAGCTTATGGCTGAGGGGGAGGATGAGAGGAAGGGATAGTTAGGGAATTTGGATGGATGTGTACACACTGCTATATTTAAAACAGATAACCAACAAGGATGTATGTATAGCACGTGGAACTCTGCTCAATGTTATGTGGCAGCCTGAATGGGAGGGGAGTTTGGAGGAGAATGTGAAGTCGCTCAGTCATGTCCGACTCTTTGCGACCCTATGGACTGTAGCCTATCAGGCTCCTCTGTCCATAGGATTTTCCAGGCAAGAGTACTAGAGTGGGTTGCCATTTCCTTCTCCAGGAGATCTTCCTGACCCAGGGATCTCCCGCATTGTAGGCAGATGCTTTACCGTCTGAGCCACAAGGGAAGTCCTACAGGGGGAGAATGGATACATGTATATATATGACTGACTCCCCTGGCTGTTCACCTGAGACTATCACAATATCGTTAATTGGTTATATCTCAATACAAAATAAAAAGTTAAAAAAATCATTTATCTATATTTGTTTCAACATCTTTACACAATTAGTTTTATTCTCCTTCAATAAAATAGACACTGGAAAAAAAAAAAAAACTTGAGTATCTCCCTTTTACTTGACCACTTTATTTCTTTTGTGATCATTCCTTAGAAACCTTATTTCATCAATTCGAGGACACAGATCTTCACATTTGTCATTTTACTGTCGATGGTGTGCAGCTGGTACTACACATGTTGAGTTTGTCACTTTAAATGTATTTTAAATAATAATAATATAACTTGAGATTGATATAGAAAGTTTTGTGTACGGAGAAATGAATGAAAACAAAATAGGGCATAAATTTCATATTGATGAAGTAAATATTCATTGTTGAAGAAGTAACCACAATTCCATTTATTTGCAAAGCAATGGCCATGTGCTTTCTGGGACCTAAGGACAAACTCACAAATAGATGAAGCTGAGTTATTTTTATTTTTACATGCAAAAAGATTGCCTATTGTATGTCAACCATGGCAACTGAAGGAGATATTGTTAAATATCTTTCTCAAATATATGAGAAAGAAAATCAAGGCCATAAGATACTGGTTGCACAATGTAAAGGCATAGTTAAATTATTGACATTTTAGCTTTCTTAATAGTGTGCCTTATAATTGATGAAATTAGAATTAAAGAAAATTTCATAATAATAATTAAAAGCTATAAGTACTTTGGGTTTGTATATTCTTTCACATATGTTATCTTATTTGATCCTCTTAACAAACCTGAGACATTTATGACACCTCTTCAATCAGATCAGTCGCTCAGTCATGTCCAACTCTTTGCAACACATGGACTGCAGCACACCAGGCTTCCCTATCCATCACCAACTCCTGGAGCTTGCTCAAACTCATGTCCATTGAGTCAGTGATGCCATCTAACCATCTCATCCTCTGTCATTCCCTTTTCCTTCTGCTTTCAATCTTTTCCAGCATCTGGGTCTTTTCCTGTTAGTCAGTTCTTCACATCAGGTGGCCAAAGTATTGGAGCTTCAGCTTCAAGTATCAGTCCTCCCAATGAATATTCAGGACTGATTTCCTTTAGGATTAACTGGTTTGATCTCATGCAATCCAAGGGACTCTCAAGAGTCTTCTCCAACACCACAGTTCAAAAGCATCAATTCTTTGGTGCTCAGCTTTCTTTATGGTCCAACTCTCACATCCATACATGACTACTGTGAAAACCATAGCCTTGAACAGATGGACCTTTGTCAGCAAGGTAATGTCTCTGTTTTTTAATATGCTATCTATTTTGGTCATAGCTTTTCTTCCAAGGAGCAAGTGTCTTTTAATTTCATGGCAGCAGTCACCATCTGCAGTGATTTTGGAGCCCAAGAAAATAAAGTCTGTCATTCTTTCCATTGTTTCCCCATCTATTTGCCATGAAGTGATGAGACTGGATACCATGATCTTTTTTAAAAATTTTATTTATTTATTTTAATTGGAGGCTAATTACTTTACAATATTGTAGTGGTTTTTGCCATACATTGACCTGAATCAGCCATGGGTGTACATGTGTCCCCCATCCTGAACCCCTCTCACCTCCCTCCCTACCCCATCCCTTAGGGTCATCCCAGTGCACCAGCCCTGAGTGCCCTGTCTCATGCATTGAACCTGAACTGGCAATCTATTTCACATATGGTAATATACATGTTTCAATGCTAGTCTCTCAAACCATCCCACCCTCACCTTCTCCCACAGTGTCCAAAAGTCTCTTCTTTATCTCTGTGTCTCTTTTGCTGTCTTGCATATAGAGTCATCGTTACCATCTTTCTAAATTCCATATATATGCATTAATATACTGTATTGGTGTTTTTCTTACTGACTTACTTCACTTTGTATAATAAGCTCCAGTTTCATCCACCTCATTAGAACTGATTTAAATGCATTCTTTTTAGTAGTTGAGTAATATTCCATTGTGCATATGTACCACAGCTTTCTTATCCATTCGTCTGCTGATGGACATCTAGGTTTCTTCCATGTCCTAGCTATTGTAAACAGTGCTGCGATGAACATTGGGGTACACATGTCTCTTTCAATTCTAGTTTCCTTGGTGTGTATGCCCAGCAGTGGGAATGCTGCAACATCTTTGGGAATGTTGATTTTTAAGCCAGATTTTTCACTCTCCTCTTTCACTTTCACCAAGAGGCTCTTTAGTTCTTTGCTTTCTGCCATAAGGGTGGTGTCATCTGCATATCTGAGGTTATCAATATTTCTCCCGGCAATCTTGATTCCAATCTTGATTAAACTCTCACCTTATTATTATTATCTTATATTACTACTTAATAATAATATTTATCATTATTTTATTATGCCCATATTACAATTGAGAAATAATCATAGCATACATAAGATTCATAATGTGTTATATATGATCATAAAATAAACAACAGGATATAAATAATGATGGGCTTCCCTGCTGTCTCAGATGGTAAAGAATCTGCCTGCAATGCGGGAGACCCAGGTTCAATTCCCGAGTTAGAATAATGATATTTAATTTGATTGTCATGTCTATTTGCGATAGAAAAAATTCAAGTTCAGAGTGATTTGCTCAAGGTAACACAGCGTTCAAGTAGCAGAGTGTGAGTTTTGTGGTCTTATCTTGGAAAATTCTGAAGACTCTATCTTATGCAAGACTTGTGATATGTCGGTTTCCTTACATGGTCTCTCTGGACCTCAGAAGAAATTTCTCCAGACATCCCTCTGATGGGATGTGGAAAACGTGGAAAGGCACAGATTTAGTTAGGTGATTTGGGTTGTAAGAAACTGAAATCACAAATCAACTGGCTCTAGCAAGAAGAAAATGCATATTCTCACAGGAAATCCAGAGATAAGGCAGCTTCCAAGGGCAATTGATTCAGTGACTCACTGATGTCATCAGAAACTCAAGTGCTTTCCATGCCCCCTCACTGCTATTCTCTGTATCAGCTTCATGTCAAATCGGTAGCAAGCCAAGTACAGCCATACCATATACAGTAAAATATCCAGGATGGCAACAGACAGAGGAGAAGAGAGAAAGTACCTTTCTGTGGTTCTCTCAGGGAAAGGAAGCTCCTCCGCGCCCCCCCCCCGCCCCAGAAGCCCCTCAGCATGACTTTATGTTTTTGTCTTATTAGTCAGAGTTTGGAAACAAGCTTAACCAGTAACAGGCAAGGAAGCTGGAGTTATTCTTACACCTGGAGTTGGAGGTGGGGTATCTTCCCTTGAGTCACAACCAACATTTTTAGACAAGGAAAAGGAATTATATTTATAGTTTCTGTTTATCAAAGACAGATTTACCTAGAATGTGTGCTAAAGTGAAAGTGTGAGTCATTCAGTTGTGTCCGACTCTTTGCAACCCCATGGACTGTAGCCATGGAATTTCCCAGGCAAGAATACTGAAGTGAGCCGCCATTCCCTTCTTCAGGGGATCTTCCCAACCCAGGGATCTAACCCAGTCCTCCTGCATTACAGGCAGATTCTTTATCATCTGAGCCACCAGGGAAGAGAACATGTGCTAACTTGATTTCTATGACACCTACACAACCCTTCTCTCCAGTTAGTTTTCTTCTAACCCATAGTTAGAAAATCAGGTTCATCATTCCTAAAATTACACACACACACAGTTTATAAAATTATGTGGTAGATCTTCCTGTTTTTATCTTTTATAATATTACTGCAATGTGTGCTTTACTTGAAACTCCACACACTTAATGCTTTACTAGGGCAATGATAATAGCAAAAGAGAACACAAAATCAGATCTGTAGAACATGGGATCAAACCAAGAAGACCTCGCTTGGTTGGTTGATAATTGAAGGACAAGATCATACGTGGCAGTTACATTATTAGATCTGAAGTGAAATCATGAGCACGTTACAGAAAAGTCTTTTTATTCTTTCAGAAGCCATTTAACAAGTAGCGAATAAGAGTGGAGTTGGGCTATGACAGGATAATAGATTTCTCTGCCAGAAAAAAAGGATGTGCAGTTGTTATCCCAAGGAACAAAGAATATAAAGAGGAGCTTAAAATTGTGGTTTTGTTCTAGAACACATTTGTAAGTAGAATGCATTCGTTCTTAAATAAAAACCATATCTGCTATTATGTATGAAATACAATATGTTTTATTTTAATACTGAAAAAATACAGTAGTCATTTTGCTAATACAAAAGTGTGTATGTGATTAAGTACTGTCATTCATTTACAGTAGATGCTAAGAACTAGTCAATGGGAATCAGTACATTAGTGCTTTAGCTTATAAAGGAGTGTACTTACAAAGCTCCATGAAAATGAATTACATAAAGCAGTCTTCGGGTTTTAAAAAATGAGACCCTAAAGAACAACACAATAGAAAAAAAGGGAAAGAAAATAGTAGACAATGCAGAGAAGGTAGAATGCAAAGACTAGTATACGTATGCAAAGATATTCAACCTCAATTACACAGAAATCCAACAGAAAAGGCAATAATACCAATGTTCATCTGTCGTACTGGCAAAAATTATCAATCAGCCACTACTGTTAAAGAGAAGGACATTTTGGCATGGTTGGGTACAGTGTAAATTGTTACCTTTTCCTGTGATAGGTTGATAGTGTACTTGAAATCTTTTGTGTTCCATTTCTAGTCTTCTTCACCTCAACTATATCTTATTTCAGTCACAGTTGTGGTGACTCAGTGTGGGCTCAGATGCAAGTTGAGCTATCTCTTGCCCCAACCCAGTTTCTTGGATGACTTATAACTCAGACTCCACAAGATTAAACACAACCATCAACACATGTGCAAACCAGAAGTGCTGGACTGTGAATAGCCTTTGAGGCAAATCTCTGACCAGTGGGGGCCAGAAGTGATATTTAAATGTTTCTCCTCTTCCCTCTTTCCCCACTCCCTGCTCAAATGGATGGGGTTGGAATACATTTCAAATGGCTCCTCAGAAATTTCTGCAAATTTAAGCATCCATCCACCTGTAGTGGTGGACTGCTCAATAAAGCATTTTAGTCTAGGCCAAATCGGGAAAGGAGTATGTCAAGGCTGTATATTGTCACCTTGCTTATTTAACTTATATGCAGAAATGCTGCATATGAGAAACGCTGCATATAACATCATGAGAAACACTGGGCCGGATGAAGAACAAGCTGTAATCAAGATTTCTGGGAGAAATATCAAGAACCTCAGATATGCAGATGACACCACCCTTATGGTAGAAAGCAATGAAGAACTAAAGAGCCTCTTGATGAAAGTGAAAGAGGAGAATGAAAAAGTTGGCTTAAAACTCAGCATTCAGAAAACTAAGATCATGACATCTGGTCCCATCACTTCATGGCAAATAGATGGGGAAACAATGGAAACAGTGACAGACTTTATTTTTGGGGGCTCCAAAATCACTGCTGATGGTGACTGCAGCCATGAAATTAAAAGACGCTTACTCCTTGGAAGGAAAGTTATGACCAACCTAGATAGCATGTTAAAAACCAGACACATTACTTTACCAACAAAGGTCTGTCTAGTCAAAGCTATAGTTTTTCCAGTAGGCATGTATGGATGTGAGAGTGGGACTATGAAGAAAGCTGAGTGCCAAAGAATTGATGCTTTTGAACTGTGGTGTTGGAGACCACTCTTGAGAGTCCCTTAAACTCTCAAGGGGATCCAACCAGTTAATCCTAAAGAAATCAGTCCTGAGTGTTCATTGGAAGGACTGATGCTGAAGCTGAAACTCCAATAATTTGGCCACCTGATGTGAAGAGCTGACTCATTGGAAAAGACCCTGATGCTGGGAAAGATTGAAGGCAGGAGGAGAAGGGGACAACAGAGGATGAGATGGTTGGCTGGCATCACCGACTCAATGGACTTGAGTTTGAGTAAACTCTGGGGGTTGGTGATGGACAGGGAGGCCTGGCTTGCTGCAGTCCATGGGGTTGCAAAGAGTCGGACATGACTGAGTGACTGAACTGAACTGAAATGATAGGCTTTCCTACCTTATCCACATCAATCCCTTCTCTCATTCCTGTTTTCTGAGATCACACTCCTTAGAAAGTACTAATGTGGAAACCTTTGTCTCAAGCTCTGTGGTAACCGGATTAAGGCTGGTAGTAGCTAGCCTGCTTTAGTGCATGTGCTTAGCCTAGCATTACCACTTTCTGGAACCATTCCTGGGGACGAGTTTACTAAAATGTTTCAGGGATATACATACAGGAATGTGTATCTGCAATATTCTTTATAGTAGGCAGAAAGTATCATATTGTAATAGTATTAAATGAAAAAGACCAAGTTATGGGAGGGGGAGTGTAGAAATATATATCAATCTCCTTTCATATTATATATGTATGAAAAAAATCCACAGGAAGAAAATCCAACCTGTTAACAATAATTATTTTGTAGGATATACAATAATCAAGATGGAAAGACACTTTATTTTTTAAATAATAATACTAATAAAGTGAACCCAAAGAAGATTTTTAAAAAGGAAAACCAACCAGATTCTAATGTTATTAATATTATCAAAAAGGAGAAATATTCAAAATACTTCAAAAATATATGACAACTCAAGGTGTAGAAGCAAGGGAAGTTTGTTTTCTTCCCTAATTTTAATTTTTTCAATGTTCTTGTCTCTTCCCTAACAAATCCCTTTACTTGCTTTTGACCTGGGAATGGTTGAGCATCTGTTTTCCCTCTCTCATGCCCAAATTCATCAAAACCGAACTCTTCTGATTCCCATTCTTTCAGGGTGCTAAATTCCAAGGATGATAATCCAGTCACAAGTTCAGAATTTTCAAACTGTAAGAGATCTTTATGGCCATCTTATCATTTTAGAGATGAAGAAACTGAGACTCAAAGAAGATTAGCAATTTGCTCAGAGGTGCCTGGCCACAGCTCATGGCCTAGAACTTAGATCTCCTGATTCCCAGCTTGGAGCTCTTTCCATTAAATGGTAATCAGAAGTCATTAAGTTATAGCACAGGCTGCTATTGTGTGAATGGTTGATTTTGTTCCTCCAGGGAATAGAATTCCTTAATCTACTCCAGAAGTACACATCTTCAAAGAGAACTGAAGGAACAAATTGAATGAAAGAACGCCATTAAGAAATATTTGGGAGTGAGATGTCATGCTATTGCCCGAGTCACACTGCATGTGAAATCAATGATTCTGCACACCACTGTCAGGAAACAGACCCTTACCAGCACTCAATAAACGTTAAACAAGGACAGAATGATGGCAGATGCTTTGATATGCCTGCACAATTTCCTTTCTGCTATTAGACTTGAAATAACTGCTATAATCACCAAAACAGACCAAGATCCATGTGGGTCTATGCTCAAATGCATACAATTCAAGACAATTGCCATTAGGTTCTCTCTAATAATCTTGCTTTGATTTAATAACCATTCTTGATGCCATTTGCTTATTATTTTTTCCCTTTTGGGTAATGTCTTCCTAAATATCCATGTTCTAATCGGTGTTGGAACTCAGCGATTGTACAAGACAGAGGAACTTTAAAAAAAAATGCATTGCTCTGATCTAGCCTAAGGCATACAAATCAAAGCCTCCACTGCGACAAGACATAGCAAAATTGAAAGTAGCTACACTTTATATGGAAATTAGCTGCTCCTAGAATGCAATACTGTTAAGCATATATCAAAACCAAAGACAATGAACATATGAAATGTATTTCTGCACTTGGAATGTTCCCTTCCCTTTTTATTCACAACACAATTCTCAGTGTGTTATATTACATCAAAAATTAAAAAGTCAATTTTCGTAATGTGAGAATATGCGTTGTTGTTACGTTCGAGAAATTTGAAATTTTTCCTTCTTTATTTTTTCTTTAACTACTTTTTCTTGGAGACTTCAAAAATAATCAGGACCTGAAGCAGTAATTTGAAAACGCTGTATTCTGAATGTCTTTTGCAGATGTAATCAAGAAAAAAAATTTTTTTAAAGAGTAGATTTTTCCTCCAGAGCAGACAGAAAAATGAAAATGAAGATCTTACCTTATTTTTCTCTTGATTGCTTTTTCTAAAAATTACAAAAAAATAAAAATGTGAGGTAATATGTATTTTTTTTTTTAATTTAAAGCTAAAGGATAGAAATTGTTTTGTTCAAAATAATTGTCCTGATCATAGATCACTCTCCAGCTAGGGTCTGGCAGTCAACATCTGCTACATGCCAGCTCTTTATGTGGAACAGAAAGAAAGGTAGTAATCTCAGGGACTTAGCCACTTCCTTGCAGATGGCCACAAATCACAAGGTTTGCTGGTCTTCAAAACTCTTGGTTCAAATGAGATGAGAATCTGGTTTTAAATTCTCTTAATATACCTCTGCCTTTGCTTGCAAAAAACCAAACTGTTTTGGCTAATTTACATAGAAAGGGAATTTATTAAAGCATGTCGTATATGACAGGAAAATCTTAGAGAACCAAAGAGTAAGCTAGATGGCTGTGCAGCCAGGAACATGTCTAGACCACACAGAGGATGGTTCCAGTGGGGAGATCACCACGGCCAGACACAGAGTTCTTACCACCATGCTATCGGTCCCAGTCTCTGCTGAGACATGTGAAAGAAAATATGGCACACCAGGAAGCGTAGCCACTCACTACAGGCATATATTCCAGTTAGTAAGTGCCCTGTCACACTGATTTTACACAATATTTTTAATACCACTCATGCCTATACATATTATATTTTTAATGGAGTGATTGATTCTATTCCATAAAATGTTATATACATATATTTTTGGTTTTTAAAATTTGTTATTGGAGTAGAGTTGCTTTACAATGTTATGTTAGTTTCTATTGTACAGCAAAGTATACATATAGCCCCTCTATTTTTGGATTTCCTTCCCATTCAGGTCACCACAGAGCATGAGCAGAGGTCCCTGTGTTATACATTAGGTACACATTAGTTACCTATTTTATATGTAGTGTCAATAATGGCTATATATCAGTCCCAATCTCCCTGTTAGGCAGTTAGAGTAGAGAAAAATAGGGGTCTAAAATGGCCATCAGGGGAAGTGATCAGGCTAGAAGACCTGAGTGAAGATTTAGAGCAGGAAAAGGCTCCCAACACACCCCCTTCCCTGATTGGTCTCAGGCATACACCTTATTTGCATAGGGCGGAACTAATCAGGCTCCAGGGAACACCCAGGGGAAGGAACAAATGATTAAAAAAGGGAAGTCAAAAATGAGGCAGGATCACTCCTGAAGGGTTGGTACACTCTCTAGTTGTGAGAATGGACAACTTGAGAGTGTACTGCTTACTGCTTACTGCTCGCTCAGTAAACCTTGCCTGCCTGAGTTATCCTGGTGTGTCATTTCAATTCTTTGCTGCAACAAGACAAGAACTGTAGGAGAGAAAACTGATCTAACATACCAATTATATGCAATGGAATATTACTCAGCCATAAAAAAGAAATAAAATTGGGTAATTGTAGATACATGGATGGACCTAGAGACTGTCATAAAGAGTGAAGTAAGTCAGAAAGAGGAAAATAAATATCATATATTAACATATATATGTGGAGTCTGAAAAAATAGGTATAGACAATCTTATTTACAAAGCAGAAATAGAGACACAGATGTAGCAAACAAACATATGGATACCAAGGGGAAAAGGGAGGGTGGAATATATATCTGTATGTGCCTAGAAAATGTGGCTTTTCTGGGGAATGAGATGTGGGTGGGTTAAAAGTGAAAGTGAGAGCTTAATTTTGACACAATATATTTGTATTGCTTAAATTTACCAAGAGCAAAAAAAAAAAAAAATTACCGTGAACACGTGTTCCTTCCATATAAGCATCCTGAGATAATAAAATAAATTATTGTTCTAGTTCTTAACATATTTAAATTCATTTTGTGTTTATGAACTATAATCATTCACTATCAGAATTGGAAGAGAGTTCAAGTGAAACTTCCTAGACATATCTTTTAATGGACAGTCTGCATTTATTGTCTCCAATACTTTACAATTACTGAAGTGTGACTCCTGGTTACACTTAAGGTAATTCTGGTTTCATTTTTATTAGAAGAACCTTTATTTAATTTAATCTCATTAAGTTTTATTTTTGCAAGCATGCTCAGTCGCTTCAGTCGTGTCCGACTCTTTGACACCCTATGGATTGTAGCCCGCTAGGCTCCTCTCTCCATGGGGATTCTCCAGGCAAGAATACTGGACTGGGTTGCCATGCCCTCCTCCAGGGGATCTTCCCAATCCAGGTCTTTTAATCTCCTGCATTGACAAGAGTGTTCTTTACCACTAGTGCCACCTGTGAAGCCAAAGTTTTATTTACCCTCAGCTATTTTCTTCCTTATGTCAGAATAGAAAAGCTGTAGAGCTGGATTTTGCTCTTTGGTATTGGGTAAGCCGACATCAGCCTGGGCACTGGCCAGAATGGCACCCCATTAATTCTTGACCTCCTGGACTGTGGGGTAGTGAACGTTTGCTGCTACCACAGCACAAAAACTACTCTGGAGAAAATCACCATGCCCTTGCAACTGGAAGATCAATGGAAACTTTTGACTTGTCAACAGACTTACTGGCTTAGCAGTGAATAAAACCGGCCACCTGTTTTCTCTTTTTGGTTTCCATAACAGAGTTCCCTCCTAGTTCTTCTCTCTTTCCAGCTATTTCTTTCTTTCTTTTTTTTTTTTGATCTGTCTCTTTTGCTCATTTTTCTCTCTTTACACAGTCCTTAAAAGACTACTTTCTTCTCTACATTTATAACCGTGGTCTTACTCATTCTTATAGGATTTCAATAATCCTCTGCAATCTATTGATCCCCAAATCTGCATTTCCAGGACTGACCTCTCTCCTGAGTTATTCACTGTTTCTTCCTTGGATTGTCAATGAAGTCCTGACAGGTATCCATAACTATGGGCACTTTCGTGCATATTTTTATTTTATTTTGACTCTTTTGAGAACAGGAACAGAAAACTGCTCAAGATTGTTCAGGAAACATGCTACAACAGAGGAAGACCTCAAGGAACCTGGAGCTGCATGGTCATTCTGCCTTTAAGGGTGCTCAGGATGCTACAAGCAAGCATGTACAAACTTGCAGCTCTTCATTCTGATGCCCCATTGTAAATGTGACGTAACCGCATCCCTTTTAAACTTCTTAGAAATGTAAATTCATGCTCTTTTCTTTGTTTCTTAAAGGATGACATGATTATTTAAATTCATATTTTACTTTTTTTCCCCTGACATACAGAATTGAGTTAATTATATTGAGGCACACTATAATTTGTCTCAGTTAAGGTCAGTTCAGTCACTCAGTCATGTCCAACTCTTTGCAACCCCATGGACTGCAGCACACCAGGCCTTCCTGTCCATCACCAACTCCTGAAGCTTGCTCAAACTCATGTCCAACTCAGTCAGTGATGCCATCAACCATCTCATCCCACCTTCAATCTTTCCCACCATCAGAGTCTTTTCAAATGAGTCAGCTCTTCGCATCAGGTGGCCAAAGGACTGGAGTTTCAGCTTCAGCCTCAGTCCTTCCAATGAACACTCAGGACTGATTTCCTTTAGGATGGACTGATTGGATCCCCTTGCAGTTCAAGGGATTGTCAAGAGTCTTCTCCAACACCACAGTTCAAAAGCATTAATTCTTTGGTGCTCAGCTTTCTTTATAGTCTACTCTCACATCCATATATGACTACTGGAAAAACCATAGCCTTGGCTAGATGAACCTTTGTTGGCAAAGTAATGTCTCTGTTTTGTAATATGCTATCTAGGTTGGTCATAACTTTTCTTTCAAGGAGCAAGTGTCTTTTAATTTCATGATTGCAGTCACCGTCTGCAGTGATTTTTGAGCCCCTAAAAATAAAGTCTGTCACTGTTTCCACTGTTTCCCCATCTATTTCCCATGAAGTGATGGGACCAGATTTCATGATCTTAGTTTTCTGAATGTTGAGTTTTAAGTAAGCTTTTTCATTCTCCTCTTTCACTTTCATCAAGAGGCTCTTTAGTTCTTCTTTTCTTTCTACCATAAGGGTAGTGTCATCTGCATATCTGAGGTTCTTGATATTTCTCCCAGCAATCTTGATTCCAGCTTGTACTTCATCTAGTCCAGCGTTTCTCGTGATGTACTCTGCATATAAGTTAAATAAGCAGGGTGACAATATATAGCCTTGACGTACGCCTTTCCTGATTTGGAACCAGTCTGTTATTCCATGTCCAGTTCTAACTGTTGCTTCCTGACCTGCATACAGGTTTCTCAAGAGACAGGTCAAGTTGTCTGGTATTCCCATCTCTTTCAGAATTTTCCACAGTTTGTGGTGATCTACACAGTCAAAGGCTTTGGCATAGTCAATAAAGCAAAAGTAGATGTTTTTCTGGAACTCCCTTGCTTCTTCTATGATCCAACCAATGTTGGCAATTTGATCTCTGATTCCTCTGCCTTTTCTAAAACCAGCTTGAACATCTAGAAGTTCACAGTTCAGTTACTGTTGAAGCCTGGCTTGGAGAATTTTGAGCATTACTTTACTAGTATGTGAGATGAGTACAGTTGTGCGGTAGTTTGAACATTCTTTGGCATTGCTTTTATTTGGGATTGGAATGAAAACTGTCCTTTTCTAGTCCTGTGGCCACTGCTGAGTTTTCCAAATCTGCTGGCATATTGAGTGCAGCACTTTCACAGCATCATCTTTGAGGATTTGAAATAGCTAAACTGAATTACATCACCTCCACTAGCTTTGTTCATAGTGATGCTTCCTAAGGCCCACTTGACTTCGCATTCCAGGATGCCTGGCTCTAGGTGAGTGATCATACGATCATGATTATCTGGGTCGTGAAGATCTTTTTTGTATAGTTCTTCTGTGTATTCTTGGCACCTCTTCTTGATATCTTCTGCTTCTGTTAGGTCCATACCATTTCTGTCCTTTATTGAGCCCATCTTTGCATGAATAGTTCCCTTGGTGTATTGAATTTTCTTAAAGAGATCTCTAGTCTTTCCCATTCTATTGTTTTCCTCTATTTCTTTGCATTGATCACTGAGGAAGGCTTTCTTATCTCTCCTTGCTATTCTTTGGAACTCTGCATTCAAATGGGTATATCTTTCCTTTTCTTCTTTGCCTTTCACTTCTCTTCTTTTCTCAGCTATTTGTAAGGCCTCCTCAGATAGCCATTTTGCTTTTTTGCATTTCTTTTTCTTGGGGATGGTCTTGATCCCTGCCTCCTGTACAATGTCATGAACCTCTGCCCATAGTTCATCTGGCACTCTGTCTATCAGATCTAATCCCTTGAATCTATCTCTCACTTCCACTGCATAATGGTAAGGGATTTGATTTAGGTCATACCTGAATGGTCTAGTGGTTTTCCCTACTTTCTTCAATTTAAGTCTGAATTTGGCAAGAAGGAGTTCATGATCTGAGCCACAGTCAACTCCCTGTCTTGTTTTTGCTGACTGTATAGAGATTCTTCATCTTTGGCTGCAAAGAATATAATCAATCTGATTTCGGTGTTGTCCATCTGGTGATGTCCATGTGCAGAGTCTTCTCTTGTGTTGTTGGAAGAGGGTGTTTGCTATGACCAGTGCGTTCTCTTGGCAAAACTGTATTAACCTTTGCCCTGCTTCATTCTGTACTCCAAGGTCAAATTTGCCTGTTACTCCAAGTGTTTCTTGACTTCCTACCTTTGCATTCCAGTCCCCTATAATGAAAAGGACATCTTGTAGGTCTTCATAGAACTGTTCAACTTCAGCTTCTTCAGGATTATGGTCGGGGCATAGACTTGAATTACCGTGTTATTGAACGGTTCACCTTGGAAATGAACAGAGATCGTTCTGTCGTTTTTGAGATTGCATCCAAGTACTGGATTTAGGATTCTTTTGATGACTGATGGCTACTCCATTTCTTCCAAGGGATTCTTCCCCACAGTAGTAGATATAAGATATAAGGATCATTTGAGTTAAATTCACCCATTCCAGTCCCTTTTAGTTCACTGATTGACCACTTCCAATTTGCCTTGATTCATGGACCTAACATTCCAGGTTCCTATGCAGCATTGCTCTTTACAGCATTGGACTTTGCTTCTATCATCAGTCACATCCACAACTGGGTGTTGTTTTTGCTTTGGCTCAATCTCTTCGTTCTTTATGAAGTTATTTCTCCACTGATCTCCCCTAATTGGGCACCGACCGACGGGGAGTTCATCTTCCAGTGTCCTATCTTATTGTCTTTTCATACTGTTCATGGGGTTCTCAAGGCAAGAATACTGAAGTGGTTTGCCACTTCAGTGGTCCCTTCTCCAGTGGACCACATTTTGTCAGAACTCTCCACTATGACCCATCCATCTTGGGTGCCCCTATACGACATGGCTCATAGTTTCATTGAGTTAGACAAGGCTGTGGTCCATGTGATCAGATTGGTAAGTTTTCTGTGATTGTGGTTTTCAGTCTGTATGCCCTCTGATGGAGAAGGATAAGAAGCTTATGGAAGCTTCCTGATAGGAGAGACTGACCGGGTCTTGTTCTGATGGGCGGTGCCATACTCAGTAAATCTTTAATCCAATTTTCTGTTGATGGGTGGAGCCGTGTTCCCTCCCTGCTATTTACCTGGGGCCAAACTATGGTGGAGGTAATGAAGATAATGATGACCTCCTTCAAAAGATGCCATGCATGTACTGCTACACTCACTGCCCCCAACCCTTCAGTAGATCACCACTGACCCACATCTCCAGTGTAGGCATGGGACACTTCCGGACAAGTCTGGGTCAGTCTCTTGTGGGGTCACTGCTCCTTTCTCCTGGATCCTGGTGCATATAAGGTTCTGTTTGTGCCCTCCAAGGGTCTATTTCCAGTCCTGTGTAAGTTCTGGCATCTCTATGGTGGGGTTAATGGCGACCTCCTCCAAGAGGGCTTATGCCATACCCAAGTCTGCTGTGCCCAGAGTCCCTGTCCCTGTGGAAGTCCACTGTTGACCCGTATCTCCACAGGAGATGCTCAAACACAGTTCTGTCTCAGTCTCTGGGTCCCTGGCTCTGGGGTCCCTGGGTCCTGGTGCACACAAGGTTTGTTTGAGCCCTCTAAGCATCTGTGGTGGGAATGGGGTTTGATTCTAAATGCAGATTCGCCCCTCCTATCACCTTGCTGGGGTTTCTCTGACCTTGGATGTGGGGTATCTCGTCACAGCCACTCCCTCCCACCGCCCCACAATTTGTCTATGCAAGGAAAATTATTTGTTTTAATTTTTTCTTTTATTTCTTATTCTCATTGTTTCCATCTTTTGATGGAACTTCATCAAAAGCATTGACTCCAATATGTGTAATATATGTCCTTGGATGGTATGTGTTTTTGAAAGATATATAAATGATGCTATTATATTTTTGCACTCCTTCTATTTCTTTTTTCAGTCTACACTACTTTTAAAATTCATGTTTCTGTATATACATCTAGTTTTGACTGCTACAGGCTTTTTCAGTGTGTACGTCTATCACATTTTACTTATCCATGTCCAATAGTGATAGGCATCACTTCCTGCTCACAAAATAATGCTGCAGCAAACAATTTTGTGTACGTTTCTGCTAAGTCGCTTCGGTCGTGTCCGACTCTGTGCGACCCCATAGACGGCAGCCCACCAGGCTCCGCCATCCCTGGGATTCTCCAGGCAAGAATACTGGAGTGGGTTGCCATTTCCTTCTCCAGTGCATGAAAGGGAAAAGTGAAAGTGAAGTCGCTCAGTCATATCCGACTCCTAGCGACCCCATGGGTCTGCAGCCTACCAGGCTCCTCCACCCATGGGATTTTCCAGGCAAGAGTACTGGAGTGGGGTGCCATTGCCTTCTCCGTTGTATACGTTAATCTTCTGCTTTACAGATAAGGGAGTGAAATTGCTAGATACGTACATAATTAATTTTACTAAATATTGCCAACATTCTCTTCAGAATGACTCACAAATTTGCATTCCTACTCACTGTGCTTGAGGGTTTCCATTTTTCTGCATCCTCATGAGTACTTAGGGTGTCCTCATTGGCTCAGTGGTAAAGAATCTGCCTGCCATGCAGGAGACATGGAAGATATGGTTTCAGTCCCTGAGCAGGGAAAAATCCCCTGGAGGAGGAAATGGCAACCCACTCCAGTATTCTTGCCTGGAGAATCCCATGGACAGAGGAGCGTGGTGTGCTGCAGTCCATGGGGTCACAAAGAGTAAGTTCAGTGTGCTCACTGCACTGAGCACACACGAATATACACAGGAATAATTATGTAGTGCTTTCTGTGTTTTGCCAAAGTGGACTTGCAGCACAGCTCTTAACAAGTCAGTTCATCCAAATCTAAAATAAGCCATTCTTGGATCAGTTGCCTGGACCTCATCTAACCACGTGTAGTTAATGAAAGGTGGAGTCTCATGGTAGATAATATTGCTGATTTGCTTTCATCAAGGCCAGTGGGTGGGGCAGCTTCTCCTAGAATAGGTGGAAGGTGAGGCAAGACCATGCCCCCTTTAATTCTCCCTTCAACTTTCCTCCATTTTGTTGCTACTGTTATTTTTCCAAATGCAGATCTGTTCTGCTTGGCCATGTTGAAAGTTTATGTTCATAGACTAAAACCTAGATCCCTTAGTTAACTCTGCTGTCTAGCTCCCAACTTCCCCTCTGAATCCCTGTGGATTTCCTAGGAGGCCACAAGCTTTCACACATCCATGCTTTTTTTCTTACTATTTCTTGGGCTTGCAAAGTCCTTTGGCAGCACATAAATCACATCTTTACTAGAGTCCCCAAACCTACTTATTTTAAAGCCTTAATTCGAGGCTCACCAATCCTAGAAATGACTCCATGCCCACTCCAACTTATGTGTCTCCTGGGTTGCCCTGGTACCCCACTAATGTTTTCATGAGAGTATCTATCCCTGTCTTATACCTGGTTATGTTGCTGGCTGTCACCTCCTGCTTGACTGCCTGTTCTTTGAAGACAAGGAAAGCATCTTACTTGGCTTTTTTTTTTTTTTTTAACTTTTTATTTTATATTGGAGTATAGCTGATTAACAATGTTGTAATAGTTTCAGGTGGACAGCAAAGCCTAGAGATTGTCATACTGGGTGAAATAAGTCAGAAAGAGAAGTATCATACGGTGTCCCTTACCTATGGAATCTAAAAAGAAATGATACAAATGAACTTATTTACAAAACAGAAAGAAGCTCACAGACTTAGAGAGCAAACTTATGGTTATGAGGCGGGAAGGTTGGGGTGGACGGGATAGTTAGGGAGTTTGGGATTGACTTGTACACACTGCTAGCCATTATCCTCCAATTAGAAATAAATTTAAAAAATGATAAAATGAATAATGAAGAAGGACATACTGTATAGCACAGAGAATTCTGCTCAATATATGTCTGAGTCCTTTTATTTGACTTTTTAATCCCAGAGCCCAGCACAACGTCTCAGTCTAGTGAGTGCCTAGGAAATGTTTTCCCATGAATGAATAAATGAGTCACTTATTTTACAGAGGATTAAGCTAGAGTCTGGAGAGGTTTACGGCTTTCCCAATGGCATACAGAGAGTTGATGAGGATGCTGGAATCAAAAATCCAGATCTCTTGATTTCCACTAAAATACAAGAATTCCCTACATTTATCCCCATTACTTCCATTCTACAGGATAAGAAATTGAGGAAATCATTTTATTTTTTTAATGCCAGGAAACATTGTACCATATAGTGAATTCCATGTAGGTTTTAAAACTTTCCTTTGGATTTCCCCTGCTCTACTGAAATCTACTCAGGTGTAGGGAAGCACAACTTCTAATAGCATTTTAGATTGTAAATTATACAAAGAAATTCACCTCGGAGCTTCAAACTAAGGGTACAAACTCCTTAAGTCAAAGATTCTATATACTAATTTTTAAAAAGCTGACTTGAATGGCTGAGTAATAGTTTTCTCTTTTATTTTAGCCTTTTCCCTACCATTTCTAGACTATAGGTCAGAGATGTACCAAAGGTGTCACTTCTGTCAAGAAACTCTGCAGAAGAGTTTACAATACTGAATGTACTATTACAAAAGTATGTTCTTTTCAGTTTTCAATGGGCCTTGAAGTGTTTTGCAGGAATTCTCCACCCACTTCAGTACTCTCCTTGACCTTGAGTGCCACAGAGTTACCGCGAGAGCTGAGGCGGAGCCAAAGCAGTCCTTCTTTTATTTTTCCATTCATTCCAAGAGTCGTTCAGCTGAAGCTGGTGATGAGTGTGGCCATTAACTCTGGACATTTTTCCTTCACTTTAGAAATAGACTAGACAGATGTGGAGGGAGTGTGAGGGGGCGTAAGACTTCAGCAGCTAGACTCAGGGACTGCTGTGGAGCTGACGCTAACCCCCTCTTCGTTTCCACAGGTCTGTGGAAGGACCAGGGCTTCCCACAGCTCTGAGAATGCCTGCTGTAAATTAGAGATTCTTTACTGTCTGAGCCACCAGGGAAACCTGAGAATAACAATGCTCTATGTAAATTGAGGAAACTCAGAGTCACAGAAAGGCTCTGGACCTGATCGTGCAAATTCTGCCTTAGAACAGGGGACTTCTGATTCTCGGTTTGTTGTTTTCAGTTACTACCAAACAATTCCCCGTCTATCAAGCGTACCACGCAAGGTGATAGCATTAATGTTCACAATTATCAGAGGATCATAATGTTTCTTCACATCTGACAAATTAAAAAATTATTCATGATATAGCTCATGTGTATCATTCAAACACCCCACAATGTTTTTTCTAGTAATGCTTATGGAGGGGTTTCAGTGGAGAGTGCTAATGGCAAGGAATTAGGATGTGGTCGTAATCGAGGGACTTGTGACCTACTGCTTTGTTTTTCAGTTCAGTTCAGTCGCTCAGTCGAATCCGACTCTTTGCGACCCCATGAATTGCAGCACGCCAGGCCTCCCTGTCCATTACCAACTCCCAGAGTCTGCTTTGTTTTTAACTCTTGATAAAATGATTCACAAATCAGTGTTTGAAAACCGTTGCGTTAAAAGCATGGCATTTCCAGGGACAAACTAATCTATTACCTCATCATGAATTAACAAATACAATTATCGGAAGCCTGAAAGATATACTATAGAACCACAACCTTTAGATATATATTTGTATATAATTAATTATATTGTTTACATTAATTGCATAATATGTATTATATATATTTATATTAGTTAATCGAAGAAGGAAATAGCAACCCACTCCAGTATTCTTGCCTGGGAAATCCCATTAACAGAGGAG
The DNA here is from genome assembly GCF_054371585.1 of Giraffa tippelskirchi. Lineage (NCBI taxonomy): Eukaryota > Metazoa > Chordata > Mammalia > Artiodactyla > Giraffidae > Giraffa > Giraffa tippelskirchi. The sequence goes on from NC_137283.1 coordinate 126,941,980, forward strand.
CCTGATGGGTTACAGTGCATGGGGTCACAAAGAGTTGAACACAACTTAGCGAGCGAATAAACAACAATAGGTATTAGTTAATACATATTAATTAGCTAGATATTCAATATTATATACATTATGTATAATGGAAAATCTGGCCCCTTGCCTAAAGGGTGGCATATTTTAGGAAGCAAGGTAAGGTTCATTTCTGGAAAACAATTGTTTGTGAACTCATAGACAAATTTAAATGGTCTGATTAGCTATATCCAAACAAAACATTAAGAACCGTTCAAAATTCACAAAAATATTTCATCAATTTTAAAAAAATATGATTTTGATCATGGAAATACATGATAACTACCTAATAAACACAAAAAACATAATCCTTAAATTAAATTATACTTTTGTACTCTCCAGGATTTGGTGACTTATAAAAGAAGAGAAAGATAGAACAAGTTGTTTCCACTTGACCAGAATTCTGTTTATTCTGTTTATGTGCAGATATAACTAATAAACCTAATGTCTATCCCTCATTTTTATCTGAATATGGGCAGATGGGCAGTTTTCCTGTAAGGGTAAACCGATATATACATGTACAAACTGGTACATACATACACCAAGAAGTGTCTGGCAAAAATTTAAGAAAGATGAATTATTTCAAGTTATTTATTTAATTCTTAGATTACATAAAAGCAGAAAAGATATATGTATCAGGTCATCTAGGTATTTGTTTGGTGCTGTGATAAGATCGTAAAATGCCCATTTTAGATTGAAACACATTTCAGTAGATTAAGTTCATTTTCTTTTTCCCAGTTGAGCCTATGGGAGGCCTTGATGAGATTCTCAGGGTCGATCTCTAATTTCTTAACCATAGATTGCTTATGGAATGAGATAGGCTTTAACAAGGTATTTTAGGCAGTGCCGTCTCACTTGTTTTGGTCAGTACTTCACAGAAGCCAGCCACAAAATCACAACTCCTTCCTTTTCAGTCCTTAAATGTTACTGAAGAAGGAAACATCTTAGATTCCATTGATGATCTACCCCCAAAGAAGCTGTCTTTGCCATTACAAGATGGCAAATTTTATGGGGTGTGAAACACTCACAAACCTGCTTAGTGGCAGCCCTCATGAGTGCTGGGTGCCTTTTTAAGGCTCTAGGTTGCTTATCAGGCTCCTGACATCCTCAACAAGTAGAACAGAGCAGATTTGGGTCTCGGGGTCCCCTTGTTGAGAATGAAAGAAGCAGCCCTTCAGCCTCAATTTTCCCTACAAGCTGTTTAGACTCTTTTCATCTGTAGCCTGCCAGAATGTTCTACTTTTTATTTCTCATCCTTCTTGGATGACTGTGGGCCCCAGGTGCCAAACTGTGAAACATAATTGTCTACTGATGGTGACATCTGGTTCGTTGGCAAGCTTCTTCCCAAGTTTTTTTTCTCCCAGTGAACAAATGATAGCTTAGAGCTGGGTAATAATGATGCTTTGTCTCCTCACATGTTTGGGCCAGGTTTATTTCAGATTCATTAGCGTATGCCAAGAGTAAACTATGAACCAATGATAACCCTGGCTGCAAGTTACTCTTCAGAAAATCTTGCAGTCATAATTAGCCTGGAATAAATTCTACAGCTGATTTTTTAGTAAAACATTTTTCTATCTCCAGGGATGCAAAAGTAAAGATTTTTGAGTCGTTTACAAGGGAAAAAAATCTTTTACAATTAAGTGCTAATCCAGAGTAGGAAGAGGTTCCTTTTGTGAAAATTTCCCCAGAGATAAAATTTACAAAATATTTCTGAATTTACATAATATGGATGCAATTCAGATATTCTTTGTGCTTATTAACGTACTGCATTCACTATCTATACCCTTTAATATTTCAAGGCTGTTTATATCCAATCAACATTATCCATATCTTGGCTTAAAATCTCATAAAAGACTGAAGAAAAATCATGAGTGCTTACAAAAGACAAAATAGTTATTTAACAGTAAAATTCAAATATTATCTTTTTATGGAATGGAAATGTCAAAGTATTAACTATTTCAATTATTGAAATTTGACCCTAATTTTTCCAGTCCTATAATAAACAGTCTGGGATTCTTAGGTAACACAGTGGTAAAGAATCTGCCTTTCAAGGCAGGAGACACAGGTTTGATCCTTGGGTCAGGAAGATCCCCTGGAGGAAGAAATGGCAACCCACTCCAGTATTCTTGCCTGGGAAATCCCATGGACAGAGGAGCCTTGAGAGCTACAGTCCATGGGGTCGCAAAGAGTTGGACATGACTGAGCAGACAGACAGACAATAAATAGTCTGTGCATATGTCTTCAAAGAAGAACAACTATATACTACAAAGTTCAATACTGATAGATTGGTAAGTTTCTATTGGCTCAAATAGCAAGTCTATCAGTTAATTCTTTTGTTACAGAATAGATAAAAATCAACTAAAAACTATACAGTAGTTGATGATACTACCATGTGACCTTATTTTTCTACAGATAATTCTTAAGGAGCTAAAGACAGATTATTCAGAAAATGTGGAATGTCAGACCTTACCACTGATGCATTTGTGAGATTGTATTTGCCTAAATTTCATTCCTAGTAAATATTTATTATGCCAGTTCTGCAAAGTCTAGAAAGCAAATATAAGGATTTGAAAGGTCAATAATCAATTTTATCATTTTCTAGCTCTTTTAGGCTTAACTTAAAAGGGTCAAGAATAAGATTTAATGTACAAACCCAGCCCAGATTTAAGTAAGGGCTTAGTTGGAAGTAGAATCCATTACCAAAGATGTGGGCAGATTTTCATAGGAAAGAGACTGGAGCAGGAAAAAATAATAAAGCGAGAGGTTGCAATACTCAAGGGGTGAGATAATAAGGGCAGATGAATGTCTTGGCTGTGAAGCCAAGAAAGAAAATAACTTTAGAATTATAAATACCTCAGGAAAGAAATGCAAACATGGCAATTGCCTGGAAACAGAAAGGAAAAGGGGAACATTTTAATGGATTCTAAAAGGAGACTTTAGAAAAAAAATGCATAAAAAGATGATGTAGTAAAAGTAGTGTTGGAATTTTAGAGAAGCCAGCCTTTAGAAGAGTGGGTGTAACTGGGGTTTCTGGGATCATCCCTGAAATAGCCTTTATCTTCTTCCTTGAATCTCTGAATGATTTGAAAACAGAATCTACACACCTGTCTGGAGAAGGAAATGGCAACTCACTCCAGTATTCTTGCCTGGAAAATCCCATGGGCAGAGGAAACTGGCAGGCTACAGTCCTCTTCATGGGGTCACAAAGAGTCAGACACAACTGAGCGACTACGCATGCATGCACACACCTGTCATGACCTCACCATTCATTTCCTGTCCTCTCTTTCAGCTTCTATTATCCCTGAAGAGGACGCTGCAAAAGGCTACCCAGGCTTCTTTCCCAGGGGCTTTTTCTCACTCAGTTCCCTCGTGGCCATTGCTTACTAGCAACTCCTGGGCACGGTTGTCCCCTCAGGTCTCTGTGGCTCTGTTGTTTCCCTTCTTCTCTGGCTCGTCTTCCTTCTGCCTCTCAGCCTCAGTGTCATCATCTCCCTTCTCTTTTCACTCCTGCACATAGCTCTCTTAAACAATTTAAGATGTCAGACACTCAGTGAAGAGAGGCCCACATCACTGTCCTGTTCTGACTTCTTTTCCATGCTCCACCTCACAATGACCCACTACACTTTCTTCCTGGATGTCCCCCGGTATCTCAAGCTGAAGGGGTTTAAAAGAGAATTATCTCCTCCTCAAAAGATCTGCTTCTTCTCTTATGTTCCCTGACCCTGCTATTAGCATCATTGTCTTCCTAGTCACTCAGCCTCAAAGAGATTGACTGTCTCAGATTTCTCCCTCTGCTTTGCTCTCTAGATTCAATTGTAAAGTTGTCCTGCATTTGCAGTACCTCCCACATTCATTGACTGTCACTGTCACCACTGTGTTGAAGCTTTTGGAGCAATAACTTTCTTGTTGTTCTCTCTGACTCCAATATCTTGTATACGATGTACTGATAGTGTAATATGAATACTTACTGAATGAATAAATAATATCAATTTTCATTTGATCGGCAATTATTTAGCCAGTGCCTGATATAGGTTAGACAAAGGTCCATGGAGACAAAGCGATAACCATGCTTCTAATATTCCAAAAGGATTACCAAGTGTTTTTTTAAAAGAATAATTCTGAATTTCTATCTGCTTCCTTCACAGATAAAAAGATTGAGAAATTTGGTTTTATTTATAGAGAAATACATGCAGTAAAGATGAGCTTGTTGATGACAACATCTGTCAAATAATGGAATAGGATATTTTACTTACTTTATAGAGTCTCATTTCTTAAACATTTTTAAGAATAAATTTGATTAGTTATGAAATAAGCACTAGGTTCAAGACCAAAGCAAAATCATGCTGATTAGAGTCACTGCACCTCCCGATCCATTTACCTTACTCTGTCTTGTTTCAATAGGCTTTCACACTGCAATCCATGTCTGTGGGTGACCTCTAAGTACATTTGCTGGAGGCAAAGGCTTCTATTTTCTTTGCCTGTTGGTAACCAGAGAAAGATGTGGATATTGCTCAAAGAGAAGTAAGTGGCTGTAAGATTCTGCTTAAAAACCCAAAGTTTGAGGTTTAAATGATGTTTTGAATAGTTCATTATTGAAAATATACTGCTGCTTTTAGAAAATGCTCTGCATCAAAAGCAAGCTGCTGATTGCTCAGGAAAGGATGTGGTACCAGAAGGAGCCAAGTGTTGATTATAAGAAAAGGGGAAGTCTTCCAGCTAGTTAATGAAGCAACCTGCTAATAGTTTTCTGATTGGAAAAAGTGATCAAGGCCTTCCCTTTAGACAACAGCATCGTTTGATTCCTCTCTCTCTCTTATCATCAGAAGGTTGGTGCAATACAGTGGGATTCTGTAGAAGGAGTCTGCATAGGATTTGCCACGGAATCTAGGGTTGAGTTCCTCTTCTATTCACTGAATGCCTGAACAATGCTGAGTAAACTCGCTGAGTTTCAGTTTCCTCACTTACACAACGGGAATAATAACAGTCATCTAGTTAACTCAGTTGTGAACATTTCAAATATCAAAGAGTACCAAGAACAAAACACCTTAAATTACCTATGCAAGTATTAACATCTTTTTTTGATGCTGAGAATCAAAAATTAGCATTTTTGTGCGTGTAAGGAATAGCAAATAACTTCATGATCATATTCAATGGTTTATTTAATTCCACCCTGAATGGGGATTATTTTTTTAAAGTAAATTCCAATTTACTCATGTGTTATGCTCTGAAATCCATTCATAAATTAGTTTTTGAAATGCATGGCATATTTTCCCATAGAAGCAATGATACAAATGATGGTGAAGCACCCAGGGACACTGGAAATACTACTTTAGCCAAAGTAACTGAAATGTTAGGCTTTTACAGGTGGGTCCCAGACAGAACCACTTTGCAGCATCACCATGTAGTAAAAAGAGGGATTTCATGCAGAGGCTGAGGAATTATTTGTGCCTCTGCTGCTTTGAACATGGGACAAAGGACTCTTGGTGTCTCAGATAATGGTTACGTCCACTCCACATCCCCAGGACATGATCTGAAGGAACTATGTGTTAGTTGCTCAGTCAAGTCCAACTATTTGCGACCCCATGGACTACAACCCACCAGGCTCCTCTGTCCATGAAATTCTCCAGGCAAGAATACTGGAGTGGGTAGCCATTCTTACTCCAGGGGATCTTCCTGACCCAGGGATTGAACCTGGGTCTCCTGCATTGACAGGCAGATTCTTTACCATCTGAGTCACCAGGCAAACCCCATTGCTTAGAATATCCACACACCTGTCTGCCCTGTACCCAGCACACACTGCACTAGGAGTCCTTATCTCCTCTCTATTCAGCCTACACTTCCTGTCTGGATTGTTATGAGTGCCTGAAAACAAATTCTTTAAAAGGGTAAGCCTTGTGGTGAAATCCTTTCCACTCTTGCAGCTCCTACAGTAGATCTCTTTTTCCATAAGAAGATAGAACCATTAGGGAATGTTTCTATCATGACTCTAAGAAACTCCAGTCATGTGACGGAAGGGCCAGCGGAAGTAATCGAAGGGCTTAGCCAGTCTGGTCCCTACCAAAAACTTTGTGAGTAGGAGCCTCCTTCTCTTAGCACAGGACAAACGGACACATAGTCAATAGTTTCAGTGGGAAGTTTCAGTGAGTTGCTGTTGCTGCTGCTGCTGCTAAGTCGCTTCAGTCGTGTCCAACTCTGTGCGACCCCATAGACGGCAGCCCACCAGGCTCCCCCATCCCTGGGATTCTCCAGGCAAGAACACTGGAGTGGGTTGCCATTTCCTTCTCCAGTGCATGAAAGTGAAAAGTGAAAGTGAAGTCACTCAGTCGTGTCTGACTCTTCGCGACCCCATGGACTACAGCCTACCAGGCTCCTCCGTCCATGGGATTCTCCAGGCAAAAGTACTGGAGTGGGTTGCCATTGCCTTCTCCGCTCAGTGAGTTAGAGGTCTCCAAATCATATTCTTTCATTGCAAACTCTTGTGTTATTTTAATAGAGGGGATATTTTCAATTTTGGGGAGAACAATCAAGTGAAAGACAGGCTTGTTAATCTCAACTAATTCTGTTTCAATAATAAGGTACCCTTTTGATGGCTATCATGGTTTAAAATGAGAGAGAAATATCTTAAAAGATAACATTCCATGATGGGACAAACAAACTTATCTTATATATCATGACTTTAAGTCAACAGATATAGGAGAGAAAGGTCTGTGAAAAATCCATGGAGCTAAGAATAACTGGGCCAATATTTTCAGTCTACATGATATTATCATGATGGCTAAATGGTAGAAACTTCTAAGTTTCCAGCTCCAGCATAGTTACAGGATCTGTGATTGTGCAGGTTGTACACTGAACAAAAGAGGCTCATCTGGATGTTAGCAACACTGAAATTGGCACAGAACTGAGTTGGGAAGAAGAGACACTTTCTTGATATTTGCATAAAAGTGCCAAATATGCTAGCATCTACTCTGGCTATGGCCAAATGCCATATTCATACACCTAACTGCCAGTAGGAAAAAATTGCTTCCAAAGGATATCTTAGGGGAATTCGTGCAACCAATTCCATTAATTGATGTTTATTCTTCATAGAGTTGACATTTGACATTTTTAATAGGGAAGTAAGAGGAAGTTAACCTGTTGAGTGCTTATGATGTGGTCGGCATTGTGCTACTCTGTTGAAGGCTGCTGAATCATCGCTTTAATCAAAATGGGCAAAGGCAGTGGAAAGGAATATATACAAATAATAATTACATTATAAATGCCTTAAATTAGCATATGCTTTTTGAGTATACTTTATCTTATTTATCACAACAGCTCTATGGAAGGCCATACCACCTGACAGGTAAGTTGGAGAGATGATTAAGTGACTCATAAAGATTTACTAATTAATTTAACCCAAGTCTCCAGACTCTTAATCCTGTGCTCTTTCCATCACACTGTTAAAAGGCAGATTTAAGTATTGATGGAAATCTGTAGGCTGATTCTTGGAGTAAGAACTAGTGTGTGTGGGCTGGAGTTGGTAAGGGAGAGACTGACATTGGAAAGACATTCTTCTCTGAAAAAATTAAGTCAACAGAAACAAATATCAACTATAACTTGGACCAGAAAACAATACAAACAAACAGAAGAAAACAGCCAGACATATTTTTATAGCCTAGGGAGAGAAGAGAGGAATCTCAGAACATTTTATATAGCAAGTATCTTAAAAAGGAGGTCTTGTCAAGGCAAGGTGGGAAAAGCTAGAAAAAAATAAACACAGATTCAGTTTCAAGGCAAAAAAGAGGGCCAGACATTAAAGCAAAATATATATTTGACAATTTGGATGATCTTTCCAGGACACTACAAGAAACAATAATATCAACTTGACCTAGCTGATTATAACATTTATTTTCATAGATCACTTCATGATTACAAATCAAATACACACCTAAACCATCTTGAAATCAGGGAAGACATCACAGTAATACATAATACGCTGGGAAATTGAAGCAATTAAGCATTTCAACTGATGCGTAAATTCAGCTCATCAAAAATGGACTTAGTTAAAAAAAAAAAACTTGAATTAATTGTGAATCTCAAGCAGATTTCTCAGAAACCCATTACCTTATTCAACTTCAATGTGCCCCTTCCTCATAGCACTTACTATAATTCTAATTACTTACTAAATTATAATTACTAAGTATTTCATTTATATGAACTTCTGATTAGTACGCATCCTTTCCTCCTACCTGATCACTTAGCTCAGTGAGAGCAAGGAATGCTTTTGGGTGCTTACCATCATATCTCCATGCCTGACACAGTGCCTGGTACAGAGTAGACATTCAATATTTATTGCATAAAATGGCAAATGAACAAATGAACGGATAATTTTAACTGAATAAAATATAGGCATAAAACTTTCACAAAGGCAGTATATCAACGTTGTATTTAACAAATGATTAGAGAAACTGAAAGAAAACCAAGGAAAATGGAAATTGAAATGGTATTGAGATAAAAGCAGAACCTGTGGCTCAGCTGGTTAAGAATCTGTCTGTAATGTGGGAGACCTGGGTTCAATCCCTGGGTTGGGAAGATCCCCTGAGAAGGGAACAGCTATCCACTCCAGTATTCTGGCCTGGAGAATTCCATGGACAGTATAGTCCATGGGGTCACAAAGAGTTGGACACGACTGAGTGACTTTCACTTTCACTTTCTGCTAAACCATTAGCCATTCCCTTTGGATGATTTGATTTCCAATTCAGTTTTATTAATATAGGAGCAATGGATTATTTGAGAACTGTGTTTCATCAAAAAATTGTGCTTGTTAAAATCCAAAGTCTTTTCAACGTGCTTGCTGACGTTAGACCCAGCCTCTTTCCATCTGTTCTTCCATCATTTAATCTACCTCTCTTTCTGTCCTTCTATTCACTTCTCAACCTGTCATCTTTCCATCTGTCCATTTTAGCACCCACCCATCCTTCAGTTCATTCATCCTTCTATCCATCCCTTATCCAGCCATTCATCCTTCCATCCATCCATCTGCCCAATTATCCGATAATCTCTTTTTTCCTCCTCTCCAGCAAAAGTCAACTGCTTGCTGATGATCAGAAGTAAAACTAAATAGCATTGGAAATCAGGGACGCATTTTTGTGTGTAATTTCAGGCAAGTCAGAGAATGTGTAATTACATCATTTATTATGGTCCTGGTAGCCATCTAGTTCATTTATCATACTGTAGCTCAGAACTAAACACAATCAGCTATAATTATCAAGCTTAATTCAATAAAATTTTGTATTTACCATTTGCATTACTAGTATACATTATGGAAACTGCCATTTCAGTTCTAAAAGTATATTAAATCCATCATCTCTTTCCTGATGGAAGGTTTATTATTAAATTTAGAGAAGATTTACTGACTTCTGCAAATTTTGAGAGCCATATTTATTTTCATTTTTCAGCTTCATAGAAATAACTGATTCCTTCGTGTAGTGCTTTACAGTTTGCAACACATTTTTAGACCCGTCATCCTTAATTCTCAATTAAAAATCAAACTCAATATTTTGCATATGTTTTGCCATGGTTCTCATTTCATCTCAGGTAGGCCGGCCGACCCTCACTCCCTCCCAACGGGACCTGCCCCAGTGCTGTTTTCATTAACTTTCCCCTGGTGTTTGTTTGGATATGCAGATGATGATGAAGTGGATGTTGTTCTCATTATTCCTGCCTCAGGACGCGGTGGACCACCATCTGCAGATGCCGTGTAAGTGATCATCTTGGCACTGACCCATATGCCACCTTTGTAGTCATGAGTATTCTCTCCGAGAGATGCCATCTGGTTTTCACGGAAGCCAGAGGAAAAGTGGGGGTCTACGTTTTACCACTGAGATGCGTGTTCAGAGAAAAAAATGGAACATTTTCCGCTCCCATTAGGGACAAAGCATCAGCTGTTGTGTTCTTTGTATCAGGTTTTCTCCTAGCTTATACCTTTGTTGTTAGAGGTGGTTTATCAGAACTGTTAAGAGACCCTCTACTCTATGGAGTGGAGCTGGGATGTGGGTTGAAGAAAGAAGAGGTGAAAACTGCTCCAGTCACAAAACCTAAGTATCTTTCATGATTTAGCCCAATGCAATGATCATGAATTTTTAGGTTTTTAGTGGATGACAACTCTTTTGGGTTAACATCTTTCTCTGGTAAAGAATTATTCAGAAATAATTTCAAATTACAGAATCCTAAGAATTGTACAAAAAACTCCCATACATTCTTCACCCAATCATTAGCGACTTACATTTTAGCATATTTGTTATATATATATATTTATCTTGAACAATTTGAGAGTTAATTTTTAAAAATTTGCCCCAATTACTCCTAGATACTTCAGTGTATATTTCTTAAGGGCAAGATACTCTTTTATATAACCACAATGCAATTATCAAATTCAAGAGACTTAAAAACATAAAACTATTATCTAATATGCAGTTCAAATTTTTAAGACTTAAAACCAGTGCTAAAGTTACAAAAAACTCTCCATCATGTTTCTGCACTTGATCAGGTTGGTAAAAATTTTTATAACCCTTCTTGGCCTCTTCTTCTATGGAAACTTGACAACTTTTGAATGCCCAGTACACTTATCTCAACTTGTAGTACACAAAATGTATGGAACAAATAGAAAAACACTGTACACTGGACTCTTTACTGACCTTGTGGAAAGAAGTTCTTCCTTTGTCTTACGGAGCATCTGTTGCATTTGGGCACAAGTCAGTTTCTGATTTCTTTTTTTCTTATTTCTCATTTTCTCTTTCTTTTTCGGCCCCACTCGTCTCGTGCAAAATTGTAGCTAAAATAAGACGCCTAAGTGTTTCATTTATTTATTTATTTTTACCTTACCCTCTGGTTTCTCTTCTTGGCCCTTATTCAAGGAAGCAGTCTTGTCTTTAAAATGATCTCTTCTCACTGAGAAATTCACCCACTCTTTCAGTGATCAAGCTCCCTCCCATTGGATAAGATTTTAGATGAACAATATGTACTCTTTAGACTCCCTAGGACAGCATCATTGATTTTCTGGAAGTCTTCAAAAACAAATGCATAAGGACAAGTATTATTTATAAAGGTATCTTTTTCATAATCAACAACTATTCATCTCTTCTATTAGCAGGTTTATCATCACAAGGAGGGAATCTGGCATCTGAAAGTAGTGGCAATCAAGAGTCTTGAAGGAAGATTGCTTTGGGGGGTACATAAATTCTTACCTAGTTCCAATTTCCTTATGAATTTTCTTGGTTTACTGCATATAACTTTATAATTTGCTTTCTGTTTCCACCATTTATTTATTCCCATTCTTTCTAATATATCCAAATAAAGGTCTTAAAACTGCAAGACATAAAGATGATTCATTCCAAATATTTTCTCTATTGTTTTTTTGCACTGACAATAGCTAGTCTCATATTTCAAAATGACTGTTTTTCTGTAAATACCTTTTCTTTTTAAAAAAAAATGGTGAGACACGGAGATAAAAGACCCCAATTTGGCAGAGTAATTAGTTGGTCAACCCCTTTTTTATCACATAAATTACTTTTCTGTCAAGTGACAACAAATGTAATTTGAACTGAGATTAATTACATAATAATTATGCTTAACATAATTGGTTAAATAGAGGAATTTCTTGTGAAATGGTAGATTCTTGAATTTATACAAATAAGACCAGATGGTGAACAGCTAGTTTTAATTAAATTAGGTTTGATAATTATAGATGATTAATTTTAGATTTGTCTCAGATTAGAAAGGCTATATTAAGGAAATTATTTTTAGTTTTTTCAATAGGATGATAACATATGATGATGATTGTAAACCATGATACCTGGGATCAAATGAATAATCCCTTAACTTTACTTTGATAAATAAGACTTTGGTAAAGGTTACTAAGGAAAAAATGATAGGATCTCCTTCCTGGGACGGGAGGTCCTGTGTATAAGAGGTTAGGGATTTTTCTTCACAGGTGGGGGAGGGGCAGGCAGAGGGTAGATGAAGTAAATGACTTTCTGAAGATATTTATAATTCCTGAATGTGATGACTAAGCCAATATTGCAGAAAAATACATGTTGATGTATCAGACCAGAAAAACAGCTTCTGAAAAGGATGTGGAGATCCCACAAATGCATGTATTGTAGAGAAAGGGGTTTTCTCCACATTTCCTTTTCTTTCAGAGGGTATTTTCACATGGCTTCTCATGTGAACTCTGGCACAAGAAGTCTGTCAATTGCTTCTAACCACAGGAGCCCTGTGTCACTCATCTGTGAAGAAGTCTGAATCTAAAAGTGCAAAAAAAGATAAGCCTGGCTCACTGAGGGGCTGCCCTACAACGAGGTGAGTCATTTTCATTCTTCATGGATGACTTTTGATTATGTTTGTTTGTTTGCTAATTCATTTATTCAGTCACCAAGCATTCACTGCATGCAAACCCCTGTATTGGTGATATGGTTTTATTGTGTGCTAAGTTGCTTCGGTTGTGTGGACTGTAGCCCACCAGGCTCCTCTGGCCATGAGATTGTCCAGGCAAGAATACTGGAGTGGGTGGGTAGTCATACCCTCCTCCAGGGGGTCTTCCTGACCCAGGGACTGAACCCACGTCTCTTACATCTCCTGCATTGGCAGGTGGGCTCTTTACCACCAGCACCACTTGGGATACCCAGTTGCTTTATTAGGCACAGGCTTTCAAAATAAAAAACTGTCAATGCAAAAGCTGGCTTTCTCTATTTGTGGTGTCTGTATTCTTCCAGCATATCTTTAGCTGCTTTTACTCTTTCCTTTAACAGGAAACCAAAGCCCAGCTCTAGCTCAAAATCAACCCATACTGAAGTGACCTGAGTCTTCAAGTGGCCCAACCAGGGGAACAGAAGCTGAGGCAAAGTGTCTAAATGAAAAACACACAGAGCCACGTGCTTGTGATCAAACCTGTGAGGAGGGGAGGAAAGACCACCTGGCTGCCTTAGGGCAGCTGTGCAGAGAGGTGTCCCCCACCCCCATGCAGGCTGGAGGATTGGACTCTGGCTCATTGACTTGTAGCAGACCAGATCTGGACAGCAACAGAAGTTCACAGTGAAAACCATACTGGTCATTTTAAGCAAACTGAGATTGGATGAATGAGACCAGCTAGGATAGTATTTTTGTGTGGGGTTAGATCCATTCAATCAGTCAGGTTATAGACCAGAAGAACATTTTCATGAGCACAAAATTGGAACAAGAGCATTGGCTTTCTATTTTTAATTATATTCTTTGTTACACAAGTCATACTTAAGTATTGTGGAGGAATTATAAGATATCAAGAGGAAGGAAGAAGAAAAAATCGCTCTTAACCCTACCACCCAGCAATTACCACTCTTAACATTTTGGAATACATCCTTCTAGATGTTTTTCTATGGGTATCTATTCTTTACAAAGAAAAAAGACATTTGGGCATATACTATTAATATTTCATAATAATTTTTGTTGAATAACACATTATGAGAATTTTTATGTGTCAGTGTATTTACTTCAGAATAGCCACCTTGATGGGAGCAGGGTATTTTAGAATAGGACCTTAATTTTTTTTTAGTCAATCCTTTATTTCTAGACTTTGAAGTCTCTATTTAAAGTTTTTACTTGATTAACCCCCTGGTCCACTGTTGCTGAGTTTCTGTTCAGAGAACAAAAGCTTCTCATTTGAAATTGGATCACCCTCTGGGCAGCATTCATGAAAACAGCAACTCTAAATTCTAATTCTTCTCTCCTGCATTCATTCCCTTCTACACACATTCAATTGCCAAATGATTTTAAGTGATTTTTATTGAGTAAATTTTAGGTTAATTACCTTGCAGTGACATAAAAATAGCACCCTAATTTAATCAGTAAACTCTAATACTTAATTAGTAAACTATATTTAACATCACATGAACTAATAGGTTATCAGAGAAAAGATGTCTTAAGTCAGTGATTCCAAACCTTGGCTACATATTAGAACCACCTTAAAGGGCTTTGAAAAATCCTAATACCCTGGTCTCACCCCCAGTTAAATCAGAACCTCTGGGTGAGGGTCCTGGGCCCAGTTGGTATTCTCAAGCTCCCTAGGTAATGACTATGTGCAGCCAAATCTGACGATCCCTTTTGTGTATCAAGTGCCCTTCTGTTTCTGAATGTGTAATCTTTTTTTGATTTCTCTGAATCTTTGAATCAAACACTTACCAAGGGTAAAGAGGGGAAGGGATAAATTGGGACATTGGGATTGTCATATACACACTTCTATTATATATATATATAATATATATATATATATAATTGTATTATATATATATTATATATAATAGGTAACTAAGAAGAACCTACTGTATAGCACAGAGGACTCAGTTCATTACTTTGTAATGGCCTATATGGGAAAAGAATCTAAAAAATAGTGGACATATAACTGATTCACTTTGCTGTACACTTGAAACTAACACAATATTATAAATTGACTATATTCAAAAAAAAAAAAGTGATGAAGTGGGGATGTTGAGACTGATCTGAAGTGGGAATTGGCAGATGGAAAGGCAAGTCCAGTACAAATGCTTCTTCCTTCTTTGAGGCACAGGCTGGGGATGTCGAGGGACAGCATCTGGCTCTGAAAACCATGGATACAGCCTTGTCTTGCAGAATGACTAAGCTGTGCTCTTGATAGTGACCACAGCAACCCTGGCGGCAGCAGCCTGTACAGTCGCTGAGTCACTGAGTGTCCACAACAGCTCGAGGAGGCTGGTGCTGTAAGCATTCCCTGTATTAAAAAGTAAAGGTAAAGAGCACACACTTGGAGCCCAATACTTGTTGGTTGTCCAAGATCAGCCTTCTAAAGCTGTGGAAGCCCTAGGAGGGTGTTAAACTTCTCTATGCTTCACTTTATACACATCAAAGTCTCTACATTTTCTGACACAGGCAAACTGTCCTTGTGGGTAATTTAACAATTGTACATATTTCCATTTCTAGGCTGTTTCATTCATTCTTCAGACATTGTGAATAGACGAGAACTGTAATGAGCAGGTTGATACATTAGAGTGGGTCTCCACAGTTCAGATAATTTAAAAGCCAGTGAAATTAATAAAAGGGACATCAAAGTGTGCTTTTGCAATCTGTGAGAGGAATGGGAAATTGCATAACAGCTAGTGTAGAGACTGTAATAAGACAGCACTAAGTGACAGCAAGTTTGTGATCACACTTTGGGTGCCCATTATGGAGTTTAATGAATCCCTTTTAAAGCATCATTGTCACCAGAGGTTTCTTAGAGGGCTCTCAGGCTGAGACACAGGCAGAGCTGCCCTCGCTCTGGTTCCAGACTCACTTCTCTTTTGTATGGCACTCGCTCTGAAGAGCTTTTTCTCTGTTGTGCATCTCCTAGCACAAATCTAATTCTTCCCTTGCCTTTCTGTGTGTTGAAAGCTCTGTCTTCCCCATGTCCATTTTACAGCCATATCAGTTATGTAAATCAGCACATCTTCTTAGATTGATTTTCTTTGTAAGCCAGAAGCCTGTGGTATTTCTGTCTGGGAGTGTAATTTGAGCTGTTTCATTGTTGAATTTTTCAGAGGCTATTTTAATTTCCATACGGTAGGTCTTCTTTCTTTCAATTGTCCCAGATCTCAATCTGTTTCTGTAGAGAATTGATTCTGCATTCAATAATAGCTTTACTTACAGTATCTTCTGGAATTTCCAAATGCTAGACTTAGTAAGAATAAAAAGCATGTATGACATGACAGTTTTTCAACACTTCTGGAAGAGACGAAATACTTGAAGCCCAGAATAAAATTACTCGTCTAGTAATGGAAAATTGAGAACACAATAATCATTGCCTTTTCATCAGTAAAAATGTTAAAAGATGCAATATAACAATGCCACTGTATTGCAAATGATCTAGGTCTAATAAATGTAAGAAGAAACCCTTTAAACTAAAATAGAGAAATTTCATGGCGTACTGTGCTTTTAGCATATTGAAAAGTATAAAGCAGTTACAAAGTAGTAATGTAATATTTTATAGAAATGTAAACCAAATTTATTCAAATCTTAAAAGCACTACAAACTTTCTCCCCATCCTAGATCAAAACTAAAATTCAAACAGGTTAGTTTATTAGAGAAATATAGGTAAACTTATTTTTCACAAAGTGGGGAAAATATTATTACAAGGATATGTGTCTACATCTCTTTACTGATTTACAATAATTCAACAATAATTGCCTTACAGGTTATTAAGCTCACTTAAATAGATATGTCGTAAATGTAAATTTTATACTTAATAAATTAATTTGCAATTTGAGCATCTTATATCAAGCCAATTTACTCTATATTTGAATACAGAAAGATTAAAATTGTCATCTGTTGGCAAATAAACTTATCTTACAATTATAAAACTAATTTGAAATTTTTAATAGATCTACCCAATTAATTGAAAATGATCTAACCTTTTTTAAAGTATCTCCTGCAAGCAATGAAATATTCAACACTAGAAATTTAA
This sequence comes from Giraffa tippelskirchi, assembly GCF_054371585.1. Classification (NCBI taxonomy): domain Eukaryota; kingdom Metazoa; phylum Chordata; class Mammalia; order Artiodactyla; family Giraffidae; genus Giraffa; species Giraffa tippelskirchi. Next base: position 126,958,520 of record NC_137283.1, read on the forward strand.
ATTAAATTAAGTTAAAAATAATTATGTTAGTTATGGATAAATGTATTAAACTTTTATACATAAATTGTGAATGTTAGCTTTAAAAAATAGTTATATAATTGCATGCATTAAGTACTAAAATCACCCATTGCACAAAACTAAAAATTATTTTCCTTATTTAAAATATAGAAGGAACAATTTAAGGTAAAATTTTTTAAACTTGTCTTAAATTATGATCAAAATTATAAGAAAAACATGAGTTATAAGGCAAAGAATCAATAAAGGTGATATAGTTTAATAATGCAAATCAGAAGTATGCAATGAATTGTATTCATATTGACTTGTTTGGACAAAAAAAGAGGCATAAAACAAAACTCTTAAATTCAACCAACTACAATTCTATTTAAATTCATGACTCTGTGTAGTGGATGATGTAATATATATTAAATTTAAAACTAATTGATTTCCTGCAGAAGTATCCTCTACTTCCCCCCATTCGTCTTCCTGATCTCTTGATCAAATCATTCTAGATATATGAGTTTTCCAAAGCATTGAGACATCATTGTTCAGTTGCCAAAATATCAAAACTTTGGCTTTTATTTAATGGAATTCTTCTTTTCCACAAAGGGACAAAGAAAAGTGAAGAAAAGAATATAGCAAGCATCAATCTAGTCACACATCTAAATTTTTAAATAATAATCTTTCCCCATATTGCCTGCAGAGTTTATTAAAGAAATAAAATCTTACAGATACAGGTAAAGTCTACTTTGTAGCTTCCCCATCCTATTATTCTCCCATGATTCTCCCCCCTCACAGGTAATTAATGTTCTGATTTTTTAATGCACTTTATGCTGATGCACCTTATCAGCTAATAGTTTATACTGTATCTACTTTTCTATAACCACCTTATAATTTTTTTGTTCTGCTTTTCTTTTTAAAATGTGAATAATTCTAAATATGAATATTCTTATGTACATAAATATGTATATCTGAATATACATATGTCCATTTGAAAAAGATTGTGCATTAATATTTGAATAATTTTAATAAAACATTCTGTTTCCCCACCCAAAGTGATTAGACTAGTTTACCTTTTTATCAACATGAAAGGGTGTTACTCTTACTTCACATTTGTGTTACCACTGCAGTTGACTAAACTTTTTAACATCTGGTAGCTGAAAAATGGGATTTAAAAAAAAATTATTTATATTTTAACTATGTTGGATCTTTGTTGCTGAGCAGGCTTTTCTCTACTTGAGACAAGTGGGGGCTACTCTCTAGTTGTGATGTGCGGCTTCTCATTGCAGTGGCTTCTCTCATTGAGGAGCACAAGCTCTAGGAGGCATGGGCTTCAGTAGTTGCAACATGTGGGTTCAGTAGTTGTGGCTCCTGGGTTCCAGAGTCTGTACAGACTCAATAGTTGTGGCACACAGGATTAGTTGCTCCTTGGCATGTAGGATCTTCCTGGTTCAGGGATTGAACTCATATCTCCTGCATTGGCAGATGGATTCCTTACCACTGAGCCAGCAGGGAAGTCTGAGAAATGGGATTTTACTGTGGGTTATTATTTATGTTTTCATGATTACTAATGAGGTGCTCTGTCTTTTCATATATTATTTTGGTGTTTTGTGTTCCCTCTTCATGAAATGCCTATTTAGATCTTTCGCCCACTTTACTACTTGTATGTGTAATATATATATATATATATATATGTATATATGTATGTATATTTATGACTTCTTTATATATTCTGGGTACCAGTCCTATGTGGTTTGTAGGAATACCAAGTTGGGATGAATGCATTAGTAGTTTATGGTTGTCATCCATTCTAACTGGTGATGTTTATGGTCCGTATAGTCAAAGTTACGTTTTTCCAGTAGTCATGTACGAATGTGAGAGTTGGACCATAAAGAAGGCTGAGCACTGAAGAACTGATGCTTTCAAATTGTGGTGCTGGAGAAGACTCTTGAGAGTCCCTTGGACAGCAAGGAGATCAAACCAGTCAATCCTAAAGGAAATCAACCGTGAATATTCATCGGAAGTACTGATACTGAAGCTGAAGCTCCAATATTTTGTCTACCTGATGTGAAGAGTCAACTCATTGGAAAAGACCCTGATGCTAGGAAAAATTGAAGGCAGGAGGAGAAGGGGGCAACAGAGGATGAGATGGTTAGATGGCACCACTGACTCAATGGACAGGAGTTTGATCAAACTCTGGGAGATAGTGAAGGACAGAGACGCCTGGTGTACTGCAGTCCATGGGGTCACAAAGAGTCAGACATGATTGGACGACTGAGCGACACAACAAACAATGCAATACTTATTGCTAAATCTTTTGAATAACATTTTATTTATAGATATAGATACTTTCTTCTGGTTGATGCTTTATCTTTCCACTCCCCTTTTCAGTTTCTTTTGAGGAACAGAAATCTTAATTTTAATGAAGTCAAACATCAATCTTTTCTCATAAGTTGTGCACTTTTTATAACTTGTTTGAGAAATTTCTCCTTGCTCTTTTCTCATAAAATTATATCTTATTTTTTCTGTGAGTTTTTAAGTTTTGACTTTCATGTAAATTCCTTAATCCATGCAGAATTTATTTTCTGTATACCATGAAGTAGAGATACATTTTCAGCTTTTTCCATGTGATTAGTAAAATTGTCCCAGCCCTTCCCTCAAACACTTCCAAGTTTCAACCCAAGTGGTCCCAACCTCTCTCTTTCTCCACCCATTAGCTCTCTTTCTCTCAATGGTCAAATGATTCCTTCTCATGGCCACCATGACCACACCTAATTGACCACTCCCACTTTTACTGCTAAGTTCCACTGATTTATTTCCATTCCCCCCCCACTCCCCCACCCCCCCACCCCCCCCACCAGCCCCTGCCAACTTTTCCTCTCTATTATTTCTTACTTTGGGACTCATATCAAAAGACTCACTGTTAGAGACACTGGCCACTGGTCAAGAGATTTCTCTTTTGTTATGTAGCATTTATATAATATACAGGCCTTTAGCTCTTGAATTCATCACTTATTTTGTGGTGTTCAGAGGTTCCTTATAGTCCCATCCTCCCCTCTTCCCCTGACTGCTTTTGGAAAGTGGTGGTTTTATTATAATCACATCCAACAAATGGAGAATAGATTTAACACACAGTCAGAGCTACCACCCTTTATGCTGAGTGACTGGTTGGATCCAAATGGGCCTGAAGAGGTAAGCACACTTTTCACTGTGGAGCCCCTGGCATGTCACTGACCGAGAGATGGCAGACCCAGCAGTGGATGCCAAAGGTCAGTGAACATGGCAAGGCAGAGCAGGGTTAATGGGATGTTGTGGTTAATGCAGAGCAGATAGGAATTAAGTCCCGAATAAAGTACATAGTAACAATGTAGCTTCCTCCTGAAATGATCATCATCTCCTATCCTGACCAATTTGCCAGGATTGTTGAGAGATGGTGGGGACCTAAAGGGTGATGTGGACTGTGATAGACGATTTGAATGGCTCTCAGCAAAACCACAGGGAGACTTCCAGTCCTAGAGAGATCTAGCTGAAAGTCACAAAAGAGTCTTCCCCAGGAGGTAAGACATGGCGCCACAAGAGTTTGTAGACTAAAAGAAGTCAGCAGTCTTCAAGGGACAAAGCAGATGGTACCCAGGTACTTCTTTCAGGGATGCGAGTCTCCTCCCCAGACAATATATGACAAAGTCATGCATCTAGCTGCCATGTTTGCTAATCAGCACTGATAAAAATTCTCACGCCTGCCTTTTCCTGCTAGATTACTTGTTGCTGTGTGTTTTCTGAGAATGTAAGTTGCCCATATGATCTTCACAGGAATGCCATGGTTCCATCCAAGAGCAAAAGAACATAATTATAAGAACAGCTCCCTTAGTGCACTCTGCTCCTACACTTTGCCCCCACTCCTACTGAAAGGCATCATCTGAAAGACTAAATAGTTTCAGTTGCTCAGGAAATCCTTAAACTGGCCAAATTGTTTACATTCTTGCCATCTAAGCTTCAAGAGTTTCCCCAAGCACACACTCTTGAATTGCTATCATACTGCACTTTCTCATGTATTCATTCAACAATCATTTCACAGACATCTGTTTCATGCTAAACACTGTACGAGAATCTGAAAAACAAAGATATGCCTTGCATATGGGAAACAGGGGCAAAAAATTCTTTTGCACTGATCATTTAAAGGATATATAGGTTTCTGAACCAATGCAGGCAATCCTGTGTGACAGGGACTCCCTCAGAGCCACAGGAAGACTCATAAAATAGAAAAATCTCTTTGTTCTCTGTGGGCAACTATATATAAAGGGTTGTCAGGTCAACTGTATAAAACTCAAGGCTCCACAAAAATTGCATCACAGAGTCACAAATCCATTATTGAAAATGCTAAGGTGAGCAGATACACCAGTGAATTATACAAGTCACCTACTGTTGTGCATTACATTATAAGGAGGACAATTTCTTTTCTAAACCCTTGAAAGACTTGCAGATATAATTGCAACTGGAATTTCACTGCACCTTTAGAATATTTGTTCAAATAGAGGCAGGAGAAAATGTGAACTAATGTATAGTGATGAAATGCTCTTTTTTTTTTCCGCCACATTATTCACTTTTTCCTTCAGTGCCTAATTTTTCTGTCTTGAGCCTCTAATATTGTTCAAGGGGAAAAAAAAACCCTCTCTCAGTTTTAGGACATCATGTACTCCTTACTGAATGGTCTTGCTTCTTCATGACAAAGTACTTGCCTATTTGAGCATGTTTAGTTCTGGATGCATGCCATTTGATATTCAGCTTGGAGTTAATAAGTATTGGGGCACAGTGTCCATTGCTGAACATTTACACAAAGGGTATTATGTCCTTTTGGCTCAGCAATTATCTAATAAATTAATATTAAACAATAATTTGCAGGCTGCTCAGCACACGGTGAATGTCCATCATTCATGTTCTGGGCTTAATATTCTTCTAGCATTTTTCCACTCTTGAGACCCAGTAATATGCCTCATGGGACAATAAAACAACATCAAGAATTGACACAGTGAATTGAAAAGACAAATGTTCGGTGAGTAATTGTACAGCTTATGTGTACTGGCAGAATCAGAATCTTTCCTTCTCATTATGTCTTCTTCTAAACTATGGAAACACTATAAGAAAATATCTAATCTTTTTTATGCTCTTATGTCTTATATTATTATGGGTCTCATCAGATGGTGGTATTCTTGTGGGATTAATAATTATCATTTTAATAGTTAACTGCTTATTCCATATTTGTTAGTAAATTGTTTTTAGAGAACACTGTTAAATGTGCAGAAAGTGGTTTCTCCAACAATCCATGTTTGTAAAACATCTTGAGAATGAAGGCCACTGCAAAGGCAATAAATGCAAGTGAAGTGAAGTGAAAGTTGCTCAGTCGTGTCAGACTCTTTGCGACCCCATGGACTATTTGGTCCATGGAATTCTCCAGGCCAGAATACTGGAGTGGTTAGCCTTTCCCTTCTCCAGGTGATCTTCCTAACCCAGGGATCAAACCCAGGTCTCCCGCATTGCAAGTGGATTCTTTACCAGCTGAGCCACAAGGGAAGCCCAAAGGGTAGGTTGCCTCCCCATGGGGGAGTTGAACCCAGGTCTCCCATGTGACAGGCGGAGATACTCACCACTGTACTAACGAGGATGGCAAAAGGATGTGCATTATCCTTTTTCCAACCTATGGAGGTTGTATTTAGGAGTTTAGAGCCAGAGCTCTTCTGGTATACCTTTCCTACTTGGTTGTCATCTCTGCCTAGCACCACCACAGACCTAGCAAATAAGGAGGGAGCAGGGGTGAGAGGTGTTGGGGAAGAAGAAAAAGAAGAGTCAAAGAGATACACTTGGGAAACATATACTGTAGATAAACTCATGACAATTTTGCCAGGGCACATCTTATATCTTAATGTTCCTTAAAATTACTGTTTTTGGTTAAAATAATATAAAAATAGCTGGAGTCATCCTCCAAATTAATTGAAGATTGGAAGGATAAATATGTAATTTTACAAGGAAAAGATCTGGGAGTCACCATCTTAACCCAGTGATCAGTCCTAGCATCTCCAATGGTGAGATTCTAGGTGGTGTCTGCCTCCTGTGTGATGAGATGTGAAGGTCACTGCCCCTCTATGAAGTGTTCTGGATCTAACTTTTAAATTACAAGAATCCACAGGATAAAAGAACAAGCTAAGTGAGACTGAGGCAACAGGTAAATCTAACAGGTGGGATATGCTACAGGACAATTGGCCTTGTTAACTCAACAAATTAGTTGTTGTCATTAAAAAAGTGGAATTTTTAAATTTAAATAACATAGTTGGGGTCTTGAGTATGATTTTTACTATATTTTCTTATAAATGGCCTGTCTCATATTTTCCTTCCAAATTGAGATGGTTTTATAATTATTAATCATCATTATTATTGTTATTATTATAAAAGTAATATATGAACACTATGAAGTAATATATGAACACTATAAATGGCCTGTCTCATATTTTCCCTCCAAATTGAGATGGTTTTATAATTGTTAATCATCATTATTATTGTTATTATTATAAAAGTAATATATGAACACTATGAAGATGGGAGCAACTGGAACTCTCACACACAGCTGAGAGGAGTACAGTTAGGTACGACAACTTTGGAAAATTACCAATATATATTAAAGCTACTGTATGATGCCAATTACATAAAGTTCAAAAAGAAACAAAACATTAGCAGTTTAAGAGGTCATGGCAGCTGTTATACTTGGGACAAAGGGATTAGTGACTGGAAGGATGTATAAGCTTCTAGGATGCTGAGCATGTCCTATTTTCAATCTGCGTACTGATTACAGTGGTGGATTGGCTTTGCAAAATTCACTGAGTTGCAAATTTATGATTTGTGTACTTTTCTCCATGTGCATTATATGTCAATAAAAAGTTTTCAAAAAAGTAATACATGTTTACAGTACCGAATTCAAACAATAGTACATTACATCCCTTTGGGGAATAAAGTGTATGCCAAGGAATGGTAAATAATGGCCTAATTGCAGAGTCCATTGGCTAATTGCTCTGTTTTTGTAAGTGAAAAATCTTGGTTTGTCAAAAGTAATCTTCCTGGGGACTCCTCTGGTGGCCCAGTGGTTAAGACTCTGAGCTTCAAATGTAGGAGTTGTGGGTTCACTCTCTGGTTAGGGAACTAAGACCCCATATGTCACATGGCATGAACAAAAATTAAAAAAAATAAATAATCCTCCCATGTAACTGGTAAATGCATTTAAGACTTCTATTCAAAAAACCTATTGCATAACACCACCATCTGAACATGCAGTGAAGGTGGGTTAAGACAACAATGGCTGCTCTTTGTTTCCAGTGTAATACTTCATAAAGAAAGGAAATTTTAACACTGAATGCTCACTTTGTGTGAATTTAGGTTACAGACCTAACACAACCAAACCTCAAAGAAGTATTTCAGTTTTTTGACAAAATGCCTCTCCCAAAGGAAAACAAGCTCTAAATTTTGACATCTTCTCAATTATGACCTTACATACTGTTTTGTGTGTTGGGCCCTTATACTTAGATATGATTAATAGATCTTATCAACTGCTTTCTGAGGCACACAGGGTCTTCGTTGTGTCATGTGAGATCTTCCATTGCGGCACACGGACTCTCTAGTTGTGGCACGGGGGCTCAGTGGCTACACGGCATGTGGGATCTTAATTCTCTGTGTCTCCTGCATTGAAAGGCGGATTCTTAAACACTGGACCACCAGGGAAGTCCTGAACTGGTTGTTCTTAACAATCAACCAGTAATCACGTTGTAATTTTCGAAACACTTGTGACAGTCTGGCGTTAAAAACTAACGAAGAAGCACCTTTTAATATGAATGCATAGAAATTATAAAATTGGAAGATGTAGAGGAAAGCCTTGAGTAAATATACACAGCAACGAGTGTCATGATTCCATTGACCACAGGACAAATCACTACACTTGTGCCTTGGATTTGAAACCAACTTCATTTACCACTTCCCAACAGTTTTGGAAGTATTTATCATTAGAATTTTATTTGGGGGGAAAATGGAAGAGCAGTGACAGGGACAGAGGGAAGGAAAGTGGGAAGATGTACCCCCCAGACAGTCTGATATGAGGAAAACAGAAACAGCTTTTTTTCTGGCCTGCATTCTTAACTATGCACACCAGGCATAAGTAATGAACATTTCGTCTGGTTGATAGGACTTCCTAACACTTTAGTCATTTGGCAGCCAGCAAGTTAGCCCTAGTGTATACACTGTAGATAGCCAATCCCTTTTATGTTGGTCTAACCCTTTAATCCCTTGCTTAAATAAGGGAAGAAAATGTACACATTGAGTTTATAGAACTTATTAACTTGCTTATCAAAAGATATAGAAAATACTTTTGCTTTGGAAAATGGGTTTGGACCTCAAGATACTCTTTGTAGGCGGTGCTAGTGGTAGAGAACTCACCTGCCAATGCAGGAGGTGTAAGAGATACGGGTTTGATCCCTGGGTTGGAAAGAGCCCCTGGAGTAGGAAATGGCAACTCACTCCCAGTTTTCTCACCTGGAGAATCCCATGGGAAAAGGAACCTGGGGAGGGCTACGGTCCATAGGGTCACAAAGAGTTGGATACCACTGAAGTGACTGAGTGCACACAATACAATAGACATGCATTGCATGTGTGAATATATGCACACAAGCACACACATACACACAATAAGCAGTCAATCAGCAATGCCCTGGGACAAAAGAATATGATCTTTGGTCTTTCCTCTTGACAACACCACATAGAAAATACCTGATTTCCCAATGAACATGTATTAATGTGTATATATAGGCTTCCCTGTCAGCTCAACAATAAAGAATTAGGCTGCCAATGCCTGCTAATGCAGGAGATGCAAGTTCCATCCCTGGGTCGGGAAGATTCCCTGGAGAAGGAAACGGCAACCCACTCCAGTATTCTTGCTTGGAAAATCCCATGGACGAGGAGCTTGGTGGGCTACAGTCCATGGGGTTGCAAAGAGTCAAACATGACTTAGTGACTTAACAATGACAACATATATTGCAACAACTGAAGGTAAATCCTAGGCTAGGAATATTTTCACTGGCCTATTTTGAGGACATTTTCTGACCTTTCTTGAGGCTACAGGGATTTTGGAAATATTACATCAGTCACTGATACAACATTACCAATGAAAGTATGATCTTAAATACTGAAATATAATCAGGGTCAAGCCACCAGTCTATGCAATGGCTAAATCAGCAAAACAGCTCCATTTACTTTGTCTAATGTTTCAAACAAATGCACCGTCTAAATCATATTTTCTGTTGACTGCTTTCCATGGTGCCCTTTAAAAACCTCTAATAAAAACTAAACTCTGTGCATGTACTTTCTACCTCAATTTTGTGCTTACTGTCACATGAGAGCTGAGTAGGGAGCCACTTGAGAAAGAAGGACATAATTTTCAGAAATACAGCTTTTAAAATAAAAGAGGTAATGGTGACTATCAAGAAGTATCTTTCATCTGTTTCTTTAGTGCTGACAGTGTTAAGTACATCATTTTACTACTTCATGCTATGAGATTATCAATCAATAACTATTTACCCCAGGAAATAAATCAGAGAAAGAGCATGGAAAAAGAAATGATCTTCTGGAAAAGTTAGAGCTACATATCATCTTAATGTTTATTTGGTAGAAATTTGAAAAATACACGTGGTAAACAAATGTCTCCTAAGTTCTCTCAGTTGGCTTTCCCTTTTCATGAATTAATTATTTTAAGTCTCCTAAGGTTTGAAGGTGATATTTGGTTTGAAGGATTTTATAGGAACATTTAGGAAAAATAGATAAGTGGGTACAAAATCATCATTGCTTCTTGGAAAGGCTTTGTTTGCACAATCTTAGCATTTAAATCTTATATGCCCTTTATGGAATGGGAGGAAAAAGGTCAAACCCTCTTGTTTAATTTAGAGGTTGATTGCTGTTTGGCCAAGGCAACTTTAGGCCTAGTTCAGTTCAGTTCAGTTCAGTCGCTCAGTCGTGTCCGACTCTCTGCGACCCCATGAATTGCAGCACGCCAGGCCTCTCTGTCCATCACCAACTCCCGGAGTCTGCCCAAACCCATGTTCATCGAGTCGGTGATGCCATCCAACCATCTCATCCTCTGTCGTCCCCTTCTCCTCCCGCCCCCAATCCTACCCAGCATTAGGGTCTTTTCCAATGAGTCAACCCTTCTCATGAGGTGGCCAAAGTATTGGAGCTTCAGCTTCAACATCAGACCTTCCAATGAACACCCAGGATTGAGGACATGGGAAATGAGTGGAATTCAAGTTATGACACCAGAATGTAAAATGATGTGGACCCATAGAAATTCTTTTCCCAAAGAACATTGAATTTAATTAAAATGTCAGTTCCAGACCTCAAATCAGATACTTCCACACACATCATTACACTACCACATGAAGACCTCCCCCCACATATACACACACACACACACTTCTTCAGGCACACATATACCACACACACACAGATGCAGATGTCACAATGAGGCAAGCATATAGGTCACACACAGAGCAGACACACATATATACTGATACAAACACACCACAAACTTATGCACATGTAGCCACATACACACACACCCACACACATATCAACATCAGATACACACACATTGTTCTGTACACAATCACTTGTCTGCTTAAGATAGATAAGTGAAAGGGACTCAGTAGAATATTCCATTATTTCACTACTTTTTCTTCACTGCATACACTGAAAAAAGTTTGCAAGGAAGATTTGGACCTGATATTTCCGAACTCTTCACTCGTATTGAATATCTAATAAAAGCCATGGTACTACAAACAGTAAATTCTGGAGAGGGTGTGGAGAAAAGGGAGCCCTCCGATACTGTTGGTGGGAATGTAAGTTGGTACAGCCACTATGGAGAACACTATGGAGATTCCTTAAAAAACTGAAAATAGAATTTCCATATGACCCATCAATCCCACTCCTGGGCATATACCTGGATAAAACCATAATTCAAAAACAGATACATGCACCCCAATGTTCATTTCAGCACTATTTACAATAGCCAGGACATGGAAATAACCTAAATGTCTATCAACAGAGAAATGGATAAAGAAGATGTGGTACATATACACAATGGAAGATTACTCAGCCATAAAAGGAACAAAATTATGCCATTTGCAGTAATATGGATGAACTTAGAGATTGTCATACTGAGTGAATTAAGTTAGACACAGAAAGACAAATGTATGATATCGCTTACATGGTGGAATCTTAAAAAAAGGATACAAATGAACTTATTTATAAAATGGAAGTAGAGTCATGGATGTAGAAAAGAAACTTATGGTTACCAAGGGATAACTTTAGGAGGGATAAGTTGGGAGATTGGGAAGAACATACATACACTATTATATATAAAATAGATAACTAATAAGGACCTACTGTATAGCACAAGGAACTCTACTCAGTAATCTGTAATGGCCTACTTGGGGAAAGAGTCTAAAAAACAGTGGATATATGTTTGACTGATTCACTTTGCTATATACCTGAAACTAAAACAACATTGTAAATCAACTGTACTTTAATAAAAATTAATTACAAAAAGAAAAACGTCATGGAAAAACAAAACAAAAAAGTCATGGTAAAAGTAGAGGTCTTAGATTTTCAGTACATTTTAAATGAAACAAAAATGGAAAGATACATTGTTTTATTTATATCTCAGCCTTTCTGCTTACCTCTCAGGCATATAATATTTCTTATATTTCTAGAGTGATTTAGAGTTTAAATAGTGCTTTCACACAAACAGTTTTTTGTAATCCTCACAGTGAGGTATTGAGGGAGGTATGACTACAAGTGAAAAAACTAAGGCCTCTGGGAGTTTTAGGGCCTGTCAAAGGGTCATAGCTAGGAAGAAACAGCACCATGATTCCAAACCAAGTCAAAGGTATTTGTACTTTCTAAATGACTTTTCTGGTCTATATTTCTATCCCTGCCCCCAGGGCTGTGCCATGAATCAGTGGATGGCATTTCTGCACTTTGTATTGCTTAAAAGTCCAATCCTCTTTAATTTCTACTCTCAGTTATTACCCACAAAACCTCACTGGCACTAATTGCAGGAAAGCTCAAGTGCATAGACACAGTCCTGACACCATGGTGACCAATCCCACAGCTGATTTATGATCAGATTGGCCTTTTAGGTTATAGGATGATTGATGCTGATCATATCAGGGGCATGGAAATGATCATTTGTCTATCAAAGCAACCATTACATGAAAGAAACAGATTTTGGGGCTGCCAAAAAAATTTTTTTCAGGTTAGGTAAGAACTTTTACACTGTTCTCAACATTGCCTAGCACATATTTGTACTTAAAATTATTTGTTTACACATAATGCACATGAAATTAGATGACACTGCAGAAATTAGAAAGATGAATTCATTCATTTTGCTACTATGATTTCTCCCACAATGGAAGATAAGATCCTTCCTTTTTTTTGCATTAGCTAACTAACTTATTTACATTATCTTTCAGCAAGGATTTATATTCATGTGTACCTTCATTTCGGTGACTGATTCTAAAAGTTACAAACATCAGTCCTCCTATGTGTAAACCACACTACAGCCAATCACAAAGGTCAGACCATAACATGGATTGTTTGGAAAAGCATTCCTTCCTGAAACAAATGACCATGCAGTAACTGATAGAAGTTCCTGCTTGGCATTCACAGGCTTTCTCTCTACTAATTCTTACCATTTATCAAAATGCCAGCATGAAAGTCTACTTCTCCACTTATAAATAATGAAGAATTCCCCAACCATCACCAAGTCAAAATGAAAACTGATTATCTTGCATTCATTTCCTGAATTTCTTTGTAAACAGCTCTTTCTGCTTTGTAAAGCTGGCCTCCCTTTTGGAATGGCTTTATTTAATAAGGTCATTGTGGTAAAGTCACCTAAATTATAATCTTTCCAGCCAGTGAAATGATGGTGAGAACATTCATATTTATAGAGTATACTTAGATCAGGGGACTTCCTTGGCATCTCATTACCTCATCCAAATATTTGTTTGAACTTTATTATTTTGATAATTCACTTGTGGCAACCATGGTCAATTAACAGAAATAGGGCAAAAATTAAAATATAGCATAATTTCCTATAGAATCTGTAAATTTACTATTTGGCTAACACATTCACACAACAGGAACAGCAAAAATCCCGGGAGATATTCTGTTTGGAATGTTAATTTCAAATAACATTCTTAAGCAATATTTGCAGCTTCCTAATTGAGAATATAGAAATAATGTGTTCTGAATTATGAATTATAGAAAAATGTTTAAATAATTGTCATCATGACCATGTGATACTTAGCATGCAGAGAAATAGAAGACAGTGTGCAATATTTTCTGTAAAATGTTTGAATGAATCTGGATTGAGAGCAGCTGTCCATGGTACTGATGGCCAGGACCTGACAACAGTGGAGCTAAGTGGGCAATGAGTTCATGATCAGAGATCACAATGCCACCTGTTCTCAATATGAGCATTTTCCAGAGGGTAAGGATTAGTAATAGACTCAGACCCTGGAGATCTTCACGCTACTTCCCATTGTGCCTTTAACATAAACTAGCTCCAATATTTCAAAACCAAGACATAGGGAATGAATAAAATTGATGAGAGAAAAAAGATCTGCATCTTAGAAGTCAAAAGTCAACTTGTAAGTTGCATTTCTACATTTTAATAGTCAATTACTTCACAGTGAGTAGCCATGGTCCTAGACAGAAGAATTTTAGTTTTATTTTACCTCTATGTAACTGTATAATTTTTGGAAATTCACCTATCTCTCTGAATATGTTTCTTTACCAGTGAAATGGGATGACAATGACTATCTCTACTTACCAAAATGAAAGCCCTCTGAGATCAGGGATTTCATCTGTTTTGTTCACTAATCTATCCAAGCAGTTAGACTAGCTTCTGAAAACACGGTAGGTGTTCAATAAATATTTGCTGAATAAATGAACCAGGGAGAAGGGATTTCTTTAGTATGGAGCTAAAAACACCCTTGGATATCTCTAGATGCTAAGGAAGACACATGGTGAAAAGGCAGCTGGATATGAAAAAAACAGAAAAATTAAACTGAAAGAGATGAAAATTTAAGAGAAATGTTAGGATGGACAAAGGAAAATTGGGTAAAAAAATACTACACGCTTTTGAGGTACACTCAAATATCAGCAACTCTCATTAGTAGTCTTCTAACTGTTCCCCACTTCATTAATGTCTCCTATTAACAAACTTTCCCCCACACCCCCATCTGATTTTCCCAGGTGGCTCAGTGGTAAAGAATCCACCTGCCAATGCTGGAGATGTGAACTCAATCCCTGGGTTGGGAAGATCCCCTGGAGGATTGAGTGGCAACCCACTCAAGTATTCTTGCCTGGGAAAACCGATGGACAGAGGAGCCTGGCAGGCTACAGCCCATGGGGTCATAAAGAGTCAGACATGACTTAGCAGCTAAGCAGCAACAACAGCCCACCTATCTAGGTCATCACAGAGCACGAAGTTGAGCTTCCTGTGCTTTATAGCAGATTCCCACTAGCTACCTATTTTACACATGGTAGTATATATATATATATATATATATATATATATATATGGAGAAGGCAATGGCACCCCACTCCAGTACTCTTGCCTGGAAAATCCCATGGACAGAGGAGCCTGGTAGGCTGCATTCCTTGGGATCACAAGAGTCGGACATGACTGAGTGACTTCACTTTCACTTTTCCCTTTCATGCATTGGAGAAGGAAATGGCAACCCACTCCTGTGTTCTTGCCTGGAGAATCCCAGGGATGGTAGAGTCTGGTGGGCTGCCGTCTATGGGGTCGCACAGAGTCGGACATGACTGCAGCGACTTAGCAGCAGCAGCAGCAGTATATATATGTCAATCCTGATCTCCCAGTTCTTCCTCTTTCTCCTTTTTTCCCTGTGTCTACATGTCCATTCTCTACATCTCTCTTCCTGTCAAGGAAATAGGTTCATCTGTACTATGTTTTCTATATTCCACATATACATGTTAATAAAGGAAAACATAGACGAGACAAAAAGACAACCTTCAGAATGGGAGAAAATACTTGCAAATGAAGAAGTGGACAAAGGATTAATCTCCAAAACATACAAACAGCTCATTGAGCTGAATATCAAAAAAATGAACACTCACTCAAAAAATGGATAGAAGACATAAAGAGACAACTCTTCAAAGAAGACACACAGATGGCCAAGAGACACATGAAAAGATGCTCAACATCACTAATTATTAGAGAAATGCAAATCAAAACTATAATGAGGTATCACCTCACATCAGTCAGATTGGCCATCATCAAAAAATCTACAAACAATAAGCTTTTATATCATTTAATACTCTGCTACTCCTTTGTCATTTAAACATAAACTGTTCAACACTTTGTTTTCCTTTGCACAAATGTGCTATTCCCATTTGAAAATGGAAGTATTTCTTGTATTTCTATTATTTACTTCAAAATACCAGGTACATATCTTTAGAATATGGTGGACCCCAAACACATGTCAGCTTGAGATAAAACTGTTTGCTTGACTCTCTTCTCGTGTGCACTCACCTTGAAAAACCATAAACAATTAAATCTTCCTCTACACAGGAGTTATTTCATGTTCTGGTTAGTTGGGGGCTCAGGGTGGGATACACGAGCAAAAAGCCATGTGCATTTGAAGATCGTGGATCACAATAAGGGAGGCAAGAGGGGGACCTGTTACAGGGTTCAACCTTGTCATACTGGTGCACCTGTTCACCTGGGCAGGTGCTCAGAACCTGTCTATGGGGATATCGAGGCAGCAGGAAAGTATGAAGCTGTAAAACTTACAAAACACGGGTGAAGAGACTAAAGTTTCAGAAATCCGATTAAGGCCTAATAGCCAACAGGTGATGTCACCGTAGTCTGAACTCAGGCAGGCTGACTTCGAAGTCCTCAACTACTAGGCTCACCCACCTCCCAAGAAATAATACTAGAAGAATAACAGGAAGCTTCCTGTACTGTTGTGCTTGCCAGGTAGACTAAGTGGCTTCATCTGTATCCACTGTCCGGTCATCAGGCCCACTTACACTAAGATGTATCTGAATGAAATACCAATAAAAATGCCAACAGAGGCTAAAGACATGAAGACGACGGGCATTTACTGTTTAGAAGGGCGATCTCTTACTCTCTGGTAAACCTTTGAGAGCAAAGTGTACCATTCACTAGAAAAAAAAAAAGGATAGGAGAAAAGGAAACCTAAGAAGTGGGTGGTAAGGGGACAAAAACAGGAAATTAAAAGGCAAAAGAGTGGATTTAGGGGAAAAAATGCTAAAGAGTAAAGGCAGTGACCAAAAACAATGGCAGTGAGGGAATGAGATGAATGTGATGAAGGCAAAAGAAAAGAAACAGCAGCTAAAACATGGAAGTTCTCAAAGACTCCAGCTGTGTCAGACTCTCTTGAGGATATCACAGAGCCAGAGAGGGGCGAGTCCCTGTCGACAGAACAAGAGCAGCAATCCAGCAGGGCAGCCTAGAAGAATTCTTTGGTTAAGTTTAGAAGTGTTCAGTGTTTGTACTACCCAATATATGACACCAGCCACAGGTGGCTGCTGAACAATAAAACTGTGGCCAGTGCAAATAAAGAAGTGAATTTTAAGCGTGATTAATTTAAATAACCACATGTGGCTACTGATTGTTATTTTGGGTAGCAAAGCCTAGTACTTTCAGGTGACAAAAGAATTCTAGGGACTTCTCTGCAAAGTACATTTTATACCTGTACCTCTCACACTTTCTAGAGAATATTATATATTAACCCCCCCCCCTTACTCCTCACTCTTTCTAGAGATGTTGATGGCATAGAAAAATAAACAAATGTCCAAAGCTCGATCCTGAATAATCAAAAAAAGGCTACGACATATTTTATCTGCTAAGTGTTATGAGCTGAATTCTGCCCCCTCCATTTGTATGTTGAAACTCTAGTCCCCCAGGATCTCAGAATGTAGCTGTACTTGGACAAAGAGTCTTTAAAGAGGTGATTAAGTTAAAGGAGGCTGTTGAGGTGGACTTAATCCAAGCTGACTGGTGTCTTTATATATGACACACAAAAGACACCCAGGGATGTGCACAGAGAGAAAAGGCTATGTGAGGAGGAAAAGGTGGATGTCTGCAAGCCAGAGAGAGCCCTCAGAAGAAACCAAGCCTGCTGACACCTTGATCTTGGGCTTCTAGGTTCCAAAACTGTGAGAAAATAAATTTCTGTTGTTTAAGCCACCCAGTTTTTGGTATTTTGTTATGACAGTCATAGAAAAATATTCCACTTTACATATTAAACCAAGGCATTATAAACAAGTATAATGAATTTTAAAAAGTTCGGTGTGGTTTAAGAAAAACTTTTAGGGTCTAATGATTTATGCTTCGTTTATTTATAAAAGCTTATTTCTTGACCAGTCCCTCAAAGCTGAGAACGCACTGATGCATAAGGCTCAGAATCTTGTAGCGAAACATTCAAAGAGGGAAACAAATTATAAACTACAATTATCCACTGCTAAGAAGTGTTTTATATGCTATTCAATTTCAATTCTAAAAGCCATATTAATGACAGTTAAATGGTAGTTCCCTATGCAGGATGACAGGCTTTAAAAATGTGACTCTTCCATGCAAGATTGAAGGGAGATTTCTGGTCGCTGGGCCCTGGTTTGGTGCTGTGAAGGTCAGCATTCTTAAGCAGGGAATTTGCATTAGTGTCTGGGCGTGACAAGAGCTGCATAAATTACCTATTGCAATAGCCAGCTCTTTCAATGATCCCTGCTGGCAGATATGGTGAGTACAGAGAAAAGAAAAGGAATCTCTCTCTTTCTCTCCATTTTTCTTGTCAGCAAAACATGTTGTCATGTTTTACCCCATGCTTTTTTCTTGAGATGAATGTTGTCTTCATAAACATTTTGTTCTTTTTGTTTTGTGATATGGTCCAACTCATTGCATGATTGCTAGGCATGGCCTGACCTGTAACAATACTTTGAAACTTGCAGTTATCAAGACATTAAAACAAGACGCACTACTCTGTTGAAATGTAAGGAGGCTCCATAAGCAGACCTAATGTTCCACCTTTTAATAGAAATTTTCTATCAGTTGGAATAAATGCTGCATATTTGGCGGCAAATATAAACATTCATTTATAGAGACTCTGAGATCCTAACAAAAAGCTGTTTCCCCCTTCTATCATATTAACTGATATACATCTCTAATTACGAGGATTTTTTTTTTTTGAAGAAAACCCTCATTTGGAATCAATGTTAAAACTGGCTCTTCTCCAAGATGAAATCATGAAGTTGGCAAAATCAGTTTTTCCTGGTCCCCTACCTCTCCTGTGTTATTGTTCACAGTGTGGAATCAGTTCATTTGTGCAGTTCCCCGGTGCTTTGAACCTTTGGTTGCTCTTTCTTGCATTAAGATTTATTTATAAGATATACTTTGCCTCTAGTCTCTGAGAATTTCTAGTTAATAAACAACTCTTGCTAATGTATTAATGGGTTAGGTTGGCTTTTCAGCTTTCTAGGCCTCATCTCTGTTATCACAATCTTCTGCTAACATTATTGCAAGTGAAATAAGAGAATGGTTGGAGATCATCTGACTCCATGGGAGATGGGGGAGGGAGCAAGATTCCCTCACAGATGGAGCTTCTGTTTCCTCTGAAATTGTGTTTCTTTTTTCTTTTAATGATTTTTTAAATTTGGACCATTTTTTATGTACACCCATAGCGGATTCATGTCAATGTATGGCAAAACCAATACAATATTGTAAAGTAAAAAAAAAGATAAATAAATTAAAAAAAATTTTTTTAAGTCTTTATTGAATTTTTTATAATATTTTTTCTGTTGTATGTTTTGCATTATTGGCCCCAAGGCATGTGGGATCTTAGTTCCCCTACCAGACATCCAATCCACACCCCCTGCATTGGAAGGCGAAGTCGTTAACCACTGAATCTCCAGGGAAGTTCTGAATTTTTCTTATAGAGCTTTCTATTATTCCTATCTCTTTGAAAGCTTTGCTTCAATCATTTGGTACTTCATTTGGGGGACTGATCATTGGACAAGAAGGCTCCAACTTAGGGGTATAAAGGGAAGCTACTGAAATATGAGCTATTCAGTCACTATTTTGTAAGTCTGATTTGTTTCTCAGAACCAGTAGAAACATCTGAACCAAATAGACCCAATTCTAGTTTTCAGAATGGGGATCAAAAACAGAGTTGGGCCATTCAAAACATCTCTACCAATCAGGATGGACTAAGGTATGCTCCCATAATAAGCAACCCAAAATCCTAATGATTTGTAGTAATAAAGTTTTTTGTCTCTTCTGTCTATATCCTTCACAAACTGTCTAGGAGCTACATTCCCAATCTCCTCCCCCCAGGATCTAGGCCAAAAGTGCAGCCCAGTATCAAGTGTTGTCACTGTTTCCAATGTTTCCCCATCTATTTGTCATGAAGTGATGGGACTGGATGCCATGCTCTTAGTTTTCTGAATGTTGAGCTTTAAGCCATTTTTTTCACTTTCCTCTTTCACTTTCATCAAGAGGCTCTTTAGTTCTTCTTCGCTTTCTGCCATAAGGGTGGTGTCATCTGCATATCTGAGGTTACTGGTATTTCTCCCAGCAATCTTGATTCCAGCTTGTGCTTCATCCAACCTGAAATTTCATATGATATACTCTGCATATAAGTTAAATAAGCAGGATGACAACACACAACCTTGATGTACTCCATTTCCGATTTGGAACCAGTCTGTTGTTCCATGTCCAGTTCTAACTGCTGCTTCTTGACCTGCATACAGATTTCTCAGGAGGCAAGTAATGTGGTCTGATAGTCCCATCTCTTGAAGAATTTTCCACAGTTTCTTGTTATACACACAGTCAAAGGCTTTGGCGTAGTCAATAAAGCAGAAGTAGATGTTTTTCTGTAACTCTCTTGCTTTTTCTGTTATCCAATGGATATTGGCAATTTGATCTCTGGTTCCTCTGCCTTTTCTAAATCCAACTTGAACATCTGGAAGTTCACAATTCACGTAATACTGAAGCCTGGCTTGGAGAATTTTGAGCATTACTTTGCTAGTGTGTGAGATGCATGCAGTTGTGTAGTAGTTTGAGCATTCTTTGGCATTGCCTTTCTTTGGGATTGGAATGAAAACTGACCTTTTTCCAGTCCTGTGGCCACTGCTGAGTTTTCCAAATTTGCTGGCACGTTGAGTGCAGCACTTTCACAGCATCAGCTTTTAGGATTTGAAATAGCTCAACTGGAATTCCATCACCTCCACTAGCTTTGTTCATAGTGATGCTTCCTAAGGCCCACTTGACTTCACATTCCAGGATGTCTGGCTCTAGGTGAGTGATCACACCATCATGATTATCTGCATCATGAAGATCTTTTTTGCATAGTGCTTCTGTGTATTCTTGCCACCTCTTCTTGATATCTTCTGCTTCTGTTAGGTCCATACCATTTCTGTCCTTTATTTAGCCCATCTTTGCATGAAATATTCCCTTGGTATTACTAATTTTCTTGAAGAGATCTCTAGCCTTTCCCATTCTATTGTTTTCCTCTATTTCTTTGCACTGATCACTGAGGAAGGCTTTCTTATCTCTCCTTGCTATTCTTTGGAACTCTGCATTCAAATGGGTATATCTTTCCTTTTCTCCTTTGCCTTTCACTTCTTTTCTTTTCTCAGCTATTTGTAAGGCCTCTTCAGACAAGCATTTTGCCTTTATGGATTTCTTTTTCTTGGAGATGGTTTTGATCCCTACCTCCTGTACAGTGTCACAAACCTCCATCCATAATTCTTCAGGCACTCTGTCTATCAGATCTAATTGCTTGAATCTATTTGTTATTTCCACTGTATAATTGTAAGGGATTTGATTTACATCATACCTGAATGGTCTAGTGATTTCCCCTACTTTCTTCAATTTAAGTCTGAATTTTGCAATAAGGAGTTCATGATCTGAGCCACAGTCAACTCCCAGTCTTGTTTTTGCTGAAAGTATAGAAATTCTCCATCTTTGGATGCAAAGAATATAATCAATCTGATTTTGGTATTGACCATCTGATGATGTCCATGTGTAGAGTCTTCTCTGGTGTTGTTGGAAGAGGGTGTTTGCTATGCGTTCTCTTGACAAAACTCTGTTAACCTTTGCCCTGCTTCACTTTCTACTCCAAGGCCAAATTTGCCTGTTAATCCAGGTATCTCTTGACTTCCTACTTTTTCATTCCAGTCCCCTATAATGAAAAGGACATCTTTTTTGGGTGTTAGTTCTAGAAGGTCTTGTAGGTTTTCATAGAACTGTTCAACTTCAGCTTCTTCTGCATTATTGGTTGGAGCTTAGACTTGGATCACTGTGATATTCAATGGTTTGCCTTGGAAATGAACAGAGATCATTCTGTCATTTTTGAGACTTCACTCAAGTACTGCATTTTGGGCTTTTTTTTGACTGTGATGGATACTCCATTTCTTCCAAGGGATTCTTGCTCACAGTAGTAGGTACAATGGTTATCTGAATTAAATTCGCCCATTCCAGTCCATTTTAATTCACTGATTCCTAACATGCCGATGTTCACCCTTGCCATCTTCTGTTTGACCACTTCTAATTTACCTTGATTCATGGACTAACATTCCAGGTTCCTATGCAATATTGTTCTTTACAGCATTGGACTTTACTTTCATCATCAGTCACATCCACAACTGGGCGTTGTTTTTGCTTTGGCTCTGTCCTTCATTCTTTCTGAAGTTATTTCTCCACTGATCTCCAGTAACATACTGGGCACCTACTGACTTGAGGAGTTCATCTTTCAGTGTCATATCTTTTTGCCTTTTCATACTGTTCATGGTGTTCTCAAGGCAAGAATACTGAAGTGGTTTGTTATTGCCTTCTCTAGCAGACCACATTTTGTCAGAACTCTCCAAAATCACTGCAGATGTTGACTGCCGCTGTGAAATTAAAAGATGCTTGCTCCTTAGAAGAAAAGCTATGACCAATCTAGACAGCATATTAAAAAGCATTACTTGGCCAACAAACATCCATCTAGTCAAAGCTATGATTTTTTCAGTAGTAATGTATGGATGTGAGTTGAACTATAAAGAAAGCCGAGTGCCAAAGAATTGATGCTTTTGAACTGTGGTGTTGGAGAAGACTCTTGAGAGTCCCTTGGACTGCAAGGAGACCAAACCAGTCAATCCTAAAGGAAATCAGTCCTGAATATTCATTGGAAGGACTGATGCTGAAGCTGAAACTCCAATACTTTGGCCACCTGATACAAAGAACTGACTCATTGGAAAAGACCTTCATGCTGGGAGAGATGGAAGGCAGGAGGAGAAGGGGACGACAAAGGATGAGATGGTTGGATAGCATCACCGACTCGATGGACATGAGTTTGAGCAAGCTTCGGGAGTTGTTGATGGACAGGAAAGCCTGGAGTGCTGCAGTCCATGGGGTTGTAAAGAGTTGGACATGACTGAGCGACTGAACTGAACTGATCAAGTTTTTCCAGCTACCATTCCAGCAGTAAAAGAGTCCTCTGGAAGGTCTCACACCAGCCTTGCAATGTTTAGCCCCGAAGTGACATACATTACTTCTGCTCATGACTCACTGGCCAAAACTAATCACAGGCTCACCCAGCCAAAGGGGCCTCAGAAATATCATTCCCATTTTCCTGTGTCTGAAAGAGAGAAAAGTGACATATTTGGCCAATGGCAGAAATGAAATACTAACCACAGTACTTGAAAGGACTCTTCTTCTGTGAACATTTACAAGGACAGAACATTAACTGAAATTTGCTAGGTATATATGAAATGTGTATAAACAGCTGTATTCATATTATTAAATAATTAATTTGGTCATGAACAAATGCATAGTAAATTATAAATTTACTCTAAGAAATAACTCTTAACAAACAGCAACCCAAGGAGCCTCTGTTCCCCGGGCCTGGTTTAGATAGTCTCGTTTTGTTGTCCTGCTTTGGTATTCTGGAGTACCATGTCAAACTGTCAGCTTTTATCAAAGCTGATATATTCATTCCAAAATGTTCCCAGTTTCTACACCCAAATGGGAAAACATTAATTTTTAATGCATAAGAAATGTTTGCTCTTAATTATTTAGATGTCATTAAGTGAATTTGCATTATTTCCCTTTTTAGTTTACACAATAAAACTTTGTGAGTCATAGGAAATGTGTGGGGAGGAATTCTTCAACATGAATATGTTTTGTTTTCCCCGTCTGTGAATATCTTCTACAAAAGAAGTGATAAATACATCAGGCTGAACTGTGTGAGGTGGTCATTTTTACAGGTCAAATGGTTGGATATTATCAATTTTGTATGTTTCAAGCTAATAAATACCTATATATCTTTAGATTAGAAAAATATTTTCAAAGTTAAATATTGCTTTTAGAGTCTCCCTTTTAATTATAATCTTTGGTAGAGTCAAATAGTGTGAATTTTGAATTGAAATAGTCCTATACTTTAGTCAAGTCTCACCTTTTCTTAGATATGGGGCCTTAAGAAGACTCTCTGACTTTTAATTTTCCTGTGGCCATAAAAATAATACTATACCAACACAAGCGGATATTGTGTGGATGGAATGTGACTGTGTATGTAACACCCAAAGTATTGTCCCTGGCAGCTATCCATTACCCTTATATGGTAGGTTTATACATTGTTTCTTCTCACTTAGAATTACTGTAGACTGACACAAAACCATAGTAAAAATTGCCTGTCTATGGCCAAATTCTGCCTAGCTAGAATTTTCCTGATCAAATTTTCCATGTCCTCTGTGTGTGTGTTGCAAAGGCATCTGCTCCTGCCAGAACGGTCACCTCCATTCAAGGAGAGTAGATGCACGGATATGCCCTCCCAGGCTTCCTCACAGCCTCCACACCACGGCAAGTGCCTTTGACTTCACCTAAAGGAAGGAACCACCTAGAACGAGGCTAGGGAAGAGTGTAGGGACACTTGCATTTTCATAGTAACCCAAAGCTACCCAGGAGAGACTGGGCAAAGGCAAACAGAAATGCAAGGTCCTATTAGAACAGAGGGTAACTTAATTTTCCCTGCTTGTGTTTGAATAGTCATCTTTTTGATCCCTCTTTTGGAGGTCCTGATTCAGGACTGAGCTAAAGGGATTTCTTGTTCCCTCTGTTTCTCTTCTATAAGCAACAACTTGTATAGAATGAGCCCCTTGATGAGCAGATGAAAGAACCATGTGGATTGCTGATCACCAAGAGTATCTAGTATCTGGATACCCCACTCATTTCTCCCTCCCATCACCAAATACACATTTGGTAAGAATCCAGTATTCTTACAAATAAAGTTCATTCTTGTATAGATAGGCATTCAGTAAACTGAGAAAGAACTCTAAGAGGATTTGAAATTAACATTAACAGTAAGAAAACATTAGGACAATTTGATTTGCTCTACTGTAATAGCTGACTTGAGACAACACTCAGAGTTGGTGGAATATCCATTCTAATTTTGTCTATCCTAATGATGTTTCTTCAAAATAAAAACTTGTAGCCACATGATGTGAGATAAATAGGATGTATCCTCAATGCCTATTTAAGATGTTGCATTTCTTATAGTTAGAAACATATGACACACAGAGTGGGGATTATTTTCAAATTCTCAAATTTATCAAGAATATTTACAAATCCTTATATCAATTTATTCTCATGTACTTAATTCCTGTCTTATAGAAGTTAAATGTGCTATGTGAATAAGGTCTCAGTCTTTAAAACACCCTCCTGAGATTGGAAAGTGTTTGACCTATAATTTTATATGACATCAAAGTCATTTTTCTAACTCTGTTAGAAAAAGAATTAACTAAAAGTCAATAATCTTACATCCTCTATAATGAATATTTATGAGAACTTTTCGACACTTCATAGAATGCCGTGGAAAATTAATAGTCAATAGAAATTGATCAATGCTATAGAAGTTGATGGTAAAGTTTGCTTTATGCACAAGAACCAGCTGTGTCTCTGCACACTCAGAATCATTAAGAGGCCTCTCTGCTACCTGGGCTGGGCTTCTTGGCTCCAGTCAGGCACTTCCAGTCAGGCTGGAGGCCATACTGGGGCTCTGTAGGCCCCTGTGTAATCAGCACTCCATTGTGTTTGGTAAAGCCTAACCTCCCACCTGGAAGAGGCTGGAGTGGATATAAATAATTGAATGCTAAACCCTAGAAGCCAGTCCTGGGATAGTAACCCTTCCACAACGAGCTTCATCATAAGAGAGAGGACATCACAAGCTATATTCTTCTTCAGGATTCCTCCACTGCATCATACTGATGGAGTCAGATGGATCATGGGATCTTCTCTCCTGTTCGTTCAGTACAAGGCATTGTCTCTCTTCCAGTTTCCCTGTGGGAGCCCGATAAATATTAATTGAATGAATGAATGAACTGACATGAAGTATGGGGTGGGTGATGCTGAAAGACTTGCCTTGCAATGGTCATATGGCACTACTGGCACACAAATAATAGAATTTCTGGAGGTTATTACTTTTCCTAGCTGGTGGCCAAGACAATGGCTTTGACAGTGTTCCTCTATGTGAAAAGATGAAAGTATGCTCTCTGCCAATGTTTGTTCTCTTTTGGCATTAAACAGAGCTACAAAATTGGCTCAAGCACATAGAATTTTGGGTAGAAAAGTTAAGAGAATGACAGGTACATTCTACCACTTAGTTGTAAATTTTCAAGAACTCTCTAAGAATCCGAATTACTAAATAGTGATCTTTTTAGTGACTTGCCCCTGTTGTATCTTTCCAAAGCATTCCATTTTCAAAAGCAACAGTTGTACTTATTTTCCTATTCATATTTTGTGGGATTGTATAGTGTTTGTTTTAATTACTTCATTACAATAATAAGCATAATTGGCATAAATAAATTTGGTAAATGAACATAACTAACTCCTGATCAATAACTAAACAACAGAAACTGAATAGATGAGAACAGAAGTGCATAAGAATGTTAGAGGCTAGCTGAAGTCACTTCAGAGTGCTGAAGACCTCAGTTAATACATTTTAAGAGGGAATAAGAGGGTCTATCAATCTAACTGATCAGTTAAATAGAGGTGAATTAAGACAGTTTCCATTGTCCCAGCTTCAACAGTGGCTCTCACCCCTCCTGTATCCACTTACATTCCTGTTTGACTCTTTGTACCTCTCTGCTTCTTTATCTACAGAACCTGGTATATGATAGTTGCTAAATAAATATATAATGGATGTTGGCAATCAACTACTCATAGGCTGTAAACTATGATCCTTGGATACTTGATGCTTCTGTGATTTTCCTTCCTCACTATTGCTGTACTTGAAGCTCTTTGGATTGTTTAGTGCAGCACAATATTAGGAATGTAATTAAAATTCATCTGTGACACATGGGTGCACGGCTATAACTTTAGGTGATACAGGATTTTTCAAGAATTGGTGGCATTAGAAGTTTCATTTCTCTCTGTTAAATAGGCCAAGCCCTCTAGCTTTTCTTGCTGGCCTTAATGTTCTGTACTCTCATCATCCTTCCAAAGACAAACTATGATTTAAGTTATAAAACCCAGGAATAAATACAGCATCTGAAAGAATACCTAATTCTGAGAATAACTAAAATGACCTCTTTATGCTTATTGAAAAGATTTCGCATATATTTCAGTCAGTATTACATTTGTTTGGTTTTATATATTGCTTCAACTGCTATGTTAAGCATATCTAAGTGATGGTGCATTCAACATGCAATTTTAATTTTTAAGTGCATTAAGTAAAGTTAATTCTAGCTTGCCTGAGGATGGAAACTTGGTCAAGAACCCCGGCTTTTTACTCATTCTTAAGTGCTGGACAGCTCTAGAGTCATCTGAAGTCCCCAAACAATGCTAATCAAAAAGTTACAATGTCCAGTCTGAGATATTATTCAAACCACTAAGCTTAATTTAGCATTAAACTGGAAATATTTTCTACTTCTTTAGCTTGGAACTGCTTGATGCTGGAAGCCTGCAGTGTAGAGGGAGGGTCAAGATAGGATTTTTTCCATTTTTCCACACTGGAATTCTCCTTCCCTCATTCTTACTTCCTGATCCTTCTAGGAGGAGAAATAGGGAGATGAGTGGTGGGAGAATAGAAAAGGTCTTTGTCACATTGGTACTGTTGTAAGCTGGCTTCATGTCTCTGAGTTTTGCTGATGAGAAAAGCCAACCCTTTGTGCCAAGAGATGCTTTCAGTCTTTTCAGAGGTTCCCTGATTGACCTCCCTGATTACATTTTTTGTCACATGATGGTTGGAATTCTATTTCAGGCTGTCACTTGCAATTCCTCTTACAACCCTAAAAAGTCTGAATTCACCTCCAGTTTGTTACTGGGAATGTCCCTCTGTGTAGCCCTTTTGGACAGGACATAAGATGACCCCACATTAATTCTGTGTCTTATGTGACTCATATATAATCCACAGGAAACTCTCACATATCTTTCAGCTCAGAAAACTCTGGAAGTTCAAGCTGCTCCTGATATTGACACAGGGATACCTTAACTTTCTTAGGCATTGGTCTTTGTGTTTCCCAACCTTCAAACACATCTCAAAATTCTCCAAGTCACTCCACAAGAGCCTCTTCTACAAAGCTTGAGATGATAGAGCAAGAACCCACTGCCTCTCTTAGGGAACAGAGTGATATAACATCTCTCTCAAAGAAATGTCATCACCGAATTTTCTCTCCTTTTCATGCACTTTCTCTGTTTATGTCTCTCATTTGGTTGAGCGTTCTATAAGGCATAGTAGTTCTTTATCATCTCCTTCATAAATTTCTCAGATGAGAGTTTGTTCCATATGCATTGTGGCTTTCTATTGGCATTTCACTCAAAACTGAGACAAAAGGAGTCCCACCCTGTTACAAAGCATTGCTCTACTCTGCTCCTGGTTCAGATCAAAGCTGATTAACACATACAAACAAATGAAGAAATGGAGGTCAAAAAGTGCATAAGAAATATATGACAAGTCAAAGGATATCCAGAATCTAAACAGTTCTCTAGTAGTCAATTTTATTTGATTCATACAATATTTCTCCTATAAAAATCCCACCAACCTTTGAAAGATCCTTGAAACTGGCATAGAGGAATTATTAGTTGTTGTTACAAATGAAAACTGTAGCTCCAAAGAGAGCCACACTAAAGTTTAGAGGTGACCCTTAGTTAGAGATTCTTGTGCCCTCAAGGGCTGGAATCACCTTCTGGGTAGTTACACTCTTCTTGGCTTGATTCCTCACCCAGAACCTTGGAATATCTCTTCATCAGGAGGCCCAACAGTTTAACACATCAATTTTCCCCTTCCCCTCTGGAATTACACCCAGAAACTTATACATAGGTATGTTGGCACATTTGGTAACAAAAGAGTTTATTTAAGAGAAAGGAGAAGCAATGCAAATCAAATATTCAACCCCAGAGAGATCATAGCAGTCCCCAATTCTACAAAACTCAAAACAGAAATTCCCCAAATGTCATCTTCAACTTTTGGATAAGGCACCTTTTCCTACTGGGACCTACTGTTACCTCTGCTGTGCTCTGTTGGCATGGGCTACTGCCATGTGCTGGATTGTTTGCTCCTTTTGGCAAAATTGTTCCCACACTGTCTACCCCTGCCCCCCATACATGCCCCTGAAAAGATGCTCTGGCCCACTCGCCTTCCTCTTTCAGAGCCTGATCTCATGCTGAGCTAATTTTTGGCTTGCTCCTCTGGATCCAGTGACCTTTACTGTGCACCTGTTCTGGGGAAGGCATTGAACTAGAGAGGACTCTTCCGGTTGCAAATGATAGAAAGTCCATTTGAACTAGCTAGATAAGAGGGTGAATTTACTGACCCAGGATCCAGGATAGGAAGGGGTATAACTAGTGAAGCAGGAGCCAGGGACGTATTCCACTAGAAGTCTATCCCTCTGCCCCTTTATCTCTGTCTCTCAGGCTTCATTCTCTCCATCTGAACACTTTCTTCTTCCATGTACTGGGAGATAAAATCAGTGCCAGGATCACACCCTCACAGATTTCCAGAGAGGAAGGGCTCCCTCCTCTTTCAAGTCTAGAGGTGAACAGAGAGATCTGGAGAATAATTTTGGCTCACAAAGTATGAGCTCATCTCCTGAGGCCTGGGAGGGAGGATCAGGGCAACTCCTGCTGTGTGAAAGGGAAATGATGTGGGACAGTGCTTTTAGGAAGATGGAGATGAGCCAGGTGTTTCAAACAACAGATGTCCACCAAAGGAATGAAGCCAGCAGGCCATTAATGAGAGGGAAACCTAACATTCTCTTTTGGTAGTAATTACAAGCAACACTCATTTACCAAACTTCTGCTTTTACACCATGCTGCCAAGAGGAAGAACTCTTCACTTGAGGCCATCTGCCACCTGGATAGTAGGGGTCCATGCCCAAAGGAAAAAAAATTATATCATGTAACTAAATCTGGACTTGATTCCGCTCGCTCATCTACTGACATCAAGTTGGGGTGAAGGAAAGTACATCATTTATTGCAGTTGCCAAGCAAAGAGAACAGGCAGCTCATGCTCAAAACAAGAACTCCTCCATGGTTTTCAGGGAAGGGTTTTTAAAAGCAATGGGAGAGAGGGGGCTGTAGTGTGTGTGATCAGTGTGTGCAATTCTCATATTGGTTGGCACCAAGATGAAGTTTCAAGCTGATCACCAATCTTCTGGTTTTAACCAGTCTAGGGTCTACATGCTTACAATCAACAGTTTTCATCTAGTGGGATTCTGCTTCCTATAAAAACAACTTAGGAATGTGTGTGAGACCTTTGTCTATAACCTTTAGGTAACTGGGAGTTAGATGAATCTGCAATGCAACTGGTTTATTGTCTAAATTATTACCTGTTTCTCAGCCTAATATCTATTCTTTGTTTCTATATCTTTACATTTCCTACTCATTAACTCTTGAGCTAGCCTTTGGAGACTCAGGGGAGGCATGGGGGCCTAAAATAAAAGCCTTTTATTTCAAAGAATGGGGACTCAGGGGCTTGGGTATGGTTTCAATTCAGAACTCCTTGTATCTTCCTTGGAAAGATTGAGGAACGTTGGGTAAAGAGTTATAGTTCAACTCAAAGAATTTCTGGGATCTCAATATTCTGCTAATACTCAATTTTATTTGACTTATTAAATGTATACTCTATCAAAATCCTGCTAACCTTTGAAGAGTCCTTAAAAATGGCATAGAGAAAAAAACTAGTTGTTGACAGAAATTGGAAATACAGATCTTCATTAAGCTATATTAAATGTTAGTGGTGGCTCTGTGTTAGAGATATTTTGCTACATTAGTTCTCAGATCTTCTACGTGGGGACTTTAGATCTTGCTTTAGACTTGGGCTCTAGCCTCCCCCTCCTCTGGCCTCAGGATAAGTAGGGCATCCCCTAAGAACACAGTCTGGTTTAATCAGAGAGTCCCAAGCCTCTGATTATTCCTCAGTGTGTACCTTGATGGGCTTGTGACATACTGTGTATTTTAAGCAAGTTACAAAATTATAATTATCTAATTTCATATTTACAATTTTAAAAATTAAACACAGTTTCCTTAGGGAAAAAGTCATTTTCATTATCAATTATAGATTACACAATTAATGCATTCAACTATTTCCTCTTAGAATTCATTTTCTTCTTCCTGGTGTATATTGTCTAGTAAATCTTAAGAAAAGATTTATGCAGACTATGCTTTCTGAGGACTTGTATGTCCAAAAATGTTTTTCTCTGCCCTTAATTATGAGTGACAGTTTCATTGTATGTAAAAGCAGAGACTCAAGGCTATTTCCCCTAAGCTCTTTGAAGATGGTGCTCCAATACATGCTCAGTGATGCTGCTGAGGATGGTGTCAATATGATTCTCTTTTCTTGGTGGGCATTCTGATATTTTTCTCAGTTCTAACTTTTAGGGCTTTCATTTAGGCTTGATTTAACTTTGAAATGTCGTGGGCTGTGTTTTGTCACCATTGTTGCTACTATGTTTTTTTTTTTTTCCTTAGCAGGCCTTTTCAATTTTAGGACTTAAGTCTTTCTTCAGGTGTAGAATTTTTTTGCTTTTATGTCACATTACTATTTCCTTGGATTCTCTGTATTTTCTCAATTTAGACCCCTCTAATGAATTGATGCTGATTTCCAGCCCTGTTCTTTCTGTTTGCTGGTTGGTTTTTAACTTTTCTTTTGTGCTGCTCTTTTAAAATACGTATTTTCCATTTTTGATAAATTCTGGGATGATTTCTCAGTGCAGTCTTTCAGATCACTGATTTGCTCTTCAATTGTGTTGATTCAGTTATTCAGTCCACTTTTGAGGCTTTTTTTAATTTCAAAGAGTTTCTTTACTTTGTTTCCGTAATATCTAATTGGTTCTTTTTCATAATCATTCATTCTAATTTTTTGAATGAAATAGTTGTTCCTTATCTGCCTGATGATATAAAATAAGCTTATGTTACAGTTCTATGCTACTTCCTCTAGGATAAAGTCTTTCATATGTCTAGTTTCTAGTTGTGTTTTTTTTTTTCTTAAATCATCCTTTTTAGGTGGTTTTGTTCCTCGAAGTTTGAGAATATTGTCATCTTTCTTGTGAGTGTGTTTAGCTGGGCTTTAGTAAACTTTCTAACTCTCTTTGCACAGCCTGGTGAGGGAGAGGCTTACTTGGTTTCCAGTGAGAGTGATAGAGGAATGAGTCATGGCATCAGGCAGGGCAGAAACATACCTGATGCCTCTGGGACGCTGCAGACACTTGGGAGAACTGCCTTGTCACTCTATGCTAAGCTTCTACTGCTCCTGGGTGAGGACAAATATGGGGGGTGTGTGTGTGTGTGTGTGTGTGTGTGTGTGTGTGTGTGTGTGTGTGTGTGTGTGTGTGTAGGGGGTCAATGTGTATGGCTGCTGTCACTCTGGTGTTCTTGCTAAATTGCCCCTGGTGTCCTACCTGCCCTCTGCCTCTAACCACCTCCAGCAGAGGAGTTCTTTGGTTACTCCTACACATGTTCTGAGAAGTGATTTTCCAATTTCATCTTTTTTTTTAATAGCAGTATTTCATTTTATTGCTTTATAATGTTGTATTTGTTTCTGCGTACAACAAAGTGAATCAGCCAATTTCATCTTAAACTATGTGCTTTTAGTTTCCAAATTTTCATTAGTCCCTTGTCAAGCAAAATTTCTCAATTTTTATGTGTTTTTAAATCATTTATATGGATTTTATGTGGAAGCCGTATTTACTCATTCTATATTCTGCCATTTGGAAACCAGAACTTCTGTTTTTTTTAAGCAAGAATTTCCTGACCCAACTATGTGTCAAACACAGGTAAGCATGGTGGTGAGAACAGTGTCCCCAAAGGCTTTTTGCTTCTCCTCATAAATTTTTTTTTCTGCCACTTTAGTGCAAAAATCAAATCTAAAGGCAAAAAAAGAAAAAGAAAAATGGTTGAGTTTAGGGAACATTAATAATCAACTCAAAAAGTCAGAGCAATTGTCTCAAGCCAAGTAAGGTGTCAAGAAAATAGATAAGACAGGAGGTATGGGCTAGAAAAATGCTCTCTGGTCCTCCACTGTTTTGTAATCCTCGGTGTGTATAGTGACCATATGTCCCAATTTGCCTGAAATGTCCCAGTTTTATGCCAGTTGCTTTGGTGTAACCATTTACAGCATCCCTTTCCCTCTCAAAAGTGTCCTGGTTTGGACCATAAATCATATTATCACCTTTTTAAGATACTATGTGAAGAAAATCAACAAATGAATATCTCTTTTTTGTGATCATATTTGGAGCAGTTGCGGGTGTAGAGAGCAGGAGTAGTAAGTCATCATTCATTCATTCATTTCTTCACTCATTCAACAAAGGCCCACCAAGGTTCTACCACATGCCAGGCACTGTGCTAAGTGCTGCATATACAGTAATGAGCAGCACAGATATACTCGTGAACCATTCCCCTGAAGAACAATTAGCAAACTAAAAGTCTGTTTCTCAGGTACAAACCAAATGTGCATTATACGATCTCTCAACGTTTTTTTCCTAGTTCAAGAACTTGATAAAACATTGTAAACTCTCTGCTTAATCATTCCCTGACAGCTAAGTCTTAAATGAATACATCAAAAGCACATCCTTGTTTGAAACAAAAGATGGAATACTTAGTTACCCAACAAGGACAAAGCAGGGAGCTGTGTGGTTCATAATGGATTTGAAGTCACTGGATGGCCAGTTTCGATAATTAAGCAAACAAAACACACCATTGGAAAAATTATCTAGATGGATGATTAGCATAGTTTTTGAATTCAAAGGATAATTTCACCACCCTCTTCTTCACTTAGGCACCGAGATAATGTATATAACAGATCGATTGCTTGCAATTTTCTTCTCATTATATTCAACTCCTCCTCATAAAATTCCCCACTCAGCATGCACATTGCCACAAAAGCAAAAGCGAAAAGCAAGTTGCAACCTGAAGCCACTATTGTCATTTTATTTTATTTTTTAAAGCAATTCCTTTGAAGAGTTTGAATACCAAGTGTTCCTTTTGTTATTTCATTTAAACAAAATTTTGCAAGGAATTCTCCTCTCATTTCCTAGAGATCAGTATTCCTAGAAAGGCTCTCACTTTAAACCCCTGGGGAACTTCGAAAATGTCAGGAGCTTCTTAAATGGTGTGAAACCCACTTACAGCTTATTTCTTATGAGCTTTGATGTGGGAATAGCAGAATGGGTACTTTAAAAAAAAAATCCAGTGGCAATAGGAATGCATTGTTTGTGATATTATCCATAGTCAATTAACTCCCTGGGGAGAGGATGCTGTGGAAGCTTCCGAAGGCTGGGGGTCCATCCTGTGTGGTAATTTTTTTTTCCTCTATGTATTACAGCTCTGCTCTTGGTCTCAGGTTTTGCACAGATATGATTACAAAAGGAGAAGGACAGGTGAATGGAGAGGACTCAGTGCAAATCTATCTTTATTACCAGAAAAAGAATTCAAAATCAATGGTGGCCAGAAAGACTATCAAGTTAAATGTAAATGTCTTGATAAAATCTACATGTAGATATTAAACGAAGCACATGCACTCGCGTTTGCACCATTAAATCTTAAGCTTCTTTCACTTTAAACCAGCTTCTCTTCCCTTATCATTTTTTTTTTTCAGTTAATGGCCTCATGATCTATTCTAAGTCAGCAAAGCAGAAAACTAGTCAATCACAAGTCTTCCTTCACCTTCCATATCCAGTCTTCTGATCTTTCAAATCTAACCCCTCAGGGTCTCAAGCTCTATTTCCCCTCCCCTGTTGCTCTGCCCCCACCTTTTGCAGCACCTTCATGTCTCTCTTGAGTCCCTGTGACAGTTTCATTATGATCACCCAGCTTCACCCTAGGCCTCTTCTGCTACAGGGATATTGTTAAAATTTGGCTCTGATCCTGCTTCTCTCTTTGCTTAGAAATCTTCAGTGGTCCCCCTAGCATAGAAAGCAACATTCTAGACCCAAACATCCCTCCCAGCATTGTGCCAGGCTGTCTCTGGGCCTGTCCCATCCCTGGGGTAGACTGAAGTATCTGTGTCTTGGACACATTGACTCCTTTAAGGTCTCCATGGCTTTGTAAAACATTTCTTTGCTAAATAATACAATCATGAGAGTTAATATAAAGCTCTTGTGTATAAACTATTGCCAGGTGATTTCTTTTTTGTTTGTTTCTGTCATGCTGGAATATGTGTGTATGTGTGCAAATAATTTGTGTGAGTTGCCCAGTACCTCATGGTATTCAATAAAAAAATAATTGGGAACTTCCCTGGTGGTCTAGTGGTTAAGAATCCACCTGCCAATATAGGGGACATGGGTTCAACCCCTGGTCCAGGGAGATCCCACATGCCATGCGGCAACTAAGTCCATGCACTACAACTACAGGGCCTGTGTGCTGCAACTACTGAAGCCCGTGTGCCCTAGAGCCTGTGCTCCACAGCAAGAGAAGCCGCTGGATTGAGAAACTCGCACAGGGCAACTAGAGAATAGTCCCCGCTCACTGCAGCCAGAGAAAGCCTGCATGTAGCCATGAAGACCCAATGCAGCCAAAGATAAGTAAAATAAAGAAAAACAAATTTAAAAAAAACAGTAGGGATGCTCTGATAATACCTACAGAACCAGGACAGGTTCTTTTAGAGAATGAAGGTAGAAAAAGCATCTGAGTTAAGCAGAGCACAGCTCCTCACCCAGGCCTAGCCACGTGAAGGTCAGGGTGCTCTAGGAGGGGACACAAATACTCCTGGTGTCCTGCATGTGTCTGACCTGCCTCCACAGAGGAGCTTGAGAAAAAGCCAATTCAGTAACACCTGGATATGTTGCCTCTTGGAAGAGCTGCCCTCTGCTGAAGGAGTTTGGCATGGAGTCACACATGTTCTAAAGGGGACTATGATATCCAAAGTGGATCCCATGACCTGCATGGGGAGGTCACCCCAGCCACCCCCCATCCAGCCCAAACCTCTGACCAGAGGCACCAGCAACCTTGTCAGCCTGGGTTCCTCCAACAAACTCAGCTGGCTGGAGTCTGGTCTCATAGACTCTTCAGAGTTCTTTGCCATATGCTTGAGTTTCCACCACTCTGAGCAGATCTGGGAGTCCTGGATAACAAAAAGAGCTGAAAACACTGCCTCCTCTAAGTGTGACTTTGAATGCCTTCAAGTTTAGAGAAAGATTTGCCAAGCAAGGGCTTCTCTGGTGGCTCAGATGATAAAGAATGTGCCTGCAATCCAGGAGACCTGGATTCAATCCCTGGGTCAGGAAGATCCCTTGGAGAAGGGAATGGCTACCCACACCAGTATTCTTGCTTGGAGAATTCCATGGACAGAGGAGCCTGGCAGGCTACAGTCCATGGGGTCGCAAAGAGTCAGACATGACTGAGCAACTAATTTTTTGCCAAGTGAATGACTTCTTGTCAAATAGCATAGCAGTGCTACAGTTCTCAAAGTTCATTGAGCCCAGATCATTTTCTTCACATGGAACTTTAAGCATGAGCCAAAACTATGAAATTAACAAAGCAAGAATGGCTCTGGTTAAATTGGAAGTAAGGTCCCAAGAGTCCTACTTGTTCAGCTTCCCTCTGGATGGTCAGAGGGTCCCTAAGGAGTCCTCAGAGACACCGAGAACTCCAGCTCTAACACTGACCAGCTGCCTCACTGGGACCCCACTCATTCCAGCTCTCCTGCTCACCCTCTGTACCAGCACTCTCTCGCCCTCTTCTCTGGAGTATTCCCACCAACATCACACACATATTTGAGCATGGATCACTTTCTCACATTCTTCTCTTGACGCCAGCTTACAACCCCTTTCTCTGTTGCTTTTATAGAAAACCCTACCTACTGCATTGATTTTCTCACCTGTTGTTTCTGAAATGTATTTGGCTCAGTCTACCCCCTCCCATCTCCAAGACCACCACAGGTCCAAGCCAGCATCATCTCTTGCCCAGACCATTGCCACGGCCTCCTAACCAGCCTTCTTATTTCCTCTCTTGCCTGCCTAATATCCATTTTCCCTAGAGCAGTTACACTAACATTTTCACTGTATTGTGGTTTGTTTTAATTGATATATAACTAACATGTAACATTTTATTTATTTCAGGTGTACAGCACAACAATTCAGTATACAAATGCACTGTGAAATGAGATCACCATATTTAGTTACCACCTAGACAAATATCTTAAAAGCACAAGTTAGGTCATGACACTTGATGACTTAAATATTCAGTGGCATCTCAATGCACTTAGAATTAATTTCAAATTCCTTCTCATGATGTATAAAGGCCTGCAGGATCTGCCTTCTTATTTCTCCAAGGTCAATTCAGGCCACTTTCCACCTCTGCTCTTGCTGTTCCCAGAGTCTGGAACATTCTTGTTCTTGTCTACTCCTAGCTAATGAATCCTTAATATTTTTTGGTCTTGCTTAAATGTTATCTCCTCAGAGAGGCTGTCCTTGACTCTGTAATGTAACTCTCTTTCTTGTTCTTATTCATCCTGTTTATCACCACAGCATACGATTCTCTTGTTACTCCATTTTCATCTCTAAGCACCGGTCCCTCACACTGGGTTTCAGGCTGTATGAGGGTTGGATCATGTCTTTCTGGTTCACTCACACAACCCAGTGCCTGGCACATTCTGGCACAAGATTTCACACATAGGTTGAATGTTCATTTTCTATTATTGCAGAAACAAAGTCCATTTGAAGTGACCCGAAATATGGTCTAAAATTAGATTCTGTTGGTAGATGCAAGATTTTGTATATAATAAAAACCATAGAGTTGTACACATTGTTGTTGTTCAATTGTTAAGTCGTGTCCAACTCTTTGCGACCTCATGGACTGCAGCACACCAGGCTTCTCTATCGTTCACCATCTCCCAGAGTTTGCTCAAACTCATATCCATTGAGTTGGTGATACCATTCAACCATCTCATCCTCTATTGCCCCTTCTCCCCCTACCCTCAATCTTTTCCAGCATTAGGGTCTTTTCAAATGATTTGGCTCTTCACATCAGGTGGCCAAAGGACTGGAGCTTCAGCTTCAGCATGAGTCCTTCCAATGAATACTCAGGATTAATTTCTTTTAGGATTGACTGGTTTGATCTCCTTGCAGTCCAAGGGACTCTAAAGAGTCTTCTGCAGCACAACAATTCAAAAGCATCAATTCTTCAGTGATCAGCTTTCTTTATGGTCCAACTCTCACATCTGTACATGGCTACTGGAAAAAACC
Organism: Giraffa tippelskirchi; assembly: GCF_054371585.1. NCBI lineage: Eukaryota > Metazoa > Chordata > Mammalia > Artiodactyla > Giraffidae > Giraffa > Giraffa tippelskirchi. Next base: position 126,996,305 of record NC_137283.1, read on the forward strand.
ATAGCTTTGACTTTATGGACCTTTGTCAGCAAAGTAATGTCTCTGCTTTTTAATATTCTGTCTAGGTTTTTCATAGCTTTTCTTCCACGGGACAAGTGTCTTTTAATTTCATGGCTGCAGCCACCATCCACAGTGATTTTGGAGCCCAATAAAATAAAATTTGTCTCTGTTTCCATTGTTTACCCATCTATTTGCCATGAAGTGATGGGACTGGATGCCATGATCTCTGTTTTTTGAATATTAAGTTTTAAGCCAACTTTTTCACTCTCCTCTTTCACCTTCATCAAGAGGCTCTTCAGTTCCTCTTTGCTTTCTGCCATAAGGGTGGTGTCATCTGCATTTCTGAGGTTATTGATATTTCTCCCGGCAATCTTGATTCCAGCTTGTGCTTCATCCAGCCTGGCATTTTGCATGATGTACTCTGCATAATAAGTTAAATAAACAGGGTGACATGGCTGCAGTCACCATTGGCAGTGATTTTGGAACCCCCCAAAATAAAGTCTGTCACTCTTTCCATTGTTTCCCCATTTATTTGCCACGAAGTGATGGGACCAGATGCCATGATCTTAGTTTTCTGAATGTTGAGTTTTAAGTCGACTTTTTCACTCTCTTTCACTTTCATCAAGAGGCTCATTAGTTCTTCCTCACTTTCTGCCATGAGGATGGTGTCATCTGCGTATCTGATGTTATTGATATTTCTCCCAGCAATCTTGATTCCAGCTTGTGCTTCATCCAGCCCAGCATTTCTCATGATGTACTCTGCATATAAGTTAAATAAGCAGGGTGACAATATATAGCCTTGACGTACTCCTTTCCCAATTTTGAACCAGTCCGTTGTTCCATGTCCAGTTCTAATTGTTGCTTCTTGACCTGCATACAGGTTTCTCAGTAGGCAGGTAAGGTGGTCTGGTATTAACATCTCTTGAAGAATTTTCCACAGTTTGTTATTTTGTTATAGCAGCCCAAATTGACTAAGACAGGTATGGTCTAGCCACAGACTTACAGTAGATCACTAAAACCTTACCATTGCTTGCAAAATTAAAAAGACAGATTTATTGACTTCTTTTGGGATTTCTTTCCTTCAAATTCAAGTTTGTTTGTTTGTTGTTAGAAGTGGAGCCTGAGGACAAGAATTCCAGTCCATGTTGTTTGTTTGAGAGGTGATCTCATAGAGCATGGGTGAGGTGGTAGGGATACGAGATAGGGGTAAAGATGGAAGAAAGCCAGCACAGAGGAGTGACAGGGGATTTCTGGGATTTATGGGGCCAGTCCTGCAGGGTACCACATACCTCAGTGATGTCCGGGAGAGATGCAGTTCTCCACCATCTCCCAGCTGACATTGTTTGAGGGATGCTTCCATAGGCATTTGCGCCCCAACACTTGGCCTGCCCTGCCTGAGCCAAGCACACTCCTGTGGTCAAGAGTTGCAGATACTTGTAGGAATAAGATCACAGAGCTGTGGTCAAACATGGACAGAGGTCTTCTGTGCTCCAGATGTAATCTCCCAGGCACACACCAACCCAGAGACAGCATTCAGGAGCACTGCCCACCTTCTATGGTATTTGGGCTCATCAGTGGGAAGGCAGACTAAATTTCTTTTGACTCTTCTTATTCCTTTTCATAAACCCCTTCTGAAAGCCAAGGCAGGGGGTTCCCTGGTGGCTCAGTGGTAAAGAATCCACCTGCCAACATGAGTAGATCCCACATGACACAGGACAATTAAGCTCCTGAGCCACAGCTGTTGAACCCACACTCTCGAGTCTGTGAACTGCAACCACTGAGCCTGTGTGCCACAACTTCTGAAGCCCGCATGCCCTAGAGCTCATACTCTGCAACAAAAGAAGCCACCACAGCAAGAAACTCATGCCGGGCAGCTTGAGAGCAGCCCCCACTGGCTACAATTAGAGAAGAGCCCGCCCACACAGCAATGAAGACCCAGTACAGCCAAAAATAAATAAATAAAATTATTTAAAAAGAAGGTCTTCTCTGGTGGCTCAAATGGTAAACAATCTGCCTGCAATGTAAGAGACATGGATTCAATCCCCGGGTCGGGAAGATGCCCTGGAGAAGGAAACGGCGACTCATTCCGGTATTCTTGCCTGGGGAATTCCATGGCAAGAGGAGAATTCCATGGACAGAGGTGCCTGATGGGATCAAAAAGAGTGGGACATGACTCAACGACTAACTCTCACTTTCATTAAAAGAGAAAGCCAAGGCAAATTAGAATCCCAAGGACCTCATTCTCACAGAAGACCACGTTAGTAACCAAGCTTACTCTGGAAGCTGCAGCTATGCACGGAATGGGTGTGGAATCTGAGACACATGCTGTTGTTTTCCCTGCTTGAATGCTCGCTACAATCCCAGTTCGACTCTCCATTTCCTTACCCTATAAAGCTCAGACCTCCTCAGTGCCTTTTGTCCTGCCTTACACATATGGTTGTTGTTGTTATTCACTCACTCAGTCGTGTCGGTCTCTTTGCGACCCCATGGACTGCAGCACGCCAAGCTTCCCTGTCCTTCACCATTTCTCAGAGTTTGCTCAAACTCATATCCATTGAGTTGGTGAGGCCATCCAACCATCTCATCCTCTGTCATCCCCTTCTCCTCCTGCCCTCAATCTTTCCCAGCATCAGGGTCTTTTCCAATGAATCAGCTCTTCACATCAGGTGGCCATTATACTGGGGCTTCAGCTTCAGCATCAGTCTTTCCAATTAATGCGCAGGGTTGATTTCTTTTAGGATTGATTGGTTTGATCTCCTTGCTGTCCAAGGGTAGCAATCTGCAGTTTTCGTGGGGACATTTTAAAACTGAATTAATTCTTTAAAAAAATCTTAAAAGATCAGTAACTTATTGTAGCACATGAACATACATATAACTTTTAAAGACTGTCTTTGTGTACCCACTACTTTAAAATTTGGACTTCCCTGGTGGCTCAGTTGGTAAAGAATCCATCTGCAATGTGGGAGACCTGGGTTCGATTCATGGGTTGGGAAGAGCCCCAGGAGAAAGGAACGGCTGTACTCATCCCAGTATTCTGGCCTGGAGAATTCCATGGACAGAGGAGCCTGGAGGGCTACAGTCCATTGGGTCACAAAGAGTCAGACATGACTGAGCAACTCTCACTTTTCACTTTAAAATTTAGAGTTTAAGCTATATTAGACATTGCAGTTAAAATGACCTAGTGATATCCTATTGCCTTGGAGATTCCTCTCATAACATTAATACTGCAAATGTCACCTTTCTGTACACTCAGAATTTGCCTTTAGCTCTGCTCCATTTTGATCTTTGTAAATTATCTTAAAGATTATATGTACCTTCCTTTGGCTGTGTTAAGTATGCTGAAATGACTTTTGGTCAAATGTAATAAAATTCTACCTGATCACAGCTTACTTATCTTGCCTCTCTAATCCATCTCACACTTCCTGCCTACTCTACAGAAGGTGCCAGTGTGGCAATCTGTGCCCTGATAGCTCCATCCATGCATGCTTGGGAAGTGCCCTTGACTCTCAGCTGGAACTCACATGGGAGGCTGAAGGAAGAACCTCTGATACCATTTCAGCCCACAACTCAGGATGAAGTGATCTGGCTGTATCTTACCCAGCAATGGCAGTGACTTCACAACCGTTCTTCAGCCCTGGAAGATAGGATGCATGCATGCAAGCTCAGTAGCTTCAGCAATGTTAGACTCTTTGCGACCCATGGACTGTAACCTACCAGGCTCTTCTCTCCATGGGATTCTCCAGGCAAGAATACTGGAATGGGTTGCCGTGCCCTCCTCCAGGGGATCTTCCCGCAGGATTGAACCTGCATTTCCTGTAACTCTAGCATTGCAGGTGGATTTTTTACCGCTGAGCCACCAGGGAAGCCTGGAAGATAGGATACGTCACACTTTTTAGTTTTGCATGGTTTTTGTCAATTCTTTAGTCCTGTTCAACTCACTGATATCAGGGTAGAAAAGTCTCTTATGTCCCAATTACATGGGGCTGTCACATTAGGCAATGACAAATCTTCCTGCCTGGATTTTTTTTGTTCTCATCTAGGTCTGCCACAATTGCCTACTCTGCCTGACTTGTTCTCAATTTTCTCCATTCCTTTAACAAGCATTGGCTGATTGTTGTCATAGACCAGGCTGACCCCATATACTGGAGTGGGTTGCCATTTCCTTCTTCAGGGAATCTTCCCAACCCAGGGATGGAACCTGCTTCTCCTGCAGGCAGGGGAAGAATTGGCAGGCAGATTCTTTTCAACAGATCCACCAAGAAAGCCCAGGCATATTGCTAGTGCGGGTAAAATGAATATATGACCCCCTCAGAGCTTACGTCTAATTAGAGGAGGGAGACAATTAAAATGCAAGCCATAGGAAGTGAATACATGTACAGACACAAATTGAGAAAATTATTATAAAATATGTTTAGGGTATCATTTGGAAGATGCATCTATGGAGGAAAAACAGGAGAGAGTAGGAGACAGCCCCAAACAGGGAAACAGAATAGTAAGTTACCTAAACACACAAGCCTATAGTCAGCTAGCAAGGATCCAAATTCTAGTTAGCACTCTCTTCGTGTGTGACTTAAGTAAGTTACTTGACTTCTCTGATCCTTGATTTTTCTCTTCCATAAAATGAAGGCAATAACAGCATCTCCTCCTAAGAATACTGAGAAGATTGAACTAATTTACATAAAACTCCCCAGCACAAAGAACATAGTCAATAAATATTAGTTGCTAATTAGTATTATCATTAAGCTGAGGCTTGATGGCCAAGTAAGGGTCAATCAAACTAAGGGTTTAGGGGAAAAACATTCCAAGAAGAAGTAGCATGTACAAAGCCAATAGAATCTGTTGTAGGATATAAGAGGCATGGCTGAAATGGCATGAGTGAGGGGAAGTCTGCCATGGAATTAAAGAGAGAGAGCACCCTTCGGTGGCTGTGGGCTTTCTCCAGAAATGCTCAGTTGCATGAGTGCCTGTCCAGAGAAGGCAAAGGTCAGGTTCATTCAAGACTATTTTTTTTTTTCTTTTTCCACTCTGTCATGTCAGACTCTTTGCCACACCATGGGCTGTAGCCTGCTTCGGTCACTAGAATTCTCCAGATAAGAGTACTGGAGGGGGTTGCCATTGCTTTCTCCAGAATATCTTCTCGACCCAGGGATTGAACCCAGGTCTCTTGCACTGCAGGCAGATTCTTTCCTGTCTGAACCACCTGGGAAGCCCTTTTTTTCCTCAAGGGAATGTGAAAGAGGGAGAGAGGGCAAGAGTGTTGAAAGTATTTGAAACAGAATAGTTCTAACAATAAATGACGAAATCTAAGCTAGATAGGAAAGAATAAAAGATGATTGGAACTAACAGAAAAAGAGAGAAGAGAGACAGAATTAATGGTATCCATAGAAAAATTGTTTCAAAAAAAACTTGAGTAATGGAGTGAAAAATGCAAGAGGATATGGTAGAAAAACAGAGTCTTCAGATTCATTGTAAGGTAGTCTAGGCTCTAGGGGTGGAGGTGATAAAATGCAGGGTGTGACTGCAAACTCAAATGGCCCAGGTGCAATGATGATCAATCAAAGGGATTGGTGGGGAGGAGGTCAAACAACAAAGGGACCAGGTGTTGAATGAAATATCCCTATATCACCCTGCTACGGGTCCACATGGTGACATTGTGCAAATTAGAAAGTGGCACCTCTTTCTTAAGGTATTTTACCATCTTCCACCAAAATTTGTCAAAACAGGTAAGAAAATCAAGGGTAGAGAAGTTGCTGGAGACCATCCCCTGCACTTGTGAAAGTCTAGGTGGGAGCCCTATTTGTATGTGTTGAATCTGGCAGGAACGCCAGGAGGTCAAGGTGAAGAGGAAGAAGACGTTCCAGAAACCAAGACTGGCATGGGGAGGGGATGGTGGGATGAATTGGTAGAGCACGGTTGATGTGTATACACTGCTATACATGGAATAGATAACTGGTGAAGCCAGCTCTCTAGCTCGGGGAACTCTACTTGATGCTCTGTGGTGACCTAGATGGGAAGAAAAATCCAGAAGGGAGGGGATATGTGTGTACTTATGGCTGATTTACTTCAGTCTACAGCAGAAACTAGCACAACACTGTAAAGCAACTATACCTCCTGGCAAAAAAGACAGTGACTAGAGGCTGTCAGTTGATAGCAATGAGGAGAGGGATAAGGCAGAAAATACAATAGCATGAGCTTCAGAGGAACAGAGCTCTTCCAAGATGGAGGAGTACTAATGGTGTAGAAGCAAGAATGGGATGCAGGAAGAGGACAGCCCCACCTTCTCAGAGGGATGTATTTGGGATTTGGAAAGCAAGCAGACTCCAGGTTAAAGGGCTGTGAGAGATGATAGAGTCTCTTCCTTTTTGAATATTTAACTCAGATATTTTCTCCTCCATGGAGTATATCTTGATTTTCCCACCTGGAAATAATTCTTTTTTTCCCCTGACATCTCTAACAATGAATTTATGACTCTTTTATCTCCAGATCACTTTCTATTTGCACTGAAAGTCATTTCTGTAGGTTCTTATCTATCCTAGCAGAATATTTGCTCCCTGAGAGTGAAACTCTGGCTCATACATCTTCGTGTCTACTATTAATTACTGTCTCTTCACTTATTTAGTTGTCATAGGGACCTAATAAATGTTGAATCAATGAATGAATATTACTTTCTGTTCCCAAATTTTAGTGGAAAGAATTGATCATGGTATGAACTAGCTTTATCTATATTGTATTGAGTAACTATGAATGTGAACTTCAAGTTTTGCAGTCTGAGGTCACGGCACCATATGAATTGTATATAGTGGTAATGTCTTTGTCTCCCCTTAGTATAACAGAGCTAGAACTTCCATTGTAGTTTTTGAGTGGCACCAACAAATCTATGCTATTAAAGATAACAAATTTATTGGAAGGAATTAACTTATAGCTTTCATTTTTAGTTAAACAATAAAATTAAAATCTCATGTTATTTGAAAGTTACTATGAGCAACAACCATATTGTGAATCCAGTTTTCTTGTAGTTTAGCTTTTAAAATATTTGTATTGTTTTGAGTTAGAAATCTCATATGTGACTGTTTCTTTGTTAATTCAAACATATATTTAAAATTCACAATAATAAGTTTCCGCCCCATAAAACCCCTGAAAGCTGTGAGGTCATCTTTGTTTTGAGGACGTTAGAATATATAAATAAGTATTTCGGGAGGACTGGAATAGAGCACTTAATTGCTTTAATGCCTGATACTGATGTTAGTTTCTTATTTGATTATGATAGAGAATATTTTTATCCATTTTAAACATTAAATGAAGACTATTCAAAAGTTTCTCCTTTGGATTTTTAAGAGATATCATCTTGTTCCTAAAATTAAAGGAAAAAAAATACATTGGTGCTGGAATAACTGGATCTCTACATGCAAAGTGAATGAATCTAGACACAGACATTACACCCTTCACAAAAATTAACTCAAAAGCTTAAAATTAACTCAAAAGTATAAAATTAACTCAAAAGATTAACAAAAATTAACTCAAAATTAACTCGAAAACTCACAATTTTAAACTCACAATTGCATTCATCTCACACACTAGCAAAGTAATGCTCAAAATTCTCCAAGCCAGGCTTCAACAGTACATGAACCGTGAACTTCCAGATGTTCAAGCTGGATTTAGAAAAGGCAGAGGAACTAGAGATCAAATTGCCAACATCCGTTGGATCATCGAAAAAGCAAGAGAGTTCCAGAAAAACATCTACTTCTGCTTTATTGACTACACCAAAGCCTTTGACTGTGTGGATCATAACAAACTGTGGAAATTCTTAAAGAGATGGGAATGCCAGACCACCTGACCTACCTCCTGAGAAATCTGTATGCAGGTCAATAAGCAACAATTAGAACCTGACATGGAACTACAGACTGGTTCCAAATTGGGAAAGGAGTATGTCAAGGCTGTATATTGTCACCCTGCTTATTTACTTATATGCAGAGTACATCATGAGAAATGCTGGGCTGGATGAAGCACAAGCTGGAATCAAGATTGCTGGGAGAAATATCAATAACATCAGATACGCAGATGACACCATCCTCATGGCAGAAAGTGAGGAAGAACTAACGAGCCTCTTGATGAAAGTGAAAGAGAGTGAAAAAGTCGACTTAAAACTCAATATTCAAAAAACTAAGATCATGGCATCTGGTCCCATCACTTCATGGCAAATAAATGGGGAAACAATGGAAGGAGTGACAGACTTTATTATTTTGGGTTCCTAAATCACTGCTGATGGTGACTGCAGCCATGAAATTAAGACGCTTGCTCCTTGGAAGAAAAGCTATAACCAACCTAGACAGCATATTAAAAAGCAGAGACATTACTTCGCTAACAAAGGTCAGTCTAGTCAAAGCTATGGTTTTTTCAGTTGTCATGTATGAATGTGAGAGTTGGACTATAAAGAAAGCTGAGCGCCAAAGAATTGATGTTTTTGAACTGTGGTGTTGGAGAAGACTCTTGAGAGTCCCTTGGACTTCAAGGAGATCAAACCAGTTAATCCTAAAGGAAATCAGTCCTGAATATTCATTGGAAGGACTGATGCTGAAGCTGAAACTCCAATACTTTGGCCACCTGATGCGAAGAACGGACTAATTGGAAAAGACCATGATGCTGGAAAAGATTGAAGGTGGGAGGAGAAGGGGACAACAGAGGGTAAGATGGTGAATGGCATCGCCGACTCAATGGACATGAGTTTGAACAAGCTCCGGGAGTTGGTGGTGGACAGGGAAGCCTGGAGTGCTGCAGTCCACGGAGTCACAAAGAGTTGAACATGACTGAGCAACTGAACTGAGTTAAACAATAAGAAAGTGAACAACTTGATTTAAAAAATTGGCAAAAGATTGAACAGATACCTCACAAAGAAGATATACAGATGGCAAATAAGGATATGAAATGACGCTCAACATTATATGTCATCAGGAAACTGCAATCTTAAACAATGAGATACCACCATGTACCTATGAGAATAGCTAAAATCCGTTAACACTGAGAATACCAAATGCTGACAAGAGTGTGAAACAACAGGAACTCTTTATTCAGTGCTGGTGGGAACACACACTGATACAACTGGTAGGAAAGCAAAATGGTTTGGAAGTTCCTTACAAAACTACGCATATGCTTACCTAATGATCCAGCAATTGAGCTCCTTGATATTTACCCAAATGAGTCAAAAACTTATGTCTACACGTAAACCTGCACATGGATATTTATAATAGTTTTATTTATCATTGTCAAAACCTGGAAATAACCAAGATGTCCTTCAGTAGGTGGGTAAATAAGCTATGTTACATCCAGACAATGGAATATTATTCAACTGTAAGAAGAAATGAGCTGTCAAGCCATGAAAATACATGGGGGAAACTTAAATGCATACTACTAAGCAAAAGAAGTCAATCTAAAAGGCTACATACTGTGTGACTCTGATTATACAGTATTCTGGAAAAGGCAAAACTATAGAGACCGGAAGAATCAGTGATTGCTAGAGTTTAGGGGAGGCAGGACTGAATAGGCACAGCACACAGGACTTTTTAGGGCAGTGAAACCATTCTGTCTGATACAATAATGGTAAATAAATGTCATTACACATTTGTCCAAACCCATTGAATGGACAACACTAAGAGTGAACCCTATTGTAAACTATGGACTTTGGGTGATAATGATGTAGATTCATTGATTGTAAAAAGCATACTACTGTGGTACAGAATGTGGGGGAGTCTGTGCACACGTAAGGCACAGAGTATATGGAAAATCTCTTTACATTCTCAGTTTTGTTGTAAGCCTACAATTGCTCTAAAAAAGTAAAACTTATTAAAAATAAACAAACCCTTGTCTTCAAAATCAAGATTATTTTTCTACCACAATATTTCTGGCCCTTTCTGATCTAACCTTCATCTCTTTCTCTCCTGTTTTATCTCCCACCCCATCCCTCTACAATAACCTCCATCCATACACACATCCACCTACCCATCCATCCATCCATTTATGAAATATTTATTTAGACTTTTTATGTGACAAATACTGTGAGAGGCAAAATGGTGAAAAGGTAGACACTATTTTATTATTTATAACAGTAAATTGTAATCCTTGATTTTTTTAAAAATTTGAGACTGAGTTCTTTTAGAACAGAGATTTTATTTTGTTTACCAATATGATACATACTCAAAGAAAGTTTGTGGTTAGATATATAATAAATAAATACAAAAACAAAGTTTTCCCTTATGACATTTTAAAATTTTGAGTTGTTAGAACATTTATATTTCCCTTTGAAAATTCTCCTCTGAAGACTTCTAAATAAATGGGCATCTATTAAGTGACCATGCAGTATTAAATTATTATCCTTACCTTTCAGTATCTCTCGAGAAAACACCCAAGAGTAAAAGGCTATGTTCCATGTCACAGTAACAGAGCTTGCTTTTGTAACCAAGCTTGTCTCCCTTTGGAAATGTACAAAAATTCATGCCTTTTCTAACTGCTTGGAGTTGACAGTGATTGACGGAAGTCTTGGCAGTGGAAAAAGAATTTCAGAAATAGAGCTTAGTTTCGATTGTGTTTATTATTTAAAAGAAATAAGATTTCTGAGTCATCTTTTCTGGAGATCTTACTTGGTCATATTAATTCAATATGCATAGGTAAGAAAAGACACTTCAACAATTTTTAAGAACAATTTTCAAAATATTTGTTAAGGTTTTAATCACAGAAAATTTCATATATATGAGTAAAGAGAAAGTAGAATAGTGAATCTTCATGGACAAGCAAGTGGCTTAAACAATTATCAACTCAAGGCCAAAGGTGTTTCATCTTTAACACTGCTCGTACCTCCAATCCCTGCTGACCATCAAGACTGTTTTGAAGCAAACCTGCCTGTAAAGATATAATTCTAAAAGATACCTTTAAAAAAATTATAGGCACAATGCTATGATCACATCTAAGCAAATAAACAGTAATTCCTTACTATCATCAAATATCCTGTTAGTGTTCAAATTTATCCTTTCATCCAAAAGTTTTTAAATGGTTTGTTTGAGTCAGCATCAAACAAGGTCAGTTCAGTTCAGTTCAGTCAATGCAGTGCAATTGGTTGATTTCACAAATCTCATTTATTTTAAAAGTGCCTCTCCTTTTCCTTTTCCCTTGCAATTTATTTTTTGAAAAGAGATTTGGTTTATTTTTCATGCACAGTTAGTTTCTTGATTTGCTTACTGCATTCCTGTGAGGTAGTTTAACATGTTTCCTATCCTATGTATGTATTTTCTGTAATTTGGTAGCTATATGAAAAGGTTAATTGAATTCACCTTCCATTTTTCTCAGGAATACTTCCTGATTGGGGGTGCGACTTCCATCAGGAGGCACATAATGTCTGATTGTTTCTTTTGTGATGTTAGCAGCTCATGATAATCATTCCCTCAATCTGTTATTTCACTAGGGATTGCAAAATGGTGATATTCAAATTCCATTATTTCTTCTACAATTATTGATTGCAATTTTGTAAAAAGAAACTCATCCTATTCTAACATTTGGTTGCCCTGTGGCAGTTCGTATAGGAAAATCAAAATAAATGCTTGACTCTTTCCCTTTATTTACCAGTTTTCAAAATAATGAATTGATTTCCTAGTCTCTTCCAAAGTTGACCAATGAATTTTTTTTCCAATGAGTTTTCCCCTCAGCACCATTTTAAACGTAAGAATTTAAATATATTTGATGTGCTTTAATTTGAGCATCTAGTATATTTGCTGTTCCAATGATCCTATGTTTGTGTGAGTGGATGGGGGCCTCTTCACATTGGCTTCTGAGCTTTTCTGATACAGTTCCAACAGACTTCAATAACCTCCTGGCTTTCACGTGTGATATGCCAGGCTTATCTTGCCCTTGACCCGAAACCAACCATTTCTCTAACAAGCGTTGGTTTGTTTTAATTGAAAATGGTTAGTTAGAGAACACGGTATGGGTCCGTGAGATGTTCATTGCTATTGGATTGGCCACTGTTTCTAGGCCATTTTAGTAGCTATGTAAGGGTAGTATTCAAAATACATTTATTTTAAGAACATAAACAAAGATGGTAAACACTTCTCATGTATTTTATTCAAGCAATCTAGCCTTTAAAACAGAGTTTTTTAACATATACTTTTGGAATGACATTATTAAAAATTTCCAAACTCCAAGGTGGAGAAGAGGGATAAGTTAAGAAGTTGGAAAAAAAAAAAAAAGAAGTTGGGATTAACACATACACACTACTATATATAAAATAGATAATCAGCAAGAACCTACTGTATGGCACAGGAAACCTTACTCAAAACTCTGTAATAACTTACATAGGAAGAGAATCTAAAATAGAATAGATAAATGTGTGTGTATATATATATGTATATAATTAAATCACTTCATTGTACACCTGAAACTAACACAGCCTTGTAAATCAACTATGCTGCTGCTGCTAAGTCGCTTCAGTCGTGTCTGATTCTGTGCGACCCCATAGATGGCAGCCCACCAGGCTCCCCCATCCCTGGGATTCTCCAGGCAAGAATACTGGAGTGGGTTGCCGTTTCCTTCTCCAGTGCATGAAAGTGAACAGTGAAAGTGAAGTTGATCAGTCGTGTCCGACTCTTAGCGACCCCATGGACTGCAGCCTACCAGGCTCCTCCATCCATGGGATTTTCCAGGCAAGACTACTGGAGTGGGCTGCCATTGTCTTCTCCAAAATCAACTATACTCCAACATAAAATAAAAATTTATAAATATATACATATATATTTACTTTAAAAAAAAATTTCCAAACTTCAAATTACAATAGTTGGAGAAAAGGGCTTCTCTTGAGCAATTGTTTTATGATATGAGGTCCCTCCTTTAAATAAACTCTTCAGTTGAAAGGCATATTTAAAATCTTACAGATATATTTATGAAGAGTAGAACTGCTCCTAATACAAATTTATTTTAAACTAAAACAAGTATACAATTATATTTGGTAAAAATACAAAACGTGAAAAAGTACATACACCACAAAATGATTTTGGAAAAGTATAATTCCACTGGAAAAAAAACATACTTAATTCAATATTCTTTGTAAGAAACAAAAAATTCAGGGAGTATATTAAGTTTTTGCTTTAAAAATCTTCACACATGAAAGATATGTATACATAAATTTCTAGTATCAATTTTCATTTTCAAAAATTGGAAAACTTATTTTGAATAACAGTATTTCCAGAGAGGGAAAAAGGTTTTTTTTTCCTACATTAACCACTGCATCCTTGACCTAACTAGTTTTGTTTCTCAGAATAATAGGCTGATTAACTTATAACCTTATCAAATTTCCTAGTTGTATCGGATTTGTATCAAGTAAAATTTGTTTTAGACATCTTTGCTCACATTTTGTATATTTCATTGTGTATCATGGTGCATAAAAATTTGGGGGTTCATAATTTTTCAGCACTTTCATCTGTACAATGCACTTTCATCCACTTTTAAATGGATGAGCACAGAGAAGAGCAGAAATAGCTTTACCCCAGAGTCAATTTCCCATACATTCTAATTCAGGAGTGTGGAGGAGAGACAAATTATGAAGTCTCTATTTCTGTCACAGACTCTTGCTCCCCACCATTACCTTCTCATCTCTGAAAGCTTTTCATCCTATCATTAAAAAGACTGCCAGCAATGTATGCCTATATTTTGGCATTTAACTCATAACTATTGAGAACACGTACACATTTCCCCTCTGGCTAGATGATGAATAAATCCTTAACTAATCTAAAAGGAGCCCAGTCACCAAGTTTAGTGTCCACCAATTCCATTCCTACGTGGCCTCTGATGCCACCTGCCTCCTGAAAAAGTGGCTTAGAAGTGAGAAAAACTTGCATGAAGAGTAGTTGTCAGATGCCTAGACTGCATGTTAGATGCCATGTCCAACCAGTTATGGACAGCAAAGGCCGCACTGAGAATGACATCTTGTTCATGTGTGGTACCCAGGTTTTATCACTCCACATAAATAGGATGTGCACAGAGCAAGAAGGGTTCAAATATATTTATATTACAATGGAAAATGAATCTTTTAAGTAAAGATTACAGGAATAGAGGTAGGACATTTTGATAGGAAAAAGCTGAATCTTGTTGGCATCACACCTGGACAGGGAGAGTGGAGGTGGAGGGATAGGAAGAGGGGTGCAAAAATAGATTGAAGGTCTAATCTTTGAGTTCTAGGTTTTCATTTCTTTTCAGAAGACATGCCTTTGTTTCATCTTTTCTATTAATTTAACCCATTCATTTCAAATGCACAATTAAATTTTACTACAATGTGAGGAAATTTAGAAATAAATATAGCTGAATGGAGGAAAAATCACAAATATAATCTTGGGTTAATTCTCTTGGCACAAGAAAACAATAAATGCCTTCAAGGAGTCCCCAAGGACATTTCAGTTCCAGATGATAAGAATTCCCTATATGCAAAGGTTCATTTCTAGGTCAGTGGCTTTTTGTTGTTTTTCTGTTTTGCTGTGTTTTTGTTTGTTTTTGGTGAGAAAGAAGGAAAAGAGGAGGGAGGAATCCTTGCTCTCTTTGTGAATCTGATGCCTTTTAATGGTCTCAGCTTCTCCCCAGGAAAAATGCAGATATATACATTTTAACACATAATTCCACTGGGCCATGGATCTCTACTTTCATTCCAGTTTTACTTATCAATCCAAAGACAAATTACTGAGCTCCTTTCAGCTTCTCAAATAATAAAGCCTTTCCATACTGAAGCAATTTGACTTCCAAGAAAATCATATAGACTTTTTAGCCTGGGCCTCATACACCTAGTCAGTGGCCCTAGGCTTCTGCCCCTAATTTTGATACTTCTATCTAACCTGAGCTTCTAAAACACATTTCCAGCTCTTTCTTCCTGTCAGCTACAAATTGGCACTTTCCATTGACACTTGCCATCATCCTCTACAAGGACTGATCATGTGCTACCACAGCTGATGATTTTCATCACCCCCTGAAGGGAGTTCAAGGTGGAGAGCAGAAAAGAGGCACTCTGTGCTCCAAGGGAAAAAATTGAACAGAACAGGTCTTCAGAGAGTTAGAAATTTTCAGGAGCCCATTTTATGAGCCCATTTTTTCCATCTCTTCATACCTAGAAAAACAGTAAAATTCTTCATGGTGATGACTGTCCCTCGAGAATAGCAGAAACTTTCTGCAAAAAAATATGCTGTTGATTGTGTAAGGTATAGTTTGAGACGAGGCAATGAAGAAAAGAAGACGACCTCAACCGAGACAGGTTACCTTTATTCAGGCAAGGAGGGGAGACAGTTGATCTAACGACCAGGCTGAGCGCATGCGGGATTAGGGAGGCTTCATATTTAAGGGGAGGTTTTGCGGAAGCGATATGGGAAGATTTAGTCAGGCTGGGTGTTCTGAGTAATCTTTAGCTGAGATGGCAGTTTGCGGATGAACAGGGACGGGGGTCCCAGGACCGGGGTGGAGGGTCCGGGGCTGATGCAATCTGCCCGGAGTATCGGGGTGGGACTTAAAAGTTCAGTTTTGTCATCCCCAAAGTCAGGTGGTTCAGCAAGGGCCCTTGAGGTTGTTATATTCTCTTTCCAGGCCCGAGGCCTTTGAGGTCTTTATCTTTTTTCTAGGCCCTAGGACTCCTTCAGATTGCATGTACTCCCCTTTGACCAAAATCATATATACTGACCTTCCCTCTTGCCTCTTTGGAGCTGTTTCTTAGAGCTATTTGAGGTGCTGTCTCCCAGGCTGCAGTCCTCATTTTGTCTCCAATAAAACTTAAATTGCAATTCTCACATTGTGCCTTTTTTTTTTAAGTCTACATTCCTCATTTGTCATCTCCCAGAATTCTTGAATCCTCAGAGATGCTGTCAGGCCTCTTCCTCCTGTCTCAAGTCTGCAGGAAGAGTCCCTGGCTCTTAAAGATTCCGTTCCCCATCCCCATCCCCACCTTTACAATGGCTCCCATGGGGAGCCACAGTAATGACAATGCCACAGTCTTTCCTTACAAATTTTAAAGCACTCAAATCTACTCCATTTACATTTTAACATAAGAATCATTAGTCCCTTGATGGAGAGTTCAGCTCTTCAATTCACAGCATTTTCTTTTTTTACCGGTACCACAAGTCTAGATGAAGAAGATAAAGTATGACTTAATGGCTCCCTTTGTGCATATATTTCATTAGAGATTACTCTATTTTTAGAGCTACCAAAAAATCACACTATTGTCATAACTTAAATGTAAGCCAAACCAGCATATTTCTTATCTGATCAGTTTACGTTTTCCCACAAAAATGAGAGCATGTGAGAACTAAGATTCTGTGTATTAAACACCAAATTCCTCTTGCATTTTTCTTAATTTTATTGAGAAGTAACATAAAAATCATTAAATTACATTGTATAAACATGACTTGCATAGAGTATTAATTATAAGTTGAATTATAAATGTAATAAAAGTCTTGTTTTTCCAGGGGCAAAATACTTTGAACTGTTCTAATTAATTGCTGACCCAAATTTTAGGCTATATGTAGTTTACTACCAGACACATTTTTGTGACTATTTGCTTTCTTTGTGCTTGTTTTTTTTTCCTTGTATACATCCTAAAGAAATGTTAAGAATGCTGCTGCTGCTGCTGCTAAGTTGCTTCAGTCGTGTCCGACTCTGTGCGACCCCATAGATGGCAGCCCACCAGGCTCCCCCATCCCTGGGATTCTCCAGGCAAGAACACTGGAGTGGGTTGCCATTTCCTTCTCCAGTGCATGAAAGGGAAAAGTGAAAGTGAAGTCGCTCAGTCGTGTCCGACTCTTAGCCACCCCACGGACTGTAGCCTACCAGGCTCCTCCGTCCATGGGATTTTCCAGGCAAGAGTACTGGAGTGGGGTGCCATTGCCTTCTCCGATGTTAAGAATACTAGCTACTAAAACATGTGCCAATACATGGTATACTTTTAATCTAGAAATATTTGAAGAACTTCCAATGTCCTTTTCATTTGAATAAACTGTTAAGAAATTTTCTTGACAGTGTAGTCTTTCAGTAACTTTACTTACTAAAATTTCTGGGAAACTTAACAGTGTTAGCTGCACTATTTTTCTTCACAGTGAAGAGATAAAAATTGAGACAGTAGAGTTGGTATTGCCAACTTGCTGACATACCTTGGAGAATAAGACTCATTGACAAGGATGGTATTAACATGAAATTTACCAGTGACACTTTATTTAATTTAATAGAGTCCCTTTAAATATAGCATCCAAATTATGAGAACAAGATGATCTGCTGCCAAACAGAGCATCCCAAATCAAACCTTTTGCCAGCTTGTTAATAAGAAGATGGACTGCCTCTCAGGTTTCACATTCTCCCGTAGTGCTTCAAACACATAGCTCTCATCAGAGCGCTTTGGTGTTAGAATTACCTGTATCCCTTTGGAACTGCTCAGCCAAAAAAAAGCAAGGAATTGAATATATTTTATTTGTTTTTGTGTTCCCAGTGCCAGTTAATGAGTGATCAGTAAATGCTTCTGAAATGTAGATATGACATCAGTTCCTGCTATTATCTGAATTCAGTAAACTTAATCATATGTTAAAACTTAGTCTCTGGTTATCTAATGGTTTAGAATCCACCTTCTAATGCAGGGGACATGGGTTCAATCCCTGGTTGGGAATATAAGATCCCATATGCCTCAGGGCAACTAAGATGCATGCTGCAACTAAGACCCAAATGTAGTCAAGTAAATAAATAAATAAATATTTTAAAAAAACCTTTAATCTCAATGTGGTGGTATTTGGTGGTAGGGCCTTTGGGAGGTGGGATTAGTGCCCTTCTAAAAGAGACTCTAGGGAGCAAGCCCACCCCTTCTGGCACATGAGATTACAGTGAAAAAATGGCCATCTAGGAAGTGGAGTCTTACAGACTCCAAATATGCTGGTGCTGTGATCTTGGACTTTGCAGCCTCCAGAACTGTGAGAAATAAAAGTGTGTTGTTTGTAAGTCACCCAGTCTCAGGGATTTTGTTATAGCAGCTCACACAGACTAAGACAGTTCTCTATGAGAATTTCCTCAGGAGTTTTAATTAGACTGTTTTCATTAACTTGTATCATGGTTGCTGAATACCTATTGAGTGCCAGCCTGATAATGCATACAGCTGACACCTTGGTCTAGACTTTTTTCTGAACAGCTTTGCCTTATCAACATTTACTCATCCTTCAGTCTCAACCAAGACCTGGAGTCTCTACCACAATCAGGAGTCTCCCTGATCCTCCTGGACTAGGTTGTTCCCTTCCAAGGTGTTCCCATAGTATCCTGGGCTTCTGTGTCCAAAGCCAAGAGCGAAGAGGGACCAACCCACCAAACTGGTGTTGAGATTACTTCAAAGTGGGAACATCTGACTTCCAGAAGATGCAGAAAGAATTCTTACCTGAACTTCCCTTATCTGACTAGAATGGAACTTACTGAGAGGCAGCAGTCTGAAATCCCCCTCCTTTAGTCCCTGTACCCCTTCCTCCAGGGAGGGCTCCAGTTAGGAAGACACTGACAATGGGCACCAGGTCCAAAATCTGTGTGAACAAGCCTCATCAGAACTTTCCATCCTTTGAAGCCCTTAAACTCCTCCCCATCCCAGCCTTTATTAAACTGGTATAATATACATTTCTACCCTTAGCTGTTCTAGGAGCTACTATCTCTATTAGGGTGCTTTTTCATACATAGTAATTTTTTTCTCCTGTTAAACTTTCTGTTATCAGTTAATTTTCAGCTCTTAACTGTCTGACCTAAGTTGGTAGAAATGTTTTTCTTCTCCACACGTGGCACTGTTGACTACAAATTAGTTTTAATATAACTATAAGCTCACTGAAAGCAGACATTGAGTCTGTCTTCTACTCTAAGGACAGGGAAGCCTGGAGTGCTGCAGTCCATGGGTTCACAAAGGGTCAGACACAACTTAGCAACTGAACAACAACAACAGATACTAGTTTAATGAAGAAATATCCAGTTAACTTCGGGGGGGGGGGGGGGGAAGAAATATAGTACATAGATGCCAATTCCAGTTACTTTGTTGTTTATATGTGAATGAAGTAAAAAAAAAAAAAGTCAAAGATTTGAAATAGCTCAGTTGGAATTCCTCACCTCCACTAGCTTTGTTCATAGTGATGCTTCCTATGGCCCACTTGACTTTGCATTCCAGGATGTCTGGCTCTAGGTAAGTGATCACACCATCGTGATTATCTGGGTAATGAAGATCTGTTTTGTATAGTTCTTCTGTGTATTCTTGCCACCTCTTCTTAATATCTTCTGCTTCTGTTAGGTCCATACCATTTTTGTCCTTTATTGTGCCCATCTTTGCATGAAATTTTCCCTTGGTATGTTGAATTTTCTTGAAGAGATCTCTAGTCTTTCCCATTCTATTGTTTTCCTCTATTTCTTTGCACTGATCACTGAGGGAGGCTTTCTTATCTCTCCTTGCCATTCTTTGGAACTCTGTATTCAGATGGGTATCTTTCCTTTTCTCCTTTGCTTTTAGCTTCTCTTCTTTTCTCAGCTATTTGGGAAGGCCTCCTCAGACAACCATTTTGCCTTTTTTGCATTTCTTTCTCTAGGGGATGGTCTTGATCACTGCTTCCTGTACAATATCATGAACCTCCATCCATATTTGTTCAGGCACTCTATCAGATCTAATCTCTTGAATCTATTTGTCACTTCCACTGTATAATCCTAAGGGATTTGATTTAGGTCATACCTGAATGTTCTAGTGGTTTCCCCTACTTTCTTCAATTTAAGTCTGAATTTGGCAATAAGGAGTTCATGATCTGAGCCACAGTCAATTCCCAGTCTTGTTTTTGCTGAATGTATAGAACTTCTCGATCTTTGACTATAAAGAATATAATCAATCTGATTTTGGCATTGACCATCTGAAGATGTCCATGTGTAGAGTCTTCTCTGGTGTTGTTGAAAGAGGGTGTTTGCTATGATCAATGCATTCTGTTGACAAAACTCTGTTAGCTTTTGCCCTGCTTCATTTTCTACTCCAAGGCCAAATTTGCCTGTTAATCCAGGTATCTCTTGACTTCTTACTTTTGCATTCCAGTCCCTTATGATGAAAAGGACATCTTTTTTGGGTGTTAGTTCTAGAAGGTCTTGTAGGTCTTCATAGAACCATTCAATTTCAGCTTCTTCAGCATTACTGGTTGGGACAGAGACTTGGATCACTGTGATATTGAATTGTTTGCCCTGGAAATGAACAGAGATTATTCTGTATTTTTGAGATTGCACCCAAGTACTACATTTCAGTCTCTTTTGTTGACTATGATGGATACTCCATTTCTTCCAAGGGATTCTTGCCCACAGTAGTAGATATAATGGTCATCTGAGTTAAATTCGCCCATTCCGTCCATTTTAGTTCACTGATTTCTAAAATGTTGATGTTCGCTCTTGCCATCTCCTGCTTGACCACTTCTAATTTACCTTGATTCATGGACCTAACATTCCAGGTTCCTATGCAATATTGCTCTTTATAGCACCAGATTTACTTCCATCATCAGTCACATCCATAGCTGGGCGTTGTTTTTGTTTTGGCTTTGTCTCTTCATTCTTTCTGGAGTTATTTCTCCACTCTTCTCCAGCAGCATATTGGGCACCCACCATTTTGGGAGTTCATCTTTCAGCGTCATATCTTTTTCCCTTTGCAAGTTGTTCACGGGCTTCTCAAGTCAAGAATACTGAAGTGGTTTGCCATCCCCTTCTTCAGTGGACCACATTTTGTCAGAAGTCTCCACCATAATCCATCCATCTTGGGTGGCCCCATAATCCATCCATCTTGGGTGGCCCCATAATCCGTCCATCTTGGGTGGCCCTAAATGGCATGGCTCATAGTTTCATTGAGTTAGACAAGGCTGTGGTCCAGGTGATCAGTTTGATTAGTTTTCTGTGATTGTGGTTTTTATTCTGTCTTCCCTCTTGAAGGATAAGGATAAGAGGCTTATGGAAGCTTCCTTATATGAGAGATTGGCTGTGGAGGAAACTGCCGTCTTGTTCTGATGGACTGGGTCATCCTCAGTAAATCCTTAATCCAATTTTCTGCTGATGGGAGGGGCCCTGTTCCCTCCCTGTTGTTTGGCCTGAGACCAAACTATGGTGGAGGTAATGAAGATAATTGTGACCTCCTTCAAAAAGCCCCATGCATGCACTCCTGCACTCAGTGTCCCAGACCCTGCAGCTGGCCACCACTGACTCACGCCTTCACCGGAGACTCCTGGACACTCACGGGCAAGTCTGGGTTAGTCTCTTGTGGGGTCACTGCTCCTTTTTCCTGGATTCTGGTGTGCACAAGGTTTTGTTTGTGCTTTCCAAGAGTCTGTTTCCCTGGTCCTGTGGAAGCTCTGTAATCAAATCCCACTTTCCTCCAAAGTCAAATTCTCTGGGGTTTCTCAGTCCCTTTGCCAGATCCCCAGTTTGGAAAATCTGTTGTGGATCCTAGACGTTTCTTAACAGTGCAAGAATTTCTTTGGTATAATTGTTCTGCAGTTTGTGGGATATCTGCTCGGCAACTTTATGGTGGGGTTAATTGCAACTTCCTCCAAGAGGGCTTACACCACAGGCTGTGTGACCCAGGTAGCTGTACCCAGGACCCCTGCCCCTGTGGCAGGCCACTGCTGACCTGTACCTCCAGGAGAGTCAAGCACAGGTCTGGCTCAGTCTCTGTGGGGTTTCTGTGTCCTGGTGTGCACAAGATTTTGTTTGAGCCTTCCAAGCATCTCTGGTGGGTATGGGGTTTGATTCTAAACATGATTTTGCCCCCCCCCCAACATCTTGCTGGGGCTTTTCCTTTGCTGTTGGATGTGGGTTATCTGTTTTTGGTGAGATCCATCATTTTTCTGTCAATGGTTGTTCAGCAGCGAGTTGTAAGTTTGGAGTTCTCACATGAGAAGATGAGTGCACATCCTTCTACTCCGCCATCTTGTTGTTGATTCTCTCTATAAGTGATTTCTTTGTTAAAGTCTCTTCAATGAACCATCAGAAGTGGTTGCTGTTTCCTACAGTGCTCATAACTAACACAGTAGATAACTTGATGTATTGTTGCTGTTTGTTTTATTTTGCATGTGCATGTGAGGGGGTAACTGAAAAATGCCTAGAATTTTTACATAACCCTTTTGGGAATGACAATTGTCAAGTATTATTGAGTCTTACTGTTTTGTTATGGCATTTGACTGGGAATATCATTCATATTTTGATCTTTAGATGTCTAAACTGAATCTCTTTGGATCAGTGAAGTTTTCTTCCATTAACTCTTTGATATTGGTTGCTGACCCATCTATTCTGTTATCTCCTTTGGGAGTTCTATATTCCTTGGTTGAATCTCTATGATCTTTTCCCCATTTTTTAAATTGCTATCATCACTTTAATCTTTTATCCATTTCTTCTAAGTTCTGGGAGAGTTTTTGCAAATTCTTTCTACTTCACTAATTGATTTCCTGCAACATTTGCCTTCTATTGACAGCTTCTGTCTCTTTTAAACTGGGCAGTTGTGTTTTTCAAATTCAAGCAATCTTTCATTACTTCAATTTTTCATGATTGTTTATTCAAGTTACATAAAGGCATCTCTCTTGAATCTTAATGACTAGACAAACGAAATATTTTTCAAAGCAGTTTACAGAAAATGGCAGTTCTCTGAGCTAGATTACCCCTTACTTTTTTTGGTTTAAATGTATCTTCGTAGGCAATATGATATTTCTCTGTTTACTGATCATTCAGGTGAGTGCTATAGGCTTCCCAGTTTTGGCTCACAATTAAGTAAAACTTAAGTTAGGTTCTATCAGATACTGGTGCGAATTTCTCTCCAAATCCTTCATTCAGAGGGCCCTCAGGGTCTAGATTAAAATCATAAAAGAAAAGGGCCATCCGATGATACCAGCAGAACCCAGAATGGAGTGAGTCAGAAGTGACCTGGAGCCTGAGTTGCTTCCAGAAACCATGTTTTGCTTGTTCCTCTTTGCATTACTAGCACAATATCTGGTTAAAAACAAGTCTGATGGATGGATGAACGAATGAATGAGTTCAAAGTTCAAGAGTTTTTAAAGTAGTCACTGAAAGAAATTTCCATATTTAAAAAACCAAACTTTTAAGTATTCATTATTTTAACAAACTGTCAACTCTACAAAATTTTGGGTTTAAAGAAAAAATTAATTTAATGTTTTTGAGTCCTAAAGTGTCATTTTTATTAAAGTGCCATTGTTTCCTAATTCCTGAATCAATATTCTTTCTCTCTGTACTTGGAGAAAACAAATATGCAAATAAGTCATCTGACTTGCAAATAGGCCAAGGGAGGCATGATGGTGTCAAGAAAAGAGCAAACTGATTAGTGAGAGTAGAACCAAAGTCCCATTTCCATCATTCTAGCCATTTGACTTGTGTGTGTTATTTAAATGAGCTCTTGGTTTTCTCATCTGAAACATTTACCTTATCTACCTCAAAAGAAGCAGACAACAGTGCATTTTAACCATGAAGTTGCTATGCAAATTTTAGTTGTAGTCATTATTATATTTTCATGTACTGCATTAATTTTAAACAAAATATTCTTTGAGTTATAAAGTAAAAGAACATGAAACACTTCAAGAATAAGAAAAATTCCTGAATGATTTCTGGCTGCACTGAAGATACAACAAAAGGAAATGGGTTTAAAGAAAAAGAAGTTGAAAAAGGAACAGAATTCTTGACTTTGGGTGGATAAATAAACGAAGACACACAGGAAAAGTGTTGCTATTTTCCATTTCCTTTGGCATCAATCAATCCTCTTTCTCAAACTTTTTTTATTTAAGTGATAATCCATGGAATATGTTATCTACCATAAGCATGGACAACCAGCTTCTCAAACATGTACTTCTGATAAAGCAGAGCAGTCTGAGAACACTGTAAAGTCTTTAGTCCACTGCCATGTGCATTCTCCTTGCAGCAAACAGACTGCAAAAAAGTACCAGTAACAGTACAGGCTAAGGAAAATTCCCTGACACACTCTAGGGCACTCTGAAACACAGGTGACAAAGCTGGTGGACCAAAACTCCCTAAACAATAAAATACCATGTTATTGATGCCATCAAAAAGGAGGGCTTTCAGTTTTTACATTGCTTTAGAAGAGCAAAAAGAATCACAGATTTGGTTTGTAATAGACTGAAAAACAGAACAAAACCAGTGTCAAGAATGAATGCTGTAAGAAGGATATCATTAACCCTAGATTATACTCATTTAGGAAAACATGCATAGCTCTTTGAAATATTTCTGTGTATCGGTATTCCAGCACCATACTGATTCTTCATGACCATTAGAATAGATTAGTAGCTCAGGTTTAAATAAAAGTTTATTCAAAAATATTTTTGACTTTTGAAATGTAAGCATAGTTGCATGGTGAATGAGAGCAACATAATTCCAAAAGAAGGAAGAGGTTCCTTATAGAATGTATTAACTCCTTAATTTAGTAAAGGCTATTGAAAACCTTGTAGGCCCTGTTCTGAAAGCTGGGACTAAAATAATGAACAAACATACAAACGCTGTACACATGGAACTTGCATTCTGGTGGATGGAGCTAACATTTTGGTGATGGTTACAGATTTCTTAATTTTTTTAAAATTTTAGAGTCTTATGGTAATATTACAGATAGTCAACATTTTAGAGAAAAGATTTTCACATTATGTAAAAGGAAAATAAACAATAATAGGTCATCTTTGGAGCATAAGACAGAGAGAGGCTGAAAAATATTTAAAGTGCAACTGAATAATATTTTAATTATGTGATTTAATGCAAGAGTTAAGTTCATTCTAAAAATATTAGAGTCTGGGCTATAGGTAGCACCTTGTATAGTAAACCATATATATCTGGCACTTGCATTCTCTTTCCATACCTCAAACTACAAAAAGCACCAATTGCACAGCATAAGTTGAAGAAAAATAACCTCTCTCAATAGATAGATAGATAGATAGATAGATAGATAGATCTAGAGATATGTCTATCATCTATCTATGAGGATATTATATACAAGGGTATATAACTGGCCATCCAAGACTTCAGATATGAAAATTATTAGGTAACAGATGTAAAATAATTATGATTAATATGTATAAGTGATGGAAGTGGAATAAAAAAATGAGCAAAGAGACTGTCCAAAACACCAAGTATACTTACAGAACTAAATACAATGTCTAGATGAAAATTATAAATAAAAACAGATATAAATGAGCTACACTTTTGATTAGACACAATTCAAGAGAAAATGAGTTGACATAAATATACATCTGTGGGATTACCCAGAATGCAGCACAGAGAAACAAAATGCTAGAAGATGTAAAAGGGAAATTAAGAAACTTTGAGGCTAGAATAAGAAGGTCTAACCTGAATCTAATTAGAATCCCAGAGAGAACAGAGGTCATAGAAGACAAGCAATATTTGAAGTGATAATGTTGGAGAAACTCCCAGATTCGGGAAATACATGAACCCACAAAAAGAGAAGGCATAATTTATTTATTTTATTTTTTTATGCAATCAAATTTTTAATAACAAAGATACTATTTTTAACATGGTCAAATATACTTGGCTAAGTCCAGATTTTAAAAACAAAAGTATCTAGCCCAATAGTACAGCCATATGGCTCAGAACATTCCATAGATCAACAGAAAATATATTTGAGCACAAAAATTCAAAGTATTTAAAGAGATCTCTAAGCAGCATTTTATTTCTGCAAAACAGACATATAGTACTGATTAAATATCTACAGATGCTTTTCCTTTACAAAAATACGTATATTCTTAATAGACTAAGTCATTAACAATGACCTGGTAATCTTTCACTTCAATTTGAATTGAGAAGGCATAATTTAAATAGAACAAATAAACAAATAAGTCCATACCTAGAAGCACTGCAGTGTAAATGTAGAATAGTGTGATGGATATTTTATTTGTCAACTTGACTGGGCTAAGGGATACCCAGATAATTGGTAAAGTATTACCAATGTTAATGGGTATTACCCAAGCCATTAACGGCCTTAATAGATCAAAAAGCTGGAGGAATAGTGACTTATTCTCTCTGTTTGAACTAGGATATGATTTTCTCCTGCCTTTGGATTTTGATGCTCCTGGTTCTTGAGCCTTCAAATTAGGACCAGGACTTACGGTGTTGCTGTCTGAACCTCATGGTTCTCAGGCCTTTGGACTCAGACTGAACTGAATCACTGACTTTCTTAGTTCTCCAGTTTACAGATGGCAGATCATGGAACTTCTTGGTCCTTGTAATGACATGATCAGTTCCTAGAATTACATTAGTTCTCTTATCTGGAGAATTCTGACTCATACAAGTATCAAAGGAAAATAGAAAGTCTTAAAAGTACCCTTAAAAACAATTATTTAAAGGAGAATGACAACTAGACAAAACGCACTTCTCAACAGCAAATGGAAGCCAATGACAGTGTAATTTACCTTTAGAGTGAATTGTGTACTCAACCAGATTACCTTGCAAGGAAACTGTCCTTCAAAAATGGAAGTGAAATAAATATATTTCCAGACAAACAAAAACTGAGAAAGTTACCACAAGCAGATTTTCAATAAGGGAAAATTTAACTCCTAAACCACACCTAACACTTATATAACACTCATTATATGCCAACTGTCTTTTACTTATTAACCAATGGATTCTCAAAATAATCCTTTACAGTACCCACTATCATTGTTAAGTCACTTCAGTTGTGTTCAACTCTTTGCAACCCTATGGACTTGTAGCTTGCCAGGCTCCTCCATCCATGGGATTTTCCAGGCAAGAAAACTGGAGTGGGTTGCCATTCCCTTCTCCAACCCACCATAATTTTCCACATTTTATATAGATATTAAGAGCCAAGATCAAGCTGCTAATAATTATGTAGAACAATACTTCTGAATTCATTCTATGAGGCCACCATCACCCTGATATCAAAACCAGGCAAAACCACACACAAAAAAAGAAAAATTACAGGCTAATATCGCTGATGAACATAGATGAAAAAATTCTCAAAAAATGCTATCAAACTGAATCCAACAATTCATTAAAAGGATCGTACACCATGATCAAGTGGGATTTATCCCAGGGATGTGAGGATTTTTCAATATCTGCGTGTGAGTCAGTGTGATACACCACATTAACAAACTGAAGGTTAAAAGCTATATGATTATCTTCATAAATGTAGAAAAAGCTTTTGATAAAATTCAACATCCATTTATGATAAAAAAAACTCTCCAGAAAGTGGACATAGAAGGAACATACCTCAATATAATAAAGGGTATACATGACAAATCCACAGCTAACATCATACTCAACAGCAAAAAGCTGAAAGCATTCCCTTTATTACCAGGAACAAGACAAGGATGCCTACTCTCATCGCTTTTATTCAACATAGTTTTGGAGGCCCTAGCCATGGCACTCAGAGCAGAAAAAGAAATGAATACAAGTTGGAAAGAAAGAAGTACAACTGTCACTGTTTTCAGATGATATGATACTATACATAGAAAATCCTTAAAAAGCCACCAGAAAACTACTAGAGCTCTTCAATGAATTTGGTCAAGTTGCAGAATACAAAACTAATATACAGAAATCCATTGCATTTCTATATACTAACAACCAAATATCAGAAAGAGAAATTAAGGAAACAATCCCATTTACCATCACATCAAAATAATAAAATACCTAGTAATAAACCTACCTAAGGAGGCAAAAGAGCTATACTCTGAAAACTGTAAGACGCTGATGAAAGAAATTGAAGACAACACAAGCAGATGGAAAGATATACCATGTCCTTAGATCGGAAGAATCAATATTGCTATTGGATTGGCCAAAAAGTTCCTTTATCTTTTAAGTAAAAATAAAAGACACGTTTTTCATTTTCACCAAAAGCTTTATTGAACAATATCTTCACTGTTTTGTTCCACTATCTTCTATCATTTTTCAGGCAACTTCATAATTCCATCTTCCAAAAATGTTTTATCTTTTTGATCCAAGAACTGCTCCAGGTACCTTTTAAAGTCTTCCAGGGAATTAAAATTTTTTCCATGAAGAGAATTTTGTAAAGACCAAAATAAATAGAAATTTGAAGGTGAAATGTCCAATGAATACGGCAAATGAATCGGTACTTCCCAGCCAAGCTGTAACAGTTTTTGCCTGGTCATCAAAGAAACACAGGTCTCGCATTATTCTGATGGAAGGTTGTATGTTTTCTGTTGACTAATTCTGGACACTTGCTGTGGAATGCTGCTTTCATTCGATCTAATTACTAGCAGTACTTGTTGGAATTAATCATTTGGTTTTCCAGAAGGAGCTCATAATAGAGGGCTCCCTTCCAATCCCACCATATGCACAACATCACCTTCTTTGGGTGAAGACCAGCCTTTGATGTGGTTGGTGGTGGTTCATTTCACTTGCCCCAAGATCTCTTCTGTTCCACAATACGGTACAGCATACACTTTTCATCACCCATCACAGTTTGTTTTTAAAATGGAATGCTTTCATTACATTAAGGAAAGAACTGCATGCCATAGAATGTCTCGATAAATTTCAGAGAATTCGTATCATGTAATCATGTTTCTGACCACAAACGATGTAATTATGTTCAGACATCCATAACAAAAAGATCAATTTTTATAACTCTCCATCCTTATATTTGGTAAGTAAACAAAGTTTTAAAAACTCATAGCACAAAAAATTAAAATGTAAATTTAAAATACATAGAAATAATAGAAAATGAAAATAACATATTGATGCCTCTGGGATACACTGAATATGTATTTTAAAGGAACTATATATAGCTTCAGAGTATTTATTAGGAAAAAAAGACTGAAAATTAAGAAGTTAAGTATCCACTGTAAAGAAGATGAAAGAAGTAAATTCAAAGAAAGCAGACAGGGAGAGATAATATAGATAAGAGAAGAAATTAATTAAATTATATTTTTAGATATAAAAACAAAGCTACAGTTGCTCATAAGGAAGATCTCTACAATCTAATATTAAATTAAAAAGCATGGTAAAGAATCACAAATAATATGATCAAAATAGTATAGGAAGTGAAATTATACATTTCTATGGATAAATGTCTTTAAAGATAAACAAGAGTCACAAATGATGATTGTTTCTGGAGATAGGAACTAGGTATCCAGCAAGGAGGAAGGCTTCATTTGCATTCAAAACTGAATCAGAAATCTTAGATGGTACGGCAACAGAGGAAGAAATAAAAGCAGCATGACTAGAAATTAAAAAAAACAAATCCACTCTTAGTTGCTATGATATGATTGTCTATATAGGAAATCCAAAAGAAAATACAAATTACTAGGCTAAATAAGAAGCTTTACCCAAATGACTGGATATGCAATCAATATATAAAATTCATTGCATTTCTATAAATACACAGAAAAAGTAATTCTTTGAAAAAAGAGACATTTACAGTATCAGTAAAATGTATAAAATACCCGGGAAGAAATTTACCAAAAATCTGCAAGGGCTTTATGGTGACCTTTATAAAACAGTGAAATACATTGAAGAAGAGTTAAATGAATAGAATTATACATCATGCTTATAGAGAGGAAGACTCAATATAATTGGGATGTTAATTCTCTCTAAACTAATGATTCTATATAATTCCTTCAAGATCTCAACAAGTTATATAGAGAAAATTGACTAGTTAATTCTAAAATGTACATCAGAAAGCAAAAAATGAAGTATACTCAAGGCATTTCTATGAAATTAGGTGAACTTAGAATTTTTGTGTATTAAAAGACTGTTAAAAAAAAAAGTAAAAAAACCAAGCTACAAAATGAAAGAAGGTAGTCACAACACATGAAACCTGTAATGCATTATTATCCAGAATCAATTTCTTTCTCTCACTCATTATCTCTCTTCCACAAATCAATAAGAAAACAACAAACTATATCTTATATATACAATAAAAATGAACAAAAGACATGGACAGGACATGCACAAAAGGGGGAATAGAAACATGTATAAATATATGAAAGATGTTCAACCTCAATGGTAATCAATAAAAATCATATTAATATCAAAACATATTGAAAAAGAATAGATGCATATATGTGTATAACTAACTCTGCTGTGAACCTGAAACTAACACAACTTTGTTAATCAATTATACTCCAATATAAAATGAAAAATTTTAAGAAAAATATATACATACTAAATTAGAAAACAATTAAAAATCTGACAACACCAAGGTTTGATAGTGATGTGAAGCAAGTAGAAATATTCTACACTGAATATAGGAAAGTGAAGTATACAGACATTTTTGGAAAATAATCTAACATTACAAACATAAGTCAAATATTTCCATATACCACAGGCCAGCATTTCTATTTTTCGGTATATTTATTCACAAGAAATTCTTCTTTCTTATCTGGAGATATGCACACAATGTTTGTAGCAACAAGAATCCTTTAAAAGAAAACAGTTAAATTAATTGTGGTATATTCATGGAAAGATATACTATTCAGAAGTGAAAATAAATAGAAGTATTAAAAAAAGAAAACCAAGCTGGGTGAATTTTGTCTGCTTAATACTGAGGGAAATAAGCAATCTATATAAAGTACCACAACATTTCTATAAGTACTGAAAACAGTAATTTTGGTGATAAATTTGTGATAAAACTTACTTAAAAAGAAAAAAGCAAGGCAGAATAATACAAATGTCAGGTACTCTGATGGGGGAGATAGCATACGGGACAGGAAAACAGTACAAATGGACATTTTAAAAAGTAAATTGACTGGCTCTTAAGTTGGGTAGCTATGTTCATAAGTATTTATTTTACTAATGTTTCATAATTTACTTATATCACATATATTCTCTTTCTGTTACCAGAAAGTGGGGCAGCTTCATGAGTCCTGAACAAGAATGGATTCTCTGAATGTGGTCCAGGAAGGAGATGCCTTGGACAGCTAACAGGGCTGTGTCATTCCATCAGTAGGTGCTTGAAATGGGTGCGGGTGGGTTAGACTCCCTTAGGTTCACGACAGCTGCTAGTAAGGTCACCCTGGAGAAGGGAATGGCAACCCACTCCAGTATTCCTGCCTGGAGAATTCCATGGATAGAGGAGCCTCGTGGGGTCCATGGGGTTGCAAAGAATCAGCTAGGACTAAGCGACTAAGCACAGCACAAGGTCACCAAACCTGCTTTCTAGGTTCTCATGCCTACCAATTCCCTTCTGATAGCCATTTACCTTTCTGTGCTTTGAAAGAGACTGTGATGATCAGAAGAATCACAAGTGTGCAGTTCTTACCATTCATTGTCATTTTAGAATACATACATCAGTCTGTTGTGAGTTTGGTTATCATAACACAGCACCTCTTAGGGGATCTAGATCAATTAAGAACCCAAGGACAAGCTGGTGTTCATTGGGTCAGACTATAGCCCATGGGCTCTCCATCAGGGTGTTGCCACCCTGAATATTCAGTCTCATTCCACATCATATCTTTTTCTTTTCTTTTTTTTTTTTTAGCTTTCTCACATGGAATCAAGACATTTCCATAAAATGTGGATTTTCTTCATGACTAAAAAAAGTTTTGTCTTTTGTGAGATAAAAGAAATGTATTTCCTTATGTTCTTATATAAGAAATGCAGTGTCTTGTTTTGGGGAGAATAGATGCATATATTTTGATTCATTTACTTTTATTGAACACTTTCCTTGCAAGTTCTATTCTAGACTTTGAGGTTACAAGATTCCTACTTCCATATAAGAACTTATATTCTAGGGGAATGTAACAAATAAAAAGGAATTGTCTTTGCACTAAACATGTACTTTTAGGGAACTTAGACAAACACGGATAAATATTTTTAGAAGTACAATAAGCACGAAATGAACTTGAAGCAACCACAAAGGAAAAAAATAACACAATAGGTTAGTGGCATTAACATACATAATTTAACATATATAATTAATGAATATACAGGATTTACTTTTAGGTGATACATTCCCTTTAAAGTGAAATCAGACTGTATGAATACTTATAAAACACACACACAAACAATTATGTACAGGGTTAGAGTAACCAGTTTAGACAAATATGCTCCAAATATTAATGATCATTTCTGGATAATCAGATTATAAATTACTTTAAATTTTATTATTCATACTTTTTATACTCTACATTTTTACAATAAGCATTTATTACTTTTATAATGAGAAAAAATCGATGGCACCATTTCCAATTGAAAATAATAATAATAGCAACAACTCTCTGTTGCCTATAAGATTTTACTACCCACCTACTTCTAGTAGTGGTGGGAATTTTCACTGATCTATGCAGCCTCTTGTCCCCTGGGTGACATGACACATGTACTGGGCAAGA
The DNA here is from genome assembly GCF_054371585.1 of Giraffa tippelskirchi. Lineage (NCBI taxonomy): Eukaryota > Metazoa > Chordata > Mammalia > Artiodactyla > Giraffidae > Giraffa > Giraffa tippelskirchi. Next base: position 127,028,647 of record NC_137283.1, read on the forward strand.
CTCAGGGCAGTGAGTAAGTGTCTTCATGTTATTTCTTCTCTTCAGTACACTTATGATCAGTAGGCTGACCAGTTTGCTTTCTCCTAGAAACAGAGAGAAGCTCTTCTGCCCACGAGCTGCACTGTCCTTCTGATCAGGGACAGGGCTGTAATGGCTGGGTTGGTTCTCTGGAGCTGCTGTGTAGGATTGGAGTAACTCTCTCCCTGTGGGTTCTGGGGCCTGGAGGGTGAAGAAGGCATCCTAGAACCTAAGCATGCTCAGAAGACAAGTGAGCCCATCCCACCTGATCTGAGGAACGTGGATGTTCCCTACCACTGTGGGTTTCCATACCTGGCAGACACAGTGTCTTTTAATGACAAATATTTTGTAGTATAACCTTAAGTAAAATGAAATAAAAATTCATAGATGATATAATTCACTGCTGCTGCTGCTAAGTCGCTTCAGTTGTGTCCGACTCTGTGCGACCCCATAGACGGCAGCCCACCAGGCTCTGCCATCCCTGGGATTCTCCAGGCAAGAACACTGGAGTGGGCTGCCATTTCCTTCTCCAGTGCGTGAAAGTGAAAAGTGAAAGTGAAGTCGCTCAGTTGTGTCTGACTCTTAGCGACCCCATGGACTGTAGCCTACCAGGCTCCTCCGTCCATGGGATTTTCCAGGCAAGAGTACTGGAGTGGGGTGCCATTGCCCCACATGTTTTTTACTTTATTTTTAAAATAATTTTTAAATAATTTACTTATTTTTGGCTATCCTAGGACTTCATTGCCTTGCTCAGGCTTTCTCTAGCTGTGGGCAGGTGGGGGCTACCCTTCATTGAGGTGCTCGGGCTTCTCATTGTGGTGGCTTCTCCTGTTGTGGAACACAAGCTCTAGGCTCTTGGACTTCAGTCGCTGCAGCACGCGGGCTCAGTAGTTGTGGCATGTGGGCTCTAGAGCACAGGCTCAATAATTATGGCACATGGGTTTAGTTGCTCCTAGGCATGTGGAATCTTCTCAGGCCAGAGACAGAACCCATGTTCCTTGCATTGGCAAGCAGATTCTTATCCACTGCGACACCAGGGAAGTCCCTCACTTTTTAAAAATAATGAACATCATGCCCTAAGTACAACATAAAAAGAACCAAAAGGCAAGTAATTTATATAATAAACATATATATCATTATGTAGAAGCTTGGGCATAGTGGTGGCATAGACAGATTATACATAGAATCACTGTGCACGCACTAGTTATAAATAGAGACCAGTAAAGACATGTTGGCTTAGGACTTAAAATGCCACAGTGATGCAATTTTCCAAAATGTTTAACTCTGTATTTACATCGTGGTTGTATTCCTGGAAAATTCCATGTGTGTTAAAAACATGACAAAGGAAAAAAAGCAACAAAAATCTTTGGATGAATTTATATGTAAAATGTAGCCTGGCTCTGGGTCCAGGATAATAAAGATTCTTCATCAACACTGAATGTCTACCCAAACATTTGTATACTGTATGGGACAGAGGACAATTGTTCTTTGGGTGAGACTTGCCCTATGCATTGCAGCATGTCTAATGTCCCAACCCCTATTCCACCCTTTCAATCAGGGTGACAACAGAATAACCTTTTTCCTACAAATTTCCAAAGCCCCTAGGGTGCAGTACTGGTCTACCATCTTTGAATGGATTCGATGCTGTTGGAGAGATGGTTCCAGACTGGGTTCTCACTTCACTCCAGTTGTGTGTACACACGATTGATTATGTCCATTTAAAAGACTCAGTATATATAGGTACTTCCCTGGTGGTCTGGTGGAAAGATTTTGCCTTCTAATGCAGGGGGTGCTGGTTCGATCCCTGGTCAGGGAGCTAAGATCCCACATGCCTTATGGTAAAAAAAACCAAACATAAAACAGAAGCAATATTGTAGCAAATTCAAAAAAGACTTAAAACAGTCCATATGAAAAAAAAATCTTTTAAAAAAGGCTCAGTATACCGTTGGCATTTTCTTACAGTGTTTGAAATACACAAAACTTTCACTGCTAAATTCCATTCCTAGGACTTTGTCCTTTCATTCACTTAACCAATTCTATATACAAACAATGGACAACAGGATATATATCACCCTTAATAGAAAATGCTTTTGAGTAAAGAGTTGGGAAATTGGAGTATGAGGTGGGAACTCTGACTTTGTCCTTTCTATCATATAATTTTTAATTATAATGAGCATGTTTCACTTTTATGAAAACAGTAGTTTTTAAAATGCTACTTTTACTCAAAAATAAGAATAAAGGCTGAGAATGAAATGATCAGCTTGAGTAGTGATCCAACTCCCTGAGTACATTATATCCAACATTCTACTGTGATGTCACTAAAAGATGTCGTCTTGACATTGTGTTGTCTGAATCATTTTCTTAATAAAATAAAATGAAATTGTCCATATTATAGCTCAGTGTGCTTTCACTTTCAGGGTTATTTCTATACCAGGTCATTTCTCTGAGGCCTCTTAGAGTGGACACAAATTAGTCAAGAAGCTGCCCTCACAGAATATGCCAGGAATTCTCCAAAGTCAGACCCCTGGGGCCACCTGTGAAAGCTGAGTACTATTACTGCTTCATATTAGGCAAAGTGTCAGTTCACAAATTTCACAGACCATCTCAAATTTCTCATTTTCAGTATTTAAGGGACTCTAAGAGATAGTGATATCCTTGAGAAATCTTTTTTTCCTTTCTACTTTCCTCCTGTTTCTTTTTCCTTTTATTTCTTTTTCCTTTCTTACTTCCCACTAAGGAGTTAATAAGCTCCTTATTAACAAAAGCATCTACTAAAGGAAGAAAGAACTAGAGAAAGAGAAATGAAAACCTTCCTCTAGAAGGTGACAGAGTGGAGACATGGCCTTGATACTGGTGTTCTTCTCATAGTGGATCATGATAGAAAACTTCAGAACTGAGGGATTTTTAAAAAATGCTATTTACCGATGGTTCGATGTACCCTTTCATATTCTTTCATAACTTTGACAGTGTAAAATTGTCACATGATTTCTTTTTCTAGACTGTTGTGTTGAATTGATACATGCGATCATATCTGAAAAATTATTAACAGCTTCTAAATTAACTTTTTATATGGGATTTCTACCCTTACAGCTATCCTTCTGATGCCTGAAAACCACACACTATATAGAGATGAAGTTACTCATATTTTACTCAATACCTACAATAGAGAGGATATGAGTTACGTTGCCTTAACACTCAGCGATCAGTTTTGAGAAAAATTGCATTTTAAAGGAGTAGTAAATTGCACATTTTCCAGATTTTTATGCATCAAGAAAGTATATCCCCTTGAGTGGAAAAAGTGGGCAACAATTTGCACCATGCGCTATCAATAAGCACAGGTGCATCAATCAATTTACCAGTGTAGAGAGACATACCATCATGCCAGGGACGGAAATTCTCTTCAGTGTACATAATTATCCATTGTCCAGTATTCTTGCCTAAGAGTCTTTAACTTGGCTATTAGCATCTACATCCTCTTCTCTGGGATTTAAATACAAAATCATTGTGTTTGCAGCTCTAAGATTCATTATTTATTACTGTCTCTTGACATGAGCAGAATAACTAAAATATTCTACATAATTTTATACAGCTAAGAAATCAGTGGACCATGACATCAGATAAAGTACTAAGGGTAATAAAATCTTTCATTGAATTTTTCCTAAAGCTTTTTCCATTGTGTTCCCATCTTTATTGTCTTATTAACCATTTTCACCAACAGTTTAAAAGAACTTAGGCAGGTTAGTGGTACTCCCATCCCACAGAACAGAAGAGTGAGGTCTAGAAGGGTAAGTGATAGCCTGGGTCATTGATGCCATAACTGGGGATTCAAATCTATATCCCCAAGATGTTCTATTCTCAGAATTCATCTACATCCTATCTAAATCAATAGTTCTTTAAACTAAAATTAGAAAACAATAAGATCCTTTCAATTCTTCAATGCTGTTGAAACAATAAAGTCTGAGCTGTTACCGTTTCTTTAATGTGTTTTAGATTCAACAGAAAACGAACCCACAGACTAATCATACAGCCCATTGGCTTTTGCCAATTCTCATTTTTACTGGCAGCTGCATTTCAAGGAAAAGCTAGTGAACTGCAGGCAATGGCTAATGGGGACTTCTATGGGTATCGGTATATCCAGACTACCGTGTGAGGCAGATAATCTACAGCATCTGTTTAGAATGGGAGCGACAGCAAAGAAGTCACAGCTGAGCCTGAAGAAACCCACCAAATGTGAGCACTTTGTTTAGGAATCAGCTGCCTGCCTGCCCTCTGGTTTGAGAATTCAACGCCTCCAGCCATCCTGCGGTCCTCTCCAGACAGTGAATACAAATGCAACTACAATGTAACAGTAGTGGTGAGAGAAAGCAAGACAGTTTATTGACAGCCTCAGTTTCAGGCACCAGGCTGGGAGTTTTATGTTCATTATTTCTGCTAACTTTCATAATCCAAGATAGATGGTCAATTCTATGTTCCCACCTGAAGTTGACAGAACCATGAAGAATACTGGGAAAAGGGTTTACTTAGAAGACAGGCCAGATGACTATTTAAGAAATATGTATTATTTAGCACTATTTTTCTATTATTTGCCATATTTTGTTGCGATAATACTGCTGCCTGCCCTATTGTTTTAAAGGAAATATTTAGACACATAATATTTGCAGCCTTTTTAATTATAGAGTTTTGATGACTATTTTGCCAGAGTTTAATCAAGAGGGAACAAAAGCTTATTAACCTGTTTTCTCACTCCCCTTATTTGCACCATGTGCTTATTTATTATCTGTTAGAACATACTCCTCGTATGGTTTGAAATGAAAGGATGATCCTCTCCTCATTACTGATCCTCTGCTTGGTGATGAAAAACAAAACAAAACATATGAACAAAGGAAAAATGCCTTTCTGTCATTTCTCAGCCTTCCTTGCTGCTGCTCAGCTGGGATGTTCAAAAGTGGGGTTTAATGAAAGAAGGTGAGAAGGTGAAAATAAAAAAAGCCCTAATGAGCATGTGTTTAGTTATATGGAAAGATCACTGAGAGGTGGCAGTGATTTTCTTTGTGCCTAACATAAGGCAGTGTCCCCCAAGGTCAGAGAAGCCCATCATCTTTCCTTCCTCATCCCATTCATTTCCCACCCTAGCAACAAGCTTCTCCACCTACAACAGATTTCATGAAGTTTAATTTCTGATGGTGGAGTGAGATAAAATGTCATTCCCCATCACCAGCTTGTAGCTCTTGAGAAACATGCAGAAGTGGTGCAGGAGGGTCTTTAGGTTGCTTGCATTACTGATTGAGCATCTCCTGAACAAACATTTCAGATCTCAAGCTTGGGATGACAGAGCTTCAGCCCAGTCTGCAGGCTTGCTGTCAATCACCTTTTAGATCGGGAATGAAGAATAAATTCCCATCTCACAAGGCAAAGCCGCTGAAAAACAAACTGCTTTAATGCTTCAAAGGAGACCCAATAATAACTGTCGAACTCTAAAGCAATGCTCCAAATGAGAATGAATTGTGTCGTCATAACATCATTCTGAAAATGTCTTTAATCTGAGAGCGTTCCAGCCCTGTGGTGTGAGCAACGCACTGAAAATACCAAAAAAATACCAAAAAAAGCCAAACAAACAAAACAACCACGTGAAGCCCAAACTCAGAAAGCACTCCCAAAACTCTAAAAGAAAGTATGTTTCTGCTTACAGTTCCCAAACTGGGAAACCATTACTCATCATTCCCAACAGATCACTCCTTTGGGGAGTGGGAGAGAGGTACTACCAACCAAAACAAGTATAAAAAGAAACTGTGGATTACAGCTCCTTTTGGATCAGCATCTATCTTAGGGAGGCAGAACACGCTTCTCTAATGTTCTATGTCCAATATAACTATCAATACTTTGGCAGAAATAAATTGAGATCTATCTTTCTTTGAAGTTGAAATATGCAGTCTTCACTGTTCTCTCATCCTCTACATTTCACTGAGTGAATAACCTAAATTACACAGCACGGCAGTAAATTGGCTCATCATAGCCCTGTTCTAATTTTAAAAGGATAAAGAAATAAAAAACCAGACAGCCTTATATGTAGCAATGCAAGGACTAGTAAAATCCGCTAAGGGGCTCTCTGTATCTTTCCCCAGAAGGACATGGGTTCAAATTCAACCTAGGTTTGTGATGACCAAGGATCATTCAATGTCTTAGGTTAAATGTACGTGTGCCTTCAACATAGTCTTCCTGAAAGGGACGCTGACAGCTTGTATTTGTCATTCTTGCTGGCTCTCTCATGAGGACAGAGGCTGGCCAACCACATGTGAAAACCAAATCATTTCCTCCCATATAAAGGTGATCCTTGACAAATGTGAACTCTGAGGCACGAAGGAGCATCTTGCTTTCACACTATCAGCCATCTGCCCATCTTCCAGCTCCAAGGGAAAAGTATAGCCATTCTTTGACTGACAGTCTAACACCCTGATGAGCTGAAGACAGATTTTAAATTTTAAAGATAGACAAGCATGCCTACAAGAATGGCATTTTCTAAACAACATAATAACTCTCTCAGTTCCAACAAAGCATTCACTCGTGGTGATAAAATGCCAGGTCACAAGTCAAATTTTGACTCCATTATTGAGCATTATCCTTGAGCTCTAAATGGAAAGTGAGTACAATTCACCAGCTGTCAAGCTCCAGCCTTCTCTCCCCCACCTCCCAACGCCTCATCTTGAACAACAGAATAACAGGCTAAACAGTTATAGCTGCTGGAGTCACTACTTGATTAGATTGTTAATGAGTGACTGTCTACAGGTCACTTTGGCCAGTCACTCAACAAATAGACTTCAGGTCATTTTGGATCCTCGGTTGCTGCTTGGAATATCAGAATTCAGTGAAGAGATCCACCACCAATCAAAAGAGATTTAGGATGACTTAGAGATTGCTCTTTTCTAGGAGAAAGCAAAAGTTAGTGTGGCTGAGTTGAGATACAAGATTTCCATGGAATTCCTTCCCTAGATTATAAATGGTTTCCACCCTTAAATTTTTGAGGTTGACCACCAAGGGGCAGACTGGTAATTGGGAGAATGTCCTATAAGGGGTACCCCAGCAAGTGTCTGTCGTATTTCCAAGGGATACTAAACACCTCGGCCACCCCAAGAGCACAGGTCATCATGCTACAGAGAAACATGGCAGCTCCCGTGTGAAACCCCGTTGCCTAAGAGCCCTCCAGAAGCCCAACTCCCTGGCCTTTCCTGTCACCCGAAAGACGACCTCATCATCAGAAGAGCTGTCTAGATCCTACTAGCAAGCATCTGAACCTACGCTACCAGGAAGTGGCAAACTATTTCTTATCAAATCGCCAGGTCCGTGGTACATTAAAGTCTGTTAGGTCACAAGGGGGCAAAACTTGGCGAATATATCCTCCTGCCAAGGGTGTAAGGTAAAAGTAAAATAACCATGACCCCTAAAAAGAAAAGAAAAAAGGGAACAAATGCTGAAGTGCCTGCCCCACCCCCCTTTAAATCTCTAGGTAGAGCTGTCTTCGCGTAGCAAGTGGTTGAAGAGGGCTTTTTCAGACGGAAGCAGAGTCTGCCCCAGGCATCAGATTTAATCCCGCATCTACCCACTTGCCATCGATTGACGGGTCCATCAGATCTTTGTGTATAACTTATTCCGTCTACCTACCTAGCAGAAATTAATCATTTCCGCTGTGGACTCGATTGCAAATGGCCATTTCCCTGATAGGGAAATGGGAAATACTTTTTCTAGCCTAAAGCAATTTAGGGGATCTTCAAAGACTTCAGTGGAGCCCTGCGCCTTTCTATGATTTGGACTGAGATTTCCAAAAGGCACTCAACAGCCTCCCCTTATCCAGAGCTCTGAACCCACCATCCATGGGTTTCCTCCGCACCAATTCTCCTCCCTTCCTTGAAGGGCTCGCTTTTCCGCATTCTCATCACGTAGTCCAAATATGGGGCCCAGATCTGTTCGGACTGTTGTTGAGCTCTGGGCTTGGGCAAGAGGAGACTGGAGATCGGAACCAGAGCGCGTGTAGGATGAGGACTGGGCAGAAATTGCCGGATCCTAGCGGGGTGTCATAAAACGAACGCTGAGGCAGTCACGGAGAGGAGAGCTTGGGAACCGAACCAACCGTTTTCCGCGGGGCTGTTGGGGCCAGAGGACTTGGCTGCATCAGGTGGAAACCAGGCAGTCCTCCCCCGACCCAACTCCGGAGAGATAAAGATGTCTAAATAACCAGGATCGCCGCCGCTACAGCCCTGCCCGGCCCCGGGGAGAGGGGGAGGGCCTTTTCTGCTGAAGCAGCGGCTGGGGCTTGTTTGTAGGTTCGCAATTCACCATGATAAATGTAAAGACCAATTAAGGTTTGATCCGTGTACACGGGAGGCAGACAGCGGCTGATAGTGGAACCAATTAACGAGCATGTCCCCTAATTTCTGCCGCGGCAGCCGGGTGCACCACGGATGCCCAGGCGCCTGCCGCGGCTGCCGCGAGCCCCGGGCGCCCCCCGCCCGGCGTTGGAAGGGGGCGTCCTCTTCCTGCGAGAAGGTGCGAGGCGAGGGGTCCCCCCCCACCCCGGCTGGGGAGGGGGCGCGCCAGGCAGGAAGGCGCAGAGCCAGCCGCCCACGGAGCCCAAATGTTTGCAGCCGGGGCCGGGCGGGTGGGGCGCGCCCGAGTGGTCGGCGCCGGGCGGGGAAGGCGGAGGCTGGAGGAGGCGCCCGGCGCAGAGCCAGGCGGCGCCCGAGGGCGGAGGACAGGTGGCCGCGTGGCCTCCGCCAGGTAGCACGGGGACTCGGGGGCTGCGCGGCGCGGTCCCCGGGCTTCGCCTGACCCCGGGCCCGGCTAGTAGCCGCCTGCCGCGGAGGCGGCCCGGAACTGGGGGGTCTGGGTGGGGCTCGAGGACGCACCCCCGGGGTCCGGGGCAGGGCTCGCTGCCGCCTAGTCCTCCCATCTCCGCTCCCCTTTCCCTTCCGGCTCAGCCCGCTGGCCCAGACGTGACCCCCGCGCAAGGTGTTGTCGCTGCGCGCTGGCGGGGCGCGCGTGATTCATGACCCCGAGGTCGGGGACGGTGCAGGCACGAGCCCTTTCTTGGCTCCGCCAGAGTGTGAGAGTGTCTGGAAGGAGAGCCAGGTCATGGCAGTGGGGCCCCCGGGGACCCCGGCGGCGGCAGAGGAGGAAGAGAAGTAGGTGACGCGGGCCAGAGAGGCTCGTCCCCTCTGGCCCCGGGGCCGGCGCCAGCGGCGGGTCCCCTCGCGCCAGCAAAGTTTGGAGCCGCGGGCGCCGCGCGCCGGTCCCTCCCCGCGCAGTTCCCTCGGCGGGGTCTGTGCCGCCGCCGCTGCCAGGGCAGGACAAAGGCTCATTAACACGTGATGGGACCGCGCTTCATAAATGGGACCGGAGCGAGAGGGAGCCAGAGCGCGAGCGCAGGGAGAGTCGGGGACCGCGCGCGCCGGGCGAGGCGACGGGCTCCTGGGCTGGCGGAAACGGGCGGCCCCACGCCGGGCCAGGCGGGCCGAGCGGGAGGACCCAGCGAGGAGCCCCGGCAAGGGGCGAGGCTCGTGAGCGCAGGGGGCGCCAGTCCCGATCACCGTCGCAGGCGGGCGCTGGAGGCAGGGGACGCCGGCGCGCGGGCTGAGCGGACCGACTGACATCCTGACCGACCGACGGAGGCACACCCCGCTCCACCCCACCCCTCCTCGCCCGCATCCCCGCGCCGGCGCCGCCTCCCTCTCGCGACTCCCTTGGCCACCCCTTCCTTCTCCACTTCTTTTCCGCCTCTGCCTCTTTCTCGGCTCCCGCGGCGCCAGTGCCTTCCCCTGGTCCGGGCGGGGCGCCTCGGTTCCCGGCAGAGCTCTCCGTAGAGTCAGGTGGGGGGACGTTTCGTTCAAGCAGAGAAGCAGCCCCTGCGCTGGGCGAGAGGTGCCGAGGGAGCTTCTCCCGCGAGGACCGGGGGATGCGAAGGGTAAGACCTGGTAGAGTTGCATTTGTAAATACTTCTTCCGCCTCCCGCCCCCTCGGGTGCTGACCAGTGTGGTTCCCAAGTGTCCTTCGTGGAGTTTTGATTCCGTGTGAGCGAATTGTGCACTGGTGTTTACTAAGCCATAGAGCCCCAGCCTGTTAACTGTGGTCTGTGCTACTTCTGGAGGTTTCTACCATTTACTAGTTATTGAATGTGTGAGCACCTGGCTGTCTGTATGCACTGATGTCTGTTTGTGGAAAATGTGTAATTGTGTATGTTTGAAAAACGGGCGCTTGAGGTGGTGCTTAATGTCTCTAAACCCTATCAGCAGCTGAGTCTTCCTGAAGAAATACATCGATCTCTGCACCAAACCTAGAAGCTGTCTAAAGTCAGATTATTAAATGTCATATCAAGAAATGTATATCAAGTAATAAACTTTTGCATATAAAAATATAGCTACAGGAACCACTTTTCTTTGAGGAAAAAGAAATTAGCATTTAACTGATATCTGAATTTGAATGGTGATGGAACCATTGAATTCAGAAGTAGCCATTAGATGAAAAAAAGTTGATGTCTGTTTAAAAGACATTTCTTGCCAAGGCTCACAATCACAAATGATCAGCTCCTGTGAATGAGAATGTGTTTGCTGTGACAGATGTGAGAAACTGTCATTTGGTCATTTGAAAGTTTAAAAGCATCTTGCATATTTCTGATTTTAGTTTTCAGTTGAACAGATGAGAAAAAAATTGAGTCATCTATTCGTTATTTTGTCTCGCATCTTTTTTATTTTCCTTCAGATAAGTGCTGTTCTTGCCTTTGTTGTTGCTTTCTTCACGTATTAGAATCCTCCAGCATTTAATCCAATAAGAGATTACAACAGATCTACTGGCTTTAAAGGTGTTGAAATATATCTTAGTGGGTTCCATAACTTCTTCTCATTTTTATTACCAAGTTAATATCTTTTGAACAATGGGGGAAATGCAATTTCTCTGGGGAAACTCAGTGGACACTGAGTATCAGTGGATGACCACTGCCATCAATCTATTTTGCAGAATCCTGAGAAGCTCAGAGCAACCAACCTTTAAGGTTCCCATAGGACTTTATCTGATTTAAAGTGTTGCTTTTCTAATCCCACCCTGCTGACAGTTTGCAGGAGAAGATACACTGATTGATTTTTTTCTGTCTTTTTTTCCCCTGGTACTCCTTGCCCCTCCCCTGTTCTCCAACTCATTTAGGAGCGATGTTCTCAGAAAGGCTACGTATAGTTTCTTAAGTGACATAGATAATTTTCTGATTATCTGTACATGAACAGAATCCATGCATCTCCAGAATTTTAAATATTGCATACTGCAGGCAGTTACTGTAGGTGCAATAACAGTTACCACAGTTAGGCAAGACACTTGGATATGGTTTTAAAAACTATTTTAGGTTATCAAGAGAACTTACTGTAAATGAACTCTTTTTATTCTAAAGATGTCTCCTACTCCAGGCAAGGAGCAGTCTTGGCTCAGGTAGGTATCAAGTGTATGACCAGGAAAGGTTTCCTTGTGTTCCTAAGCCTCTCTGGGGTAAAATGATGCCACAGGGGGGTAATGCTTGGTTCTGACCTTTCAGAAAGAAAATTACTATGCTTTCGTACTCATGGTTAAAAGGCACATTATATTCATATCTCCCCTTTTAATAGATAGCATCAATATATATGCATATTAAAAAGAATGTTATGCCCTGTCCCTTAAAAGAAGCTGTACATGACGTTAGTCACTTTGGAGAGTGAAGATTCACCTTCTGGTGAAAAAAAAAAGTCCCATCTTACATTGGAGTAGTGCTCGGGCTTTGTTTGTTATGTACTGTTTTCTGTCTTTTTCTGTTACCCTTTTCCCAGTGGACCACGTGCCTCCCTGTCTCGCCTGTGAGATTGTTCTTCTCTAATAAGCCTAGCTGCAGGATCACTGTGTTCTTTTTGGCATTTCAAAATGTTAAAATAGTGAAATTGTTAAATGTTACCAAGACAAAACTGCCGGGAATGAAATTCTCCAGAAGAACCACTCTATTTGTGGCCTGTCATAGCCTCTTCCAAAAGAAAACTCCTTGAATCGGTTTACCTCTTTTTTCCAGAAAGCAGCAGTCCCAGTGGCTGTGCTGACATGTGTTTAGTATGCGGTGTCAGCTTATTGAATTACTAAGGCAAAGCCTGAAAAACGCCTTCAAAACAATTGTGTGACATACTTCTTTGCTTTAACTCGGAACTAATATTCACCACCAGAAAATTTAAGACAGGCTCCGAGGTTATCTTGCCTATTAGGTAGAATTAGAATTGGAATACTCGGCTTATCAGAATAAACTGTTATGAAATGGAACTTCTCATAGCAGTTTATAGTTCACCAGGCTTACCAAATGTTTCTTCCCAGAAAACAGTTGGCCTAATAAGGAAAAGGATTATTTCCCATAATTAGCTCTCCAGGAATGCTGCAAAAAAGAGTAATAAATCAAACTTGGAAACACCTAACAACACATGATGAGTAAAACAAGATTTGGTGATAGCATCTTGAATTTGGTGAGGAGGACGGAGCCTGTCTGTTAGTTTGCTGCCTGTTATTCTTGGGGTAATGATGTTAGCTCAGTGGCGTGAAGCACACAGATGAGAGCTCTCATCCCTGCAAAAAGGGGTGCTGTGTCACCACCAGTGTAGGTCTGTCTCTTTTATTTTTGTATTCATCATCTTCTAATTGAACTAACAAATTAGAGTGAAGCCAGCCTTTGGGCTTACATTATTTATAATTCTGCTGCTGACTCTGAAATCACCTGGACCCAACATTGTTTGAAAAACTATGCCAAGGCCAGGTTTCTATATTGCGTATCTATATTTTGAGGGGCCGAAAACTCTACTGAGTTTTTGGTTTTTTTTTTCACGGATGAAGGCTGGTGGAAAAGTTAATGAGGAAATCAAAACCAGTGGATATATTTTGTATTGGTAAAATTTTAGCCTCCTGTTTTCCCTCTGAGTCTCCAGCTCTTTCCTAATCCTGTTCTCATGATAATGTTAACTTTACAGTATAACCACATGAATCCTGTTTTTGAGGGATTGGAAGGTTCAGCACTTTGTAACTAAATTTCTGTTTAATGTTTTGATAACCATTTATCCACTAATCTATATGCATAGGTTAGATTGGGTTAACCTCATAACATATTGCAGATCAACTTAGTTTTCTCCCAGATATTTTCTGGACTACAAGAAACAATAAATATCATCCAGAGTATATGTAATGTCAAGTTATAGATTGCAGAATTTAAGATGACAGGATGTATAAATACACCTTTATATGTGTATATGAACAAACTTTTTTCCTGGATGTATAATCACAACTAAAATAAAAATTGAGACATGTTGCCTTGATATATTTGAACATATGATTCAGATTTTAAATAAATTCTACAAATTTGGGGAAATGTCCAAATTCAAGGGAACTGTGCAGATGGACATGGACAACTCAAGGCCAAAGGAAGTACCCACCTTGAATCAAAACAAAACTGTTCTTATTTTCCAGGAGAGTGGAAATTTATTCCAGTCTCCTATGTTCTAAGAATCTTGCGAAGATGCCAGGATGGGAAGAACCACATTCAATTATAGTTTTCTCATAAACACTGACTGCTGTGTTTAACACAGTTTTCACTGGTTGTTTATTAATCTTGGAAAGAAAGTTCGGAGAAGTTACGCAAGGTTATTATGGGCTTCCCAGGTGGCGCTATGGTAAAGAACCTGCCTGCCATTGCAGGAGACATAAGAGACGTAGGCTCCATCCCTGGGTTGGGAAGATTCCCTAGAGGAGGGCATGGCAATCCACTGCAGTATTCTTGCCTGGAGAATCACATGGACAGAGGAGCCTGGTGGGCTACAGTCTACAGGATTGCAAAGAGTTGGACACAGCTGAGCATGCACATACACACACAAAGTTATCACTATGTCACAAGATGCATATTAATATAGTTATATTTGTTGGATAAAACACATTATAACTTACAAGTAAGTTAAAACTATGGGAAATTTGTGAGGAGAAAAGAGGAAGGCTATTTTAGTAGTTTTCCAGTGCTTCTCTTGGTACTCTTCAAATGATTTGAGGTTAGATGAACTTCTATCTCAAACAGGCCTGCATGGATAATAGATATGTCTATGACATATCAGTAATCAGAGGTCAAAGTCGTTGCCTCAAGTAATCAGTGTGATTACCTCCAGTTCTTACCATAAAATATTTACTAAAAAGCTTTCCCGGGTCATATTTCTTTACTGAACAGGGTGTCTCATGGAAAATAAAATACATTTCATTGTAACAGTTTTTCTAGGGCAGTTGAGATGACAAATATATTCTTGATCTAATTTTCATGGCTGCTTTCCATATATTCGAAGTACTTTTCATATAGATGATTGGTGAATAACTTTGGAATCTCCTCTAATTTGAAAGTTTCACCTAGACAGGTTAATTTCATAACTTAGGGAGCATCGAATTCTGAGGTTCAGAGTTGCATTTGTATGGGTTTTTGAGGAAAGAACTGTTTACTCCCCTAATCTGAGCAAATGGGGCTGGCAGAGTCATTGCAGTTGTACTGAAATACTATGAATTCTGTTTTAGCCCCAGCTGGGGAAATGTTCACACCTGCACTTTAGGAAAGCCTTCAAAGTTTTGCTTTGCTTGTTTTCTTTTGTTAGTGAACATGTGAGTTGAGACTGGTCAGATGGGAATTAGTGTTTTTGGATTTTTTTTTGGGCGACTCATTTTTTTTTTACCCCCTAGTGCTATTATTGCATCATAGTCTGTCGTTTCGAATAAGCCTCTCAAAGTAAATTTTGCATCTTTGAATGAAAGGATTTAAGTTCCTTTTTTTCCTAACACAGATGGAAAATCATTTTCCCTTAGGAGTATGATATTTTATTATCTAATGTCTTATTTTTCCACTCTGATTTGGATTTTTAATTGTTTAGAGTTTGGATTCATTGAAAAGAAATTAGATACCTTTGGCATGATTCCTTACCATCATTCTCAACTCTGAATAGCATTGAAAATTTTTTTCACTTCAGGAGATAAAGTACAGCATAGTTTCCAAAATTCAACAGTGTAATATCTATTTTTTTATTCCCACTCGCATATTCTATGCTATTGCTTTTTAAAGAAAAGCAGAAGCGTTTTTCAAAGATGTGCCAGGCAATCTGTTGTGGGAGTTGAGTATACTGGCAAATGCTTTCACAAACTGTGTATGTCAGTAGTATATTTAAATATAATTAAAATAAAATGTAATTAGGAAAGAATGTTTTTCAAAGTTTATGTTGATATGGGAGGGTTCCTCTCTTTCCTTTATCATTTGTTTATCCATTCTTTAGGCCATATATTTGGAGATAATTGGAGTCAATATGAGTTCTGTAAATTGAGTTAAAAGAAGTCTTACCTTTAAATTGGTGATAAATTCCAGTATGCTTAAAAAAAAAAAAAAAACAAATTTCCACTTTCACATATAGACATTTGAATAGGAAATTTTATAACCTTGATTTCTGTTGGTCTTCCCTGGTAACTCAGATAGTAAAGAATCTGCCTGCAATGCAGGAGATCCCTGGGTTCGATCCCTGGGTCAGAAAGATCCCTTGGACGAGGGCATAGCAACCCACTCCAGTATTCTTGCCTGGAGAACCCCATGGACAGAGGAGCCTGGTGGGCTAGAGTCTGTGGGGTCACAAAGAGTCAGACACGACTGAGCGACTAACGCTAACTCAGGTGGCTAAAAAAGATGGTTTTAACATAGCAAGTGAACCAATGTCATAGGTGGTATGCCTTTGTCACTCTTGTTTGGTTCTAACTCAGTTATATTTAAATCAACTTGATTTATTCCTTTGTAAGGGAAGTTTATTTTAATACCACTGTGATCTGTGTATTTTTATTTATTCCAGCATTACTTCTTAAATGGACCATATTTTCAACTTATTTCAATGCATGGCTACCAGAATTTTCAAATGTTTTCTCTAGCTTTTGCACAAGTTGTGGGGAGCAAGTGATATGCACATAAAGAAAAATGAAAAAAGACTTGAAAAAGTTAAACAACTTAACTCATAACCAAAGTAAGCAAATGATTGCCCAAAGAATTCTGTATTTTTGCCTATGTGAGCATATGAATTTAGAAAATATACAACTACTTTTGAAAATTAGATCTAAGTTCATATACACCAGAAAAGGGGGAAATCTTTGAATGATTTTAGTCCTCGGCTAAGAAAACTAATTATGAGTAATCTATGATCCATTTTTATTGATGAAATAATTATAGAGGAAACAGTCTGCCCAGAGTCATATATTTAAGTGCTTGGGGATATATTTCCATGTATTTATAACTTGTAGGTATTTTTGAAAGATCTCTGCCAGCTATAAGCAGTGCAAATTGCATAATTACCGGGATAGTTCTGTAAGATAATTTGCAATAGATTTGCATTGGTTGGGCCTACTGCAAAATTTCCATTTTAGTTTGTCATTTTCTGGGTTCATCTTCTGTGATACATTATTTTACGGTTTGGGGGAAAAGAAGAGCAAACAGAAATATTTCCAGCTTAAAAAGAAAATAAGCTGGAGTGTTACTTTTATTTTTTCCTGTTCTTTTATGCTCAGTAATCGTGAGTTCCTTCACAATGGTGTTGAAAGATGTGGTTAGCGGTCCTATCAAACTTTGCCTAGTCTTTGTAAATAGAATTAAGAAAAAAATGGTATGCAGTTTTTAATTTATGTCTGCAGCTGGGTAAGTACATGTTATGTCTTGAAGCCACTTTTCTTTGCTGGACAAAAGATCTAGCAAATAAGTTTCCTGAAAAAGTGCAGAGAAGCTTGGAGACTGAAAATCCTTGAGAGGTTCTTCACTCTTTACCCTCATTTTCAGGCTAGACTACATTGTTCTATTTCAATCAAATAGAAAAAACTTGGTTTTAAAGATCTTCTGTGGGGAATTATTTTATATTATTTTATGCTTCCTTCGCAATCCATTTCAATGATCGAAAAACCTATACTCTTAGAATATTCTTTCTTCCTATCTAACCTCGATACTTCTTAAAGGTTAGTTCTGTTTTCCTCTTTCATCTAGTCTTTTTCACAGGTTTCCATCATCTTTTAACAATGGTTCTAAAACCTCAGAGTGTCTTAGACTCTCCTGGAGGCCTTGTGAAGACACAGAAGTGCCCCAACTCAGAAACACAGAGTTTTTGATTCTGTAGTTCTGACGTTGGACCTGAGACTACATTTCTCCCTACTTCCCAGGTGATGCTGATGCTACTGGCTGAAGGGCATCTTTGAGAGCCATTGATCTATAAAATTGTTTCCCATGTTGCTCAGTGGTAAAGAATCTGCCTGCCCATGTAGGAGATGAAGGAGACCCGGGGTCGGGAGATGCCCTGGAGGAGGAAATGGCAGCCCACTCCAGTATTCTTGCTTAGAAAAATCCCATGGACAGAGGAGCCTAGAGGGCTACAGTCCATATGGTAGCAAAGAGTCAGACATGACTGAGTGACTGAGCTTGCATGTACAACCTATAAAATAACTAACTAGGTGTTCAGTTCCAAACCACACTTGTAAAATAACTAGGTGCGCACTTCCAAACCACACGTGATTTATCAGACTATTCTTCAAGATGTATGCTGAGATGTCCAGCCTGTGCTCAACTATCTTATTTCCTAGTTCTTTATCTTCATGTCATTTTTCTCAATGCTTTTAGTTCCTCAACTCTGTTCAAAATCATATAGCTGTATCACACAAACCTTAATTCAAAATCAAACTCTTAAATAAGTATAATACAACTACTTCATGGTTTCAATGGCATGAAAATTCTGACCTTGCATACAATTTGTTACATTTCCAAAACATATTTTTACATCATTATTGAAACCAAGTTCTTCTAGTTCTGTTTGTACATTATAATTTGCATCTTGAAAGCATATTTTTTTCAGCTTATATAATGTATTGTTCGTACACACTGAAATTTTTGTTTATTAAAGTAGGTAATTTTCAACTAAAGTAGGTAACATGTAAGTACCTAGTTTTTAAAATCACATTTAAATGGAACCCTGAACATAACAATAAAAATGTTTAAAATTATTCCAGCAAGAAAATGATAGGAAGGAAATTGAGTTACTTAGAAAGCTACTGTATCCTTGATTTGTATGAGTATTTGAACAGATACTAACTTCTCTTGTGAATATTCCATTTTAGCTTCTGTAAGAATAGAAAATAATTTTCCATTCTTTTTCATCACAGAGTTATGACCTGTGTTGGTGATTTCATAATTGAAAATTGGAAAGCCAAATGTTTCATAAAATAGAAATGAGTTGAGTTTGTTATTAGAATTGATTTTGGGCTCCCAAGATAGTCCCTTCTTACTTTTAGCATCTCTTGACATAAACATATCATTTGTTTTCAGTATAACTACTTTCCCTTACTCATTCTTAATTACTTTCTTGAGGCAGAATTCTAAATACAATTAATTTTTATCAATATATTAAATTTTCTCAATGCCCTTTTGCCTCAGAAAAATAATTAGAAATTTTGTTTTTGTAGGCAATAGTAATAACCAATTTTAACCCTCTCTAACATGTTTTCTTATTTATGTTTAAATTAATTCAGTTGTAAAACCCATAAAATGTTGTAGCAGAAGTTGCTCAACCAAAGCAAGAACTATATCCACTGAACAGAGTAACAAATTGATTCCTGAGGGCTTATAAAAGCCACTCCATCTAGTGGTTGAATTTTCACATAACTTCTCTTGACAAGTTGTTTTGAAAACACATTTGCACATGGAGAAACCACTTGGGAAAAATCAGTGCATAATAGCATGCATTTGAGGAAAGGAAAAAGTCCATTATAATCATAGTTTTATATATTGTCTTTAAAGGTCTATCAACAGTGTATAATTAGAATTCATTCACAGTTGCGCATCTCACAAAAATCTCCTTGTATATCATTTTTATTTGGCAAAACATTGAGGTTCATAATACACCAGGCTGAACAAGGATTGGAATAAAAAGTAAATACCTGAACTTTTTCCAGAACTTCTGCTTGCCATCAATATAACTTCTGTTTGAAACTAAGATCAAAGATCCTGGGATAAACAGTTGTTGATGTCTTCCATGTACCTTTTACATCTGGGCAGTTCTTTTCAGATGGATGTTTGTATAAGACCAAGGCTCAGGTTTACCTCCCTAAGGATCAACGGACTTGACGCCAAAGAAAACTAGCCACAGTTAAACCTCATTCTGCTAGGATAGCCCTGCTCTACTGCCAACATTGTGCTTGTCTACTAAATGCTGGGCACAGGGCCAGGCAGAGGACATTCAAGACCATATACTCCAAGTCCCTACTCTGTTCTCAAGGTGTTCATGATCTGAAGGGTTTAGACACAAGAAAGACTGCTATAGAATGATTCAGCATTGCCTATCATCTCTTCAAGGAGAAAACTTCAGAGCACGTGTAGGAAGGGGATTTACCCCAGTCAGTACTATTTGATGATGAAGTACCATCTGCCTGTTACATGTATTCATATCCTACTCACTACTCTCTTCTGTGGGAGGGGAAGAGCAGATGAATGGACTTTATTTGAAGGGTTCATTGGAAGGGAGAATCATTTCCTTTGTTTCCTTGACCCACATCCATTATCTAGGTGTGATACATGGATATATAATGTCTGCAGTGTTCAGCAGGATTCCCAGGTGGCACTAGTGGTAAAGAACCTGCCAGCTAAGGCAGGAGACTTTAAGAGATGCAGATTCGATCCCTGGGTTGGGAAGATCCCCTGAAGGAGGGCATGGCAACCCACTCCAGTATTCTTGCCTGGAGAATCCCATGGACCGAGAAGGCTGGCGGGCTTCAGTTCATAGAGTTGCAAAGAGTTGGACACGACTGAAGTGACTCAGCACGTGCACACACACAGTGTTTAGCACAGAGCACATGCCCGATAAAAACCTTACACAAAGCATGTAAAGGGCCTATAACTTTATATCCATCTGCCACCTTGTGTATACACAGCTCTGTGCCTTTGAGTGCCAGGAGTCAGTCACATGCTCTCCCTTTTTGGAGTCCTTCTGAGGATTTCTTCTGCCTGGATTCCAGGCAAGATCTTAAGAACTTGACCACAGAAAGGCAGTCTCTCTCTGGGCCTAAGAAAACCACTCTGCTCCCAGTAGAAAATAGAGTGATTTCCATTGAGTCTGAATATCTCTGTATGGGCAATGGATGTTTCAAGCTTTTGTCAACTAACAACCATCATGTCTCGTTCAGACATGAAGAACGTACCCTCTCCATTCCTTGCAGGTGTTGTGGAAACTCATTACTGTCCACAGTCCTTATAATTGACTACTGAAGGAAAAAAAAGGTCTATATAATTTTTTTAAAAAATAATGGCAAAGACAAGTTAGATTTTATTTATTACTTGCCAACAGCCACTGCAAATAAAGTGCTAATCCAGGGCTGAGATTTATAGCTTATAGTTAATTGTTATACTTGTCCCTAAAACCCGTGGGATAAGGATGATTTGCAAGTGCTGTGGGCAACTTTTTTACTGTCAGCAGATCTTTCTTTCTGATTTTAGTTGTTCATTTTGTTAAATTATTAAGTACTGTATTTATTATCTCCTTTCTCAAAGTTAGTTCTTTCCTTTTCCTTAGAAATGGAAAGAAGAATGTCATATTAAATGGTTTCTGGACCTCAAAGTTGAGAGCAGAGGTGTTGACTTAGGCAGTCATGGGTTGAAGTTCCAACTCCACCCTTTCTAGTAGGAAACCCTGGGCAAAAGCATTTCACTTCTCTAAGCCTCAGTTTTCTCATATGTAGAATGGGAATTGTAATAACACCTAATTTATGGAGATATTAAACAAAAATAGTACATAGCCTTAACATGATGCCTGGCACATAATGTTTCTGATTGAAAAAGATTTGGGAATTGAAATTTTCACTGTCGTGCATTTAATCACCCTAGTCACCCAATCACTTTGAGATTTGAGCCTGGGGAAACAAGACTTAAGATAACCTGCCTGCTGGGTTCTGCATATTGATTTTGGCCTTTATTGATCAAATCTCATAGGCCAGATAAAGACAGTCTTATGGAGTATTTTGTATATGGACCATGGCTTCTATTAAATCAAAAAGCTGCAAATTCTATTTTAAGGGATGGCTGCCTCAATTATGCTCTTTACAGCTTATATAGAAAAGGTATCTCCCCCCAACACCAGGCACCTCTCCCTCCACAAATGCAAAGGCACTTGGTATGAGGAAACATCACGATACCAGAGCAAAATTAAATGATTAATGGAATTGATTATAAAAGTCAGCAAATCTAAGGAATCAGTTCATCTGTATCATTAATTTGCTTTTGTGATAGGCTTTCCTTCTAGCATTGTCACCTAATAGTGAGTGTTTAATTTGATGTTGTTTAAAGGCATCATTTCTTGAGCCCTAAAATGCTTTATGTTTTAATAAGACTTCAAAAGTTTAATCAGTAGGCATGTATAAGGTTAAATTTGAACTGAAATATAGCCTTATAAATATCCTAATGCTATTTAGTTCATATTAATTGATATTTTTATGAAAAATCTAACGCTCATATTGTTAGTAAGAATAGACCAGAGAAAAGAGTGCATTTAATAACTTCTGCTGTATATTACAAAATACAAGAAAAGCTAAGGCTTTCAGAACCAACTGAGCATTACCAGCATAATGGAATTTTCTTCTATATTAATATATGAGAGAGAGAACATTAACACGAGGAAGAAGAATTTGGTATTTTTGCCTGAGTCATCAGGATAATTAAGTCAATCTTTGACTTTGCTGTGGAAGATGATGCAATAAGTAACCAAACTACTTTAATAATTCCACAGCTCAACTGGTTGGGCAAGAGTGAGAAAAGACTCAGTTGCCCATTCAACTGTAACAGAAACATCATTCATCTAGTTGTGATGTTGGCATATGAGATCTGCCGTGTATATGAAGGACATGCCTTAGACATAATGCAGTTAAAATGTTCACTATTAACTTTAGAGAAATACATAAGCAAGTTATTTTTCTTGATCAAATTAAGATAAACCAGACTTGTTCCCAGAAATGAATGGAACATAACAAATATATCCACTGGCACCTTCCTTCTTTTGAACCATTCACAAAGCTCTTTTATGAGGTTAGCCAAGCAAATGAAGAATTGGCCTAGACCTCCTATATTTGATATCCTGAATGCCTATCAATCTAGACACGATGAATTTGGCATTGTTTCCTTAAAGCATTTATAAACTTGGAATCTAGAAACGGAGCCTGGTGGGCTGATACAGTCTGTAACTACAATGGGAGCAGCAGTGTTTCTGATGCTTTTAGAGGGTTTTCTGCCTTCCTGGATATGACATCATGCAGGAAGCTAACACTGTATAGTGCTTCCCCCCCACCCCCCGAAGATGCTACAAGGATTTTGACTCCAGAGTCAACAGTGACAAATATCTAAATTAATTAAGTATCATTCTAAAACAAAGAAGGTCCTCAGTGGGGCAATGAAGATTACAATATTCTGTTATTAAATTATATTGATATAGAAAAGACTATTTGAAGTCTTGTTTTCAGGACTTACTCCATGCTCATCCTAAGCAGAACATGGATATTTTATACCCTTAATGGTTATAGAAGCAAAAATATGGACTCTGAATAGACTTTTTAAGAAAATTCCATGCTGCTAAACCTGTGAAAATTTCTTGATGATACTATAGGTTGCTGGTTGATATATAAGTTTGGAGATGGTGGATGGAGAAGCGGATGTGCATAGAGATGGAAAAAAAGAACAGATGATATTATTCTAAAAAATTGAAATTTTTTTAAAATAATACAATTCAATGTATTAAAGTATTTTTATTATTGTTATTATAAAGGACTTTCCAGATGGCTCAGTGGTAAAGAATCCACCTGCCAATGCAGGAGATGCTGGAGACACAAGTTCAATCCCTGGATCCAGAAGATCCCCTGGAAGAGGAAATGGCAACCCACTCCATTATTTTTGCCTAGAGAATCCCACGGACAGGGGACCTGGTGGGCTACTGTCCATAGGGTCACAAAGAGTTGGACATGACTGAGCAACTGCACATGCATGCATAAAGGCATGACAGCCTAAATTAGAGTATGTTGCTTATTTTTTAAAAAAGCAAAATTCTAGGAAAATCACCTTAAATGTAATTCAGTCATTCTTTTACTAGAATAGTAATAAAAACCAACTGCTTATTTAATAGGTGCATCTACGCATCTTGCTGAAAATTTGCAATTATGATTTTCCCAGTAGCAAACAAAAGCAAAATTAATGGTAGCTGCATCCCCCACAAAGCCTAAGCTATATTACTAATGAACTCTCAAAGAACACTCTCATTGCAAAAAAATAATCAGGTGGAAATTACTGTAATAATCCAAATGTAGAAATAAAGGAAAGAATTACCAAAAATGCAGAGAACAGTCTTCCTGCCACGATGCCATTAACTGTTAAAATAGCCTGAGCACAGTGGTATTTTGACATTACTAAGATTCTTGAACTGTACAGAATCCATGTATATTTTAAACTGCATTCTTTAGTTATAAAGTTGGCTTACATTGGACGGAAATTACTCTACATTTCATAACCATGCCATGCCCTGCGTCTGATTTTAACAAGCTAGTTTGTTTTCATGAAAGTGCTTGGTCACATTAAAATGGGAAATTGTGATCACATATGTGATGATCTTAATATAGAGTAAATTACAGGCATGCATGTTTTGCATTATTGAAATAAGGTCCATGATTCTTTGTCTTTACTGAGAAAGATTATAGATCTTTCAAATGCTAACATTTTCATCCTTGAGGACATGCCAGTAGGCAGATTTACCTAGATGGGCTGGAATAGGAACGAGGGATTTAGTAGGAGGTAGTCTTAATTACTGCTGGCAAAATGCCTTAATTGGTGCTTGTAAGAGGCTGGAAGACTTGAGTATACTATAAAATGCAAAATGGCTTTATCCTAGTTATTGTTCTTCCTTAAAAAAAGAGTATGAAGTCCAAAGGCAGAAACTCTGGAGTCTGAGATACATAGGTTCAGCTACAAATTCTTCACACCTGGACAGTTTATTTAAAACAGAAGGGCCTCCATTTCCTTATATGCAAAATAGGATTATAAATAAGCACCTGATAGAGTTGTTATGACAATTTAGTGACAGAATATATGCAAAGTCTCTCAAATGCCTGGAGTATCATAGACACTCAGTAAAGCTTCTGCCTCTCTTACCCATGTGTGTATCTTTTATTTGCTTCATGCTTTAAGTGCTGAGAGAAAAATAAAAATTGAATAAGCAGCCTATGAACTAATTAAGCCAATGAATTATCTGGAAGTATAATTAATATATGGCAAAGAGTCATTATACTAAGTAATGATAACAATAATTAATATTTATTACAGGCTTAAATTTTGTGCCAGGCACTATGGTAAATACTTTACATGCAGGTTTTCTTTCATTTAATTTTTAGAACAATTCTATGATTGAGGCATCTTCCTCCACTTTCCTCTTCCACTTCCTTCTTCCCATTTTACAGATGAAATAATGAGCCTTAGAAGGATTAACTACTTAACCAAATATAGCACTGATACGGAGAAGGCAATGGCAACCCACTCCAGTACTTTTGCCTGGAGGATCCCATGGATGGAGGAGCCTGGTGGGCTGCAGTCCATGGGGTCGAGAAGAGTCGGACACGAGTGAGCGACTTCACTTTCACTTTTCACTTTCATGCATCAGAGAAGGAAATGGCAACCCACTCCAGTGTTCTTGCCTGGAGAATCCCAGGGATGGCGGAGCCTGGTGGGCTGCCGTCTATGGCGTCGCATAGAGTTGGACACAACTGACGCGACTTGGCAGCAGCAGTAGCTCTGATACTAATCTTGGTTTGCTAACTCCTAATTCAATGTTCTCTTCATTACTAGTGCTTTGATTAGTTGGAATCAGTGGGGGAAAGCAGACAGATGGTAGGTTAGGGAGATGATATATCATAAAGATTAAAAGCAACTCCAGACCTGTGATATCCACTATGATAGCCACTAGCCACATGTAGCGATTAAGCACTTGAACTATCGTTAGTTCCACATGTGTTAGTCACTCAGTCATGTCCACCTCTTTGTGACCCCATGGACTGTAGCCCACCAGGCTCCTCTGTCCATGGAATTCTTCAAGCAAGAATACTGGAGCGGGCTGCCATTTCCGTCTCCAGAGGATCTTCCAGACCCAGAGATGGAACCCGCGTCTCCTGCATTGCAGGCAGATTCTTTACTGTCTGAACCACCAGAGAAGTCCAAAGCTTCTTATTTAATGTGAGTTCCACATGTTGAAAGGAAAATATTTTGGATGCATTGGGTTAAATAAAATATACCATTAAGATTAATTTCACATTTTACCTTTTTTCTTTTTACCCTTGATCAGTTCAGTTGCTCAGTCATGTCTGACTCTTTGCAGCCCCATGGACTGCAGCACACCAGACCTCCCTGTCCATCACCAACTCCCGGAGCTTACTCAAACTCATGTCTATTGAGTCGGTGATGCCATTAACCATCTCATCCTCTGTCGTCCCCTTCTCCTCTGACCTTCAATCTTTCCCAGTATTAGGGTCTTTCCAAATGAGTCAGTTCTTCGCATCAGGTGGCCAAAGTATTGGAGTTTCAGTTTCAACATCAGTCCTTCCAATGAACACCCAGGACTGATCTCCTTTAGGACTGACTGGTTGGATCTCCTTGCAGTCCAAGGGACTCTCAAAAGTCTTTTCCAACACCACAGTTCAAAAGCATCAATTCTTCGGTGCTCAGCTTTCTTCATAGTCCAACTCTCACATCCATACATGACCACTGGTAAAACCATAGCCTTGACTAGACGGACCTTTGTTGGCAAAGTAATGTCTCTTCTTTTTAATATGCTGTCTAGGTTGGTCATAACTTTTCTTCCAAGGAGCAAGCATCTTTTAATTTCATGGCTGCAGTCACCATCTGCAGTGATTCTGGAGCTCCAAAAAATAAAATCTGTCACTGTTTCCACTGTTTCTCCATCTATTTTCCATGAAGTGATGGGTCCAGATGCCATGATCTTAGTTTTCTGAATATTGAGCTTTAAGCCAACTTTTCCCCTCTCTTTCACTTTCATCAAGAGGCTCTTTAGTTCTTCTTCACTTTCTGCCATAAGGGTGGTGTCATCTGCATATCTGAGGTTATTGATATTTCTCCCAGCAATCTTGATTCCAGCTTGTGCCTCATCCAGCCCAGCGTTTCTCATGATGTACTCTGCATATAAGTTAAATAAGGAGGGTGACAATATACAGCTTTGATGTACTCCTTTTCCTATTTGGAACCAGTCTGGTTCCGTTCTAACTGTTGCTTCCTGACCTGCATACAAATTTCTCAAGGAGCAGGTCAGGTGGTCTGGTATTCCCATCTCTTTAAGAATTTTCTACAGTTTGTGGTGATCCACACAATACCCTTGATATCAGAAAGTTAAAAATTGCCTGTGTGGCTTGCATTCCATTTTTATGGGACAGCATTGCTCTAGAACCAGAACATCTGATTTCATTTGGGCCCTGACACCCACTAGCTGTGTGAATGGCAAGTTACTTACCCTCTCTGTACCTTCCATCTATAAAATGGAGAAGATGATGGTGTCTACTTTTCATCGGAAACTCAGAGAACCACCCGCACATAATAAGCTCTCCATATGTGCTTAAAAAGGGAAAAGTCAGCGAGTCTTAGTGGTCTACCTGATTATAGAGGCCAAGGAGGAGGAGGAATCCAGGGTAAGTCTAGGATGTGAGCTTGGGCGTCTGGAAAGATTATTCACAGTACAGTAAGAAATGTGAAACATGACACGGCTGCATTATTTGTGATAGCAGGAGATGATAAATAACCTAAATCTGCCTCCCTAGGAGGCTGGTCACATTCATCTAACAGGTACTCAAGGCAGCTGCTAAATGAGGGGGAGGTTTTGTGTACTGCTGTGGAACTGTCTTCACGTACACTTTTAAAATCAACATGCAAAACACAAAACTAATAAATTTAGTGTTGGTTAAAAGGAAAATAAAGAGGGAATAAATGTATATGTATTTGCTTGACTATGCTTGGAATATCTCTGGAAGGAGTACCAAGAAATGTCTTGTCTCTAAAGAAGAAAACTGGTTGATTGGAACATTGGAAAGGGAGAGGTTAGACTGATTCTTTGCTGTATATCCCTTTGTACATTTTGAATTATATGAGTGGAATGTGTACATAAAAATAATCAGAATTTCAAAGAAATTAGTTTTTTAATTAGGCAATGTGAAGGGAGAATTAGGTACTTGAGAGAAGATGACTTATCGGATGGAGGTCTTGGACTGGCCCCAAGTAGCTGCTTAGAAAAGCTGGGCTCAAGCTTTGGTATTCAGGCTGAGTGTCCGTTGAATTTAATACCTTTCTCTCTTCTAATTTTAAGAAAAGGCAAATATATATTTTTAAATCACGGCTTTCATGCATCAGTAAAATTCAACTGCCACCATATTAGTTTTGTGGGAGGATTTCTAAGGGAGCTCAGCTTCTCCCATCCTTCTCCTTCACCTGCTGTCATGTTGTTAGGCTGGTGAGTCACATAAAAAAATAAAAAGACACCAGTCCTGTGTTTAGAAAGCACATTCTAGTTATGGAAATAAATATGTAAACTCATGAGAGAATGCTATAATAAAGTCTATAATAGAAGGGGAAATTGGGAGAACTGCTTCTGCCTGGAGGGAAGGGCAGGTCAAAGAAGTCTCAGAAAGATAAGCTAACAGAGACCTTGGAAATGAGTATTTCAGACAGAGGGAGGGGTAGGAGGAAAGGAGGAAGGTGTGCAGGGTGATTCAAGAAGCAGGGAGCCATCTCCTAGGCCAGTGTGCTGTGTGTTTTAAGTATGGGTGGGAGTTGAGAAGCAAAAGCAAGATTTGAGGATGTGCCAGGGCCATTAACAGCTCTCACAGATTATAGCGCTCTTCTCTGTCCCTCCTGTTATATAAACACTTTCATATGTGAGTGGAGTTGTTCAAGCAAATGTAAATTTGCACAAAGAGCAAAGTTGACTCAAAAGTTGTGGCCCAATGGTGGGCACATGTAGGGCATTTTCTGGAAGGGCTGAGACTGTGAGAAAGGGCATGACAGACAGATGGCTGAACAGGGAACCTGAGGACACTTGAGAGTGAGCAGGTGGAGTCAGACTAAGATGGGAACTCAGGAGAGACTTGAAGAGACCATTGTGGCTGTTGGACTTCTGTCTTTTATTTCTGCATCCTTTATATCCTCCACAGCTAGCCTGCCTCCCTGGGACACTTGACTGGGCTTTACCAGATTCCCAGTGCACACTGGGTGTCCCAGTGTGGTCCATGCAATTGTGCTGCTGCCTCTGGTCAAGCCATTCCCAGCCCCCATGTCCCTTGCCCTACACTAGTGCGGGAGGGAGTACAGAGCCAGTTCAGAAAAGGAACTAGCTGTAAGTTCCTGAGTGATGCCCGAAGTTAACTGCGGAGGATTCAGGGCCATTGGTCCAGTGGTGTCTCCATGCTGTCAGTACAGATCACACTGGGATCATGCAAAAGGACTACAGGACCATGAAGGGGTGAAGGGAGCCCTCCTGACTTACCCGTCATACTTACTTTGTTCACCGTTTGGTAAAACATTGCTGATATTCTTGCTAACCACTATCTAGCCAAAGCTTCCCATGTCATATGACTCATTCTGTGAATATTTAGGCTAATCATTACATGGGGCTTCCCTTGTGGCTCAGAGGGTAAAGAATCTGCCTGCAATGCGAGAGACCCAGGTTAGATCCCTGGATCAGGAAGATCTCCTGCAGAAGGAAATGGCAACCCACTCCAGTATTCTTGCCTGAAAAATCTTATGGACAGAGGAGCCTGGTGGGCTACAATTCATGGGGTCTCAAAGAGTCAGACACAATGGACTGACTAACACAATCATTACACAGGCAGCTTTCATTTAAAATATCAAAGTCATGCCAAGTCGCTTCAATGTGTCCAACTCTTTGCGACCCTGTGAACTGTAGCCCCTCAGGCTCCTCTGTCCACGGGATTCTCCAAGCAAGAATACTGGAATGGGTTGCTGTGCTCTCCTCCAGGGGATCTTTCCAACCCAGGGATCAAATCTTTAGTCTCATGTCTCCTGCTTTGGCAGGCGAGTTCTTTACCACTAGCACCACCTGGGAAGCCCTGAAGTATCAATAACCTCATCTAAATAGAGCATTTTTGTAGCACATATGGATTGAGTAGTGATTTAGGCAAGATACCTTGATTCAAGCTACATGCTTTATTCCCATCATGATTGGGAGAATCTGTCCCTCACCTTTTTCTCTTTTGAAATGCATATATTCAATCAACCAACATATATAGGGTCCCCTTCTATATGGTAGGTGTCACTACGCGCTGTGGGTAAACACTAAGATAAAATTCCTTCCCTCAGTGAGCTTACTGTCTATTGGGTAAGAGCGGCAAAACAAATGCAAACACAGAGAAATATTAGACTACTAAGTAAATGCTGTGACACAACTCTATTTGAATATTCTAGGAGCCCCAGAGAGGGTACTTCCCCTGATCATGGGAGCTACAAGAGGTGGTGACATCAAATTGTGGGAAAGGACTTGACCAGATGGAGGAAGGGAAAGGATGTTTGCTCAGAGGAGTATGAAAAGCAGTGGAAACTAATGCACCAAGTTGAAAAGCAGTGGACTTGCTGTGTTCATGGAGTCAAATTATCTGGTGCAAGTGGCAAGTCCAGGAGTGTTGAGGGGAGGGTTGAAGAGACAGGCAGCGGTTAGATGACCTTGGGAAAGAAGCCTTTTACTAGACTTTGTCCTGTGGGTAATTGGGATGATGGTGGAGATCTTTCCTGCTCAGGGAGAACAGAAGGTGGAGAACTCTGGGCACAGGGAGTGAGAGTCAGATCTGAAAGGCACTCAGCTGGGCCTACACAGAAGGCAGAAAGAAGAACTGTCAGATGGTCTGGAGAGCATGGACCTGAAAGGGAAACCCTGTGAATGAATTTGAACTTGGTCTTTAGGGCAAAGAGGTGGAAAAAGGGGAGTCGCATAATCAACTATCTATTTTATGAAGATCCCCACAGCAGCTATTTGGGAAGTTGTCAAAAGGGGATCGGTCCAGAGAAAGGCAGGAAAACCAACCGTGAAGATAGTGCTCAGGTTCTGGTGAGCGGTGATGGTGGCCTGGACATAGAGGTGGCAGAATGTGGGGAGTTGGGCCCCATTTGGCACATTGTGCCTATTCCCAGTTACTAAACAAACAGAATGAAAAGCACTTCAGGACACTTAAGGTAGTCATTAAAATGATTTTCTATGCCTCTGTGTCCTGTCTACACCCACATTAATTCTACTTACTCTCGGCGTAGACATCCTCTTTTGGGGGAAGCTGCCTTCAACCGCTAGACTGCTGCTCCCACAGCATCCTGTATGTCCTTGACTGTAGCTGTCACTGTGCTTTCTCATACTTGCAGGGTCAGCTGCCTGTCTCCTCTGCTACACTGAGCTTCATGTAGTCAGGGGCTCTTCCTGGGTACTGTTCTGTTCCTAGTGCCTCATACAGTCCCTGGCATGTAGTGGGTGCTCTATGATTTGTTGGATGAATGAATAAATGAATTATTAGTTCAGATATAGGTGGGATCTCTGTATTTTACTAGAAGATTCAGAATTTTTTTCAATAGGGGAACAATTTTACTATTTATTTTTAAACATTTTTAAATAATTTTTATTGGCATACAGTTGCTTTACAATGATGTGTTAGTTTCTACTGTATAGCAAAGTGAAATACCTATATACATATATATATGTGTGTGTATATATATATATATGCACATATTTTCCCCCCCTTTTTGGATTTCCTTCAACATTTTAATTGGATCCAAGCTAATGACTACCTTTTCCCCTCTTCAATACTGTATTATATATTTGGCAACAAAAAAACACAATTAGTAAGTAAACTATTGTCTTTCATGATTTTTAAAATGATTATAGATATCACTTTGTATTTCTAATGTTGGTTGTTGGTTTCAGTCACTAAGTCGTGTATGACTCTTATGACCCCGTGGACTGTAGCCTGCCAGGCTCCTCTGTCCATGGGATTCTCCAGGCAAGAATACTGGAGTGGGTTGCCATTTCCTTCTCCAGGGGATCTTCCTGACCCAGGAATTGAACCCAGGTCTCCTGCATTGCAGGCAGATTCTTTACCAGCTGAGCTACGAATAGTTCTTCTTTATATTGAGGTCATTAGCATTGAATATTTTGTTAGTTTCAGGAGTATGACATCATTATTTAACTCTCTCACCTGTCTTGATGTGGCCCTTTTACGGTTTGTTGTGAAGTGCCATTCAGCTGGTTTTCAAGTCTTTTTCAGAGGGAATTGTTCCATTTGTAGCTGTAGATTTGGTGGCCCTGTGGGTGGAGGAGCGTTCAAGATCTTTCTACACTGCCATCTTGGACTGCCCTCAGTATTTTCTTTTTAATATTTTTTTATTATTTTATTATAGTATAAAACATACTTCTTTAACCATATTTAACTGTGCAGTTCAGTGGCACTAAGTACATTCACATTGCTGTGCAACTCTCACCATCGTTCATCTCCTGAATTTTTCACCTTCCTAAACTGAAATTCTCTCACCATTTAACACCAACTTCCCATGCCTGCTTCCCACCCACTGATCCCCCACTCCCTGGCATCTACCAATGTACTTTCTAACTCTATGAATTTGGCTATTCTAGGTACCTCATATAAGCAAAATCAGACAGTATTTGTGTGCACTTACTGTATATTGTGGACTGCCCTCAGTATTTCTAATAATTTTTATAAGCTAAAGAGCTTAAAAGCCACATTTTAAACAAATATCTATAAATAGTAAAACCGATTCTCTGATCATTTATTTTGAAACAGAACCAAATTGCCCAGCTGAGAACTGAAGAGCCCTGAAAATTGGCCCTTCCTCTCAGCCATCCTTATTTCCAGTGTTATGCACTTGGAAAGCTCTGAACGATCAAGCCTGTCTCCCATCCTCCAGTGTGCACTGGTCTCACCCCACCACTGGTAGTGGTCACTCTCTGGAAGCACAGTTTCGTGAGCCTCAGTGCAAGTTTGCCCTTCATAACATTTTTCTTGGCTGGTGTAGACATTCTAGAAGTTCACCTCAGGCACAGTTCAAATGTCTTCTCTGGGTGAGGAAATTTGCCCGATGGAGTCAGAGCTAGAACCTGGATCTTCCTATCATGGCCGCATGCCTCCTATAGTTTGCAGCAACGTCTTCGTCTGCCATTATACTCAACACATAGGCCACCCAACTCAATCCTTGACTCCACACTCTTGTTCTTTGGTTGTCTTATATGCTTGGTCTTACCTGTGTGACACAGCAGTCAAGTTTTCAAGGGCAGAGCTTATGTGACATGTGGTTACTCTCCCACACCAACATCAGGACACTGTGTGTATGTGTACATGTGTGTGTGAGAGAGAGTAGAGGCCAGGTGGCAGACAGTCCCTAACACAACTGAAATGCAGCCACACCCAAGGCACATTGCCTTCACTTGACAACCAGGCCCTGGAGAGCCACACGGGACTCACACAGTGACTCAAGTCTGGAGAGCTTACAAGATGAAAGAAATGGATGTGTTGGGTGTGTGCTCTACCTCATCAACTTTGGACAGCTTTTCTTGTTTTTCTTTTTTTTTAAATTTTAATTATGTGTTTACTTTTATTATTGTATATTTTTCTGTACATTAAGCAAGTGCATGGCTTTATTTTTATTTAATTTTTTTCATGGAGCAGTGAGCTTGTGGAATCTTAGCTCCCCAACCAGGGATTGAACTAGCACCCTTGTCAGTGAAAGCACGGGGTCCTAACTGCTGGATCACCAAGGAATTCTCTGGGCAGCTTTTCTTTAACTAAGGAACTGACTTGTTTTGTTGACTGAATTGGTTAAAGGATTTTACCTATGTTTGAGACAGGAATGAAATAACATGAAGGTACACAGTTGGGATGTTTACAATCATTTGCGGGGATTTTTTGTTGATTGTTGTTGTTCAGCTGCTCAGTCTTGTCCGACTCTGTGATTCCATGGACTGCAGCACACCAGGCTTCCCTGTCCTTCACTGTCTCCCAGGGAGTGTGCTCAAACTCATGTCTGTTGAGTCAATGATGACATCCAACCATCTCATCCTCTGTCACCCCCTTCTCCTCCTGCCCTCAATCTTCCCCAGCATCAGTTGATGGTGTGTTTTAATTCTCCCAGTTCCATGACTGACTAACATTTACCTATGTTTAGAGACAGGAATAAAATAACATGAGGGTACATTGTTGGGATGCTTGCAGTCGTTTGGGGGGATTTTTTTGTGGTTGGTATGTTTTAATTTTCCCGGTTCTCTCACCATTCAGCTTATCTGTTTTCCCTCCCATCAGGGTCCCCTGCTGCGGGGCTCTTTCTCAGTCACTGTGTGTGTGGCCTGATTGAAGACAGAGGGGATGAAGTCCATCCTCGACGGCCTGGCAGATACCACCTTCCGAACCATCACCACAGACCTCCTGTACGTGGGTGCCAATGACATTCAGTACGAAGATATCAAAAGCGACATGGCATCCAAATTAGGGTACTTCCCGCAGAAATTTCCTCTGACTTCCTTCAGGGGAAGTCCCTTCCAAGAAAAGATGACTGCAGGGGACAGCCCTCAGCTGGTCCCAGCAGACCAGGTGAACCTCACCGAATTTTACAACAAGTCCCTGTCCTCCTATAAGGAGAATGACGAGAACATTCAGTGTGGGGAGAACTTTATGGACATGGAGTGCTTCATGATCCTGAACCCCAGCCAGCAGCTGGCCATCGCCGTGCTGTCCCTCACGCTGGGCACCTTCACGGTCCTGGAGAACCTGCTGGTGCTGTGCGTCATCCTCCACTCCCGCAGCCTCCGCTGCCGGCCCTCTTACCACTTCATCGGCAGCCTGGCGGTCGCCGACCTCCTGGGGAGCGTCATCTTCGTCTATAGCTTCGTCGACTTCCACGTGTTCCACCGCAAAGACAGCCCCAACGTGTTTCTGTTCAAACTGGGTGGGGTCACGGCCTCATTCACGGCCTCGGTGGGCAGCCTGTTCCTCACGGCCATCGACAGGTACATATCGATTCACAGGCCCCTGGCCTATAAGAGGATCGTCACACGGCCCAAGGCCGTGGTGGCGTTTTGCCTGATGTGGACCATCGCGATTGTGATCGCAGTGCTGCCTCTGCTAGGCTGGAACTGCAAGAAACTGCAATCCGTGTGCTCAGACATTTTCCCTCTCATCGACGAGACCTACCTGATGTTCTGGATTGGGGTCACCAGCGTGCTGTTGCTGTTCATTGTGTACGCCTACATGTACATCCTCTGGAAGGCGCACAGCCATGCCGTCCGCATGATCCAGCGTGGTACCCAGAAGAGCATCATCATCCACACATCCGAGGACGGCAAGGTGCAGGTGACACGGCCCGACCAAGCCCGCATGGACATTCGGCTGGCCAAGACCCTGGTCCTGATCCTGGTGGTTTTGATCATCTGCTGGGGCCCTCTGCTCGCGATCATGGTATACGATGTCTTTGGGAAGATGAACAAGCTCATTAAGACGGTGTTTGCGTTCTGCAGCATGCTCTGCCTGCTGAATTCCACCGTGAACCCCATCATCTACGCTCTGCGGAGCAAGGACCTGAGACATGCTTTCCGGAGCATGTTCCCCTCTTGCGAAGGCACCGCGCAGCCTCTTGATAACAGCATGGGGGACTCGGACTGCCTGCATAAACATGCCAACAATACAGCCAGCGTCCACAGGGCCGCGGAGAGCTGCATCAAGAGCACGGTCAAGATCGCCAAGGTGACCATGTCTGTGTCCACGGACACGTCTGCCGAGGCTCTGTGAGCCAGATACTTCCCTGGCTGCACGGAAAAAAAAATTCTCTCTTTCTTTTTTTTAAAGCTCAAAACCCAAAAGCGTCTGTCCTCTCATAGGTTATATTTTTTTAAGTTGACCACGCTCAGTGAAAAGGTGATTGTCACCATGATCAGTTATCAGTTCTCTAACGTTTCTGTAGTGTAGGTCCTCAAACTCAGTTCTCTGGAGGTTTACAGGGAAGAGAGCCTGTGGCTTCAGGGACTGGAAGGTCCATGCAGAGTCTCAATGAAATAAGAGAGACACTTTCGGCTACACAGTTGAAAGCCCAAGTACCCACAGAAAAAGGCCATTAAATGAGTAATGCCTTTGTAATCACAACTTTCATTATAATGTGAAATGTACTTGTCCAGAAATATCAGAGATACTTCTGATATCTGAGAGATCTCCATTTTTACAACAGTTTTAGGACTAAAGTAGAGCTATTTTGTGACATGCAGTGTGTCCTGTGAGATGTGTATCAGTGTTTACTATGTGTTATTTATATTTGTCTAGTTCAGCGAAACTGCAAGGTGGGCTTCTATGAGACCAATGGAACCTAAGCAGTGGATATACGCCAATGAGACCACTTTTTAAAGCATTATTGCCCATGATCTAACTTTAGAAACCTTAATATTTTTTCAAAAATCTCTATTAAAATTTGACATTGAAATAGCCACAAAGTTTTATTTTTCTGTTAATCCAACAAGGAGAATTTTAAGACTGTCCAAAGTCTTGAGCAGAACTCATTGACACTTAAAATTTTCTTAGTCCTGCATTTTCATACGAGGACTCATATTATCTTCTGGACTCTAACTGTTCTGCTGGGTGATGGATTACAGGCAGAACAAAAGAGGGACGACTTATTGACTTTTGGCTGACATCACTGACTTTCTTTAGTCTTTAGCTCTTACTGGACCTCTTAAGACAGCATGTGTCGATCTTAATGTAAGTTGTTAGCACTGTGCAATCGCTGTTTACTTGAAGAGTACTGCATCCTTATATTCCAGGTTTAAGTAGATTTCATGCCTGGGTGGCCAAACAACAGTCTTCATTTTTTCTTAATTGAAAAGACGTATTGTCTGGATCAGTAAAATTCTACTGTATGTGTGAATGTAAATGTGTGTATGTGTGTGATTCTATCCTGTAACTGTTCTAGTAATGTCTTAAAGTGAGAAAACTGTGACCACATGTACGCTGTTCCCCTTGCTGCACTCTCACACATGAATTCAGTTTCTAAAATTGAGTTCTTCCGGAAATCTTGTTGGTAAACACACTGACCATAAACCTTCAGAACCCTCCCCCTTTGAAACTGGATCAAGGATTACTAAACTGACCTTTAGATATTTCGTAAGACCAGTGTTTAGCAAGGAATCACTGATCATGAACACTCAAGTCACGGTCTGTATAGTGTTCATGTCAGGAAATGGAAGTGTTTTGATTTCTGATCACCTAATGTGGATCAAGTCCATGGAGATGTAAGTCATTATAAGAGAAGTGGTTCTAAAAGAAAGAACAAAACGCAGTAGTAACACAGTTTAGTTGTGTGTGTAGGCAGCGAGATCCCAGTTTAAGTAGTTCTATCCCTTGCTCACTGGAGTGAGACTACCAGATCTGGCTCATGTGGTAAGAAGGCCAATCAGACAGTGAGTGAGACAGAAAAGGGCAGTGAGGAGCTGACACCCTTGGGATGGAGGCCTGGAGGTCATGTGGCTTCTTCTGTGCTTCAAGCAGATGCCCTTGGTGACAACTCAGCACCTGACTTTGCCTGTATAGATTTAGGCTAAGGAAGAGGCTCTCCTCTGCTCCTGGTTAGCTAGAGTTGCTAAGGCATGAAGATGAACATGGCTTGCTTTCTTCTTACGCTCCAGTTTCATCCTCAGTGGTGCCACGGGTGCTCCGAATTAGGCCCTTTCACAATAAGCATTGATAGCGCTTAAGAAGCCATTCAACTCTGACAAATTTTGCTTGCAGACTACCTTTTCCCTAAATGGATAAAACATGGCTTTTGCATAGCCTGTATAGGCCTGCATAGCCTGATGTAAAGTGGAGAGCTAGCTAATCTGGTGATCGCTAGCTATGTGGTACCCAAGCAGCCTGATGGGGCAATGTTGTTTCTTGCAGTATAAGGCTGAATGTGGCTTGTGGACCAAGCTGAGATGCTTTTAATTGTCTGTACAACTCGAATCTGCCTGCTGGTTCCTTCACTTTACCTCTCTGTCATATGCAGATGAGGACTCAGGGTGCTAGAGGATTAATAAGATCTCTTTAGGAAGACAAAAGATTATTTATGAAAAAACTCACCAAGGTTTCTAGTTTCCATTGAAGAATTTGCCACTCTTTAGTCCCAAATTACCCTGAAGATGAATCCACATATCTCTGAGTTCACCAGGCAATGCCAATGCTCTTTTCACAGCTATGAAGAGCTGGTGAAGATGAAATTCTTGTTATTGGTAGAAAAATTTCAGGATTCATTTTTGAAACTGTATTTGTGTGTATGCAAAGTAGATTTTATAGTGTGTTGTGCTTACAAGATCTTAATCATATATAATCAATTAAGGGACAATGGGGCTGACAGCACTAAACTTGGTGCTTATTGATATTCTAAGAAATATCTGTGAAATATCATCCTGTATGTGTTATGCCACCTTCATTTTAAAACATTTAAACGAGTTTGATTCACTTTGACACTTTTAATACCATTTCCTAACCCAAGTGACTCAAATGTTCTCCCCAATGAATATACTCATTAGAATTATTATTCATTAGTATCATTCATTAATTAGTCCCTTAATGAGATCCATTGATTTAAATATAATTTAGATTTCAGTACATTTTATAAGGTCTAGCTTCAGAGTTATCTTCTTTCCTCTGAGGCTGACATATGGGTCCTGACCATGCATTTCATCATCATATATGTCTTCAGAAAGGGCCAAATTGCCAACCTGCTTGGTTTCTCCAGAGTAATGATGAATCTTTCAATGCCAGACCCACAGTTTCATTTAGAAAAAGAGGGCTGTGTCTAAGAATCCCTACTTTCCATTACATAGGAAATAAACATAAAAGAAACATGGATCTGGAAGAAGCTACAGACATATGCCTATACTTGAGATGATCCCCAAGATTCCCTATCACTTTGAGTCCAAATGGCATTAAGTGTAATGGAATTGTGGCTGCCTAAACCCACACTGCAGGAAACAGACCCAACCTCCAGATGAGAATTAGACCCTTGATGAGTAGCATTCTAATTACTGTCCTGTTGATTAATTTCTGCCATCTTATGTCTGTAAAAGAGACCACCAATATCATGCGCAAAATTAGATTTCTCACAATCTAACTGTATATTTGTATGATATTTTAAAATCTCCTAAATGCTGGGCAATGGTTATTAACAATTGTCTTGCACTGGCCTTCTGATGAAATGTTAACAATGCCTACTGTAATATAGACAAAACATTTTATCTACTGATTTGGGCTGAATGTATGTAAATAGGTTTTCAAAAAGTCAGATGTTTAAGCAGTGGCCTACAAATCAGTAATTTTCAGATAGGAGAGTTTCTTTACACTGCTGTGGCATCCTAAAAGCTATCTTCACATCAACTTAGTGTACTAAGCCTGCTGGGGATGATTGGCGTCCCCAAGGAAGGAAACCTTTTCTTGTAATAATATGAATCAAGATACCAGATGATCTGGATTCTTATTTCCAATGTTTCAAGTGGAAAACATAGCTCTTTATTGTCTGTAAATCAAACATGATTACTTTTCCTCTTAGAGAAATACTATATTGTTAGATGTTTGTTGAGCTGGTAACATCCTTGCAACCGCTGCAATATCTTTGTTAGTAATAAAACTTTGTACACAAGTATTAGTAAGATTGTTATTCAATGTAGCTTCAGTCATTAAATTACTAGAGTGAAGTAGTACTTCTGTAATATTTACAATGTATTAAGCCCAGACTATATTTTATTTCAGTGGTGTAATTAAATTGTTATTTATTCAAAGAGAAAACATCCCATCATGTCTATTGTCCAAAGTTACCTGGAATCAAATAAAAATCCTAGATTATCACAAAGAACACACAGTGTCTTTGAATTCTGCCTTATTTCACAGTCTAATGTCAAAACACTTGAGGTTTAAGTTCTGAAAGATTGATTTGTTCCTCAAAAGCAATGAAGACTTTATTTGAGAAATGAGAACAGATTAGGTTAATATATTCATTTTTAACATAGAAAAAAATGCAAAAAGCATCATTTACATAATAAAGGGAAAAGTCTGCCATACTTTTTAAAATCATTATTTAATTAAAGAGTTTAATGATTTTGCAGTAAGTTAAAGCAAATGTACTACTCATAATGTATAAATTAAATTTGAATTTCATAGATTTAGTAAAATATATAAATCTAAAGAATTTATAACATCATATATCTGAAGCATGTGAAAAGATAATTACTTTTCAGCTTAACTTATTTATAAAAGCATATTTTTATTTGAACAGTAGGAGAAAATAGAAAATTTTATAATGAAGTAAAAAAGCATTACAATGAAGTTTATACATTATTACTGTCTGAAATAAAGTATGTTTGCAGTCAATTTTGAAAGTTTTTAAAATTTTCAAATGATGAATTGACAAATGTTTGAAAATAGATCGTCTTTATTTTTCTAATAACTGTAATTAAAACTTTTCATTCTTCTCTTAGTAAACATTGTAGTTAACTGCATGAGCTAAATGCTTCTAGCAAAGAGCAAATGACATGTGTTCTTAATTCTTAATTTTTATATTGGGGCTTGAAGGGAATAAGATATTAGGTTGGTGCAAAAGTAACTGTGGTTTTTACATTGTTGAAATTTGCCATTTGATATTGGAATACATTCTTAATAAATGTGGATATGTTACACATCATTTTAATGTGTATTTCTTGGTTTATTCTTTTTTTTTGCTAATGACTTATCACTTGCTGTTTATTTTATATTTATTTTAACTATGGAAATGACATTAGACAAAAAGCAAATTTGAGTGATTTTATTTGAGTTCAAAATGTGTTGTAAAGCAGTGGAGACATCTTGCAGTATCAACAGTGTATTTGGCCCAGGAACTGCTAAGGAACACACAGTTCAGTGGTGGTTCAAGAAGTTTTGCAAAGGAGATGAGAGCCTTGAAGATGAGGAGTGCAGTGGCTGGCCATCAGAATTTGACAACAGCCATTGAGAGCAATCATCGAAGATGATCCACTTAAAACCACATGAGAAGTTGCCGAAGAACTCCATGTCAGCCACTGTATGGTCATTCAACATTTAAAGCAAATTGGAAAGGCAAAAAAGCTTGATAAGTGGGTGTCTCAAGAGCTGACCAGAAATCAAAAAAAATTTTTGAAGTGTCATCTTCTCTTATTCCACGCAACAACAATGAACTATTTCGCAATAGGATTGTGACGTGTGACAAAAAGTAGATTGTGTACCACGACTGGCAATGACCAGCTCAGTGGCTGAACCAAGAAGAAGCTCCAAAGCACTTCCCAAAGCCAAATTTGCACCAAAAATGGGTCATGGTCACTCTTTGGTGGTCTGCTGTAGGCCTGATCCACTATAGCTTTCTGAATCCCAGTGAAACTATTATATCTGAGAAGTATATTCAGCAAATCAATGAGATGCACTGAAAACCGCAATGTCTGTAGCTGGCATTGGTCAACAGAATGGGCTCAATTCTTCTTCACAACACCCTACCGTATGTCACACAACCAATGCTTCAAAAGTTGAACAAGTCGGGCTATAAAGTTTTGCCTCATCCACCTTATTCACCTGACCTCTCACCTACTGACCTCTCACATCTGACTACCACTTCTTCAAGCATCTCAACAACTTTTTTGCAGGCAAAATGCTTCCACAACCAGAAGGAGGCAGAAAATGCTTTCCAAGAGTTTGTCGACTCCTGAAGCATAGATTTTATACTACAAGAATAAACAAACTTATTTCTCACTGGCAAAAATGTGTTGATTGTAATGGTTCCTATTTTGGTTAATAAAGATGTGTTTGAGTCTAGTTATAATGATTTAAAATTCACGGTCCAAAACCACAATTACGTTTGCACCAACCTAATACTTATTTCAGTACCTTCATACAGCATCTTGAAACTCAAAACTGACCCCAATCAGTAATACGCATTGCCATCTGTATTGAAATACAAATTAAGAATGATGTAGAAACAGAAAAACAATTGAGATATGCAAGAAACTCCACAATATGCCCCTAGATGTTTCCAAATAGACAAATTTCACCTTCCCCTCTAGAATATTCTATGGTAAGTGTGACTCCTTGATAGAAGGTGATAACATGTGAAGTTCTTGGTTCACTCTTGGAATATGGAAAGTGAGGAATATACATTATCATTGTTCTTCAACTCTGTGTCCCTGGAATGCTGGTAAGGGAAATTTGGAATGTACTTATCTGATTAGCTTAGGAGCCACGAAATGTACAGAATGGGTGTGTACCTTTCAGAAATACTTGTTAGGCTACTTATGAGCTACTTTACAAGTTTCTGGGTAAGGCTGAGTAATGAATATACAGGATTATAAGATATATAGTTCCCTATGATATATCCAATGGGAAAGAGAGTGACAGGAAGGAATGCCGAAAGGGATGAGTAATTAAAATATACAGTTGCAATCTTATATTAAAAGCCAAATGAAATTCTGGGACTCCCCAGTATTAACTGCAGCACCTATTCATTGCTTTGAACATGGGTACTCAAATACTGGTAAAGCAATGGAATAATTTTTCTTTTAACTAAGTAATTACATTACTTGGAGAAGGAAATGCAGCACTTCGGTTATTTACTCATTTGTTTATTTTAGTATTTTTACTTTATTTATTTTTTTAAGGGATGTCCTTATTTGGCCATGCCACGTGTCCTGTGGGATCTTGTCCTCTGATGAGGGATCAAACCTGCATGCCCTGCAGTGAAAGCACAGAGTCCTAACCACTGGACACCAGGGAAGTCCCCAGTTCTTTATTTTAATAATGATAATAATAGAATTCTTAACTTCTTTGGGTAAGTCTGATTCATTTGAAAATCTTCAAGCATTTCCTATCCAGCATGCAATCTTTTTGGCTAACATCAGAATCATGACAAATGTCAAAGGTATGCAGCTCTGACAGAGGCGGCTATTTTGCTGTGAGTACACTGGAGAAGAAATCATTAGATCCAGGATGTAGTGCTGGATCAGTCACTTTATTGCTATTTGGCCTTGGACGTGTTACAATCTCTGATTTGGTTTTCTTATCAGTAAAAATGCCAGCTCTGAAAATATCAGTAGCATCAGATGATGTAAAGTGTTTTGAAAAGCTTTGAAAACTGTGAAGAACTATACCAGCCCAAGTGTAAATTAACTAATGTTCAAATAATTCATTTTATTTTACTCAGTTATTGTCTATACTAGTCCTTTAGCTAATAATCAAGAATAAAGAAGCTACATTTTGTTGTGCCTATGAATGACAGGCATTGCATCAGCACTTTATATTGACATGATGATATACATTCAGCAACTCTGTTACGTATGCATCACTACCATCATATTACAGTTGTGAGAAGAAAGCTCAGTGAGGTAAAGAACACATAGAACTCAAGCCTTCTTGATTCTAAAGCCCATGTTAATTTTATTAAACCACAATGCCTCCACTCATCATCCATTCTTCATTGAAAGCCATATATTCCACAAGTATTCTTTGAAAGCTTCCTCTGTGCTAGGAAATGGAAAGATGAAAACTTAACTTTTCTTATCAGAATGCATAGTACAAATAACGCCCAAAGTCTTGTGTTTTACAGCACACTTCCACATATGTAGGTGTGGATCTTGCCTAGGGTTACATGGATAGTTGAATCTCTGGTACTTCTGGTCCTTGGGCTCTGAACTCAGGATCTTTTCCTCCACCACATTGCAAAGTTGTGTGGGGTGTGATCAGGTGCACGGTTCTAATCAG
Organism: Giraffa tippelskirchi; assembly: GCF_054371585.1. Taxonomy (NCBI): domain Eukaryota; kingdom Metazoa; phylum Chordata; class Mammalia; order Artiodactyla; family Giraffidae; genus Giraffa; species Giraffa tippelskirchi. The sequence goes on from NC_137283.1 coordinate 127,071,568, forward strand.
ATAACTTTGTTCGCCAGACAACAGCAATTCAAAACTTTATCAAACCTATTCTGGATGTAAAAATAAATTAAATTTGTGTTCTTTATCACTTGCCTAGTATGAATCATCACTCACCTTGGGTAGCTGAAACAGTGACTGAGAAGTTTGATTGATTTTATCCCTTGAGCTGGGTGCTACAAATATATTTCTGATCCCTCTTATAGCAGCTTATTTTCCCTAAGCTCTTTGGCCACTTCTTACCACACAGTTTTCACTTTAATTCTTTTAACTTAAAAAATGTGCTTTATTTTTAAGTTGTAAGAACAAGGCATCCAGGAAATAATACTCTACTAGTATATGAAATGTAACTTGTTAAAATACAATTTAACGAGTATTTACTAAGAACTTACGTTGTTCTTGAAATGACAGTAATGGTTAGCATTATCTCACCTGTTTGGAGATGCTGTATCTAATTTAAACCTTTCAACTAACCTGTGAAGTACTACTGGGTTGGCCAAAAAATTCATTTGGGTTTTCCAAAACATCCTACAGAAAAAACCTGAATGAACTTTTTGGCCAACCCAAGATCATTATTCCCATTGGACAGATAGTAACCTGCCCAAGGTTGCATAGCCAGTGAGTGGTAGAGATCAGACTGACTCAGCCCCTACTGAGTTACTAAGTTGATAGCCTTAAGCCAATCTCCATTTAGCAAACAGTTCCATGAATTTCTTCTATTCAAACAATGTTTATTGACTATCTACCATGACAAGTCCTCAAATTACTTAAGATCTAATGAAAGAAGGTGAACACTTAAACAGTCAACCTCAGTGCAACGCAACCAAAGCTAAAAAGAACAAGGCTATGGAAAACCAGAAAAGGCACAGGAAACTGACATAGGAAGAAGATGTGATACTGCTCTGAACACTGAAGACCAAGAGAGAGCTACCCAGGAGAAAAGAAAAGGGGAAAAATAGAGATAAAGGATGCTCTAGGGAGAGAAATAAGGGTGGGGTGGGAGAGACAAGGTGAGAGATTTAAGGGAGTTAGATGATATGTCCAGAGAATGACACATAGTCTGGTGTGGCTGGGATGTGGTACCCAGAGGAGAGTATTGGGGATGGGGCAGGGACCAGATCACCAAGGGCCATGAATGCTAAGGAGATTCATCGTTCTTGGTGCACCTCACTGTGATTTACAGAGACCTGAGCAGATTCATAATCAGCCAAAAAAGATCAGAATTTAGGTAGCCTTTTCCCTAGTTCTGCTGGTTCAAAGAGTTTGTTTTTTGTTGTTGTTGTTGTTGTTTTTACAAAGCATTGTGTATTATGTGAAAGTATGACTTCCTGCTTGGCCCAGTAAGGCACCCAGAGATGAGGGTGAGGGCTCTCTATCCTGTTTCGTCATTAACTGGTAACATATTTTCCCTACTGATGACATCACTGTTACTGCTAGAAAGAACATTATTCACTAGGAACTGAGGAACATCAATTTGCTCCCCAAACAGAGCAGTCATCAGTCACAAAGTGTTCCTGGTCATTATTCCCCTGGGCTGGGGCAAAGCCTGTGATCTCCGGATGACAGGGACGATATTGAACACCAGCCCTTGAGGCCGCCAACCCTGTGCCCTCTTGCCCTCTTTGCAAAAAAGATTATTACTGCCGCTACTGCCTGGTTTCCCCTAAGAGATACAGAAATCCTTCAGGGAACAAGTAGATAAGAACTAAAAGGGAGAATCTTTTAAAACTGTCCAAAGCAACCTAACCCTACACCTGATAAAATTACTTCATTCATAATGAATTACACAGGTATTTTTCTATTAGGAGTCTGAATTTTCAAAGGGAAGAAAAAAACTGAAAACATCTTTGAGTTATGCTGTGGGGAGGGAAATAAAGCTTTAAAATATTCTGGCATTAATCCTTTTCCAAATTAATTGCATATTTCGGTTTTTGCCAATATTTCACTTTATCTGTGTTCACAAAATCTACCCAGACATTTTGTGTTTTTTAAGGGAGGGGGAGACTTTGCCACATATTTTAAGATAGGTTTTATTTACTTGCACTTATAAACCTAACAACAATTTTTCTGATTTGTGCTTTGTTCAAATCTCTGATTATTCTAGAAAGGGACAGAGACCATTTATTTGTTCAACTCAGCCTCTGATTGCATGTCTTATTAAATTCCTATCTTTCTAACATAGGTGGCTATGAATAATTTGTCTTACTTGGTCATCCAATGCAAATATTTTCAAGTATTAATTCCTTCCCACTGATTGAGGAATTAGAGATAGAAAATGTCCTCCATTTCCTAACAAAAGGGAAAGTCCTACGTATTTCAGCATTATTCACTGACATTACATAAGTACAAACATCTCCTTTGAATGATCCAGAATAGATCACACTTAATACAAAATGCCACTGTCTCCTAAGGACAGCCTCCAGGGAAAGATGAGCAAGATGGAGCATGTGACTGTTACAGCAAATATGAATCAACAAAGATCTTGGCACAAGATGTCCCTTCTCGAGGCCCCTCCAAGAAACTGGGGGCATGTTTGCTTCCCCTAGAGACCCAGTCCCAAGCTCTCTTGCTCTCACAGCCACTGCCACGGCCATGTGAACAGAAGACAGCTGAGTTCACATCTGAGAAAAGGACGGCTGGACAGTGTTCCTTTAGCAACAATTCTGGTAAGTCCCAAAGCATGAGAGTTCTTTGTTCTAATCACATTATGTCCCAGTGGAGGGAAATAGGAAAAGAAATATTGATTCTGAGAAACTGATTATGAAAGTAAATTCTTTAACAAGGTGGCCTCAGGAGATGTCTGCAGTAGAACAGGGAGCTTCTTGAGGTTTTGTGTGCATATTCACAGACCACCCTTGATAGTTTGAAGCTAGAAACAGACAATATTATGGTTAAAATGCCATGTCCACCAATGGAATTGGCTTCCATGGCTCTCCTTATGGAGAGCTTGGACTTCTTAAGGTTGAAGGACAACCAAAAGTGCTTCCAGGGCTGCTTCTAAAGATGACTAAGCATGTAACCAACATATGACTTCTCATCTTAATTGAAAGGAGGAGGATGAATGCCAATGCCAGGAAACAGTCGTGAACTATGGGACTTGGCAACAGAGCTTAATGTCATTACTCTCATTGCTATTGTCTCTGACAATAAATGGAACAAACCAGTCTAAAAAGGAAGCTCTTTCCTATGTGTCCAAGGCTACGATATTCAGATGATAGGCAGTGGGCCAAGAGAAATGAAAGCTCTGGGGGAAATCAGCTTTACTATACTTGAAGCCCTTACAAATTTTCTGGCTTGTTTTACATGTCACTATGTGTTTGTATTGGAACTCAGAAGACATTTGCATCAAGGACAGCAAAAGATAGCAATTATCTGGAAAACAGGAAGTAAAAACACTAGTTTTTTGTCCCTGTAGCTAGCAAAGTAAAAATGAGGTATAAAGAGCAGAAAAGAGTATGCAATTTATGAATGAAAATGAGCTTATATAACCCTTTGAGTCTAATGAAAACTCCATAGGCAAGTGATTAAAGTATTTGCAAAGATATTAGATTTAGAAACCTAAAAACAAATGGGTCTTTCCTACCTAAATATATGTAAACACAATAACCAATAGATTTAACATTACATAAAGTAGAAGCTTCTAAACATGGCTGTATAAACTGATCCATTTGTTTTTCTCCCATAGGCAGAGAGTGAGTGTTCAAAAATTGTAGGAACCTAATCAGGTGTGGTCCATTAAAAGCCTTTTGTCCAATTTACGATAAGCACTTCTCACCTTTGTATGTGAAAATGGCCAGACAACTTCTCATTTGCCACGAGAAAATGTGTTTGTTCATCTACCAGGTAGTCAATGAAAAGCATCTTGGCAGATTTAGCTATACAGGTGTTTTAAGACAGCTTGATAGATCCAAACTCAAATTCATAAAAAAGACAAATGGGGAAGGAATTATTTCCTCACAAAGATACTTTGCACCTGCAAAAGAGCTCATAGCAGGGTATGCCTTGAATTGTCAACTCCTCTACTAGATTTCAAATGTAACCAAATGTTCCTAAATCCCATTTTTTTAAAAAAAATTATTTTATTGAAGTGTAGTTGATTTACAATGTTGTATTAATTTCTACTCTATAGCAAAGTGATTCAGTTATACATATATATATGCATCCTTCTTCATATTCTTTTCCATTATGGATTATCACAGGATATTGAACATAATCCCCCATGTTATACAGTAGAACCTTGATGTTTATCCATTCTATATATAAGACTTTGCATCTGCTAATCCCAAACTCCCAATCCATCCCTCCCCCAATCCTCTTTCCCCCTGGCAACCACAAATTTGTTCTCTATGTGTCTGAGTCTGTTTCTGTTTTGTAGATAAAATCATTTGTATCACATCTTAGATTCCACATATAAATGATATCATATGGTAATTGTCTTTCTCTTTCTGACTTATTTCATGTAGTATGGTAATTTCCAGATCCATTCTTGTTGCTGTAAATGGCATTTTTCACAGCTGAGTACTATTGCACTGCATATATGTACGGCATCTTCTTTATCCATTCATCTGTTGATGGACATTTAGGTTGTTTCCATGTCTTGGCTATTGTGAATGGTGCTGCTATGAACATAGGGGTGCATGTATCTTTTTAAATTATAGTTTAGTCTGGATATATGCCCTGGGACTGCTGGATCATATGGCAACTTTCTTTTTAGCTTTTTGATAAACCTCCATACTGTTTTCCATATTTACATTCCCACCAACAGTGTAGGAGGATTCCCTTTTCTCCACACCCTCTCCAGCATTTGTTACTTGTAGATACTTTTTTAAATATTTACTTTTATTTATTTATTTATTTGGCTGTGCTGGGTCTTAGTTGTAGCATTCAGAATCTTTAGTTGTGGCATGTGAACTCTTAGTTTTGGCATGCGGTTTCTATTTCCCAGACCAGGGATCGAACCTGGGCCCCTTACACTGGGAACATGGCATCCCAGCCCCTGGACCAGGGAAGTCTCTGTAAATTTTTTAATGATGGCCATTCTGACCAGTGTGAGGTGGTACCTCATTGTAGCTTTGCATAAATCCAATTCTTAATAACTTTTAAGAAATAGCTCTATTGTTCAAAGGAAGATATTTACAGTTTAATTTTTTTTTTTTACTCTTCCTACCCTCTAATCCTGCAGAAGCATTTCTTGCATCTTTCTGTATTCTGTAATGCAGAATTGTTTGAGTGGATAGATATAATGAACTGAGTACGTTCAGTTCCTTAGGGCATAAGACCCCTCTGCAAACTTGAAATTATGTTAAGAATATAGGCAAACCTCAGCTCTTCACAATAATAGTGAATGGAATAAAGTGAGTAATGAAATCCATAAATAATCCCTGGATGTCCAAATCCTTGAGAGCTAAATATGAAACATTCTGTTAAGATTTTTCTACTGATGCTAACAAGTGGGAGAGGAGGCTGATTAAAGTTTGATGCCTTATCTGGCTGACCTCTATCTACTGACAGAAATAACAGGCAGGCGAATGGTCAGAGAACAGGCAGCATGAGGTCTGGGAGCAGAGACACTCAGCAGACCGCATAATTAGCTCCGAAGTAGCAGAGAGAAGAACATAAACAAGATGGGAGCAAGCCAGAGGGGACTTTATATCCATTTAGCAGTGATTTTGTCCATGTCCACCGGGTGCTGAGGCTAAGCCCTCAGTCTTGGACCTCTCCCAAGGTTCTCCAGAAAGGCTATCGTCATCAAGCAGCAGCCTGCTCCCTGGCTCCCCAAAGCTGCCAAGATTCCGTGAAGCCACTGTGATGTCCTGGAAAGGATGTCAGGCCTAGGTTCAAGGCTTGACGTAAGGTCTAAGTTTGAGCTTGGCCATACTTTATTCCTGCCCCATCGATGGGGCCCCAGTAATTGTTCTCTGACCCTTTGCTGACATAGGTCTGTATAGTCAAAGCTATGGTTTTTCCAGTAGTCATGTACGGATGTGAGAGTTGGACTAAATATGGCTGAAAGTGAAAGTCGCTCGGTCGAGTCTGACTCTTTGCGACCCCATAGACTATACAGTCCATGGAATTCTCCAGGCCAGAATACTGGAGTGAGTAGTCATTCCTTTCTTCAGGGGATCTTCCCAACCCAGGGATCGAACCCAGGTCTCTCGCATTGCAGGTGGATTCTTTACCAGCTAAGCTACCAGGGAAGCCCAAGAGTACTGGAGTGGTTAGCCTATCCCTTCTCCAGTGGATCTTCTTGACCCAGAAATCAAACCAGGGTCTCCTGCATTACAGGCATATTCTTTACCACCTGAGCTACTAGGGAAGCCCACTGAAGATGGCTGAGCACTGAAGAATTGATGCTTTCAAACTGTGGTGCTGGAGAAGACTCTCGAGAGTCCCTTGGGCTGCAAGGAGATCAAACCAGTCAATCCTAAAGGAAATCAACCCTGAATATTCATTGGAAGGACTGATGTTGAAGCTGACACTCCAATACTTTGGCCACCTGTTGCAAAGAGCCGACTCATTGGAAAAGACCCTGATGCTGGGGAAGATTGAGGGCAAGAGGAGAAGGGGACGACAGAGGATGAGATGGTTGGATGGCATCACCGACTCAATGGACATGAGTTTCAGCAAACTCTGGGATACAGTGAAGGACAGGGAAGCCTGACGTGCAGCAATCCATGGTGTCACAGAGAGTCTGACATGACTGAACAACAGAAATTGTTCTCCTGGTTGCTCTTCAGAACCAATGGGCTAGAACTGTGATGAAATGGGATCGTTTCTGTGAGAACATGTTATGTCTATAAAATGCTACATTCATGTCACATTATATTTGGGAGCATTTAGAAAATAAGACAGTAGTGCAATTCATGTCAGAGTGACTAGATATCTTCCCATACATCTCTAATAGGTTCCAGTCCCCTTACTCTGTCCCACATGTGGTGTTTGCAGCCAACACTGAAAAGAAAAATGGCAAATCTCTGCTGTGTAGCCGAACTGCTGGGAAAATTCTTTTTAAAATATGATTCTGTCTTCTATGATCAAATTCAGTGCCACATAGCTCTCCCCAGAGCCTCCTGGGTGACTCAGCAGCAGTCAATCTCTGTGCACAGAATTCATATATAAAGTCAAACTCTTTGCAGTAGATATTACTTTTTCCCCAAAGATCATATATATGCAAAAAATTGAAGACACTGAAAATAAATAAAATAGATGATTTCCAGTGGGCTTAGAGTTATACTTGAAATTTTCTATAATTGATAACATTATTTTGGTGCCAATTTGAGATTTAATATGGGGAATTAATTTTGAGAATACAGATCAAAAAACTTAGCTCGTCTGTTTGACTTTCAAAAACAGGATCATATCATGATTCCTAGTTCTCAACCATCTTCTTATGGTATTTTAGAATAATTGTTTATTGCTACATTGTTCTTGAGGTTTTAGCCAAACTAAAGCACTGTGCAAAGACCAGATTGTGTTACTCTGTTCCATAATGATAGTTGACATGAATCAACAAAATCCAATTATTGTTGATTTATATGTTATTCATTTAACAAACACTTGTTCAGATCTCTTGCCTATCCTGGGAAAACAGCTCAAAGCTCTTTAGAGGTTATAGGGTTCTACGATAATTTATAGTAGATAAGTCATTCTCTGTAGTCATTTTGGATTTCTTAGATTTTGAGTATCTATTTGGTTTGTGCTGACATTCACTTCTCCCTCCAAAACTGGCTATCTTTACCAAGTCCCATGAGATACGAAGACACTTGTAAAGGTGTTAGGATAGAGAAGTCTAGGTGACAGGAGACTTCCAGCTAAGAAACAGTATTGATTCTCTGCCTTTTACACCGTATGGGTCTAGTTTGCAAGACAGCAAAAGGTAGAGGATGTTGACCCCACAGATGAGATGAGGCAAGTGAGTGGCTGCTAGGGAAAGAGAAGTTGTGATTTCTCCAATTAGAAATGAATTCAGATTAGCAAGCTCCTGTATTAGACTGCAAATGTCCCCATGACACATTGAACTTACCATCAGCTATACCTTAATGTAAATGTTCTAAAATAATAGTTTCAACTATATATATATATATATATATATATATATATATATATATATATATATTTAATAATCACTTTTACTTCACTTACCCTGGGCTATTCACTATTCTAAATGATAAGAGTAAATATGATACTATACTATTAAGCTTAGGTTTTCAATAATACATGTCAACTATGTAGGTTCTGATCTATTGCTGTCAATTTCCCCTTCAGATTAGACCTCAGCACTTCTGGTAATTCTCCTGGGCACATCTTACTCTCATTTGTAAGAAGGCCAGTGGCCTGCTTTCACCACATCCATCTAATAAAGCCTTTTAAGCTTCCAGAGTTCCAACAATGAATAAGTGCTTATTCCGCACTGGGAATTTTAGTTTCTAAATAAACATTGTAGTAGGTCATTGTTTCTGAATAAAGATGCTTGAAAGACGACTTTGGTAGGCTGCAATGTGAGACATTCTGCTTCTTTTTAGAGTTAATAATAATGCTGTTGTTCATATTTATGACATTTTCTTCTTTTAGAAAAGTGTTTTCCAATAATTTATTAGTTTCACTCAATTAATGCATTTGCCCTTTGAACTTCATGGTTTTTCCTGTAGGGACATTCTTCTATTTCTCAGGAATAACTGGTGTTGTTATGTCAGAATCTTTCTGCTTTAATTGATATAATTCTTTGACTCAAAGAAGCCAGAAATCATTTACAAACACACTGCTTTTTAAAACCCATCAGGCAAAAGCCATTACCTTCCATTTACACATGAAGATACTGCCATTTACAAATGTTTATAGGAGAATCACTGGAGAATTCCTTCCCCTTAAAGTCATGTGCAAATACATGGTAGATCTGGGAATTATAGTGTTTTAGCCACTGTGATTTTTTTTTTTAATGATGCAGAAATGGTGAGATGGGGAAAGTGAGTGGAGACTACTGGGGAGAGAAATAGTCTAACGGAATTTTTCCAGTTAAACCAATATATTGAAAATTCCCTGGATCTCACTACATGCATTATCTGAACTTGCAGAATAAATAAGGTTAAATGCAAATTTTCATAGAACTGTCCATTTGCTCCAGCCTGACCTAGATGTGGGGTAGTCCTGGGAAGATGAATCATTCAGCAACCCTTGGAATGAAATTTCATTAAATATTCTTCAACATATGTTCAAGATAAAGGGTGAGCATTATTTACAGAAGAAAGGTTAAAAAGGAAGCCCACAGGTGATATTATCTCAATTTATATTCCCAGTCGCAAATTAAAAGTCTTGTCATTGACTGAACTTACTTTCTTTAGAAAATACTTTATGACTGACAACTTAGGTAGTTCAGGAAGCTTATAAGAGGCCAGACAGTGGGTGGGACCCACAGAATAAATTCTCCCTGGCAGTCAACCTTTGTGTTTGGTTGGCCCTCATTCCTGATCCTAGATAGGGATCCTCTCCTTGTTCCTTTGGATGACTGTGGAGCCCCCTGCTGGAGACAAAAGACCCATACTCTATTTCCCTGGAGGTCCTAAAGAGGGAAAATCAAATGGGCTCTAATTAGTTATTGATTTCTTTCTTACGATTTTTACCAAGATTCAATTTAAAGAAAAAAAGGCCTTTTAAGCCTAAATTAGTTCTCATAACAACCCATGAAAAACTGAAGGTAGGAGAAGAGAACCCAGAATTTTCAATGGCTCCATTCCAGTTGCTGTTAAGCTGTTTCCAACTGCGATAAAGACCTCCTAACAAGAAACTTAAAGCAACAAAAGCCTAGGGCAGTGATTCTCAAACTTTAGCTTGTGTCAGAATCAGAGTATTTGTTAAAACACAGATTGCTGGACCGTGTTCACAGCTTTCAGCTCATTAGGTCTGGGGTAGAATCTGAGAAATGGCGTTAATAACATGTTCCCAGGGGATGCTGCTCAACTTAATGCATTTTCTTTAAAAAAAAAATATTTAATTATTTATTTGTCTACACTAGATCTTAGTTGCAGCATGTGGGATCTAGTTCCCTGACCAGGGATTGAACCCCGGGCCCCCCGCTTTGGGAGCACAGAGTCTTGGCCACTGGGCCACCAGGGAGGTCCCAACACAATGCATTTTCTCTGCCTCCTCTTAACATTTTAACATTCTCTGTCTCCTTTTGATAGTTGTCCTCCCTTTTAGAATGTAAGTTTCTTGAGGGAAGGAACTGGGTCTGTTTTGTTCATTACACTAACCCTAGACACCTTACACAGTGTCTTAAATACTCTTTTGGCTGAATAAATACTGTGATAGTTTGACTTAGCTGCTTGCATTCATCTCTCTCAAAATCCTCTCTGTTTTAATAAGGTTAGCAATTAAAATAACAAGGGCTAGTGTTCACTAAGAGTTTAAAATGTATTAGAAACTGCCAGGTGTTGACCCTCATCATCTCATTTAGTGATCACAACAATCTTAAGATTTTGCATTGTCCTTATCTCTTTTACAATTGAAGACATTGAGACATAGAGAGATTAAGTAACTTGAGCTAAGTTTTATTACCAGTAAATTGCAGACCCAAGATTTAAACCAGAAAGTCTGACTTCTGGTTCCTAACTATAGTGTGACTGTGCTTTTCTTCCATCTCTCTGTGAAAATCACCATTTGCTATTTATGACCTATCCCTGTCTCCTTCTCTACCCTTTCCTTCACCCTCACACTTAGTGACACAGACTTGCCATTTTTTTTTTAACCACACACCTTCTACTTTTAATGGCTTTCCCTCTTTATGGATCTAGAAAATACCCACCCATCTTTTAAGCCTCAACTCAAGTATCTACAAAGCTTTTCCTGACTGCCCTCCTCCCAACCCCAATAGATTCGATCACTTCCTCCTTTAGGCCCTCACTGTAGCCTATTCATCTGTGATATTTTATCATTCTTTTTGCACTATTATTCTTTTTGTCCTAGAATATGGGCACCCCAAGGTCAGGGACTGCATCTTAACTGGTTTTGATATTATAAGAACTTAACATAGACTTTCATAGTGGACATGAATAAATATGACATAAAATTGCCTTCAGTTCAATTCACTCAGTCATGTCTGACTCTTTGTGACCCCATAGACTGCAGCACGCCAGGATTTCCTGTCCATCACCAACTCTCGGAGCTTACTCAAACTCATGTCCATTGAGTCAGTGATGCCATCCAACCATCTCATCCTCCATTGTCCCCTTCTCCTCTTGCCTTCGATCCTTCCCAGCATCAGGGTCTTTTCAAATGAGTCAGTTCTTCACATCAGGTGGCCAAAGTATTGGAGTTTCAGCTTCAGCATCAGTCCTTTCAATGAATATTCAGGACTGATTTTCTTTGCCATATTCTCATAATATTGATCATTATTGTATAAAATAAAAACATCTATTTCTGATACACAACCTTCTCATCATACTAACACTTATCCTCTCAGCATTTAAAAACCTTAATCTCTATTGTTTTCATTTCCAGAAGTTCTATTTAATTCTTTCAAAATCTACAGAGCCTCAGATTTATTACGTTCAAATTTGGGTAGCTAGTTTTCATTTGTTTTTATGCCTTGACTCTCCTTCATGGTGATTCATTTCCTCGTGTGGTTTGTAATTTTTTAATTTGTGAGCTCATCTTCTGCAGAGCCTATTTTTCCCTGAAAGTCTTGATTGCTTTGAATGTGGGAGAAAAAATAAAACATTTTTGGGTCCTTTTAGATGTGTTGTCACTGGGGATTTCAAGTCATTCCATGGTCCAAAATCAGCTTCTAATGCTAATTTCATGGTTTAAATTTTCTGCACCATCCTAGTAGAATAAATTCAGACCACATCTACATTTGGCACAACCCACATGCGGTTTTACACTTCACAGAGACAACTCTTGCCTTTTCCCCCAAAGCCTTAGACAAATAATAATTTTTATTTCTGTTCTTCTGAGCTGGTAGGAAAGGATTTTCTATATCTTCCTCAACAAAAAGGGCAGATTTTTAAGACTCTAGGCTCTACGCATGGAGTTCTTTTTCAGCTGCCCAACCTCACATGGATCCAATGCCATTTCTCTAGTCCCCAACCTCTGGACTCTAGAGACATACCTCATCTGAAAGCCACATGGGCAAATGGTATCAGTTCCTACTTACTACTTTGGTTCTGATTTCTCTCTAAGTTTCTGTCCCAGCATTTCCGTTTCATTTTTTGAGCTTAGCTATGTACTGAATAATTGGTGGAAAAATATTTTTCCAGGACTTGAATTGTATCTTTGCTTTCTCCATCTTCCATGTTATTGAAAGCCCCCATTTAGATTTTTAGAACACGTTCATATACCTTCTCATATGATCCACTAATGACTCTTAAGAAAGACTGATAGTGAAAGTGAAAGTCACTCAGTTGTGTCTGACTCTTTGCGACCCCATGGACTGTATAGACCCTGGAATTCTCCAGGCCAGAATAACTGGAGCGGGTAGACTTTCCCTTCTCCAGGGGATCTTCTCAACCCAGGGATTGAACCCACGTCTCCCCCATTGCAGGCAGATTCTTTGCCAGCTGAGCCACAAGGGAATCCCAAGAATACTGGAGTGGGTAGCCTATTCCTTCTCCAGTAGATCTTCCCGACCCAGGAATTGAACTGGGGTCTCCTGCATTGCAGGCAGATTCTTTACCAACTGAGCTAGACTAGCCAGGTAGTAAACCTTCTTACACTAGGCATCTCCATAGATTGAAATAGTTTGAGACTTATCTAACTGCTTATGGATAATAAGTTGCCTCCCCAGTTTGAAAAACTCCAGGCTTCTAATTTTAGCCTGATGCTGTACAAACTGAGGTCCAAAGATTCAATCAATATTGAGTGAAGGCAAAGTTGGCCTTTTGGCAGGTAAGTCCTGAAAATATCACCAACTGGCTTTTTCATGGGCTCTAGACCTAGGTTTATTCCCCTAGATCTTACCTTGCTCCTCACCTCTCTCATGCATCTCTGTCCTTTCTCCTGAGCATGTTGATGGATATCTGCGATCTCAAATATACTAGGTGATATTTGCCACCCTGTTATCTTCTGAGATGTCTCTCAAACTTCATGAACTTACCCAAGGTCTTCTTTCTTGCCCAATCACAAGGAAGATGTTCACTTCCACCCTACATCTTCCTGCATCAGCTTCATCATTTTGTACTCACACATCATTCCTTGACCCAGTGAAGAAGGAAATTAGGAAGATATGTTAAATTTAAACTGCAAGAGAATGACGGAAAGATCTGTGAGTTTACCAAAAGATTACACTCCCATTATACAAATTATGTACCTTTTCCATCTTTGTTGACCATATTATTATACTCCAGGCTTTCCGTGGGGTGAAAACTGTCTCCAAATGTAGTGTGCTCTGAGATGTCTGGGTCCCATGTAAAAATAATAAAGCCCACATATGGAAGATGGTCATGTTGTCCTCTTGGAACTAGCCCCTTCCAACACAACTAGCTCAGGACTAAAAAAGCAAGTTCAGTTCAGTTCAGTTCAGTCGCTCAGTCGTGTCCGACTCTTTGCGACCCCATGAATTGCAGCACGCCAGGCCTCTCTGTCCATCACCAACTCCCAGAGTCTACCCAAACCCATGACCATCGAGTCGGTGATGCCATCCAACCATCTCATCCTCTGTCATCCCCTTCTCCTCCTGCCCCCAATCCTACCCAGCATTAGGGTCTTTTCCAATGAGTCAACTCTTCACATGAGGTGGCCAAAGTATTGGAGTTTCAGCTTCAACATCAGTCCTTCCAATGAACACCCAGGATTGATCTCTTTTAGGATGGATTGATTGGATCTCCTTACAGTCCAAGGGACTCTCAAGAGTCTTCTCCAACACCACAGTTCAAAAGCATCAATTCTTCGGCGCTCAGCTTTCTTCACCATCCAACTCTCACAACCATACATGACCACTGGAAAAACCATAGCTTTGACTAGACGGACTTTTGTTGGCAAAGTAATGTCTCTGCTTTTAAATATGCTATCTAGGTTGGCCATAATCTTCCTTCCAAGGAGTAAGCGTCTTTTAATTTCATGGCTGCAGTCACCATCAGCAGCGATTCTGGAGCCCCAAAAAATAAAGTCTGACACTGTTTCCACTGTTTCCCCATCTATTTCCTATGAAGCGATGGGACCAGATACCATGATCTTAGTTTTCTGAACGTTGAGCTTTAAGCCAACTTTTCACTCTCCTCTTTCACCTTCATCAAGAGGCTCTTTAGTTCTTCTTCACTTTCTGCCATAAGGGTGGTGTCATCCGCATATCTGAGGTTATTGATATTTCTCCCGGCAATCTTGATTCCAGCTTGTGTTTCTTCTAGCCCAGCATTTCTCATGATGTACTCTGCATATAAGTTATATAGCAAAAAGCAAGACTGAATATCAAAACCCTGAATCAGAGTATTCACTGATTCACTGATTCACTGATTCACTTCATATCTTTCCTCTAACTGAATTCTCTTGGTTCCTGAAACATTTGCCTTTGCATCTTGCTTTTTTTTTTTCATTTAGACTTGTTTAGATTAGTGAGTTGCTTCCAAACATTTTCCTTTGTCCTGACTGCTATCCCTTTGGGAACACATTCTGAAAAGTTCCCATCACCTTGAGGACCTTAAGGGAGAATAAGAAACACAGTTAGCTGGACCTCAAAGGGCCTCATCCCCATCTTCCACACAAGACGGGAGATCAAACCCTTTTGATCTTTGAACACCAATGAAATGTTGATAGAATTGTTAGTGCAAATGTCTGTGTACATCTTACACCAAACATTTTAGTACATGTTCTGAATAAACTAAGAGCAAATGTCAGATTCACACACAGATTGAGAGAAATTCTGCCCCCTCAAAAACCTCCTAAAGCCAATAAGAAGTCCTACTAGCTTCAAATTTTGTTACAAGCAGAGGAAAAAGAAAATATTTACAAGTGGGAATCAGAAGGCTAGGCACTCCTGAGTATTAGCTTAAAAACATTTTGTTAATTAGTCCGCCTTCGCTGTCTCCTTACCCGGGGTCAGTGTATGCAAGGGAAATCTATGTAGAAGCTTGTTTTTCTGAAGTGCCCAAACTGAATGTTTAAGGTTCTCCTCTTGTTGAAGATGACAGTTGTCATAAGATGATTGCCAGCAACCAGGGAGAGTTCAGGCAAACAGCTTCATATGACCATGGCTGAGATGTTTTCCATTAGTGTCACAGTGTGTTGGGTTAAGTTCATCCTCCTAGCAATGTTATATCTTTATTGTCCCTTCATGCTCATGGGCCATTTTGCCAAAAAGAATGAAGGGATTACCCTGCTGGACTCTGAAGACATGTTAGCATAGGAAATTTTCTTTTTTTACCCTAGTATCATCATTATTATCTTTACTAGGGAAAAGCACTCAAAAAGCTTAGATGAAGAAACTGACAATGCAACTGTTGACAATACACAGTGTTTGGGGGCAAAGATGACTTAGATGACTCTCCTCTGTTGTCACCATCTCCCCAACGGTCTCATGTACATAGTTCCTTCAGATAGAAGGTGTTAAGGAAACCAGTGTGTGGACATAAGGCTGTTTTTCTTCTCTTTTGACTCCTATCTGGAGAGGTTGCCTTCTGATAATTTGATTCGTTTGGGGGCCCTCTGGCAATGGTCAGTGAATGCAAGAATCAGACAACCTGATACTTGTGTGGAAAGAGAGCTGGAGGTCACAGAAAATGACAGTCTCCCCCTGCAGGAGGCCACTTATGTGCATCTACTGGGCTGTGTGGGATGTGGCTGATGAGTGTTAGCACAGTTGCGCCTGAAATCAAATGCTTTCTCTGGGATATAATATTGCTTTATTCTGAGACTCTGCAGGGTTTCTGTGGCATTGGGCTTTGTTTGAAAATTCGAAGAATTCTCCAATGGCAAGCTTGGCTGTGCTAAAAAAATAATCAATTAAAATACCAAGTGCATGAGACACTCTGAAAGCAAGTCACAAACATCCCTGGTTTGCATCTGAAAAAAAAAAAAGAGAGAAGAAGAAGAAGAGAGATTGAATGTTACTTAAGTATCAAGGACAGCTGTCACCTAACGGGGTGAATTCTTTCCACAAAGAAGCCAGAAGCAATGGAAAATGCCAAGGTCTAGCATTGTGTTAGCAGGTTAAACTGAATAATATGTTGAAATATTTTATTGTGTAATCAGTTTGAATTTATTGCTTTTTAGGGACTTCGGAGATGAGGCGAGAGATGGACTTTCATCAGGCACTGTAGTCCCATCAGTTATGTTAGTATTTCTACCACTTGGACCCACTGATTTCCCAGAAAGATTTTTCCCAAGTGTCATATGCTTTGTTCTTATTTATGCATTGGATATATTATCCTCATCTCACTGTCTCATTCACCACCACATCAGCTTTATCAATATCTGAAAATAATGTTATCCACATAGCACAGTCATATGTCTATGGTCTGCTCTGGATGTGAATGGTCAGAAATATTTTCCTGGTAAATTTCCTCAGGAAATAAGCATGGAATGCATCACCTTTGCCCAGAGATGAAAGCGAGGGATAAAGGCTCTGAGCTGTACCTTTGAATCAAGACCCACTGCTGCTGTAAGAGGTGAGGAGGATGGTCTAGAAACCCTGAAAGGATGACACCCCTTGCTTGGAGCAGGCAGTGTGACCCCAGAGCTCCAGAAAGCATGGCCTCAATACACTCTTTGCACAGTCCAGCTCTGTTTCCTCCCACGGCAGAGAGAAAAGTCAGCCACAATAATAATTGCTGACAGTTATTGAGTGCTTAGCCATTGTAAGTGCTTTATGTCTATTAACCCATCTAATCCTCATCACATCCTGTCTCTAGATGAAGCAACTGAGGCGTAGAGAAGTTTAGACATGCATCTAAGTCTACAGAGCCAGCAACAGCGAGACCAGAATTGGACTCCCAGCAGTATGCCTCATGCTTATGACTCTTCAAATCTGATTGAATCTGCATTGAATGTCATTGTTCCCAATGCAGGACACACAGCAGTGCCTTGAAAAATAGATAAAATTCCTGATCCCTAAGAGCAGCTGTCTGACAGAACAAGCCAGGTGGGAAAAAATAACATTGTCATGACGTGGTGGTGTAGTGTGTGTGTGTTTAAAAGAGAAAGATACAGTCCAGTCCCTGTTAGATTTGCTTTCCAGTAGAGTCCCAGCCTCTCCTCCACAATGAGCCTTGAAGAAACAGATGACAGTTGACATTTCAATCAGTTTGTACTCACAAGGGGCTTCCCTGGTGGCTCAGTTGGTAAAGAATCAGCCTGTAATGTAGGAGACCCAGGTTCCATCCTTAGGTTGGGAAGATCCCCTGGAGAATGAAATGGCAATCCACACCAGTATTCCTGCCTGGGAAATCCTATGGACAGAGGAGGCTGGTGGGCTACAGTCCGTGGGGTCAAAAGAGTCAGATATGACTTAGCGACTAAACCACCATACTCACAAGACCCCTCCCCTGCCTTTTCTCCCTTCGTTTGCACACTTGTTAGTACATATCCTCATGAGGGGTGAACAGAAACCTCTTCCTTAGACTCAGTTATTGTTTTGTTGCCTGCTGATTCTCTAACCATTCTCTAGCCCTTTCTTTCAAAGCTCATGTCCTTCTTTTCACCCCAGTCCACCTCTTACTAGTTGTTGCGTCTTGATTGCATTTCAATCACTGTCTGAAAAGCCTTTTTTTTGAATATTTGAGCTCAGATTTGAGGTCCTGAGGTGCTCAGGTACCAGGTTCAATGTCTTTGCCATTGAAGGACTGAGTTGCATCAGCGCCAATCGCCTGATGAAAATGAGTCACCCGAAGGTGGAAGAGAGGGAAACAAAGTTCGTGTGATGAATCTTATGAAGAGAAACACTGAGGTCGAGGACTGGGGGGAAGAACGTGTGGGAGTAAAAGTCACCAAGTGATCTAGGACGCTCAGGGGAGATTCTCTTAGCGGAGGCGAACAGAGTGGTGGAATGCTCCTCCTGCTGAGAGAAGCCTCTTGTATTCTCTTCCTTGGTGATAATACACACCAAGGGGCCAGTCCAACCTCTCTGACTTTACATGGGTTCCTGTGTGTGTGTGCTAAGTCGTTCAGTCGTGTCCAACTCTTTGTGACCCTGTGGACCATATCCTGCCAGGTTCCTCTGTCCATGGGATTCTCCAGGTGAGAGTACTGGAATGGATTACTTTGCCCTCTCCAGGGGATCTTCCTGACTCAGGGGTTGAACCCTCATCTCTTAAGTGTCCTGCATTGGCAGGCAGGTTCTTTACCACTATCACCACCTGGGAAGCCCACATGGGGTCTCAGGACCTAGATGGGGCCTAATGGGCCCACATGGGGTCCTAGGACCTGAAAAAAGAAGGAGGAAGTGGGACTTCCGTGGTGGTCCTGTGGCTAGGACTCCATACTCCCAATGGAGGGGGCCCAGGTTCCATCCCTGGTCAGAAAACTAGATTCCCACATGCCACAACTAAAGATCCCAAATTCCACAACTAAGACCCTGAGTAGCTAAATAAATACATAATTTTAAAAAAAAATTAAAAAAAAAAAAAGGAGGAAGCAAATACTACTGAGGAAGCAGGACTGAAGTCATAATTGTGGTGTCTGGTGCAAAATGAAAATGCATGTTCCTTGTTATAAAGTTATTAGGAATATCAAGACCTTGACCACAAAGCATCCAGCAAGGGGTCCCTCTAAGCACGAGACCCAGCACAACTTTACAAGTCACATGAAGATACCCTTGCCAGGGGTGGAGGGAAGGGGCAGGCAGGGGGAGGTCCTGTGAAAGGAGATAGAGTCTCTTTCAGCTGGAAAGCTGTTTATTTTATAATTAATCATTGAGGTTTTGCCAGTGGGCCCAATAAAGGCAAAGATGTGTGATAATGATAGAAATGCAGTTGGGGAACTTCAGGAAGAATAGTTTTTACAAGCAACTGTCAGACACACACAAAAAATCTGTGATAAAGTCATATGAGCAGTTAATAATCTTACCAGCAGCAGAAAGCTATCATCCTACTGTCTGCGTGTGTATTTGGAGATAATTCCAAATTGAAAGATCTCACCCTTGAGGCCACTGAGTTAAATTCAAAGGTAGTGGGGAAAAAAGAGAGAGAAAGAAAGGCATAATTTTGAGAGACTAGATGAAAGAGGAGTTGCTAGAGAGATGAAAATGAGACACTGTACATGTGTTTGTGTCATGTGCATGTGAGTTTTGTGGGAGAGGAAGGAAAAGAACAGAGAAATATGAAAATGCAGATGTATAAGCAAATGGAAAATCAGTACAGGTTAAGGAATCAAAACAAACACTTCACTACAAGTGATATCCTTAGGAAGAAAAATGGCTGATCAGTTGAGTGCATAGAAGGGGTGAGTGGGCTGGAAGAACTCTGATTAATCAGCTTGGAAACCCTTAAATTAGTAACTAATGAAAAACAGATTTGCTTTTTTCTCTCCTCATTAATTTTTATTATGTGAAGGAAATTACATTGACAATAAACAGTAAAGAACTGAACCTTTTGTTTAAACAGAAGATACCACTGTATCATTAAATAAATACACAGCAGTCCCTCTCCTCCAATTAGTCGCTGTTTATAAAGTGCAATGAGATTTATGGGTGAAGATTGCTAAGAAATTATATATGATTATAGTTCTGATTACTAATAAAAATGGCCACAAATGGTACACATGCTCCACAGGAATGCATGTAAGAGAAAACTACCATGTAAAGGAAAAAAAAATGATACAGATGATTGCTTTCTGCTTCAAACGGTCTGAAAATCTCCTCTGGGAGAAAGACAAAAACACAGGCTAATTCTGAAGGCTGCATCTCTATGGACTGTGTTCTGGGGTCAGTGAGGGCCAAAAGGGGTCAGAGAGAACTGGTTGACAGCTATTCTTCATGCTGGAATTTTTCTGCCTCATACCCAGCCTGTGAATGAAACTGACAGGGATTCTAAAAAGTGCACCAGGAGGATAAAAAGTCTTGTCAGTGACACTGGGCTGCCGGTCACTTGCAGAAGCTCAAAAGGGTAACTCTTGTAGATTTCTGGAATCAGGGCTTTGAAAGACTTTGGAAAGAATCTGGTGCTTGGAAAGACCTTGAATCTTCCTGAACAGGCTCTACGACTGGATCTCCAAAAATCACGCAGGAAAGGAGTGAGAGGAGTGGGGTACAGAAAACAGACACAACAGGCAGATTCAAGGGACTCCAGGAGCAAGCAGACACAAGGCATTTTTACTTTTGGAGAAAGGCATGATTTGGGGACTAGTATGTGTGTGTGTGTGTGTGTGTGTGCGTGCGCGCGTGCCTATAGTGGGATCTTGGCAGGAACTTGCCTTCCTTGGAAATGTGGCATAAGAAGAACATGAGAGGAGATTTGGTCTATTATTTTCTTTAAAAAATGGAAACAAAGAGATGAAAGCATAAAGGTGAATGTACACGAGGAGCCAGCTTGGAGTATTTGGAGAGCAGAGAGTTCAGCAGTTGTCAACAATGAAGACAAGGAATTAATCATCGGGACTTTTTAACAGACAAAATGATTTTTTACCTACAGCTTCAGGGTTGCGAAGCAACTTAAAGTTATTGGCTCACATGGTTGCCTTCCCTTCCCAACTCTTTTGCTTTGCATATTGGGTAAATGACCAGCATTGGCTGGCCTGAGCCCATGAGGTTTTTGCATCAGTAAGAGTGGTGATCAAGAATTGTTTTGTTTTGGATTCACCCTGGCAGGGCTCTAAGCATGGCAGTCAGACATTGACAGGGCTTTAATCCACTCCATGCTGCTGAGTGAGCAGGCAGGCCTCTCTCAGGCGGTGGTGTCCAGGGCTTGGCACCTCTCAGTGGGCTGGACTTCGGGTGTGCTCTGGGTAACAAGAAACAGACAGGTTGCGGCAACATGGATGGACCATGATCATCATCATACTGGAGATGATCATACTAGGTGAAGTAAGTGAAAAAGAGAAAGAAATACCGAATGATATCACTTGTGTGTGGAATCTAAAATGTGACACAAAGGAACTTATTTAGGAACTAGAAAAAGACGCATAGTCATAGAGAACAGACTTACGGTTAACAAAGAGGAAAGGGGTGTGGCGGGGCAGGAGAAAAAATTAGGAATTTAGGATTAGCAGATACAAATTACTATATATAAAGTAGATAATCAACAAGTACCTACTGTATAGCACAGAAAACTATACACAATATCCTGTGATAAACCATAATGGAAAAGAATATGAAAAAGAATATTTGAGTGTGTGTGCATGTGCGCGTGTGCGTGCGCTCAGTCACGTCTGACCCTCTGAGACTCCATGGACTTAGCTCGCCAAGTTTCTCTGTCCATGGGACTTCCCAGGCAAGAATATTGGAGTGGGTAGCCATTTCCTACTCCAGGGGACCTGCCTGACCCAGGGATCGAACCCACATGTCTTGAGTTGACCGCATTGGCAGGCAGATTCTTTACCACTGCGCAACCTGGGAAGCATTTACACATGCATAATGGACTCACTTTGATGTACACCTGAAACTAACACAACATTGTAAATCAACTATACTTCAATCAAAAAAACCCAAATAAACAGTAATTAAACAGAAATGTATTCTTGGTGCAACCTGATGCTCAAGCTGACAATGTAAAGGAGGAGGCTACAAAAATGTGGTCAGAAAGGGGAACTAGCAAGGTAAAAAGGGTGCTGAAAAGACAGCTAACAGCAGAGACAGGCTGCATAACTGGGTTTCCCTTTACTCTGAGATCCCATAAGACACAGTTTCCTGGGGAATAGTGAGAAAAGAGCAAAGATATAGTGGAAAATAGAAAAAGCAAAGAAAAATCTAAAATTTTAAACAGGTAATATTTAATTTACACATTCTCTGAACCAAACACTGGGCTATGAACTTTCTATGATTTCTCTTCTTGAATTCCTACCACAACCCCATGGGAGTGAATGTCCAATATAAGATACATATGAACTGAGATGGATGAAACTGGAGCCCATTATACAGAGTGAAGTAAGCCAGAAAGAAAAACAACAATACAGTATACTAATGCATATATATGGAATTTGAAAGATGGTAACGATAACCCTATATGCGAGACAGAATAAGAGACACAGATGCATGGAACAATTTTATGGACTCTGAGGGAGAAGGTGAGGGTGGGACGTTCTGGGAGAATAGCATTGAAACATGTATATTATCATATGTGAAACAGAACACCATTCCATGTTCGATGCATGTGACAAGGGCTCAGGGCCAGGGCAATGGGATGATCCAGAAGGATGGGATGGGGAGGGAGGTGGGTGGGGGGTCCAGGAAGGGGAACACATGTAAACCCATGGCTGATTCATGTCAATGTATGGCAAAAACTATTACAATATTGTAAAGTAGTTAGCCCCCAACTAAAATAAATAAATTTATAAAAAAAAAAAAAGAAAGAAAGAAAAAAAAGCCATAATGTAAATAAATCTGTGAGGACCATCACTGTGCTACACATAAAAAAAAAAAAAAAAAAGATACATATGAGATAGCTACTAACTTTTTCCTCTTTTTACAGATGGTAAAACTGGTGCTAAAAAAAAGTCAGCCAGTCACCCTAGGATGTAAACCTGGACCGAAAAACCTGAATCTGTCCAACCCTGGGATCTTCACTCCTACCGCAAGGCAGCCCTGTATCCCCCCAGTAGGACTGGGAAAGGAATTGAAGATTCATGCAAGTTAAAAGATCCACAGTGAAAAGGATCAGGAGGTGAAAACTCTCAGTTCCTGAGAGTTTGAGGAAAGATTGCAGATAGGAGAGAGAGTAAGATGTTATTTATTAGTGAGAAAGCATTCCATAAATTGCTCAAAACAAACTCACAGAGAAAATATTTTCCAAATCAACCTGGTGTCAGTAAATTGGCCAGTTTGGTAACAGCTTGCCCCCTTTCTTCCTGGCAGGCATATCACCCACGTGCACTCCCAATTAACCTCCGAATGCAACTTTCCACCTCAGAGTCTGTTTCTAGTGAAGCCAATCTAACACAACCCCCAGGTATATTTAATAATGAATATTGCAAGCAAATGCTGAATATATGAATACTGTTAAATATTATTTCACTATAAAGCATTCACAAAATAGAAATTTAAAATAAATATAATTTGAAGTTCTAATATTTTCTTTCCATATCTCAATGAGCTATCTTTTGCAACCTCTCCCTCTACCCTCATACTTACTGAGTTGAACTTGTGTCCACTCCCCCAGTGCTCAGCAAAGCCAATCTACAGACACCAGTTTGTGAAGAAAAGTACGGCATTTATTGCAGGCACCGAGTAGGGAGTACAGGCAACTAATACTCAAAAGACTCGAACTCCTCAATGGCTTTCAGGGGGTTTTTAAAGACAGTGTGAGGGAGAGGGTTGTGGGGGTATGCATCAGCTCAGGCTCAGTTGTCTAACTAGTTGATGGTAAGGTAACAGCGTGGTGTCACAGAGGTCAACATTATCAATCCTCCGGCTCCAGCCAGGCTGGGAGTTATGTGCTCATAATCATCATGGAGTTAGCTTCCTCCACTTGGTGGGAGTTTTAGTATCTGCAAAACAGCTTAGCAATGTACATCAGACCTATCTTTACCTGTGAAACAGAATTGAGAGTCCTTGTGACTGATTTATTATTTAACTTCTGGCTGTTCTCCTGCTTGACTGTCCTGTCTTTGTTTCTGCATTCTTTAATTCCCCAAATGTTAACTGCTAGGGCCTGTTCTTTGTTCTACCTGGTGGGCCCAGGAGGCTAAGGTATTTCCATGGCCTTTTTTCCACATCAACAATAAGCAGGAACACAGAGAGGTCGTCACTGGGAAGGCTCCTAAATGGACCTGCTCAATTTTGCACACACACGCGCACACGCACACACACACGCACACACACACAGGAGACCATTCTTATTCTATAAATAAGTAAGAGATTTTATCTTAAGTGTCATGGAAAATGTAAACATGATTCTACAGTGTAACTGGGAAGAAATAAACAAATAACCAACGTACAGGACCATGCCGGAGAAGGCAATGGCACCCCACTCCAGTACTCTTGCCTGGAAAATCCCATGGACGGAGGAGCCTGGTAGGCTGCAGTCCATGGGGTCGCTAGGAGACTTCACTTTTACTTTTCACTTTCATGCATTGGAGAAGGAAATGGCAACCCACTCCAGTATTCTTGCCTGGAGAATCCCAGGGACGAGGGAGCCTGGTGGGCTTCTGTCTATGGGGTCGCAAAGAGTCGGACACGACTGAAGCGACTTAGCAGCAACAGGACCATGGAGAGAGGAATCTAGGAACATGTGTGGCAACATATAAGAGGTAGAGACACCAAGTACCCTGGGATGTCCATGGGATTGATGCCACTCCAGTTGAGGGAATCATGGAAGGATTACTGAAGGAAATTAGATAAAAGGGGCATAGGAGTATTTCTAAAGGAAGAAATGAGGATGAAATGTAGGCAAGAAGATGAGAAAGAAGATAGGAGAGGTGGGTCCAAGAGAGATTTGGAAAGTGAAGTGCAATGAACCTTCAGGTATATAGGTTTACATAGGAAAGAGGTAGAAGATAAGGCTTGACAAGGGGTGGAGACTGCTTCAAACTAGTAGGGATAATCCTAATATAAGACTGGAGAGTGTGACAAAGCCAGAAAAATATTTGGAGGAGATGAGTGGAAGTCTTTCAGGAAGATGAGTTTGGTAGTAACATGCAAGAAAGTGGATAGAAACTGTACCCAGAGTACAGAGAATTTAACACTAGAAGGAAAATAGATTAGAGACAGTTCACTGAAGAACTAGGGGACATGAATAAAAATAGAAAAAAAAGTATTTGTAGAAAAGATGCCACAGAGGAAAATCTAGATCATCTGGAGAATAAGGAAAAATACTCAGGGACTGGGTTCTATGTTATAGTAATTTATAGGATTATGGTATCACCCAATATAAGGACACCAGGAAGGATTAATTCTGGAGAAAACGATGAGGTCTTTGTTCTGACATTTTGACTTTAGGGCGATAATGGGACCCTAATAGGGTGGAAATATTTAATAGGTACACACATAAGGCTGGAATCTAGAGAAAGGTTAGGCCAGAACTAGATATACGATGCATTTCAAAGCCATCTGAATAGTCATCCTATTTGAGTTCTTGATAGGGGATGAGTTTCTTAGAGTAAGATTCACATGGAGCCAGAGTCTCCGAGAATGAAAGAGGAAGACAGATAGATATGAAGTGGGGAAGGGAGGGTTAGGAGGTGAGGAGGAAGAGACTCTCAAAGCAAGCACAAGAACATTGTTAAGGCACTGAAAGCTGCAGAAAGCCCAGGAAGAATGAGGAGAAACTATCAGGTGGATGACTAGGAACTTATAATTATTTTTAAGGGAACACTTTCAGTCGATTTAAAGGGAGGAAGCAGAGAGGTGTAGTGAGTTGTATACAGCTTTCTTTACTTTTTAAAATTTTCATTTTATATTGGAGTATAATTCATTTATGATGTTGTGTTAGCTTCAGATGTACAGGAAAGTGATTTAAGTACATATGTCCATTCTTTTTCAGATTCTCTTCCCATATAGATTATTACAGAGTATTGAGTAGAGTTTCCTGTGCTACAGAGTATGTCCCTGTTGATTATCTGTTTATATATTTTGTTTAGTCCCTAGGTCCTATCTGACTCTTTGCAACCCCATAAACTGTAGCCTGCCAGGCTCCTCTTTCCAGGGGATTTCCCCAGCAAGAATACAGGAGTGGATTTCCATTTCGTTCTCCAATTTTATATATAGTGGTGTATATACATTAACCCCAACCTCCCAATTTATCCATTCCCCCACCTTTCCCCTTTGGCAACATATATCCAAAGAAAACCATGCTTGGAAAAGCCACATACACCTCAATGTTCATTGTAGCACAATTTACAATAGTCAAGACATGGAAGGAACCTAGCCATCCACTGAAAGATGAATGGATAAAGAAGATGTGGTCCATATATGTAATGGAGTGTTATTCAGCCATAAAAAGAATGAAATAATGCCATTTGCAGCAATATAGAAGGACCTAGAGATTATTATACCAAGTTAGGTAAGGCAGACAGAGAAAGACAAATATCATATGATATCACTTATACATGAAATCTAAAAAAAGAAAAATGATACAAATGACCTTATTTACAAAGCGGGGACAGCTTTCAAGTTTGGCTATGAATACAGTGAGAAAGAATGTGGTACGAAGGAGTGACAGAGACACAGATAAAGGCATTTTCAAGACTGGGAGGATATGTCCAAGGAAGAGGGAGGATATGTCCAAGGAAGAGGGAGGATTTGAAGGTCTTAGAGAGAGAAAGAGTGGTGGTGGGTTGATCAGTTGGAGGCAAAGTCAGCCAGAGCATGGAGGAAGGAAGGGTGCCTTGAAGATAAGGATCTCCATCATCTGAATCAACAGAAGATGAACAACATGAATGGAGAGGTGGGCCCTGATGATCTGCTCTGAGTTTTCCCAGTATTTGTTGGATTTGCACAAATTCCACTCTCTGGGAAAGAGAGCTACTGCTATGGACGTACACACATGCTACAGAGACCAGCTCCCACTGAAACCTAAGTAAGTCATTTTCAGAGGGGAAACCAGTTTTGGCAGCTGGTTGTATATGGGAAATTAGATTTCTGGCTCCCTGAGTCTCCTTCATTTAAAAACATTGCTGTCAACCTCCCACTAGTATAAATGCCACCCTCCCTTTCTCTTGTCCATTAGCAAGACTAGAGTCCTATGACCTTGGCTTAGGAAGGAGAGGAAGTTTTGTCTTTCTCTTGCCCTCCAGGGAGAGCACAGCCAATCCTGTCCTGAGGTGAAGGAGAAGATCCAGTTCTTGAGACCTGGCTGGGTTCCACACTCTCTCTAGCAAGCTTTTCCTGCAAAGCCACATCAAGATGTTCCAGAAGAGTTACTAGAGGGGGTTGATTGGTGCTGCATCTGTCAGACTGTTTAAGCATACTTCTCCTTTATTCCTTTCACAGATATGTTGGGATGGGCTAGAGCTGACTCAGGTAGAATCGAGTCTAGAGATCTAGACAGAGCAAATGGAAACAGCCTATGTATATAGGATAGAGAATGTTCCGAGACCAAGATACCATCTGGCAGAAAAGGCAAGTTGAGGAATGAAATGGGACTATAGAGCAGAAGGTCCAGAATCAAATCCTGGCCTTTTGCCTTGGTAGTTGTGTGACCTTGAGCCAGTAAGCTGCCTGTTTCATGCATCAGTGTCCTCATTGTCAAGGAAAGGTTAATAATGCCTACCCTGAAGGCACGCTCTGAGGACGGGAAGGGAGATCACCTAGTACATAGTCATTACTGTTGGTGGAGGGGAAGAAACAGCCAAGGAAAAGATGAAGAAGCTGCCATAGGAAAGTGGAATTTTGCTGGGTGGAACAGGAAAGCCAGAGGAAAGAATGAAAAGAAGGACCTTCTTTTACCCAAAATTTAGGGTAGGCAAGCATATATTTGATGTGTAGGAAACAGTAGGAAAATCCAGTGAAGTGCACAGAAGTGTGTAAAAATATGCCCAAAGATGGTCATGGCAACAGATAATAAAACACAATTGGAGGTTCTGAGAACTCTGGCTTCATTGCTTTTAAATAATTTGTAAGCTGTTAAATTATTTGTAAATGGCTGAGAAAACAGAAGTGTTTTGGTGCCTGCGTTCATGCGTATTTGGCAAACGCGCCACAACTTTCTGAAGGAGGGCAGGATGCAGGCAGGGAGGTCTGAGAGTACAGCTTTCCAGATGTGTGGGCCCCAGGCCACAAAAGACAGTGTAGCCATGAGGAGCAAGGAGAGACAGGGAACAGAAGTACCTCGATTCAAGCTGAGGAATCTGTCTTGGTTATGAACCTCAAAGAACTTGAGAGACAATGAGTCACCACATCCTATTTAATATGTGCAGAAAACTGGGAACAAAATCAATTCAGCAGTGGAAACTTGCCGGTTACCTGGAGAATCATGAAGCGAGAAATGCTTCTTATTCAAAAAGCAGCTGATGTTATTCTCCAAAAGCCAGGCACAGGCAAAAAAGAGGCAATTAAAGTTTTCTTTGCCCTCTGGAGACTTCTGTGAACTCTTTGGCTAACTTATTCCCATAGTTTGCTGAAACCACTGCTAATATATTTCACTTATAATGGACCATGGACAGCTCCAACAGAGGGCATGGCTTAATACTCAGACACACAGGCATACAGACACTCACCAGGTTACACACATATGTGCAACCCATGCACCCATAGGTTTGCTAAGAATATGCTTTGGAAAGATTTGGGAGAATTTGGAGTACACTGAAAGGAGACAAAACAAAGGGCTCTCTTCCAATTTCTTACACCATATCCCTTCTTCCCCATTTTTGTGAATGTCCTATTCCTACCCTAATGTGGTTTAATAAAGTGGCTTAGGGACATGTGGAACTGTCTAGAGGATCTTCCTCCTTGAATTACAGCTAATCACAGAATTGTCCTAGTCTCATCAGTAGAGAAGAACTTCTGAAGAGTGATCAGTTCAGCCAGCATCCACCACCACTGCTTTCACTTCCAAGCATCAGTAATGATAGTGTCCTGGGACACACATTCACATAGGCTGTATGAGATCCAGTCCACCTTGATTGGGCAAACAACTCATGACTCTCATCCTCGGCAGTCTTGGCAAGTCCTGGCACCTTGAAGGGAGCCATGGCCAATCTCAGAACACCGTTCACTGACTGTTACTTGAATACAAAGGGCTTGAGACAGAAATACTTCAAATAGCATCTTCTGCAAAAATGTCTTATCTTGGAAAGAGTTCAACAGCAGCAATAATTTTATTCAAAACCAAAGTCTTTACAATGGCCTACAATGCCCTACAAGACCTGACTCCATCACCCATGCTAATATAATCCCTCATACACTCTGCCCCAAACACACTGGACTCCTGCTGTTCTTCAGGAGGAGTACTGGATCAAACCCAGTAAGTTTGATCCAGCTGTTTCTACTTCCTGAAACACTCTTCTCCCAGGCAACCACTAGCTAAAGTCCCTTGTGTGTGTGTGTGCTTAGTCGTTCAGTCATGCCCAACTCTTTGCAACCCCATGGACTGTAGCCCACCAGGCTCCTCTGTCCATGAGATTTCCAAGGCAAGAATACTGGAGTGGGTTGCCATTTCCTCCTCCAGGGAATCCTCCTGATACAGGGATCACACCTGCATCTCCTGTGTCTCCTGTTTGGCAGGCAGATTGTTTACCGCTGTACCACCTGGGAAGCCCAGAGAAACTCCCTTGCCTCTGCTCATATCTGCCTCAAGCTTTTGCTCAAATTTCAACTTCTCAGTGAGACCTACTATCCAAACCTCCCTTATCCTACTCTGCATATGCTCTTTCTCATAGTTTCCATCATGTTCTATCACACTATTGGGTTGGCCAAAAGTTTAGTTCGATTTTTTTTCTAACATCTTATGGAAAAACCTGAACGAACTTTATGGCCAACCCAATATTATATTTGACTTTAACCTTTTTGTTATGTTTATTGTTTGTCTCCTTGGCTAGAATACAGGTAAACTTTACTGGAGCAGTAATCTTTTTTTTTTTTTGGCCATGCTGCACAGCTTGCAGGATCTTAGTTCCCTGACCAGGAAGCAAACCTGGGCCCCCAGCAGTGACAGTGCTGAGTCCCAACCCTTGGACCTCCAGAGAATTTCTAGAAATCTTTGTTTCATTTACTGATATACCCAAGTACCTAGATAGTCCCTGGCACATAGTAGATGCTCAATAAATATTAGGTGAATAAATGAAAGCACCTAAGTTTATGCCAGGCATAGTTCAAAGAGCGTGGCATTTATTTAAATCTCACTAAAATTTGTACTGCTATTATTCTCGTTTACAGAGAGGAAGCTGAGGCCCAGAGAGGTTAATAACTGGCCAAAGTGAAACTGAAAGTCGCATCCGACTCTTTGTGACCCCATGGACTGTAGCCTGCCAAGCTCCTCTGTCTGTGGAATTCTCCAGGCCAGAATACCGGGGTGGGTAGCCATTCCCTTCTCCAGGGAATCTTCCCAACCCAGGTATCAAACTGGGATCTCCTGCATTGCAAGCAGATTCTTTACCAGCTGAGCTACAAGGGAATCCCTGGCCAAAGGCTACCCTATTACTAAGTAATGTATCCAGAATTCAAAACCATGCAATATAATTCACAACCCACACGGAACTGTCTGTCAGAAAGCCCACACAGGAGCCCATGCCTAAAAGGAAAAAGTTCTATCCAAAGGAGAGATTATATTTTTCTGTTTGCTCTATAGCAGAATGATCTTAAACATTCACAGAGATTCTGTTAATCTGCAATAGGATTTTAATAATGCTTTCAGAGTCTTGTAGCTAGGATGAAGATTGAATATGGTAATAACTGTAAATAGCAATTCCATTTACTAAGCATATTAGTGAATCTCTAGATTCAACAGGTATTAAAATATGCTAATATGGTTACTGAAGAAATTGTTGACCCCAAAGGGTTCAGTTTGGAGCAGCAAACCAATTATCTCAACCAAAAGTTACCTGCAATTGCCCTGGTTGCTTTTTGATATGTTGATGACTTAAAATGTGAACCATCCATTTATTAATTTCAGCTTGTTAAACTTGAAAAATCTGTGTCATATTATTTTTAATTGCATCAATTAAAATGAGAGTCACATACATAGCATGAATGTCATTGTGTGCATGTAATTAATTAGATGCTGTGAAAAACAGGCCACTAAAACATTAACATTATAAAGCACATCAATGAATAAGGGAATATTCTGGATTTTTAAGCCTCATACTATCAAATAATGAATATCCTCACATAAGTGATCACCTACCAATTTATATCATTTTTAAGGAAATGAAAGCCCAGATGAACTGGTTTCTTATTTTTTCAAATTATAGTACAAAATATTTCACTTTCCATTTCTCTATTTAGTTTATACTCTGGACTACATGTTACTGCACCCTATACCAATATAATGGCATCATCGACTCAATAACATGAGTTTGAGCAAACTCTGGAACATAGTGAAGGATAGGGAGGTCTGGCGTGCTGCAGTTCATGGGGTTGCAGAGTCAGACATGACTGAATGACTGAACAACAATAACAATGCCAGTATAATACTGATACTATGATTTAGGAATCCAATGAGTTAAGCAGAGTGTATATTTTTGTGTCTGACTTCTTAAACTCAACATTATATTTGCAAGATTCATTTATGTTGTTATATTTGGTAACAGTACATCCAATCACTTTGATGTGTAGTATTCCATTTTTTTTTAATATACCACCATCTGTTTATCCATGTTATGGCTGGTGAATAGTTGTGTTCAACTTGGAGCGTAATGAATATACATCTATAGATGTTTTTGTACTTGTTATTTGACATCCAGTTTTTGTATTTCCACTGTATATATATTAAGGATAAGAATTTCTGGGTCACATTATTAGCTTTAGTTGATAACGTCTGTGCCCAGAAAAAATACGAGTGCCAATAATTTAGGCAGTAATCCCAGGAAGCACTAGTAGTGGAAATGGAGACACTGGAAATGAAAGAAAGCCTTAAAGAGAGAGTATTAAACAAGTTCCCACTGAGAGCAACTAGAGCTTGATAGAAAATATCAGTGCTGTCCCAACTGAGGGGTGAGGAAACTAGGGCATTTTATCTACCAAATCTTTGTCATTGGTTGAGACACATTAATTAGGGGCATTAATTTCTGCATTTTTAGCTTGCTTTGCCTGCACTCTGAGTGTGCTCACAGAAAATCTCCCAGGCAGAAAGGGTGAGGTATTACATAGCCTTTTGCATGTGGAACCCATGCTGAGAAGACACGGGCCAACAGGGTCTTCCATAAGAGCTGAACTGAAAAAGAAAGCAAGATCTCTAAGTGGCAAAATAGAGGCATTAAAGCCAAAGCTTTAATTTTTAGTTTGAGAAGGTCCTTCTTGTTTATTTTTAGTTGCCCATAGGTGCTTAGGTTTATTTCTGGGCTCTTGATTCTGTTTCATTGGTCTACAAGTCTGTTTATATACTTGTACCATACTGTTTTGATGACTACACTTCTATAGTATACCCTGAAATCAAGGAGTGTGGTGCCTCCTGCTTTGCTCTTCTTTTTCAGGATTTCTTTGGCTATTCTGGGTCTTTTGTGATTCCATATAAATTTTAGGGGTGTGTTTTTATTTTTTTTAAATTATTTATATATTTATTTTTTATTGCACTGGGTCTTTATTGCTGCAGATGGGCTTTCTCTGTTGTGAGTGGGGGCTATTCTTTGTTGTGGTGCACGGGTTTCTACTGTGATGGCTTCTCTTGCAGGATCTAGGCACAGGGGTTGCAGCACACAGAGCTCATTAGTTGCCACTCCCAGACTCTAGGGTTGGGCTCAATAGTGGTACATAGGCTTAGTTGCTTCACAGCATGTGGAATCTTCCTGGACTGGGGATTGAATCTATATCCCTTGCATTGGCAGGTTCCAAGAGTGGGTTTTTCTATTTTTGCAAAAAAAAAATAATAATAATAATGCCATTGCAATCTTGATAGGGATTGTATGAAATCGATAGCTAGGTTTTGGTAGTATTGATATTTTAATGATATTAATTCTTCCAATCCATG
This sequence comes from Giraffa tippelskirchi, assembly GCF_054371585.1. Lineage (NCBI taxonomy): Eukaryota > Metazoa > Chordata > Mammalia > Artiodactyla > Giraffidae > Giraffa > Giraffa tippelskirchi. The sequence goes on from NC_137283.1 coordinate 127,104,198, forward strand.
AACACAGGATACATTTCATTTATTTGTGTCTTCTTTGACTTCTTTCATCAGTGTCTTACTTACATCAGAATAGAGATCTTTCACCTTCTTAGTTAAATTTATTCCTATGTATTTTATTGTTTTTGATATTATTATAAATGAAGTTGATTTGTTTATTTCTTTTTCAGAAAATTTATTGTTAGTATATAAAAATTCTACTGACTTTTATATGGTAATTTTGTACCTTACAACTTTACTAAATTCATGGATTATACCTAAGAGGTTTTTCTTTTTATGGTTGAATTTTTAGGATTTTCTATATATAAAATCATGTCATTTGCAAGTAGGGACATTTTTACTTCTTTTTCTCCAATTCTCTCCAACTGATTTCTTTTTCTTGCCCAATTACTCTGACTAGGACTTCCAGAAGTATATTGAATAAGAGTGGTGACAGTAAGTATGCTTATATTGTTTTTGATCTTAGAGAAAATGGTGTCAAACTTTCACCATTGAGTTTGTTAGCTGTGGGCTTGTCATATATAGCCTTTACTATGTTAAGATATATTCTTGCTATGCCTAATTTAAGAGGTTTTTTTTTTTTTTATCATGAATGGATGTTGAGTTTTATCAAATGCTTTTTCTGTGTCTATTGAGATGGTTATATGATTCTTCTAGTCTATTAATATGATGTGTCACATTGATTAATTTGCCTATGTTAAGCCATCTTTGCATCAGTCAGTCAGTCAGTTCAGTTGCTCAGTCGTGTCTGACTCTTTGTGACCCCAAGACTGCAGCACTCCAGGCTTCCCTGTCCATCATCAACTCCCGGAGCTTGCTCAAACTCATGTCCATCAAGTTGATGATGCCTTCCAATCATCTCATCCTCTGTCGTCCTCTTCTCCTCCCGCCTTCAATCTTTCTCAGCATTAGGGTCTTTTCCAATGAGTCAGTTCTTCACATCAGATGGCCAAAGTATTGGAGCTTCAGCTTCAGTCCTTCCATCCTAGGGATAAATTCCACTTAATTGCCGGGAACAACCTTTTTGATGTGCTGTTGAAATTGGTTTGCTGGTATTTTACTGAGAATTTTTGCATCTATATTCATCAGAGATGTTGGCCTATGCTGCCTTTTTAAAATATTATCACTGTCTTTGGTTTTCAGCAGTCTTACTGTGATGTGCTTAAGTGTAGTTTTCCTTACATTTACTTTATATTGATACTGCAAACTTAGATGATGTTATACACATGTGGGGAGGATCTTTTTTTTAACTTTGTGGTAGACAGAATAAGAGACTATCACCTTAATACAATCAAGGACAGAGTTAATTGAGGCTAGGTTTTACCCTTCATAAGGTCTGATCTATTTCCAATTTGGCTGTAGTCACAGACATCCTCCTTCAGGGTCAATTGAAAGACTGGGTGTTTTCCAAGGCTCCTCCCTTCTGGCTAGTCTCAAACACCAATTTTGTGTGTGTGTGTGTGTGTGTGTGTTTTAAATTAGTTTATTTGTCTATTTTTTAACTTTACAATATTGTATTTGTTTTGCCATACATTGACATGAACCCACCGTGGGTGTACATGTTTTCCCATTCCAGAACCCCCCTCCCACCTCCCTCCCCATCCCATCCCTCTGGGTCATCCTGGTGCACCAGCCCTGAGCACCCTGTATCATGCATCGAACCTGGACTGGCGATTTGTTCCACATATGAAAATTTACATGCTTCAATGCCATTCTCCCATATCATCCCGCCCTCGCCCTCTCCCATAGAGTCCATAATACTGTTCTATTTATCTGTGTCTCTTTTGATGTTTCACATACAGGGTTATCTTTACCAATTAACTAAATACTGTATATATGTGTTAGTATACTGTATTGGTGTTTTTCTTTCTGGCTTACTTCACTCTGTATAATGGGCTCCAGTTTCATCCACCTCATTAGAACTGATTCGAATGTATTCTTTTTAATGGCTGGGTAATATTCCATTGTGTATACGTACCACAGCTTCCTTATCCATTCGTCTGCTGATGGGCTTCTAGGCTGCTTCCATGTCCTGGCTATTATAAACAGTGCTGCAATGAACATTGGGGTACACGTGTCTCTTTCAATTCTGGTTTCCTCAGTGTGTATGCCCAGCAGTGGGATTGCTGGGTCATAAGGCAGTTCTATTTCCAGTTTTTTGAGGAATCTCCACACTGTTGTCCATAGTGGCTGTACTAGTCAAACACCAATTTTTATCTAGTCTTGTAAAAGCTCTACTCCTATTCTCTGGCCCTTAGCAGCTACTTTATATTTATCTTTTCATTCTCTCCACCAATGCCACTTATGAATTAGCTAATTCCTGAAGGGAAAAACAATATAGTGTTGAATTCACCTCAAATTTTCCTTTTCTCCATGACTTTGAACCCTAAATCCAGCTGCTTTGTAACTTTCTGGTGACTTTCAAATAGGTTTTTAAAAACATTTTAATCAACTTTTTACTTGTACTTGATGGAAGAATTGACCTACTGCAAGTCAGTTCCTTGTGGCCAGAAGCAAAATTGTTAGTAGTAAATTACATGGCAAACTTTGTTAACAGACACTTTAAACCAGCATTGTCATGCAGTTTCAATACAATAGCTGATGTTCATAACAGCAACCTTGTTCCATTCTGATGGTAATATGTCTTCTGAATCATCAAAGAGTAAATTAAAATCAAAATAACTTTAGTGTTTGAGATATTTAATGAGCTTTCATTCATTTCACAGGTAATTCGTGAACATTGAATATGAGAATTTGCCTTCAAAATATTTCTGTCAAATTCTTCTCTTCTTTGTCTTATGTGCCACAACTCTGAAGTATCAGTTCTGCCATATGAACATTTGAGTAAGTCTAAAGCTGCTTCTTAAATGTCTTGGTCTTTCTCTCTGCACTCCAGAACTCTTATGCGGAAGAGGGACACTTTCCATCTGGCTAAACAAGAACTCATGGCAGAAATTTAATTTTTATGCAAAAATATCATCTTTGCTAACAAGATGCTTGGAATCTAAAGGGTATGACTCACCTAGTCTTGAATTGTTTGCTTTAGAGCTCCTGTCTAAAGCCCTGCTGAGACAACTGATATTCAGGAGAAATTATCTAAAGACACCATTTGTTGTTGTTGTTCAGTTGCTAAGTCCTGTCTGACTCTTTTCAACCCCATGGACTGCAGCACACCAGGCTTCTCTGTCCCACTATCTCCCTGAGTTTGCTCAAACTCATATCCATTGAGTCATTGATGCCATCGAACCATCTTCTCCTCTGCCTCTCCCTTTTCCTTTTGCCTTCAGTCTTTTCCAGCATTAGGGTCTTTTCCAATGAGTTGGCTGTTCACATCAGGTGACCAAAGTATTGGAGCTTCAGCTTCAGCTTCAGTCTTTCCAATGAGTATTCAGGGTTGATTTCCTTAGAACTGGCTGGTTTGATCTCCTTGCAGTTCAAGGGACTCTCAAGAAGCTTTTCCAGCAGTTCAAAAGCATCAGTTCTTTGGTGACCAGCCTTCTTTATGGTCCAGCTCTCACATCTGTACTACTAGAAACACCATAACTTTGACTATATGGACTTTGGTCGGTAAAGTGATGGTTCTGCTTTTTAATACACTGTCTAGCTTTGTTATAGGTTCCCTTTCAAGAAGCAGGTATCTTTTAATTTCATGGCTGCAGTCACTGTCTGCAGTGATTTTGGAGCCCCGTAGGATAAAATCTGTCACTGCTTTCACTTTTCCCTCCTCTATTTGCCATGGAGTGATGAGACTGGAGGCCATGATCTCAGCTTTTTGAATGCTGACTTTTAAGCCAGCTCTTTCACTCTCCTCTTTCACTTTCATCAAGAGGCTCTTTAGTTCCTCTCTACTTTCTGCCATTAGGGAGGTATCACCTGCATATCTGAGGTTATTGATATTACTCCCAGCAATCTTGATTCCAGTTTGTGATTTATCCAGCCCAGCATTTCACATGACGTACTCTGCATATAAGTTAAATAAGCAGAGTGACAATATACAGCTTTGTTGTACTCCTTTCCCAATTTTGAACCAGTCTGTTTTTCCATGTCCAGTTCTAACTGTTGCTTCTTGACCAGCATACAGATTTCTCAGGAGGACGCAGGTAAGGTAGTCTGGTATTCCCATCTCTAAGAATTTTCCACAGTTTGTTGCGATCCACACAGTCAAAGGCTTTAGCATAGTCAATGAAGCAGAAATAGATGTTTTCTGGAATTCCCTTGCTTTTTCTATGATCCACTGGATGTTGGCAATTTGATCTCTGGTTCCTCTGTCTTTCCTAAATCCAACTTGTACATCTGGAATTTCTTGGTTCACATACTGTTGAAGCTTAGCTTGAAAGATCTTGAGTATTACCTTGATATCATGTGAAATGAGCACAATCATGAGGTAGTTTGAACATTCTTTGACATTTCCCTTCTTTGGAATTGAAATGAAAACAGACATTTTCAAGTCTTGTAACCATTGGTGAGTTTTCCAAATTTGCTGACTTATTGAGTGAAGCACTTTAACAGCACCATCTTTTAGGATTTGAAATAGCTCAGCTGGAATTCCATCACCTGCACTAGCTTTGTTTGTAGTAATGCTTCCTAAGGCCCACTTGAGTTCACACTCCAAGATGTCTGACTCTAGGTGAGTGATCACACCATCAAAGTTATCTGGGTCATTAGATGTTTTAGGTACAGTTCTTCTGTGTATTCTTACCACCTCTTCTTAATCTCTTTTGCTTCTGTTAAGTCCTTACAATTGCTGTCCTTTATCGTGCCCATCCTTACATGAAGTGTTCCTGTGATATCTCCAATTTTCTTGAAGAGATCTCTAGTCTTTCCCATTCTATTGCTTTCCTCTATTTCTTTGCACTGTTCATTTAAGAAGACTTTCTTATCTCGCCTTGCTGTTCTCTGAACCTCTGCATTCAGTTGGGTATATCTTTCCATTTCTTCCTTGCCTTTCACTTCTCTTCTTTTCTCAGCTGCATGTAAAACCTCCTCCAACAACCACTCTGCCTTCTTGCATTTCTTTTTCTTCAGGATGATTTTGGTCACTGCCTTCCGTAGAATGTTATGAACTTCCATCCATAGTTCTTCAGACACTGTCTACCAGATCTAATCCCTTGAATCTATTTGTCACTTCCATTGTATAATCATAAGGGATTTGATTTAGCTCACTCCTGAACCCTGCCAATCATTTATTTCTAGCTGCATGGTAGAGTTACATTTTGTGTGTGTGTTTAAAATTAACTGGATCTTTAAACAAGCTAAATTCTCAAATTTGAAATTTCTTCTTGGAATTTTTCAGAAGTACTTGTGATTCTAATGAGCAACCAGCTATTTCAAAAACACATGGGTGATTAGAAAACTATATATCTAAGTTTTATTACTTTAGCTCCTAGGAGAAATATATTAACCACAACTATGATTTAAGTGTTCCACTGCCCTTCTTCTTGAAGGTGAATGTAGGAATACAAGTGTGACCAATAGTTTTATATCATCTGTGAAACATTTTTGACAATATTGTCCATCCTGTGGTTCAATAGTGGTTATAAAAAGGGCAGTTTTAATTTACCAGGAGTTACTCACAGGGCCTCAAGTACACCTGCGTTTTGATGACTTTCACATCCATGTACTGGACCCAGATCTCTGTCCTGAGCTTATGGCACAGCTTTCCCTGGTTGTGCCTCTGGCACCCAGAACACAGCAGTGTAAACTGAACTCACGCAATGCAATGGACTTCTCTCCCCGACCTCAATGCAAATTGAACTCCTGCTCTCCCGGATCTGATGCTCCTTCTGATTCAGTGAACGGCACCTCCAATTACCCAACATGGAAACCTAAGCATTATCCTCCACACCCTCTACATTCTCAACCCCTGACTGATTGGGTCTCTTAAGTTTTGCTCCTTTGCTGTCTCTCACATCCACCCCTTTTTCTACCAACTCTTATCTCCTGAGTTCAGGCTCATCACTTCTTATATGGATTTTTGCAGAAAACCTATAACTGGATTTTAGTGTTCACTCTCTTTAATCCATTTTCATACCATTTCCAAAATGAGCTTTCTAAAGCAAGAGCCTGATTGGTCATTTCCTTGTGATCTTTCAAAGGCTCCTCCAGTGCCATTAGGGTAAGATCTAAATATTTCGGGTTACATAAAAAGCTCTTTATAATCTACCTACCTCCTCATCCTCACCTCACACTTTGGTTCTGCCATATTCTAGAATAAGTCACAGTCTCACATGCAAGTCTTCTCACCTAGGCTTTCATGCTTTAAATGTTCTTCCCTCTTTTCTTTGCCTGGAAAATCCAATCGGTTACAGTAATTTAACTCAGGGGTCACTTCCTCCTAAAAACTTTCCTGAGTCCTCCAGGGTGGCCTGTGATCTCTTTTTCCATGCACCCCAAACACCAGTGCTTGCCTTATCACACTATACTGATATTGTCTGTTTACATAATCATCTTTTCCTTAATCTATAAATTCCTTTAAAGGCAAGAAACTGGTCTTATTATTTCTAATCCCACTGCCTCACCAAAAAAAAAAAAAAAAGTAGACAGGATGCAGCCTCACAGATAATGTGTTTGGGTGAACGAAAATTTTAATATGCTTTTCAGATTTTTGCCAATTAAATAAAGATAGCTCCACCTCAAAAGGAAAATCATGATTTCTTTTTCACTTAATTACCAGAAAGGTTAGAATTAAGGTTTGTCTTAATTATAGTACCTAGTCTTGTACCAAGACGTCTAAAACATATTCCATTCTCACCCTCCACCATTTCTTTCCTCTGATTCTGTTCTTGAACCGCAGTATAACTCACCAGGAGCTTGCTGGTTTACGTATTACCCTGTGGCTATTGGAAGCTGCATAGAATGGGCTTTGCCATCAAACAAACCTTGGGTTCAAGTTCTGGACTACTATTTACTACTATTTATGTAGGTAGGCAACATTAGATGGGGCTTCCCATGTGACTCAGTGGTAAAAGAAACTGCCAGTGCAGGAGACTCAGGATCCATGGGTTTGATCCTTGGCTTGGGAAGTTCCCTTGAAGGAGGAGATGGCAACCCACTCCAGTATTCTTATCTGGAAAATCTCATGGACAGAGGAGCCTGGCACGCTACAGTCCATAGGGTCGCAAAGAGTTGGACACAACTTAGCATGTACACAATATTAGATAATTTATTAAACATCTCTAAGCCTCAGTTTCCTCATTTGCAAAATGGGGACAATCGTACCTGCTTTACTTGTGGACTAGGATGGTGATGTTATGACTAAATAATATAATGCACAGTACTCAATCTCATAATAAAAATTCTGTAAACATCATTAATTGTTATTGTTGTAAACATGACTAACTCATTAGCAGGAGAGAAGCTACTATTGGGAACCAAAGTTAACTTTTATTGCTTGATCCTAAAGGTAGCAAAATGCCTATCCCACTGGCAATTGCTCACTAAGTGGTTATTATTATTAATTTTTAAGGGCTCCAGATAGTTGAGATTTTGTTGTATTCTTCTAACACCATAATGTTTTTTAGTTTTTGTTTTCTTATCTCATGTTGTCAGTTATCCTGTCAAGCTTCCCAGAGTTTACATATGCTGGTTTTCCATGATCATCATTCTCAATGATCATCGTCATCATTATCATCCCATTACCAGCACCACCTTTGGCATATGGGCAGATACAGGTTCCTGTTCTTCCCTTTCTCCAGGACTGTTCCCTTTCTTTTTCTCAACTTACATACTCCGCTGCCATCTTGACTTAAGTCTTGCAGATGGGCCTGGGGGTTAGAGGGCATGAAGCTAGTGTTCCAGCCAGGACAATGTAAAAGATGAAACATCATCTCAGATGGGAGATGGGAAGATCAAGGTGAAAATTTGACCAAAAGTGGCACAAGAAAGGCCAAGAGGGTCACTGAGCCTGGGCTTGGGAGTATGGGTACCTGGAAGTTAGAACTGAGCACAGGATAAAAGCAGTAAGCAGAATGAATCAAAGAAAGAGAGAGACTGGGAGCTGACTGGTCTGTTCTACCTGGTTCTCTCTGTCCCTGTAAAATGCATTAAATTTCAAAGCCGATTGCAAGTTGATTGGCTTGAAGAGACACCTCAGCACTTTTTCAGTGGGAACACTTACTTTGTAGTTGTTGTTGTTTTCTACACTCTACGTCATGTCTGACCCTTTTGTGACCCCATGGACTGTAACCTTCCAGGCTCCTCTGTCCATGGCATTCTCCAGGCAAGAATACTGGAGTGGCTGCCACTTCCTTCTCCAGGGGATCTTCCCAACCCAGGAACGGATCCCTCATCCCCTACAGGTGGATACTTGACCAATGAGCCACAAGGGAAACCCAGGAGCATGTACTTTAACCAAGGCCAAACTTATTTTATCCCACAAATAAAGGATTTCATATGCAGAACTACAGGACTGCTGGTGTGAATGAGATGGTCAAGATACAAGTAACTAAATACCTGTCTCTATTTGGATAGAAAGAGGGTCTCTACAGTAAAGAGATCTAAATTTTTAGAGGAGGCAGTGTGGTTAGAAGAAATACCAATGAGGGAAAAAAGAGAATAAAAGAGGCAGAAACTGAATGTTAATCTTTCATTTATTTAATGAACTGAACTTGCCTGGAGTTACAATGTAGATTTTTAAGTCAGCTATAAGCACTGTCCCTGGCAGATTACAAAAACTCAAGGATGGGCATAAGAAGTCTTTGAGCAGCCAGAATGGAGTTTAGGCAAATAGAACAGAGGAAGCCCCAGAAGATGCTGATGGGGAGGAAGGATAAAGCTCAGTGGAAATAAAGTAGACACACAGAGAGAAATTAAGACCAAAATCTGTGTGGCCCCAAAAGAAGTGAAGGGAAAAGAATAGTCTTTTTTTTTTTTTTTTTTTTTTTTAACTTTCCAGCCCTTGGTTGAAGTTCATTGCTTGAATGCATTCCCAAACTATGATCCAATAATTCCTAAAGGCAGTGCTCATAAAAGGGAAATCTTTTACTGTAAAAAAGAAAAGGTGCTAAGAGTTTAAACATTTTTGCTTTTTATATCTCTATGAACTTGACTTTTATCATTTATGTCTAATAGGCTTAAGTCTGTAGAAAAGTTTTATTTTACCTGACCTCAAACGCAGTGACTATAAATCCTTCCACAATACCTTCTAGCACATCACCAAGTATTGCTAAGAGGCTGATTTTTTAAAACTAATGAATAATAACCAAGAAAATGAACTAAGCTTGTTATTGCCATAACATTAACATTACTGCAGTACATTTTAACATATTAAACATGAGTCAGAATGTGATTATTTAGTACTTGCCAGAAGCAGCCCAAAGCATTTATGGTCTTATTTTTCAGATCTCTCTTTTTTCCCCCATTCTATTGGGGTTTTCTTTAAGATTTTGAATAAATTCAGAATTAATACAGAAATTTTTTAAAATGATGCATAATTTTTATTACAGCATGGTTTGCAACATTCTTATTTTTTATTTTGCTGGAGGAAAATATATTTGGTTTCCATTTACTTGTCTTTATTATACAGAGGCTAGACTAGATTATTACTAATGTTGCTTAATGCTTTCAAAGTGTATGACTTTACATGAAATTAAAAAAATTCTTGGATAAATGTAATTCCTCTCTCAAGGAAATGTAATTTTTAGTCAACATTGTATGATGAGTTCCTTGTATATAGCCATTTACAATGTTCACAATTCTAGAGGGGGAAAATGATAATAAGTATCACAGAAAAATATTCAAATGGGTAATAAATGTATGATGCCCTTTGAACAAGATTCCTACAAATGAAAAATAGGTCATAAGCAAAAAATCACTGAGCAGTATAAGGAGACACATAAAGAAAACTTACAAGTCAATTTAATGATGATACTTCCAATGACTATATCAGATAGTTGAACATAATCCAATTTTATCATGTACTTTGCAGAGTGTTCAATATTATGAGTACTACAAAAAGTATAAGTTATGTTCTCCTTCTTCATAGTACTTATTACATTAGAGAAACAGGGCTAACGCGTAACATATAATTAGAGGAAAATATAACAGTGAATTCTTCTGCTGTTTCTCTAGTGCTTTACAAAAGCTTTAATAGTTTTCAGAGAAAGGTTAAAAGAAACGAAGACATAAAAGTTACAATTCTCTTATAAGAAAACTAGGAAACCTTGAGAACACTTACAATAAATTTCAAGATCTGTGTTCCAGAGGTATACCTGGCAGGCTGCTGTCTGAGTTAAGTTAAAATTAAAGAACAGTAGTAACCTTCAAAATTTTAAAACTTATCTGGAAATTGCTACTTTGGAGCTAATTTTGATTAATAAAGAAGTTTTATCCGTGAGGTTAGGTTCAGCTCCATGTAACAGAGACTCAAAATAATAGTGGCTCAAAAAAACTTGGCTCCTGTGCACCAGTGCTGAATCAAATCTCAGAAGCAGAGTAGAAAACAATAGCTTTATTGATTTGCCAAAAAAGAGAAGATAGTGGGCTTATGCTTCAAAAAATTTTTGTCCCAACCTAGAGGGATTTGGTGAGGAGTTTTATAGCCATGGTTCAAGCGTAGGGTTGCTGAAAAGGGTCAGGGTATGTGCAGGGCCTCAGGTGGTCTCCTGATGAGCTGCTCAGATGACTTTCTCTCTGGAACATCTCACATCTGGCGGGTGTTTTAATTCTGTAGAGGAGCTCAAAGATATTGTAATGTGCACTTGAATGTGCTCTTCCATCACCAGTCACCCCACAACTGGGTGTTGTTTTTCCAGTAGTCATGAATGGATGTGACAGTTGGACCATAAAGTTGAGCACCGAAGAATTGATGCTTTTGAACTGTGGTGTTGGAGAAGACTCTTGAGAATCCCGTGGACTGCAAGGAGATCAAACCAGTCAATCCTAAAGGAAATCAGTCCTGAATATTCATTGGAAGGACTGATGCTGAAGCTGCAGCTGCAATACTTTGGCCACCTGACACGAAGAACTGACTCATTGGAAAAGACCCTGATGCTGAGAAAGACTGAAGGCAGGAGGAGATGGGGACGACAGAGGATGAGATGGTTGGATGGCATCACCAGCTCGATGGACATGAGTTTGAGCAAGCTCTGGGTGTTGGTGATGGACAGGGAGGCCTGGCCTGCTGCAGTCCATGGGGTCACAAATATTCGGACACAACTGAGCAACTGAACAGAACTGAACTGAGAGTCCTGCCCCAAGGCTCCACTATTGGTTCTTGGCTGCTCCTCCCTTGTCTCTGCATCCTCTCCCTTCCCTGATTAGCAACACTGGAACCAGCCCATTGGAACTCAGTGAAGGTCATGGAGGTTGGAGTCTATTCCCAACCAACAGAAAAGGGAGGACATAGAAAAGATTCCATGCCCAGGAGCCTCACAAGGTCCTACTTGGTTTCAGTTTTAGCAAAATAGAAGTTTTTCACTCTAAACTTCCAATAGAAGTTCAAAGGTTTGAGGGCATATGAATCTGCTCCAAAAAATTTTCAGGGACCCATGCTGTCTCCATCATCACTACGGTCCAAGCAGTTACAAGTCTAACCCAGTTTCCAGGGGCTTGTGAAAGAAACTCCCACCAACATCTTGGTGGGATGACAAAGAATTGCAGCCATCTTTAATCTTTCACAAATATAAAGAAGGCAAAATACTAGAATGAGTTGAGTCTTGCGATATTATTCATGACAACCAAAAAGACTTTTTAAAGTTATACTTGGAGGAAGAAGACAAAGGAAAACATTGTTTCACTGATTTTGGACAAATGGAATGATATAAATAGATAAATGACAGAGAGAAAGTAAAATGTCTCAACTCCTATTTTGCTTCTGTCAGGAAGAAATGCAAATCAGGTGGGAAAAGGTGAAATTAACATTGATAAGAAAGAATTGCAGTCCAAGATGAGCAAACAGACCCATAAAGAAGGATTTATCTGCTCTGAATAATATTTTCCCCTGCCTTTAATGATTCAGCTTTCAAGGCTTATAAGCAAACAGCATTTACTGTGTCCGGTACATTCATAGGCACTGGGTGTTTATTTCAAGTGCACTGTGATTAATGATAGAACAAGATGGGGGGGGAAGTAATAAAATCCTAAATTATATTTACATGCCATGTTGGATCAGTGGGTAAAGAATCTACCTGCAATGCAGAAGACTCAAGTTCAATCCCTGGATCAGGAAGATCCCCTGTTGAAGGAAATGGCAATCCACTCCAGTATTCTTGCCTGAAGAATCCCATGGACAGAGGAGCCTGGTGGACTACAGTCCATGGGGTCACAAGAGTCGGACATGACTGAAGTGACTGAGCACAGAGAGTCTGGAATATGGAAAAAGACAATTCTACTCTACTTGGATATAATAAGAACAGACCTGTAGCATTGTGTTCAACATTGAGGCTTCAGTTTAACTTGACTGCCGATAGCCTGGAGGGAAACCTACAGAAATGCCTACAAAAAGAGAACTGTCTTGGGAAAGGGACACATAAAAAAAGGATAATATTTTTGCCTGGAGGAAAGACAGCTTTTATTAGCCATGTAAATTGTCTTCAACTCTTCAAAGGGTTTTCACGTGACTCTGACTCATAGTAGGAAGAATTTTCTAATATTTAGACCTATTGGGTGAACAAACGTGTTTATTTATTTTGAGACTGTATAGGTTTTATTAAATCTCATGATTTATAATTTTCTGTAGGTTTTTCTCCAAAGAATGAATTTGATAAGAAGAAAGGAATTTTTTTTTAATAGAAAATATAGAGATGAAAAAATATCTGAAAATTTTAAAAATACACTTGATAGGATAAAACTCTGGATTAGGCACTGCCCAAGACAAGATCAGTGAAGCTAAAAACCTAACTATGGAAGCACAAACCAGAAAACACAGAGAAAAAAAAATGAAAGGAAAAACATAACCTGTGAGACATTATCAAGTAGTCAAGTATACATGTAATTGGAGTTACCAAAAAAGGGAGAAAGGAGAGCGTGGGAGTTAAAAAAGAAAAATTAGAAACAATAATGGCTGAAAATTTTCCAAATGTCTCAAAAACAGTAAACCAAAGATCAAAAAGCCAATAAATCTTAAGCAGAAGAAATATAGAGAAAACCACTAAGTCACAACATAATCAAATTGCTAAACATCAGGGCTAAAGAGAATGTCTTAAATTCAGAGAAACAGGATACATTATGCAGAGAGGAACAAAGTTGAGAAAGATAACAACCTTCTTGTCAGGAGCTAATTAAACTAGGAGATAAAGGAGCAATGATTTTGAAGTGCTGAAGAAAAATATCTGTAAACTGAGGATTTTGTTTTCAAAAGTAAAAGTGAAAAAAGAAAAGAGTTTTACAGACAAAATCTGAGAGAACTCATTGGAACAAAATATGCATTACAAAAGGTGACAAAGGAAGTTCTTTGGGCAGAAGGAAAATAATACAAGATGGATCTACACAGAGAAATGGTAGATATAAGAGTAAATATAAGAGGTTTTTTTCATGTATGCATTTTTTAATAGATTATTGAGTGCTAAAGTAAAAAGAATAATAATGTGTGATAGAGTTTATAAGGTATATGGAAGTAAAATATACGACAACAAAAGCATAAAGGATGGAGGGAAAGTGAAATTGTAGTTATAAGGTTCTTACACTATATATGACATGATATAATATCATTTGAATATAGATTATGGTAAGCAAAAAATGTATACTGTAACCATAAAGCAACAACTAAAAAATTAAATAAAACAAAGAGGATATGCAATAAAAAATATAAAAATGAAATTATTAAAAAATGTTCACTTTATCCAAAAAAGACAAGAAATTAAAATCATATGAAATAAATAAAAAACAAATACCATAGAACAGATATGATATGATTCCTTTCATATGAAGTATCTAAAGTATAGATAAAACTATAGATAAACATAAAATTTTATAGATAAACATAAAAACATAAGGTGGTTGCCAAGGACTAAAAGGAAGAGAAAGAGGGAGGAAGAATTATAGTTTAGTAGGTATAGTGTTTCAGGGTTGTAAGATGAAAAAGTTCCAGATACCTGTTGTACAACAATGTGAATATACTTAAGACTACTGAACTGTGCATTTAAAAATGGTTACAATCGAGACTTCCCTGGTGGTATAAGGTTAAGAGTCTGCATGCCACTGCAGGGGACACAGATTTAACCCCTGATCTGGGAAAATGTTGTGAAGCAACTCAAGCCTCTGTGCCACGGCTACTGAGCCCACACTCTAGAGTCCATGAGTTGCAAATACTGAGCCCACATCCTGCAACTACTGAAAACAGTGCACCCAGAGCCTGTGCTCCACAAGAGAAGCTACCAGAATGAGACGCAACCATGAGAAGTAGAGTAGTTACTGCAGCAAAGAGAAGCCCCTGCTCATCACAATTAGAGAAAGGCCATGCACAGCAATGAAGAGCCAGCACAACCAAAATAAATAAATAATTTTTTAAAATGATTATGTTGATAAATTCAATATTATGCATTTTTTAGCTGCAATGAAGCAATTTTAGAAAACCAGGATGATAAATTTAAATTCACCAAAGAAGAAAAAGGAAAGATATATCCATTTGAATACAGAGTTCCAAATAATAGCACGGAGAGATAAGAAAGCCTTCCTAAGTGATCAGTGCAAATAAATAGAGGAAAACAGTAAAATAAGAAAGACTAGAGATCTCTTCAAGAAAGTTAGAGACACCATGGGAGCATTTCATGCAAAGATGGGTACTATAAAGGACAGAAATTGTATGAACCTAATAGAAGCAGAAAATATTAAGAAGAGGTGGCAAGAATACAAAAAAGAACTATACAAAAAAAATATCTTAATGATCCAGATAACCATGATGGTGTGATCACTCATCTAGAGCCAGATATCTGGAATTTGAAGTGAAGTGCTCCTTAGAAAGCATCACTACAAACAAAGTTAGTGGAGCTGATGGAATTCCAGCTGAGCTATTTCAAATTGTAAAAGATGATGCTGTGAAAGTGTGGCATTCAATATGCCAACAAATTTGGAAAACTCAGCAGTGGCCACAGAACTGGAAAAGGTCAGTTTTCATTCCAATCCCAAAGGCAATGCCAAAGATGCTCAAACTACCGCACAATTGCACTCATCGCACATGGTAGCAAAGTAATGCTCAAAATTCTCCATCAACAGTATATGAACCAAGAACTTCCAGATGTTCAAGCTGGATTTAGAAAAGGTAGAGGAACCAGAGAACAAATTGCCAATATCTGTTGGATCATAGAAAAGCAAGAGAGTTCCAGAAAAATATCTACTTCTGCTTTATTGACTACACGAAAGCCTTTGACTGTGTGGATCACAGCAAACTGTGGAAAATTCTTAAAGAGATGGGAATACTAGACCCCCTTTTACTTGCCTCCTGAGAAATCTGCATGCAGGTCAAGAAGCAAAAGTTAGAACTGGACTTGAAACAACGGACTGGTTCCAAATTGGGAAAGGAGTAAGACAAGGGTATATATTTTCACCCTGCTTCTTTAACTTAAATGTAGAGCACGTCATGAGAAATGCTGGGCTGGATGAAGCACAAGTGAAATCAAGATTGCTGGGAGAAATATCGATAACCTCAGATATGCAGATGACACCACACTTATGACTGAAAGTGAAGAGGAACTAAAGAGCCTCTTGATGAGAGTGAAAAAGGAGAGTGAAAAAGCTGACTTAAAACTCAACATTCAAAAAACAAAGATCATGGCATCAGGTCCCATCACTTCATGGCAAATAGATGGGGAAACAGTGGCTGACTTTATTTTTTTGAGCTCCAAAATCACTGCAGATGGTTAGTGCAGCCATGAAATTAAAAGACAATGCTCCTATGACCAACGTAGACAGCCTTTTAAAAAGCAGAGACATTACTTTACTAACAAAGGTCCATCTAGCCAAAGCTATTGTTTTTCCAGTAGTCATTTATGGATGTGAGAGTTGGACCATAAAGAAAGCTGAGCACCATAGAACTGATGCTTTTGAACTGTGGTGTTGGAGAAGACTCTTGAGAGTCCCTTGGACTGCAAGGAGATTAAATGAGTCAGTACTAAAGGAAATCAACCCTGAATATTCACTGGAAGGACTGATGCTGGAGCTGAAGTTCCAATACTTTGGCCACCTGAAGAGAAGATTTGACTCTTAGAAAAGACCCTGATGCTGGGAAAGATTGAAGGCAGGAGGAGAAGGGGGCGACAGAGGATGAGATGGTTGGATGGCATCACTGACTCAGTGTACATGAGCTTGAGCAAGCTCTGGAAGTTGGTGATGGACAGGGAAGCCTGGTGTGCTGCAGCCCATGGGGTCGCAAAGAATCTGACATGACTGAACGACTGAACTGAACTGATAGAAGAATTATATTAAATGTAAATGACCTAAATATTCCAATTAAATACTATATATTGTAATATTAGATAGACCCAATTTTAAGCTGTCAATAACAAAAAAAATTCAACAAACTATAAAGACATAGATAGAATTTATGTGACAGTATACAAAAAGACATACTAATGCAAACACTAATCAAAGGAAAGTGGGAGTGGTTGTATTGATATCATAGGAATTATATTTTTTAAAAGAATATAACAGAGATAAGGATACTTTATAATGGTGAAGGTTTCAATTCATCATACATAACAATTCTCTGTATCCACCTAATAACAAGGTTTCAAAATACATGAGCCTAAATCTAATAGAACAGAAAAGAAAAATAGAAAAACCTACAAATAATTTTCAATACTCCTCTCTCAGTAAATGATAGGACGGATAAACAAAAAATTATTAAAAATGTAGAAGACTTTACCAATGCTTTCAGCCAAAATCTCTATCATTTTTTTTTAATCTTACACCAAATTTGCATTCCTGGGATCAAGGCTACTTTCCTTTATTATATGTTGGATTTGATTTGATAATATTTTCTAATGGATTGCTAGTAATATTATACCTGAGAACATAACGACACATATTCTTTCCAAGTATATACAGAACATTTACTGTGATAAAACATATTCTGGGGCATAAAGCAAATCTCAATAAACTTCAAAGTACTGAAATCAGAGAAGATTGGTAGGTGTGTTTTCTGACCATACTGGAATTAAACTAGAAATCAATAACAGAAAATACCTTAAAAACACCTTCGAATATTAGGAAATTGAGTGACACACTTATAAATAACCCTAATAACACTTTGAATAAATAATTTCTAAAAAGAAGAAATCACAAGGAAAATTAAGAAATACTTTTAAGCTAAATAAAAATAAAAGCACAACTCAAAATTTGTGGGATATAACCAAAGGAATCCTTAGAAAGAAACGTATAGCTTTAAACACTTATATTGGCAAAGAAGAAAGACCAAAATAAATGAAACAAAATTTTACCTAATCTAGAATAAAAATAGCAAATTAAACCCAGAGTAAATAGAAGAAAGGAAATAATAAAATGAGAGAAAATTATTTAAAATTGAAAGCTGAAAAGTAAAATAGAAAGTCAGTGAAACCAAAAGATATATCTTTGAAGAGGTAAATAAAATTGCTAACTTTCTAGTCAGAATTGTTAGCAGAGAGAGAACTATGAGTTGCTTATGCCAGGAATAAATGAGGGACTCCCACTAGAAGTTATACAGACATCCAAAGAATACTAGAGAAATGTTTTTTAAAAAAATCTTATGTCCATAAATTCAAAATCTCTAATGAAATGGATAAATTCCTTGAGAGACACAAATTACCAAAGTTTATATAGAGGAAGCATGGAACTTCAATAGCTCTATATCTATTAAATAATTTGAATTCATAATTAAAGTCTTTCTACAAAGAAAACTTTCAGCTCAAGTGGCTTCACTGTTAATGTTGTGAAAAGTAGACAGGCAGTTCTAAGAGCCAGGAGAGATTGCAAAGTACGTACTGCAAAGAAACATGAGGAAAACGTGGAGGTTATAAAAATATCCAGTTTTGTGATTTTGGTAATGGATACACCTGCATTCATCTGTCAAAACTCACCAAATAGAGTACTTAAAGTTGGTAACTTTTATTGCATATAAATTGCATATCACTCAGTTCAGTTCAGTTCAGTTGTGTCCAACTCTTTGCGACCCCATGGACTACAGCACACCAGGCCTCCGTGTCCATCACCACTCCCGGAGCCTACCCAAACCCTTGTCCATTCAGTTGGTGATGCCATCCAACCATCTCATCCTCTGTTGTCCCCTTCTCCTCCTGCCCTCAATCTTTCCCAGCATCAGGGTCTTTTCAAATGAGTCAGCTCTTCGCATCAGGTGGCCAAAGTATTGGAGTTTCAGCTTCAACATCAGTCCTTCCAATGAACACCCAGGACTGATCTCCTTTAGGATGGACTGGTTGGATCCCCTTGCAGTTCAAGGGATTGTCAAGAGTCTTCTCCAACACCACAGTTCAAAAGCAACAATTCTTCAGCGCTAAGCTTTCTTTATAGTCCAACTCTCACATCCATATATGACTACTGGAAAAACCATAGCCTTGACTAGATGGACCTTTGTTTGCAAAGTAATGTCTCTGCTTTTTAATATGCTATCTAGGTTGGTCATAACTTTCCTTCCAAGGAGTAAGTGTCTTTTAATTTCATTGCTGCAATCACCATCTGCAGTGATTTTGGAGCCCCGAAAAATAAAATCTGACACTGTTTCCACTGTTTCTCCATCTATTTGCCATGAAGTGATGGGACTGGATGCCATGATCTTAGCTTTCTGAACGTTGAGCTTTAAGCCAACTTTTTCACTCTCCTCTTTCATTTTCATCAAGAGGCTCTTTAGTTCTTCGTCACTTTCTGCCATAAGGGTGGTGTCATCCGCATATCTGAGGTTATTGATATTTCTCCCGGCAATCTTGATTCCAGCTTGTGCTTCTTCCAGCCCAGCGTTTCTCATGATGTACTCTGCATATAAGTTAAATAAGCAGGGTGACAATATACAGCCTTGACGTACTCCTTTTCCTATTTGGAACCAGTCTGTTGTTCCATGTCCAGTTCTAACTGTTGCTTCCTGACCTGCATACAGGTTTCTCAAGAGACAGGTCAGGTGGTCTGGTATTCCCATCTCTTTCAGAATTTTCCACAGTTTGCTGTGATCCACACTGTCAAAGGCTTTGGCATAGTCAATAAAGCAGAAATAGATGTTTTTCTGAAACTCTCTTGCTTTTTCGATGATCCAGAGGATGTTGGCAATTTGATCTCTGGTTCCTCTGCCTTTTCTAAAACCACCTTGAACATCTGGAAGTTCACGGTTCACGTATTGCTGAAGCCTGGCTTGGAGAATTTTGAGCATTACCTTACTAGTGTGTGAGATGAGTGCAATTGTGCAGTAGTTTGAGCATTCTTTGGCATTGCCATTCTTTGGGATTGGAATGAAAACTGACCTTTTCCAGTTCTGTGGCCACTGCTGAGTTTTCCAAGTTTGATGACATGTTAAGTGCAGCACTTTCACAGCATCATCTTTTAGGATTTGAAATAGCTCAACTGGGATTCCATCATCTCCACTAGCTTTGTTTGTAGTGATGCTTCCTAAGGCCCATTTGACTTCACATTCCAGGATGTCTGGCTCTAGTTGAGTGATGACACCATCTTGATTATCTGGGTCGTGAAGATCTTTTTTGTACAGTTCTTCTGTGTATTCTTGCCACTTCTTCTTGATATCTTCTGCTTCTGTCAGGTCCACACCATTTCTGTCCTTTATTGAGCCCATCTTTGCATGAAATGTTCCCTTGGTATCTCTAATTTTCTTGAAGAGATCTCTAGTCTTTCCCATTCTATTGTTTTCCTCTATTTCTTTGCATTGATTCTTGAAAAAGGCTTTCTTATCTCTCTTTGCTATTCTTTGAAATTCTGCACTCAAATGGGTATATTTTTCCTTTTCTCCTTTGCTTTTCGCGTCTCTTCTTTTCACAGATATTTGTAAGGACTCCTCAGACAGCCATTTTGCTTTTTTGCATATCACTAAAGCTAACTCAAAAACAAACAAACAAAAAAACCAGTACTGCAATGAATGATAGATTATTTATCACAAATATTAAAGAAAAAATTCATGCACAGGGAATAGTATTGAGCTAGGTCAGTTATTCTCCATCCTGGCTGCATTTTAGAATCACCTAGGCATCCAGGTATCTGTAAAACAAAATACCAAAGACTGGATGCTGTCTCAAGAGGTTCAGAGAGTTCTTCCGATGCTATCAGACTAACCTGTGTGTGTGTGTACTCAGCTGTATCCAACTCTTTGCAATTTCATGGAACCTGAAAAATTCAAATTGTCTTCTAATACTAAGCACTGAAATTTCAGTGACTTTAGCTTTGTTTTTTCTTTTTAAATTTAAATAGAGTTAATCTGGCAGTTTTATTGTTCCCAACCTCACCCAGCCACCTTGTTGCCTTGCCAAGTGTATTTTCAAAACCATTAGGCAATATGTTGCATAGTTTAGCAATTATAACTTTAAAATGTAGGTTATGGAAAAGCAGAAATACTTTAAACTACAGCTGAGATACAGTATCCTAAGGACATATGTGAGTTTCCCAGATGGCTTAATCCCAAGGGAACATATGTAGACGTATACTTAATATAAACCATCAGAAAGCCCTGAAAATTAATCCGTTGTCATAAAGAGAGTGAAAGAATAATGAGTTTTTATTATTCAATGTATTCCCTTTAAATCTTGTTTTCAATGCCTTAACGATTGTTTGGAGACAAATTATACTATGGAATGTCTTATTAGACTCACCATGTGACTTTGAGGAAATAAGCCTTTCTCCTGGTATAAGTGGGAAATTAAGGAGAATGTTTTCTCTAGAGTTATGTCAAAAGGGCTCTAAATTTCAAAGTGAAGGAATGTGTAAGCAGATAAAGATACTTCAGTGAATTGGATTTTCTTGATTTATCTTTCCAAATGTAGGTATTTTCTATCTTGTTTTCAAATGCTGCTCAAATTCTTTTCATTTTCTTCATTAATCACAGTGTTTCAATGATATAACCTGTTTAACTGGTTTTTTGGTGTAATAGCCACATGTCTTTGTTTTTCTTTTTTCTTTTTCTTTTTTAAATGTTTCTTTATTGGCTACACTGGGTCTTAGTTGCAGCACATGGGATTTTCAATCTGCCTTGCAGCATGCAGGATCTAGTTCTCTGACCAGGGATTGAACCTAGGCCCCCTGCATTGGGAACGCAGAGTCTTAGCCACTGGACTACCAGTTAAGTCCCAAGTCTTTGTTTTTCTAATTGATTCATTGTTTATATCTTATCTATTCAAATAGATTTTATGTTTCCTATATTCTTATATATTTATTATATATTTTCAAATTCAAACATAACTTCTTTTTACTTTTGAACACTTCTGATATATCTTCTAATCCATACATTTATTTAATGCAATATTCTTAACATTTTCTGAGAAAACTAACTGATGAACACTCTAGATTTGAAGCAAGATGGAAATTTTTTTGCTGGTTATTTATTCTTGGAAAAACTTCATTCTCATATCAACTCAGTAATATATACCTTTTGTTCACTAACAAGACATTAATAGGAATAATGTATAGAACCAGTAATAGTGAATATGGACATCCCCACTACAGTAGGCAAGTTTTCTTCTTTCTTCCTATGTGTCCAACTCCCTCTTCCTATCTCATATTCAGTGTCAAATATGTACATGACCAGGCTACACCTGATTTTTCCATGGGATTGAACAACCTCAGATGATTGCCGGTCCAATTACCAACGCCAGATGCTTATAGAAGAGTGTTCAACTGAATCATCTTGCTGTACACTTGAACTAACACAGCACTGTAAATTAACTATACTAAAATTTAAAATCTTTTAATTAAAAATTTTACAGGAGGGAACAACTGAAAGATTTATTTAACAAATTAAAATATTTCGAATCTGCTGTAAATATAAGCAAAGTCCGATCTACATTCCATATTTCCCAAATTCCTGATATCCTTCTGTCTGTCACAATATAACACGATTGTATCTTGCCAGTGACCCAAATGTGGGCTAATAGCATTGCTTTATAACTGTCAATAGAAGGACTTTAATCAAACTGAATATGCAGTAAATGAATGTCATGTTTATGAAACAAAAGTGTTTACAAAATGACTTGTCATGCTTAATGCAACAACTCGAGGACAGTAGATTCTTAGTTGCTCTAAATGTCTTTCTGTGTATTGAATTATAGTTTTATAATTATAGTTTCTCATATATGGAAAACTTTATATGAGAAAGAACAAAATCACACTAGTATTTGGGGGGATATGTTTTTCAATATCAGAGAAGGCAATGGCACCCCACTCCAGTACTCTTGCCTGGAAAATCCCATGGACGGAGGAGCCTGGTAGGCTACAGTCCATGGGGTCGCTAAGAGTCGGACAGGACTGAAGCGACTTAGCAGCAGCAGCAGCAGCAGTTTTTCAATATTAGGAAGGAAACAAAGCTTATCTAATTATCCATCATATTGTCAGAGACAACTGCAAATACATACTTAAGGATTAGATGTTTATTTCTTTCCTTTCTCACAGGTCTTTTACACTTTAGTTTTATTTAATATCCAAAGTGAACTTCACAGAAGTCAATATGCATCTTAGCCCTGAAATCTATCATAACACTTCCTAGATAGTCTCAGGGAAGAGCAAATAGACTAACGAAGGAAGACTGAAGACATTCTGAAGTCTCCACTGAAATGTACCATGATTCAAAGAATAAATAAAAATTTGGGTTTTTTCTCCCTCCAGTATGTGGATTTTGCTTTTCAGACCAAGCCATGGTGACATTTTTGAGCATTACTTTGTCGATGCCTCATTGCTACTATTTGCATTTATATTGAGCAAAAATGTCAAGATACAATCCAGGTGGGAAAAGAAAAACATAAGTAGAGAACAAACAGTTGGCAATAAGTGTCTGATTTAAAGATTTCAAGGTGACCACCAATCTGCCTTTTAAGTAATTAGGGCTTATTTCTGCTCTTATGTACCCTCTCATCTTAAGTTTCTTGCGTTGGCAGAGTCTAATAGGCAGGAGGACAAAGGGTTGTCTTCTGGGTATCCAATTAGGTTACATTGTCAAGATGCTACTGTTTTCTTTTATCTGAAGTAAATATGAAAGCTAATTTAAGGAAATAAACACATAGATTTTTCATTTAGAAATATTTCTAATTTCAGATATTTCGGAAAACTTATTTTTAAAAAGGAAAACCAAGGTGTGGTTAATAATGAAAGTTAACCCCTGAACTCTGTACCTCATTGTTGAGATAATAGATGGTTCATAGGGGTTTTCTACCTGGTCTGATCTTGTAAACAGTTCACTGAAATATTAATAGATATTAAGGACAGGAAAGAAGGAGAAAAGGACAGAAGAGATTTCCAAGTGCCCTCTGGCAAATGAGAATGGCTTGCTTGTCCTTTGATGAGAAAGAAGTCCAGCACCTATCAGGGAAAGGGTCACTTCAGAGACACAGAGAATATGCAGCTGGCGGTAAAGATAGACTGATGGATGGGCAGAAAAAGAGTAGTTGTTGTTTAGTTGCTAAGTCATGTCTGACTCTTGTGGCCTCATGGACTGTAGCCCATCAGGCTCCTCTGTCCATGGGATTCTCCAGGCAAGAATACTGGAGTGGGTTGCCATTTCCTTTTCAGGGGATCTTCCCGACCCAGGGATTGTACCCATGTCTTCTGCATTAGCAGCTGGATTCTTAACCACTGAGCACCAGAGAAGCCCAGAGAAAAGGTAGACAAGTCAGAAATATAATCCTTCAGGGAACCATCATCACCTGCTCCATAAGAAGCTGGGGTTGAAACAGAGATGTTCTCTGGCAGGATCTCCCCTCCAGAATTAGAAATGAGCAGATGGTGAATGTTGGAGTCCCCTTTGGAGACAAGAGCTTGAAACATAAATTGAAGGATGAGGAAGCTGGCAATTCCTGTCATGGGTAGTGAAAGGGGAATGAAAGTTTAACACAGAGAACGTGACATTTTTGACTGGGAACTCCCATACTTTAAAGCTGCTTTTTTTGACATTGTCTTGGCTGGGAAAGTTATGAAGAAAAAGAAAATAGTTTTGCCTATTTTTCTGAGAAGTATTTGGCATTCTCAGAAGGTTATTGTAATTTGAAGAGCTTATGCCTCATCTAAAAGCATTCCTAACAATAAGCATAGACATCACTTTGTCGACAAAGATCTGTCTAGTCAAAGCTATGGTTTTTCCACTATGTATGATTGTGAGAGTTGGACCATAAAGAAAGCTGAGCACCAAAGAATAGATGCGTTCAAACTGTGGTGCTGGAGAAGACTCTTGAGAGTCCCTTGGATTGCAAGGAGATCAAAAAAGTCAATACTAAAGGAAATCAACCCTGAATATTCACTGGAAGGACTGATGCTGAAGCTGAAGCTCCAATACTTTGGCCATCTGATGCAAAGAGCAGACTCATTAGAAAAGACCCTGATGCTGGGAAAGATTGAAGGCAGGAGAATAGGGCGATAGAAGATGAGATGGTTGTATGGCATCCCCAATTCAATGGACATGAGTTTAAGCAAACTCTGGGAGATGGTGAAGGACAGGGAAGCCTGGCCTGCTGCTGTCCACGGGGTCACAGAGAGTCGGACATGGCTAAGTGACTGAACAACAACAGCAAAGAACAAGGCTTGCCTCTCCTTTTTCCATTTTCCATTTTCCTTTGTCTCAGCAGTCATGAAAGAGAAAAGAGTCCCCTAGATTTTCATCTCTATTCTCCCCTCAGCAAGTTCTCCTGATAGAGAATTTGTTAGACAGCAAAGAATAGATTCTCACAAAGTCATTTCTATAGTAACCTTTGGCAAAAGTACTACAGGGGGCACAGAGAAAAGAGCAGTTGTTTTGTCAGGGGTGGAAGCACAGGAACTTTTGCCAAGGAGAATGCAACATTGGCATTTAGGGTGATATTACCAGGAAGAAAGAAGAGAATGGGAATTTTCTGAAAGCAAAGGCATAGAGTCTATAAAGTTCTGAAAATCATTTGTATATTCCATGAAGCATCAAAAGCCTAGTAGTGTTGGAACATATAGGGAACCTAAAGATATAGGGCAGTATAGGATCAGGACACATATCTTGGGTCACCTGCTTTTGGTGGATATTGTATATTTGTATGGACCATGAGCCAGTGGTGTCTGGATCTTCCAGCTCAATAAGTGATTCCTTTATTGCTCCTAAGCCTTTGCTCAACTCATAAGTCAGACCTGCAATGCTGCCCATGAAGAGCAGAAGATGTGGGTGACTTTCTGTACACAGGTTCAGTGTAGCTGGTGGGAGGCAGAGGCTCTTTTTTTTGTATCCCGCAGCCTTTCAAGCAAACTCCAGGTTTTCTTGGGTCTATCAAAAGGCTGATGGGGAGGGGGAGGGGGACATCTGTTAATGAAACAAGATTTCCTGTGGCCACAGGTAGTTAAAGGGAGTCATTCCTCAGTGGACCATAGAGATACCCAGGGACAGCCTGACTCAAAGTGTTGAAGAGGAAGCAATTTGTCTCAAAGTCATCTGCCTCTTAAGAGTTTGGAGACCAAGGATAAGAAGTTGGAGAGCACTTGGTCTGAAAGTCAGGCGATTGTGTTCCATGCGGAGCATAGTTATACCACCTTGAGTTAATGACTCCATGAGACTTACTAACAGGATGGAGACACAGCTCTATGTCTCCATCAGTGGGCAAGGATCTACATTTATCTGGATCTGGATCTGGATCTAGATCTCCTACGTTGTTTTGGATTTGCACAGAAATTATTAAGCATTTGAAAATCACATAGTAGACAAAACAGCAGATAGTTGTTAAGCCTTCAAAATAGAACTTGCATCTAATTTCATGGAAGCAAGGAATGGTGCAAGCCTGTGAGCCTAGTCAGGAGCATGCATGCATGCTGTCGGCTCGGTTGTGTAGGACTCTTTGCGACCCCATAGACTGTAGCCCACCAGGATCCCTGTCCGTGGGATTCTCCAGGCAAGAATACTGGAGTGGGTTGCCATGCCCTTCTCCAGGGGATCTTCCCAACCCAGGGATCCAACCTGTATCTCTTATGACTCCTGCATTGGCAGGCAGGTTCTTTACCACTAGTGCCACCTGGGAAGTCTAGCCACAAAGAAGGCAAATTCAGCACTCCCACGAAAATATTCTTGGGTTATCCTGAGCTTTAATCCTACTTTCCTTTTGAAGTTTTTCATTTTCAGTGGAAAAATCTGGGGCTGGGTTTGAAAATTCTGTAACATCATACAATCATCATCTAAAAAGGCTTGGCATTGTGACTTGTGAGTGACAGTTCTGACTATTTCTCCAAGGTAGAATTCCCACAAATCAGTTATTGATGAATCCATTGCCCTGGATGGCAGTTACCATTATAAGATGTTACCAAGAGATATGCTAATTCCTCTCCAGAACATTACTGCTTTATGTACATTGCTAATCATGAGAGGAAGAGCTGTGTTCATTTCTAAGATAAAAATAATCTGAAAGCTAGACATATAATAATCCTTGCCCTGCAAATTCCATTCTAAGAGTCACTTATGCTCAGGATAATAGAGCTTGAAGATATATTCTAACCTGTCAAAGAGAGTCCCAAACTGCATGCATAAATATGAACTAGATATGATGAGCTATTTTCTGAATATAAGTCAGGCATCTTTTGAAGCAGAGTGAACACCTTTGGTTCCCTGATATTTGAATACATTGCAGCCTTAATTTAATGACTAGCATTTGAATAACCTGAAGAAATGACTGTAACCTCTAAGTTTATCTAAAGGATTGAGCAAAGCTTTGCAATAGGAAAAGTCACTCTAGTTGAAAATATCTGTCATTATAAAGAGTAACTCATACTCACTGTTATTTCTATTTGCTAAAATGAATGCAAATGTCTTTGTCTGTCCTTCAGCATACCTGGGCTGAGGAAGTGGCTCTCTGCATCTTATTACTTGAGATGGTTTTCTTCAAAATTCTTCTTCACTATTCAGCATTGCTAAGAACTAAAACATGGCAATCAAGAAGCTCATTTCACAAAAAAATAAAAAAAGATTTACTTAGGATGGGAACTGTGAACCATTAACATATTAACATAATTTAGTTGGCAGTAGATTAGTGATTATTTTCACCAGTGGATTCTTGATTATTTTATGGCTTTTACTACCTTCTAAAGAGTTTTTTTCTCTGTGAAGGTGTCTTCAAAGAAGGGGTGCTTCTCAAAGACAGAGAAATCTCCTTAGTCATCCATATGTATTCTTGTCTCTACTTTCTCTGAACGCATTAATGTCTGGCAATGTAACAAGCAAACAGTGCTCAATAGATGGCTATTGAACAAAATAATTAATAATTAAATATAAAATAGAGTTAGTTGATTCCAAAATTCAGGGTGGAACTACAAGAGGGCTTTTTTTCTTTTCACTATGGGAAAAAAATCACTTTCATTTTAAATTCTTTTCATTGAAGCAAAATTATCCCCAGAATAAGGTTAGCAGTCATGAAAAGGAATGGATTACAATAAAGACCCCGTTTCAGCCATAGGTGGTCCATTCTATCACTCTCCAACTCTTCTGTGGTTCCTAAATATCTCTATTGCACACCATCACTTCCTTTGAAGATTTCCAAGAGAGCAAGAACTCTATTCAGTAGGTTGCTTTGTACTTTAATCTGTAAGCTTTGCCTCTGGAAGTTTTACTTTTCTTACACAGAAAATCACAGCCATTATTAAAAATCACAGAGACAGAGCCAACAAGGGCTTTGATCATGATTACTTTGCCTGTAATTGTTACAATGAAAGGAAATACAAAAATTTCACTGGGGCATTTCAGTGCACATCCCATAGTCCAAGGTATCCAAGGTGAGCTTGGCATTGGTTGCCTTGTTGGTACCTGAACTATTTTGGCACATTTTTTAGTGAACTTCCTCTGCTGTTGAAACACCAGTCACACATTGCTTGCCCAACTGAAGTAGAACAAGAATCCCATTGTCACATTTGTAAGTAGGCTGGTTTCAATCTGGAAGTGCCAAAAAACTCAACATGTTTAAACAATGAGGAAATACGTTGGCACTGGCTGGAATACAGAAGTTCACAGACAGGGTTACTTGAGAAATAGTATAATTTAGTGGATCCAATTTCCTTGGCCTTAGGGTTCTGTCTCTGAATATCCTGTATGTTGTTAAATGCCCCATTCTTAAGATGAAATCGAAATGGCTGCATCACTTCTAGACCTTAAATCTATGCAGGGTAATTTGTTGTTATTCAGTCCCTCAGTCATGGCTGACTCTTTGTGACCCCATGGACTGCAGCACCCCAGGCCTCCCTGTCCGTCACCATCTCCAGGAGCTCAGACTCATGTCCATTGAGTCAGTGATGCCATCCAATCATCTTGTCCTCTGTCACCCTCTTCTCCTCCTCCCTCAATCTTTCCCAGCATCAGGGTCTTTTCCAGTGAGTCAGCTCTTCACATCAAGTGACCAAATTATTGGAGCTTCAGCTTCAGCATCAGTCCTTTCAATGAATATTCAAGGTTGATTTCCTTTAGGATTGATTAGGGTTGATCTCCTTGCTGTCTGGGAGAAGGCAATGGCACCCCACTCCAGTACTCTTGCCTGGAAAATCCCATGGACAGAGGAGCCTGGTGGGCTACAGTCCATGGGGTCGCTAGGAGTCGGACATGACTGAGCGACTTCACTTTCACTTTTCCCTTTCATGCACTGGAGAAGGAAATGGCAACCCACTCCAGTATTCTTGCCTGGAGAATCCTAGGGACGGCGGAGCCTGGTGGGCTGCCGTCTATGGGGTCGCACAGAGACGGACACGACTGAAGCGACTTAGCAGCAACCTTGCTGTCCAAGGGACTCTCAAAAGTCTTCTCCAACACCACAATTGAAAAGCATCAATTCTTCATCTCTCAGACTCCTTTATGGTCCAACTCTCACATCCATACATGACTACTGGAAAAACCATAGCTTTGACTAGACGGACCTTTGTTGGCAAAGTGATATGTCTGCTTTTTAATACACTGTCTAGGTTTGCCATAACTTTTCTTCCAAGGAGCAAGCATCTTTTAATTTCATGGCTTCAGTCACTGTCTACAGTGATTTTGGGGCCTGAGAAAATAGTCTGTCATTGTTTCCATTGCTCCCCATCTATTTGCCATGAAGTGAGGGGGACTGCCCTATTACCACTTTGCCAACAGTATGAAAAGACAGAGTAGTAATAGAGGAACAAAAATCTGTCCTTTCCCATGCTCTCTCTTAAGATAGAAAAAAATATTTTCCAGAAGCTTTGCAAACATCATCTCAATGTCACATGCCCAATCTTGAACCAATCTCTTACTCAGGAATTATGCCATCACACTCTGAAACTGACATCATCCCTTGAGTCACAAGACTTCTATACAAAGTGGGGGCATGAAACAGGCATCAAGGAGAAAACTGTCATTGTCAACCATATCATCATTGTGCCAGGACTATATATAACAACTGTTAAGACAATTCTGAAGCTTTGAGCTAAAGATGACATTTCTTTCTTTAGAAACTTATCCAAAATAACAAAAAGGATATGAGTATGGGGGCAACGATCCCACATCACATACTATGAAATATCTGCAAAATATTATAAAATCGGAATCAAAATAAATAAGGAGCTTGAGCGATAACACAGACTTTCTCAGGTCACTGGCAAAATACATATGAACTAAAAATGTGTCACTTTGGAAAAGCCTCATCCGAGGATTTTGTAATCACAAGAGCAAGATTTGGAAGCTGGAGATTGACTACAAAAAAAGCAGGTAATGTGACTGACAGAGGTCGAGAGACATAAGAGCCAAATTGCCCAGCTGAGGAGATCCAATATATACATGAAACAGAACATATAATACAGGCAAAAGCACTCAAGTACAATAGAAGAAAATTCTTCTGGAGAATAACAGAATTGAATCTACAGGTTGAAAGAAGAACCTCAACCAGAAAAAATAATATTGAATAATCAATACCAAGTTGTATCCTGATAAGATTACTGATCTTCATGAACAACAACATACATATACCTATGGCTGATTCATGTTGCTATATGGAAGAAACCAACACAACATTGTAAAGCAATTATCTTCCAATTAAATAAATTATCCTCCAATTAAAAATAAATAAAATTTTAAAATTACAAAAAAGAACAACAACAAAATGAATGTTACATTTATCCCAAGTAGAAAAATAAGTTCCCAGAAGCAGAAATAATCCAGTTGATGGAACTTACCTGGTGGTCTAGTGGTTAAGACTCCCTGATTTCACTGCAGGGGACATGGTTTCAATCCCAGGTTGGGGAATAAAGATCCTACAAGCTGTGCAGCATCATCTAAAATAAATAAATACTTAAATTATCATCTGATCTGTAAAAATCCTTTAAGTAATTTAGAAATAATCCACTTGACCCCAGAGGCTTATCTTCAGTAACGATATGTCATAAATAGCCGATCAGTATCTGCAAACTTCAAAGGGAGATAAAGTATATTCAAGAATTGAAGGAAGTTAAGAGGAAATGGGGATTTTCTTTGGATTGAATGTGGTCAGGAAGCAGGAAGTAGGAGTAATTTGAGAACTAGGTACCTAATAATTGTTAAAAATAAGAAAAAATGAAGCAAAGCTAACATCGTGATTGGTAAAGTGTCGACAATCACTCATGCTTTACAAAATAGGGGGATGTTTGATCATTTTTGTGGTTGGACAATGTTCATGTTTTTGTCTGAAGATGGTTTTCTATGAAGTTACTTATACTGAGCTGCAGAATGCCATAGCCTAGTTGTGAATATCAGGCCAGCTCCTGGGGGTTGGGGGCTGCCATCTCCCACTTTAGTGTCTGTAGTAGAAAGTTGTGTTGTGAATATGAAGATTGTATGGTGTCTTGGAAATTCTGGTATTCTTTAGAAACTTGCAAATAAAATTATTAACTTACAAATCTGACTCTAAGATTTTTTTTTTCTTTTTTATTTATTTATTTATTTATTTTATTTTTTAAATAAATTTATTTATTTTAGTTGGGGGCTAATTACTTTACAATATTGTAATAGTTTTTGCCATACATTGACATGAATCAGCCATGGGTTTACATGTGTTCCCCTTCCTGGACCCCCCACCCACCTCCCTCCCCATCCCATCCCTCTGGGTCATCCCATTGCCCCGGCCCTGAGCCCTTGTCTCATGCATCGAACATGGAATGGTGTTCTGTTTCACATATGATAATATACATGTTTCAATGCTATTCTCCCAGAACGTGACTCTAAGATTTTATTATGCTGTATGTCTGCTGTTCTAACTTTGTGAGTGGTGGATTTGTGCTGCCCTAGTTACAAAAATTATAATAGTAGCAATAATGACAGCTACCATTTATTGTGTCTAATATGTGCCAGACAGCATATTAAGTGATCTATATTTGAGTCTCTTTTACTTCTCTTAAAACCCAGTGAGGTAAGTCTAATTATAGATAATTATAAGCTTGGAGAGTGTACATAAATTCCCCAAGGTCACACAAAAAATAAGTGACAGAAACACAATACCTTTCCATGTCTCTCTAACCTCAAATCCCATGTCATTTCGTTGATATATGTTAATAAGGTTTCAGAAGCCTGTTATTTTCTATTATCAAAACAGAACAGGAAATGCTAAAAGCAACAGCAGTGGAAATAATAGCATAGGAAGTAAATTTTTGTAAAAAACTTTGAGACCGCCTCCTTCCCCAAGATAAATTGTTTTTTTTAACCTCAAATTTATTGGATTACCTGATATTTCCATAATGACTTTCCTTTTGTTATCTTGTTCTTTCAGCTGATCCCAAATAATTGCTTTAGGATAACTTTCTTCTTTTCTAGATTTCTTATCCCACTGGTGGATAAAATTTAGGTAATAAGTTTCTCCAAAGCACAGTGAGGAACTCATCCACAGATGATCACAAAGAAAGAAGATCCTGACCTCTGTAACTCAGACAGCCCTCCTCTGCTGGACCCTTTTGGTAATGGACTGAGAAACTGGGATATCAAGACAAAATATGGTGACATTTTTGGCAGACAATTCTTTTAGAAGATTTTTCTTTTTGGAGTTGCCCTTGAACTAGAGCATTACATGAAACATGCCATCAGGTCAGTAAAATTTCCCAAGAATTAGCTCACCAAGGAAGTTTTATCTTTTATGAAAGTTTACCCACATGCCCATGAAGGGTCATGACTGCTAAGTGACGGATTAGTGGTTAAAACTGCCACAATTTCTCATACCATCTCCCCTGCGTTATATGTGTCTTTCCCACACTACTTTCCCAGGTTGATCATGTCTGATTGTCCTCTAGGATGCTGACAGAACAGCAAAGGAGAGAAAGGGGTTTAGGAGTTACAATAAAAGGGGAAGGGCTTCCCAGGTGGCTCAGTCATAAAGAATCTGCTTGCCAATGCAAGAGACACAGGAGAAGTGAGTTCAATCCCTGGGTCAGGAAGCTCCCCTCGAGGAGAGCATGGCAACGCACTCCAGTATTGTTGCCTGGAGAATCCCACAGACAGAGGAACCTAACGGGCTACAGTCCATGTGGTCTCAAATAGTCGGACATGGCTGAGCATACATATACCCTGGACCATAAACAGGGAACCTGGTTTGGGAGACCCCAGCCTTGCTGGTGTCTGTTTTGACATCAGGGAAACCCATTATTTCCAGGAGAAGGTCCTCCAGCCTGCAGAAAAGGAGATGATTGACTCCAGACAATGCCTGAATGAGCCCCTTGGTTTGAAAAATGCAGAATAAAGAAAAAGAATGGGAAATGAGCTGCTCAAGGAACTGGGTGACCCAATCAATGGGAACAAATAATTATTTGAATTTATTTAATTGATGAATAGAGTCAATATTTATGTGTAAAATTTTTACAGAGGGGTAAGTTTTGGGGCTTTTTTTTTGGTCAAATGTTTAATGCAGCTGTCTCCTATCCCTCTGAGTGCCCACGATGGCATTCCTTTCTGGGGCCTGGAAAGCCATAGCTCCATTCCCAATCCACTTGACTGCAGAAGTCCAGCCCTTTACAAGGCTTCCCTCACTGATTATTTCTAGAACCTACAAAGAATATTTGCAAGTTCTACACACCTGTCCAGGCTATACCTTACCACAAACCTATCCTTCAATTCTCCAAAGCATGATTTCAACCAGACAATCATGTTTAAGCCCAATCGTAATGCTGATAAAGAGCTTCCCAGGTGGTACTAGTGGTAAAGAAACTGCCTGCCAGTGCAGGAGACATGAGAGACTTTGGTTTGATCCCTGAGTCAGGAAGATCCCCTGGAGTAGGAAATGGCAACCCACTCCAGTAGTCTTGCCTGGGAAATTCCACAGACAGAGGAGCCTGGTGGGCTACGATCCATGGGGTTGCAGAGTCGGACACGACTGAGCACACACACATACCCTCCAGGGGTCTATATTATGACCCTCTAGGATTCTTTGTTGGTGTCTCTCTCCTTAGGCCATGACCTCTCTCCAAGTGCCAGTACGAACCTGACCCTTTTTCACCCAATCCAGAGGCTTCCTCTCACTCCCAGGCTCAGAGCAGTGTCTGCTGGGATATAATTCCTCTCCTAACTCAGCCCCCTGACTTTTACCACTCAAAAAAAAAAAGTGTGGGTTTTTTTTTTTTTTTGCTCATCTATTTTGCTCAAAGAGCTAAAATAGGTATTTTTCTAAAAAAGGACAATTTTCTCTTAAAGTTGAACTCATATCTCTGTCTCTAGTAGAAGTTTCAGACTTTTATCCCTATTCCTGTCAAAGAATAGCCAATCTAAGGTATAGCAAGCACCCTGTAAAATGAGGCACAGGAAATATATCGTTGACATTACCATAAAGATTATCATCTCCATTGTTAAGACAAAAGGCAGCTGATCCTATCAATTTTTCTAAAAAGCAAAAATGAATGTTGATGGCTATATTTTCCCTAGTATTTTCCTTTATGGAAAGAAAAATCTTTGTGAAAGATCCTTTGAACCAGAATAATATAGTATTCCTGATGTAGAATGGAATTATATCAATAAGTTAATAAATAATTTAATAACATGAAGGCACTTTTTTTCCTAGTGAAAAAAATTGAAGCACACTTTCAGCCATCCTTAATCACACAGTGGAAGGCTCTTGTGTGCTCTCATGCACGCTGCAGGAGAACTGGGAGCCAGTCATGTCTTCTCGGTGAAGTTAGCACCACTCAAAGCCATCGTCCTGTGTTTAAAATTCTTACTCAAAAGCTTCTTTTGTTACCCAGCCTCTTCTGACCCCTCCATTTGCCAGAAGCCTTTACATTATTAGCGTTTCCCAGGTGGTTCAGGGGTAAAGAATCCTTCTGCCAATGCCCAGGAGACATGGGTTTGATCCCTGGGTTGGGAAGATGTACTGGAGGAGGACATGGCAACCCACTCCAGTATTCTTGCCTGGGAAATCCCGTGGACAGAGGAGCCTGGCGGGCTACAGCCATGGGATTGCTAAGTCAGTCACAACTGAGCAGATATGCATACACTTTACATTATTCAATGACTGTCTCTGTACCTCATGTTTCTTTTACTTCTTTATGGAATGAGGTTGAAATTCGGTTTTGTCCATTTCATTCAGTGTGGTGTGCTTGTAATTGATGCCAATGGCTTCTTGGCCATCTGCAGCTCTCTTCCTCTTCTCCTAAGTTCTATTTCCCTTGTTGAGAGGGTCACTTCTTTCAAGTTATGTGACTCCTTTCACACACACACTCTGTCCTTTCACTGCAGGATTTTGCATCCTGACCTAGTCCCTGGTCAACAAGATGACAGCTTTCTGACTATTCACATGTAATTCCTTTCCTCTTTTTTCTGAAATCCTCCTGCCTTCATCCTGCTCCCATGGCCACTTTACCCTCCTTGTCTTACCTTTTATGATAGTTAACAGAGTCAATGTATCTGTCTGAAATTTGTCTCTAACAGTTTATCATCTGGAGTCACGACCTTTAGCCTTTTGAAGTGATGGAGAGTTTTACTCCATTTCTGTTAAAATACTACAGCACAGCTTCTGTGAGGTCTCACCCAATTTCCAACCTAAAGGTACCATTGGCTGCATGATCTCTGGTTTTCATGGGTTTGCCTATTAAATTTTGTCTTTCTTTTTTGAAACATCACCCTGATTCATGTTCAGATTGTTACTTATCTTATTGCCATCTTTAATGTAGCAAGCATTCCCATAAAGTAGTAGGAAGGGAGCTGGGCTTGAGATCAGCAAAACCAGAGTTAAATACCTTAACACTCACATAGTATTAAGTAAGTTCTTTAACCTCCTCCAAAGCTAGTGGAGGTGATGGAATTCCAGTTAAGCTATTTCAAATCCTCAAAGGTGATGCTGTGAAAGTGCTGCACTCGATGTGCCAGCAAATTTGGAAAACTCAGCAGTGGCCACAGGACTGAAAAAGGTCAGTTTTCGTTCCAATCCCAAAGAAAGGCAATGCCAAAGAATGCTCAAACTACCGCACAATTGCACTCATCTCACATGCTAGTAAAGTAATGCTCAAAATTCTCCAAGCCAGGCTTCAGCAATACGTGAACCGTGAACTTCCAGATGTTCAAGGTGGTTTTAGAAAAGGCAGAGGAACCAGAGATCAAATCGCCAACATCCTCTGGATCATCGAAAAAGCAAGAGAGTTTCAGAAAAACATCTATTTCTGCTTTATTGACTACGCCAAAGCCTTTGACAGTGTGGATCACAGCAAACTGTGGAAAATTCTGAAAGAGATGGGAATATCAGACCATCTGACCTGTCTCTTGAGAAACCTGTATGCAGGTCAGGAAGCAACAGTTAGAACTGGACATGGAAAAACAGACTGGTTCCAAATAGGAAAAGGAGTACGTCAAGGCTGTATATTGTCACCCTCCTTATTTAACTTATATGCAGAGTACATCATGAGAAATGCTGGGCTGGAAGAAACACAAGCTGGAATCAAGATTGCCGGGAGAAGTATCAATAACCTCAGATATGCGGATGACACCACCCTTATGGCAGAAAGTGAAGAAGAACTAAAGAGCCTCTTGATAAAAGTGAAAGAGGAGAGTTAAAAACTTGGTTTAAAGCTCAACGTTCAGAAAACTAAGATCATGGCATCTTGTCCCATTACTTCATGGGAAATAGATGGGGAAACAGTAGAAACAGTGTTAGACTTTATTTTTGGGGGCTCCAAAATCACTGCTGATGGTGATTGCATCCATGAAATTAAAAGACGCTTACTCCTTGGAAGGAAGGTTATGGCCAACCTAAATAGCATATTTAAAAGCAGAGACATTACTTTGCCAACAAAAGTCCGTCTAGTCAAGGCTGTGGTTTTTCCATTGGTCACGTATGGTTGTGAGAGTTGGATGGTGAAGAAAGCTGAGCACTGAAGAATTGATGGTTTTGAACTGTGGTGTTGGAGAAGATTCTTGAGAGTCCCTTGGACTGCAAGGAGATCCAATCAATCCATCCTAAAGGAGATCAATCCTGGGTGTTCATTGGAAGGACTGATGTTGAAGCTGAAACTCCAATACTTTGGCCACCTCATGCGAAGAGTTGACTCATTGGAAAAGACCCTAATGCTGGGTAGGATTGAGGGCAGGAGGAGAAGGGGACGAGAGAGAATGAGATGGTTGGACGGCATCGCCGACTCGATGGACATGGATTTGGGTAGACTCTGGGAGTTGGTGATGGACAGGGAGGCCTGGTGTGCTGTAGTCCACGGGGTCGCAAAGAGTCGGACATGACTGAGCAACTGAACTGAACTGAAGCCTTAGCTTTCTCATCTTTAAAAGGAAACTAATACCAACCTCACCCAGAACTTGTAAGGACTGGATGAGATCATGAGTCTGGGTGTAAACTCCGCAGGTCTGTTGATTAGCACTTGACTCACACAAAAGGAGCAAGGTTAGCCAAATGATGCTGAAGCACTTTTAGGTAAAACTTGAATACAATCAGATGTTTGCTGTCCCATTATCCTCCCATCCATTGCATTTGGAAAGCCTCTAATACCTTGCTTATCTGAGTATAATAGCTCTAGGGTTTCTGTGAAAGCAGAAATTAGGGGTAGCATACTAGTATGCGGGGGCAGATAAGGGGAGCTACATTTGCATATCTCAGAAGTCTTCTACTATTCATAGCGCAGAACTGATGAGACTGTGAAATTTACGAGAACCTAAAAGTTCCACTGGATCGCCCACCTCCAACCTATACCAAGTCTTGTCCTGGTTCTGCCATGGGTTGGGTAGAAAAGAGAGAAGGAGCCATCTTTACTTTGTAAAGACAGCCATTAAATAGACCATCCCATGGAGGCTTTGGACATGGCACCCAAAAGAATGCATTATGTTTGCTCTTGCTGAGCATGTAGGAAAGCTTCTCCTGTGAATACAGGGAAATTGAGAAGCACACAAAGAATTTTGAGTAAGACCATTTCCCATTTTAAGCCTCATTATATGAGAATATTCCACTCTAGAGAGCAGCAGTACACTCAGTCTTTCAGTTCTTTTGGAGTTTGTAATGTTCTTCCTACCAAAAAGTCTTAATGTACCATTCAGAATAAATTCTCCTCTCCCAGCTTGCATCATAAATTCCAATCACATTGAGCTCTGAAAGGGCTCATCTTCACTCTAGTTTTTGACAATGATCATTTTTACATACTCATTGTGTACCAAGTACTGGGTTAGGTACACAGCCACAAAGATTATATCATGCAGTTGGAGTCATCAAAAGCTTATACTTTAGGTGGACTGCTAATAAAAATGTAAAAGAAGAAATAAAGAGCATAAATTCAATGTAAGCAGATCAGTGCAGAGGCAGTAGAGGCAGCAGAGCTCCTGGTGGGGTTGGTGGGTGCACAGCATGCTAATTCTTCCTCCCATCCCCCCAACATTCTTGGCCCCTCCCACAGTATTTGGCCTTCTTCCATTAGAAATGCAATTCTGAACTTTAACTGGGATCAGCCTCCCTTGCAGCTAAGTGCAGTCATGTGACTAAGGGCATCCAATAAGACGTGAGTAGTAAATGGT
Organism: Giraffa tippelskirchi; assembly: GCF_054371585.1. Taxonomy (NCBI): domain Eukaryota; kingdom Metazoa; phylum Chordata; class Mammalia; order Artiodactyla; family Giraffidae; genus Giraffa; species Giraffa tippelskirchi. The sequence goes on from NC_137283.1 coordinate 127,142,203, forward strand.
GTGTGCAACTTCCAAAAAGAAGCTGCTTTATCCCCAATTTTCTCTTTTGCCTTAACTGTAGCCTGAAATTGTGCCTTTTGCTCCTACTGAAGCTCTCACCATGTGAATGACTAAAGCAACAGGATGGACGATCTCTGAATCATCTCGTAGACAAGACTCACCAAGTCATGCCAGACTGCCTGCCAGCCTCTAGATTGTTACATAGGAGAGGAAAATGAATCTCTTATCTGAGCCGTTTAATGCTTTAGTCCCTTTATTATGGTGGCTTAACCTGTACTGAGTAAAAGAGAAGCTTCATGGTGGAATGGTTTGAAGGGTGGCTCAGATTTAGATTAAAGGAAAGTGAAAATGAGAGAAGGGAGGAAGAAAGAAAATGAGAATTCCCCCTTGAAGCAGAAAAATAAGAACAAAGATGTGGATATTGACATGCTTGGAGAGGGGTTGATGAATTGATCTTGTTGAAGCTAAAGATGCACATACAAGAGGAATAAAAGACAGAGTTTAAGTTTAGTTTGGGGTCATTTTGTGGAAGCACTTGAATAAGTAAAGTAAAATTCTTCACATGGAAAAAGGGATCAATGTTTTATTAGAGAATCTGTCTGAAAGGCACTGAATGGCCAGAGGCAGCTGGGAGAGATATTCACCTAGGGGAGTCAAGGAAAGATGGATCTGAACTTGAATGAAAAGGAAGAACTGATTCTAGGGAGACATTTACTGGCCTTGGAGACTATTTGGATAGGTAGAGGTGAGGTTTTGAGGCTGCATGACTGGAAGACAGCGGTATCACACAGGAGGTACTTCAAAAATATGCATATAAAGAAAGCTTCAGTTTCTGAAGATAATAGCAGTGCATCCATGAAGAAATATCCAAATATACCAGCAGAAACACAGAATTAAAGCTCTGGGGATCTGTTCAGGTTGGAGATATATAATTAGGGGCATCCCAAAGAGAAATACGGAAGACTAAGGGATTAAGCCGTAAGAAAGAGGATGACAGGGAGGTAGATGGAAAGCAGGGTTACTGAAGTCAAAGGAGATTTTTGATGAAAAAAGAGGGAGGGGGCTAATTGACACAGAGTAGGTGACAGGGAAGGTAACGATAGAAAGAAATTAAACTTGGATTCTGCATTCACGTTCTCTTTTCCTGTATATCCTCATATCTAGCTTTACTTAAAATCTTTTTTCCCCTAAAGTCTGTTCTTGTTAGTTTTCTTCTGCTGCCAAGACACTCATCACATCCTGCCTTGATTTACACAAACTCCTTCTCATTGGCCTCTTTCTCATCAGTTCCCTACTCCAGTCTTTGCCAACTGTGACTGCCAAGTCCATTTTTCTTTCCTGCTGTTCAGACTCTGTTTCTCCCACTCTCCTTTGGCGTCTCTTCACCTTCCAGCTTCCCCACAACTCTGCACCTGCTTACAACTCTTTCTCATCCTTCCTGCAGCCCCCGGCCTGCACCCCACCCCCACCCCTTCCTCTGGCCCTGTCGACTCCTCTGGCATCTTGAGACAGCAGATTCAGGCACTGGTAACTTCAGGCCAACACCCTACGTCATCCTCCCACACAGAGCTCCCTACTTGTGCACATCGATGCAGCTCCTATTCCTGCTGCAAAGAAACCCAGCACATTCACTCCCTTTCTGAAGCTTGCTCGCTCTAATAACTGTATGCTGCATGCTGCTTTTCCCTAGAGAATACAAAAGACTATTGCTTGTATTGTACTGTTTTCTGTCCCTACTACCTCTAGGGTTGTATATTGTTTGTTCTGGAAGAACATAATTTCATTACTGTCGGATGATTTCTTTTCCTTGTAAAGCACTTTATTGGTGTTACCTGGGGGCACTGCATAAATAATACAAATCTCACAATGCCCAACTGGCTGGTCCAAAATCACCTTGAGTTTTATCTCAGGAATACCTAAAACCCTATCTGTCAGAAAAGGGAGAAGATTAATATACAGAAAGGAAGCTGTGATGTTCCTATTGTCCTCGACAAATAACGCATGCCAAAAAAAAAAAAGTATCCAAGTGAAAAAGAAGCTCAGTGGGCATTGATGGTAGCTCAGCATAATTCCTCTAAGTGATGGAAACATTCCTCAAGGACATATCTACTGTCATCATATAAAGCGAACGTTTGTATTACTACCTTTCACTCATGCAAGTTTCACTTAGCAGAGATAGTAATGTACTTTTGTTTTTGGTGAAAATACTCACTACAGAGCCTAGGGACTATTATTATTTCAAATAAGATCTATATTTATAAATACATGGACAGATACAAAAAAATAATAAACTAGTACACATATCTCTCAGAACACGATTGAAATAATTGTTGCTTAGTCCTAAATTTTCTTCCTAACAAGAAAAAAACTTGAATACCTACCATTTATTCAAATGCACAGGGTATTTTCACAAAATGTGGAAGTTGAATATCAAAAAAGATGTGTTCCCTTTTGCAATTTATTTCCTTTAAATGGTAAAGAAAAAAACCTTAATATTCAACATCCTAGTTTCCTTTTCAACAAGAATCAGAAAGCTGTCAAAGACAAACTGTTTTCCGTCACACAAATGACTTGATCACAGATAATAAAACTGCACAAAACTCCAAGTCTAAATAACCATGTAAATGGGTTCTATGTTTTTTTGAGACAGATGGTGGATCACAATAGTGATGGGTTATGAATTCCAAAAAGATTGTCTTCCAGAATATAACCAAAAATGACTGGAGAAGATTTAAAATATAAAGTGAAACAACAACAACAACAAAAAAAAGCACATCAATTTTCAAGAGATCAAGAAGACAGAAACAGAGAATATATGGATTATGTTAGAGTCACTCTGGGGAGAAACCCATTTTGAGTTGAAACATTATGCCTATGTTAACTGAATAAATTTGAAATGCATTTAAACAGGATGAGTAATTCCATGACATATTCAAGAATGTAGAAAACTGCAACCTACTCTGTCTATCAACCAGCTTATCATTTGCTACTGGCCCCAAAATATGCCCAACAGCCCGTCATTGCTGTGAACTCAATCTTCGGTAGCTCTTAGCTGCATAAAATGAGAGTGAATTAGGAACTATTATGGACAAGAATTAAGCCCTCATTAATGAGATCTTGCATTTCAGTAGGACTCAAAAGAATGCAGATTAATGATTAAACTACCCTATCTAGGAAAGCATCAAAGTCATTGTCAAAAGGCCAATAATAAATGAATTTCAGGAAGGCATGGGCAAATGTGATAAAGCAGAAAAAAAAAATCAGGAGTGCCAATTTCAACATGGACTCCCTTGATATGTATACTTAGGCCACTGAGCTACATTTTTTCATATGTATTGTATTACACAAAATCAATCACCTATTCCTGCATACATCTCCAGTCTCATCTCCCACTACTCATTTCCTCTTTCTATACACTTCAGCTAACTCTTCTTCAAGATGTGTCATGTTACTTTCTGACTCAGAGGCTTCACAAATACTGTTCCCTCTGCCTAGGCTCCCCTCCTCATTAAACAGGGCAACTGCTATGGAGGCTTTATGTCTCCTTTAAATGTCATTTCTCTTACTACAGCTTCACAGAAATTTGCAGGTTTCAATATGTTCATCTCAGTCGTAATTAGTTTGTAGTTAGTTTTAATGGCTATCTTGGGTAATTGACCAACTCAAAGAGAAGGGTCTTATCTTTTGTAGGGGACACAGTCTGTATTCCTAGTCCCTAGTACAGTATCTGGCCCATAGGAGTAGCCCAATGAATGTCAGTTAATTGACAGGACAAACAAAGGAGTCTCTTGGTGAGTAGGGTGTCATTTGAATGCTGCACAAAATCTAGCTGCTGCATATGCAGACCAATGCTTTGGGGTCCAAGAGGAAGTCCTCTTTTTGGTGTGAAATTGCTTGGCTTTTCTTTACCTCCTGGATCCAGATGCAGACTTCAAGACTTTGTATGTGTGTGTGTGTGTGTGTGTGTGTGTGTGTGTGTGTGTTATTTTGGTGACCAGAAGTAAGAGATGCCTGGAATTTAGGAGTAGATGAGGACTAGAAGATGCTTCTGGCCTGATCTACCTGGAGAGCAAAGTGATGGGTCCCATCTATAGTGAGTGGTATTACACCCACATCTCCACTTCAGAGAGTCACAGTGTACATATGGCATGTCGATGGGAAGTCTTGCACAAGTCTTCAACTCATTCAACCATGAAAACCTATTTTTCAGAAAACACGTGTCCCTCAGGATAGTCTTACTAAGGCTGCTGCATCAAACAGCCTCTAACCCTTAGTGGTTTAAAAATAACATGGTTTATTTCTCTTTCACACTACACATTTACTGTTCATTGACTGGAGATCCTACACTGCATGGTCTTCACTCTGGGATCCAAGGTGTTAGAGCAGCCACTTTGTAAGCATTTCTGGTTGTTCTAGCAGAGAAAAGTGAGCTCTGGATGTTTCCACAGTGAAATGTTCTAGACTGAGAATGACATCCGGAATTTGGGCTCATAACTCATGGGCCAGAACTAGTCACGTGACTCCACCCAGTCACAAGAGTCTGAGGAGCTACTGTCCTCGCACATGGCTGGAAAACAGATAATCAGAAATATTCACTAAATAGCACTGACAACTAAACCTCCTAACCTGACTGAACACTAATAGTCACTGAAGTATAGTTGGAAATGACTGCTGTTCATGGTTTTGAAAATAAAAATTGATAGTAATTACTATTGAAGAATGTTTAGCATCTACACTAAAGTTACATGACCATACTTAGTCAGGAATAAGAAATAGGAAGGTTTATTTTTTTTCATACTTATCTGGGGGAAAGAGGAATGTCTCTCTCACACACCACACACACAAAACAATTCTTTTGGAAGATTTTATGAAAACAATTTCTTTTCACTTAGTCTCTAGTGGAATTTCTACAACAGACAACAAAATCATTTCCCAGCCAATTCTTCATTGCTTCTCTCAAATACGAATGCGTTATAACAAAAAGCATGAAAAATTCCATAACACAGCCTACGTCTAACCTACCAGGGGGAGGTATACCATAAATGTCCATTCATAATGTCTTCTTCATAGATGCGCAGAGTTAACAAATTCCATAATTTCAATAAAGTTGGCATACAATTCAGACAAAAAATTAAGTGTATTTTGTACTTACTATCATAGCCTCTGAAAATTAATTTCTGATGAAGTCTACCATATCAAATTATCTAATGTCTTAGTATCTTGGTTGATAGTTGATCACAACTGTATCGGTTAATGACACAGCAGCGGTTAACCACAAGAAGGCAGCGATGGCATTGAGATAAGTTTTGAGATGTTACCACCTGCATTCCAAACACAATGAAGGCACTTATCAGTAGCCATGCAAAACTCCTTAATTCACTGTTTCTATAAATTACAGGGCATGTTAAATTCTCATCATTTACTCAGCCATCCCCAAGTTCCTTCTTAGTTCTTTGTTATATACTCTTTCTATATGCTGCTAAGTTGCTTCAGTCGTGTCCAACTCTGTGCGACCCCATAGACGGCAGCCCACCAAGGCTCCGCCGTCCCTGGGATTCTCCAGGCAAGAACACTGGAGCGGGTTGCCATTTCCTGCTCCAATGCATGAAAGTGAAAAGTGGAAGTGAAGTCGCTCAGTCGTGTCCAACTCTTCACGACCCCATGGACTGCAGCCTACCAGGCTCCTCCATCCATGGGATTTTCCAGGCAAGAGTACTGGAGTGGGGTGCCATTGCCTTCTCCGCTTTCTATATGTAATCCTAGTTAAATGGCTTAATACATGTAAAATGCTTTGAGCAATGCTTGGCACATAGTAGCTACTAAGTGTCAGTTGTTTTCATTATTATTATTATTTTATGTCTTAAAAGTGATGCTTTGCATGTCTCCTGCCCTTCAGGGATGTGAAAATTTGGTTTGCTTTAAGCAAGATCAATCCAGTGCTCCCAGTGAGAAGGTCTAACATGCAAGGTATCTTCTATACGGTTTTTTTTTCTTGTTGAGGACAGAACAGGCAAATCATCTTAGAAGTGATCAAAGTGATTAAAAATGTATTTAAAAGATTTTGTGTACGTACCTCTAGATAAAGTGATTATCTGAAATGGTAAATGTTGAGAACAAATTTAAAAATTTTTGATAACTGCACCACCAAGATGCACTGATTAAAAAAGTCCCTTCTCATATTGCATTACCTTCAGACTATAACAAATCACTTACAATACTGTTAAAGTATGTAACTATATATTTTATTTTTATAATAATGAATCTGATATGCTCTAATCTCCTTTGGTTTGTTATACATCATCCATGCATCATTCATTCCATTCACTTAAAGCATCATCTTCATGTCCAGGTATTTCTGTTGGTGACTGGTCAAGAGAAGTTGAATCTTTGTATCTCATTGAACCCAGCTCAGACTGTATCTCAGTTGTTGAGGTCTTTGCCCCCCAGAAATCTTTGACTGCCGTCCTGGAAGAAAAAAATTTTTTAATATTTTTTGAAATGAAAACTAAAACTTTAGTTTTCTATATATAGAAGCGCCTCCCTGTTGTTGTTCAGCCACTAAGTCGTGTCTAACTCTGCAACCCCATGGACTGTAGCCTGCCAGGCTCCTCTGTCCATGGGATAACCCTGGTAAGAATACTGGAATGGCATGTCATTTCCTTCTCTGAGGGATCTTCCCCACCCAGGGTTGAACCCAGGTCTCCTGCATTGGCAGATGGATTCTGCTAAGCCACCAGGGAAACCCACAGAAGTGCCTCCTTAGTAAGGATTTATTTTTATTTTGCAGCGCATCAGCTGCATTGTGATAGTAGATGAGCCCTCAGATGTACCAGGGGGTGATACTCATGTAGGTATTAGAAATACCTCAAATGATGAACTAGTTGTTTATAATAACCACATTTTAAAGTTGTGATTATTTTCAACTAGACAACACAAATATTAATTCAATAAACTTTTTGCTTTAACAACTACTATATAAAATTGTGAAAACTGCATTTAAAAGTTTTCTCATGGCTGGGGATCAAGTCATGAGATCAGGTAGCTTGAACCAGGATTATCTCAGGAGGGATGAAGAGAGTTGGACAGTCTTGAAATCTGCATGAGAAGCATAATGGACAGAGCCTTAGATTCACTGGACAGGGAGGGGCAGACAAGCAGATTTTTTATCAAGGGTGATGGTTTAGTTGCAGTTCTTCACCTACCAGTTTATAATTATGAAGATCAGTATAAAGATCACAAATATGCAGATAATAACTCCTATGGTCAGCACAAAAACTAGGACTGCATCAGTGTCTGGTCGGCTTGCTCTTTTCATCTGTAATTCTAGAGAAAAAAATACACAGTGATGATTATTACCACTGGAAAAAAAAAAGGAAATGAACATCTAAATGGGAACTTTATATTTGGAAAAAAACTCTAGAAATATACAGGAAGAATTAGTGGAAAGTGTTAACGAACTTTCTCTGCAAGTTAGAAACGTTCTTTACAAACACGCAGAAAGGTTCCAAGAATCTGACAATAAACATCCTGCATTTTCACCACCTAGACACTACCATCAACATTTTAACTATCCTTCTATCAATCCACTGATCCACCTTATTTTTTTGACGCATTTCAAGATAATTTGCTAATGTCTGCACACTTCTTACAGAATTCAAGAGAATATCATTAACTAGAGTTCAATATTTGTTTATATTTTTTCTTTTGAGGTAAAATGTATGGACCCTGAATTGAACAACAATCTTAAATATGTTATTTATTTAGTTATGGCAAATGCAAACACACATATGTAATTCAAATCCCTAAAAACACACAGAATTACTCTACCCCAGAAAGTTTCCTTGAGCCCCTCCCAGTAAATCCCTGCCCAAACCTTCAGGCACAACTGCTGTCCTGATTTTCTTTTCCACATAGATTGGTTCTGCCTGATCTAGAATTTCATAGGAATGGAAACATTCATTATACTTTCTTTTGGGTAAGGCTTTTTAACTCAGTATAATGTTTTAGAGATTCAATCATAATTGTTGCATGTATCAATAGTTTTTTCTTTTTTATTACTGGGTAGTACGCCTCAATTATTCAGTCTCCGGATGGACACCCACACTGTTTCAGTTTGGGGTTATTATAAATAAACTGCTATGAACATTCTTATACAAGTCATTCTGTGAACACACACTTGCACTTCTCTTGGATAAATACCTATGAGTGGAACTGCTGGGTCATAGGGTTAGAAGTATGCTTAGTTTTCTAAGAAATTACAGGATCTTTTCCCAAACTGATCATACTTGCTATACATGGTTTATTAAATTCTTTTCCTGGATCTTATCTTTTCATTTCTCTAGTGATTCCTTTCAAAGAGCTGAAGTTTTAAATGTTTTAATGTAAGTTTCAGGTGTACAGTATTATGATTTGATATCTATATACGGTGACTCCCACCACAAGTCTAGTTACTATCCACCACCATAAAGTTGCCTCTCCTCCATCATTCATTTCACCTACCCTAAACCCCCTTTCCCTCTGGCAACCAATAATCTGGTTCTCTGTATCCATGAGTGTGTTTCTGTTTTATTTATTTTTTTAAATTCAACATATGAGTGAAATCTTTGTATCTGTCTTTCTCCATCTGACTTTACTTCACTTAGCAATACCTTCAAGGTCCATCCATGTTGTTGCAAATGTCAGGATTTCATTCATTTTCTGGCTGAGCAGTATTCTATTTTGTGTATGTGTGTGTATACACACGCACACACAACACATATATATGTGTATATATATAAAACATCTTCTTTATCCATTTGTCCATCAATGGACAGTTAGGTGGCTTCTATATCTTGACTATTATAAATAATGGTTCAGAGAACATAGAGGTACATATGTCTTTTTGAATTAGTGTTATGTTCTTTGGATAAATATACAAAAGCGGAAAAGCTGTGTCCTATGGTAGTATTATTCTTAATTTTTTGAAGATCCAATCCCATGGACGGAGGAGCCTGGTGGGCTGCAGTCCATGGGGTCGCTAGGAGTCGGACACGACTGAGCGACTTCACTTTCACTTTTCACTTTCATGCCTTGGAGAAGGAAATGGCAACCCACTCCAGTGTTCTTGCCTGGAGAATCCCAGGGACGGGGGAGCCTGGTGGGCGGCCGTCTCGGGGGTCGCACAGAGTCGGACACGACTGAAGCGACTTAGCAGCAGCAGCAGCATACTGCTTTTCATAGTGACTGCACCAACAGTGTACATGGGTTCCCTTTTCTCCACCTCCTCTACAACATTTGCTATTTTTCGTCTTTTTGATAACAATCATTCTAATAGGTATAAGGTAGTATCTGTGGTTTTGATTTACATTTCCCCAACTGGTGATGTCAAGCATATTTGTATGCATCTGCTATCTCTATGTCTTCTTTGGAAAAAAAAATGTCTGTTCAGATCCTCTGCCTGGTTTTATCAGGTTGTTTTTTTTTTTTATATGTTGATTACTGTGAGTTCCTTATACATTCTGGCCTATTAACGCCTCATCAGAGATACCATGTACAAATGTCTCCTCCCATTCTGTAAGCAGTCTTTTTGTTTTGATGATGGTTTCCTTTGCTATGCAGAAGCTTTTTAGTTTGAAGTAGTCCCATTGTTTATTTTTGCTTTTGTTTCCCTTGTCTCTGCAGTTAAATCTACAAAAACATCACTAAGACCTATATCAATAAGGTTACTGCCTATGTTTTTTTTCCTAGGAATTTTATGATTTTAGGTCTTATGTTCAACTCTTTAGTCCATTTTGAGTTTATTTCTGTGTACAGTGTAAGATAGTGACCGTCTTTCATTCTTTTGCATGTGGCTGTCAAATTTTCCCAATACCATTTTTGGAATATGGAGTTTTAAATTTTATGAAGCCTAATTTATCAATATTTCCTTTTCTGGTGACTGGTTTTTGTCATATCTAAATGGGAAGCCTTGCTTACTCCTGAATCATACAGATACTCTTTTATGTTTTCATTTTTAAGCTTGATGATTTTAGCTTTTATTAATACACTTAGGACTGTAACACATCTCTAATTTTTGTATATGTCTTAATATCCAAACATCACTTTTAAATCAGCATTCTGTCCCATATCTGTCTGCTCTTCCTTATTAAGGAGACAAAACAAGTCTACCATATGTATTATAACACTGCTACATTGTAAGCTGATAAAAATGCAATTTATAGCAAATATTACTTACTTTGTGAATTATATACCTTTCTTATGGCTCTTCCTGGTCCCTAAATCATAGACTCATAAAAGATTCATGTGGGGAAGGTCCAGAAAGATCATCTGATACAACTTTTATACAGATAAGTAAACCAACATCCAGGGAGATTTAATGATTTGTGAAAGCTACGTTTTATCTATTTTAATATTTTAATTTTGATGAGTACCACTCTAACAGAGGCTTCCCAGGTGGTACTAGTGGTGAAGAATCTGCCTGCCTATGCAGGAGATGCAAGATTCGCAAGTTTGATCCCTGGGTCAAGAAGATCCCCTGGAGAAGGAAATGGCAACCCACTCTAGTATCCTTGCCTGGAGAATCCCATGGACAGAGAAGCCCAGCAGGCTACTGTACATGGAGCCATGAAGAGTTGAACACGACTGACTGCACACACGCACAACACTCTAACAGACTGGGTCTCCTACTCGGGCAATCTCAACTGCTTATTCATCTTGATTTTCTTTCTATTCTTTAAACACTATGAAGTATAATTTTCCATTTTTCTTAGTAGTTCAAGAGCTATAAACTCAATTTAGTAATCTCACTAAATACTTCCAAGTATGACAAACAATTTAAAAAAGTTAAAAGTTAGTCACTCAGTCATGTCTGACTCTTTGTGACCCCATGGACTGTAGCCCGCCAGGCTCCTCTGTCCATGGAATTTTCCAGGCAAGAATACTGGAGTGGGTTGCCATTCCCTTCTCCAGGGGATCTTCCCAACTCAGGGATCGAATCCAGGTCTCCTGTGTTGCAGGCAGACTCTTTACTGACTGAGCCACCAGGGAAGCCAATTTATATCATATTTATATTCTAACATTGTTAAATTTAAAAAGTTTTTAACTTTTGATAATTTTAGACTTATAGAAGCAGTGGAATTTAAAGCTCAAACAAACAAACAAAAACTTTTAGGATTAAAAGTTGAGGGGAAGAAATGCAAAATTTCTTTCCATTTATCCACTACCCTGAAATACTAGTCAAGAGAGATGGAAAATGAGAGGTATCAAGATTCTGATTCATTTTAATGGTAGTCTTCTTGCAAGGGTCCTTTAGAGTACTTTTATGTCTAATAAAAAATAGTTTCCATTTCTGTTGAAATTTTCTAATGAAAAACAGACTGCATTTTGATGCTCTTAAATTTTAGAAAAACTAAGCTTATGATTGTATTAGTTTTTGAGGGCCACCATAATAAAGTACCACTAACTAGGGGACTTAAAAACAACAGAAATACCTGTTATGTCACAGTTTTGGAGGATGAATGTTTGAATACCAGGCATTGGGAAGGCCATGCGCTCGCCAGTGGCTCTGGGAAGGATCCTTCCTTTACTCTTCCAGGCTCTGGGAGCCCCAGATGTTCCTTGGTTTGTGACAGCGTAACTCCAGTTTCTGTGTCCGTCTTCACATGGCTGTCTTCTCCCCGTGTGTCTTTGAGTCTTCACGTATTCTCCTCTCTCACATTCTGTGTTTCTGTGCCCAGATTTCCCTCTTCTCATGAGGACACCAGGTAAACTGGATTAAAAGCCCACTCTTCTCTAGTATGTAAGATCGTGTCTTAACTGAATTAATTACATCTACAACAATCCTATTTCCAGACACCATCACACTCTTAAGTTCCCAGAGTTTGGACTTGAAAATATCTTTTTAGGGGGACATGATTCAATCAAAATAATGCCTAACTATAAAAGACAATTATTGTGGAAGTGAAAAATCTGTCATATGAGGGAATGCATGGGGCATTTTCATTAATTAAACCGTATCTACCCTGAAAATATTTCAATCATGTATTTGTTTTGAGCCAGTACCATACTGTGAGGACATTTATAGCCAAAACATTTGTCTGACGTCTAAAACAGCCAAAAGGGTCTGTCACAGCAGTATACCCAATTGTCCTTTTTAAAAGCAACTAACAGATACCAACATTTTCTGGAAACATTTTGTCATCTAACCAGTGCATGTGCTGAGATGGCACAGCCACCCCACCAGTCCTGGACAGCTACAAGAGAGAAAAGTCAACTTGTCTCACTTGCTGACCTTGGGGACTGTGCCCCAGTCCTTAGCTTACACCTGTTGCCTTTGAATCACAGGAAGAGCTAACCACTACAGGAAGAGCTAAGCAGTCCTAACAAGGACCAAGCTGGGGGACACGAACTGAGAAAGGCTCTCGAAACCTTTAATAGCCTGAACTGTGACTCACTGAGATCTTTATTAGTTGATGATGTTTGGTCCTTTTTTGCCTTTTATTGACATTATTCTTTTAATAATACCTAGTATATCCCAATCGGAGAAGGCAATGGCACCCCACTCCAGTACTCTTGCCTGGAGAATCCCATGGACGGAGGAGCCTGGTAGGCTATACAGTCCATGGGGTCGCTAAGAGTCGGACACGACTGAGCGACTTCACTTTCACTTTTCCCTTTCATGCACTGGAGAAGGAAATGGCAACCCACTCCAGTGTTCTTGCCTGGAGAATCCCAGGGACGGCGGAGCCTGGTGGGCTGCCGTCTATGGGGTCGCACAGAATCGGACACGACTGAAGTGACTTAGCAGCAGCAGTATATTCTAATACAAGACTATGGTTATTAGCTTTCACTGTAAAGATTTTTTTTTGAGGACACTGAACAATACATCAAAGAAAGTTTACAGTTTATTTTTTTAAATCACCTCCAAATACCTCAGCTTGTTTCCAGTTAAATAAAGGGTGTTACATTTCATGGTATCTTTAGACTGCAGCTTAAGTTCTTTACTTGGGATTGAGAAATAGCCTCAAGAAATCCACAAAATCTTGTGAAATTACAGGTAACTTTTACCATATTTGTATATGTGGGTATTTTTCTTGGAAAAGTCTCCTGAGCCTTGACTGGAGCCTCAAAAGAACTTGTGACCAAATCTCCCACACCCCCAACAACAGCAATGACAACAATAAAAATGGTTAAGAGCAGCTCAACAAAAGGAAATAATTATTTGGAGATAGAAGACATCATAGTTTAAATTGAAAAGACATGCACATGGACCCTTTCTGCAAAGGAAGCAGTTTCTAACACAGAAAATTATGCTCAGGTTAAGATTTGCCTTTTGTGACATTTATTGAAGACTGCATTACTATTTTATAAAAAAATTTCTTCAAATGAGTAATTTTTTAAAAGATACATTTTCACATAATATTTCTTAATCTTATTTTGTGTGCTGTGCTAAGTTGTTTCAGTCGTGTCCGACTCTGCGATCCTATGGACTGTAGCCCACCAGGCTCCTCTGACCATAGGATTCTCCAGGCAAGAATACTAGAGTGGGTTGTCATGCCCAAATTTTTGTTACACATCTGTAAGAATTCTATGTATTCATTTTTGCCTCTGTGAAAGAAGTAAAAGTAAGAATATAATTCAAATTAAAGGACTGCCCTTTGGGAATTCTTCAGGAATACACCAGTTTCCCAAAGTGAGGTACATCTGACTCTACTTTGTGAAAATAAAAATGAAGGGAAGTGAAGTGATAGTCGCTCAGTCGTGTCTGACTCTTTGCAACCCCATGGACTGTAGCCCCCAGGCTCCTCTGTCCATGGAATTCTCCAGGCAAGGATACTGGAGGGGATAGCCATTTCCTTCTCCAGGGAATCGTCCCAACCCAGGGATCAAACCTGGGTCTCCCGCATTGCGGGCAATCTTTATCATCTGAGCCACCAGGGAAACCCACACTACCTTGTAGAAAAGTCTTAATGGTATAAAATTAGTGGTTCCCAAAATGTGATCTCTGGACCAACAGCAACTAGGAACTTGTCAAAAATGGAAATTTTTGTGCCAGCCTTACTCAAGATCTACAGATGCAGAAACTACGGGAGCTGGGCTAGTCATCTGTGTTTCAACAAGACCATTATGTGATTCTGATGCTCTCTGAAGTTTGAGATACAAGCAAGTCAAAATGTTGCTGGGTACTTACCAGTCGTCGTATAGATTGTGAATCTAATAGATGCTACTATTTCATTATTATCCAACGTTTCACACTCAAAAGCCTTGGGGTAAGCATCCCTTTGAACCTCAAGGATTGCTGAATCATTTGCAAGTATAATGGCTTGCTATTTAAAAAAAAAAAAGATATCAATATTCTTCATGAAAACCTAAGATCAAAAAATAATTTATTTCTTATAACAAAATAAGAGTCACTTTCTCTCAGTCTAGGACAGTAATTAATTACGCACATGTATTTTAAAGTCAGACAGAACAAGTACCAACTTCCTGCCTGTGTAAATCAGAGCGAGTTATTCTCTGCATCTCAGCTACAGCTGGTCCTCCATATCTTTGGGCTCCACATCAGCAGATTCAACAAACTATAGATTAAAAATACTCAGAAAAAAAAATTTCCAGAAAGTTCCAAAAAGCAAAACTTGAATTGGTTGCACAGTAACTCTTTACTTGGCATTTATATTGCATTTACAAATACTTATACAGCATTTACATTATATTATCAATAATCTAGAGATGATTTAAAGTATATGGAAGGAAGTATCTGTTATATGCAAATACTACACTATGTTATATAAGAAAATTGAGCATCTCTGATTCTGGTGTCTGAAGGGGTCCTGGAATCAATTCCCTGAGGATACTGAGCAACAACTGTACTTATCTGCAAAATGGGTATAATGATGTGAATTACCTCATAGATTGTTATATGAGTAAAAGAAACTCTAGCAGTTGGTGTATATCTGGCATTTAATAAGCCCTCAACCAACGTTAGCTACTGTTATCATTACAAAAGTATTATACATACAAATGAAAACCTTGCTTCCAAAATAGAACACTTTATATAAAATAGATGCTTCTAAGTTCTGATAATAGCTGGCCCTAAGACATATATAAAGTTTTAGCCCTACAGTTTTAGCCCTTTAATTTTTTAAGAAATTTAAAAAAAATTTAAATCACAATAATAATAAAGTTGTATGATTTTTACTTCATTTTTGCAAACTGCCTTTGAAGAGAAAGTACTCTGAGAGTCATCAAGCACTGGGAAACAAATCTTATCACTCACTGGAAAGCACCAAATTACATACATTCCATTACTCACCTGGTCTGGCCTTAGAAGTCTCCAAATATATTTGAAACGGTTTTCAGGAGATGTATGAACACATGCAAGCCTAACATGTTCAAGGCTTTCTGAAATTGGTCTACCCCCTGAAAAAAAATTACATACATATATACCAATGGGCCTTGTGAACAGCTTTATACACAATACTACTTTTAAAAGTCACCTCCAATTTTAAAAGAAATTACACTCTGGAAGTTAGTAAACTTATTACTGGAAGTCTGACTGTAGAGGAGCAGAGAGTCATCATGGATGCAATGATAAAGTCACTGAAGAGGCAAGTAAACACCATACCTGTCTGTTCTTTTAGCAAAATAAACTATAGAGAAGAGACAGTTAAGGGCGAACTACTTAGTGATCTATTAAACTTTGAGATATACTTACTAGTGGCTGCCAATTTTCTGGTTAGGGACAACCCTGCCCCTGTCCACCTCTTTCTGGCTTAGAGACAATGAAACCTCAGACTAGTGAAGTTTGATAAAAGAAAGGCTCTCAAAATTCCCAATGTAGAGCTTACCAATCTACTGAAAGACTGTCACAACCAAAAGGTCAAAAGCATTTCTCTGGAGGATAGTTTCAACCACAAACCTGAGTGCAGTAAGGTTCCAGTGTACTAGAGAGAATGTATGTTAAATTTAGACACGACTGAAAAAATGTAAAGAAAAGTAGAAAGACCTATTAACTGTCTGGAGAAGTGGAATTTGAAGTTTTCTTATGATTTCCTGTCAGTATATCATTTTGGTCATCTCCCTCCACTCAAGGCAAACTGAGGTTAAGGATATGTCCCCAGAGTAAACACTTCCTCATCAGTCTCCCTCCAGTATAAAGTCCAACTCACAGCCACAATCTACTGGTCCACGACATTCTTCCACTCGTACGATACACTTGGATTCACCACCAGGGCATCCGCTTGTCAATATAACTTCTCTAATACCGATACCTTTGATAAAAGAAATTGGCAAATGTTAAAAAAAAAAAAGAATTCCAGGGTCATTTTACTTTTCCACCTAGGTCATTTTGAAACTTTTCTCCTAATTTCAGAAATTAAATTCCTAAATTCAGGGTAATAACATTTAGAGATGGTCAGCAGGTAAAGAATCAACCTACAACGCAGGAGACCTGGGTTTGATCCCTGAGTCAGAAAGATCCCCTGCAGAAGGGAATGGTTACCCACTCCAGTATTCTTGCCTGGAGAGGAGCCTGGTGGGCTACAGTCCATGAGGTCAAAAAAGAGTTGGATACAACTGAAGTGACTGAGCACGAGCACAAGCATTTTGAATTACTTCATAAAAGAGCATTTTCCAAAATAAGTCACATGAGACACTAGTTCCTCTGGTTGATAACATAATAAAAAAGATTCCATGATTATCTACATTTGGAAATTATACATTAAATTAAAATGAAATGAAACTCCTCAGAATTTTAGAGGACCTTTTAATATGCTAGTAAATGAATATACTATTATGTGTCAACTTTCATTGATCAAAGATGCAAAAGTTTTACATTCTAACATTTTTGAGATCAGAATGCATTTTAGAATTGACAGCATATCAAGAATGATAGTATTTTTCCTTTTTAGAGATGTATAAAATGTGCTTATTACAGCTAATAAAGTCTACTACAGAAATAGTAGAAAAACAGTTAACACACAGGATCTTCCAAATTTATTTGACCATGGAACTTTGGAATGGGGGAAGTTGGAGCTTGCAGAGGAAATTACAAAAATTACATTGTAACATAAATGATGTTTTTTAACATCTAGACTGGTAAAAATCTCTGTATTAAATTTATCAAGATAGACTTAACGATCAAACCTCCATTTCCAAAGAGATAACTCTTGTTAGAACTGCCACACATTTCATAAGAAATCAAGTCTTTACTGACCCATCTCAGATCTCCACAGAGTTTGCCCTACCAACACCAGAAGTGAGAGAGATGATAAAAGCTGGTTAAAAGCTGGTTCAGTGACCTGCCAAACATGTCCTGTGATAAGACTGTGCCGTCACAGGCTAAGGAGTAGTCCATCTTGATATTCTTCCTACCAGGTTCCTTCTTTCAGTCCCTGTAAGATGTTAATCATACAACCCATTCTTAAGACAAGGGTAAGCTGAAGTCTAGAGATGGCTTCAGCCACTCAGTCATTTCTGACTCTTTGTGACCCCATGGACTGCAGCATGCCAGGTTTCCCTGCCCATCACCAACTCCCAGACCTTGCTCAAACTCATGTCCGTTGAGTTGGTGATGCCATCCAACCATCTCATCCTCTGTCATCCCCTTCTCCTCCCGCCTTCAATCTTTCCCAGCATCAGGGTCTTTTCTAATGAGTCAGTTCTTCACAAAGTATTGGAGTTTCAGTTTCAACATCAGTCCTTCCAATGAACATTCAGGACTGATTTCTTTTAGGACGGACGGGCTGAATCTCCTTGCAGTCCAAGGGACTCTCAAGAGTCTTCAACACCACAGTTCAAAATCATCAGTTGCTAGGCACTCAGCTTTCTTTATGGTCCAACTTTCACATCCATATATGTCTACCGGAAAAAACATAGCTTTGACTAAATGGACCTTTGTCAGCAAAGTCATGTCTCTGCTTTTTAATATACTGTCTAGGTTGGTCATAGTTGGGGTTCCCTTGTGGCTCAGCTGGTAAGGAATCCGCCTGCAAGGCAGGAGACCTGGGTTTGATCCATGGGTTGGGAAGATCCCCTCAAGAAGGGAAAGGTTACCCACTTCAGTATTCTGGCCTGGATAATTTCATGGACTGTATAGTCCATGGGATTGCAAAGAGTCAGACATGACTGAGCAACTTTCACTTTCACTCTCTAGGTTGGTCATGGCTTTTCTTCCAAGGAGCAAGCATCTTTTAATTTCATGGCTGCAGTCATATGTAGTAATTTTGGAGCCCAAGAAAATAAAGTCTGTCACTCTTTCCATTGTTTCCCCATATATTTGCCATGAAGTGATGGGACCCTATGCCATGATCTTAGTTTTTCCAATGTTGAGTTTTAAGCCAGCTTTTTCACTCTCCTCTTTCACTTTCATTAAGAGGCAAGTCTTTAGTTCCTTGCTTTCGGCCATAACCATGGTGTCATCTGCATATCTGAAGTTTTTGATACTTCTCTCTGTAATCCTGATTCTACCTTATGCTTCATCCAGCCCAGCATTTTGCATGATAGATTCTGCATATAAGTTAAATAAGCAAGGTAACAATATACAGCCTTGACGTACTGCTTTCCCAATTTGGAACCAGTCCTTTGTTTCATGTCCGGGTCTAACTGTTGCTTTTGACCTGCACACAGGTTTCTCGGGAGGCAGGTAAGGTGGTCTGGTATTCCCATCTCTTAAGAATTTTCCAACACAGTCAAAGGCTTTGGCATAGTCAATGAAGCAGAAGTAGATGTTTTTCTGGAATTCTCTTGCTTTTTCTATGATCCAACGGATGTTCGCAATTTGATCTCTGGTTCCTCTGCCTTTTCTAAATCCAGCTTGAACATCTTGAAGTTCTTGGTTCACGTACTGCTGAAACCTAGCTTGGAGAATTTTGAGCATTTCTTTGCTAGCGTGTGAGAGAAGTGCAATTGTGCAGTAGTTTGAACATTCTTTGACATTGCGTTTCTTTGGCATTGGAATGAAAACTGACCTTTTCCAGTCCTGTGGCCACTGCTGAGTTTTCTAAATTTGCTAGCATATTGAGTACAGCACTTTCACAGCATCAGCTTTTAGGATTTGAAATAGCTCAGTTGGAATTTTATCACCTCCACTAGCTTTGTTCATAGTGATGCTTCCTAAGGTCCATTTGACTTCGCATTCCAGGATTTCTGGCTCTAGGTGAGTGATCACACCATTGTGGTTATCTGGGTCATTAAGATCTTTTTTGTATAGTTCTTCTGTGTATTCTTGCCACCTCTTCTTAATATCTTCTGCTGTTAGGTCCATGTCATTTCTGTCCTTTATTGTGCCCATCTTTGCATGAAATGTTCCATTGGTATCTCTAATTCTCTTGAAGAGATATCTAGTCTTTCCTGTTCTATCATTTTCCTCTATTTCTTTGCATTGATCACTGAGGAAGGCTTTCTTATCTCTTCTTGCTATTCTTTGGAACTCTGCATTCAGATGGGTATATCTTTCCTTTTTTCCTTTGCCTTTCACTTCTCTTCTTTTCTCAGCTATTTTTAAGGCCTCCTCAGACAACCATTTTGCCTTTTTGCTTTTCTTTTTCTTGGGGATGGCTTTGATCACAGTCTCCTGGACAATGTCATGAACCTCCATCCAGAGTTCTTAAGGCACTCTATTAGATCTAATCCCTTGAATCTACCTGTCACTTCCACTATATAATTGTAAGGGATTTGATTTAGGTCATACCTAAATGGTCTAGTGGTTTTCCCTACTTTCTTCAATTTAAGTCTGAATTTGGCAATAAGGAGTTCATGATCTGAGCCACAGTCAGCTCTCGGTCTTATTTTTGTTGACTGTATAGAGCTTGGCTTATAATACAAGAGATGGCTTATAATCTCTTGGCTTATAATGTAAGAGATGGCTTATAAGAGAGTGTTTCAATCTTCAGAGTGCATGCAAAACACCTGAGATATACTAACGTGCAAATTATGATGCAGTAAGTAGGTCTGCAGTAGGTCCTGAGGTTCTGAATTTCTCACAAGCTCTCAGGCTATGCTGATGCAGCTAGCCTGTGGACCAAACTTTGAGAAGCAAACCAGAGAGTCCTCCATACGAGATAAGGAGAGGGAAGGTGGATGGGGAAAGGTCTCTTTTGATTAAACGAGATTCTTAAGAATGGCTGCAGAATGGCTCCACTTAAATTTTTGAATAATAACTTCTCTAGGGGGATAGTCTTATTCTGAAATGCATAAATATTTTCCAAGCAGGTATTTTATGTATTTATTTATTTAGCCAAATAGATTTCATTGCCATGATGTGTGTAGATGTGACACATAAGTCAATACTTAAAAACATGCTTATGTGTTCCAAGAAAAGAAAACTTTTTGAATGCTAAAATATTGTTTTGGGAGTTCAACAGAATTTTTACTAAAGCATTTTTTTCTTTTAAATAATTTTTACAGATTGAAAATATTTTTAATAGTTAAAATATTATAGATGTGAAATATTGCCTTTTATGGTTTATTTTTAGAACTTACCACCATCTGACATATTACATGTTTTACATTATGTATCTCTTTGACCCTACTAAAAATATATATTCCTTAAAGGCAGAGAGTTTCCATTGCTTTGTTCACTGCTATATTCTAACACCTATAATAATACCTGGCACATAGTAGGCAAAAACTTAAAATGCAGAAAACAAAAAATAATTTGTTGAATGTGTGTTAGTCGCTCAGTTGTATCCGACTCTTTGCAATCCCAGGGACTGTAGCCCGCCAGGCTCCTCTGTCCATGGGATTCTCCAGGCAAGAAAACTGGAGTGGGTTGCCATGCCCTCCTCCAAGAGATCTTCCTAACCCAGAGATCCAACCTGGATCTCCCACATTGCAGACGGATCCTTTATCATCTGAGCCATTAGGGAAGCTCAAATTTATTGAATAAAGATAGATAATTTCTGAAGCACATCTTTAAAGAGTAGGACAATACCAATTATTAGAATTGTCATAAAAATCATTCTCTGTAAGAATTTTGCAAGTAAGCAGAATAAAAATATAAATTGCAAATGAATAAACACAAAATTATTACACATATTCCTCTCATCTCTGACTGACTGACGAAGAAATTAAGGCAAAAAACAGGTTTAAAACTATCTCAAGAGACAGTAAGTAGAATAATTGTTGCAAGGGATTGGGGTAAGTGGGAAATTAGTGTTTAACTGATATAGAGGTTTCAGTTTGGGATGATGAAAAAGTTGGGAGTGGACTGCAATAATGATTGCATGACAATATGAGTGTGCTTAATGTCATTAAAACATACATTTAAAAAATGGTTAAAAGTGTAAATTTTGTTAAGTCTATTTTAGCATTATTTTTAAGACTTTATCTCAAATAAAAACAATTTAGCTATAATAATAAAAAAATACATATTGTTTTGATCTGTATCTTCATGGACTTTGATTTCTTCCCCTCTGGTTTTTGTTCTTCCCTTCTGTCACTATCTTTTCCCAAGGCAGACTCTATTTAGAATAAACTTAATTACACTGTGAATTATCTACTGTCTTCTTAGCATATTAGTGTATAGTGGTTCTCAAAAGATGGTCTTTTAAAAAGCAGCATCAGCTTCATTTGTGAACTCACTTGAGAAATACAAATTCTTAGACCTCATTGAAGGCCTAAGTGAGTCAGAAATTTTGAAGTAGGACTCACAATCTGTGTTTTAACAAGCTCTTCAGGCACGTATGGTGAACACTTTAAAGTTTGAGGTGGTACAATGGTAAAGAATTCACCAGCCAACGCAAGAGATGTAGGAGATGCAGGTTTGATCCCTGGGTTGGGAAGATCCCCTGGAGAAGGAAATGGCAACCCACTCCAGTATTCTTACCTCAGAAATCCCATGGACAGAGGAGCCTGCTGGGCTATAACGCATGGGGTCACTAAAGAGTCCGACACAACTAAGCACTCACCATCTTATTACAGCACATGTAGTGTTAATTCAATCCTTATATAAGAGATTTTACGTCCAATTTCTATCCACGGAATGATCAAAATAAATCACAGTCTTTGAATATTATTTTCCCCACAAAGCCAATACCTTTTTTTTCTAAGACATGACATATAAAATGGAAAACTGTAGAATTTAGAATAGATTATTTAAAAAAGCAAAGCTTTCGATAGATTTGCCAACACAGTATGTGGAAGACATCTGTGAGATGCATCAGAAGATCTTTAATCTTCCAAACCTCTGAGATAAAGTTTTACTCTTGTGAAAGCAGTTAATCTGCACCCCCCCCCACAAAATAATAATATGTATATATTACAGAGCTCGCTTAAAATAAGACTTAGAGGTTATGAACTGAAAATATCCTCTCTTAGAAAGCAATCAGTTTGAGTTTTGTGTGTAAATCACAGTTACAAACAGAAATCAGAGAGAGATGCATGATAGTACACTTTGTCCCCCCATCCCCCACTACAATATTATTTATCTGCTCTTTGTTACTTACCACATGTAACGGTGCACATTCCAAATTCTACTTCTTTGACTATCGTCTTATTTGAAACTAAAAATAAATGCAAAAATACATTATTTAATCATAGGGAAACTTTTCTAAGTGAAAAACTCTTACTTGGAGATGGAGGAGATAAGCACTGATCATAAGGGAAGCAGATATTTAAAAAATCATATTAAATCAGAAAAGCAATGCCATTACTAGTACATCTTCTATTCCTGTTTAAATCAAAAGAAAGCTAAACCTTTAAAGAATTAAATTAGGAAATACCTTACAAAGATTTATATTTAAACCTGTACATAATTTTAAAAATAATGCTTTTCATCAGTTTAATATATGGTGAGTTAAAAGTTATATAGAAGGTCAGAAAAAAATACAAAAAAAAAAAAAAAGCCTGCCAATTATAGGGCCCAATTTTTTCTATTCTCTACTTTCCAAAAAATTTTGAATGTATTATTTCTATGCAAAAAGAAGCCTTCATGCTAAGTATTCATTAAAATTATGTTATAAATTGGTTCTACTCATTCTCAGGTTAAGATGGTAAGTTATTCCTAAGAATTTATTTCAACATTTTATTTAGCAGGGTGATCAAGGAATATACAAGTATTTGAGTAGTCAAAAAGTACTGGTTTTAAGTCTCATGTTTCTCTTTTTCTAATTGTTCTGCAATTTGACATGAATTCTACTAGCTGTATATAACCAACTCTTGCTAACTCACATTAGGACTAAAATCTCAATAAAAATAAATATTAAATGAGGTGCTACAAGGTAATTTTTAAAAGGCATGATGTTGTGAGGCAACATTTATTACATGGGAAAATACATCAAAATTGGAGTCCAAATTGCTACTTCTACTACTAATCAGCTATTCTGAGTTTGGACAAATTCCGTAAACTGAGTCAGGCCTAATTAACCCCTCTGTAAAATTTGGAAAGGAGAACCTATCTCACTGATATTATTGTAAGAATTAAATGTGATAACGTATATGCAAGCATGTTCTTTTTTATTTTTTATTTTTTTTTAATTTTATAAATTTATTTATTTTAGTTGGGGGCTAATTACTTTACAATATTGTAATAGTTTTTGCCATACATTGACATGAATCAGCCATGGGTTTACATGTGTTCCCCTTCCTGGACCCCCCACCCACCTCCCTCCCCATCCCATCCCTCTGGGTCATCCCATTGCCCCGGCCCTGAGCCCTTGTCTCATGCATCGAACATGGAATGGTGTTCTGTTTCACATACGATAATATACATGTTTCAATGCTATTCTCCCAGAATGTCCCACCCTCACCTTCTCCCTCAGAGTCCATAAAATTGTTCCATGCATCTGTGTCTCTTATTCTGTCCCGCATATAGGGTTATCATTACCATCTTTCAAATTCCATATATATGCATCAGTATACTGTATTGTTGTTTTTCTTTCTGGCTTACTTCACTCCGTATAATGGGCTCCAGTTTCATCCATCTCAGTAGAACCGATTCAAATGTATTTTTTTAATGGCTGAGTAATATTCCATTGTGTATATGTACCACAGCTTCGTATATGCAAGCATGTTCTATATCGTTTAGCCTTCTAAACATGCCTAAGATATAACCTCACTCACACTTCATTCATTCATTTTGTAATTACTAATTTCATGTAAGTCTAGGATTTTTTTCCTATTTTGATTATTACAATTTTTCATAAACACTTCTATACTTATAAGCACCAAATACAGTGCCTTGAATATACAGTAATTTATACTTGATGAATATACAAGTAAATTAATATTGACTTTGTGAAATTGGACTATCACGATGATCGATTCTGAATTGACATTTTTGCTTGAAATGCTTGGATACGTTCTGCTGGTACATTAGGAAATACAAATTAAAAGCCAAATCTTAAGAACAGAAAACAAGAGTATGCAAATGAGTACTGCTGCTGCTGCTAAGTCACTTCAGTCATGTCCGACTCTGTGCGACCCCATAGACGGCAGCCCACCAGGCTCCGCCGTCCCTGGGATTCTCCAGGCAAGAATGCTGGAGTGGGTTGCCATTTCCTTCTCCAGTGCATGAAAGGGAAAAGCGAAAGTGAAGTCACTCAGTCGTGTCCGACTCTTAGCGACCCCATGGACTGCAGCCTACCAGGCTCCTCCATCCATGGGAGTTTCGAGGCAAGAGTACTGGAGTGGGGTGCCATTGCCTTCTCCGAGCAGCAGCAGCAGCATATACCAATATTTACTTGATAAGACTTGTAAATGAACAAATCATGATGGCAGGTGTGTATACAAAAGTGATCAAAGAAAACAGATTATGTAGAAATGAATAAAATTCATTGGACTAATCATTCTAATTGGCATTTATAAATCTAAAATGAAAATCTTTGAAACTATGGAAAAAACAAGATGGCAGTCTTCTTTTGAACAAAATATGTGCCTTCACAGATTTCACAAGTACTGTGTTTTGACAATGCCAGTGCAAAAAGAAACCAAAGTAATGATAAACTAGAATCTGTTAGGGATGTACTTGAAATCTGGAATCAGTATTTACAGAATGGATACATTCCAGATTCATGCATAACAGCTGATGAGCATTCAGCTGCAATTAGAGTACTTTGCCCAATTAGGGTATGTATTTCTTCAAAACCAAGAAATATAGAATAAAAATTTGGAGCTTTACAGGTTTAAATTCTTATTATTACAAACAACTTATAATCGCAAATAAGTTGTTTTCACTATCCCTTTACTCTTACGTTTGCAAGTTACTTGTAAATACCTTAAGCTTTATATATGTACATAAATGATGATGATTGCTTTTACTGGTCCGCTGAGGGTTAAAAGGGACTTCACCAAGTTTTAATTAATGATTCTGGAAATTTTTAGATCTCGGATTAAGTTCTGGATTCTCATTCTCCCCAGAAAAAAAACAGCTGCACATAGAACTGTATATATTAAATGGTACAAGGGCTCCCTGAAGTTCAGAGGATGAAACAGAGAAACTGAGAGAATAACTTGCCTACATTTGAACTGGAATCTAAGGCATTATAACTCCATCACCTGCCTACATTCTAGCATTTTACAACTATCCCTTAACCAGTTTGATACTGTTAATTCAATTACTTTCAAAACAAAAGCAACTATGCTTCAGAACGTTCTTTTCTACCCTAGTCCTCTTTTCACATTTCCAAAGTAGAGGACCTCTCCAAGCTGTCTTACATGTAATGTTATCAAGGTAACACAAACCTCAATTACACCATTAACCTCAGATAGTCAATTTCTTTGTCACTGAGGGTCACTGTCATCAGGATATAAAAGAATGGCTGATAAATACATCACCTACTTTATATGTACAGGAGACAGGAGACTGCCAAGGATATTAAAAAGAATCTCAACTGGGTCATTTATAGAGGGAAGAGAATCATTCTCCTTTAGATGACTGCAAACCTGCAACTGATCTTTTACCTACCAGCATGTGAGTTAACTAATCAATATCCCAGCTTGTCAAGTTTTATTGCTTAATGAGCCAGGAAAATAAGGCAAATTTCTGTATCAAATATAGGCTGGTCTTCTTTCCTTAAAATGTGTATCACTTAACAAAGCCTCTAGTTGGATCTCTTGATAGGTGTTTTCTACTGCCACCCTTCCTTTGTGATTCGAAGGTGAACTTAAAATACCATCACACTGCAGAGGGGCTGCATGAAGCTAACAGAGGTTTTCTGGGCTATTATGTCGGCATCTTGGTCTATCTAGATATGTCACAGTGAAGGGAATTTGGAATTCCCTTGAGTTTCCAATCCAAAGGGCAAATGTGAAAAGGAAGACTTCAGGCAATCTGCACTAAAAAAAAAAAAAAAAAAAACACTACAGAGGGAAAGTCTTTGGTGACTCATACGGTAAAGACTCCGCCTATAATGCAGAAGAGCTGAGTTCCATCCCTAGAGCAAGAAGATGCCCTGGAGAAGGAAATGACAACCTACTCCAGTATTCCTGCCTGGAGAATTCCATGGACAGAGGAGTCTGGTGGGCTACAGTCCATGGAGTCGCAAAGAGTTAGACACGACTGAGCGACACACACACAACGGGAAAGAAAAATCATAACTGCAAGTGGGTGGAAGGTTACTTTGTGACTCCTACCCTTAAAAAATTAAGCATCTATTCCCTTGTCCAGAGCAATATTTAGCAATATTTCAGTAGCAATTTCTATACATAAGCTTGTTTATCTTGCTGAGGTTTTGGAGATTTAGCGCATCCTTTTTTGCAGGGCCATTAAGTTTGCAATAATGTATACATTCAGGGCTGCTTTCGAGAGAGCGCTCTACAGACGTTAACCTGGGTAATTCTCATCTTCCTCCAAAAGCAGGGAAGGCGTCGCCTTCAACAGGTGCCTCTGTCTGGGTCCCCGCCAGGGAGCCTCTCACCCTCACTATCATCCTCGGCCTCAGCCTGGGGCTCGTTCCCCGTCTCGCCGTCATTCTCGGCCTCCTCATCGCCCCCCGGCTCGCCCTCGCCTTCGTGGGGCAAGCTGGGATCCTGGATCGCGGTGACGTTGATCCCGCACGTTGACTGGAGGCCCGCCAGGAGCAACCAGCCGACTGTCAGCAGCAGCCTAGCAGAGAAGCCCGCGCCCCCGCGTCTCATGGTTCTAGGCCCGGACGGCTGCCCCAGTCGCAGTCGCAGCCGCCCGCTCCTGACGAGAGGTGTGTAAAAGAGAGGAGCCGCCAGACTCCGAACGCCTGCACCGTGCCCCGGCAACCACTGGGGCGTCACGGGTCGTCACCATCGCGCAGAGCCCATAGAACACGCGCAAGGCCTCCAGCATGCTGCCCCGTTGACCACTTCCGATGGCGCTCGGGCCACGCCCCACCCCTTCCGGCGTTCCAGGAGAAGCCGGCGCACCGGGCGGGGCCACGCCCTCACTCTTCCTCAGTTGGTGAGCTTCGCCAAGCGTCCTGGGTGGCATTTGTTACTCACCGTGTGTATTTCTGAAAGGTGATGTCTCGTCTCTAAACCAGACTCACTAGAACCCTCGCGTATGCTCCCTGTGACTTGGCTTCAGATTCCTTATGCACAGTATCCAATTCGGTGTGTATCAAGAATGATTCATCTTGTTAAGCCTTGTCAAGTAGGTTGCCCCAAGCTTCATCCGTATCTGCTGGCGAGGCTTGATTTGTAGAGGATATAGGGGCTACGCTTTCACACTCTGATCCGAACACTGTTGTTAATGAACCTCAAGCATGTACTCACGTTTTAAGATTTTGTGCAGTGCTGTCAGCTCCACATGGGACTTCGCTGAGCTAGAATGCCAGGTGGCGTGGGAAAGGAGGGGAGGGGAGGATGCAGCTATTGTCAAACTAGTTTTCTCCATTCTGTATTTGGAGAGCTGATGTTTTTGGAGCCAAATATTGGACGTAACCTTTGTTCCTTGTGAATGTCTGTCTTTGTGCTTTTGGCCTATTTTTAAAATCTCATTGAGATTCTTTTAGGGGCTGATTTTGTTACCTTAATATATTTATCCCAAGTTTGATTTGGAAAATGTTTCCTTCAGATCAGTAACGAAAATGTTTAAAAGGGCAACAGGCTAATAATAGAGCACTAAGAAGTCAGTCTCTGACAGTGATCCATTAATCCGCATGTCGATTTAACCCAAGGATTCCTGTCTTTTACTAAGATTGAATCGGACTGGAAGCAAGAATACCTTGGCATTCCCACTTGAATCAGTAGAAAACATTAGAGGTGTAACTTCCCCACTACCCTCCTGATGGTATTTAGTATCAGTGTGTCCAGTTTTGTCATAGAAAGAAATGAAATCAGTTAGGTTCCTTTAATTGATGATTTAATTTCAAGAAATCAGCTCTAATTAAGACTTCTTTAAGAGATTCAATGACTTTTTGAGTCGAAAAGAAGCTTAGAAAGAATCTAACAGTCCAAGTTCCACATTTTTAGATGAAGTGATTAAGAACTGGAGAGATTAAATGACTTATCTAAGATCACCCAGAAAATTATTTGCAATGCAGAGCCTCATACTACATTTCCTGAATGCTCATTCAATGCTGAGTGATTTCATATAATTTAAAATTAACAATAAAGAAGCAGTCAGTGGGGTAGTCCAAGAGTTCAAGCACTGAAAA
Source organism: Giraffa tippelskirchi (assembly GCF_054371585.1). Taxonomy (NCBI): domain Eukaryota; kingdom Metazoa; phylum Chordata; class Mammalia; order Artiodactyla; family Giraffidae; genus Giraffa; species Giraffa tippelskirchi. Next base: position 127,170,744 of record NC_137283.1, read on the forward strand.
CAAATTAGGGTTAAATTTTTTTTAAATCTTGTTAATTCATTATTCCACATTTGATTTGATCTAGTGGCTACAATGTGGTATTAAGAAGTATTAATGAACAGATAGTTTGATGGATTTCTAAATGGGATTTGAAACAAAGCTCCTTTGGTTATGTTTCTATGTGATGTTACCTCCTACCTTGAGATTTAATGTCTAAGTTGCTGTGACACATGGGCTGAAGAGTAATCAACTACATCTACTACAGAGTGAACTTAAGACATAAACTGACTTTTAGAACATATATACATCCAGATGTATGGATGTGAGAGTTGGACCATAAAGAAGGCTGAGTGCTGAAGAATTGATGCTTTCGAACTGTGGTGCTGGAGAAGACTCTTGAGATTCCCTTGGACTGCAAGAAGATTGAACCAATGAATGCTAAAGGAAATCAGTCCTGAATATTCATTGGAAAGACTGATGCTGAAGCTCCAATACTTTGGCCACTTGATGTGAAGAGCCAACTCATTGGAAAAGATCCTGATGCTGAGAAGGACTGGGGACAGGAGGAGAAGGGGACGACAGAGGATGAGATGGTTGAAAGGCATCATTGACTCAATGGACATGAGTTTGAGCAAACTCCAAGAAATAATGAAGGACAGGGAAGCCTGGTGTGCTGCAGTCCATGGGGTCTCAAAGAGTCAAACACAACTGACAACAACAATACATCCAGCCTCAGCAAACTAACAGCTAAGCAAGTAATGAGAAACCTAACAGGAGGATCTTCAGCCCCACTTATTTGTACCAAAATTAGATTACTTGAAACAAAAATGAAAATTTTATTTGAATTTTTTCTTTCAAAAATGCTTCTAGTTTTGAAAATAGACAAGAACTGCTAAGAATTGTTAGTATTAAAGTTCAAATTGATATTAGTAAGGAGTCCATGATAATGTTTTGTATAATTTAAAATACCATAAATATTATAGCACCTCACAAGATTATGAGGAAAGTTCGAAGTGAGAAGACATGATCTTGAGACACAAAAACGTTTGTTTCATGGGCAAATGAGTAACTATACCATTTTACATTCCTGCCAGCAATGTGTGAGTGATCCAGTTTTTCTGCATCCTCACCAGCAATAGGTATGGTCAATTTAAAAAAAAATTTTTTACCCATTTTGATAAGTGTATTATGTGTTCTAGCTACTAGTCCTCTGTTGGATATGTGGTTTGAAAATATTTCCTCTGAGTATGTAGCTTGTCTTTTCAACCTCATCATGGAGTCTAACACAGGGTGAAAGCTTTAACTTTAAGGAAGACCAGTTAAACAGTTTTCCATTGATTGATCTGGCTGTTGCTGTCAAGTCTAAGAACTCTTTGCCTATCCCTGTCCTGAAGATTTTCTCCTATGTTTTTTTTACAGTTTATATCTAAGTCTATGACCTATTTTGAGTTCATTTTTGTATAAGTACTGAGGCTTTGATTTTTTTGTTTGTTTGTTTTGGTTTGGTTTTGGAGGGGGCAGGGTTTGCCTTTGGATATCCAGTTATTCCAGGTTAGTCTGTTAAAAAAGGCCGTTCTTCCTCCTTTGAATAGCACTGGCTCCTCTGTCAAAGATTGATTGGCCATATTTGCAAGTCTGTGTCTGAGTTCTTCGTTCTGTTCCGCTGATCTACGTGTCTCCCTCTGTCAACACTACAGAGTCCTGATACTGTAGCTACGTAATACATCTTGAAGTGGGGTAGATTGTTCTCCACCACTCCTTTTATTTTCTAAAAAAAGTTTTTTAGCTTTTCTAGTTCCTTTACCTTTTCATATAAATTCTAAAATAATTTACCTATATCTACAAAAAATGTTGATGATTTTGATAGGAATTATGTTAAACCTGTTGATCAGTTTGAGAACTGACATTTTCACTATATGAATCTGCCAATTGTGCTCATGATTTTTTTCCAATTATTATTTATTTATGTGGTTGTTTTTACCATGTGTGTTTTACACATTTTGTTAGATTTATACCTTAGCATTTTTCTATTTTGGGGTGATTTTAAATGATATTGTATTTTAAATTAAGTATGCAGAAATACAATTGACTTTTGTATGTTTATCTTGTATCCAGCGAACTTTCTAAATTCACTTATTAGTGCTAGATTTTGTGTAGCTTTTTTAAAAAAATTTTCCACACACTCATGTCATATGTAAATAAGGACGGTTTTATTTCTTCCTTTCCAATATGAATGCCTTTTATCTCCTTTTATTGTCTTCCTACACTGCCCAGAACTTCCATCAAAGTGGTGAGAGCAGACCTCTTTGCCTTTTTTCCAGCTTTGGAGGGAAAGTGCATAGTTAGCTATTGGTTTTTGCAGATGTTCCTTAACAAGTTGAGGCAGTCATCCTTATTCCTATTTTTTTGTGAGTGATATCATGAACAGATGTTGAATTTCATTAAATGCTTTTTCTGCATCAATTTATATGATCATGTGATTTTTCTTCTTTTTAGCTTGTGTATATGATGGATTACGTTGATTGATCTTTGAATATTGAACCAGCTTTGCATCCCTGGAATAAATCTACTGGATCATAATGTATAGTTCTTTTTTATATAATGCTAAATCCTATTTGCTAGTATTTTGTTAAATATTTTAAAGTTGAATTCTTTTGGGATGTTGGTCTCTAGTTTTCTTTTTCTGTACTAGTTTTTATTTTGGGGAGGATATCAGGGTTAAACTGGTTTCACCAAGTGAATTGCAAAGTATTTCCTTTCTATTTTCTGGAAGAGATTGTGTAGAATTTCTATTAATTCTTTAAACATGTGGAAAAATTCTCCAGTGAACCCATTTGGGCCTCTAATTTCTTTGGAGAGAATTTTTTAATTACAAAATCAATTTGCTTAATAATTGTAAGGCTGTTCAAATGATCTGTTCTATGTTGGGTGAGTTTTAGCAGTTTGTGCTTTTTGAGGAATTGGTCCATTTTGTCTAAGTTGTCAGATTTATAGGTGTAGAGTTCTTTGTAGTACTCCCTTATCTTTTTGGTGTCTAAAGTATCTGTAATGACACCCCTTGTTTTATTCCTGATATTGATAATTTGTGTCTTCTCTTTTTCCTTTGTCAGCCTTGCTAGAGGTTTGTCAATTTTATTGATCTTTTCAAAGAGAGAGCTTTTTGTTTCATTAATTTTCCCTATTTTCTGTCTTTAATTTCATTGAGTTTTATTCATATGTTATTTCTTTTCTTCTGCTTGCTTTGGGTTTATTTTTCACTTCTTTTTCTTGGTTCTTTTTTTTTTAATTGAAGGATATTTGCTTTACAGTATTGCATTCGTTTCTACCAAACATCCTGAGTCAGTCATCAGTTCAGTTCAGTTGCTCAGTTGTGTCCGACTCTTTGCAACCCCATGAACCGCAGCATGCCAGGCCTCCCTGTCCATCACCAACTGCCAGAGTCTACCCAAACCCATGTCCATTCAGTTGGTGATGCCATCCAACCATCTCATCCTCTGTCGTTCCCTTCTCCTTCTGCCCTCAATCTTTCCCAGCATCAGGGTCTTTTCAAATGAGTCAGCTCTTCGCATCAGGTGGCCAAAGTATTGGAGTTTCAGCTTCAACATCAGTCCTTCCAATGAACACTCAGGACTGATTTCCTTTAGGATGTACAAGTTGGATCTCCTTGCAGTCCAAGGGACTCTCAAGAGTCTTCTCCAACACCACAGTTCAAAAGCATCAATTCTTCGGCGCTCAGCTTTCTTTATATCCAACTCTCACATCCATACATGACTACTGGAAGAACCATAGCCTTGACTAGATGGACCTTTGTGGACAAAGTAATATCTGCTTTGTAATAAGCTGTCTAGGTTGGTCATAACTTTCCTTCCAAAGAGTAAGCGTCTTTTAATTTCATGGCTGTAATCACCATCTGTGGTGATTTTGGAGCCCAGAAAAATAAAGTCAGCCACTGTTTCCACTGTTTCCCCATCTATTTGCCATGAAGTGATGGGACCAGATACCATGATCTTAGTTTTCTGAATGTTGAGTTTTAAGCCAACTTATTCACTCTCCTCTTTCACTTTCATCAAGAGGCTCTTTAGTTCTTCTTCACTTTCTGCCATAAGGGTGGTGTCATCTACATATCTGAGGTTATTGATATTTCTCCAGGCAATCTTGATTCCAGCTTGTGCTTCCTCCAGCCCAGCATTTCTCATGATGTACTCTGCATATAAGTTAAATAAGCAGGGTGACAATATACGGCCTTTATGTACTCCTTTTCCTATTTGGAACCAGTCTGTCATAGGTTTACCTATGTTCCCTTCCACTTGAACGTCCCCCCTCTCCCCTCCCCAGCCCACTACTCTAGGGAACTCAAACCAGGTCTTGATAAGACTTCTTTTTCTAGGTTATTGAGGTGCAAGCTTAGGTTATTTGAGAATTTTCCTCTTATCAATTGTAAGCATTTAGTGCTATAAATATTCATCTCAGCTTTAGGTCTGTCCCAGAAATTTTGATGTATTGTATTTTTATTTAATTTAAATTATTTTTTACTTCCCTTTTAGATTTTTCTCTTTGACTCATGGATTACTTAATAACATACTGTTCAGTGTCCATGTGTTTGAACATTTTCCTGTGATCTCCCTGTTATTGAGTCCTAATTTGATTCCACTATGGTCAGAGAACACACTGTGTATGATTTCACTTCTTTTAAATTTATTGAGGTTTGTTCTGTGGCCCAGGATATGGTTTATTTTTGGTATGTACCATTGACACTTGGTAATAATCTGTATTAAAGGACAGAAATGGTATGGACCTGACAGAAACAGAAGATATTAAGAAGAGGTGGCAAGAATACACAGAAGAACTATACAAAAAAGATCTTCATGACCCAGATAATCACGATGGTGTGATCACTCACCTAGAGCCAGACATCCTGGAATGTGAAGTCAAATGGGCCTTAGGAAGCATCACTACGAACAAAGCTAGTGGAGATGATGGAATCCCAGTTGAGCTATTTCAAATCCTAAAAGATGATGCTGTGAAAGTGCTGCACTTAATATGTCATCAAATTTGGAAAACTCAGCAGTGGCCACAGAACTGGAAAAGGTCAGTTTCATTCCAATCCCAAAGAAAGACAATGCCAAACTGCACAATTGTACTCATCTCACACACTAGCAAAGTAATGCTCAAAACTCTATGCAGGTCAGGAAGCAACAGAATTGGACATGGAACAACAGACTGGTTCCAAATTGGGAAAGGAGTATGTCAAGGCTGTATATTGTCACCCTACTTATTTAACTTATATGCAGACTACATCATGAGAAATGCTGGACTGGATGAACCACAAGCTGGAAGCAAGATTGCTGGGATAAATATCCATAACCTCAGATATGCAGATGACACCACATTAATGGCAGAAAGTGAAGAAGAACTAAAGATCCTCTTGATGAAAGTGAAAGAGGAGAGTGAAAAAGTTGGCTTAAAACTCAACATTCAGAAAACTAAGATCATGGCATCTGGTACCATCACTTCATGACAAATAGATGGAGAAAGAATGGAAACCAGTGACAGACTTTATTTTGGGGGGCTCCAAAATCACTGCAGATGGTGACTGCAGCCATGAAATTAAAAGACACTTACTCCTTGGAGTAAGTGACTTCCCTGGTGGCTCAGACGTTAAAGCGTCTTTCTACTATGTGGGAGACTGGGGTTCAATCCCTGGGTGGGGAAGATCTCCTGGAGAAGGAAATGGCAACCCACTCCAGTATTCTTGCCTGGAAAATCCCATGAACAGAGGAGCCTGGTCGGCTACAATCCATGAGGTGGCAAAGAGTCAGACACAACTGAGAGACTTCACTTTCACTTTCTACTCCTTGGAAGGAAAGTTATGACCAACCTAGACAGCTTATTAAAAAGCAGAGACATTACTTTGCCTACAAAGGTCCATCTAGTCACAGCTATGGTTTTTCCAGTAGTCATGTATAGATGTGAGAGTTGGACTATAAAGAAAGCTGAGCACCAAAGAATTGATGCTTTTGAACTGTGGTGTTGGAGAAGACTCTTGAGAGTCCCTTGGACTGCAAGGAGATCCAACTTATACATCCTAAAGGAAATCAGTTCTGAATAGTCCTTGGAAGGACTGATGCTGAAGCTGAAACTCCAATACTTTGGCCGCCTGATGTGAAGAACTGACTCATTGGAAAAGACTCTGATACTGGGAATTATTGAAGGCAGGAAAAGAAGGGGACAACAGAGGATGAGATGGTTGGATGGCATCACCGACTCAATGGACATGAGTTTGAGTAAGCTCCAGGAGTTGGTGATGGACAAGGAAGCCTGGTGTGCTGCAGTCCACGAGGTCGCAGAAAGTCAGACATGACTGAACAACTGAACTGAACTGAATTGAATAATCTATATTCAGTTTTTGTTGGGTGGAACATTCTACACATGTCAATTATATCCCATTGGTTGATAGTGCTGTTGAATTCTTCCATATCCTTGCTGATTTTTCTATCTGTTGTTCTGTCTATTGCTAAGAGAGTGGTTTGGAAGTCTTTAGCTCTAATTTTGTATTGTATCTTTATTTTTTTAATTCTGTCACTTTTTGCTTCACAATATTTTGTAACTCTTGTTTGCAGCATGCCCATTTAAAATTAGTGTCTTCTTGGTGGATTGATCTGTTTATCATTATGTAATACAGCTCCGTCTCTCCAACTCAGAGTCCCTCATGCTGTGCCTGGCTTTACCTTCCCTGCACCACAGACTGGAAATACTCTGAAAGCAATACACTTGGACTTAATTAGGTTCACTTCATTCAGGGATAATTGCACTTCATTGCCTGATGGTCTGTGTCTTGAAAACTGTTGTTTCCTATATTTGTTTCTTTTGGGGAGGGTGGGAAAATAACTAGAGGTGGCAGGGTAAAACTGGTGCCTCTTATTCCATCTTTGGCCTAAGCCAAAGTCTCAAGATGAGTTTTATTAGTATTGGATATAGTGGACTCCTTTCCTATGCTTCTGTTCTCCAAGTGACAATCTAGGAAATTCAAACCTTTAGAAAGCTCCAAGTGACTATTATGAATAAGGAGTTAGTCTAACTCTACAGTGCAATGATATGGCTAGATCACTGGGGCTTTCTCTTGAGAGCCAAGTTTTGCTGGTCCTCTGAGTCCATACTTTCTACATCTCAGATACCACTTCTAGAGCTTCTTCTGTAAATGTTTATCATTAATTGACTATTAGGTAGAGTTGTTTCCTTATAAGAGCCAAATACAATATTTAGGGGGAAGTAGACAATAGATATTATTATTAGACATCATTTCTAGACATTAGATAACTTTTGCAAGTTTAAGCTAGTTTTTTGCACAGTATATCTGGGCTGTACAGGCTTTTGTGCAATTATTGTGTGATAACCAATTCTAAGTACCTTTAAAATAAATGACTAACGTACACTTATAAGCTGAGCTTTAAATTAATATTTTATTTAATAAAGATACTTTTATCTGTAGATAGCAGTGGTCTCTACCCTATCAATGGAACCCATGGAGAATTGTGAAACATGATAGGGGCATTATTCCTTCTTTCCAAGTGATTCACAAGAAATTCTTCACTTTTATTTTAGGACCAGTTGGTTCAAATAGTGGCACATCTCCCCTTTTCCTTTTTTATCCACAGAATACAGTTGATGGAATTGTGAATATTATTTTGAGGTTATAGATGAAAGATCATCTTATATTTGGTTTGTTAAACCTTGAATCAATCTTACACAGTTACTCTTAACTCCCTACTAAGTATATATTTGTATCCAAGAAGTCATAACCATCCAAAACCTGTATGTACCTAACAACTGGGTGTCAAAATATATGAAGAAAATTTGTTGGAAATGAAAAGATAGATAGACAAATTCACAATTATAATGAGAGACATCAACACCCCTCTTTGAAGTAATTAAGTATCAAGTATGTAGAATTTAAGTTAAGATACAGTTGACCTGAATAGCTCTATCCATCTATAGGATCTAATTGACATTTATAAAATGTTCCATCTCACAGCAACAGAATATACATTCTTCTCAAGTTAACCTGGAACATTTATCAAAATAGATCACATTCTGAGCCATAAGACCTAACTTAAGAGATTTAAAAACAGAAATCCATTGATACAAAGTATGTTTTCAGACCACAATCAAATTAAACTAGAAATAAGTAAAATATAGTTAGAAAATCACCCAGATATTTGGATATTGAACAACATACTTCCAAATAACACATGAATCAAGGAATAAATCTCAAGGGAAACTTAGAAATATTTTGAACTAAGGTCAAGATGAAAACACTACTTACCAAGATTTTGTGGAATATAACAAAAGCAATGCTTAAATGGAATTTTATATCATTGAATGTATATTTTAAAAGATAAAATAGATCTAAAAATCAATAATCTTATCTTTGCCTGTAAAGAGCTAGAAAAAAAAATAAAGCCAAAGTAAACAGAAGAAAATAATAAAAACTAGAAAAGAAATCAATGAAATTGAAAATGGGAAGTCAGTGGAGAAAATCAACAAAACCAAAAGCTTTTAAAAATTTTGATAAAATCAATAAACCTCTTGTTCAGTTACTCAGTCATCTCTAACTCTTTGTGAACCAATGAACTGCAGCATACCAGGCTTCCCTGTCCTTCACAATTTCCTGGAGTTTGCTCAAACTCATGTCCATTGAGTCGGCGATGAGTCCAATAATCTCATCCTCTCTCATCCACTTCTCCTCCTGCCTTCATCTTTCCCAGCATCAGGGCCTTTTCTGACAAGTTGGCTCTTCACATAAGGTGGTCAAAGTATTGATACTTCAGTTTCAGCATCAGCCCTTCCAATGAATATTCAGGGTAGATTTCCCTTAGGATTGACTGGTCTGATATCCTTGCTCTCCAAGGGACTCTCAAGAGTCTTCTCCAGCACCACAGTTCAAAGGCATCAATTCTTTGGCACTCAGCCTTTTTTATCATCTAGCTGTCACAGTCATATGTGACTACTGGAAAACCCATAGCTTTGACTATATGGACTTTTGTAGGCAAAGTAATGTCTCTGCTTTTTAATATGCTGTCTAGGTTTGTCATAGCTTTTCTTCCAAGAAGCAAGTGCCTTTTGATTTCATGGCTGCAGTCACCATCCACAGTGGTTTTGGAGCCCAAGAAAGTAAAATCTGTCACTGTTTCCACTTTTTCAACATCTGTTTGCCATGAAGTGATGGGACCAGATACCATGATCTTAAGTTTTTTGAATGTTGAGTTTTAGACCAGCTGTTTCACTCTCCTCTTTCACTCTCATCAAGAGGCTCTTTAATTCCTCTTTGGTCTCTGCCAAGTAAGGTGATGTCATCTGCATGTATGAGGTTATTGATATTTCTCCCAGCAATCTTGAGTCCAGCTTGTGCTTCAACCAGCCCAGCATTTCTCATGATGTACTCTGCATATAAGTTAAATAAGCAGGGTGACAATATACAACCTTGACTCTTTTTCCCAATTTTGAACCAATCTGTTGTTCCATGTCCAGTTCTAACTGTTGCTTCTTGACCTGACTACAGGTTTCTCAGGAGGCAGGTCAGGTGGTCTGGTATTCCCAACTCTTTAAGAATTTTCCACAGTTTATTATGCTCCACACAGTCAAAGGCCAATTAAGAAGAAAAGGAAAGAAGACACAACTATTAGCAGAAAGGAAAGAGGGGCCATCACTACTAATCCCATGGGCATTAAAAAAAGATAGTAAAGGAATATTATGAATAACCATTTTCCTGAAGATTTGACAACCAAGATGAAATGAACTAAGTCCTTGAAAGACACAACCTGCCAACATTTACACAAGAAGAAATAGACAGTCTGAACAAACCTATATCTATCTAATTAAATCAATAATTAATAACCTGCCAAACTCAAAAGCACCAAGCCTAAATGAGTTCCCTGGTGAATTCTACCAAACATACAGGGAAGAAACTACCCCAATTCTCTACAATCTCTTCCAGAAAATAGAAGCATGAGAGAATACTGCTTAAGTCATACTATGAGACAAGAATTACTCTAATATTAAAGTCAGACAAAAACATTACAAGAAATGAAAACCTACAGATCAATAACCCCAATAAAAATAGATGTAAAAATTTTCAAGAAAGATTAGTAAATCAAATCTGACAATGTATGAAAAACATTATGCATGGTGACCAAGTAGAATTTAGTCCAGTTATGCAAGGCCAGTTCAGTATCCAAAAATAAATCAATATAATCCATCATGTCAACAGGCTAAAAAAGAAAAATCATGTGACCATATTAATAGATGCAGAAAAATCATTTAACAAGATCTAACACCCATTCATGGGTAGGCGCTGGAGCGGTGCCTACCCATGAACCTTGTGCAAGGCAGGACCCAGGAGAAAGGAGCAATGACCCCACAATAGACTGACCCAAACTTGCCCGTGAGTGTCCAGAAGTCTCTGACAGAGGCGTGGGATGGTGGTGGCCTGCTGCAGGTTTGGGGGCACTGAGTGTTGCAGTGAGTGTTGCAGTGCGTGCATGGGATCTTTTGAAGGAAGTCGCCATTATCTTCATTACCTCCACCATAGTTTGGCCTCAGGCCAAATAACCAGGAGGGAATACAGCCCTGCCCTTCAAGAGAAAATTGGATTAAAGATTTACTGAGCATGGTCCTGCCCATCAGAACAAGACCCAGTTTCCCTCTCAGTCAGTCTCTCCCATCAAGAAGCTTTCATAAGCCTCTTATCCTTCTCCATCAGAGGGCAGATGGACTGAAAAACACAATCACAGAAAACTAACCAATCTGATCACATGGACCACAGCTCAATGAAATTATGAACCATGCCATGTAGGGCCACCCAAGACGGACGGGTCCTGGTGGAGAGTTCTGACAAAATGTGGTCCACCAGAGAAGGGAATGGCAAACCACTTCAGTACTCTTGCCTTGAGAACCCCATGAACAGTATGAAAAGGCAAAAAGATAGGAAACAGAAAGATGAACTCCCCAGATTGGTAGGTGCCCAATATGCTGCTGGAGATCAGTGGAGAACTAACTCCAGAAAGAATGAAGAGATGGAGCCAAAGCAAAAACAACACCCAGTTGTGGATGTGACTGGTGATGGAAGTATAAAGTCCTATGCTGTAAAGAGCAATATTGCATAGGAACCTGGAATGTTAAGTCCATGAATCAAGGCAAATTGGAAGTGGTCAACCAGGAGATGGCAAGCGTGAACATCGACATTTTAGGAAGCAGCGAACTAAAATGGACTGGAATAGGTGAATTTAACTCAGATGACCATTATGTCTACTACTGTGGGCAAGAATCCCTTAAAAGAAATGGAATAGCCATCATGGTCAACAAAAGAGACTGAAATGCAGTACTTGGATGTAATCTCAAAAGGACAGAATGATTTCTGTTCATTTCCAAGGCAAACCATTCAATATCACAGTAATCCAAGTCTATGCGCTGACCAATAATGCTGAAGAAGCTGAAGTTGAATGGTTTTATGAAGACCTACAAGACCTTCTAGAACCTACACCCAAATAAGATGTCCTTTTTATTATAGGGGACTGGAATGCAAAAGTAGGAAGTCAAGAAACACCTGGAGTAACAGGCAAATTTGGCCTCGGAGTACAGAGTGAAGCAGGGCAAAGGCTAACAGAGTTTTGCCAAGAGAACGCACTGGTCATAGCAAACACCCTCTTCGAACAACAACACAAGAGAAGACTCTACACACGGACATCACCAGATGGTCAATACTGAAATCAGATTGATTATATTCTTTGCAGCCAAAGATGGAGAAGCTCTATACAGTAAGCAAAAACAAGACCGGGAGCTAACTGTGGCTCAGATCATGAACTCCTTATTGCAAAATTCAGACTTAAATTGAAGAAAGTAGGGAAAACCACTAGACCATTCAGGTATGACCTAAATCAAACCCCTTAATGACTGTACAGTGGAAGTGACAAAAGAGTCAAGGGATTAGAACTGATAGAGTGCCAGAAGAACTATGGACAGAGGTTCGTGACATTGTACAGGAGGCAGTGGTCAAGATCATGCCCAAGAAAAAGACATGCAAAAAGGCAAAATGCTTGTCTGAGGAGGCCTTATAAACAGCTATGAAAAGAAGAGAAGTGAAAGGCAAAGGAGGAAAAGAAAGATACACTCATTTGAATGCAGAGTTCCAAAGAATAGCAAGGAGAGATAAGAAAGCCTTCCTCAGTGATCACTGCAAAGAAATAGAGGAAAACAATAAAATGGGAAAGACTAGAAATCTCTTCAAGAAAATTAGAGATATCAAGGGAAATTTTCATGCAATATTGGGCACAATAAAGGATAGAAATGGTATGGACCCTGCAGAAGCAGAAGATATTAAGAAGAGGTGGCAAGAATACACAGAAGAACTATACAAAAAAGATCTTCATTACCCAGATAATCACGATGGTGTGATCACTCACCTAGAGCCAGACATCCTGGAATGCAAAGTCAAGTGGGCCTTAGGAAGCATCACTACAAACAAAGCTAGTGGAGGTGATGAATTCCAACTGAGCTATTTCAAATCCTAAAAGATGATGCTGTGAAAGTGCTACACTCAATTTGCCAGCAAATTTGGAAAACTCAACAGTGGCCACAGGACTGGAAAAGGTCAGTTTTCATTCCAATCTCAAAGAAACGCAATGCCAAAGAATGCCCAAACTACCACACAATTGCACTCATCTCACACACTAGCAAAGTAATGCTCAAAATTCTATAAGCTAGACTTCAACAGTACGTGAACCGTGAACTTCCAGATGTTCAGGCTGGTTTTAGAAAAGGCAGAGGAACCAGAGATCAAATTGCCAACATCTGCTGGATCATCGAAAAAGCAAGAGAGTTCCAGAAAAATGTCTATTTCTGCTTTATTGACTATGCCAAAGACTGTCACTATGTGGATCATGACAAACTGTGCAAGATTCTTAGAGATGGGAATACCAGACCACCTGACCTGCCTCCTGAAAAATCTGTATGCAGGTCAGGAAGCAACAGTTAGAACTGGACATGGAACAACAGACTGGTTCCAAATCAGGAAAGGAATACGTTAAGACTGTATATTGTCACTGTGCTTATTTAATTAATATGTAGAGTACATCATGAGAAATGCAGGACTGGATGAACCACAAGCTGGAATCAAGATTGCCGGGAGAAATATCAATAACCTCAGCTATGCAGATAACACCACCCTTATGGCAGAAAGTGAAGAAGAACTAAAGAACCTCTTGATGAAAGTGAAAGAGGAGAGTGAAAAAGTTGGCTTAAAACTCAACATTCAGAAAACTAAGATCATGACATCTGGTCCCATCACTTCATGGCAAATAGATGGGGAAACAGTGGAAACAGTGACACACTTTATTTTGGGGGGCTACAAAATCACTGCAGACGGTGACTGTAGTCATGAAATCAAAAGATGCTTGCTCCTTGGAAGAACCAACTTAGCTTATTAAAAAGCAGAAACATTATTTTGCCAACAAAGGTCCATCTAGTCAAAGCTGTTGTTTTTCCAGTAGTCATGTATGGATGTGAGAGTTGGACTATAAAGAAAGCTGAGTACCAAAGAATTGATGCTTTTGAATGGTGGTGTTGGGGAAGACTCTTGAGAGTCCCTTGGACTGCAAGGAGATCCAACTTGTACATCCTAAAGGAAATCAGTCCTGAATATTCCTTGGAAGGACTGATGCTGAAGCTGAAACTCCAATACTTTGGCCACCTGATGTGAAGAGCTGACTCATTTGAAAAGACCCTGATGCTGGGAAAGATTGAACTCAGGAGGAGAGAGGGGCGACAGAGGAAGAAATGGTTGGATGGCATCACTGACTCAATGGGCATGAGTTTGAGTAAACTCCAGGAAATGGTGATGGACTGGAGGCCTGGCATGCTGCAGTCCATGGAGTCACAGAGTCGGACATGACTGAGCAACTGAACTGAACTGAACTAAATACCCACTCATGATTTAAAAAAAAAAAGCAAAAAACCACTCAACAAACCAGGAATACAGAACTCTCAACTTGATATAGAATATCTACAAACATTCTACAGCTAACACATAATTAAATGGTGAAAAACCAGATACTTTCTCATTAAGATCAGGGAGAAGCCAAAAATTTCTGCTTTCACCACTCCTTATCAACACTGTATTGGAAGTCCTAGCTCATGAAGTAAAATAAGGAATAGAATTAAAAAGTATAAAGATTGGGAAAGAAGGGAAAAAACTCATGATTTTTATAGATATATAAAATTTTATAGATATATATAAGATTTATATATATATATATATATAGAAAACATGATTATATAGAAATGTGAAAGAACAAACAACAAAAAATACTTTTGGAACTAATAAGCAATTATAGCAAGGTGGCAGGAGACAAAGTTAATTTATAGATGTCATTGCTTTCTTATATGCCAGCAATGAAACTTGGAATATGAAATAAAAACACAAATATCATATATATAAGCACCAAAGAAACCCACTTAAGTATATATCTAAGAAAATATGTGATAAATTACAAAACTCTGATGGAGAAAATAAGGAATATCTACATATATAGAGATATAACTGGTGAGAGACTCCATGAACACAAGTAGAAAGACTCAATATTTTCAACTTGTAAGTTCTTTCTAACTTGATCTGTAAATTTAACATAATCCCAATCACAATCCTAGTTTTTGCATGTTAATAACTTAAGTCTAAAGTTTACATGGAAAGATGGAAGTATCAAAGTAGCCAATACTGTATTTAAGGGAGGAGAACAAAGTCGAGGACACTATCTGACTTTGAGATTTAATATAAAGCTCCAGTAATCAAGACAATGTGATATTGTCCTCCTCATGCCAAAATTTAAAAAAAAAAAAAGGATAAGTAGTTCAGTGAAACAGCAGAGAGCCGAGAAATAGACCCAAACAAATACAGTCAATGGATCTTTGACAGAGGAGCGAGCAAAGGCAATCCAGTGGAAAAAGGATAACGTTTTCAACAAATGGTGCTATAATAACAGATCCCTGGGTTGGGAAGATCCCCTGGAGAAGGGAAAGGCTACCAACTCCAGTATTCTGGCCTGGAGAATTCCATGGATTGTATAGTCCTTGCGGTCAGAGAGTCGGACATGACTTTCACTTTCATAATAATAGATGATCACATGCAAAAAATCAATTCAAATTGGACTTAGATTTAAATGTAAAATCAAACTATAAAATTACTAGAAGATAACATAGAAAATCTAGGGGACCTTGGGGTTGGCAGTCATTTCTTAGATACAACACCATTCCAAAAGCTTCATCCATGAAAGAAAAAATAGATAAGTTGACTTCATTAAAAACACATGCTTTGTGAAAGACATATTAAGAGAATGAAAAGCCCGGCCACAATCTGGGAGAAAATATTTGCAAAACACGTATCTGTTAAAGGACTAGTATCCAAAACATACAAAGAATTCTTATAACTCAACAATAAGACAACCTTTTTTAAAATGGGCAAAAGATTTGAATAGGTGGCAAGTAAGCATATGAAAAGCTGCTCAACACCAAATATCATTACAAGAGAATTGTGAATTAAAACAACAATGATATATCACTATATACCTAAAATTCAAAACATCAAATGCTGGTGAGGATTTGATAACTCTCATGACATGAGCTCTCACTCATTGCTAGGGGAATTGCAAAGAAGATGGTTTGGAAGTATTTCTAAAACTAAAAATAGTTTTACCATCTTATCAAACAAGGAACACTTGAGCTCCTTGATGTTTACTCAAAATGAGCTGAAAACCTAAGACCACACAAAAACATGCACACACATTTATAGCAGCTTTATTCATAACTGCTAATATGTAAAAGCAACAAAGAGATGAATGGATAAATTTTGGTACATATATACAACAAAATATTATTCAGCAATTTTAAAGAAATGAGCTATCAAATCATGAAAAGACATTGAGCATCCTTAAATGCATATGGCTCAGGGAAAGAAGCCAATCTGAAAAGGCTACATACTGTATGATTCCAACTACATAGCATTCTGGAAAAGGCAAAACTACGTAGATAGTAAAAAAGTGAATGGTGCTGGAGGTTAAGGGTAGGGAGAGATGAATAGGTGGAGTACAGGTGATTTTTAGGGAAGATGTTCTATATGGTATTGTAATAGTAGATGTTGTCATTATTTGTCAAAAACCACAGAATATACAATACAAAGAGTGAATCCTAATATAAACTATGGACTTCTGTTCATAATAAAGTATCGACATTGGCTCATCAATTGTTTTAACAAACGTACCACACTAATGAAAGTTGTTAGTAATGGGGAAGCTGGGGGCAGGGGAAAGAGCAGAGGTTTCCATTTACCATACAGGAACCCTCTCCTTTCTGCTCAGTTCTTCTCTAAACCTAAAACAGCTCAAAAAACAAAACATATTAATTGTTTCAATTTAAAAAAGGAGCAAGAAAGAGAGCTGAAGCAGGGAAAACGGTGAGCATAAGACTATACTGCCCAAGCTTTTTACAACTTGTTCATGGTGGGGAGTAACCATCCAGGCTTTAGCTACCTCCAGCTCTACTCACATCACAGAGCACAATGAATCAACACATCGGCAGCCCATTTATGGCTTAGGCTACAGGACACCTGTTGGGAAATTTTGCTCTAAGAAACCAAGAGAGAAAAAGTGAATTTTAATGGTAGTTTTAATTATATTCTTTGTGAAAAATCATGAGCTGTATACTGACTAATTAGCAAGTTGGAAATAATTGTTTCTATTGCTGCCATGATGTGGTGAAATTGGAATGCTCTAACAATGCGGGTTTCAAAATTAACTGATATAGACCTTCCCCAAAACAGCATAGCTGTTAAGTTTTCAAAACCCCATAGTATTACATATACTTGAATCCAGTAATTTATTATTGGTAATTTATGCTATGGAAATGAATTTAATGAATTAAATTATTGTACAAAGATTTTTATTATTATGTTATTTATAATAACAAAACATGAAAACCAAAAACTATCTGAATATCCATATAATAGGAGAATGATTGAATAATCTTTGTTTGTCAGCTCAATGGGGTATGATGCAGCCATTACAAATCATGATTAGGAAGTTTCACTATCATTTAAATTGCTGTTAATAATCATGATTACAATTAGCTCAACATAACACTAAAAAAAATGAATATAAAAGCCTCAAATATTACATTCTTTCCTTTTAACCTCCACAAGTTTGTCCATGCCTGTTCCTTGGACAAACTTGGAATAAAAATACAATTATGTAAACATCATATGTGAATATACAGATTCTGGCAAGGCACTGAAATTAAAAAGCTGCATGGTGAGATTTAGCATTTTCTTTTTAAATTTTTAAATTCCTACCATTGTTTGTATAATAAATAATTCATCCTTCAATGATGAGCAGTGCTATGCTTCTTTTAATTCAGAAGGAATTTAAATAAGAGACCTGAATGATCACTCTTGAATAGTCATCATGGCAGTATCTACACTGGCAGAAAAATTTGAGAATTTAGGTACTTATCCAGATAATTTAACATTCTGAACTTCCCCTTCTCTAGCCCACCCCATCTCACCCCCCAGATAATCACTTTTTTAAAAATCACAGAAAATTGAAACATTTTTTTCCTTTGATAAAACTGTGTCAACTCATAACTCACTTTGCTAGTTACAGTCTGTTACAGCAGTGCTTCTCAATATTTAATTGCGTATAAATCACGTGGGGATGTTGTTACAAGGCAGACTTTGATTTGGTAGATATATGGCGGGACCTGATGGTCTTCATTTCTAGCCCCCAAGTGATGCCTGTACTGCTGGTCCAAGGACCATACTTCAGTAACAAATCATATAGCACTTGAGTAATTTGCTTATTTAGTGAATCCCAGTAATTTATGTACTTGTATATGTGTATACGTGTGTGTGTGTGCCTAGTTGCCCTGTCAAGTTCTTTGTGACCCCATGGACTAGGGTCCCCCAGGCTCCTCTGTCCACGGAATTTTCCAGGCAAGAATATTGGATGGAGTGGGTTGCCATTTCCTACTACAGGGGATCTTCTCAACCTAGGGATCAAACTAGAATCCCTTGCATCTACTGCATTGACACGCAGATTCTTTACGCTGTGCCACCTGGAAGCCCAGGATGCATATGCATATAAATGTGCACATATGCATACCTCTGGATGCATATGCATACCTATGGATTGATATGGATATAAATGTGCACATATATGCATATATGTGGATGCATATGCATATAAATGTGCATATGGGTGCATATCCATATAAATGTGCACATATGCATACATACCTACACATATTCAAAGTGTTCAGTCAGGTTTGGCCATCACCATCAAGCAGATTTTAGAAACACCCAATTTATACTATAATTTATGCTCTATAGACAGCCTAGTAGCCTTAGTTTTCTCACTTTTGAAACAAAGATAATAAACAGAGGGATACTTACTGTTTCTAGATTCTGTGGAAAAAAGAAAGAAATGTTATAGAGTTAGATCATTCTTGGCAGAGGCTTGACTTGTTTGGTGATAAAAGCAAAATCTGGTTGTAAATATTCAAAAAGCATCAGTAGACTCTTGTAACTCTTGCTAATGAAATTGACATCTAACACTCTTCTTTCTCATAAACTATGCTCAATAAATAGTTGTCCAATGAAGCCACACAAACAAATACATGAATACCTATAGCTATCTTTGTGAGGCATCCCATGCAGCAGTTTTCAGATACTGGCCAAAAACATTATCCCTTTTTTTTTTCCCCATTATATTCTCACATGATAATCTGATCGGTTTCAACTAGGATGAACGTATTCATTTTGTGGAAAATGTTATATCAGTCAGATGCTGTTTTCTATAACATAGTGCTTGAATTGATAATATCTTCCATAGTCCATGAGTAACTCTCAACAAATTATATTTTCCAGACACTGTTCTCAGGAAAAATAATGCTGAGAGATCAGGGGCCCTCGGTAGGATGGAAAGAGGGGACGTCTGAAATACCCTTCTCACTTCTTCCTTTGCATAGATAATGCATTGCTTTCCCCTACCGAATAGGAATTGTTGCCATAGTAATGTTTTAAAAACACTCCTCCTAGATCAATATTAGAACTGCAGAAAGTATCTCAGATATGCTATGCAATTTGTGAGTCTAAAGCTATACTCTCACTCTTATTTATCTGCTCAACTGCGAAATAAAGATTTGAGCCACTCCTCATGACTGGTCAGTTCTGTGATGTGAAGAATGTCAGTCAACCAACAGGGTGTCATGTGAATGTTTTCCAAGCAGAGGACTATGCCAGGTGCCAAAAAAAAAAAACAACACAACAAAGTCAAGTGCAGAAGCTGTGGCTCTGCTGATCTAGAAAAATGCAGTGCCAAATGTACCAGGGGATCCCAACTGTCCCCGAAAATGCACACTCTGATATCTGCCATATTATATTTTAGAGTTCACCTAAGACAATTAAATGTCTTTCTTTTTCACTGTCCTCTTCACCTTCAGCTTCCCATCACAATTGCCAATCTGTCCACATAAATGTCACATAAGTACACACACACCCTGCACAAAGTATGAGAAATGAGTTTCAATTCTTTATATTATAGAATGTTTAGAAACATTCAGATGGTTTAGAATCAAGAGCTAGAAGATTAAAAAAAATACACCAATTACGTGTGTGCTTCCTTTTGTAGCAAAGCTATACATACACAGGCACTGCTTATTATGCCAAGATGTAGACATTTATTCCAAAAGGGCCCATTATCTTCAAGTGCTGTTGCACAAAGCTCCTCGTGTTATCCCAATAAAGAATGTGCTTCTGAGGAGCTGGGGAAGAAGAGGTCCAGGTTCCAGCTACAGCCCTGCTTCCAGCTGTGTGACCCTGAGCAAGTCATTTCACCTTTCCTGAGCCTGGCTGGCTTCCCATGGGTCATAAAGATGGAAGTTGCATTTCACAAACTTTGAGTCTTCCTCTAACGGTAAAACTCTGTGGCTCCATGAAGCAGAGTAAAATATGGGATGCCCTCATCCTCCTTTGGTTTGCTGCTCCATTTTTGTAGTCCCTGCTGACATAGTGCAGTACTAAGTATCTGTTCTTACAGAGACTTGGCAGTAAACACAACCTGTCTGTCAAAAAGATTTAATGCAGTGTTTCCCCAGTCATGCATATTACAGGAGTAAAGTCAGGGATTCACTTTGGAAGCTACCAACTTCAGAGACGACACTCATTATTTCAAATGTTAACTGTGTTTATACATATATGTATATATACATATATGTTATATAAAACATTATCAAGTGAGCATTGTGAAGTAATTGATCAAGTTGTTTTAATTTTCTATAGCTCTCAATATAGAAATAAAAACCAAGTCCCACTACATATGGCTTCTAGCCATCAGTCCTATTTTATTCCCCCATTGTGGACTTGATTGAAATTGCATGTAGTTTATTGACCTGTAAAATAAGATTCAGCCTTTAAAATGCAAGCTATTTTCAATACAAATCATTCTTTGTTTGACTAGTTGTGACAGTCACTTTAGTTACATGAAAAGCGCTCAAAGTGTGGGCTCGGAATGCTAAATTATAATTTAAACATTATTTGGCATAGACATGACTGTGCCACTAAGTGAATTCTTGGTTATCTGCATTGTGGCAAATTGCCATCTGCCCAGGTAATTGAAAATTGACTGTATTTTCATTAGTTTGAAATTTCCCTTGGCCTGCTTCTTTTCTCCCAGTCATCTCTGGCCGCTGAAACTTTCCTCATCAGGATCTATTTCTTTAGTTGGAAAACTTCAGAAACAGTATCGTGTGGGACTCCTAGAGAGCTAGATGTTAGAGAATTATATTAGCTGTTATATAAGAAGCATATTCAGGATGTTTCTATTTGCTCAGATTAAAAGGCATGAATAGTCATGACAACTTCCATAATCAAACAACTGTATACTACTCTGAGACTGTCAGGCAGCATGGTAGAATGAGCTGATGTGAGCAGACTGCTTCCCTGCATTTCTGTCATTACACACAGCTCCCCAAACAAATGCTGGATAACATAGGACAACACCCCAATACAAGCCCAGCACAAAAAAGAAAGATAAAAATATAGGAAACAGATCCAAAGAAAGCCAAAGCCAGAGCAGTGTGCAGTCTCAGTGTGATGCAGCCGTAGCCCAAAGGGATCGAATGAGATAGAGACCTTGAGGACCACCTACTCCAAGACAGGAAGTTCAACCTGGACCCCCTGAGGCGGGGAACCTAACTGAACCTTGGAAATGGATGTCAGAGCCCTGAGCACCTATTTTAGGGAAAGGGGCCAGGAAAACTCCCCACTAAGCCTTGAGGAAGGTTGCTGTCCTCCTGGGGCTTTGGGTTAGAAAACAGTCACTAGAAATCAAAACTCAAGTTTGAGTGTGCAATTTGGATTTAAGACTACCTGCATGGTGGCAAAGCCTCAGGCCAAGAAACAAGATTACTGTTGGCCCAGGGCTATTGGAATTCTAGGGCCCAGAGGAAGGAGTTCCAACCAAGGGTGTCTGGGAAGTTTTCCTAGTAAAGATGTTTGAGCCAGTGCTTGAAGGATAAACAGAATTCTAATAGGCAGAATTGAGGTGGGTCAGTCCCCATGGAGACCTCTCTGGGCAGAGGCATAGGAGGGAGCCCATGGTGTAAGGTGAGGAGTTTGCAAAGTGGGTAGAGGGAGAAAAGCTGCTGTATGTGTAGATTAGGACACTCTAGGGTCCAAGGTTTTCAACGTAAAAATATATGTATGGCTGAGTCCCTTTGCTATTCACTTGAAACTATCACAATATTGTTAACTGGCTATACCCCAGTACAAGATAAAAAGGGTTTTGCTTTTTTTTAAAAATAACAGTATTGTGTTCAAGTTGATTGCAGCTGTCATCTTGTTTAAGGCAAGTAACCAAGTCTTGTTCCTTTCTGCTATATAGTGAGCATTGTGACTAATGATTGATATGAATGAGGGAAAGGGTTGTTTAACACTGCCTGACCTCTCTCTGAGTTTTTTTGAGGCAAATTATTCCCTGTCATCGGGTGAACAAGCCCTTGGTGCTGCAACTCCCTATGCAGCTTGCTGTAGAGAAGGCTGAATGAGGGGCAGCTCAGTCTTCACATAATTTGGGGCATTGGTTCTTGTTATTTTCAGTTTGGGGCTCACATTTTCAACCATCATTTGTCTGCTGTGTCTCATTCAAGCATACACAACCTCTCACTGAATCTCAGTTTCCACTGCCTTGGGAGATCACTACCTATCTCCTGAAATCTTTCTTGGGATCTTCCCTAGGGTGTATTTTATATAGTCTCCA
Source organism: Giraffa tippelskirchi (assembly GCF_054371585.1). Lineage (NCBI taxonomy): Eukaryota > Metazoa > Chordata > Mammalia > Artiodactyla > Giraffidae > Giraffa > Giraffa tippelskirchi. The sequence continues at coordinate 127,193,078 of NC_137283.1, forward strand.
TAGCTTATTGCTATCGTTCAGTCACTAAGTCAACTCTGTGCAACCCCATGGACCGCAGCATGCCAGGCTTTCCTGTCTTTTGCTATTCCCTGGAGCTTGCTCAAACTCAGGTCTGTTGAGTGGATGATGCCATCCAACCATGTCATCCTCTGTCGCCCCCTTCTCCTTCTGCCCCCAGTTTTTCCCAGCATCGGGGTCTTTGCCAATGAGTCATAGCTTATACTTAAAAACAAATCATTTACAAAAGAGCATTGAAAGGACATAGTACTTCTCTCATATGATAGAGTGGGTGTCACATGGAAAGAAACTCTATTTGATTGGAATAGGTCAGACAAGCTTTTTTTAGTGAAGAGTCAAATAGGAAATAACTTCATTTCTCGCATCTTCTTCATTGTTGTTGTTGCCGGTTTTTTGTTTTTTGGTTTTTTTTTGCTTTTACAATACTTAAAAATGATGTAAAAATCAGTCTTAGCTCGTAGGCCTAAAATGGGTCCCACCAGCTATAGTTTGCCAAGCCCTGATGAAGATTAATCCAAGGAATACAACAGTTTTGGCATTTAATTACAGTGAAGTCCAGAGCTAGCATGAGTGAATGCCTGAGACCCTGAGGGATGACTGTTGGAGTGCTGTGACCAGCTAACAGAGAATGCTAAAAACACAAGACCATGCTTGCCTGAATAACCAGAACATCCATCAAAAGGAAATCATTTTCAAAGTGAAGTCATGCTTGCATGACGAACAGCAGAATATCAGTCCAAACAGATGTGTAGGAGGCAATGGAAAGTCAAAACCACCGAAGAGTAGATTATTAAAAGCAAATGAAGCTAAGTGCCAGAGAGGATGTATGAAACAACTGGAACGGAAGCTGAAGGAAGCATCTACATGAAAGTGAAACCACCCTGCTGTGTCACCCCTCAGCCTCAAGACCAACTGACCACCTCTAGTCTAATTATCCCATATAAACTTATATCTAAAATATAAAGCTCTTTTTCTGGACAAAGGGGGAAGAGAGATGAGAAAGAATAAGAGAGGAGGGAGGAAATGAAAGGAGAGGAGAGAAGGGTGAAGAGATGGGGGAAGATCAAAAACATACCAACTAGTAAACCTTTAAATACATATAAGGTGACCACCGGCATTTGTCTCAACCCTGAAGATGCTGATAGCAAAAACAACAACAAAATATTGCCTGTTTTTCTTTCTCTTCACTTATTTCTCACAAGGAAAGTAAAAGTGAAAGTTGGTCTCTCAGTCGCGTCTGACACTTTGCCATCCCATGAACTGTAGCCTGCCAGGCTCTCTGTCCATGAAATTCTCCAGGCAAGAAAACTAGAGTGAGTTGCCAATTCCTTCTCCAGGGGATCCCCCCGACCCAGGGATTGAACCCAAGTAAAAGTGAAAGTAAAAGTTAAAGTTGGTCTCTCAGTCGCGTCCGACACTTTGCCATCCCATGAACTGTAGCCTGCCAGGCTCTCTGTCCATGAAATTCTCCAGGCAAGAAAACTGGAGTTGCCAATTCCTTCTCCAGGGGATCCCCCCGACCCAGGGATTGAACCCAAGTCTCCTGCGTTGCAGGCAGATTCTTTACCATTAGAGCCATCAGGGAAGCCGACAAGGAGGTGACAGCTTATTCTTCAGGACTGGTCACAAGGCCACACTAGGCTGCAAGGAGATCAGGAAATAGCTAAGCACATTGTCTCCTCTGATTAATCAGGAGCAAAGGGACATTGAGGTTGGATTAGGCTAAGATGGCCCTTGCCACATACAGCTAATGTGACCATCACCTCATTGTGGTGAGCAAATATTTTTCTCCCAAGCCAGGGATCTGAAACCACAGGAAATTTAAGAAGGATTCAGAACCACAGGTATGTGACTGGACAAAGTATTTTGGCAGATGGACGTTAGTAAACACTAGAGCATTAAACAGAAATGAAGGTACATAAAATGCACTGCTCTTTTAAGCCACTCAAAGGAATGTGACAATAACCTTGAAAGAACAGCGGTAGTCTGAAACTAAACAAAACATAATTTATTAGAAGAGCTCTTTTGAAATGAAAACAATTTAAAAAGTGCTACTGGACTGGGAGAACATATTCACAATGCACATCTCCGACAAAGAACCTGTATCTAGATTATCTAAAGAAATCGACTCCATGGACTGTAGCCCACCAGGCTCCTCTGTCCATGGAATTCTCCAGGCAAGAATACTGGAGTGGGTAGCCTTTCCGTTCTGCAGGTGATCTTCCTGACCTAGGGATTGAACCTGGGTCTCCTGCATTGCAGGCAGATTCTTTATCATTTGAGCCACCAGGGAAGCCCAAAGAATTCTCAGAACTCAATAATAAAAAAAAGGCAAAATGTGCAATTTTAAAATGGGCAAAAGATTGGGATAGGGCCCCATCCACAAGGTCATGTTAGCTTCCGTTCCCCACTGAATACTCTGCCCAAACTCCATCAATTAGAACTTCAAAGGACAATGACTTGGTTGCCTAGAGCCTATAAAACTTTAATTTTTGAGCTCCTTCTCTCCCCAAAACTTCCAGGCATACTCAGATGGGTATATATGGCCTCCAGTCCCCTTTGGGGCAGGCGTGTCTTGGTCTGGCCCCAAATATCTTTCATTTTAAAGCGGCTGAGTTCAGGGTCAAGGACAGAGTGGGCTCAAGGAGTGCAGACAGAGGCAGTGATTCTGTACCAGTAATCAGGCTTTGCATTTACTTTCGGTTTCAAGCAGCCACCTGTGCAGCCTGACCAAATTAACTTGTAATGGCTTTAGTCTGCCTAAAACCCTATTCTCATTGTGGACACCATTTACTGCAGCTTCAGGGATTCATTAACTCAGTAGCTATAGCCATATTGTCTAGTTTCTGGCCACAGGACTTGCTGCCCCATTGTTACTGTATTTCTTCTTCCCACCCAGAGTCAAGTTAGTACACAAAGCACCGTTCAAGGGGCCTGTCTTATTCCTACCTCTCTTCTCTCAGCCTCTAAAATAACTCTATACTATAACTCTCTATATTAACAGTAGACAGCGGGGGACAGTGAAGGACTCTTACACATCTTGCTGCCCAATTGGATAAGAGTATTTGCCACTGGAATCCAGGGAGTCCTTTCACATTCCTGAACCTGGCCCATGTGGTCCTCTTCCTTTCCTTTCCAGTAAGCCATGTCTCTGTCAGCATCTTATGTTGTTGTAGCTGTTCAGTTGCTAAGTTGTGTCCTGGACTGTAGCCCTCCAGATTCCTCTGTCCATGAGACTTTTGGAGTGGGTTGCCATTTCCTTCTCCAGGGGTTCTTCCCCACCCAGGGATTGAACCCACATCTCCTGCATTGGCTGGTGAGTTCTTTACCACTGAGCTACCAGGGAAGCTCCAGCATCTTATACTCTCTCCAAAAACTGTCAAGAACTATGAAAGGTCTGAGATTTTATTCTACTTGCAAACTAATAAGGTAGCCTACCACAGTGTCAGGCTTCCCAGATGGCAGAGTGGTAAAGAATCTGCCTGCCAATGCAGAAGACTCAAGAGACTTGGGTTAGATCCCTGGGTCAGGAAGATCCCCAGAGTAGGAAATAGGAACCCACTCCAGTATTCTTGCCTGGAAAATTCCATGGACAGAGAAGTCTGGTGGGCTACAGTCCACAGGGCTGCAAAGAGTTGGACACAACTGTGTATGTACATGCACCATATAGATGCTGGCAGAAGACACAAGACTCCAAGTGTCACAAACTGAATGCTTGTGTTCCCCCGACCAAGTTCCTATGTTGACGCCAAATCCCGAACAAAGGGCCCTTGGGAGGTGATGAGGTCATGAGAGCAGACCCCTCAGAAATAGGATTAGTACCCTTACAAAACATGCCCCTCAGAGTTCTCTCCCCTTCTGACCTGGGAGGACACAGCAACCATCTGCAGGTCCATCTATGAACAAGAAAGAGAGCTCTCTAGACATACATATTCTGGAGCTTTGGTCTTGGACCTCTTCAGCCCCTAGAACTATAGGAAATAAATTCCTGCTGTTTATAAGCCACTCAGTCCACGGTATTTTTTCATAGCAGCCTGGGACTGAGATACATGGCTCAGAGACAGAATTCCTTAATGCAGTAGTTCCCCTTTATCCACTGGGATACAGTCCTAGACTCCAGAGAGTACACAACCCTATTTACATATACTATGTTTTTTCTTACACATATATACCTATGGTAAGGTTTAATTTATAAATTAGGCACAGTAAGAGGTTAGCAATAATAACTTATAAGATAGAAAAACTATATACTGAAATAAAAGTTATATGTATATGGTCTCCCTTTCTCTCAAAATATCAAGTCCAAATTCAGTGCCTTTTCCATCTTAACACTTAACATGTACTGTGGTCATAACATTTGCAGTTTGATGTACGACAACAAAACTAGCAAGACTTTTCTTTTTCCTCCCTCACATCTTTCACCTTTTCACCTCAAGGAAGCACTTGATGGCTTCTCTTTGGTATATCTGAATTGCCAGCATCACTGCTCTTGGGCTTTGGGCTCTTATTAACTAAAACAAGGATCACTTGAACACAAACAAGCATTGGGATACCCTGACAGTGGGTCTGATAACCCAGACAGCTACTCAGTGACTAAAGCACAAGTTACCCTGGACAGAGGGATGATTCCTGTCCCAGGCTGATGCAGCAATATTTCATCACACTACTCAGAATGACATGCAATTTAAAACTTATAAATGTTTATTTCTGAAAATTTCCATTTAATATTTTCAGACTGCAGTTGGCTGCAGGGAATTGGAACTTTGGGCTTCCCAGGTGGCACAAGTGGTAAAGAACCCACCTGTCAATGCAAGAGACATAAGAGACCCAGGTTCAATCCCTGAGTCAGGAAGGTCTCCTGGAGGAGGACATGGCAACTCACTCCAGTATTCTTGTTTAGAGAATCCCATGAACAGAGGTGCCTGGAGGGCTCCAGTCCATAGAATGGCAAAAAATCAGACAGGACTGAAGTGATTTAGTACATACACATGCACGCAACTGAACTCATGGAAAGTGAAACGTTAGATAAGAAGGGAATACTGTACTCTCAGCACAGCAAATGGCATGAGCTCCATGCTTGTGTCACTTCTCCTTGCCTCTCTCATCTAGCGGGAGCTTTGTGGAGGGGCCCAGTGAATGCCATGTGCACACACTGGGTGCTGTTAGAACTGAAGAACCCTGAGCTTTTGTACTGGACAGTAAACAAATCTCCTCTGCTCCACAGGAGGGCACTCTGTCCTCTGAGGTGGTTTGCTGTACAAACCTGAAAAGACAGTTCAGAACAGGAGGGCAGATACACCTCTGCTCATAAGAAATGCAGAACATGCAGAACACCTGTGGAGAATTGCCTCTGAATATCCAGTGCCTCTCTCTTCTCGATACGCTCTTACTTGTTTACTTTCTTGGAGTTTTTTGTTCCCACCAGAACATAAGTTCCATGAGAACAGTAACCTTCTCTGCTTGGTTTCTGCTCTTCCGCTACCATTTTAAATAGCACTTAGCACCACTTAGCACATAATAGAAATTCAGTAAATACAAGTTGACCAAATAAATCTCTCACAATCTTACTTGTCTTTCAAGACCCAGCTTAGACGACCTGCCTTCAGAAGAACCATTCCAGATCCCTGGAATTGAGATTTTAGTGTCTAGGCATCTTAGCTTTCATAATATTACTTCTTATCTTTTAAGCACGGCTCTTGGAGTTGAACCTGTTGTGTAATAATTCTTTTTATTTGTGTTTGACTAGACTGAAAAATTTCTGAAGGCAGGGATGGAGTCTTATCTGCAGGGCTTAGACTAGATTAAAACACCTCCAGTGCAAAATCTAAGGAGATACTCATTCAAGTTCATGCACATGACCCCAGGTGCCTTCCTTGTCTCACCTTTGTCCAGCCCTAATCATCTTTTTTCTTTTTTTTTAATGGCTACACTGGGTCTTCCTTGTGGTGCACAGGCTTAGTTGCCCCAAGGCATGTGGAATCTTAGTTCCCTGACCAGGGATCAAACCCATGTCCCCTACATTGAAAAGGAAGATTCTTAACCAAGGGACCACCAGGGAAGTCCTTCTGATTATCTTTATACCCTCAGAACCCACTAGAGTGGCATTCATCTAGTAGACCATCAATGCTTTTTCCATTAAAATGAATAGATTTGAAAGGATCCCAAGCAAAGAGTGTTTGAGACCTAAGTGTTTCGTACCTGTACCTGGTATTGACCCTCAGCCCCTTCAGGGTCATGCTCTACCCCTCTGTGGTTCACTTTGTGCCACAGAGGCTGACTTGTACAAGTTTCACCGAAAGGCACTCTTGGCCTCTAGCTTCTGGTTGCGCTTGGTCAGTGGGGGGACACCCGGTAGGAACTGGAAGGACAAAGGGGGCAGGGGGGAATGGCCTTAGGGTATATACTCCCTCAACGCCTCACTGCAGGGTCACCTTGAACTGACCGTGTCTCCAAACTTGAACTGACCGTGTCTCCAACGAAGACCTAGATCTTATCAGTCAGTCCTGTCTCCTAGGCACAGTTACTGTCTTCGGGTTCCAGTGATTGCTTCCTCCCCTTGCCCTTTCCTGCCTACCGCGGTAATGGCTCCCCATCGTGGCTAGCTCTGCAATGCATTCCCATACCTTTTTATCTCCTTCAAGCCTGCCCACACTTTTTTATGAGTTCATTTATTGAAACTTTTCCAATTACCTCATTTGAGCGTTTTTATTTTTTTCTACTGGGTCTCCAAAAGACTACGATATTAAACCTCAAGAGATACTTATAATAAGCGTGGGAAAAAGCAAAGATATAAAAGATATTTTAAATATAAATATATTTTATAATATAAATATATTTATATTATAAAATATAAAATTTTTTATATAAAAGATGCCATTTTAAAAGGAAATTTGACAGCAACTATATGACACTTTATTGATTCAATGAATCACAATAGCTAAAATTGATGAAGTAATGAAATTAGGCCAAAGGGGAGCTTGTTTGAAGGCCAAGAATATTGGTGATGTATTATGGGTATTACGGGTATTGGGAGGGGAGGAGGGTATTTTATAATTTATGTTTATGTCATTAATAAGTTAATAGGAAATCTATATATCAAAATTAAAATGCTCAATTATATGATTACAGAGGGTCTTAGATGATTCCAAGAATTATTAGGGCATAAGGACTTTAAAGAGTGTGGAAACTAAAGGCTGCTATTCAAAATTTTTAAAAATTATTTTAATGATTAACATTCTAAGCATGAACAGTCTTAATTCAAAATGGCATAAATGGTCCTGGCTAGGAAAAGGAAAGCTTTAATTGAATAGAAAAGGGTTAAAGTTGATATACTGTTTTAGCTGGGACACTCAATTACCAAAAAGTAGAAGAGCAAATTGATTAATAGATGGTTTTAACAATGGTTTTATGCTCTGGTCACTACAAATAGAGTGAGAGGTGATTAGTAGAACGGAAATTCTACTAATTAAATTCTTAACATCTTAATAAGCCCAGAGAATTTTGGATAATAATAGCAGGTTTATTTTGATGTGGGGCTGACATGTTACTTTAGATTCTGACTCTTCTAATGGTGTCATTAAAAAAAAAATCTTTGGATGAATTGGGAAAAGCAATTCATTAATCCTTTTTTCTCTGCAATTAATTAACTACAGAAAGAATGTGATTGTCTGTTAAATTTTAAGGTTGTTTAGAAGGTACAAAGCAGAATTGAATCGTTATATAGATAATTGAATCCTGAGATTTTTTTTTTATGCAAAGAATCCAAATAATTGATGCACGAGGATGAATTATCCAGATTATGATCTCATTTATCGTCTTCGCTTTAATAACTGCAGATTAAATTTCAACTGACATTTATTGAAGAGCAGCTGATTTCAAAGTATCCCATACATTGTCCTAGCTAATCTTCCTAACACCTTTGCTGTACAGGTATCAGTTGCATCTTATGGATGCAGAAACAAGTTCACAGATGTTTGCAACTGGCCATGGAGTTGCACTCAAACCCATACCCCATTACTTTAAGTCCTGCACAGTTTCCTGTAAACCTCATTTATGTCTCATTTATGGGCAAATAAATGAGAAATGAAACTTGAACATGGGTGTCAAAGCCACAAGCGCCAAGTAAACACCAGCAGACCAGGAGTGAAGTTGTAACTGAAATGTTACAAAGTTGTAATTGAAAATGCCTAGAACTTGGCTGCAAAGTCTTTCTTTGGGGTCTCAGAGCAGAGGGGAGAGTAAGTTTACATTAAAACTGTTTTGTTTCCCTCATCTGTTACCAGTCACCTTCTCTGGAAACTATTTACCATTTTTTAACCTGATTTTTTGAGGAATAAGGAAAATATTATGACATAAAATGGTCAGCAGCTAAAAAGTGACTCATGGTTTATCTAAGGAATAGAGAGAGGCTTTCCAGAAGACTGCATTTGCCTCTTCCAATGTTACAGATAAGCATGTTATTTTACATATAGACGATCAAAACTCTGAAAGGGAACAAACAACAATTTAAAATTCCAATGCCTGAGAAAAAAAAATGTATCCAAAGGGATAATTTCTCTGGCGTTCACTGTCTCCTATTTACAGAGAAAAGAATGCATACTATTGAAAATACATGAGAAAACGGAAAGAAGCAGGAGGTGGAGAGAGATGGAACAGAATCGCTGTTGTCTAGTAAAGAGCAGATGGTTCTCAGTTGGTAAGAATACCAATCACTTTCCAGCGGTGTGTGACTTAGTAGAACTAAAATAAATGACATATTGGTCCAGAGAGAAAACTGCCATACGTCTAAGCTGGCCAGAGAAATGAAGAGCTTATAGAATGTATTCAAGGAAACGCGATTATCATTTGCATTTTCCCCTCAGTTTGACTTTGTACGTCACATCCCTAGCTTCCTGCACACTAAGCAGTGAAATGAGCTTTTTTTCTGGACCCACTCAGCAACCCACCCAAACACTGGCTCATAAGCACCCAACAGAAACCAATCTGTAAAAAAGCTCCTGAAAACCCAGAAGGGTTCATTATATTCTTTTCCTTATGGGATATTTCTCATCCTGCCTTCTTGCCTTTTTCAGTCCAGAAATTGCTCTGGCCATCATTAGAAGTAGTCTTCAATGAAACCTATACCTTTTTCTTTTTTTCTCCAAGGAACTACAAGAGTAAAACTCTTAAAAGAAGGCCCAACTAGGGATTTCCATGGTGGTTCAGTGATTAAAGTTCTGCATTTCCACTGCAGTGGACATGAGTTTGATCCCTGGTAGGGGAAATAAAGTCTTCCCCGGTGGTTCACTGGTAAAGAATCCACCTGGAATGCATGAGACCTGTGTACTATCCCTGCATCAGGAAGATCCCCTGGAGAAGGAAATGGCAACCCACTCCAGTATTCCTGCCTGGGAAATCCTATGAACAGAGGAGCCTGGCAGGCTACTGTCCATGGGGTCGCAAAGAGTCGGACATGTCTGAACGACTATCACTCACTCAGGGGAACTAAGATCCCGTAAGCCACCCCATGTAGCCTAAATAAAGACACCTTAAAGGAAAAAAAAAAAATTTAACTCAAAGATCAACTAGTCTTTCTAGGTAAACCTACTAGAAAGAAGCAGTTTCTCTGTTTATCCCTTCCTCAATTGTTTAATCGGTGCCTCATCATTTTCACACAACCTGTCAGGTGCTAGGGGGTCCTGAGGACTGGCCTGAACTGGCTTTCAGCCTAGAAGGGAAGACAGAACACACAGTACACTGTAGTTAGGGCTCCTCACAGATAAGAACAGCAGTATAGGATAGCACAGACATGGAAGTTGAACCACTTTATAATTTAAAATACAGTTTCATGATTTGACAGTGGTGCTGTTTGTTGCAAATGCATATGCTGCAAATCCAAACTGGGCTCTGGCTATTCTGAGGTCGCTTCTGGGCAAAAGAAAAGTAGCCTTTATAATCGGGTGGCTTTGGTGAGGCTCCTTTCCAGTGAAGAGAATCTGCCCTGCACTTTTCAAGTGAGCCAGGACTTGACTCAGTTGTCACAGCTTCTTACGAGTTCCTTTAAATCTAGTGAGTGCCATTTTTTTTTTAACTTTTGCTGGCAAACACTAAAATGAGGAAAAAATACCCACAAGTTATTTAACACGAAACGTACTCTAATTTGTATCATGTCTGCCTCTGGGGAGGCACCCCAGGCAATGTATAAGAATGAGGTCAGTCCTGAAAACAGTGACTCCTAAGCACAGAGGAAGAGAAAGATTTTCCTTCTTTCCCTAAAGGATTCTCCTTCTGTTAAGATTTCAAAGTGGAGGATACCGTCCCTTGCTAAGGGCACTGCCCCCAATCCCAATGCCACCGCTTCCCCGGAGGGAGGGGCATGGGGACTTGAAGGGGAAAGCAGGAGCGCAGCCGGAGGGCGGAGTCCCACTCAGCATCTCCTCCCTGAACCTTCCTCCCTTTGCAGCCGTGGCAAATTGAGTATTCCTCTGCCTCCTGCCATCCGTTCATTCTACTTTCTCTGCCCTGAGAAAAGTCCCAGAAGGTCACCCAGTGTATCATCCATCATGGCATCTTGACAGAATACCCTCAGTCCTGCTAAGGGAATACATGGGGTCATTAAGGGCTTTCAACATGAGGAGGAGGAACCAGATTACATATAAACCAAATGACTTCTCTTGCCCATGAGGGATATTAGTGTCGAAATAGATTTCCTAGAGGCTATCGCAGGATCTTCCAGCTTGGACACCCTGAAGGAGAGAAGGGACCATCATGTCTAATGTTAGATAGGGATGGGAGGAGGGACTAGGGGGTAAACAGCATAGTCCCCACATTTTCTTCCCACTTGAGATGTCTGTTAAGCTTCTGTTAGATACTGATCACAAGTGCTTTTGAAGAAGTATTGGATATGAAGTGAAACAAATTGCTGATCATTTACCTTTACTTAGATCACCTTTGAGTGTACATCAACAGTTGATGAGAAATAACGAAATTAATGGGAATTGTCTACTAAAAAGAAATTGCTACCTACCTCTCTGCTCCCTGTAGGCTTTCACAGTCAGGAGAATCAGTTACCAGAAAGCTTGCTGGGAAAAATAAAGTTAAGGGACAAAATCAGGAAGAAATGATCTTAAATCAGTGACCCCTTTTTAATGCCCCCTTCTCAACAACCACACCTGCACTCAATATTACTATCGACTTAAGTGAAAATGTGAATTGGGCCCCTAGTTCCCATTGATTAATCACACTGAGAGACAAATCAGCCAAGAACCCAATTGAATTAAAAGGCTTCTTTATTTGCTGAACAAGATAAAACCCAGGAACAATCCTTTAACATAGACAGTTATGACTCAGTTGTGAACACTCAGCACAAAATGATCCTGAGATGAAGGAGAGAAATGACAGCTCTCATTATTATTGTTACTATCATTAGTTACCATTATTACCACATTTTATAAAAAAGAAAGAAAGAAAGAAAACTCATGGGAATAAAATAGATGTGCCACAGTAAAACTTCTCTCGAGAATTTAAAATTGAGAAAAAGGAAAAATCCAAGCTTCCCTGATTGTGCTTGAATTAAATGAATGTTTAATATACTCTGCTAACATCATTTTTTGGCCTAGGGACTGTTAACTAAAAGGCTAAAAGGACTGGTACATTTTCAGAAAAGGAAAAGGAGATAAAGTCAAGATACTGCAGCAAAATAAATACTGTTGTAGTTGATAATTATCTGTCACACAATACAGTAACTTTCAATTAACTTGGTCACAGTTTAATTAAAACCTAAGTTTTCTTTATTGGGCTCTCCAGGAAGCTAGTAATTTGCGTTTGTATTATGCTTAGACTGCTCATTTTGTTCTCCCCCCCAGTTGTTATTAGCAGGTAATTCAATAATGATTGCTTGTGACTAGGCTCAATAGTCACAGAGTTTATCAGCTGACCAGCAAATGACCTCTGAACGAACCTCCTTAGGTTTCTCTAACTTGTCTTATTCACAAGGCACTCTTGTTCCAAGAGGTCAGATACAGCTATCAGTGGCAAAGGACAGCACCTGTCTTTAGATGGCTCATAAGTTAGTGGTCCTACAGGGATTATTATGCTGCTTTATACATTATGGGGGCTTCCCTGGTGGCTCAGAGAATAAAGAATCCACCCGCAATGCAGGAGACCTGGGTTCAACCCCTAGATTTGAAAGATCTCCTGGAGAAGGAAATGGCTACCCACTCCAATATTCTTTTCTAGAGAATTCCACGGACAGAGGAACCTGGAGGGCTATAGCCCATGAAATCGCAGAGAGTTGGACACGCCTGAGCAACTAAGCATACAAACGTTATGGACTGCATGTATTCAGGAAAAGCAACAAGGAAGCAAAGAAAAAGCAAGGTGCTGTCCTGTCCCTGATGAAGTCTGTGATGTAGTCCAGGGAGGCATGCTGGTGTCTTAGCCCCTCACGAGGGCCTCCCACCAGTCTTACTTCCCCACACCTCTGCACCCTACCCTAGTCCACGTGTTGCTCTTCTGTCTGATCTGTCTTCCTGATCAGCTGTTACTCTCCCCAGGACAGCTGAGTCCAGGCTCTTCAGCCCTCAGAATCTATACAATATGGTCCCAGTTACATGAATCTCTTCTCCAGACTCACCCTCAATGCCCTGTGAGGATGCTAGCTCCAGCTAGCTTCATCCCCACTTGAGTCATCACCTCCCCATCCTTTGTTTAGCCATATGCTACCTGTACTTCAAGTTTGAGTTCTCCTCCTCCATAAAACTTGTCAGAACATCCTAGTCCTCAGTTCTCTCTCCCTCTCTCTTTCCCTTTCCTATTCAAGGGACTTTCTGCTTTGGCAAAGATTTCATTTAGCAACCAATCTACCAGGTTAAATCATTGGTTTACTGTGTAGAGGCCAGAATTTACACATTCTTGTTATCCCCAGGCCTTATTCTAGCACTATTTTTCCTTACCTAGTATTCCTCAACAAATGATAGTAAGTCATGTTGGATGCTGATAAAAATGGTAAATAACTGATGATCTGATACCTTACAACATTCCTATATGTTGACACATACAGCTGCTATACTTCAAATTTACTTATGTCTTACCTCTCCAAACTACACTATATTTTCTCTGAGAATCTAAGCGTGTCTTCCACTTTTTTGTTTTATTCCTAATTTTTAGTCCAGCACTGTGTGAACTGTAGAGATTTACTACATAATTGGTGGTTTAATTTAATTAATTTGGTATAAGCTGACATAAATATCTACAAAATGAAATACAAATATCTATGCTACTGCTAAAGACCATAAATTAATTACCATTTTTCAACAGTGTTAGTAGACTGACTTGTGTTGACATTTTACTGCTCAGTCTCATGGGTTATTTATTTAATCAATAGCTACTTGCCCATTAGAGTTCACTAGCATATCAAAAAAATTTTTTTCTGAGATCTACCAAAAAGAATAAATTGTACATGTGTTTACTCTGTGACCCTAAATTGTGTTACTTTAAGAGGTATTAAATCTGTTTGATGACCTAGGAGTCCCTAAGAAGACAACAAAGTGTGCAAAACATAGGTATATAACTACTCTGTAAATATATAAATATTGTAAATATATGTAAAAAGCATAATACATGGATTTGCTTAAATCTCTTCTGAAGTAAATCAAGGTAAAATAAATCAATTTGATTCTACAGGACTTTGTCTTGCTTGGATAAGAAATATAAAAATGCAGGAAGGTACACTAGGGTTAGTGTTAGTTGTGTCTCCAGGATTTGCCATAATTTTGTTGTTGTTGTTCAGTTTAAGTTGTGTCCGACTCTTTGCGGCCCCTTGGACTGCATCGCACCCTCTCCTTCACTATCTCCTGGAGTTTGCTCAAACTCATGTCCATTGAGTCAGTGATGCCATCTAACCATGTCATCCTCTGTTTCTCCCTTCTCCTCCCACACTCAATCTTTCTCAGCATCAGGGTCTTTTCCAGTGAGTCAGATCTACACATCAGGTAGCCACAGGACTACCTGTGGTCCTTCCAGTGAATATTCAGGGTTGATTTGCTTTAGGATTGACTTCTTGGATCTCCTTGCTGTCCAAGAGATTCTCAAGAGTCTTCTTCAGCACCGCAGTTTGAAAACATCAGTTCTTCAATGCTCAGCTTTCTTTATGGTCCAAATCACACATCCTTACATGACTACTGGAAAAACCATAACTTTGACTATTATGGACCTTTGTTGACAAAGTAATCTCTCTGCTTTTTAATATGCTGTCTAGGTTTGTCATAGCTTTTCTTCCAAGGAGCAAGTGTGTTTTAATTTCGTGGCTGCAGTCACTGTCTGCAGTGATTTTGGAGCCCAAGAAAAGAAAATCTGCCACTGTTTCCACTTTTTCTGCATATGTTTGCCATGAAGTGATGGGACCGAATGCTATGATCTTTGTTTTCTGAATGTTGAGTTTTAAACCAGCTTTTTCACTCTCCTCTTTCACTCTCATCAAGAAGCTCTTTAGTTACAAGTTTTTAACTTGTTTCCTAGAGTTTCTGTTGGTGTTGCTTCTGGCACATCAAAGGAAGACAATATGTCATCTTGGCTGTAATGCAGTTCTGTGTTGGAATAATCTTTGCTTCTACTTCCAACAAGCAGTCCATTCTCTATTGAAATGAGAGCCAGCTAAGAAAAAAGAAAGCTAAATTGCAGCAGGCAGAATAGATCAATGTTTGAGTCTACCTAGTAAGCAAGTGAACCAAGCCATTGCCTTGAAATTGGACAGATTGAGCTTAAAATGACTTCTCTGAGACACATTGAAGAACTGATGTCATTTGTGCTATTTCTTGGAGTTCATACACCAGAAGACTTTATCTTGAAGCAAACAACATAGATAAACATGAACAAAGGAAACCATGGTCTTGTTTTTTATATAAGACTTACATGCAGTCCATGGTCAGGCCTGTCACCCACATTCTTGTTTCACTTAGGACCAGATCTTTTAATGAAATTATTGAATTATTAAAGAAGCACTTCTCACCAGCCCATCAGTCACTGTTTAGGGATTTATATTTCACAAACAAAATCAATAGTCTCATGAGGACATTGCTGTTTATATTGCAGAACAGCACCATCTGTCAACCCTGAAACTTGGGTAAATTTTTATATGGCATGCTATGGAAGCATCTTCTATTCAGAGGCCTGAAAAAAGTTTCTTTGAGTGCCTCTTATCAACATTGAACACCTTTAACAGTCTAAGAAAAGGGCATAGTTAATAAAATGCAACTATATATAAGAAAGCCTTCCTCAGCGATCAGTGCAAAGAAATAGAGGAAAACAATAGAATGGGAAAGACTATAGATCTCTCAGGAAAATTAGAGATACCAAGGGAACATTCATGCAAAGATGGGCTCAATAAAGGACAGAAATGATATGGACCTAACAGAAGCAGAAGATATTAAGAAGAGGTGGCAAGAATACACAGAAGCACTGTACAAAAAAGATCTCCACGACCCAGATAATCATGATGATGTGATCACTCACACTCACCTAGAGCCATACATCCTGGAATGTGAAGTCAAGTGGGCCTTAGAAAGCATCACTACGAACAAAGCTAGTGGAGGTGATGGAATTCCAGTTGAGCTATGTCAAATCCTCAAAGATGATGCTGTAAAAATGTTGCACTTGATATGCCAGCAAATCTGGAAAACTTAGCAGTGGCCACAGGACTAGAAAAGGTCAGTTTTCATTCCAATCCCAAAGAAAGGCAATGCCAAAGAATGCTCAAACTACCACACAATTGCACTCATCTCACACACTAGTAAAGTAATGCTCAAAATTCTCCAAGCTAGGCTTCAGCAATACGTGAACCATGAACTTCCAGATGTTCAAGCTGGCTTTAGAAAAGGCAGAGGAACCAGAGATCAAATGGCCAACATCCTCTGGATCATCAAAAAAGCAAGAGAGTTCCAGAAAAACGTCTGTTTCTGCTTTATTGATTATGCCAAAGGCTTTGACTGTGTGAATCACAATAAACTGTGGAAAATTCTGAAAGAGATGGGAATACCAGACCATCTGACCTGTCTCTTGAGAAACCTGGATGCAGGCCAGGAAGCAACAGTTAGAACTGGACATGGAACAACTGGCTGGTTCCAAATAGGAAAAGGAGTACATCAAGGCTGTATATTGTCACCCTGCTTATTTAACTTATATGCAGAGTACATCATGAGAAATGCTGGGCTGGAAGAAACACAAGTTAGAATCAAGATTGCTGGGAGAAATATCAATAACCTCAGATATGCAGATGACACCACCCTTATGGCAAAAAGTGAAGAAGAACTAAAGGGCCTCTCGATGAAAGTGAAAGAGGAGAGTGAAAAAGTTGGCTTAAAGCTCAACATTCAGAAAACTAAGATCATGGCATCTGGTCCCATCACTTCATGGGAAATAGATGGGGAAACAGTGTCAGACTTTATTGTTTTGGGCTCCAAAATCACTGCTGATGGTGATTGCAGCCATGAAATTAAAAGACACTTACTCCTTGGAAGGAAGGTTATGACCAACCTAGATAGCATATTTAAAAGGAGAGACATTACTTTGCCAACAAAGGTCCATCTAGTCAAAGCTATGGTTTATCCAGTGGTCATGTATGGATGTGAGAGTTGGACGGTGAAGAAAGCTGAGCACTGAAGAATTGTTGCTTTTGAACTGTGGTGTCGGAGAAGACTCTTGAGAGTCCCTTGGACTGCAAGGAGATCCAACCAGTCCATCCTAAAGGAAATCAGTCCTGAGTGTTCATTGGAAGGACTGATGTTGAAGCTGAAACTCCAATACTTTGGCCACCTCATGTGAAGAGTTGACTCATTGGAAAAGACCCTAATGATGGGAAGGATTGGGGGCAGGAGGAGAAGGGGACGACAGAGGATGAGATGGTTGGATGGCATCACTGACTCGATGGACATGGGTTTGGGTAAACTCCGGGAGTTGGTGATGGACAGGGAGGCCTGGCGTTCTGGGATTCATGTGTTCGCAAGGAGTCGGACACTAACTGAACTGAACTGAACTGAAAAGAGGCCCCAGAGAGCTCTTTTGCTCCTTCCACCATGAGAACTCGGTAGAAAAATGGATACATGTGTATATTTGCCTAAGTCCCTTTACTGTTCACCTGAAACTATTGCAACATTATGAATTAGCTATACATCAATACAAAATTAAAAGTTTAAAAGAAGATGCTATTAGAAAAATAAAAAGAAACTGTGAACCAGGAAGTGGGTTCTTGGCTGACTCAGAATCTGCAGACACATTAATCTTGGACTTCAAACCTCCAGAACTATGAGAAATAAATATTTGTTGTTTAAGCCACCCAGTCTGTGGTATTCTGTAGGAGCAACCCAAATAAACTAAGTCAGAAGTATTGTTGGGAAAGCATTTACTCTAATGAGAATTTGTGGAAATTGTTCCAACTATTAAACCTTTGCAGCTTTAGATGGGTTTCAACAGATATTCCAAAATCTCTTCTAAGAAAATTAAAAAATACAGGTGAGCTTGTGTCCATTCTTTTCAACTCAGTCATTAAACTAGTGGCCTTAGAGGAAAAAAGATGTAATCTTCTCAGACCTATTCAGTGCACTGTACCAGTGGTGTTAACTGTAGATTACTCATTTTTTATGGATGTCTACATGGTGTCAGGCACTATTTCATGTCTGGTAACACAGTGGTGAGCAAAGCAACTAGATCCATGCCTTCATGGAGCTTCACTTTGGTTGGGGAAATGGACAATAAGCATATAAATACATAAATACATATGTATATACATACATACTTATACCTATAAATAGTATAAAATAGAACAATAAGGAAATGCAATGGTATTCTGAATTTAAAGAACCTTAAAAATAACAATAAAGATGGGGACTTCCCTGGTGTTCGGTGGTTAAGGCATCGCCTTCCAAGGCAGGGAATGCAGGTTCAGTTCCTGGTTGGGGAGCTAAGATCCCACATGCCTCATGGCCAAAAGAAGCAAAACATAAAGTGGAAACAGTATTGTAACAAATTCAATAAAGACTTTAAAAATGGTCCACAACAAAAAAAATCTTGAACAAAAAATAGAAATTCTTTGAGAGCAAAAGCTCATGTCCTGTTTTTTTCTAAGACCTCTGGAGTCTAATGTAGGGGTACTTACTTACCTGACTTAGACTTAATACTTAGTAGGTGTGCACATTCATTTTACCTTAATTTAGACTTGGTACTTGTAGGTGTGCACATATCTTTTTTCCTTTAACAGCTGTTGAGTTAATTCAAAATGCATAAGAAATAAGACATTAACTGAAGCAGCAACTTTGAAAGAAAGGATTAGAAATTCACAGACAAATCTTAAAATCCTTGGCAATCAAAATTCTAATGCAAATGGCAGTAAGCACAGGGAAAGTGTTTAGAGATGCTCTCTGACAGGGGACTGAGCTTCCAGTCTTCCTCCGATTAGGGCACTGCACAAAAGCTTTCTCATCCATCTAAACCTCAGTGCACTCTGCGCTCACTGAAAAGTAGGGAGCATTGGCTTTACTTTGACTCAGATTTATTATGGCGGGACACACAATTGCTTCATTACTGCTAGGCTTGAGGGAGATTCTAGGATGAAACCTAAGTGCTAAAAGCCATTTGATGCTGAATTTTCAGCCATACCTCCTGAGGGGTCAACAGAGACACCAAGTTGGGGAGAGAAGTCATCCTCCCCTAGACACCAGGCAACTGAACCAGCATCCCTTCCAAATCTCCAGTCAATAGTACATTACAGGAAAAGGCAGAAAGAGGTCACAGTTTCAAGGAGGAAGTGTTAGGTCGTTTATTTCTTTGGGTTGTCAGTATTAGCTCCTACAGACACATTTCTTAGAGGAAGTAGGTTGTGGTTGGTTTTGCAGTTCTTAGTTGTAGTAAGAGCCTGTGTTTGAGTCACATTAGTCTCTATCTATTTATGACAATGATTTAAAAAAGCTACTGTGTTGCATTCAAAATATGAGTAAAGTTATACAGTAAATAAATAAATAAATAAAAACAACAGTTTCCATAGAGCAAAGAAAATTTTTGCAAACTCATTTTGTTCAGACACTCAGTCATGTCCAACTCTTTGCGACCCCATGGACTGCAGCACACCAGGCTTCCTTGTCCTCACCATCTCCTGGAGCTTACTCAAACTCAAGTACATCGAGTCAGTAATGCCATCTAACCATCTCATCCTCTGTTGTTCCCTCCTCCTCCTGCCCTCAACCTTTCCCAGCATCAGGGCCTTTTCAAATGAGTTGGCTCTTTGCATCATGTGGCCAAAGTATTGGAGCTTCAGCTTCATCATCAGCCCTTCTAATGAATATTCAGGATTGATTTCCTTTAGGATTGGCTGGTTTGATCTCCTTGCAGTCCCAGGGACTCTCAAGAGCCTTCTCCAATACCACAGCTCAAAAGCATCTATTCTTTGGCATTCAGCCTTCTTTATGGTCCAACTCTCACATCCATACATGACTACCAGAAAAACCATAGGTTTGACTATAACGATCTTTGTCAGCAAAGTAATGTCTCTGCTTTTTAATACACTGTCTAGGTTTGTCATAGCTTTTCTTCCAAAGAGTAAGCATCTTTTAGCTTTGTGGCTGTAGTCACCATTTGGGCAATATTGACATTGCACTAGTAATAGAAATTGTGTATTACAATTCAGGTTTCTTGTTTGATAGGATCAATAGGAAATAACACCCTCACTGTTACAGGGCAGCCCACTGTCATAGACAGAACCCGGGACCCAGAGCCTTCACAGATTCACTCATGCACTGGCTCTATGACCACTGACTTTATGGTCACATCTGGATTCAGTTTGGCTCATTTCTCTATTAACTGCTGGTGCTTGGGGAAATTACCCATCTTCTCTGAGCCTCTGCTGCCTTCTCCATAAAATGAGAATGACAATATATACATTGAAGATTGTATGGTGACTAAATGACAAGGCATATTAGTTTTCCAGGACTGCCATAACAAAAATCCACAGACTGGGTGGCTTGAACAATAGAACACTTAAGTTTCCAGAGGTGGGAAGTCCACGAACAAGGTGTTAACAGGGTCAGATTCTTCTGAGACCTCTCTTTTTGGTCTGCAGATGGCTGTCCTCTTGCTGCCCCATGACAAAGTCATTCCCCTGGGCACAGGTGGATCACCATGGTCTCTTCCTCCTCTTAGAAGGACGCTAGCGTTATTGATTAAGGGGCTTCCCTGGTGGCTCAGTGTTAAAGAATCCACATGCCAATCAGGAGACATGGGTTTGATCCCTGGGTTGCAAAGATCCCCTGGAGAAGGAAATGGCAACTCACTCCAGTATTCTTGCCTAGAGTCCATGGGGTCACAATAGAGTCGGACATGACTTAGCAACAAAACGACAACAGTAAGTCATATTGGATTAGGGCCCCCACCTTAATGGCCTCATTTTAACTTACATATGTATGCTAACTCGCTTCAGTCATGTCTGACTCTTTGCAACCCCATGTACTGTAGCCTACCAGGCTCCTCTGTCCACGAGATTCTCCAGGCAAGAATACTGGAGTGGGTTGGTTGCCTTGCCCTCCTCCAGGGTATCTTCCCAACCCAGGGATCGAACTCACATCTCTTATGTCTCCTATATCGGCAGGAGGTTCTTTACCACTAATGCCTCCTGAAAAGCATTTTAGCTTAATTACCTTTAAAAACCTTATCTCTAAATACAGCTACATTTTGGGAGTTGGAACTTCACCTTAGGAATTGGTGGAGGACATTGGTCCATAACACAGTGTCTATAAGTGAAAGAGTAAAAGTCTTTCCGTTGTGTCTGACTTTTTGAGACCCCATGGACTCTAGCCTGCCAGGCTGCTCTGACCATGGAATTCTGTAGGCCAGAATACTGGAGTGGGTAGCCATTCCCTTCTCCAGGAGATCTTCCCAACCCAGGGATCGAACCCAGGTCTCCCGCATTACAGGCAGATTCTTTACCATCTGAGCTATCAGGGAAGCTTCTGGTGTCTAAAAGTGTCTATAGGGTACTTATTAAATATCAGATTCCTTCTCAACACTTGACAGATTAGGGATTGTTCTAAACTAACAGATCTCAAAATGTGTCCAGGGATCCTGAAGTTTAATAAGCTTCTTTCAAGGGCATCTGTGAGACTCAAACCTTTTTTTTTAATACTAAGGCAGACAATATTTGCCTTTTTAAGACATTTATTTATTTGGCTGTGTCAGGTCTTAGTCGCAGCACTCGGGATCGTCACTGTGGCACATGGGCTCTCTAGTTGTGGCGCCTGGGCTCAGTAATTTCTGCACTCAGGCTTAGCTGCCCCATGGCATGTGGGATCCCAGTTTCCTGACCATGGATCAAACCCATGCCCCCTGCATTGCAAGGCAGACTTCCAACCACTGGACCACTAGGGAAGTCCCTTCAGTGTTATCTTTTGCACTGATGGTGTTAAAGCAATGGTAGGTAAAAACCATCAGCCCCTTAGCACTAATCAAGACAGTGGTACCAAACTTTGCTTGTAGCCATTGTATTTTTCAACACCATGCATTCATGGCAAAAACAATTGTCATTTTCACCTAAGAATGTCCTTGATGAAGTGAGTTATTTTTTTGTTAAATATTTAATTTTGTTAAATCTTAATGCTTGAATACATGCATTTTTAATATTTTATATGATGAAATAGGATACACACTCATAAAGTGTATATGCTTCACACTCAAGTACAATGGGTGTCTTGTGCAGCGAGATGTTGAGCTGACCTAGCAGCAATTTTCATGGAATACAAGCTTACACACTTGTCAACTTTGATTTGATGAAGTTTGACTTGTAGGCAAACAATGGATATTGGGACATTGGTATCTGATGACACTTTTCTTGAAAATGAGCAGTAGATCTCTCACTTCAAGGTGGGGGAAAACTATGTTTTTCAGTATTTGTTCAATAAAATTGGAACTATCAGGGGAAAATTGAAATTTTGGAAACTCATACCTGCCATCCTGAGCTTAACAGCTTTCCAGTGATGAGTTTCCTAATGTGACTGGTGGAGGTGATATTTTAAAATATGATTTTTAAAATATTATATAAGGAAACATGCCCAAATTTGGAAGATCTGCATAACTCAGTGAAATAATATTTTCCAAATGACCAATGAATAACCAGTTCAAAATCATGCATGGGTGAAAAATTCATTCAAAGAAGAAGGCAGGGACTTTCCTGGCAGTCCAATGGTTGAGACTTTACCTACCAATACAGGGTGCAGGTTTGATCCCTGGTCAGGGAGCTAAGATCCCACATGGCTTGCAGCCAAAAAACCAAAACAGAAAAAACAGAAACAATATCGTAATAAATTCGATAAAGACTTTTAAATAATAAAATAAGAAAAACAAAGTAGAAGATAAACCAGTAGATTTTAAAGTAAAGATTTGTTTTCAGATTCTATATCTTGTTGAGCTTTGGTGTAGTATCAAAGAAGAGTATCTACAATTATGTGAAAAGAATATTAAAATACACTTCTCTTTTCTAACTACATATCTGTGTGATGTCATATTCTTCACATATTTCAGCTCAAACAACATATCACAACAGCAATTGCAGACACAGGTGTGAGAACCCACTGTCTTCCATTAAGCCAGGTATTAATTTACAAAAATTCAAAACACCACTACTATTCTTAATATGCTTTTTTTTTTTTGCTTTGGAAAACATAGTTGTTATTAAAAACATATTTATATTTATATTACTACATGATGGGTTTATTATTATTTTTAAGTGAATTAATAAAGATATATTTTAAAACACCTTTTAGCTTCAATTTCTAAGATACCAAATATTTATAAATGTAACCCACATAAATAAGATCTCTTTAAGTGTTCTAATTAGTTTTTAAGTGGTTAGTATAAATGGCTCCTGAGTCTCCTCTCCCATCCCCCCAAAATATTGATACCTGTTGACCTAGATCAGTATTTCCCAAGATACACTGTTGATCATACATGAGACAGTTCTAATGACACAGAAAAACTTTAAGCAATTTTATAATCACAAAGTTATTTTTATGGCAAATGATACTGGTTTACCAACTTTTATAATTTTATAAAGTTTTCCTCTTTTCATTCATTTATATTTAAACAATCAGTTTAATGGAAGCACAGAGGTATGATTAAAAAAAAATGGTGATGGTTGTATGTGAATAACTGAAGTGTGGGAAGTCCTGGTTCCCAGAATATGTTTTCAAAAGTATATATTCTGTGGGCTTATTTTTTGTAACTTGGGTCTTCTCACTCAACATTTTTATGTATTAACAATATGAGGAAACAGAATTTACTTAGAAAGAAAATTATTATCCTTCACAGACCACAAAGTTACATCAGAAGCCAGGATAATTAGTTTGACTTAGCCTCTATGGTAACAATTTGAAGTCTCCCTCTTATTCTGAGTTTTGTAGACCTAGCTCTAGTTACACAATGAGGAATATTACTTGGTGAAATAGACAACATTACTCCCCAGCTCTTTGACTTTAATCTCACCCACAAGTTATGTCAACCTCTGGGCTTCCTTTGAACCAGGAAGCATCCCAAACTCATGCTGTATGTACACTGACTGATACCTCTGCTCACTTTCTGACTCCATGGACAGTGGCCTGGGAGCCATTCTTGAGAAACAAGGGACTCTAAGGGGTGGAGTCCTGAAGCCAGCACCAAGAGACCTAGGTTCTTCTCCTGATCCTGCCCTGAGTTTGTTCTAAGGTCCTGGGCAAATTTGTGTCCTAAGGTCTGATTTTGTCCTAAGGTCTCCTTACACTTGACTTGGCCTTCCCAGGTGTCACTAGTAGTAAGGAACCTGCTTGCCAATGCAGGAGATGTAAGAGTGAGATGCAGGCTCGATTCCTGGGTCAGGAAGATCCCCTGGAGGAGGGCATAGCAACTCACTACAGTATTCTTGCCTAGAGAATCCCCATGGACAGAGGAGCCTGGTGGGCCACAATCCATACGGTCTCAAAGAGTTGTACATGACTGAAGCGACTTAGCATACACACAGCACAAACACACCTGACCTTCCTTCTCTGGAAAACAAGGGGATGAACTAAATGATTTTCTAGTTTGAACAGCCAGACTCAGAAGAAGACTAGAAGTAGCTTCTGGGGGAGCCATAAAGGGACGGGAGCATCCACCCTCGTGAGGTACCACTCAGGCTGCTGAAAGCTGAAGTCTGCCTTTTCGGACCAGACTCCATTTCTATTTAACCATGTGATTTTTATCTTAATGTGTGACTCTGCAATAGCACCAAAATTTAACATAATTAAAAGAAGAGGGTGGACACATCAGACGGGTGACAAGGCCTGGCTGCCTGAGCCCCAGGAACCGTGAGTTCTCATCTCGGTACCACCTCTGTCTTGGAACACATCATGTACCCTTTCTAAAACCTAGAGAGCTTCCGGCCAACAGCCATAACCTATCTCCCAAGACTGTTGTAAGAAATCATTTCTAAAAACAGCAGCACACAAGAGTTTACAAAATGAAGTGCTAAACTGAATCCTGGGCAACACGCTGAGTGTTCTTACCCCATTGAGCGAACTAATAAGTATACATTTGCTATTAATTGAAAAGTCCTTAAGAATATAACTACTTAATCAATACAACACCAGCAGCCTGGCTAATTAGCATGAAGCCACAGGCCTGAGACCTGAAAGAAATTAAATTGGTGCTTAATAGAAATTGGACTGTGAGCAAGACGATTTCTGGAAATGTAAAATACGGCCCACGAGACCAAAGCAGAACCACATTCTGTGCCTTCAGGGCTGGGTTCACAAGGTGATCAGTCTGCATTGTGACACAGGTTACTCATACTAGAGGAGATGTGAGAAGACCAACAAAAATGTGTTCTGTTAGCCCAGGAAAATTCTGACATCTCTCAGAAGACTGACTCATAAAATGTGCTTTTATAATGAACTTGAGAAGATATTTTACAAAGGAAAAAAAAAGGCTGCTGTTATTATTCAAAATAAATTTACCTTTTTAAATAAGTTCATTCAAACTAAGCAATTTAAGAATTAACTAGAGAGAGGTAGGGAAGGGGATTAGGAAGAGAGAGACAGAGAGTGATTAGTTTATTTAGATGCTAGTTTGTTTTTTCCTCTAAGTCCTGTACGAGGCTTAGCAGGAGAACTGCAATACCAATGGATGGAGGTGTGTGTATGTGTGCATACAACATCCACACAGAAATCAGGAAAGGAAAGCAGCTGGAATAGTCAATTGAGCTAGTCATCTCTGGAGAGCTGCAATCATTCCTGCAACTGGCCGGTTGGTATTCATATTAACCTTTTCTTGATGATGAAAGCTAGCCACAGCAGTCTTTAGGGCAGCCTTCTTCAAGGAAGTGCTTTAATGCTGGCCGAAGAAAGGGCCTGAATGAATGAATTGCAAGAGTTTTTGTCATTTCCATGTTCTTCTGTTCTCCTTCTCTGCCTGCCTTGCACATCTTGCAAACCCAGCAACAGTCCATCCTCCTAGGACAGCAGCAGGCTGCCTTGATTGGCCTGTGTTCTTTTGCCTGACACAAAGGTTTAGTCATGGTCAGATTCTCCTGCCTCATTTCCATGGAGTTAAGCTAAATGACAGTCTGGCACTCTGTCTTGTCTCTCGGAGTCAGCAGGAAATGGCAGCTCCACAGAGACCTATTTGAAGGGAGAAGATACTTTTTGCTAGAACCAGCTTGCCCAAACATTTCTTATTCCACAGGTCATCAATAAAGTATTAATGACTTAGAGATTTAAAAGTTCTCAATCAGGCTTCGCCTTCCAGGTTTGTCCTCTAGCATACTCTGTGTGTGTGTGTGTGTGTGTGTGTGTATGCACGCACGTGCTTAGTCATTCAGTCATGTCCAACTCTCTGCAACCTCATGGACCCTGCCAGGTTCCTCTGTGCGTGGGATTCTACAGGCAAGAACACAGGAGTGGGTTGCCATTCCCTTGTCTAGGGGATCTTCCTGACCCAGGGATTGAATCTGGGTCTCCTGCACTGCAGGCAGATTCTTTACCATCTGAGCCACCAGGGAAGCCCAGAGTACTTTGTATCTACAGGCAAATATAACATGGGAAACAGACTCTAAATTAAGTTATCCCAGAGTCTGGGCCATCTGAGCACAGGTTTGAGAACATAAAGAGAGCAGGGTATACTTTCCAACATCTGCTCTACCCAACCATGGAAGGATCAAAGATGACCATC
This sequence comes from Giraffa tippelskirchi, assembly GCF_054371585.1. NCBI lineage: Eukaryota > Metazoa > Chordata > Mammalia > Artiodactyla > Giraffidae > Giraffa > Giraffa tippelskirchi. Next base: position 127,219,286 of record NC_137283.1, read on the forward strand.
TAGTTGATTTGTTGACAGGGTACATTTCTTCTGCCTGTTATTCCACTGCAGTGAACTGAAAAACAGCAATTCTTTGTCATTTGCAAAGCTGTGGCAAAGAAAACAGAACTCAGGGGGAAGAGGAGAAAGAGAAAAGAGAACAAAATCAGGTATCAACCAAGTCTGCACACAAAGCTCTCCATGGAAAGCTTGTTCTTTTATGGATGTTTAATAAGTATCATTTTAACAGCTGTTACTCTGACACTACTTGTTGGCATTGAAAAGTATGCCAGAAACTGTAATACAGACCAGAGATGAAACTTCCATTTTTCCCAAGTGTCGTGTCTTCTCTTTTGAAACCAAGTACTTTGCCAACAAAGTTCCATCTAGTCAAGGCTATGGTTTTTCCAGTAGTCATGTATGGATGTGAGAGTTGAACTATAAAAAAAGCTGAGCGCTGAAGAATTGCTGCTTTTGAACTGTGGTGTTGGAGAAGACTCTTGAGAGTCCCTTGGACTGCAAGGAGATCCAACCAGTCCATCCTAAAGGAAATCAGTCCTGAATATTCATTGGAAGGACTGATGCTGAAGCTGAAACTCCAATATTTTGGCCACCTGATGCAAAGAAGTGACTCATTTGCAAAGACCCTGATGCTGGGAAAGATTAAAGGTGGGAGGAGAAGGGGACGACAGAGGATGAGATGATTGGATGATATCACCAACTCAATGGACATGAGTGAGCAAACTCTAGGAGTTGGTGATGGACAGGGAGGCCTGGCGTGCTGCAGTCCATGGGGTCGCAAAGAGTCAGACATGACTGAGTGACTGAACTGAACCGAACCCACAAATTATAACTTAATTCCTTGAGCAATGGAAATTAAGTTAAAGTTAGAATTAATGTCCAGTTCACTAAAATGCACTGAATCACTAAACATGGGAGGCAAAATTATTTAAGTTAGAGAAAACAACATACTTCTGTGTAATATTTGAAAGAAGACAAATTATTTGCTAAAAGTACTACCTCAGGCACATTGAGTTTTGCCAGTGGGGTGGAGGCTGTGAATAGGTCGCCTGGGAATTTTTGTCTTCCTTCAGTCAAATGTTCTCTAAAACAGCACCCTGATCAAACCGCCACTCTAACATCAGAAAAAAAAATGTCAAAACCAAAGGAAGAATTCCTAAAACTTAGGAAATTGAATGTTTATTTTTGCTATTGTTTTCATACTAAATAGGAACATGAAAGAAATATTTCACCCAGCAGCTGCATCTAATTTAATATGAAGCTCCCCAAAGAGGAGTGAACAGGATGTGATGAGGAGCCGAGAAACAGGGATGCTAATATTTTGTGAGGCATCTGGTATTGTTCTACCACCTAGAAATCTAAGAATCAAATTAGCAGATTGAATTCTGCCAGAGTGATCAAATTATTGTCAAAAGGATTTTGCAAAGTAGTCTCCTCCTTCTCAACATCTGCTCTACCTTCTCATTCAGTGAAGGACCAGAAATGACCATCTATTTGATTTGTCAAAAAGGGTACATTTTGCCAATTGCTGGTTGGTTCAGCTATATCCTGCACCTTTTATCATAAGAGTCTTGAGTTAGTGAATCAGTCAACAGAGAACTCAAACTAGTGTACCCGTAGGTCCACATAGAGGTGATTTAAATATTTTATTTGATTCATAAAATGTTGAATCATAAAATTTTTACATATTTTATAAATATGTTAAAAGTGTGTCAAGATTTCAGGCAAACCGTCAAGCATCCTCACCAGCAAATCAATAAAAGCAGTCCTTAAAAAAAAATTTTTTTTTTTTAGCCATGAAAGAAAGAGTGATAAGGGTTATCCTAATGTTCTACTTGGACTTTCCTGGTGGTTCAGTGATAAAGAATCCTCCTGCAATAGGGGAGACCTGGGTTCAATCCCTTGGTCAGGAAGATCCCCTAGTGGAGGGCATGGCAACCCACTCCAGTAATCTTGCCTGGAGAATCCCATGGAGAGTCCATGGGTTTGCAAAAGAGTCAGACATGACTTAGTGACTAAATAACGACAACAACAATGTTCCACTCAGAGCCTTTTAATCTGCTTGAGAAGTATCATTTAAACCTAAAAAATTGCAGTGGTTACTACCAAGAACTGCTGTCATCCTTGTTGTACCATTGGAATCAGAGGACAGATTGCTGGGCAAAATCTGTTAGGCAAAAAAGCTCAAGTGAAAAGTTGCCAAGGATGGGACTTGCCAAAGTCTTGGGAGAGGTAAGGAATGAAAAAGTATTTATCTGTCCGGGATGGATATGTGCACTTTGCCCTTTTCATGGAGTCATTTCTCTTCCCTCCGATCAAAATGGAAGCTAGAGTTCCAGCGTACATCAACCATACTGGATTCAAAGACAACTGACTGGAATCTGACCAGTAAGGATGTGGCTTGTGTAGCTCAAATTTATGACGGTGCATCTGCTCTGAGTGGTGTCTTGACTGGAAGCCAGAAACTCTTCCGTCAGCCACATCCATATGCTATGCATGTGTTTGCTGCTACGCACATTTTTTAATTTTAGCTCTTGTGGGTACATGTTCTACACTTTCTCCCTGTACGTGATTTTCTCAAATATGCTTTAGAAAATACACACAATCTTTTCAAAGTCTTTGCTGACTCACTGGGGGTTCTTTTGAATGTTTTCCTTTGGAAAGCCTTGAGTTAAGTAGTCAAAAATGTACAACTGAAACTACTCTTCGTCTGCTAAAAGATCAAAACCTACTGCTTAATCTAATGCTGCTATTATGTGATGACCCATTAGAAAATGTCTTTTCTTTCTGTCTAGAAGCAAATTATAGCACTTTTTGATGGACTATAAATTGGTGAGAAAAGATAGGGAGACACTCCTCCTAGCCAGAGTGAGTTAGTTGCTCAGTCCTGTCTGACTCTTGGCGACCCCATGGACTGTAGCCAGCCAGCTTCCTCTGCCCATGGAATTTTCCAGGCAAGAATGGCAGAGTGGGTTGCCATTTCCTTCTCCACTAGCCAGTGTGGGATCAGCCTATTTATTAGTCTTCCAAACATTTTGCATCTTAAAGTTTAGCCAATGGACAGCACCGATTTCAATACTGCACTTGTCAGTACTGCCCCAAAAGTGTCTCCTTGAAGCCCATGATTTAGGAGATGGAGACTTGGACATTTCTGGTTAAAAATTCAAGCAACTATGTTACCCAGCAGATTAACCTCCATTGCTCTCTTTTCAAGTGGCTGAGTAGTGAATCAAAATTAACCACCTGTTCAGGCATTCTTAGAACAAGATTGAGAAATGTGAACTCCATTTGTTGGCTGCAGCATTCCTGGAGGCCTGGGCTTTCACCCAGTGAACATTTATCATCTTTTTGTAACTCAGAAAACAATAAGTCTTCATAACTTGGATGTTTATAAATATGTTCTTACTTAGCATTTAAATGAGCACTCTCAAAACATTCGATCTGTGTTTCACTTGACCCTGAAATCAAAGTTCTATTTTCCTTCTCCTATATAGGCAGGTAATATACTTATGCTTTCATCTGACTGTTTATAAATTCTTTCTTTCATTTTGATTCTTTATTTCTTCTTATTTTACTTTCTCCATAGCATCTACGCTCTTACGCATACAGAAAGCGTTCTTAATTAGTACCAAGCTTGAGATTTGGGAAACAACATTGACGGCTTCTGAATTTTGTTTTCCTCTAATATTTTAAATCATTTGAAAACTGCCTCTGATAATGTAGCGTGAAATACAGAATCTGAATTTTTAGTATGTGTTTGCATTCTTAACTGCTCTGAGGCACCCTTTAAAACATAGACTGCATCAAACTTGTCAAAGGAATTAGGAATGTTATTTGAAAAGTTGATACTTTTAGAGTGGGTGACAGCAAAATAAATGAATGACAGCAACATAATTGATTAATTCAATAAATTCAGCCTATAAAATAAGCCCATTTGGAATATTCTATGGAACAAACATCTTAATATTTCATGTTCAGCCAATCATCTGATCATCGTATGGCCAGCAATGAATTCAAGGAGAAAAATAACCCTTAAGAAATGGCTTTGTGAGGCATATTTCTAGATGTCTTCCCTAAGGATGAATAACCTTTTATTCAATCTAGCTGATATCTTTAGGGTCACTGCATTTGATGAAATGATAAAAGGAAAAAAAAACATGGGATTTTACCCAAGGCTGGGAGCCACGGAGAACTACACTCTGAGACTGGATACACAACACAGTTCCTGAATCTTTCTTAAGGCTACTGTATAAACTCAAACATTTTTAAAGAAGCATTCAGAGGAGTATGAGACATCACATGCCTGACTAATAGTGCATTCCTGTTGGGTCTAGTGACTCCACGCTATGCTTCCCACATCAGACATAAACCCACAGTGCAGACATTAACAGCCTGGCCACCTCCTCTACTCCTGAAACAGTAGTAACACTGTGTATTTCCTTGTGATAAAGGGTGAGAGACCAAGTTATCATCCACTTGAAAATCTTATCCAGCTAACAGGAAGCCATTCCATTTCTCTAAACATTCACAAACATTTGGTCTTATTCTACATCCACCTAAAACTTAGCCTTTTTTCTCCTACGAAGGAAAGCACGTTTTCACTTAGTGCTAACCTTGTTCCTGTGATGGCTCCATGTCCAACCCATCCAGCCAGTCACAGAGTCCTAACTCTCTTTGCTCCTAATTTCTCCCATCCACTTCCTTGTCTCTGTGCCCACTGCATGTATGCATGCTAAGTCATTTCAGTCGTGTCCAACTCTTTGTGACTCCACGGACTGTAGTCCACCAGGCTCCTCTGTCCATGGGATTCTCCAGGCAAAGAGCACTGGAGTGGATTGCCATTCCCTCTTTCAAGGGATCTTCCAAACCTAGATATTGAACCTGTGTCTCTTATTGGCAGACCGGGTTCTTTACCACTAGTGCCACCTGGGAAGCCTCGCTGTGCCTACTGCCACTGGCTTATTTCAGACCCTCCTCATCCTGCCATACCCCACTCCAGCCTACTTCTCTACTTAACCCTCCACACTGCTGCCAGAAGGATATTTTTAACCTTCAATATCAAAATAAGTTTAGACTCACAGACAAGTTGCAAAGGCAGTACAGAGATTCCATATACCATCCATCAAGCATCCCCTAATACTAATTTCTTCTGTGACCGTAGTACAATTACAGAAGAATGTTTTTTAACCAGACTCTAGTCATTTCATTTCTTAGTTTAGACTCCTCCCATGGGTCCTTGACACCTTCAGGGTAATGCAAATCCCTTGGTATGACTGCAGCACCCTCCCCAGTCTCAACTTAGCTTCAGTGCTTTTCTACCTGTGATGGCTAATTTTATGGCGATTTGACTAGGTCATGGGACACCTAGCTATTTGGTTAAACACTACCTCTAGGAGTGTCTATGATGATGTTTCAGAGTCACATTTGAATTGGTAGACTGAATGAAACAGATTGCCCTCCCCAGTGTAGGTGGGCATCATCCAATCTGTTGAGGGCCTGATTTGAGCAAAAAAGCAAGAGGAGGGAGAATTCACTCTCTCCGCCTGACTGCTTGAGATGTGACATTGATCTTCTGCCCTGAGATGGGGACTTATACCAATGGCACTCCTGAAGTCTTGGACTCAGACTGGAACTACACCCAGTGGCTTCCTGGGTCTCCAGCTCCCAGATCACAGACTGTTGGACTTCTTAGTCTCCATCAGGTGAGAAAATTCCTCACCCCCTCTTTCTCTCATGCACATGCATGCCCACAGTTCTGTTTCTCTGCAGAACCCTGACTAACACACTATCTGAACTCTATAAACCTTTTGTAGGAAACTACATGTAGTTTCTTGAATTTGTTCTGATTCTTCTGGGCTGTTGCACATACTGTTTTCTCTCCCTTTGGTACTCTTTATTCCACTGCCCACTTTGCAAACCTTTCTGCTTTGACTAACATCGACCTGGCATTCAAGAGTCTGCTCTGTCCTGTTCTCTGACTCAGCACCTAGGCATCTGTTTATCATCTCACTGCAGTATGCTGTTATCATCTCTGCTCACTGGAGCCTCTCGTATGGTTTCTGGGATAGTAGCTGCTAACTCATAATGAGTTTTCAGTATGTCTAGAGCAGGGCCCGCAAACTCTAGCCTCTGTGTCAAATTCTACCCTCCTCTTGTTTTATAAATAAGGTTTTGTTGGAACCCAGCCATGTTCATTGATTTCTGTGTTATCTGTGGCTGCCTTTGCACTACAATGGCAGAACTGAGTGGATGTGACAGAGATCATATGGTCCACAAATATAAAATATTTACCATCTGGTAAAAGAAAAAGTTTGTCAATTGCTAGTCTAGCGCATAAAACCAAGAATCAACTACATTTAATATTTGATTACCAAGGGCAATGTGTGTTAGAAGTCAGTGAATTTGTTCCAAGGAGACTTTGTCAGTGAATTAATCATCATCCTTATATATTAAATGGGAATTGGCAAAGATGTTTTAAAATAACAATTTCCAGTGGTAGCAAGGGTACAGGAAACAGACACTCTCACCCACTGATGCTGTGAGGGTAAATTATTAGTACATTATTTCTGGGGGGCAATTTGACAATATGTTTCCAAAGCATTAAAATACTGCATAACCTTTGTTCCAAAAATTTCATTCCTAGGGATTTACCCTAAGGAGTAATTAGAGATGTGCACAAGAGGTACTGGCTTCCCAGACAGCTCAATGGACAATAATCCACCTGCAATACAGGAGACACAGGAAAGGTAGGTTTGATCCCTGGGTTGGGAAGATGCCCTGGAGAAGGAAATGGCAGCCCATTCCAGCATTCTTGCCTGGAGAATCCCATGGACAGAGGAGCCTGGTGGGCTACAGTCCATGGGTCACAAAGAGTTGGACAGGACTGAGGGACTAAGCACAAGAGGTACTACCATCTCACTGGAGCATTATTTCCAATATGGAGAAATTATACCAACTAAATACCACCTAAATAGCTAACAGAAGAAAAAGCTGGTTAAATAAATTATATCCACAGCCTGGGAAATTAATGTAGCCCTTTCAAATCATAGGAGAACTCATATGAATACAGGGAAATGCTCACAATATACTGTTAACAGGGAAAAGAAAGTTTTAAAACTGTAAGTAAAGTATGATGCCATTTTTATTTTTTAAATAGTATATGTAACCCTTGCACAGAAAGAAAAAGCCTAAAAGGAAATAAGCATGAAGGTTAATAGGAATTATCTCTATTATGTCTGGTATTTATTTTCTTTGTTGTTCATCTCCAAATTTTCCATTTTCTACAATAAATCTATATTATTTTGACAATTGCAGTTTTTTTAGAAAGAAAAACATGCAGTTCTCCCTTTCCCTATGATTTGGAAAAATTTTCACTTTTTAAAATTAGATCATTTCAAATAAAGAAGGCAAAATTAAAGATGCTCTGGCTAAATAGAGGTTGGGAGCTAAGAAATGCCTTCTCCCCTACTCACCTCCACATCAAGAAGATCAACACAGCTCAGCTGGAGCACTGACCAAGAGGAGGAAAAACGCTCCCTTGGGCGTATCAGTATCGGGGTAATTTGTCGCCTAAGGTCAACCACCATGAAGATTAAATAAATATCAGTGGCCCCAAAGGTAGAAATCTGTAAACTTTCAGAGGGTATAGGAAAGGATGAGCTGTTCACTTGATTTCAAGCAACTGGTTTTATTGATTTTTTCCCTCACTTTCAGCTAGATATGAAGTATTATATAGACACAATGTTTGAAAACAGCCTCACACATAGTCGACCCTCCAAGGGACAGTGAAAGTTAGAATCTAATGTGCCAAACTACAATGAATGTCGTGTGTGTGGTGGCAGGTAGAGGTGGGGAGTACTATGAGTGCAAATGGAATTTTCTAATTAATAAATCCATGGACTTTTTCTTCTGTGGGTGAAAATTTGTATAGCTTTGATGTTAAAACTGTGGTGGCTTTTGAACTGTGGTGTTGGAGGAAACTCTTGAGAGTCCCTTGGACTGAAGGAAATCCAACCAGTCCATCCTAAAGGAAATTATTCCTGGGTGTTCATTGGAAGGACTGATGTTGAAGCTGAAACTCCAATACTTTGGCCACCTGATGCGAAGAGCTGACTCATTTGAAAAGACCCTGATGCTGGAAAAGATTGAGGGCAGGAAGAGAAGGGGACGACAGAGGATGAGATGGTTGGATGGCATCACCGATGCAATGGACATGAGTTTGGGTTAACTCTGGGAGTTGGTGATGGACAAGGAGGCCTGGCGTTCTGCAGTCCACGGGGTCACAAAGAGTCGGACATGACTGAGTGACTGAACTGAACTGAACTCAACTGATTTTAAAATCTGCTTGAAAAATTGGTTGCTATTTCCCAAATCCTTATTTGTGCTAAATCAGGGCCCCCACCACATGGGCCAGGCTCTCCACATTGCCTCCTATTCCCTCTTCCTTGCTCTACCCTTCACTTCTCTACTTTCTCTTTCTAAAATATGCATGACTGTGGCTTGTGAAGACAGACAAAGGTAGGGTTTCTCAAATTGTGATCCAGGTATCAGATTCACCTGAAGCGCTTGTTTAAAATGTAAAACCCGAGACACGATCCCAGGCATACCAAGTCAGAATCTCAGGCTGAGCCCAAGGATCTGTACCAGCACCAAGATCCCCATTATCAAGCTCCTGCATATTAAAGAGGGACTTCCCCAGTGGCCCAGTGGCTAAGACTCTGCATTCCCAATGAAGGGAACCCAGGTCCAATCCCTGGATGGGGACTAGATCCCACATGCCCAAGGTCATAGATCCCACATGCCGCAACTAAGATCCAGAACAGCCAAATAAAATTTAAAAAGAAAAAATGTTTTCTAAAAATAAAAAAAAGAAAATTTGAGAACCTCTGGGTCAATGAATGCTAGCATTTCTGAATAGAATCATTTTTTACTAAGACTGGCAAGATAAAATGACTCAAAACATAAATGTAAAGGCTAAAATGTCAAGGATTGATAAGGAAGTTTTTTTACTGAGGAGGTGGTATCTTTTGACTTACTCTTTTTCCCACCCCTAAAAGCCACATCAGTCTGCCTTCAGTTAAGAGAAGCAATCATTCTCTTAAGGAGAACAGGATGGGTCCAAGAAGAAATTAAATGTTAAAGCCATATTAATTGTTCATGTCTTTAAGAATTCTGCACTCTCGGAGTACTTGATATTTACGTTTTCCCCCTGTTTTTAAGCCCTAAAATAACTGTTCTAAGTCCCGGAAGGAGTATTTTTTACTTTACTATCCTACTTCTTTATTTGTATTTATAAATTTATTCCTTAATCAATCCACCCTTCAGAAAAACCTTTTGACTGAAATAATATCTTAACTGGGATTGTGGATTGGAGTTTTGTCTTTAAAACTTAATTTGAATGAATGTGTTGGTAGCTGGATAAAGTATGGCATTAAATTTGAGGGGGCAGTATCCTTGTTTTTTCAGTCTGATATATAGTGATGAGCAAAAAGGGATCTCTGCTGGGGAGAAATAATCTTTCATTCTTCCTACATTTGCATTCTTACCCACATCAATTTCAAGTGCAGTAATTACAACTCTGCAACTATATTCTCAACCTCAGTCTACATTTCTGGGGAGGGGATATAAAGTATTATAATGCTGCATTATTTTAAATTGTCAGCAGATTTCATATTTGACTCCTGTGCAATAACCTTTATCTAGCCACCATCTTAATCTTCATGGTTTCAAAGGTGAGCTATTGCTCATCATGAATATGATGGTTGACAAGGTACAGACTGCTGAGTTTGATCTTAATAGAAGTTGAAAGATATTCATCAGACTCTTGCCTCTCTAAGGTTCTGCAGTGGATAACAAAATTGTGAAATGCTATGTTTGAAAGACTGAAGATTGACAAGCTCACAGCTATTCCCATTTTCTTCATTCAGAGGACATTTTGGTATTGCTCTGACAGAAACATCTCTGCAAATGAGGGTATCATAAAAGCTTTGCCTAATAAACTGCAATGCTTCCAGACCCCCAGGTCAGACTGAAGCACTACAGTTTCCATTGCCATGTAAATGTGACAGGCTGTGATGGGAGCTTTAGCTGTTCATCCCTGAGTTATAAATTCATCCTTGCTGAAAACACTGCATTAATAGGGTTCTGCTTGTGTATATGTATGTGGATATGTTCTGTCTCTGTGTGTGTGATCATTAAAAGGATGGTATTAAAAAGGAATGGAGGTACTCAAATACTATTTATATCACATGTTGTAACATACAGGAACTTTCAAACATTGTAAACTCCATGACATGTTAAGTACATGATCAAGGATGTGTGTGTGTGTGTGTGTGTGTGTGTGTGTGTATTTGAGAAGTGTTTTAAAAAATCCAGACATCTGACACTAACAAATGTTTTTCTGGTCCTCTACTAGAAAAAGGAAAAGACAATATTCTGATTTCTCGCTTTTGTCCCTGGATATGTATATATACAATGGAGTTTTGGGAGTTTTGTTGTAAATTTCAAGCCTTTTATAGAGAGCCATCAGGTCTTAGAAAATGCTGTTAAAGTGGGAGCAGTTAGTGCCCTAGTATGTATATTCAATCAAAAATGAGATTAAATTGAGAAGTCTCTATGGCTTTTTAAAATTAAAGAAAGTCAGGAGGTGAGGCACATTGAGGTAAGAGTGGTGATGGTGGAGAACTTAGAACTCAGGTTCTTTGAGTTCTGATAATCTAACATGTGCCTGCCAGCAGGAGCCCCAAAGCTTACAGGAATAGCTTAACCAGTAAACAACTCTCAAATACAGACTCAGAGCAAACTTGACAGACAGGATACCAGCTCAAGACAAATAAGACTAAATTTAACAGGCTATAAAATACTATATTTAGTTTCAAAAAATCAATTAAATAAATACAGGCTGGAAGAGACTTGACTAAATGGCTGTTCACTGGAAGGATACCTGAGACTTATACTTGGCCACAACTTTAACATCAACTAATAATAGCAGGAAGATGGTAGCGATCTACATATTTATAGGAGTCTTTCGTAGATTTATCTCATTTGAAACTTCCAAAGATGTTGTAAGATAAGTGGTTTAATCCCTAAGTAAAAAGATTCAGAAAACTTAAAGTTAGGAAAGATTTAAGAGCCTGTTCCTAAATAACATACCTATAACCTAAGAGTTCAATAAACTAGAAGGCAGGATAGGAACTAAAATTTACTGAGTTCCTACTATGTACTGAGTCTTTATATATATGGATGGACATATAGCTTTGTTTATATATTAATTCATTTAGGGCTTCCCTGGTGGCTCAGTGGTGAAGAATCTGCCTGCCAATGTAGGAGACACGGGTTCGATCCCTGGTCTGGGAAGGTCCCACAACCGTGGAGGAGCTAGGCCCATGTGCCACAACTACTGAGCCCGTGTTTTAGAGCCCGAAAGCCACAGCTACTGAGCCCATGTGCCTCATCTACTGAAGTCTGCATCCCTAGAGCCCATGCTGGACAACAAGAGGCAAAAGCAGCCTGTGCGTCACAACTAGAGAGTAGCTCCCACTCACCACAACTAGAGAAAAAGTCTACACAGTGATGAAGACCCAGCACAGCCAAAAATAAATAAATAATTCATCTTAGCCTGAATACAATACTATAAAATGGTCAATGTCAGTTTCAATCTTTAGATGAAAAAATTGAGGTTCGTGTACTTGTTTAAAATCATAGTAATAATAAATGGTGGTAATGGGTTGAATGATGTCCATCAAAAATATCAGGCCCTCATGCTTGCAACCTGTGAATGAATGTTATCTTACTTGGAGAAAGGGTCTTTGCATATGAGATTAAATTAGGGATCTTGAGATGAGATTATCTGGATGGATCCTAAATGTTATCACAATTGTCCATGTAAGTGAGAAGTAGAGAGAGATTAGGCACACACAGAGAGAAGGTAAAGCCAAGACAAAGCAGAGACAGAGATGTAGCCACAAGCCCAGGAATGCCAACAGCCCCCAGAGCAGGAAGGGCAAGGAAGGACTCCCTCCCAGAACTTCTGGAGTCATTGCAGCCCAGCCATGTCTTGATTTCAAACTCCACCCTCCAGAACTGTAAGGAAATACATTTCTGTGTATAGAGCCACTCAGTTTGCGATAATTTGTTACAGCAACCCAAGGAAACTAATACAGTGTTGGAAGTGAAGTTAAAACCCATATTTGCTAGACTCTAAAATCCATGTTCTTTGTATTCTAGAGATTCTAAAGAAAGAAGATTATGGGAGTTGGGGGGAAGGTTGAAAAAGAGGGACAAAGCTGAAAACCATCTTTATGTAAGATATCCAGGGCTGAAATATGGAGAACTAAGAATGTTTCACACATCCTTCTAAACCAATCAATCCCCATAACTACAACTTCAAGAAGAAACAACAAGACGTAGAAAGATGAAACTCAAAGACAAAGAGCAAATCTCAAACTAAATATGGGTTCAACTAATACATGCAATTTTAAAACCAAAGGAGAAAAGCAAATTAGCAAGAATTTCTTCTTCTCTTAGGAAGAAATCCAATAACAAGCAAAAAAACCTCACAGCACCAATAAACTAACATACTCATCATTTAAAAAGAGATCTAGGAAGAAACAATCATTGTAAAAGAATATACCAACATACTAAAAAGTGCCATGCATGCTGGGGCCCCTAGAAGAGGAATGAAAACATCACCTATAAAGAGACCGTCCACAGCAGCATAAAGAACTAACTACGTATTAGAAGGACCAGTACGGCCACTCCCATGCAGAACAAAATTACACACAGATGCTAAAGATGATGGACTTAAAGAACTACTTTAATGTAAAAAGAGGCTCAAGCCCAGATGCATACTTAGACTTGTTCTGTTTATTTCTTGAGGTCTCAACCACACTAACGAAAGGGAAATGATGAGAAAGCCATTTGGCTCAATGAAAGGAAGAAATTTTAAACAACCAGAACTTCTCAACAATGAAATAACCTCCCTTGTGTGACAGTGACCTTCCCATTATAAAAAACATAACAGTAGAGGCTGGGTAACCATCTGCCAGAGATGCTGTAGATGAGATTTCAGCATCTCTAAATTGTAAAGTCTCTTGCAACTCAAGGAAACTATGATTTAAAAAAAAACATAAAAAATAATTTATAAAAATATTTAAAGGACAACTGATTGTGATGATGTTTATTTCTCTAAGGAGAATGAAGATGCAATTTAAATTGAAATCTAAATGTTTAATTTACCTTAAAACACAATAGTGGCTAATCAAAGTTCTCAAATGGATATAGTTAACATGTCTCAATGAAATTTAACATGTAAGTAGAGGTTAAGTAGCTATTCAACCACACTAATGGAGTCTACATTTGGCAGAAGCACTGGGAGTCATCTTATAAGCCTTCTTGGCTAGCAGCATCCAAGGATACAGTGAAGGGGTGGAAGCAGATGGCCACTCGGAGGCAGAGATCTGAATTATTAAAGGTGAGAGACTCAACTTCTGAACTCTTAACAAGGTGTTTAACCCACAGAGCTTCAGTGGCCTCCACATTATATATATGGGAATAAATAATACTCATCATAACTCACCAGTGGTTGTAAGAATCTAACAAGAAAATGAATATGAAAGTGCTTTGTAATCAGTGCTTGATTACACACATAACTGATTATCATTATCAGGACTTCAAAGCCTCGCTATGTTTTGATGTCCTTATAACTCATAGCTATAAGCCTTAGGTTGGGTTGGCCTGGAAGTGGGCCCTGAGATGGGAATTTGGGTGCAAGCATTTGCTTGGACTGTTTTCCCAGAAAACTCTAATGGGAGAGTTGGGAAGTGTGACAGGAAAGGGAAGTCATCATGGGTGCACAACAGGTTAAGTTATTGCTGCTGCTGCGGCTAATGGAGGTGCAGTTCTGCTGAGGACCTCTGGGAGGCAGCATTGAACACACCTGAGTGGTGAGTAAGCTACCATCTTGTTCCAGTTCCCATCAGCCTTTATTGGGTTGAAGGAAGGGGGTCACTAGCTTGTTTCTGACCTCCTCCAACAGTCAGAGAAAGCCCAGAGACAAAGAGTCATAGATGCTTAGAGTAGGAGTCATTGGGTCTGCGGGCTCCCATGTGGGATGGCCCAGCAGAATATGCACAAGGCAACCTCAGCACACTCTCCATGCTCTTATCTTCATTTGCAAAAACTAAGGCACACAGAAGTTTTAAGACTTGCTTAAAAATATATAATTGCAAAACAAAGACATATATCCCAACCTAGTGAGCTACTCAGTTACAAAAACTGTGAAATATCACCTTAAGTGAACCAATTCATTAGAACCTTGTGGTCTTCTTAAAGGCCATGTGTATAGGAGTTGATAGTATGACAATATTTTGGCTTTTTTTTTTCAGACCAAAAGAGCATCAACTTGAGAAATATGCATCTAAGAGAAATATGAAAAGATAATTAAAATCAAAACTGAATGGTAAAGAAGAATGCAAATATTTGTAAGAAAGACAAAGGCAACATAGTTCAGATTTAAGATGCTCATCAACCAAAACCTGCCCTTAGTCTGCCCATCTCCATCTGCACTCCACCTCCCATCTTGGTATTTAAATGAAGGTCTTTGGAAATTCACAGAGGAGATTTCACTCATGTCTAGTTTTGCTCTTCCATCCTACAATCTTGCAGAACATCGTTTTCTCTCTTTTCAGGGGCCAGCCCTGACCTGCTTGAGACAGCATGTGAATCCTCACTGATCTCAGTTGTAAAGTATGATGTATTACAGCATTGGCCTGTCAGTCAGGCTTCTTAATGGTGCAAAGAGTGGGATTCGGTTCAGCAATCTACTGAGAGGAGTGGGACCAGGGAGCACCTTCATTCTGAGTATTTGATGTCATTGACTTCCAGTGTGGCCTTTGAGCAAATCATTTAACCTCCTTGGCTCAGTTAACCATATGGAAAATGAACATGATAATATCTCACAAGGGCATTGTGAGATTACTCAATGTTTATAAAGTGCTTGGGAGATGGAAGGCCGTGGATGTAACTTGCAATGTCATTAATCATGTGGTCAGTTGAATTCAGGCAGCTGGATGCTTATTGGATCCTTTACTTGCTAGATAATTTCACCTCAATACCTCACAAATCATGACGCTTAAATCTATGAGAGTGTGGATGATGAATCACACCTTGGTGGAAGACTCAGAATTTTTCAAGTGTTCACGTTTGAACTGCCCTTTCATAGACTCTATTTCTTCCTTGCTCAAGAGCAGAAAAGTATTTCATTCATTCTTTTATTTGGGGAGCTACACCTCTTCTTCAAGTACAATGGGCTTTTTCTTATCTTCATCTTCTCTGTTGCTTTAGGTTTTTGCTCAGTCATTCAACAATCACTCCCTAAGCCTGAGCTCTGTATCCAGGTAAAAGCACAAGTAGGACAAGTTTCCATCTAGGAGGAGATCCCAGTCTGGAAAGGGAAACAAGACATAGACACAAAGAAATGCAAAGAAAGTTCATGCTCCAAAGGGCTACGGAAACCCAGATGAATTTCTGAACTGTGTGTCAGGAAGTGAATTAACCTGCGATCCCTCCAGAAATGAGTTTCTCCTTCTGGAAGCCTCTTCCTTGAATTCCGCATCACACATCTATCCTAGTTCTATTACTACCTTTGTTCTCCATCAGTCCCTCTTTTCCCATCAGTTTCTCAAAGGCAGGCATTTCTCTAATGTTCTACACTTGGTTTTCTTCTCTCTTTACCTTCCTGTCCTCAATAAAGCTTCTCTTTCCCCACTGTCAGTGACTATTAGAAGGGCAGAGCTCTCACTCTGACCTCTCTCCTGTGTCAGACTTACCTGGAGGTCCTTGAACTCGGCATGGCCCCTCCAAACTCACCATTTTTCTAACCATATAACTTCCTCAGCATGATCTCTCAAGTTCTCTTACTAGGACCATTTTCCTTTGAACTCAGGCCTTAAATCTGAGCATCACATGAGACTCTGCCTCCTCACTCATCCTCACATCAGAACAACTGCCACATCCTCTTCATTTTGATTCTGCCAGGCCCCGCAGACACTCCATCCCATGGCTGCCCCTCCCAGTCACATGCTCACAGCAGCGTCTTATCTCCCATCCTGGAGGCTAACTTTTCCTTTTCCAGTGTGGTCCACATACAGTGACAACCAGAATATTGTTAAGCATGCTTCAATTTATATCATTTTTCTGTCCAAAAATCTTGATGGCTACCCAATGCCTACTAAATTAAGTTAAATTTCCTCATTTTGGGACTCAGGAACCTTTCCAGAATGTCTACAAACTTGATTTTTAATCTTTTCTCCCACCACACTCCAACACTGAGCATGAGGGAGGCAGGCGAATGGTTGCTGGTCTCCAGGTAGATAACCCATTAGTCCCCTTTAGGTCTTTGCACACACTGTCCCTCCTGTCTAGAAGCCTCTTCCTGCCTGTTTCTGCCTGGTACACCCTGTATACACCAAGTCCAACCTCCAGCATCGCCAGTGTCACATAACACATTTTTCTCATCCCTAGTTGCCTCAGTTGATTCTTCCTTCAAGCCTCCAGAAATCTTTTTGGTTCCTCTCAAATGGCATAATTTTGCTCTGCTTCTACTCTTTCCCCCCATCCCCTTCTATTCCCTCCTTATCTGCTGCTAGATGGAAAGCTCTTTGAGGAAATAGAATGTATCTTATTCCATCTTCATTACTTCCCATGGGACTTACAGCAATACTTGGTCGAAGTGAGCAAAATCAGAAACCCCAGCCTTACTGTTGCTTCAACTACTCTTCATGTATATAAATGTGTCTTGTTCTACAAAGCATCTTAAATATAATAGCTGGGTTCACTATCAGAAAAAAGGCAACAAAAAATTAAACCATAAAAACTGTACAGTGTCTGCTTTAACAATGGAAATAGTTACTGCCTATTTCAATTCACAGTGAAAAACAAGCATTTTTGCAATTACAGAGCCTCTGCTGGTTGTTCAGTGATGGCATATAGATAAACCTCACCCTCCAGACATTCATCATCAAGTGCAGGAGGCTAATAAACAAATACATTGCAATGCCAGGTAATAAGTACAAACTAAAAATATGGCCAAGATGCAGGGGCTAGAGGCAATGATGTTGGGGAATGTGAATATGAGAAGACTGGCCAGAGGAATTGTCCCAAAAGTCAGAGTTGTCCCAAAAAACAAAGATGGGGAGACCACAGTCCATGCAGAGAGAGCAGCATTTGCAAAGGCCCAGGGACATGAAATAAGAAGGTGGTGTAGCAGAACAGGGGCCAGTTCAGTATCGCTGCCACATAAAATTCAGGTAGGGGATGCCTAGTGGGTTAACAGTAGCACAGTGATCAGTAGCCACATTGTAGTCTTTGATATCTTGCTCTGGAGTTTGGACTTTGTTTTCTATGGATGGTAGGGAGCTAATAAAGGGCTTTTAGCAAGGCAAAGGGACGTAGATTGAATTTTCTTATAATGGGCTCGATTCTGATTGAGAGAAGTAAAATACTAGCACTGACTAGAGAAAGGAAGTCAGGCCAAGATCTGGAGAAAACGCACAGCGTTTCCTGAGAAGTGTTGATGCTTAGATCTCCAGGAGAATCTGCAAGTGGAGGCCCCGTTTGCCGTCAGCGCTGCATTCTGGAAAAGCAGCGGCAGTGTGGAGAACTCCTGTGCACCAGGTAGTATTGCAAGCACCTTCAATGGATGACCTCACTGAATTTACCCAACTATCATAAGAAGTCCGAAGTACAGAAAGGGACGCCGAGGCCCAGAGGGGTCGAGCTACTCGTTCTAGGTCCCCAGTTGGTGAGAGGGACACCCTGCCTTCCACCCTGAGCAGTCTTCCAACCCCTGCGCAGCATCACAGCCTCCCCACAGTGGCGCGAAAACTGTTGCACAAATCTGCGCCTCTGTTTGTGTTCCTGTTCTTTTCTAATGTGAGAACAACAATGTTTCTATGTTTGGTAGGAACCTCGGGAGCCGGTTGTGTTAGGCGCGGCCTCACACCGGGAGAGGATGCGGCGGGAAGGGCGCCTTGCTACGCACCAGCGCGCCTCGCTCGGCAGAAGAACCGGGTTGTGATTCAAAACAAAAATACTCCTGAGCAGCAGTGGAAACTCCATTTACAAGTTAAGCGCACGTTTTCTAAAAGGAGAGAAGATTCCAGGAGGGGAGCAACCTCTCATTGCCTATTCATGAGACAGCCTGTCTCCCAGGGATTGTAGCGTTTCCAGGCGAGCTGTGGGGCTGTGCCCAGAACCGCAGCCACTGTGCAAACAGCCGGTCCCGGGACGCAAAACTTTTGATGCAAACATATACGGCCCAGAGCGCAAAGCCTGCTTGTCATCATCTTACTGCAGCGACTCTAATATTAGCACTTTGGATCTTGTGTTGTGGGCTATGTGTCTGGGCACACGTATACTTCTACGAATAGGACTCCCATATGTGCAGGCTGGGATATTAATGTAATAAGAAAGATTCCAAAACCCAAGTCTGCAATCTGCTGCACTACTTTTGAGTCACGAGTCACAGTGTGTGTGTGCAGACACGCACACAGAGTGCTGTATAATACAGCACTATAGCTTTTCTGTTTTGGGGTGTGGATGTCTAGGGTAAATCTCATCTCTCTTTCTTGCACCTTCCCTCACACTGTCCCAACCTTGGTACCCTTGAAGAAACTCGGGTGCCTTTGTTATCTGTGTGCCTTTTCAAAGGGAAAATATTGTAATATAATTGAAACAGACTAGTTGCTGAAAATGGACGTGTGTGTCACATGACAAAAACCCCTGCTTCTTTCTTAAACTTGAAATTTTGACTGTTTAAAATTGTTGATGAATGGACAAGAAGTCTAGCCGGACTGAGATGTCTACATAGCCACTTCAGGTCCATCCTGTTCTGTCTGAATGTACAAAAAGCCTGCCCTCTTCTCTACTTGAAAGCTCCACAGACCCACTGCCTTCCACCCCAGGCTCTTTATGAGTGTCAAAGTGAACTCAAGAAATGTGCCATGTTTGAAGTTGTAAATGTGCTGTAGGTACAGCTACTCGCCCTCAAATGTGGTTTTATAGGACAAGGATATGGACTGAATTGTGGAATTTTGATGCTAGGTGGATTTCTAGGACCCTTGATGAAGGGGATCTGGAAGCATCTTGGGGATCTGCCCAAGATGCTAATTCGAAAGCTATTCCAGGTTAGAAGAAGTGAGATGAGCAAAATTATATCAGCTAGATTTGGAGATGACAAATGAAGCTGGGGAGTAGGAAGGTGCCTTGGATGCAGATGAAAGGAACGTGAGACCATGCCAAGCTCTGAAGATGAGGAATGGCTAAATGCTATTAAAGACCATGAGACTAGGCCGAGATTTGCTAGAAGAAAAGTATTCATTGCCCGAGTATTTTAAGAAAGTGAAAGTTGCCTCACTGAACTAGACTAGAAAGAAGAAAGAAGAATCAAGAGGTGGCAGATGAAGAGGCTGAAATAATTGGCACAGGAAATGGGGGCACGTCAGGAGGAAAGCACTTTTGGGGGATTTGGGGAACTGAAAGCAAGCTTAGCCTTTTTTTTTTTTGCTCCACCGAATGGAATGTGGGATCTTACTTTCCCAAGCAGAGATCAAACCTGTGCCCCCTGCAGCAGAAGCACAGAGTCTTAAGCACTGGATCACCAGGGAAGTCCGGTGTCTGCTTTTCTAGACTGATCCTCACTGATGCTAGAAAGTGTTAGCTTGTGCGTTATTAAACGTGACAAGGATATTAAGTGGGCTCCTATATGAGCGAGAGAAGAAGCCGTGGTTAGTTATAGGGATTAAGGGGCCTAGAGGGACCCAAACACTTGGCAAAGTGGACCTTTTTCAGCAGCTCATCAGTTCTGCCTCTAGATCAATTCACATCTCCACCACTGTCCTCTGAGGTGTTGACCATCACTGACAAGCCAGGCATCAATGTGGACTCTTCACAAACTCTGGTGTGAGTACCAAAAGTTGGTATTTGGATGGGTTCTCCACTTGGATTTGATGGCATAAATTGCAGGAGGGCTAGGGACCACCGTGCAGTGGCTGGAGGGCCTCGGCAGGCCAGGAATACAGATTGTGTCAGGCGTGTGCCCACTTCCTAACCTTCTTTTCAGTGTGTGTGTTTGTAGCCAGCCATAGCAAGGAGCAGCGCAGGAACCTGTTTTGTTCCTTGGCATTAAGGAACAAAGGTGATGGTGATCGGATTTGTCACCAACCAGAATCAACTCTTGGTCAGTTATTGGGGACTTGGGAAATATGTAGCTCAGATACGTTAAATGCAGAGTTAATCTTAAGCCTTTAATAAGCCAGTGGTTATAAAGACTTGCCAACAAAATTCTTCACCAGAACTGTTTTGACAAAGGTGAGTTTCCTCCATTCCCCGCTTATTAATGAATTGGGAAAAAATTTAGTAAAGGGTAGAAGGTGAAGTGACCCTTTGAAAAGTCAAGATCTGAGTCTCCCTGGAAACAGAACTCTTTATGACAACTTCTCCCAGAATTTGAAAACCAATTATGTCCATTTTTAAAGAGGGTTAATTAGTTAAGAACAGAGTTAATCAATAAGAATGTACTGAGCCCCAAAAAGTACCAGAAGCTTGAGAAACAAGCCAGCTGTTGTGTCAGGGTCCTTTAGCATCTGAGCCAAGCTGGTTTGTATAGAAGACGATTTTCCAACACTCAGCCAGGGCCCACCCATCTTGACAAATGGTTGGAGTGGCAAAGTGGGTCTTGGGTCCCTCCCCAGATGTCAACAAGTCTTTTCAGCGTTTTTTCTTAACCAAGATGGTTAGAATTCAAGGTGTGATCCCTCATGTGAAGAGAAAATATGAGACCTGAAAACTATCAGGACCCAGATTAGGTAGATATATGGGAGTTGGTGACATTGGGCAGGCACTTTCTTGGACCCTCTCAGCACCATGGAAAGGGTGCCCTTCCCCTTCTCCATCTCTTTGTGAAATCATTCTTAACACTTGGTCTCAAGGCAGATACATATTAGATTCCATGTTAAAATCACATCAGATTGATCAAGGACACCCTCAATTAACAATGCTCTCTTTAACAGCTTTGTGTCACTAGGTGTCAGACTGCATTTCCTGCCTATGTCAACACTGAACACCAGGTGTGGTTGCCACTACTTCCACCGAATTCCAATTAGTTCATTTCGAAGGCTGCCACCCATGGGTAGGTACATAGAGAACCCAACTTTGAAGTTAGGACTTCTCTAAACCATGCTGGTTTAAAATCCCAGGGAATTCCTTTTTGCAGCAAACCTCCTAGGGTGTTTTTACACAAGGAAATGAAAAACTAAAATTACAGTATAAGGTATTCAACTGATTTCCCTGAGGGGTTCTGGTTGGGAAGAATTGTACTACTGTGAAAATTTCATCTATCATAGGCTTGTAAGATTCATCTCTTTCACTCCTAAACCCACATAGGCTATTCAAAAACCTCAGATTGGGGGCATCTTATTTGCTATTTATTATTTGGTAAGGATACCTTTTATTAAATTCTCTGTTCATGTTTTTAAAGACTTATTTTTTCAAATATGTGTTTATAATCCTTTTTACTTTGATCTGAATTTTACTTTGATTTTTATAAATGGATATTGTATGTCCCTGGTACAAAATTCAAAAAGTATGAAATGATATATAGGGGAAAACTCTCTTTACATCTCTGTGCCCCAATCACTCAGTCTCAGAGGCAACTATTGCTACTTCATTGTGCTTCTAGATACATTTGAGACAGATTTTTCATGTAAAACTTTTAACACAAATGGGAGAATGTTATACAAGGTGTTATATACCTTACTTTTTTCCAATAAGCAGTATATCTTAGAGAATTTTCCATATCAGTGTGTTCTCTTTAACTGCTACAGAACATTCCTTTCTTTGGTTATACCAAAATTTATTTAAGTAATCTTTTATTGATTAAGAACAAAAACAACCTAAAAAATTTAGGTTGTTTCCAATCTTGTGCTAATACAGGCAATACTGGAATTAAATAGGTCATGTCATAGAAAGAGGGTATAATGGTAGGAGAAATATTTAGAAGTAAATCACTGGGTCAAAGAGTATGCTTGATTTTGAATTTTAATAAATATTGCAAATTGCTTTCCATAAAGTTGTAATGACATGAATAGCATGGGATAGTGCCTGTTATCCAACCCCGGACCACAAAATGTGTTACCAGAGTATATTATCATTTTTTTTAAATGTTTGCCAATGTGATAAGTGGGAAATGATATCCCATTGTAATTTCATTTTGGTATTTTCTTAACATAAATGAGGCTGAGTTCCTTTTCATATACTGTGGAACCATTTAGACTTGCTTTTCAGTTAATTGTCTTCATAACTTTTGCTAGTTTTCTAACAGACTTGGGTCTTTCTTTTACTGTTAATTAGCTCTTTATATCAGGAAAATCAAGCTTTCACTGAGATAAGCTTTTAAAATGTTTCCCCAGGTTCTTACCAGTCTTTTTAATTCTGTGAAAAAATTAACTTCTATTGGTTTTTGCCATATGCAAAATTTTGATTTTTCAAAGGATTCTAGAATTACCTTAAGTTCTTTAAAAATTACTTACCAAGTAATTATTAAATATCACTGAATTAGTGTTTGTCCCCTTGGACCAAGGAGACTTAAAATTTTACATTAGATCTGTATTAGTTCTCTTTGCTCCATAACAGATTACCACAAATTCAGCAGTTTTTAAAAATATCCATTTATTATCTCAAATTTTCTTTGGGTCAGGAGTCTGAACATGGCTTAACTGAGTCCTCTGCATGGGATCTCACTAGACTGCAGTTAAGATGTTGGCCAAGGCTGGGATCTCACCTGGGGAAGAGTCTGCCTCTAGTCCTCACTCAGGTTTTGGAGAAGTTATTTCCTAGAAACTATAGGATTCATGACAACTGTCTTCTTCAAAGCCAACAATGGAAAGAGACTCTAGAACCCAAATCCTGGCAAAATGAAATCTTTCATGATGTAACATAATCATGGGAGTGACTCTCCTCATCTTTGTCATATTCTGCTGGTTAGAAGCAAGCCACAAGTCCTGCCCATGCTTAAGTGACTGAGGGAGGGCTTATAAAAGGGCATGAATAGCACAAAGCAGGGATCACTAGGTGTTATTTTAGAATCTGTCTGTCCAACGTATATTATGAAGTTCTAGGGAAAGTATGGCTTCCCGGGTGGCTCAGTGGTAAAGAATCCACCTGCCAAGCAAAAGATGTGGGTCAGATGCCTGGGTTGGGAAGATCCCCTGGAGGAGAAAATAGCAACCCACTCCAGTATTCTTGCCCAGGAAATCCCGTGAACAGAGGAGCCTGATGGACTACATACAGTCCATGGGGTCACAAAGAGTTGGACACCACTGAACGAATAAACAGCAGCAGCAGGGAAACGATAGAAATGAAATCATAGGGGAGCATTCCCTCAATAACATAAAGTATAGAAGGAAAAACTTAACTTTCATGTAAGACATAATGTGGAAACTTCTACCACGAAATCTACAAAAACTGGGGCCAAACAGATAAGATCAGAGGTCTACACAGAGACAATCATATTATTTGTTGTTCAGTCGCTCAGTTATGTCCTACTCTTTGTGACCCGATGCATGGCAACACACCAGGCTTCCCTGTCCTTCACTATCTCCCCGAGTTTGCTCAGACTCATATCCATCAAGTTGATGATGCCATCCAACCATCTCATCCTCTGTCACCCCCTATTCCTCCTGCCCTCAATCTTTCCCAGCATCAGTCTTTTCCAGTAAGTCAGCTCTTTGCATCAGGTTATAATTATGTTATAGAGGACTGCAACTGGAGGGCAGATTCTGATCTTCATCTAACCCTGGCCTACATTGGGTCATAGTGGAAATGAGTTGTCCAAGAGTAGTAGCGGGACTTCCCTGGTGGTCCACTGGCTGACTGTGTGTTCCCAATGCAGAGGGCCCTGGTTGAATCCTTGGTCAGAGAACTAGATCCCACATGGCACTACTAAGAACTGGCATAGACAAATAAATAAATATCAAAAAATAAAATAAAAGAAAGTAGTAGGACAAGGAGCAAAACTGAATCAGTGCCAAGCCTTTGAACTGAGTGATTAGAGCAGAGGGTTCCAGAGTCTACTATTCGGCTCATGGTGACAAGAGTGGAGGAGGGCAGAAAAGAGGTAAGGGGTGTCACCTGTGAAGATTAGGAGACTGCAAATGCAGTCTCTATTAGCAAAGTGTGGTGAGCTTAGTTGTTCCGGATAGCTCTCTTGAAAGCCTTCTTTCTGTTATAATTACAGCAAACAACTCAGTTATTTCTTAGAAGTCACACCTTGTATCTCTTTCTACTCCTGATTCAGAAAGGTCTTTCATAATAGCCATTCCCTATTTGACATGGCTGTAGGTGACCACCTGAATCTATTTTTTAGATTTTATCTCCAACATGCCATCATTTCAAGTGATGATTTTCTAGCTGTACTCTTTTTTAAATTTATTTTTTAATAAGAGGAAAATTGCTTTACAAAGTTGTGTTCATTTCTGCCATATAACAACTAGAATCAGTCATAATTATACATCTACCCCCTCCCTCCAGAGCCTCCCTCCCCTCCCCTCATCACACCCCATCACAGAGCACCAGGCTGGGCTCCCTGAGTTATATAGCAGCTTCTCACTAGTTATCTATTTTACACATGGTATTGTATATACGTCAATGCTACTTTCTTCATTCACCTCACCCTCTCCTTCCCCAGCTTTAGCTGTAATCTTGTGTGTGGAGTGTCAAGGGCATCCCAGGAATGCAGGAGGGTCTCAGAAAAGAGGCACAGGCTCCACACAGAACCTTAACCGGAGCACTGCTGCTCTTATTGGTTTCATTTGCTTAAAATTCGTTATCAGGTTTTTTTCAAGAAAGGTTACCTCAGTTTTAAAAAATGATTATTGGAGTATCTGTTCATTTTCTTAATCTTTGTAAAGAAAATTCAATCTCATCTCTTCTACATCACATTTTATTTCTGACCACAATGGTATTACCAAATTTGACTCTCCTCTTTATTCATCAGACTTAACTCTAAATGACTTTGACTGCTACCAAAGAAATCAAATCTTTGCCCAAAGACTAAAGATGAGTCATTAATTTGAAGATTCAATAGAATGGGGTGCAGCCTCTGAAGAAGATTCTAGAAGATGAATTCTGCAAATATTTTAAGCAAACCTATCATTTTTTAAATAAGAGCATAACTCCTCAAGATGAATGCTCTGAAAAATGTAGGACTCAATAGTAAACA
Source organism: Giraffa tippelskirchi (assembly GCF_054371585.1). Taxonomy (NCBI): domain Eukaryota; kingdom Metazoa; phylum Chordata; class Mammalia; order Artiodactyla; family Giraffidae; genus Giraffa; species Giraffa tippelskirchi. Next base: position 127,244,562 of record NC_137283.1, read on the forward strand.
TGGAGAAGATCCTCATTATTCACTGTTCACATTCATATTTTTTTAATTGGGATGAAATTCCAAAAGTCTGTAATAAAAGGCCTGAACTTGAATTAAAAACTCTGTTACACTAAGCCAACTTTGTTACCCTGTAAGAAGTAACTTCCTTGAAGGATCCACTTATGCTTTTTCATGAAGGAGGCACTTATACTTTTCAGGTTTAACCTACTCTGTTGGGTAAGGAAAATACAAGCTGTAAAATTCTTCTGACATACACTCAGCAATCCCTATTACGTTTTGGTATAGTCATGTAAAACTCAGTCAATTGTTTTTCAGTCAAACCCAAACAAGCATCATGATTGCATTGCTGTGAGAATTTGACCAGAGACTAAATGTGTAATGGGTAAAAATTTTAGTCCACAAACAGAGGTACAAAACAAATCATCTGTTTTTCTAAAACTCAACTCAATTACTATTTGAAACTCTGTGTATATGTTAGTTGCTCAGTTGTGTCAGACTCTTTGTGACCTCATAGACTATAGTCCACCAGGCTCCTCTGTCCATCAAATTCTCCAGGCAAGGATTCTGGAGTGGGTAGCCATTCCCTTCTCTAGAATATCTTCCTGACTGAGGGATAGAACCTGGTTCTACCTGCATTGCAGGTGGATTCTTTACTGTCTGAACCACCAGAGAAGCCCATTGCAGACTCTAATCCCAGTCAATTCAGGTCCTCTCCATCACGGCCTCCCCACCCTCAACTCCTGCCCTATTTCTAGTGTATCGTTTACATTTCAGGGGACACTGGAGGGTAAGCATATCGTGAATGGACAATTGGCACTTAATTGTTGTCACAGAGAATGAGATGGTTGGATGGCATCACGGACTCAATAGACATGAGTTTGAGTAAACTCTAGGAGTTGGTGATGGACAGGGAGGCCTGACATGCTGCAGTCCATGGGGTCACAAAGTCGGACACGACTGAGTGACTGAACTGAACTGAACTGTTATCCCTTATCACTGCTACATCCCATGGAGATGTTATGTCCTATTAGGCCCCTATACAATTATGGTCTACACAGTTGTTGCTGAACGGGCCCAAACACGAGATTTCTCCAGCTGTGGATTTTTCTCATCTATACCAATACACTTCTTGGATGTCTGATAAATATTTTCTACCTGTACCATTTCAGGTATGGATGGAAAAAATTGTTGCAAAGGGGTCTCAGGAAGATCTATCCACATCCTCTAAGTAGAGATCTCTATTTCTGGTGTCTGGGGTGATTCCTGAGTTTGCAGGAAAACATATAAACTCTTCTAAATCCCTACAAACCTAACTGAGGTTTCTATAATGTGCATTATTCTACTACAATTATACCACTGAAGACTCAGTTTTGAGGGTAGGGGACAAAGAGACCTTTAAAAATTTTTTTTTTTTTTGCTGTGGAATATTTTAAAAGTCTTTTTTGAATTTGTTACAATATTGCTTCTGCTTTACATTTTGGTTTTTTGGTCATGAAGCATGTGGGATCTTAGCTCCCCTGCCAGGGATCAAACCTACAATCCCTGCATTGGAAGGTGAAGTCTTAACCACTGGACTGCCAGGGAAGTCCTGCGTAAGACCTCTTTTCAGAGACATTCACCAGAATATAATGTTCCTCCTCCCCTCTAATTCCTCCACTACTTTTACCACCTGATGCAAAGAGTTGATTCATTGGAAAAGACCCTGATGTTGGGAAAGATTGAGGGCAGGAGGAGAAGCGGGTGACAGAGGATGAGATGATTGGATGGCATCATTGATTCAATAGACATGAGTTTGAGCAAACCCCAGGAGATAGTGAAGGACAGGGAAGCATGGCATGCTGCAGTCCATGGGGTCACAGAGTCAGACAAGACTGAGCAACTGAACAGTCCTCTCTAATTATCTTCCTTTCTCACACATAGGTATTCTTAACTTAGCTGGGAAAAGAAATCTGACTCACACAATTAAGCACACTCCCAAATCCACACTTTGGACTTTTTTCCTTGAGTTTTTCAAGGCTTAGCACTTGAAAGTCAAACACCAGACTCTTTTAAATCAAAAACCTTGGCTCTTAAACTTCCACTTCTGACCAAGGTGAAATCACAGAAACAGGTCTATTTTCCTTCCTGAAACAACTTAAAAACTAGACAGTTGATGAAGCAATGGTTTCTAAAACACTGGATATCAGGGGAAAAACAGAGAAGTCATCCCTGACATGCAGAAAACATGTAGGAGGAACCCCCTCAATTGCACTAGCTGGCTACTTGGAGAGTTTCCATGCTGCAACACGTGGAGACCCAAAGGGAGCCCAGGAGAACTGGAAGAGATGAAGCTGGGAGTTCAGAAAGACCAAGTGTTAGAATTCACAGGGCAGCATACTGCAGAGAAGAGTGCCATAAGGAGTACGAACTCAAGAGATATGAAGATGTTCCAGCTGAGTACTGATGAACGTGGGTGTGAGACAGCTGCCTGAGAAGCAAGGGAAAGAGCCACCTGAAAGAAGCAAAGATAACCCCACAGCTCATCTAGAATTGGGTATAGAAAAGGAACCCAGAATAGTTCCTGTTCCCACCAGTCATAGGGGGGAACCTCATAATTGCCAGGGTATCTGTAAAGTACAAAGAAGGGTTTTGCTTCCATAGTGGAGAAAAACTAGCCACAGTGATTTGGCAGCTTTTAGTTCAGTTCAGTCGCTCAGTTGTGTCCAACTCTTTGTGACCCCCATGGACTGCAGTATGCCAGGCTTCCCTGTTCAGGTTTGGTCCTACCTAAAAAAGCTTAAAGAGCTTCCCAAGTAGTGCTAGTGGTTAAAGAACCTGCCCGCAAATGCAGGAGATATGAGACTCGAGTTCGATCCCCAGGTCAGAAAGATCCCTTGGAGGAGGAAATGGAAACTCACTCTGGTATTATTGCTTGGAGAATTCCACGGACAAATGAGCCTGGTGGGCCACGGTCCACAGGGTTGCAAGAAGTTGGACACAACTGAAGCAACTTAGTATGCATGCACAAAAGCTTAAAAGCAAGACTCAAAAGCATGAAAGTGTTTCCAAGTAGCTCAACCAGCTCCCAGAAAAAAAAAGTTCAATAATATTTATAGGAATAAAACTATCCATCAATTAACAAGTTGAAATTCACAGCGTCTGGCATCTAATCAAAAATTACCAGGCACACAAACAAACAGAGAAAGACAAGTGATAACTATAGATTGAAAACAATAACAAAAAAATCTAAGCTGACTCTGTAATAAAACAGAGTTAGTACTTAAAACTTTAAAACATTTTTATAATGGATTTCCATATGTTCTAGAAACTAGAAGAACAATTGAACATCTTAAGTGGGAACCTGGAAGATATAAAAAAGACAAAGTTTCCAGAGATGAAAACTATAATGTCTGAGATGAAAAATACACTGGATGAAATTATTGGCAGATTAGCTATTTGGCTTCCCTGATGGCTCAGTGGGTAAAGAATCTGCCTGCAATGCAGAAGATGTGAAACTCGAGTTCTATCCTTGGGTCGGTCTGGTGGGCTATAGTCCATGGGGTCACAAAGAGTCGGACACAACTGAGCGACTCAGCAGTGGCATGCAGCCATTACAGACATAAAGCTTAGTGAACTGAAGATATAGTAATAGAACCTATCTAAATATGAAGCATAAGGAGAAAAAAAAGTGGAAAGAAATGAAGCAAAAATCAGGGACTTGTGGATAACTTCAGGAACACCAGTATATGTGAAATTGGAGTTCCCAAAGGAGATGAGAGAATGGGAGGGACAGAAAAAAATATTTGATTAAATAATCAGTGAAAATTAGCCAAATTTGATGAATACAACAAACTTACACATCCTAGAATTTCAACAAACCCCAAGTCCAAGAAAAAAAATCAAAAATCCATCCCTGAAAAGAAAAATCTATGCTCACTATGAAGAGAAGGCAGTTTCTTTAGCCTGATAAAGGATGGTTACAAGAAACCTATAATTAATATCATACCTAACAATGGTAGACTGAATGCTTTCCCCTGAGTTCAGGATCAAGGCAAGAATGTCTGTTCTTGCCACTTCATTCAACATTGTGTTAGAAATTCTAGACAATAAAATAAGGCCAAAAAAAGGAATAAAAGGCATTCATATTGGAGAGGAAAATAAAACTGTCTTTATTCATAACTGACATGATTGGCTATGTAAAATCTTATAAATGAGCTTAGGGTTACAGGATACGATAAGTATACAAAAAGTAACTATTTTCTACATTAGCAATGACCATCATGAACTGAAATTTTAAGAATACCATTTACAAAAGCACTAAAAATACAAGATACTTAGGGATAAATCTGACAAAAGATGTGATGGTCTTACACAAGTAAAATAAAACATTTCTCAGTGATTATTAAATATAAACTTGAAAAAGGAAGAGATTTACCTTGTTCTTGAGTCAGAAGACATATTGTTAAAATGTTTATTCTTCTTAAATTCATCTATAGAGTCAATACAACCTCAGTCAAAAATCCAGAAAATTTTTTTGGTAGTAATTTACAAGCTGATTCTAAAACTCATATGGAAACACACACAAAGAATCTGGAATAATAAAACAAAACAAAATTTTAAAGAAAAGTAAAGATGAAGGGCTTACAGCACCTGATTTCAAGACTTACACAAATCTACAGAAATCAAGGCATTACAATATTGGTGAAAAGATAGACAAACAGAACAATGGAACAAAATAGGTGTACTACACAGGGACAAATAATTTTTGACGAAGTTAATTCAGTGGAGAAAGGATAGTCTTGTCCAAAATAAGTAATAGAGCAATTGGATATCCATTGGCAAATAAATAAACTTCAATTTATACTTTTCACTAAATTAAAAAATTAACTTAAAATGGATCCTATGATCCATTTAAATGTAAAGATTTAAATGTAAAGCCTAAAATTATTAAACTTCTGGAAGAAAACATTGAAGAAAATCTTTGTGACCTTGAGTTGGCAGAAATTTCTTAATACAGTATTAAGAACACTATCCAGGCTTTCCTGGTGGTTCAGAGGTAAAGAATCTGCCTGCAGGGCAAGAGATGTGGGTTCGATCCCTGGGTTGTGGAGATCCTTTGGCGTAGGGAATGGCAACTCACTCCAGTATCCTTGCCTGAAGAATCCCATGGACACAGGAGCCTAGCAGGCTACAGTCCATGGGGTCGCTAGGAGTCGGACACGACTGAGCAACTTCACTTCCACTTTTCCCTTTCATGCACTGGAGAAGGAAATGGCAACCCACTTCAATATTCTTGCCTGGAGAATCCCAGGGACGGCGGAGCCTGGTGGGCTGCCGTCTATGGGGTCGCACAGAGTCGGACACGACTGAAGCGACTTAGCAACTTAGCAGAGCTAGACAAAGTACTGTATGATTGTATCTATATAAAATTCTTGAAAACCTTCAAGCTAATCTATAGTGGCAGAAAGCAGGTCAGGGCTGTCTAGGAAAACAAGACACGGAGGGAGGAAGAGTTACAAAAAGGCACAAAGCAACTTTGGGGTGATGGATATGTTTACAATTTTGATTGTGATGATGGTTTTTTGGGTGCATACATATGTCAGAACTCATTATGCACTTTAAATATGTATGGCTTATGTCAATAATGGCTTCTCTGGTACCTCAGACCGCAAAGAAACTGCCTGCAATGCAGGAGATCGGGGTTTGATCCCTGGATCAGGAAGATCCCCTGGAGAAGGGAATGGCAACCCACTCTAGTATTCTTGCCTGGAGAATTCCATGGACAGAAGATCCTGGCGGGCTACAGTCTATGGGATTAACAAAGAGTCGGACATGACTGAGCGGCTAACTTTCTTTCTTTCTGTCAATAAAGGTGTTTTAAAATATCTTTGCTCTTGAAACTCAAATATATCTTCTCTCTTTCCCTCTGTTTTTCCTATATTAACTCATCTTCAAGGCAAGGCATGCTACCAACTGAATGAAGGAAGGGTAAAATATATAAAGATATACACAAAGGGAAAAAGCCTAAGTTTCTATTTCAAAATGTACCATAGTATACAAGCACTGTAGTCCAGTGGAGGGAACACTGGACTAATGGTGGCTAATTGGCTGTGTTACATAGCTTCCCTCTGGGGAGGGTTCTCTTGGTATGTATGTATGTTAAACTTTCTTGTAAAAATGTTAGGGGTTGAGGAGCTTGTCCATAGTGAAATTGTGAGGTGAATAAATTTTATCTATGGTGTTCCTCAATTCCCTTCCTTGAATGTCTCTTCTCTAATTTTCTGTATCACTCTTCCTTCCTTCCATCCTTACTTACCTTCCAGTCAAGACCCACTGCTTTCATGCTTCCACCCACCCATGTACTCCTGAGTATTCTGGCTGACACCGAAAAGGTTCATGATAAATTTAGCCTGATTAAGATGTTAGTAATTCCGTGAGAGTCATTACACCTAGCATAGGCATTGAGAATCTCTATGCTAGAGCAGGCTGTCTGGGCTCAAATCCTAGCTCCATCCCTAGCTGGCGGGGTAACCTTGAGCATGTTCTTTAACCACTCAGAACCTCACTTTCTTCATCTGTAAAATAAGCATAATTGTACCTATCTCATGAGTTAGTGGAGAAGGCAATGGCACTCCACTCCAGTACTCTTGCCTGGAAGATCCCATGGACAGAGGAGCCTGGTAGGCTGCAGTCCATGGGGTCATTAGGAGTCGGACACGACTGAGCGACTTCACTTTCACTTTTCACTTTCATACACTGGAGAAGGCAATGGCAACCCACTCCAGTGTTCTTGCCTAGAGAATCACGTGGACAGAGGAGTCTGGTGGGCTGCTGTCCATAGGGTTGCACAGAGTCAGACACAACTGAAGCAACTTAGCAGCAGCAGCATGAGTTAGTCATGGAGATGAAATGAATCAAAATTTCTAAAGCATTTAGTTCAGTATCTAGCATACAGCAAACACTACATAGGTATTTCTAAAGTAAAATTGATAAAAGGGCAGGGACTATTGCTCTAATATGAGAGAGAACCTTGAGGGGTGGGATAGGGAGTGGGAGGGAGGCTCAAGAGACAGGAGATATATGTGTACTTACAGTTGTAAGTACTTACAGTACTCACGTTGTCATATAGCAGAAGCTAATACAACATCGTAAAGCAATTATATTCCAATTAAAAAATAGCAAATAAATAAAAAGCTACTGACCTTACAAAAAAACAAAAGAGAGAGAGAGAGAGAAATGTCCATCAGAGATAAAAGCACCTTTCTATCATACATCAGAGTCCCCCACCCGAGCTCCCACCACTTCTATCTCTACATCAGCCCGCTGTAGGATGCTCAGTGCCCACGTTGTGAATCTGAGCAGGTGCTAAAGTCATGCCTCCTATTTGGACCAACAGCGCTCACTACTCTCCTTAGAGCTGCCATCCTAGGGCCCTGATTGAATCAAACCCCTCAAAGCCCTAAGCCTAACAGCCGCCTGCCTCTCAGCTAAAAACTCAGCAAGTCTGCTGCTACAGATTCAAGCAATAATAAGCACACATGCTAATTCAGTTCCGAAACCTCCTGGGTGAAATCTTAACTCTTTGAAGGATATGTAAACCCAGACTGAAATGCTCATTAAAAACATTTCAAAGCTGTTAATCACAGTGGCTTTTAAAAGGCAGTGCAGCTACAGCACCAGCTGAAGAGAACCTGAAGTTTCTCAGTGTTATTTATTCCTCCAGTGCCTAAACCCTCTTGAGAAAGAAACTATATCCAGAAGGATTAGAAGATTCTGCCTGAAAAGCTGTTAACCCAGTATTGGCAGGAGTGGGTTACACCCTTAGCCACCTTACTATCTTTTAAGTTTGTCATTAGGAAGGATTTCAGAAACCTGAAATCCTTCCTAATGTGAAAACCTTAGTGGTGTGTCCTTGCCCCATAGGAAACCAAATCTAATTTATAACATAGCCAATTTCTATCTGGGTCCTAGAGTCCAAGAGCACAGGGACCCTTCAGTTCACCATTTTCCCCATAATTCTTTATTGAGTATCTGCTTTGGGAAAACACTTTGTAGCACAAGCCTGGCCCTTCCACATCAGCCTTCCCATGGCTTCATTCTCAAATTCCTGTTTGGAGGAAGTGGGGGAAGCAATGTCTATATATATGACATACCCTCAGAAATTTCTGCTGTGTGTCAAAGAATTGATGCTTTCAAACTGTGGCGTTGGAGAAGACTCTTGAGAGTCCCTTGGATAACAAGGAGATCAAATCAATCAATTCTGAACAAATCAGTTCTGAATATTCATTGGAAGGACTGATGCTGCAGCTGAAGCTCCAATATTTTGGCCACCTACCTGCTGCATAGAGCTGACTCATTGGAGAAGACCCTGATGCTGGGAAAGGTTGAGGGCAGGAGGAGAAGGGGATGACAGAGATTGAGATGGTTGGATAGCATCACCAACTCAATGGACATGAGTTTGAGCAAACTCCAGGAGATAGTGAAGGATAAGGAAGCCGGTGTGCTGCCATCCATGGGGTCACAAAGAGTCAGACACAACAGAGCAGCTGAACAACAACAACAGAAACTTCTGACCCAAGCAGAGCGAACACCCAAACCCAAACCAGTCCTTCTAATGGCCAGCTGGTACCTAATCACAGTCTCTTTCGTGAAAGTTATCATTGACAGGGGCTGTATTTAGCTGGACCTGTGGAAAATACATTGATCTGGGCTGCTGGCCATTTGATAAACAGAGAGCAAAAGGAAGAGGAGATTGTAAAAGCAGAAAGGAGAACATACAGCCTGTAAGAGACAGAAAGCACAGTTTCTGGGTGCAGAGGTTGCCAAGGGAAAGCTCCCCAGAATTACAGCTGTCCTCAGGACCTGTATCAGTAACATCAGCTATTGGTTTGTGAACTTGGCGGGGGGGGGGGGAGGGGTCCCTGTTGATCAAACAAGTTCTAATTAAAACTAATAAACCTCAGGACTTGGTGCTTTTAGCCTACGTTCTGTCTAGAACTAAAAGATCCATGGATTGCTGTCTTCTGTATGTAATATGAGTCCCAGGTTAGTCCTACTCCCTGTTCAGCTTAATATACCAGGATAAGCCTGGCAGGGCCAATCTACTGTGTATCTATTTGCATAAAAAGTCTTGTGGCCTTCTGGGAAAGAATTCATCCTAAGATAAAGACAATTAGGCGTGTAAGTTTGTTCTAAAAACAATGCCCAGGACAGAAGAAATGCAAAACATTTTAGTACAGCAGTGTCTTACTACTGCTGTAACGAAAACAAAACCCATCCTGAATTTTCTGATGAGGGGATTAAAATGAAGGGCTGCTTTCAAAAACAGTCAAAAAGCAAGCAAAAAACAGTAGCCAAAAGCACAAACCTCTCTAACTGAGGGTACAAAAAATCACTATTTTGTTATGCAAGTCATTGAGTAATGCCTAACTAGGGAAAAGGATTCTTACAAGCGTTTCAGCACAAAGTCTGGTACAACACAGGCGGGTCAAGGTTAGCCATGGCAGTTAGAGCTCTCTGGACAGATATCTGTGGCCACAACTTGGGGACTGGCGGCCCACATGGGCAGGCCTCTCCAGCCATGACAGGCCTCAGTAGCCCTCTGCAGGTCATGGGGCAAATGAAGAATGCAACATGGTATCTCTAAGGACTGGGTCTAGACTCACACAAAAGATAGCCCCTAAAGCTCTCAGCAGTAGGAGAGGGATTGGAAAGGGAGCTTCAAAAATATTTTGAAAATCCCATATTGGGTGGTGAGCATTGCCGGCAGAATATTGATTTTTCTGTTGTTGGGGTTTTTGTTTTTGGTTTTGTATTGGAAGATTTTCTTTTTTTAATGAGGACCATTTGTTAAAGTATTTACTGAATTTGTTACAATATCGCTTCTTTTTTATATATTTTTTGGCTGTGAGGCATATGGGATCTTAGCTCCCTAACCAGGGATCAAACCAGCATCCCCTGCATTGGAAGGGGAAGTCTTAACCCCTGGACCACCAGGGAAGTCCCCAGAAGAATACTGTTTCTATTGCTATTGTGACAAACCCTCCTCTTTCTTACTTTTGTTTTTCTGTGATATCCAGAAAATCAAGGATTCTGTGCATAAAATAAAGTTTCCTTTTAATTGTGCTCCCATTTTTGAAGAATTTTCATTCCACTTCTCTTGTTCTTGCACCTGATGAACAAGGCCACTCAGATTCTTGATCATATTATAAACTGGTCCACCTGTACTATCACACTTTCTTTTTGAGGACTGACATTTCCTAATGTATTTTCACCATATTAAAAAGAAAGTGTATTTCCATAATGGAAAAGAGTAATGATATATCTAATCAAACCCTTCATAAAAGTGGGATTTTATTAGCACCCTCAAAGTTTCTACCTCCTGCAGGTGGAAATGTGTCTGCCACGAGATAGCAACATGACAGAGAAAGCCTTCCATTAAACTTAAAACTGGAATCTGAAGTAAAGAAGAAACTCAAGAGCATATGCAATGACATAAATATCTACCTCAGCTGAGACCACAGTTCAGCAAAGCGCTGAGGCCCCTGCTGTCAGCAGGCTGGGTCTTCCTTGCTATGCTAAGCACATGTGGGTGCCAACGTGAAATATGAATAATGCTTTGAAGGAATATAGCTCATTCTGGGAAGATGAAAGCACTTTGCAGACAGCATTATCTCTTTAATTCACACACATCCCCTATGCAAGCAGTAGATAGGAAGTAGGTATTTATTCTGGGTTTCTGACTCCATTAGTGTAGAATGATTTACATACTTATGGGAGCAAAAGGACCCCTGGAAAATGAACACTGTGAATGGAGAAAGACACAGGACCAACCTGCGTCAGCCGCGGAGAGGACAACGTGGTGGCCAGTAGATGACACTGTTTGTCTACCCTAGGGCGATGGCCCTGAGGAGAGAATTCAAAGACTTGATCATGAAAAAGCAAACAGTCCAGTTTGCCTGAAAATTTGGGCATGTGTAGAGCTTTCCTGGTGGCTCAGTTGTAAAGAGCCAGCCTGCCAATGCAGGAGACACAGGTTCAATCCCTGGGTCGGGAAGATCCCCTGGCGAAGGAAATGGCAACCCACTCCAGTATTCTTGCCTGGAGAATCCCATGGACAGAAGAGCCTGGTGGGCTACAGTCCATGATAGAATGGAAAGGAAAAAAAGGATCAAAGGAGAGACGATAATGAGAAAAAATAACGGCAAGAAAAGGGGCAGTGGTGTCAGAATACTGAGAGCTCTGTACACCCTATGAGCAAAAAGTCTGGACCTAATTTGGGAAAATACAGGGAGTGGTTGATGATTTTATAATAGAGCTTGATATATCAGAACCAATCACAGCAAAACTAACGTGTAAACAGTGAGAAGAGAGGTTGGAAGAGAAAGACTTTCTAGAATATCGAAAAGGCCCCATCCAGACAGGTTTTGATCTTCAGAACTTGGCTTCCAAAGCATTGATGACTCGCCCTCTCACAAGCTCCCCCAGAGCCACTGAAGGTGCCGAATCTTTGGCCCATGAGGCTCTCCACAGAGCAAGGGGCGGGAGTGTGTCGGGGCCACTTCTGTGTGCGTTGGGAGCTCGACCTCATTATCATCTCAGGGCTAGCTGCCTCAGGTGGCTGAAGCGCTAGTCCTCAAATCCTTCAAACCCTACTGGACAGCCAGCCCAAGAAGTCCCTCCCGTGGCCTCACTGGCCTCCCGGCTCTGCCCTACCATTAACTCTTTTGACATCAATTTGTTCCCTTCTCGCCAGCTAACCAACCTAGTCACTCCTTAAAAGAGACACAGTAGCCCAACATGGTACTTAGTTCAGCAAATATTTATGAAGCACCTCATGTGCCAGGTCTCATGCTACAATTATTGGCAAAATCTCAGTGACCAGCTCCCAGATGCCCTATTCTAGCTGACTTACCATCTTGTGGATTCAGTATAAGCCACAGGCCTGTAAGTTAAAGCTCTTTGAACTTACTAATGTTGAAAAGACTTCATTCAGCACACGTAAACAAACTCTGGTCTCCGTGGGCCTTTTTGTTGTCCTTTGCTCTGCATCTTTTGGGAGCTGAGCTTCACACTACGAGGTATTTAGCAGCATTCTTGGTTTCTATCTATCTGTACCCGTAGTTCACCCACTGCTCCGGCTGTGACAACCAGAAAGTTCTCCAGACTTTATTAAATGTCCCCTGGGGGAAAAATTGCCCATAGTTGAAAACAATCATTTTAGAGGAGCCACACAGCTATTTCATTTTTAAAGTGAAGCTCTCATTTTATTTATTTATTTATTTTGGCCACATTGTGAGGCATGCGGGATCTTAGTTCAGTGATCAGGGACCGAACCTGTGTCCTCTGCAATGGAAGCTCAGAGTCTTAACCATTAGATCACCAGGGAAGTCCCCACACAACTTTATAGATACTCGTCTTAATCTATAAGGAAAAGTGGGTCCCACATTTCAATGGGTTCAACATTTTAATAAGTTCAAAGAGCTTTCATTTAAAGGCCTGAGGTTTGTACTGAATCCACAAGACTGTGTGTCTGCTAGAATAGGGCATCTAGCACTTGGTCACTGGGATTTTGCCAATAATTGGCAGTAATTGCCAATAATTTCTTTTCACTGTAAGCAATCTCTTCACAGAAGTTTGCTTCCCAGACTTTAGAAAACTGGGACCTGGGCGAGGAACAGGATGGCCAGAGGAAGGACACACTTCCCAGCCCAAACCAGGAGGAGACAGGCTCAGGGAAGGGTCTGGATGACAGGGCAGGCAATGGCCCCCCTGATTTTCCTTCTGACTCAATGGCAAAAGCCAGAGCTGTAGTCTTTCTAAACCCCCCTCACCATGAGTGGAGACAGTCTTGACAGGAAGGAGGTGCTGAATTCCATCATCCACTCGTGAAGGCCCAGAGTGCAGAAGAGGGAGGTGTCAGCCTCAGGGGGGCTCTTCCTACATCAGGGATTTAGTTCCACTCCCAGGAACACCAAGTGGTTTCCAAGCCACCGGCTCCAAGACCCAAGTGAGGTGACAGGGATAAGGAAAGCGTATCCACAAAACTAAGCGCAATTTACATCTGCATCTTAGGATGTGTGTGCTGAATTTAAAAGAGAAGAAAGATTAATGATGCTTTGGTTCCTCAGAGTCTTGTGGAGTTATCAATGTCCATGATCCATCCTTAGCTTTACTCACTGGAAAAATAAATTCATTGGTGCTCCTGAAGTGAGAGTAATTCAAGATGCCCAACTTAAACTAATCAGACTCACCCGAGAGAGGAAGGAGCCAGGTTGACACTTTATTTATATTCGTATAAAGCAAGCAACATGCCTTCCAGGGCCTTAATATTTGTATCTGCTCTCCAGGTTACCTCTTTCTTGATATGGAAGTTCTTAGGGTTTTGTCAATACACAAATTCTTTTAACAAATTTTTATTGAGTGCCTTCTATGTGCCAGGGTCTATACTAGCAAATCAGACACAATTATTTCTGCCCTCTTGGAGGGTTCAATCTGGTCAAAATAATCATTATAAGCTTCCTTGCAGGCCAGTAAATCAGATGAAAGATTACAAAATGATGTTAAAATCAGAGAAAATGCTGATAATCTAGTTTAAAACCACAACAGAATAGAGACCTGGTCTCTCTCTTTGAATGGTGATGTTTAAGCTCTAATAAATTCCAGCTTTGACATGTCCTTGCTTATGAATAAAGGCAATTTGGCTGCTTCTGCATTTGTGAAATGAAGCATCAACATCTTTTTCCCAGGAGAATGGATACATGTATATGTATGACTGAGTCCCTTTGCTGTCCACCTGAAACTATCACAACATTGTTAATTGGCTATGCCCCAATATAAAATAAAAAGTTCAAAAATATTAAATCAACTGTTTTTTTAAAAAATCTTTTCAGCCCTGTATAGTGCAAAGTTCTTGTAAAGAAAACACATGTGAGAATCTTTGGTACTGACAACGGGGCTAGTGGTCAGAGCAGCTGCTTGCATTATGCTCCCTTGAAGAAATGGTTTTGAGGGCCCTACTCCATGTCCAGCCCTAACTTAAGAGGAGGAAACAGGGCTAGTGTAAATATTGCAGGTCAGCATGGATTTTTTTTTGAGTCAGCTAATAAAAAAAATAGGAACCATTTGTCATAATACTTGAAAAGATCATTTATTTAAGAGAGGTGTACTGAGAGCCTTCGAGTGCCAGGAACTATGGGTCTGTTTACGGAAGTGAAAATGAAAGATCTGGAAATAGTTCCTGTGGATCCAATAACAAGCCTTACTCCTGCCTGGTTCCTGTGGATTAGCTGGTTATGGTTGATAAATTGCTAAGTGCATGTAAAGTTCTGTAACATTATTAATTCCGTCATCCTTCATGAAGAAAAAGAGGAGGAAAGGGAGAGAGAAAAGCCTATCAGATTGCTCATCCACTAAAATAGCAGAGAAAATGCTCAACACAAACAAAAATAAAGCCCATTCTCCTCTCAAATTCTATTTCAAAACCATTTCAAAGGATTATTAAGCTTCAGAAAGTCTAGCAACATAGGATATGATATTAAATTTCAAAGATCCATTAAGTACAATTTTGCTGCAGTGAAAGGCAAGGCAAAGAGAACTAATTCATGAAAGAAAAACAAAAATTCTGGAAGAGAAATTTATCTTAAAGGTCAGTTTTTCTCTAGAAACAGCTGAAAACCCTTCCATCAGAAGCTGTGTCTAGGCTTTTGTCAAGGTCACGTTCTCTTCTTAATGTTCAGAGTCAGAGCAGACAGCCTTGAGTTCCAAAGGACATGGTTAAGTCACGATGATTTCAAAAGGTGTCACACCATTTATTCTCTTTCTTAAACTACCAACTGCCTTCAGCTTCCCGTCTAAATATCATGCTCTCATTGTAGCTTGACAACAAGCTTCTGTCAAGCAGTCAAGGGGAAAAAGATGACGCAGGACGTAAAGGGGCTGTTGGCTATGTTTTAGTTACTGCGCTGTTAGTGGTCCTTAACCAGGGGCAAGTTGCTCCTCGGGGGACATCTGATTATGTCTGGAGTCATTTTGGGATGTCACAGCTTGGGCAGAGAGTACTACTTGCGTGTAGTCTGTGAAGACTACACGCAAGTAGTTAAAGAGTCAGCAATTAAACACCCTAAAATGCCCAAGACACCCCCCCAACCAAGAGTTATTCAATCCAAAATATACACAGTACCCAGACCAAGATGGAGAATTCCTGTGGTACTGTGATGCTATTTTTTCTTTTTGCTTTGCTTGTTTCATTTTTACCCCAAACGCTGGCCTCCTGATAATAAATTCCTGTGTTGACAATTGACTGTCAGAGAGCCACATCAAGCTCTTTTAATTAATGGACAATTCTAATTACTTTGTTATTTCCCCTCCCCCATTATTCATTTTAATTCATCTTGGATGCGTGCCTGTATGCTACGTCGCTTCAGTCCTATCCCACCCTGTGCAACTCTACAGACTAGCCCGCCAGGCTCCTGTGTCCATGGGGATTCTCCAGGCAAGAATGCTGGGGTGGGTTGCTATGCCCTCCTCCAGGTCATCTGGGTGGAAGCACAAGTAACCAGCCAGGGATGCCACCAGCTCACAGAAAGGAGAGGAGAATGTTGCTGGACACAGGCTGTCTGGGCTGCCATCCAATCAGATTTCAGTCTTTTGCATAGCAGTCTTACAGCTTCACTTTGCCAGGCATCGAGGAGCTGAAAAACAAGTCCCAGTGGAATGTGCTTAAATATATCTCATGGTGTGAGAGGAATCACGGAGAAATGGATGATGTAATATTGATTGCCTGTTAGTAAAGAGAATAAGAATGTCCGCCAATGAATTAAGCCCCAGAGCAGGAGATAAAGGGGAAATGATGAGAGAGTTGATACGGTGAATGAAGATATCAAATCAAATGGCAGGTGGACCTAGGGGTGCGGTAGGAGCTGGAGCGGTTACAATTGTCTCCTTCCAGAACAGGACAGATATTCTCCTGCAACATTTGAGCTGATCCATCCCACTCTTCTGTGGGATCATCTTTATTTTTGTTCACCTACATGCTGCCAGCAAGCAAAGTGGTCTGAGCCAGAACAAAACTTGCTGCCTTCTCTCAGTTCACTGAGGCTTTTATTTCTCTGTGCCAACGGCTCAGACGGTAAAGAGTCTGCCTGCAGTGCAGGAGACCCAGGTTCGACCTTTGGGTCAGGAAGATCCCCTAGAGAAGGGGATGGCTACTCACTCCAGTATTCTTGCCTGGAGAATTCCATGGACAGAGGAACCTGGTGGGCTACAGTCCATGGGTGTCTCAAAGTGTCAGACAAGACTGAGCGACTAACACTTCACTTTCCAGAATTCCATGGAGTCAGATAAATGCTTTCATCAGAGATCATGCTTGTTAATGAGGAAAGAAGCCTACCCCTCATCATCTCAATAGATTCTCTGTTGTTTGATTCACTGTGTTTAATACTCAGATTTTTTTTTTTATTTGAACTGGTTTACCTCTGAGCAGCACTGTTTAGAGGCAGTTTCTAAGTGTAAAATTCTCTCTCCTCTTTAGCACATTTCCACCGCTTGGTTTGTCTCCCTTCATTCAATTCCTGTTGACATTTTCAAGGCGGGGAGAGGGGCAGAGAGGGGAGGCAGCCAAGCCAGCGCATCTCAGTTTATTTACAGCTGAGTAAGTCACTGAGCTCTGAGAGCCTGAAGCAAAGGCAGGACCAAGTGTTTGAAGAACAACCCACTTTGTTCTGACAGCTTTCCTGCATCAGCCATCCTCACAACAAAATCATCCCCATAAAAACAGCTAGTATTTGGGGAGTTTAACACATGCTTTCCCACAACGATTCTCCTCCTCATAACTCTGTGAAGAAGAAGGTCATCTTCTTGCAGCTGGTTAGAAGCCTGCAGGTGGAGCTCACCCATAACATCTACTGAATTTCTTCCCTGTTAACATTATCCAGTTTTTTCAAAGAGGTAGAGCATCATTTTTTTAAATTTATCTTATTGAACTATAGTTGATTTACAATGTTGTGTTATTTCTGCTATATAGCAAAGTGACTCAGTTATACATACATATATATACATATATACACACATAGTCTTTTTCATATTCTTTTCCATTATAGTTTATCACAGGATATTGAATATGGTTCCCTGAGCTCTACAGTAAGAACTTGTTTATCCAGAGCATCATTTTCTTAAACGCTGTCTCTTTTCTCAGCCTGGAATTCCAGAGTTCCCCTGTGGCAACTCTATCCCAAATCTGCTATGCTTCAAAGCTCCAGGGTGTACAAGGAAACCTTCAGAATAAACCTTTTCTGCAAAACTTGACTTAGGGGACTTGGAATTTGAACTCACCTCCTGGACATCTCTCCTTTTGCCTCCCAGGCGCCATCTTAGCTCTATCCTCTCACCTTGGCCCAAAGATGGAGCGTCTGGCCTATCCTGAGCTACTTTCTCCATGCTGGTAGCTGTAGGCTCGTGGCCAGTGTTGATGATGACAAAGGATCTCCATCTACCCATGACCTGCCCTGAGGCAGTCACACTTTCTTAGTCCTCTTTTTCCCAGTGTGACATAAATCAACTCTACGTGATAAATACTGAGTGTAAACGGTGCAGTCACCCCAGAGATTCACCATCTTCCTTTCTGTCATCATTAGTTAATCACAAAATATCAACAAACCACTTATGTTTATGGTAAAGTGGGTTTCTAGACACTTGGCCAACTTGAAAGAGACAGAGACAGAGCTAGACAGAGAAACTCAACCCACATCTTAAAGGAGGATGTTTCAATCCAAAATTGGATGAAGACAGACTTCCCTGGTGGTCCAGTGGTTAAGAATCCACCTGTCAATGCAGAGGGCACATGTTTGATTCCTGGTCCAGGAAATTCCCACACATTACAGGGCAGCTAAGCCCATGCACCTCAACTACTGAAACCTGTGTACCTAGAGCCCATGTTCTGCAATAAGAGAAGCCACTGCTCCCTGCAACTATTAATAGATAAAACCCTCATGCTGCAACGAAGACCCAGTGCAGCCAAAAATAAATTTAAAAATTTTTTAAAATTGGATGAAGAAAAACCTTAAAGCATTCACTGAGCCTGTGCCACCACCCCAGTTTGTCCTGCTGGTTGTTCTGTGTGTGCTCAGGACAACCGTGAAACCTAAGTTATCCCAATAGAGAGAGGTCGATAATTCAAGGTCAGTGTTCAAGGTCACCTAGTAGTAAATGACCTGGTCATGACTCTAACTGTGTGGTGTCTATTTCTATCCTTTCAGGCTGCTTCTCCAAACTAGTGTACTCCAGACAAGACTCAAATCCCCAAACTCCATGAGACTACAACAGAAAAATACCACTGAGCCCTGGGTTAAGTTCTTACACACGCACATCTCAACAGTGTGACATGGCATTCCTGCCACTGACTAGATCTGAGGCATGTTGCCTGTCTCTGAAGACAAGAAAGTTCAACCTCCTGTGTCATGCCAATGGATAACATGTTAATTCCCAGTGACTCAAAGGGCCAGTAATAATTTCATTGGCTAGAGAGAAAAGCACAAGTCTGAATACTAAAAGGTGTCCAAGTTTTGCCCTAACTAGATCCCAGCAAGTTATTTCATCTTTGTGGTCTTGGTTTCTTCTTTAAACAAACTGGAATTCATGCAATAAATAGTTTTTTAGCATATACTCTATGATAGGCACTCTTCCAGATACTGGAAACATGGCAGTGGACGAGACAAACAAGGTCCCTTCCCTCATAGCCCTTTTGTGCTATGGTGGGGGGGGGGGTGGACAGAAGCAATAGACAATGAAAAGTAAGGGTTCCAGAGAATGATAGGCCTTTAAGAACAATAAACATAGCAAGGTAATTTAGGGCATGTGTTGGAATAGCATGAGAGCAGTGATTCTTCAGAGTGACCAGAGAAGACTTCTTCAAGAAGAAGGCACATTAGCTGAGAGCTCTACAGTAAGGAGATCGCCATTTGGAAGAGAACAGTCAGGGAAAGAGCATTTCATAGAGGGAACTGTCAGTACAAAGGCCCTCAGGCGGGAAACCCTAGTGATGTGTTCAAGACCCAGAAAGAAAGTCAGGGACTTCCCGGGTGGTCCAGTGGTTAAGAATCCTCCTTGCAATGCAGGGGACACAGGTTCAATCCCTGGTCAGGGAACTGAGATCCCACACGCCACAAGACCACTAAGCCTGCAAACCACAACTACTGAGCCCAAAATCTCTAGAGTCAGTGACACAGCTAGAGAGTCTGTGTACTGCAAGGAAATATCTAGCATGCCACAACTAAGAGTTGACACAGCCAAATTAATTGATTAATTATTTTTTTAAAAAGAAAGGAAGTAAATATGGATAGAACAGAGAAAGCTGAGTAGGCAAGGTAAAAGGTGGTATAAAACGGCAGGGCCAGATCCCATGGGGCTTACAGGCCATTGTTAGTAATAGTGTCTGCCTTCCTGATCAGACATTATTGTAAGACTCAAATGGATAACATTCGAGATGGGAAGGAAAGTCCTCAAAACAGATACAGCCTAGCCCAAGATTGTGTGGCACACTTCTAGGTCCTGTCAGCCTTTTGTGTGTTCCCTTTTTTTTGCTCAAGTCTTTATCAGTGGCATGTACATGCAATCTTTATTAAATGGCTCACACCCCTGGGGTTGTACAATCTGGATGAAGCCAGGGATGTTTGCCCCCTGCATTTCCTTCTAATACTGTTTTCTGAATATAAAGAACAGCATAGGAATGGCGGATTCAGGAAAGGGATGTGACTCTCAGCCCCTAAAGTCATCGCAAGCAAGTACAGGGCAAACACTACACTGCTTCCTTTACTGGAAAAACAAACACATACAGCTAGTTCCTTGTATTAACATTTTTTTTTTAACCAGATGTTTACGGTTGGTAATTTGGAGTTGGAAGATAAACCTTTTGAGAAGAAATAACTTCTCCATGTCCTCTGACTTCTGATGAAGTTAAAATGCACGTGCAGATGAGGAAACAGACGGGCTGCCCTCTGTATCCATGAAGGAACATGAAACAGAACCTGGGCTGCTGGGGGAATGCCAACAGAGCTCCAGGAACAGGGAAGTTCATTAAAAACATAAAATCAACGCAAGGATCGCATGGGGTTGTCTTTGGGGCATTTCGCTTTAGACCTCGAATGTGTTGGAAAACAGTGCTGCAAATGCCATAATTATTTTAAGATACAAAATGATTTAAATTGGCTAATGAATGCAGGCCCTGACACCAGTCTGCATGTCTGAATTTATTAGCATGTTCTTGGTGAGGGGGGAGGGAGGGGGCTCGGAAACAGCTTTATTCATTAGCAGCAGCATCGGCACTTTTTTCTCTACCTCAGCCCATTCAAAGACAGAATATCCTCAACCCATGATCATCTGGAGGCAAAACACACCTTCACATCCATTAGTGAAATTAATTCTCATCACTGGTATTTGTTGCTATAATCTTGCCTACTTTACCTGTGTTTTACCTATAAGAAAGCCATACTCACAGATGTTTACTGTCTTGCCTAAGAACCCACAGCCGGAAATGGCACAGTCACTTGAACCCAGTTCTTCAGTTTACTAATCCTCCCTCTGTGATTTTATGCAGCTGGAATACTACCATTTAGCAGCTTGATCACAAGTGATGGATCCTGGGTTAGAAGAGAGATTTTTTTTTTTCAGTTTGGCATCTAGCAGTTCCCAGGAATCCAGAGAATCTGTGTAGAAGAGCAGCTCTGTACGCAGAAGCCTTCGCTGATTCATCAATGTGTCAGATTAGTTTTTGCCAAGGATGCTTTGTCTCCCCTCCCTTTTCTTTTCCAGCCTTTTATTGGCAAACTGACCTTGCCATGGTTTTAAAGCTGACATCAGCCATCATCTCCCTCCAGGGGCAACAGGTCTTGTGAAGATAATGGAATTCCGCAGCAGCTGTCTCCCTTTGCAGGTTCCTGAGTGAGATACTATTTCCACCATCTCTGTTCTCTGATATTCTTTGTATTATTTTTGTTGATATTATTTTCTAGTACAGGATAGAGCTTACAGCTATTTGAGACAGCGCCAAAAAAACCCAACATGTTTTCTTCCATTTTGTGATCATTAACCATATCAGTGATCATTTACTGAGTACTTATGATGCATGATCCCCAATAGACTTAGGATTCTGTTCTATCCCAGGGACTATAGCTCTGAGACTGACACTGGTTAGAAGGCTATAAAACTGTAAACTGAGGAGGATGTCAAGGTGTCAGCATGAGATGACAGTCCCAACTTCTGAGCAAGATGCCCTAAGAAGAACATGGCAGCCAGATATGACACAGCCAGCTCTGAGTATACTCCTGGATCCTTCTGATCCCATCCAGTGAAACTGCAGAAGACTTGATCAGTTTTGTCATTTGGGGTTGTTTGGGGAAAACCAGATTAATCCTAGAGAGTAGGGAGTGAATAATATCAGGAAACTAAGTGACATCCAGTTTCATACCAGAGGAAGCAAAAACCTCTTATACCCCAGAAAGTCAAAACCTCTGTCTATCTTCCACTCTCTGCCTGCTTTCCCTGGGACCCACACACAATCCCGTCATTCCAGGTTGTTTCTCCAGCACCATCTTATCTAGGAGGGAAGATTTAGTATTCATTATCTCCCTGAGAGGCCTGCTCAAGAAGTTAGGCAGATCTGAGGGATGGGAAAGGGACCCAGACTTCAGCAGACAGAATGAACATCCCTTATCCAAGCAACCCATGCAAAGAAATCAGCCTTTGCACAATACCCATTCCTGAGATTGCAGATGCCGGATGCTTAATCGCTTCATTTCTGCCTTTTCATTTGAAAATTACTTTGTTTCCTATTTCAGTTGGGATGTATATTTTAATCCCCAGGTTGTATCTCTTCTCCCTCACACAACTGGGAGCAACTGAATTTTATTAGAAAAAATAATCACAAATATTGTGAATTTAAAGAGCTCCAGAGGCGACATTGCCCATGTTCCCAGATATACCTGATTTTAAAATGGCAAATTGAGACAGTTCAGTTCAATAAGTAGTATATAGTGAGTCTATATTATACTCTGGGCAAAAAATATATACTAAATTCCTACCGTATTCTGAAAACTATGCTAGACTAACAAAGATAAGCAACTCAAGTCACTTGAGGAACTCACACTCAGATGCAAGATTATACTTTCAGTGTGACAGAGTTGGTTACAAAACTGATGAAGCAGAAGAGCATGAAGAGGGAGCACTAGACTCAGCCTTCTAGTAGGGGGAAGTTTCCTGGAGTTGAGCTGGGTCCTGAAAGACAAGTAGAAATAAGTCAGTAAAGGAATATTTGTAAAAGGGCATTGCAGGCACAGAGAACAGAATACACAAAAACAAGACATGGACAACAAGATGGCACATGAGAAGTACTGCACGAATTTGTGTCACCAGAGGATAGGTACAAGACAGGGATGGAGGGCCTTGCAAACAGTGCTAAATAGCTTAGATTTTATTCTGCGGGCAGCAGAGAACCACTGTGGGGATTTTGTAGGAGAGCAGAGTAGTCAGAGTCCTGTGTTGGATTATATGGAGGATGGATATAAGAGAGATAAGACAAGTTGGCATAGGGTGTCTTTCACATATTAGAATTACATGCAGAATAGTTTAAATCATAGATTTTCTCAACTTAACCCAGATTTTTAAAAAAAACATGTGCATTTTTAAACACACCTCAGAGATTCTGAAATCCACTCTTGACTGAAAACCACTAATTGGGATGTTACATTGCAATAGTCCAGACAAAAAAATGATTAGGACCTGAACTAGGATTATGAGAGTGGGAAAGAAGTGAAGACACAGAGTTGAGAACTATTTTGTAAATTTAATCAACAGTATCTATTTATTTATTTATTCATTCATTCAAAAATTATTAGGCCAGGCACTGTGCAGGGTGGTAAAAACAATCATGAAAGAGACTCATCCTTGCCATTAAAGGTCATATAGTCTAGTGAAGAATTTCTGTGATATATCACTAATTATTTTAGCAAAAGGAAATATAAGCCAAGAAAAAATTACCTGAGACATCGTCACCATGAACCAGCACTGACATGAGTTTGCAGCTTGGGCAGCCCAGGCAACTGCAAAGAATTTGGTTTCAGCACAACGCAGAACAAAAGTAAATTCTCTTTAGAAAAACACTTTTGGGGGAGCCTCAAGGAATCTCTATAGGTGATTTTTTCAAGAATAATGAGCAATGTGCAATTAAAGAAAGCACACAGAAAATGAACTACAGAAACAGACTTGTAAGGACTTCAGTTTATCAGACATTCAGAATGTTTACATATTCAGTCTATCAAAACTACAGAATCTACATTTAAACACATAAAAGAAAAGTTTGAAAGTAATATCAGGGACAGGAAACTATAAAAAAATGACCTGCCAGATACACAAGGGTCCATGTGATATAAAAAGTATAGTAATCAAAGTGAAACACTCAGTGGACCATTTTAACAGTAGAACAGAGATGAAGAGAGAGTTTGTGAATTGGAAAATAAGTTATCTATAAAGGGGCAGCAAGTTTTTTTCTGTAAAAAAAACCAGAGAATAAATATTTTAGGCTTGAAAGGCATATAGTCTCTGTCACAACTACCCTGTTACAGACAATATGTAAACAAAAACAAAAAATATGTAAAACAAAAAATATATGTCTGTGTTCCAATAGAACTTTATTGACAAAAGTAGGCAGGGGGACAGATGTGGACCACAGGCAGTAGTCTGCCCATCCCTGGAGTCTAAAAATGCAGCCTAGACAAGAGAAACATTTGCAAAGTGAGGAATAGATCCTAAGAAACAAGGAAGGCCGAAATATGTCTGACATGTTAAACAAGAGCTCCTGAAAGACAGTGGAAAGACAATGGGGCAGAATAGTGTTTGAACACCTGTCTGAGAATTTCCCAGAACTCATGAGACAGTTTATTGAGTGGCAAAGCCCAGCAAATCCCAAGTAGAATAAATAAAAAGAAGAATATGTTACTTTACACCTGTGTTTCTCAACCCTGACTGGGGTATTTTTAAGTAATATGTATCTTTGGGCCCTCACCCTGGAAAATCTTTATTATAGAGAGTTCGTGAGCTTTGAAAGCTCCCTGGGTGATTCTGATGTGCAGCCAAGGATAAGAAACAAGACTTTAGAAACACATTATCTTGTGATTTTACATAATTACCTTTTATGTCTAAGCCTTTTTCCCCCAAATAGACTATAAGTTTATGGAATACAGAAGCTATATCTATAATTTTTCTGTGAGCTCCACATAACCTTGTCAACCAGGCATAAGTCAGTGCTCAATGACAACTTAAATGATGGACTGATTAATTTAGCATGATGTTGGATACAAAGCTTTTGGATCAGTTCAGTTCAGTTCAGTCGCTCAGTCGTGTCCAACTCTTTGCGACCCCATGAATTGCAGCACACCAGGCCTCCCTGTCCATCACCAACTCCCGGAGTTTACCCAAACTCATGTCCATCAAGTCAGTGATGCCATCCAGCCATCTCATCGTCTGTCGTCCCCTTCTCCTCCTGCCCCCAATCCTTCCCAGCATCAGGGTCTTTTCCAATGAGTCAACTCTTTGCATGAGGTGGCCAAAGTATTGGAGTTTCAGCTTCAACATCAGTCCTTCCAATGAACACCCAGGACTGATCTCCTGTAGGATGGACTGATTGGATCTCCTTGCAGTCCAAGGGACTCTCAAGAGTCTCCAACAGCACAGTTCAAAAGCATCAGTTCTTCGGCGCTCAGCTTTCTTTATAGTCCAACTCTCACATCTATACATGATCACTGGAAAAACCATAGCCTTTTGGATAGGAAGGAGAAAACCCAAAATCTGTAACTCACAAGCTACAATACTGTCTGGATTTCTGCTTCCTCATTTGTAAAATGACGGTTATAATTGAGTTTTAAAATTCCTGGGAGTTTAAAGGAAATAAAAGATCATGAGTTATTTTTAATATTTCAAAAAGCCATGGAAAATTATGGATTTCATATCAATTTGTAGGTTAGTAATCTATCAAAATACTTATTGATGAATGACAAGTGAGAAGAAATAATAAATCTTTAGTTTGAAAAGGTTTAAAATACTTTGAAATCTATAGGATTCCATGCCTCCATTTGCTCAATATTTATGATCCAGATCCCCTGGGAGAGAGAGTAGAACAGAGTAAAGTAAGAAATTTGGAGTTAAACGAACCTGGGTTCAAATCCTAATCCCACCACCCACTAGCTGTGTTCACTTGAGCAACTTCTTTTTTTCTCTGAGCCTGTTCCTTCATCTGGAAAGTGGACATATTGTTAGTAGCTATTCCATACAGCTGTTGTCTTCCCAGCTTATAGATGGCCACCTTCCTCCTGTATGCCCACATGACATTTCCTCCTTGTGTGTGTATGGAGAAAGAGAGAGAACAAGCTGTCTCATGTCTCTTCTTATAAGGACATGAATCCTATTGGTTCAGGACCCCATCCTTATGACCTTATTTAACCCTAATAACTTCCTTAGAGGCCCCATCTTCACTTTGGTTGAAGTCATGCTGGGGGTTAGGGCTTCAACATATGAATTTATCCAGTTGAAACAAACATTTCAGTCTATAACACCTGAAATAAGAGAAATACTCAGAGCTAATGCCAAGGAGAGAAAGGATAGTCAAAGAAGTCACAAAAAATATTTCTCTCAAGAAACTATCTCTCTCCTAGGCTGGAGAGATTCATAACAGGTTTGGGAACCGCCCTTGAGCTTC
This sequence comes from Giraffa tippelskirchi, assembly GCF_054371585.1. NCBI lineage: Eukaryota > Metazoa > Chordata > Mammalia > Artiodactyla > Giraffidae > Giraffa > Giraffa tippelskirchi. The sequence goes on from NC_137283.1 coordinate 127,270,282, forward strand.
ACAATCAACCAATGAGTTTGATAGTCACTGTGGTGCAGCCAGCATTATGGAATGTGGGACTAGGGTAAGAAAACCACAGCAGTTCCTAGAGCCAGGCTTCTCCCACCTCTGTGCATATTTACATCACTGGGAGGATGCAATAAAGTGCCACTTCCCCACTGCCCACCCCCACCTGAGATTCTGGGTAGGTCAGGAAACTGCACTTATAACAATTCTACAAAAATACCACTTTAAGGAAATTATTCTAGCAGAAAAACTCAAAGCCCAAGTGGAGAGGAAGAGGGTAAGCTGACTATGATGCTTCTGCTGCTACAATGCCTGCTGGGGAGGAAGACAGTGTGTATGATCAGAACATTTCATGGCAAGAGGCAGAGGAGGGATGGGGAGGACATGGTGGGCTGTCTAGGCAAGGATATGGGCACACAGTGGGGGTGGGAGACAGGAGGAGGGATGATAAGTGGATGACTGCCTTCAGAGGAAGCCAACCCTGAAGGACCTGGGGTTGTGGGATGCCTGGGAGCCTATAGATGGCTGCATGAGTATGGGGGGTCCTGGACTCCAGTTCCAGAGATTGGACAAGGAGGGGTAGATAAATCACAGAGAGCCTCCAGCTTTGGTTTCCTTCCAGATGGTTTTGTTTGCTTCTAGACTAACTTTTTTCCTGTTACCATCACCCCAAGTGGGCTTCCCAGGTGGTGCGGTGGTAAAAAATCCGCCTGCCAATGTAGGAGGAGCAAGAGACATGAATTTGATCCTTGGGCTAGGAAGATCCCCCGGAGAAAGGAATGGCAACCTGCTCCAGTATTCTTGCCTGGAAAATTCCATAGACAGAGGAGTCTGATGGGCTCCAGTTCATGAGGTCACAAAGAGTCAGATGACTGAGCAGCTGCACGTGAATGTGTACACACGCACACATAAACACACACATCACCCCAAATAACTACTGATTATCATATGCAAGGAGTAATGGGCACTTTACTAGGAGTAAATGCACTACTGATTACCATATGAAGTCAAGGCTTGAGCGTGCTAATGATGATGGTATAGGCCCAGCATTGCTACAGCAGTATCTGGTATCTAGACTGAAGAGAAGCAACATGGCCCAACAAGAGGAAGGCCTGTTTTCACAAGGACAGTTAGCATCCCTTGACTACTTTTGTTATTTTTCTGTTCTTGTCAATCTGTTGTTAGATGCACCTCTCCCCTGATGATTAAATGCCATGATCACAGGCAAGACAAATGTTTGATGGTTTGGTTCATTGTCATATTTGTGACAAAAACCATGTATGCCTTACTTTTGCAATCACTGTGTTTCTAGACAATACTGAGAGAGAATTCTCTACCTAGTACTTTACCCTGGTTCCTAGCCATTAGAGTTTCTAATATTTAAAAAAATTTTTTTTCTTGTGATGAGAACTTTTTAAAAAATAATTTTATTTATTTTTGGCTTTTCTGGGTCTTTGTTGTTGCTCAGGCTTTTCTCTAGTTGCGGCAAGCAGGAGCTACACTCTAGTTGCAGTGGGCAGGCTTCTCATTGTGGTGTCTCCTCTTGTTGTGGAGCACAGGGCTCTAGAACATGCAGGCTTCTATAGTTGCAGTTCATGAGCTCAGTAGTTGTGGCTCCCAGGCTCTAGAGCACAGGTTCAATAGTTGTGGTGCATGGCTTAGTTGCTCCGCAGCATGTGGGATCTTCCTGGATCAGGGATTGAACCTATGTCTCCTGCATTGACAGGTGGATTCTTAACCACTGAGCCACCAGGGAAGCCCTCTAATATTTCACATTTTCACTCTGGTATGTACTTTTCCACCATGCTTGGGAAGGAAATGTGCCTGCATTGAAATAGGAAGTGAGCCTTGTGACTTCTGAACCTATTCTTAACATCAGACCTTATCTGAAATTGGATTCAACTTAAGAATTTTAAAGTTTAACTGAGGAAATCAGGGATAAGCACTACAAATTCTCCATCCAGAGTCCATTTAAGCCTGCCAAAATGAAGCTATTATTAGTTAATGTTCCGATTAATTGGATGGACAGTGCTCTGGATTATATAAATGGGGACAGGAATGTCAAAGGGGACATTGGTTGGGAGAAATGTTTTTCCATTCCCCTTTCTCCACCTTTACTTATACACACAGCCCTTGTTTCCACACCCTGTTATGCATTCATTTATGCATGAGAAAGAGTTGCTAAACAACCATTGGGTAGGGCTACTGCATTGAAAAGTGCTGGGTGTATGCCCAGCATATCCCAAGAGAAAACTATAATTCAAAAAGACATGTGCACCCCAATGTTCATTGCAGCATTATTTACAATAACCAGGACATGGAAACAATCTAAATGTTCATCAACAGAGGAATGGATAAAGAATGGAATATTACTCAGCCATGAAAAAAATGAAATTGGGCTTATTTGTAGAGAGTCTCATACAGAGTGAAATGTCAGAAAGAGAAAAACAAATATCATATTTGATGCATATATGTGGAATCTAGAAAAACAGTATAGATGATCTTATTTGCAACCTAGACAGCATATTAGAAAGCAGAGACATTACTTTGCCAACAAAGATCCATCTAGTCAAAACTATGGTTTTTCCAGTAGCCATATACAGATATGAGAGCTGGACCATAAAGAAAGCTGAGGACCAAAGAATTGATGCTTTTGAACCGTGGTGTTGGAGAAGACTTTTGAGAGTCCCTTGGACTGCAAGGAGATTAAAACAGTCAATCCTAAAGAAAATCAGTCCTGAATATTCATTGGAAGGACTGATGCTGAAGCTCCAATACTTTGGCCACCTGATACAAAGAACTGACTCCTTGGAAAAGATCCTGATGCTGGGAAAGATTGAAGACAGGACGACAGAGGATGAGATGGTTGGATGGCATCATCAACTCGATGGGCATGAGTTTGAGCAAGCTGCAGGAGTTGGTGATGGACAAGGAAGCCTGGCGTGCTGCAGTCCATGGGGTCACAAAGACTCAGACATGACTGAGTGACTGAACTGAATTGAATTGATCTAATTTGCAAAACAGAAATAGAGACACAGATGTAGAGAAGAAACAAATGGATACCAAGGGAGAAAGTGGGGGATGAATTAGGAGATTGAGATTGATACATATACACTCTGTTCATGGAATTCTCCAGGTAAGAATACTAGAATGGGTAGTCATTCCCTCCTCCAGGGGATCTTCCCGACCCAGGGATCAAACCAGCATCTCCCACATTGCAGGCAGATTCTTTACCATCTGAGCTACTAAGGAAGCCCACACTGCTATGTATAAAATAGATAACTAACAAGAACCTATTGTTATAGCTCAGGGAACTTTACTCAGTACTCAGTGGTGACCTAAATGGGAAGGAAATCCAAAAAAGAGGGGACATGTGTATATGTATAGTTGATTCATTTGGCTGTACAGCAGAAATTAATACAACATCCTGAAGCAACTATACTCCAATAAAAAAATTTTAAAAAGAACTGAGTGGCTTTGGGCATGGTGTCTTCTGTTTGCAGCAGCTGAGGAAGATCCAGACTTTAAGGGCAGACCTTGGAAGTCTCTTTACCCTCTTCCTGCTCTCCTAACTCTATGTGGGAATCAGGACAGGCAGGCCCTTCTTATTAAGAAGAAGTTCTTTGACCCCTTTTCAGCCTTCAGCCTAAGTCATGTGCTCCAGTTCTATTTAACCAAAGATACCTCACTCAGGGCAGATGGGTGGTAATGCCATAAATGGAAGCTTGCTCAGATACTAATAAATCTGGTTATTATTCCCACACTACTGATCTTTGTATGTATAATTCCATCAGAAGGAAGTGTCCATCTTGTGATTTAGGCACAAAATTCTCTACCTGGAATCTTTATTAGAATTCTCCCATCATTGAATAGTCATTGATCCTTAGATCTTTAGTAGTTAAATAGTTATGAAAACCCACTGTGATCAGAGCAGTTTTTCCTCTGCTCTCTAAGTAATATCCACATTGTACATTATAAAAAGTCTAAGAGATTTTCTACCACTTTAGGTGTAGGCTTTCAAAGGCAGCATGTATGAGGTGGCCCATTTTTACTTGAGACATCATCTGTGGTTGGATGCATAATTTCCAAATGATTTGTGCCAACTTCAGTTTTAGCCTCATGGTGAGCCTGTACAGCCTGGTGTATTTCAGAGATTTCACTTAGAAGTTCATCATCTTTGGGAACTTAGACATGAGGTCATCTACCCAACCACTAGAAGCTTCCAAAGAGTCTGGGTCTTAGAGGTGATCTGTTCTACATTCCACCCCACTCAAGAATTCCTTCTACTCTATCCCTGATACCTGGGATTACCAGCATCTACATACACTTTCATACTAGAAGTACACAAAAGCTATCCATATAAACTAAATTAATGTTTTTTCCTGGAGGAAATGTAGCAAAATATAAAACTTTGAAAGCATTATGTGGTGGTTGGGTTCCCTGGTGGCTCGGTGGTAAAAGAATCCACCTGCCAATGCAGGAGACACAGGTTTGATTTCTGGCCCAGGAAGATTCCACATGCCATGGAGCAACTAAGCCTGTGTGCCACAACTACTAAGCCTCTGTGCTACAACTACTGAAGCCCTCATGCCCTAGAGCCCATGCTCCCCAACAAGAGAAGCCATTACAATGAGAAGCCTACACACCGCAACTAGAGAGTAGCCCCCAGCCTCTGCAACTAGAGAAAAGGCCACACAGCGATAAAGACCCAGCACAGCCAAAAATAAATAAATAAACTTATATATATGTAAATTAAATATATATATATATATATATAAGAATTATGTAGTGTGAACATGGTTATTTGACACCTTGATATGTTTGAAATTAGTTATAGTGTTTCATGAATGCCTGAAATATTTCAGAATGAGAAAAAAAGATTTTAGTTGCTGATTATAAAAATAAAACACAAAATGAAACTAATATTCCTGGTAATTACCTTAAATCACAGCTCTATAAGCACACATTGAAAATGTGCTCAGTATCTATGTCCATTGAATTAAAAAGATTTCATAATTTTTCATTATTTACCCCAAAAGCATCACAATACAGTGGTCCCTCAGTTATCTGCAAGGGAGTTTCCAGGATTCCTCCCCATCTTTGGATGCCCAAAATCCAAGATGCTCAAGTTCCTTAAATAAAATGGCATAGTGTTTGCATACAACCTACAGTCATCCTCCTTGCCTTTGACTCACTGCTACCTGCTACATTACATATGATATCTAACACAACGTAAATGTTATGTAAATAGTTGCCATGTGGCAAATCCATGTTTTGCTTTGGGGAATTATTTTTTTTCCTAATATTTTCTATCCATGGTTGGTTGAGTCTGAGGATGGGGATTCAGGCAGAAACTGAGGGCCAACTGTATCTAGCTGCCTGATGTAGTTTCTGTTTGCCATGAGTATGTACAGTGTCTTTAAAAATCACTCTTACCTGGTTTTCCTTTCCTCTAAGAGACCCACATTTAAACTTACCCAGACAGAAGACAATCTCTGCTTTCAGAAAGGGCTTCAATCAAAACTGGCCATCATCTGGGGCTGCAGGTGGAGATTCATGGTTCTCAGTGCCAACAAATCCTTTCTATTCCTCTTCTTCTGATTAAGGCTCCTCTCCTACTCTGGAAACAGGGAAAAATTGAGCACTGTTCTCTGTAAAAGTAACACTTCATGTACCGTATATATTAGTGAAAAGGTTACATTATCCTCAAAATGGGATTCTCTGGTGGCTCAGCAGTCAAGAATCTGCCACAATGCAGGAGACCCAGGTTCAGTCCCTGGGTTGGGAAGATACCCTGGAGAAAGAAACTCTCCAGGATTCATGCCTGGAGAACCCCATGGCAGCCTGGCGGGCTACAGTTCATGGAGTTAAAGAGTCAGATACTACTTAGTGACTAAACAACAACAAAAACATCCTAAAAATATTGCTTTCTACAAGATAAAGAGTCGACAGCAGATCCAACTAAAGGAGGAGGGTTGAATAAAATGTGTGAGCATATCAATTATTTTAATATAGAAATGATTTGGGGTTACCAAAGGGGAAAGCAGGGGCAAGGAAGGGATGAATTAGGAGTTTGGGATTAACAGATACACACCACTGTATATAAAATAAACAACAAGGACCTATTGTATATTATAAGGAACTATAATATCAATATCTTGTAATAACCTGTAATGGAAAAAGAATCTGAAAAGGAATAGATATCTGTATATGCATAACTGAATCACTTTGCTGTATACCTAAAACCAACACAGCACTGTAAATCAACCATACTTCAATTAAAAGAAAATAAATTATTCTGGTTTGTAAATGGTCCCATGGTCCCTTTTTCCCTCATGCTCCTATCCTAACTTTCCCACCATCCCAACCATTTTTCCAGTACTGACCTACTCAGTTAAGTGTACTGGTTATCAGTCTAAATCATTGGTTTGAAATGAAATTCACCACCCAGCCTTCTGTGGATTTAGCCAACTGAATTAGTTTATTTTCCTGGAGAGCTGAGCCTGGATCTTATTTACTTTCAAGTGCCCAAGCCCTGTACCAGGTCCAGAGTAGATGTTCCATATACAGTCTTTGGTTGAAAAAAATGGAATGAACAGATCAGTGAATCAGAAGTACTCAAATGCAACCACCATATTAATCAGAAATGCCTAAATATTACCACCAGATTGTGTTCAAGCCAACAGATTATAATTATTTTACAGCTATCAGTCTTAAGCTCTTCACACCAGGCATGTTGCTTTATCTACCCCCTGTCCTTCAGCTCACAATCCTCATAGGAGGTAACTCAGGCTAAGAGAGATTAGGAGAGGTTCAAAGAGCAACTATCATATCCCCACCCTTTAATGTTCTATTCTTGCCTTTCCTGCCTTTTAATCATTTAGGTCCCGCAGTCATGCAGGATTTTGTCGTCCTCGTGGCAGCATTCAACACCTCCTGACTGAGGAAGTCAGCCAACTGACCTTGCACTAAATCGGCCTCTTCCTCCATCTCTTTGTCCGGGACCAAGGCGTGTGTATGCTGGTTCCCGTGTGCCACCTGCTGGTCTCCCGAGTCACTGCTTCCAAAGTGTCTCAGGAGTGCCATGTCGTGTGTGGAGACAGGGAAGGAGGAGCCCTTCCACAACAGAAGCTCTAGGGACCCAGCTCTCTAGTCCGGGATGTGAGCTAGTTCATTCTTAACTACGTGTCAGTGGAGAGGAGGCGTCTGAGGCACAGGGGGATGAAGTCTCTCCCTGAGCCTGTCACCTGTGCCTGGGAGTCCTGAGTCCTTCTCAAAACTGACATCCACAAAAGGATGTTTCAAAGAAAGAAGGCAGGGAAAAAAATCTGTGCTTAAACACGCATGAGGGATGAAGTACAGATAAAGTGAGAAAGGGTTATTTAGGTGTTTAGGCAAACCTATGACATTCTCTGTAGAATAAAATAAAGAGGGGAGGGCGGAAGGAACAGAAGAATGAAAGAAGGAAAGACATATTTATATCAAAAAATATTGCTTAATCTACATCTAATTTTTTCTAAACACTTTCTAAGCTGAAAATGTCGAAGATTTATTTTTTACTTCTTTTCTTTCTGGAATTTCATATGAAAGTAATAAACTATAAAAATCATAAAATACCATAAAAATTTGATTACTAGCTTATTAAACATTAAATGCAATTGCCAAGATATAAGGTCATATCTTATATGACCCTCATATCTTAAAGGGTATCTTTATAGTCACACCCTATAAAGATACTGGTATGGATTTGGTGGCAACAAATCTAGACTCGTAGCTCTGACCCAATGGGCTCCTTGGGTGGTTTCCTCCAAGTGCATCACAACCTCAGCTAGTCAGGGTTTCTAAGCTAACATTCAGCATGAATGATTCTGTACAGTGTATTCTCACATCCCCTCCCAGACACTCCTCATCTTGATCACTCTGAGGAACATTTCTAAATTTCCAGAAACATGTGCCTTTGCCTTCTGTTTTAAGAAGTATTTCTTGCACACTGTGACAACTGCCAAACATGACTTTATGTAAAATTATTTCCCATCTGAATCGCTTCCCCTGCTCTTTTCTCCTAAGCCACAGGTTCACAGATATTGTCTATGGAAGCCCTGGTGAAGAGTGATTCAAGGGTACTTCTCATCTCTTCCTCAAAGACTAGAAGAGCCAGTTCCTCAGGGTCTCAGACAATCCTTCCTCACTGTCCTCCTGCCTGAGCCCCAGCCAAATTCTGTCTGCTGAACAATAGGTTGAAACAAAGTCTAAAACCCTAGGCCCACGACAGAAGACTCATAAATACTGGAGTTAAAATTCTGAACAGGAACACAAGGACTTCTCTGGCAGTCCAGTGGTTAAGGGGCTTCATAGGTGGCTCAGTAGTAAAAAAAAAAAAAAAAAAAAAATCCACCTGCAAATGCAGGAGATGCAGGTGGCTCAGGTTTGGTCCCTGGGTTGGGAAGATCCCCAAGAGGAGGAAATGACAACCCACTCCAGTATTCTTGCCTGAGAAACCGCGAGATAGAGGAGCTTGATGAGCTGCAATCCATGGGGACACAGAGTCAGATCCAGCTGAGCTCACAGGCATGCCAGTAGGTTAGACTTCCCACTTCCACTCTAAGGGACACGGGTTCGATCACTGGTCCAGGAAATTGCATGCCTTGTGGTGCAGCCAAAAAAAGGCTTAAAAAAATCTGAACAGGAAATAAAGATGTCAGCTTTTCTCTTGGCACTGTACTTGGCCCTCTGGGCTATGGAAGGCAGGCCATTTTCCTCTCTATCTCAGTTTCCTTTTTTAAAATGGGGACACCGATATTAACAGTGATGGTTAATGTTTAAGGAGTGACGACTACATGAAGTGCCCTGTACTAAGCAGGGTTATCGAATTTCAAGCTCATACAACCATGTGAAACAAATACTCTTACTATCTCCATGTTACGGGTAAGGACAGAGGGACTAGAGTGGATTAAAGCCGCTTGTTTATTATTTCTTTAATATCCATCCCTCAATAAATACACACCTATTCTGTGCCAGCCAACAGGCTGGATTCTGGGATCTCAGGACTACATACAAATAGAATTCCTACTTTCAAAGTTCTCACAGGCTAGAAGGGGGGCCATAAAGGTAAACCATCAAAAGCAGAGGTCTGAATGAAGAGCGCATCACATGGAGCGGGGACTCCTAGAAAGGAACCTTAGGGTGCTGGTGACCACGGGGGCCTATAAGGACATCTTTACCCTAATTTTCCATTCTCAGGTGATGACTCTGAGGCCCTGGATTGAGGGTGCTAACCTGCCAAGTTGCACACAACTCTCTTACTGGCAGAAGGGTCATGAGTTTTGGGGGCAGTCAGGAAAAGGTACCAGTACCAGCTGAACGTATATTTGTGAATTCAAGTGAATTGCAGGTACCCCTCTCACTATTTCTACAAAAATCCTGGTCTCAAAAGGCTTTTAACTACTTAATGAAAGGATTTCCTCATCTAGTTTGAGTCCTACTTGAATTCAGATAGAATTAGTAATCGAATTCTGATGACCAGACTTTTGGATCTTCAAAAAGCCTGGAGGGTCATCTAAGTGCCTGAGGATGTCATGTCCTCCTCATCAAAACAGGTCTGGGAAAGTCTGGGGCACCTGCAGTCTGGTCTGGGAAGCTTGGTGGTCAGGCCACAGCAGAAGGGAAGTCACGACCAATGGGCACCTTCTGGGGAGAAGATAACTCTGGATGTTTGTGCCCTCCTTTGAGAGGGACAAGGACTAGACAAGGCAGCTCTTGTGATCCTTCCTTTGAGGCTCTGAGGAGTGAAATGATTCACACAAAAGACCCAGTTAGTAATTGGCAGAGTTGGGACTGGAAACCAGATCGGCTGGATCTCAGAGCCTAGCATCATCCCCTCCGACATGCCTCTCTCTGCCCAGCCATGCAGTTTTCAAGTGATTCCCCAACAGATGCCAGATTTATGAGCAAAAATGGATTGACTATAGCAGGAAAAACAACTCCAAGTGCACGCCTTAATAAAAACGCCTCTGCAGTGTCATCTCTGTACCCAAGGACAACATAACACCCACAACAGACAACAGTCACAGAAACTTCTTGGTACAAGGTGCTGGGCTGAGCAGCTATAGACAAGATCTCATTTCATCTTGCTGTTATCTCCATCTATTCCTGGTCACTGATCCTCACTGACTCTCCATGAAGAAACCCACCAGTGGGCCCTGTTATCTGAACAAATTCTACCATGAGGCAGCCAATCTCTATACCTTACGGATTTTTCTAGTTCTAATCTCCAGGTCCTATTTTAGTTACCTGAGTGGACCATAATAGCCTGATGCACTGGTGTGAATAAAGCACCTCCCTGAGCTCCTGAGAAATCCTGAGGGCTCTGATAAACTTTAGGTAAATGAGGTTCAGTTCAGTTCAGACGCTCAGTCATGTCCAACTCTTTGTGACCACATGAATCGCAGCACACCAGGCCTCCCTGTCCATCACCAACTCCCAAAGTTTACCCAAACCCGAGTCCATTGAGTCGGTGATGCCATCCAACCATCTCATCCTCTGTCATCCCCTTCTCCTCCTGCCCCCAATCCTTCCCAGCATCAGGGTCTTTTCCAATAGGTCAACTCTTCGCATGAGGTGGCCAAAGTATTGGAGTTTCAGCTTCAACATCAGTCCTTCCAATGAACACCCAGGACTGATCTCCTTTAGGATGGACTGGTTGGATCTTCTTGCAGTCCAAGGGACTCTCAAGAGTCTTCTCCGACACCACAGTTCAAAAGCATCAATTCTTCAGTGCTCAGCTTTCTTCACCGTTCAACTCTCACATCCATACATGACCACTGGGAAAACCATAGCCTTGACTAGACAAACCTTTGTTGGCAAAGTAATGTCTCTGCTTTTTAATATGCTATCTAGGTTGGTCATAACCTTCCTTCCAAGGAGTAAGCGTCTCTTAATTTCATGGCTGTAATCACCATCAGCAGTGAATTTGGAGCCCAAAAAAATAAAGTCTGACACTGTTTCCACTGTTTCCCCATCTATTTCCCATGAAGTGATGGGACCCGATGCCATGATCTTAGTTTCCTGAATGTTGAGCGTTAAGCCAACTTTTTCACTCTCCTCTTTCACTTTCATCAAGAGGCTCTTTAGTTCTTCTTCACTTTCTGCCATAAGGGTGGTGTCATCTGCATATCTGAGGTTATTGATATTTCTCCTGGCAATCTTGATTCCAGTTTGTGTTTCTTCCAGCCCAGAGTTTCTCATGATGTACTCTGCATATAAGTTAAATAAGCAGGGTGACAATATACAGCCTTGACGTACTCCTTTTCCTATTTGGAACCAGTCTGTTGTTCCATGTCCAGTTCTAACTGTTGCTTCCTGACCTGCATACAGGTTTCTTATAGACAGGTCAGATGGTCTGGTATTCCCATCTCTTTCAGAATTTTCCACAGTTTATTGTGATCCACACAGTCAAAGGCTTTGGCATAGTCAATAAAGCAGAAATAGATGTTTTTCTGGAACTCTCTTGCTTTTTCGATGATCCAGCAGATGTTGGCAATTTGATCTCTGGTTCCTCTGCTGTTTCTAAAACCAGCTTGAACATCTGGAAGTTCATGGTTCACATATTGCTGAAGCCTGGCTTAAAGAATTTTGAGCATTACTTTACTAGCGTGTGAGATGAGTGCAATTGTGCGGTAGTTTGAGCATTCTTTGGCATTGCCTTTCTTTGGGATTGGAATGAAAACTGACCTTTTCCAGTCCTGTGGCCACTGCTGAGTTTTCCAGATTTGCTGGCATATCGAGTGCAGCACTTTCACAGCATCATCTTTGAGGATTTGACATAGCTCAACTGGAATTCCATCACCTCCACTAGCTTTGTTCGTAGTGATGCTTTCTAAGGTCCACTTGACTTCACATTCCAGGATGTCTGGCTCTAGCTGAGTGTGAGTGATCACACCATCATGATTATCTGGGTCGTCATCATGATTATCTGGGTCGTGAAGATCTTTTTTGTACAGTTCTTCTGTGTATTCTTGCCACCTCTTCTTAATATCTTCTGCTTCTGTTAGGTCCATACCATTTCTGTCCTTTATCGAGCCCATCTTTGCATGAAATATTCCCTTGGTATCTCTAATTTTCTTGAAGAGATCTCTAGTCTTTCCCATTCTGTTGTTTTCCTCTATTTTTTCGCATTGATCGCTGAGGAAGGCTTCCTTATCTCTCCTTGCTATTCTTTGGAACTCTGCATTCAGATGGGAATATCTTTCCTTTTCTCCTTTGCTTTTCACTTCTCTTCTTTTCCCAGTTATTTGTAAGGCCTCCTCAGACAGCCATTTTGCTTTTTTGCATTTCTCTTCCATGGAGATGGTCTTGATCCCTGTCTCCTGTACAATGTCATGAACCTCTGTCCATAGTTCACAAGGCACTCTGTCTATCAGATCTAGTCCCTTAAATCTATTTGTCACTTAGTTTGAGCATTTTGAAGCAGTACATATGAAATTGGTTGTCTTTATAACCAGAAGAGAGAAAGTACGGGCTTTCTTTAAGAAGGCTCACTTCTCATGGACCCTTCCCATGACAATATGCCTTAATCAACTCTTTTTAAAATTTTTTTGTGGGCCACTTTTAAAGTCTTTATTGAACTTATTACAATACTGCTTCTGCTTTATGCTTTGGTTTTTCGGCCCTGAAGTGTGTGGGATCTTAGCTCCCCAACCAGGGATCGAACACACACTCCTTGCATTAGAAGGTGAAACCTTACCCACGGGACCACCAGGGAAGTCCCAATTCTTTATTTCTTTTTTTTTAATTGAAGTATTTACAATGCTGTGTTAGGTTTAGGTATATTGCAGAGTGATTCAGTTATATATGAGTGTGTGTATACTTTCTCAGAGTCCTTTCCATTATAGGTTATTACAAGATGTTGAATATAGTTCTCTGTGCTATACAGTAGGTCCTTGTTGTTTATCTATTTTATATATAGTAGTGTGTAGCTGCTAATCCCAAACTCCTAAATTTATCCTTCCCCCCTTTCCCCTTTGGTAACATAAGTTTTCTAAGTCTGTGAGTCTACTTCTGTTTTATAAATTAATTCATTTGCATCATGTTTTCGTTGTTGTTCAGTCACTCAGTTGTGTCCAACTCTTTGCATCTCCAGGGACTTCAGCATGCCAGTGTTCCTTGTCCTCCACCATCTCCCAGAATTTGCTGTTTTTACATATCACATCTAAGTGATATCCGTCTTCGTCTGATTTATTTCACTTATTATTGATCTTAGTGGAAAGAGTACAGATGTTGGAGTTCAAGGCTGGGCTTGACTCCAGGTCAGCAGAGTGAGGAGGGCCAAGGAACATGGTCTTTCTAAGCCTCACAGCTTGCAGATGTTACCTGCCAGATGGGCAGGAGGCTGGAGCAGTCACCCATGTGAAGGGCCTGGCTGGGGGCATTAAAAAAATAAAGTGAGAGCCTGGTTCCAGGGCTGACAGGGACTTCTGAATCACCAGGCAGAAGCATCCGCTCGGCACAGCCCAGGCCGGCACCGGCCCTTGTCTCTGCCAGGGCAGGTGGCCTTCCTGGACCTCAGGAGAGAATGTTTGGGAATCAGGACACAAAGCCCGGATGACTACTGAGAGCTGCCTCTCTCCAGCACCGGCTTTGCCAGGCCCTTTTGCTTCAGAGTGAGGACTCATTCCTCAGCCCTCAGTCAGGTGGTCTGCAGGGGGAGGGAGACGGGGAGCCCGAAAAGCGCAGGCTCTGGTCTCAGGCTTGACGGCTGCAAATCCCACCGGGGTTCAACTGCCTTCAGATTTATGGGCCCATAACCAGGGAGAACTGCCTGCTGCCGGGGTCCAGCGCCGCCTCGGGGCCCAGGGGGCTCCTGGCGGATGCTGTTTGTGAACCTCTTTATCTCTCTAATGCCATGTTCCTTAAATCTGTGGTATTAAAATGATGAGAAAGGGCAGAGGAGGGTGATTCATGCTCCGGTTGCACTGACAATGAAATTCATTGAAATCAAATTTCTCCTGAGCATGCCAACAACATCCTGGCTGGTGCCCCTCTCAGCTCTAGGGCTGGGTTTGTTTGGATTCTACAATTTTTCTTTTTAATGTCATTATTTTTATTATTTTCGCCTAATGTTTTTATAACATGCTTACTGTGGAGGTTGTTCCATGCCCACTAGCTCTCTGGGGAAGGAGGTGCAGGGTAGGCAGGCTTGCTAACCCCAAAGCTGTTTTTTGCACATCCCTTCAACCACCAGGAGGAAGCAGGGCCCCTGCTTTGGTCCCCTTTCCAGCCCTGTCCTGACAAAGATAAAGTGTCCCAACACTAAACATGGAATCCTGACCTGTTGGTCCTTACACTGAGAAAAACCCCAGTATTAATTAATGAACCCAATCAACCCTCCCCTTCAGCCACTCACCTTCCATTTTCCCAGTTAAAAATATCTGGATACTTCTTTCTTTGTATGTCATGGCTTCTAGCTCCAGTGTCCATCTTCCCACGCTGGAAAGCTATCCCCTCCCTTATTTGCCAGTAGGCATCTCAAAATGTGACACGGAGAAGGACTGAATAAATAGTAGCTCATCCATATCACAGAATATTAAGCATTATGATCTAGGTGGCTCAGATGGTAAAGAATCTGCCTGCAATGAAGGGGACTTGGGTTCAATCCCTGGGTTGGGAAGATTCCCTGGAGAAGGGAATGGCAACTCACTCCAGTATTCTAGCCTGGAGAATCCCATGGACAGAGCAGCCTGGCAGGCTACAGTACATGGGGTCACAAAGAGTCAGACACAACTGAGCTACTTTCATACATATTAACCCAGAAAAGGTTAATGACATATCCTTAATTGAAGAAAGAAAGTTGGAGAATAATCCATATTGCAGGATTCACTTTATAAAACACAGTTCCTTTGAAAATCTTATATGCATATGGATTTGTTTTGATATGTTTATGTCAGCATGATTAACAGTGTGGAAGGATGCACCTGAGGATATTTATACAAGTAACCTGGTTTAGGGGATGTTGGAAAGAGAAAATATTGGTTTTTCAAATACATCTAATCATACCCCATTAGCTGCAGTTAATTCTTGTTACTTGGGTAATTTCTGAAGAGGAATTTGGTAAAAGAATTTTTAATCAATCAATAGGTGACATATACTTTGATTTTATTTTAAATGTGGCAGACACCTAGAGTCCTGTGGATGTGGCTGGACCTGTGCCAGGCTCATTGGGAATGACACTGACTGTACTTCTATTCAGACAACCTAATTTTCATTCCCTTTGTGGTTAATTCATATTGGGGCTACAGTCCTTACTTGTTTTCTTTAGAATGGTTACAAAGATAGAGCTCTTTCTTCCCTCTTACATGCTTTCAAAGCAAATTAGCTTTACCCTAAGTGCAGGACCTTAAAATTCTTCTTATTAAATTTTGTGTGTTGGTTTTGGCTTTTTGCTCCACTTGTCAAGATCTTTTAAAAACCTGGTCTTCTTAGCTAGCCTATTAGCCATTCTGCCCAGCTTCATGCCAGCTGCAAGTGTGATCAGTAGGTCTTTTGTGTCTTGATCCGAGTCCCTGATAAAAGTGTTCAACAAGATAGAGCCAAGGTACAGTCTTATACTTGCCTGTTTTATTTTTATTTTTTAATTTACTTTATTGAAGTATATTTGATTTACAATGTTGTGTTAGTTTCTGGTATACAGCAAAGTGATTCAGTTATACATACATATATATATATATATATATATATATTCTTTTTCACATTCTTTTCCATTATGGTTTATTACAGGATATTGAATAAGCTCCCTGTGCTGTACAGTAGGACCTTATAGTCTATCCATTCTATATATAATAGTTTGCATCTGTTAACCCCAAACTCCCAATCCATTCCTCTCCCACCCCCCTCCCCCTTGGCAACCACAAATCTGGTCTCTACATCTGTGAGTCTGTTTCTGTTTCATAGATAAGTTCCTTTTTGTCATTTTAGATTCCACATATAAGTGATATCATATGGTATTTATCTTTCTCTTTCTTAGTATGATATCTCTAGGTCCATCCATGTTGCTGCAAATGGCATTATTTCATTCTTTTTTATGTGTACTCACCCATTTTAGATGAACAAGTACAAATATTTTATATTCGCCTTTCAATGAATTCCTTTCGTTGTCTGCAAGGCTCCTAATAAACTGAGAGATTTGTATTGGGCAAGTTGATAACCATCACCACCATCTGACTTGGAGAGGATAACAATAAACACTAATCACAAGCCAACATGAGCCAACCTAGAAGCACAGCAGTGTGAGTCATAGCTGTGGAGCATATGGCTCTGTCCACATCTGCTCAGAGGCATCCAGATGGAAGTAGGAGGTGGGCTGGGGGAAAGGGGGGAGGAGGAGCCCGCAGAGCAGGAAGGGCCGGTGGGGAGGAGGGAGCAGGCAGGTGAAGGCAGGCGGGGGGAGGGCTTCAGGGACCAGGCTCCCAAATCAATCTCCACGATTGTGTGTTTAATGTGCGAGCAGCACGCAACAGCTGCCGATGGCTCCCATCCATGACAGCACAACTGTATGACAAATCCTTCCCGTCATACTTAGAGAGCCGTGTCTTCTGCTTTATGGTTAATGGTCCTTTGACGCACCTACTCAAATCACTTCTTCGCAGGCCTTACAAGTCTTTGTCACCCATGCGTGGTAATGTTTCTCTTCTCAGAGTAGCCACAGTCACTGTTGTAACCTGAGTAAGTGGCCCTCCTGCCCTATCCTCCCCCAACACTCCTCCACAGCTGCTACACTCCTGACATGTCCATCTCCTGATACAAAAGAACAAACGCTCACCTAAGTGGTAGAAGGTGCGAATTCAGGCAGCCTTTGTTCAAGTTACAGCCCAAAACAACATTTAACCCTGTTTGTGCTTAAGCGTCTCCCACTAAAAAAAAGGAATTTCACGACTGCAGCATTTTTCAAAGACTAAATGAGATGGCGTGTGGCAAAGAGGTAGATGCTGAATAAACACAAGCTGCGTCTGACATTGTAACCCGAAGAAGACACAGGCATGACTCACTCCAAACTTCTGGCTTTGACTATTTGCAGACATGGGGGGGGGGGGGCCAGCAAGTGGCTCTAGAATCCTCAATGTTTTGTCACGACTCTTCCTAGCCTCCGAAGAATGTGTTGGGAACTACGTGCAGGATTCTCACAGCTGCATGCAGTCGTTTCATTCCCCCAGCATTTGCTAGCTGTCAACTCTCTTCAAACACTGCACCTGGGCCAAGGTGTACAAAGATGGTGGAGACAAGATCCTGCCACTCAAGTCACTGTCTAGTGCCCACGACTTACAGTAAGAAATACTCCCAGACCAGACACACACACACACTAGCAGCAGCAGCAATAGTGAAAGTCCACATACTAGACCCTTACTAAATGCAATGGACTTGATATTTTCTTTTCTATTGCATTTAAAAATTTTATTTCACCACCTCCTAATGAGATAGCGACACACAGCTTTGAAAACTCTACTCTGAGGTTGGATAGATGTGTGAGGCTCTGTTCTCAGTGTTTCCTAGACTGCCATGGAATGTCATGTGAAGAGGTCCTCGACCTGCCTCGGGGAGTCAGAAGACCTGACCCCTAAGCTTGAAAGAGACTCAAGTATGCATGGGGGCAATTAGCGTCTCTGGAAGAGGGAACGGCTTGGACAAAGGCACGGAGGAATGAAAGCATGAGTGCCCAGGGAACTTCAAAAAATTATGAATAGGTAGAATCTAGGAAGCTTTGGGGAAATGGAAGAAATATAAGGCTTTAGAGATAAATTTTCAAACAAGCAAAGGTTAAGGCACCAATGTTTGAACACTGTGAGGGCAAGATTTCTACTGCCAAACAGGAAACCCAATCTAGCACACATCTCAGTAGGCTCTGGGAGATGAGATTTCAGGTGAAGAAGAAAGCAGGTGAATTTTTAAAAATCTAACAGGTCACAAAATATTCATGCCCCGTGTTTAAAGTCAAGTCTCTTGGGCATTGCTGATTGTTTAGCAGCAGGAGGACATGAAGTAAGTGCTTGACTTTGTGGAGGTGCTGTCTGCTACATGCTAGAGCACTCACCTCAGATTGGGGTACCCAGAGGTCCTTCGTGGCTTCCTAGGTGGCGCAGTGGTAAAGAATCCACGGAGAAGGCAATGGCAACCCACTCCAGTACTCTTGCCTGGAAAATCCCATGGACGGAGGAGCCTGGTAGGCTGCAGTCCATGGGGTCACTACGAGTCGGACACGACTGAGCAACTTCACTTTCACTTTTCACTTTCATGCATTGGAGAAGGAAATGGCAACCCACTCCAGTGTTCTTGCCTGGAGAATCCCAGGGATGGGGGAGCCTGGTGGGCTGCGTCTATGGGATCGCACAGAGTCGGACACGACTGAGGTGACTTAGCAGCAGCAGCAATGCAGGAGACTCAGGAGACTCAGATTCACTCCCTGAGTCAGGAACATCCCCTAGAGGAGGAAATGGCAACTAACTCCAGTATTCCTGCCTGGAAAAAAGATCCCGTAAACAGAGGAGCCTGACAGACTACAGTATATGGGGTTGTAAAGGGTCGGACATGACTAAGCACGCACAAGGTCCTTTTAGCAGATAGTATGTCTGCTTCATGACCAGTTGATTATGTCATAAAGAGCTCTGTGGCCTGCTGAAGAGTTTGGACATTCATCTGGCCAACGAAGCCATCAGAAGACATAAAGCAAAAGAGTACCTAAAAATTGGCAGAAGCATCAACATTGCTGTAGAGGAACAGGCAGATTGGAAGGAAGGACTGACTGGAGGCAGACCAACCTGATAAACAGCTAATGTTGACGAGACAGTGATGAGAACCTGAGAATCAACAGGGATGATGAGGATGGAAAGGAGGGGATAGCGTAGGAAATAGAAAGTTGGAGAATCACATGACCCATGGACTGACTTAATATAGCGCAGGAGAGAAGAAAACCCCAGGATGAAGCACTAAGTTGCTAACTTGGATAGCTGGGAGCATTGTGGAACTCCTCGATAGAGCTGATTTTGGGTATTTTGAAAAGAAACCAGAGGACCTGATTGGTGTTCTATGCATTACCACGGCCAGAAAAAGAATTCTCTTCTACCCACAAAGCCCAAATGTTCAGAAACTATAGAGCTAGTCTTCTTGCTGGACTATGCACCTAAGGTCAGAGTTAAAGCCAGGAGGAAAGGTGGGTGTCTGCCTGCTGTGGTGCACAGAATTACACAATAACTTCTCCCAAGCAATTTCTCCCTCCAGGCAGTCATAGAATGGATAGGACAGTACAAGAGAGAAGCATTTGTTAGGTTTGCCTCCAGAAACTCTCACTGTCCATCTGTCTGGATTCAGAGGAGAGACCCAGGTGTGCAGTATCTAGAGACCATTCAGCTTCCTCACACACCCAATTTGAAGGATGATGTCTATCTTGGGTTGAATTGTGCTTCCCCCAAAAAACACAACCAAGTCCTAACACTCTGTACCTGTGAAGGAAATCTTATTTGGAAATAGGATCTTTGAAAGGGAAGATTAAGTTAAGGAGGGGTGAGATCATCCTGAATTTAGGGTGAGCCCGAAATCCAATGACTAGAATCCTTATAAGGAAAGAAAAGGGGGATTGAGACACATAGACACGGAGAGAAGACAGCCGGGAGAACACAGCGGCAGAGACTGAGTGACGCATCAGAAGCCAAGATGGCTGCCAGCAGCCGCCAGACGCCAGCATGGAACCCCTTCTCGCTCTGAGCCTGTCTACACCTTGATTTCTTGTCTCTAGAACTATAAAATAATAAATGTTTGTTGTTTTAAGCCACACGTTGGTGGTAATTTGTTATAGAAGGCTCCAGGAAACCAAGACAACGTCCCAATTAGTACTTTCAGGACGCTTGGGTTAAGACCGCCTAGTGACTATCTCAGAAGTGATTATTACTCTCTGGAAGCTTGCCTCTTCTCTCTGGTCCATTTCCCCAGCGTAGACACACCTCTTCATCTCAAGTCTCTATTTTCCACATTTTCTTTGCTTTTTTTCCAGAGCAGCAGATTTTCTTTCCAGCTCAGATGCTATTCTGAGCTCAGGGTAATAGCCAATTAAGCAGGTCTTTACGGAAGCCCTGTGGGATCCGGGAGGCAGAGCCCAAGTGAGCTAAGGAGAGGAAAAGCACAATTTTCGTAGGCATTTGGTGAGAAGCTGGGAGAGCCTGTGTGCCTTCATTACACCATTGGGCTCCTGAAGAGGTCAAAGGCATGTTATCAATCCTAAACCTTTACTTTCTTGATCTGCACTCCAGCTGCCATCACAGTTTTCCCTTCTTTGAAAAGTTTTCCTGGGAAGAAGACCAAGACCCAAAGCCTCTCCTGTCTGGTTTTCAATTCACATTATCATTATCCCAGTTCCTTCCTGGGCAATAATTCTTAGATTTCAAAAAGTAGCTTCTCATTAAGAAAGGTTGGAAACCTCAGCTCTGTGGATCAGGAAGGTTGCCATGTCCCTAAAAAGCCACAGCATTCTCATTTCTACTTGAAAACCTAACACTCTCTCAAAAGCAACCATATCCTCAGTTTGTCCAGGTTCATTGACTGATCTTGATAGTGTCATATTGAAGGTGCAAATTTTGGTGAGCACTGGAATTAAAATGTCTCTTTATTTCTAGAAATCAAAAAAAGAAAAAAGAATGAAAGGACTTAAATCCCCAGGTGGCCCTAGCCCAGTCATTTAACCTCTGCTTGGCCCAGTTTGCTTATAGATGGCATTAAATGGGAATTGTGAGAAGACATCTTATGAATTAATTAATGATTAAAAGAGGCTTTAAAAGTGCTATGAAAATGTTCAGCATTACCGTAAGGCCCTTGGGAATCTCTGACAAACTCCAAACTGAGGATTATAACCAAGGAGAAAATGTGAGCACTTCGGAATGTGAAAGAACTATTAATATTGGTTACTATGATGGATTTGTTTTCTTCTAGTCCAGATCGAGACATGAGAAACTGTTAAAATGCGGATTCAGTTTTAAAACCCTTGTGAGCTGAGATGCTCACTGAGTAGTTATATTTCAGCAAACACCTGCACATTAAAATAAAATCAAAAGATCAAAGGAAACTGGGATTGGAGAAGAAGCAGATACATAAAACCAATGCTATCAGAAACAATGCATTGTAGCTGCAAAATCAGATGATTGGCCTTTGCAGATGTCTGTATATATCATTCAAATACTGAAAAAATAAAACCTCTTGAACCCATCTAATTTTAATATTATACTCATTAGAGAGAGAAAACCTCTCTCAAACCACTAGCCTGTGGAAACCCTCCAGGCAAGGCAACTTGGTTTTCTTGTTTTCTTTTCCTTGATAAACAGACCCCTGGCTTTGTGAGGGCCTGGGGCAGCCACTGATCCTTATAATTATAAACAAAACAGGGTATTAATTCATCCCTTTGAAAAAAATGTATTCAAATTAGGCAATCAAGTTGGGGCTGTAATGCCTTCTAAAGGCATATAAAGCCATTTTAGCAACAATGCCAACAAAGATCCAGAAACAACCCAAACAAATTTTTGCTATTTAAACACCTTCTGGCTTCAGTCATTATGGAAGAATGGTTTTGCCTGATGGAAAAAGCACCTGTTAGTGTCCAGGTCTGATTTAACATCTATTTTCATGCTTTAATGGCATTCTAAGCTACCAGCACTGTGTGTTCCTTGGTCTACCAGGCAAGAGCAGAATTTTCTAGACTGGCAGCTTCTCCTCTTCAAATCTTCACCATTCATGGGTAAGGAGCAACATCCATGGCATTCAAGACAACATATCTGAGTGAGGAGACCAGAGAAGCAAGACACACCAGAAAATCTTGATGCTTGCCAAAATATTCCCTTTAAATGAGAAAAAATGTTTGACCTTTATTTTCTTGCGCTGCTTTCGTTGCTAAGTCTGGTCCTATTCAATAACCAATCATGGCCAATGAGACACTCAGGATTATCTGGGCAAACGATGGTCCTCAAGTCAGAGTAACTGCTTGAGCTCACGGGGTTCTTAAAGCCACAGATGCTTTTCCCACATCTATACTGATAATTTGGAGAAGGCAATGGCAACCCACTCCAGTACTCTTGCCTGGAAAATCCCATGGACGGAGGAGCCTGGTAGGCTGCAGTCCATGGGGTCGCTAAGAGTCGGACCCGACTGAGTGACTTCACTTTCACTTTTCACTTTCATGCATTGGAGAAGGAAATGGCAACCCACTCCAGTGTTCTTGCCTGGAGAATCCCAGGGACAGCAGAGCCTGGTGGGCTACTGTCTATGGGGTTGCACAGAGTTGGACACGACTGAAGCGACTTAGCAGCAGCAGCAGCAGCGTACTGATAATTACTGATGAAAATGCTAAGTGTTCAAAAATTTGGTGAAACATTTATAGGAAGTGATTTTGAAAGAGTATTGTGGTCATGGGCTTCCCAGGTGGTTTCAGTGGTAAAGAATCTACCTGCCAATGGAAGAGACGCAAGAGACTTGGGTTCAGTTCCTGGGTTGGGAGATTCCCTGGAGGAGGAAATGGCAACCCACTCCAGTATTCTTGCCTGGAGAATTCTATGGACAGATGAGCCTGGTGGGCTACAGTCCATGGGATTCCAAAGAGCTGGGCACAACTGAGCAAAGCACAGTCAGTCAGCTCTTTCCTTAATCTGTGCCTAATCTCTTGAAATGGCAGAAGTGGGAATGTCAGAATCCCCTGAAAGATTAGAATAATTAAAGGAAATATCACCAGAAAGAAAAGAGCATTTTTCAACCTGGCACTAAACATAATTTGTCTTATATTCTAGAATACCCAAGAAGTTCAGCTTTTCACAGTGGCATCTTAGGAAATCCAAGATCCTAACTTTGTTCCCATGTTCCCATGACTTCAAAAGCAACTTCCTTCTAACCTGTTCTCCTCCCTGAGCAATTCTCTATGCATGGGATCCCTCTGTCCTAAAGCAGTACATCCTGGGTCTGAGATGCTCAGTCAAGATTAAGAACCAGATGCCTTCAGGAGACTAAGTCACAGTGGCCTTTAGGTCTTCATATCCTGACACTCTTAAGTCCAGCGACAAAACACAGCGTAGGTATGTGTTCCCCTTCAAGAAATGAGCTGAAGACATGCCTATCCTTGTTGTTAGCAGGTAACTTTTGGTTTTTGTTGTTGTCGTTGTTGTTTGTTTGGGTTGTTTTTTGTTTTTTTCTCTTTTTCGCTGCACTAGGTCTTCATTGCAGTGAGGGCTTTCTCTAGTTTTGGCTTGCGAGCTTAGTTGTCCCATGGCATGTGGTATCTTAGTTACCAGACCAGGGATCGAACCCACATCCTTTAAATATGAAGGCAGATTCTTAACCACTGGACCAGCAGGGTTACTTTTGGATCTATGTTTGTCTCTGTCTCTCTTCCTTTCACACACACACACACACATATACAACATCCATTCTCAGAAATTGCCAATGGTGGAGAAGGAAATTTGTTTTCCTAACTCAGTCTTAACTCATAATGCAGGTAGATTCCTATTATTATTTACAGGGGTGATAATGCCTTTCCTTTATCTTTCCTTTCCTAGCCCTTTTCCTCACTTGCAAATTATGTCCTACTGGGCTTTCCTGGGGTCAAAACCTGACCCATTAGTAAGCTAGAGATTTCTTATCCCTAGCCACACAAAGACCCTCTGAATGGTTCATTCATTCATTCATTCAACAAATATTTCTTTATTCACTTCCTCCAGTACCTTGCTAAACATTTGGAATACAGTGGTGAACAAACCTCCATGAAGCCCCTTGCCTTTTATAAAGTAGGGCTTCTGGGCTGGGGGGGTGGGGGTGGAGGAGTAGGAGGGTGAGGAGACTGGGGGTTGGGGGATGGCGGGGTGGGGAGAGGTGGTCACGGCATCCACCCTTCCTAGCCCCTGGACAGACAAATTGGAAATCCTTTTTTCCATTATATATGTTAAACACCCACCTAGGAAGCACTCCCTAAATGAATTATCATTTTATCAAGGATTTGAACCAGGTTGCCTACTATCTGGAGTGCTGTTTGTACAGAATTGTTGTCACACAAGGCAGTGAGCTAGCAGAAGCTGGGACGGCCTCTCAGAATTTTCTGATTCTCTGGTCACATGATCAGAGTATGAAAGCCAAGCCTAGAGATTATCTAGCCCTCCCTCCCACACCCCTACATCCCAGATGAAGAGATGGAGCACAAAGACATGAAAGACAAAGTGAAACGGTTATTAGCAGAAGAGGGAGAGAGAGGTGGTCCCCTGTCTGCTGGTTCTCATCTCCCTTCACCACACCCTCCCGCCTGATAAGGAAAATCTGGCTTCGGAAATCTGACCCCTCACTGCTCTGCTGAAGCTACCAGTCTGTGTGCATGCATGCTCAGTCGTGTCCGACTCTTTGCGACCCTGTGGACTGTAGCCCACCATGCTCCTCTGTCTATGGGTTTCTAGGTAAGAATATTGCAGTGGGTTGCCACTTCCTCCTCCAGAGGAGCTACCAGTCCCCACTGGTCAATAGGAGGCTAACTCAATTTTCCCTATGTTGACCTTTCTAACTCTACTCACATTCAGAAGCAGAATTTAATAAATACGTTACCAACAGTCTCTCAAAGGCTCCAGAGGAGAGGAACCAACATTTCCCTTCAGAGGAAAGTGTGAAAATATATAAAAAGTAGCTGAATGATAGGCAGCTAGAAAGTCACTTCTGTAATAAAATTGGGGGATAGCTACAGATTTGGATTATTATGTTGTAAACAAGATTCCTTTTAAGCTTACCTACTGTGAAACTACAGAGAAGTAGCAACAACACGGTGTCAAGAGTTTTTTAGAAAATGTACTTTTTATGTTTTTATTCATTAGCAGGTAAGAGCAGTGACAGATAAATGATACCCTGCCATAAGATCTATACCATACAAGATTACAGAAGCTGACACTCTGATTTTCCTATATGTACCACATACTTCATTTGTTAAAATTAGAAGACATGGTTTTATTATTTTATTAAATGTCTGAGTGTTTGCATTCCTTTGCTGATTTGTATTGTACAGCTAGTGCCTACATCTTGAAATATATCAAATGTAAATTAAGTACAAGCAACATAACCAGCATTAGTGCTCCATTCTTTAGAAAACAATTTTGAAAAATAAAAAAAAGTGCAGGGCAAATAACTTGGTGTTGTAGTTCTAGTTTCATTTCTTCATCCCTGGTCTTCAAATCCTATTCTGTGGGGTGAGTAGGGGTTAAAATTGTACTCCCTTGGCATGTGTGTATGCATGTTTTTAAGTTTTCACTTGGTTCTCTTTGATTACCTTTCTGCTCAAATCCCTGGTGGCCACACTCCATTTTTAATAAGCTGGAAATCCTGTCAAGTGATTGTTCAGTGGTCAGATTTAACTAGCAGGCCAGTGGCAGAGCCAAAAGGTCAGCTGCTGGGCTCAGTGAGGATGCTGAAGGGCCAGCAAGCTGGCACAGCCTCCCTACTTTCAATGCACGCCCTTTCATTCTCCTGCTCATTCACAATCAAAGGGATTTCAAAGCTCATTCACCTCCATGGAAGCCGGGGCTAAGGGGTCGGGGGGAGGGGCATTGTGCTCCTCCATATCAGGAAATGAGGACTTGGCTGACCACAGTCTTGCATTATTATGATTGTTGCTATTATTATGCTTTTGCTTCTGAATATCAAATTTTAGTAATAAAAACAAACAGGTCTGTCAGCCAGGAGGCTAACAAAGGCTGGTAATATGTTTCCTGCTGGAAAGGCCCTCTGGGGTCCATGCTTCATTCCACCATCTCTTTCTTTCACATGTAGAACCATCTGGGGTAGGGAGGAGATACAGAGTTTCAAGGGAGTCTCACAGGAATCCTGAACAATCCCAGTCATTGGTGTGTCTGCCACTAGGAAGGGAGAAAGGCAGAGAAGTTTCCATTATAGATAACATTGAGTTGGCCAAAAAATTCATCTGGGTTTTTCCCAAATGAAAAACCAGATGAACTTTTTGCCCAACCCAATAATTGCCAAGAGACACAAAACCACTAAGCTAGACAGTCCCCATTCCGAAGATTATATTGTGGGGGGCAGGGGTTGAGATTTGGGACAATGCCAGTTTTGATATATTTCTACATGCCTGTGCATGTATGTTGAAATACATCCTCACATCTGAAAAGGACGCTAACTTTGGGTCTCCTTCCTCCTAATGCTGTGCTGTTAACAACAGCTATCTGTCAGCTGTTTCTACACTGGCTAGGGGAGACTAGGATGTGGAATATGTCATCAATGTTGGCCACGAGGTTTGGAAGGGAATTAAATAACATAGATGACCACAGATTCAGGAACATTTTAGCAGATCTTGCACAAATTGACAGGATCCCCCCAAAGTCGAAGTAGGCCTCAGGGTCTGGCAGTTTTGATGGCCTGATTGAGACTGTCAACCATGCTCTGAAGAGCCATGGGAAAGAGAACTCTACCACATGCACATATACATGCATCCACCAATACCACCTGCAACACTCCTACTTAAGATGGCAGATCATTCTCAGCTAAAATTACACAACCATCTGGTCAACCTAATTCCTGGCCTTATCGCATATTAAGGTTTAAGGTAGAATTTGGGGTCCCAAACTAACACCCAGCTTCTACTCCACTGCTGTGGAGATGCCAAAACAGACCTCTGAACAAGAATCCAAGCATCGTTGTTATTAATAGACTAAACAACCATCTAATTAGCCCTTTGCTAGAGGTTTAGGCTTCCTGGAAACAGCTGGATTGGAGTATGTACTCTGGCTTCATATCTCCTACTCCAGATTGAGGACAAACAGACCCAATGGGAAAGGGGAGATCTGACTAGCCTCCTAGTTGTAGGTAGAAATGCTGGAACAAAAAGTGAAAATACCTATCTCCAACATCATATTCAGTATAGAGAGGCCCTGCTTTGAGTATAGAAAGCAAGGAGGAAGAGGCCTTTCTTACTGATCAAAAGGTAGGCAATGAAAAGGGAGAGGGTGGAGCCCATTTCCTTTTCGTTTGTTGTTGTTGGAGAGATATAGACATATACCCATTTTCTTTTGAATAACACAAGCCCATCCTCTTATAATTTGCCAAAAGAAATATCAAGCTTTGGCCATTCGCTTTCTTCTTTTTGAAAAACATTTATTTCTTTATTTGGCTGCTCTGGGTCCTAGCTGTGGCGCACAGGACATTCCATCTTCATTGCACATGCAGGATCTTTAGTTGTGGGAAGTGGGATCTAGTTTCCTGACCAGGGATTAAACTCTGGGCCCCCTGCATTGGGAGCATGGAGTCTTAGCCACTGGAGCACCAGGGAAGTTCCTGGTCATTTCTATTAGCCATTCACTCATTCAAGGGGAGGAGCAGGTGGAAGCTTGGAGAAAATGTCAGGAAGAACTCTGATTTGGCCCTGTTGGGAAAGAGAGAAGCTCTCTCCTCCACTAAACCACGGCAGAGGGGTCAATAATTAGTCCCTTCCCCAAAGTCACTGTAAACATTGAAGTAGAGAGTAGTTTTAGAGAAAGGCTCTCACACAGCAGTAGGGTAACAGCTCACAGAAATTTCAGGAGGCCAGCAGAGAATAACAGGGTATTTTTAAGGTTCTAACACAACCCTACATGCTGTGGGACATGCCAAAGAAATAAAAAGACAGAGTTCCTACCTTTGTAGGGTTGGGCATCAAACTTCCATAAGATGTAACAAGAAAAAAAATTTTTAAATACAGACTAAGAGAATAATTAAGTTCAAGTTATGTCATACAAATTATATTCATTGTTAGGTTGAGAGGAATAGAAGAATGTTGTGGAACTTCCCAGGTGGCTCTAGTGGTAAAGAACCTGCTTGCCAATACAGGTAGACGTAAGAGACGTGGGTTCAGTCCTGGGTTGAGAAGATCCCCTGGAGAAGGGTATGGAAACCCACTCCAATATTCTTGCCTGGAGATTCCTATGGACAGAGGAGCCTGGTGGTCTCCACAGGGTTGCAGAGAGTCGGACACAACTGAAGCCTCTTAGCACTGTGGAATAGAAATAGTCAAGGAAAGTCTTTAGAGGAAGTGGCACCTGATTCAGCCTGAGTAGGAAGTAAAGAGAAATCATCAGAGACAAGGAAGAAGATAAAGAGGGCAGAAAATAGTGTGAGAGGGAAGAGGGAAAACCTGGTTCAGGCAGAGAAGCCAATGTCAAGGATAATGATAGGAAACATAGAGTTAAGTTGCAGATAGTTGCTGGGGCCCAAAAGCCAAGAAAAGTCATTAAGATTAAATATGACACTGTAGATCTTGACAGCCTTTCTAGCACAAAGGTTATCTTCCAAAACAAATAATCCTTCCAATGGAATGATCTTAGGGCCATGAAACATTTGGAGAAGAAGATTCCAGGTCAGAGTCATGGAGTCTCTGGGATTTAGAATCCTTGGAGAAAAACTTCTAATTCTACAAGGCATTCTATCTTTCCTTTTCTTATGATAGACCTCAGGCGCTGGAAACCTTTTTCAGGGGGAGAGGAGTATGCTACATCTCCACTGATCCTCTCCTCCCACATGAACTTCCAGGGGTGAAGAGGGCAGAGGGCACAGTTGGGAGGCAAAGGGAGGGCACAAAGTGTCAGTCCTCCCTTGCAAGAAACAGGCCACACCTCTTGCTCTCCTTCAGTGGGTAGTGCTCTGTCTCAGCTCATAGACCAGCATCAAGGTACCTCTTGTGAATACCCATTGAGCCCCATGTTCCCTGAAGCAGAGTGATGACAAATGATCAACAAGTAACTAGTTAGGCTTCTCCTCAACTCTGTGTAGTTTATCTTTAATCCCAGCACTGTCTATGCCCTGGACCGGCCTGTCAAACCCCGCCTCCATCACTCCACCACTCTCCATCAGCTCCTTCCCCTCTAAACAGGCTTTTCCAACAATGGGAGTGCTCTTTCCAGCCTTCAGTATCTCCTGACATCTCTTAACAACTGAAGTGAGGTATTGTTTGCATGCCATCAAATTTACCTGTTCTGAATGTAAAATGTACTGATTTGTAGTAAATTTACTGAGGTGGGCAACCATCACCACAATACATATGGAGTACATTTCTAGTACCACAGTAATATCCCTTATGTCTACTTTCACCTAACATTGTAATGATATTGTCTGACAGGTAGCTGAGAGTAAGACAAAGACACAGGGGAAAGAAGGGGAGGGGGGAACTTTAGGGGGTGAAAGAACTCCAGAGAGAGATGCAAATGGGAAATGCAAGAGGAAGACTTCAGATAATCTCAGAGAGCACTGGACTGTATGTCAGAGGTGGCCAGATCTTCAATGCCCCTCCCCAACAGAAAGCCATAGGATTACAAAACTATATTCCCAACACATGATTCAGCAATCAAGCTCCTTAGTATTTACCCAAAGGAATTAAAAACCTATACCTGTACAAAAACCTGCCCGTGGATGTTTATAGCTAACTTTATTCATAATTGCCAAAATGTGGAAGCAACCAAGATGCAATAAACTGCAGTACATCCATAACAATGGAATATTATTAAGCACTTAAAAAGAGAGAGCTATCAAGCCATGAAATGACATGGAGGAAACATTAAGTAAGTACTAAGGAAAGTATCTCCTAAGTATCTCCTACTTTTTCTACTAAGTAAAGAAGCTGTTCTGAAAAGGCTGCATACTATATAATTCCAATACATGACATACTGGAAAAGGAAAAACTACAGTGACATTTTTTACAAAATCAATGGTTAGGAGTTGGACGGAGGGCAAACAGGTATAGCACAGAAGATTTTTAGGACACGTGCTTGTGTGTGTGTGCTCAGTTGCTCAGTCGTGTCTGACTCTGTGTGACCCCTTGCACTGTAGCCCTCCAGGCTCCTCTGTCCATGGGATTTTCCAGGCAAGAATACTTGCGTGGGTTGCCATTTCTTTCTCCAGGGGAATCTTCTTGACCCAGGGATTGAACCTGCATCTCCTGCATCTCCTGCATTGGTAGATGGATTCTTTATCACTGTGCCACCTGGGAAGCCCATGAATACTTTATATGATAAACATATATACATGTCATCATTAACTTGTTCAAACCCACAGAATATACAACACCCAGAATGAACCCCAATAAACTACAGACTCTGAGTGATCAAGATGACCCCATGTAGGGTTCATCATCAGAAGTAACAAACGTACCAACTCCGGTGGGAGATGTTGATAATGGGCTGGGGGGTGGGGGTGGTACTGTCTTATATGGAGGCAAGAGTCATATGGGAAATCTCTATACTTTCCTTTCAATTTTACTATGAATTTAAATCTGTTATTAGAAAATAGTCTTTTAAAAATTCATCAGAGTACATGGCCCCATTAAGTGCAGCACAACAGATAACAAAGCGTAGAAGCTCCATTTTCCCAGAATGCCCAATGCCCGTTACCTGATACAGCATCTTGTGCAGGGTTGAAATAAATGTTAAATTGAAATGAGTTGGGGAGAGGAGGAATTGAAGGGGGAAAATTCTTCTCAGATATTTGTCATCCAGCATAGGTGGCTCAGGCGGTAAAGCGTCTGTCTGCAATGCTGGAGACCCTGGTTCGCTCCCTGGGTCGGGAAGATCCCCTGGAGAAGGAAATGGCAACCCACTCCAGTACTCTTGCCTGGAAAATCCCATGGACAGAGGAGCCTGGTAGGCTACAGTCCATGGGGTCACAAAGAGTCGGACATGACTAAGCGACTTTACTTTACACTTCCCCACTTTCTAACGGCCCTGCAGTTTTATTTTTTGTCTTTACCTCATCCCACTGTGCGGCATGTGTTTTAGAGGGACGGTAATTCCAGGGATCTAGGAAGCCATGGGATCGGATTTTCTTTCTTCTCTCCCCAACACATCCAGGGACAAAAGTGTCATTTGGACTCTAAACCAATGACACAAGGTCAGTAGCAATGACTGCACCACAGTATGTGGCCACAGCTGTCCTGACCCCAAACAGAGTCAACCTGCTGTGGAGCAAGCATTGATTTCCCGATTCCCGGCTTCCAGAGATGCCTTGTTCCTACCTCTCCACAGACCCATTGCCTGACTCCTGCTGATTTTGTGTGTCCTTCCAGTAATTCCTTTTTATTACACAGAATTGGTTTCTGTTGCTTGCAATCAAGGAGCCCTAGCCACTTTATTCCCTTTAAAAGTCACAGTAACAATACACGTGAGAGGTTGCTAGAATCTAAATTGGGCAATAGGGTGGCTTCCATAATAAGGAAGTTCAGGGTAACTATTTAGTGACTAAAGAGATATTTTCAGGCAGGAAAGGGAGAGTAGTCAAAATCGGTATTTTATACTTCATGTGTTTCTACCATGAAGCACTTTCGGTCATTTGACCTTTCACCCAGGTGGGCTGAGAAAAGTGATTGCATGTTCCTTATAAATGGATCAACAGAGCCAACTATTTTAAGCCCTAACACATGAGGATGAATAATTTTCACATGCTTTTCACTTCACGGAGAGAACAACCAACACGGCTTGTCAGGCATTTGGTCTCACTGTTCAACCTCACGCACGTGCTGCCTGAGCTAGTGAGTCAGGCTCCTTCGAGCACTGCTTCCTGCTGAGTGGAGGAGCCAGGGTGTGAGTCAGCCCTGCTTACAGCCAGGAGGCTTTGATTCAGGATTCTCTTCTGCCTTAGCACACGAGATTCAAAACGCCCCATTTCTTTTCTTTAGCACTGATGCCCAGATAGTTAGAAGTCAGAGTCCAGAGCAGCTTCATTAAAAATGGTCATTTTCATATAATACCAGTGAACTTATTTACAAAAACAGAAAGAGACTCATGGACATAGAAAACAAACATGGTTACCAAAGAGGGAAGAGTAAATTGGTAGCTTGAGATTAGCAGATACACACTTTGTTGTTATTGTTTAGTTGCTAAATCATGTCTGACTCTTTTGCAACCCCAAGGACTGTAGCCTGCCAGGCTCCTCTGTCCATGGGATTTTTCCAGGCAAGAATCCTGGAGTGGGTTGCCATGCCCTCCTCCAGGGAATCTTCCTGACCCAGGGATTGAACCCACATCTCTTAATCTCTCCTGCACTGGCAGGGGAATTCTTTACCACTAGCATCACCTGGGAAGCCCCTGAATATATATATTCATATATTTATATGTATATATATATATACACACACATACATATCACTTTCCTGTACACCTGAAACTAACACAATGTTGCAAATAAACTATACTTCAGTAAAAAGAAATGTTCATTTTCAGAAATCATTGAACTTTCTGCACTCCTCCAAAATAAACATATAAATAAACAGAAAAAATGAAAAAGCAAACAAGAAAGAGCAAAACGGTGAGGGTATAACATGTTAATACTAAATGCCAACTTCAATGGCTCAATGCCCAGTTGATTATGATGAAAGCACTAGGCAGAGGACAGGCATTGGATGAAATGAGGACTGAATAAATGTGCTACCTCGTGAAAACTATTTATGAATTTCCTGGCTGTTTGACATTGAATAAAAGCTATAATCATCGAATAGATACACATTTTGTTAGTGCTTCTTCTAACTGATACTTTACCAAATTGCTACAATCCTTTCAGGTGTGGGAAACACAGAGCATCTTTGCAGAAAGTCATGACTTAATGCACTAGAGATGAAAGGCCAGTAAAAATAACAGAGAAACAGCCCCTTAGTAAAGGGCTATGGTATCAAAGACATTTTGGTTGGAAGGGATCCCCCCACCCAAGGCTGAAGCCTGCCAGTTAGAACCCGCTCATCAGATAATTTGCAACTGTGTCATATCACATACAAATGCTCTGTTGTTTCTCCTAGTATTTCAAAGACTGGGAATCTGGTCCAAGAGCAGAAATAGACTAGCAGAGTTTATTCAGTTTATGTATGAACCCTCTCATTGCTCTCTTTAGAATGGAAATATGTCATCCTAGATCAGTTTCTGGGGGTCACAAAGATAAGACAATATCTACTTTGATTTCAAACAGAATCCTTTATGGATAAAAGAAGCCTCCTCAATAAAATAAAACAGCTTTTCAAATAGCCTCTCTCCACAGTTAGTAATAATTTATGCTTGGTGAACAGGAAAATATGCTGAATTTATTCATTTTACCATGCACTGGCTGTCAAAAGGGCAAACTGATAAAGAAAGAGTGGGGGTGGGTAACTTGTCAGTATTTACAAATCTGATATGAAAGATGTTTCTAATTCCTCTTGATTTCAAGAAAAGACAATTAACTCTGAAAGCAGCAGAACAAAAAAAATTCCTGTTATTGTCAAAGCCATAGTATCAGGCATTTTACCAACAGATGGTTCTAGAGGCTTTTTCTTTTGTCCCCCAGCGTAAACTTTTGCTACACTTTTGAGCCCTCATTAAAAATGACGGTCACAAAAGACAATCTCTGGTTATGAACCTAGAGTCTGGCCCTGTTCCACTGGCATCCGTTCTGTCCTGTCCCACTTTCATAAACATGGCTAATAGCTGGATAGCAGTTTATTCTCCTCTGCCAAGCAGCCCCTTTGCTTTAACCAGGGCATATTTATTTTCAATACTAATTATTCCTGAAGACTTAATTTTCTTGCATAGTTTTAAGGTATGTTTTAGAGTGCTTGTGCTTTCAAACTCCACTTGTCAATGGAAGATGGTTTCTATACACCCAGGTGGTCTTCTCATGTTCTCTCAATCAAGGAATTCTTAAAGCTCCTTACCTTTAAATAATTGTTCAGAGGACATCTGCAGTTTTCCGCTTCATGTGGCAGACAGGGCACTGGGTACAGTTTGAAATTTAGAAAATTAACCTAAATTAAAGCACAGATGACTGGAAGTCTTAACTTGTATGTTACCTCTTCCTTTTTGTCAACGTGTCAAACAGTAAAATCTTTATCATAAATGAAAAGTATAGCTTGAAGTTTGGGGCATTTTGAATGGAAAAAAAGGTGTAAAGAGTTCAAAATTCAGCAGGTTCATTTTATAGACCTGATATATTTGTTTGCACATAACAAAATTCTGGCTCAAAACCATTACCTACAACGGCTTAATGATACTATCTCATTTGTAAAAATTATAACTTAATCATGAAAAGAGTGCATTTTCTAGACAAAGCTTCTTTCTGAACCCACTTCTATTCCCATTTAAGTCTGAAAAGGCAGAGGCAATGCCACCCACTGAGAATTCTTAGAGGTAGTTGAGCAGAAACCTCAAATTTCAAAATAACTACACCCTGGCACACCACAACCACATCCTGAATCATCAGAAGCAGAGGAAATCCAGTAATGAAAGCTCTTTCTAATCCCACAGGAATCTATGGTGGGAGTGTGGGGGGGTAGGGCTGCATTGCTCTTGCCCATGGATTTGGGCATCTTTGAACTTTCTTCCCCTCAGACATTATCTCCCAATATTGCTGCAGTAACCCAGGAGACTGTGTGGAGGACCAATCCACCTGTGAGCTCAACACAAAGATATGCTCCAAAAAGCCCTCCTCTTCAGAGGCCAGGCCCTCCCCTTACATTTGGAGACTAGTTATGAAGTAGAATCAGACTCATCATTACTTGGCAGTTGTGAACCCCAGAGGCATCATGGGATACTGAATGAAATAACATTTTTCAAAGTACCATCCAGTCAAGGGTTTCCATATCCTCCTAAGATTCCTTTCATAGCTACCACTTAAAGGGTTCAAGGTTTGGAGTCTTTTGTCTTTGTGTGTTTGATTATTTATCTTTAGGAGGTAACCGAGGAATACAGCCTGGTGAAATATTTTTTTTCCTTGTCCTTGCTTCCTCATTAGTCATGGAAACCCTGCTCTAAGAAGATCCTTTGATGGGTCATATGATAGTTCTATTTTTAGTTTTTTAAGGAAGCTCCATACTGTTCTCCACAGTGGTTGTATCAATTTATATTCCCACCAATAGTGCAAACAGGTTCCTTTTCGACACACCTTCTCAAGCATTTATTGTTTGTAGATTTTTTGATGATGGTCATCCTGACTGGTGTGAGGTGACACCTCTTTGTAGTTTTGATTTACATTTCTCTAATAATTAGTGATATTGGGCACCTTCTCATGTGCCTCCTAGCCATCTGTACGTCTTCTTTGGAGAAATATCTATTTAGATATATTCTGATCATTTTTTGATTAGGTTTTGTTTTTACATTGAGATGCATGAGCGTTTGTACATTTTGGAGATTGATCTTTTGTCAGTTGCTTTGTTTGCAAATATTTTCCCCCATTCTGAGGGTTACCTTTGACATATATACACTACTATGGAGCTTTCCTGGTGGCTCAGAGGGTAAAGAGTCTGCCGGCTATGCAGGAGACCTGGGTTCGATCTCTGGGTCAGGAAGATTCTCTGGAGAAGGAAATAGAAACCCACACCTGTTTTCTTGCCTGAGAAACCCCATGGACAGAGAAGCCTGGTGAGCTATAGTGCATAGGGTTGCAAAGAGTCAGACACAAATGAGCGTGCATAGTTGGGCAATTTAAATTTTTGATGTATGAAATAGATAACTAATGAGAACCTACTATTTAGCACAGGGAACTCTACTTAATGCTGTGTGGCGACCTAAATGGGAAGGAGATCCAAGTGAGAGGGAATGTATGTATTCGTATGGCTGATTCACTTTTCTGTACAACAGAAAATAATACAACCATTGTAAAGCAAATATACTCCAATAAAAATTGTTTTAGAAAAATAGAATATCGTTTGACTATCATCATGACTTCATTCTGAGGAATTGAGGTAAAGACTTGGCATAACCAAGTAATTGGCAGGTGCCTAGCTTACCACTAGAAATAATGTACCACAAATTAATAGATAGTTCTTCCATCTTCAGTGGATTTTTCACTCACTGAAGAAGCATCGTGGTAAACCAGAAAGTCTGGGCTCTAGATCAGACAAATTTGGATATCAATTCCAGCTCTATTAACTGTGTATCCTTGAGTAAGTTATTCTCATCCCCAATTTTAAAGGACTGTTATGAAGAAGCAATGAAAAACAAGCACTTAGCACTCTGTGGGGCACACAGTAAGCACATAATATTGTAATTTCCTACATAGGGGTGCTGTGCAGATTTAAATGAAATAATATCCATGGAAGACTGTGGTAGGAGCTCAAAAAACCTTAGTTCCTTTCCCCTTGGAGAAAATTAAGTCCTTTCTGAATCTGTTTGGGATTTTTAATTGAGTTATGGTTGATGTTCAACTTTATAAAAGTTATAGGTATGTAATATAGTGATTCACAATTTTTAAAAGTTATACTCCATTTATAATTATTATAAAATATTGGCTATATTTCCTGTGCTGTACAATATACTCTTATAGTTTATTTTATAACTAATAGTGTCTCTTAATCCCCTACCCCTATCTTACCCCTCCCCTCTTCTCTCTCCCCGCTGATAACCACTAGTTTGTTCTCTATATCTGTGAGTCTATTTCTTTTTTTAATATATATTCACTAGTTTGTTGTATTTTTTAGGTTCAACACGTAAGTTATATCCTATAGTATTTGTCTTTCTTTGTCCGATTTACTTCACTTAGCATAATACCCTCCAAGTCCATCCATGTCATTGCAAATAGTAAAATTTCTTTCTTTTTTATGGCTGAGGGGTATTCCATTGTGTATATATACCACACTTTCTTTATCCATTTATCTGTTGATGGACACTTAAGTTGCTTCCTTATCTTGGCAACTGTAGATAATGCTGCTATGAACATTGGGGTGCCTGTGTCTTTTTGAATTTGCATTTGGGGTTTGTTTTTATACATATACCCAGGAGCTGAATTGCTGGATCATATGGTAGTTCAATTTTCAGCTTTTTGAGAAACCACTGTACTGTTTTCCATAGTAGCTGCACCAATTTACATCCCCACCAACAGTGTACGAGTGTTCCCTTTTCTCCACATTCTTGCTGACACTTGCTATTTGTAGATATTTTGATGATAGATGTACTGACAGGTGTGAGGTGACATCTCATTGTGGTTTTGACTTCCATTTCCCTGATAATTATGATAATGTTGAGTATCTTTTGAATCTGCTTAGATTTTAAGTGATCTGAATCCAAAGTGCTTCCCTGGAACCACCTAATCATACAAGCCTCTCCCTCTTCCCACAGAGGAGAATATCTTAAGAACATCTCTAGGCCATGTGACCCTCTCCACCTATCTCTAGTTTTAGCAAGGCTCCTGCACCTCACTGTCTGTCCTTCTCTTCTCCAAGCACCAGAATATTTTTATCAATATCTTCTCATCATCTGATTTCTAGATGAGATTCCAAATCCTGCCCTCAGCCCACCCACTCCCATTTTCTCTCTCTATCCATCCCTGAGGTGCTCATGACCCAAGCACATTTTACAAGGACAAAGCAAACACATTTGCTTTCATATCAGTTTTGTCTTAGTCGAACTGGAGTACATTTACAATACAGAAATAGGAGAGGAGGACTGGTACATTTTATCACAAGGAATTAAAGCTATTATCCTCCAAATCTGATCAATATGAACAGCCAAAACAAATATATTGAGTTATTTCTTCCCTCACTAACTAGTTCTTTTGCCTGAATTTTCCAGACAATAACTTCACATAACCAAGTGTCAAATAGTATGTTATATTCACCCCTAACACTTGCATTCTGCTTTGAGTATAATTTTGAGAGAAGACATATTAGAGGGTAGATTCTTGGGAAAAAGATAAAAAGAGTATAAATCCTACATAGATAGATAGAAATAAATACCCAGATTTCAGAAACATTGCAAAAAAATAACAACAGCAATAATATAATGACTGTTGTTTTTCAAACATCTTCAGACCACAAATGTAACGTGGGGGGGAAATAGATGTGTTTGTCCTCCTCTTGCCTGATGGCTGAAAGAGCAAGCCATGTGTGATTTTTATGACCTGGCTAGTGATGTGTCCCTACAGGGACTTATTAATTCCATCTTTATAGATGGTGCCTGATCCTCATCAAAATTAGAAATTGCTTAAAACCAGAAAAAAAGCATTTCATTCCTAAATAGGCCATTAGTGATATTGGATAGTTTGTTATGCTGTAATGTAATATTGAAATTCCTTGAGGCAACTGATTTTCAGTGGTGAATTAAAAAGACCAGAACCAAACTGAGTGCTTGAGTAATGAGTGAAAAACATCTTGGACAACTAACTTTTTATAGGCTGCATGTCAGCAACTGACCTTTTGAAAATAAAATCATTAGCCCTCCCAAGACAACTAAATGCAAATGAATCCAGCCCAACCGTGCAGAAGGTATGAAAACATCTGGATGGAAAACTAATGTCTATTTGGATTTCAAGTTCAGGGGGAAGTAAACAAGAAACAAAATGTCAGAATAATGAACATCATCCTCAAAAGAAAATGGACTAAAAATAGAAATGGACAGTTTTATTTCTTAGATATTATAAGCACTGATGCATAGAGTAATGGCAGCTGACATTTACGGCAGGGTTTCTACCTTGAGTGTGTGTCTGGACTCACTGTCCTTGCCTCATTGCATGGCTAATGTAACCTTTGACAACCTTTTCCCAGGGGTGCAGAATTCCAAGAATAACACACATGAGCAAAATAGCATCATTCCTTACCCTACAGCCAGAGAGAAGCTGATTTACTGGCTACATGTGACAATAGATTAAAAAAAGATACCATTGTTTTCATGCCTGTACCTATCTTCAGGTTTAAGGTAAATGCCTGCTTGGAAGGCTGCAACTAAAGCTATCAAGGTATTGGAGTGATTCACCAACAGCTCTAATTACAGAAGTATAAAACCATATGTATCTATAGGCTGGCAAATGCTAATTTCCATTTCTCACCATTTGTATCAAAAACCCCAGTTAATTTCCTTTTCCTGAATATAGAATCTTAATTACAAAACTGTGGGAAAAGTCACTAGTCTAATGAATGTATCTTTCAACAGATACTTAATTTCCTTCCTGAAGTTACTGTAATTTATTTCAGGAACTGAGACTTTTTTCTGGGAATCTTTCTTGTTCTCATCAAGACCGGTATGTTCTCCAAGGACATCTTGATATTTCTTCTGGCTAGTCTCTGGAGATGTTATAAAATGTATGGTATACTAAGTTAATATTTCACCAAAGGTTAAAAGAAAGGAAGAATGCATGTATGTGTGTGAGGGGAGGAGGTGTCAAAATCACATTCAGGTTAAAATATTATTAAATTCATAGAACTGTAGAATTTTTATATCAATAGAGATGGTTTCAACAAACATATAAATCAAAGCCTTGCCTAATCCCTGGCCTGATTGATGAGCTTTTTCCATTAAAACTGCCCATTCCATCCCAAATATGGATAATATATAATTCAAAGTTGAAATCGGGTCCCTTGAGTTTCTTGAGATTGGATAAATGTCTCAAAACATTAGCAAATAGGCCGTAAAGGGAGGCAGTGATCTATAAACCATCCTGATGCCTTGTCAATAGCAGAAGGGAAGCAGGATGAGACTGTAAACCAAGCAACCTTTGCATGACCTCAACCCTCCCCCAACCTCTGAAAAGTAATAAGGGCTGCTTCTTGGGTCTTTGTCTGAGGAAGCTCAGAATAAGAATGATGAGCCCCTGCATTCCCATAGAGACCTAAAGTAACCACGGCTCCTTTGGTTCAAAATTGCTGTATTTGGTGACCCAAGGTTCAAGTAGAGGAGATTTTGCCATGTTTAAAAGTTCAGAAATAATTCACAGTATTGCTCTCCTGAGTGAGACAACAAGCCAGGGTTACTGAGGCTCATGGGGCTAGGGGTGGGGATTAGGGCACAGAACAACATATTTCAAGATGGTTGGTGGACTGTGGACTAGGAACCATTTGAATGATTTTCAGAGACTCTGAGATTTTAGCTGACATTTTTTTAAGATGAGAAAAGAGCACCAGATTCAGAATTTGTAAGCCAGGTTTCTGGTCAGCTCTGCCAGTAATTTATTTTGTGACGTTGATTTCTTAACCTCTTAATTAACATTTCTTAATCTCTCTGGGCCTCAGCTTCCCCATTTATAGACTGGTTGAAACAATGTCTAAGTTACTGTTTTCTCTCCAAAGTCTGCAGTTTTGTGAGGAGTACTTGTTCATCGAAGATATAAGATATACTGATGTTAGTTATAATCATGCAGCTGAAGCAAGAAAGAAAATAAGAACTAAAAATGCCACCAGGGCTTCCCTGGTGGCTCGGATAGTAAAGAATCTGCCTGCAATGCAGGAGACCCAGGTTCAATCCCTGGCTTGGGAAGATCCCCTGGAGAAGGGAATGGTAAAAATGCCACCGTCCATAGCAGTAAATAAAGAATGTTATAGCCATCAAGCCATCACATTACAGACGCCCTGATGGTAAGCCCTGAGGGAAGTCTGGATGGAAACAGGATGCACCCCCTAACTAGTGGTCAATGCTGCAGCCACCCACATTGGCGCACCCTGAGGAAACTCAGGAAAGTACAGGATGCTGGCCCCAGACAGCTGTTAAGTTCAGTTCAGTTTGGTAACTCAGTCATGTCCAACTCTTTGCAACCCCATGGACTGAAGCACGCCAGGCTTCCCTGTCCACCACCAACTCCCGGAGCTTGTTCAAACTCACATGCATTGAGTCGGTGCTGAGGTGCACAGAAAAGCAACAATTTCAATGAGTCCAGACTTTGTACTTCCCATAAGTAGAGAAGCACTAAATTCTTTAACTTGAGATATCTGGTTTTCCTTAATTAACAGTAATTAATAACAGTTACAGTAATCTTTTGATGGTCTGACTACCTGGTCTTTGTTGCCTAAACTCCTATGTATCCAGGCTACCCCTTCTTCTTGCCTCTTCTGAGAGTGCAGTCTCTCAGGGTTCTCTGAGATGATGGGTTCCGGGCTTAAGTCGTCAGTTTTTTTTCACAGAATAAAACATAATTCTCAACTTTTAGGCAGTGTGTTTTTTTTCAGTTGACAAAAACAAATTGAGTCTTTTCAGTCTAGCTGACACTCCACAGCTCAGCAGTGAGGCATCAGAAATAGGCACTGGAACAAATTATCATTCTTAGGTTAATTACACATGGAAGACCTCTGTGTATCACTCGGGAGACCAAAGGGAAAATAACCCCAGTGAGAGACAAAGAGTGGGAGAGTAAACATGGCTTATGATAGGAAAAGATAAAAATCTAATTTAACATGAAAAATCTAAGATCATGGCATCCAGTCCCATCACTTCATGGCAAATAGAAGGTGAAAGAGTGGAAGCAGTGACAAATTTTATTTTCTTGGGCTCCAAAATCATTTCGGATGGTGACTACAGCCGTGAAATTAAAAGATGCTTGCTTCTTGGGAGGAAAGGTATGACAAACCTAGACAGTATATTAAAAAGCAGAGATATCACTTAGCCGACAAAGGTTCATATAGTCAAAGCTATGGTTTTTCCAGTAGTCGTGTATGGATGTGAGAGTTGGATCATAATGAAAGCTGAGCGCCGAAGAATTGATGCTTTTGAACTCTGGTCCTGGAGAAGACTCTTGAGAGTCCCTTGGAGAGCAAAGAGATCAAACCAGTCAATTCCAAAGAAAATCATTCCGAATATTCATTGGAAGAACTGGTGCTGAAGCTGAAGCTACAATATTTTGGCCATCTGATGAGAAGAGCCAACTCACTGGAAGACTCTGATGCTGGGAAAGATTGAGGGCGGGAGGAGAAGAAGGCAGCAGAGAATGTGATGGTTAGATAGCATCACCGACTCAATAGATATGAATTTGAGCAAACTCTGGGTGATAGTGGAAACCAGAGGAGCCTGGTGTGCTGTAGTCCATTGGATCTCAAAGAATCAGACTTGACTGAGTGACTGAACAACAACAGGTGAAATCTACCATAGTCAGTGACTTCACCAAATGAGTCGCCAGTGCAGTGAGATCCTAATTATTTTCTAAAACAATATGTTAAGCCAGGCACCACCTGGCTTCAGAATTACTATGTTGTAAACACAAATTCCTTAAACTCACCCAGACCCACAGAATATCTGAAAAAAGGGAATCTGCATTTCTAAAAAATTCCCTCAGGTATTCCTTTTGCATAATAGAACTTGGGAACAACTGACCTAGCAGAAGGAGAGAAAGAAGTTGAGAGAAAATGAATAACAAAGTGCTGAGCATGTATACTCAAGGAATGAGAGTTTGGGTAAGTCAGGTACAGGGTCAAAGAGAAACTTATTTTTCACTATAAACTCTAATTCTGTTTGTATTTTTACCATGAACAAAAATTAAATAAACACATCTTTCTAATGCTAAAAAAAAAAAAAAAAAAAAAAAAGACTGTTTCTGTGCAAAATAATTTTGGTACACTCAAAGTTGGAAAAAGTGAACAGTCTCTTCAAAGTTGAAAGATAGCTTAACAACAATAGTTCAAATTTTTCCTTTTCAGTCAGACTTTAAAAGGTTAGACAAAATACAGCCTTAGCTTTATAGGATGGCAAGGAAGAGTATCAGACAGATAATCTACACTTAATGAAGATGCCTCCTCTCAATTCATCTTATATCTGGGCAGTAGCCTAGAATTCATACCTTGTTACTCACTATACACCACACTATTTTGTTTGTTTCCTGGGTGATTAGCAGTTTTTGCTAACTAACCTATGGGATCCTCATAAGCAGAGAACATAAATATGCCTCTTCATATATCGTACAGCGTTTTCATGCCACACAGAACATGGTATTTGCTCAGTAAAATTCTTAGAAATATTTTCTTTTCTGTAACCCATAACATTTTCCTTTTCTCAAGAAGACCCTGAAATTCAATTAAATCAAACTTCCAAGACAGGCTTTAGTGGTGAGGTCAAATGGTTGTAAAAGAGGATGCCTAGTGTGAAAAGGGATAAAGAGATAAAGACCAGGGGTCCCAGGATCGCTGTCACAGGAAGTCTGCTTACGAAATCTCCAGGACTGAGAGGTCCATAGTGCTGAGCTCTAACTGGAGGAAACAGACAGAGGCCTTCTGTCTAGGCAATTGGTTTAAATGAAGTAACATAAGTTTAAGTGATATTTATTAGAAAGTATCTCAGCCCACAGTCCTAGCCATAGGAGAACCAATGGGATGGACTGGGCTGTGGCCCTTATGAGAAAGGGAAAGTGAAAGTGTTAGTTACTCAGTCGTGGCCGACTCTTTGCAACCCCATAGACTATAGCCCACCAGGCCCTTCTGTCCATGGAATTCTCCAGGCAAGAATACTGGAGTAGGTAGCCATTCCCTTCTCCAGGGGATCTTTATGAGAGGGGGATGGGTGAGCCATGCCTGGTATAAGGGTGAGAACTGCCCCACCAGAACCATCGTTAAGTATCTATTAGAGAGGTCAGCTTTCTTCCCCACTCTGCCCAAGACAGCTGGAGACAGACCTGGGAGTACATTTGGGTCACTTACCAATTATCTGTTAGGAAGCAGAAGTTAAGTTGCTTCATTGGTTCAATGGTAATGAGATGACTGCTTGAGCAGTGAGCAACAAACAATCAGTTGATATGAGATGAGCATCTGGGCTACTGGACAACAAACGGTGTTGCCCTAGAAAGGCAACAGAGCAACCCCAACAGCTAACTATACCCTAAACTCAGAATCTCCTTTCTATAGTACAGAGCTATGAGTGGTCTCCGGAGAGCGGCTGCTTCCTAGTCCTCTTGCATCTGGAGACAATGTAATCTGAACCGAAATAATGGGCATCACTTCCAGACCAAGGCTTATAAGCAGTTATTGTACCTTCATTCCTTTTTTAAAACCTTTGTCTGGATGCAGATGTCAACCTCTGTGGGTTGACAGAGCCACAGGATGGAAAAAGCCTGGGTTGGAATCATTTCATAAAGGAGACATTCATCCACAAAGAACCACAGCTTGGCACAACTACCTTAACAAGAAATCAACTTCTGTTGGTTTGAGGTATTGCACATTGTAGGATCTATTTGTCATAGCAGCTAGCATTACCCTACCTCATGTAGTTGGTTAGGCCAAAGGCAAAAACAGTTATTCTGGAACTCAGGGACAATATCTAGATCTGAATAAGGTCCAGTCCAAGGGGTAAGATCTTGGAACTGCCCTACTCTGACTAGGAGTTTGCAAGGGATGAAAGACACATGATAAGCTTTACCTGGCTTGAGTGGGAAGTATTCCTTTTTGGATTTTATTCTCTCCAGGACATGCCCAAGGATAATGTTCACAGGAGAGAGATATAACTCCTCTCTGTCTCTCTCCCCATCATAAGCCCTTTGGAGAGGGGTGTACTTCAAAGGCCTGGAACACCATCTGGCTGCAAAATGTTTTAAGAGTTGATGAGTTTTCTTTTGCAAAGAGCAGCCCGACTTAAAAAAAAAAAATACAAGGCCAGGAAACCCAGCTATATCCCAGAAGAGAGCCTACAAACTCCCATGAGAATACTGACTGACTTGTGTTTTTATGCAATAAAATATCCTAGAAAATTATTATAGTGGCTTGTAGTTCACACATACACACACACACACACACACACACACACACATACACACACACACAGACTCCTGAAGATATTTGCCCCTTGACTCTCAGATTCAGGTTGTATCTAGAGACAAAGCCACACACTGAGTCCTTCATGTGGCTAAAAAGAAATAAGATCCCATCCCTGACCTCCAGGTACTGCCAATTAGAATCTAACTCTAACCCAACTGTTACAAAAGAGAAAGATGCAGAATGTGCTATAAGAATAAAACAAAGGAAAGGAATAATTCCACATTGGGTACCCAGGAAGTTCTCTTGGGAGGGATGGAATGAAAGTCGCGTGCGTAGGAGGATTGTCCAGAAGGGCAGACAGAGAGAACA
The DNA here is from genome assembly GCF_054371585.1 of Giraffa tippelskirchi. Taxonomy (NCBI): domain Eukaryota; kingdom Metazoa; phylum Chordata; class Mammalia; order Artiodactyla; family Giraffidae; genus Giraffa; species Giraffa tippelskirchi. The sequence goes on from NC_137283.1 coordinate 127,315,064, forward strand.
AGTACAGACCCTGAGCTAGGAGAGGACAGGAAGTTTACTTACACTGGATCCTCTTGCTTACCAGAGCTTTTGATGCCATAATCTCAAGGCAAGGGAGTAATACCATCTTAGTTACTAAGCTTCTTAACTTTTTTCTTTCCAAAAAAGATAAACATGCAATTTTTAAGCAATGAACCTGCCACTAAGAACTCTCTGGGATATTGGGTAGATGAAGAGAATGGCATATTCTGAAGTACCAGAGGACTAGGACACAGGGGAGCCCAATCCACAATTTGCCAAGATTATGTAACATTCAGGTTTCTGATGAAAGCTAAGACACTGATAAGGACATGGAAGGAAAGGCTAGAAAATCCATATTGCTTTTGGGTAAATGACCTGTGAAATGGGATGGAGCCATACTTCAGTAGTGCCAGACACCCAGTAGGCGTTCATTAAATGCCTATTGAATGAATAGCCTCTACATCTCGCCTAGCTTTGCTGTGATAACCTGTGCCAGAAATATTGTTAAAATTCATTGCTTCTGTTGCCCTCATTTAGTGACTCATCCTCTGTCCTCACCGCCCACATGCAGTCAGAGCACAGAAACTTCTCAGGGCTAAGCTATAAAAAATAAATATATTTTGCATATATATATTAAATATATATACAATTTATATAAGAAATATAAAATGTTTGACTCCTATCAGAGAACAGAATATATATTTACATAGGAGTCATACATTGTAATTCATACATAAAACATACATATGTATATTTAATATTTAAAAGACTTTCCAAGCTGGGAGTCCCATAAATACTCAGCACTGCCCTTCACTCAGGCTCCAACTCTGTCTCACTCTCTCAGTCACAGAGAGAACAGGAAAGGCCCATCCACTTGAAATCTGTAGACCTTTCAGCAAGGACAATTTAAACGTGTCTGACATGGTGAAAGCTATGAAATCATTCTCCATGTGTGCATCTTTAAAGGTCTATATGCATAAATTAGTTTCCCATAGTGCTGCAGAGCTCTAATTATTTTTTAATTTATACAAATACATGCAATTAAAGTGCAATTACAATGCAGTTAAAATGCCAGTATAATTAAAATGCAGAAAGAAGAAAATTTATAAATCTGTTCATGAATCCCCTTGATTTCTTCTTGGGTTCAATTAATGCCACTTATGATTTAAAGATGGTGAAAAATCTGATTTTGGTGAGTAAACCCATCTCATCAATCCGTGTACCTTAGAACGTGGAGACTTGTCTACATCCACAGGGTATATATATCTTTATGATAAATGTTGGGCCAGAACTGGCCAAATTAGAGCTGCTTGACAAAGATACAGGCAAAAGAAGGTAGGCAGAGGGAGTTAAGGATGTCTGCCCTACAGAGAAGTAAAGAAGGCATGCAAGATCCAGGTCTTCCAGTATTTCTCAAATGTTGGTCAGTTATATGGACATAGTTCGCTAACAAGAGCCACAACTCTCTTTACCCTAATTTCTCTATAGATAAAGACATTCAGTTAATAGGGACTGATCTGAGGGGCCAGCAGTACACAATAGACTTAAAAAAAAAACAACTAAAGATGCCTTCTGCTAAAGGATTATCTCTCCTTTCAGCTTTTCATAGATTAAAAAAATTGCATTGGGAAGGGGGAAAAAAAGACAGACAGCAAGCAGTCCAGTAACAAGCTAGAAACTCAAACCTAAAAGGCTAGATTTGATTACATTATATTTCATACAATAAACATTTATTGAGCACTTCTAGACTCTGAGTTATAAAATAACACGTGGTCCCCATCCTCTGGGAAGCCATGGGTTGGAAGAAAGAATAGATATGCAAACAGCTCATTGTTATACAAAAGGATCAGTGTGATAGTGGTCACATGCACTTCTGAGCCACAGAAAAATTAATGATAAAAGAGCTCTCCAGGAAGCAGAAAATGCTTCAGTTGGGGGGCTTATTATCTCAGTGATTGGGGCACAACTGGCATTTTGTGGGGAAAGGTCAGGGAAGTGAACCATCCTCACCTTGGACCCGTTCCCCACACAAAGAACTGTCCTGCTTCCCAAGTGGTTCAAATATTAAATACCATGCCAGGCATTTAGGAGCTAAAAGACCTGTTTATAATCACTTGAACCTTGATGCTAACTCATTTTTACCTATAAACCACAAAGGGTATGTTATTTATTTACTTATTTGAAAAGAAAGTGAAAGTCAAAGTGGCTCAGTTGTGTCCAAGTCTTTGTGACCCCATGGACTGTAGTCCATGGACTTCTTCAGGCCAGAATACTGGAGTGGGTTGCCATGCCCTCCTCCAGGGGATCTTCCCAACCCAGTGATCAAACCCAGGTCTCCCACATTGTAGGCAGATTCTTTACCAGCTGAGCCACCAGGGAAGCCCAAGAATACTGGAGTGGGTAGCCTATCCCTTCTCCAGCAGATCTTCCCAACCCAGGAATCAAACCAGGGTCTCCTGCATCACAGGTGGAATCTTTACCAACTGAGCTTCTAGGATGTTGGTACCATTTAAATATCCAGGCATAATTTTAATTTTCCAAGAGCACAACTACCTTGTAAAACAAAGAAACATTGCCTTTTGTTTTGTTCAGAACTTTTCATTCTTATATAAACATATCAAGGTATGTTTATTCTTCAATCTTTTCTTAAATTAGCTTATCTATTTGGCTGCACCAGGTCACTGTTGCAGCACTCAGGGTCTTCAATCTTCATTTGGGCATGGGAACTCTTAGTTGTGGCATGTGGGATCTAGTTCCGCAACCAGGGATCTAATTCTGGCCTCCTGCATTGGGAGCTTGGATTCTTAGCCACTGGGACAACCAGGGAAGTCCCTTCCATCTTTTCATATAGGGTAAGAAACATTTTGCTTCAGGATATGTCTTTTGATAGGAGTCATAGATTTTATTTCTTATATAAATATCCAAATATGTCTACAGTTTCCAGTTTCAACCATCTTTTCTTTTGGGCTTGTATTTTTTGTGTCTTATTCAAAAAATCTTTGCTAAACAAAAGTTATAAAGCTCTTCTACACATTTTTCTCAAAGTGTTTAATATTTAATATTTGCTTTTCTAATTTTGGTCTTTAATCCATCTGTGTGTGTGCACGTCTGAGTGTGTGTATGTGTGTGTGTGTGTGTGTGTTATGAGATAGAGATGTAATTTTTTTCATGTAGATATCTAGTCATCCTAGAACCACTTTTTTTAAAAAAGAATTAACATTTTCTCACTTACTTGTAATGCTGCTAATGTCAATGGCCAAACTCTCATATATACTAGAGTCTATTTCTAGGTTCAACCATCTAATTTGTTTTCCTGTGTATCAGTGCCATTCTTTTCATTACTAGAGCTTTAAGATAATTCTGATAACAAATAATATCTTTCCCTCCTCTTCAAAATTGTCTTGACTCCCTTGTTCATTAACTCTTCTATGTAAGTTTCGGAATCTGATTTCCAAGTTCTGCTCAAGTTCTGTTCTGTTTTATTGTAATCATGTTGAATATAGGTATTAGTTGGAGGAGAATTTATCATGCCAAATCTACTCAATCAGAAACAAGATGTGGTTCTTCATTCATCTAGGATCCCTTGCTATGTTTTAATAAAATTTATTACTTTCTTTATAGAAGTCTTGAACAACTTTTCTTGTATTTATTTTTAAGTACTTCAGATTTTTTCTTCCAAATATACAGATATTATATTTCTAAATTATATTTTCTAATTATTACCTGCTTAGATAAAGGGATTACTTCGGATGTTTTGATATTGTTGATAAATCAAGCAGTACATTTGCCTTACTGATTAATTCCAATGGTTTGTAAAGTCCTGTGTTTTCTATATAGACACTGTGAACAACGGTAAATGCCAATCAATCTTTTTTTCTCTTATTGTACTGATTAGGACTTCTAATATAACACTGAATATGAGCAAGAATAGAGGATATCTTTTTCCTGTTCTTACCCAAAATCTTCTAAAAATGATATTCATTATACATTTTTGTTAGATACCTTTATCCAGTTAAAGAAGTATTGTTCTATTCTAGTTTGCTAAGAAAGATTTTACCATAAACGAGTGTTGATATTTTTCCAGAATTTTTGCAAATATTTGAGGAACTGAATTGTCATTATCCCTATTCCTAAGATAATCATATTTGATTATTATGTTTATATATTTTATACTCACTTCTGTTAATAAATGAACATAATCTCTAATTTACATGCTGCCCTTTTCCAATTTTGCTATCAAAAATATACTAGCCTCAAAAAACATATTGGGGATCTTCCCCCCATTTTTATGATATTGAGTACAAACAAGGCTTGACTTGACCTAGTTTTCAAGTGACGCGTTCTTTCTTAACATCATGTATAATGCTCTTAATTCTTAATAACTGAAGAAGAATGCTCAGTTCTTAAAGAGTATTTGTTATTAGCATATCTATACTAACTCTATTTTATTTAGAATGGCCTAAATACATTTATTTACCCTTTAATTTTTGCCCTCTGTGTCAAGTATTAGGTGAGTCTCATTTAAGTCAAGCTTTAAAACCTGAAAACAAAATCTATTTGGAATAATCTTTATACTCCTGTGTACTCATACCATGTGAAGAATGTGAAAAGTGCAGAAGAAAGCAGACATTGCCACTTGGGAGTTCACTAAGCAACACACTGATACTGGCACACAACCCACATATACTATACTGCACTAAGCTTTCCCTTCACAACTCAGGCATTGGATTTTTCCTTTCAGTGACCACAGTATTCATTGGACTTCCCTGGTGGCTCAGACGGTAAAGAATCTGCCTGCAATGCAGGAGACCTGGGTTTGATTCCTGGGTCAGGAAGATCCCTGGAGAGGGAAATGCTACCCACTCCAGTATTCTTGCCTGGAGAATCTCATGGACAGAGGAGCCTGGTGAGCTACAGTCCTTGGGGTCACAAAGAGTCGGACACAACTGAGTGTCTAACACACTCACAGTAACCATTACTAGGAGTTCTATTTGATTTATTTGCAAGATGTCTTGTCTTCTCCTTGTATCTTACCTTTTATGATTTTAATGCATTTTTCTACATGTTTTGCTATTTTAAAAGTACTTATTTTATCATTCCCATTGCAGGTTTGGGGGATTCAGTCTCCTATTTACTGTGCCAGGTGGCTGTCATTCATGGTATGTTGTTTTTTCTCATCTGTTTTGTAATCTTGGATTGTGACCGCATCTTCAGTAAGTTCTGTTGAAATCCTCTACCACAGGGAGATGTTTCTCCAAAGTGGTTTTGTGTTTGCTTCTGTATAGCATCCTAGAGACACCATTAGCTTGCAGCATTTTTCTTGAAATTTTCATACAATTTCATGGCTTGAGGGTGCCCAGAATATGTAGATATTATCATTTCATACCTTGGAACCAGGTTCTTAGAGATTTTCCTTTCTCTCCTCCCCTCCAGGCAGATACGCTTTCTCATCAACTCTTTATGTTGGTATGTGGATTGTTGTTTAGCCCACTTTTACACAGAAGGTGCAGCATTTCAAAACCCAGGCTTTATACAAGGGTTTTATTTTGAACTCTCTGGTGATAAAGGACTAGCCTCATTTCCTCTCCCTTGCAGGCATTAAAGCCATTCGGCTTCAGCCTCCAAAAAAGACTAAACATCAGCTCAGACTCATTTAATTTACAGTTCCTGGTTTATCCCTGGAAACTGGGGTCTATTTTCTCATAAACACAGTTATACATGCCTAATAATTTTTTATTGTATTTTATCCAGCTTGTATAGAAGCTGTTAGAAGGAGAATGTTCAGACTTTTTTGCCTGCCAGCATGCTGGAAGAAGAAATTCTCAATTGTTATTGCTTACATGCAACTCTCTTTTTGTACCAGTATTGCAACACTTTATGTTCACTTTCATTAAATTACATAATTATAAGTCACTTCAGTCATGTCCAACTCTTTTACAACTACATGGACTGTAACCCGCGAGGCTCCTCTTTCCATGGGATTCTCCATGAATACTGGAGTGGGTTTCCATTTCCTCCTCTAGGGGATCTTCCTGATCCAGAAATGGAACCCACATCTCATATCTCCTGCATTGGCAAATGGGTTCTTTATCACTAGTGCCACCTGGGAAGTCCAACTATAATAGTAAGTTTAACTTAAATCAAAAGATTTCACACTTATCTGATTCTTTGTGAGAATACAAATTCAAGTGACAGAAGCAGGAGTTTAGGGCATATGAGAGAGTGTCCTGCTAGCCAGGTATATTTTACAGGCTATAAACATCATTTGCGTATTTTAAAGAAAGAATGGGGAATATTGTAAATCCAATAAGGGAGCTCAGTGGGGATTAGGAAAGCATCCATTATAACTTTTAGAAATGGAGCACAGGAGTTGATGAGTAATGAGTCTAGAGAAATACATTAGATTTAGGCTCTGAGGACATATTAGTCATTCTAAGAAATTTGGCCTTAATTCTTAGGAAAAGTTCATGGAGGTCATATCAAAGTATACAGACCTATGGATTTCAAATGAGAAAACATACATGAAACAATCTATATCAAGTTGTACACAATGCTAAGACATATTCCCTGTAATTCCAAGATCAGTAAAATCTCTCCAAGCCCCTAGAAGTTAGTGAAGTCAAATGCTCTAATATTTACACATCTGCAAGTTGTCAAGCCACTTTGAAGTTTTTGCAGATGTCCTTGCAGGAAACAGTCACTCTACTCACTCAGCCTGTGACACCTCAGTGAACTTCTCCACCATCCATTGGACCTTTGTTACACCCTCTTCAAAGGGCTCTCTCAGTCTTAGTGATGGGGGAATGCTTTCATTCCCTGTGGGCTCTGCCTCAACCCTCAAGCTACTGGCTGCTCCTGTATTTGTCATTCTTGTCTCCTTTAGAAGTCTTTTACCCATTGGTCATTATGTCCCACTACTAGTTAATAATTCTTTTTTTTAATTGCTCCCGTTTTTAAATTAATTTTTATTGGAGCATAGCTGCTTTGCAATGTTTCTGTTGTACAACAAAGTGAAATTTTTGGATTTCCTTCCCATTTAGGTCACCACACAGCACTGAATAGTAGAGTTCCCTGTGCTATTTAGTAGGTTCTCATTAGTTTTCTATTTTATATATAATACTGTATACATAATACTGTATAATACTGAGGCTTCCCAGGTGACATTGGTGGTAAAGAACCTGCCTGCCAATGCAGAAGACGTAGGAGACACAGGTTCGATCCCTGGGTCAGGAAGATCCCCTGGAGGAGGAAATGGCAATTCACTCCAGTGTTCTTACCTGGAGAATCTCATGGAGGAGCCTGACAGGCTACAGTCCCCTGGGCGCAAAAAGTCAGACACAACCGAAGTGACTTAGCATGCACGCAGTGTGTATATGTCAATCCCAATCTCCTAATTCATCCCACCCCCTCCTTAATAATTCTTTATATTAAACTTTCTCTGTGTGAATTAATGTGCTGTTTCTCTCGCCAAATCAGACCCCTATTAATATACACGTTGAAATTTGATTATCAATTTTCTAGATCACAAAATTATCCTAGAGTTGCCAGTTATTTTCACCAAAAGTAAGTGAATGATTCCAGTGACCATACAAATACTTGTTCCTAAAAGAATGAGGATCATAAATAACACAAATTTACAGTTTCAAATAAATATTTATTCAGGGAAATTCTGACATAGTCACATATTGTGCACTTTTATGGCTATATATATAATCTATACATGTATGCTGATGCTTTTCTGATCATAAAAGCCTATAAAATACTAGTTTAATTTTTTTAAATCCCAGGTCACTATGATTCAAGGCAAGATTAATCATCTAGAGAACTAAGAGATAATTTTAGTAATTATAATTCAAAGTTGTTTGAAATACGTTATAATTATTCATTTATAGAATTCTATTTCAGTCATGAAATGGGTACAAAGATCAAGAAAAGGAAGTATATTTTAATAGGGCTTTACAAAAGGAATTCCTTTTTTTTAAAGAAGCACAAGATCTCACACATAACATATTACACCCATTATTACAGTGAGTAAACATTGCTCACAGCAAGAAACCCAACCTTAATTTACTTATTGAATTAAAATAAAAACACCTACTCAATCAAAGTGACCTGCAGGTGCCGTCGTTTCAACTGCTTCCATGATACATTTCTTACAAAAGATTAGGCTCTTAAAACAGAAAGTCCAGATAAGAAAGAGAGAATTGCACATCAAAGTTATAGGCCACAGAGCTTCAGCATTTAGCCTTTATCTCCAAGCTAACCTTAATTTACAAATCTAAATTTTCAGGAGGCTTCTTATCAATCCCTCTTCCCCAAAAGTGAGTTCATTGTAAAAATCATCTTTGATCCAGAACTGAAAGATTTTGTATTCCTCAAGGCACTTTCTTAAAACCAGATTCATCAAAACACAAAAATCAGAAAGGTATTCCCAGCTTTTATGATGTTTACTAGACAGTACTGATGCTTATGGAATGTCCTTAGGCTCTACATTATTCTGTATGAGACAAATGACTTTTAAAAGTGAAAGTTTTCTCCTGACAAAATCACAACAACTTGTTCAGAAGACTGAGGGTTCCCCCCAAGTCTCAGTGTCAGATGGAAAGTTCAAATTCTTCTAGATTAATGCTGTGAAAAGAGCTACTCTATTATTTTAATTTCTGCTTCCATATTCCTTTGCATTGTAGTGTCCTTGTTTCTTTGTTTTCTATGTAAACATATCACAGCAGAATATCAGTCTTTGTTTTTTTTCCAGTGGTATCTACATGAAACCCACTCTTCTTGTCAATTCACTCCATGTTTGATGGTTATCATCTAACAGAATTCAACCATCTGCCTCTTTCATTTTGTAGGAAAACTCAGTCTGGTATCCATTTATTTTCCTTACTATTTCACTCATATTTTGATTGAGTTGATTTTGGCTTCTCACCTGTTGATGACTCACATCTCAAATCCAAGAAGTATATCTGGTGCCAAAAAAAATTATTATTAATTATTTTCAATCATTGCATTGATTTCAGTTGCTTAACAACAGAATATGGTCTTTTTCTTTTCAGAGGAAGTCTGTGCTTGGTTTTTAAGAAACACCAGGTAACTCTGATAGAATTTAGACGTATATATTTGAATGGGAAACAACAAATCTGGGTATCCTGTTTACAGCCTCAAAATGCAAACCTCATTTCTAGTTATTTGCTTGTGTAGAGGGTTTCATAAAGTTCTGATTATGATTATCTTGTCTTGAAAAGTGAGGAAGAGAGAATGTACATTGATGTTTTATGGATAGAAAATCTAGTGATGAAACAAAAGTTAATGAGCTCATGTTGATCACTCCTGATTGCCAGAATGTATTAATTTCTCATATCCCTGAACCTGGATTCTCTAAACCAGGGCTTGTCAAATGTTACTGTGCATACTAACCCCCTGAGATCGTTCTAAGGCAGATTCCGCTTCAACAAGTCTGAGGCAGAGCCTAAGATTCTACATTTGGAACATGTTCCCTGGTGATGCTGATGCTGAGGCCTGGGGCCACACTTCCAGTAGATCAGCCCCTCTGCCGTAGAAAGCAATTGAATCACAAGAAAGTGTATGTGCACTTCTAACAAAGGGACCTCATGGTAAATGAAGTTCTAAGAAGAAAGCCCTTTTTTCTGATAGATCAAATCTAAGCTCCATTTCTGAACATAGGAGTCAGGAAAAAGACTATTAGAAAGTTTGAATCCCAAGTGAGAGTTGCCACAATGTGCATCTAAATCTGCCTGTTCAGATAATGACAGCTAGAGACTAAATTGCCTCTTTTTCAATCCCTTGAACAATCAGTGAGAGAGTTTACTATCACATGTATTACCAGCTGCATCCATGCTAATCAAACATGATCAGAGAGTGAGCTACTACACCTTCATATCAAGGGTGAGAGATTGGAAGCGGGGCAAAAATTGGGGTCACTATTATTTTTTTTTTGGTCCACTACATCCCTAATAAATAGACCCTTTTATTTATTTATTTATTTATTTTAGTTGGGGACTAATTACTTTACAATATTGTAGTAGTTTTTGCCATACATTGATATGAATCAGCCATAGGTTTACATGTGTTCCCCATTCTGAACCCCCCTCCCTAAATAGACCCTTTTAAAGGAATATGGTATTGTATGTTTACCTCTATTGATACCCTATAAGTGGGTTAAAGAAGTAGTAACAGACTTCAGGCAGGCCTAAATCCTGGGCCTCCTCAGCAATTACACACCGGGAAAACTGACCTGGAAGATCTACTTTCAGTTTTTCCATTCCCCAGAAAATTACTGGGGTTGTTAACTGTTGCTTTCCCTGGGACCTCAGGCTTATAGAGGATATTCTGGATGGCCGGGGCTGAGATGGGCAAGACAGGACATGTCACTTCACGAGAATCACAAAGGGAGTTTTGGAGGACTCTCTACCCAAAGGGATCCTCACACTCCGTTAGGTGTAACCATCTTCATTCAGTGGGGGCTTCTGTGAGAAGAGATCCCTAGCAAAAATTAATCACCCAATCATTGAGACCAAGGAAAGGACAGACTCTAAAAGGAGACGAAGGGTCTTCAGGATCAGACCCTCCTCTAAGAACTCTTCTGGCAGATCATGGGAGACTAACACTAAGAAGCTCTCAGAAATAAAATCACTACCAGGTTTGAGGAAACCTGGGATTGGGAAAGAATTGTACTTATTAAAGCCCCAAGGTGTTTGAGTGGGGTGATGGGGCACTGTAATTAAAGTCCTGTCTTATTCCTTGTATCCAAATACTTGTTATGCATAAAACATAGAGTGTTTAGAGAGAGAAGGAAGAGAATTTGACAAAACAGTCACTCTGCCTTAATTTATGGACGTTTATCTTAGTGGTCTTCATCACAGTGTGTCCACAATGACTAATAGTGGTGATATATGTACATGTTTAGCCCATCCCTCAGTACACTGTGTGTTATCAGTATACTGTTCATGTTAGTGTTTACATTAGCGTTAGTGTCGACATTCACATGGAACAGTTTGAGAGTGCGGAAGGGCGGACATTGTTGATCTCTCCTTGTTTGTTGTTGTTGTTTAGTTGTGTCCAACTCTTTGAGACCCCGTGGACTGTAGTCTGCCAGGCTTCTCTGTCCATGGATTTCCCAGGCAAGAATACTGGAGTGGGTTGCCATTTCCTTCTCCAGGAGATTCTCCTGACCAGGGATCAAACTCAAGTCTCTTATGTCTCCTGCTTTGGCAGGCAGATTCTTAACAGCTGAGCCATCAGGGAAGCCCCAGTTTGTAGAAGAAGAAACCAATATAGAGTAATGTAGAAGAAAGAACACCAGACCCAGAAGCAGAACTCTGTGAGGTCCTTGCTTTGACACAAACTAATCAACCTTTGGCAAACTACATTAACTCACCGGCCCATACCGTCCTTATCTTAAACTATGATACATCCTTCAGAGAATGGCTCAGTTGATTAAAGGAGATAATGAATGTGAAAGTACCACTCATCTCTAAGAGATGGTTCAATAAATCCTAAAGTATGGTAATCTAATCCTATTCCTATCGAAATCTGTACTATCTAGCACACAGTAGACATTCAGCAAATTGTGCTGATAAATGAATTAATTCAATCCATCCCTTAAAAGGGAAAACATCCACGTTTCATCCCTGAATTCCAGATTCCTGATGCCTTGCAAATAAGACTTCTCAGATAGCCTTATTTATAACCAGGCAAACCCAGAATCATAAGGACAATGTATTTCCTGAAGGCAGCATCTCAATTATCCAAAAGAAATTATCTTTCTTGGGTTGCTACTTGTGTTCAGAGCAGGCTATAGGAAAGACTACATCCCCTGGCAACACACAGGATGCTGTGGACTCAGATAAATCTCCTTTGGGTAAGGACTATACATCCGATACATTCCTCAAGGGGTGAGCAAGTGAACCCAGAAAGCAAAGCCATAACAGCCAGCACAAACCTCCAGCAGTTGTAATTCTGGAGTCCAGTGGCCGTGGGGAAACCTTTGGGCATGTTATATGGTTGAGCGCTATTACCATATAGTGCAAGTTCTGATCTGGGTCTTCTTTCTCTGCCTGATGACTCACTCTTTTTCTTAGTACTGTCTACATTGTTTCTAAGTAGACTGATCAAAATGTTCACATAAAATCTCTTACTTGAGTACTTAGCCAATGACTGGGGGCTAGGAAAAGGAAAGTTAATTTTGATGCAAACAGCAGAAACTGACCACGTTGTAAGACTTGCTGAAAAATCCAAATCACATATTGCAAGGGGACATTTTTCTTTGAAATATAGATGGTGCTCACCACTGTGAATCTGTGGCCTCAGTCTTTAGAGTGATTAGACAACAATGCTTTACCCTAACATGTGATGTTTAGGAGCTCATTAGATCCTGGAGGGATGTTCTTTGCAGCATTTAAATAAACCTAAGTGACCAAGCCCTAAAGAGCATAATTGATCATGATCTTATATTTGATCAAAATGGTTGGCAATTATTCCCGCTGGGAGATTTATCTATTTGCATCTTGCAGTCAGTTTTAGAATTTTATCTCTTTGATCTTGCCGTAATATCATGATTAATTGATTGATTCAAGGGTTGAGGAGTCAATAAACTCAGTATTTGTTATTATTTATTATTTAACTGCCCCCAGTGTGCTCACTGGCATTCAGAACCCAAAGAAAATACAATCCAGCCCTCATGGCTTCTTAAAGAATTAATTATGCAGAAGGAGAAAAAAGCAAAGAAGACTCCTTTTTTATTCAATCTTGTGGATATTAATGGGAAAGAGATAACAAAGAAAAGCTCATTCTGTACTTACATCAGCCATGATTCAAATATGTTCTGAAGATCTGGATTGCTGCTTACTTTTAATTAATTTATATATACATATTGTACATGTATCTGAAAATAAGCCTCCATGTTTAGTTATTCCTCACATTGTAGAAATGATTCTACTTGGGCATTACTCAAGAAAGGCACAGGCTTAGAAAAATGAGCAATAAAACTGTCTTCAGTTCAGAGGAGTAAAAAATATGTAAGTCCAGTGGTATTGATTGTATCCTGGTGACCTGTATGCTTTTCTTAGATTAGGGCTAAGACTTCTTCACCTGAATAAACACTCCTGCACAGGATGGCTTTAGCAGTGGCAAAGAATGAGTCATTGATCCCAAGAAACTATATCCTTAGATACCTAGATCAAAGCCCTGGTCAAGTAAGAATATGACCAAGTTGACCAAATGAGAGATAGCACAGTGATTAAATATGTTACCAAACTTGTGCTTTAATTCTCAAATCATGCTTTTTAAGATCATCACTCAAACATACTCTCTGAAAAGAGAGGTGATCTGCTTCATACAGAGTGGAATGCATGGGTATTAGAGCCTTATCCAGTGATTAGCACAATGGCAGGATGATTATTTGATGACTATTTGACATTTTACAAGGGATTAAATAAATATATACAGAGTTCAATGAATTTTTCCCAAAGATGCTAAAATAAAGTCAGTATTAACATTAAGATATTGAAATCCTAATTCAGCATTTCCAGAGAACTGTCTCTTCCTAGGCCACATTTCTATCCATAAACTGTCAAATTATACAAAGACGTCGTTCCACAAATATGCTACTCTCACTTGAAGTTCCAGGAGAAATGCTTGCAGGATCCAAAATTGGAATTCATCACCAAAAGCTAAAAGCTCAAAAGTGTAGGGTTGCTACTGAGCTATGATTGATGGTATGCCCTAAATGCACCAACTGTGTAAAATATGAAACCATCGGCCATGTTAACATCCCAAAGGAACCTGGTGAGATAAGCACATGCAATGCCACATGTCCTGCATGACAGGCCAGACAACAATGGTTGACCAGATGTTCTTTTCCTTCTTATTTGCATGGTTAAGACATATGGTAACTGGGAAGAATGAAGTCATCATTAAGCAGTAATATGAATGGCTTGAAATAGAATTATTTTAAATCATAAGCCCCACACCTGTCATGGGTTAATATTGCTGAACCTCTGAAAATAAGCATGTTAACTCTAACCTAAACACTTTATGTCATATGGTATTTTTCATGCCTTACCACACATTTGCAATCCCTTAAATAAAGCCCTTCGGACAGTTGAGATTGCACAGTTTTATCTGGAGAAAGGTTTGGTTTCCTTACACATGTTGAAGTTAGGAGTGTTTCAACACTTGCAATAGCAATATTTGGATGTCAGAAGATCTAGATTTCAGCACCCAGAGATAATTTGGTATATAAAACATCTGGTGTGTTTTTAAGAGAATATCACATTTAAATCCTGGTTTCCATATTTCTTTTAATTTAAACATGCCTTTTGGTAGCAAGTTCAGTTTCTAGTTTGCATTCTTGTATTTTCAAAGGCTACAGTAAAACTAACACATATTTTAATAATAGAAAAGAAGAAAGTACATTTGCTTGCCATCTTGGGAACATGAGCAGCCATACAACATAGCTGCAACTTATTACAGCTGATTCTCATACTCAGGATAATAAGGACAAAATTTCAGTAGTGACTTACACAACACAATGAAACCAAAACCCTGAAATTCAGTCATGTAAGAATTCCCAAGAAGTATGTAGAGTTGGGACTCAGTCTTCTTAAATTTGGAAGTGACAAGAAAAAAGCCATGTACTCTTTCCTCTTGCAACATAATTGACTTCTAGACAAGGAAAATTTGCCCCATCCATGGTTTTTATGCTTATATTTTGGCAGATTTTCTAAAATTCTGGTAATGTCAACACTCCCTGTGTAACTTTATGCAATACTACAAACAAGTTACACTAAATGAGAGTACCCTGTCATACAAAAAAAAAAACCTGTAATTGATTTTATCAAGCATTCTTTGGTGTATGTCATCACACAGCTTATTTTGAAGCCAGAATATGAATCACACCAAAGAAGGAGAATAAAGTTTGAAGTTTTATTCTCATGTAATAATGGAGCTTCTGAGTTGAAAGCATCCCCCTGGACCAATGAGGATAAGATTTTAGAAGGTGGACCAAGAGAAATATTCAGCAAAATCCAGGGAAAACATTCAACAACTACTGTAACAGAATCCATAAAGAGGAAAGGACTTAACTGTACCAAACACATCACAGTTGAACACCATTATTAGGTCAATATCTGCTGGTATCTGTGTCAAATATTGAGTATGCAATCTCTTCCATTTTCAAGCTGGTGCTATGAATACTGACAACACAGCCAGAATCTTTCGGCCAAATCAGTCCTAAAAAGGGACAGTTAAATAAACCTAGGAAACTGACTGGATCTTCCACTTCATATGTTTATTGGCATCATGTCTAGGCATGGCTATGTCTATGGACCAGAGCAATACTAATACCACAACCTTGCCGGGTGGCTCCCAGAAAATCCTGAATCTGGTATGACTCTCACCTAATGCTTACCATCACCATCTCAATGCTCTGCTCTCCACTTTCAGCATCTCTCCAAAATAATGCTCAGTGTTTCCCTTACCCCCACCCCTGCCACTGCTGCCAACACACACTGTTCTCCTGGTGGAACAGCTAGCATTGCCAACCCATGAACCACTCTGTGTCATGCTGGAGACTTCTTGTACATGTTCTTTATCAAATTGAGGAAGATCCCCCTCTATTCCTCACTTGCCAAGAGATTCCTTTATCATGGTGGGTACTGGATTTTGTCAAATGCTTTTTCCCTTTCAATGAATATGATCATAAGATTTTTCTTCTTCAGCTTGTCTATGTGGTAGATAACTTTGATTTTTGAGTGTTGGCTCAGCTTTAATCTGCTCTTTAAAACACAAATAGGGAAATGAACGGAGAAGGCAATGGCACCCCACTCCAGCACTCTTGCCTGGACAATCCCATGAACAGAGGAGCCTGGTAGGCTGCAGTCCATGGGGTCGAGAAGAGTCGGACACGACTGAGTGACTTCACTTTCACTTTTCACTTTCATACACTGGAGAAGGAAATGGCAACCCACTCCAGTGTTCTTGCCTGGAGAATCCCAGAAACGGCGGAGCCTGGTGGGCTGCCATCTATGGGGTCGCACAGAATCGGGCACGACTAAAGCGACTTAGCAGTAGCAGCAGGGAAATGAAATTCTATTCAATGAACACAATAAATAATAAAAACCACCTCAGTATTTTCTGACATAAGCAATAAAGATAAGAAACACTGATAGATACTGTATGGAGAGGGCATGAAACAATTTGGGTTTACAAAAACATAAAATAGCATTATTAGGCATTGTTATAAAGATTAGTTTAAATCTCTCTTTAAGTTTGGAAGCTCTGGGATTCCTAAAATTCTCTTATTTTTCTTGGAGAAAGCACCTAACTTCCAAGGCTAGAATAACAAGATGTTTGTTTGGAAAAACCATAGAAAACAATTTTTTTAATTTTTAGGAAAAAAAAAAATAGCCTTCTTGATGGAGCTATATCACCAATGTGTAATTGAACAACATTACTTCTAGGACTTTTAAATCCTGTTGCATTTCCTACCGAGAAGCATAAACAGGATCCTCATGTGGTGCTTGCTCTATGGGACAGAGAGAGTGGAGCTGGTATATGGATTTGTTCACAGGATTCGAGTCCCCCCCCCAGCTGATAATGAAACATTAACACAGCATCCAGAGGTGTTAACTTTCCCCCCAGCTGATAATGAAACATTAACACAGCATCCAGAGGTGTTAACTTTCCAAGAAATATTGGCATTTTTTTGCTTATACCCAGAACCTAACCTCTAAGTTAGGTCTTCAGGAACTGGACAGAAGACCTAAAGATCAGATCAGAGAGGACTGCCAAGTATTTGATGTCCCTCTCTGATCACACCGATCACCTGGAGAACCCCTTGGACAGGGGAGTCTGGCAGGCTACAGTCCACGGGGTTGCAAAGAGTCAGACACGACTGAGTGACTAACACTTTAACTTTCGATCACACCATGTAACTCATTGCCTAGTTCAACTACATCAATGACTTTTCAGAATCTTCAGGTAGCTATTTTTAAAACTGTGTCCTGAGGTTTTAGTTACAATCAGTGGGAGGTTATAGGGAGTAAGTTAGTAAGTTATAGGGAGCTTAAATCACCATAATAGAATCAGGATTCTGAACATCTCATCTCATAGACAAGCAAACTAAGGCCCAGAGAGAAGGACAATGATGATAGCAATTTCTAACATTTGTCACAGACCTTGATGGTCAATAAAACACTTCTTCCCTTAATCCATTTCAACCTCACAGTAATCCATTGTGAAGGTCCAGCCTGCTAACACCAGAGAGTCTAGCATGCTGCAATTTATGTCATAAAATTAAGGCTGTGTTTAACATTTCATTTTTATTTCTCTCTACTGTTTTCCTTGATTTATACAAGTAATATATCCCAACAATGTAGGAGGACATGGATTTACAGTGTTGGGACATAAATTTGCAATCAAATGGAAAAATTTTAAGAGAGGGCTCAAACTGAGACCAAAGAACACTAGAGTCATCTTATACCGACCTCAAGGGATTTAAAGATGATGGAGGGGATGAAACCAAAAGGCATGCTAAAAGTTTTACTGAAGTGAGAGAAAAGGAATTTTGGATCAAAACAAGTAGAAGGTTCTTAGCCGAACACCCCTATGCATATGCTGCACACATCAATACAGGGCAAGCCAGGATACCACAGAGGCAGGGGCCCCTTGCCATTGGTAAAAAGAGGTTCTTTCTATTTCTTAGTTTTACTCCTGATGTTTTTAATTTTCATCCCACTTGTAATTTTCCCAGAGCACTCATTTCATCCACATAGCAACATAAAATTGACAAAACAGGCTCTTGCTTTGCTGTTTTTATCATTGTCATTATAGGTGAGAAATTGATGTCCAGAGAGTTTGAGTCCTTTATTTTTTCCTTTTAAACATTTTACTTTATATTGGAGTATAGCCAATTAATAATGCTGTGATAGTTTCAGGTGGACAGCAAAGGGACTCCGCCATACATATACATGTATCAAGTGCTTTATTTAAGGTCACACAGTGAGGTTCAAAGTGAGCAAGGACTAGGACATGTGTCAGAAGGGGTCTTCAAAATGTAGTAGAGCAGACTGATACTACATACTATGATGACTGTATCATAAATTCCATCAAATGACAGAAAGGAATTGAAAAGGTTTTAGCCCCCAAGAACAAATGATCAATTGAAGAGATAGCAACAGAAATTTCAACAAATGTTTGAAAAACGGTCAGAGGATGGACATGTGGTTTGGGTTCAGCAGAGAGCAGGACAGCAGAGTTAAGCTTCCACAGAGGAGAATACCAAAAAGAAAAGAGATCACTTGATACCAGAACTGGTATGATGTGGAGCACAAGTTATGAATGGTAGAAGGGCATGTCAAGGCCGAAAACAAGGCATGGTGCCAGGAACTTCCCTAGCAGTCCAGTGGTTAGGACTGTGCTTCTACTGCAGGGAGCTCAGTTTTGATCCCTGGTCAGGGAACTAAGATCGCACATGGGGCATGGCCAACAAAATAAAATAAAAAACTTCCAAAAAAAAAAAAAAAGATGTGTTGCCAAATCTTTACACAACCTAATTTGAGTCCCATATCATTCTCTCCAACTCCCACACTGCAAGTCATAATACTTTAAACCCTGATAATTGATTTAAGCAAAATTTATGATACTATTATGGTGGGTAGGAATATAGAATGGGAACTGGTGTTGTGTACACAATAGTAAGCTCTCATTTACTATAACAAGAAACTAAGAAATGATGTCCAAAACTATTAAATCAAAACCGTGTGATATATTACTTAGAAACATGATGATAAATACCAGAAGAAACAGCTGGATTTGACAATGGTCACCTCTGGGGTTAGAATTTGGAATTGAATGGGATAGAGCAAGTGACTGTAATTTTTCATTTTAAACCTTCATACATATATCACTTTACTTGAAATATTAATTTTTAAAATAATTTTTAAAAATAGAAATAGCCTTAGTTACAAGGGGAAAAAAGTGAATTTCCAGCTATGCCCTCCTCAGAGGGCTGACTAGTGCACTAGGTGTGTGAGGGACCAGGAGGACATCCTAACCGAGAGGGAGGGACCCAGACACAGTCATCTGGACTGTGCAGAACCTTGGTCCTCAAAACACAAGGAGAAGGGCTTCCCTGGTGGTCCTAGGGTTAAGACTCCATGTTCCCAATGCCGGGGTCCCAGATTCAATCCCTGGTCAGGGAAATAGATCCCGCATGCTGCAACTAAAGACACAGCATAGCCAAATAAATAAATAAATATATATATTTTTAGTTTTAAAGGCAAGAAGAGCCCACCAAATGTACAGCTCACGGGATGCCCCTTAGAATGGTTCTTACTCCAAACCCCCATTGTCCTCCGTCAAAGGAGTACAAGCCCAAACCATAAGTGCTAGTTCAGTGAGAACTGCTCAGCGGCACTCAGCCCAAGGGCATCCTGTCTTGGAATCCCTCCAACAGAATGTGTCCTGGAAGTGGGGGGATCCCTGGGCACAGACCCTTCCCCCAGCTGTACACTTTGAGAACTCCAGCCCATCCAGGTGGTCTCCAGAGAAAGACAAATGCTAGAAGCAGGCCTGCCTGCCCTGTTGGAGCAGAAGGGGAGTCTGCGATGTATAAATTGAGTGACTGCTGGCTGACCTTGCCCATGAACACATGCAGCACCTCCTGGGAACTCACAAGATCCCATGGGGCATTTGGCAGTCACCCAAGAAGCCGTGTGAGCAGATGGAGTGAGATGGGCCAGTTCAGCATATTTCTGCTCACGTGGCCCTGCTGTCCTCAGGGGCTGGTGACCTGGAAAAGCATATCGTCTTGAAGAGGGGCCAGATGTGCCAGCTTAGGCATCTAGCTTGGGCAGAGTTTCACCTGATCACCTTGGAGTGCCCTTGCCATGAGCGATCTCCCCAGATGCCAATAAGAGAACATAATGCTACCCCAACAGGCCCCCAGAAACCCCCTGTTTCCCACTCATGAGCAGCCATGAGTTCCCCACTCATGAGTGCAGGGAGACTTTCTCAGTCTGAGGAAGGGGCTGTGACCAGAGCAGAAGGCCACGGCTACTAGGTCCATGGTCTGAGTTCTACACCAGGAAGTGCAAGCGATTCCAGTGAAGTGAGCTCTCAGCTCTGGTACCTGCTCTTCCCCATGTGTCCAGGTCCTCCATCTTGGGCACTGGGCACATCCTCACTTTCCCCAGCCAAAGCCACAGTTTCCTGCAGGTAGTGCTAGATACCAGTGTGGGCTGCCAGTGGTGCCAGGGTACTGGTGTGGGCTGTAAGTGATGCCAGTGTACCAATATGGGCTGTAGATGGTGCTGGGTACCAGTGTGTGCTGTAAGTGGTTCCGAGTACTGATATGGGCTGTAGGGAGTGCCAGGGTAGTGGTGTGGGCTGTAGGTGGTAACAGGATATCAGTGTGGGCTGTAGGTGGTGCTGGGGTACTGGTATGGGTTGTAGGTAGTACCAGGGTTCCAAGGAGGAGGCTCCTATCACCTCCTGGGAAGCAGGGCAGCATTTCATGCCTTTTTCCTTCCTCTGGTGGTTCTGTTGTTACAACGGATAAGGGGGATTTTCACTATAAGGTTCATTTCAGTTTCCAGAACAGCAGGGAGCCTGTCTGAGACCTCATCTGAGGCCCTACCCTCCCTTCTCTAGCCCAGATACTCCAGATCACATCTCACCATTCAACTGACAGCTCCTCTTCTAAGGAAGGTCTCCTGTTGTTTTTCACAGCTTGAACTTTTGCCTTTAGCTAGACATTCCAAATTGCAAGGGTCAACCCTAGACATATATTCTGTAGTCCCCAAAGCACCAGCCCTGGTCCAATAAATATGCCAGCAGTCAATAAATATGTTGGCATTCAATAAATATTACTTCACTAGCTATTTCAACCCAAATGGCTAGTTTCATAAGCAATCTGAAAAGTGGTTTGCATGGGGGGAAAACAAAGAAAAATCTACAGGTCCTTCAAAGTGCTTTTGATATTCTCTCTATCCTTTTCAACCCCTTCCCCACCCCCATGCATACTAAGATACCTCAATAAGATACTATAAGAAGACAGATGTTTAGAAGAATGCATTTTCGAGGGATTTTTTTTTTTCCAACAAAATTTGGATGCCTGTGAAGGTTGCAAATTTACAGCTGAAGAGCTCTGCCAGAAGTTCCTTGGGGTGGTTACAGCTATGAAATACAACCTTTCAGTGACTGTGTATCCCCTCTGTGCTCGCAGCCCCATTCCAACAGCCGGTATTCCTGACAACATAACTCATTGCAGCAATAATGAAATAACAAGAACATTTATTTGGATTTACACACCACCCTTCACCTAAGGGTCCCTGAGCAACTTCCAACACAGCTGAATTGGCTCCAAACCATGTACCTCTCCAACTTGGATTTAGAAGCTAAAAAAAGGAGTCAGTCTGCTGTGTGTAATTCCTTGGCAAAAATCATCCACTTCTCCATAAATGGAAACAGTGAGTCTTGGTTCCTGTTCAATAATCTCCCCTTCCTTTCTTATGCTTTTCTTTGTTGGTAAATAACCATTGGTATAACCTGCGTTTATGTATGTGCTCAGTCATGTCTGACTCTTTGCAACCCCATGGACCATAGCCCTCCAGGCTCCTCTGTCCATGGGATTCTCCAGGCAAGAATACTGGAGCACATTGCCTTGTCCTCCTCCAGGGGATCTTCCCAACCCAGGAATCGAACCCACATTTCCTGCACCTCCTGCACTCATGTGGATTCTTTACCACTGAGCCACCAGGATAGCCCGTTGGTATAACCTGTACCTCACCATACACTTTATTATTTTGTGCTTCCAAGATTTTTCTGCAGAGGGTAAGTATACTATAAAAATCAAGTGTCTCTACTTTGTGAGTTTCTGTAAAATAACTTTTCAATACCTAAGAAATGGAGAATTCTGTATGATCTATTATTTTAGTTCAAAAACCCTCTGTCCTCCAATACTTTCTTTTCTCAACACTTGCACATTCATTTTTCCAAGATTATAACTGTTTCTTGACTTGCCTTATTATATTCTACTAGACTGGAAGATTTTTAAAAATAAGACTTCTGTGTTTATAGCCCTTCTCTTTATATCAGTTTCTCTCATGCCTCAGGCAGGAAGTATATAGACCTGTGATGAATTCACTTATTTCAGAATTGCATCAATGATCTAAATTTTTTCTAAACATATAATGAGCCCATTTTCTACATTAGGGTACAAATGAGAAGGTAAAAATAGTAAGTACGCAAACTCTATTTTTTTACTCCATTAGTAAGTGGAAGTGTTAGTCGCTCAGTCGCATCCGACTCTTTGGACTGCAGCCTGCCAGGACTCCTCTCTCCACGGGATTCTCCAGGCAAGAATATTGGAGCGGGTTGCCATTTCCTTCTCCAGGGGATCTTCCCAACCCAGGGATTGAACCCAGGTGTCCTGTATTGCAGGCAGATTCTTTACCATCTGAGCCACCCATTGAACCTAAACAAACACCTCCCAAGGGTGCTAACCATCCTTCCTTATCCCTGGAAACAAGGAAAGCAGGGTACTAGACTCACCGGCAGAGGAGCCAGCTCTCTTGCTTCAGTCCAACACAGCAATAGAGGGAAATTCCTCTGAGATCTTGGCTTATGTTAGCTCCACTGTTGGGCAGATAAAACGCTAACCGATTTGGAAAACCTCGGCTCTTAGTCATTCATTAAATTTAAATAAGGACTCTACTGTGTGTCAGACATTGTGCTAAGGGCTGAGGATGTAAGAATGTGCATTGCTCTGTCCCTGAGGAACTTGTAGTCCAGGGAGGGAGACCTCTGGAGAAAGAGAGAAACGGAGGAAAACGCTGTGAGTGACACAATTACACCTGAGGGAGAGGGGGCTCCACCAGAACTCGAGCTGACTGATGCTTTCTTGCAACAACAGGCAGGGCTGTCAGCATACTTTATTTTTTTAATTAATTTTTATTGGAGTAGAGTTGCTTTACAATGTTGTGTTAGTTTCCACTGTACAACAACATGAATCAGCCATACATACACATATATCCCTTCCCTTTTGGACTTCCTTCCCATTTAGGTCACCGCAGTGCATTAAGTAGAGTTCCCTGTGCTATACTGTAGGTTTTCATTAGTTATCTATTTTATACGTAACATCAGAAATGTACATATGTCAATCCTAATCTCCCAAATTATCCTACCCCACTTTCCCCCTTAAGATCCATAATCTTAAGGAAATCCCAGGCTTCCCTGGGGCTCTGATGGTAAAGAATCTGCCTGCAATGTGGGAGACCTGGGTTCGATCCCTGGGTTGGGAAGACCCCCTGGAGGAGGGCATGGCAACCTACTCCATTATTCTTGCCTGGAGAATCTCCATGGACGGAAGCTTGGTAGGCTACAGTCTATGAGATCACAAAGAGTCAGACACAACTGAGCAACTAAGCACAGCACATCCTCATATTTGGTCTCTATATCTGTGTCTCTATTTCTGCTCTGCCAATAAGATTATCTACACCATTTTCTAGATTCCATATATATGCGTTAATATACATTTGCTTTTCTCTTTCAGACTTACTTCACTCTGTGTGACAGTCTCTAGACCCATCTACATCTCTGCAAATGACCTAATTTTGTTCCATTTTATGGCTGAGTAATATTCCATTGTGGGCTTCCCAGGTGGCACTAGTGATAAAGAATCTGCCTGCAAGGCAGGAGATGCAAGAGACACAGGTTCAATCCCTGGGTCAGGAAGATCCCCTGGAAGAAGAAATGCAACCTACTCCAGTATCCTTGCCTGAAAAATTCCATGTACAGAAGAGCCTGGCAGGCTACAGTCTATGGGGCCACAAAGAGTCAAACATGACTGAGCACCTAAGGAACACACACACAGGCCTGTGGCAGTCCTGATACCCCACGAGTTCCAAAATGCATGCACTGGGGCCAAAAGCAAATAACCAGCAAGTCCTTCTGACTTCCTCCCAACACACAAAAACATATTTAAGAGAACCTGATGGTTTGGGGAGAAGATGGGAGAGCATGTGACAAGTGAAAGGAAGGGGGCTTCATCCTTCCCTCATTCTCTGCCCTAGAAAAGATGTCCCTGGGCTAGAGGAAGCAGAGGAAGGCAGAAAGATACCAAAGGGTCCCAGAGCAGCCATGCTTCTCTCATGATCCCACAATCTTGACAGAAAATTCCAAGTGGAAGGGCTGGGGAGAGTTTAACTAATCAAAACCACTGGCAGCAGCACAGGGCACAGCCACAGCAGAGAAAAGGCATCTGGTAGGAATGATGGCAGCCTCAGCAGTCACCTCCCTGATGGATGCCTAAGGACCAGATCACCGCTCTGTACCCTGATGCCTCAGCACTGCCCAAGAAGAAGGGGAATGCAAATAAGTGAACTGAAGCTTTCCCCCCAGGCTAAAAGGAAGGGTGTTCAGTGTGAAATGATGTTGACTTACAAACTGTAATAGCACATGACTTTTCTAATGCCTGTGCGTTGTATGGGCTGATTCATTCTGGTGCCACCCTCTTCCTGGATGCTTTTGTTTGTGTACTGGTCTTCAAACACTGTCAAGCTCTAGATCTAAATCTCAGGTTGTGTTCTCTCTCTCTGTCATGTGGAGTGATATTTCAAGAGGCTTTCTCTCTCTTTTTTTTTTTTTTTGTAATTGGAGCATAGTTGATTTACAATGTTGTATAGTTAACTGCTTTCTAAATGTTTCAAAATGTTTCTAGGGACTTCCCTGGTAGTCCAGCGATTAAGATTCCAAACTCCCAATGCAGAGGGTATGAGTTCAATCCCTGGTCAGGGAACAAAGATCCCACATGCTGCTGGATGCAACCTAAATAAATAAATATATTAATGCATATATATGAATCTGTTAATAGGAAAATGGTACTGATGAACCTATTTGCAGGGCAGGAATAGAGCCCCAGATGTGGAGGACAGACATTTGGACACAGCAGGGGAAGGAGATGGTGGGATGAATTAAGAGAGCAGCATTGAAATATATGCAGTACCATGTGTAAAATGCATAGCTAATGGGAAGTTGCTGTATAACACAGGGAGCTCAGCTCGGTGCTCTGAGAAATATGTATACTTATGGCTGATTCATGTTGTTGTATGGCAGAAACCAACACAACAGTGTAAAGCAATTTATTCTCCAATTAAAATTTTTTAATTAACTAAATAAATGTTTCTTAGTGTTTCACTTCACACTTATCATGTCCTAAAGTGAATTCTATCTTTTTGACTCTTCCGCATCCCGCTCTACCAATCCGGTCTCTCCTCTCTTCTCTGATACTAGCATTAGAATCCACTGATGCTAGAAACTTCATCTATATCCATAGTTTCTGTATCCTACTTCCAGGCAAGAATACTGGAGTGGGTTGCCACTTCCTTCTCCAAGGGATCTTCCCAATCCACGGATCGAGCACAGGTTGCCTGTATTGCAGGCAGATTCTTTACCATCTGAACCTCCTATTGGACCTATCCTTACCTCCTCAACTGGCCAGTTCCACCTCAGGAATTCCCTCCATTTCCTCAGCCCTATCCACTTCCCAGATCCTCATCACCTGTCCATCATGTTCACACAACAGTCTTCCCACTGGTGTCTTCATCATCAAACCGTCTTCTACTCTACCCAACACAACCAAGATCCTAGGTTCCTCTAACTTCCCGTTAGAGAAAATCCACATCCCTCAGCAGGGAAGCCAGGACTCTATTTAAATATGGTCTCTGACTACTTCATCTGCCACCAGTCCCTACACATTTGCACACCCATGCACTCACACACATACCCTAGAATCTTACTACCTCTCATGATCCAAGAGATGACAACTGGCTAAGCAACAGATGAGGAAACTGTAAGCTTGTGGCTGAGTCTAGGCGATAAGCTGGTTGAACATAACTAAGCGTGAAGGAATAGGAGCAAATGAGAGAAAATCTTGTGATTTCCTCCTAGAACTTTCTTAAGGTGCAAAAAAGCAAATCCAGGAGAGCCTGTCACTTAGGATAATGGCTAAGGTGAGTACAAATAAAGTTTCTGAATTCTGTAAGGCTGCTCTGGCCTGCTTTCCAAGAGTCTTTAGCCACTTCTGCTGCGCATGGAGTACTACCATTCTCATGCTGTTTTTGTTTTAGCACAAAAGTGACAGTGGGGTGGGAAAGGGAGTTTTCTGTAAACCACAAAGTGCTATAATACAAGGACTCACAATTTTTTCTGTAAATAAATATTCATTCACTTCTGTCTCTTAGATTTCAAAATTCCTTAGAAAAATTCAACTCACAGAGGGTTTTCCTGATGCAAAAAGGAAATGCCATACACCCGTGACAATCCAAATAATTTTTTTAATGAAAGATTGTTGGGACATGGCTGGGTCATCTTTTACTGAGAATAGGATAAGGAATCCATATGAACTGAGAAACATTACACCATAGTTGTTATCATCAGGGCAGCCCTGGTATGTCTTGGCTGAATTTTTAATATTCTTTTTAATCTTGCATGACTCTCCCTGGCAAAGTCACTCCAAAAAGAACAGACACTTCATAAATGTTTGAGGTTGGGGACTAGCTGTTTGTGAAACTCACTGGCCATTAAGCACTTGTAGTAGGCCAAATAAAATGTTTTATGGAGACTAATATATCTATGGCAAGGCTTCATTGAGTGTGTTACTGTTTTTATGGCCCCTTCAGTACAGCAAACAAATAACCTACCCTTTTTCTCCAGACACTACTCTGATCCCAGAATCTGTTTGCACTCGCCTTGCATGTAGATAAGGGATCGAGGCAGGTTTTACAAGATAAAAGAGTGGAACCAGTTCTTTGCTGCTTATAAAGCCCTGATAATACATGATGAAGAATAAAGTTTCATTTCGGTATTCTCCAAACCATGTTCTACGGAACATTAGTTCTATAAGCTGGTAATGTGTCTGAAAAAATAAAAAGGAAGGAGCAGCCATGATAAGCGGCTTCATGAGCAAATAGGTTTGAGAAATAATCAGCCAAACAAAAATAAATAGTTCTCTTTCCTGCAGGATATGTAGAGCCTTCAACAGGCCAAAGTGCTTCGTGAATCTCCTAGAAGGAAATACAGCACATGAAGCTCCTCGCCTCCAAATTTATTTGACCACAGGACTCGCATTCTATATAACACAGTACAAAAGATATTAATGTCCCACAGAACACAGTTCAGAAGAGTCTGTTTTGTTTAATACAGCCAAGTAACCAATGACAACCAGTTCAATCGTCTCCAGAACAACATATTTCTCATTGAAAGTCCTAAACAAAGGAACATCCCCCACAAGCAATATCGTTACAAGAATCAGGAGACAGAATCATCTGCAAATGAGGTTCTGAGTAAAATGCATTAAAATTTCACAACAGCCTGAGGATCCATAATTCAATATTTGAAGCCATCAGTTTTTTTATTAAGAATAGGAGACAAAATTGACAAAGGAGGTTACCGTATTTTCTACACTTGGCTGTAGGATGATAGTTTTTACTAAAGCACCAGAAGGAAAATATTAAAAAAAAAAAAAAAGCTAAGTATATCTACTGTCCATGCTTTCTCTTGTCATTATAAAAAGCAGAACAAAAGCATCGTAAGAGTAGCAGACTTAAAAAATATGACAGCTAATCTATAGGTTACCTCTGGTGTTGCCATGAATGACCATGTGAAGATCTTTGCTTTACATTATCCTTGCTAAAACCAGTGGTGAATTTAACAATCTGAGAGCTTTCTGGTCTGTTCTAGTCATGATATTACTTTCGCTGAAATCTTGATGCAGGGTGTATCTGAGGTCAAAGGGGTTTTGCTATTGAAAGATGTTTTTCTTTTCAGCTTTAATAAAAGATTTTTTTAAAAATTGGGATGGGGAATCCCTGGTGGTTCAGATGGTAAAGAATCTGCCTGCAATGAAGGAGATCGGGGTTAGATCCCTGGGTCAGGAAGATCCTCTGGAGAAGGGAATGGCTACCCACTCTAGTATTCCTGCCTGGAGAATTCTATAGACAGAGGAGCCTAGCAGGCTACAGTCCATGGGGTTGCAAAGAGTTGGACATGACTGAGGGACTAAAAATTTCAAAAATTTAAAGCTCTTTAAAAAGAAAATATGACACCAAGAGTAGCCAGGGTAGCCAAGAATGGGAGCCATAGTGTGAAAAGCCTCTCATGTGATTCCAGGTTGTCATAATGGATGCTGTTGGTACCCTTCCTGGATATCTTTTGCCTTGCTGGTGCATCCATCCCCTAGTTGCCATGTGGGTTGCTAATGGCTCCAGAGGCTTCCTCCCTGGACAACTGCCCTTTGCTTTATCCAGGAGATTATATCACCCACGTCAGAATAGCTCACCACCAATAACTGGCTAACAAGGGGTACAAAAAGCTAACCTTATTTCTCCAAGGTGGGATCAGCCACGTAGTGCAATTCATGCCCCAAGCTCCCTGTAAGATTAAGTTAAAGCTGGCCTCCAGCTGAGACCACATCCTTGCTTAGCACTTTTCACTGTGCTACTTCCATCATTCTCTTTTTCCTCAGACTACTCCAATGAATCACAGACACCAAAATGCTGATCTCATGTTCTCCTCCTAAGGAATCCAGTAAGACATACAGTTTAGATCGTGAGATCTAAGGAGACACTTTTTTGCTGTTAATTACAACGTTAACATCATTCACAATGGTCAGTCTTCTCACCTGCTTCAGGAACCTTACATCATGTACTAATAGGAGGTCCTAGATTAGTATTTCACATCATGTGGTCTTGGACCATGCATGTTAGAATTATTGGGGTGCTGGCTAAAAGATGTAGATTGCTAAGGCACACCCTAGACATACTAAATGAGAATCTCTGGAGGTGGAACCCACAAGTTACATTTTCTGTATCAGGTACTTTTCATGAATACTAGAGTTTTAGATCCACTCTCAGAAGGCTATGGTTGAACCAATTCCCCCTTTCCCTCTTTGTAGTAACTGAGAGATACTCCCAAGGCAAGCTAACTTGTCTTCTTGCCTTCTGTCTACTAATAAACTCCTCTGAGAGGAAACAGTATGTGAATTTCCAAGTGGAAATTTGCCAGGTGGTTTATATAGAGAGAATATATATAAAACCAAGCAGGCATTTGCTTTGGCTAATGAGAAGTTACTTCCAAATGTAAATTTTGTTTTATTTCCTTGAAATAAAAAAAAATGTTACTTGAGATGACAGTCTCTAAATAAATAATTTGGAGAAGCTATGTTTAATCATCTAAAATCAATTATTTCCAAGTATCTAAGGGACTATGGGAAGCAGGAAAATCTGAAAACATTTTTTTCAAAGCACTATGCAGAAAAGATTTACAGCGGTTCATAAACATCTAAATTGCCATGTTTATTCATCTCACAAAAGTTGTCCGTTGCTTGAGTATTATTTACCTAAATATCTCTGAATCCACAGTGAAACCACTACTCAATGCTGTGTCTTTCCATTCCTCTGAGAAGCACATGACTACCACAGCTGAGCACATGTACACCAATTAGCAGGACAATCAAAATTAACCACATGTAAGTTAGTAACAAGAGGCCAAACAGAGCTCTAATAGCAACCTGCTGTCCCCCACAGAACCAAGATGGTCAAGAGGAATTGGAGGGTGGTGACTTTTAGGGGACTTCATGGAGTTTACTGAGAAGCAGTTGATTCAAGTCTAGACAGCATGGCAGGCATTCTCCTCTCTTCATTGCTGGGGTGTGTGTGTGTGTGTGTGTGTGTGTGTGTGTGTGTGTGTGTGTGTGTAACCACATGTGTGTGCATATATGAGCATGCACGTGCACCACATATGTGGTCTTAGTTTCTCAGTCCAAGAGAAATAAAGTGGTCTTGATTCCATACCAAACAGAGCAGTTCTTCACTGGCTGGCATTTCTTAATGACCATCTCAGCACGGATCCCAAAATGAATCAGCCACGACCTAGAAAGCTCACTCACCCCTAGAAGATGTGTCTAATAATTATCTGGTACTTCGTTAACAGAAAATAGAAGAGCACACTTCTAATCAAAGTGAAGTACTATTTCAAATCCCAGATGTCCAAAAAGCTACCTGCTAGGAAGCGAGTAGGTCATTGAATTTGCTGTTCTCTCCTGGAAGTTAAAAAGAGGGATTCTGTAATAGCCAGTCTAAGCACAAAACTCAAAGAGAAGTCTAAAAATACATTAAGACCAATATTTTAAAGAAGAGATTCTCCAAATATAAAACACTGCAAATAACACATTTTTGAAGGAAAGACAACTTGACAGGTTTGGGCATGTAGTTTCCAAAGTCCAAAGTGGTTCCAATGTGCTGTTTTCAAATGAACTCAAATTTCTCTGGAAAATGTGCTGGAAAAGGCTCCTTTTGAGGAGAAGGTTATACTTCACTCCATGGGATTACTGTGAAGACACCTGAGACCGTACCTGACAAGAGTCAGCATCTTTGCCTTGAATTTCACAATCAGCTCTGTTAGTACACCACCACAAACTGACCACACCAAGAGAATTCTGGTCTTCTGAAAAACTTGAGGTTTTCAAAGAGACCCAACAAGATGAAAGAACTATTTTAGAGGAAGGACCTGGGCAATGACAACACTAAATGTAGTTAATTCTATAAGTTTCTACCAATAACTGTCAGGGAAGGTAGTAAAAAACAGGAGAAGTAAAAACTCATCTCCCCAACAATAATTCCTGCGGCAACACTAGGAAAAATCATCAAAGTGTCTGTTTGAAGGGCACCCAGAGAAGCAACATGTTCAAATAAACTTACATGCCTCCCTGAAGGGGAGGATGACAGGGCCCCTGTAGCCCTTCAACCACAGTGTTGATCTACATGGTAAATGGATAAAAGAAGTAGAATTACAGTTGATTTTCTCAAGTAATTCAATTTTGGTCTACATGATATACTTAGCAATTACCTAACAAAGTATGGTTTAGCCCCTAAATGGTCAAAAGCAAGATTCAAAACAAAGAACTGCAGAGTATCATCAGAATGAAAGCTGGAGGCTTCCCTGGTGGCTCATTGGTAAAGAAACCACCTGCTAATGCAGGAGACACAGGTTCTAACCCTGGTCCAGGATAATCCCACATGCTGCCAAGCAACTAAGTTTTTGTGCCACAATTATTGAGCCCACTTTCCAAAGTCCAAGAACTACAACTACTGAAGCCCGTGCACCCTAGCCCCTGTGCTCTGCAACAAGTGAAGCCACCACAAGGAGAAGCCCTGCACCACATCAAAGAGTAATCCCAGCTCACCACAACTAGAGAAATACCAGCACGCAACAAAGACCCAGAGCAACCAAAAATAAACATAAATAAATAAAGAATGAAAACTGAGGTTAAATTGCATGCCTTGGTCCTTCAGATGCCACAAAGTTGAGTTGGACTGCTTAAAAGTCATGGAATCCTATTTGAAAGCAACAATAATAAAAAAAAAAATAAGAAAAGATGCTCAACTTCATTAGCCATCAGGGAACCACAAATTCAAACTATATTTGATACCATTATGCACCATCAGAAGGGCTAAAATTAAAAAGACTGATAAAATGAGATGGTTGTGAAGATAAGGAACAATAAGAATTCTCAAACTGATGGGAATGTAAATGGGTTCAACCAATCTGGGAAACTATTCAGCAGTAAACCTGACCATACATATACCCGACATCTCAGTGATCCCATGGCCAGGTCCTTAGCCCACAGAAATGGGTACAGGACTTCCCTGGTGGTTCAGTGGTTGGGAATCCACCTGCCAATGCAGGGGACACAGGTTCCATTCCTGGTCCAGGAAGATCCCACAGGCCAAAGAGCAACTAAGCCCACATGCCACAACTACTGAGCCTACACTCTAGAGCCCACGCTCTGCAACAACAGAAGCCATCACAATGAGAAGTCTACACACTGCAACTAGAGAGTAGCTTCTGTTTGCTGCAACTAGAGAAAATCCATGTATAGAAATGAAGACCCAGTGCAGCCAAAAATAATAGACAAATAAATAAATATTTTTAAAAAATGGGCACACACATTCACCCAATTACTTCTAGTTTTAGGCTACTATAAAAGTGCTACTATGAATAGTTAAAAGCTCAAAACAAATAAAAATTCATCAATGGTGTTTGAGGTTAGGATAGTGCTACCCTTATGGCAGGATGTACTAGTAATATGGGTTTCTTGATCTAGATGCTTGTTTGGCCACTTTGTGAAAATGTTTTGAGTTGCAACTTACAACTCATATACTTATAACAATTCTGTATGTTATACACCATAGACTGAATTGTGTCCCCTCCCTCAAATTCATATATTGAAGTCCTAACCCCAAATGTGATGGAACTTGGAGATGGGGCCTTTGGATGGTGATTAGATTTAGATTTAGATGAGGTCATGTGGGTGGGTGGGTCATGTGGGTCATGTACTAACCCATGAAAGTGTTAGTACACTTATAAAAAGACATACCACAGAGCTTGTGCTCTCTCTCTCTGCCACAGAAGGACACAGTGAGAAGGTAGTTCCCTGCAAGCTAAGAAGACAGCTCTTGCCAGGAACTGAATGAGTCAACACCTTGATCTTCCAGCCTTCAGAATTATGGGAAATAAATGTCTTTTGATTAAGCCACCAGTCTGTGGTATTTTCTTATAACAGCCTGATCATATTAATATATTATAATTAGTAAAAGTTTACTCAGATAAAAATAATAACAAAAAAGCAATGGTAAACATTAGAAAAATAGTCCATTAATAATAGAATATACTTGAAAACTGTGCTATCAGTACAGTGTCTTATAATATTATTGATTACTGAGATCCTCTCAAATTCCCAAATTTGCAAACACCCCTTTAGATAAAACAAACCTCCCCAGGATATGGTTGTAGGACAGACAGAACAGGCACTTCCTACATGACTGCTTCTGGACACTAGCCTTGCAGTCTTTGAAACTCATATATTTGCTTCAGTAAAATAATAAATGACTTTCTTTTTGGGTTACTCTCACACACACAAAATCTCACTACTGTAATCTCCAGAAATGCCAAGTCTGCCATATAAAGTTTGAGGATATAAAGCAAAGCCAGAGTTATCAAGAATAGCTTGGGCAAAACCATCATTCGAAAAGATACATGCACCCCAAAGTTCATAGCAGCACTATTTACAACCGCCAAGACATGGAAGCAACCTAAATGTCCACTGACAGAGGAGTAAAGAAAATGTGGTACATATATAATGGAATATTACTGAGACATAAAATAAACAAAAATAACATTTACAGCAACATGGATGGACCTAGAGATTGTCATACTGCTGCTGCTAAGTCGCTTCAGTCATCTCCGACTCTGCGCAACCCCATAGACAGCAGCCCACCAGGCTCCCCCGTCCCTGGGATTCTCCAGGCAAGAACACTGGAGTGGGTTGCCATTTCCTTCTCCAATGCATGAAAGTGAAAAGTGAATATGAAGTCACTCAGTCGTGTCCGACTCAGTGACTCCATGGACTGCAGCCTACCAGGCTCCTCTGTCCATGGGATTTTCCAGGCAAGAGTACTGGAGTGGGCTGCCGTTGCCTTCTCCAGATTGTTGTACAGAGTGAACTAAGTCAGACACAGAAAGACAAATATCATATTATATTGCTTATGTGTGAAATCTTTTTTTTTTTTTTATGCTTAATTGTTCTCTTCTTTTGTTTTTTGTTTTTTGTTTTTTTATAAATTTATTTATTTTAGTTGGGGGCTAATTACTTTACAATATTGTAATAGTTTTTGCCATACATTGACATGAATCAGCCATGGGTTTACATGTGTTCCCCTTCCCGGACCCCCCACCCACCTCCCTCCCCATCCCATCCTTCTGGATCATCCCATTGCCCCGGCCCTGAGCCCTTGTCACATGCATCGAACATGGAATGGTGCTCTCTTTCACATATGACAATACACATGTCTCAATGCCATTCTCCCAGAACGTCCCACCCTCACCTTCTCCCTCAGAGTCCATAAAATTGTTCCATGCATCTGTGTCTCTTATTCTGTCTCGCATATAGGGTTATCGTTACCATCTTTCAAATTCCATATATATGCATTAGTATACTGTATTGGTGTTTTTCTTTCTGGCTTACTTCACTCTGTATAATGGGCTCCAGTTTCATCCATCTCAGTAGAACCGATTCAAATGTATTTTTTTTAATGGCTGAGTAATATTCCATTGTGTATATGTACCACAGCTTCCTTATCCATTCGTCTGCTGATGGACATCTAGGTTGCTTCCATGTCCTGGCTATTGTAAACAGTGCTGCGATGAACATTGGGGTACACGCGTCTCTTTCAATTCTGGTTTCCTCGGTGTATATGCCCAGCAGTGGGATTGCTGGGTCATATGGCAGTTCTATTCCCAGTTTTTTAAGGAATCTCCACACTGTTCTCCATAGTGGCTGTACTAGTTTGCATTCCCACCAACAGTGTAAGAGGGTTCCCTTTTCTCCACACCCTCTCCAGCATTTATTGCTTGTAGACTTTTGGATAGCAGCCATTCTGACTGGTGTGAAATGATACCTCATTGTGGTTTTGATTTGCATTTCTCTAATAATGAGTGATGTTGAGCATCTTTTCATGTGTTTGTTAGCCATCTGTATGTCTTCTTTGGAGAAATGTCTGTTTAGTTCTTTGGCCCATTTTTTGATTGGGTCGTTTATTTTTCGGGAATTCAGCTGCAGAAGTTGCTTGTATATTTTTGAGATTAATTGTTTGTCTGTTGCTTCATTTGCTATTATTTTCTCCCATTCTGAAGGCTGTCTTTTCACCTTGTTTATAGTTTCCTTTGTTGTGCAAAAGCTTTTAAGTTTAATTAGGTCCCATTTGTTTATTTTTGCTTTTATTTCCAATATTCTGGGAGGTGGGTCATGGAGGATCCTGCTGTGATTTATGTCGGAGAGTGTTTTGCCTATGTTTTCCTCTAGGAGTTTTATTGTTTCTGGTCTTACGTTTAGATCTTTAATCCATTTTGAGTTTATTTTTGTGTACAGTGTTAGGAAGTGTTCTAGTTTCATTCTTTTACAAGTGGTTGACCAGTTTTCCCAGCACCACTTGTTAAAGAGATTGTCTTTTCTCCATTGTATATTCTTGCCTCCTTTGTCGAAGATAAGGTGTCCATATGTGCGTGGGTTTATCTCTGGGCTTTCTATTTTGTTCCATTGATCTATATTTCTATCTTTGTGCCAGTACCATACTGTCTTGATGACTGTGGCTTTGTAGTAGAGCCTGAAGTCAGGCAGGTTGATTCCTCCAGTTCCATTCTTCTTCCTCAAGATTGCTTTGGCTATTCGAGGTTTCTTATATTTCCATACAAATTGTGAGATGATTTGTTCTAGTTCTGTGAAAAATACCATTGGTAGCTTGATAGGGATTGCATTGAATCTGTAGATTGCTTTACTATAAAACACTGATGAAAGAAATCAAAGAGGACACAAACAGATGGAGAAATATACCGTGTTCATGGATTGGAAGAATTAATATGGTGAAAATGAGTATTCTACCCAAAGCAATCTACAGATTCAATGTGTGAAATCTTAAAAAAGCAGTACAAATGATAGTACAGGGAACTCTACTTAGTATTCTGTAATGGCCTATATGGGGAAAGAATCTAAAAAAAGGTGGATATATGTATATGTGATTCACTTTGCCGTACATGAGAAACTAACACAACATTATAACTCAACTATATGCCAATAAAAAGTTTTAATAATTTTCCACTCTTAAAAAAAAAGAATAGATTGGGCAGAAAGGGTCATCATGGATCACAAACTCGCAGTGGAGTATGAAATTCTTTTCTAGAAAGTTAAAAGTTAGATATCATCTGTTTCTGGTCAATAGAACTTGGGCTTCTATATGAGAAAAAATTCCATCACTGATACTGGGCTCTAGCAATAGGAGTTGGCATACAAGGGCTGGGAACTAACACTTTGGGGCTTCCATGGTGGTTCGGTAGTCAAAAAAAAATCTGTTTACCAATGCAGGAGATGTGGGTTTGATACCTGGGTCGGGAAGATCCCCTGGAGAAAGACATGGCAACCCACTCCAATATTTTTGTCTCGGAAATCACAAGGACCAAGGAGCCTGGTGGGCTATAGTCCATGGGGTCACAAAGAGTCAGACAAGACTGAGCGACTAAGCAACAACAAAACAAAAATGCTACACTAGATACTCATTATAGGATATTTAGTTTGGGTGAAAAACACATTTAAAATGTTGGAAATCATGCAACATAATAAAAGTAAAACTGTAGGCAAAAACTAAAGACACCAGAGTAGACAGCTATTAGAAGGGCGGCCATGCCACGTGTTCTGGAGCTCCACTGACTGCCTGGATTGAACCTGGCTCCACCCACTTAGTAGCTCCACCCGGTTGGCCTTGGGCAAATTATATATCTAACCTTTTCATAGGCTTCCCAGGTGGCGCTAGCGGTAAAGAATCTGCCTGACAATGCAGGAGACTAAAGAGACATGGGTTTGATCCCTGGATCAGGAAAATCCCCTGGAGGAGGGCATAGCAACCCACTCCAGTATTCTTGCCTGAAGAATCCCTTGGACAGAGGAGCCTGGCAGGCTACAGTCCATGGGGGGGAGGGGTGTCACAGAGAATGGGACACAACTCAAGTGATTTAGCATGCCCGCAACATTTTCATGCCTCAATTTCTTCATCCGTATCACTTAGGATGAAAACTATGAGTCAGCTGAATTATGTGCCTACCATCTAGTAAACAGTATACATACACCTGGACTATTACAACGGAACAAGAAATGGCTTTGAGAGTCTTAGAGCTGGTAAATGGTGGTGGTGGTTTAGGCGCTAAGTCATGTCCGACTCTTGCGACCCCATGGACTGTATCCCACCAGGCTCCTCTGTCCAAGAGATTCTCCAGGCGAGAATACTGGAGTGGGTTGCCATCTCCTTCTCCAGGGGATCTTCCCAACTCAGGAATCAAACCGGGGTCTCCTGCATTGCAGGCAGATTCTTTCCCAACTGAGCTATAAGGGAAGCCCGACTGGTAAATAGGACTCAACAAATAGTTTTCCCTTCATGGTTTAGAGTAGAGGAATAGAAAGGGGAAAGTGGGACCGGTTGTGGGATGGAATTTCAGAGGTCCCCAGCCCCTCGAGCACTTCTCTCCCTCACTCAGAGACACCAGAATTGCCTAAACACATTCCACAAACATAAAGACTTGAAATAACAACAGCTCCTTAAAGCAGTTCTTTGAATTTCACCTTATTTATCCTATGATGTAAATGATTGCTGGCAGGACCCTCACCAGGAATTCACTTGAAAACTGGAATACAGAGCTCCCTGGGGCACTGGATACTTGAACAGAGAGGCTCAGGAACCTCACAAGAGCAGAAGAGGCCAGGAAGGTTAAAAAGCAACTTCAGCACTCTTTTTTTCCAATCATCAGACAGGACACTGGAAACTATTTCCTTATTTTAAAAAAGATTTAAAGAAATCTTCTGGGTACTATAAGTTTCCCCAAATCATTTCTCCTTAATTACTCGTGTTTGTCAGGTGACGTGCTTATACGCTTAAATTACCAGACAGCAATTACTTTACATGCACTCTGTCTGTGTAAATACGTGCTTTGTATTAAATGCTAACAAAGAAAGCAACAGAAAAATGAATGTGTGTAATTTTAACTTGAATAAAGATGCAAATCTTAGGAAACATGATATGTGATTTTATGTACTTTAAGTGTACATTAAAATGTAGACTATGATTAAAAACAACCACTATGTTGGATAGCACACATCCCTAGAAATGGATCTGTGATGTGCTTTTAAGGGTGATTTAGTAACTGGCTATAAATGTTGACAGTAAAAGTTAGCAGATCATCTCTAACAGAACTTTTTAAAATTTATGAACAATAAAGGCTTATGGAACCCTTTCTGAAAGGGTTTGTTCACACCCTTCTGGTGGTCTGTGCCTGCCTCAGGCAACAAGCCATTTCAACACATCCTCTGGAGACCCTTTCAAGGTCTGTGATTCTGCAATAAAGAGGTAACTCACAAGAAGGGAAATCAACACACACAGAAAACACCTCCATTGAAACATTCCACTTAAGACTCCTATTTCTCCAAATTACCTTCTCCTGGGAAACTCAGGATCATGGTTCCTTCTTAATTCAGCAGCAAGGGCGAGGGTGGGGTGGGGAGGGGTGTATCCAGGTAAAAATCTTCTATCATTCCTGATTTCCAGAAAGAGGGGAGAAAAAAAACAGGCTCTCTCTCTGTATTGAATTTGTTTGTGTTGTTCAGTCTCTCAGTCGTGCCTGCAGCACATCAGGCTTCCCTGTCCTTCACCATCTCCCGGAGTTTGTGCAAACACATGTCCATTGAGTCAGTGATGCCATCCAACCAGCAGGCCCCACTGGGATTCCAACCCAGGATCTTCCATTTATGAGACAGGCACTTTATCCAGCTAAGCCACAGAGCCAGCTATGTTGAATTAAGGGTGGTTAAAAGTGGTGATGGGTAGAAATTATTGCTATTGTACAGACCCAAACTAAAATAACTAGCAAGATAAGAAAAGAAAGAAAAAGGAGCAAAAAGAGTAAACTAGAGAAATTCTTGGTAAATAATTCTCATTTTTTAGGATCTTGGCCTGAGGCTTTTCTGTGAATTTTAGATAAAGATATTCAGCCTCTGCAAAAATCTCTAATAAAACAACCAGCCCAACAATAATGCATTTTCCTGCTCTGGCAGAAGACTGCAGTTCAATTTTCCAGCATGCATGATCTGTTTTCCATGCAAGAAAGAGAGCCAGGCAGAAAGGATTTTTCCATAAGGCAATTAAGGTATAACATGGATTAAGAGGAAAATAAAATGACTCTTTATCTTCTTCTATGTAAATATTTTTCCTAATATACCACCTGCTGGAAGCCTCTGGCAGAATATGATTGCAAGAACATAACTTCTGTGAAGCAATTTTCTGAATTCTTGAGTAATTCAATCAAAAGTGGGACAACTCTTGAGTTATCTAAGATATTATCCAATCTCAAACCACTACTTTGCCCTACTTTTACCAACCTGGCCCAGAAATCTCGTTATCAGTTTTTCTGTTTGGTAAGATGAATTCTTTTAGTTTTGCCCTTGAGTCTGAAATCTGATCAGTTAACAAATAACCTTGCCACTCTCAAATCTGGGAATCATCTTGTATTTCCTCACCCTGTCACCTTCATACCAGCTGGGCCCATTGCTCCTCCTCTCTCACCCATGCACATACACACACACAAGCTAAAATATGCAGTTGTGTCTGATTCTCCTAATGGGCAGTGCCTTTTTCCCTCCTACATTCACTCAAATTCCAAATCTTTAAGGCCAAATTCAAATTTATCTCCTCCAGGCAATTTTGCTGGATGAAACCTACTCGAGGCCCTTAACACTGAAGTGCCAAGGTCAAAACCTACGAAAATAAACTCCAGATCTTTGGCTGGTTCTTTTAACATTGCTTAAAATAACTTGGCTCTTTAGTATTTGGGGCTTGGTTCTCCCAGCCCCAAGCACGACTTCCATCCCCACTTCCTCCACCTCCACCCTCCTCCCCCGCCCCCCACACACACAAGGGCACCACAGACTGATCAAGAGCAGGAATCTGATTACTTCATACACTTTGTCCTTTGCCATTCCCCCCATCCTTCCTAAATCATCAAAAATACAGTATTTTTAGCACTGTGGTTATTAAACACATAAATATTAGTTCGTCGGTTTGGGTTTTTTTTTTATATAGCCAGACATAGAGGCCATGGAAACTAATCTGCCAATTAAATACCTGACCCAGGAGGCACCCAAAATGTCAGTACCAGTGGTTTTCTTGAAGGCTGTCTTTGGGGGTGGCAACTCGAATGGGGAGGGTTTAAATAATCTGTATATGAGACTACAGAATGTCTTCACAAAACTCTGCTTGATTTTCCCCATCCCACTAGAACAGACCGTTACAACCCCAGCTCTCCAACCCATCAGACTACAGACACATCTTTTCGCCAGGCTGCTCCTCTGTTCTCTGCCAGAGTTTCTTCTCTGCAAACATCACAGAAGTAACAACTGGAATGTTTTAACGCATTGCAATCACAGCATTTATTTATCCCACAATCATGCAATTATTTATATGTT
Organism: Giraffa tippelskirchi; assembly: GCF_054371585.1. Lineage (NCBI taxonomy): Eukaryota > Metazoa > Chordata > Mammalia > Artiodactyla > Giraffidae > Giraffa > Giraffa tippelskirchi. The sequence goes on from NC_137283.1 coordinate 127,355,202, forward strand.
AGTTTCCCACAATTAAAGTTGTCAGACTTAATGTATTAAAATACAGATTGTCAGTTAAATTTAAATTTCAGATAAATAGTAGGTAATTTTTAGTATTAAATATGTCCCAAATTTTGTATGGAACATACTTGAAAAACTATGCATTGTATGGGACTTCCTCAGTGGTCCAGTGGCTAAGATTCTGCACTCCTAATGCAAGGGGCCCGGGTTCAATCCCTGGTCAGGGGACGTTCACATGCTGCAACTAAGACCCAGTGCAACCAAATATATATTTTAAAAATTATTTGTTGAATATTTGAAATTCAAATTTACCTCAGCATCCTGTATTTTATTTAACAGCCTTATCCAAATTAGACTGGAACCATCACTGTATCTACTAACACCTACCTCACCCAATAGGCACCTTGTAAATGCTTTTTGGATGGATGCTCCAAATTGCATTCAAAATTAAACTTTCATAATAGAAAGGACAAAAGTTTTGAAGGGTCATCCTGTAGCCGTAACAACATGGCTGTGCTGTGCTAACTCGCTTCAGTCATGTTGGACTCTGTGACCCCATGAACTGTAGCCCGACAGGCTCCTCTGTCCATGAGGATTCTCCAGACAAGAACACTGAAGTGTGTTTCCATGCCCTCCTGCAGGGGATCTTCCCAACCCAGGGATCAAACACACATCTCCCACATTGCAGGCAGATGCGGTACCATCTGAGCTACAGGGAAGCCCAAGAATAGTGGAGTGGGTAGCCTATCCCTTCTCCAGTAGATCTTTCCAATCCAAGAACTGAACCTGGGTCTCCTGCATTGCAGGCGGATTATTTACCTGCTGGGCTACCAGGGAAGCCCAAACAACATGGCTAGATTATCTAAAAAGAAGGAAGATATTGTTCAGAAAAAGTAAATGTGAACATGTTCACTCTGAACAGCAACATTGTACAAGTGATTCCCTCAAAATTCCCTCAGTTCCCAATAAGGACGATAATCATGGGTCAAGTTCAGTGGGAAGACCATGGTCAGGATTGCAGCTGCCCACACAGGTCGCTTTCCAAAAGGCAAAGCTTCACGTCCGTCTTTCCCCCAAGGCTGCCTTATCTTCCTTCCCCCCACCCCAAAATGTATCCTACAAGTCGTATTTCTCAAAAAAAAAGATAAGAAACAAGAAAATCTACCACCGTGGAATTAGAAAGAGATAAGAGAAATAAGCTGTCTAGATTCCAGCTTAGCAATGGAGAAAGGAATTAAGGACCTGATATGTTTCATAGGTGGAAAGATGAATACAGAGGATAAAGAAAATAGGAAAGTTTCTTTAGGACTGTAGTACATATCGAGAAGCAGGCATAACAGTAACATATTCAAGGCTACAGAGAAGATCAGCAAAGCACTTCTCCTGACAGTATATTTTTATAGAATTGCAGATCAAAGGTTGTTTCATGAGGACGTCTTTATTAATTCTTCAAATCCCAAACCCTGTTAGTAAACCTGTCCTCCTAACAAGGCATCTTTGGTATTGTTGCTCAGCAAAGCCACTCTTAAAATCTGAATGCTGTACGCAAATAGGTTGAAAAGAAATCGTCTTTGGAAAGCGGAAAGAATGAACCTATATACTCTCAGTTCAGAACATCATTAAAACATTGCTTACTTCCCTAAAAAAATATATTTCATGGTACATATCTAGAAAGGCATATCAGCTCACATGAGAAAGAGTGTGGCTTCTATACCAGCCTTTTAATAACTTTGAATTCTTGAACAAGTTATTTCATCTCTCTGGCCTTGTCTCTCTTTTTTTTAATTGAAATCTAGTTGATTTACAATGTTGTGTTAGTTTCAGTTATACAGCAAAATGATTCAGCTATACATACATGTATATCTAGTTTTTTCAGTCTTCTCCCTCACAGGTTACTACAAGATACTGAGTATACTTCCCCGGGCTATACAGTAGCTCCTTGCTGGTTATCTATTTTATATATAGTAGCATGTATGTGAAGTGAAAGTCACTCAGTCATGTCCGACTCTTTGCGACCCCCTGGACTACATGGTCCATGGAATTCTCCAGGCCAGACTACTTCAGATCTTCCCAACCTAGGGATCATAGAATGTATATGTTAATCCTAAACTGGCCTTGTCTTTAAAATGAAGTTATGATGCTTACTATATGGAGTAAACATCAGTTAACATCTATGGAACACTCAACACAGACCTCAGGACTTATCTATTCATTCACATAGAGTAACATCACTATCATCGTCAGCAATATTAATGCCAGTTACTGGTTGCCAGTGACACATAAATGGGCTTATACTCATCCATTATCAAGCATGGCAGATCTAGGATTCTAGTCACCATTCTATGATTTTTAAAAGCCCTTTTCTGTTTACCCTACCACACTGCCTCTGAGAATAAAAATCCTGTCATGTAAATCCTTTTACTTCAACCTTTTACACTGTCTGTACTTTGACAAGTCAGAAGATTTATTGATATTTAATAGCAAGAAAACCAAGGCCTTCTGAAGTATGAGAATGAAGCACACCCTCCCATGGAAATCTAGTGAAAATTTTTGATTCTTCTGAACCTCAGGGAAGATGAACTTCCCCAAGAAGAGAGAGCATTGGTGGAGTACAGAACCCTGCTGACAGAGACAATTCTGGGGGTGGTGAGGGCAGGGTCAAGAGAGAAAAGGCACCTGCAGTGGATGATTAGGACCCAAGAGAAGAAAGCAAACACTTCCCTTGGCAGCTGGAAGTCTATTATCAAGGCTGAGGATGGAGGGGAATCTGAACTCTTGTTTACAAAAATTAAAGACCAAATACCTCTGGAGTTCAGGTCTTTTCAAATCAATGTATTTTGTTTCTTCGAAACCAAGTGTTTTGAGATCTCAAAAATGACATACCCAAATTGATCCCTCAGGTGTGCTCACGCAAGTGAACCAAAACATTTAGACAAGGAACTTCATTACAGTATTTTTCCTAAAAGCAAAAGATTAGAAAGAACCCAAATGTCCACCATTTGGAAATGAAAGAACTGTTCATCTGCTACAGCAAAATTCTTTGCAGTGATGAAAAAGAGTAGATGAATGTGTGCTGATCTAGACAGACTCTAAAGCCCAAGATGGTACCTGTGTGCAAATTAAGGAAAGTGTTCCTCTTCCAGGCTGCTCTAGCCTCCTGCCAGAGAACACAGTTTATTGAATCTCAGCCTCCACTCTTCACTGGACCAAGTGCCTTGTGCACAACTATATATGGTAGCTCTTTCAATGTGTAATAAGAGGAGAAATGGGAGATGGATGAAACGATAACTTGAGTGTGCATTTCAAACAGCATATACATAAATACTGAGTATACTTTTATGCATAAAATTCTTCTGCAGGAACACCTAAGAAATGGGTAACAGTGGTTGCTTCTGGAAAGAAGATATGAGGGTTCTGAGTGGGGGATGATGTTTCACTGTATTTTATTTTGTACCTTTTTTTTTTACCATGTGCATATGCTGCTGCTGCTGCTGCTAAGTCGCTTCAGTCGTGTCCGACTCTGTGCGACCCCATAGATGGAAGCCCATCAAGCTCCACTGTCCCTGGGATTCTCCAGGCAAGAATACTGGAGTGGGTTGCCATTTCCTTCTCCAATGCATAAAAGTGAAAAGTGAAAGTGAAGTCACTTAGTCGTGTCCGACTCCTAGCGACCCCATGGACTGCAGCCTACCAGGCTCCTCCGTCCATGGGATTTTCCAGGCAAGAGTACTGGAGTGGGGTGCCATTGCCTTCTCTGACCATGTGCATATAACTTTCCCAATTGGAAAAAAAAAAAAAAGAGGAAAGTTCTATTCTGAATGGCAGGCCCAGAGACTGTGAGGCAAAGGGTCATGGCTGCTGCTGCTCTGCTACTCATCCTGTTACCCATCTGGACCCCCCCAGCAGCCCACGTGTGATGTCCTGGTCCAGTTCAGCCCACACGGCTTCTATTTATCTGTATGCAGTGCAGATTTTTAAAGTATGCGTGTGTCAGTCGCTCAGTCATGTCTGACTCTTTGCGACCCCACAGACTGTAGTCTGCCAGGCTTCTCTGTCCATGAGAGTTTTCAGGCAAGAATGCCGGAGCAGATTGCCATTTTCTTCCTCCGGGGGATCTTCCCAACCCAGGGATTGAACTCCAGTCTCCTGTGTCTCCTTCATCGCAGGTGGATTCTTTACCTGCTGAGCCATCAGGGAAGCCCTTTGAAAGTATATTTTTGGTTTTATACATTCCTCAGCAATGACAACTCTTCAAGTCATTTGCACCAAGTGCTTCTCACTTTAGCCCAGTACCCAGCTTGACTTCAGCCAAGCATGGTGGGAAAATAGCACACATACAGCAATGTGTGCAGCAGCCTGAAAATTCCTGCAATGGGTGGGTTTCTGGGTGGAGTTTGTAGGTTGTATTTAGCATCATGCCTCAGCATGTAGGATAAACCACTTGGAAGGGTACTGATAAAAGCCATGATCCCTAGAGCTCTGGTTAAGAACTCGATCTGGACCTTTACTAAGAGTGTGATCCTGGGCCAGTTCCATACACACTCTATGCCTCAGTTTTCTCATATGAAAATTGGGACTAATCACACTTCCTTCAGAGCAGCAGTCCCTGACCTTTTGGGCACCAGGGACTGGTTTCATGGAAGACAATTTTTTCCATGGACCTGGGCTTAGGAGATGGTTTCAGGATGATTCAAGTGTATCACATTTATTATACACTTTATTTCTATTATTATTACATCAGCTCCACCTCAGATCATCTGGCATTAGATCCCAGAGGTTTGGGACCCCTGCCTTAGAGGATTAGTGTGATGCTTAAATAAATAATGGATGTGCCATACACATTTACCATTTAATAGATAAATGTTTGTTGTTGTGACCACTGTCTTGTAGTAAAGTGTTTGTTGTCTGGTTAGAAGATGAGACAAACAATTATAATGACAGGTACCAATAAATCCATTATCCTCTGAACAATTAATCTCCACTTATCAGATGTGATCTTATCCAGTACATCATCTTCAATAAGTACAACAGTATTTGCTATTTAAGCCTCAAAGTAAGGTGCATTGAAAAACTAAGCCACATCCTTTATGTTATTGCTTGGATTTCATTTTGGTTTAATGACATCAACTGCCATTATTAAAGACTGGCAGAATGGGAAAAAAAAAAAAAAACAGACAAAAAAGAAAGTAATTACCATTTATAATCCGGCTCCAGAGAACCACTGTTAACATTTCAGTGTGTTTCCTTCTGGTCTTTTTTCCATGCATGGTAATAGCTGAGATCATATGAAATATTTTCTACTCTTTTTCCTATTTAAGTATTTCCTAATATTATTGAAAACTTCATAAATATTTTCATTTAAATGGGTAGTTAATATTCCATTACAGTTATCGTTTCTTTCACAAATATCCATTGCCTATTGTGTTAGGCACTGTTGCTTCTGCTGGAGATACAATAGTGAACAAAACAAATGGGTCCCAGTTCCCATGAAATTGCTGCTGTGCTAAGGATTGTGGTGCACATTTTAGTGACTTGAGGTGAAGCTGGGCAGTAGAAAAGCAGAGGCAGTGCCTATAGACAACTCTTTCAACAAGTTTAGCTATCAAGTGACTGTAGCTGGAAGGAGAGGTGGAATGGATGCTGTACCTTATTTCATTATAGCACTAGTGCAGAGATGCAAATATGCATCTCAAATGAGCCTTTGGGCATTTGTTAATACTTTTAAAAAGAGTACTTAATAAAAGTTGCTAAAGTAGTTTCTAAACTGCTTTTGGTGAATCTGTTTTGGCCCTCATGTGTCTCTGCAATAATTTCATGGTCTTTCAAAATGGCATAAACAGGGAGTTGGATTTAAAGGTCATGATACTAGTCTGAAGGCAGGATTCTACTATGACTGTCATGTTATCACCTTGCAAGAACCATTCATCTCACTTTAAGAATGGATTTTATAGAAACCATTTCTGCCTTGAATCCATCTAGTTCTTTCCTGTTATTGTTTTTAAGGCAGGGAAGGAGGGAGGATTGTTCTTATAGGTTTTGTACTAAAAAATGTTTTATGGTTCCTTCCCATACCTTCTTCCAGCGGAAACCATGTGACCATGTTTTATAGGACATGGCCCATGCTCCCCCACTCCTGGCAACAAACACACACACACACACTAACCACACCTGACAGAAAAGGTGGACTCTAACCCAACAGCAGCAGTGACCAATGACCTATGAATCTGAATGGCTCTGCTCGATATTTAGATTCCCTTGTCAATTTCATTTAGGAATTGGAATGATGGGGGCAAAGAGCAGTGAGGGCAGAAACAGAAGTAGTACCAGAACTAAAGAGGCCTTAGTTATACAAACCACAATAAGCTGGAATTCTGGAAGACTAAAAATAAGTCAGCCTAACAGAGAAAGGAATACAGAGAGAAATTCATAGAGAAATAGAGACACTGTGAGATTAATTCCTGATCTTCCCCAAAACTCATGGATTGAGACAACTGAAATAGCAGCTAATTTAAAAAAAAAAAAAATTTTTTTTAATGAGCTGGCAAAAAATAAAGTTTTCTGCAGAAAGGAACCAGAGCAGGGACCCTGGTCAGCAATGAATACCAAAGCTGACTTTCACCCTGAAAATTTCTGCCAAACCATGGAGCTTCTGAACTTCTGCAGTGAACCAGAGACCCAATCAAGATGGGCAATATGATTGAAGACCCCTCCCATAATGTTGGAAACCCAGAGGACTACACCTTCAGTGCACATACAGATGAATGAGAAATAAACCCTACTCTACAGAAAGTGGAAACAAGGATCTCATTTCTCTGGGTCTTGGTGCTGAGTGGATACCCTAAGCCAGCCCTAAGCCAGTCCTCACATGGCTTGCAGTCCGGATTCCTGCTAGTGGTGGGGTCTGAAAAGCTTCAAACAGAGGGGGCCTGGGTTGACAGTCCCAACTTTAACCTCAGTCTCAAAGAATTCCCACAGTTGCAGAAAAGTCTGCCGCTCTCAGGCAAAAATCACAAAACACACAGAGACACGGTGAGAGGAAAAGGCCATCAGCTCTTGAAAGAGAATTGTCTTCACTCCTCACTTCCTGTCCTTGGATAGCCAAGAGATTCTTTAATGCTGCAACAAAGTCTTTTACTTGATCGAATTTTACAGAGACTTTGTTCTTTAAAAAACAAAATAATCACAACTCTGTTGATATCATTTTTGCCCCCAAACAGAAGGCTGACCACATGGATGTTGAGGACAGCAGTCAGGGGTGGTGGCCAGGGGAGGGGGCTCTCTTCAATCCTCTGCCATTCTGTTTACTGTTACTGCATTGGTTTCTGAACCACATCCTGCAACCTCCACTCTTGTCATCGCCAAGTGCCAAGGAGCATACACATCTCTCTTTGGAATCAATTTGAATGACATACTAGATGAACAAAAGGGGCTTACTGCGTCCAAGAGGGACTGGATTGAAGATGAAATGTATTAGGAAAATTCTTGTGGGAAATCTAGCTTATGCTAATCAAACACAATTTGGATGATAGTAAATGCCTGGGAATTAAGCAGAATGAAACCAAAGAGGCAAAGGGATGGCCACCTAATTCCCCACAAGGGTTGAACACAAGAAATAACTAGTCTTATCATTTTAGACACAATAGGAAATAATCTACAGCCGAGTCTGGTCTATGCAGATAAATCTTTCATAGAAATGTGAATAAAGCAACTGCAAGCCAGTTTTTAAAAATGTAATATGGTGGTATTACGCAAGACCGCCTTTTGTCAACCTGGGCTCTCCTTCTGGGAATGATCACACTGTTTCAAACCCCAGGCCTATAGATGAGGATAAAAATGTCTGGGGTTCTCCAGAGAACTCTACATTGGCTGGCCTCCAGCTGCTGCTAGCACTGCTCTTTCTAGAAATTCTCACCAGTGCTTCTGTTTGTAGTCCCGCTGAACAAGCAAACCACCTGGCTGTTGACAAGACTCTGATGAGGAGGCAGTCAGAGAGTGGTGGGGAGACAGAAGGGAATGAAACTCTTGACCCTCCTCTTGGGCTGAATTAACACTCTTTGGTTAATATTAAATATAATTAATCACAGGGAAAGGAGATGCACTTGGGAGCTAAAGCTAGTGCCTTCTGCTGCTTCTCTTGACTCTGTGAGCAACCATTTTGAGGTTAATTGGGCTTTTATCTGGGAGATCCAGTTGTGTGACCCTTCTTTGCTCTGCAGTGAGCAAACCAAGGCACAATGATTTCCTGCTGAAGGTCAGGTACATGGTGATATTTGAAAACAATTCATCATCAGGCATTAAGGCAGGGAGAAAAGCCTTCTGTTTCCTCCTTCCCAGTTTGAAAGCCACATTCAATCTCAAGCTAAGTGGAAATTTAGGATCCAGGAGTAGTGGTTCTTCCGAAACAGTAAATTAGGTATTCATCAGTTGCAGATGAGATCGGGGAAAATTGATCTGATCAATCTGATATGTACTAGGCAGAAGTGTTTGGGACTGCTGCTGCTGCTGCTGCTAAGTCACTTCAGTCATGTCTGACTCTGTGCGACCCTATGGACAGCAGCCCACCAGGCTCCTCCGCCTGGATTCTCTAGGCAAGAATACTGGAGTGGGCTGCCACTTCCTTCTCCAGTGTTTGGGACACTGGGGCATTTAGGCTACAGAGGAGTTACGTATTTCCGTTGATATCTCAGCAAAAGAGTTTTTCTTCTCTCTTCACAACTTGCTTCATTTGAGAAGAACTAGCTTTCTCTAGATATGAGCAGTCAGCCCTCCCCAAACAATCTTATTTGCAGTACTATGAGTCCTAATCTTGTTTCTTGAACTCTAAAAGAAGAGAAATATATCTGTCTGTAGACTTGTAAATTTATTTATGTACACACATACATAAGGAATAAATAAGGAAAGGTGTACACTTTTAAAAGAATACTGCTTAGAGTTTAGCCTTTTTAACTCCTGGGTTCAGCCAGTTAGTCCACTAATTTAAATCACCAAATATTTATTAAACATCTACATGTTCAAGGCATTATGCTGTGTCAATTGAGTCAAATGTCAACCAAAGGGAGGGATCTAAAACTAGTTGAATTTCACAAAGTTCATCAATGAAGTTCTCAAACCAAAACACGGTCACTTTTTCAATTCATGAATTCTGACTTAAGTCGTATGGAAGGCGTCTTATGTAATCCTTATCAGAACATATGCTAAATGCCTCTGTTCATCACCAGGCATCTATTCCTACTAGAATAGAGAATGTAATTTTTCTTACCATTACCATCAACAACAAAAAACTCCTACAGATACAAGGTGTCATCATGAAAAAAATCAAAATATACGAGGAGTTGACAGAGGGTCTGAATAAGGAAGGACAACACAAGGCATTCTTTGTGGTGTTGGCCTTGCTCTGTATCCTGATTGTCACAGTGGTCACAAGAATCCATACAAATACAAAAACTCAGAACTGTGACCAATAAAAAAATGAAATGTGCAACATGTATTTTTAATGTTTATTTTTAAGGCACAAGAGCAACACAGAGGCAGACTGACCATGCAGCTGATGAAGTTTAAGGGCCCTTGTCAAGTACAACCTCTTTCAAGCCCTCATACCTAGTTTGTACTGTTTTTCATTAAGAGGGCCACATCCCAAGCTATATAAGCTTCAGGATCTATACAACTTGGATTCACCTCTAGGTGAATATGATTCTAAAATAATTCATTTCCATCAGTCAAAGATCAGAAAAAGTGAATGACATATGAGGCAGCAAAGCTGAATGCTGGGGATTCTGTGAATTGAGGAGCTCAGGATTTGGATGGGGGTCTTTGTAATAGAGTCTGACTCCATTTTTGTTGTGTGACAGCTGGGAGCTTACAAGCACCATCACTCCCAGATCCCTTCTGCCCCACATCTTGGCAAGCTGATAAGAAACTCGGATGCTGCTTCTTTTGGTGCTGGAAATAAATACAAACCACACGAGCCCTGGCCTATGTGGGATCCCTCATCCTAACCCCACTCCCTAATCACAATAAAATCAGAATCAGTCTTGCTCTCCATAGAAAGTTCCAGTATGTGAGAACTAGATCTTTACATACCCTCTTGGTACAGGCATGACATCATCAGTCTTGACATTCAAACCATATTGTGGGTGGAAACCAAACACTGGATGAAGATCCATCTTGTTCTGCTTCTGCAAGATGACCAAAACAGTCTTGAAAATCTATGTAACCAACATGCACAAAGAAGAAAAGAAGGACACTGTAGGGACAGAAAATTGCTTACATGAAGACATGGAGGTGGAAACATGAAAACTGAGTTTGCAGGATGGTGTAACTGAAACCAAAAGTTTGCACAGATGAATCAGAAGGGTAGTGATAAGACTGGAGTGGGAGGGAGGGGTCATTGCACAGGTTAAGAAATATGGATTTTATCTTTTATACATCAAGAAACTACCAAAGATTTTTTTCATGGGAAAATAACAAAGTCAAATAAATATTTTAACATTATCTATCTAGTTATGGAACACAGAAGAGGTTGGAGGTAAGGAGGTCAACGGAGAAGAAAACTGTCTTACTTTTCAAGCATAGGATGGCAAGGGACTGGGTTGTTGTATAAATTCAAGTCCTGCTTTGGGGAACTTTCTGAAATTTTCTTTTCTCTTTGCATATTTTCACTCTATAGTTGGTTGAGTCTGCAGATGCAGACCCCATGGATATGCAAGGCCAACTGTGTGAATATATGTGCTGCTTATGTGTGTGTGTGTGTGTGTGTGTGTGTGTGTGTGTGTGTCTGTATATACACAAAGACATGTATATTCATACATATATGCATATATTAAATATACACGTGCTTTTAAAATATATGTATTTAAAAATATAGCCATGTATATGCTAAAATAAAAACAAATGGTTACCTATAAAAAAGAGAGAAGGGGATGGAGTTAAAAGTACGGTAGTAAAGGCTAAAGTCCTTTGAATAGTTTTGTTTCATAGATTTGACTTTGAAATCATATAAATATCTTACAAATTATAAAATAAAATTAAGTTTCAAAAGAGCTCTTTTTGAAGCTAAAAAGAAATGAACCCAAATATATATCTGGCTGGTATAAAGAAAAGAACCAATTCAGGTGATTTTAAAGTACAATAATATGACAGCTCATATCTAGTGGCAAAGACTCTAAAGACAAAAAGAACTATCAAAAAAAAATCTTAAACTATTTTCAGTAATCATTTGTTGGTAGAAATGTTAGTATTGGTATTCTGTCACTGTTCTGTGTATTCTGTGGGTAAAAAACAAATGTGCAATTATATGATATTCTGATTCAATCGTTTTGGTGACATTGGGAGCCAGGACTCTCAGTGTAAAGGAAAGAAAGTATAGATGTAAAACCAGATACATTAAATAAAAGCCTTGTCCTGATTTTAAGTTGAAATATCACAATGAGTTCTTAATTTTACCTTGAAAATTAATAGTTTCTAGATCTGCCCATTGAAAAGGCCCACCACAATGATTATTTTACTAGCAACGAATATCTCAGCACTGAGGTTTTGCCTCTAAATACCATTTTCGACTAAAAGGAACCAAGAATGCTTGGAGAGAATGTTTAATTCCAGGTCAAGACAAGGAACATAGAAGTTGATGTTGGAGCATCTTGTCATAACAGCAAAAATGTCACCAAAGACTAACAGAGCATCAAAATAACTCAGGAGTGGATCGGAAGAGGATCCCACTAGTCAACCATGAGAAAATGTAAGCCTCTTGCTCACACGTCGTGCTGAACAGTATCTGGAGAACTTAAACTGGAAAGTCTCCAGACAAGAAAGAATCACCACCATAGAGGACAGTAGAGATGCAGTTGTTGCTGCTGTTGTTATTGGTGTTTAGTTGCTAAGCTGTGTCTAACTCTTTGCAGCCCCATGGACTATAGCCACCAGGCTTCTCTGTCCATGGGATTTACCAGACAAGAATACTGGAGTGGGTTGCTATTTCCTTTTCCAGGGGATCTTCTCAACCCAGCAATCAAATCCACGTCTCCTGCACTAGCAGATGGATTCTGCTGGGCCACCAGGAAGTCCAGAGATACAGTACTAAAGGTGAAAAAAGAGGGACCAAGTGAAAATCTGGATTATGGATACTGAAACTCCAGCCTTGCCCACTGTCAACCCTTGAGCTCAAGCAGCCAGTATTATACCCCAAGGGAGGAGATGGTAGTATCTTTTGCTGTAGTAAATGAACCTGAAGATACAACACATACTAACATGCTGAGAATTCAATTAAAAATCTCTATGCCCACCAATTGTCTGCAGCACCATTCACCAGTTGATCAGTCCCACACAGGTGCAAAGAGCTCCAATTAGCTTTTTACTGCCCTGTTCTTAACCAAATACAGACAGGCAAGGATTATCAGGCAGTTGAGGAAATTCTCCAACACAAGAGACCAATGGCATAGTAGGAGACACAAAAAGGCAATGAAGAAAGAAGAAAATTTCAAAGATACTACAAATAACGGCTTCAGAGAAGGGAAAATGATAGCAAAAATGACAAATCCAATTGGAAGATTGGACAGTAAGGTCTAGGACAGAACATGAAGTTCAATAACAAAAACGACAAAAAATAAAAAGAGATTGGTATTAGAAAAGAAAAGATAAGAAAACTTGAGGTCAATCCAGAGGTCAAGATTAATGGAGAGAAGAGGGAAAATATAGCAGGAAATTATCAAAAAAAAATAATATAAGAAAAGTTCTATTGGACACAAGTCTCCAGATTAAAAAGCCAATGAAAGAATAAAATAATGCTATTGGAAGCTACATGAATGGACTTAGAGATTATTTACTGAGTGAAGTAAGTCAGAAAGAGAAAGAAAAATACCAAATGATATCATTTATATGTGGAAACTAAAACATGACACAAATGAACCTATCTACGAAAGAGAAAGAGACTCATAGAGAACAGATTTGTGGTTCCCAAAGGCAGATGAGAGGGGATAGACAGGAGTTTGGGACTAGCAGATGCAAACTATTATATATAAAATGGATAAACAACAAAGTCCTACTATATAGCACAGGGAATTATATCCAATATCCAATAATAAGCCTTAATGGAAAAGAATATATATACATATACACATATATATAACAAAATTACTTTGCTGTACGGCAGAAATTAGCACAACATTTTAAATTGACTATACTTAATTAAAAAATTTTTTAAATGCCGATGAAGCTAATTAAAGAAAGATCTGGATCATTATGAAATTTCAAAGCAGTGAAAGAGAGGATTTTGAAAGTTCTGGGGAATGGAATGCATGGGGGCAAGCAGATTATTCCACCGCTCATTACATAAAACGGTATGAGATTTCTAAGAGCAGTACTGAATGTAGCAGGCAATAGAATCGTGGTTAAAGATTCTGAATGAGAATTATTTCTTAATCTTGAATCCTTTATCCAAATCAAATTATTCATCGAATGCAAGAATAAAGACTTTTTTAAAATTAATAGACTTTTTTAGAGCGGTTTTATATTTATAGAAAAGAATGAACAGAAATTGCCAAGTTCTCATGTATCCTTTTTCCCACTCTTCCCCATCACCCCAACAACATGAAGTTTCCCCTCTTATTAGCATCCTATATTGGTGTGGTACATTTGTTATAATTGGTGAGTGAATGTTGATACATTATTATTAACTAAAGTCTATAGTTTACTTTAAAGTTTACTTTTTGTGTTTTACATTTCTATTTTTGACAAATGTATATTGTTATCTATTCACCATTACAATATCATGTAGAGCTGTTTCAAGTTCCGAAAAATCGCCTATGCGCCCCATCTCTCATCCCTCCTTCTCTCTCATCTGAACCTGTCAACCACTAATGTTTTTACTCTCTTCATATTCTTGCCTTTTCCAGAATGTTATATAGCTGGAATCATACAGTATGTAGCTTTTTCAGACTACTTTTCCTCACTGAGCCGTGCATTTAAGTTAACCCCATGTCTTTTCATGGCTTGATAGACTTTCTTATTGCTAAATAGTATTTCATGGTATAGACAGTCCCCAGTTTGTTTGTCCATTTGCCTATTGAAGGACATCTTTGTTGTTTCCAAGTCTGGGCCATTATGAATAAAGTTTCTGTAAATATTCATATGCGGGCTGTTGTGTGGATGTAAATCTTCAATTCATTTGGGTAAACAGCAACAAGAGTAATTGCTGTATTATATACTAAACTATATTTAATTTTCTGAGAAACCACCAGACTGTCTTCTAAAGTAGCGGTACCATTTTGTATTCCCACCAGCAATGAAGGAGAATTCCTGCTGCTCCATGTGCTTGACAGCATTTGGTCTTGTCATGTTTTGGATTTTGGCCATTCTAATCAGCATCGTGTAGTGTTTCTCATTATTGTTTTAATTTGCAATTCTCTAATGACATATGATGTTGAGCAGCTCTTCATGTTTATTTGACATCTATATATCTTCTTTGGTGTCTGGATATTTTGCCCATTTTTAATTGGATTCCTCACTGCCCTGTTATTGAGTTTTGCAAATTTCTTCACATATTTTGGACACAGGACCTTTACAGACAAGTGTTTTACAAATATTTTCTCCCAGTCTGTGGCTTATACTTTTATTTTTTTATATAAACACATTTTTAGACAATCAAAATCTCAGGAAATTAACCTCTCTTGCACTTTTCCTTAGGAAGTTACCAGAGGATATGCTTCATCCAAATGAGAGAACTCAGAAGGAAGAAACATGGAATTCAAGAAACAGGTCCAACACAAGAAATAGCCAAAAGGAATTTCTAGCCTGAGGGACAGGAAAGCCCTAGGACAGTCATTGTGAGGAATCCTAGAGTGGACATCTCACCTCCCTCTCTCCCCAGTGAGCAAAAGACAACCATTGGGGCACAAGAAGGAATTAACATCTTTTTACTTATTTTAATGTTTGTCTTTTAAAATTTTGAATTTTGTTTATGTTTCATTGTGCATATGTTATTATAGCAAAACATATTTTATAAACAAAACAATATACAAATATAGGAGGCATATGTTTCTTTGAAAATTGATAACAGTTCAGTTCAGTTCATTTCAGTTACTCAGTCGTGTCCAACTCTTTGCGATCCCATGGACTACAGCACACCAGGCCTCCCTGTCCATCACCAACTCCCGGAGTTTACTCAAACTCATGTCCATTGAGTCAGTAATGCCATCCAACCATCTCATCCTCTGTCATCACCTTCTCCTCCTGCCTTCAATCTTTCCTAGCATCAGGGTCTCTTCCAATGAGTCAGTTCTTCACATCAGGTGGCCAAATTATTGGAGTTTCAGCTTCAGCATCAGTCCTTCCAATGAATATTCAGGACTGATTTCCTTTAGGATTGACTAGTTGGATCTCCTTGCTGTCCAAGGTACTCTCAAGAGTCTTCTCCAACACCACAGTTCAAAAGCATCAATTCTTCGACACTCAGCTTTCTTTATAGTTCAACTCTCACATCCATACACGACTACTGGAAAAACTATAGCTTTAACTAGGTGGACCTTTGTTGGCAAAGTAATGTAAATTGATAACAGTCCACCATTTAAAAAATCTAGAGGCTGCTGGCCTAGAAAGCCAGTCCAGAATGCAGCAGGAGGTCAGAGGGCTTTGGAAGAAATTTTACAGGATAAAATGGAACTGATAAATTATATGACAAGTTTGGTCATATGGAAAATTGTATAGTAACCCATTTAACAGAGCTATTTGAAGGTAGGAAAACATCACGTGTCAAAGAAATTTAAGCAAATGAAATGACAATTAGTATCTCCAAGAAAAACCAAAACACAAACAAGAAAAAAATTATTATAGCCCATTATCTACAGTGGTAGTGAACAATATTCATATACTAATCACGAAAACACTAAATGTGCATTTAGCTAAAAATAAAAATGAGATTAAATCATTAAGATTCAAGAAAGAGAGACTAAAAGTAAGCAAAAGTCCTCACTATGTGTGCTAAACTTGGCAAATGAAGAAATAATAGATAATTAATATCCATTTTCAACATGGAGGTAAATATCAAAAGAAGCTGCTAAGTGTTCAAAATCGTTCCTCTTGAGACAAAGCTTACTCCTTGGAGGGAAAGTTATGACCAACCTAGACAGCATATTAAAAAGCAGAGACATTACTTTGTCACAAATGTTCATCTAGTCAAGGCTGTGGTTTTTCCAGTGGTCATATATGGATGTGAGAGTTGGATTATAAAGAAAGTTGAGCACTGAAGAATTGATGCTTTTGAACTGTGGTGTTGGAGAAGACTCTTGCGAGTCCCTTGGACTGAAAGGAGATCCAACCAGTCCATCCTAAAGGAGATCAGTCCTGGGTGTTCATTGGAAGGACTGATGTTGAAGCTGAAACTCCAATACTTTGGCCACCTCATGCGAAGAGCTAATTCATTTGAAATGACCCTGATGCTGGGAAAGATTGAGGGCAGGAGGAGAAGGGGACGACAGAGGGTGAGATGGTTGGATGGTATCACCAACTCAATGGACATGGGTTTGGGTGGACTCTGGGAGTTGGTGAAGGACAGGGAGGCCTGGCATGCTGCGGTTTGTGGGGTTGCAAAGAGTCGGACATGACTGAGCAACTGAACTGAACTGAGACAAAGCAGGCAAATATGAGTAGAGAAGGGATTACCCTTTCTTTATGCCGTTTAGCACTGTTTCATTTTATGGAATATTTGCATGTTATGATTTAATAAAATAAAAATGACTTTTAAAATTTATAGCAACCTATATAAAGAAATGGGCTTCCCTGATGGCTCAGTGGTAAAGAATGTGCCTGCCAACACAGGAGACTCAGATTTGATCCCTGGGTTGGGAAGATTCTCTGGAGAAGGGAATGGCGACCCACTCTTACCTGGAGAATTCTGTGGACAGAGGAGGCTGACATGCTACAACTATGGGGTCACAAAGATTCAGACACAACTTAGTAACTAAACAATAATATATTAAATAATATTTTCAATAATAGTCAATGTAGGAAAATATTCAAAACAATGTCAAATGCAAAAGGGAGATAAAAATTGGTAAAATTTTATAGAAATTTATAAGTATTTAAATAAATATGACAAATTTAGCAAATTTCCAATATGCATGTCTTTCATCAGGATAAAATCTGGATGGAAATACATCAAAATACATTTACATCAAAAGTAGTTATCGCTGCATGATAAGCTAAGGGTGATTTTAATCTAATTTTGCAGCTTTCTCTATTTTTTTAAGCATCTACAATAAGCTATATTATGTTCTTAGGCAGGAGCAGAACTTTTTAAAAACTTTTCTGACCTTCAGTTACAGTAGATATTGCTAAATTGCAAGCGGGGATTCACACTTAACTGATGAGCACAGCACCCTGAAAGATACAAATTGGGTAATACTGGGTCATAGCCTTCCTTCAGCTGACTTTCACCCTTGCCAGCTATTACAGTCCCTTCCTCCTTGCGAGGAGCTCTTCCCTCCCTCCCACCCCAGCCCTACCCCACCCCAGCGAATTTCTAGGCATTCCCTAGGGCAGTCTTGAATACGTCCAAGAACTGCTGCCTCCACTTGGCGAGGATCTGCTAGACATCTCTGCCACCCAGAAGAAGCCGTGAGGCCTCAGAGGTGACAGTACTAGCCTGTGGCCTCTAGAACTGTCAGTCCACCATAGCTGCCCTCCACCCTAACTCCTCCTGAGTTACCATCTGTCTAAGGGCTTTGAAAGAAATTCCACCAGGGCCCTGGGGTTCTGGAGAGATTTAGGTAAAAAGAGCTCTTTTGAGATTTCATTTATTTGCTTGAAAACCTAGTGTTTACACACACATACACACACACACACACACACACACACACACACAAACACACACACACACACTGCAAGAATCAGGGCACAGAACTGGGCCAAAGAAAACCATTTCATGAAACAGATGTCCTGTCCTGACCCCCCTTATTCCCAACCTGCCAGTCTGGCTCCCTCTTCCTCAAGTCTAGCTCACTGGAGTTCTTTCCTAGGGGCTCCCTCAGTGTGTCAGTGAGAAGAGCTTTATTAGGCTACCCACAGACCCACAGAAATGCCCAGTGGTGTCTGAATTCCAGAGGAGGCCACACATGGTTGCTGTTATTTACTCATATTTTACAGGTGAAGACACTGAGGCACAGAGAAGTGAATTAAATTACTGAAGGTCAAACAGACACTAAGAGCAATCTGGCTCCGGGGGAAGTGTTCTCACGCACTACAATGTTCCAGAGCATGGAGCAGAGCCTCCACTGTGCGCCAGCTTCCCTGTGGTTCCAGAGAGGCCCCTGCCCTCAGAGAGTTTGTGTTCAGCCGCTAAGCAGTGTCTGACTCTTTGCAACCCCATGGACAGCAACATGCCAGGCTTCCCTGTCTGTCACTATCTCCCAGAGTTTGCTCAAAGTCATGTCCACTGAGTTGGTGATGCTATCTAACCATCTCATCCTCTGTCATCCCCTTCTCCTTTCGCCTTCAATCTTTCCCACCATCAGAGTCTTTTCCAGTGAGTCGGCTCTGTACATCAAGTTGCCAAAGTATTGGAGCTTAAGTTTCAGCATCAGTCCTTCCAATGAATATTTAAGGTTGATTTCTTTTAGGATTGACTGGTTTGATCTCCTCGCAGTCTAAGGGTCTCTCAAGAGTCTTCTCCAACACTACAGTTCAAAAAGCATCAATTCTTTGGTGCTCAGACTTCATTATGATTCAACTCTCACATCCATACCTGACTGCTGGAAGAACCATAACTTGGACTGTACAGACTTTTGTCAGAAAAGTGATGTCTCTGCTTTTTAATACAGTATATAGGCTTGTCAGAGACTTTCCCACCTGGTGATTCACAGCCTCAGATAGCTGAGAGAAATTCTAAGAACAATCTTAAGGCATTCTTCAAGTCCCAGTTAAGACCACCTCTTTCAGGTAAGCATCAGCCCCCAAACATGACTGCCACCTCCTCCATGACGTCTTCCTACAGTCCCCCAGTCAGGACTGGATCTCAAACCCTTCCTACTCCCACAGCCCTTCAACTCTAGAGAACAGAGCATGGTCTCACTCTCCTTAGAGTGAGCGATCAATGTCAGCATCTCACAGTAGAACATAAGCTCTGTGGAGACAGGACTGGTCTGCTTGCTCTTAATGTCTGACAGCACTCATGGCACTGCCTGTCTAGACAAGTGTTCCCTCTTTGTCTTTGCTGGGCTGTGTTGAGACTTTGCTGGACACATAGTGGGTGTGCAATGACTCCTGACTGGGTGGTGAGCACTGGGGTGGAGGCCTCTCCACAGAGAGCCCTGTAGAATACAGTATTATGTCAAACTCTGTGAAACTGCCATTCTAAAGGCTAAGTTATTCAAATATTGACAATTTCATATGAGCCAATTATATCTCAGTGGTAAATAATCCACCTGCAATGTAGGAGACGCAGGTTCAACCCCTGGGTTGGAAAGATTCCCTGGATAAAGAAATGACAACCCACTCCAGTATGTTTACTTGGATAATCCCGTGGACAGAGGAGCCTGGAGGGCTACAGTCCATGGGGTCTCAAAGAGTCGGACATGACTGAGCACACACACACACACACACACACACACACACACACACACACACACATATATATGTATATATATTTATATATCCTAACTGGAATAGCCTATAAACCCCAGAAAGTGTTTCCTTGGCAATTTTGAAATCTCCCTTCTTGGATATCTATCTTTTATAATTTAACTCTAGTTATTAAATAATATTTTGTAAAAATACCCCCAGAAGTCTAATTTCTGGACTGTAAATCCTCCACTATCCCAAAACCCAGACAAGAGAGATGAAATCTGATTCCAACCGGTTTGTTCAGCTGTGAGTTCCTAGGGTCGTGTGGACAAGGCCAACTGTTAACAGAAAACAGAAGAAAAATTAGTTTTACTCACTTCCTTTCTCTCAAAAAGCCAGCTGAGAAATACCTTCTGGGGCCCTGTACATTGAGGGTTTCTATGTGCAGTGAATTCTCCACTGTTTTTTACTTCCGTCTTCTGTTCTCTGACACCTTTAGTAGACTGACCCTCCTGCATATTAATCTTTGGGGACCTCCCTGACCTTTGGGAGGAATGTCAACAGTGGGAATTCATCCAATAGATGAGAAGTTTCCTCCACTGGCAGCTTTCCTTTGCCTGGTTCAAGCCTCTGGAACTGCAGGCTATAAAGGCAACTGACAATCTAATTTATCCACCATTTCACCTGGAAACAGTATCATTTCTTTGCACTCCCTAGAGACCTTCGCCTGGAAAAAAGACCCAGGATGCCTGTCAGACCAAACAATGCCTATCATATTTTATTACATAGGATGAAACCTAAGACTTTATACTCCATTAGCAGAAGGTTTCATTTTCACTCCAGGAAGGTAGTTCAACATTATATCTTATCTTGTTCTTTCTTATGTTTTTAATATAAAGGCCTTTAAATTGCCCACTTCCATCCCCCACGCCCACCACCCCAGGCATCCAGAAACTATATTATCAGATTTTACAGTCTGAGATAATACGCTATTATAAGAGTGCCAAAATATATGTGGTGTGTATTTTTTTTAAATAAAACTACAGCCTGATAGAAAGAAGAAGTTTGCTCTCTAGTGGCTGACTTATAAAAGGGTCTGAAACCCACACAGTAAGATAGCTTAGAAAAAGAAGAGACTTAACAGTGATACTTGAGTAACAAGGTCTGAGTACTTATTTTGTTTTTATTGATCTTTTTAATTTTTCTTATAGTAAAAAACTACATCAGAGAGAGTGTTCTGTGGATATTTTTCCTATTAAAATTTTTCCTATCATTAAGCTAATTTTAATTCTAAATTCTTAGAGTAGCAATTAAGTTTCTGGTGTTTTATTAGCCTTTAGAAAGCTTTGTGGGTTGGTTTAATACCATGTAATTAATGTCTATTATAGACGTGTTGCCCAATAATATAATATTATTAGAGCTTTTTAAACCATTTTTAGCTTTTTGCAGGAAGATAATATAAATTCAAGGAGAAATAGTATAATTATTAGTATGATGCCAATTAATATCATTTTATTACTCCCTTTCCTATAGCAACTCAATTTATGCAATTCTATTACAATACAAATTATAGAGGAAAAATGTATTCAGTGTGCCCCTCTTTTCAACCCCTGTGCCATGTTTTACTTTCCCATTTTATTCTCCCCCTGTGCCTCCCTAAGTTCACACTATTTTTCTCAACTCTCTGTCAGATAACAGGAGCAAACCACACCATTGGTCCCTAAAGTCCCCACCCTCCATCTTTCTAAAAAAAGAGAAAGTTACCTAGGAAACTTTCTACCTACACAGTAATAAATACTTTAAAGGATTTTCAGACCTGTAAAGATTCCTGGGACTTCCCTGGCAGTCTAGTGGTTAAGACTCTATGCTACCAGTGCAAGGGACTTCAGTGCAATCCCTAGTCAGGAAACTAAGATTACACATGCCCATGTGGCACAGCCAAAACAAAAGTATAAATATTCTTGTCCTCACTTTATCTATGAGAAAGGAGCCAGATAGCGTAAAGAGGCTTCACCTTTTCTGCTGGTCAGGACTACAGTGGACGTACTAGACTTTGAAAAGGGGAAGAGTGTTTTATGGGTGGAGCAGGCATATGGCACAAAGCGAGGGGTGGTTCAGAAGGGGGATGATGCAGCCTGATTTACATTTTTGAAAATTATTCTGGCTGCTGAATGAAAAAAGTCCCACAATAAGAACAGGAGTAGAAACAGGGAAACCTCTTTGGAAATGACTATAGCCAAGCTACATAATAAAAAATGAGTGGCGCCAACAGGGGTGGTGAAGTTGTAAACAGTGAATGGATTTCCAAGGTATTCTGGAGGTAGCTCCAATACTTTGGCCATCTGATGAAAACAGCCAACTCACTGGAAAAGACTCTGATGCTGGAAAAGATTGCAGGCAGGAGGAGAAAGGAACAACAGAGGATGATATAGTTGGATGGCATCACTGACTCAATGGGCATGAGTTTGAGTGAGCTCCAGGAGATGGTGAAGGACAGGGAAGCTTGATGTGCTGCAATTGCAAAGAGTCAGACACAACTGAGTGACTGAACAACAACTGGAGGTAGAGCTAATTGGTCAGAGGTGGGAGTGGGGCATGAATTCAGAATAAAGAACTTACTGGAATTGGAAAGGATGAGAGAGAAACAGGTTGGGGAGGTAAGGGGCACTGAGAATAAAGAGTTGTGTTTGAGTTGGTTTTGGTTCAGGAGAGATACCAGATAACCTCTTGGAGATATCAAGAGATGTCTACACATCCAAATCTCTTCTTGTTTTAAGTCTAGAGCTTTGGAAAAAGTTGGGACTGGTGATTTATATTTAGAAGTCTTTAGGATATAAATGATATTTAAAGATGAAATCCCCAAGGAGCAAGGTTGGCTAGAGATGAGAGAAATCCTGGGCCTGACCCTGGGCACGGACTCATGAAGTAGGGAAGGGAGGGTCAGCCCGGAAGATTGAGTGGAAATGTCCAGGAGTGGGGAGAACAGCAGAAGAATATGGGTGAGGTGGCACTGGCGAGAGGTCAGGTACAATAAGGGCTTAGACATGACCATTGAACATGGCAACACAAGGGTCATGGGTGACCTTGACAAGAGCACTTTCAGCAGCATAATGGGGACAGAGCTCCTCTTGTTCTTTCACCTGCCAAACATGAGCCTAAAAAATTCTTTCCCTTAGCAAGCATACAAGGCAGAAAGGAACTAGCAATGGGTACTGAGTTTGGCGGAAATTTCTCTGTTGTCTATGTTGATAGATGGTTAATTTATACTCAGTCTTCGATATGGACTCATTTTATTTGCATCCTTTTAGAATCAAAATGGGCAAGGAAAGGGATTCTTGGATGTCAGAAATGGACACCCTTTCACAACATAACTCATCTTCCGCACAGATTTTAGATGGTAGAGAGAAACTGTATAAAGGAGAAAATATTAACTCAGGAAGAGTGCATTTGACCTAGAGACTGTCAAGGAAGAGGGAAAAAGAAGTAGGGGAAAAGTGCATCTGGGGGACTTCTCTGGTGGTTTAGTGGCTAAGACTCTGAGATCCCAATGCAGAGGGCCTGAGTTTGATCCCTGGTTAGGGAACTAGATTCCACATGCCACAACTAAGACCCAACACAGCCAAGTAAATAAATAAAAAGAAATATTTTTAAAAGTATATTGGGGAAAAAAGAAGATAAAAATAGGAAAGGAAGGAGCTAAGGATGGGCTTTTTCCTAGAGGCATAGCCCAAAATGAAATTTCAACTACCTGCCAATCTCAGAGGAAACAGAACCAGACAGAATAAATATGGAAAACATTTCCATGTCAGACTCTACGCCAAGGGCCGGGGAACAAGGAAAGAGAGTAACACATTAAACAGGAGGAAGAAATTGCAAAGTGAACAGGTGGACAGCAGAAGGTGCTTATTTTCTAAAAGGCTCTTAAAAATTTGCATAGCTATTTAAAACACACACCCCAAGCCTCCTGACCAATTAGTTTCCACACAACCAAATCTCTTGTTAGTTTGTGGGTATGTCCAGGAAAACTCAAATGGGGGACAAAATAAAAAAAGAACTGTGGCCAGTAGAGTCCCTTAAAAAAAAGCCTTGATGTGTTACTATTTTTAAGAGTTTGAATAAGCACATTTTGAAAATGCAGAAACAAGTTATAACTGAAGGGACAAAACGCTGTTGATTCTTCTCTTTCACACTCTTGGGATGAGTCTTTGCTCAACTCACAGTTCACCATATGTCGTTTAATGTCTCACCAATTCTATGATGTGAAAAGTACTGGGCTTTACTGGAAATGCTGATTTGTGCTAAGTTGGCAGACCTTATAGGCCCTCAGCAACACCAGTCAATCTGGTCAAGTAGGGGTAACTTTCAAGTGAAAAGGACTGACCAGAACCCTAAGACAATCTTGAGATCACATTTATTTCCAACCAAGGCTTCCTATCACCAGGCAGCACTGTCCTCCACCACCCTAGCCTCCTCTCACCAGGGTCTCTGCTGCAGGTGTGCCCTAAAGTTCATGGTTGAAAACACCTCTTCACATGGTTTCTGTCTGGTATTGAGATGATGGTTCACTGGATTCATTTCTCTGCCATGTCAGAATCTCAGCACTGTCACTGTTCAGGTTCCAGCTTGTCTCTCTTTTTCTACCTCCTAACCATCTATTGTTTCACCATTAGTTCAAGGACAAAGCACTCTGATTAGAAATGGGGAAGGGCATCACACATCTCAGCTCCCCAGACCAAAGAAACATACTGGCAGTAAGTTGAGGTCGAGTGTGTCTGCCTTCTCCTGCACAGAATCCAGGGATGGCAGCAGGAGGCTTCCTCCTCTAAAAGCAAGGAGGTCATGGGTGTTCATTAGCAATGACATCTGGAGAGAAAATAATGGTTGATTAAATGATGCTAAAATTATCTCATGACTTCTGTCTCTTGTACAGCTCAGAAGGAAAAAAAATCAAGAAAAGGATCAATACTAATTGGTGGACTAACTGCCTAAAATAGATGAGAAATATCCCCTTCTCTGACTTCTGTGCTCCCATCCCTGAAACAACTATTCAAGAGGGATGATCCTTAAATCTTCATCTCCAAAATCAAACTTCAACCAGGATATTCTGGAGAACTCTTCTGATTTCTTACTAAATTAATTTTAAGAGGGTTCCAAGCTTAGGCAGTGCCAAGTCATACCAGAAAGTTATGTTTATGGCTATTTATTGAGACTTAGTAGACTCATGCTGGCAAGTTCAAGTTAGCCTCTATGCCATCACAGAAGAGTAAAAAGTTAAAATAGAAGAAACTTCAAAAGGCTGTCAATGATGAAATCATACTACTGAGACTTTATCTGAAAACTATGAAAGAGGGCAGCCCAGTCCAGGGACTAAATATTCCCTATACTTTTAGTAAACATCTGGGATTTGCCTCAGCTTTTACACATAATGGTTTCCACTGCTACAGATGTTTGCATTTTGAAACAACATTAAGAAGAAACAAACATAAAGAGTGTGGAAACAAACATAAAGAACATGGAAATCTAGGAAAAGTAAAGGAAAACAACTTTTGAGGATCATTCAGATTTCCGAATAGGTATGCGTGCTTGAGTGCACTCTAAGTCGCTTTAGTGGTGTCCGACTCTTTGGACCGATGCTATGGACTGAGCCTGCAAATCTCCTCTATCCATGGGCCAGGCAAGAATACTGGAGTAGGTTGCCGTGCCCTCCTCCAGGGGATCTTCCCAACCCAGTCTCCTTCAGCTCCTGCATTGCAGGTGGACTCTTTACCACTGAGCTGCCAGGGAAGACCTCCAAATAGGTATACACATGTGCTTTAAATATAGCACCCTATCTTTCACTGCAGGGGATGTGGGTTCGATCCTTGGTCAGGGAAATAAGAGGAGCAGCTAAGCCCATGTGCTGCAACTACGGGGATTTCACATGCCGCAACCAAGACCCAAGGCAGCCAAATAAATTAATTAATAAATATAAATAAATAAATAAACATAGAACCCCAAACAGCCGTGAAGCCTCCCTGTCCTACGTGCATGTGTAGAATCTTGGTTTACTCCCAAATCATAATAGATTCTCATGGCAGTGCATGATTCTATATTTTATCTTACATGAAAAAAGGAATATTAACTATAAACTTGGGACTAGATTTGGGGGTAATGGGAGTAGGGGAAAACCCACATCTTTTGGCATATTTTTCTTACTGTGATCATTGCTAAGGAAACCATTTCCTATCCATACACAGCACACATTTCCCCTAATTATTATCCTCAGAAAGCACACAATACCACATTTAAAAACATGAGGACAAGAGCTCAGTAACACATATTCAGAAACACTCAAAGCTCTAAAATAATTGGGAAGAGATTCCTGAGGTTTTCCCAAGAGTTAGGGACCGAGGTGCATTTAGCCAAGAGAGAACGTGTTCCTTATGGTTAGTACTCACTATCCAATCCAAGGTAGAAGCAATCCCCTGGAGCATCAGAAAAGGGGCTGCTTCTGTTCCCATGACTCCTCCTCCATCAGGCACGGATGCTGGAACTCATAGTTCACAGAATCACACAGAATGTGAGAGCTGGAGAAGTTCTAACCTGATTGAAGCTCCTCTTTTTATATCGAGGAAGCAGAGAGGCTTGTCAAGGTACCATGGCTACATCATGGCTGAACCAAAACCAGGAGTCATTTTGTGACCCCCAACACAGGAAGAGGAGTCCAGGAAGTGTTGTTGGATGGCTGGAACCAAAAGACTTTAAAATCTTAGAGTGAAAAAAACTGAAAAAGAATGGATATATATGTATGTAAATACATATAACTAATTCACTTGGCTCTACACCTGAAACTAACACAACATTGTAAGTCAACTATACTATATGTCAACTATAAGTTTTTTAAAAAATTAAAAAATCCAAAGCAAAAAAAATCTTAGAGTGAAATGATATCTTGAGGTCTTACAAGTTCAACTTTTCCCTGCAGTGCAGAAATCCCCCAAAAGTTTCATTTTTATTCACACTATGAACTTGGGTAATTATGACTCCTTCCTTAATCCACCAACAAACATCTACACAGACTTCACTCTGTCTGAGGAAGCAATGGAGTTTAAGGGCAGTGTGGATCTCTGTGGCATAGATGTGATCACAATGCTCGTTCAACTCTTAGAAGTGTGCCAAGGCTGCTCCCAAAGCTTTTCTTGGGGCCTAGAAACTTCCTGGCTCACCATTTTCCTCTTCTCCTATTTTCAGCCCCCTCCCCCCTCTTACTGTGCCTTTGTTGGCTACACTAACATCCAAAGAGATATCCTCTAAAGGAAAGAGAACAGAAGAGAAGGGACAGGGAGCAACCAAGAAACAATCAAGAAACCCATCCTTTGATGGAATAATATGGTTGATGACAACTATGGTAAAGGAGAGTTTTATATCAGTTTGGCTTTCCATCAAGTTGGCTTCCCACTGCTGCAAATCAAAGTTATGCTAAATAGCTAGGTCAAACTGTAGTTATCTAAACTCCTCTTTTCCCCACTATCAAGAAATCCCTTCGATTGCCTGAAGTTAATTAGAAGTTTGCAAACATTAAATAGATTTCTTTTGTTTGACAGAATTATTGCATTTTCTTTTCCACACATGCCTTGATTGAAAATGTTTCAGCACAAGGGCATTTATCAATATGTCAGATGTCCATCAGCCCTAGGAATACAATCCTGTTGGTGTTTTGTCTACAATCCATTAGTTCTATCTTTTTCCGTACTCAGTCACTAAGCCATAAAAAAATGCACACACCACAAAATACTATTCTGCCTCCACCTTCTGAAAAAATTTTAATCTAATAATTCTGTTCTGTGGCATATAGGAAATACACATGCACTTGAAAGCAAATGTAACTGAAATTTCTCTAGTTTGGATTTTTTTCCTTTTGTGGTTCCAAACTCAAATATGAGTCAAAGAAACTGCTTCCCTTAACCATACACTTGATCTCTGGTTAACACAAGGGAGACATAGTGAGTGACAAAAAGAAAGCAAGAGGAGTCTTAGCAAACCAATCTAACTTTCTTTTTTTTTTTTAATCTATTGGTAGTATAGTTGCTTTACAATGTTGTGTTAGTTTCTGCTGTACAACAAAGTGAATCAACTATGTGTATAAAAATATTCCCTCTCTCGTGGACCTCCCTCCCATTCCCACTCCCCAACTTTAAATTGTAGTTTTCCTCTCCTGTGCTTTTGAGACAGTAATGTCACCCTTGATATTATCAACTGTTTGTTCCCATTGTATTTCTTGTACAATTTCTGATTCTATGATCCAAAACATAATGTTGGTCCTTAGATACTAAGAAACTAGATATGTCTTTTTCAAGCATGGTCAGAATATTGTTTCACATTATGAAATCATTAAAAGATGTGTGATATAAAAATTATGAAATCTGTAAGATTTCCTCAAGAGCTGTTTTCATAGTATCTTTTATTTCTACACAGATATGTACTTTTGAAAATACTTTCTCATGATAATAGCAGCTAACATTTACTGAATACTTATTTTCTGTTGGACATTGTTTTAAGTGTTTTACATACTAACACATTTCATTGTCTTGTCTGCATTTTAAAGAAGAGAAAAAAACTGAGACATTTTTTCCTAGGTAAATGTTAGCTCTTCTATAAATCAGAAATTATCTCACTTAAGCCTTCACCAGTTTGTAAGAAAAATTAAATCTACAGCTTCCTATCTCTGCCACTGTATTTTATCTGTGAAGAAACCAAAACTCATTTATTTGCTCTCAGAGAAGTTATCGTGTTTTCAATTTAATTACTTGGTTGTGAAAATACAAAGTCCCAAGTTTTCAAATATGAAAACCAAATGCCAATTAATATTAGTAACAAAAAAAAGAACAATTTGCAAGTTACAGACTGATTTTTCTATTAGTCCTGTATGGCTTAAGCATTACCGTAAATAAAATATCTGCTTCAAACAGAAAACAAAGAGGATTTATTGAACACAGATCTTGAGTAAAATACAAAACTCTTGAATTCTTGAATTATGAGCAGAGCAACGGCCTTCCATTAAAGAATGAGTCTTCAAAATATTAAGTTGAAAAACAAAATGCACATATTTTACCTACTTTTTCTTTTCTCGCTGCAAACTTTTTTTGTGTGACCTTTAACAGTAGCTCAAGTGCATCTGTGTTTATGTCTGTGTGTGCAGAGAGCTAGAGAAACAAATGGACAGTCAGAATATCAAGCCCTTAGAGAGATATCCAGACATTTGTAACTGGAAGTCAGATCTTTTTTTAACTCAGAGAAGTATTTAGGATAATTCTAAATCCATAATGTTTTTCACTTTAAGTTAAGATACGCCCCCTAAAATACCTTCTGTATTACTAGAGAAATTAGTGCTATCGACCTAGTTCATCAACGTAAAGTTGCTTTGGGACTTCCCTGGTGGTCCAGTGGTTAAGAATCTGCCTGTCAATGCAGGGGATACGAGTTTTAGCCCTGATCCAGGAAGATCCCACATGCCTTGGGACAACTAAACCTGTGCACCACAAATACCGAGCCCATGCTCTAGAGCCTGTGCTCCAAAACAAGAGAAGCCACCACAGTGAGAAACGTGCACGCTTCAACGAAGAGTAGCCCCCACTCGCTGCAACTAGAGAAAGCCCCTCAGCAACAACGAAGACCCAGTATGGCCAAAAAAATAAAAATTAATTAATTTTTTTAAAGTAAAGTTGCTTAAATATATTAATTTAGTCACGTTGTCAAACTGCAGAAATGCAAGGACACATCCTATTTATCCTTGCCTCTCCTATAACTCATAGCGTAACACCATGACTTGATGGGTGAATCACAAAACTGGAAAATGGGATCCCTGAGTTCTAGTTCTTGGTTCTCCAACTGGCTAGGTGGTCTATGAGCCCCTACTCTAACCCAGACTACAACATCTTCTAAAGCTGAGGAGTTTACCTTGACACATAGTGAGGTTGTTGTTGTTCAGTTGCTAAGTCATGTCCAACTCTTTGCAACCCCATGGACTGCAGCATGCCACACTTCCCTGTCCTTCACCATCTCCCAGAGTTTGCGCAAACCCATGTCCACTGAGTTGGTAATGCCATCCATCTATCTCATCTTCTATAACCCCCTTTTCTTCCTGTCTTCAATCTTCCCCAGCATCAGGGTCTTCTCCTTAGTGAGGACAGAGCAGCTTATTCATCAGTGAAAAGAACAAGTTGTGATTCTAACTGATAATCACAAATATTTCTCCAAACTGGAATCAGAGGTGATATATCATTTATATTCCAATACTCGTTAATGATAGTACAAAATCTGCATCATCATTCAGAATATGTTCAGGCATTTTGGAAGGTACTCAACTGGCCACATGCAGGTAACTGTCCTTATTTATACATAGGGACAAAAACTAATATTTCTCAGTAAACTCCTTTCTTACTAGCAAGCTTGCAAGAAGAGACCTCTGCTTTACTAAATAAGAAATTAAGCATCAGAAAAAGTTAGGTAATTTGCTCAAGTTCACATAGCTAGCAAGTGGAAGAGCCAGAATTTAACACAAGACTGATAGGTTTCTTGGATACCAACTTCTTTCTACTATATTTGGCCATTTCAACCTTCTATATTAAAGCATATACTAAGGTAATACAGCTCCTCAAGGGTAGAAAATGAGTTCTAGTCATCCTTATCTTGCTAGCACCAACAGATAAATCTACTGAATGAAGGAATTCATGCTCAACAACATGCAGTTTCCCAGCCCTCATTAGGAATGTGCCCTGGACTGTGTTTGCTTCTCAGGGCAGCTGGACCAGGCTCCATCCATAAGCAGCCTTGTGTGTTACAGATGCACCCCAATTTGTCTATGAACGTGATTATTGTCTCTACGTGCATTGCTGTGGGAAGGATTGGGAAGCAGTGCATAACTTGTGAGCATGAGCAAGAGAAAATTATATGCTCATTGCAGTCAGAATGATGTCCAGGCTGGGAAGAAAGGAAACCTTGAAGTTTGAAAGTCACAGCCTAGCCACAGTTGGAGTGGAAACCACAAGAGCCAATGGACACCAAGACAATGAAATTCCTGAATCAGAAATGGAGGGAGAGTTCCTTGGTAGGGGAAACAGAAGATCCTGTACCCAAAGCAAAGAAGGAGAAAATAACACATTGACTCATTCATCAGAGCAGTGGGTGGGGTTGAGGGAGAGTTGGGGGGAGGGGGCAGGGAGGTGGGTAATGTGAGCTCCCTAAGAGTAAGACTCAGATTAATTTTGCTTAAGGATTGTAGAAATGCAAAGGAATCTTGGAAGAAGCTCCCAGCCCCTGTGCCACTCGTAATGGCAGTAGTTGCTATTTATTATGTATTGTGTACCAGCCATTCTACATATATGTGTAATTTCATTTTTAAAATCTCACACAGTTCTCTAAAGCGTATGTATTGTTCTTATTTACACATCAGAAAACTGAATCTCAAAGGAGTTAAGTTACTTGTCCAGTGTCCTACAGTTGGTCGGAAAGGAATAGCCAGGACTCAATCCCAAGCTGTCCAACTCTAAAGATCACACTTTTCCCATCATGCTTTGCTGCCTCCGTCCACCCAAGCTCCATCTGAGAGGCAGCGTCTCCTTCATCTTTCTTAGCAAACATCTTCTGTGAAAAAAAATGGGGCAAAGATTTATCTAACGCCCAAAGCCCTATTACAGCTTAACGAGTCAACGTGGCAGAGCACTTTGAAAATGCCAGTGAAGGTCCATGAATGCCTGGGGCTTTGTTGGGGCCTAGAGGCCCTGGGATGTGAGGTGCCACAGAGCTTGTATGTCATACAACCTCCACTAAGCAGGATTCCAGGAGCAGAATAGGGCCCTTCTCTTGGGAGGAGCCTTCAGAACCCTGGGCTGATGGGGTGGTAGGAAGACATCTCACAACAGTGTGTGTGTGCTTAGTCACTTTAGTCGTGGTTTACTCTTTGTAACCCTATGGAGGGTAGCTTTCCAGGTTCCTCTGTCCATAGGATTCTCCAGGCAAGAATACTGGAGTGGGTTGTCATGCCCTCCTCCAAGAGATCTTCCCCACCCAGGGACTGAACCTGTGTCTCTTATGTCTACTGCATTTGCAGGCGGGTTCTTTACACTAGCGCCACCTGGGGAGCCTCTCAAAACAGAGCTGTCTCCAGTTAAAGCTTCTACTCAACAAACAGAGAGAAATAGAATTTAAGCTTCCAGAAGTACCTCAATAAATTCTTATAAAACATGCCGAGTAGAAAAATGGGATAAAAGAAAACTTGGTTTTTTTAGAAGAGCCATGAATTGCCTTGCAAGGATTTGCATGGCATTAACTGAGTCTCAGGAAGCCTGGGGTGAGGAGGGAGCGGAAAAAACCCTGAAATTTCCCAGATAAATATTGACGAACAATTAAAAGCTCCTACCACTGTCTGGATCACTGAGCCACCAGCTTTTCACAGAGCTATAATTTGACCACAAACCTCAGAAAGCCATCCAGAGAAAAGACTGCTCAAGATGGCAGAGATAGCAGCATTTTCTTTTTTAGTTTGTTCTTTGTTTGTTTTGTTTTGTTTTGTGGTAGTTCTGAGACAAACCTCATAGTCAGATTGATTGAGCAGCATATAGCTGATTATTTGTATGGGAGAAGGCACGGTTTTGATACTAGAAGATACTAGTATTGATACTAGAGGACAGAAAAGCTTAGAAGACAAACAGTTATGGCTGCTTGGTTCTTCTTTGTCAATTCTAATCTCGCTTCATGTTTATATCACAGCACAATTCATGATGGCATGATTTCCCAACCTCCATCTCTCATCTTCTTTGCTTTGCCCCTACTCTGCTACCTTCCCAAGACCACACGGGTGTCTCAGGTAGCTTTCACTGTGTTATGAACCACTGTAAATCTTAGCAACCTAACATAGTAATCACTCATGTAGTTCACAGTTCTGTGAATTAGTCAGCCATTTGGGCTGGGCTCAGCTGTGTTGTCTTTCTGTTCTTGTCTGAGCTCACTCATGCTGCTTCCTAGCTAGGTGACTGATTCTGGGGCTGACTGGCTGTTAGCCAAGGCCATGGGGACGACTAGGCCACCATCAGCCAGCAGGTTAGCCTTGGCTTGTTCTTAGGGAGCTTGGCAGGGTTCCAGAGTTAGAGCAGAAGTGTGCATGGCCTCTTGAGGCCTAAGCTCAAAATGAACAGGATCCACTTCCCTCAAATTCTGTTGGCCAAACAAGCCACAAGTTCAAGTAAATTCCAGGGGCAGGGAAACAGACACCATCTCTTCATGGGAGGAACTGCAAAGTTACATTGCAAAGGGTCATGGGTTTACAGAGGGACATAATCATGACCCTTTCTGCAAAATATCTAATGTATCTGTGTTTAGGGGAAAAGACCACTATTCCTTTGTTTCTCCTTCCCTTGCCTCTGCTTTCCTTTCCTCCTTTTTATTCAATGCCTCACTCAATTTCTATGGGTTTTTACTTCTTCGCTCTGCCACAATCTCTTCTGAGATGATCTGGTCAATAAGATTTTATACAGCTACCTCCCTCTCTGTTTAGCTTTTTTTGGTAATGTCAAATATCTTGCTGACACAAGACAAATAACATTAGGAAAATAGCAGATTTCCAGAGCCTGAAGAATTCAGTTTGTATTTTTTCTCTAAATTAACAATACACTTTGCACATAGTCCAAAACCCAAACCACTCTCATATTCTTGGCACACTATTTGCTCTCAATAGCTCCAAGCTTCCTTTTAAATCCTCTGTAATACTGCTGGAAATCATTAAACAGTGAGTCATGGAAGCTCTCTGATGGCCTCCAATAATGATTTTACCATCCACACCAGAGGTTTTTTTTTTTTTTTAAGCTCCATTTAACGAATTTAGTCCATTGCTGAGATTTCTTCTTGGGAGGATCCCAATTTTTCCTTTTTTCCAGGAGGAAACTTAGGGTCACTGAGCCCCTGGCACTCAAGGCACTGCAGGGGCCAGCTGGTACGTCTGATAAACCAAAGTGCCTCCCGAAAAAAAGTACTCATTGCTGCTGCTTCTGCCCTTTCTCACATTCTGGAATTTGTTCTGAGATCTCCTGAGCCTCTCCTTTGACGTATCTCCTGCTCGCAGAGGTTCAAGAAAGGAGATCATCTTCAGGTCAAAAGCTGGAGTTTGTGCTGGAGAATTGAGCTTCTTAAACCTTCATGTCTATGTGCATCTGCATGCATAATAGACACCGAGAATGCACCAACATCAAGCTTCATAATTCAAATATCGGTATAAGTCTGAAAAGGCTCATCATATTTCTTTGCAAATTCTCAGTATATCTTCATATGCTTTACCTGTTGTTATCATCTTCCTTTTCGTCCCAGGGACAGAGGCAGCCCTACCCCTTTACATGTGCAGATCCATCTCACCAAGTCTTTCCATAGCCCCATCCGCCATGCAAATATCCCACCATTAGTATTCTTTCTTATTTTCATTTCAATCTCTTCTCCCTTGGATCCGTGCCCTCAGCCTCCAGACATGATCAAATCCATGACCTCAGCTTGCGGACATATCAAGAGTTCCTATCCCCCAAATAAACTTTCTCTCACCCCACCTGCTGCCCTTTTCCTGCTGCCTGTCTACTCTTCACACCTCTACTTCTTCATCTCATACCCACAGCTCAACCCACTGCAATTTGTCATCAGCCCCCATCTCTCCACTGAGTCAGCAATGGACAAATCAGAAGGCTTTTGCTCCACCCCTTTTCTACTTGTCTTCTCAGAAGCATTTGACTCTCTTGATAACTGCCTCCTTCCTTAAACTCTTTCTGTGACTTCTCAGTGAGTTACCTTCTCCTAAATCTCTTATTTCTCTGTCTGCTCTTTTCTATCAGACACTCCCCTTCTTCCACTTCATCCTTACATTTTGACCCTCTTCCCCCTCTCTAAACTCCCCCTAGGTAAGATTGCCTTCCCCTATCTATCTTAATGGACATCTCTCACTAGATATGCCACAGCCTCTTAGATGCTTCTATGTATTTACATAGCTATTCTTATGGCAGAAGCGAGGCGGCTGCGACGGCTCGGCGCAGAAGCGTGGCCGAGAGGAGCTAGGCCGGGCCGGGGGCCGGGAGCCGGGGGCGGCGGCCGAGAGGGGCTAGGCCGGGCCGGGGGCCGGGGGCGGCGGCCGACAGGGCCTAGGCCGGACCGGGGGCCGGGGCCCGGGGGCTAGGCCGGGCCGGGGGCCGGGGGCGGCGGCTGACAGGGCCTAGGCCGGGCGGGGGGCTGGGGCCGGCGGCGGTGGCGTCGGCGAGAGGAATTACCCAAGCCCCAAGGTAAGAGAAACCCAAGTAAGACGGTAAGTGTTGCGAGAGGGCATCGGAGGGCAGACACACTAAAACTAAAATTACAGAAAACTAGCTAATCTGATCACACGGACCACAGCCTTGTCTATCTCAATGAAACTAAGCCATGCCGTGTGGGGCCACCCAAGACGGATGGGTCATGGTGGAGAGGTCTGACAGGAAGTGGTCCACTGGAGAAGGGCATGGCAAACCACTTCAGTATTCTTGCCTTGAGAATCCCATGAACAGTATGAAAAGGCAAAAGGATAGGACACTGAAAGGTGAACTCCCCAGGTCAGTAGGTGCCCAGTATGCTAATGGAGATCAGTGGAGAAATAACTCCAGAAAGAATGATGGGATGGAGCCAAAGCAAAAACGATACCCAACTGTGGATGTGACTGGTGATAGACGCAAAGTCCGATGCTGTAAAGAGCAATATTGCATAGGAACCTGGAATGTTAGGTCCATGAATCAAGGCAAACTGGAAGTGGTCAAACAGGAGATGGCAAGAGTGAACGTCGACATTCTAGGAATCAGCGAACTAAGTTGGACTGGAATGGGTGAATTTAACTCAGATGACCATTATATCTACTACTGTGGGCAAGAATCCCTTAGAAGAAATGGAGTAGCCATCATGGTCAACAAAAGAGTCCGAAATGCAGTACTTGGATGCAATCTCAAAAACGATAGAATGATCTCTGTTCGTTTCCAAGGCAAACCATTCAATATCACGGTAATCCAAGTCTATGC
Source organism: Giraffa tippelskirchi (assembly GCF_054371585.1). Classification (NCBI taxonomy): domain Eukaryota; kingdom Metazoa; phylum Chordata; class Mammalia; order Artiodactyla; family Giraffidae; genus Giraffa; species Giraffa tippelskirchi. The sequence goes on from NC_137283.1 coordinate 127,390,796, forward strand.
CCCGACCAGTAACGCTGAAGAAGCTGAAGTTGAACGGTTCTATGAAGATCTACAAGACCTCCTAGAACTAACACCCAAAAAAGATGTCCTTTTCATTCTAGGGGACTGGAATGCAAAAGTAGGAAGTCAAGAAACACCTGGTGTAACAGGCAAGTTTGGCCTTGGAGTACAGAATGAAGCAGGGCAAAGGCTAATAGAGTTTTGCCACGAGAACGCGCTGGTAATAGCAAACACCCTCTTCCAACAACACAAGAGAAGACTCTACACGTGGACATCACCAGATGGTCAACACCGAAATCAGATTGATTATATTCTTTGCAGCCAAAGATGGAGAAGCTCTATACAGTCAGCAAAAACAAGACCAGGAGCAGACTGTGGCTCAGATCATGAACTGCTTATTGCCAAATTCAGACTGAAATTGAAGAAAGTAGGGAAAACCACTAGACCATTCAGGTATGACCTAGATCAAATCCCTTATGAGTATACAGTGGAAGTGACAAATAAATTTAAGGGACTAGACCTGATAGACAGAGTGCCTGACGAACTATGGACAGAGGTTCGTGACATTGTACAGGAGACAGGGATCAAGAAAATCCCCATGGAAAAGAAATGCAAGAAAGCAAAATGGCTGTCTGAGGAGGCCTTACAGATAGCTGGGAAGAGAAGAGAAGTGAAAAGCAAAGGAGAAAAGGAAAGATATTCCCATCTGAATGCAGGGTTGCAAAGAATAGCAAGGAGAGATAAGAAAGCCTTCCTCAGCGATCAGTGCAAAGAAATAGAGGAAAACAACAGATTGGGAAAGACTAGAGATCTCTTCAAGAAAATTAGAGATACCAAAGGAACATTTCATGCAAAGATCGGCTCGATAAAAGACAGAAATGGTATGGACCTAACAGAAGCAGAAGATATTAAGAAGAGATGGCAAGAATACACAGAAGAACTGTACAAAAAAGATCTTCACGACCCAGATAATCACGATGGTGTGATCACTCACCTAGAGCCAGACATCCTGGAATGTGAAGTCAAGGGGGCCTTGGAAAGCATCACTACGAACAAAGCTAGTGGAGGTGATGGAATTCCAGTTGAGCTATTTCAAATCCTCAAAGGTGATGCTGTGAAAGTGCTGCACTCGATATGCCAGCAAATCTGGAAAACTCAGCAGTGGCCACAGGACTGGAAAAGGTCAGTTTTCGTTCCAATCCCAAAGAAAGGCAATGCCAAAGAATGCTCAAACTACCACACAATTGCACTCATCTCACATGCTAGTAAAGTAATGCTCAAAATTCTCCAAGCCAGGCTTCAGCAATACGTGATCCGTGAACTTCCAGATGTTCAAGCTGGTTTTAGAAAAGGCAGAGGAACCAGAGATCAAATTGCCAATATCCGCTGGATCATCGAAAAAGCAAGAGAGTTCCAGAAAAACATCTATTTCTGCTTTATTGACTATGCCAAAGCCTTTGACTGTGTGGATCACAATAAACTGTGGAAAATTCTGAAAGAGATGGGAATACCAGACCATCTGACCTGTCTCTTGAGAAACCTGTATGCAGGTCAGGAAGCAACAGTTAGAACTGGAAACAACAGACCGGTTCCAAATAGGAAAAGGAGTATGTCAAGGCTGTATATTGTCACCCTGCTTATTTAACTTATATGCAGAGTACATCATGAGAAACGCTGGGCTGGAAGAAACACAAGCTGGAATCAAGATTGCCGGGAGAAATATCAATAACCTCAGATATGCGGATGACACCACCCTTATGGCAGAGAGTGAAGAAGAACTAAAGAGTCTCTTGATGAAGGTGAAGGAGGAGAGTGAAAAAGTTGGCTTAAAGCTCAACGTTCAGAAAACTAAGATCATGGCATCTGGTCCCATCACTCCATGGGAAATAGATGGGGAAACAGTGGAAACAGTGTCAGACTTTATTTTTTTGGGCTCCAGAAATACTGCTGATGGTGACTGCAGCCATGAAATTAAGAGACACTTACTCCTTGGAAGGAAGGTTATGGCCAACCTAGATAGCATATTTAAAAGCAGAGACATTACTTTGCCAACAAAAGTCCGTCTAGTCAAGGCTATGGTTTTTCCAGTGGTCGTGTATGGATGTGACAGTTGGACGGTGAAGAAATCTGAGCGCCGCAGAATTGATGCTTTTGAGCTGTGGTGTCGGAGAAGACTCTTGAGAGTCCCTTGGACTGCAAGGAGATCCAATCAATCCATCCTAAAAGAGATCAATCCTGGGTGTTCATTGGAAGGTCTGATGTTGAAGCTGAAACTCCAATACTTTGGCCACCTCATGCAAAGGGTTGACTCATTGGAAAAGAGCCTAATGCTGGGTAGGATTGGGGGCGGGAGGAGAAGGGGACGACAGAGGATGAGATGGTTGGATGGCATCACCGACTCGATGAACATGGGTTTGGGTAGACTCCGGGAGTTGGTGATGGACAGAGAGGCCTGGCGTGCTGCAATTCATGGGGTCGCAAAGAGTCGGACACAACGGAGCAACTGAACTGAACTGAACTGAACTGAACCCAAATTTATTTCTGCCTGCCCACAACTTCCTTACCAAACTTGCTTCCCTTTCTGCATTCTTTGACTCAGTTAATGGAAATATCACTGATTGTCTCCCCGATATTCAGTCTACCTTTTATAGTAATAGTTTTATTTGGGCACATGGCTATCCAGCTAAAGACTACATTTCCCAGCCTCCCTTACAGGTAGGTGAGCTCATATAACTAGGTCATGGCAAACAGATTGTGAGCATAAGCAGTGCAACCTTCTGAGTCATGCCTTATTAACCAGTGTGGATATTGTTGTCTATAAATGAAAAACACTGAGTAATAGAGTAATGAGTGCCAAAAATAAAGTTTGTGAGTCTGGTTCTCAATCATCCAACTCACCCCAATGTCCTTATTTCAATTCTATGGGCCCCACTCTTCCCTGTTTGTGTCCTAATTTTTACTTGAGAGACCTGGCAAGATTGTAAATTCAAACTGTATTGTAATTCAGCAACTCACAGGATTAAACTCTGAATATGATTTTCAGCTACAGAAGTCCTTTGCTATTAGATGTTGTAAAAATTCTTCAAGACAACCTTAGAAATTTCTTAGTCTTCTGATCACTCACTGAGCTGAGGATTTAAAACTTGAGACTGTTGTTTTCTTTATGTTTTTCAGGGTACTTTGGAGCAACAAGACAAACCCACGGATCTTAGATTCTTCATGTGGCCCCCACAGTGATTTCTTCCAACAGCCACTCACACTCAAAGACTTGCATGAGTGACCACTTTAGTAATTCTTCCCCCACCAAACAGGTAATAAGAGCTGCCAATGTTTCATCTTTAATAATAACTGATTCTTATTGCCTTCAAAATCCAACTCAAACATGTATCCAATCCTAGCTTCTGATTCCTTGAGGATCTGTTTAGAATGAATGTGTTTAATATTTAAGAATGAAGCCATGGATGTTTGGATCTTAAACGATCAAACTAAGGCAAAGAGTTCTAGTTCTCTCTTCCCTCTTAGTAACAGAGCCCTGATTTTATTTAGGATGGCAAGACAGCCAGCCTCAAAGTCACATTTCCCAGGATTTCTAGCAGCTGGCTATGGTCACATGTCTGGCTAGTATGACAAAGTGGAGGAATTATTTGAGACTTCTGGGTAGCCTGCTTCAAGGGAACTGTCTCAGCAAAGCTGTTTGTCGTTCTGTCTCTCCTCTTGCTTCTGGCCTGCATCACAGATAAGACACATTGCCTCCCAACAACCATCTTAGATTATGACATGATCTTGAGAATGAAAATGTTGGACTAGAAGTATGGGACATAAAGATACAAGATGTCTGTATTTCTGATGCTTGCAGAATCTAGCTGCCTACTTTCAGATTTCACTTATATGAGAGAGAAATAAAATCCTCGCTTGTGAATCCTCTGTTATTTGGGGGTTTACTGTTATATGCAGCCTAACCTAATTCCAGCTGATACAGACAATGCTTCAAGGACCAAAATAATTTAAAGGAGACAGAGCCTCAGTAATAAAAAAAAAGTGCAGGACAAACAGCAGAGTGATTCCAACCCACGAATGTCTCTCACCTAAAGAATGATTTTAATTGCAAACTTTTTCAATAACCCTGGGAAGTGACTCAATTATATTATCCTCATCTTTCATTGAGATAATCCAGGTAATGAAAATTTACAGGACCATGCTAGAATTTTGAGCCTATATGGCAGAAAGATGACCAAAATTCAGAGTACGTTCACCTATATGTGTGGTTCCTATGGTCACCCAATAAAAACACCAAAAACATGAGAAGGTCATAACAGGATTAGCCAATCCTTCCCTCCTACAGGATAGGATGAGTTTAGGTGATTTATCACCTGATCCTTTTTGGATAAGGAATATTCCATGAGGGTTTGTCAGGCCAAGTCCCTCCATGGATCATAAAAAGAAGAGGGTCCTGGAGTCATTTTTAGTCTCCTTCTGACCTTCCTGAGAAGCTTTGGTAGCACTTCTGTTCAACAGATATTCTGGATCTCAATGTGACCATGAGAGTCTGAAAGAAAGGGTGTGGATCAACTCTACTATAGGTTTTAACCCTTTCCTTTGTCTTTACAAATTTATGTTATTGAAGTATAGTTGATTTACAATGTTGTGTTAGTTTCTAGTGTACAGCAAAGTGATTCAGCTTTACATATATATGTATATATATTCTTTTTCACATTTTTTCCATTATGGTTTACTAAAAGATAGTAAATACATTAATGGGCTTCCCTGGCAGTTCAGGCAGTGGGGAATCCACCTGCAATGCAGGATACAAGTGTTTGATCCCTGAGTTGGTAAGATCCTCTGAAAAAGGAAATGGCAACCCGCTCTAGTATTCTTGCCTGGAGAATCCCATGGACAGAAGAGCGTGGCAGGCTACAGTCCATGAGGTCACAAAGAGTTGTACGTGACTGAGCAACTAAGTACACACAAATATATTAATAATTCCCTGTGCTATACAGTGGGACTTTGTTGTTTATCCATTCTATCTATAATAGTTTGCCTGGGCTAATTGCAAATTCCTAATCCATTCCTCCTCCAGCTTCTCTTTCCCTTGGCAACCAGTCTGTTCTCTAGGTCTGTCAGTCTGTTTCTGTTTTGTGAAGTGAAGTGAAGTGAAAGTCGCTCAGTCGTGTCTGACTCTTTGCGACCCCATGGACTATATAGTCCATGGAATTCTCTAGGCCAGAATACTGGAGTGGGTAACCTTTCCCTTCTCCAGGGGATCTTCCCAACCCAGGGATCAAAGATAAGTTCATTTGTGTCATATTTTAGATTTCATATATAGGTAATATTATACAGTATCCATCTTTCTCTATCTGACTTACTTGATTTTAGTATGATAATCTCTAGGTCCACCCATGTTGCTGCAAATGGCATTATTTCATTCATTTTTATGGTTGAATAGTACTCATTGTGTATATATATATATACACTATATATTTTTAAAAGATGTGGTGTATGTATAAATATGTATATATATATATATATATATATATATATATCTTCTTTATCCATCCATATGTTGATGGACATTTAGGTTGTTTCCCTATCTTGGCTATTTTAAATAGTGCAGCTATCAACATAGGGGTACATATATGTTTTCAAACTATAGTTTTGCCCAGATATGTGCCCAGTAGTGGGATTTCTGGATCAGGTTTTAATCCTTTTCTAGGAGAGGTTTTTATTCATTTTCCCCCATATCTGGATGAGCTGGGGATAATATATAAAAAGACTTTGCCTTACAAATTAGTGATAAGTATAACTAGGCCAACTGAGGGTTCCTAAAATTGAAATCAACAAGCCAAGATTAGATTGATGCTTCCGTGGCTTTCCAGGTGGCACTAGTGGTAAAAAATTCACCTACCAATGCAGGAGATGCAAGAGACTCAGGTGTGATCCCTGGGTCGGGAAGATCCCCTGTAGTAGGAAATGGCAACCTCCTCCAGTAATCTTGCGTGGAGAATTCCATGGACAGAAGAGCCTGGCGGGCTACAGTCCATAGGGAAGTCCGACAAAATGCTGGACACACTAAACATGCACACACACTTCCACGGCTATGATGAAAAGGGAATCCATTTTTCAGATTCAGGCAAAGGAAGCTTTTACAGTCTGGTTCATCCACCTGGGTGGATACAAGGATTCAGCATCCCCTGCTGATTTATAAGGCTTGATATGTTCAGTTTTGCATATTTTGGAATACATTTGGACACTGCAAATCCTAAAGGAATAGGCCTTGGTGAATAATAGAAAACATCAAACAAACAAATGCTGCTTTCAAGATGTATATGTCAACAAGTCATTTGATCATAAACTTCTTGTTAGAAAGCAGCTTGCTGCCACTTCACAGAGGGTTCAGGCTTCTTTCCGGCAATTCCAAAGCAAAATCTTCCACAAGGAGATCAGAGAAACCCCAGGAAGGGAGTCAAGGTTCTAGGAACAATGGATTATTGATGATTCTAATGTCAGGTTTTCAAATCCTACTGGGGAGTCTTATTCAGACCATTGGCACATTCTTCAGAGGGATCTGAAAACGACCAACCCATAACTGTGAGTTGAGGGCTGTGATGTTGCCATGAAATAGTCTTTTTAAGAAAGAACAAAATCTTTGGAGCTATTAAACTGACTTGAAAGCAAAGTCTTCAGCAGTCAACTCACTAGTAATAAGGGACTCTGCATCAGTCTTATTCAAGCCCTGAGCTTCCCACTCTTCAGTCTATTTGTGGTTTCCTAATTGCACTGTGCTTGTTCAAGACCTACTCCTTGTGCCTGTGCTATCTTGCACTCACCCTTTCTTTTTTTTAACATTTAAAATTTTTCTAATTTATTTTATTTGTTATTTTTGGCTGTGCTGGCTCTTCTTTGCTGCAGGTGGGCTTTCTGTAGTTCTGGTGAGCAGGGGCTACTCTCCAGTGCGGTGTGCAGGCTTCTCATTGTTGCAGAGATCGGACTCTAGATGGTGGGCTCAGTAGTTGTGGTACATGGACTTAATTGCTCCTCAGCATGTGGGATCCTCTGAGACCAGGGATCGAACCCATGTCCCCTGCATTGGCAGGCAGATTCTTAACCACTGGACCACCAGGGAAGTCCTCACTCTTTCTATACCTGGTAACTACCCATTCAGCAAGTAACTCTCTGCTTCAGGGGTCACTTCCTTCAGAAATTTTCTTCAGCCGCCTTAGCACCAGGGCAATGAGCTTCTGAGCCCCCTACACCCCAGGTATACCTTTCACCATAGCATTATCACACTGTATTATAATTTTCATATTATCTGAAGGCAGATTCTGTTTTATTTTTTATTCTGTGCTGTCAGAGTGCCTAGCACAGTACCAGGCCTGTAATAGGTCCTCAGAATCTGTCAAGTAAACAAATTAACCAATTATCAGTGGTAGGAGCACAATACAGCATAGTATAACCAGCATTGGGAGTAGCATCAGAAAACCTGCTTCCAAAGCATGGCTCCATCACTTATTCAGCAGATTAAAGTCTCTTAAATTCATGTCAACTACAAACTGGCACTTACTTGCCAAGAGCATTGCCAACAACTGAACAACAAAGGCTTTTGCCTTCTGTCTCTACAGAGATTGAACCCTTTGCTGCTATAGCTGTTAACATCCAACAACCCCTGAGGGAGTTCAGGGTGGAGTGAGGCACTCTGTGCTCCAGGGAATCTGGTCTTTAGGTAGTTGGATGTTTTTAGGAACAGATTTTATGATCTCAATCCTTGCATCTCCTCATATCTAGAGAAGGACTAAATCCCTTCATGGTGACATCAGATCCTCATGACTAGCAAAAAACCTTTGGTAAAATGAGTGCTTTAATGGTGTTCAACTCCCCCTTCATCAAAACATTGTATATTGACCTTTCCCCACTGCACTTTGGAGCAATCTCTCAGACCTATCTGAGGTGCTGCCTCCTGGACTGCAGTTCTCATTTTGCCCCCAAATAAAACTTAACTAGCAACTCAAGAGTTGTACATCTTTTTTAGTCGACATTCAGTTGCACCATTTGTGTAAGGAGAATTGTAAGCCCTAGTCCATTCAATGGTTGAAGGATTAAATAAGATAATACAGGTAAAAACACTGTGCTAGATTTCTAGTAGCCACTTACAAGATGTTATTTAAATGCTCTTTGAGCATTTGTATTAACATTAATGTACAATTTGTACCTTCTGCTTTGGAAGAGGATTTATAGCATCACAGACAAGAGGAGATGCATACTTCTTATGCTAAACTTGGCTCAGTTTAAAGGAAATTATTCTTCAGCTATTTCACTTTGTTATCAGCTGGGATCCCCACCTCACTCCACTGACTGCCCATGTTAATGTTTTTCACCCATAACTACAATCCCCAAAGGGTGGGCAGTCTCAGAGTCTTCATTTGTAAAACAGGGAGTCAAATTAGATGTCATTCATCTGCCTTTGATTGATGAAGTGTGCACTTTAACGTTCCTCTGGGCTAAGTTCTTTATGTGTCCTCTGCTATATTCCCAAAGCCTAGAACAATGTGTGGTATATAGCATACCCTCAGTAAACATTGATTGAATCAGTTCAGTTCAGTTCAGTCACTCAATTATGTCCAACATTTTGCAACCTCATGGACTGCAGCACACAGGCTTCCCTGTCCTTTACCATCTCCCAGAGCTTGCTCAAACTCATGTCCATCAAGTCGGTCATGCCATCCAACCATCTCATGCTCTGTCATCTCCTTCTCCTGCCTTCGATCTTTCCCAGCATCAGGGTCTTTTCTAATGAGCCAGTTCTTCGCATCAGGTGCCCAGAGTATTGGAGTTTCAGCTTCAGCATCAGTCCTTCCAATGAATAATCAGGACTGATTTCTTTTAGAATTGACTGATTTGATCTCCTTGTAGTCCAAGGGACTCTCAAGAGTCTTCTACAGGACCAGAGTTCAAAAGCATCAATTCTTCGGTGCTCAGCTTTCATTATGATCCAACTCTCACATCCATACATGCTGCTGCTGCTGCTGCTGCTAAGTCGCTTCAGTCGTGTCCTACTCTGTGCAACCCCATAGATGGCAGCCCACCAGGCTCCCCCGTCCCTGGGATTCTCCAGGCAAGAGTACTGGAGTGGGGTGCCATTGCCTTCTCCGACATCCATACATGACTACTGGAAAAACCATAGCTTTGACTAGACGGACCTTTGTCGGCAAAGTCACGTCTCTGCTTTTTAACATGTTGTTTAGATCGGTCATGGCTTTTCTTTGAAGGAGCAAGTATCTTTTAATTTCATGGCTATAGTCACCATCTGCGGTGATTTTGGAGCCCAAGAAAATAAAGTCTGTCACTGTTTCCATTGTTTCTCCATCTATTTGCCATGAAGTTATGGGACAGGATGCCATGATCTTCATTTTTTGAATGTTGAGTTTCAAGCCAGCTTTTTCACTCTCCCCTTTCACTTTCATCAAGAGGCTCTTTAGTTCCTCTTCACTTTCTGCCATAAGGGTGGTGTCACCTGCATATCTGAGGTTATTGATATTTCTCCCGGCAATCTTGATTTCAGCTTGTGCTCCATCCAGCCCAGCATTTCACAAGATGTACTCTGCATATATTTTAAATAAGGAGGGTGAAAATAGACAGCCTTGACGTACTCCTTTCCCAATTTTGAACCAGTTCATTGTTCCATGTCTGGTTCTACTCTTGCTTCTTGACCTGCCTACAGGTTTCTCAGGAGGCACGTAAGGTGGTCTTGTATTCCCATCTTTTTAAGACTTTTCCACAGTTTGTTGTAATTCACACAGTCAAAGGCTTTAGCCTAGGCAATGAAGCAGAAGTAGATGTTTTTCTGGAATTCTCTTGCTTTTTCTATGATCCATTGGATGTTGGCAATTTGATCACTGGTTCCTCTGTCTTTCCTAAAGCCAGCTTGAACATCTGGAAGTTCTCAGTTCACGCACTGTTGAAGGCTCACTTGGAGAATTTTGAGCATTACTTTGCTACCATGAAAAATGAGTGCAATCATGCAGTAGTTTGAACATTCTTTGGCATTGCCTTTCTTTGAGATTAGAATGAAAACTGACCTTTTCCAGTCCTGTGGCTAATGCTGAGTTTTCCAGATTTGCTGGTATATTGAATGCAGCATTTTCACAGCATCATCTTATAGGATTGGAAATAGTTCAGCTGAAATTCCATCATCTCCACTAGCTTTGTTTGTAGTGATGCTTCCTAAGGCCCATTTGACTTTACATTCCAGGATGTCTGGCTCTAGGTGAGTAATCACACCATCGTGGTTATCTGGGTCATTAAGATCTTTCTTGTATAGTTCTTCTGTGTATTCTTGCCACCTCTTCTTAATATTTTCTGCTTCTGTTTCATTTTGACCAGTATGAAAAGGCAAAAATACATGCATGAATAGGTGAATTGATGATACTTAGAATAAGCTAATGAACATATTTTTCATGAACATCTTCCATGAATATTTTATGCCCCTCTGGAATAAATAATTTGCTGAGTATATTTTAAATAAGAACCCTATAGTAATAGTTCTTCAAAAGCAGCAGCAGCTATTCTATTTGTGCTGCTAAGCAGGGACAAAATGGTGGTAAGGCTAAAAAAAAAGCAAAAGAATATTGAGGGTCTTCTCAGCAGTGGACACCACTGATGTTGCCAAATTGTAGAAGTAAGTGTACACCTGTCCCTTTGACCTCATCTAACCACTTCCACAGAAGACCCAACTGCCCACACCCTGTGTATGGTGTAGTGTTTATGACAGTGAAGCATCTGAGGACCACCCTACATTATCTGCTTATCAAAGACAATCCAACAGGCTTCTCTGTGCTCATGTGTTGCGTGCTCCCTAAAACATCTCATATTTGAGAACAAAGGAAAAATCTCAAGTCTCCCACAGAAGGCAGGAGCTAAAGGAAGCTGGACTTCTTATCTCTTCTCTTCCCTTCCCTTCCTTTCACTTCCTTTCCCTTCCCTTCTCTTCCCTTGGGGTAGGAGGAAATCTTGACCTGCAGGGAGAAGTTGGTCTCTGCCTCCACTTGCCAGGATATCTTCAATCTCAACCTTGCTATTTAAGAGTCTTTTCTCTTTTGTGTTTTTCAATCCCCAACAAGTGAGTTTGAATACAATTGAATAATGTTGTGCAATGTAATTTTCCTCAATCTTGTATAGTTGCAATAGGAGCTCTGTATCCAAGAGGCAAATGAGCATAGCCCTGGGCCTCTATTCATACCTAACCTCATATTAGACTCTGCATCTACTTCCTCCCCACCAAGGAGGGGCAGGAGCTGAGTGATTGTATTGGAGGAACAAAGTGGTTTTCGGCACAAAGCTTGTATGAAAGACCCAAATCCAAAGTCATTACCTCTGTTGGCTCCTTTTCCTCTACTAAAACCTTGTAAAAGGCACTTGTGCTATCTGAGTCATGAACCTATTCCTGTGTACCAATTCATTTCACTGAATGAGTTCTAATCACTTAGATTTTGAAGAGTGTAGTCAAGTTGTTAGATCTGACTAATGAACCTTTCCAACATGTACACCATTTACTGTAAGCAATACTAGACCCACACAGCTAAATTACATGTCATTTAATCTCCCAAAAAAGCAGGGAGCTTAAATAGTGGGATTCAGCTCTGAATCAGTCACTTAACAGGTTTACCCTGTAATCTTGGTGTTTAGTTAACATTCAGGAAAGAGCATAGCCATGCAAATCATCCAAGACTGCCCAGTAGGTTGGAAATTGGTAGGTGTGAACACAGAGTATATGATTTTCACAACTTTAAATGAAGTCGTTCATATTTTGGCAATGTTATGACCACTGTGAATAAATAGAATGGCTCATCTAGTGGTTTCTCAGCTACCAAGAATATAGGCAAAATTCTGCCTTCATTTTTAAAATGCCTCAAGGTCATGCTATAGGAATGAAATTTACCCTCACTTAAGTGCAAAGCCATGGACCAGGCACAGTGGGGCACACAAGGTTGGGTCCATTGTGGTCCCTTCCCCCTGGAGTCCACATTCAAGTGGAAGATGAACATTATACAAGGCATAATGGGGTAAGTGTCTTCTAAACAAAGAGTTCCTTCTGTAGAAGGTGGGAGGAAGGAGACCTTAATTCTAACTTGGAGATCAGGGAAGATGACAAAGAGGAAGTGGACCTAAAGGATGAAGGAAATTTCAATTGGAGGAGAATAAGGGTGATGGCATTCCAAAAAGATGGAATACCAGGAACAGTGGCATGGAGGCATAAAACCATTACAAGCGCTAGAACTATATAATTATATCAACTCCTAAATCCTACTTATGTGTCCTGCCTACACTGTGCTCAAAGCATAGAGGTCTTGAAAAAAAGAAACCTAGTACTGCCTCTTCTTCTGTGCTCTAAAGATACATGAAGACTCCCAAGCACCTTTTATCACAATTATAATCAGAAGAAACTAAACAGTATCTTCATCATTCTGTACTCAAACCATAATAATAGCTCCTTACTGATCTCCTGGCCATGGGCTCTCTTTCTAATCCATTCTGTATGCTGAGGCTTCATGAACCTTCCTATAAAGTGCATTTCTTCAGGTAAGAAGAACTCATGGAGTGGAAAAACTTACAGTCCTCTTCTAGGGTATTCTAGTATTCACAAGATAAAGCTGAAACTCCTCAGCCTGGACCTCAAATTTCTCCTTGATCTGGTTTCAATCACTCATTCCATCTTAAACTTCTGCTCCTCATCATCATGCAAACCAGAATGGCATCTTATCACTAGGAAGCTACACAGAATTCAGGATGTAGAAAGAAGACAACGTTGTTAGGATTGATCAGAGACAAGGAAAAGAGCAAGACTCTGAATGGTGTGCCAGAGAGAGAAGCTTGCTAGCAAAGAGCTTCTGGTGAGAGAAAAGACTTTTGTTTTTCTCAGTGAAAACTGCATTTTAAATTTGAACTTTAAAAATCAAAATAAAGTCTTAATGAGATTTTTAACTCACATCATATTTGGTCTAGTGAACCTCCTCCACAACTATTTAAGATGATCATTTATTTATTTGCTCAGCAAACATTAACTGAGTGCCCACACTATGCCAGGCAGTGTTCTAAGTTCATGAGGTTACAGTGGTAAACATGATAGAAGTAGCCATAGAGAGTTTAGTAAAAACTAATGTGGTAACATCAAAATGAAGTGGCTATGTAATAAGAAAGAATCTTTGTATACCATTACAAGTTAATCATTAAAGGGATGTTGCCTGTAAGTTTAAATTATATATAATGCCCTATCTCTGGGAGCCTGCCTCCCAGGTGAGTGCCAAAGGCATGAAGTGTTAATCGTTCAGTCATGTCCAACTCATGTACTCCTTCTCTTCTCTCAGTACTCCTGTCTCTTCTCTCTCTCTCAGATCATCTTTATCTGGGTGATTTGCCTCTGCTTGAGTTTTCACTAACTCAGTTTAGGCCATAAAGAAAAGGTTACTGGCTGTTTCTGAACCTCAGCATCAAATTTCTGGGAGTGAGACTCTAGTTGGCTGAGCTTAAGTTTACTCTGTTCTATTCAACAGTAACAGGGCTTGGTATCCATAACACAAACATAATGCCAGGGTCCTGTTAGTAGGAGTAACATGGTGAGCTGGTAAGGTCATCAGAAAGTTGTCTCCAATATCTGGAAAGTTTCATGAAAATGCGATTCCATAGCCGCCTAGCACTGATAAATTTCAAGGTTCGATAGCTTACAAGTTACTCTGCTATAAAGGAATACAAAGAAAAGGAAGAATAACATGTTTAACAAATAAACCCAACATCCTTTTCCATCCAAATTTTATAGTACATAAGAGCAGTGATTCTCAAACCTTGTGATCTCAAGGCCCCTTCAAAATCTCAAAAGTTATTGATGACCCCAAAGAGCTTTTGCTTATGTGGGTTACATCTATTGATAGTTACCATATAAACATTTAGAGAAGGAAGTGGCAATCCACTCCAGTATTCTTGCCTGGAGAATCTCATGGACAAAGGAGCCTGGTGGGCTACAGTCCATGGGGTCGCAAAGAGTTGGACACGACTGAGCGACTAACACACACATATAAACATTGGGCTTCCCAGATGGTGCAATGGTAGAGAAGCTGCCTACAAATGCAAGAGATGCAAGAGATGTGGGTCTGATCCCTTGGTCAGGAAGATACCCTGGAATAAGAAATGGCAACCCACTCTAGTATTCTTGCCTGGAAAATTCAATGGACAGAGGAGCCTGGTGGCCTACAGTCCATGGGATTGCAAACAAAATTAAAATACATTTGAATTGGTTAGAATAAAACTAAAGTCAAGTCCTGTAGAATAATACTAGAATACTAGAATAATACTGGTTCTACTCCAAACTTTTTATTTTATATCTTGACTCAAAGGATTATTTCTTGGAGCCTTGCAGAAGTTTCTCTTTTGGTTGAAAGAAAAAGGCAGCATCTGGGCAGGGTGCTTTCTCATTGGTAACTCAAAATCTAGCTTTATTCTATTTAAACTTCATCTTCTACACGTGAACCTTTTTGCAAAACAGAAATAGAGTCAGCGATGTATAAAATAAATTTATGGTTTCCTAGGGAGAAAGGGGAGGGGGAGGATAAATTGAGAGATTCAGATTGACATAGACACACTAGTATATATAGAAGAGATAACTAATAAGAACTTACTGTATAGCACAGAGAACTCTACTCAATACTCTATAATGATCTATATGGGAAGAGAATCTAAAAAAGAGTTGGGTATATGTATAACTGGTTCCCTTTGCTGTACAGCAGACAACTAACACAACATTGTAAATCAACTATACTCCAATAAAAATTAATTTTAAATAAATACATAAACTGCATCTGTTCCAAATTGACAGGAAATGAGGAAGAAGGGGGTGAAATTTTTCTTATGGGGTCCCATCACAACCCATACATAGTAAGTAGTTAAGAGAACAGAAGTCAGATTACTGCCCTCTGGCTTAATAAGCTCTCTTCACTCACACTTCACAACTTTGGATGAAGACACAAAATTCATAAGTTATTTAATTTTCTTTATCCAATGCCAGTATATTTTTATAAAATGAAACAGGGAAATATTTCCTTGGACCACATGCTGAGTGGCCAAAGGCAATGAACATATTTTATGAGACAATACATTTGCACAAGAAAGAAAAGAAGAGAATAAGGCATTATCCTGTGTAGCCACTAGAGTTTCATCCAGGTCTTCCTCCCACACTATCCTGCCAAACAGCTGATCTAGGGTGTGGGACCCAATATGCCATACTATAGAGTCAGGAAATAACTCAGTTACTTGACAAGCGCAGTGACTTGATTTGGAGAATATTCTTTTCTTCAGTTATCTTTTACACTAAAGCACTTTCCCATGAGCTTCATACGGAAACATTTAGATTCCTCCTTACACTAAAATCTCCAAAACCAAACAACTAAAATCCAGTGCCTTTGGTTTAATTTTAACGAGAGAATGCAACAAAACATCCATCCAGGATGACATAAACCAGAATAACAATTTTGTAAAAATATAATCAGCAGCGTTAACAAAGCACACACTGGTAACTTGTTATTTGGATCAAATAACAAAATGTTTGTTTATATGATTTTCTTTGTTTTAGTTTCCTAAAGCTAAAAGATTCACAATTTTGTTAGATACTTTTCAGAATTTAGAGTATGCTTCTTCCAGCTTCTCCTGAGTCAGTGGTTGGGCAGGATATGGTGCCAGTAGGACCTGTATAAAACTTTTTAGTGGCCACATAAGATCATGTCTAGGGGACTTTCCTGTTGGTTCAATGGCTAAAACTCCCCACTCCCAATGCAGGGGGCTGGGGTTCAATCCCTTGTCAGGGAACTAAATCCCACATGCTGCAACTAAAGATCTTGTATGCTGCAACTAAGACCTGGCAACAGCCAAATAAATGACAAAGTAAATAAATGAATATTTAAAAGAAAAAGATCGTGTCTATCCACTTCATTCCTTACTTATGTAAATGTGTTGCCTCTTGTAAAAGATATTTGTTGTCTCAGGCCACCTAGCACATGTTTCAAGAAAGTACTTTGCTGTTTCATTGTATAAGAAAAAAATGGTGGGAGTTCCTTGCCAGTCTAGTGGTTGGAACTCAGCACTTTCACTGCTGGGGCCTGGGTTCAATCTCCGGTCAGGGAACCAAGATCCTGCAAACTGCACAGAGTAGCCAAAAAAAGAAAATACTGGTATTGGGTAAAGAAAATTAAATAACATGTACTTAAGTCCTGAAAAATATTATTTACATATATTGATATTTTATTTCTTAATAAAATTATTTGTCATGTATAGTAACATGTTATTTCATTTTTTAAAATGGTAATCATTAAAAAATTGGGGAATTAACATTCAAGCCTTGATAAAATACAATTAAGATAAATATCTCATATTAATAGATAGTGTTTTGGAGGATAGGCTAACCTTGTCTCCTGGGCAAGTTTAGCCTTGGTTAAAATATCAGGGTCTCTTGAGAAACCTGTATGCAGGTCAGGAAGCAACAGTTAGAACTGGACATGGAACAACAGACTGGTTCCAAATAGGAAAGGGAGTACGTCAAGGCTGTATATTGTCACCCTGCTTATTTAACTTAAATGCAGAGTACATCATGAGAAACGCTGGGCTGGAAGAAACACAAGCTGGAATCAAGATTGCTGGGAGAAATATCAATAACCTCAGATATGCAGATGACACCACCCTTATGGCAGAAAGTGAAGAAGAACTAAAGAGCTTCTTGATGAAAGTGAAAGAGGAGAGTGAAAAAGTTGGCTTAAAGCTCAACGTTCAGAAAACTAAGATCATGGCATCTGGTCCCATAACTTCATGGGAAGTAGATGGGGAAACAGTGGAAACAGTGTCAGACTTTATTTTTTGGGCTCCAGAATCACTGCTGATGGTGATTGCAGCCATGAAATTAAAATGTTTACTCCTTGGAAGGAAGGTTATGGCCAACCTAGATAGCATATTTAAAAGCAGAGACATTACTTTGCCAACAAAAGTCCGTCTAGTCAAGGCTATGGTTTTTCCAGTGGTCATGTATGGATGTGACAGTTGGACGGTGAAGAAAGCTGAGCACCGAAGAATTGATGCTTTTGAACTGTGGTGTTGGAGAAGACTCTTGAGAGTCCCTTGGACTACGAGGAGATCCAACCAGTCCACCCTAAAGGAGATCAATCCTGGGTGTTCATTGGAAGGACTGATGTTGAAGCTGAAACTCCAATACTTTGGCCACCTCATGCGAAGAGTTGACTCATTGGAAAAGACCCTGATGCTGGGTAGGATTGGGGGCAGGAGGAGAAGGGGATGACAGAGGATGAGATGGCTGGATGGCATCACTGACTCGATGGACATGGGTTTGGGTAGACTCCGGGAGTTGGTGATGGACAGGGAGGCCTGGCGTGCTGCAATTCATGGGATCGCAAAGAGTCGGACACGACTGAGCAACTGAACTGAACTGATTCATTTCATATCTTATAAAATGCAGAAGTTTGGGAAACTTAGCACTTCAGGATTCATTGCTGAGCAAAGACATTAAAGATTTCAGCATTTTCTTTTCCTGTGTCCCAACAATAGTATTGGGCTTCCCAGGTGGCACCAGTGGTAAAGAACCCACCTGCTAAGGTGGGAGACTTTTAACAGTAGCAGTTTCAATCCCTTGGTCCAGAAGATCCCCTGGAGGAGGGCATGGAAACCCACTCCAGTATTCTCACCTGGAGAATCCATTGGACAAAGGATCCTGGTGGACTATAATCCATAGGGTTGCAAAGAGTTGGACACAACTGAAGTGACTTAGCATGCATATACAACAATAGTATTAACTCCAATGTTCCATGAGGACCTCAGTACTCACCAATCAAACGAAATGATAGATTGAAGCATTAGAATTTTTATAGGATGATTTTCATAATATGCAGAAAGCTAGAATGGGATTTTTCTTTATTTAATGCACAAAAATTTCTTTCTGGTCTGCCTCTAAAATAAAGACAAGGGTTAGTCCTAAAGTAATGAAATTTATCTATTTTTTTTAGATCCAACTCTACTCTTTTAATGTTACTATCCACAAAAATTGAAATCTATTTTAGTACCCACATATTGTATAAATTAATATAAAGAGGCTACTGAAGGATGAAGTTTAAAGTGAGCCAAATAAGAAAAGTTTTCATTTTTCCATAGAATGAGAAAAAAATTACTAGAAAAGTATTCTTGAAATTTTTCCATTATTCTAAAGCTCCTTGTTTGTGGAAACTATCCAATTTTCCAAAGAAAATATTATCCTTAGGGCTTTGTACTAGAGCATAATTATTGTTATGATTTAAAAATTACTGCACTTTTATTACTATTACTAACTATCTTTTTAACACTGGAAACATTCCTGATGCCAAAGAAAGCATTTTTTTATCAGCAGCTTTACCATACTATTTTAATAAAACAAACACAAAACCAAGTCATAAGATCATTAGGCAAGAATAGATGACAAGATTCCATTTCTAGTAATTGCTGAGTAGCTCATATTAGACCAACCCTCTCAAAGTAATAATTATAAACTCCAGACAAAACACACACACACACAAAACCAATGTCTGAAGCCATTTGAGAGTAGCCAAAAGCAGACAAAAAACTGGTTGTCAACATTCAGAGGAAAAGTTTGGCACTTGGATAATTGCCCATTTTTAATGTCATTTTTCCTGAGTGTAGTCCACAAATGATGCCACTAGAAAGCAACTAAAGGTTGAATAGAAACCTCACTGGGTCAGTAATCAGAAGACAATATTCAGAGCAACAGTAGCTGGAAAATGGAGGGGGAAATACTGGAAAGAAGAGAGCCCCAAAGGGGAAGCCCCGAATTCTACACATAAACTCTAAGAAAATCTCTGGCCAACTCTAAAAGAAGCATATGTTGGGCTAATACCAAGATGCCCAGCTAAGGCTGAAAGAACTAAACAGAAATTTTAATTGCTGTATAACACAGGGGAATTTAGAATTTGAGACTGGATTAGTCAGGTTAATTGCCTGCCAAAAACAGAAGAGCACTACTCTTTATAGTAACCTAACAGAGGCCAGGGTCTCTGCAACATACTATTCATAATATCCATGATATAATCTAAAATTACTAGACATGAAGGGAGATAAGAAAATATGACTCATACACAAGAGAAATGACAGTCAAGTGAAACCAGCTCCAAGATGACTTAGATATAGAATTAACAAGTGTGTTAAAACAGCCATTACAATGGTGCTCAAATATATAAGGAATATAATGAGTGGACAGAAAATAACCAGAGAGGACTGGAAATTATAAAAGAATTAAATGGAAAATACTGAAATTAAAAATATATCTGAAATAAAAAATTCATTGGATGAGCTTAACAGTAGGTTGGAAATAACAAAAGAGTCAGTCAAGGTGAAATCAGATCAAGAGAGTTATCCAGTTGAAGAAGAGAGAAACATTTTTAAAAAATAAAGCTTCAGAGACTTGTGAGAAATAGGAAATAATACTACATGCTCATAATGTTACACATGTAATAATACATATATTATTAATATACATAATAATAATACATGTATGGCAACCCACTCCAGTATTCTTGCTGGGAAAATCCCATGGACAGAGGAGCCTGGTGGGCTAGAGTCCATGGGGTTGCAAAGAGTTGGACACGACTGAGCAACTGAGCACAGATACACACAGTATTTTGATATTATTATGTATTATAATAATAACAGCTTCCCTGGTGGTTCAGATGGTAAAGAATCTTCCTGCAATGCGGAAGACCGGGGTTCAATCCCTGGGTTGGGAAGATCCCCTGGAGAATGGACTGGCTACCCGCTCCAGTATTCTTACCTGGAGAATTCCATGGACAGAGGAGCCTGGTGGGCTAAAAGCCATAGGGTCACAGATTTTGGCAGGACTGAATGACTAAAACACATACATATTTTAATAATAGTACATATAGCCTCAGATGGAGAGAAAACAGAAGAAGGGGGCAGGCAAAAAAAAAAAAAACCTTTGAAGAAAATGATACAAAAAGTCCCATGTTTGGTAAAGGACATACATTTATAGATTCAAGAATCTCAGGGCACACTAAGCAGAATAAATAAAAGCTATACTTATGTCATCTTAGTCAAAATACTGGAACCCAAATATAAAAAGAAAATCTTGAAAGCATCAAAGAAAAACAACACATTATGTACAGGGAAACGATGATACAGATCGTAGCTGATTTCTCATTGGGGAAAAAAAAAGGCCAAAAATATGAAAAAAAAAATATCTTTACACTGAAGAGAAAAAGAAAGAAAGAAGGGAGGGAGGGAGAGAAAAGAAGGAGGGAAAACTAGAATTCTTTTTTAATGAAAATTTTAAACTGAAGGAAAAGTAAAATCATTTTTCATATAAAGGGAAACTAAGAATGTTTGTTGTCAGCCCTCATAAGAAGTACTTAACGAATGCTCTGGAGAAGGCAATGGCACCCTACTCCAGTACTCTTGCCTGGAAAATCCCATGGACGGAGGAGCCTGGTGGGCTGCAGTCCATGGGGTCTCGAAGAGTCAGACACGACTGAGCGACTTCACTTTCAGTTTTCACTTTCATGCATTGGAGAAGGAAATGGCAACCCACTCCAGTGTTCCTGCCTGGAGAATCCCAGGGACGGGGGAGCCTGGTGGGCTGCCATCTATGGGGCTGCACAGAGTCGGACACGACTGAAGCGACTTAGCAGCAGTAACGAATGCTGTTCAGACTGAAGGGAAATAGATAGAAACTGGGATCTCCCAAAAGGATCTTCAAAAATGATAAATACATGGGTAAATATAAAAAACAATCTTTCTGCTCTTTTCCTTAAAATAGTATCACTGTTTAAAGTAAAATGGATAGCATTGAATTGAGGGGTTTGTTTCAGATGCCTATGTGATATGTATGACACTTGAGAGGATGATGGAGGAAACTAGGGGTAAGTGCAGATAATCAGGGCAAGAAGAAACCTCCTGACAGCTTTTTCTCTCTTTCTTTTTAAAATATTTATGTATTTATTTGGCTGTGCCATGTCTTAGTTGTGACACTCCGGATCTTCGATCTTCATTGCAGCTTGCAGGATCTCTTAGCTTCAGCATGCAGGATCTAGGTCCCTGACCAGGCATTGAACCTGGGCCCCCTGCATTGGGAGGACATAGTCCTAGCCACTGGACCACCAGAGAAATACCCAGATTTTTCTTTTTTTTTTTTCAGTGTACAACTTCTATTCAGTAAAGTGCACAAATCTAAGTGGACAGATGGATGACATTTTTTCTTTTATTGAATTTACAACTTTATTGATTTTACCATGGTGTGTTAATTTCTGCTGTAGCAGATGCACAGATTTTTATATAAGCATTCACCCAGGTAACCACCACCAAAATCAAGATGTAAAACATTCCAGCTTCCCCAGAAGGTTCCCTCATGGTCTCTCCCATTTGATGCCATTCTTCTTGCCTCTGTCACCCCAAAATAGTTGTACCTGTCCTGACAACCATTTTTCCCCATGTTTGCTTTTCTTACCTCCTAGTCTTCTGTTCTACGAATGTGATCTTTAAGGCTGTATTGGCTGGCGCCCCTGTCAAAGGCTCATTGGAGGAAGATGTATATCTATTCTTTAATGGTAGAAGAAGAGACAAATTAATTTCTGAAAAAAGGAGGCATGAGCGTGAAAAAGACAAAAGGGCATAGAAAAAGGAAAGGAAGGGAGATACTTTCTTGAACATGCTGAACCTACCAACTCCATGGAATGAAAACAAACACTATCTCTCTTCAAATTTCCCCCACAAGCCTGTAAACAGCCACAGAGCTTGCCTGGGACGATCTCGAAGGACTTTCGGTTAGAGCTTTCTCTGATTTTACAGCCTCTGCAAATGGGCTTCAAAGCTCTTCCCCAAAGCAATTCCAGCAGGGTTGAGTGCCTGTGGCAGCCAAGGGCACCCTGGCTCTGAGTCCCAGGACTTGTTAATGATGATGCTGTTGGCCTTGAGTGGAGGCTTGCTGATTAGGAGGCAGTAGGTGGGGAATGCAGCGAGCTCTGAAGATAAGTGAATTCATTACTGCAGGGTGTGCAGTAACCGCTCACATCAAAAGCCAGCAGCAGGAAGGGCTCTTTGATCTCCAGTTCAGTACCCTTTCAAGTGGTTCCCTTTCTCCTGCCCAGAAAGTTCTTGCTTCTTCCTCCCTTGATTTCTGGGGAGAATTCTAATGAGTGACCTCCAGGCCAATCCACCCACCCAGTGGTATGCAGGAGAGAGGTTGGAGCACGAGCCAGAATCCACAGTCAATTCCCTGAAGAGCAGCACAGCCAAAGCCCCTGTCCCCAGCCACACAAAATGAGAGCACAGCTTTTAAGAGCAACTCCTGCACCAGGAGACCTGTACAAGAATGCTCTCAGCAGCATTGCTGAGATGAGTCCCAAATGAAGCTCATCCCAACAGCTCCAACAGCCAGCAACAACAGAATGACTACTGTGTTATGTGTCCTAACAATGGAATACTATATAGCCAGGAAAATGGCCAGACTCCATCTCTGGGCAACCACATGGAGGCCTCTTACATACATGATTTTAGGCAAAAGAAACCAGCAGGGAAATAATAGGTGGTGTATAATCCCATTTCTATAAATTGTAATGCTTGCAAGGATAAATTACAGTGTTTCCAGATGAATGGTTAGGTGGCCAAAGCATAAAGAAAAGCAAAGAAACAATTGACATTAAAACCTGGAATCTAGAAAAATTATATTGATGAATCTATTTGCAAGGAAGGAAAAGAGACACAGATGTAGAGAGTGGACTTGTGGACACAGTGAGGGAGGAAGAGGGTGGGAAAAATGAAGAAAGTAGCATCAACATATATACATTATCAGGTGTAAAACGACTTTATTTTGGGGGGCTCCAAAATCACTGCAGATGGTGATTGTAGCCATGAAATTAAAAGACACTTATTCCTTGGGAGGAAAGTTATGACCAACCTAGATAGCATATTGAAAAGTGGAGACATTAATTTGCCAACAAAGGTCCGTCTAGTCAAGGCTATGGTTTTTCCAGTAGTCATGTACGAATGTGACGGTTGGACGGTGAAGAAAGCTGAGCGCCAAAGAATTGATGCTTTTGAACTGTGGTGCTGGAGAAGACTCTTGAGAGTCCCTTGGACTGCAAGGAGATCCAACCAGTCCATCCTAAAGGAGATCAGTCCTGGGTGTTCACTGGAAGGACTGATGTCGAAGCTGAAACTCCAATACTTTGGCCACCTCATGCGAAGAGTTGACTCATTGGAAAAGACCCTAATGCTGGGAAGGATTGGGGGCAGGAGGAGAAGGGAACGACAGAGGATGAGATGGCTGGATGGCATCACCGACTCGATGGACATGGGTTTGGGTAAACTCTGGGAGCTGGTGATGGACAGGGAGGCCTGGCGTGCTGCAATTCATGGGGTCACAAAGAGTCAGACACGACTGAGTGACTGAACTGAACTGAACTGAAGATAAGTAACTGGTGAGAACTTGTTGTGTAGCACAGGGAGCCCAGTCTGGCTCTCTGTGATGACCTGGAGGGATGAGATGGGGGAGGGGTGGAAGCTAAGGAGGGAGCGGATGTATGTATATGGCTGTATACATACATATTTTGTATGTATGTATATGTATATGGATGTATATGTATATGGCAAATCAGCATACTGATTTGCATTGTTGTATGGCCACAACCAACACAACACTTAATTTTTTTTTAATTTTTAAATTAAAAAAAAAAAAACAAGAAAAACCAGGAAGGACTAGGAATTCCCTGGTGGTCCAGTGGTTAGGATTCTGCACTTTCAGTGCTGAGGGCCTAGGTTCAATCCTTGATCAGGGAACTAAGATTCCCACAAGCTGACTGGGGGGGAAAAAAATGTGAGTTCCTGCTGGCTGTTAAAAAAAAGAAAGACAGGGAAGAGGGAGGAGCATGGCCAAGCACGGGGGCTGTGTTTCTGGGAGCCAGGAATGGCCTACTTCTTGATCCCTACAATGGTTTCCTGGGTATTCCCTTCTTTATGTTCTATTTTTCTTTTTCCTTCTGATCTTTATTTCAGTGACTGTATCACACTGTTTTAATAAAAAGGGCTTCACAAAAGCAAAGCCTGAGAAATTCAAGACTAGCTCGGGGAACTGGGGTTTCAAAAAAAAAGCAAAGTCTGCTCAGCTGCTGTGATGCCTAATAAAGCTGCAAAGGCAGCCCAAATCCGCAGGCTGTCAGATGCGCCCGGTGCGAGCGTGATGCATGCTGTGGAGATGAATCCTTGCATGAAGGTTTCACAGAAAAGAAGTCTGTCCTTGGCCGCCCACCCTTCACCCGTGCAGCACCAGCCCGGGTGTTCGGTGGCTCAGCGAGGCTGGGGGAGGCCCACCTTTCACCCGGAAGCTGCCTGGCTCCGCTCCCCTTCACTTCTCCTGATGCCAGAAATCCTGACGGAAGAACAGTCTCCATGGTGCCAGAAGAGGAGGCTATAGTGCCGCCTGGAGACAAATCCTTGCCGAGTCTGTGCTTCCCATAGAGAAAATGCTGCTTTCAGTCTCCGGCCCCTGCAGACAGAACGTGCCCCAGTGGCGCCCGGCGTGTGACAGCTGGGGGATTCCTGCTCATTATCCTCAGGCTCCAGCCATGGTGTATACTTTCCATCAGATTGGATCATCCAGCTGAGTTTTGCGGCCTCACAGACAAAACGAATCAGATGAAGGTCGCTGATCCCAAGAGCTGGATTCTAAGGCCAGTGCACCCGACTGGCCCCAAGCGGCTTTGACTTTATGGCAAAGATGGAGGCGTCAGGAGTATCCTTATCCCTAGGTTAGGGATGTCATCAGGTCGTGATGGTAGATTGCCCCTGTCCTCAGAGAAGCAGAAAAAGTCCTTTCTGTTCTTTTTCCTTTCACATCCAGTTTAGAGAGTCTGCTCATGTAACGGGAGAAGCAGAACAGGCTGTGATCTAGGGAGGGCCACCGCGGGCCTTGGATGAAGCCGACCTGCGCGGAGACACGCGTGGCCAAGGCACGGCTTTCTCACTGCACTTCTAGCTCCGGGTCTCTTGTGGCAACCCCTCCCATCTCACGTTGTAATTATCTGTGAACTTACCACTTATCTTATCTCCTCCATTACTGGGCACACATCCTGTGCCTGGCACAGTGTCCCCACAGTCATTAGTCCCTCTAAATGTTTGCAGAATAGAAGGAAGAGAATCAACACACATTAATCTCAAAACTATACCGGTTACTATAGCAGATGCCTAGTGTATACTTAATGTACACTTCTCACAACCAGTCTCTGTGGTCAGTGTTGACATCACCACGTTCAGACTGAGTCTCAAAATTCTTAGAGCTGCAGTTCCTACACTTTTTGGCACCACGGACCAGTTTCATAGAAGACAATTTTTCCACATACGGGGCGGTGGGGGTGGTTTTAGTATGATTCCCTTAAGGAGTAGGCAACCTAGTTCATACATGCACTGTTCACAGTAGGGTTGGAGCACCTATGAGAATCTAATGCCTCCACTGATCTGATAGGAGGTGGACCTCAGGCGGTAATGAGAGCCATGAAGAGCCAATGTAAATACAGATGGAGGTCTGTTCACTCTTCCACCTGCTACTCACCTCCTGCTGTGTGGCCCGGTTCCTAACATGCCAAGGACTGGAACCAGGGTTGGGGACTCCTGTCTTAGAGGACTTGCCCAAGGTCACTCAGCCAGCCAGAGTCCAATCTAGACTGGAGTCTAAAGCTGTTGTTCTGCCAGGTCCTTCCCTTCTGTCTCCATGAATGAGTGGGTGAATGGGGTTGATGTCTACAAGACACTTGAGTCCCCCAAGTGCTACTAACACTGCTTCCCAGCAACCCTCACCTGAGGTTCAGGGGGCATTTTTCATCTGTACTGCAAGCAGAACAAACCCAAAGACAACAGAGAAGTGGCCTTGGCACAATTCTGTGAGCTACTTTCTCTGCCCACATCACTAGCAAGGCTAAAGTGAATGCCACTTCACTATTTGTGCTTGCTTTGTCCTTAAGCATGACCATGCCCACGAGTTTTAAGCCAACTCCTGAACTCACCCAGGTCTGGTCTTTGGGTTGTCTGCTCCATCACCTACCTGCCAATGCCTGCTCATCCATCAAGACCCAGGTCCTGCAGGAAACCTCTCCTGGCTCTCTCAGCAGAGCCACTCGCTGGCTCTTCAGCTACTGAGGACTCAGGCCTCACCAGACATACTGGAGGCTACGGTAATTGAGAGTCCCTCCCCCCGAGGAACAGCAGGTCAAACAAGAAGACAAGAACATAGACCATGAGAATACAACATGAACATCCTGATGTGGTATGATGGAAGATCTATAGTGATGTTGTATTACTGTCAGAAAAATATAACCTGACTATGGTTGTGCTCAGTTTCTCAGTCGTGTCTGACTCTTTGTGATCCCATTGACTGTGGATGGTCCTTTGTCCACAAGATTTTTCAGGCAAGAATACTGGAGTGGGTTGTCATTTCCTCCTCCAGGGGATCTTCCTGACCCAGGGATGGAACCCAGGTCTCCTGAATCTCCTTCATTGGCAGGCTGATTCTTTACCACTTTCACCACCTGGGATAGTTAAGTCTCTAGATCTAACTGCCAATTGACAGGAATGCAGGAAATAAAAAGACATAGTAAAAACACTCCAAGAGTGGAATCAGCCAAAACTGATTGCGGAAACAAAAACAATTGAGCTGATTTCGGCAATAAGTTCATAGGGATGGAGCGGGGCGGGAAAGGAAATGATGGGAAATTAAACTTAAGAATCTCTTTTTTAAAAATGTGTTTGTAATTTGCACTATTGATGGGGGGGTATTCTTGGATTGCAAGAATTGTTGTCAGTATGTGATTTTGTGTTTTTATTTTAT
This sequence comes from Giraffa tippelskirchi, assembly GCF_054371585.1. Lineage (NCBI taxonomy): Eukaryota > Metazoa > Chordata > Mammalia > Artiodactyla > Giraffidae > Giraffa > Giraffa tippelskirchi. The sequence continues at coordinate 127,417,707 of NC_137283.1, forward strand.
AGGATCACTTAATGTGATATACCAATTTTTATATAAATGATATTTAGGTAATTCTAATAACTGTATATTTGACAACTATCAAAATGTTTTACATTAAAAAAGAAACTTTAGAAATCTATCAATCAAATGCAACTATTGACCTAACTTTAAAAATGAAAATTATTTCAAAAAGACATTTTTGAGATAACTGGAGAAAAAATAAACACCAACCAGACATTAGATGACAGTAGAGAATTATTGTTTATTTTGTTAGATGTGATCATAGTTTTGCAGTGACATTTTTCCAAAAGTCCTTATCTTTTACAGATGGGTCCTGAGGTATTAGTGAATGAACTGATACAGCATCTAAGATTTGCCTTAAATTTCTCTCTCATGAAAAATAACTGGGGAGAGATGAAACCAGAATGGAAAATGTTGATAATTGCTGAAGCAGGGAAGGACCATTGTTACACTCTTCTTTCTACCAGTATATATGTTTAACACTTTCATAATAAATGGTTAGATTTTTTTGTTTTGGCCATGCCATGCAGCTTGTGGGATCTTAGTTCCCTGACCAGGGATCGAACTGGCACCCCTTGTATTGCAAGTTCAGAGTCTTAACCAGTGGACCAGCAGGGAAGTCCAAATGTTAAATTTTTTAACATACAGATGGCATGTTAAGCACACTAGCATGTACACTAAGTACACTTATCATGGATAAAGGCTGAGGGCACCAGAGGACCAGAGAGGAAGGGGTTCTAAACTAGCCTGAAGTGGTTGGGTTCAGCTAGACTCTCCACGCGTGAACTCTTCTGACACTTACTCTTCTACTTTCTCATGTGCACATACGAGATGTCACCAATTTATCTTTGAGAAATAAGACCCCAAGACCCAATATAGTATAGCACCCAGAAGCTACTAAATAAAAGTTATTGAATGATTGACTCATAATCCTCCAAAGACCCCTCTGGTGTTCCCATGAAAGCAGCAGTGGCAGCAACACTGTATCTTGTACTGGACTTAAAGGATACACAGAAGAGAAAACAGTCTCTACTCCCAAAGGAAAACAAGCCATTCACATAAGAAATGACTGCAAAAAGGAGCTCAATGTGCTAAGTGCTAAATGAATGGTATGAGATGCTGAACATGGCACCTCTGCAGGATTCATGTGAGGATTTGTGTATGGAATGGCTCACAGAGGTACAAAGGGGATCCAGGCACGCACAAATGAGGACCATCGGAAGTGCTGGTGGTGGGAAAATGAAGGAAGAAATAGGAGGATGTGGAGGGACCTGTCCCACTATGAGGAAGTGTGTAGACCAGAATAGTGGCATCCCCAAGACGCTTCCCCAGGCCATCAAAGCTCACGTGGATTCTTCCATCATCACTGCCAGGGGCCTGGTGAAGGGCATGCCGAAAGGATCACATTCACACACAAAAGGGAGCCTGGTAAAGACTTGAGTTTTTGCCAGTGCAAGGTGTGCAGCGAGGAGGGAGAGAGGATGAAAATGCATTACATGGTCCTTGGGCAAATACACCCTCTCTCCCTACTCTTGCTACCTGTGGGATCCCCAAATTCCCTTTCCTTCTCTGAATATCTCAAGAAAACCAAACGGAAAGACTCCATCTGAATATCATTTAGGTTTTCTCTGCATGAACAAGACTCACCCAGCCAAGACTGAGAAGGGGCCCCAAGCCTTTCCTCATGGCTGGGAGAAGCCACTTTAGGTTGATCACCAGTGTCTTTCTGCTCTATCTTTAGAGCCTTCAAGGGAGCAGCTTTCCCAGACTGAGCTTCTTAATGCTTGGACACAACCTGGAAATGGGCAGGGAAACCTCAGGAATGACTTACCAACCCAGCAGGATGTAGGCCCAAAAGTAAAATTAAGTTGATTTATATCAATAGAAGGGCTTCCCTGGTGGCTTAGCTGGTAAAGAATCTGCCTGCAATGCGGGAGACTTGGGTTCAATCCCTGGGTTGGGATGATCCCCTGGAGAAGCGAAAGGCTACCCGCTCCAATATTCTGGCCTGGAGAATTTCATGGACTATATAGTCCATGGGGTTGCAAAGAGTTAGACACAACTGAGTGACTTTCACATATCAGTATAAAATTTTATAAGGTCCTGTTTCTTTCACATCTGAGTCTGTGGATCGAGATTTATGACCCTCACCTAAAGAACAGACCCTTTTCAAGTCAGCTTAAATAGAAAAGGGGGTTAATAGAAGAATACATGGAAATCTAGAACTCTCCATTGGGCAGGGCCAGGCTTCAAGAGAGATTAAAACCAGGTCCGGAAGCCATCAGGAACAAAAGCATCATCGTGTCTCTATCTCCCTGCCTCTCTTTCACTGTCCTTTCATCTCTTCTCTCTCTCTTTTTAAAGTACTATCAGAGTATAGTTGATTCACAATATTGTGTTATTTTCAGGTACACATATTAAGTAATTAAGTAATACATATACATATATACATATATATACATAATTAAGTAATACATATACATATATCCATTCTTTTTCAGATTCTTCTCTCATATAGGTTATCACAGAATATTGAATAGAGTTCCTTGTGCTATACAATAGGTCCTTGTCGGTTATCTGTTTTATATTGGGTTGGCCAAAAAGTTCATTTCATAACATTTAATGGAAAAACCCAAACCAACTTTTTGGACAATTCAATATACAATAGTGTATATATGTTAATCCCAACTCTTCTCTCTTGCTCTCTAAATACTAACTTCCCCTATTCACTTGCACACACATAGGCCAAACATGGCTGCCAAGTCTGATTTTTTTGTTGTTTCCAAAAGCAAACAAACAAAAACAATTTTAGTGACTATAATAATATTATTTGACATTTTGCAAATCCCTTTAGTGGTTTTGCTTAATAGAAGATAGCTGAATTCCTATCTCTGCTTTCAGTCTGTTGTGTTATGTTGTTTGGTTGAAGCATATGAAAACAATTCAGTCTCACAGAGACAGGTAGCTAAAAAAGAGTGGCATATCTTAACAGGCTTTTCCAATGATTGTGGGTAACCTTAGATAACTATACCAAAACTCAGTGACTAGTAGTTTCCTAAAGTTTAGATGCAGTGTGGTATCTGAAATTATATCAATGAACCTTTCTTATTGTTACATTTCAATCCACTATTCTATCCACTTTGAATGAATACCTTACCTATGTCATTGTTATTTGGAAAATATGGGTTTATTGAGGTCTGCATATCTTCCAAATGTTGACACATTTCATATAAATATATATTTTTAAACCACATTTGTTAATGTCATCACCGATCCCTCCAGAATACTTTAAAGTTTTGAAAAGCTGTCAAGTTCATGGTGGTAGTTACAAGTTTCTTGAGATTTTAGTTTTCATTTGGAAGCTCAAGTTTTATCATTGGCAAAAAATGCTGTTGGTTATTTTCCTTGAAGTGATAGGAAAACTTCATTCATTTTTCAAGAAAATGTCTGCCAAATATGCAGGGCTGAGAAACCACAGTTTGTTCTCTCAAGTAAGAAGAGTGTTCCTTTAAAAAAAAATTTTTTTTTAATGTGTTTGATTCACAGCTCAAACAATTACATGTGTGGTTTTCCTCTAGACGGCTGCCTACTTCAAGATGCAGCAAAAGTGCTATATGCAAACTTCTCATTTCATCACACAGAATATTAAAAAAGAGTGTACTCCAGAGTCAAGAGTTAACGAAATTGGTAAATTTTTTTTACTGTTTCATCAAGAACACTCTTAAGTGAAACTGGTTTTTGCTTTTCTTTTTTTCTTCTATTACATGAGTGCGTAATGTTAAAATATATAGTGACTACATTTGAGTGCCACTGACCTAGTTCATGCTAAGATGCTAATTTTTTTGTTTTTATACCGTCAGCAAAAAAAGAAAACATAATTTTAAAAAGCGAATAACCTCTTAGCATCATTATGAAAATCATTTTGACTTTATAGACTCCATGAAAAGGACTCAGGGACCCCCAGGTATCCACAGACCACATTTTGAGAGCTAACATCTAAACCATCCAAATTCAAACAATTAATAAACTCCCTGGGTCCCAATTTCCTATTCCAGGGAGAGGAAATTTGAGTTAGGTACCTGCTCCTAGCCCTCAGTGTGGCCAGCCATGTGCTCATGTGGTCAATTGTCCACTTAGCAGTGATCATGGGACCAGAGAGACTGAAAAGAGATACACAAGGCTGGCAGAGCTGAGATTCAGGAAAGGGTGAAGTTAAGAGCCCCATGAACTTGAAAAAAAAAAGAGGTGGAATGGTGAGGGAATTCAGTAGGAATTTATCTTGGAACTTGCCCAGATAGCTTTTAACAACTGAAGTATACACAAAGTTTTACAGATTCCAAAGTGGTCACACGCATTACCTCATTTAATCCTTCCAACAGCTTTGTAAGTTGAACACGAGTACAGCCTCTTACAAGTGAGGGAACAATAGCTAAGAGAGGTCAAGGAACTTGCACGGTCTTCTAACGAAGAAGTGACAGAACTTAAGGTCTTCAGACTTGAAGTGAAGGGCTCATTCACCCAGGGCCAGCTGCCTGCCATGTAGTCATTCCCTAGGTGACCAGCATAGGTGACGAGCAAGATGTGCTCAAGAGTGTGGCTAAGGACTTGGATGGGGATCCTGCACCAGGGGAGAGGGTGGGTGAAAGAAAGAAAATTTCCAGCTCCCTGCCTAGAGCTGGAGAGTCGGGCATCCTTAACTTTCTTGAACTCTGGACAATCGAGTGCTGCAAGGACACTGTGGACTGACTCCCCCATCCATATGGACTACCTCCCCCATATATATATGGGTTAACTCCCCCATCCATATGGGCTACCTCCCCCATATGGGCTAACTCTCCCATATATATATAGGCTAACTCCTCCATATATATATATATAGGCTACCTCCCCCATCCATATGTGCTGACTCCCCATATGGAGTGCTGTTGGCCACTCCTTTAACCCTTTTGGGAATGAGCCTGCCTTCTACATAGTGCTCACTGACAGTAAAGTACTTCCTCTTGTGGGAAAAGAACACTGCTTTTGAAAAAACAAAATGTGAAAGGATGTATTACTTACTAAACTATCTGATGTGAATTCTTGTGTTCAGACCAGGAATTAAAATATACAGTTTGCTACATTATAAACACTTTTTTTTTCTACAGTCAACCAGCTGGTGGACGTTCTCCATGAGAAAGAGCCATCAGATCTAAACAGAGAGCCATCCGCTTAGGGAATCTGGCTTTGATCCTTTCTCTGACACAATCCAGTTTCCTCTAACCCTTCTCACCCAGTATCAGTTTTTAGGATATTATTCCAAAGGAGCTGAGCCCAGAGGAAATGAAGATTAAAGTTATAAAGAAAACCAACAGCACGCTTTTTAAATACACAAGCTAAGCTTGGCTTTTCATGAGAAGATCCAGGCTGAGGCTTAAAGCAAAGCCAGTGAGACATCATCATGGAGGACAACAGGCTGTTATCAACACCCTCAGGGCAAGGTGTCCAGTATGCTGGTCACTCGTGTTCAACCCCTGGTCGGGGAAGATCCACTAGAGAAGGAAATGGCACCCACTCCAATATACTTGCCTGGACAACCCCAGCTCTCATTAAATTTCTGTTGGTAGTACCTGCCTGAAGGAGTCAACCCGAGAGCACTGCTGACCCCATTGCGTCTGACTCCTTTTTGCTTTTATTTGAACTGTATCAGTTTTGTTCTCTTTTATTTTTTCATTCCTTCTCACATTCTAATGATAAAAAAATAATAATTTTGAAAGGCGACTCATTCCAACTTAGTTTGAGCAAGTTGCGACGATGAAGATTTAGAAAGAGAAGGAAAGAATCTAAAAACCCGAAGTCTTCTGCTTTATTAAGAAGATTTTTAAAAATCTGCTCATCTAGTTCCCTTCCTTGTTAAATAGAGGATGTCCTCTCCATGACAAATTGATGTCCCTTTTAGGGGAGAAAGAATAAATAATATAATAATGACAGGTTAGTTCCCATTTGACATTCACTAACCATGAGTCTGTTCCATTTGAGGTTTCCCACCACATGTTAGCAAGATGGCACCAAAGCTGGGACAAATTACCATGCAAATTACCATCACAAATTAAATGCTATTACTTTGTGAAAATGAATCTAAGTTCTGACCCAGAGAGTTAAAGTGCCAGGCATAGGGAGGATGGAGGAGAGGGGAGGTAGAGAGTGGTTTTGAGTGTGACCACACCATGACACTTCAGTATTTTAGAAAAGCTACACAGTATTTGGGATGTATGGAGGAATTTTGTGTCTTGCCTCTAGGCTTTCCACATAGCTTTACTTCAGCAGAACACAGCTTTGAAGTTCAGGATAAGGGTTAACAAAAGGATGGGTCTTCTTGGGGCAACTTTAGCTGAAATATGAAGAAATGCACAGAAAAACAAAGGTTTGGGGGATGGGGAGTGCAACATTTGTTGTGGTTCTGTTGAGCAAGGGTCCCCAACCTCCAGGATCTAATGCGTGATAATCTGAGATGGAGATGTAATAATAACAGAAATACAATAAATACAATGCCCCTTGAATCATTCTGAAATCTTCCCCCACCTCCCCATCCACCTCACCCACCCTCTCACCCACCTCACCCACCCCCCACCCCCCCACCAACCATGGGAAAAATCATCTTTCACAGAACAAGTCCCTGGTGCTGAAAGTGTTGGGACCACTGCTGTGGAGGATCTGATGTTTGCATTTCCTGGCTTCCCCATTGCCACACAAATGACCTTCACCACAGCTCCCAGGAGTGATTCACTGCTCCCCACTAGGTCTCTCTCCACTTATCAGAAGCTTGTTAAACAAGTTGTACAGAAGCCCGCAGGTAGCCCATCAAACCAGCGATGAGGTGTGATGCCTCCCACTTCCACCTCCCCTCCCATTGATTCACTCCCTGAGTGATCCTGGGGGCCTGGCTCAGCTATTGAAGTACTTTATTGAACAAAGCTGTATAAAAGGAAAAAGGAATCCAGGCAGGAGTACCAATCTTTAAAAACCAATTTTCACAGCCTGTTTCTACCCATCTTTCATCCATCTTACATCTCTCCTCCCTCTTGATTCTTTCCGAGCGCCTGCTGGATTTGCTCAAGGTGTGTGAATTGCGGTGAGGTTTCCGCACCTTTTCTATCTTTGGCAGCCTCCAGTTAAGCATTTCCCAATGCCCTGATGCTTCTCCGCCTGTCCATGCCTGTGTTATCCTTCCAGCTGCCTGGGAACAACCCTACTTTGCAAGTTACCACATGTGAACGAGCTGGAGTTTTGCTAGGATGTTTTGAAATGATGAAACTGATCTGTCCCCCAAGGAGACTGACTCAGCAAAGATCATTACAAAGACTCCACATCTTATGATCGTGGGAAAGAGAAATTAGAGTTGGGATTAGTTTGGAAGATTCCAGTTTTCAGTACTGCACAAGTGGTGCTAAGATATTTTGAAGAAGTCGTGAGAAAATAGGATATCTTCCTTAAATTTAAATGCGCATACTGTATAAATATACTTATGAAGTCTGAATAGACACGAAAGCTTAGCACTTAATCACTCACCTTCAAAGTAGACTACAAACTTGATATAATTAATCTGAACCCACACCCCAATAGAGAAGTCAGTATTACCAATCCCCATACATTTTCAAATGGAAAAACTTGGCCACGGTAAGTTTTCGAAAATTGTCCAAAGAAAATAGCATGAATTAGTAGGTGTGGCTTAAAGAGAAACAGCACCAGGCAAAATATAATAGAGAGGAAAAAAAAATGCACAGAGATACATGCAGAAAAAAATCATTTGGAAATCTAATAACTATTCCCTCTGGAAGGGAATATAAGACCATCTTTTAAACAACTATAAGACCAGTTTTCTTCATAGAATATTCTGCTTTGATATTATTGCAGATAATGTACTTATACAAATGAACCAAACTGTGCCACTGTTTTCAAAAAGAAAAAGTTTCCTTCTTGAAAATCGTATCAGTCTTTGAAGTAAAAATATGTATTTATTATTGCAAGAGGAATATACTACAGTAATTAATGATGGTTATGAAAGATGCTAATGTTATATGAAAATTAATAAGAACTTTTCAATAGTTAAATATGGAGGGAAATAGATGGAGTTAATACAACTATTGAGAGTGCATTTATGGACAGTTGCAGGAAGAATAGATTTTTATTGAGTTAATAAATGTAAATCCTTATGAAAATAATAATGCAAGTCAAAATAATAGAGATTAGATTATATCATAATTTTAATACTTTTGCCATTATTTGTATACTAGTAAAAAACAAAAAGGGCTTCCCCGGCGGCTCAGCAAAAAGAATCCACCTTCCAATGCAGGAGATGTGGGTTCGATCCCTGGATTGAGAAGATTTCCTGGAGAAGGAAATGGCAACCCAATTCAGTTTTCTTGCCGGGGAAATCCCATGGCCAGAGGAGCCTGGTGGACTATAATCCATATGGTCACAAAAGAGTCACACAGGACTTAGCGACTAAACAACAACGAGACATTAAATACAATAATCTTTAAGAACTCAAAAAAATTTTCTTGCTTGAGATTAACCTGTAATACTAGCCCATATTGCCTGAGATTTTCTTTCCTTCTTCATCCAAAATACTGTCTTTTTCTCCTTGTTCTCCTTACAGTACCGTACTTGATTATTAGAGATATTATAAGCCCATGCTAAGAGGGGAACTAAGAATCAGATGAAAGTGAGTTCAGAAGCTGGTTCTGGGGCTTCCCTGGCAGTTCAGTGGCTAAGGCTTTGCCTTCCAGTGCAGGTGATTCTAGCTCAATCCCTGGCTGAGGAGCTAAGACCCCACGTGCCTTGTGGTTAAAAAAAAAAAACACAGCAAAACCCATAAAACAGAAATAATATTGTAACAAATTCAATAAAGTCTTTTAAGAAATGGTCCACATCAAAAAAAAAAAAAAAAAATCTTAAAAAAAACAAAAAACTGGTTCCACTGCCATGTTGAAGACGGGAAAATTCCTAATTTTCTAAAATTGCTTTTTTATCTGTAAAATGGGATGATAAAAGTACCCACCTCTTAGGATTACAGCAATATAAACTCATCAAGTGTTTAATATGCTGTATGTTCTCAATAAACATATGACATGTATGTTCTCAATAAATGGTAATAATTAACATAATCCTCTTTGAAAGCAAGAAATTCCAGCTTCTCAAAAAAAGAAAAAAATCAGTATCAGCAGCCAAAACATAAACAACTGAGGGATTTGAAGGGTCAGTCTCTAACAGCTTATTTCCCTCTCCCACTTATGGAGCTAACTGAGATGTAGACACAGAGGTCAGATGGAGGGGTCAACAATGGGAGATCAGAGCAACAATGGATGGAGATCGGAACATCCACTCTATGACTGACACAAGTGGGGAAGAGTCAGACATGGCTTCGAGGTGTGGTCACAGGAGGTTTGTATGGCTTTACCTCCAACATAGCACAGCTAGGCCACCAGAGGCCTCCCCTCAAGGATAAACCTTAAGACAAGACAGACAGCAGAATAGGCAGGAAATTCTTCAAAAGAGAAAGGAGCTGTACAGAATACACTCAGTTTTTCCTCTCTGGGATGGGGAAAAGCCAGGGGTGTGTCTCTAACTGAAGTTACTCCACAAGGAAAAATCAACAGTTGAGAGAATGTTCTCACTGCACCCTATTCCCAACAGGAAGATTTCTTTGTTTTTTTTAAATTTATTTATATCGCTGTGCTGAGTCTTAGTTGTAGCCTGTGGGATCTAGTTCCCTGACAAGGGATCGAACTCGGGCCGCCTGCCTTGGGGAGCTCGGAATCTAGCCACTGGACACCAGAGGAGTCCCGGAAAGTCTTTTCTTACTGAGGTTGCTCTCCAAAAACCCTTCACTTGCCCTCTTCCTCCAAGCAAGCCTTCCTCCATACAGTTCTCCCTTGGTTGCATCTTCTCCTCCATAGTATAGTTCTCTGGGTTTACTCCCCAGTTTTAGAGCTGCATTCCCAAACTCTGCCCCCTGTATTCTGTACCAAACTAGTAATCACACACAAAGATGTTCAAGTTCAAAGCCTTTCATTTTCATAGTTCTTTGTACACAATCCTTCCTCATCACAGCAAAACTCAATTTAGAAGAACATAATGACAGAAAGAGTATATCAAAAAGAAACTGAGAAAAAATATTGTATTCAGTCATTCAGTCTTTATTGAGCACCCAGTATGTATGTATGGGAATATGGTGGCAAATTAGACAAGATCCCAGCTGCCTCCCATGGAGTTTCCACTTGGTGCGGGAGAAAAAGGACACCCTGCTCAGAGAGGTCCGTCTCTGCATACATGGAGGAAAACACTCAAGGTCTGAGATCTCGCCTGGGCTCTGCCACTAAACGACTGTGTGACAAAGTTTTCCATCAAATGAAAGGAGTGGGAATTCCCTGGCAGTCCAGTGGTTAGGACTCTGCACTTCCCACTGCAGGGAGCACGGGTTCAGTCCTTGGTCTGAAAACTAAAATCTCGAATGCCACACAGCACAGCTGAAAATAAAATGAGGCAATAGTATTAGAAACACAAGATATTGGCTGAAGTTCTCAAAGATTTCCTTCACCCTTGGGTCTTCCCAAGGTGATCCTCTCCTGAATGGCAGTGAAATCAAATGCAGACCTATCTCATTTGGCGTCTGTCCTAGGCAGACACTGATGAGAAACTTAAAAGAATCTACAAGTCAAATATTGCTTACTTTTATTCTGTTTATTGAATTATATTTTATTTATAATATTATATTCATTTCAGGTGTATAGCATAGCAATTCAGTATTTTGTAGATTATATTACATTATAGGTTTTTACAAGATAATGGCTATAATTCCCTGTGCTATACAGTATATCCTTATTGCTTATCTATTTTCTACATAGTAGTTTTTATCTTTTAATCTGGGCGTTTTGCCCAGTGATGATGGATAAATGCTTTTAGTAGTCTATTTCTTGCCAAGCAGTTGCAAGCTCAGATGCTTTGGGGATCAAACCAACGTGTAAAGTAGCAAATGTGTAAAGCAGTCATATGAAGTGAAACTCAAAACACAGAACACAGTCGAGATTCAGACTCAAACTGTTTGAAAATTGTGACTCTTAATCAATGTTTAGAGGGAGAGAAAAGTACCACTTAAACTTAAAAGTAAGGTCGCCCTCTGAAAGTGACCCTAGCAACAGTCAATACGTAATTGATGAGATTAGCTATCAGTAGAAAACTGGTCCATACTAAGACTATGGCTGAGGAGTCACTACCTCTAGTGTCAGTCAAATTATTTAGAGTGAATCTCCTTCCTGTAGTGCTGAAAGAAATTTTAAAAAATAGGAAATATAAAAGATGGCTTGTCTTTCCCACAGCCATTCCTTTCCCTGCTTTACCATTGTCAGAACCTACCTCCCATTATAGGCTGTGAAAATGCCTTTCACAGCCTCTCTTGTTGCTAAAGAAGTGGATAGTGTTCCAGCCAAGAAGACATGAGGCAAAAACTGCTGAAGGTCATCAGGGAAAAGTTTTCTCTCTTATAATCATCACCTTCACCATCATCAACTATAACACCGGAAGAAAACCTATCACTTCCCTGGGCCAAGAGACTAAGGAAAAAGCTGTAAACTCTTCAAAGTGAGTGCACAAAAGTATAATTTGAACTTCAAAAGAGTTGCTATTACAAATCTATGTTTACTCTTGGAGGATGCTTTACAGATCAAAGGGCTGTATCTATCTCTCTAGACACTTTCCAATCAAACTCTGTATTAAATAAGAAACCATGTTTGGAAAAACTGAAAATTCTGAGAGAAAACTGTCACATTCAGAAAAGAGTTAACAGTGAATAGTTTGCTCTGGGACATCAAAGTTTGCCCAGGAAGACCTAGAACAATTTTTATGGAGATATTCCAGCATGATTAGATATCCTGCTTAACAGCAAATAAGATAGATTTGGCAACTTGCAGTTGGGGATCTCTGTCAAGGAAAGTATTAGGATACAGTAAATAGAATAATTAAATATAGTAAAATTGTAGCCCCTTCTTCAGCTTTCTCCAGATAAAAAGGAATGTCAAGGGACTTCCCCAGTGGTCCAGTGATTAAGACTCTGTGTTTCCAATGCAAGGCGACATGGGTTTGAGTCCCGGTCTGGAGTAACTTTTAAGAATATTTCCTGTCACTGAAAGGCAGAGCTGCTAGGGAGACAAGTCCAGGGCCTCATGCCTAGTGGTAGGAGGGCAGAGGCAAGACCTCTTGTTTTTTTATCTTCGAGGGATGTTCTGGAACGCCCTAGATCATTGGATCTCTAAAAATTTCACCAATATGCAAGTCCCTGAGTCTTCTGGGGACTTCTCTCTCTTTCTCTGAGACGCGTGATTCTGCTAAGGTACCTTCTACTTCCTGCTCACAAGATCCATTCAGCAAGTGCCACATGGCGATCTGATGACTGTCCGCCTGATTGAAGTCCATGTGATAGAAAGCAGGAGCATCTACTTAGTCCTGGGGCAAGAGCATGAATGTTTACTGCTGCCCTTATATGACGATGAACTACTTTTTATCTCCTCTTTTAGCGGAGAAAGAGAAGTGAGAGTTCACAAGATCCACACCCCTTCCATGGTCCAATTCCCTTAAGATTTACCCCTTCACACATCCACCTAATGCTCAGATATATTCATCAGCTCCAGCAATTCCTCCAATGCATAAGCTATTTTTTCCTGAAGCAAAAACTGCGCTTTCTATTTGGGCTGTTCTGATACTGACCCTCATTTCTGCCTGCAGTGGTAGATTTTGGTGAGAACAGAATCACCTGCCTCAAGTAAACTAATTATATAGTCTCCAAGTAAGCGAAGTCTCCTCTCTTTAGCAAAGAGAATAAGGATTTTTTCACCAACCTGGAAGTTTAAGACAGTTTGAAAGATTCCATATTCTCAGGCTTGTTCTCCCTAATATCCCTGTCCTAGATCCCAGAGTTACACTTGTTTCTCATCAGGATCCTGGCATTGACATAGGAGACTTGTCAAACCACACATTCAGTCTCCTTTGTAATTCTGCCCCCCTCACAATTAAACCTTGGTTCTCATTTTCAGCAGAATATGCCCCCAACCACAAGAGATAAAAGTCTCCTTCAATTGGGCCGTGGAGGCCTTCTGCCTTGAGTCAACAGCTGGCTGACCCAGACCTGAGTTATTCTTTTCTCAAGGCTGCCATAGCGAGCAATCAAAGCTCCACAGTCTTTATAATTCGCATTGCCCTTGTGACGTTCAAGTGCATAACCACTAATAACTTAATGCTTTCCCTACCACTGGGACCTCATCCTAACTCACCATGAATGAGTCTTAGTAACTGTGATGCTATTACACACCAGGATTAATCACCATCCAACCACTACCAGTAACAGGGTTCTTATCGCCATCTGACTGGCAAATGACCCACTCTAAAATCCCAGGAGGGCTTGCTTTCTGGTGTCATTTCTGACACCAACTCTCTCACCCCAGGTTGCCCTGAGAGTTGAACCCCAAACAAGGTCAGTGTACAGAGAGTTATTTGGGAAATGATCCTAATGAGCTGGACTGAGGAACAAGAGGAGTGAGAGGAACAAGACTTCTGAAAGACATCTCAGAACTGGTTGCCAAGTACAGAAGAAGGAAGCAGTTGTTCACTGGCTCCCATTCCCCATGGGTTAAGGATGACCCCATGGATACTAACTCCCCTGGACTTCCTGTTTTCCCATTCATGAATGTGCAGAGATTCTGTGGGTATCAGAGAAGTTCTAGGGCAGGAATCAGAGATTGAAATAAGGTGTTATCAGAATAAAACTGCATGCGGTTAGTCTAAACCTACAGGGAACTAGTTACCACAGCAGTGGCCAGAGTAAGTGGTGGAACCAGAAAGATGTACAATTCACACAAGAAGTGTTCAAAAACTGTTATGTTAGAGAAACAAAAACACATTGACTCAAACCAAAAATACATATGGGCAGAAGAATGCTGAATCCTGGAATTTAGCATCTTTCTGCCTCAAAGAAGCAGTTCTGACACCTGATTAAATACAGCTAATTGAACACTTGTATTTTACTCCTCCTGCCAAAATCTCACCAAATGAAAGTAAAAGAATAGAAAAGGTCCCAAATAATAAAGCCTTGAATATTTCTTGTAAACCTGGACTCCCTAACAAAACCAATTTTGTCCTTGATTTTTACTATGTAGATGTCTAAAGATAAGTCATGATCTTATCTTTAGATATAAGGAACAAAGAATATGAGCAAGAAAACGAGCTCAGACAAGAAGAAATCAACAGGAATGTTGGAAGCTATAATACAAGTGGATAAGTAGTCACTGATTTGTTGTTGTTGTTCAGTCTCTAAGTCACATCTGACTCTTTGAGATCCCATGGACTGTAGCCTGCCAGGCTCCTCTGTCCATGGGATTTCCCAGGAAAGAATACTGTAATGGGTTGCCTTTCCCTTCTCCAGGGGATCTTCCTGATCCAGGGATCAAACCCACATCTCCTGCATTGTAGGTGGGTTCTTTACCACTGAACAATCTGGGAAGCCCAGTCATTGGTTTAGCAGAGTGGAAAAAACTGAAATATAAGCTTTCAAGAGGGCAATAAGGGAGCCCATGATAAACTTCCACGATAGCCTTAGAAATCGAAGATTCCAAGAAACATCAAAAGCAAGCAAAGAGGTAGAGCAGGGAACACAGTCAACGTGTAAATCGGTGTAAGAAAGATTTAGAATGCCTAATACCATCTCTGCCATCATTTCCCTCCTCCCTGTGCAGTCAAAAATCACTCTTTCCCTATCCAGACAGAAGACTGTTGCTTAATTTCTGGACAGGTTGAACCAGACAGATTCCAAGGGTAGAAACTGATTGAGCACCCAATGTGTTTAAACACTGAGGAGAAATTTTCATTACTGTCAGCAACTTTTTGGATGAATTACTGATAGGTCCTGTCAAGAGAGGACCTGGAGATAGAAGCATTTAGTAAAGGTAAGTAAACTTCACCTGAAAAGACAGCAAGCAAGGCAGACCCATAAGGACTAGCTCACAAAATTTAAAACACAAGTTTTTAAAGGGGAAAAAAATCACAAAATTATCAAGCTACCAAGTTTATATTAATCTGTTCATGATGGAAAAAATAATTTTCTCACATCATTATCTCCTTCGTAAAGGCCATGACTCATCTTTAGGCATCCACATAATAAACATCAAAGACAAAATTGTTTTGCTAGCGAGTCCAGGTTCACAAGAAATATTCAAGGTTTTGTTATTTGAGGGACCAGAACCAGACAGACCCTGTTATTTTTGGATTGTCTCTAGATGAAAAGTTCTTAATCTTATTGGAATCAAGGCAAAAATATCATTTTTTTAAGTCAACAGTACTTTGCAAACAAACAGAAACAAACAAAAGGGAGGCAATTATTAACTTCAGGGAAAAGAAACAGTCATAAGTGATAGCTTTTCTCTGCTCTCTCTCCATCTTGGGTTTGCGCAGCTGACCTCTGTAGACTGCATGACCCAAGCTTGGGTCCTTGATGTGAAGTGCCGTTTTTCCTTGGACAATCAAGTACCACCATCTGACCTCTACCATTCTGGAATACCATCATCTCCATTGATATTATTTGTCCTCTGGCTTCTAGCTGTGTTCAGCTAGTGAGGTGTCTCCAACTGCTATCAGTATCTACATCAAGCAATCAGAGGGCAGGAGAGGTTGAAATATTGACTCCACCCTTATCCTACCCTCACTTCCGGGCTGTGGCATTTGGGCAGCAGCTATTTTCCATGACCTATGAAATAGAGGAGACCAAGATCTCATAACCTCTCTATACCTATGGCTCTTTATGGAGCCCATGCATATATTGCGGTGGAATAAGTGGTAAGAAAGCTAAATCCTCATTTAATTTTATTTCAATTTTTTGGCCACACCACATGGCACGTGGGATTCTAGTTCCCTGACCAGGGATCAAACCCGCACACCCTGCACTGAAAGCAGGAGTCTTAACCACTGGGCTGCCAAGAAAGTCCCTAAATCCTTATTTTTATAGTAGGAAGTCTATAGATAAGCTCTAAAGCTGAAAAAAGTAATAACAGTATTATTCAGAAATACATAAATACCAGAAAATTGCTAGCTTTTTTATGCATTTTTGAAGGTTTTTGAAAGTCTTTATTTTTTTAGAAAAGAGGATTAGGAGATGCAGAGAGATGGAATTCAGTAATACTTTTAAAATTATGTGCATGTGTTTATTTTTTTTTAATAAAAACTGAGTTTTAAACAAGGACTTCCTAAATACCTCCCCCCCCCAAACAAGGTCAATGCTGAATTCCCCTTTTTGACCCATAGAAGAAGGGAAAATGCCCAGGTATACTCTAGGGTCTGTTCAGACTTAGAAACAGGGCTCCACTTGCAATGGCCCCCATTCAGGATCGTTGCCCAAGGCCTTGGCAACTGTTTTCAGCCAGCTGAATGCTTTAACTCAGTGTGGAATTCCAGTTGCCTCCAAATGTTTGTTCATCTTTGAGAGACCCCACTATATATGAAACTAAATCCACAAGGCAATCTTTTTCCTCAAACATTAGGACTTTGTTACAAGAAGATATTAAACTACCACATCTGAACTTAATTTAGAGTGATCATCCCAAAATTTTGAGAAAGGTAAATATTAATTTAACTTGATCTGGTAAGTTATTGAAGAAAAATTAACCTACAAACATAAAGCCACTGTAAGTTCTTTAAAGGCAGTGGGTCTTAAGCTGTTCTCTGGAGATTCAGCCAAAAACTTGAATCTAAAATGAAGTCTTACCTTACTTTGAACATAGGTTCAAATGTTAACATATGTCCTTGCTCAGTTGCGTCTGACTCTTTTGTGACCCCATGGTCTGCAACCTGCCAGGCTCCTCTGTCCATGGGATTTTCCAGGCAAGAATACTGGAATGTGTTGCCATTTGCTCCCCGAGGGTATCTTCCTGACCCAGGGATCGAACCTGCATCTCCTGTGTGTCTTGCTTTGGCAGATGGATTCTTTACCACTGAGCCACCTGGGAATCCTCCTCAAATGTTAACACATTCAGAGAAAAGCGCGTGTCAGCAAATTCTCTTGATGATCCCCAGAAAAGCTCCATGTTGGAGACTATCACACTCTTGCAGGGATACAGGGATAGGAAGGGATACAGATAGGGAGAGGATAAGCAAACAAACTCTTGCACATCCTCTCTCTGTAAACATACTGCACTCACTTTTCTTCCCTAAATTCCGTAGAGACACTGCTTGCTCCACTGCTGGAACAGATTGTTGTCTCTTGAGCGGAGCACCAGATGAAATTGCTAACATGCATTTTGGGTTTTAAAAGTTAAGTATCTTCAGCAATAGAATCATGTTCAGTTTGGTGAGATTTTCACTCTATGCGAAGCCCTCAGGAATTGATCAGAGCTAGGGAATGGCTTATTCACACATGTCAGCTCACGTTCAAGGAGGGACATACACTCACTGAGTGGAATGGTGGGTGAACCCTCACACAATGATCAAAAAATATATCTCTCTTTCTCTTTTTTTGCAGAGTGTGTAATTTGCACAATTAAATGCATACATAACACAAAATACATGTAATTTGGAATTAGATGAGGAGTAATCAAAATAGGTACAGTGAGAAAAAATTTTTCACATTACAAGAGTCCAGATGTTCAGGGATAGAATTTTCTTTGTCTGCGGCTGAAATTAAATTTAGCTCTCAAGATCCCATCTCCTCAGAGAGCAGAACACTTAGTTGTGCCAATTCTAAAGACTTGAGTCATTTTCACCTCAAAATGTAGTCTCTTAAGATTCTCTTCCTTTCCCTTTTCTTTCTCCTCTTCTTCCCAGAATAATCTATGTTCCAGGGGAATTCCATATCAGTCTGGCATCAAAGGAAGGACCTTGGTCCATGTGTCGTCTCTGGCCTTTCTGAGGTGTGACTTATTTTCACCAAGTCTTGAGCATCAGCCTCTGTTTCTGCTGTGATCATGGCCAAAGTCAGGCTGGAGTAATCTGTCCTCTTTGCCATTTTGGTGCTCTTGGACATCCTGGGAACGTGGTGGTATCTCTCACAGCAGCTGTCAATGGCATTGCAGATCCTTTGCCACATCTGTCATCCTATCCCTTTGCTCCTTGGCTGGACTGTTTTCCTATGACTTCTTCTCTGGGTCCCCTTGTTATGCATCATGGTGACTCTGATGGACACATCCACCCTCTTTTATGAATCTCTTTCAGGATCCCATGAAGACATGAAAAATAATCATCAGATCTGTCCCAGCCCCATGGACTGAGGGATACAGATAGGGAGAGGATAAAAGACCAACTCTTTCACATCCTCTCCCCCTAAACATACTGCACTTCCTTTTCTTCCTTATTGTGACCCACACATCAGTCCAGGGCACATTTCCCAGAGCTCCAGATGGATTGAGGAATCCCTCTGAGATGTCCATCCACATCCAACCAGAATTTTTATTTCAAGAGAAAAGGTGTAAAGGCAAAACTCCATTCTAACATCTCAGCTCTAGTATCCTCTTTCAATGTTCTGAGCTCCCCCACCTAGTCCAGAAAGGGGTCTTATATACTCCCTGTCTGGCCTCTGATGTCATTATGCTTCCTGTACCCTGTGTTAATGACATGCCCTAAATAAAAATAGGCTTTTCTTCCCCCAAACTGCAAATCTTGCAAACCAAAAGCTCTTTAGTTCTCAGGCTATCATCTACTATAGACTTTTCATTAAATTTGAAGAGTTTATAGAGATTTCATCAAGTATTCTTTGTGCTCCTTTTTCTTGCCTCTCTTTCCAGGGTTTTCATTATAAATATGTATACTCAATGATGTCCCACAGGGCTCTGAAGCTCTGATCATTTTTCTTCATTCTTTTTTTCTTTCTCTTCCTCAAACTGGATAATTTCAATTGAAGTATCTCCAAGTTTGCTGATTTTTTTCTTCTACCTGCTCAAATTTGCCATTGAGTCCCTCTAGTGAATTTTTCATTTCAATTATTACACTTTTAAAATCCAGAACTTCTATTTCATTCTTTATAATTTCTATCTCTTTATTGATATTTTCTACTTGGTGAAATGTCATTCTATTTTTCTTTAGTTCTTTAGATTTGATTCTCAACAGTTCTCTTAATATATTTGAAGTCTCAAGTAAATTCAATGTCTGAGCTTTTTCAGGGATAATTTATATGGATTTTTCCCCTATCTATGGGTAATACTTTCTTTTTTCTTTGAAAGTCTATAATTTTTGCTGAAAACTAGACATTTAAAATAATATATTGTGGTAGCTCTGGAAACCAATGCTGTCCCCTGCTCAGGGTTTCCTGTTGTTTACTTAACGACTTTTCTGAAAAAATTTCTAAAATCTATATTATTTTCATGCTTGGCTGGTGAAGTCTCTGCTTAGTTAGCTCGGTGGTCAGCTAATGATTGGACATCTGAAAACTTAAATAACTGGAACTAAGAAGTTTTCCCAGCTTTGCTAAAGGTCTTTGTTTCTGTTGGGGCATGCCTTCGGTATTTAGCCAGGAAGCTGACAATTTTGCCTTAGCCTTCACTTTCTGTAGAGCCTCAAATCAATCAGTGGTGAGAGCTTAAGACTTTCTCAGGTCTTTCCTGAACATGTACACAGGTCTAGGCATGCACAGAGCCCTACTCATACACATGGCCTTCCAAATTCGCAGGACTGTGTCAGAGTTTCTCAAAGCCCCTGTTGCCATCTCACTCCTCAGTTTTTCCTTTAAAGCTTTTCAGTTATCC
Organism: Giraffa tippelskirchi; assembly: GCF_054371585.1. Taxonomy (NCBI): domain Eukaryota; kingdom Metazoa; phylum Chordata; class Mammalia; order Artiodactyla; family Giraffidae; genus Giraffa; species Giraffa tippelskirchi. The sequence goes on from NC_137283.1 coordinate 127,437,455, forward strand.
ACTGCCTCAGGCAGCCACAAAGTTAAACAATTGCTCTTAATTTTTTCAACAAACATCTCATTCCAGGGGAAAGGACTCTTTGCAGAGGCAGTGAACAAGTTCCAAGTTAAAGTTAAATAAAGATAGTCCTGAAATGAGTCTTCCATTATACAGGAACCATTATAATATAACACAGAAACTATTATGAAGGAACCGTTATACAGGTCAAATAATGACAGTTCTCTGGGAATGAGGCTTTAAAGGAGTTGCAATCCCATTCTGCCTTCTCCAGTGGCTACTACACTGCTGCTTTTCCTCTCCATTGTGGGTCCTTTGTTTTCTGGCTACCATGGAGATGGACAGTGGGGTATGTTAAAATGCCACAAAGCTTGCTATTCTTATTGAGAGTCAGCTGTTTTCTTTAATAAATGTTCCCTGGAGGGCTGCAAGCCTTTGATTAATTTCTAGAGTTCTCCCAAAAATTGATTCTATCTTTTGCTAGTTTTCTTGCTGCTTTCCTGTAATTTTTGCAGGTCCTGGCTCTGCCATTTCTGTTTATGTCATCCTATTACATATTTTTCAAGTATTTTAAAATGTAAAGCTAAGCATGACTATTTTGCTTTCCACTGTGATGATGATAACATTTATATGTATTATTTCAGTTAATCCTCAAGATAATCCTTTTGCTGCTAAGCTGCTAAGTCGCTTCAGTCGTGTCCGACTCTGTGCGACCCCATAGACGGCAGCCCACCGGGCTCCCCCGTCCCTGGGATTCTCCAGGCAAGAATACTGGAGTGGGCTGCCATTTCCTTCTCCAATGCATGAAAGTGAAAAGTGAAAGTGAAGCCGCTCAGTCGTGTCCGAGCCCTAGCGACCCCATAGACTGCAGCCTACTAGGCTCCTCCGTCCATGGGATTTTCCAGGCAAGAGTACTGGAGTGGGGTGCCATTGCCTTCTCCGATAATCCTTTTAGATGGGTACTATTATTATCCCAGTTCAAAAACAAAGAAAATATAATATACAGTGTTTAAATAATTTGTCTAAAATCAATAAGAACCAAGTGGTAGAAACTGGATTAAAACTCATGCTATTTGGCTCTAGAATCAAGGGCCATGAGGCATTGTGAAAAAACTAAGAATTACTAGAATTAACAATTTGTCATTTAGTATTTTATAAATATTAACCCATGACATAGATTTTTCTTTTATTGAACTCTAGATTACTGTAGGAGTAAAAAGCATTCATACCAGATATTTCTTGTCAAGTAATTTTAATATTTTTGATAAAGGCAAACTATTAAATATATAACTGAGGAGTCTTTGAATTTCAAGTTTATTAGAATTTTCATATAAGAAATCTAACAAATCAAAAACAAAACCATTTATCAGACATAATTTTGTTGTCATTGTTCAAAAAGATATTGCCACTATATTTTTTAGATCCATTCCTCCATCCTGGTGCTAAAATCTTCTCTGAGGTATTGGTTTAGTTTCAGTTCAGTTCAGTCGCTCAGTTGTGTCCAACTCTTTGCGATCCCATGGACTGCAACACACAAGGCCTCCCTGTCCATCACCAACTCCCAGAGTTTACTCAAACTCATGTCCATTGAGTCAGTGATGCCATCCAACTATCTCATCCTCTGTCACCCCCTTTTCCTCCCACCTTCAATCTTTCCCAACATCAGGGTCTTTTCAAATGAGTCAGTTCTTCACATCAGGTGGCCAAAGTATTGGCGTTTCAGCTTCAGCATCAGTCCTTCCAATGAATAGTCAGGACTGATTTCCTTTAGGATGGACTGATTGGATCTCCTTGCTGTTCAAGGTACTCTCAAGAGTCTTCTCCAGGACCAGAGTTCAAAAGCATCAATTTTTCGGTGCTTAAGAACACTATCTTTATTTAACTTTAACTTGGAACTTGTTCACTGCCTTGGTTTAGCTTGTTAAATTTCAATCCAACAAAAATTTCAGAGTGTTTACTTTGTGCCAATTACTGGGCATACAATGGTGAATAAAGCAGGTTCTGTCATCAAGAGGTTCACAGAAGAGTGGAAAAGTCATGGAATAATGACAGGTGTTCTTAGTATTATAAAAGGGGAAGCACAGATATGGGATAATATGATGAGAGACTAGAAAAGGCATCCTTGAGGATATGACATTTAAAATGAGACCTACAGGACAGGGTACAGTAATGGGAAGTCTTGGCAGAGGAAACAGACATGTGAAGGCTAGAGGTCAAGAAAGAATGTGGTTTACTCAAGAACTGAGAACTTATCATGGCCAGAAAACAGAAACTATGGGGAGAGGCATTCATGGAAATAAAAAGACTTGGCTGAAGGATCTTGTTTGTTCAAAAGCATTTGTTTGATGAGTTAAAATTCCCCCAAAGAGAAATGCACTATCTTCATACATAAATATTCTTTTAGCACATCGTTAAGAAGTTGCCCAATGGTAGCATGATAGGATTCTACTCTCTTGTTGATAGTTTTAAATGAAGAATTGCCTGTGTTCTGCAATAGAGCTAAAATCTACCAGGAGAGAGGGACAAAAGGTTCATGAGCAAATTGGTAAAAGCAAGCCAAAATATAAAACTTGAAAGAGAGACAGAGGGAATGAAAAACAAATCTTACTTGAAGAAAACAATACCACTGAAGTTATTCCAAAGTCTTCTCTAATTTAGACTGTCTTCTCTGCTTAGGTATTTTACAAAACATCAATTCCTATCTCCATGACAACTTTTCAAGTATTATATTTCCTCTTTCATATGAGGAAATCAGGGCTCAGAACCATATATAACTTCACTCACTTAGCTAGTACTTATTGAGTGCCTACTACAGGCTGGCTTGTCAGTGAACCCAGGCTAATGGAAACTTATATTCTAGCAGGATCTTGTTCAAATTCACACAGCTGGTAAACCTCAGCTAGAAAGACTAGACTCTCCTGTTGCACCACACTGAACAGGAAAGGGCTACTGTTTTCCTAAAAAGTGATCCAGAAGGCCCTAAATGTTTCACTAACAATAAATTGTACTATAATATCAGTTCAATTAAGCTCTCCATTATCTGCTGGCAATTACAACCAGTATCTTGATTTCTAGCTGTAGGCAAAGATACCTAATGGGAGGCCAATTTAGCCCCTTTATCAGGCAGTTAGAACCATTCAGATCCCTGAGGACTGAGGAACATGGACATATTCCCACTGGGAGGTCACTTGCCTCTTCTTGGCTCCACCTCCCATTCTCCTTCTCCAATCTCTCTTGAAGTGAAGTGAAGTTGCTCAGTCGTGTCTGATTCTTTGTGACCCCATGGACTGTAGTCTACCAGGCTCCTCTGTCCATGGGATTTTCCAGGCAAGAGTACTGGAATGGGTTGCCATTTCCTTCTCCAGGGGATCTTCCCGACCCAGGGATCGAACTCCGGTCTCCCACATTGCAAGCAGACGCTTTACCGTCTGAGCCACCAGGGAAGCCTCTTAGTTTCTTCTGTATTTTGAGCTCTCAGGAAAAAGACCTCAAAACCCAGGTCCTCTCTGTCTTTTAAGGACATTTAAGATCCCCTGGGGTCCTGCTCCTCATTCTGATGTGTTCATTTTGGTGTCCTGGTTCCAGGCCCTTGACTCCAGTCTCAAAAGGAAATGGCAAGACTTCCCTGGTGGTCCAGTACTTAAGAATTCACCTGCCAATGCAGGTGACATGGGTTTCATGCCTGGTCCGGGAAGATCCCACATACCTCAGGGCAAGTAAGCCCGCGTGCCACAACTACTGAACTCATGCTCCAGAGCCCGGGAGCCACAACTAGAGAAAGCCCACATACAGCAACGAAGACCCAGCACATCCAAAGCTAATAAAATAAATAAAACAAATAAATAAAATTTTTTAAAAAGTAAAAGGCAAAGATATTTATCTTCCCTAGTTTTTAAGAGTTCCTCTCACTTCCCTCTGCTCCCATCCCAACACTCTGAATGAAGAGCAGTGTTATCCCACGTCACGTGTCCAGAGAGACTCTCACAGACCCACTCCTCTAGCACCACCTTTCTTTTGAAGATGACGATTCTCTGAGCAAGTAAAGGAAGAAGGCATAGGAAAGAGAAAGAAAGGTAAGTTTGTCCTCGTTTCTTCCCTTTGAAATACTTTCCAGGAATGTAGGTGGGTAGGGAAGAGATGACTAGAGAAGGGGGGAGATGGATTTTTGTTATTGTTGGTTTGTACTTTTCCTATATTCTCAAAAATACAGCCTCAAAACAACACACTTTATACTGATGACTTCACCCACGAGACTTTTCTGTCCAGATTTAACAAGTTGAAATTCTTTTAGATTTCTCTTCTATATCCTCACTTTTAGACCCTTTGAAATCTAAGACCATCACTATATTTGCATTACTAAGTTGAAAAAAGTGAAAGTGTTAGTCACTCAGTCGTGTCTGACTCTTTGTGAGCCAATGGACTGTAGTCCCCCAGACTCCTCTGCCCATGGAATTCTCCAGGCAAGAATACTGGAGTGAGTTGCCATTCCCTTCTCCAGGAGATCTTCCCAACCCAGGGATCAATCCCTGGTCTCCTGCATTGCAGGCAGATTCTTTACCATGTGAGACATCACGGTAGACCAAATTACTAAGTTATTATTAATTTAGTTCAGTTCAGTGGCTCAGTCTTGTTCGACTCTTTGCGACCCCATGAATTGCAGCACACCAGACCTCCCTGTCCATCACCAACTCCTGGAGTTTACCCAAACTCATGTCCATCGAGTCGGTGATGCCATCCAACCATCTCATCCTCTGTCATCGCCTTCTCCTCCTGCCCCCAATCCTTCCCAGCATCAGGGTCTTTTCCAATGAGTCAACTCTTCGCATGAGGTGGCCAAAGTATTGGAGTTTCAGCTTCAACGTCAGTCCTTCCAATAAACACCCAGGACTGATCTCCTTTAGGATGGACTGGTTGGATCTCCTTGCAGTCCAAGGGACTCTCAAGAGTCTTCTCCAACACCACAGTTCAAAAGCATCAATTCTTTGGTGCTCAGCTTTCTTCACAGTCCAACTCTCTCATCCATATATGGCTACTGGAAAAACCATAGCCTTGACTAGATGGACCTTTGTTGGCAAAATAATGTCTCTGCTTTTTAATATGCTATCTAGGTTGGTCATAACTTTCCTTCCAAGGAGTAAGCGTCTTTTAATTTCATGGCTGCAGTCACCATCTGCAGTGATTTTGGAGCCCAGAAAAATAGTCAGCCACTGTTTCCACTGTTTGCCCATCTATCTGCCATGAAGTGACGGGACCAGATGCCATGATCTTAGTTTTCTGAATGTTGAGCTTTAAGCCAACTTTTTCACTCTCCTCTTTCACTTTCATCAGGAGGCTCTTTAGTTCTTCTTCACTTTCTACCATAAGGGTGGTGTCATATTATTAGTTAAATTTTCAAATAAATATTAGCAGGCTACTTGGCCAAGTAGGAAGAGTTTTTTCCTAAGGAGATGCTCTTCTGAAAACACAAGCAGATTCATGCAGTGTCAAGCAATCCTGGAGGAGTATAGACCCTGTCTGCCCTGTGATGTGTGTCTTGTCTTAATATCAGCTCACATAGCATCCTTGGTGTCCTTCTGTGACCCTCTCACCAAGGAGACGCATATCTAGTGAAATTCATCCAGCCTGCAGTCTTATACAAACAAATACAACTGGAGCAGATGAGAGATTAATGACCCAAACTAAGAGAACATTAGTACAGCACACAACGCTTCAGATTTAACTGCTCATGAGCACTGACTTGCTGGAATCATCAAGAGAAGACACCTCACTTGTTTTCTCTCTTGGTAGATGTTGGGGGAAATATGAACACTTTCAGCATCTTCACTGAAACTTTGGCATCAAAGCAAGGTTTACAGTTATAGAGCCTCCACATTCCATGTCATTTTGAAGAATTGTCTCACTTTCAGAGATTAAAGTATATCATGAAGTTCTGCGGATTTTCCCCCACATCTACCCTCGTCTCTTCATTTATCCTGCTCCTTCTCTTTCTGGACATAGTCGTATCTTGCGTGGTCTTCTTCAGTAGCCTCTGAATTGATCTTCCCACTTTCACCTCTCCAATCCATTCTCCACACAGTACTCAGAGCTACAACATCATTTCCCCTAACTCTCTCTAATGGCTTCCCTTGAATGAGAAGATAAGATCTGAGATCCCCAACATGGGCTCTGAAGCCACTCCCTACTTCTCCAGCCTCTGCTTTGCTCTGTAAATCCCAACAATATTCTGACCTTGACTTCTCTTGAAACTCCAAGTTCTTTCCTGCTTCAAAGATTTTGCACACATTATTCTCTTGGCCTAGAATACTTTTCCCTCATGCTTTGATTAACTCCTGTTCATCCATCACATGTCAGTTTAAGTATCAGTTCCTTAAGAGTCCTCTCCACTCATTCCGCCTATCAGAGCTTTCTATTATCTCTCATGGCACTCACTTTCCAAATTTATACCTTAACTTGTGTGTTAATTTGTCCCACGTCTATCTACTTCACTATAATCAATCTCCAGGCAGACATGGACATTGATGCCTTGGATCCCACTGTTCCCAGTCCTCAGAGTGGTATCTAGTACAATGTGATGTGCTCAACAAATAATTAGTTAATGAATGAGCAGATGAATATTTGTGAAAGGAAGGGAATCATAAATCCCCCAAACATGTCTTGCAGAAGCCTTCCTATAGACAACACGAGACTTCCAGAAAACCCAACGGACCTCCTCCTAGAGGCATGTCATTCCACAGTTAGTGAAATTTGGGGGGGATAGGGCACACCACCCCCTCCCTCTGCTGTACTGTGCTTAGTCGCTCCCGTCATGTCCGACTCTCTTTGTGACCCTATGGACTGTAGCCCACCAGGCTCCACTGTCCATGGGGATTCTCCAGGCAAGAATACTGGAGTGGGTTGCCATGCCCTCCTCCAGGTGATCGTACCAACCCAAGGATCAAACCCAGGTTTCCCATATTGCAGGCGATTTTTTTCCCATTTGAGCCACCAGGGAAGCCCCTACTGCTCCCAATCCATTAACTCTACAGATACCCTTGACTGATTCTGCCTCCATCACTCCTACTCCCTACCTCCACCCCCACCCCTGACAACTTGCTCTGAGAAGGGAGTTGAGAGATCTTTGTAAAGACTCTGCCCCTTCATATGGTCAGCTAAGACCCTCAGTGTCTTCTCTTTTCAGATCCTGTGCCTGTGAGCCACACAGGCCTACTCTTGCTTTCTTTTTTTTTTTTTTAACATTTGATTTTTTTTGTTTGTTTTTTTAATTTAATTTTCATTTTATATTAGAGTATAGCTCGTTTACAATCTTGCTTCCTGCAGTTATTGCAAACAAGCCCCAGCCTACCAGCTCTATTCATCAGCCGTGCTTGGACCCAGGCTCTGGCCCTTCACTCATCCTTGCCTGTCCACTTCATCCTAGTGTTCAGCTCACTTCTGAAACTCAGCTTGGTTCCCCAGTTCTGGCCCCACTGAAAGAGCAGCCCAGTTTGGCTTTCTTCCCTCCTAAGGGCAAAGCTTACATTCACCCTTAATATCTCTCCTTTGCTGTGGAGAAAATGTCAGCCTGGCACTAAGCCTCTGGCCAGTGCTCAGGCCACACTTAGGCAAGTTTCCCCACAAGACAGGAGGTCATGGGAATTCCCTGGTGGTCTAGTGGTTTAGACTGTGAGCCTCCCCTGCAGGCGGGATGGGTTGGTTGGGGAACTAAGGTCCCACATGCCAGTGGCATGGACCAAAAAAAAAAAAATGTCAAATAGCAGTGGCCCTTACCCAACTCTGAGGCCCTGTTTCCTTCTGGTCTTCTACGAATATTCCCTTTGGCCTCTCCTTCACACATTTTCTCAGCCCTGAACACTTTGCCCACTCCACCCCCACCCAACCACCCACTGAATCTGTAACGAAGTCTAAGTCCTTTGTCAAGTTAATCTCCAGATCTAAGAAGCCCTTTTTGTTCCTCCCAACTGTTCACCATGACTTGTTCACATTCAGCTCATGAGATTCTCTGCAGAAAGATGAAAACAGGACTGACTCAAATTTTTATTCCATCCTTGTAACTTACCAGCTTGAACAAATAACTTAATACCTTAAAGTCTCATTTAAAAAAAAAAAAATCTAAAAAACAAATCTGTGAAATGGGAATAATATCCACTTAGAACATCTAGCTACTAGCACAGATGTGTCGTGTCATAAGCATTCAATAAATGTGCAAGGAAGGACCCTTTTGTCAATAGCAAAAAAAAAGAAGCCTGTTTTTTTTGGTTGTATCAGGTCTTAGTTCGGCACTCAGAATCTTCATTGCAGCTCACAGGTATCTCTTTAATTGTGGTGTGGGGTCCAGAATGAGGGCTCAGTCTTTGTGGTGCATGCTCAGTTGCCCCACAGCATGTGGGATCATAATTCCCTGACCAGAGATCAAACCCACATCCCCTGCACTGGAAGGTGGATTCTTAATCACTGGAACATCAGTGAAGTCCCTGGAAGCCTTTTTTTACATACATAATTCTTTTTTACATACTAGATGCTGAGAGAAATCATGAGAGCAGCATAGAAAGGGAGACACATATGGACAGGAAAGCTGATTTTGGGGGCCTTAAAAAGATAAGCAAAATATGGATTGGAAGGTAAGAAAGGGAAACTCTCCAAGATGGCCAACATGATGAAAGCCTGAGCACTTGATGACATTGGGACCATGGGAGGCAGAGCTGAAGCAAATGAAGGGAAAAGCAGAAAATCAGCCCAAATAGGAAGAATAGAGCCAGCTAAAAAAAAGATAAGACCCAATGAGATCCAGGTTTTCCCTGACTCCATGGCTTTGGGTTCTCTCATCTCTATAAGTGGATCCTTCAGAACACAAAATCTCAAAGCATTTGTTTATTTGTAACTGAATGAACCCAGTGCAGGGAGTGACACAGTGCACACCTCACCCCAGAAACTAATTAATGTGTGTAAAATGCAAATGTCATCTAAAATAAGTGTTATGAGGATCTCGCTGGAAATCCTGCAAATGCTTTGGCCTAAGACTGGATGTGGTGACAGGGGCAGGAACCTCCCAGTCTGCTCCTTGACCTTGCGTCACTCTGCTTGTTCTTTAGATGTTTGCTGACATCATGGGGAGGCAGTTGTGAAATAGTCCCAGTGAGTTCATATTTGCAAAAGTTCTTGGCTTGTCTATAAAATGCCTGGGTTAAAAAAAAAAGTAGACTCAAGGTAAATTTCTATTTGTGCTTATTGCTCTACTTCTTTGAATCGCAGTATCTCTGGTTAGATCATAATAGTAATACCAGTACTAGCTCCAGACACATAAAACAAGGCTAATGCTGACAGGACAAGCATTTTACCTGTATTCTGATACTTAGTCTACACAACAGTCCTAAGAATTAAGGTACTGTTGTTATCCCCATTTTATAGATGAGGAAACTGAGGCACAAAGATATGTTAACTTGCTCAAAGTTGCACACTTAGAAGGGGTGGGGTTAAAACTCAAACAGGGCATCTGCCTCTAGAGCCCATGGTCTCAATCCTTTTGCCATATTGGCGGTACCATGAAGGTAAGCATCTTGACTTCATCCTGACTTTACAGAGAGAGAAATGGAGTTGTGAAGCAATGAAGAGTGGGTTCAGCTCACTGCACAAGTAGATCAGTGACAAAATCGCAACCCTACCAATCTGGCCCTTCTTAGCTCAATTTCTCTACCAATTGATCTGTCTAAAGATGCTTGTCATCTTGTCATCATGCTTCCATTGTTAATGGTTCCCAAGGCAGTGGCACTTGAGGCAGAAGAAACAAAAATACATTTCAAAAAAAAAGCTGCTCCATCCTCCAGCTAAAATGCCACTTGCCTAAAGCTCAGGAGTCCTAATAAAAATCGAAAACAGCCAATCCTAGCCTTTTGGCACACCACAGAGTGATCTTACAGGGTCCAAAAGCCCAAGGAAATGGACAAGTCCGTCCTCTTTTGTAGGAGCCCAGGGAATGTCAACATCAACAGGTTAGACCACAGGCCTCTGGGCTTTTTTCAGACCTGAGGTTACATATGTAAAGATAGGAGAATTTTACTTTTAAACACTCGAAATTAAACGGATTCTTTTTAAAGTCTCATCCTTCCTCCTTCACCAAGAAAGAGAAAATAGAATTTGGGGAGCAAAACCAAGCTCTCAACGTGGGAGTTGCTTAAAGAACTGATAACACTGTCCCTGCTTTCGAATACATATTGGAAATACCCAGGCATCTTAAACGTTGCAATCCTGGAGGATTTCTTCTGGCTTCCGACTTTAAGGGCTCATTGGTACCTTAGATTTTGACACAGTTTTAGAAAAGAAAAATCAGGCCGGGCTTTGTTGTCCTCCAGAAACATCAGCAGCAACACTGTCGAGAAGATCTAACCAGGAGTGGTCTCAGCACTAAGCAGTGAGCCTCTGGGGAATGTCTCCATGTATGGGAGCTACGCTCAGTAATCAGACTGCAGGACCACGACAGGAGGCAGCGACGCTGTGTGCTAGAGCCAGCCAGGACTGAAGTAATAATAGACATTTCATGTGGCCTGTTCCCTCTGTCGAAAATAGTCCAAAGGTTTTCCAGAAGCCGCCAGTCAAAAGCCCTACTCAGAGCCAAAGCCAGCAATTGGAAACAAAGTTGCCAAACCCTTCTCTCCCACTCTGTGTTGTATTATTTTGTGCCGGTTTTTTTCCCCTTGGTATGTGAAACTTGGATGTCAGCTCTGGTTGATGGAAAAAGCACAAGACTTTCCTGCTGCTGCATGTACAAAGGTCATGTCATTGAAGGCAGAAGCCATCTGCATGGGGAGGGGGTGGTGGCCAGTGGGAAGCAGTTCTTTCCACATGGGCAGGGTGAAGACTTTCCAGGAGGATGAGATAATCATTTTTAGCTTACTTTTCAATTCATGTCCAATTTGGCTTAACCTCCCTATTTTGAGAATATATGATGGTATTAAATTTTACTACCTGCTTCACACTGCAAACGGACAGGCCTGATTTCGGTTAATGCCCTTTTTAGCAGGGAACAGCTACGTGGAAATTAAGTGGAACAACATGTCTTTAGGGGGACTGTCATTCTATGAGAGATTGGCTAACACGGAGCCTTTCCTTTTAAAAAAACTAAGCTATGTCTTTCACAAATACCCGGGAAACTGAAGCTCAGCTTCCCTCAGATAAGTTATATGACAAAAAAGAGGAGCCTCGGTTCAAACAAATAAATCATCAGAGGGAACAGTAGAAACATAAACACGAATTTGCTCATAAATATTTCGCATCTTTTGACCTTCCCATAATTTGGTTTTTCCTTAGGTTTTTAAGTCTAGTACAGAGATTGCCAAGCACACAGGAAGTACACAAAAAATACTGAAGTGGATGACTTCATCTGTACTGAGCCAAGCGTATTACTATGTATATAACTAATGATAGCATGAGTTGAACTAATAAGACAAACAGTAAAATGGCCAAAAATTACTAGCACTATAAACATAGCTCATTCCTGAAGGGAAAGATCACCCCTAATTGGAAGAGGTCTCAGGGTTCATGGTCTCACTTTTCTGAGCTCATTGCACGTATACAGACTGCCCTGTACATTAATCAGCCCTGACGACAACCCCATGAGATAAATGGACAAGGGATATCATTTGCTCCATATGGTGGATGAAGCAGACCAAACATGTGGAAAGGAAGTGACTTGCCTAATGTCACTGAGAAGTCAGAGGAGGAACTGAGATTAGAACCCACAAGCTTCTTCTTTCTGTGCAACCAACCCACAGCCCCTTACTGCAGAGTCAAGCACAACCCCAGATCCTCTCGGAAAAACTGGTCCTCCCTAGTCACTGCAGACAGCATCATTGGTCTGGGTGCTGGGGGGTGAAAAGAGAAGGCAGCAGAGCTAAGATGCCAACATTTCTCGGAAAGAAAGAAACTCATACATCTTTAAGCCTCAGAGTTTATTTTTGAAGTGCCCTTCTCAGTAGTTAGATAAACGCTCAGCAGTTTGAGAAGGAACTTTATCTTAAAGAAAAATAAGGGATGAAAAGGGCGATTACGATGGGCTTTTTCCAGATTAAAAGGATTTGAAACCTTTCTGTTCAATGAACTTGGAATGAAGTTCAAATTCAGTTCATAAGCTTATCTCCCAATTTCATTTTTTAAAGTACCTCAAACATCGACTCCCACTCAACTTGATCAAAAGCTTCTTCTGCTTCAAGAGACCGAGCAGCAATCAGCCCTCTTGCTCATGTAGCCAAGTCAGTGTTCTTAATCAGCATTAAAAAACACCAGGAGCCAAAGGGAGGTTTTTTAATAAAAAGTGGTTTGATGCGGCTCCAGGCTGGTGGCAGCTTTCTCAGCCCAGAAAAATATGCAGCAACTCCTCAAATACGCAAAGAGGCCGAAGAACAGGGGCACATTACTGCACAAATATTTCCTAGGCCTCAAGTCCACAGTTGTTTGGTCCTCTTCTCTCAGTTTACCCTCCTCCCACCCCAACAGCACTCCACACTGCCCACCCTCATTTGGACCAGGATTTCAGTGCCCCTTCTCCTCCTTAAAAATACGCCATTTGGACTTTTCTTCTTCCTCCTCACAACAGATTGCTCCTAAACCCATTAGGTGGGGCAAGGCACAGACCTAAGAGGTGATCAGAACTGGCTGTTGGAGCCCCGGTAGGGGGAGAAGGGTGTCCCCATAGTGGGTCTGCTGGGGGTGCTTCTGAAAGCAGCAGGCTGGCTTGGGGTAGCAGAGTCCACATGGTGTGAGAGGGTGTGCCCAAGGAAGAGCAGCCAAGTGTAACATATCAGAGTCCAGGCAGATCAGAGGACATTCCTGCAGGGGTCAGAGGACAGGAGTGGACTAAGAGACTGGTTACACGGAAGTGATAAATCACATGAGTAACTTACTAAGGACAAGGGGAGCTAGGTTTCTCACTGTTGGAGAAGAGTGAAAGTGAAAGTCGCTCAGTCGTGTCCAACTCTTTGTGACCGCATGGACTATACAGTCCATGGTATTCTCTAGGCCAGAATACTAGAGTAGAGAGCCTTTCCCTTCTCCAGGGGATCTTCCCGATCCAGGAATCGAACCCAGGTCTCCCGCATTGGAGGTGGATTCTTATCAGCTGAGCCATAAGACAGTTGCAAATACTGAAACAGAAATGAACTCTGCAGTTGTATGATCAGAATTGACAGTATCTAGGTGAATCATGGTTTCCAATGTATTCATATAGATACAGAAATCAATGTGTATATACCCACAGACCTACTGTGGAAGGTAGAATAATGGATTCCCCAAATGTCTCCATATTAATGCCCCAAACCTGTGACTGTGTTACCTCACAGGGCAAAAGGGACTTTGCGGATATAATTACGTATCCTGAGATGGGAAACTTATCCTGGATTATCTGGGGGGCAGGGCGGGGGGTCCAATATAATCACAATGGTCCTTGTGATTATGTTGGAAGGCAGGAGGGTCAGAGATGTTGTGACAGAAATAGAGGTAGGATAGAAAGATTTGAAGATACTGTGCTGCTGGCTACTTGACGTTTGTGACAAAGAGGCCACAAGCTAAGGAATGCAGGCAGCTTCTAGAAGCTGGAAAGGCAAGGAAATGGATACTCTCTGAGAGCCTCCAAAAGGAACATGGCACTGCTGACGCCTTGATTCGAAGCCTTCTGATCTCCAGAACTTAAGATAATAAATGTGTATTGTCGTAAGCATTATGGCAGAAATAGGAAAGTAGTACACATATATATTGGTTAGTTCTGTGCAATAAGAGAGCCTGAGAGAAGATCTCCAATAACAAGGGGCATGTGTGTGTGTGCTTAGTCCCTCAGTCGTGTCCAGCTCTTTGTGATCCCATGGACTGTAGCCTGCCAGGCTCCTCTGTCCATGGAATTTTCCAGGCAAGAATACTGAGGCAGGTTTCCATTTCCTCCTCCAGGGGATCTTTCAGACCCAGGGATTGAAGTCGCATCTCTTGTATCTCCCGCATTAGCAGGTGGATTCTTTATCACCACCCCACCTGGGAAACCCAACAGAAGCATACCTGGCTTATATTGTGTTAGCCAAAAAGTTCATTCAGATTTTTCTGTAACATCTTATGGAAAAACCCAAACAAATTTTTTGGCCAATCCAATAAATACCATTCTTCACTAAAAGGAACCAAGGCTCCTTGGAGAAATGGCTGATTCCGGGCTGGAGCCTGGAAAGTAAAGGTAAATTTGGAATATATCTTGTGTCAGAAAGAAAGAAGTGCTCAAAGAATGATGAGGCTTTGTCAAAAGGACACATAAGTCAGCTCAAAAGGGCTGTGGTTAAACAAATCCAGGAAAATCTGAGCGTCAAAAAACACAATAATAGTAACAGATTATAAACCATTGAATAAAGTGGAAATATAAACCTTAAGGACAAAAAGTAATAAATGAATGAATTTGAAGCTTGATTAAGATCAGGATATTTACATCGTTACAAAATACCTCCTCACAAAATACTAAATAATTGCAAAAGGGAAAAAGGTAACTTTACAACAATGCAGCTTGGAAGATAACATCTTAATCGAAGTATCAAAGTGAACATTATCACTAAAGGCACACACCAAAATCATGCCACCCAAATGGGTTGCAATGAGAAGACCACATCATCATCAGTCCTGTAATATTTCTGCCAAAGATATGCAAACTTAATCTACTTGTGTGCAAACATCTGACAAAAACAAATCAAGGGACATTCTACAAAAGAACTGGTCCAGAGTCCTCAGAATTTTTTAAATCACAAAATTCAAGTCAAGACTGAGGGATTTTTCCAGATTGGAGATTACAGGGATGTGACAACTAAAGGCAACATGTGATTCCAAACTGAACCTTTTTTCTGTAAAGGAATTTGGTGAAATCTGTATGAGATCTGAGTGTTAGATCATAGTAACCTATCAGGGTTAATTCCCTAATTTTGGTAGATGTACTGTGATTCCATAGGTCACAGAGGTCCCCAACTTCCAGAATCTAGTGCCTGATGACCTGAGGTGGAGCTGATGTAATAATAATAGAAACAAAGTGCACAATAATTAATGTGCTTGAATCATTTCAAAACCTTCCCCACCCACCCCCCTGGCCCCAATCCATAGAAAAATTGTCTTCCACAAAACCAGTTCCTGATGCCAAAAAGGAATAAAATATTAGAGATCATGTTACTCTCCTATGATTCTGGAACAAAATTCTTTGCTTATAACTTTTCTGTAAATTGAAGATCATTTCAAAATATTTTAAATGTATCACCTTTAGTCTCCAATTCTTATTCTGTAATAAGGTCTTCTTCCTTCAACCGTGGCTTTAGTTCTCTTTGTAGAAACAAACATTTTTCATTGTTTCGGGAGTCAGAATCGGCTGCTCACCTTGGAGAATGTCTTGCATTTGGGGCACAGCGCCTAGCAGGGCTGGCAGTGGCACTGATTGAATCCTGGGTGGTGTGAGATGGTAAGGAGAGGTGTGAAAAGAGGATTTTGAAAAGCAGTCAGAATGTTCTTGCTTCACTTTTTAAAAATTTCCTAATATCTGATTAAAGTACCTAAGCTCACTATGGAGAGTCAAGAAAAAAAGTTGAGTATTATCTGTTACAATTTTTGTTCTGCCATCAATTTACTATCACCAGGTCTCTCTGTTTAAAAAAAAAAAAAAAAAAATCAATCTTTCTGAGAGACTCAGCCTGAAGGGCTGAGGTTCTTAGAATGTCACTGTTTTCTAAATCCCCGCTCTTCTTTTCTTTAGCTTTCCTTGGCAGATTAATCCCATTTTTCGTGAACATTTGTGTATACTTAGACAAGCCTAAGTGATATTTCAAGCTTCAGAGAAATCTGGCAGAGCGCAAAATACAGTTTAAAGTAGAAATTATACTGGTCCATGTCTCTCCAAGGAGTCCGTCCAAAAATCTTATGCCACCCATTAAAACAAATATTTGTCTTTTTTTTAAAAAAAAGGAGCTATAAAAGATAATTTGGGACAACCAGGGGAAAATAAATAGTGGTTCAGTATTAGAAATTAGGGAATTTATACTGTGAGACGTGATACTGGTGTTTGGGTAAGGAGGAAAGTGTCCTTATTTAGGGAGGAGGGTAACATGTGTATAGAGTATTTAGGTATAAAATATCATGATATTGGTAATTTTATTTTAAATGGTTCCAAAATTTGCATATATGCACACAGAGACATATCTTTATGTGAATCAAATATGGTAAAGTGGAAAATTGTTAACTATGGTTGAATCTAAGTGGTAGGTATATGAGTGTCCATTATATTGATTTTGCGAGACTGTAAAATCTTTCTGTTTATCTTCTATATTTTAACATCTATCTTCTTTACCTCACTCACAAGCCTACCTTAAAAAAGACTTGGGGAATTGTGCGTGCATCCCATGCTACATACATTTTAGGATGAATTTAGCTGGTTTGTGGTTATACCAGTTTGTTTATGAGAAGAAGACAGGGGGTCTCAAAATCATTGCTTAGTCATTCAGTCATGTCCAACTCTTTGTGACTCTGTGGACTATAGCTTGCTAGGCTCCTCTGTCCTTGGGATTTTTCAGGCAAGAATACTGGAGTGGGTTGCCATTTTCCTCCTTCAGGGCATCTTCCAGACCCAGGGATCAAACCCACGTCTCTTGTGTCTCCTGCATTGTAGGTGAATTCTTTACCACTTGAGCCATCAGGGAAGCCCTCAAAATCATTATGCACCTGCTTTTAAGTTCTAGACTTAACACTTAAGTATCCATAGTGCTATTGCCTTTGCCATCAGGATATCTGATATAAATGTTCTCATCCTGGAAGAAGCTGTAATGTTAGATGAGCTTGTTCTTTCTCTCTCTCCCACCACTTTATTTTATTTTTATTTTATTATTATATTATTATTGGCTGTGCTGGGTCTTCATTGCTGTGAGGGTTTTTCTCTAGTTGTGGTTAGCAGGAGCTACTCTCTAGTTGCCAAGTTCAGGAGTGGCTTCTCTTGTTGTGGAACACAGGCTTTACTGCATGAGGGCTTCAAGAGTTGCAGCTCCTGGGCTCTTGAGCACAGGCTCAGTAGTTGTGGCAAATGGACTTAGTTGCTCTGCAGCATGCGGGATCTTCCTGGACCAGGTATCAAACCCACCTCTACATTGGTAGGCAGATTCTTTACCACTGAGCCACCAGGGAAGCCCTCTCCCACCACTTTCAAAAGAAGCTAATTCTTTCCCAGGGATGTAGATTGTGCCTTTCAGTAACTCTCAACCCCTTTCACCTTGCCTTTGCTCGGCCTCTCCCTGAAACACCCAGACAGATAAACACATGCACAATCACACACAAAGGCTTGCCTGGTTGTCACTTCCTGACTCCTCCAGGCACAATCAGTTGCTCAGTCCTCTGGGCTCCCACAGCATTTTGTTCATGTTCCTAAAACAGTGCTGACCACTTTGGTAATCTATAAATCTGTTCATCTGTCTTCCCCATAGTCTTTGAGCTCTTCTACAGGAGGAACCGTGTATTATTTCTCTTTTCCAGTGACTGACACATAGTAAGCGCTCAATAAAAGCTTGTGAGTGAAAGAGTGAATGAGTGCATGAATAAAGGCCTTTGAGTTGGGGTCTAGGCAAGATCTAATAACTTGTAAAACTGTGGGAGCCATCAGCAACATTTCTAATACCGTCCTTGAGATCCTGACACTTAATCTTCAGATCCTGATACTTAATACCATGCAGAGGCATTAAACAGCAGCCACTGCACATGAGATTAAAATCAAAGAACATTAGAGGTATTTAAAGATTAAGGCTCTTTTCCCTAACAAGTTTCACTTTTTTTTTTCACGGCTTGAAAATTAGATCTCTAATAACCATGCAGAACATCCATCAAACACTCCCATGGGATAATAAAAGTCTCAAAATATTCACAGGAGACATATGGACACTCCAGACAGTTGGGGGTGGTGACCAGGCAAAAGCACTGAACCCATCTGGAAAGGGAAGTATTTTTTTTAAATCAAATGTCAGCTAGCATTTACACCAGACTCTATTCTAAGGGCTTTATGTGTATTATCACATTTAGACCTCACAACAGTCCTATATCATGGGATTCATTATCATCTACATTTTGTAAATGAGGAACAGGGCAGTGAGTCATTCACCTAAGAGTCACTCTGAGCCAAGACTATCTTGCTCCAGGCTTGTTCGCAGACTCGCCTATGCTCTACGTCACATTGGACATCATGGAACCTTGCTGTGTACAGATGTGCAAGACTTGTTAAATATTAGCTGCATCTTAAGAGCCATTTAATCAACCCACTCAAGGTCTAGAAAAGGAAATGGAGAACATAGATGGGGAATGGCCTGTCCTGGTTTATAGAGATTGTTCCCAGCAGGGCTGAGCTAGAACAAAGGGCCCAGGCCAGCCTGCCTTCCACCATGACACAGTCCTCTCCTCTGTCTCCCTGGTGTAGCATCCAGTGAGTCACACGGAGCTTCTGTGAATTCTCCTGCTTGGTCTGGGGGTGGTTGGTGAAATTAGTAGGTGCTTCTTTGCAAATAAATTTCAGGTTGCCTATCCCACCCAGACAATTATGTAAATATAATTGCTCAGGCCAAGTTAATACAGTAATAAGCATTGTGAATGAGGTACAACTAAAAGACAAAATAACAACAACACAAAGGAAGAGATGAGGACTTCCCTGGGCGGTCCTATGGTTAAAACTCAGTGCTTCCAATGTAGGAGGCCTCGGGTCCGATTTTCGATTTTCGGTTGGGGAACTAAGATCCTCCATGCCATGTGACCAAAAACAGGAAGAGATGTTTAAGGTTGTTTCCCCTCAGGAAGGTTCAGTTTTTCCACAACTTGAAACAAAATGGAGTCTGTTAGAAATGTATATTTTTAGATATCAATTTTACAGATGGAACCATTAGATATTCTTGTCTAAGTGAAACAAACTCCACTTTGTTCTACTCCATGGGTGTAGAGCTTTAATTAAAGGCACTTGATTAAATATTTTCAGTTGACTTAGAAAAGAGAACCACAGGGGAGAACGTGTATTAATTGCAATGATTTTCCTTCTTAACTCTTGATCTTTCTGCATTGAATTTTAAATTGATTTATCACTTCATTTATTATCACCAAGATTTTAAATTTCCCAAATTTCACATTACCTTTGAAATTAAATACAATTTTAGCATGAATTCCAGATTTGTCAAAACTCAAATATTGTATAACTAACCAGCAATTTGCAGTTTTATTCTCTGCCCTCCATCCTTTCAGGCAGCAGTCAGGCAAGGTACTAACATGTTTCAGAAATCGGTTTAACAAAGAAAACAGTAATTTGTGCTGCCGACTTCTCTGTGGAACAAACACCCTCTGTCTCCTATCCTCCCTTAGAAGGGTGGAGGTGTTTCTCCTTCAAGAGGCCTCCTGCCACGCTCCCCTGAGGAGGAGAGGTTTCCCAAGATGCACTTCGTTCAAACATCTTTAAAAGCCTAGTTCTTTCTTTCAAGTTTACTCTGCTGTTTAATTGAGTCGTGCCGAATGCAAATGTGTCAAAGCCAAATAAATACCACCCAGTGAAATCCAGACTCTCTGACTCTTCCTTCAGAACTTATTTGCTCTCTTGCTGGAGAAGTAGTCCAGGAATTTTGTGACAACTTCATTGTCACAGTAGCAGAGAACCCAACCAGCATTAAGCACTATAACCATCCAAGCAGTCACCATTGCCTGAAAGCCTACTGTGTGCCAGATACCATGTTCTGGGCTTCCATGTTCAGTGTGAAACCTGGGCTTCTGATTTAGCATGAAGAGATCATCTTCTGACAAACAGGAGAGTCGCTTAAAAGCAATCATTTTTGTTGTGTCAAGGCAGATCTGTCTTGGGACTTCCCTGGTGGCCCAGTGGCTAAGACTCCACCATGCTCCCGATGCAGGGGGCCCAGGTTCAATCCCTGATCAGGGAACTAGTTCCCACATGCCACAACTATGTGTTTACAAGCCTTAACTAAAGATCCCACATTGATCAAAGTTCTCATGTGTCACAACTAAGATCCACTGCAGTCAAATAATTTTTTTTTTTAAGGCAGCTCTGTCTTTACAGGTCAAACACAGAAAGGAAAGGAGTTGACACGCATTTTTTTTTCTTTTGAGAAGAAAGTGACCCTTTTAAATGAGGCTGTTTTGTTGAAGGCTCTTCCATTATTTCTCTTTTGTTTTAATGTGCAATCACCTTGATTCTTTAATGATGAACCATGAGAAAGAACTTCCTTGTCAAGATGAAGCAGGGAAGAGGGGCAGGTCATGTCCCAGACTCTGCTCACCTCTTCTCCCCCTGCCCCTGCCTGTCACAGGCTCAGAGCTGGTCCAACCATTTCTCCAAAACTCAAAGAAATCTGCCGCAGAAGACTTCTCTGGACGTCCAAGATCCTTAAAAATCAGAACCAAGGCCAGCTAAGCTTCTAACTTAATCTCAATAAAAGTACTTGAATTGACAACATCCTATTGGGCTCAGATGGTAAAGAATCTGCTTGTAATGTAGGAGATTTGGGTTCGATCCCTGGGTTGGAAAGATCCCCTGGAGAAGGGAATGGCACCCCACTCCAGTATTCTTGCCTGGACAATCCCATGGACAGAGGAGCCTGGTGGGTTACAATCCCCGGGGTCGCAAAGAGTCAGACAGGACTGAGTGACACTTAACACACTTAGAAACTAAGACCAAGGGCGGGATGATATTTTGTGACTCTAGGAGGGAATATGGCTTTTCAGTGTTTAGAGAGAAAACAAAAAGGTCTCCTCACATTCTTTCCATTGAAAGCTAAGGACAGCCTGACAGTGTTAGATCTTGAGTCTCTCAAACAATAAGGAAGCAAACGGAACAGAATGGAAGACTCCTTGTGCTTCGGAGTTCCTTTTGCAGCACTGAATGTTTCATGCATTATGAACTGAGGTCATTTTTCTTTATTAGAGTTTACACAGAGCTGAGCTAGCCAGGAGATATTTCAATTACCAAAGGAGCTGAAAAGATTTTTTTAACTGTGTAGGGCCCTCTCCTGTTCAATTCTTCTAAAAGGATATTTATTATTATAATACAGAGCTAGGTCTTTGGAACCATGAGGAATTTAAAAAGAGAGATGACTAAGATAGTCCTATTTTGGGAGTTTATCACCTTGTTGAGAAGACATGTCTATGTATAATACAATGAGTAAATCAAGACAGTCAGGAAAAGGACCGAGTGAGAAAGGGTCTTTTAAAAACCCTGTCTCAGGAGGGGTGGATGGTAGTGCCCTGTGATGGACTGAGAATTTCATTAATGAGCAGACTGAGGACAGAGAAGATCCAGAAAATGTGTTTCTAGGCCTGAAGAAGCTTCTGGTCTAGTGAGAAAGATAGACGGGTAAATAGACTTCCATAAACAATGCAAGAGCTGTAAAAGACAGAAATGGAGTGCTCTGAAAACAGAGAAGAGAGTGACCGGCTCTGCTCAGAAAAATCAAGGCAAGCTTCCCAGAGAGGACAACATGTGTTGGGTCACTGAATGTGGTGGTTTTAAAATATGTCCAGAAATTTTTAGAAACACCTCCTTTCGAGAGGTGAGACTTAATTTCCCTCCCCTTGAGTGTGGACTGGACTTAGAAACCCATCTCTTAGGGAGGCAGAAGTGACAGTGTATGTTGCTTCCAGGACTAGGTTATCAAGAGCACTGTAATTTCCTCCTTACTCTTACTGGGATCACTCACTTGAGTGGAGTCGGCTGCCATGCAATGAGGATGCTCAAGAATCCTCAAGCCTTATCACATGACAGGAAAGCCAGGCCTCCTGACCACAGCCCTGTATGGGCACCATCTTGGCAGTGGCTCCTCTAGTCCCAACCAAGATGTCTAATGACCTCAGCCAACACCTTGACTGAAACTGCATGAGAGACCCCCAAACCAGATCAGACAGCTAAACCACTCTTGAACTCCTGACCCCCAGAAACTGTGAAATAATAAATATTCATTATTGGTTGAAGTCACCACATTTTGGGATAAGTTGTTATCAAGCAATAGATGCACCAATAAGTATCCATTGGCCATGTTGAAGGGTGGGAGACATCCAATTAGAAGAGCTGAGAACATTACACTGAGTGGTCATACTGAGCGTGGCTGAAGTATGGAACACGTGGTCCCTAAGCTTTTAGTGTGTTAGCAATTTCCTTAAACCTTCTTCAAAATGGAATTCTTAAAATAAATGAATACTATTGAACATGGCTATCCATCACACTTAGGAAAAAACCTAAATTCCTTGCCATGGCCTAAAAGCTATTCCTCCAGCTTACCACAGTGCCCTGTGCTCACAACATCCATGTCACACTGGTTTTCTTTGATTCCTTTTCCCCAATTAAGGCCTTTGCACACACAGTTTCCTCCATCTAGATGGCTCTTCTCTTCGCCAGTCCCCTGGCTTACTTTTCCTCTCACAGGACTCAGCCTCAATATGCCTTCAGGAGACCCCTCTCCTGACCATCACCCCTGTGGTTCTCTTTTGCAGCCCTGTTTGTTTCCCCCACAAGAGGAATTGCTCCTGTTATATTGCTTGTCTGTTTGCATGTTTTTATCTGTCTTCCCCTTCAGAGAGTACATCCCACTGTGGTAGGGACCACACTGGCCTTTCTTGTGGTATCTCCAACACTTGGCATGATGCCTGGGATGTAGTAGGTCCTGAATATTTATGCATGGTAGTTATTATCTCTATCCTCTTGTGCAGGAGGTATTAGGTGTTCCTACTTTAAGACTGTCTCCCAGTGTTATCCTCATCTCCAAGAGAAGCAAATGAATTAAAATTCTACCACTTTGAAAATATAGTCTGTTTAATTTTGTAAAACTTTATATTTGTATTATTTGATTATCTCATCTTTCATGTCTTGAGCAGTAGCTTATTTATTATAACAGAAAATAATAGAACTATCTCAGCCCACTCCTAGTGAAAGAATAACTCTTCTGCTGCCTCTACTGCATTCACAGAAGACCTTTTTAATGACGAAATACTTAAAATATATTGAGAAAGTACAGCCACTATGGAAAACAGTATGGAGGTTCCTTAAAAAGTTAAAACACAATTCCCATATGATCCAGTAATTCCACTCCTGGGTAAAAACTCTAATTCAAAAATGTACCTGTACTCACTGTTCATAGCAGTGTTATTTACAATAGCCGGAACATGGACACAACTCAAGCGCACTTAACAGATAACTGGCTTAAGAATATGTGGTATATATATATATTATATATATACACACATATATGGGCTTCCCTGGTGGCTCAGACTGTAAAGAATCTACCTGCAATGCAGGAGACCTGAGTTCAATCCCTGGGTTGGGAAGATCTCCTGGAGGAAGGCATGGCAACCCACTCCAGTATTCTTGCCTGGACAGTTCCATAGACAGAGGAGACTAGTGGGCTACAGTCCTTGGGGTCTCAAAGAGTCAGACATGACTGAGCAACTAAGCATATATATATATACACATATATATATAATGGAATATTACTCAGCCATAAAAAAGAATGAAATATTGCCATTGGAAGCACATGGATGGACCTAGAGATTATTATGCTTAGTGAAATAAAATAGACAAATACTATGTGATATCACTTATATGTAGAATCTAAAAATAGTACAAGTCAATGTACATACAAAACAGACTCACAGATATAGAAAACTTATAGTTACAAAAGAAGAGGGGAGAGGGGACAAATTAGGAGTATCGAATTGACAGATACAAACTACCATATATAAAACAGATAAGCAATATGGATTTACCTTGTAGCACTGGGAACTATACTCAATATTTTGTAGCACACACATAATGAAATATAATTTTAAAAAATCACTAGGCTGTACACCTGAAACTAACATAGTATTATGAATTAACTGTACCTAACAAATAAATATATTGAAAAATAAAAATTGTACAATGAACATTTGACTTCAGGGAGGCCTGGAGTACTGCGGTTCATGGGGTTGCAAAGAGTCGGACACGACTGAGCGACTGAACTGAACTGAACTGAAGTAAAAAGCATTCTCCTATATCACAAATCTAACAAAATTTCAATAATTTCTATTACCATCTAATACTAGCTTTCCCTCAACTTTCTTTTATATCTGGTTTATTCAAACCAGGATCCAAACAATGATCATACATTGCATTTTGCTATTATGGATTTCAAGTCTCTTTTAATACAAAACAGACCCCTTTCTTCCTTCTTTCTTCACATGACTTTGGCCTGTTGAGAAGTCTGGACAAGTTGTTCTGTGGAATGTCCAGACTTCTAGATTTGTATGACTGTTTCCTCATGGTACCACTTAACGTGTTTCTTATAACCCCCTAGATTTCCTGTAAACTGAAATGTAGATACAGAAAGCTTCATGAAATGTAGATTAAGCATTTTGGCAGCAGTACTTCACGATGAAGATTTGTACTTCAGATTGCACCATATCAAGAGGTACATATGTCTAGTGTGCCATGACTGGTGATGCAGAATTTGGTCACAGAATTTGGTGACTCCCAGATTTCACCATTGGAAAGTTCTGACTTCTCCCTATAATTGGCATCATTTGTGGAGTCATCCTCCTGCCCCATGCAAATACGCAACTAACTTTTCCCCTTTTTGCAGGAGACCTAAAGGCTGCCTTTCTGCTGTGGTTGAGATGAGAGGGAGGAGCCCAGACTTCCTCTTGCAATAGCTCACTTCTGTGTCCATTCCAGCTGTGCCTCACTGGCCATGAGGCAAGCCACATGCATTCAGTAAGGGGTCACCTGGGCTTAACTGGCCATGAGACAGACAGTAGGGACAGGCATGGGTTGTAGGGAAGTTAAAAATGCCTTGTCCTTTAGAAGCACTTAAAGGATGTATGTTTGGAAGTTTAAGACGAGGCAAGACTCAAGATACAATGCTAAGGGCAAAAACATAGAAGACTGAATCATATACACTCTGATCAAAGTTAAAAAAGCAATATAATTAAGGAGGGAAAATGGAAAGAAATATCTTCACAATATTTGGGGCGGGAGGTGGAATTATGAATTTTCAGTTTTTGTAGTATTGTTATCTTAATTTTATAATAAAAATAAATGTTTAAGTAAATAAGAGTATAATAAGGTGATATGTTTTAAGAAGAAAAAATCATGAATTAAAATGTAAACAGCATGAAACAAATTTTAATTTTTTTAACTCACTTTTTATGCTGAAGTTTTCAAAGCAAATTAGAAAAATAGTGACATCTAACCTACAAATACTTCAGAACACATTACTAAAAAGTTAGAACATTTACCATCATGGTGAATATAAGATTATCTCACTGAACAAAATTAAGGTTAACTCTTTAACATAATCTAACATGCAGTCCACGTTCAAATTTTCCCCTAATTATCCCCAAATGTCTTTTACAGTTAGTTTCTAAACCAGGATCTAAACCAGGGAAACAGGTTTTAAAACAAGCAACAAAAACTTTAGAACAGTATATCACCTAGTTACAAACTTTTTCTTTTAATTTCATATCTTACCCACTAATTTTATTGCTGTCATTACCATAAATGAATGTCACATGCATCTGATTATTTGCAAGTTCTTTCAGTTCTAGAGTAGTTGACCATAACTGATAACATTTATATTCTCACAATTCTCGAGACCTTATTAGTAATAAAGAAACCTCAAAATCACTACAAGATTTAAGTATATTTGTTCATAATTTAGGCCCCAGAAGTAAATCTTGCTCAGTGACTTGGGAACAGAAGCAGAAGCAGCTCCTAGACAGTAAGTACCATTTCAGCAGAAGAAAGAAAATCTTGATGGTCAGGATTAGGCTAAGATGTCAGGGATGAGAGAAACAATACATTTCCACCTGTCAGTCAGGAGGACATGGATCTCGAGAATTCCTTGATGGTCCAATGGTTAGGACTCTGCACTCTCACTGCTCAGGGCCCAGGTTCAGTCTCTGGTTAGGAAACTAAGATCCTGATAAAGCATGGAGCACAGCCAAAAAAAAAGAAACAAGACATGGATCTAAACGCTTGCAGAATCTCTTTTCTCTTTATAATGACAGTTTAAATTTTTCATGCCTTCAATCAAGATCTCTTCATTTTCTACAAAAACAATGAGAATTCATTTTTTAACCACTCTCTGCCCAAGTGTAGAAATTAGCAAGTAAAAGACGATATTTCCAAGACAAAACATCAGGGAAATCTCAACCCTCTGTACCCCAGAGTATTTAAACTATTTCAAAGTAATAAAATATGCCTTTGTTTTTTTCTGTTAAACACTTCTGATAAAGAGGGGGAAAAACAGTTATATTTTAGATTAGCCATTTCTTTCATGACTACCACCTGTGTTACTCGAAAGAAGTAAAGAAACTTGTTTATCATTGTTTCTGGTTTTGGTCTGAATGTTGGTCACTTGCTTGATCAATAACATAGAAATATGTCACAATCATAACTCTTTTTTTTTTTAATGATTGTTGGGCTGCACCCCACAGGCCTGCGAGTCTTGGAGTTGCCCAACCCTGAGACTGAAGAAAGAACCCTAGACAGAGGCATCAGTGTGTATTGGACGGGGGATCTTAACACAGCTGAGGAAGGTCCCGGAGCGACATTCCATCCTGTGCCACAAGCGGCAGGCAGGACATGACGACAGTCCTCACTGCTCGAGGGTGAAGGAGGCCACCATTTATAGTGGAGATTTGACATCATTTGGGCTCCTCAGTTACCAGGGACTAGCTAAGCTCTATCATAAAGAGAATTGGACAGTCATGTGTCATAATTCCCTTTTTATATAGAATCTTTAATCCAGAGACCTCAAAAGTTTTTGTGAGCATTATCTGTTTGCAAAATAAATAAATAAATAAATATATATATATATATATATATATATATATATATGTCACTTTGAGAAGAGGAAAGTTAAAAAGAGAAAATGACCTGCACACTGAAAATTACATGAGCCAGAAATCAAGTCAAGATTAAATCTTGATCTGATCAATGTCACCTTGGCCTGATTAAAGTCGGAAGGATTAACTTAAAATCTTAAAGACCTTTTGCTCTTCCCAGACCCAGGATACTGACTTGAAACATTTTCAGTGTTTTTGCACTAAGGTAATGAGGCCTCACTTAATATGTAGACTATATTTCTATAACTATATGAAATACTTCTGTGTGACTCAGTGACATGATTTTTTTTTTTTTTAATTTTAATTGGGGGATAATTACTTTACAGTATTGTGATTGTAAAGATGAAACATACATCAAGATGAAACAGCCATAGGTGTACATATATCCTCTCCCTCTTGAACCTCCCTCCTACCTCCTTCCTTATCCCACCCATCTAGGTTGAGTGACATGGTTTTATGTGTGTTTGTTTCATCTGTTTCTTTTCAGTAACTAGGCACACCCAAGAGACAGAAGAGTCTATATAATCAGGAACACAGAAGAAATAGACACTGATCATTTATTGCTCTTCTCTCAGATTACAGAGGTAACACGATTTTATTGTAGGAATCTTAAAAACCCAGAAAAACACACACACACACACACAAAAGAAAATACAAATGACCCATTTTCCTACTTCCTTCTCCCAGAGAGCTGCCTTTATCATTTTGATTTACCTTAATAAAGCTCTTGTCCTGCTTGTGCATCTCAGCTGCTATCTGGAATCTCCCTAGTCCCAGAGATATAAACAAATTAGGCTCCAATCTCTTTCCAGGCCTGTGGAAAATCTAATAACCTCCTGAATATTTTTGCAAATTCCTGCAGGCCTGGTGGCAGGTAGGGGTGAGGTGAATTTGGAGTGGGCTGTCTCACGGCCCCCTTAACTCTGACTTCTTGCCTCTGCTAGTTCCTGTTCTCTGCTCAGGCAGCCCCTGGTGGTTTACACACATCCGGAATGTGAGGCTCTTCTGTGCCAAACTTGACTGAAGATTTGAGTTTGAGAAGTTTGAGAGGATGGAGAGAGCAACAGAGATTTTCTTCATTGCAATATAAACAACTAACATCTAATTATTTAAATCCCTGCTCTTAAACTCTTTTCGCTCTTATTAATAAATTGGATTGTAGCCTCTTGCCATGTTTCTGGGCCTTTTTTTTTAAGTGTAGAATCTTCACTGAAACCACTCTGTGGGTGCTGTGTGCTAAGTTTTTGTTTCAGTCCTGTCCGACTCTTTGCGACCCTACGGACCATAGCCCTCTAGGGATTCTCCAGGCAAAAATACTAGAGTCGGTTGTCATGACCTCTACTCCAAAAAAATCCTCTCCATTCTATCATGATAAGCAACTCAGGTTTATCTAACCTAACACACAAGCAGAGTGCCCAGGTTAAAGTCCTAGGGCAAGCAAACTCTCTAAGCTTTCTCATTTGTAAAATAAGAATATTGATAGATACCTCCTTCATAGGCTAAGCATAGTGAGTAACATGAACTACTTTCATTCTTGTTGAGAAATACTTCCTTTGGGCCATGTGGAACCTGCAGAATCTGCCTCTGTTCTCTGTTCAGTACCCCTTTTTAGTGACCAGAACACTTTTAGAATGGATGAGTGATGCTTGGAGATTAGGAGCACACAGTCTGATGCCAGAATGTCTGTCGTTTGCAATGTGATCAGCACTCTGTCCATGTGGGGTTCTCAGGAAGCAGACATTGAGATGGAATTTGAGGTGCAAAATTATTACTACGTGCGTGCTCAGTCACTCAGCTGTGTCCAACTCTTGGCAAATCCGTGGGCTGCAGCCTACCAGGCTCCTCCATTCCTGGAGGTTTCCAAGCAAGCATACTAAAGTGGGTTGCCATTTCCTACTCCAGAGGGTATTCCTGACTCAGGGATCAAACCCACATCTCCTGTGTCTCCTACCTTGGCAGGCAGATTCTTTACCACTGAGCCACCTGGGAAGCCCAAAATCATTATTAGAGATCAATATATTTCAAAGTAAGGGCAAGGAAGCAGGACTGGTCTGAAGCAACCAACCATTCTGGTTTGCCTGGGATGAGAGCTTCTTGGCACACAGAACTTGCAGTGCTAAAACCAGGACATTCTCGGGCAAACTGGGATGGTTTAGTCATCCTCACTGGAGCAGAGCTTGAAATGTGATACCGACTCATCAAAGCTTCTACCAACCAGGCAGGGAGTTCTGTTGTGACTATTACCATCAGAATAGTCCCATCTTGGGATGATTCTTAGGACAATAACTGGGTCTTTACACTTTGTCTCTCTGTCCATTGCAGGCTGCCCTGAGAAGTTCATGACCTTGGGCCAAATAGCAGAGGCAGAGCCTGAAGGCACTGACACGTGAAGGCAGCTGGGGAGAAAATCCTTTGAAGGACCAGGGCCTCTCTATACCCACCACAGGGACCATTTTGTTCCTCTGTTTCCTTCATCTGCAAAATGGGGATAATAGTGGTAAATACCTGGTGGTGGTGGTGGTTTAGTCGCCAAGTCGTGCCCGACTCCCACAACCCCATGGACTATAGTCTGCCAGGCTCCTCCGTCCATGGGATTCTCCAGGCAAGAATACTGGAGTGGGTTGCCATTTCCTGTTCCAGGGGATCTCTCCAACTGAGGAATCGAACCCAGGTCTCCTGCATTGCAGGCAGATTCTTTATCGTCTGAGCTTTGAGGGAAGTCCAAATACCTGGTAGCTTAGTTAATATGTGTAAAGTGCCCAGCACACAATAAACTCTCTTCCTTGGATTCACTATCAGATCCTGAAATTCTTCATCTTTGGGTATCCTTCGTCAAACCCCCATGCTAGTGTCATCATGACTTCAGTTTGATGGTAACGTCCATGGCCAACCTACAGCTTTCTTCATTTAACTGATTGGACTTGGTGACAGGCTGGTTTCTTAGTTATAGCCCAGAAACTGGTGTATGAGAGTCTTCCATTTTTCTTCTCACTCTTCGGTTTTGGGTTGAGTTAGGAAACCTCCTCAACTCCTTATGCTATCCTGTTTCTATTATTGGATAATGGAAATGATTCAATGAGGAGAAAAAGTGGTAGAAAAGTATGGCCAGAAGGAAGAATTTTTAAGTCAAAAGTAGCTTTCCTAAAAAGAGAATTGAAATATAAGAATTTGGAAGCTCGGGGGAGAAGTTATTGATGCAAATGGCAGAGTGATTAAAGACTGTATTTAGCCTGGATAACTTTTGTGATCATGAGGCCAATGAAATAAACCATCCTCACCCTGACTTCCCTTTCCTCCAAAATAAGCTACGTTGTGTAATTCCATCAGGTGGCCACTGGCCTGCTTGTTCCTCCATTCTGAAGACGCTAAAGTTACCAGAAGTCTTGTGAGTCACTTTATGAGTAAGAGCAGGAAACAGCACTAGGTTAAAATTTGGAGTGTGACATTCTGAGTGTGAAAATATACTTCCCTTCCCCAAGAGCTGGACACAAATTACTTTTCAGAATAGCCCTCGGCTTTTCATGTGCTCAGGAAGGAGGTGTGAGGTGACGGGGTTCCACACCCTTTTTTTACCTCCTTGACATCCTTCTGTATCGTCTAAACAGATACTACTCAGAACCAATAGCATGTGGGTTATTTATTTCCTCTTTTCATCACCTGAGCAAAAGCAGGCAAACAAACAAAGCAAGTAAAACAGCACTCTTAGAGGCCAATACAACAATAATGACCACAAGATCCCTTTGAGCTGTTCCTCCATTGAATTCCAAACATTATTCATGTAGGTATCCTTGCCTGAACTGTTGGCACGAGAGTAGCAATTTTATCCTCAAAGCAGGGTGTTCCTCGGGCTTGGAGCCAATGCAGTTGGCTCATTCACTTCCTCCTCTACTGCCTTTCTTCAGGACTTTTTGCATGTCAGAAGCTTATTACATGATGATTCAGGAGGGGAGACAGGAAGTAGGGTTCCTACTCTGACATTGGCTACTCACCTCTTTCTGGCCCAAACTAGTTTACTTCACCAAGAAAGCCACAGAGTTTCCTTTATCTGAGTTCCTTTCCAAATGCATAGTTATCACAATGGAAATTCAAGGTAGAATGAAGGACTTCCTTGCCCCCTCTGCAAGGGAAAGTGACTGGAACTGGCTCTCCTGGAGAGGAGGGTAGCCTAGCCTGCCCTGGGCCCAGTCCGCACTGCTGAGCTGCTTTTGTGTAGGTGACGTGTCTGGGCTAAGTGACCCCTTCACATGTCTCCCTAGTCGAAGAGTTGACATGCTTCCCTGTAGCCTTCCTCATTGCCTGCTTCTCTCAAGAACCACAGCATACATTGACTATACTAACAGTTTAGGATTTGAGGGACTTCCCTGGCAGTCCAGTGGTTAAGACTTCATTTTCCAGTGCAAGAGATGCGGATTCAATCCCTGGTCAGGGAACTAAGATCCCACATGCTTTGAGACCAAAAAAAACCAAATCATAAAAAACAGAAGCAATATTGTAACAAATTCTATAAAGACTATTAAAATGGTCCACATCAAAACATCTTTTAAAGGAATAAAATAAAATTTTAGGATTTGAGATACCTGGCTCAGACTAGAGATATCTACTCTGTATCTCTTTCCAAGAATCACACTGATGACCTAGATCTTGGGGTTCAGATAATGGTGTGAACCATTCCCAGGGAAACTAAAGGTCATAACCCTTGGTGTCATAATGAGGCTGAGTTAGACTCGTCAGCTTTTGCATCTCCACAGAGATTCAGGGTCCTGATACAAATGAAAGTGGGTTGAGGGGGATGGCACTGGAAACTCGCCTGCAGAATCGCAGTACAGGATGATCTGCATGCAGAAAAGCTGCCAGAAACCAGAGGGAGGAGCAAGGGAGGGCAGCAGGTTCAGCCCCTCCCTCTTCCATCATGCGACTCAGAGATCGTCTTACCTACTGGAGGGGCGCCCAGCTGAGTCTTCTTATTCAACGATGCATGAGATAAAATTTCTGAGCTGGTGTTTGAGCAAACGACTCACTCACCTTTTTGTCATCAGAAAGACACAAGCAAATTTTCATCTTTCCATAAATTTTGTACGTTATTCTTATGCTTTTCTGATAAAAATAAGAAAAATAAAAAGAAAACAATATCTCAGAAAAGTGCTTTTTGTGCCCCAGATTCAAAGTTTATTTTATAGGCTAAGCAAAAATCATATCTATCTCAGAACTCAAGCTTTATGACTAATGCACTTTAAGGTTTCAGGTTAACCAAACATGTACCATGAGCTGTTTTATACCCTATTTAAAATATTGGATATATTCAGTATCTTATTCCCTCATTATCTCTTTTTACTCTACTTTCAATACAACCACTGCTAAAATAAACTGATAGTATATTTCAGTTATATTAAAAAAAATTGTTTTTGCCTTGCCACGAGCCATGTAGAATCTCAGTTCCCCAACCAGTGATCAAACCTGCTTCTTGGAAGCAAGAAGTCTTAACCACTGGACCACCAACAAAGCCCCTGACAGTGTATTTCAGATACATTAAAACATGATGTTTGACTCGTGTGTGGTTGGATAATTTAAATGAATATTTATACATATCTTGTGGATGTCTGGAAAAATTGGTTGTCAGAAAATGTAAGAGAGGGTAGGTATTACATTACAGTGATAACAGTGATAGAAACAGGCATTGATGAAAGAATCACGTCTCTCTGGGAATGAAACCATCCCCACATACATTTTTTTTTTTTCTTTTGGTTGCACCGAGTCTTAGTTGCAACATGTGGGATTTAGTTCCCTGACCAAGGATTGAACCCAGGCCTCCTGCATTGGGAACATGGAGTCTTAGCCACTGGACCACCGGGGAAGTCCTGCCCCACATAGATCTTAAGTCATATTTCTCCCTACATCTCCTACTAGCCCTTCTCATATAGCTTACTTAAGTAAGTATCTTAAGATAATTTTTCAACAGTCAGATCTCACTGGAGGGCAACTTTAGATTGAATTCAATCAGAAGGCTTATGCCTTCCTCGGACTGTCACTTTCCTTTAAATCCTTTTGGACTACTTTTTAATGTGGACCATTTTTAAAGTCTTTGTTGAATTTGTTACAATATTGCTTCTGTTTTTTATGTTTTCATTTTCTGGTCTTGAGGCCTGTGGGATCTTAGCTCCCTGACCAAGGATCCAACCCACAACCCCTGTGCTGGAAGTTGAGCTCTTAACCTCTGTATTGCCAGGGAAGTCCCTGGACCACTTTGGCAGCTTGTGAAATCTTTCCCTCTGCACATGGCTGGATGTCCCAGCTCACATTTACCAGTCTTTCCTTTCTTTTACTCTTTGATATATTTGGAAATGGTTATAAGAATTCACTATACAGGAGCAAACCTATTTCCTTCCAAATCATAACACAGACCAAAAAAGCAATGGGAAATTTGTAAGTATAAAATTCTGAGGCATTTTTTATATTTTCTAGCAGAGAGATTTGGGGATACTATTTGCTGGGCTCAATCTGTGGGCATAATATTGCTTTATGATCTTTTATAAACCATGAGCTGGAATTGTTAAAATAACGACAGGTGGACATATGCCAAATGGCAAAACCGGGTGGAGAGTAGTGGTAGGAAGGGATTTTTACTGCTGCATCTACTCACAGAAAAACTCCACCCAATAACTTCTACAAAGCAAGACTATAATACATTGAATCCTCTGTTGATCTCTCAAATCTTGAGCCTCTGGTTAGGGTGAGTAAAATGCCCTGATTAAAGTCATTAACAGAAACACTGATAGAAGTGTCCAGGGAAAGCTGGCAGTGGGACTGCTGAAAAATCCCCTAATTGTCTCATTTTCCTAAGACTCATCACAGGCACTGACATTCTGTATCTATTTGCCAAAGAAGTTGCCTGTATTCCATTAACAGAGAAATACCCGAGGGTGTAGGAGAAGATGTCTGTAAGAAAGGATCCTGGCAAAGGCAGGCTCTGTCAACATACATTTCATAGGACTTACTGACTGTTTCAGGTCATGCTTTTCTACTTGTTGAAAAACAGCATGATCACAACAACTGTAACATGTTGAAAAATAAAAATCATGCTTCTGAAGCCCATCAGTTTGGCCTGAAATTGTTCCCACTTTGAGGATACTGCTAGGACGAGGTTGAGGGCCTAACTATAATGTTGCAGTAATATCTATTTGCAGATGGCTATTTGCTTGAGTTGATTTGCATGAAAGATGAGGCAGGGGAGAGCATGTGTGTTGGGGAAGGAATCACGAAGTGGAAATGATAAACAGCAACCTGTTCAATCCCTTGGCTTGGTCCCAGGTATTCACATCTGTGTCTTAGAGAGAAGGGCTTTACATGGTCAGTAAAGCATGTACTTTTATAAAGGATACCTATAAAATAAGTGCACATAGGCTGCAGGACTTGCTGTCCAGCAGTGACACAGAGTGAAAGTATTAGAGGCAGCACACATCTGTCGTGGGTATCAGTCTCATCATGCTTGGCACTGATGTAGATTCTGACCTGCACATAGCTTCTTAGGCCGCAGCCAAAGACACAGGCGGCCACAGAGAAGAAAGTTCAAGAACTGTGAGTACATTGGAGACAACTCTGGGGATTCTAAGGAGACTTTGGGTGAGGCCAGAAAGTCTACATTATGCAAGTGGGAGCAAGAGCCAGGCAAATTTAGGACTGTCATTCTTATGACCCTAATTGTATCTACCAGCTGGTGAAGTGTAATGAATAAGAAAAATTAATCACTTCTCAGTCCAGCAGTGTACATGCTCAGTCATGTCTGACTCTTTGTGACCCCATGGACTGTAGCCTGCCAGGCTCCTCTGTCCATGGGATTTCCCAGGCAAGCATACTGGAATGAGTTGCCATTTTCTTCTCCAGGGGATCTTTCTGACCCAGGGATTGAACTTGAGTCTCTTGTGTCTCCTGCACTGGCAGGAGGATTCATTACCACTGAATGACCCGGGAAGCCCCTCTCAGTCCTTCAGCCTAATATAAAAACATGACAGTCAGTATATTATTCAATATTTTTAGTTGCAGACAACAGAATCTACCCATGCTAGTTTTTAAGAAAATTTTTTCAAGTTTAAAAGAATATTAGATAGCATGCAGACTCCTGAAGGGCCAGAGAATCACACTCTGAGGCTACTCTGCAAGTTATATCCAAGTCAAGAAGTTATATTCAAGTTACACACCTGGCATGGGCACTGTGGTAGCACCAACCGCCCCCGCAGGGGATGCCACCACTAAGGGCTGCTACCATTTCTGCCTCAGTGCCTCTGTCCAGCTCTGCAGCCTTAACCAGAAAACTGACTCTGCATGACATCTGGCTTCTTGCGCTTTGCTCTTCTGCACTGCAGTCTTGCATGGCTGCACCTGATGGCAGAAACTAGGTCACATGCTTATACCCTGGTTGCACAGAAGGCTGGAATAGTAAGTCCTCGTTTCTCCTTGAGAAGGTAGGACTCAAAAGGCATAAGCTTCCTTGACATGGGAGAGGATTCCAAGAGATGACATGCAGCCACAAACATAACAAACGTCTGCTGGAGTAGGCATGAGATAATTAGGCAACCAAACACTTGAAAGGCAGCAAGAGGCCAGTATTTAACTCTCTCTGCTTGGTGAGGAGACACATCATGAAAACAGCCATGGAAGAACTTTTCTGTAATGAAAGTCTTAGAGGTGGTAGTTGGTCTATAAATTTTTTTTCCTACCAAATGCAAGAAGAGATTCAGCGTCTCTCCGTCTCACCTCAGCTTTGGAGGCTATTCCCAGAAACTTTGCAGAAGTTATTAGCACACTGAAGGAAAGTCACATCTCCACCTTGTCACAGCTTTGAGAAATAGTAAATTAAAAAAAAAAAAAAAGAACAAAAGCAATCCAAGTCTAAAAGTTGTTGAAATCTGTGTGGTGCAAAGCAAAAGGTCTCAAGTCACTGCACAGAGAGACTGAGAACTCTCCATCAACAGGAGGTCACGTCATTTGGGAATGCTATAGACAGGCTGAAAAATAGACCAGCACAAGGCTTGGAACCAGGTCAATATAAGTAAAAATGTAGGACCTAAACCAAGTCAGCAACTTTTGCCTAGCCAAAATGATCCTAGGGAGAAATGCCTAGTAGATTTTTATCTTAAATACCAGGATCTAGGGGTTTATTGGGGCTACCTCAACTACCATGGTGAGGCCTATCAAGAAAAAAAATGTCCTTTATGTGCATCTGTTTCATGGGGTTGATACTTATGACTTTATATTCTGCTCTTTGTTCACTGAATTATAAATATCTTTCCATGTTTAATCTTGCCAGTTATACTATTTTAAATATCTGTATAGCATTCCATCAGATATATATATTATATATGAGTATATGTATATATATACTCTATATATGATGAACCCTAATGTGCTCAATCATTTCTCCATCATTTTATACTTATATTAGTTCTAAGAATTTTAGAAGGATAAGTAGAATTTCTTTTTAAAGGCTCTTTCCATTATTTGAGATCACACAGTTATAGACATATATATACTATATATATATATACAGTATACATATATACTGTATATAATGAACCCTAAAGTATTCAATCATTTCTCCATTATTTTATACTTATATTAGTTTTAAGAATTTTAGAAAGTAAGTAGAATTTTTTTAAAGGCTCTTTCCATTATTTAGATCACACAAATATCCCTGTAACAGATACGGCCACTTCCTGGTTGGGTCAATGTTGGGCTACAAGTACCTCTAAAGGAACAGTTTTCCTTATGAGAAAACAGATTCAAGCATTAGAAACTTTAAATGGAAATACTCTAGGAAGTCCTGACATATCTTCCCAAGGTGGCAGCTACAGACTCCAGTAAGATTTCTATTTCTGGACAGAACAACTCCAGCATATTTTGAGGGACGACCCAAAGTTGGGCTAACTTCCATCGGAAATTCTGGAAATCATTCACCTAGAAAGCATCATCTCCTGGGTCTGGATAATTAATGTAGAGAATACAACCAATCATTCCATTGAGGGTTTTGAGATAAGACCTCAATTTCCATAATCTTCATAAAAAACAGAGCAGTCTTTTCACCCCAAAATACATTCACGATGAATTGGAATGTCTTAGGAAAAATTTAGATGCAAAGAACAGAACTCCACTTAGCTCAAATCAAAAGAGGATTGATTGAAAGGCAGAGTTCATTATGGGGTTACAATAAGCCAGTGCAGGAGATAAAGCTGAGCATTTGGGGACCAAAAGGGGATTATGTAGATTTTTCTTCTTCCTCTGTCTCTCTTCTACCTTTGGAGGTACATAGTGTCTCTATTTGGGGCTTCCCAGGTGGTGCTTGTGGTAAAGAACTGCCTGCCAATGCAGGAGACATAAGAGCCGTGGGCTCAATCCCTGGGTCGATAAGATCCCCTGGAGAAGGGCACAGCAACCCACTCCAGTATTCTTCCCAGGAGAATCCCATGGACAGCTGACCCTGGCGGGCTACAATATATAGGGTCACACAGAGTCAGACATGACTGAAGCGACTTAGCCTGCAGACATGCACAGTGTCTCTAT
Source organism: Giraffa tippelskirchi (assembly GCF_054371585.1). NCBI lineage: Eukaryota > Metazoa > Chordata > Mammalia > Artiodactyla > Giraffidae > Giraffa > Giraffa tippelskirchi. The sequence goes on from NC_137283.1 coordinate 127,474,892, forward strand.
TTGCCTCAGAGCACCTGCTCCATCCTTCTGTAGAGGGACATTTTCTGCTGACTCATGATTTCTCAGCTTCCGCTCACTCGTTAGGATGAGGCTTGGGGCTGCTGTGGCAGACCCGCTGGCCGTGACCTTGCAGCTTGGCTCCTCACAGCACAATGACTCAGCCTCTTTGTCCCTCTTCCAAATTCTTGGGAGAGTATCTGTTCAGCCCAGCTGAGGTCAGATGTCTATCCCTGGGTCAGTCGCTGAGACTGGGGGGGCGCAGTCACATGGTAGGTAGTGCCGCTCCTCCCAGGGTGAGGAGTGGGGCAAAGACTCCAATGTGGAATGTGGGTAGGGAGAAGGGAATGTCTGGCATTTCTGAGACAGACTTTGGTCTGAGAGAGGCAGGCCAAGTGGTAATAATAACAGCATAGGATTTGGAGTTAAAAAAAAAAAATCTCTACCACTTATTAGTCATGAAACTAGACAATGCTCCTGCTCTCTCAGAGACTCATTTTATCATGTTACCTGAGGGAGCCGAACAAGATGACCTGCCAGCTCTTGCTGTCTCCAGTTATTATTTTCATCTTCAAAATCTCATAATGTAAGGAATGGCCAATGCTAATATCAGCAATTTGGCAGGTTTTATATGAACAATCATTCAAAAAGCTGTCTTTGCAGTATGGCCGAGGGTATATTATCCCCAACATTCCCATTACTGTAGACGTTTTTGGAAAGCCATTATATGAGCTAGCAATGTTGAAGTCCCTAGGTAGGCATTAAGCAAATGTTTCTTGCTTAGAGTGGAATTCAAAAAGAAAAGGAGAAGGAGAAAACGGGTCTTATTCTCCAAGAGTATGCCTGTCAAGGTGTTAGAGGTTTGAAAAAGTAATACGGTGAAATTGACTTCTAATGCTGTTGGTGAACAATGCTCTAAAATGCATTATTGGTGAACTGCCTACTGCAAACAAAGACAAAAGACTGTGTTCATTGAAATTGTTTTCTATCTATGTCAAATTAATACAGCTCTCCTGCCATGTGTGAACTTGAGGCATTCTTGTAAAGTGGCCCACTCAGCAAGATTCATTTTTTTCCCACTGAAATTCATTATGGTATTGAAAGAAATTACAATGGCTCTTTTATTTCTATTTATTTATTTGTTTTTGTTGGATTGGATTTTTTAAGCATATTTATTGAAATATAGTTGATTTACAATGTTGTGTTGGTTATAGGTACATGGCAAGGTGATTCAGTTATATATATATTAAATATATACCCTATTTTTACATTCTGCTTTTGAACTGTGGTGTTGGAGAAGACTCTTGAGAGTCCCTTGGACTGCAAGAAGAGCCAACCAGTCCATCCTAAAGGAGATCAGTCCTGGGTGTTCATTGGAAGGACTGATGTTGAAGCTGAAACTCCAATACTTGGGCCACCTCATGCAAAGAGTTGACTCATTGGAAAAGACCCTGATGCTGGGAAGGATTAGGGGCAGGAGGAGAGAGGGATGACAGAGGATGAGATGGCTGGATGGCATCACCGACTCGATGGACACGGGTTTGGGTAGACTCCAGGAGTTGGTGATGGACAGGGAGGCCTGGCGTGCTGTGATTCATGGGGTTGCAAAGAGTCAGACACGACTGAGCGACTGAACTGAACTGAGCTGATTTTTACATTCTCTTCCATATTAGGTTATTATAAGATATTGAGTAGAGTTTCCTGTGCTATATTGTAGGTCCTTGTTGGTTATCTATTTTATATATAGTAGTGTATATATCGGAGACGGCAATGGCACCCCACTCCAGTACTCTTGCCTGGAAAATCCCATGGACGGAGGAGCCTGGTAGGCTGTAGTCCATGGGGTCGCTAAGAGTCGGACACGACTAGCGACTTCGCTTTCCTTTTCCCGTTCATGCACTGGAGAAGGAAATGGCAACCCACTCCAGTATTCTTGCCTGGAGAATCCCAGGGATGGTGGAGCCTGGTGGGCTACCATCTATGGGGTCGCACAGAGTCAGACACGACTGAAGCGACTTAGCAGCAGCAGCAGCAGCAGCAGTGTATATATGTTAATCCCAAACTTCTGATTTATCTTTCCCCACTTCCCACAATGGCCTCTTTTAATATTTAGCATGTTCCTATCAAAAAAGGAAGAATCTGAAGGGAAACACTTAAGAAGTAATAATAATCCCAGTAAGAGTTTCAATTTCCCAACCTATTCAAGTTCCTTAAAAAAGGCCCCAAGGTCCCCACACAAATCTGTGATGGACAGCAGAAAAACATGTCACTGAAACTGAACCAGGCTACCTTCACTTTTCCAAGGTTGGCCTCTGGTTCTTTCTGTATCTGACCCCTCACTTAACTGTACACCTCAGCTCTCACCACTTACTACCTTCCTCCTCTTTTCATATGTAAATACAAAAGTATATCGTCTCTAGATTTGAACTGAAGAGTTCAATTCAATTATGTTCCTTAATTTTTAATCCTTCTTCTACTGACGAAGGGGGAAGATCCCTTGAGTTGTGGGTAAGCCAAAAATCTCCCAACAGGACAGAGTTAATGTACTCTGTGGTACCAGGAGAAGCTGACTTTTCTCCTTTCCACCCAAGGAAAAATCTCTCACTCAATAATCCCAGGCCCAGGGCAGAGGCAGCCTGTGTTGCCTCCTCCTATGTCTGTTACCACTGGGAAATTGGATTTGTGTTGTCCTTCTTTAATTTTAAAATAGCAAATGTTTCTCTTTTATATAAAAAATCTATACTCTCTTTACCCCCGGAAATAGAGTATCTTACTAGTTTTTTTTTATCTAGCTATAAAAATAATTCAAGGTTGTTTTTAAAAAGTTCAATCATATAAAAATGGATAAAGCAGAAAGTGAAGGCTTTCCATAATTCTATTCATTTCAAGAGATGGACACAATGATTAGTTTTATATCTATCCTTACAGATATCTATGTGTGCTGTGCTAAGTCATTTCAGTTGTGTCTGACTCTTTTGCGAACCCATGAATTATAGCCCTCCAGGCTCCTCTGTCCATGGGATTCTCCAGACAAGCCTACTGGAGTGGGTTGCCATTTGCTACTCCAGGGGATCTTCCCAACTCAGGGTTCGAACCTGAATCTCTTACATCTCCTGGATTTGCAGGTGGGTTTTTACCACTAGTTCCACCATCTATAAATGTATATACATATGCGTATATATACATAATATATATTATATATAATAATTATATATAATATAATATTATATATATAATATGTAACTGTTATACTACAAATAATGTGTAATTGTTATATATTATGTAATATATACAAACATATACAGGCAAATACATATAGTCTGATGCAGACATATTTCTAAGATAGTATGTACAGTGTGTATTATATACTGTATGTGTTTGACAAAAATGAAATCACATTGTTTACTCTCCTCTGTGGTTTGCTTTTTATTTTTTTTTTTACTTTAAACAGCTTGCCATGCACATCTTGCATATGAATCTACCTTGCCTTTTATAACAACCTTTCAGTAGTATTATACCATAATCTCTACCCTCCATTGAAGGGCATCTATTATGTTCTAAGTTCTTCTTAAATATTAAAAATATTGCAATAAATACCTATATATGGGCTTACCAGGTGGCACTAGTGGTAAAGAATCTGCCTGTCAATGTAGGAGACATAAGAGATGTGGGTTCACTCCCTGGGTCGGGAAGATCCCCAGGAGAAGGGCATGGCAACTCACTCTAGTTTTCCTGCCTGGAGAATCCCATGGACAGAGGAGCCTGATGGGCTTCAATTCATAGGGTTGCAAACAGTTCTACACAACTGAAGTGACTTAGCATAGCATGCGTATATGCATATGTATCTATCTGACTATTTATCTATATATATACATATGCTCTCTCTGTGCTTAGTCACTCAGTTGTGTCCGACTCTTTGCAACCCCATGGACTATAGCCTGCCAGGCTCCTCTGTCCATGGAATTCTCCAGGCAAGAACACTGGAGTGGGTTGCTATTCGCCACTCTCTTCTCCAGGGGATCTTTCCAACCTAGGGATTGAACCCAGGTCTGCCACATTCAGGTGGATTCTTTACCATCTGAGCCACCAGGGAAGCCCTATATATATATACATATACATATACGTGTGTGTGTGTGTGTGTGTGTGTGTGTGTATACACATACATATATGCCTGGGCATGTTCTAATTATCTCTTTAGGATAAATTCCTACAACTAAACTTTCTGGGTTAAAGTTTATGCACATTTAAAATATGACAACATATATGCTATTGATACTGTGTATACAATAAATAACTAATGAGAACCTACCGTATAGCACAGGGAACTACTTTATGCACTGTAGTGACCTGAATGGGAAGGAAGTCCAAAAGGGTGGGGATATGCGCATGTGTATGTCTGATGCAGTAAAAACGAACACAACATTATAAAGCAACTACACTCCAATAAAAATTAATTTCAAAAATATGACAACATGATGTTCAATAGCAAACCAGAAAAGTCATATCACTTTATACTCTTAACAAGTTTCCTATAATTATCTTTATTTTTCATAGTAGCCAATATGATGTCAAAAAAGAAAAAAATGAGCACTTCTCATTGTTGGCTAATCTGCATTTCTTTGAATTTTAGTGAGTATATTTTCAGATGTCTGTTAGCCATTTTGTTCTCTTCTTCTATGAACTGGTTGAACCTGTGTATTCATAACACTCACCTCTTTTCCTCCCTCTCCCACCCCATATATACACATCTTCGGTTGATAGTGGCGGGCCTGAATATGTTACAGGAGCTAGCCAATATATTTCCTCTTCTGGGAACTTGGGTTTGAGAACAAGGAACCTCTAATATGCTGCATTTCAACCACAAAATGAGGCAAAACTGGGCTGGGTCAGCTGTTTCGGTCACATCAAGAAGAGAAAGGAGAGACTTCCCCGGCGGTCCAGTGATTAAGACGCAGCGCTTCCAATGCAGGGAGCACGATTGGATCCCTGGTTGGGGAGCTAAGATCCCACACGCCACGCAAAAAAGAGAAAAGGAAGAGATGTTTAAGGCTGTCTCCCCTTTGTTCTTTGAGGATCCCCACCCAATTAGACTCTGAGACTCCGTGAGCCGGGCCTCGGGAATACACACTTTGCCAGAACCCTGGTTCCGTTTCCTGAGCACTCTGTCCTTGCTAAGTGTTTCGTTTATGTTATATTATCGAATTGGTACAGGGGGTGTATTATTCCTCAATTTCTCAAAAGAGGAAGCAATGGCTTAAGGAGGCTTACAGTAGACTGTTCAAGGACACTCAGCTAGAAAGTGGTGGAACAGGATTCCAGTTTCTGATGGACTCTGCTATGCTTTCTGCTCCCTGGGCTGCCTAGCTGTGTGTCTCGAGCCTAGAGCTAAGGTAGCACTGGTCTCTAGGGCAGAACTGTGGTCTCCAAGATCATGGCTCCAGGTCCCTCTGACTGCCACCCGCAGATCCTTATCTTTCCCAGGATAAGAGAGGCACACACATCCTAGCTGCTGGCAGCCTTTTGGTCACATACAGAGAGGACTTGTTTGTTTCCAGTGTGCTGGACAGTGTGCTGAATGAGTGAGTTCTGAGAGCTACACAGGCTACATCTTGAAGATGGGCCCTCGCTCATCTCTCTGCTCTAGGCTGGCCCCCCTGACACTGGGTTTCCACCCAACCCACAACAGTCTACCTCCCTGATAATAATGATAGTCAACATTTTTGAAGGGTTTTCCATTCCAGGTGCTTTATATGGGCTCCTCTGGTGGCTCAGCTGGTAAAGAATCTGCCTGCCAATGCAGGAGACACAAGAGACAAGGATTTGATCCTTGGGTCAGGAGGATCCCCTGGAGAAGGAAATGGAAATCCACTCCAGTATTCTTGCCTGGAGGATTCTATGGACAGAGGAGCCTGGTGGGCTATAGTCTATGAGGTCGCAAAGAGTCAGACACGACTGAACACACACACAGCTCATTTATCTTCACATCAACCCTGAGAGTTAAATACTATTAACAACCCCATTTTACAGATGAGGAAAAAGAAGCACAAATGGGTTAAGTGACTTGCTCAAGGTCATGAAGCCGGTAAACAGCGGCCAGGATTTTAACCTAGGCATCAGAGAGTCCTTTGTGTAGCTGATAAAAGCTTAGATGCTGTCTTCAGAAAAATGCAGAGGTTCACAATTCCATGTAGTTTCAGGGTTTCCCCTTGAGGAGTCCTCCTATTATAGATCACTCACTTCATATTGCAGAACTCAGAAAAGTCAGATGTCCTCAGGGGCCTGGCAGGGAATGTTGGTGAGTGCAGGGCCTGAGTGGAAGCAAGGACAGTGAGCCCTGGATGGTGCATGAACTCCTCCCAGAGCATCTAATGAGAACAAACCAACTAACTAAGAAAATCCCCTGTACTGGACCAAGAACACTCACTTGGGGGTCAAACACAAGGACATGGCCATCAGTTGGCAGTTTCTGCTAGAACTCAAGTTCTTATTTGCTTATCAGCCAACAGGTATGTTTGGTGCTCCTAAAATTTGCAAAAACTACTCTTCCAGCTCAGGGCGGTCTGCAGCTGATTCCAATCAGACATTGCAATTACAGGGCCCAGAGCTGTTATCTCTTACCCGGCCCCCCACTACCCCTCCAGGCACCCGGAGCCCCAGTCACACCCCACTTGGGCTTCTGATGGTCCAGGGATGTTTTGGGGGTGTGGGTGTCCAGGCTGGGGGAATCAGAATGTGTCACTCCCAAGGAAAGTCATGAGGATGGAGGGGGAGTGGCTTCAAAGACGCTGGATTTAGGCAGTGACACTTCCCAGCTTCCACATGGCTCCAGGACAATGGAAGATGCCCCCTGTGGCTGAGCAGTGCCTACTTTCTGTCTTCCTGGCCTCTTCAGCTCAGTCTTCTTTCAGTTCTCCTGATCTCTCTTTTGTCTTTGTTCTTCCCACACCCACCCTAAAGAGATGAGAATTATTTTTTCTAGTCCTGGGAAAACTGCCCTCTCTCAATATTGCTATTCTGTTTTCTCACTGGCACTTGCTGTATTCTGATATTCTGGCCTCAAAGCACCTAGCAGAGCTTCCCTAGTAGGTCTCAGCTTTGACAAAAGCTGGTCCCTGTTTCTACTTTTCCATTCGGTAGTGTCCCTCCCCTGAAGCCATGAATCACAATCACCTACTTAAATGTAGAGGGGAGGAAAAGAAGGGTGGAAACATTGGGGGAAAAAAGTTCCCATTAATATTAAAAAAACATTATCCTACCACATACTTTCCATCTTAAGACCTCTTTATGCTTTTGATGGCCCTAAAAAAGTGTTTATGTGGGCTATCCAGTACTTACTGATGTTTAATGTATTCAAAATTAAGATGGATAAATGTGTATTTAGTTATTCACTTAAAAAGAACAATAAACCTACTAAATCAGTCACATTTTTTTTTAATTTAAAACAGCTGTATTAAAAGGAACAAAACTCAATCATTTGTAGTGATGTGGATGAACCCAGGGTCTGTCATATAGTTAAGTCAGAAAGAAAAAACAAATATTGTACAATAATGCATATATATGGAATCTAGAAAGAGTACTGATGAACCTATTTGCAGGCAGGAACAGAACTGTGGACACAGAGCAGGGACAGGGGAAGGAGAGGGTGGGACAAATTGAGAGAGGAGCATTGACAAATATACACTACCATGTGCAAAATAGTGGGAAGCTGCTGTATAGCACAGAGAGCTCAGCTTGGTGCTCTGTCATGACCTAGAGGGGTGGGATATTGGAAGGTGGGAGGGAGATCCAAGAGGGAGGGGATGTATGTATATATATATATAACTAATTCACAGTGTAGTACAGAAGAAAATAACACAACATTGTAAAGTAAGTTACTCCAATTAAAAAAAATAAAAATATGTATGGCTGAGTTCCTTTGCTGTTTACCTGAAACTACCACACCATTGTTAATTGGCTATGTGTGTGTTAGTAATTCAGTCATGTTCGACTCTTTGTGGCCCTACAGACTGTGGCCTGCCAGGCTCCTCTGTCCATGGGATTCTCCAGGCAAGAATACTGGAGTGGGTTGCCATGCCATCCAATACAAAATAAAGTTTAAAGTTACAAAAAAAAACAAAAAATAGCTGCGTTTTCTAAAACAAGCCAACAAGTTAAAAAGATTTAATGAAGAGAATGACATTGTTTTACATTTTTGTTTGTCCTTTTAATGTTTGGCTTAATCAAAGGTAGCTGGATTCTCCTATCTACTTCTACATTCAGTATGTCGTGATAGCACATGCCATGCAGCCTCAGGAAAAACTTCCTTGTACACTTGTGAGAGAACAAGAGCAAAAGAGATAAACAGCATCTTAGTATTACAATGAAAATACCCAGAGGAGGACCTTTCTGGAGGACCAGCAGAAAGGCGCATACAGTGAGAACTGCTGGTTTAGATCATGAAATATAATCAGAGGGCTCTAAGTCACAGTCCTAGGAGGCGGCAAGCACGATTGCCATCTAAGGGAGGCAGTGTACGTAACAGATAAAGGCACTAGTTTTGGATGCAGACACTTCTACGTTTAAATCCCAATAGTCACCTTCCTATAGAACAGCCTTCAGAAGTTCACTGAACTTTTCAGAACCTCAGATCTCCTACCTATAAATGGAGAACAATTGTACCTGTCTTCCCAGGTTGTTGAAAGATAAGGAAGTATTTGTCAAACTTCATTCATCACAACGTTTGCTAAGTCCATGTAAGAACTATATCATTATTTTCTCTGTATTTTTCCAAAGCTCACTTTTGAAACTTAAATACATTCTGAAAGAAAATTGTATACCTTTATCATCAATGGAGAATGACTTGCCCTAAATCGAAGGTGCAGTGGAAATAAAAAAGATCTTGTTTCCAGAGAAGATGTTCAGCTCCATCCTGCTCTCCTTTTGGAACAAAAAGAAATAAGCCAATGTGAGAAAGTCATATAAGACTTGTACCAAAGAGACTTGCCCAGATGTGATCAGAAGGAGTCACAGGCTTGAAGAAGGAAGAGTTTCTCATTATGTGATGCAGCTTGACTTCTGCCTTGCCCATACACCACTAAGTCATCTCCCCTACTACCTAAGCCATTTCCTCCAGCACCCCGCCCTCAGGAGACATTGAGATCATGCACGGAAAGCATTTAACTCAATGCCTGGGATCTGGGAGGGACTCTGTATTGGAGCTTTTGTTGTCTTTTCTAATGCTTCTTTTTTTTTCACCTCATGAGTTAAATGACTCACGTAAATTCATAGTTATTTAGTGGAGGACTAAATATCTAAAGACTACATATATCTATCGGAGAAGGCAATGGCACCCCACTCCAGTACTCTTGCCTGGAAAATCCCATGGATGGAGGAGCCTGGTAGGCTACAGCCCATGGGGTCGCTAAGAGTCGGACACGACTGAGCGACTTCACTTTCTCTTTTCACTTTCATGCATTGGAGAAGGAAATGGCAACCCACTCCAGTATTCTTGCCTGGAGAATCCCAGGGACAGGGGAGCCTGGTGGGCTGCCGTCTATGGGGTCGCACAGAGTCGGACACGACTGAAGCGACTTAGCAGCAGCAGCAGCAGCAGCACATATATCTATGTATGACTGCTAAATATCTAAAACTAAATGACTACAACATCTGTGTTGCATCCCTCTGTGGATCAGAGTGTGGACTCTGGAACTAGGCTCTGCTTTAGAGCTGTGTGACCTTGAGCAAGGGACTCAACCTCTCTGAATCTGTGTTCTCAACAGTAATACGGTGACACAATAGCACCTAATTCACAAGGTAAGAGCAAATTAGCTAATACTTGTAAAGCACACAGGACATGCCTGGCAGGTAGCCAATGCTATACACGTAAGAGCTAATATTAATAACATTCTTTCCTTTTCACGAGCTGGGCTGGCTTGACAGTAGTCATTAACACACAGGTTACTATGGAGAAGTTTTTCTCAAACTCAGATGAAGGACCAGGTCTTCCCTTCTAATCTAGGTGGATCAGTACGTTTGGAAATAGAACAGAAAATGAATTAATAGAAAAAAGAAATAAAAAAGAGAAAATACATAACACAAGCCTACATATTTTATTAGATTCAACAGGCATATATATTACAATTGAGATAATCAAAGAACAAAACACAGGAAAAAATAAATCACAAAAATGTGTCTGCTGTTCACTGAAAACCCGAGTACACGCAATTAATAGTTTAGCTTCAGTACTTTTTTGTCATTCCACAGTTGTGATGAAACAAAAACTAGGAGGAAAATAGCAATTCTCCATGGTAAATGCTGATATGGGTACTTGAAACAAACATTTTGTATATTAATATTTAAAGGTTTTCATGTGATAGGTGAGCTTGCTTTTTGCTCACTATTTAATCTAGATTGAATAGATGAAAGCACTACAAAGAGGGGATCATGTATATTTAAACAGTTTCTTCCTATTATCTTTTGCCATGCTTCGAGGTATTCAGGATCTTATTTCCCTGACTAGGGATGGAATCCATGCCCCCTGCAGTGGAAGCTTGGAGTCCCAACCACTGGACCACCAGAGAAGTCCCTCTATGTTTTAATAACATTCAGAGTAGAGAGACCAGTCTTACAGAGGTAGGTTCATGAGAAAGGAAAAATAAAGCCATTTCTGCAAGCTCTGGATGTTCATTTTCTACTTCTGTCTAAAATGAAATCCATGATATTGAATATTCAACATTTACTTTCAATCCTTCATCAGTAGTCAATCCCAAAACTGATCTTTTAAAGTTAAAAGATCAGTTATTTAAATTTAAATTATCTTTGATAAACCAGTGAACAAGATGAATTCTGGAATTTATACACTTTGGGATGACAGTGGACACACTAAACTTAAAATCTCACACATGTGTTGGGATGCCTCATAGGAAGACTGTGTCACATGTGACTCAGCCATTCCAGTGCAATGCCTGAACTAGACCTGCATCTTAGTTCAGCTGCTATAACAAAATACCACAAGCTGGATGGGTTAAAAACAACAAACATTTCTCACAGTTCTGGAGGTTGGGAAGTCCAAGATCAAGGCATCAGTAGAGGGTTTGCTTCTATTTCATAGACAGTACCTTCTCTCTGTCCTCACATAGTAGGAGAGGCAAAGGAGCTCTTTGGGGCTTTTATAAGGATACTAATTCCATTCCCGAGGGCTCTGCCCTCATGACCTAACCAGCTCCCAGAGGAATGCCTCCGAAGACCATTACACTGGGAATTAGGTTTTAACATATGAATTTTGGGTGAGGAGGGGGGAGCACAAATATTCAATCTATAGCACCCTGTTCAATGAGACTGATCCTCTGGTGATGCTGTGCATGTTGTAACAATGTCAAATTGCTCTAAAAGTTTCTAAACCATCATTGTCTATGTCTACATTTATCCTGCTGTGGCTGGGAACAAACCCACAGACCACACTTAGAGTAGTAGTGATAAGGAACCCAGCTCTAGAATGGTGAGTTACCTAATTTTAGAAGAAATATTGTTGGGTGGCAGATAATGCTTCAGGTTTTGTTTTTTTTTTTTACTGAGACCATTTCCACTTTTGAAGAAAGTAGCTGTCTCCTACTCATACACTTGCATCTCGGGTGCTAAAGCAATTCTTGAGAGGAACACTCAAGCCATGAAAGTAATGTTATAAAATTTATAAAGGAAAGAAAACTGCAAGCCACAGCCTTCATTCACAGTCACAGATTTGGGTAAAAACTGTCCACACACAGCCATGAGTGAGCTTCAGGAAGGCTACGACCATTTAGTTTTTACCTGAAAACTGGAGCAGCTGGCACTGAGATAGGCATATGGAAATCACTCAATAAAGGTGTAAGTGAGCGGATTCTCAGTAGCTTAGCAGTCTTACATCTCTGTTGGAGTGCTATAGAGGGCTAGTTACAGAGGAAAGAACAGTTTAGCAGCATGGAAGATGGATGCACCTCTTCTTTTTCTTCTTACTCCTTTCCTGAGTTACGATCTCTTGAAAAGCAAACACAGCTTTCAGGTGTGTGGTCTCTATGAAAGCCATTCGGAACTCCACTCTTTCACGAGCAGAAAGACACCTAAATCCAGGAATTCTCATTGATCCTTCTTTTGTTCTTTTCTACCACAGGGGCCATGTCTCCATCATCTCAGTATCACTGTGGCTTCACAGAGGGTCTGGTGCACACCTGAGGACCAAGGCATAGTGTTTTTAACACATCTGCTAGGGAGAGGCTAAGTGAACTAGAGCAGAGCTTCTCAAATGTAATGTGTCCATGAATCACCTGGGGGAGCTTGTTACAACGCAGGTTTTTATGCAGGTGTAGTTCCAGGTGTGCACCCAGGTGACGCCCAACTTTCTCATCGTTGGGCCACATCTTACATAGCAAGCAATCAGGAGGAATGAAAGGAACCTGAACTACTATTTAGCTGCCTATTAGCAAATTAAGTAAAAGATGTGGTTAATATTGTTTAGGCCTGATATTTAGGTATCTGTCTGGTGGCTCAGGAAGTAAAGTGTCTGCCTGGAATGCGGGAGACCTGGGTTCGATCCTTGGGTGGGGAAGATCCCCTGGAGAAGGAAATGGCAACCCACTCCAGTATTCTTGCCTGGAGAATCCCATGGACGGAGGAGTCTGCTAGGTTACAGTCCACAGGTTCGCAAACAGTCAGAAACGACTGAGCGATTGGGGTCGCACAGAGTCAGACACGACTGAAGCGACTTAGCAGCAGCAGCAGCAGCTAGCTGTTGTGAAGACAGGATGAGAGATCTTAAGAAAAATAAGTTACATGGACTACGTGTGACTCCTTAACACCTCCTGGATCTCACAATTGCCTCAGAACAGAAATGTGATCCCACAATAATCATCTCTCAAAGCTTGGTACTCAAGGATCAGATTCCACGGGGAAACAAAACACAACATCCATAAGATACACTCTATTGTGTCATCTGGAACGCTTGCTTACACTGTCCTTAAAAAGAACACTTTTTTTGATTGACCACTTGCTGCTTATTTCCATTATGATGCTTTGTAAAATTTAAATTAATCCATCTCTTTCTCTCCAGGTTTCTTCACTGCCCAAGTCAACACTGTGGAGTGCAAGGCCATACCTTTGGGATTTAACACACCTGGGTGATAGTCCCAACTCTGACCCATTTAAGACTGTGATTTTAGGCATGAGCCAGGGCTTCTCAGGTGACGCTAGTGGTAAAGAACCTGCTTGCCAGTGTAGAAGATGCACGAGACCTCGGCTCAATCCCTGGATTGGGAAGGTCTCCTGGAGGAGGGGATGGCAACCTACTCCAGTATTTTTGCCTGGAGAATCCCATGGACAGAGGACCTGGTGGGCTACAGTCCATGGTGTCACACAGAGTTGGACACGACTAAAGCGACTTAGCACACATGCACAGTTCAAGAGTAAAACGGGGTTAACACTACTCCCTTGGATTTTTATTTAGAATGAACCAAGAAAGCACATGGCCATAGGGGGGTGGGGGTCCCTGAAAACAATAATTGTATTCCTCCCAGTATTGCCAACCTAGGCTCTAACTTACCTATCTAAATGAGATTACAGTGAGGCACACCCTGTAACCCAATGATACCAATTAAGAACCCAGATCTTGCCTAGTTCCCTCCTAGTGGCATAGGATGGAAGAGACGGGAGAGGTGGTCTCAAAAACTAGACCCCAGCAGCTGTGACAGGCCTCTGTAGAATAATAATAAGATACTCTCTATATTCTTTTACTGCTTTCGGTTTGGGAAAATTTTGGAGTTTTCCTTAGCATGATGACAACCATCACTCACTATAGGTTTACTGTGTACTATGTACTGTTACAGGCTTTTAATTTTCAGATTGATGATGTTATTTCCATAAACTTATATTTTAGTTTTCAAAAAATTATGATAAAGGGAATTCTTGTAAAAGTATCTTCATATAAGCATACAGAGTAGTAAGAAAGTTTCTTTGAGGCTTCCCTGGTGGCTCAGATGATAAAGAATCTGCCTGAAATGCAGGAGACCTCAGTTTAATCCCTGGGTTGGGAAGATCCCCTACAGAAGGGAATGGCAACCCACTGCAGTATTCTTGCCTGGAGAATTCCATGGACAGAGAAGCCAGGTGGGGAGAGTCCATGGGGTTGCAAAGAGTCCGACACGACTGAGCCACTTTGACTTTCAAGCTTCTTTGAGGGTGGGAACCATGTCTTGTTCATCTGGTTCCCACAGACCCTCTCCATGTTCCACTGCTCAGAGGCAAATTCTGTTTAGAATGCAGACTATCTCCTTTCAGATGGAGATGATTTCTTGGACTAATCAGACCACAAAGAATAAATGTGGGACATGACTTCCAGATGAAATCTAGCAGTTTCTTGGTCATCCAGTGAAGCCCTTGACAGAGGCCAGGAGGGTTGCAAGTGACCAGTCATTGGCCCAGGTTGGTGCTTATTATCAGCGTGTGAGGTTGAAAAGCTTCTCCTAGGGGGAAGAGCAGGGCCTGTTTCTTCATTTCCTTCACACCACACACCTGAGTGCCCCTTATATCAGTGAGCTCACAGAGGGAACCCAAAATACCAGGGAAGTGTAGGCATCATCTCATTCTCTGAAAAGCCACATCAGGGAAGGTTCGCGCCTGCATCATGGAAGCCCAAGAAAACAGACCCAAGAGGGCACGGGAGTCTGACACGGACAGTGACGGCATCTCTGAGTCAGGCATGGACTCAAGCAAGACAGCAGAACCGACACCTACAGGAGAAGGTGTGAAGAAACTCTAAACTAAACAACCAGGTGGGGCTAGGGACAGCGTGCAGGGGCTCCCCCATGGGCAGATGATGTTTTAAGCGTTTCACTCTTCATCCAATGTTTATCCAGTCTTTATTTTAAGCCTGGCATTCTGCAATGAATAGAACATGCATTGTTCAAAGTATACCACCTAAATTAACTTTCTAGACAACTAAAAGTTTTGATTTTATCTTAGATGTTATCAATGAAACATTTTCTAATATCGTATTCATGACAGTTTTTGAGCTGTATACTAAGCGCAGTTTATTGATGACTTTGGGATCCCTGTCTTATATAGGGTTGCCAGATGAAATAAATACTGGACACAGTAAAATTTGTATTCCAGATAAACACAGGCAATATCTGAGACATACTTGTACCAACAAATTATACCTTGCTTATTTGAAACTCAAATTGAACTGGGCATCTTATATTTTTGTTTGTTCAATCTGGCAAACCTACCCTTATTATATGGTGATGTAATAATACAGCAATTCCTCAGGTGTCATTGAGCTGACTGTCCTGACATTTCAAGGCTCAAGGCTGTAATGCTTTTTGAATTTTGTAGCTATTTTTTACAGTCTCTCTTTGCTATCCAATGATTGCATTACTTGTAGTTGTCATATAGCATCTTCAATTCCCTTTCCCCTCTTCTAAATTGTTTGGACTGAGAAATAAAATTCTTAGACATGATTGGCTTCTCTGTAAAGAGTAAATAGTTTCTATAAGGCTACAGGTCCTTGAGAGTACAAACCTGAGAAAAATATGCAAAAAAATTTTAAAAGGACTTTGTAAAAGCTTATTTTGACTGTCCAGAGATTATCCTGTGGTTTCTCTCGAAGTCCCTCAAGATAAATGAATCATGAATCATCTTATTTCCTGGAGTGCACTCTTCTTTTTATTTTTTTAATTGGAGTATAACTGCTTTACAATGTTGCATTAATTTCTGCATTGTTCTTGATAAAATACTATAGAAGTTGAAACCAGCCTCTGATGTAGAGGAGGTTAAAGCTAAATATTAGAGAATTTGCAGTTGCCTATACAACAGAATTTTGGAAGTTGCTCCTGAAAATATTTAGGAAGAGTCAGACATGCTGATTTGGCTTGAGAAATTCACAGATAACTATACCTTGAGGCTGGGGACTAGAATAGGTGACCTCTAGAAACCATGCATCTGTGCATGATTTTGATAACACTACGGTCTATCCAATCAAATCAAAAGGTCAAAATAATGACCACAACCAAAATAATGAAAAGTTAATACTGCCCAGCATCATATCTACAATGGAAAAGAGTATGTGAATAACTACAATAGTATGTCAAACATGGTGCTAAGAAGAGACTCCAGCCAGCCTACAAGATGTTATGTGGAAGGAATTACAATGCCTATTCTTCCCTACTGCACTCATTTACACAATGATTAAACATTTCTTTGGCCCTAGGCAATGCTTGTTCTGAATATAGATTTGAAGTGACTTCTGAATTAGAGCTGCTAGTCTTAATGCTGAACCATATGATTACTCAAACTCAATATGCAAAGTCAGCAAACACCTCTCCCCACCTTACATATTTGCACTTGCCTTCATTTGACATCAGAAAAAAATTGTTTGAAAATGATTTATGGTACAAGATGATCTTCAGGCTCAAGATGATGAGATATTTTGTGTCATCCAGTGATGTATACTTTTACTGACTTCAGTCAAAGAATGACTCATCAGAATCAGATCCTGGGGAATATTTTGGGAGTAGTTAGGAAAATCTAATACTAGGCAAAGACCAGCATCTTGGTAAAGCAGTTTGATTTTCTCCAGAGGCTTCTGAGATTCTACCAATCAGAAAATACTTGCTAGATTGTTGCAAAACTATTCTAAATATTTCAAGCCTTTAAAATTTGTTATAGGCCTTGTGGGGCTTCCCTGGTGGCTCAGACGGTAAAGAATCTGCCCGCAATGCAGGAGACTTGTAGTTGCCACAAGAGAATTCTGGCCTGTGTAGGTCACTGAAGCCTTTAGCTGTACTGTATATTGAGATTCACGTGGCCTGATTCAACTTATTAATGCATTAAATATAATTTTCTTCATTTTTAAACTTGTTAAGACTTAAGGCCATGTTAAGACTTACAGCCTTTCAAGTTGTTTTTTTAGTGTAAGAAATTTGTTTAGGTTTTTTTTTTTTTTTCCCTTCTTTAACAGTTTTCTTCTATCCTAAAAGGGTTGCTGTAATATTTTCATACGTATCTATCTTAAGGAATAAGTATAATGTGGACTACTGGGTGGATAAGGTGATTAAAAAATGTTTAAGAAACAGTCAATGAGTATTTGAAGTGTGCAAGGTACTAAGCTATTGGCCAGCAGCTAACCCAGTGGTGGGAGAGGCAGAGTCATGAGCAAAGAATTAACAGTACTACAATGTGGGGAGGGTAATAATGAAGATAGGTTGTCTGTTTTTCTATGAATCTATAAAACGAATTCAGCCTAGATGTGCTCAGTGAAGGTTTCCTATAGGAGACAATGCCTAGGTTGAATGTTACAGTAGTTAGGCAAAAGGTATGGAAGAGAACCTGAGCAAAGACACAGAGGTGAATATGGCAAAGTTCCCCTTGTTCGTCTAAGCTGAACAGGTTCCTTAGTCACTGGTAGAAGGAGAGGCTGCCCCAGCCTGCCCACTGTTTTAATTCTAACAGAGAGCCTTTAGGAGATATGCAGTGCAGTGGTGATTACAAGGGTAGTTATTATGACTAAAATGTCAAGTTTACCACATAATCCCTGCCACTTTTACATACAACTCTTTCCTCATTTTCCAGGCAATCATCATAACTTAAATAAACACAAGCGTCTTTATTAGTTTTCTAATCACAGAGTACCACAAAGTGGGTGACTTAAACAACACAGTTTTCAGTTTTATTGTCTCATTGTCTGGAGACTAGAACACCGAGGTCAAGATTATCAGCAGGGTTAGTTCCTTCCAAGGGCTATGAGGAAGGATCTGTTCCATGCCTCTCTCCTAGCTTCTGATGATTTGCTGGCAATCTTTGGCTTTCTTTGGATTGTAGATGCATCATCTAGGTTTCTGCCTTCATGTGCACATGGGGTTCTGCCTATCTGAGTCCAAATTTACCCTTTTTACAAAAGGTACCAGTCATACTGGATTAGGGACCCACCCTATTCCAGTATGACATGATCTTAACTAATTATATTTGAAATGATCCTATTTCCAAATACCTCACATTCCAAGATACTTGGGATTAGGACTTCATATACATTTTGAAGAGACACAATTCAACTCCTAACACTCCTTTTCCAATGTAAGTTCTATAATTTCAGGTTAAGTCTTAATTTCAGAAAATATTTACCAGGAATATAAATGCTTTGTTGCTTGTTTTCCATAGGTTAACCTAGCCTTTTCTACTTATTTACATAAAATATGTATGTTATTTTCACCATATCAAAGATTTCATGGAGTGTTTAGAATTTAGTAAAAATGTATCTATTAGATGTCATAGTTCAGCTGCTGTTGCATTAAATGTTGATCTTTTCCCAAAGATTATTTTCCAAACAGTATGTTAAAATTAGCATAGCTTAGTTGTTGACACGGAGTGATTAGGACTGCTGATCTTTGAGGGGTTGAACAGTTTGTAAAACAAGAATAAATGTATTAAACTACTGTCCAAAAATGGTGTAAAGAATAATACACAAAATGGTACATCTTTTAGTTACTTAATAAATAACAAGAATAAATAAGCATTGGAAGCCTGTATTTTATACTTATCATTAGATAATTATGGCATTCACATAGATAACTAGTTTTGTATTGGACTGGTGCTAGCTTCCATATGCAAAGGACAAACGATAGTTTTTCACATAAATCACTTTTTTTTTTTTTTTTTTACTAATGCTGTATTTGATTTGCATTTTAGGTACCTGATTAGAAGTATAACTTTTATAAAAAATGTTTTTCTCCGCTTACAAAATGGGTCTAATATCTACTCTCTAGACATGCTATTGTCTTTCGATTTAACTTTTACCGTTCACAAGATGTACCCCAATATTGAGATAGTACAAGTTCTGATATTAGCCTTTTATTCAAAGCAGAACAATTTAGTTCTGTACGTCGTTTAAATCCTATTCATTTACAAAGTAAAGCTGGCTTTGCCGAGTAAGTGGATGCAAGCAGCTATCTGGAAAGGGCAACGCATAAAGTTCAATGAAGGTTCCTGTAACCTGATAGTATCACTGTTCTCTCCTGCAATTCTAAATAGGTTCCAAAAATCTTAGTATTTCCTAGCCAGTCGATGTGACAGGTTTTGTTTCTGGCACTGTTTTAATCAGTCTTGAACAGTTAGGTTGGCTTAGTTTTCAAGTTCCCGGTTGGTAAATCACTGTGGGAGCGTACCACGACAACTACTACCTGAATTTTAAAGGTTTTTTAAAAACTTGCTTTCCCCACCGGTCGGCTTTCTTTTATCCCACTCTCTCAGGGGTTTCTCTTTTTTCTCTTACCTCCACACTCAAGATGTGTAGGGGGGATTTAAATTCCAATCCGGAACTGGGAATCGCGCGCCTTGAATGACGGGAGTCGTAGTTTTCGTGACCTCTCCCTAACCGCTTTTCACGCAGAGTCCTTCCTGCAGTGATAAACTACAACTCCCAGAATGCATTCTCGGGCTCCCGCCCCCCGCTATGCGCACGCGCCTTGAGGCCGCAGGATTTGAATCGGCGGCGTTGTTATTGACGCCATATTGGGGCCGGCGGCGGGTGGAAGAGTCGGGCAGTGGAAGGGGAAGCGGCTGGACGTGTTTGCTGGAGCTCCTGCTGCTGCCGCAGCCTCTCAATCTCGCCGCATCGACCACTGCTCTCTTAACTTCGGACGCTACTCGGGCTTCTTAGGAGCCGTATTCTAGCCTCACATCTCACGGGGCTGGTATTGACTTCTGAAGGAGCCGGTCTCCGCGCAGGAGCGCCTCAGGCGCGGCGCAAAGCCCGAACGGACGGCGGGGGCGGCCGGAGCGTCTCCCGGGGGAGCCGCGCCTGAGGAGGCGGAAGAGCCCCCCTGACGCGACCAGCGTGAGCCGCCGCCACCGCCCCTCCTGCTCTCGCCCCGGCCGGCCGGGCCACTGCCCCTGCCGCGGAGGCGGCGGCAGCAGCTCTGTTTCCCTCGCCGGCGCTCCGCCACCCGCCTTTACGCTCTTGAGCCCGCCGGTTAGGCTCTCTTCGGGGCCCCGCTCTTCCCCGCTTCCTTCGTCCTCCCTTCCCTGCCCCCACCCGAGCCCGGCGCCCCGGCCATGGCGTGCGGAGCCACTCTGAAACGGACTCTGGATTTCGACCCGCTGCTGAGCCCGGCGTCCCCGAAGCGGAGGCGATGTGCGCCATTGTCGGCGCCCACCTCTGCCGCCGCCTCCCCGTCGTCGGCCGCCGCGGCCACCGCCGCTTCCTTCTCGGCCGCCGCCGCCTCGCCGCAGAAGTATCTCCGAATGGAGCCATCTCCCTTCGGCGACGTCTCCTCCCGTCTCACCACAGGTGGGAGTCTGTCTTGCGGCCCCCCGAGGGGTAGGGGGCGAGGGATGAGGTCGCGGGACTGGGGGTACAGGACGGCTCCCCGTTCTTAGCAAAGTCCTCGGCGGCCACATTTCTCTTAAGGAGCTCTTTCAATGTTGGAGACACAATAGGAATGGCCTGATATCGGGGGAAAGGGTTGGGGGTGGGGTGGGTAGGGATGGTGCTTTGCCGGGTATTGTGGGGTAGAGGAAGGTCTTTTCCTTTGGGCCAAATGACTGGAATCGAGCGTTTCCGTAGTCTGGAGAGCCCCAGCGGAAATGATCGGAGAGAGTGCTACACGGAAATAGAGGCAAGCGAAGGGTCACACATTTCACCCGAGTCTCGATGGCTGTCTCCCAGAATCGACTGGTTGCACCTATTAACTCTGGGACTGGGTGGTTTGAGGCTAGGCGGCCGCCCCTCTTCCAGTTCAGACATGGCTGATTTTAGTACGGAGGGGGTGGGGGAGGGATGTCACTGGGGCGAGATCTAGGCCTGTCATTAATCACCCACAAGAACGCCACTTGGGCTGAGTCAAGACCTGTTTCCCTAGCAGGGTCAACAACAAAGAAAATGCTCTTCCCGAGTACTGTAATACGATCACACTGTATATGTCTAGACCTTGAGAAACTTGAACTTTTAATGAAAAGCAAGTTGTATTGAAATTCGGGGCTGAGTAGTTGCTTTAGTTAAAAGTGCTTTATTTCGGCCCATGAAAGTACTTTGGAAGGAAAGGGCTAGGCCTTGAAAATAATAAATCAACCCAAGATTCCAAGGGACTTCAGAATATTTTTGCTGTTCCTCTTGAAACATTTCCTGAAAGTGACTGGGGAGCTACCTCTTGACTGCCTTGTATTGCGTTTGTGTCCGTTTTCCCCTGTACTTTGAAAATCCTTGTGTGCCCCTGGGATAGTCTTTTAAGATAGGCTTATGTGGACTGATTGTGTAAATGTTTCCTTTGTGCGTGTAGCATGCAGAGGTTTCGTGTGTGAGCCTTTGGTGATAATAAGATCTGTAGACAAAGCCTTTTCATAGGTTGATTTACGTGTTTATCGTTAGCTTTAGAAAGAAAATCTGTGGGCAGTATTTACTGATAACTTGATTTGGAATTGACATAAGTTTTGTTATTTTTCAGGTCAGACTTTTAAAATATCTTTTTCCAAATATACGGGGAGATCCTCAAATGCCTAGGCTACCATCTTTTGCTGTTGGAACAGTGTCAAGAATGAGTTCCTGGGGATTGATACTATTTTCAGAGTTTGTCTTTTTAGTGAAAGACTATCACTGAAAATTGAAATGATACTGTGGAATCTGTACTTAATAAGGCCACTTAAAAATAGCTCTAGCTAACCAGCAATAAATTTCATTCGAGGGGGGTGAATGAATACAGTGTTAGGTTTGGGAGTTAAAGTATATTGCAGTGCTAAAATAGTCTTGAGCATATAAGGTAAGTCAGCTAGGGGCTATATTTGTCCTCACTTTAAAGGGAATTAATTCAGAAAGAATTGTGATTCTTTGCAGATCTGTCATTTCATTGATGTATTTGAAGCATTCACTAATGCAGTTGACTCCGCATTTTCTTGTATTTCAGTTAAGTGGACTATTACTATTATAATAGTAAAATGACTGGAACTATTGAAATTGTTTAAGCCTGCTGATTCAAATTCACATTTTTCCAGAATATTGGTATGTTTTCTGTTTTTCAAGGTGTTTTTGACATCTGCTGTAAGTTTGATCATATTCTGAATTCTAAAGTCACATGCTAACTGATATTTATTGAGTCTCTCTGAAAAGTTTTTTTTTCTAGCTGTTTCAATTAGAGGACAGCAGTTAAAATTGATTAACTTTTGAGTTGCTAAAATTTACCTTTTTAACTGTGGTCTTGGAATGACATTTTACATGTAAGTTAATTTAGCCTTATGTTTACCCAGCCAGTTTTGGGCTTGCTCTTGTATGGTTTTGGTAATGGTGTCATAATGGGAGCTGCAGTGTTGTGCAGGTATCAAAGAGCTTCCCAGTTTTCATGTCCTCTAACTTGAGTACCTAATTTTAAGGTCCTATTTTAAAAGTGGTGATTCTTTAAACTTGTCTAGAGTGAATACCATATATCTTTAGCAGAAATAAGTAGCTAGGATTGGAAATGAAGAGCAGCTTAACCGAAATGAAATCGACTGGGGCTCTATGAAAGTTCTTTGTTTTCATTTCTGTGGGTTCAAATATAATTTAAACAATTTACAACTAGACTACTGAAGTGCAATTTTTTTCAGAACATGTGTATAATTTATTATGAATTTACTTGTGTTCTCTGGATATATTTATATGTAAGTGTTTTTTGATATGTCGCTGAAGTCATGTTGTCGCTTCAGGAACTGGGTATCTTTTTTAAAACCCTAGCTTTGTTTTTTTTGGTTGTTAGTCATCTCAGGAAAGTTTGACTTGATGACTTATTTAAATCAATATTTTTCAAACTATTTCAACTTAATAATAGGAAAAAGGAAAGAACTGGCAAATAAAGTTTTATTGGAACTCAACCATGCTCATTTTTTTTGAAGTATTGTCCATATCCCTTGCCGGCTACAACAGAGGGGTCAAGTAATTGTGACAGAGGTTGTATTTTCCCAAAGATCAAATATTTACTGTCTGGTTCTTTTCAGAAAACGTTTGTCCAGTCTTCGTTGAGGGTGTTGGCAGTGAGGTTTGTAGTAATCTCAGGATGTGGAAAAAGAAAACTGCATGATACCTGGAGATGGGGGGTGGCGGGAACCTCTTGCTGTGGTTGGAAAAATGAATGCTTCTACTTAGCTTTATTAGTACTCATCCTGGCAAGTTAATTGAAAACTGATTTCAAAGAGTTCGATCCTCGTTGACTGATTTTTGAAACCTCTCAGAATATTATCACTTAGCCAAAAGGTTGTCGTGACATTCCCTAGAGCAAAAATATTTTTAATAAAATATATGAGACTGTCAATCAAATCCAACACATTGTTATTCATAATTGTGTAGTGAATGAATGAGTGGCTGAATGAAGTGATCCTTCTGTGAACTCAACCTATTTGAATTTGCTAGACAGGTTTATACACATCATTTGACTTGTTACCATTGCTCTAGTCTGCCTTAGGA
This sequence comes from Giraffa tippelskirchi, assembly GCF_054371585.1. Classification (NCBI taxonomy): domain Eukaryota; kingdom Metazoa; phylum Chordata; class Mammalia; order Artiodactyla; family Giraffidae; genus Giraffa; species Giraffa tippelskirchi. The sequence continues at coordinate 127,498,314 of NC_137283.1, forward strand.
ATTGAGTTGGATGAAGAGTTAAATTCCTTTGTAAAAGCTCATTGTATTTGCTGGAAACTTGCCATTAAGAATGGAAATTGCAGCTTGTGAATGGGGAAGGGTTTACAGGAACTTAGATTGTTCTGTAGACATTGATGCATGCCTGCAAATGGAGACACCAGCTGGCTTAAATGAAGAATAAATGGTTCTACACAAATGAGATGTCTGTTGGAGGAGGCAACATTTCACTTCAGATGTCATTTATATTGAGCCAGAAGTGTTTTTAATATTTTGTGGTTATTTAGACAGCTGTTAGGTTGCTTCTAGTTTCTCAGTGGATTTGGCAAATAAACTGTTTTTAATGGTCTTTATACTTTGGATTTTAAACTTGATATTTTATTTAGGACTGCGTATGTAGCTGCAATTATTTAATAGTTCTATGAATTATGCATTTAAGAATCGTGTAAGTTTATAAGCCATTAAAAGCAGAGTGCAGTTGTATTCATTAAGCTATTTTGTTTTGAAAGTAGAAAAATGAAAGCCTATCTTGAGCACAGAAACACATAGTGTAAACAGTCTAGATCAGAGAAGAGATTTGCTAACTCTTTGTTAGGTGAAAATGCTCCAATGTAAAGGAGAATAATAAAATTTCTTCAGTTTTCTTGAATGGCTTTATAGGAAAAAGAATATATTGTGTATTACTCAGATAGGCCTTTTCCTAAGTGTTTAGATAGACAGGAAGACAGTGATAGAAATGGTTTAGTTTTGAAAGGTTGAGAAAGAGGTTCATTGGAAGTGCCCATTTTTGTGTTTTTCCTCTTTGAAAAGAAACCTTTGATTATTCTTCCACTTAAAAATGCATAATGATAGCATAGGTTAAGTTTGGACCTCTTGGGTAGTTGGTTCACAAAACAAGAAAATGAATGGTATTGGGTTTTTTCAAGTGCCCATAAGTGAATTGTGTACAAGGTTGAGTTGTGTCTGACTCTTTGCGACCTCATGGACTGTAGCCCACCAGGATCCTTTGTCCATGGGATTTTTCCAGGCAAGAATACTGGAGTGGGTTGTTATGCCCTCCTCCAAAGGATCTTTCCAACCCTGGTTTCAAACCTGCGTCTCCTGCATTGGCAGGCGGATTCTTTACCACTGAGCCACCTGGGAAGCCCCATAGGTGAATTAACCAACAACTTACAGTCCTTGCTAGTACTTGGTAGCACTAACAGTTACTACTGCTAACCCTGTGCTAATACAGAATGTTGTCTATGCATATGTGAAACCACAGTGCATTTCTTGACTTTGAGAAGACTGCCTACTTTCAGAAAAGGGTGAAGAATGGAATGCCTGTTAAAGCCTATATGAACCTTTCTGGCATCTGCAGATGTTGAAGAGGTCGTCACAAATGACCTTAGTTTAAGAGATGCATCTTCAGTTTTACTACTGAGCATAGGACTTCTAGAACTCAGCATCTTACCATTGTTTCTCAACTTTCTAAACACACCTGAGAAATATCAGTGGCAGTTTTGTAGCAAAGACTGTTAGTGAAAAGGAATGTCCCCTGGATTTTGAGAGGGTAGGTGGGACTTGTCTAGTTTGAGAATAATCTCAGAGGTATTCTTACCTGCTATACCTTCTCTCAGTTAATGTCTTATACAGAGTTTTAAAATATTTACTGAATGTATTTGTTGAATTAAGGTTTGGGCAGTTTCAAGAAAATATAATTTCAGTTCTCCTTCTGTACTAGTTTTTCTTTTTAGAGTATTTTGTGACACTAAAGTCACAATATGTGACATTTTTTAAAACTGTGACTCAGACAAATGAGTAGTAACAAGAAATACAGCATTTATTTTAGTTTTAAGACTTCTAATAGTATTTTGAGGCTCTTGAAGTACACCAAAAGTATTCCTTAATGGTTATGTGTATTACAATATTTGAAATAGCCCCATTTACAAGGATTTTACCATTTTCAAAGATTTTACATGATTTTTAGGAAAAATAATTTGTAATATGAAGTTCTGAGCTTTCATTTCTAAAGGAATTGAATGATTTAAGTTAAAACAATTTTTTTTTTTTTGGATGGGAAGATACTGCAATTATAATTGAGCAGGGAGAGAACCCTTGCAGGTAAATTACAATTCTAGTGTCAGGTTTGATATTTATTTTGAGCCCTTTGATCATAATTTTGCATTGTGCCAGATTGTATAATCTTTCTTGTGATGATAGGTTTTGGGGGGTAGTGGTAGTGGTTTTTATCCTTCCAGCACTAGAAAAATAGCTCACAATATGCTTGTAGTTTGTCTTAGAGTATAACTGCTTTCTTCCTCTCTTTACAAACTGTAAGTCACCAATTTTTATATGTCACAGATATCATAGATCATCCTTAAGTATAAATGCTTTACAACGTTTTGATTTTATTAAAACTATGATTTGTTCAGTTTTTGAGTTTGATTGTATTTTTAAATTCTCTGTTCATGTACCTGGATTTTCTTACCATTGTTAAAAAATGTAAGTACTTCCTCTGAAAGTCAAGCTTTTGTGAAACTCCTTTGAGTTTCAGATTCTAGGCTGGTTAGGCAAAGAAAAGACAGTCTATGGGTACTGACAGCTGCAACTGCTGGTACTTATAAAACTAAACGTGAAGAAAAATACCATAAACTTTATGGTTTATCAAATACTTATTTTAATTCTCTGTGGACAGTTGTCCATATTAGCATTATTTTCACCTTTGACAGCCTGAGCATTGAAATTGGCTTACTGATTATGTCACACTTTTACTACTGAAGCTTATTTATTGACTGTTTCTGAAATTGTTTTAGTCTGTAGTGTACATTCAGACTTTGGTTTAATATTTATTTTCATTTCCCTTAATGTTATTTCTTAGAAAACTCCCTCTAAAAATCGAACTAAAGGGAGGAAGTTTGGAGAGATGGACCTGGAAGAGTTGCTTTTCTTTCTTTTGTTTTTAAAAAGCATAGCGTCAGTGATCTGATGTAGCAGTTTAATAGAAGGGGGGTAGAATTTGAAAGGTTGCAGAAAGCCAGCTTTTCAAACGTTACTTTCCTTGAACTTTGCCTTTTGTTACAGAAGATTGCCTTGTTCCTAGTGCTGATGCATAATTCTCTGGAAGAAAAACTTTTCTAAGCAGTATAATTGGTTAAAACTGTAGGAGGTTTTAGGTGGTTGTGACAGATGGGGGAACCTGATCCATGGCTCAGGGTAAAATAGTACATTATCAGAGGCTGTGTGGTAATGCTGACCTGTCAAGTTTAGAATGATTCCAAACTGTTGAAACATCAATAAATCTTTCTGGTTAGTTACAGATGCCTATCCTCAGAGGAAGTAGTTTAGAGACACTTGAAGCATCCCTTGTATAAATATCTGAATGGAATACAAACATTTCTTTTAATTATCCTGTTACAGTCATTGTATTTTCAGAGCTCTAAGTAGATGAGAATTATGTACCAAAAGCGTACTACCTTAACAGGCATAGAGTTTGATGTTTCATTGTGTGAAGTATCAGTAGTACATGGCAGTGGATCCCTCTATTCTGACATTCTGTTTTTCTGATTTATTTTCACTTTAGGTACTCATGGAATATTGGCTAGGTGTACTATTATGATACTGGAGAGGGTAGTAGATGTTAAGAGGTTAGGCCCTGAGATCAGGCTTCAGTTCAGTTCAGTCGCTCAGTCAAGTCCAACTCTTTGCGACCCCATGAACTGCAGCAAGCCAGGCCTTCCTGTCCATCACCAACTCCCAGAGTTTACTCAAACTCATGTCCACTGAGTCGGTGATGCCATCCAACCATCTCATCCTCTGTCACCCCTTCTCCTCCCGCTTTCAGTCTTTCCCAGCATCAGGGTCTTTTCAAATGAGTCAGTTCTTCACATCAGGTGGCCAAAGTATTGGAGTTTCAGCTTCAGCATCAGTCCTTCCAATGAATGCTCAGGACTGATTTCCTTTAGGATTGACTGGTTGGATCTCCTTGCAGTCCAAGGGACTCTCAAGAGTCTTCTCCAACACCACAGTTCAAAAACATCAATTCTTCAGCGCTCAGCTTTCTTTGTAGTCCAACTCTCACATCCATACATGACTACTGGAAAAACCACAGCTTTGACTAGACGGACCTTTGTTAGCAAAGTAATGTCTCTGCTTTTTAATGTGCTGTCTAGGTTGGTCTAACTTTTTTCCCAAGGAGCAAGCGTCTTTTAATTTCATGGCTGCAGTCACCATCTGCAGTGATTTTGGAGCCCCCAAAAATAAACTCTCACTGTTTCCACTGTTTCCCCATCTATTTGCCATGAAGTGATGGGACTGGATGCCATGATCTTAGTTTTCTGAATACTAAGCTTTAAGCCAACTTTTTCACTCCTCTTTCACTTTCATCAAGAGGCTCTTGGCTTTCTGCCATAAGGGTGGTGTCATCTGCATATCTGAGGTTATTGATATTTCTCCCGGCAATCTTGATTCCAGCTTGTGCTTCATCCAGCCCAGCGTTTCTCTTGATGTACTCTGCATATAAGTTAAATAAGGCTTGGGTTTGCCTTATTCCAGCTGTATGACCTTTCAGAAGACATTGCAGTAAAGCCTCATTTTCCTCATCTGTAAAAGTATGCACTTGATAGTAGTATCTGCCTTCTGGGGATGTCGTGAGAATTAAGAGCATTTCCTGTCCCTGAGTGCTGGAGATAGTTACAGTTGGGCAACCTCAAATGGGACTTTTTACATTGTCCAGTAATCCTGCTGTTTATTCAATGAATAACCTTGCTTTTTACTTCTACTTCATGGGAAAAATAGAGGCCATCAAATGGCAGCATCTTCATTTTTCCTAGTACCTACTCTACCAATGTTTTTGCATATTTTGTTTTGTTTTTAGTATCATTGAGGAAGATTAAGTGAGATAATTAAAGCCCTTTACATAGTGAGGGAAGGACCCCACTTGTCTCCAGAGGAACCTTATCCTTTGGTTTTTGTCTGTCAACCAGATCTTTGCTTTTGGCTTTAAATACTGTTAAACCTCCCATTATAAAGGAAATGAAGCATCCTCATTTTTCCTCCAGCAGTCATCCAGATTCCTCCATTTCAAAACTAGATTCAAAGAGATTTCAGATAGTCTGCTTAATTCTACTGGGCTCTCAACTTACTTCTAGTATACTTGTACCTCAGATGGCTTTTGTCAAGCCAGCGATGACTTCCATGGCACACAGTCAGTCCTCATCTTGTTTGACCTTCCTTATAGCATTTACACTGCTGACACTCCCTTCTTTTTGAAATATCTTGTGTATTTTAATCTTCTATGACAGCACTGTTTTCTTCCACTTCTCCAGCTGTTTTTTTGTCTTCATCTGGCCATGAGTTCTTTGGTTCTAGGTTCATTCAGTTCCACTCTTTGCTGGCTTAACAGCTCCTTTAAGTGATCACACATGCATGCATGCTCCTGACTTCCATTTCCACCTACAGGTGACTGTCTAATTTATATCTTTAGTTCAGGTTCAGCCATGGGAAGTTTAGACTTTTTCTTGTCATATCTTCCCCAGAAGCCTTTCTTCCTCCCACAAGTCAGAATTTTTGTGAAATCTTTTGATATTTTAAGTATTCACAATTAAGTTACAGAATACATGGGTTAAACAAAAGATGTCTGTAGGTTTCCAATCAGTGTCTTCTGGTGTGAGAGAGATATATATATATATACTATATATAATATGTATATACCAAAATATATATATATGTAAAGCAGATATCAAAAAGCAAATGTGTTTATTCACTATCAGTCACATAATGAACATATTGATTATGTTAATGTCATGTGATGAATCTCCTTAAGTAGGGCCAGGCAAGTTTAAATTGATTTACAGGGTATTTTCCTGCTCAGGAAGGATATGTGTTAGAATTACAAAAGCCATCCAGGTGAGAGTGGCAGATAAATTAGATCATCCTTAATGTTTTTGTGCTTGTAATAATCTCAGCTGCTACTGCTTTCCTTCTCTTCCTCTCCATTTCCTGGCATGTCCAATAGTACATAAACCAGCCACTTTTCTTTTTAATTGCCACAGTAGAGTTATTTTAAGCAGGGGATAGAAACTTAAATGTCCATAGTTCCAGACAAGTAATGAGTGAAATAAACAAGATGGGGACTTGTGAATTCCAGTCTTCCTCCTGACCTGCTGCATCACCTGGAAACTCACTAGAAAATGCTTAACCCAGGCTCCATCCTTCATAGGGTTCGTTTTAACAGAATCCCTAGGTGGTTTGTGTGTGCGTTAAAGTTTTAGAAGCACTTGAGAACTTACACTCAAAAGGCAGCAGCCACTCTTGAACTGAACTTTGCCACATAGTCCAATACCCACCCCCAACCACTCCCTCCCCATCAACAGTAGCCAGAAATCTGATCATTCAACTTTTGAATGTTGGCCACACTGTTTTGAAAAAAGTTCAGGCCAGACATATCTTTGGACTCCATTTAATTCATGAATCATCAGTTTGCAACCTCTGGTTTCCAGATATGCCATTTATGTGTGTATGTGTGTTTGGGGGGCCCTTATAAGTTGTTAGGAGAAACAGGTTAGTTTAGCTTGCTTGTATTGCCCTATAGTCCTCCTCAAGGAGTCTGCTCTTTGTCCTTCCAGACCTTACCTTGTTTTGATGGTCCATGGTTATTTGAAATAGAAGCTGAAACTTGGCACTAAATGTTTTCCAAAGCTTGCATATTTGGTTTTGGATAGTTCAGTTTCCTCTTTCTCTTCACCATTTACTTCTTTCATTCTTTGTTCTTACTACTCTTTTTCTAGCTTGTAAGTTACTTGAGAAGATAATTGCAGATAGTAAAAAAATAAACAACAAAAGCAGCATGGTTAACACATAGAATTTAATGTAATATAAAATAGAGGTATGAAACTTCATGTGTATCAGGGAGGCGCTCCCTGTTGACTGAGCATGGTTTGGACTCCTTGCATTAGTGACTCCCATTGTGCAGTTAACTTGTAATTTATACCTAGACCTGAAGAATTTAATAAATTGAACCATTTACTTCAAATAAGTAATTATTGTGTAGTACCAGTGAAGTAATAGAATTTGACCTGTACTAATTATAGTTATTCTTCCTCTTGTAGGGGATAAATGAATGACTCTAATGCAGTGAAATAAAATGTAAATTTAGAATCTGAGTCAGTTTCCTTTAAAATACTGTAGCCAGTACCCTGGTGTTTATATAAATATATGCAGCTATATTATGCTTATTAGGATTCGTGGTAATCCAAATAGAAGTTAAAACTGTAGATATACCTTGATGATCTTGTGTTAAAATTTGGTTCCAGGTTCTTTTAACACAGCAATAATTGTAAAGTAAATTTAAAATGGCATCAGCTCATTTTTTTTAATTGGATAGCTCTTGATTGGGTAAGAATATTATCCTTAAGGTTCCCTCAAGGAGTCTGTAAGAATTATTCTAGTTTCTGATCAGATGATCTAGGAGAATAGTTGAAATTACAAAGATGGGTCTCTGTAGCAACTCTGAATTGTCCACGTGATAAAATACAGACGTGGTGTCTGTAGTTGAGAGCTCTAGATTTGGTCTGTTATTTTATTTGGAACAGTTTTAGTTTTAGGTCTTAATAGCTACTGCAGGTTTTCTGTACTTAATTGTGTACAGATTTTCCATTTCATTTGTGTTCCTCCCTAGAACTGACAGGCTTTCAAGATTTATTTCGTTTTTAATCCCATTGTTTGAGTTAATCTGTTTAGATGAACTTTTAGCTTGTTTGTTTTCAAAGATACTTCATAGAGACATTAGCATGTAAGGTGATAATAAACAGGTCTTTATTTAAAACTGTTAATGAAACTGTTAATGTTTGATCTAGTAATTATGTCAGTAGAAAAACAGGAAGTCCATACAGGTCTGGAGCAAAAATTTAGTTTCACTTATCACCAATTTTTAGACATCTTATGGTTATGGACTCGACTCTAGAAAGATACTTGATGATGACCCTGCACCCCCACCCCCATTTCGTGATTCTCCTGTAAACACATTTCTGATTGCTTCTAATTTTCCCTTAGCTCTCAGTCCCACCTTGATTCTATTTCTTTTACCATCATCAGCAGCTTTTTTTTGTTTTTAATCCTTGTTTTCTCCTGTTTATATTGTTGACCTTGTTCATTGTGTCCAGGGTTTTTAAAGCACTCATTGGCAACTAAGATGAGTAAACAGGCTTTATTGTCTCAGGCCAGGCCTTCTTTTTTCACATTTACCTAGGTTTTTTGCTTATATATATATATATATATTTCAAATATCCCAAAGGAATAGGCTCACTGATAATCTGCTTATTACAGAGAATTTCTTTAGCAACCTCAGTGATATTTACTAGATTTGGGAATGAAAATGCCCTTAGTCATAAATCTGCTAATACTGACTTTCACTTAACCTAATAAGTGCAAAAAGTCTTAATATTTTACAGTTAACCTTTGAACAATGTGGGCTTGAACGGACAGATCCATTTATATGGATTTTTTTCACTAGTAAATAAAATGGTAAATACACCATCCAAAGGTGGTTAAATCCAAGGATGTGGAACCCTGCTGATGTGGAGGAACCATACCCTTGGATACAGGGTTGAACTACAAGTTACATGGACTTTCAACAGCAGAAATTCTGCACCCTGAAAATCCCCATGTTGTTCAAGAGTTAAGTATATGTAAGAACAAGGGTGATGTAGTTTTAAGGATTTTGAAAAGGGATATACCACAACCATTTGAGTGTAGATTGTTGTGAAAATGCATATTCTGCCCTCATTTGCTGCAAATTTAATCTATGCTTCTCAAACCAAATACGAAGCCTGCATGATTAAAACTGGAATGTGCAACTGATAATGTTAGTGAAGGTGCACTTGACTTTCTTCAATGGACTAGTAAATTTGTTGGCAACACAATGTCAGATGTTACATGTACTTGGAATAGGATGTCATTTTAGTTCCATAAGAGATGGCTAGATTTTAGTTTAAGATTAAGCGACTATAGGTACTTTGTTGATGTATGTAAGGCCATTATCCCGCTGGTATGGAAGCAACTTAAGTTGACCAGATATGTAAATTGAACTTGTGAATTCCGGAATACTGAATCTTGGGAGATTTCTTGGTTATCGGCTTCAAAACTGCATAGACCTCTGAACTGATATAAATTGAACTTGAGGTTTGTATTACTAGTTAGCTGTTTGCTACTTTGTTGTTGTTCAGTCATTCAGTGGTGTCAGACTGTAACTCCATGGAGTGCAGCACACCAGGTTTCCCTGTCCTTCACCATCTCCCAGAGTTTGCTCAAACTCATGTGCTTTAAGTCGGTGATGCCATCTAACCATCTCAGCCTCTGTCACCCTCTTCTCCAGCCCTCAATCTTTCCTAGCATCAGGGTCTTTTCCAGTGAGTCAGCTCTTCGCATCAGGTGGCCAGAATATTGGAACTTCAGCTTCAGTATCAGTCCTTCCAGTGAATATTCAGGGTTGATGAAGGAAAAACATCTACTTCTGCTTTCTTGACTACACCAAAGCCTTTGGCTGTGTGGATCACAACAAACTGGGAAATTCTTCAAGAAATGGGAATACCAGACCACCTGACCTGCCGCCTGAGAAATCTGTATGCAGGTCAAGAAGCAACAGTTAGAACTGGACATGGAATAACAGACTCGTTACAGATTGGGAAAGGAGAACGTCAAGGCTGTATATTGTCACCCTGCTTATTTAACTTACATGCAGAGTACATCATGCAAAATGCTAGGCTGGAAGAAGCACAAGCTGGAATCAAGATTGCCGGGAGAAATAGCAATAACCTCAGATATGCAGATGACACCACCCTTATGGCCGAAAGCCAAGAGCCTCTTGATGAAAGTGAAAGAGGAGTGAAAAAGTTGGCTTAAAGCTCAGCATTCGGAAAACCAAGATCATGGCATCCAGTCCCATCACTTCATGGCAAATAGATGGGGAAACAATGGAAACAGAGTTTATTTTTAGGGGCTCCAAAATCACTGCAGATGGTGACTGCAGCCATGAAATTAAAAGACGCTTGCTCCTTGGAAAACAAGACCAACCTAGACAGCATATTAAAAAGCAGAGACATTACTTTGCTAACAAAGGTCCGTCTAGTCAAAGCTATGGTTTTTCCAGTAGTCATGTGTGGATGTGAGAGTTGGACTATAAAGAAAGCTGAGTGCTGAAGAATTGATGTTTTTGAACTGTGGTGTTAGAGAAGACTCTTGAGAGTCCCTTGAACTGCAAGGAGATCCAACCAGTCCATCCTAAAGGAAGTTAGTCCTGAATATTCATTGGAAGGACTGATGCTGAAGCTGAAACTCCAATACTTTGGCCACCTGGTGCAAAGTACTGACGCCTCTGAAAAGACCCTGATGCTGAGAGTGATTGAAGGCGGGAGGAGAAGGGGACGACAGAGGATGAGATGGTTGGATGGCATCACCGACTCAATGGACATGAGTTTGAATAAGCTCCAGAAGATGGTGATGGACAGGGAAGCCTGGCGTGCTGCAGTCTGTGGGGTCGCAAAGAGTCGGATGTGAATGAGCGACTGAACTGAAATTGGACCATTCACTAAAGAACTTTGTTGATCATGTGTTACCAATATTAGAGCATCTTAAGAGCACAGTGAGGCTTAGATGACATAGTTCTATCGTAATAGGTATAAAAAGCAGTGTCATAGCATTCAGAATTCTTCAGCTCCAACAAGTGCTCACAAAGATGTGGAGCACCTGGAACTCATATTGCTGGTGGGAATGCAAAACATAGTTACTCTGGAAAATGGTTTGGCAGTTTCTTAGCCATATAATCAGTCCATCCAGTTCCATTCCTAGGTATTTACTTAAGAGAAATAAAAATTTGTCCACCTATGGGCTTGTACTTGAATATTCATAATAGCCCCCAGTTGGAAACAGTCCAAATGTCCACCAAAAGGAGAATGGATAAGGTGTGATGTATACCATATATACACAGTGGAATACTAATTAACAAAAAGGGATTACTGGTTGATGTAACATCATGTATGAATCTCAAAACCATTTTGCTGGATGAAGACAAAAATCTACTCTTCATGATGGCAGTTTTAGAAAACACAAAACTGACAGCAGAGAAAGTGGTGGCGGTGAAGATGGTGAATGAGACAACAGTTGGGGGGTGATAAAGTTCTTTATTGTGGTTGTGGTGGTTCCAGAACTATGTATGCACTTGTCAGAACTCATCAAATTGTATATTTAAATTGGTGAATTCATTTGTAAGTTATGCCTTACAGTTCCTTAATAACATCTCTTAAATATTAGATGGTATGGAGATGTATAAAGCTAAATTTTTAAAAGTTTTACCATATCTTTCTTCTTAGGCTAGCACTTGTTCAAGACTTTCAAATGAACAAATGGTTACAGCTATTTTGGCACATTTTGGTTGTGCTTTGGGTGATTTTTTTCTTGTGAAGCAAAAGGAAGAATAAGTAATCTTGAGAACAGTTGTGTCACCACACTGATCAAAGACTAAGTCACACAAAAGTTAAGGCCAAATTACTTTGTGCTATTATATTTGAAGTCGTTGTGAGTAAACTTTGAATGCTTTGAATGGCACTTTTGATCAGCATGATGGTAACTGAACATAAAATGATAAATGAGTGAAGCTTGCTATGAGATCAAAACATCATTACTTTAGAAACCTCTTAAAGAATTTTGCTACTGAGTTATTTTTTAAAAAAAGGATATGTGTGCCTGACCTAGTTGGTACAGGATGTTGCACTGGTTTTATTGGACACCTCTGTGAATCTTAGGGAGCCTATTTCTCTCATGGTGCTTAGCTGTTCAGTAGACAGCTATCATTACTTTAGAAACCTCTTAAAGAATTTTGCTACTGAGTTATTTTTTAAAAAAAGGATATGTGTGCCTGACCTAGTTGGTACAGGATGTTGCACTGGTTTTATTGGACACCTCTGTGAATCTTAGTGAGCCTATTTCTCTCATGGTGCTTAGCTGTTCAGTAGACAGCTATTTTATTTCACATTGGTAACTTTGTTTTAAATTACAATTTCACATAAATGGAAAAGGACTGAAAATGACCATGTTTAATATAAACAAATGTTAAAACATTTTGAGAAATGATAGAGACATTCAAACCACCATCCTGAGGTTAGTCATTCCAATGTGTGATTTTTGTATTCATGTATGTTTAAAACAGATTTGTTTACACACAAAATTTTACATAAATGGAATCTTCACTAGATGTCTTTTGCAAGACGTTTTTATTTTTTATTTTTATTTTATTTGCAAGACTTTATCTTTTAATTGCTTTCTAGTTATAGTAATGAAACTGGCAGAATCTAAATGCTTAAGGGACTAATTGATATCCCTCACAGTCTATCTCTCAAAAGCTGTAAAAGTTCCTACTGGAGAAATAAACTGAGAAAAGAGATGTGAGATTTAAGTGTATACCTAAAAACAACTTCTAGTATTAAATTTTTCAAAAAGGATTGTTTTCATTTTACATAAATCTTTAGCCTTCAGTTGTATTTCAGTTCATTTTTAAATTGCATCATTTTAGAATGGTGTGGAATTACACTCCATTATATTTACAGAACATTTTATTGCCTGTTATTTTTGTTTACTTTTGCTTTGGGTTGGGATTAACAAGCTTCCTGGGATGTAGTTTCCCATGGATATCCTATGAATTTAAGAACTGTGGTGGTGGTGAAAAGAAAGTCTGTTTAGGGGGGAGTGGGAACCTCAGGGAGGGATTTTCTGAAGAGGCTGGCTAACTGTCACTATTTTGAATTAGAAGTCTTCTAAAACTTATCATACTGGCCTAAAGGATATGCTTCTTATTTTTCATTCCTCATTTGATGGTCATAGTTCAAGAGGATGGTAGTGTAGTGTAGTTTTTAATGAGTATCTGTGATGTACCAATCACTTTACGTGGGTTTTTACCCCAAAGATACAGGAACTTTGCTGCTAAGGCTGTGATAGTCATCAGTTCTCTTGAGCTTAATATGAATGGCCATGGCCGCTTAATGTATAATGGTTTTTTAGTTCACATCAACTCTGTCATTTTGCTGACCTACTGCTGTCACCTCTCACTCTTGTGTACCTGTATTTTACATACTTCTCCCTGCTTCTAATTATTTATGGTCTTGGAAAAGCCTGTTGAATAGTTCTCTGTGTGGTGAATAAATGACCTTTGAGTCTGGTACTCTTAGAATCTGAGTGAAATACATGTTTCAGTTCAGACTCCCTTATCTTTACCATTGAATGAAAAACTTTTTTTTTTTTTTAACTAATGAGTGCTCAGAAAGAATGGTATTTTGGAATAGCTGGATTCCAGGTGGTGTGTATGTGCTATTTCTGAATGAGTGACTCCATTATGCTGAAATGAATTCCTCCCAAAACAAGTTTTCGAGATACTTGAAGAGAATATTTTCAGTAGAACCCAACCTATTTTTTAACTTGAAAGTTTATTTTGCCAAATTTTGACTTTTTTTCTTCTAGAACAAATTCTGTACAACATAAAACAAGAGTATAAGCGCATGCAGAAGAGAAGACATTTAGAAACTAGTTTCCAACAGACAGATCCATGTTGTACTTCTGATGCACAGCCACATGCATTTCTCCTCAGCGGACCAGCTTCACCAGGTAATAAAAGAATTGATAAGTGAAAGGAAATGTTACTTAGTATGGGAAAAAGGAAAACAAATTGCCTTTAGTCATCAACCTCCTATTTCTCCTTGATTTTTGAAAAAACATTTATACAGGTAACTCATGATCTCTTAAAAATATGGTACAAAAAAGGTAATACCCACTTGGATTCCCATGACTCAAAGACAGCCACCTGTAGGTAACATCCCCTGAGTGGACTTCCCCATAAATGCTATGATTCGTAGCCTCTGTTAAAGAAGAAAAAATAAATACAGCCATATGCTTCTCTGTCAGGTATAGATGTACCTTGCCGTGGCTAAATACTGCATTTTACGGGTTTCCCATAATTATAATGATAGACTTGAAATTTCTATTACCGTATTTACAAAAATGTCCCTGAACATACACCCTCACACACACTTGTTTTTTAGGATAATGCCTAAAGGTTGATTATTTTGATCCTACATCTGTTTTTACCTACCTTTTATTGGAGAGGATAGTTTGCAAATACACTTCTTAAAATTTAAGATGTAAAACTGAGGGCTATTTGAAGTGAAGGGGATCAGTCGCTTGGTCCGACTCTTTGCAATCCCATGAACTGTAGCACGCCAGGCTTCCCTGTCCATCACCAACTCCTGGAGCTTGCTCAAACTCATGTCCATCGAGTTGGTGATGCCATCCAGCCATCTTATCCTCTTTCGTCCCCTTCTCCTGCCTTCAGTCTTTCCCAGCATCATGGTCTTTTCCATTGAGTCAGTTCTTCTCATCAGGTGGCCAAAGTGTTAGAGTTCCAGCTTCAGCAGCAATCTTTCCAGTGAATATTCAGGACTGATTTCCTTTAGGATTGACTGGTTTGATCTCCTTGCTGTCCAAGGGACTCTCAAGTGAAGGGGATAAGTTGGTGAAATTTTGTAAGGGGAGGTGAGGGTAGAGACAGGATTGTATCAGTGGGAAAGCAAGCTCCTCTCACTTGTCAGTTTACTTCTTATAAGATCAATTAACTGGCAGCCTCAACAAAGCTGAGATTTTGAAAGTAAATAAAGATAGCCTTAGTTTGGTAGCTGTGGACTAAAGCTGGTATGCTTTATTCTTGTATATCAGTACACAAGAATTCTGGTATTCTGTTAACAGCTGATGCTGAACACAGGACAGACATACTTAGTTAACTGGTCCCAGCCATCAAGTTAATAAAGAGCAAGTATAAAGATGAATTGGGGCAGATAAACAGGACAAACAATTGAGAGCAAATCTGTGTACTTATGTTTATAGAATACTTGCAGCAGTGTTAAGGGTGACTGACATAACCCTGAGTTCTAAAAAAGATTAATTTCAGATGTTCTTTTCAAGAAAAGAGGAATGATGTTTTTGGAAAATAAAAGTACCCTAAGTAAATACTTCAAGAGGAATGCATTCTGAAGAAATCTAACACTGTCTAAGTGGCTGCTACATTAATAGTCTTTAAGGATGCTGAACTGTAAAATTTAATGTTGAATATTAGGAATATATTCTCAGTATTTATTTTTACAAAGTCTCTCCTAGCTAATAATTAATTTAAAAACAAAAAATTTATTTTGTTTGTATTTTGTTATTCTCTCAACTCACCTTCACAGTTCTCCCCCCTTATATTTGATGGCATACATCTTGCTGTGTCTTTGCAAAGTTGTAAACTGATAGGATTAAACCTGATTTAAGACTAGGGAAATACTGTGCTAAAGACTGATAGAAAAATGCTTTTATATGAGCACTGAAAATACTCACATGAAACCACCTCAGTTAGATGATGCTTTTCTATGATGGCTCTAAATCTGATGAGGTTTTTGTTCATGTTGTACATAGGGACTCCATCAGGAACATCCTCACCATTAAAAAAAGAACAGCCCTTATTCACTCTACGGCAGGTTGGGATGATCTGTGAACGTTTATTGAAAGAACGTGAAGAGAAAGTTCGAGAAGAATATGAAGAAATATTGAACACAAAACTTGCAGGTAAGAGATGAGTTTTAGAGTCTTTCCAGAAACTCATCCAAAGAAATGCATTCTTTCTTACATACATTTTACACATCAATTAAATTACCCCTTCTGTACACTGGTAGGAGTATTCTCTAAGAACCAGAAAATTTCAATTCAAGAAAGGAAATGGAACTTGGCTATAGCTCATGGCCCTCCTTAGTGACTTTAAGAAATAGTATCTGTTAGCCATGTAGATAAGCAGCAATATTAGGAAACTAGATATTTCTTTTGATAATACCCTATGCTTTGGCTGTTTACAGAGAAGCCTGGCGGGCTACAGTTTGCTTGTGGGTTTTTTTTTTTAAAAACTCTTGGTTGTTTTTTTATATTTTTAGGTTCTGCTTCTACCTTTTTTTTTCCCTTTTTTTTTTTAAGTTATTTTACTTTTCCAAACTTTGAAGTTTTTGTCTTACATTGGGGTATTAGCCGATTAACAATGTTTGAGGTAGTTTCAGGTGAAGAGTGAAGGGACTCAGCCATATATATACATGTATCCACTCTACCCAAATCCCCTCTCCCATCTAAGCTGGCACATATCATCGAGCAGAGTTTCATGTGCTATACAATAGTGCCTTGTTGGTTATCCCTTTTAAGTATAGCAGTGTGTACATGACCTTCCTAAAAGTCCTTAACTAACTCTTCTCCTCCGGCTTCCCTGGTAGCTTAGATAGTAACAAATCTGCCTGCAGTGCAGGAGATGTGGGTTCAATCCTTGCATTTGGAAGATCCTCTGGAGAAGGAAATGGCAACCCACTCCAGTTTTCTTGCCTGGAAAATCCCATGAACAGAGGAGCCTCGCGGGCTACAAGCCATGGGATTGCAAAGAGTCGGTCTTGACTGAGTGACTAACCCTTTCTTCCTTCTCCTCAGCAACCATAAGTTCATTTTCTTAAGTCTGTGAGTCTCTCTGTTTTATAAGTTCATTTGTATTATATATAACATGCCATAAGATAATTTCTCCTCTGACTTCACTTAATATGACACTCTCTAGGTCCATCCATGTTGCTACAAATGACATTGTTTCACTCTTATTAATGGTTGAGTAATACTCCATTGTATATCTATACCACATCTTCTTTATCCATTCTTCTGTCAGTGGACACTTGGTTTGCTTCCATGTCTTGTTGTAAACAGTGCTGCGATGAACATTGGGGGTCCATGTATCCTTTTGGATCACGTTTTTCTCTGGATATACGCCCATGAGTGGGATTGCAGGGTCATATGGTAGCTCTATTTTTACTTTTTTATGGACCCTCCAAACTGTTCTCCATAGTGGCTGTACCAATTTACATTCCGCCAACAGTGTAGGAAGGTTCCCTTCTCTCCACACCTTCTAGCATTTGTTTGTGGATTTTTTGATGATAGCCATTCTGACCACTGTGAAGTGATACTGTAGTTTTGATTTGCATTTCTCTAATAACTAGCGATGTTGAACATCTTTTGATGTGCATATTGGCTATTGTCCTTTTTGGAGAAATGTCTATTCAGGTCTATTGTCAGAAGCTGCTTGTAAATTTTGGAGACTAATTCTTTATCGGTCACATTGTTTGCAAAGGTTTTTAACTTTGTGACTTTCATGATAATTTTGCATCAGTCTGAACACTTGAAATTTAACTGGCACTGTGTACATAATTTTATTTAGAGTATCAATCTGGTGCATTCTTTTAATTATCCAGAAAATTTTTTTCCATAAAATTTGATAATTTAAGTGTAGTAAATAAAATATGTATGCTAACATAACCAGACTTTCCCCCGATTTTTAAGCCACTGATTTAATAGATATTGATATTGTAAACTTCATGATTAGGGAGTTAAAGTGCTAATACAGGTGAGAGAATTTGTCAGTTATATAACATCTTTTTCTGTGGCATCTAGTTAGGTTACAGGTGGATATTTGGATTAATTACATATTTTACTATGCTTTTTAGTCCTGTTTCCTCTCATTGCAGTACATTACCATTCATAGACCACTTATAATAATTTTCAGAGGAAAAATATCTTTATTTTTAATAAGTAAAGAAATAAGCCCCACCCAGCTTATACATGAGGTTGTGATTTGAGCTGATGTGGGTTTCCTAAGCTCCATGCTCTTTCCATTTGATAAGCTATTATTACTGAGGTTGTGTGTCTAAGTGCCAACTTAGAATCATTTCACTATATATATTGGACTTTTGAGTTTCTCTGGCCTTGATATATTAAGAGGGCATTTTTACAAATCATGTAATTGATATTTACCTTTATTTATAGAACAATATGATGCATTTGTGAAGTTTACACATGATCAGATAATGCGACGATATGGAGAACAGCCTGCTAGTTGTAAGTATTTCATCTTTGAACCAAATACAAAACAATCTTATGGAGATGTTTGTTATAATGTATTACAATTATCTTCATACACAAGAGAACTTAACAATATCAAGGAGAAAAAGTTTGGAGGAAATAGGCAGTAAAATTTTACTCAGGCTTTTGCTTACTTTTGCTTACTTAATACCTAAGGCAGTATATTAGGGATGAAGTTTTGGCGTGTGTTTAAATTTTGACCTGAACTTTGCACTCATTTTCCTTTTCTCTTCCTTTAGATGTTTCATGAATCACGTTTTCTGCATTTATGGGCTGCCTTGTTCCTTGTTGAGTTGTTGCAAGAGGTCCCAATTATGACATGCAGCAATGCCAATACCCCTCTGTGAATACAGGTTATTTCAAGCTTTCGTCAGTGGCAACCACTCTTAGGCAGCAACTGGATTTGGAAATTCCTTGATGTCAATACCACCCGGATGTGGACCTTTGCTACCTGTATTAATGCCAGTGGCCTCATTTGCTGTATCATTACAATTTGGCTTCTATTAATATGTTTGGAAAGGATTAAAGCTGGTATTCTAAGAACATGCCCTTCACTGGTTGTGTAAATAAAACTGTAGAAAGACACTTCAGATGAAGTTAGTGTGATTTTAATTGTGCACTACAACCAAGCTATAACCAGTTATTAATAATTTAGAATGTAATCCCAGGACATTATTAAGCAAATAGCCTACAGTGCTTCCTATGAACTAGTGAAGGAGGAGGGCATTTCTGTATTCCAGGACTTCTTGGGGTTTCAAATGGGTTTATATGATTTCCCTGTTGGGATTTTTTTTGGTAGTTTTTATTTATTCTAGCAGTCTTTTTAATGAATGTTTATAGCTGCATTCCCCCCCCCCCCAGTGTATCATTGTTTTACTGCCCTTGTAGTACTGGAATTTAGTTGGAAGAATAAAACATTTACTTCTAATCTGCTTGTTTTTAATGTACAGATGGGTAGTATTTGAATAAAGCCAGTGTTTTAAATGTAAGCATTTTCCAGGAATCAATTTTCTGATAAGATTTCAAAATAAGTCTTTTCATAAGCTGAGATCTGATTCCAAATTGTCTCTCTTCTCATTGCATGACAGAAGGTTAGTTTTAACAACTGTAGACTTTAAAGGAAAATATATGAAAGCATCATTCAATGCATCTAATTCCCATTCCATACATGCTTTCCAGACACAGCTTTCCTATAATGAAGTGGCCAAAAAGTGCTTCAGTGAATTCTTTTAAATTCTATTAACATATTTCTACTAATTAAGTCATAAATATACTGGGATATGTTTATAATTGACTAATTAGTGGAAGACAAAAGGATTTTTTTCCTTTTAACTTCAGTAATTATATTTCACCAAAATTATATTCTTTGTCTAAAACAAGGCCAAAAAGTGATATAGGGCCTTTGCAAGATCCTCAGGTAATTGATACGCACCTCCATTAAGTGCTTTAGAAACATTGGTATAGCACAGGGTGGCCATAATTAAGGTGGATAATCCTACCTGGCTTTAATGGACTGATGGATTCTCAGCCTCAGCATTACTGACAGTTGGGGCCAGATTCAATCTTTGTTGTGGGGAGACTTACTGCATGTAGGATGTTTAGCAGCATCTCTGGCCTCTACCACTAGATGCCAGTAACACCCTCCCCCAGTCTTGACAACCAAAAAATGTGCCTCCAGACACTGACAAATGTCAGGGCAGGGGGATGAAAACAGTCCCCAGCTGAGAACCACTAGTCTAGTGGGACAGCATTTTAGAATGCAAGAGTAAGTAAAAATATGGAGGAGTGAGGATAGAAAGAATGTAAATATGCTTTATCTCTTCTTCATTTCAGAATGAACATTCTTTTTATATAATCACATATGACTTTTCATGTAGATTTAAAGTTTATAAAAGAGCTGGTCTTTGTTTTAGAGGATATGCTACAAGGAAAACTGGTGCTGGCAGTCTGAATGGAGCCTCAAATAACATTTTAATTCTAGATTCAACTTTGATCAAGAACAAAATTTCCCCCACAGCTAAATTTCTGCTTATCCACCTTACCCCAAAATTCTGTCTTATGGGCTGCTTCCTGATTTTAACTGATTTAGTGGGTGAGGTAATTTCAGAAAATGAAAAATGGGAACTTCTTGGATTTATTAACAGTTAACAAGATTTAGATGGACCCAGTAGGTGGTGATTAGTACAGATACAAGCCACACTTTGAGTTCCCAAAAAGCTCTGAAATTGCTTCCAATAATTATAGAATTTAGCCAAGTCATCTTATTCTTTAAAAGGCAGTGCCGGTATTGTGCCGTACTCAGTTACTGTAATGTAACTAGAGTAAATCACTGGATATAATTCTCTGTATAGGAAAAACAGGCCCAGGCAATGTGAAAAAAAATACAGGAAGTTTAAAAAGATCAATGCTATCTTTGGCCTATGGCAAGAACTTCCATCCTAAAGAAAATGGTTTCCAAATGAGACATTTATTGCATCAGCAATGGTTAACTGGAGCCCCTTGCAGGCTCTACCCCCTGAGACTGCCTTAGAAGACTGAGGGGAGGTGAAGACTGTTGGAATCTGTTTGACATGTTCCCCAGCTGATCCAAGGTTGGAAATGATTTTATGTACCTTTTTTGGGTTACTCCCTTACTTCAAAATTACACAGTAACTGGTGTTAATAAGTGAATATCCTGCTAAGGCACCTGATGAGCCTGTCCTGTCTACTCAGAGAGACGGCTCCAGCAGTTACCTGCTCCTACCTTTGCCCCAGCTGGGGAGCATTAGCTCATTCAAAGGTAGGGCCAACAGTCCTCCCTCCTGCACCCATTTTCCTTCTATATATAATTCTCATAAACAAAAAACTTGACAAAAGACTAAGTCTTTTGATCCTATAATCCCTCTCTAGGTTAGGTATTACCTATTTTTGTGTTCTATAATCTTTAAAGCAAAACTCAGGAGAATTTTCTAAACTTCCATTCTTCTCCCACTTTTTTGGCTAATTTTTATTAGGAAAAAACCAAAAGCTAAAAATACAGTCCAACAATCCTCTTAAAGGGAACAATTATTTTGCCGTTTTTGCTTTGTATGTATATTGTTTAAAAACATGTAGCCCACCAGGCTCCTCTGTCCATGAGATTTCCCAAGCAAGACTGTTGGAGTGGGTTGTCATTTTTCTGACCCACAGATTGAACCCGGCTCTCCTGCACTAGCAGGTGGATTCTTGTCCCTCCTATTTAAAGGAATGCTTTCCTAATTTAACTTCTAATCCATATTCAGGTTTTCCCATTTGTCCTCAAAATGTCTTTTGCAGCTTTTTTCCTCCATAAAGCAGAATTCAGTTAAGATTCTGACTTTCTGCAACAACTAAGCTTGTCATCTTATTGAATGTCGTTAATTAATGCCATTAAACTCGTCTATCCCTTTAAACATAACTGTAATCTGGAAGTTAAGTCTAAAGCATTTATTAGTTTCACGTTAAGACTTCAGTATAGGTTGATGCTATGATCTCTGTTATTATATCACACAAAGTGATATGATAAGTGATGCCTGGCAGGCTTTGTCTTCACTCTTCAACCACTCATTAGCCACCAACACTTTCCACATTGCTAAATCTAATCAGCATTTGAAACACTTTGTTCAGTTGGCAAGATACCACCACACTGGCCTGATTTTCTTTCCTTTGCTGGCTGCTGGCCCAGTCTTTCTCTGAACTTTAAAACATGCCAAGAGTTGACCTGGGGCTCCTTGCTTCTCCTCATACTCACTTTGGTGAATATAAACTCCTCAGTTGATGGCCTCTCCATTCAGAAGTTTTTCAGAGTCCTGAATTCCTCACATCCTTCATCCAATCTTGATTTCCATCTAAAATCTCAACCATCTCTACTACTACCCTTGTAGGAGACATTTGTGTCTTGCCTGGATGATTTCAGTTCAGTCGCTCAGTGGTGTCCGACTCTTTGTGACCCCATGAACCACAGCACGCCAGGCCTCCCTGTCCATCACCAGCTCCCGGAGTTCACCCAAACCCATGTCCATTGAGTCAGTGATGCCATCCAACCATCTCATCCTCTGTTGTCCCCTTCTCCTCCTGCCCTCAATCTTTCCCAGCATCAGGGTCTTTTCCAGTGAGTCAGCTCTTTGCATCAGATGGCCAAAGTGTTGGAGTTTCAGCTTTAATATCAGTCCTTCCAATGAACACCCAGGACTGATCTCCTGTAGGATGGACTGGTTGGACCTCCTTGCAGTCCAAGGGACTCTAAAGAGTCAAGAGTCTTCTCCAACACCACAGTTCAAAAGCAATTCTTCAGTGCTCAGCTTTCTTTATAGTCCAACTCTCACATCCATGCATATAACCACTGGAAAAACCATAGCCTTGATGAGACGGACCTTTGTTGGCCAAGTAACGTCTCTGCTTTTTAATATGCTGTCTAGGTTGGTCATAACTTTCCTTTCAAGGAGAGATGATTTCAGTGACCTCCAAATTGGTCTTTGTGTCGCCTCATTTGTGTCCCCTCCCCTATTCTCATAGCCAGTGATCCTTTAAAGGTCTTTCTAAAGGATGGCTTAAATGGCTTCCTACCTATAAAAGTTAAAGACCTTATTGTGGTCTATGGCCATAACTGCTCTCCACTCCACCTCATTCAGTTCTGAGTTTCCCTCTTGCTCACTGTGTGTCCCACACTGGCCACCTTTGCTGTTCCTCCAGTGCAGCCTGCATACTGTACTGCCCTTCAGACCTTTGTTATTGCTATTCTCTACCTAAAATGCACTTCTTCCATAAAATCCTGGCTAAATCTTTTTATTCAAACACCATCTCAGGCAGGCATGTTCAGCATGATCTGCTTCCCTTTTGCTGTTTTTTTTTTCCTTTAACACTGTATAATTGTTCTTTGCTATTGATAGAATGTAGTGAGGGCAAAGATCTATGCTCACTGAAGTACTACAAGTGCTGCAACAGTGTCCCATGATACATGCTCAATAAATAATTTGTCAACAAATCAGTCACACATTCTTTACCTAGATTTTACCAACCATAGTCAAAAATGAAACAGATGACTGTGAGGGCACATCTGACTGAAGGGGAATGGCTGGAAATACTGAAAAAAAAAATAGTGACCTAGTTGTTGTGAAGATGCACTGGAAAATGTCACACGACAGAAATCTAGTCTTTGATCATGTCCATTTGGCAAAGGCTCTGCTCTATGCCCTCGTTTCAGGGACCCCTAGAAGTTCTGCCTCTAACACATGGATTCCAAGGTGTCAAAGCCTCTTGTGTTTGTGTTTATACAACGATTCGCATCATGAATTCCTTAATTTCCAAGTTGACAGCCCTTTGTGCATATGTACATGTGTTTCAATTCTGCTGAATAAGAAATCCTGGCATCTTCTAGATGAAGATAAGACGTTTAATCTATCTGAACTAATGTTACTCTGGTAATTGTCTCAAGGCTTTGTTGGGCTAGACACTTTCTGCTCTGGCTTGCAATTGACTATTTCTGGTACCTTAGGATTTACTTTTCTTTTTAACCCTGGCAACATTATGACAATTTGTACGGGGGTACATTTCATCTAGCACTTACAGTTTTTGAAGCAGGAAGTGGGAAACAGAGCAGTTATCCATTAATGTCATCTGGGCTGACTTTGTTGCCACAGGGCTAAGGAGCCCTTTATACTTACATAATACCTCCTTTATATTCCAAAATTAATGAGGCTTAAGTTATGTATTAAGTCTGTTTATATTAAATTTCTCCTCTAAACACACAGACCTACAAGTGCATAGTTCTAAGGTCTTCAACTATAATAGTCCTCACTGAATTTGGACTTTTTTCCTCCCAGTCATATTTGCATGGTAATTTTGGTATGTTAGTATACTTAAAGACACATCCCAGAATTCTCTTGGAACCAGAACATTAAATAATGAACTTGAGGTCTCTGTTTCACTATCTTGATATGAGTTCTTATTATGGAAGAGATTCAGATGTCATTTCATCTGGGCCTTAAAGGTTGATGTGATCTGTAAAGATCTTTGAGGCTCTAAGACTCCATGATATGTCAACCTGAAGTACAATATTTACTGCCTTTAAGCAGAAAGCCAAACAACTTGACACCTTTTAAGTTGTAAGACTAAAGGAAATGGGGCAGTAGAGGCAGTTTTAGAACCTCTGGAGGAGGAGAAATAATCCTCTAGAATATTCATCTTATTACATAATTTACACAAGTGAAGAATACCAGTGCAAGTAACGGGTAGAACAAGTATTAATACTATTAGATCAACTGATCCTCCTAAAGGAATTTATTACATTTATATATTATTCATGTTCAAGAACAATTTATTCATAATTTCTTCATGACTGAGAATTGCAGTGATATTCTGAGAAAGTTTCTAGTTGCGTGTTACTTGTTGGATTTCAAAGTTCTCCAAAGGGGCTTTGATACATTCCTGTTTGGGGTTAACAGTCTACTTTTCTGTTTAAACATCTCACAGGGATTCCACACTTCTCTTCTTGCCAGACAATCTTCTTTGAGCTGTGTGTAAATATGACTGGTCTTTTTCTCTTAAGCTAACTGTTATCTTTCTGGCTTCACTCATTTGCTGTCTAGCAGCCTCCCCATGTTAGCCTTGCCACATGGTCAGTCTTCTGTTTGGTAGGTTTTATAAATCCCAAAAGTTCTAATTCAGAGACAGCTCTAATAAACCGAGCACTGGAGGCTATAGCTAAGGAAATTTACCATGTATTTCTGACCAAAAAAAAGGGGGTTAAAATCTCAGTTTAAAACATTAGTTGCTGAGCTGAAGTACAGTTCAAATGCATACTAATAAATTAAACTATAACTCTTACTGGAAAACATTAAGTATAATTAGACTCCACTGTCAATAAGACACAAACGGAAAAGTGCTTACCACTTACCTAGTTCTCATTTTCAAGGAGTATGAAAATTGCTTCCCTGCCAACTTCTTAAACTACATCAATAACCTAAGAAACCATAGAGAATTCAATAATGACCGTTCTGGGACATTTTTGGTGAACTTTGGAAAACGACCTTTATATAAGTTTTAGACCAAATAGTTTAGATTTGTCTCATTTTAAATTCGAAATAAGTATTAAGGAACAACTTATTCTGGGATGGTATGGTTCTATCTCTAGTGTAGATCTGGAGAAACTATAAACTATTCTGTATGCTTACTTGGACATTGTAGAATTGATTTTAAAAGGATACTGGATAATTTCATTCCTTTCTTCTGAGGTAACAGAATTTGCATCCACTTTTTCAGCAGCTGTCACAACTGTTGCAAAAGCCTTTTGAGAGACAGGACAGAAGAAGATAAAAATCTCTGCTGTTGTCAAACATCTTTTATTTTTTTGCACTTGATGGCTCTGTATTTTTAAGCCAGGTCAAACACTGCTGCTGCTGGTAGCTGACACATTTTAAAAAATGATACCAAATTTCAGGGTCTTAGAACTACACTGATGATCACTTTAAATAAGTACACATTAAAAGAAAGTGGAATGGTTCCCAAATAATCTTATATTTCAGAGAACTAAGAAATCTGCAGAGAAAAAACAAGAATAAAATACAGGCTGTCCTGTATCCTCTACTCCCAACCTCCATCACCCAGGAAAATGCCTATTTTTCTTGGAAGCAACCAATCACCATATTTTTAAATGGTGACAAGACATGCTTCAAATAGGGCCTTTAACAAAGTTAACTTTTAATATTCTGAAGAGGGAAAGAATAATTATTAAAGAATAATAACAGTTGTCCTTTGCCTTGCCAAGTATTCCTTGTACTTTCTGATTGCTAAATCTGTTGTATAGTTATTCCAATATTTTCTTTTCTTTTACCCAATAAGGGAAATGCTAGTTAATAATACACTGTTTTATCTTGTGGGATAACAGAACTGACCTCAACTGTTTAGCTTTTGTTAAACATACTAAAATGTAGTTATTTTGACTTGGCAAGGACACAGCATTATTAACAGAACTGGCTTGGTTGAGGAGTGTGGGATCAGCGTTCTGGGGCTTGGGTGGAACTGCTGAGCAGTTATGTGCCTTTTTGGAGAAAAGGTGATTTATAATGCTTTCCAAACCAAAGACAGGCAAATGAGAAAATAAGAGATGACTTCCAAAGTACCGAAAGTATAAAAACAGCCCAAGAAAGGTGTCATGGTTGGTTAGACGCACAGCCTGCTCTTTCCCCCGACCTACCTCCGCCCAGTCCACGAGGTTGATGAGCCTGCTGCACTCCAGGTGCAGTTTATACGCAATGCAGATGTCTGGGGCAAC
The DNA here is from genome assembly GCF_054371585.1 of Giraffa tippelskirchi. NCBI lineage: Eukaryota > Metazoa > Chordata > Mammalia > Artiodactyla > Giraffidae > Giraffa > Giraffa tippelskirchi. Next base: position 127,524,565 of record NC_137283.1, read on the forward strand.
GTTTGGAATGCAACCTTCTTCACTTCTCAGGGCTTCGTTCTAAAAAGAACAGTAAACTAAGATAACTACCTTCCAGAAATCATGAGGAACAAAACCACAAATTAATTAACCTCCTAACCTGAAATTAGTAAGCTAATAAATGAAGTCTTTGGTTTCCTTTATTTTGTGAGTTGTATTTATTCTCCAATAGTTAACTGGTTGTTGGTCAAAATCTCCCTAGCTCCTAGTCACTGGATGGATATTGCCAGGATCAAAAAACAGGAATATTTTTCATTTTCATCATTAATCATTAGTCTCTTTTTTCATTTAAATCATACATTATTCATTACTGAGACCCTGATGCAATCTGGTTTCCATAAAATTTTATGGAATTTGTGGGTTTTCAATAAACTGCCACTTCCAACACTGCTAATTACCTGAATTCTAGCAATTACTATACTGTACAAATAAATACCAACACACCACTACCAAGACTACAAATTGTCTCTCAAAGAAGACTGTGTTGTCAACATTGCATATCCTAACCCCCACAAAACCATCAAGTGTTTTTTCAACCTATTTGAAATTGACGGTTCTTATTAAGAAACAAAATCTCTTTCAAATATACACACGTGAATTATATACTCAACCCAAACTGCTGAAATCACACCAGTTCTCTTCTGTGACTTGATACTAGCCAAAAAAAAGATGGATTTTGTAAAGAGTTTTAATTTGTGGCTTATATAATAAAAATAATTGATATCCTGTGCCTTAAATATGAAATTATTCAATTACCCCACTACCAACATTACTGAAAACCATGATTTACACCTTCCCACTCAGCATTCTCTCACAATGCTTACTTAGCATGTTAGTTTGCGTGCCATGTAGGACAGGAAACCAGTACACTGGAACTCTCTTCATAGGTTTTATGGAGTCACTTCTTAAGTATCCTCTGTTGTAAGATTTCCAGATGCTTGAGTTTATAACTTATTAACAAATTAGCAATTTAATGTTAACTTAGCAAATTATCAACAAATTATTTTATGTGTGTCTATAACAACTGACACTTTCAGCTTTCTGAAATGTTTAAAATGATCATGTTACCTGTCACTGAACTCTTTGTTTAAAGAACAACTTGGAACTGGCAGATATGTCAGGAGTTTAGGAGTTTTATTCCCAGCAGATTGCTGGCTGGCCTCTACATTCAGTTCTGGAGATACCCTCAGGATATATCTTTCTTTGGTTTAAAATCCAAGATGAAATTTCCAAGTTTTTCCTTTTTCCATCAGGAATAATCATTTGCATTTTTTTAAAGTAATTTCACTGAGTCATAAGGTTTGACCAATTATCTGGTGTTACATCTGTAAGAAGCCTCTCCCTTATTTTCAATAGTAGCATTATACTCAAGTTACTCTTATGGCCTGGTTTTATTACAGTAAAGAGAAGACAATCACACATGATCAAAAGTCGGCAGTGTTAGTTCACAGGCTTAGAAAAAAGCCCTCTAAAATCTTAAGAGTTTTTTAAAATATCTGAAAGAGGTGCAACCCTGAGCTGCCTGCTCCCTGCTCATTAGAACAGCAAATTTACACTATTTCTGTGATACATAAAGCCTGGAATCTGAACTGAACTGTCAGAGAAATGTCCGCTTCTTACCTTGAGGTAGTAATAGGGGTTGTTGAGTGCAGTGTGGAGGGCTATGCGAGGGGCGGCGTTCAGGTGCTGGCGAAGGGTGTGGGCAGAGCTGAAGTACAGCATCTCATGCAGAGGCTGGGTGTCTGGAGGCAGGAGGTACTCTCTGAAACCGTCAAAGTCAGGTATCAGCTTTTAGATGAGCACAGGTTCATTTTCAATATAATATTTTTCTCACTCCTCTGTGGAGGACTGAGCAATTTACTTAAAAATCAAAATCAACAACAGCCAAAACAAAATAAGTATCAAATCCAGTGCAGCTGTCCTCAATTCTACCTCTTCCATGTAATATTGTTTAAAATACTCTCTGGAGTAAAGGAAACTATATCTTAGTTCTGATTCAAACCTCTAGGAACAAATGTATACAAATTACATTTTTGCTCAAAATCTTTAAGGTAGAACTTCTCAAAGTGTCAATGAATACGTTCTTAAATTACTTAGGAAACATGTCATATTCCTTACCATAGCAAACATTTAACTCTTGGCAGTGTTAAACACAGGCCTCAGACCTGGAATTAAGAGTTTAGGAAATCTTTTTGGATCATGGAGATATCTCTCATAGAAGAAATATATGTGAAGTTTTTATGTTAGAATTCCTCTTTATAGGCAGAAATGGCTAAATTTTCACTTCAGAGTATTAAAAAAAAACAAATCATTTATCATTAAAATTTCAATTACTGAAAAAAACCACTAATTTGAGATTCTTCTGTCTTATTTGACTAGGTAATAAACCAATTTTAATGAAATCTGAATTTTAAAAATAAAGCATTAAAAACTTCACTCTGAATATATAATTAGCCTGTCAGCTGGTCTGACCCATGAAAGTACATGGTTCCTGGGTGGCCCAGTGGGTTGCAAATCAGAAAGGGGAAACTTTGGCATCCATAACCCAAAGGCAGAGTAATAAGTCACAAACTCGATTAAGGCAGTTAATTCACAATGCCGTCATCAAGATTCCTGGGGCTTAGTCAGTCCTGGGCCTAAAGTATTTTGGTCACATGACAGATTTGTATCAGCTCCTTTCCCACCAGTGCAGGCAGAGCTAAGCAGCTTCTTCAGCCCATCCACCAGGGAAATTACTCTTCTTTCAGTGTTCTGGCTTTCTTCCCCCTTGGAGAGGATAATGCTGCCTAGAAAAATCCCATGACACTTGCTCCACCTGCGTGGTCTGGCTTTGAGGAAGAGAGGAGGCAGAGAGGGTGTGAACCATTATATCACGCCCCACCAACTCCATCCTGCCCATCTCAAGAGCCCCAGACCCCCTGCTCACTTCACTTCCAGATGCTGCTCCTTCTCGAGTCAACTGGATTAGGCGGTTTAGCTGTAGCCCTGGGAATGGTTTCTGGGATACCAGTTGCCTCCTTGGATGGCTGGCTACCCATTTGTAATTTCCGACCACAAACTTTTCCTGTCCCAACCTCAGGCTGTTCCAAACATCATACATGATGGTCATTAAAAGATCATGCTGGAGTCCCTACTCTGTAATAAGGACTGGAAATCTAACAAGGCAACCATATCAGGTCAATTTCAGAAAAGATACTGTCTCATATTCGTCCTTCTCTCCCTTTTTAAAATCTTTATATCTAATGTTTAGAGATTCAGGTAATTACCAAGGCAGAAGACCTTTTTAGATGGGTATCTAAAGAACTTCTGTCAGATTCAAAATATTTGCCTGTATTTTGTTTCCACTGGGCTATGTTCATTGCACAACAGTGATAAAACATCATCATATATTAGAATTCTTAATCCAAATACAAATGTGGAGACTGGCACAGAAATCAGCAGTGAGTCTGGCACTGGAACTCTACGTGATGCTCAGATCAGAGTCCACAAGCAAAAGAGGTGGTCTGAGGGGAACTGGTTCAACCACTTTACTATCCACAAGGGTTACAAAGCTGAAGCTTGCATTTTGGTGAAAACAGTTAACTCAGTGGCAACTTATTCTCATTTCTCAGTAGTTTCAGCAAGAGCTGCTCATGGTATACTAGGAATTGTGCTTGCTTCCTGGAGTCTAACACTTGTTATTCATCTTTTAAGGACTTCTTTTCTCCAGAACTCCAAACTCTGTTGTAAACATCTCTGGTGTGAGCCTTGGGGACAGTGTGGGGAAATGGAGTGGGCCTTCTGTCAGATGTCATCAGACTGGGGCTGTTTGACTTTCCACAGGTCACAACCTCTCTCTGGGCTTTAGCTGCCACATGACTCCTTGGTCCCATTTAGCTCTAACATGCTACACAGTCCTAACCTCTTCCCTGCTGTGACACTCAATCTTGGGAAAGATGATAAATCCTGGTATGGAAATTTTTGTGATTTCACAACACAGTGCAGTTCAATCATGGTCAGTTTTATTTTAGTAACTACTCAGAAAGGTGAAAAGTCAGACATATTAATTAGATCAAAGGTCATGAAAAGGGAATGGTTGTTGGTTGGTTGCATAGCCTACAATTTGGGATCTGTGGGAATTCAGAAAAGAACATGACATTCGACCTATAAATTATGCCACGTTACACTGTAAAATTATTTTTAGCAACTACAGTGGTCACAACTTGGGAAAAGAGAACGAGGCACGTGGGTCTAGAAACTATAAGCACAGGAAAGCCCGGTAGGACAAGGTTAATTCTGCGAGTTCTCCAAGGTCATTTTTAGCCAGGGGTCACTTTAGCACTGCGTTGTATCACTTTTATGTGATACATTTCTCTCATTTTAACCTTCCTTTTGTCACACTTGGTTGATCCTTTTGACTTCTGTCCTGACATTAGTAATTCCTCCCCAGTGACCAGGAGCAATGACTGCCCCCACATAGTCCTAGAAAATGGAACTTTTCACTTACAAGAAGGACAGGTAATTTATCAGAAAACCACTCTTCGTCTTCAAGAACTGAATAGCTTTTTTAGTACTTAATTCTATTCAGTACCCAGTCTGCTGCTGAGACTGAACTGCCATTAAAAAATAGGATAAGCAATGATAAAGAATAATCCTTTTCCTACTTTTGAACTATTTGATCATTTTATTTTTAAGACTTCTCATTTTTTTTTTTTTCTAGATGGCATGTCCTAACTACAGGGTAGGTGGGTGATTTTACAGAGCTGGCTTTTGGGAAATCCAAACTCAGAATGATTTGAGTTTCTCAAGAAAGGGAACATCTTAAAATACATTTAGCACTGGTGTACTTCTAAACGGACTCTGAGTGCCTTTCTCAACATGCACTGGTGCTGACATGATCATGAGCTACACTGGTCTCCCTTAGAAACCCTTCACTCAGGATAAAATGGGGCATTACGGCTGGGCTGGGTTGTCTGTTTTGTGAGCTTGGCCCACATCCAGCTCCTCTGAGCAAAGACAAAGCAAGGATAAAGCACAATGAAAACACCTTGTTACTAGAAAGGGGTAAAATCCTTTTCTACCTCCAACCCCACTTCCCCTCTCCCCCGTCGGCATAATGAACCAGGTTAAATTTAAGCCTGCATTCTATTCAAGAATGAACTAAGTCATCTGGTTAGCTGCTTTAATAAGGATGGGAAAGGAATCAACATTACAAGTCTAGGCTGCACCGAGGGACTTGAGAAGCATAAAGCCTAAACTGGAAGAGTCCTGCACTGACTGAAGACAACTATCATACCAGTGTCATTTGGGCAAAAAGCCTGATTTCTAGCTCTGAAGAGCAACAACAAACTCACCTCACCAGACTGTCAACGAAGCTCACAACTTGTTCTCTGAGGACTTCAAACTTGGTCTGCCTCTTACTGGTACTTCTTAACTCCTTCATTTCCAGTAAGGACTATGGAGGAAAGAACAGACCTTTTTCGGTGATTGTGAGACAGGAAGCCCCTCAGAGGGGGAGCTCTGTTGCTCAGGCAGAGGCAGTCGATGCCCTTCTGTATGCCAGGATGTACAGAGACAAAACCAAATCGAGATGGGTTGTGTTTATCTGTCACCTTTAAGAACTGGGAAGAATCTCTCCTCCTAGGCATTTTGCTTCAAAAAAAGATCAAGTGACTTTTCAAGGAATGAGGAGAAGGGCAGTTTACTTCATTACTATGTTATATGGCAGTGCGCTCACTAGCCACAATTCTTTACTTCATTTAAAAAAATGACTTCCAAGAAGAAGTAAAAATCCTTGCTCTCTGCCATGTTAACAAGATGGACTCCATGTGTTTTGTTTTGCTTAGATTGATATTTTATTCTACATGATCATAACTTGGTATTATGGTACAGAGAAGGTTCTTTATTTTGACAACCAAGATCCTAAAGGGAGAACTATCTGAAAAAGGCTATATTGGACACACTGTGTGGATCAATACACATTAAAAAAAAAAAAATCAAGGAACGTATATACAGTTAATGAGTTAGTCTCTTTGGAATCTCAATTTGACCAAACTGAAAATCAAATACATCAGATAAATAATCAGATTTCTTCTTGCAATCATGTTCCCATTTTCCCTTATTGATATTAATTAATTCTCTTTCTCCCTGAGGCTGTCAGAACAGCTTCTACCTTTATTGGTTAGTAAGTTCCAGATTTCTACAAGGAGAATGAAGATAGCTATGGGGTAAACAGGATGTTCAATTTATAAGTGAGTTACAAAGTCTGCTTTGTTCCTAGCTGTGATTTTAACATAAAAACAAAAACATCTAATCAAGAGCACACAGGAGCATCAGGGGATGTAGCTGGAAGGAAAAGAGAGTGATCTGACCTTCTGAAGATGATAGAGGTCCGTCTTCTGAAGCCCCTTTGACTGTGACTGAGAAGTATCTTCTTTCTCTTTGGTTTCTGCTTTTAATACAAAACCGACATATAGCAGCTTGGGTAAATCCATTCAAGAGAACAAACATTTGTACTACTCCAAGGGGAATAAAGTTTCATCCTTTTGCTTTTTTCAATGCGGCAAGAGATCAAGGTTCCATCAGATAAATGATCTCTTCCAGAGACTGAAGGTCAATAAACATTACATAAGTTACGCTACAGAGAGGTCTTCAAAAAAAGCAGCTACTGAATTTTAAAAATGTGACCACAATGAAAATAAACTCCTCCAAACTAACAGGAAAATAATTTCCAAATGTTTGTGTTATTATAAATAGCTTTTAAAAAAAAGTTAAACTGTGTTCCTCTGACTGTGCCATGACTGATGTAAACAACACAAACCTACACCCTGGCAAACTTAGCCTCAATCTTCTGATTCACTGTATTTGACACAATGCTACTTAAGTCTAAAATGGGCAGTAGGTAAAAGTTTTGAGATAATCTATGAAAACACAAAATGCATCATGGTTCTTTAGCATAGGAAACAGAAAACTGTATCTGGTAAAAGGTGTAGTTGTGTTTCTAAAGATCATGAAACTCTGAAAGCCTCTTCCTGGCACAGGGCAGGTTTAGGAACCTCACACTTTCAAGGCTTATTTGGCCAAACCTAAGATGCAGCTGGAGAATCTGCTTTGTTCTCAAAAAATAAATTTCTTTTTAGCTAGTGATAATTCTTGGTTCAAGAAAGACATGATTTAAGGTTAAAACATCTAATAAACTCTTTATCCGATTTCAGGAACATGTTGCAGAGGCTTAAAAATAAATCTTACATGACACTCTCACCTACCAAACCCTCCAAATGTAATTTTAAACCTAAACTGAAATATGCAATAACTGTCAAAGAACCAGAGAGAGCATATAGTCAAATATTACTACTGGCCCAGTATGGGAGGGGAGGGTTAATTTCACTTCATTGTTAACAACATGGCACTTTTGAAAATAGAGAAGTACATTTATTCAAGACACTGGTTTTGCTTCAACTTATAAAATTCTTCTGAAGAAGACTGTTATCTTAATTACTGACATTCCCATTTCTGAAAGCCGCATTCCTTTATTTAGTATTAGCACATCACAAGATTTGTTCACTAGCTTATGTTACACGAATTCTAATTAAAATGATTATATCTGCAGTTTCATTTTACAAAAATCCAAGTCCAATTTTGTAAAAGATTGAAATTTAGCTAATTTATCTTATATTCTTCTAAGTCTTCTGCCCCATTTATATCCTTAAGGGTGGTCCCTCACTGTCCTAGTGATCATAATTAGGTGGTGACTGTGAATCGGAGAGAAAAAAATAACGAGATGGTAGTTAAGAAATATGTGAGCTCTAGGCTGGATGTTACCCTGGCTAGCTCTGAGATCTCGATTCAGAGGATTCTCTTCCTGGGCTTTAGTTTCTGTTGCAGCTGGACTCAATAATCTCTGTGATACCAGTTTCCAGTCCTTTACAATGTTTATGATTTGAAACTGGTTCAGCTCAGACTATCGTGCAAATGCAGTATAGAGCAATGGGGAGCATGACCTGGAGGGAGCCCCTGTACCGTGGGGTAGCCCTCCAGTCAAGCAAATTGGCTCTTTCATCTTCCACTGGCTTCAGCAAAAGCAGTTTCCTAAATCCAAAGGATTTAAAGACAAAGGAACACTTGCCAAACACAGGAAAAATTGATAGAGACATTCTAAGTGAAATGTTTTCACCATGCCATGTCCAATCTATGTGCTTATACGCACCAGACTGCCTCTTTTCTTGAGGCTCCACTAAAATTTCCCTAAATAGGAAAAAATAAGAAGGGCACAGTCATTTTGTTTTACCAAAGGAGTACCAAACTTTAGTGCTAGAAATGGAGCAAGGCAAGAGCCCACGAAAAGTTAAACATCAGTACCAACTCACAGAGCCCCCTCAGAACAAAGAAGTCCTGGCGCATCAGAGCACAAGACAGGCTGCCTGCACACAAGCAGGCGCTCCAGCGTTCGGCAAACATACCAATTCCTGTGCAGATCACGCAAGATAAAGCAAACTGTGCCCTCCAACACTGAGGAATGCCAGGCTGCTGCAATTCATTGAGGATTGAGAGATCCAAGCTTTGTAAATCTGATTAAAGCAAACCTCTAACATATTTTGGTAATCAGCATACCAATGAGCCTCACTGCTGGGAAAGCAATTCACAGCTATTAATTTTCAGGCTTACAAATAATTTATGCACTGTTTTTGACATCTATAAAGAACCTGATGAAATGCTTAAGAAACAACATCTAAAAGGAGCTCTTAATTATGATGCCCTGCTATTCCCTCCAATCTTTTTGATTTCTTTTTGCTGCCTTTTTTTTTTTTTAAAAAAGGTAAGTCCTCCAAACTGTCCATCTGGAGAAAGTAATATTTTTTCCTGCCCATTTGATAGTTTTCATTGTTTTAACCAAAGCTGGAAGAGAACCATTTGGCCTAGTTGTGGTTGTCAAAAGATGTACTATTCTGAGGCTTGGTATACTGACATATCAAAACCTCATTATCTCTTCATCTCTCAGCACATCAAAACACGGGGTTTTCCATGTTATTCTAGTCAAATGACTGTCATAGCCAGTAGAATTGGCAAGATACTATATTCTCACCATCAAGGCTCTGAAACTGGGCCAGGAACTCCTCTATTTTCTTTGCTGTGTTGCCAAGCTCATTTGCAGAAGAGGACTGAAAAACCTTGAAACATTTCTGAAGCATGGCCATCAGTTCATCCTTTGCCAACAACCTAGAACAGAATCAGTGACAAGAGATGTAATGTAACTGGAAAATCAATATACTTAAAAAACAGCGTGTACAGATTACATGTTTCTGCTCAGAAGATGTGTAAAATCCTTTATTTGTAGCTACCAACTATTTTTGAAGAGATTTTCCTCAATGGATGTGATATTCAGAAGTATTGAGAAGTACTCAGAACAGTTCTTATGATGAAGCTCAACTTGGAAAATTTACAAAGATCTGGGTCCATAGCCTGGCTCTGGCACTTGCTATTTTGTAATATAGAACACGTTACTAAACATAGAACACGTTACTAAACATCTTTGATTCTTTGCTTCCTTGTCTCTAAAATGGACACAGGAACTCACAAATTTCACAAGTGAGATGGAGCCTGAAGAATTCAATGAGAAGATGCATCTGAAGACTAGCACAGTGCTTATTTATCACACAGCAGACACTGGAAGTTAGTTTTCCTTTCCTTCAGATCTAAATGTAAATTAAGAGACAAGAAACGTCCGCTGAGGATGTAACAACACATGCTAAATGAAAGCTTGTTTGAAATGACCAAAAAGTATATCAATGATTTCTTTATTACCAATTTGGCTAGGCTTTATATCTTCTATGAGCTTTATTAACAACAGTCAGTAAATCCACTGAACTTTAAACTGGTAGGCAATTGTGCTTGTACTATAGCATAGGTAGAACAATTGTGTGACTCCTTCAGGGCCACAGAGAAAATCTTTGTTAGAAACAGAGAAGGGGACTTCCCTGGTGGTACAGCGGGTAAGAATTCGCCTGCCAATTCAGGGGACACAGGTTCGATCCCTGGCCTCGGGAGACTGCACGTGCTGTGGAGCAACTAAAGCCTGTGCTACTGAGTCCACCCTCCAGAGCCCACGAGCTGCAACTACTGAAGCCTGTGGTGTCTTAGAGCCTGTGCACCACAACAAAGAGAAGCCTCCACTTGCTGCAACTAGAGAAAGCCCATGCATAGCAATGAAGACCCAGCACAACCAAAAAAATTAAATAAAATGAAAAAAAATTTTAAAGTAAAACAGAGAAGAAACACATATTCTAAAATTAAGATCCTGTTTTCAGGGACATTACTTAGAGGATTAGCAATCTCTGTTATAAAGAAATTATATTTTAGTGCTGCAGTCTCAGAGAGCTTCTGCATGGATAAATCTTGATCATGAGAAGTTAGACTAATATTATTTAGGAAGTGCCTCACAGACTGTGGAGTTGTGTCATTTTTCATAACAGTATCTTTAAATATTATCAAAAGCTAATCTGCAAAGTCAGGAAACAATGCATTATTTAGATTCTAAACCTCTAGTCTCTTTGAACTAAGCTAAAGTGATCAAATGTCAATATTATTACTTCAGTCATTTTTTTTAAAACTCAATGAAAGCAGAGCTGACCTGCTAATATATTACTGTTTAATTCAAAAGCCTTATTCAGAAATTAAAATAATCTCTTTCAGCCTAAAGTAAATTCTTCACCTATCAATCAACTTGAATTTAAAAATCTGTTTCTGTAGCAAGCTCATAAGGTTCCACTTGGGATAAGCAGACTAGACACTGTGGCTCCACTCATTCAAGATGTCTGCACACTGTGCCAATACGTCCTCAAGATGGGAGTGTGGGTTAAGTCCACAGGAGCTTGCTCTGCTGGCTCATTTTAAAACTTGGGGTACCCTCTCAACATGGACTTCTGGCCACAAACACATATAAACTTCCTTTTGTACCACCACGTGAATAATTGGAATAGGGCTGAAAAACTGACTGAACATGGAAGATCTGGAGTTAAATTCCAGCTCTGCCAACTGCAGAAAGGCCACTCAATGTTTCTGGCTTTGGTTTCCTTATTGGAGAAAAACAATGTGATAACTCTAGACGAGTGATTCTCAGTTGATGGCGGAGGGGCCAAGGGACAGTAAATTCTCCTAAGGAGAAGGGCCCAGTCTGAGAACCATTGCTATGGGGCTCCACTGGTACTGCTGGCGTAGGGCAGTGTGCCTCCATCCAGCTGAGCCATCAGTGGCCTAGAAGTGGAGGACTTTATGATTTATGTCAACCCTTTAAATCTTACTACTGAAGCATGATTTTTCAAATTTTAAAAGTCTGAAAAATTCTTAGTCTAGTGTTTGATATTTAGGTGGCTGTCTATAAATTCTCTCCAATAGAAAGCTAAAATTTTCCTCTTAATGTCTTTCACAGCTGACCAGAAAAAGACACTCACCTAGCTTACTGCTCAGTTAGTATAACTTTTTTTTTTTTTTACCAATTTCTGTTCCCAAACAGTGTTTTAACTTAAAATATATCCTTTCATAATGACACATAGTTGAGTGAAAATTAACCAACTCATATCCTGTATAGGAATGTGGTCTTCAGGCTCCAAGAGTTAACTGACAGAGGAAAGGTTATGGAAGACATGCAGAACCACTGCACTCATGTCAGATTATGACATATTATAATTGCATGTTCTCCACACATCAGTGTCTGTTATCTACATTTTAAAATAACTGTGATAAAAAATTCTATAGGTCTTTTTCCACTTACGAATAGTTGACATTTTCAACATTCTTGTAAGTTCCTTGTAAATATCTTTTAATTGAAATATAATTGACATATACCATTAGTTACAGGTATACAACATGATTCAATATATGTATATACTGTGAAATGATCACCACAATAAATCTGGTTAACATCTGTCATCTCACATAGTTTCTCTTAGCAACTCTCAAATACACAATACAGTATTATTAATAGTAACCATGCTGTACATTACAATCCTAGGGTTCCTTTATAACTGGAAGTTTGTACCAATTTTGACCACCTCCTACCCCTGGCAACCACCAATTTGTTCTCTGATTCTGTAAGTTCTGTGTTAGGGCAGCATTTCCTTCTTTTTATTTCTGAATCACACACACAGACACACACACACACATCTGCCTATCTAGTCATCCACTGATGGACACTTAGGTTGATTCCATGTCTTGGCTATTGTAAACAATGTTGTAGTAAACATGGTGCTGATATCTTTTTGAGTTATTGCTTTCATCTCCTTCTGATAAATACCCAGATGTGGAAATGCTGCATCATAAAGGAGCTCTATTTTTAACTTTTTGAGGAATCTCCATTCTGTCTTCCATAGTGGCACAATTTACGTTCCAACCAACAGGGAAGAAGGGTTCCCTTTTCTTCACATCCTCACCAATACTTGTTATTTCTTGTCTTTTTGATAACAGCCATTCTAATGGATGATATCTTAATTGTGGTTTTGATTTGCATTTCCTTGATGATTAGTGGTGTTTAGCACTTTTGCATGTACCCGTTGGCCATCTGTATGTCCTCTTTGGAAAAATGTCTACTCATATCCTCTGCTCATTCTTTAATCAGATTTTTTTTCTATTGAGTTGTATTAGTTCTCTATATATTTAGATATTAACCCCTCATCAGACATATGGTTTACAAATATTTACAAATATTTTCTCCATTCTGTAAGGTACCATCTTGTTGATGGTGCCCTATGCTGTGCAGAAGCTTTTTAGTTTAATATAGTCCCACTGCTGTGTCTTTGCTTTTGGTGTCAAAGCCAAAAAACCATTGCCAAGACCAACGTCAAGGAGCTCACTGCTTATGTTTTCTTCTAGTTTTATGGTTTTAACTCTGCATTCGTCTTTAATCCATTTTGAGTTGATTAGGTCCAGTTTTTCCAATTCCATTTGTTGATGGCTGTTCCTGCCCCATTGTATATTCTTGTCTCCTTTGTCATAAATTAACTGCCGATGTAAGCATAAGTTTATTTCTGGGTTCTCTATTCTGCTCCATTCATCTGTGTGTCTGTTTTCATGCCAATATCATATTGTTTTGATTACTACAGCTTTGTAATATACACTGAAATCAAGAAGGACGTCTCCACCCATGTTCTTCCTCAAAACTGTTTTGGTTCTTTAGGGTCTTTTGCAGTTCCACACAAATGTTAGGAATTTTGTACTTTTTAATGGTCACAAGATATTTCATCAAGTAGACCTATGGTTATTTAAACGTGTCAGTTTCCAGATAAAAGGGATTTTTCAAGAGAAATACTGCCATTCAAGTAACTCTTAACAAAAAGTTCAAATTGGAAATGTTACTAGACTACGTTTCTAACAGTACTACGGTTTTTCTTTCCAAAGAAACATTCAGTGATCATTTTTAACTTATTTTCTCTTATGACTTCAATTATTTGAAGACAGGAGACAAGAATGTCTGGTTTTCTAAGTTCAGATGTTTCCTATTTAGAATGACTAAACTGACAAGTGTCCCTGATTTTTTGTCAACATCTAATCTCTACAAAGGAGAAAAGAAGAATTCCAGTTTGAAGGGTGGCAGATTTCATTCTCTCTGGTAGTTCCCAGATTCTTGCCTGCCTTTGCTGTAACTGCTGTATTTATCCTTAGTGTTTTTATTTAATATTCCTGTTTCTGACCTCAGATTAGCAATATGACTGAAACTTTGCTTTCTATTCATTGGTTCTGCTTTACTCAGATCCCCAAATCCCTATTTTAGACCTGAGCAAAGAAAAGTAGAAAGTATAAAGGTTTTAAAGTCAGATCTGAATTAGAATCCTAGTTCCATCAACAGTTATAAGATCTCAGGCAAATTACTTAAACCCTATCTGTGCTTTAGTTTCACCTGCTATAAAGTGTTGGAGAAGGAAATGGCAGCCCACTCCAGTATTCTTGCCTGGAGAATCCCAGGGACGGCCGAGCCTGGTGGGCTGCCGTCTATGGGGTCGCACAGAGCCGGACACAACTGACGCGACTTAGCAGCAGCAGCAGCAGTAGCTATAAAGTGTGGCTAACAGTGTCTGCCACAAAGGCACACTTGAGTATTAGACTGAAAAATGTACCGACAGTGCCTGACACAGCAAGCCTTCATGATCTCTGATTAGTACTATCCAATAGTGCATATCATAACCATCATTGCTCACATTTCCTTACCCTTATTTAGAATTGGCATTCTTGATCCCTGACCCTCCCTGACAAAGAAATCTATGAATTTAGAAACACCCAACTGGAAAAGGAAGGCAATTACTAGTCATGAAGGTTAAAGAGGAAACCCAGCAAGAATCAACTGGGTGCTTGAGATAAGTATGCTGACTTGAACAGAAAACAAAAGAAATCTCAGGAACATTCCAGTTGAAGTATATAAATATAATAGAAATCTCTTATTGGCATTTAAAGAAAATGAAATAAAACATAGCTTTTCAGTAGCAATCTAGTTTCCATGGGGAGTTATTTTTCCAGATAGCATAAAATTAGTTTCCTATCTTAAGCTGCACCTGCTGGATAACTAACATTCGTATTATTAAGTCTCGGGACTAAAAGTGCTTTCAATGTGAATTTTCCTCCTACTGTGCCCATCTGTTCTTTTCTTGTGGACCCAGGGGAAGCCAAGGCTTAGCAAATATTCAGTTCTTGGACTTCTTTATGATATTTTCATATGAATATTTATATCCACCGAGGAAAATTATAAGACTGTGTGCAAAAACAACTCACACTTGGATTCCCTTCTCTCACTACCCAAGTGGTCATTATTTTTATGAAAGACTAAGAAGTCACCATACATATAAGGCATAAAGCCAAGGAAAACAAATAATTATAACTTTGGCTTAGCCAATGTTAATGCTGACAAAGCCAGCTCAGGTTGGGGAAGGCATCAAGACCACTGCCCAGTGGCAGGCACTCCTCATCTGGGTCAGCAGTGGCCTCCTTCACAGGATGCATTTCACTCAGTGATGCTGCTCCTCCACCCAATGAAGTTAGAGCCATGTGAGCATGCTTGCCATGACTACCTTCCCTATCATGAAGGCAAGCTGGCTGGACTGAAATGATCAATACCAAGGTTCTCCCTGTGTGGTATCAACAATTCACAAAGCAAACACTGATTTTACTTAAAAAATCAAAAGTTCAGAATCAAGGTAAAACTAGCAAAGAAATGGATGGTTTCTACATTAAAAACACTATATAAACTACAAACATAAAATTCAAGATATATATAAATATTTGTTACAATGTGGCTACTTATGAAACTCCTTGGCAGGCAGAGTTCTGGAGGCAGGTGTTATTTATTGGCAGGCTTAGAGTAGATAAAAAAGGAAAAAAAACAAACTACCTCAGCAGCTGCAAGACTGATGCATACTCCTCTGAATCCCATATGTTCTTTTCTAAACACATGCAGTACAGCTCTCTGATCTGGAAGTGAACAGCACACTTGTGAGGGACCAAAAATGATCTACTAAGTTTGCACTAGTTTGGAAAATTATAAATGAGGTAAAAAAAAATTTTTTTTAAAAAACAGCCATTTTCTTAGATGACAACAGACTGGGCACATATCACACGGATCGGGCATTTACATACAACATCATTCACATGAAAGCAAAATGAGATCATATTGGGATTGGCTGATATCACTGGTCACTTTGCAATAAGAAAATTATTAAAATGATGATGTGATTACTAAAAAGAAGGTTTAATGGCAGAAAATCAACAAGTCATTCTTACATATTTATATTTGTTCTAAACCTCTGAGTTAAGGATGCAAAGATTTAGGAATACAGAATTCTTCCATTGCATCCACTCTAAAGATGGTTCACAGGCTTACGTTATGATCCAAAGGCCAGCAGACCATAATTCTGCAAGAAGCAAAAGTACTACTTTCCTTTAGTTCTGGGTATAATGCAAGGTTAACCATTAGGCGGTCTCAAACAGATTCCTTTTTTCATTTCACTAAAGTGGAGGATCAGCTCTCTCAGTATAAGTGACAAAGTATTAAAGAAAATAAATTAAAATGACTTGGCACAAATACCCTGAAGGGAAAGCACTACCACTTGGATTCACATGGCTGTTTCTAGTTGTGGCCATCAGAACAAAAAATACTGTTTCAATTACCAGTAACATGTACAACTGGAATGGATTTAGACTGTGCACACACAGTAAGATGTGGATCCATTGCAAATTCTGAGGCCTGAATGCTACTAAACTCAAAGGGTAAAACCAGTAATATTCCTACATCAGAGATTACAAATGAGCAAGTTCTGGTTACCTGTCGACCCAACGGGTACTTTGGAAGAGAAGAGGTGAACTGATGAAGACATCTCAAAACCAGGAAGTAATTCGTATGGTAAACATGCAGATTTTCTAGTAATGAGTGTGTTTCCTCCTAAAAGAGTCATTACAAATATGTAAGTCAGCAATTAATAGAATAATAAAATCTAATTTCCAGAAAACTGATGAGAGAAGATTCAGAATTACAAATTAACCTTAAGTCTGAGAATTCATCATGCACACAAAATCTAGGATAACAGCTGGATACTTTTTATTTAGTATCAAGTCTGATATTTTACACATACCAAAACTAAATTAATTTTGTAACTGATTTAATTTCCTCTTGTCTGAAGCACTGCCACAAAGACTTGGCCCCTCCAAAATAGAAGTGTGCAAAAGAGCACCTGCTTGATGCTTGCCCATGTCAGTCACCTGGTGTGTACCACAGCAAGGGATGGCCATCATCCTCTAGCTTCAGTGGCATTAGAGGGGTGAAGAGATCACCAGAGCCCCCAGTACCAACATAATTAATGGTTGCTGAGGTTCCATGATGTTTTAAGCCACACCATGCAGCATTATAGGAGCTCAGTTCCCTGACCTGGAATCAAACCCATGCCCTCTGCACTGGGAGCACAGAGTCTTAACCACTGGACTACCAGGGAAGTCCCTGTATGCTTTTCTCATAGTCCTACTAAAGTTGTGTTGAAAGGGAAGGAGAGACTGTAGTAGAAACACTGCAAGTGACTATGACAAATCTTTGCTTTTTTGTTGGGAATCTCCAATACCGGTTTTGTTCACTTTACCAACTAAGTGGGTGAAACAGTGAAAATTAGAACCCTGAAGCCAACAAGCTTTATAATTTAGAATCCAAGAAGTATGATATGGGAGGCAGTCTTAAGAAACCTATGGGATGACCAATCTCACTAATCAGTTTCAAAAGGCTTTTCTTTGGAGGGGTGATGATTGGGAGAGAGTTTTCTAGAACTTTCTAAAATGTTTTAAAAGGGATTTTTAAATACTACACCCTATCATGCATTTTTCACGCTTCAAATACTTTTATCACTTATTTCTGTAACATTTTCTTAAGAGGATTATGATCTGTGGTACCATCTTCAAATTTTTTTCTCCAATGAGAAGTCAAATAAAAAACCTTAAGTACTGAGCTGTCTTTTTTCCTGCAATATCCTGCAGATACCCAATATTTCAGTGGTCAACCATGCAGAAAATAACACCTCCAGATATCAATGTGCTGTGTTTAGTCACTCAGTTGTGTCCAACTCTTTGCAACCCCATAGACTATAGCCTGCCAGGCTCCTCTGTCCCTGGGGATTTTCCAGACAAGAATACTGGAGTGGGTTGCCATGCCCTCCACCAGGAGATCTTCCCAACTCAGGGATCAAACCCAGGTCTCCCACATTGCAGGCGGATTCTTTATCATCTGAGCCACCAGAGAAGCCCAAGAATACTGGAGTGGGTTGTCATGCCCTTCTCCAGGGGATCTTCCCAACCCAGGAATTGAACCGGGGTTTCCTGCATTGCAGGCAGATACTTTACCAGCTATGCTACCTGGAAAGCCCCCAGATATCAATAAATTCAAACAAATCTAAATGATATAACAAATCTGATATATTTTCCTGAACTCTAACTCACTTAGAAATCAATTCCTCGGTCAGCAATCTGAGTCATTACCTGAAAGCATAGGGCAAATGAAAGAAAAGCTTTTAGTATCAAAGTTTTTTCCTACCAGTATTTGAGTTAGTTGGTAATTTCAAAAATCTAGGTCTTCTATCATAACAAAGGGTATTTTAACTGCCACTATCAGAGTACACTTTAATTCTATGTTCACTGTAAGCTATAACATAGAGACTGCATAAAGCCACTACTGGCTTGCCTTGATATGTGAGTAAATAGCTGGTAAACAGGGGCAATATTCTGAAGAAAAAGGAATCTATTACTGAATAATAGTAACCGTACTTCATGTATTACCTCTTAACTTTTGGTTTGTGGACTAACTATAAATACAACTAACTGGGTGAAACAGTAGAAATGAATGACGTCTTCACTAAATTTACTTGGATGTGGAAAGAGAAGAAATACTTGCCACAGTTTGGGCAATGTTGCTCACTCCAGGAACTAGATGCCCTGGAGTAAGTGGGAAAGGAAAGATACAAACGCGTTTTCTCCCAGTCTTAGTACCTTCACATTTTCCACTGTGCATCACATCCCTTTGATAACTAGAATTCTAGCCTTTAAAAAACATTTTGTCTTCTTTTGTTTTGTTCCTATAACGTGGCAGACTATTGCATCTGAGGAAATGGGAGTTCTGATTCCAACAATGGAAATAAAACTGGCTACACTGGACTAATGGAGAGATCTGTTATACCTTTCTAAGGGATCTTCAACAGTAATTTTAACCATCCAAAATCTCTGACTTAATGCGCTGACTTTAGAACCTAACTCCATATAAGAAAGAGTCCACTGTTATTTATACCTGTGTGCTTATGAGCTGCAACAGAAAACATCACCAATGACTCATTTAACTTTTTCATGTAACCTGTCCTCTAAGTTCTTTGTCTTACTGCACTAGCTATCTGCAAATGCCTTTACGTATGCAGGGCAACAATTCCTAAAGCACTGTATGAACACATTTTCATAAACTTCAGCGTGAAAGAGGTCCTGATGCATGAGAAAGTCTCCCTCTTAACACATTACAGCAGCATCACACCATGCTCATGCAGAAACATAGTCTGTTGAAAGAGTTCTCCTGTTTTCTAGTCATTAAATTTTTCCTACAGAAATTTTTCCATACCCTAGTCATAGCTGCCACTGTTTTATTTCATAACTGTGTTTGGATGGTCTTTTCAACAGAGATGCACTGCTTAGAAATATTTACTGTTTACCAAAGAAATGTTTTCTTCTGTTCTTAAAACATGAAGACCTCTTGGTCTCTACTGATCTTTGAGACAGATATGGGAAAACAGTGAGCTGTAGGAAAAACAGCAAAAACAGTCCCCTTGCTCTTCCCCAAACATGCCAGACAAGCTCCAACCTCAGGTCCTTTCCACTTGTTGTGGCTCTGCTTAGAATTTTCTTCCTCTGGATTCCTGTATGGGATGCTCTATAACTTCCTCTTTACTAAAAACTCGCCTTCCTGATGAGGCTCTTCTTTAAAGTTTCAATTTCATTCCCTGTGCATACGGCCAGTATTCTCTTTATCTCTTTCACTGTTTTCTTCTTAGCAATTATTAGTCACAAAGATGTTTTACCTACTCACTTTGATAGCAGGTAAGCTCCACAAAGGCAGGCAGGTTTGCTTGTTTTGTTCACTCCTGTACTAGATTAATACTTGGCCCACAGTAGGCACTCAAGAAGTATTTGTTGAATGAAGTAGTACATGAATGAATGGAGGCCAACATGCAATCTCTCTCCTCAGTAAGAGCAACTGCTGGAAAAAAAGACCAACCACTGTTGTCTTGCTGGATATGGGCCAGAGTTAGTAGTTTTTCAAAAGACAACAAAAGTCTGAATTTGTGATATAAAATTTCTCTATTTGTAAATGCTGGCTCAGATTAAAATAATAAAACCAACATGGACCTAAAAAAAATCACACTGATAGCCAGCTGTCAGTTGCCAGTCAATGTGTAATCAGTTCATCTCAGTTGCTCAGTCGTGTCTGACTCTTTGCAACCCCATGAACCGCAGCACGCCAGGCCTCCCTGTCCATCATCAACTCCTGGAGTTTAACCAAACTCATGTCCATTGAGTCGGTGATGCCATACAACCATCTCATACTCTGTCGTCCCCTTCTCCTCTCGCCCTCAATCTTTCCCTGCATCAGGGTCTTTTCAAATGAGTCAGCTCTTGGCATCAGGTGGCCAAAGTATTGGACTTTCAGCTTCAGCATCAGTCCTTCCAATGAATATTTAGGACTGATTTCCTTTAGGATGGACTGGTTGGATCTCCTTGCTGTCCAAGGGACTCTCAAGAGTCTTCTCCAGGACCAGAGTTCAAAAGCATCAATTCTTCGGCACTCAGCTTTCTTTATAGTACAACTCTCACATCCATACATGACCACTGGAAAAACCATAGCCTTGACTAGACGGACCTTTGTTGGCAAAGTAATGTCTCTGCTTTTCAATATGCCGTCTAGGATGTTCATAATTTTCCTTCCAAGGAGTAAGAGTCTTTCAATTTCATGGCTGCAGTCACCATCTGCAGTGATTTTGGAGCCCAGAAAAATAAAGCCTGATATTGTTTTCACTGTTTCCCCATCTATCTGCCATGAAGTGATGGGACTGGATGCCATGATCTTGCTTTTCTAAATGCTGAGCTTTAAGCCAACTTTTTCACTCTCATCTTTCACTTTCATCAAGAGGCTCTTTAGTTCTTCTTCACTTTCTGCCATAAGGGTGGTGTCATCTGCATATCTGAGGTTACTGATATTTCTCCCAGCAATCTTGACTTCAGCTTGTGCTTCATCCAGCCCAGTGTTTCTCATAATGTACTCTGCATATAAGTTAAATAAGGAGGGTGACAATATACAGCTTTGACGTACTCCTTTTCCTATTTGGAAACAGTCTGTTGTTCCATGTCCAGTTCTAACTGTTGCTTCCTGACCTGCATACAGGTTTCTCAAGAGGCAGGTCAGGTGGTCTGGTATTCCCATCTCTTTCAGAATTTTCCACAGTTTATTGTGATCCACACAAAGGCTTTGGCATAGTTGATAAAGCAGAAATAGATGTTTTTCTGGAACTCTCTTGCTTTTTCTATGATACAGCAGATGCTGGCAATCTGATCTCTGGTTCCTCTGCCTTTTCTAAAACCAGCTTAAACATCTGGAAGTTCACGGTTCACGTACTATTGAAGCCTGGCTTGGAGAATTTTGAGCATTACTTTACTAGTGTGTGAGATGAGTGCAATTGTGTCATAGTTTGAGCATTCTTTGGCATTGCCTTTCTTTGGGATTGGAATGAACACTGACCTTTTCCAGTCCTGAGGCCACTGCTGAGTTTTCCAAATTTGCTGGCATATTGAGTGCTGGCAATGTGTAATACAACCATTTAAATAAGCCATCTCCAGTCACATAAATTATGTCTGTCTGTCATTCATTCAAATATCATTACTGTTTACTCATATGACAAGGCCTCCATCATTAAGGATTAGTTACATTTTTTCACAGAAGCCAATGACTATGTAAAACTTAAATATATATATAGGTAAATAAAACATGATTAGTAGAATAATATTTACCATGATACTTAGTTCTTGCATTTATTTCTCTTCTTTCCAGAGTACTTACCACTTTTGTGTCTAGAATTATATGCATGGGGTGAAGGGTGAGCTCAAGAAAACTAAATGAAAGCATGTAAAAGTGACTAAATTTATGCAACTTATTCCTTTCAATTAATTCACCGATCACTGAAAGGTGGTAAAACAAACAAATTTTAGGATTAAAATGCATCAGCTGTCCAAGAACACAGCAATCTTGACTCTTTCATCAACTATATGTGGCCTTCTACTGTCTCACCCTAGTTTGAACTTCTTAATGAATCTTCTACAAATGTACATGGTTGAGTTAGCTAAATTTTTAGATTTAAGTACATTCAAAAAACTCATTCCTAAAGTTTATGAAATACAAAGCTGGTATACAATTTTAAAGCAATTATCTATGAAACTAAGGGTCCACAATCTTAAGGAGTTGAAGTGAGTTTTTTGTTGGCTTTTTTTTTTTAACATCTTGAGTCCAGTCAGAAGACAATTGAGATAAATCGTTTGTTTAGGCTGGCATTTAGGAGCTTAGTTCTAAACTTGAGAAAACAAGGTAAAGGGAGACAATAAATGATGTTTTCTTCTAAGGAGTTGCCTACTTCAGTGGTTCTCAAAGAATGGTCTCCAGACCAGCAGCATCAGCACCACTTGGGACCCTTCTAGAAATGCAAATTCCTGGGGTAGAGCACAGGGCTACACAATCAGAAACTCAGGGGATGGACCCTAGATACTTGCATTTTACATGTGCTCCAAGTGATTCTGATCTATGCTAAGGTCTCAAGAGCAGTCATTTAGTTCATCAGAGTAGACAGCAAGTAGATTTTTAGGGCAGAAACAATCTTGATATAAAGAATATAAATTTCACTAGATTACACTTTGAGATCTACGTCTCAGAAATGTAAATGTAGAAAATGAGCACAAAACTCTAATAGGAGGTAAGTCTATATAACTATATCAGAGAAAGCAATGGCACCCCACTCCAGTACTCTTGCCTGGAAAATCCCATGGACGGAGGAGCCTGGTAGGCTCTAGTCCACGGGGTCGCTAGGAGTCGGACACAACTGAGCGACTTCACTTTCACTTTTCACTTTCATGCATTGGAGAAGGAAATGGCAACCCACTCCAGTATTCTTGCCTGGAGAATCCCAGGGATGGGGGAGCCTGGTGGGCTTCCGTCTATGGGGTCGCACAGAGTCGGACACGACTGAAGCAACTTAGCAGCAGCAGCAGCAGCTATATAACTATATAATCTATATGACTATATAACAGAGCATTATATATACTTTGCATATATGTTATAGAATATATAAAACAGTATATTAAATTGATATCTTAATTTTTATCATGGTGAAAAATAAATAGTAACTATTTCTGATTTACATTTATAAGAGTTTTTTTGTTCTAGTTGTTTTAAACTCACTCTCATTTGCTGGACAGACTTTGATTAACACTAACCCTACAGAGAAATCATTACTAGGGATTATCCAAATTCAGAGACAAGGATATTAAGGCTTAAACAGGGTAAGTGATTTCCTTAAGTACACATGGCTACTGAGCAGCTGGAGTTCAAACACAAGATTTCTGAGGTGACTCATCCCCTATATCATGCATCACCATATTATTGATTATCATCTGGCATTTCTTTCCAATTTTTTTTTATTGTAGAAAAATACATATAAAATTATCACGTACTTTAAACCAAAACTATAAAAAGATAAAAAGAAAAGCATTATAACAAGAATGAAATATTCAAAGATATTTTTGGTCTAAACTAGAAAAACCAACACATTAATTTTTCAGAGATAACTTCTGTCCCTTGAATTCAGCAGGTAGCCAACATACAATTTTTTCAGGTTAAAGGTACAAATTTCTGTTGCTCCTTCATATTTCTTACTATGTAAGTCCCAAGAAAATATATCTCTAAATGATTAAATATGCAATCCCCAAATGAATATGGCAAAGATGATAACAAACAGGTCTGAAAACTGTAACAAACATAATAAGCACAGTACAAATAAATGCTTAGAAAATACACAAAAAGTTACTGAAAAACAAAGTTAATATTAAGACTATAACGAACAAAATTGGGAAAGGAGTATGCCAAGGCTGTTTATTGTCACCCTGTTTATTTACCTTTTATAGGCAGAGTACATTATGCAAAATGACAGGCTGGATAAATCACAAGATGGAATTAGGAATGCCAGGAGAAACATCAACAACCTCAGATATGCAGATGATACCACTCTAATAAAGAGGAGGGTGAAAAAGCTGGCTTAAAACTCAACACTCAAAAAACAAAGATCACGGCATCTGGTCTCATCACTTCATGGCAAATAGATGGGAAAAAAGTGGAAACAGTGACAGATTTTATTTTCTTGGGCTCCAAAATCACTGTGGATGGTGAATGCAGCCATGAAATTAAAAGATGCTTGCTCCTTGGAAGGAAACCTATGACAAACCTAAACAACATATTAAAAAGCAGAGATATAATTTTTGCTGACAAAAGGTCCGTATAGGTGCTGCTGCTGCTGCTAAGTCACTTCAGTCTTAGCGACCCCATGGACTGCAGTCTACCAGGCTCCTCCGTCCATGGGATTTTCCAGGCAAGAGTACTGGAGTGGGTTGCCATTGCCTTCTCTGCTGTATAGTTGAAGCTATGGTTTTTCCAGTAGTCATGTATGGATATAAGAGTTGGATCATAAAGAACGCTGAATGTGGAAGAACTGATGCTTTCAAATTATGCTGCTGGAGAAGACTCTTGAGAGTCCCTTGGACAGCAAGGAGATTAAAGGAAATCAACCCTGACTATTCATTGGAAGGACTGATGCTAAAGCTGAAGCTCCAGTCCATTGGCCACCTGATGTGAAGAACTGACTCACTGGAAAAGACCCATATGCAGGGAAAGATTGAGGGCAGGAGGAGAAAGGGGAGACAGAGGATGAGATGGTTGGATGGCATCACCGACTCAATAAATATGAGTTTGAGCAAACTCAGGGAGATAGTGAAGGACAGGGAAGCCTGGAGTGCTGCAGTCCATGAGACAGCAAAGAGTCAAACACTACTAAGCCACTGAACAATAGCAAATTTCTGCAACAGGCCAGCCTAGACATTCTCTCCTTTTGTCATCTCAATGGTTAAAGGTACTCTTTAAAAATCTCTTCTTGACCTCTGAAAGTACACTCTTGACAGAAACTTCTAGCTGGAAATACACTTGGCAACTCACTGACTCAATAGAGCTAAGCTGTCTAATCTTAAAAAACTCAATAACATGCACACATTCTTTCCCATTGGTTCTTAAAATTCCTCTATATTGAAATAACCTACTTTAGTGTCTATACTTTAGTTCCTATACTGCTCTGAAAAGATTACAGAGTTTATTAAAGTGATTATTAAATCCAATCGAGAAGTGATTTTATATTATGGCTTAGTGTGGATTCTGCATCAGAAATAACGTTTGATAAAAGCCATTTTGCATTGTAATTACGTATGTAAACTATAGCTGAACAACATCAAAAAGAAGCCATTCTCAATATTTTTTGAGAATTTTTTAAAAGGAGGTAAATTAGTGTTTACCTATATAGAACACATGCCCTCCAGGAACTAATATTCTTTTATTCAAAATTTAATACATAGGGAGCCCAACCTGGTGCTTTGTGACAACCTAGATGTGTGGAGTGGCAGGGGAGGGAGGCTTAAGAGGGAAGGGATATATTAACATATATAATTTGACTGATTCACATTGATGTATGGCAGAGACCACCATAACATTATAAAGCAATTATCCTCCAATAAAAAAAATTTGAAAATAGTTTATATCAGTAAAAACCACAGAGCACTAGGGCTTAACTTCAATCTCATCTTAATTTTACTACAATTTTCTAATAAGTTTTTCCTTAAAAAGGTATAAAGAGTCTGAAAGTAAGTGTGACATCACACATTCTAATTGTAAGAGACTTGTTAAATACATGAAGGTACATTCATTCAATAAAACATGATGCCACTCTGATAGCTATGTGTAAAAGAATAAAATTAGAATATTCTATAACACTAAATATAAAAATAAGCTCAAAATGAATTAAAGACCTAAATATAAGACTGAAAACCATAAAACTCTTAGAAGAAAACAGGCAGAACACTCTGACCCAAGTCTAGTATTTGCCTGGATCTGTCCCTTAAGGCAAAGGAAACACAAGTAAAAATAAACAAATGGGACCTAAATTAAACTTAAAGCTTTTGCATAGCAAAGAAAACCAAGAATACTGGAGTGGGCTGCCATTTTCTTCTCCAGGGGATCTTCCCAACCCAGGGATCGAACCCGGGTCTCCTGCATTGCAGACAGTCGCTTTACTGTCTGAGCCACCAGAGAAGCCCCTGTCTCCTAAGGCAAAGGAAACAAAAGTAAAAATAAACAAATGGGACCTAAATTAAACCTAAAGCTTTTGCATAGCAAAGAAAACCAACAAAACAAAAAGGCAACTTACTGAATGGGAGTAAATATTTACAAATGATACTACTGATAAGGGATTAATATCCAACATATATAAACAGCTTATACAACTCAACTTCAAAAAACTACAAACAATCTGATTAAAAAATGGGCAGAACTGAAGAGACATTTTTCCAAAGAGTAAATGCAGACAGCCAACAGTCACATGAAGATTCTCAACACTACTAATCAACCAGGAAATGCAAATCAAAACCACAATGAGATAGCACCTCACACCTATCAGAATGGCTATCATCAAAAAGAACACAAACAACAAATGCTGGCAAGTATGTGGAGGAAAGGAAACTCTCGTACACTGTTGAGGGGAATGTAAACTGGTTCAGACAATGTGGAAAATAGTATGGAGGTTTCTCAGAAAACTAAAAACACAGCTACTATATGACCTAGCAATTCCACTTCTTGGTATGTATTGGAAAAAACCCCCAAAATACTAATTTGAAATGATACATGCACTCAATGTTTAACCTAAGTGTCCATCAACAGATGAATGGATAAAAGAAGATGTGGGGACTACATATACAGTAGAATACTACTCAGCCACAAAAAAGAATCAAACTTTTACCATTTGCAACAACATGGATGGACTTACAGGGTATTCCGCTAAGGGAAATATGTCAGACAAATACTATATACCACTTATATGCAGAATCTAAAAAATAAACTAGTGAATGTTACAAAAAAGAAACAGACTCACAGATATGGTTACCAGCAGAGAGAAGGAAGGGTTAGGGGAATGGGATTAAGAGGTACAAACTACAATGTATAAAATAAATAAGCTACAAGGATATATTGTATAACAGGGAATATGGCCACTATTTTACAACTGTAAGTGGAGTGTAGCCTTTAAAAATTATAAATGGCTATATTATGTACACCTGAAACTTACATAATATTGTATATTAACGACATCACAATAAAGCAAGTTAATCTAAAAAATAATACAATGCCACTCTTTAGTAGTGATATAAAATGATTTCCAAGATTAAGAAAACAAAACAAAATACAAAATAGTGTATGCATTTATCTTCTGTAAGACAGGGGAATAAACCTCCAAAATATATGTAATTACTTGTTACTTGTATATGTGGAGAATATCTCCAGACTAATACATAAGAAACTAGCAACACTGGCTGTATCCAGGGAGGGTAAGTGGGTGGTTGGAGGACTAAGGTGGGAGGGAGCCTTTTCACTGTATATTACCTTTGCCTTTGAATTATGTACCATGTCCAAGTATTATTTACTTAAGAAAGAAAAAAACTCCCTTTTGATATCCCCCATGCTGTATAGCTAACTCATAATTTTCTAAGCTCATTATGTCTTTCCTGGCACTATATTATCAATATGTAATGATATTTTTTTCCCAAATCAAATCAATATCCACTTAGCAGTGGAGCCCTATGTTGCATGGCTTCTATTTCTGACAGCCCTTATAAAACGAGACCACCTACAGATTCCAAAACCGCTATGTGGAAAAGAAAGTTGAGATCTGCAAGTGTTTCCAAAACAGACCACAGGAGAAGCCTTATGTCCTAGCTTTTCCTTCTTGATTTTTTTTTTAAAAAAAGGTCTTCCTTTAGAACTGAGGTTTTGCATCACCTTTAACAATCATATCTCTATAGGATTATCAAGATCCAATACTTCACTATGCAAAGCATATTAGAGTGCACAGTTTTTTAAAAATAAAATTAATTCCATAAATTTTTTGTGCATATTCTTTTTAATGAAGGAAAAAAAAGAATAAAACAGCAACAAATATATCCATATTCCTACCTTCAAAGATTTGTCACTGGTCAGCAGTGCAACTTGCTTTTCTGAAGACTGCTTTTCCACATACCTAAAAGTTTTACCACCGTATACACAAAAACAGAGAATGAGAATTTTAACTACTTGAATAGCATATGGAAATAAAGAACTACCGAGATTGGTGGCCACATTCTTTTATTTCTTCTCAAAAATAAATTCAAGTCATGGTCAGGTCCTTAAATCAGGTGCATTTCTTAGTCAAGCGGTCTAGTACTAAACAAAAGCCATAAACTCCAGAAACAGGAAATGTTACTAATAAAAAGTAACTAACAAAACTGCAAATTACACCCCCCTGCAAAAATATTTTTCTTTATGCCAAATGTCTCAATTAAAAACGAAAGTGTTTTATTTTGCTCTAAATAGAAAAGTTCTTTTTCCTTTACCCACTTCAAAATTAACTGGCTCTGAGATCCCTTATTTCACCCCAACTCTTTTACAACATATGCTAAATATATACTTCTCTTTTTACCTTCTAAATGATGGAAGACGTCGGATGTTTTCACATTGATTAGCTGATAAAAAATGTGTTCTTCTCTTGGCTTCTGGGAGATTACAGCACAGAACACTGAGGGGTTGGGAATAGAAATGTTCTAATAGAGAAAGCTGAAAGAAAAGTGAAGATTAAATATATTTGCTGTATTTGACAGTAAATCTCTTGCCCCATGTCTGCTCAAGGATTTTTTTTTTAAATAGCCAAAGTATTTATGGCACTAATATATTTAATAATGTCACAATAAAACTGCAAACAACGCATAAACGGCTATACACCTAGAATATTTTAGGGCTCCAATTTTGTGGACAAGTTCAGAAAATTGTAATCTCTGAAGTATAAACTGAAAGAAAGGAACATAAGTGGATAGATCAGCTATCCACAAAAGCTACTCACTTACAATAACAATAGTTGTGATGGAGATGTGACTGTGGTGTGATCTAACAGTCTAACAGATGCTCAAATATTCCTAAGAAAATACCAATCTAAAATCAGTGTAAAAACTGGTCTGCTAAATAAATTAAAATGCTACAATAGCAGAAGCTTTGCTTACAGATTAAAAAAAATAATAATAACGAAAAATGAGGCATGTCCAAAGAAAGTGTATCTTTTAAAACTCAGTTTTGTCATGGAGGAAAAGACTGCACATATTTGGTAGACAGAAAACAAATTCTGGTCACTGGAAAACAGTATTCCCCGTCACAAATTAATAAATTAACATGCTAGCCTATATATTAGTCTTAAGGTATTTGAGCTTGACCTTTCATGCATAAACTGATAATGAATTTTGGAGCCTGTAGAGCTGAAGACCAAATATCCAAGACTAAAGAAAATCCTCCAAAACAGTCCACTCTACAGGAGGTATAGGGCTATAAAGCAAAGGGGCAGCCTAAGTTGGAAACAAGCACAAAATAGAAAGAGACTGTTCATGCCAAGTGCTATGTTATCGTTCCACATACTAACATAATCTTCTTCCTTGCTTATATACAGTTATATTAATGTGATTATATTTACTTCAATGTTAACACTACTTTTTAAACATGAGAAAAGTAAAAACCAAACACAATATGGGACTTGCTGGGGAGAAGGGATGGAAATAAGTCAACTGAGTTAGAGGACAGCTGTAGATAAAACAAGAACCCAGTAACACTCAGCCATTTAGTTCAAGTGTGTTGTCAATATTTGGGTCAATTAACAAGTTGGTTATATCTACCTAATGAGGGAAGGACTTAAAACATATAGTCATTATATGCCCTATTGCACCTTCTACAGAAATAAAGACTTACACACAGTATTTCCCACAGATGACTAAAACTTACATTCAAAAAACTAAATTTTAAACATTCAAGACATGAAAATCATGGCATCCGGTCCAATCACTTCAAGGCAAACAGATGGGGAAACAGTGAAAGCAGTGACAGACTTTATTTTCTTGGGCTACAAAATCACTGCAGATGGTGACTGCAGCCATGAAATTAAAAGACGCTTGCTCCTTGGAAGAAAAGCTATGACAAACCTAGACAGCATACTAAAAAGCAGAGACATTACTTTGTTGACAAAGGTCCATATAGTCAAGACTATGGTTTTTCCAGGAGTCATGTATGGATGTGAGAGCTGGACCATAAAAAAGGCTGAGCACCTAAGAAATGATGCTTTTGAACTGTGGTGTTGGAGAAGATTCTTGAGAGTCCCCTGGACTGCAAGATCAAACCAGTCAATACTAAAGGAAATCAATCCTGAATATTCACTGGAAGGACTGATGTTGAAGCTCCAATACTTTGGCCACCTGATGCAAAGAGCTGACTCATTAGAAAAGACCCTGATGCTGAGAAAGATTGAAGGCAGGAGGAAAAGCGGACAACAGAGGACGAGATGGTTAGATGGCATCACCGACTCAATGGACATGAGTTTGAGCAAGCTCCGGGAGATGGTGAAGGTCAGGGAGACCTGGCGTGCTGCAGTCCATGGGGTCACAAAGAGTCAAACACGACTGAGCGATGGAACAACAACTTACGATTAGGAAAACTGGATAAATGGGGTATTGAGATTCTGCAGTCTGATCTTGGCCAAGCTACTTAATCTAAGTCTCTGTTTCTCAAGTGCAAAATTGGAGATAATAATACGTATCAATGGAGCAATGTTAATACTTAATAAAGTACCTAACATAAATAATAACATAAATAATCAGGAACCTAAAAAATCATCTATAATCAGATCCCTTCATTTTATAGATGAGAAAACTGAGACACAGAAAGATTAAGTAACCTGGTTAATATTTTAATTATTAACAAATAATCTTTATTCATACTCATTTATTTCTATTTTTGGCTGTGTGGGGTCTTCATTGCTGCACAGAGACTTTCCCTAGTTGCAGTGAGTGGGGGCTATTCTCCAGTTGTCATGTGCAGGCTTCTCACTATGGCAGCTTTTCTTGTTGCAAACACAGGCACTAGGCACACAGGTTCAGTAGTTGCAGAACGAGGGCTTAACGCTCTTGTGGCATCTTCTCCAACCAAGGATCAAATTTGTGTCCCTAGCATTGGCAGGTGGGTTCTCAACCACTGGACCACCAGGAAAGTCCTAATATGCTTTTTTTCACTCACTTGCTCAATTGTATGTGAGCCTACAGTTTATATTTCCTTTTCCTTTGACTTCAGTGAAATATTCTCCTGTTGGTTTTCCTTACTGTTTCTAGTCTCCTTTTCTGTTGCTCACTGTTCTAGTCAGCTTGCCTTACGGGTCTGCTCTTAGTCCTTTCCTCACTCCTCTAGGTGATACTTCATCCTCATGACACAGCTTCAACCACCTACCTTTCAATGGTAAATCCTAAGTATTTCTAGTCCAGATCTTTCTTCTGGGTACAAAATTTTTATATCCAGAGTGCCCTAAATTTACCATACATAGAAAGAAACATCCTTTTCTGACAAATGAGTTCTTGGCTTTATTTTAATATGTACACTTAATAAAGGGTACTGAACTCCAAACCATCTGCTAAGCTAGAACCTGTGTGTCTGTAAGATGCTCCTCTCTTACATATCCCTTCATCCACTGAGCCACAAGATTCTGTTTCATCTTCAAATCTGTCTCCTTCTCCCTAGTCTCACCATCACTACCTTAGTTTAGCCCTTGTCCTAACTTTTCTAGACTACCACGCTGTGCTTAGTTGCTCAATTGTGTCCAACTCTTTGCCACCCGTGGACTGTAGCCTGCCAGGCTCCTCTGTCCATGGGATTCTCCAGGCAAGAATTACTGGAGTGGGTAACCATTCCCTTCTCCAGGAGATATTCCCAACCCAGGGATCAAACCTGGGTCTCCCGCTTTGCAGGTGGATTCTTTACCATCTGAGCCACCAGGGAAGTAGTATCCCTCCAACAGAACTCTCTCCCTCTACTGTCGCCTTTCCAACTTTTGACGCAACAAGCTCCTGTTCTTTAGGATACACTTCTGCTCTCTATGGAATCCCCAGGCATGTTTCTCTAATAGCACTGACTACTCAAGAGCTGCAGTTCTACTTTTCTGCCTCCTTCAGTAAACAACAAGCAATTTGAAGAGAGATTTCTTTGTCCTCTGTATCTCCAGGGCTTAGCCCAGTGCTTGACTTACAGAAGACTCTCCATGAACACTTAGGAAGTAAATAAACAAATGAATGAAATGAAATGAATGAGATAAGTAAAATTAGAAAGTTGTTACATCTCAATTTCATTTAATATCACACTTCTCTGGTGGCTCAACTGGTAAAGAATCCACCTGCAATGCAGGAGACCTGGGTAAGATCCCTGGGTTGGGAAGATCCCCTGGAGAAGGGAAAGGCTACCCACTCCAGGATTCTGGCCTGGAGAATTCCAGGGACTATGGAGTCCATGGGGTTGAAAAGAGTGGGACACGAGTGAGCGAGTTTCATTTTCTTTTCACTGCTAAGGTAAATAATATTTTCTTGCTTTAAAATACTCTTTTTAAAAAGTCTAAGTTGAAAAAACAAGACACATTTCGCCATAAGAGCTAATACTCTTACGCAGTAAAACACTATAGTGTTTAACATAAAGGAAGAATACATAAGAGAAAAGAAATAATTTGTAATCTTCAAGGCACTACATGAACATGAAATATCCTACTGTACTCTTGGGCTGAAGATTACTAATACAGAGGTTTTAATGAACTTGACAAATAGCATGTGTTCACAACAATTACACTTTGATGGACAGAGGTTCGTGACATTGTACAGGAGACAGGGATCAAGAAAATCCCCATGGAAAAGAAATGCAAAAAAGCAAAATGGCTGTCTGAGGAGGCCTTACAGATAGCTGGGAAGAGAAGAGAAGTGAAAAGCAAAGGAGAAAAGGAAAGATATTCCCATCTGAATGCAGAGTTCCAAAGAATAGCAAGGAGAGATAAGAAAGCCTTCCTCAGCGATCAGTGCAAACAAATAGAGGAAAACAACAGATTGGGAAAGACTAAAGACTAGAGATCTCTTCCGGAGAAGGCAATGGCACCCCACTCCAGTACTCTTGCCTGGAAAATCCCATGGACAGAGGAGCCTGGTAGGCTACAGTCCATGGGGTCGCTAAGAGTCGGACATGACTGAGCGACTTCACTTTCACTTTTCCCTTTCATGCACTGGAGAAGGAAATGGCAACCCACTCCAGTATTCTTGCCTGGAGAATTCTAGGGACGGCAGAGCCTGGTGGGCTGCCGTCTATGGGGTCGCACAGAGTCGGACACGACTGAAGCGACTTAGCAGCAGCAGCAGCAGAGATATCTTCAAGAAGATTAGAGATACCAAAGGAACATTTCATGCAAAGATAGGCTCGATAAAGGACAGAAATGGTATGGACCTAACAGAAGCAGAAGATATTAAGAAGAGGTGGCAAGAATACACAGAAGAACTGTACAAAAAAGATCTTCACGACCCAGATAATCACGATGGTGTGATCACTCACCTAGAGCCAGACATCCTGGAATGTGAAGTCAAGGGGGCCTTAGAAAGCATCACTATGAACAAAGCTAGTGGAGGTGATGAAATTCCACTTGAGCTATTTCAAATCCTCAAAGGTGATGCTGTGAAAGTGCTGCACTCGATATGCCAGCAAATTTGGAAAACTCAGCAGTGGCCACAGGACTGGAAAAGGTCAATTTTTGTTCCAATCCCAAAGAAAGGCAATGCCAAAGAATGCTCAAACTACCGCCCAATTGCACTCATCTCACATGCTAGTAAAGTAATGCTCAAAATTCCCCAAGCCAGGCTTCAGCAATACGTGAACCATGAACTTCCAGATGTTCAAGGTGGTTTTAGAAAAGGCAGAGGAACCAGAGATCAAATTGCCAATATCTGCTGGATCATCAAAAAAGCAAGAAAGTTCCAGAAAAACATCTATTTCTGCTTTATTGACTATGCCAAAGCCTTTGACTGTGTGGATCACAATAAACTGTGGAAAATTCTGAAAGAGATGGGAATACCAGACCACCTGACCTACTTCTTGAGAAACCTGTATGCAGGTCAGGAAGCAACAGTTAGAACTGGACATGGAACAACAGACTGGTTCCAAATAGGAAAAGGAGTACGTCAAGGCTGTATATTGTCACCCTGCTTATTTAACTTATATGCAGAGTACATCATGAGAAACGCTGGGCTGGAAGAAACACAAGCTGGAATCAAGATTGCCGGGAGAAATATCAATAACCTCAGATATGCGGATGACACCACCCTTATGGCAGAAAGTGAAGAACTAAAGAGCCTCTTGATGAAGGTGAAAGAGGAGAGTGAAAAAGTTGGCTTAAGGCTCAACATTCAGAAAACTAAGATCATGACATCTGGTCCCATCACTTCATGGGAAATAGATGGGGAAACAGTGGAAACAGTGTCAGACTTTATTTTTTTGGGCTCCAGAATCACTGCTGATGGTGACTGCAGCCATGAAATTAAAAGACGCTTACTCCTTGGAAAGAAGGTTATGGTCAACCTAGATAGCATATTTAAAAGCAGAGACATTACTTTGCCAACAAAAGTCCGTCTAGTCAAGGCTATGGTTTTTCCAGTGGTCATGTATGGATGTGAGAGTTGGACGGTGAAGAAAGCTGAGTGCCGAAGAATGGATGCTTTTGAACTGTGGTGTTGGAGAAGACTCTTGAGAGTCCCTTGGACTGCAAGGAGATACAATCAATCCATCCTAAAAGAGATCAATCCTGGGTGTCCATTGGAAGGTCTGATGTTGAAGCTGAAACTCCAATACTTTGGCCACCTCATGCGAAGGGTTGACTCATTGGAAAAGAGCCTAATGCTGGGTAGGATTGGGGGCGGGAGGAGAAGGGGACGACAGAGGATGAGATGGTTGGATGGCGTCACCGACTCGATGGACATGGGTTTGGGTAGACTCCGGGAGTTGGTGATGGACAGAGAGGCCTGGCGTGCTACAGTTCATGGGGTCGCAAAGAATAGGACATGACTGAGCAACTGAACTGAACTGAACTGAAGGTATTTTAGGTAGTTGCCAAGAGAAGGAAGTACTATTAACTTTGAAATTACTGGAGAATGGGGTCCATTTTTAGATTAGGTGTTATTTAGATTAGGTTCGTGAATTTTCTTCTGGCAATTTATGAAACCTTAGTGAAAATGCATTCACAGTACACAGGAATAAATATAAATGAACACACAGATATGTGCAGAGCACCGCAAGCTACAGTCTATAGCCAATTTTTATACAACTCGGGAGCTGTGAATCATTTTTTATACCTTTATAAAGGATTGTTTTAAAAATATATTGGCTATGTGGGGTCGCCGTTGTGGCATGTGGAATCTTCGCTGCACCATGCAGGATCTTCCATTGTGGTGCATGGACTCTTTAGTTGCAGCACACCAGCTCTCTACAGTGTGTGGGCTTAGCTGCTCCCAGGCAGGTGGGATCTAAGTTCCCCAACCAGGGATAAAATTCACATCTGCACTGCAAGGCAGATTCTTAACCGCTGGACCACCAGGGAAGTCCCAATATGGTTATGTTTAAAAAATAAGAAGACCTTCAACAGAGACCACATGTATCAAGCAAAGCCAAAAATATTTAATATACAGCCCTTTAAAGAAAAACTTTGCTGACCCTTTATATATATCATTTCTTAGGTAGAAAGCCCATTAGTGCTCATCAGATTCTCAAAAAAGAAAGTCCCCCCTTCTCCCGCACCAAATGATTAAGAATCACTGGAAAGGAGAGAGGTCTTTTCCAATTTTTAATACTCTAATTAATATATTCTCAACATTTTGATGCAAGATAACAAAGGATTTATTGAACACAGAATAATATAACTTGAATTTTCGTATCCAGATCTTGCCATTGAAAATGCCTAATTATCACACTAAAAAGTCAGTCTGAAATAACATGCAAATTTACTTAGAATCAGCTTGTGAACTTTCAAACCTACTAGTGTCTTCTTACCTGAAGTCCTTTTATAAAGTTTTGAATTGAGAAATCATGATACAAAAAGATGTTGGTCAGAATCTGCAATACTTTTTCACTTAGCTTAAATGGAAACTGAGTTGTAAGAAGAAGCTGAAAGAGAGAAAAGGAAGGCAGGACATAATCCCTGTTAGTCTTGACTCTTCATAAACATCAAGTAAATAATGAGGCAAAAAGTGACACTGTAACACAGAACCTTTGAAAGCTACACCAGTAGCTAGATTTTTTTTAGGACAAATATCAGCAAAAACTTTAAAATAATTTATACAACAGTAACAACAACAGAAGTAGCTATTCATACTACATCTTCAAATCAAAGATGTCCATCATCCTTCATCCAATTCCTAATTTGTAAAAGTTCTATTAAACTCTATCAAAAAATATCATCTATACAATCTCTTTTCTCCCATCAGAAGTCACTGAAGAAGCTGTAGGCTTTGGCAATTTTTATTATTTGATAAGATTTTTTTTTCATCTATGCACAGTAATGAAGAGTAATGCATTATGTACTATTGAATGAGAAACCTAAAATTAACAGGTGTCTATTTAAAAAATATTAAATTGGTAAATTTGTATCACTCAGCTAATTTTCAATGGCTACACTGACGATTTTAAATCTGAAAATGAAGTCATACTAGGCTTTTCAAACTGAAGCAGAGTTATAGAAGGCCAAATGAATTTGGTCATAACCAAGCAACTTTAAATATTGTAGCCAGAAAAATTTCCCTAAACTGTCAGTGGATACCACCTTTAAGGGGAAATAATGTCAAAGTGGTTATTAAATAAATGGAAGGTCATTACTAGTTTAAATTACACACCAGCACAAAGCACATCTTCAAGGAGCTGAGTTCAGCAACAATTCACAGAAGGTCAATACTAAAGAAGAGCATTTCCACTTAGGTAGAAACACAGAGCTAAGGTCTGGGAATACCTTAGTATTCACCTTTTGTCATGAGCAGCATGACAGGAAAGAGTCCATAAAAACTCTAAATCATTTAACATAAAATATAAGTGTCAAAACATTGCTACTGTTACTAGGGAATCATTAAATTCTGTAAAAATTCATTTTAAAAACCTGTAATTTTCCATTAATGACTAGTTAATAGGTAGGTAGATATAGAAAGATATGATTACTTTTTCCATAAAGCTTATATTTTAAGTGAAGAGGCCAAACTATACATTATAAAATAAATAAAAATACCAAAATATGTATAGGAACATATATAATATAGTGAGAGATGCAGAAATTTATCACTAACATTTATATTTATAATCTATTCTTAGAAGTTTTCTTTTCATCCTATTGCACTGGTACAATTTTTTCTTT
This sequence comes from Giraffa tippelskirchi, assembly GCF_054371585.1. Taxonomy (NCBI): domain Eukaryota; kingdom Metazoa; phylum Chordata; class Mammalia; order Artiodactyla; family Giraffidae; genus Giraffa; species Giraffa tippelskirchi. The sequence goes on from NC_137283.1 coordinate 127,561,701, forward strand.
TTACCTTATCAAGTACCGTAGTCAGGTGCTCCTTACAAGACAAAGACTGGAATAGTTCTATACACAGTAGAGATGATACTGCATGAGGAAGCAGCCGATGGATGACAACAGGAGATGTGGCAATTCCAAAAATGAGTTTTAGTGGAAATTCATGTAGATGTTGACTAGTTTTCAAAGGAAGTTACAAAAACGGAAAGTATTTAGCAAATATATTTCAATACATCATATTTTAAAATATGACAACCTTTATTTAATGCCTACTTTGTAACACATTGCTAAGGAAGATCACTCTAAATAATAAAAAATTTTAGGTCACTCATTTCCCTCTGTTACGGCAGCACAGAACTAGCTATTTCCCAGACATTTTAGCTCTGAAATCAATCTATTTAATAGATCCTCTCACTTTAGCAGTAAGAACATGGTGGTCCAGAGAGATCGAGTGCTTCCCTCTTAGGTTATACAAAATCAAGTGTTAAAAGCAGTGTCAGATACTATTCAAACTCTCATCCAAAGTTTGAGCCACACCTACAGTCTTTCTCACGGTTAGACATCTAGCCTAAGAGTTCAGTGACACGAAGCTCACTAATTTATGGACATTTCTACACGCTATGTCATCCCACCATAATAGCTAAGCTTTAGAAAAATTTTCTTAAAAACATGTAAGATATTTTTAATGGACATAATTTTAAAATGTTACATCCTTTCCCTGCATTCTTAACTCAAACTTACTGAACATGATTTATTCTTAGCATTACCAGTATGAACACAAATGACTTCCACAGACTACAGCAGCAATATTCCTTAGGGCTACTCTAGATCAAAGCTCTCTGTATCGTGGCTGATGATTTTGTTTGTTGCGTCCTATTAGCTACTGCTTCTCAGTATTCAGACCGGTATGCAGGTCTACTTTCATAGTATAAAGTAGTTGAATTCTATTACTGCTTAAGTTTTTCTTTCTTACTTTCGATAGTACAAGCGGTCACAAGTCTGAGTTCCAAAAACTATAGCTTTTATATCACTATTCTGTACTGTGCATTTTTTCAGCATGTTAAATCTGTTCAGTGTCAACATTAAGAGAAGTCTTAAGAATCTGGAAATCTTAGTTTCAAATTGGGGGTGGGGGAAGGGCTATCAAAGTAAGAATTATATTAATATTAGTAGATTCTCACACAATATAGGTTTAGGCAAATGTAGCCATAACTATTATGCAAGTTAACATACAGAAGATGCCAATATAAATTACATGGAAAAAATGTACCATGAGAAAAGCATGTCACTGGGTTTAAACAGGGTTAGTCATTTTAATTCCAAGTCTCACAGGATTGTCTTGAAGCTCCAGTAAGATCATAAAAGTTGTTTCTCATTAGAAACCCATATAAAATAATGTTATTTAAAAAAAATTCCTTGCTCAGTAGAGACATATGTAACTTAGACCTTCTAAGTGGATAGATATCAGAAAATAAGACAACAAGAATAGCTCAACCTGGAGTAGCTTATCCATCTAGTGGGCAATAAGAAACAGACAACCTTGGGAGAGAAACTATATTTCATTCTGCTTTATCATTCTAATTAAAAACTGGCTAACTTGTCTTTTGAGTATCATTTTTGGATCAAAAAGCACATGAAAATCTGATAGGAGGTTTTAAACATTCAATTTTATAAACAATTTGACACCATCCTGGTTTCAATCCATTAGCATCAAAATGAAGATTAAACTGCTGTGCATTTTCTCTGCAAAAGGTTGTTTTTTGAGTTAAAAATTATAAGTCTTCTTAATAAAAAGTTTCGTGAAAAAGCCAGAAGATACGCCATCTACCTGCTGATAATTATAAAATCTTGGAGTACTTTTGTGGTGAAGCTTTCCATATCCTTTAGGATAAGCACAACAGGAGGAGACTTCCACTGGCTACAAGTCCTCTTTTTTCTTGGCATTTTGGAGTCTGTCTTCTTTCATGCCGTGGTGGAAAGAAAGAGTTAAAAGTAAGCTTTACCACCCAAACAATGCTATAATGCCACAAGTTGATATATTGTCCTTCATATCTCACAGTAACATTATTTCTTTTATTTCTCCCACATAATAAAGAGAAATTCATTCCAACAGTTATTACCAGAATCATTCTGTGTCTGACATGGGAATAATAACCAAGAAGAAAAAAATTCAGTAGAATCTATAACTCATATGAAATATTTATATTTTCTGCTATCTGAGAAAATGACAGGAAGAGCATGGGGAGAAGAGAATATTTTCTATAAAATTGATTTTTCTGTTCATAGAATGTTATATTTTGCTTTGCTTTAGGGGGAGAACCAGTGTTTCTAATTAAAAACTGTAATGAGTAACACTATTTGCTGCTCCACTACTGTGAAATTTCAAGTTGAAAAACATCTTAAACATCATCTGATCCAATCTCAACTTTTAAAGATTTCTGACCTAAATCTCAGGCAGTATTTGATTTCAAGAAACAAACTGTGGATCAAATTAAGATATTCTGGTAAGCATTAGAACCAGTTTAATCCCTATATAGTGCAAAACAAACTTCATTTATGATGACTTCAGCAATACATTCAGCAGAAAATGTTACTACAGTAACTTTTCCCATACTATCTGACTACACAGCATCATAAACTAAGACTGTGGTTTTTATGGTGCAGTTACTCATGAATCATCTAGGTTATTCAGTTTCACCAGAGATGTCATGGTAGAATGAAACTTCTATTTATATTATCTGCCTGTTAAACATACTTTACTTACAGAGCATTTATTCCTTGAGAACTCCAAACATGAAACACATGAGATTTATACATGTATACATTATGTGTATATATATATGTGTGTATGTACCTCTTGATGAAAAGTGAAAAAGGAGAGTAAAAAGCTGGCTTAAGACTCAACATTCAAAAAACGAAGATCATAGCATCAGGTCCCATAACTTCATGGCAAATAGGGAAGCAATGGAAACAGTGAGATTTTATTTTTATGGGCTCCAAAATCACTGCAGATGGTGACTGCAGCCATGAAATTAAAAAGACACTTGATCCTTGGAAAAAAGGCCATGACAAATCTAGACAGCATATTAAAAAGCAGAGACATTACTTTGCCAACAAAGGTCCGTCTAGTCAAAGCTATGGTTTTTCCAGTAGTCATGCATGGATGTGAGAGTTGGACTATAAAGAAAGCTGAGCGCTGAAGAATTGATGCTTTTGAACTGTGGTGTTGGAGAAGACTCTTGAGCATCCCTTGGACTACAAGGAGATCAAACCAGTCCATCCTAAAGGAAATCAGTCCTGAATGTTCACTGCAAGGACTGATGCTGAAGCTCAAACTCCAATAGTTTGGCCAACTGATGCAAAGAACTAACTCATTGGAAAAGACCCGGATACTAGGAAAGATTGAGGGCAGGAGGAGAAGGGGACGAAGGAGGATGAGCTGGTTGGATGACATCACCAACTCGATTGACATGAGTTTAAGCAAGCTCCAGGAGTTAGTGATGGACAGGGAAGCCTGGTGTGCTACAGTCCATGGGGTCGCAAAGAGTTGGACACAACTGAGCGAATGAACTCAACCGAATATATATATATATATGACTATTCCTCATCAAACAACGGGTACTGAAAGCATGGTTCCACTGCACAAAAGTAAACAACGAGGAACCCAAGAGATAATATATTAAAGTTAAAGCCATTGTCACAGAGATAGAATCTGCAGAACAAATTCCTGATGCTGTTTTGTCATTAGATGACATTCTCCCACAAATAAAATGACCCTGTAAGAAACTAAACACTTCCCAGGAACTAGGCTGCATACCGATAAAAGAAAACTTCTCGATTCTAGTAATCTTAGGAAAAATAAGTAGCTACTACTAAATTAGCTTCCTAGTGCTCCATAAACATATCCTTATTAGATGAAAACAGTACTAAGTTCACTACAATTCCAAGCCTCTTCAATCATATGCCAATTTCTTGGCAAAAAAAAAAAAAAAGTCAGTTTACATTTACCTGTGTGACACTCATATACCAAGCGCAAAGAGAATCCATTGAATAATGTACATTTTTCTGGGTGACCTGAACACTTTCTTTTTCTTTGGATTGCACATCTACTTTGCAGTCCATCAACTGTGAGACCAGCTTTTGCAAAAAATGTTTCATATCTACAGAATATAAAACACAAGAAAGAATATTCCCTTAAAACAAATCTAAGACACCTGAAACTTTTTGATCACTATCTCAGTAGAACGTGTTTTCCTACACTTAATATTAACATAACACTTAACATATTAACTTGGAGAAGGCAATGGCACCCCACTCCAGTACTCTTGCCTGGAAAATCCCATGGACAGAGGAGCCTGGTAGGCTACAGTCCATGGGGTCGCTAAGAGTCGGACACGACTGAGCAACTTCACTTTCACTTTTCCCTTTCATGCACTGCAGAAGGAAATGGCAACCCACTCCAGTATTCTTGCCGGGAGAATCCCAGGGATGGCGGAGCCTGGTGGGCTGCCGTCTATGGGGTCGCACAGAGTCGGACACGACTGCAGCGACTTAGCAGCAGCAGCAGCAGTATCCTCTCCTTAATATTTAAATTTTATTAATTCAGACTAATACTAGGAGAAAGTTTGTATTTATTTTCTGTAATAAAAGTGTTACCTAAGCAAATGTGTAAACATGAAAACTACAAATTATATTAGGAATAATATACATTTAAATTACAATGGACAGCAAAAGGTTTTTAAGGGCCCTAAAAAGAGATCAACAGTATTATTTACCTAAGTTATTTTACTGATTAAACTCTTTCTTATAATCATTTTTTTAATTTTTTTGTGGCCGTGCTGTGCGGCATGTGGGATCTTAGTTCTCTGACCAGGGATCAAACTCATGCCCCCTGCAATGGAAGTGTGCAGTTTTAAACACTAGACTGCCAGTGAAGTTCCTACAGACATTTTAAAGATGTCCTAAGGACTTTTACTTAATTTCAAATAGTACATGAACATGAATATAACCACTTGAAGCCCTTTTGTCAGTCCAAATATAAGCACATCTGACTCTGTTAGTGTCCACATCCTTCATGATTTAATGGCTCCACCGAGATTAGCTCTGGCAATAGACTATTTTTTTTTTGACCATGGTGGTCTTTCAAAATGGGATGATACAATGATTTGAGGCTGTAAACATGAGCCTATGTATGTAGTCTCTTTTCTGTTGGGCTAAATAAGAGTTCCTCAGTCCTCAATTCTCAACTTCCTGTTCCAAACTGTCCAACTTATTAAAATTTTACTGGCTTCAGGAACACATCTTGGGAAGTGTCTGAACTATCACTAGTAGTGAAGCTGATATGGTAAGGGTGGGGCCAGAATAAACTGAACAAAAGTGGTCAAGAGTCTTGCAAAAGTCAAGATTACTCTGAGAGGCACCAAAAAAACCTCATCCTGCCGAAAGTGTAGTGCCACGCTGTTCCCACAAACAAAAAAGGATAAGAAAGCGAGAGACAGAAAAGGATGGAGAAGACTTGTAACATCTTATCAAGGCTATTAGAGCATTTATATTTTACCTGGACAATCTTTAGCGTGCAATGAGACTACATAAGGAGTGACATTATTCTGAAGGACTTCTGTTAGACTTCTGAGTGTTAAATCATGATCTGTTACATTCACACCTATGGGATAACAAACCAATATTATACCATCATTTTTATTATTAACAATTTAACAATAAGAAAAGCAACTTTACATGCCAAGTGAATTACTAAAACATTTTCAAAACATGATTAATAATAGAAACTAAGAAAACATACTGCATAAATGAAAAGATCTCCATTAAAAACACATACAAAGAGGCATGCACTATACCTGTCAGGAAAGGTATTTAACACAACTTTTCTTTAAGAAAAAAAAAAAAAAAAACTACTGGGGATGTGTAGTTGACCCTTGAAAACATCTTAGGAGGAATTTCAAACTCATAAAGAGCTTTTAAAATAATCATTCAAAAATAAGGCCCTTAGTGTGACCCTAACTTAACAGCTGAGGAGAATCCAAACATGAATACTATTAAATGATCATAGCAAAACATAAAAGATAAGTCATGCTATGTTGATTTTTGAGGGAAGAGTCTAAAAATAAATTAAAACCTTAGGTTCTTTAAGAATTTACTGTATCCCTGGTTCTCATTTCCACAAATCAGTTTTGGTGCCCTGCATGCAGTATCAGAGATGAGTGGCCATCTCCCCACTACTTTGGAAAAAAAAATTCTATCCACTGATAAGTTCCCTAATGTCACAATCTGTGATTTCTAGACAGTGCCTTGGTGCTTAGGCAGGTTCCAATAGCAGACATCAGGAAACAGCTTGAGACTTGCTACTGTAAAACTTCAATTGCTTGGAAGGAAAAAAAAAAAAAGTTCAGAGTTACCCAGACCACCTGTAAGAAATTTTTTTTACCAGAAAACAAATGAAAATGTTGGCAGGCTATTTTTAAATGGATGTATTTCTGATCCTCTGAGTACAGATATCAAAATGATATTTAGCATGCATTATGGCCTACAAATGTGATAATGCATCTCTGAACAAAGTTGGGAGTTTAATAAAACATGGCTTATCTTATCTTTCACTGACTGCCTTCATTCGCTATTTAACACTAGTTCCTTAAAACAATGGATTTGTCTACTTGATAATCAACAATGTCTTTAACTGGAAAAATGTTCTCCTCAGACCCCTGACTTTATCACACAACCATCTATCAGACAAACAGATTCAAGGCATTAGATCTGATAGACACAGTGCCTGAAGAACTATTGATGGAGGTTCCTAACACTGTACAGGAGGCAGTGATCAAAACCATACCCGAGAAAAAGAAATGTAAAAGGCAAAATGGTTGTCTGAGGCCTTACAAATAGCTGAGAAAACAAGAGATACAAAAGGCAAGGAGAAAAGGAAAGATAAACCCATCTGAATAGAGTTCCAAAGAATAGCAAGGAGGGATAAGAAAGCCTTCCTAAGTGATCAATGCAAAGAAATAGAGGAAAACAATAGAATGGGAAAGACTAGAGATCTCTTCAAAAAAACACTAAGGGAACTTTTCATGCAAAGATGAGCACAATAAAGGACAGGAATGGATGGACCTAACAGAAGCAGGAGATATTAAGAGGTGGCAAGAATACACAGAAGAACTATGCAAAAGAGATCTTAATGACCCAGATAACCATGATGGTGTGATCACTCACCTAGAGCCAGACATCCTGGAGTGCGAAGTCAAGTGGCCCTTAGGAAGCATCACTACAAAGCTAGTGGAGGTGATGGAATTCCAACTGAGGTATGTCAAATCCTAAAAGATGATGCTGTTAAAGTGCTTCACTCAATATGCCAGCAAATTTGGAAAACGCAGCAGTGGCCACAGGACTAGAAAAGGTCAGTTTTCATTCTAATCCCAAGAAAGGCAATGCCAAAGTATGTTCAAACCACTGCACAATGGCACACATTTCCCACGCCAACAAAGTAATGCTCAAAATTCTCCAAGCTAGGCTTCAACAGTATATGAATCAAGAACTTCCAGATGTTCAAGGTGGATTTAGTAAAGGCAGAAGAACCAAAGATCAAATTGCAACCATCTGCTGGATCACAGAAAAAACAAGAGAATTCCAGAAAAACATCTACTTCTTTTTTATTGACTACGCTAAAGCCTTTGACGGTGGATCACAACAAACTGTGGCAAATTCTTCAAGGAATGGGAATACCAGACCACCTGACCTGCCTCCAGACAAACCTGTATGCAGGTGAAGAAGCAACAGTTAGAATCAGACGTGGAACAATGGACAGCTTCCAAATTGGGAAAGGAGTACGTCAAGGTTGTATACTGTCATCCTGCTTTCTTAATTTATAGGCAGAGTACATCATGCAAAATGCCGGGCTAGATGAAGCACAAGCTGGAATCAAGATTGCCAGGAGAAACATCAATAACCTCAGATATGCAGATGACACTACCCTTATGGCAGAAAGCGAAGAGGTACTAAAGAGCATCTTGGTGAAAGTGAAAGAGGAGAGTGAAAAGCTGGTTTAAAACTCAACATTCAGAAAACTAAGACCATGGCATCCGGTCCCATCACTTCACAGCAAATAGATAGGGAAATGGTGGAAACAGTGAGAGATTTTTTCTTCTTCCAAAATCACTGCAGATGGTGACTGCGGCCATGAAATTAAAAGACACTTGCTTCTTGGAAGAAAAGCTATGCCAAACCTAGACAGCATACTAAAAAGCAGAGACATTACTTTGCCGACAAAGGTTCATATAGTCAAAGCTATGGTTTTTCCAGTAGTCATGTACAGATGTGAGAGTTGGACCCTAAAGAAGGCTGAGTGCCAAACAATTGATGCTTTTGAACTGTGGAGTTGGAAAAGTCTCTTCAGAGTCCCTTGGACTACAAGGAGATCAAACCAGTCAATCCTAAGGGCAATCAGTCCTGAATATTCATTGGAAGGACTGATGCTGAAGCTCCAACAGTTTGGCTACCTGATGCAAAGAGCTGACTTATTAGAAAAGACCCTGATGCGGGGAAAGAGTGAGGGCAGGAGGAGAAGGGGAGGACAGAGAATGAGATGGCTGGATGGCATCACCTACTCAATGGACAAGAGTTTGAGCAAGCTCCGGGAGATGGTGAAGGATAGGGAAGCCTGGCATGCTGCAGTCCATGGGGTCACAAAGAGTTGGACACAGCTGAGCGACTGAACAACAGCAGCCATCAATCAGGTCGTCCCTCTTGACTGTGTTTCCCCCACTCTACCTCCAACTGCTATAACCTGGCAGGAGAGAAACTAAACACCCAACAGTACAAGCCAGCCATCACTAGGCCTCAGTTTGTCATCAGTAAATGGAAGGGGTTTAAAATTAAAACTGCACTGAAAAACTGGTCCACAGCATTACAACAACCATTCGCTGGAGTTTTGTTGCTCAAGAGTGGTCCTGGGATTGGCAATATGGGCCTCAGCTGGAAGCTTGTTAGAAATGAGCAAGCTTAAATAACCAGCAAATATGTCTGGCCCCACCCTAGACTTATTAATAAAAATCTGTGTTTACTAAGATCCCTGGAGATTATTTCTAGGTACATTAAAGTTTGAGAAGTACTGCCCTGAATATCAGGAATAATATTTAGGTAATGAACAGTGTTAGAGGCAGTATTAAATAACAGAATTAATTTCTTATCTGAGAGCTCACTAATATAAATACCTTGAATAAATAATAAATTGGAAATACAATGAAGAGTATGTTTGGAATCCAAATAAATGCAACTTTCCTTTCAAAAGGAATGAAGAAAATTTGCTAATATTCCAAAGAATTTTTTCCAACATCCTGCACTCCAGATATTTAATTAAAATGAGATATTTGGAGAGGGTGTGGAGAAAAGGGAACCCTCTTACACTGTTGGTGGGAATGCAAACTAGTACAGCCACTATGGAGAACAGTGTGGCGATTCCTCAAGAAACTGGAAATAGAACTGTCATATGATCCAGCAATCCCACTGCTGGGCATACACACTGAGGAAACCACACTTGAAAAAGACACGTGTACCCCAATGTTCATCGCAGCACTGTTTATAATAGCCAGGACATGGAAGCAGCCTAGATGCCCATCAGCAGATGAATGGATAAGGAAGCTGTGGTACATATACATAATGGAATATTACTCAGCCATCAAAAAGAACACATTTGAATCAGTTCTAATGAGGTGGATGAAACTGGAGTCTATTATACAGAGTGAAGTAAGCCAGAAAGAAAAACACCAATACAGTATACTAACACACATATATGGTATTTAGTCAATCGGTAAAGATAACCCTGTATGCGAGACATCAAAAGAGACACAGATAAACAGAACAGTATTACGGACTCTATGGGAGAGGGCAAGGGCGGGATGATACAGGAGAATGGCATTGAAGCATGTAAATTATCATATGTGAAACGAATCGCCAGTCCAGGTTCAATGCATGATGAAGGGTGCTCGGGGGTGGTGCACCTGGATGACCCAGAGGGATGGGATGGGGAGGGAGGTGGAAGGGGGATTCTGGAAGGGGAAAACATGTACACCCATGGTGGATTCATGTCAGTGTATGGCAAAACAAATACAACATTGTAAAATTAAAAAAAAAATAAATAAACATCTATCGAATGTCAAAAAAAAATATGAGATATTAGTGATGGATACTTAAGCACCTGAAATATTTACAATCTTCAGTCTGAAAGTAACATATATATTTCATCCAACCTCCCCCTCCAAACAGTTAATATTAACACAATATTACAATACAAAATTTTTAAAAATAAGCACAGGGAAATAACATTAAGGTCAGAGTAATTTCACTGAAGATATGACTCAAAAAATATAAAAGTCACATTTATCAATATACTGACAGTTTTTTACTGAATTCAAATCTCATATTAAAATAACTAAGGAAGAAAGAGTAATAGTAATACAAATTTATTGCCCCTTCATTTTTCTGACAAAAAGGTGAGGAGGGTACTAACTAACCCTTGGTCAATTTCTTTTAATTTACAGATGTATGTTTAATGTAAGAACACCTAATTGGTTGTAAAAGTATGCAAACTTTGATCAATGTACTTATACAAATGAAAAAGACAAAACAAGTTTAACAGAACAGGTGATTCCCTACTATTCTCAACAACAAAACCACTATTTACAAAATACAAACACACCAATTTGTACCTAGAACAAGAGCAGCAGTTGGAATTTCTCCGAGTTTTATTTGACAGCTCCAGTCTTTAGAATTCTTCTGGAGCCCAGAATGAGATGCTTGCAGAAATTCAATGAGACTGTCAAACAGGTTTTTATTTAATTCCTCCTGTAGTCGCTACAAAGGAAACACAAAATTTCACGAATTATTTTTAGCAGTAATCTGATACATCTTTCCAAGTCTGAGAAAGAAAACTGTCATAATTTGAATTCCAAAGATCACATGTAAAATGATTATTAGATGAAATTAAAAATTTTTTTCCCTTAAATATCCAGTGAATAGTGTTTTGGATTCTTTCCTTTAAAAAAATCTCATTTATTCATTCAACGAGCATTTTCTAATCACCTTACAAATGAAAGAATCTCTTCCCTAAGAAAAGAGAAGAATTGAGCTAGAACACTTACAATTAAATTAAGATACACTGTTCCTATACTGTTGAAGCAATCTATGCGAAAGGTAGGACCATCCAACTTAAGCTGAGCAGGTAATATATTTGAGCCAAAGGACCGAGCAGGTGATGGTGGATGAAAAAAAATGAAGGAATGGGAATCGGCAATGGAGAAGCAAGCAAGGAAGAAAGCACCAATCATCTGGGGAACCAAAGACATAGCTAAGCATAAAGAACATGAGAAGTGGCCAGGAATGAGACTGGACAAAACACTCAAGGGACCAGGCCAAGGAAATAAATATCTAATGTTGAAGCGTTAGGATTTTGTCCTGTGGGGAGAACCATTAAAGGGATTCGGGGCAGAGGTACAATTAAATCAGGGTTAAGAAGGGTTAATCTGGTTAATCTGTGAAGGCCAGATTAGATGGGATCATAGGAGCTGTACTGGTAGTGGGGCTGGAAAACCCCTGTAGCCTGGCATAGGGCTGGATCTGCCCCATGGGATTTGGCCAATGGTGGCATAGAGATAAGTGACAGACCTGAAGGGTTTGACATCAGAGGCAGGGACATCAGTTAAGCGGATACGATGACAATCTATTACGACCACTTAAGATTTTTTAAACTAGAAACCATAAATCTAAATTGCTTCAAGGGTCCCACAGAATACAGGAAGGCACAAAGCCATCAGGCGTAAAGCAATAGAGGGTGGTGGGAAGCAGTAATAAACTGGAAGTACATAACCTTGCCCCCTAAAGACACAAAAGAACAAGAAATACAATCCTGTGTGGTCGAACAAAACAAGTCGCCTCAAGACGCTGGCCCCACATCTACGAATTTGCTATGGTGGAGAAACTTTTCAGAGCTGAAATATTAAGAACATGGTAACTGAAAAAGGGGATGAGAGAATGAAGTAGTTTAGAATTAGCTCGATTTCTTAAATGTGTAACTGAAAGGATAATTTAAAGAGTGCCAGTATTCACACTGAAACATGTATATATACTGCCACATGTAAAATAGATGACCAGTGCAAGTTCAATGCATGAAGCAGGGAACTCAAAGCCAGAGCTCTGGGACAACCCAGAGGGATGGGGTGGGGAGGGAGGTGGGACAGGGGGTTGGGATGGGGGACACATGTACACCCATGGCTGATTCATGTCGATGTATGGCAAAAACCAGCACAATATTGTCAAGTAATTAGCCTCCAATTAAAGTAAATTAATTAAAAAAAAAGAGTGCCACTATTTAAAAGTAGTGAAGATATGAAAAGGGCCTATGCACTAGGAGCCACCACTGTAAACATATGTCCCAATACATGAAGCTAGGCTTAATACTTTAAACAAGGGCCTTGTGGTTTGTTTTCAGTTCAGTTCAGTTGCTCAGTCGTGTCCGACTCTTTGCAACCCCATGAACCGCAGCACGCCAGGCCTCCCTGTCCATCACCAACTCCTGGAGTTTACCCAAACTCATGTCCATTGAGTCGGTGATGCCATCCAACCATCTCATCCTCTGTCGTCCCCTTCTCCTCCTGCCTTCAATCTTTCCCAACATCAGGGTCTTTTCAAATGAGTCAGCTCTTCGCATCAGGTGGCCAAAATATTGGAGTTTCAGCTTCAACATCAGTCCTTCTGATGAATAAATACCCAGGACTGATTTCCTTGGTTTGTTTTAGGATATACATATTATGCTTAACCAAGATTAACTATATGTCATCAATACTCTTATAAATTGGTAGAAAGTAAAATGGGAAGCCAACAAACATGAGATTTATGATATTAAAGAAATGTTAAATTATTTAAAAAAATAAAAGGGATTCACCTCAGTTTCAGATTTCATCTGCTGCCATATTAACTGGTAAGTTTCAAAGCGAAGCTTACTGTCCTCAGATGCATTTTTCCCTTTATTAAAATAGTCCTCTAAAAACACAGAAAGAAGTCAGTCAGTTTCTTTTTTACATGGTAACACTTAGGAAATCTCTGTGCAAAATCACACAGGAAGTGATAGGACTGAATTTTTTAGTAAACATCAGAAATACATATATTTTAGAATAAGTAACATTCAGTATCCTTTATATTTAATTTTATTTATATCTATATTTTTACTATACTAATGGTATTTATAAGTTAAAAAATCTTTTTAATTTTGATTGTATTTCTAACATTTTTTGAAATTTCTAATAGTTTTTATTTAATGGTTTTGGTTTGAGGTATATACATTTAGTATTCATGTATTTTCTCTATTTGCTCTTATTATAAGGTTCCATATATTTCATGTATTTGAACTCTCCTTTATTAAATGATTCTCATTCATTTAATTCTCCTTTACGAAATGATTCTCATTCATTTTTCTGCTACTATTCTTTTTCTATTTTCATTCATTTAATTCTCATTCATGTAACTGCTACTATTCTTATTCTTTGTTCAGCTTAAATAGTATAGCACAGCCTTTTATTTAGTCTGCACTTTACATCCTTTTTGAATGTTTTCCTCCAAATGGTTAGCCATTTATCAACATACTATTTATTGCAATGGTTTTCAAACTCTTTAAACCATGATCCATATTAAGGAACACATTTATATCATAATCCAATACACGTACATCTATGAAAAACAAAAAGTATTAAGAGGAGCTAAAGAAGATAAGCTCCCACTGTTGACAGATTCCTTCTTGTTCCCACTCTAGATGCTTTACTCGGGTGAACATCCCCTACAGTGCTGCTGCCTGGCCCTCCCTCTCTCCCTCTCTGGCTCTGGCCCAGTTGTGTTATAGGATGTGCAGTCATCCACACAATGTTGAGGCGAGGGAGTGGTACCATTCTTCTTTTTTATATATGCCCAAGAGTCTTCAAGCCAAGGGACAGATGGTGAGGAATGCAGAGCATCTTCCTACTTCTTCAGGCAATTTGTTTCAAGAACTAAAGCTAGCGAAAGCAAGTGCTAAAATCTGGATTTGTTTTCCTCATTTCTGCTCCATCTTATAATCAGGGTCAATTCCCCCTAAGAGTTTCATATTAAAACAGTATCTGTTGGCTTTAAATAGCACATATATAACAACAACAACAAAAAACATCTCAGGTACTTCAAAATTCAAACTACACAATTATACATATTAGCTTTACTAATACTAAAAATCTTTAAACAAATCTTAGTAAGTTACAGTTGAAATTCAACACAAAAAGTTCTAAGCAAAAACTTGCCTCATGAGAGACACTATTAAGTAGTGGTTAGACCACAGGCTCTGGAATCAGCTTGATTTCAAATCTCAGCTCTGCCACTTGCTAGCACTATCACTGAGAAAGTTCTTTCTAGTCTAAGTATCCTCATATACTTTAGCAGAGATAACAGTTTAACACTTATTTCATAGTTTGCTGAGAGGATTAAACAAATTAACACGTGTGTGTGCCAGTTGCTCAGTCGTATCCAACTCTCAGCCACCCCACAGACTGTACCCCACCAGGCTCCTCTATTCACAGGATTTCCCTAGCAAGAATACTGGAGTGGGTAGCCATTTCCTTCTCCAGGGGATCTTCCCAACCCAGGGATCAAACCCCAGTCTCCTGCATTGCAGGTGGATTCTTTACAGACTGAGCCACCAGGGAAGCCTAGCTGGTCTCAAACTATAGGATTAACACTTTTAAGGTCTACTTTCTGTGATGATTTAGAAAAATCCAATTTTATGTATTTGAGCTGTTTATTTTCTCACTCAAACAAAAGGATAGTCCAGTTTTTCTTTTTTAATACAAAATTAGTGCATGAGTATACTTAACTGCACATAATTTTCCCACCAGAATGAATCTTCATAGTACTGAATATTGAGTGGAAATACTCGATATGCCTGAGAGGAGTTTTTAAAAAATACAAACACCTGGGTCCCACTCCCAAAGATTCTGATTCAACTGGTCTGGGATAGGGTCTGGGCATCAGTGTTTTTAAGAAACTCCCCAAGTTGAAATATCAATAAGGTTGACAGATTGTACCACTGCCAGCCTGCTGGTTGTGAAACTGTACTACAGGCACGAGATATGCTACCAACAGGGATAACTGAGTGAGAGTTCAAGGGAACTCTCTCCACCTTTTCTTACAACTGCACATGAACCTACAGTTATACTGAAAAAAAAATCAGGTTTGTTTTTTTTTTTAAGTTCCTCAAGTGATTCTAATCTTGGGACTTCCCTGGTGGTCCGCTGGCTAAGACTCCGTGCTCCCAGTGTGGGGGGCCCAGGTTCGATCCCTTGTTCAGGAACTAGATCCCATATGCTGCAATTAAGAATTCGAATGTGGCAAATGAAGATCCTGTGTGCCACAACTAAGACCCAGAACTGCTAAATAAATAGGTAAAAATAACTAATTATAATCTGCAGCCCCAATTGAGAACCAGTGCAATAAACATTTTCTGACTGATAACAACATCTTAATTTGTTTAAAGTAGTCAAGTCTTCTAACTTGACCACTAAACAGATATTTGGATATAAATAGAAGAAGACAGTATTTTTTTAATAATTTAATTTTATTGAAGTATAACTTACAAATAATAAAATATGCCCCTTTAACAGTTTGGTATGTCCTCACCAAGGTGTGTACTTTTACATAACCAACCTATCTAGAGAACATACCCATCACTCAAAAAAATCTCTTTTACATTTTTGCAGTCAATTCTCCCTACCTCATTCCAAGACATCACTGGGATTTTTAAGACAATCTCTTTTGAAGAACGGTAACCCTTTGAAGGAAATTTCAATTTGTCTTTTGAAGGTACATTTGGATCCTCTTTTAGATTAGAGCCTAGGGCAGTGCCCTTACCACTTTGTCCTATGCCTTGAACCTAACTGCTATATCAACATGGTAAGTAAAGCAAGCTTAGGCAAGAGAATTACTAATTCATTAAGAGTTAGGTTAGTTCAGACTTGAGGGAGGAAAACTAACAAATCTCATATTAAGACATTTTACCTATTGGCACAGAGATCTTTCTCTTCTTGAAGTTTGGCTTAAACACAAAGCAACCCTACAAAAAAGACGGAGAAAAAACAGCATAAAGTCAAAGCAGCCAAGGAGTAGACAAATCTGATTAACATAGTATTTTATGAATAAACAGATTTTTTTAAGGCATTTCTTTAAAGTGCTAAGAAATCATCTTTCTTCAATTTGAATTATAGAAGGAAAATTCTTAAACAACAAGGGAATTAAACACTTCTTTCTCCTCCCTCCCATGGGAAGCTCTTCTTTGATTTTACTCTTTGGGACCTAATCTAAGAGACAAAGAAAATAAAAACTGATGAAATTTAAACCCATTAAAGCTCCATTTTTATAAAACCTAGTGAGAAAAGAACATTAATACGAAAATCAAGATGATAAAAAATACTGATACCTCCCCATCTCTAAAGAAATATTCATTATTTAATTAAATTCCAAGTATCTAGAACCTTGGCAGGACACAGACAATTTTGGCTACTGATTCACCTTACATACCTTTCTTCATCTGATAAAATCCTTATTCATTTATCCATTAAACTTTGACTCAAATTCACCTGCTTTGGGAACCCTTCCCCAATTTCTCTAATCAGAAGAATTATTCCTTCTCCTAATATCTCACAGTACTTGCATATCTTGATTTTGCTTTGTTTTAAATTATTTTCACTATGTAAGATAGCTATTTATGGATGTCTCCCCAGTTAGTAACTGCTTTCAGAGCACAGACTGCATTTAACTCATAACTGTCTCCCCAGTGTTTAGGATAGTGTTAACATACACATTAGGCAATCAGTATACAAAATGGATGAATGCTTGTCAAATAATTTTTTTGGTAATTTCCTAGCTACACTGAGTTTCGTATTATTTGACTAGTGATACACAGGCCCCAAGCTGCTGGTCCTATGTTTGTTCTACAATCCTAAAGCTGTATCATAGATAGCTTCTTCAAGATTTCCATTTCTATGGAAAATGAAAGAAATATACCTAGGAAAAGTCATCTCAGGATAGATCCAAGGACTGTGGGAGTAATACCATTATTCACATTGAACTACTGATCAGGAAATGGTGTTGGAGATGGAAGAAGACGGGAGGAAAGCCAACAAGCCAGAAAACAAGACAAGGAAAGAGAAGTTTAGTTTAAAGTAAAAAAGGAAGATGACAGTTCCATAAACCAATGAAATAGTCCTTAAAGATTC
This sequence comes from Giraffa tippelskirchi, assembly GCF_054371585.1. NCBI lineage: Eukaryota > Metazoa > Chordata > Mammalia > Artiodactyla > Giraffidae > Giraffa > Giraffa tippelskirchi. The sequence goes on from NC_137283.1 coordinate 127,578,980, forward strand.
TCATTTACATAACATGTCCTTCATAATTATGTCAATACAAGCATCTATTATGTCATAAATGCTTTCCTGGAAAAAAAAAAACATAAACCTCTCACAATCCTGCAAGATATACAAAAATAAGAAAAGCTTAAGCAACAAAAAGGATTAGGGGACAGACCACTCAAAACCTATGGAACCAACAGGAAGGAAATTAAAAAAATTTATGTATACATATAGCTGATTCATTTGTTGTACAAGGACAGGACTTAGCAACTGAACAACAACAGAAATTAACACATCGTAAACTAACTAACATTGTAAAACAACTATACTCCCAATAAAACTTTTTTAAAACCTATGAACTTGATAACCAGGGCAAAATACAAACAGCATCAACCCTAAAAAAAAAAATACTAGCAGTGACAGCTCTTCTCGCATTTGCACCTAGCATCACAGTCGCTCAAACTTCAATAAGCTTAAATCCTATGGTTTGTAGTTTTTCCCAAATATGTAGTCTTGCCAAGTACTGAGTCTCATAATTTTATTCTAATGTAGTTTTAATCAAAACTAAAAATTAAATGCATGGTATATCCTTCATTAATTTACTGTTTGAACGGGAGCAAAGTCTTTGCAACTATATCTGCATTCACAGGTTTATCACATAGCTTAAGTTTCAGGAGCTGCCAGTTGTATTCCTACTATTACTAAGCGGCACTTACTGTCTAAAGAGGCTCTAAAAGAATTTTCGGTAATGACGAAAACATCTGCGTCTATTTTTTTTTTACCACTTGTATCTCGGTACCTAACAGCGTTTGGAGCACAATAAACATGAGAAAAAAGAGGGCAGACTAGGGCACATCCTCCCGGGATACGAACTCCACAAAACAGAACTTAAACCCTCCTACGAGGCAAAACACTAAGGCATTTCGGCGTTTTTCGCTCCCCAAGCAAAGTTGGCCTCCACCAGACGCGGAGCAAAGATGCCCCAGCTCCTCCCGCCGCTCCTTCCCTTCGAGCCAGTACAACTGGACAATGTAACCTCTGCTTCATCCCTCCTTCACAAGAAAATGAGGCAGCTATGGAGTCCTAGTGGGCGCCCGCCCCCACATACCTTGGACACCGAAGACGTGGCCATGGCTCCAGCAACCCCTGGAACTCCTGATGCACTCGGGATTTCCCGCGCTCCCTCGCGGCAGCGGGGCAGAGGTTAGTAACGGGCCACGCTGCTGCTTGATTGGCTGGCAGCACGCTTCGGGGCGGGCTTCCGGCGCGCGGAGGCGGGGCGTGCAGAGAAGGGAGGAGCGAATTTCTGGACCTTCCAGCTGGAACCGGCTTCGTGGAGTCAGAGAGACATGGCGTGCGGTTTCCGCAGGTCCATCGCCAGTCAGGTACGGGCCCGGGAACTGGCATATGGTGGACCCTTGAGCCACGAAGCTCTTTCACCGCTGCGAGCCAGCCCCCAGTCACCGGGAGGCCGCGCGGGTCCTGCTGATACCCTGTTTGTTTTTCCCGCCTGCTTTCGGCTTTCAGGAGGTGCTGGAGCGGCCGAGGCAAACCCGGTCGAGGTTTGAGCCTGCGGCCCAGATCAGTTTTCAGGGTGAACAGTAAACCTCCCCTCACTGCTTACTGCCCCGTAGCTCAGCGTGCTTTACTTGGATAGAAAGTCAGTGGGCCATACCTAGACCCTCTAGAAGTTAAGTGTTCCGGTCTCTTAGTGTAGTTGATGATGGATCTGAATTTCCATTTCAAAAGAGCTAACTTAAGAACTAGTCATTTCTCTTGCAGTCATTTTGGCTGCCCGTCCTAGCGTTATTTTTGGTAACCCCAAATATAACATGAGACGCTGTTTTTCTTGATTCTGAGACATAGTGTTCCTGGAAAACAGTTTGCCTCTTGACGGGTGTTGGGGCAGAAGACGCAGCCAAACCAAAGATGAGGAGAAGGAAGGATTTATTACTTGCCTCCAAGTACGGAGAAGTGGGGGTTGCCAAGGGTTACCTTTCCCAGAGCAGTATCTTCTCAGGTGGCAAAATTGGGGAGGTTTTAAGCAAAGGGTATTGTGCATTTTCATGAAGGGGCTTGAGCAGGTGAATTCTATATCAAATTGAGTCAGTGGTTGAGAGTATAAGGTTTAGTTGAAATCATCAGGATCAGAAAGGATCGACATCTTCATTCCTTAGGTTCTGACCAGTCCGAGTTCTTAGCTAGCAGGTAGTTACTTCCTTCACCTGGGTGGACGCCTCGTTCCAGTAGAGGAATTCGAAGTAGATTGTTGTGTGTATCCCCTGAGGGGTAATTAGGATTCTGCCTTCTCCCTGCCTGATTGTTTGACTGCTTTTCCTTTTTCTTCTGTATTCCCTCACTTTCCTGATTTATAACTGTTTGAATCTGCCTGTTTGGAACTCAGGGAAGATCTAGGGGGCTGAAGGGAACTAGAAAGTTTTTTATACCCGAGAGAGACTCGCAGGGTCCTGGTTGGTTTCAGTCCCTTACTTTGATGCTCCTCCTCAGTCTTGAGGGGATCAGGTGTTAGACAAGAAAGGGAATAACAATCCAATCCAATCCATTAACAATCCAATCTCATTTTGGATTGAGAGATTAATCATGAACTTGGCAGAGGAACTTGGTTTTAGAGGGGAATCAGTTTCAGTATTTAAACAGCTCTGTAATAAGGATGGGAATAAAACACTGGAACGTTAGACTTCATCAAAAATGTTTTTTTTTTTACTCTTCCAAAAAAGTAAAATCATGCTAATGAATGCAAAGAAATAATAAAATCATGTTAACATGGACGGTAAACTATGTCCAGGGTAGGTAGCTTTGCACCTCAGTGTCCAAGCTTTTGTGTGTTTGTGCGAGTTGGTTTTCATTCAAAGCCCTGAGGTCAAGATAGTGCCATGACTAGAAACGTTTTGTGTTTAGTTTTGCAAAGGCTATATCCTTCCTTGTAGAGAAAGCAAGTTGGGGAAACAGGAATTAATATGTATTGAGTGTATTTCTGCTAATTACTTCACAGTCACATTTAAACCTTGGGACACCCCTACCATAGAGAGGTATTAACCTTGTGATACAGTTGAGCAAATTGAGATCCAGAGAGATTAAGTAACCTACCCACATCTCCTGGTCAATAAATTGAAGAGTTGGTTCATGAACAGAGATCTAACTTCGAAATCAGCTCCATCCTATACACTATGCTATTTAGTTTGTGAAGGTGAGGAGCACAATCTGATCATTAAGCAGAATGTAGTAGAGTTGTGTGACAATATAAACTAAGACTAAGCAAACATATATTTCCCCAAACAAGATAATTGAGAGATAATCTAAAACAAGGATAAAAATAAAAATATGTGTAATACATGCCTCTATGAATGGGGTTCCTTACCTAATTTAGGAATGAAGTAATGTGTCACATGAAAGAGCACATTGATGCAGCAAATTTTGATTAATGAGTAGTTTTTTTTTAAATCACCCTTACCTATTGATATTTTTCACTTTTGTTTAAAAGTGAAACCATACAGTATTTGCCTTTCTCTGTGTGACATACCACATAGTGTAATATCCTTTAGATCCATCCATGTCATCGCAAATGGGAAGACTCCTTTTTTTTTTCTTTTTATGGCTGGATAATAGTCCATGGTATACATACACCACATCCTCTTTACCTATGCGTTTATTGATGGACACTAACATCACTTCCATATCTTGGCTATAGTAAATAATGCTATAATGAACATAAGAGTGCATATATCTTTTTGAATTAGTGTTTTTATTTTCTTTGGATATATACCTAGAAGTGAAATTCATAGATTGTGTGGCAGTTCTAGTTTTAATTTTTTGAGAAATCTCCATACTAGTTTCCATAATGGCTTCACCAGTTTACATTCCCAACATCAGTGCACAAGGGTTCCCTTTCTCCACATCCTCACTAACACTTGTTATTTGTTGTCTTTTGATAATAGCCATTCTGCCAGATGTGAATTGACATCCATTGTGGTTTTGATCTGCATGTGCCTGATGATTAGTTATGTTGAGCATCTTTTCATGTGCCTATTGGCCATCTGTATATCTTGGAAAAACATCTGTTCGAGTCCTCTGCCCATTTTTTAATTGGGTGTTTTGTTTTTTTTTTTTAGTTGTATGAATTCTTTATATGTTTTGGATGCTCACCCTTTGCCTGGTGTATCATTTGCAATTATCTTCTCCCATTCAGTAGGTGACCTTTTTTGTTTTGCTATGCAAAAGTTATTTAGTTTGGTGCAGGCTCACTCACTTATTTTTTGCTCCTTTCAAAGTACTGCTTCTGCCATAGGTCTTAGACTGTATAAGATTTTGTGTGTACTCTTTAAGAGTGGAGTCTGTTTCCTGCAAATCTCTGGCTCTCCTGAAAGTAAGCCCCTCCAGCATTCAAAGCCAAATGGTCTGAGAACTTATTTTTCTGGTGCAAGACCAGATGTGGGGCTCAGATCTCACTCCTTTGGAAGAACCTCTGGTCTTGTAATTTTCCTCCCATTTGTTGTCCTTTTGGGAGTTTGGGTCTTGATTATACTATTCTCCACCTCTCCTACCCACGTAGTTGTGGTTCCTTCTTTATATCTTTAATTGTAAGAAGACATTTTCTTGTAGTCTTCAGGTCTTTCTCATCAATAGTTGGTCTGTAAATAGTTGTAATTTTGCTATACCCATGGGAGAAGGCGAGTTCAGGGTCTTCCTAACCAGTCATCTTGGCCACTCCTGCTAACTGGTTCATGGTCTCATCTTTCCATCTTCAACACTAGGGACCAAGCTGAGATCTTTTTATGTTGCCATTTCTCTGGTTCTCAGAGTCTAAAGTTTTCTAAGCACCTAAAGTTTCTAAGCGCCTCAGACCCAAAGATGAAGGTGAATGGAATATGGATTCTTTCCTGGCATGGCTCCAGAGTAACTTGAGAAACAGTTGTATAAACAGGTTGCTGCAGTGCAGTCTGTAACCGCTGTATCAAAACCATGTGTGACATGCTAAGGGAATATGAAGAAGACAGCTTCTTAGTGTCAGAGAAGGCTTTGTGGAAAAGGTGCTGTTGAAGAGAGGTTGGGTAGAAGTTTACTAAGTGAGGAGAGTGAGAGCTTGGTGGCGATAGGATTTTTCATGAAGAGCATGCCCACAGACACATGAGCGAGCGTGGCATGCGCATGAAACCACAATATTTGGGTATAACTGATTCTTTAGCGTATACTTCTGATGCTTACTTCAGCAAGTTCTTTTGATTCTGTTTTCAAAATAATATCTTGAATTCATCCGCTCTTTTCCCATTGCTGCTGTTCCTTCTTTCCCCCACCCCAAGCTAAACTACCATTGTCAGTGCATCAGCTACTTACAGCAGCATTCTTATGGGTCTTTCTGTCTCCATTCTTGCCCTCTCTCCAATCCATTCTCTTTAGAGCAACAAAAGTGACTTCTAGAGCATAAATCAGATCACTTATCTGTTTAAAATTACACAAACTCACTGTCAGAACCTTAACATCTTTCTTTCCAACAGTAATTCATGCCACTCTAGCCCTTCTTTCTGTAGGATCGTAACCACACTGTAATTTTCTTGTTTTCCAACCTAGTAAGTTCTTCCATTGCCATCACATTTGGATTGCCTAGATTATTCTCTGTGCCTTGAGCAAATGCACTTTGTACTATGACTTCCTGTACTAGATAGAAGTTGCACAGAACAATAGTTTGTAATCTGTGTGCATTCTTTTCTATTCTGTACTGCTTCATTTTTCCCCAGAAATGCTGATTGGAACTCACTGAATTTATTCCCAACTGACAACCTGTAGTTTGATAAATACGTCCTCCATTTATTCTGTATCTCAGTCCCTTGTTTGCTTCTGTCATAACACTTATAAGAGTTAATTATTTTGTCATGTTTTACTTGTTTTGGTGTATGTTATAAGCGTCACAAAGACAGAGAGAGCATGTTTTCTTCAATGTTCTTTCCCCAGATCAGCAAAGTGCCTGAAATATACCTGTTGGGATGTAATATAAACTTTTCAGCTACTCCAAATGAGTTCATAATTTTAAAACTGTGAGATGACATGGTAAAAGTGCAAAGAATTCAAACTCCAGTCCTTTCATTAATGTAACAGATTTACTCTTGGCAGCTTTTAATTAATCTGTCAGCTATCAGATGATGGTATTGATTTCTAGTTTATTGCAAGGATTGATGATGATGATATGGAATACCTTACTTGTACCACGCAGCATTTCACTGAACTTTACAGGGCTATTGATAAGCTTTAGTGATGTAATATTAACACAGAGGGGTTAGTGTTGAAAACTATGAAGAGTTGGTGATTTTACCTTACAGGTTAGTCAGCCACAGTTCATGGACGGTGGCAGAAAATGTAAGAGCCCTGGGAGAAAGAAAAGGATTCTATTATTTCATTATTTCCAGCAAAAGTAGTAGCCAGAGTATCATCATTTTCTTGTGTGGATTCCCCAAGCTCCAACTCTTCCCAGAGGGCCCTGTGCAGAGGGTCAGATGATGTGTGTTATATAGGAGAGGACCCTGAGACTTTTGTAATGACAGCAGGAATGTTCCCCTTTATTCTGATGTGCAACACTGTTTTCGTCTCACAAAGCTGTTTGTTATACAAACATCCTTGAAAAGATAGTCCAGGACAAAGAGCAGTTTGGGTTTTGCATAAGACTTGCAGAAACGTAAGAGTCCCATAGAGATTTGTCTCCCAACCCTCAGCACAGTGGTATGCAGATGAAGTGTTCAATACTTGATATTAGAATCTCATTTAATCATCTCATTCATCTTGTGCTCTTGGCAGCATTATCTCCACTTCATAGAGGAGGACACTGAGACTCAAGAAGATGGAGAGAATAAAGTCACAGAGCTACAAAACTGTGGAGTTCACTGACTAACCAACCCAACTGACTCAAAACACAAATTGTTTGGATTCTGTAGAATGACCTTGGTAAAATGTTCAGCACTCTCTCTGGCTCAGAAACATAATGACACAGTATAGATTTGTTTCCCTTTCTCACTTGCTTTTTCTTTAGGTTTTGATGTTGAGGATAAATTAAGCTAGTTCATTTTAATTCCTTTTAATTTTGAAGCAAATTTCAAACTTACAGAAAAGTTGTAAGAGTAGTAGAGAGAACTCCATATACCCTTTATCCAGATTCACCAATAAATGTGTTACACATTTGCTTCATCATTATCTTTATATCTGTATGATCTGTTTTGCCGAATCATTTGAGAGTAGGTTTCATAAATTATACTCCTGAACCTCCTAATACCCAATTGTTTACTTCTAAGAACAAGGCTTACCTTAGATAACCACAGTTCAGTTACTAGATTCATATCACACTGATAGATTTTTTCTAAAATTTAATTTACAATCCATTCCAGTTTTGTTGATGTTTTTCAACAACCTTTTTTTTCAGTATAGGCTCACTGCATTTCATTGTTATGTGACTGTTAGATTTTAAAGACCTTAAATTCCCCTCCTCATTAATTTATTATCTATTGAATATATAAATTGATAGAGGAGATACACTGGTAACAGTGAATAGAAGACACAGCTCCCTGACTGCTGAGGAGTTGTGTTGTCAGATCTCATGTGTGACCTCAAGGAGCCGTTAAACCTGTCCAGTTGTTGTCATCTAGTCCTAAGCTGGAGTATCTTCCCAACATAAATTTTGCAGTTTAGGACTGGTAATTCAGGAAGATACTCTCACACATTCAGGTGAACCACAGCAACTGACTGTATTACCTAAGTGTGTACTTTGCTTCCAACCTATTCTCACAGGCTAACCAGCATTCAGTTCAGCTTCAAACCACAAGTTCTGTAAGAGCCATGCTAAATTTCTTCCATTATAAATAACTGCAGGTAACTTACTGTCAAATCGTTTGGGAAGTTCTTTTTTGATTTAGGTCATACCTTTGACTATGCCAAAGCCTTTGACTGTGTGAATCACAACAAACTGTGGAAAATTCTTCAAGAGATGGGAATACCAGACCACCTGACCTGCCTCCTGAAAAACCTGTATGCAGATCAGGAAGCAACAGTTAGAACTGGACACTGGACACTGGACACAGAACAACGGACTGGGAGTACGTTAAGGCTGTATATTGTCACCCTGCTTCTTTAACTTATATGCAGAGTACATCATGAGAAACGCTGGGCTGGACAAAGGACAAACTGGAATCAAGATTGCTGGGAGAAATATCAATAACCTCAGATATGCAGATGACACCACCCTTATGGCAGAAAGCGAAGAAGAATGAAAGAGCCTCTTGATGAAAGTGAAAGAGGAGAGTGAAAAAGTTGGATTAAAGCTCAACATTCAGAAAACTAAGATCATGGCATTGGGTCCCATCATTTCATGGCAAATAGATAGGGAAGCAATGGAAACAGTGACAGACTTTATTTTGGGGGGCTCCAAAATCACTGCAGATGGTGACTGCAGCCATGAAATTAAAAGACGCTTGGTCCTTGGAAGAAAAGTTATGACCAACCTAGACAGCATATTAAAAAGCAGAGACATCAGTTTGCCAACAAAGGTCTGTCTAGTCAAGGCTATGGTTTTTCCAGTAGTCATGTATAGATGTGAGAGTTGGACTATAAAGAAAGCTGAGTGCCGAAGAATTGATACTTTTGAACTGTGCTGTTGGAGGAGACTCTTGAGAGTCCCTTGGACTGCAAGGAGATCCAACCAGTCCATCCTAAAGGAAATCAGTCCTGAATATTCATTGGAAGGACTGATGCTGAAGCTGAAACGTCAGTACTTTGGCCACCTGATGCGAAGAGCTGACTCATTTGAAAAGACCCTGATGCTGGGAAAGATTAAAGGCAGGAGGAGAAGGGGATGACAGAGGATCAGATGGTTGGATGGCATCACTGACTCAATGGATATGAGTTCAAGTAAACCCCAGGAATTGTTGATGGACAGGGAGTCCTGGTGTGCTGCAGTCTATGGGGTCGCAAAGAGTTGGACACGACCGAGGGACTGGACTGAACTGAAGTTTCAGTTGATACCTTGTTTGCTGAGTATTTGAGTCTTTGAACTAGTTCAGACCTGAAGAAAATCTGCACATGTGGGAATACTGGCTCTTGCTGGCAAACATACACTTGGGATCTGCTTATATTAGAGACAGAAATGAGGAATAACCAAGGATAATTGATAGTTTAAGTAATTCAGAATCTGGAAAAGTGATCATCTTTCAAGAATTTTGAAACTCATTGCCTTGTAGACTGTTACCTGGATAAAAATATAGAACTAATTTTCATAAGGTATCAGTTCTGCCACCTATATGTTTGGTTGCTAAAGCATAAGGATCTTTTTTTCATCAGCTAAGTTAGGATGTTTTGTATGGTTATTGGAGATTTTGATCTTGAACCTGGCAAGTTAAACTCCTAACTGAATTTCAAGTCTGTGTAGACGAGCCGCACTGATAGTATATTTTTTTGACTCTGTGTTCAGTTCCTGGCTACCAAACGTGGAACTTATGTGTGCCTGTGTGTAAGGGAAACAAATTGTTGAGAACTGCCCTCAAGCTGATTAATTATTGTCTTTTTCACGCCAGGTATCCTGGGAGCCAGGTTCTGTTACATTAGAATCTTTGACTTAAGGTTGCCAAATCCAAGGCTTACAATTGTACCTGGCACATTGTAAGCATCCAGTAGGTGTTAGTCATTATTGTGTTATACATGAGAATCTCTGGTGATAGGCCCCCAAACCAGATCTGGCATATGTGAATTTTCACTTTGATTCTCCCTTTTAAGACATGGTGCTGCTTTCAACCTCAGGTTTCCTCTTTGCTCAGTTATAAGTTATTTAGTTTGTTTTTTAAGGACTGTGCCTAACGTTTTGTGGATTTTATTCCTCTGTCTTCAGGTTTAAATTTTTGAGCCTTAGTCTTCTTTTAGTGTTTTATTTTCAACTGAATAAACTTCTGACATATTCTTTAAAAAATTTTTCTTGCACTATTATGAGGCCTCAAGTGGATAGCTATCAAGATGCTCTTGTTGTATCTGTGGTAGCCCCAGATATAACCCAGGAGAAACACCTTTACCTAAAGGGAAAAAAAGAGAAATCTGTAGCCAAGGAAACTCTTAGGTCACTTTCTCATCAGAGAAAACACTAAGTTCAATCTCAGAGACAGTTGAAGAAAGTCCTATTATTTCCAGAATAATTCGGAACCTATGAGACTGTAAATAAATGAAAAACCATGCTCTCCAATATTTGATAGTGGTTCTTAACGTTTTCTTATTTTTTTGTGTGTGCCCCATCTGTTTGAATTATACTCCTCGGATTAATTAAAAACCCTCCTTCATTTGGGCACTGATTGTTAACATGGGAGGCAGCTGGTATCTCCCTATGCAGTCTGTCTCTACCTTTGTCTACTTGAGACGAGAATCACCTGAGAAGCATTAAAAACAATACCTAAGCCCAGGTCCCTTGGGCTGTGATGAGGCAGGGGCCTTGAAGTTCTAAACCTTATCAGATGATTCTGATATTCACTCAGGCTTGATAGCAGCTAGCTGAGGACAACCACCAGCAGAAAGGTATAGTACAGTCGTCCCCATGCTTTACCTCACATTAGAATCAATCCCAAGAACTTTTTAACATCTGTTGCTCAGGTCACACCCTGTATTAATTAGAATATTTGCATGTGGGACCCAGACATCAGTGTTTTCTAAAGATCCCCGGGTCATTCCCATGGGCAGCAAAATGTGGGAATCCCTGGTATAGTGATTAAGAACAGAAGATACAGGTTTAAATCCAGCTTCTCTGATAAGTAGGTAAGTTCACTGTACTTCATTTGTAAAATGGAAAATTATTCAGCTACCTTAGAGAGTTGTCATTAAGATTCAACGAATTAATATAAATAGAGTGCCCAGGATTGTGTTTTATATATTGTATAAATGCAGTATTCATTAGTCATTATTATCTTAGAGTTTTGAGGATGTGGTATTTTGAACCACCTTTCCACGCCACTACCCCCAGAGGCTGGTGTTGGGGACCTAATTATTATCCACTAGCCTAGGTGAAAACTTTAGCACCTGTTTGGTCAGGTCATTCAAGATGGCTGTTCCCTTGCTCTCTGTATATTCTCTGCTGACCAGGCCCTGCTTCACTCGCATGACTATCCAATCCTCTTAATTAATAGTGCTTAATCAGTAACTGCCTACTTTCTTGCCCCCTCCCTCAGCTGCTGGTTTTTCTGGTAACTGGTGAGCCAACCTGACGTCAGTTCCACCTAGAAATGGTAGCCTCCTTCTTCCTCAAGTAGCAAAAATGGCTGCTGTGTCTTGTCTGCTCTACAGGGTGGGATGTTTTCCAGGTCCTGGGCTTCAGACATGTAAGCTTTTTCTATCTGATAAATCATTAGTGTCTGTCACTCTCTCCTCGTTCCTTTCTTTGGTCTTCAGGCTGGCATCAACAAGGCTTTCAGGCCTGCAGGGTGCGGTGCAACAACCCTACATGAAGTTAGGTAACCAGGAAACTGTGTATCTGAATCATACTGCTTAATTTTCAATAGGAATTCCTTAACAGTAGATACTTTTGTAAAGTTGTGCATAAAGGAAAAAGCCTTCCTCATTTTTGCAAAAGTAATACCTGCTTATTGTAAAGAATTACAATAAAAAAGGTGCCAAGAATATTTTTTTAAATCTCCCCCATAAGTAGTTATCATCACTAATGTTGACATTTATTTTAGATACATTTCTTTGCAGATATACAGGTGGAAAAAAGGAAGGATAGATAGGCTTTTTATAAAAATTGGGCTGTATTGTAACCAGTTTTTTAAGTTTTACAATGAATAATGTCCGACCGCTAAAAGTATAATAGTATCATGATTCCTCATATATTCGTAACCTAAATGTAGTTTTAGGTAAAAAGTGTTAAACACAGTTTAGCTTGAATTTAACAACAGCAACAAAAGTACATTTCAAAGAATTATTGATATATTTTGTCAATGAGCCCTCTGCAGTGAGATCATGAACAGCATCAAAATTTGGAGCGTTATTTTCTTTTTAATCTCACTGTTTCAGAGACTCATCTCTACAGAGAACAAACTGGTGGTTACCAAAGGGGAGGGGCTGGGGGATCAGACAAAAGAGGTAAAGGGAATTAAGAGGTACAAGCTTCCAGCTGTAAAATAAATAAGTCACCAGACCAATGTACGCATAAGGAATATAGTCAATAATATTGTAGCAACTTTGTGTGGTGATAGATGGTAACTGCACTTATTTTGGCTGTCATTTCATGCATCACTATGTTGTACACCTGAAACTGATATAACATTGGATGTTAATAAATTTCTTAAAATCTTGATGTTTCAGATTTAGGCAGTATATGTGACACTGTTATAGTTGGCGTAACTTTCCTCTACCTTTCCTAATTTGTTTCAGTAACTTTGTCAAAGTTAGTAACACTTTATTAATGACATCTGCATACTTCTATTCTCTTTATTTTTAATTAAATACAATGCTTACCTGGTATATGTCCAATCCTCCTGATATATGGCTTAATTGGCTGCCCTTCTTTATGAGTAGATTTTTCAAGAAGGGCATTATTTTTTTTAACTTTTTTTTAAAAGAAATTATGACTTTTCAGATAGAAAAAATCCTAGACATATCAAAAGGAGGGTTAATCACTGGAAAATTAGCATGTTTAAAAATAATATGAAAATAGTAGATTTAGAAATAATATTAAAAATCTTCATTTTGGAAATAAAGCAATAACACCAGATTGTTTAGTTCTGATTTTGATTTTCCAGAGTCTGATACCACAGATGCAAACACCATACAATAATGTTCTTTTAAATTTTTATGATTTTCATATATTGGCAACTAATTCAATTTAAAAACCAACTGGCAGATGAAACAAGTGTATAATTTTGTAGCTTCTCCAGTAGATGAAACTCGCCCTACATAAATTCTAAATTATTTGCTTTAACCAGAATATGATCTTTGTGAATAGGTAACATGATGATAAAGTAAAATACATTTATTTCATCTCTGGAGTCTTCTTGATTGGGTGCTTTATTTTTGAAATTTAGTGACTTGACCAGGATGTGTCATTTTCTGTATTGCGTTTTCCTGATGTAGTCATTTATTTTGATCTGTAGATTCCATTTGTTTGTCTCGCTTTTTTGCTTTTTAAGACTATCTTTAATCATGGAAAAGAATACTATTAATACCCATGTACCCATCACTGAACCTGAGAAATAAACTATTACAAATAGTTTATTAAAATAAACTTATTAAATTATTAAAATAAATTTATTTATTAATAATAATAATGGATTAATTAAAATTAATTTTTTATTATTATTAAAAAAATAAATTTATTATTTTAATACTATTAAAATCTCCTGGGTACCCATCCCTGGTTGCAAACTCTCTTCACATATGAGGTTTTGTATTTATCATATCTGTGCATGTGACTTACTACCTACGAAAGTACCCCATATAGTATTCTTTTTCAAGTTATTAAATTTTATATAGGCAGTAATCAAACTTTAGTTGCTTCTGCAAGTTGGGGTGTTTTTTTTTTTGTTTGTTTGCTTCAAATATTAAAAGAGATTTCTCCATAATGGTGCGCAGAGATCGAGTTCTTTCATTTTACTGGTGAGTGGTGTGCCATGGCAGTAATATACCACGATTTAGATTTAGTTCTTTATTTCAGGGATGCTTTCCCTTTTATTGACAATTATGCCCTGTCACCTAGGTCACACGTGATTCTAGCTGTCACAGCTGTGAACACTTTCACATGTGCTTCCATTTACTTAACATGACGCACTTCATCCTGTGGAAAAGCCTGCTACCAACACAGACTCACCTCAGGTGGAGTGGAGTTAACACAATCAAGGACCTCCCACTCAATCACTGAGGGATGGAGGCTCCTGCTCCCTACTTTTGGATAGACACTTTTGGTATACATTGTATACAGAAGTAAGATAGAAATTAAGCCCCTATTCCCTGTATCAGTGACCTTGATAGCACTATCTTCAGTTCAGTCACTCAGTCATGTCCAACTCTTTGCAATCCCGTGAACCGCAGCATGCCAGGCCTCCCTGTCCATCACCAACTCCTGGAGTCTACCCAAACCCATGTCCACTGATGCCATCCAACCATCTCATCCTCTGTCGTCCCCTTCTCCTCCTGCCCTCAATCTTTCCCAGCATCAGGGTCTTTTCAAATGAGTCAGCTCTTCGCATCAGGTGGCCAAAGTATTGGAGTTTCAGCATCAGCATCAGTCCTTCCAATGAATATTCAGGACTGATTTCCTTTAGGATGGACTGGTTGGATCTCCTTGCAGTCCAAGGGACTCTCAAGAGTCTTCTCCAACACCACAGTTCAAAAGCATCAATTCTTCTGCGCTCAGCTTTCCTTATAGTCCAACTCTCACATCCATACACGACTATTGGAAAAACCATAGCCTTGACTAGATCTTTGTTGACAAAATAATGTCTCTGCTTTTCAATATGCTGTCTAGGTTGGTCATAACTTTTCTTCCAAGCAGCAAGTGTCTTTTAACTTCATGTCTTCAGTCATCATCTACAGTGATTTTGGAGCCCAGGAAAATAAAGTCTGACACTGTTTCCACTGTTTGCCCATCTGTTTCCCATGAAGTGATGGGACCAGTTGCCACGATCTTAGTTTTCTGAATGTTGAGCTTTAAGCCAACTTTTTCACTCTCCTCTTTCATTTTCATCAAGAGGCTCTTTAGTTCTTCACTTTCTGCCATAAGGGTGGTGTCATCCGCATATCTGAGGTTATTGATATTTCTCCCGGCAATCTTGATTCCAGCTTGTGTTTCTTCCAGCCTAGCGTGTCTCATCATGTACTCTGCATATAAGTTAAATAAACAGGGTGACAATATACAGCCTTGACGTACTCCTTTTCCTGTTTGGAACCAGCCTGTTGTTCCATGTCCAGTTCTAACTGCTGCTTCCTGACCTGCATACAGGTTTCTCAAGAAGTAGGTCAGGTGGTCTGGTATTCCCATCTCTTTCAGAATTTTCCACAGTTTATTGTGATCCACACAGTCAAAGGCTTTGGCATAGTCAATAAAGCAGAAATAGATGTTTTTCTGGAACTCTTTTGCTTTTTCAATGCAGAATGTGGTCCACTGGAGAAGGGAATGGCAAACCACTTCAGTATTCTTGCCTTGAGAACCCCATGAACAGTATGAAAAGGCAAAAAGATAGGACACTGAAAGATGAACTCCCCAGGTCAGTAGGTGCCCAATATGCTACTGGAGATCAGTGGAGAAATAACTCCAGAAAGAATGAAGGGATGGAGCCAAAGCAAAAACAACACCCAGTTGTGGATGGGACTGGTGATAGAAGCAAGGTTCGATGCTGTAAAGAGCAATATTGCATAGGAACCTGAAATGTTAGGTCCATGAATCAAGGCAAATTGGAAGTGGTCAAACAGGAGATGTCAAGAATGAACATCGACATTCTAGGAATCAGCACTATCTTATATTTACTTTTTCTCTTCTCTTACTCTCCCCAGTAATCACTTCCCAGATAAACTGCCTGCACGCAGTCCTTTTCCCAGGCGCTGCTTCTGGGGGAGCCACGATATATATCTATGAGTACTTTCTATTTTTCTTAGGTTTTGTTCATTCATTTCTATGACTGCTGGTAAATGAGACTAAGGTAGGAGCCCTGCTAAATAAGGCTGCTCGATTCCCCTTAAGAATCTTTTGCATCTCTTTTTGACACGCTAGAGCATGGGTTTGTGCTTTGTTTCTCTAGAGTTATTGCAGCTGGAGAGCCAGTATACCTCTTCTTCGTTTTTTGTTGTTTTTTTTTAATTTTTAATTGAAGGATGATTGCTTTACAGTATTGGTTTGATTTCTGCCATACATCAACATGAATTAGCCGTAGGTGACATATGTCCCCTCCCTTTTTAACCTACCTCCCACCTCCTACTCTTTCTCACCCCTCTAAGTTGTGACAGAGTTAGTAACACTTTATTAATGACATCTGCATACTTGTATGCAGAGTCCCAGTTACAGAGTCCCAGTTTGAGTTCCCTAAGTCCTACAGCAAATTTCCATTGGCTATCTATTATTTTAGGGACACAAGTTACCCTAAGGTTGAGTTGTCTTGTGCCCAATTTTATTTACCTTTGATTGCTTTATGTTTTTTAAAATGTATATTCTCTGATTATCTTAGCCCTTTTATGTTCTGTTTTCAGTTCTGACTACACTCTTCCTTTGTGTTTAATTATTAGTTCTATAATGTTTGATCATCAGACTCCCTTTTTATTTCACTCTGTTTCAGTCGTTTAGTTCTTGTTATTATATTCAGACATCTTGAAGCCCTTGTGAAGCATGTCTTTGTATTAAGTTGTATTTTTCTTTTAGAGTTCTTTGATCTCTTGTATGACACATTCCTTTCATGCTGTCTTTTTTTTTTCTTTCAGTCCCTGCCCCTTCTCTCTCCTTATTGAGCTCTCTTTAGGCTTGTCTGTTTTTCATGCCTATTCTTTTTCATCTTACTAGTGCTTGACAGCTCTGCCCAGACTTTATATTTGCTTCCGCATTGTGTGGGCAACTTCCTTACTCTCCATATCAGCATTATTCTTGGCTCAGCTCACTTTTGTGGTTACAAAATATACACTGTGCAGGTTTCCACTCCTCTTCTGTCTCTCCAGGAGGTCATGGTGACCTGTACACATTACTCCTGAACTCTGACTTGGCATATGTTTGCTGCTAGTTCTGACATTTTTCCATCTTCCTGTAAAACTTTCTCCTATGGCTCTTCCTGCCCATGCAACACAATATCAGGATTTACTCCCTGTGATTGGGGAGTATATTGTGTTTCCATTGTGGAGGCCCTCAGATTCTGGCCCTAAAATCTTCACTTCTGGAAAGTGCCCTAAATCACTTCTCTGTTTTACCCATTCTTGCCTGCAGTTCTGTAGCATCTATCAGTCATAGATGGGGAAAAAAAATAGAATTCAATGTTTTCTCTCCAGATTTGGTGTATCAGTGAGATTGTTAATTCAGTGCAGGAGCCTTGCCAAACAGGACTGCTCCATTTCTTCTCAGAACCTGCTGTATCTTTCCTTGGTTTCCATTCTTGAAGTTTATAACTTTGGGCCTTGCCTATCATGTGTATTTGTTGCTGGAGAACCAACCAACCTCTAACCTTCTCTCCTTTCTCCTCTTCTTTCTTCCTTCCTTTTCATTTTAATTTGTTAAATGGGTAGGAAATGGGAGATGATTAAAGAAGACTTCTTTATACTACTTAATTCCAAAGTCTGTCTTTTGGGTTTTAACTGTGGGAAAATACACATAGCGGGCAACAGAGGATGAAATGGTTGGATGGCATCACTGACTCCGTGGACATGAGTTTGAGCAAACTCCGGGAGACAGTGAAGGACAGGGAAGCCTAGCGTTCTGCAGTTGATGGGGTCACAGAGTTGGACACTACTTAGCGGCTGAACAACAACCAAATTTACCATGTTTTTTTATAGTGTGTTATTGAAGTACAGTTGATTTAGTGTTTAATTTCTGCTAT
This sequence comes from Giraffa tippelskirchi, assembly GCF_054371585.1. Taxonomy (NCBI): domain Eukaryota; kingdom Metazoa; phylum Chordata; class Mammalia; order Artiodactyla; family Giraffidae; genus Giraffa; species Giraffa tippelskirchi. Next base: position 127,596,490 of record NC_137283.1, read on the forward strand.
ACATCACAATGATTCAGTTATACATATATATATATTCTCAAGTTTTCCATGATGGTTTATCATAGGATGCTGACTATGTCAGTAGTTCTCTATGCTATACAATAAGATGTTATTTATCCATTCCATATATAATAGCTTACATCTACTAACTCCAGCCTCCCACTGCACCTCTCCTCCGCATGTCTGTTCTGTTTGTCCATGAGTCTCTTTCTGTCTTGTAGATCAGTTCATTTGTGTCATATTTTTAGATTCCACATATTTGTTGTTGTTCAGTCGCTCAGTTGTGTCCGACTCTTTTGCGATCCCATGGACTGCAGCACGCCAGGTTGCCCTGTCCTTTACCATCTCCTGGAGATTCCACATATAAGTGATATCATATGGCATTTGTCTTTCTCTTTGACTTACTTCACTTATTATGATAAATTCTGGTTGCATCCATGTTGCTGCAGATGGCTTTATTCTTTTTATGGCTGAGTAGTATTCCGTTGTGTGAGTTGCAGTTTTACTCAGGGACCTCACTGATGAGGATAGCCTGGGAGACAGCCACTTCGCAGCTGAGTGAATTGCTCCAAAGAGGTAGGAAGAGAAGACAGTTGAATCATGGTTGTTGGCTAGGGAATGTGTACAGTCAAGCTTACATCTCAGTAAGAGATTACAGCTAATCACAAGGAACAAATGTCTCAGTTAATTATTTCAGTTCTTCTTCAGATATGGGAAGATGCAAGAATCTGGATTTATTAAAATTCTTGCTGAGATGTACATAGACCTTTCTAAGGGGCCTGTTTTTCCAAAGTACAGAGTGCCTCATTCTGTTTTTTGTTGGGTGTATTATTGGTCAGCAACTACAGTGGCTAATGACTTAATTTGTATATAACTGCATGGTGAGTGACATTCTTTTGTTTTTCAGCAGAGTTTAGATATATTTAAAATAGGCAAAAATACAATAGAAGAATAGGCAGAAGATCTTATTGCTATGGGTAAGTTTGAAAGACATGGCCCAAATAAAACCCTTTGAAGGAAGAAGGAAATAATATTTATTACATGCTTGTTATGTGACACAATTTTGTTAGTCCTCACAAGAGCCCTAGTTTATTATTAATAGATTTGTTATTCCCGCTTTTCTCAGATAGGAAAACTTAAGCTCATTGAGGTAAAATGACTTTCTCAAGGACTCATAGATAGTAAAAGTGGACCCTTTATTATTGATGTAGCTGTACTGCCAGGAACATTTTGCAAAATAAACATGAAGTATTACAGTCTTTATTTGGTAAATCTTTGGAACTATTTATCCACTTCTGGACAAGGGTCTTAAGGAAAAAAGCCTTTTTTGTAAAGTATACGGTAATTCAGTTCCTAAAGGCTAGAATTTAAAAATAAAGACTGCACTCTGAGATTTAAACTTAAAGAATCAGCATATACTGCTGCTGCTGCTAAGTTGCTTCAGTCGTGTCCGACTCTGTGCGACCCCATAGACGGCAGCCCACCAGGCTTCTCCGTCCATGGGACTCTCCAGGCAAGAGTACTGGAGTGGGTTGCCATTTCCTTAAAGTAGAACTACAGTGTATCTTAAACATAAATGATAGCTCCAGGTCTGCAAGTTTTAACCTTTTTTTAGGTTTATGAAATTTACCAAACAATTTCTTTTGATATTAGGAGGATAGATATTATTACTAATAGTGCGGGTAGTGGCTTTAGTTTTATTCTTCTCCTTCTGAACACTTACAAACACCTCTGAAGAGGATTAAGATTGCTTCTTAATCTCTTCCAATGTTCTTTTTTTATTCACCCGGTTGCTCCCTTTCCCTTCTCTCACCAGCTATGACTTGACCATTGCAGAGGCTGCATAAAGATTGAGGAATTAGGGAAGAAAGGTGAAGACAGTTTTAAATTCATTATGACTGTACTGCTATTTCACTGTTTTGTTTTCATGCATTTCTCGTTGAAAGGATATAGATATAACATAGGGATTAAATGTAGGTTCTGTTTATAAGATAGCTTGTGTTCACATCTCTGCTTTTCTGCTTAAGCAAATTACATAAATTCTCTGAACTTCAGTTTCATCACTCATGAAGTGAAGTCTACAATAGTGATCCATGGGATTGTTTTGGAGAAAAACTAGGCATGTAAGAAACCTCTGTCATGTGAGAATCATTCAATAAGTAGGAATGTCTCCTCCAACAAACTTCAAGTTTCTGATAAGGGCAATAGTTCACAACTGTGACTGTGTTACAGTCAGTCAGTGAGCTTTTCAAAAATGCAAGCGAGTAAACTTGATAGAGCCTGGGGGTCAGGTTCTCCCCCAACACACATTATTTATTTGTTTGCTTGTCTAAATAGCATGAGACTTTTGTCTTTTATTCACTGCTGTATCCACAGCTCCTAAAACAGTGTCTAGCACAAAAAGACTTTATGAATGAATAAAAAGAAAATTATCTTTGGTCCTCAGTGGTTTATCCCTATTCTTTTTGAAGAAAAAAAGTTTTTTAAATTTACAAATATGAAATTCATCCTTTTTAGTAAACAGTTCTGTTTGCCAATATATGGTCAAACCCTCTCCTCCTCATCAACTCCTGGCAACCATTCATCTAATCTTCAATCTTAGAGTTTTGGGCTTTCCAGAATGTCTAATAAATGTTGAATCATACATTATACAGTCTTTCGAGTCTGGCGCTTGTCACGTAACAAAGTACATTTGAAACTCATTTATCTTGTGGTTCAGCATTTTTTTTAATTGTTGAGTAGCATTCTGTTAATCTGGAACAAATATATTAACAATCTTGCTCTGTTTTATTCTTTTTGATTTCTAGCTTTCCAGAGTGTTGGATCTTCCACCAGAAAACTTGATCAAGTCAATATCTGCAGTTCCGATTTCCAGAAAAGAGTTAAGTATAATATATTTGTAATGATCTAGAATGTGATTGATTTTGTCAGTTAACCAAAAAATGCAGTTACTCTCCAGTTTACAAAATAGTCCTTGAAATTACCCTTAATACATGATTTAGTGTGTTATTCCCATGGCTTTAAATAATAAAAATTCTGTACTTTACTACTCTGACATGGCAAATTATATTAATATTATGTTTTGATGTCTAGTGTAATAACTATATGGCAGTCTGAGAAATTTGGAATGAGGTTTGATTTAATTCTGTAACAGCAAATAAAAGAACTAATATTCTAGTTAGAAAATCAGAGTTTTTGAAGAGATCTTTGAGATTAAACACCTATCTAATGCCTGAATACTGTTGTACCATGTTTACTGCTAGATTTTTGGTGTGTTTTTTTTGGTTTCAGTTTTTTTGCTTGTTTCCATTTGAGGTCCCCCCAGTGATAGAGAACTACTGGTTAAGGTTACATATAATCTATACAGTTGCTACTTGGATTCAGAGAGATCTGTTTTGTGAGTTTGGTCATTCTCATAGATACTTGTTTACCAGTTGACTAGAAAATTTCAATACTAGAATAAAATACTCTCTCAGTTAATTAATAATGACAAGAAATTAGCTACATAATAGGCTTAATACTTTAAGCTTAAATTATCATTATACTGTTACAATATAATGATACCATTATTACTATACCATCACGTCCTTAAATATTTTGTCCCCTTAACTTTGTTAGGATTTTAAGACAAAGTAGAATGAATGTTCTTTTTTCCAGAATAGGACAAATGGATAAGTGGAAAAGAAAGAGAAAGGCTACATATGGTCTTGTAAAAGAGCATCTGTAAAATAACCTGTTACAACTTCATCTGTATTGAGTTCCAAGAATAGAGGAAACCACTGACCAAAAGATGGGCCTTATATGTAAACTGATACAGTGTTGCAAACAGTTACCTACTTTATGAATCAGTAAAGGGCATTTTGCATAATAATGGAAATGTCTCAGTTTTTATTTTATGTTTCAAAAACCTTTAGTAAGCTGAACTGTCTTGACCCATCTTTTGTTTCTTGGTTTTTTTTTTAAATGAGGTAACATTATATATATTTCACTTGGACAATATTCTGTATACAGTGTAGCGTGCCATGTCACCACCAAAAATTTAGTGTTCCATCTGTAATCGTAGAGCTGATCCCCTTTACCCATTTAATTCTCCCCACCACCCCTTCCCCTTTGGTAGCTAGAACTCTGTATCTGCATGTTTGATTTGATTTGTTCACTTATTTTTTGTTCTTTATACTCCACATGTGGGCAAAATCATATGGCATTTTTCTTTCTTGGTCAGACTTACTTCATTTAGCATAATATCCTCAAGGTCCATCCACGTTGTCCCAAATGGCAAGATCTCGTCTTTTTCTATGGCTGAGTATCATTCTATTGTTCGTGTGTGTGTGTATACATCTTCTATATCAATTCATTTATGGGCACTAGTTTATCTTTATACCTTGGCTGTTGTAAATAACATATGGGTGCTTATGTCTTTTCAAATTAGTGTTTTCATATTCTTTGGATAAATACCCAGAAGTTGCTGGATCATATGGTAGTTTAGTCTTTTTGAGGAGTCTCCGTAGTGGCTACACCAATCTACATTCCCACCAACAGTGTATGAGTGTTCCTTTTTCTCCACATTCTTGTCAACACTTGCTATTTCTCACTTTTTTGACAGTACCTATTCTGATGTGAGGTGATACCTCATTTTGATTTACATTTTCCTAATAATTAGTGATTCTGGGCATCTCTTCACTTGCCTGTTGTCTTGGCCCCTCTTTTGAATAAGATTTTCTATACCTGCTTTGACTTCCTTTGGGGAGTTCCACTTTAGCAGTCTGAAATACTGACTTTGTTTCATAGAAAATAAATAATGAGGACCTCAATTTCTCTAGTCTACCAGTCGAAAATTCTACATATTGAATTTGTTTAAAATAAAAGACTTGCTACTGCTTTGTCTTCATAACCCGTTATCCTTTAGAGTACTGAAACAAAGCCCAACTGTTCTGTATTTGTAATTTGATTCTAAAGTGCTATAACATGCCAGGAAAATTAAGAAATACTATTTTTGTTAATGTGGTTTATTTAATGTGATATGAATCTATTTGTTCAGGTGGTCTAATTCTCTCAATTAGATAGTTGACCCTTGAACAGCATGGGTTTGAACTGCATGGGTACAGCTATATGTGGATTTTTTTTCAGCTAGCATGAACTGCAGTACTTCATGATCCATGGTTGGTTGAAGGCAATTGATGACAGAGCCCCAGTGTGTCCAAGGGCTAGTGTTGGCCCATTGGTGGCAGAGCCAGATCCTGGAGTCTGTAGCTGCAAGGCCCCCCTAGTGGTCCCAGTGTGTCAGCCCACTGGTAGGTGGTACTGGGTCTCATGTAACCCTGAGGGTCCAGGAGTAGTGCCAGCAATGGGCCGTGGGGGGACACCTGGACCCTCTGCTGTGCAGGACCAAGTCCCAGGGAAGCTTGGGAGGTCCTGAGATACCTGACCTTCAGCTGGGTGGGGCTGTGTCCCTGCCCAGAGATGTACTTGGCCTGATGAGTCCCATTATTGATGCTGACAAGCTGGTCAGCGGGGCTGGGTCCTGAGGTGGCTGGCTGTGAGGCCAGGGGACCCCAGGGCCTGCTACAGGCCAGTAGCAGGGTCACTACTGATGGGTGGCGCTGGGTCACAAGACAACTGGCTACAGGGCCCCAGGAATCCTGAGACTAGTGCTGCCTCTCTGTTAGGGAGCTAAGTCCTAGGGTGGCTAGCTGCAGGGCCCACAGTCCCAGGGCCAGTGTTAGCCTGCTCATGAACAGGGCCACGGGCTTGAATAGTCCTGGGGCTGGTGATGGCCTCCTGGAGGGCAGGGTCAAAGTGACCCAAGGCTGCTGATCACCCAGTGGTGAGTATGACCATGTCCTGACCCAGCTGGCTGAGGGGCCCAGGGTATCCTGGAGGTGGTGTCAGCCTTATGTTGAGTAAGGCTGTGTCCTAGTGGGCTGGCCCACTGGTGGGCTGAGCCATATCTTTTGCTGCAGGGCCCAGGAATCCCAGGGCTGATGCCTACCCCAGTGAGGAAGGAGGGTCCCTATGAACTACTTGGGCAGCCTGGGGATCCCTTGGTTATTGTCAGCCCATTGTTGGGTGGGGCTATGTACCTGGCCTGGAATACCCCAGAATTGGTAAGGACTGGCTGGTACCTGAAGCTGGCACCCAGCACTAACAAGCTAGAAGGAGAATTTCAAAATGGTATTTACTAGCACCAGTATCCTCATGGAATGAGCTCCCTAAATTGACTGCTGTCAGTATCTCTGTCCCAAATTGTGCTGCTGTACTTAGTCATTCAGTTGTATCCAACTCTTTCGCCACCCCATGGACTGTAGCCCACCAGGCTCCTCTGTCCTTGGAATTCTCCCCGCAAGAATTCTGGAGTGGGTAGCCATTTCCTTCTCCAGGGGATCTTCCCAACCCAGGGATCGAACCCAGGTCTCTCACATTGCATGCGGATTCTTTACCAGCTGAGCCACCAGGGAAGCCCAAGAGCAGGTGAGGGGGCTAGAAATAGGCTAGACAGACAGTGGCTCAACCCACCTATTCTGCCCAGAGAGTCTCATTCTCTACTTCATTATTAAACATTCAGTGTCGGTAATTATATGGATGTTTGTATATTATTTTTATACCTTGAACACTTTCAAACTATAGGAAATTTATAGAGAATAATGTAATGAACACTTATGCTCACTTTCTAACATGTCAGGTCTTAATTTTTTCCAAATTTTGTTTTTTACAAATCAAACATTAGTTACTGTTGAAGCCACCTGTATACCATCCTTCCTTAGAGATAACTGCTCTTTGAAGCAAATGATTGTTTTCACTAATCGATTGTGTAGTTTCTTTCTTGGTTTCTTTGTTTTTACACTGTTTCATCACCAACCCAATGAAAAGAATGGCCATATCTTTCTCTTTAAGGAACTACTGAGTGTTAAGAATAATACTTTTATCATGTTAAAATTCAGATTTCACCATTTTTTAAAAATTTTGCTTTGGTCATCTGAAGGTCAATGAAGAGGCTTGAAAGAAGGAAGTATTTGAAATAGTGGAAGAAGATTTGTAGAAGAGGTCAAGAGACTTGAGCTTTTTTCTGACTCTGTTTATTAGTTGCAGTAGACTTTTAGGGGAGACAGTGAACTTGCCAGACATCATTTTTCACATCTGTCAAATAAGGTGGTTGCTGTGTGTCTCTTACAGAGATACCATAATGCTACAACTGGGTGATGGAAGAGGAAGAATTTTATAAGATAAAGTACTCAATCAGTACATAGTGATGATATTTCTAACTACTTTGCTTTATATTTTGAAAGTGTAACTTCTTCTGATAAGATTATGTCAGTGTAGAAAACCCAAAGTGATTAGTCTTTTTTTGTTGTTTTTACTCTGGTAACGTTTTTAAGGTAACAGTCTTTTCTTGTCTCACATCTGTCTTTAGAGAGGTAGCTGACTTCCAGCTTTCTGTGGATTCTCTGTTGGAAAACAACAATGACCATTCAAGACCAGATATTCAAATTCAAGCCATGAGACTGGCAGAGAAGGTACTTTAGCACTATTATCTCTTTTGACATTATAATAAACATGTTAAATAAAAAAATATTCTGCAGGCTATGTCAGCCATAATAATGGATTTAATAGTGTTTCTTTGTTCAAGACACCTTGGAAAGTATAATTTAAATTTATTTTAGCTGCATACTATAAGGTTAGGATGGTTTTTGAAATTAGTTATGAAACACTCCTTGAGCTGACAGTATTCAGTTTTTTGATTAACTACTTAAAGGAAGACTGTTAATTCAATTTACAGATTGAAGCTGGATGGACTTCTGAATTCAGGAGAACAAGTTTGATAAATTAGAACAGTGGGCTGCAGTTTTAAAAATGAATTTCTGAGAAGATGAACATTAAAATATGAGAAGAAATGATTAGATGTGAATAGAACCATGATTTCAGAGAAGAAGTGGTTAGATGATTTAATAAACCTCTTTCATTTCTAATTTCTCTGATGGGCTCAGTATCTAAGAGAGGAATTGAAAGGATTGTGGAGAATGACCACATCTAAATTGTTAGTGTTTAATACTTTTAGAAAGAAAAAGGAAGGTTTGGCACAAAGTTGTTTTGTTTTGTTTTAAATAGGATTACTACATGTGACACTGAGGAAGGCATGGGCACACTGACGAGTCCAAACAATGAAAGTCACTTTCACAGAAAGAAATGTTTAAAGAATGAGTATGATAAAGAGGCTCTGGTAGCTAAGTAAATGTTTATTTGACCACAGAAATCACCCCAGATTTTTTTTCTTTTTTGCCACACTGCACGCAGCATGCAGGACTTTAGCTCCCCTACTAGGGGTTGAACCCATAGTCTCTCACCCCAGATTTTCATCAGGAAGCATACCAGGAATAAAATTCTCCTAACTACAATATTTATTTCCTCCTCCTCCTGTGAGTTGTCAAAAATGAAAGCTGGTGGCTCCTCAGTAACATCAGGTATCTCTTTAAACTTCATGAGTCTTCCAGCTGCTTTGAGCATCTGGTTGGTTAAAAATGTAAAGCCTGTTCATTAAAGACCAAATATTTAAATTTTTTACATATTTTATGGGGATGTAAGTTGTTTTAGCGGAGGTCCTAACAAAATAAAGAGTTCATTGCATGTCATGGTACGTAAGGTGGGGATAAAGTGATGGCTCCCTTTTTTCCACATTAGAGAATTTGAAGGGAGAGAATGGGCAAGAGGAAGAGAGAGTCTTTGAATAGAGTAGCATTCCAGCCGGGAAAGAAGAAAACACGTGAACACAAATATAACAACAGAGCTGGAGAGACCGGCTCAGCCCAAGTCCAGACACATGACTATGAGAAAGGACACACCTGCTGTCCTTGGAAGCCACTCCCATAGGATTAGAACTGCAAAACTTATTAGGCCTATTTTATAACATACCTGTTTTACTTGATATCTTTTCAGTTAAAATGTGACACAGTGGTGAGTGAAATCAGCACTGGTCAAGGGACTGTAAATTTCAAAATCAACAGAGAGCTGTTAACAAAGGTAAGAACGGGTTATGGTGCAGCTGTTATACCTTCTCTCGTACCTTCTCTCGTTCCCTCTGCTTCAGCTGCTTCAGCTACAGTGTTTTCCCTCCGGTTCTTAAACTTATCCTGCCTCCCCTTGCCTCAGAACTTTTGCACATTCTGATCCCACTGCCTGAAAATCACCCCAAGTTCAGTCAGCTTATCCTCTACATCTTTTTTTTTTTTAATAAATTTATTTATTTTAGTTCGGGGCTAATTACTTTACAATATTGTAGTAGTTTTTGCCATACATTGACATGAATCAGCCATGGGTTTACATGTGTTCCCCATCCTGAACCCCCCTCCCTATCCTCTACATCTTAACATTCCCTAGCAGTGCCTTTCTGACCCCTTCATTCTTACATGCTCTTAACACTGGATATGCCTCCTTGGCAAAACTTAACTGTAGTTGCTATTTTACATTTTTCTTATTTGATGAATGCCTTTTGCCCTTTAAACTCTTAATTTCCATTAGGGCTTATAGCATCTGTTTTTCTCACATACCCGGTTCCTAGCACAGCACCAGGGATGCAGTAAGTGCGAGATAACAATTATTAAATGAATCAATGGACTCCGTATTGAATACAACAAAGGTACTGCTGGTTGCCACTCTTTAGTAGCCTATAATCTGTTGGAAGCATAAGATGTATACAAGAAAAACCATAAGACTCTTTTTCTTTTAATAAAACAATATGAATTTTCTTAAAGTGATTGGTACAGTAAGCATAAGAAAGATCAGAGATGGCAAAATAGGATGACCTGAGGAATTGGGGAAACCTCATAGAGGAATTGGGTCTCCGTTGAGTGAGTGTGGAGGACAGGTAATCCTAGACAAGCAGTGGTGTGAGACCCTTTGAGTTTTATCTCAGTTGAATTTTAAAATTTATCATAATGCATTGTTTGGTCTATTATTTAATAAAAAAAAAAAACACCATTTTTGGGTAGGTCATGCTTTGTATATACTGTGGTCTTTAATTGCAAATAAGGATAAAACCCAAACTTCTAATATAGTTACTTACCAAGGTTAGGTAGTTTACAGATATTTACCCATCAGCCCTATAATTCTTCTGAAAGAGTTAGTGTTTCATGCTTTAGATCTTTGAACTTTTTTCTTTTGTCTTTTTTTCCACTGTTATTTCAAGATTAAACTTGTTAAACCAAAGTCTGTCACAGGGACAAGAAGGAAATTTGTTTTGAGCTTGTTAAAAAGTGTCTCTATCTTGTTGGGCTCTTGATAACATTTCATGTCAACTTAGCAAACCAGTGAATCTCATGTCCCATTTTGAAATAAATGACTCTTTTCTTCCCAGTTGCTGTCTCAATGTTTGTAGGAGAAAGGAAACTCACCAGTGTGCCTTCCAAGTTTTAGGCCCCTTGATAAATGCCAATATTTTACTTTTTTTTGTTTTCCCTGAGATGGGAAAATGTGCTATGGTAGATGAAGTTTGTCTTTATAGCCAGCTTAGCTGAAAGAGATGTGGTTTATATTGCGAGGCAAGGCATATATTTTGTTAATAATTAAAAATTTCAGTGGTCGTGAGTTTTCATGCTCTATTACAATTAATTATGAGGTTTTTTTTGTGAGCCCGCTAGCTCACTTATTAAAAATATTCGCAAATCCTTCTTGGTTGACAATGCGGGGAAAGGGTGAGAGCTTTGAGGTCCAGCTGCTCTTCCTCACATGGAAACCCTCCCTTCATTGTAACAACTTTGAGGATCTGGATAATATAATGTGATTTTCAGTAAAGGACAAGGAGATTGCTTACAGCAGCCCTGCTCAGTGTCACAGTAAAGATACATCCTAGAGGAGTACCCATAATTTGAGAAAGGAATATTAAGCATTGTACCTGTGTTACAAGTTTAGATTTAATAGTAGTTCTTATGTGCCCAAATCCTATTTCTTCTACACTTGGCTCCATTATATTTTGGGGCCTTAAACAATATTCATTTGTGAGTCTCAAGTTTCCAGACTACATTGAAAAGAAAAGTCAACCCTCTCAGGACCATTATAAAACTTTTTTTTCCACTTTGAAGTTATCAAGATTAACATGTAGCTGATGATCTATGTCCAAAACTTAATCATCAAGCAGAGAATTATGAGTTTGTCTTTGCTTACACATGTACAAATTTAGCCTTGCATAAAATGTATCTGTTCATGCATTGCAACTGAGTTATTAATACTGACAGAATCGGGATGATTAAATGTTAGCTTAGGTTTGGATCACTAATAGCAGTTTATACTGTCTTCATATAAATCATCCTCAAAGGTAAGAGGCTAAAATGTGAAATTAAAAGTAATGTGAACTGCCAAATCTCTGGGACTAGATAATACATTTTTCAGTGCTAGAAGAACTTATCATTATGAAGAACTATCACTTTGGTACCAGACTTGTTCCTTGGGCTTCCTTGATAGCTAAGTTAGTAAAGAATCTGCCTGCAATGCAGGAGACCCTGGTTCAATTCCTGAGTCGGGAAGATCTGCTAGAGACAGGATAGGCTACCCACTCCAGTATTCTTGGGCTTCCTTTGTGGCTCAGCTGGTAAAAGAATCCGCCTGCAGTGCGGGACACCTGGGTTTGATCCCTGGGTTAGGAAGATCCCCTGGAGAAGGGAAAGGCTACCCACTCCAGTATTCTGGCCTGGAGAATTCCATGAACTGTATATATAGCCCATAGGGTCACAGAGAGTCAGACACGACTGAGCAACTTGCACTTTCACTTTTCACAGATGACTTTCAGAAGGAACTATAGCTTCAATTAATAGTTAATTCAGTTTACAAGGAGGAAAAACAGAAAATGAGTTTAACCACATAGGGAAAAAGCAAACAAAATCCTTTTTTTTTTTTTTTTTTGGTGAGCCTTAGAAATACACAATGAATAACCTCATTTTTTATTTCACATACATGCAGTTTTATTTGCCAAATTCAACTGTGCATGCTCTTCCAAAACTTAAGGAAAAGGAAAAAAAAAAGACTGATTTAAGTGGCTCTAACTTTGCTCATTATTTCACTAATTGAGTTTATGTCAGTAGGCAGTGGTTACATTCAAGTCATGAGTAGTGTCAGTTGAACACATGGAAAGAATGAATGATTAAGCATGTTTCAGCTACTGACTAAGGAACTGACCTGTCATTCAAGCAGTGGTAGCTTCATTAGAAGTTCTTTTGAAAGTTGTAGAGAAATACTGACCAATAGAGAATTCAATAAAATGGCAAAATTCATCCACAGAAAATGGAATGGTGGTAGGTAGACAGAAAGTACCAGCCAATTGGAATAGTCATTAATTGCCTAAAGCATTCCAAAAAGTGAAACTTTTGAAAGATTTAATTTCTGATAAGTTCTTTATGTACCTGCATTTACATTACCAAATATATCTTACCTTTAAACATAAATATTGGTGAATAGATGGCCCCTAACTTATTTCTCTTTTGTAATATCAGGGAACTTGAGTAGCTCTCTGACATTCTTCTTTGTGCCCACTAATCCAATAAATGCCTTGCTTATTATTTGCCAGGGACTATATTACTGAAATCTAGAGACAAAATGGCATGTGTCCTGGCCTCAAGGAAAGAAAGGCATAAAAAAATCACAATGTAATGTGTAATGGCTAGACACTGGGATGAATCATATAATGAAGGCATGTATAAGATGCAATCCCAGTGTAAAGAAAGAAGCACATAAATCTTTTTTTCCTTCACTCCCTCAAAGTAAATCTGTCTTGAGGAGGCAAAAGATAACCTTGAATTAGGATGAAAATAAAGAATATACTTGGGAGATACGAGGGCAGGCATTCCAGGCAGAGGGGACAGTTGGGCCAGGGTACAAATAAGAATATGGCATGGTCTGGAAGTCAGAAGGTGATTGAGTATGATTTTTACATTGGATGACATGGGGAAGGATATGAAATTACACAGTGGGAAGGGCCTTACATGCTCTGCATAACAGTTTCAGCTTTTTCCTATGTCATTATTTCCATGGTATGTTATGTGTACCACAGGTGGCACCTGTGATGATTTTTTGGTATTATGCTAATGAAATTTATTTCATTTTAATCATTATATATTATCTGTTATTATAAAACAACACTTATAACTTGTGATTTTTATCAATATTCAGTTCAGTTCAGTCGCTCAGTCGTGTCCAACTCTTTGCGACCCCATGAACCACAGCACACCAGGCCTCCCTGTCCATCACCAACTCCCGGAGTCCACCCAAACTCATGTCCATTGAGTCGGTGATGCCATCCAACCATCTCATCCTCTGTCATCCCCTTCTCCTGCCCTCAATCTTTCCCAGCATCAGGGTCTTTTCCAATGAGTCAGCTCTTCACATCAGGTGGCCAAAGTATTGGAGTTTCAGCTTCAACATCAGTCCTTCCAGTGAACACCCAGGACTGATCTCCTTTAGGATGAACTAGTTGGATCTCCTTGTAGTCCAGTATTACAGTGTGCTTTTCAACAAATCAATTTCCTCAAAATTAAAAAAGTAAAAATGATATGCATGTAAATCAAACCAGAAACTGGTAAAATCACTTACGTGCTAAGAAATCACTAAAACCTTTAAACAGAAAGTAAATCATGTCCGACTCTTTTGTGACCCCATGGCCTTTAGCCCACCAGGCTCCTCTGTCCATGGGATTTCTCAGGCTAGAATACTGAAGTGGATTGCCATTTCCTTCTCCAGGGGCTCTTTCCAACCCAGGGATCGAACCTGTGTCTCCTATATTGGCAGTCGGATTCTGTATCACTGAGCCACTAGGAAAGCCCATAGACCTGATTAAATATGTATATTACATAAGATAGGTGTTACTTTTCTATTTTAGTTTTTGTAGCAGTGTAGCTGACAGATGATGAGGGTCTAAACTAGAGGAGAAAACTATAGTGGTATGTAGGAGACAGCACATGCAGAGCTTGGTGATTAACAGATGATTGATTCTGGAGGTTGAGGGAAAAAGGTAGATCTTAGGAACTCCCAGGTCTCTGACTTGGTTAGCTGGAGGGTTCAGAGTGAAGTTTGTGGAAATGAAGAGTATAAAAGGAAGACTGTCTTCTGTTTGAAGTGCCTGAGAGAGATGCTCAATCCTGAGTTGTGTAGATCAATCTGTAGCACAAGATTCTGGTAGGTAAGTGGTGAAGCCTTAGGACTTTACACCTAGGAGAAGTATAAGTAAGGAGCTAGAAGCGAGAAAAGAGTGCAGCGAGGGAATCAGGGTGGGCATTGAAAGAGGGATCTACAAAGGAAAGCAAAAGTCAGTAGAATGGTGTCACTGCAACCGAGGAAGGAAGAAGGGTAGTTTCAAGGAGAAGGAAGTTGTCATCCACCAAAATGATGCTTAAAAGTGGTTACCCGTGGGTAAGGCAAAAAGGGATGAGGATTAAAGTAGACTTTAGCCTTATCTTAATTTGTTTAATTTTTTTAATTTTACAAAAAATGAGTTGATAAAAGTAATAAACACAGGAATTCAGCTGGGTTGACATTTAAAATACTGATTTTGAGAGCACCTTCAATGAAGTAGTAGAGAAAGAAACTAGTTAGCAGGTGGTTTGAATTGTCAGTGAATGCTTTGGAAGTGAAGCACGTAAGATAGTCTTAAAGTTTTTTTCTGTTTATGCCAGAGAAATCAATTATTCAAGAGTCATTTATTAAAAGAGAATTCTAACTTACCGCTGCTACCTTTTTTGGAGTCTGCCATCCCCTACATAAAAAGGGATAGAAGGTGAAAAGGATGGATAAGCCTTAACCTCTGAATGATCCAAGTATGAATTACCTATAACATTTACCGCCCTACTTGCAATCTTCTTGTGACCCGTATTCTTGGAGTAACAAACATTGATTGGGTCCCTCGTGTACAATAGACACTACTGTATTTAATGTCTATATAATCCTTTCTCTATATGGCTTAATGCACAGTGTCAGTGAAGGATTTTCTCTGTGTCTGAACCTTAATTTCTGAACCTAGTACTTGCATAAGTTAAATGGGAAATGTTGCCCATTTTAAGATTGTAAGGCTTAAAGATAACATAGAAGCTTCTAGACTTGAGCCTGGCACTCTATAGAGGCTTCTTAAAAGTGTTGCTTTGTTGCCTCCTACTACCTTTCTGCCTTTTCGATTTAGTGACTTTCTTAACCAGCTCTAACGATAGAATTCTTCATGTCAGAAACTACATTTTTAGGACTTAAAATCTTGTTTGTGGAACAAAATCAATATAAGAGTAAATAAAAATCTATCAGTCATTTCAAAATCCTACAATAAAAAATAAATAATGAATACATGCATCATCACCCTTAGCAAAAAATAAAGTATGAATTTTGTGACCTATATAGTAATTCTATGGTTAATAACTAAAAATTAACCTGCATTATGTTTTGACAGTTTCTGTAGTATTGCCTCATTTCTTACTTATGTAGCCAAGAGGCACTTGAATTAAAATTTTTTATTTGTTTTCTGCCATTACTGAGATCATCAGTATCACAGAAGTAGCAGCACCATGCAGAGTTAACACTTAAGCTGTGGAGTGAGCAAAGTTTTTGCAGTGTGACCTTGGGAAAGTTACTTAACCAGTCTGAGCTTCTGTTCCTCGCTTGTAAAAATAATACTCATTTCAGGGTAGTTGTGAGGAGTAATATATATAATACACATAAAACGTTTAGTACAGTGCCTGGCTTGTAATCAGCATTCAATAAATATTAAATGCTGCTTCTAGTGTTATTGTTGCTATTTGCTGTGGGACTTTTGGCAGTTACCTCTCTAAACTTCAGTTTGTCCATCTGTAAAATATCTACATCATTGGCCGCTGCAAGGACGAATAGACATGATGTATAACAGGGCACAGAGGCCCCGTAGATGTTAACTTGTGTCATGACTGCTCTGATTAGCATTAGCGATCAAAGAAAGCAGTGCTGCTAACAATGCTGTAAAATTCTCAGCTCCATAAATTAGAATGAGAAAATTAGCAAGAATTAGTTCCCAGTAGGCTCAGAGGTTAAAGCGTCTGCCTCCAATGCGGGAGACCCGGGTTCGATCCCTGGGTTGGGAAGATCCCCTGGAGAAGGAAATGGCAACCCACTCCAGTATTCTTGCCTGGAGAATCCCATAGACGGAGAAGCCTGGTAGGCTACAGTCCATGGGGTCGCAAAGAGTCGGACACGACTGAGCAACTTCAACAAAGTAATTAAGAAAATTGCAATTTTTGTGTATCATTAAATCCCATACCTTTTACTTTTCAGACAGTACTGCAACAGGTGATTGAAGATGGCTCAAAATATGGATTAAAAAGTGAACTTTTTTCTGGTCTCCCCCAGAAGAGGATCGTGGTTGAATTCAGGTGAGTACCTACCGATCATATGCGTTGGTTGATCAACTGACTGGGCAGGTGGGTGTTTTATTGTTATCATCTGGGTCTCACAAAATTACACATGGAAAAATGAAAAATTAGTGAGATTGATTTGTTTTTTAGAAGATCTAGTTCTTCATTTTAGTAGACTCTTAAGGTACATATAATGGTAACTATCATATTAAGAATTTCATAGTAATCTAGTTACCAGAAAACAAGCTTTGTTGTGTTTGTGACATATGTGTATGTATTTTTAGCTTTATTGAGGTATAATTGACAAAATTATAAGGTAAAGTGTACAGCATGATTTGATATATACACACACACACACACACTGTGGGAGGATTTCCCCATTTGAGTTAGTTAATAGCTCTGTCACCTTACATATTTACTTCGTTTGTGTGAGAACATTTGTTCTACTTGCTTAACAAATTTCAGTTATACAAGACAATGTAATCAACTATACTCACCACGTTATACATTAGATCCTCAGTACTTGATTGTCTTATAGCTGAAAGTCTGAACCTTTTACCAGCCTCTTCCTGTTTCCCCTAGCCTCCAGCCTCTGACAACTACTTCTCTATTCTAAGAGTTTAACTTTTTAGTCTTTAGATCTGACATATAAATGATAGCACACAGTATTTGTCTTTGTCTGGCTCATTTTACTTAGCATAATGCCCTACAGTTTCATCTGTGTTGTTGCAAATGACAGAATTTCCTTCATTTTTAAAGCTGAATAGTATTCCATTATATATACATACCACATTTTCCTTATCCATTCATCTACTGATGGACACCTAGGTTGTTTCCATACCTTGGCAATTGTGAATAATGCTGCAGTGCACATGGGAGAACAGATATCTCTTCAAGATAATGATTTTGTTTCCTTTGGATATATGCCCAAAAGTGGGATTGCTGGTGGCTCACACAGTAAAGAATCCACCTGCAATGCAGGAGACCTGGGTTCGCTCCCTGGGTTGGGAAGTTCCCCTGGAGAAGGGCATGGCAACTCACTCCAGTATTCTTGCCTGGAGAATCCCCATGGACAGAGAAGACTAAGCACATATACTCAAATTATCCCAGATCAGGTTCCTTTATTCTCTTTGCATGTTCCCTTACATACTGGTGTACTTTTCTTTTTGGCATAAGATGTTCCAGTCTTACTCAGACCTGGAATTGTCCATTTCCCCCAAGAAATCCTAGTTCCCTTTTTGTGAGGAGGTATTTAGAAGCCAAGTTCCAGCTATAGGAGTGCTTATTACTCCTGGAACTCAGTTTTTACTGATGTTACCAATTCAGATCCAACATCCCAGGGTCCATTACATGAAATGCATATTATGTAAAATTACCAGAAAAATAGCTTGATGTTTTGATGTGGCTCTAAATAGTCTTCATGGTAACTTTCTTACATGCCATCAATAAAACCATCTAATCTTTGAATTGTTCTTAGGTAACCAAAAAAGAAAAAGGGATCACTTTTGGAGTATGGCTGGCAGGTGACTGCCCATGACCATTATTGGAGAAATTGTATTTGCCTTTTTCAAAGCTAAGGAAAAGTGTCGATGCGCTGTTTTCTCACTTAGCTAGAACTTGCTAGAGCCTTTGTCTTAGTATATGTTTTTGTGGAAGATTTTTTTAAGTGGATGTGGTAAATACGATTTCTGGTTTCTTAACTCATTATAATTTATGGTGATAACCTAAATTTAGTTATGATTAGCACCTGGATAATCAGAGGTGAGTGGGATTTATTTGTACTGTCTTCTGCCACTCAATCCTGTTCTTAGAAAAAGCAGACCCTCTAAGACTTGGTAAACTCATCTGTTTATGACAAGGATTGATTGTTGAGTAAGCTAACCTTCTTATGGAACAGATATAAATTATGAATAAATCTTATGCTACCAGTGTGCTCCAGTCAAGATATTTAAAGTTTAAATGTTGTTGCATCAAAAGAAGAGAGACTTCTACAATCATCCTCACACCAGAGAGGAACTACACTAACTAAGGCCATCACCCAAAGAAAATTGCTTGTCGTTTCAGTTATCTCTTGCATAACAAGCCACTACAAAACTTGATACAGGGAATGGCAAACTTTAGCTCATGGGCAAAATCCAGCCTGCTATATTTTTGTAAATTTGGAATACAGTCTTAGATGTTCATTTACATATTGTCAGAGTGGCTACTTTGATATTCTAGTGCCAATTGAGTACAATAGACAAATAATTGAGATAGAGACCAGATGGCCTGAAATATTTACTGTCTGGCTGTTTAAGAAAAAGTTTGCCACACTACCAATTAGTGTTTTAAAACAACAACCAGTTGTTTTATGTTTCATGTATAGACCAGGAAATTGGGGAGAGCATAGCCTAATGGTTTTGCTTGCCTGTGGTCACTTAAGCAACTCTGGTCATCTAGACATTATACTAGGGCTAGAAATCCAGGTAACTCATTTACTTTTCTGGTGTCTCACCTGTGGGCTGGCCAGGCATCTTTCTGTATTCTCTCTCCAGCAGAGTGGCCAGACCTCTTTACAAAGGTGCTCAGGACTCCAAAATAGTAAAACATCTGGTCTTGTAACAGGTATATCATCACTTATGTCACTGCTGGTCAAAGCAAGTCATAAGATCATCCCTGACTCGGGGCAGGGAAGTAGATTATATCTCTTAACGAAAGAGCAGCAGAGTTTGTAGACACTTTTAATTCTTTTCATTCTATCTTTACATTGATGCAGTATACATACCCTTCTCTGGGGAGGCACTTCAGTACTCTTACACTCCTTGCTCTTACCTAACTAGCAGTAAAGGAATATCAGTAGGAAAGTAGAATAGTATCTGTTACTACACATTCACCCTTGAAATAGTGCTATTGCCAGTTTCTTGAAATGTGAAAAGTTGCCACCCATGCACCATCTTAATGTTCACTTCCTCTTTACCATCCCTTCTCCCCAACCAAAATCAAAATACCAAGACTAGTCTTTCTTAGTCATTGATTCTTTGGTTTTTCTCCAAAGTTTTTGTTTCCCATATAATACTCCTTTTTGTTTATGCTTATAAGAAATGTCTAAAAATAGCCTGTTCCATTTGAATTGTATTCTGGAGGCTTTTTGAACTGCGGTTTATTTACTTACAGATTTGCCTCTCTCAACTTTTTTCCAAAGCAGTTAAGGAAGGCTGGAACTTTTATAAGCACATGATCATTGATGAAAGCAGAGTCCATTTCCCAGCAGTCATCTCTGCTTTCTGTTCTTTTTCATCTGGCATTGGTGGGGGACTAGAGCTGCTTCCTCCCTTAGAAGTTTTCCAGATTCTGTGATTCTTACTGTGGTTTCAAGGGAGAGACACAGAGGTAGACGGGAGGGTAAAAATTGATAGAAAACATCCTTCATGAATTTCTTCTGAAAATGAGAGAGATGGGAAGAGAGGATTTCTTTAAATATATAGTATCTTTAATAGACCAGGTGACTTCACCCCAAAGTAAAGATATAGAAACACTGTGTTCAAGAAACTTGCCCCAGGGACTTCCCTGGTGGTCCAGTGCTTGAGAGTTCTCCTTCCAATGCAAGGGGTGAGGGTTCGATCCCAGGTCAGGAACCTAAGATCTCACATGCCTTGGGGCCAAAATACCAAAACATAAAAAAGAAGCAGTATTTTAACAGGTTCAGTGAAGACTTATAAAATGGTCCACATCAAAAGAAATCTTTGAAAAATAGAAACTTGCCCCTTAAATTGAGATGATGATGGTGATGCTAGGTCAAGGAGCTTGCTTAGAGTCACAGAGCTAACTCTGAATCTTACATGCTTAACCTTTACTGCCTCCCTGATAAAGTGATATATGGTTGGTTTCCCTGTATTTTGTCAGATCCAGGAGGATTGTGATAAAGTGCCAGGGTAGATGACTGTCTCCTCAGACTTTGGCTCTAGCTGGTGGGTAGAGTAAGACTTCAAGCATCAGCAGCAGTTGCCTCTCACCTGAGTCAGCCCTTCCTGTTGTGTTCAGATCAAATCTGCAGGAGCACAGTCAGCAGTGGTAGCCATTCTTCTCTTTTATCAACGCATGTTCCCCCACCCGCTGCTGTTCCTCGCTGTGAAGTGTTCCCACAAAACAAATTGACCTCTGGGAAAATGGGAGTCCAGAAGATCAGGGTACCAGTTTTCACTTAGTAACTGATTCAGTCATCTGGGATGGGACAGTTTATTTCTCTAGTCTCTTATGTGTGGAAAATAAGAGTACTAATATCTTTTCTTACAAGATTGAGGAAATTACATGAATATTTCAGAGTTCCAGTAAAATATCCAAGTTGTAATCCATAGTAGTTACTTTGGTTGCCAAAGGAATTGAATTTGTATTTTCCTTTTCATTGTATTCCCTTCTGAGTAGGAATGTGGTGCCAGAGAATATCAAATTGATATTTCAAGGGAGGTTTTTTTGAAGCTCTAGACAGATTCAGTTCTTCTAATTCTAAAGAAAAAGTACAGAAGTTCTAGCCAACAGGCGCATTAAAAGATGTTCAACACTGCTAATCATCAGAGAAATGCAAATCAGAACCACAATGAGATATCACCTCACACCTAGCAGATGGGGTATCATCAGAAAGATCATAAATAACAAATGTTGGCACAGATGTGAGAAAAGGGAACCCTGGCGCTCTGTTGGAGAGACTGTAAGTTGGTAAAGCCACTGTGGAAAACAGTATGGAGGTTTCTCAAAAAACTAAAAACTTCCATATGATCCAGCAATATCACTCCTGGGTATATATCTGAAGAAAAAAAACACTAATTGGAAAAGATTCATGCACCCCAACATTCACAGCAGCATTATTTACAATAGCCAAGATATGGAAATAATCTAAGTGTCCGTCAACAGAGGAATGGATAAAGATGAGGTTTGTGTGGAATACCACTCAGCCATAACAAAGAATGAAAATTTACCATTTGCAACAGCATAGATGGACTTGGAGGGCATTGTACTAAATGAAATAAGTCAGAGGAAGATAAATACTTGTGTTATTATTTATATGTAGAATCTAAAAAATAAACTAATGAATACAACAAAAAAGAAACAAACACAGATACAGAGCACAAACTTGGGGTTACCAGTGGGGAGGGGTAAGGTAGGGATAGGGGATTAATCATACAGACTACTATGTATGAAATAAGCTACACGGGTATATTGTGCCACACAGGGCAACATTTTCTAATAACTTTAAATGGAGTATTTTCTTTAAAGGTTGTGATTCACTGTTGTACACCTGAAACATATAATGTAAATTAACTATACCTTTTTGCATTTTTAAAAATGTAAAAGCTATGCAAAGACTATATTATTAGATAATAACCTTAGTTTTTGAAAATTCAAAGATGACAAAAGGGTGTGCAGTGAGAAGGCAGTGTCCTCCCTGCCCCAGTCTCTTGGTTCTCTTTATACAGACATTCACCAATATCGGTTTCTTGCTTACCCACCTAGAGATCATACACATTATACATTGTTCTTCTCCTTTTTTCATTAAACAATGTATCTTACATTCCTTTAATATCAGCACATCCATGGCCAGCTTATTATTTTTTTATAATATTTTTTTTAAAAATCAGCTTTATTGAGATATAATTATACAGTTTTCACTCTCCTCTTTTACTTTCATCAAGAGGCTCTTTAGTTCTTCTTCACTTTCTGCCATAAGGGTGGTGTCATCTGCATATCTGAGGTTATTGATATTTCTCCCGGCAATCTTGATTCCAGCTTGTGTTTCTTCCAGCCCAGCGTTTCTCATGATGTACTCTGCATATAAGTTAAATAAGCAGGGTGACAATATACAGCCTTGAGGTACTCCTTTCCCAATTTGGAACCAGTCTGTTGTTCCATGTCCAGTTCTAACTGTTGCTTCCTGACCTGCATACAGGTTTCTCAAGAGACAGGTCAGATGGTCTGATATTCCCATCTCTTTCAGAATCTTCCACAGTTTATTGTGATCCACACAGTCAAAGGCTTTGGCATAGTCAGTAAAGCAGAAATAGATGTTTTTCTGGAACTCTCTTGCTTTTTCGATGATCCAGCAGATATTGGCAATTTGATCTCTGGTTCCTCTGCCTTTTCTAAAACCAGCTCGAACATCTGGAAGTTCACGGTTCACGTATTGCTGAAGCCTGGCTTGGAGAATTTTGAGCATTACTTTACTAGCATGTGAGATGAGTGCAATTGTGCGGTAGTTTGAGCATTCTTTGGCATTGCCTTTCTTTGGGATTGGAATGAAAATTGACCTTTTCCAGTCCTGTGGCCACTGCTGAGTTTTCCAAATTTGCTGGCATATCAAGTGCAGCACTTTCACAGCATCATCTTTCAGGAATTGAAATAGCTCAAGTGGAATTCCATCACCTCCACTAGCTTTTTTCGTAGTGATGCTTTCTAAGGCCCACTTGACTTCACATTGCAGGATGTCTGGCTCTAGGTGAGTGATCACACCATTGTGATTATCTGGGTCGTGAAAATTTTTTTGTACAGTTCTTCTGTGTATTCTTGCCACCTCTTCTTAATATCTTCTGCTTCTGTTAGGTCCATACCATTTCTGTCCTTTATCGAGCCTATCTTTGCATGAAATGTTCCTTTGGTATCTCTAATTTTCTTGAAGAGGTCTCTAGTCTTTCCCATTTTGTTGTTTTCCTCTGTTTCTTTGCATTGATTGCTGAGGAAGGCTTTCTTATCTCTCCTTGCTATTCTTTGGAACTCGACATTCAGATGGGAATATCTTTCCTTTTCTCCTTTGCTTTTCGCTTGTCGTCTTTTTCCAGCTATCTGTAAGGCTTCCTTAGACAGTCATTTTGCTTTTTTGCATTTCTTTTCCATGGGGATTTTCTTGATCCCTGTCTCCTGTACAATGTCACGAACCTCTGTCCATAGTTCATCCCAGAGTGCCTACTCTGTCTATCAGATCTAGTCCCTTAAATCTATTTGTCATTTCTACTGTATACTCATAAGGGATTTGATCTAGGTCATACCTGAATGGACTAGTGGTTTTCCCTACTTTCTTCAATTTAAGTCTGAATTTGGCAATAAGCAGTTCATGATCTGAGCCACAGTCTGCTCCCGGACTTGTTTTTGCTGACTGTATAGAGCTTCTCCATCTTTGGCTGCAAAGAATATAATCAATCTGATTTTAGTGTTGACCATCTGGTGATGTCCACGTGTAGAGTCTTCTCTTGTGTTGTTGGAAGAGGGTGTTTGCTATGACCAGTATGTTCTCTTGGCAAAACTCTATTAGCCTTTGCCCTGTTTCATTCTATACTCCAAGGCCAAATTTGCCTGTTACGCCAGGTGTTTCCTGACTTCCTACTTTTGCATTCCAGTCCCCTATAATGAAAAGGACATCTTTTTTGGGTGTTATTTCTAGAAGGTCTTGTAGGTCTTCATAGAACCGTTCAACTTCAGTTTCTTCGGCGTTACTGGTCGGGGCATAGACTTGAATTACTGTGATATTGAATGGTTTGCCTTGGAAACGAACAGAGATCATTCTATCGTTTTTGAGATTGCATCCAAGTACTGCCTTTCGGACTCTTGGGAAATAGATGGGGAAACAGTGGAAACAGTGTCAGACTTTATTTTTCTGGGCTCCAAAATCACTGCTGATGGTGATTGCAGCCATGAAATTAAAAGACGCTTACTCCTTGGAAGGAAGGTTATGGCCAACCTAGATAGCATATTTAAAAGCAGAGACATTACTTTGCCAACAAAAGTCCGTTCAGTCAAGGCTATGGTTTTTCCAGTGGTCATGTATGGATGTGAGAGTTGGACAGTGAAGAAGCTGAGTGCTGCAGAATTGATGCTTTTGAGCTGTGGTGTTGGGGAAGACTCTTGAGAGTCCCTTGGACTGCAAGGAGATCCAATCAATCCATCCTAAAGGAGATCAATCCTGGGTGTTCATTGGAAGGTCTGATGTTGAAGCTGAAACTCCAATACTTTGGCCACCTTATGCGAAGAGTTGACTCATTGGAAAAGACCCTAATGCTGGGTAGGATTGGGGGCAGGAGGAGAAGGGGACGACAGAGGATGAGATGATTGGATGGCATCACCGACTCGATGAACATGGGTTTGGGTAGACTCCGGGAGTTGGTGATGGACAGAGAGGCCTGACGTGCTGCAATTCATGGGGTCGCAAAGAGTTGGACACGACTGAGCGACTGAACTGAACTGAATTATACAGTACGATGCAAATCACTGTATTTCAACACGCAGTTTAATGAATTTTATCAAAGATGCCCAGATCACATAACCACCACTACCAGTTATGACATCACAGTTTCTCTGTCATTTTTTTTTTTAACCTTCATCTGTATTACTCCCTTTTATTCTGCTTACTTGGGATTTAGTTTGAGCCTCCCTTTCTAGTTTCTTAAAGGAGAGTCTTCGATTATTGATTTGAAACCTTTCTTCTGTTCTGATATAAACATTTTCATGGTATAGATTGGTCTGCTTTAGCTACATCTCATGAATTTGCTAGTAAAGCAGTCCTAAGGGTCACCCTGTTGGCTGACCTTCTCCTAGGGATCACGGTCCTTCACTGTCCTGTTCAGTTTTATGAAACCAGTGTTCCATAAATCTTTCTAGTTTTCTAGTTGTTTAAGGCAGAAGGGTAATTAAGCCTTAGCCTTGTTCTGTCTTGACTAGAAGCAGGAAATTACTTATTTTTTAATCCATAGAACATTTGCTTTCTTTCTAAATAATGATTACATGAATTTCTTTATAGTTTCATAATTTCACAATTGTATACAGGTATCTGTCAGATCAAGGTTTTAAATTGTAATACCCTTAAAAAGGTAAATAACAAGGCTTTGGAGACAGACCACAAGTAAACTGTTGTTTTTACCACTTTCAACCAGCTGTGTCCTAGTTAATCTTTTTTTAATATTGAAAAACTTAGGAAATTTTCAAACATACACAAAAGAGAGAAAATATATATTAAGTCCCATATCCTCATCATCTAGGTTCAAGAGTCCTCAAGATATTGTCAAATGTACTTCATTATCTTTTTTCCTTTTTGAGTCTCAATTTTCTCATCAAAAATAAGAGATGAGAGTACCTTACATCACATCTTCTGACTGTTGAGTTAATGCATGTAAAGTGTGTCAAACTGTGCCTGTGCGAGTGAATGTGCTCTAGATGCATTAGGTATTGTTAAATCTTAACTGCAACTTCTCAACCACCAAGAGTAACAAATGTGTTGCTTGAGAATTTGGAATGGTAAATTCTATTTCTGGTTATCCTGGGAAGCTTTCCACATAAATATTTTATATTTTTGTTTTAATTTCTGATACAGTAAATATTGATAGATATTACTCATATAAACAAAATTCCTTTGTGGTCCACAATACTTTTTAGACATTAAAGAATTGAGAACTAGTGCACTAAACTTAATTTCTAATAATGTACCTTGTTTGTGTCAAAACAATCTCTCTGAATTTCTTCATCTTTTTACCAAGCCTCTAATGTATCTGCTTGCTGAGTGTGCCACTTCTGTGTGTTGTTATGTGACTACCTCTTGAGTCACAGGATCAATTCCCTAAGGATGGTTCTTTCTGAGATCTAATTTATCTTTGCTCTAAATGTCTAATTTTTAAAAATTATTTATTTTTGGTTGCACTGGGTCTTCATTGCTGCACACGGGCTTTATCTAGTTTTGGCGAGTAGGAGCTACTCTTTGTTGCAGTGCACAGACTTCTCATTGCAGTGTCTTCTCTTGTTACGGACCACAGGCTCTAGGCTCATGGGCTTCAGTAGTTGTGGTACATAAGCTTAGTTGCTGCTTGGCATGTGAAATCTTCCCGGCCTAGGGATCAAACTTGTGTCTCCTTCACTGGCAGGCAGATTCTTATCCACTGTACCAGCAGGGAAGTCCTCTAAATGTCTAATTTTTAACTGTCTTTGTCCAAAATTACCAAAAGCTTTAGTCCACAATTATATTAAACTATAGAGCTATAACCTAATTCATTTTAGAAGTCTTGTTTGTAGAACAGAAAAAAATAACTTTTACAATTATCTTGCAGTTCACCTAATGTTGCCAAAAAATTTCACGTTGGACATTTGCGTTCTACTATCATAGGTAAGTGCTGTTAGTTTCACAGAAAATACTAAACATGACTTTTGGGGCAGTATTTGGTAATACAGTCTTATGGTTTAATGCTTAAGTAGCAAAAGGACAAAAAAACAAAAAAATGAAATTTATATGAGCTTAATGCTAATTAAATATGACCCCAAAATGAAAAAAATTGGTTTAAAAATGACAAAAAGAAATTTGTTTGAAAACCAAAAGATTGACTCAGAAACCAGGTATGTATATTTTGATTTTAACTTGTTAAAAGTATTATGCATATTAAGAAGAACTGAAAGATGTGTAAATGAAAACAGTTATATGGGATTGATAGTCATCCTACCAATTTTTTTGTTCATATATTTTGTTTTAAAAAATAAACTCAGTCTGAGTCATATGAGTACTGACTGGAGTTTTCAAGACTGAAAATTGAAACAGGGCTATCCTAATAAAGATTACTGTAATACTTCTTGGTTGTAATGCTTGAGTGTATAGTAGACTCACGATTTCTATTAAAACATGACATTATATAGTAGCCCATCTTAAAACTGCAGTTAGAATTGTGTAATATTAGAATTGGAAGGGACTTTAGAGTTTATCTCATATAATCTGTCTTCCAGTATAGAAATCGGTCTTTTGCATACTTATTAAGAAAGTGATTTAATCTGTACTGGAATGCTCTAAAGATTTGGAGAATGTCCATATTTGTGGTATAGGTTATATTGCACTACAGTCAACTCTCATTGTTACAAAGTTCTCAAGCAGCATTATAAGAGAGGAAATGACAGGACTTGATGAAAAAGAATATAGGAAATATACTGTATAAGAAAAACTACATAAGTCAAAAGCATAGGAGTAATTGATGGGTAAAGCATGATAAACTTGTTTTGACAGTTGTTAAGGGAAATGCTTGAACCAGGAAGAGATAATATTTATTGAAACTTATCATGTTAAGTGTTTTCATGTATTATCTGAACTAGTTTCACAGTAGCCCTGATTATTAAGTCCCATTCGTTATAGAGAGGAAACTCAGACACCAAAAGTAACTTTCCCCAAATCACAAAGCTAGTAAAGTGTAGCAGCAAGGATTTGTAATTAGGCAGCCTAATTCCAAAAGCCTAGGTTCAGGCATTTAGTTGGATTTATAAGACAATAAGTGCTTCCCTGGTAGCTTAGCTGTTAAAGAATCTGCCTGCTATGCAGGAGACCCCAGTTCAATTCCTGGGTCGGCAAGATCCCCTGGAGAAGGGATAGGCTATCCACCCCAGTGTTCATTGGCTTCCCTGATGGGTCAGATGGTAAAAAATCTGTCTGCAATGCGGGAGACCTGGGTTTGATCCCTGCATTGGGAAGATCCCCTGGAGGGAGGAGGACATGGCAACCTACTCCAGTATTCTTGCTTGGAGAATCCCCATGGACAGAGGAATCTGACAGGCTACGGTCCATGGTGTTGCAAAGAGTTGGGCTCGATTAAATGACTAAGCACACACATAAGATAATAAGGTACTACAAAAAAATAGGGGTACGGTCTGAGTACCAGCTGCAAAAGGTGAATCCTGTTGTTGGGACTGTATAGTTTGGGGAAGTCTAGAAGTAGGGAAACTGGAGAAGTAGCTACAGTAATTTGTCAGCTATGCCTATTGGTGAGGGGTTATTTGCAGAAAACTATATCTCCTCTAGTAAAAGCAGGAGGGAATTTACAATGGGATATTGAATAGCTTGCAGAGTTGTTGGAAGTGCTAAAGATGCTTTGGATTAAGCTGACATAGATGATGCCCAAAACTCTACCACAGAACTTCATCAAGGGAGCTTCTCCTTTTCTTCAATTACTCCCGCTGCCAGAGTCAGGAACCTGCCATTATTCCTGGTTTATTGTGCCTTCTAGAATTCAGAGAAGCAAAAGAGGTCACCCATACCCTGTCTTTCACTTCCCTTGGAAGTTGTACGATAGGACTCTAGGACCTCTAGTAGTGATGCCACTGACAGAGCCTCCATCACTGTGCTTTTCAAAAAAAATAAAGGTAACTCCCTTTTCACCTTCTAGATAACTAGAAGTGTATCTGATTGCCCATGACTTCTGGAACCCTAACTGCAAGAGGTTCTGGGATCTGTTACTTTTAACTTTCCGGCCTCTGCAGTATGTGCAGAATGGAATATAGATGTCAAATGTCAAACCTGCATCAGCAGTACAGGAAGGTGGAGGCCTTGGATTCCTGTGTGCTGTTAATTAGGGAGCAGCATGAGAGGTTGGACTTCATAATTGAAAGAAGGTGGAGTGAGCTACTTAAAAAAAAAATCCATATGACTAAGTTCTTAGGGAACAACCAAATTATATATTCTTTGTTAATTACTGAGATTCTGTTATTTTCTGTCCTTGGAATTGGAATCACAATTACTCTGTGTCTTCATAACCTCCATTAATGTTGATGAAAATTGTGAGATTTAGAATAACTACATCCTCCAGAATAATTTTTACTCCCTTTCTGTAATATAGACGAAAACACAATAATGAATGTTTTTGTTTTTAAAAAAATGTTAGTAAATTATGTCAAGAGAATTTTCTGTTATGCTTTGATATTAGATGGTTCTCATGCCAAAACATATAAGAATGAGAAACTATGTATTTTATTGATTACTAGGAAATTTTATAGCAAATCTCAAAGAAGCTTTAGGACATCAAGTAACAAGAATAAATTATCTTGGTGATTGGGGCATGCAGTTTGGTAAGTAAGTTTGAGGTTTTATTTTTCACATCATTGTTAAGTTTAATTTGTTGTAATATCACGCTACTTGATCATCTGGACAAAATATGGGCAAACTCCCATTGGATGAAGTAGTGCCTCCTACCTGTTTTTTTTTCCTGATAGCTCTTTTCCATAAATCTTGTATTTTACTTATTAGAATAATTCTCACCATACAAGTAAGTTTTGGGGGGAGAAAACTTCATACATACAGAACAAGTCCTGAAAAATACAGGCTTTTGTGGCTTTATTAAAGTAGCTTACATTCATTAGTTAAATGTAGATGTAAGTCTTAGAGGAAAAGTAAGACTAGGTATACACCCTTCTCAACAGCCTCCCCCAGCCAACCTACAGGAAATGGGATTTGTCATACCCTGAGCCAGTGGCCTAGAGGAAAAACAAACTGGGATATTTTGGCTTCCCCTTAAATTGTACAAGTCATGGAGTGGGCGATTGGTCAAAATGAAAAGAGAGGAAAAAAAAGTGAGACCCAAAGAGTTGAATGCCACAGATTATCTCTAATGTCACGAGATTACTCAGAACCGTTCCCAGCTCATATACGGCAGTAATCAAGGTGTGGACAAGATAAATGAAGTTGATGTGGTAGGGATGGACTAGTAGCATGTAAAATGCAAAGTTTTTATTAAAATCTCAGGCAGCTACCATGTGCATTTTAAGATCCAGCCCTTGTGTCATCTCGGAAAAGCATTCTCTGACACCTCGACACACCCTTGCCCACTTTCTCACATCACCAAGTTCCTAGTATCCAGCTCTACCCAAATGGGCTTCTTTCTTACTGTATTCTTTTGTATGCTACTCTCCCCTGCTAGGTGAAATGTTCCATGAAAGCATGGGCTGTGTCTTAGTTATTTTTGTATCCATCGTGCTTGGCACATAATAGGCACTCAGAATGATGAAAGAATCTGTCTTGGGAAGTCTTTCACAATCTATTCCAAAAGAAAGGTTAGGTTACGTTTTAAATGCTAAATACCATGTTCCATATCTACTGAAATGAAATCAGAGTTTCTAAAAGATAAATTTATCATGATCTTCTCTTATGAACGTTATCGTCTCAGTTAATAAAAATCTTTTTAGACACTAAAAAGAATAGAACTTGAACCTAACAGTGCCCTTACTATTCATTGTGGAGGAACAGAAAACATGCCTTGCGTTTAAAAAACCCACCTGCAGCTCACAGTGGGCACTCAGAGTTTTGGGCTCTAACTCATCAGTCATATTTAATAGATGGCATCCACTTTATATGAGTTTGACTGATTCAGGCACTTCACAGCCATTAGCAAATATGTGATTATGATATTCATTAAATTTTAGCTGCAGGGTTTTATTGTAGCAGTTTTTCCCTAAAGGACTACTGTAGTTAATGATCTGTCAACATTTCCATCAAATCGTCATTGTTAAAGAGTTTTAATTTTGGCTGTTCATCTATCCCATTTTAAAAGTTGGCCGACAGTTCTTAAGTACAGAATTAATTTTTGAAAATGTATTAGGTTGAATGTCAAATGGAATTGGCCTTTACTTTTCCTGTCTCCATTTTTTAGAATGCTTTGGGTGTCTTTTCACACCCAGCTTCCAGGACCCTGAATCATGATCACATTTGCTTTTGCTTAAAAGTGAATAGTGCTGGTACTTATTTTAGTCATCTTCTAGTTCCTGTCTAAGCTCCAAAGATCACCTACCCTGTGTTTAGTAACATTCCACTTTCTGCTGAGCCTGTATAGAAAAATGTACATCAGCAAGGCCCAGCAGCAATAGCTTCTTTAGATCTGAAGCTAGATAACTGACATAGAAACAAATTAGTTTTTTAAAATTGCACTACCTATAATTACTCTTGGCCCAGGCTACATATAACCTTCAAATCCAAAATTGTGGTCACTTTTTAGCAAAATATCTTAAGAATATAAATATTCATGGTCTGTACTAAGAATTTTCATTGTCATTTTCAAACCTCAACTATTATTTTTTTTAAAGTTGAAATTAATACCATCTCTGAATTTTGAACTTACAAAAGACTAAAAAAATAAACAAAAACTTAAAACAATGGCAAGTGAAAGATAAATATATAGCCAGATAAAAACATTTTGTCACCTTGAATGAGAAGAGTAATCAGTTTTACTTTCAGTTATTTGAGAACTAATAATTGTAACACTAATCTGATTCCTATCTTTATTTTCACATCTACAAATTTTAAAAGATATTTGAAATCACTTCCCATCACTGTCTTTTCACAAATTTTAAGGGTCTAGTGTGTCTAGTGCCTGGTAGCACGATGTCCTTCTGCAGAGTAGTTGCTCAATAAATGCTTGTTTTACTGATGTCTTGTAGGGAGGTAGGTGTTGAGCACTGTTAGCATAAATTAGTCCCAGACTCTGCCTTTGAGCTCACAGTCTTTTGGTTTCTGTGGAATTAATTTCAGTGAGCCCTTCTATATATATTGAATTTGTGATTCAATATATTGAATTTGACTTGTGTCAGTTCATGGAGTAGCAGGACATGATAGTGTGTGTTTTGCAATATTCTTAGGATGCATACCTGTTCCTTGCCATGACTGTTCTCTACTGTTCTATTTTTTAATTTTCTCATTTATGGATTATTGTGGTAGGTCTTCTGGGAACTGGCTTCCAGCTCTTTGGCTATGAAGAAAAACTCCAGTCCAGTCCTTTACAGCATCTCTTTGAAGTAAGTTGGCGAAAAAAAAATTAGAAAACGCTTCATCATTTTTCAGAGTACAGTGCAGCTTGGTAACACATTTTTACTCCCAGGGGCTTTGGAAAAAAAAAAAAAAAAATGTTCCTTAAAACAAGGACCCAAAATTATTGAAAATATTGCTTATATTTTACTAAGGACATACTTTAATTTTCTTATCCAAATATTACTTTTATTACTATTTTAGTTGATTTGGAACAGTATTTATTCAGGTATAGAATCTTCTTCACATAAACACACAGAATATCAGATTCAGCAAAGAATTCTTTTGGTCTTTTATTTGTTGTTATGTACTTGCAGCTTCCTTTGCTCTAATAACTATAATTCATTTAGACTTGAGGAAACATGAGTATATATGTTTTTGCTCTTGTTCTGTTGTAGAGGGAAGGCATATGTGTTTCTCCAAATTTGTGTGTCCTTTTTCATTTGTCTTTCAACTCCTTTTCCTGGCTTTTGCCCAATGTGCACGTCTTTCTATTCTACTTCATTTAGTCCCTTGGACACTCTGTTTTTCTGTCCTCAGTTCTTCCTGGAGCTCATTAATAAAGCTCTTCCTGTCCAATTAATCTCCAGGAATGTATTTCCTTTTCGTTGTCCCAGTTGTTATCTCTGAGCCTGACAAGGAGCACAGATACTACCAGCCACTTTGGTGACATATAGGGGATCAGACTAAGGTTGTGTGTGAGGAAGAGCGCTTGCCAAGCAACGCTTTACCCCTCTAGCCAGAGCCACAGAGAGTGCATCGTTTTCATTTTTGTTATATTATTTTGTAATTAAATTTAACAAAACACATCTGATTCTTAAAGATCTTTAACATTTGTGATTTCCTCCTGAGTTTGTACCTTCACTTGCATTTTAAATGCCTATGTTTTGATTTATGAAAGTGAAAGTGTTAGTCACTCAGTCGTGTCTGACTCTTTGCGAACCCATGGACTGCTCTGTCGATGGAATTCTCCAGGCGAGAATACTGAAGTGGATTGCCATTCCCTTCTCCAGGGGATCTTCCCGACCTAGAGATTGAACCCAAGCCTCCTGCATGGCAGGAAGATTTTTTACCATCTGAGCCATTTGATTTATACTGTTAACCAAAAGATTTTTCCCCCCTCTTTCCCATTGAGAGTTTTATGGATAGTCGAGAGTTTAAAAATTAGTAAATCTTTATGGTTGTCAATAAAGTATGCTGCCTTAGTGCCTGGCATTTTTACTATTATTATTTTCTATAACTATGAATAATCGTGAGTATTTTTACCATGAGCTTAGTGAACCTTTCATCAGATCCAGGCCCCAGAGACAAACCCACAGTACAGGAAATGCAAGAAACCACTTGGAGACCTTGTGTTGTTCAAAGAACATTCTTTAAGAATTTAGAGAAAAAAAAAAAAATAATTTAGAGTACAGCTTGACATATGAGAGTTACTCCTTGCATTTTCTCCCACCTAATCTCAGAAGTTTTTAATTTAATCCTGACAATTGTTGCCCATAATGTTTTAAATATTGTAGTAAAATTTGTTCTTAAACTCCCTGGCAACCTAAACATACATTTTATTCTATGCAGTTTAATATAGTTTCCTGCCTGTTGAGACTCATAAGAAGAGGGGTATCAGACATCTACATTAGAGATTGTTGATTGACAGACACACATAAGGAACAGGTGAAGGGGTACTTTTATGAATAACTAAAAACTCAAGGCACAATAGTATTGCTTTCATTAAGTGTTCTTTTGCCTAATAGCTTCATGGTGGTGGTGTTTTAGTTGCGGAGAAGGCAATGGCACCCCACTCCAGTACTCTTGCCTGGAAAATCCCATAGACGGAGGAGCCTGGTAGGCTACAGTCCATGGGGTCACTAAGAGTCAGACACGACTGAGCGACTTCACTTTCACTTTTCCCTTTCATGCGCTGGAGAAGGAAATGGCAACCCACTCCAGTATTCTTGCCTGGAGAATCCTAGGGACGGCAGAGCCTGGAGGGCTGCCGTCTATGGGGTCGCACAGAGTTGGACACGACTGAAGCGACTTAGCAGCAGCAGCAGCATGTCTGACTCTTTTGTGACCCCATGGACTGTAACCTGCCAAACTACTCTCTCCATGGGGTTTGCTAGGCAAGATTACTAGGGTGGGTTGCCATTTCCTTCTCCAGATGATCTTTCCAACCCAAAGATTGAACCTGTGTCTCCTGCTTGTTAGGTGACTCTTTACCACTGAACTACGTGGGAAGCCCTAATAGCTTCATAGAGAAGCAGTATTTATAGACAAAAGAGAGCTAGTCAAATACACCCACCTTGCTGTTTGTAATGGAAGACAGCAATCCATTAGAGCACTTATCTGCTTTCTTCCTCCTTCCTTTGTTGAATGGAGAAAAATGCAGAGCCTAATATGGCAGACTCTAGGTTATTTTATCTTTGTGCTGTTTTTGCAGACCCAGTTTCATTTTAAAATTACAGTTGTCACTATAGGTTACTTCCAACAACAGCTTTTAATATAAATGAGAAAGTTTGTCCTTTTTTGAGTGGTAAGCAAATGTTAATGATTTTGTCTTGTTTCTAAACAGAAAACCTGAACCTGGTCAAACCCATTTTTTTTCCTTCTCAAGTTACAGATGGAGCTCTTTTAGAGGAAAGATCTGTCTTCTTGGTTTTTTATCTGCAGCCTTACAGTAAATGCTTGAATGAATTTGCCTCTTCTGTTTAAGATATGGCATAAAGAAACCTTTTGTAAAGCTCCAAGGAAGGGCTAATTATCATAGGATACGCTATTTAGCATTTGTCCAAAATCTAACTTATTACGCAGTTTCCTGGTGAAGAACCCAAGTGCCAAGTCCAGGAATCCAGCACAGGCAGTTTTGCTCCAGTGTTCCGTGTGCTGCACTGCCTCACCCCACCACTGGCACTGCAGAGTGCCTCTCTGAGCCAGTCATTTCCACTGGCTGTAATTATTTACAAAGCATTACCTTTCTTTCAAAATTAAATTGCTCTACCCCAGGCACATTTAGTAGTTTAGCTTTCACAGTTTCAGTCTTCTGGCATATTTGTTTTGGATTTGGCTTTGGCCATCCAGGAGCAGAGTTCATGGCCTGGGTGCCTCTAATTTGCACCATGGTCAGTATCCCCCAGTTTCAGTTTCTTAGCCAGGTTAGAAATTATATCATAGTTTTAGCATTTGTTTTCTGTGATTAAAATATTTAATACAGTCCTTTCTCTGCTGCATTTCCATGCTTGTGCTTTGCTCTATTTAAAATGGTTGTTCTCTGCACCTGTAGTCATTCTTTAACCAGGACATCTGGCCATGCTGTGCATTGACCTAGGACCTTTTTTTAGCCAACATTTGAAACCTTTCCTTTTCGTTGTTCTACTAATTTTTCACGAAACAGAGAAGTGGTTTTTAATAGTTCCTCCCCTCCCCTAAATTGGCTGATGAGTTAAATAATATATTTGCTGTTTAAAATTCACATTATTAATTCAAAGAAAACATTGGTAGTAAGTTTTGAAATACTTTTCAAAAAGCCTTCCCACTAACATAAAAGAAATAGTTATTATGATGTTAATAATGTTAAATCTAAATCATAGGTATATGGGGGTCATCATTTACTCAGTTTTAATGATTTTTAAAAGTAATTTCTCAGAGTTCCTCCTAGATTTAAGCTACTTGAATGGACCTTAATAAAAGCTAACTCTGTACCTTTAAGAACATAGAACCCAGTCACTTTTTTCTGTTTTCGGTTTTTTGGTTTGGTGGCTTTTTTGTTTGTTTGTTTTTTGCTACAGAAGGTTTTAGAGCTTCACTCGTTGATGTTGCATATTAATTGTATTTTGAGAACTATAGAGATTCCTCTGAAATATGAGCAGCCTCTCATAAGAGGTAAATATGCCAATACAATATCCACTAGCCTTGTACCCTATCACTGGCTTTTTTTTTTTCCCCTTTGGTCATGCCACACAATTTGTGGGATCTTAGTTCCCTGATCAGGGAACAAAGCTGGCCACCAGCAAGGAAAGCACCGAGTACTAACCACTGGACCACCAGGGAAGGCTCCTAGCACTGGCATTTTAAAGATTCAGAATGATCCCTATAGTATTTCATTGTTTTTGCCCTGCCCCTTTTCTAAAATGATTTGAGGTAATCACAGTGATGGGCATTTAACAAAAAAGACAGAAAGTTGGAGATAATGTATTACTAGGTAATGTATATATAAGAGATTTTACCCTGAGTTTCCCAATATCAGTAGCAAAATAATAAAAACAAGGTAGGGCAGGACCAAAGCACCAATTTAATAAGTGATAATGTTTACTTGCTCCCATTTTTTAAAGTCAAAAGACCATGTTTTTTTCTGACTTTAGAATCTCAAAACAATTTCTGAAAGTAAATCAAGACTAAATCAATTCTAGACATATGGGGTTATATATGCAGTTAATATTCATATTGTTTAAAGAATTGAATTCAAATGTAATCTGTTGGTTTAATCCACATTACTTTTTTCAGGGAAAATGATTGTTGTGATTGAGGTGGATTTTATTTGTTATAACATCTATAAGAAATAGCTTTTAAATTATAAACCTGAGTCTGAACCCAGCCATCACTTTTGAGAGTGGTAGGAGCCAACAAGTTAGGGATTTCGCACCTCCCAAGTCACACAGAGGCACTTGTGTGCATCCCAAGGGCGCTATTGAGACCTCTTCTTGGCTTCAGTCCACGCTGCTCTTGACTGACATGCCCAGGATCCAAGCCTACGTGATGCCCTGGAGGCACACAGCTCTGCCTGTGTGACAGACTTCACCTGAGAGGTCTTGCTGTGTCTCATTCCACAGGCCCAGACAGCAGCCTCCATGTGTGGGGACACTGTGAACCACTGCCCTGTGAGGGCCTGCCCAGCTTACACTGTCCCCAGGAGTTTTTCCCTCTGACCCTTCTCAGTCTAGGCAATTCTCTCCTCTCTCCTGGCAACTTCTCTGCTTCACCACTGCTCATGACTTGTCTTCCCCAAAGCCACATGCTTTCTCCCTCACTCTTACTCCCCTCAGATAGCACTACAGTGTCCCATTGTTCTCTGGGTGTTCTTAGAACAAGAATGGAAATACTGAGCAAGGCCAGACTACACGTTAAGAGCTCAGTCATCATCTCACCCCTCTGAAATGTGGGAAGAACAGGTTTTTCAGCAGAGAACAGTATTTATTAGGCATGTGCATGGTGATCCACAACGAGTCAGTAACTGTCACCCTTTGATAGAGGTGTAAGATACCATGAATGTAATTATATATTCACAGAGAATAAAAGTCAGAAATTCCAAACATTAAAAGAAGATAAAGGGATGGTAAAATGCTGTTTATATGCTGCTAATGATGTTCTAATGAGGAGAAGTTTAGTCATTAATTACATCAAACGATTTATTTTTTTACCTAGAAAGTTTTGACTTTATTAACTGATATATTAAATTATAATAACATGAATGTGAATTTCTTTGATATTTCATTTAATATTAGGAATTGATCTCAACCAGAGAAATTTCTGATCAATACATGAAACTATTAAATGAGCTTGTTTGAATTATAGTCAGGAATTTGTTACATGTTATTTTCTAAAATATGAGATCAAAATTAAATGCATTTTAAGATAGAAGACCAACAAATATTGAGATAAAAGAATCTTTAGTGTCAAAGTTATGCTAACCATCCTTAGCAGTTACTTTCAGTTTTAAAAACAAAAATAACCAGGGGTGGGGTTAGAGCCCTGCTTCAAGGAATTCAGGTGTGCCTATGCGGCGCATGTATTCCAGAATCAAATTTAAGGACTGAGTGGGGATTTTTCACACTAATTTCTTTCATTTGGGCAGGTCATCCCAAGAGCTGATTGTAATTAATCAATTAAATTAGAAATAAAATGTCATGCTTTTTGGCAGTCCCAACATTTAGAAATAGAAGTAATGATTAATACTCCTTTCAGGAAGTCTCAGATATTTATTTTATTCTCTTAACTAGTAATACAGCTAGCTTTTTCATTCTAGTAACCTAAAAGAAAAATTGCATCTCCATCCTCAAAAACACTTTTCTTCATCCTTCCTCAAAAACACTTCTCTTCAGCCATACCGTTACATATCAAATGTAAATTTAAAATTTCCTTTTTATTCCCTTTGAGTCTGGATCTTACCTCAGAGGGGGGCTGTCTTCAGAATACATACTTTCTGAGGGTAGTGGAGTCAAAGTAACTGTAAATTGAAAAGTGTAATTTCAGAAATGCATTGTATAAAATTTACTGTGAAGGAAAAAGTATTTCTTTTCTAATATGCTAATGAATGTTAATAGTTTTATATAGTATGTTTACAGGCAGATTGTTAAGTGCTAATTAAGGCTCTTCTATTGTTCTGTTTGATAGTGTCAGTTGATTCTCAGTAATGTTTGGTTTGTCCCTACACATTGCTGAAATGCCAAGGTTGTCTTCATGAATTAGGGATGGCTTTTTGTTTTAATTATTTCTATTTTAAATTTTAAGAAAGGGAGAAAAAGATTCTGGTGATGTTTTTCCTAAAATATTCTTAGCAGTATCTTGAGTGTATATTAGATTTTTTAATGTTTGGCTCTTTGAGTTTAGGATCCTAGACTTTTTAAAAAATCTAATACCTTTCCTCTTCTGAAACTAAGGGTTTTTTTTTTTTTGTATATTTACTTCTAAATTGAATGTGCATGCACACACACACACACACCTACCACACACATGTGCATGTGAGAGAGAGATGGAGAGAAGAGGGGGAGAGAGACAGGGAGAAGGTGGAGATATTAATTTTGAATAACAAGCCATTTATAGATATATGTATGCCTTTACTTCTGCAGGCTGGACTATTAAGCAGTTGTCATTGGATAGGTAATTCAAAGGTCAGGAAGTCTGCAGATTACTATTTTGCAATGACTCTCTTTTTTCCTACACCTTACCAAAAATCTTTCTCTGTGTTCTGACTGACTTATTCATAGGACCATGTAGAAATTAATTTTTTATGATAGGTGTCAGGTCTCCCCAAACCACCCTCACATTAAGGATTCACTAGAAGGACTCACAGCACTCAGCACATGGTTGAACTGACAGCTAAGATCTGTTATAGCAAAAAGATGCCAAACAAAACCAGCAAAGGGAAAAGGCACATGGGGGCAAGTCCAGAGGAAATCAGGCCCAAGCCTCCAAGTCCTTTCCTGATAGTCACCCGGGATGTATTTAATTCCTTTTACAACAAATTGTGACAGCCTGTGTGAAATGTTGTCTACCAGGGAAGCTCACTGGAGGCTGATTATGTAGCCGCCCTCTGTGTAGCTTGGTATTAAAATTCCAAACTCCTGTAAGAAAAGCGGGTGTTTAGCATAAACCATATTGTTTGCACAAGCAATTTAGAGGCACTGTGACCCACTCTTACTGGTTAGACTGGTAGGAGCATTCTCAAAATTCAGGTTCCCCAGATGGCAGCCAAGAGCTAACCCTGCAGACAACACATTTTAAGGATAGCAGTTTCTAGACCTGCTATGTTATTAACTCTTTTCAGAGTTGGACACACTTAGCAACTAAACAACAACAACCTTTATTTGAAAGCACTAATTTGTTCACTTTTGCAATTCCAGTAATTAACATAAGCCATCTATGAAAGATGACACCTTTTTAGCTTGAGACAAATGTTTAATGCCCTGTCCCTTTTGTTAGTAGTATCTAGTGTGTATAAGCCACATTGTTGTTGTTTAGTCTCTAAGTCATGTCTGTCTCTCTGAGACCCCACGGACTGTAACCTGCCAGGTTCCTCTGTCCATGGGATTTCCCAAACAAGAATACTGGAGCAGGTTGCCATTCTCTTCTCCAGGAAATCTTCCCGACCCAGGGATCAAACCCGCATCTCCTGCATTGGCAGGTGGATTCTTTACCATTGAGCCACCTGGGAAGCCATAAGCCACATTATGGTTTTCCTAAAGTATTCTCCAGCAAGAAAATCACTTTTTCTACCTAAGTGCTGCTACCATGATATTTTAAGAGTATGTAAGGGTTTAGAGGTCTTATATTTTTTGGTAGCTTATTTGCCAATTTTTTTATATC
The DNA here is from genome assembly GCF_054371585.1 of Giraffa tippelskirchi. NCBI lineage: Eukaryota > Metazoa > Chordata > Mammalia > Artiodactyla > Giraffidae > Giraffa > Giraffa tippelskirchi. The sequence continues at coordinate 127,636,450 of NC_137283.1, forward strand.
ATGCTACTTTAATAGCGTGCTGGAAAAAATATGAGGATGGTAAATTTATTGTTCATGTTTCACCCTGGAAGTGAGTTACAACTTGTAAGTCAAATCTTTATAGTCCATAATGCATCACTTCAATATTACTTGAGCTATATTGTTGATATTTTTATGTCACTTATCAACCTTATATTTTAGAGACTGGAAAATGATTCTGTGAACACAGAATCCTAGCACTGGAAGAGCCCTTAATAAGCTTTCCGCCTGCACTCCCATCACTGGGTGGGGCAGAGCTCAGCCAGCCAGGACAGATCGTGCGAAAGCACACTGAAGTGAGTGCTTCCCACGGTTCTCGAGAGCTCAAGTTGGAGTATAATTAAGCTAACCATCCCAAAGGTCTTCTGCCGGGAGCCAGCACACGAGATCCCACCCATGACAAGGTCATGAGGAGAAGACCTGATGAGCAAGGCAACTCAGGCCTCAGGGATTTCAATAAGCTGCCTCGGCGCTCACCTTAAAGATGATATCTTTCTGATGCTTGCTATAATAGACTGCTCCCTAATTTCTGTAACTTAGGCAGAAGGCCTTCCTGATCCTTTCCTAACCAGGTCAATTTAAAACTCTAATCAACATGCCCCCTGAACGGTGGCACTCGATAAGATTATTCATAAAAAAGAGTATTATAATCTAAGCTCCTTTTGCTAGCATCTTAGTTTGCTTGACAAATGTGCCTGTACCTTTAGAACTAGTATACATGACTGCTCCTCAACAATAAACAGAATTGAGAGCCTGAACGCATAAAAGGCCCCAATGGGCACAGAGCCCTTTGAGGGGGAGAAAGCCTATTGGAAAAACATAAGAAATATTACTTTATAAAACTGTTATTCGGTCTATATTTACTTGCTATGTTTTTGGTCTTAACGCCCTGAGCCTATATAATAAAGGTATAGTAGTTAGAGACTTATAAAAATAAAGGTTTAGCCTTAATATAAAAATAATAAGACAGTTGTTAATCTAGCTGGTGATTTTTGTGAAAGAACTGACCTTGGTGCTACATTGTTTCAGCCTGCCATACCATGACTTTATGGGACCACATTCTTTTCCCTTAAGCTCAAGGCAAAAGATAGATTATAAAAAACAGGTTTTACTTTGAAACTTTGAGTTAATGAATCCTTTCTTTGTCACAATCCACTGTGTCTGTATTCTTTAAAAAAATGTAGCTCTGGCACTTTCTGTGCCTGATACAAAAATACTTTTAGAAAAAGTGTTCTGGCTGATCAACCCTTATCAATAAAGAGTCATAAGATGTTAGCAGGCCTCCAGGCCAGAAGATGATGTAAACAACATGAGACTTTTGTAAACAAGATATACAAAAAAGTATCCTAGTTTCGATAAAGGCCAAAAACTGCTGACCCATTGAGCTAATTTGGCATGACTCCACATTTTACATTTTCCTCTATGTACAACTTAAGATATAAAAAGCTCCCTTTGAAAAATAAAGCTCAGATGCTGCCTCACACCTGCCTAGCCTCACTGTCTCTTCTCTCTGCCGACGCCGTCCATCCTGAGGGAACCCCTGGACCAGCTGGAGCAGGACTCCGGCAGTCTTCCTGTATCACCTGTTTTTTTTTTTTTGTTTTGCCTGGTCTTTGCAGATTTAGAGAAGAGTTTTAAATGTTTTTCATTAAAATAACTGCTAAATCATCCTTTGGTCTTTTCTTTCCCAGATTGAACTAGTCTACTGTCTTCAGCCTTTTCTCAGAGAAGTTGCAGCAATAATAATTTCACATTTTTCTTTTTTTAAGAAGAAATGCTAGCTTAGTCTAAGCCAGGCATTCTTGACCTAACAGTATGTGAACTTGAATGAGAAGAAAAAAATTACACATTATTTTCACTTACCTCAATCAGAAATTTAATGTTTTCCTCTGTTACGATATCAGAAATATTTTAAAATATTTGAACATTTATATTTCAATGTGATTATTCCCTGTATTGTATTTTACTATGTCTTTTACTTTACTCATTTTGAGAAGGGGTTGGTAGGGCTCACTAAGGGTCCATAGCAAAAAAAAAAGAAGAAAAGGTTACACTCGTGAGACAGGCACTTGTGCAACCTTTAAATGAACATTCTCAGGATTGTTTTGTTTTCTTCTTTTCTGTTTTGAAGATAACAGTGACTAGTAGTGTACTTCATTTAATGTACTGTTATGCCTTTAGGTTTATGTACAAGTTAATAAAGAAGCAGCGGATGATAAAAATGTGGCAAAATCAGCACACGCGTTCTTCCAGCGACTGGAATTAGGCGACACGCGAGCACTCGCACTGTGGCGGAAGTTTCGGGACCTGAGCGTAGACGAGTACGCGCGGATTTACAAGGTGCCCCCACGCTCTCCTGCTAGCCCACCATGTAATGCAGCTCTTAGCTGGAACTCCTGGCTAGAAAGGTTGCTTCTGAAGCTCAGATTTGTTGTTGATCATTGAGTTGATAGTTGGGACTCACATATTGTTCTTTGGGCTGAAAGTTAGAGCTATGAAATAAATTTAAAAAATGAACTTCACAGGCCGAATATGAAGTGATATCCTGATCCTTCGTTTCAGTCTGGCATTTCTTTTCTTTCTTCTATCATCCCTTCACTTTTTCTTAACCATTGTTTCTTCTCTTGCTTCCTTAGGCATATATATGATGGCTATAAATTTGTTTATCTAATAACATGTTGGGAATGGGAGAAATACAACAGTAAAAGACATATAAGTTCTTGTCTCATGGACTTTACATTCTAGCAAATTAAACAAATTCAAGGCAGTACAGATTAAACAAGAACGTTGACAGTGTGTTCAGTGGTGATGCATGCATGGAGAAAAGTGAAACAGGAAGAGGACCAGATGGGCCGCCTGAGCAAGGTTTCAGCAAAGAACCCACATGGCTGGAGTAAGGAAGCAAGATGAAGAACATTAGGAGCAGGGTCCCAGGGGTTGTAGAGAAGGGCAGGAGATAGGACATTTTCCAGGACTGTCCAGTGGAAATGTCTAGCTTCCTGCTGCAGTGGAAATGTCCCGTATCTGTGCTGTCCAGTATGGCAGCCTCCTGCCGCGTGTGGCCATTGAGCGCTTTCAAGGGCTCACAGTTCAGTGTGAGCAGTGTGACTGGGAAACTAAATATTCACTTTTCTTTTATGTGCATTTGAATAACCACGGGTGCCTAGCAGCTCCCCTACTGGACAGCACAGGTACCATTGTGGGGGCTTGACTGGTGTGCAGGAGCCACTAGAAGGTTGGAGTGCCAGAGTGACTTGATTTAATTCTTATTTTCCCCATCTGTATGACAGACTGTAGAGCATCCTATTTTGTCTTGGGGTAAGATAATAGGACTTGTAAGTAACTCTTTTTCCTTTTGTTTCTGAACCCTCTTAGCGTCTAGGAGTACACTTTGATGAATATTCAGGAGAATCGTTTTATCGTGAAAAATCTCAAGAAGTCTTAAAGTTGCTGGACAGTAAAGGACTCCTACAGAAAACACTGTATGATCAGGTTCCTGTTCTTTAGAAAGTTCTTTGTAGTTCCTTGAAGTTAGTATTGATGTATTCTCTCAGTAAAGATAGCAGAGTCTCGTGTGCAGCCTTCCTGGCATTTGTTATCATGCTTTTTGCCATTCAGGCTACCTTCCCACATGCTGTTTTGTGCTGACATAGCAAAATCCTGATAAGCTTGGGAGAAAGACTATTATCTTGTGTTTACATGTGAGGAAACAAGCACGGAAAGTGTAAAGTGATCTGTCTAAGCTCACACAAGCCGATAATGGTATAACTGTAATAGGGAAATAGAACTCTTCATACTCAACCCTGCCTCTTTAAAAAGATCCCATCTTGTTCAAAAGGATTTAAAACAGCTTCTGAAAATAGCTATAATACAACCCAAAGCTTTTGAAAGAGTAAAATGAGGAAATCAATAAGCAGGAGCAGAAAAAATAATAGGAAGTCAGGAATGATATTAGTACATCATGTGGCACACACTGGGATTCTGCTTCTTTGCTTACAGTAGGTTTCTAATTTCGCTTTGAGCTCATCAGCCAGAGAATTGGTACCTTCATAGGAGCCCAGGAATGTGTAACACAGAAGCAAACCAGTTGCTTAGACGTACCATTTTTCATAGCACCAAAGATCAGCTTCTCTCATCATCCTTTTAAGAAAGACAAGAGGATGTGGTTCACAGCATCCTCAATAGTGTCCTTAAGGAAAATTTTTAGATCGCCATATACAGATTCTAATTTTTGATTGGGCAGGAAAGACAGTAACAAAATTTGGTTATTTTATTATTCATAATTACTCTTGCATGTTAAAAACTAGCCCAATATTGAGTGTTATAATAACTTGGATTTGAAGAACATGTTTCATGGGTAAACTGTAGTTGAAATCTCATTTTCTACTCAGTATGTTAAAGACTTTAGTTACCTCATCCAAAGCTACAGAATTTAAAAAGATAAGTAAATATTAAACCAAATACCTACTCTTAATAATCATTCAAAGGCAGATTGCCTCCTGTTTTTCTTCATTGTTGGTTATACTGCTTATTGCTACGTAAGGAATAAAAATAGCTTCTGGTTTGCCAAAGATAAGGTTATAGATACTGTATTGTTAAAGGTCTTAATTCATTATGTTGTTTCAGAGTTACCTTTTTTGCATTTTCTAGAAAAGGCACTGCCGTAGTAGATCTTTCAGGGAATGGTGACCCCTCCTCAATTTGTACTGTAATGCGAAGTGATGGGACGTCTCTGTATGCAACCAGGTTTGTGTCTTATATGAAGCTCATCATTAGAACGTATGATTTCATATTCTTCGTTCTAGGATTAATGCTAAGACAATCATTTCATTCTCAAAACTTTTCTCAAATCCTACTTTCTTAAAATCTCTTGTTCTCATCACTCAAGATATTTTTATTGAGTTTATATTTATTTCCATTTATAGTTCCTGGAAAGGTTTAATGTCATCAGAAAAGTAAGTGGAAAACTGTTTATCATTAAACATCATAAGACTTCCAGAGATGAATACACTGTTCTACAAACTATAAAATTGAAGTACTTTGTTGCCAATTAGAAATATTTTATATTTGCACATTGCCAGAATATGTATGCTACAAGGAGCTCATGTTGGCTCAGTGATATCCACACTCTGTAAAGATCATCTAACAGGCACATAAGTGCCAGTCCTCATTCTGATTTGTGGTAAAATAGGCCACGGGAGAAATAGGCCATGTCACTTACATTTTGTCATCTGTCTCCATGACCGAACCCTATGGAAAGGAGCAATCTTTATTTATCAGGCTTCCCAGGTGGCTCAGATGGTAAAGAATCTGCCTGCAATGCTGGAGACCTGGGTTCGATCCCTGGGTCGGGAAGATCCCCTGGAGGAGGGCATGGCAACCCACTCCAGTATTCTTGCCGGGAGAATCCCCGTGGACAGAGGAGCCTGGCAGGCTACAGTCCATGGGGTTGCAAAGAGTTGGACATGACTGAGCGACTAAGTACAGCACCGGTTTATCAAGAACTCTTATTTCTGGGACAAAGCTAATAAGAAGAAAAAGACAGGACAATAAAAAAGCCGCGTGAGCAAAACGCAGCCAGGCTCGAGCACTGCTGGCAGAAGGTTCTAGTATCTCCCATCCTAGAGTCTTAGATGACAAACCACTTCTGTAGCATAAAGTCATGATATTTTGTTGTTGTTGTTAACTACCATCCTTTTTTCCCCAGACAACTGTAAACCATCCAACTACCTTACTGTCCCTTAGAAAATATTTATTTTCTATTACTTTCTGGCATTTGCTTTTATCAGTTCCATATAATTGGACTTAGGAACCTATATATCTAAGAGGTACATTTCTTTTTCTAGATACAAAGATATACAGTAGAAATTTTTTTATAGTCCAAGTCTCACATCCAAACATGACTACTGGAAAAACCATAGCCTTGACTAGACCGACCTTTATTGGCAAAGTAATGTCTCTGCTTTTTAATATGCTGTCTAGGTTGGTCATAACTTTTCTTCAAATGAGTAAGCATCTTTTAATTTCATGGCTGCAGTCACCATCTGCAGTGATTTTGGAGCCCAAAAAATAAAGTCTGCCACTGTTTCCACTGTTTCTCCATCGATTTGCCATGAAATGATGGGACCAGATGCCATGATCTTTGTTTTCTGAATGTCGAGTTTGAAGCCAACTTTTTCACTCTCCTCTTTCACTTTCATCAAGAGGCTCTTTAGTTCTTCTTCACTTTCTGCCATAAGGGTGGTGTCATCTGCATCTCTGAGGTTATTGATATTTCTCCCAGCAATCTTGATTCCAGCTTGTGCTTCATCCAGTCCAGCATTTCTCATGATGTACTCTGCATATAAGTTAAATAAACATGGTGACAATATACAGCCTTGACACACTCCTTTTCCTGTTTGGAACCAGTCTGTTGTTCCATGTCCAATTCTAACTGTTGCTTCCTGACCTGCATACCGATTTCTCAAGAGTTAGGTCAGGTGGTCTGGTATTCCTGTCTCTTTCAGAATTTTCCACAGTATTATGATCCACACAGTCAAAGGCTTTGGCATGGTCAATAAAGCAGAAATAGATGTTTTTCTGGAACTCTCTTGCTTTTTCGATGATCCAGCGGATGTTGGCAATTTGATCTCTCATTCTTCTGCCTTTTCTAAAACCAGCTTGTTCATCTGGAAGTTCACGGTTCACATATTGTTGAAGCCTGGCTTGGAGAATTTTGAGCATTACTTTACTAGCATGTGAGATGAGTGCAATTGTGTTGTAGTTTGAGCATTCTTTGGCATTGCCTTTCTTTGGGATTGGAATGAAAACTGACCTTTTCCAGTCCTGTGGCCACTGTTGAGTCTTCCAAATTTGCTGGCATATCGAGTGCAGCACTTTCACAGCATCATCTTTTAGGATTTGAAATAGCTCATCTGGAATTCCATCACCTCCACTAGCTTTGTTCGTAGTGATGCTTCCTAAGGCCCACTTGACTTCACATTGCAGGATGTCTGGCTCTAGGTGAGTGATCACACCATTGTGATTATCTGGGTTGTGAAAATTTTTTTGTACAGTTCTTCTGTGTATTCTTGCCACCTCTTCTTAATATCTTCTGCTTCTGTTAGGTCCATACCGTTTCTGTCCTTTCTTGAGCCCATCGTTGGCATGAAATGTTTCCTTGGTATCTCGAATTTTCTTGAAGAGATCTCTAGTCTTTCCCATCTAATGTTTTCCTCTATTTCTTTGCATTAATCACTGAGGAAGGCTTTCTTATCTCTCCTAGCTATTCTTTGGAGTTCTGCATTCACATGGGTATATCTTTCCTTTTCGCTTCTCTTCTTTTCACAGCTATTTGTAAGGCCTCCTCAGGCAACCATTTTGCTTTTTTGTATTTCTTTTTCTTGGGGATGGTCTTGCTCCCTGTCTCCTGTACAATGTCACGAACCTCTGTCCATAGTTCATCAGGCACTCTGTCTGTCAGACCTAGTCCCTTAAATCTATTTGTCACCTCCACTGTATACTCATAAGGGATTTGATCTAGGTCATACCTGAATGGTCTAGTCGTTTCCCCTACTTTCTTCAATTTAAGTCTGATTTTGGCAATAAGGAGTTCATGATCTGAGCCACCATCAGCTCCCAGTCTTGTTTTTGCTGACTGTATAGAGCTTCTCCATCTTTGGCTGCAAAGAATATAATCAATCTGATTTTGGTGTTGACCATCTGGTGATGTCCATGTGTAGTCTTCTCTTGTGTTGTTGGAAGAGAGTGTTTGCTATGACCAGTACGTTCTCTTGGCAAAACTTTGTTAGCCTTTGCCCTGCTTCATTCTGTACTCCGAGGCCAAATTTGCCTGTTACTCCAGGTGTTTCTTGACTTCCTACTTTTGCATTCCAGTCCCCTAGAATGAAAAGGATATCTTTTTTGGATGTTAGTTCTAAATGGTCTTATAGGTCTTCATAGAACTGTTCAACTTCAGCTTCTTCAGCGTTACTGGTCGGGGCATAGACTTGAATTACCATGATATTGAATGGTTTGCCTTTGAAACAAACAGAGATCATTCTGTCGTTTTTGAGATTGCATCCAAGTACTGCATTTTGGACTCTTTTGTTGACAGTGATGGCTACTCCATTTCTTCTAAGGGATTCCTGCCCACAGTAGTAGATATAATGGTCATTTGAGTTAAATTCACCCATTCCAGTCCATTTTAGTTCACTGATTCCTAAAATGTCAACATTCACTCTTGCCATCTCCTGTTTGACCACTTCTAATTTGCCTTGATTCATGGACCTAACATTCCAGGTTCTTATACAATATTGCTCTTTACAGCATCGGACCTTGCTTCCATCACCAGTCACATCCACGACTGGGTATTGGTTTTGCTTTGGCTCTGTCTCTTCCTTCTTTCTGGAGTTGTTTCTCCACTGATCTGGACTATATTCTGCAGAAATACTGAATCGCTATGCTGTACATCTGAAACTAATACAATATTGCAAGTCCACCATACTCAAATAAAAAAGAAAGAAATGTGTCCACTCAGAATGGAGACTCTGTAACTATTCTTATCTGATATCTTTTGCAGAGCTATCATTAGGTTCAGATATTTCTGTGTATTTACCTTAATACCTGTACTTTCCACTTTTTCTTTAGGAGAATAACTGTCTTTTTGCCAGGTGTAGAAATGTTTGATTTTTCACCTTGTTCTAATTTCAGTTGTTTCTGCCCTTTTGATGGTTTCCTTATAGAATAAAACAATGTGTGTGCATGTGAGTTAAAGGAGTTGTTACAATAGACAAACAAAAGTACAGGATGATACTGACAAGAGTGCAGGGTGAGACTAGAGATCTGAATTTTTGTTCTGAGACAATAATCATCAATCACTTAACTTCTCTGGGCCATGATTCCCTACTTGGTGAAAAGAGACCTGAACTAAATGACCTGGCATTTCTTTCAGCTTTCAAATTCAGATTCTGCAAACTCAGCCTAGGACTTTTTCTTACATTCATCTCTTTTTCATTGGATCAAAAAGTTTCTCTTTGTTTTTGTCCTTGGCTCAAATAGGAAAATATAATGGAGGTGTATATTTATGACTTCATGTTCGGGATAATCTGTATCAGTGTTTTACAACCATCTTTTATTATAACCCTTCTCAGGAGCCTTTAATATTTTTCTCTGTGCCCTCCCTTGTGAAATTTTAACGCCACATATTTGTCTGGATTATATACATATGTGTTTTATACATATGTAGGAATTTTTTTGGCCCCTCAAAGACAGTTTTGCCTCCTTTCAGAACGCATGCTCTATTATATCAGGAGTATGAGGTGAGTACAAATGACATATTGATGACTCAACATTTCAAAAGACCTAGGAACTTGAAAAATTCTTCCAGTGTCATGTAGTGTTGAGCAAAAATACCTTTAATTTTTTTTCTTGCAGTTTACTGAGAGTTAATTGGCATACAACACTGTGTAAGTTTAAGGTGTACAGCCTAATGACTTACTTATATACATCATGAAATGTTTATCGGAGTAGACTTAGTGAACATCCATCATTTCATGTAGATAACAAAACTAAAGAAATAGAAAACTTTTTTTTCTTGTGTTGAGAACTGTTAGAATTTACTTTCTTAACAACTTCATTATGTAAAATATGACAGTGTGAATTTATCATTTTGTACATTACATCCCTAGTTCTTAAATTTATCTTTTACCTGTGAGTTTATACCTTTTGATTACCATTACCCAATTCCACCCACAATCCCTTCCCTCTGAAATTCTACAAATCTGATCTTTTTTCTGTGAGTTTGTTTTTTAATTATAATTGACCTATTACACTGTTAGTTCCCAGTTCACAGCAATGTAAGTGATTTTGTATTTCTATATATTCAAAATGATCACCATGGTAAGTCTAGGTACAATATGTCACCATACAAAGGTATTACTTAGTTATTGACTGTATTCCCCATAAGGTAATTAAAATAACTTTTAAGTTCAATATTTAAATAATGTTTACTTAAAATTTCATAGTTTGTGGGTTTGTTACTTTTAATATTTCATACTGTGTGCAAACTGGATATTTAACCAGAGATAAGTAGAATTTTAGTCAAAAGAATTTATGGTATTTTTCAATTGCTTTAAAAAACATTGCTTATGAGTGATTCAAGGCTTTGGAAGAGTAGCTAGAAGATACCTGTTCAGGTGTTGTATCACCTATGCTTTAAATATGTTCTTTAGAAAAGCATATTGCAGAAAAGTGACAGGAAGGCGATTCTTTGCAATAAAGGCTTAACAAATTATAAAGCGTTTACCTACAAACACTTTGCTTGGAGCTATTTAGTTATTATTACTACTTGTCCCAGAGCTTTTATTTATTTTTTATGTTTTAACAGCACTTTCATAATTCTTTTCCTAAAGCTGATTTTGTTATTATTGCTTTGTAGCTAAGCATGGTATTGGGATTATAGAAGTATAGGTACTATACCTGAGGCTGAAGAATAACAGGAGCTCTTAATTAGAAAAGTTTCATTACTATTAAATAGGTGAAACAAATTATTACCCAGATCTGTGTAGTAACTTAATCTATGGCCATTTTTTTTCAGAGATCTTGCAGCTGCTATAGATCGAATGGAAAAATATAATTTTGATAAAATGATCTATGTGGTAAGTAGTCACAATAAAAAACAACAGGTTATGATACCTGCCTCATGAAAACTGCAAAGATAGAAACTGAAAGCCTTGTTGGAAAACTATGCAAAAATAATTTGTCAAACTATAGAAAGAATTCAGTGGTAAGTGTGTTTACGGTGGCAACCACTGTTTTTTTTTTAAACAGGAAACTAACATTGGTAGAGACCCTAATTAAATTTCACCAATACTTACAGACTCTTGTGTTAGGGCCAGGATTGCTGAAGGATGAGGGGATGGTTATGAAATTTTATCACATGTATGTTCAGGTAACCTTCACTACATTCATAATATAGAACTGTGCCATCACAAAACAACGTCTTTTATTGCAACCACTTAGTAATCATGCCTTCCCCCGACCCTCACCCCTGGCAGCCACTGCCCTGTTCATCATACAGTTTTGTCACTTTGAGAATGTTCTGTAAATGGATTCACACTAGGTAACCTTTTGAGATTGGCTCTTTTTACTCACTATAATGAATGCCCTTGAGATCCACCCAAACTATTGCATATGTCAGTGGTTTGTTCCTTTTATGCTGAGTAATATTCTAGTCTCCTCTTCCCTTCCTTTCTTCCCATGTGAAACCTTCCTTTCTCCTAAGGGGGAAAAATTGCTATTAAATATCTTTTTAGTGCTTAGTTTTGGCCTTCTTGGAGATAAAGGTCACAATAGCTGAGAGAGGAGTAATTTAGGTAGACTACTCGGTGGAGTGCTGCAGCTCTTCCTGCTCCTGCAGAGCACTCGGCTTAGACATTCTTCCAGTGACATCCTCTTCATATGTTTAAAACTGATCCACTGATAATGACTCTAGTCTGTCAAAACTCAAATATTTTAATATGATTTATGTCCAACGTATTGTAGATTTAATGGGCTTCCCTGGTGACTCAGTCATGAAGAATCCACCTGCCAATGCCAGAGACGTGGGTGATCCCTTAGGTCTGGAAGATCAACTGGAGAAGGAAATGGCAACCTACTCCAGTATTCTTGCCTGGGAAATCCCATGGACAGAGGACCATGGTAGGCTACAGTTCATGGGGCCACAAAGAGTTGGACACAACTTAGCGGCTAAACAACAACACTGTAGATTTAAATTATCACTGTTCTTTTATCTAAATACACCTTTTTTACCTCAAGACAGATAAAGGGCAAAAAAAGCATTTTCAGCAAGTGTTCCAAATGCTGCAGATCATGGGATATGACTGGGCAGAAAGGTACAGTCTACATGGTTCTAAATTGCCTTCTCAAGAGCATTCAAGTGTTGCTAGGTCAGCCATGTCCAAAAATGTACCAGGTTGTTAAAGATTTTCATTCAAACTTTACTTTTTTGTTTCAAGCTGTTAGTGTGGAAAAACATTTGTTCTTTGCACTTAGTTTGGTTATATTAATTTCTATCTTATAAACATTTAATAAATGGTTTTATTAGATAACTGCTCTCAATGGCTTGATTTTCAAAAGCTTAATTCCCATCTCCTTTTTTTCATAAAGGCAACTAACAATCTAATCATATCCTGTGACTATGAAATGGGGTTGTGTGTTTAACGACTTCTGTGGCATACAACACATCACAGCATGTTTCACTTTTTATTGATTATGGGAGTTAAAAGTTCAAACTATTCTCTATAAGGGTCTTGTTACATACTTTGATCAACAGCTCCTTTTCAGTTTTCAGTGAACTAAATGCCTGCTGCTCCATTTCAGGTGCCAGCACGTGCCCTTTGGGGTAGTGCAGGGAATGAAAACTCGGAGAGGAGACGTTACTTTTCTGGAAGATGTTCTAAATGAGATTCGATTGAGGATGCTACAGAACATGGCTTCTGTTAAGAGTAAATTCATTGTTTTGTTACAGGCATAACTTACATCCACTCTTATGTTTTGCTGGACTTCTTGTGCAGTGTGATTTATTCTGGCCATCCCTCCTTGGAACTTTCACTAACCTTGTCAAAAATAGCTTCACTAATTCAGGTGCCAGGGTTTGGTGCTTGCTACTTGGCTGTGGTTTGGTTCAGTAATGTGAATCGATACACCCTGAGCCTCTTTGCCCAGGCAGCTCCAGCATCGTCACTCCACAGCTGGAGTGGTTATGCAGAGTTCCTGTATTCCATAATTGAAGCAAGTCACAAGTCCTCGTGGCTTTGTGTAAGCTTCACCCTTGGCAAAAGAAGTAACGGAAGTAAAGAAGTCTTATGTCTTACATGGGATATTTGTAAGAAAAATCATGTCTCTTCCCTTTTAATGAAGGCTTGGGAAACATCATTATCAAAGTTAAATCTGCCCAAATTAGGAAAGTAAAGTACCCACTGTGCACCTGTTTGTTCTTGATGCTGTCCACATACGTTTTGGCAGGTTTCCCCAGGTGGCGCTAGTGGGAAAGAACCCGCCTGCCAATATAAGAGACAGAGTTTTGATCCCTGGGTTGGGAAGATCCCCTGGAGAAGGGAATGGCTACCCACCCCAGTATTCTTGCCTGGAGAATCCCATGGACAGAGGAGCCTGACAGGCCACAGTCACAGGGTCGCAAAGAGTCGGACACGACTGACATGACTTAGCACACACAGCACATCTCCATTCAGTCCTGGGTTTTGTACAGTTTCACGCAAGGTGAAGGTAGGTACCTGTGTCTGTTTCAGCGACCAAGGAGCTGGAGAACCCCCAGGAGACAGCGGAGCAGGTGGGACTCGCAGCCCTCATCATTCAGGTCTGTGAAAACTGCTTCCTGGGAGGGAGAGCCTTTTATTTGGTGCTGTGACAACTCACGCTGAAGATTTCCTGTTGTTTTAGGACTTCAGAGGTTTCCTGCTGTCTGACTATCAGTTCAGCTGGGATCGTGTTTTCCAGAGCCGCGGGGACACGGGAGTCTTCCTGCAGTACACACATGCCCGCCTCCACAGGTGACAAGGGGCTGCCGGGAAATACAGGGCGGCTCTGGCCTTCTCAGGGTGCGGCCTGGGTGGAGTGATTCCAAGACCAAAGGCTCTTTTCTGCACTTCTCCGACATCTAACATTCAAAGCTAGGTGAAGTCCTGTGGACCTCCTGTTATATTTGGATCTTGAGGTGTTTTTTGAACATTTATTTATTGCACACCTATGTAACAGTGCTTTTCTGTGTATTACTTTATTTAGCACTCAGAATAATCCTGCCAAGGTATATACTCCACTTTCAGATGAAGAAACAGATTTAGGAAAAATTGAGCCATCAAGTCAAATGATGTTAGCTTCAGAGTCTAGGACTAGATTAAGGAGAGTGAGAGTATGCATGGTGGGATGATGTTCTTTACTTGCAATTATTCGTATCCTTTGTTGTGTTTAAACTTTTGACAACAGTCTGGAAGAGACTTTTGGATGTGGTCATCTTAATGACTTCAACACTGCCTGCTTACAAGAGCCGCAGTCTGTTTCCATTCTCCAGCATCTTCTCAGGTATGGTGTCCTAACAAGATCCAGTCTGCTTCTGCCCCGTGAAGGGACTGTTGTCATTTGCTGACCACTGAGGTGAACAGGCCAGTGACTGTAGACAGCACTTCTCCAAAGATGTGACCAAAAAGTGAGTGGCCTACCTTTTGAGAGCAGACAGAGGGCATGCTCACAGCTAATCCTGAGGCTTTAAAAATAGTGTCACCATTGAATTAGCCCAGCTGCCTAACATCCCTTAGAACAAAGTATGAGAACGTAAAGCCTAGTAAAAGCATAACCTTTTAAGTTTCAGAAACAGTCATCTTCTCACCCTGTGTGATAAGTGGAGGAAAATCCCTGCCTTTGTGCACCTTCCCTGAGACCATAAGCCTTTCATTTGCCTCTTAGCTTCAGTACAGCCTCAAATACACTGGGCAGGAGACCATACTTCTGAGCTCTCACCAGCATTATCAGTGAAGCCATACTTGTCAGGAGAGACTGATTAATCTCTGGAATATCTGGAAGGGATGTGGATGCTTAGCAACAAGGGCATTTTCTCTGATTGCCACACAGTGATCTGTGGTTCTTTCCTGGGAAGAGGGGTTAGTTTACTTACATTTGGCTTACTTGTGAGGAAAAAATAAGCCAACCTGGTTTTCTTGGCAGTGGATAGACTCTGCTCGATTATGTTCCTAAACATGGCTGGAGACTGTGTACATTTAACAGCTATGATTTAAGTCCTTGCTTTAGGCTAGGCTTACAGGATCTCAAGATAATTTAGAAAGTACCTGCCATGGAGGAATTTGTAAGAAAGAAAAATGTGCCTTCACCTTCAAATTTAAGGTTGTTTTTCATATGTCTAATACCGTTAATGATATCAAGTCAACCTTTCACCGTTGATCTTTGTCTTAGCATCTTAGCTGAGTGTAATACGTGCCCAGCCTTCCCCTGCCAACCACTCCTCTCATCTTTCTTTTAGGTTCGATGAGGTACTTTATAGGTCATCTCAAGACCTTCAGCCCAGGCACATTGTCAGCTACCTTCTAACTCTAAGGTACTTTATAAACTTGCTATTTTCAGGTGTTAAGTGTTTGAGACCTGATATGACAAAGGACCTTTCTTTCATCTAAAGGTTTCCCACAGACAAATCCGTCAGCCTAAAAAATTACACACTTTCCATTACAGGACTTCTCACTTCATCTTTGCACATTAGCAGTTAATGTTCATTCACTCAGTGATTGAAGGTCCTGTCACTATCGTCCAGTGAATGGGAACCAATAGCTACATCATGGATGGTCACAGTAGAGTGCCTGTTAGGATAGAGTGGACATGAGGGGCGATGTTAGGGCTCAGCCCAGCCTCGAGGGATCAGAGAGGACTTCTCAGAGGAGGGGAGTAGATGTCAGGAGAAACAAGGTGGCAGAGAAGGAGGGAAAAGCCCAGAGCTGAGCAAGAACGTGATACATTAAGAAAACTACAAACATAGTTCTGGGAGAAATGAGAAACAAATGTGCAGCCTTTTTGTTGTGTACTAAAGCATTCCGACTTACGTTCAGGACAGTGAACTTAAAGTTTTAACCAGAGGCACAGGAAAGTCAGTCTGATAGAGGGTAGGGGATGAATTGGAAAGCGAGTAGGTGACATTTTGATAGAAGTTTCGCAGTGGTGGTTTTAGAAACTCTGAATAGAGGTTGAGTCTTATAGCAACAAAGTTGTATCTTCTCATAAAGCTATTTAAGAAAGGAACTATTTGCTTTTACTCAAGATTTATTGAAATCAGAGATTTACTGGGACTTTTTTCTTGATCACGCTTTTTACCTGTCTTCCCCAGATTTATAGATTTTTGTTTTCTTTCAATTTTCACTTAGACATACAGAGATGAAGAGGCCAGAAAATCTTGATTGTCACTTAATCATTGAAACCAGTGTCATAAGCATCATTTCTCTGGCACAGTATTCTTCTTGCTGCCATAACCTAAACAGAAAAAATACTTTAATAAGAGTGGCCAGTGTGTGCAGAGTGGGTTGACAACTAGTCTTACGCCACCTCTTCACTATAGAGGAGACAGGCCAGGCTGTGTTACACATCTCATCCTGAGGGATGCCTAAATAAAGGAAAGCTAATTATTAGAAAATAATCCCCTGTACTTATAAAACAGTGAAATCATAACCTTAAAGAACAACAAAATTGTAATCATAATACCACCCAGTATTATTAGTAGTAGTGTTAGTGTTAGTTACTCAGTCATGTCTGACTCTTGGCGACCCCATGGACTGTAGCCCAACAGGCTCCTCTCTCCATGGGGTTCTCCAGGCAAGAATACTGGAGTGGATAGCCATTCCCTCCTCCAGGGGATCTTCCTGATCCAGGGATCTTACCTGGGTATCCTGCATTGCAGATTCTTTACCATCTGAGCTACCAGGGAAGCCCTAATATTAGAACCAGGACCAAAAATCTAAAACTGGAGTTGCATGTGTTTAACTTTGCCAGTTAGCAACAAGCAGTGGATTCAATCTCATCCATTCAACTTTGGAAATATCCTTCAGTGGCTCTGGGCTTTGACTTGTCCTAATTGAGGGAGTGAGATTAGATGTCAAGCTTATATGTTACACAGGAAACTCCTGCTGGTCCTGATCCTGATTTCTCTCTTCCTCTTTCAGTCACCTCGCTGCAGTGGCACACAGAACACTACACATCAGAAACAGTCCTCCTGAGGTGGCTGGGGTACGTGGTATCCAGTTTTTCACTGTCCTCTCTAGCATCCTCAGACTGTTATCACTGAGTCTGTCTTGTAAATGTTCCTAAAATAGCATCCTGTGGTCAGACTACAGCAGTGTACTTATATACTCAGGCAATAATTGGAATTAGGCTGTAACAATGTTACTTTCCAACATACAACAAAACATTTTCCTGCATCAGGTGATAGAGTGATTAGTTCCCCTCATCTGAAGCTGTACTTCATGGTATTACTGTCACTCCCATCCCACCACCCTTGAGTACCAGTCTTCCTATAACAAATTCTAGGAATTTGTCTGTCTTTGCTCACAGCCAACCCTTGGGCACTTGGAGATATTGTTCCTACTTTAAATTAGAAGAATGTTAGAATTACTTCTAAAAGCAATTTTACTTAGTCACTTATAGTTAGCCTGTTACTGGATTGACCTTTGATCATTCTTTGATTTATTTTGTAGGCCAGACTTCACCTTTTCAGAGCTGTCCGCTCAGTCCTAGCCAACGGAATGAAACTTCTTGGAATAACACCTGTATGTAGAATGTAATTTCTAATTAAATTGCTTTTAAAATTCTAAATTCTAGTTATCTATTCTTATATGCCTTGCTATTTAGAATAGAATTGAAACTATTATTCTGTGTCAGAATCTATATTTTATTGTCTACATTTTATTAAGTGATTTGTCAACTTATTAAATCTTTATCTTTTAAAAGAAAATCATCTGAGTTCCCTCATGGTCAATAAGTACTAAACAGACTTCTATAAAACTAAGTGAAGTCTTTTTAAAGTCACTTTGGTCTACTGGAGACAAAGGACTAGACTTTAAACGCTGGCTTGAGGGGTTTTTGTTTTTTAATAGAAGTATAGTTGATTTACAATATTACATTAGTTTCAGGTGTACATAGTGATTCACTATTTTTATAAATTACACTGCATTCAAAGTTAATACAAAACAATGACGTATTCAAAGTTAATACAAAACAATGACGTATTTCCCTGTGCAATGCAATATATCTTTCTTCTTTACCTGTTTTATACATAGTAGTTTGTATCTCTTAAGCTCTACCCGTCTTGCTTCTCCCCACTTCCCATTGGTAACCACTAGTTTGTTCTCTGTATCTGTGAGTCTTTGTTGTATTCATTTATTTCTAAGATTCCACATATAAGTGATAACAAGAGTATCTGTCTTGTTCTGACTTATTTCACTAAGCATAATAACTCTAGGCCTACCCATATTGTTGAAAATGTCAAAAATGTCAAAATTTCATTTCTTTATGGCTAGTATTCATGTATACACACATCTTCTGTTGCTGGATACTGTGTTGCTTCCATATTTTTGCTATTACAAATAATGCTGCTGTGAACGTGGGGCGGGGCAGCGGGGGGGGGTGCATATAGCTCTTTGGTGTTTTTGTTTTCTTTGGATATATACCCAGGAGTAGAATTGCTGGGTCATAGCTCTATTTTTAGTTTTTTGAGGAACCTCCACATTGTTTTCCAAAGTGGCTGCACCCATTTACATTCCCACCAACAGGGGGAGTTACAGTCCCTACTGTGTCTGTGCACAGGTGCACACACTCCACTGGAGTGGCACCTAGGCTTCCCCCACCTCTCCTGTCCCACCAGCCCTCCAACCAGCCAAGGGGGCTGGCTGTGTCTGACCCAGGGCTGGGGTGCCCAGTATGTGTGTTGAACGGCTCACTCCCAGGAAGGATTCTCCACCCGTGTGATCTCCCTTCTTCTGAGTCTCCTCCCTGGGGCACTGGTCCCAAACTGCTGCTTCTCCTCCCTTCCTACTGATTCTGTGTGGATCTTTCTTACAACCTTGGCTGTACAAGTCTTTCTGCCCATTTCCAGTTACTCCTCAGTGAAACCTGTTCCACACGCTGATGTATATGTGTTCGTGGGGTGAGCTGAGTTCTGGCTTGAGGTTTCTTACTGTGCCATTCATCCAGAAACTCTCCTTATAAATAAGATTATTTGTTTTTATTTTTTAAAACCGGTGAAGAAAAATCTCAATTTTCTTAGGATTATGAGTGTTCCTAATAAATTTAGGGAGACCAAAATTAAGCTTTTTTGCCAATGCAGCTGACTACTCCCAGAGAACAGATCTTGTCCTTATCTTTTCATTGCTCTGTACAGGTAACTCTTAACACACTACATGAACTGGGACACTGAATACATTTGAATAACAAGGAACTACTTTACAGATACCAACTTAGGATCTTTGTAAATTAGTCCATTAAAGCATATTTGAAATGGAGTTTCCCAGTTTCGTGTATCTGCATATTGTTAAGTACATTTACCTGCTTAGGGAACATGAATAGGATCTGATTTGTTTGATAGGTTCAGCTATCCTCACCTGAGAATTTCCATTCTGATCTGCTAAAATTGATTCTAACTATTGCTACTAGAAGTCTTTTGAATACCAATGACAGTCTATTTTTATGCATAGAAAAGCCGCTTAGCATGAACTAAAGCTTCTTTAGTTGAGTGAGCTTAGTTTTATATTGGCAAGTATGGTATACATTGTTAATCCTAGAAAAGACTCCAATTTTAAGTGAATTAGCTTCCAGATTGCTAATTCTCTACTTAAAGTATCAATATTTCTTCACCATAAATCAGCCATGGAATAAAAACATAAGTTGGGACATGTTTTACAGGTCTAGTATCCCCCACCTCTTCTTTTAAAAAACATTCCCCTTCCCAGATCCTTAGTATTCCTAGCTTCCTTAGTATTTGAATCTTGAGTAAAATGACACAGGGGCAGTGATTGTTAGAGCCAAGTCTTTGAAAAAACAGCTCCCTGAAAGAAATGTACATTAATTCCTATAGCCTGGAGCCCTACAGTCTTACAAATTCCTTTTGTTGTTTAATGCTAGCTAGAGTCGCTTTATAGCCCTTTTTGGCAACTTGATAAAAGTCCACATATAGGAAGTAAAAAATTTAATGGTTTGGGCTTGTGTTTATGCTTAAGCATTATCTTAATGGTCATATCTACAATACAAGTAGTGAGCAAACAGATTTCATATAATAAATTAAGTTTATTGCTGAATTTTCCCATATCATAGAAATTTTTTTAAAAAACACTGAAATTTCACAAATTATTGAGAGCCCAACAGTTACATACTTTATTTAAAAAAGTACAAAAGTGACATTAGAAATATTTTTTGAAGAAAAGTATATCCTCTAACAGCAAAGAAATATGAATCCAGACAATGAATGGCACAAAGACAGCACTGAAAGAGGTATTCAGTCACCACCCATACATCACTGTCTGAGGAGTTTCTAAATAGATTCAGTTTGAGAAGTTACACATTCAGTTTGTTCCTGAATTAGTCTGTCTTGTTTTTGCCTCCCTTTTGTAAGAAAAGAGCTAGATCTTCACTGCTGCTGGGACCAAATACTGTACATGCCTTGGAGAATAAGGAGGGGTCAACCCCTTCTCCCCTGGTACCTGAACAAGAGAACAGTTAGTACAGAAAAGGCTTTGGCACTTTAACCTTTAACATAACCCCAAACCTCATTAATTGAATATTACAGCCTCACATGATTTTTTTTTTAAACACCACATCTCCATACTTTTATATGTACATTGTTATATATACAATAATAAAAATCCTTCATTCTTAAAACAGGTTGATTCCAAACAGGTCACATTAAAACTCTGTGCAATTCATTCACATAGCTTTCTTCTTAATTCTTAGGCCAAACAGTTTTTGTTTTTTAAATCTACCTTCTGAAACTGACTTAAGGCTCTAGTTTAATATAAGTAGTTTAGTCTTAGTAGGAATCTCTTTTGAGGCTAAAGTCACACACCGATGACTCTCTCTTTTGAATCTGTTTCTCCTTGTTGGATGGATGTAGTGTCTTGTCTGGGTAATCCATAGAGATAAATAGAAACACAGACAAGTAGAGTACCCAGAGCAAAGGTGAGTGCTGGAAAGGAAAAAAAAAAAAAAAATCTGTATTTGTGCCCTTAAAACTACATAACAATGATCAGTTTAAAATTTTAAAGACTTTCAACTGTGGGTTTACACTATCAGATTGTATGGAAATAAACTTTAAGTGTTCTGTATTTTGATGGTAAGGTTTAGAAAAGGAATCAATTCTAGCACCACCACCCCACCCCACCCCCCAAAAAAGTGGTAAGGTCTAGGGAGTGACAATCACTGACTACATACTTTTCAGGAACACACGTATCACTGACCAAGAGCATACCAACATCCCTATATGCTGACTGAAAAAAAGCAGTGGAATATGGATTTTCCGTGATACTAGAAACCTGTTAAAGTTTAGAGTAAGAGGTAGTTAGCAAAGTTCAAAAAGTTAGGTGACTAATGATTCAAACCTTTGAGGATTCCTGAATAGCAAATAAGGTGGTGACTTAATGAGTAAACATATTTTCTGCTAACTTTTTTTTAATCTTAATTCTGAAAATTAGGACAAATTACTTGCCAAAAGTAGGCATTATATAACTAAATCTTTGTGTCAAACTGTATATTCTGTTCAAAACTAAGCCACATTCTATCTTAGGGAGTACAATGGCACAGTCCTAATATCTTTAAAAAAAAATGTCATGCAGAGAAATGACATCGGGCCATGGATTTTAATTCATCCCTAAGAAAGACTAGCTTTTCCTTCAGAAAGGGGGGAAGAGGGTAAACTAAATAGAAAACTAAGATTTCTAAGACATTCTTAATTAAGTTCCTTGACATCAGTCAGACAGAACACTGACCAGAAAGCATTTATACTGTTCCCAGATATTCATTAGGAGTACAGGCATAGGATTTGTTGAGCATAAAGATGGATCAAAACTCAAAGTGAAAGTTCACCCCAATAAGATAAAAAACATCTAAAGAAGGGCCTAGAAATGGTAAGCGGCTGGCTTTATACAGAGCACCTGTGTGCCAGGCACTGTTCTAATAAGCACTTCGCCTAAAATAACCCTAGGAGATAGGTGATCTTGCTCCCAATTTACAGACACAGAAACTGAGACATGGGTTAAGTAACTTCCCCAAGGCTGTTCAGCTAATAAATAATAAGCAAGATTTGAACCGTACTATCAATTTATTTTCTAAGATATCTACAACATTGATGTTCTTCTATTTGCATTTATAACAAAAGTCAGTTTTAAAATGAAATGTAAATATAGGCCAGAGCTGATTGTTTTACTTAATGTTGATATTTGACATTTTCCTCGTGTATTAGTTTATGGTATAACTAATAAGTCAGTATCTCTGCTTAAATAATTCAGAAGCCAACTAACAGTGGATATGGCTAGGGAAAATTATATTAGAAGGACAAGCATAAAGGAGGTGCCAGAATGCCAGCTACAGTAATGAATGTTTTTTATTAATTACATGTTAAATGAAATAAAGATAGCTTTATAAAAGAAAATTTAGATTTGGATTATAGTTTCAAAAGCAGTTTATACCCCAAGTCCAAAACAGGAAGGTACAAACTAAGGGAGAAATGAAAGTTTTACTATTCTTCCCTCAAAAAAAAAAGCCAAGTTTACTGTCATTCCCTGTGGTCAGTAAGCACTTCCTGAAGTCCTTCTGTTTCTTTCCTTGTGTACCTAGTCATACTGTATTCACGCTGAAGCACTTAAGCTGTCTTGTATATAATACCTGGGAAACAGGAAGGCCCTGACTGTAAAAATGCTCTTCCTACTGAGGAGCCTGCTCACTCACACAGAAGTAACACCCTCGGTTTAAGCTCTGGAACCATTTAAATAACCTAAGTACCGTGAACCCCACATTCCACACAGATATGAACTGCTCCACTTCTAGGATAAATTATAGCAAAACTAAGGCATTTCTGTAAACACTATAAGCAACTGCCATATTTAATAAAAGATGAACCAAGGAAGTGAGAAGCTCTTCTCTGTTAAAAACTTACAGTACAAACTAAGACATACTTATCTGTAATCCAAACAGCATCACGGAAGCAATGGTAGAAAGGACAATGGCAGCTGCCGCAGAAAAACCTTTCATGATATTGTCTGTGTATTTGACCACAATAGATGTGTAGAGGCCTCCAACACTGGCAAGGACTTGTGTACAGAAAGAAAGACAATCTTAACACTCAAATGAAACATTCTGTGACGGTAGGGCACTTTTCATCCTCAGAGATGCCATACTAATTTACCTAGGAAAATGCTATTTTCCTTAGAAGCAGCCATCTGGGAGAGTTTGTACTAAAAGTGAGTTGTAGTTCCTACAAAACATTGTTTTTCAGATGCCCAAAGGGCTATGTACTCTACTACTAAACTGTACACACTTATTGCTAACACATTAGGTACTTTTGATTGTGAAGGCAAAAATTGCTTTGGGATAGCTTTGCCACAAAAGTAAGTCAATAAAATCAAAATTACATTTTCAAGCTGGTATTCCCAGTATCAAAGGAACAATTTAAAAATGCTATAAAGGCTTAAATGACATCTAGCTTATATTACATAATATATTCCATATTCTATAATATATATTATTATATTGTTAATATTTTTTTAAAAAAATAGATCTACCTAGAACCTTTAATTCCTGGATACTTACAGATGACAAACCAGACATAGTATGTGTAACCAAAGAAAAATCCTTTTTCTTTAATTTCAGCTCCATCTGACAAGTAGACGCCAACTAATGTCACAACAATCCCCGATAGATACATCTGAATGTTTCTCACCCAAAGGGAAGTGTCTGAACTCTTTAAAACTTTTTCAAAATATACTCCTGAAAGAAAATTAAGCATGCAAATATGATATAGATATTAGAAATAAAAATGTCTTTCATTTAGAATAAAAATCTAAAGTATATGATTTAGGAAACAAAACATTTTACATTAATTTAATGCACGATTATTATGCTGGTTATGACACGTGGCATACTGAACAGTACCCATTTGTATTTATACAGAGCATATAGAATTAATAACCAAGAGGGAGCTTCCTAACCCACATTTAATAGGAAATTCTCAATATTGTTAAGTTTCTGCCTGTATTATAGCAGTGAGCTAGATCACCAAAGCTGTCTACTAATGCCACTGAAACACTTGGTTTGGTCAGCTAGAAAACTATACTGTTAAGAGTCAATTATCTTAATCATACTCCTATAGTATCTGCCTAGTGATGAATACTCTCCACTTTGCAAAATAACCTATATAATCACCACCAGGAATTTTTTCAGAATAAGTAACACAACCAAAATAAAATTTAAATAAAACTTGCTGAGTGAAGCCACTTTCCTTTAAAGCAGGGGTCCACAGGCCAAGTTCATACACACAGTCAGAAGGAACATGAATTCCCTAACTAGACAATACGTTTTGTGTATATGTGCGTTTTTCTGCAGTTGATGATCCATAGCTTTTTAGGTATTCCAAAAGTGCACATAACTTCTCCCTCAAAAAGTCACATAGCACAGCTTGTAAGTTCTATACTTAAAATGAATGCGTGTTTAACAAGGACATTAACGAGTTTTGTTACAAACGCTGTTAGAGACTCTGCCACTAAAGTACCCATCAACTAAAATGAAATGAAAACCAAGATTTTTTTTTGATGAACCTATGTTGGAAAGAGCCAGAGAATGGAAACAAACATAATGGCTACTCCTATTTCTAACTTTGATTTTCCTCAACCAGGAAAACCATTTAACTATTCAGTTCTCAGTTAGTCCAAACATAGACAGGTATTAAACCACCTACTGTTTCCTCCCTTGTGTACTGAGAGGTTGAACTAAACAGAATGTTGGACACACTTTAACTGTTCAAAATAGTGCTAAAAATCAAACAGTATATTATTTCGAGTGTAAGTCAATTTTTGTTTATGATTTGTTGTTTAAGAATAAAAGTCTAGCACAATGCTGTCATTAAGTTTATTCCTAAATTTAGATTTTCCCCTCTTATCAAACGACTAGAAGAGAAAAAGATTACTTTCCTAGTCAAAAATAAAGTACTATAAAATGAAAAAATAGTCTTAACTCCTGAAATAGCACAAATAAATAATAAAGATGTGTAGCTATAACTAATATACCCTTTCAGTTTCTTCTCCGTTGGAACTATTTCTAAAACATCTCATTTCTTATATTGCACTTAACATTCATACTTTTCTCTCTTCTTGATTCAGTGAAGGATTGCTTTTCCCTACACATGTGAGTCCAGACTTCCATGTTTATCTAATGTTAGTGGTTTTGATTCTTCTCTCCCTTTTTGGCTCTTACTTCTGGGTACTAGGTTTTCTGAGGTATTTTCTACCTCCCTTTCCTCCCTACTCCATAATTCCTAATCTGTTGAAGCAGAGGAAGAAATTGAGATTACCAGGGAAATACAGATAGCAAGCTGGTAACTAGCAACCTAAAAGCAGCTGAATCTAGCCTGAGGTCAGCGCCAGAAAAATAGAAAGAGGTACTTGAGCTTTCTGATAGCTAACTTATTCCATTTTCAGAGGTCTTTTTTCATTTATTTTGGGGTTCTTAGATGGACTGAGGATAGTCAACGATGACAAATACATTCTTAGATGACTGCAAAAATGAGTAAGGACTGAGATCTAAGCTGAGTTAAACACTACTACATGCTTCCTAGGAAAACAATTTGACAACTGAATAAAGTGGTGCTTTTATGATTTACCTGCAAATCCTGAGCACAATACAGCAACAGCTATAGCGCCAAATCCTAACAGTGGATTCTGTTCCACCTGCAATAGTAATGTTTTAAGTTATTCTTAGTGACTAAAAATACAACTCTTCCAAGAGACCAAACAAATGAATACAAAAATCTGTTTATAGTTCTACTGCAAGTATGTGTCATTATCAGACACAGCTTTTCTATAGAATAAGACAGGACCAAACAAAATGCCATCCCAGGGACAAACAAAAGTACTTAAGTTAAAAACATATCGGTCAAATCACAGCCACAATAAACACTTGAGAAACATGTGTGCCTTCTTCCTAATAACAGTGGCACCCGAGCACAGAATTGTGCATAGTCAACCACCTGTTGGCCTTCCCAGGTGGCACTAGTGGTAAAGAACCCGCCTGCCAAAGCAGGAGACAAAAGAGACACGGGTTCGCTCCCTGGGTTGGGAAGATCTGGAGGAGGACACGGCAACCCCTCCAGTATCCTTGCCAGGAGAATCCCACAGACAGAAGATCCTGGTGGGCTACAGTCCATGGGATCACAAAGAGTCGAACACGACTGAAGCAATTTAGCATGCAGGCAGCAGCCACCACTTAATTTTAACTTCTGCCACCACCATAACTCAAGCCCTTATA
This sequence comes from Giraffa tippelskirchi, assembly GCF_054371585.1. Taxonomy (NCBI): domain Eukaryota; kingdom Metazoa; phylum Chordata; class Mammalia; order Artiodactyla; family Giraffidae; genus Giraffa; species Giraffa tippelskirchi. The sequence continues at coordinate 127,662,517 of NC_137283.1, forward strand.
GGATCAATCATGGAAATGACGACACTTTGACTTGTCCTATTCCCTATCACCTGTGGGATAAAGGACTTGTAAGATTTCCAGCTTTACTGAATTTTTATCAAATATTAATAGCATGACTTTTACATACCATATACACTACTTTATATACTAAATGAACAAAGCGGAAGCTGATACACAGCTCTGATTCTTAAATAGTTCATTAATGTGAGAGATGGACATGTATATATATTCATAATACTTTACTAACAGATGCAGGTATATGGACCCCCAACCTATTGTTTCAACTTTATTTCCTCTTTCCTAAAGTAACCCTCAGGAGCTTTCATCAGTCTTTTCTCAGAGATCAGTGTTATCTGAGGGGTAGCACTCAGAAACTAAAGGGTTGAGACACATGACTGTAATGTGACAAGCACATACCTTGTTCAAAACAAATAAGCCTGATATAAGGAGAGACCTGAGAGAGAAAATATCTGCATGAAGATAAAAGAGGAAACAGAAGATATCATGGACTAATGATTCTCAAAGGATGGTCCCTGGACCAACAGCAGCAGCAGCAGCAGCATCACCTGTTAGAAATGAAAATTGACAGGCATTCTCCAGACCTACTGAATCATAAACTGTTAGCCTCCACCCTCATAATCTGTTTAACCTTCCTGTTAATTCTGATGTACACTTATGTTTTGAGAACCACTGCTATACACTACAATGGATAAACATGGATGCTTTCCTAATATAAACTATAAGACTGGCATAGAGATGAGAAAAAATAATGGAAGGACACTAGAAAGCTCAAGCTACTAAATATAATGTCTGACAAATTCTTGGCTTTTCTGCCAGTTTAATCTCTACAGTTAGGAAAAATTGGTGATAAGACACTGACTGCTTCTCTGAACTTAATTCTAACTGATAAACTACTGGGCGATGAAGCAGAAGTCATGGAAACTTAAAGGCAGTGTTTTAAGAAGATGAGCAACAGCCAAACACAGGATAGTTAAGAAGACCTGAGCTCCAGTCTTGAATAAATGAAAATTCAAAGAAATAAAACTGAGAAATTCCATAGCTAGTGGGAAGATGGTTCAAGAAGGATAAGAGTTTCATTAAGAATGAGATTCTTGTGAATAGTAAAGAAAAAAGTCAGGTGTCACTAGTTAAGGGCAAGTTTGATGAATTCTCATTTTATGGGAACACTAAGAAAAAAAATTAAAACTACAGTATACAAAACCAAGAGGAACCAACCAGGAATTTTAGTATCAAAAAAATTGAAAACTCAGAATAAGTGGAGGCTTGCAAAAGTACTTTAAAACTTTAAGATGGCCATTAAAAGAGAAGAAAAGAGTGTTTCTTTGGCTAGATGACATACTGTTAGAGAGCAAGAAAATACCCACTTTCTCTCTGAATAATGATTTTAAATGAATGAATGAATGGGACGTTAAGTCCAAGATGTGTGGTTTGCTATCATAAAAACACCTGCCTAAATTCAGAAGCGTCTTGACCAAGAACAGTAGCAAGTCAAGGTAGTGTTCACTATATCTGTGAAGATTACTGGGGCATGGAAACTATGCCAGAAAATCTGAACTGGGCAAATACTGTCCTGATTTTCAGAAAGGCAGAGGGAAGGAAAAGCTGCAGAAATTATCAACAGCAGCTTGAGAAGTTGAAGGCAGGCCAGTACACTTACCAAAAGCACAGACTCTAGAGCCACACTGTCTGGGCTCAAGCAGGGTCAGTGTGGACCCACTGCTAAGCTGCTTTGCCTATCAGTTTCCTCATATGAAAATGGAAATAAAGACACGCATCTCATATGATTGGTGTGGGCATAAGTGAGTTAATGTGTGTAAAGCACTTAGAACATTGCTAATAACTAGTGTTACTGCAGTGTTGTTACTGTTACTGAATACAAGCAAAATCACAGATGACTTGTAGAGCTTAAAAAGTCTAATGGTCATCACACACGCACACAAAATGGTGTGGCTTCCATAAGAAGACATACCAAACTGTCTTACTGAAAGGATTCCTAGTTAAGTGATGAGGGGAATTCCACAGAGATAATGTTCAGTAAGAAATCTGACAGATTTGCATAGTATTTTTGTTACTAAGACAAATGGAGTGAGGTTAACTAGTTCTATTCATAGCTGAGTGAATTCTCATGTAGCAAAGTGCTAATTAACAGAATAAAACCAAGCTAGACCCACAACCACTATCAACCAGCCAGGCATATGAATGAGCCACCAGAGAAACAGCTCCTCCAAGCCTCGACAAGTCTTCAGCTGCCTGCAGCCCTGGCTGATATCTTGACTGCAACCTCTTATGAGACCCCTCAAGCCAGAATGTCTAAAAGAGGCCAGAGCTCAGGCACCCTTGAATTCCTGATTCACGAAAACTGTGAGAAGTAACAAATGTTTCTTAAGCAAGAGGAAAAAAATAGTCAAAGAGAGACCTAAAGGCATGTCCACAGAACTCGGATCCTGTCCTGTCTAAAATTTTCAGTGAAGACCCAGAAGACATACATGTTGCATCTGTAGAAAGCATAATAACATTTCAAGAAAAAGCTAACAACCAATAAGGACTGGAAAGACCTCAGAGGCTTGAACATTAACCCAAAGCTAACAAGATGGGCTTAATAAATATAAACACATCTTGCACTTTGGTTTAGAAGAAGCCTGCTGCACAAAACACATCTGAGAAAAACTGTGTGTGTGAAACAGCTACATGTGGTTATATAATCAGTTACAGAATGGATAGCCACCTCCAACCCCCAAAAAAAAAACAAACACCCTGATATAACCTTAGGCTGACTGAACAAGTTTAGAGGTTATTAGTGAACTACAACTCAGCTCAGTTGGTAAAGAATCTGCCTGCAATACAAGAGACCCGGGTTCTATCCCTGGGTCGGGAAGATCCCCTGGAGAAGGAAATGACAACCCACTCCAATATTGTTGCCTGGAGAATCCCATGGACAGCGGAACCTGGCAAACTATAGTCCATGGGGTCGCAAGAGTTGGACACAACTTAGCAACTAAACCACCACCAACCACCACCACAACTCACACTATTCAGTCAACATCTGGAGATGGTATGAGCTTTGGGGTCATAGTGAGGAAAAACAATGGATAACTGCATCTAGAAAAGAAATACAAGGCAGCACTGGCATGAGCCAGGGATTACAAAGTCTCCAGAAGGCATATCATAGAAAGAAAGAAGGTTCTCTCAGTAGGGGGACAGAAAAAGACACAGAGGGTAGGGTTGTGACATTGTTCTCAGACATTCCAAGGATCATCATGTGGAGCTAGCAGGGATCTGAGTTATTCTGACGAGAGCAGGGAACAACAAGAGGCAGTTACAGGAAGCTGCATTCTGTTCAAGACACAAAAGAACTTTCTAGAGTGCTCCAGTAGTCGAATTCTCTGCTTTAGTTTACTAAGCTTTTCATACACATTACCTATGTGAGGTGGACATTTGCTAAACACGTAAAGTGGTCCTGCAAGTTCATATTTAACTTTTAAGTGTTTGCATTACTTCCCAAACAAATTATTTCTCCAATGGTCTACATCCAAGTTACACGTGCAGTACATATTTAATCAGTGTTTGAAATGTCACCAAGAATATAAGCACATTTAAACATCATGTAAAGACAATAAATACTAATTTAAAACTCACTTTCTGAGAAAAAACATTCTTCCGCCAGGCCAGAAAGTATGTAAAAAGCTGACTTTTTCTACTCTCACAAGCTCTGCATACCTCCCCGGCTGCCTTCCGCTCCTAAAAGACCATGGGCTCCCTATGGTCATACCACTCTGAACTCCTCTGATCTTGGAGGCTAAGCAGGGTGGGACCTGGTTAGTACTTGGATGGGAGAACCCATGGTCTCTCATTTGGGAAAAATATGCAGAAGGAAGCTCCTGACCTTCAGGTCCTCCACTGTAGATCTACGTCCTACTTCTCTTTGGGAAAACAACCAATTAAAGCATATAATATTTTTTTTAGCAATCCCACTGCTGGGCATACACACTGAGGAAACCACACTTGAAAGAGACACGTGTACCCCAATGTTCATCGCAGCACTGTTTATAATAGCCAGGACATGGAAGCAGCCTAGATGCCCATCAGCAGATGAATGGATAAGGAAGCTGTGGTACATACACACAATGGAATATTACTCAGCCATTAAAAAGAATACATTCAAATCAGTTCTAATGAGGTGGATGAAACTGGAGCCTATTATACAGAGTGAAGTAAGCCAGAAAGAAAAACACCAATACAGTATACTAACACATATATATGGAATTTAGTAAATTGGTAAAAATAACCCTGTATGCGAGACAGCAAAAGAGACACATATATAGAACAGTCTTTTGGACTCTATGGGAGAGGGCGAGGGTGGGATGATATGGGAGAATGGCATTGAAGCATGTAAATTATCATATGTGAAACGAATCACCAGTCCAGGTTCGATGCATGATACAGGGTGCTCGGGGCTGGTGCACCGGGATGACCCGGAGGGATGGGATGGGCAGGGAGGTGGGAGGGGGGTTCTGGAAGGGGAACACATGTACACCCATGGTGGATTCATGTCAATGTATGGCAAAACCACTACAATATTGTAAAGTTAAAAAATAGATAAACAAATTTAAAAAAAAAGGATATAATACTTTTTTAAAAAAATCAGGTATATACTTTAACATTTAACTCTTGATCTAAAAGTTAGAAGTGAAGGCACCTTTTGCCCTATTTTAGTTATCAATTATCAGGAAAACCACTACTACTCCTCTATAAGCCCAATTGTTGACAGTGGCTATATGTACAAAGCAAAAATTGTTGTGACTTCAGGAGAACATGAAAATTAGATGGAGAAAACTTTGCCCAGTATTTCTTAGAAAACGTCTAAAAGAGGCCTAGAAGTTCTGAACATATACACTGTGTGGAAGTTTGCACAATTTGAGTCACAGGTTAGCTATTAACTGTGGAACTTTGGATAAGTTACTTCCTCTCTTTGAAGTTACTTCAATTTTGTTATCCATAAAATGAAGGAGGGGCATTATATTGAGTTTAAGATACTATCCATCTCTAACGTGTTTTATGCATATTCTCCTCTTAAAAAAAAAAAAAAGAAGCCAGTATTCCTCTCCTTAACAATAATATTTTCCTAAAGGGAAAAAAGGATATATGTAAGGCAAAGGTTATTTTCACTCAAAGAAATATAATCAAGCTCCATGCATCAGTGTGACTGTCTAAAGTACATAAGACTTTAAAAAGTTTCCTAGATTAGTTACATTAAGCATTTTGTTTCTTACCACAACTTTTGTGGCTTGGGCTGGTTTCCACTGTACGAGTATGACTCCCCCACACAGCATAAAAACTGAAATCCACTGTAACTTGCTAAGCGTCCGGTTTAACATTAAAACAGTACATAGAGCAGTGCAAGGAATCTTCAATTGGTACGTCACCTACGAACAAAACAATGAACTAATCAACTCAGCTAACATTAGACTCTGACACAAATATATCTGAGAGAATTGAGAAAAGTATCTGATAGTGAGATAAAGGGTTAATAAAAATCTTTTCACCATAAAAACATGTTTTTTAAAGATTCTACACTTTTGATTACCACCTACCTGGTACACTGCTGCATCCAGATTGCTAAGAGCTAGAAAAGCCATGTTGTTCTGCACAGCATACACTAAGGAAGGCACACTCAACTTCATCAGTTCCTTGGGGCTCCCCAAGACATTCTCTCTTAAAGATGCCTTGAATCTACCCAGATTACCAGTTTCTCTTTGAAAACAAAAAGGGGAAATGAGATGAGGTGAGGAAGAAAATGAAAGGTTATTCTATTAGATACCATCACAGGTAGGGTAGCTACAATGTGCCAAGTTCACTGATAGAATTTAGCAAACTTAGTTTATTTTTAGAATTTTTGACTAATTTTAGATTTATTAAAAGAAATATACCAGCAATACGTGAAAAACAATTATAATTTCTATTTGGGAAAATATGACAACTTGGCTTACCATCATCCACCTCTGGTCAAAGCTCCAGGGGCTTCTGAGTATATAAAGTTATGAGATAACAGGAAACCAGAATTGCTGATATTACCCATAAAAAATTAATCCCTGCCACTTTAACTGCCATTACATCAAGTTTACCCTGATTATTTTTTAGATCAGACTGCATATCCATTTAAAACAATTTTTAATTACAATGGATTTAAATTGCAAACAAAAGAAAAAAGCTTTAGTACTTAAAGAAGTTACTTGAGATTAATTTATAAATATTGACCTGCACCACTCAATGAGATAGGAATACGAATTGAGTGATGTAGGTCAATATTATTTGTAAACAAATTCAGTGTTTGTGCAATACGGAGGACAATAAATCTTTAGATAAGCATATTCTCATAAAACTCAAGTATATATCTATATAACTTTGCAGGAAATCTGAATAATTAATACCAGTAAAGGTAAACCATATCTACAATGTACATAAAGTTTACTACTTGACTGCATATTGATTAATGAATGCTCTTAAGTATTCTTATTTTTCTGCAGGAGGAACTATTATAGCTAATCTGACTCATACTTTCCCCTGCTATAAATCAGCTCATTTATTCCCTGAAAATACATATCAAAGAACACTTTTATAAGCATCAACACCAAAAAAATGCTACATCAAAAGGCTCCTAATTACAACTCAAAATATCCTTAAGAGGACCATAATGCTTCACTGGGAAGACTGATCTATGTCAACTCACAATGAGCCTCCAAATTTTCGGTTAACAGAATCAACAGTCACTAACCGGGTATTTTCATATTAAATAGGGCAAAAAGAATTACCTAGGTTCTGAGGGGGAGCAAAAAGTCCATAATGTTGAACTGACTACCCATGCCTTTTCACCACAGAACATTCCAGCCCCCAAGAAAATACTTAAGACAGGAAAGTTGGCCTGGACCACAGAAACACAAGATGTCCTCAGTTACAGACCATCTGCTGCCAAATTCAATACACTCCACACCACAATGGGAAATAAGACACACACAGCCTAGAGAGACAAGACAAATGCCAGCCAGAAGGGAGAGAATGCCAGAAAGATGACTGTACTGGGAAAATCTACATAGGAGAGATTTCCAGACACCTCAAGTTTGGCCCTTGAAACCTTTAACATTCTTTTTTTTAAACACAAATCTATGATGTTCTATATAATTCTCCACATCTTAAAAGAATATAAAGAAAATTTTCTCAAGTTTTTCCTCAGTTATAAAACTGAAGATAAAAAAAGATTAAAATTAAAAAGAATCACAGAGGTCCAACTCAAAGAACCATTTTAACAGGTGATATATTAGAAACCATAATTGAACATTTTGTCATAATTCTAAGAAGCACCTTATGATGGGAGAAACATAAATCTTACAGAACACTGCTTTCACTGAACCATTACTTTATGTCCTTCCAAAATACTTTTCTACTGATGTATCTTCAAAGTGGTTCCCTAAGGAACTCCTGAGAGGTACCAGTTTGTACCCATCTTTTATGTTCTACTTCCTTTCATGTCTTTTTATCTCCCACATACGATTCCTCAAGCTCTAGTTTAGTGGCTATTTATCCCTTCTCTAATCCCCAGCTATAGGCAATGCCACCCCACGTCCACTCCATAGAGATACTCTAAACCCTCAATAGTACCAAGTGAACTACTGGCTATCCAGAGATCAGAGTTGGTCTCTTTATCACTGACTCTTGCTCTGCACGAATATGGGCTGCTTACGGATCTGATTCCTTCCCCTATTAACCACCATGCCTGCAACAATAATCAGGGTTGCTGTGGCACCTTCTCTCCATGTCACTTTTTCTTCTCACTTCTACACTTTTCAGCTTTCATATCAAAAGAAGGGCCTGTGAGACATCACCGGCCAATCTGAATACTCCACTCCTTCAATGTGGCAAACCAATAGAGTATGGTGTACTGTGTCCAGATTAACCTTCAGGTCTGTGGCTCCTTATTAGATCCTTTTTATTGGATCTTTTTCCTTGGATGCTTAGGAATTACTACTTCTTCATTGCCAAGAAGGCTTTAGTATCTTTTTCTGGTTTCTTCTCTAATGCAGATATTAGAGAAGCCAAGGTCTACCAGAATGCTATTAGTGGAAAGCTCAACTTCACCATAGAATTATATCAATATTATGTAATTATAACAAGATATTTGGAAATAAGTTACACAAAATAGCAGAGATTGCTAGAAGAACTTGTAAAAGAAAACAAAAGCTCAAGAATAATTAATGACATTGTATAGTAAAATAAAGGTCCATACAGTCAAAGCTATGATTTTTCCAATAGTCATGTACAAATGTGAGAGTTGGACCATAAAGAAGGCTGAGCACCAAAGGATTGATGCTTTCAAACTGTGGTGCTGGAAAAGACTCTTGAGAGTACCCTGGACTGCAAGGAGATCAAACCAGTCAATCCTAAAGGAAATCAACCCTGTATATTCATTGGAAGGACTGATGCGGAAGCTCCAATACCTTGGCCACTTGATGCAAAGAGCCGACTCACTAAAAAAGACCCTTATGCTGGGTAAGACTGAAAGCAAAAGGAGAAGAGGGTGGCAGAGGATGAGATAGTTCGATAGCATCACTGACTCAATGGACCTGAGTCTGAGCAAACTCCAAGAGATAGTGAAGGACAGGAAAGCCTGTTGTGCTGCATTCCATGGGGTCATGAAGAGTTGGACACCACTTAGCAACTGAACAACAATAGTAGAATAAAGAGAGTTAGGAGGTATAACAAAGAATATATGGGAATCTTCACACACAGAAAGTTTTAAAGGAAGAGATAAATTATTTCAGTATGAGATTAAATCTTGCTTAATTTTAATGTATTAAGAAAACAGCTCTAAAACTTAGTTTTACTCACAAAAGTTAAAATATATATATATATATACACACACACACACCAATGTATCTTCCAGAAAACACTAGTAATCATCTATCTTTTTGTTTTACTGTTAAGTAGACAAAGATAAATGATCAATTTTAAATATACTACAGCCTTGAATATACTAGTGAAAGGAACACATAAAAACCAAAGGCCATTTTTCCTTCCATTTTCCCACCCTGATATTTTCTTGGAAATCAAATCCATGCACTTTAATGAGTACATTTTGTTAAAAACAAATTTATTGAATTATATAAATGACATTGTGAGATAAGAGAAAGCATGTCTAAAATCAAAAAGCATATTTTTAAAAAAATATATAGTCTGACCCATTAAATTTACTGTTTGATTTTTATCACTGGAAAAGAATCTATGTTCAACCTCTTGTTACCTGAAGAAACGCTGAAGCTCCGTGTTGATTGTAGACAGATTCTGCTGCTGCCTACCCCCCTAAATTTCCTACCAACCAGGTGAAACCAACTCTTTCTGATTTATGTTTGGTCAAAAGTAGGTCTCATTCTTCCAGCTCCTGATCTGACGAGAACTACTAGGAGACCTAAAATCCTTGGCTAGGTTACCAAGGCACTGTGCAAAATGGAATAATAATACAGCACAAGTTACTCGTGAGCTTAAGAAATTTCAGTTTTGCTTACAAATTTCTTATCTGCAAAGTTAATCTTCATTCATTATTCTAGGTAATACTATGAAATAGTAAAATAATTTTCTCCAGTCTTACATGGATAAGTAGTTCAAAGATTTAAGATGCATTTATTACTAGACACACCCAAAGTAATATGTATATTTACACATCCTTCTAGGTTTCTTTAGTCTTTACAGGCTGTGGTGGACAGCAAATAACAAAAAGCTGACGTTGTTCTAAGACAATGTGGCAATGTTTGCACTTCCTTTTTCATATCACAAATGACAGATGTAAATCAAAAGTGTTAATTTTAATAGCTATGAGAGTTTAGTAAAGCTAACTAGCAATTTTTCTGTGAATTGTTGTAGTAATTATTTTATGAACCTAAAACATTTTTACATGTGTTTGTTTTATGTTTCAACTGGATTATAACTTAGAAATCAGTAACTTAACATTCAAATACTTGCTTTTGCATCAGACTGCTAAGCTGCTCCCCTCTCCACAAAATAGGATGTTTATTTCCTTTACCATATGAGAGTGGTCTGACATAATTCATACATATGCACAACAGTGTATATTAAAAGATAATTATTATGTCTTTGTTTTACAGTTGCAGAAGGCTAGATACAATCCAAATGTCCATCAATAGAAACTGGTCTATATAATATATCTGTATAATAGAATACTACACAGCTCTTAATAAGACAGATTTCTATGTATGGACATGGAACCATCTCTAAGATAAAACATTTAAGTGGAAAAAAGTTAAAAAGCACAGTGTAAACTTTGTATGCACACAAAATTACAAGCATTGTACATACATACATGTATAGGCATTTTAGTTACATGCACTAAAATTCCCCAATCAGACCATGTAAACCTTAAACCTTATTTATCAAAGTAAGGTAGCCACCCATCAGTTGTTCCCCCAGTCCCCATTTTTTCTTGCAGTTCTAACTTAAGATAAAAAAAAAGTATAATTTCATATTCCAAAAATTACTGAAACTTAAAAGTAAAATCAAACAACGATGGTGGAAAACTCCAAATTAATTATAAACAAACCAAAAAGAAAAAACAAACCTGTCAGTTTTTTTCATGAATACCAAAATAACACTGATGGAGAAAAATAGAACCCAAGTATTCTAAAACACCGTCATTTTACTGTATGCTCCAAAACTAAATGCAAAAAGAACTACATACAAATACTGAACTTTAGTTAGTAGGTTTGCTTTTCCACAGCTGTATGTTAGAAATTCTGAATCTACTTATTATGTATTCTAGGACTGAGCAAATAAGTAAATATCTTTAAGATAATGAAAGTCAAACTTACCATCATTGGAAAAGAAAATACAGAAAAGGGGAAAGTTGTAATGAACCCTGTGGTACTGGGTCAGAACTGCAGGTATCAAACAATATATAACTCATAGTTATATACATACATATATAGAAACAAGAGTAACAGATACATTTAACACAAGTTACCCAGCTCTGTTTACTGAAAGGGCCCAGAAGTAATGATATCCCTCCAGTACCAATGTGCACATCATACATCCAGATTCTGGTTTCTAAATACCATTCTTCTAAAAAAGAAAGGTTTCCTAGAGACATGTATGATTTCAGGATTGGGGCAGGGAACACACCCTTTGTTATGCTAAAAGAAACTACTCAAAGATTGGTAAGAATATGAGAGAGACAGAGGAAGGAAAAAGACTAAAAAAAAAAAAAAAGAAAAAAGAAAACGGGGAAGCTTGATGATTCCACTGTCCGAATCTGGACAATATGAGCACAGAAATAAATAGTGATAATAATGGATTCCAGCCATCATAGTAAAATAATCCATGAATCTACACTGAGAGGGAGAGATGGATGGAGGGAGTGGAGGTCAGAGAGAAGGAAAAGCTTCTTAGAGTAGAATATGTGTGTATGTGTTAGTCACTCAATCGTTTCCAACCCTTATGTGACCCCATGGGCTGCAGCCTGCCAGGCTCTGTCCATGGGACTCTCCAGGCAAGAATACCTCAGTGGGTTGCCTTGCTCTCCTCCAGGGGATCTTCTTGACCCAGGAACTGAACCTGGGTCTCCTGCATCGCAGGCGGATTCTTTACTGTCTGAGCCACCATGGAAGACCCTTAGAGTAGAAGGCCAAATCAATGTGTAGAGAGTGTTGGAATTGGGAAATTACCATTTGGAAACATCAAATCAAATCAAACATCAAATAAAAAAATGAAGAGAAAGAAGATATTTACCTAGTTTCAAAGTATCTCTCCATAAGATACTTATTAGTTACAAAGAGAAAATTGGTGACTATTTGGAGAAACCTAGCAGGCACTACCTTAATCAAGAAATCAAAGTTTAATCACCGGTAATGGGGGCAAATAGTCATTATGTGCTTCTTGATAAGCTGCATTGAGAAGGAGTATCACTTCTGTGATATTCCTGACCAAACACCTAATCATAACAAAGCATTCAACAAACAAACTGAGGGATATTCTACAAAGCAAATGGACTGTGCTCTTTAACAGTGGCAAAGACATGAGCGGAAAAAAAAAAAGATGGAGGAACAGTCTCAGGTTACAGGCAGCTAGAGATAAAACTAATGTAAAGTGTGATTATTTTACTATTAAAGGACACCAGTGGGCAACTGGCAAAATTATCTAAGGTCTGTGAATTAGGTAACAATATCATGTCAATACTAATGCCTCAAATTTGATATATGTGAGTATGTAAGAGAACGTTATGTTTTTTAGAAAATATGCGCTAAAGAATTTAGGGACAAGGGCATCTTGTGTAAAACTTACTCTCAAACAGTTCATAGAAACTATACACACATACAAATGCCCGGAAATCAAGAATATGGTAAAACACACATGGTAAAATGTTAACATTTGGAAATGAAAAATTAAGAAAACAAAAAATAAAATTACTGAGATGTCTAACAATGCTACTACTAAATGCTTATCTTTGCCATGGCTAATCACATAACAGCTCAATTATTTCATTGTTCTAAAAGACTAATAATTTGAAAAGTAAAAATCAGGGAACTTTCTAATGCTGTCACTGCCAGTCACTTTCTAGGGATCTTTGGCAAATTAAAACTTCCCTCAGCCTCAGATTTCTCATTACAGAAGATGAAATAATACCTAAGGCTAAAACAGTTGAACAAGAATCAAACGAAAATAAGCTGTATTTACCTGCGTGTCTCCCTCACCTGTTCTTAAGGGGACAGTGTTTCCTTAACACCTTCACTCTGTGGCAGCCTGCCACTCTCAACACCAACAATCCTGACTGTCTGAAGACAGCAAGTGCAGTTGCTGCCATCTTAAAACAGGATGTTTGGCACTTTACATAACACACTTTGACAGTGATTAACAGCCAGTATTCCAGAGCGTGGTCACTTCCTTTCTAAAGAAAAGAAGTTAGATATATGCTCATTGGGTTTTCAAAAATTCATTTTTTCACAACAGACCCCCAAAGAAGCATTATTCTTTGTTTTTTCTGAGGAAATTTCAACTTGTTGTATAGCACGATAGCAATAGTGCTAAAGTGCTGGCTAGTGTTCCTTAGTGCCGGAAAGTTGTGGTGTGCCTTATGGAGAAAACAAGTATTAGATAAGCTTTGTCCAGGCATGAATTACAGCACTACTGGCCCTGAGTTCAATGCTAATGAGTCAACAATACATATTAAATGAGGTGTCTTTAAACAGAAACAAGGTCCTGTGGTGATCAGAAACAAGGTCCTGTGGTGATCAGCTGATGGAAATGTGACCAGAGGCTCAAAGGAAGCTAGCCCTGCTCCTCTAGGAGCAACTTCAGTGATCACTAATTCTGTATTCGTGGGAACTACTGTTTATCCAAAGCCATCACCAGTCCTGTAGCTTCTACTTTGAGAAGCAGACGCTTCTCTTCATTGACTTCTCTTCATCACTCACACTGTCACCATGCCCACAAACCCCGGGCTCTAACAAGCTTCCTTACTCCCAGCTCTTACACCCTTCTTGCCCATTCTCCTCAAAGGGGTCAAAGTGACTCACCACAATATGGGTCGCCTTGTTAGTCCCTGGTTTCATCCTTTTGGCGATTTCCTAATGCACTTGAGATAAAATCTGAACTCCTTCACAGGCACACAGATCCTCTTGATACCTTGCCCACCTCTCCTGCTCCATGTTAGCACCGCTCTACTCTCATAGCACTCCAGACAGTGATCTGTTGCTGTTCTTTAACACACTGATCTCCCTACCTTCTCTCTGCTCTTTTCTTGTCCATCTTCTGCTCGATCTTCAGGTCTGTGTTACATATAACTTCCTCAAATTCAAATGGAGACCCCCCTCTTACTTATTTACAGCATCCTCTATTTATCCTCTGGTGGCTCAGCAGTAAAGAATCCACCTGCCAAGTAGGAGACATGGGTTCGATCCCTGGGGCAGGAAGATCCCCTGGAGAATGAAATGGCAACCCATTCCAGTATTATTGCCTGAGAAATCCCATGGACAGAGGAGCCTGGCAGGCTACAGTCCATTGGGTTGCAAAAGAGTTGGACATGACTTAGTGACTATGCAACAAACTACTTATCCTCTTAATACAACCCACTGATTATTCATTTGCTTAATATCTAGTTCTCCACCAGACTCAAACTCCATGAGGACAGAATAGATCTTTTTAATTTGCAGCTATATTTCTTACATCCTGAAAAGTGCTGAGCAGATAACTGGGGCTTAATAAATGAATAAACCTGACTATCGCACTACATCTTTTTAGCAATATATTGAAACAAAACATGACTATGTTTAAAATGTTTGTTTGGGACTTCCCTAGTGGTCCAGTCATTGGGACTTCACCTTCCAATGCAGGGGGGAGGGTTCCATCCCTGGTCAGGGAGCTAAGACCCCACATGCCTCGCCAAAGCATAAAACATAGAAACAAACCAAAAAAAAAAAAACCATAAAACACCCAAAACATAAAACAGCCAAAATATAAAACAGAGGCAGTATTGTAACAAATTCAACTTTAAAAAAGCCAAAACATAAAACATAAGCAATATTGTAACAAATTCGATAAAGACTTTAAAAATAGTCCACATCCAAAAAAAACTTAAGAAAAAAATGTTTGAAGGTAGTGAAACACAGATTATTTGGACATGGCAGTGACACATTTCTCTTTAAGTGAACTTAATTATAAACAAGACATTAAGAACTTTTAAGAACTGTCCTGAGTCTTTGCCCCATCTCCACACAGTATAAAATGGTATGTACTTAAACAATTAGCCAAGATTAAGCATACTACTGAGCAAAGAGCATTACTGGAGAGACCATCCTAAATAAGCAGGGCAAGCTTTGCATAGATCAGAAACAAGTGAGGTTCTGGAGTTATCAACTCTATAAAGTTATTGCCCTTTAACAGAGTGTAAAGAGTGGGAAGAAGCGAATAAGCTTTTACCTCCTTTAACAGTTTTTTCCATTGAAATGGTAGTTCACTTTTTTCCTTTTCTGTCATTATCTAAAACTTTCCAATCAAAATTTAGTATTATCTAATTTTTACATTAACTTTATTTTTTTTGGAACATAGGGAAAATGTATTAATCATGAAGATCTAACTTTTCCTTTTTCTTCTCAGAAGATTCTCCAAGTTCTAAATCTTTAGTTATTTCTAACGTAATTCTTTCACATTCTCCCACGATATCGTGAAATCATCATCCTTTCTCGCAGATGATAGTGTTGCTTCTACTTTGAAAACAAAGTAAAAAAGTCCAATGTCATGTTTTTAGCTTTACAGAAGGAATTAGTTTAACATCATGTGGTAAAGCATTTTCAAACAATATAAGTTCAAAATTATGAAATCAATTTGTTTCTTATGTGTACCAACAAATCAACTCCTAAAATTTCTGAGTATCTTCTGATATTTAGAAGTCTCTCCATCACAGCAAATAAAGCACTGACATCCAACCTGGCTTTTTTTTTTTGGACAAACTACTTAACATCCTGTTTGCCTTTGATCCACTTTTTTTTTAATTGCCGATTTTAATATGTGTATAAAGAAATTACAGCATAAAGAGTATCTGGAAAATCTACTTTGCAAACTTCACACAACCACATCAAAAAGACAAATATAAAGTTCGAGGCGCTTTCATGTGCTCCAACTCTTAACTGTTCAATCATAGTCCAGCCATTTATTTTATTCATCTTTTCCATATTCCAAAATGCTTCAGGTGAACCGTTATAAGCTAGTCGTCCTTTCAAGATCTAGAATCAACTTGCAACGTTTTCACTGGGTCTGTTTCCCACACAGCTCTGATTTAGTTTCATTAGCGACTGTCTCATGACATACTGCTGAATAAGCAACACACGATGTCCTTTCATTTCATTCTGTAGCTATCAACCTGTGACCTAACACTGTAAAATAATTCTTTCACTATTTTACCATCCCAAGAAATTAACGTTTTCACAGATGCCTTCTTTATTTGCTCCAAGAAATTCTGTCCTATCAACATGTTTTGAATAACCACATAATTTGCCAACATGTTTCTCATTAAAAATTAAGTTTGCTTTAAAATCCAGTAATTTCAAATTCATTTCACTTCTTTCACGCTTTGTAATTTGTTTTTCCAGTGTTTTTTCCCACTTGGAAACTCCTTGTGTTTTAAATGATTTTTCTTCCCAGCCAAACTCTTGCTAGTCATGTCATGTCAAATGCCAGCCATCAAAACTCTGTATCATAAGTCTTTACTTTTTTCTGATTGTCCCTGGTCTTGTGAACTCTGCAGGTAATGTTTATAAAAGAGGCTATACATTATCCTGGGCTTCCCTTGTGGCTCAGCTGGTAAAGAATCCGCTTGCAATGTGGGAGACCTGGGTTCAATCCCTGGGTTGGGAAGATCCCCTGGAGACAGGAACGGCTACTCACTCCAGTGTTCTGGCCTGGAAAATTCCATGCACTGTATGTATAGTCCATAAGATCACAAAGAGTCAGACACGACTGAGCAACTTTCCCTTTCACTACATTATCCTGGTGACATAAACAGCCATCTATCTGGTTATTGATGATGATGACAATGAAGTACAGTATTTGGTTTTCCACAGTTGTTGTTTCAACACCATTATCTAACTGATCTGGTGAATTCTTGGAAACTTTTCTGCTTTTATATTGATTTCAAAGAAAGTTTCCACAAAACAAACTTCAACTGACCATACCCATAACACTGAATAGCTTAAGAATAAGAAATACTATACAGCGAGCAATGCAGAGCTGGGAAAGCATCAAAATAAGACAACAAGTCTATGCAGTGGGTTGGCCGGACACTAGCCCAACTGCTGAGTTAAACCAAAGGCTTCACTGCTTTTTAACAAATTCTTAACAGTTACAAAATAACTGAACCATGATTTGATCTTACAGCTTTAAATAGCGGATTCCATGCTTAACAGTCCTATTTCATTCCTGGGTCATAATTTTTTCTCCCTAAGGAACCTGGGGGATAAGGAGAAGAAATGTGCTCCCTATGCCTCTCTTCCACTATCTCCATTTTTGTATTAAAAGAAGTTACGCCATAAGATTTTTATTAATTTATTTACTCCTAAATTGGCTGTTGTTCTGGCATTTCAAATATAGAGATTCTTGCCTTTGGAACATTGCCTTTTAAAGATACAATAAGGCCTCTCCTTTACCTGACATTCTCCAGAATAGTGGAAGCCAAATTTCCTTAAAAATGGATCTTGTTAAGTAAGAAACTGTAAAGGTCTGAGATTTTAACCTACTTGCAACCCAACGAGTTAGACTGCCACAGTAGCTCTACCTGTAAGACAAATGTCAAACACAGATTTTCTATTAAAGCTTTCCACTGTCTAGCCTCAAGTTATTTTTCTGTTCTTTTCTCCCTCTCCACACCATTTTTAAAGTATTTTTTTCAAGTGGATTGTTTGTAGTCATGCATGTGTTTTCTAGTATATTTTCTGTCTCTTCCACTAAACCTAAATTTGAAGCAAGCAGAAACCATATCTATTTCATTCATATCATAACATCTATTTCATTTATACTGTATCTATTTCATATCATATCAAGTCTACTTCTACGGTGGTTTAGTCACTCAGTCCTGTCCAGCTCTTTGCAACCCCATGAACTGTATAGCCCACCAGGCTCCTCCGTCCATGGGATTTCCCAGGCAAGAATACTGGAGTGGGTTGCCATTTCCTTCTCCAATCTATTTCTATATCCAGCACCTATTATAAAACTGTCACACAGAAATCACTTAACAAATATTTGTTAAATAAAATTTAAAGTGTTTAAATGTAATTTAAACCTATATACATGCTATTCTTCACTGCTTCTACGCTCACCAGCCTACATCTTGAAACCTATATGAATTCACTTGTCCACATGATCCAGGTGGGTCCCCCTCTCGTACATCTTTCCCAAGTATGGGAATTCCCTGGTGGTCCAGTGGCTAAGACTCTGGGCTCCCAATGCAGGGGGCCTGGTCGATCCCTGGTCAGGGAACTAGATCCCATGTGCCACAACTAAGACCCGGCAGAGCCAAATAAGTAAATTAAAAAAAAAAAAAAAAAAAAGGTTAAAAAAAATCTTTTCAAGTAATCTCCTACCAGATTTTAATTCTCACAACTCTTCATTTTGTCCAGTTAAAAACTGAAGAAATTATACAACGTAACTCAAAGCTCACCTTCCCTTGTCTGTCTCATTTTCTTTTGTCTTTTGTAACTGTTTTCTCTCATCCACAGCCTGTGGCTGTTTTCCTCTATCTTGAATGGACTCTTACCCCTGGTTTTAGAGACACAGTGTCCAGAACTTCCCTTTGCACGTACTTCCCACTCTCCTTTACTGGTGGTGAGAAAGTCATCTGATTTTTATTAGACTTAAAATATTCCAGTCTATGAATATAATGTGGGAAATGAAAACAGACAAGTAAAAAACTGCTGGGCTTCTGGGCAGCACTGAAGACTTAAAACGTGAACTTTAAAAAAAGAAAAAGAAATAAAGAAACTCAAGCTTAGGAGAAGAAGAGAAGCTAAGGAATATATGGAAAGTCATAATCCCAATGAGTCTAGGACTAAAATTAGGTCTGTATCACTCCAAAGGCACTATTCTCAACCCTGTCTTATATTTCAGCCTTGCTAAAACAATTTTCACCCAATGTTACTGATCCAAAGCCCCCAGTGCTACCACATATTAACAGCGTGATACTGAGGAACCTCAGACATTGTGCAGGTAAAATAGGGGTAATTATCATACTCACCTAAAGAATGTACAAAGACCAAACGAGATAACTAATGAAAAGCACTTAGTACAGTGTTACACTTTCTGTGTCTAACACAGAAAATACTAAAGAAATGTTAACTATTATGATCGTTTCATTTCTCTATAACAGAAGTCAGCACATTTTCTGTGAGAACCAAATGGTAAATATTTTAGGCTGTGTGAGCCACATAGTCTGTGTTGCAACAAAAACAAGCAGCAAACTGGATTAACCAGTGGGCCATAGTTAGCCAACTCCACCTGCTTTATGGTGGAGTTTTTCAACTTTGGCACCACTGATATTTGGGGCTGGAGACTTCTTTGTTATGGATTGCTGTCCTGGAGGACACGGCATTGCAGGATGTTTATTAGCACCCTTGACCTCCACCTGCTTGATGTAAGTAGCATCTCTCAAGTTGGGTCAACCAAAATAATACCTCCTGGGGATCAAAAATGACCTGAGCTGAGAAAGCTTGCTCTAGAGCAATCAAACATATGAAGATACAGCTTGAATTTTCTAATAAAGAACGTAACTGAGTAAAAAAGTAATAATTTAACACACTAAAAAGTATTTATACTCACTTAGCTAAAATGCCCACACTTAGCAATAACTTTATAACTTCTGTGATACACACGGCTGTGGTTGAAAAGTAGAGTTCTTTGTCTGATGTCCTTGTGTATCTTAAAGCTATGGTATAAGTTGCAGCCACCAGGGTCATCACTGCCAAGCAGTATAACTTGAATAATAAATTGACATTTTCTGGAAAATATGTGCAAAGATATTATTTAATAGACAACATTATGTATATAAAAGTTAATCAGTGTTATACTTCAAGATGCTTTGCAATTTCAAGCACAAAATACATTAAAAGAATTTTTTTCAAAACAATGCTCTCTAACTACATGAAAAGAAACAAACATACACACACGATACACAGCTGACTTTCAGAATCAACTGGTAAGGCACAGATTTTGTTCCTGGGGAGGGCTCAATTTTAAGATTATCTGGCTTAACTAACTCTAGTTTAGGATGTTATAAATTACACACTTTATATATCTTTATAACTCATACTTGTGAAAGCAAAACATGATGGCAGGATAAAAACAATAACAGCAATGTATATTCTAAACAGAAAGACAGTAGGAAGAAAACAAAAGGAATAAGTGAATGATAAAATAATACAGAATTTTATAATATAAATTACATCCAGCTTCTCATTTCACAGCATTATATGAAAGATAACTCATAACACACACACCAAAAAGAATACTAAGAACGAAGTTCTGTAAAACCTGAAATCCAGGAAATATACACAACTTATGAACACTCAATTTAAGAACTTATTGTAAATATATCTGAGCATCAGCCATCACTCAGGCACCAAGGCCGGTCCACCAACTTCAATAAAACCACAAGCACTGGGGAGCCAGGTCTCCTTCACTGCTCCCAGCCCTGTTCGGAGACAGCCATCAACTAATCCTCAAACTATTTCTACTTGTTTTACCCACTTCATACCTCCCTCATCCCCAGCTATATTTAACCTTCTTTCAAATCTTCAGGCACACGTTAAACAGGGATCAGCAAGTTTTTTTCTGTAAGGGCCAACAGTAAATATTTTAGGTTTTTTAGGCCACGAGGCAAAATTAAGGATATCATGTAGGTACTTAGGTGACAAGAGAGAAAACATATTTTCACATTTAACTTATATTTAATTGGACAAATTCAAAATATAATAATAATTGAGTACAATGCTTTATTGTATTGAGAAGATGGGAATTCTGGTGGTGGAGGTGGAGGCAGGTAACATTTTGCTTCACTGGTCTTCAAAGTTGGTGTTCCATCAGATCAACTGCAAACGTTCATCTGTAAAAACCATTCTTAGCTCACAGGCCATACAAAAACAAGTGATAGGCTGAGTTTGACCGATGGGCCATACTTTGACAACCTGGGTTAAGAACCAGAGGGACAGAGGTTGCTCTGGGCTGCTACTATAACTACATTACATCTAAGTATGCTTCCTAACCACTTTGGAAGCCTAACCACAATTCAAAGGTGACTTGCACAGGAAAATAAATGTTTCAAACAAATCTTTATATGGTAAGGTGGAAACTTACTAGGAAAACCGGTTCTTCAATATAAATATTTTTCCCTGGGTGAATTAAAGAATTATTTGCAAAATTCAGGCAGATGTTTAAAAGTACAATAGGTCTTAACTAAAAAGTTGGATGGCAGAACAGAAAAAATAGAGCTTATCTCTGCCTAAAGTTTCCATTGATCTTGAGGACCCAAAAAACAATGTTAATGTAAAAGAGATTGAAGGGGATCACTGTAATACTTCACTTGCCCTAAAACTTTCCTACACAAGGAGGAAATGTAAGACGAAAAATAAACAGCAGTACAGGAGAAAGCATTTCCCATCTTCTTGATCAGGGGTGAACAAAGTACATTTCCTCTCATTTTTCTATGATCCCAAAGCTGAGAATAGGCTCACATCTTTAAATGGCTGGAAAACAGTTTTTAAATAAACTTCTGTGATGTATGAAAATTATATGAAATTCAAATCACAGTGTCACAAAAAAAGTTTTATTAAAACACAGTTCTTTGTTTCCAAATTATTTATGACTATTTTTTCTTTTTTTTTTGCCCTGCAACAGCAGAGTGAGCAGTTATGACAGAGACCATCAGCCATTAACAGAAAAAGTTTACCAACCCACATGTCCTAGATTATCAATACTTTCATAAATAAGAGAGGTTAGGACTGCTAAACTAAAAACTATGTCAGCGAATATATAGGTTCCTGATTCCAAAACAACACAATGAATGTTTAAAATTTTGAAAATACACCTATTAGCATTGTGATTAAAGGAAATATATGATATTCCTGAAAATAACTACTGATTAAATAAAAGAGCAAACAAATAAGTTTAGACATCTGTATAATGAAAGTGCAATTATTAGCAATTTCAGTTTGTTTCAAGGTAATATCACAAGTCCATACACGGACTTCCCTGGTGGTCCAATGGTTAAGACTCCTGAGCTTCACTGCAGGGAGCAGAGGTTCAATCCCTAATCGAGGACTAAGATCCATGAGGTGGCAAAAAGTCCACAGCTCAACTGCATTGTTGAGTGGGCACAGTGGCACATGAGCACTGTTTTCTCCTTCTCTCAAAGTTCCCAATAGCTCCCACACAGTCTCTGTTTCTATGTGGAGAATCCCACCACCCGGCCCCGCGAAAGAAATTTACAATCTGGAGCTGTATATTTTTCTGTTATAGTTTACTATATTTTAGAGGGGACATTATTTGTAACATCTGAGAAGGTGGAAATTAGGAAGTCCCAGATAAATAAATCCTTTCTGAATATCAGGAAGTTTGGGACTGCAATTTTGTATTACACGGTTCTAGTGGACATGTAAGATTTATCACATGACCCAGGCACAGCAAAAATGTATTGGCATATAAGCCTAAATCGGTAAATTGAGCAACTATTTCAGATTATTTAACTTAGGTAATTCTGCAGTTGCCTTCACCATTCATCTTGCTATTTTCATTTTATGTCAATTATCAAAATAATTCTACCTTTTTCCTTTATTTCGGGTGTTGCTACAAAAGACTCTTAAAGGTGGGCTTATCTGAAATGCGAGAACCATATGCAATTGCAGACATGCCCCTGAGCAGGGCTTGAAAGATAAACGTGGCCTCTCCAACCAGGAAAATAATTCGCCACCCACGCAAAAAGCTATTGTTCAAATATTTGTTCAACGTATATTCAGGGGTGAAGCCAAGAGCTCTATGGAGGAAATGGAGAGAAAGAATCCGGGTGTTGCCCAATCTCTCGTAGCTTCACCATTCAGAAACTCAACTCCGGTTTTAACTTACCCCACTCAGCAAAGCAAACGAGCTGCCGAGTTGATGATACTTACACTCAGGAAAAGGCAATTAGTCATCAAACATTATTACTCTAATGAGCTATCCCTGGGGAAGGGGAAGGGTCGGGGGATGGATATCACCCTTCCCACAAAATATTCAAGTGTTCCTTCTAACCACATAACGACATTCTCGAGTGTAACTGTTAGCGACAGCTTTCTCTGTCTTGTCACAACTGCAAGGCTGTTCTCCTGCCCCAACGATGTTTTCAGTGTCTGTTAGGTGGACCAGGCGCTGCTTAGGTTCTGCACCTGGAGCATGCCCTTAAGGCTCTGAGCATCCTAGGGTAGGAGGCACCGCGGAGACCGCAACCGCCGTGACCCTGGCCCGGACTGAGACCTGTCCTGCCTCCCGCTGGGTGATGCGGCTCCAGCCCGGGCCCGGCGCCCCGGCCCCTCGCCCGGTCCGCTACAGCCCAGGCCTGTCTGAATTCGGTTCCCACCCACTCGTCCAGGCAGGCGCGGTCTCCGGCCGCCAAACCGGCAGGCGCGGAGTCCGCCCCCCGGGAAGTCAGCCGCAGTGGAAGGCTGCCTGCCCCGCGCTGCCCTGACCCGTGGAAGCGCGCACTCAAGCCCCGAAGCCGCTCAACACAAACCCCTGCTCCCCGACGCCCGGGCCTACCCCCGGAGAGCCAGAGGTCCGCGGAGGTCCGCGGAGGACGCTCGCCCGCAGACGGATGCAGACAAGCGCTGAGGCTCGCTCTGCATAGCGCCGCCGACCCGGGCTCCCCAGTCCTGCCGGCCCCGGCCTCACCTCTTGAAGCTGCCATGGTTCCCCGACAGCGCCGCGCGCAACTGACCCGCGGCCCCTCTGCGCGCTCTGAGGGTACCCGGGACCGCCTCCTGGGGTCATAGAGACGAAAGCCGCGAGGCCTAGAGCGCCTCGTCGGCCGACCGGCCGTGGCTCAGGCAAGCACCGGGACAAGGTTCGCGAATCCGACCGCTGCAGAAAAGGGGCGGACCCGGATGGAGAAGAGACCGGTACCGCCCAGTTTCTGTGGACAAGCGCGTAAAACGAGTTTCCACGGCGTTCTTTTCTAAACTACAACTCCCGGCCGGCTAAGGAGGCTTAGTCGCGAGAGCCGAGCGTTGCCTTCTGGGAGCTGTAGTCCTCACCAGGTGATTTGGCGGCAAACAGGAATTGGGCTTCGATTTAGGGATTCTGGCAAAGCTGTTGTAGATCCACCCCAAACCCGGAAAGCAACAGAAACCAGGCAACTTCTGTAACTTGCATTAACTTCCTCGCTCATTAACTTCTGTTGTTACCTCTTATTTAAACTTATACTTTATATTATATATTGTTCAAAATCTTGTGGCTGTGTCCTCATCGTAAGCATCATCTCTGATTATATTTACCTTACCAGACATTCTAACTGCACGATCTTCGCTTCAAAATGTTAGGCGTATCAACAGGCACTGACTTCAACCGCTATAATCTTCACGTTCACTGAAGCATGTTAATTGGCATTAGCGATATTAGAAATAGTTCATGTCAAATTGCTTTCAAGATATGTGGATTGGTTAAAAATACTGTTGTGTATATAAGCACCTCCATTCTGACAGGAACATGGGTACAATATTCTGAGATTCCCAGCAGCCTACACCTTCTGTAGCATGATCTTTCCCCTAAATGACTTTCAGACTTAAATTGAAGAAAGTAGGGAAAACCACTAGACCATTCAGGTATGACCTATATCAAATCCGTTATGATTATACAGTAAAAGTGACAAATAAATTCAAGGGATTAGATCTGATAGACAGAGTGCCTGAAAACTATGGGATGGAGGTTCGTGACCTTGTACAGGAGTCAGTGATCAAGACCATTCCCAAGAAAAAGAAATGTAAAAAGGCAAAATAGTTATCTAAGGAGACCTTACAAGTAGCTGTGAAAAGAAGAGAAGTGAAAGGCAAAGGAGAAAAAGAAAGATAGACCCATCTGAATGCCGAGTTCCAAAGACTAGCAAGGAAAGAGAAGAAAGCCTTCCTCAGCGATCAATGCAAAGAAATACAGGAAAACAATAGAATGGGAAAGACTAGAGATCTCTTCAAGAGAAATAGAGAAAATAAATTTAAAAGAAAGAGAATTAGAAATACCAAGGGAACATTTCATGCAAAGATGGGCACAATAAAGGACAGAAATAGTATGGACCTAACAGAAGCAGAAGATATTAAGAAGAGGTGGCAACTATACACAGAAGAACTATACAAAAAAGATCTTCATGACCCAGATAACCACAATGGTGTGATCACTCACCTGGAGCCAGACATCCTACAATGTGAAGTCAAGTGGGCCTTAGGAAGTATCACTATGAACAAAGCTAGTGGAGGTGATGGAATTCCAGTTGAGCTACTTCAAATCCTAAAAGATGATGCTGTGAAAGTGCTGCACTCGATATGCCAGCAAATTTGGAAAACTCAGCAGTGGCCACAGAACTGAAAAAGGTCCGTTTTCATTCCAACCCCAAAGAAAGGCATTGCCAAAGAATGTTCAAACTACTGCATAAATGCACTCATCTCACATGATAGCAAAGTAATGCTCAAAATTCTCCAAGCCAGGTTCAACAGTACCTGAACCATGAACTTCCAGATGTTCAAGCTGGCTTTAGAAAAGGCAGAGGAACCAAAGATCAAATTGCCAACATCCACTGGATCATCAAAAAAGCAAGAGAGTTCCAGAAAAACATCTACTTCTGCTTTATTGACTACACCAAAGCTTTTGACTGTGTGGATCACAACAGTGGAAAGTTCTTCAAGAGATGGGAATACCAGACCGCCTCCTGAGAAATATGTATGCAGGTTAAAAAGCAACAGTTAGAACTGGACTTTGAAAAACAGAAGGTTCCAAATCAGGAAAGGAGTACGTCAAGGCTGTATATTGTCACTCTGCTTATTTAACTTATATGCAGAGTACATCATGAGAAACGCGGGCTGGATGAAGCACAAGCTGGAATCAAGATTGCTGGGAGAAATAGCAATAATCTCAGATATGCAGATGATACCACCCTTATGGCAGAAAGTGAAAAAGAACTAAAGAGCCTCCTGATGAAAGTGAAAGAGGAGAGTGAAAAAGTTGGCTTAAAACACAACATTCAGAAAACTAAGATCATGGCATCTTTTCCCATCATATGGCAAATAGATGGGGAAACAGTGACAGACTTCATTTTTTTTTTATTATTTTGCTCCAAAATCACTGCAGGTGGTGACTGCAGCCAGGAAATTAAAAGACACTTGCTCCTTGGAAGGAAAGTTATGACCAACCTAGACAGCATATTAAAAAGCAGAGACATTACTTTGCCAACAAAGGTCCATCTAGTCAAAGCTATGGTTTTTCCAGTAGTCATATATGGATGTGAGAGTTGGACTATAAAGAAAGCTGAGCGCCGAAGAATTGATGATTTTGAACTGTGGTGTTGGAGAAGACTCTTGAGGGCCCTTTGGACTGCTAGGAGATCCAACCAGTCCATCCTAAAGGGAATTAGTCCTGAATGTTCACTGGAAGGACTGATGCTGAAGCTGAAACGCCAATACTTTGACCACCTGATGTGAAGAACTGACTCATTTGAAAAGACCCTGATGCTGGGAAAGAATGAAGGCGGGAGGGAAAGGGGATGTCAGAGGATGAGATGGTTGGATGGCATCACTGACTCAATGGACATGAGTTTGAGTAAACTCCGGGAGTTGGTGATGGACAGGGAGGCCTGGCATGCTGAAGTCCATGGGGTCGCAAAGGGTTGGACACGACTGAGTGACTGAACTGAACTGAAGATCATTATATATATATATATATATATATATATATATATATATATATATATATATATATCCTGTTAATATTATTGCAAAATTTTTCATTCCTTATTAGCATCACATTAATATGAGGGAGCGGGGCTTCCCAGATAGCTCAGTGTAAAGAAGGCAGGTTCTATCCCTACGTGGGGAAGATTCCCCTGGAGAAGGAAATGGCAACCCACTGATGCAATTATTCAGTTCCCTGCTGTATGTTCTTATACGTACCCATAATCACTTAAAAACTCATATCTGTACTTGAAATTAATTGTAAAACTTAAAAGTATTCTATCATACATTTATTTTGTTCTATATTGCTTTATATGGTTTACTTATGTTCTATTTTGGAGTATCATTATAGTCTCAACTTATGTCAATTAACTATAATTATTCTTTGGACACTCAAATTGCCCCAGTTCAGTTCAGTTCAGTTCAGTCGCTCAGTCGTGTCCGACTCTCTGCGACCCCATGAATTGCAGCATGCCAGGCCTCTCTGTCCATCACCAACTCCCGGAGTCTACCCAAACCCATGTTCATCGAGTCGGTGATGCCATCCAACCATCTCATCCTCTGTCGTCCCCTTCTCCTCCCGCCCCCAATCCTACCCAGCATTAGGGTCTTTTCCAATGAGTCAACCCTTCGCATGAGGTGGCCAAAGTATTGGAGCTTCAGCTTCAACATCAGAACTTCCAATGAACACCCAGGATTGATCTCTTTTAGGATGGATTGATTGGATCTCCTTGCAGTCCAAGGGACTCTCAAGAGTATTCTCCAACACCACAGTTCAAAAGCATCAATTCTGCGGTGCTCAGCTTTCTTCACCGTCCAACTCTCACATCCATACATGACCACTGGAAAAACCATAGTCTTGACTAGACGGACTTTTGTTGGCAAAGTAATGTCTCTGCTTTTAAACATGCTATCTAGGTTGGCCATAACCTTCCTTCCAAGTAGTAAGCGTCTTTTAATTTCATGGCTGCAGTCACCATCAGCAGTGATTCTGGAGCCCAAAAAAGTAAAGTCTGACACTGTTTCCACTGCTTCCCCATCTATTTCCCATGGAGTGATGGGACCAGATGCCATGATCTTAGTTTTCTGAACGTTGAGCTTTAAGCCAACTTTTTCACTCTCCTCCTTCACCTTCATCAAGAGGCTCTTTAGTTCTTCTTCACTTTCTGCCATAAGGGTGGTGTCATCCGCATATCTGAGGTTATTGATATTTCTCCCGGCAATCTTGATTCCAGCTTGTGTTTCTTCCAGCCCAGTGTTTCTCACGATGTACTCTGCATATAAGTTAAATAAGCAGGGTGACAATATACAGCCTTGACGTACTCCTTTTCCTATTTGGAACCAGTCTGTTGTTCCATGTCCAGTTCTAACTGTTGCTTCCTGACCTGCATACTGGTTTCTCAAGAGACAGGTCAGATGGTCTGGTATGCCCATCTCTTTCAGAATTTTCCACAGTTTATTGTGATCCACACAGTATGGCCCCTATAAGTCCACTCCTTTCTTTAAATCTGCAGAAACTTTTTGAAACGTTTTTTATTTCTGGCAACGAGTTCCCAGGTTCCAGGCCAATCTTGATTTTTCTCTCTTCTAAGCCAGAAATCAACTACACTTCAAGAAACTATGGTTCCTTCTGGGGGAGAAGAGTATTACACACATACACACTGATCATAATTAGGGTGGTGGGTAAAATGTTTTAGAGCTAGTTTTGTGGCATTTCTGATTCACATAATGTAAATTTTCCTTCTTAAAATTTTCATTGCCTGCAAAGACTTTCTGCTCCATTACCATTAGCCTTGACTAGATTCTGATGCCTCTTGTCCTAACCTGATCAGCCCAAAACCAACCAGGGACAAACCTAGAGTCAGATAGCGTCAGGATGATTGGTCCATTCCAGTGAAGGAGACTACACATCAGAATAACTGTGGGAGGTCTCGGGAAACAAAGGAAAAGACAGAGTTACAGAATCTGGGGGAAGGGTGGACTTACTGTGTATGTTTGCTCAATCATGTCCAGTCTTTGTAACCGCATGAACTATAGCCCGCCAGGCTCCTCTGTCCATGGGATTTTCTAGACATGAATACTGGAGTGGGTGAAATTTAAAAAGAAGCAGTAGTTTGTTAGATTCAAAGCAGGGCTGTTTGTGAAAAACTCAACATCAGATCCGAATAGTCTCAGGATCCTGTTTCTTGGAAACTCCAAACTTACTGTATATGTTGACTGTTACACTCAGGAGTCCCTTAAATGAAGCCTTTGGAACTAGGTTGGAAACTGAGGCCACGTCTTTGGATCAAAGTGACTTAAATCCTTCAAGCAAGAATAGAGTGTTTCATTGTTACTGACACAATTTCTACAGCAGGGTTCTTAGTAGTGTATGATTTCAAAACCTTTCAGTGGATTAGAAAGTAGACACTCAAAAAAGGGGGTTGTTATTATACTGTACAATTGTAGCCTATCCTTGAGAGAGATGTTATTTTCTGTTAACTTTGAAGCTGGGATTTTTGTGTTTCTCATCTCAGCCCAGTGAATGGCCAAGCAGATATTTACATTCTTAGTTTAAGGTAATTTTTACTTTCTCATTTCGAATTATCCTGTCTTCCAGGACAAGTATCAGTTCAATGTGTTTCTTTTATGTATGTCTAGTTTTCTATACAAACCTTGGTTAGAGCAAGGAGCAGACATCTCCATCATGTGAGCCATAAGCTCATTTGCCTGATGATGAAACAACCTTACAGCAGCTGTTGCTCTTTCCATCTGAGACCCCAGTGACTTTTCTGATTGTCACTATCACACTGCAGTATTTGTCTAGATACCCTGTCTCTTCTATCTCTGCTTAGGTATCAGAGCTGCCCTAGTCTCAATGAATTTTATGAAAGGAAGCCCACTACTATCTCCATTAGTAACAAAGTAAAAGTGTGAACTTCATTAAACAAAAAGACTGTGCAGGAAGCAAATACCAAAAGGCTTAAGGAGATTGTAGCTCAATTCAAGTATGGTATTTGTACAATAGATTATTTAAAGTGGCACGGTTTAAAGTACAGTAAACTATTAAAGAACTGTGTAGACAAATGCAGATTAAGCATATTACTCTCATTCTTCTATTTAAAAAAATCCCAAACTAATCTGAGACCTGTGTTCCATCCCTGGGTTGGGAAGATCTTCTGGAGAAGGGAAAGGCTACCCACTGCAGTATTCTGGCCTGGAGAATTCCATGGACTGTATAGTCCTTGGGATCGCAAAGAGTCGGACACAACTGAACGACTTTCACTTTCACTGTGATTTTAAAACAACTCTTTCTTGTGGTATAAAATTACTAAAGACAAACCAGAAGGATTGCTGCATCTTAGAACTGAGAAAATTTGTTTTAAAAATACAGAGACACAAGGTAAAATTCAGTGTCTGAACCGAAAGAGTTAAATGAGTAATAATCGTATCTAAATATTTCTTTTTTTAAGTTAATAAATTTTATTTTTTCTTTTTATTAGAATATAATGGCTTTACAATGTTGTCTCAGTTTCTGCTGTACAATGAAGTAAATCAGCCATATGCCTACATATATCCCCTCCCTCTTGGACCTCTCTCTCACCTCACCCCCTCATCCCCTCGTCCCCTCACCCCAGGTTAAACATTTCTTATTTGAGCTTAACTCTCCCTTGCCTCTGCTTCCATTTTTAGTTAGCATAATCCCATTTCTCTTTTCCTGCCACTCACTCACTGATAAGTAGTCTGTACTTAGTTCTACAATTTTCTGCTTCGCAGGCTGCAATCTTATTTCAACTCAAGCCAACACTGTTAAAACAGCTTGGCAGTTGCCAACTCCATTCTTCATCCTCATGTGTTTGTTCATCAGACATTTACGGAAAGTCCTAATGTGCCAAGCATTATTCTAGGTACTGAGATCTAGAAAACAGAAACCAGGAAAAATGAGGGTGGGAGTGCAGCAGAAATAAAACACTGGGGGATCCCCTCTCTCTTGGCTGACATTAACAAGGCACTTACCAGACAAATGCTTTACACATGTTAACTAACTGGTCAGAAAACTAAGATCATGGTCCCATCACTTCATGACAAATAGATGGAGAAACAATGTAAACCAGTGACATACTTTATTTTGGGCCCCAAAATCACTGCAGATGGTGACTGCAGCCATGAAATTAAAAGATGCTTGCTCCTTGGAAGAAAAGTTATGACTAACCCAGCATATTAAAAAGCAGAGACATTACTTTGCCAACAAAGGTCCATCTAGTCAAAGCTATGGTTTTTCCAATAGTCATGTATGGATGTGAGAGTTGGACTATAAAGAAGTTGAGTGCCAAAGAACTGATGATTTTGAACTGTGGTGCTGGAGAAGACTCTTGAGGGTCCCTTGGACTGCAAGGAGATCCAACCAGTCCATCCTAAAGGAAATCAGTCCTGAATGTTCACTGGAAGGACTGATGCTGAAGCTGAAATTCCAATACTTTGGCCACCTGATGTGAAGAACTATGCTATGCTATGCTATGATAAGTCGCTTCAGTCGTGTCCGACTCTGTGCGACCCCATAGACGGCAGCCCACCAGGCTCCGCCGTCCCAGGGATTCTCCAGGCAAGAGTACTGGAGTGGGGTGCCATTGCCTTCTCCGATGTGAAGAACTAACGCATTTGAAAAGACCCTGACACTGGGAAGGATTGGGGGCAGGAGAAGAAGGGGACGACAGAGGATGAGATGGTTGGATGGCATCACCGACTCAATGGACATGAGTTTGAGTAAACTCCAGGAGTTGGTGATAGACAGGGAGGCCTGGTGTGCTGCAGTCCATGGGGTTACAAAGAGTCAGAAACGAGTAAGCAACTGAACTGAACTGGTTTAATCCTCTTCAGACAAGCCAATGAGTTGGGAACCATTATCCCAATTTTGATGATGAAGAAACTCAGCAGGGATCAGATAACACAACTAATAATAAGTAGAAGACCTAGACCTTACTTCCGTGATCACAGAGATTGCTTTACATTTTTTCCTACTCTTCTGACTGCTTCTCTGTCTTCTCTCTTCCTCCTCATTCCATTCCCATTCATTGGGGATGATCCCCCAAACTACCCTTCTCCAGATCAAATTCTAGTCACCTCTGCTTTTCTTTCTTTGTCATTTCTTAAATTAAAAACTTTCTAGTACTGAACATATTATCTTTTTTGACCAACCAGTTCCCCTTCTCAAATCATCCTGTTTCCCAGGGTAGAAACTTTGACTTTCCCTTCCCTTTCCTGGGCTGTTAGATCCCCTTCCTTAAATCTCACATTTGTCCCTTCCTGTCATCCATTACCACAATGCCCTAACCCTTGTTAACAGCTTCCTCTCCATCTCATCCTTGTGGCTTAGCTGGTAAAGAATCCACCTGCAATGTGGGAGAACTGTGTTTGATCCCTGGGTTGGAAAGATGCCCTGCAGAAGGGAAAGGTTACCCACTCCAGTATTCTGGCCTGGAGAATTCCATGGACTATATAGTCCATGGGGTCACAAAGATTAGGACACGACTGAGCGACTCTCACTTTCACTTTTCTCCATCTCACCAATTCCAGCATCTCTCTCTCTCAGTGGATCTTCTGTTCCAGGATCAGCCACAGTTTTTTGTTGTTTTGTTTAATATCGTACTACAGAAAGGCAACACATTACTCTGTCTTTCAGAGTTATCCAAAATCTATACCAACCCTGCTCATCCAACTTTATTTTCCACCAACTTCCCCAAAGATGATCTTCTTTTTCCTCTCTGTTTTTCTTCCTTTTATTTTCCAATAACTCCTTTACCACTGAACTAACACCTTGACTAGTAAATAATCATTCAACCAATACCCTGCTTCCAGTCTGTCCTTTCTTTCATTCTGTTTTTAAAGAACTCATTCATCCAACAAGATGCAGTAAAAATACTAGGGATGTAAAAATGGCTCAAGCACAACTCAGATCTCAAGAAATGCATAGTCTAACAGGGAGAATACAGAGGGACACACATATAGACCTTTTTACTTCAAGCCCTATTATAGTAAAAGTATGTATAAACTCCTGTGAAAACCCAAAGGAAGAAAAATTAATTCTCTCAAAGGTGGTGGGGAAAACCTTCACTGAAAAAATGAAATCTGATGAACAGATGTTCAAGCTGGATTTAGAAAGGCAGAGGACCCAGAGATCAAATTGCCAACAACTGCTGGATCATCGAAAAAGCAAGAGTTCCAGAAAAACATCTATTTCTGCTTTATTGACTATGTCAAAGCCTTTGACTGTGTGGATCACAACAAACTGTGGAAAATTCTTCAAAAGATGGGAATACCAGACCATCCGACCTGCCTCCTGAGAAATCTGTATGCAGGTCAAGAAACAACAGTTAGAACTGGACGTGGAACAACAGACAGGTTCCAAATCAGGAAAGGAGTACATCAAGGCTGTATACTGTCACTCTGATTATTTAACTTATATGCAGAGTACAGCATGAGAAATGCTGGACTGGATGAAGCACAAGCTGGAGTCAAGATTGCCAGGGGAAATGTCAATAACCTCAGATATGCAGATGACAGCACCCTTATAGCAGAAAGTGAAGAAGAACTAAAGAACCTCTTGATGAAAGTAAAAGATCATGGCAACTTCATGGCAAATAGATGGGGAGACAGTGGCAGACTCTATTTGTGGGGGCTCCAAAATCACTGCAGATGGTGACTGCAGCCATGAAATTAAAAGATGCATGCTCCTTGGAAAAGTTATGACCAACCTAGACAGCATATTAAAAAGCAGAGACATTACTTTGCCAACAAAGGTCCATCCAGTCAAAGCTATAGTTTTTCCAGTAGACACATATGGATGTGACAGTTGAACTATAAAGAAAGTTGAGTGCCGAAGAATTGATGCTTTTGAACTATGGTGTTGGAGAAGACTCTTGAGAGTCTCTTGGACAGCAAGGAGATCCAACCAGTCCATCCTAAAGGAAATCAGTCCTGAATGTTCATTGGAAGGACTGATGCTGAAGCTGAAACTCCTAATACTTTGGCCACCTGATGTGAAGAACTGACTCATTTGAAAAGACCCTGATGCTGGGAAAGATTGAAGGCAGGAGGGGAAGGGGACGACAGAGGATGAGATTGTTGGGTGACAACACCAACTCAATGGACATGAGTTTGAGTAAACTCTGGGAGTTAGTGATGGACAGGGAGGCCTGGCGTGCTGCAGTCCATGGGGTTGCAGAGTTGGACACTACTGAGCAACTGAACTGAACTGATGAACAGATTTCATGGGGACCAACATTTCCTATGGCTTGTCTGTGGAGTCTATTCCAGGGGACAAAGGTATATTAAAGACTCTAATATATTCAGACAGTTTGGACTCTGCCTACAGAGAGCATGGAGGCAGAAAATGCAACTGAAAGATAAAGGGATATATTTTGAAAAATCTCACATGTGTTAAGGAATTTTTACTTTATCCCCTAGATAATGAAAAAAGTGTCTTTTTAAGTAAAGGGAGTGAGGGTTGGTGGGGAGGGAGCCAGGTGATCTGATCAGATTCATATGTTACAAAAATTATGCTGGTGAATCAGGCAATAGGACTAAATCCTAAATTGTGACAACAGCAGTAAGGATAGGAAAACACAGATTTCAAAGGCAGCTGAAGCCAAATCAATGGGGTGCAATGACTAGTTAAATGTAGGGGCTGTGGGAGACAGTCCAGAAGTTTGCAATTTATGCTGCTGAGTAGGTGGTGATGCCTTTGACCACAGAAGGAAATACAGAGTGAGAAACAAGTTTGGTAGAGAAAATGAATTCAGGGTATGACCTGCTGAGATGGTATTGACCAAAT
Source organism: Giraffa tippelskirchi (assembly GCF_054371585.1). Lineage (NCBI taxonomy): Eukaryota > Metazoa > Chordata > Mammalia > Artiodactyla > Giraffidae > Giraffa > Giraffa tippelskirchi. The sequence continues at coordinate 127,696,846 of NC_137283.1, forward strand.
GACACTGGGTCCAACATACGGTTAGAAATCTTTAGAGAGGCCTGCAAGAAGACGAGTTGACCGTGTGACCTAGCTCCCTTTATTCTGATTCTTTTACTCTTACCAGATGACTTTCTGATATTAGCTTTTCAAATTGTATTTCGTGTTTTTATTTGCTTGGCAATTCTACTTTCAGCCCTAACTTCAGAACCCTAAATTGTGGTTTATCGGCCATTCTTTTCTGTGTTTAGGAATCTTGTAAGATCAAAAGAGGGTAGATTAGAAAAAGGTAAAATCAAATTCCTGAATTTATAAAGTTTAGTACTATCTTTAACCATCCCACCATCTTCAAGGACAGAGCCCTCCCACCCCCACTCTTACCCCCAGGTTTTTTGCCTCAACAGCCAGCTAACCTATCTTTAACATCACTTTTAAATTACAGATATAATAAACAACAAGGTCCTACTGTATAACAGAGGGAACTAAATTCAGTATCTTGTGATAAACCATAACGGAAAAGAATATAAAAAAAATATAAGTGAATCCCTTTGCTTAACATTGTAAATCAACTATATTTCAATTAAAAAATTAAACTATAGGTATGAAAATCATGACAACTTAGAAGTAGATCTGTTTTTTGAAGTTTACCTCTACAATATATGTGGAAAATGGATTTTGAAGCATATCATGCTATTAATAAAAGTAACATTTAACCTATATAGAAAACAAACTATACAAACCCCTTATTAAGAGTTACCTAAATCAAAAAAATGTACTAAATATAAATGAACCCCCAGCTGCCGAGGCAAGTTTTAACAGCCCCTCCATCTGAGAGTCTTCATTATCCATCCATGTGTATTGGGAGTATGTAAGGCAGTAACAGAGAAGGCAATGGCAACCCACTCCAGTACTCTTGCCTGGAAAATCCCATGGATGGAGGAGCCTGGTAGGCTGCAGTCCATGGGCTCACAAAGAGTCAGAGATGACTGAGTGACTTCACTTTCACTTTTCACTTTCATGCATTGGAGATGGAAATGGCAAACCACTCCAGTGTTCTTGCCTGGAGAATCCCAGGGACGGTGGAGCCTGGTGGGCTGCCACCTATGGGGTCGCACAAAGTCAGACACAACAGAAGCGATTCAGCAGCAGCAGCAGCAAGGCAGTAACAAAACAACGGCTCTAAAATTCAGCTGTCTGTAATTCACAGGGGCCTGAAACACAGCTGCCTGTGGAGGCAGGCAAACAGAGCAAAGGAGTGAAGTGGGAGCCCCGTAAGGCAGCGGGAGTTGCACCTGCTGCCTTACATTGCAACCAGATGCACCTGCCCTACGAAAGGGCATAGCCACTACTTACAGAAGGCTGACCGAGTGCTGCCAGATATTCCGGTCTTTTCAAGGGGCCAGAAGCCAGACTCCATGTAAAATTTCCAGATTTTAAAAGACATCATGTGGTCACCATTATGATTTAAGATTACATTTTAAGTACTATTACAATTTTACAATTAGAAAAGAGACATGAGAGGTTAAAAAAAAATGAAGAAGTGTTCAACAAATTTGAGCTAGATAAAAGATAAACAGATAATCTGAGTAAAGGAATACTGAAGTATTAAAATCAAGACCTCAGTTGGGATAAATATATAAAAATAAAAACATCATGTGGGCCTTTGTTCTAACTGTTCCAAATTAATGAAGTCTTATACCAATTTAATTCATGTTACATTGGATAGCTAATGAAGCTGAAACTGTTAATTACATTTTAAATTTTTAATGTTCAACATTAAGTGTGATTTTAGAAATAAACTTCTATCCCAGGCATAATAATCTGATATTAATGTATAAAAAGTTATTGAAATAAATTTCCATCCCAAGCATAATAATCTTATATATATAAATATCTAATCATATTTTAACATATTAATATCTAATAATTTCAGTCTCGATGCTGCCAAACGTTTTCTTAGAAGTCAAAGAGGAATGGACAGAGTTTTACTTTTCAATTTTAATAGAATGAAAAATGTATTACAGAAAACAATGTTGCCTTTTTTGTAGGAGTTTGACAGTGCATATAAATGAGAATCCCAAAACAGTCATACCACCAATGAAGGCACCAGACCCCCAAAATCAGTGAATTTTCACAGATGCAAACATACTCTTAAATATTTGCCACTGTTCATAAGTTAGTGGTATCAACATTAAAAACTCGGCCTCTAACTAGGTTTCATCAACCGCTCTAGTTAAGTTCACCTTGACTCCATGGGTGGTCTTAGTTTGGCCCCCGCGGAGACCAGCTATGTAAATCTGGGGCCGGGGCACTCGGCTGCTGCCCTCCCTCATGGACTGTGTACCAACATCCTTTGAAGGGTACACCTGGGAATAGTTTTCTCTTCTCATGTGGCTATGATCAGTCTGTACCGAGTGAGTAACTTTCCGACGCAAATTGGCCTAAGGAGAAAGAGAATTACACTGGAATGAACATTCCTCTAAAGAACAAATAAAATACTCTAAGATACTAGTTAATATCTGCTTTTTACTCTAAGGTAATAGCTAATATCTGTCCTTTTTTCCCTCCTCTCCATCCACAAGGAAATTAGTCCTACAACACAGCATGTTTCTACAAAACATTAAAATATTAGACAATTTAGAGCATATTAGAAAATAAATACCCTTTGCTGAGAAGTAGGAAAATAGATAAATGAAAATGGACATAAAAACCTAAAGAGAAAAACATACAGATTCAAATGTACAGTGAGCTCAATTCATTATTATACTTTCAGAATCATACCACTTGGATTTTTTTCCCCACCATTCTTGGTTTATTTGTTTAAAAGGCAAAAATTTTAAGATTTCCATTGTCTTACTTAAATGGGCTTCACCCAACACTTAATTTGAAATGCTCAGATGTTTCCAAATAATATTTTATATTATTCTACATTTTGCTTACTCCTTTTACAGATTACTAGTAAACATGAGGTTAAACAGATTACTCCAGCTGGGAAGCAAGAAGAGCTTTATATAAGCTTTATATAAGGAGAATAAGGGTTTTACTGAAGCTGTGGTGAAGCCCCAGGAAAAAACTCAGAAGGGATTAGAACATGTGAGTTAAGAAGGCAAGACCTAGAATTAGAGGAAATATTTCAGAGTTTGAGATGCTGCAGATGATAGAGAACTACTTCTCCTGCACATAACTTATTGCCTACATTAGTAGGGCTTTACTATTCCTATGTCTTCATTAGCATGATTTTATTATTCTGAGAGTCTCTTGCCAAAGCAAATCACTTGACTTCATTACAGAGCATCCTGAAAGATGCATAAACTCTTCAGTAGTAAGCATTAACACAGAGAAGAAACCCTAGGACTCTTTTTATCAGTTGCCTTCAGATTCACCTTGCTTATTTCCATCAATCCTGGACTGCTTTTTCATGATCTTTACCCAACCCAATTCAAGCCCCCAATCCATCCCATGATTGATCCCAGGCATTGGAACACCTACCTTCAACTAAACTTCAAAGTCTCAATAAATCCTGACCTTGCTCTTCCCCACTCCAAGACACTGCAAAGCTCTGCTGAAGGGGTGGTTTCCCTTATCACTGTAAGCCATATACTCAGTTTTGTCTTATCAACAAGTTGTACTGGGTAATATATGGGGAGCTGGCATTCAACATGCTGCAAATCTAGGGGGTAATTTGGTCTAAGGGGGAATCAGAATGAAGTTGAAGAATGAGAAGAGAGGGTCCAGTCAGTACAAAGTTCCGCCCCACTGAACACTCCATTCTCTTTTTAAATTTCCAGCCCAGATCTAACATTTACTTCTCACGGTCAGTCCAACCATCACTCCTCTCTTCTCCATTGCCTATCTGTATCTCAAGGCCAACTTAATATGTCACCTATGTCAGTGGGATAGAATTTTTATTTCACTTCTGTTAAACCACTTAACAGAAGTGTATCAATGTCACTTGCTCGACTATTAGTTCCTGAAGAACAAAGCAGCAGGGTATGTAAGCTACCCAGTACACATCTCATGACTTTGTGCAAGTCTAATAGATAATAGAAAAGAATACAGGAAATGGGAGCTTCAAGAACTACAAAAGAGTAACTGGTGAGAATGCTAATGGGACGATGATTGGAAGATACACCAGGACGCTGAAGCTTTCTCATCTCGAGAAATCAGGGGCTGAAAAGTTGCCACCAGAGAAGATAGCAAGGGAATTGATATAGTTAGTGACAAGAGAGACTGAATACACAAACAGACATAGGCTGGACCTTATATGAAATAGAACTCTAACCTACAACCTCTGCAGCAACCAGTCTCAGAAGATAAACCACAACCTCAGTAGCTATAGCAATCAGCTCAGAACAGCCCTATTTTTTTGGCTGCCTCCCCTTCCAACTCTGAACCAATCAGAGAAAGCCTAAAATGCTCACTAAGTCAATCACATAAGATGCCCTGTTGCTAGTTAGCCCACCTCTAGTTAGCCTGCCTATAGTTTCCTGTCCCTTGGACTGCAAGAAGATCCAACCAGTCAATCCTAAAGGAAACCAGTCCTGAATATTCATTGGAAGGACTGATGCTGAAGCTGAAACTCCAGTACTTTGGCCACTTTATGTGAAGAACTGATTCATTTGTAAAGACCCTGATGCTGAGAAAGATTGAAGGCAGGAAGAGTAGGGGACAACAGAGGATGAGAAGGTTGGATGGCATCACCAACTTGATGGACAAGAGTTGGAGCAAGCTCTGGGAGTTGATGATGGACAGGGAAGACTGGCATGCTGCAGTCCATGGGGTTGCAAAGCGTCAGAAATGACTGAGCGACTGAACTGAACTGAGTTTCCTGTCAACATCCTCCAATCAGAGGAATACCCAAGCCTCCCCCTTTTTCACTATAAAACTTTTTCACTCCTCTCCCCAACTCTGAGTCCCTGCCCAACACAAGTGATGGTGACTTACTCCCTGGATACAGAAATCTTTAAATAAATAGCCTCTGTTCTCATATGAGTAGTCTTCATTTATTTCCATACCTGATTTCAGTTAAAGAGATGGATAAAATATACTGAGAAAAGGCTACAGATAAAAAAGAGTCTGTTCCTTCACACTGTATTTGCTGTTTAAAATGACAAGATACCATAAAAAGGATGAGTGGAGGGAATTCCACTGAGTCACAGAAGGATGAAAGTTTTAAAGACAAACTTCAAGGGTAGGTGCATGCCTGAGTACTAAGTCACTTCAGTCATGTCCTACTCTTTGCAACCCCATGGACTATAGCCCTCCAGGATCCTCTGTCCAAGGGATTCTTCAGGCAAGAATCCTGGAGTGGGTTGCCATGCCTTCCTCCAGGGGATCTTTCCGACCTAGGGATTGAACCTGCGTCTCTTACGTCTCCTGCATCGGCAGGCGGGTTCTTTAGCACTAGCACCACCTGGGAAGCCCTCAAGGGTAGGTACCTGCTGTGATTAAGATCTAAGAATCAGAAGGACAGTCCTGTGTCTGGAAAGAACAAGTTGACAATAAGAGGAGAATGTATCTGTGATATAATAGAGGTAGCATTCTGCTTCTCAAGAAGTCCAAAAAGGAGAAGAGTATGCTTTAAATGATTAGAAGAAGCTGGAGGGCTTTAAATACTAGCACCCTATAGGTTGACACAATAGATTAAAACCATTATATTGAACAACAGAGAGACAGAAGGATAGCAACTATTACTGTTATAGTTACTGAGTGGTAAAATTTGAGAGCAGCTTCATACTTTTATATTTCTACATATGCTTAATACTAGAAGATAATGTCGTAAAGCTGGAAAATTATAAATTATGCTAATTATTTTTATTTTAGCGAAAAAACTGTACAACTCACTATTTCATCTAAATAATTTAGCATACCAACTCTATGAATAACAACAGATTAAAATTCTTCAAAATTCTCCAACTATAAATACTTTAGAAGATAATATTGTTACAAACCAATTTTATAGCTTTTCTTCTTAATTCCCATTCATTCCACTCATATGATCTCACAATTGTTGGTGGCAACAAGTGCGTATCCGTCTGAGTGCCTGTTTCACATTTTGTAATTGGTTTTATATAACATTTGTCAACCTCTTTCATCTAAAGAAATAGAGTTTTATAATTAGTATTTCTTAAAAAAAAACCATTATTTTACAGATAACTAAAATATTTAGCTAAGATTAACAAAACATTAGGAAAACAAGAATATGAAACATAATTGCAAATAGCAGCAAAGAAAAAAAAAGAAAAGCTCATAATTAAAGTGAGCCAAATGTAATTTCCTAGGCATTGTGGATTTGTGCCTGATTTTATGAACTGAATGTAAGAGGTATATTTTGAAAGGAGAAAACATAACATCAGTTCAGTTCAGTCACTCAGTCGTATCTGACTCTTTGCGACCCCATGGACTGCAGCACACCAGGCCTCCCTGTCCATCACCAACTCCCAGACTCCACCCAAACCCACGTCCATCGAGTCAATGATGCCATCCAGCCATCTCATCCTCTGTCATCCCCTTCTCCTAGTGCCCTCAATCTTTCCCAGCATCAGGGTCTTTTCAAATGAGTCAGCTCTTCGCATGAGGTGGCCAAAGTATTGGAGTTTCAGCTTCAACATCAGTCCTTCCAATGAACTCCCAGGATTGATCTCCTTTAGGGTGGACTGGTTGGATCTCTTTGCAGTCCAAGGGACTCTCAAGAGTCTTCTCCAACACCACAGTTCAAAAGCATCAATTCTTCGGTGCTCAGCTCTCTTTATAGTCCAACTCTCACATTCATACATGACCACTGGAAAAACCATAGCCTTGACTAGATGGACCTTTGTTGGCAAAGTAATGTCTCTGTTTTTTAATATGCTGTCTAAGTTGGTCATAACTTTTCTTCCAAGGAGTAAGCGTCTTTTAATTTCATGGCTGCAGTCACCATCTGCAGTGATTTTGGAGCCCAGAAAAATAAAGTCAGCCACTGTTTCCACTGTTTGCCCATCTATCTGCCATGAAGTGATGGGACCGGATGCCATGATCTTAGTTTTCTGAACGTTGAGCTTTAAGCCAACTTTTTCACTCTCCTCTTTCACTTTCATCAAGAAGCTCTTTAGGTCTTCTTCACTTTCTGCCATAAGAGTGTCATCTGCATATCTGAGGTTATTGATATTTCTCCCAGCAATCTTGATTCCAGCTTGTGCTTCCTCCAGCCCAGCGTTTCTCATGATGTACTCTGCATATAAGTTAAATAAGCAGGGTGACAATATACAGCCTTGACGTACTCCTTTTCCTATTTGGAACCAGTCTGTTTTTCCATGTTCCAGTTCTAACTGTTGCTTCCTGACCTGCATACAGGTTTCTCAAGAGGCAGGTCAGGGGGTCTGGTATGCCCATCTCTCGTTCCCAAATCAAATGCCCCTCTCCAGTTTTCACAATGTGAAGCATAAGTGAATACCTTATTGCAAATGGCTTGAAGCTTAGAATAGCTACTAAGCATTAGGTATAAACCACATTTGTTTAAAGTATCAAAAAATCTTTAGAATATATCTTAAACAATGTATACACAGCAGATTATTATCCATTTTACTTGAGTACATTCATTTTTTTGCCAAAGCACCCAGAAGCTCACTACAGTATTAAAATATTGAGTATTCAATAATTCCAGGCTAAACAAGTTATGATTATGCTGGAAATGAGGCTGCTGGAGCAGGTGGAGAGGGTTAAGAAACTCTAGTCTTAGAGAAGAGGAGGGCAAATAGATTAACTTCTTTCCCCAAATCGAGAAACAGATGATTTACTAAATGTCTACTATTTAGCATAAGATATAATTTCTGCCTTCAAAATGACATTATGATATAATTAGGCAGATAAAAAGATGATGAAAGATAACAATATTATATAAATACAAGTAAATGGCAAGTAAAAATTATGAATACAGTATCTAAGGGTAGTGAAGGTTAGTGAAGGATTAAATACACAGAAAGGGAAAACCAGGAATATAGGAGGAAATTGGACTTTAATAGAAAAGATATCCACACTCAGCACACCTTTGTGATTATCTGAGTCTAGTCTTTCCCTGTCTTCCTGCAGCTGGAGTGTCACATCAACAGACTGGCAGAGGGGTGTCAGAACAAGAGTGCCAACTGCAGATCCCTTTCAACCATGTCATCCCTGGCTGGTTCTCAGTCTCCTTGCCCAAGTGTTCAGACCACCCTCTGTGCCTCACTGTCACCAGCCCCATCTTCCTCCTACCAGTTACTGCTGGGGTCCTTGCCAACCCAGTTAGTCAGGCCCAAACCCACCTGCTTCATCATTAGAATGTTGATACATATAAAAAAAAATTCATAAATTATGTACTGCAGCGTTTTACTTTAGTGAGTTTAAAAGGGGTAAATTAAAACAGAGAGGATGCAGAGCAATTAAAAGTTGAACAGTGAAAATGAGAGGCAAGAAGAAAACAAGGATCTACCACAGCAGAATGGGAACTCCTGCAGGCAGGGATTGTTACCTGTTTTGTTGATTGTGCCAAGAATCGTGCCTGGCACATGGCAAGCAGTTCAGGAAATGTCTGTTGAATGAATTAAGGGATAGGCACCAACTCACACAGAAACACACCTTCAGATTCATTCTGCGGCCTTTCAGACTACTGCCATTTAAACTTGTTAAATGATTTCACACCTCTGAGCATGAGTTATCAACTCTATTACCTGTACTGAGCTCCTTCAGTTTTAGACAAGGAAATACTGTAGTTTCAATGATTTATCTCAATGCAGTCTTGTCCTTCTAGACTTTTTCCAGTCTAATTCATGAGTTTGACTCCTTATCTTGTTTTCATTTATTCTTTGTGGATTTCCTTAGTTTCCATCTTTGGATGTGAATGCCTTTCAGATAACCTGTAAAGGCCCTCATCTGACCATGTCTCCTGCCTGGACTTGGGGAGCATTGTAAAACAAAATGTAACTTTCTTATCAACTACATTTTTAAATGTCATAAATTCTTAAAATGCCAACCCTGCTTACCTGAGAATATTGAATAAGGGTTTCAAACTGTTGATGAAGTTCCAGTAGCTGAATCAATTCTGCATTTCTTTTGGCTTTTTCTCTAATTATACCAATGTAATTTTCAGGATTTTCTGCAAACGAATATGCAGCATCTCTGGTATTGAAAGTATAATACTTATCTTTATATTTCAAAATTCCAATTGATGGATTTCCTGAAAATTAAGAAAAGGAACTAAATTAGACAGGAAATACTCAGTGATTCTATGTTTATAATACACTCATAGAACCCTTCCCTTATACTCCATTTTTAACACATCACATGTCTTTATTTAGCTAAAATGTTACAACTAGCAGTTTTAAGTTATACATTTTGTTAAGTTATATTTATGTAAAATTCAAAAGAAATTTATATTTTTAATTTGGTGGGGGGGCACACCATGCCACACACAGGATCTTCATTCCTTGACTAGGGATTGAAACTATGCCCCCTGCATTGGAAGCGTGGAGTCTTAACCACTGGACTGCCAGGGAAGCACCATATTGTTAAGCATTAAATTATGATTTTATCTAAACATATTTCACTATCCAGATATAAGTTGCTTAAAAATTTTCTATGGGAAGCCACTCAGTCATCTAGCAGGTTTTTCAAATCTCCTTAAACCAAACCAACTACTAGAAGCATTGTTTTAAAAATAATTCGGTAAGAACTACAAAAATGAGACATTTTTCCCAAAATGTACATTTGCATGTTAGGAAGTATTTCCCACTATGAAAAGATACTACATAAAACATGGGTTATAAGTATCCACAGTTTGTGGGAATTATATAGGAAACAGTAACACTCTTAATTATTCATTCTTTCACTTATTCAACAAATATTTATTGACCCTGTTCTTGGCACTGAGAATACAGTGAAAACAAATCAATAAATAGAGCATAGGCCAGAGAGTGATCAGTGCTACATAAAACAAATAAGTAAATAAAGCAGGTTAAACAGTCAAAGGAGGGAGGGTGGGATTGATATTTTAACCTGGGTGAACAGAGAAGGCTGAATAAAATGAGGGAGCAAGGTATGTAGATATGTGGGGGTGGTAGGAGAGTGGTCCAATTAGAGGGAATAATCAGTGCAAAAGCTTTGAGGTGAAAAATGGGCTTGGAATGTTCAGGAATAGCAAGAAGGCCAGTCGGGTTGGAGCATTGCACAAGGGAAGAAGGGGCAGACAATAAAGTCAACGATCTCATCTGAAAGGACTCAGTCAGGTAAGCCCCAGCATCACCTGGGGACTCAAGCCCTGTGATCTGCAGTCTTGAGGAAGGAGGGACTCCTATAGCAGTCCTCCCAGGCAGTGTAGGTGGCTACTGCCCAGAAAACAATGTAGAAGTAGAAGCAATGGAATAAGCAGAAATAAAGTCTCCAGACTAGCTGATTCAGAAAAGATTCTAAAACCCAAAGCCCCACAAGTCTGTCTACTTTTCTCATTCTCCCCCTTTCTTAGAATCATAGCTGATGGGAGCTGGAAGGGACCAGAGAGATTTCCTAACTGGTCCTTCTCCTTTTCTGGACCTGGAAACTGAGGTCCCAAGCACAAGATTTGCTCACAGTTACCCTGTTTACTAACAGACAATGGGGACTAGAAACCAGGCTCTCCAAGTGCTGGCCCATAGCTTTTCCAGCCACATGGGGGTACTGCTCTCTTTACCCCGCATCCATGTTTCTCTCGGTCTATCTCATGACTCCCTTCCCTTCGTATTTGTGAACAGAGAGAGAGAGAGAGAAATTGGGGAGGGGGGAGGAAAGGGAAGGAAAAAAGAGAACAGTGAAGAAAGAAACCACCTCCATTCCATTGCTTTTCACTTCTTCATGACTCTTGTTTGGTTTCTCCCCAGTATCAGTGACCTTCATGGGACCTCAGAATACTATTCTCTCAGTTCCCCAAGGTAAACCTTTTATTACTCCCATAATAAAAAAATCTACTACCATAAAAAAAAATGAGTCAATGTGTATGTTCTCTACCCTGCATACACACAATCCCAATAATTCTTTGTAACAATTCTATTTCCAATTCACACGGCACTTTTTGAATAATAATTTATTTTCCTCTCAATTTCTGATTTACTTTGTTTTGGAGAAGCTCTAGTAATACATACATCTCCTAGGGGAATCTGACTTGATAAAATACTGGCCATTTCTTTAGTGGGATCTGACTTATACAGAAATACTGATCTATGGTAATGGAATAGAGCCATAAAGTGACAAAGAATATTTTTTAATAAACATATCAGTCACACTAGTGTTGCTCTTTTGAGTAATCGCTTTGGAAGATGACATGTTTTAGGAATGCCATATAATGTTTCTGGAACCCTTCATTGACATATGAGTCATCCCCCTCTTAATGACATTGCAGCACTCATATTTCATTATCTGCATTCCATCACTTATCACTTGCATTGTAACTTATTTATGTCAGTTTATCAGGTTATGCTGCAAGCGCTTCAAAGATAAATACTTCACTTGGATCATATTTGTAGCTCCTTTCCTAGTTCAACATTAGACTCCATAAAGTTTAGCAAAGTGAATGAGTGACAATAAGCACACTTCATTTAAATAAAAAAATTGGAGAAGGGAGAACAGTATTATTTCCAATGACGTACCTGGAAGGAGAAGACCATCTGTTGTAGCAAAGGTGTAAGCACAAAATCCCCGATACTGAATCAATAATTTATCAAAATTGGCTGTTGTTTCTGGGAAAAGCCACTCCAGTGTTTTGAAATCTGCCACATTTACTCTATCTTCTAAAATGAAAGAGGAGTACAAGAGAAACCTTATTCATGCGGTAAATGAGCAGAAGAGACTGGCTGCTATGTGACTAAAACAGAAATAAATTAACTTTGCTCAAGACAGCGTAGCTCTTAGTAACATAATATGCGAGGTGGCAAAATACTTTGAATATGATGCTTATATACTAGGATTGTCCCTTCTTGAAATGGTTGAGAATGAGCAGAAACAGTCACAGAAAGATATCTTAGTAACTTAATTTTGATACAAGGAGTGCAATTTTTGTTCTTCACACTTATAAAAAGTCTTCTTCACGTTGCTACTTTTTTTTACACAAATAAAAATGAGCATTTACAAAGCACTGATGCCAGAGCTTCTTTGCTTTTGCAATGCTACCTGCATTTCTGTTTCTGGCTCTGTATCCGAACAGTAAACACTATAAATGACCCCGTGGCTACAGCTAGAAGTAAATGCATACTTTAGAAAAAACAAACCTTCTTCCCTCTTTTTTCCCTAATGTGCCTGAAAGCTTCAAACAGTGATGAGATGTGGCAAGTATAAATTAAATTTTTTAAGAAGAACACTGGGTCTCCCAATTCGCTGGAGCAGTGACTTGACAAATTGTGTTCTAGTGCATAAACAATTCTGATTTATAGTAGGAGATGACACATCTTGCCAATATGGTTGAATTTAATATCTACTGCTGAAGTGGCTTTAACTTTTCAATTTCATTTAGTATTTGCATAGATATGCTGTTTTAACAAAATGACATGAGTAGGAAAGACTTTAACTGGGAGGATGTTTTAAAGTCTTTCTGATTTAGTGTTCAGGTTTTACATATTCTAGTAGTTTAAGAGTAAGTGTTACCACTATATTTTATTTTTCGCTTTCAAAAAATAGAATTTGAAGAGGAAATTTAAAGAGTAAACTATTTAATTTCATTTTCTTGAAAAACTTTCTGTTTTAGGCAACAATTCAATTCCCAAACTCTATTTTGACATTTCTTATGAATTTTGAGTTGTATTTAACTCAAATTATAGAAGGGGCTAAAAATATAAAAAGAAGTTTATTGGTAAAGACAGCCTTCCTATAAGAATCAGTGCATCTCTTAAAGGGTCTAAAATAAGCTCAATTTTACAGGAGTAACATTTATTGATTCATAAATTTCCACCTGAATCTGGGGTAGGTATATGGCAAACAGCACCCTGAAAAACATGGAGCTTTGTTTGCACAAATAGAGCAAGGATTAACATCCTTTTCTACTACAAACCAATTAACAAAATCACTAAGACTACAACTGAAACCCATAAGCACATGAAATCACTCTTAACCAAAACACTAATAATAACATCAGGAATGGTTATTGTTGTTCAGTCGCTAAGTCGTGTGTGACTCTTTGTGACCCCATGGACTGCAGCATGCCAGGCTTCCATGTCCTTCACTATCTTCTGGAGTTTGCTCAAATTTATGTACATTGAATTGGTGATGAAATCTAACCATCTTAACCTCTGCTGCCCCTTTCTCCTTTTGCCTTCAATCTTTCTCAGCATCAGGGTCTTTTCCAATGGGTCAGCTCTTTGCATCAGGTGACCAAAGTATTGGAGCTTCAGCTTCAGCATCAGTCCTTCCAGTGAATGTTCAGGACTGATCTCCTTTCGGATGGACTGGTTGGATCTCCTTGCAGTCCGAGGGACTCTCAAGAGTCTTCTCCAACACTACAGTTTGAAAGCATTAATTCTTTAGCATCAGCCTTCTTTATGGTCCAGTGGTTATTGCTGGATAGCAAACTCTTCAGTTTATATATTTACAGTTTTCTACATTTTCTGTAATGAACATTAGTAGTCTTATAATCAAGAAAGATATTCAAAACTTTATCAGAAAGATAAGAGCTGAAAATTTTAAAATGAAAGAGTGACTTTATTCTAGAGGTAATTTTAACAGGAAGAGGAAATAATACATGATTTCTATTACCTATGTGCTCTTTTATTCTACACATGTCAGTTTTCACAGTCACTCCATCAAGAAGAACTTGCATCACTTTCTCAGGAAAGAACAGGTTATGAGCCCCCAGGAATGGCTCAAGATGAGTAGTTAAATTACTAAGGACACTAATCAAGACAGTTTCATCTTGAAAGCTAGTCCACAGGTTGGAAAGGGCAATGAAGATGGGCTGCAGAAGAGACAAAAATGTTCAAAATGTCACTGTTTAATAAAATTATAAATCACTCTTAAAAGTCAGTACAAATTTCTGTTGTGATAAAGAGATTAATTGTCTCGTAAGACAAGTGAAAGTCTCATGAAGTTAGACAATAGAATCAGTAGAAATTGGACTCACAAATTACAAGCAAATAAAGTTGTATTTCAAAGTATATTATTTTGGTATAATTGTTAGAAAGTTAGTTTATTCAAAAGAACCAAAGACGTATGATCATGTAAGAAACATTCACGGACACTTCACTTTAAAAGGTCTAGGGGAAAAATATCTTTTTTTTTTTTAATCACTAAATTTGACTCATTATAATTAGATTTATCAGGCTCAATTACGATTCAAAAGAACTTGGAAAGTCAGGGATACATCTTGGGGCATTTTCTTGTAAGCTACAAGTTAGAGATTTTGTGTTGCTGCCGCTGCTGCTGCTAAGTCACTTCAGTCGTGTCCGACTCTGTGCGACCCCATGGACGGCAGCCCACCAGGCTCCCCCGTCCCTGGGATTTTCAGGCAAGAACACTGGAGTGGGTTGCCATTTCCTTCTCCAGTGCATGAAAGGGAAAAGTGAAAGTGAAGTCGCTCAGTCATGTCTGACTCTTAGCGACCCCATGGACTACAGCCTACCAGGCTCCTCCGTCCATGGGATTTTCTAGGCAAGAATACTGGAGTGGGTTGCCATTGCCTTCTCCAATTTTGTGTTAGTGAGATAAAATATTTCTTTTTCATATTCATATAACAAAAAATTAATCAGGCCCTACTTATAAGTGAAACAACTTAGGCTTTTGTTCCTTGGTTTTTAAAATCAAATATTGGGAATGATTACAGACAATTATCAGAAACTCAAAATGCTCCAAAAATATTGTAAATGCATCTTATACATCTTTGGGGCTCCCTGTGCTTAGTTGCTCAGTCATGTCTGACTCTTTGTGACCCCACAGACTATAGCTCTCCAGGCTTCTCTGTCCATGGGGATTCTTCAGGCAAGAACACTGGAGTGGGTTGCCACGGCCTCCTCCAGGGGACCTTCCCAACCCAGTGATCATTCCCAGATTTGCCTAAAAGGTGATGCAGATAATCAGAAAGTCAGGCTAAGTGCAGGTCTGGTAAACAAAGTGATTTTATCTATCTTTTCAGAAAGGTCACAAGTTACAACACCTCTTTGATGGAGGCAATTTCTAACTAGCTACTGTAAACATGCTTTCAACACTGCACTATGGATTATTTCTGTTGCCACAGACAATACTATGAACCACAGCCTTATCTAACTCAATGAAGCTATGAGCCACGCCATGTAGGGCCAACCAAGACAGACGGGTCATGGTGAGGAGTTTTGAAAAATGTGGTCCACTGGAGAAGGGAATGGCATACCACTTCAGTATTCTTGCCTTGAGAACCCCATGAACAGCATGAAAAGGCAAAAAGATAGGACACTGAAAGATGAACTCCCCAAGTCACTAGGTGCCCAATATGCTACTGGAGATCAGTGGAGAAATAAGTCCAGAAAGAATGAATAGATGGAGCCAAAGTGAAAACAACACCCAGTTGTGGATGTGACTGGTGATGGAAGTAAAGTCCGATGCTGTAAAGAACAATACTGCATAGGAACCTGAAATGTTAGGTCCATGAATCAAGGTAAATTGGAAGTGGTCAAACAGGAGATGGTAAGAATGAACATCGATAGTTTAGGAATCAGTAAACTGAAATGGACTGGAATGGGTGGACTTAAATCAGATAATCACTATATCTACTACTGTGGGCAAGAATCCCTTAGAAGAAATGGAGTAGCCCTCATAGTCAACAGAAGAGTTTAAAATGCAGTTCTCGGGTGCAATTTCAAAAATGACAGAGTGATCTCTGTTTGTTTCCAAGACAAATCATTCAATATCACAATAATCCAAGTCTATGAACCAACCAGTAATGCTGAAGAAGCTGAAGCTGAACAGTTCTATGAAGACCTACAAGACCTTCTAGAACTATCACCCAAAAAAGATGCCCTTTTCATTACAGGGGACTGGAATGCAAAAGTAGGAAGTCAAGATATACCTGGAGTAACAGGCAAATTTAGCCTTGGCGTACAGAATGAAGCAGGGCAAACACTAACAGAGTTTTCCCAAGAGAATGCACTGGTCACAGCAAACACCCTCTTTCAAAAGCCAAGAGAAGACTACACATAAACATCACCAGATGGTCAATACCAAAATCAGATTGATTATATTTTTTGCATCGAAAGATGGAGAAGCTCTATACAGTCAGCAAAAACAAGACCAGGAGCTGACTGTGGCTCAGATCATGAACTCCTTATTGCAAAATAAAGACTTAAATTGAAGAAAGTAGGGAAAACCACTAGACCATTCAGGTATAAGCTAAATCAAAACCCTTACAATTATACAGTAGAGGTGACAAATAGATTCCAGGGATTAGATCTGATAGAGTGCCTGAAGAACTATGGATGGAGGTTCGTGACATTGTACAGGAGGTGGTGATCAAGAACACCCCAAAGAAAAAGAAATGCAAAAAGGCAAAATGGTTGTCTGAGGAGGCCTTACAAATAGTTGAGAAAATAAAGAGAAGCAAAAGGCAAAGGAGAAAAGGAAAGATATACCCATTTGAATGCAGAATTCCAAAGAATAGCAAGGAGAGATAAGAAAGCCTTCCTCCCTAAGAAATAGAGGAAAACAATAGAATGGGAAAGACTAGAGATCTCTTCAAGAAAATTGGAGATACCAAGGGAATATTTCATGCAAGGATGGGCACAATAAAGGATAGAAATGGTATGGACTTAACAGAAGCAGAAGATATTAAGAAGAGGTGGCAAGAATACACAGAAGAACCATACAAAAAAGATCTTCATAGCCCATATAAACATGATGGTGTGATCACTCACCTAGAGCCAGACATCCCAGAATTCAAAGTCGAGTGGGCCTTAGGAAGCATCACTATGGACAAAGCTAGTGGAGATGATGGAATTCCAGTTGAGCTATTTCAAATCCTAAAAGCTGATGCTGTGAAAGTGCTGCACTCAATATGCCAGCAAATTTGGAAAACTCAGCAGCGGCCACAGGACTGGAAAAGGTCAGTTTTTCAACCCCAAAGGAAGGCAATGCCAAAGAATGTTCAAACTACTGCATAAATGCACTCATCTCACATGATAGCAAAGTAATGCTCAAAATTCTCCAAGCCAGGCTTCAACAGTACATGAGCCATGAACTTCCAAATGTTCAAGCTGGCTTTAGAAAAGGCAGAGGAACCAGAGATCAAATTGCCGACATCTGCTGGATCATCGAAAAAGCAAGAGAGTTCCAGAAAAACATCTACTTCTGCTTTATTGACTATGCCAAAGCCTTTGATTGTGTGGATCACAACAAACTGTGGAACATTCTTAAAGAGATGGGAATAACAGACCACCTTACCTGCCTCCTGAGAAATCTGTATGCAGGTCAAGAAGCAACAGTGAGCACTGGACATGGAAACAACAGACTGGTTCCAAATTGGGAAAAGAGTACATCAAAGCTGTATATTATCACTCTGCTTATTTAATTATATGCAGAGTACATCATGAGAAATGCTGGGCTGTATGAAGCACAAGCTGGAATCAAGTTTGCTGGGATAAATATCAATCTCAGATAAACAGATGACACCACACTTATGGCATAAAGTGGAGAACTAAAGAGCCTCTTGATGAAAGTGAAAGAGGAGAGTGAAAAACTTGGCTTAAAACTCAGCACTCAATATTGAAGATGATGGATCTGGTCCCATCACTTCATGGCAGATAGATGGGGAAACAGTGCAAACAGTGACAGACTTTATTTTTGGGGGCTCCAAAATCACTGTAGATGGTGACTTCAGCCATGAAATTAAAAGCCAAGAAAAGCCATGACCAACCTAGACAGCATATTAAAAAGCAGAGACATTACTTTGCCAACAAACGTCTGTCTAGTCAAAGCTATGGTTTTTCCAGTAGTCATGTATGGATGTGAGAGTTGGACCATAAAGAAAGCTGAGTGCCAAAGAACTGATGCTTTTGAAAGGTGGTGTTGGAGAAGACTCTTGAGAATCCCCTGGACTGTAAGGATATCAAACCAGTCAATCCTAAAGGAAATCAGCCCTGAATATTTGTTGGAAGGTCTGATGCTGAAGCTGAGACTCCAATATTTTGGCCACCTGATGTGAAGAACTGACTCACTGTGAAAGAGTCAGTTGAATCAGGGAAAGATTGCTGATGCTGGGAAAGACTGAATCAGGAGAAATGGGGATGACAGAGGATGAGATGGTTGGATGGCATCACTGACTCATTGCACAGGAGTTTGAGCAAGCTCCAGGAGTTAGTGATGGACAGGGAAGCCTGGCGTGCTTCAGTCCATGGGGTTGCAAAGAGTTGGACACAACTGAGCAACTGAACTGACAGACAATACTAGTATCATGTACTTTGATAGCAATTGCCTACTAAGAGAATCCTTTCATTCAACTTACAACAACCAAGTTCTACGATTATTAACTACAAAATAAGCAAAAAGAACAGGATCAACTTGTATAAAACTAATATTATATTTTCCATATTAAATACAATTAAAATTACTTTTGATCCAATATTATGGGACTTCAAAGTTCATTCACCCTTAAATAAGTTTCAAAGCTGATGACAAATGCTTACAAAGACTTGTGATGTTGGGACAGCCGTCTTTGACTTTACAGTCAATTTTAATTGTTCCAGCTGGGCTGCTAACTGCTTTATCATCATTTCCACTTCTTGAGCACAGGTAATTATATCTGACTGTGAAGACAACATAATTTGCATTAATATTTTGCTACACAATTATATATGTCTTAAGCCCTACTTGCTCCCCACATCTCCTGAAGGTGAGCTCAGTGAGGGCAAGGATTCTGCTCTCTGGGATATCCTGAACACCAAGAACAGTGCTAACATATGAATGGGGCCCCAGAAATGTTTGATGGATGGATGAACCCTTTGACGTACAATGGCTATAATTTTTCTCAAATGTATACAGGTACTCTTTAATATTCAGCATAACTGCATTTCTAAGCAGTGGATCCTGTGACACATAAGCCCCACAATAAACATTTAGAAGTACAAAAAGAGGTAAGTACAAATAAGAAAAGCAAGGCACAGAAAGGTAAGTAAATTGCCCAAGGATACACAGCGAATGAGCGATAGAATCATGGTTCTACACCAGATCACCTGAGCCCCTGGCTCCTACCCCAAGCTGTGACCAGAAATGGCAGTGTATAGGTTTATTAGTACAGTGTTCAAGAGTAACAATTACTGGAAGAGAAAAAAAAGCTGCATTTGAGTTCTCAGATATCTGTAGCCTAATGACATGCTTTACTAGACTATTTTTAAATGACAAAAACAATTATAAGAAATATCAAATATTAGCCCTGCATTTCAACTAATGAATTTTTTCATTCACTTATGTAATATGTATCCTGTTTTAATTTTACCTGTACTATTCTTTAAACATCTCCCCTCCTGTTTCCTCATTCTCCCATTATTTATGATAATTTTGTAAATATTTTCTCAAAATTATAATAATAATTTACATATCATTTATCCTATCTAATAAGTCTCTTATCTACCCTTCTGTTCTTCCCCCTTGACTGCTAGTTTTGTTTTAGAAATCAAAATATGAAAATGCAGTCCTTCACTTATTTAGATTTGTATACAAACAACCAGAAACAAATAAATCTGCCTACTCCAGTAGGTCTGGAGTAGCTTTACTTACAGGTTTTAAGAGGTGTGATGTACTAAATAAAGCTACACCAGTCCTACTCCCCCAAGCTACGCCTGTAGGCTCCATCTACAGATTAGGCACACAGAACTTCTTGATTTTTCCTGACAGTGTCTTAGAACAATCACACTGTTTTCATTTTACTGAAAAGAACTTGTGTTCACAACCATGTAGAATTTTAATTGCAAAGCAAGTCCTCATAAATAAAGGGAAAAATATTCCGTGCTCTGGGATTAGAAGAATTAACACTGTTAAAATGACCGTACTACCCAAAGCTATCTACAGATTCAATATGATCCCTATCAAGATTCCAATGGCATTTTCAGAGAGCTATAATGAACAATCCTCACATGTGTATGGAATCACAAAAGACTTCAAATAGTCAAAGCATCTTGAGAAAGAAGAATAAAGCAGAAGGCATCATGCTTACTGGTTTAAAACTACTACAAAGTCACAGTAATCAAAACAACATGGTATTGGCATCAAAACAGACACATAGACCCATAAAACAGAATAGAGAGTCCAGAATAACCCATACATATACAGTCAATTAATTTACCACAAAGCACCAAGAATATACAATGGAGAGAGGATAGTGTCTTCAATAAATGGTGCTGGGAAAACTGTACAGCCATCTGCAAAGAATGAAACTGCACCACTATTTTACACCACTCACAAAAAGCAATTCAAAGTGAATTAAGGACTTGAACATTAGACCTGAAAACACAAAAATCCTAGAAGAACACACAAGCAGTAAAGTTTTGACCTCAGTCTTGGTGACTTTTTTTTTTTTCCGACACTAGAAACAAAGGCAACAAAAGCAAAAATCAACAGGTAGAACTGTATCAAACTAAAAAGCTGCACAGCAAAGGAAACCATCAATAAAATGAAAAGGCAACCAGTGGAATAGGAGAAAATATTCACAAATCATGTATCTGATCAAAAATATATAAATAACCCATACAACTCTAGCAAAAACAAACAATAAAATTCTTAAATGGCCAAAGAATCTGAATAGACATTTTTCCAAAGAAGACATATAGATGGACAACAAATACATGAAAAATTGCTCAACATCACTAATCACCAGGAAAATGCAAATCAAAACCAGAATGATATATCACTTCACATCTGACAGAATGGCTACTATCAAAATGACAAGAAAGAACAAGCATTGGCAAAGATACGAGGGGAAAAGGAAACACTTGTGCACTGCTGGTGGGAATGTAACTCGGTGCAGCCAGTATGGAAAATTTGTAGAGAGGTTCTTCAAAAAATTAAAATAGACCCACCATATGACCCAACAATTCCATTTCCGGGTATTTATCTGAACGAAATGAACACACTAACTCAAAAAGATATATGTGCCCCCATATTCACTGCAGCATCATTTACAAGGAAATCCTGCCATTTGCAGCAACATGAATGAAATTTGCAGGAATTTTACTAAGCGAAGTATGTCTGACAAAGATAAATATCATATGATCTCACTTATATAAGGAATTTTTTAAAAATTGAAGGAGAGTTGATTCACAATTTTGTGTTAATTTTTGATACACAGAAAGTGATCCAGTTACACATATACAACTTTTTCAGGTTCTTTCTCCATGATAGATTATTACAATGTATTGGATATTGTTCCCTGTGCTCTATAATAGGACCTTGTTGTTATACGTGGAATCTTTTTTTAAAAAACTGAGCTCATAGATACAGAGAACAGATTGGTAATTACCATTGGTGGGAGGATGAGGTGGGAAAAATGGGTGAAGGGGATCAAAAGGTACACATTTCCACTTATAAGATATATGTCATGGGGATGTAATGCACAGCATGGTGACTATGACTGTAGTGCATAATACTGCATTGTACAACTGAAAGTTGTTAAGAGAGGAGATCTTAAAAGTTCTCATCACAAGAAAAAAAAACTAACTATATGTGCTAAAGAGTTTAACTAGATTTATTGTGGTCACCATTTTGCAATATACACATATATGGAATCATTATGTTATACATCTGAAACAAATATAATCTTATATGTCAATTGTACCTCCCTAAAAAAACCTATTTTCACTATCCTTTCACTATCCTTGATATTGCAGTAAGAAGTATTAATTTTATTGAATTTTGATCTTTATGTGCACAGTTTTTTGTTTTTTTTTTAAATAAATTTATTTATTTTAGTTGGGGGCTAATTACTTTACAATATTGTAGTAGTTTTTGCCATACATTGACATGAATCAGCCATGGGTTTACATGTGTTCCCCTTCCTGGACCCCCCTCCCACCTCCCTCCCCATCCCATCCCTCTGGGTCATCCCATTGCCTCAGTCCTGAGCATTTGTCTCATGCATCGAACATGGAATGGTGTTCTGTTTCACATATGATAATATACATGTTTCAATGCTATTCTCCCAGAACGTCCCACCCTCACCTTCTCCCTCAGAGTCCGTAAGACTGTTCTATGCATCTGTGTCTCTTATTCTGTCTCACATATAGGGTTATCGTTAACATCTTTCAAATTCCATATATATGCATTAGTATACTGTATTGGTGTTTTTCTTTCTGGCTTACTTCACTCTGTATAATGGGCTCCAGTTTCATCCATCTCAATAGAACCGATTCAAATGTATTTTTTTTGATGGCTGAGTAATATTCCATTGTGTATATGTACCACAGCTTCCTTATCCATTCATCTGCTGATGGACATCTAGGTTGCTTCCATGTCCTGGCTATTGTAAACAGTGCTGCGATGAACATTGGGGTACACGCGTCTCTTTCAATTCTGGTTTCCTCAGTGTGTATGCCCAGCAGCGGGATTGCTGGGTCATATGGCAGTTCTATTCCCAGTTTTTTAAGGAATCTCCACACTGTTCTCCATAGTGGCTGTACTAGTTTGCATTCCCACCAACAGTGTAAGAGGGTTCCCTTTTCTCCACACCCTCTCCAGCATTTATTGCTTGTAGACTTTTGGATAGCAGCCATTCTGACTGGTGTGAAATGGTACCTCATTGTGGCTTTGATTTGCATCTCTCTAATAATGAGTGATGTTGAGCATCTTTTCATGTGTTTGTTAGCCATCTGTATGTCTTCTTTGGAGAAATGTCTGTTTAGTTCTTTGGCCCATTTTTTGATTGGGTCGTTTATTTTTCTGGAATTCAGCTGCAAGAGTTACTTGTATATTTTTGAGATTAATTGTTTGTCTGTTGCTTCATTTGCTATTATTTTCTCCCATTCTGAAGGCTGTCTTTTCACCTTGCTTATAGTTTCCTTTGTTGAATGTGTGCACAGTTTTTTAACAATCAGATCAAATAGAAAGTATACATAAAACACTTCGGTGAAAGAGGAAGTGAAAGTCACTCAACCATGTCCAACTCTTTGTGACCCCATGGACTATACAGTCCATGGAATTCTCCAGGTCAGAATATTGGAGGGGGTAGCCTTTCCCCTCTCCAGGGGATCTTCCCAACCCAGGGATTGAACCCAGGTCTCCCACAATGCAGGCAGATTCTTTACCAGCTGAGCCACAAGGGAAGCCCAAGAATACTGGAGTGGGTAGCCTATCCCTTCTCCAGTGGGTAGCCTATCCCTTCCCGACCCAAGAATCGAATCAGGGTCTCCTGCATTGCAGGCAGATTCTTTACCAACCGAGCTATCCTGCATATAAAAACACATAGTTCTCTTACATGACTGGGTTGCAAGCTGAACTAGCCTTTTTCTCCCCTCTCTAGTAGAAAAGCATTTTTATATAAAAAGAACAACTGGAAGACAAACTATATGATTTTTGACCGTTATCTATTGGAAGATGGTTTCCTGAGAGTCAATGAAATGAGTCCATCATTTCGGGAAAAGGACACTTTTTGTTACCCATGATAAAATTCACATTTTGAAAAACTTGTATCTGCCACCACGAACTTGACAGCAACCTAACACAAAGCTATTTTTAATGAGATTGTTGGAGGCAAAAAAAACAAGAAGAAAGTCACAAACTTTCTTTTCATAGTGCAGTCCAAAAAATGCTTGGGGAAAGCATGTGTACCTAGCATTATTCTTCTTCCCCCACTTTTTAAATTATAAGTTTCTCATACTTTCTTCTATGGACATTTTTCAACAAATCTAAAACAAGCACAAATTCCACCTAACTGACATTTTACTTGCATTTTCAGAAAAATCAAGAAGCCCTGTGCAATCTATTTTGTGAATGGTCCTGCAAACACAGCTTAGGCAGAGGAAGCATACAAAAGTCTTGACTTATATATTTTAAGAAATGTTGTGTGTCATGCAACTTTTACTGGTACAATAACAATAAGTGGCTTTCTCTCTTTGGTAACTGCTATGCTCATCAAAAGCCCACAGAGCGTGGAATTCTGTTCTCTCAGCTAAGACAGTCAGCAAGACTGCAATCACCCCTTCCTTTCTCTTCCAGAACATTTGAATTTGTTCACTATAGCAGATAAAGTCCTGATCAAAAGACAATAACTCACTATCTTACCCAGGATATAACTGGATTTTCCAAATGCCTACATAAACTGAAGGTAGCATTGGCAAAAGAAAAATTTTTGAATCAAAATCAATATTTCAAAAAATCTTATTAATATTTGTTCAAATAATGTGACTTTAAAAAAGAGTATTCATAGATTTCCTGAATAGGAAAAGGTTTCAGCTAAATATAAACTGAGGTATTTTTTTTCTTTTTTTTTTTTAAACTGAGGTATTTTATAACCTAGCAATAATACTCATTAAATTGTATCCATTCTGTAACAATCAACCTTAAACTGTAACTAAGGCAGATTGATGGGGGAAGGCTGGAGTATTAAAAACTACCATATCCTTGTCAGCCATAAAAAGAAATTTTGCCATCTGCAATGGCACAGATGGACCTGGAGGGTATCATGCTTAGTGAAATAAGTCAGATAGAGAAAGACAAGTACTATATGTTACCACTTATATGTGGAATCCATAAAATAAAACAGACTAGTAAATATTAAAAAAAAAAAAAAAGACTCACCGATATAGAGAACAAACTAGTGGCTACTAGTTGAGAAAGGGAAGGGCAAAATAGGGATAGGGGATTAAGAGATAAAAACTACAATGTATAAAATAAATAAGCTACAAGGATATATTTTTATAGCACAAGGAACATAGTCAATATTCTATAATAACTAAAAAGAGTACTATCTTTAAAATTTTTGAATGACTATGTTGTACACCTAAAACTAACACTGTAATTCAAGTATGTCTCAATAAAAACAAAAACAATAACAACAAAAAGAAACAGTGATTAAGCAGCAAGAAAGTCAGAAACTTAAGAAAACTCATTCTGACTCTGACTAAAGGGAGTATGAAAGAGTCATGAAGAGTGCTAAGATCAGAACGTGAACTTTCTCAATAACATGAGCAACAAAGGGTTTGGAAATGAGATATTCCAAGAAAGGGCAGAGCCCTTCAGCTTGTGCCCCTATTGAAGTTAGAATTGCTCTGCTAATTCCCTGACGATGATGACGGTAAACACCGCGTTTGCCGTCATCGTCATCTTCATCTGTCTGACAACACTGCTCTACCTTATTTACTGAGTGGGGACTATCAGTAACCCCTTTTTACAGATGTGAGGACTAAGGCACAGCAAAGTCAAGCAGTTTCATCAAGGACACAGATTTAGTAAGGAGCAGTGGCAGGATTAGAACCTAGGAAGTCTGGCTGCAAGACCCACACTTACCACTTCAACCCTCTACTCACCATCCCTCTAGTAAGAGATGTAAGAGTAAGAACTCCAATGAGAATTTAAGCCTGTCAGGGAATTTAAGACTTTCCTGGCGATACAGTGGCTAAGACTCCTCATTTCCAAAGCAGGGGGCACAGGTTCAATCCTTGGTCGAGGAGATAAGATCCCACTGAAGTGCACAGCACCAAAAAGATTTTAAGACTGTCAGTTGGTTGAATACAATTCATGAGCAAAAACTGTGAGAAGATATTATAAAATGAACACATCCTCCACAACATCCTTAGAGTATGTGTCACAGTTTCCCAAAGTTCTTTCTTATAATATCCCTTTTGAGCATAAAGGACAAAACTAAATATGAGATTCTGCTCCTGTGGACCCCTATGCACTCAAACTGACTGTGAAATCCTCTTAGCATCTGACTAGTTATATAAGGCACTAGCCACAAGCCCACGTTAGGGGAACATCTACCCTAAAGAATGGTTTGGTTTCAGAGAGCTGATTTAGAGTCCTCCCTTCTGAAGGAAAACAGATAGTAGGCCAGCTGTGAGGACCCCTCCTAGTTTGTTGCCATGAATTCATGTCTTTGGATGTTATCTTTCTCTCCTCTGTAATAGAGGAAAGGAGAGAATACAGATCTAGGGCATCCAAAAGTAGTATCAAAGGATTTCCCTGGTGGTCCAGTGGTTGGGAATCCATCTTGAAAGGTGGGGGACATGGGTTCAATACCTGGTCGGGAACTAGGATGCAACATGCTGTGGAGCAACTAAACTGGTACCCCACAACGAGAGACCCCGTGTGCCACAACTACTGAAGCCCGCGTGCTCTGGAGCCTGCACACTGCAACTACTGTGCCTGCAAGCCACAAGTAGAGTGTCCATGCATCACACGAAAGATCTCACATGACACAGTGAGGATCTTGAGTGCCGCAACAAAGACCTGACACAGCCACATCAAAACAAACGAACAAAGTACTATTGAGTCATCAAAATACAAGCGAAAACAAAAAGGGGGGCAGAATACAGCCTGTTGTATCCTCAAGAAATTAGTATTCACTTGTACAAAAGACAGTTCCACCAATCCTGTGGTCTTATGGGTACTGGAAAATATGAGGCTGCGTGAAGGTAAACAGTGACCAGGGGGATGGATGCATTAATCAATTCAGTGGGGGAATATAGAGGTATATCAAATCAAAACATTGTACAATTTAAATATCCTACAACTTTGTCAATTACACCTCAATATAGCTAGGGGGAAAAACCAGAAAACAAAATAGTAACTGGTAGAAACTTAGTTTGCTGCCATGACACAGTTAACAAACTGTGTTCCCTGGAATCTTAGGATGGCTTGGGAATGCTCCTTGAGGAAAAGGGCCTCTGATCCTTTTGTCTAGATACTTGCTTTATATTTTCAGGAGTAAGTAAACTTCTTCTGAGTAAGTTTCTATCAGAAAGGGCCCTGATGCTTAAAAAAAAGTTGAAAATCATCACTTTACCATACCATATTTTCCAACTCTTTGGGGGATAGTATTTGGTTTGTTTATTAGGTCTAGAGAAACAGGAAAAAAATCTTCTCCACCAATTTTTACAATTAGAACAAGTAATTACATAAAAATTCTTTGAGTGCTAACAACCTGCCAAACTATATGTTAGACACTTGCTCTGAATGAAAGCAAACAATGCAACATGTCTTATACACAGACATATGCCTGCATTACCATAGCAACCATGCAACAATCATATTACCAAGGACCAAAAAGAATCAACTACCAAAAATCCTCTCAACACACCTTCATTAAAATCAGCATCCAACTCTCCCATTTCTATTTTAGTCCTTGATCCTACAGACGCAATATATGCTGAATAGTTATTAAGGTTGCTTTCTTTATCAATGACCTGGTCACCCCATAATATATAAGGAGGTTGTGATAAACAACAAAGGCCCTACTATACAGCATGGGGAACTATATTCAATATCCTATAATCAACCATTATGGAAAAGAATGTTTAAAAAGTTGGAACCTGAATCATAGTAAGTGAAAAAGTTGGAATCTGGATCACAGAAAGTGCTTAAAAAAACCTGTTTAAACAGTGGGTTTTTTTTTTTAATTAAGTTAAACATTTAATTCAAAGCATTCTGTGGAAATGGCCAGCTCTTAGGACATTAACTCACCAAAATGACCTGAAGGAAGATCTCGCATTGCCGCACATTATATAGGGCTTCTCGTAACATATAGGACTGAAGTTCTTGACTCATGAGGGGATTTTTTGCTACCTTCTCCAGGATGGCTGTGTAGCGGTATGCCTGGTCCTGAACCACCCCAAGCTGGGAATCAATATGCTGAGTGGTGGCTGGGATTGCTTCCTGTAGAATAGCTGGCACTGGTTTGAAAGGTATAATAAAACAAACATGAGGCAAGCTAAAAGAATTCAGAAAAAAAAGCCTAGAGAGTAGTCATATTTAAACAGTAGGTTGAGTCAGTTTTTTTTTCCTTAACCAAATTAATAATAAGGAGGCAGGTGTTTCATCACTTCTATATCAGGAAGGAAAGAACCCAAAAAGAAAAGCCTATCAAAAAACAAACAAAACAAAACACCACACTGCAGAATAAGAACCAAAAGTTAAAGCAGATCACCTTTTGTCAATAAAATATAGAAGAGTCTAAAGAACAGACAGGCTTTGGTGTTATGTGCTATTAATTACTTGCTTCTAGAAAAGCCACTGTATCTCTTCTTCTGTGAATATTCTTTACTGCTTGTAAAAAAAAGGAAATAAAAGAGTACCACTTAAGAAGCTCATTGGGATACAGAAAAACAACAGAATCATCTAGCAAAGTAGGGAAATTTATGAAGAATGGGAATTGGACTTTTTAGAACACTCTTTAAATTGCAAAAACAATTACCCTATTGTACTAGATCAGTGATCTGGTAAAAGACACTAACACCTTCTCGGTGGGCCTACATGTGTATCAAATACACAAGGAATTTACTCCTACTGGCTGGTCTTTGAGCAAATATTTCAACAAATGCTTTCAAACTTACAGATAGTGAATGCATTAAGTATGTAACAGCATAGTAGAGGCTCTGTATTTATAGACTTGCAAATATTCTCCTTTTATTCTATTTCATTCCATTAACCACATCAGCAACAGTTTTATTTTCAGGGTGATTCTTATTTTTTGAATCACTGAATTTTATTCCATTTTGGTTATTTGTCTTGGAGGGCTTCCCAGGTGGTACCAATGGTAAAAAATCTACCTGCCAATGCAGGAGATGCAAGAGACGCAAGTTCAATCTCTGGGTTGGGAAGATCCCCTAGAGTAGGAAATAGCAACCACTCCAGTCTTCTTGCCTGGAAAATCCCATGGACAGAAGAGCCTGGTGTGCTACAGTCCATGGGATCACAAAGAGTCAGACACAACTGAGCATATATATGCATGCAAAGAACATAAAGGTCCATTGAACTGGGGAGGCTGGACTCTAGGAGGTCCTCTCAATCCTTTTACTGATTCAAGCCCCATACTAGCTTTATGTGTGGTGCGTGCTCAGTCATGTCCAACTCTTTTGAGACCTAATGGACTGTAGCCCACCAAGCTCCTCTGTCCATGGAATTTCCAGGTAAGAATACTGGAGTGGGTTGCCATTTCCTACTCCAGGGGACCTTCCCAATGCAGGGATCAAAGCTCCTAGCTTCATGGTACATAAAAATGTATGGTCTTGTCCCAATAAAATGAAAGATTACTATACATTATGAACAGAAGCAGTACTTCAGGTATAGTCAAAACTGTAAATGTTAAATCTAAGAATGCCAGTGGTGTACTGTGTATTACTTTCCTCTGTTCCCATTAAATTTTAAACCTGTGTAACCTATAGAATTAACCTAATGATATACCTACAGTCATCAATGCCTTCTCCCCCCTTTCCACAGTCTCGGTTAAATAAACGAATTCCAGTCACAATCATGGTGAGTTCTTTCAGCTGGCGTTCTTTGTCCTTCTTAGAAAGGATTAGGAATGTCCCAAGCTCAGTTTGAGGAAATACACTCTGTAGGGCAGCTAAACAAACCACAAAAAGGACAACAAAGTGGTAGAATAAAGATACCAGAACTTAAATAACAAGTCTCTTTCAGCAGAAAGCTAAGGGGCTTGTCTTTATAGAGTTACTTAGATGATTCTTTAACTGTCTGATACCTGATTCCAGAATACTTGGCAAAATTTAGCATACATAAAAGCTGAGCTGCTAAAAATAATGCCATTGCCTCACATCTGTTTCAACAATTATGCATTCATCAGTAATTTTTTGGCAATGGGCATTAAAACAAGCTTTCTAAGTAGGATTCTGAGTAGAAAAAAAAATGATGCTTTAAAAGAATTATGGAAGAAAGCCGTGGGAAGATTAGAGATATTGCCTATTCCTTATCTTATATACGAAACTGGGCAACTATTTCCTAAGGATAAAACAATGTTGTTTACCTTCATCCATCCTAGATGACAGACTCAACTCCTTTCACCAGTATGAAATTTACTCTCCCAGCATTTCCCACTCCTCAGCCAGCCTGGTACTCCTAATCATACTGCCATTGCTTCTCTAGTGAGAGGTAATAGGTCCCTAGGTACATACAGCTCTAAGAAGATGAATATATTCACTTCCCAGAGGTGCTACTTGAGTTTTAGTGATGCTACATTGTGTAAGAGAAATGTGGGTAAATTTTAACCTCTTATTTGTGCTAATTTTTTTTTCAGACAAAAGGAGAAAACTTCAACGTTCAACATTTGTAATTCACCATATTTTATAAGATACGATGTTCATGTATGTTCACACATGGAATGGAAATGGTGTACATTTTTTACCTGTTGCCTCTCTGACAATCTTGATGTCTGTTGGGGACCCCAGGCCAGAGCGCAGTAACACGTAGCTGACAATCTTGCGGTAGAGGCTTTCCAGCTCCTCTCGGACACATGCTCGATTGTCTGTAATCTCTCTGCTAACAGAACTTAATCTAGACTCTATGACCCGGTGATGTTCTTCAAGAAATTCCTCTAAAAATGGCAATAGACAATGGTCCATATATTGATACTTAGAATTCTTCTCCCATAAGAAAGTAGGACCAGAGGGGGAAATGGCATGGTATGGCAATTCTACTGCATGAAAACAAGTATTTTCTTAGGATATAGTCATCAAAACAAAAAAATAAATAGTGGTCAGCAAGTAACTTCAAGACAAAAATCTAGTGGGAAAGATGTACTACAGTGATTTAAATGGCATACTTTGTCAAACAGGTAAGACTTTTAAACAGACAATCCAAACATAATAGATAGGGCTAAAACCTCCTAGTTAAGCAGAAAGTATACAAGACATTTTATAATATACATTATAAACATATACAGTATAAATATATGTACTATCTATATGCTATTGGTAAGCACATGTAGCATACTGTATATAAGCAAATATAAATACCCATATAGATAGTATAAATATTCCTCTTTAACTATGTGTGTTTCTATTTTAGTTCTAGATAAATTTCCTTTGAATGGCATTACTGTAATACAATGTTGCATCAAGAACTGTATCCCTCTCCCTTCTTTCTGTGATACAATGAGGTTTAAGCTTAATTGTGGCAGGTGCCACACTTCACTAGCACTATAATTTTTGCAACTAAGTCAATTAGACACCCTTTAACAAGGGCAATAATTAAAATATCAACCATACACAATTTATAGCTATAATTTTACCACAAAAACTCAAACTTTGAAATTAATAAAAATCTAAATTACATCAATTCATTACTATTGTTTTAAAATGTCATTGTGATGGTTTAGTCACTAAGTTGTGTCCGACTTGTGACCCCATGTACTGTAGCCTGCCAGGCTCCTCTGTCCATGTGGATTCTTTAGGCAAGAATACTGGAGTGGGTTGCCAGCTCCTTCTCCAGAGGATCTTCCTGGCCCAGGAATCAAACCCAGGTCTTCTGCATTGCAGGCAGATTCTTTACCAACTGAGCTACGAGGGAAGCCCTAAAATGTCATTATTATTAATCAAAAAAGCAAGATACATGATTTTACACATATAGCATAACTAAAAGTTTAATATATAGAGGGAAAAAAGACAACGAAAATCACCAAATGGTTAATAATGATTCCAATACAGTCAAGCAGAGGCAATCTTTATTTTCCTTTTTATCTTGTTTCAGTTTATCTTGGATGTATGTAATAAATGATTTACATACAAAATATGTTCTGAGCTTATATTTCCCATCATTAACTTCATTTTTAGGTAAGTTACATAATTTAGGAAAGCATTATGAGATAATAATATAAACCAGAAACAAAAAAAATCAGCAAATTAAAAATGTTAACTTCAGTGGGCTGGCTGCTTTACAATATTATGTATTAGTCGTGTAACAGTTAAAGCACAATAGACTCAGAAACTTTTGACACTCATTAAGGCCAGTGGTCTCATTTAGCATTTCCAATATTATTACATTCTTCAAAGTTAGAAAAAATTTCAAAAGACAGACAAAAAAGTTAAATTGTTCTTCATCAACCAAATGAAGCCCTATAACCTGAAATCTTTTAAAAGGTATCAATATAGGTAGATATATGTTACCTCGACTTGTATAATTCATATCAAAGTAGACTTGCATCTTAATGGTGTCCAGGGAAGGATTTTTGCTGTCCAATAGCCGATTCACACAAAGCTAAAAGAGAATATCCCATAAATGCTTCTAGTTATGTTTTCTGAAGCAATTAGAAGTATTTTCCAATGTTATTTTTAAAATCAAAGAGAAACATCAAAGCAATAGCTTCTGATATTTATCTACCAATAACCCCTCTTATTATTTTTTTTCCTCAGAACTTCATGCTTTATAGATTACTTAACCAATAACATTTATTAAGTAATAAGCTATTTCCCCTGAGTTAGCCAATATTACCATACCCAGGTGGCTAATAGTCTAGTTGGAGGCAAGGACCTCGACAAGGTTAGTCTCTGAAGACTGAATGTGGGTGGACATTGCATGAAGCTTATGCTCATGTCTGGAGCTCTTCCTGAGTTCCTCATTACCATTTATTTGAACCTTCATGCTCCTTTTTTTTAGCTGATGCTGGAGGTCATGTGCATTTTATAAGAAGCTACTGTGGCTACCATCCTCTGCTCACGGACAATCTCTGACCCTGCCTTCTGTTTCAAAATTTCTTCCTTTGGTTCATTTTCTCCTGTCTGCCCTCCCCTGCCCCCGCCCCCACCAACATGCACATAGATAGCGCATCCTCCTTCGCTGATTTGCCCTTTTAGGATAGATAGTCGACCTGAATTTTTCTTTTCTCCTCTCTTCTCCATCCCCCAACCCCACTTTTCCCTATCTCATGTTAGAGTTTATGTCTGTACCTGGCAGGCACATCAACAGCTTCACTCAGCCCACCTCCCAGGGCACCAACACTATTTTCCTGGGAGAAGGGAGAGGAGAAAGCAGGAGTGAGGATGGGACACCTGGACCGTTCCAGGTGGAGAGGTGCCGGTCCAAGCACAGACTTTACAAATGCAAAAATTAGCTCATCCACATGATTCTTAATTGAGAAAAAAGGAAACACTCTTTATCACTTGAAATATGGCATAAATTGACAGTTAATGTCCCTGTCACATTAAAAGTACACTGAGCATAGGGAACTATATTCAATATCCTGGGATAAACCATAATGGAAAAGAATATGAAAAGAATTTATATATGTGTATAACTGACTCACTTTGCTGTGCAGTGGAAATTAACACAATATTGTAAATCAACTACACTTTAATAAGAAAAATAAAATTTATTCTTGCCAACTTAGTTGAGTTAGAGGGGGGAAAATTGCTTCTTAGGCCATGAAAAGAATAAAAACACTTTCTGCCCCTCCTTGGTTCTTCTCCATGGCTTTCTGACAAAATTTCTGACTGACTATTAGTCATTTCCCCTATTGCTAGTAACAGGCTTTATAGCACATTCTCAGTTTCAGCACAGAAAGACCCAGCTCTCAGCTGCCATAGAGAATCATAGAGTTTCTTCTGCACGGTTATCCTATCAACATATTCCCCAGTTCCAAGCTTCCAAAGCTCTTCTTGACCCTCTAACATTTCCGGACAAACCTGTGTTCCACTATGCAAATTGCTGGCTGAGAGAGAAGATGGAGATGATGAAAATTTTTGCTGCCATTTGTTTGAGCTCAGAAAATATCCACATACAAGTTTGGGAAACCTTGTTTCAAATCTTTTGTGTGAAGGAGAGAATTAAAATCATTTAGGCCAGGGGAAAAAATAATGTTGAAATTTTAGGAAATCCATTCACAAATATTTAGAAAATAAACATTTAAGCATCTAAACCCAGTGAGTCAAACTTAAAACATATGGAAAAATTAATAGTATCTAAAGTTCCTGCCTTCTTTAGTTCTTACAACTGCTTTTCAGGCACATCTACTTTATTTCTTTTTTTTTCTTCTGTAGTAGATCCTTTATAGTTAGCTCTTCATCTGTTTTAAATACAGCAGTGTATAGATGTCGATCTCAAATTCCCAAACTATCCTATGAATTATTTTGCTCTTGGGTTCAATTTTTCTTTTAGAAAACACAAATTACATTGAATCAATAATCATATGAATATGAATTTGTATATAACTTAACTGTATGTAAGTCAGTTAATAATTTTCTCAATGTCTCATTAGATGAATAAGATGTCTCTAAAATACTGTGGCAGACACTGCAACCCGCCAGCATCCATACCCCTCCTTCCTTACTAACAAAGCCTCAATCTGGATTAAGGCAGAGAGTTTCCATCAGCTAAAAAAGGAAAGAGGAAAAAAAAAATCAATATCCCAGGCTCACTTGCAATATCATTCTATTCAATAAATGCAAGGGCTTCCCAGGAGGCACAGTGATAAAGAATCCATCTGCCAATGCAGAAGACACAGGAGATACGGTTCGGTCCCTGGGTTGGGAAGGTCTTCTAGAGAAGGAAATGACAACCCACTCCAGTATTCTTGCCTGGAAACTTCCACAGACAGAGGAGCCTGGCAGGCCACAGTGTATGGGCTGGCAAAGAGTCAGACATGACTGAGCACGCTCGCAGGCCACAAATGGAAAGAGATGGGAGGGATTCTGGGAAAGCCCATTATTTTCCAAAAACAAAGTGATAGATCCAATTGCACAAACATTTTGACCTTTGTCCTCTCACCTTATACCTGCCTAAAAGTGGAAGAGCTTTCTTGTGACCCTGGGGTGGAAACACATGCATGATGGTGACCTAGGAAGTCACGAAAAACAACCTATGAACCTCTAGACCTCACTTTATGAGAAAAAATTTAATCTCTCATTTGTTTGCACCACTGTTTGGTGGGGTTCTGTTTCATGGAGCTGAAAGCACTATTGATCAACACAAATCAAATATTTAGAATTGTGAGTAAACCATTCAAAATTTGAGAAATGTTGGATAATCACCTTTACCAGTTTCTGCACATCACTTTTTGTGAGCGTTCTATCCGTGTTAAAGCCATTACTCGGGTCCAGAACAACAGCTTTCACCTGAGAGTAGGAAAAAGCCCATTACATTTATTTCACATTACTACAACATAAGTTTAATATTTTTCCATTTTTTAAATAACTCTCTCTTGATTACCCGGGGGTCGATCATTCAGCTGAGTTTCTTACAACCCAATTCATCAGCATCTTCGTCAGAAACTGAAGAAGGGGAGCAATTTTACGTTGGGAAACTAATTTGAATATTTTTACCATATTTTATTGTGTATCATTAAACCAAAAGCAAGAATAGAGAGATATCAAGGAAATGAGTAATTTTTATAACAGTGAGCAATACATGTTAAAAAGAAAAAAACTTACAACACAGGAAAAACATTATTGATGTTTCTAAGATTCTTTGAGATCTTCTAAATCAGTCTCTTAAATCTAGAACTAACATGCTTTACAGACTTAAAAAAAAAAAAAACCACAGTATTTTTGCCTGGAAAAATCCCATGGACAGAGGAGCCTCGCAGGCTACAGTCTATGTGGTTGCAAAGAGTCGGACACAACTGAGCACACACAAACACAATTTGTCCAACAATCGCCCTAGGTTTTCAATGGAATAAGTTAAGAAAACATCACAGAATTCTAAGAGCAAAATAGGCACTGCTGAAAAAAAATTTTAATAAAGCAGTAATTCACAATAATATTTATTCTTACCATAAAAGCAACCAGAGTTTCAGGAACAATCTCTCCATGGGCTGCACATTCTTGTCCTATTTCTCGAATGATATTCTTTATAACACTTTCAGCCTGAGTGGGAGGCATTCTAAATAAAAAGAGTTTTTAAATTGTATTTATATATTATTTTTTCCTTTTGAGATTTCACCACTAATACATTTGTAAAGAGTCATATTATTTATTAACTTAATAATATTTACTAGTATATAGGCCCTTCTTGTTTTTCATTAGTTGGTTTCATATTTATAAAAATGAAGGACTGATGATAACAGTGAGAGCAACTGGGACTTAATGATTGAAACATTTCCTCTTTATTTAAATGATGGTGGTCATCAAAAGTACCCTTGTGACATTTTTTAATTAAAAAAAATGTTAAACAGTATTAGAGACGAGGGATGGGTGTGGGAGTAGAATTAGTGAGAAATTCCACTATGTAGGCAGCAAAGTCAGCTTGCAACAGGACATGCTTATTTCATCACATTCACTAAATGACCTTTCATAATTATCAGAGCCTCTTGGAACACAATTCTTGCTCGAATCATCAAAATTTTATTTCTTGCACATCCAAGTCAAGGTTCAGACTTTTGATTAAAAACATAAAAGCAAAAAAAGCAAAACATATAACGAGTCATGGGTTATGGGAAAAAAAAATGAACTCCTGGTGAAAAGGTGGTAGGTTTTAGTAGTGATCAGCTTTTCTGATTTGTATCGGTAACTAAGCACAGGAGAAATTAGCATGCACAGAATAACAAAGGCAATCCCAGGTAGGTAAAGATCACTTTCAGCATATTAGGGTTCAGGTAAGGTTAACAACACCTGGCATCTAGTCCAGGAGAACCAGAGAGCCTCATTTCCATCGTGCCCCGTTTTCTAGCTGAAACCTTGGGCATTTCCTTAACTTCTCTTTGAAGTGATTTTCTCATCTGAAAAGTACAAATCCTACTACTACTCTCTCCCCGGAGCTGTCCTGAGGACTGAGTTCTATATCAGTTCAGTTCAGTTCTGTTGCTCAGGCTTTGCGAGCCCATGGACTGCAGCAGGCCAGGCCTCCCTGTCCATCACCAACTCCCGGAGTTTACCCAAACTCATGGCCATAGATTCAGTGATGCCATCCAACCATCTCATCCTCTGTCCTCCCCTTTCCCTCCCGCCTTCAATCTTTCCCAGCATCAGGGTCTTTTCCAATGAGTCAGTTCTTCGCATGAGGTGGCCAAAGTATTGGAGTTTCAGCTTCAACATCAGTCCTTCCAATGAATATTCAGGGTTGATTTCTTTCAGGATTGACTGGTTTGATCTCCTTGCAGCCGAAGGGACTTTCAAGAGTCTTCTCCAACACCACAGTTCAAAAGCATCAGTTCTTTGGAACTCAGATTTCTTTATAGTCCAACTCTCACATCCATACACGACTACAGGAAAAACCAGAGCTTTGACAAGGCGGACCTTTGTTGGCAAAGTACTGTCTCTGTTTTTTAATATGTTGTCTAGACCGGTCATAGCTTTTCTTCCAAGGAGCAAGCCTCTTTTAATTTCATGGCTGCAGTCACCATCTGCAGTGATTTTGGAGCCCAAGAATATAAAGTCTGTCACTGTTTCCATTGTTTCTCCATCTACTTGTCATGAAGTGATGGAACCAGATGCCAAGATCTTAGTTTTCTGAATGTTGAGTTTTAAGCCAACTTTTTCACTCTCCTCTTTCACTTTCATCAAGAGGCTCTTTAGTTCTTCACTTTCTGCCATTAAGGTGGTGTCATTTGTGTATCTGTGGTTATTGATATTTCTCCCAGCAATCTTGATTCCAGCTTGGGCATTTCACCAGATGTACTCCGCATAGAAGTTAAATAAGCAGGGAGACAATATACAGCCTTGACGTACTCCTTTCCCACTCTATATACTTAGTGGTTAACACAGCGCGTGGCAGAAAGTAAGCGCATCCAACAGCAGCTGGTAACTAACAAGCGCCTGTTCAACGAATAGAAGCCGCGCGTGTGCGCGTGCGCCGTCGGGCACCTGGCATATGTCTCTCCCGGTTCTCCTCAGCCCCCTCCCCCCTCCCCTCCCCACACTCCCGCCCCAGCCTAAACCTCCCGAGTTCTGGTCGGCGGGCGTGCGAGTGGTGTCGAGCAACGGTGAGCAGCTCGGGTTAGCGATCTGACCTGGCGACCTGTGAGCGTCCGACCGGAAGCGACCGCTCTTGACGCTCAGCGGCGGGGCCTGAAAAGAGTCCTTACTGTCAGTTTCGCCTGAACCAGGTTATTCGACATGCTCCCGCGGCCCAGGCTCCGTCCGTTGACCCATGCTCGCCTCCTCGCGAGGTACACTCCGCGATCAAGGGCGCGGAGCCCGGGCTGGGCTGACCTTGGCTGTAGTGAAGAGCTGGAGCGGGGTCTACCCGATTCTTCCCTGGAGCTTTCACCGCAGCCCAGCACTCTCGGCGTAACCATGGAGACCAAACGCTAGGGCCCGAAAGGGGCGGGGCCTGGGCGTAGGTAGAGCCAAGGTGGGGAGGCGTGGCTGGGTCCACAGAGAGACCCAAAGCCCAGACAGAAGAAGACAGGTTCACTACACCTCAGTAAGCTAAAGGATGTCAAAAACTAGATTTCTTAAACAACCGTATTAACTTAGCAGTGTTAAAAAAACAAAAGGAGATATGGGCAAATTCTCTGAAAGTGTCAGTAGACTCTTGATTAAGACTCTCTAACGCACCTGAACAGTATTTATAAGGATGTTCACTTTATAACTGTTCAATGGTGCATATGTTACATTAACCTTTTCTGTATATGTCATATCTCATAATAAAAAGTAAAGAAAAGGCACAATAATGGAGAACTTCTCCACTTTGGATTATGCTTTTGGGCTATATAGATCATTAAAATAGAGCTGCATCCTGGTTTCCAGAAATCCTCAAAGTTAAAATAAAAATTCAGATCTCACGCTTTTCACCTATCTCACTCATGTTCTCTATTATTATCCATACACTATGCAACAATTGGCTATTTTTTCAAAACACAAACCATCATGTTAGTCTATGTAACATTCGTGGTTTACCAGTTTTGAAATGGAGGAAGTCATAGGCTTAGAATTAGCTGACAATTTCCTTTTCCAGTTTAACTTTCCTTCTCCACAGAAATGCTTGCTAATGGAGTGGGTAGCTGAATTTTCAGAGTAACGATGAAAAAGAAACCGTTGCCCAAGGAAGACAATGCCAGTCATTCTTACTGAAGTTTCCCTTAGAAAAAGCATTAACTATTTTTAGTCTGCTTTCCCACATCCTTTTCAGTCAAGAAGATTCACAAGATCATTTCTTAATCATCTTCCTTAGAGAGATTCCTCTTTAGAGTTAGTTACATAGGCACAGATATGAAGAGCCAGAAAAAAAGCAAATTTTGAGTTTCCTGACACAAAAACAGCAAGCTTCTTAAGTTCATTAGCGTGCATGTGTGCTAAATTGCTTCAGTTGTGTCTGACTCTGTATGACCCTATGGACTGTAGCCTGCTAGGCTCCTCTGTCCATGGGATTCTCCAGGCAAGAATACTGGAGTGGATTGCTGTACCCTTCTCCAGGTGATCTTCCCAACCCAGGGATCAAACCCATGTCTCTTATATATCCTGCAATGGCAGGAAGGTTCTTTACCACTAGCACCACCTGGGAAGCCCAAGTTCATTAGACTTAACCCTAAAAATTGGTCTTTATGGTTGTCAATTACCTTTAAAGGTAAGATGAAGGATGAGCAAAAGCATTAATTATTGGTTTCCCATCTTTTTCTCCATTACATGCCTCAGGCCTTGGGGAAACAGCAAACCTTAGGGTCAGATTTTCACAACCTAGGTGGGGGTAGGGCTAGGGGGTGACTTGAAACACACTGCAGATCCCCAAGCATGGGGTCCTGTTCTTTCAAGTGTTACAAAAGAAGTGAAATTACAAGGACACAAAATGAGAAAAATTAAATCAGCAAATTCTGTTGCAATCAAAACCAAGCCTCTAAAAAAAAGGTGGAGGCTAGTGGTTCTTTCTTAAAAGTATTTTCCCCTCAAACGGGGTAAATTTCATATACATAGTCTTAATGAATAAAACAGGATCTAAAGCATAAAACCCTTTACATTATAGCCTCTGTGGCAGTGATTCTCAACACTGGAGAGTGAGAAATAGCATATCAGAAATTCCTTGGGAGTCCCTCATGATGAATTCTGAGATCTATTTACCTACTTTGTATATGCAGATAATGTTACTAGCTAGCTTTTTAAAACGTGAGTTTCTCCCTGTCTTTCACCCATCCACTCCCACACTCATCTCCTCTATCCTTAAATTAACAACCCAGTCTTCATTATTGTCTCTTGAATCAATTCAAGTTTCTCCATTCCCACTTCTGAATTAATTAAAGCAACTACTTTTTCTTCTTTTTCTGGCCTAGATTACAACAACAGCCAACTAAATGAGCTCCCCTCTCCAGCTAGGGACCCCTCCAAATCCTTGCCTATACTAAAATGATACTTAAACAATGGAAATCTGATCAAGTCATTTCCCTGTCTAAAAGCTTCTGAAGGCTTCTCAGTGGCTTTGGGGCAAAGTGCAAACTTCTTGGTGTGGCATATAATATGCCCACGGCCTGCTCTCAGCTCACCCACCTAACGTCAGCTCTCACAACTACCTCCCTCCCCCTCCAGACCACCCTGTTTCTACTCGCTGGCCATGCTGCATTACTCACTGGCCTCCAGATCTCTGCAGAGGTCACTTCTTCTATCTGAATGTCCTTCTTCCCTCTTCATCTGGTTAATTCCTCCATGTTGTCAGAAGCCATGTCTCCTATGAAACTTTCTCTGACCTGTCAATTGGGTTTAGGGTCCTAAACCTTCAACTTCATCTGATTCCAAAATATTTCCACCTACCCTAAGAGGAATATCCACAGTCACTAAGCAGTCACTCCCCATGCCTGTCCCCCAGTACGTACACTAACAGAGTTCTCAATACTCTCAGGGAGTTGGTTTTCTTGTCTGTCCCCCCACTAGACCACAAGCTCCTTGAAGGCAGGGAACATATTCTGTGGAATCCCCAGCACCTAAGAACAGCCTGGGACATAACAGTCATGCAAGACAGTCGGTTAGGGAGGTGAGTTTAGGAGTGGGAGAGTGAAAAAAAAAAAAGAGAGAGAGAGAAATTTTAGATTCTTTTCTATCTTTACTGAAAAGTTAGGGTGATTTTGGAGGGAATTATAATTGTGGAGGGAAAAGAGGAGGCATTTAAATGACAGGAATTCAGAAGATCTTCCTCTGACTTCACTTTTGACTATCATGCTTTAGGATCTCCTACCCACCTCTAAGCACCCCCTTCTGTGTCCCCAGGAATAGTTTGCTCTCAGGTTTGCTCCTTTTGCTGCTGCTGCTGCTAAGTCGCTTCAGTCGTGTCCGACTCTGCGCGACCCCATAGACGGCAGCCCAACAGGCTCCCCCGTCCCTGAGATTCTCCAGGCAAGAACACTGGAGTGGGTTGCCATTTCCTTCTCCAATGCATGAGAGTGAAAAGTGAAAGTGAAGTCTCTCAGTCATGTCTGACTCTTAGCGACCCCGTGGACTGCAGCCTACCAGGCTCCTCCGTCCATGGGATTTTCCAGGCAAGAGTACTGGAGTGGGGTGCCATTGCCTTCTCCGTTGCTCCTTTTGACCATGCCTCAAACTTGAGTCTGCAGTTTCCAGTGGTGCCTGGGCTTTAGAAGGGTGGGACCTCTAGGCTTACAGGTTCCTTGGAAGAGCAGGTGCTGGAGGTGGGGATAGTGCCTGGTGATTGGGCTCCAAACTGATTTCATCTTTGTGCTTCCCTTGCTCTGTGAAGGGCACTATGGCTTATTGGCTCCCAAGGACAAACTTTAATTTGGTAAAGTCTTAACCCTTATTTAAAAAAAATAAAATTTTCAGGATCACAGACATAGAAAATAAACTTATGGTTACCAAAGGGGAAAGGAATAAATTAGGAGTTTGGGATTAATAGATACACACTACTATATATTAAACAGGGAAACAACAGGGACCGACTGTATAGCACAGGCAACTATATCCAATATCTTGTAATAACCTACAATGGAAAAGAATCTGAAAAAGAACAATCTGTACAACTCCCTTTCCTGTATACCTGAAACTAACACAACTATAAGCCAACTATACTTCAATTTTTAAAAACGAAATAATTTTTTTCTCAATTATCAAAGAACTCACCTTACTCTGTAGTCCGTGAGTCCTAATTTTTTTGAGGAGGAATTTTTTTGACCAGTTTGCTGAAATTATAATAGAGC
The DNA here is from genome assembly GCF_054371585.1 of Giraffa tippelskirchi. NCBI lineage: Eukaryota > Metazoa > Chordata > Mammalia > Artiodactyla > Giraffidae > Giraffa > Giraffa tippelskirchi. The sequence goes on from NC_137283.1 coordinate 127,738,760, forward strand.
TGCGTTCCACTTTCAGGAGCTGTTTTGTTGTGGCTAGATAATGGTCAAAGATTCCATCAGTTTATTTTAATATAGTTGTTCCTCTAATGGTGAGCTCTGGACTGCCAGTTCCTCCTGGCCCACTGCAAGAAGGAAGACAGTAACAGTTCAGCCGAATTTGTGAGTACTCCAAGCTCATTATCTCTAACATAAATCTTCTCTCAAAACCCATCCCACTCGACATTCTTTATTGGGATGAATTATCAGTAATTAATAGCAGACGCAATGACTGAAGCAGCCCAAACCTGCTTCAGATAATTCTCCTCTTGCTCCATCACCCTTCAGATGCAGACTTGTCACCAAGCTAGCCCCTTCTTCCTTCTGAGCATGTCTAAAGTCCATCTCCTTCCCTAATTACTTCCCTAGTTACTGTGTTCTGAGGTCTCTTAAATGTTTCATCTACTTCTTGTATGCACCCCTCCTAAATGCAAAGCTGATCAAATAATTTCTTATGTGCAGCTTTTTGAAGACCTCCCACTACCTACAAGAAAACAGTCAGTCCCACTAGAATGAGATGCAAGTTCTTCCCTGATCTGGCCTCTTGTCTCTCTACCTGCACTGTCTAATATGGTAGCCATCAACCACAAGAATCTATTTAAATTAGCCAAAATTACATGAAATTTAAAACTTAATTCCTCAGTTGCATGAGCCTCATTCAGTTAGTGGCTACCATATTTGACAGTGAATATAATAGAATTTTTCCATCATTGCAGAAAGTTCTACTGGACACTTATGCTTGCAGTTGTTGTTTAGTCACTAAGTCGTGTCCAACTCTTTTGTGACCCCATGGACTGTAGCCTGCCAGGCTCTTCTGTCCATGGGATTGCCCAGGCAAGAAAACTAGAGCAGGTTGCCATTTTCTCTTCAGGGGATCTCCCCAACCCAAGGATTGAACCCCCATCTCCTGCCTTGGCAGGCAGGTGCTTTACCACTGAGCCACAAGGGAAGCCCATGCCTGCTGTACCTGAACTCAAACTTCCAAATGACTCACACCCTTGAGCATTCTATGCTTTGGCTAAAGCAACTTCCTTTAATCAGATTACTTGCCCTACCCAACTGTGCCTTTCAAGACAAAGCTCAAATGTCACCCGATTCGGTGGAGTCATTCCCAACCAAATCTCCCACCCTCACAGGGTCAACTGATTTCCCCTTTGGGCCTCCATTGCACTCTATGCAGACCTCTACCCTGGCCCTCCTAACCCTCCTTGTCACCTACTGGTGTTCATGTCTGATTCCCTTTACGATGGTGTGAGCTTGCTGGGAGGGGGAATGGGCCCGATCATACTTATCTTTGTGTTCCTAGCTCCTAGACCAAAGCCTGACATATAATACACACTCAATTTTTTGTGAGTGAATACATATTACAAATAAATATTCAAAAGCTCAAGAGTCTTCATAAATGGCTAATATTCCAATTTAAATCCTTCACTGACAGGTAAAAACCTGGAAGAATGTTGTCAGTCAGGTCATCAAAATACTGTATATCCTCTTAAATCACAGTCTTATGCTAGAGCTGCATTTCATTTAAAATTAATCCATGAGCAGTATGACAGTTTGAGCAGGTAATTGAAGTATTTTGACAGATATAGCAAGGTGAGACTAAGTGTACAAGGAAGCAATTCTGGCTTCAACAATTATTAGATACACACCTATAATATTAAAAGCATGAAAATTTGGCTAGCATTTTAATATTTATTAAGTGCCTAGTATAAAAACAGTTTGTTGGGACAAAAAAAAAAGCCCAACACAACCCAATCAGAAAATGGACAGAAGACCTAAAAAGACATTTCTCCAACCAATTTCTCATGGGTATGAAAGACATTCCTTGTATCCACACACTGAGGGTGGAAGAGGGCAGCAAGTCCTTTGATGTCTCTTATAAGGACACTAATTCCATCACAGGAGCTCCACCCTCATGACTTTAACTAAACCTAAAACCTCCCAAAGGCAGGACTTCCCAATACCATCATATTGCTATCCAACCTGCAACCTCAGCTCAAGTCCTATCTCTTCCATGAGGCTTCATGAAGCTGCATGAACCCCTGCTCTATCCCCACTCCCCTCTTACTGGTACTTCATCACACATGCACCGCTTCATGGTGGGCTTCAACCTAATCATTTGGGGAGGACAAAACATTCAGGTCATAACACTGCCCTTCAGAACTCTCTGACAGAGATGTTCCTCATTGCTGCTGAAGGACATCACCAAGATCTGTAAGTCCCTCTCTGATTCCCCTCCCCCAACTTCCTTTGTCCTCTTCCCCTTTATTTTTGGACTTGTAATGACCTATCGTGGAAAAGAAGCTGAAAAAGAATATATGAGGAAACCAATCCCACTTTTGCCACTGTGGTACAGTCTTTTAGTGTTTAAAATTTTTTTATTGATGTATAGTTAATTTACAATGTTGTGCTAGTTTGGAGTCTACAGCAAAGTGATCATATATATATATATATGTACATTTATATATGGACATATTTGTGTGTGTATAGATGAAGTAACTTCCCTGACTTCCTCATTTTAGAAAACCAAAAAAAGAGGTGTATGAACCACAGGAACCCTAAATAACCTCTCAGCTCTGTAATTCTGTTATTTTAAATCTACAGTGGCCTATATTTGCTCTGTTTGTGGACCTTCTCCAGCAGCATCCTAAAACAGAACTGTAGCAAAGCTCAGGCTGAGGTGGAGAAATAATATCGGACAAGGGCTAAGCTGACCAGGGTGGAACTATGCTTACACCAGTGGGTGTCAGGAGGCCCAACTGGCAGAAAACTGTTCCTTCTCATGACAAATGAAATGAAGTTGAGGTCTGTGGAACTGAAATATCAAGAAGTGATTAAATGAAAGGTGACTGGTGCGTCATCAGTGCTGTTACAAAAATTGTACTCTAATGTTGAAAGGTGGTAAGTCCAAATTTGTGATGCTCCCAGCATGTATAAGTGAAGTGCTACTAAAGTCCTTCAATGATAGAAATAAGGGAACATGTACTTCCAAGTATATGACTTTCACTCACAGAAAGAACAGTGATCAGATTGTGATCCTCAGAGGTAAGCATAGCTCCCAAGAAAGAAGAAATTCCCTCTTGCTGTATGAATGTCATCTTTCAGATAAAAATCAATGCAAAAAACTATTTCCAAATCCAGCCTCAATGACATACAACTACTCAGATGACTTAAATGATCCCTGTGTAGACCACAGGGCCACTTTTGTTTACGTGTATGTGAGGGAGCCACCTGCTGTTGAAATAGGATCCTATGGCTACAATTTCTTTCATTTTTTTCTCAACTACATAAACTGCCTAAGTTTAGCTCCAGTAATCCAGACCAAAAATTTTATAGAATTTAAGAAACCAACATAACTTCTAGGGATAAGTAACACACAGTACCTTCCCTGTCTCTTTTGCAAGTCAGAAAATATTTGTTAAGCATCTATATCCATTTATTAACACATTGAAATTCTCAAGTTTCTGGCATGCAGAAAATAATGAAGCAGTCTATATTTTAACAAATACAAATAACAAATGTCCCTGCCAATTTCATTTTCAGTGTTTTGGGGAATACTATGAACTTGTCTTGCCTATCCCAGTGCTATCCAACCTGCAACCTCAGCTCAAGTCTTATCTCTTCCATGAGGCTTCATGAAGCTGCATGAACCCCTGCTCTATCCCCAAAACACCCCTCTTATTGGTATTTCATCATACATGCACTGCTTCATGGTGGTATATACCAGGAAACTAACATTTACCATATGTCAGCACTGTTGTAAGCATTTTACCTTTATGAACTTGTTTACTTCTCATATTAACCCTATGACGTAGTCACTATTATAATCCACATTCTGCAAAAGAGGAAACTGAGTTCTAGAGAGATTTTTAAAAAATCTTGTCCAACACCATCAAGGTTATTAAGCAATGGAGCCACAATTAAACCCATGCACCTACCTTTCCAACTTGTTTGTAAGGACCCAGAGGACAAGAATTGTGTTATAAAATTCTTTTGAGTTCTTACAGTGCCTAGGCTGGTGCTGGAATCTTAGGAGCTGATGTTTATAGTTTTACTACAGTTTTCTAATTTTCCAAGAAGTCAGAAGACCCATGGAAGAAGATGGTTTGGTCCTGTTAATAAGCCTGATATAAAACAAGTCTGGGGAGAGACTGCAATAATAACAGAGGACTGGTACTGAGGATGTATTGTAAGCCTGGCACTGTGCTAAGTAATCTTATATAGTAACCTATTTAATCCTATTAATAAATCATTTCAGAGAGGTACTATTACACATATTGGATCAATAAGGAAACTGAAGCACAGAGAGATGAAATAACTTGCTTGAGGTCACACAGACTCCAGCCTAAGCCTAACCTGTATGCTATCTATCACCATTACACACTTACTGTAAAAGCATGTTTATCTGCAATGGATTTAGAAATTGTGGAGAACACACGGGGATGAAGATGGCCTTCCCCATTGAACACCAACTCTTAATCTGAATCTCCCAGTAGGTTTGCACAGGTCTTTAGGGATTCCTCTGGTTATTGCTGCCAGCACTAAACTGGCCTCAGGGGGGCACTGCTTCCCTTTTAACACCTCAGTTTTTACATGCTTGCTTTTAAAACCAGTGGCAATCCTGAAGCAAGGCTGGAACATTTAAATCAGAATTTACCAAAGTCAAGGGTATTAACTGAGAACCGGTTTTGATCTTTGGGTCGGGAAGATTCCCTTGAGAGGGAAATGGCAACCCACTCCAGTATTCTTGCCTGGAGTATTCCATGGACAGAGGAACCTCGTGGGCTACAGTCCATGGGGTCACAAAGAGTTGGACACGACTGAGTGATTAACACTAACACAAAGGGTAGTAACACAAGTAAAGAAAGCATAACAAAAAGTACCATAACCCTGTTACAAAGTGTGGCCCGCTCTCTAAGGCCTGAACAAAGTGTAAAATCTTGAGGTTCCTTCCTGCTGAGGCTCCATCCTTATGTCTGCCACTGAAAAACACTAACCTGGCACCTGCCCTCTTCAGACTCAGGCTATGAGAGCGCTGGGTCCAGGGCAAGGTGGGACTCTACCTTGGGTTGAGACAGAATTCAGAATTCCTGTTTCCTGGACGAGGGCCTGCCTTTCCCACAGATGATGGACACGGGAGACGAGTGCCCTCTTGGGAGACGCCTCCCCTTCAGCCACTCCTCCAGAAAGGAGACCTATTCTCAAGCCTCTGCAGGACAAGTCCAATGTCTGTATAAGATATTTACACGTAGTAGGTGGTCACATACTAACTCCTTTGGTCAAGAGAATCAAGAGATGAAAGGAATCCTCACACCAGGACGACTGACAGATTGGAGAAGCCAGCGAAACCAATGGACCCAGTCAGGCACACAGCCGGACCCTCAGGGTACATCTGCGCATGCGCCTGTGAGCCCAGTCTAGGGGGCGGGGATGCACTAATTTAAGGTGCTAATGAATGAGAGACCACCAAGAAGACTGCATGTGGAGACAAGATATAGGACACTGCGTCTCTGATCACACCTGCTGATACTGCCTCTTAAGCTGCCAGGAAACTCACTGCTTTGAGAAGAACCAGACCTGTAACTGTTGATGCTCAAAAAGCTATTCGCTAATTTTACTGAATGCCACGTGATGCAATTTATCTTTTAAAACCAACTGTTTCTGAATCCAGCAACAATGTTTTACTTAGCAGTTTTTTCCTCTGGAGCTTGACTCTGGGATTAATTTGCTTTTTGCCTCTCCAAGGCACCCCATCTAGGTCAGGATAATATAGACACTCGTGTGGTCCAGCAGTTCCTTCTAATATAGAGCACACCACAAGCAGAAGACACTGCAGAGCCAGCAGTTACTGATGAGAATAGATTGAACAGTTTCTTTTACTTGAAAAAAATTTCCTTCCTGATTATTTAGAAATAATGTTACCAGTCTTCTAAGAAAAGCTTCTGTGGACACAGACATTTGTGATACCTTCACATAAAGTAAAGTCTGCAATGACAGCCTTACTTCACTTAAAGGAAGGTCTGCCACTGACAGGATGACAGCAAATCCATCCCCCTGCTTGTTTATGTATGGCTTACAAGCTAAGGAGGATTTTTATACTTTCTTAAACAATTGGAAAAGAGAAAAACAAAGAACAATATTTTGTGACATGTGAAATTCAAATGTCAATGTCCCTAATAAAGTTTGATTGGGACACAGTCATGCTCATCCTAAGTCTAAGGCTGCTTTTGTTCCACAAGGGCAGAGTTGAATAGCTGCAACAGAGATGATAGGGCCTGCAGAGCTGAAATAGTCCATATTTTATCCTTAATAGAAAAAGTTCAGCAACTCCTGACATAGTGTGACAGACAATTTTCCTTTGATGCATAAACTACATCTTCATTCTTTTTCAAATTATCTCAGTGGCTTTATTTTACAGACAAAGAAATGAGAGGCCCAAAGAGGTTATAAACAAAATGATCTAAAGCTTGAATAAAACATTCGGCCAAATCATTTAAGTTCTCGAAATCTTAGTTGCATCACTTATTAAAAATAGCATTGACCTCATACAGCTGGGGTGGAGGTGGGAAGGAAATAATGCATATATATGAGGTTTAGCACAGTGTCTGGCATCAGTGCTTAATAAACAGAGCTATCTTTATTAGTTAATAATATCATTAGTACTATTAGAACTCAGATCTTCCGCTTTAGTACCATTTTCATTATCATAAACTCAAAAAACACAGGTTATATAATTATTGGCTTTAAAATGTTGTATTTTATCAAGACTCTAGATAGTTTCCACTCACTCTCCAGACATCTAATCCACTCACGTGCTCAAGTTTCTACCAAGGTGACATCATATGGCTACAGATGGCTTGTGGGGAGATGGATATCACCGACTCAGGAAGATCCTACGACCATTTTACTTTTTCTGATCTGTAAAAGGAGGAGAATGCTTGTTCTGCACAACTGAAAGCTCAAAGGAGATGAGAGACAGGAAGGCACGGTAAAACTATACATCTATGATGTCTTTTGCAAAAGTAGGCAATTCCTAAAATCGTTATCCTTTTATTGGCCATCAGGAGGCTTGTCATCATGTGAACTATGACCTAAATATAACCTTTAGGTTTTCTTTATTCCTTGATTTGGAGAGGAGCAAGCAGAACTTTTGGAGAAGGAAATGACAACCCACTTCAGTATTCTTGCCTGGAGAATCCCATGGAGAGAGAAACCTGGTGCGCTATAGTCCATGGGGTCGCATAGAGTCAGACATGACTGAAGCAACTTAGCACATAGCACACACAAGCAGAACTTGGAAAGGGTGCCAGTGATGGAAGAAGAGAGGAAGTTGTCGGCAGAGGGAAGTGAAAAGATCAGGGATTTTTTGAAGCTTCTTGCCATCTGTGTACCTAACCATTACTCAACTACTCACCCCATGTCTCTCTCCTAAGGACTCTCTTTACCTCCATCAATCCAGCTTCCTTTCTTCCTCATCTTTCTTTCTCCTCCTGTCTTCCCTCTTTCTTCTATCTCCCTTCTCCCACTCCATCCTGCCTCTCCTTCTTTCTCCCTTTGTCTGAAGAATGTTATTTGTCATTAGTTTTTATAAGATAAAACATTATTCCATGTCCTTAATGTTATATTATTCTTCCTATCACGTAAATTATTGTTCTTGTTACTTAAGAAATAAAAATTAAATAAATAGGACTTTATTGTTTGCAAATGTGTTGTTTTGTCAATAATAGGTCCTCTCAAAACCCTATTGGAGAATAGTGTTCCAAGTTACAAAAGTGATTATTGATAGCTTTCACTCAATTTTTTTTTCCTAAATAGGAAAGTGTCTCTTGACAACAAAAGAGCTTCCTGTATTGTGAACTTGGAGTATCATTTGGTTAATTTAGCTCTCTATTTTTGCATTTTATTGTGGACATCTTTCTCTTATCCATTTTGAAAGATGTTCAGAATCATGACATTGCCTAGCAAATAAATTCCGAATTCTCCAGGATGGTGTAGGAGAGGGTCTGTGGTTAACCCTGACCTCACTCTCCAGCCTTATTTTTCACAACCTTCACTTTATGTACCACATCAGGTGACATTTCCTGACTGTGCCTTTCCTCCTCAATTTCTCTCTGCTTGGAACACCCTACTTTCTTTCACCAAATCTGCCAACTGAGATTGAACTGGTCTTTCAGCTCAGATCAAAACCAGCCATTCTATTTCTCTAAACTCCTATGTGCATGCTGTCACTTCTGTCATGTCTGACTCTTTGCGACCTTATGGACTGTAGCTCACCAGGCTCCTCTGCACATAGGATTCTCCAGGCAAGAATACTGGAGTGGGTTGCTATGCCCTCCACCAGGGGATCTTCCCCACCCAGGGACTGAACCCACATCTCTTCTGGCTCCTGCATTGGCAGGCAGGTTCTTTACCACTAGCACCACCTGCGAAGCCCCTGAACTCCTGTACCCCTTTATTAACTCCTCCATTGGGGAAGTCCCCAGATTTGGAATTGTGTTGTTTCTATCATTGTTTATGAATGCATCCTCTCCCACTACTCTCTGATCTATCTCTATGTTCCCTACGAACTTACACAATGACTGCATACAATAGGTTTTCTGTGAATGCTTAAAGAATGAACAACCTACCATCTCCAACCTAGATTCCTTATTTAAGATCTGAAAAAAATTTGAATTAAAAATGTTATAATTCTTTATTTTCATTCCATTTAGGAGTCAAATCCTTATATAATACCAGATTTTACATTAGTATTTTTGACATGAGCTTGATATGCCACTGCTAGGTGGTTCTCCACCTAAAATCTAAGTTCTGGGAAAAATAAAAACATCTGCCATTGGTACTTACTCAAGCACCATAATCACAGAGGACTGGAAAAACATGACTACGAATCTGATTCTGACCTTTAGGACGGCTTTAGGTTTGGCAAAACTATTACATGACCTCAAAGCTGGCTTTACTTTTAAATTCCAGTAATCCAGAAAACACTCTGAATTATTTATTTCTCTGTAATGGGTCTTAAAATGTGACGTTAACATCCTGGAAAAAATTACATTTGAATCCATTTATAATTGAAAGACAATAAGGTTGACAGTACTTTTTGGAAGTGCCCCTCTCTACAAAGAAAGTAAGAATAGGTTATATAATCATTTGTTTTAAAATGTTATTGTTGCTTTATTAAGACTCAAGACATCTGATCCACTAACATCCTCTAGTTTCTGCCAAGGTGACATCATAATGACCACAGATGGTCCTTTGGGAGATGGATATCATTTACTCATGAAGCAAAAGCAATATATTTTTGTCTCAGATTTCTTAGCAACATAAATTAATTTTATTAAAATAAAAAACTATTCTGTCTAAAACCTGCTGTTTTTTCTCTTTTCAAGTTCAGCAATTTCCTCCCAAACCAAGCCTTTTCCATGACATTTTAGAAGTAGGAACTCTCTTTTTTATCTTGTTAGACATTCAGTTGTGTTGGACTCTTCGTGACCCATAGACTGTAGCCTGTCAAACTCCTCTGTCCATAGAATTCTCCAGACAAGAATACTGGAGTGAGTAGCCATTCCCTTCTCCAGGTAATCTTCTCAACCCAGGGATTGAACCCAGATCTCTTGCATTGCAGGCAAATTCATTACCGTCTGAGCCACCATGGAAGCCATCCTCACCCCCCCGCCCCCAACCACCCCCCACCCCTCCTTTTTTTCTTTTACAAGGTTCTTTATATCTAAATAGAAATAAACGTATATGGGGCAGCAATACTATATTGACTTTATGTAAAATAGGAACCAGCAAAGCAAGGTAGGTGGGCTTGGCCCTGGGATTACAGAGGGTGTGATGTGTCTGTGATGGAGGAGAAAGTCATTGTCATCTTTCCTGTCTTCTCAGTCACCTTCTCCCTCTGCAGAAAACATGAGTGTCCCTGACAGCGCCCCTAGTGGTACTAAGCAGGAATGCAAGTATTCCTAAACCAAGGTCCCTGACGGCATCCTTTGGGATGAAATGGGTCTTAAGTATTCCATAATATCCCCCAAGCCGAGTTCCTGGTTTCTTGGAAGGAATGACTTATAGGTTAAGTCTTCAGAAATAGGGCTTATGAGTAAAATCTGGCTGCTTTGTTAATCATTAGAAACCATGCCCCAAATCTTCCTTTTCTTCAACACGTTTCCCTCCCTGACCCTCTCTCAATGCTTGCCCTACTTCTGGTACAAATAAATAACTACATGCACATTTAAGGTTTATCATAGACTGAGGGGCACTTTTGGTGAAAACCATTTATTTGAAGCATTTTCTGTTGTTTTTTTTTTGACCACACCACATGGCATGTGGGATCTTAGTTACCTGACCAGGAATCAAACCCAGGCCCCCTGCATTGGAAGCACAGTTTTAACCACTGGGCTGACAGAAAAGACCCTGGAACAATTTAGATACTATCTTAGGCAGTTTGCCAGAGATTTAAAACAGTAAACTATTCCTTCCAGGTGTTCCCTATTTTATCAATGAAGTAGACAAGTTTGCAAGGCTAGGCTAATTAGTTTCTTGGAGGAACTCTGCCTGAAATTACTATAGTTGTACACCAAGTTGTGGGGCCAGATACACAAATTCATAGGTTCCTTATTCTATGTAGAAATTTTCAAATTTTCTCAGTTCCTGGTGACTTTTAGTGTCTCAATAATATTTCATTGCATGCCTAGGCCAAAAGAAGTGCCTAATTATCTGAACCTAGGCCAGAACCAGCACCTAGTAAGCTATAGTAGTGTGTATCTGACAAACGTCACTGTGTTCTCCTTGAAATTTAAAAATATCCTGCTTCACCCCCATGAGTTTGCTATAGTGTCCTGAAGTAACTTGACACACAGTTTGAGAATACAGATTTAATGTTTTAGGGCATTTAGCAATAAAGTTGAGTCGCTCAGTAGTGTCTAACTCTTTACAACCCAATGGACTGTAGCCTGCCATGGGGTTCTCCAGGCAAGAAAACTAGAGTGGGTTGCCATTTCCCTTTCCAGAGATTTAGCAATAATCCAATTCCAATTCAGGTACGGTTCCCTTATAAAAATTAATCAAATAAAAATTGCTGTGATTCCACATCTCTCTAGATAATAAAACAGTAACATGTATCAAACATGGATAGCTCTCGAAAACAATGTTAGGTGAAAATAGGCAAGTTGCAGATTAATGTGTACAAAATAATAGGGTCTTTTAAAGTTTATATCTTATTTATGAATACAAACGTGTAATAAAATGAGGGCTGAAAGAACGCACACTCATTTAGGAGAGTGGTTATCTCAAGAAGAAAGGGAACAAGATTGAAAGAAGAACAAAGACCCAGATTTCATTTGTAATATTTTATATGTGTTATTAAATATAAAAGGCAAACATAGTCATGCATAAATGTGGCATATAAAGCAAAGTATGGACTTAATGTGTTCTCCCAAAATTCATATGCTGAAACCCTAAGCCCAATGTGATGGTATTAGGAGGTGAGGACTTCAATGGGTAATTAGGTCAAAAGGATGGAGCCCTCATGAGTGCAGTTAGTGCACTTATAAGAAGAGATCTGGGAGTTGGCTTCCTCTCTTTGCCTTCTACCATGTGAGGATACAATGAGAACAGTCATCTACAAGCCAGGAAGTAGGCTGTCATCAGACACCAGATCAGCCTGTTCCTTGCTCTTGGACTTCCTGGCCTCCAAAACTGTGAGAAGTAAATATTTGTTGTTTAAGCCACCCAGACTATGACAATTTGTTACAGCACTTTGAGCTGATTAAAACAATGACCAAATGTTGACATCTGTTGTTAATTCTGGACACGAGACCATATAGGTGTTTCTTACATGTTTCTTATATGATTTATATTTTTCTGTATCAAAACAAAAAACACACAAATAATAAAGTACTGAGATAGAATTAAAAGAGATAGATCAAATATTATTTTTCTAGAAAAGCTATGATCAACTGTATCTTTAGCTATTTAATTTAATTTGGGATCATAAAATCTGAATCTTTTCTGAGGGTCCAAATAACCATGTGATACCTACTTTATTGTATCAAAAACCCAGTTGCTGTGCTTTATAAATCAGCTGTTTGCCAATACTAATAAGGTATAGCTTTTGCTACTAATTAGTTCCAACAGGTAGATTTACTCAAATTTAGCATATTATTGTTTAAAAAGAGACCATCTCTTGTTAATTTTTTAAAATTTCAGTATCACAGATGATAGATGTTCAATAAATGTCTTTGGAATCAGAAAAACTAATATCCTTTTCTCAGCATTAAGAAAATGTTTTAACAATGAGGAAAAAAGTGTTTAGGCACCATTATGTAGAAATTGTATAATGCAGCTTGTAATTTTTATTACTTTTAAACATTATATTAATTTTACCAGAACATATTCATATGGTTCAAAATTTAAAGGTCTAAACTCACTATAGAATGAAACCTAAGGCTCCATTCAACACTTGATCCCTAGCCACTCAATTCTCTCCTAAAGAATCAATCAAAATCTCCAGTTTTTTGTATTTGTCTAGAGGTATTTCATATATACACTAGCAAACACACAGTAACATACTTGTACTCTTAGCTCTATGTACCATCTAGAGATGACATTGATTAAACAGTTGTTTGGATGTCTAATAGATGTTTCAAATTCAACCTGTTCAAGCTGAATTCCTGCTCTTTCCCCCACAAAAACTCCTCCTGCAGCTTTCCTATCCTGTCCATGCCGGCCTGTGTTCGTCTAGCCCATCATGACCCGGCCTTCAAGCTGCTCAGCCATCCCTGACTCCTCTCTTTCATGGGCTACAACCAGTCTCTCAGGAAAGCCTGCTGACTACTTTGAAAATGTTTCCAGAATCCGGTCTCTGCTTGCCCCCTCCTCTGCTGTCTCTCAGATGGTGGCCACCAGCCCCTTGACAGGATCACTGCCTCTATGGCTCCCAGAGCTCTGTCCCCTTTACCAGAATGTAAGCTCCATCACGGGTGAGATCTTTGCCTGTGTGGCTACAAGCACATCCGAAGTGTAAAGTGTGATGCCTGATACACAGCAGATTCTCAGTGGTATTTGCTGAATAGATGAACATATACATAGATTAGACTGTGCATATCATTCACACCTTGACTTTACACTTAATGACATTCATTCAACAAATACTCTCAGAAATCTTGGAAGTTTTTTTTAATCAGCACATACATTTTTTTCCCTTCTTTCTTATAGAAGCTTATTATTTCATTGGAATTCAATCACCGGAAAGATGTACCATAATTTACATAACCAGTTCTATTGTTTCTAGTCTTTTGCTTTTACAAATAATACTGTAATGACAATCTGGTCCGTATATTATTTTATATATATAAGAATATCTGTAGGATAAACTCCTAGAAGTAGAATTGCTGGGTCAAACAGTATATGCTTTTTAATTTCAATAGGTATTGCCAAATTAAATCCCATAGAACTCGTATAATTTATGTTCCTTCCAGCAATGCATGAGAGTGTTTTTCTCACACTTTTACCAGCACAGTTTTATAATTTCTTATCTTTTCCAGTCTAGTAGGTAGGAAATAAATTTTTAATGTAACTTTAATTTCCATTCCTCTTATTTTGATTAGAACATTTTTTCATAACTTTAAATGATGTTTGACTTTTTCAATTTTCCATTTATATTTTTGATCTATTTTTATATTGGATTGTTGATCCATTCCTTATTGATTCCTAGATATATATAGCAAAGAAATTATCCCTTTGCCTTAATAGAAAATGCAAATATTTCCCTCTTATTTATGGTTTGTCTTTTGACTTTGCTTATGATTTTGACCTAGCATAATTTTAAAATTTTTATTAAGTTAAATTTATCATTTTTATTAATACTTTTTTCTTATAGGCTTTATGTCAAACCTAAAAGGCTCTCCTCAATGTGAAACAAACATTCTCCAATGGCTTCTTCTAATATTTTTACAGCTTTGATTTTACTTTTAAACCTTTGATCCACCTAGAGTGGGCTTCCCTGGTGGCTCAGAGGCAAAGAATTCACCTGCAATGCCAGAGACATGGATCTGCTCCCTGGGTGGGGAAGATCTCCTGAAGAAGGGGATGGCAACCCACTCCAGTATTCTTGCCTGGATAATTCCATGGACAGGGGAGCCTGATGGGTTACAGCCCCTGGAGTCGCAAAGAGTCCGACACAACTGAATGACTAACACTTTCACTTTTTCACTTCTTCCAAATGGAATATACTCTGATGAACTGGAAGATAGGATTCAATCATTTCTGCCCTTAAAAACTATTTGGTTACCTCCAAACAATTAATTAAATAAGGCATCTTTTTTTCCCACTGCTTCAAAATGCCATTTTTGTCATATGCTGAATTAATGAGCAATATTAAGGAGATTCAGAATGGAATATTCCATAATTTGGGACACCATCCCTATGTTTCTCCTGTACCTTTACACTTTATTCTCAAATCCTGTTCTGTGCCATTTATTCTCTGTTCATGCCCCAGGACTACTGTTTCCGTTTCTAATGGCACGGAGTGAAAAGGTGAGTGGCCCATCATTGCATTTATTGTCAGAATTTCCGTTAAAATACTTGCTGCTTATTTTTCCACCTAAAATTTAGAATCGGCTTGTCTATTACGTCTCAAACAATGCCAAGACTGAGCTCAAAAACAACAGTCACAACAGCAACCCTGTAGTTTTCGGTGGGTTTCTGTTACATTCACAGTCTTCATGTCCAGTCTTAGCTATTGCCTTTAGTGTATTGAAATCAATGAAAAACAGGTTTTTCTGTTTTGTCTCTGAGCTAATTCTTTGTGGACTTCTGGTTGCAGCGACATGCACAGTTTCATCTTTATGATTGCCTCGCAAAGTTGTTTTGGGCTCTGAGCCCCAACAATCCTGATGGCCCTCTATTTATTTTTTTCTTGTCAGTTCATGCTATCGTATAATTTAAAGTAGCTTGTTCAAAATCATAAGGGACTTACCTTAATATGCCTTTTATTAACTTCTTTTACATGGATGCCATGTAATGGATGGCATCACCGACACAATGGACATGGGTTTGGGTGGACTCCGGGAGCTGGTGATGGACAGGGAGGCCTGGCATGCTGTGGTTCATGGGGTCGCAAAGAGTCAGACACGACTGAGCGACTGAATTCAACTGAACTGAACTTTACATGGAAGTCTTATAATCCTGAAACAATCTCGCAGTCATTCCAATCCAATCTGTAGGCTGTGATTCTGCCCTTTAAACTTGTAAACATACTTTCCATTTGAGTTCTTATAGATTCAGACACATGGCTGGTTTCTATGCAACCACTCAGGTGAAGTACATATTTTATCTTGCAGCTGTCTGTTCCTTAACAAAGTGCTTAACATCTGTAGTCAATAAACAGACTCCACAGGGTACAGAGATAAAGGAACTGAATAGAACAATTTTAAATGTCAGCAGGCATCTCATAAGATTAAATTTTTAAAGCTAAAATAAAGTTATATTACACTGACTAAACAGACTTTAAAATTTTCAAGCAGTAGATAAACTATAATTCACACCCATCTATATCCATAAAAGACTGAAGAAATAAGACTAATACAATTGGTACATTTAAAAAATTAGAATCAGTGGCTATAGGATCTGCATGAGAGATGATTAGCCATATATGACTTGTGATCTTATTTTTTGTAGGGATGAAAAATAATAACTAACAGTTACCAAATACTACTTGTTTGTCAAGGAGTCCTTTTAGGCATTCAGTTTCCTTATGTTGATGACTAGAAGAGGCAGAGAAAGGCCTGGAGATAAGACCCAAGGAGTGACTTGGTTACATCCTTCTAAAGTGGCACTCTCCCTGGGCAACTTGAGTAAATCATTCAGTAATAAAACAGTGGGGTTTATTCCTGCAATGCTCTCATTACTTGGAGGAGGCTCACTGGCAAAAGTCCGCTGAGTGTATCTGTGAGACCAGAGAGTATGAAGCCAGACCACGACCCTGGACTCTCTGGAATGGGTGACAGCAGTTGCAGCATTGTCTTTCGTGTCTTCCTGAGGCCTCTCCCAGAGATGCTGGAATTCCCTTGTATTCTGAAGAACCAGAGATGGTATTTGTTTAAGTAAGAATCTGTCGGCCTGAACCAGTGAAGGAAACAACCATCTTCTCTTGGCCAACTGACCATCTCGAGATGAACAAAACTATGTGAGAGCTAGGAAAATTTAACTTCGAAGTTGTAGACTCCACTTTGCTGAAAACAAAATTTAAATCAAGCCATTTCTCAGCCTAGATGGGAGGGGAGTTTGGGGGAGAATGGATACATGTATATATATGGCTGATTCCCTTCACTGTTCACCTGAAACTATCACAACATTTTTTTTTAACAGTTCCAATGTTTCATATTTATCATTGAGTCTCAGACTGATAGTGAGGAAATAAGAAACATCAGGAGCCAAGCATTATAGTAGTGATGTTCTCACTGTGAGTTGGCTGCTTAAAAAAGTGATCTTAACATGTGTGCCACTGTTTATGTGAGGCTTCTTATAGACCCAGCTTAGTTCTTCTCCAGTGTCTTCTCTTGGTGTTGTACCTGATCTTATTGCCAGTTTTCATTCAAATCCATTGAGGAATGGGACGATTCTGCTTTTGTTTCTTGGCCAGGAATCACTTGATCCTGAAAGTCTTGTGAGAAGACATGGTGAGGAGAGAACTCACCCGCACATAGGATGGAGGAGAAGAGGAAAGAGAATCACAACATTGTCAACCAGTTATCAGTTCAGTTCAGTTGCTCAGTCGTGTCCAAAGCTTTGCAGCCCCACGGACTGCAGCACGCCAGGCTTCCCTGTCCATCACCAACTCCTGGAGCTTACTCAAACTCATGTCCATCGAGTCGTGATGCCATTCAACCATCCATCCTCTGTCGTCCTCTTCTCTTCCCACCTTCAATCTTTCCCAGCATCAGTTCAGTTCACTTCAGTTCAGTCACTCAGTGGTGTCCGACTCTTTGCGACCCATGAATTGAAGCACGCCAGGCCTCTCTGTCCATCACCAACTCCCGGAGTCTACCCAAACCCATGTCCATCGAGTCGGTGATGCCATCCAGCCATCTCATCCTCTGTCGTCCCCTTCTCCTACTGCCCTCAATCCTACCCAGCATTAAGGTCTTTTCCAATGAGTCAACTCTTCGCATGAGGTGGCCAAAGTATTGGAGTTTCAGCTTCAACATCAGTCCTTCCAACGAACACCCAGGATTGACTTCCTTTAGGATGGATTGATTGGATCCCCTTGCAGTCCAAGGGACTCTCAAGAGTCTTCTCCAACACCACAGTTCAAAAGCATCAATTCTGCGGTGCTCAGCTTTCTTCACCGTCCAACTCTCACATCCATACATGACCACTGGAAAAACCATAGCCTTGACTAGACAGACCTTCGTTGGCAAAGTAATATCTCTGCTTTTAAATATGCAATCTAGGTTGGCCATAACTTTCCTTCCAAGGAGTAAGCGTCTTTTAATTTCATGGCTGCAATCACCACCAGCAGTGATTTTGGAGCCCAAAAAAATAAAGTCTGACACTGTTTCCACTGTTTCCCCATCTATTTGCCATGAAGTGATGGGACCAGATGCCATGATCTTAGTTTTCTGAATGTTGAGCTTTAAGCCAACTTTTTCACTCTCCTCTCTCACTTTCATCAAGAGGCTCTTTACTTCTTCTTCACTTTCTGCCATAAGGGTGGTGTCATCTGCATATCTGAGGTTATTGATATTTCTCCTGGCAATCTTGATTCCAGCTTGTGTTTCTTCCAGCCCAGTGTTTCTCATGATGTACTCTGCATATAAGTTAAATAAGCAGGGTGACAATATACAGCCTTGACGTACTCCTTTTCCTATTTGGAACCAGTCTGTTGTTCCATGTCCAGTTCTAACTGTTGCTTCCTGACCTGCATACAGGTTTCTCAAGAGACAGGTCAGATGGTCTGGTATTCCCATCTCTTTCAGAATTTTCCACAGTTTATTGTGATCCACACAGTCAAAGGCTTTGGCATAGTCAATAAAGCAGAAATAGATGTTTTTCTGGAACTCTTGCTTTTTCAATGATCCGGCGGATATTGGCAATTTGATCTCTGGTTCCTCTGCCTTTTCTAAAACCAGCTTGAACATCTGGAAGCTCACGGTTCACGTATTGCTGAAGCCTGGCTTGGAGAATTTTGAGCATTACTTTACTAGCATGTGAGATGAGTGCAATTGTGTGGTAGTTTGAGCATTCTTTGGCATTGCCTTTCTTTGGGATTGGAACAAAAACTGACCTTTTCCAGTCCTGTGGCCACTGCTGAGTTTTCCAAATTTGCTGGCATATCGAGTGCAGCACTTTCACAGCATCATCTTTCAGGATTTGAAATAGCTCAACTGGAATTCCATCACCTCCACTACCTTTGTTCGTAGTGATGCTTTCTAAGGCCCACTTGACTTCACATTCCAGGATGTCTGGCTCTAGGTGAGTGATCACACTATCGTGATTATCTGGGTCGTGAAGATATTTTTTGTACAGTTCTTCTGTGTATTCTTGCCACCTCTTCTTAATATCTTCTGCTTCTGTTAGGTCCATACCATTTCTGTCCTTTATCGAGCCTATCTTTGCATGAAATGTTCTTTTGGTATCTCTAATTTTCTTGAAGAGATCTCTAGTCTTTCCCATTCTGTTGTTTTCCCCTATTTCTTTGCATTGATCGCTGAGGAAGGCTTTCCTATCTCTCCTTGCTATTCTTTGGAACTCTGCATTCAGATGGGAATCTTTCCTTATCGCCGTTGCTTTTCGCTTCTCTTCTCTTCCCAGCTATCTGTAAGGCCTCCTCCCAGCATCAGGGTCTTTTCAAATAAGTCAGTTCTTCGAATCAGGTGGCCAAGGTATTGGAGTTTCAGCTTCAGCATCTGTCCTTCCGATGAATATTCAGGACTGATTTCCTTTAGGATGGACTGGTTGGATCTCCTTGCAGTCCAAGAAACTCTCAAGAGTCTTCTCCAACACCATGGTTCAAAAGCATCAATTCTTCGGTGCTCAGCTTTCTTTAAGGTCCAACTCTCACATCCATACATGAATATTGGAAAAATTATAGCTTTGACTAGACGGACCTTTGGCAACGTAATGTCTCTGCTTTTTAATATGCTGTCTAGGTTGGTCATAGCTTTTCTTCCAAGGAACAAGCCTCTTTTAATTTCATGGCTGCAGTCACCATCTGCAGTAATTCTGGAGTCCCCAAAAATAAAGTCTATCACTGTTTCCATTGTTTCCCCATCTACTTGACATGAAGTGATGGGACCAGATGCCATGTTCTTCGTTTTCTGAGTGCTGAGTTTTAAGCCAACTTTTTCACTCTTTTCTTTCATTTTCATTAAGAGGCTCTTTAGATCTTCTTTGCTTTCTGCCATAAATGTGGTGCCATCTGTGTATCTGAGATTATTGATATTTGTCCCAGCAATCTTAATTCCAGCTTGTGCTTTATCCAGTCCAGCATTCCTCATGATGTACTCTGCATATAAGTTAAATAAGTA
Source organism: Giraffa tippelskirchi (assembly GCF_054371585.1). Lineage (NCBI taxonomy): Eukaryota > Metazoa > Chordata > Mammalia > Artiodactyla > Giraffidae > Giraffa > Giraffa tippelskirchi. The sequence continues at coordinate 127,758,325 of NC_137283.1, forward strand.
GGGTGACAGTATACAGCCTTGACGTACTCCTTTCCTGATTTGGAACCACTCTGTTTTTCCATGTCCAGTTCTAACTGTTGCTTCTTGACCCGCATACAGATTTCTCAGTAGGCAGGTCAGGTGGTCTGTTACTCCTGTCTCTTTAAGAATGTTCCACAGTTTGTTGTGATCCACACAGTGAAAGGCTTTGGCATAGTCAATAAAGCAGAAGTAAATGTTTTTCTGGAACTCTTGCTTTTTCTATGATCCAACAGATGTTGGCAATTTGATCTCTGGTGTATATTGGCGTTTAATCAGTTATACCCCAATATAAAATAAAAATTTTTAAAGAAAGAATGAAGGAGAACTATTCTGTTTTTTTAATTAATTAATTTTTTATTGAAGGATAATTGCTTTACAGAATTTTGCTGTTTTCTGTCAAACCTCAACATGCATCAGCCATAGGTATACATATATCCCCTCCCTTTTGGAACTCCCTCCCATCTTCCTCCCCATCCCACCCCTCTAGGTTGATACAGAGCCCCTGTTTGAATTTCCTGAGCCATACAGCAAATTCCCATTGGCTATCTATTTTACATAAGGTAATGTGAGTTTCCATGTTATTCTTTCCATACATCTCACCCTCTCCTCCCTTCTCCCCATGTCCATAAATCTATTCTCTATGTGTTTCTCCACTGTTGCCCTGTAAATAAATTCTTCAGTACAATTTTTCTAGATTCTGTATATATATATATGTTAGAATACAGTATTTATTTTTCTCTTTCTGACTCACTTCACTCTGTATAATAGGTTCTAGGTTCATCCACCTCATTAGAACTGACTCAAATGCATTCCTTTTTATGGCTGAGTAATATTCCATTGTGTATATATACCACAACTTCTTTATCCATTCATATGTCCGTGGACATCTAGGTTGCTTCCACGTTCTAGCTATTGTAAATAGTGCTGCAATGAACAATAGAATACATGTGTCTCTTTCAATTTTGGTTTCCTCAGGGTATATGCCTAAGAGTAGAATTACTGGGTCATATGGTGGTTGTATTCCTTGTCTTTTAAGGAATCTCCATACTATCTTCCATAGTGGCTGTATCAATTTACATTCCCACCAACAGTGCAAGAGTGTTCCCTTTTCTCCACACCCTCTCCAGCATTTATTTTTTGTAGACTTTTTGGTGAAGCCATTCTGACTGGTGTGAGGTGATACCTCACTGTAGTTTTGATTTGCATTTCTCTAATAATGAGTGATGTTGAGTATCTTTTCATGTGTTTGTCAGCCATCTGTATGTCTTCTTTGGAGAAATGTCTGTTTAGGTCTTTTTCCCACTTTTTGATTGGGTTGTTTGTTTTCCTGGTATTGAGTTATATGAGCTGCTAGTATATTTTGGAAATTAATCCTTTGTCAGTTCTTTCAAAATTTCAAAAATTTGCTATTATTTTCTCCCATTCTGAGGGGTTTTTTTTCACTTTGCTTATAGTTTCCTTTGCTGTGCACAAGCTTTTAAGTTTAATCAGGTCCCACTTGTTTACTTTTGTTTTTATTTCCATTACTCTAGGAGGTGGGTCATAGAGGATCTTGCTTTGATTTATGTCATTGAGTGTTCTGCCTCTAAGAGTTTTATAGTTTCTGGTCTTACATTTAGGTCTTTAATCCATTTTGAGTTTATCTTTGTGTATGGTGTTAGAATGTGTTCTAATTTCATTCTTTTACATGTAACTGTCCAGTTTTCCCAGCACCATTTATTGCAGAGGCTGTCTTTGCCCCATTGTATATTCTTGCCTCCTTTGTCAAAAATACGGTACCCATAGGTGCATTGGTTTATTTCTGGGCTTTCTATCTTGTTCCACTGGTCTATATTTCTGCTTTTGTGCCAGTATCATACTGTCTTGATAACTGGAGCTCTGTAGTATAACCTGAAGTCAGGAAGCTTGATTCCTCCAGCTCCAATCTTCTTTCTCAAGACTGTTTTGGCTATTCGGGGTCTTTTGTGTTTCCATATGAATTGTGAAATTTTTTGTTTTAGTTCTGTGAAAAATGCCATTGGTAATTTGATAGGGATCACACTGATTCTGTAGATTGCATTCAGTAGTATAGTCATTTTCACAATATTGATTCTTCCTACTCAGGAACATGGAATATCCCTCCATCTGTTTATGTCATCTTTGATTTCTTTCATTATTGTCTTATAATTTTCTGTGTACAGTTCTTTCATCTCCTTAGGTAAGTTTATTCCTAGATATTTAATTCTTTTTGTTGCAATGGTGAATGGGATTGATTCTTTAATTACTCTTTCTGATTTCTCATTGTTAGTATATAGAAATGCAAGTGATTTCCGTGTATTGATTTTGTATCCTGCAACTTTGCTAAATTCACTGATTATCCCTAGTAGTTTTCTGATACTATCTTTAGGGTTTTCTATGTACAGTATCATGTCATCTGCAAATAGTGAAAGCTTTACTTCTTGTTTTCCAATCTGGATTCCTTTTATTTCTTTTTCTTCTCTGATTGCTGAAGCTAGAACTTCCAGAACTATGTTGAATAATAGTGGTGAAAGTGGACACCCTTCTCTTGTTCCTGATCTTAGGAGGAATGCTTTCAGTTTTTCACCATTGAGAATAATGTTTGCTATAGGCTTATCATATATGGCCTTTACTATGTTGAGGTAGGTTCCTTCTTTGCCCATTTTTTTAAAGAGTTTTAATCATAAATAGGTGCTGAATTTTGTCAAAGGCTTTTTCTGCATCTATTGAGATGATCATATGGTTTTTATCTTTCAATTTGTTAAAATGGTGTATCACATTGACTGATTTCCATATATAGAAGAATCCTTGCATCCCTGGAATAAACCCAACTGGATCACGGTGTGTGAGTTTTTTGATGTGTTGCTGAATTCTGCTTGCTAAAAGTTTGTTGAGAATTTTTGCATCTATGTTCATCAGTGATATTGGCCTATAGCTTTCTTTTGTTGTGTTGTCTTTGTCTGATTTTGGTATCAGGGTGATGGTGGCCTCGTAGAATGAATTTGGAAGTGTTCTTTCCTCTGCAATTTTTCGAAAGAGTTTTAGAAGGATAGGCATTAGCTCTTCTCTAAATGTTTGATAGAACTCTCCTGTGAAGCCATCTGGTCCTGGGCTTTTGTTTTTTGGGAGATTTTTGATCACAGCTTCAATTTCAGTGCTTGTAATCGGGTTGTTCATAATTGCTATTTCTTCCTGGTTCAGTCTTGGAAGATTGAACTTTTCTAAGAATCTGAACATTTAAAAATCAAGCCATTTTGTCACTATTGTGGACAGGACTTAGCACAAAGCAAGTCTACCAGTTTGGCTAGAAGGCTACTGATGGTAGATATTAACCCCTTGGCAGTACAGCATGACATGAGTTAGGAAGTGAGCTGTGAGCACATTATTGCTACTTCTCCAGCCCTCAACAATGTTATAACACATGGACTCACTATCCTTGTACCTGCTTAGCTGATTTCTCTAAGACTAAGGACCACCCTTACTTCTTATACCAAGAACCTGAGCATCTAACACAGTACCTGATAGAGTAGGTTGCTCCCTACTGCATGTTGAATAAACAAAATCAATCACTAATATCCCATTCATCTCTATGCTTTCTAAAGATGTAGATTCTTTAAAACAGATTGTAGAGCTTCTAGAGATAAGTAGGTTTCTAGTTGAAATGCACAACTTTGTGGATATATTCTATTATGTAATTAAATGATAATCCTTCAAATGGACCAATAATAGAAATAACCCTTCTTGGGAACACTGAGTGGAGAGGGGTACAGTGAGGAGATGAAAAATACTTGTGCATAGAGTGATATGTCAAGGACACTGTGTGGCCCTGGAGTTTGCTATGGGTCCTCAGCAGAGAGAGTCTAGTGAATTTTAAAGTTCAGTGGTAGGAAATAGACACCCAAAGCAGGTGAGATGGAAAGAGTGCTATGAGAAACAGTATCACATATGGTTACAAATAGGGAAAGGCAGACCAATGAACTTGGATCCCTGCCAGTTTTAAGACCTGGCATGCAGTTGCTATGTATTAAAGAAAAATTTGAACTTTGTTCAAGTCAATATTAAAATGTTTCTATTTAGAACTAACTAGAGTAAAACCATTTGTTTTCAATCCTGCTATTTGGAATCAGATGGCAAGAGGTGAATGCATTTACACTTTTCAAATGGAGTGACTTGATGCAGAATACCCAACCTCAATGTGCTTAAATTTCTTTACCTGGTTATTGTGAGGCAGAAGTTGAATAATACAGGTGAAGCACTCATGCATGGCTGGACTTCTGATAACTGGACAGCAAATGCCAATGGTTTCTTCTTTTCTCTTCTCAGTGATTTCAGCCAAGCAGTCAAGCAGAAAGGAGAGCTTATTAGAGGTAGCAGAATGTCAAAATCCTCTATTCTGTAAACAAACCGGAGTTGTGCCAAATAGTGTCTACTATTCTACTATGGCTTCAGTGGAAATAAGGCCCCCAAAGCTAGGCTATGCAGGATTTAATAGGTCAAATGGAAATCAAAGTTAGAGAAAGGCAATATCAGAGTGACTTCTTGATCACACAAAAGTCCAGGGATTAATATATAGTCTGACCCCAGTGCTTTGTGACTGTTATGGGCATGGGTAGCCTCTTCATCTCTCCTAGGGATGCTAGGCACCTGTTTCCCAGCCCACAGGGTTATTGTCTCTAAAAACTAGGTTCTTGTCTTGGTGGAATGATTTCTAGAAAATTAAACTACAGTAATTTCTAAGGGTCTTCATATTAAGTTTCCAGATGGCCTCCAGAAACCATGGAAGCTGGACTTCCCCAGTGGTCCAATGGTTAAGACTACTGCTTCCAATGCAGGGGGTGTGCGTTCGATATCTGATCTAGGAGCTAAGATCCCACGTGCCACAGGATGCAGCCAATAAATAAATAAATAAAACTTGTTTTAAAAGAGAGAGAATAAAATAAACAACAACACAGAAACAGACTTACAGACTTTGAGAATGAGCTTATGGTTGCCAAGGTGTGGCAGGGGGAAGGGGAGGGGAGGAGATAAGGAGTTGGGGATGGACATGTACACACTGCTATATTTAAAATGGATAACCAGGGCTTCCCTGGGGGCTCAGTGGTAAAGAATCCACTTGCCAATGCAGGAGGCACGGGTTTGATGCCTGATCTGGGAAGGTCCCATGTGCCACGGAGCAACTAAGCCCATGTACTGCAACTGTTAAGCCTGTGCTCTAGATTCCGGCCCGGGAGCTGCAGCTACTAAAACCTGTACACCTTAGAGCCTGTGCCTGGCAACAAGAGAAGCCACTGCAATGAGAAGCCTGCGCACTACAACTAGAGAATAGCCTGAGCAGCAATAAAGATCCAGTACACCAAAAATAAATAAATAAGATTATTAAATAAAAAAGTAAAAAAAAAAAAAAAAGGATAACTGACAAGGAACTGCTATACAGCACAGGGAACTCTGCTCAATGTTATGTGGCAGTCTGGATGGGAGGGGAGTTTAGGGGAGAATGAATGCATGTACATGGATGGCTGAGTTCCCTTGCTGTTCACCTAAAATTATCACAACATTGTTAACTGGATATACCCCAATGCAAAATAAAAAGTTTTTTTAAGAAAAAAAAAAACTATAGGAACCATATAGACTCCTACTGTACAGGGAGCATCTAAGACAATAAAGAAAAATGCTCTTTATGCGCTTTTAAAAGTAACTCTCTAGGGAATTCCCTGACAGTCTGGTGGTTAAGACTCAGAGCTTCCACTGCATGGGGAGAAGGGGTTCCATCCTTGGTCAGGGAAGTAGGATCCTACCAGCCTTAATAACTTATGTGGGGCTTAGTACCAAAGGTCTAGAGCGGCCTCTCCAGGCACCGTACTCAGGAGTAATTGGTACCAGGAGGGTTACTAAGTGTTCTCAAGACAAGTTACACTAAAAATTGGTTCACTCAGGGAATCTTGCTTTTTGAAAATAGCCTGATTTAGTTTCAATCAGGTTTTGCCAGAAAACTTGAGTAAGTGTTCCACTGAGATTTCAAAGACATCTCTCACTTTCAATTTTCACTTGACATTGAGATTCTCACCTTTGAGCATCAGGCAGCTGATCTCTCTCCAGAACCCTGAGGGGAACCTGCGCTTCTTGATGCTGGTGTGAGGAGGGGGCGCTCCAGGCTATGCCCCTACATAAATTCCTCCCTGGGCTCCACATCAGGAGGGCTCCGCAAGCACATTCAGGGAAGGTTGATCAATTCTTGACTCTCGGCCCATGTCCACTGGAAGAGTAAGTGTTCTGCATAGTAATTTAGACTTGCCCACTACAATTCCAATATATTTTGAAAGCAGGGCACCCCTGACACCTCCTCAGTGTTTGCACAGGCACTAAATTAGGCTGATGTGCTGTAGTTGCAGAACACACATGGGTTTGCAGTCAAACAATTCTGTGATTTTTCAGCAATCGATTTTACTTCTTTGAGTCTCAGTTTCCTAATTTTCAAATCAGAGGTAACAGGAGGCATCTTACAGGATTGCTGTGAGATTTCAGTTAAGACAAGGTTTAGAAGGAACTTAGTGCAACAGCTGACACACACAGCAGATGCTCCATCAGTGGTCATTGCTATACTTCCATTCTTTGTTTTTATCCACAAGGATCATCCTTATCAGTGCCATAGAAACAAGAGACTGCTGAGAGGCAATGTAGAAGGGACACTCTCATTTTCAGTTTACTCCCAGCTTTTTCTGCTCTGTAGGGCAGATTATTCATTCACTTTGAACTTTAATTCTCAGGGGTCTATCATCTTGGAGACATTCAAGTTAGAAAGAACTGTGGTGTGAAGTGTTCAAATCAAAGTGAAGGATTTGGATAAGAATAAAGATGCTGTTTCTCTAACTTGGCCTTGGGCCAGGCAGAGCTGAGTGAGGAAAAGGAATGAAGAGGTCCCCTCCCACTGTGCTTAGTGCTGACTCCAGGCTACAAGGTGAAAGGCAAGTGAGGTCAGGGATCAGGTCAATCTGTCCTGACAGGGCCCCCTGAGATCATCCGTACAACATGAGGGCTGATTAGCATTTGGGGGGCATTTTGGGGGGATGGGGTGGAGGAGTCCTCTGGTGAGCAGGTCAAGCTGGATCAGGATAGTAAGAAGATCTCTGACTCTACCCTTCTCAGAAGCATCCAAATTAAAATCCTTAGGAAACTTCCCCGGTGGCTCAGTGGTAAAGAATCTGCCCGTAATGCAGGAGAAACGTGTTGGACCTCTGGATCAGGAAGATCCCCTGGAGGAGGAAATGGCCGACTACTCCAGGATTCTTGCCTGGAAAATCCCATGGACAGAGGAGCCTGGTGGGCTACAGTCCATGGGGTTGCAAGGAGTTGACGTGACTGAGCACAAGCAAACACAAAACAAAAGGAAGCCAAGAGTTGGGATTGGGGTGGGAGCTGAGGGTGAAGTATAAACAAGGAAAATACTGAAGACTAAAAACAGGGATCATGTAATTTATTCTAATCTGGTTGCAACCGGAGAAACTTTTTCCAAACCAAAAAACAAGTCGCCTGCTTTCTTTTTATGTTACTCACTGTATCACTGATGCCAATAGAGACACCTTAATTGTGGCCACAAAGTGAACCCCTTCAGAAGACGCTTTTCTTCTGCTCCTTTACAGAGTGTGCTTAGCTGAAAATCTGCTGGGCAACTCCAATAATTCAGACACAATCCTAGGTACAACTTACTCTCTCTTCTAGAAGAGACAAAAACGATGCATGACAGACAAGGACACACCACATCCTTCCAGTCCTCATCATAGATGCCACAAAGACACACACCCAGAGAGTCAACCAACCAGGCACCAAGGCCTTTATCTCTGAACAAAATAATGATGAAAGGCATGAGCTAAAGACTCACTTTCTGGATTTGAAACTGGCTATGACCTTTCCTTACTGTATGGCACTGAGAAAGTGACTTGACCTGTCTGTACCTGAATTAATGGTTCCACGTGAACATGAATGATTCCACTTGTATACACCTGTCTGGCACACACTAGCACTTCCCAGTGTCAGCTGCTGTTCTTATCTATTCAAGTCTGAAAAACCCAGATCCAGGTCTCTTTCATGCAGCCATCTGCCTGTGCCCTGTGATATTCTGAATTCCCACTCTGTCATCAGCTATGTGCCCTGGGGAAAGTTATTGAATCTCCCTGAGCCTCAGTTTCCCTCCTGATAAATTGGGTACAGTTACAACTACTTTCAGAAATCATTGTGAGGATTAAATATTAATGTTTGTAAAGTGCTTCTCTGTTGATGGGAATGTAAATTGGTGCAGCCATTATGGAAACAGTATAGGAGTTCCTTAAAAAACTAAAAATAGAACTACCATATGATCCAGCAATCTCACTCCTGAGCACATATCCAGAAAAGATGAAAACTCTAATTTGAAAACACACATGCACACACACACACACACACACATGCATCCCAATGTTCATTGCAGCATTATTTACAATAGCCAAGACATGGAAACAATCCAGCTGCCCATCAACAGACAATTGGTTTATATTTACACACTGGAATATTACTCAGCCATAAAAAAGTTGCCATTTGCAGCAATGTGGATGGACCTAGAGAATAACATACTGAGTGAAGTAACCAGACAGAGAAAGATAAATATTATATGATATCACTTACATGTAAAATCTGAAAATAATACAAACAAAGCTATATACAAAACAGAAACAGAGTCATACAGAAAACAAACTTATGGTTACCAAAGGGGAAAGTGGTGGGAAGAAGGATAAATTAGGAGTATGGGATTGACATTTACACATACTATATATAAAATAAACAATAAGGATTTACCATATAGTGCAGTACTCTTGCCTGGAAAATCCCATGGACGGAGCAGCCTGGTAGGCTGCAGTCCATGGGGTCGAGAAGAGTCGGACACGACTGAGCGACTTCACTTTCACTTTCGTGCATTGGAGAAGGAAATGGCACCCCACTCCAGTATTCTTGCCTGGAGAATCCCAGGGATGGGGGAGCCTGGTGAGCTGCCGTCTATGGGATCGCACAGAGTCAGACACGACTGAAGCAACTTAGCAGCAGCAGCAGGGAACTATATTCAATATCTTATAATAACCTATAATGGAAAATAATCTGAAAAATAATATATGTATTATATATAATTGAACTTTGCTGTACACCTGAAACTAACACAACATTGCATATCAACTATACTTCAACTTAAAAAAGTGCTTCACACATGTAAATTTATTAGTACATAGTAGTTTTCATTTTATCATTTGTCAAAAGAGGGATAACCTCCACCCCCGTCTTGTCTATCCCATTGATTGCTGTGAGGAGAATGTATTGTGAGGAGAATGTACTGGAAAAAGCAGTGTAAAGTACTATGTAAATGTTCTAGTTTCCAGCCCCTAGGCAATCGATGGTACGGACTGCAATAGTTTTGCAGAATCAGGAAGCTAAACACTAGGAGAGTGTAGTCCATTATGCAGTTGTAAACAAATCGCTGCTTTTACCATTAGGAAATCCCATACCAGTCAATGTAAACAAGTCCACCTAAGGCTTGCTTGACAATAGCACTTTTTAATTTACTGAAAACTGCTTTCCAGGTATTTAATTTTAAAGCCACCAGTATAGGCTGGTAATTAATAATTTAAGGATGTTACATTAAAATGGATAGATTTTTTTTTTTTGGAGAGTTCTTTATGGATTGGATTTTCTTCTATTTTAATTTAGTAGATGTTGATACGTTGGTTTGCATTGTGGCACATAATGATTTTCTGCATTTTGACCAAAGAAGATGAGTTCGAAGTACTCCTGGGCTTGGGTATAAAATAAGGGGAACGCCCCCCTCAATTCCTGAGGCAAGGAATCTGACCTCGAAAGACATATTTATCTTTCACAAATGGAAAATATGAGGGAATTGTTTCTGAATTATGTTACATAGGGTTCCCAGAACTTAAGTTTTATCCTATTGAACTTGAGAAACATTGCTTTTTTTCCTACAAAGCTATTGTAGTTCACCAAGTAATAATCTCTAGGCTAGGTTACTAGACATACTGGAGGTCAGCACACCTCTCCATAATGGAAATCCTTGAAGAACATGTCCTTTTATTTGTTTTTAACTGCAACAAATACTAAAAGAGTTAAATGTCTGATGGAAACATGAGTAAATCCGGATATACAAGTTTGTTTAGACTTTCATGAAATTTTTTTTCCTCCTAGCCAGTTTTGTTTGCTTTTTGTTTTTGATGTGGACCTTTTTTAAAGTCTTTATTGAATTTGTTACAATATTGCTTCTGCTTTATGGTTTGGTTTTTTGACTCCAAGGCATGTGGCATCTTAGTTCCCCAACCAGGGATCAAACTCACACCCCCTGAAGTGGAAGCATGGAGTCTTAACCACTGAACTGCCAGGGAAGTCCTAAAACAGACTTTTTAAGCAACAAGGTATATAATTTATATGACTGCATGTTCCAGGGTTGACTGGAGATGACCTGGCTGTAAGGAGAGCTTTGGGGAGGCCACTATGTTAGATAAGGAAAGCATTTATGTAGTCTAGGACAAAGCAGTGACATTGAAAATTAAGAGAAGGGACAGAATTTGGGAAATACTGCTAAAGTGACTGTGAAAAGAATATTGGTAGAGGGTAAGGAGAAAGGGAAGTGGTAAAGTTCAGGTTTTAGCTTAAGAAGACAAGGTACAAACAGTGCAGCAGGCATTTGGAGACATAGAGAGGGACAGGTTTAAGACAAGCTGTTGTTGTTCACTTGCTAAGTCATGTCTGACTCTTTGATCGCATGGGTTGTAGCCCGCCAGGCTCCTCTGTCCATGGGATTTCCCAGGCAAGAACACTGGAGTGGGTTACATTTCTTTCTCCATGTTTTGGTTTTTTAGCTGTGAGGCATCTGGGATCTTAGCTCCCCCACCAGGGACTGAACTCACACTTCCTGTGCTGGAAGTGACGACTTAACTACTAAATTGCCGGGGAAGTACCACCTCCTAGTCAGTTTTCACCCCTCACTGTTATCTCTCCTCCATTAGACTTGGAGCCCATTGTAGCCTGAAACATGCTTTTGAATATCTTTGTTTTCCATCAAAATGCTTACAGCTCAATAGTACCATGCACATAACTGGGGATCCATACATGGTTTTTGAATGAATTTATTTAGTCTTTCGAACTGTGTCTTTCGTAGTGAAATTTCAGATGAAGACTTCTAATCAGGAGTTTTTTGCTTCTCCGGAATAATAAGATTGGAAGGTGTTTTCTTTCTTTCTGGCAGAATAAAATCTGCATGTCCTGGCGAGAGCTTTGGAAATGTATAATTGATGTATTTTTGAAATGCCGCCCTGGTTTCCTGTAACTCTTCCTCCAGGAAGTCTTTCCAATTCGTCATAATTCCCAGTTGCTTCGCTATGGACAGCAGCTCCCCCTGAGTGTTAACCAGTTTGTCCATCACATTTCCAAGTTTGGCCTGATGTGTTTTCTCTGCTTCTTGAAGCACTTCCTGAACCTCTTCTTGCTTCTGCCTCTGAGTCATGGAATAGTAGATGTTCATTTCATGTTGTTTTTCCTTTATCAGTTGGTTCACACTCTTCTTCTGATCCTTCACAACTGTGACACCAGTACTCATAAGTTCCTCCATGGCCTTTCTACCAAAAAGAGTAAGAGTTGAATGTTAGTAGTTAGATGGATTACCCACTAAAAACCAAAAGATTTTGTCTTTCACCATAGATGGAGAAGACATGACTGCATGGTTTACATGAGTCACCAGTCTGAGACAGGCTGGTCAAGATGAGCTTTTGATTAGATGTTAACGATCAAAAACTACTTTTCAGAGCAGGGAAGGAACACATGGATTTCCTTGCTGTGGAGTGAAGCCACCAGCCTACTGACTACTGCTAACTTTAGGGTGTCCACCAAGGTCAGAAAATATGAATGCAGAGTTCTACAAAGATGAAGAAATAAGGTCAAAGCTCCAAACCCCTAGAGAAAGTATTTCTATATATCAACACAGCTACTCACCTTGAACTAGAGAGCAGGAAATTACTTCACAAAGTGAGTTTAGCCTTAATTTTGATTCTATCTGAGCAATATTCTATGACAGCCAAACTTTCTGGTCTCAAGATCACTTTCACTCTTAAAATGACCAAGAAACCCAAAGAGACTTTTTTAATATATATAGTCTATATCCATTGACCCTAACAGTTTCAAAAATTAAAGTCAGACATTTCACAAGCATTATAAATTCATGTGAAATACTGGATAAATCCATTAAATGTTAAAATAAAAAGCTTACCTTGTATGAAAAATATTTTTTTGTAAATCAAAAACCTTTTGATGAGAAAAGTGGCATCATTTTACATTTCTGTAAAATCCTTCATTGTCTGGCTTAATAGGAGAAAAGCTAGATTTTCATTTTGCTTCAACCTGTTGAGGTATCACACATCATAAAACCCTGGAAAATGCCACTATATACTCCTGAGATGGAGTGAAAAGACAAATCATGTCTTAATATTCTTAAGAAAATAGCTTTGACCTTAGTGTCCTACTAAAGGATCTGGGACCACACTTTGAGAACCATTGCTGAACAAATTCATACGCCTCTGATTATAATGTATCTAAAGGAAATCAACCTTGACTATTCATTGGAAGGATTGATGCTGAAGATGAAGCAACAATACTTTGGCCACCTGATGTGAAGACCCAGCTCATTGGAAAAGACCCTGATGCTGCGAAAGATCGAAGGCAGGAGGAAAAAGGGACCACAGAGAATGAGATGGTTGGATGGCATCACTGACTCAATAAACATGAGTTTGGGCAAACTCTGGGAGACAGTGAAGGACAGGGAAGCCAGGTGTGCTGCAGTCCATGGGGTCTCAAAGAGTTGGACATGACTGAGCGACTGAACAAGGACAACAAGAGATCTACAGTGGAATTCTAAACAGTGGGCTTCCTTAGTGGCTCAAATGGTAAAGCACCCATCTGCAATGTGGGAGACCTGGGTTCGATCCTTGGGTTGCGAAGATCCTCTGGAGAAGGGAAGGGAGTGGCTACCCATTCCAGTATTCTGGCCTGGAGAATTCCATGGACTGAACAGTCCATGGGGTTGCAACGAGTTGGACACGACTGAGTGACTTTCAGGTTCACTCCACATATTAGTTTCTGCAAAGGCTCTAAAGAATGCTGGAATCTAGCAAAGTCTCTAAATGAGATCTGGTGTGCTACAGAGTGGGTTCAGCTGACTGGAACAAATTTGAACCTTTGACAATTATTTGAAGAATGCCTACTGTGTGGGAGGCTCTCTTATAGACACTAGGGACACATCAAAGAACAAAATGGACATTCTAGGTGGATACACTTACATAACAGGCACGGCAGTTCCCTAGTCTTAGTCAACTGGTTCAGTGAAAGATGGCCATTGAAAGTCTTCGACCTTTGAACTTCATGGAGGAAGGGGCCAAAGGTGGACAAAAGTGAAGGAGTGAAGGAGGGAGCAGGAGGCTCAGGGGAGTGTGAGGAGAGACTCATACGCTCTTTTAGGATGGGCAGAGTTCTGAGATGGAGCGGAGGAAGCAGAGGGAGAGAAGAACCACCCTCCACTGCTTTGGACAACTCACTCAGGAGTTATTGTCTTCTCTTTCTCCCCAAATCCTCTATTTTCTTCCTCCTCTACCTCACTATGACTTACAGTCTATGCAGGTAGGGAACCACTGAAACAGCCAAGGCTGCAGCCTTCATTCCTATTTATCTGTACTTTCTATAGGATTTTACTTTTGGCTCTCTTCTAAACAGTTCTAACAAGGAAATTTTGCCCATTAATTACATACAAATACATTTGTTAACTCAAGCAGTGAAGCAAGAGACAAGTCCTAGACCAGGAGGCCAAACACAGAGGTTTCAGGCTAGGTCCTGCTGCGTCAGCTACATGAGCTTGGGCAGGTCACTGAGCACCCAGAAACAGAGGTTTGGAACCTCTGGATCCTGATAATCACTAGGGCTCCTGAATGCTGACCTGTTAAAACTGGCCAAACCCATCAAATGTTCATTACATATATAAAATGGTTACTTTGGCATTTTTCACATATATATTAATAAGTGTATATGTGATCTGATTTATGTTAGTTATTTCAAATTATGCTCATATATAAGGCAATGGCACCCCACTCCAGTACTCTTGCCTGGAAAATCCCATGGACGGAGGAGCCTGGTAGGCTGCAGTCCATGGGGTCACTAAGAGTCGGACACGACTGAGCGACTTCACTTTCACTTTTCACTCTCATGCATTGGAGAAGGAAATGGCAACCCACTCCAGTGTTCTTGCCTGGAGAATCTCAGGGACGGGGGAGCCTGGTGGGCTGCCGTCTATGGGGTCGCGCAGAGTCGGACACGACTGAAGCGACTTAGCAGCAGCAGCAGCAGGTTGGTCATAACTTTCCTTCCAAGGAGTAAGCGTCTTTTAATTTCATGGCTGCAGTCACTATCTGCAGTGATTTTGGAGTAAATACATCAAAATACATCAAAAGAGCAAGGAAGGATACAGAACTACATTCTTTTAAATGATTGTCTCTGGGAGACAGTGGGCAGGAAGCAGGGAGTCAAAACTTAGGAAATTTTGCTCTCTCTGTATTTCTAGAAGCTCAACTTTGTTTATAGCATTATGATTTGTGTAAAAAGAATGAGACCAAAAGTAACACATCTACAGTAGTGTACCATGTGGGCTAGAGGATGTGAAGATTGACTGTTATGTGTTTGTGGAAAAACATTTCTTGATTCCTTGCCTCCCCCTAAAATTGGAGATATGGAATGAAAAGCACAATTTTTAGGGCAGTAGTTACCTTGCAAGATAGGAGGAGAGAAAACAAATGTGGTTGAGGAAGAACATGGGACTTTCCAATCCCCTCAGATGGCTGGTAGGCCCTTGAGTATTTGTGCTATTTTTCTTTACATCACACACACACACACACACACACTCTACAATATATTATATATTGTTCCCCATGTTTGATATATTCTGCAATAAAAATGTAAAAACACAAAAAGTAGGAAGTATCTATGGCATCCACCCTATCCTCTTTTCCAAGTTGATTCTGACAGGGGATACACTGATTTGCAGGGGTGCTCCCTGGAGTACCTTCTCTGAGACTGGATCTCTTCCTGGGCCATGAGCCTCTCCTGCTCTCGGGCTTCCTGCACAGCCTGAACCTTCTCGCGGTGGCACTCCATCATGATCCTTTGGATCCTGTGGACCATCCGCTGCTCAGCAGCCAAGTGTTCTCGCTGCAGTTCTTCCTCCAAGTTTTTATGCAACTGCATCTTGGTCCTAGTTGCCATTTCCTTAAGCAACAGGAAAACCAGGTTTAGATGCTACAGCTTTGATGTTTAAAAATGAATACTAAGAGGTTGTTCAGATCATAATTTATCTGCCTGATGGAATATACACCGATTAAGCCTGATGATTTAAGAGTGTATAAAAATAAGCAGCAGATCCACAGATATAGAGATCAAACGAACAAATTACCAGTGGGGAGAGGTAAGGGGGAAGGGGTGATATAAGGGTGGAGAGAAAAGGAGGATATTTATCGGGTTGTATGAAATCATTTGTGTGAAACTTTTGAAAATTGTAAAGCACCATAGAATTTAAAGAATTTTTCATTCAATACAAAAAGAATTGTTTAGAAAAGTGAAGGAATACAGAAAAAGAAAATTTTAAAAAACTGGGGGGGCGGTGGTTGGGAGGAAGGCTTAAAAGGGAGGGGAGATATACATAGATATATATAGAGAGTTATGACTGGTTTGCATTGTTGCATGGCAGAACCAGCACAACATTGTAAAGCAATTATCCTCCAATTAACAAGAAAAACTGAAATGGTATATCTATACCATGGAATATTATTAATATACAGCTATTGAAAAGGAAAAAA
Source organism: Giraffa tippelskirchi (assembly GCF_054371585.1). NCBI lineage: Eukaryota > Metazoa > Chordata > Mammalia > Artiodactyla > Giraffidae > Giraffa > Giraffa tippelskirchi. The sequence continues at coordinate 127,774,257 of NC_137283.1, forward strand.
AGGAGTATATACTATATGGGAAACTTGCAGTGATGCTAGGTAAAACCAGAAATGTACAAACTATATAGCATAAGTATGTATACTTTAGTTGTTGTTTAGATGCTAACTCATGTCTGCCTGTTTTGCAACCCCAGGGACTGTAGCTCACCAGGCTCCTCTCTCCATGGGATTTCCCAGGCAAGAATACTAGAGTGGGTTGCCATTTCCTTCTCCAGGGGAATCTTCCCATCCCAGGGATCAAACCCATGTCTCCTGCATTGGCAGGAGGATTCTTTATCACTGAGCCACCAGGGAAACCCAAGTATATACAGAGATAATATTGAAAAGGAATATGCAAAAGGAAAAGTAATTGAGTCATGGTCATTTTTTGATTGTCCAAATATTCTATAGCATCCTATTATCTTTATCCATGATTAGAAATACAGACTACAATACTGCTTTAGGAAGTCAGTCCTGGAAAGTGGCAGAAATAATGACCAGGAGAGTCTCTTGGGTAGGAGGGGACCTGAGCAAGCAGTCCACAGGATGGCAGTCTCAGGAAGCTGCCTGCATGCCCTCACTGTCCTTCTGGAGTATTCCAGCTCATTCACCTTGAGGGGCCCATCCTCATTCATGAAGGAGACAGGAACAAGAGTTCCACCACTTATTCCTGTAGAAGGACCTATGGAGCCTTCAGCTAGGTAAAGAGAGGAGACACTTGTCAAACCAAGACTAGGGACTTCCTTGGTGATCCAGTGGTTAAGACTCCATGCTTCCAATGTAGGAGGCGCAGATTCGATCCTTGGTCCAGCAATAAGATCCCACATGCTGTGCAGCATGGCCAAAAGATAAAAAACAAAACAGAACTTGAGGAAAGCAGGCTCTCAAGGGAAACCCTGTATCCCTAGAAATGTCCAATGAAGGCATGGTATGCCAGGCACAGTGCTGGGCCCACCGCTCCAAGCAGGAGGAGGCTGGAATTCCATCCTTAGGACTCACTGCCTACTGGAGGAGATCCAAACTCCATCCTGCAACCACTGTTCTAAAAGAAATACATGCCAGAAAGGAGGGACAGTTAATTCTCTCCAGTTGTTTCAAAACTTGCATTTAAAGGGAAATGTGTATCTCTATTTTAGGGATAAGAGAGAACATACAGAAACTAAGTTGTTCAACATTCTGTTAATAACCTAAACGGGAAAAGAATTTGAAAAACAATGGATATGCTGTCAATATATGTATAACTGAGTCACTTTGCAGTACACCTGAAACTAATACAACATTGCTAATCAACTATGCTCCAATATAAAATAAAAAATTTTAAAAAAGATAAAAACAAAACAAACAAAAAAGAAATTAAGTTATTTCACAGAGTGAGTCATTGGAAGAACTAGGACCAGAAATCAGGGTTCTCACCCACCAGTTTCTCACTTCATTGCTGGCTGTGATGCTGGGGTCTTTCCAGAGATTCATCGGTTTGTTTTCATTCCAGAAATTCTGTCCAGTCGTATCAGACAATATGTAAGTTTCCTCCCTCCCTTCGAACCCCTCCCCACCTCCCAGAGACAATTTCTGAGCAGAGTATGGAAGGTTCTGCTATGGGTAATAAGTCTACGTCTCTATCTTGTAGTCAGAAGCTGCTGTTGAACATCTTAGGGGATATTTTAACTTTGTAGGTATCATTTCTGGGTTTTCAAGTACATTTTCAGCAACTGAGATTGCTGAGTGGTTGCGCCTTATAAAGATGATGTATTACCGTAATACATTTCTATTTGAATCATAGAACTTAAAAAGGATACCTCAGCCCTTTATTTTGACTGGCTTCTGAATTTAATTCAGAGAATGAAATCCTGTTCCTCTTTCATGTAATGATTTAGCGAAACCGAAATCATTTTACTGTATCACATAGCATGTCCAATATCTATTTAAAGCTACAAAAAATAATTCAATGACCTACTGTTTGGCAGTGTCCCTATTCAACAGAAAGCCTTCCAGTCAAATTACTTTTATTGAAGTGCATTTTGAGAGAATGGGCCTCTATTGTGAGATAAGAGACAGCCTCACCAAATCCATCATCTTGACTGTGCAGACGTGTGACAGACCTTTCTTCATGCCACCATGTCTCCCTCAGGAGAAGTTTCTCTCACGTATCACAGGCAGGAAGATCTTGGGCCTTGATCTGTCTTTAGCGGGGGGTCATGGTGATTTGTAGCCCTTTCCTCTTTGAACTGACTGTCAGAAAGCTCAAAGGCCTCGCTGTGATAACAGCACAGGACCTCATGGCTACTGACATTTCTGAGCCTTGGATACACACCCGACTTCATATTTCCTCTTCTCATTTTCCCTTAGCTTCCATTTTATTATTTACTTTTTAATATTATTGTATTTGAATAAGATAATATTAGCACTTTTTCAGAATCCTATCTGTCCATTGGACAAGACCTGGAAATTTGGTTTAACAGCAATTCACCTAAAACTTATCCCAAATTCTTAGCACCACAGAAAAGCAGTACCTGGTGAGCTCTATGTATCAGAATGCAAGGCTGTTTGGTTCTAGAAATTGGTTTTCTGCTCTCTGTACTGGTAATCTCAAACTTTCTTATGCATGAGAAGCACATAGTTAAAAACAAAAACACTGTCAGTGACTCTGTAGGACAGGTGGGACCAGGAATCTGTAGGAAGGGAGACTCTAGGGAGATGGTTCAGAGGCACCCCTTGAGAAGCAATAATGAGGTCTATGTCTGGGGACCCTACAGCTGAAACAACCCTATGTACTCCACTTAGACAAATCTTCATTATATGAAAAAAAAGTCACTAAAGCTTTTATAGAATAATTTGGAAAGGCCAACCTCCCTCTAACTATTCCCCTTAAATTGTCTTAGGACTTCTACTTTAATACTAAGTGGGTTAACTCAACCCAAAGACTGTACGTGCATGTGTGCATGGTCAGTCATGTCTGAGTCTTTGTGACCCTGTGGACTGTAGTCTGCCAGGCTCCTCTATCCATGGAATTCTCCACACAAGAATACTGGAGAGGGTTGCCATTTCCTGCTCCAGGGGATCTTCCTGACCCAGGGATCGAACCCGCATCTCCTGTGTCTCCTGCATTGGCAAGCAGATTCTTTACTACGGAGCCACCAAAGACTATATGGGGTACCACCAAATGACTTAAAGCAAGACTGGGATGTGAGCTCCTGGAAACAGGCATCACATCTAAGTTACCTTGTGTTGTCACAACCTAATGCCAGCAGTGATGTTTAAAATGCCTATCCTCTGGTGGCAGCACAGGGCAGGTACATAAGGCCCCCATACCCATGGAAATGATTACCCCTTGAAAAAGCTTGGTGGGGGAAGTCCAGGGTGGTGAAGTCCAGGGTGGGCTTGGGGATGGTGATTTATCAACTGATGGAGAAATATTTCACTGTTCAAGAACCAGTGTGGCCGTTCTATCCCTGCTGGCTGAGCAGCAGGTCTCTCCAGACATGCTATAAACGCTCCTCATGTTTTGAACTGAAATCAAGGATGGGCAGTGGTCCACTGCAGCCAGTCCCTCAGGGACCACGGCCCCTGGAGCCAGGTAGGGAGGGGCCACCACTCTTCAGGAGCCCTGGGATGGAGCTCTCTTTCCTACTAGCAAGTTTTCTGAGGGCAAGGATGGTCCATTTAATCTCCCTAGTACAGAGCTGATCAATGACAGGTGTGCATGGCGTTCACAATGGACAAATGGGCCTGTGGTCCCTGAACTGTTTATGAGTTATGTTCTTGCTAAATGAGGCCAAACTGGGGCCATACTTCTGTTCCTTTTCCTCCAGCCTCTACCCAGGAATCATTACCTTGCACTATGTCCTGTCCTTCCCATGACCCACATGTGAAAGGAGTTCTGTGTGCTTTTCCTTTGAGCAGCTTTTGGGCTGAACTGTGTGAGGAACCCTGGGGCTCTGCCTTGATAGTTTACTAACTACCCCAAGTCGTGCAGTCGTGTAATGGAACCAGGTACAGCCTGCAAAGAGTTTCCCTCATTGTATGACTTCTGATCCTGCAGGAAATACGTGAGAAACAGCTCAGGGGTCTCTCTTATCACCGCAGTAAATGCAAATTTAGGGAAAAGGATGCAGCCTCTGTCCAGCCTACTTTTGCACTTACAAAGTCATGGCACCACACTGGCCCCAGGATAAGGGTGGTAGTGAGTTAGATGTGCCCTTGTGGAGACTGCAGGACTGTGGTGACCAGACATTCAACGAGTAATCAATCCTCCCATCTATGTACCTACACCAGTGCTGGGTGGGGATGCTGTGAAAGAGGGCGGGGTGACAAGGACAGTGTATGGGTGTCAGTGCAGAGCTGACTGGGTAAGGCTTCCCTTGACCAGTGATGCTGGGTGTCTGATGAAGTGCAGGAAGAACATTCTGACAAGGTCTCCAAGGTGGGAAAGAATGTGGTGAGGACAGGTTTGAGGATCCAGAAAAAGGGCAGTAAGAGGAGGAGAGCCAGTGACAAGAGATGTGGAGACTGACAGGCAGGGGTGCCTCCTTCATATCTAACCCCATAAAGGTTTGGGCTCATCACATCTAAGGCCATTCATTATGGTTCATTACGTCAAAGGGATTCTCCCGCACCCAGTCGTCGCTCTTGCCATAGAGTCCAGGATTTCTCCTGTAAAAATCCTGGGCCTCCCAACCAACCTCCATAAAACACTCATCTAGACTTTATGTATGATTGTTTTTCTCCCATTCCCTTGCCAGAGCTTTTTACACACTTAAGTACTTCTTAAAAGTCAGCAAACAGGCCACTATAAACACCTGTAAATCTCAGCAGACAAGTGGACACAGCAGGGGAAGAGGAGGGCGGGACGAACTGGGAGAGCAGCAATGACATATATACACTACCATGTGTAAAGCAGATAGCTAGTGGGATGCTGCTGAACTGCACGGGAAAGTCAGTTTGGTGCTCTGTGATGACCTAGAGGGGTGGGTTGGGGGATGGCTGGGAGGGAGACTCAAGAAGGAGGGGATATATGCATACTTATAGATGATTCACATTGTTGTACTGCAGAAACTAACACAAAACTGTAAAGCAATTATATCCGAATAATAATATTTTTAAAAACCTTTAACTCTTTTTCATGTTCCTCTTTCAGAAACTGGATTTTCATTTTGTACATGTCATTCGCTTCTTCGAGGGCTTTCTTCACTGCTTGTCTTTGGCGTTCATCGGCCTTTGAAAGAGAGTTCATTTATTTGTTAATATACATCAGGTTTTCATGTTTAATGAAAATTAGCCACCACCATGGGGCCCCAGTAACTGGCTCTGTTCCCATCTCAGACCTCCCACAGCACACTGCTGTCTCAGGCAGAGATGTCCCTAACACAGCCCTAGCCCCTGGCTAACATTACTGTTTCAGGAGCTGCCCAGGAGAGCTCTACTGCAGGCTGCTGGGTGGTCTTTTTTTTTTTGGCACTCTATTTCTTGTTGAGTAACAAAGTAATGTAGGCTCATCCAAGAAATTATGGAAAATACAGAGAAGTAGAAAAATGCACAAAGTCAGAAATTTGCTGAGAAGGGAGGTTGAGTACCACCCCAGATCCCCTGTATCAGTTCAGTTCAGTTCAGTCGCTCAGTCGTGTCTGACTCTTTGTGACCCCATGGACTGTAGCATGCCAGTCGTCCCTGTCTATCACCAACTCCCAGAGTCTACTCAAACTCATGTACATAGAATAGGTGATGCCATCCAACCATCTCATCCTCTGTTGTTCCCTTCTCCTCCTGCCCCCAATCCTTCCCAGCATCAGGGTCTTTTCCAATGAGTCAGTTCTTCGCATCAGGTGGCCAAAGTATTGGGAGTTTCAACTTCAGCATCAGTCCTTCCAATGAATATTCAGGACTGATCTCCTTTAGGAAGGACTGGTTGGATCTCCTTGCTGTCCAAGGGACTCTCAAGAGTCTTCTTTTGATGTTCAAAAGCATCAATTCTTCGGTGTTCAGCTTTCTTTATAGTCCAACTCTCACATCCATAGATGACTACCGGAAAACCCATAGCTTTGACTAGATGGACTTTGTTGGCAAAGTAATGTCTCTGCTTTTTAATATGCAATCTAGGTTGGTCCTTTTCTTCCAAGGAGCAAGTGTCTTTTAATTTCATGGCTGCAGTCACCATCTGCAGTGATTCTGGAACCCCAAAAAATAAAGTCTGTCACTGTTTCCACTGTTTCCCCATCTATTTGCCATGAAGTGATGGGACCGGATGCCATGATCTTCGTTTTCTGAATGTTGAGTTTTAAGCCAACTTTTTCACTTTCATCAAGAGGCTCTTTAGTTCTTCTTCACTTTTTGCCATAAGGGTGGTGTCATCTGCATATCTGAGGTTACTGATATTTCTCCCAGCAATCTTGATTCCAGCTTGTACTTCTTCCAGCCCAGCGTTTCTCATGATGTCTTCTGCATATAAGTTAAATAAGCAGGGTGACTCCTGCATCAGGGTCTTCAGAAAGATGTTTCATTATTTTATTTGAAAAGAATGCCCAAAACATTAGATAAACTTATATTTAAATTGTACATTATTCACAAAGGCATTCCTTGTATTAGGGAATATAATTAATGGCTCACATTCAATTTAAATTGTATTATTATTGATAAGGATAAATGACTACTAAGACTTTTATATCTATTACCCTTCACACTGAAGCATTTTGTACTTTTGGAGAACCTTCATACAAAGCTTTTGCTGGAACTAATACCGGACAATTCCAATACTCTTTGCTGTGATGTCTATATTATTGAGAAACGGAGAAATAACTTCTAAGCACTGTGGCTTATCCTGCTCTCAAGGAGTGTTAATCCCCTTTAGGGAAGTCACATATAGCCATATATTATTATTCTTTCTTACTGGAAGAAATGGGAGCTGGAGGATGGAGGTTTTGCTTTATTGAAGTGTCTGGGATCTGACCGTGAGCTCCAAGGCACTCAAATTGCTCCCATGGCCCTTGGCAGTCACGTGGACAAGGTGTCAAGGACTTTGGAGCAAAGAGGAGCTGGGAGAGGGTTGAAAAAGAGACTCAGCTATGATGCAGTATCTGGGAAAAAAAGCCACTTGGGGTATCACACACTGCACAAATGGATGGTATACATATTAAATATTAAGCAATAATAAACAATTATCAACAAGAATGTCTTTTTTTGAAGTTTTAATTCAATGAGAATAAAGGGAGCCAGAGTCATCCACATGCAGGGGCAATTTTAAAGAATGGAAGCTCCTGATGATTTCTGCTTCTTATTCAGCATCTACCTGTGCCGGGCACATCATTTCATTGAGCTTTCTCAATAATTCTAGAGAGTATTATTATTCCTCTTTCACATTTGAAGATGCCAAGACTACAGAGCTGAAGAACCTGCCCCACAGATGACCAGCATTCAAAGTCAGCCCTGCCTGACTCTCCTCTTTCATACAAATCCCCAAAGAGAAAGAACTGCCAAGAGGCAGGCAGGCTGATTTCCGGTTTCCTTTACCTTAGCCCATATGTCAGCTTCTGCTTGTGCAATACGTTCTTTGAGTGCAGCCTCTTGAAACTGCTCTTCCTTATTCAGAATATCTGTCCCAATATCTGTGGAGTGGAAGAGGAAAAAAAAAATCACATGGACTGTATCTTGGCTTTCTTTTTCACTGCTATCAAGTTATTTACTAGAGTTATCTAAGAAAGAGATCCTTTTGGAAAATTTCAATCTCTAAAGACACCAGTGAAAGAGGTAAGTTATTCCCCTAACTGAGGAGGGAGCTCACAGCACGGTGAGACCTGGATGGACTCAGTCCCCTGCACCACAGCCCACACTTCTAGCTGCTGTTGTTCAGTCACTCAGTCATGTCTGATTCTTTGCTGCCCCATGGACCACAGTATACCAGGCATCACCAGCTCCTGGAGCTTGCTCAAACTCATGTCCATCGAGTTGGTGATGCCATCCAGCCATCTCATCCTCTGTTGTCCCCTTCTCCTCCCACCTTCAATCTTTGCCAGCATCAGGGTCTTTTCCAATGAGTCAGCTCTTCGCATCAGGTGGCCAAAGTATAGGAACTTCAGCATCAGTCCTTCCAATGAATATTAGGGGTTGATTTCCCTTAGGATTGACTGGTTGGATCTCCTTGCAATCCAAGGGACTCTCAAGAGTCTTCTCTAACACCTCAGTTCAAAAGCATCAATACTTCAGGGCTCAGCCTTCTTTACGGTCCAGCTCTCACATCCACACATGACTACTGGAAAAACCATAGCTTTGACTAGACGGAACTCTGTTCGCAAAGTAATGTTTCTGCTTTTTAATACGCTGTCCAGGTTTGCCATAGCTTTTCTTCCAAGGAGCAAGCGTCTTTTAATTTCATGGCTGCAGTTACCATCTGCAGTGATTTTGGTGCCCAAGAAAATAAAGACTGTCACTTTATTTTACATGAGGAAATAGACTTTATTTTCTCCTTCTGGTAACAGGACCCATTTTCCTCAAGAACTTCCTCCCTCACCTGTTCTGGGACTGCCAATCACAGCAGCCAACCTGCTTGGCCCATCACATGCTCCCCACTTTCCAGGCCCCGTTAACTGGAGCACAGACTCAAGCCTGGCCAAACACACTCTTTTCCTTATTTTATATAAGGCTATAAGGAGAACATAGCTCTTTTCCTCTAAGGCTTCTAAGTTGGAGATATTAAGATGATTAGAGCAGTTTGGAACCACTTCCACTCCTTTCTCAGTTGCTAGAGTAAGCTTGGCTGCAGTAGTAAAGCAACTAAATCAATGCATGAAGACAGCAAGTGTGGACAGACTGACAGCCCTGGTACCAGATCCCTCTTGGGTACCACTGTTATAAGGGTCAAGAAATCCTCTTTTATAAATAGTCTAGTCTGAGTTGTGTTTCTGTCACCTGCAACTGAAATACATATTGGTTGGCATTGATTTAAGAGTCTTTGCTACTAGATTATCAGTGAGTCTAAAAGTATAAAGCACTGAATACTATGAGGAGGATGGACACATACTACACAGGCCCAACATTGTGTAGAGATAATTACGAAAGATTTAGAAAGAAATAGGACTAAGCCTGGACTGGCAAAGTTTTGCACTTCATAAAAATGTGATACAAGTGTGGACTGCTATTATCCTTTTTTATACTTAAGTTCCAGTACTTTGTATTAGTTGTTCTCCATCCTAATTGTACAACAGGATCCCTGCATAGCTTTTTTAAAATGCTGAAAAAAGGAACACACTATTAATATGGAGAACAACTTGGATCTTAAGGGCATGCTGAGTGAAAAATGCCTATTTCAAAGAGTCACATACTGTATGATTATATATATACATATATACACACACACAGAATATATAGAGAGAATACAGTATATTATATATATATATATTTTATATATAAAACATTGTCAAAGAGCTTTAATTATAGTGACTGAGGACAGATTAGTGCTTGCCAGGGGTTTAAATTAGGAGGTATTAAGAGGTAACATGAGGGAGTTTCTCTGTGGTGAAGAAATATTTCTATGTTATGATTGTAGTGATGGTTACATGAATCTACATGTGATAAATTTAATAAAACTACACACCAAGGAAAAAAGAACAAATAAGGTCTGCACCTAACTTAACAGTATGGCTCCAACACCAATTTCCTGGTTTTGACAATGTATCAGTGTTATGTAAGGCATCAGTGAGAGAACCTGGGTGGGAACTCTGTTCTATTTTTAAAATGTGTCAGTCTTCAACTATTTCCAAATAAAAACCTATTAAATATGTAAAAAATTCTAAAAAATTAAAAAATTGAATATGTAAAAAAACTTTGAAAAAGCTTTTTAAAAGCCCACATGCTGCGGGCCAATTCTGAAGGTTCTAATTTAGTGGGTCTGTGTTGGATTAGTATTATAATCGGGAAGAACAAACCTGACTCCATATTAGATGTTTTCTTTTACTGTAACCTTTGAATTCAATTGCTTTTGCTTAGAGTGAAGAATGTTGCCTATAGCCTGAAATATACAGGGTAGCCTGCTCTCAAGGTTCTGACCTTTAAAGGTATAACACTTTCCATTCATGTAGAGCCAAAATGTTGCAGAACAGAGAATAAGATTTGTCTTGCTGGAGGTTTACAGGAACATCATGAACTGACCCATAATGGACAACTGCAAGAATAAAGAATTCCTGCACCAAGAAGTTTGCAACAACCAACCCACCCCTCCTCCCCTTTTAATATAAAAAATGCCTGCATTCTGAAAGGGGTAAGAAGGTTCTTTGGTACATTAATCTGCCATCTCTGCTTGCTGGCTTTCTGAATAAAGTCATTCTTCTTTGCCCCAACAACTCATCTCCTGATTTATTGGCCTGTCATGCAGTGAGTAGAATGAATTTGGACTTTGTAACAGTATTAAATCCAATGAAGTTTATGTTTCTGTAGAACACTGCCAATGTTGAGAACTACCCTCTGCAATACTTATTAGCATTTATACATGTTTTAATTTATCCAGTTAATGTTTGGATTCAGATATACTAGGAGGCATAAGGAATCAACCAAAAAAAGCTTATCTAAAAATGGATATCCACTGTTCTGGGTGTAAAAAGCCAAATCATTATAGAGATTATAATTAATAAGTCATACCAAACAGTTACTAAAAGTTAAAATCAGTAATCAGTTTTGGTATTGATATTTTTAGAGGATGATCCCAATTTGATCTCCCTCTACATTTTAGGTTTTTTTCCAAAACACCCTCCATTCTATAGCTTCTTACATTTTCAAAGATCAGGAGTAAAATTTAATCACCACTAATTTAATACATTAAAGGAAGACAAGATTTGAGAACTATTTTGAGAGTACTTAGGAAAACACTTCTAAGGCTTAAAGTCAGACTGAAAACCTGACAGGAATGAGGAGAAAAGGGAACCTGTAATTAAAATTTGATTTGCTTATTAGAAGTGCATATATAAGGGGAAGAGATAAGTTAGGAATTTGGGGATAACAGATAATATTACTATATATAAAATAGATAAACAAAGACCTACTGTATGGCACAGGGAACTATATTCAGTATCTTATAATAACTTATAATGGATAATAATCTGAAAGAGAACATATATACATATATAATTTAATATAAAATATATTGAATATAATACATATTTATATATATATAAAACTGAATCACTTTCCTGTACACCTGAAACATCATAAATCAGTTATACTTAAAATGTTTTTAAATACAAAAGGAGGACTTTAAAGGTAAAAGAAGAAGTATATACATAGTAAATATTCTCATGCTATTTATAATCTATTTTATGTCACCAGTACTAATAAAGAACATAGATTCTTTCATCTGTTTATTAAGGTGTTACTTAGAGATATTCTCTCCTATGTGTATGGAAAGTGCCCAAGTATGGGCAAGGGCAAAAAGAACTCCCAAGTTACTATTATGTGCCAGGCTTTAGTATAGGTACGAATATTTTATTAAAGCCTCAGAAGAAATCTGCAAGAAAAGTATTATATTAACATCCCTGTTTACATATAAGAAAACAGATTGAGAGGCTAAGTATCCTGCCAAGGCATACAACTGGAAAGCGGAGAAGCAGGATTTCAACCCATATTCTTCTCATGCCAAACAGACACATCTGCAGGACAAGGAGCTTTGATTAGGAGAGCTGATCAAAGTCTATACAACAAGAATGACATACAATGCTATGAAACATTAGGACAAAGAAAAACAGCAAAGTCACTTACCCAGTATATCTTTGTGAGTGTAAAAGCGTGTCTTAAACGGCTTGTATTCATGGATCCGTTTGAAGGTTTCCCCAAAAGGGGCTGGTGGAATTATTTTATTACAAACAGCACAGCAAACAAAGTTTGTATAATTCGGATTTCTGATCATAATTAAAGATGTCTTTTACTATGTACAGTTAAAACTCTCTTAGGATTAGCAAAAGTAGTTTTAAGAAAAGTTCAAGTTTGAGAAAGCAGCAAGAGATTCAGGGTTCGAAGACAATGCTAGAGGCTTGTCAGGATTAAATGACTCACCATGATTAGGTAGTGGTTATATCCCTAGAAGTAAAGAATGGTGCTGAAAGCCTCTGCCCATAGAAGGTCTGGGCACTGGATTTGGGAAGATTTAAGCAGCTGCTCCCTCCTAGAGTCTAGATTAAATTGTTAACTTACTTAGCAACTGTTGCTAGGTAAGACAAGCTTTGCTCATAAAAGCAACTAGAAATAATGACAAAATGCAGCATGGTACAGCTCTTCATTTCCCATGTATGTTTCCTTCTGCTGCTGTAACAAATGACTACATACTCGGTGGCTTAAAACCACACAAATTCATTCTCTTGCAATTCTGGAGGTCAGAAGTCCACATGAGCCTTATGGGGCTAAAATGAAGGTGTCGGCAGCACTGGTTCCTTCTGGAGGCTTCAGGGAGAATCTGTTTCCTTGCCTTTTCCAGCTTCCAGAGGCCTCCCCCATTCCTTGGCCCACGGGCTTGCATCAATATAGCCTCTTATCCTTCCGTTTGCAGGGTGACATTGCTTCTTCCTCTCATCATCTGCCTCCCTCTCACAAGGACTTTTGTGATATCAGGTCCACCCAGATAATAAAGGGTCATTTCCCTATTTCAAATTCTGAACTTAATCATTTCTGTCAAGTTCCTTCTGCCATGGTTTTTTTTTCCCCAGTCGTGTCTGACTCTTTGTGACCCCCCATGGACTGCAGCACGCCAGGCTACCCTGTACTTCACCATCTCTCTCTCATGTCCATTGAGTCGATGACACCATCCAACCATCTCATCTTCTGTCACCCCCTTCTCCTCCTGCCTTCAATCTTTCCCAGCAACTGGGTCTTTTCCAATGAGTTTCTTCCAAGGAGCAAGCGTCTTTTAATTTCATGGCTGCAGTCACCATCTGCAATGATTCTGAAACCCAAGAAAATAAAGCCTGTCACTGTTTCCATTGTTTCCCCACCTATTTGCCATGAAGTGATGGGACTGGATGCCACGATCTTAGTTTTTTGAATGTTGAGTTTTAAGCCAGCTTTTCCACTCTCCTTTCACCTTCACCAAGCTCTTTAGTTCTTCTTCACTTTCTGCCATTAGGGTGGTGTCATGTGCATATCTGAGATTATTGGTATAACCTTTACCCTTCTGTCATATAATGGAACATATTTACAGGTTCTGGGATTAGGATCCAAACATCTCTAGGGTGGTGTAGGAAAAAAGCTGTATTATTCAGTCTACCATACTTTCTGTTAAATGGTTTACTTAAAGAATTGATTTTTTAGGCCAGAACAAAAAAAAGGGAGTTTAATTTTTTTTAGGTTATCTATAATGCTTTTGTGCCAGGGCAATAAAACCAGGAAAATCACACAGTACCTTAAAGGAAAAATTACTTTTAGTAAGCACTCAAAATTACTAAGGTTGGCTTTTAAAATCATAGTTAATTCATTTGTTGTCCTTGTTTTAAAATGGAAAGAACTGCATCTCAGGAATCCCCTCCATGCTTAGAAAACTGGGACAGATTGGTTGCCTTACAGAAGATAAGGCTATTAAACAATAAATAACTTCACTGTTTACACTGGGAAATTCTTATCAACTAAACTGCTTGCTCTTCTGGCAAATGGCTCTTCTATCAGAAAAGATTACTTCCCTGGGCTAAGAGGTTGCTTGCAGCTTACCAGTAGTTCATTTATCAATACTTGCTTCAAGACAATCTATTACAGTTTGCCCAATCTCAACCAGATTCCTGCATTTGAAAACATTCCTCCTACCACTTGAACTCAGACTCCAAGATGCTGTAAACATCTTGCCCTGAGCATCCCTCCTTAGACCACTGACTTTATCTCATTTTCCTTTAGAGAAGGAATGAAAACATCTTGCCCTGAGCATCCCCTCTTTAGACCACTGACTTTGTCTCATTTTCTTTTAGAGAAGGAATGAAAACATCTTGCCCTGAGCATCCCCTCCTTAGACCACTGACTTTGTCTCATTTTCCTTTAGAGAAGGAATGAAAACATCCACAGCCAAGCAGTCTTTGACACTGCACATAGAAGACTGTGCTACAGAATTTGTAACAGACCTGTGAACAGTATCACAGTTAGGTTGAAAGTGAAAATGAAGTCGCTCAGTCCTGTCCCAACTCTCTGAGACACCATGGACTGTAGCCTACCAGGCTCCTCCGTACATTTAATTACTGGAGTAGGTTGCCATTTCCTTCTCCAAGGGATCTTCCCGACCCACGGATTGAGCCCGGGTCTCCCACATTGTAGGCAGACATTTTTACTGTCTGAGCCACCAGGGAAGTCAGTTAGGTTATTTGTTTCCAAAATTCAATGGAATTCTTCCCTTGCACTATTTTTTGCAGCTGTGCACCTTGTGGGATCTACTGCCACTCTGGTTCACTCAGTCACGTGATTTAAGGCTGCCCTCTGCCCAGTTCCTGCAGCCCTTCTTTGCTGCAATAATCTCTTGATAGCTCACTAATACCTCCCCCACCAAACAGTAACTTCTTTTGTTGAACATTAGAAGAACTCTAATGATGATGTGGCATTAAATGCATAAGTTGAAAACAGAAGAACTCTAGTTCTTTACCAACCGACAGCAAAAGATAAAACTTTAAAAGGCATTGTATACCACCTAAGTGTATTTAAACTATATGAAGTGTACTATATATAGAGACCTCGCAAAGAAATATTTAAGGCTCAGTAATAAAGATTTAATTTAGTTGCATACAGATAACTCAATTAGCTAAGCTCTTTAATATCTACAAATCGGACATAATTACTTTTTCATATATCTTAGAGAACCACCATAAAGCACTGGAAATTAAATCTTACATTATGATGATAAACTCTGCCTGTGCAGTTATTTTACTTGTTAATAATAAATGAAACAAAATTTCAGAGATGAGATTTATTTACTAAGATACAATTCCAATGATTTGGAGAATGTGGTAAATATCTAGAAATAAAACACATCTAGAACCGCCATCAGAAAGGTATACAGTAAACCCCATATACTTATGGTTACTTTAAATCTAGACCTTCTTATCTACTGAGCAGTTCTAGTTTTGAAGTAACTATAAGAACATTTGGTTTTATATTTATAATATCATTGTAACATTAAATTACAATGATAACAATGAAATACAAATAACAATAACGTAACAAATTACAATGTAAACAAAATAGATAACATTTAGTTGTAGTCAAATAAAAACATCATACTCAGTATAACATACTGTCTATTGTTTTTTTTTTTAAAGAAAAACTCCAATTACTCTGGGTTATTCTTTCATTTAATCTTTATTTTAGTAATTGAGTGGGAGTATTTTTTCAACAAAAATAAAAATCTGGACCAAAATTAGCTGAAATGGAAAACTGAAATATATGACCCATCTGTAACTCTGTAAAAACTGTTTTTAACTGCAGGTTTTACAATAATTTATAATCATTTTCTTCTTCACCAGGTAGAAAAAGAACACTGCCTTTGCAAATAGCAAAACTAAACCTTCACGACAGCTGTAAATGCACTTTCCCCTTAAAATATTAACAATACCATGCAAATTTAAGAGCAGCAGTACTTTTACTGGACAGAACTTTATAATTTACAAAAATGACTTCCATTCTCATGGTACTTTTTAAAAGAGGATTTAATAAAATTAAAATACTGAACAGCTCTTTCTGTGGAAAAAGAATGTGATAACGGCTGCCATTTTGAAAGGACCACATTCACTCTAGGGGTCTGGCTGCAATCGCCTTCCTTCTTCCTCAGCAGCATCTTCTGGAACAAGAAACAAGAAACTGTGCGGTGCTGATCTTCAGCTGAAGATTTCAGAGCCCCCAGTAAACCTTCATCTGCAGGAACCAGCTCAATTAGTCCCATTTAGATGTTTTCCTCCTCATATAACTGTGTCCCTCACTATCAATAGCTTCATAGAGGTCCTTCTTATTCTCCTGTGTCGCATGTAGGTAACCGATATAAGCCACGCAAAGGGAAAGCGTTATCAATCCGAAAGCCATTACAGGTTTGTTCTGTCAAAGGAAAAAAAAAATCACAAGGTCTCAATAAGACCAATCATTTGAGGAGACTTGTATATCTCTTGCACTTTCTGCTCATCATGCCAAAGCTTTAGTACCACACCAGCATTCCTAGGGTAAAATTTCATTTCTAGTATTTATCCGTTTCTTTATTCATTTAACTCAACTCCTGATAACTTAGAGACTATGGAAGACTCTTCTTTCTCTTCACAGATGGGACATCTCCGACCTTCACCTTTAGGAAGGAAATTGGTCTGGTGCTCAGTTTTCAGTTACCTATGTTGTGAAAAAGTTGCTTAACTTCTTTGGGCCCAAGTTTCCCATCTGCAAACCTTAAATTTGTTATTTTTATTAAGAAGTGAGGAATGAAGTCTATGTGCTATTTTTGTCACCCAAGATCATGAAAAACTGGCAGAAAGCCTTTCATGTTATATACCAGGTACAGCAAAACACACACACCCTTCTCTGGGAACTTATTCTATTACCTCAAGAAACACAGTCATAGAACAGATATGCTGTTATAATAACTCTGATGTGCTGTGTAAAATCCAAGACCCTCAGAGGCAAAGGGATGCTACTTTGATTTTTCTTTTTTTGTCACACCAGTTTTGGGGATTTTAGTTCCCCAGCCAGGGATTGAACGTGGGCCCTTGGCAGTGAGAGGGCAAAGTCCTAACTACTGGACAGCTAGGGAAATCCTGAATTTTTTTTAAAAAAGCTTTTAATTTCTGTATTTTCTGCTTCTGTTTCATTACTATTCTTAATCATCAAAAAAATTAAGGTCAAACTTTATCAGTGAGGTGCACATCTGAGAAAGGCCACATGCTCAGAGCAGCTTACTTTTGCAGTTCTTGAAATGTATTTGACAAGTAAAAAAACACATTAGTTCAAAGTTTTTAAAACATTCTACCTTGATTTAATTATTTGATTGCTAAATTGACCTATTTAACTTTCAAACAGTTTATACTGGTAACTATGTTATTAAAATTCTAATCAAGTTCAAACACTTACATACATTTTATGATTTGATTTGCATTTTTCAAAAAATAAAACTTAACAAATCAAATGTATTCAGTAATTTGCTACAAAAATATGATTAGCTAACTCCCTAACAGTGTTTAAAAGCATGTTTCCATATTTTTCAATATATGTTTGCAAAATCTCCTAGGTTAAAATATTATTAATAAGCCTGGAACTGTAGACTGATCAGATTTTCATTCTGTTTTCTCTGTTTCAATGGAAGGTCTTATTTACTTAATAGTACCTGATCAAACAAGTTTCCTTAAAATCAATGCAGCTATTAAAATAAAATTTTAAACAGGAATTTGATCAGTTGACTCATCACAATCCAACTATTTACCATTTAAATTCTCAAACACCCTCAAAATAATTAGTTTTACATGTGTATTTAGTGAAACAGCATTTAAGATTTTTCCTTCCATCTGCTTCTTATCCACAGAGAGGTCTTACTAGTTAACATCAAATTTCCATGATAAAATCAAATGTTACAGGAAAATTAGAACATTTTATTTCTGAAAGCCTAGGTAAATTGAACATAAAGTCTTATCCTGGATGTATTTCTTACAGGTTTAATGAAGAGCTCTGGATTCACAGCTCGAAATAAGGTTGTGGTGCGGACCCCTCTGAGCCCTACATTTCCCAGGTCTTTCTCCTTGGGCGGCTCCTTTTTAAAGGCTGGAGGCTCAGGTGCTGAAGACATGTTGACTAACGATGATTTAATACCTAAAAATAAAATATGTGACTTTTTTTCCCTTCAAAGTTATGTTTTTCTGATAATGCTCTTAAAAAAATCATTCTATATTCAGTCTTTTTTCAAATTCCAGTCTAGATACATACCAAAAGTGATGGTCAATTCTTTTATTACTTTGTATAACACGTACCGTGTAAATGGCCTTTAGGTTTTGTTTGGTAAAACGGTTATTTTATTTTTCATCTCGTGGAACTAGTGAGCTATGCAAAAGTAGTTTTTCTACTTTCCCAGGAGCCTATAGAACTTGTTTGTTGGTATGAGTCACGCTGTGTCTTGCTATATGAAGGAGGTACTAAGGGTAGGAGTGGCCAGTGGGTTATCCACACCTTCTTAATTTCATTCCATTTTCACCGTTGCTCACCTTCCAACAACCCTTTCAGGACACCATCCTAAGAAACATGAGCATTCTTTTGCTCCATTCCTCCTACAGATTGACTCCCCTCCCACTTTCCCTTCCTACCCCTCTGCCTTCCTCCACTGGGTCACCCCAGTCCCAGTACCTGCAGGAAGGTGAGCAGCTATCGTCCTCACTCCTCCTCTATCGCCCGCTCTCTGGAAACAAACACTATGCTACCTCCTTAATTGGAAATCATTTTTCTCTTAATTACTCAGAATCTATCCTAATAGACACAAGTATGTCTTTTGGCTTTTGGTTCTCCCTGCTAGAATGTCAAAACTTTGTGAATATTTTTCTCTTCTAGATACTACTGCTGCTGCTGCTAAGTCGCTTCAGTTGTGTCCAACTCTGCGTGACCCCATAGATGGCAGCCCAACAGGCTCCCCCGTCCCTGGGATTTTCAGGCAAGAACATTGGAGTGGGGTGCCATTGCCTTCTCCAGAGATTCATAACAATATAATAAAATTCTCTGGGGGAAATGCTGAACCCTCAGTAACTGTTATGAAATGACAGTCAAACATTCACATTTAAACACTTGTTGGGGCTTTGTTTATTCAAGTATTAAGTTTTCTATTTTACAGTCTTTATAAGAGCAATATTTTTGCAACTTCATTACTTATGGAGAAACTTAGGAGTTCACTTTTTTCAAAACTGTCTTTGAAAAAGATTAGTCAATGAGAAAACTCAACACATGTGATCCAAGCACAGGAGTGTGTTGGGCAGAGCAGGTGTCCATCAGCAAGAGGATCTTGCTTTTCACTCCTTTCATCCTCTTGCCAACCATTCTCAGTTATTCATCAAATAAACCTCATGTTCTTTGGACATGCATACTGGCTTCATCATCACTGGGGAGCAAATGAACATTTCTGAAGCCCTGGGTGTTAACTGACTTGCCAATGACAAGTGGTCTCATCTCTTCCAACCACAATGCATTACAGCAGAATGCATCAAATCATCAAATGGCACCCCACTCTGGTACTCTTGCCTGGAAAATCCCATGTATGGAGGAGCCTGGTAGGCTACAGTCCATCGGGTCACGAAGAGTCGGACATGACTGAGCAACTTCACTTTCACTTTTCACTTTCATGCATTGGAGAAGGAAATGGCAACCCACTCCAGTGTTCTTGCCTGGAGAATCCCACAGACGGGGGAGCCTGGTGGGCTGCCGTCTATGGGGTCGCACAGAGTCGGACACAACTGAAGTGATTTAGCAGCAGCAGCAGAACGATCATCAAACTCTATTTACCTCTTCTTCAAAGTCCACCTTGGACATGAATTATATGAGGTAACAACTCATAAAACACTTAGTTCAACAGCATTTAAAACATCATTCAAGCGGTAACTAGCGATTTTTTAAAAATTTCAACAGCATTCAAGTTACTAATTTTCTCTATTGGAACAGTGATTGTTTTTCCACTACAGACAACTTCTGAAACAATTCCATAATATGCCTGAAATCTGTTCAGTCAGCACATGCTTCCAACACATCATGCCCAAGGTTACTAAAAAACTCCAATGTTTTCTGCTGGACCAGGGGTCCTCTCACATGTACACTTCTTAGGTGAATTTCTTGAAACTGTAAACTGAAGAAAAATGCACAAACTTAAAGCTGCAAGGTAAGTTTTATTTGGGGATCTTATTGAGGTCTACCGCCTGGGAGACAGCCTCTCAGCTATATATATATGGTATTTGCACAAGATTCTCTCTTTCCTTAGCTGAACCTACATTTACTTTGTGATGAAACAAGTAAACAAGCAATCAAGGTAGTATTTATTATACTATAACCTCTAGACACCCACATTCCATTTACATTAAACTGTTCATGTTAAACTCTTTGCCAGAAATGACAATTAAAGAATACATAGGCTGGAAACTACTATAAATGTTTATTGAAATGGACTTTTACAAATTAAAGGGCTTCCCTGGTAGCTCGGATGGTAAAGAATCCACCTGCAATGCAGGAGACCCCAGGTCAATTCCTGGGTTGGAAAGATCCACTGGAGAAGCGATAGGCTACCCACTGCAGTATTCTGGCCTGGAGAATTCCATGGACTGTATAGTCAATGGGGTCACAAAG
Source organism: Giraffa tippelskirchi (assembly GCF_054371585.1). Lineage (NCBI taxonomy): Eukaryota > Metazoa > Chordata > Mammalia > Artiodactyla > Giraffidae > Giraffa > Giraffa tippelskirchi. The sequence continues at coordinate 127,794,510 of NC_137283.1, forward strand.
GGTCGGACATGGCTGAGCGACTTTCACTTTTACAAATTAAAGAATTACCTACCACACTATACTTTAAAAGATTTAATATACCACAATTTTCATTGTTCGTGATACTTTTAGGAACATATGCAAGTCTTGTGCTTAGTTGCTCAGTCATGTCCGACTCTTTGTAACCTCATGGACTGTAGTCCGCCAGGCTCCTCTGTCCATGGAGAGTATCCAGGGAAGAATACTGGAGTGGGTTGCCATACCCTCCCTCCAGGGGGTCTTCCCAACCCAGGTCTCCCACGTTGCAAGCAGATTCTTTACTGTCTGAGCCACCAGGGAAGTCCAAGAATACTGGAGTGGGGAGCCTATCCCTTCTCCAGGGGATCTTCATGACCCAGGAATCAAACCAGGGTCTCCTGCATTGCAGGCAGATTTTTTACCAGTTGAACTACCAGGGAAGCCCAATGAAAGTACTACTTTCTATCATATATCATTCTTTTACTAGGCCTGGTATAAGACAGCTCAGTTCTGTTGCTGCTTCTCTTTGTATGTGCCATAGTCACTGCAGATGCTCCAACAGTTCTCCCCAAAGTTCATGAACTTCTTTATACCACTCATGGAACTAACAAAATTTTAACAACCTTCTATTCTTGCCTGGAGAATCCCCATGGATGGGGGAGCCTGGCGGGCTACAGCCATGGGGTCACAAAGAGTTGGAAATGACTGAGTGACTAAGCACACACACACACATACACACACACCCTACATTTATGAAAATAATTATACCAATATTATTTTAGTTAAATATAAAACTTTATATATTTATTATTCTTAGGACTGGTCAATGCATTTCTATTAAGTATGACAAAACACCCCCCTAAATATGATAAATCTTTGATTTGGAAATTATTTTAGAATATTACACTTTAGAACTACTGACTTTAATTCATGTATGAATGTGGAGCTGGACCATGAAAACTGAGTGCCGAAGAATTGATGCTTTGGAACTGTGGTGCTGGAGAAGACTCTTGAGAGTCCCCTGGACTGCAAAGAGATCAAACCAGCCTAATCCAAAAGGAAATCAACCCTGAATATTCATTGGAAGGACTGATGTTGAAGCTGAAGCTCCAATACTTTGGCCACCTCATTGGAAATGACCCTGATGCTGGGAGATTGAAGGCAGGAGGAAAAGGGGATGACAGAGGATGAGATGGTTGGATGGCATCACTAACTAGATGAACATGAGTTTAAGCAAGCTCCGGGAGATGGTGATGGACAGGGAAGCCTGGCATGCTGCAGTCAATGGGGTTGCAAAGAGTCGGACACGACAAAGTGACTGAACTGAATGACTCACTGATACTTTAAATAAAAGAGACAGATTACTGAGACCAAAAAGGGACTTATTAGATAAGAATCTGTAATAAGAACAGAACAAAAATGAGACTTTTCATGTAAGAGAATGTCCTTTTATATCTCCTCACACGCCTGGCCCACAGTGCTGTAGGAATATGACTATGAAAGACATGCAAGACATGACTATGAAAGACATGTGGTGGTTGAATAAGCATATAAAATGTAAAACCTTAGTTGTTTCTTCACAGGTGTGTTAATCAGAGCTGACATAAGTTCTAATTTTAAAAGCTACAGAACTGGAGAAGGAAATGGCAACCCACTCCAGTATTCTTGCCTGGAAAAGTCCATGGACAGAGGAGCCTAATGGGCTGCAGTCCATGGGGTTACATGACTGAGCACGCATGCATGAGGGTGGAGGGAGATGGGTTGGTAGCAATAAACTGGTAGAACTAAAAAAAAAAAAGCTACAGAACTAATCATAAATTCAAAGCACAGCAACAACCTATTCCAACATTGAGTGGACAGTTACCACCTGACACACATCCATTAGAGCTTCTAAGTCTCCCCATCACTTTCTCCCACTTCTTCTTACTCTTTTTTTCCCCCCACTGCAAGGCAAGAGGTAAATTACACTTACTTATTCGCATATGATCGGAGAAGGCAATGGCACCCCACTCCAGTACTCTTGCCTGGAAAATCCCATGGACGGAGGAGCCCAGTAGGCTGCAGTCCATGGGGTCGCTAGGAGTCGGACACGACTGAGCAACTTCACTTTTACTTTTCACTTGCATGCATTGGAGAAGGAAATGGCAACCCATTCCTGTGTTCTTGCCTGGAGAATCCCAGGGACAGCAGAGCCTGGTGGGCTGCTGTCTATGGGGTCGCACAGAGTCGGACACAACTAAAGCGACTTAGCAGCAGCAGCAGCATTCGCATATGATACTGATCAATCTCTAGATATATTTGCTTTCAAGATGAGTTTATTTTTAAGCCAGGACTCTCATTTATTGTGTTAAAAAGGGGACTCTCTCTCTCTCTCTAGTGTGCATGCACACACACACATAGAAACACACACTAGTAGGGATGATAGGAACTTGACACTGCACTGCTGCTGGCTAATTTGGTGATTAATTTCTGCGCCGGTTGACCTCTAAAACACTCAATAGGTTAGGTATCCCAGGGGCCACCCCTGGCTGTGCAATCTGTCCAGGTGCCCCGTTCTTATTTTTTCTTCATTTTTTTCCATCACCCATTTCTTGTTCCCTTAAATAAGAAATTGTGTACATAATTTTTTTAACAGAAGAGACTTGCATTTTTCATACCTGCCTGTAAAAAAAGATCTAAACTAAGCTGTATTTACTTCATACTTCTCTGCTGGACAAAAGACAATCTCTTCAACAACTGGTGCTGGGAAAACTGGACAGCCACATGTAAAAGAATGAAATTAGAAGATTCTCTAACACCATACACAAACATAAACTTAAAATGGATTAAAGACCTAAGTTTAAGACTGGATACTATAAAACTCTTAGAGGAAAATACAGGCAGAACATTCTTTGACATGTCTCAGCAATATCTTTTTGGATCCCAAAGGATCCACCTACTACAGTGATGAAAATAAAAACAAAAATAAACAAATGGGACCTAATTAACTTAAAAGCTTTTGCACAGCAAAGGAAACCATAAACAAAATGAGAAGACAACCAACAATGGGAAAAAATACTTACAAATAATGGGATCCAGGGATCAATCTCCAAACATACAAATAGCACATGCAGCTCAATATCCAAAAAAAAAAATCAAACAACCCAAACAAAAAATGGGCAGAAGACCTAAATAGACATTTCTGCAAAGAAGACATACAGAAGGCCAAAAAGCACAAGAAAAGGTGCTCAACACTGCTAACTATCAGAGTATCAAAACTACAGTGAGGTATTACCTCACACTGTTCAGAATGTCCATCATTGAAAAAAATCTACAAATAATAAATGCTGGAGATGTGGGGAAAAGGCAAACCTCCATCACTGTTGGTGAGAGTGTGAATTGGTGCAGCTATATGGAGGCTTCTTAAAAAACTAAAAACAGAGCTACTACATCATCCAGCAATCCCACTCCTGGGCATATACCCAGAGAAAACCATAATTCAAAAAGATACACGCACCCCAGTGTTCACTGCAGCACTATTTACAACAGCCAGGACATGGAAGCAACCTCAATGTCCATCAACAGATGAATGGATAAAGATGTGGTACATATATACAATGGAATATTACTCAGTCCTAAAAAATGAAAGAAGAAAAGCTATGACAAACCTAGACAGCGTATTAAAAAGCAAAGACCTTACTTTGCTGACAAAAGTCCGTATAGTTAAAGCTATGATTATCCCAGTAGTCATGTATGGATGTGAGAGTAGGACTAGGAAGCCTGGTGTACTGCAGTCCATGGGGCAGCAAAGATTCAGACACAACTGAGCAACTGAACAACAACAAAATGAAATAATGCCATTTGCAGCAAAATGGATGGACCTAGAGATCATACTCGGAGAAGGCAATGGCACCCCATTCCAGTACTCTTGCCTGGAAAATCCCAAGGATGGAGGAGCCTGGTAGGCTGCAGTCCAGGGGGTCGCTAGGAGTCGGAGACGACTGACCGACTTCACTTTCACTTTTCACTTTCATGCATTGGAGAAGGAAATGGCAACCCACTCCAGTGTTCTTGCCTGGAGAATCCTAGGGACGGTGGAGCCTGTTGGGCTGCCGTCTATGGGGTCGCACAGAGTCGGACATGACTGAAGCGACTTAGCAGCAGAGATCATACTAAGCAAAATAAGTCAGAAAGAGAAAGACAAATACCATATATCACATCACTTATACATGGAATCTAAATGATACAAACAAACTTATTTACAAAACAGAAACAGACTCACGGACATAGAAAACAAACTTATGGCTACAAAAAAGGGAATGGTGGCATGGGATAAGTTAGGAGTCTGGGATTAACATACGCTACTACATATAAAATAATCAACAAGGATGTACTGTATAACACAGGGAGCTACACTCAATGTTTTGTAACAAACTATAAGGGAAAAGAATCTGAAAAAAATGTATGTATAACTAAATCATACATTGTGCTGTACACCTGCAGCTAACACAGCATTGTAAATAAACGATACTTCAATCTAGAAGCTTTTTTTAAAAAAAAGATCTAAACTAAACTGCATCTACTTCATACGTCCCTCTGCGTAAAAGGTTCTTTACCTTTTTCTCCTGCCCATTCTCTGAGGAAGGCAATATGTGATGGGAAAGGAAGCAGCAGCCTCTTTGCAGCAACGCCCTAAAGTATGAGTGAAAATGGTGCCCCCAGAACAAATACACTGTGTGAGACTATACAAAGATGATCCTAAGCAGCAGGAATTTTACACCATTTTCTCTCCTTTATTAAAATTCCTGCTCTGTGGGATGATCCAGAACGTACTTGGCAGCTGATATTAAACAATTTGCTGGCACAAAACTGGCATGACATAAAAATTAGAACAAGATATAAAGAATATGAGTTACTTTGGTGAAAAACTTAGTCCTCAGATATTCATTTTGAAATAAGCATCTCAACAGAAGATAAATGAAAAAAACTGTCAGAATCATAGAATACTGGTGAGAAGGAATGACAGCAATAAAGCCTTGCTTTTATTAAATAAAAGCCTTAGGGAATTATAAGATGGACAAAATACTTTAATGATATATAAACGTACTTTTTATTTTTGTTTTACATACCACAGTATTTCAAAATTTAAGAAAATAACTTGAAGTCTGGGGCTGCTGCTGCTGCTGCTAATTCGCTTCAGTCGTGTCTGACTCTGTGCAACCCCGTAGACGGCAGCCCACAAGGCTCCCCCATCCCTGAGATTCTCCAGGCAAGAACACTGGAGTGGGTTGCCATTTCCTGCTCCAATGCATGAAAGTGAAAAGTGAAAGTAAAGTCGCTCAGTCGGTCCGACTCTTAGCGACCTCCTGGACTGCAGCCTACCAGGCTCCTCCGTCCACGGGATCCTCCAGGCAAGAGTACTGGAGTGGGTCGCCACTGCCTTCTCCGAAGTCTGGGGCAGGACACCTTAAAAATAATTTGATTTAGAATAAACAAGTTCAGGACAGAATCAGACAGCTTTCTGTCTTAAGGGAACGTACCGTTGCTGCAAATTCCAACTTTGCTACCGATTAGTGTATGCTTTTGAGTGACAACTTCTCTGAACTTCAGTTTGCACTTTTATAAAAGGGATATTACCTACCTATTGCATAGAATGACTTTGTAGATTAAATGAGGTAACATTTTTTAAAGCACATAACAGAAGTTCAACAAATGGTAGCTATTTTCATCTTCACTAATGAATTCAATCCCTTTTTCTAAACAAATCTAAACCAAAAGAGATTGACTGTCTTTGCCTACGGAAGAGTGAGATAATCCAGGTCACTCAAGTTCCAGCCAACCCCTGGCCCACCACTTCACTCCTAAATTGCTAAGACTCAGCATTTGTAAGTCATTACAAGATTTAAGAAATGTAAAAAAAGTTTTAATTGGAGTATAATTGCTTTGCAATATTAGTTTCTGCTGCATAACAACAGTGAATCAACTATATGTATACATATATCCCCTCTCTCTTGAGCCTCCCACTCCATCCTTGTCCACCTCTCTAGTCTCATAGAGCACTGAACTGAGCTTCCTGTACTATATGGCAGCTTCCCACTAGCTACCTGTACTATAATAGGGCAGCTTCCCACTAGCTGTATTATGACATGGTAGCCTAGGTGTGTCAATGCTACTCTCTCCATTTGTCTCACCCTCCCCTTCCCAGCCCCCCTTCACCATCCACAAGTCTGTTCTCTACATCTGTCTCTTTATTCCTGGCTTGCAAATGGCTTCATCAGTACCATTTTCTAGATTCCCTATATATGCATTAATATACAATATTTGTTTTTCTCTAATTTTCTCCACTCTGTATGACTCCAGGTTCAACTATTTCTCTACAAATGACCCAATTTTGTTCATTTTTATGGCTGAGTTTTTTATTCCAATGAAGCATAAAATTATAATTACTTAATTTTTTTAAATTTATTTTTAATTGAAAGATAATTGCTTTACAATATTGTGTTGGTTTCTGTCATACATCAACATGAATCAGACAGATACACATATGTCCTCTCCCTTTTGGGTTTTAAATTTTAAAGAAGAACTCTGCATTTGTTGTTTTTAGGGTAAAAGAGTTATTATTATTATTTTTTAATCCCTTGAAATTTACCATACCTAGAGACTGACAAAGGACGCTATTTACAAAGGATGCTGCCGACAATCTGAGGGCTATAAAGTATTATTTGGGTCCGCTGCCTTCCCCATAATGTGGTGTCTACACAACATCTTGCTATTACTCAAAGACAGATGCCTTTGAAGCCTCCAGAAAAAGAAACTGCATTCACTTAAGTTCTAGACATTGTCTTGCAGGGGGCACAAAGGGCTGTAAAGACAGTTAAAAAGACAAGAGGAACCTCACGTGAAAAAAAATTACAAAACCACTTTCCCCTAATTAGGAGTTTGGTGAGGTGGGATACCAAAAAACTGCCCAGAAAATGAGAAGGTTCTTTGGGTGGAAGTGTCCAAGTATGGGGCGGGACACGCGCCCCTTGGGGTCAGAAACCTCCAAGATCCAGCTCTGGGAGTTCACCGAGCGGCGAGGACTAGGCCGGGCATAATAGCGGGCCTGGAATCCACGCACCTGGGAGCGAGGTCCACAGGGCGGTCAGGCCCTTCAAGGCCAGGATCGAGACCGCTGTGGAGCGACCACCTCGTCCCCGCCCCCCGTCCCCGACCCCGGCACCCCAGCCCCTCCGCCGCTCACCTGTCGCGGGGTCACCTCCTCTCCCCGCCCGCCGCGCTCCTCTCTTCTCCTCCTGCGGGAGAGAGCGTCTCAGCGCGCTCCGCAAACTCGGCGCTGCAGCGGCCCCTACAGCCTGGAGGCTGCGGCGCAGGGGCGCGGGGTTGAGATGAGGCTAGCGCCCCTCCTTCACATCCCCTGTCCCCCAGCCCAACGGAGGGATGGAGTTTGCAAAGGGCATTTTAGGTTTCTTCCTTTTTTGCCTTATGTTTTCAGTCCCCTAGGTTCCAATAACTTTCCAGTTTCGCTTGTGTGTTTTGTATAAGTAAAAGGAGAAATCACCTAGAACTACGTTTATTTAATGGAAGGGGAAATCTTTCTGATTTGGGAAAGAACTCTTGAATCTGGTCTCCTCCGGGCCCCATTTTAAAGGCACAGTCTTTCAAATGCACAGTTAGTGCTCTGCCATTCTATTAGTGCCTTGAAATTCCAAGATGTGGTTATGGTTGTGATTTGCACACACTTGCTGATGGTGATGGAGTGGGTTGCCATACCCTCCTCCAGGGGATCTTCCCAACTCAGGGATCCAACCGGGCTCTCCTGCATTGCAGGCGGATTCTTCACTGTCTGGGCCACCAGGAAAGCCCAAGAACACTGGAGTGGGTAGCTTATCCCTTCTCCAGGGGACCTTCCTGACCCAGGAATGGAACCAGGGTCTCCTGCATTGCAGAGGGAATCTTTACCAGTTGAGCTACCCAGGAAGCCCTAAATGCCAAATACCACTATGCAAAGAAAAGCACTTTTACTATCATGATCAACCTAAAGTGATCAAGTAAAAGAATAAGTGAAACCTAAGAACCTGTTTAATTAAAAAAAAAAAAAGCATTAACTATAGGTAATGATAAGAGAGAAAAGCCTAAAGACCTTGTCAGTTTAATGGATATGAGTACAATGCAAGTGATATGAATAGACAATAGTTCTATTTTATGATGCTTTTAAGAAATTGCTTTGAAGAATGATGCTAGTCTGAATGCAGCTTTTATAATCCTGTTTTAAAATAGCATCATCAATATTTAATAATATTTAACAGGAGATCTGATATTTGCTAGGGTTAGGAGATTTTATACTTGATGGGATTAACTGCATAAAACAAAGTTTCATCCATGTGAAAATTCGTTCAAGTTTACAAAAGATATCTGTTTTAATTATAAGTTCCCAAAGTGTGCTCCAGGGACAATACTGGCTGTCTGTGAGCCCTTTCAAGGGAATCTCATATGTGCTGGTGCATTTTTTTTCAGGCAAAATTAATAGTTAATTTATAAGGTGTAATAAAAATCATGTTAACTTATTACTATGATGTTAATATGGTGTTTTGTCAAAGGCAGGGTTTTATTGCTGCTGTAATCTTTATAAAATAAATGCTGGCTTCTTTTCCCTAGCATCAATCCAAGTCAAAGTAGCTGATATAATTAATGTGTGTATGTATAACAGAATCATTTTGCTGCACACCTGAACTAACACAACATTGCATATCAAATATACTTCAATATAAATAAATAAACAGCTTTTAGGAAGATTAGAAACTCTATTCTAATTATTTTTAACTCTATCCTTTTAGAGCATAAAGCAAATAATTGAGTTACTTTGATGCATCAAGTACAATAAAGATCTTTATTGCAATGGCCCTAAAAGAATGTCATGTTCTGCCTTAAATAAGCAAAGTCTCTTTAAGTTTGAATAAGAAAGATTCCCTTTTCTTCTATTTTGTTTGACTTTCTCTCCTTTCTCCTGTTCTTTCCTGAGTTTGAAAACACTTGGAGCTTTTCCTCAAGCCATGTGGAAGCTGTTATACAGCAGATGACACACGGGGCAGGTTATTTGTGGATTACGGTAAGTGTTCTTATTCACAGGAAAGCTGTGACTGTGCTGAAGTAAGGTAACCTGGTGACAAGCTAAGCGCTTTTCTGGATTAATGACAGCATTAATGTTGTTAAAATCCATAGTGAAAAGGCAAAGCAAGAGGCCAGCCTCCGTGTGAACTGGAGTAGAGGTTTCCTAATCTGACCCAGAGGCGTGCTCTATTTCTGTTTTTTGTTTGTTTGTTTTTAATTAATTTTTACTGGAGAATAGTTGCCTTACAATGTTGTGTTAGTTTCTGCTGTACAGCAAAATGAATCAGTCACGTATGCTCAGCTGTGACCCTATGGACTGTAGCCCGCCAGGCTCCTCTGTCTATGGGATTTTCCAGGCAAGAATACTAGAGTGGGTTGCCATTTCCTTCTCCAGGAGATCTTCCCAACCCAGGGATCAAACCTGTGTCTCCTGCATCTCCTGCATTGGCAGGCGGGTTCTTTACCACTCTGAGCCACCTGGGAAGATTCCCTTTATTTTGGACTTCCTTCTCATTCAGGGCACCACAGTACATTAAGCAGAGTTCCCTAATCTATACAGTATGTTCTCATTAGTCATCTATTTTATACATAGTATCAATAATGTATATATGCCAATCCCAATCTTCCCATTCATCCCACATACCCCTTTCCCTGCTTGGTAACCATATATTTATTCTTGACCTCTTTGTCTCTGTTTCTGCTTTGTAAATAGGATCATCTACACTGTTTTTCTAGATTCCACCTATATACGTTAATATACCATATTTTGGGTTTTTTCTTACTAACTTCACTCTGTCTGACATTCTCTAGGTCCACCCACATCTCTACAAATGATCCAATTTCTGTTCTAGATCAGTCAGACTCTACCACTCACTCCAAGCAACCAAGAGTGTCTGTCTTCAAACCACACAGTTGTACTCTGCAGCCTGTTACCAAACTTACAAACATTTAAAGAGAGGTCCCAGAGTCTAACAGATCATCATGAACATCATACTGTACAATGTTTGCTTGTTTTCAGAAAGGATGCAGAGCTTTGATCAATATAATTGAGTGAGCAGGCAGAGAAAGAGTGCTCTGCCATTAATACCTGGATGCCTGATGGAGTACAGCCAAGTGACACAGGCACAGAATAACAGAAAGTACATGAATCAAGGCAAAGAGAGTAACAGGACTGTGTAATTATGAAGAATTATTTCCTTTTGTTCAGATTTTCCTTAATATTTTTGGTGTACTTATTTTCAATAGCAATTATTTAATATAAACTGGTGCTAGAATTTAGATCTTTCTTTTACTCACTTCTATTCTTTCTTCCCAGGTGGCTCAGGGGTAAAGAATCCACCTGCCAATGCAGGAGACATGGGTCTGACCTCTCATGACTTCTCATGGGTTGAGAAGATCCCCTGGAGAAGGAAATGGCAACCCACTCCAGTATTCTTGCCTGGAAAATCCCACGGACAGAGGAACCTGGTGGGCTAGAGTCCATGCGGTTGCAAAGAGTTGGACACAACTGAGTGACTGACCACACACATACGGTGTTAGAATTTAGACTTTTCCTTTATTCACCTCTATTTTTTAAATAATCTTCTTGTTTAATTAAAAGAAAGTATACAAATCCTAAGTGAACAGCTTGAAGAATTCTTACCAAGTGTACACACTCAAGTGACCACCACTTGAGTTAGGAGCTAGAATATCTCAGAATATCCCATAAGGGCATCTCAGAACCCCATCACATCTCCTCTCGGTCACTATCCAGCCCCTTCTCTGGTAACTGCTATTTTGATTTTTATCACCATGTATTAATTTTTTAAACTTTTATGTTTTAAAATTCATTCATATTAATGCACTTAGTCTGTTATTTATTTCCATTGCTACACAGTATTGAATTGTCCTGAGAAGTGAGATTTCCTGCCTCAACATGAACTTAACTAACGGGACTGATGGCTGAGACCACCCAGTGTCAATATAGCAAGGAAGATACAATAGCAGATCAATAAATTACTCCTAATACAGGGGGCCCGGGTTTGATCCCTGGTCAGGGAACTAGATACCACATCCCACTTGCTGCAACTAAGACCCAACACAGCCAAATAAATAAATATACATATATAAAGAAAACTCAACCAGAGCTAGAGGCATTTGCATTGATTAACTTAGAGCCCACTCAAACCCAGAAAATTTTGAAAGCCTGGTGCCTGGGGAATACGTGACTTCCTTTTACTTAAGAAAAACAGTATCTCAAACAGGAAAGCAATATCTCCTGGCTATGGAAAATGCTTAGAAAATACCTGAGTGCTTTCAGTGACCTGGGAGGAGATGTGGTTTCTGAGCTGGGTCTCTGCTGATGACTGCCTGGTGTAGGACAAGCCCATTGTGCCACTGGATCCAGAAAGGGCTGATTTAGGAGGAGTTACAATCAGGAAAGGCCTTCCCTGGTGGCTAAGATGATAAAGAATCTGCCTGCAATGCAGAAGACCCAAATTTGATTCCTGTGTCAGGAAGACCCCCTGGGAGAGGGCATGGCTACCCACTCCACTGTTTTTGCCTGGAGAATCCCATGGACAGAGGACCATGGTGGGCTAGTCTGTGGGGTCACAAAGAGTTGGACATGACTGAACAACTAACACTTACACAATCAGGAAATGATGCTCATAGTTTCATTTGAAAAGTGCTGAAAATTCACTTTAGATATAGAAATGTGACCTTTCCAACTCCTCATATATTCTGTACCCATGAGGCATTTTTCCTCAATCCTTTCCTACATCAGTCAGAAGTTGAATGAATCACCAATGGCACCAGAATAAGAGGCAGCAGCTCAGGATACACAGCCCTTTGGCTCATTCTTACCAGAACCTGAAACCTAGGAAGCACTATACTGCTCTCATCAACCATTACTGAGACATATACAGGGAGGGGAGGGATAAATTAGGAGTATGGGATTAACATACACATCTCTCTCTCTCTTTAGTCGCTAAGTCATGTCCGACTCTTGCAACCGCATAGATTGTAGCCTGCCAGGCTCCTCTGTCCATGGGATTCTCCAGGCAAGAACACTGGAGTGGGTTGCCATTTCCTTCTTCAGGGGATCTTCCCGACAGGAATCGAACCCGGGTCTCCTGCACTGCAGGCAGATTCTTTACCAACTGAGCTATGAATGAAAGTGAAAGTGAAGTCGCTCAGTCGTGTCTGACTCTTTGGGACCCCATGGACTGTAGCTCGCCAGGATCCTCCATCCATGGGATTTTCCAGGCAAGAGTACTGGAGTGGGTTGCCATTTCCTTGTCCAGAGGATCTTCCCGACCCAGGGATTGAACGCAGGTCTCCCGCATTATAGGCAGACACTTTACCGTCTGAGCCACCAGTGAAGCCCTAATACTATGAATACTATTATATAAAATAGATAAGCACAAGGTTCTACTGTATAGCACAGGAAACTCGACTCGATATTCTGTAATAACCTAAAAGGGGAAAGAATCTGAAAAAAATGTATATATAATTAAATCAATGTGCTGTACACATGAAACTAACACAATATTGTAAATCAACTATGCCCCAATAAATAAATAAATGAGAAATATTTATTGTATTCCTGGAGTCATTCTAAATGCTAAAAATCTTCCACGAGCTCCTGATATAACTGAGGATTGCCATGTTAGAGATAAGTAGGGACTTCCCTGGCAGTCCAGTGGTTAAGACTGTGCATCCACTGCTGGAGACACAGGTTCAATCCCTGATTGCAGAACTAACAGCTTGCGTTATAAGAACGAAATTAGAGGCAACTTTCTCTCAGAGTTCACCCATGTGTATATCCACATGTACCCCTTTTTCTCCTAAGAAATACTTTGTTTCACTCAAAATAAATAAATAAATAAATGAAATTAGAACACTCCCTAACACCATACACAAAAAACAAACTCAGAATGGATTAAAGACCTAAATGTAAGGCCGCATACTATAGAATTCTTAGAGGAAAACATAGGCAGAACACTCTCTGACAAAAATTGCAGTAATATCTTTTTTGACCCACATCTTAAAGTAATAAAAACAGAAAAAATGAACAAATGGGACCTAATTAAACCCAAAAGCTTTTGTCCAGCAAGGGAAACCATAAACAAAATGAAAAAACAACATATAGAATGGAAGAAAATATTTGCAAAGAGATGGACAAGGGACAAATCTCCCAAATACACAAACAGCTCATGCAGCTCAATAACAAACAAAAAATACAATCAAAAGATGGGCAGAAGATCTAAATAGACATTCCTCCAAAGAAGACATGCAGATGGCCAACAAACATGAAAAGGTGCTCAACATCACTAATTATTAGAGAAATGCAAATCAAAACTATGATGAAGTTTTACCTCACACCAGGCAGAATGACCATCATCAAAAAATCTACAAACAATAAAAGCTAGAGAGGGTGTGGAGAAAAAAGAACCCTTTTACACTGTTGGTAGGAATCTAAACTGGTGCAGCCACAATGGAGATCAGTATGGAGGTTCCTTAAAAAACTAAAAATAACCTGTTTGGGAAAAGCATCTTGTGAACTTGTTTGGAAATCAGTGATTCTTAGAAGATGGCTGCTCTAAATCTACAGATCCTGCACTTCAGTGGCAACATTTCCAGCCTCCAGCTAACCCTTCTTGCTTCAGACTGGCCCCCACAATCCAAACTGGTTCTGGCTAATCTATCCTGTTCCCGTTTGGTCTGAATTCAGTAGGATTTTGTACACAGACTCCCTCAGTTTGTCTCAAGTCTGAAGTCAAGGGGAGATTCTGTCAGCAACCAAGGACTTCTGTTCAGTCCTGAGCGGAATGTTTTTCCTCAATTTCAGGGTTTGTCCCTAAACTTTTGCTCCTAAGTGTATAGATTGTCTAATTGTTGGGTACATTGTGCAGTGTTAAATACAGTGCACCCTTAAAGCTATATGTCCATTTTATCTTTATTTCAAAAATCTGTGCACATGGCTAGCAGATACTTGAATTCATTGTTGGTGAAATTTAAATGTTAATAAAATAGCATATTCCCCCCACCAAAAAAAATCTAGAAGTAGAGCTACCATATGATCCGGCAATCCCACTCCTGGGCATATACCTGGAGAAAACCGTAATTTGAAAAGACACATAGCACCCCAGTATTCATTGCAGCACTATTTGCAGTAGCCAGGACATGGAAGCAACCCAAACGTCCATTGACAGAGTAATGGATCAAGAAGATGTGGTACACATATACAATAAAAAAGAATGAAATAATGCCATTTGCAGCAACATCGATGGACCTAGAGACTGTCATACTGTGTGAAGTAAGTCAGAGAAGGACAAATATCGCGTGATATCACCTACATGTGAAATCTAAAAAAATGGTACAAATGACCTTATTTACAAAACAGAAGCAGAGTTACAGATGTAGAAAATAATCTTATGGTTACCAGGAGGGACGGGGACAAGGATAAATTGGGAGATTGCAATTAACATATACACACTATCATATATAAAATAGACAACTAATAAGGATCTACTGTATAGCACAAGGAACTCATTATTCTGTTATGATTTATATGGGAAAAGAATCTAAAAAAGAGTGGATATATGTATATATAACTGATTCACTTTGCTGCACAGCAGAAAGTAACACAACACTAAATCAACTATACTCCAATAAACATTTTTTTAAAAAGGGGGAAAAAAAAGAAAGAGGTACTTCTTCATGTAAGTACCTTGTGTTCACAGATTGTACTGGAGAGCAATTGTTCTGAGACATGAATGCACGTTCTCCCCATATGTGGTTTGCTGCCCAGGGCAAAACGTAATTTTTTTGCTTTTCAAGTCTCTGCATATTTCTCTATTTCTGGTCCCATTTTTTAAATTTATTTTTTAATTGGAGTATGATTGCTTTACAATGCTATGTTGGTTTCTGCTGTACAAAAGCATGAATCAGCTGGTCCCATTTTTCTTGACAGGAAATCTCACAACTCTAAAGTCAGCATTGCTTTCAGTGGACAAAGATAACAACAGCTACTGTTTATTGAGGAGTTATTATTTTATTTAAGAACTATAAGAAAACCAAAGAAGGGAATGCCTTTCCCATTTTGCAAACCCAGAAACTGAGGCTCAGAGAATTCAAGCACCTTGAGTAAGTTCACAAAGTTTGAAAAACCGGTCTGGAATTCCAACATTTGTATGTCTGAACTCAGGTCTATGGGATCTCTACCTCTGCAAAAAAAAAAAAAAAATTCTCAATAGAGAATTGACACAAATTCTGATAAATAACTCCCTTGAACTTTGCCTCTCTAGGCTAAATAAACACCTTCAACCCATCTTTTTAAGATTTGTTTAGAGACACCCTCTCCACTGTGGTCACTGTCTTCGAGACCTACTTGAGTGCATCGAAGGTCTTATTGAGGCCAGAAAAAAACGCAGTGCTCCAGTTGTGTCTAAAATGAGCAGGAAGGACTCCTGACCTCCTTTGGAAGAGACACTATGCTGGGAAACAATCAAGGTTGAGTTCAGAGCACAGCACTCTGCGTGAGGGTTCCCAGCACACAGGAGAGCTTAGACCTGCATTACCACCACCAGCTGTGATGTTAACACTTAGACCTTGGTTGTGTCTTCTCATACGGCTCTGCATTCAACACACCTCTGTGCCCTTTCTTAACACAGTGCTTCCCAACCAGGTCTTCCTGCAGCCCCTACCCCTGTGCAGTTCATCCAGGGGGACATACTGGACACTTGACGGCTCTGGCTTATTCTCTTCTGGGCTCTGCTCCTGCTGACGTCCTGCACGGCCACATTTTCACACTGACGAGAAAACAGAGAACAAGGCAAACAGCATTCATTCCATTCTCTTTCCAGCTCTGGCTCTTCTCTTACCTCTCTCCACCCTTAACTTTCTGACTCCAAAATGATGTTATTTTTCCTACAACATGCCACTCCTTTTTCAGTTCTTATTATGTTTGTTTCTTCTAAACAACAACAAAAAAAAGGAAGGTGGGAGAATTGAATCTCTTTAGCAAAAACATGAAAACATGAGCGTGATCAAGAAAGTGTCAGGTTCAGCAGAGCAAACCCATACACTCTTCTTCTATACAACCTCTCCTGATGGCCCCCTGCCGCAGCAATTTCTGCCTCCCCTAGCTTATGTTACATGACCCTTGAGGACAGGGACCTTTGTCTAGAAAATTACACCTCTGCCACACTAGATCATCAAATGCTACCTTTGTCTGGGTTAGTGCTAACTTTATCCGAAGGCTGGGACCTTCTAAATCATTGGTGCTGGAGCTTTCAGCAAGGCCACCCTGAAGGTTACCCTAACAACACACCACGTCAGTCCAACCATTCCTGGCAGCAGGTGTCTTAGTACAACAGGTAATGTTTTAAGGCCAAGGGTGAAGTTTGATAAGTGCTCATTATAAACAAAGGAGTGGAAACTAAAAGGAATGATCAAATCTGGAAACAAGCTTCGGGATCATGATAGTAACCGTGGACAGAAGAGCCTGGTGATCGCAAACAGTCGAACACGACTGAGCACACACAAACCTTTGGGTCACTATTGTGGGATCCTGGGATCTCTCTGTAAAAACAAAACCAAATCAAACAAGGTTTGCTTCATTAGGTGTGGAAAAGGTTTATCCAGTAATACAATTCATAGTGTAAATCAATGCTCTTTCAAAGTAAACTGTACTTCTAATTTTGGATTAAATATGTGAACGTATGGAATAATTTTACAGGTCATGCATGCTAAGAGCAGTTAGGAGAGAACTGAAATCCACACGGTCTGCAGAGGTGGCTGTCACAGTGTGGAAGTCTAGGACAGGTTTCCCGCCTAGCTCTTCTCTACACTTTATACCCTGGCTCTGGGACCTGCGGCAAGCTGCTCGCTGTGGTTCTGTTTTTCTCATCTCTAAAACGAAGGCATTCAATTTCATGACATCTAATATCATTTCTAACTGTGACGATTCTGTTTCTAAACTATTCTTACTCCAAAAGAGAGAGATTTCATTTTTACTTCTGTACATCTTTAATTTTAGCTGAACTCATGCCTAGAAATGGCTCCATAAAAAGATAAAGTACTTTCTCTCTCATCTATTTATATACATAGAAAATGTCTATTATCAATGCTCCCTGGGTTTAGAAAAGTGATTTTTACTATGCCTTTTAACTTTCTGGATTTCTAAGATTAGAACCCATGACGTGAAGTTAAAATAAGCTCATTAAAGATAGATTGACTTATTCTTTTGCCTAGTTTTTTTCCTGTCAATGTCTTCTGATAAATAACCTTGGGAAATCATTTAAAGAGATGAAACACCCTCTCCTATTGTCCCAGCTTCTTTGTGTAGATGATGACAAGGTTTTTTAAAAAGGCATGTTCAATAAACTGTGTGTACGTGAACAGCTTTGAATTCGTTTTTCAGTTTCAATTCTCTTTTAATGTTTACTGTAAATAGCAGAGACATAAGAATTCTCATCAAAGTTATGAGCCAAAACAAACGATCAGGTTACACCTGTTCAGCTTACACTACCTTGGAAACCACTAGACTCCATTTTCCTCAGCTTAAAACACCATTCCCTCTCAGGGAAATAATATAATCAACTCATGGTTTTCAAATTGAATGAGCAACAGACCGGATTTCTTCTTAATCTTCACATCTGTGTCAAGAGGTAAGTTAAGCTTATTTCTTCTATGGTAAGACTTGTTTATTTAATGGGAAGATAAGCCACTTATTGTAATTGAGTAGTCATTCCCTCTTTCCCTTTAGGAAGGAATCCTAATTACTGTATTACAAACCTAGACAAACTGCTTTGCAGTTTTGTGTCGCATCACAGATGCCCTTTCTGGATGAGCTGCTTCTTAGTAAAGTTGCCCATTTGGAATGTGGAGGTGACAAGGATTTGGGGAGGCTCTGGCCAGGGCAGAAGCCTGACCTGAAAATGGGACATTGGCTCATGTAAGTGGGGTAATGGGGGCACAGAGGCACAGCCCAGGACATTTCAGTGGCCTTTTCTGTGTGGCCTGAGGACAACCTTTGCACTGTTCCTATGAGGGGATCCTCTAAAAATGTCAACACTTTTATTCATACAGGAAAGTGAAATACCGGACAAGTTCTGTGTACGGACATGTGTCAGCCTGGGTGGGTTCAGTTCACCTCAGTGCTGCTCGTGGACCCTCACTATTGACACGTTTTTAGTATACTGTGATCGATAGGAACAAAAAATAAAATTAGATGTAAAATAATTTTACACCTACAGGCTAATCTTTAGACTTACAACTTTCAAATATATATATTTATATGGCTGCACCAGGTCTTAGTTCCCTGACCAGGGATTGAACCCAGGCCTGCTGCACTGGGAGCACAGAATCTTAGCCACATCAGGGAAGTCCCTGGACTTATGAGTTTCATGCAGCTATATTTACCAAAGGAAAATCAAACATCACAAAACCAATACAGTAAATTAAAGTTAATTAAGTTTAGTGGACAAAAGACACCATTTCGCCTGAAATGAAATTGCTACTCATTGAGAGAATGAGATTCTGACTGCAGAGTCCTTGCAATGGGCCTGCCTTACATTGGCAGGTCAGTCCTGGCTGCTTACCCCGCCGCTGGTCCCTGTTTCAGCGACCAGCACCTTGGTTCCTGCTGCCCTCCCCGCGGCTTCCTGTGGCCTTCTGTTGAGCACAACCCATCCTGCGCTGTTGCTCACAGGCCTAGATGATTAAAGTTCTGCAACTTTGTTCCAAGCTTTAAAACACACTTTAAATATCAGAGGTCAACAAACATTTGCTGCAAAAGGCTTGAGAGTTAATATTTTAGGTTTGGAGAGCTGTTATATCTCGGCTGCAACTAATCAAGTGTGCTGTTTTGGCATGAAAGTGCCCAACAATAGTAAATGAATGGGCATGACTGTGTCCCAAAACTTTATTTACAAAACAGGTGGTGGACTGGATTTGGCCAGAAGGCTTTGTAGTCTGCCAAACACTGGTAAATATGAGTGCTGAAATCCCGGGGCAGCCTGTGTTATGAGCTGGTTGTCCAGCGTTGCTTCTGTTTGTTTAACGATCCTAGACCAAAAGCTCACACATTCATACACTTCTCACACACCCTTGTGAATCTAACAGGCCTTCAAGGGCCACAGATCTTGAGCTGAGAAAATCTCTGGGGGATTTTTCCAAGCAGGCATCTCTAAAAATGAAAATGCTTTATAGTCAAACAAGGGGTTAGAGAGTTCACACATGTCAGGAGGTCCTATGGGCCTCAGAGGTGGAAAGAGGCCCTTGAGAGGAAGCTTTTCTTTAGGGGTTAAATGATTTGTGTGCAAAGTGAGACAGAAACCAGCTGCAGGGGGAACTGGAGACCCGCCCTGCAGGATCTAATTTCTGCTGCTGGATTTCCACCTGATTGTTGGGAGTCGTGGACAAGCCTCTTCCCTCTCTGTGTTTCAGTTTATCACTGCACTGAGGGTCCTACTAGGAGAAGGCAATGGCACCCCACTCCAGTACTCTTTTGCCTGGAGAATCCCATGGACGGAGGAGCCTGGCAGGCTTCAATCCATGGGGTCGCTAAGAGTCGGACACGACTGAAGTGACTAAGCAGCAGCAGAGGGTCCTACTGTATACTGCCAACTACAGAGGATGGGGCGGGGGACAGACGAGATGCTGTGAGATGTTTTGGAAATAGTCAAGCCCTATCCAAGGATAATAATATCAAAGGTGTTATTATTACTGAGAAGGGAAAGCAGCTGGGCACGGAGGCTGATGATGTTGTCCTTGGTAATGACGGAGCAGGTCCCCAGCTTCCAGCAGTGCCAGGGTTTCTTGAACAGTGCCATCTGGAGCCCTGAGAGGGCACTTGGCTTGCTGATGCCTGAACCACACAAGAAGCCTCCTGTGTGGGAAGCTGCTGGCATGGCAAAGGCTCATCCTGCAATAAGAGAAGGACAGGAAGGCTGGTACTCAGGTCAAATGTTCAGAAGTTCGGGTGTATAGTTAGTTCACCCCAAGTGGAGTTATCTTTAAGGGACTCATCCACATTAACCAAGCCCTGATTTATAAAGTGCCTCTCCAGGGACTGGAACTCTTGTACCTAATCTCAGGAAAACTTCTTTGGACAGCTTAAGGAGTCTTGGCAAGGACATGATTACTCAGAAGGTCACTTGGAGTAGTGAGACTCAAATGATTGTGATGGACATTTACTCCAGGATGTAGAGATGCCAGATGCATTAGCCCTCCTTGCTCTGCCAGGTGGTTAATGAGACTCATTTTTTGAACCTAAGACTTGCACATGTTCTCAGTAGCCCTGACAACAGCTCAGCATGTTTGCCGTGGGAGTTGTCTCAGAAAATCCAGGATCCTCGGTTGCAGGAGAGTAGTGTCCACACATTTCAGCGTTCTCCCTATGTAGAGAGCCATG
Source organism: Giraffa tippelskirchi (assembly GCF_054371585.1). Lineage (NCBI taxonomy): Eukaryota > Metazoa > Chordata > Mammalia > Artiodactyla > Giraffidae > Giraffa > Giraffa tippelskirchi. The sequence goes on from NC_137283.1 coordinate 127,814,998, forward strand.
GAGACACTGAGCAGGTATATGTCATTTTAGGTCATTTCTGCTTACGCATCTTTCACACTGCTCCCTTGTGAATCTTTCCTGCTCTTTCATGATGCCAGTCACAGCACCACACGATTGATTGTCTTCCATTTCTTCCTTTACTTCCCACTTCATTCAGGTACCCTCTGGTTGCTATGATTGGGAAAAAAATTCCCAATTCTTACCTTGATGTTTGAAGTCCTGCATACTCCTACATCCTTGTATCTACCAACATTCTAGTACTTTCCAGGTCATCCCTGGAATACAGGACAGATGATCTCTTTGGTGTGGGTTTCTTCTACAAAGAGCTAATCCTTTTCCACAATGTTTTTTACTCGTTTCACACTCAAAGGAGGTATTTGTCTCTAAATTCTGAGTTACTTAATTTATCCTGGCTGTGCTCTAACTCCAGGATGTCATGTTTTATGAAGGGTTGTGATTCCATTAATTTTTCTTTTTTTTTTTTAAATCTCTCCTCATTTTTTTATTTTTTAAAAAAGACAGATTTGAGATTTTGTAAGAAACTACTGTTTCTTTTTTAATCAGTCAAGTACTACAGTAATGGGATAAATAAGATTCTTAAAAAGTCATTGTTTATAGACATATTTATTAAAAATGACTAAATTAGAAGACATTAAATAACGCTGATACACATCAGGAAGGGATTAGGCAAGTAAAGGCACATCATTTCATCACAAGAAATAAAGACCATAGTTGGAAGTTAATGACCCACCGAAGCTCCAGGTCTTGTGGTAGTTTTCCTAATTCCAGAGGGTCGTTATGGTGGAATCTTCTTTACGGTACTTAGATGAAATAAACAGGTAGCAATTGGAAAATTTTACTCAGTAACCTCAATGTATTGTTCAAAATAGAAAGCACTCTTTCAATGATACTGGAAATCCTATCGACATATTAAAGATTTAAAAAAAAAAGTAAAACAAGGTTAATCCTTTCATCTGGATGAATCAATTAGTAGAACCTTAGACTAGCTGGCGGAGGATTTTGAGTTTTATGGTTTTGGCAACCCACTCCAGTATTCTCGCCTGGAGAATTCCTGTGGACAGAGGAGCCTGGGGGGCTACAGTCCATAGTGTCACAAACAGTTGGACACAACTGAAATGACTTAATACACATGTATGCACAGTTTTAGCTCTTATATTTAGGCCATCAATCCATTTTGAGTTAATGCTTTTAATGGTGTGAGGAAGTGATCCAACTTCATTCTTTCACATGTGGAAATCTGATTGTTCTCCCACCTTCTTCTCACTCTCACTTTTAACTGAGATCAAATGTTTGGGGGAAATTTCTAATTTCCATAATTATTCCTTATATTAGAATACTGAACATTTTACTTTAAAAAAATATTGGGGTTTTCCAAACTATATTCCTGTGCAGTAAACTGCTGCTTCTTAAGGGAAAGGAGAAAGTCACAGGATAATTTGTACATTACAAATGGTAAGTGGAAACTCTTCAAAAACTGGGAGCAATACTTACTGATTTAAGAAAAGGGATAAATGAAAGATGATCTACATTATTAAGAGATTAAAATGTTAAGCTGATGACTTCACAGCTTTCAAATGCTCAAAAGGGCTATTGGGAGATTCCTGTTACCCACGTTCATAGGAACAGAGCTAGAGGGGAAAAAATGCATTTATCTTGCAATTGGAAAGACTTCACTTTAAAGGTTTTCAATGGCAAAACTAAAAATTATAATGATAATGCTTCAGTTCAGTTGCTCAGTCGTGTCTGACTCTTTGCGACCCCATGAACTGCAGCACGCCAGGCTTCCCTGTCCATCACCAACTCCCTGAGTCCACGCAAACCCATGTCCATTGAGTCGGTGATACCATCCAGCCATCTCATCTTCTGTCGTCCCCTTCTCCTTCTGCCCTCAATCTTTCCCAGCATCAGGGTCTCTTCCAATGAGTCAGCTCTTCACATCAGGTGGCTAAAGTATTGGAGTTTCAGCTTCAACATCAATCTTCCCAATGAACACCCAGGACTGATCTTCTTTAGAATGGACTGGTTGGATCTCCATGCAGTCCAAGGGACTCTCAAGAGTCTTCTCCAACACCACAGTTCAAAAGCATCAATTCTGCGGTGCTCAGCTTTCTTTATAGTCCAACTCTCACATCCATACATGACCACCGGAAAAACCATAGCCTTGACTAGATGGACCTTTGTTGGCAAAGTAATGTCTCTGCTTTTTAATATGCTATCTAGGTTGGTCATAACTTTCCTTCCAAGGAGTAAGTGTCTTTTAATTTCATGGCTGCAGTCACCATCTGCAGTGATTTTGGAGCCCAGAGAAATAGTCAGCCACTGTTTGCACTGTTTACCCATGTATTTGCCATGAAGTGATGGGACTGGATGCCATGATCTTCGTTTTCTGAATGTTGAGCTTTAAGCCAACTTTTTCACTCTCCTCTTTCACTTTCATCAAGAGGCTCTTTAGTTCTTCTTCACTTTCTGCCATAAGGGTGGTGTCATCTGCATATCTGAGGTTATTGATATTTCTCCTGGCAATCTTGATTCCAGCTTGTGATTTCTCCAGTCCAGCGTTTCTCATGATGTACTCTGCATATAAGTTAAATAAGCAGGGTGGCAATATACAGCCTTGATGTACTCCTTTTCCTATTTGGAACCAGTCTGTTGTTCCTGAGTACCTAACATGTGTCAGTCTCTGTTTTCAGCCCCATGAGGGAAGTACTGTCAGCATCAGGGATGAATTTGGACTTGAATGCAAGGGGTCCAACACTGTGCCCAGGCTCTTATCCACAGTGCAAAAGCACCCCCGTTAAAAGTGGGTGTTTGAACACCCCTCCCTCCTGAGAAAACTATTGCATTTCTACCAACAGAGAAATTCAAAATAGGATGGACATTAGTCAGATGAAATTCATAATCCTGACACTTTTGACGGCATCAGTCTTCTGATCCTATTTAAACACTGGTCACTTTCTTACTACTTTTCTTTTGGAAAAACAGGAAGATAATCTCTTAACCTTTATCCCTTCTCCAAAATGTCCACAGGCTACTTTTAAATGTTTTGCAACATTACATAAACATCCTCCTGAGTAATATGGACAAATGCCCAGGGACACATATCATAGGAAACATAATATCCCCCTTTCCCCATTTTAATCTTTCAGGCTTTGTTTTAGTAATTCATGGAGATATTAACCTTTCAGGTGGATTTAAGAATCCTTTTTATTTAATGCAATTTTGTTTGTGTTCTGAAGCCAAGGACATTGAAGTATTTTATTCCCTGCTGAATAGGGCATTGTGTACCTGTGTCTTTGTTTTTTCTGAAAACACCTCTTCGCTTTCATACATCTCCTCCAGGCTCTAGCTCGAGGGCTTGTTACATATTGTTCCCTCTGGAAGAGACCATGTGATGTGCTCTGATAGGAATGTTGTTGTCACAACATCCCCATTTTCTTAACCCCCTGGTTTCCCTTACATCATCATTTCCATGATATTCCTTTGGCTGAGTCTACAGAGAAAGCAAGAAGTAATTCATCTTTGTAATTGGAGATAGAACCTGAAGTGGCAAGATTTTCACCTGAGAAATAATGCAGTATCTTAGTAGCAGACCTGGAGCTCCAGTCCATATATTTTGATTGTGGTAGAGAGTTAAGACCAATGGTTTTTTTTTTTTTTTTTTGGTGCACTGTGTGACATGCAGGATCTTAGTTCTTCGACCAGGGATTGAACCCATGCCCTCGGCAGTGGAAGCTCTGAGTCTTAACTGCTGGACTGCCAGGGAAGTCCCAAGAGTAATGGTTTTCAACTGGAGAGATTTTTCTGTCCGTAGTGTACATCTGGAAATGTCTGGAGACATTTCGGTCATCGCAAATGGGGTGGGAGTTGATGCTACTGCACAGGACAGCTGCTGGAACAAAGAATTACCCAGCCCCAAATGTCAGTGGTGACCATGTTGAGGAACTCCATCTTAGAGTAATGGAAACTGGATTTGAATCCTGCTCTGCCTCTTATTTTGTGAGCTTGGGAGATGACTTTATTTTTCAGAGTCTGCTTTCTCATCTGAAAAAATACTACCACCACCACCACAGACAAACAAAACCCCGCCTTTCCAGGGTGCCTGTGAGAGACCAACTCAAAAGAGTGCTAAACAGAGAGCGTTGCGCACACTGCGGGCCCAACAAACAAATCAGGGCCCAGACCACAGTTCAGTTCTACAACAAAATTGAAGCAGAGAGTGCAAGAAAGACCATGTCACCGAGATGACAGCTTCCCATTGGCTTTTATAGGGAAGAGAGCAGAAGAGGTGGAGAGGGGAGCAAGAGAATTGAGCAGCACGGACGGTGTACCAGGAAGGGAGGGATAGGAGTTGGGGATTAACAGGTACACACAGCTATACGTAGAACAAATGAGGAATGAGGATTGACTGTATAGCACAGGGAACTCTACTCAGTATCCTGTAATAACATATAATGGAAAACAACCTGAAAAAAGCATATAACTGAACCACTTTGCTGTATACCTGAAAACAAGGCAATGTTTTAAATCTACTATGTGTGCTGTGCTTAGTCACTCAGTCGTGTCTTTGCAACCCCATGGACTGTAGCCCACCAGGCTCCTCTGTTCATGGGGCTTCTCCAGGCAAGAATACTGGAGTGGATCACTATGCCCTCCTCCAGGGGATCTGCCCAACCCAGGGATAGAACCCAGGTCTCCTGCATTGCAGGCAGATTCTTTACTATCTGAGCCACGAGGGAAGCCCAAATCTACTGTACTTCAATTAAAAAAAAAAATTATAAAAAGAGAGAGAGAAGATGGCATGTGAGGGTTATCTGAAGGTATCCAGGTCACCTAGGGGGTCACATCTAATTCTTTCCAGCTCAGCCACAAAGCCCAACCACCTTGAGAAAGAAGCTATAAATTAGAAGGATTTGTTTGGAGATGGGGTAGTCTGGGTGACCAAACAAATTCCAAATCAAACGGCATAGGATCATTTATGTCCTGTAGACCAGCTGTGTCATCTCCTTGTATGAAACCGAGCATATCCTAAGGGATTCTTAGAGACCCCTCAATATCCAGGGTTGTAATAATGTAAAATGTTAATTCCATAACTGACAGGTAAGGCAGCAGAAACAATCAGTGGAATGTAGATAAATGAATCATGAGGGAATTGTTTTCTTTTGCAGAATTTTGCCTCCTTTGGAACCTCAGCCATGAGTTGGATGTTCCTCAGAGACCTCTTGAGTGGAGTGAATAAATACTCCACTGGGGTTGGGCGGGTCTGGCTGGCTGTCGTGTTCATCTTCCGTTTGCTGGTCTACATGGTGGCGGCAGAACATGTATGGAAAGACGAGCAGAAAGAGTTTGAGTGCAACGTTAGACAGCCCGGTTGTGAAAATGTGTGTTTTGACTACTTCTTCCCCATCTCCCAGGTCAGACTTTGGGCCTTACAATTGATCATGGTCTCCACGCCTTCACTGCTGGTGGTTCTACATGTAGCCTATCGCGAGGGCAGAGAGAAAAGGCACAGGAAGAAACTCTATGTCAGCCCAGGCACCATGGGTGGGGGCCTGTGGTACACTTACCTTATCAGCCTCATGGTTAAAACTGGTTTTGAAATTGGCTTCCTGGTTTTATTTTACAAGCTATATGATGGCTTTCGTGTTCCCTACCTTTTGAAGTGTGATCTGAAGCCCTGTCCCAATACTGTGGACTGCTTTGTCTCCAAACCCACGGAGAAAACGATTTTCATTCTCTTCCTGGTCGTGACTTCATGCCTGTGCATTGTGTTGAATGTCACTGAACTGAGCTTTTTGGTCCTCAAGTGTTTTATTAAGTGCTGCCTCCAAAAATACTCTAAAAGACTCAAGTCCTCCATGTGTGAATGCCACAACCTCAGGTATGTTACATGTGCTGAGATAGGTGCCCCTCCGTTGCTCCAGAACTCTTCAGACTCGGCCACAAGCATAGCCCGGGGAGGTGAAACAAAGTTATTCCGTGACACACAAGAGGCTTAAACAAAGCAAAACCTGCATCTCCCTTAAGCAAGACCTAGGCTTCCTTGGAAAACAAAGTGGTCAACTCTAATGTCATTGGGAGGAATTCTTAAAAATTTTCATGCTCAGTTGTATAGACAGAGTCTCATTGTTTGTTTGCAGGGTTCATGAGGCTACATGAGTTGTATTTGAATAGTTAACTGCAAATTAGTTTGAAGAAATCCAACGACATTCTTCTAAGCACTTAGATCTATCAACTAGAAAACATAAAAAGTGACACTTCTGACAAATGTGATGGCCTCCAAGCAACCATGGAAGCACTGGCAGTCTTTCCCAAGTTGCAGCCAAGCTCCCCTCACTCAGCCCTGCTCAGTCTCCGTGGAGAAAGACCGTGATGAGGGTGGTGCACATTCGGTGAGAAGGTTCAGCCTGAGGCAACAGCCACAGAGTCCAGGACACTTTGCAGTATAGGTGTCTCTGGATAGAAGTGGACTAGGGGAAAGGGAAGAGAGCCATCATTTATTGGTCTCCAACTTCCCAGGTGGCTCTGACAGTAAAGAATCTGCCTGCCAATGCAGGAGACCCGGGTTCAATCTCTGGGTGGGGAAGACCCCCTCGAGAAGGAAATGGCAACCCACTCCAGTAATCTTGCCTGCAGAATCCCATGGACAGAGAAGCCTGGCGGGCTACAGTCCACAGGATTGTGAAGAGTTGGACACGACTGAGCATGCATGCAAGGCAAGGCAACTTAAATACAAATATTCCTGGGGAACAGTCCACTTGAGCCTGAACTAGCAGACATCTGCAAGGGGCACCGAAGTCACAAGGGAGGCAGGTCCCACGTGGATGAGGAGCAGGGCCCAGAAAAAAAAATACGCCCACCTGATAATTTCTGAACACTTATCTTAAACCAAAGAACACTTAACGATTTTGTAAATTTCCGTATCTACAAGCAGAAATTCACAAGGGTCATGGTTTGTCTACAATTTGCTAGTACATCTCCCTCTAGGATAGACAGTAACAGCTGTTACGTTAGTGTAAAAAAATGTTTTAAAAAAAAGATGTTTATTATTACTTGATTTGAAGACTATCGCTTTATTTTACTTTCCTACTTTCTTTGGATTTAATACGCTAATACAAGTGCATTTCTCCAGAATAAAAATGAAGTGACTTTGTGGTGTTACTTGGCTGTCATTGATATCATTACTGGGCCTCACTGGACATGATTATTCTGTGAAATAAAACTTGTTCTGACAATTTTAGAATAGGATTTACAACCCTGACTGGCAAAGATAGCTCAGAAATCATTCTTCTTCGCTGGGATTTTTTAAATGAAAAGTCAGTGCATAAAAATGTAATTTTAACAAAAACCGATTATGTCATGTCTTCCACGGCCTTCCCTCCTTTAACCTAAAATGTCTCATTACAATTCATGTGTAACAAAGCTTGTGTCATTAGGTAGCCCACAGACCATGCCACCAACAACGGTTGTAATCGGTCTTAAAGAGTTGTCTTGGAGAGCAGAGAGGATGTGAACTTTGTGGTCCCCCTTCCTCCAGTTTATTCCACAGGTCACTGCTGGACTCAGGCACTTACAGCCAGTGTACTTCACCTTGTGATATGAAAACAAGTAGCCATCACAAATGCAGGCAACCACTGAAAGACTTTATATATATATATATATATATATATATATAAAGATATATATATATTTCTGCAGTTAACAGAGGCTTAAGATTTTGGAGGCCCTGATCATGGCATGGAATCTAGAAAATAGGGTTCTGTGTACAGAACTGGGAGGGAGGTCAGGGAATTTTTCCAGTCTGAGGATGAATTTGCTGTCAAAATCTCTTTGGGGACCTCAGCCTCTTCACCTATGACAACAAGCTCTGCTCAAGCTAAAAGGATTGAAAGCATGTGTACATTTGTGCTTTTGCATTTTGCGTACAGAGAAGAGTTAAAGCTAATGGAAGCAAAGGCCATGTATGAAGTTGTTTAGATAGAAAGGGGGATAATTTTCTTTAAAGCTTAATTTACAAAATGAGTTTCCTATATAAACATTCTGGAAGCTGTCTGGGTGTCAGTGAATACTCAAAGCATTTGAGAGAAACTGGCAGTTAAATTTTGCCTTCCTTATTCTTTCTCTTATGGATACATTTATATTTACTGAGCAATAATTAATAAAAGCAAGACACTGTATTGTGCATCTTTAGAGATACGTAATTCCCATCTCAAGAAAATTTCTGCTTCTATTAAGGAGGGTGGAGGTGAAAGTGTCATGGAGTATTTCACACCTGTGTCCTGTATTTATTAATGCACCACCTCCCTTAACCCCCTGCATGAGTCTGGTGCCCAGGAAGCAGAGAGAGAAGAAAGTGAGATCCCAAAACGCAGTTGCCTTTTTCAGAGACACTCATCTAGTAAAAGCAGAGTTGAAAATCACCATGCTGCTGCTGCTAAGTCACTTCAGTCGTGTCCAACTCTGTGCAACCCCATAGACGGCAGCCCACCAGGCTCCACCATCCCTGGCATTCTCCAGGCAAGAACACTGGAGTGGGTTGCCATTTCCTTCTCCAATGCATGAAAGTGAAAAGTGAAAGTGAAATTGCTCAGTCGTGTCCGACTCTTTGAGACCCCATGGACTGCAGCCTACCAGGTCGGTCCATGGGATTTTCCATGCTGGAGTGGGGTGCCATTGCCTTAGGTTTCTGTTAAACCACCTGCTCACCATACCAGGCTTCCAGATCACTAAAGAGATTTAATTCAAGCCATTCCCTGGTGGCTCAGATGGTAAAGAATCTGCCTACGATGCAGGAGATGTGGGTTCAATCCCTGGATCGCGAAGATCCTCTGGAGAAGAGAAAGGCTACCCACTCCAGTATTCTTGCCTGGGATAATCCCATGGACAGAGGAGCCTGGCAGGCTACAATACATGGGGTCCCAAAGAGTTGGAGGCAACTGAGCAACTAACACTTTTCACTTTCATTCTTGATTTGCAATGATTTTGTCTTCCTTGTACTTTTCCGCAAAAATCTTTCTGGTTACAGATTTTGCCCCTGGCCACAGGGTTTCTTCTAACTGGAGCTGGAGGGAAAAAATTTTTTTTTCAAGTACTTGGATGAAAGAATGCCTAGGCATGCAAGTGGTTATGGTTCCCGTCTTCCCAAGGAAATTAAGCCAGCTTTCTTCAGACAGACTGCAGAGACTAGACAGGAGGTGGGGTAAAGGTGAAGACCTGAGGATGTTTGATTCTTCAATCCTGCTGTCCCTGACACTGGCTCCACCCTACCCTTTCTGCAGTTTACTTACATGGAAGGTAAGTCCCCATTTTTGTTTAAATTGGTTTAAATTAAGTTTCTGGATCTTGCAACTAAAAGAGTACTAATAAAATTCATGTTCTTCAAAAATTTCTTCCCTGTATACTAGGAAAAAAGAGGTATGACTGGTATCAGCCTTTCCTTTTCAAGCTTCAAGCATTCTAACTTTGACACATGTGTATCTATAGAATTTTCGTGTCAACAGGAAGAAGGGGAAGGATGTCAACACTGGTTACAATAAGAGGAGAGATGAACTTTTTCTTTATAAATCTTTTCATTGTTTCGCATGTACTTTTGAAGTTTTTAATAAAGTAATTGAAAACCCCAAAGTGCCCCATCTCAAAATTTTTCTAGCTCATATCCCATCACAGGTATGTAACACTTTCCGTAAACACTGATGCGAATTTATCCCTAGTTTACATTTTATTTGTATATTTAGTATAACAGCATAAATGAGAGGCCATTTCACAGCTCTGAAAATCTGGTGAGGAAAGAAAGCAGAGGTGGAGCCTGTGGAGACAAAAAGCATCAGCGTTCAATTGAATTTTAATGACAAAAGCCCAAGGGAGGTGTTCTGAAAGAGACCTGCCAGCAGCTCTTTCCTCAGTATCAATTTGGGTCTTCTCTCCAAAGTAAATCTTCCTTCAGCTATAAAAGGCATTGGTGATTGTGGTGAGTTCTGAGAATTTTCCACAGAGCTATCCTGCCTGCCAAGCTCCTCTGTTCATGGAATTCTCCAGGCAAGAATACCGGAGTGGGTTGCCATTGCTTTCTCCAGGGGATCTTCCTGACCCAGGGATCTAACCCAGGTCTCCTGCATTGCAGGCAGATTCTTTCCTTTCTGAGCCACCGGGGAAGTCCTTCTTGTGCCAGAGAGTCTAGTAAACAACGTTCCAACTCTGAGAAGACAAAGATGAGCTTTCAAAATTCTATAATGTACCCACATACTGTGTCTGAAAGCAAAGGGAAATGAGTTCGTATGTTACCCAAGTAAGTCAACAGTCCCTCTACTTACAGGTGAAGTATTAGATCCTTCCCCAGCTATGGAGATCTAATGTTCTATTAAAAGGAAAAAGAAAACATGTCCAGATCAAAGTAATATATGTAATTTCTGTTAACTTACTTTTATCTTAAAATTTTTTTCAGATGTTAATGCCTCCTATCAGCGTACAGATTGACAGGACAAGTATGGTATAGAATTGAGGTAGACTCAACGAGTCTGTGCAGAGTAACAGGAAGTTGAAGAAGTGGATTGCAGGGTCCTGACCCTCAGGAAAAGCTCACTGTTAAAACTGCAGTAGAGTGAGGCAGAGGACACAAATTTTTATATTTTTAGTGATAAATAATAAGCAACACAATTTCCACATTCTTGCTATAAGAATGTCATTAACTAAATTGATGATCGTCAATCTTGTTACTAAAAGAAGTAGGAGTCATTAGGTTAGCCAAGTGACTTCAATTAAAAAGTATTTATCTCAAAGGAGAGTAAGTGCAGTAACTTGACACTTGACTTTCTGTAGATTAGCAAACCCGATAAGCCAATATTCCTAGAGAAGATTGCTCCTAATCACATTAATTTGATGATGACGTTACTACTACTGACTGTGACCAAGGTGGAGAATCTTATCTTATTCATCTCTTCACATCTTTGTATTGCCACAACTTTTTAGGTCCATAGTACCGAGAAGCAGTGTTTCTGGGGAAAAAAACGTGTTCCTCTTGTCTCTTCCATCTTTTATCTATTTATTTATTCCTCTCCACCTAAAACAACTCTGATTTTCTTGGGGATGGCAATGTCTCCATCTTAAAAAAAGAAAAGGGCATCTCCAAGTCTCCTTTGCATGCAGTTAGCAGGGTGAGAACTTTCTTGTCAAAACAAGATTTTGTGACTGATGCTTTGGGGAGAATTAAAAAGTGGGGCTAAACTACCTTGCATGTTTTTTGTTCCCCATCCTCTTTCTGCCTGAGACAGCATAGTTGGAGCTGCTTATGGACCTTATGGATAAAGGAGTAGAAAGATAGCTCCTGGGACACTGATGATGCGATATAGAATCGCCATCAGCTCTGCACCGCCTGTCTCCATGTTTTTTTATTATTATAACATTTCATTATTTATTTGGCTTCTTGGGGTCTTTGTTGCAGCACATGGACTCCAAAGTGTGTGGGTTTAGCTGCTCTGTGGCATGTGGGATCTTTTTTTCCCGAGCAAGGATCAAACCCACTTCCCTTGCATCGGAGGGCAGATTCTTAACCAATGGACCACCAGGGAAGCCCCTCCATGCTTTTATTTTTGTTGTTATGTGAGAGAGAACTTAACTTCCACCTTATGGAAGTCATTGACTTGTTAGCCTCTTTTATTTACAGACAAAAACAGTTCCTGACTACATTCACATTAGTGATTAGGATGAAGAGAGAGAAGGCATGCTTCTATCTACTGAAGACAGAAGAAATGACCAATATACTGAATGACAGAAATGAAACATGATCGAGATTGACTTTCCCAATGCCTGGAAGACAAATTGCTTATTTCATGTTCCAAGATTGAGAACCAGGACCAGTAGGTGAACATCATAAAGATTTTTACCTAATATAGAGACATTCTATTGAACTGCCTGATATTTAAATGATTGCTTGATAAAGCAGTGAGATTCCTAAATAACACTGAAAGAGATGATCAAGAATACTGCTGGACTAAATGGGAGGTATAGCTAGATGAGTTCCATATTTCCTTTGAACTCCCCAAGGTCCAGATTATGGTTCTTGTACCCAGAATATATATTATGTGGATGCAAAGTGAGACATTATATTGACTGTATTACTATATAAACCTGATATCGTAGAAAGATCTCTGATAATTAAGAGAATCACGTTAACAAAGAAATGGCATGTACAATAATAACAAGACCCCCTTGTTATAACAAACAATTTAGGTAGTTCCACAGAAATGATTATAAGATTTATCTTCTTTAAAATCATGGCTAAATTATAGTGACATGTAAGTTAATCAATATTTTGTATTATTCCATTCTTCTTTTCTCCAAGAAATTCTAATTTCACTTCAAAGCTTAGATCAAGTATTTCTACTAGAGAGCAAATTTTTGCTGTAAAAAGGGGATAGATAATACCTATCTCATAGAGTTGTTGAACAAATTAAATGAGATGATCCACGCAAAGCATCAGCACATAGAGGTTACTTTCTTAAATGTTAGATATTGTAATTAGCACATGGCTTTATTATATCACTTCTTCCTGTATTATTTTCTTGTTTTCTTAACCCTACTCTAAATTAGAAGTATACTGAATGCAGGCAAGAGTCAAGGCCTTCATCATCATACCTTAAGGGCTTAATTCATAGTAGTTGCTGGCATCAATTAATGTATTCATGAAATTCACAGCATATTTACATTGTATAAACTAAAAAAAAAATTATAGTATTCTGGAATCAGAGGAAATCTTAAAAATACTTACAAATGAGAAACTGATAACTCAGAATCATAAAGTGACTTGCCTAATGTTAAATGAAATGACAGAGCAAGAATTCTATTTACAACTCCAAATCAGTTCTGATAGACTTAAAAACTTGAACTTCACTTCTGGGGGGATATACTGAAATGTAGATTTGAGAATCACTGGTTGGGGGGAAATAGCATTTTAAGGTCGGAAATTGGGTCTGGAAGTGTATCAAAAAAAATTTAAAGGCTTTTTTCTTAAACTTAAAAAAAATAAAAAATAAAAAACTCCAAATCTAGCTTTCCAGAGTCTTCCTGTACAAAGTTTCAAAGATCTTTGGAATATTGGTATTCCATGTAACAACCAACTGCGCTACATCCAGTTATTTTTGTTTTTCTACTTTGTTAGGCAAAGAATTCTGATTTTGCTCATTCTGATTTTGTTGGGAATGGCAACATGCTCAGTTCAAAAGTCACATTTCCAAGTCTCCCTTGCATATACAGGAAGCACTATCTTTTTATCAAAACAAGATTTTTTGACTGGTGCTTTAGGAAAAGTTAAAAATACGCATAATCTGTGCAAGGTGACTCTAGTGTTTCTATTGTAAACAGTGGCCTACTCATCCTAAAATGAATCAACAGCTAATCTATCATAGTCATCTCCCAATTTTTAAAACTGTTTCAATAGTTATTCCAATCATAAGTATTCAAAAATATAAATGACCACCACATATCAGCCCATGCCCTTTACAAAGTATAAATAAAAAGAAATAAAAACAATGAAAATGTAATTTCTTGTTCAAGTTTTGGACCCTAACTACACACATGCTTTCCAGTATTAGCTTGCCATCTTGTGGCGTCTCACTCTTGTGCAACTCAGTGTCTGACCATCACACATGGTAAGGCCTCTGGTATCCATGACTTCACACATGCACATCCACTTTAAACATATTTATATGCATGTAAACGAGCCACACCACAAATTTCACCTCCAGACCAACTTCATTCCAGCAAAGGCTTACAAACTTTAAGTTAGAGAGACAGGGGCTGGCAGCTAAACCTGCACTAAGACAAGCGCACATAAACCATTTAAGTATTGATGGAATACAACATGCATACATGATTGCTGAAAAGGCGTGTATGTAACTTATCCTGGGAAGACAATATGAACATGGTCTCTACTAAAGATGGGAAAGCAAAGTGATAACAGGATTTAAATACAGATTTTTACCAAATCCAAATGGTGGCAAGGCCTCTCTTCCCCTTCTGACAGGATTATAAAATCTACTGCAATGTCTGCTTTCTCTGTTGAAGGTATACATACAAACGTTGTGTGTACATGCACATATATACTATTATAACTACTATATAAATTCCCTTCAAGCAGTACTCTAGGATTGGTAACCTCAGTAAGAACACATAGGTCTCCTGGAATAGATGAGTCTGGTGGTGACACAAATAAAAATTCTGTGACAATTAAGTCCAATGCCAGCTTCTTCCTATGGTTGTGATTAAATGAGTGGACACTGTCAGGAGCTTTGTGCTCAGGTGGTGCTAGTGGTAAAGAATCTGTCTGCCAATGTAGGAGATGCAAGAGACAGGGGTTTGATCCCTGGGTTGGGAAGACCCCCTATGGCACCCGACTCCAGTATTCTTGCCTGGGAAGTACTACGGGTGGAGGAGCCTGGTGGGATCCAGTCCATGGGGTTGCAGAGTCTGACACTACTGAGCAACTGAGCACATCAGGAACTCAGAACAGTGTCTGACATGATTGTTTATTAACTATTATCCACTATTCACTTAGATAGAGCCAGACTTCAGTCTTGGGTTCCCAAGCCTGCCCCCCAGGATCTCTGAGCTCAGTGCTTTGTAACTGCTGCTCCACTGAATGCTTGATTCAAAGCATCATCAGACTTGAAAGCTCTGCTGGAGCATGTCTGCCCTTTGTGTCCTTGATGTACTTCTGAGAAAAGCTGCCTACGTGTTATAGCTTGGTCAGTGTAAAGGAAAACATAGAGCCAGGCAGTAGTTTTAAAATAGAAATTAAGATTTTCTCTTGTTGTTAGGGATATATGCTTAGAGAGGAGAGCAAAAGAGCTATAACACAAGCTAAACACTCAGTGACTACACACAACCATTATTCTGTGTTGGAAAGGTGCAGTGTCATCACACAGAACATTCTGGATGTTTCTGATTGCCTCACTTCTAGCAGAGCAACTGTTGCCTTTCATACTTCTGGCTCATCTACTTTGGCTGGAGGACTGGTGTGGGATCAAGGTTTTGTTGGAAGAAATGAGAATTGCTTTAGTTTCTTGTTTTATACTGGTAACATGTAGACTACTTTTTCAAAAAACTATTTTTGAGGTGTAAGACACCAACGTATGCCATGGCATGTGACTTGAAAAAATTGTATTATTAAAATAAGCATAGTGCACTGTCTCCCATATTATCAACAAGAACTTTCCATAAAACAAGGCTGCTAACTTTCCTGTGGTTGAGAATTACATTTTAAATTGTACAATTCAGGCTAGAATACCACCCAGCCACCATCATGGATTAGAAAATTTCCCTTTGAGGGCAGATATACTTGAGAAAAAAACTTTGATACGCTTCAGTTTAAAGTAGCTATAAGTATTAACAGGTTTAATAAATACATTAAGGATGCTTTTGAAATTTTCAAGTAAAGAAATGCACTGAGTTCACCAGCTAAGTGGTTTTCTGGAGAGTTGGAGGAAACAAGCAAGAATTGCCAAAATGACTCAGTTGTTTGAACGTCTGAGTTGTATTGATTACAGAAGTGTTCTGGAAACATGTAAGACTCTCTGTATAACCCCAACCCCCTTTCCATCCCTAAGTGTCTAGGTGTTGATAAACACTGTGAAGTCTCTGTATAAAAGAAAGGACTTGGACTTGGTAAGAAAGAGGGGCCAACCCTTGGTCAGAATGACTCCTAGGTACCTGATTCCTAAGAATTATTCCTGGTGGGATCTGCTCCTGAATAGTTTGAAACCCACCCTGCGTCCTTAAACCCCCTGCGACTTCAACACCTCATTGCTTCACAGGGACCTTGGCATACGAGGGTTACTGTCACCACCCTTATTCCTGGTTCCTCTTCTCCAACCTCTCCTGTGGAACAGGACACTTGGGGGGCCCAGCACTTGTAGCACTAAAGCTTTAGGGGCGTGCAGGATGAATGTTCTTTTGCTGTGCCCATAGCTATTCTGCGGAACACACAAGAACCTGGTAGCCAAGGTGGCAGTGAACAAAACTCCAGACTACAGTTTCAAGTATAGGGCTTCCAACATATACTAACT
The DNA here is from genome assembly GCF_054371585.1 of Giraffa tippelskirchi. Lineage (NCBI taxonomy): Eukaryota > Metazoa > Chordata > Mammalia > Artiodactyla > Giraffidae > Giraffa > Giraffa tippelskirchi. Next base: position 127,831,074 of record NC_137283.1, read on the forward strand.
AGAGTAGAGAGTGAGACAGAGTCCACTCCAGTCCTCCACAGCTGCTTCTCACTTCCTTCTCTCTCTTAGCTTCTTTGGTTTCCAAGTGCAGACCTCTAATGGGGGGAACTCTGCTCCTCCAGGTTCCCTACTTTTAAGATCACTGTCACCTCCGTCACAACTCTAGATTGGGTTCCAGAAAGGGTTTCCCCTCCTTTGGAATCACTATTAAACTACAGACGAAAAAATTTAGTAGATGTAGGTCTTAAAAGAGTGAAAGTTGCTCAGTCATGTCCAACTCTTTGTGACCCCAAGGAACTATACAGTCCTGGGAATGCTCCACATCAGAATACTGGAGTGGGTAGCTGTTCTCTTCTCCAGGGGATCTTCCCAATCCAGGGATCAAACCCAGGTCTCCCACATTGCAGGCAGATTCTTTACCAGCTGAGCCACCAGGGAAGCCCTAAAAGAAGAGTATCATTTACAAATCATCTCCTAATACTGATTCCTAATCATTTGGGGAAAATTCCCTCCAGCTACCAGGACAATTTTCACAGCATCATCCCAGCTAAAGACACTGAGCAAGCTGTCAGCTCCTTTGCTGCCTGTGTTCTCCAAATCAAGGGATACGCAAACTCGAGTCAGTCTGCCTGTTTTCAGCCCTCAGCTCTGCCACATACTAGCCGTGTAATCATTAGGCAAGACACCTAGACTTCCTCATCCTAAAATGAGAATGAGAGCACCAAGCTCTTTGAGTTGGTAAAAGAATAAATGGAAATATAAGGTACATTGTTAGCACAGTGCCTGGCACACGGTGATAGTCAAATAATAAAACTGTTTTGGGCTTCCCTGGTAGCTCAGCTGATAAAAAAAAAAAAAAAAAAACCCAGCTGCAATGCAGGAGACCTCAGTTTGATTCCTGGGTTGGAAAGATCCTCTGGAGAAGGGATAGGCTACCCACGCTAGTATTCTTGGGCTTCCCTGGTGGCTCAACTGGTAAAGAATCTGCCTGCAATATGGGAGACCTAGGTTGGATCCTTGGGTTGGGAAGATCCCCTGGAAGCTACCCACAGTAGTAGTCTTGCCTGGAGAGAATCCCCATGGACAGAGCAGCCTGGTGGGCAACAGTCCAGGGAGTTGCAAGGAGTGGGACATGACTAAGTGACTATGCACACACAATATAACTGTTTTACTATCAATGGAAGATCTGAACATGGAGCCTAGGCCTAGGAAAGCTAGATACAGCAGATTCTTATTAGACTGTATCCTTGGTCTTGAAGAAAGAATTCAAAGCTCATCTTTATATTCTGGAACTTTATCTTCATTGAACCTGGATCTCTCAAGGCTTTGGGGCCAAGATGATACCACGAAGAAGCTATTTTCCAAAACTCCTACATGTACCACATAGTTTGGAAGGAAGCATGCTCCCCACCAAATCTCTAAAAGCAAGACTGCAGCACTGGACTCAAGCTCTTACATCAGTTCCTACTAACAGCATCTTCTGTGTACAGTCCATCCAATAAATCAGACCAAAATCTGTTTCAATTTCTCAACTCATCAACATTCTAATTTAGCGTTCATCGACATTCTAATTCAGTAATATACTTCTACGGTCATTTCCAGACACTGCATTACTCCTACAATCTTACGTTTCAACACTCTAGTCTTTCATACCTAATTCTCAGCCTTATTCCCACAATACCCTCTCTTCAGCACCGTTAAGACCTCCAGTCCCATACTGCTTATCTGTGGAATCTGAAAACAATAAAACAGGGACTTCCCTGGTGGTCCAGTGGTTAAGACTCCATACTTCCAGTGCATGGGGCAAGGGTTCAATTCCTGGTCAGGGAACTAAGATTCCACGTGTGGCCAAGAAATAAAACAAAAAAACTTTAAAAATTTTTTAAATTTAAATAAATAAAAACAATAAAACAAATGAACTTATTAACAAAACAGACTCAAAGACCTGGAGAAAGAACTTATGGTTACCAGGGTGGGGGAAAGATGAGAGGGAGGGACAGATTGGGAGTTTGGGATTGACATGCACACACTGCTATATTTAAAACAGATGACCAACAAGGACCTACTGTATAGCACAGGGAACTCCGCAAAAACCTAAATGGGAAAAGAATCTGAAAAAGGGAATGGGAATATGCACAACTCAATCACTTTACTGTACACGTGAAACACTGTTAATCAACTATACTGCAACATAAAATTTAAAAAAATTTAAACTGTATAAAAATAAAAAATATTGAGTCTTCTAACCCTCCCACTCACCCCAAGACAGACCTCCAGTCCCTTGACTGTTCAATTTTCTTTTGTCCTCTTAGCTTTTGTTTCCTACCCTAACCAGGCTCGACTCACTGATGAAATACCTGTCCTGGGACTATGCAACCTCTTCCCTATTTGTCCTCTATTCAAACTGAGCAGCACTACTGGAAATACTACAAGATTATGTTCTCCTAACTTAGCTGGGTTTTGAATGCTCTACCAGTTATGCTTTTATATATAGCCTTCTATTCTTCACCTCAAACTTTAATATTTAAAAGTCGACTGCCTACTTTTTCAAGGCTTGCTGTGGGGCAGGAATGCTGTTTCCTAGATAATCATTCCTACTTAACAGACTTAATCTAGACATCCTTTCTATTTGGTAATGCTGACCTTGGCCATCTATTCTTGAGGCGAGGTTCCATCTACTAATCTGTCAACTTTTGCCTCTTTAATGGGTACCTCCCCAGTGTGTGCGTGCTCCCTCACTCAGTCCTGTCCGACTCTGTGACCCCAGGCACTGTAGCCAGCCAGGCTCCTCTGTCCATGGGATTCCAGCTACCATTCTATCTTCTCCTTCACAACCAAACTTTTCAAAAACAGGTTTTTCCAGTCAAGCTACAAACTGCCAAGGTCACCAATTACTTTCTTACTACTAAATCCAAAGGATATTTTGCTTCTAGTCTTATGATTTTTATTTCTCTTAATCTACTTTAAAATATTCGGTTAACTCACCTCAGAGTTCAGCCCTAGGCCCTTTTGTATACACTTCTCTAGCCTATCACCCATTCACAAAACTGCTCCTCTTCCAGTCTCATCTACCTGAATAAATGGTATTTCTTCAACCATTTAAGCCAAAACCCTGGAAATCTTCTCTACTTCCCCCTTCTCTTCCTTTTCCATAACTCATAATTATTTAAGTCCTACCCAATATTCTAGATCTCTCAAGTCCATTCACTATTCTCCTCCAGCCATCACCATTCCACACCAACAGTATCCTCTCTCCCCCAGATGAGTTGGAAAGCCTTCTTTTTTTTTTTTTTTTTTTTTAATATTTTTATTTATTTATTTGACTGCACCAGGTGTTAGTTGCAGCACATGGGATCTAGTTCCCTGACCAGGGATCAAACCCCAGACCCCTGCATTGGGAGCACAGAGTTTTAGCCACCAGACCACCAGGGAAGTCCTGGAAAGCCTTCTTAATTGGTCTACTGGAATTCCCCAGTGAAATGCTCTCATTACAGTGAATTTTTAAACATGTTAAGAATTTCATTCATTTTGAAACCCAAATGTGAACCGAGGATAAACTCAAATATAATTAGGTTTAAGACACTGTGTGATGTGGCCTTTGCTTCTTTCCTTGTTCACTTTAAACTCTTATCAGCTTTTTACCATCTCCTCAGAAGTTATTCTTACCACAGCTTTTCATGTTTCCCTGTAGCCTGGAGCTTTTCTGCTTTCCCTCCCTCAATATCTCCCTCTTCAGTTAAACCTTTAATTGCTTCCCCTCACTACAGACCATACAGTATCATGTTCTCACCCTATTAATCTTACAGTATCCCTAGAACTAGGAAATTACAGTAATTGTGTAATTCTGAGCTCCATGAGAGTTTGAATCATCTTCCATTTAAGAATTCAATAAAATTTTACTTCTGTTAAGTATGTTCTGTTATTATGTTCAAGGTACTGGACTAGGTACTTAGCAAGATTTCTGCCCTTGTGCAACCTATAGGTTGGTTTTGTGGCATGGGTGGTGTGAGATTTTAGCAAGGTAGAAAAAAAGCAATTACAACTGAAGATGAGTGTTATCAAGGAAATTGAGTGTTGTAACACTGTAACTGGCCATGTTACAACTGGGGCTACAGAGCCTAACTTGAGAAACCTAGGTAGTGACTTTGGATAGAGAGAATTGGGAGAGGAATAGGTTGAAGGTAAAGCGGGAAAGATAATGATTTTGGTTGGACGTGACATGCTTAACTGTGATGTAGGCAGCTGAACATGAAAGCCTGAAGCTATAAAAAGTTTGGTCTTTGGGTTATGAATTTATGTGTTAACAGGCACACTGGTAACACTGAACTCCACAGAATGGACTGCATCATCCAAAGAGTGTAGACTCACACGGAGCCAAAGGTCAGGTCCTGGGAGAACTAGGATTGGATCCAGTGATGCAGGGGCCAGAAAAGCTAAAGATAAGGAGAAACCAAGAGAAAACGCCACGAAAACCAAGAGAATACTTTAAAGAGGAAGTCATCAACCCTACTGAATGCTCCTGAGGTAGTACATGAGAGAAGAAAAAGAACCAACAGCTATGACAGCATGGGAGACTGCAGATCCTAATGAAAGCAATTTTAGAAAAGTTGTAGGGATATACAAGGTGCTAGTACATGAAAAATAGAGGTAACTCAAATTAGTTATGATGGGAACTAAATAAAAGAGGTTATAGTTGGATGGGATCAAAAGACCCCTCTCCTTCACCTCTTTCTTTAAAGAACAGTAGCCATTAGGGGCATATTATGAGCTGCTGGGAAGAATCTAGTAAGACTGATGAAACTTTGAGAAGGTGAGGAGGGACTGACTTTTCCTAAGTAGAAAAGAGTGCAGGTATAGATGGGTTTGTAAATTTAGGGATGAAAAGCTGAGAAAGTTCCTATCAAATTTTTGTATTTTTCTCAGAAAATTTAAAAATTGCCAAGTAGCTTTGAACCTATTAACCTGCCTTTTGTAATAATTTTCTCCCATTCAACTGCTCAAGAGTAGACAGAAAACATTTTCCAGATCATGATTTAAAGGGAGGTGCAGGGGTATGGTCTGAGGTTATCGGTAAAGTGGAATCTAGCCTCTAAGCCAAACCAGATGAAGACAGGAGTGAACTGGTAAAGAGTGATCAAGCGGTGGGATTAACTGTTAGTTGTGATGACGTAGAAATATATTTTAGTGGAGGGAGCTCAAGCAGATGAGCTGGAAAGTTTGTGGGTGGAGAAATGGAATTTTAATTCCAGACCTGGAAGTGATACAGGTTTTGATTTTGTCAAAGCACAGTGCTCCCATTTATGGGAAGATCACTGCAATAAGAGGTACCCTTAATGAGCAAGGTCATTAGGAAATAATTTGATCACTGAGTGGTAGGTTGGGAGGCAGATAATAAACAACAAATACAAAAATTAAACACACTGGTATACAAAATGAACACATGAAACTTCAGTACAGAGTGATCTGGGTGACCCTCTGAGGAGCTGCCATTTAAGCTGAGCTTATAGAGGAATAAGCATTCCAAAGAAAATGTGTAAAGGCTTGAGGTGGTGGGGGTGGGTAAGCTTACAAAGTGTTCGAGGATGTGGAAGCATCAGGAAAATGGGAAATCAGATGGGTGTCTGGAAAGCTTCCAGTTCAAGATGGTGGAGCAGAAGGAGGTGCGCTCATCTTCTGCGAGAGCACCAAAATTGCAACTAGCTGCTGAACCACCATCGACAGGAGGATGCTAGAACCCACCAAAAAACGATAGCCCATATCCAAAGACAAAGGCTGCAGGGAGATGGCAGGAGGGACACAATCACGATAAAATCAAATCCCATACCTGCCAGGTGGGTGACCCACAGGCTGGAGAACAAGAATACTGAAGTTGTTCTTGCACTGTTGTGAAAGTTCTTAACCCCAGGCTCCCCAGCCTGGGGATCCAACAAAAGAACTGGGAATCCTCAGGGAATCTTGCCTTGAGGGCCAGCGGGATTTGATTATAGGACTTCCAGAGGACTAGGGAAAACAGACGCGTCTTGGAGGGCACAAAAAAATGTTATGCGCACCCCAGAGGAGACCCCATTGGAAACTGAACCGAAACTACCTGCTAGTGTTGGAGGGCCTCCTGTGGAGATGTGGGTTGGCAAGGCTCACCACAGGGATGGGAGAACTGGATGGTCACCCTTGCTGTAAACCCTCTTGGAGCTCGCCAATAACCCTACCATAGAGTCTGCAGGCCCCAGGGCTGGGTCGCCTCAGGCCAAACAACTACAAGGGAGGGAGTGCAACCTCACCAATCAGCAGATAATTGTATTAAAGCTTTACTGAGCAAGGTCCTGCCCACCAGAGCAAGACCCAGTTTTTCCCATCACCAGTCCCTCTCATCAGGAAGCTTACACAAGACTCTTAGCCTCATCCATCAGAAGGCAGACAGAAGAAGGAGCAGTCTTACAGCGGCTAAAACAAAAATCAAATTAGAGAAAATTAATCACAATAAAAAGCAGAAAGTTATGTCCCAGATGAAGGGACAAGATAAAACCCGAGAAAAACAACTAAAGAAGTAGAGAGGCAATCTTCCAAAAGAATTCAGAATCATGGTAGTGAAGACAATCCAGGATCTCGGGGAAACAATGGAGGCAAAGACTTGAGAAGATGCAAGCAATGTTTACCAAAGACCTAGAAGAACGAACGAACAGACAAGAGATGAGTAAAATACACTAGAAGCAATCAAAAGCAGAATAACTGAAGCAGAACAGATAAATGACCCGGAGGACAGAATAGTGGAAATCACTGCTGTAGAACAGAATACAGAAAAAAGGATGAAAAGAAATGAAGACAGCTTAAGAGACCTCTCAACAACACTGAAAGTGAAAGTGAAGTCACTCAGTCTAGTCGGACTCTTTGCGGTCCCATGGACTGTAGTCTACCAGGCTTCTCCATCCATGGGATTTTCCAGGCAAGAGTACTGGAGTGGGCTGCTCTTGATGAAAGTGAAAGAGGACAGTGAAAAAGCTAGCTTAAAACTCAACATTTAGAAACCTAAGATTATGGCATCTGGTCCCATCACTTCATGGCAAATAGTGGAAACAGTGGCAGACTTTATTTTTGGGGCTCCATAATCAATGCAGATAGTGACTGCAGCCATTTGCTCCTCAGAAGAAAAGTTATGACCAACTTAGACAGCCTATTAAAAAGCAGAGACATTCTTTTGCCAACAAAGTTCCATCTAGTCAAGGCTATGGTTTTTCCAGTGGTCATGTATGGGTGTGTGTTGGACTCTAAAGAAAGCTAAGCACCAAAGAATTGATGCTTTTTAACTGTGGTGTTGGAGAAGACTCTTGCAAGTCCCTTGAACTGCAAGGAGATCAAACCAGTCAATCCTAAAGGAAATCAATTCTGAATATTCATTGGAAGGACTGATGCTGAAGCTGAAACTCCAATACTTTGGCCATCTGATGTGAAGAGCTGATTCATTTGAAAAGACCCTGATGCTGTGGAAGACTGAAGGTAGGAGGAGAATGGGTTGACAGAGGATGAGATGGTTGGATGGCATCACCGACTTGGTGGACATGAGTTTGAGCAAGCTCCAAGAATTGGTGATGGACAGGGAAGCCTGGTTGCTGCAGTCCATGGGGTCACAGAGAGTCAGACATGGCTGAGCAACTGAACTGAACTCAACTGACTGAATAGCTGAAAACTTTCCGAACACAGAAAAGGAAATAATCAACCAAGTCCAGAAAGCACAGAGTCCCAGGCAGGATAGATCCAAGGAGGAACACATAGAGACATATATAATAATCAAACTGACAAAAATTAAAGACAGATAAAATATTAAATATTAAAAGCAACAAATAATAAACAAGGGGAAAATGACAAATGACATACAAGGGAACTCCCATCCAGCTATCAGCTGATTTTTCAACAGAAACTCTACAAGCCAGAAGGGAATGGTATGATATATTTAAAGTGATGAAAGGGAAGAACCTACAGTCAAGAATATTCTACCCAGCAAGACTCTGACAAGCAAATATTAAAGAGAGTTCAGCACCACCAAACCAGCTTTACAAACAAATGCTAAAGGAACTTCTCTAGGCAGGCAGGAAACAAAAGAGAAGGAAAAGACCTACAGAAAGTAAACCCAAAACAATTAACAAAACGGTAATAGGATCATACATATGGATAATTACCTTAAATGTAAATGGATTAAATGCATCAACCAAAAGACACAGACTGGCTGGGTGGATGAAAACACACGTGCATGTATGCACTTCCACTTACCACATGACTCTGTTTGAGACTCCCCAAATTATATGCAATTATTTTATATTAAGTTAATCATGTTCCCATCATGGCTTACAATTATCTTTTTTTGTCTGGCTATTGATTGTGACGTAAACGTCAGTAAGTAAACATCTGAAGTAAACGTCTTTTACTCTAGTGAATTATGTAACTATTACTCACTTAATATCATTGTATGATTGGTCAACAGAAAAAGAATAAAACTCTATTTTCACCGAAATGCCTCCATGGTGGCTCAAATGGTAACGAACTTGCCTACAATGCAGGAGACCTGAGTTCAATCCCTTGGTTGGGAAGATCCCCTGGAGGAGGGCATGGCAACCCACTCCAGTGTACTTGCCTGGAGAATCCCACGGACAGAGGAGCCTGGCAGGCTACAGTCCATGGGGCTGCAAAGAGTCAAACACGACTGAGCGACTAACCACAGCACATTTTCACCCAAACTAGGATCTAATAGAAAAATCTGTTATCACCTTTTAAAATCAGATGCATATCAGAATTATCTTGAAATTTTTTGAAAAATACAAATGCTCAGGCATTGCTTTTTTCTCCAGAGCTCCAGATGTTTCTAATGAGCAGTCATGTTTAAAAACAACTGGACTACACAATGATCTTTTACTTTTATCTAGTATGTTTTACTTTTTCTATTTCATATTCAGTGCTCCCATTTCATTTAGTTTGTTTTCCAACTTCTCCATCTCTTGTTTTTTAGGATCTTTCTCAAGTCTTTATCAAGTGTAATAGGAAAGCTTTTGCATATATATATAAAAATGCATTATATATATTAGGAAAATAATGAATTTTTGCCTAAAAAATTATGACATTTTGATTTCACTAGACTATGAATAGAATGTTAGATTTCTAATTAAAAAATAGATATGCAACAAAGGTTTACTGTGTAGCATAGGGAACTATAGTCAATCTTATAGTTCACCATCATTGAAGTCTGAAAAATTCCCACTTTAACATTTAACATCTTTTCTGTACAGAAGTTTCACATGCTAAGACACACTGGGTTCTTTCAAGGGAGCTCTAATAGTTTAGAAAACTTCTCTGATCACTGCCATCACCTTCCCACCCACTGACATCACACACCCTACCCACTAAATTTTGCCTGAACTATTTCAAGTTTCCCAACTTTTAACTTCCAACTTATCCTACCTATCCTCTATACTGTGCCAACTGCCTAAAATTGGTACCTGATTAGATTGCTCAACATAAATGCACTCAGTAACCACTTAAAAAATCAAAACATAGTGAAGATAACATGGCATGCGAGAACCTTCATGACCTGGCCCATCTGCCTCTTCGGTTCAGCTTCTCCAACTCCCTATCTTTCCACACTGACCACCTTATTAATACTGCAAATGCACTATGCTACTCGCTACCTACAGCCTAGAATTCCCTTTTCCCCTCTGACCACTTGCTGACCTCTCATTCATCTTTCAAGACTCATCTTTCTATAAACACTCATAACCACTTATCTTTCTCCCTGAAAACAGAGCATTTCCTCCTTAATAACTCTAGCTTTTATGCAGTTTTTAATAGCTATAGCAACTGTGTTTGCTTACCTGATCAAAATTTGCCTTGTTAAACTCTCTCTGTCCAGCAGTTTAAAAAAATAATTTACTTATGCTGACTCAACTTGACATTGCTGAAAAATTCTCAAAACATTACATTTCACTTAACTCGATGTATTTTGAATAATATGTTCTGACTGGTAAGATTTAAATTCTCTGGGTTTAGAGGAGGGGGAAAAAAATCCATTTTTCAAACGATGAAACCTTAGGCAAATTTACACTGTGGTAAGAAAATATCTCAAAGACAAGGGATTGAGGAAAAGTATACCATGAAAAATATATACTTTTTGATTCTTTTTTAATACTTAGGCATTACATTCCGTATCAAATTTTACCAACATGCTGTTGTTCTATAAATTCATTATGTATTTTATACCATAATTTGATTTTTCTGTTCCATGCTAAAAAGCCCACTATTCCATAATTGCTTTTAGCATACAGTACCTGGAATATAAAAAAAATTAACTCAATGTTGGCAAATCTTTCCCCCTGACACGTAGGAGAACAATTACAGAAACATCTAGTGGTTAATTTTCTTAAGCTAATGGGCAAAAGAAAAGCCCCAATACATTGGCATTTTCCCTTAACAGGCTCATCACTACATTCATCAGAAATAAACCTATCTGCTGCTGTACTATAGAGCAGTTTGCCAAATGCCTACCTTTAACAGTTAGGTCAACTTCTAAGAAAACTGTACGGAAACATTCAGTTGTTGACAAAAATTTAATATTAAAATTACTCAAAGTTAAGTTATTATTAATTTAGAAAAAAAGCATGTATTAATCACCCATAAGAACAATTTTTATTTTAATAAATAACAGTGGGCTTACCAAAGGGTAGAGATTTTAATGTGTCAAGTTTTATGCATATTGGTAATAAACCTTAAGGAGGTGAAACCAACTATTCCATATACCCCATTCGGCCCTAAAAATAAAACTATAATACTTTAATAATAAAACTTAAAAAAATATTTCCCAAAAGAAAATAATTCACTCCTTGACCATGCTTATTTATTCAGAGTACCAGCAATTTCAGTTAATATTAAGTGCTTCATTTTTCCTGCAAGTCTGATGTTGCACAGGGAATATATACATTTTCATATCACAATATCAATATCTCAGACAAATAATATTGTGAATATAACTGGTTTATAACAAACAAAGTCAAAAATCAATGCTACTATTCATGGCAAACAGAAACAAAAGTAAGTCTGAGAGGATGTTTTCTTTTGTTTCCAGTATGGATTTTAGTTGGACTTCAAAGGAAGGTTCATAAACTCTCCTGAAATAACCTCTACCTCTGGCTGTAAATCCACAGTATAAATATGGTGAATAAAGCTAAACTATAAGAGCTAACTATATACTGAATAATCAAAATAATCAATTATAACAACTAATACTGCTCTGGAAGACCATTCTAATGAAAAAAGTATCATTAGATATGGCAGGAAAATACAGACAAATCTGTACAATCTAACATCTATAAACAGTAAAATCAAAACATCCAACTTCCTTATAGAAAGTGTTTTATCTATGTAATTATAAATGTTTAAGGAACTCTTGCATTTTATAAACACAAGATGGGCTCACTTTGATGATACCAATTTTAAGATTTATAAAAATGTTTAAAAAAATTTTTCCACAAAAGTTTATACAGTTTAAAGCTATACACCAATCTATAAATCTCAGAAAATGGGGGTGGGGAGGAAACAAAACCTTTATAAGATCACATGTATAAAACAAGAAATGAAATGTGATTTTATTTAAGGCAATACTGGGCTACTTCACAAATCACCACCTCAAATATTTACACTGCTCCACACTACTAGTTTCTATCACATTCACAAAGGATTTTTTTTTTAAATACCAAATGTTTAAAATCTTTGATGTAGGAAATCCTTTATTCACATTTCCATTATATTTCATGGAATCATAGTAACTATATCCAATTGAAAGCTTTGAAAAAAAATTGTAGCTATAGGAAATTGCTAAAGAATCTGCTTTAATTTCACATGTATACCACCCAAAAAATCCTGGAAGGAAAATTTACAAAGCAGAGCAAGTTGTTGATATAATGTGCCTACTTTGTGAAAAGTAAATTTTTTTTGGAGATCATCTTGTAAATAAATGTTTTATGTAAAAAAAAAATCAATGAACTATGGCAGAGTTTCTAGTTTTTAGTTCAAAAAATTCTTAATTTAAAACAATAAAAGGACAGTTTTAAAAACTTGATCACTTGGTTAAAAATTAAAATTCCAAATATAAATGTGTCATTTAATAGTTTAGACTTACACACTGCTGGTGGCAGCAAATGATTTACAATAATAAATATATACAAAAAAAGGTATCTACAAACAAAGAGTACTGTTACACATGAGCAGTGACCTGGTGAGACAAATCAATCACACAGATAACTCAGTTTAGTTCATGAAAAGGGCAACTGGCTGATAGAAATTTGAGGTTTAGCTCAACTATTTACAGTAACTGAAGTATGGATTCTGTTCCTCAAGTCCCATAGGGATAAAAAAAAGTTCTACATGACAAAATGTCATGTTTTTTGTTTTTTTTTTTTTCTTTTTTTGGCCAGGTTAATTCATGTCAGCAACAACAAAAAATAACGAAAAAGTTTCACAATTTTAGCATGCTTGATGGCTTCCTATTTAAAAGAAAACTGTAAATAATGTATTTATAGCACATCAGTTATCAGTACTGCCCTCTCCCTGTGGCTTTGCCCATACTGATGTCTTTCATAACAGACCCATCTGGATCGTTTGAATGTACTTCAAGTTTTTTCAGACTGACGGTAGGTTTCATTTCCTGAAGCTGCTTTAAGACAAGCTCAGTGCAATCTTTCAGAGTCTTGTCTAAAACAATTTTTACATTATCACTGCACTGAAGCTGTGTTGGATTGGCAAACTGTACAAAAGTTTCACTTTCTTTACAAGAACATATATGATTTCCACTAGTCACAGCAGTCTTGTCGACATTTTTTCTTGAATTTGAATGGGATCCTTTTTTATTCCCGCTATTGGGATGATCTTTGTCGGTATTTTTCTTCTGTTTCACTGCAGACTCCTCCAGGAATTTGAGAAATGATACCTCAAACCCCATTGGTTTAAATGAGCTCCAGTCAAAAGATGCAGGGTGCTCCTCAGTGGTTTGAATTGCAACAGCAGTTTCTTCTTCCTTATGTATACTACTTAATTCAACTGCTGCTGCTGGTTCGGCTTTTTCAACTTTTCTCTTTTTATTTTGGGAGACATTTTTTTCTTTATTAACTCTCTTCAAATTACTTGCTTTTTGTTTTTCTGACTGGCAGGGGTTATTTTCCTTAAAATCATTACTTACATTTGAAGAGGTCTGAGGTTGGGTCTCCACACTTGTGTTGTCTTCATTTATTAATTTAGTAATAAATAATTCTGTTAGTTCATCCACTTCATCTTTTTCACTTTTTACAATTTCCTTCTGTGGAACTACAGCTGTTCTTGCATTACCATTGCTCTCTGATACACCTGTGTCAGAATCCTTCGCACTACTCTTTTCAACTTCTTGGTCAGAAGTTTCCTTTAATTGTGAGCTGCAACACCGTTTGAAGACAATGAGGAGGTTGCGGTGTTGTGATGTAAATGCCTTAGATAATTTATGGCATTTATAATGTCTGATTATATTGCTTTCACTTGTAACAACCGATGTACACCCCTTTATCATACATGGATACTGGGTGACAAATCTGCTCGTACATTCAGACAAGGCATCATTTCTAGCCTTTATAGAATATACATGCTTTCCACGTTTCAGAGAGTAAGGCTTATTTTCTTCAATCTGCACAATCTTTGCAGTCTTGTTTTCCAAATTATTTTTTTTCTTTCGTTTGGTCTTAGGCATTTTGACTCCTTCCCTTCCAGATTTGTATTTTGTCCCCCGGTGTTTAGACTTTGTCTTTTCTTGGTTTGCTTTGCTTGACATATTTTCCTGACCAGGTGTTAATCTTCGTGGCCGAATGAGATGAGCTTTATGTTTGTCATTATGCTTATTAAAAATGTGTCGGAGGAGATTAGACCGAGTTGCATATATTCGGTCACAGCCTTCACAGTCACACTTGTATATGCCATCTTCTTCAGTTTTACTTCCCCTGGCCCCGATTCCATGGTCTGCCTCAAGATGAACAACATAGTTCAAGTATGTGGTAAATGAAGATTTACACTCTGACTGATCACATGGAAATTTCCCAACATCCACAGAAGCGGTCATACTTTCAATTTCTTCAGGTGACATCTCATGAAGCTTCATGTAGTGTTGTATTAGGCCAGTAATTGCTTGGAAAATTCGAGAACAGTCACTCACCTGACATCGAAATTCTTTCACAGTTTGTTTCGTTTCAATTTCTTCACTCTCTTTACCAGCTTCACTCTCCTCTTCAACTTCTGCAGAAAATGCAGGCAGATCTGATTTGTGCACAGCCTGGTAATGCAGAATTAAGTTCTGCTGTATCGTGAAAGCAGCAAAGCAACCCTGATGAACACAGCGATAAGGTCTGTAGGGACTGTACCTTGTGGGAAACTCAGGAGACTGAGAAACTGGCTTCTTGCGTTTCCTCTCCTCCTTTTCTTTTTTATGTCTCCTAACTTTCCGTCCTTTGGTTTGCGCATTTGTGAGAGGATTTGTATTACATTGTTCTGAAGTAATTGCAATCACTTGAGAAGAACTTTCTGTTTTTTCAGGACTTTTTTTTTCTAGAAGTTGTTTTTCTGGGATCACTGCTATATTACTGAGGATGTTTTCTTTCATTGCTCCCAACTCTAAAGCAGGCTGGAATTCCCTTTTATTTTCTTCTGTCAGAGCTAGCTGTCTTTTTACTTGTGTAATTCGTGGGGCTGATGAATTTTCACTCTGAGATTTTCTTCCATAAGGTCTTTTTATTTTTAATTTGACCATTTCTTCTGTTGTAAAATGATGTACCAACTGACAGTGTGCCCGAAGATTAGAATTTCTTGTAAATGTCTTCGTACATGTAGGTACTACACATTTAAATGGAGCAAATTTCAACTGATTCTTCTTAATCTCAAGAATCATCTCTGGAGTGTACTGATGAATTTTTCCATAGTGCTTAAACAGTGCATCTTTTGTCATAGCACTGTAATTACAGCCTTGGTTTTGACACACAAAGGGTTTATTAACTCTGTCATTAAACTGAATGTTGCTTATAATTTCAGAAACTGGAACAACTGTGACATTTGGAATTGATTTCACAGGAGTGGGAGTCAGTGTCACTGATGTATTTATCAGGACACACTGGGGTGCTGGAGTGGACAGGTCATTTTCTAATTTTAATTTCTGTAAGCCTTCTAAAATCTCCTGTATTTGATCCTCCTTATGTAATACTTCAGACTGAGGAATGTTACTTTTTGTTGGCATGACACCTATGAAGGAGGAAAACTGAGATGACTCAGATAATTTGTTATTTTGTACAGTGTTTACTGAAGGAAGCTGAATGTTATAATTTATTTGAGCATTCTGTGATGTTTCACCAATACCCTGAGATCCATTTTTTACCTCAAGTATTTGAGAATTCATAGCACTTTTAATAATTTCAAGAGTCTTTTCAAAGTTTTGTATGACATTGTCTTCAGAGATCTGCAAATCAGAATTTATTGAAGGTGTGCATGAATTCAAAGCCATCATTTGGGAATCACCATTTTCAGTTTTTAATGTTAAAGGAGCTAACACTGTATGGGACTCAAGACTGGTTTTGAAGTTTTCTTTCACATCAGTCATAAACAACTGATTGTCAACATTATTTAATTTCTGTGTTAGATTTTCCACCAAACCCTGAGGTTCACAATTGGGAATTACAGTGGAATGAAGGTTAGTAGTTGGTATCTCAATACTCTTTGCTATAAGTCCCATTGCTGTTAAGTCACTCGTTACCAAGTTTTGGGGAGTATTAGGGGCAATTAGTGGAGGAGTAACTTTCTTTCTTCTCTTAGAAGCACTGCTTCCCTTTTTATTTAAATGACTAGACCTTGTGTTCTGAGGACCACTTATAACTGAAACACGTGAACTGCTACCGGTAAAATTTTGTGATGGCCCGCTAGAATTAGGGAATGAACTAGAACACAAACCATTTTCAACAGTCTTCAGTAGTAAGTCGTTTGTTGGAAAAACAGGCAAACTGCTACATTCCTCAATGGAGGAAGTTTTGGGGTTTGGTGTCCCATTCTGGTCTGTCAGCATGGGGCTTGGGTGGCACACTGTCTGCAGCAAGGTTGGCACAGGTGGATTTGGCATCACTGTTGCATTTACTTGTGCTGCGTCGGAGACACAACCTGTGGGGACGTGAGAGAGCACATCAGCACCCTCAAATGTACTGGGAATGCCAGCAGTTTCCAAAGCTTGTTTGATGATTTCGCTCCCCTCTTGACTAACACTTGTATGAAAGCTAGTCACACCAGTCCGAGGAAACGTATTTGGTAAAAATGTTGAGGAGCGGTTTTCAGCAGCAAGAAGTTGCAGGAATGATGGATCTTTAAAACAAGCTTCTGGACTGAATGTAGCCTGTTGTGGCTGCTGCAAGTTTACTGCATTTGTGGAGAGAATCATGCTGGCAAGAAGAGAAGGCTGCCCATTATTCTGTAGAAGTTCTTGAGCAATTTCTGCTCCATCCAGTGGTTTACAGTAAGATCGCTTAGACAAGTGTCCACCCAGAGATCTGGGGTTAGTGAAAGCCCTGTAACACCTGCTACAGATAAATTTCCCATCTCTGATGATTGCTGGCCATTTAGCCCTTTTGTTGTGCTTGGGTTTTCTTTCCTTCCCATTTGGGCCCCGCCCACGGTCTTTTTTCACTTTTTCCGGTCCAGGCTGTTGGGCACCAGTGCCACTGAAGTCATTTGCAACACTGACCTGTGAAGGAAAAACTGCATTCTCACCGTTCCCTCCCTTTAGAAAGGAGGAATTGGTATTTCCTTCGATCTGTGAAGAAAAATGATTTGTATTATTTTCCAGTTGGGAGAAAACAGAGTTAGTCCCACTGTCTGCTGGTGAAGGGAATAGAGACACGGAGCTGCTTTCTGCAGGCAACGGAAGGAAAGGATCTGAGCCGCTGTCGATATTCAAAGGCAAAACCGTTTTGGTTAGGTCTTCCATTTGTGCTGGCAAGGTGGTGCTAGATAAATTCTCCATCTGGGAACATAACAGACCACCACCTTGTTCATTTTTATCCTGAGAAGGTATATTTGGATTTATGACACTTTCCACTGCGGCCAACAGTGGAGCTGACACACTTGCTAAATGAGCCGGGAAAATGGATGATGAGACGTGTTGCAACTGATTAGAACAAGTAGGAGTCCCATTAGCTTTGGTCTGTGGTGTAAAAAATGCATTATTAGAGCTGCTCACCTGCGATGGCAAAAAATAAACAAACTTTCCATTATTTGGTGTATTTAAATTGTTAGCTTTCTGACCCCTTTTGCTTTTGCGTTGCATTTTGAATGCTGCATACTGGTCGGGGTGTGCTGTCTTCATGTGTTTCCCAATACTCTGTGAAGAGTTGTAGGTTCGAGTACATCCCTCAACCTGGCAACTGAATTTCTGAATTGGCGCTTTTGGAGGCACTGATGGAGTTCCTAAAGAATTACTGAGGTTGGGCTGTGGTGGAACAAATGTGATACTTTCCAGCGTCTTCAGAGGTAAATTATAAAGACTGGATGACGTTTTAACATTACCTCCACATTCAAACTTGGGAGTTGGTAAATTGTTTTGAAACCCTGCCTGGTTTTGCACAGAAAAGGTCATCAGGTTGCTCACTTGTCTTTCTAAGTTTTGTGTGGTCATGCCATCTATCTTGAGGGATTCTGAGGCCACTAAAGAATTCTGAGTAATCTGGGTTTCATTAAAACAATCCTGTTCCTTTCTCTCTTGGAAATCTGTGTGACACAAATCATTACAAGCATTTTCAACTGGTGTATGTAAGTTTGTGACCAGTGATTCACCAGCACTTTCCACAGTTGAGTTTTCTTGCTTTCCAAAGTTCTCCTCGATCCCCTGATTGAGGGACACCTTAATGGACACGGCTACTTCACTGGCCTGAAGTAGAGGAGTGGGAGCAGTGTTTCCTAAACCATTTGGCAGTGGTCCATCACCCTGCCCGAGCTCTGAAGCAGAAGTCTGGTCTTGTTTGGCCACAGGTGATTCTGCCTTGCTTTTATCCCAAGCATCACTTCTATCAGCTGGGACGGTGTTTTCAACACTATTTTCTGAAGGAAGCATGGGTCCTTCTTTCTCGGTGTTCCCTTCTGCACTCTGATTCACTCTGGAAGGCTGAACAGAATCTCTGGCTGAATTAAGTTGGTCTTCAGGAGGCAGTACTTTTTCAGGAGTACTGTGATCTTCAAGATGCTTTTCAAGCTCACTCTGAGAACGGTAAACTTTACCACAACCTGTGAACTTACACGTGTAGGTATTATAATGCTGTGCTTCATGGTCATACAGTAAATAAGCTTCTGAAAACACCCGGCCACACTTTGGAAACATGCACTTCGCCCTGAAGACCGGATGCTCCTTTCGGTGGGTTAAGAGCTCTGCGTAGCTGTTAAAGCCGGCCTTACACCTCATCTGTATGCAGATGTACGGCTTGCTGCCACAGTGCATCTGCAAGTGATCGTTGAGATGAGTGACACTTACAAAGTGCCGCCTACAGTACTGGCAGATAACTTTTTTGCTTTGCATTTCAAGAAAGCGTTTGGCATCTTCATTATCCTTATGTCCCTTTACGTGAGCAATTAAATTTTTAAAGTACTTAAAGCCTTTTTTACAAAAAGTGACAGGGCAGTTGAACTCATTAACAGGTACTGGTTTCTGGACTGGGATCACCTCTGGCTCGTAAGATTTGTCTTTGTCATCAGTTTCATCATCTGAGCCATCATTGTCATTAAACACTATGAAGTCTGTGGAATAGAGACTGTTCTTCTTGATCGGCCGCTGCTCCTGCTTGGCCACAGCATTTGTCTTTTGATTCTCATTGGTAGTTGTGATCTTAGGAGGCCTTCCCAACCTTCTTAATGGTTTCATAGCCGCCAGTCTCTCTTTACTTGATTGCTTAACATGCAATGTGACGTGAGGGACAAAAGTTTCTTTAGAATTAAAGTTCTTTGCACATATGGGGCAACTGTAAATCCCATCTTTGTAATGTTTTTGAGCATGTCGTACTATTCGATGACCAAGGAACTCTTTGTCACATAGCACACAATACTGCATGTAGGCTTGCCAATTCCTGAACCGAGCCGATATAAATCCCCTTTCTCTTAACTGTTTTATCTCTCTCTTTTTCTGCTTTTCATCACAAATGTCTCTAAGAAGGCCAGAATTAGCACCAATTCCACCATTCATGGAAGTGTCTTTACTATCTTCCTGGTAGTCTGCTACTTTCTCATAAACCTCACTGTCATTTAACTCATCTATTGAAGACACGATTGATGCCTCTTCTCCCATTAATGCAAGACATTGTCGTTTCAAAGTTTTCCAATCCCAGAATTCTGGATCAAAGGGCCACTGAGTTTTCAATACAAGTAAGAGCTCACAGCGTAGGGAATTTGGTATTGGAAGATTCTCTTCATCATATTTCTGGTCTGGCTGGTTATATAACATTTCCACAGCATAATATGCATCTACTGTAGGCTCAATAAGAAATTCACTCAGTTGACAAGCACGTTTAACTTCCAGATCATCAGGCAACAAGCATGAAATGGTCTTGCAGATAGATATTTTCACTTCAGTATTTTCTGTAGATTCCAGGCGAAGAGCTTTTACACATAGCTCTATACAAGTGGCAAGTCCAGCTCCTTCGGTCTGTGAAGAAGCAAGCAAGAAATGTTACCTTAATTTACACTCATCAATGCAGATTTGTGAATTCAGTAATTTTAAAACTGAGGTTTGTTTTCTCAAATTTTGCAACAGTCCACCTATGAAGATAACCCCTCCCAAGCATTGTGGCTGTGTGTGTGTGTGTGTGTGTGAGAAAAGAGCTGTAGAGAATAGCAGAAAAAACATAAACATTGGTAGCTAAGACATGAGTATAAAATCATGTAATGGCCAGGCAAACTTGGATGTTACTTAACTTCTCTGATCTTTCATATCACAATATAAAATAAGAGATCAAAACAGCACTTAAACTTAATGAAACTGCTGTGAACATTAATAGATATCATGCATCTAAAGTATCATGTCTGGCACACAGTAAGAGATCAAGAAATGTCATTAACTTTATCACAAATTTCATTTCCTAAGTTTGTATTTACAATCCTTCTGAAACAACCACCCTCTAAGTTCAGTTATAAAACTCAGAATGTCCCCATACTTCCTAACTCATTAGCAATGAAAAGAGATTCTCACATTTGAGAATAAAGTTCTTTTTTTTTAATACTAGGAATCCTAATTTGATCATAAAGTGAAGTGAAAGTTGCTCAGTCATGTCCGACTCTTTGCGACCCCATGGACTATACAGTCCGTGGAATTCTCCAGGCTAGTATACTGGAGTGGGTAGCCTTTCCCTTCTCCAGGGGAGCTTCCCAACCCAGGGATCAAACCCAGGTCTTCTGCATTGCAGGATTCTTTACCAGCTGAGCCACAGAGAAGCCCAAAATTGAATGCCAAATCACCTACCTCATGACTGGAACATCCTAAGAATTAGGAGTAGCAGGAGACACAACAAACTTTTTATCCTTTTGAATTAGCATCTTGAACTATTATGATAATATAGCAGTAATAAAGGTAAGAGTCATTTGAAAGGTATATGAAGAGATAAAATGGGTTTTAAAAGGCTAAAAGAGAACAAATAAATGAGAAATAAGCCAGTCACAAGATGTGGCCACATTCAAGGGAATGAAACATGTGTGCTTTAGACCAAAGGGCAAGAAGTCAAAAGAAGTTCAAAAGAACTGAGAGGATTTGTATTTTCACAGGTTAGGAAGAAAACAAAATATTTTACTAAAAGGGAAGCTTAGATTTGTGGGCCAAAAGGAGAGTGAGTGAAACAGGCTGAGAAACTGAACTGGCCATCTTAATGTTGTAAATCAGTTTGAAACCTTAACAAATAAGGCCAACAAAACAATGTCAAAATTTTTGTTCTTGTGAGTTTTTTTATAGTTCTGTGTATGTATGTGTGACTGAAGATTAAGTTTACAGGTCATATTCAATTCATAAACTGGTTATGTGACAACTATCTTTAGAGTTGAGTCAAGAGTGAGTTAGGTGAACAGTGTCAGAACTGAGTTAAATTACAGAACACTGAACTGGTGTTTGGAGAATCAGAGGAGTGCTTAGTGTAGAAAAAAAATCACACATGTGGTGCTCAGAAGCACTTAGTGAGTAGTGAACAGAGGAGAAAACAGTTTTTTCTTTATACTACTTTTCATGCTTTTTTGGTTACTAGGAACTTTGTTTGGCCAACACTACTTGAGATTCTAACAGGTAAATGGGTTAGAGGGCCCTCTTCTTTCTTCACTCAGCACCTACTCTATTACCAGGGACTGTGCTAAGCCATGTGCTCTTTCCCTCTCAGGGGTCTTGATAGTCCACTATTAAAGAAAGACATATTACAAAGCAACTGGTAATGTGTCTCAGCAAATATGAGATCCTTAAGGGTAGGGCTTTATTTTTTCAACTCTTTGACTGCAGGGGTCTAGCAAAAAATAAAATGATGAACCAAGTTATCTGCTCCATTTCCTTTACAGATCTCAATTACAGTTTAAGAAGGAAATAATTATTTTAAGTCATTAAGTGAGTAGCTGGGTAACAATTCTCAACAATTCCTGGAGTTCTGAGGTGAAAAGGGGAAAGGGGCACACCAGATAAACATTCCTGTTCTTTACTGTTCTTTCCTTTACTGTTCATTCCTGTTGTTTACTCCTCAAAGTGAAGAGAAATTATTTCAGGAGAAAAAAAAACAAAAGATACGTGTAAGATTTACTGACCAAATAGAGATCTTAAAAGATCAAAGACAGTAAGAATGTCTTTTGGTCCCTACTTTCAAAAACAAAATTATACATACAAATATTTCATGTCATGCTACATCCTAGCTATCAAGGATCCCTAAGACCTGTTTGGCATCCAATCCCATGCAGTGGTAGCACCTTTGGAAACTGTCTTTTGTGTACTTTTAAAGTGGAAACCAAATGCACTCCTACAAGGATTACTATAACAAAAGAAATTAATTTTGTAAAAGCCAGATTCTGATTTTTGCTAGTAAATGAATGGAAACACATATGCAATCTCTGTTATCACTTCCCTTTAGAATTTTGTCTAATCTACTGTTTAATCCATCTATTAAATGCTTTCATGTCTATGATTATGTTTTTCTATTTCTAAAAGTTCTTTTCACTTTTTAAAATCTGCTTGGTCATTTTATCGGACCTCTCTCTTTTTTATACTTTCATTCCTTATATCTTTAAATATATGTATTTTATAGATTTATCAGACTGTATTTATAGAATTAAGCAAACGATTCCATCATTCTGTCTACTGAAATTCATTCACGTTGGATTGTTTTGTATGCTTAATAGATATTGATGGTTAACTTATTTATGCCTTTAAATGTATGTAATTTGTACTTTTTATCCCTTAAAAAGTTTAATCCTACTGTTAGTTCTCTCTGCAAAAACTGCCCATGGCTGACATTTTCATTGTAAATCTTCATGGTGAACCTATCTTGAGAAGAGCTTTATCAAAGAATCATGTATTGAAGGTATGCCCCTCCGAAGTAGTTCTTCATTTGCTCCTGCCAGGGATCCCAGGCATTTACCAGCCCAGGACTTCACCCTTACTTTTAAAAATATTACTTAAGTAGGGGAGCAAACTCCACCACCCTAAAATGCGTCTCTTTGACAGGAGGATTATTTTAGGCTGATTATGTTTCAGAAACAGAAGATTTGAGAGGTTTTTTTGTTACCCCCCCAAACTCCTCTTTATTGACTAAAAGAATTTAGAAAAAGGGCCTATTCCTGTAACAGAGCTATTCCCAGATATATCTGCAAAGAACATTGGTTGGGCATGGTGGAGGAGACTCTGCAGGGCCTGGAGACCAGAGTCCACTGTGTCCCCGTGTCTCTGCAGGACCCAAAAAGCACTTGCTTTTCCATTTCCACGTGAACTGCCTCCTTTTGCTCTGAAGGCCCAAATCGCTACTCCCAACATCCTCTCTTTGTCTTTAACTGAAAGTGGTATTTAAGGTGATGATTTTGGCCATTTTGGCGAGCTACTTAGTTTTCCTGGGCCTCTCCCATGTACATATGTTATTAAATTTTTGCTTGGTGTTCTCCTGTTAATCTGCCCCAGGTCTGTTTAATTCTTAGAATAGCCAACATAACTAAGAAGGGAGAGGAAAAGGTCTTCTTCCCTGACACTCACTTGATGTGGGGATTCCTGGTTATAGCGTAGGGTATATGTGGACCCTAAATCTGTGTGAGGGCAGATCTGTGGTTACAATTTATTAGGGAAAACATTTTCCTTCTCTGACCCACAGTTCAGTTGGACATGTACAATGTTCCCGACCATCATCTGAGTTCCAGTAATATGTTTCTAGTCCACTTCGCAACGAAATTATAGTACTTTACAAGTTAGTGGAGAGGAAGTGGGGGACATGGAACTCAGTTCTAAATCCCCAACTTAAAAGGGCCCAAGATCCTATCTCTTATCTTATCCCTGTGTGGATATAGAACTTCAAACCCCTTAGCTGCTCCAAGTACTAACACACCCCACTCCCCAGCATGTTAGGAGAACCCTAGCCTCAGCTCAAAGTTTCTACTCCAGTTTTTAGGTTCCTCTTCTTTTTGAGCCTAGGGAATTACCCACTGCTTTTGTAATTAAGCTGCTAAGCACTAAGAACAATGTGTTATTTCATCAAGTATTTCTGGGTCTTTTGTAGAAGAAGGAATTTTAGATACTGTAATCTGTCAGACGGCAAGCAAAGGAAGCTATATTTCTTTTTACACTTTCTAAATAGAACCAAATTATCAAAACAGTGTAACATCTAGAAGAAAAACTGTGGAATGATAAAATATGAGTATTATGTATACATTGCTGGTCTTCAGGCTAAGAGCAAGCCCCTGGCTCTCATTTGCATTTTCAAGTTTCTCTGTATCAAGTAAAATTAAGGACTAATAAGAAAATCAATGTTCAAAGCATTAAATGAAATAAAAGTTACTGGAAGTCCACATATTTAACGTGTAATTTACACATCTGAAATTGAGATACCTTAATCATTCTTACCTCTGAATTAATAACTTTAATCAAGAAGAAAATGTGATATACTGTCTTGGTTAACAGTGAAAGCTGACGACATCTTTCTAGGTACACTTGAATAGATGGTTCTACTCTCTGCTGTAATTTACTCCAGAAGAGAGTGAGTTCCCTAAAAAGAAAAAGAAAAAGTAAAAAAGTAAGTTGGAGGTGCAATGTAAAATCATGAACTTTGTCTGTCTAGTAATTACATTTGAAATTAAAACTAGTTTCAGATTCTAATGCTATATGTGGAATGATGTTTAAAAGAAAAAGACCCTCAATTTTCTAGAGACTTATTAAATAAAATTAAGATATGATTTATCATTTTATTAAGATTTTTCAATCTCAAAGAAGTACTCACTACCTTTTACTAGGAAAGCACCTGACATTTAAATAAGATACATACCTGACATTTAAACAAAATACACACACCACATCTGAACTTTAAAAGTAATAAGAAATGAAAAACACGTGTGTATATATAAAATGCATCAATGGCAAAATGATTTTTAAATAGCATTTAATTTTTATCTTCTAATAATTTATCATTAGATAATGTTAAGAATCAACGATGACATAGAACCCAGAAGAAAATAACTGATCTGTGCTACTGCAGTGAAAAAAATAAAAGACTTTGAAAAATAAACTTTGAAATTTATTCCAAATGAAATCACACTGTATTTTTCATAGAAAATAACCCTATTGAAGTGAGAAATTTTCCACCCTTTTACCCATCATCCTATTTCTCTCTGCCCTCCATAGTTAACTTCCACACAAATCTTTGCTGCTTCAAGTATTCTCCTCCATACAGGCCTTTCCAATTAGCTTCTCAGTTTCCAGTCCTAGAAACTTTGCCCTTTTCACCATCCACTTGAATAACTTGCTCATCTACTGGATTTTAACCTGCATATTGAGGACTTCAAAATCTGTCTCTCTAGTCTTAACCACTTTCACCTCTCTAGTTTTTTCTAAGACTTCCCTGCTTTCATCTCTCCTGAAACCTGAAAGTTAATACATGAAAAGGATAATTAACATTCTTTTGGGTTCACTGCCCTTCTAATTTAACGCATCATTATCACTGACCCTATCTATCAGCCTCTTCAAACATTTCTCTCACCTCACCCCATATCTACAGGAAACTTTCGTAACTTCCCAGCTGAACTACCAACAGGCTTTCTAGTTGATTTTTCTATCTCAACTCAATTCCCTGTACTGCCACTTCCTACCATGAGCTCACCCTCACAGTTCAGGTAAATATTCCTAAATTTCAGAATGCTGTACACTAAATTTTCTTTTGTGTTTCCACAATACAAGCACAACACTGAAGATTAATACTACAGTTGACTGACCAGATAAATTGTCAGTTTGAGCTAACACTAACTTAAGACAGCTGATCTTAAGTTTTTTGACTTAACTGAAGTAATTATCCCTGCTATCTGTATCCTCCTAAAGGATGATATATATAACAGGTTTGCACACTAGGAAATGTACCATATGAAGAAATGTGTATTGAAGAAGTTAGTGAAGTATTAATAGAATGACACCTCGTAAGTGGGTAAATGAACTATATTTGTACACATAAATGACTAGCACCTAGTTATGCATTAATAGCAAAAAGTGTGCAATATGCAAAGGAACAATACATACATTAAATTAAAGGTGACTTACATATCTAAAAACATTTTTATTGTAGCATTAAATAAAATGTGCCATTCTTTCATCTTCCAACATTTAAAAATTTTCCTAATCATAACTGACCATTATATGATCATTACTGGTATACTAAGGAATTGTGTGGTCTCTTAACATAAAAGTTATAATATGAACTACTTGATAATCAGTTTACACAGCATATAGTATCTGGAAATAAGCTTTTTTGTCTTGGTAACACTAAAAAGATTTTTAAAAATATGTTCTTAAGCTATCTGCATAACCTATCTGTAATCTTATTTAACAACCTTCTCTTTTCAAAAGAAAATCAACTCACCAAGCACAGTACATATCTCCCTGTTGAAGCTGACGTGATAAAAATGCAGTACATAAGACAAGAGCACTTTTTTCATCACCCTCAGATTCTAAGTTACAGATCATTTCTAGGGCATCTTTGCAATCAACTTCTGAAATCTATAGAGAAAGGATACAGAAATATGCCATAGAACGGTTTTATGTTAGAATATATAGTAATATTCTTTACAATTTTTATTAGATATGTACAGATCATTTTCTTTGGTAAAACCTCATTAACTCATACATTATCAATTCATAAATTGTCATGACTGGGTTACCGTTTAAAGAAAGAATCTTTCTTCAAGTCAGAGAACCAATGATTTTCAAGACCTTTACAATTATTCATTTATGTGTAAATTACTAATGCTAATTATAAGCAACCTCTACCCATTAAATCAGGTCTATAATACTGAAAAAGAAAAGCTGCTACTTGTATTTTTTCCCCTTTATCCAGTAATTTAAAAAGCATTAGAATGAACAAAAAGACAGAAACATTTACTGGATATAGACTAAAAAACAAAGTGTCTATTCATCAAAGGGAATAAAATAATACATGAAACATTTTATGTAGCTATACCACTTTTAAATGAAGCTCACCTCAGTTTTCTATAAATCTCCATTATTTTTCTTTTCATATATATTCATTCCATCTCAAAGCTTGTCAAGTCATGCATGCATAAGTATAACCTAGATGAAGGCAACTTGCTTCATTTAATTATGCACTTACATCTATTGCTTATTTTTTAAAAATTAAAATTTATTATCTCTACTACAATGATTTACTACATAAAACAATCAGAATTTACCTATGATCTCTATTTGCTTTAAGATAAAGATGTGGCAAAGAGCATACAATAACAAATCACTGGTGTTCCACAGAATTAACATGGTACAACTGTCAAATGGCAAAAAGAACTGAAGATCAATACAAACCATTAGCACCCATGTACCACAGAGCTAACTATATACACATCTCCCCATTAATCTCTGTGTCTCCTCATTAATTTTTGAGTACAGGAAAAGTGTGTGTGTTTGTGTGTGTCTGTGTATAAAATGTAAGGTGTTTAGAATTAAACAAGTGTTTGAATGGAAATGGGATAATCCTGAGGTTTGATCTTTGACAAAAAGGATAAAGACTGCAAGGGGGCAGATTCAGAAGTTCCATTTTATACATTAAATCGAGCTACAAAACACTAAGACCCAACTCTGAATCTATGTGTTTAACAACAATCACTTCTTAAAGTAAATATGAAGTTAGTATAAGAGTTATGACTAAAACCCAAATCCTGGAACTCCCTGGCACAGTACTTTTTCCATTATTCCTGTGTCTGTCTCTTTTGTACAGATCTTTATCTATAAGGAACCCTATGTAAACAAACACAAAAAGGGCTGAACAATATATATTTACATAATTAGTATTTTCAAATACCTAAAGTTAAATGTATTGTTAGACATTTTATACATGTATATAATTATTAATCATAGTTTTTCTACTAGATAGGTATTAGTAGCATTTTATACATAAGATGTCAATAATAATAACAAATAGCAGCTACTCTACTATTCACTAATTTGTCAGTTTCTTCAGGAACAGCATTGCTAAACCAACACAATGGCTTGCCTGGTAAATACTACTACTACTACTACTATTGTTTTTAAACTAATACTATTTCTTTTCAGAGACAAGGCTCAGAGAATTAAGTTACTTGCTCAAAGCTGCATGCTTAACTAGCAGAGTCAAGATTTCAACCCAGATCTACCTTCAAAGTCTGTGCTTTTTCTAGACTTCTACATAAGCATATTGCATAGGCACATTGAGGGTCTTCATAGATCAGTGCTGATTTTACAAGTTTAAAAAAATTCTTACATCTTGAAAGTCTTATTTTGAATCAAATTTTCATGTTTTTTAAAAACCTAAGGTGTTCTTACTGAATGCTTAAATAATGCAAAATGTGTACATTATATATAAGAAATTAGTTTTTCAATATTACCTATATTAGCTTACACTTAATAATAAAACATATATTTGTATCTATGTAAAATATAAAAACAATAAAGGTAGCCCCTATAAATCCACAAATATACAACATACTAACTGAAACATCTGCTATATTCAATTATACAAAAAACTTCACTTTTTATTGGTATGCTAAGGAAGCAATTTTTACTATGCACTATTTGATAGCCTTTATTTCTCTAATATAGATACCCCACTTGAAAAAAAAAATAAGACACTACAGAGAAAATGAAACCTAATCAATGGCTGAATTAAAACCGTGCAAGTGAAACATAGGTCAACTTTAGCCATCAATGAGCAAGAACTACTGTTTATAATCCAAGGCAGCATAAAGTAAGGATTATCAATATATGACCAATATAGGGACTATTTATATGTTATAGATATCTATTCTGTATTGCTTTGAAAAAATGAGCAAAAATTTAACACTAGAAAATTTTAAAATATGAATAAAACACTTCAAGTCAATTAGCATGATCTGTTTGTTAAAGATATACTTTGCTAAATAAATCTCTTTGTAAAGCATAAAAATCATTTCAAAAGTGCAAATAATGACTTTTGTGTTT
Organism: Giraffa tippelskirchi; assembly: GCF_054371585.1. Lineage (NCBI taxonomy): Eukaryota > Metazoa > Chordata > Mammalia > Artiodactyla > Giraffidae > Giraffa > Giraffa tippelskirchi. The sequence continues at coordinate 127,859,800 of NC_137283.1, forward strand.
TAATATGGCTTTCTGCCAGATATTCAAAAAATATAGAACACTTCATATTTTACATACATTTACCAAGTGCACTTTTAAAATCTATGGGCTTGAACACATTTCAGGAGAAATTTTTGCTTATCAAAATAAAATTGCTTTCCTCCATTCAGGAAAGGACTTAAATGTTAAACTTATCACACTAAAATAATTAGCTACTGTTTTTTTTTAAACTCTCAAAGTAGCAAAATCTTAGGCTATATTTAAAAGACAAATAATCTATAATGTTAGGGAATAAAAAATTTCATATACTGTTTATGGGAGTATAACTCATATATCTTTTGGGGGTGGATGGTAGCATGGCTCTATTTAATTTAAGATGTGTAGGTTCTTTGACTCAGCAATTCTACCTATAGAAATTTACCCTACCAGTGTACCCCCAAGAAGAATGAAAGGATTTATCAATAAGCACCAGGCAACAATTTAAATGTTCTCTAGTTTGACTAAAATATTAATTACAAATCTATACTATGGAATTATGCAGCCATGAGAAGGAATGAGGTTGATGTATAAAAAATGACATGGAAAGATGTCCATACTAAGAGCAGGAAAAGTGCCTAGCAGCCAGGATGTGTGCATGTTTAAAGTATGCTCATATGTAAAAATATTAGAAATAAAAAATTTCACATTTAATGATTACTTGGGTCAAATGGGAAGTAACAGATAGAGTAGATTTTACTTTTATGTTTATTTTGACAACAAAACCAATAGAAATACTGAATATAAAATAAGCACTGCTAACTTCATTTTTATACTGACACCAAGAACCCAGGCCAAAGCCCAGTCCTTATAGAGAAGCCAGAAAAACACTGGTCTCTCTCAGCCTCATTCCTCAGCCATCCACCAGGGCTAGCTGTTATTTCTATCACAGTGGAAGGGTCCTGAGAAATAGTCAATTCCTTGCTTACTGGCTCATCTGGACAAAGACTATAGGTCTAGGTCATGGTTGCCTCTTTCCAATATCTATTCCCACCTACTCTAAGGAATGGGTTAAAACCTCAAATGTTTACAAGAACCAGATAGGTAAAGGAAATGTTTGAAGTGGGTCATGTGAGGGAGAGAGCATACCTCTTCTGAAGGGGGCAATGTTTGGGCAATTGCTCCAAAGTGATTACTTTCCTTGGGGCAGAAACGATGACAGAATTTACTTCACTTGGAACAATGAAGAGTCAGTTTCAATATGTTTGTAATAGAAAAATAAATGAATAATCAATCTCTAAGTGAAAAGGGATTTCTAACAAGGAATGTTGTTAGACTTACACATATCCTGTTCTGTTCTACAGTATGTGATCTAGTTTTGCTTCTGGGTGGGGAAACTGATTCTGTGTACTCTGCTTAAAGAACATGAAGTATCTTAATTCCACCTGCTTAAAATGAGAAGGAAAAAACAACTCCACATGACATCAGATACCCAGGGTCCTCAAGAGAGAATTTTCCTGAGGATCTCCCACAGCAGGGTGGGCTGTTGTTACTTAACTCCGGATAATTAAACCAAGAAGGAATTTAGGTTCAGTACTGCAAGACTTTTTTGACCATTCAGGATAGCTAGAAATAGAGACTTTCCTGGAGATAACAAATTCATAGTCTTCAACTTCAAACAGGACTTTAAAAGTTAAGGTAACCACCCTATCTTTAGATAGTTTCCTGCAAGAAGGTATGCTTCTAAGGACCCATGCTTTACTCACTTACACCCCCTCGGTGTTTAGACAACACCTATCACTTACTTAATAAAAATCTGCTGAAGGAAGGATGAGCAGAGGGACAAACTTAATTAAGGACTGGGACTGAACTTATAATGAAAACTTAAATGAAGCTGAAAAATACATAGGATGCAATATCATAATAACTATTTAAGGACTAAAAAACGTCACACACATTTCAAAGGCTGTATCTCAAGAAACTTGATACATCTGCCAATGAACTTGTCTACAAAGTTATTCTTGACTAATAAGAAAATTTCAGTCCTCTATTTAGCTCCTATTATACAGCGATGAAAAAGCCACTACCTGAGATAAAAGAGAAGCACTAAAGAGAAAAATAGCTAATATCCAAACTAATGACATCTCCTAAGCCAGAGCCCTTGGCTCTACTTCATCTGGTCTAGAAACTGCATGACATCCCTCTTCCCAGGATCCTCATTATCCAAAACATACACAACAGGCTTCTCATCTTGGTCCAAGGTTATCATCTTCCTCTTTATTTTCTATTCTCAAGAAAAATCACACAATCACCATTGTAATTCCAACCTTTAACCTCATGTAGGCATTTAGGTTTCTGTCAGAGGTTATCTTTCTTCTGGATTCTGATTACAGTCTCCATCTACTCAGGGGATCATGCACCCTCTGTTAATTGTCCTCTCTCTCTTTTATTTCAGCTTCTCCCTTTGCATATCCTAAAATCTGTCCCACAATCCCTTTGTTCTCCATTTGTTACTGCTCTGGATTCAAAGGATACTTATATTAGAGATATAAGACATATATACACATCACTGTCCAATGTATTATAGTTTTCCTTATCTATTCTCTTTATATACATATTCTGCTTTTTGGATCAACAACTTTCAATTCTCCTACCCTGTCTTCAACTTCATTTTGGAATTATGAGTCCTCTAAGATGCAAAATTCCATTTGGATTATGATTCTACTTTTAGAAATATGTAGTATAAAATACACAAATACATGAATACTATGCTTTATGCCAACTAGAAGTGAAAAAAACACAATCACCTGCCTTAGAAAGAAAAACTAAATATGCAAATTTAAATTAAACTATGCAAATAAAAATGTATATAGACAAGACAGATATAGAGATAGATATGTATACAGAGGGAGAGAGAGAGTATTCTTAGGGGGAAGACATATAAATATTTTAAAGTTACTTAGTCAGTTAAAATAAAATCTGCAAGTATTGTGAAGTCAGGTAAAACTGAAATTAAAGCCCAAACACTAATATAAAATGTTAGCAAAATTAAGCTACCACCATCTTTCTGATTAAAAAAAAGCCAACTTATTTAAAGTAGAAGCCAGGTGAAATGTTTACATATAATCCTGAAAGCTGCTTACAATTACTATCTAAGAGCACATCAAAAATTTAACACTGGTAACAATGGCTCTTCACTAATTAAGAGAAAAGGAAGTCAAAGACATTCTAATATAATTAAAAGTTATTAGCTTTACTTTAAAAAATTATTACTAACAAAAGAAAACATACTCACCTCTTCGATTAACTTTTCATTTGGTGATGATGTACAAAGACAGACAAGGTAAGTTTGCTTAAAACTACCTTTTGTACCAATCTCTGGATGGTCAGAACACAGCTTTGCTAGAGCAGTTGCTTGACTTAACTGATTTGTTTTGATTAGATGTTTAATTCTCATATCCAACAAGATGGGACCCTCAAAAGCTAAAAATTCATTCACTTTAAAAAACAAGACATAATAGATTATTAACATTTGGTAAATAGTTCATTTGCAATACAAATACTTACAAGGAATATCTGTTTAAAGCACAGAAACTAAACTTTTTTGTTGTTGTTGTAATTTTCTATTATCCTCAGACTATTACAAAATCTTTGATCTTATAAGCAGAAGATGATCATGTAGTTAGTTTTTTAGAGTTGCATTAAATACTTTAGCCCCTTAAAGTACCATTTATAGTGATTTACAATGAGGTGAATTGAATTTCTGATTATAAAAATAATTTTGCATTGAATTCTGAGTCAGTGTTATTAAAATTATACTAAATTCTTTCTCCCACAGCTTTTATTCTTGACTATCAGGGGTTAGCATTTCTAGAAATTTGCAGGGCGAGGGCATTACACACTTATATGTGTACATGCACAGTCCCTCCGTTGTGCCTGACTTTTTGCAATCCCATGGACTATAGCCTGCCAGTTTCCTCTGCCCATGAAATATTCCAGCCAATACTGAAGTGGTTGCCATTTCCTACTCTAGGGCATCTTAGCGACCCAGGGATTGAACCTGTCTCTCTTGGCATTTCCTGCGATGGCAGGAGGATTCTTATATGGGTAACCACAAAAGGATGTTTGGATATCCCAGAAGATGAAATTCAACTAATATTGTGTTCAATTCTGTTGATGTATTTTTCATTTTAAAAGGTGAAGTCTGAGCATGCATGCTCAGTCATGTCTGACTCTGTGTGACCCCATGGATTGTAACCTGCCAGGCTACTCTATCCATGAGATTTTTCAGGCAAAAATACTGGAGTAGGTTGCCATTTTCTCCTCCAGGGAATCTTCCTGACCCAGGGATGGAACTCGCATCTTCTGCGGCTCCTACACTGCATGTGGATTCTATACCGCTGAGCCTCTGGGAAGCCCTATCTCGCCTTAATAGGTGTCTTAGTATAAATTTAAATTACCTATGGAAAAATAAATAAGGGGTTGGAGGGTAGTCTGCTGAAAGTTCTCTAGGTTTTAAAAGTATCAACCAATAAACCTCAACACTTGCTTACGACCCACTAATGCATAATAAATATTCATTCTGTTCAAACTTTGAATTTCTGAGTGTTTATCTGATCAACTACAAGAAAGAATTTAACTTTTCTTCTAATTTGTGAAGGAGATTTTAAAATTTAACAAACACAAATTTAAACTTTTCCCTAAGTCTTCTTTACCAGGATGAAAATGGTGCTTAAAAATTTACTTCGTGATGGCTAGCCGACAACCTTTGGAAGGCTTTCAAGTGATAAAATTTTATATGCCCTATGAATAAAACATAAGATTTCTCAACCTGTGAGAGGACTGGAAAATATGTCTAGGAAGTAATTTGTGGGTTAGAACATGGAAAATAAAAGATGTTCTTCCTCTCTGTAAATATCCTTTGCTACCATTTAGTAACTTTAGCTCTAACTGTACTCCACTATGAAAATATTCTTCTATAAAATAGTATGGTCAAAGCTCCTCTGTATTAAAACCATGAGCATATAAGCAATTTAATACAGGATCCCAAATTTCATCCTTTTCTTGAAGTCTAGACCTTATTCTTGCTACTCTCTATTCTTTACACATTAAACTACCCACCCCCCAAAAGTATAAAGATTAAACACAGATAAATAACACTATCTGTATAACCCTCTGGTACCTCTGACGGTATGTCTGACATACATAGGGCATTACTTTTCTTTTCAATATCACACGATTCTGTTAAGACAATTACACTGCAAATATCTTTTCATAGTTTAGCTCAATAGCCAAAGCAAAATCTGCAAATATTTTCAATGAAAACATTAAGGAAATAAGAGTTTTTTTAAAAAGTTATTCTGGCTGTAAGTTATGGACTTTCAGAAACAGCCTGAGGTTCCAGGCAACACTAGTGGTATAAAGCCTGGGAATTACTTCACATACTCCCACAAAAACTCATACTCAGCGAACTCTGAAGATCACAGCAAAGAAATTATTTAAAGGTGGAAATTTTTAAATGAAACTAATGATAATCTTAAAAGAATTTCAAACAGTCCCTAAAATCTCAAAGAGCAGCATGTAGTTAGAATGACAAATTATACAAAATAATTTCTGTACTAACACAAGTGGAGTAGAATATGTTACTATACATTTCAAAAACATATTTGTGTGTTTTTAAACAATGGGAAACCATTGCCACACTTAGAGCAAAACTGATTTCAAAGAAATACAGAATATTAGAGCAGAAGGAGCTTTCTAGATCATTTTATCCAGCTCCATCATTTGGCAGATGAGTAAACTGAGGCTCACAGAAGGCAAATGACTTCCTAGGGTCATAAAGCCAGTTAACAATAGAACCAGGAACAGAAGCAAACCAGTCTTGCAAACTTCCACCTTAACACAGTGGTTCAATGAGAAGAAGAAAATTCTTCTTTAGCTAGTGTGCCTACTACTTGTTACAATAGCACTTTAAGTAAAAGAGCTGTGAAGTAGCATTTGTTTTCAGAGGAAAGTAACTATGTATTCTGAAGCTCATGGTTCAAATGGATCAAAAGTAGATTACATTTAATACTCTATTCAGAACCTCCCCCTTAGGGGAGGGAAACTCACTCCCCACATTACCCCTTCTCCTTCTCCATTTTCCTTTTACTTGCTTTCCTTTCCCCCATTCCTCTATATGTTTCTCTATTTCTCTCCACTCCAGGACAGGTTTTCCTTACAAAGTTATAACAGCACATCAAAGATTATTAGACTCTTGAAAAAAGCTTTATCTTTATCCTTGAGCAGCTAGTCACATCAAATTTCACTCCCTACACTGCTTTCCCCACCCCCATCCCAGAAAACTATAAAATACATTGAATTTTACTTGGGTAGCCTTTTTATCTATTTTCTGTGTATTTATGTACTTAGGAGGAAAAAGCAGGTTTTACTACATTCAAGCCTATCAAGAGATCTGGATGATCTACAATGGCAATGTAAATAAGTGATCTTGTCAGTTCAATTAAAGTAATAATGGCCTTCTTTCCATAAAATGCCACTTACATAATAATAAAAAGAAAAACATGAAAGATAATTAATTTTTACACTATTACAATATGTAAGTTGAATATTTGTGATAAATCATTATATAAATATTAATTGATCATGTATCATACACCAAAACTTAGGACTAAGTCCTGGATTCCCCCCAAAGTGGAGTCAAATCTATTTACTGAGTGTCTATCTCCACACTCAGATTTGCACATAATTCCCTTTGCAGCATCTCCAGCTAGCTGTTTCACAATCATCTCAAATTCTGCATACAAAAATATCTATGCAACAATATATGTTATAAAACTAAGGAGAACTAAAAGGTGGTATGAAAATTTTCCTCTTCTGCCTTGTTCCACCTTCTTATCCTAACCTACAATCCACCATACAATCCTGTCACTTCCAACTCCTAAATACTTAATCCCATTATACACCTACCATTCACCTCCTTCTCCCAGCCCAAACTGTTAATCTCTCAGACCACTCTGTTGCATTCTGCTAGTCTTTCTAACACATCTCCACTAGGACTCAGGATGCTTCCCCCCCCCCCCCCGAACAACATACTCAACTCTCCTCCCCCAGTTAAAATCTCCAAGTGGTTTCCCTTTGTGTTCAAAGGGTAAATTCCAAAATTCCCATCATGACCTTCATGAATCTGCATCACCTATTCCATTAAACAATTTATTTTCTCTTAAAATCGATTCAGCATTTGGGCAAGAAGTAAAAGGCATCCAAAATAAAAAGGAAGAAAGAATATCATCTGAATGCAGATGGCATCATCTTATAGGTAGAAAATCCTAAAGATTACACACACACACACACGCACTAAATAAATTTAGTGAAGTTGCAGGATATCAAAATCAGAACACAAAAACAAGACGCATTTCTATAAGCTAACAATGAACAAACTGAAAAGGTAATTCAGAAAACAATTCCATTTATAATAGCAACAAAAAGAATAAAGTACTTAGTACACCTGACCAAGAGAGTGAACTATTTGTACAGTGAAACCTACCAACACTGGGTATGCGCTAAGTTGCTTCAGGCATTTCCAACTCTCTGCAACTCTACGGAGTGTAGCCCATTGGGCTTCTCTGTCCATGGCCTTCTCCAGGCAAGAATACTGGAACAGGCTGCCATGCCCTCCTCCAGGTAATCTTTCCAACCCAGGGGTTGAACCCGAGTCTCTTTTGTCTCCTGCATTGGCAGGAGGGTTCTTTACCACTAGTGCCACCTGGGAAGCAAACAGCTAATCTGAACAAATTTGAATTAATGTCGCTCAGTCATGTTCGACTCTTTGCAACCCCATGGACTACAGCTCACCAGACTCCTATGTCCATGGAATTCTCCAGGTAAGAATACTGGAGTGGGTAGCCACTACCTTCTCCAGGGATATTACCGACCCAGGGACTGAACCCAGGTCTTCCACACTGCAGGCAGATTCTTTACTGTCTGAGCCACCAGGGAAGCTCTGAAAGAAATTAAACATTACTGAAAGAAATTAAAGAAGACACAGGGAAGTGCGAGGAACCCCATGTTCATGGATTTGAAGACAATGTGGTTAAGATGTCCAATAACCCAAAGCAAGCTATGGATTCAATGTAATACCAACAAAACTGGAATGGCTATTTTGAAGAGATAGAAAAATTGACTCTAAAACTGATATGCAATCTCAAGGAATCCCAAACAGCCAAAACAATTTTGAAAAGGAACAAAGCTGGAGGTCTCACACTTCCTCACTTCAAATGGACTACAAAACAATCAAAAGTGGCATAACAGACAGGAACACAGGCAATGCAACAGAATAGAACAAGCTCAGAAACAAACCCTCACTGAATGATCAAATAATCTTCAACTAGGTGGCAAGACCACTCACAATAGGAAATGTTAAGTCTCTTCAACAAATGGTGCTGGGTAAACTGGATATCCACATGCAAAAGAATAAAATTAAACCCTTATACCACATAAAAAAATAAATTTGAAATGAATTCAAGACCTAAATATAATACCCACAACTATAAAATTTCTAGAAGAAAACAATGGGGAAAAGCTCCAAGAACTGGACTTGGCAATGATTTATTAGATATGATACCAAGGGTTAGCCAAGAACAACAACAAAAAAATAAGACTACATCAAAGGACAGAATCAACAGAGGAAAAAGGCAACTTACACAACGGGAGAGAATATCTGCAAATTACACATGTGATAAGAGGTTAACGTTCAGAATATATAAAGAACTCCTGTAACTCCACAACAACAAAAATCAAATAATCCAACTGAATACAGGCAAAGGACTTGAAGAGACACTTCTCCAAAAATGATATACAAATGGCCAACAAGCACATAAAAAGATGCGCAACATCATTAACCATCAGAGAAGTACAAATCAAAACTACAGTGAGATATCACTTCACACCTGTCTCAGAATGGCTATTTTCAAAAACACAACAACAAAACAAAGAGAGAAAATAAATGTCGGTTGAAGATGTAGAGGAATTGTAACCTTTGTGTCCTATTGATAGCACTATAAAATGATACAAGCTCTAAGGAAAACAGTCTAGAAGTTCCTCAAAAAATCAGAAACAGAGCTACCATGCGGTGCAGCTATCCCACTTCTGGATGTCACAAGAGAAGTCAAAGGAGGGTCTCAAACAGACATCTGCACTCCCACGTTCACAGCAGCACTCCTCACAAGGGCCAAGAGGTAGAAGTAATCCAAATGTCCATCAACAGGTGAATGGATAAATAAATGTGGCATATACATATAATGTAGTATTAGTCACCTTTAAAACAGAAGGAAATTCTGTCACATGCTAACAACAGTTGTATTTTGAGGACATTATGCCAAGTGAAATAAGCCAGTCAAAAAAAGGTAAATATGTGGTATGATTCCACTTATGTGAGGTATCTAAAGTAGTCAAAGTCATAGACACAAAAAGCAGAATGTTGACTAACCAGGCACTGGGAGTGGAGTATGGGAAAAGGAGGGAGCTATTGTTTAAAACCACTTTTGCAAGTGATAAAATCTTTTTGCAAGATTAAAAAAGTTCTGCAGATCTGTTTCAAAATAGTAAGAACATACAAAACACTACTGAACTCTTACTGAACTGTACGCTTAAAAATGACTAAATGATACATTTTATTTTGTTTTTACGACAAGAAAAAAATGCAATAAAAAAATCAATTCAGCATTATTAGTCCAAAAAATTCAAATTCAGAAATTTAATAAAGCTTAACACTTTCTTTACCCAACCTCTCACCCTTTCCTGGGAGAACAAGCTAAATCTCAAGAAATAGCATTTTCATTGAAGATTTCAGAATTGCTTAAATTGCCTGCTTTGTCATTAAGCCTGAAACTTTATGATCATAACTGATTTTTGACATGATTGATATAAAACAGAATTTATATAAATTTTTGAAATTCCATGTTATAGATGAACCTAGTAAGTCTCTGGGAGATAGTGGAAGACAGAGGAGCCTGGCGTGCTACAGTCCATGGGGCCGCAAAGAGTCAGACACAACTTAGCAACTGAACAACAACAACAAAAGTAAGTATGTAACCCTAAAATTTTCTTGTGGAATAAGATTAAATTATTACTATTACATTTAATTAAATTCTCACATCTTTATCCATGTAACATGATAATGAAATCAGACTCATTAGAACAGAAACAATGAATTTTTCTAGGATGTTTAGAAAAGCCAGTAAGTTTATGTTTTAAAATCATTACTACTAAAAATAAAATCTTGGTGGTCACCACATATCTAGTTATGTAACAGCAGAATATAATTCAGGTTAACAAAATGCAAAATAAAACATCAGTCTGAAATGGGAAAGTGAACACTTCTACAATTTTACTGCAGTTAAATTCCATCAGCTTAATTCTATCCAGAGTCACTGATCCTCAATGATCTAAGTAAAACCTAAACACAGGGCAATCTAATTTAGCAGTGATTTTTAAAAATAAAATCCAAAATGTTCCATTTATTTATTTTTTATAACAAGACAAGGTCAGTAAGAGCAAAAGAAAGAGAAGGCAAAAACATTTTCTTAACTAAAAAAAAAAGATAACCAAATAGAAATGGTAGGAGAACTGTATTTCTTAAGCTTACTTAATGTATAATCTACAAGATGTTCTTTTTAGTGACTTTGTATAAGAAATGTTTTAACACTCAAAAAAACTGTCAACATATTTAAGTGTAGGTTTCAGAATCACCCATTTTGGTATTCTATACATAGAATATACAGGTGAAGATATACACAGGCCCATAAAAAATACAAGAAAAGTTTCAACAAGTCAAAGAACTAGAGATTTCTATCCGAAAACAAATTCAGCTGCATGTAATCAGATCTGGCCTCATTTCATCTGTTCTCTCCTCCCATCTCTTCCTTTAAAATATTATTACATCGTAGGTATGCTAATATCTGGTAAACCAAGCAGCATGTTTTTCCTGTTTATTTTAAAATGCAAAGTTTATTACTGAAATAAAGACTTATTTTCTCACAAAGCTCTGAAGGATTTACAAGTACTGTGGAAAATCTTAAGCTTTAGAAATTTCCTTTGAAAACCAAGGAGTTCAAAAAACAAAAAAATGAACCACAGGGCTTAGGATTGAACAAAGAACTGGCAAGCTGATAAAAATACAATTTATGCAATTGCAAATTATTCCAAAATAGAAGGGAAAGGGCTGAAGGAATTCAGTGTAACTGTTAGTAGGGAGCTCTTTCAGAGTTTCGCTTTTACAAAAATGACATATACAAAAAAAGAAAAAACAGCATGCTCAGGACCAAGGATGCATACACCATGAATGTCAGCACCTGGTACTAACCTATGCAAACTGTTATTAAAAAGATGACCCTTAGCTTACCAACTGGACTGCCCTGGTGGCTCAGTGTTAAAGAATCTGCTTGTGATGCAATCTCCCAGAAAAGTAAATGGCAACTCACTCTAGTATTCTTGCCAGGGAAATCCCATGGACAGAGGCACCTGGCATTGTATAGTCCATGGGGTCAAAAAAGTGTCGGAAAGAATGTAGCAACTAAACAACAAGCGTGCCATAAATAAGCTGAATATAATCAAATTGGTGGAGGTGGGTAACCTCTTGAGAAGGGTCTCTGCTCTTTGGGTTTGATTACTCATTATTTATGATGACAGAGAGAATGGTGGGTCTGATAATAACCTTCAGACTGAAAAAGATAGAAAAATGGAGCAAATGGAAACAGATGGGAAAATATAATTTTCAAAATGGGATTTGAGGTACATTTTGCAAACTGTAGACTAGAGGAATAAATATATTCCTAAAAGTCTTAAAATTAATACATTAAAAATATGACTTGTGAGTGTTCAGGAAAAAAAAGTGACTGTTAAGAACCAAAAAAGATTCACCGAACATAAATTAGGTTACACTTCTACAAAAATTATCTCAAAATGTATCACAGACCAAAATATATAACGCAAAACTATTAAAATGATGCTTCCAGGAGATAAAGTAAAGCAAAGTCGCTTAGTCGTGTCCGACTCTTTGCAACCCCATGGACTGTAGCCTGCCAGGCTTCTCTGCCCATGGGGTTTTCGAGGCAAGAACATTGGAGTGTGTTGCCATTTCCTTTTCCAGGGTCCAGGAGATAAGAGGAGAAAAATCTATATGATCTTGGGTTTGGTATTTTTAGATAAAACAACAAAAGCACAATCTATGAAAGAAAAAAAAATAAGTTGGACTTTATTAAAATTTAAAACTTCTGCCCTCTGCAAGGCACCGTAAAGAAAAACAACAAGCCACAGAGTAAATGAAAATATTTGCCAAACTCCTATCTGCTAAAGGACCTGTATCAAACTAAAACAACAAAAAGGAATAGTGGATGACCTAGAGATTGGCATACTGAGTAAGTCAGAGAAAGACAAATCATGATATTGCTTATATGTGGAATCTAAAAAAATAGAGTACAAATAAACCTATTTACAAAACTGGAATAGTCACAGATGTAGAAGACAAACTTACAGTTACCAAGGGGGAAGACGGGAAGATAAACTGGGAGACTGGGATAGACATATACACTCTATTACACATAAAATAGATAAGTTAAAAAGAACCTACTGTATAGCACAGGGAACTCTACTCAATGCTCTCTAATGACCTACATGGGAACAGAAGCTAAAAAAGGTGGCTATATGTATATGTATGAATGATTCACTTTCCTGTATAGCAGAAACACAACACTGTAAATCAACTATATGCCAGTAAAAAATTAAAAAAAAAAATTCAACTAAAAAGCAAAAAATATAAACAGATCCTTCTCCCAAGAAGATAAACAGATGGCAAATATTCATGTGAAAAGATGTTCGGTATCATCTGTCTGTACAGAAACACAAATTAAAGCAATGGGATATCATGACACACCTATTAGAATGGCTAAAATTCCCAAAATAGATAAAACCAACTACCAGTGAGAATCTAGAACAGCATGCAGAATGGTATAGTTTCGCAGCTTCTCACAAAGCAAAATATACTCTTAACCATATGACCTAGCATTCTTTCTCCTAGGTATTTACCCAACTGATCTGAAAATTTATCCACAAAAACTTGTATGCAAATATTTACAGCAGTTATAGTCATAAATGCCAAAAACTGGTAGAAAACAAGATGTCTTTTAATAGGTGAATGGATAAACTGTGGTACATTCTTACAATGGAATACAGCAACTTTTTTTGAATGAGCTATTAAGTCACTCTAATCCATAGATAAATGTTACGTGCATATTGTTAAATGAACAAAGGCAGACTGAAAAGTCTACAAACGTGGATAAGTAGTTGCCATCTGTTCAGGAGAGGGCTGAATAGGTGAAGCGCAGTTAACCTTTTGTAGGGCAATGAAACGGTCCTGTGTGATACTATATTGGAGGGTACAGAACAATATGCATTGGTCAAAACCCAAACAACTTTACGGCATGAAGAAGGACTCCAAAGGTAGGCAAATTTGAAAATATGATTTAGGAGATTGTGAAGCCCAGGACAGACTGTCAAATATGGCAAAGGATTCTGTCTTGTAAATGTAATGAAAGAACTTCACTGAAAGAGATGGGAGAACGGGCTGCTCACCTAACTTGGGATGAGAGGAGTCAGTACGAATATGGAAAGAGGAACTGTGTACACTGATAAAAGTTGTTTTTCACAAGGGTACAGGTTATCAATTCTGAAATCACCATACATATACTAGGAGTAAGTAAGCAGTAATATATGGATGATTAAGTAATATATGGATGGTCTGCGGTAAAAGAAGCAAGTCTGAAACGCTACATACTGTATGATTCTAATTTTATGACATTCTTTTGAAATGACAGGTTATAGATAAGCAAGAGAAGGTCAGAATGATCCAGGTGCTATAGACTAGAGTTGGAGACATCTGTATAAACTCTCACATTTAGTTTACTATAGATACAACTGGTTACATATACAAACATTTATAAATATGTGTACATACACAGATTAATTATACCTACATATATTTTTTACTCTGTCTGCTGAGAGTTCCTGGAGGCAGTGACACCTCAGCAGCAATCAGCACAACCAGTCACCAGGGCTTGGTTCCTAACGCTATTCTCCAACAAAAGGAACTAAGGTTCTGTGGAGAAACAGCTGATTCTAGGATTGGGGCAAGAAACACGCAGAATAAACCTGGAGCATCTTGTAGAAAAGAAAACAAGGAAGTACTCAAATAAAAACATAACCCACAACCATGGGGACATGTCAAAGGGACAGAGAAGTTAACTTGAAGAGTTCCCAGTGGCCAAAGCTGAATAATTTGATCAACAAAATAGTGTTGGATTATCACCAAAATAGTGTTGGATTATCACCAAAGCATAAAGTAAATATCAGTGAGTCCATTCTTTTTAAACAAATAGATAATCTCGGGCTTCCTTGGTGGTACAGTGGTTAAGAATCTGCCTTGCAATGCAAGCAATTCCAGTTCGATCTTTGGTCTGGGAAGATCCCACAATTAAGTCCAGGTGCCACAACTACTGAACCAGTACTCTAGAGCCCATGAGCCGCAACTACTGAGCCCAGCACCGCAACTACTGGAGCTGGCAAGCCTACAGCCAGTGGTCTGCAACAAGAGAAGCCACAGAAATGAGAAGCCCACACATCACAACAAACAGTAGCCCCCACTCACCGTAACTAAGAGAAAGCCCGAGTGCAGTAATGAAGACCCACCACAGTGCTTGCTTTGGCAGCACATATAACAAAGACCTACCACAGCCAAAAAATAAGTAATCTTTAAAAAAGAAACAACAAATTGCCTGTGGAGAACTCCAAGCAATCTGTGTAGATACTGCCTCCTCAAGGAGGTAGAGCTTAATTCTCCAACTCGTAAGTGTGGGCTGCATATGGTAACTTCTTTCCAAAGAGTACAGCATGGAAAGGTGGAAAGAGAGTAATTTCACAGTGGAAAAACCTGAAAAACACATTACCTCAGCCAAGTGACCAAGGTTAACACCAACAGTGAAGAAGTCATGTTGATTATAGGTACCTTTGATATGATGACAATGGCACCATACCTCAGTGATCTTCCTCCCCTAAACCCATAAGCCAAGTGCTATTCATGCGAGCAACATCAGACAGATTCCAACTGAGGGAAATTCTACAATACTCTTCAAAAATGCCAAGATCATCAAAAACAAGGAAAGTCTGAAAATACTATCACAGCCAAGAGGAATCTAAGGAGACATGACGACTAAATGTAATGTGATATCCTGGATGGGATCCTGGAACAGAAAGAGGATATTAGGTAAAAACCAGGGAAATGTGAATAAGGTATAGACTTTAGTTAATAGCAAAGTACTGATATTGGTTTATTAATTGTGACAAGTAGATCATGCTGCTGCTGCTAAGTCGCTTCAGTCGTGTCCGACTCTGTGCGACCCCTTTCCAATTCTGAAATGATAACTAAAGAAAGGCACAAGTAACATGTAAGCCTAAAAGTTCCTGTGATATTCAAAGGACATCTACTTGAATTACATTGGTTTAATTATTAGAGTTACATTATTCTAGGATGCTAAAACCTTAAAGTGAGACCATTATTTTTAATTGAGTCCCATACACCCTCAATCCCTAAATCAAAGGACATTTTTTGCTTTAGCTGGGCTTTGCATATGTGCTGTCACAACCAACACTGCAATCCCACAAACTACAGGCTGCCAGCCTCCTCTGTCCATGGGGATTCTCCAGGCAAGAATACTGGAGTGGGTTGCCATTCCCTTCTCTAGGGGATCGTCTCGAACCAGAAATCAAACCCAGATCTCCTGCACTGCAGGTGGATTCTTTACCACTGAGCCACCTGGCTTTAGCAGTTCTAAAATTGGTCAATAAAAATTAGTTATTTTAAATAAATTAGAATTAAGTCGATTATCCATTGTTCAAATACTACATCAAAACTTCAAACGCTTTGCTATAAACAAACTAACGAACATAGCCTATTACAGTGTACCTATTACTGGCAGAGCTCTAGCTCTTCTTATCAAATTTGCCATAGGCCAGTGTAGGTTAAACCGAGGGTTTGGATATATCATATAAAAAGCTGAAAGTTCCACATGCTGTACAATTGCCCAATTTGAAAATGTAAATAAATTAGTGTATGTGTAAAATGTTAATTACTTCAACATATACTTCGAGCTATGTGATCACCCACAGAGTAACTCCTGTCAGAGAAATAGTCTAAATAATGGGCCAAATAAAGATTACAGCTGCACAGTCTCTCAGTCATGTAACATCTCTCTGGTTATTTCACGAGTCATATTAAAATCTGGCTACCTACAGTCTATCTGCTACTGCAGGAACTTCTCTTGCTTCATAACCCAAATTATTCCAGTAGCTATGCCAGGTGAGGATCATGAAATAAAGTAGCACAAAGATGGGCAAAGACATTTGTTACAGAAACAATGTTAGGCACATTGAAACAAGAAAGGACACTGAGCACATATTCTTTTAAGGTAAATTTTAAATCTCTGCTAAGGTAAAGGTTCTATTTTTTCTGCATTAGGATAATGTGTGAGTTTGGCAAAGATGCTCTTCAGAAACTGACAACAGAAAAAAGGAGTTAAATCTTTATTTAAGCTAGTTGTGATTTTATTTTATTAGGCTGGGTGTAACATGGCATAGTATAAAAAGGACAGAGCTGGGGACCTCACTTCGATTCCCAGCTCTACTTCACATCACTGGCAATGTGATACAGAAAAGACAACTCATCTTTCTGAGCCTGTATTTTCTCACCTGTAAAACAGGGACAAAAAGAGATCCTACTTTTCCACAGGATCATTGTGAAGATTAAAAGAAACCATGAATGTAAAAGCACATTTCAAACTGCAATAACTATACAATGTAATTTGGTATTATTATTAATATATCCAATATTTCTAAAGCTGAGAAGAGTAAAAAGTAGAATTTAATTATAGAAATAAAAACATAGTGGTGGTAATATACTGGGTATAAAAAAATAAAACACCAAAGGCAAAAAGCCCCTAAGACTCTCAACCTTTAAATGTTGTTCTTATTATTTTAAATGAGGAGGATCTATTTCTCTAAGGTCTAAGAATAATGTAACTAATCTGTGAAAATACACAAAGGGCAGTAATACAATAAACTTTCAGTGAAAGCCAAGAAACAGATAACATTGCTAAAACTATCCAGAAAGGTGGGGAAATGTTAAGAGAGGAGTCAGGTAGGAACAATCAGCTAGATGAGAAGTTTGGAGATTAGCTGAGAAGTCTTTTGGTAAATATCAAAGTACCAAAAGAGTTAACAAACATGAATTTATTCCTTTCTCAGAGCCTTCAGAAATTGCTACCACATAGCAAAATGCCTAAGCTTTGCCATCAACCAACAAGAAAAGCGACAATAAACAATGGAAGAAGCTTATTTATTTCTCTAGTTAAATACCTTGGGAAAACTAAGGGTGAAATCTGAGCACTTTCCTAAATAATCTCAAGAAAATACCAAAGATAATAATATGCGCTCTTCTTCACAGCACATACAGTTTTTGAACTCTGAACATTAAGTGTTATACATATTAGTGATTTAGCCATCTACTTCTAGTAGGATACCTGTCAGTTTGAGTTTAACTGGGATCTTTATTGCCCAAGCTCATATAATAATAACAAAGCAGGATAAAATAAGTCTGAAAACAAAATGGTTGAGAAAGAGTACTAATCTTAGAGATAGAAGACTTTCGAGTTACTAGCATTAATTTCTTACCTATTTTGAGAAAAATCATTTCACTACCCTACTTTTGCTTCTTCATCTGTCAAATAAGTTATCAAATATAAGCTCGATTGCCACCTGTCAGGATGTTACAGAGGGGATTCCTCTGATGAAATAATGTTGAGAAAAAAACTGAGTTTCTCTGTTACCCTAAGATTACATAATCCTATAAATACATCTTCCCCCAATTAAAAAAAAGGTGAAGGGCCTCAAGCACCTCATATAAAATTTAAATAAAATGGTCCTTCCTGAAATATTCTGGGATTATATCAAAACAATTTTAAGTACTTATTTTCTCTAGTCTAATGATTCTTTTTTCTTTCTCTCTTCTCTCTAGAAAATTTACCTTTATCCTTATCCAATGGTTCCTGGGAAAGAATAGTGCACAGTACCGGGTTTTTCCACACCCCAGTCTCTTGAGCTAGAGTAGCTAAAAAATGCAATTCACAGCTGCCATTCTCCATCAGCTTTTCATGAGCTACCTATAAATATTAAATAAACATCCAAAGAATTACAACAGATTTTCAAAAGCAAGCTTATCAGCCTTTAAATATAATACTAAACTTCTGAAAAATAAGACTTTAATCTTAAAATTTTCATGTCACATTACAAAGTGCTGCATCCTTCTGACTTTTAAAGATGAATCTCAAGAATAAGAATTTTACTAATTATAAATTTTAAATAAATAAAATATATTTCTAGAAATAAGTTCATATTATTTTTCCCCAAGATCTAAACCAACAGCAAAGTTATTTCTCGAGGAAGCTATCAGAATATCCATAGCATGAAAGACCTTATTTATACATTTTATATCCTCTGTTAGTAAAAAAATTTTCCAAAAAACTTCTACCATTAACAGATGACAAATTTACATCAATGCCTAAATGACAACTTCTATACACGTATTTCAATAAAAGGGACTTATGAAAACAACTATATGTATGACTTTTCATACATTTGTAAGACTGCATAGTCTTAGCAATATTCTATTAAAGCTGACACTGAACCTTGCTTACTTGTTTCCAAGTGTTCGTGCAACTGGCGTATTTTTCAGGCCACAAAAGACCAACAATTTTAATTCAATTCAGAAAATGTTTACTGAGAATTTCTGTGGGCAAAGTACCAGGGAAGAGCAGCTAGTCCCTGCGAATATGGGGCTTATCCTCTAGTGGGGTAGAGAAATGTTTAGTTAAAACACAGGCAAAATAAAATAAATGTAGTTAAGCTGGTATAAAATAAGCCCGAAGAAGCTCTGAAATGAAAGCAAAATGTCATGGAAACTCTTAAAGCTCATGCTATGTTTGTATTAAAAATCTATTCCTCAAAACCATAAAAATCTCACTGAAACAAGTTCAAGTGCCTTAAGATTTTTTTTTTTTGAGCAACTGCTGAGAGCTACCATACTGGGATTTAGTTATTTCCTTCTTATTAACCCACATGAAAAAGTATCAAGCAGTGCTATTGTTTCAAAAAGAAAGTTTCAAAGTTTACCTGATGTTGACAAACAAAATTAGTATGAGGAATTCAGTATTATATTTGCATATAAACTATCTACTTAATTAATTCTGTGGTAGAGTGTATGTGAGTACCAAACTATGAAAATAGTTCTGAAACAATCATTTACCTAAAAATAACCACTTGCTGGGGAAAAAAACCTGAGACACAAGTTATTGATATGCTGAAGTAGCAACTGCATGATCAAAAAGTTAGTTGCAATGTGACAAACAGGACAAGACACTTCCAACAGTTATTAAGTATCTACTATGTGTAAAATACTATGTGAAATCCTATGGTATAAAGACATGAATCCTATCTTCAAGAATTTTGCACTCGACATAGATTTTAATGTTTAATATTAAAATAGAAAAGTTGACTTTTCTGCCTAACTATAGTTTATTTCACATGCTTCTAAAATCTGAGACTAATCTACTTTTAATATTTCTTCTATGGAAAAACATAAGGCCAAAAGGTATTTTAAGAACTCTGGCTAGAGGAATAGAGAGACAACTATACTTTCTGAGATTAGCTGGCAGGAACATTCTTTTAAACTAACCAATTAATCAAAATTTACTTGAAGCTATAATATATCCAGCACAATCTAGTGCTTAAACAAAATTTAATATTCTTGAAATATTCCAAAACAACTAAGTGCTAAACTATGTAGTACTTTTATAATCAGAATAACAGCACTAAGTAAAAGAGATAAAGCATGTGTTTTCAGATATAAGAGAAAAAGTATGGGCTATGGAATAAAGAATCTTGGTTCATATTACTACTCTGATATTAGCTGTTTAAGTATCGGCCAATAAATACTGTAGAATTGAGCCTCAGTTTCCTCACCTTTAAAATGGGAAAAATATACCTACCCCCACAAAGTTTTCATAAGGATTAAATGAGGTATGTTAAATTCTTATAAAGCACACCACAATTTTCAGTGATTACACTGTTTCTAAACACAAATGAGGGCATTTTCTTTTGTGTTCTCTTACTGCTGTGGCAAAGTTCTAATTATTTGATTTTAAAGAACTGTGCAATATTCAATCAATCTACTTAAGTGTATATATTCATTTAATAAATATCCTGAGTACTGACTATGTGCAAGTCATCACTGTTAAGAAGAACAGCAATTAATGTTTGTCATCACTTAAATCTTTTAAATTTTAACTAAATAATTTATTCAGAATAAAGAAAATCACCATAAAATATACCTATGTTAAATCTAGTAGGTAAATATTCTCACCTGCACCAGTGTCTGAAATTGCCCCCACTGCTTATCAGATAATTCAACAGGCAGACACAGCAAAAGTTCAACACAGCTTCTAAAAAAACAAAAAATTGTAAGGATACAAATAATTATTAAAATTTAAAGTAAAATAAGATAAATAATTCTAACATTATCAGTAGACTCTCCATAACTAATCTATTTAAAATTAAACTATCATAAGACCTGAGATGCAGAGTTAAAACAAAAAGCTTAATCTAAGTTTTTTATTTACTCAAAAGTTTACTCACAATGCCAAGCGCTCCAGAACCAAAGCTACATTTTCACATTCAGAGGTAAGATAAGGTCGGGCTTTAACGTAACTTTGGATAGCCACTGTGTATACCTCCAATAAAGGTAAAGGATCTTCTGAAGTTTTCCATTTCTCTGCATATTCAAGGAGTGTCTGTTTGGAAGGAATAATAAAAAGTATTCAATGTAAATCAAAATACAGATTGACAAGTCAACTGTTTTTTGTTTTTCTTTCCTCCCTAGGAAATTTTGAAAAATAACTTTATTTTGTAAAAACAAAAAGCAGTTTATACTGATTAACATATTAAAAGTAGTAAAGCAATAAACGAGCAGCTCTTTGTAGGAGAAAATAATAGTGTTAATTCATCCAAAAATAGCATCATTTCATGAAGTCTGGTTTTAAATAGTGTACGCATTCTCTTCTATCTTTCCGAGTCAAAATGCCATCTTTCACCCCCAAATTTCTGAGATTTAAAAGTTATTTTAAAAAGGAGATGTGTCGGCAAGTTATATCTGAGCAGGCATGCAGTGAAGAATTTCAAATATTTATGTTTTCTATTTTTCATGCAAGGAACATAAAATTCAACATCTAACAATAAATAAATCACATTATGGCCAGAAAAGACATGAAGTATTTTCAGTTTTAAAAATATTATTTGCATATTAGTTTTATGACAAGTTTTATCATTAAAAAAATCAATCTAAAGATGTTCAACATACATAAAATCACTATTAAAGACTTTAAGAATAATTATAAGTTCAAGAAATTTTTATAATAAAGTGCTTATTTTTTATTTTTTTTAAGTGCTTATTTTTTAAAAGAACACTCTTCCTTCCTTAATGAAGTAAAGAGTTCAAATATTTCACCTCATCAAAATTATTAAAAGGAAAAATAAAATGCTGTTTATCCTACAGAAGAAATGGAAGAAACTGGCACAGAAGAATTGATGCTTTTGAACTGTGTGTTGGAGAAGACTCCTGAGAGTCCCTTGGACTGCAAGGAGATCCAACCAGTCCATCCTAAAGGAGATCAGTCCTGAATATTCACTGGAAGGACTGATTCATTGGACGACTGAAGCTGAAACTCCAATACTTTGGCCACCTGATATGATGAACTGACTCATTGGAAAAGACCTTGGTGCTGGGAAAGATTGAAGGCAGGAGGCGAAGGGGATGACAGAGGATGAGATGGTTGGAAGGCATCACCGACTCAATGGACAAGAGTTTGAGTAAACTCTGGGAGTTGGTAATGGACAGGGAGGCCGGGAGTGCTGCAGTCTATGGGGTTGCAAAGAGTCAGACACGACTGAGCAACTAAACTGAACTAATGCATATAATTCTTACTTCACCTAGCACCAGTCTCTCTACTGAAGATCATTAAATATTATTTTCCTTTTTCTGAAAAAAGTTTAGATGTCTAGGGAATTTCATGCCTGGCAAATCTTAATATGGGTTTGATCAAACACTTAGGTTTCTCCTATTAGTTCTCTTACAGTAATGAATCAATCTTCTAATAGCTTTAACGTTTCCTGGAAAAGAAAATAATGTACTGACTTCCCAAAAGTTTTGAAATTATAAGTTTCTTCCTTTTCTTGTCTCCCAATCAATCCTCTTCCAAAAAAACCCTTAAAAAACTATATATCTATGTCTATATATATATATACACATTTTGCCCAGGCTCTACATTTCTTGATGTATCTGGCTCTGCACAGGGTACTTATATATTACCTTTTTTCCTTTGCATAACTGAGTTCTACTGTCCTCAGGTGAAAAATTTCTTAACTTTAGTTATTACCAAAGATGAGTTATTTTAGGTATAACAGGGTCTGAACTGATGAGAAAAATAACTGACAAATCACAGAATGCTAGAACCATAAAGCACCTTAAAAATTATACACTTTCACCTCATTTATAGATGAAGAAAGAGAGAGAGAAAGCAGATTCTGGTGAAAAGCAGAGAGCTCTTAGGTGGCTGCTTAATGGTCTGGAACTAAGTGTATTAATAACTGGGGAAAGGGTAGAAGAAAAGGATCACAGCAGATGAAGAGACGGTATGAAAAAGAAAACTAACGACACGCTCGTATTGACACTTACAGGGGAATAAGTTTCACAGTTGGGTTAAAACACAAATATCTATTTTTACAAAACTATCAGTTGATATTCAAACTCGTTAGTGTACTGATAGTAGAGCTTCCCTTGTCTCTCAAGACACTAAAATTAGTAGAACCACTGTGGAACTGGAAGCATTCCCAACATGACTGGCTAATAAATTATGCTTTCTTCAACTAAAAAAGTTATTTATATCTACTGCCTTAATCTATACAAAACCTTCCGTTTCAGGCAGGAATTCCAGAATAATCACTCATATTCTTTGCGCAGACTCAGAATAGATCTTAAAGATCACTTAATTTTGTTTTATGAAGTTGAGTGATCTGCAATTCAAACATTTAACTGAATTAGTAACTAGCAAAGCCAGGTAGACTCACTCTCTATGAAATCTGTCCATTACACATACTGTTTGTGGCAATGTCACAGAACCATAAATCTGTAGATTATTTTATTATTTCAATTATTCCTCCTAACTTTATGAGGTTATGGACTATTTTATCCAATTTTCCAGCCATATTTCAGGTGAAAGTAAGAAAATCCAACTCAAAGCAGCAGAATCAGTATTAAAGGTTTCCCACATAATAAGAAATTAAGAAGAAGGACAGGTTGCGGGACTGGTTAGTTTAGCAGCTCAACAATGTCTCCAAGGACCCATCTCTGCCTTCACTCTGCCATCCTCTCAGGTGGTACTCCCAACCCAATCTCTGCTGCTGCTGCTGCTGCTAAGTCACTTCAGTCGTGTCCGACTCTGTGCGACCCCATAGACGGCAGCCCACCAGGCTCCCCTGTCCCTGGGATTCTCCAGGCAAGAACATTGGAGTGGGTTGCCATTTCCTTCTCCAATGCATGAAAGTGAAAAGTGAAAGGGAAGTCGCTCACTCATGTCCGACTCTTAGCGACCCCATGGACTGCAGCCTACCAGGCTCCTCTCTCCATGGGATTTTCCAGGCAAGAGTACTGGGGTGCCATTGCCTTCTCCACCACCCAATCTCTAGGTCTCAGCAATAACCAGAAGATGAGACCACCGCTTCATGTGCATCTTTTTAAGGAACAAAGAAACCTTTTCCAGATACCACAAGCCCAATTCTATCAGTAAATTTTTCCTCAGGTCTCAACGACCAGAATTTCATTACATGCGTATGCCAAAAACCACACAGCCATTGAGAGAAAATGGATACACGTATACGTACAATTGAGTCCCTTTGCTGTCCACCTGAAACTATCACAACATTGTTAATCTGCTATACTCCAATGCAAAATAAAAAGTTAAAAAAAATCACACAGTATAAAGGAACTCCATGGTTGACTTTTAAACCAATCAAATGGCACTCTCCAAGGTTCCTATTTTAAAATAAAAATGTGTGAGCAACATCAGGGTTCTATCAGAAAGTGGGGAGGGCCTAAGCCTCACACTTTGGTTGTCCCTCCAATGATCTTGTGTTCAAGAATGAGTAAGTCTGTGTGTGGTGCTTTTATATTTATATATACATACAGAAATGAACAAAGATAAAAGTCATCGTGAACTGGTTTGGAGAGGCATATGGGAGGAGATAGTATAGAACAGACAGGAAAAGAAATCTATAAGTCTTCCTACAAGGCACTAGACTGCTTCTATTAATTAGTAAACTATAAACTAAGTTTAGTAAGCAAATTTAAACCTGTGGTCTATGAAGAATGGCTTCCTTGGTGGCTCAGACAGTAAAGAGTCCGCCTGAAATGTGGGAGACCTGGGTTCGACCCCTGGGTTGGGAAGATCCCCTGGAGGAGGGCATGGGAATCTACTCCAATATTCTTGCCTGGAGAATCCCCACGGACAGAAGAGCCTGGGGGGCTACAGTCCATAGGGTTGCAAAGAGTCAGACACAACTGAACAACTAAGCATAGCACCGCTTGAAGAATGACTGATGAAACTAAGGATGAGATGCTTAAATGTGGACAACAAACAACATATACTGAATATTTACTATACACTAGACACTGTTCTTCAAGTTTTACATGTAATACCTATTACCAATTAGATAAATTACAGTCATATGCTGACATTAAAATGGACAAAGGTATAAAATAAATAAGTCCTAAGATCACAGAACTAGACACAGAGAGGAGATTCAAACCTTAATAGTCTGACTTCAGAGCCCAAATTCTCAAATACTATGCTCTACATTTCCAGAAAAATAAAGTGCCGATTCAGAGCCAAAGTAACAAATCTGAAGACTTGTCGCACAAAACAAGAGTTCTAGTCTTATTCTTTGTGGTCTCACAGGATAAAGGAACCACTGGGTTAAAGTTTTAAGATAAATCTCTGGTTCCTATCAGACTGACCATGCAACAGAATTAAGCAAAAACTGAACAGGTTGGCCTCCTGGGACAGGTGGATCTATCACTGAAGTTACTCAAGCAGGAGCAAAATGGCTCTGAGTTTAGAATTCAATAAATAAAGGAGTCACACTTAGGAGACAGACTCCATCACGCCAAAAGAGACTACACTAGTGGGGATGGGGGGAGTCCCTAAACTGGTGATTCACAGAGGTTTTGACTGGTGGGCATATTGCTTAAAAATTATTTTAGTCTCTAACATTTAGAAATCATAAGTTTACAGAGAATTTGGATTTCTAACTTTTTTTAAATTTGGACAATTTGGAAATATTCCAGCACTGCAACAACTGGTTGAAGCTGAGGCACTTAAGTTCTCTGGTTGCTGGAATCCTCACCTAGCTGTCTCCCTCTTGAAGGGACCTATTGGATTCCCACAAGTAAACTGTTGTCATCACCTCAGTTCTATAGTGTGTATTAGGTAGCAAGCCTGGGATCTGAGAAAGAAATACAAGCAAAAGAAAGGTTAAAGGGTCATATTACAGCAGGATCTCTTAAACAGTGTTTCTCAACCTCTTTTTCATTCTCATCTGCTCCTATGGAGACTTGACTTTTTTTCCTAACTGGCCCCCACCCCCAGTGAAATCGTAATACCACAAATGTACTATGTATCTGTTTATGGACCACAAACTATTATAAATCTAAATCTTTTTACTCCCTGAGAACCAATTTTGTTCCCTTGGGAATAAAAATGCACATTTAATATTATGGCTAAGCTGATTTATTATTATCTAAATCAGCAGAGACTGGAATATCTACAGGGATATAGACAGTATAGATTGTAACTTCCAGAAGCTTCCTTTAGTTCCTCTCAAGATTATTAGGAGGAAAAACAAAAGAGGAACAAAACCACAGGAGTGTTCAATCTAATGAGCATGAGGATTAAATTACACTATTGTCCTATGTAAAGGTAAGACTGGAGTGTTGGATATGTTTATACTGTTACATGCATGGTCCAATTTCAGTTTACATCTATGATTCTCTAGAGTGGATGCTTTCAAAAGTTTTGACCTCATAACCCTTTACTTTCTTAAAAATTACTGAGAAGTCCAAAGTGTTTGTTCATGGAGGCTGTAACTAATGATTTTCACCACGTGAGAATTAGAAATGAAAACTGAGATGTTTAATTATATACTTATAAATGGATTTAAAATAACAAGAAATTCATCCTATGTTACTATCAATACGGTAATTTTAATGAAAAAATTTTTTCAAAAATTAGAAGAGTGGCATTTTTTACATTTTTCAAATCTCTTCAATGTTTGACTTAATAGAAAAGAGGAGGAGTCTCATATCTATCTCTACATTTAATCTGCAGCAATATCACACATCACGTAACCTCCAGAAAAACTCCACTGGACAGAAGTGAAATAACTAACAGGGTTTTCACTTTTTTGTACCCACTGAGCCTGAGTGTGAGTGATACTCTTTCAGAATTTCAAAACTGCTAACGTTACTTTAAGGTTTTGTGTGAAAACGGTGGATCTAGACACATACAATTTGTACTTTCCTCCCTTCAAACCTCACTAAACCAAGAGTAATTTAAGTTACATAAACTCACAAGGACTAAGAAAACAGGAATAGGGGAAAGAGAAACAAAATTTTAAACAATGGAAAGCATATGGAAGATTGGCACTCTGAGAAAAATGACTCCTACGTAAGCAGGCTTTAGGTAAAAAGCTAATTTTCGGAATCATCAAAGGGCTCAAAAACCAGAGCATTTGGTGCCTCTGACAATGGGGCAAAGGTGAGACTGAGAATGACAGGACTGTGTAGGCAGCTCGACCCTGATTTCAGCATCCCTCTCTACAGTTAGGTGACCCAAGCTGGGCACCACCACAATCCCCAGTATTTATTCTAGAGTGAAGTAGAGGGAAAAAAAGATACCTGCATGAGATGAGGGGAGCATTTAGTTCAGTTCAGTTCAGTCGCTCAGTCGTGTCCGACTCTTTGCAACCCCATGGACTGCAGCATGCCAGGCTTCCCTGTCCATCACCAACTCCGGGAGCCTACTCAAACTCATGGCCATTGAGTCGGTGATGCCATCCAACCATCTCATCCTCTGTCGTCCCCTTCTCCTCCTGTCTTCAATCTTTCCCAGCATCAACATCTTTTCAAATGAGTCCGTTTTTCGCATCAGGTGGCCAAAGTATTTGGAGTTTCAGCTTCAGCATCAGTCCTTCCAATGAATATTCAGGACTGATTTCCTTTGGGATGGACTGGTTGTATCTCCTTGCAGTCCATGGGACTTCAAGAGTCTTCTCCAACACCACTGTTCAAAAGCATCAATTCTTCGCCACTCAGCTTTCTTTATAGTCCATCTCACATCCATACATGACTACTGGAAAAACCACAGCCTTGACTAGATGGACTTTTGTTGGCAAAGTAATGTCTCTGCTTTTTAATATGCTGTCTAGGTTGGTCATAACTTTTCTTCGAAGGAGCAAGCATCTTTTAATTTCATGGCTGCAGTCACCACCTGCAGTGATTTTAGAGCCCCCAAATATAAAGTCGGTAACTGTTTCCACTGTTTCCCCATCTATTTGCCATGAAGTGATGGAACCAGATGCCATGATCTTAGTTTTCTGAATGTTGAGTTTTAAGCCAACTTTTTCACTCTCCTCTTTCACTTTCATCAAGAGGCTCTTTAGTTCTTCTTCACTTTCTGCCAATAAGGGTGGTGTCATCTGCATATCTGAGGTTATTGATATTTCTCCCGGCAATCTTGATTCCAAGCTTGTGCTTCCTCCAGCCCAGCGTTTCTCACGATGTACTCCGCATATAAGTTAAATAAGCAGGGTGGCAATATGCAGCCTTGACATACTCTTTTCCCTATTTGGAACCAGTCTGTTGTTTCACGTCCAGTTCTAACTGTTGCTTCCTGACCTGCATACAGGTTTCTCAAGAGGTAGGTCAGGTGGTCTGGTATTCCCATCTCTTTCAAAAGTTTCCACAGTTTGTTGTGATCCATACAATCAAAGGCTTTGGTGTAGTCAATAAAGCAGAAATAATGTTTTTCTGGAACTCTCTTGCTTTCTCGATAATCCAGTGGATGTTGGCAATTTGATCTCTGGTTCCTCTGCCTTTTCTAAATCCAGCTTGAAGATGTGGCAGTTCACGGTTCACGTACTGTTGAAGCCTGGCTTGGAGAATTTTGAGCATTACTTTACTAGCGTGTGAGATGAGTGCAACTGTGTGGTAGTTTAAGCACTCTTTGGCATTGCTATTCTTTGGGACTGGAATGAAAACTGACCTTTTCCAGTCCTGTGGCCACTGCTAAGTTTTCCAAATACTGACTATAGAGACAACTTCCCTTCTTGAGTTCCTTTCTCGTCAAAATTGCCAAAACCTCCTTAGCTGAGTCATTCTCAGGAAATTCAAGAGAAAAGACCTAAAGATTCTGAAACGAAGTCTTCCACCATGAAAAGAAAACAGCTGAATCCCCTTATGGTGAAGGTCACAACAAATCCCACTCATGGGCTTGGAGTTCTCAGTCGGTGTTTTGGTAGTATATCTTTAAATGGGGCTTCCCAGGTGACTCAGTGGAAAGAATTTACCTGCCAATGCAATTTTCCCTGGTTAGGAAGATTCCTGGAGAAGGAAATGGGAACCCACTCCATTATTCCTGCCTAGAAAATCCCATGGACAGAGGAGCCTAGTGGGCTACAGTCCATGGTGTTGCAGAGTTGGACATGACTGAGCACACATGTACACACACTTACACACCTTTAAACAATGGTAGCCAAGGACCACTCAAGAGGTCAAAACAAATTAGTTTAAAAGGAAACTTGCAGTATACAAGAAGACAAAATTCCAAGAAATTATCATTAATATCTAGGGGTCACAAAATGTATTAGACCTACGAATAATAATACCATATCATAAAGGAATATTTATAGAAAAAAGATTTAAATTAAAAATATAATAGCAGAAATGAAAACCTCAATCAAAGAGTTGGAAGATAAGTTGAAGAAATTTACCCAGAAATTAAAAGGCATAGGAAAGAAAAGATAAGAAGATCTGGAGAAGAGCGCTACAGATCTCAATATCAACAACAAGAATTCCAGAAATTAGAGGAGAAAAATGGAGGGGAAGAAATCAAAGGACTAATTCGAGTTAATTTCCTAGAATCCAAGGATACAAATTCTAAGAATTGAAAGACCCACTGAGTGCGCAGCACAATCACTTAAATTAGACCTGTATCAAGGAACTACTTCATAAAATTCTGGCACTCAAAGACAGAGAGGCTCAAAAGCGGCTTCAGACAAGACTGGGGGCAGAGCAGACTTCTCAATAGCAACACTGGAGCCAAAGGAAAACGAAGCACTCCATTAAAAACTGAAGGGGAATCATTTCTGCCCAACTACCACAAGTATTAAGACAGAAGAGTCATTTTCAGACATGCAAGTTCTCAAAAAGTTCAACTTGTAGGCATATTTTTTTCACAATGCTACTGAAGAGAGAATTTCATCAAAATGAGGGGAGATAAACCAAGGAAGGAAATGAAAATGACATCTAGGAAAAAGGGAAACAGGAGAGAGGTAAAGAAGAAACATCCCAAGAAGACAATGGGCCTGAAAAATAACTACCACATATCAGATGACTCTATGACAAATTTCCTCAAGATGAACTTAACAGACTACCTAACGTGCCTGAATAAGCCGAGAGGAGATTTATACAATTGAGGGAGAGTCTGGATTGAACTAGTGAGATAAACATAGAATCTTCAGCTAAGAAAATAAGGTAATTTAAGTACATTAACCTGTACTCAGCAATTAGAGAATGCACATTCTTTAAAAATGCAAAACATTTACAAAGACTGACTCCACACTAGGCCACAGTCACAAAAATGACAAAGAATATTATACATTTCACATTCTTTGAACACAAAGCAATAAAGCTAGAAAATATTAACAAGATACCCCTACAAAGAAAACTACAAATTTGAAAAATTTTTAAGCACATTTTTTTTTTAAAGAATTTTTATTTTATATTGGAGTACAGTTGAGTAACAAAGCTGTGTTAGGTTTCAGGTGTACAGTAAAGTGATTCAGTTATACATGCTATCTACTCTTTTTTCAAATTCTTTTCCCATTTAGGTTATTACAGAATATTGAGAAGAGTTCCTCGTGCTAGGTCCTTGTTGGTTATCTATTTAAAATATAGGAGTGTGTACATGTTAATCCTGAATTCCAAATTTATCCCTCCCTCCTTTGTGTGTATTTCTAAATCATGGGTGGAAGAAATCATAATAGAAATCAGAGACTATTCAGATTTGAATTATAGCCAAAATATATAAAAATCTGCAGGATGCAGCTAAAGCAATCTTAAGAGGGAAATTTATAGATGCAAATGTTTGTACTTTAAGTTATGCTACAGCTTAAAAAAACGCAAATTTGTTCCAACACAGTATGAGCAAAACATTAATTTTCTATTTGCCTATGTGTGATTTTTTAGTGAGAAACATTAGGTGAAACCAGAAAACTACACCCGGCTGAACTAAGCTGTGTAGGAAAACAGAAAATGCAGACAACTCAAACATGCACCAGCTATGTCAGTTCGCCAGGTGTGTGATGAGCCATATCTATCCACACATGGTTTCAACTTCCTGTCCAATTTCAGAGAACTGTCTTCCCACCACCTCACCTTAACTCACAAACTGCAACCCTTCTGACACCCACTTCTACAAAGTATAGGTCTTTTTCAAGGTAAAGCACCGCATTTATCTTAGTTATGTACATCTTAACCACTAAATAGATATAAAATTGTACTGCAGTTCTTACAAGACTCCATGGGTGACACTGATGAAGTTTTGAGTGTTGTACCTTTAACCCCATTTTCCCCATAAGCCTTGTGATTTTTGTTGTGCAATTGTGCACACCAAAGTGATTGGCAGTAATACTTACACTGTGATAAAGCTAAACTGGCTGCATTAGAAAAAGACAAAATGAAAAGTCAGAGAATATTATTGAGACAGGGAAATCGGAACATATATTGTAATCAGACAATATTATTGTGTCAGTGTTAAATTTACTATGATTGCATTTTTTGGACTTAAGAGATGAACACAAGAGGGCAATGTCATGATGCCTAACTCTAAGGAATTTAGGGGAAAAAAAGAGAATTAAAGCATGAGACAAAATACATACAGCAGAATGCTAACACTGGGTATTCAGTGTACTATCCTTGTACTTCTTCTATAATAAAAAGCTTGGAAAAGCAAAATATTGGGGATGGCAAGTGTGGCAGACTGAATTCCTCACTCTTTGTATTCACACTTTTCCACATGACTTTGGAATACTTCTCAGAATGGCAGAGAATATTTTCCTACCCCATGTGACTTGTTTTGACAGAATGTGGCAGAAGTGATAGTAGGTTATGTATGAGTTTAAGAATCTTGCTCCTTTGTATGCTTCTACCATCAAAAGGAGGTGTGTCCAAATTAGCCTGCTCTTCCCAGGAAGATGAGACGATGTCATCCCTGCTGCTCTAGTTGAGACCACCCTCTATCAGCTGACATCCAGTCAACCTTAAACCTGTGTTTAATGACTCCAGCCAAGGCCAGCAGATCGCCTAGCCAACCCTGCCCTGACTTCAGATAAATGAGCAATATACAGTCACTATGAGACTAGGGTTTTGTGGTTATTACACAGAATGTTGTCAAAACAACTAAGTAGTTAAGTTAGAAAAAGAGAATAAATTCAAAGAAAAGATAAAAATTTTAAAGTAATAAAAAATAAGAGCAGACATATAAGAAATAGAAAATAAAAATACAACAGAGAGGATCAACAAAACCAAACAATGGTCATCTGAAAAGACTTAAAAAAAAAAATCCTCAGGCAAAAATAATCAAGAAAAAAAGAGAAGGTACAAATAAATAGACTTAGGAATGAGAAAGGGACCAAAACTATAGAATATAGGTTTTTTTTTTAAATCTTAATACACTGTTATTTCTTATTTGAAACAGCTTTAACAATCTTTTTTTAAACTATTTGTTTTTTAATGAAACAGCTTAAAGATCTGAATGAAACGGGAGGTGTTTTAGAAAAAGTTACTAAAACTATCTCAACAATAAAGTCCTTTACTCACTAAAGAAACTGAATCCATTTTTTTAAAAAAGAATCAAGTTGGTTTTCTATAGGAAAATCCAGGAACTGATCCTTTAAGAAACAGACTGTCTATTAAAGAAACCTTTGGAAGAAAGGAAGGGAAAAAAGGAGGGAATAAAAGTTCCCCAAAATATTGTTTGAGGCTATAAACTTAAAAACTGGATAAATATGATATGAGAAAGGAAAATCACAGACCAATCGCACTTAGTAAACAGATTTTAAAATCCCAAATACTACCCAAACGTCCGCCTAGTCAAGGCTATGGTTTTTCCAGTGGTCATGTATGGATGTGAGAGGTGGACTATAAAGAAAGCTGAGTGCCGAAGAATTGATGCTTTTGAACTGTGGTGTTGGAGAAGACTCGTGAGAGTCCTCTGGACTGCAAGGAGATCCAACGAGTCCATCCTAAAGGAAATCAGTCCTGAATATTCATTGGAAGGACAGATGGTGAAGCTGAAACTCCAATACTTTGGCCACCTGATGCGAAGAACTGACTCATTGGAAAAGACCCTGATGCTGGGAAAGACTGAAGGCAGGAGGAGAAGGGGACGACAGAGGATGAGATGGCTGGATGGCATCATCGACTCGATGGACATGGATTTGGGTGGACTCAGGGAGTTAGTAATGGACAGGGAGGCCTGGCGTGCTGCAGTTCATGGGGTCGCAAAGAGTCGGACACGACTGAGCAACTGAACTGAACTGATTACCCAACCAAATCCTGCAATAAACTCTCAAAAATTAAAAAAAAAAAAAAAAAATTTTGAAACAATCACAAAGTTATAGAAAGTTGAAAACACAGTACAAAGAAGTTTTTTTCCAGAACTATTTGGGAATAAGTTGCCAACCTGGTGCTCCATGGCTTTCGAGTATTTGATGTGTATTTCCTATACACAAGGACTTCCTACATGATCAGAGTAAGACCATGAGAATCAGGAAATAAACAGTAGTACACTACTACCATTTAACTCTCAGACACCACTCAAGTGTGCCAATTATTCTGATGTCATCTTGGACGGAAAAGGATGTAGTTCAGAACCATGCTATGCATTTAGTTGGCATGGTCCCTTCAATCTCTAAGTCCTAAGTGGAATCTTAAAGACTCATTTAGGACCCTTACACTATCAAAGATTAGAGGCCAGTTCTTCTTGTGGAAAAGCTGTCAAATTGGATTCAGTGTTTTCTCATAATTATACCCATGTTATGCATTTTGGCAGAACTACCACAGAAGCATGATGATTTCTGCCCACTGGATCCTATCAAGCAACACATGATTTCAATCTGTCCCACTACGGATGATGTTTATGTTGGTCACTTGATTAATTTAGGGCCTGCCCTCATCACTACTCGGGCTCAGCATGCTGCAACTGGCTGTGTATCCACGACGTTCTTCCTTCTCCCTCTTCTTGGACACTGATATTCCCTGCCAGGTTGCCCCTATGTGGAAATGCCCCCCTTGTGAAGCCCCAAACCAGGCTGCTCTGCCCTTCCCCACCTATACTCATCTTACTTGAACTCTAAACCCCCACATGCAGCCACCCCTGCAAACTCCCTGTGGAGTCCTCCTCACCCTAACTGGGCTGTGACTCCTGCCCCACAGAGCTGCTACTCACCCAACCTGGGGTGTGACACTCACCCTGGGCCAATGCAACACCCTGCTCCCACCACAGACACCTACTTTGCTCTCCTGTACATAAGGAATCAAGGACTGAATTGTTCAAGAAAGGAAACAGAAGGACTGCAATGTATTCTTTAAATGTATTTTGGACTCAGGAGGATTTATCTTTCCAATACAGTAAACACATTTCTCTAATTTTAAACTAATTTATCACAGTAATAGATTTAAAGGGAACCTATATGATTATCTCAATAACTACCAAAAAAGGACAGGATAAAAATACAACCCATTCAAGGTAAAGAATAATACAAAACCTTTCTGAAACGATGAATAGAAGGAGAGCTCTTTAACTTGATAAAATGTATTTAGTAAAAAAGCCAGGGTAAACCTCATACTTAAGGGTGAAATGTTAACAGCATTTCTCTTTAAAGTCAGAAACAAAACAAACGCCTGCTATCACTGCTTCTACTCAACTCTGTAGGCCTCATCAGAGCAATGAGAAAAATAAATGAACATAATAAAGACTGAAAAGGAAAAACAAAAATGTCATTACTGCAGAAAATGCATACATAAGAAGTCCAAGAGCATTCAGATTAGTTGGAGGATATAAAACTGATAAAAAAAAAAAATCAACTCTATTCGCAAACAAGCAAGTAGCAAATATCTGTTAAAAAGACACCATTCACAGTAACTAAACTCATGAGGTACTTAAGAATAAATCTAACAAAATATATAAGATCTTTCCAGGAAAAATTATTAAACTTCATTTAAAGACATAAAAGAAGGCCTGCATAAACGGAGATACTGCATTCATGAATATCAGAAGACAAAATTTTTAAATAGCAATATGTCCCAAATTTAATATAAAAAGTAAAAGGAATGCAGAAGAAATTCCCCATAAGGATTTTTCATATAACCTGACAAGTTGATTCTAAAATTCAAACAAAATGCCAAACCAATTCTGAAAGAGCCAGGTGGGATTATATCCCCTAATCAGATAGCAAGACATCTTAAAGGGATGGAAATTGAGAGCGCATGATATCCATACAGGTACAGATGACAGAGGAGAACTAGAGCGCTTTAACAGAGTTAAGCATATATGGAAATTTGGGTATATAGCAGATGTGCCATTAGTAATCAGTGAGAAATACACAGACCATTCCACAGATAATGCTGAAACAACCAGCTCCTCAGGAGAAAAAAATTACAATTCTCAGTATATAACAGAATTATATTCCAAATGGATTAAATATCTAAAAATCTAAATGTGAAAAGCAATACTTCAAAACATTAGGAATACAGGAGGAGAAGATCTCAAGATCTTGAGAGTATTTCAAAGGACAATGAAGGATTTCTTAAACAAGACGCAAAACACACAACCATAAAGGAAGATGCTGACAGCTATAGTTCCACTAGAACTTAGTATTTAGTCACCAAAACCCCACATAAAATAAAAAGCTACAACTGGCAAGAAGTATTTGAAACCCATATTCCCAGGAATACATATTAACATATCCATAATAAAAAGTTCCTGTGAATAGAACTGATAAAGGAAGTTATTCCCAACTACCAAGCTAGTCAGAAGTCTGACTTCAAAGAATCGACTGACACTTATCTGCATCAATTGGCAACTCCCAAGTCTTCCTCAGCATCTCAGGTTGGAGCTTGTCCCTTAGTGCTGGTGCTATTTTTGTATCATCTTTCTCCTAAACAGTGAGAACTGAATGAGTCTCTCTTACTTCTGATGAAATCCAAGATTATTTCATAATTTTACTTCCATATTATTCTGGTGCAGATAGTTGTTTCCCAATACCACAGTCGACTGTCCTTGACAAATGGCCCACTCTTGTAGCTATTTCAGTAGCACTTCAGCATTTTCAAAGAAAATCAATTATGAACTTCACATAATTCACATGCCCATACACTCATTCTAGGAGGTGAAGTAACCATTCAGAACCTGAGCTTCTGACAGCTTTAAATCCTAAATAATTTCTAATATGGATGCTATAAACACTCACTTTACAATATTTCCAAGAATCCAAGGCCTAATTCCTTGCAGCATTTTCATGGTACGAACATTGCAACCCCCAAATTTTCTATTCCCTACCTTGCCACGGTGTGGCCCATTCATTCCTCTAGTTCTAATAGTATTGGCTTGGCCAAAAAGTTTGGTTTTACCATACCATCTTATGGAAAACTCTTTTAGCCATCCCAATATATCCTTCCAATCCTAGAGAAGGGCAATGCCAAAGAATGTTCAAACTACCATACAAAGGTGCTCACTTCACATGCTGGCAAGATAATGTTCAAAATCCTTCAAGCAAGGCTTTAGAAATATGTGAACAGAGAACTTCCAGATGTACAAGCTGGGTTTTGAAGAGGCAGGGATCAAATTGCCAACATTTGCTGGAATATAGAAAAAGCAAGAGAATTCTAGAAAAACATCTACTCCTGCTTCACCAACTACACTAAATTGACTGTGTGGATCACACAAACCGTGGAAAATCCTTAAAGAGATGGGAATACCAGATCACTTAACCTGTCTCCTGAGAAACCGGCAGGCAGGTCAAGAAGCAACAATTACAACCAGACATGGAACAAATTACTGGTTCAAAACTGGGAAAGGAGTATGACAAGGCTATATATTGTCACCCTGCTTATTTAACTTCCATGCAGAGTACATCATACAAAATGCCAGGCTGGATGAATCACATGCTGGAATCAAGATTGCCGGGAGAAATATCAACCTCAGATATGCAGGTTTATTTTTGGGGGCTCAAAAATCACTGCAGATGGTGACTGCAGCCATGAAATTAAAAGACGCTCCTTGGAAGAAAAGCTATGACCAACCTAGACAGCATTACCAAAAAGCAGAGACATCACTTTGCCAACAAAGATCCCTCCAGTCAAAGCTACAGTTTCTCCAGTAGTCATGTATGGATGTGACAGTTGGACTATAAAGAAAGCTGAGCACCAAAGAATTGATGCTTTTGAACTGTGGTGTTGGAGAAGACTCTAGAGTCCCTTGGACTGCAAGGAGATCAAACCAGTCAATCCTAAAAGAAATCAATCCTGAATATTCACTGGAAGGACTGATGCTGAAGCTGAAACTCCAAATACTTTGGCCACCTGATGGAAAGAGCCGACTCAGTGGAAAAGACCCTGATGCTGGGAAAGACTAAAGGCAGGAGGAGAAGGGGATGACTTAAGACGAGATGGTTGGATGGCATCACTGACTCAACCAATATAAGTTTGAGCAAGCTCTGGGAAATGGTGAAGGACAGGGAAGCCTGGCCTGCTGCAGTCCATGGGGTCACAGAGTTGCACACAACTGAGGGACTGAACAACAACAGACACACAGATGACACCACTCTAATGGCAAAAAGCAAAGAGGAACAAAAGAGCCTCTTGATGAAGGTCAAAGAGGAGCATGTAAAAGCTGTGAAACTCAACATTCGAAAACCAAAGATCACAGCATCTCGTCCCATCACTTCAAGGCAAATAGAAGAGGAAAAAGTGGAAGCAGTGACAGACTTTATTTTCTTGGGCTCCAAAGTCACTGTGGACAGTGAGAGCAGCCATGAAAGTAAAAGACACTTGGCTCCTTGGAAGGAAAGCTATGATAAACCTAGAGAGCATATCAAAAAGCAGAGACATTCCTTTCCCAATAAAGATCCATACAGTCAAAGCTATGGTTTTTCCAGTAGCCATGCATGGATGTGAGAGATGGACCATAAAGAAGGCTGATAAGAATTGATGCTTTTGAATTGTGGAGCTGGAGAAGACTCTTGAGAGTCTCTTGGACTGCTAGAGATCAAGCCAGTCAATCCTAAAGGAAATCAATCCTGAATATTCACTGGAAGGACTGATGTTGAAGCAGAAGCTCCAATACTTTGGCCACCTGATGTGAAGAGGTGACTCACTGGAAAAGACCCTGATGCTGGGAATGACTGAAAGCAAAAGGAGAAGGTGGTGGCAAAGGATGAGATGGTTAGATAGCATAACCAACTCAACGGACATGAATTGGAGGAAACTCGTAGATGGCAGAGGACAGAGAAGCCTGCTTTGCTACAGTTCACGGGGTTGCAGAGTTGGACACAAGACTTAGCAAACGAACAAATAACATAAGCAAGGTTTACAATAGCAGTCAAATGAGTTCCTTGGTGTAGAGAGTCTCAATTTTAGACTAATATGAAAATGTTTGACACTAACCTGTTCACAAAGCCCATGAAAGTGAAAGTGGCCCAGACGTGTCCAGCTCTTTGCGACCCCATGGACTAAACAGTCCTTGGAATTCTCCAGGCCAGAATACTGGAGTGGGTAGCCTTTTCCTTCTCCAGGGAATCTTCCCAACACAGGGATCGAACCCAGGTCTCCTGCATCGCAGGCAGATTCTTTACCAGCTGAGACACAATGCCCATAAGTGACTCTTTAATTTCCTAAGAAACTTGATGTAACAGAGATTAAGTAACAATGTCTAGCACATAACCTAGAAAGGAAGTGTTTTTAGATTCCATCCAATTAACTCTTACAACACTATATAACTCTTTTTGCATACAGGAAATATACCCTAAAAATGACATTTGTGACTGCAGTTTTGTCTCCACAATATTTCTAACGCTGAGAATTATATTCTAAAAACACAAAATACATCTGGTTAGTGCTGTTATAGAAGAGGTCCTAGAAAGCTCCCCTGCCTCTTCTATTATGTGGCTCAAAGTGAAAAAGTGTTGTCTATGAACTAGAAAGTGGGCTGTCACCAGACCAGATTCTGTTTGTGCCTTGATCTTGGACTCCCCAGCCCCCAGAACTGTGAGAAATGAACTTCTATTGCTTTTAAGCCATCCAAGTTTGTATGTTATTTAGCTTATAGCAGGTCAAATGAACTAATACACCTACTTTAGTAGAACATGAAATATTACAGCAGAAAGTCCAGCTTAAAAAGTGATCAATTCTTCAAATCTAAACCTCTATCTTAAACCACTCATAAAAATTAACTCAAAATAGACTGCAGAGGTAAAAGTAAGGAAGACTGGAGACTGTAGATCTTCTAGAATAAAATGTAGGAAAAAACCTCCTTTGCTGTACAGAAGCCTTTTAGTTTGATGTAGTCCTCCTTATCTTCTTTTTGCTAATCATCAGGGAAATGC
The DNA here is from genome assembly GCF_054371585.1 of Giraffa tippelskirchi. Lineage (NCBI taxonomy): Eukaryota > Metazoa > Chordata > Mammalia > Artiodactyla > Giraffidae > Giraffa > Giraffa tippelskirchi. The sequence goes on from NC_137283.1 coordinate 127,898,908, forward strand.
AAATCAAAACCATGACAAAGTATCAACTCAGATCTCTTAGGGTATCTGTCATCAAAAAGACGAAATTAGTACTGGAGAAGATATGGAGGAAAGGGAACCCTTGTGAACTGTTGGTGGGAGTGTAAAGTGTACAACCATTATGGAAAACAGTATGGAGGATCCTCAAAAAATTAAAAATGGAACTACTGTATGATCCAGCAATTCTACTTCATGAATATATACCCAAAGAAACTAAATTAGTATCTTGAAAAGATATCTGGAACCCCATGTTCATGCAGCATTTTTCACAATCGCCAAAATATGGAAACAGCTCAATTGTCTACTGACAAATAATGAAAATGTTGTATATATACACAATAGACTATTCAGTCACAAAAAAAGAAAAAAAAAAAATCCTGTTATTTGCTACATCTTGGATGAACCTAGAGGACATTATGCAAAGTGAAATAAGCCAGACAGAAAACCAGACACTATATGATCTCACTGATACACAGAATTAAAAAAAAAAAAATTAAGTCAAAATCGTAGAAGCAGAGAGTAGAATGGTGACTGCCAGAGACTAGAGTGTGGGAAGAAATGTAGAAATGTGACCCAAGGATACAAACATTCAGTTAAAACAGGCTTTAAGAATCTAATGTACAGTACAGTGACTAGAGTTAATTTCAAATTTGCTCTGACAGTAAATCCCAGTGTTCTCACCACACACACACACATAAACATGGTAACTATGTGAGGTGATGGATAGGCTAAATTAATTTGACTGTAATAATTTCATAATGTGTATGTATATCAAATCATCATCATGCACACCCTAAATAAATACAATTTTATTTATTAATTGCACCTCAAGAGACCTGGAAAAAATTGAAAGCATTTATTAAAAAAAAAAAAGAAAGAAAATGAAAAGACAAGGCTTAGGCTGGGAGAAAATTTTTGCAAATAACGTACCTGATACAGGACTTGTATCCAGAATACATAAAGAACTATTACAACTCTATAATAAAAAGAAAAATGACCACCCCCTCCCAAAATAAATGGGCAAAAGTTTTACATGGTCAGTCCACCAAAGATTAACAAATGACTTAAAAAGCACGTGAAATGATGTTTAATATCGTTAGTCACTAGGGAAATGCAAATTAAACCACAAGATACCACTATAAATCCACTAGAATAGCTGTAATTAAAGACAGACAATACCTAGTTTTGGTGAGAATCTAGAGATACTAGAACCCTCATGCTGTGCTGTGAAGAATGTAAAATGGTACATACAACCACTTGTGACAAATAATCTGGCAGTTTCATAAAACGGTAAACATAAATTCACTATCTAAACCAGCAATTCTACTTGCAAAGGACCCCAACAAATATAAACATGTTGACAGAAAGAAATGTATATGAATGTTCATAGCAACACTAACTGGCAACAAGTCAAATGTCCATTAGATGGAGTGGATGGGCAAATAAAATGTATTATATCCATATAGTTGAATATTATCCCATAAAAAAATAAAAAGAAATGAAATACTTCACAGCTTTTATCCCACTTACTGAGAATATTCATATATCCTGCTATGGGTCTATGGGCAACTCAAAGCCCCTCTGAAGGTATTGTGTAAAACACAGTACATGTATCATATAACTTTTTGAAAAGTCATAAAATTTTGAATTCTGAATCACATCTGGCTTCAGTGGTTTCAAATAAGGATTGGTGAATTTAGAGAGAATGAATAACTTTCTCAAGCCCTTCTAACACATTCAAGTATTCTGTATCATATAATAACCTATATTAAGCATCATCCGTTTCCCAACTACAATTAGTCCTTATTTTGATATTTTTAAATGACTGAACATGAAGCACAAAGACAATGTGTACTATGTAATATGACTTAATTATTTTAGAATTTAAATTTTAAACAGATCAGCATCATATAAGACATAGATCTCTAGCTGTTTGAATTTCCTGATTTTAACGCATCATAGTCATAGAATCAATTTGAAACTAATGGGAAATACTGATCAATATATTTAACATTGCTTAAAACATTAATGGTTTGAAATCATATTTTTTCCAGAAAATATTAACTATCAATTCAGAGGCACCTGATACAAAGATTTAAAAAAATACTCCTAAAACAGAAACTATCTGAAAACCATTTCAGCTGTAGCTCCTTTATAACCTTGAATCAGAGATGGAAAATAAAACCTTCTGAAAGGCTTCTCCATTCGAAAGCATAGTCTATGAAAAAGAAATTTTCATACCAACCCAGCTGTCAGGAATATAAGACTAAAAGCAGCAAGGAGCCACCATTTCACTTTGCAAAATGACAAAAATTATAAAACTTAAATGTCAGTAATAGATTGTTTAATAAATTATGGTATAGGTATAGTGAAGTCACTCACTCGTGTCTGACTCTTTGTGACCCCACAGACTGTAGCCCACCAGGCTCCTCTGTCCATGGGATTCTCCAAGCAAGAATACTGGAGTGGGTTGCTATTTCCTTCTCCAGGGGATCTTCCCGACCCAGGGATCGAACCCAGGTCTTCCTGCATTGCAGCCAGATGCTTTACCGTCTGAATCACCAGGGAAGCCCTGAATTATAGGATGTGCTCATTATAAAATGTTTTATTTAAAAAGAATGAAGTAGTTTTGAATTTACTGACATGAAATGATCAGTATATATTATTAGGTGAAAAAAAATGTACAGCACAGAACAATATTTATTATCTTATCTCACTATTTAAATAGAAACATATAAAGAATTACATTTAAATGAATGCATAGGAAAATGTCTACAAAGATACAATTTTGTAACTAGTTATCTCTGGAGTGAAGAGTAGAACAGGATAGGGAGGATGACACTTTTGCATTGCTCAGATTTTTAAATAACAAGGATGTCATTTTTAACTTAAAGGGAGTAGTTAAAAAATGGAAAGAGACTATTAATATTATGTACTGGAGAGCTAAGAAAAACTAGGAACACAGAAGCATTTTATCTGACTTAAAGAATGGTTCAACTACATAGATAACCGTGTTAGAACCGACTTTCAGAGGATGCTAATGACTACTACATTTCTATGACTAATTACCATCAGTGAGTAACCTCACTCCAAACAATGACTTCACTGGCTCCTAATAAATCAAACTCTACAGACAGATTATATATTAGGGTCCAATCCCTGGAAATGAGTTTTACATCACCAAAAACTATTAAAGTTGATCAAAAGTAAAATAAATATATGTTTCAAAGATGTTTTTTAGATATTTAAATATTTCTTTGAAGGAATTTTTCTGCACTATTCTTAAAAAATATATTCATGGGCCTAAGAACTCCTTTTTCTGCTAAATTTTCCTGTAGCAAGCATAGGCATTTTTCACTGCTTCAAGAACTTCAAAATCTTCTAGGATTTTCTATCTTGACAATATTCACTTCCAAGATAATATTCACCAATGCCTGTGAAAGTACCAGAATAAAGAAAGCCGAGAATAGGGCATAATCATAATAGCGGAATTTTGCTAGTTACTATGGAGTTTTAGGGTTAGCAAGAGAGTAAAAATAGGAAGATTACCTGCGTTTAAAACTTAACCTCTATTTAAAAACAATTTTTTTTCTAGATAGAAAGACTTATTGTGCTAACACACAGACACACAGAAATGGTAGGGAGAGGAAGTAATCCAAAGGGACACATGAGTCAAATGAAAGAGCTGCCAATGCCCCAAACTGGAACAATTTGAGCAACAAAGTACAATAGTATTAAATTATAACCCAAGGTATAAAACATAGCCATGAATCCATATTGATGTAAATAAATGTGGCAAAAGAGACAAACTTACCATTATAAAAAAATTACAAGGACTTCCCTGGTGGTACAGTGGATAAGAATCTGCCTACCAATGCAGGCAACACAGATTCAAATCTCTGATCAGGGAAGATCCCACATGCTGCAGAGCAACTAACCCCATGTGCCACAACTTCTAAGCCCTCCCTCTAGAGTCCTCCAGCCACAACTACTGAAGCCCATGAACTTAGAGCCCATGCTCTAAGTAACCAAAAATAAATATTTTTAAATGACTATAAAAGGTTATTAATTTCTTTAAAAAAAAACTACAAATAATTTATCCAGACAGCACAATCGAGGTAGAACCTACCTTCCCACATCTTAACCATAGTGATTTCCTTCCAAAGAGTACATCATGGGAAGGGTGAAAAAAAGAGTGACATTACATTGGAGAAGCCTACAAACACTACTGAGCCAGGTAATCAAGGTCAACATCAAAGTGTTAGATCATATCGTTAATATGTACCTGTAACATGACTGTGATGACAACAGCACTTTACATGCTTGGTCTTCCTGCCAAAAAAACTGTAACTTCAGTCTAATCAAGAAAAAAATCATTACGCAAATTCCAATTGAGAGATTTTCACAATACCTCACCAGCACTTCTCAAAACAGAAGCAGAAGATAAGAAGCAGTGGCAAGAATACACAGAACTGTACAAAAAAGATCTTCACGACCCAGATAATCACGATGGCGTGATCACTCACACTCACTTAGTCCCAGACATCCTGGAATGTGAAGTCAAGTGGGCCTTAGGAAGCATCATTATAAACAAAGCTAGTGGAGGTGATGGAATTCCAGTTGAGCTATTTCAATTCCTAGAAGTCGATGCTGTGAAAGGGCTGCACTCAATATGACAGCAAATTTGGAAAATTCAGCAGTGGGCACAGGACTGGAAAAGGTCAGTTTTCATTCCAATCCCAAAGAAAGGCAATGCCAAAGAATGCTCAAACTACCACACAATTGCACTCATCTCACATGCTAATAAAGTAATGCTCAAAATTCTCCAAGCCAGGCTTTAACAGTACATGAACCGTGAACTTCCAGATGTTCAAGTTGGTTTTAGAAAAAGAAGAGGAACCAGAGATCAAACTGCCAACATCCACTGGATCATCAAAAAAGCAAGAGAGTTCCAGAAAAACATCTATTTCTGCTTTAATGACTATGCCAAAGCCTTTGACTGTGTAGATCACAACAAACTGTGGAAAATTCTGAAAGAGATGGAAATACCAGACCACCTGACCTTGTCTCTTGAGAAATCTGTACGTAGGTCAGGAAGCAACAGTTAGAATTGGACATGGAACAGCAGACTGGTTCCAAATCGGGAAAGGAGTACGCGAAGGCTGTATATTGTCACCCTGCTTATTTAACATATATGCAGAGTACATCATGAGAAATGCTGGACTGGATGAAGTTCACGAGCTGGAATCAAGATTGCTGGGAGAAATATAAGTAACCTTAGATTTGCAGATGACACCACCCTTATGGCAGAAAGTGAAGAAGAACTAAAGAGACTCTTGATGAAAGTCAAAGAGGAGAGTGAAAAAGTTGGCTTAAAGCTCAACATTCAGAAAACTAAGATCATGGCATCTGGTCCCATCACTTCGTGGCAAATAGATGGGGAAACAGTGGCTGACTTTATACTTTTCGGGGCTCCAAAATCACCCCAGATGGTGACTGCGGCCAGGAAATTAAAAGACGTTTACTCCTTGGAAGGAAAATTATGAGCAACCTAGACAGCATATTAAAAAAGAGAGACATTATTTTGCCAACAAAGGTCCGTCTAGTCAAGGCTATGGTTTTTCCAGTGGTCATGTATGGATGTGAGAGTTGGACTATAAAGAAAGCTGAGTGCCGCAGAATTGATGCTTTTGAACTGTGGTGTTGGAGAAGACTCTTGAGAGTCCCTTGGACTGCAAGGAGATCCAACCAGTCCATCCGAAAGGGGATCAGTCCTGAGTGTTCACTGGAAGGACTGATGTTGAAGCTGAAACTCCAATACTCTGGCCACCTGATGAGATGAACTGACTCATTGGAAAAGACCCTGATGCTGGGAAAGATTGAAGGCAGGAGAAAAAGGGGACGACAGAGGATGAGATGGTTCGATGGCATCAGCGACTCAATGGACATGAATTTGGGTAAACTCTGGGAGTTGGTGATGGATAGGGAGGCCTGGCGTGCTGCACTCCGCGGGGTCGCAAAGAGTCAGACATGACTGAGCGACTGAACTGAACTGCTCAAAACTTAAGGTCATCAAATACAAGAAGTCTGAAAGTTTATTACAGCACAAAGAAACCTAAGGAGATATGACAACTAAGTGTAAAGTGTTCTAGATGGGATTCTGAAACAACAATAAACATTAAGATAAAAAGCTAAAAATGCAAATAAAGTATGACTTCAGTTAGTGATACTGTATCAATATAGGTTCATTAACTATAACAAACTTACTACACAAATGCAAGATGTGACTAATGTGGGAAACAGGTCATGGGGTAAATGGGAATTCACTGTCCTGTCTTCACAATGTTTTTGTAAATCTAAAACTATCCTAACAAGAAATTTATTTTTAGGGACTTCCCTGATGGTCCCGTGGCTAAGAATCTGCGTTGCAGTGCAGGGGATGCAAGTTCAATCCCTGGTTGGGGAACTAAGATTCCACACGCCTTGGAGCAACTAAGCCCACACTGCAACTACTGAGCCCAATGCAGCCAAATAAATAAATACTTTTTAAAAAAAAGAAATTTATTTTTAAAAGATTATTTACTTGTTAAAATCTTTCTTTAATTTTCAAACTTAGTATTTGGCTATTTGTTACAAAAGCTAATACAGCTAATTCTAAACTTAAGAATTCTTCTTAGATAATGCAAAAAAATTACATAAGAATACTGACATTCTAAAACCTAATTTTAACAGAGGTATATTTTTAACTCTTAAAATAATCACCCAAACCAAATTAACAGGGTTGCAAGCTAATATTATCTGATTTGCTCTCCTCTGTCTTTCCAATGATATACAATCACCCTTGGATATACACAACGTTTAAACAGTTCCTGAAACTTAGAATACTGGTTAAAAATCTGTCAGGCCTCAGGATAAATTAAACAATGCATAGAGTCCTATAGCAGAAATACAAGACTTGAAGGATGCTAAGAGATTTCTTAGGTATCTGCCAACAGGACTCGTTACCTCAGGAGCTCTCTATTCTAAAGAAGGTGCCAAAGCAGACTGACTTGTTTCCTTCCTCCCACCATATTAGCCATTTGTACACACCTCTTTCCAGATGCCTTCAGGAGAGTACTATTCTCAGAGATGCAAATGAAGAAGGGAAACACATTAACAGTGATGGAATCATAACCAAATCTCACTCTGGGGGAGGAGTTTTTCCATGTACTGTTTCTGGCAAACTGTAGACTGCTCAAAATATCCAGGAATAAATTTAAATTTTCCAGACATGTTTTATTTGGCTGACACAATGTGTTTTGGGGATCCTCCCAGACATTTTGAGTTAGGTGCCAATATTTCAAAATTGGGACAATTCACATATGATTTCTAGTTCTTGGAAAAACCAGAAGATCTAGCAATAATGGGTCCAGAACTCCCCATGGCAGTAATAACCAAGAAGGGAGCACCTGAGGAATCATGGAGGAGCTTTCTGGTTCTTCAGTGCTCTTTCCCTACCCAAGCGATTCATTTATTTCACATTCCTGGTATTTACAGGCATTCAGTGTTCTCACCGCCAGCACAAACAGTTACGTAATAAAAGCAGTTTTAACACAGAAGCACCAAACTACATTAGGTCATCAGTAAATATCAAACATTTGTCCACAAAATAGGTTCACTCAACAGGCCATCAGCTAAAGATCCGGCTAAGGACATGTATATTTTCCAGTATTAAGTGCCAAGGCCTTGCAATCCAGAGGTGTAGTCAAGTGAGTTATTGGACAAAGTGATTTTTTTCTTTAAAGTTCACTGACACATATCATAATTTATCTGAACCCATGATTATTGTATGTTTTATGTCAGAGAGGACCGACAACTTGTTACATTTTTGTACTTAATTTCCCCTTAAAATCTGGATTATATTCTTATTAGGATTAGAAATTCAACACAAAGTCACTTAAGTGAAAAAGGGAAAAAGAAGGTAACTTATTTGCCCACATAACTGGAAAAGATTAAAGTGATGATGACATAACTGGAATCCTGAACATACAGATCCATACTATACCTAAGGCTCCCATCTTCCTATTCATCTACCCCATGAACACTTGCTGTAATGTAACAAGAGTAGTTAGGGAAATGTTTTGAGTTCAAGTTTTCAGAGAAACTATGACTTTAGGAGTACAGAAACAACTCCTTAAAAAAAAAAAAAAGGTTGCACTCAGGTAACAGCAATAGAGTGGTTTTTCTCTTTGAAGACTCTTCTATTCCAACTTACCCTTCCCCAAATTATCCATATTTTTTTTATCTACTCAATATTTTATCTACTTAAGACATCATAAATTAGTCTAGATCTTCCTTAACAGGTAGTTGGATTCTCCAACACTGATGCAATAGGGGGTGTGAGTGAGGATGCAAAGTGGGACTCAGAAATATGAAAACAGTGACTACTTGGGAAAAAAGGGCAGGGGAAAGGAGAAGAAATGAAGTTTTAAGGAACCTCCCCACCTTTTCAAAAAAAAAACAAAAAAACACCCACAACTATTAATTCTAAACTGCAGAGTAAGCTTGCCTAATATTCAGAAAAATAGTAGGAAACCCTTCTTTCCTCCATGGCATCCTGTTCCTAGAATACAAAATAATATTAAGGCTTACTCTGTGAATAAAAAGACTTGTGATTAGCCTGGGAATTCACCTCCAGAAAAGTATGCTTAAAGTTCTAAAAGAATACAAAGAGTACACGAAGAAAATTAAAATTACTGTGTTAACTGCCATACTGCGTCAACCAAAGGAAGCTTTTAAAAAATACAACTTTTAAGTTACAACACTGTATAATATACTTGAATTTTATTTTAGTAAGATACAACATATGCCACATCAATTTCATGTTATATTTTCTTGCAGAAGACAACCAACAAGAAAAAAATGTATTTAATAGTAATACATACTATAAATTGGGCTTCCCTGGTGGCTCAGACAGTAAACAATCTGCCTGCAATGCAGGAGACCTGGGTTCAATCCCTGGGTTGGAAGATCCCCTGGAGAAGGAAATGGCAACCCACTACAGTATTCTTGCCTGGAAAAATCCATGGATAGAGAAGCCTGGTGGGCTCCTTCTCAGGGGGTCACAAAGAGCTGGACACGACTGAGTGACTAATACACACACACACACTACAAAATTATTTTCCTCCCGATTACTTTTACTATTGCAAAGAATTCTATTTTTCTTTAAGATGATTAGACTCATCTCTTTGTAATTATACTCTTTCTCAAGTACATCACACCCTTACTGAATCAATCTCATATGTCAAAGACTTAAAGACTTACATAAAGTACCCTTCTTTCCACTGCAGGGAGAAAAATTTCTACTTGTAACTTTATTAAAAAATACATTTTTCCTTTTCAAAAGCACTCACGGTGTACACAGTAATTATAAGCTAGGTTTTTTTTTTTTTTTAATGGGCTCCTTCACAGGAAATGTCATTTGCTTTTAAAATTTTACTTAAAATACTAACTGGATAAATGTTCCACTGGGAAAATAATCATCTACAAAGTCAGGATTATCAGCTTCAATAATCTCTCTACCAAAGTTGCCACAAATAGTGAAGTTAAACACAAATCAGATTCTGGTGTCCTTTTATTAATTAAAAATACATAATTTATTTAATACACTATGTAGATTCGTTACTTTCATGCCAGTGTAAGGGCTATTGGATACCACAAAATTATTGGCTACAGAATCAATAATCTATTATTTTTATTATTTTCTTCTTCAACTTCTGGAAACATTATCTTCATCCATTTTAAGCTTCAAAGAAAAGCTGGAACTAGGGTTCACACAACCATAGTGAAGTCAGAAATCCAGTAACCAGTGAATTGAGAAAAATTCCTGGGAATGAATGTAGTATTTAGTAATATAGTATTTTAGTCAACTGTATAGCAATAACTGCAGGTATGTGGTGTTACTAAAGATATGAGACGACTCTTAAAATTAGCAAAGCTACTGATTTTAAACATCCACAAGAGACCTCAAATATGAAAATGTTAAACAGAATCAAATTTAGAGGTCTACAAATAAACCATTTAAGAAGTTACTACTACTACTAAGTTAGTCAAAATAACATTTCTGTCTCCCTGCCTCACCAGTGCCACATCCTCTGGGAGTGTGGGTGTGCTTTTTTCTTAACCCAACCTCCTACTTGGGGAATTTTTTTTAAAGATAACTCCTGCCTGTCATTTGCTAATTTATTCCAAAAACTGACCAGGTGGAAATTTTTTGAGCAATAAATATGCTAATAACTTTGTAAGACTGAAAAGTTCTCATTTGACGCTTCCTGATTGTTTAAAGTATGAGATATTAAACTATGAAAACACACGCAATTGCTCCATTCCCTCATCTAAACAACTTTGGGGAACAATGACTTTTCAGGACCACTCCTACATAATTATAATCCTACCAGAATGAAAAATTGAATTTACAAAAATGGTATATATATATATATTCCTTTAATACCAAAGCCAGTTTCCATGAACTAGCTGATGAGCCAAATATGCAAAGTGTATGAGGCGGAAAGTACTGATACTAATCTGCATACAGTTTTTACGTTTAGTATGTAATTTACCTCATTTTAGCCCACTGCAACAGGGTCAAACCAAAAAACTGGGGATTTGAACAGGGAAAGTTTCACATAAAGAATGATCATAACAGGGAGAAATACAGATCAAGAGCACTCTAAAAAAATACTCAAGAGCTGAGACAGTACCAGAAGCAAAAAAACAAACCAGGTAGAAGGCCCTTCCACTCAAAGCTAGGGCTTGAACTTTGTTGGAGAAGATATGGTTGCACCCTACTGGATGGTAAAGAAGTCTGTCAGGTTGGGTTTCCTGGGCCTAAGTGGCTGGGAGGTGAGAACCTGCTTGCCAGCAGCATCTGCAAGGAGAGGGTCACGGGAAACAACCTATGGAGCAAGCAGCCACACAGCGAAAGGTGGGGTACTGGAGCTGGCGTGTGCAATGTCCGTGTCAGGACACGGAGCTGCTGCTGCTGCTAAGTCGTTTCAGTTGTGTCCGACCCTGAGTGACCCCACAGATGGCAGCCCACCAGGCTCCCCCGTCCCTGGGATTCTCCAGGCAAGAACATCAGAGTGGGTTGCCATTTCCTTCTCCAATGCATGAAAGTGAAAAGTGAAAGTGAAGTCGCTCAGTCATGTCCAACTCTTAGCAACCCCATGGACTGCAGCCTACCAGGCTCCTTTGTCCATGGGATTTTCCAGGCAAGAGTACTGGAGTGGGTTGCCATTGCCTTGGAGAGGTGGTCACAAATTTGGGGCTGGGGCTGTGAGCTCAACAAGACTCTGTCCACTCTGAGCACTTAGCTGGGGCAGAGAACCACTGGATGTCCCTATATCTGTGCCACTCATGGTCATGCAGCAGCAGCAAGAAACAAGAAGCCCCTCTTTGTGTAAAGTCCCTTCAGATCCTCTACTGACAAACTTAATATCACTCAATGGAGAAACACTTAAACAACCAAGCTCCAATATCAGAGCAAGTTGATTCAGAGCTGAGAGGGAATCTGATATAACAGGCACACTCAATGCTCAGGATCTTCATAAAGGGCAAAGCATGACAGAAACAATAAACTGGAAATACACATTATATTAAACGTGACTAAAAGGCAGAATGAAAAACAAAATCTGATTGGGTCACTACTGTCACTTCTCCAGTACACTATGAAAATGGGGAAAATAAACCCAGCAGTTATTTAACAATGTATCTCAGAAACATCAGCTACTTGTAGCACTATAAACCAGTGGTTTCCAAACAGAGTATAAAATACAGTACAGGAGAGGGAAAAAACTTTTCCTATGAAAGCTATCTAAAATACAAACTTTATTACTTAATAAACAGATTCAAATAGCAATATAAGCTGAAGTAATATGCATGCACATGTGTGAAGTTTATAATGAGACATCCCTATACTGAGGTTTCATATTCAAATGTTCACGGGATACCCAACTAAAAGCAGCTTTAAAGACTACTGATGACCTACTTTTCCCCATGGACTTCAGGTACTTCTTTGCACCATATAAAGAGGCCAAACACAACACAAACGCAGTTTTTTTTTTTTTAATCCAATAAAGAATTGATCTTAGTTATATTAGGCAATTAGAAACAGATTTCTTCAACAAGTTGCCCTCATTGTAATTTATAAATATGTATTGATTATACCCTTAAAAGACCTATAAATTGTTGTTGAGAGATCCCAAGGACTGCAGCATGCCAGGCTTCCCTGTCCTTCACCATCTTCCAGAGGTTGCTCAAACTTGTGTCCACTGAGTTGGTGATGCCATTCAACCATCTCGTCCTCTGTCATCCCCTTTTCTTCCTGCCTTCAATCTTTCCCAGCATCAGAGTCTTTTCCATTAAGTCAGCTCTTTACGTCAGGTGCCCAAAGTATTGGAGCTTCAGCTTCAGCGTCAGTCCTTCCAATGAATATTCAGGATTGATTTCCTTTAGGAATGACTGGTTTGATCTCCTTGCAGTCCAAAGGATTCTCAAGAGTCTCCTCCAACACCACAGTTCAAAAGCATCAATTCTTCGGCACTCAGCCTTCTTTACGGTCCAACCCTCACATCCATACATGACTACTGCAAAAACCACAGCTTTGACTAGACGGACCTTTGTTGGCAACGTAATGTCTCTGCTTTTGAATATGCTGTCTAGGTTGGTCACAGCTTTTCTTCCAAGGAGTAAGCGTCTTTTAATTTCATGGCTGCAGCCACCATCTGCTGTGATTTTGGAGCCCAAGAAAATAAGTCTCTCCCTGTTTCCACTGTTTCCCCATCTATTTGCCACGAAGTGATGGGACCGGATGCCATGATCTTCATTTTTTGAATGTTGAGTTTTAAGCCAGCTTTTTCCCTCTCCTCTTTCACCTTCAACAAGAGGCTCTTTAGTTCCTCTTCGCTGTCTGCCATTAGGGTGGTGTCATCTGTATATCTGAGGTTACTGATATTTCTCCCTGTAATCTTGATTCCAGCTTGTGCTTCATCCAGCCCAGCATTTCGCATATGTACTCTGCATATAAGTTAAATAAGCAGGGTGACGATATACAACCTTGACATACTCCTTTCCCAATTTGGAACATTACTCAAAGAAATTCAAAACTAATGAAATTCCCACTACTGCTAAACAAAGAAATCAAGACATTCTTAAGTAAGACTATTACTCAAATTTGATCACAATAAATACCTATATTCATTGCTCTGCTTTCCTGAAGTTTAGTTTCAAATAATTTAAGGTTATTATTGTAAGCTCTCTTTGTATGTAAAACAAATTTTAATACCCAAAAAGAAAAAAAAATGTTTAACTTTGTTTGGGTTTTGCTTTTTTTTTTTAATTAAATGATTTATTGACTTGGGCAAGTTACTTTACTTATCTGTGCCTCAGCAGTCTCACATATAAATAGGGATAGTAGCCACCCACCTAAGAGGATGACTGAGAATTACGAGTCCATCTCTCTCAGTGCTTCACGCCATCTGTCTCTCTCTCACACATACACACACAGACACCAGTGCCTTGCACACAATCAGCACTTAATAAATGCAGGATATTAAGACAGCTACTACTCATCATACACTCAAGTTTGCTTTATAAAAACATTTGATCAAATTGAACCCTTGCCTTGAACATAGAAAACTAACGTCAGAATTGAGATGAAACAAGAGTGGTCGAAGAAACCTAATTTCAGTAGGTAATGAAGCACAAAATTCAACCCACAATTTAAACCAACCTATTCAAGAAAAAAAAGAGGAGACAATCATTCAACAGATTTAACCACTTCTGCTTCAGTAAAATAAGGCATGGCCCCTGCTTTTAAGGAGCTCCAATTTGGGGAGAGGATGAAGAGACAACCACAATCTTAATATGGAAAAACTATGATAAAAAGTCAGAAAAGCACACACATTTCATTAAAAAAGGATAGGGAATATATCATTAAATCCATTTAGAAGTACAGGAAAGCCCCATGAAAAAATGTAATAATAACTAACAATCTGATCAGATTGAAGAGAAAAAATATGGAGAAATGGAGTTGATAAAAGAAGGATACACTAAAGGGGAAAGCTAAAGCCAAAGCACAGAGGTGAGGGAAGCTATGTAAACTGTAGTACAAGAACAGACTATAAACTCTTCAGGCTTTACCTAAAAAATAAATAAGAGATATGGCTGCCAATCAGTCAGGCTGGCATGCTAGGTGCCAGGTCATGACAGTCCTTGAGTGCAAGGCTAATGAGCTTGAATTTTATTTTTCATGGAAGAGCTTTTTATGTGGTGCTTATTAATGTGATGAGTGCTGTGCTGATGCCTCAGTTACCTCACAATACAACTCTCCTCATTTAACAGGTTAAGAAACTGAGCCCGTAGCCAGTAAACAGTGGAGCTGGGATTTCAATTCACGGTGTCTGAACTCTTCCACACTGTGTTACCCTTCTAAAAGTCTTTATAAATATGATATCCATGCTTTGAAAGGATAACATAATCTTAGTGATAATGCAGAAGACAGATTAGCGAAGTAAATGGGCAGAAAAGTACCTTCATGAAAAAAACCTCTGTTGGGTTTTTTTTGTTATAATAAACTAAGTGGTTACTAATAGTATATCAGACATAACCAGAGAAGGATACAAAAAACGGTGCATGTATAAAATTGACAGAACTCAGTGACTGGGCTGCGGAGGTGAAAGGAGGAGCTAAAAATGACTCAAGGTTTCAAAACCTAAGTTTGAGGGGGAGGGGAGTAGTGACACCAATACCATCCGTCTTTCTTTTGGTAGGGGGTGGGGGAGTGGAGAGGAGCATGGATGGGTTCAACTTCAGACTTGTTTAATTAGAAATATCTACTTGGGGCCTCCCTGGTGGCTCAGTGATAAAGAATCCACCTGCCAATGCGGGAGACCTGGGTTCAATCCCTGATCAGGATAGATCCCACATGCCAAGGAGCAACTAAGCCCGTGCACCACAACTACTGAGCCTGTGCTCCGAGTGTGGGAGCCACAACTATTGAAGCTCAGGCACCCCAGAGCCCATGCTCTGCAACAAGAGAAGCCACCACAATGAGAAGCCCGAGCACCGCAACTAGAGAGAAGCCCCCATTCTTTGCAACTAGAGAAAAGCCAGTGCTGCAGCAAAGACTGAGCACTGCCAAAAATAAATAAATAAATAAAAATGAAAATAACAGAAAAAAGTACCTACTGAACTCCCATGAGGAAGGGTTCCACAGGTGGTTGGGAACAGAAAGCAAGAGCTAAGAAGAGTGGCAAGGCTTAAGAGAAGGGACCCCCTGGAAATCGCATCCAGAGTGACAGGGGATGCTGTCAGAGTGGACACCTGCTGAAGATGAGCATGTATGTAAAGCACGGATTATCAACCAGGGCTCACAAGCCACCTTCTGATTAGTGTCCTGTCTCAGGCATGATGAGGAGGTGGGAAAAATGGTTGAGGGTCACCAATGAAGAGTGAAAGGAAGGAAAGAACACTGAAGAAATGCCACAAAAATTTTCAGAAATGTTGGGTCTAGTCCTCTTAAATACTAATTTATTAATATTAGCTAATAATGACCACACATTTCCAGCAGGTGAAAAGAAAAGTCAGTGAAGACAACTAAGGAGCAGTCACAAAGGTAGGAGAATCGGAAGAGCAGTGTAAATAAATTGAAGGGAGAGTAACAAGATGGGGTCAAACATTTTTAAATGCTAACAGAGGCTGAGCAAGCATCACTTCAGCTTGTAGCCATGAATGAGTCCAATATTACCCAATTTTCTGATTTTCCAGGAGAAATCAAACACTCTCATTTCAACATGAAAGCTTATGATTTTTAAAATGTTGACAATTAAATTTTATTAAACACAATGTGCAGCCATATGAAATAGTCTAAGTTGCTGGATTGCTACTTGGGCCTAAAGTTAATAAAGTATTAACTTTAATAAAGTATTGCCAAGCAAATGACCTTCAAAAGAGCATTTTCAAAAGACAACATATGGGGTACTTTTCCAAAGAAGTCTGGCAAGAAAAACTAGAAAACAAGAGTTAAAGAAAAACATTTTAAAATGCTACTGATGAACCTATTTGCAGGGCAGGAATAGAGACACAAACATAGAGAATGGACTTGTGGACACAGCAGGGGAATGAGAGAGTGAGATGAGAATCAAGTGGCATTGACATACATACATTACAAGGTACAAAGCAGATAGCTAGTGGGAATCTTCTATATAACACAGGGAGCCCCGCCCAGCACTCTGTGATGACCTAGAGGGATGGGATGGTGGTGGGTGCGGGGAGGTGGCGGGGGAGGCTCAAGAGGGAGGGGTTATATTTTTATATATATATATATACACACATACATACACGCTTATGGCTAATACGCACTGTTGTATGGCAGAAACCAACGCAACATTATAAAGCAATTACCCTCCAGTTAAAAATAAAAAAAAAAAATTTTTTTTAGGATAGGAGACATCTCATATGTGGAGAGAAGGGATCAGAAAAAAGGAAGAAAATCTGAAGACATGATCAACAAAGCAACAAGACAGGAAAGACACACACATCTCTATAAGCTAAAGGAGAGAAGTGATGGAAAGAAAAATGTAAAGGAATAGGAAAGTGGAAAGGTTCTCTGCAAAGATGCACAGGTGAAAAGACTATCC
Organism: Giraffa tippelskirchi; assembly: GCF_054371585.1. Classification (NCBI taxonomy): domain Eukaryota; kingdom Metazoa; phylum Chordata; class Mammalia; order Artiodactyla; family Giraffidae; genus Giraffa; species Giraffa tippelskirchi. Next base: position 127,915,602 of record NC_137283.1, read on the forward strand.
AGTCTGGAGCAAGGATTAGGGTTAGTGGAAAGGTTCTCTGAGAAGGCCACAGAAAAAAAGATCCACTTGCCAGGTAACAGTCACTTCTTTGCAAACCCAAGGAAGAAAAGAAATGATTTAGAGAAAAACATGAAATTTGAGGGAATATATAAGATGGTCTAGGTCCTCTCAATAAATTTTCAGAAAGAATTAAACATAAACACTGAGTATACTTGTGGGACTGTTTCATGTGTTAGTTTCACTATTAACATTTCCTGTTTCTTTGATAAGATACAGTTTTCCTATTTAGACATATTTACATCAGTGCCATGCTTCTAGAGAAGTAAATACATTTTAAATCTGAAGTACCAAAAAATGAGTTTATTTAGTGTGGAAAAATTAAATACAATATATTACTTCATTGATGGCTTTGTTATTGCCTCTAAGACAAGATCATTCATTCTCTTTTGGGAGAGTGTAGAGCAGCAGTAGAATGAAGGGAAAGAAAAAAGAACCATCTGAGAAGAAAATAACATCTGAAGAGAACAATGCTTGAACTCCCTTTACAACCTCTGGCAACAGTGTTATTAATTTTCTACATTAGTCTGATACTTACCAAACTGTTCTGCCGCTGTAACTTTTCTGTTTTACTCATCAAGATTTCAAGTCAGACTTTGCAGGGGGAGGGGAAGGAAAAGGGAGTTCCCTCATTTCTTTTTTTTTTAAGTTTGAAAACCACTAGAGCAGAAGCTAAACAGTATTTTAATAAGATTAATATTCTCTTATGGGGTCGCAAAGAGTCAGACCTGACTTGGTGACAGAAAAATATTTTCATGAGGGAAAGTTTCAGATCTCGTCCTTGTAAATTTATTATTAATAATAGCTAACGTTTGCTGTGTGCTTTCAGCATCATGATATGCAAAGCGCCCAACATATATTATATCTTAATCACAGCAGCTTTAAGGCAGATATTCTTCTTCTAGTCTAGAGATGAGGACACAGGTACAAAACCAAGCTTGAAGTCCCACAGAAGTAAGAGAGCTGGAATTCAAATCATAGTTCAAAATCTATACTTTTGGTTACCAGGTAATACTAGATTCTCTCATCCCAGCCTCTCAAATCTCAGTTTTACAATTTTGGACAAAGGAAAGATTTTAACTGCAAAGCCAATAATCTCCTGGCATATTCACACACATTGAGTAATATGTACCTCTTCTCCAAAGACAAAAAGATCTTTCATAAGTTATTATAAAATCTAATCCTGCGTTCTCTAAAATGTAGGCTTCAACCAAGTTGGCAAATCAGTAATCTAATGCTATTTTTCAGAGTGATAATAGATGACTTGAAAATGATAGTATTAATGCAAGAAAATTATGCTAGATCATTATCATATATAAAACATCAAAGGTGTTTCCAAAGTAGTCTCTAAGTGTAAATGAAAATGTTACTTTATATGACAACAATCACTTTACATAATCATACTTTTGATCAATTCTTGTAACAACCAACAAAAGTCTGTAGCATCTCAATTTCAAGGATGAAGAAACAGGGAAGCCACAGGTAGCATGTCAAGGGTCACAATAAACAATTTTTATGAAAATTAAAATCAACATCCTTAGAATTCCAATACTTTAATTCACAGTATATAATGGGCTGTCAAGCAAGGTATATGTGAAAGAATCTAGAGGGTAGATTTTTCTATCAAGTAAAACAAAAGATGATCCTGGGGGGAGGGGAGTACCAAACACTACAAATGTTTTTATTCAAGATAGGTAAATCCTCAAAGGTCTATTTGGGTGTTAATAATTTCTCTTTAGGCAGCATGTACAATATCAGGTTGCCTTTTCAGAAATACTAAACAGGTCACAATACTAAATATATTAAGTCTGACTCATTTCTTGCCAACATATTCAATTTTACATACTACTAGGGTTAATCCTGAATTACAAAGAAGCAGTAGTTTATGACAAACACTCAGATACTCTCCCTACAAGCACTCAGATACTCTCCCTATAAAATATCTTCATGCTGATGATGAACTTCATGATCAATTTGTTTGAGGATGTAAATTTTATTCACACTATTATGCTATCTGCAATATCCCATTTTAGTCTGGCAGTTTAAAAAAAATTTTTCCCTATAAAGATTCAAACTACAGTTATATAAATATGTTGTGGATAAGTCATGGCAAGTTACAGACACAAACCTCTTAAGCATCAATTTTAAGTAAGTCATGTTCGTGCTCACTCGTGTCCAACTCTTTGCAACCCCATGGACTGTAGCGTGCCAGGCTCCTCTGTCCATGGGGATTCTCCAGGCAAGAATTCTCCAGGCAACTGTAGTGAGTTGCCACTTCCTACTCAGGGGAGCAACAAAGGTCTGTCTAGTCAAAGTTATGGTTTTTCCAGTAGTCATGTATGGATGTGAGAGTTGGACCATAAAGAAAGCTGAGTGCCAAAGAATTGGTACTTTTGAACTGTGGTGTTGGAGGAGACACTTGAGAGTCCCTTAGACTGCAAGGAGATCAAACCAGTCAATCCTAAAGGAAATCAATCCTGAATATTCACTGGAGGGATGGATGCTGAGGCTGAAGCTCCAATACTTTGGGCACCTGATGTGAAGACTCAACTCATTGGAAAAGACCCTGATGCTGGGAAAGATAGAAAGCAGGAGGAGAAGGGAACAACAGAGGACGAGATGGTTCAATGGCATCACTGACTCAATGGACATTAGTTTGAGCAACCTCTGGGAGCTGGTGAAGAACAGGGAAGCCTGCCATGCTGCAGATCATGGGGTCACAAAGAGTCAGACATGAATGAGCGACTGAACAACAACTGAGGGGATCTTCCCAACCCAGGGATTGAATCTGCCTCTCCAGCACTGACCAGTGGATTCTTTACCACTGAGCCAATTGGAAAGCCCATTAATTTTTAATAGGTATTTTATTAAGCTTGTTTTATTCTTTTGAAATATCATCTTGTGCAAGTTTTGTTCAGAAGATAAAAATCTACACTTTTCAGAATATAAACTGACAAAAATACTCATGCTTTTGAATTAAGTGTATAATGATGTTTTCAAGTTTTTTATGTTAAATGGGATTTCTTATATTTACAGAAATTAGGAAATGATCAAGAATATGAACAAATGTTTATCTAGAAAACACAAAATGTAAGCTATTTATTTTATACAAATAAAAATTCTAAATGCCTGCTTTTGACAATGGCGGCTCATCTAAAAGAAGAAGCAAACACCATCATCCTGATTTACTGGAAATAAATTTTCTCAAAATCACAAATATCTGCTTCATTAACTTTGGTAAGTCAAAATTACTACAGGACTTAATTTAAACATTGGGTTATGCTAGCTTTCCAGTAGCTCTACAGAATTGATTAGGGGAGTTCCCTGGCAGTCCAGTGGTCAGGGTTCGGCACTTTCATAGCAGGGTGGGAGGGGCTACCGACTGGGGCATGTGGGTTCAATCCCTGGTCAGGCAGCTAAGAGGCCAAAAAAAAAAAAAAAAAACACACCCCAAAACTAATTGGGATGACAACCAAATCAATTAATTATTATTTTTAAATTTAGATTACCTCTCTCTAAATGTAAAATCGGGGACTTCCCTAGCAGCCCAGTGGTTAACACTCTGCACTTCTAATGCAGGAGACTCAGATTCAATCTAGGATCCTACATGCCCCAGAGCAATGAAGGCCGCATGACAGCTACTGAGCCCAAATGCCCTAAGATCCCACATGCTACAACTAAGACCCGACCCAGCCAAATAAATAAATAATAGTAAAAAAAAAGAAAAAAAGGTAAATAAAGCTTGTAGCTAGGAGTGATAAACTTAGAACATAAATAACATTGCCTACCAAACTTCTGGAGATGATGAGGTGAAAGGGAGGCCTGGCGTGCTGCAGTCCATGGGGTTGCAGAGGTGGACATGACTAGGTACCTGAACACACACTGTAACATTGCCTATATGTCAGGCATCAATAAGGATGCCAAATCTTCCACACGAATACATTATCATATATTTGAAATTCATGTTTTAAAGAATTGTTTCATTTTGACCATTTAACCACATAGCTCAGTCTTTCTAAACAAATGTCTGATAACACTGAACATTTTCTGATAAATCAATGTCATACTGAAAAAGCATTATATAGCAAAGATGAGATCTTAAGAGGCAATTTGGGTAAACAGACATTTAAACAGACTAAACAACTGTTAATCCTATGACCTCATAGGTCTTCAGATTAAACAATTCACTGTTAGTAAAGCATCTAATAGTGCCTGCTTTGAACATTAATTCTTTCCCTCTTCAATCTGTTCAGTCTAGTCTCTAACTCCGAGCTTCACCCTCACCCCAGACAAAGTATGAGCTAAAACCTTGTGTGGATTGTTGGAGACCTCCTATTTGAACTCAAAGACATCTGACTTTTCACTGCATAACACTGCTCCTTTGAACAAAGTCACAAAAGCAGTAAAATGAGGAATGAACAATTTAGATGGAGCAGAAAATTTCTGCTGAATAGTGCAAGTATGAAAAAAAGTAGTAACAAAGCATGGAAATCACTGGGCTAAAGCTTCAATGTGGATTTGATCCTATGTACCAGCATTTCTCAAACCAATTCCCTGGACATATGCTGGGTTTTTAGCATTCATTATAAGAAATTTAAAATTATATTTTAATTTTGAAGCTCCTCATAAATAAAAATGTATGCATGTTCTGAATCAACTAGACTAGAAGGCCACCTTACAACAAAGGACTACCTGGGTTTGTGCTTATTAGTGAATTGTGCCCAGTAATTTCCTGAAAGTAGTGTTTTCCAATTTGTTGATTATGATGTATTAATGGATCACAAAATCAACAGCAGCTTTCAAAAAATAATAGATGAATATAGAATACATCACACATAGTAAAGGTAAGTATTTCTGTCTGATAATCTTGTTTCAGTGGACAACTAAGTGGTGAAGTAAAAAAAGTTACATCTTACTCTGAGCTGAGTAACTCTAAAATCTACCGACTCTTAAGTTTCTGCAAACACAAACTTGAGAAAAACTGTCATGAGTCCTGGACTGTCACTGAGGCAGAAGGTTAAAAGCAGGATGTTGGGAGAATTTCACAAACTGAATGACAGGTTAAAAGAAATTTATCAGTTAAGAAAAAATAAGTTCAAACATTAGGACAAGAACTATATTATTATTAAAATTGTGTAAGGCAGAGAGACAACACAAAACACTAAATACAGACTGCTGCTGCTAAGTTGCTTCAGTCGTGTCCGACTCTGCGTGACCCCATAGACAGCAGCCCAACAGGCTCCCCCGTCCCTGGGATTCTCCAGGCAAGAACACTGGAGTGGGTTGCCATTTCCTTCTCCAATGCATGGAAGTGAAAAGTGAAAGTGAAGTCGCTCAGTCGTCTCCGACTCCTAGCGACCCCATGGACTGCAGCCCACCAGGCTCCTCCATCCATGGGGTTTTCCAGGCAAGAGTACTGGAGTGGGGTGCCATTGCCTTCTCCGAAATACAGACTAGGTTTAACATTAAGGTAAAGAACCATGGGAAATAAGAGATTGTTTCATAAATCTTCCAAAGGTCCAATGATGGGGTGGGATGCCTTTCTATTTGGAGACTGAGATTAGAAAGCAGGAATGAAATGCCTTTTGCCAACCAGAGAGAAAAGGGGCAATTAGATATGCTTTGAAAATCTAATTATCTTTGAATATCTTTGAAAATTGCAGAATATATGTGAGAAGAAAGCAGAGGTGGGGCTACAGAGAAGAAAAATAAAAATCTGACCCATAAAAGTGCCCAGAATTGCAGTGGAGAATAAATGCAAGTGCCATATGTCATTCAGTTCAGTTCAGTCACTCAGTTATGTCCAACTCTTTGCGACCCCATGGACTGCAGTACACCAGGCTTCCCTGTCCATTACCAACACCTGGAGTTTACTAAAATTCATGTCCACTGAGTCAGTGATGCCATCCAACCATCTCATCCTCTGTCATCCCCTTCTCCTCCTGCCTTCAATCTTTCCCAGCATCAGGCTTTTTTCAAATGAGTCAGTTCTTCACCTCAGGTGGCCAAAGTACTGGAGTTTCAGCTTCAGCATCAGTCGTTCCAGTGAACATTCAGAACTGAGTTCCTTTCGGATGGACTGGCTGATCTCCTTGCTGTCCAAGGGACTCTCAAGAGTCTTCTCCAACACCACAGTTTAAAAGCATCAATTCTTCGGCACTCAGCTTTCTTTATAGTTCAACTCTCACATCCATACATGACTACTGGAAAAACCATAGCTTTGACTAGATGGACCTTTGTTGGCAAAGTAATGTCTCTGTTTTTTAGTACGCTGTCTAGGTTGGTCATAACTTTTCTTCCAAGGAGCAAGTGTCTTTTCATGGCTACAATCACCATCTGCAGTGATTTTGGAGCCCCCCAAAATAAAATCTGTCACTGTTTCCCCATCTATTTGCCATGAAGTGATGGGGCCAGATGCCATGATCTTAGTTTTCTGAATACTGAGTTTTAAGCCAACTTTTTCACTCTCCTCTTTCACTTTCATCAAGAAGCTCTTTTCTTTAGTTCTTCTTTGCTTTCTGCCATAAGGGTGGTGTCATCTGCACATCTAAGGTTACTGATATTTCTCCCTGCAATCTTGATTCCAGCTTGCGCTTTATCCAGTCCAGCATTTCTCATGATGTGCTCTGCATATAAGTTAAATAAGCAGGGTGACAATATACAGCCTTGACGTACTCCTTTCCCGATTTGGAACCTGTTGATCTATGTCCAGTTCTAACTGTTGCTTCTTGACCTGCATAAACATTTCTCAGGAGGCAGGTCAGGTGATCTGGTATTCCCATTTCTTAAAGAATTTTCCACAGTTTATTGTGATCCACACAGTCAAAAGCTTTGGCATAGTCAATAAAGCAGAAATAGATGTTTTTTCTTGAACTCTCTAGTTTTTTTGATGATCCAACAGATATTTGCAATTTGATCTCTGGTTCCTCTGCCTATTCTAAAACCAGCTTGAACATCTGGAAGTTCATGGTTCACATAGTTAGTGTTGAAGCCTGGCTTGGAGAATTTTGAGCATCACTTTGCTAGTGTGTGAGATGAGTGCAATTGTGTGGTAGTTTGAACATTTTTTGGCATTGCCTTTCTTTGGGATTGGAAAGAAAACTGACCTTTTCCAGTCCTGGTGGCCACTGCTGAGTTTTCCAGTATGCCAGTTTGCTGGCATACTGAGTGCAGCCCTTTCACAGCATCATCTTTTAGGATTTGAAATAGCTCAACTGGAATTCCATCCCTTCCACTAGCTTTGTTTGTAGTGATGCTTCCTAAGGTCCACTTGACTTCACATTCCAGGATGTCTGGCTCTAGGTGAGTGATTACACAATCGGGATATGTCATAGATTGTTATAAAATTGGTCCCTGAAGAATCACATCTCCCTATACCCATAAAGAGCCCCATTTTGACTACTTGTTGAGCCAATGGGTCACGACACAAGCAGTAGCTTGGAAAGCAGCTGTTAGAGGGAACTGGCATTCTTACTGTAAAGGGAAGAAATTCAGGCTACCTCACTAGAGGGTAGAGGGTAAGAGCAGAGCAGAGACGAGTCAACTTAACTGGGGCTCCTCAACCAAACCACCAACCACAAGACATGAGTGGGATCATCTGGGATCATTCAGTTCAGACAACCAATCAGCTGACTGCAGAACTATCCATCAGACCCATAAACTTGATAACAGTAATAAAAAAGGGCTACTCTTTTAGAGCCACTGTGGTTGAGTAGTTACCTGGCATTAACTGATACAGGATATTTCAAGAAAAAACAAAGGCTGGAAGATTCTGAACTTCTAAATATGCCAGGACCTCAAACTTGGAAGTGCAAGGCTTCAGGAAATGGTAAGCATGTATCATCTACTCTTACAAGATTAGTTAAAATTCCTTGGTTTGGATCTTACACCCTTAAGCTGGTTCTAATCTACCTTTTCTATCCTATTTTTCATCTCAGTCCCTGACGTTTTCTCCAAGATGCCAGTTTGAAAAGTTGTTCCAGTTCTCTGAGGTTTATTCCCATACTTCTAACATTAGTTACCCTCATTTAAGACCCAATGTAAACAGTGTTTTCCTTTCCTGTTCAATTTTTAGCTGATTTAAGTAATTTCAAAATGCTCTAGTTTTCTTAATTCACACTCCATTTACTCTATCACCAGTACTTTACTATCTAATAGTATCTGGTCCCACCACTTCATGGGAAATAGATGGGGAAACAGTGGAAACAGTGTCAGACTTTATTTTTTTGGGCTCCAAAATCACTGCTGATGGTGACCGCAGCCATGAAATTAAAAGACGCTTACTCCTTGGAAGGAAGGTTATGACCAACCTAGATAGCACATTTAAAAGCAGAGACATTACTTTGCCAACAAAGGTCCGTCTAGTCAAGGCTATGGTTTTTCCAGGGGTCATGTATGGATGTGAGAGTTGGATGGTGAAGAAAGCTGAGCGCCGCAGAATTGATGCTTTTGAACTGTGGTGTTGGAGAAGACTCTTGAGAGTCCCTTGGACTGCAAGGAGATCCAACCAGTCCATCCTAAAGGAGATCAGTCCTGGGTGTTCATTGGAAGGACTGATGTTGAAGCTGAAACTCCAATACTTTGGCCACCTCGTGCGAAGAGTTGACTCATTGGAAAAGACCCTAATGCTGGGATGGATTGGGGGCAGGAGGAGAAGGGGACGACAGAGGATGAGATGGTTGGATGGCATCACTAACTCGATGGACATGGGTTTGGGTAAACTCCAAGAGTTGGTGATGGACAGGGAGGCCTGGTGTGCTGCGATTCATGGGGTAGCAAAGAGTCGGACACAACTGAGCGACTGAACTGAACTGAGTATTACTTGCCTAACTATGAATATATGTGCCAGACTTTGTAAACTCTATGCTACAAGTCTCCATAGCTCTCAGTGCTCCCACATAAGAGGAATTTAAATATTTGTTTAAAATAAATTTTAAAATATATATGTAATTGATTGAATTTTAACAAATCTTGGCTAAATATAGGTAAGGTGGGAAAGGTAACATTTTTTCTAATGAGGTGCACTGTGAAACTCTAAAGGCTAAAAGAGAAACAATGAATTAAGATACTCTCCTGGAAAATACATAGTTAAAAGTTACACAGGGTATCTGACAAACACATTAATAATAAGTAAACTTTCCATTTTAGAAGCAAGGCTACTCACATATCGGTTGGTTAATTTTATGAACTGAATTTATGTGTGGGAGTTGAGAAAAATAAGGTAATTTCTCAACTTTGACAGAATCTCAAGGAAAATAAGTACAGCAGCAGTTTCACAGTTAAGACCATGTATTTTCAAAAATCCTTGGTTTTGCAGGTTACTAATATAAAATATTATGAATGGCAATTACAGAACACATCTTCCCTTCCCCCATTTTAAATTAGGACCAAGAAGTGTTAAGAAGGAGACAAGCAAAATTTGGTAAAGCTTTCCTTTGCTAAAACTGGTAAAAGTATATTCTGGAAAGCAGAATTTAATGTCTCTAGCACGCAATCATTCTAATTATGAACACTTAAATTATTTCCCCTGAGCATTACCTAAACTTTTGAAGTTTAAATGACTTATTACTCCCTCAATACCTAAAGTAATTATCACTAATTAACAAGTAAGCCATCTTTTTTTCTGATTTGAAGTGACCTAGAAATTAACTTAAGATAGTCTCTAACAATCAAGTCTAGTTTCTCAAGGAGAATGTTTAAGAATTTTCAAAATTCTTGCCACTACAATTAAAAAGAAGCAAAACATGCAGACAAAAGAATCAACTTGTATCAAATAGATGAAAGAAATATATACAAAGATACATTGTAACTGCACAATTTTAACTTAGTAGCTCTCAAGTTTTAATTTCATTTTTGTTTCTTACACCAATAAGGCACTAAACATAGTTAATAAAGGCATTAAGGCTTAAGTCAAATTCCACCTCTTCAATAAAGCCTTCTGATACCCCAGGCTGATGTGCTTACTACCTATTTTGAATTCTACTTAAACTACTGCACATGAAATTAAAATATTCTTCTAAATAATTGCCAACAATTAACTGATTAAGACACAGACTAGAATCAATATACAATTTAAAACAGAAAGCCACAAGTTTACACGTGCAGCTACAAAATGGTCTCAGATATCTTTTTTTTTGGTGAAACAAAGATGCACTGTACACTATGTGCTCATTTAAAAATTTTTTCTTATAAGAGTAAATGGCATTTCTGGGAAGATCCATAAAATACTATTAAGGGACTGTCTTTGTGGAAGGTGACTGGACACCTAGGGTGGGAAGGAGAGCGAGTTTTCAGTGTTTCTCATTTAAAAAATCATTTTAACATACCACATTTTCAATTTAAAAAGAATAAAAAATAAAGCAAGTATGTTAGTGATAAACAGCCTTCTGACTCTCTCCAACTGTCATCTTGAAGTGCCATTTAAATCTTTTCTGTTTTGGGAGGTGGGGTGGGGCGGGAACGATGCTTTGTCACTTGGCATGTGAGATCCTAGCTCACCTGGGACCAGGGATTGACACTCACGCCCCCTGCAGTGGAAGCACGGATCTAACCACTGGACCGCCAAGGATGTACCTAAAGTGATACTTAAATCTTAATCTTATTCCTTTACTAGAGTCTCCTGTATCTTATAATAACAGAATTTCAGTGATATCAAAAGGTCAAATCTCTGCTTTAATCAGGTCAACTATGCTGAATTTGCCACCCTTTTTAACCTAGTAAAAGTGAATTGTTTGAGTAATTGTTTAAGTAATTGTTTGTAATTTCTGCTAAGAAAGTAGAAATGCTCAAGTTCAATGTGCACTGAAGTTCAGTGTGCATTTACACAATGGTCAAAAAGCACTGGCCTGGATCTGTTCCAGATTAACTACATTTCTTAATATACCTATGTGCCTAGTTGCTCAGTCGTATCTGACTCTGGGACCCCATGGACTGTAGCCTGCCAGGCTCCTCTGTCCACGGGGAATTCTACAAGCAAGAATACTGGAGTGGGTTGCCATGCCCTCCTTCAGGGGATCTTCCCAACCCAGGGATCAAATCCAGGTCTCCAGCACTGCAGGTGGTTTCTTTATTGTCTGAGCCAGCAGGGAAGCCCAATATACCTATATTAATGTAAAAAGAACGTAACAACAAAAAACACTAATATATTCCTTTTCTTTCTTGCCACTGTTTCTCAAAAGGGCACAGCGGGTCTTCAGGCAGAGTGGTACATTTCAATGGTATGCAACCATCCTGGTGACTTCAGAAAATGCAGCATCCATGGCCCATGAGCACTAAATGCCAGTTATCACAACCCCAGTCACTGGAATAACCAAACAACTGACCCCACATATTTCCAAATATCCTTGAAGAGAGAAATGCAGTGGGAAAAAGCACTATGCCTACTTGAGAAGCACTGCTTATATGAATTATGGTATGAACAAAGGTATGAGGGGGGTGTGTGTGTGTGTATGATATGCAACTGAACTTCCACAACAACAATTCCACCTTTTAAAATAATTATTAGGGACTTCCCTGGTGGTCCGCTGGCTAAGATTCCACACTCCCAATTCAAGAACTAGATCCTGCATGCCACAACTAAGTATCCCACATGTAGCAACGAAGATTGAAGATCTCGTGTCACAACTGAACCTGGCACAGCCAAATAAATAAAATTTTTTTAAAAATAAATAAAATGGTTGTCAGTTTTGATAATAACCAAAAAACAGTCATTACTCATTCATCAAGCAGTCATCCAGTCCAGTATATAAAGCTGTCAACAAACACCATGCTCCAACAACTCATTCTTCAACTATTACAACAGCATAAGTTTTTAAATGAACAATCATTTTAAAATCCTTTCAGAACAATTCTTCTACTGGAATGTCCCTGCTGAAACTTCCAAATAAACAGTGTTCCGTATAATAGATATAAATCACACTTTGCTGCAATTATTTGTCTATCTTTCTCCAGAGACTGTAGAATCCTTGTGGCCAAGGACCACACTCATGGTTGCCTCGTCCACGGTGCAGGTACTCAATAACAATGCTGAATGAGTGAGTGAATGTTGGTCTAGTCTAATACAATAAAGAGTCCCAAGTCCCAGCTACAATCAGTTTTTATATATGATGATACAGGTATTTTTATTCTAATTTGGTTTTTAAAAAAGTAAGCATTATCCAGATTACAACTAGCTTACAAAGAAATCTGATTTTTCTTTACAGACACTCGCACGTGCCCATCCTCTACCACCTTCCCCTCCTTTTACTTTTAAGCTTAAAGCAAATGCTCACGTAAAAGTGGGGCATGCTTCCAGGAAGCAGCCCAATATAAAGAGCAAAACAATACTGTTAATAATAAGAAAAAGTTAAACATTTTTCATTTCTATTTTACTTCTCAGAGCTCAAGAAATCTGTTACTCTCCTATACCTCATTCAAAAAGAAAGAAAAATCTAGAACAGAAAAGAGTAAGCAACTTCATTTCTGTTGGTTTCACTACATTCTCCAGAAATTCACGTTTTGTTGAGGTAATAAACTAAGTCATATTTTAAAATAAATGCAACCATGAGGATTACACAAGCACTAAGCATCAACACTTACAGAATGTTAACTCTGAAACACACCAACTCTGACAAATATTTATTCATCTTTGCCTTCCTGAAGCATGTGAATATCCCAGTTTTACAAGGAAACCTCAGATAGAAAAAGCTAAATAATAAAGGCAGATGTAATTTCTAGCTCCTAGTATTTCTAGCACTGTTTTTAGACTACTCTAATAAATTCTGTAATTGTTAACCATTGCTCTGCTCAATTCCTATCTGAAACTTGAGTAACAATGGCTATGATACAATTTTAAAGAAACAATTGTTTCCAGTTACCTCCCATCTGGCAAGACCAAATAGGTAACCAAATATATATACACACACACATATAGAAAATGTTCTATAGCGGATCTGAAACATTAGATACATCCTCATATTCAAATAATGGAGATCACTTTTAAATGCAGTTACATTATTGTGGGATTTTAGTGCCTGCAATACTTCATTATTTTTGAAATTCACAAGCCCAGCATTTGTTTCATTACTATTTCAAGTAGCAATGGTCAGTAAAAACAATGTACATGTTGTAAGACTAAACACTCAAAACTGATACAGGAAATTTCTTTCATGCTGACAAAAAGGAAGACTGCTTCATACCTTAAAGATCATTTTAAAGTGACAACTATCTATGTTGCACACCCTCCAGATGAAGCCCAACCTGTATGAGATTTTACTTTCCCAGAATTATTAATTCTGCTTATAATGACAGCTGGTCAAGAGTATTTACAGTAATCAGCCTTAAATCCATCAGTGGAAACTGCTACCTGAAAAATGTCTTTCAGCAGAGATACACTTTTCGCGGACTAAAAAGCTTAACTTCACTTATAAATGAAAGAGCTCCTTTTATCCGTATCTTACTAAAGTTTTGTGGCTTTAAAAAAAAAATCTAAGATAAACTTTAATATCTACAAGGCCAATTAAGAATGAGTGGTTACAGTCAGGATAGTGAGATTAGTAAATTTCAACAATTCTTTAAACCTAGGATTCAAAGGAATGACATAATCTCTAATTATGCCATAGGTATTCACCAGACCTATATTACCTTAAGTGGGTGGCTTTCACATTGCATTTATTCCCAGAAAGTCACCTTGCGGTTTCACAAATTTGTTTTTGGTTTGCTTGTTTCAAGAAAATGAACCACTATCAAATAATCTGTGACAATAAGGTGCAAACAACAATGGAGAATTTTGAGTACGGGATCAAGTATCCCTGATCTTGTAAAGATTTCAGAACGTGGAGGCTAAAAATTAAGTGAAAATGTGATCGACTGATATGCTAAAACGGCCCACCATTGTTCCACCTTAAGTTCAGTATCTTTCCGAAACAACTTCTCTATAATATGTTCACAAGCCAACTCGAAATGCAACCTGTATAAATTCTTTTGCTTCCTCAAGAAGATAATCTAACCAAAATCTTCACCATAGCCAGCAGCAGCACCTCGAAATTTCAAACTTAACTAGAGGGTATGTAATCAAATCCAAATGTAGACACAAACTCCCCGATTTCTATCAAACAAACAGTGCTATTAACATTCCATATCCTGGTTAGAACGCAGTTACTGGAAAGCAGTGTCCTTGTTGCAAAAACAGGAGAGTAAGGCCTGAAACTGACCTGAACACGGGTCCACATAATCTTCTCCGTTCCAGCGGGAGGCCAAACAGGGGCGGCTCCAAGTAATAGGGGGGTGAGTAGAAGGGGGAGGAAGGGCAGAGAGGAAAACACACTCCTCCAAGGGTGAAAGCAAAAGAGAAGCGGACTCTGGAGAAGCCACCCCACAGGGACATTCGACCCTAGGATACACACACAGCTTCCCTCTGCCGAGTAAAGCAACCTTTACCATGGAAGCGGGGCTCCTAGCAAGTAAAGGCAGGAGGGGACAACCTCCGCCCCCCTACCCCCGAACGTCTTGCCGGCTAGAAGGGGTCGGCGGGGACTGCTCCTAGGAACATCAACAAAGGCCTCTTCAGTCCTAAGGCGAAACTCGAACAACAAAGGCCGGGAGACAGCGAGAACGGGACCGGGGGGCGGGACGGATGAAAGCAAGCTAGCGGAGGCAAAGGAATCAAACCAGTGGGGGCGCAGGCCCGTCGGAGTGGGAAGCAGGGGCGCAGAGGCGCGGGGCGCGGTAATCCCCAGTGCACAATAAGAGGAGGAAGCGAACCTGGCCTCCATTCCTCGCTTACCCTCTCCCACAGCGGGGAGGTCTGCAGACCTCGCAGTCTGCATCTCTCGGTCTCGGGGACCGCGCAGTCCCGAGCTCGGGGAAGGAAAGGGGAGGGGGGATTTTCCATCCTGACCACAACTCCCTTCCCCCAGCCGGGAGCAGCCGACAACAACCGCCACAACGGCAGCCACACAAAGGCGCCTTCCTGGTACTCGCCGCTCCCGCCCGGGCGGCGGCGCCGACGATGCCAAGGCAGCGCCGACCACCGCGCTCGGCCGCCAGGCGCTCGCTCGCCCTCTTCCCCCTCTAGCAGAGGGAAAGGGGGAGGGGACCCCAGGCGCCCTCACCTGGCACAGCTGCTGACAGTACTCCGTGGCCGCCTCCACGGCCGGCACCCGGCTCTCCCGCAGCTGCCGCTCCAACTCCTGGAGCCGCTCGCCTAGGCGCTGCAGCTCCGCGGCGCAGCCGCCTCCGCCGCGACTCAACCTCTCCTGCTCGGCCTCTTCGTCCGCCATCTTCACACCCCGCTCCGTCGCGTACGCACCTGGGTCACGTGATAACACAATGCCACGTTCGGCGAGGTCACGTGCCGGGCGCGCTCGCACGCCGCCGAGCACGTACAAAGGGCCCGGTGGGGAGGATGGGGGGCGGGTAGAGTGACGCGAGGGAGCCCGAGGGAGGTGAAGGGAAGGGGAAAGGAGGAGGGCGGGGTTGGGCGGTGCGGAAAACCGCGGTTTACTTACCGCGAGCGGGAAGTGGGCAGCAGCGGACGAAAGGGGCGGGCCGGTGGAGGCCTGTTCTCGGTCACGTGGGCGCCGCGACGCGGGGAAAAGCCTAGGGAGGGGCTGCCCTTTCGAGCGTCCGGATCCCGGGGTGGCTTTCCCCAGTCCCCGAAGTCTTCTACGGACACATGCCCCAGTTCCCCAAGAGAACGGGTGAGGGAGCGCTCTGGGTGGGGTGGGGTGGGGTAAGGGCTACATTTGCGATTGGCCCGAAGGCAGGCCAGAGGCAGGGGAAGTGGGAGCAGGTAAAACCTACCCATGGACCACAAGCCCGAGAGCCAAAGCGAGACTCTGAACTGTCAAAATTGTCCCCAACTTCTTACCGGGATGGGGAGGAGGGATCTCCTCCTACTGCCTAAGGTACCAGATCTCGTCCCACTCTCCTCTGCAGCCCCAAGAACGCCTCTCCCTTGGAAATACAATCTCTAGGGGCTGGAGGCAACAAAGAAAAATAACAATTGGATGGATCACAGCAGAATGAAGTCCAGTCAGTCCTCAGTCTGGAGAACGGAGCAAACCCTTGAAAAGCAGAGCTTAAAAGATTTCAGACTGAAATTGTGGACGTTGGAACCAGGTGATTTGAAACCACGAAGACATTTCTGGAATCAATGATAGCCAGCTAATCTGTTCCACCGCGATTTAAGACTCTCCTACACACTACAGAAATCACCACCACTGAAAACACGTTGTATATGAAAGCTCTTGAAAGTAGGTCAAGAAAAAAAAGACAGCAATAAGCACTTCATTAAAAATCACAACGGAGGTAAAATTGCTAAAATAAAAGAACAAGGTTATCTAGAGTTATGCGTTTAACAGCATTTTTTCCTGGCGCTGTAAATAGAGATGGTATTCTGAACCATATTTTATTTACAACCTGAAAAGAATGGATACTTGGCACTTGAACAAAAACAGTGAAAGTAATACAAAAATTCAAGTGCTTAAGCCTAAAGTTCAGACTAAAACAAATATTTTTTAGTAGTCTAAAATAAGACAAAAGGCTTATCTTCCTTACAACTGGTCTACAGAAAATCAGAAACAATGATAGTGATGAGGTATCTAGAGATTTCTAGTATTAGTAGAAAACGTTCTAGTCAATATGTTGTCCAGAATGAATGTTTTGTAATGCATCAGTGATGGCAGTGTTTAACTGCCATTATATGAGTGGGCACAAAATGAACCCTTTATGAAAACGATTATCAGCTAAATAATAATACAGCATGTGTGTGCTGATATTACCTATTAACAACACAGGTTCTTCAAATATTTATGAATAGAAGAGTCTGTGGAGTACACTCAAAGGCTAAGGAACAAAGATACAAAAGTATCATTGAGAGCTAAAAACCAACAATTAAGGTAGCTAATGGATTTTAGTTGGAGAAGGCAATGGCACCCCACTCCAGTACTCTTGCCTGGGAAACCCCATGGACGGAGGAGCCTGGTAGGCTACAGCCCATGGGGTCGTGAAGAGTCAGACACGACTGAGCGACTTCACTTTCTCTTTTCACTTTCATGCACTGGAGAAGGAAATGGCAACCCACTCCAATATTCTTGCCTGGAGAATCCCAGGGACGAAGGAGCCTGGTGGGCTGCCGTCTGTGGGGTCGCACAGAGTCGGACACGACAAAAGCGACTTAGCAGCAGCAGCAGCAATGGATTTTAGTATTTGTAGCTCAAGTTCCCAAGTGAAGTATTTTAGGTATCTAAACCAGATTTCTCCAATGTATGTTATCCTAGGATGCCAGTGAAAATATAAAAAATGAGAAATACGAGATTAGCCACCAGTAAATCCAAAACATCTAAGGTGTCAAAGGCCAGCAAGGCATATTTTCAAGTATAATGGCTTACACCACACCTAATATATAGAAAGAAAGGGAAAAAAAAAAAGGAAAAAAGAAAGCAAAATATATCCAGAAGACATGTATCCACTTATTGGTTTCAAAAAAAAGCCGGAGAATGTCAATCGTTTCCACTTCCTGCCCATGATAGCCCTAAAACCAAAAAGATTTGATTAACAAATTGATTCTAAGCATTATCACTGTCTTGCAAATGTGCCTCAGCTTGGACTACTAAGTCGTTCACTTTTATTTGGTATCTTTCATCGCCACCGCCCCCTTTCTACATTCCTCCTTTAGAATTTATAGAAAATGTAACGATTGGAGCGAGTGGTGTAATCATTTAACAATCATTTATTGAGTACTTTTAAGCAGGGGAGTATCAAAGGTGAATGAAAACTATCCCTGCCTCGAGGCAGCTTACAGTTTTGAGGAAGAGTGACCTGCAATGGCAGTTCCTCTGACAATTGTTCTATTATGAGAATGAATGTAGATTCAATTTGGAACTCCAAAAGTGCTAGCTAGACTTGTCCTTCGAATCTCTACAGAAGTGCAGGTTTTTTAACTAAAGGAGTAGTGGAAATACTATGCTTTGACAAGTTGATCTTCAAGATCGCAGAAATTTCATTATCTATTTAAAAAGGTGTATCTACAAGTACACAATGTATTATTGCACTTAAGTCTATTTGGTCTTATATTAATAACACACCTGTCAGGTCATGGGAATCATTGCACACACACGCACACACACCCCTACTTACTGAGACGTTCCTGGGGAAATTCGGAGGCCTGTTCCATCCGGAAAACAAGCATAAGCCCTGGGGCCAAGAGACGCAGTGTCTCTGGGGACCTCAGTGTCTGCGTCGCGAGTACCCGGTACACATATAGGACACAGCGCGACTGCTATGGACGTGATATAATCATGTGGACCTTCACTCCCAAGAGACTCGATTTCAGAGTAAATTTGGGAGACAGAAAAAGCCCCCACTCCACCCCTGCGATCAGCAAAGCTGGGGAGACCCTTAGGGGACAGCGGTCACTTCATCCAGGCCGCTCCTGCCAGCCTGCTTCACGAGTTTCCCAGGCTGAGTGGGCCCCGCACCTCGCCAGTGCACATTTTTCCTCCTAAAATTCTTGAAATAGCAGAGCCTGGGAGCCGGAAGGGCGCGGGGCTGTGCCTGCTAACAGAGCCAGAAGGCCGCGCCCGGGCTGCGGCGGGCGCGGCGGATGGCTTAGGGCAGAGGCCCCCAGGGCGCAGAGCAACCCCGGCTCTCTGGGAGAGCCCGCGGGCCGCAGAGGGCGGAGGGCTCGCCGCCCTCCCGCCACCCTTTCTCCCTGCCCAGGCTTTCTCCTGGGGCGACCGGGAAGGTGCATGGGGCTGGAGCCGGGCTGAGGTTGCCTCCGATCCGCTCGGCTAGCCGCGTCCTCGGGTCCCCACTCGGGCGGGGCTGGGCTCCCGGGGCGCGGCTGGGCGCTCGCTGCCTGGAGGCCAGCGCATAGCAGCCGCAGCCCTGACATCTGGCGCCGGCGCGGCTCTTCCACCCAGCCCTGCGGATCGAGGCCGCGGAACCACTGTGGATCCTGGCTCAGGAGTCGCGGCCGCCTGGGACCTCCAGGCCGAGGGATGCTGGAGCCTCTCAAGGGAGCGGCGGGGATGCTAGAGTCTGTCGTGCGGAGGCCCCGACGCGGGCACGGCTGCTGGGTCTCGGGCGGGCTCTACCTGCTCTTCTCCGAGGGGCTGGGCCGCCAGGCCCCAGACAGGCCGCCTTCTGAATCTCTGAGGTGAGGGACGGAGTCTGTCTGGGGATCGGTCCGGTAGAAAGTATCCCCCCGCTCCCCACCCCACGCCGCCCGGAGTCTGGGAATCACTCATTGTCTGCAGACACAAAGAAGGAGCCTGGGTTGAAGGTCTATTGGAATCGGTTAAAAACACACCACACTTTGCCGAGGAAAACATTTTTCATGAGACGAGCAAAGAATGGAGTCCAAAGTTGAAAACAAGAGGCAGGTGCTGTGCCACATACTGAAATGATGCCAAAGGCACCGGAAACGCTGCACCCGCATTTAAAAGGATGACTTCGAGTCCTTTAATTCTTCCCAGAAAGAAAATATATATATTTAAATGAAAGTGAAAAAGTGAAAGTGTTAGTTGCTCAGTCCTGTCAGACTCTTTGCGACCCCATGAACTGTAGCCCACCAGGCTCCTCTGTCCATGGGATTCTCCAGGCAAGAATGCTGGAGTGGGTAGCCATTCCCTCTCCAGGGGATATATTTAAACGAAAAAGTAGTTAAGTGAAGAGGGATATTTGTATTGCCTATTTGGGTTTGTCTTTCTCTCCCTGAGGAAAAGCCAAGTGCAGGTGAGAACGAGTAATAGCATTCTAAGGAAAAATACTTTTAATAGAGCCTCAAGTATTCAAACATACTAACCTAGGTGAAAAGCATTGCAAGATAAAGCAAAATAAAATCTTGAAATCATAAATGTGGCCTATGCTGTCTCAGGGAATGCTTGTGTTGATTCACAGACTCTGTCCGGAGAAGAAATATAGAAATTGCCTTTTAGAAAAGCAATATAAAAAGGGCCTTTTTCTTATTTCTAAGTATTAGTCATTGCATTTCCTTTACTTCATTGGAAATCCATCAAATAATATCACTTTTGTGGTATCTGGATTTTTAAAAACAGGACTGTCAAAGTGTGATGAGCTTGGAAATGCACAGGTTTCTTTTACTATTTTAGAACATCAGCTTCTAGGGAGTTTTGCTGATTTCTGTGATTTGTACAGGTACATTCTTCAATATAACAACAAAAACAATAATAATAATAACGTCAATAATAATAATAACGTGTTTAGTATTCAGTTCATACACTGGACCAGATCAGTCCCACTAGGTGCTTACCCTCTATCACACCTTTACAAAAATGTTCATTTACTCATGATTCCTCTCTCCACATCCTCACTCTCTTGACCACACCCTCTGTAATCAGGGCTCCTCTGATAAATCTTCCTTTCTCTTGGTAGTGGAGTAAAGTCTGAATATATCTGTCACCAAAATAGAGTTGACTGATTTGTTCTGCTTTCCCTTAGCTCACATGCTGCCCCCCTCCCCTCACCCCCGCTTTCCATACAGAAATAACCACCCTTCAAAACTTCTGTAGCTTCAATCTATTATTTACTACATTTTGATTTGAAATCCCTTATCTTGCCTTTTATTACAGTCTATGCTCATGAGCCTGTAAGCCCTTTGGGGGTAGAGATTGTGTCTCCCTTCTCTAATACTCCTTGACACATTTCAAGGTGAAAATGAGTAGTCAATAAATGCCCGTTGAACTAAATTCAATTCAATTTGTTTTGGGCAGTCATAGATAATGGATCTATACTTATCCTTATATTATCAAAAATATCCTAGACTTTACAGAGTGAGTAATGATCCTCTCTAAACACTGTGTGTGTGCTAAGTTGCTTCAGTCGTGTCCAGCTCTTTGCAACCCTATGGACTATAGCCCACCAGGCTCCTCTGTCCATTCTCTAGGCAAGAATAGGATTATCTAGGCATTCAGATATGACCTAAACAAAATCCCTTATCATTATACAGTGGAAGTGACAAATAGATTCAAGGGATTCGATCTGATAGACAGAGTCCCTGAAGAACTTTGGATGGGGGTTCATGGCATTGTACCAGAGGCAGTGATCACGACCATTCCCAAGAAAAAGAAAGGCAAAAAGGCAAAATGGTTCTCTGAGGAGGCCTTACAAATAGCTGAGAGAAGAGAAGTGAAAGGCAAAGGAGAAAAGGAAAGATATACCCACTTAAATCCAGAGTTCCAAAGAATAGCAAGGAGAAAAAAAAGCCTTCCTCAGTGATCAATGCACAGAATAGAGGAAAATAATAGAATGGGGAAGACTAGAAGAGATCTCTTCAAGAAAATTAGAGATACCAAGGGAACATTTCATGCAAAGATGGACACAATAAAGGACAGAAATGGTATAGACCTAACAGAAACAGAAGATATTAAGAAGAGGTGGCAAGAATACACAGAAGAACTGTACAAAAAAGGTCTTCATGACCCAGATAACCACATTGTGATGATGTGATCACTCACCTAGAGCCAGACATCCTGGAATGCGAAGTCAAGTGGGCCTTAGGAAGCATCACTATGAACAAAGCTAGTGGAGGTGATGGAATTCCAGTTGAGCTATTTCAAATCCTAAAAGATGATGCTGTGAAAGGGCTGCACTCAATATGCCAGCAAAGTTGGAAAACTCAGCAGTGGGCACACGACTGGAAAAGGTCAGTTTTCATCCCAATCCCAAAGAAAGGCAATGCCAAAAAATGCTCAAACTACCACACAATTGCACTCATCTCACATACTAGTCAAGTAATGCTCAAAATTCTCCAAGCCAGGCTTCAACAGTACATGAACCGAGAACTTCCAGATGTTCAAGCTGGCTTTAGAAAAGGCAGAGGAACCAGAGATCAAATTGCCAACATCTGTTGGATCATCGAAAAAGCAAGAGAGTTCCAGAAAAACATCTACCTCTGCTTTATTGACTATACCAAAGCCTTTGACTGTGTGGATCACAACAAACTGGAAAATTCTTAAAGAGATGGAAATACCAGACCACCTAACCTGCCTCCTGAGAAATGTTTATGCAGGTCAAGACGAAACAGTTAGAACTGGACATGGAACAACACACTGGTTCTAAATAGGGAAAGGAGTACATCAAGGCTGTATATTGTCACCCTGCTTATTTAACTTATATGCAGAGTACATCATGAGAAATGCTGGGCTGGATGAGGCATTAGCTGGAATCAAGATTTCCAGGAGAAATATCAATAACCTCAGATACGGATATGACGCCACCCTTATGGCAGAAAGTGAAGAAGAGCTCTTTCCCTTCGGCCAAGCCACTGAAGATCCTGGTATCGCCATGGGCCACTGCCCTGCCCAGTGTTACTGGTATTGTAAGAACAAGCTGAACGCAAAGTCCCTCTTCTGTTGAGGTGTCCCTGATGCTAAGATCCTCATCTTCGACTTGGGGCATAAGAAAGGCCAGAGTGGATGGGTTCCCACTCTGTGGCCGCATGGTGTCAGATGAGTATGAGCAGCTCTCCTCTGAAGCCCTGGAGGCTGCCCATATTTGTGCCAACAAGTACATGGTGAAAAGCTGTGGCAAAGATGTTTTCACATCCGAGTGTGGCTCCACCCCTTCCATGTCATCTGCATCAACAAGATGTTGTCTTACGCTGGAGCTGATAGACTCCAGACAGGTATGCGCGGTGCCTTTGGAAAGCCCCTGGGCACAGTGGCCAGGGTCCACACTGGCCAGGTCATAACGTCCATCCGCACCAAGCTGCAGAACAAGGAGCATGTGATTGAAGCCCTCTGCCGGGCCAAGTTCAAGTTCCCTGGCTGCCAGAAGATCCACATCTCCAAGAAGTGGGGATTTATCAAGTTCAACACAGATGAATTTGAAAACATGGTGGCAGAAAAGCGACTCATCCCAAATGGCTGTGGGGTCAAATACACCCCTAATCGTGGTCCCTTGGACAAATGGCAGGCCCTGCAGTCATGAGCATCAGCATTGTCCCCTCCTTAATCATACTCACCAATAAATTCTATTTCCTGTCAAAACAAACAAACAACAAAAAAAACAAAAAACATAAAATAAAAAATAAAATGAAGAAGAGCTAAAGAGCCTCTTGATGAAAGTGAAAGAGGAGAGTGGAAAAGTTAGCTTAAAACTCAATATTCAGAAAACTACCATCATGGCATCCAGTCCCATCACTTCATGACAAATAGATGGGGAAACAGTGAGAGACTTTATTTTTGGAGGCTCCAAAATCACTGAAGATGGTGACTGCAGCCATGAAATTAAAAGATACTTGCTCCTTGGAAGAAAAGTTATGACCAACCTAGACAGCATGTTAAAAAGCAGAGACATTATTTTACCAACATAGGTCCATCTAGTCAAAGCTATGGTTTTTCCAGTAGTCATGTATGGATGCGAGAGTTGGACTGTAAAGAAAGCCGAGCACTGAAGAATTGCCGCTTTTGAACTGTGGTGTTGGAGAAGACTCTTGAGAGTCCCTTGGACTGCAAGGAGATCCAACCAGTCCATCTTAAAGTAAATCAGTCCTGAATATTCATTGGAAGGACTGATGCTGAAGCTGAAGCTCCAATACTTTGGCCACCTGATGTAAAGAACTGACTCATTTGAAAAGACTCTGATGCTGGGAAAGACTGAAGGCAGGAGGAGAAGGGGATGACAGAGGATGAGATGGTTGGATGGCATCACCGACTTGATGTATATGAGTTTGAGCAAGCTCCGGGTGTTGGTGAAGGACAGGGAGGCCTGGCGTGCTGCAGTCCATGGAGTCACAAAGAGTCGGACACGACTAAGAAACTGAACTGAACTGAACTGAGGTAAGAATATTGGAGTGGGTTGTCATGCTCTTCTCCAGATGGTAAAGAATCTGCCTGCAATGCGGAAGACCTGGGTTCAATCACTGGGTTGGGAAGATCCCCTCAAAGAGGGTATGGCAACCCATTCCTGTATACTTGCCTGGGGAATCCCCATAGACAGAGGAGCCTGGCAGGCTACAGTCCATGGGGTCGCAAAGAGTCAGGCACAACTGAGCGACTTATCACAGCACACCTCCAGGAACCTATTTACAGCTGCCTTTCAAATATTTTGGGGAATCCGTGTTTTATCAACCAAATTATCTATAATCAAAAGTTATGGCAAGTAGAGTCGAAAGATGGCAAGATAGATGTTCAGTTGTTACACTATATCAGATGAACTGCAAAAACGCAGGCTCTAGCTTTCTCTTTCACAAATTGTGCTTTAGATCTAATTTAATTTTGTCTTTGCTCTTACATTTTGTCACAATATTGTTTTTTTTAATCATCTGCTCAAGAGATTCTAAATTTCCAGTCCAATTGTTTAACATAATCAAACCTTTTCTCAATTTCTTCACCATGAGTTTACTCACTGTCATCTAGTGCAATGCTTGATATGGGACCTTACCACCTTCCTAGAATTCTAAAGAGAAAAATAAATGTAAGAAGATTACCTCTGACTCCCGATAGGGTTTATTCTTCAGTATCTGAATTATCTTACAGGAGAACCTCTAAAACTTTAGTGTGCATAAATTCACTTGAAATTTTTGACTTAAATGCAAGTTCTCAGGCCACACCTCTAGAAAGTCAGATTAAGTAGACTGAAGTTGGGCTCTAGAAATCTGCATTTCTAACCATTACTTCGGGATCCTTCAAATAATAAGGTTCCAGACCTAGAGTTACCGAATTTCTACCTTCCCCTCCTTCCCTCTGAGTCATGGCCATTTTACCTATTTTGTAAAAAAGAAAAAAAGCCTAAATAACCTCTTTCTTGCCCCACCCATCAGTGGGCACAAATCACGGTTTCAAAAAAGTTATAGCCAACTCCTCTAAATTTACTCTAATCATCCTATTATTCAAAGTCTTTGTTTTGTAAATCACTTAACTCCTAAGCTCCTAGTTCAATGTGAAGCTTGTGGGAGGTGTGTTTTTTAATAAACATGCATTTTTGAACCTCTTCCTCATGCATCCCCAGAAAAGCTTTTTGTTAAGGAGAAGAACACAATTACTTCTTAACAGCCCTATGAGAAGTGGTGTGAAGGGGTAGGAGAAGAGAGTTCAAAAATTTCCCTATATTTATCAGTCTTATTAAAATGCATCTTTTTATACATATAAGGGTAAGTGGACAGGGAAGAAAGACTTAAATTTGATTTGTAAATTCCAAATATCCATGGTTCTGAGACTTCCTATAATTGTTAATTAGGTGTCATTAATTTTAAAATTATAGATATAATTTGTGTTTGCATAAAATTTTCAAACAGCAAATAAAGATATGATAAAAAATAAACATCTTCCTCCATTCCTGACCTCCAAGATCAAGTCCCACCCTGTTACTTGGCTCAGCAATGGTTTCAGTTCAGTTCAGTTCAGTCGCTCAGTTGTGTCCGACTCTTTGCGACCCCATGAATCGCAGCACGCCAGGCCTCCCTGTCCATCACCAACTCCCAGAGTTTACCCAAACCCATGTCCATTGAGTCGGTGATGCCATCCAACCATCTCATCCTCTGTCGTCCCCTTCTCCTCCTGCCCCCAATCCTTCCCAGCATTAGGGACTTTTCCAATGAGTCAACCCTTCGCATGAGGTGGCCAAAGTATTGGAGTTTCAGCTTCAACATCAGTCCTTCCAATGAACACCCAGAACTGAGCTCCTTTAGGATGGACTGGTTGGATCTCCTTGGAGTCCAAGGGACTCTCAAGAGTCTTCTCCAACCCCACAGTTCAAAAGCATCAATTCTTCGCTGCTCAGCTCTCTTTACTGTCCAACTCTCACATCCACACATGACCACTGGAAAAACCATAGCCTTGATTAGACAGACCTTTGTTGGCAAAGCAATGTCTCTGCTTTTAAATGTGCTATCTAGGTTGGTCATAACCTTCCTTCCAAGGAGTAAGTGTCTTTTAATTTCATGGCTGCAACCACCATCAGCAGTGATTTTGGAGCCCCAAAAAATAAAGCCTGACACTGTTTCCACTGTTTCCCCATCTATTTGCCATGAAGTGATGGGACCAGCAATGGTTTACTTAGTCTTAAAACTTTATTTTCCCTGGTGATCCAGTGTTTAGAACTCCACACTCTCACTGCCAGGAACTGAGGTTCAATCCCTGGTTGGAGAACTAAGATCCTGCAAGCCATGCAGTGGTCAAAAAAAAAAAAAAAGAATTTTCTTCTGTATATGTAAGCAATGTATGCTTATTACCACTCTTATTTTCTTAACAAATCTATTCATGCCACTTAGTTGGATGGTTTTCCATTTTGCTTTTTTCTCTCAATAATATATTTACAAGTTTTCCATATCGCATTCTTTTTAATGGGCATATGATAGTCCATGGTATAAATGAAGGTAATTTAATTGATCATTTATCTGATGGGCAATTAGGTTATTTTTTATTTTTTTTTAAATATAAAAATGCTGCAGTGACCTTCCTTATGCATATATTTGATTATTTGAATAGGTAAATATGAATGGGATAATTTCCCCAATGAAGAATTGTTAAATCAAAATAAATTGTGATTTTAATTTAGTCAGATGTTGCTAAATTGTGCTTCCAAAATGTTGGACCAGGTACAGTCCCATCAACACTTTAGAAAGGTGTTGGAAAGAACCCATTTTCAAGGAATCCTTAGTAGAACTATGTTTTGTCAAGACTTTAAAACTATCTCATCATTTAAAAATATTACCATATTTTGATGAGCATTTGTTAAACTTTGGGTCAAATTGAGCATCTTTTTTCAAGTTGAAGTATAGTCAATTGACAATATTGTGTTAGTTTCAGTTGTATAGCACAAGCATTCAGTATTTTTTCAAATTATATTCCATTATAGGTTGTAACCGGAGAAGGCAATGGCAGCCCACTCCAGTACTCTTGCCTGGAAAATCCCAGGGATGGGGGAGCCTGGTGGGCTGCCGTCTATGGGGTCACACAGAGTCGGACACAACTGAAGCGACTTAGCAGCAGCATAGGTTGTAACAAGATTTTGGGTATACTTCCCTGTGTGATAACAATAAATCCTTGTTACTTATCTGTTCTACTTATGGTAGTTTGTATATGTTAATTTTGTGTCTCTCAGTTGTTCTCCCCACGTTTGGTAACCATAAGTCTGTGAGTCTGTTTCTGGTTTGTATATACATTCATTTGTATTATTTTTTAGATGCCACATATGAGAGATATCATATAGTATTTGTCTTTGTCTGACTTACTTTACTAAATATAATATTCTCTAGGTCCATCCATGTTGCTGCAAATGGCAACATTTCATTCTTTTTTATGGCTGAGTAACATTCCATTGTGTGTGTGCGCCTGTGTATGTGTGTGTGTATTCATACCACATCTTAAGCCAGTCATCTATTAATGAGCATTTGGGTTGCTCTGTGTCTTGGCTATGGTAAATAGTGCTGCTATGAACATAGGGATACATGTATCTTTTCAAATTAGAATTTTCTCCTTTTCAAGATGTATACTCAGGAATGGAATTGTTGGATCATATGATAGTTCTTCTTTAAGTTTTTGGAAGGAAGTTCCATTGTTTTCCATAGTGGCTGTACCAATTTACATCCCCACCAAAGGGGGGGTTCCCTTTTCCCAAAACCTTCTCCAGCATTTGTTATTTGTTGGCTTTTTGATGATGACTATTCTGACAAGTGTGAGGTGATACTTCATTGTGGTTTTGATTTGCCTTCTCTAATAATTGGTGACACTGAGCCTCTTTTCATATGGCCTTCACTTTTTGGCAAAAATTTCCATTGCATTATGAGGTCTTGGAGCTCCCATTCAAGTCTATATCTTTCTGTGCAGACTAAGTAAATTATAAATTTAACTTTACTCTTAATATTGGTATTGCTTTTAGCGAACTCACAATAGAAAATTTCAGATCTTTCTACAAGCATTTATTGAAAGGGTCTATGGATGTCACAATTTGTAAGAATCATGAGAAAATGTAAAGATAAGAACTCACTACTCATACCCTAATGATCTTATTTTCTGAGATATAAACTGTCTTTGGAACATCTTACCCTGAATGGATTTGCTGTGAGAACTGCCTGGCATACACAGAATGGGCCCTGGCCACTTGGATTGTTTGAGGCAATCTGCCCTCATGCTGTACCTGATTGGATTGTGATGACTCTTTGACTCAGAAATTTGCAGTTGGAATGCAGAGTCATTTGATCTGTGTGTGAAACTGAGTGGATGGAAATAGTGAGGCATACATCCGTGAGGTGAGTTCCTGCAGGTAGAAAAAGAGGCAAAGAAAGCCAACTTGCTGGGCAGGAAATGAAGCTGACGTGTAGAAAGAAGTGGAGCCCATGGGGTCCCAAAAAGCCAGTGACCAAGGGGGTACTTTCCATGAAGCCTGACATCCTTGTAGTCCCTGATTGACTCCCATGGCTGAATTAATAATATCCCCTTTTACTTAACTTCACTGTGAAAAGTATATAAATCAGTTATAATTAACAGAATGTTGATTCAGATCGGGGAAATTAAATAAACAGCCGTGAGACAAACGAGAAACTAAAAAACATATTAGGTAAATGAAACATGTAGAGAACAGTTCAGCACGTACAACTGAAAATAGTTTGTGAAGGTCCAGTAAGTGGGATTCAGCACTAGAAAGGTAGATTAGAGCTGTGACTATTACAGCACCATTGACTATTTTTTGTTTGACCACACCTCACGGCTTGAGAAATCTTACTTCTCTGACCAGGGATCCAAGCTCCACTGGCAGTGACAGCATAGAGTCCTAACCACTGGACTGCCAGTCTATTGACAATTTTGACCAGCAAAGTGACATGATAATAATAACTTACCATCTACTGAGTGCTATTAATAATAAAATGCCAGGCAAGAATTCCTGGAGTGAGTTGCCATTTTCTTCTCTAGGGGATCTTCCCAATCCAGGGATCAAAGCTCTGTCTCCTGCATCTTTTGCATTGTTAGGTGGATTCTTTATCACTGTACCACCTGGGAAGACCAAAAATGCCAGGGAAAATCATCTTATGTGCATATTTTCATGTAATTGCAACTATAATGATAGCTTATAGAAATTATTATTATCCACAATACAAATAAGAACTCGTGAATTAAAGATAAAGTGGCTTAACTAATCCTCCACCCTTAGCTTACTCCAGATTTGGGGGCTCAGATCTGATGTTGTTGTTTAGTTGCTAAGTCTTGTCTGACCCTTTTGCGACCCCTTGGACTATAGCCTGCCAAGCTTCTCTGTCCATGGAATTTCCGAGGCAAGAATACTGGAGTATGTTGCCACTGACCTCCAGGAGATCTTCCTGACCCAGGAATCGAACCCACATCTTCCACGTGTCTCCTGCATTGTATCAGATTCTTTACCATTGAGACACTTTGCGTTGCCTTAAAATCAGAGTTGTCCTTTACAAGAGCAGCTCTAGCTGGAAATCTTTAGGACAAAATAGGAGAGACAGAAGGCAAAGAGGATACTTAAGAAACTTTTTCCTAGGAGAGATTTATGAGAGCTGCTGGGACACAACATTGGGAAGGGAGAAGAGAAGTGATGGAAAGATTTCGTAGGCAAGTCTGAACAGCTGTGGGACAGACAGGAGAGGGGAAGCAAAAGGTCAAAGCTGAACTCAAGGTTTGGAAGCCAAAACTTGAAAGGACAGTAATACCCTGAACAGAAATAAGAAAGCAAGAGAAAGCTTAACCTGGGTGAGAGCAAGTGTGGGAGGGGATCTTGATGGGTTCATTTTGGGATGGAGATGCCAGCACAACATCTAGGTGATGCTGTCTATCAGGCAGGTGGATGTGTGAAGAGAAAAGTTCAGTTTGGAGATATTGATTTGGGAGTCAGGTTTATAAAAATTAAAATAAAAATTAAAGCCATGAAAATGGATGAGATGGCCAAAGTAGAGGATACAATGAGAAAGCTGATGGCCAAAACTTAGAAAAATATTTAGTAGCCCGAAGGGGGTTTCTAAAGAGATCAAAGATCCAATATAATAGAAGCATGTTATGTCACTGGAAGCGAAACAAAACAAAAAAAAATAGTAATCTCTCAACATCAAGAGCAACTAAGACACAAGTTCAAATTTTGGGGATCTGAGAAGATATGCACCCCCCCACCCCAAATAGAAACTTAACAGTGGCAAGTGTGTCAAAGGAAGTTATTTTCCAAAATAATTGTACCAAAAAATGGCTTTTTGAGTTCAGAGGTGGAAATGGAGGGCTTAGGCTTCAATTCACAAAGGTCATCATTACAGATATTCTGGGCATCCTGCATGACACGCTACAAGGCACGTGTATGCAGTCATCTTTAACACAACTGGGGACTTTAGGTGTGCTGTGTTTTAAAGGGAAAGTATTTGGAGTAACGGAAAATTCTTAGTGCAAAAACTTTATACAGGATAGTAATGGTGATTGGTTACCCTTAAAAAGTAAACTTTTGAGTTATATATATATATATATATATATAGCTCGAGTAAATTAACAATACAAAATACTCCAACATCTTGTTTGTCAAAAAACTAGTTTTGATAGTTATAGATCTACAACCTCAAATAAATATGTACACAGTAGTTTCTAATAATTCTGCGAGGAGTGATACATATCAATCACTTGGAAGTTAAAACCTGATGTTTTGACTTTAATCTTGAAAGTTTATTTGAAGCACATTCGATTCATTTTATAATTCCTGCTTTTACTCGTTTGACAGGAAACCCAAGCATAGAGAACACATAAGTTTCTCCTGGTTTCTCTTTTCGGCTTTACTCCTCTGCTGTGTTGTGCCAGTCAGCACTCAGTAAAAAATGATTCTTACTTTCTAAATGATGCACCAAAGCTGTAGACAGTTGAGTGCTTGTAAGTGTTGTGTTACTTTCTGTACTTGAAATAGGGCAGAGCACTAAAGAAGGAAATCCTACAGTGGAATGTAAGTAACAGCAAGACTTGGGCTTCCTGAAGCAAAGTTAAAAGAAGTTGCCTCCTTGGTTCACTAAATATTTTATATAAAATAAGTAATTCTTACTAGAAATCAAGCCATTTGCCACCTCTCACTAATACAAAACAGAAATGATATACCAGAAAGCCTATCAGCAGAAATATCAAATGAGAAAGAAACATTAGCTCACTCTTAATATTCCTTTACTGATGTAAGAGAATAAGTTTTCCCCTTAAGGGGATATTTTAACATCTAAGTTACTAAACAGTTTCAAGCATGGTATATTCATGGAATTTCTTACTAATATTACACAGCATAATAATTGCTTAAAATTGAGTCTCATTTAATTGAATAAACAAAATAAGAAATGAAAGACGAGAAATAAAAAACAATACTATAAAATATAACAAATCATAAGAGGAACAGTTATATGCCAATAAATTGGAGAGCTTAGAAGAAATGGGCAAATTTCTAGAAATATGCAGCTTGCCAAGACTGAGTCAAGAAGAAGCACACAATAATATCACTTACATGTGGAATCTAATTTTTTTTAAAAAGTGATACAAATGAACTCATTAAAAAACAGAAACAGACTCAGATTTTGAAAACAAGCTTATAGTTACCAAAGGGGAAGTGGGGGAGAAGGATAAATTAGGAGCTTGGAATTAACATACACACACTACTATATATAAAACAAATAACCAACAAGGACCTGCTGTATAGCACAGGAAACCCTACTCAGTATTCTGTAATAACCTAAATGAGAAAAGAATCTGAAAAAGAATTAATACATTTATACATATAATTGAATAATGCTGCTTATAGCTGAAACTAACCTGACATTGTAAATCAACTCTACTCAAATTTTTTAAAAAAGAAGAAACAGACAAATTGAACAGACCAATTGCTAGAAGTGAAACAGAATCTATAATTTTAAAAAATCATCACACGCAAAATTCCAAGAGTAGAGGGCTTCACTGTGGAATTCTACCAAATATATAAAGAACTTATACTATACTTCTCAAACTATTCCAAAAAATTGAAGTTAATAATAGTAAACAATAAATGCTGGAGAGGATGTGGATAAAAGGGACCTTCCTACACTGTTGGTGGGACTGTAAATTGGTGTAGCCACTATGGAGAACATAGTTAACATATATGTATGAAAACTCCATACATATATATTGAGGTTCCCTTGTGGCTCAGCTGGTAAAGAATCCGCCTGCAATGTGGGAGACCTGGGTTCGACTCCTGGGTTGGGAAGATCCCCTGGAGAAGGGAACGGCTACCCACTCCAGTATTCTGGCCTAGAGTATTCCATGGACTGTATAGTCCATGGGGTCGCAAAGGGTCTGACACGACTGAGCAACTTTTGCTTCTCATACATATATATCATGTGTGTAGCTATATCTATCCATATGCACATATATATGTATAGGGAACACTACTCAGCCATAAAAAAGAATTTGCAGCAACATGGATGGACCTAGAGATTAACATGCTAAGTGAAGTGTCAGAAACAAATATCACATGATATCACATAAATGTGGAATCTGAAAAAATTATACAAATGAATATGGAGGTCAGTTCAGTCTAGTTCAGTCACTCAGGCTTGTCTGACTCTTTGCAACCCCATGGACTGCAGCACGCCAGGCTTCCCTGTCCATCACCAACTCCCAGAGCCTACTCAAACTCATGTCCATCAAGTTGGTGATACCATCCAACCATCTCATCCTCTGTCATCCCCTTCTCCTACCCACTTCAATCATTCCCAGCATCAGGGTCTTTTTAAACGAGTCAGTTCTTCGCGTCAGGTGGCCAAAGTATTGGAGTTTCAGCTTCAGCATTAGTCCTTTCAATGAATATTCAGGACTGATTTCCTTTAAGATGGACTGGTTGAATCTCCTTGCAGTCCAAGGGACTCTCAAGAGTCTTCTCCAACACCACAGTTCAAAAACATCAATTCTTCGGCTCTCAGCTTTCCAACTCTGTTATCCACACATGACTACTGGAAAAACCATAGCTTTGACTAGACGGACCTTTGTTGGTAAAGAAATGTCTCTGCTTTTTAATATACTGTCTAGGTTGGTCATAACGTATGGAGGTCAGAATGATTCACTGTGAGAAAGACTTGATTAGCCATTGCTGGCTTTCAAGATGAAAGGGAGCAACAGCCTCTAGAAACTGAAAAAGGCAAGAAAATGGATTCTCTTCTAGAGCCTTTAGAAGGAATGTAGCCTTGCCAAAACCTTGACTTTAGCAGTAAGACTCCTTTAGGACTTCTGACCTCCTGAACTGTGAGATAACAAATCTGTATTGTTCTAAGCTACTAAGTCTGTGGTCATTTATTACTGTAGTCACAGGAAACTAACACAAGTGCTAATGTCCTAAAAAGATGGAAGATAGACTTTAAACTGATTAATTTTAGTATAGAATCAACAACTTGAAATTTGTAAAACAGAGATACCTAAGACAAAATGGGCTTCCCACTCAGTAGTGGAAAAATTTGCCTACCAAGGCAGGAGTTTCAGGAGATCCCTGTTTGACCCTTGGGTCTGGAAGATCCCTTGGAAAAGGAAATGGCAACCCACTCCAGAATTCTTGCCTAGAGAACCCCATGGAGAGAGGAGCCTGGAGATGTTAGAAAATATAACAGTGATTTGGCTTAGAAAACAATTTATCAAAACCAATTGCTAAGTGTTACTGCTGGATGTAAAGGATGTTAATACCAGATTCTTGATGCAGAGGATGTTTTCACATTGTTCAGCGGCATTATACTCAGAAGCCAAAACAAGCCTTTCAATCAGAGTATTTGTACTTTGTTTCCGTTTACTAAAATAAAGCTTACTACAAGGAGGCATATGCCCAGTAGAGTGTGTTGAATTCAATCAACATAGCTGGATTTGGAATTTTAATTTCACTAGCAGTATTAGAAGGTTCACCTGTAACCAGCTCTCTCTGGGAAAGATTGTCTTCCTGTGTAATCTGATTTCCATAGTTACATAGAATGAGACCTCGGCTCCTTGAAAACAAGGTATTGATCTGCTAAGAATTTACCTTATTCTTATTCATAAAGCTGTTTTCAGTTGCAAGCATTTAAGGCTCTGAAAAATCACCCTATTCTAAAGGAATATTAACTAAAGCTTGGAGTGATGGTTCTTTCCCTGATTTTTCTTCTCCTGTTTTATAGATTACCATGCATTCAAATTGTAACATGGTCTGCAAAAGTAATATTAGCCTTTGAGAAGCTGAGAAATCTCTGAACTGACTAGTTGTTCTGTCACTCAGTCATGTCCAGCTCTTTGCAACCCTGAGGACTGCAGCATGCCAGGCTTCCCTGTCCTTCACCAACCCCTGGAGCTTGCTCAAACTCAAGTCTGTCGAGTTGGTGATGCCATCCATCCAACTCATCCTCTGTCATCCCTTTCTCCTCTGCCGTCAATCTTTCCCAGCATCAGAGTCTTTTCTAATGAGTCCCTGCATTTTCATAAACTGAAAATATTCTTTTTTTTTTATCAGAATATAGTTGCTTTACAATGCTTGTTAGTTTCTGCGGTACAATGAAGTGAGTCAGCTATATGTATACATATTTCCCTTCCCTCTTGGACCTCCCTCCCACATCCCCTTCATCCCAGCCATCTAGGTCATCACCAAGCACCAAGCTGAGATTCTTGTGCTTTGTAGCAGGTTCCCACTAACTATATATTTTACACCTGGTAGTATACAAATTTTAAATGGGCCTTATCTTCTTTTGGTTTGTTGGACATTTTCAACAAAATACCCCTGAGTCTAATTTATAAATCAAATGGTGGGAGAAAAGGGAGTGACAGCCCTCTGAGAACTTTTTTTGGGAGGATAGATTGATTACAAGGGTTTGTAAGCCCAGAGATTTTATGATTAGTCTTACAAAATTCCCAGTTTCTTGCAGAGACTTATTTCTAATTACTAAACTTTATTTTCCACAAAATGTTTACACCTTCCCACCTTTCCTTTCTTTTCCTTTTCTTAACTATCAAAACATTCCCCATGAAGTGTCGTTTATAACCATATACATGCATGTACAGACAACACAGCTGTTTCAAACAATACTGAGTTCCATTTGGCAAAGATAATGTGTAAAAATACTGGCTGTAAGTTTCTTGAAGTGGAAGAGTGTGCTCCTAGCACTGGTGATGCTGTGCTGTGTTAATAGAAGTGAGAATTATTCTTTGGTAAACATTCAGCCATAAATTCTTCCTGGTAGGTGGGAAAAACCAGCAAGTGGGTTCCAGGACCCAAAGAAATACTGAAGGTTGGACTGTGATGGGCTGCAATAAAGGAATAAGTAACCAAATGACGGAGGATTATACCAGGAAACCAATGCATGAAAAGTTTGAGGTCCTGGCCTGACAGCTCATTTCTGTCATCTCTGCATCGTTACATCTGGAGTTGTCTGGTTTTCAATACCAGGACCTCTCATTGCTAGCTAGACTCTTTTCTCTATAGGTCCATCTGTACCCATATTTTCAGCTTTCCTTAGTATTAACTATGTATTTTCCTTTCTACTCCTAACAACAATTAATGCCACACTCTAATTCTAAAGTTCTGCCACCATTTTAATAATTTGATCTTTAAGTTTTTGGCTTGTCCCATTTTAGTTTCTTGGCTTAAGGGTAGACAGTATAATCAAATAACCAAAGACAACTTCATGTTATTTTAAGCAGCTTTTCCTCAAAAATATCAGTTTGGTTATGTCTTCCTGGGAAGCACTCTATCTCTGATCTCCTTTTAAGTAGAGGTTTTCTATGCAAAAACTAGGTAAAGCCAAAGTAGTCTCAAAATATCCTTCTCTACTATATTACCAAAGCAGAATGAGAGTGGAAGAAAAGGGTTCCAAATTTTCATGTTCCAGCTATGTGCAGTAAATTATTTTTTTCTGAATTACATTTCCTTTAATCTTTTGTCAATTATTATTGAGAATTGCATGATTTTCTCAGTAAAATAAACCAGAACCTGTAAAAGAGGTTTCACAAAATGCAACAGCAAGGATGAAATCCAACTCAATTTTAATAAGTGCTGTGTTAGGTCCTTGGGGTTTTTGATTGATGATAAACCTATGTATAGTACTTGTTAAATGTTTATTGATTTCAGCCTCCTGGTAAAAATCATTGCCTAGTGGAAAAACAATAGCGGAGAAATAAAATGAAAAGCAATACAGTATTTATTTTTTAAAAGATTAATGGGAATACAAT
This sequence comes from Giraffa tippelskirchi, assembly GCF_054371585.1. NCBI lineage: Eukaryota > Metazoa > Chordata > Mammalia > Artiodactyla > Giraffidae > Giraffa > Giraffa tippelskirchi. Next base: position 127,951,775 of record NC_137283.1, read on the forward strand.
GAACGTAATAAATTCCTCTTGTAACATAGTTGAGTAGCAGAACTAAGAATGTAGAAAATATTGGGAGAGGAATGTAATATTAATCATTTCTTAATAAAAAGCTTTATAACACATATATCTTCAGCAGCTAAATTTATTTTCCTGTACCTCTTTGTCTATAATTTTCATTCATACAAACCTTTGCATTAATTTGCAATTAATTCAAAATATTATGGTGATATAGAATTTAGCAAGAAAGTATTAACTTCCTCCTCTAAATCTCTCCTGAAATCAACAACTTGCAAATACGTTCTTTGTTTGGGATGCACAGACTCCATTGTTTAGCACCAAGATAACAGCTCCACGCACAGTTATTCTCTTACTTGATTAGGGGCAAAATGTCACCTTTGCTGAAAGCAAATCACTGCTTTTCACAGCAATCAAATGATCAAAATTGCACTTTACAGATAAAAATTGTTAATGGATTTCTGTAGGGAAAAAAATGTCATTGATAGGGTAAGTTGTTGTGTGAGCCAAAAATTGGAGAAACCTGCAGGACAAACATAGGACAAACATAATTTTATGATTGATTTAAAAATAATTATTTAAATTGATCACTAAATCCTGTTTCTCAAATGCATTCTTTTTAGTAAGTCCTTCAATAATTATTAAACTGCCTTTGGTACTGAATCAAATCACCATAATCTGCACCCAAATGAGGTTTTAAAATACGAAATAGTTCAGGGTGTGGTCCCCTCTGTGTTCTTCTGCTTCCTTAACCCTTTCCCAGCAGTACTATGGGATGGATGTTAGGCTGCCAATGCCCCCTAATGTCCCAAGGACAATGGAACCAGAGAAACAAGGTAGCAATTTCCTTTTTTTTTTTTTTCTCTTTCGCGCCATGTAGATTGTATTTCTCTGATCAGGAATTGAACTCAGACCCTCAGCTGTGAAAGCACAGAATCCTAACCAGAATCGAGGAATTCTTAAGGCAGCAACTTCTTCTTTTTGATCAATTGTTTCCTTGCTTTTAAATTTGAATCTCCAGGACCAAGTATAAGGCAGAGAGATTGGAAAGAATACTTGATAAATGAGTTCCACTCTGCCCTGACCTCCCTTCATTCCTGCCTGAGAGCTGTGAATGAAAACCATTGCCTAATGGCATAAACCATGAAGAGGTTTCCAGAAGAAGCTCTATGGCACACAGCTTGCTGTCTCTCCTGATAGCTCTCTCTTTTTAAGGAAACAGATAATTAATAGACTCTTGTGTGCTTGTGCTCAGTCACTAAGTCATGTTCTACTGTTTGTGACTCCGTGGACAGTAGCCTTTGCCATGTTCCTCTAAGAGATTTTCCAGACAAGAGTCCTGTAGTGGGAGCCATTTCCTTCTCTAGGGGATCTTCCTGCACCAGGGTTCAAACCCACATCTTCTGCATTAGGAGGTGGATTCTTTACCACTGAGCCACCATGTATGCATGATAAGTTGCCTCAATTGTGTCCAACTCTTTGTGACCCTGTGGACTATAGCCCACCAGGCTCCTCTGTCCTTTGTCTAGGCAAGAATAGTGGTATGGGTTGCTGTGCCCTCCTCCAGGGGATCTTCCTGACCCAGGGATCGAACCCTGTGTTTCTTATGTCTCCTGCATTGGTAGGCAGGTTCTTTATCACTAACACCACCTGGGAAGCCCCACCACCTGAGCCACCAGGGAAGCCCAATTAATAGACTAAAAATATTTATATAGAATATCAAATATTTACTAAATGTTATATGTGATCACCTTAAGGAACTATTGAGGAAGTGATTGTGCAGCCCATACAATGCATGTTTTAAGAACCAGAAAAAGGAAAAATTCAGAATGGAATGAAATATGATTCATGGGGGAGAAAGGACTTGGGTGGAAGGCAAAGACATATTGCTGTTGCTTTTGTTGCTAAGTCATGTGCAACTCTTTTGTGACCCCATGGACTGTAACCTGCCAGGCTCTTCTGTCCATGGGATTTCCCAGCAAGAATACTGGAGTGGGTTGCCATTTCCTTCTCCAGAAACATATTGGTTATTAGTAAAAATTAAACAAACACAAAACACAAAAACCAAGCAGGGAAGGAACAGGTCTTCAAAAGGATAATCTTTTATTTCTGGAATCCCCTCTAAAGTAAACAATCACTATAGCCTGGATACATGCAGAAACTGAAAAAGAATTAAGAACTAATAATAAACGACAACAACTCCTTTTCCCCTTAACTGGTTCAATCCCATAATGGGCTAAGAAGTGTTCTTTATAAAGGCTCAGTTGTGGATGTAGATATATGAAGAAACTTCCCTTCAGCAGGCAAAATGGCCAGGGGAGAATGATTGCTCTTTACTTTTCTTTCTCTGGCTAGTCTTCAGGTGGAATGTCAAAAAAAAAACCCACCAAAAATTATTCTGAAATATAAACTTCTCTGTGCTGTGCTTAGTCGCTCAGTTGTGTCCGACTCTTTGTGATCCCATGATGTGTAGCCCGCCGGGCTCCTCTGTCCAAGGGGATTCTCCAGGCAAGAATACTGGAGTGGGTTGCCATGTCCTCCTTCAGGGGATCTTCCCAACACAAGAATCCAGCCCAGGTCTCCTGCATTGCAGATGGATTCTTTATCATCTGAGCCACCAGAGAAGCCCAAGAATGCTGGAGTGGGTAGTCTATCCTTTCTCCAGGGGAACATCCCAACCCAGGAATTGAACCAGGGTTTCCTGCATTGCAGGTGGATTCTTTACAGTCTGAGCTACCAGAGAAGCCCATAAATTTCCCCTCTAGAAACAAATAGGAGAGCAAATTTCTGCTTATGTTAAGACCATGCACTACCGTTTGGGGAAATTTCCCACATGCCATCTTGTGAAATCATGTGTGTCTGTGTGTTTGTGTGTGCGTGCATGAAGTTCATGATGAAGATCTTGCACTTAAACCTCTATTGCCACATCACCCCTTCCACATGCTTTTCCCACGGAGCTTAACCTCTGCATAACTATTCCATTATTTGCTCAGAAAAAACATTATGAAACTGTCATGGACTGAATTGTGTCACCTCCTCCCCCACCCCCAGAAATTAATACATTTAAGCCCTAACTTCTATTGTCATGGTATTCGGAAATAGAATCCTTGGGAGGTAATTAGGTTTTGTTGTTGTTCAGTCGCTCAGTCAAATCTGATTCTGTGAGCCCATGGACTGCAGCACGCCAGGCTTCCCTGTCCTTCACTATCTCCCTAAGTTTGCTCAATCACATGTTGAGTCGGTGATGCCATCTAACCATCTCATCCTCTTGCCCTCAATCTTTTCCAGCATCAGGGTCTCTTCTCAACAGGTGGTCAAAGTACTGGAGCTTCAGTTTCAATATCAGTCCTTCCAGTGAATATTCAGGGTTGACTTCCTTTAGGATTAGTTAGTTCAGTCACTCAGTCATGTCCGACTATTTGCGACCTCATGGATTGAAGCACGCCAGGCATCCCTGTCCATCACCAACTCCCTGAGCTCACCCAAACTCATGTCCATTGAGTTGGTGATGCCATCCAACCATCTCATCCTCTGTCATCCCTTTCTCCTCCTGCCTTCAATCTTTCCCAGCATCAGAGCCTTTTCCCATGAGTCAGTTCTTTGCATCAGGTGGCCAAAGTACTGGAATTTCAGCTTTAGTGTCAGTCCTTCCAATGAATATTCAGGATTGATTTCCTTTAGGATAGACTGGTTGGATCTCCTTGCAGACCAAGGGACTCTCAAGAGTCTTCTCCAACACCGCAGTTCAAAAGCATCAATTCTTTGGTGCTCAGCTTTCTTTATAGTCCAACTCTCACATCCATATATGACTACAGGAAAAACCATAGCTTTGACTAGACAGACCTTTGTTGGTAAAGTAGTCTCTGCTTTTTAATATGCTGTCTAGGTTGGTCATAACTTTTCTTCCAAGGAGCAAGCGTCTTAATTTCATGGCTGCAGTCACCATCTGCAGTGATTTTGGAGCCCCCCAAAATAAAGTCTCTCACTGTTTCCATTATTTCCCCATCTATTTGTCATGAAGTGATGGGACCAGAGGCCATGATCTTAGTTTTCTGAATATTGAGTTATAAGCCAACTTTTTCACTCTCCTCTTTCACTTTCATCAAGAAGCTCTTTTCTTTAGTTCTTCTTCACTTTCTGCCATAAGGGTGGTGTCATCTGTGTATCTGAGGTTATTGATATTTCTTCCAGCAATCTTGATTCCAGCTTGTGCTTCATCCAGCATGGCATTTTGCATGATGTACTCTGCATGTAAGTTAAATAAGCAGGGTGACAATATACAGCCTTGAAGTACTCCTTTCCTGATTTGGAAGGAGTGTGTTGTTCCATGTCCAGTTCTAACTGTTGCTCCTTGACCTGCATACAGATTTCTCAGGAGGCAGGTCAGGTGATCTGGTATTACCATATCTTGAAGAATTTTCCTCAGTTTGTTGTGATCAACACAGTCAAAGGCTTTGGCGTAATCAATAAAGCAAAAGCAGATATTTTTTTGGAACTCTCTTGCTTTTTTGATGATCCAGTGGATGTTGGCAATTTGATCTCTGGTTCCTCTGCCTTTTCTAAATCTAGCTTGAACATCTGGATGTTCACAGTTCACATACTATTGAAGCCTGGCTTGGAGAATTTTGAGTATTACTTTACTAGCGTGTGAGATGAGTGTAATTGTGCTGTAGTTTGAGCATTCTTTAGCATTGCCTTTCTTTGGGATTGGAATGAAAACTGACCGTTTCCAGTCCTGTGCCCACTCCTGAGTTTTTTAAATTTGCTGGCATATTGAGTACAACACTTTCACAGCATCATCTTTTAGAATTTGAAATAGCTCAACTGGAATTCCATCACCTCCACTAGTTTTGTTCATAGTGATGCTTCCTAAGACCCACTTGACTTCACATTCCAGAATGTCTGGCTCTGGGTTAATGATCACACCACTGTGGTTATCTGGGTCATGAAGATCTTTTTTGTATAGTTCTTCTGTGTATTCTTGCCACCTTTTCTTAATATCTTCTGTTTCTGTTAGGATTGACTGATTTGATCTCCTTGCAGTCCAAGGGACTTTCAAAAGTCTTCTCCAGCACCACTGTTCAAAAGCATTAATTCTTCAGTACTCAGCCTTCTTTATAGTTTAGATGAGGTCATCAAGATGGGATCCTCAAGAAGGGGTTAGTAATCTTTAGGAAGAGATGCCAGAGTTTGCTCTCTCTTTCTCTCCACCATGTTGGAATATAGCAAGAAGGTGACCATCTGCAAGCCAGGAATGGAATCCTCACCAGGATCTGACCATGATAGCACCCTGATCTAAGACTTCCAGCCTCAGAACTGAGAAAATAAATTTCTGCTGTGTAAGCCCCACAGTCTATGGTATTTGTTCATGGCTGGCTCATGAGGACATTTTCTGAATGTCAAGTGGGATATTGACTTTTAGTCTACAGGAATGTATTATGATGAACATAAACTGCAGCTTCTTACCTCTTATGCGTCATGATGTATGAGCTGGAGCTGGGTCTGATCATAAAATGCCAGTGACAAAGAGACCCTGATTGTTACTTACTTGAGAGAGTATTGCTGAGAGAACAGAACTATTCACAAATGACAGAGAAGTCCTTAATGTTACCTCAGGAGTTAAGGGTCTCACATCTTCCTCTGCTGGGCCATGCTTTTATAGTTTGTACAGATCACCAACTTGCTCTGCAAGTCTTGTGGAACAATCATCTTGTATCCTTATTACTGTCACATGCACAGAACTAGAGATTTTTTACTTGGTGTGTGTCTAGCTGAACAAGTATAAACTTCAACAAGCAGAGTCTGATGCTTATGATTGGAACCATCTACCACAGCAAAACCAGAATCTGCAGCAATGGCTTCTTCAAAAGTGTGATGGAGAGAAACTTCTGGATGATCAGACTGAACCATTAAATTAGTTTCAGTTTTTTTGTCTTCCCCACTCCTCACCCTGACCATACAGTGTGACTTGCGAGATCTTAGTTCCCCAACCAGGGGTCGAACCTGGGCCCCATCAGTGAAAGCACACAGTCCTAACCATTGGAAGGCCAGGGAATTCCCAGTCAACAGTTTAAACTGGGTGTGAGGGCATGTGCAAGAGAGAAACTGCTTGAGTTATTAAACTATTTATTAGCTGGAAACACAAATTGTCACTCTCATCTTTTGGGAAAAGTCACATTATCCCTTGAATTACTGTGACTATGGTGCATGTATGAGGGCTTCCCAGGTGGCTCTAGTGATGAAGTATCTGCCGGCAATGCAGGAGATGCAAGAGACGCGGGTTCAATCCCTGGGTGGGGAAGACCCCCTGGAGAAGAAAATGGCAATCCACTCTAATACTCTTGCCTAGGACACCCCATGGACAGAGGAGCCTAGCGGGCTACGTTATAGTCCATAGGGCCGCAGAGTCGGACACGTCCGAGGACGCGTGCGCAAACAGGCTCATGGTGTGCATATAGAGAACCCCAGGTTGTCCGCACGGAAAGTAATGGCTGGAAATTATATTCAAAGATGGTAAAGCCAGCAGTCCCTCCCTAAACGCAAGTTCTCTTTATATGAAATTGTAATCTACTTAATTTTATTTTTGTATGCATTTTAGTAATCATGAAAAGTTTATTTCCAAAATAGGTGAATGATTATTTTTGGAGTAATTTAGGAAAGGAGAGAACTGGAAATAGAAAAGAAGAAAATGACAATACCATTGATGGCAAATTATGAGAACAGGGTTCTAGGAATTTTGAACTAGAGGAACAAGGGAGAAAAAAATACAAATATTGGAATCAGCCTGTTATGTCTGCTAGAAGAAAGGACACTGAGATGCCCCTAAAGAGGTGACTCAGAAACCCGCTTCAGTCCAATTCTGAGGGCACCAGTAAAAGTCTTGGGAGATAAAAGGAGTACAGCTTTAACATCTGGGTGAAGAAGCAGACATATGAAAAGCATAACTTTTCATGTGATAATACACAACTTAGGATGCGTATTATCTCCAGAAAAGTCAAACAAGCTTACCAGAATTTCCCTAAGACTGTAAGTGAAGGAGATTCTAAGAAGTTGCTAGTAAACAGGAAATGGTACATGGAAATTAATGGTACAATGCCCATTATTACTCATTTACAATGTTTCTACACACAGCTTCAACCCTGGTCAAATGCATAGTGGAAGGAAGACTGTATATGACAGGTGTTTTTACATCTGTTCAAGTTCACAAACCCACATCTGCAACCCTTGGACACAAGTCTGTTTCAGAATTCAGAGATTTTTTTGAAGTATTAATTTTAGAAAAATTACATCTATCTATCTATGTATATATACACAGATACATGTTTTGCTGAGAAATACTGAAGTGCTTGATTACTCTATTATAAGCTATTTTCCCAAACTCCACCAGAGGCCAGATAGATAGATATAAAAATAATATAATAATTACATATAATATATATTCTTTATATACATATTATAATTATTTATATACATATATAGAAAGTTTAGGAAAGCAACTCATAATCAAGTAATCTAGCACTCTGACATTTCTCAGGAATATATAAATATTCACACAAAGTAGAATAAAGATTGTAAATGATCTCCTCAGTTTGGGCCAGGATTTACTGCCAAATGAGTCTGAGTTGGGTCGGGTTTTACTGCCAACAGGGTAATGAATAAGATTTCAGTTTTAAGAGATTTTTAGATTTCGGAGGTAAGGCTGTGGGATTATAAAATTATATTACTTTTTTAAAAACCTAAGACTTAGTTTTGGCCAAGAACTATGGAGTTGTGCCAAATTACACTTTTTCCAGGATAGCTGAGGTCATAGATCTGGGGTAGACAAAACATAAGGTGTAGATGGGTCCCTAGGACATCTCCCAGGGAAGTTGCCTGGGAAGGGTTTTTTCACAGTTGCCAGGCATGCACAGAGCCATTGGCACAATCTTGTCTTGTGACTCTAGTCAGTAGGACTTGTTCAAATTTTCCACCATTTTTATCAAACTTCCTTGTCCTTGATGAGGTTGCAGGAACCCAGTCTGCAATTATTTTAGCATGCACCTATAACAAAGCAGCAGAAACATAAACACCAGCACCAGACATACAAAGCAGGAGCGTTTCAGGAAAATAATAAACTGAACAAAATAGAGAAACAGAAAATAGGAAATGCAGGGAATGTGAGGAAAAGTAAGTAAGAGTCTCCCAGAATAACTTCATGCTGGATCCTAACAGAAAAAAAGCTGAAAAAGCAGTATGGGACCATGCAGGAACGATAGGCTTGTGCTAACATGTCTGCATTATTGATTTTCCCCAGTGGCTCCGCAGTTAAGAATCAACCTGCAGTGCAGAAGCTGTAGGAGACACGGGTTCAATCCCTGGCTTGGGAAGATCCCCTGGAGGAGGGCATGGCAACTCACTTCAGCATTATTGCCTGGAGAATCCCATGGACAGAGGAGCCTGGCAGGCTGTAGTCCATGCTGCCACAAAGAGTGGGACACAACTCAAGTGACTTAGCATGCATGCCAAGTGTAGGGAGAATAATATTAATAGCTAATATGGATAGGATAGTCTTTTGGTGCCTGGCATTGTCTGTTTTATGTGAACTGGGTTCATTACTTGTCACAGCAACCTCATGAAGAGGGTACTGTTATTACCCACATTTTATAGATGAAGAGACTAAGGCATTTCTAAACATTTTAGAAATGCATGGGGAAACAGCTATAATTCATATGATTGTTACTTCTATGCCAAGTACAAGGGTAATTATGATAAAAATAATAATAGCTTATGTGTATTAGTGTGATTTTTTGTGACTCATGGTCTACGGCATTTTTGTTTTAGTTTATTTACTGTTCACAGAAGTACTATGATGTGACTCGTACTACTCACATTTTACATGCATCAATGGATAATTCCCTGGTAGCTCAGAGGGTGAAGAATCTGCCTGCAATGCAGGAGACCTAGACTTGATCCCTGGGTCAGGAAGACTCCTGGAGAAGGGAATGGCAACCCACATCAGTATTCTTGCTTGGAGAATTCCATGGACAGAGGAGCCTAGCAGGCTACAGTCCATGGGTCTCAAAGAGTTGGATACGACTGAGCGACCATCAGTTTCACTTTCATGGATAGCTATTACTTATCATTAGAATAAGATGGAATTTGCAGTATCAATTCTACTCAATTTTCAAAAAAATTTTAATGATGTAACCTGTGAGAAATTTTTATTCCTGTAAGTAATGGGAATGGAAGAAGTTTTATTGTGGCAATATTACTCAATTTTTAAAACTTCTTTTAAGTTCTGTGCTAAAAATAGGGCAACTGACAGCTTGATTAGGTGCTCCTTCAATTTTGTTGAAAGCACAGAATTAGAAACCTCCTAACCGGCAAAGTATTTGTTACTGTCTTTAGAGTTCTCTCATTTCTGCGAATCTCCCAGAGGGGCTTCACTCAAAGTTATCAAATGAGTATTCAGTGTGCAGAGATACAAGCCTTAGCTTTTCACACCAAACTGGCTGGGATCACAATGCAGGGGTCTGATAAAGTAGTCATCTCACTTTGGCACAGAGATGGCTATGGCAGCATCTTTAGGCATGGCAAGATTCTTCTCAAGAAGCAATATTTGCTGAGGGCGAAAACACAGACAAATGAGCTCTCAAAGTTCTTTACCCTGACCACATACACAATCATTTCATTCCAGAAAGACTTTAGAGCAGCTATAATTAATCGTTGACCTTGGCCATAAAACTATTTCAGTAAAGGACTCAGAAAATGTATACCTTTAAGAAATATGATATTCAGATGGAAGTATTAAGTTAAACTGGTTGTAAGATATTGATAAATGGATTTATAGTGTTTTAAATTACAAACTCATTTAAGGTTGGATGATATTGAAGAAAAATAAAGACTTTGATTTGAGAATACTTGTTCTCTAGTTTTGTTTTGGGAAGTCATGTGATAGAAAGTTTGATTCTATCTTAAAGCCAATATTGGACTATTGGAATAGGCATGTAATCTGTGTGTAAGAGAATGTTAATCTCTGTTTGTAGTGGGACCATGTATCCAAATCATAGAAAAAGTGAAAGTGTTAGGCACTCAGTTGTATCTAACTCTTTGTAGTCCACCAGGCTCCTGTGTCCATGGAATGCTCCAGGCAAGAAGACTGGAATTGGTACCATTCACTTCTCCAGCAGATCTTCCCGACCCAAGTCTCTTGCATTGCAGGTGGGTTCCTTACCATCTGAGCTATCAGATGGTAGCTGATAAAGTGCTATCAGATCACAAGGGTAAAAATAGAAAGCAGGGAGGGGCATTGCAGAGGCCTATTTTGTCTCAATGGAAATTGTTAGTGGGCACATCAAGAAACCACTCTTTTTTTTTCATATTCTTCTTAAGCTAGTTCAAATAGATACAGATCTATTTGAGCACAAAAGGCAAAACAATATGATTTAAAAAGGATTTCTATTTGAGTTTGTGCAGCTTGACCAATAATTTATGCTGTTCTCAAAAGATAAGAAATAAAGCAATTATCCTTCAATAAAAAAAGACAAGAAAGATGAATGAAGGACAAAAAAATTATTATGTTATTGTGGGAGAAATAGTAATGCTCACCTAATGTTTCATTTGTCCTCCTCCATTTCTCAGCCTCTTTATGGTTTGTGAGCCTATGTGACTAGTTTTGGCCAGTGAAATGGGAGCCAAAGAGATCTTCAGAGTGAAGGAATAAGCAGCCTATGTATAATTTTCAGCCTCTCTTCTTTTCTAATTGAGGAAGTTATGTGTTCCATATGGAGTGCCTAAATTTGGTAGGGTCTTGGGCAACCTGGGTCCTTGAATGGAGCAGAGATACTTGCTGACCTGTGATGGACATGTAGGATGAGCAAGAAATACATCTTCATTATGCTAAGCAAGCAACCAAGAATTCAAGATTAATTTGTTGCCACAATATAACCCAGTATATCTGAACGACTGCATTTTTGTAATAGATTTCTCCACAAGATGAGCGTTTAATAATGTTAATAGGTAAATGATTTTCTCTGAAGAATGTCTTTTCTTCACAATGAACATCAGTTTGAGAAATCCAGCATTAGTTTAAAAAAAACAGAACTGACATACACATTAGATGAAAGATGTAGTAAATCAGTAGGTTAAAGAACTTTTCTTTGGGAATGATACATATATATGTATGGTTGAGTCCTTTCACTGTTCACCTAAAACTATCACAACATTGTTAATCGGTTATACCTCAATACAAAATAAAAATTTCAAAAGAAAAAAAAAAACTGTTCTTTGAAATACAATATTAAATTATTGCTGGGATCTAAACTGACAGACTTATATATGTAGAGTTAATGAAGGCAAACTGTTTGGATGCATTCAAAACAGTACTTAATGTTGTTTAGCTACTAAGTCATGTCTGACTCTTTTGCAACCCCATGGACTGTAGCTTGCCAAGCTCCTCTGTCCATGGGATTTCCCAGGCAATACTGGAGTGGGTTGCCATTTCCTTCTCCAGAGGATCTTACCAACCCAGCGATCGGAACCTATGTCTCCTGCCCTGGCAGGTGGATTCTTTACCACTGAGCCACCTGGGAAGCCCAGAACAGTGCTTTAAGGCTTAACAATTCCAAAATTAGAAAATCATGTACTATTGTTTATTTAGGTTGAGCTTTTAAAGTCAATTAGCAATTAAAACAATACTGATATGCAGTCAGAGAGGATCCTGAGATGTGGAAAGTTTGGTCTGGGTTTGAATGTTGGCTCTACTGTTTCTAGTTTTCTAAGTGTCATTTCACTTATTTGTAAAATGAGGATTAAGGTTTTTATCTTTCAGAGTCACTGTGAGAAGTAATTATGGTAATCTGATGTATATTAACTATTTAGTCTGGATTCCGGCCCTCAGAAATCACTCATAACTGTGATTATAATGATGATGGTTTCATTAACCAAGATCTGAGATTCTACAGTTTAATTCACAAATTCATACCTTGAGTAACTTGGCCCCAGAACCTGCCCTCATTATAAGATCTGGTTTGTTGTTTAAACTCTGCTTGTGCTGTAATCCACGATTTTGTGTGTCTGTTTGTGTGTGTGTGTGTGTGTGTGTATGATTTCTTTTTGTCCTTTTAAAGAAGATTAAGGAGATTAAACAATTTGTAGTGAATAAGGAACCAATAGCATCTTCCAAATTGTTTCAGATGTCTTAGTAACTGTGGCTTTTTTGACTCCTGTGATCTTGATCAAACTCCTTTCTGGGACAGAGCCCAGTTCGCTGAGAGGCAGGCCTGTGACTGTGATCAGCAGTCCACTGACAGCAGGTGAGGAGGACAGTCTCACCTTTGAAGAAGCAGTGCTGATTTTTAGAAGTCACTGGATAGCAAGAATCTACCCACAAAATCAGGAAGATTCCTGGTCTCTTTACCCTCTCCACAGCCTTAATTTTTGCCATCCAATCCCAAGTGTAAATGGCTTCTTGGTAAACTATGAAAAGGAATTTTACAAAGTAAAAATAAAAACTTTAGCCCAAATGTTCATTTTGAGAGAAAGCAGGGAGGAAGTAAACAGTATATCTTTTGTAACAATATCCAGGGTAGAAATACAGCCAAAGCTTTTTCCAAATTTATCTTACTTGCTACCTTTCAGCACACACAGATTCTGTGTTTAAATACATTTAGAGAGAATTTTTCCTTTTAGATGAATATATTTCTGTCTTAAAGACTGGCTCACTGGAAAGCCCAAGATAAGTTTCCACAGGAAGTTGCCAGCAATCCTTAATGGGTTATTTGGAATAAATAAAAGAAGAATGTAAAGAAGAAGGTGTATGTCCAAAATTCAGAGTGAGCCTTTATTCAGGAAATATGTTACATTTACCTAAGAATGAAAGATGTCAGTGTGGCTAAATCACTTTTACTTCTGATGGATTTTTTTTCTACCTTGAAATCTGAGGAGATAAAAACTCTAAATTTTTCTGACTTGTTTCCCAGTTAAATTCTATTCTCTCTAAATTTTACTTCATAATTTGTCTCTTCTTTGCTGCCAGAACATTATTATAATTTATAATTACATTTTAATTACATATTTATTTGACTTTCTTTAGTATTTATCGCTCCTATTCAAAATACACACTGTGAAAGCAGAGCTCAGTTATATGTGTATATATATATATATATATATAATTTATTTATTATTATTGTTCTTTTCCTCTTTGGTCATGCCATGAGGCATGCTGGATCTTAGTTTTCTAACCAGGGATCGAACTCGAGTCCCCTGCAGTGGAAGTGCAGAGCCTTAATCACTGGACCATTATAGAAGTCCCAGAGATCACTTATATTTTGTTCACATATAAATTTTTGTTTATAATCACCAGCACCTGGGTGGATAGTGTCTGGTACATGGCAGTCATTTAATGATAATGATTGAATAGAGAATTTAGAGAATTAAATCTTACACTGTTATATCTTTATGTATGTTATACAAAGTAGTTCTTTTAGAATACATACATATATATATATATATAAATTGCTCGGAAAGTCAATATATTAGAATCTTTACCTTTAATTTACCAACTGGTCATGTTACCCTAAAGAAATCTTAGATGTTGAGGGTCCTCAAGGGAGTTTAATAGCTTAAACAATTCCACATCTGTCAGCTCTATAATGTAGCCTAGAACGCAGATACTATTAATGGGTGATATTGGTCATAGGAAATCAATGTGAGGCAGGATCTGACTCAAGTGGGACTCAAGCTCAGCCCATTCCCTGGCCATATTTGATTGGTATATTAATTTCCTATGGCTGCTATAGGTAGTATCACAAACATATTGGCTTAAAACCAACCACATTTATTATTATACAGTTCTGGAGGTCAGAAATCCAAAATTGTTCCACTGGGATAAAACTGGTGCCAGCAAACCTGCATGCCTTCTGGAAGCTCAGGGGGAAAATGCATTTCCTTGCCTTTTCTGGCCTCCAGAGGCTGTCTACATTTCTTAACTTGTGGCCCCTTCCTCCATCTTCAAAGCCAGCAGTATAGCATCTTCTCTCCTCTATGACCTCTGCTTCTGCCTTTACATCTCTCTCTTTCTTTGTTTCTCTCTGATTCTCTTGCCTCCTTATTATAAGGACCCTTGTGATTGTATTGGACTCACACAGATAATCCAAGACAATCCTTTCCAGATCCTTAACTTAGTCTCAACTGCAAGATCCCTGTAAGGCAGGTTCTGGGGATCAGGATGTGGGCATCTATTAAGAGGGTCATTATGTAACTTGTCACAGTTGATCCAGGGTAAGGATATGACCAAAGTCAGGCCAGCATACTTCTGGACCTTTTTGCCCTTGGAACTTGAGAAAAATCACTTATGGTAATGGAAGCTCTGACATATGAGGTTTAGGATCCACCAGCAATCATATTCTGTGAGGTACAGAAGAGACTTGCATAAAGGAAAAAGAATGGAGTCCCAGACATAGAGAACAAAATGTATGAATACCAAGGGCAGCGGGAAGGGGGAAGGGGGAGTGGACTGGGAGATTGGGATTGACATATATACACTATTTATGTGTGCATGCATGCTAAGTTGCTTCAGTTGTGTTCAACTCTTTGCAACGCTATGGACTGTAGCCTGCCAGGCTCCTCTGTCCAAGGGATTCTCCAGGCAAGAATACTGGAGTGGGCTGCCATGTCCTCCTCCAGGGGATCTTCCCAACGCAGGGATCAAACTGATGTCTGTTTTCAGTTTCCTGCATTGGCAGGTGGACTCTTTACCACTAATACCATCTGATAAGCCCCATCACTATTGATACCATGTATAAAATAGTTAACTAATGGGAACAAACTGTATAGCACAGGGAACTCTACTCAAAGCTCAGTGTGTGTGTGTTAGTTGCTCAGTCATGTCCGACTCTTTGCGACCCCACGGACTGTAGCCCACCAGCCTCCTCTATCCATGCGATTCTCCAGGCAAGAATACTGGAGTGGATTGCGATTCCCTTCTCCAGAGGATCTTCCTGACCCGGGGATCAAACCCTGGTCTCCTGCATTGCAGGCAGATTCTTTACCATTTGAGCTACAGGAAAGTCCTACTCAAAGTTCTATGGTGTCCTAAATAGGAAGGAAATTAAAAAAGAGGGGTTATATGTGTACATATAGCTGATTTGGTTTGCTGTACAGTAGAAACTAATGCAACATTGTAAAGAAACTATACTCCAATTAAAAAAAAAAAAGAATGGGGTCCCCTGAAAGAAAAACTAATGTGGAAACGGAGGGCAGAGGCGCAGGCGTCCTTTTGCTGGGTGCCTATAACTGAATCTTTTTTTTTTTTTTTTGGGTGTTAGTTCTAGAAGGTCTTGTAGGTCTTCATAGAATCGTTCAACTTCAGCTTCTTTGGCGTTACTGGTCGGGGCGTAGACTTGGATTACCGTGATATTGAATGGTTTGCCTTGGAAGCGAACAGAGATCATTCTGTCGTTTTTGAGATTGCATCCAAGTACTGCATTTCGGACTCTTTTGTTGACCATGATGGCTACTCCATTTCTTCTAAGGGATTCTTGCCCACAGTAGTAGATATAATGGTCATCTGAGTTAAATTCACCCATTCCAGTCCATCTTAGTTCGCTGATTCCTAGAATGTCAACGTTCACTCTTGCCATCTCCTGTTTGACCACTTCCAGTTTGCCTTGATTCATGAACCTAACATTCCAGGTTCCTATGCAATATTGCTCTTTACAGCATCGGACTTTGCGTCTATCACCAGTCACATCCACAGTTGGGTATTGTTTTTGCTTTGGCTCCATCCCATCATTCTTTCTGGAGTTATTTCTCCACTGATCTCCAGTAGCATATTGGGCACCTACTGACCTGGGGAGTTCATCTTTCAGTGTCCTATCCTTTTGCCTTTTCATACTGTTCATGGGGTTCTCAAGGCAAGAATACTGAAGTGGTTTGCCATGCCCTTCTCCAGTGGACCACAATCTGTCAGACCTCTCCACCATGACCCATCCATCTTGGGTGGCCCCACACGGCATGGCTTAGTTTCATTGAGATAGACAAGGCTGTGGTCCGTGTGATCAGATTAGCTAGTTTTCTGTAGTTTTATGTGTCTGCCCTCTGATGCCCTCTCGCAACACTTACCGTCTTACTTGGATTTCTCTTACCTTGGGCCTTGGGTAATTCCTCTTGCCGCCGCCACCGCTGCCGCCGGCCCCAGCCCCCGGCCTGGCCTAGCCCCTCTCGACTGCCGCCCCCGGCCCTCGGCCCCCAGCCCCCGGCCCGGCCTAGGCCCTGTCAGCCGCTGCCCCCAGCCCCCGGCCCGACCTAGCCCCTGTCGGCCGCCGCCCCCGGCCCCCGGCCCGGCCTAGGCCCTCTCGGTCGCCGCCCCCAGCTCCCGGCCCCTGGCCCGGCCTAGAGCCTGTTGGCCGCCGCCCCCAGCTCCCGGGCCCCGGCCCGCCCTAGCCCCTGTCGGCCGCCGCCCCCAGCCTCTGGCCCCCGGCCCGGCGTAGGCCCTGTCTGCCGCCGCCCCCGGCCCCCGGGCCCCAGCCCCCGGCCCGGCCTAGCCTCTGTCGGCCGCCACCCCCGGCCCCCAGCCCCCGGCCCGGCCTAGCCCCTCTCGGCCGCCGCCCCGGCCCCCGGCCCGGCCTAGCCCCTCTCGGTTGCCGCCCCCGGCCCCCGGCCCGGCCTAGCTCCTCTCGGCCACGCTTCTGCGCCGAGCCGTCGCAGGCGCCTCGCTTCTGCGCCGAGCCGTCGCAGGCGCCTCGCTTCTGCGCCGAGCCGTCGCAGGCGCCTCGCTTCTGCGCCGAGCCGTCGCAGCCGCCTCGCTTCTGCGCCGAGCCGTCGCAGCCGCCTCGCTTCTGCGCCGAGGAGAGTGAAAAAGTTGGCTTAAAGCTCAACGTTCAGAAAACTAAGATCATGGCATCTGGTCCCATCACTCCATGGGAAATAGATGGGGAAACAGTGGAAACAGTGTCAGACTTTACTTTTTTGGGCTCCAGAATCACTGCTGATGGTGACTGCAGCCATGAAATTAAAAGACGCTTACTCCTTCGAAGGAAGGTTATGGCCAACCTAGATAGCATGTTTAAAAGCAGAGACATTACTTTGCCAACAAAAGTCCGTCTAGTCAAGACTATGGTTTTTCCAGTGGTCATGTATGGATGTGAGAGTTGGACAGTGAAGAAAGCTGAGCGCCGCAGAATTGATGCTTTTGAACTGTGGTGTTGGAGAAGACTCTTGAGAGTCCCTTGGACTGCAAGGAGATCCAATCAATCCATCCTAAAAGAGATCAATCCTGGGTGTTCATTGGAAGGTCTGATGTTGAAGCTGAAGCTCCAATACTTTGGCCACCTCATGCGAAGGGTTGAGTCATTGGAAAAGACCCTAATGCTGGGTAGGATTGGGGGCGGGAGGAGAAGGGGACGACAGAGGATGAGATGGTTGGATGGCATCACCGACTCGATGAACATGGGCTTGGGTAGACTCCGGGAGTTGGTGATGGACAGGGAGGCCTGGTGTGCTGCAATTCATGGGGTCGCAGAGAGTCGGACACGACTGAGCGACTGAACTGAACTGAACTGATAACTGAATCACACTGCTATACACTTGAAACTAGCACAACATTTTAAATTAACTATACTTTAATGTACTATAACATTTTAAACAACTATACTGCAATAACAGAATCATAAAAAAGAGCATGCAACAAAAGACAGTCTTCACCCACAAGGAGCTAACAGTCCCATGAGAGGCATGGCAGCAAATCTTCACTGTTTTGAGTACTGTAGCCAGGGCCTGGGCCACCCTGTGGAAGCAGGCTTGAGGACACTTGATTCAGCAGTGTGCAGGCCAGGGATGGTTCCCAGAAAGGTGATGCTTGGGCTGAACCTTCAAAGATAACAGAGGAGATTTTGGATAGTCAGGGAGAGGATATTCTACAAGAAGTCATAGAGCATGGTAGATTCCATGCACCATGAGCCATGTGACATTATAAGAACAAAAATTTTATGTGCTGTACTGATGAAAAATGAGATTAAGGAGCTTGACAGGGCAAAATTGAAAAGGTCTCAAGGCTCACACTAGGGAGTTAAGGTGCTGTTTCCAAAAGCAATTGCACAGTGCCTGGCATAGAATATTGACCATCACGTTGCTGATGGTTCTCATACAGAGACTGCTCATAATCAATACAGAAATCAAAAGGCCTGTTTGCAGAATTGATATTTGGCATTGGGACTGTTACATTGATGTCTTTGCTCTGGGAGAGAAAAATCAATGTTGGAGAACTAGGTTTCATTTTGCATTTTTAAAATCCAAAGATCAAAAACCTGAATATGACTGGGCAGCTGTATAATGAAGGGGATGACAAGTAAAACTGGAAAGATTGAAAATAATACACACTTAAGACTTACTCAGTTTCCTCTACATTCTTAATACACTAATTGCTAATAGCAAGGATCTTAGCCTGGGGTCTGGGATTCTGAAAATATTTTGAAGTTTTAAACAAAATTTTGGGCATGATATAAAAAGGAGTGAAGTGATGTAGATGAACCTAGAGTTTGTTGTACAGAGTGAGTTAAGTCAGAAAGAGAAAAACAAATACTGTATATTAATGCATATGTATGGAATCTAGAAAGATGGTACAGATAAGTCTATTTGCAGAGCACAAATAGAGACACAGACAAAGAGGAAGGACCTGTGGACAGAAGGGGAAGAAGGTGGAACGAATAGGGAGAGTAGTCTTGACATATATACACTACACTCAGACGGTAAAGAATCTGCCTGCAAAGCAGAAGACCTGGGTTCGATCCCTGGGTTGGGAAGATCCCCTGGAAATTGCAAAGGCTATTCTTTCCTGGAGAATCCCCCTGGACAGAGGAACCTGGCAGGCTACAGTCCATGGGGTCTCAAAGAGTCAGATACTACTGAGCGACTAACACTTGCAGTTTCATGTGTAAAATAGATCGCTAGTGGGAAGCTGCTATATAACACAGGGAGCTCAGCTCAGTGCTCTGTGATGACTTAGAGGGGATGGGACAGGGTTGGTGGAAGAGAGGTTCAAGAGTGAGGGGATATATGTATGCTTATAGCTGAGTCACTTCATTGTGTAATAGAAACTAACACAAAATTATAAAGCAATTATCCTCCAATTAAAAAAAAATTGGGAGCGTGAGTGCATTTGTTTATTTTCTGAGGGATAGGGGTTTTGAATATTTATCAAATTCAAAAAATTCCTTGGCTTCCAGGTTAGGATCCACTGGCTTCGAGCAGCCAACTAGAACAAAAAAATGTGAAGACAAAAAAATTGTTTAGACATTGCATGGTAGCTCATAATGGTACAAATTTCTTTTGAGGGGAGCAAAGAGATAGTAAGTAGGCCAACAGCCAGTGATCTGATAAACAGTCTCCGAAACTCTGATGCCTTATCATAATGACAATTTATTTCTTGCTCACTGTGAAGATCAATGCAGTTAGTGGTGGAAGGTGGAAGGTATGGGAGGGTCTTCTAAATACAGTTGACTGAGGATCAGGCTCCTTCTGTGCTGTGACTCTGCCGTCTTCAACATGTCACCTCAGAGTCACCCTGGCATTTTCCAGGTAGCACAGGGGGACTCCCTCTTAACTGCCTTGATGGACAGAGGCACATCCCTTTTCACATCTCATTCACAAGAACTGATTATTGGTCCCTTCTTCTAAGTGCTCAGGGGTTGGGAAGTGTTTATCTGGGTGCACAGGAAGAGGAAATGTATTTGGTGAATATCTAGCTAGTCTCTGCCCTGGGGATTTTATTTTATTTTTGTATTAATTTATTGGAGCATAGTTGCTTTATGATGTCATGTTAGTTTCTGCTGTACAGCAAAGAGAATCAGCTATATGTTTACATATAACACCTCTTTTGGGGATTTTCTTTCTGTTTAGGTCACCACAGAACATTGAGTAGAGCTCCCTGTGCTATACAGTATGTTTTCATTAATTATCTATTCTATATATAGCAATCCCTGTCTCCCAATTCATCACCACCACCCCCACCGCTACTTTCCCCTTGATATCCACACATTTGTTCTCTGTGTCTGTGTCTCTATTTCTTCTTTGTAAATCAGATCATCTGTACTATTTTTCTAGATTCCACATATATGCATTAATATATGATATTTGTTTTCTGATTTACTTCACTCTGTATGATAGTCTTTAGGTCCATCCACATCTCTGGTAGCTTAGCTAGTAAAGAATCCACCTGCAAAGCAGGAGACCCTGGTTTGATTCCTGGGTTAGGAAGATCCCCTGGAGAAGGGATAGGCTACCCACTCCAGCATTCTTGGGCTTTCCTGGTGACTCAGACAGTAAAGAATCCACCTGCAGTGCAGGAGACCCTGGTTCGATCACTGAGTTGGGAAGATCCCCTGGAGGAGGGCGTGGCAACCCACTCCAGTATACATGCCTGGGGAATCCCCATGGACAGAGGAGCCTGGCAGGCTACAGTCTATGGAGTCACAAAGAGTCAGACACAACTGAGAAACTAAGCACAGCACAAGTCTCTGCAAACTGCACAATTTCATTTCTTTTTATGGCTGAGTAATATTCCATTGTCTATATATATACCACCTCTTTATCGATACATTCCTCTGTTGATGGATATTTAGGTTGCTTCCACGTCCTGGCCATTGTCAATAGTGTTGCAATGAATATTAGGGTGCATGTATCTTTTTGAATTATGATTTTCTCTGGGTATACGCCCAGGAATAGGATTGTTGGATCATAGGGTAGTTCTATTTTTAGTTTCTTAAGAAATCTCCATGCTGTTCTCCACAGTAGCTGTATCGATTTACATTCCCAATAACAGTGTAAGAGGGTTTCCATACCTCCACATCCTCTCCAGCATTTATTGTTTGTAGATTTTTTGGTGATGGCCTTCTGATTGGTGTGAAGTGATACCTCATTGTAGTTTTGATTTGCATTTCTCTTATAATTAGTGATGTTGAGCATTTTTTCATGTGTACCCCAGGGAGTTTTAAAAGTTGGTTTCTTATCTGCTGGTCATGGCTTTGGTGTAACTCTAGATGAAATAAAAAATGGAATAAACTAGATATCCTTTCTCAAAGACCATATGGTTGTTCACATGGGATTTTAAAAAATGTGTCTTTTGTTTAAAAAATGTGTTAGGTCAGAAGCACAACCACAAGAATTTTCTGATTCATCAGCACGCTCAAAGATAGTCACCCATCCGATAACTCAGATGGACTGTGAGATAAAGGTCCAAGCCTTTAATATGAAGAATATGATTCCTCCCTATCCTCCTTTCTACACTGAAGATGCTATCAGTATTTAAAGGACCAAGATATTTTATTGTCAAATAAGATTCTCTTTCTTCTTTCATTCTGATAAGCTCCTTCCTAAAACATTAGTCCAAGAGTTCCTTAACTCAACCTGCAGACCAAGTCAGTTCCAGAGGAGAACACAAAGATCAAGTGATGTCGATCGTCTAAGAACTGGAGCAAACTAAAACGCTTTACTTTGGAAGACATTTTCAAGTGACTACTTTAATCATATAGAATTTTGCTAATTAAACAGCCAATTTAAATGCCAACTCTACTAACTGAATTTTGAGTTACATTTAATTTTAATTGTTTCTGTCCTCTAAAAATATACATCAGAGCTTTTTAATTTTAATTCCACATTTTACACAGTAGTTAACTCTCCCACACAGCCAGCTCCAACAGTCACAGAAGCAGAAATAAGCGCTTGCTTAGGGTACTGTTTTCCAGTTTCAAGTTTATTAAAAGTTCATCTGTTGAACTGTTTAGATTAAGTACTACCCTTTACTGTATCTTACTCATCTGACGAAAGCCAAACAGATAGTGTGGTCTGTATGAATGCTATCATGGTCGAATTCTGACTTGACATAGTCCTTTTCTGACTTTAAATAGTTTTTTCTCTATTAAAAACAGTCCTGCCTCTTCATCTTGATTGCTAAGTCAATTTCCTAGTTCTGTCTTCATTTGTTCATTTCAAAAATGTACTGAAAATCTTCTTCTTAGCTATGTGGCCTTAGGCAAATCACAGTGCATTACAGAGCCTCAGATTTTTTACCTTTGAAATAAGAAAAGTTTTCTAGGTTTGTTGAGAAGTCCTCAAACCGGATGATGAAAAGGAAAGTAGTTTGCAATCTTTCAATGGCTGTAGAAATACCATTATCAATACAACCACTAACTCCCGGATACTGAACAATCAGTATTGCAGAGTTCAGAGAAGGAAGCAAGTGCGACTTGAGGAGTGAGAGATGAAAGTGGGGAGACAGAGGACTTGTGCTGAGTCATGGTGGAAGAAGAGGATTGAAATATATGGAGAGGAGGGACTTCCCTGGTGGTCCAGTGGCTAAGACTTTGCATTCCCAATGCCGGGGGCCTGGGTTCGATCTGTGGTCAGGAACTAGATCCCACATGCCACAACTGAAAAATCCTACATGCCGCAACTAAGACCCGGTTCACCCAAATAGTTGAATACATTAATAAGTCAATATATATTTTTAAAAATATAAATATATGGAGAGGAAAGGAGAGGGCAACTCAGAACTGTAAGATCTCTCTTGAAGAAAATACACACAGATGGAACTGCACAACTCATGTTGGCTGGCTCTGAAGCAGGTTGTTGACCTGGGTGGACTGAGGAATAAACTTGAAAAGTAGATTCGGATCAAGCAGAGAGTCTTTTCGTTGACAAAGACCTTGAATCTTGATTAGGACATGGTAGGATAGGGTTGGTATTTTCAGAAGACTCCTCTGGCAAGAAGGGTGAGTGACTAGATTCACAAACACTGGTTAGAGGGCTGCCATGTTCTAATCCTGGTGAGAAGAAACAAAAGCCTGAACTCTATGAGAGCAGTGGGGTAAGAAAAAGAAATGGTACAGGAGAGAAGCGGAAAACCCTCGTGGTCATCAGCGTACCACTGCTGCCACCAACAGAAGCACAAAAGCCATGGCAACGCAAGAGAGCAGCATGGATTTGGCAGGGCAGATAGAGGGAGACGTGGACAATGACTCCAACTTTAGAGTTTCACTGACTAGGAAAATTACATCCTCAACAGGCAAGATGGTACTTTTCTAGTCTAGAGGGATGGGGGCTTTCATGGTGGATATATTGAGTTTGAGGTGAAAGCTGCATGTATGAGTGAAAGGCTCAGGACTCTGTCCTTGCATCCCTTGCTTTGACAGTTATGTCCTTGTAATATTGAACTGTTGTAGTCTCTTTCTTGCATGCACCATGCTGTCATACTTTCATGCCTTTTCTCTTGCCCTCCCCACCTTTATTTTTATATTTTCCTTAAGTCAGGCTTGTTCAGTCACTAAGTCTGAAGGTCAGACTCTTTGTGATCCCATGGACTGCAGCATGACAGGCTTCTGTCCTCTATCTTCTGGAGTTTGCTCAAATTCAAGTCCATTGAGTCGATGATGCTACCTAACCATCTCACCCTCTGCTGCCCACATCTCCTTTTGCCTTCAATCTTTCCCAGCATCAGGGTCTTTTCCTCAAGTGGCCAAAGTATTGGAGCTTCAGCTTTGGCATCAGTCCTTGCAATGAATAAAATCAGACTTAGTGATGTATAATTGACATACAGTAAAATCCATCATTTCCAGATTATGCTATGAGTATCAACAAAAGCATAAAGTCATAGAAGGACTTCCCTGGTGGTTCAGAGATTAAGATGCTGTGCTTCCAATGCAGGTTTGATCCCTGGTCAGGGAACTAAGATCCCACATGTGACAGGGCAATAAGCCCATGTGCTGCAATTAGCGGAGAAGATGATGGCACCCCACTCCAATACCCTTGCCTGGAAAATCCCATGGACGGAGGAGCCTGGTAGGCTGCAATCCATGGGGTCGCAAAGAGTCAGACATGACTGAGCAACTTCACTTTCATGCATTGGAGAAGGAAATGGCAACCCACTCCAGTGTTCTTGCCTGGAGAATCCCAGGGATGGGGGAGCCTGGTGGGCTGCCGTCTATGGGGTCGCACAGAGTTGGACACAACTGAAGCAACTTAGCAGCAGCAGCAGCAGCAGCAGCCGCAATTAGAGAAGCCTGTGGATCCCAGTGAAAGAGCCCACTCACTGTCATGAAGCCTCAGCCCAGCCAAAAATTTTTTAAAAAGTAAATGATCACATAACCACCCCTACACTCAAACAGAAAATTTCTTCTGTGTTTCTCTGGAGTCAAACTCCTCACCCTATTTCCAAAACTCTGATGTCTGTCCCTATAGTTTTGCCTTTTCCAGAATCACACATTTTGTGCCAGACTTCCTTACTTAGCCTAATGATTTTGAGATTCACTCCTGCTTTACAGGTACCAACAGTTTGTTTCTTTTTATTGTTGAATAGAATTCTTATGTATGGAGGTGCCATACTTTGCATATATATTCACCAGTTGAAGAACAACTGAATTATTTCTAGCTTTTGGCTATTATGCTTCAAGCTTTGAAAAACCTTCACCTGCAGGTCTTTGCACGGACATAATTTCTCTTGGATAAATACCTAGGAGAGGGATTGTTGGATCACAACATAAATATATATTTAATGTTACAAGAAACTGGCAAACTGTTTTCTAAAATGACAATACCATTGGTATTCCCACTAACCATGAGTGAGGGTTCCAGTGGATGTTTGGGGTGCCTTCTCTCCCTCCGCTACTTCCTCCCACTGCCCACCACGTTGTTATGCTGTTAACCACCCTACGGAGAAGACTGTGTTATAAATATCCTGTCTGAACAACAGGTAATGAAGAATTGAGGCTTGCCAGCAACCATGTACATGAGTTAGGAAATCGGTTCTCTGCCCTAGTTGAGCCTTGAGATGACTGCAACCACGTGTGACAGCTGGGCTGCAGTCTCAAGAGAGACCTTGATTCAGATTCACCCAACTAAGATGGTCCCAGATTTCCGACCCACGGAAACTGTGTGAGGTAACAAATGTTTGTTGTTTTAAGCTCCAGACTTTGAGGTATTTGGTTACACAGCAATGTCTAGTTAGTGCACTGACTGAAACAAGACCCTGGTGTGAAGCTCAGGGGAGAGGTCCTGTCTGGAAGAGAGATTTCACATGAAACTATGAGAGAGGGTAAGACTCGATTGCTTTATGCTTGAGGTCAGAGCTTCCAACCTTTCTAGGACCCGATCCAGCATGTCTGCATCACAAAGGATATAAATGATTTTCAAAGCAAAAGAAATTGTTAAAAATACAGTACTTGATGGGTAGGGAGAGGGAGTGACATACTCAATAACGATTGTATCCTCTCAATTCTCTGAACTTGTTTTTTTTTTTTTTTTTTTAATTTTGGTAACTCCACACAGCATGAGGGATTTTAGCTCCCTGACCAAGGATTGAGCATTCTTTGGCATTGCCTTTCTTTGGGATTGGAATGAAAACTGACCTTTTCTAGTCCTGTGGCCACTGCTGAGTTTTCCAAATTTGTTGTCATATTGAGTGCAGCACTTTCACAGCATCATCTTCTAGGATTTAAAATAGCTCAGCTGAAATTCCATCACCTCCACTAGCTTTGTTCGTAGGGATGCTTCCTAAGGCCCACGTGACTTTGCATTCCAGGATGTCTGGCTCTAGGTGAGTGATCACATCATCGTGATTTACTGAGTTGTCAAGATCTTTTTTGTATAGTACTTCCGTGTATTCTTGCCGCCTTTTCTTAATATCTTTGTCTTCTGTTAGATCCATACCATTTCTGTCCTTTATTGTGCCCATCTTTGCATGAAATGTTCCCCTGGTATCTCTAATTTTCTTGAAGAGATCTCTAGTCTTTCCCATTCTGTTGTTTTCCTCTATTTCTTTATACTGATCACTGAGGAAGGCTTTTTTATCTCTCCCTGCTATTCTTTGGAACTCTGCATTCAAATGAGTATATCTTTCCTTTTCTCCTTTGCCTTTAGCTTCTCTTCTTTCCTCATGTATTTGTAAGGCCTCCTCAGACAACCGTTTTGCCTTTTGCATGTCTTTTTCTTGGGGATGGTTTTGATCACTGCCTCCTGTACAATGTCACGAACCTCTGTCCATAGTTCTTCAGGTGCTCTCTGAGATCTAATCCCTTGAATCTATTTGTCACTTTCACTGTATAATCATAAGGGATTTGATTTAGGTCATACCTGAATGGTCCAGTGGTTTTCCCTGCTTTCTTCAATTTAAGTCTGAATTTTGCAAGAAGGAGTTCATGATCTGAGCCACAGTCAGCTCCCGATCTTGTTTTTACTGACTGTAGAGAGCTTCTCCATCTTTGGCTGCAAAGAATATAATCAATCTGATTTCGGTATTGACCACCTGGTGATGTCCATGTGTAGAGTCGTCTCGTGTTGTTGTAAGAGAGTGTTTGCTATGACCCATGTGTTCTCTTGGCAAAACTCTGTTAGCCTTTGCTCTGCTTCTTTTTGTATTCCAAGGCCAAACCTGCCTGTTATTCCGGGTATCTCTTGACTTCCTACTTCTGCATTCCAGTCCCCTATGAAGAAAGGGACATCTTTTTTTGGTGTTAGTTCTAGAAGGTCTTGTAAGTCATCATAGAACTTTTCAACTTCGGCTTCTTTGGCATTGGTGATTGGAGCATAGACTTGTATTACTCTAATATTGAATGGTTTGTCTTGGAAATGAACAGAGATCATTTGGTCATTTTTGATTCTTGCCCACAGTAGTAGATATAATGGTCATCTGAATTAAATTTGCACATTCCAGTCCACTTTAGTTCACTGATTCCTAAAGTGTCAATGTTCACTCTTGCTGCTTCCTGTTTGACCACTGCCAATTTACCTTGATTCATGGACCTAACATTCCAGATTCCTATGCAATATTGTTCTTTACAGCATCTGACTTTACTTCCATCACCAGTCACGTCCACAACTGGGCATTGTTTTTGCTTTGGCTCCATCTCCTCATCTTTCTGGAGTTATTTCTCCACTCTTCTCCAGTAGTATATTGGGCACCTACTGACCTGGGGAGTTCACCTTTCAGTGTCCTATCTTTTTGCCTTTTCATACTGTTCATGGGATTCGCAAGGCAAAAGTACTCAAGTGGTTTGCCATTCTCTTCTACAGTGGACCACATTTTGTCAGAACTCTCCACCATGACCCATCCATCTTGGGTGGCCCGACATGGCATAGCTCATACTTTCATTGAGTTAGACAAGGATGTGGTCCACGTCATCAGTTTGGTGAATTTTCTGTGATTATGGTATTCATTCTGTGATGAATAAGGATAAAAAGCTTATGGAAGCTTCCTGATAGGAGAGACTGACTGTGGGGAAAACTGGCTCTTGTTCTGATGGGAGGGGTCATGCTCAGTAAATCTTTAATTCAATTTTCTGTTGATGGGTGGGGCTATGTTCCCTCCCTGTTATTTGGCCTGAGGCCAAACTGTCGACCCATGCCCCCACTGGAAACTCCTGGATACTCACAGGCAAAACTGACTCAGTCTATTCTGGGGACACTGCTCCTTTCTCCCGGCCCCTGGTGCACACATGGTTTTGTTTGTGCCCTCCAAAAGTCTGTCTCCCCAGTCCTGTAGAAGTTCAGTTCAGTTCAGTTCAGTTCAGTCCCTCAGTCATGTCCGACTCTTTGCAACCCCATAAATCGCAGCACACCAGGCCTCCCTGTCCATCACCAACTCCCGGAGTTTACCCTAACCCATGTCCATCGAGTCGGTGATGCCATCCAACCATCTCATCCTCTGTCGTCCCCTTCTCCTCCCGCCCCCAATCCTACCCAGCATTAGGGTCTTTTCCAATGAGTCAACTCTTCGCATGAGGTGGCCAAAATATTGGAGTTCCAGCTTCAACATCAGTCCTTCCAATGAACACCCAGGACTGATCTCCTTTAGGATGGATTGATTGGATCTCCTTGCAGTCCAAGGGACACTCAAGAGTCTTCTCCAACATCACAGTTCAAAAGCATCAATTCTTCGGTGCTCAGCTTTCTTCACCGTCCAACTCTCACATCCATACATGACCACTGGAAAAACCATAGCCTTGACTAGACGGACCTTTGTTGGCAAAGTAATGTCTCTGCTTTTAAATATGCTATCTAGGTTAGTCATAACCTTCCTTCCAAGGAGTAAGCGTCTTTTAATTTCATGGCTGCAATCACCACCAGCAGTGATTTTGGAGCCCAGAAAAATAAAGTCTGACACTGTTTCCACTGTTTCCCCATCTATTTCCCATGAAGTGATGGGACCAGATGCCATGATCTTCGTTTTCTGAACGTTGAGCTTTAAGCCAACTTTTTCACTCTCCTCTTTCACTTTCATCAAGAGGCTCTTTAGTTCTTCTTCACTTTCTGCCATAGGGTGGTGTCATCTGCATATCTGAGGTTATTGATATTTCTCCCGGCAATCTTGATTCCAGCTTGTGTTTCTTTCAGCCCAGCGTTTCTCATGATGTACTCTGCATATAAGTTAAATAAGCAGGGCAACAATATACAGCCTTGACGTACTCCTTTTCCTATTTGGAACCAGTCTGTTGTTCCATGTCCAGTTCTAACTGTTGCTTTCTGACCTGCATACAGGTTTCTCAAGAGACAGGTCAGATGGTCTGATATTCCCATCTCTTTCAGAATTTTCCACAGTTTATTGTGATCCACACAGTCAAAGGCTTTGGCATAGTCAATAAAGCAGAAATAGATGTTTTTCTGGAACTCTCTTGCTTTTTCGATGATCCAGCGGATGTTGGCAATTTGATCTCTGGTTCCTCTGCTTTTTCTAAAACCAGCTTGAACATCTGGAAGTTCACAGTTCACGTATTGCTGAAGCCTGGCTTGGAGAATTTTGAGCATTACTTTACTAGTGTGTGAGATGAGTGCAATTGTGCGGTAGTTTGAGCATTCTTTGGCATTGTCTTTCTTTGGGATTGGAATGAAAACTGACCTTTTCCAGTCCTGTGGCCACTGCTGAGTTTTCCAAATTTGCTGACATATTGAGTGCAGCACTTTCACAGCATCATCTTTCAGGATTTAAAATAGCTCAACTGGAATTCCATCACCTCCACTAGCTTTGTTCATAATGATGCTTTCTAAGGCCCACTTGAAGTTCTGCAATCAAATCCCACTGGCCTCCAAAGTCAAATTCCCTTGGGATTCTCAGTCCCTTTGCAGGATCCCCAGGTTGGAAAATCTGTTATGTATCCTAGAACTTTCTTAACAGTGTGAGAATTTCTTTGGTATAATTGCTCTGCAGTTTCTGGGTCATCTGCTTGGTGGTTCTATGGTGGGTAATGCTGTGTGACCCAGGTCTACTGCAGCCAAAGCCCCTGCTCCCTGGCAGGCCACTACTGACCCATGCCTCTGCAGGAGACACTCAAACACTCAAAGGCCCGTCTGGCTCAGTCCCTGTGGGGTCTCTGGGTCCTGGTGTGCACAAGGTTTTCTTTGAGCCTTTCTTTGAGCCATTGATTCTAAATGCAATTTTGCCCCTCCTACTGTCTTGCTGGGGCTTCTTCTTTGCCCTTGGACATGGGGTATCTTTTTATTGGTGTGATCCAACATTTTCCTGTCAATGGTCATTTAGCAGTAAGTTGCAATTTTGGAGTTCTTGAAAGAGAAGATGAGTGCACGTCCTTCTACATTTATTTATTTAGAAAATACTTATTTATTTGGCTGTATCAGGTCTTACTTGTAGCATGCAGGATCTTCAGTCTTGCATTGTGGCATGTGGAATCTCTGTTGTGGGACTGGGGATTTTTAGTGGTGGCCTGCAGGACTAAGGATTTGAACTCTTAGTCATGGCATGTGGGATCTAGTTCCCTGACCAGGGATCGAACCCCATTTCCCTACTTTGGGAGCAAGGAGTCTTAGCCACTGGATCACCAGGGAATTCTCTTAGGCAGCGCTTAGACTATGAGCTTAGACAGAATCCTTCCACCCTCTTGTTCAACTAGAGCTTGGGGGTCGAGGTGGTTAGGTATGTGGTGAAAGAGTGTCAGGATAATGTTTGTGACAAGGTTTCCTTGTGGCTCAGCTTGTAAATAATCTGCCCGCAATTTGGGAGGCCTGGGTTCGACCACTGGGTTGGGAAGATCCTCTGGAGAAGAGAAAGGCTACCCACTCTAGTATTCTGGCCTGGAGAATTCCATGGACTGTATAGTCCATGGGGTCACAAAGAGTTGGACATGACTGAGTAACTTTCACTTTCCCTCTAAATATACTTTCTGTTGAATTGCAGCCAAGATTTCACACCAGGACAGCCGCACTTCTGGCCCTCCTTATTGAGGGAATCATGGGATACCTGTGACCCACCAAAAGCATCATTCCAAGGACATGTCTTTTACTTAGTGAAAGTGACTATGACTGCCTCCCACCAAGTTCTTCACTGTCTCTGAATCTGTATATGGCCATTGATACAGACACAGAGGGGAAAGACACAATTTTCTGAATGTAGCACCCTTACCTCTCTCAGCAAAATAGCCAAGCCCTTCAGGATGGAGAGGCTTTAGCAAACCCACATCACATCTAATGTCTCCTAAGACTTCAGCAGAATGAGGGTAGGAAGTTCCTTTGGGCTTCATTTTTCTCTTGCCTCACACACAATAAATATAACTAAACCACTCTATCAATTCAATTGCTTCTTTTTTGATTTTTGCACGAAACCCATTTCTTGCGTGAAGCCTTTCATTGATAGTCCACTACCGAAAGCTTTCTGAAATGAAAGTGGGAGGAGGTATGTGCAAAGACAAAAAAAAGGAAAAATGTTAAACAAATTACTTTACACCTGTGAGATTTTCCTCTCTTTCTCTGCAGCATTATTTGCCTCCTCTATTGACATTTCAGGCTAGAGGAAGATTATGCATAATTGTAGCGGCAGTTTCTTTCTCTCTCTGAGGATTCCAGTGACAGAGTCTGTTAGCCAGGGAAACAGGATGTTTGCATTATTGATTAGGCCATGCTGTTTTGACTGAAATAGCAGAAAATATTAGCATGTGTCAAGTTGGCCTGCTTCTTGTCCATCACTTCTGGGGAGAGTTCGTTGCTGCTGCATGTGTTAGACATAACGTCTCAGGTTGTTCTTTCGGGCTGTCAGTCAATTACCTGCTGCTGCTGATTAAAACGCTTATCTTAACTGAGAAACTGTCTGCTGCCAGCCTTTGAGTCTGTGACCATGGGGAGAGTGGTTTGGTGCTTCAGGCTATCTTTATCGCAGATTCCTGGTGCTTGGGGTTCCAGCTGTTGGTGGGAAGTGGAGGCTTGCAGAGCTGAACAAATGACTCTACCATTTTCAATTTAGTTGTGCTACAGGCACAGCTGAAGATGAAACCACATGGTTTTACACCTTAGCTACATGGCTGGTTTGCTAAACGGTGCTGCACAATCACAGTTTGCAAGCTTCGGTACATAAAATGCAAATCTTTTGGTTCAGCTGACTGAGAATTTGATCCAAGAGGTCCCAGATGGGACCCAAGAATCTGTATTTTAAACAAACAGCCTGATCAATCTGATTTAGATGGAACACGGTACAGACTACAAGAAACAACAGCTGCACAACATTAAAGAGTCAAGTTGAGGTTAGGAGTTCTGTCTTCATAGCCTCATGACAAGTCAAAGAAAATATTGAGGGAAAAATCCCAATACTTTTAATTTATAGCAACCAGATTGTTAAAGGTATGATTTATGTTTAATTTCTCTCTTTTTTTTGAGTAAGTAAATTTATTATGGTAATCAGTTTTTAAAAAACCGAAGTATAGTGGATTTATCATGTTGTGTAGAAATAATCTCACAAAGGAAACAAACTTATGGTACCACAGGGGAAAGTGGTGGGGTGGTGGGAGATGGGTAGAGAGGATATAAATAAGGAGTTTGGGATTAGCAGATACAAACTTCTATATATAAAATAGATATACAAAGTTAAAGATAAAATTAACAACTTGAGGAATATTTTTGAATAGGTAGTACAGAAAAATAATCCATAAATGATCTATAATTTATGAAATGATGTTTAGCCTTGCTCAAAATTATATAATTAAAAATTAGATACTCTTTTTCATCTTTTTCACAGAAATTAACATATTTCATGACATCAACTTTGGGGTGGTGATGGAGAAGAGCACTTGAGCAATCTCTAAATAAGTTTAAATAATTCTTTGATTCAGCAATTCTACTTCTCAATGTATCCTAGAACTATAATTGCACATGTAACCAGAACAAGGATAATAATTATAGTACTGCTTATAATAGTAAAAAACTTGGAAATAATCCAAATAATGCTTATTAGAGGGCTGATTAAGTAACTCATGATTCATAATTCTTTGTACTATTTTTTTTCTGCCAAGCCACTTGCAGATTTTATTTCTCCAGTCAGGGATTGAAACCAGGCCCTCCGCAGTGAAAGCACAGTCTTAACAACTAGACCACAAGGAATTTCCTACTGGGTACTATTTTGAAAAGTATGTTTAGATTTGTGTAGTTGGATATGGAAAAAACCACCAAGATACATTGCTAGATTTAAAAAGAGAAGGCAAGACATTCAACAATATGTTTATTATGTTTCTATTTGTATACAGCAACCCCCCATAAAATGTGTTTATGTATTCAGGAAATTTCTGGAAACATCAAGAAATTGTTAAAAGTGGATACCTTTGGGAATGGGAGTGTGTTAAGAAGAAGACTAATTTTTCCTCATAAATACTCTTGTGTTGCTTGAAAATTTAAAATGATGTAATGCATCTTTGGAATTACTGAAGCAAAAGCTGCTGGAAAAAGCAAGGATTTTACATACCTCAGTTGTTCTTCTGATTGAGGCAATATGTTTGTGATCGTCATACTCTGCTATTAGAAAGATTAAATTATGTTTTATAAAACAAATCAACTGAGTATATGAAACATTTACAAAGGTAGTTATTTTGGAAAAAAAAATAGTGGAAATGACAAAATGTCATTAGGAAAGATCCATGCATTTTAGCAGAGCCTGTACGTGCTTCACCAACTCCTGCAGCTGTGGTTGTCTCGTTGCTCAATTGCGTCCAACTCTGTGGCCCGATGAACTGCAGCACACCAGGCTTCCCTGTCCTTGACCATCTCCCGGAGCTTGCTCAAACTCATGTCCATTGAGTTGGTGATGTCATCCAACCACCTCGTCCTCTGTCATCCCCTTTTCCTCCTGCCTTCAATCTTTCCCAGCATCAGGATCTTTTCTAATAAGTCGGCTCTTCACATCAGGTGGCCAAAGTATTGGAGTTTCAGCTTTAACATCAGTCCTTCCAATGAATATTCAGGACTGATTTCCTTTAGGATTGACTGGTTTGATCTCCTTACAGTCACCGTGTCATACTGCTATGAAAAGATGTTGCTGACGCCTGCTCTGTACTATGACATGCTTTCAAGACTTTGCCTAGCAAGGATGGATATTTTCCTTGTCATCTGGAACCAGTTAAGTTAGGGGGTCCCTAGAGAAAGAGAACCAGGAATGGCTATCTAGATATAAAAGAAATGATTTTTCACCTAAGCCATTTTGTGATCTAAAGCTGGCTACAAGCTTGCCCTTAAACAGGCCTCAGCAATTCATAATCTTAAAAAAAATTTCTTTTGTGGCTACACTGGGCCTTTATTGTGGCACATGGGCTTTTTCTAGTTGTGGAGCACAGGCTTAGTTGCCCTACAAAGTGTGGAATCTTCCCAGACCAGCAATAGAACCCATGTCCCCTAGATTGGAAGGCAGATTCTTAGCCATGGAACCACCAGGGAAGTCTCACTTTTTAAAATACTTTTATTAAAAAATGTTTTTTTCTATTTTTTTTCAAATTCTTTTCTCATATAGGTCATTAAGTAATTAATGATCTTAAGGGAAAAAGGAATGCAGGAACAGAGAAAAGGCAAGCAATAGTGTAGTGATAAAACAGAGTTCTAGTTCTTTCTCAAGGGATGTATAATAATACATAATACATAATAATACATACAGTATCTTTGAGTTCTGCAGGAACCAAGGCCCCCACCCATGTGGAGGATGGAATGATTATGTTGACCCTCAGTTCAGTTCAGTCGCTCAGTTGTGTCCGACTCTTTGAGACCCCATGGACTGCAGCGTGCCAGGCCTCCCTGTCCATCACCAACTCCTGGAGTTTACTCAAACTCATGTCCATTGAGTCAGTGATACCATCCAACCATCTCATTCTCTGTCATTCTCTTCTCCCAACTTCAATCTTTCCCAGCATCAGGGTCTTTTCAAAAGAGCCAGCTCTTTGCATCAAATGGCCAAAGTATTGGAGCATCAGCTTCAACATCAGTCCTTCCAATGGATATTCAGGACTGATTTCCTTTGGGATGGACTGGTTGGATCTCCTTGCAGTCCAAGGGACTCTCAAGAGTCTTCTCCAACACCACAGTTCAAAAGCATCAGTTCTTCAGTTGCTCAGCCTTCTTTATAGTCCACCTGTCACATCCATACATGATTACTGGAAAAACCATAGCTTTGACTAGACAGACCTTTGCTGGTAATGTAATGTCTCTGCTTTTCAATATGCTGTCTAGGTTGGTCATAACTTTTCTTCCAAAGAGCAAGCGTCTTTTAATTTCATGGCTGCAGTCACCATCTGCTGTGATTTTGGAGCCCCCCCAAAATAAAACCTCTTACTATTTCCATTGTTTCCCCATCTATTTGCCATGAAGTGATGGGACCAGATGCCATAATCTTAGTTTTCTGAATGTTGAGTTTAAGCCAACTTTTTCACTCTCCTCTTTCACTTTCATCAAGAGGCTCTTTTCTTTAGTTCTTCTTTACTTTCTGCCATAAGGGTGGTGTCATCTGCATATCTGAGGTTATTGATATTTCTCCCTGCAATCTTGATTCCAGCTTGTGCTTCCTCCAGCGTGGCATTTCGCATGATGTACTCTGCATATAAGTTAAATAAGCAGGGTGACAATATACAGCCTTGAAGTACTCCTTTCCCAATTTGGAACCAGTCTGTTGTTCCGTGTCCACTTCTAACTGTTGCTTCCTGACCTGCATACTTGTTGATCCTCCTGACTTCAATCAACTAAAGCTAGGACTCTATCAACCTCTGCCCCAATTCTATGCTGAGTTCAAGGTCCTTCATGAATAAGCACATGCCCTTAACTTAAAACTTCCCCAATTTTGCCTTTTGGGAAGACACTGCTTTGGGAAAGATCCGTGTGTTCTCTTTACTTGTTGCAAGTTATAATAAATACTTCCTTCTCCTAATCTTCAGTTTGGTTGCGTGTAGTGGCTCAACATCCACCAAGAGGCAAATCCAGTTATCAGGTAACAATCCTAGTGTCTTTAGCCAGTCTACCTCTTTGTAATGGGCACTGTGGATTTTAGCAACAGAGATGGTGTCTGGTGTTAGGCATTAAGTTGTGTCCCACTTTTTGTGACTTCATGGA
Organism: Giraffa tippelskirchi; assembly: GCF_054371585.1. NCBI lineage: Eukaryota > Metazoa > Chordata > Mammalia > Artiodactyla > Giraffidae > Giraffa > Giraffa tippelskirchi. The sequence goes on from NC_137283.1 coordinate 127,987,103, forward strand.
CTGTAGCCTGCCAAGCTTCTGTCCATGGAATTCTCCAGGCAAGAATATTGCAGTACCTTGCTATTTCCTTCTCCAGGGGATCTTCCTAACCCAGGGATTGAACCCAGGTCTCCTGCATTGCAGGTGAATTCTTTACTGCCTGAGCCACCAGGGAAGCCCCTTAGCAACTGAGAGGCAACAGTAAATGAATGCGAGATCTGGACACCTCCCCCATCAGCCCTACAAGTTATCCAAAGAAGGGGGGAAATAAAGCTGCCAGGTATGGGATAGTCCTGTCAATAATATGTGGAAGCAACTACATAAAATTGTTTGACTTAAAAATGTTTTTGCTAATAGTGCTTCACCCAATTATAAATAAAAATTGTATTTTCCCAGTTAACTAAAATTTAATTTCCCCAATTATAATTAAAAGTAATATGTGTTCTATACTTTAAAAAGTATAGAAAAGTATAATTTATACTATATTAACAGAAAGATGTTTCTCTAAACTCTGAGGACAAAGGCAGAGTTTCCTCCAATTTTATATTCTGTTCATTGTTTTAAGGAGAATTTGGACAGGGATGGGAAGTTAATGTATTTACTCATGTATACATAGGCTATGTGTAGAAACATATATAAGGAATTGGAAACATCACTACAGAATAGAGAAATTGGGATCTGGGGTCAGGGAGCGGTCATATGTAGAAGGAATTGTTTTATTTTTTTTTAATTCATTTATTTTTAACTGGATAATAATTACTTTAAAATATTGTGTTGGCTTCTGCCATACATCAGCATGAATCAGCCATAGGTATATATATGTCCCCTCCCGCTTGTACCTACAACCCACCTCCCAGAAGGGATTATTTTTGACAACTCTTTCGTATAGTTTATTTTGCCACATTGCGTTAAAAAACTGTAAACTCTAAAAATACTATAAAATGTTCATATGAATCCCCTAATATTCTTAATTCTTACATAGAAACATGTGAAATAAAAATAGAATCTATAACTAATCATAAACCAAATGAAAATACTTTAATAAGATCACACAAGAAACATAAATTCTACTTAATTTTCCAGATACGAAAGAAGTTTTGAAAAAAGGTGCAAATGGAGGGGAGAGACTAAGATAATGGAAAGTAAAATGACTGAATGACTGTAAGGGAGGGAGGGAAAAGGAATTTTTCCATAAGACATGAAAGGCTTTCTTCTCCTAAAGCTATAAAGGTTCTAGATTTCCAAAATAAGCCTGCTACTTTGAAAATACACTGCCAATCCTTTGAGATTTAAATGGCAGAAATTCATGAAGAATGGTAATACCAATCATCACCAGGAAAAGGTGAATAGGGGATTTACCTGGTGGTCCAGTGGCTAAGACTCTGCACTTCCAATGCAGGAGACCGGGTCTAATCCCTGGTCAGGGCCCTAGATCCCTTGTTCTGCTAAAGATCCTGCACATCCCACAACTATGACCCAGCACAGCCATAATATATATATCTTTTAAAGGTGAATGGATAGAAGAAACTATGGAAGGAGAGTATGGAAATCTGAAAAAGGTGGAAGAACTGAAACTGAAGGAGGAAACAGACAGAACAGGCTCCATCTTGAAAGCAGGACTCCATCTTGGGGCGGACTGTGAACTTTGACCTATATGCCCAGTATCTATGGAAAAGACATACCAACTGGAAACCCCCCCCCCATGGAAGAGCCCCAGGGCTTGTACCTAGACTCTCCATCGCCCAAAGAAATACCCTAATTATCTGTGTAACTGAATAGAATCATAAATTCTATTATGCTTATTGAGGTATGACCACAGGCCTATTGATAATTGTCCACTGTTAACCACCTAGGCTTAAGGCATGTGAATCACGGGTTAACTTTGATTGTGTCTTTCTTTTCCTTTGTTCAGACTAGTTTCAGGGAATTTGAGGAGGTGGGTTTGGGCACGTACACTTAGGGTATATAAGGTTTTCACAGAAACTGGTCAGGGTCCTGGCTAAGAGGAGACTCTGCCTTGGGCCCGCCTGTGTAATAAACTGCACTCCACTATCTGCATTGTCCTTCTGAGTGAGTTTGTTTCCCGGAACGCGTGGCTACAACAAAACAAATCAACTTATTGGAGATAATAAGCCACAGAACAACTTTGTTTTCTTTGGTCCATTTCTTCATGTTAAATGAGAGTTGCTTTTTTGTGTTTACAGGGATCTTCCCCCTGGGAAGTATTTGGTAGTTTGTGTCTAAGTTCTTACAGAAATGTCACTAAGCAGAGTAGATGGAGGCAGGAATGTTTTTTAGGATCACAACCCTAAAGGCAAGATAGAAGCAGCCCTAATAAGAGCCTGAGGCTCTTGGTGAATTTTAGAAATACAACGTATTGGGAATCTTGGAGCAAAATGTTCCACAGATGGCAAGCTGTGACATTTAAGTATTTTTCTGTTTGGGAAGAAACTGAGCTTTACAAATCAAAGTGAGGGGGAAAAGGCACAAATATTGAGAACCAATCAGTCCTTCTCAGCATCGCCTTATACCTTCTCCATGCATCCTTATTAAAACCTGATGCACGTTTAATTTGAGAAAAGTCTAAATACGTGTATGTTTTCTTTTTCTGTTTTCTACTGGGATAATGTTGTAAGGCTAGAAATGCTCTGTATCTAGAATCTGAATTTTACAGCTCTGCTTTTTTAAGTAAACATCAGGTACTTAGCTAATTAAATGTAATACTTGCAGGATCTTGTTTAGAGGAAAGTGTCAACTTTCAGGATGTTGTGTATAAGTCTTGATAAAATTATGTAGAAAATAACAGAGTACTCTTGTTTCATAGGCTGACCTTGCAGTCAACACCACCTGAAAATGGCTCAAAACAAAAAATAATCTAAGGGCTGAAACAAGATAAGATCAAATTGATGTCATGGTAATTACGTGAAGTACCATTCAATCATTGGGTGGAATTTACTGTTGATCCCTGGACTTAGATGCAGGTGGGAACATGCAGTTTTTATAACTTTGCTGGTATATAAGACAGGTGAGGACTTTATTAAAAGCAGTTGCTGAGAAATCACAAGACAAAGCTAAAATTCTTCTTCAGATCCACAATCAACTGCCTTGACTACATTCTGCAAAAAATTCAGAGGACGGTAATATGAATGAAATAATTTGGGGGATTTTAATTGAGGGGTAAAATATTTGAGGATACAAGGGAGCTGGTTGTGCATAAACCCTAGTAAGAAGAGAGACAGGCATTTACGCATTCTCCTTTCAGCACTCATGATTGAATTGGGAGGAAGTCTGCAAAATTGTGGTCTGTGATCACAGGCTAAGATGTTATCTAACTGAAGCCAGAAACCAACTGTCTCCTGTTGTGATATGTGAGTGCCTGTCAGTAACTAAAAATTTTTCTCAAGAAATATTGGATGTCATTTCAAAGGCATCTGTTTCAGTGGCTTCCAGGGGTCAGGTAGAGGGAGAGTAGAACTTATGTAAGTTGCTGATACTGTTTTTTCATCAGTTTTTAAATGACGCATAACTATATTTAAGCTGGTCAGTGGTAAAGCAGCTCACCTGTTCAGCTGAATGACCATAGCTTTGGATATCTTTTCAAATAGATGTTCTTGGGTAGACTTGAATTGTAACACTGAAATCTCTTGAACAACATTGTTTCCTTTTTCTTCTTTCATAGAATGCCATGAAAATAAGTGTCAGTAGTATTTCCCACTGTTACTGACGGGCCTTGCAATTCAACATCACTTGGCTAATTCAAATTTGTTTGTTCCATTGAGAGTTTCCAGAAACGTTTGCTAAAAGTTATATTTGCATCAGTGCTACTTAGAATGGCAGCTGGTTAGGAAATTAAGACTAGAAAATAAAAGTGCTCTTCCTCATTCCTCCCTCCCACCCCCCTTATTATTTTTGAGAAACAGGATTTGGACAAATGGAAGAATTAGGAGCTGACACTACATAGGTCTCTCAGGAATACAGAAGCTCCATGTCACTTTCATGGGAACTTTCCTTTCCTAAGTTCTACTATCCTCTCTCCATCCAAAAAGAAGATATTTTATATTAGAACCGAGGAATATTTTTAAGTTTCTGAAGATGTCTTTTAAATAATTACTTGACTTAACACCAATTCAATTACTCAAAATATTGGTCACCCGATATTTTGATTCTAATACTTAGCTGTAGTCTTGAGTTATTTTTAAGTGATAAGAACAATCACCATTTATGAAAAGTTTATGTGTCTTCATTTTAATTTTGACTTTGGTTTTTAAGTTTCTTTTTCCCCTTTTCTTTCTTTTTTTGTGGTAATAGAGTTGTTGAAATTTTGAGTCATATTTCTCACCATTTCTTGCTGAAGATAGTAGCATGTGAAAAGTGTTAGAAAAGCAATTTATTATGTTCCAGAACAAATTCTCAGCTTTATTGTATATTTCTCAAATTTACACTAAAACTCAAAGTAAGAGCTAGGAGACAAAATAGTAAAATTAGAAAGTAATGTGCATTTTGTTAAAAAATAGATCAAGATATTCTGCTTTTACAAAGAGAAAATATACAGGAATCAATTCATATTTCCATTGAGAACAGCATGACCTACAGCACCAAACTTCCATTTTTATAGATTGTGAATCCCAGAGTAGTTTACTATCAACTTATGATCCTTACAAATTCTGGTTTTGGTGTGTAACATTTTAGCATTACCCATTGTTGTTGTTGCTCAGTTGATAAATTGTGTCTGACTCTTTGCAACCTCATGGACTGCAGCACAACAGGCTTCCCTGTCCTTCACTATCTCCTGAAGTAGGCTCAAACTCATGTTCATTGAGGCAGTGATGCCATCCAACCATCTTATCCTCTGCTGCCCACTTCTCCTCTTGCCCTCAGTCTTTCCTAGCATCAGGGTCTTTTCCAATGAGTCGGTTCTTTGTATCAGGTGGCCAGAGTATTGGAACTTCAGCTTCAGCACCAGTCTTTCCAATGAATATTCAGGGTTGATTTCCTTTAGGACTGACTGGTTTGATCTCCTTGCTGTCCAGGGTACCCTCAAGAGTCTTCTCCAGCACTGCAATTTGAAAGCATCAGTTCTTTGGCATTCACATTCTATATGGTCCAGCTCTCTCATCCGTCTGTGACTACCAGAAAGACCATAGTGTTGACTATACTCATTGTAATATTGTACAAAAGAATCCAGTAATTTCTTGATTGATCAGACTCAGAGATAACATTATAGAAATGTTCTAGCATTCTTTGTTCACTGGGGTCTGAGAAGGAGAGAGGGAGAGCGATTGAGAGTACACTGAGGCTAGAGTGGGAGCTGAATCAAGGGCAGTGTTATGAATTGAATTTGAAAAGACAACAGCATGATCCATGCTTAAATCAATGCTCTAAAGAGTTTGGATTACCTGTGTGCTTCTAGGCGGGTGAAGGGCACTATCTTAGGATCAGTTCACTTTCCAGATGATTTTGGCAAATCCTTTTACTTTTCTGAAATAGGTGCCATAATGCTTTCCCTGTAGAACTGTAGAGAGAATGGATATGAAACCTCATGCTTGGGACTTCCTTGGTGATCCAAGGGTTAAGACTTGACCTTCCGATGCAGGGGGTATGAGTTCAGTCCCTGGTTGGGGAGCTAAGATCCCTCATGCCTCGAGGCCAAAAATCCAAAAAATGTAAAACAGAAGCACTATTGTAACAAGTTCAACAAAGATTTTAAAAATGATCTACATCAAAAAAAATTTTTTTTTAAAGCCAATGATTGTCCGCTTTTCCCACTCTCATTAATCAGACACTAGTCCTCATAACTTGATCAGATATAAATTGTCTCTTTATCTGAATGAAATCCCTTTCTTAAGGTTGTTCTGAAAAAGGTGAAGTCAGAAACAAATGCAAAATAAAAAACTACACGAGCAAATGATCTTCAAGTTGGCACCACATAATGTTGCTCTAAACGAAAAGACGTCAGTATTTTATTTATGTGTATGACTTCCCTTTCACTTTTCACTTTCATGCATTGGAGAAGGAAATGGCAACCCACTCCAGTGTTCTTGCCTGGAGAATACCAGGGACGGCGGAGCCTGGTTGGCTGTCGTCTATGGGGTCGCACAGAGTCGGACACGACTGAAGCGACTTAGCAGCAGCAGCAGCAGCAGCATGGTTGTGCTAGTGGTAAAGAATCCGTCTGCCTATGCAGGAGACATAAGAGACACAGGTTTGATCCCTGGATAGGGAAGATCCCCTGGAGGAGGAAATGGCAACCCACTCCAGTATTGTTGCCTGGAGAATCCCCATGGATAGAAGGGCCTGGCGGGCTACAGTCTGTAGGGTTGCCAAAAGTCGGATACGAATGAAGCAACTTAGCAAGTGTAGCATATCACCTGAAAAAACCATTTAAGAAGTTCATTGTGAAATATAAAGATTTGAAGGCAGTTTAAGAATATGGAATTCAGAGCTTGGAGTTGTAAAGAGACATTCTAAAATCTTAGTTCTGCCAGTGATGAATTTTATAAACTTGCCTGGGTACTTCACTTATGGAATTTCTCTATCTACCAAAATGAGTTGAATACCTCACAGTGTCACCATGAGTATTAAATATATTTGTGTGTTCAAGGTACTCAAAAGTATAACTAGCACACACAAGTACTCAATTAATGGTAGGTTTTCTTTTTAAAGTGGAAGTTATTATTATTACTGAATTTAGTATGACAGATACTGTGTACAATGCTAGCTCCAAATTTTTCACACTTCTCTCCCTAATAGATTAACTGAGTGTGTGTTATATAAATTACACCCCACAGAGGAAAAGTACCAGAAGAAAGAGGAGAGACAAGACTGGGGTTCCATATCTTAGACCTTGGAGGGGAGGTTTTTGTTATAAGAGAGAGCAATTGTTCTGGTTATCTATTACTGTGCATCACAGTACTGAAAAACTTAGTGAGTAAAACGGAAAGTTGTAATTATATCTCAAGGTTCTGTAGGTGAATTTGGCTCAGTTGGGCCGTTTTTATTTAAATGTCTATTGAATTTGTTGCAATATTGTTTCTGTTTTATGTTTTGTTTTTTTGGCTGTGAGGCATGTAGGATCTTAGCTCCCCGACCAGGGATCCCCTCTGACGCCCCTGCATTGGAAGGTGAAGTCTTTAACCACCAGACCATCAGGGAAGTCCTTGGGCAGTTCTTAACTTTTGTTTCTCATGCATTTGTGACCCGACAGTGCCTGGGGCTGGAGTCATCTGAAGGCTTGATTGGGCATCCAGAGGGCTTCTTTACTCATTACTTTTTGGCCTCTTTCTTTCTCTCCATGTGGCATCTCACTCTGCAGGGCTGGTCCATGTGGCTCATAGCCTTCTCACAGTGTGGTGGTCTCAGAGTAGTAGAACTTCTTACATAGCAGCTAGCTTTGAAGACGCAGGAAGCAGGAACTGCCAGGTCAGTGCAGGGCCACTCCCATGACTGGCCCAGTGTTGTACTGGTGTAAGGGGTACTCTCACAGCTGCCTGATTCTCTTGGTGTAAGTAGTCCCAGAGCCCACCTAGAGCAGTGGGTACAAAGACAGACACACCACTTTCTGATGTGGAAGTAGCAAGGTCGTACTGCAGAGCGAATGTAGACTGAGAGATATTTTTCTGTCCATATCTTGGGAAGTACACTTGCCATAGCAGAAGAAACTTACGGGCAATAAATGCTAAGGGAACTGCTTTTTGCAGTTCTGCTCTGTTTTTATCACAGAAAAATAATACTTATAAAGTAAGGCGCAGGGAATGAGAAATCTACAATCTCAGGTCCATATCACAGTTGAGAAACTTTAGGGCAACGTTTCTATAACTTAGTGCTTTTAAATGGAAATCATAGTTGGTATGCCAAATGCATGAAAATAGCTCAAATAAACATTAAAAATGTTTTCACAAATTTTAAAAGTTACAGGGAAGATTCTTATATTGCTATAATAGTGCTCTGTGTAAAACTGTTCTGGCTTCTGGATGTTTTACTTTTCTGTGTGATAAGTTGACACTATTCAATGTTTTGTTCCTGATAGCATTTATAACTGCAATAATGTTGAATTTAAAAAAATGAGTATTTTTAAACAACAAATATTTGAATTTCTCATGTAAAACAATATTTTTATGGTGCATAGAATTTGTCCTATCTGAATTTCTTGCTGATTTAGTTTTCAGATAAGTTAAAAAATGCTTATGTGCTAGAAAAGCCAGAAGGGTAATCGTAGAGCTAAGATTTTAATTACATAATTATGACAACAGTCTAAAGTGCCTTAATATAACAATTAAAGTAGAACGTGTACATCTTATTTTAAGCCCCTTAAATTTAGTCAGTTAAGAAAAGAAGCTTCTCACATACAGATGGCCAACAAACACATGAAAAGATGCTCAACATTGCTCATTATTAGAGAAATGCAAATCAGAACTACAATGAAGTATCACCTCACACTGTTCAGAATGGCCATATGTATATACATTACTGTATGTAGCATAGATGGCAAGTGGGAATTTACTGTGTGACACAGGGAGCTCAACTCAGTGCTCTGTGACAATCTAGAGGGGTGGGATGGGGTGAGAGATGGGAGGGGGGTTCGGGCTGAGGGGATAAAAGATAAGGAGAGCATAATACAAAAAATAAAGGAAAGAAGCTTCTCAAAATATGACTGTTAGAAGAATGATCATAAAGGAATTGAAATTTTTATAATTCTATGAGCATTTCCATTCCCTTCTAAATACTGCCTGCTCTTTTCCTTTTTAAAAAAATATTTAAAGGCCATCTTTTGTTCTCCTTGTTTTTATGGAACCCCCTGGGTTTTTTTTTTTGTTTGTTTGCTTTGGTTTGATTTTGTTTACAAAGTATAGTTGTACAAGTTGTACTTTATATGTCTCTTGTCTCTGAGACTTCCCCTTTTTTTTCGCTCTTTCTCTTCATCTCATGTGGAAAATAAGTTGAGTCCCTTTTAGAATTTTGCGAAGCCACAAAGCACTGTTAAGTAATTGATAAACAGAAATCCCATCCCAGATACGGTTGCAGAACTCTATGACTTCACTGACTTTCCTCTGGATACTGGAGCAATTTGTGACCACAGTATTTGCAACTTCTGTGATTAGATTGGGGAATACATGAAGCTCCAGAACAAATGTCAAAATGGTAAAATATCTATTTGCTACTGTCATGGCTTTTGTCCCCATGAAGCGTGTGTTCTTTATTCTCATTAGATTTTCACCTCTCCATTTTCCTGTCCCTAGCCTATCAAATGTTTCAACGTCTACAAATGCTTTTAGTGCAGCATTCACCACTCTAATTCATAGTTATTCACCTTTGTCTCTGGGTCAGAGAGCAGGAAACTTACTCATATTTGCGTCACTCATACTTGGCCCAGTGCCTGGTGTGTAGCAGGTACTTACTCAAAGTCTTTAAATCTTTCAAAGGTTCAACTTGGACCTTAAATCTTGCATTTCACAATGTTGGACTGTCAAATCATCCAAAACTCAGATTTTCATATATTAGAGAAAATATTAATTATCTATATTAAAGAATGGATGAGGGGATTTGAGACAGATCTTGGGAGTATTAAGCAGTTTCTCCTCATTCCATCTCCCCAACCTCTCAGCCACCCTTTGACCATCAGTGAATGCACTGCTGGGTCTCAAGGTCACTTTGGTGCCTAGGAGCAGTTTCAGTGTTTATTTGGAAGAACTGAGAACTTCGAGGATTATTGAGGTATGGGGCTGGAGGGTGGAATCGCAGAATACACATGCTGCTGGACCTGGGATTCAAAATATGTTATAAGAACAGGGTTAAAAACCTCTTACTGAAACTAGAGCACATGAAGAAAGAAAATGAGTAGTCAAGGCTACTCAAGCAGAGTTTCCTGAGCACTGACCAAGCCATCCAGCAAGAGACAGTGGTGGTCAGGTGATAGGAGGTAGAGGTGAGCCTGTTCAGGGATCCACTCCCTGGGAGTTGGTGGGATAAAGGATGAAGGATGCTGAACATTCCACTTACCCGTGTGACTGTCCACCTTCAGATCTTTCATCAAGGCTGAAATACTGCTATTCGCTGTTCCAGACACAGGTGGTACTAGTGGTAAAGAACCCACCTGCCAATGCAGGAGACATAAAAGAAGCAGGTTTGATCCTTGGGTCAGGAAGATTCCCCTGGAGGAGGGCATGGCAACCCACTCCAATATTCTTGCCTGGAGAATCCCATGGACAGAGGAGCCTGGTGGGCTATAGTCCATAGAGTCACAAAGGGTCAGACACAACTGAAATGACTACACGTGCATGCATGTATCAGGCAAGATGTTGAAACTTACAGACCTCTCTTCAGTTTAACAAAGATGTCTTGAATACCTATCTCATGCCAGGCAGTGTGCTGGGGATTAAAGGCTTTTCTTTCAAGGGTCCCTTTCATCAGTGATCCTTCACTGAAGGCAGCCTACTTTTCTTCTTCTTGGTTGTTAGCTGGGCTAGATGGGGCTAATGATGTGAAACCTTAGGTTAACCCTCTAGAAATCAGTTAGATTTAATCTGTTTTGTTAACAAAGAATTATGCCTTTACTCCTAAGCAGTCATCTCAAAAGTGTGCTATGAATCAGTTGTGCCTCCTGGTATGAAGAGTATGGATGAGTCACCCCATCTATTACCACCTTTAGAAAAATCGAAAACCTCACTCTCTGGCTGTGGGGGGAGGAGAAATGACAGCATCTTTGCAGATAAATGAAGGGCAGGTGTCACATTGTACCAAAGACTTGTCATCTTGGAACAATCTTTTATATATGTAATGTACATATATACGTGTTCATGTACATACATGCATGTACAAACACATATACACACATCCACATACATATTATATATGTAAATATACATATATAATATTTATGTATCTATGTACATTTAATTTGCCTTGAAGCCATTTAATAATAGGATAGATAGACTAGGATGATAGATTTCTCAATCCTGGCACCTTACTTTATAAATACTTTTTTTTTCCTGATAAAAATAGAGTGGAGGAGCTGCAAAGAGAAGCCTTTTAATTGTTCATTGTCCCTAAGTTTTCACTGCTATGGCAGGTGAACTTTTCAAAAATGGCCACAAAAATGCATGCGGACATGCTAAGTCACTTCAGAGATTAGTATATCTGATTTAGATCAAGCATGTTTTGCAAAATCGCATAAATCCCAGCTGAACATAATTATTGTCCCTGCCCTGGATCTTAATGTTTTTTAATATATCACCGCATAAAATGACTCCTACCTGCAGCGTATTTAACACTTACACATTCATATATGACCCAGCTACAAATTTTATAGCTAAGTGAGAATACATTGTCTCTAATGAATTTATTATCTGAAAATATTTTATTTAATTAAACATTTATTCTAAGTTGTCATTCAAGAGTTATCTTGTTCCTCAGTATGAATGACAGCTCTACACAAGCAAGTTTTGATTGATGTTATTACTGATCTAAAGTCTCAGTGGGGCTTCCCAGTTGGTGCTAGTGATAAAGAACCTGCCTGCCAATGTAGGAGACATAAGAGACACGAGTTTGACCCCTGGGTTGGGAAGATCCTCTGGAGGAAGACATGGCAATGCACTCCAGTATTCTTGCCTGGAGAATCCCGTGGACAGAGGAGCCTGGCGGGCTACAGTCCATGGATTCACAAAAAAAAATTGAACAGGACTGAAGCGACTTAGCATGCATGCACACAAAGTTATGGTACAACAAAACTGCATCTACTCTGGGCCTTGTGCTAGGAAGGGGGTGGGTTAGGGATCACAGTTTTTACCCTTAAGAAGCTTTACATGGGTGGAAAGATAAATGTACATGACTGGTTAGTATTCAGGACAGATTGTGGAACTTTATCTAAAAATTATAAGCAAAGTTATAGGTAAATGCAGTAGAGAGTTATTTATTCTGCCTTTGAGGTAGGATGAAACCTTCACCATGAAGCTGGTGGCTGGCAGCTCCTTAAACTAAGTCTGAGGTGGATGGATGGGCTGAGAAATGGGAGAAAGGCCTTACAGGTCAAGTTGAGCACACACACATTTCCTTGGGCTCATGTTACTCTGATGGGGCAGGTGGCAGGAGGGGAGAGCATGTTGAGTGGATGTTGAGATGGACTGTGCTGTTGGATGTCTAGAGTTTGTGATGCCTGCAGTGTCCTCACTCAGAATATGGAGAGGCTGAGATTAGTATATCTGATTTAGATCAAGCATTTTTTGCAAAATCACATAAATCCCAGCTGAACATAATTATTGTTCCTGCCCTGGATCTTAATGTTTTTCTTCCAAATTTCCAAACAGAAAGACCTAAGGGTGATTAGACTGATGAAAATGTTTGTTAAAATGTTTTCAGAAACACCTAGAATTTGAGAGTTAATCCCTTTTTGCTTGGTTAATCTCATCTCTTTTTAAAATAAAGACAAAGCCATTTCTGTTATTAAAAGCTAAAGTGATGGTGACTTGGTTCTGCTTTTTAAATCTTCCCCTCAGCATAAAGCAAATCCTAAAATGTGCAGCAGCTTTGTGCTCTCACTTTCTGCCATCTTGTTATAAATGCTTCTCTCTGAATTAATTCTGATATAATTGTTCACTGCATAATGCTGAATTTTCATAATATATGAGCTGCAATACCAAAGCATGAGAATGATACTAGTTTAAAAAGGAAACCCGTTTCAATTCTGATATTTTCCCTGTGACTTTGTATATCACTTAAGAAGTTGTTCTCAAACTTTTGAATCTTAGAAACAGTTTATGATCTTAAAAATTATTGAAGAGCTCAAAGAATTTTTTAATGAAATTATATTTATTAATGGTTTTTGATTTAGAAATTATGTTATGAGTCTTAAAATATTTATTCATTTAAAACAACTTAAAAAACATGTTAACATAGATAAAATATATTTATTAAAAAATGACAATTTCCAAAACAAAAAAGTCAGTGGGAACAATGGAATTGTTTTACCTTTAAGCAAAAATTTAAACAGCACTGAGCTAATAGAATACAGTTACATTCTCACATGCTTCTTTATTCAGTCTGTTACAATATCGTATATTATATAACCTCTAGAATATTTCACTGAACACTTATGAGGGAGTAAGGGTGAAACACCCAAACAACATCTTGGTATTGTGAAAATAATTTTGACCTTCCAGACCCACTAAAAGTCTTTAGGATCCTCAGATCACTTGTTGAGAGCCACTGACTTAGGGCAATATTTATTCAGTGTTAATCATGGATGAAGATAAATAAAACCCCTAAAGACTAGGCATAAATATATAGATCAGGTAGAAATAATGACATACATATGTTTTAGCCTTACCAATATGTACATAGTCTGCTTTCCATTTTATGAACTGTTAGTTCTGCTGTCTGACAAATTGTTCTTATAAGATGTATGGGTTTATATAAACATCTGGCAAAAACATGGTCTTATTATGTCAGTCCACATGAAAAATAGCCATAAGTTTTGAATCATGTGAAATTTTAAGACTCATTCTGAAATGTCTTTTTTTTTTTTTAAAGAAACTTTTGGTTTTGATAAATTATAGATTTAGAGAAAATTGCAAAAAAAATACATGGGGAAGTCCTGAGTACTCTTTATCTAGTTCCCCCAGGAGCACTTCCCAGGTGGCTCAGTGGGTAGAGAATCTGCCTTTCAATGCAGGAGGCACAGGAGGGAGGGTTTCATCCCTGGGTTGGGGAGATCCCCTGGAGGAGGAAATGGCAACCCACTCTAGTATTCTTGCCTGACAAATCCCACAGACAGAGGAGCCTGGCAGGTCCATGGGGTCTCAAAGAGTCGGACACAATTGAGCCACTGAGCACACACACAACAAACCCAATGATAATACCTTCCGTAACTATAGTTCAAAGGGAAAACCAGGAAATTGACATTGGTACAACACACAGAGTTTATCTGGATTTCGTTAGTATTGTGTGTGTTTCTCTGCAGTTTCACCCTGAGTGTATTTTAGTGTTTCCCTATCATAATCAAGATAAAGAACTCTTCCATTGCCACAGACTCCCTGATGCTATCTTTGTATAGTCACACTTATTTACTCCCATCAACTCCCTCTCCAATATTAACTTCTCAAAACTGCTAATCTATTCTCCACCTCTATACTTTTATTATTTCAAAAGGGTTATATAAATGGAATCATACAGTATGCAGCCTTTACTCAACATGATACCCTTGAGATCCACCCAAGTTGCATGTCTATCAATAATGTGTTCCTTTTTGCTGCTACACCATGTTCTCTGGTATGGAGGTACCATTGTTTGCATAACCAACCATTCATCCCCATCTACCAGAGGGCATCTAGATCATTTCCAGTTTGGGGCTGTTATAAGTAAAGCTACTCTGAACTTCTGTATACAAATTTTTCTTGAACATAGTTTTCATTTCTCTGAGACAAATGCCCAAGTGTAACTGTTGGGCTACATGGTAAGTACGTGTATGGTATTGTAAGAAACTTCCAAACTATTTTCCACAGAGGTTGTACCATTTTATATTTCCACCAGCAAAGTTTGAATTATCCTGTTTCTCTGCATCCATTTGGTGTTATTTTTATTTTATCTGTTAGGTATGTAATATCTCATTGTGGCTTTAATTCCCATGTCCCTAATGGTTGATGTAGAATATTTTAAATGTGCTTATTCTATATGGGCTTCTCTAGTAACTCAGCTGGTAAAGAATCCACCTGCAATGGAGGAGACCTTGGTTCGATTCCTGAGTTGGGGAGATCCACTGGAGAAGGGATAGGCTACCCACTCCAGTATTCTTGGGGTTCCCTGGTGGCTCAGCTGGTAAAGAATCTGCCAGCAATGTGGGAGACCTGGGTTCGATCCCTGGGTTCTGTATATCTTTTCCAGGGCAATGCCCATTTTCCAATTGGATTTTTTTTTTCTAGTGACTTTTGAGAATTCTTTATATAGTCCAAATGCTAGTCCTTTATTAGATATGCAGCTTGCAAACATTTTCTCTAAGTATATATCTTGTAGTTTCGTCCTCTTAGAGAATTAACTCATAATTTAGATGAGGTCCAATATATCAGTTTTCTTTTTATTAATTTTTTTGTCTACTCTAAAAACTCTTCACCTAGACCCTGCCCCCCCAATTTTTTTCCTAATAATTTTATGATTTCACATTTTACAGTTAAATGGATGGTCCACTTTGAATTAGTTTTCTTTTTTTTTTTAACTTTTTGAAAAAAATTATTTTTCATTGGAGGATAATTGCTTTACAATGTTGTGTTGGTTTCTGCTGTCCAAGAACATGAATCAGCTATAAGTATACACATATTCCTTCCCTTTTGAGCCTTCCTCCCCCCACCCCAGGGAATTAATTTTCATATAAGATGTGAGATTTACATTGAGGTGTTTTGTTTATATGTTTGTTTACATGTTCTGTGTTTGTATTTGTTTTGCCTATGGATGTCCAATTGTTACAGCAGCCATTATTGGAAAAGTTGAACTCTTCTGTTAAATTGCTCTGACATCTTTGTCAAAAGCCAACTGGGCATATTTGTGTAGAGTCTATATTTTGGTTCTCTATTCTGTTCCATTGGTCTAGGTATCTATCCTTCTGCTAATATCATGCTATTTTGATTACAGTAGTTATATTATAATATAGTAAGACTTGACACTTAACCAGGAAGCCTGGTTCCTCCCATTTTGTTTCTAAAATTGTTTTAGCTATTCTAGATCCTTTGCCATTCAGTAATCATAAATTTCTTTGTGTCTACAAAAGCTGTGCTAGGATTTTCATAGACATTTCATTAAACATAGAGATCAATTTGAAGAGAATTGACATCTTTACTATGTCGAGTCTTCCAATCCATGAACATGATTTGCCTCTCCATTTATTTAGGTCTTCTTTGATTTACTTCATCAATACTTTGTAATTTTCAGCGTACAAGTCTTGTTCATATTTCATTAGATTTATACTTAAGTATTTTATTTTCTTTGGAGTGAGTATAAATAGCATTGTGTTTTTAATTTGTTTCCACATTATTGTTTTTAGTATATAGACATGCAGTTGATTTTTGTATGTTGTTCTTGTCATGCAATCTTGCTTGCTGAACTCACTAATTAATTCCAGGACCTTTTTTTGTAGGTTCCTGGTTTTATTTTTTTAAATGTAGATGATCATATCATCTATAAATACTTCTTACTTTTAAATTTGTGTTTATGTGCTGGCTAGAATGTCTAGTACTATATTGAATAAGAGTGATGAGAATGGACATCCTCATCATGTTTCTGAGCTTAAGAGGAAAGCATTAGGTTTTTCAGATTAAGTATGATATTATCTGTAGGTTACCTGTAGTTTTTTATAAATGCTCTTTATCAAGTCTTTATCAAGTTGAGAAAACTATTTTGGTTCTTGTTTGCTGAGTGAGAGTGTTTGTTGTGAAAGAGTATTGGATTTTGTCAAATGCTTTCCTCTGTCAATTGGTATAATCATATGGTTCTTTTCTTTATTCTATTGATATGGTGGATTACAATTAAGTGATTTTCAAATATTGAACCAGTCTTGACTACTGCAAATTATTTCCAGCTGGTTGTGTTGAATAATTTTTCTTATACATTACTGTATTCAATTTGCTATTATTTTGTTTAGGGTTTTCCCATCTAAATGTCATGAGATAAAAAAAATAAATCTCATGAGATGTACCAATCTCTTGTTTTCTTTCTTTGTTCTGTATATTTCTGGCTTTTGTGTCAGGGTAATCCTGGCCTCATAAATTGAGTTGGGAACTGTTCCTTCTTCCATTTTATAAAAGTGATTCTGTAAAATTGGTGTTAATTCTTTAAGTGTTCTGAATTGTCTCTTCATAGGTAATTGATTCTCTGTCTCTTATCTTTCATGGTTTGAACACAAGCTCTTTAAAAAAACAGGGATAAAAATCTGCCCCTTTTATCTTACACAAGGTTTTTCTGAAACATGTAGAGATAAAACTCAATTCTTAAATGCAGCCAATATCTGGATATGATCAATCATTCAGCTGACCTTACTTAACATGATCTCATGCATTCAGAATGCTTAGGTAAAGCTGTACTACAGATATAAATAAGTCAGGAAGTGCATTTAGGAAAACTTTGATTAATACTACCTGCTGTCTATTCTTGCCACATTGTTGGATTAGCATTTACTTTGCAATTCATAACTAGCCTTACAACTCAGCTACCCCCAGTGAATAAAAAACAAGAGAAGCATTGTCATTTCCTTCTGTTCTCCCACATGGAGGTGGGGAGGGTAGGCTCAAATACTGTTTATTTTATAAATCATATTTAAGCTTCTCTATTTATCCATCCATACATACATCATATAGATATCCTTAGATATTATCTATTGAAGTTTCATATTTTATAAATAAGGTAATTAAAGATTCTTAACAGGATGTTAAGATCTTGGAAACAAAATTTTTTATTGTTGTCATTATGCCTGGTAATACTGATTGATATAAGAAATGAGAAGAGTCAACTCTCTACCTCTTTCCTAAAGAGAAATTGCTTTTTTATATGTGGCTTTAAAGTGTATTGGGAGCTGTAGGCCAAGGGGTCAAGACATTGATGACTTAGTTGCAGCATTGTTAAAACTACTGGTTGTTGTTATGTCTGTTAAGCCAATTTTATAGTAACTTTATTTTCCTATGTCTGTTTTTCAGAAGAGCCATGGATTACTACCGAAAACATGCAGCTGTCATTTTGGCCATATTGTCTCTGTTTCTGCAAATTCTCCATTCCTTTCCTGATGGAGAGTTTACAATGCAGGGTGTGTGATCAAACTTGGGTTTGCAGTAGCAAGAAAGCACACATTTCTAAATGTACATCAATAACTCCATTAATTACATTTCTACCTCCTTTTCAAATGTGATAAATCTTTGCCATTGGGTATATATCGAGGTACTTTTAGATTGCAAACATCAAATTAAATTAGGTTCCAAAAATGTACAGTGAAAATGATATCTTACATGTCCATTTAAATAGCAGCTTGTACATTTCCATCTGAAATAGATTCCTGATTACTCTTTATCTGAGTTTTACAAGCAAAAAATGCTCCTTATTCGGTTTAGCTTGTTGGGTTTTTTTTTTTACATTTCTCCCAGAAGATTTGGGATTATTTTAACATTGCCTTTGTAGATGAATTTTCATATCAGTTGACAAGTTAGAAAACAAAACCACTTTATGCAGTAAATTCTTTTGCTCTATTTTCTGAAAAATCTCATATAGTAGCTGATACCACCCCAACTGCTATGAAACTGTGAGCTACTATTGGTGATGGTTTTTCTCTAGACAAGTGGTAATATTTTAACCCCTGTTCCCAAGTGCAGATGCCAGATCTAGTAGTAGGCTGTCCCACTCACCAAGCTTTCTTAATTCTGACAAGTTTTCCTCTGTCAGTATTTGGAGTTTCTATGGGGGAAAGAAATAGTAGATTCTAAAGTACAAAATATTTTGCCTCTGGGCAAAATTCTTCTTTTGAATGAGCATGGTATTTTCATCTGTCAAGTCTTGCATTCCCTATAGACATACTATCAGCACTGAAAGTGAAAAGTCATTCTTAAAGAATCTTCTACTACTCAGATATCCCATGCCTAGCTGCAAAAATTATTTTCCTATGAAAATAACTGTAGTCAGGACAAACAGATATTGTGTATGAAGATGAACATACAACCAAAAAGTATTTATTTATTTTAATTTCCAATAGAAAAAAAGAATATTTGTTGTACTATAATAAAGAATAATTCATAGTTGTTTTTTTTTTAATTCTTTTTGGATTATTTTACTCTTTGCCTTTTTCTTTCTTTCTTTTCTTTCTCTCTCTCTCTTTTTAACTTTTGTTTTTTGGTGATAGGTTGTCCTGAATGCAAGCTAAAGGAAAACAAATACTTCTCCAAGCCAGATGCTCCAATCTATCAGTGCATGGGCTGCTGCTTCTCCCGGGCATACCCCACTCCAGCGAGGTCTAAGAAGACAATGTTGGTCCCCAAGAACATCACCTCGGAAGCCACATGCTGTGTGGCCAAAGCGTTTACCAAGGTGAGGCCTTAGAGGGCCCCAGAAACTTTCTAACAGTTCAATCAGAGAAATGTCCTCATAGTACATCCATGGGCTTCATGCCAGAGGTAGCTAATGACCAGTCCTTCAATGGGCATTTGTAGAGCGAAGGGCTGAGCTTGTCCACTTTGATCAAGACAGTCAGCAACCTTCTGGGCACAGGCTGGATCTACCCAGAATGAAGAAAGTGGACAGAATTGATAAGGGGCAGGTTGGGAGAGAACATAGAATACTTCTACAGTGCCAATCGAAGCTTTCAGAATGAAAACATCAGCTGAACAGGAGACTACGCAAAGATAGCAAGCATCTGTTTTTTAAAGTACTTATTTATTTGTTTGGCTGCACAGAGTCTTAGTTGTAGCACTCAGCATGTGGGATCTTTAGTCGTGGCAGGCGGGATCTAGTTCTCTGACCAAGGATGGAACCTGGGCCCCCTGCACTGAGAGCTTAGAATCCTAGCCACTGGACCAGCGCAGAAGTCCCATATAGCAAGCATCTATTCAGTTCAGCTGGCTAGAGACAATTTTACTGAACAGTTTTCAATTTTGTTAGCCTACCTCTCTATCCATCTACATCTATCTATCATCTATCTTTTTTTCCCTTCCCCTCTAGGCCACAGTGATGGGAAATGTCAGAGTGGAAAACCACACCGAGTGCCACTGCAGTACTTGTTATTATCACAAATCTTAATATTTTGCAATGGGCCATGTTGATGATGGCTGACTTGCTCAAAAGGAAAATTAATTTGTCCAATGTCTGTGGCTTTGTGAGATAAAACTCTCCTTTTCCTTGCCATACCATTTTTAACCTGCTTTGAGAATATACTGCACTTTATTGCTTTTCTCCTTATCCTACAATATAATCAGCAGTCTTGATCTTTTTGTTTGGAATGAAATATGGCATTTAGCATGACCATAAAAAGCTGGTTCCACTGGAAATAAAGTCTTTTAAATCATCACTCTATCACTGAATTCTAATTTTTTCTGAAAAGTTTCAAGCCAGTTACTTTTGATAGGATTAACGGAAGGGAATGAGCTTGTGGGTGAGCTGGGTTCCCATGTAGTCAGTGGCCTAATACTGGAGAATCTTATTCTAGCCAAGCCTTCCAGAGCAAGCTGTGAGCCCCTCAGACAGTGGGCTACTCATGAGCCAATCCACTGGGGTGAAGGAAGAAAATATAACTTCTATTTCTATTCATTTGCACATTATCTTTAGATGCCCATTTGGGTGAGTTTTATAGAAGTACAGATACATTAAAAAATAGAACTGATAACAGATAAGGCTTTAAAAAAACTTCATTCATCACCAATTTGTCAAGATTCCATTTCAAACTGGAAAACCAATTTCTAACAGGTTGGTAAACACACCAGATGGCAGGGTGAAAAATTAAAGTGAGCGCATGTATATTTAAAGAAACACTGAAATGCACACACATTACTTAACTTGTTCATTCATTTATTTACATATGGTCTTGGGTGTATAAAATTTATAAATAAATACATATGTGGATATTGGGGATGTTTGGTCACAAACTTTTTACTGAAAATTTTCAATAAAAAAAATAAAAGGAAGAACACTGTTCTAAGGTTTGGTAAAGCCAAAATTGTCCCTAGTCTGAAGTTGCTTTCCACTGGCTTATGCCTGACCATAGTTCCTGGCAGCCAGATTATAACCAAACAGTGGCTAAGGTAAGGATAACATCCTCTAACATTCCATTTTTACATCCAGATGGGATGAGCAAGTTATGAACAAAGAATTCACTGAGTGCTCACTGTGGACTTGGAGGACCAAGTACTTGCGCTTAGCTCTGTCCAAATGCTTAGGAGTAGTGCCATGCTTCAAAACCGCATTTATTGCGCACTTATACTTATAAACAGAGATAAACCATGGTTTTTACCCACTAAATTATATTAGCTGTGGTAGAGATCAAAGCCACCCAAATGTTCAATTCCCAAAGGAACCTGAATTAAAAAAAAAAACACACACACACTGGCTACAGATAAGGCTTTCAAAAAAAAAATCATTCATCACCAGTTTGTCAAGATCCCATTTCCGAGTGAAAAATCAAGTTCTAACAGGTTGGTAAAAACACCAGGCGTTAGGATGAAAAATTAAAATGAGCGCATGTACTTTTAAAGAAACACTGAAATGTACACACATTAGCTTATTCATTTGCTTATTTATTACACATTTATTTAATGTCCAGTAAGTGCTGGCCTGTGGATAGATGTTGGAAATTCAGAGATATCAGGATTCTCTGGAAGGTAAGATTGAGAAAACAGAATGCAGCTTAACTTAAGAAAACAATGGTGCTGATCATGGGTTCATTCAAACATTGAACAGATATTCTGTTAATGGCTGAGAATCTACATGTGTCAGGTCTTCAGAGCTTGTTTGGAGGATACAACAGGAGAAGAAAGCTAGAGATCCACCATTGACTAGAGAGCTCCTGTCCATCTGGGGGTCATCCTATTGGACAGATGGGATGGAATGAGTAATGAGAGAGGAATTGGACATCCCCATGGCCATTCAGGGCAGCCAAATCTACCCTGGAGAGCACTACAGTAAGATACAGACACTGCCCTGAAACAATCCACAGTCAGGTAGGGAGGAGAGACATAGAAAAGAATTGAGATCAAGTGAGACACAAATCGGGTTTCCCAGTGGCTCGAGTGGTAAAGAACCTGCCTGCCAATACAGGAGACATTAAGAGATGTGGGTCCTATCTTTGTGTAGGGAAGAGCCCCTGGAGGAGGGCATGGCAACTCACTCTAGAATTCTTGCCTGGAGAATTCCATGGACAGAGGAGACTGGTGTGCTATGGTCCATAGAGTCACATAGGGTCGCAGTGTCGGACACAACCGAAGCAACTGAACTCGCGGCAAGCATGCACAATATGCAAATCAGGTGCTCTGTGACAACCTAGAGGGGTGGGAGGAAGGTTCAAGAGGGAGGGGGCATATATATACCTATGGCTGATTCGTGTTGATGTATGGCAGAGACCAACACAATACTGTAAAGCAATTATTCTACAAATAAAAATAAATCAAAAATGAAGATCAAGTGAGATGACGCTATGGGAAAGGTATGGATTCGGGGGGTATTCAGTGAGGGATAGTTAACTCAGTCTCTAGTGGAGTTCATCATGGAGAGCTTCACAGGAAAGGTGATACTTGAGTTGAATCTAGAGAATAAGTAGATCGATGGGGGAAGGATTTGGTCTGGTTTGAGGAAACAGCACATGTAAACAGGACACAGGTAAACGTCCTGAGATGGGAACCAGTGTGCTGGTCACAGAATGACAAGCAGTTCAGAGTGCCTGAACTTCACGGAGCTGGGTGGAGGGCTGGAGCTGCAGAGACAAATGGACACCGGTAGTCGAGTCATGCAAATAAAATGCAAAGAAATGGACATTCCAGCTCGGACCCATGCTTCTCAAACTACGGGGCTTGAAAGTTCTGGCTGCGATAGGATTAAACGTGCACCTTTCTATAGATCAGTTTTGCTTGAAGATTTGGGGACATGTTATTTTAATTTCAAAACAAAAACAGAGATGTTATAGAGTAGAATGCAAAATTGACAAAATGAGTTTAAAAAGTGGGACTTGAAAAGAAACGTCACGTTGTGGGGGGGGGGGCCTTCTGAACTGTGCTCTTTCGACCCTTCCCAAACCTCCTGGGGGCTGGTTCACTCTTCTTGCATTAGGTGTACTTAAGTGGAGGAGTTTGAGAAGTGCTATTAAAGGAATAATAGGTCCCACTTTGCACTTTAGAAAACTCATTTTGGCAGCAAGCAATGGGTGGTTTGAGAAGGTGAGAGACTGGTCACAGGATCATGAGTCTGGGCCTTCATCAAACTGTCTCGGCAAGAGGTGGTGGTGGCCTACTGGCAGGGAGGGTGAGGGTAAGAGGTAGGGACAGAATTGTGAGAAATTAGGAGAAAATGAAGAGATGATTGTGGGTGTGACTCCTGACTTCTTGGATCACTGATAACTGTTCCCCAAACTGGGAAATAAAAAAGTTCTGTGCGGCAGCAGAGGGAGGAAATGGCAGTTCAGACTGGGACATGCTGAACTGAGGTGTCCAAAGGGTACTGGGTAAGCGTGTCTAATAGGCAGCATGAACAGCGCTAGACAGAGCTTAGGAAAGACCTCCAGCCAGGAGGAGCAGCCTTGAGGGTCGCCCATGGTCAGGGGTATCAACACCACAGGGGTGGGTAGGATTGCTCGGGAGGGTATGAGGGTGTGAGGAAGGGAAGATGCTGGACCACCTAGGATAGATTCTGGCCCAGCCTGGCTAAGAAAGTGGGCTGTGATGTCTTTGTTGTTTTTCAGTTGCTCAGTTGTGTCCAACTCTTTGCAATCCAACTGTTCATGGACTCCAGTGTGCGAGGCTTCCTTGTCCTTCACCATCTCTCCGAGCTTGCTCAAAATCATATCCATTGAGTCAGTGATGTCATCCACCCATCTCGTCCTCTGTTGATCCCTTCTCCTGCCTTCAATCTTTCCCAGCAGGGGACAGTCAATTAGAAAGCTGCTGTATGAGCTCTCTAGAGAAAAGTTGATCATCTCAGATGGAGAAGTAGTGAGGAGGCCAAGAGGCAGGCAAGGAGACTGGAAATCTTGTTTCAAGCCCGTCTGAAAAGTGCTTAAAAGTCATATGAAGGGAAGAATGATCACATGTTTGAGGGGTGCTTCTTTCAAGCAAACCTCTCCAAGATTCACCTCACCCAGAGAGTTGCCCCAAATTCTGTTTTGAGTTTCTTTTCTTGTGGTTAAAACATGGGATCCCAGGCACCCACTCTCTTAAGTGACAACACATCTGACTGAGGCAACACAGCTGACAGTTAATGCCAATAACAAGACAACTGAAACAGGACCAGGTCTGTCTGCACTGCGGCCCTGGATCTGTTTATCAGGAGGGGTGTTGGGCAGGACAATCAAAGGATGAAACAAAGAAGCAAGATGTCTACTACTTTGTAGTTGTGTGGAGAATTGACAATGAGTAGAAACTCTTAAGTGATTACAGGGCCGTCACTGTGGACTAGGGCTCAAGGAAGAGGCCTGTAAAACAGAGATGGCTCCTGTCTGTCTCCTGGGAGTGAGGGAAAAGGGCAGATAAAGATGGGACAGCAAGGGATAGACGGAAGGGAAGAGCAAGAAGAATGGAAAAAGTTGAGCGAGGAAAAATATGTAAGAGGGACTTCCCTGGTGGTGCAGTGGAAAAGAATCTGCCTGCCAATGCAGGGTTCAATCCCTGGTCCGGGAAAATTCCACATGCCGTGGAGTAACTAATCCCATGAGCTGCAACTATGGAAGCCCGTGCTCCTAGAGCCTGTGCTCTGTAACAAGAGAAGCCACTGTAATGAGTAGCCTGGGCACTGAAATGTAGAGTAGGTCCTGCTCGCCGCGACCAGAGAAAGTCTGCATGCAGTAACAAAGACCCTGTGCAGGCAAAGACTTTTTAAAAAATGTGTAAGAAGGAGGCAGGAGAGCTGAGAAGCACCGCTGGAGGAGTCTGTGGCCTCAGACGTGGCTGAACTGGATTAAAGAAGAAAGAAAAAGCCGTAATTCTATTTGCCCCCACTTTGTCCTCCAACCACCATCAGAATCTAAGCAATCACCTGTAGTCAAGACCTCTAGTCTACATAAAGCCTTTGCATGAATGAAAAAAATGCCTCTCTGGGCAGGCAGAGCATTTTTTTAAAATTGAAATATAGTTGATTTATCCTGTGTTATTTTCAGGTGTATAGCAAAGTGATTCAGTGTTGTACGTATACAAATAAAATATATATTCTTCTTCAGAATCTTTTCCCTTATATGTTATTACAGAGTATTGAGTTTAGTTCTCTGTGGTATACAGTAGGTCCTCGTTGGTTATCTATTTTATATAAAGTAGTGTGTATATGTTAATGCCAAACTCCAATGTATCCGCTAACCCCTTTCCCCTTTGGTAACAGTACATTTGCTTTCTATGTTTATGAGACTATTTCTTTTTCTGTAAATAAGTTCATTTGTATCATTTTTAAAGATTTCACATTTAAGTGATATCATATGATATTTGTCTTTATCTGACCTCACTTAGCACGGTAATCTCTAGGTCCATTTATATTGCTGCAAATGGCATTATTTCATTGTTTTTTTTTTATGGCTGAGTAATTTCCATTGAATATATATACCATATCTTCTTCTTCATCCATTCATCTGTCAATGGGTGTTTAGTTTGCTTCCATGTCTTGGCTACTGTAAACAGTGCTGCTGTGAACATTGAGGTGTATGTAACTCCAGCTATATACCCAAGCAGAGCATCTTGAGTAAACGACTTCATACTTAAATGGTATAGAAGAGTGGATGTCAGGTAGTCCTTATCCCCTAGCTGGGCACCTCTGTGCAGTGCATACACTGTGCAATCTTACATGGCAGCTCTGCCCACAATCTCATCATCCTACTATGACTTGTCACATTTTATAGAGATAATGTCTTACATTGGCAAGAATCTCAGTTGACATCTAAGATTCCAAATGTTGATGTCTTCATTATCCTTATACTGCTCAGAAACTTCTGGAGAAAATACTGCCCCAAATTGTTTTCTTTTGCTCTTGTCATCTCTGGGGAAACTAGAAGAACTGAACATAATCTGGTCCAACAGGAAGGTAAAACTAAAGAATCCATGTGTAAATGGCTATGAAACTGGCATGAAGAGGTTGGTTAGGAACACAAACCTCAAGAGGTCCAGCTGTGCTGTGCTTAGTCACTCAGTCGTGTCTGACTCTTTGCAACCTCATGGACTGTAGCCCACCAGGATTCTCTGTCCATGGGGATTCTCCAGGCAAGAATACTGGAGTGGGCTGCTATGTCCTCCTCCAGGGGATCTTCCCAACCCAGGGATCGAACCCAGGTCTCCCACATTACAAGCGGATTCTTTACTGTCTGAGCCACCAGGGATGCCCCAAGAGGTCTAGAGAGGTCTGCTTATTTGATGAAAAGTTAATCAACACCAAACTACCTGCCATTAGGATGGCACATTTACTTTCTCAGAAAGCCCTGAGATGATACCTCAGTGAGTCTCACTCAGCCCTTCATGTATCAAAAGTCAAGACAGGTGGCACCATCTCCACCAGACAATTAGATGAATTGAGGCACAAAAAGCTTCAGCTGCACAAGGACTAGGGCTGCATGGAATTCTGGGTTTTCTCATCTCTATTTTTGGGTAGCTTCTTTTAAATTCCATTGTTTTCTCAAAGAATGAAATTTTTGCTTTACCAACAAAGGACTCATTTCTCCATGGATACTGAATATGACAACTCTCTTGGAGGTTTGCCCAGAGTAAGAAGCCATCATACTAAAAAATTGAAGTTTGAATTGTAATTGTGACTTGTCCATTGATGTTCTATCTTGAAGTATGAACTTCAACTTCACCTTTCTTTCTCCTCTTGACTCACTCAACACCTCCTTCAGGAACTTGCTTTTTGAACTTAATTAGGAGAAACACTTCTGTGAAAGAAACTTCTCTGTTCTGAAAGCCAAGTAGGATTTCCGTATTCTCCTCTTCAAAATTACGTACCACGTGGAATTGTAAATATTAAACATTGCTGTTTTCACGAAGAACTGAAGCTGGGTCTGAGTTTCCTTGAATCGAAGAGAGAAGTTAGTTATTGCATGCAACTTCAAAACAGGAGACATAAAAAGGAAATAACTGTTGGATGTTTTTAATAAATTCCTTTCTTTGCCCCCCAGAAAATACATGTTCAGAAAAGTATTTTCCTACTGAACTTGACTCCCAGGGTTACTCGTCTGAAGGACTTGAAAGCTGAGGTTTTGGGGAGAGAGTGAGGAAAAGGGGAGTCAGGCAGAACACTCTGAAAAAGCGGCCAAAAACTTGGCACGTGATCAAAAGTTTCTAAGAGTGTTTTCAAAGGAGAGATTCTGTCATTATAAAGCCATTTTCATTAATGGAATGTTTTAAAAATGGAGGATAGTAAGCTGTGAAGCACAAAAAATGTATCAATTTTCTCCAGATGCTCTTGATCAGAAAGTGTGTTTGAAATATAGTCACATATTCAGTTGTAAATTGCCTGTGAATGGTAATTGATTTTCAGCTAAATTGACAGTAAGTAGAATTTCAGGATGTGCAAATTTCCTTCTACACACCTTTTTTTCAATTGCCATTCATGTTGGACATAATTAGAAAAAGCCAGCATTAGCGGTTGGACTAGGAAATGGAGGGCAACAGGGAGGCAGAGCAGAAGTAGCAGTTTGCCCAATTCGGCTCCTGAGGAAGAAAGGAAATCTGGGCTTGACACAGAAATGCACTCCAGCTTGGACAAAATGGAGGAAGTGGGAAGGGCATGTGGATTGCTGGCAGACGCTTGGGTTGATGATGTGATTGTTGTTGTTCAGTTGCTGACTCATGTCCGACTCTTTGTGACCTCATGCACTGCAGCATGCCAGGCTTCCCTGTCCTTCACCATCTCCTGGAGTTTGCTCAAACTCATGTCCATTGAGTCGGTGATGCCATCCAACCATCTCATCCTCTGTCGCCCCCCTCTCCTGCCCTCAGTCTTTCCCAGCATCAGGGTCTTTTCTAACGAGTTGACTCTTCGTATCAGGTGGCCAAATTATTGGAGCTTCAACTTCAATATCAGAGACCTTCCAGTGAATATTCAGGATTGACTTCCTTTAGGATTGACTTGTTTGATCTTGCAGTCCAAGGGACTCTTAAGAGTCTTATCCAACACCACAGATCAAAAGCATCAATTCTTTGGTGCTCAGCCTTCTTTATGGTTCAGCTCTTGCATCTGTACATGATGGCTGGAAAAACCATAGCTTTGACTATACAGACCTTTGTTGGAAAAGTGATGTCTCTGCCTTTTGATATGTTGTCTAGGTATGTCATAGCTTTCCTTCCAAGGAGCAAGCATATTTTAATTATTTCATGGCTGCAGTCACCATCCACGTGATTTTGGAGCCCAAGAAAATAAAGTCTGTCAGCATTTCCATTGTTTCCCCATCTATTTGCCATGAAGTGATGAACCAGATGCCATGATCTTAGTTTTTTGAATGCTGAGTTTTAAGCCAGCTTTTTTATTCTCCTCTTTCACCTTCATCAAGAGGCTCTTTAGTTTCTCTTCGTTTTCTGCCATAAGGGTGGTGTCATCTGCATATCTGAGGTTATTGATATTTCTGCCGGCAATCTTGATTCCAGCTTGTACTTCATCCAGCCCAGCATTTTGCATGATGTACTTCTGCATGAAAGTTAAATAAGCAGGGTGACAATATACAGCCTTGATGTACTCCTTTCCCAATTTGGAACCAGTCTATTATTCCGTGTCTGATTCTAACTGTTGTTTCTTGACCTGTGTACAGGAGGCAGGTAAGATGGTGTGGTATTCCCATCTCTTGAAGAATTTTCCACAGTTTGTTGTGATCCACACAGTCAAAGGCTTTAGTATAGTTAATGAAACAGAAGTAGATGCTTTTCTGGAATTCCCCTGCTTTTTCTGTGATCCAACTGATGTTGGCAATTTGATCTTTGGTTCCTCTGCCTTTTCTAAATCCAGCTTGTACATCTGGAATTTCTTGGTTCATGCACTGCTGAAGCCTGGCTTGAAGGATTTTGATCATTACCTTGCTAGCATGTGAAATGAGTACAATTATGTGGTAGTTTGGGCAGTCTTTGGCATTGTCTTTCTTTGGAATTGGAATGAAAACTGACTTTGTATAGATGAACATTATATTCGTTAATGTATAGCACTCAACAAATTATAGCTTCATTATTTAAACTATTTGATAAGCTAAAGTAAAGCTCAAATTCATTCACATTAATATACAGATTTCAATATGTCATTTGTCAATGAGAGAGAAGGAAAATCCCTTAGATTCCTTACATATATTTTAAACTATTATAATGTTTTGAATGGTTGTAAAATAACGGTTTTAAGAATTTTTTAGTTACCTTCATGCCCAAAGTTTTTTTGCTGGTAGTGACTATCAAGGGCCTCCTAGGTGGTACTAGTGGTAAAGAACCTGCCTGCCAGTGCAGGAGACGTAAGAGATGTGATTTCGATCCCTGGGTTGGGAAGATCCCCTGGAGGAGAGCATGGCAATCCATTCCAGTATTTTTGCCTGGGAAATCTCATAGATAGCGGAGCCTGGTGGGTTACAGTTCATATGGTCATAAAGAGTTGGACACGACTGAAGCGACTTAGCACATATGCATGACTATCAGTAATTTGAAGAGAGAATGGTTAAAAAGTCTTGATGAATTTCATGTAGCCATTTTGAAGGTAAAACTTGACAAAAAGCTATAAAGAAATAATCTCACTTTCCTCAGTGAAATATCTGAAAGTATTTTATTTAAAGTTTTATACAAATTTGATACTTTTTTGTATCAATAAAGTATTTTTGTATTATTATTTGTATTTTTCTCAGAACCATAATTATCTTTCTTCTTTTTTATCAAGCCCCATATGAACATCCCCAAGTATCCTCCAGTTCACCCTGTTTTGTCCTAAGTTTTATTTTATTTTTTATTGGAGTATCACTGCACTGCTTTACAATGTTGTGTTGGTTTCTGCTATACAATAACCTGAATCAGCTCTGTGTGCACATATATCCCCTCCCTCTAAAGCCTCCCTGCCCCCCAATCCCGCCCCTCTAGGCCATCGTAGAGGACTGAGCTGAGCTCCCTGTGCTATACAGAAGTCTCCCAGTAGCTATCTATCTTACATATGGTAGTGTACACATGTCTATCCTACTCTCCTGATTCATCTTTTCCTAATTTTTGTGTGCCACCCATGCCAGTATTCTTGCCTGGAGAATCCCAAGGACAGAGGAGCCTGGCAGGCTATAGTCCATGGGGTCGCAAAGAGTGACTGAGTGACTATCACTCACGCATATGAAGAGGTGGGAAACTGGAACAGATGACCAGATTAGAAAAAAGAAAAAGGCTATTTGGTTGCCATCCATCACAAAGCAAAGCACACACAAAAACATTTACTGAACATTCAGGAAAGAGAGATCCTAAAAAATGTTTAGCAAACTAAGGATGGAAAATAGAATTAGTTATGTAATCACTGTTATTACTAATTTGAGATGTGTGGAATGCTTCTAACTTTATCCTCATTTGGTTTGCTGTCTTTACTGTTTTACATTAGTGACTATAAAAGTATTTAGAAGCACTCTCATAGGTTCATTCTGCTGAGTCCCTTTTCTCTCATGTGGTTGGGAGAATGGCCACTCTATTTGTTTTTTATCTGTGGGTTCATTGACTCATGTTTCTATTTGGATTTGACCAATCTCTGCACTAATATTCTTTTTCTCTTCTGAGATCCAGTCCAAGAATCCCACTCTTCATTTAGGTGTTATATCTCCTGAATCTCCTCCCATCTGTGACAGCTTCTCATTTTTCCTTTTCTTACCTGACTATGACATTTAAAAAGAGAACTGACCAGCTATTCTCTAGATTGGCCCTCGATTTGGATTTTCCTGGTGCTTCCTCATGATCAAATTGAAGCTGTGAATTTTGGTCCTTCTCAGTACATCATTCTGGGGACTTATACTGTTGATAACGCCAGGTTTCTGGGGATGTAAACCATGATGTGTTGGTTAAGGCAGAATCCATCAGCTTTCTCCACTTCTCCAAAGTTGTCATTTATTACTTATTGCTACTTTCCTCGGAGAAGGCAATGGCACCCCACTCCAGTACTCTTGCCTGGAAAATCCCATGGATGGCGGAGCCTGGTAGGCTACAGTCCGTGGGGTCGCTAAGAGTCGGACACGACTGAGCGACTTCACTTTCACTTTTCCCTTTCATGCACTGGAGAAGGAAATGGCAACCCACTCCAGTATTCTTGCCTGGAGAATCCTAGGGACGGCGAAGCCTGGTGGGCTGCCGTCTATGGGGTCACACAGAGTCGGACACGACTGAAGCGACTTAGCAGCAGCAGCTACTTTCCTGCAACCTAAAATTATCTCAAAATAAAACATTAACCAAAATCCTCTTTATAATCTGACTTCTTCATCCCCTACTCTACTGTATTGAGTCTCTCAGTGGTCACTGTATGCATGCTAAGTCACTTCAGTTGTGTCCGACCCTGTGCGACCCCATAGGCGGCAGCCCAACAAGCTCCTCTGTCCCTGGGATCCTCCAGGCAAGAACACTGGAGTGGGTTGTCATTTCCTTCTCCCTCAGTGGTCACTACTCATCTGTTTATTTGGCAAATTCGAAAGCTTTGGTCTCTTTGAAGCATCTGACACTCTTGGCCTCTTCCTTAAAATTCTCTTTTCCTTGCCTCACATTACACTTTTCTCTCTCGGTTTTCCTTCTCTTGGACTGCTCTGTTTAAATTCATTTTCTCTCTACTTCCTCAGGAAGGTATTTCCCAGAGTTTTGCCATTTGTTTCCCTTTTCTGGTGTCTATTTGTATTAAGTTTGCCTTGTAAATTAAAATATCCTCTACTTATAAGCTCATTTTTAAAGAATTTATTTGATTATTTTATTGGCTGCACCATACTACATGCAGGATCTTAGTTCCCTGACTAGGGATCGAACCCATGCCCCCTGCATTGGAAACATGGAGTCTTAACCACTGGAATGCCAGGGAAGTCCTACAAGATTCTTGGGGGAGAATGGATAAATGTATATGTATGGCTGAGTCCCTTTACTGTCCACCTGAAACTATCACAACATTGTTAATCGGCTGTACTCCAATATAAAATAAATGCTCAAAAATTAAAAAAAAAATAAGACTTTACAACGGGCTCCAATCCATCCCTTTGCCTTGTTTCCTCGTTTCCTCATATAACTCTGCCAACCTGCTGGCCACACCCAACTTTTGTTTCACAAACGTGTGTATCACGCCGCTGTTCCCTTGCCCTGGGTGTTCTCACTGCCTAGAAAGCTTTCCTTCTTCACAGACCAGGAAAATCTTACTAATTTTTCCACACTCAATTCATGTGTCTCCTTCTTTGTGATACCTTCTTGGATCTTTTTTTTTTTGGCTGCTTCAGGTCTTAGCTGAGGCACGCGGGATCTAGTTCCCTGACCAGGGATCAGACCCAGGCCCCTGCACCAGCAGCACAGAGTCTTAACCACTGGTCCATTAAGGAAGTCCCTTGGATCATTTCTAACAGTATTCATTCTCTTTTCCCCTCAAGGCAGGTTGGACTCCCTTCTATTATATCACATATTCATTTGTCCAGCCATTCATTAAGTGACATGGATTTTTGAGCAGCTACTCTGTGCCAGGCCCTGTTAGGCTTTGAGTATTCACTGGTGAGTGAAATAGCATAGTCCTTTCTTTGAGCAGTTTATAGTTAGCAGGCAAAGATAGAAAATCAACAAATGAATAAATAGGTATATGAGTACAAATTGTGGTAAGCGTATAGAAAACTAATGGTATGCAGTGGTAGAGAACAACGACATGGAGAAATGTGGACATTTTTAGACAAAAGAGTCACAGGAGAAAAAAAAAGTGCCAGAGGGGGCTGCTTTAAAAATGACTATTAAAATATCCTCATTAAAAAACTCTATCAATGTGGAAAAGTGCAAAAATTAATCATAATTCTACCACTCACAAACAATAATTGTAATCAGATATATTTTAAATATATAGCTATATTTGTACATGTATATATGGATACAGATATACATCCCAGGTTCGATCCCTGGGTTAGGAAGATCCCCTGGAGAAGGGCATGGCAACCCACATCAATATTCTTGTCTGGAGAATTCCATGGACAGAGAAACCTGGCAGGCTACAGTCCATGGGATCACAAAGAGTAAGACAATGACTAAGCAACTAACACACACACATACATATTTTTGACCATGCCGCGTAGCTTGTGGGATCTTAGTTCCCCAACCAGGGACTGAACCCAGACCACCTCAGTGAAAATGTCAAGTCCTAACCACTGGACAACCAGGGAATTCCCAGATATTTTAATATATATAATATATATTAAATATATATTTGTTATATATAATACTTTATTTAAAATATAAATATATTTATAAAATATATTAAAATATAAATATAAATAAATATATTCATTTATAATAATTTATTGTATATGTATATATATATATATATAGAGAGAGAGAGAGAGAGAGAGAGAGAGAAGGATAAGGTTTCCCTGGTGGCTTAGATGGTAAAGAATCCACCTGTAATGTGGGAGACCTGGGTTTGATTCCTGGTTTGGGAAGATCCCCTGGAGAAAGGCATGGCAACCCATTCCAATATTCTTGCCTGGAGAATCCCCATGCACAGAGGAGTCTGGTTTGCTACAGTCCATGGGGTCACAAAGAGTCGGACATGACTGAGCAACTAAGCACAGCACATAGAGAAGGATAAATATCCAGGCTATCATGATCATACTGTATATGTCACTTAAAAAAAACATTACACTTAGGGAACTCCCTGGTGGTCCAGTGGTCAGAACTCCGAGCTTTCACTGCTGATGAGGCAAGTTCAATCCTTGGTTGGGGGACTAAGGTCCTACAAGCTGGTGCAGTGTGGCAGAAAGAAAAAACAACTCCCCACAAATCCATTACATGTAGCTTAGTTGGATTCAACCTAATTGAAAAAGATAGAACTGTTGAATTTCAAATAAATATGTAATAGATACTAGTCCTAAGACAGTGATTCTCAACCTCAGCTGCCGGTGAGTACTCCCTGCGGGGACTGGCATAGGTGCAGGGGTGGGGTAATCGGTTCAACTTAGGGCAGGAATTTGAAGCAGGGACCACTTTTGACACGTGATACTGTCTAAACCAGGCTTCCCTGATGGCTCAGTC
The DNA here is from genome assembly GCF_054371585.1 of Giraffa tippelskirchi. Taxonomy (NCBI): domain Eukaryota; kingdom Metazoa; phylum Chordata; class Mammalia; order Artiodactyla; family Giraffidae; genus Giraffa; species Giraffa tippelskirchi. The sequence continues at coordinate 128,020,936 of NC_137283.1, forward strand.
AGTAAAGAATCTGCTTGCAATGCAGGAGAAGCAGGTTCAATCCCTTGGTTGGGAAGATCCCCTGGAGGAGGAAATGGCAACCCACTAAAGTATTCTTGCCTGGAGAATCCCACGGACAGGAGAGCCTGGCGGGCCACAGCCCATAGGGTCGCAAAGAGTTGGACACGACTGAGTGACTGAGCACGCATGTACTCATGCACAACGTCAAAGCCGGGCTTTGCCCCATAAGCTTGTCTTTACAAGGCAGAAGAGGAAGATGAAGGAGATTTTAGTCGGAAGCAAGAGGTCCGTTTTCTCTGAGGCAGGACATTCCTGTGTGAGGCAGTGGTCCAGTTCTCAGCACAGTCATCAGTGCTGGGGGCTCTGAAATGCGGGAGCCGTAGCCAAACATATAGATGAGGCCCACATGACAAAGCGGCTGGTCTGTGCTGCTAAGGCATGTAAGTATTAGCTGCTCAGTGTGTCTGACTCTTTGAAACCCCATGGACTATAGCTCACTTGACTCCTCTGTTCATGGAATTCTCCAGGCAAGAACACTGGAGTGGAATGCCATGCCCTCTCCAGGGGATCTTTCCGACCCAGGGATTGAACCCATGTCTCCTGCATCGCAAGCAGTTTCTTTACTGTCTGAGCCACCAGGGAAGCCCAATCTATGTAACGGAGTTAGCAAAAGAAATATCCATGTTTTCATAAAAAAAAAAAAAGTCAGTGGTTAAAGACAGTTAAGCTACTTAAATGTTTCTTAATCAAAGCCTCCTGTGACAAATTCCTCCTGACTTTCAACTCTTGAAACATTTATGGAAGATAGTTGTCCATGTGCATTAAAGCAGAAGATGAATCTCATGAAAATCAGCTTGTTGTTCCTTGGCTTTAGTTTTGAGGAAACTCAGAGCCAGAGAGGGGGCCTAATTCAATGCCTTTCCAGACTCTGAACATGTAGCTAGAGTGGATCTCCAGATTTCAATGACTTGTGAATTCCCAGGGACTAGATTCCCCCAAGCACTTCTTACTTCATGGCAGAATCTCCTGAAACTGAGCAGACAACCCTCAGTGCAGCGCGAGCTCTTCCAGCCAGACTGGACTGCTGCAAAGCCCAGCACTGCATCCTTGCCCCGGTACCTTCTCCATGCGAGCAGCCATCTAGTCCATGTTCCTACCCATTCAGGCCTGTCCTGTCTAGAGACCACTTGATGTGTTGAGGCAGAAAATGTTGGCTTGTGGGGCTGGGATGAATGAAGGGAGACAAGGGCTACATCACACAGGAATTGCTTTTGCCTAGATAGGAAGAGAAGATAAATGCTAATTGTCTTGCTGTTACAGATTGACAATCTGCTCATAGCTCAATAGGAACCATACACAATTCAGAGAGGAACTCTGACAAGCAGAATTTAATTAGCACTTATATAGCAGTCCATGGGGTCACTAAGAGTCAGACACGATTGAGTGACTTCACTTTCATTTTTCACCTTCATGCATTGGAGAAGGAAATGGCAACCCACTCTAGTGTTCTTGCCTGGAGAATCCCAGCGACGGGGGAGCCTGGTGGACTGCCATCTATGGGGTCTCACAGAGTCAGACACGACTGAAGCGACTTAGCAGTAGCAGCAGTAACTATAAATAATTGGGAATGATTATGGGTTAAGAAAATCCCAGGTGTGATTTCAGCTCTGATAATGACTCTTTCGGTGGTGATGAGGTGTGGTCTGTGGTGTGCATGGTGGTCTGACTCAGTTTCCCTATTTGAATAATTGGAGGGTGTATTAGTGACTATAAATTCCACTGAAGAATAAAATGCAGAATGCCACTTTCCTTTCGGTAACAGGTAATACCATTAAACTGCTTCCTAAGTAAAAAAAAGGTATATATATATATATATATACTCATATATATACTTAATAAAAATATTACACACACACACACACACATATATTCTTATCTAGGACTTTAAAAATTGTAGATGCTTGTGCCCAACCTCAAACTCATTGAATCAGAATCCCTGATGCTTGAGTCCAAGTGTAAGCACAACTTTAAAACTCCATAGATGTTTCTAATGTGCACCCTTAATTGAGAAATCCTGTTCCAGATGATGATAAAAGTCCTCAAATAAGAATAAGAACTCAAATAAGAATGGGGACTAGTGTCATCTATTTTTTTTTTTTTGCTTTTGAAATTACTTACCCTAAGGATGTTAGTCTTAATTTCAAAGCACTGCTTGAAAATTCTATATTTTGTATTTCTTTTCCCTCAACTCTCTTGAATAAACATCTTGAGCTAAGCATCAGCAGGAGAAAGTAGCAATGATTATTGCTTTTGGTCTCTGGAGTTTTGGCTTCACTCAAATGAGAGGAATTTCTTAGTAGATTCATTTGTCATGTCACTTCACGTTTTTTTATGTGAAGAAAGCTGGTTATGGGGTTCTTATTCATGCATGTTCTTCCTCTTAGGACACAGGTAATAAAACAAATCACTACCACCACAAATAACAATTCCATGAAGTCACAGCACAAAGGAAAATGTCTTAAACTTTGCTTTCAAGCAAGCAAACTCCAGTGTTTATTGTCTGACTATTCTCCACTCAGAATGTAAGGAAATAATGTTCCACTTAGTCACATTCTGTAGTTGTTCCATTATTGCTCAGCTGGTAAAGAATCTGCCTGCAATGCGGGAGACCTGGGTTTGATGCCTGGGTTGCAAAGATCCCCTGGAGAAGGGAAAGGCTACTCACTCCAGTATTCTGGCCTGGAGAATTCCATTGGGGTTGCAAAGAGTCTGACACGACTGAGTGACTTTCACTTCATTTCACTGTTCCATTAATCAACATATCAAAGAAGGCCTACCTGATTATTTTTATTCAAAGAGACAGATGTCGATGTGGCTCGGAAGGAATTTAATCTCTGGTCCAGGAATTCAACACACTGAGGTCATCCATTTGGACTCTCAATTCTCCTCATATGTGACTTATTTAAGGAGATTATTGAGTCTCCTATACCTTTTCCAGAAGACATGGACACTGATATCCACTAGAGCAGAAGCGCAGGGCAGTGGATCTAAGACATCTGGGGTAATCTTTTCCTCTTAAAGATAGGTGGAGCCATGTGACCACTTCTGGTCAATGAGCTGTGCATGAAAGAGTAACCTCTCACTTCTGGGCTGGGGTGAATTCTCTTTGCCTTCCACAGGGCGATGTTCCAGATGATGGAACCTCTATGAGCCTGGGTCCCTTAGTGACCATGAGCAGCAGGGCTCCTCATATATATCCATGCAATGGATATCTAGCATGAAGAAAAAGTTAACCTTTATTCTATTGAGCTTATGCAGTATTACCCACCCAGGATGACCAATGGAGGTATTATGAGGTGTCAAAAAACACCCCAAGACATGGGCTCCCTTGCTGTATTTTCTTCAAAGTGACCAGTGCTTGGAAGATCAAAATCAAATCTCTGGGAAGCCATGCAAATTTAAGCAAGCACACATTTTATTTTATAAACTTGTTGACTAGGGAACTCTGGTAATTAATTAGAGAATAACTCCTTATTCAAACCTGTTAAAACCATTTAAAAATACACACTCACATATATTCTTTCTTGATCAGTCCTAATATTTCTTGGTGACAGCACACTCTCTTATACCCTAAGAGGTTGCTGAGTGTTTCATTGACTAGTGCCTGCTAAGCTGCTTCAGTCATGTCTGACTCTTTGCAATCCCATGGACTGTAGCCTACCAGGCTCCTCTGACCCTGGGATTCTCCAGGCAAAAATTCTGGAGTGAGTTGCCATGCCCTCCTCCAGGGGATCTTCCGAACCCAGGGATTGAACCCTTGTCTCTTTAGTGGGTTTGTTACCACTAGTGCCACCTGGGAAGCCCCTTCATTGACTAGAGCCTTCAGGAAAAATTGATCTGCTTGGAGCTTGGTGCCAGTGAGGCTGCTATTTTTCTTTAGGACTCTAGCCATACTTCACTATTTCAGGAAATCTAGAAAGACTGAGCATCTCACATCCACCTTCTTAGATCTCTCCGCTTAAATTTTCAGGTTCTCAGGACCACAAATTAAGATTCCTGTTAGGCTGAAAGAGGAGTTCTCTCCAGCCTTGTTCTCCTGAAAGAATGCTTCAGAGCTTCTCATATCCTAGTTTAGGATCTTTAGCTATAGAAATTAATATACAGACGTGAGGATAACAGTCATGGTAATTGCAATAACCTGGTCCATGTTCCTCTGGAAGCACCAGTTTCTCTAGTCTACTGAAAAAAAAATACGCACTCAATAGAAAACATTCTTCATCTTTTGAATTTTGGTCTTTTCCTGGACTGGTGCAATGAGGTATGACCCTCTGTTGGAATGCTGGGCAGAGGCAATGCACCCCAGCTCCCAGCCAGCCAGACGATCACCAGGGTAAGCAACTGATACACTCACAACCATCCTGTGCCCATGCAGCCATCCTGCTTTTCACTTTCGGTACAGTTTTCAATAGTTTACATGATATATTCAACTCCCTGTGGTAAAATAGGCTTTGTGTTAGATGATTTACCCAACTGTAGGCTTATGTAAATGTTCTGAGCACATTTAAGGTAGGCGAAGCTAAGCTATGATGTTCGCTAGGTTAGGTGTATCAAATGCACTTTCGACTTGTGATATTTTCAATTATGTTGGGTTTATCTGGACATAAACCCTTCACAAATTGAAGGAGATGTGTATACAATTTCAACAATCACTGCCTTCAATTTTCTTATAATCTATCTGAGAAAAAGAAGAGGATAACAACAAAATACGTGAATAAGTGTAGAGAAGTAAATGAGTGGGCAAAAGAGAAAGCTATGGGAATTCCTACTAGAAAAAAAGTTGCTTCAGGCTGGGGAGAGAGTAAAATTTAACCTATGGCTAAAGACATGTTAGCTTTTGACAGATGGGAATGGACATATTGGCATGTGTGTGGAGTAGTGTGTACAAATGCATAGGGTGGTAATGAGGCTGGAATAAAGAGAGAAGAACTGGGGAGAGAAGCTTGCAAAGATAGGTTGGGAGCAGACTGTTGAAAGTATTGGGCTGCAGACTAAGAATACAGATCTTTAGTTTCTAGAAAATGTAGTTATGATTAAAAAATCTTTTTTAATTATGGAGAGTGTCATAAACCTAGTGACATTATAGTGACACTAGTCTGCCAGCCAACTGCTAGGTTCTTTGGAGAGGGCGGGACCTGGAAGTGAAAATGCTTTCCTGGTAGACCAGTAGTATGTGTTCTTTCATGGTAGATCAGTAGTATGTGTGGTGGCAGCTAAAGAGGTTGTGATTTAAAAAGGGGTGCAAATCTGGAGCTGCTGAATTAATGATAATGGTCACGATCAACATCTATTAGCTCATACCCTGTGCCAGGCACTGTTAGAAGCATTATATGCATGTGCTCAGACCCTCAGTTGTGTTCTACTCTTGGTGACTCTATGGACTGTAACTCACCAGGTTCCTCTGTCCATGAGATTTTCCTGGCAAGAATATTGGAGTGGGGTGCCATTTTCTCTTCCAGGGGATCTTTCTGAACCAGGGATCGGACTTACATCTCTTACAGCTCCTGCATTGGCAGGTGGATTCTTTACCACTAGCGTCACCTGGGAAATGCATTATATACCAAGTGAGCTCATTTAATTCTCACAAAAACCTTTGAGGTAGGTATTGTTATTATTTGTGTTTTGAAGATTAAGAACAGAAATGAGGGTAAGTAACGTGCCCCTCGTCTTACAAGTTGTAAGATTTGGAGTACTCTCCAGTGACTGCCATGGGATGGAAATGGAGGTCAGCAGAATCCCAACTGTCTGATGAGCTTTTCCACTGGCTGCAGAGGGCATGCTCACATGCTGAGCATGACAGCTTAGGGGTGAAATATCCCCTTGGGAAGCTGGGACGTGATCTGCCTTCATCCTCAGATTGCAGTACTGCTCTGTGGAACCCAGAGACTAATGGGACAGGGCCAGCAAGGTAGCTCTTAACCAGGACACCTTCCCTGAGACTGAGTTCTTTAACTAGGACACCCTGAAATCTCAGTTAAATGTTCTCGTAGAAAAGGAATAAACATGCACTTTGGTGCAGCGATTCATCTGAGTCAGGCACCGCGTTTCCTAGCCATCCATCCCTGTGCAAGTTACGTAACCTTGACGAGGCTTCATTTCCATACTTGCAAAGTGGAGATGATAATTCCTTCCTCATAGGGTTGTTGTGAGTTTTAAAGGGAGTGAGGAGGTAAATTGTTCAGCCCCTGGCATGTACAAGCTTAATAAGTGTCAATTTTTTTTTTAATTGCCGGGCATTATCAGCTATTTTAGTATTACCCCGCTACATTTTGTTAAGCATGTATTAGATAAATCTGTACAATAAAAGGAAATTGAACATTGGGAAAATGTTAGCATAGCTACAAAAGAAAAAAAAAAAAGAAAATGCTAGAGCCAGTCAAGACACACTTGATTCCCATCTTCTTTTCATCAAATGACCTCTCAGTACAGGCTCTATAGATAATGAAAAGCTCACTACTCTTTCCTCTTCTGGTTTGCAATCCTTCCTTTCAGGAGTTTGACAAAGGGGGGAAAGTGCAAGTCGCCTTATCTAAAGCAGTGCAATAATTGGTTGTTTGAACAGCATTTTATATTTGATTTTCCCAAGGGGAGAGTTGCTGGAGCCAGACAGACGTCTGGGCCCCAAGGGCAACCCTTGGCCTTCTTCGTAGGAACATGTTTAACGTAGAGTCCTAAGATGCACAAGTCCACACAGTGTACGCATGCAGAATGTAGCTGCGGAAGAGTCCTCTGTGCAACTAGAAAAGCTGATTAAAAAAAAAACCCTCCGTGCAAGGACTTCGATTCCGTCATTATTGTAAGCTGCCAGTCATGCCCTCAGTCAAAGGAGATTGAACATTATTGATCTCTGGAAACTTGTTTCAGCAGCCTCTTTCCTAGTTGGCTGGTTTTGTTTTGTTTTTCACAGTTGCAGAGATGCTTTTGTCCTTTCTAAAGATAGCCGCTTCCTTCCTTCGGTATTTGTGCTTCTTTATGCATCAATACAAGAGAGAAAATATTTTAAATGTTTTGTTCATGTCTGAAACCCAGTCAGTGGCTGCCTACTTTTTATTTGCTCCTTGCGGTTCCAAGATGCTTCCGTGGACTGGGAGCACCACCCAGTGGCAATGTGTAGCCAAAACCTTAAAAAAAGAAAAAAAAAAGTTGGAGCTGGAAGAAAATATCAGAAGCCATTGATTAGTTTTCTTCCAAATGAACTAGAGAAATGGTGTTTCCAAAGCGGGGATATGACCAGGTCATTGCAATCACCATGACTGATGGCCTGATCTTTTTTTCCTTCTTGCTTTTCTTCCTTTGGTCATTTCATGCCATTTTAATATATTGCTGCTGCCACATGTTTTTTAAAAAAATTTTGTGATGATTTGTAGTACTTGTTCCTGGAACAGAGCAGAACCCTATGGGGCCTTCCCAAGAGAGATACTCCCACCTTCCCCCACCCCCTCATCATGTCCTTCTGCCTTTTGTCTGTAGAAAAACTGTTGTCAAGGAATAAACTTAAAGAAATGAGAAAATGCAGAAGTAAAGGAAAAGCAGCCAAACAGGACAAAATAATGATAGTTTAGTCATTTAGCAAAGTGAGGGACAGTTAGTTCCTCCTCAAGGGCTCTAGAGAGTATTCTGAGCCATATCCTGTGAACTGTTCTGTAAATACTGAAACCCTCACCAGGTGGAAGATGTTAACTATGTGGTGACCAGACTGTAGCCATGACAAAAGCTGCCACAGTTCCAAGAACTGGCCTCAAAGGAATGAGAACAAACCACCCCAGAACTGAAGGTTAATTGTGCTTGAAACAATCCAGATGCTGCTGACCAGACCACTGAGTGACTGATTTCAAGAGACTGTGATTTAGAATATATCATTTAATTTTACTTAAATTTGAACTTGATAAATGGAAACAACGTATCCCTTTTTTCCTCTGACCTCCTTGATTCAGTCCAACATTATTAATGAGATGTATCCTTGTGGGTGCCCAGTAGTCCACTCATGGCTGAATGGCATTCCACTGTGTGCCCATGACGCCGTGTATTCATCAGCCCTCCTGTTGATGGACATCTGAGTTGTTTCCAGTTTGGGGTTACTATAAACACTGTGCTACAAATATTCTGATACTTATCTCTTAGAACAGTGGTGGTCCCTAACCTTTTTGGCCAGGGACCAGTTTTCTAGAAGACAATTATTCTATGGATGGGGGTAGGGGGGATGGTTTGGGAATGATTCAAGCACATTACATTTATTGGGCACTTTATCTCTACTGTTATTACATCAGTTCCACCTCAGATCACCAGGCATTAGATTCTGGAGACTGGGGACCCCTGTCTTAGAACACATATGCCGTTTCTTCTCTGTGGAGGGCATGAAGTGCTGTGATCTGAAGTCCTTCGAGAGAACCCACCTGGATGAGTGTGGCTGGTGACGGACACCCCCTGTGATCACACCTCTGGGTCAACCACACCGGGCTATGCCTCCTCCACCCAGTGGCCCCCAGCTGGTGACTGAGCGCAGTGTAGGAAGCATAACTGTCCCACAAAGAACTGCTCTAAGGAAGAATCTTAGCTCGGGGCCTTACCATCAGCATGGCTGAAATTTCTCAGAATTGCCTTGCAGTCCAGGGCTCTTTCTAACCAACCTTCCCCTTCTCTCCCACCAGCCCCCCCAATTAGGTCCTTGGCGAGTAGGTTCAGAGTTATCATGGGAAAGGCTGAGGGAAACATCTGAATCTGCTTTTTTGCCCCATTCCAGCCACTGGTCAAGATAGTAAAACACAAATCATATTGAATCTCAGGGGCTGGTTCCATCACTAAAGAAAAAATTCAGACATGGTGGTCCCTATGTCCACTGGATTTGTGGATATGATTGTCATGTGCGTGTATGCAGAAAACAGAGAGCAGCTATGTTTCGGATGGTCTTGAAAAATCTTCCCGAGGGGGAATATTTCCCTTTTTGTGTCTTAGATCTTTCATCTGAGGTAGTTTTCTTTCTCAGTAAAGTACAAACTTTAGAATTTTCTTTAATGAGAAACCATTGGTAGCAGTTTCTCAGTTTTTGTTTGTCTGAAGTGTCTTATTTTGCCCTAATTCTTAGAAGTTTTTTCTTTCTTGCTTCTCTCTCCTCCCCTCCCCCCCTTCTTCCATTCTTTCCTTCCTTCCTTTGTTCCTTCCTTCCTTTCATTCTTGGGTTGGATATTCTAGGTTACTTGTCAGTTTTGATCCACACATTTGAAGAAATTATTTCACTGATTCTTGGCTTCTATGGTTGCTGTTACTAAGTCAGTTTTTAAAATTCTAGCTGCTTAGGCCACTTTTAAGATCTGTAATTTCAATGCGGTGCATCTATCTGTGTGTAGTTTTTATTTATTTTTTAAGTTCTTGGGATTTGCTGGTTTCTTAAATCTGTGGATTGCTGTATCCACTCAGTTCTGAAATCTTCGAATATTACTTGTGCTATATATGTCTTTCCTCTTGACAGCCCAGGGGACTGAATCAGCATAGACAGCCAGTGTTCAGATTTCAGAGAACTGAATTCTCTAAGAAATATTTTTATTTTTTTTTAGAAATACTTTCATTTTGATGGAAATACGTATAAGTTTTTGAATATGTCTTTTAGTTCCCTGATAGCTCAGTTGGTAAAGAATCTGCCTGCAATGCATGAGACCCCAGTATGATTCCTGGGTTGGGAAGATCCACTGGAGAAGGGACAGGCTACCCACTCCAGTATTCTTGGGCTCCCCTGCTGGCTCAGCTGGTAAAAAACCCACCTGCAGTGCGGGAGATCTGGTTTTGATCCCTGGGTTGGGAAGATCCCCTGGAGAAGGGAAAGGCTATCCCCTCCAGTATTCTAGCCTGCAGAATTCAGTATATGGATATTGGCTGTTAGGTGACTTTGTAATCTCCTCGTTCTTAGCCATGTTTGGAGTATGTGATGTGTTACTTGGTCCTGAATTGCTGTTTTCAGTTCCGCTGTCCATGTTTAGCCCACCCTGGAAAAGTGTCACCATAGGTTGAATCTGTCATTTCCTTTGCTGTATGACACTAACTTCTACAAGGAATAGCAGACATCAGCTTGACATTATGGGGAGACTGTCAGAAGCCTGGTGGTCTGAAAACAATAGGTGCTCTGCCAAAAGCCAGGGCTTTAAACTCAGCCTCCTGGGTCCTGACATTTTCAGCCATCTAGGCATATACATGGTGTAATTCCAGAGAGGCCTGGCGAATATGAGCCTGCTGGCCTGTGAACCATATACAATTTATGTTTTACTGAGATAAACCCAAAGGATACATTTCCCACAAAGAACATCAGTGGACATCATGGACATTCAGTGAGTCTTTTTTCATCAGTGTTAATATCAGAAAAATTTTAATGATAGAAAAGGCACAGGTACCAGACCAGTGGGGCAGCTTCTAGATGTGCTGTGGCAGCTGTTAATCCTTCAGTTTTTAGGTTTTAAGGTGATGGGTGGGGGACCAGATTAAAGGGCTAGGGCTGCTTTTAATTCCTTCCATGACAAAGCTACCAGATCCACAGTAGCAAGGATTGTACAAAGTATGTACCATGGGGACTTCCCTGCTGGTCCAGTGGCTAAGACTCCATGTTCCTCATGCAAGGCACTCAGGTTTGATCCCTGATCAGATCCCACATGCCACAACTAAGAGTTTGCAGGCTGCAACTAAGAGCTGGTGCAGACAAATAAATGAATGTGAAAAAAAATACATACAAGAGATGGGGGAGAAGGGCTGGGCAGAGGGGTTTGCCAGCCATTCCAGAGTTGTGCCTATCATACCACTAGAATTGCTTTGAGGATTTGCTGAGTAATGGCTAGAAAGTACTCAGCACAGTGCCTGAAAAAAATGTTGTCTATTACTATTATTGGGTTATTAATTTCTTTGAGCCTTAATTTTCTCATCTGTGAAGCAGAGATAAAAAGAACAGAGACATTGTAGGAATTAAATGCAGTACTGTAGGTGAATGAACTTTTTAAGTTATACAGAGTTATACAAATTTAATTATATTAATCTTCATGCAAGGGGGAGGATGAGTGGAGGGGGAAACACAGGGTCTTCAAGGACACTTAGGGGAACTCATATTTCTATACAACGTGAGTTTAACTTGCACTGAGTGGGCTCAGGTTAGGCAGAAGAGATGTGGGAAGGGTTAGAAATGCCTTAGCTCACCTTTGAATTTATTGAGTGCCATGTACTAAATAGCAAAAGAGTGATTCTTTATGTCTGTTTCTCTATTTCTTCTTTGGAACTAAGATCATCTATACCATTTTTCTAGATTCCACATATATGCGTTAGAGACACATATCTGACTTACTTCACTCTGTAAGCGAACAAATGTATGGATACCAAGGGGGGAAGTGCGGTGGGATGAACTGGGAGATTGGGATTGACATGTATACACTATTGATACTATGTATAAAATAGGTAACTATTTTAACTAGGTAACTATTGATACTATGTATAAAATAGGTAACTAATGAGAATAAACTGTATAGCATAGAGAAATCTACTCAATGCTCTGTGGTGAACTAAATGGGAAGGAAATCCAAAAAGAGGGGAAACTGAATGTAAACATATACCTGTTTCACTTAGTTGTACAGCAGACACTAATGCAATATTGTAAAGCAACTAGACTACAATAAAAAGATTAGCAACACACATGCACACAGAAGAGTGATTCTTGTACCCTGAGTCAAACGGATGAGAATTAAGATTTATTCAAGAAAGACTCAGTGCCAAGTATTGTGCTAATAATAATAATTCTCATAGTAGTAATGATAGTATTGAAAAATAAAGATAACATATTGAGTACTTTGTAGCAGATATTTCATGTATATCATGCATTATAATTTTCTCAAAATCCCTGTGGTGAAACAGAAAAACCACAGTTTGCTATAAAGGAAACTAAGCCTACGACAGTTGTTGAATCCAGGTCTGTTTTTCTTTTCATTTGTTTCTGTATTCAGTGCTTCTCATCCTCAGCACACAGCCAGACAGCAAACCCAACCTCAAAAGTCCACAAAGCTTTTTTGTTTGTTTGCTTTTGTTTTTTGTTCAGCAAAATCTATTGGTAGACATTGCAAACGATCCAATTCACCTCGAATTCAATTGTGTGTGTGTGCATGTGTGTGTTACTCGCTCAGTCATATCCGACTATTTGCGACCCCGTGGACTGTAGCCCACCAGGTTCCTCTGTTCATGGAGTTCTCCAGGCAAGAATACTGGAGTGGGTTGCCATTCCCTTCTCCAAGGGATCTTCCCCACCCAGGGTCGAGCCCGGGTATCCTGCATTGCAGGCATATTCTTTACCCTCTGAGCCACCAGGGAAACTGATCATCATGTGGGTAGTAAATATCTCTTTCTCTATGCAATGTTTCCATTTAATTTTAATAGGACAGAAGCATTACCGCAAGTGCTTCCTAACTGCTAAAAAACTGGATATGTTTATTCATTTATCGGTATTAATAGGAATAAAAAATTTTTTAAAACTAGTAGGAATCACCAAAGATAGTCATATATTGAGACATGAGCAATAAGCAATACAAATTTCAATTCTCCTTGGTCAAAGAGAACTTTGATTTAGAAGCCCTGGAAACTTATAAGCACTGGAAATGTGAATTTCATTTAGGTGGACTGCTAGCTGTGATAGCAAGAGGAGATCCAGCATGAGCAATCATGCCCAGCAAAGTCAGAATCCTGCCTGCCTCTTTCTTGTGCTCCCTGAAAATTTTAGGTAACATATATCTGGATAATTTGTTCTCAATGGTGGGTGTTTTATAAACAGTTTGGAATTATGAATAAGCTATATTAACTTTCCACTCAGTCTCATTTTAGTAAAAATTGCTTTGTTTATAAAATAGTTCTCTTTAGGATAATACCTTTTGAATGAAGTAGACGAATTAGATGCCAACCAATATGTATGCATATTCTCTTTTCTATATAAAAATGACCTGAGAGTCTTAGCATCAATTGCTTTGTGATAGTATCTCAGTTGTGATGACAGATTAATTTTTTTGAGTCTCACTTTCTTTTTATGGTCCCTATCAGCATGCTTGTGCAAGATATTGGCTGGCAATGGGGTCCATGGTGATGCTAAAAGGTCAGAGATGTAGAAAAGTATAGCCGGAAAACATTTTAGATAGTACTTGTTTAAGGTTTCTCAAACTGAATTAATGCACAGGCCTCCTTGAAAGGCAAAATTCTTTGCACTTTCAGTGTTGACTTAAACTCTATTATGATAAAAGAGAAGTATGTACATTTATAAAACTGAGATGAAGACTAATTATCAATTTAGTATGACATATAACTTTGTTGAGACAAAATTTATAACATTGAATTTAATACAAAAAGGTTTAAATTTTAGATGTCATTTGTGGATTGGATTCCTTTGACCTTTGATGTAGTGGAACATCATTGGAGTCCTTACTATTATTGATATTGATGCCCTTTCAGAAAATGTATTCATTTCAAATGGACCTATACATTTATAGTATATCCCAATATTGGAGATTTAGAAAGATTTTTTCAAACAAAAGACTTCTCTGAGTTTTGGTTGCTGCATTTATTCTAACAGTGTATACATGTAAGCAACATGTTTCTTGGCAAAGTGCATTTGACTCTGATGCCACAATGTTATTTGTTTCTTTTTTGTTGTTGCTTGTTTTGTTTTTAGTTCAGTTCAATCTGCTTTGTGATACCTGAATTCTAGGAACTCTATTCTCTATTCAAACCACTTCATTTCCCAGTGCCACTGGAGTACCATAAAACCTACCTTGTTACTGCTGCTGCTGCTAAGTCGCTTCAGTCGTGTCTGACTCTGTACGACCCCATAGATGGCAACCCACCAGGCTCTGCCATCCTTGGGATTCTCCAGGCAAGAACACTGGAGTGGGTTGCCGTTTCCTTCTCCAGTGCATAAAAGGGAAAAGTGAAAGTGAAGTCGCTCAGTCGTCCAACTCTTAGCGACCCCATGGACTGTAGCCTACCAGGCTCCTCCATCCATGGGATTTTCCAGGCAAGAGTACTGGAGTGGGTGCCATTGCCTTCTCCGTACCTTGTTATACATTGAATCATTTATACATTACATTTCTATCTATTTTCTTCCCATTAGCCCAAGGGCTACATTGTGATGGGGCTTCCCCAGTGACTCAGGGGTAAAGAATTCACCTGCAATGCCAAGACACAGGAGACGTGGATTTGATCCCTGGGTCAGGAAAATCTCCTGGAGGAGGAATCGGCAACCCATTCCAGTATTCTTGCCTCGAGAATCCCATGGACAGAGGAGCCTGGCAGGCTACAGACCATGGGGTTGCAAAAAGTCAGACTCAACAGAACGACTGAGCATGTATGTACATCATGATGCTTTACTACATTTCTTATATCATTAAATCAATTTGTTTAATAAGTAAATTAAGGAAATAAAGTCTTATTTTATTAAAAATATCTTTAAATTGTAAAGGAAAAAAATGTTTTCATCTACAACTGGTAGGCAAAACCAAATTAGTCTTTCGATGTTAGAATATGCCAACAGAATGGTGGTCACTCTTGTTACCCACCACATGTGTAAGATAAAAACCATGATTACAGGTGGTCCTTAGGCACTATAGGATTGTAAAGTGTTTGTCACTTTAGTCGTACCCAACTCTTTGTGACCCCATGGACTGTAGCCCGCCAGGCTCCTCTGTCCGTGGGATTCTCTGGGCAAGAATACTGGAGTGGGTTGCTATCCCCTTCTTCAGGGGATCTCCTCAACCTAGGAATCAAACCTGGGTCTCCCACATTGCAGGCAGGTTCTTTTACCATCTGAGCCACCAGGGAAGGTAAACACAAATGCAAGCAGTGAATTATAGGGTAATCTTGGTAATGAGAAAGTATCCAGATGACTCAAAACGTACTTTTTGAAAAAAGATCATTGCTAAAATGGCAAGATAATGTGAACTTTCTTATAGTAAAATGGAGCAGGACCCTATGATCCTTCACCACCCATGTCCTCCACCTGCCTTTTGTTTGTAGAAAAACTTTAGCCAAAGAGTAAGTTTAATCAGAGAAGTGAGAAAATGCAGAAGCAAAGGAAAACAGTCAAACAGGACAAAATAATATTAGTTTAGTCATTAAGCAGAGTCAAGGACCTTTAGTTCCTCCTCAAGGGCTGTGGATAATATTCTGAGCCATATCCTGTGAGCTGTCTTATAGATACTGAAAGCCCCAGCAGGTGGAAAGAGTTAACTACATGATGACCAGGCTGTAGCCATGGCACAAGCTGCCACAATTCTGAGAACTAGCCTCAAAGATGGGAACAAACTGACCGTGGAACTGAAGACTAACTGTGCTTAAAACAATCGAGATGATGCTGACCAGACCACCACACGATCAATTTCAAGATGACTGTCAACTGACTGTGCTGTTTTTGCATGTAGCCCCCTCCCTCTGCCTATAAAAGCTCTTACCCACTGATGCCCAGTGTGGGGGATTGGCCTTTGGACAGGAGTCCCCCTCCCCCCTCCCCAGGTTGCCAGCACTGGAAATAAAGCACACTTTCCTTTCCACCATCCTGGCCTCTTCATTGACTTTAGAGCAACAAGTAGCTGGACCTCCACTTTTCCTAACAATAACAACAACAAAAAAAAACAAAACACAGAAAAACAAACCTGTGTATTCCCTTGAGAATACATCTGTGAATTCCAATTTGAGAAACACTGACTCAGCCTGGCCTATTTACTGTACTTCTGGAAAAATGTCTGTTTACATATGGAACTAGGAATATTAATCTTGACTTAGCATGTTAAATTTATCATTATTGTTATTTGTTGTTTGAGAGGCAATTTTACAACACCTATATATTAGCTGAAAAACTTAGTAGAAGAACATATCAATAGTTTATCCTGTGATTTTTAATGTCAGTTTTCCTCCAAAGACTCAAAGGCTTCCAGTGCCTGGATAACAGTAGCCTATATTTTTGGTTATTTTAGTCACAGAAATTCAAAGCAAATGATTCACGGCTTTATAAATGCTATCTGTTTTTTCACCCTAATTTATCACATTTCTTCAATTCCTTAAGGATAAGAACACTACCTTGACTGTATTCCTCAACTTAGTCATTAGAATATTCTCTCCTCATTCATACACACTTTAATATGTGAGTTTCAAGCTAATGTTTTGCATGTGAAATTTCATTCTGATGTGTTTTTTTTTAAGTGGGTGGAAATGTTTACTCTGAATTTTAGATGTGTTTAAATCTGTAATCAAGGAACTCTATGTGAGACAAGATTGGTGTAGTTTTGAAAATCTAATTTAATTCTACTTTTTGTAAAAGGAATAGTGTAAATCCTTCACAATGGCTTGAGGAATGAGATGTTTCAAGAGAATTCACAATTGCTTCTTTATTCACCAAGTCCACTGAACTGGAACTGTGACTATTCTCTCTTACAATATTTTCTTCTGCTTCTTTTTCTTTCGTGTTTCATCTCCATCTAATATGCAATTCTCACATAAACAGACTTTCTAACAAAAACTGCTATGTTTGGGTTGCATTATTTCCCTGGGCTATTATTTCTCCTGCTACTGATCTTTTAGATATATAAATCAAATTTGAAAACCAAGCTTCTAAAGGACAGTTGGTGCTTTGATGAAAATGTCATAAGGTAGAGCCATCTGCTGTAGGTGACATTGTTTCTCCCTTCATGCCTAACTAGAAACTTTCAAATACTATTTAAGTTGGAGTTTAGGACTCTGGACTAGAATTAATGTTATTTTACTTTACCATTTAGCACAGTCATCGGTTGAGATCTTGATTTTATCTTTGTAAACGATAACACTTTTTTCATTTAAGGAGATCACTGGTGATCTTGACTCCTGTCATTCTGTTAGTATGTTGACTCAATGAGGGTAACCTTTGCTAGTTAGTGTTAGGATGTGAAATGCATACCTACTTATTCAACAAACACTTATTGAGAACCACAAAGTGTTTAATATGAGACAAAGATCCCTTTTAGCTCTTGTTAATTAGAAAAATGAAAAAAATCAAGACGAAGAAACAGAATGATCTCTTGCTAATTGACAATGAAAACATAGATGTAAACAAATAAAATTACAGTTAACAATCCAAATGTAAATATAACGCCAATTTTAATAAATTTATCACTTCTTTTTTTAGAGGCTACTCACAAGTTTGTGCTATTTAAATTTTTAAATCTTCTCTTATGTCATACATATGAACAAAGGTTCTCTTTCTGAGGTCACCAGTGACCTCCATGTTGCTAAATTCACTGGACAATTCTAAATCTTCATCTTATCTCATCATCAGTACTTGGCAGAGTTTATCATATCATCATTCTAGAAACATTCCTCATTCGGCTTATAGGATTCCACATTCTCCTGCATTTTCTTCTTACTTCATTAGCCATTTTTCCTCCATTTTCTTTTGCTGGCTCCTCCAATCTTCATCTTTTCACTTTGGTAATATCCTTGGGCTTCTTCTCTTCATTGTCTCCTCATTGATAACTACAGAACCTTGGAAAGTACAGTACAGCAGCTGGCACTACTTAGTAATACAGCTGTATCACTGCTGCTTTTATGCTTGCTTCCAGACATCCTGAGCTTGAAATAAAGATACTGTACTACTGTACTCTGTATAGTAAAGTACACAAAAATGCAACCACTTGTAGAGGATGCATGCATGTGACAATGTATGCCAGACACATGAGCTAACCTACATGATTGGACATGTGAAAGCATGTTTGAATATTTGAAAGTCTACAGCTTGATGGCTCATATGTAGGGGACTTACTGTACCCCAGCTCGGTGAGAAAGGATGAATTATTGAATAAATGTTGCTGATACAACTGGCTGTGTAAAAAATCAACTTGTACTCCCACCTTTATCTGCATCTTAAATTAAAGGAAAAAATTTCAAATCAGTTAAAAATTTAATATAAAAATATCAATATCTTACAACAAAATCCTGGTGCTTATATGAAAAATCTAGGGGCTAGAGACACCTTACCCATGACTGTAAATCCAGGGACTATTAAAGAAAAGATAGGGTATTTGATTATGTAAATATGGCAAAAGATACTATAAACTAAGTCAAAATGCAAATGAAAGCCATGGGAAAATATCTGCAATACAGAGAACAGACAAATGTTTAATATTTGTAATATTCAAAGACCTCCTGCAAATTGAGACAAGTTGCCAAAAGACCTCAGTAGAGATATAATCAAAAAGCACAAACAAACAATCCATTGAAGAGAAAAGTCAGATAGGGTGTAGCCATATGAAGATCCTAAAACTCACTAATGATTCAGAGATGCAAATTTAAGTAACATCAAGATGTTAATTTATAACTCAGACAGATGGAAATTGAAAGCCAAATAATACCTACTGCTGGTGGGAATGCAGGGCAAAGCCTTCTCTCATTCACTGCAGGTGAAAATATGCAATGTTATAGCCTTTTAGTATTATAACATCTGGCAACAGTATTAAAATTATAAATACAAATAGACTTTGACCCAGAAATTTCACTCTAGGGAATCTATCCTGTATAAATAAGATGGGGGAATTTTATGCAGGCCGTACAAAGAATCTACCTAATAGAACCTACTTATTAGTTGATTCATCAGGGTTAGTTATCAAGGAGTTATGACTGTGAAAAGAAATATGCCAAAGAGTGCATAAAAATCCAATTTTTATAAAATAATTACAAATTCACACATGTCTATACGATTAATATGTTTGTATGAGAAGGAAGAGAATTATGGTAGACTCTTAACTTAGGCTCCCTAAGGCAAAAAGGAGGGGGGTAGGTGAGGAAAAGGGGCCCTAGCAAAGAAGAAAAAGAAGAAAAGCATTAACACACAATAAAAGTTTGTCAAGACAGGGACTTCCCTGGTGATTCAGTGGTTGAGAATCTGCCTTCCAATGCAGGGGATGTGGGTTTAATCCCTGTTGGCAAACTAAGATTCCACACGCTACAGGGCAACTAAGTCCACTTGTCACAACTAAAGAAGCCACAAAGACTGAGACTGGATGTCACAACAAAGACGAAGACTCAGTGCAGCCAAAATAAAAAAAATATTAAAAAATTAAAAGACAGAAATAAAATTAAACAAATTTTAAAAAGTATGCTTATACAGTCACATTTGTGCTTTTAAGCACATTTCTATAGATTTTAAGGTGAAATGAAATGAAATCAAATATGATGAATAAAATAAGGTGAAATTTATGGAATTATTCCTCCCACATCCTTCCCTCTTCTCCTACCAATTATCTTTCTTTAATTTGCTTATATAAGTAACAATTCTATTTCATAGCCTGGTAGTTGCCCAGCCCAGAAGTGGGAGTGGGTAGATGTGATGCTGGGTGTGGGACTCATTTGTCACATGTGACTGAGACCAGCTTTATGAATACAGCATAGTCTGTGCTGGTTTAGACTAAGGGCTATGTGGTAGGTTTTCCTCAGTGGGCCTACAACTGGGTCTGAATGATGAGCAAAAATAAGCATAAATTGTGCCCTTATTAAATCCATGTCTTTCCCTTGAATCCTGTTGAAGAATTCTATCCTATCACACAACATGAAACTTCCATTATGTACTCACATTTCATTCAGATAGTTCATACTCAGTTTCTAGTGCCTACTCTGTTAAACACTGGCTAATCACTATGATTCATATAAAGGTAAATGATGCCTGCAGGCAGTCTCAATGAAACTGTGGCTTGAGGTGAGAGATGGGCATTTAACAGTGGGAAGCTGCTATAAAGCACAGGGAGCTCAGTTTGGTGCTCTGTGATGACCTAGCAGATTGGGATGGGGATGGGGAGGGAAGAAGGCTCAAGAGGATGGGATATATGTATGTATATAGCTGATTCATTTCATTGTACATCAGAAACTAACAACATTATACAGCATTTATATTCCAATTAAAAAAAAGATTAAATGGATAAGTGCTAACACAGATATCAACAAAATGGGTGAGAAGCGGAGGACAGAGACAGGTCAGGGAATGCTTTTAGAACAAGCAATGGCTGCACTGGCTTGGGCAGCTGAGGGAACAGCAGCAAGGCTTGGAGTCATCACAGTATCCTTGGCTTTAGGACAGGGGGAGCTGTCTCATGCGTCTGGATATAGAGCATGTGAAAGGGTGAGGATTGCAGGATGGTTTGAGATCAGGTCATGGACAGTCTTCAACTCCATGCTAAGGATTTAGAACAGGGTATGATGTGATCTGACATGTGCATTTTAGGAAACTCAGTCTCGGTCAGTGTTCCAGGATGAACTGAAAAATAGAAGTTGGAGACAAGACAGGCTTGAAGTGATGCAGCAGTCTTTGTGAAGGGCAAGGCAGGAGATGAGACCCTGAATGAGGGCTGGGAGAATAGATATGGGATAAATAGTAAGAAGTGGGTAAGTGGGATCTCAAAATGACTTAAAATAATTTGACACATTATTTAAAAAAAGGGATAATGTGATTGAGATTTTTTGTCTGAATGAGTAGAAGGAGGCAGATGCTACTATTTATGGCAGGAAAGGAGCAGATCTATGAACGAGAAGGAGTTTTATGTGAGGTGCCAGTGGGGCAATCATTCATTCATTCCTTCATTCATTACATTCAATAGGTAATATTGGCTTTTGCGCCAGTGTTGTGAGCACTAGGGATGTAGAATTGAACATATTAGATAAAAAATTCCTACCCTCGGAAGTTTGCATGGAGAGATAAGCAGTCAACAAAACATGTAAGCAACACATATGTTTTAGAAGTCGTAATTGCTATGGAGAAGAGTAAGGCAGGGAGAGGGAACAGGGAATACAGGAGTCTGATGTAGGTTGTGTTGCAGTTTTAAAGGGGGTGGTCAGGAAGTTCTCACCGACATTAGATAAAGACATGAAGGAGGCAAGGAAGCCAGCCATGCATATGAAGGGAAACAGTGTTCCAGACAGAGAAAGCAGAAGATGCAAAGGCCTGGAGGTGGGAATATGCTTGGCATCCTCAAAAGACAACACCAAGCCTAGTCGAGGCCATTGTCATGAATTTGAAAAAGAGGGAAATGTGAGCTGATCATATAGATGCAGGACCAACTCCAAGACATGATGGCTGAAGCCAAGAGAATAGGGAGAGAGGAAAAGAAAGGCCAGTGAAGAACAGATAAATAGGGGAGTGAAGGGACCTTTTGAGGTCCCAGTTGTAAGATGCGAGCAGAGGTAGAGAAACCAGGGAAGGATGCTGAGTAGCTGGACAGGGCTGGGATGTTGCCATGAAGACTTTGTATGTAATTCCACATTTAAATTTCTTTACTTAATGAATTTGTAAGCAATGATGGTTAAAAATAATAGTGTATTCAAAATTATTCTGCAGAATATTCTATCCTATAGGATGGGATCTTAGCTAATTAGAGAAAGCTTTGCCAAAATGCTAAGTCTAGCACCAGCAAAGATTCCATCTCCCTGCAATTTCTTTCAATTCCGTATGTTTTCCTTTTGTGTCTCATATTGTTAGCTTTGGAAACAGGAGAATTAGATTATTCTGAGCAGTTACTAGGTAAGCACAGATGGTTTTGTGCGGTTGCTGGGTGGCCAGCCCTGTGGCACAGATCTACACTCATAAATTGAGTTTGTCAAAAGCATGGAGAATATCCATCTCTTTACAGGAGCTGTATTTCACCAACCTGTTTTTCTTTTCTCTCCCTCAACTACAGCAAAGCAACTGAGTGAACTCTCACGTATCATAATCAATAATCTCTTACTTGCTCCTGGGAACAACATATTATTTTTTGTTTGTTCCTGGGCATTTTTCATATGCAATAAACCCAGCTGACATATGTATCCATTAATTAAGAGTGTCAAAGCTTAATGACTGAGGGTAGATAAGGGAAGTCTCGCTAGCGGTCAGGTCTAATAAATTGCGTGGGTTTATTTGTAGTGCCAATCAACTGTTTTTGGTCTCTCTTTTTTCAGCCAAGTTAAGTGTGAGTTACAGTGCTCACTACTGTAGCACATACTCTAAAATCAAAACGATACAGAGAAGATTAACATGCAACCTGACCAAGTATGATATGCAAATTCATGAAGCATTTCATATATATATATATATATTTTTTTTTTTTTTAAATGAGTTACAGCCACAAAACCTATAATATTCTAGTTTCCTCATTGCTACTTCTTTTCTTAAGGGAATTTATTGGCTAATAATGTGGTCATTGGCAAAATCCTTCTTTGGTCTTCATTATTTGTAAACTGCATGATCACAGGCAAGTTATCTTTCTCCTTACCCTCAGTTTTCTCATCTGTCTCAAAAGAGTTGTTTGTGAAGCTTAAGTGAGAGAAAGCATGCAACACATAATACAGGGTCAATAGTGATTAAAAAATTGGAAAAACTTACACTTTCTGTCATAAACTCTACACCCACCAAAAAGAAAGCCCCACAGAGTCGGTTTAAAGTCAACCTAACTACTGGATTCTGAATAAAGAGGTTACCATTGTTTATTACTTGATAAGTATCCTGAAGGATTGTGTTTGCATATATATATATATAATGTAAACGTCCCAGGTGGTGCTAGTGGTAAAGAATCTGCCTGCCAGTGCAGCAGACACAAGAGCCGACGGTTTGACCCCTGTATCAGGAAGGTCCCCTGGAGCAGGAAAAGGCAACCCACTCCAGTATTCTTGCCAGGAAAATTCCCTGGACAGAGAAGCCTGATGGGCTACAGTCCATGGAGTTACAAAGAGTTGGACATGACTGAGCATGCACACACCCTATAATGTAAACTACATAAACCCCAGATTGCACAGACCAGGCCTTCTCTTTTTCCTCCAGCTCTGAAATATTTTTCTGTCATGAAGGAGGTTCTTTGGCTTATTTATTTTTATCATGTGAGCCCAGTTCACTATCTAAATGACAGGAAGTTACAGTGTTTCAACCGTAGAAAAGCTAGAGTATAATTTTTAGCAAACTTCTTCCTGCAAATGTCAGTATTGGTTTCTAATAATCATGAATTAATGTTAGTCTGCCCTCTCTTAGGATCTCATAAACTATTGTTGTTGTTGCTTAGTCCGACTCTTTTGGGACCCCAAAGACTGTAACCTGCCAGGCTCCTCTGTCCGTGGGATTTCCCAGGCAAGAATACTGGAGTGGGTTGCCATGTCCTCTGTCAGGACATCTTCCTGACCCAGGAATCAAACCTACATCTCCTACACTGGCAGGCAGAATCTTTACCACTGAGCCAGCAGGGAAGTCCCTAATAAGCTATTAAATAATGTCTAATAATTAGATGATGGGTGAGAAATCCATTTTTCATATTTATTAAGTATTTACCCTTAAACATTTTGTCCGTTGTTTCTTCGGTGACTTTTCATCGTCAGGCACACAAGGAAGATTATCACTGTTTCCATAGAAAGATTTGAGACTGTTCCACTTGCGAATGGCAACGCTGCACTTATTCCACTAAACTTCTAGTTTTCAAAAAGCCAAATGACTGGCCCATAGTTACAAACTTCTTACATCTAACTGACCTGCCCATCAGACACCTGCTTTGTAAAGGAAATGCTTCTTACTTCAAATCATTTGGCATTACAGGAACAGTTTCTGAAACCCTGATGGAAAAATATTCTTCAGAGGAGAGGTCCAATATTTCACTTCAGCTTCCACTGAGAATATTAAGTCTCTTTCTCTTTTGTTTTTTGGCAGCTGAACAAAACACCTTTACTTGTGATATACAAATACAAAAAAGAGATCACTTTTTGCCTTTGAGTCCAGTGATAACAAGGTGCTAAAGGAAAAAAAATTTATATATATATATCAAGAAGGAGTTTATCTTTGAAGTTTTCTCTAAAGAAACACTAGGAAGGGTCAGAACCATAAACCTGTCATATATATATATCTGATATTAGCAAAAATAACCTAAAAGGAGGTAAAATCTCAAAATTAATATTTTAACATGCCCCAAATAAACAAACAAAAAAACCTAGTTCAAAAGTCCTGCTATGTTTCTTGAAACCAAGACCTTGGGGTTGAAATGGAGAAAGACTGATAATTCAAAACTGAATGGGCTCAACACCATAAGAGACACAGGTGCATAGAACAGTCTTATGGACTCTGAGGGAGAAGGTGAGGGTGGGACGTTCTGGGAGAATAGCATTGAAACATGTATATGATCATATGTGAAACAGAACACCATTCCAGGTTCGATGCATGAGACAAATGCTCAGGGCTGGGGCAATGGGATGACCCAGAGGGATGGGATGGGGACGGAGGTGGGGGGGGGGGTCCAGGAAGGGGAACACATGTAAACCCATGGCTGATTCATGTCAATGTATGGCAAAAACTACTACAATATTGTAAAGTAATTAGCCCCCAACTAAAATAAATAAATTTATTAAAAAAAAAATAAAGCTCTTTTAAAATTAGGGTTTTACAGTACTCTTGGCTTAAATAAATCCAAATGAGCTTTTTTTTTTAACTGCCTCAAAAAAAAAAAAAAAAAAAAGTCCTGCTATGTTTCTTGAAACCAAGACCTTAGGGTTGAAATGGAGAAAGACTGATAATTCAAAACTGAATGGGCTCAACACCAGCGATAGGGTGGCCTGTGGATCTCAGGCAGTCCCTCCCCCTCTAACAGTCTTCAGGAAGCAGCAGAGGGGGCTGAATCAGCAGGGTCCAGCACCGTCTGACCACCTACCAAGGGACCCAGTGTCAGATGTCCAGCAAGCAGAAAGAGAGGATGTACACTGAACTCAACTTAGGTGGGATTTACACTGGGGTCCCTTTTGGTTCTTAGTGGGAGGTATCAGAAATCTGTAAGCTCTTAAAAAATGTTTGATAAACTTGCTTCGATGAGATGGTTAGACAGAATCATTGACTCAATGGACATGCATTTGAGCAAGCTCCAGGAGATAGTCAAGGACAGGAAAGTCTGGCCTGCTATAGTCCATGGGGCCACAAAGAGCTAGAGACGACTGAGCGACTGAACAACAACAAAGTTGGTTTGGTTTTTAAAGGAAAAAAGAAAAAGAAATCCATGATCTAAGACAGTAAATATTCAGCATTCTGTGTCCTTTGAGAGAGAGCAGGGATCAGAGGAAAACCTCTTCTGAAATATAATTCCGTCCATCCGTGATTCTTGAAAGGAGCCCTCCAATGCCCTTCCAGCCATTAAACTCTCCCTCTTGGGAACATGCCCTGGGAGGGCAGGGGCAAAGGTGGCCTTATGCCTGTTCAAATCTGCGAGGCCCTCTCCAAGGGAGCTCCAATCCACGGCTGGTGGGCCAAGAGCAGCTCCCAGTAGTCAGCAGCGGAGGGCTGGGTAGGGGAAGGGGGCTCTGTGAACAGCCCCCCCTCACCCCTGCAGGAATCTAGGGGAGATCTGCCGGTACTTAGCAGGTGGGGCCTGAGCAGACAGAGGTTGGGACAGACACACCTCCTCAGGAGGAACCTCAGGAAGGCAGAAACTTTGAGACACTCCCTACAGCAGAGCTCAAGGTTGTCCAAGGGAAAGTGTGGGGTGCTTCTTCCTGGAGAAGGGTTTAGTCATTTTCTTCCTGGGAAGGGAAACAAGGTCTGGAGATCAAGACTCTGCATCTTTTGATCAGAACTCTGATTTGGAGATTAGAGTCTAAACTCTCTCTGTCACATGACGGACAGAAAGGCCTTCTCCCCACTCCCACTTGTGCCAGGTGATGCCACCAAGAAAAGCCACTGTCTGGCTCTGAGAGGCAGTCTTGAAGCAGCCTGTGCTGTGGGGTGGTGGCACTGATGTCTCTCTGTGGCAGGGAGGGGCCAGGCTGGGGAGAGCGGGCAGAGGGGCCTGCTGCTGGCTGGGGGCACTCTAGAAGGGTCGGGGCAATGGGGAGGGACATCCACCTTCTGAGAGCTATCAGAACCAAGACAGGATTAGAAACGGCACTAAATATGCCAGGAGCAAGTGGTCCTTCTTGGGGAAGACGAGGGCCTCCCTGATGTTATTCCCCCACCTCTTGAGAGTAGGAACATGGGTATCTGGGGTGGTGTGAGAGGCAGGGAGAGAAAAAATGGTGAGTGTTGATGGAGAAGGACAGACAGGACCTCTGGCTTTCTTCAGTGAATGAAAAACTGGAGTTGCTGCCGTGAGATTAAGAGATTAAGATCAGGATGCAGCCAGGTTCAAAGGTCCAAAGAAGCCATAGTCCCCAAGGCAGGTGCCATTCACACTTGTTCTTGGTCCTCTTGGTCCTTCACTGACAAGCAAAGGAAGAGAGGGCGGCCGGCTTCCTCCGGAGTCCACTGGTCCCCGGCGGGGACCAAATGCACACTTACTGTGGATCTGTAAAGGCACAGCCACAAAGAGCTCCCTGGCTTCCCTGTATCACGGCACCTCCCTGAGATCTTCATCAGAGCATTCCATACATGAAACAGGAGACTTTTCGAAGCCTGTCTCCGGTGCCCGAAGCCTCCTCTTTGAGAACCAGCCAGACCCTGACTGAGGGCTCCAGGACTTTCAGAAAGGTGGGTATAAACACTCCATTTGTCCAAATATGTGAGTGTGGTGGAGGGGGTGGTGACCATTTAGGTCACACAGAGCACTGAGTAGAGTTCCCTGAGAACAGTAGGTTCTCATTGTTACCTGAAACACAGTATCAATAGTGTATATATGTCAATCTCAATCTCCCAATTCATCCTGTTCACCCCCTTTCCCCTCTTAGTGTCCAAATGTTTGTTCTCTACATCTGGGTCTCTGTTTCTGTTCTGCAAATAAGATTCATCTATATTGTTTTTCTAGATTCCACATGTATGCACTAATATATGATATTTATTTTTCTCTTTGTGATTTACTTCACCCTGTATGACAGTCTCTAGGTCCATCCACAGCTCTCCAAATCATCCAGTTTCATTCCTTTTTATGGCTAAGTAATATTCCAGTCATATTGCAATTAATATTGTACATATGTACAACATCTTCTTTATTGGGTCTTCTGCTGATGGGCATTTAGTTTCCTTCCATGTCCTGGTTATTATAAATAGTGCTGCAATGAACATTGGGGTGCAAGTGTCTTTTTGAATTATGGTTTCCTCGGGGTGTATACCCAGGAATGGGATTGCTGGCTCATGTGGTAGTTCTATTTGTAGTTTTTTAAGGAACCTCCATACTGTTCTCCATAGTGGCTGTATCAATTTACATTCCCAGCAAGAATGCAAGGGGATTCCCTGTTCTGCATATGCTCTCCAACTTATTTATTTATTTAAAACCGTTTTTTTGGGGGGTTTTAACTGTTTTTTAAATTGAAATATAACATCAGTTGTCAGTTTTGCCTCCTCACTGACTGATGAGATAAATCAGTACACATTTTGGCATGAAGGTGGATTTCAGTCTGGAAATTTATGGAGAGATCTATTTAAATGTCCTAAAGTTAAGCAAGAATAGTTATTAAATATGCAAAAATAAAAAATCATATTATGCTATAGGAATCAGAAAAAATAGATGCCATAATAATTGTAGCTATAATAGCATCAGAACAATGATTTTTACCAGTGACATAAACAAATGATTCATTTTGAATGTGCTGCAACTTAGATTTATTGTTCTCCTTTTGTTCCATTTTGGAATGTCTGGTACAAAGACTATAGATATCTGGGGGCTTTGATCCATGATGAAGCCAAATAATCACCCAATTTTTGTTGAGATGAATTGAAATTTGAATGCTTTATTTGTGGTTATAGTATGCCACCTGCTTGGTGTACTAAAAAAAAAAAAAAGAAAAGCGCTTGTTTTTTTCTTGAAAGCTTTCATTGTTTCCCTGGATTTCAAATAACTTTGCTATAAAAGATGTTGGACTTTGGTGCTTATGTTTCAGCCATCAGTGTATTTCACTCATTTGAAATATGTTGCAGAGATAGGACAGCTGAATATTAATAAAACCCAGCTGGTGAAAACTATTACCCTCCCATTCTCCCATTTATGAGACAATCTCTAAATTCTCTGAATTGGTTTCCAGACTGCAATCCCATAATCCCACTGTGTTTCAGTAAAATGGAAGATCTAGCAATGATCCAGCAATTTAAACAAAGGATCATTGGGACTGAAGAGAAAGGGTGAAGAGAACGGCAGGCTATTGTTTGAAATCTCATGGTGTGTCAGTCAGCTTTTACTGAATGACAAAATGCCTCAAAACTTAGTGGCTTAAGACAGAAGCCATTTATTTGGTTCACACTTTCTTTGCAGTGGGAGTTGGAATGTACACGGCAGTTCTTCTGGTTTAGGCTGGTTCTCGGTTATCTGTAGTTAGCTGTGGGCTAGCACTGCTTCCAGGGGTTGAGTAGCTCTTGACTTGGGTGGCAGGAATGACTGGACCACATGCCTTTCATCCTTGATAGGCTTGTTTGGGCTCCGTCATATGGTGTGGTAGTGGTGGCCATTAGAGGGGAAGCCCCAAAGCACAAGTACTTTTCAATCCTTGGCTTGCATCAGGTTTGCTAGCATCCATTGCTGAAACATGTCCTGCGGCCAAGTTCAGAGTCAAGTTTGCGAGTGCTCCATTATTTGTACTTATGGCACATAGCTTACTAAGCAAGATCAACCACTGAGTTAAGAGGGGAACACTTGTTGTATAATTTTGGCACAATTCAAAATCTGTCATCTAAAAAAATGTTTTGGGAATTCTCTGGTAGTTCAGTGATTAGGACTCAGTGTTTTCACTGCCGTGGGCTTGGTTTTGATCCTTGGTTGTGGAACTAAGATGCCCCAGACAACACAGCATGGTCAAATAAATAAATAAAATATTGTAGAGATTGGTCAAAGACAGACTCAGTGGCAAATAGCAGATATGTTCAGCTAAAATTAATCCTTTGTCCAAAAACTTTGGGAAACATTGTTTGGATGAGCAGACATTGATTATGAAATTCAATCAGAGGGACTTGTGTGTTCTGTCTGCTTAGAGTTACCATTGTCTACATTAAAAAAGTGCTGGGAATCTTTGCTTGGGTTCTAGAATGGCTTTCTTAGATAATTCAGTTCAACTCATCTTATCCTTGTGTGTCTAGAGTTTTGGTGAAAGCATGTATTTTTTAACTTATGTGCTTTAGGTATGTATATAATTATACCATGAAGACTTTTAGTAGAGTTGTAGTTATAAAATCAAGTTAGAATATGATATTGGAGCTCTAAAGGGTTGAGAATTGTTGATTCACAGAGCTGAGAGAGACAATTTTCCATCACTGCCCAATATTAGGGTGAAGCCAGAGTGTGACCACTGTAACTCATTTTTGGAAAACAGCAGAAACTGCTTTCAGGTGACAGGGTTCATTGAAAAATAAAATACAGTCTCTGTCCTCACCCCATCTATTCCAGCCCACTCTACCCAAAACCTTGATTTAGTACTTCAGGAAATTCAAGAGGTTTGAATGTATTTGGTTTTAAGAAAAGAAGCTAATTTAGTTCTTATCATTTAAATAATTAGCACCGATGTTCATAAACTAAACTTAAATTGTTCTCCCACTCAGCATTTCAAGTGAGAGCTTTCTTTTCTGCATTAAAACGTCCCTAAATGACTCTTTCACCTGCCTGGTGATTCTTTCCACCTCTTTGAAAGAATTTGTCAATTTTCCACTCTCTTTTTATGTTTCTTTGTCACATACCTGTTGTTCCAGAACTGACTTTTGATGTCAGAAATGAACAAAGTGCTAGATGCAGCATGGCTTCAGTAATTAGCATTACTTGGGAAGATTGATTTGAAACAGTGAAGGGTTTGAACTCAAGTTACTTTGAGGGAAAAAAATTTTTATCGAGTCGTTTCCACACTGTTGAACTCCTTGAATGTTTAAGAGACAGTAAAAGTCAGCTGTATCTGGCTTGAAGGAATTGACACTCCATTTCAAGAGCTGCTTATGAAAAAGAGAAACTGGAAAGAAAAGCTATATGGCACAGCCAGAGGCGGTGGAATGGATCTTGAAATTCAGAGAAGACCAGCTCCATAAAAATGAGTAAAATTAGTCTTTCTTCAAGGAGGTGGGACTTGAAGTGAAGATTATAGGGAGTAGAAATTTTCAGAATAAAAGTGACTAAGGAATTGAGATCCTAAATTATATAGTGGAGTACAAGACATGGAGAGGATCTCTATTTTCTAGATTCTGCTTGTAGCATTCACTCCAAAGTATAAGATTTTAAAGCACCAAAGACAGAAGGGGCAAGCCAGCCCTGCAAGCCAGGGGCAAACTGGTTTGAGATGCCCACAAGGCAGAAGGGTATTCTCACTGAAGTAGGGGTTCTACTGAAACTAATTGGAACTGGTGCTGGGTACATAAACAGAACTGGATTAAGGAGGGCCGTGACTACCCAAATGAGGATCCTGAGTGTGATTTGTATGTATTAGGGACTCAGGAATGTTTGTAAAGAAACATAGGGACTTCCCCAGTGGTCCAGTGGTTAAAAGTTCACCTTCCCATTCAGGAGGTGTGGGTTCAATCCCTGGTCGGGTAGCTAAGATCCCACATGCCTTGGAGCCAAGAAACCAAAACATAACAGAAGCAATATTATAACAAATTCAATAAAGACTTAAAAATAGTCCATAACAAATAATCTTTAAAAAAAAGAATTGCTTCCTTAAAAAAGAAAAGAAATGTATTTAATGTCTTTAAAGATCAGAGCAATGAGCTTACAGTTATTTGACTGCAGTTGGGAATGAGTGCCAGAAGAGAAAGCCCACTAAATTGCTTTTATGACCAGTTGAGGGTAATTAGAAATCGGTTCACTCATTTATATATCACTGGCAAACATTAAATTTATTCTCTATTGGTCCCCCAATTCTGCAATCTTGTTAAGATTGCCATTGCCTCAATTATTCTTTTTGCATATATGATACCAGTGAAAGCTTCAGATGCCCCCAGTTTAGACAGCACCAAATTCGAATCAGTGGTATCTCAATCAATAAAGCATTCCTTATGATTAGCTTAGAACTCTGAAGGGCTAGAAATTTTGCATTTTGATCTCATGCTGTATTAACATTAACCAGGGTGTTGCTATTGCAGAAAAGGTAAGGATATAGACTGAATTGTGTTTCCTTCTCCTCCAAATTCATATGTTAAAGCCCTCACCCTCAATGTGACTATATTTTGGAGGGCCTTTAGGGCAACAGATAAAATTAAATGAAGTTGTAAGGGTGGGGCCCTGTTTTGATAGGATTGGTGTCTTTCCAAGAAGAGAAAGAGTTTAATACAACTCACTCTGCATGAGCAGAGAAGAAAGCCATTGAGGACACAGTGAGAAGGTGGCCATTTACAAATCAGGGAGAGAGACCTCACCACAAACTGAATTTTCCAGCTCCTGGTCTTGGACTTCTAGCCTTCAGAACTGTGAGAAAATAAATTTCTATTGTTTAAGTCACCTAGTCTGTGGCTCTTTGTTATGGCAAACGGAGCAGACTAATATAAGTAGTAACCCTAAAAATGACAGCTGCCTCATTTGTCTTATTGTCCGTAACTGAGTTCTAGGCATCCAGGGTTGCAGGTTTCCATTTGAATTACTTTCAAAGATGTGAGGTTCTATACCTTGACTTTTAAAAAACAATTATTTATTTGTTTGGCTGCTTCAGGCCTTAGTTGCGGCAAGCAGAATCTTCGTTGTGTCATGTGAGTTCTTTCGCTGCCCCATGGCATGTAGGACTTTAGCTCCTCAACCAGGGATGGAACCTGTGTCCCCTGCACTGCAAGGCAGATTCTTAACCACTGGACCACCCGGGAAGTCCCACCAGATCTTGGCTTTGTCATCCTTGTATACATACTGCTCTCAAGGGTCAGGGGATAACTTTCTGACAAAATCTTAGCAAGGGCTATTGTAAATTTTGATCATGGGTGAGAAATTCATGAGAAAATTCCCCTGAGGAAATAAGCACTCTTTTGCAGATGAGAGCAGTTATGTTTGCTAAAACAGAGTATTGATTCATGAGCTCTAATTTAAATTGGTGAGTGACTGATCTCTTGACAATACAGGGACTGACACATCTATTTGTGTAACATGTGGATTGTCTTTTGGCTGATGGACATTATTTGGTATTTTTCCAATAAGCCCTTTCTCCTTAACAGAACTGGTTGTGCTTTTTATTTGTATTGGTCGTGCCATGCAGCTTGCAACATTTCAGTTACCTGACCAGGGATCAAACCCAGACCCTTGGCAGTGAGAGTTCCGAGTCCTAACCACCAGACCGCCAGGGAATTCCCTAAAACAAAATTTTCTAAAAAATCTGAAAACAAGACATCTTAATAGGTTCTACTTGAATTAACAGATTTTTTCCTATTATAAAGAGATTAAAACAGGTAGCATTTTGGAAGAGAGAGAGATACTACTACTACTATTATGCCTCTTGTGGGACAAATGCGTCCAGCAGACCAGCTTTAACCTTCAGTTCAGTTCACTTCAGTCACTCAATCATGTCTGACTCTTTGCGACCCCATGAATTGCAGCACGCCAGGCCTCCCTGTCCATCACCAACTCCTGGAGTCTACCCAAACCCATTTCCATCGAGTTGATGATGCCATCCAGCCATCTCATCCTCTGTCTTCCCCTTCTCCTCCTGCCCCCAATCCTTCCCAGCATCAGGGTCTTTTCCAATGAGTCACACAAATTGATTTTTTAAGGGAAAGGAAAAACCTGAAAAACTTCTAAGAAACATAGGTAAGAATCATCTTTCAAAATCATATTGATTATGCCTGGAAACCACTGTTAGTCACTCAGTTGTGTCCGACTCTTTGTGACCCCATGGACTGTAGCCCACCAGGCTCTTCTGTCCATGAAATTCTCCAGGTAAGAATACTACAGTGAAGTGCCATTTCCTTCTCCAGTGGAACTTCTCCACCCAGGGTTTGAACCTACATCTCCAGTGTCTCCTGCATTGCAGGTGGATTCTTGACCTGTTGAGCCATTGGGGAAGCCCTAGGGCCTTGGTAGAGAAGGTTCAATTAAAGTGAGGGAATTAGGATGGACTCTAATCCAATCTGACTGTGTCTTTACAAGAAGAGGAAAATTTTTTAAATTAATTTTTATCGTAGTATAGTTGCTTCACAATGTTGTATTGGTTTCTACAGTATGGCTAAATGAATCAGCTATACATAACTATATTCCCTCTTTTTTTGGATTTTCTTCCCATGTAGGTCACCACAGATCATTAAGTAGAGTTCCCTGTGCTATAAAGTAGGTTCTCATTAATTGTCTCTTTTATACATAGTATTAATAGTGTGGGCTTCCCAGGTGGCGCTAGTGGTAAAGAATCTGCCTGCCAATGAGGAGACACAAGAGACAGGTTCAATACCTGGGCTGGGAAGATCCCCTGGAGTAGGAAATGGCAACCTGTTCCAGTATCCTTGCCTGAAAAATTCCATGGAGAGAGGAGCCTGGCAGGCAAACAATTCATGGGGTCACAAAGAGTCAGATACAACTGAACGACTGAACACATATCAATGGTGTACACATGTCAGTCCCATCTTTCCATTCATCTACTCCCCTTTCCCACTTGGTATCCATACATTTGATCTGTATGACAAGAAGAGGAAATTCGGACACACCCAGGGACACCAGGGGAAGGGCCATATGAGGACACAGCAGTAAGGTGTCCATTTGTAACTCAAGGAGGCGGAGGGAGGGCAGGAAAAGCCAAATCTTCCGACACCTTGATCTTGGACTTGCAGCTTCCAGCACTATGAGAAGATAAATTTCCATAGTCTAAGCCACTGTGGTACTTTCTTCCGGAAGCCCTAGAGACAAACAGTCATTGAGCTGGGTTGTGGGGAACAGAAGAATAAGGGTGGGAGGTAGGAACCAAAGAGGAGGCTGGGACTAGGAGTTGGGGTGAACAGAGGCAAGAAGAGTTGGGAGCAGAAGCTCAGGTCTGACTGGCAGCAAAAGATGCCCAGTGAGCAGCACAGCTCCCCTTAGCATATGCAACCAGACTGGGACATGGGGTCAAAAATAGTTGTTTTGGAGGTACAACTCGAGCCTGATGGGTCTTCGTGTAGGAAATGTACTGATAGGTTTATCTCTGGGGGGTTGGGGAAGGAAGACAGAGGTCCTACAGATGATGAAGTGGTGGTGATGGGAGTGGATCATCAGTGATGTGACTGGTTGTGGCACAGTTTGGCTTATTATTAGGAGTTGTGATTTTTCTTTGGGTCAAAAAGATGGTTTTATGCTGTGCAGGGTAGGTACGTCTGTGTATGCAAAATTGTATATTTAAAGAATATATTTTAGTTATTTTAGTATTAAGGCTATCTGAGTGGATGGGGCATTCACTCATGTTTTTCTGTTGTCTGCACTTCTTAACATAGTATTTCTCAACATTTGATAACTGAATTTTAACAATTCTGTTTTTCTGTGTCAAATTCAGTAATGAATCATTTAATAGACCATGCTTATAGATGGTTATAGCACAGTTGGAAATTTTTATATGGAGAACAAAAATGATAGCTTAGTTATTACATTTTGTAGATCAAACAGTAGGTGAAACTAGTGGATGTCATAATTGTCTGCTGCTAAGTCACTTCAGTCGTGTCCGACTCTGTGCGACCCCACAGACGGCAACCCACCAGGCTCCTCCATCCCTGGGATTCTCCAGGCAAGAACACTGAAGTGGGTTGCCATTTCCTTCTCCAATGCACGAAAATGAAAAGTGAAAGTGAAGTCGCTCAGTCGTGTCCAACTCTTCACGACCCCACGAACTGCAGCCCACCAGGCTCCTCCGTCCATGGAATTTTCCAGGCAAGAGTACTGGAGTGGGGTGCCATTGCCTTCTCCATATAATTGTCTAACATCCCTCATATTTATTCCAATAATGCTTTGTTTTGGGTTTATTTCATTACCTAATTTTTTAATGTATTCTTATAATTTTCACATTCCTTTATTTACTTATTTATCCCCAAAGTTAACTTTTCTAATGTTTCGGCATATTATTAAGTAGATTAGTAGACCACGCAGAAATAATGCATTTTGAACATTGGATAGTAACATTGTGACCAGTAGAGGGCATCAAGGAATCATCACAAGTACAGCTTTTGAAGAGACAGAAATCCTGGTGTTTTAATTGTGGGACAATTTCAACCAAGCATCAGTACTAAAATAATTCCATGATATAAGTGTGTTTAAAGCATCATGGTAACATTACTGAGTGATCATTTCATGTCTCGGTCACTACAGACATACATTAGTTATACATTTCAAAAACAAGAGCAGCTCTTACTTATGTTGAAATGGAAATTGTTGAATTTTGACATTCTTAGGAAAAATATAAAGTGCTAAATATTAAAAAGTGGCATGCTTTCTAACTGTTGAAATATGTGTATACAGTCTCCAAGGGTTTGTGTCTACTCATCTCTTAAGTGTGGAAGATCGAGGAAATGCTCTCTGAGGTCTTGTCTAGTAACACAATATGTGGCAACGAGTCTCTTCACATGGAAACACCACTACGAAGAGAATCCTGTCTGTCAGCCACTGGAGGGCTCCCTCGATCAAAGCAGGACTTGGATTGAAGGTGTCATGTAGTTTCTGGACCTTGCATATCTGATTTCTCAGCATTATTTATCAAAATAGAACCCCTATTTGCATTGCACTGTCTTACATAGTTTTAGAGATTTTCTGATTTTACTTCCTTCCTCCTCCAATCTCTTCTCTCTCTGGCTTTGTAGTTTACCAAGGCGTCTTTTTGAGTTGTTGTTGTTGTTGTTCAGTTGCTCAGTCATGTCTCTTTGTGACCCTATGGACAGCAGCATTCCAGGCTTTGGCTTCCCTCTCCTTCACCATCTCCCAGAGTTTGCTCAAACTCATGTCCATTGAGTTGGTGATGCCATCCAACCATGTCACCCTCTGTTGCCCCCTTTCCCTACTGCCTTCAATCTTTCCCAGCATCAGGGTCTTTTGCAATTAGTCAGATCTTCGCATCAGTGCCTAAAGTATTGGAGCTTCAGCTTCAGCATCAGTCTTTCCAGTAAATGTTGAGTTGAATTCCTTTAGGATTGACTGGTTTGATCTCTTTGCTGTCCAAGGGACTCTCAAGAGTCCTCTCCAGCACCACAGTTCGAAAGCATCAATTTTCCAGCACTCAGCCCTTTTTTATTGTCCAGCTCTCACATCCATATATGACTACTGAAAAAAATCATAGCTTTGACTATACGAAATTTTGTTGGCAAAGTAATGTCTCTGCTTTTTAATATGTTGTCTAGGTTTGTCATTACTTTCCTCCCAAGGAGCAAGGGTCTTTCTGAGTATTACATCATTTAACTCTCACAACAGCCTGGGGAATAAATTTCTTTTTTTAATGGATGAAGACATGGAGGCTTTGAGAGACTGAGCAACTGTCCCTGAGTTCATGCAATAATTTTGGAGTGGGAAATTTTGGGGGGCATGCAGTGTGCTGTGTGGCATTAAGGATCTTAATTCCCAGACCAGGGATTGAAACCATGCCCCCTGCATTAGAAGCACATAATCTTAACCACCACACCACCAGGGAAGTCCTGTCTCTGGAGTGGGATTTAAATCTAAGTTGTTACTCCACATTCAGTATTCTTTTCAGTCCACCGGAGTAAGTCTTGACTTAATTCCCGGTATGTTACTTGAGAGGAGTGATTTATTAAGCTGTAATTATTATTTTCTTGGCTTCAAAATCACTGCAGATGGTGACTGCAGCCATGAAATTAAAAGACACTTGCTCCTTGAAAGAAAAGTTATGACCAACCTAGACAGCATATTAAAAAGCAAAGACATTACTTTGGCAAAAAAGGTCTGTCTAGTCAAAGCTGTGGTTTTGCCAGTAGTCATGTATGGATGTGAGAGTTGGACAGTGAAGAAAGTTGAGCACCGAAGAATTGATGCTTTTGAACTGTGGTGTTGGAGAAGACTCTTGAGAGTCCCTTGGACTGCCAGGAGATCCAACCAGTCAATCCTAAAGGAAATCAGTCCTGAATATTCACTGGAAGGACTGATGCTGAAGCTGAAAGTCCAATACTTTGACCACCTGATGCGAAGGACTGACTCACTGGAAAAGACCCTGATGCTGGGAAAGATTGAGGACAGGAGAAGGGGATGACAGAGGATGAGATGGTTGGATGGTATCACTGACTCGATGGACAGAAGTTTGAGCAAGCTCCGGGAGTTGGTGATGGACAGGGAAGCCTGGTGTGCTGCAGTCCATTGGGTCGCAAAGAGTTGGACATGACTGAGCGACTGAACTGAACTGAATTATTCATGGATATATTTTCAAGAATCATAAGCCATTAGAGGTGGGAAAATTAGCTGTTCTAACTCCACATTAGCAAAACCACTTAGAGCTTTTTACAGATCTCCAACTCTCATTTCTTCTTGTCTCTTGTATTCGTCTCATTGGAGCAGGCTCCTTCAGAAAGCAGAGCATATGGTCATGGGGATCCTATTTTTCCAGTTCCCTGGGGACCATGCATGAATCACAGGGAAGAACTATGACCAGGCTTTGGTCATGTGCCTGCCCCTCTCCAGAGGTGGTATTAAAGAGCTTGCTGTAGTTGAAAACGTCCCTGGAGCCACAGGAAATGGGTTTGGGGGAAATTGTCCAAGCTACAGAGGGAGCTGTTTCAAAAGATAAATAAAATAGTTTCTGAGCACAGACTGCTGGCCCAGGGTAGGTGCCTCAGAGAAGGTCTGTGGGCAGCTGGGGGACAGGAGGACCTCAATGTATGATGGTTATCAAAGGAGTGAGGAACACAGAAAATTAACTTCACTTCTCTAACTCCTTTCCTGGGAGTCAGGCAATAAATATAACCAAGAGCGAGTGTAGGAAACACTCAAAGAGTCGAAGGGTGTTAAGTGTTGATCTTCAGAAATATCCTTTAAGATACTTTTTGGCTACCAGTATAACAAAAGCCAAGCAAAACTAAGATTCTTAACTTTTCTGGACAGTGTAGGGCCAGTCCTGCCAGTGAGGAGGTGTTGCAGAGAAGAGCAAATTCTGACTCCATGCTAGATCTGTTTCTTTGACTTTAACCTTTGCTTTTCCTTCCTTTTGCTATTATAACCACATATAATAACCTTCCTCAGAGCACCCAGACCCTCTGCCCGACTGTAAAACTAAAGTTCCTCTGTTCAGCTCACAGAGACCCTGCCCAGCTGTGAATGCCTGCATGAAAGAAATGCGTGCTAAGTCCCTTCAGTCCAGCTCTTTGCAATTTGTCTATGGGATTCTCCATGCTGACTTAGGCATCAATTTAAGTATCTTTTGTTAATGATATAGATGTCAGTTTTGGAACTTAGAAACAGTTAGTAGATTCTTCACACTGTATTAAAATGCAAAGTAAGAAGCATTTCCTTAGGAAGTTATCCTTTTTTCCCCATGGATACATTGGGTTTATTCCAGAAACATGCAGGTTAAGAAGTAACAGAACTGAGTACGGAATAACAAACTGATTCAAAATTGGGAAAGGAGTATGTCAGCGCTGTATATTGTCACCCTGCTTATTTAACTTATAGGCAGAGTACATCATGTGAAATGCTGGCCTGGATGAAGCTCAAGCTGGAATCAAGATTGCTGGGAGAAATGTCAATAACCTCAGATATGCAGATGACACCACCTTAATGGCAGAAAGCAAAGAGGAACTAAAGAGCCTCTTGTTGAAGATGAAAGAGGAGAGTGGAAAAGTTGGCTTAAAGCTCAACATCCAAAAAATAAGATCAAGCCACCACTTCATGGCAAATAGATGGGGAGAAAATGAAAATAGTGACAAGATTTCTTGGGCTCCAAAATCACTGTGGATGGTGATTGCAGCCATGAAATTAAAAGACGCTTAAAATCCACCTGCCAGTGTGGGGATGCCACAGATGCAGTTTCGATCCCTGGGTTGGGAAGATTCCCTGGCAACCTACTCCAGTATTCTTGCCTGAAAAATCTCATGGACAAAACCTGGTGGGCTACATTCCAAGGAGTTGCAGAGTTGGACCTAACTGAGCACAACATCTCATTGCTCAAAGTATGAAATGTGGAGATTTCATCCTCCTGCCAATTTCTCTTCAAATGACTTTGGATGAGAACATTCTGGACTGATTTACATGATTCTGTGTTCTGCAGAGGGTGGTTCCCAGACCAGTGACATCAGCATCACTTGGAAGTGTGTTAGCAATGCAGAATCTCCAGACTCTTTCCAGACTTACCAAAGCAGAAGTATGAGAAATATGGCCTTTTATTGCATTTTAACACATGGTATTGAAAATACTTATGAAGTTCTTTCTTCCTTTCATTAAAATAAAATTTCAGTTGGGAAGAAATCTGTATTGTCTAGCTTTTCATTGAATATCCAGGACCTAGCATAGTTCTTGGCAGGTGGTAGGTGCTCAGTAAATGTTTGTTGAATGATAAATGAATGGATATCTGCAGAGTAAGTCTTGTTTGCTTAACCTAGCTGTTAAGTAACCAATGTGTTTAGAAGGGCTCAATGAAAGAATAATGCTAACAGTGCAGACAAATGAGGTGTGTAATTAACACCTCTGGTCCTATTGTTTCCTAGAAGAGATTTTCTGCCCAGTTGACTGTGATTAAGCTAGGGTTGACAGTCTCCAAAATGGGAAAAGGGTTGGCCTGTCTGGCAAAGAAGAAGACTCTTGCTCTCTTCTCGTACTCTATCCTCAAATTATGAGGCTGGGGATCCACTCCTTGGCAATCTGAAACTTTGCAGTATTTTGATTTCAAAAGGTCATATTCTAGTTAAATCTACTGATTTGTCTGTCTTCCTATTTTACCTCTGAAACTGAACATCTCCCCACTTTCCCTTCCCTCTCACTTTTTTTCTTCTTTGGTGCACACTCCCCCTCACCACTCTCTGACTATTCCAGTACCTGTCTACCTAGTCTTCATTCTTCCATTCTCTTTCATTCAAACTTTTCATTCAGGCTTTCCAAACTGTGGGTCTGGTCATGTTCTCCTTTGGTTAAAATCCTCAGGCATTTTTCTGCTGCTTGTAGGATTAAATCCAGCATCCTTAGTGAGGCGTTTGACGCTCTTCATGGACCTGGCTGTCTGACCTGCCTCCTCTCCTGTCACTCTCCTTTCTAACCTACACTCTGACCACCACTTGCCACTTCTCTAAGCCATGTCTGACTTTTGTGACCCCATGGACCATAGCCTGTCACGCTCCTCTGTCCGTGGGATTTCCCAGGCAAAATACTGAGTGCATTGCCATTTTCTTCTCCAGGACATCTTCCCAGCCCAGGGATCAAACCTG
This sequence comes from Giraffa tippelskirchi, assembly GCF_054371585.1. Classification (NCBI taxonomy): domain Eukaryota; kingdom Metazoa; phylum Chordata; class Mammalia; order Artiodactyla; family Giraffidae; genus Giraffa; species Giraffa tippelskirchi. The sequence continues at coordinate 128,061,170 of NC_137283.1, forward strand.
CATCTCCTGCATTGGCAGGCAGATTCTTTACCACTGAGCCACCAGGGAAGCCCTGGTTGTAATGGTAACTGCTGTTAAAAGAGAGACAGGAGTCTCTGGAACATTCTTAAAGCTAAACCTCAAGGATCTGGAGTATAGTTTGGGGACAAGAAGGCTGTCAGGAACTGTACGAGGCAGCTCTTGGTGACAGATGACACTGTTGGTTCCTCGGCAGCAGGAATTAATTAAGCTTCATTCATGTCCTTTGCCATGGATGCCAGTTGCCTACTTGGTTTTTTTTTAGCCTCCCTTTACTTATCTTTCTACTCCTGCTTCCTCTGACAGTGCACTGTCTCTTCATACATTTTTCATTCAAATTCTTGACAGGTACGACTGTCATCATTGCAACTGATCGCTTTCTGTTTGGGGGGAGCTTCTATACCAGGCCACCCCATAGAACATAGCCAGCTGGCAGATGTAGCTGCTTTTGTGTCAGATGCTGGCTGGCTGGATCAATCAGTGGGTGACCAATAGGGGTTAGGGTCACGTGGTGCCATGTGGTGGACTGTGGTTTAAGAACCACCTACAGCAGCTTTTCTCAGCAGGGCCTGTGTTTTGTTTTGTTTTGTTTTTCAAGGCCTGTGTTTTATAACCTACATAGAAGGAATTTGTGGGCAAGGTAGGCATTCTAAGGCAAGATATCTTCTGCATAGACATATTTTGAAAATTCTGATCATGATTTCTCCTAGGTATTCCCAGTGAGGCTGATATTCTCATAGCCTCCTTTTCCTGTTTGTATTGTCATACATGAAGTGATATGTGCATAGATGGTGTGCCTGACATTGCAATATTATTTTGCCTCTTAAAATAGTTTACTGAAGTTCCAGTTTCAGCTTTTCAGGATTGCAGGACACATTCAGGATTGCTCAGTAATAGCTTCAGTCTACTTAATTTTGTGATCCTTCATTTATTCATTTATCCATCAAACATTTCTGGAGTGCCTATGCTAGTGAATGGTTGTACAGAAAGAAATAAGACACAGTAGCCACCTTCAAGGATCTTACAAACTACCTAAGGAGTCTGACATATAAACTAATTTAATATGGGTATTAACAGCCTGTTATAGGGATTATAGGGATTTGTTGAATGCAAAGAGACAAACTATCATTATTTTTTTAATCACTTCTCAAAATACAGCGTTGCTCTGTCTTCCCCCAATCTCCCATGCTCAGCTCATCCCATCCCACCCTCTCTTCTCTCATATATGACATGGCATTTCTAACGGGACTCTTGTAACTATTCAACCAATGACACATGCCTGTATCAAACAAACCTTTGCTTTCCTTACTGAGGTTGAGGACATTGTTTTTCTTTCTGTCGGTATGCGTGTGTGATTAGAAAGGGAAGTCAGGCCTCAGTTCTTCATTATTGAGAAACTGATATATAAGAAATATTCGAGTAAAGTTGCCAGGCAAGAGGATGCACACTGCCTCAGAGGTTTTAGAGTCCACGTCAACACCCTTTATGGATGCTCTCCTTGTTCTCTGTGAAACACCTCTTGCCGCCCCCACCAGCAAAGTCCAGCTAGAGAGCATGCTTTAGCGTGCGGCCTCAGCTCTTTTGTACCACTGTTCCATACCTCTGAATGTGTATTTTATGTAGTCCCTGAGTTGTTCTCCTTTGCCATCCAAATACCAACTCAGGCTTGATTGCTTAACTGAGTAACTGATTTATTCATTTGCTGGAACCTCACTGAGTGCTTAACTACGAACCAGAAAGACTTGGGATCACTGATCTGCTCATTATTAGGCTGCTCAGGAGTCTAAATTTTCCTCAGAGAACTGTTTCCATCCTCATTACTTTGGGTGTCTTCATGAATTAGCTTTGCCTAAATCATCCCTTGACATATGACTACTTGATACCATACAAACTGAACAAACATGCCAACCTGATTTCTTGTATCCATGTTGTTTATCCATTTTCTGAAGAACCATTCCTTCTCCTCCATTCTTCAGAGTCTCTGGTATGATCTTCCTTTGCCCTGAGAATCAGATGAGCAAATGCTCTCTGCTCCCTCATTTTTTCCTCATCCTCTTAGCAAAGGCAATGCTTAAAATCCCCTCGATAATTCTATTTTATCTAACGGAAAATAAGTATGATCAGATTTCTATAAATCTGCCTTTAAGACCAGGGTCTCATATATATATATTAAGTTAACCTCTCTCTTGGTAAATGTCACATTGCCCTTGAAAATATGTGGGTTATTTTCATATATTTTTTATGTTGATTTTTTAACATAATTCCACAATGATAAGAGAACAGACTCTATATGATTTAAACACCTTGAGATCATGAAATTTTTACACCTTGTTTTAAATCCCTGGATATGTTCCACTGTTTTCTAGATTATGGGAACCTGAATAGAATTTCTGTCCTGCTGTTGTATGAAAATTGTATGAATCTTAATTATGTTAAATTGGTTCACAGTGCCTTTCAGGTCTACTATATCCTTCTACTTTTTATATATTCATTCTATTAATTTTTGAGAGTTTGATATTGACACTCCAACTAAAAATTTTAATTTATCTAGTTAAAAAATAATTGCAATATATGGTAGAATTGTATGTAACTTTGTTCTGCATTTTCCAAGTCTCCTGTAAATGTGTTATCATATTTTAATAATTTACAAAATAAAAAAGAGAAAAAGTGCAATCCAATATACAATAGGTACAGATTTTTTCAAATACTGTTTGATTCTGCTTATATGAGGTACCTAGAACAGACAAATTCATAGAGTCAGAAAGTACATTGGTAGATGTTAGAGATGAGGGAATAGAATGGGGAGGAGGAAAGGGGAGTTGGTGTTTAATGGAAGGAGTTTCAGCTTAGGAAGGTAAAAAATTCAGGAGATGGATGATGGTGAGAGTTGCACAGCAATGTTAATGTACTTCGTGCCCCTGAACCGCACAGTTAAATATGGTTAAAATAGTATGTTTTATATTATGTACTTTTAACACAATAAAAAAAACATTTAAGAAAAAGACCAGGGTCTCCTAGTTTTCCACCTGGATTATCTTCCCTCTTTCCCCTTCTATTTTCCTCTTGCAGAGCTCCCAGCACTTAGGTAGATGTCAAGTTCATGCCAGATTCTCACTTGCTGTTTGTGGACCCAAAACCAACACCTGTATTATCTTCTGACATCTGCTCTTTCTATTGCTGTAGTCTTGCTTTCTTCATATCACTGCTGTTGTCCCTTTTTCTTTTTCAATTAAAAGTTTCCATTATCTACTCACACTCATAGCAGGTGGTCAATCAATATTTTTGATTACCTAAGACTCTGCTGATATTATTTCCTAGCTCCTCTTGTCATTGTTCCTTTTGTAGCATCAGTGTCCCGATGCCTTCTTTTTTTAAATACAGGTTTGACAATTCCACTCCCCGTGAGAAGGTACCCTCCTTACCCAGGACATAGTTGTGCTTCTAAATTTCTTGAAATCTGTAATCAATGTGTTAACTTCAATTAAGTTCAACAGATATATAAATTATATAAATTGAATGCTACTATGCACCACCCTCTGTGCTGGGTGCTGGAAGCGTCCAGAGAGGCAGCAGATTACTTACTTTCCTGAAGCAAATGGAGCCTCAGAGTGATTCCCTTCTATTCTGAAGGGAGCAATTTCAAACTCCCCTCCCTTTTTTTTTTGGCACGGCTGAAACCTGCTGTGTACTTTCTGGGATTTATGGAGAGAAAGGAGGATAATTTAGGGAACTTGTATGATTTAAGTGTCCCAGGAACATCCAGTATCTTCCTTCCTACTATTTAAAATTAGCTCCTCCTACTGACAGGTATCTGAAACCCTCTTTTAACTTTTTTTTTTGGTCCACACCGCGCAGCATGGAGGATCTTTGTTCCTGGACTAGGAATCCAACCTGCACCCCAAGCAGTGGAAGTGTAGAGTCTTAACCACTGGACCACTAGGGAACTCCTCTAAATCTGGGGTTCTTAGGTGAGTCTATATTTAGTCTTCAAAAACCTTTTCATCAGATAAATATATGAGCCAGTTCTGTCAAGTAACAATATCTCCTCTGTGATGATAGACATTTTATTGGGTCCCTCTTCTTAATGATCTCTATCACTGTCGTGGGAAGCTCTTTACCCATTGTGCTGTCTGTATTTGTTGGCCTGACCCTCACTTTGTTTTTTTGTTTTTTTAAATAAATTTATTTATTTTAGTTGGGGGCTAATTACTTTACAATATTGTAGTAGTTTTTGCCATACATTGACATGAATCAGCCATGGGTTTACATGTGTTCCCCTTCCTGGACCCCCCTCCCACCTCCCTCCCCATCCCATCCCTCTGGGTCATCCCATTGCCCCAGTCCTGAGCATTTGTCTCATGCATCGAACATGGAATGGTGTTCTGTTTCACATATGATAATATACATGTTTCAATGCTATTCTCCCAGAACGTACCACCCTCACCTTCTCCCTCAGAGTCCATAAGACTGTTCTATGCATCTGTGTCTCTTATTCTGTCTCACATATAGGGTTATCGTTACCATCTTTCAAATTCCATATATATGCATTAGTATACTGTATTGGTGTTTTTCTTTCTGGCTTACTTCACTCTGTATAATGGGCTCCAGTTTCATCCATCTCAACAGAACCGATTCAAATGTATTTTTTTTTAATGGCTGAGTAATATTCCATTGTGTATATGTACCACAGCTTCCTTATCCATTCATCTGCTGATGGACATCTAGGTTGCTTCCATGTCCTGGCTATTGTAAACAGCACTGCGATGAACATTGGGGTACACGCGTCTCTTTCAATTCTGGTTTCCTCGGTGTGTATGCCCAGCAGTGGATTGCTGGGTCATATGGCAGTTCTATTCCCAGTTTTTTAAGGAATCTCCACACTGTTCTCCATAGTGGCTGTACTAGTTTGCATTCCCACCAACAGTGTAAGAGGGTTCCCTTTTCTCCACATCCTCTCCAACATTTATTGCTTGTAGACTTTTGGATAGCAGCCATTCTGACTGGTGTGAAATGGTACCTCATTGTGGTTTTGATTTGCATTTCTCTAATAATGAGTGATGTTGAGCATCTTTTCATGTGTTTGTTAGCCATCTGTATGTCTTATTTGGAGAAATATCTGTTTAGTTCTTTGGCCCATTTTTTGATTGCTGACCCTCACTTTGATATTGAAAAAGTCAAAATGAAAATGTTAGTTTCTCAGTCATGTCTGACTCTTTGTGACCCCATGGACTGTATCCTACCAGGCTTCTCTGTCCATGAAATTCTCTAGGGCAAGAATACTGTAGTGGGTAGCCAATCCTTTCTCCAGGAGACCTTCCTGACCCAGGGATCGAACCCAGGTCTCCTGCATTGCAGGTGGATTCTTTACCATCTGAACCACCAGGGAAGTCCCCACTTTGTTATTGGGCAGATTTAAATTGGCCTTAGCCTTTGAAACTCTCTATGACTTACAATAAAATTCTTAAACAACACTTCCATGATGTGTAGTCTTTACGTTCTCAAATATCCCCAAGCCAACAGATGAATTAATTAGGCTTCTGAGTATCCCATATTCCTGCTGGTATATCTGGGGTTTCCAGGAGGTGGTGATAATGGTATTCTGGGTGGCACAATTCTTTACTGAGTGGGACTGTTTTTTGTTTTTAATCGCAGGATTTAGCCTCTTTTGTTTCCTACCATAAAATGTCACTGGTATTCTCTGCTGAGATTACTACATGTGCTCACACATATTCCCAGATATCTCTTAGAACTACTGTGCAATGCTGGGACATCTCATTAATCACTTTTCCTTATTTCCTGATAATTGTAGTTGACAATTTAGGCACAGGGCCTTTTCACCTGTTGCTTATGCTTCACCCTTACAAACTCAACAAGATTTCATCCCATTCCCATATCCAATGACTGTCATTGTCTCAGCAATTTTAATTTAAAAATTACCATTATTTGTATTTCTATTGTAGTCACATACCCCTTCTTGCTATTTTTTCTAGTATTCTCACTGTTTCTGCAAATATTTACAGAATGAAGTTATCTGTAGGAGACCTTAAAAATTTAGCAAATACTGCAAACATATGAGTCGACTAAGACCAATGTGATAGCTGAAACTATTAACAAATGACTTGTGCTGGTAATCTGCACAGTCGCTGGGTGTTGCTCTGGATATATAAGTATCAGTTTGCAAACTGAAGTTCATAAGTGTGGGAGGCCTATAGAGTTATCCAAAGCTGATAGTAGTATTATATTCTTACTGACACTGCTGCTGCTGCTGCTAAGTCCCTTCAGTCGTGTCCGACTCTGTGCGACCCCATAGACGGCAGCCCACCAGGCTCCCCCGTCCCTGGGATTCTTCAGGCAAGAATACTGGAGTGGGTTGCCATTTCCTTCTCCAATGCATGAAAGTGAAAAGTGAAAGTGAAGTCGCTCAGTCGTGTCCGACTCTTCAAGACCCCATGGACTGCAGCCCACCAGGCTCCTCCATCCATGGGGTTTTCCAGGCAAGAATACTGGAGTGGGGTGCCATTGCCTTAGTCTCAAACAAAGCATCTATCAGGTCTCCAGTGGAGTGATATATCCAAGAATTCTTTTACCAAGTGCACAAGCCCCGAAGTCCTAATTTATTAGTTAATGGAGGCGAATGAAATGTGACTCCTGGGGTTTACTTTTAATCTGCTAATGTTTACCCTAGAAGCACTGACCATATCAGAAGTTACTATTATTTCACTCAAGCTTTAATTTAAGGGGGCAATAATGGTCAGTAGCAACTCACACTACCAGTTAAAGGAGTAAATCGAACAACAAATTTTTTTCAACAGGTTTGATTTATGCTAGGAAACATACACGGACTCATTTTTGCTAAGAACAGAGGTAGGTATGAGAAAGCATATTTAGTTAGGATCTATCTAGTAAACTGGAAATGAGTTAGTAAGTGAAAATTAGTTATGCATATAATTTTTGTGTTTTTATTTACTTAGACTCGTGAAAGTTTTAAACTCATAATTGCCAAGAATTTTCAATGAAGACTTATGGAGGGTGATAAAAAGCAAGCAAGTTGCCTATAGACTTTCTAGATATTATAGACATTACAGTTATGATAAATACTATATTTTCAGCATAGGCACAGTCTTAGTTAAATCACCCATATCTTAAACCTCAACATCCTGGTACATAGATCACCGTTGGCTGGACAGTCATCTGGCTTGCCCTGTAATATTTGAGCTGCACATGCAGAAACCAATATTCTCTTGCAGAAGGGACAGCTCATTGGCCCCTGGTATCCATTCTCTCCTTCTTCCTTTTATTTCAAAGTGCTCATTTTTGGCAAGGCATGTGGTTGCCCAACAAGAAATTCACTCTCTTAATTCTCTTTTACAGTTTGGTGTGGGCATGTGACTAGTGAAAGTCACTCAGTCGTGTCCAACTCTTTGCAACCTCATGGACTATACAGCCCATGGAATTCTCCAGGCCAGAATATTGGAGTGGGTAGCCATTCCCTTCTCCAGGGGATCTTCCCAACTCAGGGATCGAGCCCAGGTCTCCCTCATTGTAGGCAGATTCTTTACCAGCTGAGCCACCAGGGAAGCCCATGTGACCAAGTTATTGCCAATGGAATCCAAGGAAAAGTGATGTGTATAATTTCCATGTGACTTACTTAAAAGGAAATTGCTTGCTCTCCATTTCTCTCTCCCCTTTTCTATGGACTGGAATTTGGATGTGATGGGGAGTCAGCTTTGGCCATGCAGACAAGGACCAGCCTTGAGAGGATGGCAGAGCCACAAAATGTAAAGACCCAAGTCTTTGGAGAACACTGTGGAGCAGAATTTCCTGCTCACTCTGGGTTCCCTCCTACCTCCTGACTCTCATGTGAGAGAGGAGCTGTCTTGTTTGAACTGCTGTATTTTGGGGTCTCTTCTTTGGGAGCAGCTTAGGTTGAATCCTAACCAATAAAGGACATTCATTTATGTTCAGTGGCATGAGAAATTCATTTTATTCTCATGCAGAAGCATTCCTAGCAGTTTTTGAACAAAGCTGGGATGAGAGGGTAAATATTAAAGAAAAAGGAAGTGTGTATTGAATCATGAGATTTTAAAAGTTTGGTTTTCTCACTGAGAGAACATTGCACACTTACATTTTTTTCCTGGGGACATAATTTCATTCACATTAACAGATATTTATTGGGTGCCTACTGTGTGTAAAACACTATAGGAGTTCTTAGGGATACAGAGATAAAACAGACACAGTTCCTGTCCTCAAGGAGCTCACAATCTACTGGGGGCAGACAGCAGAAATACACAAACACACAACAAGATAGGGAGCAATTATAATAACAGAGGCCCCAACGAGGTTCCAGGGAGCATAGTCCCCAGAGAGAGGACTTCCATAGTGATAGACAGTCTTCTCAGGAAGACTTTGCAGAAGAGATTGCGTTTGCACTCCATGACGAAGGACTAGGGGAAGAAAGATGGGAACTTATGGGGTCACATTTCTGAAGCAGTGGGGGCAAAATGTTAGGAAGGCTCAGAAAACACAGGAAATATATAGATTTTTCTGGAATATGATGTGGATGAGAAGAAGTGCTGAGACTTAGCTTTGGAAAAGTGGCTTGAGGCCACATGGTGAAGAAGCCTTGAACGTTACATTTAGGAATTTTAATTTATCTTATACTGATGGGAAAATAGGGGATTTTGAGTGCTGTTATTAAAAATCAACAGGACATTCTAGGAGAGTGATTCTTAAATGTTAGCGTGCACCAGAATCTCCTGGAAGGCTTGTTAAGACAGAGATGGATGCCCCTTGCCTTGAGATTTCTGACTTGGTAGGTTTTCACTGGGGCCCTAGACTTTGCTTTTCTAACAAGTTCCCAAGTGAAACTAACACTGCTGGTCTGGAGATGTTGCTTTGAGAACTACTGCTCTAGGAAGACGTATCTGGAAGGTGAGCAGGGGCAGAGTTGCAGATGAGAAGTCCAGAGGTAGGTGGATCAGATAAGAAGATTGGTCCAGGGGAGAGGACCAAGTTATTGAAGAAAAAGGGTGCATATACAAGCATTTCTACAGAGGTAAATGAATAATAAGACTTTCATACTATCTGGATGTGAGAGACAAACCACAAAGAGAGAGAATCTCATTTATCTAATGTGAATGATAAAATGCATGGTAATCCTGTTGTCTGGGACTTCGCTAGTAATCTAGTGGTTAAGAATCTGCCTGCCAATGCAGGAGACATGGGTTCAATCCCTGGTCCGGGAAGATCCCATGGAGAGACTAAGCCCATACACCACAACTACTGAGCCTGTGCTCTAGAACCTGGGAGCTGCAACTACTGAGCCTGAGGACCACACCTACTGAAGTCCACACACCCTAAAGCCCATGCTCTGCAACAAGAGAAGCCATGGCAATGAGAATCCCACACACTGCAACTAGAGAGTTGCTTCCTTCGCTGCAACTAGAGAAAGCCCACATACAGCAGTGAAGACTCAGCACAGCCAAAAAAAGAAAAACAAAAAAAGAAAACAAAAACAAAAAACAAATGAAGAATCTGCCTTCCAACGCAGGGGATGCAGGTTCAACCTCTGGTCAGGGAACTAAGATCCCACATGCCTGGGAGCAAGTTAAGTCCGTGAACTGCAGCTGGAGAAAGCCCATGTGCTATAATGAAGACCTAGTGCAGCCCCCAAAATAAATAAAACAAAATCCTGTTGTCTGAGACTGAGAAGGTAGAAAGGAGAAGGTTTGAGTGCAGGAAAATGATCGTTAGTTCAGTTTAGAAGGGCTGTGTTTGAGGCACTGACAGCGTTCACAAGGAGATGTCCACCAGACTTAATTCATGGGTCTGCGGTGTGAGAAAGAGAAAGATCAGAATCAGAGACACACGTTTTAGAGCCTCAGGCATGGAACTATTTGTGGAAATGATGGAGGTTGGGATGGAGTATGAATATACAGGAAATGAGAGCTGGTGATAAACTCCCAGAATGAAGAAAAGGAGGCAAAGGATGAGAAGGTAGCTAGAAAATAAAGGATCCTAGAAGGCATGGACTTAAACAAGAAAGGGATGGCTAACTGTTTGAACTGATGAGAATAGAAAGTTAGATAAGGACAGAGGGAAGGCCACTAGATTTGCCCATTGGCAAGTCACCAGTAACCTTTGGGAGATCAGTTTTGGGGGAATTGGGACAGGCATACCCAGATGGCAAAAGAGAGAATAGGCAGTGGAAGGTGAGAAGTGAAGGCAGAACCAGTGGGTGGATAACTGAGGAGACTCAGGTGTGAGAATAAGGAGAGATGGAGAAGGAGCATGAGGAGGCACTACAGCCACAGGACTTCCGTCCTAGTGTCCGAAAGACTTGAGCAAACTGATGGCTGAGATTAAAGAAGAGTGGCGAGTGGAAGCGATGATGGGAAGGAGAATGAAAGAGGGAGAGAATGAGAAAGAGGAAAGGGGCAAGATTATAGAAAAGTTGAGAGGGGATGGAATTAAGGAGTAAAACATGGAGGTGGAGATGGTCGAGAAACCAATGTCTTCTCAACAAAGAAGAGAAACAATCTGGGGGAAGTGAAGAAGTGGGAGAGGTTGTGGATGAGAGGCGAGGAGCCCAAGTCTACAGCAGTCACTTACTGAGGAATGTTCAAGAATTTGCACACGTTCAGTCCCTTCTGTCAGCACTCTTGACTTAGCGGTGAGCTCCTCCAAGGGACTGGAGCCATCAGTCCCGGTCAGCCATGTGTGGCCTCAGGTCCTGCCTGCAGCCTCCTGGCCCCAGGCTGCAGTCTGGCATGGAAGCCACAGGAATTCCAGGAGATACAATTTCAAACTCAATTCCTGGTGGGTGGTTTCTGCTATAAACATAGAGTTCAATGTTTAATTTTTTTTTCCACGTGCACAACTGGTAATTTAATAAGTAACATTCTCCAGCAAAGTCCTTCAGGTAATATATTCCCTCATCTGATCAATACACCCCTTAATGGGTGCAGTAGCTTAATGTTGCTTTAAAAGTTCTCCAGTTTGGCATCTACTCCCAGTTTAATCCTGCTAGAATGGGAGAGTGTATTCAAAGTTTTGCTGTGATGCTTCTGAGAACTAGAGGAGGCCCAATGTGTCGACAACAAAGTGACCAATTTTGATGATTGTTTCATAATATTATTTGCTTACGTTTCACATTCATAGTCAAAAGCCTAGGAAAGTATTAGTACATTCATTCTAGGTTCTTTTTAGAGAATGAAGATGCTTATTTAATAGTGAACTAAGAACACTAAGAGCCAGTGATACCATTTGTGCCAGAAAGGTGCAGGCCTTGTAGTCATAAGAAATGACTTCAGGTCAGATCTGCAAGCAGTAGATGACAGCCCATCACTTTTAAAAAATCCTTTATGTTATCATGCAATACCCAATGGAATTTTTAAGCATTTGGATCCATAACCTCAGAATTAATGCCACACACCAGGGCAAGTCATCATGTATTTGATACATAAGTAATAAAGTATTCGGCAAATGAAGATTTATTTTGGCATTCTTTAATTGCTGGGTTAACTGAAATGGCTAAAGAAATAAAAAGTATTTACTATTTCACCTTATTATTACTGCTATGAACTTTCTGTTTTTGTTTGATAGTGTTTATTTGAAATTATGTACCACAAATAAGACCAGAGGTAGAAAACAGCACACGAAATAACAAAACAGAAAAAGAAAAAAGACAAAACAAGACCACACGTACTTACAAACTCTCCTGAACCAACTATGTTCAAGAATTAATAAGCTGCTTCCCTTACCCCCGTGCACTCACGAGGCTGCTAAAAGTCAAGCCCTCTGAGTTTTTACAATCTAAGTATGTTCTCGGCACCGAATAAGCTTTTTAAAAGCCAGCTTAAAGTCTTCATTGAAACTTGTGTAGAGCAGAGGGTTGATCAGAGAATTCACATAACCAAGCCAGGTCAGAAAATCGGCCACTTCGGAGGACACGGCATAGGCGCTCAAACCGACGATCAGCTCTTTGATGAAGAACGGCAGCCAGGACAAAATGAACGCACCCAAAATCAGACCCAGGATTCGTGCTGCCTTGCGCTCCCTGGTGCTGGAGATTTGTTGGCGTTCTCCTGGTTGATCTAGGTCATTGTCAAAGGGAGGAATCCTAATGGAGGTGTGGATCTTCTCAAATTCTGTGGTAGGGTCTGAGGCGGAGAAGTCAGACACACAGAATGTCTGCGTCAGTTTACAACTGGCGAATGAATTTTGGCTATCTGTGCTTCTGTTGCTTAAATGCCGGCTTGAACCTCTTTTCTGGTAAAGACTCTTGGCTGCATGGTAAATCCGGTAATAGAGAATCAGTATCAGAGTCAAGGGAATGTAGAATGCCCCAAGTGTGGAGTAGATGGTGTAGATGACGTGGTCATGCTGGATGGTGCACTGACTAGGGGGTGGGCTGAGTCGGCGGTGGCTCCTCCAGAACAGAGGGGGCATGGAGATGAAGATGGAGATGGTCCAGACCGTGAGGATCATCAGCCCGGCCCTCTTGGCGGTCCTCTTCCTGGCGTACTCGATAGCATTGGTGATGGCCCAGTACCTGTCCAGGGCGATCACACAGAGATGAAGAATGGAGCAGGTGCAGCAGGTCATATCCACACTCAGCCACACCTCGCAGATGAAGTACCCCAGCTTCCAGCTGTCCATGACGATGTACATGATGCTCAAGGGCATGACAAGCACGGCCACCAGGAGATCCGTCACAGCTAGAGAACAGATCAGGTAGTTGGCAGGCTGGTGGAGCTTCTTGGTGGTGCAGATGGCCATGATCACGGCCGAGTTTAGCAGCATGGTCAGGGTGGTGATGATCACCAGAGTCATGGAAATGAGCATCTTCTCTGTGATGGTCTTGGGTCTCACAGCCACACTGGCTTCCGGGGTACAGTTAGTGATGTTCATTTTCCCCTGTTCTAATCTATGCTGTGGAGAAGCTGGTGGTTATTTGTTTCAGCTGAAAACTATGTAGACTTGAATGTCTTTCACTGATAAGGACTCTGTAATTTCCTCAGCTGCGTCGTCTCTTGGGTTCCATTTTATGTGGGTAAATGGAATAACCACAGCATCGTATGCTATAGTCTGAATGAAAAAGCCATGTCCTTTCACCTGGAAAGCAAATGACAGTATTTCAGTATTCACAAAATCTTTACATGTATTTGATATATATTTTTTTCTTCTCTGAATGTAAACTCTATCTTTTTAAAAAATGGAAGTATAGTTGATATATAATATTATATGTTACAAATGTACAATATGGTGATTCACAATTTTTAAAGGTTATACTCTATGTACAGTTATTAGAAAGTATTGGCTGTAGTTCTTGTGCTGTACAAAATATCCATGCAGCATTTAAAATTTTTTATTTATTTATTTATTAATTTTTGGCTGTGCTGGGTCTTCATTGCTGCACAGACTTGTTCCCTAGTTGTGGTGACCAGGGGCTACTTTCTAGTTGCAGTGCATGGGCTTTGCATTGCTGCAGCTTCTCGTGTTGTAGAGCACGGGTTCTAGATGTGCGGGCATTTGTAGTTGTGGCTCCTGGGCTCTAGAGCACAGGCTCAGTAATTGTGGCGCATGGGCTTAGTTGCTCTGTGGCATGTGGAAGATCATCCTGGACCAGGGATTGAACCAGTGTCTCCTGCACTGGTAGGTGGATTCTTTACCGCTGAGCCACCGGGAAGCCCCCTGTAGCTTTTTTTAAAAGGATTTTTAAAAATATGGACCATTTTTGAACTATTGAATTTGTTACAACATTGCTTCTGTTGTATGTTTTGGTTTTTTGGCCACAAATCATGTGGGATCTTACCTCCTTGACCAGGGATCGAATCCTCATCCCCTACATTGGAAGGCGAAGTCTTAACCACTGGACTGCCAGGGAAGTCCCTATCCTTGTAGCTTATCTTATATACAATAGTTTGTTTTGTATCTCTTAATCCTCTACCCCTATATTGCCCCTCCTTTCTTCCTTCTCCCCACTGGTAACCACTAGTTTGTTCTCTATATCTGTGAGTCTGTTTCTTTTTTGTTATGTTCGCCAATAAACTTCATCCTTACATTATTATTCAAATGCTAATTTTAAGTTCCCAAACTCTTTCTGAGGGCAACATTACCAAATTTTAAGTCTATCTTGCCACCCAGATGAGTTTCTTATTTATCTTTATAAGTCTTTTCACACTTGGAACCATATATTCATGTAATACCATGCTTTAAAAATTCTGGGACCATTACCTTTAAAGAAAAAATTATACTGTTTATAAAAAGCATCTTTCAAACCAGATTTTAAGGTTTCACAGCAAATATTCAACTCCAGAGATATTTGAGTATTACAGTGGGATTGTGCAATTTTGTCTAATTATTTCTGACATCTTACATATCCCACTGTGCCTTTCTTTGAAGAAAAGAGTGAAAAAAACATAACATTCCTTTGATGTTTATGGCTAATTGTTCTCAGAGTAATACAGTAAATCAGCTGTGAAAGAGCATTATCACCAAGCCCAGAGATGCCTATATTTAAAAAGATGTGTTTACTTTTGGTGAGCATTTGTGTTCTCTGTCTGTCTCTTTGTCTCTCTATCTGTCATCTGTCTACTGGATAGCTGTCATTAAGCTGGGCAGTCAATAAGATAGTGACATTTATTGAATACATAGCTGTAAAGTTAAATATAAACTTATACTCATGACAAGAAGTCAGTCAAAATCTGCATAGGAATATTCACAACTGATGACTACTGGTTAGAACAAAAATCAAATCCTCTGATTTGCTCTATGACATTAGGTCCAAGAAAAACTGATGTTTCAGCAGTTTTAAGAAGGGTTGAAGATTGATGTGGATTAGACCCAACAGACATAATGATTTTAGCAGAGGACGAGGGCAAGAGCAGTTAAGGAGTGATGGTGAAGGTCTTTGGATGAAGTGGGAGTTGAAAGGCAGAGAACAGGAATCCAAATCTCCAGTTTGGATAAGATTTAGCTCTAAATTTACATTCTCCTGCTTATAGCGCAAAAACCAAGAAGAGAGGAAATGAGCATCATTTATATTTTAGATACAGAAAATAAAAGGAAATGATGATAATTTCACTAACAATCAAATGGGGCAATTATTCTTAAGATAGTCTGTATCTTCTTTCTTCCTCTCTGTTTCCATAACGTTTTATAGTGTTTCTGTCGATGTACCTATTTTTTTTTTTGGCTGAGCCACATGGCATGTGGAATCTTAGTTTCCCTGACCAGGGATCAAACCCACGTCCCCTGCAGTGGGAGTGTGGAGTCTTAACCACTGGGCCACCAGGGAAGTCCATGGATGTGCTCACTTTTGAATGTCTTGTGTTTCTCTAGTTCTTCCAGGGCACTTGTGCCATCAACAACTCCCTCTTTTTTGTAAATCAAATGTTTTCTTACCCATAGGTACATTTTCCTCTTTTTATAATGTTTAAACATGAATTTATATTTGAGACCAGGCTATAATACTGAAAGAGTATGGGCTCTGGAATCAGACAGACCTGGGTTCAGATCCCAGCTGAGCCATCTACTAGCTGCTTGGGGCAACCTCTCTACATTTCTCCCAGTGTCCCATGTGTTAATCTCTCCATTTAGACCCCTTTCTCATAAATAAAATGAAATAAAATTGTTTGTTTTTCTTCAAATATTTATCCTTAGATATGTGTTTCTTGGGTTCTTGAGGTCTGTGAGATAGACCAAGAAAAAGGCTTTTCCATTCCAATTATAAGATTGAGAGCATGAACAACCAACAGAAAACTTTAGAAATTTCAATCTGATTACAGAGGCAATTAGGAAATGCATTAATTTTGCAAGTGTGCAATAAAAAAGTCAAAACTAATTCAGCTTCATCAAACTTTTAAAAGCTGCTCTATTTATCTGAGTTTCCATAAGTCCCAACTGTCATTTCTCTGGTGACACCATTTGTTCCTTATTTTGTAACTATTTATTTTTCAACCCCCTCTCTCCCCAGCAAACTATACATTTCTGGAGGATAAGATGTATACCTGATTCATCTTTTAACTTTAAATTAAATTTAATTTCTAGTTAAATGAGTAAAAATATTATAGTTTTCAGGGACTACATTGTTAGCTCTTTAAAAAAAATCAATTTATTTTTTAATTGAAGGATAATTGCTTTATAAAATTTTGTGGTTTTCTGTCAAAGCTCAACATGAATCAACCATAGGTATATACATATCCCCTCCCTTTTGTACCTCCCTCCCATCTCCCTCCGCATTCCACCCTCTAGATTGATACAGAGCCCCTGTTTTGAGTTTCCTGAGCCATACAGCAAATTCCCATTTGCTATCTATTTTACATATGGTAATGTAAGTTTCCATGTTACTCTTTCCATACATCTCACCCTCTCCTCCCCTCTCCCATGTCCATAAGTCTATTCTCTATGTCTGTTTTTCCATTGCTGCCCTGTAAATAAATTCTTCAGTACCATTTCTCTAGATTCCATATATACATGTTACAATACGATATTTATCTTTCTCTTTCTGATTTACTTCACTCTGTATAATAGGCTCTGTGGTACATATACACAATGGAATATTACTCAGCCATAAAAAGGAACACATTTGAGTCAGTTCTAATGAGGTGGATGAATATAGACAGCTCTTTAACGTGGCTTCCTGGCTTATTTATGCCCGAGCCTTTCAGAGTAGAAGTCAAATTCTCCACCCCTGTGTCGTCAGTCACCCCAAACTGCTGCACACATCCAACTTGCCATCTTTCATGGATTTTCATTTAACAATATATCTTGAAGTTTGTTCCATAACAATGTGTAATATGTTCTTTCAAATGGCAGGGGAAGACCACCTGGGGAGTGATGATAGATCAGACAAGTGTGGAGAACTGGGCTTTGGAGCTCTTCGCTGTTTAAAAATCAGATAGATCAGGAGACACCTGCAAATTAGAGGACAAGAAAAGCTCCCAAGGTGGAGGAGAACGAGGATAGAGAATGCTATGCCATGACCATGTAAAGAAAATGTATTAAGTAAGACAGTGTGATCTAAATACTGGCTGGGCAATCTGGGTGACATCCATGACCTTGACAAGAGGCGTTTAGGTGCAGAGATGGAGATGAAAAGCAGAATGCAGCAGTTTCAAGAGGAAATGGGAGGAGAGGAGATTGAGACAGCCAATAAAAGCAACTTTTCCCAGAGTTTTACTGAAAAGGGGAGCAAAAAATTAAGGTGGAGACTGTGGAGGGAAACGTGGAGTCAGGGTTGCTCTCTCTTTAAGATGAGAGGTTGTCTTTTTAACTGGGCCGTTTATAGTTTCCTTTACTGCTACACTCAATAACTTTTATACTGGGACAGGGAGTGTTTGTGGACTGAGTGGAATGTAAAAGAGGAAGCAGGAAAGCAGTCATGGAGGAGGTCAAGAGTCAGTGGGGCCTGGGGACATGGGTAAGTAGCAATTTAAGAGATTATGTTGGGGGTGGTGAAGAGGCTAGAGCCTTACTCAGGAAATGATCCAGCCTCAATTGTCTTGGCTTCCTTTACCCTCTTAAGAAAATAACACCTGTTTTAGAATCACTACCAACTCCATCCTGGAGAAGGAAATGGCAACCCACTCCAGTATTCTTGCCTGTAAAATCCCACGGACAGAGCAGCCTGGTGGGCTATCGTCAATGGGGTTGTGAAGAGTCGGACACGACTGAGCAACTGAGCACTGAATCCATAGGAGGTAGTATGATTTCTCATTAGAACAGAGCTGGTTAAATAGCATCTGAAAATCTATTAAGCATCTTTAGCTTCACACATAGTAGGGGAGAGGGGCCATAGTAACACTTAACCCAAAACACATTCTGCAGAACCAATGCAAATACTGATAGCAACACACCAAACTTGTATTAGTCTTCTGGAATGGAAAATTGACTGCAATAATCATAACTAAAAACAGTCATATCAGGAGTTGATGCAGCAACATCTTGGGGGTGGTTTTGTAACTTTGTTTCTGCTGTAATCACGACATTGAAAATACCAGTGCAGTCCAAATACATATCTATTAATAAATGACTTTTCATTAGGATTACCAATAGAAAAGAATCAGTCTATACCAACTGGCTCAGTGCATGATGCTCCCATTCCTGCTTATCAAGGTGCTTCAGAGCCTCTGGTTTATATTATCCCAGTGATGGTCAGAGCACCAGGCACCAGATGAGGTGTTTTTTAATTCCACCATCTTATCTAGTATCCTATTGGTTTTCGTAACTATTAATAATTTGCCATAAATACAGTAAGTCTCCTACATACAAACCTTCAAGTTGTGAACTTTCAAAGATGAGAACATGTGTTCACACATCCAATCATGTAAGTTAGTTCACATATCTATAAGTTACTGTACTGTAAGATTAAAAATGTTTAATGTTTATTAAAAATGTCTAATGTTTTATTTTTTGTGTTGGTTTTTTATGTAATATTTTTGTGACAAGTATTATAAACCTATATAGTACCATGTAGCCAATTGTGTTAGTTGGGTACCTAGGTCAAGTCTGTTTGACTTATGGACAAATTGGACTTATGAACATACTCTCAGAACGGAACTCATTTTATTTAGGGGACTTACTGTATTCTTTAATCTCTTCTTTGTTTTCATTTTGCCCAAGTTTTTCTGAGTTGTTTTAGAAATATGTGCCAGTTTCTTCTTTTCATTATTTCAGGAGTGGCAGCTTGCCCTCATATTACTAATTTTATCTCCCTAGTTATTTGTTAAATCCATTTCCTCAGTCTTCATAAAGACTGTTCTTTGCCTGTCGAGTGGAAAGACAGGGTGAATAGCAGAGTGTTTCTCAATTTGACTTTTAGTGGGAGCATAGGTAGATGTAGAGGAGATACTAGAGTGTGGGGTTCTTCATTCTCATTTTCTCATTTATTGACTGACTGATTGAAATTGTGATTGGGATATGAAATATGGTCATTACAAGATTACTATACTCATAATAACAGGACAATATTATCATTGTAAAAATTCAAACAAAACAGTACCAATTTTCAGGAGATGTTTATATACTCTAGACACAAGTCTTCTGTCAGAACAATGTTTTATGAACATTTTCTTCCACTCTGCGGTTTGCCTTTGTAGTTAAAAAAAATTTTTTTTTTTTTGGCCACACCACTTGGCATGTGGGATCTTAGTTCCCTGACCAGGGATCAAACCTGTGTCCCCTGAAGTGGAACCACAGAGTCCTAAGCACTGGACCACCAGGGAATTCCTTGCCTTTGTATGAAGCCTTTTGATGAAGCAGAAAACTTTAATTTTGAGGAAGTGTAAGTGATCCATGTTTTCTTTGTGATTAGAGTTTCTTGTGTCCTAAGGTTTTTTTTTTTATAATCTCAAAGTCACCAGGATATTTTTCTGTATTTTCTTTTAGAAGCTTAATAGCTTTAGGTTTTATGTTCATCTTAGGGGAGGTCACCCAGAGGTCACGACTGCCAGTTGACCCATGAGCTGGACCAGGGCAGAGGGAGGCTCCTCCATCCCTCTCCAGTCTTTAGAACATATGTTCTGCTCACAGTTCCCATGGTGGGAGCCATTTTCAAGGATGCAGCCTTGAGAAATCAAGGTATTATTGAGATCATCTGGACAGTATATGTGGCTGCATCCAGTTAAGGCCTCTACATAAACTAAAGATTCTGGCAGATGGATACAAAGATCTATTCATCTGGTGGCTGCTCAAGACTAGCCTCAGATACAGGTTCCCTTGCTCAGTTAGCCTCCCACCTACCCATCTAGAGTGGTCTGCCTCTTTCTTTGGTCTCTCTTTGCTCTCTGTGTTTGAGGGCCAATTTCAGATTTCACTCTGGAAATTTCTGGATTTGCAAATCAAAAAAATTAGTCAGGAGATTGGAGAAGTGGGTTTTGGGAAAGAGATGTCTGTGGGAGAAACCCTGAGTTGGCTATCGACTTTTATATGGGGAAGGGTGACCTACGTATTAAATGCTCATGGTCTTCTATGTGGGTCTGTAGACACCCTGGAACCCTGGCTGGCTTAGTGAGCCTGTTTGAGGAACTGTACCTGGTGCACCGCAGCAAAGAAGGAAAGTGAAGGGCTGGCAGTGGGCTCGTCTCTAGCGTGGGCAAGTGGGAACTCGAGTTAGAAGTTGTAAGAAGAGCTGAGGTTGGAGAAGGATGTGTGGTTGTCCGTGGCTCTTTCAGCTTGTGGGCTGACAGACAAGGTGGGAGAGCAGGGTAAGAAGGTAGAGACCTTAGTGCACTAGTTTGCAAAGCTAGAAGGGCACAAGTTGTTGAGGATTAAGGTCTAAGTGGCAGAACAAAGCCTGATTGGGCTGCTAGGATGTGGAATCCCTGGGGAACGGATTCAAATGAAGAAGAGGATGTTATGGTTGACAATTAAATGGATGAAATGCTCTGTGTTGTTTGACCCCAAATGAAAAAAGAAAACACCACCAACCACCACCAAGGAGTGGGTCAGCCCCCGATTCAGGAAATACAGTGAGAGAATGTACTCCTGCTGAACGTAACTGATATAGCTGCCAAGTTCCAACAAAAGGCTGGGGAAAATATCCCCACCTGGTTGGTGTGGCTATGAGATCCAGGGAGTGACGGTGGTTCTCTGAATGGGCAGGAAGCAGAGAAAATGAGCAATGTGATCACACACCCCCACCCCCTCCCCCCAGCAGTGCCTGCATAGCACCTGGGGATTCAGGGTACTTACTCCCTTACAGATTGGATTATTCTATCCTGCAGGGAGGCCTGGCCCACTGAAGGGGTTCTCCTTGGGCGTGTGGCTCTAGACAGTAGGTAAGTAAGGAGGACAGTAGGGAGTTTGGTAAAACAGGCCACCTATATCCCTGTCTTTGAGTCCCGACTGGGCCACATTCACTGCAGGAATGAAAGCCAAGACACCCCAGTCCACCCCTAGCACTTGATATGAGATACTGATATCCATGCTAAACCTGGTCATAAAATAAGACATTCATGATGTTGGGCAACTCATTATTGACTGGAGGAAACTGACAAATCCCACATACAGGTTTGGGCTGCAAGAAAGCCCTGAGACAGGGCTTCCCTGGTGGGTTCGTGGTAAAGAATCTGCCTGCCAATGTAGGAGACATGGGTTCCATCCGCGATCTGAGAAGATTCCACCTGCAATGGAACAACTAAGCCTGGGCACTATAGCTATTGAGCCTGTGCTCCTGAGCCCGGGAGCAGCCCACATGTCTCAACTTCTGAAACCTGTGCGTCCGAGAGCCCGTGGTTCCCAACAAGAGAAGCCTGCACACTGCAGCTAGAGAGCAGCCCCCACTTGCAGCAACTAGAGAAAAGCCCAACCCAGCAGAACCAAAACCAAACAAGCAAATAAATAAATAAAATTATTTAAAAAATAAAGTCCGGAGATGGAGAGGAAGGTCAGAAAGCCGAAAGGCTATCTTAGCTGGCTGTGAAAGTTACCTAGTAAAAGTAACCTGTAAACGTGGCTTTACCTCCTTGCTGCCAGGACCCCATCTAAAAGGATAGACCAGCAACCCAATGCTCCACTGGCTGGCCTATGGAAAGCCTTAAAACCTGAATAGCAGTTCAGACCTGCCCCACCTGCCCCAACCAGCCCTGATGCCCCGCCAGCTCCAGTAGAGGCCTCAGGGGTGCAGTCCTATTCGGAATGGTGCCTCACTCCCCAGGTATAGCATGCAGGCAAGATCATATCCAGATCAGGGCCACTGGAGGCTTCCTGTTCTGCTCACTATTCACCGGTCCCCCCAAAATGAACTAAAGGTGACCGTTCTAGTTGATACTGGAGCCAACTGTATTTTCGTATACATGGGCACCCTCAGAAGTTTTCTGGCACCACCTTGGCACCACCGATGGTTGCAGAGGGCAAACAGTTATAGTCAGGAAGTTCCCTTTGATCTTGCGAATTGGGTGTTCTCCCCATAGCAATAAAATGGGCCCATTACATTACATTCATGACTGAAGCAGCTGAGCGTGGAGCAGCACACTGATGATATAATGTTAACATATGAGGATTTGCCTCGCTGCAGGACACTCTGTAGACTTCTCTGGAACCTCTGAGAAGAGGATAGATCAGTGAACCCACAGAAAATTCGAGACCCAGGCATTGCCACAAAGTTTTTGGGAGCCATTTATTTGGGTAAAATGTATATTGTCCCAGAAGGTTTGACTGATAATGTACAAACCTAGCTGACCCCTAAGAACATGAAAGGCATTCAAGTCTCCCTGGGGACTTGGGGGTTCTGGAGGACTTTTACTCCCCACCTGGCACAGTGTGCCAACCCATATACTGCCTGATAAAGAAAGAGCATGCATGGGACATGGCTTCTCAAAGTCCAAGCCACCATTGAGAAGGCAAAAATGCAAGTGAAGCTGATTAAAGGTCTGGGTATGTCTCAGGCAGACCTACCACTGGAGTTAGACATGCATACAAGTCTGGAAGGTAGAGTCTGGGCACTGTGGCAAAGACAACAGAAGGAAAAATACCCCTAATATGTTTGTCCCAGTTCTAAAAGGGGGCAGAAACCTGACATAGTCCCATAGACCAAGAGCTCCTAGCAATACACTTATTTCTCTAGGTAGACCTCTTAGCACACATGGTAAGAACTTTCCTTCCTATCAAGGGTTGGGTTAGGATGTTGTGTTCCTTCTCCCATAATCCTGCACACCAGCCCGGCAGAACTGACTCCTGCAAAGAAGGGTGCTGAGAAGAAGAGCTGGTCCACCATCAATGAGGTGGGGACCAGAGAATATACTATCAACATTCACAAGCACATCCATGGAATGGGTTCCAAGAACAGTACCCCTCAGGGCATTCAGAGAAATCCTGAAATTTTCCAAGAGGGAACCTCAGATGTATACACTGACACCAGGATCAGCAAAGCTGTCTGGACCAAAGGAAAAAGGAATGTCCCATGCTGGATCCATGTGCTTCCCAGGTGGCGCAGTGATAAAGAATCCGTCTGCCAATGCACGTGATGCAACAGACATAGGTTCTATCCCTGGGTGGGGAAGATCCCCTGGAGGAGGGCATGGCAACCCACTCCAGTATTCTTGCCTGGAGAATCCCATGGACAGAGGAGCCTGGTGGGCTACAGTCCATGGGGTCGCAAAGAGTCAGACAGGATTGAACAACTGAACACACACACACACACACACACACACACACACACAAACACACACACTTCTATGTGTGGTTGTCCGGGAAAAATAATAAAGATTAACCAAACAAGCTCTAAATGTTGGTGACCTGTGTGCCTGTTGGTGACCTGTGTACCTGTCACCCCTTTCAAGTCTCCAGACAGTTAGTGTGAAGGAGAACTAACTGCTAATTGTCAAATAAAGTTATAGAAACACCTTTACATCTTAATTTTTCTTTTCTAATTGCAGCATAATAGGCTATTCTGTCTTAAAGCAGTTCCCAACTCTAGGATTGTTTGGAGAGCATTTCCTAAGTACCATGCCTGGGCACCTTCTTCCCAGTCCCTGGAATTTCTCAATATTTGGACAGGGCCTAGGAAGGTGTTCTAAGGTGGTTTTGAAGTGCAACCTGGCTTGAGAGTGACTATTTTGGTAGTTGGGACATTGAGGGTTTAATGTTAATGCTTTTACATGCATGTTTTGTTAATTCTAAAATAAATATTTTTCTAGAAACTGGAAAAGAGAGAGGGGAATTATTTTTTCTCCATATGGATGTTTAGTTATTTCAGCACCTTTTGTGGGACAGACTTCCTTTGCCCTTTGAAATGCTTTGGTGTCTTTGTCCAAAAACATAGTTGACTCGGTATGTGTCAGTCTAAGACTCTCTCTTCTGGTCCACTGATCTACATTTGTGCCAATATAATAGTATCTGTACTACTGTAGCTTTGTAGAAGTCTTCAGATCAGGTGGTATGAGTCCAACTTTTTTCTTTTTTTCAAGATAGTTTTGACCATTTTAGGTTCTATGATTTTCCATGTAAATTTTAGAATCAAATTGTAAATTTCTACAAAAACCCTGCTGGAATTTTAGTTGTGATTGTATAGAAATTATAGACTAATTTAAGGAGAATTTAAATTTATCAACATTGTATGTCCTCCAATCTGTGAAGAAAGTAGCATTCTCCATTTATTTTGATATTTAATTTCTCTCATATTATTTGTAATTTTCAGTATAGAGGTTTGCACATATTTAACTTGATCTCTATGTATTTTAATATGTTTTTGCAAATAGTATTTGTAATTCAATTTCCATTTTTATTGCTTATATAGAGAAATCAATGAATTTTTGGATGTTAATTTTGAATCTGTTGTCTTGCTAAATACTCATAAATTTTAGCAGGTATTTTACAGATTCTTATGATTTTTTTCTGAGAAAACAATCATGTCACTTGCAGAGATAGTATTCTTTTCCAATTTTCTTGTTCAATTAAAAAAATCACTATATAATAAGCCTATCTGTATTAGCATTTTTTGCACCAATTTCTCAAGCCCAAATCTTTTATAGTGGGCAGTAAGCATCCTGCCCCCTACTCCAAAAGGAGGCATACTAGACTAAATATGCTTTCCTTTTCCAATCTCTATCATCCAAGGCTATTTTCTATACAACCATTCTTGGGATGATAGTCTGGAACAAAGGCAACCCCAAGACTTTCATCAAAGTGAGAAACCATACACCACCCACAGCAAGTGACCAAGTGGGAGAAAATCAGTCAATTAAAGATATGGCTAAGTATCAACCTAGGAGTCAAATCGAGGAATAAATGTGTCTGTGTGACAGAAAAAGTGTGTGTTCAAAGTTAAAAATAGAAAATTGAGACCAGAAAATGTAAAAGTAAATTTGAAAAATAATAGTAAACATCAGGAATCCTTGGTATTTTGATTGGGCATCAATAATACATTTATAAACATAATTTCCCTCAGACTAGAGGCTACTTCCCTTGGAACTGAAACATAAATATATGCACATAGCCTTCTTCCGGCCACCATAAAATTGTAGCATAAAACTCTAGGATGTTAGACCTACTAGATGCTCAGAAATGACTACTAATTATAGAGACAGGGAAGTGTATGTGGAAGTGTTAGTCGCTCAGTCATGTCCATCTCTTTGCGACCCCATGGACTGTAGCCTGCCAGGCTCCTCTGTCCATGGAATTTTCCAGACAAGAATGTAGGAGTGGGTAGCCATTCCCTTCTTCAGGGGACCTTCCAGACCCAGGGATCAAACCCAGGGTTTCCTGCTTTGCAGGCAGATTGTTTACCATCTGAGCCACCAGGGAAGCCCCACAGATAGGGTAGGGAAACTGAGACCCAAAGGCATGGAGCATCTTTTCAGGGCCACACAACCAACCATTGACAGATCTGAGGTACATTCACAGGACCTAGGCAACACACTATTTCTTGCTTCTCAACCTAAAGAATTGGGGTGGCTAAAAAGCTTGAGTTTTTTTCCATACTATCTTACAGAAAAACCAGAGTAAACTTTTGGCCAATCCAATAGATTGAGCAAAAAAAAAAAAAAAAAAAAAAACCCAACATGGGTACCTACAAACATCTCTCTTACAAACATGCCCTTGGGGGCAGCTGGAGTGGAGCCAAGTGGTCTGAGACAGCAATACTTCTCAAGGTAGAAGCTCAGTAGGAAACCTTAGCTCTGTGGGGCAGCTTAAATGCTCATTTCCTTGAGTCTGGTACAAAGGCAATTGTGCTGCAGAAGACTTAAAATAAAAATATGTGCACAGCACAGGAAGGAGCCCGGATCATCTCTGATGAATTGAGTACTTCAGTTGTGTCATTAAGCTGGGCCAAAAAAAGTCATGTCACTTCAAAAAAAATATGCTAATACAACCTCAAGCATCAGCTAACTTAAATGACAGACACTTCATAAAGTTCATTTTTATTCTTAGCTGAAAAGCAAATAACACTTCTACAGGTGCTTTTCATATTAAAAGGCTTTATTTGCCTACAATATAAACTGTCTATTAACTAAAACCTTATCTACACTTCACAAGACAGATTGTTTTTCCCTATCATCTTTCAAAGAGATGTATCCAGTCCATAAAGGACAAGGGAAAACAGTCTGATAAAAGAGATGATTCAAGAGACGCTAACTGAAAGAGCTCCTAATGAGAATGACTGCAAAAGCTGGGACAATTTGAGCAGTAAAACGAATAGCATAGTATTGGATTATAATCAAGAGAAGAAAATCATTCAGGAGTCCATACTGATATAAATAAATTACATATATAAGCATCAGTAGCATTTTTTAAAAATTGGAGTATTTTTTATTACATATATTTATTATATATAATATATGTATTTATTTTTATCTAATTAAAATTGAAGTATAATTGCTTTACAATGTTGTATTAGTTTCTGCTGTATAACAAAGTGAATCAGCTAATATATGTACATATATCCCTTCCCTCTCATCCCCCTTCCATCCCGCAGGTCATCACAGAGCACCGAGCTGAGCTCCCTGTGCTATACAGCAACTTCCCACTAGCTTCTATTTCACGAAGGGTCGTGTATATATGTCAGCGCTACTCTCCCAGTTTGTCCCACCCTCCCCTTCCCACCTTGTGTCCACAGATCGTTCTCTACATCTGTATCAAAGTAATTTCCCCAAAATGAAAGGCTACTGTCCCCTTAGGACTGACTTATGACTATATACACATATACATTGTTGAATAAGTGAATAAACAGTGGAGAAGAGACAAATCTTCCTTAAAGAAGAATTCCAAATACTATATGTACATATTCTCCCCCTCCAGGAAGTGGAGTTTAATTCCCCACCCTTGAGGGTAGACTATACTTAATGACTCATTTCCAAAAATAGAGTAGAGAAAGGGAAAAATATTACTTTGCAGAGAATAATCCTGGCAAGCACTACCTTAACCAAGTGATGAAGGTTTATTCCCCGTGATATTATGTAAATGTGATATGCTCTGATATGATGTCATGGGAAGGGCACTTCCTCATTGTATTCTTTCCCCAAACCCATAACCCCAGTTTAATTATGAGAAAAGCACCAGACAGCAAGGCTGTGGTGGAAGGGTACTTCCCTGGTGGTCCAGTGGCTAGAACTCCATTCTCCCAATGCTTTGGGGCCCAGGTTCAATCCCTGGTCAGGGAACTACAGTCCACAGGCCACAACGAAGATCAAAGATCCCTTGTGCTGCCACTAAGACCGGGCACAGCCAATAAATAAATAAATAAACGCAAACAAGATTAGGGTTATTCTGCAGTATACCCAGTCAGAACTCCTCAAGAACATCAGGGTCATGAAAAAGAAGAAAATGGTGAGAAATTGTCACAGGCCAGAGGAGATAGGAAATGTGACAACTAAATACAATGTGACACCCTGGGTTGAAATGGAAAGAGGATATTAATGGAAAAAATGGTCAAATCCAAATAAAATCTGGAGTTGGCAACAGAGACAAGACTGGGAGTGACAACAAAGCCTCATCTCATGTACCAGTGGCTGCATTTTAAGGCTGCACCCTGGCTCAGTGTGATAGTGCTGTGAATGGGAAGTGATATTTGCTGTGAGTGTGGGGAGGGGCTACAGAGCATGCATCCTATATATTTGCCTATTTTTGGTCCTATATTTGTTTGTTTACTTTGTATTTGACTGTCTTGCCTCAAAAAGGAGATGTGTTTTGATTTTCCCATAGTTGTATTGTCTGACTCCCAAATTGATAATATTTGTCAATTTTTGCCTCCTTTCTTTATTCCTTCATCAATATTATGGTTATTAAGGGGCCAAGGGAACTTTGTATGTTTCTTTTTACCCCTGACGAACCCTCTTAGTTGCTAAGCTATTATCTGTCACAGTCCCTTCTAGAACACAGTTAATTAGATTTCACTGTTTTCCAGCAGTGTTGAAATTGTTTATGGGGATTAGTAGCACTAATTAGAATTTAAAAGGGCAGGATATCTCTGCAAATATTATAGGATTATATATTTTCTTTTTAAACTGTTATAGGTGAGGTACTTCAGAGTTAATAGGAAAAGCAAATAGTTTCACCTCATATAAACTCCAACTCATGGGTCCTGGCTGTGGGAGTGCTGGGCTGAAGATCCAGAGGTTGTATCTAGACTCAGCAAAAGAAGCTTATGACTGATTAGTGATCAGTCACTAGTAACTAGTCTAGATTGGCACCTGAAAAGCTAAGATTTTTACCCCTAGAATTAAAAAAATAGTCATTGTCCTTCCAAATGGCAGCAAATGTCTTGAGGACCATCGTTTTGATTCAATCTAATTTCAATCCCAGTTCCACCTAGAGAAAAATAATTTCTTCTAACTGCCATGTTCATGAATTCCAGTTTTTATGAGAAAAGTGATAGAAATGTGACCCTCCATGCTACTTTTTTTTTTTTTTATCATTTACAAGAAATACAGCAAGGTAGTGATCAAAATTTTCCCCTTTCTACAACTACATAAATAATGAATAACAGCCTTCTAGATGTTGGAAATAATAATCATGACCAGAATTCCTTCTACGACATGTGAAGAATGTCACCATGAATTTTTAACTAACAGTTTTCCCAATACTTCAGATGTTTAGGATGAATAGAATAGATAATGGTAGTTTTCTGGGATGAAGATTAAGTGACAAAACAGATCTAATATTTACTGCACAAAGAAAGAAGTGATGACATAAGGTGAAATGTACAAAGAAAAGATTCCAGTAAATATAATTTGTGATACAAGTGAGAAGCATTCCAATCCTAGACACATAAGAGCACTCACCTTCTTCCCATCTTGATCCGACAATATATTTTTTTTTAATTTACTTTCATTACTTAAAAAATTATGTATTTATTTATTTTTGGCTCTGCTGGGTCTTTTGCTGCTGCTCATCGGCTTTCTCTAGATGCAGCAAGCAGGGGCTATTCTCTAGTTGCAATACAGAGGCTCTCACTGTGGTGGCTTCTCTTGTTGCAGAGCATGGGCTCTAGACCCACGGACTTCAGTAGTTGTGGTGCACCAGCTTTCTCTCGTTGTGGTGAGCAGGGGCTATTCTCTAGTTGTGGCACGCGGGCTTTCACTGTGTTGCAGAGCACAGGCTCTAGGCATGTGGCTTCAGTAGTTGTGGTGCATGGGCTTAGTTTCCCCAGGGCACGTAGAATATTCCCGGACCAGGGATTGAACCTGCGTCCCCCGCGTGGGAGGTGGATTCCCAACCACTGGACCACCAGGGAAGTCCTCAATCTGACAATACATGGTTTTCAAAGTCAAGATGATTAAAAAGTCTTCCCGTATGTGCATACCATAGATATATATAGTTATATCATGTATACCGTGTACAAGTAGATGCACATATTCAATTGTATTTAATTCTCCCAAGCTGGGTAGACACTTACAACTGGACATACACTACTGGAGCTAAAGGCTGACTGTGGTTCTTCCCTTCAGGTGCTCACAGTTCACCAGGAAAGATAGACCTGATTTCTCTAAATCATAGCCTGAGTGAGCCTAGACTAAGACAACCTTTCCTCCTCTCATGTTAATTGATCATTCCCAGCCATAATGGCACCCCCTTAAAGCCCACCTCCTGACCAGCACTATTCAAGTTCCTTTGGCCTGGAACACCTTGCCTCGTTCATCTACTTTCCTCATTTGAACCCTATTCTTTTTTTCCAAGGACCCAAATCCTATCCCATTTGTGAGGTCTTTTCTAAAGTGACTTGTTTAAATATTCAAGACCAAGTTGATATTTTAGAGGGCTCAGGCATTATCAGACCTAGTGAAGGTGATGAAATTCCAGTTGAGCTATTTCAAATCCTAAAAGACAATGCTGTTAAAGTGCTGCACTTAATATGCCAGCAAAGTTGGAAAACTCAGCAGTGGGCCCAGGACTGGAAAAGGTCAGTTTTTATTCCTATCCTAAAGAAAGGAAATGCCAGAGAATGTTCAAACTACTGCACAATAGCACTCATCTCACACACTAGTAAAGTAATGCTCAAAATTCTCCAAGCCAGGCTTCAACATTATGTGAACTGTGAACTTCCAGATGTTCAAACTGGATTTAGAAAAGGCAGAAGAACTAGAAATCAAATTCCCAACATCTGCTGGATCATTGAAAAATCAAGAGAGTTCCAGAAAAAACATCTACTTCTGCTTTATTGACTATGCCAAAGTCTTTGACTGTGTGGATCACAACAAACTGTGGAAAATTCTTCAAGAGATGGGACTACCAGACCACCTGACCTGCCTCCTGAGAAATCTGTATGCAGGTCAGGAAGCAACTGTTAGAACTGGACGTGGAACAACTGACTGGTTCCAAATTGGGAAAGGAGTATGTCAAGGCTGTATATTGTCACCCTGCTATTTAACTTATATGCAGAGTACATCATGTGAAATGCCAGGCTGGATGAAGCCCAAGCTGGAATCAAGATTGCTGGGAGAAATATCAATAACCTCATATATACAGATGACACCACCCTATGGCAGAAAGCGAAGAACTTTCTGATGAGCCTCTTGATGAAAATGAAAGAGGACAGAGAAAAGGTTGGCTTAAAACTCAACACTCAGAAAACTAAGATCATGGCATCCAGTTCCATTACTTCATTGCAATTAGATGGGGAAACAATGAAAACAGTGACAGACTTTATTTTGGGGGGCTCCAAAATCACTGCAGATGGTGATTGCAGCCATGAAATTAAAAGATGCTTACTCCTTGGAAGGAAAGTTATGACCAACCTAGATAGCATATTAAAAAGCAGAGACATTACTTTGTCAACAAAGGTCCATCTAGTCAAGGCTAGTCCAGTAGTCATGTATGGATGTGAGAGTTGTACTGTGAAGAAAGCTGAGCGCCGAAGAATTGATGCTTTTGAACTGTAGTGTTGGAGAAGACTCTTGAGAGTCCCTTGGTCTGCAAGGAGATCCAAACAGTCAATCCTAAAGGAGATCAGTCCTGAATATTCATTGGAAGGACTGATGCTGAAGCTGAATCTCCAATACTTTGGGGGCCTGATGCGAAGAACTGACTCATTGGAAAAGACCCTGATGCTGGGAAAGATTGAAGGTGGGAGGAGAAGGGGATGACAGAGGATGAGATGATTGGATGGCATCATCAACTCGATGGACAAGTTTGAGTAGGCTCTGGGAGTTGGTGATGGGCAGGGAAGCCTGGTGTGCTGCGGTCCATGGGGTCACAAAGCGTCGGACACGACTCACCGACTGAACTGAACAGGCATTATAAAAGTATTTTTTGACTTTTTTTAAAGTTTGGAGGATAATTGCTTTACAGTGTTGTGCTGATTTCTGCCATAGAGCAACGTGAATCAGCTATAAGTATACCTATGTCCCCTCCCACTTGAACCTTCTTCCCACCCTATAAAAGTATTTTGATGTTCTTTCTATGTATAATTTTAAAATGCTAATCAAGTGTGGGGAAGACTACAAAGTTCTTGTTTTTCTTTTGATGAGCATTTTAATGACTTTTAAGGACATATCAAGGATGAAATTATCTCAAAAGCTTTCTTATAGAGAAAAAGGAAATGGAGAAGTCTCTTTTCTCATGTTTCTGCAATGGAACCCTAAAAATGTACTTGATTTCCTTTGTGGGTATTCTAGAACTGCTCAGCCCTATCTCCTACACAGGATTGGGAACACTGCCCTACTTCCCTAGTTCACAGCCTAGCAAGTGGCACACAGTAGAAATTCATCTTTTCCCCTTTTTATTTATTTTATTTTTATTTTATATTGGAGTATAGTTGATTTACAGTGATGTGTTGGCTTCAGGTGTACAGCAAAGCGATAGTTATACATATACCTATTCTTTTTCATATTCTTGTCCCATATAGGTTATTACAGACTACTGAGTAGATTTCCCTATGCTAATCAGTAGGTCCTTGTTGATTATCTATTTTATATATAGTAGGGTGTGTGTGTTCATACCAACCTCCTAATTCATCCTCCTAAAAAAGAAGTTCAGTAAGCATTTGTTGAATGACTGAGTGAATAAATTATAGTTAATTACTGTAGTTAATTTATTGTCACTTCACATATGTTGATTATTAATGTGGTACATTTGTGCTAAATCACTTCAGTCGTGTCTGACTCTGCAACCCTATGGACTGTAGCCTTCCAGGCTCCTTCTCCATGGAATTCTCCAGGCAAGAATACTAAAGTGGGTTGCCATGCCCTCCTCTAAGGGGTCTTTTCGACCCAGGATATCAATGTAGTATCCAGAACAAAACAGGTGTTAGTTAATTGTTGTTCAATGATGCTTGTGGTGGTGATGATCAGCTATACATCAAACTTGTGTTTCTTGTTTTTTAGTTTAGGTTTATTACTGGCAAGTTGCCATCTAATCAAAGACTCTATTTTCAACCCTACCCCTACCCCTGCTCCTGGGTTTGATTTTGTGATAATTTCTCATCACTGAAATGTGGGCAAAACTGATGTGTATTACTTTCTGGGCCACAGTTTAAAGAAGCAGGGGTGTTTCTCCATGCTTTCTTTTGTCATTCGGTGATTGTAGAAGCTTATGAGGCCTTGAATGTCAGGACCAGAAGACACAAGAGGCTGTCTAAAATCATCACATGAAGGAGGGCTACTGCTCAATCAGGGGTTCCTGAGTTGGACCATTATCTGAGAACGAACTCAATTTCTGCTGCGTCAAGCCACTGACGTGTCAGGGATTACGTGCTATAATACTTGGGGTTACCCTAATCTGTAAAGGCATGTAATTAAGTACTGAAAACTAGTGTCCCTGTCTTTTCTTGTTGGTGGCTCACTCTTGCCATTGGTTAAGGGCACAGTATTAAATTTCAAGTCACGAGTGGACTCCTTGTGAAGGCCACATAATTGCTCTAAACACTGAAACTCAGGGGACTGTGGTTCGGTTTGAAGGAAGACTGGTTGAGAGACTGTGGATTGATCAAATTCATTTATCCACTTTGTGAAAAACATCT
Source organism: Giraffa tippelskirchi (assembly GCF_054371585.1). Classification (NCBI taxonomy): domain Eukaryota; kingdom Metazoa; phylum Chordata; class Mammalia; order Artiodactyla; family Giraffidae; genus Giraffa; species Giraffa tippelskirchi. Next base: position 128,094,087 of record NC_137283.1, read on the forward strand.
CAGAGCCCTGAATTTCCTGGTGAGAGCAGAATTATAGACCCTTTATCTTGGAAGACAGTTTTATATTTTACACACATGTATACTGAAACCGGGCTTCTTCCACAGTGGTGACAGTGGTAAAGAATCCACCTGCCACTGCAAGAGACACAAGAGATGTGTGTTCGATCCCTGGGTCAGGAAGATCCCTTGAGAAGGGAATGGCAAACAACTCCATTATTCTTGCCTAGAGAATCTCATGGACAGAGCAGCCTGGTGGGCTACAATCCATGGGGTCGCAAAGAGTTGGACATGACTGAGCAACTAACACACACACACACACCGAAACCACCTCTGCTTTTGTTTCTTAAGTCTAAAGATGTAGCCTTTGAGTCTTAAAGACATTTGCCTGGGGCTTCCTTGATAGCTCAGTTGGTGAAGAATCTGCCTGCAATGCAGGAGACCCTGGTTCGATTCCTGTGTTGGGAAGATCCGCTGGAGAAGGGATAGGCTACACACTCCAGTATTCTTGGGCTTCCCTGGTGGCTTAGCTGGTAAAGAATCCGCCCACATTGCGGGAGTCCTGGGTTCGATCCCCGAGTTGGGAAGATCCTCTGGAGAAGGGAAAGGCAACCCACTCCAGTATCCGGCCTGGAGAAGTCCATGGGGTCGCAAAGAGTCGGACACAACTGAGTGACTTTCACTTTCAGACATAGGATGTATTAGGGAAGTGAGGCTTTACCTTAACAACTAAAGCCACTGAAGCAAAGGTTGCAGCAACCAAGATTCAATTACCCCCAGGAAATGGATCAAATTGGAATTTCTTACAACAATAGGAAGGATGGACTGTGTTAATAAGCCCAATTTGGAAAATTTTTTATAGTCTTTTCAAGAAAAAATGAGCAGAGGCCAATGTAAAGTTGAATTTAATCAGGGAGATTGATCAGGAAAAACATTCGTTAAGTAAAAGTTAAATAACTCCAAAAGTATATATATTTAAATAACCATATTTTTGTTACAATTCAAGGTATGATCTCTGACTTTTTAAAAGTTTTGTCTATTGGTTATTTTTGAAAGTTAATTACTTGGTGGCATGAATAGATTTATTCAATCAGAAACAGAGAAAAAGTTTCATTAGAAACATTTTTCATACTACTGAAATGCATTTCTTTGATGATTTCTAAGCTTTTACTACATTGGTTATATTGTCATGGGCAATGTAATGATTTAGAACTATATGACTCCAATAGTGGATACATCAGTAAAACTACCCAGACTCACTGAAAACCAAAATTAAGGTGGGTGAGCAGAAAGGATGCTCTGGTTCTAGAAGGGTTAGTGGAAACAACTTCTGTTGATCTTAAAACCAAACATTACATACTTAAATCAGGTCTCTGAACAATAACCTTAACAACAGATGATCAAATAAAAAAAGTAACATTTCAAAGGACACCAAGGGAAATCTGTCCAAAGGAAGTAGAAGACATATGAGCTGGATGTCATTATCTGAAGTAATTACTGGCTTATTCAAAACTGAAATGATTTTTCTCATGATTTTATGAGGTCTTGAAGTTACTTAACCTTTAAAATTTTTTACTTGATTAGGAAGCATTACAGCAGAAACAAAAGTTATTTGGCTGCCACAGACATGCTAACTGTGTCCAAAATTGGCAGGACTTCTTGGGAAGAAGAAAGGATATTTTTAATTCCCTTTTCACTCCACATCTCAAATTCTACTCTAATAAGTTATAGAATCTCTTACTATAATTGTGACTGGAGAGCTTATTGGCAGAATAATAGTTTAAGAGAGCAAAGGCTAAATGAAAGATTAGGTACTAAACTCTAAATTATTATAGTGGAATTCTTAAAAAGAACTTTAGAAACACAGTGAATCATTCAAACTGGTTATTAAGAAATCCACAAAATAAATTAGAGGAAAGACCTTCCTTAATGGCATTAGACTGATAAGACCTTTTCTTAGTGGGAACATGTAGTCAAATTTATTCAGACTCTGCAGTTTAAGTCTGTTAATAGGCAATAAGGTAAATACTGCATGAACTAGCTCATATTAATTATGTGTATGTACTTAGTGGTAAGTAAGCTAACAAGCGCTTTCATATTTGGATACCTGTTGAATGAAGACTGATGAAAATACGTAAGAGAATAATGTAGCATCTGCTCCTGAGTCTGATGTTTGCCAAAGCAAAATATTAGTGCTTTTGGCACAATTGATAACTCTCTAAACCGAAGATCTTTACTGTATTATTCAATATAGTGAGTACTTATTGAGTAATGGAAATGTACCAAGGTCAAAATGGAGTCAACTTTTAAATGTGCTGATGTAAGATGAAGTACAGTTAGATCTTTTCTCTTTTCTTTTTTGCTGTTCACTCCATCTCTTCACTTGGCTCAAAAAGAAGTGGTTTGAATGATATGTTTTCAGACCATGTGGCAAAAAGTTATGGGAAAAGGAGAATCTGGTTAAGGCATGAGAGCATTTCTAGAAGAGTGTTCAAGAGTTTTGCCTTTCAGTTCTCATCAAACTTATCTGAGTGGAAGGTTTCCAGTGTTCTGTAGAGCAACGGTCCTCAACCTTTTTGGCACCAGGGCTCAGTTTTGTAAAAGACAATGTTTTCAGGCACCAGGGGAGGGAGAGTTTATTAAGATGATTTAAGTGCATTACATTAATTGTGCACCTTATTTCTATTATTATTACATCAGCTGCAGCTCAGATCATCAGGCACTAGATCCCAGAGGTTGGGGATCCCAGAGGTTGGTAGAGTGAATATGATGGGGACAGTCATCAGAGTGCTGGGACTCAAGATCTGTCTTTGCCATTTGCCATTTCTTTGATGTGGAGGAAGCTTCTAAGTCTACTTGATCCTCAGTTTTTCTCATTTGGCTGTTGGAGATGTTCAGGGTAGGACAGACTGGGACACTCACTTTCCTCCCTGCAGTTTTCCATGGAGGCACAGAGGATATCTGCTTGACTCCCCAGGAGAGAACAGCATCATTTTCAGTAATAATTTTCCAACCACTGAAAAAACTTTCTAGAGGTGGGTAAAACTGGGAAAAAACTGAAGTTTACACATTTAAGTTCTGTTAGTAAAAAAGACCCCGGGACACACAAGCCTGTTGTGTCTAGACCTCAGTTCTGTCTGTTTCAGCTGTACTGCAGGACAGTGGGTGGAAAAGTGAAGGCAGTCATTCCCTGACTATCTTCAACTCAGGGGAGAGGGACAAAAATTGTAGTTTTTACATCAGGTTGAAACTGAATTTGCCAATTTTTAATAACTTTAGTAAAGCAGATGCCTTGATTCCTATTTGGAACCTTGTCATTGTTGTGAGGAGGAAGTGAGTTAGCAGATGTGAAATCACACAGATAGTACTTGGCACAGAAAGAAATACTCTTTAGGTGCTAGCTATAATGATTATATTCTGTGCTTAGTTGCTCAGTCATGTACGACTCTTTGTGACCCCATGGATGGTAACCTGTCAGGCTCCTCTGCCCATGAGAATTCTCTAGGTTCTTGCCTAGAATGCTGGAATGGGAAGCCATTCCCTTCTCCAGGGATCTTCCCAACCCAGGAATCGAACCTGGGTTTCTTGTATTGCAGGCAGATTCTTTACCTTCTGAGCCACCAGAGAGCACATTATATATTAATGATGATGACGTAGCATTTAGGGTCTTTATGTGACTCCATTGGGTGCGGTTCCTTACTTGCCAAGTTCTCTTGTCTCTCCTGAATTTTTCAGGATCATTTCAATCTCTTGGTCTGATAACACAGTTAAGCATTACAATTAAATCAGTAAGTAATTTGTTGATTTCCCAGCATGAATAATTCATCTTAAAGATATTTCATAAACCGGCTTCCTCTTAATTCTCTATTGAAACAAAGTTGTCATGGTTCTGGGCATAAGCCTGTTGTTCTATTTTAAAAGACTTCAGAACATTTATGTAGAAACCTAAGATTGTGGAAAGAATTTGGACAGGTTTCAATAGAGTGTTTTAGTGTTAATCCAAATCTGGATCAAATCCATTTGCTTTAAATACCTGCTAGTTCTCTTTCTAACACAAAGTATGGTCACTGAATAGCCAGGGCCAGTTCTTGTTGTATTTTCTCCTAGTCCTCACTATACTTGTCCTAATTTATTAATTCAACAGATATTTATTGAGCACCTATTTTATGTCAGTTACTCTTCCACTTGTTGACAACATGGTGTTAAAAAAAGATAAAAAACTTTGCCTTCCACAGATTTATATCCTATTCTTAGAATGATTTATTTAAAATGAAGTATTAATGATGTCTCCTTTAGAAACAGACTTGGAAAGTGCTTTTAATATAATTCTTAGAACACTAAAAATTATGAAGACTGTTTTAACTATATGCATACATACCTCTTTATTCTTTATATGCAAACATTCCTCAAAACTTTACAGTGGTTGTTGAGATATTAATGCATTTGATCATATTAGCCTAAAAGCATTATTTGCAATATTTACTATATTATCTCTTACTAGAACAAAAGTAAATAATTGTTTTTAGCATAGATAATACTGCCAATGCGTTTGACTTGATATCTTTAACATTTTCCTCAACATCTTTTAGTCACTGAAAACCCCTTATCACAGAATCTGAGGTATATATATATTTTGAAAGTATATCTTTAAAGTTTGACCAGAAGAACGTAGAAAACCTTGAAATCTGTGTTCCTAATTTGTGTGTATGCTCAGTCACTCAGTTGTGGTCAACTCTTTGTGACCTCACGGACTGTAGCATGCCAGGTTCCTCTGTTCATGGAATTTTCCAGGCAAGAATACTGTAGTAGGTTACCGTTTCCTACTCCAGAGGATCTTCCCTACCCAGGGATCGAACCCATGTCTTTTGTGTCTCTTGTATTGGCAGGCGAATTCTTGACCACTCTGCCACCTGGGAAGCCCGTGTTCTTAATTTAGCAGCTGCTAAATCAGCACCTTGTATAAATTAATTATGTCTTAGGAAAGGATTTTCTTTTGGGGTTTGGCTAAACTCAACTGAAACAACATGTTAAGTTAGATTTAAAAAGATGGTTCTCTCTGTTACAAATTTTAAAATATTCAAGTTCAGGGAAGATGAAAGGGAAGGATATTCTCACTGATAGTTAAAGATAATCAAATCCTCCTTATTTATAGAAACCAAAACATGAATTTGCATCATTTTGATTACATATTAAAGATGTTTCTGAATCTGCAATGCCTTCTATCATCCTTAACTAAACTTTGTTACACGCCTCCCTCTGCCCCTGTCTCTCTCTCTCTGTTTTCTTTAATCAGATAACATGGACCTCACACAGGAAGTTTCATGGTATACAAACTGCATGGTAGATAGAATATAATTGTGTGGCTTGATGTTGAATCAGTAATATGCTATATTCCACATAGATTTGACTGACTTTCCTTCAACTCTCCCAGTTTCATTCTATTATTTTTAGAACTTTCATATTTTATAATCTTCCTTTGTTCCATTTATTTTCCCAAGAGAGAAACCCTTTGTTGGGAAGAGAAAGACGTAATTACACTGAAGACACAAATTCAGTTCTCCAGTCTGATGGGGTGCAGTGAGTACCATGGGGCTCATCCCAGATGCCTCTTGAGAGCTGACCCACTCCTGGGTTCACCCTTCCTCAGTCCTTCTTTCTTCATTTCCTTGCAGGCAAATCTCCTCAGAGGACTCCCCAACCAAAGTCTGCACACAACTTTCCATCTCGGTCTGTTCTGAGGAGATCCCGTCTAAGACAGAAGGGGAACTGTCTAGGGCAGTGTCTCCAACACTTTTTTTTATTCCTCCAAGACAAGTAAAGCTGTAAAATCTTCTGAAGTACATTTAGAAGGTAGCTGTTTTCTAGAGAGAACTGAGGAAGGGAGTAGGTTATTTGGACAATTGGATAATTATGGTGGAAGTAGAGAGGAGATAGATGCTTATGGGAAAAATGTGGTCTATAATTAAGAATAAAAAGAGATCAGGCTTTTAATGCCTAAAGACAAGCTTCCTTGGTGGATCAGTTGCCTCTGATACAGAGCCTGAGTCTGTCATATAGGGCAAAGTAAGTCAGAAAGAGAAAAACAAATATCGTGTATTAATGCATATACGTGGAATCCAGAAAAATGATACAGATGAACCTATTTCCAGGGCAGGGATAGAGACACAGACATAGAAAAGGGACAATTGGACACAGTGGGGAGTGGGATTGAGACTGATGTACGCGCCCTGCCTTGTGTAAAACAGATAGATAGTAGGAAGTTGCTGTAAAACACAAGGAGCACAGCTTGGTGCTCCATAATGACGTAAGGGGTTGGGATGGGGGAGTGGGAGGGAGGTTCAAGAGGGAGAGGATAATTGTATACATACAGCTAATTCACTTCATTGTACGGCAGAAATTAACACAACGTTGTAAAGCAACTATATGCACATCACCTCCCCCTCTCCCCAGGCAAAAAAACCCGAAGGCACCAGCTCTAGACGATCAGGTTCAAATCTCAGTTCCACTGCTTACTAGGTTGTCTTTGGTTAAGTTACTTGACTTCTCTGAGGTCAGGAAATTGTTCTTAATATCAAAGGGGAGTGGTGAAAATTAAATAGTATATGTGACACACATAATATAGCATGTAGTAAGTGTTAAAAAAAGTAATTATTTCTTTGCCTATGTAAAGAGTACCAGCTTGCATGGAATACTTCAGCCTCAGCAGTAGCTGAACAGCTCTTTCTTCTGTTCTAGGACACAGGAGAAGATATAAAAGATATTAAGAAGAGTTTCTTCAATGGAACTGAATGACAAAGTATGGATCATAAATGATAATTTATGAGGACATAAATTATCCTCTTCATTTCTCATAGCTTTGTGGAGTCATTACTTAGGCATGTAAATATTTACCTGTGAAATGGTAAACACAGTTTCTGCAATTCAAGGAAATGCCAACGCTCATGGGAGGCTAGAGCTGTTAGACTCTCAAAAAGTCACTGAGGATTTTTATGTCATCTGTTTGCTTATCTACATTTTAATTTAGAGTATTTAGCACTCTTTATATTAGTTTAAAAGAAGCCCTTTCAGAACCCCACAATTTACATGGGAATGTAAATTGTGTAGCCACTATGAAAACCAGTATGGATGGTCCTTGAAAAACTAAAAATAGAGCTACCATATGATCCAGCAATCTCACTCCTGGGCATATATCTGGAAAAGATGAAAATTTTAACTAGAAAAGATACGTGCACCCCAGTGTTTATAGCAGCACAATTTACAATAGCCAAGACATGGAAGCAACTTAAATGTCCATCAACAGATGAGTGGATAAAGAAGGTGCTATACACACACACACACTTATAATGGGAATATTATTCACCTATAAAAAAGAATGAAATAATGCCATTTGGAACAACAAGGATGGCCCTAGAGATTATCATACTAAGTAAAATACGATATGAAGCAGAGAAAGACAAGTATCATTTGATATCACATATGTGGAATCTAAAAAAAATGATACAAATGAATTTATTTACAAAACAGAAATAGACTCACAGACATAGAAAACAAACTTACGACTACCTAAGGGGAAAGTAGGGGGAGGGATAAATTAGGGGTTTAGGATTAATAGATGAAAGCGAAAGTGTTAGTCATTTAGTTGTGTCAGACTCTTTGCGACCCTGTGAACTGTAGCCCACCAGGCTCCTCTGTCCATGGAATTTTCCAGGCAAGAATACTGGAGTGGGTTGTCATTTCCTACTCCCAGGGATCTTCCCAACCCAGGGATCAAACCCGGGTCTCCTGCATTGCAGGCATATTCCTTACTGTCTGAGCCACCAGGGAAGCCCAGGATTAATAGTTACAAGCTACTATATATGAAATAGAAAAACATCAGGGATCTACTGTATAGCACAGGGAAGGATATTCCATATCTTATAATAAATTGTAATGGAAAATAATCTAAAAAAGAATGTGTGGGTATATATATATATATATATATGTATAACTGAATCACTTTGCTGTACACTTGAAACTAACATGACGTAAATCAACTCTACTTCAGTAAAAAAAAAAAGCCCTTTCACACTAAAGCTACCAATAAGCAGCAAAATGATGGTTCCTATTAGGTATGGTAATTAGAGTCTCGCATGATAAGCACAGAAGTTTAAGTGTCAGCTGGAACTGACATCAAGAACCTCTGTTGCCTCAACCTTTTTTTTATGGAAATAAAGAGAGAAGCTGCATGGGTGAAGGGAGTTGCAGAGCCCTACAGCTTGTTAGTGAAAAGACAGATGATAACCAGTGCCTCCAAACCCAAAGTCCAGAACATTTTCCACTGAACCATATTAGCGCAGATGGTAAAGAATCTGCCTGCAATGCAGGAGACACGAGTTTCCAGGCCCAGATTCTGGGTTTGGAAGATACTCTGCAGAAGGGAATGGCAACCCACTCTAGTATTCTTGCCTGGAGAATTACATGGAGAGAGGAACTTGGCAGGCTACAGTCCATGGGGTTGCAAAGAGTTGGACATGGCTGAGTGACTAATACACGCACACACAAACACACACAAACACACACACACACACACACACACACACAACCTATACAATCAGTTCCTGAAAAGACAGACATGATGAGCTAGTGGTAGTTTTCAGATTGTCTGGACACATGGCCTCCCTGTTGACCAGTTCAGTAAATTATCTGCACACACCTACCCACACTTCCAGACACAATTTATGCTCATAATGACTCAAAAGAGAAGTATGAATCGAACGTGAATGAGCATAGTTTGGAGGTGGAGTCAAAGCAGATGATCTCACATTTACATAAACACTTTGTTCTTTGACAATAATAAAGTACTGCCAAGATTATGGAGCTAGGAGAGTGATTCTGCATGAGAGAAAAAGGATTGGATTAACTGTCAGAAAGTTAATGATTATAAAATATGTATTTGTTTATATTCAGAAAGTTGCCAAATGAGACGTATGATGTCTAAAAGCTAACATTAACAAAATGGAAAGGATTCAAAACTGTATACTTTAGCCCCAAATGTGTACCAAAGTTGTTATACAACCAAATATGTTCATTTCTTTCTTTAAACAATAATTTTTACTTTTGAAAAATATTAATTTATTTCACTGTGCTAGGATCTTTAGTAGAGACATGTGGGATCTAGTTCCTTGACCAGAGATCAAACCCAGCTCCCCTGCATTGGAAGGGTGGCGTCTTACCCACTGGACCACCAGGGAAGTCCCTCAAAACACATTTTTTTTTTTTAAACTCTTTAGATACATCTTATTTTATTTCTTCTTGTTCTTTCCCCTGTTGTAGTTATTTTTCTGACTGCCTACAATTATTATTCATTCTCCAGCAACAGTTTTAACTTCTTGAGTCATGACTCATTTGTGAACCAGAAGAAAACATAATTTTTTTCTCCCTAGAAAAATACATAAAACATATACATAACAAATTCACGTAATTTATTTTACTCAACTGGAAATTGATTTTGACCAGAATAATTTGTCCATGGACAAAATCATGTAAAATCTAATAGTGACTTTCTGGAAAAATTGAAATAAATCTAATTTGTGAAAAACAAAACAAAAACCCTCCTAAAAAGTAAACATTAACTCTGCTCAGATTAAGACTTCTGATATTAAACTTGAAAAAGAATTTGACATAGCAGTGTGAAAGTTATCTTGAGCACTAAATTAATTATGACATTTTAATTTTGATGGAAGTTGGGGCTAAAAAGTGTGACTCAAAGGGAGATTGTTGTCAAAGAACATCAAAATTTTCCAAGATTCTTTTGCATTGAAAACTCAAATTGATGAGTTTCCAAACTTGGCAAAGCTGGTGTTATTGATTTTTCTCTATGCCAGAAAAGAAAGGATTATGAATTTACACTTAAGTCTTAAAGTTGTTTAAACAGGAGGAGTCTCCAAAGAGAGTCTCCAGCATTTCCAATTATTTTCAGATTTCTTTCTGCAAGGAAACTGAGAAGACCTTGTAACTCTTGACTCTAACCTATAAAAGCACTTTCTCTAGCACTGCAAAGTTGACATGGATATTTGCATGTAATTTTGGCTTTCAGACTGAAGCTTGGAAATGGTTTAATCAACTGGGATATTTCTGACTATAAATATGAAAGCCCAATTCAATGAAGAAGTATATAATAAAAGAAGTTTATTGTTTTCCATAACAGAGAGTCTGGAAACAGATCTAGTTTTAGTCAGGTTGGTGACTCAGTAATTCAATGATGTCATAAGAGATCTAAATTCTATCCATACTTCTATTCTGCGATACTCTGTGTGATGGCAATGAATTTAGACCATCTTTGCTTGTGACTGCAAGGTATGTATCAGCACTATCTGATCCAACAGATGTTTCTTGTTTGCATCCTAATAGAGAAAGAATGTTTTGCCCCATTTATGATTGGACTAACAGAGGTCACATGACTTCTCTTTCTACAACAGGAGCCAGAGCAATGCCATGTGATGACTGCAAGAACAAATTCAAAAAGAGGTCTCTTTACTCTCAGTCTTTTGGGGGAGATCTCTGAGCAAAATTAGAATTCTATTAGGAAGAAAGAGAGTAGATGTTAGGAAGGCAGCTTATGTTCTTTACTGATACTTTCAGTAGTGTATATAACATCAACTGTAGGAAGTATGTGGAAAGTCTTACCTCAGCTAAAAGTATCTGCTAATTAAACCAAACTGTGAATTAACTATCAAGTTATTCAGAGAATGGGTATTCCTTTTCTCTAAATCTTTTGCTTTGAGTTCTGTTGTGTTTCCAGAACACCTTTTGGAAATCCAGCAATCTTAGGTGTACTAGAAAAGAACTTTGTATTTTGTTACACTTTTCTGAACCAAAATTGTTTAAAAGGCAATGGTTTAACACCAGGGCTTTGACAAGACCATAGCACTGGAAATAAGATCCTCTGGGTGGTTGGTAGGGGATGTGTGCATACTCAGTTGCTAAGTTATGTCTGACAATTTGCAACCGCATGGACTGTAGCCTGCCAGGCTCCTCTGTCCATAGAATTTTCTGGGCTAGAGTACTGGAGTGGGTTGCCAGTTTCTCCTCCAGGGGATCTCCTCGACCCAGGGATTGAACCCGCCTCTCCTGTGTCTCCTGTATTGGCAGACAGATTCTTTATCACTGAGCCACCCGGGAACCCCCTTGGTAGGGGGTTTTGTCTGATAAACTGATGCATGAGCTACAGGATACATAGTTTCTTTATCCAAGCAATGAAATCAGTGTGATGTTAAGAGTTGCAGACATTCCATTCATATCAATATTTTTTTCTCATTCAAGTTTTGACCATGTCACAATGCCTGTGTAGTTTCCAAAAGTGACTCTCAAAATAGAAATTACTTACAGGTGTCAGTAAGCAAACACATAGACAAAATCTAGAAATTCGCTACACTAACCTTCCAGATGTTAGTTTGATTCAGTTGCACAATATATACATATTTTTAAGTTATATTATTTTATTTATTGGCTGCACTGCACAGCGTGTGAGATCTTAGTTCCCTGACCAGGGATCAAATCCATGCCCACTGCAGTGGAAACACAGAGTTTTAACCAGGGAAGTCCCCGGTTGTACAGTATATTAAAGGCAGTATATGCTGTGCTGTGCTTAGTCACTCAGTTGTGTCCCACTCTTTGTGACCCCACTCTCTGCAGGCTGCAGCCTGCCAGGCTCCTCTGTCCATGGGATTCTCCAGGCAAGAATACCAGAGTGGGTTGCCATGCCCTCCTCCAGGGGATTGTCCCAACCCAGGGCTTGAACCCAGGTCTCCTGCATTGCAGGTGGATTCTTTACAGTCTGAGCCACCAGAGAAGACTAAGAATACTAGAGTGGGTAGCCTATCCCTTCTCCAGGGGATCTTCCTGCCCCAGGAATTGAACTGGGGTGTCCTGCATTGAAGGTGGATTCTTTACCAGCTGAGCTACCAGGGAAGCCCTGAAGGAAGTATCAGTTCAGTTCAGTCGCTCAGTCGTGTCTGACTCTTTGCGACCCCATGAACCGCAGCATGCCAGGCCTCCCTGTCCATCACCAACTCCCAGAATCCACCCAAACCCATGTCCATTGAGTCGGTGATGCCATCCAACCATCTCATCCTCTGTCGTCCCCTTCTCCTTCTGCCCTCAATCTTTCCCAGCATCAGGGTCTTTTCAAATGAGTCAGTTCTTCGCATGAGGTGCCCAAAGTATTGGAGTTTCAGCTTCCACATCAGTCCTTCCAATGAACACCCAGGACGGATCTCCTCTAGGATGGACTGGTTGGATCTCCTTGCAGTCCAAGGGGACTCTCAAGAGTCTTCTCCAACACCACAGTTCAAAAGCATCAGTTCTTTGGTGCTCAGGTTTCTTTATAGTCCAATTCTCACATTCATACATGACCACTGGAAAAACCATAGCCTTGACTAGATGGATCTTTGTTGACAAAGTAATGTTTCTGCTTTTTAATATGCTGTCTAGGTTGGTCATAACTTTTCTTCCAAGGAGTAAGCGTCTTTTAATTTCTTGGCTGCAATCACCATCTGCAGTGATTTTGGAGCCCAGAAAAATAAAGTCAGTCACTGTTTCCACTGTTTCCCCATCTATTTGCCATGAAGTGATGGGACCGGATGCCACGATCTTCGTTTTCTGAATGTTGAGCTTTAAGCCAACTTTTTCACTCTCCTCTTTCACCTTCATCAAGAGGCTCTTTAGTTCTTCTTCACTTTCTGCCATAAGGGTGGTGTCATCTGCATATCTGAGGTTATTGATATTTCTCCCAGCAACCTTGATTCCAGCTTGTGTTTCTTCCAGCCCAGCGTTTCTCATGATGTACTCCACATATAAGTTAAATAAGCAGGGTGACAATATACAGCCTTGACGTACTCCTTTTCCTATTTGGAACCAGTCTGTTGTTCCATGTCCAGTTCTAACTGTTGCTTCCTGACCTGCATACAGGTTTCTCAAGAGGCAGGTAAGGTGGTCTGGTATTCCCATCTCTTTCTGAATTTTCCACAGTTTATTGTGATCCCTACAGTCAAAGGCTTTGACATAGTCAATAAAGCAGAAATAGATGTTTTTCTGGAACTCTCTAGCTTTTTTGATGATCCAGCAGATGTTGGCAATTTGATCTCTGGTTCCTCTGCCTTTTCTAAAGCTAGCTTGAACATCTGGAAGTTCACGGTTCATGTTCCGTTGAAGCCTGGCTTGGAGAATTTTGAGCATTACTTTACTAGTGTGTGAGATGAGTGCAATTGTGTGGTAGTTTGAGCATTCTTTGGCATTGCTATATTTAGGGTGGCTACTGATAAATGAGGATCTAGTACTGCCATTTTATCTTTTATTTTCTGACTACTCTATGTCTCCATTTTTTCTTTTTCTTTGTGTTTCTGTCTTCTATTTTAGTTTGATGATTTTCTATGATTTTTCTCCTCAGTTTCTTCTTTTTTTTATATTTTGTGTCTCTGCTCTCGATTTTTGTTTTGTGGTTACCATAAGCTTTATATCCATGTCTTACAGATAAAATGTCAATTTTCTCCTGATAGCATCATATCTTCATTTGTCTATATAGGTTCCATAATTTATCCCTTATTATTTATGGGCTCAAGCAAACTGAAATAGCTATAGTTGCTTTCAGTGCTTCCTCCTACTTTAACCTTTGTGCTGTAATTGTGTTTAGCAACCTATTCGGATACACAGTTGCAATTTTTTGATTCTGTCTATCACCTGATCAAAGTTTTATTTACTTTTGTCTTTTGTTTCAGGTAGAATATTTCCTTTCAACATCTCTTGTAAGGTAAGTCTAATGGTGATCAACTCCCTCGGCTTTTGTTTGTCTGGGAAAGTCTTTCTTTTTTCTTCATATTTGAATGGTAACTTTGCTCCATATAATTTTTCGGTGGACAGTTTTTTATTTTTCAATATTTTGAATATGCCATTCCACTCTCTTCTGGACTATAAAGTTTCTGCTGAGAAATATGCTGATAGCCTGGTGAATGTTCCTTTGTAGGTTACTGCCTTTTTATCCCCAGTTGCCTTTAAAATTCTTTTTTAATCATTGACTTTTGACAATTTTAATATAATATGTCTTGGAGAAGGTCTTTTTTAAAAAAAAATTATTTATTTATTTGTCTTCACAGAGTCTTAGTTGAAGCATGCAGGATCTAGTTCTTTGACCAGGGACTGAGTCTGGACCCCCTGCATTGGGAGTATGAAGTCTTAACTGCTGGATCACCAGGGAACTCCTGAGAGGGTGTATTTTGCATTATCAAGTGCTGTATTAGCTCTGTGGACTTGTACATCCAGTTACTCTCTCAGGTTTGGGAAGTTCTCAGCTGTTACTTCTTTAAATAAGTTCTCTGCTCCCTTCTCCCTCTCTTCTCCTTTTGGGATATCCTTATCTTTATGTTGCCTTTTCTAAAGGAGTCAGGTAGTTCTCATAGAGTTTCTTCACCAGAAAATTTAGTTCTCTCTCCTCATCTACCTGAATCATTTCTAGATTTCTATCTTTGAATTCCATGCGATCTGCTCTATTTCCAATGGTTTCTAATGCACTGAGTTCTTAAGTCCCAGAATTTCCGTCTTGCTCTATTTTAAAGTTTCAATCTCTTTGGTAAAATATTATTTCTATTTGTTAATATTATCCCTGAGCTCATTGAACTGCCTGTCTGAATTTTCTTCTAACTTGCTGCGTTTCTTCATGACAGCTGTCTTGCATTCTCTGTCAGTTAGATCACAGTCTTTCATGACTTTATGTTTGGTTGCTGGAGAATTGTCATTTTCTTTGTGTGATTCTGTGTGGCCACGGTTTTTCATGGTGCCTTGATGTGCTACTCCTTTGCAGTGCATTTGAAGTAACAAATGTGTTTTTTCTTTGGAAAAAACTTTTTGAAAACTTGTAACAATTCAACAGGTTGGTAATTAGAGGCCTTTCTTTCACTTTTCAGTAGGTGGCGCTACAGCACAAATTTTTGGTTTTTCTTACCCGCGCTTTCTCTGGCTATACACTATGAATTAGCGCCTTCCGTCCCTGCCTTGTCATCACTGCTTGTGCCTCTGGGGCTGTTGGAGCCTTGCTACTTCCAGTGTCCCTTCTGCTGCCGGTGTTGCCACTGGGGGCACGGGGATGATGACTTCTCTGCCGCGTTCTATGTCGCGGGCACCACTACTGTGGAGAGGGAAGGTTGGTGAGCCAAGGCTGCAGGTGTCTCTGCCACATCCGGGATTGTCAGGTTAGCCAGGCCCACTGCCACTTCACCTGATCCCCTGTGCTGCAGGGAGGCCAGAGTCGTCGTGGCATCTCTGCTGCTGCTTCTGCATTCTCTCGGGCTGTGACTGGAGGGGCTGGGATTGTGGGCACTGCCTCCATTGTTCCCTGGGTTCTACCTGCTCTGTGCTGTTCCAATCCACTCACCTTGAGATCTACAGACCTGTAGATCTCTCTGGCATCCTGGTGTGTCGGGCGGAGGAGCCTTTGTTGAGTTATGGATGTTTTACAAGTTGTAGATGGAAGGGAAGAGACCATGGGAGCATCATGAAGCCATGATGCTGATGTCACTATGGCGACAAATTGTTTTCAGCGACATTTAAAAAGTTATTTATTTATTTGGGCTGTACCAGGTCTTTGTTACAGCATGCAGGATCTTTAGTTGCGGCATGTGGGATCTAGTTCCTTGGCCAGGGATCAAACCTCGGCCACCTGCATTGGGAGTGTGGAGCCTTAGCCACCGGACCACCAGGGAAGTCCCTTAAATAACATTTAAGAAAAGAATCCTCTAGCAATGCCTTGCACCTGTAAATCTCAGGAGGCATACCTCAGATGACAGTTCCCAGTTCAGTTGACCCTGCTACACTTTCACTGCAAACCAGTTTATGCTCTTATACTTCCTATCCTGGCTCCCCAATCATATTATATATGCACAGAGGAATCATTTTGTTCTCTAAAGCCCAGCTCCACCTACTGTGATCTGTGGATCAGCAGCATTCCTTAAAGAATTTTTAATCCACTTCACTCACAGAATTAAAAGAGCATTAACTTATGAATAGAATGAATAACGCTTCAACCATTTCTTGTGCTATTTTAAGAAGATGGTAATTGAAACAAGAGAGTCCTCAAGTGGTATTAAATCTTATAGTTAATAAAAGTTCTTCTAACTAAAGTAGCTAAAATTGTTTTTAGTTATTGCAAAATAAAAAAATATAACGCTATGTTAAAAGTCATAATGATGGAGTCAAACAAAATAATTTCTTCATTGACATTCACTGCTCTACTTCATTGGATTATCTGCTTTGAGGATTCCATGGAGAATTTTAAAACATTTAAAAATGCTTTCTGTTCCTGTCCTACCCAGTGATTATCTTCTTTATCACCTGGTCAACAGATGCTTACACAATCCAAACTCATTTCCGTGCCGCTGTAGGCAAAATGCAATTAGGAAAGAAAATTTACTGCTGAGCTCATCACAGAACAAGGTCCCCAACTATGTATAAATGACTTGATTATCTACTACTTTGCATTCTCTCATCAGCAGAGACAGTTGCAAACTGAGTTAAAAATATCATTTTATTTGCAAAATTGGGATTATCTCTTATAGCCATGATACCTTCATTTCAGAGTTTTGAGAGTTCTCACATGGGTTTTTATAATCTGCAAAGGTTCTGAAGAGAATTAAGTCTACAGGAGAAAAAGGATAAAATAATCAGTTTAAGATTAAGTATTTGATATGTGCTATTCTTATTATCATCACCGTGTGTGTGTGTACATTCTGATAAGCCTTGGCTAATTTGCAGCAGCTCAGGTTTGACCAACGGGTTATAATTTGCTACCTACTATCCTTGAAGATGCTGAAGCTGAAGCTCCAGTATTTTGGTCATCTGATGTGAACAGCTGACTCACTGGAAAAGTCCCTGATGCTGGGAAAGATTGAGGGCAGAAGGAGAAGGGGGTGTCAAATGATGAGATGGCTGGATGGCATCACTGATGCAATGGACATGAACTTGGGCAAACTTTGGGAGATGTTGAGGGACAGGGAGGCCTGGCATGCTGCAGTCTATGGGGTCACAAAGAGTCAAACACGACTGGAGGACTGAACAACAACATCCTTAAAGATACTCAGAGATGACCTGGCTGCCCAGGGGTACCATGGCCTGATCTCCTCCTCTGTGAGATGAGCCCATGTGGTTTCTGACCAAGTGGTAGGTACAGAGGCTGGAAGGTGAGGGCTGTGCTGGAGTAGGCTGAGCCTTCCTCAGAAAAAGTATTTTTATTCCAGGGACTTCCCTGGTGGTCCAGTGATTAAGACTCCATGCTTCTACTGCAAGGGGCATAGGTTCCATCCCTGGTTGGGGAAGTAAGATTCCTGGGCTGGGAATGGCCCAGGGTGGTAGTTTTTTTAGGAATCCAATGTGTCTTGCACCTGCATATCTGAGTTCTCTTGGTGAGGAAGTTTTTCATTTCCTCCTACAGCTGTAGCACCTCTGGCTCCTTGAGTCACGCCCAGAGGCCTGCACCTCTCCAGGCTGGGGGGCCTTCTCCTTGGCTGGCTGTTGCTTCTGTTCTAGGTTCTTGACCTGCTTCCAGGCTGTCAGCTCCGAGCACTCACTGCTGTCCTCCAGCACCTTGTACTCTGCCAGGACCTGGCCTGGGCTTGCTTTACCTTATCCTGCACCTTGGGCACTAACTTCAGCCTGAGGATATGCACAGTCTGGCAGTACTGAGTCATGCTGGGTCTACATGGAGAAAAGTCCCTGATGCTGGGAAAGATTGAAGGCAAAAGGAGAAGGGGGTGGCAGAGGATGAGATGGTTAGATAGCATCACTGACTCAACGGACATGAATTTGAGCAATCTCAGGGAGATAGTGGAGGGCAGAGGAGCCTGGCATGCATTGGACACAACTTAGGTACTGAAGAACAACAACCATTTGGAGAGCACCACATGCCTGGTCTTGGACTTGGCCTGCGGGGGTGTGTGGTGAAAAATCTGTTGTCTTCCAGCCCTTCACCAGGAGCAGCAGTGGGGTACTCTCCCAGGTCATATGTTATTATCATTTTTATGTCACACCTCAAAGTAGGTATTACTGTTGCTATTTTATAGATGAGAAAACCAAGGGTTTTGACCCAAGGGAGGCCTGGATATGAATCCAAGCTTGGTTACAACCACAGGCTCAGTGATCTTTTGCAAGTAGAATATCGATATTGAAGACCACTGTGCTCCAGGCAAGGTGATAGTAATACAATAACATTGAGATAATTCCTGTCCTTAAGAAGCTTAATTCCTGCCCCTCAGGCCTTAAGAAGCATCACTATGAACAAAGCTAGTGGAGGTGATGGAATTCCAGTTGAGCTATTTCAAATCCTAAAAGATGGTGCTGTGAAAATGCTGCACTCAATATGCCAGCAAATTTGGAAAACTCAGCAGTGGCCACAAGACTGGAAAAGGTCAGCTTTCATTCCAATCCCAAAGAAAGGCAATGCCAAAGAATATTCAAACTACCACACAATTGCACTCATCTCACACTAGCAAAGTAATGCTCAAAATTCTCCAAGCCAGGCTTCAACAATACATGAACCATGAACTTCTAGATGTTCAAACTGGATTTAGAAAAAGCAGAGGAACCAGAGATCAAATTCTCAACATCTGTTGGATCATCAAAAAAGCAAGAGAAATACCTGAACATCTACTTCTGCTTTATTGATTACGCCAAACCTTTGACTGTGTGGATCACAATAAACTGTGGACAATTCTTCAAGAGATGGGAATACCAGACCATCTGACTTGCCTCCTAAGAAATCTGTATGCAGGTCAAGAAGCAACAATTGGACATGGAACAAAAGACTGGGTCCAAATCAGAAAAGGGGTATGTCAAAGCTGTATATTGTCACCCTGCTTATTTAACTTATGTGCAGAGTACATCATGTGAAATGCCAGGCTGGATGAAGCACAAGGTGGAATCAAGACTGCCAGAAGAAATATCAATAATCTCAGGTACATACAATTGAAGCAACTTAGCAGCAGCAGCAACAGCAGCAGCAGGTACACAGATGACACCTTACGGCAGAAAATGAAGAAGAACTAAAGAGTCTCTTGATGAAAGTGAAAGAGGAGAGTGAAAAATCTGTCTTAAAACTCAACATTCAAAAAATGATGATCATGGCATCCAGTCCCATCACTTCATGGCAAATAGATAGGGAGACAATGGAAAGAGTGACAGGCTTTATTTTCTTGGGCTCCAAAAATCACTGCAGATGGTGACTGCCACCATGAAATTAAAAGAGGCTTCCTCCTTGGAAGAAAAGCTATGACCAACCTAGACAGCATATTAAAAAGCAGAGACATTACTTTGTTGACAAAGGTCCATTTAGTCAAAGCTATGGTTTTTCCAGCAGTCTTGTATGGGTGTGAGAGTTGGACCATAAAGAAAGCTGAGTGCTGAAGAATTGATGCTTTTGAACTGTGGTATTGGAAAAAACTCTTGAGAGTCCCTTGGACTGCAAGGAGATCAAACCAGTCAATCCTAAAGGAAATCAGTCCTGAATATTCATTGGAAGGACTGATGCTGAAGCTGAAACTCCAATACTTTGGCCACCTGATGTGAAGAACTGACTCATTGGAAAAGATCCTGACGCTGGGAAAGATTGAAGGCAGGAGGAGAAGGGGAAGGCAGAGGATGAGATGGTTGGATGGCATCACCGAGTTAATGGACGTGAGTTTGAGCAAGCTCTGGGAGCTGGTGATGGACAGGGAAGCCTGTTATGCTGCAGTCCATGGGGTCACAAAGAGTTGGACACAACTGAGAGACTGAACTGAACTGAACTGAAGAAGCATTATCTTAGATAAGTTAAGAAACTGCAATTGGAAGTGATGGAAAACCCAAACTGAAGTGACCTGAGGAAAAACAGGAAATAACCCACATGTCATTAACCTGTCTGAGGACAAGACTGATTTCAGATTGACCTAGGGCTTCAAGTGATATTCTATCTCTCCATTTTTTTGGCCCAACTTTATTTTTAGTTCATTCTGAAGCCTCCTGTTTTGCAATGACTTTTGGCATGAGTCTGTATTCAGGCTCCCCAGTCTAAATGTCTATTAGCTCTCCTTGGGCACATGCCCATCCCTGGACCAAGTGCTAAATGACTTTGCTATAGATCAAGTGTGAGATCTCTGGGCTGGTTGGAGTCAATGCCCCCAGAAATATGGAACTTATTGTAAGAGATGGGACTGTCCCCCAGAGAGAAATTTACTAACCGGGAGAAAGATCTTATAGAAGCTGGGAGGCAGGGGAAAATGTTTACAACAGAGCCAAAAGCATTAAGAGACTAGACATTTATACCCTACGAAGCACAAAATCCTGCAGAGACACATAAGAGGAATATCTGACTCAGTCCTGGGCAGGTCAGGGAAGTAGACCTGGGGAAATAGTGCTTAAGCTGCAAGCTGAAAGACAAGTAGGAGTAACAACCTATCCTGGGCTGGGATGGAGTTTGAATTTTTATCGTCAAGGCATTTGGAATAGATGCTTGCCTATTTTATCAGGAGGGCACTTGGAATGCAGATCACCTTCTGTATCATGAAGTATTTGTTTTGGAATCTGCCCTAAATTTCCCCTCATATTTTTTATCTTAACTTTTCTCTGTTCCTATTTGCTATCTCAAGGCCAGCTAGGCACTCCACTTGTTTCCTACATATCACTTTTTCTGTGTTCTATGCCACATACATCTACTTGAATTAAGGAGTCATCCTTAGCGTCAGCTCTGATGAATTGACCCAGGGGAATTTCTAGATTCCTAAACTGAATAATGGCTTTAACAAAGCACTGCTGTCCATAAAGGAATTTAATATTTGACAGACAAGGGCTCAGGGCCGGGGCAATGGGATGACCCAGAGGGATGGGATGGGGAGGTAGGTGGGTGGGGGGTCCAGGAAGGGGAACACATGTAAACCCATGGCTGGTTCATGTCAATGTATGGCAAAAACTATTACAATATTGTAAAGTAATTAGCCCCCAACTAAAATAAATAAATTTATAAAAAAAAAAAAATAAAGGTGATTTATTCATGAAAGGAGTTGGGATCACCTAGTGGCCATCAAGAAAAACAAAATATTAGCTGCCTAACTTACACCAAATAAATATCAAATGGATTAATCCCTTACATATAAAAATCATAATACCAGATGAAAACTAGGGAGTTTCTTAAAACATAATCTTGTATTAATAATGACTTATAAATATGAAACAAAACCTGCTGCTGCTTAGTTGCTCAGTCATGTCCAACTTGGTGTGACGCTATGGACTGGAACCTCCCAGGCTCCTCTGTTCATGGGATTCTCCAGGCAAGAATACTGGTGTGGGTTGCCATGCCCTCAAATTCACGTATTTATTAAGACTAGACAATTCCGTAAGACAAAAATTATCATTAACAGAATCAAAAGACAAATGTCATAATATGAAAAATACATGCAATTCAGATTATGTATTAAGAGTTCCCTAAAATCAATCAGAAAAAAGACAACCACCCCCAAAAGAAAATCTTATACAGAATATAAACAGAGTTCCCAGAAAGGAATGCTAATGTTTTTTAAACTGTGAAAAAAAAAGAAGTCTCATTATTGGAAGGAGGGCAAATGAAACTACTATGAGATTCTATTTTTTACTTATCAGATTATCAAAAAGTATCAATATTGATAGTACACATGTGTGAGTGACAGTGGAAAAACAGGCACTCCTATGTGCTGCTGCCAAGAATTTCCGTTAACGTAGATGTTCCAGAGAAGACTCTGTCAACAACTATCAAAATGACCAATTCATGTACACTTTGACTAGCAAATCCACTTACAGGAAAGTTGTTTTTTTCAAGAGTATTATTGAATCATTGTCATAGCAGAAAGTTTGCAGAAACAAACAAAAAACTCAAGCCTCCCAAATACTGTTTTATTTTAAATAGTACTTTATTTTTCTCCCCGTTTCTAAAATTAGAATATAATTGCTTTACAATGTTGTGTTAGTCTCTGCTGAACAATGAAGTGAATCAGCTGTATGTATACATATATCTCCTCCTTCTCGGACCTCTCTCCCGTCCTTCTCATCCCATCCCTCTAGGTCATCACAGAGCACCAATCTGAGCTCCCTGCTCTATATAGCAGATTCCCACTGGTTATCTATTTTATATGTGGTAGTGTATATATGTCACCTATATATCCTTTATTACCACATTAATTCGGCTGAGTGCTGAAGAATTGATGCTTTTGAACTGTGGTGCTGGAGAACACTCTTTACGAGTCCCTGGGACTGCAAGGAGATCAAACCAGTCAATCCTAAAAGAAATCAACACTGAATACTCATTGGCAGGACTGATGCTGAAGCTGAAGCTCCAATACTTTGGCTACCTGAAGAGAAGAGCTGACTCATTGGAAAAGACCCTGATGCTGGGAAAGACTAGAGGCAGGAGGAGAAGGGGGTGACAGAGGATGAGATAGTTGGATGGCATTACTGATTCAATGGACATGCATTTGAGCAAACTCTGGGAGATAGTGAAGGTCAGGGAAGCCTGGTGTGCTGCAGTCCATGGGGTCATAAAGAGTTAGACACGACTGATCAACTGAACAATAAGCAACAACAATCACACTAATTAAATAAATTATGGATGATTTATACATGGAATATGATGCAACCATTACAAACAATAATGCAGCATGAAAAAATCTCCAAAATATAAGAAAAACAAGTGGGTGCATAACCATGCATATAGTGTGACACCACATATGTAAACTGTATGCTGGTACTTGCACTTGATATCTCTGGCAGAATACACAAGAAATTGATTTTGTTCTGTCTCTAGGATAAGAAACTGGCGCCTGAAAGACAGAGGTGGGAAGGACAGTTGCTTTGTGCATATATTAACATATTTGAAAAATCTCTCTCCTCCCCCAAATATAGCTGTCCTTGGATGCTCTGAAAGGTCAACTGACCCCTCTAACTTTTTTGGTCTTCTCCTGAAATGAAGCTCTCTCTTCGTAATGCTCACATCTTCCAAAGACTATGTACCTCGCTATCTAATGAGATATGCACATAAGACCCTTCATAAAGTATAAACCATTAGGGTTCCCAAGTGGCTTAGTGGTAAAGAATCTGCCTGCAATGCAGGAAATGCAGGTTTGATCTCTGGGTCGAGAAGATCCCCTAGAGAAAGGAAATAACAACCCACTCAAATATTCTTAGCTGGGAAATCCTATGGACAGAGGAGCCTGGTGGGCTACAGTCCATTGGGTCACAAAAGAGTCGGACGTGATTGAGAGGCTAAACAACAACAACAAAAGAAAAAGTATAAAACACTGAATACAGGTAAGGAATAACTGTTATAAATACTAGTCTAATATGTTGAATCATATTAATTTGACAAGTGAAGCAAGAAAAAGTTGGAGTAGAAAAATAAATTTCCCTAATCTTAAGTAGATTTAAACTTTCATCTTTTCTGTGGGTTTAGCCTCTTCTTGTCAGAGAAAGAACTGTATCTTCCCAAAGTTTAGTACGGTGCTTAGCTCACTGTGGGAGTTTAACGAATGTTAAATAATAATAACAGCCATTTATGGATCATTGCCCCACCTGATAATCCTTTTCCTCCATTGAATCACACCTTCTAGCAAGCCATTTTTAAAACGTATTCCTAACTAAATTAGGGTGCAGTAACTCACAGTAAGAATTGATATTTATATAAAAAGGAGAACTGGCACAAAACCAATGATTTAAACTGCAACTTTCCATTTCTTTCTTGGTGGCATTAATAACGTTGCCCTTTGGAAATGTCTTTTCTTCTTTCAAATACCATGTTATAATTGTGATAGGCTGGCTAGAGGGGGGATTCTTCCCAGTGGCTGTTTTTTTTCTCCCCTTTGCTTTTATATTTTGTGGTATGCCATGGGGGAAGGGAATCAAGGGGAATAATAATCTAAGTTTAACCTTTAATTGTTCTTACTTTTAACTACATCTCTGCATTCATAGTCTTCCTGCTCTTTAAGCTATATCCCTCCCTGTCTATGGACCATGAATCCACAGGGGCTGAGATAAATGATCTCTGAAGGTCTCTCCAATTTAGACACTACATGTTTCTTTAGAAAAGATGTATGTTTTATATGTCTCATATTGTTTCCTTGTGTTTGAAGAATTGTGTCTGCTGTTGTTCAGTCGCTAAATCATGTCTGACTCTGTGATCCCATGGACTGCAGTATGCCAGGCTTTCCTGACCTTCACCATCTCTTGGAGTTTGCTCAAATTCATGTCCATTGACTCGGTGATGCCATCCAACCATCTCGCCCTCCATTGCCCACTTCTTCTTCCCCCAATCTTTCCCAGCATCAGGGTCTTTTCCAAGAGTCAGCTCTTCGCATCAGGTGGTCAAAGTATTGGAGCTTCAGCTTCAGCATCAGTCTTTCCAATGAATATTCAGGATTGTTATCTGTTTAATAAACTTGAATAAAATATGAACCCTTTAAAAGGATCAAAATTCTCCATAGGTGCATGGAGCTGAGTTTCTGAAACTCTACTGTAATAAAAATGCATATGCATATATCTAAGATGTTACAAAATTAGTTGTTCTTACTTGGCATGCCTTTTCCCTGCCTGGCAAACTTCTATTCAGCCTTTAAAAATCAGCCCAAATGTCATCTCCTTTCTGAATCTTTCCCCAACAAAGAAGAGGTGGTAGCCTCTTTGTTGCTGACAGATCACCTTCCAACCTTGCAGCTCCTCTCTTGAGTTCTGTGCTTATCTGTCTTTGTGACTGTACCTCCCATCAGACTATGAGCTCCTTGTCAGCAAGAATGTTTCGCTTTCATCTTTGAGTCTGTAGTGGCCAGAGCATAGGAAGTGCTCAACAAATATTTCCTGAAGGGAGGAATGAATAAAAGGCTGGAAGTAAGGAGTTCTGGGTTCTAGTCTCAGCTCTGCTGTTAATCATATGTGGTCCTGAGCAGCTTGACGGAACTTTTCCAGATATCAACTTCCTCAAGAATAAAATGAAGGAATATTTTAGGAGCTCTCAGCCCTATTTGATGATTTCTTAATTATTATTAAGACTATTAACCCCTTTGGGCAGAGATTCTATCTTCTGTGTCATTGTACATAGCACACTGTTCCATAAAAACTTGTTAAATTGTTCAGAAAAACATGAATCAAAAAAGTAACTTATGATTGAGTTGTTGGATAAATGACTGGTGTCACTTCAAATCAAGAGACTGGTACTTCTGCACAGTTAGATTTGAAAGAGCATCCATCATATAACATTTTTTGTTCACATTCTGATGCCTCTTCAAATCTGAAAGGCAACTATGAAGCAGAAGCAGGTGGGTTGCTTAGGGACAAGAGTTAATAATGATAACTGCTGTCACAAAGATATCATTTATTGAGCACTTATTTTGTGCCAGGTAAATGATATACATTAACTCTAATTTTCAACACAACCTTTCAAAACTTTAGAAAATAACCAAATCAGACCTTAGAAAAGTTACGTAACTTGCTGTTCCAATTATCTACTGCTAGGTAACAAAACCTCCCAAACAGAATGTATATAACAACTACTTTATCACGCTTCTGGATTCTGTGGGCCAGGCATTCAGACACAGCATGGTAGGTGTACTTTGCTTCTGCTCCTATCGGTAATCTTTCCCTGCATTATTTACTTTTAGTTAGTTAGGAGTGTGTGTGTGTGTGTGTGTGTGTGTGTGTGAGTGTTGGGAATCCCTCAATGGACTAGCCTGGCTTTTGGCACTGCCTGGGAAGGTGAGCCTGGGATTACGTATAATGCTTGCTAGGGCAGTGGTCCTCAACACTGGCTGTACACACACTAGAAACATACACAAACTGCTATAACTATAACTTACTCTGGAACTTCTAAGTCAGAATCTATGGGGGTAGGTCTAGACAATGATTTTTTTTTTTTTTAAAGAATTTCCCAAGAATAAAACGTGCAGTCAGGGAGTATCATGATCAGACAGGGGGCCTTACGTGGAGGGAGAGGAGACTCAGAACTGCCTTGCGTCAGAGATCAACTCTGGTCCCGTTTTGGGCCTGAGCAGCAGTGCGCATGCCCCAGGATTGACATAGGTGCTCCTTGAACAGCTCCCCCGACAGGGGTAGGAAGCCCGGGATGCTGAGTCCCTCAAGGCAGGATTGGTCTGGAAGGTTGCATATGGAACACGGAGGGGGGCAGTGATCAGGGTTTTGACTTATGGGTTTCCCTGGTGGTTCAGATGGTACAAAATCCACCTGCAATGTAGGAGACCTGGGTTGGATCCCTGGGATGGGAAGATCCTCTGGAGAAGGGAGCTGGCTACCCACTCCCATATTCATGCCTGGAGAACTCCGTGGACAGAGGAGCCTAGCAGGCTACAGTCCACGGGATTGCAAAGAGTCGGACACAACTGAGCGACTTTCCAGTTTCACTTAGCTTATAGAGGCAATGGAAAGGAAGCAAAAGGTGATATTAACTGAGCAGATTTGCTTCTGAAGCAACAGCTGGGCCAACACAGTCCAGGGGCAGATGGAACATAGCAAATTTGGAGAGTATGTTTCTAATGATGTTCGTTTTCATTTCTTTTAATGGTACTATATTGTTTCACTTGTTAATTTGAAATGAGCAACTGTAATTTTATGCAGAAGTCATCATTCTTACAAGTGAAATAATTCTTCCTAATTGCAGGACATTAAAAAAATAAGGATACCAAAATTAATAAATATTTGTTATTTTTAAAGATTTATTTTGCTGTAGTTTTCACTTAGTTCCTCAGCTCTGTGAATCACTGTTTTAAGAGAATTCAAGATACTTTAAAGACTTTTGTTCCAACTGTAATTTATCACTGTTGTAAGGAGAAGTCAAAGTAATACGGTGCAATCGCACCATGTCCTCTTTTAACTTAGACAAATCTGACTACCCATGCTTGAAAAAAAAATACAAAGGCAGAGGAAGGAAGAAATAATTTAAATACTGCAAATGGTTCTGCTCTATCACTAAATAAGTATATCACATTTTCTTGTGTCTCTCACATTGAAAGCATCTTGCTGATTGTGATCTTTGTGCTTATTGTTTAGATCACATATTTATGCATATTTGTTACTGAATATAGTTATTGCATAAAAATGCAAAAATTCATGTGCATAGTACTTAATGGGAAATGTGCAGGAAGTTTATGAATAACTGTCAATACATTTGATTTTTGTCTTGTGTGCTAATAACCTACCCCATCCTGTAAGAAACGATTCCAGTGTATATTATTTTATTCCCACTGATGAACTTCCTTTATAATCACATGATTATTTAGTTTTTATAACTAGAGGGCTGGCATGCATTGCCCCAAGTAAGATACCACTCTTTTTACTCCAAAGCACCCAGTGCATACCCTCTACTAGAGTTTTCTGGAATTATGTTCTGACCTATACAGCAAATTTTGCTTGCCTGCTTGTCCCACTCCTGAGACTATGAGTGCCTTGGAAAGAGAATTGGTTCATTGTATTTCCAAAGCTGGGCATAGTGTTTGGTGTATAGTAGGTACTTGGCAAGTGTTTACAGGACAAATGATGATATTAATTTCTCCATATCTATATCTGACCAGTTTCATAGCAGGTTAAAATAATGTATATCCAATCCTTGCCATTTATGACCCAAGCAACTTCAGGCAAATGGTTTTTGTTTTTTTTTTCTTTACCTGCTCCAGGGTTGAAAACCACACACCACATTTTATAAACTGTTCCATTGTTCATCCCCAAGAAATCCGTCTTCACGTGCAAACAGAATGTCCCTGCTTTATCTTCTTTGCCTACTCTTTGTGAACAGGTAAAAGGTACATAAAAAAATGCTCTCAGGAAGGCAGTTCTTACTTAGAAGATTGGTCATGGGAATTAAAGGTGAAACAGAAGCATAAGGCATGAGTTGTTTATTTGCTTTTTCTGTGTGATTGACATCAGCCTCAGTAATCTTTGGTGGTGATGGTACACTTCCGCATGGATGTATTCATATTCATACATTTATTTCCCTGCATGTTTTTCAGTATTTGCAGATGCTCAGTGTCTGGGACTGAGCCATGTTCCCTTTGGGAAGGACTTAATGAACCTACTGAGGGCTACAGTGGAGCAGGGCCATTTTCACACCTTTCAAGGATGGGGCCACACACACTATTCAAATTTAATTTGTGTTTACTCTTAGTTCCAGGAACGTACATCACATTCTTAACTTTCTAGCAGGTCTGACACTCCTCTCAATGCCATTCATGAGCATGGATGCCTGGAGCCTGATCTCATGCCACAAGTTCATGCATTTGTTACTGATCTTCCCTGCTGTGCATGTCAACCTGTGACTTTGCTATGACAGCAACATGTTAAGGGGATCTGGAGTAATTAAAGGGCTCAGATTTAAAAGAGCTTACTTAGGAGAAGTGCTACAGAGGACCTGAATTTAGACTAGGGTAAAAAGTGTGGAGTATGCCCTCATTTTCACTTGCTACCCATTTCTGACATCAGGAGCCATCCAACGATGTATATTTGTGTGTATGCATGCGTGGATATGACAAAACCCACAGGCAAAATGAAGGTGACAGTCACTGCTCAGTGAAATGACCTCAACCCTCCTCTTTTGCTCAGCATCCTGCTTCTCATTTGTCTCCCACAGTCAGAGCTTCTCAACAGCCATGTAGACACCTCTGGCCAACCATATCGCTCTGACGCACTTGGCAAAAGAAAGGCATGGAAGTGAATCATTAAATCTACTGATAAGGAGGAGAAAATTAATTAGAATAACCAGATGCTCAGGAAAAGAGTAATAAAATTTGATCCCAAGCTTGGGCAAATTAAACTCATATAATTGGTTTTTGTCACCTCGTAGCCTCATTCAAGCGGGATGTGAAAGAATGGAAAAGAGTTAAAAGTCAAGTAGAAAAATAAACCGAGTCGGACAAAGCTTTCTCTTTTACTTCATATGTGATCTCAGATTGAAATGTTTAGCATTGTAATTAGGTCTGACTTTTAATTGTAAAGGCATGAAGAGAGGATTTGAAAATATGAAAAAGAAAAAAACCCATTCGACTTCCATAGCAACAAGAGATTTTCTGAATCAAGTGAACAGCAGGAATACTAAAAAAAGAAAAACTGACTCCCCAAATACTGGAAACCAAACCAGGAAAGGATATAGTGGTATTTGGAAATACAATCAGGCTCTGTTAATTGTTCCTTGCTTTGTTTTTATCACTGGCACAGTATTATTCTCTGTTATAATTAGAGAAACATATAGTATAAGTATAAAGGAATTCAGAACCTATATTCTGACACACCAGTGTGGGGAAAAAGAAATGTTTTTTAATATGGGTTTTCTGTGACTCAAGTGGCAGAAATAAAATCAACATGGAACTTCCCTGGCAGCCCAGTGGTTAAGACTCCACGCTTCCAATGCAGGGGGTGCGGGTTCTATTCATGGTTAGGGAACTAAGATGTCACATGTCCTACAGCACAGACAAAAAAATAAATAAGTAAAATCAACAGCATTGGTAGCAGATATTGAAGGCACATGGGGTTAGCATTAGGCATTAGGAGAGAGGACTCAGGCCATTTTGGCCATCAGTGTCTGAGATTAGAAATCCCAGGAAATTAAAGGGCTGGGAGAGAATCAGAGAGGAAACTGAGGCTTGAGGTTAAGTGATTGGTCCTGAATCAGCCAGAGAGGTGTTGAAGCACATTAGAATCCTATCCCTTGGACACCCTTTCATAAAGCCCCACTCTCCTGGTGGGGTTGTCCCTGTTCCTCTTCTCTCCTCACTTGCAGCTCTACAGAGCTTGACGAACATCTGTGACAACAGAACAACTGCCTGAGTTAAATGCTAAAGAGAATCTCACTAGTGAAAGTCACCCCCTGGAATAATGGGCACCCCCAAACATAAGCTTTTCACACTTGCTGACAAAATCTTATCCTGACTTATCTGGACAACTGTTTCAGTGTGCCACTGAAAATGGCTTGTTTAGACAGTCTGCCTTTCAACTTACATATCTGTAGTTTGGGTAGAACTGGTTGGTTTTCTTGCTGGTACCCAAGAATGTAGTGATGCTGAGGAAGAAGGTCACTGCAGTCAGAGCTGGGTGCTCAGAGCTGCTTCATTTTCACCAACAGTGTCATCTCTACATGTGGCTGAGATGGGACTGGAATCCAGGGCTTCCACTGCTGGACTTGGCTCCAAACTCTGATTCTCTTTCTAATCACTGCATGTGCATGTGTGCTAAATCACTTCAGTAGTGTCTGACTCTGTGTGACCCTATGGACTTAGCCCACCAGCTTCCTCTGTCCATAGGGTTCTCTAGGCAAGAATACTGGTGTGGGTTGCCATGCCCTTCTCCAAGTGATCTTCCTGGTCCAAGGATCGAACTCGGGTATCTTATGTCTCCTGTATTAAAAGGCAGGTTCTTTGCCACTAGCGCCACCTGGGAAGCCCCAGTCACTGCACAAAAGAGGGTTAAAACCTTAAACATGCATTCCAATATACATTAGGTGCAGACAAATACTGTTTTGACTCTACTTATACAAGGTACCTAGAATAGTCAAATTCATAGAGTCAGAAAGTTCATGGTAGATGCCAGGGGCTGGGGGTTTGGGGGTGAGGAGGGGGAGAGAGGAGTTGTTTAATGGGGACAGCATCTCAGTTTAGGAAGGTGAAAAGTTTGGGAGAGGAAAGATTGTGAGAGTTGCACAACAATGTGAATGTACTGAGTGCCCTAAACTGTACAGTTAAGTATGGTTAAGATAGTATGTTTTAGATTAGGTGACTTTTACCACAATTAAAAAACATAAACAGAGGGTTAAGAGAGGTTCATCATCAGTCAGGAAGTTACATAAAACATGCCCTTGTGTCTAATCTTTTCAACATAGGACTCTCTACTCACTTGCCTCAGCTGAAGCTCTGCCATCCTGCCTGGGATGATTAATTTTATGTGTCACCTTGCATAGGACATGCTGCCCTCATATTTCATCAAATGCTAGTCTAAATGTTTCTATGAAGGCTTTTTTGGTATTTCTTAAAATTTATTTTATATTCATACACTGGAATACTATCTAGCAACGAGAATAAACAAACCACAACTGCACACAACATGAATGAGTCTCTAAAGGTTCTGGTTACCAATTCCAGTGTGTGTGTGTGTGTGTGTGTGTGTGTGTGTGTGTGTGTGTGTAGTGGGGGGGGTGGTTCCCCATACCAAGAAGAAATTCTCTGACACTACAAATTAACTCAGTTCTGACCTGTCTTTGCTGAGATAGCATCAGATCCCACAGGTTAAGGGGTCACTCCTACAGGACTGCCCTCCCACTTCAGGTGCTAGTCTCAAGTCCAGACTGCCACCTGTGCTTCTGACCCACCTGCTATCAGTGGGAAACTGCAATGAATCCTTCTCCAGGGTTAATTAATTTGCTAAATCGGCTCACAGAACTCAGAGAAACCCTTTACTTACATGATCACTGTACTCAGTTGCTCAGTCGTGTCTGACTCTTGGCAACCTCATGGATTGTAGCCCGCCAGGCTCCTCCTTCCATGAAGTTTTCCAGGCAAGAATACTGGAGTGGGTTGACATTTCCGACTCTAATGGATCCTCCCGACCCCAGGGATGGAACCCATGTCTCTTGTGTCTTCTGCATTACCACAATGCCACCTGGGAAACCTACAAGATCTCTAATTTATTATAAAAGGCTATAACTCAGGAATAACCAGATGGAATAGATACACAGAGCGAAGTATGGGGAAAGGGTGCAGATTTCCCTGCCTGTGAAGGCATTTTTAAAGATGAGATTAACACTTAAAATTCAGTAGACTTCGAGTGAAGCAGGTCCCCCTTTATAATGAAGGTTGACCTCATCTAATCAGTGGGAGATCTTTCATGAAAAAAAGACTGATATCCCTCAAAGAAGAGGGAATTTGCCAGCAGACTGACTTTGGGCTCAAGCTGAAACATGAAGTCTTCTCTGGGTCTCAAGCCTGTTGGCCTGCTCAGTAGATTTGGACTTGCCAGCCCCTAAAATTTTGTGAGCTAATTTCTTGAACTCACTCTCCCTCTCTCATATTCTCTCTGTCTCTGATGGTAGGATGTGGAGTGATGCTTCTGAAGCCAGTAGAATTATTGAATAGGACAAGAAAAAGAATAAGAGAAAGGACCAATCTCTAATTCAAAATGTGCCCAAAGTTCAAAGTGGTACCTGAAATATCACAGTGACAGTTTTGGAAGCATCTTGATTTTACAGAGCTGCTCATGTTAACCCCTCCCAATAGTTAGGACCTGTCCTCCTATGGTGCCATTCTTTCATCATATCTAAGCTCCAAAAGATGGCTACAAGCTTAAATTCACGCTACCTTAAAAAAACATTACTAGTGATGAGTTACTTCCCTTTGTTGCCTTCATGTTGTTCTATGTCAAACATCTTCTATCCTTCTAGAATTGTATTTCATTCACTACTTCAGGCCAGGTGACAGAGAGACTTTAAGCCCAATTCTGGGTTCTTTTGAGCAGTACCATTGCTTCACTTAAAATCTGTAGTGAGAGTCACAATCTTATATGGGACCATCTCTCGGTACACAAGAGGGTGGCTTTAGTTACTTTTTGGTGCTCTCCTGTCATGTAAAAAACATTCACTTCTTACATTTTTACAGAATAAACACACACACACACACACACATATATATCATACATATGCAAGTTGCTCAGTCGTGTCCAACTCTTTGCGACCCCATGGACTGCAATCCGCCAGGCTCCTCTGTCCATGGGATTCTCCAGGCAAGAATACTGGATGGGTTGCCATGCCCTCCTCCAGGGGATCTTCCTAACCCAGGAATTGAACCAGGTCTCCTGCACTGAAGGCAGATTCTTTACTATCTGAGCCACCAGGGAAGCCCTTTGAACAGAGCTATAATGTATGTTAAAAAAAAATAGGTATAACAAGTGAGAGAGAGATACACACACACTCTGTTGGTTCTGCTTCTCTGGAGAACCCGGAGTAACACACTGCCTCATACTGTTTGGGAGCCAGGTCAACAGCAGGTTGGCAGACACTTCCTTGTCACAAATCTGGAACTGCTGGGATCCTCTATTGGGCCAATTTTCTCTGAAGCTCTTGAGATAAGTGTCTCTAACGATGAAAAGAGGGGTAATTTGGAAGCAGATACAGAACTTGGGCAAGCTGCAGCTCTCCCTTGCAGCTCCTGCCCCTCTGAAGTTGTGCAGCTGAGAACGCAGGGTAAATGGGCATCTGCCTCATTCATTCCAACATTCTTTCAAATATTTCCTGACTGTCTACTCTATGGCCAGTTCTCTTCCAGACACTGGAGCACTGGAGAATCAAAACTGAACAAGATTAATGAGACTTCCGCCATCACAAAATCTGCATGTTAGCTGGGAGAGATCAATAAGCCTTGGTTCGATTAAATTTTGTTCCTTTTATAATAGATAATTTATTCCACTTTATCTTGACAACAATCATGTGGGTGTGGTACTATTATTTTTATCACCTTTTCTTTCTTTTTTTTTGGCCATTGCAAGGGCATTAGAAGACAGTCAAGCAGGAAGTTCGGCTACTCACATACTCGTGGGTTTTCAGATCTACCAGGATCTACTATTGAATTATTGTGTCCATGTGATTTTGTTCTTAGTTTATTATTCTTTTTTGGAGGGGGGCATGCTGCATAGCCTGGGGGGCTAGGGATCAAACCTGGGCCCCCTGCATTGGAAGCACAAAGTTTTAACCACTGGACCACCAAGGAAGTCCCAACAATTGAATTTTGGATTGTGACAAGTGTTTTGAGGGAGATGAGAGACGCAGGGACAGAGTGAAGGAAGAGAGGGCCCTTTAGACATAATGGTCACAGAAGGTGATTTCAAGGAGCCGACATCTAAGCATAGGCTTGTCAATGATAAGTGCCTCTATTGATCAAAGTCTGCATATTCTTTTTAATTGAAAACAATTTAAAAAGTGAAATAGTGAGTCTGTGTATGTGTGCATGCTCAGTCACTTCAGTCATGTCCAACTCTATCTGTGTGACCCTATGGACTGTACCCCACCAGGTTCCTCTGTCCACGGGATTCTCCAGGCAAGTATACTGGAGTGGGTTGCCATTTCTTCCTCTAGGAGATCTTCTTGACCCAGGGATTGAATCCACGTTGCCTGTGTCTCCTGTGCTGGCAGGCATGTTCTTCATTGCTGAGCCACTGGGGAAGCCTGAAACAGTGAGTCTATACAGCCTTACTGTAAAAAAATTTAAATGATACAGAAATAGACATAACTAAAGGTGACAGGCACCCCGGCCGCTTCCCATTCCACTCCCTTCCATAAGTGTGCAGTGTAACCATCAAACACCCTCAAACTTTTGCCCGTGCTTTTCCATGCATGTGGGATCTGGCTTTGCATATTAGTCTTCATTCCATCACAGGCTTTTTTTTTTCTTAGCAATACATCTTAGAGCTCTTTCCATGCAAATGCCTATACATCTTTTTTCCCCCACTGGGAAAAGAATTTATTTTGTAAAAACTGTAAAACAAACAGAACAAGCTAAATATTCAGATCAATTGATGAGAGACAGACCCCAGTGTGCTTTTGCTCAGGACGGAGAAGATGGGGCTGATGTATCCACAGAGAGTCCTTGCGGAGTCAAGAAGTAGGAAGAAAAGTAACAGTGAGGGAAAGCTCACCTTGAATTCTGGGGTTTAATTCTAACTATGCTTTATAAAAACACAGGTGGTCTTGGCCAGTATCGATCATGAAAAGAAACTTCTAAATACCCTAATAAATAGAGGTTGTTCACACAACTATTAAGAGAAGATGATAGATATTTTCAAAGGTTTTCAAAGAATCTTTTCAAAGGTTGAAGTGAAAAATTCTTCTTCGATTAGGATTATTTGGAATACATTTCTCAAATAATTACCCCAGCAGACAGGAAATACTCATCTTGAACAACGAACAACAACAATAGCCAGAACAATGGTGTTCTGCTTATTGTTTTTGAAAAATTCCACAATGCCACCTCCATTTGAACAAAAAAACCCTGGATTGGTGTGTAAACTTTTAAAATGCCCCCCATCGCCTGCTCCCAAGGCTTCTCAGTTCTGTTGGATAGGTTTTGCTAAGCGATCTCAGAGTCTCAGACTTTTTGTTGGGTATCTGTAGACTGATGGTTTCAACAAGGATTCTTTTATATGCTGAGTGACAAGGTTGGCATGTGATGGAACACAGCCATGGATCCCCTTGAACATCAATAAACAGTCAAACAAATGTGTAAGCACAAACCTAATATTTGTATAGTCTTCTACCCTGGCCAAACAATGCACTAAGCATACATATACACTTTTATCATTTTACTCTCACAAAACTCTAAGGTTGGTAGTGGTATTCTTATTTTCTCTCTCTCTCTCTCACACACACACACTCAAAAAAAGTTAAATAATACGTATAAGGTTATTTACTTACTTGCTTACCATAGGCTAAGCAAGTAGCATCTTGGCACTTTCTGATTCTTAAAAATGTATTTAATTTTTAAATGTGTTTTATTTTTCACACACACACTTTCTCTCGCGCAAGCCTACATGTACTCATACATACTTAAGATTCTGTTATTCAAAATGCACTTTACATTGAAGAGTGAACGCTGTATTAGTTGTTCCTTGCTGTATAATAAACTACCACACATTTAGCAGCCTAAAACCACACTTATTTATTATCTCAGGTTCTGGGATCAGAAGTCTGAGGGTGACTTAAGCTGAGTCTTTGGCTTAAGGTCTTATAAGTCTGCCCTCAGGTGTCCGCCAGGGCTAGGTTCTTGTCACAGACTTGAATGCAGAAAGATTCGCATTCAAGCTTTCTCAGATTCTTGGCAAAATGAATTTCCTTATGGCTGTAGGATTCATGGTAGCTTGCCTCTTTAAGCCCACAGTGGAGAGGGAGAAAGAGAGAGGAAGATTGTAGAGCTTCGGGTTTGTTTGTTTTTTGTTGGTTGTTGGTCATATAACCAAAAGTGGGGTCCGGCTGACCATCATTCAAAAGCCAATAAAGAGGCAAGGTTGGTTGAAAGTTAAGTTTGCTTTATTTTGGATGCCGACAACCAGAGAGGGGGAGGTTGGGCTTCTATCCGAAAGCAGACTACCCTCTCCCCACCAACAATAGTGTGGCAAGAGCTTACATAGACAGAAGGAAGTGGCTCCATGCAGAAACAGCACAGTCAGCTCTGACAGTCATTTTGAAATTGGTCATGTGGTGGTCTGACTGGCATCATCTCGATAGTTTTAAGTACAGTTAATCTTCAGTTCCATGGTCAGTTTTTTCCCATATCCTTGAGGTTAGTTCTTGGAATTGTGGAGCTGAGTGCATGAATAGGCAGATAGATGGGACAGAACAAAAACTCCCCAAGTAGACTCAAATGCAAATGGAAATTTTGATTATGATAAAAGTAGCTTTCCTCTAACATTACTGGAAAAATGATGGCTTGTAAATAAATGGTGTTGGGGCAACTGGACTGCAATCTGAAAAAAATAAAACTAGATCCATACCAAAATTCCAAATTAATTACAGTTCTAAATGTAAAAATACTATATAAGAACAGAAGAAAATACAGATTCATGCCTTATAAACCAGGGAAAAGCCTTTATAATACTGATTCAAAATTTAGATATAGGTCTCAGGTCAGAGGAGATCAAGATGTTGGAGTAAGAGGATGTGGAGTTCATCTTCTCCTGTGAACCCATCAATATACATCTACCTGTGGGACAACTCTCATGGAAAACTAATTGTAAACTGGGAGAAGGACTCCTATATCATCAAGGTTGTAAGGAAGATGCATACTTAATTGGGTAGGATGGAAAGGAAAGCATCATACACACTGGGCTTAGTGTGTGTACTTAAGCCACACACTGGGCATCCCAGTCCTGGTGTCCTACGTGTAGAAGACAAGGCTCCTTGGTTGCTTGGAGAACTGCTGGGACAGGTAGAAAGGCTGAAGCTTAGCCTGCACGCATGAGGAGTGCGCGGGTGCTTTTCCACCAGGCAGGGGGGAGAGCCATCTGCCCTAGAAGCTGCTGCCTCGCTGTGCTCCTAGCCTGAGCTGGGTGAACGATACACCCTGCTACTCCATGTCAGTGGATCTAAGGCTGCCAGGACCTACTGACGGTTACATGGTGGGTAAGTGCAAGTGGGGAAATAATCTGCGTGAGGTTTATATCCCTCTCAATCACTTTCTACAAAATAAGCAGTGGTGCCAGCAAGAGATATTGTTTGTCCCAACAAGAATACCAGAGAAAACTGATTCTCTGTGGGACCACCAGGAAGTATAGGAAAGTGTGGTGCAAGCATAAGACATGGGCTCAGAGAAACTCCTGAAAATCACACTATCAGCAAGCAGATAGTCTGTTTGCTATGGTTTATGCTGTGCTCATTTCCCAGATGGATGGAAAAGATACTACAATGGTGCTCTGGAATATTTCTCTCATCAGGGGATGTTCCCAAGATAAGATAAGGAGGGAAAAAAAATCAAATGAAAAAAATATGCTGCAGACCAAATTTGACTTCCATTAAATACTATTTATAAAGCTTTTAAAAGAACAGAGAGTATTTACAGGAGCTTCAGATTCGGAAGACATAAAAGAAAATGACAAGCTTGTTTTCAATTTTTGTTGCACTTGTCTGCTACTGATGTGGTAATCGGGTACTTATTCCATTTGTCTTTTTTTTATAGCGCACAGGCTTTGTCATTACACACTGTGACAGAAAGTGGCTCCTGGGTTTCTCATCTTTTGAGAAAGATCCCCAAACTTTCCCTTCCACAGGTGGGCTCCCAGCTACCACATGTCTATTCTGTGGCTCTCCACCCAGACACAGTGGATGGGCTGGGTCAACAGCTGCCCCTGGTCACTGGAACAGAAGACATGCACACTTGTGAATTGTGAGGCTATTCCCTCGGTCTTGTATACACACATCAGACAGGAGAAGAAAGTCACAAATTAGAGTCAGCTGTCCCATTGAGAAGAGCAGAGTTAGCTGTGATGATAGGCAGACAACAGCCTGAATGAAAATGGAAATCTCCCAGGCTCTGTAAGCATTACAGTTCCCAGATCTAGTCACTGTGGTGTCTGGCTATTCATATTATCTTTGACCTCCTTGAAATATCACTTACCAGAGACTGCAGAAATACCCATAAGATTTTGCACTCCTCCCATCAAGGAGTAGATCTTTTCCCCTTTCCTTGAATCCAGCTGAATTTAGGAGTGACTGTGACCAGTAGAATATGGCAGACATGGAAGTGTCTGAGCTTTGACTCTGGCTCTCAAGAGCTTTGCAGCTTCCTCCACTGCTCTTTTAGGAACCCTGTGACCACCAAGTGAGGGCACCTTGTCTAGTATCCTGAGTGACCCACTTAGATGCACTAGACAGCAGCTGGCCAATCCCCATAAATGCATGAACACACTAGATCAGGCTTCTAACTTACCTTCCAGTTGTGTGCAGATGCACAAGGAATCTCA
The DNA here is from genome assembly GCF_054371585.1 of Giraffa tippelskirchi. Classification (NCBI taxonomy): domain Eukaryota; kingdom Metazoa; phylum Chordata; class Mammalia; order Artiodactyla; family Giraffidae; genus Giraffa; species Giraffa tippelskirchi. The sequence goes on from NC_137283.1 coordinate 128,132,583, forward strand.
GCAGAGACCAGCTGCATTGGACCACATGAGAAAAACTACCCAGCCAGTTTCCAAAACTGAGTTAAATAAAGAGTGCTTTTTTAAAAAAATTATTTATTTGTTTGGCTGCATCAGGTCTTAGTTGCAGCACACAGGCTCTCTAGTCATGGTGCACGGGCTTAGTTGCCCTGAGGCATGTGGGATCTTAGTTCCCTGACTGGGGATCAAACCTGGATCCCCTGCATAGGAAGATGGATTTTTAACCACTGGACCACCAAGGAAGTCCTCAAGGGTGTGGTTTTATGTCTTTAAGTTTTGGGGTTATTTATTACCTGGTAAAAGCTACCTGATACATCCTTTATCCTTCCAATAAATTTCTAACGTTTTCCCCCTAAGCTGTGTGTTTTTGTGTCTGTGTATGTTTTCACCTTCAACCCAAAGAATCTTGAGTAAGAGAGAAATTGTATCAATAGAAGAGGCTGTAGAGAGACTGAAGAACTGATTGGCTGAGTCACTTATGGTAGTATGCAGAAAGAAATCCCTCATTTGTAATTATGTTTTACTAAAGCAACTAACTAAGCAAGGAACCTACCACAATACAAATGGATGCCCATAAATATTTTTAGCCTTCCCTTTAATAATCTTTTTCCTATGAGATGCAATATAGTCTGTGACCTGGTAACCAATGGATAGTGTTGCCTTGAAGAATTTTGCTTCCTGTACATTTTTCTAAGTGGGAGTGTTGTGTGGTTCTGACTGCTTTCTAACTTTTTCATCTAACCACTGAATTGCAGGATGAAAAAGAGCATAGTCCGAACAAAATGGAGTCCTGTCTAGAGGGAAGATGGGCTGATCTGAAAATCACTCACTTTGAGGAGAGGGGCCCATTGATGACATTTTTGGTTTCAGTTGCTAGAGATGACTGATTGGATTATCTCCCTTCAGGAAGAGAATGGGCTAGTCCAATGTAAGATGTTTTAAATCATGTATTGCAGGGAGACCTCATAAGAAGGAAGAGAGAGTTGTGTGTGTGTGTGCGCATGCCAGTCAAAAGGAAGAATAGACCACTTTTTGGGGGAGTATCTCTGTACAACCCATATCCTCTTTTTTTATGCATACTGTTCTCCTCCTGCTAAGACTAGATTCCCAGTAACCATGTTTGCATTTCCAGAACCTCACTCCCTGGCCATTGTTGATTAGGCCAAGGGTACACACTTAACTGGGCTTCCCTGGTGGCTCAGTGGTAAACAATCTACTTGCTAATGCAAGAGATGTAAGAGACGTGGGTTTGATTCCTAGGTTGGGAAGATCCCCTGGAGAAGAAAATGGTGATTTATTCCAGTATTCTTGCCTGAGAAATCCCATGGACAGAGGAGCCTGGCAGGCTACAGTCCATGGGGTGGCAAGATTCAGACATGACATAGCAAATAACAACAACACACTTAACTAAAGCTGGACCAATCAGTTTCTTCTAAAAACCCGAGCCCGTGAGTGAGAGAGGTTTATTGGTTTTCTCTCTTGAGTTGTCTGAATCTGGACATTTAAGCTAGGGAGCTACAGAGCAACTACATTTCCCTATGTGCATCCAGAAGCATTAACAGCCAACCTGGAGAGAGGAGAGGAGGGAAGGGCTTGAGGAGGGAGAGAGAGAGAGACATATATACATTGCATTCCAGGTGTTGGATAACCTCCTAACAGCTAGTTCTGGATCTGGGCTTTCACCATATTATAGTCTAGCATCTTCTAATAAATTCCCTTCATGATTAAGCTAATTTGAAGTGGGAATCTGTTATTTGTAATCAAGAAAGCCTCAAATAAGGAAAATTCACACCAATAAAGAGGCAGTTATTTTAATCTCTTAACAATAATATGAAAGGATATTTGCCAATGCCTAGCTGTATCTAGTTTCTATTTTATTTTCTGGTACTTATGTCAGTTGGAGGTGGAAATGGCAACGCACTCCAGTATTCTTGCCTGGAAAATCTCATGGACAGAGGAGCCCGATGGGCTCTGGTCCATGGGGTCGCAAAAGAGTCAGACACGACTCAGTGACTAAACAACAATTTATGCCAGTAGTCAATCTGGGATCCAAAAATACTGTGTGTGCCACTTAAAACCCAGGTGACATTCTTATTTGCATTATTGCCCATTTATATTATTGGAAGAAAAACATTTTTTAATCTCACAGGGTGTATTTATATCTATTGTTCTTTTTCTTCCAGTAAATAGAATTGTGAGTATATCCTTCATCAACCTACACTTCATGTTTGGAAAATGAGCATAAATATCAGTTAACATATAAACACATAATGTGAATGTAAACACAGTTTAAAATGTTATATCTGCTTAACAGCTAATGCTCTTCTAGCTTGTCTTTTCTCCTAGTGGTAATTCTTTTTGGAATTCATAAATCAATATAGCTATAGTAATTCATATAGGAAATACCACTAGCTGTACAAGTAGCATCATTTAGAGAAAAAAATACTTATCAATTTAGATTTAATGATGATGTGTGAATGGTCTCATACTTTGAAAGTAATGCTATTTAATTTCTTAATTTGGAGCTTAGACCAAAAAAAAAAGAAAAAACTTAAAAGCTATTCATGAGAAGGAAAAAAACACTTCAAAGGCTGTGTTGGTGAAGTACAAAGTTAAGGGCTGATAAGGAGATTTTCAGGTTAGCTTAATCAGTGAAGATGACTAGATAGTGTGCTTAACACCCACCCCACCAAAACAACTGGGAGGGAATAACCTATATTAGTGATCCTCATTAACCAAGCTAACCCTTGAATTGGTTAGTTTTATCTGTGCTATCTACATCATGCAGCCCTTTGATTAAAATAAAGATTCATTATGGGAATTTTAGGGACTTCCCTGGAGGTCCATTGATTAAGACTCTGCATTTTCAACTCTGCAGAAGGCACAGATTTGATCCCTGGATAGGGAACTAAGATCCCACATGCCACACAGCACGGTCAAAAAATAAACATAAATAACAATAAGAATAATAAGATAATCTTAAAAAAAGAAAAAAATTCATTATGGAATTCGAAAGTCGATAATACTATTAAAGTTGTCATGATGAAAAAAGTTCTGCAATGAGTGAGTCATTTTCCTTCCCAAATAAGTGCTAAAAAATCTGAGCACTGGATGCAGAAAAATCATGATGAACCTTGTTGACAATGGGTGAAGCTTGATTTCACTGTGGAAGAACAGATTTGAAAAAATTCCCCCAACACAGATACTGTTAGAGATTTGGGATTTACCCCATCCCTATGGGCACTGTCATAGCATTTGAAACCTGAAAGGCATTTTCTATTGAATCTAATCCAATTTACTTGTAAAGATGACAATAGTGAGGCCCAGGAAGGTTTAATAATTTTCCCATGGTTACAAAGATAATTCTGTAAGTTTTGGAATCGATAACAAAGCAGCTTGCATTGTTTCTGAGGGCTATCTACAGCCCGTACTGTGCTAAGAGCATTGTGTGTGTGTGTGTGTGTGTGTGTGTGTGTGTGTGTGTGTGTGTGTGTGTGTGTGTGTGTGTGTGTGTGTGTGTGTGTGTGTGTGTGTGTGCGCGCGCGCATGCGCTTAGGGGTGTCAGACTCTTTGTGACCCCATGGATTGTAGCCCACCAGGTTCCTCTGTCCACAGGTGTTTTCAGGCAAGAACACTGGAGCAGGTTGCCATTTCCTACTCCACGGGATCTTCCCAACCCAGGAATCGAACCTGCATCCTTGCATCTGCTGCATTGCAGGTGGATTCTTTTACCACTGAGCCACCAGGGAAGCCCCACATGCCTTGAGGTGTGGCCAAGTAAATAAAGAGAAGTGTTTAAAAAATGATATAAAAGAACTTTATGAGGCCTTTACAGAGAAGTTCTCCACTCAAAGGAGAATTAGTATTTTAATAATAGGCAATGTAGCTGTCTGAAAAAAAATTAATAATAAAATTTAAAAGGCAGCCCATATTTGAATAGTATGACAATAAATGCTAGGTAATATGGACTTTTTTCAAGGAGGAGAGTGGGATTTTGTTATAATTCAAGGGAGTGACCTGACTCTTAATATTTAACGGTGACAAGCAATTTGAATGTAATAGTCTTATTTAGAAAATGTTTTATTCATTGTGCATTTAGGTATTAGACTAATTCTTGGCGGAAAAATGCACCAGGCAGCTGTGTATTTGTTTGCCATATGCCACGTTCTCTCTGAGCCAGACATGATGAAATCTGATTTACATTTGGGAGAGACTAGCTGCCTTCCCAGGAAACACACTCCCCCAGAGCTCAATAGTAATGGGAGCCTGCTAACTGAGGGCATTCTGCAGGAGCAACTGGTTTAGTGGGAAAGTATATTCTACTTAGGGGCTTCACAGGTGGCACAGTGTTAAAGAATCTGCCTGTCAATGCAGGGGACTCAAGTGATCCAGGTTCCATCCCTGGGTTGGGAAGATCCCCTCCAGGAGGTAATGGCAATCCACTCCAGAATTCTTGCCTGGAAAATTCCAAGGACAGAGGAACCTGTTGGGCTATATATTGTCCATGGAGTTGGAAGGAGCAGACACAACTAAGCACACACGCACATATTTTACTTAAGAAATAAAAGTTTGGGAAAGGGAGCAAGTATTTCCTTTTCAGTCACTTGTGACAGAAATTACAATAAAATGCATTATAATTTTAATTAAATATATTAATAACTAAATAATAATTATATATAATTATAAATACATTTATTATCAAATATGTAAGTATAATTAGAAATATATTTACTGTTAAATACATTTAATTAAAGTTATTTTAATAAAATATATTCAGTTATAGGTTCAAACCTACAGTCCTAACGGTAGGGTCTGGTCACTGCTAGTAACATGAAGCTACTTTGTGGGTCCTAGATTTTCCTCCAATGCTTTGACAGAAATATTCAAATACATACAAAAACACCCTCTCAATGCTTAAATCTGTTGTAAAGATGATACATGGTTAACTGAGTGGAGAAAAGAGAAGACCTACATTTGAATTTTAGGTTGACCAACAAAGCTTTGAGTAAAACAGGTCACTTAACTCCCCTGTGTCACTTTCTGCTTTCAAATAACAACAGCAGCAGCAGGGGCACAGTTACATAGCACTTAGGAGGTGCCAGGCACAGGTCTAAGCACTTTTCACATATTGATATATTTAACTCTTCATTCTTCTCATTGAAGCTGAGGTGGCGGGGAAGGTTGTGTTAACGACCTTTCCCGCAGTTCCACAGTGAGCGATGGATGTACAATTAAGCTCCAAAATCTTCTTACGACAACCCAAAAATTTATGAAGTATGAATTTATACTATTTTAATCACAACTCCTCTGCATCAGTTGAGAGTGTAAGACCCCTGAATTAGTGAGAAGCCTTTTAAACACACATGACACAAATCCTCTTTAACTGGTTTATGAAAAAAAAAAAAAAAGTGGGCCGGGGGGAAACTGCTTGGGAGATTTTAACGTCCAAGGTAGATCCAGGCACAGCTGGATCAAGAAAGTCAAAAAGTAAATCAAGAATCTTTCTCCATCTCTTCTTTCCACCAAGTAAGATGTTATCTTTAGGGGTCTTTCCCTTTATATCAGGTCCCAGAAGCTTACGCAGTTCCAGGCATAAATCCTGAAATCCGCACAGTGGATACAGGTGTTTTGGTGGCACTGGTAAACCTCTGAGCTTAGTCTCACCGGTTCTGATTGGTCTGTCCTCGATCACGGGGCATCCCTGAACCAATCACAGTGGCTAGAAGTGCAAGATGTTGTGATTGGTCTGGGTTATGTGTAACTCTTGGAGCCAAGGGTGCATTCAGTTTGATCTGAGCGGGTCATACAAATGGAGAGTAAAGAGGTGTGGTTCTTCAAGAAAATCGGCACTATTACAAGATAAGGGGGATGGATGCTGGGGAGGGGAAAAAAAGACGCCGCTCCAATTAGACTGTTGCTTTGGCAATTTCTAGCACTAAGTCTACAAATTTCTGCCAAAGGAGGGGAGGAAGGGAAAGAAAAGGTTATGCTATGTAAGAAAGTCCTATCATAATGAAATTACCCAACCTCATTTTCTGCATAGTGACTGCAAGAACTCCCCTGCTACAGATCGCTTACTGAAATTACCAGAATAATAAAAGGCAATGATTTAAGTAAAAAGTTTCACACTATGTCATAGTATTAAATTTATATAACTTCACACTATAATTTTATAGTATTAAAAAGTGACAATCTAAAAACCCAGTAGCAACGATTGGTTAAATGTTACAATAATATCCATACAATATATTATATACTAATTAGAAGAGATATTTTAAAACATATTAATTATATGTGAAACTATTGACATTAAAGATATAATGCTAATTGGAAAAGTTAATGGATACCAAAAACACATAGTATTTTTCCACATGTGCCCAATCTACAGCATTTGACAAGATGTCAGAAACTAAGATAATTAGATAAAGATAATTCTTTCAATTACAAAAATACTAATTACATTACACTTGCATTGTAAACTCAGTTGAGCTCAGTTCAGTAGCTCAGTCATGTCTGACACCTTGTGATCCCATGGACTGCAGCACGCCAGGCTTCTCTGTCTATCACCAGCTCCCAGAGCTTACTCAAACTCATGTCCATTGAGTGAGTGATGACATCCAACCATCTCATCCTCTGTCGTCCTCTTCTCCTGCCTTCAAGCTTTCCCAGCAGCAGGGTCTTTTCAAATGAGTCAGTTCTTTGCATCAAGTGGCCAAGGTATCGGAGTTTCAGCGTCAGCATCAGTCCTTCCAATGAATATTCAGGACTGATTTCCTTTAGGATGTACTGGCTGGATCTCCTTGTAGTCCAAGGGACTCTCAAGAGTCTTCTCCAACACTACAGTTCAAAAGCATCAATTCTTTGGTGCTCAGCTTTCTTTATAGTCCAACTCTCACATCCATACATGACTACAGGAAAAACCATACCTTTGACTAGATGGACCTTTGTTGGCAAAGTGATGTCTCTGCTTTTTAATATGTTGCCTAGGTTGGTCACAACTTTTCTTCCAAGGAGCAAGCATCTTGTAATTTCATGGCTGAAGTCACCATCTGCAGTGATTTTGGAGCCCCCCAAAATAAAGTCTCTCACTGTTTCCATTGTCTCCCCATCTATTTGCCATGAAGTGATGGGACTGGATGCCATCATCTTCATTTTTGGAAAGTTGAGTTTTAAGCCAACTTTTTCACTCTCCTCTTTCACTTTCATCAAGAGGCTCTTTAGTTCTTCTCCACTTTCTGCCATAAGTGTGGTGTCATCTGCATATCTGAGGTTATTGATATTTCTCCCAGCAATCTTGATTCCAGCTTGGGCTTCCTCCAGCCCAGCATTTCTCATGATGTACTCTGCATATAAGTTAAATAAGCAGGGTGACAATATACAGCCTTGATGTACCCCTTTCCCGATTTGGAACCAGTCTGTTGTTCCATGTCCAGTTCTAACTGTTGCTCTTGACCTGCATACACACTACTCAGGAGGCAGGTAAGGTGGTCTGGTATTCCCATATCTTGAAGAATTTTCCAGTTTTCTGTGATCCACACAGTCAAAGGCTTTGGCGTAGTCAATAAAGCAGAAGTTAATTTTTGCTTTTTTGAATTCTCTTGCTTTTTCAATGATCCAATGGATGTTGGCAACTTGATCTCTGGTTCCTCTCCCTTTTTTAAATCCAGCTTGAACATCTAGAAGTTCATGGTTCACATACTATTGAAGCCTGGCTTGGAGAATTTTGAGCATTACTTTGCTAGCGTGTGAGATGAGTGCAATCATGCCGTAGTTTGAACATTCTTTGGCATTGCCTTTCTTTGGGATTGGAATGAAAACTGACCTTTTCCAGTCCCATGGCCACTGCTGAATTTTCCAAATTTGCTGGCATATTGAGTGCAGCACTTTCACAGCATCATCTTTTGGATTTGAAATAGTTCAACTGGAATTCCATCACCTCTACCAACTTTGTTTACAGTGATGCTTCCTAAAGCCCACTTGACTTAGCATTCCAGGATGTCTGGCTCTAGGTGAGTGATCACACCATCATGGTTATCTGGGTCATGAAGACCTTTTTTTTTATAGTTCTTCCATGTATTCTTGCCACCTCTTTTTAATATCTTCTGCTTCTGTTAGGTCCATACCATTTCTGTCCTTTATTGTGCCCATCTTTGGATGAAATGTTCCCTAGATATACGGAAACCCTTTCTGTGCATTTGAATTGCAGGTCAGATTCCAAAAACTATTTGCATCCACTTTTCAGTGCAGCATATCTAGTAAGCAAAGCAGGATAAGATTAAACCATATAAAATTATAGCAAAAATTGTGAGTAGCTGGATTTTATACATACATTTAAAACATAACTGATAAAAATCACATCTGTTCAGCTGAACTGTCAACAAAGGACCAAGAAGCAGTAGCTGACTATATAACCATCTTTATCACTGTTGTCATCATCATCATCACCATTAGCATTATCATCATTGTCTCATTTTCTTTAGGCTTGAGCATAATTTTATCAATATATATACTATTATGTTTTATCCTGGCAAGGCTATTATTAGTATTGCTCTTATAAGAGAACTAGGTATGATATAAATAAATGGTTATTCCACGGTCATTCACAGAGAAATGTGTATCCACGGTCATTCACAGAGAAAGGTGTAGAATTCAGATCACTTACTCCTTGATTTTATGTTTTTATATCACCATCTATAATTTTGAACTAGATTTTCAACATTATAGAGCTAATCAAACCTTGATTTTGGGGGGCGGTCCTAAGATGGCAGAGAAGTATGATGGGGAGACCACTTTCTCCCCCACAAATTCTTCAAAAGATCATTTGAACACTGAGCAAATGTCACAAAACAACTTCTGAATGCTGGCGAAGGACACCAGGCACCCAGAAAGGCAGCCCATTGTCTTCGAAAGGAGGTAGGACAAAATATAAAAGATAAAAAGAGAGACAAAAGAGTTAGGGATGGAGACCTGTCCTGGGGAGTTGTAAAAGAGGAGAAGTTTCCAAACACCAGGAAACCCTCTCACTGGAGGGTCTGTGGGGAGTTTTGGAATCTCAGAGGGCAACATAACCAGAAAGAAAAAATAAATAAATAAAAGCCACAGATTACGTGCCTAACTGCAACTCCCGGTGGAGAAGTAGCCCAGACACTTGCATCTGCCACCAGCAAGCGGGGGCTAAACAGCGAGGCATGGGCTGCATTGCTTAGTGTAAGCACCAGGCCTGAATGCCCTGAGGACAATCTGAAGGAGCTAAGGTGAGATAGAAAACCAAAATGTGGGATAGCAAGAGAGAGAGAGAAAAGAAGAAAAAGAGAGAGAAAGACAGAGAGAGAGCGTTCCAGGGGAAAGCTCTAACCTAAGGCACTGCTGGGCCCACTCACAGAACAAAGGACTGAGCGAATACCAGAGGAGAGCTAGCAGGCAGCGGACTGGCCCATCCCCTGTCAGAGGCAGGGAGGCAGGCGGGCGACTACCAGAGCTGGAAGGTAAGGGAAAAACTTGGCCCAGGAGATGGCATCCTCTACCAAACCGCGAGCAGGCTCCCAGTTGCTAACCAAGTCTTCCTTGGATCCAGGACGGTTGACATCCGCCAGGAGGTTCGCAGCCAGAGATCAGCTTCCTAGAGGAGACACACAGCTCACCTGAGATGGCTCTCCTGTTGCGCACCCAGGAAACCAAGCGGCTGGGACCGGGGAGGTGATAAGATGCACTGCCCACCTGGGGAGAGTGCACTCGCTAAGCACCTGGTTGCCTGAGCTGCTCGGACCTGGGAAGGGCACAAAACGCAGGCCCAACCAAGTCTGTGCCTTTGTGGAGTTCCTGAGAACCTGAACCTGAGCATCTCAGGCCTGGGAAGTGCATGCGACCCAGGGCCCGCTTTAGACAGTTCCCCTGCAGAGGACCCTGGAGCCTGAGCAGTGTAGACCGGGAAAGCACACATGCTGTGAGTGGTGGCAACCCAGTGTGGCCCAGACACTGCAAGCACTCACCACACACGCCAGTGATATTTGTTTGCAGTGTTCCTCTCTCCCTGCAGCACAACTGAACAAGTGAACCTAAATAAGTGACCACCTCCACCCCCTTGTGTCAGGGCAGAAATTAGACACTGAAGAGACTTGCAAAGAGAGGAAGCCAAAATAAACCAAGGGAACCGCTTGGGAAATGACAGGTGCAACAGATTAAAACCCTGTAGTTAGCACCAACTACATTGGAGGGGCCTATAGGCCTTGAGAAGAAGTATAAGCTGAAATAAGGAGCTATCTGAAACTGAAATGACCCCACACTGTCCTCAACAGCTCCAGAGCAATTGCTAGGTATATTTTACTATTACCATTTTTTAATTTTTTTAATTTTTAAGTTATTACTCCTTTAATTTTCCTTTTTAAAACCTAGTATTATCTTGCAAAAAAAAAAAGACTCTATTTTTAAAGCAAATTTCACATATAAATATTTTTTTTAGTAACTTTGGCGATTTTGTTTTGTTTTTTTAATATTGTATTTTTGAGAGTCTAACCTCTACTCTCGGAGAAGGCAATGGCACCTCACTCCAGTACTCTTGCCTGGATAATCCCATGGATGGAGGAGCCTGGTAGGCTGCGGTCCATGGGGTCACTAAGAGTCAGTCACGACTGAGCATCTTCACTTTCACTTTTCACTTTCATGCACTGGAGAAGGAAATGGCAACCCACTCCAGTGTTCTTGCCTGGAGAATCCCAGGGACGGGGGGAGCCTGGTGGGCTGCCATCTATGGGGTCGCACAGAGTCAGACATGACTGAAGCGACTTAGCAGCAGCAACCTCTACTCTAGATTTTTAATCTTTGCTTTTTGGTATTTGTTATCAATTTTGTACCTTTAAGAATCCAATCTTCAGTACCCATTTTTACCTAGGAGTATGATTACTGGCTTGATTGCTCTCTCCCCTTTTGACTCTCCTTTTTCTCCCCCAGGTCACCTCTATCTCCTCCCTCCCCCTTCTCTTCTTTACTTAACCCTGTGAATCTCTTCAGGTGTTCCAGGCTGTGGAGAACACTTAGGGAACTGATCACTGGCTAGATTGGTCTCTCTCCTTTTGACTCTCTCTCCTCTCCTCCTGATCACCTCTATCTCCCTCCTCTCTCTTCTCTTCTCTATGGAACTCCGTGAACCTCTCTGAGTGTTCCAGACAGTGGAGAGCAAATAGGGAATTGATTACTGGCTAGACTGCTCTTTCCCTTTTTTATTCCGCTTCTCTTCCTGGTCACCTCTATCTCCCTCCTCCCTCTTTTCTTCTCCATGTAACTCTGTGAACCTCTCTGGGTGTCCCTCAGTGTGGAGAATCTTTTTACCATTAACCTAGATGTTTTATCATTGGTGCTGTATGGATGGAGAAGTCTTGAGGCTATTGTAAGAATAAGACTGAAAGTCAGAGGCAGGAGGCTTAAATCCAAAACTTGAGAACACCAGAAAACTCCTGACTCTAGGGAACATTAATCGAAAAGAGCTCATCCAAAAGCCTCCATACCTACACTGAAACTAAGCTCCACCCAAGAGCCAACAAGTTTCAGAGCAAGACATATCAAGCTAATTCTCCAACAATGCAGGAACATAAACCTGAGCACAAAAATACAGGCGGCCAAAAGTCACACCAAACCAACAGACATCTCAAAACTCACTACAGGACACTTCATTGCACTCCAGACAGAAGAGATCCAGCTCACCCACCAGAACACTGACGCAAGCTTCCCTAATCAGGAAACCTTAACAAGCCACCTGTCCAACCCCACCCACAGGGAGGAATCTCCACAATAAAGAGGAATCACAAACTTCCAGCATACAGAATGGCCACCCCAAATACAGCAACCTAAACAAGACGAAAAGGCAGAGAAATATTCAGCAGGTAAAGGAACATGATAAAAGCCCACCAAACCAAAAAGGAGGAGATAGGGAGTCTACCTGAAAAAGAATTCAGAATAATGATAGTAAAAATGATTTAAGATCTTGAAAACAAAATGGAGTTACAGATAAATAGTCTGGAGACAAGGATTGAGAAGATGCCAGAAAAGTTTAACAAGGACCTAGAAGAAATATAAAACAGTCAGTCAGTAATGAATAATGCAATAAGTGAGATCAAAAGCACTCTGGAGGGAACCAACAGTAGAATAACTGAGGCAGAAGATAGGATAAGTGAGGTGGACGACAGAATGGTAGAAATAAATGAAGCAGAGAGGAAAAAAGAAAAAAGAATTAAAAGAAATGAGGACAACCTCAGAGACCTCTGGGACAATGTTAAATGCCCCAACTTTCGAATCATAGGAGTCCCAGAAGAAGACAAAAAGAAAGACCATGAGAAAATACTTGAGGAGATAATAGTTGAAAACTTCCCTAATATGGGGAAGGAAATAGCCACCCAAGTCCAAGAAACCCAGAGAGTCCCAAATAGGATAAACCCAAGGTGAAACACCCCAAGACACATATTAATCAAATTAAAAAAGATCAAATACAAAGAACAAATATTAAAAGCAGCAAGGGAAAAGCAACAAATAACTCACAAGGGGAGTCCCATAAGGATAACAGCTGATCTTTCAATAGAAACTCTTCAAGCCAGAAGGGAATGGCAGGGCATACTTAAAGTGATGAAAGAGAAAAACTTCCAACCCATATTACTGTATCCAGCACGGATCTCATTCAAATATGAAGGAAAAACCAAAAGCTTTACAGACAAGCAAAAGCTCAGAGAATTCAGCAACACCAAACAAGCTCTTCAACAAATGATAAAGGATCTTCTCTAGACAGGAAACACAGAAAGGGTTTATAAACTTGAACCCAAAACAACAAAGTATATGGCAATGGGATCATACTTATCAATAATTACCTTAAATGTAAATGGATTGAATGCCCCAAAAGACAAAGACTGGCTGAATGGATACAAAAACAAGACCCCTATATATGCTGTCTACAAGAGACCCACCTCAAAACAAGGGACACATGCAGACTAAAAGTAAAGGGCTGAAAAAGATATTTTATGCAAATGGAGACCAAAAGAAAGCAGGAGTAGCAATACTCGTATCAGATAAAATAGACTTTGAAATAAAGGCCATGAAAAGAGACAAAGAAGGACACTACATAATGATCAAAGGATCAATCCAAGAAGGAGATATAACAAGTATAAATATATATGCACCCAACAAAGGAGTACCACAAAATGTAAGGCAAATGCTAACAACTATGAAAGGGGAAATTAACAGTAACACAATAATAGTGGGAGACTTTAATACCCTTCTCACACCTATGGATAGATCAACTAAACAGAAAATTAGCAAGGAAACACAAACTTTAAATGTTACAATGGACCAGTTAGACCTAATTGATATCTATAGGACATTTCACCCTAAAACAATGAATTTCACCTTTTTCTCAAGTGCACATGGAATCTTCTCCAGGACAGATCACATCCTGGGCCATAAACCTAGCCTTGGTTAATTTAAACAAAATTTAAATAATTTCAATCACCTTTTTGGATCACAAGGAGGTAAGATTAGATGTCAACTACGTGAAAAAATCTATTAAAAATACAAACATACAGAGGCTGAAAAACACACTTCTGAATAACCAAAAAATCACAGATGACATCAAAAAAGAAATCAAAATATGCATACAAAAAAAAATGAAAATGAAAACACAACAATCCAAAACCTATGGGATTCAATAAAAGCAGTGCTAAGGGGAAGGTTCATAGCAATACACACTTACCTCAAGAAACAAGAGAAAAATAAAATAAATAACCTTACTCTACACCTAAAGCAACTAGAAAAAGAAGAAATGAAGCACCCCAGAGTCAGTAGAAGGAAAGCCATCAACAAAATTAAGGCAGAAAAAAATGCAAAAGAAACAAAGGAGACCATAGCCAAAATCAACAAAGCTAAAAGCTGGTTCTTTGAGAAGATAAATAAAATAGACAAACCATTAGCCAGACTCATCAAGAAAAAAAGGGAGAAGAATCAAATCAACAAAATTAGAAATGAAAATGGAGAAATCACAACAGACAACACAGAAATACAAAGGATCATAAGAAACTACTACCAGCAACCATATACCAATAAAATGGACAACTTGGAAGAAGTGGACAAATTTTTAGAAAAGTATAACTTTCCAAAACTGAACCAGGAAGAAACAGAAAATCTTAATAGACCCATCACAAGCACAGAAATCAAAACTTTAATCAGAAGTCTTCCAACAAACAAAAGCCCAGGACCAGATGACTTCACAGCTAAATTCTACCAAAAATTTATAGAAGAGCTAACACCTATCCTATTCAAACTTTTCCAGAAAATTGCAGAAGAAGGTAAACTTCCAAACCGATTCTATGAGGCCACCATCACCCTAATACCAAAACCTGACAAAGATGCCACAAAAAAAGAAAACTACAGGCCAATATCACTGATGAACATAGATGCAAAAATTCTTAACAAAATTCTAGCAAACAGAATCCAACAACATATTAAAAAGATCCTACATCATGACCAAGGGGGCTTTATCCCAGGGATGCAAAGATTCTTCAATATTCACAAATCAGTCAATGTGATACACCACATTAACAAATTGAAAGATAAAAACCATATGATTCTTGCAATAGATGCAGAGAAAGCCTTTGACAAAATTCAACATCCATTTATGATAAAAACCCTCCACAAAGCAGGCATAGAAGGAACATACCTCAACATAATAAAAGCCATATATGATAAACCCACAGCAAACATTATCCTCAATGGTGAAAAATTGAAAGCATTTCCCCTAAAGTCAGGAACAAGACAAGGATTCCCATTCTCACCACTACTATTCAACATAGTTTTGGAAGTTTTAGCCACAGCAATCAGAGAAGAAAAAGAAATAAAAGGAATTCAGATTAGAAAAGAAGAAGTAAAACTCTCACTGTTTGCAGGTTTTCCTTTACATAGAAAACCCTAAAGACTCCACCAGAAAATTACTACAGCTAATCAATGAATGTAGTAAAGTTGCAGGATATAAAATTAACACACAGAAATCCCTTGCATTCCTATACATTAACAATGAGAAAACAGAAAGAGAAATTAAGGAAACAATTCCATTCACCATTGCAACAAAAAGAATAAAGTACTTAGGAATAAAGCTACCTAAAGAAACAAAAGACCTATATATAGAAAACTACAAAACACTGATGAAAGAAATCAAAGATGACACAAATAGATAGAGAAATATACCATGTTCATGGATCGGAAGAATCAATATAGTGAAAATGAGTATACTACCCAAAGCCATCTATAGATTCAATGCAATCCCTATCAAGCTACCAAAGGTATTTTTCAGAGAACTAGAACAAATAATTTCACAATTTGAATGGAAATACATAAAACCTTGAATAGCCAAAGGAATCTTGAGAAAGAAGAATGGAACTGGAGGAATCAACCTGCCTGACTTCAGGCTATACTACAAAAGTACAGTCATCAAGACAGTATGGTACTGGCACAAAATAGAAAGCCCAGAGATAAATCCATGCACCTATGGACACCTTATCTTTCACAAAAGAGGCAGGAATATACAATGGAGAAAAGACAATCTCTTTAAAAAGTGGTGTTGGGAAAACTGGTTAACCACTTGTAAAAGAATGAAACTAGAACACTTTCTAACACCATACACAAAAATAAACTCAAAATGGATTAAAGATATAAATGTAAGACCAGAAACTATAAAACTCCTAGAGGAAAACATAGGCAAAACACTCTCTGATGTAAATCATAGCAGGATCCTCTATGACCCACCTCCCCAAGTAATGGAAATAAAAGCAAAAATAAACAAATGGGACCTAATTAAACTTAAAAGTTTTTGCACTCTGAAGGAAACTATAAGCAAGGTGAAAAGCCAGCCTTCAGAATGGGAGAAAATAATAGCAAATGAAGCAACTGACAAAGAATTAATCTCAAAAATATACAAGCAACTCCTGCAGCTCAATTCCAGAAAAATAAGTGACCTGATCAAAAAAGGGGCCAAAGAACTAAACAGACATTTCTCCAAAAAAGACATACAGATGGCTAACAAACACATGAAAAGATGCTCAACATCACTCATTATCAGAGAAATGCAAATGAAAACCACAATGAGGTACCATCTCATGCCGGTCAGAATGGCTGCTATCAAAATGTCTACAAACAATAAATGCTGGAGAGGGTGCGGAGAAAAAGGAACCCTCTTACACTGTTGGTGGGAATGCAAACTAGTACAGCCACTATGGAGAACAGTGTGGAGGTTCCTTAAAAAACTGGAAATTGAACTGCCATATGACCCAGCAATCCCACGGCCAGACATACACACTGAGGAAGTCAGAACTGAAAGAGACATGTGTACCCCAATGTTCATCGCAGCACTGTTTACAATAGCAAGGATATGGAAGCAAACTAGATGTTCATCAACAGACAAATGGATAAGAAAGCTGTGGTACATATACACAATGGAATATTACTCAGCTATTAAATAGGATGCATTTGCATCAGTTCTAATGAGGTGGATGAAACTGGGGCCTATTATAGAGAGCGAAGTAAGTCAGAAAGAAGAACACCAATGCAGTATATTAATGCATATATACAGAATTTAGAAAGATGGCAATGATGACCCTATATGCGAGACAGCAAAAGAGACACAGGTGTAAAGAACAGACCTTTGGAATCTGTGGGAGAAGGCGAGGGTGGGATGATTTGAGAGAATAGCATTGAAACGTGTATATTATCATATGTGAAACAGATTGCCAGTCTAGGTTCGATGCATGAGACAGGGTTCTCAGGGTTGGTGCACTGGGATGACCCTGAGGGATGGGATGGGGAGGGAGGTGTGAAGGAGGTTCAGGATGGGGAATATATGTACACCCATGTGAATGTATGGCAAAAGCCACCACAATATTATAAAGTAATTAGCCTCCAATTAAAATAAATAAATTAAAAAAAAAGACACTTGTTCCTTGGAGAAAAGGTCTGACAAACTGAGACAGCATATCAAAAAGCAAAGACATCACTTTTGCTGACAGAGGTTTGTATAGTTAAAGCTATGGTTTCTCCAGTAGTCATATAGGGATGTGAGAGTTGGACCACAAAGAAGGCTGAGCACCAAAGAATTGATGCTTTTGAACTGTGGTGTTGGAGAAGACTCTTGAGAGTCCCTTGGACTGCAAGGAGATCAAACCAGTCAATCCCAAAGGAAATCAACCCTGAATATTCACTGCAAAGACTGATGCTGAAGCTGAAGCTCCAAGACTCTGGCTACCCAATGTGAAGAGGTGACTCATTGGAAAAAGCCCTGAAGCTGGAAAAGACTGAGGGCAGGAGAAGAAGCCAGCAACGGAGGATGAGATGGTTGGATGGCATCACCGACTCAATGGACATGAATTGGCGCAAACTTTGGGAGATAGTGGAGAACAGAGGAGCCTCGTGTGCTGCAGTCCATGGGGTTGCAAAGAGTTGGAGAGGATTGAGCGATTGAACAACAATAACAACAAATTGCCATGGATGTGCTGGAGAAAACTGCTCCATCGGCATACCAGGAGCACTGCCTCTGCTACCCAGCTGAAAAACTAACCACATCTCATGAGCTTTGAGACTTCTGTTCCCTCTAGAGTCATTTTTCATGCCTTCTTGGTAAAACGCTTCATTTATATTTAAGCCACCAAACCCTGGGCTCAGCACATTTTGGTCTTCCAATGCCTTGGACATCAGGTAAGGCCTCAGGCGGCCTTAGAAACAGGCTTATTGTGTCACAGAAAGGGTGAGGAGATTACATGACTCTATCAGTTTAGAATCTATGAAATAAAACATGCTCTCCAATACAAATGCATTCATGAATTTATTTGCTAATACCTAATTAAATGGAATATTTAATACTTGATTTTTTTAAGAGCATCTTTTTAAGAAACTGAATTAGGTTCAGAGCAACAGACTGATCTGAAAGCTTAAACAGTTCAAATGAAAACATAATTAAATAGGAAACCCTGCTTCTTTCCTTGAATGTTTACTTAAATTATGCTGGACTATATGGTAGGTGAGTATTTACAGAGTACTAAATGTGCAATTCTCATGTCAGGTGATAACCATTTCCTTGAGGAGGGCAGAGTTCAACATTAAAATCTGCACCATGAAATAAACTTTTAAGATGCAAGCGACTTATCGTCAAAAAGAACTCAAAAAACAAATATTGGTGAGGATGTGAAGAAAAGGGAACCCTCATACACTGCAAGCAGGAACTTAAACCATTGTAGCCACTGTGTAAAACAGTATGAGGGTTTCCCAAAAAATAGAACTACCATATGACCCAGCAATTCTACTTCTGAGTATATATATGAAAAAAAAATGAAAAAAAGATACATGCATCCCAATGTTCATAGCAGCATTATTTACAATTGCCAAGATATAGAAGTAACCTAAGCGTCCATCAACAGATGATTGGATAAAGAAGATGTGGTATATCTATACACAATGTAATGGTAGTCAGCCAATAAAATCTTTTTGCCATTTGCAGCAACATGGATGGACTTGGGGGCTGAGCTGGTGGCTCAGTGGTGAAGAATCCGCCTGCGATGCAGAAACTGCAGGAGACATGAGTTCAATCCCTGGGTCGGGAAGATCCCCTGGAAAAGTGCATGGCCACCCAGTCCAGTATTCTATCCTGGAGAATCCCATGGACAGAAGCACCTGGTGGGCTACAGTCCATGGGGTCCCAAAGAGTCAGACACGACTGAAGCTACTTAGCATGCACACATGGATGGCCTTGGAGGGCATTACGCTAAGAGAAATAAGTCAGAGAAAGAGAAATACTGTATGATATCACTTATACATGGGATCTAACACGAGAATGACAATTCCTGCCTCAGTGGACCATTTGTGAGGTCCAGAGAGGAAATATTCTTTTTTTTTTAAATTAATTTATCTATTTTAATTGGAGGCTAATTACTTTACAGTATTGTGGTGGTTTTTGCCATACACTGACATGAATCAGCCACGGCTGTACATGTGTTCCCCATCCCAAACCCCCCTTCCACCTCCCTCCCCATCCCATCCCTCTGGGTTATCCCAGTGCACTGGCTTTGAGTGCCCTGTTTTATGCATCGAACTTAGACTGGTGATCTGTCTCACATATGGTGATATACATGTTTCAATGCTATTCCCGAGAGGAAGTATTCTTGCCCACAGGGTTCTATGCAGTGGAATTCAGTTGGAAATCCACCAGTCTTTACACTCTACAAGGCCAATGCCACACCCTTCCCCAAATTTAGGTCAAGATTATTTCCACAACACCCCCCACAGGAATAATAATGAAAAGAGTAATTGTAATAATACCTCCATTTCTTCACAGACTATGTTATGCTGCCCTTTCTTTACTCCCCGCAATAGGTCTCTGAGGCAGGAATTGTCATTCTCATGTTAGCGACGGGAAACTGAAGTCTAAAGTAGTCCAGGAAATTATTGGAGGTAATAAGGGAGGAGGAGGAATCAGATTGCCATCAAGAAAAGCAACTGGAGAACTGCAGTAAGAATGTTAGAGAAAACGAATGCAACGGAGGCCAGAAAAACTATTGACATTTTCTTAACAGACTGTTTCTTTTATAATGATGCTTTTGCAGGACATTAAAACTATTTTTGAAAGGAGACCAACCTGAGGGAAGAAAAGCAAATAGCACCCAGGAAAGGAGCTCGGATGGATGCAGACTGTAATTCTGCCCTTTCTGGGTCAGAAGAGTGCTGTGGAGAGGCTCTTGCTAGGAATTCACTTAATACAGCCGTGGGAAAACTGAGAGCAGCAGTCTTGGCGTTAAAGGCAAAGATGGAACACATCACAAGGGCAGAGGCAGAGTGTCCAGCTCAGGGGCTGCTGTGTCTGGTGTGGAAGCAGGGATTTCCCAGCAGAATCTGCTCTGAGAGGTTGTTCGAGCTGACAAGTATCAGTCAGCACCTTCTCAACAATGTACAGTCAAAACCCCTTTGCAGCATAGCATGTTACTGAGTTGAACAGGCAGAGACAGCAAGGAGAGATTCTTATGGGTGATTTTTCCATTGTATTTGTCATCATACAGGTCCAGTTACAAAGGAGCAGTTATAGCAACATCTTTCTCAAGCATTAAATACAGGTATCACCATTACGAACACACACACTCACACATACACACACACACAGCTCCTTTACGATCATCTAAAACGTTACTCCTGAAGACAGTTGATAGTACACACTCCCCACCTTCTTCCTGCATCAAGAGGAGAACTTTATATTACAGGAGTCTGGCCACCCATCTGCTTTGAGTGATTTAAGTGATATATTTGCTTGCCAATATGGTGGGGAGGAGAACTGAGAGGCAAAATGGCAAATTAGTTACAACACTTTGGAAGTTCTTCAGTGGCTTAGAAACTCGGGTATAACGAAAAAAGTCACTGCAGAACTCACAGTTAGAAGGGGCCTGGAAAATTATCTCGTTTAACCCTCTATAGGTAGAGTCCATATAAAAAATATCCTGAAATGGATACAGACACACACTGTCCAGATCCCTCCTTTGAGAAAGGGCTTATACATTTGCAGCAACATGGATGGAACTGGAGATTGTCTTATTGAGTGAAGTCAAGTCAGACTGAGAATGAGAAATATCATGTGATACTGCTTATATGTGGAATCTAAAAAAAGGGTTCAAATGAACTTATCTACAAAACAAAGTTATGGATGTAGAAAACAAATTTATGGTTACTAGGGGGTAAGGGGTCGGGGAGTGGGATAAATTGGGAGACTGGGATTGACATGTATACACTAATATATACAAAATAGATAACTGGCGCTAGTGGTAAAGAACCCGTCTGCCAATGCAGGAGACATAAAAGATGTGGGTTCGATCCCTGGGTCAGGAAGATCATCTGGAGAAGGAAATGGCGACCCACTCCAGTATTCTTGCCTGGAGAATCCCAGGGACAGAGGAGCCTGGCGGGCTACAGTCCATGGAGTCAGAAAGAGTCGGACACGACTGCAGTGACTTAGCACACACACACAGGGAACTCTATTCAATACTCCATAATGACCTAAATGGGAAAAGAATCTAAGAAAGAGTGGATATATGTATATGTATAACTGATTCACTTTGCTGTACATCTGAAACTAACACAACATTGCAAATCAACTATATTCCAATAAAAAATCTTTTAAAAATTAAAATAAGAAAGGGCTTGTGGCCTGGATGCTGGGTTTGGGTCAGGACAGCCTTGAGTGGTCAGCCTTTCAGGAATGACCTCAGCTGCAGACAGGTGAGTTGGGCCCTTCTCAGGGCAGCCACTCTTGGTTACTACTGGAAGAAGAGTTGGGAAGCCTGACTCCTATGGCCCAGTTTGGGACAATTCTAATAGATCATTCTAGAATGCTCAGACATCCCCCCCACCCAGGGGCCCACACTGCAGTTCAACTTCTCCTCTTGCCTAATCCTGCTTCCTGCCCTTCCTTTGGTGTGTTTCCCCCCAGGAATTCCCTAATACACATCCTGTACCATAAACTCCATCTCAGGACGTGTTTCTTGGAGAACCCAGCCTCGGACGTGCCCCTAGTGATGCAGAGTACAGCACACACTCCATCTGTGGTCCAACTGCATTGTCAGATAGTGTTAGTCTTTTAGAAAGTGTTGGCAGCTCTCTGCATTTTGTTAACTGGGTCGGTCTCCCTAAACCTACCAGAACAAGACTAGGCTCTCTGCATTCTGTTTCCTTTATTTCCATTCTCTTGCCCTGAATTCTGTCTTGCAATGTAAAAGGTAAAAGAAAGTTTTAGCTGATTCATCATCATCTCCTTCCTTTTTTTGTAATTGTGCTGCTGAAAGGAGGTAAAATTAAAGGGAAAAAAGCAAATGACTCATAGGTCACCAGTTCAGGAAATGTGAAGTAGTTCATGTTCCCTTTTAGGTGACTATTCGTTACAATTTGGGGTGTGAGGGGTGCTGGGGCGGGAGGAAGGGACATGGGTGAGCCAGGGGAGAAAGTATTTGTGGCAGCAGCACAGGTTTGGGCAATTCTTTCAATCTTCTGAGAGCCAACAAATACGCTCTTACTCGTTCTCCTGTATTCTCAGCCTTGGTAAAAGGAAACACTATTCACCAGGTTTAGAAACCTGGAAACAACTCAAATGCCCATTAACGGTAGAATAATTAATTAAACTGTGGTTATTGCTGTTCAGTCGCTAAGTCGTGTTCGACTCTGTGACCCCATGGACTGCAGCACGCCAGGCTTCCCTGTCCTTCACCATCTCTTGGAGTTTGCTCAAACTCATGTCCATTGAGTTGGTGATGCTATCTAACCATCTTATCATCCGCTGCCCTCTTCTCCTTTTGCCTTCAGTCTTTCCCAGCACCAGGGCATTCATATAATACAATGCTATTTCAACCACAAGTAACAAAGCTACTGCTATCACCATCCACAAGAATGAATCTCACAGATGTAAGACTGAGCCAAATAACAAAAGAAATCATTCTGTGGGATTTATGTGTCTATAAAGCTTAAAATAAACTATGATGCTGAAAGGCAGGTAGTGGCTTCATTTAGGGAGGAGGGTGAAGGAGTGATGGGGTGGGGACAGAAAGGAAATTTGTTTAATGGGGATGTTCTGTTTCTTATCTTGGTGGTGTTTAGTTACCCGGGTATGTTTACTTTGAGAAATGTCACTGAGCTTAACGCTTATGATTCGTACACTTTTTGTATGTATATTATTCATAATAAATTCACCAAAAAATCCTGCAATGATCCCCCCAGGCCTACAGAGTCAAGTCCAAATTCATTGGATCCCCTCCATGGCCAGCACAGTTTTCAGACCTTCTCTCTAGCGGTTCCCCTTGTATGTGTTCACTTTACTCACTCTGGATTTTTGCAGCTTCCTGAAAAGGACAGTAGGTCTGGCAGTTGGATGACAAATGTAGTTTTTAGATGAATGAATGAATTGTGGGGTTGATAATGCTTACACTGCAGTGCCTTAGTTAGCATTGAATAAAAGAATACAGGTGCAGTTCATAGCACAGTTCCTGAAGCATAGCAGATACTCGTGATAGTTCCCCCTCTCTCCCTTCTACCATCTATGAATGAACTTATGAAAACTCTGCACATTATTAGAATGTTGTCGCTGAAGTCATTTTCTGGAAGGTATTGCCTATGAATCTCATTATCCATCCAGTGGACTTTACTCCAAAAAGGTACTCTGGTTTGTCTTTGATTCCCAAGAATACAGATCTTGACACAAATTTGACATTCTTGGGCAAGCTGTCCCAACCAAACCCATTCTTTCATGTTTAAGTCAGATCTTTTCTCTGGAAACATCATCATATGCCCACTGTGATAAAGGGATTAAAAAATGGCTGCAGATAAGGAGAGACATTTTCCAGGGTCTGGTTTTACTTTATCTGGTCACTTTAGGTAGATGGGGTTATTAGAAGGATCTGAGAGCTTTCAAACTGCTGCTGCTGCTATTGGTTGCTATTTTTCAAAATATTACCTTCTCACTGTAAAAATGCTTTCCTTCTCAAGCCAGATTTTATAAAAGACCTTCCATCTGGTCTGTACTGATAACTTGAATCTTGAGATGCTCATTCCTCTTACAACATAAAATGATCCATATGTAGAAGGACTGGATTTCACAGCTTCTTCCAAAGGATTTTGTCTTCCTAATCCTACAGCTGCATGTGTTGAGAACTGGTCACCAGGAGACAGCTATAACAACAAATCTATTACAAGTATTCCTCTGCTGATGTGCATTTTTCAGAACTAAAAGCACTAAAATCTATTAGCACAAGAACCATAGCAAACCAGTGGATGAAACAAACAAAAAAATAAATGAAAAATGAAAAATAAAATCAGAATCAAACTGGTTTAGAATTTTCAAAGATTTTTGCCAATTTATTGTGATCTAGGATGTGGTAATTGACTGAATGATCTGTGTAAATTCTGGTTTTCAGTTTTCTAATCCACAAAATGGGGAGAAGAACACCAAATTATGAGAAGGTAATGGGATATGTTGATGAAAGTCTTTTCATTCCTAGGAAGACAAGACTTTGGAAGAATGACTGGCCCCACGTTTTAGGATCCCCAGTACTTTTAGAAAATAATTCAGGGGTGAAGTCAGATGCTCTAAAGAGCCACTGCCCATCCCCCCTTTTCTCTTCCCTATCCAGTCATCTACACCCCTCCCTACCCTTATAGCATTCTCATCTTCAGTGTTTCCCTGCAATTCAGGTTCATATAATTTCCCACACATAAAAATGTGGGTGGTGGAGCAGAAAGGAGCATAAAGCATAAGAGGCCCAGATTCACCTTTGTCTTGAGATGACCTTGAAAACACGTGGTATGAACAGTAAATCCTTATTTGGTTGAAATTCACATCTTGAGTAGCCTCAAGCTTGTTTTCTCATGTAAATAAGCCTCCAGAAATAGAGATGTCCCCTCTCTACAAAAATATTAGACTATGATCTTGTAATTTTAAAGGATAGCATAGAAATAAAATTTCAAGAAAGACTACAGAAAAATGAAAAAACAAACCACGTGTAAAGGTGAGATCAGATGCCTGGTTAGTGCCAAGATAACCCAGTAGGTCAGAGGCTTCCCTGGTGGCTCAGTGGTAAGGAATCTGTCTGCTAATACAGGAGACCCAGGTTCAATCCCTGGGTTGGGGAGATTCCCCTGGAGAAGGAAATGGCAATCCATTCCAGTATTCTCGCCTGGGAAAGCCCATGAACAGAGAAGCCTGGTGGGCTACAGTCTAGGGGGTCACAAAAGGGTTGGACATTACTTAGCGACTAAACAACAACATCAACCCAGCAAGTCAGAGCCTGAGGCTTTCTACTTTCTATTTGAGCCTTGGGAGATCTTGGTGGTGATGGAGGGGGCTGTTAAAATGTCAATGAGGAGGTGCTTGAGACAGATGGGGACAAGGTGCTGTTAGTGATACAGTTCACTTCACTGTATCTCATCAAATAGCAGGAAATGGAAACAGTGCAATGTCACCTGGGCTAGAGATGTATCCTGGATTTTTGTCTCTTCCTAGGTACCATCACTGAGAATCTCTGACTTGTCCTGACTTGGTTATTTTCCTCAAAGGGGTATAACAGTATTTACATGATTGATGCTGACCAGGCATCAATAAGAAGAAATGGTGAGCAGACGTTCTGAACAGATACCAGAAAGGTTAACAAAAGTGACATCAGGGCCAGTTGCAAAGGAGGCTGTGGCTCAGGTTTCAACATGTGTCCAAGGGAACAAAGTGCCAGGAGCACTGGTCTGGGAATACACCCCGTGTAAAGTTATCATGGGCAGGAAAAGAGAAGAGAAGGAAAGCTTGAGTTTTCTATGTTGATTTACATGGAATTTTAAATCTGTCAGCTGGTTGACATAAATGGCCAATTTCTGAATACTTTTTAATATGAAAATAATCTGCGAAGTCTTCATCCCTCGAAATCTTCCCAAAAGAAACAATGACCACCTAAAGGAATGTTTGGGCATGCATTTATGCCAAGAATTTGTGGATCTGAGCCTTGGCTGCATTATTTTTGAGCTCCTTTTCAGCTCTTTAATGATGTCTCAGTCTATACAGAGGTCTGCAGCAACCCTTGAGCTTCAACAGCCCACATCAGGTGATGATGACATAATAGTTAAGTTCGATCAACAGCAATGAATCAGGATCTGAATGAACTTCTCTGTGTCACTCTCTGGTGATGAAATACCTGGGCAGAAGTACTTCTCCCACTTTTATGCAGAAAAATGGTTAGCTGTGGAGGTGCTGTGCAATTTTAGAAATAAGCAAAATACTTAGCAATACTAGCAGTACTTAGCAATACTAGCAATACTACGATACTAGGAAAATACTTAGTTTTAGGCCTCCCATTTAGGAGGCCTGTTTCATTTTCACATTTCTGTGGTCTGGGGGCTGAAGTTCTGAATGGAGGAAAAAGACAGGCAGATATATGTTCTGCATTTGCTAAGTTGGCCTCAAACACCTCCATTCATTTATTTGTTGAAGACAGGGTCACCTCATTTAATTCAGCAGGAAAACAAGTACACCAGTAAGAGAAGAAAGGTTGGCTCATAATCTCCTCTGTATTTCAAATATGTTTCCCATGGAAGATACTGCACAGGAGCAAGACCCAGGCCCTTGCTTCTTGTCCCTGAAACAGGGTTAATTCAGGGAAGCCTTGGATTCACAAGTCCACCTTGAGTGTTTAAGGTCACGCACTTTGCATCTGAGTGTAAAAACTATGGTAAGTACATATTGTGGAGCAGTGTCAAGTTCAGACCTGAACATACACTACTGTGGAGCTGGGAGTAAGATAAGAATGGTAAGAGGACCCTGAACTATTTGGGAAAACACTCCTCCCCCAAACCACTTGACCATCTATTATTCCCTCCCAGACTCAGAGATTTGATGCAGGAAGTATGGAAGGACAATAAGGAAGGTTAGAAAGAAGCATCCTGGGAGGCTGACACCCTCTGCCTCATCCTTCTAAGCCAAGGACAAGCAGGCTTAGGTTGAATACAAGGTCCTACCCCAAACTGGACGCAGATGGAAACACATAAAAAAGTATATAATATTTTAACAATGCAAAACCTTGTTTGATCTTGAGGTAGGAGCAGGAGCCCCTTCCATTTAGCCTCAATTCCCCTTCATTTTCACTACGTAGAGGGCCAGTCTCTCATCTTACAGAACTGGGTGGAAGTAGCTCAAGACTAAACTTCCCCGTCTCCACTTCCAAGCTGTATTTGGTAATTTAAAAAAATGAGTCAGCCTCGTCACCTCCCCACCAGGGTATTTTCTTTCTCAGGACAGAGCACATCATAATTTTCTGACCGCTGGAGCAACCGTGCGGTCCTTTCTCATCAAAGGTTTTCCCATCAGCGTGGGCTCTGCACCTCCTTCGTGGTCCCGCAGTCCCCGCAGCACAGCCCTCTCCGCGGAATTTCCATACAAGTTTTTTCCTCCAAGCACCCCTTTCCCACAATTTATTTAATTTTTAAGCTGCTCAAATCCTTTTGCGAGGAAGCAGGATAAAATTCTCCAAGCACAGTTCTACACAATGTCGACACTCAGGTTTCACACATTTGGGGAATTGTTTGACCGAGAACCGTGTCCCGTGCAAAGAAGTCTGGAGGCAGGCACGGTGCCCGGGCGACCCCGGTCGTTGCCCTCCCAACCCCCGCCGCCTTTGAACCAAAGACCAGGCAGAAATCCGCCAGCCTGCTATGGAGCCCCTGCCCGGGGACGGGGTCAAGGGGAAGCCGAGGGCGTTTCGGAAGGCGTGCGCCCCTCACCTTGTGGACGGAGCGCGCAGCCGCCGCGCCCTGGGCGAACCCGGGCGTCCTCTGGTTCCAGAAGTCTCACTCCGAGCCGCTCCTTCTGCTCCCGAGCGTTATCAGAGCGCCGCTTCTCACCGCAACCGGCTCCCAGGCGCGCCGAGCCAGTGCGCTGGCCCCTCGAGCGCCCTTTGCCCTCTCGGGTGACCACGGGCTGCCGCAGACTCGGCCGGGAGCGCGGCGTGCAGGGCGGCAGGCGCTGCGCTCCGCCAGGTCTGGGTGCCGGGACTGGGAGAGGCGGCGAGAGCGAGAGCGAGAGCGGGGAGGACCAGGAGGAGGAGCAGGAACAGGGGGCAGTCTGTTAAATCGACCGGTAGGTTACAGCCCTCCAGGACACCCTTGAACCGAGAACGGGGTGGGTGAGATGAAAAGGTGGGCCGGGGTGCAATGCGGAGGGTGGTGGTGGAGGAGAACCAGAGGCTCTGAGCTCCGAGATGCTTCAGGTCTTGGCTTAGGCTGTAAAAGAGAAATTCTGGAGCTGATGGCGCCCCAGGGCTCCCACTTGCCAACGCTAGAGGGCAGCGCTGGCCACACTATAAACTTGGCCTGTGAGGGTGGGGGAAGTGGACGAGGGTCCGGCCTCTTAAACCCTTTGCTGGCGGCGGCTAGTGGGTGCCAGGAGAGGCAGACCCCGTTCTCCCCTCCCGTGGCCAGACTGGGTTGGTAGACAGAGGAAAAGAAAGGAGTTGGCAGATTCGGACATTGTCTCTCTGCGGTTCTTGCAGGCAAACCCTCTGGAGGTGAATTATTACTCAGATGTCCTCAAGGGGAAAATTCCGGTCAACATCTACAGGATGCTTTAAGGAGAAGGATGGGAAAAAGAGGGTGGGGAAGCAGTGGAGGCAAATTGGGATGGGGAAAAGTGGAAGGGGCAGAGAGATGGGGGAAGGCAGAGAAGAAAAGGAGAAGGGAGTGGGTTGGAGCTGACTTTTCGGGTTGGCAGGGGCTTTCATGCTCTACGTAATGTTCCAGGAGTATCCACCTGCCGCAAGGCCAGAGAAGTTTACTTGGAAGGGACTTTATAGAATCCTGGTGCTGCTGCTGAAGGAAGCTTCCCCAGGGCTAGTTGGTTACTTCCTGTCTAGAGCCTGGGTGGCTCTGAACCCATGAGGCTTTATATAAGTTGATTCCATATTTCAGGGGTAAAATCAAATTATTTGAACCACAACCCTGGCAGATGGCAGAGGAGACAAGGAAGCCATGAAATGAAAGAGAAAATTTTACATAGACAATATGATTTGTGGACAGTTTGCTATAATCTTCACGTTGAAAGGATATTGGAACTTCTGCAGACAACCCTTGTGTTTCCCGAAATACTTGCCTTACTGCTTATCTTTCCTGCGTGTAGCCTCATGGCTAAATGGAGAAGGCGATTTTTTTCCCCCTAATAGCTTGGCATTTCTAAAACAAATGAAATCCTCTTCTTTAGTTCGGAAAGCAAGCATGTGTACCCTTCTTCCTGCCTTCTGGAGTGCCTCTCAGGATCAACAGGGACTGGGTGATGGGTAGGTAGGAGAATTTCGCCGAACAGGGGAAAGGAAAGTTGGTAAACTGAAGTCTTGAATTGTGATTTGCTTCTGTCAATCCTATTAAACTAAGAGAAAGGGCTTAAGTGGACTAAAGCCTAATAGAAGGATTGGATAGGAGGATTTTTTTTTTCTGCCAAAGAAGATGGTGTTTATAAGTTATCATTTTAAAAATTAAATTTTTTTCATTTTTCTTTTTAATTGAATGAAAGATTCTTTTTTAAAAATTGATTTTATTTATATTTGGTGTTATTAGATTTTAAAAATTATTTAATTCTTAAAGGCTGCTTTCCATGTGCAGTTATTACAAATTATTGGCTATATTTCCCATGTTGTACAATATATCCCTGAGCCTAAGTTATACCCAGTAGTTTGTACTTCCTACTCCCCCAGCCCTACATTGCCACTACCCCCTCTTCCCCCAGCCACTAGTTTGTTGTCTATGTCTGTGAGCCTGCTTCTTTTTTGTTGTTGTTGTTGTATTCACTAGTTTGTTGTATTTTTTAGATTCCACATATAAGTGATATCATACAGTATTAGAAAGATTCTTTAAATTCTGTAGTGCTTTACAATTTTCAAAAATTTCACACACATGATTTTATATAATCCCATAATAACCCTTTCCCCCCCCTCTACTGTATGATCCCTCACCACGTAACCTCTCCCCACTGGTAACCAGTAGTTCTCTTTATCTGTGAGTTTGCCTCTTTCTGTATTATTCACTGGTTTGCTATATTTTATAGATTCCACATATCAGTGATATATACAGTATTTGTCTTTCTCTGTCTGACTTATTTCACTCAGCACAATGTCCTCCAAGTCCATCCATGTTGCTGCAAATGGCAAAATTTTATTGTATTTTACGGCTGAGTCGTGTTCCATTGTATATATGTGCCACATCTTTTTTATCCACTCATCTGTTGATGACCACGTAGGTTGCTTTCATAACTGGGAAGTTATAAGTAATGCTACTGTAAACATTGGAGTGCATGTATCCTTTTTAATTCAGTGCAATTCAGTTTAGTTCAGGCACTCAGTCGTGTCTGACTCTTTGCAACTCCATGAACTGTAGCATGCCAGGCTTCCCTGTCCATGACCAACTCCTGGAGCTTGGTCAAACTCATGTCCATCGAGTTGGTGATACCATCTAACCATCTCATCCTCTATCGTCCCCTTTGCCTTCAGTCTTTCCCAATGAATCAGTCTTTTCCAATGAGTCAGTTCTTCGCATCAGGTAGCCAAAGTATTGAAGTTTCAGCTTCAGCATCAGTCCTTCCAATGAATATTCAGAACTGATTTCCTTTAGGATTGATTGGTTTGATCTCCTGGCAGTCCAAGGGACTCTCAAGAGTCTTCTCCAACACTGCAGTTCAAAAGCATCAGTTCTTCGGTGCTCAGCTTTCTTTATAGTCCAATTCTCACATCTATACATGACTACTGGAAAAATCATAGCTTTGACTAGATGGACCTTTGTTGGCAAAGTAATGCCTCTGCTTCTTAATATGCTGCCTATGTTGGTCATAACTTTTCTTCCAAGGAGCATGCATCTTTTAATTTCATGGCTGTAGTCACCATGTGCAGTGATTTTGGAGCCCAAGAAAATAAAATCTGTCACTTTTTCCACTGTTTCCCATCTATTTGCCACGAAGTGATGGGCCTGGATGACATGATCTTTGTTTTTTGAGATTTAAGCCAGATTTTTCACTCTCCTCTTTCACTTTCATCAAGAGGCTCTTTAGTTCCTCTTCGCTTTCTGCCATAAGGGTGATGTCATCTGCCTTTCCAAGGTTATTGATATTTCTCCCGGCAATCTTGATTTCAGTTTGTGCGTCATCTAGCCCAGCATTTTGCATGATGTATCTGATGCTGGGAAAGACTGAAGGCAGGAGAAGAAGGGGATGACAGAGGATGAGATGGTTGGATGCATTATCACCGACTGCATCATCACCGAGTCCATCACCGACTCGATGAACATGAGTTTGAGCAAGCTCTGGGAGTTGGTGATGGACAGGGAAGCCTGGCGTGCTGTAGTCCATGGGGTTGCAAAGAGTTGGACATTACTGAGCAACTAAACAGAATTGAACTGAACTCTGCATATAAATTAAATAAGCAGGATGACAATACACAGCTTTGACATACTCCTTTCCCAATTTGGAACCAGTCTGTTGTTCCATGTTTGATTCTAACTGTTGCTTCTTGATCTGTAGACAGATTTCTCAGGAGACAGGTCAGGTGGTCTGGTATTCCCTTCTCATTAAGAATTTTCCACAGTTTGCTGTGATCCACAGAGTCAAAGGCTTTAGTGTAGTCAATGATGAAGTAGTAGATATTTTTCGGGAATTCTCTTGCTTTTTCTGTGATCCAGCAGATGTTGGCAATTTGGTCTCTGGTTCCTCTGCCTTTTCTAAATCCAGCTTGAACATCTGGAAGTTCTCAGTTCATGTACTGTTGAAGCCTAGCTTGGAGAATTTTGAGCATTACTTTGCTAGCATGTG
This sequence comes from Giraffa tippelskirchi, assembly GCF_054371585.1. NCBI lineage: Eukaryota > Metazoa > Chordata > Mammalia > Artiodactyla > Giraffidae > Giraffa > Giraffa tippelskirchi. The sequence goes on from NC_137283.1 coordinate 128,163,961, forward strand.
AGATGCATGTCATTGTGTGGTAGTTTGAACATTCTTTGGGACTGGCTTTTTTTGAGATTGGAATGAAAACTGACCTTTTCCAGTCCTTTGGCCACTGCTGAGTTTTTCCAAATTTGCTTGCATATTGAGTGTAGCAATTTCACAGCATCATCTTTGAGGATTTGAAATAGCCTAACTGGAACTCCATCACCTCCACTAGCTTTGTAGTGATGCTTCCTAAGGACCATTTGACTTTGCACTCCAGGATGTCCTTCTCTAGGTGTTTTGTTTTTGTTTGGATATACATCCAGGAGTGGAATTTCTGGGTCATATGGTAGGTCTGTTTAAGTTTTTTGAGAAACCTCCATGCTGTTTTCCACAGTGGCTGCAGGAATCCAAATCATCATTTTGAAATATGGTTTATGATAGAGATGTTATGTAAAAATAAACAGAATAAGAATCATTCCTCATCTATAAAAAGAAATTCATAGAAGTAAAGTTTTTTAGATACTCCTGGAGTAAGTAAGGGCATGGTCTTTCTTACCCTGGCAACTCTGGAGGCCTTTCAGGAGATAAAGGCAATTTGAGTTCATTCCATTTTTTTGTTTTTTAGATAAATTAATTTATCTATTCTTTGATTATTACAGTGTAGGCAACTATGGAAACATATCATACACTTTGAAACTGTGCTGAACATACCTCAGAACACCCCTGCTTTGGCAGATTTCAGCTTTGTGAAGCTCATGGTTATTTTCAAAGCTATTAATTAACTTCTAGAATATATTTTACCAGTTTTAATGAAAGTCAACATCTGCCTAATTAGGAGCTGATAATTCAATTTGTGGATTTCCCATTTGAATTTCCACGAGGCTCTGTGGATGCTTTAACATTGTAGGTGTATGTGAATCACGTACTGATTTCACATAGAGAACTCCTTGTAGGTTAAGTTTAAAAAACATCTATAAGGATTGAGTTGGAGCCCTGAGCCCATGGCATAACAAACTGATCAACTTGTAGGGAGAGCTCAAAAGTCACTATGAAGGAATTAACTGATCAAATTTATTCATTCAAAAATGTTAATGAATGAGTACCCTGTTCCAAGCATTGTACCCCCTGAGCCAACTTCTGGGGATACAATAAAGAATGTAGTTTCTTTTCTCATAGACCCTAGTGTCTAGTGGAAAGACTGATTCACAAACAAGTAAATCCAGTCCTTAGTAATAGTTGGGGAAATAGGGAAGTCCAGGGATCTGTGAGAACTCAGAGGGGAATCTAATCCAGCTTGAGCACCAGGGAGTGATAGCTGGGTAAATCTAGTCCTTAGTAATAGTTGGGCAAATAGGGAAGTCCAGGGATCTGTGGAAACTCAGAGAGGAATCTAATACAGCTTGAGTGATAGCTGGAAGTGGGGGTGGTAGCTGTGTGTGTGTACAGGAGGAAGGTGGTTGAAGGAGTGGGGAGTGGGAAGAATGATGAACAATGTATTGACTCCTAGACACACCCCAGTCACATTCATTAGCTTTCCACATGGATGCTGGAACCTTACTTTAATATCTGAGGAAGCAAGTGTGTGAATTTTCCTACTAGAGGCTAGCCTAGAAGCTTCTTAAGGTAGGGACTGTGTATAACTTGTTCATCTCACCAGTACAGAGAAAAGTTAAGACCCTAGTAGGCATTTATCTGTAATTTCCTACCTCCACTGTGGAAGTAGGAATGAAGTGAGAAGGGAACAGGTTGTGGTGGGGAGGTGCTCACATTAACTGAGCTCACAGAATCCTAGATGATTTCCATATGTTAGCCTAACAAACAATTCCAACAGCTATATGACATGGTTCTTCTCTCTTTTGCTGTTGACTTCAAAAAATGAGCTTCCAGTTCCTTCAAGATTTGTTGTCGTTTTTTAGTTGCTAAGTCATGTCCAGGTCTTCACAACCCCATAGATGGCAGCATGCCAGGCTTCCCTGATCTTCACTACCTCCTGGAGTTTGCTCAAACTCATGTCCATTGAGTAGGTGATGCTATTCAACCATCTAAATCTTTCTAGATTTATGGTGTGACAAAAACCAGAGAGAGTGTATGAGATGTGTACAGTTAACTTTCTGTGTTAGTCAACTCTCAGGAAGTTCTGCTATGAACAAAGCATAACTTTGAAATTTCAGTGGCTTATTACAGCAAAGGATTGTATCTTGCCCACAGTACATATAAACTGTGGACTAGTGGGTTCACGCCACATGTTTGTCCTGAGACACAGACTGATGGAGCCAGACTATCCTTAGGCAGAGGGAAGGGTAATAGCAGAACATCACAATGGTTCTTAAAGCTTTTGCTTACTTATAAGGTTAATCATTTCTGCTCTCATTCCATTTGCTAAAGCACGTGATTTGCTAAATCACGTGGCTGACTCTGATGTCAACTGACTTCCTCTTAGTGGGAGGGATTCCAGGGAACGGCTCTGTAGAAATGAGCCTGAGTGACAAATATTGTCAACAAAGTATTCAATTGACAAGTCTCCAGCCATGCTTTTGAATGCTTTTCTCTTTAAAAATCTTTATTTATTGAATCTGTTGGTTAGTGATGTCTACCAAACTTAGGATGGGGGAGCAAAATAGTAAATCTAAGTTGATCAACTTAACTGATTAGACTGTGTCATCAGAATCCAGACTTCATAGGAACAGTTGTCCTTGCACTATGACAAAGCTCCATTCTCTGACAACATATTGGCTCTTTCTCCATGTGTTGTTGTTGTTCAGTTGCTAAGTTGTAGCTGACTCTGCGACCTCATGGATTGCAGCATGCCAGGCTTCCTTGTCCTTCACCGTCTCCAAGAGTTTGCTCAAACTCATGTCCATTGAGTTGGTGATGCCATCCAACTGTCTCATCCTCTGTTGTTCCCTTCTCCTCCTGCCTTCAATCTTTCCCAGCATCAAGGTCTTTTGCAATGAGGTGGCTCTTCACATCAGGTGGCCAAAGTATTAGAGCTTCAGCTTCAGCATCAGTCCTTTCAATGAATATCCAGGGTTGATTTCTTTTAGGATTGACTGGTTTGACCCTTTGGCAGTCCAAGGGACTCTCAAAAGTCTTCTCCAGCACCACAGTTAGAAAGCATCAATTCTTTAGCACTCAACCTTCTTTATGGTCCAATTCTCACATCCATACATGACTACTGGGAAAACCAAAGCTTTGACTATATGGACCTTTGTCAACAAAGTGATGTCTCTGATTTTTAACATGTTGGCACATCTTAATATCTGTTCCCATGAAGAAATAAGTAAGGCAGACTAGGTGGGTTAGGGCAAACCTAGCAAGGATAAAACCTCAGGCTCCAGAGATATCAACAGGGACTCATGGTCAGTTCCCTTCTAATCGAAAATGATCATGAGAAGCAGCTCACTTAGTGATGAGCAGAAATACCATAGTTGATTTTTAATGAATATATCTTGCACATCTCCCACCTAAAAATTTGAAACATATATAGAGGACCTGGTCCCTATCCTCAAGGAGCTCAGAGTTAAGGTTGGTGAAGGAACTTCCATGGATGACTTCGTAGAAGAGCTGAAGGAGCAGAGAAGCCCATGTGGAGGAGTTAGGACTCAGGTGAATTTGGAAAGATGGGCAGAGGATGAGTGGGCTTTCTCGATGTAGGGCTGATCTTTCTGCTTTGGTTCCTGTCTTCCTGCCCTTGGGAAAAGGAGGTGCTTGGGGTAAATACTTTGCCTAGGGTCATACAAGTGGTCTGTGCTGGACTGAGGTTTGAACCCATGACTAACTCTAAAGATTGGTTGTTTTGTTTTTTTTTTTCATTCTGTTGGAGTGTGATCCCAAGATGGGCTGATGGAGTTCTGAGGAAAGCTTAGTTATGGGAGTGAGTGGACTGTGGAACTCAGGCTCATGAAACAGGGACTCCTGTGGGAGTATTTTACTGTGGGAATGGGTGTGTGGGGGATGGGCCATAACAGAGTGCCTTAAAATGTATTTATTATTTTTATTTTTATAAGTAACATTATTACTTTGTGTAGAGAATGACAGCTTTCAAAGCACTTTGTCTTCAAAACTGAGCAATGTCAAATAATTTTTAAAGGAAGAAAGAGGGTTTACCATATAACATATTAAGTGGCAGTAATGCCTTCACTTTGTATGTATTAGTTTAATAGCTTGATTGAGGTGTAATTTATACAACATGGCTTTCAATCACTGTGAACATACAATTCAGTGGTTTTAGTAGCTTAATGGAGTTGTGCAGCCACCACCACAGTCCAGTTGTAGAATATCTCCAGTGACCCCTAAACTTCCTGCATGCCTGTTTACAGTCAATTTCCCTCCTCCCACACCTATCCTAGCCACTGATCTGCTTTGCCTCTACAAATTTGCAGATCAGTGCATAGAATAAATATGCAATATTTTGTGTCTGGCTTTTTACTTGGCAAAATGTCTTTGGTTTCATCAGTATGTGATATGTAATACTAGTTCCCTTCAATTGCTGAGTTATTTTCCATTGTATGAATATGGCACATATTTTATTTTAAATTTAATTTTTTATTTTATATTGGAGTATAGTTGATTTAGTGTTGTGTTAGTTTCAGGTGTACAGCAAAGTGATTGAGTTATATATCAATCATTGAGAGAATATTGAGTCGAGTTCCTTGTGCTATAAGTAGGTCCTTGTTATCTGTTTTACATATAATAGTGTGTGTATGTTAATCCCAACCTCCTAATTTATGCCTTCTCTTCATGTTTCCCCTTTGGTTACCACAAGACTGTATTTGAAAGCTGTGTGTCTGTTTCAGTTTTATAAATAAGTTCATTTGTATCATTTTTTTAGATTCCACATATAATATCATATGATGTTTGTCTTTCTCTGCCTTACTTCCTTTAGTATGGTAGTCTCTAGGTCCATCCATATTGCTGCAAATGGCATTATTTAATTTTTCATGGCTAAGTAGTATTCTTTTGTATATATGTACCACATCTTCTTTATCCATTCATCTGTTGATGGACATTTAAACTGTTTCCATGTCTTGACAGTTGTAAATAGTGCTGCAGTGAAAATTGGGGTGCGCATTTCTTTTTGAATTATGGTTTTCTCTGGATATATGCCCAGGATTGGGACTGCTGGATCTTATGATAGTTCTATTTTTATTTTTTTAAGGAACCTCCATAGTGTTCCCCATAGTCATTGTATATGGCACATATCTTAAAAATTCAGTAACCAGTAACTGAACATTTGGATCATTTCTTCACTTTAAATAGCATTTTAAATTTAAAATCACTTTTATATACAATAGCTCAATTGATCCTTGTGAATCATGGGAAGAAATCAAAACAAGTGGTTATTCTCATTTTATTATGACAAGGATGATAATAATAGCTGACATTGATTGTGCTCTTACTATTTGCAGCACTTCTCTAAACATGCTAAATATGTTAACGTATTTAATTTTTGCAATGGCCTTATGGGGAAAGAGCCATTATTATCCTCATCTTTTAGGTTGGTTAACTAGTTCAAATAGGTTAAGTAATATTCCCAAATCTTTGTAGCCAGTAAGTGGCAAAACTGGGGTTTAAAATCAGACAATTTGACATCAGTAATGAGGCCTGATAGGGCTTCCCTGGTGGCTTAGACAGTAAAGAATCTGCCTGCAATGCGGGAGACCTGGGTTCTATCCCTAGGTTGGGAAGATCCCCTGGAGGAGGGCATGGCAACCCCTCCAGTATTCTTGCCTGGAGGATCCCCATGGACAGAGGAGCCTGGCAGGCTACAGTCCATGGGGTCGCAAAGAGTTGGACACAACTGAGCGACTAAGCACAGCACAGTGAGGCCTAGAGAAGTTAGATGACTTGACTTACTGAAGGCCGTTGCTGATAAATGGATGTGTTTCTCTTCTTCCAGGTACGGGCATGTTTGTTATAAATTTATTCACCAGATCCCAGAGAATTTTAGACAAAATTGAACACCTTAGACATTAATATGTAGCATACCTCTTTTTGTTTGGATGATGACATGACTGAGAAAAGAAAGATGTATACGACCTTCTCCAAAGTCACACATCTGGTCAGAGGCAGGCCCTGGATTAGATCCCAGTTCTCCTGAACCCAGAATTGGTCCTTTTGTCATTAGCCTCTTCCTTAAAGATCAGTACAAAGCCAGATGTGGTGGAATTTAGGATCCTCGGAGATAGACGATGAATAACCTTGTATTGAAGAGAGGGATTCTGAAAGGGAAGTAAAAGCTGAAGGAGACATAACTGTTTTTCTTTAAGTTTGGATCACAAAGCACGCATGTCTGACAGGGCCCCAGACCGACTTCAGTTCCAGTGAATTCTTGAATTCACAGGTGACTGAGGCAGCATGAGAATTCCACGTGTGTCATGTGTCTGGATCCACTGAATCAAAATCTCGGAGGCTGGGGCTGAGGAATCTGTTCTTTGAAACTTCTCCAGATGATTCCTTAATGTGTTAAAAAGAAAACCAAAATATTGCTGGAGACTCAGATACAATATATTTTCATGAAGGTAATTTTGTCTTAGAACAGGTTTTCTCAAGCTGTTCATACTGTGTAACCCTCCTTTTCCTGGCATCTATTCAGTGATTGTCTAAGTTGTCTCAGGCTGCCATAACAAAATAACGTAGACTGGGCGGCTTAAACAAACAAACAAACAAAAATTATGTCTCACAGCTCTGAAAAGTCCAAGATCAGTGTTCTAGCAGGGTTTGTTTCTGGTGAGAGCTTTCGTCCTGGCTTGCAGACAGCCATGCTTCTTTGTGTCCTCACATGGTGGAGAGAGAGAGACATCCCTGGTGTCTCTCCCCTTTTATAAGGATACCAGTTCTATGGGATCAGGGCTTCCCCCTTATGATTTCCTTTAACCTTATTTGTCTTCTTAAAGGCCCTTTCTCCAGTACAGTCACGTGAGGGGTTAGGGCTTTAACAGACGAATTTTAGTGGGACACAGTTTGGTCCATTGCAGTGGAACACAAAGCCAGTCCCGTTGTCAACAACATTGACAGCAGGACACATACATATAGAGTTTTCTAGCTTCTTTTCACTATAGTTGTTTTTGTTTTTTTTTAACATTTTGTTTCCTTTTTCACTTTTTCAATTGCAAAACAGAAATTAAAAAATGTCAGTGACATCAAGGAATAAAGTTTTTCAGAAAGTGTCAAAGTGATACAATCAGTTATTTGATAGGACATATCAGAGTAGTCCTAGTGTCCAGAATAGCAGAATATATAGTCCAGTTATTTTAATTCTTGAAACACTTCCTTGGAATAACACACATTTATAATTTGTTCAGGGATTAGAGTAATTAAAGTAATTATTTTATAATTCAAGTAAAATTTTTTTAGTTAACATATAATTAAGATTCTTATGAATTTAATTTTAGTGACAATAAACATAATATGCATATAGCAGGGTTGTGTTCTCCCTTCTCTTACCTCCTGCCATTTCTCAGGCTTGAAATATACCGAAGTGCAAATAACTAAGAAGGGCCTTGGAAAGCACTTTAAAAGGAGCCAGAAAAGAGACAGAGGCCTTATTTTGTTTTGTAGCACAATAGTAAAACAAGAGGTATGTCAAAAAAAGGTCTGCTTTGGCAATGTGGAAGTTCAGTTTGTCTTGTAGATAACCCAGCCTGACTCTAATGGGGCCTTTCCCCTCACTCCATCCCCTCTACCTCCAGCCACATCTAGAGATCCATAAGAGAAACCAGATGGCATGACATACTTTGAAAGTTGGGAAGAAAAAGAAACAGGTTTGGTTTGGGTGCAGTTGGGAAGCAAAGAGGAAGTGAAGGAAGGGGAGAAGAGTAAGAATGTAAAAAAGAGGTGGGTTGAAGAAAATGACTGGCCATTTGAAGTGAATTGGAGGAACTAAACTGAGGCCCTTCTCCTTCCACTGTGCTAAATCGCTTCAGTTGTGTCCAACTCTTCGTAACCCTACGAGCTGTAGCCCTCCAGGCTCCTCTGTCCATGGGGATTCTCCAGGCAAGAATACTGGAGTGGGTTGCCATGCCTTCCTCCAGGGGACCTTCCCGACCCAGGGATCAAACCCACGTCTCTTAGGACTCCTGCATTGGCAAGAGGGTTCTTTACCACTAGCACCACCTGGGAAGTCCCTCCCACTGTACCTGTAGAGAAGTTTTTCCATTCAGATCAGAAACAAGGCAAAGATATCTCCTCTCTCCACTCCTTTTCCAAGTTGTACTGCAAGTCTTTCCTAATGCAATAAGACAAGGAAAGAAAATAAAGGGTACAGTATTTGGGAGGGAAGAAATAAAACTGTCTTTGTAAATAATGCCACTGTCTATATAGAAAATCCAAAACAATCAGTCAAAAAAAGAGAAAAGAAAAAAATCCTCCAGGAATAAGTGAGCAATTATAGCACAGTTGTAGGATACAGGGTGTTATATGCAATCCTTTTCTCTGTGACTAACCCAGTGCTGGGGGGACTCATCATTCCCAATAAACAAGGAACCAAAATGATTTAATATCATGATATTTTAGTTTTTAAACATTAGTTTTTGCTGATTATGGACATTTTGATGGGAATTTGGTTAGAAGAATGCAAGTTATGTATATGATTAAAAGCAAGCACAATTTACATATATGATTAAAAGCAAGCACATCTTGGGTTATGATGGCTCTTTGTTCTCAGTAGAGTGAGAGAGCAACTGAATGACTGGTGGTGACAGTACTTACCTGATACAATCGTCATTCATTCAAGGGAGCTCAGAGTCCTTCAGACTGTGCTGTTTTTTCAGTACAAAAATTTAAGTAAATGCTTTGCTTACTGACTTGGGAAAAATAATGGAAACAGTTAACATGGCTGTCTTTAAGGACATGAAGCCCCAGAACAACTGCATGCGAGGAAAAATGCTGAGCCAGTGAAATTTGTCAGTGTGATACTTGCAGGAAGACAAAGGGTTGGCACAGTGGGAGGCTGGCGATGCATCATCAGTCATGAGAAATAAATTCCCAGTCACTTAGTGCTCAGGGCAGGTAAAAGAATTATCAACCACTGCAATGAACACTTGCATCTAATTGTGTTCACCACTTTACACAGATTTTGTTTTCATTTACTCTTTTCAAGGACACCCAGAAGAAATTCTTCCTATCTTTATCTTCATTTCATACCTAAGGAGACTAAGGCCAAGGAGGTTAATACATTGCCCAAGGCTACAATGCTAGTAAAGAGGAGTCAATTCCGAAGCCAAATACTGTGACTCCAGGATATGGGTTTTGTATTTCCACACTCTCCGTCTATTACTCGATATGTAAATGGAATGTCAAATTGTTTTGAATTCATAATGTGTCCTGCAAAGGGCCTGGGGCAAATTCCAGCTGTGTCACTTGGTGCAGGCTGGCACTCGTGAGCAGGTCAATGGCTTATACTCACCTCTTGTGTCTTCAGCATTCTGTGCTTGACCTGGGCACAGTGGCACTCATCATGGGACTGTGCTCCAGCAGCAGAACTCCTCGTCCCTTTGCTCAACCTTTTAATGAGGGGAGAGTAAGAGCATGTGGTGAAACAGGAGACAAGCACCTGTTTGAGGCACGCTGGGAAATGTCAACTGCCCAGCACCTACAGGCTATATGGTGTCTCTGTCCTCTGAGATGTCAAGTTTAGGTGCAGTCCCTCCAGCTGGGAAAAGGGGATGTCATTGCTCCCAACTAGCTCATTGCCCAGAGCATGAGTTTCCTACAAAGTACTGCAAAGTAGATGACTTAGAACAGTAGAAATTTATCCCTCACAGTTCTTGAGGCTAAAAGTTCAAAAATCAAGGTGTTAGCAGAGTATTGCTTCATCTGAACCTTTGGGTAGACTTTTTCCTTGCCTTTGCCTAGTTCCTGATGGTGGCCAACAATCCCTCACATTTCTTGGCTTGTAGTTGCATCACTATAGTCTCTGCCTGTGTCATCACATGGTGGTGTCCCTGTGTATCTGTCTTCACATGACACTTTCCTCTTCTTGTAAGGACACCAGTCATTTTAGACTAGAGCCCATAATGACCATAATGACCTCATCTTAGCTGAATTATATCTAAAACAACTGTTTCTATTGAATGAAATCACATTCACAGGCACAAGGGACTGGGACTTCAATGTATCTTTTGGGGGGATACAAATCAACTCACATTATATGGTAACCCAGTAAGAGCTTTAGATTTCTGTGACAGATAATCATCTTTATCTCTACATTGTACACTGTGTTAGTCCACTGAGGAAAATTCCATAATTTAGAGAATGTTATTAATCTTTAAAAAAACTTTAGCAAGAAAATATGTAGTTAACTTCTGATTGATGGGTATGCATTCATTTTAGGAGTAGAAAGTATGATTTTATGGAGAGAAAAAGATCATCAGAGCTGTCACTTTATAAGCTTACATCTAGCTAGTCAAGTGCCTGAGTACAGAGCGATTTTTGTTTGTTTATGAGATCACAAACTCTGCATTTATGGAGTTAAAATTTTTATTCTCATTATAACCAAGGACACTGATCTTGATGGTACCACTGAGAGTAGAAGTAGGATTCTTATTTTTTGAGCTTTTATCAAGCCTGCAGGATGCAACGTTTCCAACAGTACAAATAAGATGCTATCTACCTTCAAATGACACTCACCCTTGTTTCCCTCCAGAGATAGGAAAGTACCAGCAAAAACTGTTTGCCCTTGGCAACATGTAATTTAAAAGAATGTACTGTACCAAACAGGAGAGAGGTAAAAGATAAACAGAGAGAATGAGAGAGAGAGGCAAACTCAAATAGCAATATTCCTGCTGCATTCAATTGGGATAATTTATTCTGTTGCATAGAGAGGCATTGATAATATGTATTTTGGTTTTATAATTTTTTTAATACTCTTTTACACTAGAATCCATCTTTTCTGCTAGTCATTCCGCTTTCAAAGCAAGGCCTGATCTGTCTTCCAAGAGCCAGCTTCATGAGCAGATAGAGCAAATTTATAATCTGGAGGTGATAGTTCAGAGGCTGAGATGACTGCACTTATGTGAGGATAGTGGTTGTTCACCAAGTAACTTGAGATTACACCACATTTCAGGACCACATTGTCTAGAATGCAGAGAAATCCTTAGACACTGCCAGAGGGAGGTAACACAATCAATGGATATAAATGAGACCAAAGAAAGACAGCGTTTTGTACCTTGTATCCTAGCTCAGTTAAGGCTTGTAGAAAGTGTACTATAGAAATTGATGCAAAAAATCAAGGTTGCTTAGTAAGCCTAGAAGAACTTCTGTCTTTCTATTTATTTAGGCGGTTCTGACATATTAGTAAATGGCCATGCCTTTAGACAGATTTTAATTTAGACGGGTGAGTTATAAATCTCATCCTTGATGCTGTTAGATTCAGTAACAATGCTGATCTCTATCAGATAATGCTGACCTACTATCAAATTATGACGAAGAGAAAAAAGGCAAGACCTGCAAAGTTTCAATTGGCAAAGATAATGTGTCATAGGCTACTGAAGTTCCTAAATTGGTTAGTCTCATTCTGTAGAAATACAGGTGGAATAGTTTTTCCAAATATGCAGAGTTGACCTCATTTCCCCTCTGCTATTGCTGCCTGTGCTGGGGAGCACTAAAGGGACTTGCTGGTTTAATGTGGATTCACTTCCTTTTGCTTATTCATTCTTTCAGTTGAACTTGTGCTGTTTTTGTATGGGTCCTTGCTGACTCCTTGAACTGTGGGCATTGCTATGTAGCTTGTAGAAAAACAGAGTTTGTAAAATCCCTCATTGTTTTCTATGTTACCTACATAACATTTCGCTTGTTACCTGCAGGGCAACTGTCAAGTGCCTTAGCTTTGCACTCAAGGCCACATCCAAATGTATCCTTTCACTTGTGCCTGAAGCTTCAACCAAATAAGTCTATTCTTTAGACTGACCCTGAGCCTTCTCTCCCCTAATCCTTTGGGCATGCTGCTTATTCTGCTTGAAGGAAGTCCGAGTTAATATATTTCAACCCATCTTTCAAATTTCGCTTCTTCGTGAAGTCTGTAAAAGATATCTCTTTGATTTAATCTTATGATGATGTCACCTAGGGGACTTGTTTGAAAGAGGCAAAGCAGGCTTTAATTTTGGCAGAGGTGTAGTTTTTTGCAGATTTTTTCCCCCTTCCCTCAGAAAGAGTCAAAGACCAGCATTCAAGTCTTTTGGCTCACAAGGAATCAGGGATTATGAGTTGACATTGTGCGGTCAGCAGGACCCAGCTAGAAGAATGTCCTGACTGAGTGACCTTGTCGTTAGTCCATCCAATGGCGGTCAGAACTCCTGATCTCCTCCTGGTCTGAGGAGGAAGAAAGCCAATAACACATTTCCTCCCTTGCAGCATTTCTGATATAACTGCTTTAGGGTAAACACTTGAGCATCAAGAGCAGCTGCTTTTCCTGTGGAAGATAGAAGTCAAGGAGGCAGAGACAGTTTTCATGGTCACGGTCCTGGGCTGCAGCAGAGGCAATATATCCATCCTCAAAAGGAGGTACTATTCCAGTTCTCTCATAGAGACATAATTCTAACGCCTGAGAGTTTCATCTTTTAGTTGTGGCTTTGGTGTTCTCTCCAGTGCTGTCTTTCAACTTCAAGGCTGATGTCTGGAGGACACTTGGAATAATGGCTCCAGTGGGAGGCTGCACCCTCAATCTTGTCATTGGCAGCAGCAGCACTTTCCATCTAAAATCTTGTTAAGGCTATACTTTTACAGACACATCTTATTACTGTTTTGGGCTGAAAGTACAGAAGCACTGGTTGCTCCTATACCTCGGAGGCCTCAAACTGTGGGTCTCTAATTAAACTTAGATTACAGAACACAGGCAGGAAACAGCTCCCTGACTAAGACAGGGTTTCCTTTAATCTCAGTTTGCAGCCTTGATAGCTCTGGTCTGAGTTATTTCCCCCTATTAGGTTTTACTGAGAGTGACAGGAAAGAGCCAACACATGGATCATTATGAATATCCCAACCATTTCACCTAACACTGGAGTCCATCAGCACATGGACATTCTGCCAAAGCAGAGGCAAACATTTGCCTGTTTTGCTCTCCCATTATAAAGATCATCAGCTTTCCAGCTGGCTTGCCTCCACTAAGCCTTGGCATATTTTGATTCAAGTTCCTACAGTCACTCTGCTATCAGGTACTGGTTTCTGTATCACTACTATTTTATTTGGCTTATTGTCAGAAAAATCCAAACAAATAGTTCCACTGATAGAGAAGTTTATTGTTCTTTCATGTAAGGAAATCTAGAGGCAGGCAGTTTTGGGTCAAAACTCAGTCTCTTATTTATCTGCTATGCCATCCTTTTTATGTAGATTGCAGCTTTTGAAGTTACTTCATAATCCACAGGGACTTCCCTGATGGATCATCAGGTAAAGAATCTACCTGCAATGCAGGAGACACAGGAGACTTGGGTTCGATCCCTGGGTTGGGAATATCCCCTGGAGGAGGAAATAGCAACCCACTCAAGAAGAACTAAAGAGCCTCTTGATGAAAGTGAAAGAGGACAGTGAAAAAGTTGGCTTAAAGCTCAACATTCAGAAAACTAAGATCATGACATCTGGTCCCATCACTTCATGGGAAACAGATGGGGAAACAGTGGAAACAGTGTCAGACTTTATTTTTTTGGGCTCCAAAATCACTGCAGATGGTGACTTCAGCCATGAAATTAAAAGACGCTTACTCCTTGGAAGGAGGGTTATGACCAACCTGGATAGCATATTTAAAAGCAGAGATGTTACTTTGCCAACAAAGGTCCGTCTAGTCAAGGCTATGGTTTTTCCAGAAGTCATGTATGGATGTGAGAGTTGGACAGTGAGGAAAGCTGAGTGCCGAAGAATTGATGCTTTTGAACTGTGGTGTTGGAGAAGACTCTTGAGAGTCCCTTGGAATGCAAGGAGATCCAACTAGTCCATCCTAAAGGAGATCAGTCCTGGATGTTATTGGAAGGACTGATGGTGAAGCTGAAACTCCAATACTTTGGCCACCTCATGCGAAGAGTTGACTCATTGGAAAAGACCCTAATGCTGGGAAGGATTGGTGGCAGGAGGAGAAGGGTACGACAGAGGATGAGATGGCTGGATGGCATCGCCGACTTGATGGGCATGGGTTTGGGTAGACTCTGAGAGTTGGTGATGGACAGGGAGGCCTGGCGTGCTGCGATTCATGGGGTCGCAAAGAGTCGGACATGACTGAGCGACTGAACTGAACTGAACTGAATAAGTATTCATGGACAGAGGAGCCTGGTGGGCTACAGTACAAAGGTTTGCAAAGAGACATGACTGAGCGACTAAGTACATAGTCCAAAATGGCATCTGGACTTCCAGACATTTTGCTCAGATTTTACACAAAAAGAGTGCAGGGTACACACTGCTATTAGTATATTTAGAATGGATAACCAACAAGAGCCTACTGTATAGCACAGGGAAATCTGCTCAATGTTATGTGCAGTCTGGATGGGAGGGGAGTTTGGGGGAGAAGGGATACATATATATGTATGACTGAGTCCCTTTGCTGGTCACCTGAAACTATCACAACATTGTTAATCAGCTATACTCTAATATAAAATAAAAAGTAAAAAAAAAAAGAGAGAACAGATGAGAGAAGGGCAAAGGACCTCCTCTCTGTTGAGTCTGCCTGAGAGTGGGTGAAGAATATAGTATTCTAGTTGGCACATTGAGGTCTATAATTCAACCAAGATTCTGTGAGTAAAGAGAAGAAAATGGATTTTGGACAGACAACTGCCACACTGTCCTAAGGATATCTCTAGCATTTAGCCATCTTATGTGGCAAATTCTCAAAATATTTTTAAGCCTCTGAAGGTACGTCTTAAATATAGAAAACAAAATGCCCCAAGCTACTCATGGCAAAATGATTTGTATTAGTAAAATATTGCAAACAGTCTAAATATCCACTCTTAGAGTAGTTGAGCAGCTACAAAATGGAATAATTTGTCATCATGAAAATGACAAAGAAGATCTTTATGAAACTATATGGAATCATTTCCAGGATATATTGTTAAAGAAAGCAAGGTGCAAAAGAGGGTATATAGTGCACTATCTTTGTGTAATAAAGAAGGAGAAATAAGAACACACACACACACAACTTGGTTTTTCAAGTAGAAACACAGGAATGACAAGCTAGAAACCCATGGAAGTGGTTGTATAAGCAGGCAAGTGAGAACTGGGGAAGGTAGAATTGTGGGAACTCGAGTCCCCTGAATAAACTTATAAATGGTTTTGACTTTCGTGATGTAATATTCATGTAAATATTTTATATAGTCAGAAAAAACAAACAAAACAGATGAAATAAAAAGCAAACATTGAAACTAAATACAAACACAAGCATCCTTACTTTGTGTAAAGTTGATATCCTCACTACTACACAGAAGAAGAGATTAATCAAGTAATTTTTGAATACAGTACTTTGATCAGGTACACTTAGAAGAAACTATTTCAAGGCTAAAACAATTACAAAACACCTTTGAACTCTTATTAGATTTTTTGTTTTTAGTAATATTGGTGGTATAATTTTCAAACGATTTTGTGAGTAGAACACAGCTAATGAGTGAATATATAGATGTAGGAGGGAAATAATGATTTTCATTGTGGGAGAAGGGAGCTGCAAATATGGGTTGGGAAAAGTTAGGGTAGAACCCTGGGATGTAGATTTGAATTGAAGATACTGGTATAATCTAACTGTGTATATACTTTCCTTGCTATCTTCATTAAAATGTCTCAGAGGCAGTTACATCCCAGGAGCAACAAACACACATCATTGATTTTCTTAGGTGAAATAATGGTATTGTGATTAGGTAAGAGAATATTCTTATTCTTAGGAGATACATTCTGAATGAAGTAGGGATCATGATGCTTATAACATAGTTTCCAATGGCTCAGAAAAAAGTTAAATAATGTAAATCTTTCTGTTTCTGTCTCTCTTTTTCACTCCTTCCCTCCCTGGAGGAAGTAAGAGCAAGCAAATGCATAATGTTTTTAACAACTGAATTTAGGAAAAGGGTATATAGGTGGTGATTATTGGCCTCTTCTTTCAACTTTTAAGTAGCTTTAAGCATAGCTAGAATCTCACATTTGGGAAATATCAGGTTGATGAAGGTATGAAACTATTAAAAATATATAATTAATTTAAAATTTACTATGAAATTACTATGCTCCCATGCTTATTCATGGTGAGTTTCAACTCACCATGCCCGACACTTTCTATATTTAGTAGTTATATTGTCTGTCCTCTCTACATGCAATGAGCTCCACAAAGCAAGAATTTGGTCTTTGATCATTGCTCTAGACTCAGCACCTAGAATGATGCCTGGCATTGCTAGATGCTCAAGAAAATTACCTATTGAGTAAAAGAAAAAGAAAAGAAAATATAGGTTAGAAAATTAGCCGGAATCAGCACAGTTTTTGGTATCCATGAATCTTCTCTTGAATCCTTAATGATGCAACATTATACAGTGCTATAAGCTGGCACATATATATTGCCAGGTGCTGGACACTTTGAGGGTGTTGTCAGTATGGAACATGTCCACCACTCATTTTCAGGAAATTCTCTACTATTATTTCTCTGATTTTTTAAAATTACTTTTAGGAAGTTATCATTTTTATTGTCTTTATTTGCTTTATTTTCAGTGGTTTTTACTTACTATTATATTCTTATTAATCAAGTTGAGAGATTACCTACTGACTTCCTGTTTTAATTGATGAGGGCTTATATCTTTTAGGACATCTACCTCCTCTTCTGCAGTATTCCCACAATGGATATAGTACTACTCTAAGTGACTAAAAATCACTATGCTTGTAAGAATGTATTCATTTATTGTAAAGTTAAAATTTTTCAAAGTGCTCTTTTCTCTTTTCCCCAGTTTCCATTCAGTTACGTTTAATGTTTCTAAATGTTCTGCTGTATTTGTATCCCATTTGTTGCTCTCTCCTTTTATCCTTGAGGGCTTTGGAGTCATCTTGGTGTCCTGTCTTCTTTGCTCTTGATTGTTGGCCTGATTGTTCTCCAGATCTGCCCTTTGGGAACTCTGATTCACCACTTACTTTAGGTTGAAACCAGCACTTTGGGTCTCCTTCCATTTCTTTTTCTTGGTTAGTCCTCTTATTTTGTTGGAGCATCTTGCCAAACAGAATCCTTAGAAAAGATGCACCTAAGGAGAATTTATTTGAATTAATGCATTTACTCCAATACTTTGGCCACCTGATGTGAAGAACAGACTCATTGGAAAAGGCCCTGATGCTGGGGAAGATTGAAGGCAGGAGGAGAAGGGGATGACAGAGGATGAGATGGTTGGATGGTATTACCGACTCGATGGACATGAGCTTGAGCGAGCTCTGGGAGTTGGTGATGGACAGTCACCAACAGTCATGGGGTACTGCAGTCCATGGGGTCGCAAAGAGTCAGACATAACTGAGTGAATGAACTGAACAGAACTGAAGGAGAATTTATTTGAATTCATACATTTACAAACATATCTTTTATCTCACACTTGGCTGATAATTTTGGAGAGAATTAATTGCTGAAAATAATTTTTTCCTCATATTTTTGAAGGTTTGGTCTAATGTCCTGTAGCATATAGGATTATGAATGAGAAATGCCATATCATTCTTATTTTTGGTAGATAACCTATATTTTCTCATTTGTTTTATTCAAATTTGGTGTGCAAAATTTCAAATAATATGTGACAGGTGTATTTTTTTTTAAATTCAGTATATTGGATAGTCAGTGGGAATTTGCAGTCTGACAACTTCTACTTGTTACCTCTGGGAATTTCTCTAGTATTATTTCTCTGATAATTTACATCTCCCAGTTCTTCTTTTTCATCTCTGAGACTCCTGTTAACTGAGTGAACTAACATTGAATTCCTGTCTTTTGGATGCCATTTCTTTTGACTATACTTGAGTATAGTCAACTCTCTAGGTCTATAATCTGCTGTCTCAGAGATTATGTTTTCTCTTGGACTTCTCAGTTTTCCTGGAGAAGGTGCCCTCCAGAGAATGGACATCTAGTTCCCAGAATTTCATATTTAGGGTGTGGGAAGCAATGGCACCCCACTCCAGTTACTCTTGCCTGGACGGAGGAGCCTGGTGGGCTGCAGTCCATGGGGTCGCTAAGAGTCGGACACGATTGAGCGACTTCACTTTCACTTTTCCCTTTCATGCATTGGAGAAGGAAATGGCAACCCACTCCAGTGTTCTTGCCTGGAGAATCCCAGGGATGGGGGAGCCTGGTGGGCTGCCATCTATGGGGTTGCACAGAGTCGGACACGACTGAAGCGACTTAGCAGCAGCAGCAGCAAGCAATGGAATAAATGAATGTTCCACATACACACTTTTAACCAAAGCCTCTGTTTTAGACCTATCTCTCAGTTCTACCCCTCCGTTCTATATCTTGCCTCTCTAAGGATTGAGCCATCATCAGCATTTGATGAGGGAAATCATCCCTCTTTTCATCTCTATCCCTCCTGTGAGCAGTTTGGTTTATGGTTTTCTCCATCTCAATTAATTGATTACCAGAACATTCCCACTACTTTCCTTTTTCCAGAAAATGTTTTTGAAGTTATTTTTGCTTATGTCTACTTTCTTATTCAGTCATTTTTATTCCTTTACTAAAATTTTAGTGGAATCTCATGTTTATATTTTATTCTAAATTTCAATCTCACGCTATATTATTTATTTTGCTGCTCAGGTTGTTCCAGCTCTGGCCACTGGAAGCTCTTTCATGTTGGCTTCTGGGTACAAGATCAGTAACTGAACGTGCTAACAGCCCCTGGAGTGTCATTATTCTTGGCCATCTCTGCCGATAAAGTGAGGTAATATATTTATGTATCAGTTCAGTTCAGTTCAGTTCAGTCGCTCAGTCGTGTCCGACTCTTTGCGACCCCATGAATTGCAGCACGCCAGGCCTCTCTGTCCATCACCAACTCCCGGAGTCTACCCAAACCCATGTCCATCGAGTCGGTGATGCCATCCAGCCATCTCATCCTCTGTCGTCCCCTTCTCCTCCCGCCCCCAATCCTACCCAGCATTAGGGTCTTTTCCTATGAGTCAACCCTTCGCATGAGGTGGCCAAAGTATTGGAGTTTCAGCCTCAACATCAGACCTTCCAACGAACACCCAGGATTGATCTCGTTTAAGATGGATTGATTGGATCTCCTTGCATTCCAAGGGACTCTCAAGAGTCTTCTCCAACACCACAGTTCAAAAGCATCAATTCTTTGGCGCTCAGCTTTCTTCACTGTCCAACTCTCACATCCATACATGACCACTGGAAAAACCATAGCCTTGATTAGACAGACTTTTGTTGGCAAAGTAATGTCTCTGCTTTTAAATATGCTATCTAGGTTGGCCATAACCCTCCTTCCAAGGAGTAAGCGTCTTTTAATTTCATGGCTGCAGTCACCATCAGCAGTGATTCTGGAACCCAAAAAAATAAAGTCTGACACTGTTTCCACTGTTTCCCCATCTATTTCCCATGAAGTGATGGGACCAGATGCCATGATCTTAGTTTTCTGAACGTTGAGCTTTAAGCCAACTTTTTCACTCTCCTCTTTCACCTTCATCAAGAGGCTCTTTAGTTCTTCTTCACTTTCTGCCATAAGGGTGGTGTCATCCGCATATCTGAGGTTATTGATATTTCTCCTGGCAATCTTGATTCCAGCTTGTGTTTCTTCCAGCCCAGCATTTCTCATGATGTACTCTGCATATAAGTTAAATAAGCAGGGTGACAATATACAGCCTTGACGTACTGCTTTTCCTATTTAGAACCAGTCTTTTGTTCCATGTCCAGTTCTAACTGTTGCTTCCTGACCTGCATACAGGTTTCTCAAGAGGCAGGTCAGGTGGTCTGGTATTCCCATCTCTTTCAGAATTTTCCACAGTTTATTGTGATCCACACAGTCAAAGGCTTTGGCATAGTCAATAAAGCAGAAATAGATGTTTTTCTGGATCTAACCCATAAATATATTTATATATATATATATAAATGTATATATATGTGTGTGTGTGTTTATAATTGCTATTGTATCTTTCCATTTGTATTTATGTTAAGCTAAAACATATATCCTTGATTCTAATCCAGGACCACAGGGCTCATTCTAAGGCAGTGTTTCAATAGCGGTGAGTCCATTAAACCCTTCAGAGAACACCAGAATTACTACTGATTAGTTGTTTGAAATGAATCATAGATTAAATGAATCATAAACCTATTTTGTTATGTGATAGACTTATTAAATGTGTTTCCTTTTGTTGTGAGTACTTGGTGTGCACAAAAATATATTCTAATATTCTAGGATTCAGGGCATGTTGACTTATTTACAGTTATCAAGGAAGTTCAAAGTTTGGTGCTTGAATTGTTAAGTGAGACACAGATCCTTAACCCCTTTGTTTAAGCAAGGAATATCACAGTCATAGGTTTTTAAATCTTCCTACTTTGGGGAGAAAAGCTCTATGCCAATCATTCTCTTCTGGCTTTACAAAGAAAATTTGCATGTATTTATACTTTCCAGAACACAAGGATGTCAATTAGTCTGACCAACTGTCTGGGTTTACCTGGGACTAAGAGTTTTCCTGGGAAGGGGGACTTTTTAGTGCTAAAACCAGGAAACGCCTGGGCAAATAAGGAAGAGTTTGTTTAAATAGTAACACCTGGAAAGCAGGTTTTTTAGATAATCAATAACAATTATAGAGTTTTTTATAGATGTTAGAGGTTACTTTTATGGGGCATAGCAATTTTATTTGAAGTTCAGATGTTTTACAAGCTTATATGTTAGAAATTACAGTTATAAGTTCAGTTTTATGTCACAAAACTAAATCTGCTTCTCTGTAACTGTAGAGGAAGAGGGGGTAATATTTTCTTTTTATTATTTGAAATTTTTTATTAGAAATGGAAAAGGCCTACAGTTTCAGGGCTAAGTTCTGAATTTCCATGAGGAAACATTAGAGGAGAGAAAACTGTCCTGAGAGGCTCAATCATGTGATGTAGAAAGGAAATGTGGCAGGTACCACCTCGCATCAAAACCTTCTCTTAATTCTATACAGTTGATCATGTATATGACTGACTTCGTGCTAATTTCATGATGGATAGTGAACACCTAATTATGATCTTGTTTCTGAGATGACAACTTACACTTTGAGCTTGTTTAATAATGTCTTTTCTAGGATCACACCACAACAGTAGTGACAAATATTAACATGTTGCGTGTTAAAAAATGTCTTCAAATGGTATTTTCATTCAACAATTGTTCCTGTATCAACCTTGGACATAGTAGTGAGTTAACTGCTGTGAATCATGGTGAGATAATTGTATCTCTTAAAACGGTTGGGGGAAATCAGGTGTGGGAGAAAGCTCAAGGAGGTAAATGTGGGAACAGTGTTCCCGTCTTCTCTCTAGAAGGACAGGAGGACAGCACTGAGACTCAGAGTCCTGATGAGCTTACATAGATTCAGTTTCATGTGATGTTCTGTTTTTACTGCCTTCTTACCACAGAGTCTTTACTAAAACGTGGGTAAGTGCTTTAGAACTTTTTCTCTTCTGTGCTTGTTGGTTATTAACGGTGGTCATTGCCAACAAGGTGGTAGCAAGGGGGCTGAAAGGAGACTCCTGAGATAAGAGCTGCCCCCCAACACACCAAAGAAGAGATTGCCCCTCAGTTGTGAAGTTTCTAGTAACTATGCTTTAAAGGAAAGTAGGAAACCATCAGTCCAGATAGATGTGGGTGAGCATCGTTGGCTTACTCATGTATGTGGAGCTTAGAAGAGATGTTCATATCTATTTTGAATACAATTTAAAAACTGAACCATTGAAAATAAATGTTGGTCTTCTGTTGCTATAGAACTGTAGTGTTCTTTGAAAAAAAATCTTTTAAAAATTCTTTTATACCAGCAATAATGAATGGTATGTTTTGTGAAATTAGGTTCATGCCAAACAGCCAAGTTACCTTGTGATTACTTTGACCTAACCATTTCTTCTTCTCTGCCATACAGAATTTCATAAATGCTTCCTACCCAAATCAGAGTATGGTAGAGAACATTATGTGAATTCACTATTAATTTCTTTAGACAAAGTTTTCAAGATCCTTGACAATAAGAATTAAATAAGACAAAGCTAAATATAATTATAACAGTTTGTACAGGAAGTGATATTTTAAAAGGACAAGATTATTATTATTTTTTAAACATCTGAATTAAAAACTTGTGGTTTCAAGTAAATATGTAAAACACTTCAAGGATATAAAAGAAGGTAAAATTTCAAGGATGTAGCTAATCTTTAAGTTCCTATTCAAAAATCATCTGCTTTAGGAGTCTTCTGTGAGTCTCCGTACTACACAAATATTAGTGTGTCTCCCTAACAACCTAGCATATTATCTGTACCTTGTACAGCACTTTTCACTGTCTACTTGCTAATATGTATATATATGCATATATATATATACACACACACACACACATATACATATATACAGTCCATGGGATTGCAGAGTCAGACACGACTGAGTGACTAAGCACATGCATGTGTGTGCGTGTGCATGTGCGCACGTGCGTGCACACACACACACACACACACATAAATGTTAGCTCTTCTTACTAAATCTTAGGTTGCTTGAAAATGGGATCTATGTCTTAATCGCCTTTATTTCTCCCTTCATAGAGCTGGCACTAAAAAAAAATTGTATGATTGAAGAGATCATTCAAATGATCTGTTTTGTAGAAGAGAGGTCTACAAACTTTTCCTACGAAAGGACAAACAGTAGATAATTAAGGCTTCTGTGGACCATATGGTCTACCTCTCGACCACTCCACTTTACTGCTGTAGCATGAATGCCACCAAAGGCAATGTGTGAATTAAGGGCGTGAATGTGTTTCTGTAAAATTTTATTTACAAAAACTGTGAGTGAGTAGGCTTGATTTGGCCCACGGGCCATTGTTTGCTTACCCCTGTTGTAGAACATATACTCATTGGATCTCCAAACAAGGAGCTATGCTAACAATTTTATAAAATAGCATAAGTCCTATATTTCTGTCCCCTCAGTTGTGATGGGATGATTCTCTCTGACTCTCTTATACCTGCCCTGTCACCACACACACACACCCCTCTCAGATGTCTGATGATCTCTGAATGTTTCATCATGTTTATCTATTTATTAAAGATTCTTTTGATGTTGACCATTTTTAAAGTCTTTATGAGTTTGTTAAAACATTTCTTCTATTTTATGTTTTGGTTTTTTGGCCTCAAGACACGGGGGATCTTAGCTCTCAGACCAGTGATCAAACCCACACCCCCTGCATTGGAAGGCAAAGTCTTAACTACCATAGGGAAGTCCATGGCTCCTCATGTTTAGAGGAGGCGTTCTTTACATCTGCCTGGAGGTTGCACGCATGTGGGCAGCCATGTTAAGAATGCCTTTTATTGTAGGAGACTTGAAAGTCTGGGCCATTTCATCAGGGAGTTGGGAGTGGTATCTTTAAGTTTTTCTGTTTCTCTGATCAGATTCCTCAGAAAAGAATCTTATAAACAATTTCTTATACAAGGGGTGGCAGGAGGTGGGAGGCAAGTAAACACAATGAGGAAACCGTGGCAGAAGGCTCAAAATGTGCTGACCAAGTTCATGGAAGTGAAGGAGCCCCTGTTCTTATTTTTCTTGACCATGAGATTTTTGCCAGCATAAAGTATGTCCCCTTTCTCTCATGACACCACTTAGCACAACATATAACTCAGGAAAGATGCCCAACAGATGTTTGTTGAATAACAGGAGACCAGAAGGCTAGGAAGGATATTCCTCTGTTCCTGATCATGGAGAATCTAGATGTCCGCTCTTCCAATTTTCTCGTGTTTTCACATCTTTTTTAGTTGTAATTTGAAATGTAAAGCCTGATGGATCCATGCTTCTTACATGTTTATTTTCTAGTGGGGCTTATCATAAAAGATAACTAAGTCTATGAGAATGAGCAGAAATAAGAACAGAATTATATTCAAGCAAAAAGCTGATTTCTATTTATTCTTTCATTAATTTGTATTTATTAACTGTTGTTTTACTTCTTAAATGACTGTTTTGTTAAGAACCACTTACAATTATTACTTGGAATGAATTTAGGGTACTTTAAATTTACTTAAGCAGTTTCTCTCCTATTATTGAAGATTACTTAGTTCAATTAGATTTTAACTGTGTCAAATAAGAATGGTTACTTAGCAACCAAATTTGAATATTTCCCCCACATTGGTAAACAGTGTTAGGAGACACAATCTCCAACTTTCTTGAAAGAATAACAAATTAAGAACAAAAGCCCTTTTAATTAATACTCAGTTAATCATTTAATTAATTCATGTGAGAGAGGCCATATATGCTTGTGATCTGATTTTCTACAACAAATGATGACTACCTTATTCATTCGAATGCATCTGTTTAATGCATGGGCTAGATAAGGCAGAGTCTGGGAAAGGTCCCCTGTCTCTGCTGTCTTCTTTTTTAAATAATAGAACCCCAAGTTTGGCATATGACTGCCCAGCTTGAGACTATATTTCACAGACTCTCTTGCAGACAGATGTGGCTGAATAACTAAATCCTAGATGACAAGACCTGAGCAGCAGTGATGTAGGCAGCTTCTGGGTTCTGTCCCTTAGAAGGAAATTGCTTGCTTCCCATTTCTTTTTTTCCTCTACTTTTTGAAGTTAGAATGTAGACACAATGCATGGTGACTAGACTGCCAAAAGGAACTCCCTAAGGAATGATGGGCCAGTAAGACAAGGAGTCTTTGGCACTACTATGAGAGACACCAACTTTCATCTCCCTGAAGCTGTTTTTAAGGAGAGAGTTTCCTATATCATAACTTATAAACCTAGGTACCAAATCTCATATGTCCTTTAAAAATTATTAAAAAATTTAATTGAAGTATAATTGATTTACAGTATCATGCAGTTTCAGGTGTACAGCACAGTGATTTAGTTACACACACACACACACACACACACACCAACACACATTCCTTTTCAGATTCTTTACCCTTACAGGTTATTATAAAATATTGAGTATATTTCCCTGTGCTGTACATTAAATCCTTGTTGTTTTTCTATTTTATATATTGAAGTGTGTGTATTTTAATCTCAAATTCCCAATTTATCCCTCCCTTCCTCTCTTTCCCCTTTGGTAAGCATAAGTTTCTTTTCTATGTCTGTGAGTCTATTTATGTTTCATAAAGAAGTTAGTTTGTGTGTTTAGATTCCACATATGAGTGATATTATATATTTGTCTTTCTCTGTCTGACATTTCACTTAGGATAATAATCTCTAGGTTCATCCATGTTGCTACAAATGGCATTATTTCATTCTTTTTTTATGGCTGAGTAATATTCCATTGCAACATACATATATATATATATGAAAGTGAAAGTCACTCAGTCGTGTCTGACTCTTTGTGACCCCATGGACTGTAACCTTACAGGCTCCTAAATCCGTGGAATTCTCCAGGCCAGAATACTGGAGTGGGTGGCTGTTGCCTTCTCCAGGGGATCTTCCCAACCCAGATCAAACCCAGTTCTCCCACATTACAGGTGGATTCTTTACTATCTGAGCCACCAGGGAAGCCCAATATATATATACATACATGCACATCTTCTTTATCCAGTCATGTGTCAGTGGACATTTAGGTTACTTCCATGTCTTGGCTATTATAAATAGTGCTGCAGCAAACATTTGGGTTCATATATCTTAATGTCTTTTTTTAATCTTTGTCATTCCTATTTATGTTTATATTACTTGATTACTATCTCCACCACTAGGAGACTTTAATCTCTATGAGGATAGTGACCGTGTCAGTGGTATTTACTCCTGTATGCACTTTGCTTGTAGAAAGAATTACGTGTACTTTTTTGAATGAATGACTATGATGGGAAAAATAAACTGGTTGCACATGTGAATGGAGTTGAAGTAGAAAACTTTGAGAACTATTTGCTAACAGTTTTTGAGGTTTTTGTTTTATAAGCAGTATGACCCACAAACTAAAACTTACAATAATATGTCCTATATTTTAAAAATTCTATGTTAATTGTTATCGGAATTTGAGGAAATTTCTGATCTCATTACAATTATACAACGCTTCCTATTTGCAGTGTTTATATTAATCATGTTTGGTGAAAGTATTAATATTTATTTGCTCAATGGAGGAATTATTGTATTAAACTTTATATTAAAAACACCATAGATTTTGAGACTCCAGTGACCTAAAAAGGCATGTAACATAATTTTGGAGTGGCTCAGAGACAGGAAGAATGAGGCTTATTATCTGATACCAAAGATTGTATTTTTAAACTCTGACACTCGAGAAGGAAAATACAATATATGAGGGAAGAGAATGCTGCTCTTTTCATTAAGTAAATTAATCTTGCTGAGGACTTTGAAAATCATTAGCTTTGCAAAAATCTACTTAGCCTGTTAACTTTCTGTAACATTTTATAATAACCTTGGGGATTTGTTTGCTTGTTTGTGTTTTGCAGAGGAAGAGAAAAACTAAGGTTTACTCTCTGTGGCAAGCATTTTTATATGTGCTGATCATGTGTTCCTTCAGGTGCTGGCCTAAGTGAAATTCATTTCCAGTGCAGAACAATATTTCAAATGCCTGGATGATCTGAATCAAGCATTCACGTGGACTTTCATTAAGCATGAAGTGGACACAGAATGGTAGATACTGAGTTCCATAGGAACTGATGTCATTCTTAAAGAACTGACATAATTGTTTCCTTTCATATGTGAGATGGATGAACAATAAGGGTGAATTTAAAGACATTTGAGAATGCATGGCTGTTAGCATTAAATGCCTTTAGTAGCAAACTTGTTTTGTATTTGTGTAGGTGTGATTGTTTTTTTGTGTGAATGGTCTTTGTCCTTCCAGCCTTCTGCTCACACTGGAGCCTTCCTTCTCTGTCACGATAAAGGCTAAGTCCAGAACATCAGATGTAGTATATTTGTCCTGGAAGAGACTGATTCTTCCAGGCGCTAATTTTAAAATTTGTTAGGGCAGATTTAACATACCCTTTAGGGGCTAATTTACTAAGGCAATGCCCTTCCAGGGATGCTACCCAGTGGCCTATTAGTTAAAAAGTCTCTGTACTCTGGTAATATGAACTATTCCCAGGCTTATGTGAGCTCTGGTGATTGTTCAGTCTTTGTTTTCTGGAGGCTCTTTATCAGCCTCATAGAGTTTCATTATGTTCATGGATAGATAAGAATTCATTCAAAGATTTGAGTGGGCCCCTCTGCAGATCTCTGGAGCTTTCTCTTCGTACAGCTCATTCCTTTATGACACGATGCTCCACAAATTATAACCTAGGTGGGAGTGGGGTAGGATATGCACATGGTTGCACCAAGATGTGATCATCTTCTGGCTTCCAGCTCAGTTGTCTTTGGACATGTGTCAAGAGGGAACTGTACTAGAGAGGGGAATAAGTTAAGGTGTGTCATGAGAGCTTTTATTTAAAACACAACAGGACACATAACAATGCTGCTTTGAGATCTAACATGGACCAGAAAAGGCACACATTAAAGAAGTCCCAAGCTGTCATTTTGGTATCAGGTTGGCATCCTTAGTGAGCTGGGATTTAATAGGCATTGGAAGCATCTCGTTTCTCAAATACATTGAGAAAGATTGCATTCCCAGGAGCCAGGAGAGACATGGGTGTGAGGAGAAAGACTTCTTTCAGGATTTTTTTCTTTGTTAGGAGAGGGGTTTCTCTTCTTAGAAGAGAGGGTCTAAGATCTGAGTTATCTGAATTCTCTAGAAGGTGACTGAGTCAGAGAAATATTGCTGTGTTACTTTTTGGTAATTTTACAGGCTGATGGTCTGTGAAGTACTGTGTGATCCATTAGATTCCCACTAATCAGAACAGGGGCCACAATTGAGAGACCAACAATGATCTAGATGCTGCTACATTAAGAGCTTAACTCTGATGACCATATATCAGAAGGCAGAATAGTTATTTCAAGGAAATATTGAATTAGCGTAATTGTGGTGTGTTGAGAAAGGAGTTATAGGTTATCTTACTTCAAAAGTCTCATTTACTTTTGGCACCAATTCTTGCTTGTAATTTTCTGCAAAGGAAAAAAATGGAAGTCCAAATAGATGTAAAATAAACTGCTAATTTTAAAAATTAAACTGAAAATTTAATTTATATTTATAAACTATAAATAAAATTATATATTATATAAAACTATATATTATATATAAATAAATGATATATATTTATAATTACTTTATAATTTAAAAAATTATGTCTGTTTTGGTTTCCTAACAAATGTTATTGGACAGAGTGATCTCAAGCATAATATTTTGACCAGGAAAGCCCTTTCTTTGCTTTAGGGAGTATGTAATTGTTTTCTACTGTTCAAGTCTGAATGGTGTTGTTTTTTTTTAAAGATTTCTTCATTTATTGTTTATATTTATTTTGACTGTGCTGGGTCTTCGTTGCTATGCACTGGCTTTCTCTAGTTGTGGTGGGCAGCGGTTACTCTTCGTTGAGGTACGTGAACTTTTCATTGTGGGGCTTGTCTTGCTGCAGAGCACGGGCTCCGGGCATGTGGGCTCAACTAAGCCCCCAGCCAGCGGACTTAGTTGTTCTGAGGTACGGTGAGATCTTCACTGACCAGGGATGGAACTCATGTCCTCAGCATTGGTAGGCGGATTTTTAACTGTTAGGCCACCAGGGGAGCCCTGAATGGTGTTTTTGAGTGCAAAAATGGACTGAATTTGAAGGATTGAATTTAACCTGAAGTATCTGCTTATCATATATGAGTTTGCATCATGGCCATATAAATTATAAATTTTGAGAACCAATATGCAGAGACAATTTAAGGAACAACAAATTGTGTAATGTAGATTATGAGTTTTTTTTCCTGGGAAGCTGAGTTTTGTTAATATTTATTTTCCCTCTTTTCCCTTTCTGTCTCCTTTTTTAGTAGAAATACAAGATCTTTATCATGTTACAGTTCTGTGAGGGTTATACTTTTAAAAATCTGATTTATGCAAAGATAGTAATATTGTTTGGGCTTCCCTGGTGGCTCAGATGGTAAAGAATCTGCCTGCAATGGAGGAGACCTGGGTTCAATACCTGGGTTGGGAAGATCCCCTGGAGAAGGGAATGGCAACCCACTCCAGTATTCTTGCCTGGAGATTCCCCAAGGACAGAGGAGCCTGACGGACTGCAGTCCATGGAGTCACACACAACTGAGCAATTATGCACAGCACAGCACAGGACATAGTTCAACCCATAATACCTCCACCCTTTCACTTTTTTTTTTTTTATTTAGCTCCTCTCCCACTTCACATTGTTTCTCAACTCCAGCATACTGTCTCTCTCCTAAATTCTTAAAATATTTCTTTTGTGTACAGGCTTTTCCCATCATTTAAAAACTGTTCAAATCTTTCTTAATGATAAACAACAACAACTCCCCTTGAGCACAGAGATGCTCTTCTCCAGCTACTGTAGTCTCTTCACCCTTTCCTATTCAAATTTCTTCTCTAATTTTGAGTCCCATCACTACTCAAGCCATTGAACTCTTCCTTAAGTTACTAAGGCAGGAAAAAAACCTCTCACCGACACAGACACTGACTAACACTCACCCCGCGTGCCTTAGTCCTTTTTTACTTTCCACCTGACAATCTTTTGCACCACTGAAACTCTTCTTGTTTTGGAGTGCTTATTTCCCTTGCTTTCCATGGCCCCTTCCTATTCCAGGCTTCCTTTAATTCTCAGGCCCTCTTTCTCACTCTCCTTTGCAAGCTGCTTCTTCTGAACCATCCCTATGATGTTGGTGCTCCTTTCTTAGATCCTTCTCACCCTCCACACTACATAGCTGCCCCACTTTCACTAAACTTCTTTGCATAGCTTCAACTACTGTGTTTATGCCAGAGATCCTCCCACTTTGATTTCTGGCCTTGACCTTTCTCCAGAGCCGTAAACCCATATGTCGAACGGGCTCAGTTTCTGTGTGCCCCAATCTGAACTCTTTTTCTCTTACTCCAAGCCTGCTCTTTTCTTTTGTCCCTCAGTTTGTGATTCTACCATGCGTTCCTCTGTCTACATCCAACAAATTATCAAGTCTGGGAGATTTCAACTCTTACAATCTTGAGTCTTTCCACTTCTCTTTATCCCCACGACAAATACTGGTATTTCAGCTCAACATTATCTGCCACCTAAGAATACTCAAAGGGCTTCCCTGGTGGCTCAGTGGTAAAGAATCTACCTGCCAACGCAGGAGACATGGGTTCAATCCCTGGGTTGGGAAGATCCCCTGGAGGAGGAAATAGCAAGCTATTCCAGCATTCTTGCCTGGAAATCCTATGGACAGAGGGGCCTGACAGGCTACAGTCCATAGGGTTGCAAAAGAGTCTGACACAAGTTAGCAGTCAAACAATAACAAAATACTCAAGCCTCTTCTTGCTTCTTCCTGCCCTTTAATCTGTCTATTCTCTGCACTGCCTCTAGAGGGAGCTTCTTACAATGTAAATCTGATCATGCAGGAAGGTGACAACTCGGAGGGCTTCCTCTGCCTTATGACTCCATCCTACTGCTTACAAGGTCCTTCATGACATTGCCTCTGCTAATTAGTCCAGGCTTCTCTTTACTCCCCACTTCCTTGCACTTTATTTTCCAGCCCTACTAAAATCAATTCAGTTCCTTTAATAAAGCGCATGCTTTCTCTACTGAGCCTATCTATATATAATAAAAAATGAATAAATACCATTTTTCTCAACTGATTGATAAATATATTGCACTTTATTTTCATATGGAGAAAATTTGTTTACATTTACTTGTGATATCATATATATGATAAAGTAAGGCTAACGCATATTTCCTTTAAAGATGTGTATTCCTTAAAATGTACTTACATTCAGAGTTCTAGGAATTAAAGGTCAGATAGCCAAATAGCACTCAGATAAAGTAGTTTGAGTAAGTCATGCTGACTTTTTAAAAAAAATTTAAAAAATTTTTATTTTTATTTTTATTACTCAGCCATTAAAAAAAATACATTTGAATCGGTTCTACTGAGATGGATGAAACTGGAGCCCATTATACAGAGTGAAGTAAGCCAGAAAGAAAAACAACAATACAGTATACTAATGCAAATATATGGAATTTGAAAGATGGTAACGATAACCCTTTATGCGAGACAGAATAAGAGACACAGATGCATAGAACAATTTTATGGACTCTGAGGGAGAAGGTGAGGGTGGGATGTTCTGGGAGAATAGCATTGAAACATGTATATTATCATATGTGAAACAGAACACCATTCCATGTTCGATGCATGAGACAAGGGCTCAGGGCCAGGGCAATGGGATGACCCAGAGGGATGGGATGGGGAGGGAGGTGGGTGGGGGGTCCAGGAAGGGGAACTCATGTAAACCCATGGCTGATTCATGTCAATGTATGGCAAAAACTATTACAATATTGTAAAGTAATTAGCCCCCAACTAAAAAAATAAATAAAAATAAAAATATGTTGAATAAACGCCTTTGTTTCATCAGAAAAAAAAAAAATTTTTATTGAAATATAGTTGATTTACCATGTTGTGTTAATTTCTGCTATACAGCAAAGTGACTCAGTTGTTACACATATTCTTTTTCATATTTTTTTCCATTCTGATTTATCATAAGATATTGAATTTAGTTCCCTCTGCTATACAGTAGGACTTTGTGTTTACTCATCCTATATATACTAGTTTACATCTTCTGGTTTGCACCAAGCAAATCCTTCCTTTCCCCACACCCTCCCTCCTCCTTAGCAACCACAAATCTGTTCTCTTTGTGAGTCTGTTTCTGTTTATCAGTTCAGTTCAGTCGCTCAGTCGTGTCCGACTCTCTGCGACCCCATGAATTGCAGCACGCCAGGCCTCTCTGTCCATCACCAACTCCCGGAGTCTACCCAAACCCATGTCCATCGAATCAGTGATGCCATCCAACAATCTCATCCTCTGTCGTCCCCTTCTTACCCCAATCCTACCGCCCCCAATCCTACCCAGCATTAGGGTCTTTTCCAATGAGTCAACTCTTCGCATGAGGTGGCCAAAGTATTGGAGTTTCAGCTTCAACATCAGACCTTCCAATGAACACCCAGGATTGATCTCTTTTAGGATGGATTGATTGGATCTCCTTGCAGTCCAAGGGACTCTCAAGAGTCTTCTCCAACACCACAGTCCAAAAGCATCAATTCTTCGGTGCTCAGCTTTCTTCACCGTCCAACTCTCACATCCATACATGACCACTGGAAAAACCATAGCATTGACTAGACGGACTTTTGTTGGCAAAGTAATGTCTCTGCATTTAAATATGCTATCTAGGTTGGCCATAACCTTCCTTCCAAGGAGTAAGCATCTTTTGGGCTGCAGTCACCATCAGCAGTGATTCTGGAGCCCAAAAAAATAAAGTCTGACACTGTTTCCACTGTTTCCCCACCTATTTCCCATGAAGTGATGGGACCAGATGCCGTGATCTTAGTTTTCTGAACGTTGAGCTTTAAGCCAACTTTTTCACTCTCCTCCTTCACCTTCATCAAGAGGCTCTTTAGTTCTTCTTCACTTTCTGCCATAAGAGTGGTGTCATCCGCATATCTGAGGTTATTGATATTTCTCCCAGCAATCTTGATTCCAGC
Source organism: Giraffa tippelskirchi (assembly GCF_054371585.1). Lineage (NCBI taxonomy): Eukaryota > Metazoa > Chordata > Mammalia > Artiodactyla > Giraffidae > Giraffa > Giraffa tippelskirchi. The sequence goes on from NC_137283.1 coordinate 128,196,592, forward strand.
TTGTGTTTCTTCCAGCCCAGCGTTTCTCATGATGTACTCTGCATATAAGTTAAATAAGCAGGGTGACAATATACAGCCTTGACGAACTCCTTTTCCTATTTAGAACTAGTCTGTTGTTCCATGTCCAGTTCTAACTGTTGCTTCCTGACCTGCATACAGGTTTCTCAAGAGACAGGTCAGATGGTCTGGTATTCCCATCTCTTTCAGAATTTTCCACAGTTTATTGTGATCCACACAGTCAAAGGCTTTGGCATAGTCAATAAAGCAGAAATAGATGTTTTTCTGGAACTCTCTAGCTTTTTCGATGATCCAGCGGATATTGGCAATTTGATCTCTGGTTCCTCTGCCTTTTCTAAAACCAGCTTGAACATCTGAAAGTTCACGGTTCACGTATTGCTGAAGCCTGGCTTGGAGAATTTTGAGCATTACTTTACTAGCATGTGAGATGAGTGCAATTGTGAAGTAGTTTGAGCATTCTTTGGCATTGCCTTTCTTTGGGATTGGAACGAAAACTGACCTTTTTCAGTCCTGTGGCCACTGCTGAGTTTTCCAAATTTGCTGGCCTATCGAGTGTAGCACTTTCACAGCATCATCTTTAAGGATTTGAAATAGCTCAACTGGAATTCCATCTCCTCCACTAGCTTTGTTTGTAGTGATCCTTTCTAAGGCCCACTTGACTTCACATTCCAGGATGTCTGGCTCTAGGTGAGTGATCACACCATCGTGATTATCTGGGTCATGAAGATCTTTTTTGTACAGTTCTTCTGTGTATTCTTGCCACTTCTTCTTAATATCTTCTGCTTCTATTAGGTCCATACCATTTCTGTCCTTTATTGAGCCTATCTTTGCATGAAAAATGGCATTAGCATTTCACAAATGATGATACAAGAGAGCATGAATATACTATAAAATGTGGGAAGCACACCCAGATACAACTCAACTCTGTTGTAAGTTTAGCCTAATAATAATAAAATATGTATAGTAAACATTAGCTATTGCATTTAATTAACAGTATTTTTTTCTTACCTTCTTAACATTTAGAAGGACTTTTAGAAGTTCTTTTTCATAGAGCAGTTCTTTTAAACTACCATATAGGGAGCTATGGATCGATTTTTCTTTTTCTTTAGATGATTTTCCCTTTAGCAAATAAAGTCATTCAAAACTGTTACAAATATCATTAGTTTATCAACTAGCCATCAAAATACATTGTAGAAAAAAGCACCTTAGTCTCAGGAAATAGGAGTCCTGGACCCTAGTCTCAGATCTGTCACTAGTTTGTTGTTTCACCTTGGGCCTCAGTGAATATGTGTGTGTGTGTGTGTGTGTGTGTGTGTGTGTGTGTGTGTGTGTGTGGAGGGAGTATGATTAGATGTCAGGGTGTTGAATAGGTTTCAATCTGAGGACCAATTCTAATTGATGACAATTTCCTAGAGTTTTGGATAGAGTAGGATTCTAGGGTTACTTTTGTCATTGGTGAGAAAGATTGTTATGATGGGTTTAAAGTATCTACTATGGCATTGATGAAGGATGTTATGTATTTATCAACCAAAATGATAAAAAGAATTATGTTGTCAGGATTTCATTTTCTGGCTCTTGGGGTGTGTATATGTGTGTTTTCTCCCTCTGTACAGAGCTTCATTAAACACAATAAGAAGTCTAGAACGTTATATTTCTTTAATTAGTGTTGGAGGGGTGTCCATTAAGAGTTTTCTAAAACAACTGGCAAGATCACCTCACCATTGCCCTAGATTTACAGCTTACAGGAGACCTACTGATGAGAATTAGAAATGCGTTCATAGGCATTTGAAAGAAGGCCAATGAGGTTGTCATCTGGGAAACAATTCACTTATAAGTGGAGCCTCTTAGGAAAAACATCTTGATTGAGTCACCATTTCTATTGTTTGTTCCATTCTATAGGAATAAGATTCTCTTGATGACAGGCTCATTGCTATTACATTCACATACATCTCACACATAACATTATACCCAGTTTATGCTGCATAACAAATCTTTTGTGAATCTCTTACCCCATGGTATGCAATTTTGGTACCAAAGTATCTGGGAAGTGAGCTTAGTACTGATCAGAAGATGAGCGTGAAATTATGGTACTAGAAGCAGAGTGTGTTGAAGAAGCATTAAAAAGGCTCAGATGGTATACTGAGCTCTTGTCTTAAAGGGCGATGTGTTGTAATCAATAGAGGGCTTGCTTTCCATTTTTTCTTAGAATACTGTATAGCCCATCTATGACTGTTTTGCTTAAATCATATTTCCCTGAGTCATAATGTTGGTGTTTGTGGAACTTGAGAAGGATAACACCAGGGCTGAAAAGTTTGGTGAAGCCCTAATTTATCAGGAGACTGTACTATAGCTAGTGGGTGGGTGCTGTATGACACAGAATTCTAAGAATTTCACCATGAAGAGGAAATAAGAAAGGCAGTCTTCAATTATGAACATTTCAAAATGGAAGCAATAGACTGGTATGCTAGTCTGTTTCCTTCTTTTCTCCTTTTTATGGGATGTGAAAAATTAGGGTAAATGTGAGGCTGAACTAGGAATGTGTAGTGTGTGGGGATAGTTATCTATGTAAACTCATCAAATATGGGTCTTTGGGTCTGCAGTTGAGATGCTACCTTGTGTACTATGCTTTGTAGACTTTTAGGAGCCCAGGTTGAAAGGGGGAATCACAATGATGGAGTAACATTAAGCTAGGATCCTAAAATCCGTTGTGGCAAAGACTGCTGATTGCTCTTCACGAGCCATTCTCTCCGTTATTTTTAGTAATAGTATCCTCCTCCAGCCAGTTTTCAAGGAGCAGGTATTTCCCCAGCTAGAGAACACATGTGAATCAAGATATGGGAATGTAAATAAGTTTAAGCCAATGGGATGAGAGCAGATATATGAGTACTTTGAAATTATCTCCCTATACAGCACCCGTTTGCTTTGAGTTGTCTCTTCTTCCTTGTCTGCTAGCTAGGAAATGGTGACAGTTGAAACAGTTATGAAAGCCATGTGTCACCAATGACAGGGCCACCCTGCAATCTCTAGACTGCCTTTTGGGAAAGTAGTGAACTTCATTCTTATTATAAGCCAGTGTTTGAGGGCTTTTTGTTATAGCAGCTAGCTAATACAGAAAATGGTACCCAGAAGTGAGCTTCAATGTAAAAATAACTAAAATGATATTCAGTTGTCTGTCTGGTTTGCAGGCCAACAGAAGGTGCAGGTTCTCATGCTGCTGACTGTAGGCTGTTGAAAACTATTTGGTAAAATTTCATCTCCAGCAACTTGAAAGACAGATGACATGCTTACTGAATCTGTTGGTCTAAGGTAACTATATGGAAAAACTCAAGTGTTTGATGTTTCCTGGCTTTTCTTGCTGGTTTTTACAAAAGAGAGATGAAAGCAGACAAAATTGGCCCAGTTTGGAAGCAAAGCTAGAAAGAAACATAAATCTGCTTCTGCCTATGATGTGCAAGTTAAATTTGGGGATTTTCCAGGTTGGAAAAGTCAACTCTTCTGTAGCAAAGTTCTAAAGGTAAATCTGTATTTTAGAACTTTTCTCACAAACCTGGTAAGACACCACATTCAGACCAGGAAGCAACTCAGAGGCAAGGATCTTATTAAGGGCTTTGCTTTCCCTCCCAAGCTGACTGTTTCCAGTGGCCTTAGGGTAACAGTCATGAAACTGAGAAAATACAGGAGGCATTAAATAAAAAGAGTCACTCCACTTAAGATCTGTACTCTAAGGAGAACTTTGGGAATGGTTATTGCACTTGGAACTTGGCAGGAGCAAGCCCATAAGAGCCTATCACAACTTTGAGGGAATTGTTCTGCCAAAGAAATCATAGGTCTGGCCTACAAAAGCTTATTTTTCTAAAGCAGCCCTTCTCTCCCTTCCAAACACGTACCATCAGAAAGCTGGACTATTTGCCGACATCTCCTTCTCTGGTTATGGGGCCACCGTGATGGTGAATGAGAGAAAACTACATAGAAAGTAATGCCAGTGGCCACAGAGAGTGACTGACAAGGCGGTGCCTCCTGGTGAACAGAACCAAGTTCCAACCAAGACAGTGCCTGTCCTTCCAGGATGAGGGAGTCTCCATAAATACTCCCAGTAGGGTTCATAGCTGAGGACCATTCATTGCTATGCATGTGCCATCCTTTTATGAATAGGAGATGTTATGGCAGCTATCCTGTTCTGTATTTACTGTTGCCTGTGAGCCCATATGTATGTGTGTGTGTGTGAGTTGAATTGAGAGAAGGGGAGGGAGAGAGAGTAATGTGTTAGTTTGCAGATCCATGAAAAGTCCTGATGGAAAGAACATGTACCACTCAGAGACCCAGGACTTTGAGTTGGAGGAAATACAGAGTGGGAATGTGTTCCATACGTACAGAAAGACTGTGTATAAGTATTTGGATGGCCAGAGAGTTGGTCTATGATAGAGACTAATAACTTCTTCCTAGTAGCTTTTCTGTCCTTTTTAGGAAGAAAACCCTCCCACCCAGCTAGGAATGACACTTTTTTACCTCCCTTGCAGCAAATTACTGACCAGTTGGCTATGGGCAAAAGAGATACAGGATTTCCATGTCATCTCCTTCAAGGTCAATTCACATGTCCTAGACATCTTTTTTGTCCTAATTCTGATTGGGGAATGTTGTTGCGGTTCAGTCACTGAGTCGTGTCCAACTCTGTGACCCCATGGACTGCAGCACACCAGTCTTCCCTGTCCTTCACTATCTCCCGAGTTTGCGCAAACTCATGTCCATTGAGCCGGTGATGCCACCCGACCATCTCATCCTTTGTCACTCCCTTCTCCTCTTGCCTTCAATCTTTCTCAGCATCACAGTCTTTTCCAATGAGTCTGCTGCTTGCATCAGGTGGCCAAAGTATTGGAGCTTTGGCTTCAGCATCAGTCCTTCCAATGAATATTCAAGGTTGATTTCCTTTAGAATTGACTGGTTTGATTGGGGAATGGGGGAACCCTGAAGCCCTAGTAGAGGATGGTAGAGGGGATCCACCAGACCTGGATGGGTCACATCCAGTCTGCTCTGTGAGAGAGTAAGAAACTTCTGTCTTATTCAGGTCACTATATTTTGGGGTTGTAGTGTTTGAGGTGATTTTTCCTCATATTCCTAAGCAACCTTGATGTGCTACTTCTTGTAATAATGGAATGGCTTGCTGAGATGTTTCTATTAAGCCCTGAGAAAGCATAACACGTTACCACAGGTGCTGGAGAAGACTTTTGAGAGTCCCTTGGACAGCAAGGAGATCAAACTAGTCAACCCTAATGCAAATCAACTCTGAATATTCATTGGAAGAACTGATGCTGAAGCTGAAGCTCCAATATTTGGCCACCTGATGCAAAGAACCAACTCATTGAAAAAGACTGATGCTGGGAAAGATTGAGGGCAGGAAGAGAAGGGAACGACGGAGGATGAGATGGTTGGATGGCATCACTGATTCACTGAACATAAGTTTGAGCAAACTCTGGGAGACAGTGAAGGACGGGGAAGCCTGGTGTACTGCAGTCCATGGGGTTGCAGAGAGTTGGACACAACTTAATGGCTGAACAACAAAAGACCTTCAATGAAGAATTTTTCATTGTTGAGAAATTTCTTATAGTGTTAGGGTTGCTTGTGTCTGTCTTGAACAGGGCTAGATAAATAGTAACATGGTTTGGTTTTCAAAATATGTATATTTAGATTGACTACCTTTTTTTTCTGGTGAGACTGTCATTAAATGTATTTATATAACTGATTATGTTCTAATAGGGCTGGAAGATGTTCTGTACAGTCTCAATATGTTTTTATAGAGTTAATCCTACCTCCTTCATTCTTGCAGAAACTCACTGTAACAGGATAAATTAATGAATTAGTATGATGTCCTTTAATAAACAACTACAACAAAATCTGGAATGAGACTGGCCAAATAATGAACGCTGTGCAAATTCTACAACAATAGTGATACCATGATAGTATCACTCAGGCTTACCTTGTGGCTCAATCATAAAAAATCTTCCTGCAATGCAGGAGATTCAGATTCAATCCCTGGGTTGGGAAAATCCCCTGGAGGAGGAAATGACAGCCCACTCCAGTATTCTTGCCTAGGAAATGCCATGGACAGAGGAGCCTGGTGTGCTGCAGCCCATGGGGTTGCAAAAGAGTCAAACATGACTTAACGACTAAACAGCAAAAACAGCAACAAATAGTATCACTCACATAAGGTTATAGAATTAATTTTACCTATCATTTTACATTTGGACAAAATTGCAGATGTATACCTAGCTAATGTTCTTTTTTAGAATATATTTCAATTGTATACCACTGAAGCTTAAAATAGAACCCAGATCACTTGGACATCTATAGGATGACCCATTGGCACATTTCATATTGGGAGAGAGATGCTCAAGATAATTATTGGAGTCTATTTTAACTTAGCCCAAATTGTGGTGATCTAATCTGTAGTGTGGTTTTAGTGAGGCAAGGATCTGTCCTAGTTATTCATTGTTAACATATCTGAGGTGTTTTGAATCAAAATATATCTCACCAGAAGCTTGTTTGTGTATGGATGAGGCTTGGTGGGGTAATATGCATTCTTCTACCCACAAACTCATTGACATTCCCAAGACCAGACTATTAAACAGATATCACACATGTACTTTTCATACTGTTCGTGGGGTTCTCAGGGCAAGAATACTGAAGTAGATTGTCATTCCCTTCTCCAGTGGACCACATTTTGACAGAACTATCCACCATGACCTGTCTGAGTTGGGTGGCCCTACACAGCATGGCTCATAGTTTCACTGAGTTAGACAAGGCTGTGGTCCATGTGATCAGTTTGATTAGCTTTCTGTGATTGTGGTTTTCATTCTCTCTGCCCTCTGACAGATAAAGATAAGAGGCTTATGGAAGCTTCCTGATGGGATAAACTGACCGTGGGGGAAACTGGGTCTTGTTCTGATGGGCGGGGTGATGCTCAGTAAATCAAATCCCCTATGATTATACAGTGGAAGTGACAATAGATTCAAGGGATTAGATCTGATATACTGCCTGAAGAGCTGTGGACAGAGGTTTGTAACATTGTATAGGAGGCAGTGATTAAGACCATCCCCAAGGAAAAGAAATGCAAAAAGTTTGTCTAAGGAGGCCTTACAAATAGCTGAGAAAAGAGGAAGCTAAAGGCAAAGGAGAAAAGGAAAGGTATAACCATTAGAATGCAAAGTTCCAAAGAATAGCAAGGAGAGATAAGAAAGCCTTCCTGAGTGATCAATACAAAGAAATAGAGGAAAACAATAGAATGGGAAAGACTAGAGATCTTTTCAAGAAAATTAGAGTTACCAAGGGAACATTTCATGCAAAGATGGGCACAATAAAGGATAGAAATGATATAGACCTAACAGAAGCAGAAGATATTAAGAAAACGTGGCAAGAATACACGGAAGAACTATACAAAAAAGATCTTGATGATCCAGGTAACCATGATGATGTGATCACTCACGTAGAGCTAGACATCCTGGAATGCAAAGTCAAGTGGGCCTTAGGAAGCATCAGTATGAACAAAGCTAGTGGAGGTGATGGAATTCCAGTTGAGCTATTTCAAATCCTTAAAGATGATGCTGTGAAAGTGCTGCACTCAATATACCAGCAAATTTGGAAAACTCAGCAGTGGCCACAGGACTGGAAAAGGTCAGTTTTCATTCCAATCCCAAAGAAAGATAATGCTAAAGAATGTTCAAACTATGGCACAATTGCACTCATCTCACACATTAGCAGAGTAATGCTCAAAATTCTCCAAGTGAGGCTTCAACAGTATGTGAACCATGAATTTCCAGATGTTCAAGCTGTATTTAGAAAAGGGAGAGGAACCAGAGATCAAATTGCCAACATCCATTGGATTATCAGAAAAGCAAGAGAGTTCCAGAAAAACATCTACTTCTGCTTTATTGACTACGCTAAATCCTTTGACTGTGTGGATCATGACAAACTATGGAAAATTTTTAAAGAGATGGAAATACCAGACCACCTTACCTGCTTCCTGAGAAAGCTGTATCCAGGTCAAGAAGCAAAAGTTAGAACTGGACATGGAGCAACAGACTGTTTCCAAATAGGAAAAGGAGTACGTCAAGGGTGTATATCGTCACCCTGCTTATTTAACTTATATGCAGAGTACATCATGAGAAACGCTGGGCTGGATGAAGCATAAGCTGGAATCAAGATAGCAGGGAGAAATATCAATGACCTTAGATACACAGATGACACCACCCTTATGGCAGAAAGCGAAGAAGAACTAAAGAGCCTCTTGATGAAAGTGAAAGAGGACAGTGAAAAAGTTGGCTTAAAGCTCAACGTTCAGAAAACGAAGATCATGGCATCTGGTCCCATCACTTCATGGGAAATAGATGGGGAAACAGTGGAAACAGTGACAGACTTTATTTTGAGGGGCTCCAAAATCACTGCTGATGGTGACTACAGCCATGAAATAAAAAGATGCTTGCTCCTTGGAAGAAAAGTTATGACCAACCTAGACAGCGTATTAAAAAGCAGAGACATTACTTTGCTGACAAAGGTCTTCTAGTCAAAACTATGGTTTTTCCAGTAGTCATGTATAGATGTGAGATTTGGACTATAAAGAAAGATGAACGCCAAAGAATTGATGCTTGTGAACTGTGGTGTTGGAGAAGACTCTTGAGAGTCCCTTGGACTGCAAGGAGATCCAATCAGTCAATCCTAAAGGAAATTAGTCCTGAATATTCATTGGAAGGACTGATGCTGAAGCTGAAGCTTTGATACTTTGGCCACCTGATGTGAGAACTGACTCACTGGAAAAGACCCTGAAGCTGGGAAAGATTGAAGGCAGGAGGAGAAAGGGATGACAGAGGATGAGATGATTGGATGGCATCACTGACTCAATGGACATGAGTTTGAGCAAGCTCTGGGAGTTGTTGATGGCCAGGGAAGCCTGGTGTGCTATAGTCCATGGGGTCACAAAGAGTCAGACACGACTGAGCAACTGAACTGAACTGAATTGATGGATGTACTAACAAGTAGATTAATAGCATTTGTAAGTAAGAATGGATCCTCAAAGGTATTATCCAGTTGGTACTCCAAGGTGCTTTAGGATAGGCCAATAATTATATGTGCATGGGGAGAAGATACAATAAGATATCAAAATAAATATATTTTTATTGTTAAGGAGAAAATTTTCTAGTTTGAGTAACTGATCTCCAAGAGCTTGGATTTATAATCATCATCAGCAAGGACACTCTGAATTTTGGATATGAGGTAATACGATTTAAAATTACTATGATCTGCTTTTAAAATAATTAATTATTTGATTATTTTGGCTGCACTAGGTCTTAGCTGCAGCATGCAGGATCTTCGATCTTTGTTATAGCACAGGTACTCTTAGCTGCAGAATGTCAGATCTAGTTCCCTGACCACGGATTGAACCTGGGCCCCCTGCATTGGGAGCACAGTCTGAGCCACTGGACCACCAGAGAAGTCCTTGATCTGCTTTTTATATACAGAGATCTCCATGGCATCTGATCCACTGCCCACAGAGAACACCCACTGAATTGCATTTGGAATAATTGCATTGGTCGTGTTAATCTGTCCGATCCGACTTCTCTTTCTTTGTTGAGGACACATCAGCTGATGGAAGCTAAAGGGAGACCGACTGGGTTTAGTGTTAGGTTTGAACTTTTAGTTTTGGATTTATAAACTCAGGTTCTAACCTACAGAGTTAGCATCTCGGTCCAGACACTAAGTAATTATTGTGCATTTGAATCACACAGAGTGACTTTATGTACAAAAAAATCTAGTAAATCTAGGAAATCAAGTTTAATCAAAATGTATCACTTCGGTTATAGCTCTGCCCTGACATCTTTCGAAGTAATTTAAAGACAGAAAAAGTAAACATTTAAACACTTTGTGTGGTGAGCAGCTTATTTGTTTTAACACTCAAATTTAGAAAGGTCGTTTAAACAGGGAGTAGAAGGGTCTCTTTCATTTTCTTTATTCTGTGTTGTTGCCATTCAAATATTTTCAGTGCTCTGGTAAAATCAGCTAATAGGGACCTCTCTCCCGTACTCCAGTTTTTCTTTCTGCTTTGTAACTCTTGGTGAACTCTGCCTGTATCTGAGGCATGGGGTGGAGTTTTGTGTATCTGCTATTTCAAAGGCAGAGTCAGTTAAACGTTCTGCAATTGACAAAGCTTTTCCTATGTTACATTGTTAGATATAATACAGCTACAAATAATGCTTTTACTTGAAGTTTCTATTACTGTTTATTTGTAGCACAAGTGGTCTAAATAAAACTGCTAGGCTTATAGTTCTACAGGCTGACATTATCAATAATTATATGCGACAGTTTAAGCTTTCTTTCTGCCAAACTGTGTCAGGATGAGCCAGAAAGAATGCCACAGATGCTGAACTTGATGTTTTCCTCTCTCTTGACAGCTTCGGTATCAGGCGCTGCCTAGTGAGTTTATCTTATATCCATGTAACTATGGAGCACCTTTGATATAGGGAGCTTCCATAGTGACTTTATCTCATATCCACATGACTATGGAAATTGATGTTGAAGTAGGGGAGTACAATGTTGGTGCAATGGGAAACATGGTGCTGTTTTGGCCACTGCTATACTTAGGGACTTCCCAGGTAGCGCTAGTGGTAAAGGACCTGCCTGCCAATGGAGAAGACTTATGAGACCTGGGTTCAATCCCTGTGTTGGGAAGATCCCCTGGAGGAGGAAATGGCAACCCACTCCAGTATTCTTGCCTGGAGAATCCTCATGGACAGAGGAGCCTGGTGGGCTATAGTCCATAGGGTTGCGAAGAGTTGGACACGACTGAAGCAACTTAGCTCAGCTCATATTTGGATTTGGATTGGGGTTTCCCAGATGGCACTAGTGGTAAAGAACATGCCTGCCAACACAGGCGACATAAGAACCAGAAGTTCAAGTTCAATCCCTGGGTTGGGAAGATCCCCTGGAGGATGGCATAGTAACCCACTCTACTATTCTTGCCTGGAGGATCCCATGGACTGAGGAGCCTGGTGGGCTACAATCCATGGGATTGCAAAAAGTCAGTCACCACTGAAGTGACTCAGCATACACACACACATACTTAGATTAATATTTACAGAACTGTAGAATTTATAAATGCAAAAGATCCCAGAGATAATAACTTTTCTCAATTTTTGTTTTTTTGGTTGGGTTGAGTGGAACTTGTATCACACCCTGCTGGTGACCTTTACAAGTCCCAGTGCTTCCTAAAAGATTGGAACAGTGCCTGGGTCACAATCTGGTCATGTGATCTAAGAATTTCACTCATGTTCTCTCTCCTGGTGTCTGGTTTATCACATCCACACCATCATCTGCACATCCTCATCTTTTGGGAGATCTTCCCTACCCAGAGATCGAACCTGCATTTCCTGCACTGGAGGAGGATTCTTTAGCACTGAGCCACCCAGGAAGCCCCTTGTCTTCCTTAGAAATGGGTTAAGAATGGAGAAGAGAAGAAAAAGGAAGAGGAGGGAGGTTGTGTCTTGGCCACGACAATTTTCTGTCTCAAGAAGATGCATCATTTCTCCTTTATTCCTCTCCCATGTGGCTAAAACCTCCCCACACTGCAGCACTGTGGACACTAGCTAATGCTCCTCTACCCTCGAGAACTGGCCTGATTTAGGTCACCAGTGAGTCCTTGATCACCAAATCCAGTGGATGCTTTTCCAGGCCTTCACTGATTGACTTTTCTGGACATTGACATAGTTTGAAATTTCCTCCTTGAAATTGTGCTTCCTTTAGCTTCTGTGACAAGTCTGGCCTTTTCCTCCTCTTCCTGCCCCTTAAATATTTATGTTCCTGGTCCATGTGCATCCTTTCCAAGGCTGTACCATTAATTAGCAGGCAGGATATTGTAATGCCTAAAAGCTTGAATTCTGGAACTAGAGTGCCTAGGCTTGAGTCCTGGCTGTTCCACTTGGATCGGTTGCTCCATTTGTTGATGCCTCAATTTTGTCATGGAAAAATGGGGATATTACTAGTAGTTTCTCATAGTGTTGTTGTGAAAATTAGATTATTTAATATACATAATGTGCCAAGAATAGTGCCTAGAAAATGGCAAATGTTTTGTAAATCTGTATTATGAGAAAGAGAGAGAGGCAAAAAGACAGTGCCAGGGGGCGGGGTGGGGCGGGGCAGGGAGAGAGAGAGAATTCTTTGGTTAAAGATATTTGAATGACTCTGGTCCTCTGCCGGAATTTCTGAACAAGGTCTCAACATCCATCCATGCTCAAGAGATACAGGAAACATAACTCACATACATGTTTCTTTTTCCTTTCAAAATTTTAATATTGAGTCTGGCTACTTTTTCATATCTTCCTCATTTGAATATTTTGATCAAATAAACCCTGGTCACTGTTGATTGTAGATTGCAGATCAGCATCTTGTTTTCCCTCTTTGAGTGTCAAACCAGCTTTCTCTGCTCTCTGCATATTTGGAATTTCCAACTTACTGTACTAAATCTAGCCTTCAATAAAAGAAAGGACATAAAAATTATTAACACAGAGTCTCCACCTTCCTCTCAGCCCTAAAGCAATGCAGATGACAGGCAAGATGTTTATTCCAATGATCACAGGAGAAACCTTGGGAGCAGCAGAAAAATGGTACTTCCCAGAGATTTGGATGCCGGAGGGTATTAGTGATGGTGGTGGTGATGAAGGTGGTGGGGATGGAAGGTATGCTCCAAGATGCTTAGACTTCAACTTTGTGATGGGAGAGAGCCGTGGCATAGTTTTGGGATTTCTCCAGCTAGAGTTGTTGATTCCCAGATGAACAAGAAATGTTCTCCAAAGCGTTTAAAGCATGGACTGCTGTGGTTTGTGAAGGAAGTGTTAGGAGAAGAAGGGGTGGATAAAAAGGAGGGGTTTTAATGGAGTTTTACTTTGGTCTACACATACCCCTAACAGCATTCAGTAAATAAATGCAAGTAAAGAACTCTCGATCTTTTTGAAATGACAATAGGCTGTTGCTCTGTATTTCCTCATTTCCCTGCTAAGACCATACCATGTGATTCCTGGACTCATAAGAGTTGAATAAGCCCATATCTTCTCCAAGCATGAAGTAATCTTTTTGTTCGTTGTGAACCACATTCCTCTGTTTGTATAACTCAAGATCTCCTTTCTGCTTTGCCGTTTAGTTATTAAGACTCTTCCTTGAAAAGGAAGACTGTGCTTGTAATGGGAATTTAAACAGGATGTTTACATAGTTTCAACACAGTCTGTAGGGTTACAGTTAACTGGCTTTCTAGACAGGTTGTTGCAGTTTTGATGACACTTTGATGATGTGTTGGGCTTAATTGAACACCTCTTGTACTTAGCTTTAGAGTCATAGCGTAATGAAGGACTGGGCCAATTAATGAAAACATACTGGCTGTATCAGTAGTAAATATTAGAATCACATGACACAATGAGGACCTAACTTCACTGTTGCTGAATGAGTCACCCAGCACTTACGCCTGTTGTAAAGATTTAAATTAATTTCAGTAAGTAGCACTCGCTGCCTTTAAAACCTTTTGTAGATGATGCAAGGGCTCAAAAGGGTAAATGACACAAAATTCCTGTCCTCTAGCACCTCACAATTTATTGGAGGAACAGCACACATAATTCATTAGAAAGGAAGGTCCTGAGTGTTTTATTAAATTAGCTGCTTGAACAAAATGAATCCATACCATTGCTTATACAGCCTAAGCGCTTATCTAGATATTCGACTATTTGGACAACAATCTCTATAATCTTCATTTATCATTTGAGAGACTGCCTAGGTTTGGGGGACTCCCGGGTGTGTAAGACACAAACCCTATTCTCATGATTGGGAGAGAGAGATGCAGACAAACATGGAGGGAAGGGTGATAACACACCTATAGAGGGGACACGGTGAAAGGAGTGACCACCTCCTTCTGGGCATGAGCGGGAAGTAGGAAGAAGCAAAAGGCTTCAGCTGGTGTAAGGGGGGCTCGCCAGATGGCAAGAAATAGAGAGACACTGTGGGTGGAGGGAACGGCTGAGTCTTCTATGTTATACCCACCTTAAATGGGCGCTTCAGGGTTCGTCAATCTCATTTTACATTTAGAGTTTCCTCAGGAAACATAGTCTTGATTTGATTTCTCAACTTTCTACAATTACAGAAGCAAAATTTTTAAACTCTTTGTGTGTGAAAACAAAGTTATATAGGCATTGGGATGACCATGACAATAAGAATTGAAATAATGTTTAGGATAACATCTAGGTAATACATAACTTTGGGTATCACTCTTATTTTTTTCACTTCAGATTGCTTTATTCACACTAAAATGTTTGATAAATGTTATGTACAAGGTGTGATATTAAGTTAGAGAACCAAATTTTATGAACCTTTGGAAGTTTCATTTCAGAGTCAAACCTTTATTTGAAACTGCCTTCTTCCTTCTTAGTGAAATCTTTTATATATTGTAATTGTTTCTGGAAATAGTCATTAAATGGCACAGTCAATCACTATCACTCATTCTTATTTTCTTCTGGAAAGATATACTCCTTTTAAAAAAGAAAAACTGAGGCCAGTTAAAATGATTCTATTTTAAAAGTGCGGTTGTGATAGATTTTTTTAAAAGCAGAGGGTTGGTTCTGAGTATAGAGATGTAAGCCATAACAAGGCAAAAGACACACAAGTGATAGTGTAAATTATAATACTTATGAGTTATATTTTAAATGTTCAGCTCTACCTTCCTTTCTTTAAAAAAAAAGATGGAAAGAGAAATCAAAGGAATGTATCATGTGGCCTTTTTATTATTGTAAAGATTATTAATCATAGATAGCATTTAATGAGTGCTTACTCTCTCTAAATAAATCACTGAGATAGGTACTATTATTATATTTATTTTACAGTTGAGGGAGCTGAAGCCCAAAAATGTTAAGCCCTATGCCTAAGGTCACCCAGCTTGTATGGAAAAGAATTGAAATTTGAGCCCAGATTGTTCAGTGTCAGTCACTCAGTTGTGTCCAAATCTTCGTGACCCCATGGATTGTAGCCCGCTAGGCTCCTCTGCCCACAGACTTCTCCAGGCAAGAATACTGGAGTGGGTAGAAGTGGGTTGCCATTGCCTTCTTCAGGGGATCTCCCCAGAGGTGAGGCTGATGGAGAATCTGCCGTCTGGTATCTGCAGCATCTAGAACCTGTAGACCTCTCGGTCCACGCATCAGGGGAGGAGCATCAGAGGACCACAGGATGGCTCTTCAGCACTTCTTCCTGGCAGTGAGGAAAGCCACTTCTGCTTGCAGCCTACGGTCTAGACCTAGTGCTGCGGCCCCTTATGACAGCAGGAGGGTGGGAGATGTGGGGGAGCCGAGGATACTTGATGCATAGTTCACGTCTCTGCCACAGCTACTCTCACTGCAAATGTCTTTCAAAGTTTTAAATAACAGAAACCATTGAATAATATAAATTTCAAGCATGAAGCCAGGAGAGAACCTGTATTGGATATTCAAAATTTCTAGGCAACCTCAGTGTAATCAACATCTTCACTCATCTGCCCCCCCACCCCGGTGTGGTGCTCCTTTCTCTGGTGGGTATTTAAGACCGTGGGTTACATTTATTCTCCATTAAAGGTTTTCTGGCACCTTCTGGACTCCACTGGGTATATGGAAACTTGGAATGACTGAGATTCTCTCTTAGCTTTGCCTCCTCTAGTCACTCTTCTCTTCCCACTGAGGTTAGTCTTACCTTGAAGAAGATTGACCGTCATAGTAAAGCACTTGCCTTTTTTGCTTAACTCTGTGAATACACTAAAACAATGAAACTATCTCCAAAACTTTCAGAGGGAATAAGAAATGCTACTTATTTCATTTTTTCTACAATTTCATTTCCCCCACTCCCAGATTATATTCTATGATCGTTGGTTCCTATAAAGGTCCTTTTAAAAATCTACCTGTTGACGATCCATCTACCTACCCATCCATCCAAAAAGTTCTTACTGGGTATCCTTCTACTGAATGAGACTCCTTTGTATCACTTTCGATCCTTCATTTCACTAAACACTTTTCTTTTGGAAATTACCTTACAGCATTGTGTCAGCCCCAGTCATTTCCTCAGGGAGCAAACAGTTTGTCCTGTGATTGACACCAGTGTGCTCAGTTATTGGATTTCCCTTAGGAACTTGACCATGATCAATATTTGACAGACTTTCAGATTCCTACAAATGCAGAGAGAATGTCATAGGAATCTCAAGGATTCTTTTAAGGTAGCAAACATCAAGCAGAATCCTTGATTTAAAATCTCTTCATTCCTTTTAATGTGTTGCTGGATTATGATTCCAAATATTTTGTTGAGGATTTTTGTGCCTGTGTTCGTCAGTAACATTGGTCTGTAATTTTCTTTTTTTGTAATATCTTTGTTTGATCTTGTATCAGGGTGATGGTAGCCTCTTGAATGAATTTTTGAGTGATCCCCCCTCCCCCCTGCAGTTTTTTGGAATAATTTGAGAAGGCTTATTAGATGACAAAAGAGTCCTAAATGCAGTAATTGGGTGCAATCTCAAAAATGACAGAATGATATCAGGTCGTTTCCAAGGCAAATCATTCAATATCACAGTAATCCAAGTCCATGCCCCAACCAGCAATTCTGAAGAAATTGAAGTTGAATGGTTCTTGAAGACCTAGAAGATCTTCTAGAACTAACACCCCCAAAAGATGTCCTTTTCATCATAGGAGACTGGAATGCAAAAGTAGGAAGTCAAGAAACACCTGGAGTAACAGGCAAATTTGGCCTTGGAGTACAAAATGAAGTAAGGCAAAGGTTAACAGAATTTTGCCAAGAGAAAGCACTGGTCATAGTAAACACCCTCTTCCAACAACACAAGAGAAGACTCTACACATGGACATCACCAGATGGTGAATACTGAAATAAGATTGGTTATATTCTTTGCAAGCAAAGTGGAGAAGCTCTATACAATCAGCAAAAACAAGACCAGAAGCTGACTGTGCCTCAGATCATGAACTCCTTATTGCAAAATTCAGACTTAAATATGTAGGGAAAACCACTAGGCCATTCAGGTATGATCTAAATCAAATGCCTTATGATTATACAGTAGAAAGAAAGAAAGTGAGATCACTCAGTCATGTCTGACTCTTTGCAACCCCATAGACTGTAGCCTACCAGGCTCCTCCATCCATGAGATTTTCCAAGCAGGGGTACTGGAGTGAGTTGCCATTTCCTTCTCCAGGGGATCTTTCCAACTCAGGGATTGAACCCGAGTCTCCAGCATTGCAGGCAGACGCTTTACCATCTGAGCCACCAGGGAAGCCCCTATACAGTGGGAGTGACAAACAGCTTAAAGGGATTAGATCTTTTAGACAGGGTGCCTGAAGAACTATGACAGAGGTTTGTAACATTGTACAGGAGACAGTGATCAAAACCATCCCTAAGAAAAAGAAATGCAAAAAGGCAAAAGGGTTGTCTAAGTAGAGCTTATAAATAGCTAAGAAAAGAAAAGAAGTGAAAGGCAAAGGAGAAAAGGAAAGATATACCCATCTGAATGCAGAGTTCCAAAGAATAGCAAGGAGAGATAAGAAAACCTTCCTAAGTGATCAATGCAAAGAAATAGAGGAAAACAATAGAATGGGAAAGACTAGAGATCTCTTCAAGAAAATTGAGGAGGATAGGTACTAGCTCTTCTCTGAATGTTTAATAGAATTTAACTGTGAAGCTACCTAGTCCTGGACTTTTGTTTGTTGGAAGATTTTAAATTACAGTTTCAATTTCACTGCTTGTAGTTGATCTGTTTATATTTTCTAATTCTTCCTTGCTCAGTCTTGGAAAGTTGTTCCTTTCCAAGAATTTGTCCATTTCTTTCAGGTTATTCATTTTATTGGCTTATAGTTGCTTGTAGTAGCCCTTTACGATCCTTTGTATTTCTGTGGTGTCAGTTGTAATTTCTCCTTTTCGACTTCTAATTTTATTGACTTGAATGTTTAAAATGGATAGCTAGTGAGAAGCTGCTGTACAGCTCAGGAAGGTCAGCTTATGCTCTGTGATGACCTAGATGGATGGGATGGAGTGGTGTGGGGGTGGGGCTGGGTGGGAGGGAGGGAGGTCCACGAGGGAGGGAGGGGATTTATGTATACATATAACTGGTTCCCTTTGTTGTACAGCAGAAACTAACACAGCATTGTAAAGCAATTATACTCCAACAACAAAAAAATAAAATCATCATTATACAACATAGTGCAAGTAAAAATCTCAGCCATAAAGCTCACCTTCTGAAATATCAGAGATGGAAAAGAGGTTAGACTAGATACATATCCTGGAAAGTTTTTTTTCTGTGAAAGTTACACACAACTAAAATAAATGCCATAATATAAGCACACCTATTGCTTTAGTTATGGATTTGTGGCACTGTGGTGCTCTTGCCAGGCTAAACTGAACATTTCAACTAGATCAACCTCGGGCACACCTGAGACCTTTGGTTCTCAGCCTGGATTTTAATGGCCTCTGAAGCACCAAAACAGTATAATTGAGGATATATCCAGGCCTCAAGGTGGGGATTATTGGTGCTCTGAACCAAACTTGTGTAGTAAGGAGGATAGGTTTAAGAGACAAAGGGAGGCTTTGTGCATAAGACAGCCTTTGTGCTCTAAGGAATATGGAGAAAATCCTTTTTCCTGAGATACTCCTCTGGCTCCTCACACAATGTCACTAGTAGGCTCTCTCAGTCATAGCAGCGGCAATTCCATTAATTAGGGATTCACTTATGTTAAAAACAATCCTTTTTAAGATGCAATTACCTCAGGATGGCAATTGCTAATTTACAAATCTGTGCAAAATTTCTTAATCAGATTGCTTTTCTCCTTAACACCTGGCTGAGATAAGTGTTTCTAAAGGAAATAGATGATGAGTTGAAATTTGGTGGTGTTTCAGGTTGGAGCTGGGCAGAAGGTAGAGACAGGAGGAAAAAAGTTCACTCAAAACATATATTTCTAACTATAAAAATACTTCATGCAGTTAACTGGAGTGCTTACCAGGGCAGGCTCAAGCCAGACCACACTTGTTGGCCCTATGACTTGGCAAGTGGCTTCAATCCCAATGACCTCATTAATAGACGTTCAGTCATGTCCAACTCTTTGCGACCCCATGAACTGCAGCACACCAGGCTTCCCTGTCCATCACCAACTCCCAGAGATGCTCAAACTCATGTCCATTGAGTCGGTAATACCATTCAACCATCTCATCCTCTGTTGTCCCCTCCTCCTCCTGCCTTCAATTTTTCCCAGCTTCAGGGTCTTTTCCAGTGAGTCAGTTCTTCGCATCAGGTGGCCAAAGTATTGAAGTTTCAGCTTCGGCATCAGTCCTTCCAATGAATATTCAGGACTGATTTCCTTTAGGATTGACAGGTTTGATCTGCTTGCTGTCCAAGGGACTCTCAAGAGTCTTCTCCAACACCACAGTTCAAAAGCATCAATTCTTTGGTGCTCAGCTTTCTTTATGGTCCAACTCTCACATCCATACATGACTACAGGAAAAACCATAGCTTTGACTAGACAGACCTTTGTCAGCAAAGTAATGTCTCTGCTTTTTAATATGCTGTCTAGGTTGGTCATAACTTTTCTTCTAAGGAGCAAGCGTCTTTTAATTTCATGGCTGAAGTCACCATCTGCAGTGATTTTGGAGCCCAAAAGTAAAGTCTATCACTGTTTCCATTGTCTCCCCATCTATTTGCCATGAAGTGATGGGACCAGATGCCATGATCTCCATTTTTTGAATGTTGAGTTTTAAGTCAGCTTTTTCACTCTCCTCTTTCACTTTCATCAGGAGGCTCTTTAGTTCTTTGCTTTCTTCCATAAGGGTGTTGTCATCTGCATATCTGAGGTTATTGATATTTCTCCCAGCAATCTTCATTCCAGCTTGTGCTTCATCCAGCCTGGCATTTTGCATGATGTACTCTGCATATAAGTTAAATAAACAGGGTGATAATATACAGCCTTGACATATTCCTTTCCCAGTTTCGAACCAGTCTGTTGTCCCATGTCTGGTTCTAACTGTTGCTTCTTGACCTGCATACAGATTTCTCAGGAGGCAGGTCAAGTGATCTGGTATTCCCATCTCTTGAAGAATTTTCCAGAGTTCGTTTGATCTACACAGTCGAAGGCTTTAGCATAGTAAATAAAGCAGAAATAGGTGTTTTTCTGGAACTCTGTTGTTTTTTCTTTGATCCGGCAGATATCGACAATTTGATCTCTGGTTCCTCTGCCTTTTCTAAATCCAGCTTGTACATCTGGAAGTCCTCGGTTCACGTACTATTGAAATCTCACTTGGAGAATTTTCAGCATTACTTTGCTAGCGTGTGAGATGAGTGCAATTGTACAGTAGTTTAAGCATTCTTTGGCACCGCCTTTCTTTGGGGTTGGAATTAAAACTGACCTTTTCCAGTCCTGTGGCCACTGCTGAGTTTTCCAAATTTGCTGGCATATTAAATGCAGCACTTTCACAGCATCATCTTTTAGGATTTGAAATAGCTCAGGTGGAATTCCATCACCTCCACTAGCTTTGTTCATAGTGACACTTCCTAAGGCCCACTTGACTTCAGACTCCAGGATGTCTGCCTCTAGGTTGGTGATCACACCATTGTGGTTATCTGCGTCATTAAGATCTTTTTTGTATAGTTCTTCTGTGTATTCTTGCCACCTTTTCTTAATATATTCTGCTTCTGTTAAGTCCATACTGTTTCTGACCTTAATTGTGCCCGTCTTTGCATGAAATGTTCCCTTGGTATCTCTAATTTTCTAAACGAGATCTCTGGTTCTTCCCATTCTATTGTTTTACTCTATTTTTTTTTTTTTTTTGCATTGATCACTTAGGAAGGCTTTCTTATCTTTCCTTGCTATTCTTTGGAACTCTGCATTCAGATGGGTATATCTTTCCTTTTATCCTTTGCCTGTAGCTTTTCTTCTTTTCTCAGCTATTTGTAAGGCCTCCTCAGACAGCCATTTTGCCTTTTGCATTTCTTTTCCTTGGGGATGGTTTTGATCCCTGACTCCTGTACAGTGTCACGAATCTCTGTCCATAGTTCTTCAGACACTCTATCAGATCTAATCCCTTAAATCTATTTTTCACTTCCACTGTAGAATTGTAAGGCATTTGATTTAGGTCATTCCTGAATGGTCTAGTGGTTTTCCCTACTTTATTCAGTTTAAGTCTGAATTTTGCAATAAGGTGTTCATGATCTGAGCCACAGCTCCTGGTCTTGTTTTTGCTGACTGTATAGAGCTTCTCCATCTTCGTCTGCAAAGAATATAATCAATCTGATTTTGGTATTGACCACCATCAGAGTGCTCAAACAAAAACTTTGGTGCACCAGGACCCAGAGGCCCCACAGAGACTGAGCCAGACCTGCTTTGAATGTTTGAGTGTCTCCTGAGAAGGCATATGTCAGCATTTTCCTGCTGCAGGGACAGGGGCTCTGGCTGCAGCAGACCTGGGTCACACAGCATGTGGCATAAGCCCTCTTGGAGGAGGTTGCCATTAGCCCCACCATAGAGCTGCAGAGCAGATGAGAACCCCCATAGAATCTGACTTTGGAAGCCAGTGGGATTTGATTACAGAACTTCCACAGAACTTGGGAAACAGACTCTTGGAGGACACAAACAAAGCCTTGTGCACACCAGGAGCCAGGAGAAAGGAGCAGCGTCCCCACAAGAGGCTGAGTCAGTAATAGGAGGATAATAGTAATATCTGATTGGCCAAAAGTTTGAAAACCCAAATGAACTTTTTGGCCAACCCAATACTTACCATCAATTAATGCATGGAAAGAGCTTAGTATACAAGTATACAAGAAACATGCAATAAACAGGTATTTTGAACAATTTAGAATATACAAAAGAAAACAAGTTGCCCAAAGTTCCATAGCACATCTCCAGATCATCATACTTGAAAACTGTTAATGTCATGGCCAATTTCTATCCAGTATATTTATAGCTCATATACTAATACACGTATAAACTAGCATTATGCTGTTACTTATATCTTAGTGTTCCAATTTTTTTTTTTAGGTTGTAATAGTGTCTAAGCACTTTAGGGAGGGCTTCATGGAGGAGGTAACCAGTAAATCTATGTGTATTTCCATAGTCAGATTTAAAAGGAGTTTCCAGTCTAGGGGTACAGTGTAAGCAAAAGCATAGGCAGGAAGACTAGGAAGAAGTGAGGGTACCAATGTAGAGTAGGGGGGTTAGGAGGTGGCGAGGCTGAGGGAGAGCTTGGGTCTGATTACGGGACCAAGGGCACTTGCTCTTAAGTAGAGGATGAGGTTGGAGCCAGGCTTAGGGGGCCCTGTTATACAGAGTGAGGGATTAAAATGAGGCCTCAGCTATTCCTATAAGGATAAACAGGAAACTGCGGATATAAGAGGCAGCATGGAGAAAGAATTGACAAAATATACTGATTTGTTACAGGCTATGGGAAGAAGAGGGAAGAAGTAAAGATGGCTCTGAGATCATCACAGAGCACTCAGCTGAGCTCCTTGTACTATACAGCAGGTTCCCACTAGGTATCCATTTTACACATGGTCGTCAGTCCCTTCCAATTCATTCCACTCCTCTTCCCACACCCCACTCTGTTCCTAAATCCGGTCCCCTATCCTGCATATCCATTATCTAGATCTGTGTCTTTTTTCCTGCCCTGCAAATAGGTTCATCTGTATCACCTTTCTAGATTCTGTATATATGTGTTAATATACAATATTTTCTCTTTCTGACCCACTCCACTCTGTACGACAGACTCTACATCCATCCACATCTCTACAAATGACTCAGTTTTGTTCCTTGATAGGTAGGATGGCGTGATGGGAGGGACTTCCAAGAGGGAGGGGATATATGTATTCACACGCTGATTCACTGCATGGTAGAGTAGAAACTAACACAACATTGTAAAACAACTATACCCTAATATATAAAAAAGATGGCTCTGAGGATTCTAGAAAGTATGACTAGTAGGGGTTGTGGTAGTCAGTCCTTTGAAAAAGAGTTTTAGAAGATTCATGAGAAGTTGTAAATAGAGACCAGATTATAGGGTCAAGAGCACATAGCTAAGATGTTCAGGAAATAGGTATAGACAACTCTTTTAAGGGCTTGATGTCAAAGAAGACATAAGATGGAAGGGTGATGTAAAGGAGGAATGCAGTGGAAATTAGTATTTTGTTTGTTTGCTTCTGGTTTGTATTTATTTCTTCCTGAGAGACAAGGGAGACTTCTGTTCCATGGGGAGGGGACCCATGAAATGAAGGGCAATGAGAAGACAGGTGTATGGGAAAGGATGGGATCCAAGGTGGAAGAATCCACCTTGGAAAAGAAGTGATTCTCACCTTCACTGGAGGGTTCCCTCAGAAAAATATTCACAGAAAAGTGGGTAGAATTTGGAGAGAAATTTCCATGGAAGGAACTGAAGGAGATCAAGTCATTGGCTAAGGTAAAAGCCAAGCATGATTCTGGAGATTTTCATAGAATGGAAATGATTCTGAAAAACCACGGGGAAAAAGATAGGCTAAGGTTGAGAATGAAAAAAAAAAAGATATGCAGGAGCCATGCTGCTGCTGCTGCTAAGTGGCTTCAGTCGTGTCCAACCCATAGACGGCAGCCCACCAGGCTCCGCTGTCCCTGGGCTTCTCCAGGCAAGAACACTGGAGTGGGTTGCCATTTCCTTCTCCAATGCATGAAAGTGAAGAGTGAAAGTGAAGTCACTCCGTCGTGTCTGACTCTCAGCGACCCCATGGACTGCAGCCTACCAGGCTCCTCCATTGGTGGGATTTTCCAGGCAAGAGTATTGGAGTGGGGTGCCATGGCCTTCTCCAGCAGGAGCCTTGAGGCTTATCTTATTTACCGAGAGGAGTGATAGGCCAGTTTTGAACCAGATTTAATATTAAATCAATATGCTATACAAATGCTTTAGTTTTATAAGCCTAATACTAGTTGTTGAAGGCATCTTCTTTCTTTGGCAGCAGCAAGGGAAGATATATATCTTTGTTAAAGTGATGTGTTAATTAAGTTTTCCTTAAAATTCTTGCTGTGATGAGGGATGCAGAAAGAAGAGGTCTTTTATGTCTGTCTCAGGAAGTGGTCAAAAAGTGTCCTTCCATTTGTCCATCGCTTTTCGGTTTAGAAAATATATTCACTCTTATAACCTCGGATGCTAAAAAAGATAGCAAGGGATGATAAATCTAGACTATTAATCACAATGGAAAAACATTTCCAAAGGAGAGAATCTCTTCATGCTGAGACTGGAAATGAACGGCCATTTCTAGTAAAGGTGTGTAGGAAAGAACGTTAATATTCAAGAGCAGCTCAGAGTTCTTGTAAGACCTTGATAAAGACATCTTAGGCATATGTTCTTGGAGTTTGATACTTTGCCAGTGAATATAATATTTCTTTTATATTATATCCGTAATCATATTTATGATATTTATATCATAAATTTCTCTTAAATTTATGCAGGCTGCTCAGAAGCCTTTGGGCTTCTTGAAATTTCGATTAGAGTTTTCAGATAGTACAGCAATAATTATTTCTTAAGCAGCTTTGAAGTATTTTTCCCAAGAATGGTGATGAGTTTTTGTAAGTCAGGCCAAACTTATGTGTACACATTTTGAAACATCTATTTAGCAGTTAGGGCAGGCTGTTGGTTCTTAGGTCAAGGTAGAATCAC
Source organism: Giraffa tippelskirchi (assembly GCF_054371585.1). Lineage (NCBI taxonomy): Eukaryota > Metazoa > Chordata > Mammalia > Artiodactyla > Giraffidae > Giraffa > Giraffa tippelskirchi. The sequence goes on from NC_137283.1 coordinate 128,221,306, forward strand.
TAATCACTCATAGAGTTCTGAAGGATTGGCTTTGGCCTTGACATTGTCATAAAAAGCTGAGTTAACATCACTGTGGAGGGCTCTTTAGGGCCTTTATTCTAGTTTATGGGCTTCCCTGGTGGCTCAGATGGTAAAGAATCCACCTGTAATGCAGGAGACCCTGGTTTGATCCCTGGGTCAGGAAGATGCCCTGGAGAAGGAACTGGCTACCCACTCCAGTATTCTTGCCTGGAGAATCTCATGAATAGAAGGGCCTGGTGGACTACAGTCCATGAGGTTCCGAAAAGCTGGACATGACTGAGTGACTAACCACACACACACTCTAGTTTATAATGCTGCTCCTCCACATTTGAAACTTAGGAATGTGGTTTGTTGGATTTTTCATGTGTGGAAGTGTTGTTTACAATAATCATTTTATGTTTTTTATCCTTTACAGTTGTATATACTCCACTTGCTCCTCACAAATCCCTGTGAACTGTGCAGGGCAAGGCAATGCTTTTTTTTTTTTTTTTCCAACAACAAGAAAATAAAGCTACAGTGAAGATGATTTTCTCAGGGTCTCACTGCTAGTCAGTTTGGAAGCAGGCTTCAGTAGTTGCGGTTCTTGGACTCTGGAACACAGGCTCAGTCACTGTGACCCATGGGCTTAGTTGCTCTGCAGTGTGGGATCTTCCTGGACCAGGGACTGAACCGGTGTCCCCTGCATTGGCAGGAGGATTCTTATCTACTGTATCACCAGGCAAGTCCTGCATTTTTAAAAAATTTAAAAATTTTGGGGGGTTTATTTTTGGGGTTTTATTCTTAAATTAAATTTTTTTAAATTGAAGTATAGCTGACTTACCTCTGACATCTGCTTTTAACTCTTTAATGTGATACTTTGATGCCTATTTATCACAGGGCTTGATGCCAGAGGTTGCTAATCTTATTTATATCAGAACCATATAGGATTTCCATTTTTCTATGTCTAAAATGGTTGACTATTGGAAATATCATGTATTTATACCCAGTATAGGTAACCAAGTCCTGTGTGGACATAGTGTAGCCTTTGGAGTCAGACTAGCCTAGGCTAGAAGCCCAGCTCTGCTCCACATCAGAGTTGCTACCTGTGTAACATTATTTAGCTTTCCTAAGCTTTTGCTTCTTTATTTTTATTTTAAATTTTTTGAAAATTTTTGGCTGCGCTAGGTCTTTGTTGCAGCTCAGGCTTTCTCTAGTTGCAGCTCAAGGGCTTAGTTGTCCTAAGGCATATGGGATCTTAGTTCCTGGACCAGGGATCCAACCCTCCTCTCCTGCATTGGAAGACAGATTCTTAACCCTTAGACCACCAGGAAAGTCTCACTTCCTCATCCTTAAAAAAGGCTTGACAGTGTTACCTATTTTAGAGGTCCTTATGAATATCACATAGTACAATGTTTGCAAAAAACCCATCTCAACACATGGTATATGCTAAATGCTGCTGCTGCTGCTAAGTCACTTCAGTCGTGTCTGACTCTGTGCGACCCCATAGACGGCAGCCCACCAGGCTCCGCCGTCCCTGGGATTCTCCAGGCAAGAACACTGGAGTGGGTTGCCATTTCCTTCTCCAATGCATGAAAGTGAAGAGTGAAAGTGAAGTCGCTCAGTCGTGTCCGACTCTTCGCGACCCCATGGACTGCAGCCTACCAGGCTCCTCGGTCCATGGGATTTTCCAGGCAAGAGTACTGGAGTGGGTTGCCATTGCGTTCTCTGTATATGCTAAATAGATCACCGCAAATATTTTCAATAAGGGTTAGCAAATAGTACTAAAAACAAGCAAAGTTTCAAAGGGGAAAATAAAATGGGCATTTTAATCATTTATAATATGTTTAGCATTGTACTTTGAGATAAGAAATAACTTGCCATTCTTTTTTTAAAAATTTATTTAATTGGAGGCTAATTACTTTAGAATATTATAGTGGTTTTTGCCATATATTAACATGAATCAGCCATGGGTATACATGTGTTCCCCATCCTGAACCCCCTCTCACCTCCCTCCCCATCCCATCCCTCAGGATCATCCCAGTGCACCAGCCCTGAGCACCCTGTCTCATGCATTGAACCTGGACTGGCGATCTATTTCACATATGATAATATACATGTTTCAATGCTATTCTCTCAAATCATCCCACCCTCGCCTTCTCCCACAGAGTCCAAAAGACTGTTCTATTCATCTGCCATTCTTTTTTAATTCTCTGTGTTGTTGTTCAGTTGCCAAGTAATGTTCGACTCTTTGGGACCCTATGGACTGCAGCCGGCCAGGCTTCCCTGTTCTTTACTATCTCGGGAGTTTTCTCAAACTCATTTCCATCAAGTTGGTGATTCTATCGAACCATCTCATCCTCTGTCACCTCCTTCTTCTTCTGTATGGTCTGTCTTTTAATTCATCGATTACTTGGGGATGTAGGCAAGGAAAGGAGCATTATTAATCATTTTACTTTTCTTCCTTTTACATATATGTATTTTCTTACTTTCTATAATAAACAAATTGAGCTGTTACAATAGGTGTGAAGTTATAAAATAAAAACTGGTTTAAGCATTAAATGATAAAATGTCAAGAATTGGAAAAAGGAGCAGCTTCCTAAAAAATCAGTAGCCTTTAGATGAACAGATGTGTTTGATGTTTAAAGCAAAGTACATATACCTCAGGGACATTTTTGCAAGTCCAATGGTTAAGACTCTGCCCTTCTACTGTAGAGGGTGTAGTTTCAATCTTTGGTCATGTAATTAAGATAACTCATGTCGAGAGATGTGGCCAAAATAATATACATATACCTCTTCCTTCTACTCACTTTCACTTATTTGCTCATTTATACATTTATTCATTCATTCAAAAAATTATATTTAACTGTTCATTATGTTTCCTGAACTGGCAGGGGATGAAAAGATGGAATTCTTGATTCATTACTGTTTATTGATGATTTATCTTTTTTTTTATTTAAATGAGTTTATTTATTTTTTAACTTTACAATATTGTATTTGTTTTGCCATACATTAACATGAATCCACCATGGGTGTACATATTATTTATCTTTTTATCAGAGTGTGGAAATACCAAGGGGATTATCCCATTTTAGGCGGCCAGATGCACATACTCTCTATATATGTGAGCTCACTGAAATGGATCAGGGCACAGAAACTCAGCTTCAGGAAAATAGTAGATTTTGTTTATTACATCCTCAGTGCCAACAGATAGACTAATTTGAAGAGATAAGTATATTTTCCACTGAAAATCTTACAAAAGATGCTCAGGTTAAGTAATAACTATCACTAAAAGTTCTATTCTACTATTAAAGAAACTAATAATCAAGATAACCCACACAATGAAGGATAAAATAGGATTATAAGTTTTTATGAAAAGAGTGTTTACCTTGAGATAGAGAAGAAACATATAACTCTAAGGAATCCTTTAATCAGCAGCTATTGACCTCTTATGAGTTTCACATTGCACTTGGCACAGACCCAAAGAATATATTTCTCCTTCTTGCATGATGCAAGTCCAAGGAAAGACAGTTCTTGGTCCAACATTTTAAGGTTTAGTTCAAGGACATTGGCATCTATCAGTTTATTTTTAATATTGTGATCAGAAAAAATATCTGTTTTCAGATGGTCCCTATAACATAACAAGCAGCTGAGTATGAATACCATTTCTGTCCTAATTAGTATAGTCTTAGTCAGGTCACTGAAGGATTCTGAGCTTCAGTATTCTCGTCCATTAATTAGACACCATGGTTTCTAAGACTTAGGGTGGTTGTGAGGATTAAGCAAGGCAAGATAAGGACGGACCAAGGACAGTATCCAGGATGCAGAAGAGATTAAAAAATGTTACGTCTTTCATTGAAATAATATTTGATGAATGGAATGCGTGGTTTTCCAAGACTTGGCATGATATTAATTCTACTTTTAATTATTATTTCTTAGAATAAAAATTTTTTTCCTATGGGAATATATAACCAAGTTTGTATAAAAATCAAATGGGTAATATAATTTAATTCCTTAAATTCCTTTTTTTTTTTACAGCTGTCATTTTAGAAAAATGTCTATTTTTTTTTTAAATAGAGGTAGTATTGTATGTTTGCAGACATTCCCATATGACACAAAGAGACATCAGTACAAACCGATCCTTCAGTCAACATAAATGTACTGAGTACCTGCTCTGCCCAGTCCGGTTCTGGGACTGTGTGCATAGCTGTGAATAAGACTGACACAATTCCTGCTTTTAGGAAACTCGTGCTGTGGTGAAATACAAGGAGAGGATGCTGTGATAGGTTATAACAGGGAGTACAGCTCTACACTGGGTAGGGAGGGAAGTCTTCTCTGAGGAGGGGACATGTCAGCTAGGGCTGAAGGGAGAGAGAGCAGCTGTGAGTGAATAGTGGACAACAGTAAGCAAACACCCTATAAGGCCGAAAGGTATGTACTTGGAAATGATAAAGGTCAGTGTGGTTGGAGCTCAGGAAGTTTGGAAAAAGTAGCGTGAAATGTCAAAGGGCTAGCCATGGACCTAGTCCTGCAAGGCCTTTAAGCTCACAGCAAGGGGGATGGATTTGACTTTTAGAGTATGGGGAAGCCATTGATGGAAAATCAAAATTGTAAAAGATCTGGCCCCTGGGTTGTAATTGAGGTGAGATGGTCATGGTCAAAGTTGGTACGGAGAAGCAGATAGAAAGTATAGGGTTTTCTTTCTTTTTTTTTTTTTTGATGTGGACCATCTTTAAAGTATTTATTGAATTTGTTACAATTTGCTTCTGTTTTATGTTTTAGTTTTTTGGCGATGAGGCATGTGAGATCTTAGCTCCCTGATCAGGGATTGAACCCACACTCCCTGCATTGGAAAGTGAAGTCTTAAGCACTGGGCTGCCAGGGAAGTTCCATCTTTTTTCTTTTTCTTTGGATGGAGTGGATGTGTGAGATAAAGGAGAGAGATGAATCTAGGATGACCTACAAAGTTTTGGTTGAATAATTGGGTGTTTGTGATACCATTTACTAAATTGGGGGGAAAATGGAAAAGATGTAGGATAATTTAATTTTATTTTGGTGGTGGGAAGATGAAGAATACTGTTGTATGTGTTAAGTTTGAGATGCTTGTAAGACATTGAAGTAGAGACATTAAGCAGACCACTAGATCAGACCATATCATTCTCTTGGCTTGAAACCCTCCACTGAAATGTTGTATTTGGAAATATTTTCATCCTTAAATTGCTTCTAAAGATTACTTTTGTTCCCAACTGCCTGTCCTTTCATCTCTGTGTGGATATCACCATATAGATGTAATCAGAGCTGGGTAGAGTGGGATGGATAAGGGAAATCAAGGAAGCATCAGGATCGGTAGGCCATTAAAGAAAATGTAGACAGTCCTCTGCCTCCAGGATTATTCATCCAGGGATTCAATCAACCATGGATTGAAATTTTAAAAGAAACTTAAGAAAGCCCCCCAAAATAAAACTTGAATTTGCCCTATGCTGGCTACTATTTATATAGTATTCACAACTATTTATATAGCATGGTATTATAGTAATCAGGAGATGATTTAAAGTATACAGGATGATGCTGTTAGGTTATATGCAAATAATATGTCATTTTGTCTGAGGAACTTGAGCAGCCTCAGATTTTGGTATCTTCAGGGGTCATTGAACCAATTCCCCACTGAAACTGAGAACTGAGGGCTGCCTTTAGTATTATTGTTCCTCACTTATATACCAGTATCCTTAAAGTTACAAATACAGTACAAACAGATCATAAAAATTACTTGAAAAATTGTGCGATGGATATTAATATTTCACTGGTCAACTATTATAATATAGATTTAATAAGTCTACCTTTCAGGCTGGGTGCTAAAAGCAAGGCTAAGTTCGATTTGATTTTCTATAACATTATCAGAAAATTAATTCTACTTCATTGTTGATATTGCCAAGTAATTTCCTTGGTTTTGAACTAATTCAGGGAGGTATTAAATAAATGGAGCCAAATATGCATTTTCATAGTTGATTTTATCTGCCCTCTAATATCCTGCCTTATTTTATTATTTAGAACTGTATTAGAAGCCACAGTCACCTTGGTCACTGGTAAACTCCATGTTATTTGCTTCTCTCAGAAGAAACTTCTTTCAATTTAGGTACCTGCCATGTAAAGTTTCGACACTATTCTGTTTGACTGCAAAGAAAATACTGCAGTCTCTAGTATTATGGCAAGTCGTATACCATTACAGAAGGCAGTCTTTGCTTGAAGTTATTTCTGACTGGTCCTGGCAGTGTTTATCATTGTATTTGGGATACTTTTGTTTTAGATAAAACTCTGAAACCATTTGTTTATTAGCTTTAAAATATCAGCAAAATGATTTCTCTTTTAATTATTGTTTCTGATACAGATAGGGCAAAGTGTTCTGAATTTGTACCTTCTTGTTAATTTCAGTTTGAGAATGTGTGAAATGAAGGCTTAAATGTCTGAGTCTTGTTGTCGTTTACGGAAACTAATCTTTATGCCTTCCTTTCTACTTTGCTCTCTCCTTTTTCTCCTTGTTTTGCTTCGCAAAGTTTTAAGGTGGCATGTGTGTGTGTGCATGCTCTGTGACTGTAGCCCGCCAGGCTCCTCTGTCTATGGGATTTCCCAGGCAAGAATACTGGTGTGGGTTGCCATTTACTCCTCCAGGGGATCATCCCAATCCAGGTATAGAACCCATGTCTCTCTCATCTCCTGCATTAGCAGACAGATTCTTTACCACTGTGCCACCTGGGAAGCCCCTAAAGTGGCATACGAAGATATACATAATAGATTAAAAGAAATATAAGAGCAGTAAAAAATATGAGGCAAAGGAAAATAGAAAGGATAGGAAGGTATAAGGGAATTAGGAATGAGGTTAAGTGCTCAAATTCTAGCCACAAAATCCTACGTATGTGTTATAGAGACAAGCTGTGAGTGGAAAATAAGATTTCTAACTGGAAATATGAGGAGGGGAAAATAAGCCAGTCACCTAGGATAATCACCATTATTTCTGACATTGAAGCCAGAAAGATTTTTTTCCTACCCTTCACCCTCATAGAGGAAATACTCTGTAGCATAATGAACAAAGTCTTTGACAACATTTTCAGTAATTAATGGTAGGTATCATTTTCATATGGGCTTATGGTATTCAGCCAAAGTGCAACTCAGTCAAAGCAGTTCAGGTTCATGGGAATGGGAGGGGTGCTTACCATGAATGCTGCCAAGGTGAAATACTCCTTAATGATCTGCAGTAATTTGGATTATATAATCTTTAGGTAAATGGTAAGTTTCATGTCCTTGAGGACATCAAATTTTAAGGTAGTTGGATAATACAATTAATTCAGTGAAGGGCAACCCACATTTTAAAAGGAGAAAAATAGAAGAGTGCAAAGGAAAAATCAGTGTCTTGGGAAACATGTCATGATTTCTGTCAAATGCATGATGGAAAGTGTGTTTCTTACTGTGAGTCTAGTTCAAAGATTTGAAAAACCCTGTGCTGAGGCAATTCTTATAGACTGTCTTCCTTGCCTAATTTTGTGGAAGGTATTGCTTGGCAATACTGTAAAATGATATCCCTGGGCAGCACCTTGAGAGCTGAAATTCTGTGTTCAGTCATCAGCCTGAACCTTCACCCTGCAGCATGCCGGCAAACAAGACAGTTCACATCAGGGAAGCAAGAGCAAAGTCTGCATAACTCAATTCATTGCTTAGTGTGGAGCCTCATCTATAACCCAGTTAAATATTGGGATTCATCTGCCCAAAATAATAATTTTGATCTTTTTTACAGGTGATAAGTATATTGTAGTTCTTACGATAAGCAATAAGTTGACTGCATCATTGTGATAAAATCACATATGTCATAAGAGAATAACCTATAAAAAAGTACTCTTGTTCCCACAGAGTAATTCTCCCTGATGCTAAAGACTATTTTGACTCTTTATAATTTGATTTCACTGACTATATTAGGAAATTTAATCCCTTTTACTCTTGCAAACTTCAAAAATAATTTCCTCTGTATTGAAGTGACACAATTAGAACTATCTCAGAAAATGTGACTTTGTATGTGATTATTCCTACATTCCATTTAACTCATAATTAAACCCATGAGGAATCACATGAAGGGAGGTTATTATACTACATATCTTCCAAGTTCTTCTACTAGTTTTTTAAAAAGATGTACTTGGTAATAAGTTATATCAGTTCAGTTGCTCAGTTGTGTCCGACTCTTTGTGACCCTATACACCGCAGTTTACCAGGTTTCCCTGCCCATCACCAATATCTGGAGCTTGCTCAAACTCATGTCCATCGAGTCAGTGATGCCACTCAACCTCTCATCCTCTGTAGTCCCCTTCTCCTCCTGCCTTCAGTCTTTCCCAGCATCAGGGTCTTTTCCAAGGAGTCAGTTCTTTGCATCAGGTGGCCAAAGTATTGAAGCTGCAGCTTCAGCATCAATCCTTCCAATGAATATTCAGGACTGATATCCTTTAGGATGGACTTGTTGGATCTCCTTGCTGTCCAGAGAACTCTTAAGAGTCTTCACCAACACCGCAGTTCAAAAGCATCAATTCTTCAGCACTCAGCTTTCTTTATGGTCCAACTCTCACATCCATACATGACTACTGGAAAAGCCATAGCTTTGACTAGAGGGACCTTTGTCGGCAAAGTAATGTCTCTGCTTTTTAATATGCTGTCTAAGTTGGTCATAGCTTTTCTTCCAAGGAGCAAGATTATTTTACTTTCATGCCTGCAGTCACCATCTGCAGTGATTTTGGAGCCCAAGAAAATAAAGTCTCTCGCTGTTTCCATTGTTTCCCCATCTATTTGCCGTGAAGTGGTGGGACCAGATGCTATGATCTTTGTATGTTGAATGTTGAATTTTAAACCAGCTTTTTCACTCCCCTCTTTCACTTTCATAAAGAGGCTCTTTAGTTCCTCTTCGCTTTCTGCCATAAGTGTGGTATCATCTGCATATCTGGGGTTATTGATATTTCTCCCAGCAATCTTGATTCTGCTTGTGCTTCATCCAGCCTAGCATTTCGCATGATGTACTCTGCATATGAGTTAAATAAGCAGGGTGACAATATACAGCCTTGATGTATTCCTTTCCCAATTTGGAACCAATCCGTTGTTCCATGTCTGGTTGTAACTGTTGCTTCTTGATCTGCATACAGATTTCTCAGGAAGCAGGTCAGGTGGTTTGGTATTCCCATATCTTTAAGAATTTTCCACAGTTTGTTGTGCTCTACACAGTCAAAGGCTTTGGTGTATAAAGCAGAAGTAGATGTTTTTCTGGAATTCTGTTGCTTTTTCTATGAGCCAATGGATGTTGGCAATAAGTCATACAGAGAAAGACAAATACTGTATAATATCACTTATGTGTGGAATCTAAAAAATATAATAAGCTAGTGAGTATAACAGGAAAGAAGCAGACTCACAGATACAGAGAACAAACTAATTATCACCAGTGGGAAGAGGGGAATGGGAGAGGCAATGCAAGGGTAGGGATTAAGAAGAACAAACTATTATGTATGAAGTAGGCTACAAGGATATATTGTACAACATGGGGAATATAGCATATATTTTATAATAACTATAAATGGAATATAACCTTTAAAAATTATGAATCACTATTGTACACCTGTAACTTATATAATGTTATATATCAACTATACTTTAATAAAAAATAAGCCTAAATATATCCACTTGGTTATCATGAATTGATCTTTCACTGAGCTTGTCTTTTCCACCATCTGTAGACTCACCGAGGTCAGTGACAATGTTATGAAGTTTTAGAAATAAAGTGAGTTGACTAATATGTAATTCATACACAGTATACACACCCTTTTAAAAAAAATTCACCCTTTTCACGTGTGTAGTTCTGATGAATTTTGACAAATGTACCCTGTGTTGTGTAAGCACCATGGACATCAAGGCATAGAATTTTCCATACCCACAAAAGGATTCCTCATGTCCCTTTCTAATCATTCTACTTTAGCCACTCTCAGCCCTTTCAACCACTGATCTATTTTGGTCCATATTATAGTTTTGCCTCTTTCAAAATGCTATTTAGGGACTTCCCTGGTGGTCCAGTGGTCGAAACTTTGCCTTCCAATGCAGGGATTGTAGGTTCAGTCCCTAGTCAGGGAGCTAAGATCCCTCATGCCTCGCAACCAAAAAACCAAACATATAACAGAAGCAATATTGTAACAAATTCAATGAAGACTTTTAAAAATGGTCCACATTAAAAAAAAAAATCTTTGAAATAAGAGAAATGTCATTTAAATAGAGCCATACAATATGTAGTGTTTGAATCTCATCCATAATGTTACACATATCAGCAGTTCCTTCCTTTTTAATGCTGTTGTATTCTATAAACAACTTATTTATCCATCTACCCATTGATGGGAATTTGTGTTTTTGCCAGTTTTTAGTGATAGTTGCTGGAGCTACTGTAAACATGTATCTACAGGTGTTTGTGTGGACCTGGGTTGTTCATTTTTCTTGGGCAAATGCCTAGTTGCTGGGTTGCTGGGTCACCTGGTGAATGTATATTTAACTTATAAGAGCCAAGCTCTTCTTGGCTACAGTCATTTATCACTCATTTTTGGCCAAGGATCAATGCTGATATGGGAAAAATACGGATACCTGTGAATGAAAAGCCACCAGCCAACTATTAATCCCAATGAAATTATTACCAGAAAACACAGGAAAATTGACTGAACTTACCTTCTACCTCCTTAGTTACCCTTGATTACTCTGAATTTGTTGCTAATAAACAATGCAGAGCCTCAAAGGAAGCAGAAAACAAGTTAGGAAAGCAACTGAAAATGTTCTAAATCCATAAACTAGAAAACAAGTGTCTAGAGAGGTAAGGATTAGCTATGCTAACAAATCATGCAGAGTGCTTGCTTTTATCATCTTCCTGCTTTGAGCTTGCAAATTAATTATATTTCTAAAGATGCTGGCTTCAGGTTAAAAGAGTTGAATTTACATGCAAGTAGCACAAAAGTGACTTCAATTATTTCTTTTGAAAATGCAAACTAAAAAATCAATTTTGTATTTATTGTGATAAGTTTTAGTCACTTGAAAAGAGACACCTCAACAAATGCTCCAGACTGAAATGCTCCCTGATCTTCAAGTGTTCCAATATATTGTCATAAATAAGAAACCAGTCACAATAAGAAATTCATATTTTAATCAGTGTCTTTATGGCTGAATTCCCAGTGTGTCTCTCCTTGTGGTTTTGTATCTGTAAGATCTCAATTAATTATTTTGACTGAGGCTAAAATGCTATCCATTCAGTGAAGAGCCATTTTATGTCTTTGGTGTTTAGATGAATTCTTCCAACTGAGTCAATTGTCAGAAGCCAGTTTGAAGAAGTGTTGTTTACTGTAGGAATTAGAATTCATACGTTCAGAAACTGTGTGAGTGATAATCAGCTTTATTCCCCTTTAACAATCAATGTGTTGTGGAGATTTACTCACACAAAGTTATCCTGGTTTTTCTCTTAAACTTTTTGAAATAATGATGTGCTTTTCAAATCATGCATTGAATGTACACTGTAGATTATGTACCTATTTGTGACCACTGGTGTTTGCAAGGCAGATTCCAGGATCATGGAAGAAGAAGGCAGGTTATCTTTGGAAGACAATAGTAACTTATCATACACAGAGTCACTGAAAAAGTGAAAGAGTTAGTTGCTGAATCGTGTCCAACTCTTTTTGACCCCGTGGACTGTAGCCTACCAGGCTCCTCTGTCCAGGGAATTCTCAGGCAAGAATACGTCACCCAGTAGTGTCTGACTCTTTGTGACCCCATGGACTGCAGCATACCAGGGCTCTATGTCCCTCATCATCTCCCAAAGTTTGTCCAATTTCATGTCCATTGCATTAGTGATGCCATCTAGCCATCTCATCCTCTGACGTCCTCTTCTCCTTCTGCCCTCAATCTTTCCCAGCATCAGAGATTTTTCCAGTAAGTCGGCTATTCACATCAGATGACCAAAGCACTGACCAAAATACCAGTATTTTGGTCATTAATGTTACTAGACATTTTTTTCCTTCTGAGGTCTTATATACAATAGGGTGATTTGTAGGTTTGGTGGTTACACAAAGGCCTGCTGGAATGTATACCTTGGCACTGCCTCTTATATTAATAGTTCTTCTAGCTGGTGGATGCCTGAATTTTATTTTTTTTACATTTCTATATTTGTGACTGAGGTTTCTATTCATATTAAAAACTGTGAGAAGCAACATTGTCTCTTACATTTGTCTTTTATGCTATAGTATGAAAGAAGGGCTGAAGAATAGTTAAAACTAGATAGGACCCAGGGAAACTGTAGGAGGAAAGGGAAATGCTTTAGGTTGAGAAGACACAGTTCATACTCAAGAGCCCAAATGAATGACCTTTTACCCTGGAAACATAGACCACTGTGCTTGCTGACTCACAGCATCCCTAGTATTTCTGGTCAGGAGTGCTTAAGCTTGTCAGATGCTACTGGGAGGAAGAGTAGAGAATTGGCCACTAGATTTGACAGCATGGTAATGCTGATAACTCTGACAGAAAATCTGTGGGTTTGTAGGGTCAGAAGATAGAATGTAGGAGATGGAGAAGTGAACAATTGCTGAGGAAATGGATGCTTTTGAGAGGTTCTGCTGTGAGGAGAAGTAGAGAAATGGAGATGAAATGCAAACTTGGGTCAGTGATGAAGGTTTGCTTCTTTTCTTTTAAAAACAAATACTGGGGCATAATTTTTAGGCTGATGGACACAGCTGGGTAGAGATAGAGACTTGGTGATATGGGAGAGAGAGGGGTTGATAACAGAGTGAAGACCCTGAGAAGGTCACAGAGACAGGACCCACCAAAGCAAGGTTTGAACTTGAGTAGGAGGAAAGACACATTTTCCATTTCAAGAAGAAGGAAAGAGTAGAAAGTTGGTGCTGATGCAAGGAGGTTTATAAATTTTATGATAGAAGATGAGTGACTTCCTGTGGGAAGGCTTGTATTTGCTCCATGAAACATGAAGTGAGGTAACCAAATGAGGGAATGGGAGAGACTTGAGGAGGAAGGAAAATATTTAAAATAGTCATTTTGGAGACTGACAAAGAAATGGGGAAATGCAGTCAAGTTGCTGGTGTTTGGGGGGCAATTGGGGTTTGTGGTCATGAATGTTATGTGGAGTCAGTCTAAGTTTTCAGTGTGGTTTTCTCCATCAAAGTTCAGCTGTTTGGTTACCCATGTCAATTATTGAAATCAACCAGGGATCTCATTTTCTACTGGTACTTACATTTAGGGAGAGAGGGGCAAAGAAGATGAACTGATGGTGAAAACTGGTGGGGTGGAGTCTTAATAAGGTTCAAGAATGTTATCTGTGGAACATTGAACAAGTGAGCTAGAAGGGTTGCAAGTGGTGATTGGAGAATGAAATGCTTGAAATTGAGATTTTGAAGGTGGAAGCATTTCTGCTGATAAAACAAAGGGCCTAGGATATAACTATAGTGTGGGTGCCTGGGGTGGAATAGGGCAGCATATATTAGAGATGGTGGCATTAAAAAAACTAGAGCCCTATGTGGATAGTCTCGTGAATATTGAAGTCATTATGTGACTAACCGCTGTAGTTTCATGGAAAGGAAGACCATATATAAAGAAGGAGGGGGTAATGAAAAAGAGTTAATGAATGTGTGTGTGCTCACTCAGTCATATGTGACTCTTTGAGACCCTGTGTACCACAGTCTGCCAGGCTCCTTCGTCCATGGGCTTCTCCAGGCAAGAATACTGGAGTGGGTTGCAATACCCTCCTCCAGGGGATCTTCTTAACCCAGGGATCAAACCCACATCTGTTATGTCTCCTGCATGAGCAGGCAGGTTCTTTACCACTAGTGCCACCTGGGAAGCCTGTCAAAGGACTAGTAGATGACAACAAACAGGAGAAAAATGAGGTGGAATATACAAGCGGTCTACACATCCAGGGAGAAGCACGTGGATTCTCTGCTTACCACTTCCTCTCCCTCCACCCACTGAAAATAAATAGCCTACAAGTCTCTGCACGATCTGATGCCTCTCATCTAACTCTCCCATCTTGCTAGTATATTCCTCAATATTACCCATGTTTGAATCACAGTAGCCTTCTTTTTTCCCTTGAGAGGCTGAACTCTTCTTTCTTGGGGCCTCGGCATGTACTGTTTCCTGCACCCTAGACTCTCTTCACATGAATGTTCCCTTCTTGGCCTCAGCTTAGATATCATTTCTCTTCCTTTACCTCATAAATTAAGGTGTTCCCCTCAGCTCAATGATATGTGGCAACCTGGATGGGAGGGAGTTTGGGGGAGAATGGATACATGTATATGTGTGGCTGAATCCCTTTGCCTTCCACCTGAAATTATCACATTGTTTATCAGCTGTATCCTAATATAAAATAAAAAGTTAAAAAATAAATAAAGGTGTTCCTTCTTATAATACTATTCCTTTCTTTTATGGTACTTATCAGAATTTGAAAGTGTACATTTAATAATTGGTTTAGCTTTTAATATTTTATGTTCAGTTCAGTTCAGTCGCTCAGTCATGTCCGACTCTTTGTGACCCAATGGACTGCAACAAGTCAGGCCTCCCTGTCCGTCACCAACTCCTGGAGTTTACTCAAAGTCACGTCCATTAGTTGGTGATGCCATCCAACCATCTCATCATCTGTCGTCCCCTTCTCCTCCCACATTCAATCTTACCCAGCATCAGGGTCATTTCAAATGAGTCAGTTCTTCGCCTCAGGTGGCCAAAATATTGGAGTTTCAGCTTCAGCATCAACCTTCCAATGAATATTCAGGACTGATTTCCTATAGGATGGACTGGTTGGATATCCTTGCAGTCCAAGGGACTCTCAAGAGCCTTCTCCAATACCACAATTCAAAAGCATCAATTCTTTGGTGCTCAGCTTTCTTTATAGTCCAACTCTCACATCCATACATGACTACTGGAAAAACCATAGTCTTGACTAGATGGACCTTTGTTGGCAAAGTAATGTCTCTGCTTTATAATATTCTGTCTAGGTTGGTCATAGCTTTTCTTCCAAGGAGCAAGCATCATTTAATTTCATGGCTGAAGTCACCATTTGCAATGATTTTGGAGCCCAAAAAAATAAAGTCTCTCACTGTTTCCATTTTTTCCCCATCTATTTGCCATGAAATGATGGGAATGGATGCCATGATCTTTGTATTTTGAAAGTTGAGTTTTAAACCAGCTTTTTCACTCTCCTCTTTTCACTTTTATCAAGAGGCTCTTTAGTTCCTCTTCACTTTCGGCCATAAGTGTGGTGTCATCTACATATCTCAGGTTATTGATATTTCTCCCTGCAATCTTGATTCTGCTTGTGCTTCATTCAGCCTGGCATTTTGCATGATGTATTCTGCATATAAGTTAAATAAGCAGGGTGACAGAATACAGCCTTGATGTACTCCTTTCCCGATTTTGAACCAATCTGTTGTTCCGTGTCCAGTTCTAACTGTTACTTCCTGACCTGCATACAGATTTCTCAGGAGGCAGGTCAGGTGGTCTGGTATTCCCATCTCTTGAAGAATTTTCCACAGTTTATTGTGATCCACACAGTCAAAGGCTTTGGCATAGTCAATAAAGCAGAAGTAGATGTTTTTCTGGAACTCTCTTGCTTTTTTGATGATCCAATGGATGTTGACAGTTTGATATCTGGTTCCTCTGCCTTTTCTAAATTCAGCTTGAACATCTGAAAGTTCATGGTTCATGTACTGTTGAAGCCTAAATTGGAGAATTTTGAGCATTACTTTGCTAGCGTGTGAGATGAGTGCAATTGTGCGGTAGTTTGAACACTCTTTGGCATTGCCTTTCTTTGGGATTGGAATGAAAACTGACCTTTTCCAGTCCTGTGCCCACTGTTGAGTTTTCCAAATTTGCTGGCATAATGAGTGCAGCACTTTCTCAGCATCCTCTTTTAGGATTTGAAATAGCTCATCTGGAATTCCATTACCTCCACTAGCTTTGTTCATAGTGATGCTTCCTATGGTCCACTTGACTTCACATTCCAGGATGTCTAGCTCTAGGTGAGTGATCACAGCATCATGGTTATCTGGGTCATGAAGATCTTTTTTGTATAGTTCTTCTTGGTATTCTTGCCACCTCTTCTTAATCTTCTGCTTCTGTTAGGTCCATACCATTTCTGTCATTTATTGTGTCCATCTTTGCGTGAAGGAAGTCAAGTCTGATGCTGTAAAAAGCACTATTGCATAGGAACCTGGAATGTTAGGTCCATGAATCAAAGCAAATTGGAAGTGGTCAGACAAGAGATGGCAAGAGTGAACATCGACATTTTAGGCATCAGCAAACTAAAATGGACTGGAATGGGTGAATTTAACTCAGATGACCATTATATCTACTACTGTGGGCAAGAATCCCTTAGAAGAAATGGAGTAGCCATCATAGTCAACAAAAGAGTCCAAAATGCAGTACTTGAATGCAATTTTAAAAACTAGAGATTGGTCTCTGTTCATTTCCAAGGCAAACCATTCAATACCACAGTAATCCAAGTCTATGCCCTGACCAGTAATGCTGAAGAAGCTGAAGTTCAATGATTCTATGAAGACTTACAAGACCTTTTAGAACTAACACCCAAAAAAGATGTCCTTTTCATTATATGGGACTGGAATGCAAAAGTAGGAAGTCAAGAACTACCTGGAGTAACAGGCAAATTTGGCCTTGGAGTACAGAATGAAGCAGGACAAAGGCTAATAGAGTTTTTCCAAGAGAACGGACTGGTCATAGAAAACACCCTCTTCCAACAACACAAGAGAAGACTCTATACAGGGACATCACCAGTTGGTCAATACCGAAATCAGATTGATTATATTCTTTGCAGCCAAACATCGAGAAGCTCTATACAGTCAGCAAAAACAAGACCAGGGATTGACTGTGGCTCGGATCATGAACTCCTTATTGCCAAGTTCAGACTTAACTTGAGGAAAGTAGGGAAAACCACTAGACCATTCAGGTATGACCTAAATCAAATGCCTTATGATTATACAGTGGAAGTGACAGAGTCAAGGGACTAGATCTGATAGACAGAGTGCCGGAAGAACTATGGACGGAGGTTCATGACATTGCACAAGAGGCAAGGATGAATACCATCCCCGAGAAAACGAAATGCAAAAAGGCAAAATGGTTGTCTGAGGAGGCCTTACAAATAGCTGTGAAAAGAGAAGGGAAAGGCAAAGGAGAAAAGGAAAGATATACCCATTTGAATGCAGAGTTCCAAAGAATAGCAGTGAGACATTAAGAAAGCCTTCCTTAGTGATCAGTGCAAAGAAATAGAGGAAAACAATAGAATGGGAAAGACTAGAGATCTCTTCCCAAAACTATTTATGTTAGTTCCATGAAAAGAGAGTTTCCCCCACTGTTGCACTTGCAGAAACTGGTAGACAGCTCAGCAAAGGAGTGCAGCCTAGTGTCCTAGGTGTGCAGACTTGGGGTTAGAATTCAAATCCCAACTCTACTAATGCTATTGATGTGATGTTGGGAAGATCACTTCACCTCTCTGTGTCTTTGTCCTTTTCTACCCAATCTGTAAAATAGAAAAGATGATATTTGTCTCCTGGAGTCGATGTGAGGATTAGAAATTATGTATACAGTTGGAATATCTACCACAGAGTAAACACTCAATATTTGTGTGCTTTCTTTTAATTGTTTAACCATATCCTCTCTAAAGGGCCCCCCAGGTGGTGCAGTGATAAAGAATCCGCCTGCCAGTGCAGGAGACACTGGTTGGGAAGATTCCCTGAATTGGGAAGATTCCCTGGAGTAGGAAATGGCAATGCACTCCAGTATTCTTGCCTGTAAAATCCCATGGACAGAGGAGCCTGGTGGGCTACAGTCCATGGGGTTGCAAAGAGTTGGACATGACTGAGCGGCTGAGCGCAAATGCGCGCGCGTGCACACACACACACACACACACACACACACACACACACACACAGATCTTCTCTAAGCAATCAAACCTCTCTAATGCCCAGTTTCTTTATCTATAAAATAAGGAAACAGGACATTGTGATCTCAAGGTTTTTTCCAGTTCTAAAACACTCAATTATATGACTGTACAATAGGTTATGTTTTTCTCCTTTGACTTGTCATAAAAGCAGCACTGTTTACTTAAAACAGTGAAAATGTTTTGTGTGTGTGTGTGTGTTTGCTTGTTTGTTCTAATAAGAGTTGGAGGATAATGGAATCATCTAGGAAGTTTTTAAAATTACAGATACCTTTGCCTCTGATTCTGGCACATATGGGTAGAGAGTGTTTTAGTGTATAAACCTCCGCAGCTACATCAAATCTCCACCTCCAGCCTCTTCCACAGATCACCTTCTGTGACTGGTCCTACTGAGAACCATTGCTTTAACACATATTATGAAAGAAGAGATGTTTAGCATCACTGCACACATATGAGCCAAACATCACACATTTTCTTTTTTGGATAGTGTGATGACTACAACCATATACCATTGATTTTCCCCAACTGAAGTTGCTATGGATGGCAATGTTCCAAAAATGATTCTGTTAATGACTCTGTGCAGCTACATCTCCCTAATCTTTAAAACTTTCATCTCAAGTAGCAATTTATTATCACAAATCTCTCTAAAAATATACTATAATAATAATGTGAAAGGATTTTAGTCACTAAAATTTCTTTGTATTCTAGTTCAGTGAAAATCTACTTAGATTTTTATTTTATTTTTTAAACTGATATATAGTTGATTTACAATATTGTGTTAATTTCTGTGATACAGGAAAGTGTTTCAGTGATTCAGTTGTGTGTGTGTGTGTGTGTGTGTGTGTGTGTGTATGTGTGTATATATATACATTCTTTTTTAAACATTCTCAGTCATTTCCCACTCTTTGCAACTCCATGGACTGTAGCCCGCCAGGCTCCTCTGTCCATGGAATTCTCCAGGCAAGAATACTGGAGTGGGTAGCCAGTCCCTTCTCCAGGGATCTTCCTGACCCAGGGAACAAACCCAGGTATCCCTCATTGCAAGCAAATTCTTTACCATCTGAACCACCAGAGAACCCTGGTTTATCATAGGCTATCACATATAGTTCTCTGTTCTATACCGTAGGAACTTGTTTATCCACTTTATTCAGATCTTAAAAGGCATTATATCGCTGAAATATGTTGCAATCAAATTTCAGTAAAAAAAAAAGTCACACCAAATCTAGGTTTCCAATGTAAGATATTGGATAAATGTTTTATTCTGCTTCTTGTCTGGTTTGCTTCAACTTTTTTTTCACTTACCTCCCAACCAAATAAAGGAAAGGAGAAGGCAGGTTCACAAACAACATGAGCATGGGAGTTGGGTCAGGTGTGGGATGTTTGATCTTAGTATCCTCCAAACTTTGGTGCCTGAGAAGTCCGAGGTGGCTTTTTGCCTTCCTTGATGGTGGAAAGCGATGTATCCGCTTAGGTGGTGAAACTGACCTGGCTCACTTCATGGCACTTGCCTGTCTTAAATGGATAGCCTCTGAGGCCCTTGCCCTATGGAGCTGCTGTGAGGTAATTTTCTACAGCTTGAGGAGCCCTACTCTACAAAAACCACGTAAAGAGAAACATTCAATAGAAAACTCTGAAACCTAGTCTTATTTGTCTTTCATATTCTTCTTAGC
This sequence comes from Giraffa tippelskirchi, assembly GCF_054371585.1. Lineage (NCBI taxonomy): Eukaryota > Metazoa > Chordata > Mammalia > Artiodactyla > Giraffidae > Giraffa > Giraffa tippelskirchi. The sequence continues at coordinate 128,240,968 of NC_137283.1, forward strand.
ATCTTAAATTTTTCAGGTATAATCAATTTTGTTGAGTGAAATTTCCATTTCAATCAGCACCTGCCCCCTAAAGCTTTCCTGATCATTTCTTATTTATCCCCGACAAAGCCTGGCTCCTGTTTTGCAAGGTGTTTGGGTAGGAAAACTTCTCTCTAGATTGAGGAATCTTTTTGCAAATTCTTGTTTACATTTGCTGTCTCATATGTAACTGAAGTTCTAATCACCTCATTATCTCAACATTCTCCCCCAAAAACCTCCCAGTGTTTTTGATATCATTGAACATTTGAAATAGAAAAATATAGTTTCTGTGAAACTTTGAGTGGAAAAAAAATTTGTCCATTCCTTAGCGCTGAAAAAAATGTAGGCAATTTATGCAGTCTTTGTGAGAACATTTCAGAAAAGAACTTGTGTAGTTGGGTGGAAAATTCTTGAAAAACTCTGACACCAATAAAGGTTTGTTTCGCTTAGTGTTTCAAAAAGTCTAATTGCCTTTTACCTCCGAAACAGAAGCTGGAGAGAATTACTTCTCCCCTCCAGATGTCTTGTCTGAACTTAAAAAACATTCAATATATGTCTACTAGAGCTGGTAAGACCAGAGGATACAGGTTTGAGAGAAAGCCTTAACTTCCCAGGCATCTCAGAGGGAGCTCCCACTTTTCAGTGTGGGTTATAAGCACGTGTTAAAAAAGTTTTTACTTGTATGTATTTATTTTATTTTTTATTGAAGTTTAGTTGATTTACCATGTTGTATTAGTTTTTGTATACAGCAAAATAATTCAGATATGTGTACTCTTTTTCATATTCTTTTCCATTATGGTTGATTACAGGATACTGAATATAGTTCCCTATGCTAGGATCTTATTTTTTTTTAATTTATTTATTTTTAATTGAAAGATAATTGCTTTGCAGTATTGTGTTGGTTTCTACCAAACATTAATATCAATCAGCCATAGGTTTTCCTATGTCCCCTCCCACTTGAACATCCCTCCCATCTCTCTAGGTTGTTACCGAGCCCCAGTTTGAGTTCCATGAGTCATAGAGCAAATTCCCATTGGATATCTATTTTACATATGGTAATGTATGTTTCCATGTTTCCCTCTCCATACATCCCACCATCTCCTTGCTGCCCCACAGCTGTGTCCATAAATCTATTCTCTGTGTCTGTGTCTCCACTGCTGCTCAGCAATTAGGTTCAACAGTACCATTTTTCTAGATTCCATATATATGTGTTAGCATGTGATATTTGTTTTTCTCTTTCAGACTTACTTCACTCTGTATAATAGGCTCTAAGTTCATCTACCTCATTAGGACTGACTCAAATGTGTTCATTTTTATGGCTGAGTAGTATTCCATTGTATATATGTACCACAGCTTCTTTATCCATTCATCTATTGATGGACATCTAGGTTGCTTCCAATTCCTTATACTAGGGTCTTATTGTTTATCCATTCTATCTATAATAGTTTGCATCCATTAGTCTTAAACTCCCAATCCTTCCTTCCCCCACCTCCCCTTCCCCTTGGTAACCACAAGTCAGTTCTCTATGTCTGTGAGCCTGTGTCTATTTCATAAATAAGGTCATTTGTGTCATATTTTAGATTCCACATGTAACACCATATGGCATTTATCTTTCTTTTTCTGACTTGCCTCACTCTGTATGACAATCTCTAGGTCCACCTATGTTGCTGCAAATGGCACTATTTCATTTTTTATGGCTGAGTAGTATTCCACTGTATATACACACACACCATATCTTCCTTATTGATTCCTCTGTCAATGGACATTTATGTTGCTTCCATGTCTTGGCTGTGAATAGGGGTTATAAACACACTTTGATTCAATTCCATATGTTTAATATGTGCCTATTAAGTGCAAGGCAGTGTGGTAGATAAGCATGAATGAGTCTTTGAGAGTTCACAGTCTAATGGGGGAGGCTGAGATTTAAGTTCAGGACTTAAGTTAGGGAGACCATGAGAATCGTGTGTTAGGGATATGCCAGAGGGACTCTGGTCACATGAGGAGGGGCTAGAGATTCTTAGGAAGCTTGTTGAGCTGAGCCTGGAAAGGTGTGGCTGGCAAGGTAGTTTCTGAAATGTTTTTTGTTTCTATTAAGTATCACATACCCTTGGAAATAAATAACTCTACCATTTAATTATTCACTTATTCATTAAACAATATTGAGGACTCACTGTGGGCCAGTTACTGGACCTTCTTGGATTTACTCAGTATTTGTTCATTCAATATGTATTGTTTGAGTACCTACCATAAACCCAACACTGTTCTTCACTTCTCTCCATAAGACTATATTTTCTCCCCAGGACTGCAATCTGAAGATGGTCAGCCACAGGAACCTGCTTATGACCATGGAGTCCAATTCAAGCTTTTTCATTCTTCCAACACTTGACAACCCACCCAAGATTGTTTACCTTACTATTGTGACTGGAATTTTTCCAAAGCAGGGGCCATTTTAAATTTAATTGAGTCATACTTTGGAAAAAAAAATGATGGACGAGGAGACAAAAACTTGAGTTCCAGTCTTGGACTCACTACTTACTACCTCTCCATCTTAAACATGTCAACTTCTCCCTGTCTGTTCTGCACTTTTAAGATGAGGATAATAATTATGACTTCTTAATATTAGAGTGGGTAATTGTGAGGACTGAATAAGAAAAGATACCTGAAAGCCCCTCATCAGCTATGAATCCATATAAATATGGAATATTTTCTTGATTAACACCTTGCTTGGCACAGAAGTTAATAGACATTTGTAAAATACTTGATGACAATGATGAAAATGATGGTAAATGCTTGTTAATGTTAAATACTCTCAATATACTCAACAAATGATATTGGAACTAGGTCCATAATAGACTGAATTGTGTTTCCCTCAAAAACTCATATCCCCTCAAAAACTCATATGTTAAAACCATTCCCAAATATGACTTTATTAGGACATAGGACCTTTAAGAGAAAATTAAGATTAAATGAAGCCATAAGGATGGAGTCTTAGTCCAGTTTGCTTGGTATCCTTAAAAGAAGAGGCAATATACCGGGAGTGCTTGTGCACAGAAGGCCATGTGAGGACATAGCAAGAGGACAGCCATCTGTAAGCAAAGGAGAGAGACTGTATGGGTAACCAACTCAGTCAGCACCTAGGTCTTAGACTTTCAGCCTACAGAACTTAAATTTCTGTTGTTTAAGCCACTGAGTCCGTGATATTTTTATTATGGCTGCCCTTATAAACTAATGCAGAATCCTTATATAAACTTGAATCATCTTTCACTTTCTTAATGGTTTATGCATGCCACAACTAAAATAATCATTAAAAGAGAGAAATAGTGGAATGAAGCTCACCTGGAGTTTTAGAACTAAGTCACTGAAAAATAATAACAACACATTCAGTGGATTTGTTGTTGTTGTTTAGTCACTAAATTGTGTCCGACTCTTTTGTGACCCCATGGACTGTAGCCCACCAGGCTCCTCTGTCTATGGGATTTCCCAGGCAAGAATACTGGAGTTGGTTGCCATTTCCTTCTCCAGGGGATCTTCCTGACCAGGGATTGAACCCTTGTCTCCTGCACTGGCAGGTGGATTCTTTACTGCTGAGCCACCAGGAAGCCCCATTTGGTAGATTACCAGATATGTAATTGCTACAAATTTGAGAAAGAAGTTATGATATTCCACCTGATAACATTGTTTCTTGTTGAAATTTTGATGATAAAATTTTGAATTATACTGGGAATATTTTGTACCAATTAATGCATATCTGTTAAGGTGCACAAATGTGTTATTTGCAAAAAATATTTATATCTATCTGTGTGTTTATCTCTCTATCTCCTAGTAGAAGGGTCAGATGTTAGAATAATGCCCATCAAAGTAATGAAATGCTGGAAGCCTACAATTCTTTACTGGGTTCATTTCTTACCCAGTAGTGATTATATTTATATATGCATTGATATCTTGTTTTTATTCATGTGGCAGGTTTTTCATTTGCAACATGTATGTCCCTGCCTTTTTCAAATCCCCAAATACATGAAGTGAGAAATACTGCTTGTTTTATTTTTCATGTATCTACACTATAATTTTATTTTGGGTACTTTATTTTTTAATTAAACTCAGATTATTGATTCATGGCTAAATGACTAGTTTTCAGAATGAATCACTTAGTACTAAAATGTGGATTTTAGAACACATATATTTTCAGTTCTTATTCTCTGATAACTGTAATGTATTATTTTATGTATATAACACTTTCTGAAAAATAAAAGTTTTAAGATCATTTGTTAAAACCAGCTAACATTACAAGATAGCTTATAGAAAGAACACAGTTTTTTTGCATCTGATATTGCCTCAAGTGAAGACTTAGTTTGAAGATTTGGCAGAACAAGTGTATCCTTACCAAAGAAATTAAATAATTTGAAAGTTCAGAAACTCATGTAGTCACTTATGTGAGACTAACCATACTATCTTTTACCAAATTAATGTAACCAAATAGTATGACAGAAATAAGTTGATAGATTCTTTGGACATATTATGCAGTATGGTAACACTGCTGTGAGCAAGGAGGACCCGTTCTAGTGATATACTTCACGGTCAGAAGCTTTGTTACCAGAAGGATAAATAATGCAGAAAAGTTAACCATGCAATCATCACAGAGAAATGGTGGGAGGAGGGCAGGACTGAAGTTACCAGAACGTATCAACACTGATGTGACTAATCTAGCACATTTAACCTTGAGACTGATTCCTTGTTAACCTTTATGCAGTCAAGCCATCATTTGTCTGCTTAATACTATTCATCCTCATGCTGATCTTTAGTCTAGATCCTTGCTCCCCAAAGTATAGTCCACAGACCAGCAACATTATTAGACCTAGAAGTGCTGAATTTTTTGAAAATGTTACTTCATATAGGTGTATAGTTGATTAACAATATTGTGATAGTTTCAGGTGTACAGCAAAGTGATTCAGTTACACAGATACATGTATCTATTCTTTTTCAAATTCTTTTCCCATTTAGGTTATTACAGAATACTGAGCAGAGTTCCCTGTGCTATAGAGTAGGTTCTTGATGGTTATCTATTTTGAATATAGCAGTGTGTGCATGTCAATCCCAAACTCCCAGTCTATCCCACCCTCACATTCTTCCCCTAGTAACCTTAAATTCATTCTCTAAGTCCGTGAGTCTGTTTCTGTGCTGTAAACAAACTCATTTCTTTCTTTCTTTTTTTTTTTAGATTCTGCACATAAGTGATATAGTATGATACTTGCTGAATCTTGACTACACTATGTCACAGTGCAGACCTACTGAGTTAGGAGTTATTTACAAAATCCCAGGTGATTTATTTGCATATTAAAGTTGGAGAATGCAGTTCCTCTCTACTCTTAGGTATGTAAGAATCACCTGAACATCTTTTTAACATGCAAATTCTGATTTAGCAGATGTGGGGTAGACCCTGAGATTCTGCATTTCTAACAAGCTCTTGAATGACACCAGTGCCCAGGGGGACCACACTTTGAGCAATCAGGATTAGAGCAGTGGTCTCCAAACTCCTCTGATGATGCAATCACCCAGAGAAGCTAATAGCTTCTAGGTGTATTACGGGAACCACTGTATTAGAATGCTCTGGAGAGTGACCTGGGAAAAGTTTTGACTTTTAGGTAATTCTTATCATAACATGTTTGGAAAATTCCTGTAGGCCAGTTCTTATATCAATATTTTGTTCACACCATCCAGTGCCACTAAATGGGACACATTAGCCAATGACTCAGTGACCACATTTGTATGAACACTGCTATTTGAATGTTCATTGAATTCCTGGACATACTTGTTATCCCCAAACTGATTCTACCTAGCAAAGGAAGATAATTTTACAAAAATCATTTACTTTACTGCTTTCTTTGTTTTGTGCTCTCTCTCCAGGAATGAGACAGAGGATGGAAAGAAAAAAGAATGCAAATAGTTAAAACACTTTCTCCCACCTTGGAGGTGAATCAGCCAGCCACTCTCTGCACCATCTTTCCCAGATTCTTAGACAGGGCTACTCTGGCCTCTCTTACGATGTTCTTCTGAATGTAGAGCCTTTCCCAAGGATCTCAAGCCAGGCTGGCCAGCCAGAAGCAAGTCTGTGTGGAGGCCATTGGTCATTCTTTGGATGCGCCTGTCTCCCCTAGGGCAAGGGTGAGTGATCATGGCAGACTCTCCTAAACTCTGCAGTCTTATTTTTGTAGCCTTCTGTGTATTGCAATATATTTTGACCTAATTGTTTATAGGTCTGACCTAATTGTTTTAGTATAAATCTAATTGTTTATACTGTCTGGTAGCTCAGACAGTAAACAATCTACCTGCAATGCAGAAGACCTGGGTTTGATCCCTGGGTTGGGAAGCTCTCCTGGAGAAGGGAATGGCTACCCACTCAGTATTCTTGCCTGGAGAATTCCATGGACAGAAGAGCCTGGCAGGCTACAGTTCATGGGTTGCAAAGAGTCAGACACAACTGAGTGACTGATACACACAGGTTATAAAGAAAATCATTTTTAGGTAATAAATTGATGCATTTCTTAACTGTTTCAGTCCCAAATACAATTTGCTTGCATTGTTCTCTTTACTTGGAATGATTTTTTTCCTTACTTTATTTATATAAAAGCAACATACTTTTCACTGTTAGCCTCAGTCATAATCCTTCCTGAGCTTCTCTTGGAGGATCTATCTCTTGTCAGTTCCCTCTTCTTTAATTATTACAGTACTAACATTCATACACAGGGTGGCATATAGGTGAGGTAACAAGAAAAAGATCGTGTTTTCAAGTCAAAAGTCCTGGATTTCAGTTTCACCTCTGCCATGTACTAGTTGTGTGCCTTTGGGCAGGGAATTTAACATTGCTGAGCTTCATATAAAAATTGGAATGATAATATCTACTAGTGCTTGGGAACTCATATGCAATCACATTTATAAGAAGCTTGCACAGCATATGAGACATAGCAAGAATCCAGTAATTCATAGGTTTTGTTGTTACTATCAATAGTATTGTGATTAGTCTTTCAGTCGAGTCCGACTCTTTGCGACCCCACGGACTATAGCCTGCCAGGCTCCTCCTCTAGGCAACAATACTGGAGTGGGTTGCCATGCCCTCCTTCAGGGGAATCTTGCCAACCCAGGGATCAAACCCACATCTCCCACATTGCAGTCAGATTCTTTATTGTCTAAGCCACCAGGGAAGCTCACCAATACTATTACTACCATGTATTATAATTTAACTGCTCCATATTTATAAGTGTTTACCCGCTTTAAAAATAACCAAAGACAGAAATAATATTTGACTCTGTTTTTTGTTTTGTTTTGTTATGTTTTGTTTTGACTGTGCTGCATGGCATGTGAGATCTTAGTTCCCTGACCGGGGATAGCCTGCTGCATTGGAAGTGTGGAATCTTAACCTGGAACATCAGAGAAGTCCCAGAAATAATATTTGATTCTGTTTGTGATGTCCCTTTGGTTCTGAAAATGGTGCAGGCAGGTCTTGAGACAAAGGTTCAAAAAATCATACATGAAGATGAAATGTTAACCCCAAAAAGAAGTTAAAGAAGTTCTGTTCCCAGAATTCAGAGCCAACACAGACACAAAACACAGGATACCAGTTGTAGCATTTTCCAAATGATGCTCTGTATAATCCTGTCAGTTCTATAAGATGATCTTGGGAAATGAGTAAACTGAAACATAAAACCCTTGGGTTGAAATTAGAACATTGCTAGCTACAGCTTCCTCTTAAGGACTAATATTAAAGCCTTGCTGCAAAGAAAACTGTTGAACTTAGTTTAGCCTAGTGTTTTCCAAGTGATTTGACTGTGAAACTCTTTTTCCCCCTAATGAACAGTTACACATAATAAACATTTAACTGGTGTAAGAACCATTATCATGACCATCAGAGATAGCTGTCTAACTGATCTTTATTTGCAGCAGCTCTGTGCTCAGTGAAGTTAACACTGCTCCAGGCTATGTTAACCTAGAGAGCGAAGGGATGTGCCTGTGCTTCCATACACTGTTCTATAACATATCTTTGACATATTTTGTTTTGATGAGTTGCACCTGGCTCAGATGAGGTTATCCCTAGCACACATCTAGACTAATCCATTAGCAGAACTGCTTCAGCCATGTGTCCATAAATAAGTAAATAAAGCTTATGTCTAAGCTAAATTTGGAGAAAGGCAATTGAATTTCACTCACTACATTGCTCAAGTGGTGAGAGCTGGGTTTCTATGTGATTACAACTTTATCTGGTCAGGAAAAATATTCGTGATTGCATCTCTTTACTGACTTTATTCTCCATCCTTTAGATAAGTAAAACTTGTTTGTGATGTCTTGCCTGATCTTTCTATCACTGTAAACCTACTCTCAGTGTTTGTCAACACTGTGGTCATATAAGACTATCGCAACATTGTTAATTTGTTATACTTCAATACAAAATAAAAAGTTGAACAACAGCAGCAATAAATAACTGGGGTCATGTAATCCAGTAAATATCAGAACTACTTTCCCAGGAATAACCTAATCCTCCATGTTGATTTGGAAGCTGTTTCTATCTTTCTGAGCTTTTTTTTTTCCTTTTCTTTAAAATTTTTGACTAAAGCCAGTGCATCCTGGTGGGATCTGAGTTCCCCAACCAGGGACTAAATGCTGGCCCCTTGCATTGGAAGGCAGGGTCCCAACCAGTGGACCACCAGGGAAGTCCCTTTCTGAGCTTTTAAGAAACTATCATTGTCAAATGTGAAAAAAACCCACATTTTAAACTTAGAAATTATAGGCTCAACAATAGGTGATTAAATTAACTCACCTGATTAATTGTGCTCTTGCTGAGTTACTTATCCAAAGTAAGTTGTGTTTGATTTCACACCTGATTGTGTTACTTGTTTTCTTATTATACTTTCATGGTTTAATTAGATATTATGTACCCAATGACCAGAGTACTGTAGAGAAGATTGTTGTTGAATGCTTTGTATAAAAACTAGTTAAAAATAAACTGTCCAAAAAACCGGTAAAAATTGAGTTGCCAAATATTATCACTGTAAAATTAGGTGTGGGAAAAACAATGATAAAAGTTGGGGGTGGAAGGGTCATAAAAATCTAGAAGTGCCTTTAAATTCTTGGTTCACTTAAAAGACGTTAAAGCTGGACATCATAGATAATATATTATCAATTATAAAAAGACAATGGAGACTTCCAATCTCTGAATCCATATGCTAATGAAAAGTTTGATTCTAAACCAAATCTTGTTCAAAAAATGTGTTGTTATGTTTTTAGTAAAACTGAATTATGTATAGTACACAAGTTTTATTACATATCATTTTTCAAAATAACCTTTTGGTCTAACTCTCTTCCTCAGTTTACTGACCAACTTGTTGGTCTAGTCCAGTTATCTGGATAAGAGGTTTCTGTCGTATGAATATTGTGATAAATGAAGCTTCAGATTCCGCCCCCCCATAATTTTAGCTCTTCTCCTTCACCCAGCTGTAATGTGAACATGCTGAACCACAGAACTCTGTGCTCCTTTTAACTGCTGCACCCGCCTTTTGGCTCTTTTCTGCTCCACAGTCTGTATGAAAAGTATAAAAGATGACCAGTAGGCACTCTCCTTGCTTCTGGATCTGTCAGCTATTACAGCCATTGCCTCACTTTCTCTAAATTCATGAAGTCCGGACGTTTGCTTGTCTGAATCCCAGAAACCCAGCTTGCCTTTCTTAGCACTGCATTTGCTTCCTTAAACCAGTGACTTGCTTTGGTAGCTGACAGCTCAGATTCTCTCATCTTTGTTTCACCTGCTGACTCATGGGTCTGTCAACTGTTTTTCCCATACTTTTCATGGCCTCGTTTATCTCTGGGTTGAGCTTCTGGCTGGTGGTCCCTTGTCTTGGTCTTCACCTGGCAGTGTCCTTGTCTTCCAGTTTTTAATTTCCTAACTGGACAGTGAAGTGATTTTGCCCTTTTTACTATGTGTTTCATCAGAGGCAGGAGACCGGAACTTTACTAGAATGGCGGACATACTTTGCATGTATTGTCCCCATTCTGTTCTTTTTTCTTTTTTGGTCACAATAAGGGATCTTAGTTCCCAACCAAGGATGGAAACCGCACACCCTGTAGTGGAAGTGCAGAGTCTTAACCACCGGACCGCCAGAGAAGCCCCCTGTTCTTTGTTATTTTGAACTGAATCTAGGGGCAAGGATAAAGCTGGAGGGACTAATCTCTTGAATTTCACAGCTTGTTCACAGGCATCTTTAGTAACCATCCACCACATGATCTCAAGCTAACTCTGGGTTATTAATCATATATATATATTGATCGTGGTTTTGGCTTCTAGGAACCACAGCTACAAGTTCAATCCAACCATGGAAGGCTGGTAGATTTTGCCAATAAAAAGATAAAGAGGAAGTGAGGTGGGAGTGGGAGTGGTGACTGTTTCTTATTGTAAAGATAAGCTATATTCTTGGGTCATGGTAGAGAATAAACTCAGTGAAGTTATTATGAATACAAAGCCTGAAAAGGAATAAGAAAATGATGCTTTTGCTTAGAATACTTTGTCTGTAGAACAAATAATTAATTGATTAACATTTAAAGAAGGAGCTAGAATAGCTTAAAACATATTTTTTTTAAACATTAAAAAATTGAAGTAGGGTTGATTTACAGTGGTGTGTTACTTTCAGGTATACAGCAAAGTAATTCAGTTATACATACATATATATGTATATACATATTCTTTTTCAGAGTCATTTTCTTTATAGGTTATTACAAGATATTGAATGTAGTTCACTGTGCTATACAGTAAGTCATTATTTATCTATTTTTATATATAATAATGTATATCTATCAATCCTAAACTCCTAATTTATCCCTCTCCCCTCTTTGGGAGCCATAAGTTTGTTAAAACATATTTTAGACTTAATATTATTATAGAAACAGAGTGAGAAAGAGAACGTGTATCACCCTGTAGTTCTGGTCCTCACACCTCTCTCTCCAGATATCCTTGTGTGGTGCTGAATCAGGCTGTCCAGTGACATAGCAAATAACAGTCCACATTAACAAGTACAAAGGTCAATACACCTATACCAATTATTAACCCAGGTTGAAACTCCAATCTAGCCATTTATTTCCAAATGAACTTGTAGATGTTGTTACATGGTTTTATAGCTCATTCAATTTTGAGACTTCTATTTGCAATTTATCTGTTAGATTTAGATAGCACATGTGATGGAAGTATTAATAAATGTGACACATTAATAAATGTGACTAAAAAATAGTCTATAGTGATTCAATCTCTAATATTTTTCAGTTCTTGATTAGCAAGTCAAGAGCTTAGGGATATGATTCAGTAATACAGAAAATAAACACAGTATATTGCATACTATGCAAAAAAACCCAACAAACCAAACAAACCCTAGTATCCTGGATATAGGTGCAGGAATAATTTTCATAATAGAAAAAGACATAGTATCTTTAGGTGAAGTAATACAGTTAGTGTAGGCTTCTCTTGCACAGTAGGGTGTGATAGCTGTCCAGATAACTTAAGCAAAATGTTACTCTGTGCCATTTAACCAATAGTTAAAAGCAAAAGATCCAAAAACAATAAAGAATCTTATTGGTATTAGTAGGCCATTCTTGGCCACTTCTACTTGATACAATGAGGGGTGATAATTCAAACAGAAGGGATTTAAATGAATTTGCATGCTGAATATTAGCAGTAATAGTAATTTAAATTACCTTCATTTTTGAATACATTGATTGTTAAGATGCAAAGATTTTAAAGCATGTGTCAAAAATTCCTGATTCTAACCCTAAACTTTTCATAGCTTAGCCAGTGGATTTCTTACGGACTGTCCCAAACAAGTGATCTTTGTTGGATCCCTTCATCCTTTCAGGTAGAAGAAGGTACCTTTTAAAATAAATAAAGATACTTGACTCCTCCTACCCCATCCTACCCCTTGGTCCCTTTGGCCGTGAGATGTCAGGCACCCTTTCCCCATCCTCAGAGGAAGTGAGCCTCGTTCCCATAGATGTTCTTTTGCTCCTTAGTACAAGGTGAGTGGTTCCAGATACAGCCTCTCCTTTAGCTTCCTACTGGTAAGAGTCATTCTTCATCCCCCTCAAATGCCAGGGAATGTGTAATGCGTTCTCTCAGTGGTTCTTCCAAAGTCTGTCTTACCTATCCTGAAATAATGAGGAACGATCTTCTTTGCATGCTCTGTGGATAAGTGAGATTCTGTGTGGTCCACTAACAACTTCCCAGAACAGTATCCCTCCCTGGCATCTCTGATGTCATCCCCATTAGGCTAGAGGTGGGTTAGCATTAATGCTGGTGGGGCTGGGGTCCCGCTATCTTAACTTGCCCTCCCTTTATGGAATCCTTGACAGACATTGTTTTTTATAGACCTTTGTAGTGTCTGCCAAAATGCCTCTTAACCAGGAAAAGTCAAATTTAACATCTTGTTCCATTTGCATTTGTAATATGGCTTATTAAGTGGAAGAAATTTTTATGTACAATATTTTGTATATGTCAAGGAAGGAATCTTTGAGGGAGGTCCAAATTGCACCTCTTGATTTCTCCCAGTATGGGCAGAAGATGGGACACAGAGTCTAACAGAAAGAACCTCAATAAATGTGTAACACAAATAAGTGTTCATATCTACAAACAAAAGGAAAGTATAAGATAAAATACTAAAATCCAGAAAGTAATGTCAAACTTACATGCCATGAAGGAAAGAGACCAATATAGGAAGAAGATTAGAATGTTAAAAATCAGCTGAGGGTACACGTCAGAGGAAAACAGAGCCCTAGAAATATTTCCGGCTGCTTCCAAGAAAGATGAGATGGAATTGATGTCATGGAATTATGGTCAATTCAAGAGCTAAGGATTTTAAAACTTCTGAACAATGCATGTCAGAAAACCTACTGGTTCCTACTGATCCCTTGGAGGAATAATCTCTAAAAGCATCAGGAGGTGCTTTAGCTTAAAAGACTGGCATGGGTGATTCAAAGTCTGGAGAGGAGGGAGTAATATACCCTAAGAGGCAGGTTTTGTAGCCCTAAAACATTCAAGAGCAAGAGGTACTTGGCAGCATCCACTGGGGCTCAGAGAATGTGTCTCAAGAAAGAAGCTGGAGATATTGTGAAGAAGGCAATGTTGCTACAATGCAGGACGCTCTAACTTGAAGTGTCTCTAGTGCTCAGGTTCCTAGTCAGTGCCCATGGTTATTACAGCATACCAGGAAGACAGGGCTTCAAAGGGAAATGGAAATTAAGAGTTTCTAAACATAGGAGATGGGGAAGCTGTCTGCTTCCCACCTTATGGCTGGGAGTGTCACCACAGGGTCTTTTTCTAAAATTTGCAAGAAGACCAGAATGTCATAAATGCCACTCTCCAAAGGAGAAGGCACTGGTGGGATTCCTATACACGTTCTCCCTGCCATGGTCCACCCCCACAGGGGTCATCACCAACTCCTGGAGGTGAGATTTCTACTGAGCTAGTTTGGGTCATGGATTCCAGACTTTGGATGCCTGGCAGAGATGCTTCATACTCTCTGAGCTTCAAGAGTCTCTTCTAGTGTTTCCTCTGATGACGCTCCTAACCCAGACTCTGCTTGATGGTAACCACCTCCAGATGCTGCTGCGGGAATTCCATGCATTTCAGGAGGAAGTCCCAGTTCTGCTGCTGAAGGAACACCACTTCTATCAAAGCAGTGTTACCCAGAAAGACTCGTGACTGAAAATAAGCTGAATAAGACATTTTCAAGGGAAGAGTTTAAGCATTTTATTCTTTGATCTTTAACTCACAAGGGCCTGTAATTTTGGACTTCAATTTTCATCTAGAAATGCATTCATGGGAAGGTTTGTAGTGTTCGAATTTGAGGCATATTTTACACTGTTGAGTTTTCTTGTTGTTTAGGCTTATTAAAACATCCATTGTGCTATTTGGGCAGCATGATGAGGTGGGTAATTCTTTAGCTTCAGGTAAAACATGGAGTTAATTTTAAAGTCCTAACCCGTTTTAGAGGTTTCTGAAGACAGAGATTGGAACATCTTCCTCATTTTAAGAAGAATAAACAAAGGAGCAGTACTAGTGGGAAGCAGTCACAGGAAAGGGGAGGCAAGTTTGCCTGATAACCTGCTCTTCTCCTCCTGCTAGGAGCCTCCTCACCCCTGGCTGACTACAGCTGGGTTGGTGAGTCAGATGACTTGAGAGCAAACAGTTAGAAAATATGAGGGAGGGACAAGTTTCTCCCTTGTCTCGTGCTCCTCTTGACCCATATGTCAGAAACTTATGTCCTGTAGGAAATATTGGGGAGTATTTTCCGTCCCCCCTTAAAGCCTCTTAGCCATTCCTTTCTGAGAGAGACTCTATCCTGTTAGCCAACCAAACTTGGGTCTGCTGGCCCAATGCATGGCAAAACCAAACAACTGACACTGGGTTTTGATGATGAAAAGTACAGAGTTAATCACAGGCACCTAGCATAGGGTCAAGCAAGGAGAATGGGCAGCTCATCCTCCAAAGACCCGAACTCCCTGATGGCTTTTGGGGAAGGGTTTTAAAGACAAGGGCTTCCCTGGTGGCTCAGATGGTAAATAATCTTCTTGCAGTGCAGGAAACCGGGGTTTGACCCCTGGATCAGGAAGATCCCCTAGAGATGAGAATGATAACCCACTCCAGTGTCCGTGGCTGGGAAATCCCATGGACAAAGGAGCCTGGTGGGCTACAGTCCATGGGGTCGCAAAGAGTCAGACATGACTGAGTGACTAACACTTTGACTTTAAAGGCAAAGTGAGGGAATTTGGGGTTGGTAGATGCAAACTACTACATTTAGGGTGGATAAACAATAGGATCCTAATAGATAGCACAAGGAACTATATTCAGTATCCTGTGAGAAACCATAATGGAAAACAATATAAAAAAGAAGGAATATATTATGTGCATAACTGAGTCACTTTGCTGGACAGCAGAGGTTGGCACAACATTATAAATCAACTATACTTCAATGAAAAATAATTTAAAATTTTTATAAAAACAAGGTGAGGGAGAGACTTGTGGGGTGTCTGATGAGCTTGTAGACATTTGTCTGGTTGGTCAGTGGTGAGGTAACATGTGGTGTTTCATAAATTAACATCATCAACCTTCCGGTTCCACCTGGTCTGGGGTCTACCCACTGGTGGTCAGCAGTTAGCTTCTTCCACTTGGTGGGGACTTTAGTATTTGCAAAACAACTCAAGGATATGACTTAGGATATTATCTATTTATAGATAGGTAATATCTATTTATAATTGAGGAGATACTAAAGGTCCTTGACTTTGCTTTATAGCTAAACTGTAACTATTTTGGCTCAAGCTTCTCTGCAGAGAAGACGCCGGGAATACCAGGTGGGGAAGGCTCTGTCCTGGGAAGGCCCCTAGGTGTCCAGCTCACTTTCACTCCCTGCTCTGTGAGGAGCCAGACCCAGGCTGTGCCCTCAGGCAGGGAGGACTGCCCTTTCTCAAGGGTCAGCCTCAGAGTGATTAGATTCATTTTGAGGGGAAAGAGGGAAGTCTGACGTAGGCTACAAGTCAAAGCCATTAGGCTGTAATTCAAAGCTCTTCAACATAATAGTACCACCAAAATGTGATTTTTGATGCCTATTTGATACTCTGTTTTGGAGAAGGAAATGGCAACCCACTCCAATATTCTTGCCTGGAGAATTCCATGGACAGAGGAGCCTGGTGGGCTACAGTCCATGGGGTTGCAAAGAGTTGGACACGACTGAGTAACTAACACTGATACCCTGTTTATTTCTCATTTTGTCCAGAACTTGTAGGAGTGTGATTATCACTCTCAGAAATTCTAATTCTAATACCCAGCCATTAAAGAGAATGAAATAATGCCATTGGCAGCAACATGGATAGACCTAGAGATTGTCATACTGAGTGAACTAAGTCAGACAGAGAAGGAGAATTATTGTATGACATCCCTTATGTGCAGAGAAGGCAATGGCACCCCACTCCAGTACTCTTGCCTGGAAAATCCCATGGACGGAGGAGCCTGGTAGGCTGCAGTCCATGGGGTTGCTAAGAGATGGACCTGACTGAGCAAGTTCACTTTCACTTTTCGCTTTCATGCACTGGAGAGGGAAATGGCAACCCACTCCAGTATTCTTGCCTGGAGAATCCCAGGGACGGCAGAGCCTGGTGGGCTGCCGTCTATGGGATCGCACAGAATCGGACACGACTGAAGCGACTAAGCAGAATCATCCCTTATGTGTGGAATCTAAAAAGAAATGATACAGATGAACTTACTTACAAAACAGAAAGATACTCACAGACTTAGAGAATGAATTCATGGTTGCTGGGTGGAAAGGATAGTTAGGAAGGTTGGGATGGACACGTACATGTCCATGTAATAAGCTTAAGTTGTATCTCCTGACATATGCCATCATCTCATGATTACCATCTAACTGTAGGACAGCCTACCCTTTTATCACTACTAGGTCACAACATGGCCAACTAAGCAGTCATTCATCAGAAATTACTCTCTAATTGCTTCACATGTGTACACATACTGACTACCTTGTCAAGCACCATGTGTTCTAGTAATTTGTACCCATAAATGTCAGGTGAACAATGGAAATTACTCTTTGGCTATTGAATAAAGAAAGTCAGGGGCCTCATGGCTTTTAAATTTTTTCCCCCATTTTACTGCTTAAATGCAGATACTCAGAGATGGATTTAATATAAAGCTAATTAAGCTTAAGCTTTAGGGCCCCTTTCTTTCAGAGCCCCCTTTAAGGCACAGAGGTGGTCTTAGTTTGTGTTCACATGGTCCTGTGATTTTGTAAAATTTGCCATAGTTGTCATTTTAACCTTGGTTACTTAACACTGTAATCTCTTCCACATAAACTTACCCCTATCACATTTCTTTTCATAGTGAGTGGTATTAGAGTGGCTGCAGACATTTTGGGATCCAGCTTAGGGGAATTTGATTTAGTTTGGTGTTAGTGGGATGTTTTTACATGATTTGCAGTCATTTCTGACTCTAGATTAGCTATCGTCTTGAGGTAGAAACAGCTTCCAGAAATATGCTCACTGCTCTTTGTACTAAGTTATAAAGGAACAGGGCTATAGGTTGTATCATGATGTCCTATGTCCAGCTCTGGATGTATGTTGAGAGTGGAAGAGAAATAAAGTTTAAAACGTATAGAAACAAAAGCAAATATGAGAGGCTCTTCCAAGTATTAGAGCTTGTTTTTCTAAATCCCTCACCTATCTTTTTTCCCTTCCTCACCCTTCCTCTTAGGTAACCACCTGTTTGTTCTCTGCATTTATAACTCTGTTTTGTTAACATTTGTTCCTTTGTTTTATTTTTTAGATTCTTTCACATGTGAGTGAAATCATACAGTGTTTGTCTTTCTCTCTCTGTCTTACTTCATTTAGCATAGTACCCTCTATGTCCATCCAAGTTGTACCTAATGACAAGATTTCATCCTTTTTTATGATTGAGTAATAATATTTCATTTTTTTGTGTATCATATATTTATTTGATCCATTAATCTATTGATGGGCCCTTGGGTTGCTCTGTAACTTTGCTATTGTGAATACTGTTGCTATGAACATAGGAATGCATATACTTTTTCTAATTAATATTTTTGTTTTCTTCAGGTAAATAACCAGGAGTAGAATTGCTGGATCATATAGTGTTCTATTTTTAATATTTTGAGGAAATCTCCATACTTTTTTCAATAGTGAAT
Organism: Giraffa tippelskirchi; assembly: GCF_054371585.1. Lineage (NCBI taxonomy): Eukaryota > Metazoa > Chordata > Mammalia > Artiodactyla > Giraffidae > Giraffa > Giraffa tippelskirchi. The sequence goes on from NC_137283.1 coordinate 128,258,715, forward strand.
GCACCAATTTACATTCCCACCTCCTATGGACAAGAGTTCCCTTTTCTTCACATCTTCACCAGTACTTGTTATTTGTTGTCTTTTTGATAATAGCCACTCTGACAAGTGTGAGATGATAGTTCATTGTGATTTTATTTACATTTCCCTGATGATTAGTGATGTTGAACACCTTTTCATGTGTCTGTTAGCCATCAGTATATCTTCTTTGGAAAAGTGACTCTTTAGATCCTCTGTCCATTTTTTAATCAGGTTGTTTGGTTTCTTGATGTTGAGTTGTATGAATTCTTTGTATATTTTGAATATTAATTCCTTTTCATACACGTTATTGGCTAATTTCTTCCATTCCCGAGGAGGTCCTTCCATTCTGCTGATAGTTTTTTCCCTGTGCAAAAACTTTTTAGTTTAATGTAGTCCCATTTGTTTATTTTTGCTTTCCTTTCCCTCATTTGAGGAGTCAGAGCAAGAAAAAATGTTACTAAGCCTGATGTCAAAGACCTTACTGTTTATATTTTCTTTGAGGAGTTTTTATAATTTCAGGTCATACATTTAAGTCTTTAATCCATTTTGAATTTCTTTTTGTGCATGGTGTGAGAGTTTGATTTTTTTTGCATGTAGCTGTCCAGTTTTCCCAACGCCATTTATAAAGAGGCTGTCTTTTCCTCATTGTGTATTCTTGCCTTCTTTGTCATAGATTAATTGCCTATATAAGTGTGGCTTCTTTTCTGGGATGTTTATTCTGTCCCATTGATCTATATGTCTCTCATGTGCCAGTATCATACTGTTTTGTGCAAGTTCCATGTTGTTTTGTTTATTATAGCTTTACAGTATTGTCTGAAGTCAGGGAGCATGATTCCTCCAGCTCTGTGCTTCTTTTTCAAGACTGTTTTGGCCATTTAGGGTCTTTTGTGTTTCCATACCAATTTTAGAATTATTTGTTCTAGTTCTGTCAAAAATGCCTTTGGTATTTTTATAGGTATTGCATTGAATCTGTAGATTGCCATGGGTGGTATGGTCATTTTAACATTATGAATCTTACAGTTCATGAAAATGGTATATCTTTTCATCTGTTTGTGTTTTATATGAACACGTGCACATACAAACCCAGACTATTAGCACTACTACTGCCAACAACAAACACCTTAATGAAAGTTTTCCCAAGTTTACAGCATTCCTAATAACTTTAATGATTGTGAGCTGTGAAACTGATGAAATACTTTTCAAATTATTAATAATCAAAGAATATGAAGTCCCAAATCATAGGAGTCATCTCAAGTAAGAGGAAACTGAAGCTTAGCTATTCAGTTGGTGGTGGTTCAGTCACTCAGTTGTGCCCAATTCATTGTGGCCCCATGGACTGGAGTCCACCAGGCTCCTCTGCCCATAGAATTTTCCAGGCAAGAATACTGGAATGAGTTGCTGTTGCCTACTCCATGGTATTTTCCCAACCTAGGTATTGAACTCAAATCTCTTACAACTCCTGCATTGGCAGGTGGATTCTCTACCACTAACGCCACCTGGGAAGCCAACTATTTAGTTAGCCACCTTCTTCAGTTCAGTTCAGTGGCTCAGTCATGTCCGACTCTTTGCGACCCAATGGGCCACAGCACACCAGGCCTCCTTGTCCATCACCAACTCCCGGAGTTTATCCAAACTCATGTCCATTGGTCAGTGATATCATCCAACCATCTCATCCTTTGTCATCCCCTTCTCCTGATGCCTCAATTGTTCCCAGCATCAGGGTCTTTTCTAATGAGTCAGCTCTTTGCATCAGGTGGCCAAAGTATTGGAGTTTCAGCTTCAACATCAGTCCTTCCAATGAACACCAAGGACTGATCTCCTTTAAGATGGATTAGTTGTATCTCCTTGCAGTCCAAGGGACTCTCAAGAGTCTTCTCCAACACCACAGTTCAAAAACATCAATTCTTTGGCACTCAGCTTTCTTTATAGTCCAACTCTCACATCCATACATGACTATTGGAAAAACCATAGCCTTGACTAGACAGACCTATGTTTGCAAAGTAATGTCTCTGCTTTTTAATATGCTGTCTAGTTTGGTCATAACTTTCCTTCCAAGGAGTAAGTGTCTTTTAATTCATGGCTGCAGACACCATCTGCAGTGATTTTGGAGCCCAAAAACATAAAATCAGTCACTGTTTTCATTGTTTCCCCATCTATTTGCCATGAAGTGATGGGACTGGATGCCATGATCTTAGTTTTCTGAGAATGTTGAGCTTTAAACCAACATTTTCACTCTCCTCTTTCACTTTCATCAAGAGGCTCTTTAGTTCTTCTTTGCTTTTTGCCATAAGGGTGGTGTCATCTGCATATCTGAGGTTACTGATATTTCTCCCGGCAATCTTGATTCCAACTTGTGTTTCTTCCAGCCCAGCGTTTCTCATGATGTACTCTGCATATAAGTTAAATAAGCAGGGGGACAATATACAGCCTTGACGTACTCCTTTTCCTTTTGGAACCAGTCTGTTGTTCCATGTCCAGTTCTAACTGTTGCTTCCTGACCTGCATACAGGTTTCTCAAGAGGCAGGTCAGGTGGTCTGGTATTCCCATCTCTTTGAGAATTATCCACAGTTTATTGTGATCCACACAGTCAAAGGCTTTGGCATAGTCTGTAAAGCAGAAATAGATGTTTTCTGGAACTCTCTTGCTTTTCTGAAGATCCAGTGGATGTTGGCAATTGATCTCTGGTTCCTTTGCCTTTTCTAAAACCAGCTTGAACATCTGAAAGTTGACAGTTCACATATTGCTGAAGCCTGGCTTGGAGAATTTTGAGCATTACTTTACTAGCATGTGAGATGAGTGCAATTGTGCAGTAGTTTGAGCATTCTTTGGCATTGCCTTTCTTTGGGATTGGAATGAAAACTGACCTTTTCTAGTCCTGTGGCCACTGCTGAGTTTTCCAAATTTGTACAGTTCTTCTGTGTATTCTTGCCACTTCTTAATATCTTCTGCTTCTGTCAGGTCCCTACCATTTCTGTCCTTTATTGAGCTCATCTTTGCATGAAATGTTCCCTTGGTATCTCTAATTTTCTTGAAGAGATCTCTAGTCTTTCCCATTCTATTGTTTTCCTCTATTTCTTTGCATTGATCACTGAGGAAGGCTTTCTTATCTCTCCTTGCTATTCTTTGGAACTCTTCATTCAAATGGGTATATCTTTCCTTTTCTCCTTTGCTTTTCACATCTCTTCTTTTCACAGCTATTTATAAGGCCTCCTCATACAACCATTTTGCCTTTGGCATTAATTTTTCATGGGGATGGTCTTGATCCCTGTCTCCTGTACAATGTCACGAACCTCCATCCATAGTTCATCAGGCACTCTATCAGATCTATTTGTCACTTCCACTGTATAATCATAAGGGATTTGATTTAGGTTATTCCTGAATGGTCTAGTGGTTTTCCCTACTTTCCTCAAGTTAAGTCTGAATTTGCCGATAAGGGGTTCATGATCTGAGCCATAGTCAGCTCCCAGTTTTGCTTTTGCTGACTGTATAGAGCTTCTCTATCTTTGGCTGCAAAGAATATAATCAATCTGATTTCAGTGTTCTCCATCTGGTGATATCCATGTGTAGAATCTTCTCTTGTGTTGTTGGAAGAGGGTGTTTTCTATGACCAGTGCGTTCTCTTGGCAAAACTCTATTAGCCTTTGCCCTGCTTCATTCTGTACTCCAGGGCCAAATTTGCCTGTTACTCAGGTATTTCTTGACTTCCTACTTTTGCATTTGAGTCCCTGATAGTGAAAAGGACATCTTTTTTGGACGTAGTTCTAAAAGGTCTTGTAGGTCTTCATAGAACTGTTCAACTTCAGCTTCTTCAGTGTTACTGGTCAGGGCATAGACTTCGATTACCGGGTTATTGAATGGTTTGCCTTGGTAATGAATAGAGATCATTCTGTCATTTTTGAGATTGCATCCAAGTACTGCATTTTGAACTCTTTTGTTGACTATGATGGCTACTCCATTTCTTCTAAGGGATTCTTGTCCACAGTAGTAGATATAATGGTCATCTGAATTAAATTCACCCATTCTAGTCCATTTTAGTTTGCTGATTCTGAGAATGTCGACATTCACTCTTGTCATCTCCTTTTTGACCACTTCCAATTTGCCTTGATTCATGGACCTAACATTTCAGGTTCCTATGCAATATTGATCTTTACTGCATCTGAGTTTACTTCCATCACCAGTCACATCCACAACTGGGCGCTGTTTTTGCTTTGGCTCCGTCTCTTCATTCTTTCTGGAGTTATTTCTCCATTGATCTCCAGAAGCATATTGGGCACCTACCAACCTGGGGAGTTCCTCTTTCAGTGTCCTATCTTTTTGCCTTTTCATACTGTTCATGAAGTCTCAAGGCAAGAATACTGAAGTGGTTTGCCATTCCCTTCTCCAGTGGAGCACATATTGTCAGAACTCTCCACCATGACCCATCCGTCTTGGGTGGCCCTACAGAGCATGGCCTAGTTACATTGAGTTAGACAAGGCTTTGGTCCATTTGATTAGATTGCATAAACAAAAAGAAACCATTTAGTAATGCATCCTTCAAATATATTAAATGTGCAAGATTTGTGTCAATTTTAAACACTCAGAATATTAGGGACAGAAATCTTCCCTCCATTATCCTAGACTCTATTAAATGTTACGTGGAATAAATTGCTTAAGGTTGTGTTCTGGAAACCATTTCACTGTTCTTTTGTTGGATTTAATCTGTCAATCAGTTTTGGCAGGTTGGCTTATTTTTCATTCCCCAACATTGTGTACATATATCTCCTTGTAATGTGTTAGTTCTAGTTAGTCTCTTTACCCAGTATGAGGTCTTTAAATTGTTTCCACTAGGTCAAATTCTTTCCTCCCTCAATATTCAGATAGAATCCCATTGCCTTCTCTAACGAGACTTCCAGCAAACAGAGCAATTACCCTCCAAATGCTTTTGAACCAGTTTCTCAAAACCATCTTGTGACATCCTTTTTATTCTTATCTCTATTGGTGTTTAACTCTTTGTCTCAGTTTTATTTCTTTTATTAAATTCAAATGTTGTTAAGGATTTTTATTAGTCCTGTATAATTATTGAGGGCCTAGAGCTGTAGGAATTCAATACTATTTTTCAATTAATGCCTCATTAATGACTGGTTTTACATCTCAGAATAAGATTTTAAGTGAGGGAGATTGATTTGTCAGTATAAGGGGTGCTTGCTTGCTGAGATAAAACTACAAATAATTGTTTTGTTTTATTTTGATGTAAGTGGGAACAGCAATTTAAAAGTTTCTGAAGTTGTTTTTTCCCCCATTTCTATAACGGTAGAGACTTGAGTTCACATTTAAACATCCTTGGCCCATTTTCTCCTTCTTTTCTTCTTTCCCTTCCTTTTCTTATGAAAAATGATAAAGTAAATATTTTTATGGATGTTTGCATACACAAATATACTCCAGAATATCTCATCTTTAAAACATCCCCCCGTTTATCCTCTTCCAACTATGGTTCTCATTTTTTTTTCTTCTCATTCATGGCATAATTTCTAATAAAGTCGATATTTCTACTTCCTATCTATAGATATATACTTCTACTTCCTATTTCTACTTCCTATCTATAGATATTTCTACTTCCTATCTATAGATATATACTTCTACTTCCTATTTCTACTTCCTATCTATAGATATTTCTACTTCCTATCTATAGATATATCTACTTCCTTTATGTACTCTAAGTGAGTTTCTGTTCTCTTTATTCCATTACAACTACTCTTGTCAAAGTCACAAATTATTTCCGTGTTTCCAAAGTCAATGGTAATATCTCTATCCTGGCAACACTTCTACCCACATTTAGAGAATTCCACCCTAGTGAAAACCTATTACCAACCTCTGTGGACATAATCAAAATGGCAGTAAAGGCAGACTGACAACGTCTGTGGGGTATGCAAAGAGAACAGGATGAATGAACCACAACTTACTATTAAAACAGTAAATAACTCAGTGGCCATCGTGGACCATCTTCATTGGATACTTTAGGCAGTGGTGTGGTCAGAGAACCTCTGTGTGTCTGGGATACTTTGCAACACTACAGATAGATATAGTCTAAAAGTTTTGTTTCTATAACGATATGTTTTTATAAATCTAGGTTTCATGTATAATGCATTGAAGAAAGTATTAAAAATCACAACTGTCCAGTTATGAATAGAGTGAAATATTCATTTCCTCCATTCTGTGTGATGACTAGGGTCACCATGCAGAGTCAGACAAGGCCATCAAGATCTCATTGCTAAAACACAAGACCTATGATGAAAGCCAATGGTTGGCTCTTTCAGCTAATGGAAATTTTGAAATTTAGTAAAAGTAGAACACCTTAATTTCAGTAAGATGAGTTCTTATTTTAAAGAAAAGATGCTAAAGCTGCTGTTTATAGACACAAAATAAGTTCCCTGTGTTTCAAGCCTGGGGGTTGGAAGTCTATGCCTTGTCATTAATGGTTACGTTAATGAAATCTGTGAATTACTAACTCTGATTGTGCCATTGACTTTCATAGTCACTCAGAACGTTTTACACTTAAATTAGACAACATCTTTGAATTTCAACAAAATGCTGGCTAATTATCTTGAGTGTTAAGAGAAGTCTAAGCAAAATCCAAAGTCCCAGCAAAATATAAGCAAATCCCTACTTTGTACAGAGCCATTTTTCCCACCTACATCACAGGTTTGTGGCAAACCTCAGCCCAACTGAATAACCAGAGTCACACATTTCAAGGGGGCTAAAAGGAAGGGGTAGGAGAGGGCTTATGAGAGAAGGAAAGAACTGGGGCAGGAAAGAGAGGAGAGCCTGAGTCTGGAAGAGGATGAAGGTAAGGTAATGATTGAGCTGAGGCCTTCCAGCTAGGTGTCATGGGTTGACAGCTTGATGAGAGTCAACAGAAGCATCCCTACCCATAATCCACTCCTTTGTGCTTTACTTTAATGGAGGAACATTAAAGAATTCCCGGTTCACAAGAAATGATAGCTTTGAGTTGTTGAAACTTTGAGGAAATTGTAAACATTTTTGAAATTTTGGTACCTATAATCACTTCAAATCAGAGTCAGCAAAGAAAGGAAAGCTACATCTAACATTTTCTAAGGTTTAAAACAGATTGGAAAACTAGAAAGAAACAATATATTGTTTCCATTGTACAATAAAACTTTCCCTCAAAATAAGTTGCTCTCTTTATATAATGCAAACAAACAAAAGAATTCCTAGTTCAAAGGCTGCTAGAAATGTCGTTATCTGTAGTTTTGACAAATAATACAGCATTGAGGAAAAGTAGCCTAATTAACCCTTCATGGTGCATGCTAAGTGAATTTTAAGTACATGACAAATGCATGCAGAAATGATACAGAATAATTCTGAAGTTCATCAGGGACCATCTAAGGAACAGATAAAGATTTAATTAAAGCAGAAATAAAAGAAGACTGCTAAACCATTCCTGGGGGTTAATGATAGCCCAAGGTACTGTTGTGTTTGACACTAAAGAAGCCGTGGATGGTGGGGGTGGATGGCAGACCTCCCTTGTGCAATTTATCAAATGTTGCTTCATGGTCCTTCTTTTTATGTTGATATTGGTTTCATGGGGAATCTGAGAGCAATTTTCAAGCACGTATTAAACGATTCCATTTTATGTCAGAATTTAAGGAATGAAGCAGATGAGTGGGTAATACAAATACAACGAGATCCAAATTTCCTTTTTTGTCTCAGTCTTGGCACAGATTTGAAGTACATCTATTCATCTTCCATTCTATGTATAGCATCCTCTTAAAGACAAATATGGAAAGATGTTTTTCTAGAGAATAGAGAAATAAGAACAAAAGAATATGACAAGCATGGCTTTATTCTGAACAAAATAACAGTGTATTTTAAGTCATTCAGCTGTTAAAATGTTACATGGGTCGCAGCTGTGGGGCTTAAAACTAAAATCGGCCAAAAGACTTGGTTTGGCTTCTTAGCTTAAGGCTCAGTGGACTTCTACCCCTATTTATCGTTTGTGAAACTTATCAATTTTTTTTTTTGGTTTGTTTTTTCACTTGTCTATCTGCATGACTGAATTTGTTATGTATAATATTTAAGGAGGAAAAAAAAAAGCCTCCAGGCTCTTTTGTCTAAGGAGAAATTGCTTCCTCAACTGAGCTTTTAAGACCTTCAAATGGAGTCTTCATCCCAAGTCTCCATTCATTTGCTGCCAATATTTGTTGTATGGTTTTTCCTTACAATCTGCTCTGTGACACGTTAAATGATGGCTTCTTTTCTCTCTGGGGTTCTGAGTTCTAAAAGGGCACCCCAAGGACAATTTCATATGGCTAGCCTTCATTGTAGGGATTATCTTCAAGCCATTGTGCTTCTCAGACACATTGTAGTTTCACTGGTGGAGGAACGAATAAGAGGAATAGAGTTTTTGACTTGTTGCCTTGTTCACTCAGAGGAACTGAAAGCTTTGGTGAAACATTGGATTCCGTGAAGGGGAACAGGGTCAAACTTTGGGACCAGGTCATATGGATAATACCCTGCCTTGGATGATCATCCTTTTAATGTCTCCTGCTGGAATTCATTGAGAACCACACCAAGAGGGAAAGCTCTATTCCATTTTGGGATTGGCCCTGCTAATTAATAGTTAGCCTGACTTGTACCCATCAGTTTTTAGGACTCATCTCTATGAAGGCTTCTCTCTGGGTTAAAGAGTACCGATGCTCCAGGTCCACTGCTTGTCTTCTCCTTAATGATGGTATTTGAGAATTTTCACTCAGCTGTCCCAGAGTGACTGTCACTCTGCTGCATGAAAGCTGGAGACCCATCTGCCACCAACAGCCCTGTGTCAGGCTGTCTAGCTCAATGGCAGATCTTTTATTTGGTTATTATCTAGTTGGAGAACAAGCTACTTATTCTTTTTGCAAAGATACATGGTGGTTTTTAATGAAGGGATTTGCTTTTAGTGATTAAAAAAATTATTCTCCATACTCTTCAGTAGAATTTATCATCTTAGGGTGTCTGATCAAAACACATCTGGGGCTACTGAACCATGTGAAAGTGAAAGTGGTAATCACTCAATCATGTCTGAGGATTATATCCCCACAGGACATCCATTAGAAGATGGTGTATTAATTTAAATGGGAAAATTCTCAGCTAGGTTATGAACAGAACTTAGTTTTTAATTATGAAGATGGAACATTTCAGTGAATAATTCCCATTGAATTTGTTCATATTTGGGTTTCCTCCAGTCTCTTTCTAACATGCTATAAATACATAATCAAAGTGAAGTGCTATGATGGATTGAATGGATTGGTTACAGCAAATTGTATTGCAAAACAGCTTGTGTATTCCACAGCATCTTGTGGACAGCAGAACCTCATGATAAGGAGCACAAAGGAAGCATTTCCCACATGCTGTTATAAAATTTAAGTTGTCTTTTATACTTGAAGCTATCATCATCGATGAGAAGACAGACTGTTCCAAGATGTAGTTGAATTTCTTACCATTACCCCAAGACATAGTCAGGAGGTAAGTGGCTCAGTAAGTGAAATAATCGGTGGAGATACTTTCAGAGGGACTATGAGAAATTCCCATAGTGCTTCATGGGGAGAGCCAGCTTAGTCCATGGTGTTTTCCTTTGGTAACTGGTCATACTAGACAGTAGTCCAAAATAACTTGTTTTCAAAGCTGGTATGCCAGTCTTTTTAAGGGTAGTATCAGCCTAAATGTTCCCAAAGACTGAAGGTTCTAGGATCTCAAAAATATTATATATTGTATTTCTCTGATTTCAACTGTGTTTAAGAAAAAAAATTTTTTATTCAGCTGTGTTTGTAATGAAGAAGCACACAGAAAGAACACTCTACTGTCCCAGGATGGGTTAAAAAGCATAAATAATAATAATAAGCTGTTACCAAATTTCCAATATACATTTTATTTACTGGTGACTCATTTCAATCTCAAGATTGTTTAACACTGTCTTACCTGTTATAGATTTCTTTTATAGAAAGTATCATTTTGTAATTATAAGGAAATGAATGTGAGCAGCTATCAGTCAGAGAAACATTTACTTGATACTTGGCCAAGGGCTGCATGGTTTTAATAGCTACCTACATGAAACACTCAGGGAAAATGAATATTTGAAAAACTTATGATGAGTGAACAGAAATATCTGATCTTCAGTCATTTTTCATGTGAGAGCAATGCCATGGCTTTATGCAGCTCTGTTTCTTAGGGTCTACACTCTAAGGCTCTGAGTTGTATCTATCTTCCTGGGCACTGCCTTGCAGGGTGTCAGAATAGTTTAAGAGGATCATGGAAAGAGATGGAGCAGCTGCTTCTCATAGCTTGCTTCATTTTTAGCAGCAACGTGGTTCAAAGGTACATACCCAGATTCTGAGTCTACATGAGTCTCCTCTCCAGCTATTTCCCTGTCAATCACTGGCTGTATGATCTTGGAAATGTTATTTAATATCCTGAGCCTCCGTTTTATGTTCTGTAAAATGGGAGTACTACTACTGCTCCTAATAGCTGCCTTAAGGCATAGTTGTGAGAATTGGAAGAACTAATGTATGCCAAGCACCTAGCACAACTTCTAGGATATGATGAGCCCCTAATTTACCACTATCCTGTATATTTTCTTTTGGACTTCCTGAGCTGGAAGAAAATTGTAAGTATGGCTAGATTAGTGCAGAATTGTGATATTTTAGTCCCTCACGACTCCACTGAAATGCCCCTGAAGTTAAATTGTTAAAACTGATGAATAGGGGCTTCCCTGGTGGTCCAGTGTTTAAGAATCTGCCTGCCAACACAGGAGACATAGTTTTGATCTCTGATCAGGGAAGATTCCACATGCCAAGGGGTAACTAAGCCTGTGTGCCACAACTATGGAACTCAGGTGCTGCAACTACTGAAGCCCACATGCCTAGAGCCTATGCTCTGCAACAACAGAAGCCACTGCAATGAGAAGCCTACACACCACAGCTACAGAAACCTGTGCGCATTAGCGAAGACCCAGCACAGCCAGAAATAAATAAATATTAAAAAAAAAACCCCAAACTGATGAATATATGTCAGTCCTTATCTTACTTGATATTCGTAGCATTCCATTTTAAGAATAAAAAATGTCCCCCTACACCTAAGAAAAATCTGATTCTTCTGTAGCCATGGCCATAACCATGAGAAAAGGTTTTAAACTTTTAAAATAATCAGTGACAGTTCTTTGACTATGTTAACAAGAAAGCTCCAGAACTGGTTTTAAACATCTCTCACAGGTCAGTGACAACTCATTTCACTGAATATGCCTTTGAAAGCCAACCAGCCAGGGGCAGACTGACACTGAGAAGGTCAGACAATGGGAGGTGGACTTGCTCCAGGGAGCACTCTTCAAAGACTGATAAGCCTCTGTGACAGCCCTCTGTGATAAGCCTCTGTGACAGCCCTCTCTTACCTCTGTGACTTACTCAAACCCAAACAAACTCATCCTCACAAAAATCTATAGGATTACTAATTTGCTTTCCTCAATATGACTGTGCTTTATCAGAACATCTCTCCTTTATTCAAGATGGCAACATTCAGCTTTGATTTTTGCTTCAGATTTTCTCTGATGGTTTCATCTTTTGATAATTTTATACAGAAGACCAAGGCTCAGTCAGGATTCAGGCATTCTAGTGCCTTCGACTCAGTGCTTCTATGCCATCTTTGTTTGCCCCTTCTTCTCTTCTGCTCTTCAGTCTTGGTGTTTCCTAAGTTTCCATGCTTGGCTCCTCCAGTTCCTCACACTTTCTGCGTGATCTCTTCCACGCTAGTGATTTTAGCTGTGATTTTAATGAATCCCAAATTGATATTACTAGATCAAAATGTTTTTATTTATAAGTTTCTCTGCCCACTGGATATTTCCACGTGATGAGGTACCTCAGATTTGATGCTTCTTAAACAAAGTTTGTCTTCACACTCAAATCTCCTCCTCCCATATTGTGTGGCCCAGACACCTAAGCCAAAACCTAAATTGCCTTTCTGACATGCTTAAGTATAGTGAAGTTAAAGAAATTCTTCTTTCTAAACATCTACATGCTTGCCCTCTCTTTTCAGGTCACATTCTTGTCGTCTGCTTGGATTATTAGGATAGCTTCCTAAGTAGTTTCTTTGACTTTAGCCTTGCTTTGAAAATCCCCACTTGGGTCAGGGTGCTCTGTGTCACCCTGTATCAATTCTGAATGCTTTGCCCAGCAGCAGATAAGAGAAAACACAAGTCATGATGATTTAAATGATACAATGTAAGTTTTCTCCAACACCATTGTTTGTCTGGAGGTACCAGCTCAGAGCTGGTACCTGAATATATTGTGTATATGTATAAACATATATACACAGATGGAATGTTATTCAGCCATAAAAAGGGAGGAAATAATGCCACTTGCAGCAACATGGATGGGGCTGCAGATTGTTATACTGGGTGAAGTAAGTCAGACACAGAAAGACAAATATCATATGATATCACTTTTATCTAGAATCTGAAAAAAGTATATGAATCAACTTATTTATGAAACAGAAGTAGAATCACAGATATGGAAAGCAAACCTGATTTCAGAGATTAAGGGGGAGCGAGGGATAAATTGGGAGTTTGGGGTTGACATACACATGCCACTGTGTATAAAATAGATAACTAATAAGAACCTGCTATATAGCACAGAGAATTCTTCTCAATACCCTGTAATGGCCTATATGAGAAAAGAACCTTAAAAAAGAGGAATGTATATATGTGTATCATGTATATATATAAATAAGTCACTTTGCTGTACATCTGAATCTAATACAAAATTGTAAATTGACTATACTCCAATAAAAATTTTTTAAAAGATTAATATAATTGTATAGAGAAAAAGTAGTTACATTTTCTTTGCACATCTGAGTCTGGTGTGATAAATTTGCTACCATTAAAGATGACATTGGAGGAGATCTGGGGAAATTTGGATAATTTGAATAATTTGGGTAATTGCCTAATACAACAACTGATATCTTTGCAATTTAAAATCTCAAGGAACAAAGCTTAAGAATTTCCTCCAAAGACAAAGAATTGTGTTTTAACAGACTTGTCATTTTTAAATTAAAAAAAAATTTTATTTTGTATTGGGATATACTGATTAACAATGTTGTGGTAGTTTCAGGTGAACAACGAGGGAACTCAGTCATACATATGCATATATCCCTTCTCCCACAAACTCCCCTCCCATCCAGTCTGCCGCATAGCATTGAGCAGAGTTCCATGTGCTATACAGTAGGTCCTTGCTGGTCACCCATTTTAAATACAGCAGTGTGTACCTGTCCATCTCCAACTCCCTAACTATCCCTTCCCCTCATCTTCCCCCTACCCCCAGCAGCTATAAGTTCGTCCTCTAAGTCTATGACTCTGTTTCTGTTTTGTAAGTTCATTTGTGTCATTTCCTTAACACTTAGCATGAGAATCTTCCCTTTTAATAAAATTCTGAGTGTATGGTACATTATTGTTGACTGTATATACAATGTAGTACAGCAGTCTCTAGAGATTATTCATCCTGCTTAACTGAAACTTTGTGTCCATTGATCAGTAACTCCCCACTGCCCCCTCCCCCAGTCACTTTAAAAGCTTTATTAATTACAAGTTTTACCCCTAGACAAACAGACCCATTCATAGTGGCCTTAACACCAGAAATGTATTGTCTTATAGTTCTGAAGGCTAGAAGTCTAAGAACAAAGCATCAAGAGGGTGGGTTTCTTCTGAAACCTTGCTCCTTGGCTTGTAGACGGCTGTCTTCCCGTGTCTTCAGGTGGTTTTCTTCTGCATGTATGTGTCCTAATCTCTTTTTATAAAGACACCAGTTATATTGGACTAGGGGCCATCCTAATGACAACATTTTCATCTCTGAATACAGTCACATTCTGAGATCCTGGGGGTCTTCAATCTATGAATTCTAGGGGACATAATTCAGTCCATAATAAAAACTCAAATGGCCTTTCCAACTCAGATTTTGTGAGCTTTTTCTTCCTACTGCTCTTGCTATACTGACAGAATGTATGACAGCCCTGGGAGACGAATGAGAACGTGAGCTGGAGGTGATTAGCAGCACTAAAGGCCATACCATTCTCATCACCCAGAGGAATGAAACACAAATGGATAATTGTTATTGTAAATTTTTCAAAAGCAGTTGTAATGAGCAAGGTTTTGGTCATTGCTCTTTGTGTTGTGAGCAACCATCTCATCCAGTTTATGACATTAATGAAGTCACTGACTTAGGCCTCATCTACTATGGTAAATACCTGCAAATGTGCAAAGGCCAGTATTCTATATGTCTCAAAAGAAAAGACAGAGGTACACCAATGATGGAGATTTTTTTTTTTTCTCCAGGAAATGTTTCTGATGAATTGGACTGCATTAGCATGCTGTGCTTCTTGGGAATGGCTAATGAGGAATTGTGACGCAATGTCTGGCTTTCATACTTGCATTCACAGTATAAGCAAAATTCTATGGTTGAAAACAATAATACATAAAGGGAAAATAGATTAACATCTTGTTTTCTCCTGGATTACTTTGTTATTTAAACCCTGCCAAACACTGAAGATATTTTAGATCCTGAGACCAGCATTTTTAATAGCAATTAAAAGGATAATAAAAAGTTGAACCAATAATTGTTTATTTAGTATCTATTGTGTGTGCCAAATGCCATTCTAAGAATGTAGAGGATACAGGGAAGTTTAAGTCTCTGGTTCACATTATTTCTCAGACTCAGCATTTACATTCCAGGTGGAGAAACAAGACACATATGAGGAAATTTAAATATGGTAACAGGCTGAACCACAACAGATAAGATAATAAATAATTATAACTGAATCAACGGAATACACATTAAAGTGGAGAAATTTTGTGGAAGAAGAGGTCCTTTCCAGCTGGGTGGGTAAAAGAAGGCTTTAGGAAGGAGATGGAATTCAAGCTGAAAGGAAAAAAAGAAATGTCTGGAAGGAAAAAATGGATTTTTAAAAAATGAATATCCTTTTTTATCAAAGTATAGTTGGTTTACAATATTATATTAGTTTCAGATGTATAACATAGTGAATCAGTATTTTTATAGATTCAGTCAGTTCAGTTCAGTTCAGTCACTCAGTCGTGTCCGACTCTTTGCAACCCCATGAATCGCAGGACCCCAGGCCTCCCTGTCCAGCACCAACTCCTGGAGTCTACCCAAACCCATGTCCATCGAGTCGGTGATGCCATCCAGCCATCTCATCCTCTGTCGTCCCCTTCTCCTCCTGCCCCCAATCCTTCCCAGCATTAGGGTCTTTTCCAATGAGTCAACTCTTCGCATGAGGCGACCAAAGTATTGGAGTTTCAGTGTCAACATCAGTCCTTCCAATGAACACCCAGGACTGATCTCCTTTAGGATGGACTGGTTGGATCTTCTTGCAGTCCAAGGGACTCTCAAGAGTCCCAGCACCACAGTTCAAAAGCATCAATTCTTTGGCGCTCAGCTTTCTTCACAGTCCAACTCTCACATCCATACATAACCACTGGAAAAACAATAGCCTTGACTAGACAGACCTTTGTTGACAAAGTAATGTCTGTGCTTTTAAATGTGCTATCTAGGTTGGTCATAACCTTCCTTCCAAGGAGTAAGCGTCTTTTAATTTCATGGCTGCAATCACTATCTGCAGTGATTTTGGAGCACCCCAAAATAAAGTCTGTCAGTGTTTCCACTGTTTCCCCATCTATTTCCCATGAAGTGATGGGACCAGATGCCGTGATCTTAGTTTTCTGAATGTTGAGCTTTATGCCAACTTTTTCACTCTCCTCTCTCACTTTCATCAAGAGGCTCTTTAGTTCTTCTTCGCTTTCTGCCATAAGGGTGGTGTCATTTGTATATCTGAGGTTATTGATATTTCTCCCGGCAATCTTGATTCCAGTTTGTGTTTCTTCCAGCCCAGCGTTTCTCATGATGTACTCTGCATATAAGTTAAATAAGCAGGGTGACAATATACAGCCTTGACGGACTCCTTTGCCTATTTAGAACCAGTCTGTTGTTCCATGTCCAGTTCTAATTGTTGCTTCCTGACCTGCATACAGGTTTCTCAAGAGACAGGTCAGATGGTCTGGTATTCCCATCTCTTTCAGAATTTTCCACAGTTTATTGTGATCCACACAGTCAAAGGCTTTGGCATAGTCAATAAAGCAGAAATAGATGTTTTTCTGGAACTCTCTAGCTTTTTCGATGATCCAGCGGATATTGGCAATTTGATCTCTGGTTCCTCTGCCTTTTCTAAAACCAGCTTGAACATCTGGAAGTTCACGGTTCACGTATTGCTGAAGCCTGGCTGGAGAATTTTTATACTCCATTAAACGTCATTACAAAATAGTGGCTGTATTTCCCTGGGCTGTACAATATATCATTTTTGTTTATCTATTTTAAACATAGTTTGTATCTCTTAATCTTGTACCCTTATCTTGCCTCTCCCCCTGCCCCATTGATAACCACTAGTTTGTCCTCTATGTGTGTGAGTCTGTTTATGTTTTGTTGTATATATATTCATTTGTTTTATTTTTTAGATTCCACATATAAATAATAACATACAACATTTGTCTTTCTCTCACTTATTTCACTAAGCATAATGCTCTCTAGGTTCATCCATCAACATTGCTATAAATGGCAGAACTTCATTGTTTTTAATGGCTGAGTAATATTTCATTAAACATATTATACATTATATACATGTATATATACACATCATGTGTTCTTTTTCCATTCATCTGCTGGTGGACACTTGGGTTGCTTCCATATCTTGACTATGAATATTCAAAAAGTGATTTTTGAAGGCAATTATTAGGAAATAAGTTGAGTCTTATGCCAAGTTCTACTAGAATTGAAGTAGAAGCACATTAGACTCTATTAGATTTTATCTTGGCATGGAGAAGTCATTGAAGTTTTGTAAACACAAACACAAGTTGATGAGATTGCCATTTTAGGAATCGTTTAGACACTTATTACGCTTATATGTGGAATGACTAAGAATCTGAAATATGCAAAGTGGTATAGCAAAAGGAGGATAAAATGGAGAGGAACCAAAAACGAAGAATGAGATGAACTTGGTGAACACTATGATGATGTAAAAGAGGGGAAGGAACAAAAGATGATGCCTGAGGTGTCAAACCTGGGTGAGCCAGATGACCTGGAGGAGAGTGATGATGTTAGTGATGAGTGATGAGTGCTGATATTAGTGACTTGGGGAGAACAGAGAGGATGTGATTACTTTCTGAGAGGATGAACAGCTTCATAGGTAGGGATGGCTGGAAGTTCAAGAGGGAGCTTGCTGTGGGCAATTGAAGATGGAGGCTTGAGAGACAGGAGAGCAGCTAAGCCTAGAAAGACACAGTGAAGGGTTATTACATAGCAGTAGAAAGCACAACAGAGAATCTAACAGTAACAGCCTAAAAAAGTAAAATTCAAATATAGTAATAGAAACAACATTTAGTTATTAACAGCTGGATTTTTCCTTTTTTCTCTGAGTATAAGTAAAAGTCAAAATCTATTGATCTATGGAGCAAGTAAAGGCAATCTGGCTAGCTCACAAATGGAGGACACATTAGTAGTCATCCAGATCAATTTATAAGTCAGTCTGGAGTCATTTGGCTTCCCATGTGGCTCAGTGGTAAAGAATCTGCCTGCCAAGCAGGAGACACAGGTTTGATCACTGGGTCATGAAAATCCCCTGGAGAGGAAATGGCAGCCCACTCCAGTATTCTTGCTGGGGAAATCCCATGATTAGAAGAGCCTGGTGGGCTACAGTCTGTGGGGTCACAAAAGAGTTGGACATGACTTAAGCAACTAAACAACAACAGCCACAACTGGAATCATTTACTCTTCTATCTATAACTAGCTTGAGAAATTGGAGATTCCAGTTTGCTGTATGAAGATCATGGATGGCTGACCAGGACTGGCATGCCTTCCAACCATTAATGAGTTGAAGCCAAAACCCTTTGGTGGCTGAGGATTGTGGTCCTCTTCTCCTTTAAAGAAGATCTTGCCCTTGTTTTCTCTCCTACCCCCTGAACTGGAAATCCACATGCTCCCAGAATTCAGACATGCTTGTCAATACTGTATCTCTACATTTGTTCATTTAATGATCCAAGACTGCAACATTGCCCAGCATTCCCAGTAAAGGGTGAAAATAGAACCTGATATAGATCTGATATATGTGACATTAAGAGGAAATTATGTATGCTGTTTTGTATCTATAAATAAGCACAAAAATAGCTTTATTTTTATGAATCAAATAATCATGTTTGGGGAGGGTGAAAGGAGTATGATAAAAGAGATACAAGATGCCTTTATGAGTCAGATAAGACAGACATGATATTACTATCGCCATTGTCAATGTGATGGCCATTATGACAATGGGTCAAGTACTCAATTACATATGACATTTTTAGGTCCCATAAAAAATAATTTATGAAAAAGTCAAAGCCCTTGTTCATAAATCTAAGACATTGTGCTTTGACTTTTAGAGCATTTATAATGTGATGATTTGGAGTTAAAACACAATCCACTTTAACAAGGGCTTTCTGAGCTCATGCATGACACTGATGGGGTCATGGAAGTCTACATAGATAAATTAGATCCTGCCTCCCTCTGGGTGTAAGAACACAGTACACATTCATTAAGTACCTGCTTAACCTAGGCCATGTGCTTTGCTCATCCATGTTAGCCTTCACCATATGTGTTATAATCTAGTAAAAGAACAGACATATATTCAATGACCTAGCATTAGCTACACCTCCACAAGTAAGATGATAAAAACTGGCATATGAAACAAGGAGAATAATTGCAGCTGGGAATATGCCAGAAAACTCCTTGAACAAGGTAATAGCTGAGTTGGACTTTGACACATGAACAGGAAAATGAGTATATTTTAATAGAACCATTCAAGTTGCAGGAAGGCAAAATAAGTTGCTAAAATGAGTTTTCAGCCTGTTAATATCAGAGATAGGCAAAATAACTGAAAAGTTATTTTATTTAGTCGCCCAGTTTTAAGTGAATGGACAAATACAATGACATCTTAGATGAAATGCTCCAAAAAATTTTGTGTGGATTTTTCAGTATTGAATGTATTCAGAAGAGAGTCTTTGATCTGCGGTTGGTTGGCTCTTTGTGGTTGCTAAGTGTGATGGTTAAATTTTATGTGTCAACTTGGCTAGGCTATGGTGCCCAGTTGTTTGGTCTAATACTAGTCTAGATGTTGTTATGAAGGCATTTTGTCCATGTGGTTAACATCTGCAATCAGTTGTGGAGGAGCTGGAGATATGATTCTTTTAATAACTTCTAAGACTGATTCTGATACAATGTTCTATTTTCCCTATGAACTGTGTGTGCTTGCTGTACAATACAAACTGGTTTGGGATTCAGCTGATTTGGGGGCTTAGATGTAGGAAAGTCAGTGATGCTTGCCTTCTTTTTCTTACTGGTCCTATCCGTGCTTCCTGAGGAGTTTTCTAACATCTCTAGGCATTTACTAAGGGTATCGCTATTGGAAGGACTTTACCGATCCATTCATTTCTAACATTGTGTAAGAGGTTTTGTTTTACAACATTATTTTTTCTCACAATATTTTTAAAAAATTTATTTATTTATTTACTTTGTGGCTGTACTGGGTCTTCGTTGCTGCGTAGGTTTTTCTCTAGTTGCAGTTAGCAGGCCCTACTCTCTATTGCAGTGTGCAGGCTTCTCATTGGAGTGGCTTCTCTTGTTGTCGAGCACGGGCACTAGGGAGCACATGCTTCAGCAGCTGCAGTTCCCAGCACCCAGAGCATAGGCTCAATAGTTCTAGCACACAGGCTTAGTTGCTCTGCAGCACGTGGGATCTTCCCAGGCCAGGGATCGAACCCATGTCTCCTGCATTAGCAGGCAGATTCTTTACCACTGAGCCACCAGGGAAGCCCTTTTTCTCATAATATTTTAAAAACATTTTTCTTTCTGAGGTTCAGTCTCTGGCGTCATTCACAAATTTAGTAACTTTCACAGCATGTCAAGTTTTGACATCCTGACTATGATGCAGATTACCAGAGGAGATATTTAATGAAGTTCTGTACAGCAGTGTTCACTTCTGTGGCTAATTTACATGGTTTGTGAAGGACCTCTAGACACTAATGCTCATTTGTGGACATATTTTATCTATCTATCCACTAGTTAATTCAACAAATAGTTACTGAGCACTTGATGAAGGCACTGCTTCTGGCAGTCAGGGATCCATTGTTGAAAAAAAGAAAAAGTAGTCCCTGCTTCCATGGAGCTGGTGGCAGAAATAAGCATCAGGTGTAATTCTTTGTGATACATGGAGAAGTCTAAGGAGTGCTGAGAGTGTGTAATTGGACTTAACTCCAGCTGACTCTTCGAGGTAGCCTTCCTTCAGCCTTTGTTCTGGGCCTGAAAGATCCTGAGAACAAGTTGTCTTGGCAAGTTGAGACAGAGGGGAGAAGACCTCAGCTGGAGGCTCTGCGTGGATGAAGGCTCTGAGATAGGCAGTAACAGAGTGAGTTCAAAAAAAGACAACCTGCCTCCCATCCCCCACCCCCAAAAAAACCCAAAAAACAAAAATGAACTAGGAGCACTGCCCCTTCTATTGGAAGGATCAAGATTCAGAACACTGGCAACACTAAAGGCTAGTGAAGATGTAGAGTAACAGGAGCTTGTATTCATTGCTGGTGGGAATGCAAAATGATGCAACCTCTTTGGAGGACAGTTTGGCGGTTTCTTATAAAGCTGAACATGCTCTTACCATGTGACCCATCAGTTGCCTTCCTTGATATTTGTCCCAAAGTGTTAGTCGCTCAGTCACATCTGACTCTTTGTGACCCCATGGAGCCACCAGGCTCCTCCATCCATGGAATTCTCCAGGTAAGAATACTTGAGTGAAAAAAAAAAAAAGAATACTGGAGTGGGTAGCCATTCCTTTCTCCAGGGGATCTTACCGAACCAGGGGTGGAACCCAGGTCTCCTGCATTGCAGGCATTTATGTCTACACAGAAATCTGCACATGGATGTTTATCACAGCTTTATTAATAATGATCAAAACTTGGAAGCAAACGAGATGTGCTTCAGTAGGTAGATGAATAAACTCTGGTACCTCCATTGCAATACAATACAATATTACAGTTGTACAATATTACACTGGAGTGTTATTCAGTGCTAAAAAGAAATGAACTATCAAGCCATGGAAAGACATGAAGGAAACTTAAATGCATGTTACCGGTTGAAAGAAGCCAATCTTATAACTATATGATTCCAACTTCATGATGTTCTGGAAAAGAACCATGGAGACAGTTAAAAAAAGTCAGTGGCTGACAGGGGTTATGGGGAGCAGGAAATGAACTGGCAGAACACAAAGAGTTTTTAGTGCAGTAAAACTATACTGTATGATACTGTAATGGTGGATCCATGTCATTATACCTTTGTCCAAACCCATAGAATATACAACACCAAGAGTGAACCCTAATGTAAACTAGGGACTTTGAATGATTATGATGAGTCAGTGTAGGTTCATCAGTTGTAGCAAATGTACCGCTTTGGTGGGGGATGATAAACCGAGGCAGAAGGTATATGGGAAGTCTGTACCTTCCACTCGCTTTTGCTGTGAACCTAAAACTGTTCCAACAAAGTCTAGTAAAACAAGATAAAACAAAATAAAAAACAAGGGAAAAATCTGGGGGAGTCAGAGTGTGGAGAGCCAGTTACAATGCAACATGGATGTGATTTGTGAACTCGGCAGCGGCATGATCACACAGCAGGAGGAAATGCACAAATGTGACTCTGACATTCACACTTCCCTATCTTCATTTTCTATTTTTTTAGTTTGTTCTTTCTGCCACTTTCTCCTGAAGAGTGTTTAAGACCAACCTCCACACCATACAAATATGTGCTAAGTCGTTTCAGTCACGACTGACTCGGAGACCCCAAGGACTGTAGCCCACCAGACTCCTCTGTCCCTGGGATTCTCCAGGCAAGAATCCTGGAGTGGGTTGCTGTGCCAGGGGATCTTCCCGACCCAGCAATGGAACCCATGTCTCTTATGTCTCCTGGGTTGGCAGGCAGGTTCTTTACCACTAGTGCCACCTATAGTTGGGGATAAAAAACTTGAGCGAATAAACAATAAGAATAATTTAGTTAAGCATTTTTAAGAGTAGACATATTTTTTCAAATGCTAAGGTAACATTTATTTAGCAAGACCAGCACATTCTGTATAGATACATGGCAGAGAAATTTAGACGAACATTACAAACGCATCATACAGGCATGTGAGGGCGCACTGATGAGCCCCGTGAAAGCATTGAACAATACAGTGAAGTAATTGCATGATCCTCCTAAGCTCCATTAGAAATCAGTCTTTGCTGATAAATGGGAATGCACTCTCCAATATTTCTAGTCCAGTTTCATTTGGAAAGAGAAAGCATCAGCTTGTCACTCTGCAGCCCTCACTTGGAGCCCCAAATGAGAGTGTCCATGTCTGGAACCCTGTTCTGTGGTCATTGTAGTTTTTGGGTGAATGCTCATCTCAAGTGGCATAGGTGAACAGCCTCTGTATGTTTCTTAAAGTAGTTTGAAGATGTGAAATACCACTTATTAAACATTAAAAGTGCAGGATGCAAAACTGTATATAGTATATGATATTTTGTAATATGCTTGTGGGCTGTCTTTCTAGGCTTCGTGAGTCTAGCTTGTGTGTGCAAATGAAGTCTCATGAATGGCTGTGTCACAAATGTTGCCATCTATTACCTCAATTTGTGTAATTTTTAACCTCACTGGCTGTGCCTAGGACTCCCTGAAGCTGTTTCCTGTGAATTTCCAGAGACTTCTATCTGTTTACTTTAGGTTGCTTTGTTGGTATCCAGGGCCTGCAGAGTCCAGGGTACTCAGCTGAGATTCAGGCTGGGATTATACACATACAAATCTAGATGCACACAGAAAAATAATGAGATGAAACTATACTGTTGTCTCTATGTTGCGAGATTATGAATTGATTTTTTTGTATTTTTCTAATTGTTTTCAATAAACCTGCTGTGCTTTCAAAGAAAAAACTAGAGAAAATAAGAGGAGAAAGAGAGATAAGGAGGAAGGGTGAGGTGGGGTGAGAGAGATAAATTGAGGGGAAAAGGGCAGAAAGTAAACCTCATCTTTTGGATCAAGGAAATTATTTGATGAATTATGTTGAAAATGCGGCAAAGTCACCCACTCTTTCCACATTGAGGTTACCAGTTGCAGAACCATATACTGAACTGCTTCAAACCTCAGTGATTTGCTGAGAAGCTGGAGAACTAACAGTTTCTGTCCACCACTCTCCAACTCTGAGGGACAGACATGCCCGTTTGCTTCTGTAGGTCTATCATTTCTCTCTGTAAACCAGCAGACTTGAGCTGGGTCTATTAGATTTCTTACAGTGCCCTCATGTGGAATCATAATCCTTGTTGCAGCAACATTTACTGAAGCCCCATAGGGATGTTGTGAGAATTGAGGGTACCTGAGATTTAAAAGCAGAGACATTACTTTGCCAACAAAGGTCCATCTAGTCAAGGCTATGGTTTTTCCAGTGGTCGTGTATGGATGTGAGAGTCAGACTGTGAAGAAAGCTGAGTGCCAAAGAATTGATGCTTTTGAACTGTGGTGTTGGAGAAGACTCTTGAGAGTCCCTTGGACTGCAAGAAGATCCAACCAGTACATCCTAAAGGAGATCAGTCCTGGTGGTTCATTGGAAGGACTGATGTTGAAGCTGAAACTCTGATACTTTGGCCACCTCATGCGAAGAGTTGACTCATTGGAAAAGACCCTAATGCTGGGAAGGATTGGGGGCAGGAGGAGAAGGGGATGACAGAGGATGAGACGGTTGGATGGCATCACCGACTTGATGGACGTGGGTTTGGGTAAACTCCGGGAGTTGGTGATGGACAGGGAGGCCTGGGGTGCTGCGCTTCATGGGGTGGCAAAGAGTCGGACAAGACTGAGCGACTGAACTGAATTGATATACAGTAGAAAGTTGGATGTGTGACTCAGAACCTTGGAGAGCACCATCTGGGCTGTGAGATACTGGTTTGGGAGTCATTGGCACATTAATGAAAATCATAGTCAAGAACATGAATGAGATTATCAGGGGGGCAAATGTCAACTTAAGGCATAAAAAATAGAGCCCTGAGGAATGGAAAGAGAGTGAGTTAAAGAGATTGAGAAACAACAAAGAAGAAACAAAACCAAGAGCAGCGAAAGGAGCAGAGTGCTTGGGAGAAAGGAAGCCATCAGCTGTGTTGCAATCAGGTTCTGATTATCTTGTGATGAACAACTGCTATGAACTCTTCCTGGTCTCATTTCCAGAGTCCTCTTTTTTGCTCTTGACAGACATAGAGACACAGGAATCATCTTATGAACATTTTGTTTTTATTCTATACTTTCCCTTTTAGGAACTTAAAGATACAAACAGAAAATTCTTACTTCAAGATCTTAAGTTTTCTACTAATTTTCATCACTTTGGCTGCCTTAGAGTGAGTAATAACAGTAGTTATAGAATAAATACCAAAAGTACGGAATAAAATAAAAGTATAGAATAAGTGTTTCGATTACATATGTATTATTATCTTTACTACAGGAATAAGTGAGGGTGAGCAGGATACAACTAAAAGCTAAATGTGAAGTTCAGTGGCACTCGCTATTTTATATTAAGAAAAAGATACTTTCATCTTCTGAATGAGAGTGTGAAGAAAGCTGAGGACTAACACTGGAACTTACTAGGGTAGCTGAACTTCAAAAATGCCTTGACTGGGGTTCTTCATAAGTGATGTGTTCTTGTCAAAGCATTGCATCTTGAGGCTCTGATGCCCATCTGTTTAAGGATGATGTTAATTTTTGAACCCAGTCAAGATGTTCAATTCTATGCTGTATAACTGCTATGTTTTCCCTTGTAATTAATAAGCAATCCAGGGGAGACAGTTTAAGACAACTCAAATTTAATAAAAATTTCCCACCAGATTTGGCACTATCGATGGCGCTCATCTGGACCAACCTTTAATATGATGACTGCAAAGTGGTTATTTGCCAGCTCCAGCTCCACTAAATTTTCTGTCTGCACTTGGCATGTTACTGGAAGCGTGATTCTGCCATTCGCCCTCATTTATTGATTTACCCTTGATTGAGTTATTAGATAAATGAATCATGGGTTCCAGTGTTTTCAATGGCTTGTAACTCGTTACAGCATTTAATGATTTTAGTGCTCAAATTACTACAGATATGACCAGAGGGTGAGCCACAGGGTTTGCTTCACGTGCCTTGAGACGCCTTTGTCACTTGTTGAGTACTTCCTTACTTTCTGGCATAAGATTGTCCAGTTTCTTCTTGTATTGCACATTTTTAGTTTCTGGTTGTAATTCCCACATTCTTGACTCAGCCATTTCTCTGAGGGGTCCTGGTGCTTTTTAGTGAGGAATGGTGTTAAAGATCGATGCCTGGGTGCTAGATGTGCTCATTGCTACTGGGGTGTCTGCTTCCAGTCCCTAGTGGGCAGATCTAGGAAACTATGCTTCTGCATACACATATTAAACACACATAGTTAAATACACATGCATAAATATACGTATATACATATACTCATATATATTTTAAAAGCTGTGAATCACATCAGTACTACTAATTCTGATTTCTCCACACAAGGTTGTTTTTTTTCTTCCTTTTCCCCATTCCATATTCGCATACTCCTTCTCCCACAGTGAGAACTCAAGTTCTCAAAAGCATCAACATATTTACTCATTTAGTCATTCCTATAAAGGAGAAGGGGACAACAGAGGATGAGATGGCTGGATGGCATCACTGACTCAATGGACATGAGTCTGAGCAAACTCCAGGAGTTGGTGATGGACAGGGAATCCTGGTGGGCTGCAGGCCATGGGGTCACAAAGAGTCAGACATGAGTGAGCAACTGAACTGAATGGATAATGCATCTAAAATGGTTTCAGAATTGCTATGTCCAAACCATTACAAAAAACAAAAATAGTCTTGAACAAAAATAGTTCAAGACTTGTTTTTGGTTATTTGTCCTTGGGTGCCCTTTTGACACCCCATCCCTCCTAGCATGGAGTGTTCAAATACTGTGATCGTATGTTACTTGGGTTAGCATTTTCTCTCCCACTCCGTTATATGTCGTTATGTCATTTATCTGAAATATTGGTAGTTTCATTCAGTTTGATTTCAGCTTTAGGGTTTTTTGTCCTTTCTCATTTCTATTGTCTAATTTGAGTTTTAAATATAAAGAGCATTCACATGTTCCTCAAAGTCAGAACTGTACAAGATATTCTCAGAGAAGTGTCTCTCCCACTTGTATTCCTTCCCCTTCCTTCTTTCTATCCCTCTATGTAGCCAGGTTCATTGTTGTAGTAGATTGAATAATGGCCTTTCCAAAGACATCCTTGTCCTCATCCTTGGAAACTGTGAATATTACCTTTTCTGGCAAAAACAAACAAACAAACAAAAAAACACTTCTCTGATGTAATTAAATGAAGGATCTGTAGATGGGGAGATTATTCTGCATTGTCTGTGTAGGCTCTAAATTCAATCACAAACATTTTTATAAGACAGGCAGGAGGAGATTTCCCACGTGCACAGAATGGGAGCAGGAAGTGTGACCATAAATGCAGCAATTGGAGTGATGCAGCCCCTAGAAGCTGAAAGAGGCAAGAAAGAGATTCCCCCCAAGAATCTGCTCCTCCTGGAACTTTGATTTTTTATATACATTTATTTTCATTTATTTGACTGTGCCAGGTCTTAGTTGTGGCATGTGGGATCTTCCATATGAACTCTCAATTGTGGCATATATGATCTAGTTCCCTGACCAGGGATCGAACCTAGTCCCCCTGCATTGGGAGGATAGAGTCTTAGCCACTGGACCACCAGGGAAGTCCCATGGAACCTTTTTTTTTTTTGGCTCAGCAAACATGATTTTGGATTTCTGGCCTTGAGAGCTCCAAGAGAATAAACGTATACTACATTAAGCTACCAAGTTTGTGTAATTTGTTACGGTAGTCATAGGAAACCAGTATGATTGTCTTCTGGCTTCTCTGCACTGAGAGGAGGCTCTAAGTATTGTCCTAACTTCCTTCCTGGACTCCACCCTTCAGCTCATTTCCACAAGTGTTGATTGAACTTTCACTGTGTGTGTGAGATGTTAGGCACAGAAACACATGTACAGCATGGGTATTTCCACTAAATGTATGGAATATGAGATTGTACCAAAGTCAAAGTGTTAGTTGCTCAGTCGTGTCTGACTCTTTGTGACTTTATGGACTGTAGCCCACCAGGGTCCTCTGTCCATGGAATTCTCCAGGCAAGAATACCAGAGTGGGTAGCCATTCCCTTCTCGAGGGGATCTTCTTGACCCAGGGATCGAACCCAGGTCTCTTGCATTGCAGGCAAATTCTTTACCTTCTGAGCCACCAGGGAAGCCTGATTGTACCAAGGAGGACATCAATTCTGCTTGGGGGCTGAGAAGCTTTGGGAGGGGGAAATTGGAAGAAATCCTGGGCAGGGTGGGTCTCATTTTACTGTCAAGCATGTTTCCTGCCTTTCTGCTGTACTTATTCTCTACAGGCTCAGTCCCTCTTGTGACCTTGACCGCCCTTACCCCATGGCCCCATCCTGCTTTCTCTCCTAGCACCATGTCAGGGATTTGATGCATGCTTTCCTCTATGTTCTCCATGCATCTGTCTCCTTTGGACCCTCATTCCTGCTGACCTGCCTTAGTGGTCATTCCCTTCCTTTCTGTTTGGCAGGTTCCTGTTTCTGCTCGAACTCAGGTGGTACCTTACCAGACTCATCTGGACTTCAGAAGGGACTTTACTGTGAGGCAGTCTGATTGCTTACAGAAGTAGCTACTGGCAATTTATAGCCTCTTAGTTCCTGTAGATCTTACTTTCTATCTTCTAGAAACACTAAATATTTTCAGAAGATCTAAATATTTTCAGCATATCTTCAGAAAAGATTGTAAGGTTTGTCATGTCGTCAAGAGAGTAAGTCTTTTCATATATTTTATCCTATACAGTATCTAGCATGATGCATTGCACACAGTAACCCTTTGAAAACTGTTTTGTACTGACTTAAAAAGCAATTCTTTGCTGGAGGATCAAAGTGCATGATCAAGTGAGCTAACTGCTCTGCATCCTGGCGGGGGGCAACTCTCTCAGAGACGCAGCCAGAATGAAGCAGAGCCTATCAAGAGGGACAGAGGAAAACAGGTAAGATAAACACATACTGGGAATAAAGGCTGAACAACATTACCTTAGAAACAAAATCGCTGGGTATATTTATTTCAGAGAAAAAGAACAATGTGGTGATGACTGATAGATGAGATGGTTTATAATATCTGTCTGAAAAGAATTTACTTCCCTGGCTTTCAGTTTAAGGGTGGGAGTCAATTTAATGACGCTAGGGTTTGAAATTCTGAATTTCTGATATTTAGGTTATGGGTAACTTCTTTAAGAATCTCTGCCTACAATACAAAAGCAGTACAAACTCAGCAAATGTGCTGGCGCACACATAGTCATGTGGAACAAAGCTGTACCCCGAACATGACACTTCTTTCCTAGGACCTTTTTTTCTCAAAAAGACACACATAGAGTTTGGAAAGAGCAATAATACTAGCAAACAAAAAAGGGGAGAGGCAGAAGAAAGGGTTTGTATTTATCTGACATGAAAGAAAACCCCCGTGAATATTTTTTTAATAAGATGAGAATTTTATGTCCACAACTTTTATAGAAGAGATATGCCAAATTCTCAAACGTGTGTTCTCTATTCCTGTGTTCTGGGAGAGAAAGATGGGATGTAAAGAGTGGAAAGAAAGTGCCCTTGGAGGCTCATTCTTGTGTTTGTTAAAGGTGTGGTGGTCATCCTGGTTACACCATCTTGCTCTCGTATTGAACATGTGAATTTTACTCAACTATTGCCATTTGGGAAAAAAGGAGCAACAAACTCAGGGTCAGAAAGTGGTCTATGTGCTGCTTTGTTTTACCCTCCTATGGTCCTTCCTTTCTTAGCAAATGGGATGATTTTCTACCAGAATCTCAGACCAAAAACCTGAGACATTCTTGACATTTCTCACAGTCTATCAGCAACTCCTGTGGGCTCTGTCTTAAAAATATGTCTAGGCAGAGCTCCCTTGCCTGCCCACTTGCATCTCTCACAAGCATCCTATACTGATAAATCTACTTCTTGAATGTCAAAAAATATGTCTGGAGTTCAAACACCACTCACCAATTTCATCCCTACTATCCAGAGCCAGCAGCCTCGATCTGTTGCCTGGATTATGATTTTGCCTCCTTATTGGTCTCCTTGTTGTAACCTTGCCTCTTTACAGTCTAACCTTCAGACCAGAGGGATCCTTGTAAAAAAGATAAATATATCCCATCACTCTTCTGTTTGAAGCCCTTCAGTACTTTTGTTTGATTCAGTATAAAAAATGATATTTTTCTACAAGGAGACCTACAAGGTCCTCCATGATCTGGCCCCACCCTATTACCCAGACCTACTTGCTTCCCTATTGTTCCTTGAACTCACTGAGTCTGTTGATGCTGTGAAGCCGGTACTTTTTCTTTTGTCTCTAACATACTTCCCTCAGAAATTGTTTTGGTTACTTTGCATGTCAAAGCCCTATGGATTCAAATATCAACTTACCAATGAAGTGTTTCTTGGCAAGTCTTTACAAAACATTAACTCTGCCAGCATTCCTGTCCCTCTTTTGCTGCTATATTTATTTTCAGAACACTTATCAGCATATAGCATAGTGCTTATTTATTTTTTATTGTCTGTTTCCCTGTTAAATATAAGCTCCTTTAGAACTACTTATTTGTTTTGTTTATTGTTATATCCTCACCACTTGAGGATGCCTGGCATGTTTTCAGTACTCAGATAATAAAGGAGTGAATAATTCCCCATGGAAATGATTGAGTTAGGGACCTAAAAATCTAAATTCTGGTATGAGAAGTTTACATAAGGAATAAAGGAGGCCATTTTCTGTTAATGAAATGTATTTAATAAATAGAAGCATCCTAAGAAATATCAACAAGCCTCTCTAAGTCTTTAAAAGGATGAATGATTGTCTTTACATTTTTATGAATCACTATCCAGAAAGGACCCTAACACAAAAGTTTAATTCTGGAAATTCTAGCAGAAAGAATTCTAGAAATTCTTAAATCTAGAATTCTTAGGTGATGATGAGTCCAGATAAGGATCATTAAATAGGATGGCATTCAGATCTCCTTAAGAAGTATTACTTTGAAGACTTCCCTGGTGGTCCAGTGGTTAACTCTCCACCCTTCTAATGCAGGGGTTGCAAGTTCAATCCCTGGCCAGGGAACTAAGATCCCATATGCCTGCTGCACTGTGAGGTTAAAAAAAAATTAGCTGGTGTTTAAAAAAAGTAGCAGTTACATTTTTCATAATGAACCTGGGAGGATCAAGGTTGATGATGAAACAGTCAGTGTTGGAGGTAGTGGTGTGCATGGTCACCTCTGCAGCAGCTTAATGTCCAATGAAGGGCAAGTGGCATGGACATAGGATAATGAGGGCTCTGTTTTCACCAGTTAGTAAGATTGGAAAGGGAGTTTGGTTCTGCTAATTTCCCACAGATTTCACAGAGCTCCAGATCACAAATATCTGGAAGTAGGAGGTTCATCTGAATACAGTTTAGCAATTCTAAATACATACACTTTAAAGGATTATCTGTTCATAGGTCCCTTGAAATGGCAGAGTCCAGAGTGGCTTGCTGTACTCGAGGAAACTTCTATTTTTTTTTAATTTAATTTTTAATGTGGAAATTTACAATCATGCAATTAGAGCATGATAATGAGCTGACACGAACTCGTCATCCAGCTTCAACAGTCACCACCTTTGCCATTCTTAGAACCCACTTAAAACATCTACAGTTTGCACTCAACATGACTTTCCATTTCTGTGTGAATAGCAATGTTTATATGCTGACAAAACAAAGGGAACACAACCGATTGAAAAGTCAACTGAAAAAAAAAAGTTTGTTCACTCATTATGACACATTGGCCTTTCTTATAAACAGTTCTATTAGTTACAAATGATGTATCAGACATAAGTTCATATCCTAAGAACTATAGCTTAGTGGCTTGTTTTGTTGAGTAAAAGAAAAGAAGATGGGAAGAGAATCCTTGGAAGAATTAGATGCAGAAGGAGAGACTAAGAAACCTTAAAAAATCATTATAGTCTTATATAGATGGATTATTTATGGTAATGAATGTAAGAAGTATCATTTCAGTGGGAAAAACTGAGAGAATTTAAATGAGAAATAGAGAATTTAGAGGATCGAAGAAGTCTTGGACGGTTCTGGGCCAGAACATACTCAGTATGTTCAAACCAGTTGTGGGTTGAACAGTGTGATGATATAATTGTTAGACTGGTCATAAAACTACCGTCTTGCTTCCCTACACAGCTTGTTCTAGATGTGGGCCTGATGGAGTCAGAGAATAGCCGTAAGTCAAGGTCAAAGACCATGTGATCACCTCTAGAGAGGTGCTTTTTTTGAACAGATCTAGGAGCAATTGGTTTTTATCTGTATTTGGTTTGCTCTCCTTAGCATTTTTAAAGGGGAGAAGTCTTATGGCTGTATAGTAACTTGTAAGGCTTTTATAAAACTGATTTGCTCTTAAATAAGGTCAGGTTATGAATAGCCTTTAGTACTTCCAGGCTTAGTCAAGAATGTCTTATTACTCTTTATCAATCAGCCAAGTTTTAATATTTTTAATAAGGGTTTGTTTATAGTATTGTAAATTGACATAAAAGCAGACCTATTTTCCTATAACCAGGGGGATATTCATTTTATTAAGTCCTCATAGTTGGCACAGAAAACTTACTTTGTTACAGCTTATAAGTATTATTTGCATAATTAGGTAAGGATCTTTTTAAACTGTAAAAAATTTAAAGCATAAGAGGAAAGTGTTTCTTAATGATTCTCAAGCTACCAAACTACACAAAGAACTTTATTAGAAAAAGAAATTTCTCAGAATTATAGTATGTTTTAATTGAATGAAAAATTGAATTGAATTTAATTCAATGAATTTAATTGAATGAAAATCAGATATTTTCCAGTAGGGCTTGAAGTTTAATGATGAGGCTCATAATCCTTCCATCAACAATGTTCTTTGATTTGGGGAGTCTAGGTTTATTGACTGCTTGTTGGCATATGGTGTGGTTGGAAACTTACTGGGCTAGAATGAGCACATCTGGGCTCTAGCCCCTGCTCTGCAGCTTATTGTGGGAACTTGGAGGTGATGTGGTTATTTTAAATGTAAAGAGATTAAATGTTCTTTGTAGCTTCTAAGAAATTTTGAGCATCCCCAACAGAATTTTCTCTACCACATTTCTCTTTGCTTTCCCTCCACTGTCTTTTACTTCTTGTCATGCTCTCTGACTGTCTCTACCACTGTCACTGTTATCCTTTTTTTTAATTTTTTTTTTTTAATGTGAACCAGTTTTAAAGTCTTTATTGGATTTGTTGCAATATTGCTTCTGTTGTTTATGTTCTGGTTTTCTGGCCAAAAGGCATATGGTATCTTAGCTCCCCAACCAAGAATCAAACCTTCACCTACTTCATTGGAAGATGAAGTCTTAGCCACTGGACTACCATGGAAGTCCCTCTGTCACTATTCTTAATGGAAAATTATAAAAGGAAACTGAATACTTGAAAAAATAAACAAAAATGCTTGCCTCCCAAACTCTAATAAGGTTCTCTTAGATTTCCTGAATATGGCTTAAATCTGTCTGAGGTCTTTTTGTCCACTTAAACCGGACTCTCAGTCTAGCTCCATTTAAGTGCCTGAACATGGAACAACAGAAGTGTCCAAGTATTCTGAAAAAATGAGAAGAGAAAAAAAGCACAGTGATTTGGTTTTTATACTTGTGGAATTCGGCATCAACTCGGTTTAAAGGGTCAGGATGACTCTTGAACAAATAGCAACCCTGCCCGTGAGGAAATACAATTGGATCAGTGCTCTGAAATCTGAGATGATAGTCCTTTCTCTTGGAAAAGGGGGAGTGGTCCAAATATCTTTACAGGGTTTACCACTAATCCTGCCCAAATCCAGTAGAGAGTAGAATGTAAGTATAATTAGCTGTCAATGTGCTTCTGGTATGGCTGAGTAAGCTTCTGTGAGACTGACCCTCCCACAAACAACTATAAACTCCGGGAAAAATACAGAGATCAACCACATGAAGGCACTGGAGAAAAAGTAGGAGGGAAGTTAGCATTTGAGCAAAAGGAATGATACAAAGAGAGTTTCCTGAATTTTATGGATTGTAAATTGAGGGCAGACTCCAGTCACTGCTGCATAGGCTGACTAAAACTTTTACAGAAAATCTGCAGTCCTGTTGCCTAGAAGACAGATTTCAGGGCAACCAAAAGCCATTGGAAAGTGAGGGTGGACCTGCAGAAAGGAGAGAATCAGAGAGAGAGGAAACATAAATTCTGTGTATACACTTTGCCCAAGCCTCTGACTGATCCCAGAATTACACACATGCATGATAAACTACAGGCATCCCACTTAAGGATTAAAAACTGTGTAAGAATCGAGCCACTTCCCAAGACAATGAATTTACAGTTTTAGTCCAGTCAAGTTAATTGACTTCTAGATCAAAAATTTCAACACTCATCAGAGGGCTATAGCAGAACTCAGCCTCCATAACTTAACATTCCCAATGTCAGGCTATGATTCAAAAGTTCTTATACCATTCTCAAAAGAAAAAATGGTCAATGGACACTGACTCTAATGTTGAAAATAGCAAACAAGGATTTTAAAGTCGCTTTTAAAACCATGCTCAGTGACATAATGGAAAATATGTTTGAAATGAGTGAAGAAATAATTATTCTCGGTAGAAAAAAAAATTACAAAGAACCAAATGGAAATTACAAAGTTGAAATAGGAAATATCTGAATTAAAAAAATCATTGGATGGACTTTATAGCACAATGGTGATGACAGAAGGAAGAGTTAGTGAATTTGAAGAGAAATCAAAAGAAAATGAATGCCAGTATCCTTTAATTGCTTACAGAATTTATTATAATCTTATATCTTCATCTCTAAACCATAACTTCAAAATCTCTGCAGAACTAATATTAGCTCCATCACTTTAACTAGAGAATATTACCTATCATTTATTTGGAAAGAGAACAACAATGATTCAAAAGAACCTTAGTGCTGTTGGTATATGCCAATTAATTAATCATTCCGGATTGCTCAGTTGGTAAAGAATCCGCCTGCAATGTGGGAGACCTGGGTTCAATCCCTGTGTTGGGAAGATCCCCTGGAGAAGGGAAAGGCTACCCACTCCAGTATTCTGGCCTGGAGAATTTCATGGACTGTATAGTCCATGGGGTTGCAAAGAGTCAGACACTACTGAGCGACTTGAAAAAAAAAAGAGATTGATATCTAGTTCTCCTTATTGTAAAATCATTCAAGTCCTTCTCGGATTTTGATAATTAACTGCTTTAATTGGCATGAATGTTCATAAAATCCAAACTTTTTCCAGTTAAAACCCCCTATCATTTTTAACTTTCAGCTCTTGGGGCATTTTACAGTAATGAATCTTGAGTAATAATAGCTGAACTTTATGGAACACTTATGTGCCAGAAATGTATGCTTGGAGTTTACATCATGTACTCCTCAAAACAGTTTTAAGAAGTAGGTATCATAAGTTGATAAATTAATGCTATTTTTAGAAAGGAAGAAACTGAGACTTTGAAATTTCACCTTACATATATGTCACATAGTAAATGATGATGTCAGAATTTAAACTCATTTTGAAGCCAGGTGCTTAACTTTTATATTATGTTGCTTCCTCAGGTCTTATCCATTTTGTAATCAGAGCAGTAACAGTATATGAGGTTCTACAATAATGAGATTCTATAAGCATTAAGATACATGAATTAAAACTGCGAGTTTTTAATTATAAATAATTCTAAGCTTTGTTAGATATTTAAATTTAATTTATGCCAATATCTTCCAGAAGCTAAACATTTAATAAGGTGTGGCTAATGACTATACACAGTACTTGTCTTTCATAGTGTTTATACCTTATTTCTGTATGAACTCTCCTCAAGATAAACAGGAATTTTTCAATACTCTGTCATCTCCAGGTTATCTGTAAGAATGCTGCTTTTGATTTAAGGGCTACAAAATACATTAGTTATGATGATTAGTCTACAGCATATTTATAATACAAAGTAACTAATAAGAATTCATGTTATAGTCAATTTTAATTAAACACAGGTAATGGGGTTCTTCGGAGAAGGCAATGGCACCCCACTCCGGTACTCTTGCCTGGAAAATCCCATGGACGGAGGAACCTGGTAGGCTACAGTCCACGGGGTTGCTAAGAGTTGGACACGACTGAGTGACTTCACTTTCACTTTTCACTTTCATGCATTGGAGAAGGAAATGGCAACCCACTCCAGTGTTCTTGCCTGGAGAATCCCAGGGACGGGGGAGCCTGGTGGGCTGCCATCTATGGGGTCACACAGAGTCGGACACCTGAAGCAACTTAGCAGCAGCAGTAGCAGCAATGGGGTTCTTTGCACACTTGTGAAAAAAACTCTGGGTGAGGATTCTTTGGTTTACTCATTTAAAAATATTTGTATTATCTCTTAAAATAATACATGGTATGATCCAAAACTTAATAGTCTTTAAAATGTAATAAATACCAATATTTTTCTCTCCCTTTTCTTCCTACATTCTCAGCCTACATTCTAGAAGTCAATCCTGTTAACCGTTTTAGCAGTATTCCCTGGCATTTACCTATTTTTTTCTGTATAATATGGATATTTGGCTATTTTTAAAATTTATTGAAAATATTAGCTATTGAACTTATCCCATCAGGGGAGAAGGGCTGTGTTGTTTGGAGTGAGACAATAAATTTTCAAAAAGCCAGATCATACCAAATGTTGGCAAGGATGTGGAGGAATTGAAACTCCCATGCATTACTGGTGGTAGTGTAAAATGGTACAACTGTTTTGGAAAAGAATTTGACAATATTTCAAAAAGTTAAATGTGTACATACCACATGTTCCAGCCATTCTGTGCCTAGATATTTATGCAATAGAAATAAATCATTTATTCGTTCAAAGGGGCTTCCCTGATGGCTCAGATGGTAAAGAATCAGCCTGCAATGCAGGAGGGCTGAGTTCAGTCCCGAGTTGGGAAGTATTCTTGCCTGGAAAATCCCATGGAGGAGCCTGGTAAGCTACAGTCCATGGGGGTCACAAAGAGTGGGACACGACTTAGTGACTTTCACTTCACATTCATTCAGAGGGGCTTTCCAGGTGGCACTAGTGGTAAAGAACTCACCTGCAGTTCAGAAGTAAGAGACACAGGTTCAATCCCTGGGTCGGGAAGATCCCCTTGAGGAGAGCATATATCCAGTATTCTTGGCTGGAGAATCCCATGGACAGAGGAGCCTGGCAGGCTATGGTGCATAGGGTTGCAGAGAGTGGGACAAGACTGAACGACTTAGCATGCAGACACACACACATTCATTCAAAGACTTATTCATGAATGTTCATAGCAGTTTTATTTGTAATAGCAGCCAAGTGGAAACAGCTCAGATGTCCATCAACAAGCGAATGAAAATCAGCTGTGATATATGCACATCAAGAAATAGTATTCAGCAGTAAAAAGAAACGAACTACTGATACACCCTACAACATGGTTGACTATCAATGTATTTACATTGGGTGAAAGGATCTAGACAAAAAAGAGAACATATTTGAAGGTTCTGTTGATATAGAATTCTAGGAAATGCAAACAGATCAATAGTAGACAGGAAGCAAATCACTGGTTGCCCTGAGGATTAGTAGGCAGAGAAGTAGGAGAGGGGGATTACAAAGAGACATGAGAAAATTTGGGGGCATGATAGATATGTTCATTGTCTTGATTGTGGAATTAATTTCATGGATGTATATTAATATATATATAATAATTGTACAATTTAAATATGTCCAATTTATGTATATCAATTATATATCAACAAAACTATCAAAAATAATTTCAAAGCTATAAAGCTATCTTTAATTGCATTCAGCCTGAAAAATCTGCACATGTCTATCCATCCAATACAAATATTCACTTTTGTTGAACCATTTTCATCAAACTTTTAATCATCATCACACTTTCTGAATTATATTTAAATGTAAGCTAACATTTTATTAACTTTTTGAGCCTTTGCTCTATGCTAGGTACCATCCTTAGGTGTTTTCACCACATTTTATTATTTATACATGTGTGAATATGTACATTTAACTTAAGCACTAACTTTTTAATGTTCTGTTAACACTGGAACATTAACTGTTCCATACATGCCTTTCATTTCTGCATCCAGATCGATGCTCAAGTTCTCTCCGAGTAAAATTCCTCTCCATCCTGGTGTCTGCGTCTTATTATTAATATTTTATTAAAAACCTAACAGAAGTCCTTACTCTTCTAAGAATAATAATCATGTCACCCTCATAATTTAATTTCTTCTTTTCCTACATAGAACAGTGCTTCATATTAGCATCATTTATGTGTTTATGTAAAGTTCTCTATCTTATTACATTATGAATCCTGGAGAGAAGGACTTTTTCTCATTGCTCTTCATATTTCCAGCCACTCCTTGCACATGGAGGACACTCAACATACACTGGTTGAATTGCAAGTCTTTTAGTGGACTTTTTATGTTTTTTCTCTAGGGCGTTCTACTCACAAGGGTTTTTCTCCCTTATAATATTGATGTCTCATGAAATTTAAAGCAAAAAAGCAAAATTTAAAATGTTGAAACATAATTTTTTTAGATCAGTTTCTTGATCTCACCTTATGCTTTCTTCATTTTTTTTTTTAAATTCTGAATATGTGAGGGCAATTTTTAGTTTTTAAGGAACTCTAAGACATAAAACACATGTATGATGTCTAAAATATTTCTTTAGCAATCATTTCTGGGCAGCAAAAACTCTCATAGCTCCAGATAGTGGTTTTGTTTGCTGCTCTTATTGTCTCTGCACTGTTGCCTTCACACTGGATTGCCTTCAGATCAGCTCTTCTCAAAATCAGGGGTTTTCCAGCCTGTCCTTCCAATTTTTATTCTACAAGGTATTTATTTCAGATTCATTTCCCTACAGACCTTAGGTTAGTTTTGCTGTTCAAACAAGATGATGGACTCTGGGGAAGAATAGGAGCCTCACATGTTGTAGAAGGTGCGTAAATGTTTATGAATGAGTGAATTGTTTTTATGGAGAGAAAGTCACTACCATCATTCACTACCCAGAATGTCAAGGTAAGAGAATCAAATCAAAATCAAGTCAAATTATCTTTCAGGATGTTTTTAGTTAAGATCAAGGATCAGAGAATCTGTGTTTAAGGCTTCCAGCAAAATTCATCCGCTGCACAAAGTCCACATTGGAAATGTGCTAATATCCTGGATGAATGTTTTATTAGTTTTGAATGGAGAATTAGATCAGAAATGACAAGAAATCTTCTGCCTGCTTTCTCGCAAACTCTAGACGTATATATCCAACTTCCTCCTTACATATCCACTTGGAGGTCTCAAAGACATCTCAGATTCTATGTATTCTAAACTGAACTCCTAATCCTTACCCCTCAAATCAGTTCCATTTACATTTTTTTAAATCTCAATTGATGACAGTTTCATTATTCCCGTTTCTCAGGCACTAGCCTTGGAGTAATCTTTAAGTGCTCATTTTATCTCACCTGCACACTCATTTCAGCTCCTCCATGTTACTATCCACCCCAAGTCATTATATGTCTTGCTTGGATTATGGCACTTACTTCTCATGGGTCTTTCTACTTGTTCCCCTTAGTCCTCGATAGTCTACTCTCTTTACTGCAGACAATATGATCCTTTAAAAATGTATATCATATCAGAGACTTCCCTGGTGGTCCAGTGGCTAAGACTCTGAGCTTCCATTGCAGGGGGCCCAGGTTCAATCCTTGGTCAGGGATCTAGATTCCACATGCTGCAACTAAAGATCCCACATGCTGCAGTGAAGATCGAGGATCCCACATCTTGCAACCAAAACCTGGCACAGCCAAATAAATAAATAAATATTTTTTTAAAATGTACATTATATCAGAGCATTCCTGTGCTCAAAATTTAGCAGTGGTGCCCTATCTGACTCAGAGTAAGTCCATGGTCTCACTTGCCTCAGCATCTCCTCTGACCTCCTTTCCTATTGTTCATCCTAGACTAAAGTG
The DNA here is from genome assembly GCF_054371585.1 of Giraffa tippelskirchi. Lineage (NCBI taxonomy): Eukaryota > Metazoa > Chordata > Mammalia > Artiodactyla > Giraffidae > Giraffa > Giraffa tippelskirchi. Next base: position 128,298,001 of record NC_137283.1, read on the forward strand.
ACTTAGCATGCATGCATGCATTGGAGATGGAAATGGCAACCCACTCCAGTATTCTTGCCTGGAGAATCCCAGAACAGAGGAGCCTGGTGGGCTGCCATCTATGGGGTCGCACAGAGTTGGACACGACTGAAGCGACTTAGCAGCAGCAGCAGCAGCAGCAGCAGCAGTCTCTCTTGGCCCCAGACTGGCCTTTGCTTTCCTGCAACCTGCCAGGTAGGCCTTACCTTGGAGCCTATGCTGCGGTCATTTTTTCTGCCCAAACAGTTCTTTCCCCAGAATCTGCTTGGCTAATTTCTTTACCTGTTTTAGGTGACATCCCTATACCCCCATCCCACCTTGTCCTACTCTACTCTTTCCTTTTTCCTTATCCTTCATTTAAGTTGACTATTTACTGTCTAACTTTCCCTACTAGAATATAAGAACCACAGATCAGGAATCTTGGTTTAATTAACAGGTATACCCAAAGTTCCTAGAGTATGTGTGAGACACATAGTGGGTGCACAGCAAATGTTTGTTGGAAGAATTGAGAGCATTGTCTTAGAAAAAACGTAGAATATAAAATGTTAATGTTTGTCCATCTTTTCAGAGGCTAGTACACAAAAGATTGTAGCTATATTAATATAAAGGAATTAAGTTAGATCTAATTTAGCTAGAAAAAAACATATAATTGTGTGATCTTAGGATGTTTAGAATTTACATATATTTTATCTCATACCATCTGTATTTAAAGAGTGTTTTTAATACTTGGGAAATCTATATTTAAAATGAGACTCAGTGATCTCAAGATTATTATAGATAATAATTGAGCTACGTATGTGGTGGTTAGTAAGAAGAAATAGTATGCCCCAAATGTCTGGGTAAACTGTTAGTCAGAAACACATATGTACTGAAGGCAAATTTCAAGTGGTGAATTTCAACACATACATATTAAAGGCAGATTTCAAGTATCTTATTTTGGACCACAATTTGGAAAACAGTTTGTTAGATAATTGATCCAAGGTACTAATGTCTTTCATTCTTATTGAAAGGAAACAAAAGCATTGCTGTGAAAAGGGGTGATAGAAAAAACTTTCAGTTCAGTTCAGTCGCTCAGTCGTGTCCGACTCTTTGCGACCCCATGAATTGCAGCACGCCAGGCCTCTCTGTCCATCACCAACTCCCTGAGTCTACCCAAACCCATGTCCATCGAGTCGGTGATGCCATCCAACCATCTCATCCTCTGTCGTCCCCTTCTCCTCCCGCCCCCAATCCTACTCAGCATTAGGGTCTTTTCCAATGAGTCAACCCTTCGCATGAGGTGGCCAAAGTATTGGAGTTTCAGCTTCAACATCAGACCTTCCAATGAACACCCAGGATTGATCTCTTTTAGGATGGATTGATTGGATCTCCTTGCAGTCCAAGAAACTCTCAAGAGTCTTCTCCAACACCACAGTTCAAAAGCATCAATTCTTCGGTGCTCAGCTTTCTTCACCGTCCAACTCTCACATCCATACATGACCACTGGAAAAACCATAGCCTTGACTAGACGTACTTTTGTTGGCAAAGTAATGTCTCTGCTTTTAAATATGCTATCTAGGTTGGCCATAACCTTCCTTCCAAGGAGTAAGCATCTTTTAATTTCATGGCTGCAATCACCATCAGCAGTGATTTTGGAGCCCCCCAAAATAAAGTCTGACACTGTTTCCACTGTTTCCCCATCTATTTCCCATGAAGTGATGGGACCAGATGCCATGATCTTAGTTTTCTGAACGTTGAGCTTTAAGCCAACTTTTTCACTCTCCTCTTTCACCTTCATCAAGAGGCTCTTTAGTTCTTCTTCACTTTCTGCCATAAGGGTGGTGTCATCCGCATATCTGAGGTTATTGACATTTCTCCCGGCAATCTTGATTCCAGCTTGTGTTTCTTCCAGCCCAGCGTTTCTCATGATGTACTCTGCATAGAAGTTAAATAAGCAGGGTGACAATATACAGCCTTGACGTACTCCTTTGCCTATTTGGAACCAGTCTGTTGTTCCATGTCCAGTTCTAACTGTTGCTTCCTGACCTGCATACAGGTTTCTCAAGAGACAGGTCAGATGGTCTGGTATTCCCATCTCTTTCAGAATTTTCCACAGTTTATTGTGATCCACACAGTCAAAGGCTTTGGCATAGTCAATAAAGCAGAAATAGATGTTTTTCTGGAATTCTCTTGCTTTTTCAATGATCCAGCGGATATTGGCAATTTGACCTCTGGTTCCTCTGCCTTTTCTAAAACCAGCTTGAACAGCTTGAAAAAACTTTAGTGACCAATAAAGAAAGACACTAGGCAATCAGGATGGACACTGGTCTTCTAGTGTGTTCTCCTCCCATCAACCCTGCTGCTCACCCCTGGGGTCTGGGAAAAACAGCCCAGGGCTGAGGTTTATTGATCTTTCACTTCAAAAATAAGCAAAAAGGAAACAGAAAGGATTTCCAAACAATAGGACTCAACAGTGACTCTGATTGGTCAGCTTTCAAATCAGTGCCCTGAAATGGAAGATGGCAATGGGAACACATCCTACAAAAGCACTGAATAGCTAAGGTTATATGACATGTGAACATTTTGTTTTCACACCCATGTGTTAGGAATGGTCATTTGAGAAATAGCCAATTTATCAAATAATTCTAGTGGAGTTTTCTTATGCAATAATTATTCTTAGTAGGTTTAACATATTTTAATTTTAACAACCTGATTTCCATCCTACTATTAAGGAAGTAATCATTTGTATAAAGTAAAGTATGCCTTTGTCTAAAAAATCTGAATTGGGAAGTAAAGTAAAAAATAAAGGCCTTAGAGAATGATCCAAAATTTACTGGGGAGGAAAACACTGTTTTTTTGTTTGTTTTTGCCAAGATATTGCAGTTGGGGAACTATGGAAAATACAACTGCTTTGGTTTAATGAGGTTTCAGAGTTTTGAGATTCTTTTGTAATGTCTCTGGAGCCCCTGCTATGAAAATGGCAGGACAATATGGAACCTGGAAAGTCCAAGTAATCATAACTGGAAAGAACAGGACCCAGCAGCTGGTAAAGTCTATTAGATATTAGAGCAGCATATTCGTTTGGCAATGGTAGCAGAATGGGAAGCAAGAAGCAAGAGAAGTTCTTTATTTGCTGGCAGTTACTGAATAACAAGCTGTACATTTCCAGTCACTCTGAGAAGAGTGAGCCTTACCATGGGGAGGGCCCACCAGATGCCAAGTGGCCGCAGGGAAAAGTGAAACGTAACTGAACAGCCAACATCCCATTTGTTGAAAGACACCTTTTAGACACCCAATCCCACAGACACTGCAAAGAGTGGAGGAAATGTTGGAAATCACTTAGCCAGTTGCTGAAGCACTGATCTTCATTCTTGGTATAAAGTAGAAAAAGTACTAGACATGATTTCCATAAATATGCATTTGTCATTACTTTGTAACTGAAAAGAAAGGAAATTCAATTAATGATCTACCCTTTAAACTTCAGTTTTTATGATCAAAAGAGCAGCCATGAAGGCTCATTTAATCCAGGAGGTTTTTCTCTTGGCTGGTGTCTGGAGGAGTGTCAAAGCTGCAAGATGTTAATTGCAAGAGAGGAGACGAATGCAGGTGAGAAATAAAATCAATTATATTCACAATTACTGAGCCCCAAAACTATTTTTTGACTTATCATAAGATAAAAAGTACCAAGAAGCAAACTGCAAGTAAATATTTATATAGAAGAGGATTTTGATTAAGGACAGTGATCAACCATAACATAAATAATGATTGTAGGAATGTAAAACCTAGGCAAGTTTCTTAGTCACAAATAAAGAATGGGAAACTGCATTTTGCTTTTCTTCAATGAGAAAGATCATTATTCCTAATGAGTTTTTTTTTTCAGTTATTCTGAGTTCAGGAAATGTTCCTTTATTCTGTTCTGTCAGTAACCAAGAGTTACATTTCTGCTTTTCTTCCTTAAAATCCTTTATTTTTTTCCTTTTGAACTGGCTTCATAGTCTTATCTTATCCCCCTATGATATATCACCTATCTTTTTTCCAGTCTGATTCAATCTTTCCAGTTTCTGATCTTTCTCCACTGTGGGGAATTTGTTTCAGAACCTGCTGGACTTTCTCACATCCCTCATTTCTTTCAAAGTTGTTTTTTTCTCTCCGTTTGTGTTGACATGGGCTTCCCAGGGAGTGCAGTGGTAAAGAATTCGCCTGCCAATGCTGGAGACTCAAGAGACTTGGGTTTGATCCCTGGGTTGGGAAGATCCCCTGGAAAAGGGAGTGGCTACCCTCTCTAGTATTCTTGCTTAGAAAATTCCATGGACAGAGGAGCGTGGTGGGTTACAGTTCACAGGGTCACAAAGAGTCAAACACTACTGAGCAACTGAGCACACACAAGTTGTATTGACATACTGCACCCTTCCACTTAGATAATATCTCAAGTTCACAGTCTCAAGTTGACAGTGATCAAGCATCCCATATTTCAGTCTTCAAAAAAATTCTTGTGTATAGAACTGAATAAAAAAGGGTAAAGCTGATGGCTGGAAAGTTCTGGTTCATCTGTCATATTCACCAGACATGAATTGCACCATTGGATGTCCAATTTATTTCAAAATTTGCAAAATTCTTTTAAAGGAAAAAGTTTCTATTCCCTGGAAGACTGTAAAGGGTACCTAGAACAGTTCTTTGCTCAAGAAGATAAAAAGTTTTGGGAAGATGGAATTATGAAGTTACCTGAACAATGGCAGAAAGTAGTGGAACAAAATGGTGAATACATTGTTCAACAGAGTTCTTGGTGAAAATGAAAAAAAAGAAAAAAAACAGCAGGGGAGGGGAGAAGCTGAGACAATTACAAGCCAGGAAACTTTTTAAGGACACTTTCATGATACAGTCTTAGTTCAGATAACAAATGAAACTGTGTACTTATTTGATGGTAGTGGTGTGTTGATAAATATTTAACCATTGGTCCTCCAATGAGGTAGGTGGAATGGGAGAGCTGCAAGCATATCAGTGCACGGAGTGGTGTGAAACACTTTATGACCCTGAGGGTAAGTATCCATACCTACTTTAAATTTTGCACATACTTTAGGCCCTGATGTGCATGTGTGCTTATGTAAATTTATAATAGATTTACCTAATACAAAGAATATGTAGCACACAATTTATAAATATATTTTAAATGTAAATATCATATAGCTAATGAATTCTTATATATTGCTTTTATTGATTTTTAAGTAAACAGTTTATTTTGAAATAATTTCAGACTCACATTTTAGCCATATTGTACTGGCTAGAATTTCCAGTACAATATTGAGAAGAAGTGATGTTAACAGATGTTACTTCATACTCAATCTCAAGAGGGAAATTTTCAACATTTATTGAAGGAGACTTTGCTGTTGTTTTTGATTTGCTTGTTTACTCATAGGCTTCTATTTCTATTTGCTAAGTAGTTTTACTGTTTTTTTCTTTAAATCATGAATGGGTTTTGATTTTGTCAAATACTTTTTCTACGTCCAGTTTCATGATTATAGATTTTTTCATTTATTCTGTTAATTCTAATAATAGTCTGTTAATTTCTCTTTTATTCTTTATAGTGAAATACATTGATTTTTATATCAATTTTATTGAGGAATGATTTACATATTATAAAATAAATTCATTTTAAGTATAAATTTTGATAAGTTCTGACAAATTTATTCCATGTATAACCAACATGATAATCAAGGTATGAATCTTTCTTTCATTCCATTTCCCTGTCAGTTTTCCCCAAGCTGAGCCCCACACAATCACAGATCTGCATTATGTCATTATACATTTATCTTTTGTAGAGTTTCATATGATGGAATTATATGACATGTAATAATATCTTTTGTGTCTGGCATCTTCTAGCCTGGTATAATGTTTTTGAGATTCATCTTTTCTGTTGCCTGTATCATCAGTTCATTCTCTTCTTGTTCCTGGAGAATAGTCCCTTGTGTAATATAGCACAGTTTGTTTATTCATTCACCTGTTGATGAACATTTGCAGTTTTGGGCTATCATGAACAAAAATAGCAAGGATTTAGAGGAATTGTGGTTTCTAAAGTAACAGTGATATAAACCTCCCTATGCTTACAGAACTGTCAATATACTAAAATAGCTCTTAATATATTTTCCTTTAAAGGGATAATTAGTCTCAAGTGATTACTGCTAGAATTTAAGCTCCACTGGGGCAGGGAATGCAGTCTATTCTTTTCACTGATGTGTCTTAAGAGCCTGTAACATAATTTGTGTTTAGTTGCTCAGTCGTGTCTGACTCTTTGCGGCCCTTTGGACTGTAGCCGACCTGCCTCCTCTGTCCATGGGATTTTTCAGGGAAGGATACTGGAATGGGTTGTTATTTCCTTCTCTAGGAGATCTTCCCAACCCAGGGAACTAACCTGCATCTCCTGTTGTTGTAGCTAAAACAGAAATGAGTGAACAGCCTTTGGCACGTACCAGCCAAACAGGCCTACAAGAGTTAAACAATCTTGGTTATTCTTTAGCTGTTACTACTAGCAAACACTTGTAGCTGGACTTGTCCTTCACAAAGCTAATTACTCTCTGACTTCATATAGATTATACTGTTCACCTGGCATTCTTTTCCCTCTGTACTCTCTTGTAGCATTGTGCATTTCAGAAAGAAGGTCATGGGCTGATAACTTCAGGGACACAAGACCCAGTTGCTGAGTTGTCTGATGCCAGCTGTGGCCATTTTGAAACTTTGCAAGAGAAAAAAAAAATGCAAGACCTTCAAGAGATATAAAACCTCTCCCTATTCCCCGAGAAAGGAGGGCACAGTTCTTGAGGCACTAGCTTGCTGTGTTTCCCTTATGCCTGGCAAAAATAATAAAGCTACTCTTTTCTATTTCCCCCAAATTCTGTCTCCATATTTCTATTTGGTATTGGTGGACAAGGAGTCAAGATTTTGGCAACACTGTGTCTCCTGCATTGCAGGTGGATTCTTTACCCACTGAGCCATCCGGGAAACCCTAGGGCTTCCTAATGTGCACATAATTGGTGTACATTAATTGTTGAATGAATTAATAAGATTACTTCAAAGAATTTTGAAGTTTTTTCCTGTTTCAAATTTATGTTCTATCTCAAAGTTAGTGTATTTTGTCTTATAGTTTTAAAAGAGAAAATATAAAAACAAATGTTTAGAATTGAACATATAATGAGAACTAGCCACTCAGTCTTAAACTTATTTTATTCTTTTATGGGAGGGTCAAGGATGAGAGTTTTAACTTCAACATTCTTTGGTTAAAATTTTTCGTAGCTGATGATTTTTGGAATATCATCGATGTATTGATTTCTATTTTATTTCATTTTTATTGTCAGTGCAGTCTCTCTAGGCTGGAGTCCATGTACTTTTTTTGCATGGTTGTATTATATTTTATTAAATAGCATCATTCCTTAATTTGTTCAGACCTCTGCCCCCTACTATTGGGGGACAGTTTTCTCTGGTTGTTGTTTTGGTTTTTTTAATTGGAGGATAACTGTTCCACAATGCAGTGCTGGCTTCTGCCATACAACAACGTGAATCAGCCACAACTGTACATATGTCCTCTCCCTCTGAGCCTCCCTCTACCTTGCCATCCCACCCCTCCAGGCTGGCACAGAGCACCAGGCTGGACTCCCCATGCTACACACCCAACTTCCCACCAGTTATCCATTTTACACATGATAGTGTATATATGTCAATGCTGCCTTCTCAATTCAACCTACTCTCTCCTTCCCTGCCCCCCACCACTGTGTTCACAGATCGGTTCTCCACGTCTCTATTTCTGCTCTGCAAATAGTTTCATTGGTACCATTTTCCTACATTCCACATATATGCATTAATATAAAATACTTGTTTTTCTCTTTCTAACTTCATTCTGTATAACAGGCTCTAGGTTCATCCACTTCAGTTCAGCTGATTCACATATATATTCCTTTTTATGGTTGAATAACATTTTTTTTTGTATATGGTGGTGATTTACTTGGTAAGTTGTATCTGCCTCTTTGTGACCCCATGGACTATAGCCCATCAGGCTCCTCTGTCCATTGAATTCTCCAGGTAAGAATACTGGGCTGGGTTGCCATTTGCTTCTCCATGGGATTTTCCCAATCAGTGATTGAATCTTGGTCTCCTGCATCACAGGTAGTCTCCTGCATTGCAGGTGGATTATTTACCAACTGAGCCATCAGGGAAGCCCTCATTGTATATGTGTACTACCACTTCTTTATCCATTCATCTGCTGATGGACATCCAGGTTGCTTCCATATCTTGTCTACTATAAATAGTGCTGCAATGAACCCTGGGATATATGTATCTTTTTGAATTATGGTTTTCTCAGGGTATATGCCCAGTAATGCGATAACATGTATTTTTAAAGTCCACATGTATTTAATCTTTTAAAAAACTATTATGCATATTGTTAAGCTGGGAAAATATCAAAGTCTCAGCTTATAGTAAACATACTCAAAGTTCTAAAGGTATAATAATAAAAGCCAAGAAACGGAGTAGAGAAAAGAGATAGAATCTATCCAATTTACCCTTAAGCCATTTCTGATTTCTTCATACCTCTTAGGCTTTGGGTGTACAAAGTTAGAATTTTAAACAGATATATTCATATGTGGCATAAGGATTTTCCTCAGGTGATATAAATTGATTGCAAGTGCAGTATGACATATTTTTATTTCATAATGTGTATGTGTGTCTTTGGGAATAATGGCTAACTGGGATTTCTTTCTACGGATTTGATTCAATTGAGTGAATAAACTTCTCTGGACTTTTTAAATTAAACTTTTAATTTTGGGATAATTGTAGATTCATATGCAATTGTAAGAAACAAGAGATCCTATGTGCCCTTCCCAAGTTACCCCAAAGGTAACATCTTGAAAAACCATGGTACAGTGTTTCAACCAGGATATTGACACATTGGCACCAAGATCCTTCATGCCACCCTGGTAGCCACATCTACTCCCCTCTTATTCCCACCCCTTCCTTAACCCTAGCAAGCACTAATCTGTTCTCCATTCCTATAGTCTTGTCATTTCAAGAAGATCATATGAAGGAAATTATAACGTATATGACCTTTGTGACTGGCTTTTTACAGTAAGCAGAATTCTCTAGAGATTCAAATAATTGTTGCATGAAGCAATAATTCATTGCTTTTTATTGCCAGGCAGAATTCTTTTAAAAAAATTTTTTATTGGCATACAATTTACAATGTTGTGTTAGTTTCAGGTGTACAGCAAAGTGCATCAGTTACACATATACATATATCCACTCTTTTTTAAGATTATTTCCCCGTACAGGCCACTACAGAGTATTGAGTACAATTCTCTTTGCTCTACAGTCCAAGCCGAATTCCATGGTACAAACTATGGTTTAAACTCTACAGCAGTTTGTTCAAACATTCACCCATTGAAGAATATCTAGATTATTTTGGTTTTTGGCTATTATAAATAAAACTGCTATAAACACTTGTATACATGTTTTTGCATTAACACAATTCTTCATTTCTCTGGGATAAATGCCCAGAAGTACAATGGCTTGGTCTTATGGTCATTGCATATTTAGTTTTTAAAGAAACTGCCAAACCATTTCCCAGAGTACCTATACCATTTTACATTTTCACCAGAAATATGAATGATCCAGTTTCTGTACCATTTTACATTTTCACCAGAAATATGAATGGTCCAATTTCTCTACATCTTCACTAGCACTAAAGTCACTAATTTTTATTTTAGCCATTCTAGTAGGTGTGTGGTAGTATCTCATTGTGGTTTTGATTTGCAGTTCCTAACAGCGAACATATTTTCACATGTTTATTTGTTATCTTTGTATCTTCTTTGTGAATGTACCTTCATATCTTTTACCCATATCTAATTAGATTGTTTACTTGTTTTTCTTATTTTTGAGTTTTGCAGGCTTATTAATTTCAAATTCCAATTTTTTGATAGTATATTGGAAACTAATTGATTTTTATGTATTTACCATGTATCTTGCGACCTTGCAATAATTATTAGATCCAGGAGTTTTGTTTTATTGTGGGGGGAGGGTCTATATGATTTTCTATATAGATAAACATGTAATCTGTAAACAAGGACAGTTTTATTTCTTCTGTCTCAATGTTTTCTTTATTCTTGTGTTATTATACTAAGCTAGGACTTTCAGGAGATCCAACCAGTCCATCCTAAAGGAAATCAGTCCTAAATATTCATTGGAAGGACTGATGCTAAAGCTGAAACTCCAATACTTTGGCCACCTGATGCCAAGAACTGACTCATTTGAAAAGATCCTGATGCTAGGAAAGATTGAAGGCTGGAGGAGAAGGGGATGACAGAGAATGAGAAGGTTGGATGGCATCACCAACTCAATGGACATGAGTTTGAGTGGACTCCGAGAGTTGGTGATGGACAGGGAGGCCTGGTGTGCTGCAGTCCATGTGGTCGCAAAGAGTCGGACACGATTGAGCGACTGAACTGAACTGAGGACTTTCAATATGATGTAGGATAGGAGTGGTAAGAGGGGCCATCCTTATCTTGATAATGTCTTGAGGAGAAAGAGTCCAGTTTCTCACCATTAAGTAGGATGACTTCAGGATTTTGTGGATGCTCTTTATCAAGTTGAAGGATTCCATTCCTCTCATTCCTAATTGTCTAAAAGGTTTTTTCAGAAATTATTTCTCCAAGTGCTTTTTCAGTCCCATCTCTTTCTTTTCTATTTCCAGGTCTCCAGTGACACAAATATTAGATCATGTATTATAGTCCCACAAGTGCCTGTGGTTCTATTAAATTCTTTATCTATTTTTTTCTGTTGTTCTGATTTCTATCCAGTTCATTAATTCTTTCCTCTGTTCTCTCTCTCTTTTTTTTTTATCATAAAAGCTTAATATCTTTAATAGGTAAATGTTTTTTTTGAGTAAAAGAAAAAACAGACATCCCCAAGGAAACATGACAGGAAAATAAGCAAAGTACATGAGAATAGAAAAATTCACAGAGGAAAAACAATGGCTAATGAACATATTTTTTAATGTTCAATCTCATCAGTAATCAAAAAATGCAAATCAAAGGAAGTTTTCATTATTAGACAATAAAATTAGCAAGCTGTTGAAATGACATAATACCCTAATACACCACTGGTGAGAATGTGAATTGGTACAATCTCTCTGTAAAATAATTTAGCAACACATATCAACACTGTTGGAGAAGGAAATGGCAACCCACTCCAGTGTTCTTGCCTGGAGAATCCCAGGGACAAAGGAGCCCGGTGGGCTGCCGTCTATGGGGTCGCACAGAGTTGGACACGACTGAAGCAACGCAGGAGCAGCAGCAGCAGCATCAACACTGTTATAAAAGTACTCGTGTTCTTTGACCTAGTAATTCTAATTTGAGGGAATTTATACTCAGGACACAATTTTGAAATACAAGTGGAGTTTTATGCACAAAGATGATAACCATGTCATTATTTATAATGGCAGAAGACTGCAAATAATCTAAATGTTCAATAATAACAGATTAAGTAAATCCTATATGATTTACTTAGTGTAATTCTATATGATGTAATTCTTAATGTAATTCTATATGATGAAATTATATCTATTACAAATTCTTGTTTTAATTTTTATTTTATGTTGGAATATAATTAATTTACCATGTTGTATTAGTTTCAGGTGTACGTCATAGTGATTCAATTATACAAGTAATGTATCTATTCTTTTTCAAACTCTTTTCCCATTTAGGTTATTACAGAATACTGAGCAGAGTTCTCTGCCGCAGTTCATTGATTCTTTCCTCCATTGTCTTCAGAGCTCATCTGCTGTTGAACCCTTTTACTGCACTAATCAGTGTTGATCACACTGCTGTTGCCTTCCACTCACTGCCCGTGAGGAGGATAGGTGAGGACCCTATAGGCAGAGTGAGAAGAGCAATCTCATTTGTACAAGGAATTTTGGTCTCAGCTGCCATCACCATATTGATTGGTGGCAAAAAAGTACATTGATTGGAAAGGTCTATAGGCTTTGCAGAGCAATGGTTTTTAAAGTCCTCAAAGGAGGACTTCCTTGGTGGTCCAGTGTCTAAGACTATACATTCCCAATGCAGGGGGTCTGAGTTCGATCCCTGGTCAGGGAACTGGATCCCACATGCCACAACTAAAGAGTTCACATGCCTTAGTGAAGATCCTGCATGCCTCAACCAAGATCTGGCACTGCCAAATAAATAAATAAAATATTAAAAAAACAAAATCCTCAAAGAAGATTGGAGAATTTATCTCAAGGACTCACTGACCCATGGCTAGGAGCCTGTTTAGGGGATGGGGTGACTACCTTGGGTGCCAGTGGCAAGAGGTACAAAGTGTAAAAAATGCCTGCTGCTACCTCTGGCACTCCAGGTACCATAGACAGGAGGAAGCAGCATGTTTGGGATGTGAATACATGGTAGGCAAAACATGGGTCCACATGCATGGCTCAGTCCAGTCAGCTCAATCCAGAGGGTCATCTCCAGAACCTGAACTCATCCTGTTCTGATGTGAGTGAGAGTTATCCACATCCTCATGCCAGGACCGTTCTGGTGCCTAGTCTTGCATGATCCTGCAAAGGGAGACCTATGCTGGACAGTAAGAGCAATTTCTTATCAGATTTCCTCCTGGAACTGGCACCCAGCCATGTGGGTCTGGGACAAACCCACCCCAGGCTCAAGTTCCAGAGCGCCTCAGAATATCTGCCTGGCCCTCTGTATAGGGGAGAGGGACAGACAGAATCTTGGAAATGAGACCGGTGATGGGACCCACGTGGTTCCCAGTTCAGGATCAGGACACCTTTATCAGGTAGCATTATTGATCAGTTCTAGACACTTGAGGTCACTAAAGAATGGGATCTGCTGAGCTTCTTTACCTATGTCTGAGGGCAAAACTGATCCCAGGTTTCAGTTCTGATTCATTCCCGACTGACTGTGTGTCTTTGGACAAGTCATTGAATATTGCTTGACTTCTGTCCCATCATCTATAAAATGAGGTGATTGACTCAACAATCAATCATGTAGTCTAAAGACTCTGCAACCCTATAAGTTTATAGAAAAGTAGATATAATAAAGTCTAGGTAAAAGTCTAGGCATGAAGACATATTTGAGAAAGAAAAATTGTTAATTAACTTTAAAAGTCCCATTCTTGTTAGCACTTAGTAATCAGCTGAGTCTTGCTTTCAGTTAGTTAATTCGGATTCTTCGTTTCTCAGCCCTGGGCTGAGTAGAGGTGAAGACAAGGTTACGGAATGAACACTTCAGAAGCCTAGTTTGAGAGAGTCCTTTCCCTAAAAAAAAAAAAAATCCATTCCTCCACAGATGAAGTTACACACAGGCAGAACTTGCTGCTGGCAGATTATGCATCTACCTTTATGCTGAATTTTCAGCACAGGGTCAAAAGAAGGACCCCCAACTTACTTGGAATTTTCCTAAACAAGATAATAAATCCCTAAGGCTTAAATTACAAAGCCCCTAAAAGGAGGATAAAATTTAAGTGTTCTGGTTTCCATAGGCAACACCATCTTCACTGTGAGATGGAAAATTTGGACTGCCTTAGCCTGCTGCCTTGAGTTCATCTAACTTTCCTTATTTGAACTCCACATTCAGAAACAACTATCTGATTAGGATTTTACTTCCTTTTTAGTGTTGCCTTCAGGGCCGATCCTGTGACAGTCTATTTCTCATTGTAATTTACAAATTGACTTCCTGATTCTATGCTTCAGTTTCAAAGAACTTGGTTAATGTGTGACAGTCCCTGAGAGACAGTGTTATCCTAGTAATGATGACAAATTCAGTTTATAAGCCTGAAAGTAGGAAGCTCCATACCTGAGGCATAGTAAATTCATCAATGTTAATGAATGCCAAGACTCATAAGAGTCCCTTGGACTGCAAGGAGATCCAACCAGTCCATCCTAAAGGAAATCAGTCCTAAATATTCATTGGAAGGACTGATGCTAAAGCTGAAACTCCAATACTTTGGCCACCTGATGCCAAGAACTGACTCATTGGAAAAGACCCTGATGCTGGGAAAGATTGAAGGCGGGAGGAGAAGGGGATGACAGAGGATGAGATGGCTGGATGGCATCACTGACTCAATGGACATAAGTTTGAGTGGACTCCAGGAGCTGGTGATGGACAGGGAGGCCTGGCATGCTTCAGTCCATGGGGTCACAAAGAGTCGGACACGACTAAGCGACTGAAATGAACTGAACTGAACTTGTTGTTTATTACCCATAATATATCATACCTCATATGATGAAAATCTCTACTGTTTGAAACAAACTTCAACATAACCGAGAACAAACAGATTTTAAAGCATCAAAATTCATTTTAAGAGACATGATGGACTATGAAGAAAAAGTGAATGTGTTGGTTGCTCAGTTGTGTCCATATATTTACAATCCCATGGACTGTAGCCAGGCAGCCTCCTCTGTCCATGGAATTCTCCAGGCAAGAATACTGGAGTGCATTGTCATTCCCTTCTCCAGGGAATCTTCCCAGTCCAGGATCAAACCCAGGTCCCGTGCATTGCAGGCAGATTCTTTATCATCTGAGCCACCAGGGAAGCCCATGATGAACTATATCTACAGTTAAAAAGTGAAAACTGATTCTAAAGGTAATTCTGTATCAATTTAAGATCACAGTTTGTCAAATCTGTGAATTTCATAGAAGCATAGTCCTTCAAGAATGAATTAGTGGAACATTAAAAGTAGAACAATTACCTTGTTTCTAGTCCAGTATTATTTTGAGGCAAGTGTAAACACCATGCTAAGGGTTCATATTATTGATCTTGCTGTCATGTCATTTTCATGTAAAAGCAGGGAGTTACTCTACAATAATTTTAGCCAAGCCAGCATATTCCTAACACTAAATTTCCTTTTGAACGTCTATGATACTAACTGACAAAACCTTATATGGTTGAGTGAAGATTTGAAAAATTGATTAGATATACGCAATAGCTATCTTTGGTGTGTGACCCTTCATGAAATGTTAGCTGATCATCCCCAGAGAGCACAGTCCCAATTAGGGTAACTGAGTACTGTTATCATGCAGCTGATAAACATATAAATCATACTTACTTAACTGAAGGCTTTTTAAGGCAAATTTTAAACAGTATAAACTTCTAAATATTTCCGTGTGCTCCTCTAAAAAAGATTTTTATGTTACATGGCCAAATAATAGCACTGTCTTTAATAAAATGAATAATACATTCTTAACATCTGATACTCGTTCAATATTCAAATTTTTGTAGTTGTTCTTCCAAAATTCCTTTGAAGCTTGTTTGTCAGTATTAAATTAAACCCAGGATCACACTTTACAGCTGGTTTTTATGTGAAGTTAGTGTCTTTCCATGTTTAATATTATTTTTTGTGCTGCCACCCTGGATATTACAGATTCATGCCTTTTATCTCATGGAATGTCTTCACCTTTGGATTTGTGTAACTGATTTATTTGTAATGTCCTTTAGCTTATTTATATTTCCACTGTTGGAAGATGAATCAAAAGACTTGTTTATGTATATGTTAAACATTTAAAAAAATGCATTTTAGGTAATTTGCACTATTTTTTCACTTTCAAAAATCATAAGGACACAACACATTTTAAGATAGATTGCTATTATTTTACTCTTTCCAGTACAATGCCCAAATATTACCACTTTGGCCAATGGGAGCTTATTTCTAAGTCCTTTTGCCATAACCATTTGCCATTAATTTTTGAAAAGTTCTTTGCTTTTTAGAACAGAATGTTACTCCAGATTCACCTTGTACTGTCTTTCCTTCAGACAGGATATCAGTCATTTTCCCAGAAAGCCAGCATTCCTTTTAATAGACAGTAGTTGTTGTTTAGTTGCCAAGTCATACGGGACTCTTTTGTGACCCCATGGACAATACCACACCAGGCTCCTCTGTCTATGGGATTCTCCGTCTATGGGATTCTCCAGGCAAGAATACTGGAGTGAGTTGCAATTTCCTTCTTCAGGAGTTCTTCCCTACCCAGGGATGAAACCCACGTCTCCTGCATTGCAGGTGGATTCTTTACCACTGAGCCACCTGGGAAGCCCAATAGAAAGTAGCATTAAAGACCAAAATGAAAGTTCTGTGGATGCAAAGCATGTTTGAGCTCCAGGGATAGCATTGCTTCTAGACTGTTTCAGTGGTTACAACTTATCTTAGTTCAAGCTGTGATGAAAAATACATAGATTTGATGTTGTAAATAGGAAATATTTTATTTTTCACAGTTCTAGAGGTTGGAAAATCCAAGATCAAGGTCCCAGAAGATATGATATCTGGTGAGAGTCAACTTCCTGGTCTGTAGACAGCTCTTGTCTTCTGTGTACTTACATGTTTGAAAGAGAGCATCTTTCCTTGTCAATTCTTATAAGGGCACTAATCCTATTCATAAGGGCTTCACCCTCAAGGCCTAGCTGCCTCCCAAAGGCCCAACCTCCAAATACCATCACATTGGAGACTTAGGCTTCAAAATATGAATTTGGGGAGGATACAGTTATTCAGTCCATAACACAACTAATAAGACACATAGTATTTTCCAAAAAACTGAGTTTATATGGATATATTTAATTAAGTACTAGTATTTTAGCATTTCAACTTAACTTCTTTGTATCTGTCATTATGTCTACTTTTCTTTTATGCCAAAAGTTTGCATCTGATGACAATAACATAATTACTCATTATATTATATATTTATTTCTCTGTGTGCCCAGTCACGTCTGACTCTCTGTGGTCTCATGGACTGTAGCCCGTTGGGCTCCTCTGTCCATGGAATTTTCCAGGAAAGAATACTGGAGTGGGTTGCCATTTCATACACCAGGGGATCTTCCTGACCCAGGGATTGAACCTGCATCTTTTGCATATCCTGCATTGGCAAGTGGATTCTTTACTATTAGTACCACCATTACATTATACAAATAATGATTGGGTATGTGCTCAGTTGTGTCCAACTCATTGTGACCCTATGGACTGTAGTCCGTCAGATTCCTCTGTCTGTGAAATTTTCCAGGCAAGAATATTGGAGTGGGTTGCCATTTCATCCTCCAAGGGATCTTCCCGGCCCAGGGATTGAACTTGCATCTCCTGCACTGGCAGGTCTGTTCTTTGCCACTGTACCACCTGGGAAGCCAACCAAGCTACTTAGTTCTGTACTATATGCTCTATAATGATTAGTTGCTAATATAATTATTTTATTCAAACATAAAAGTTTTAGAATAACAGTATCAATATTTCTAGTAACACTTGAATATTAAGTGCAGTTTGAACATTTATTCTTATTATCAGAATGTATTATTCTACTAGGATTGAGCAAAATACTACATTCTAGAGCTACTTGAAATAATTGGTTACTAAGTGAGGTGGTGTAAGTATTTATACAATATTTTAAATTTAAGGAGTAGTATGACACTTCTAAGTACATAGAAGAGAATAGATTTTACCCACCATGGGCCTTTCTTCAGTAAAAATATTTAATTAGAAATATATTGGTTGGGAGTCAGGTTTTCCATTACATTCTGAGAAAGCTAAATGTAATATTTAAAGCTTTTAATATGAGTTGTGTTTCAGCATAATCCAGCTCACCAAAAATTAATCAATGCTTAGTTGTCAGTGAAAATTTCATGGGGCTTCCCTGGTGGCTCAGACAGTAAAGCATCTGCCTGCAATGTGGGAGACCCAGGTTCGATCCCTGGGTCAGGAAGATCCCTTGGAGAAGGAAACGGCAACCCATTCCAGTACTCTTGCCTAGACAATCCCACGAACGGAGGAGCCTGATAGGCTATAGTCCATGGGGGTCTCAGAGAGTCGGACACGACTGAGTGACTTCACAAGAATAAGGAAGATTTCATAAATACAAGTTTTGCCAAGAAAACTGATTCTGCCTTTTACTATGAGTATGACCCACTTACTATCAGTCATATTGAGGTTTCCCTGGTGGCTCAGTGGTTAAGAATCCACCTACAAATGCAGGAGATGCGATTTAGATCCCTGGATGGGGAAGTTCCCCTGGAGGAGGAAATAACAACCCACTCCAGTATTCTTGCCTGGAAAATACCATGGACAGAGGAGCCTGGTGAGCCACAGTCCATGGAATCGCAAAAGAATCGGATACAACTTAGCAACAGGGCACATCAGTCATATCAGATATTGTATATTTTCATTAGTTGATTCAATTTTTAAATTAACCTTTGGAGACTACTATAGATTCAATGCAATCATGAATAATAACACAAAAATATGTAAACAACAGAGAGGGATCTCATGTATCTTTTACTCACTTTCCCCCATGGGTAACATCTTGCACAACTATAGTGCAATTTATCACAGGCAGGATATTAACATTAAAATAGTTGAGATTTCTATCAATATAAGGATCACTCAGGATGCTATTTTATAGTCACATCTACTTCCCCAATCTTATCACCCTCTTAACCCATGGCAACTACTAATCTGTTTTCCATTTCTGCAGTTTTGTCATTTCATGGGTATTGTATGAATGGAATCACACATCATGTAATCTTTTGGGAATGACATTTTCACTCAGCATGATTCTTTGGATGTTCATGTGTTTATTATTAAAAGAAAGAAACTTGAAACATGAGGAAGAACAAACATGATACATAAAAATAATACATAAATAAGAGCGATTGCTTTTGTGATTGCTAAATTATGCTTAATGATTGAAACTAAAATTATAACCTAATAAATGTGATTCTAAATGTATGTGGAGAAAATATTTTAACAATCATGTTACAAATATGGGAGGATAAAGTGACATAAATGGTAATAAGATGTCTATGTTTTACACATGTAAAAAGCTACTAAAAAACACTATGTAAAGAACAAAATAGAATCCTAAAAGAGATTCCAGTATTCCAGAAGACAGATAATGGAGAAGCACAGATAACTTGGAAATAGACCCACACTAATATGGGCCCAAATGCTTTTTGACAAAGTGTGAAAGCACTTTGACAAAGAGTGAAACAACTGTCCGTTACCTTATTACCAATAAAAACTTTAAATTTTCAATCATAGTTTGTTATTTTTCATATTTTGCCTTCTTAATAAGTTAAAACTTCATTATGTCAATCAATTGATTTGCTATCTTTCAAAATAAGGTGTATTTTGAAAGCCCAAAACATTGGAACATCATTTAAAATCTACAAATATATATGTGTATATGATTCATTGCACTTCACTATAGATAACCAAAGGTCTTTGTAAAACAAAAATTGTCTCAGAATAAGAATTTTTTGACACCTAGGTATATTTTTCATTTTCTGTTTGATGCCTTTTTCTAGATTAGGATCCTTTAGTTTAAATGAAGCTCCCCATTTCTGTCCTATAGACTGGCAATCCTCTGGATTTAAACCAAAGAGTTATTTATTCTAATTAATTTCTAGCTACTCAAATGCACTCTCTGTAGTAGATAAACTAAATGTTACTTCTGCAAAGCCTACATAGAAGATCATCTTTACTTTTAGGATTGTTTATTTTAATTTAGTGATTTATGAATTGAATCTCTATTTTGTTATTACAGCTTAAGTTCCACTTACAGATATTTTTATTTTATTTGTAAGTCTAGCATTTTTTAAAAAAAAAATTGCTTCTTTTTACAAATGTATTCAATCTAACAGGTACAAACAAATCTTACCACGTTTAGAAATTTAAAACATATTTGATTTCTTTCTCAAGTCCTTTAATTTTCTGACTGTAAACACAGCCTCCCTGAATATAAATCACAATCATCAACTCTCCTTCAGTACCACGGTTGTTACTTAACGAGGCCAGGAATTGTCTTCCGGCCTATATCTCTGTGATAAATTGACATCCCCCCCCTTTTTTTTGTTTGTGACAGAGTTATATCAGGGGGTGAACTGATTTGCAACACACCAAATCTGAGAGATTCTCCCTCATTAATGAGGACATTTAACCAAGCCAAATACCCCTCTCCCTTCTCTGGATAGTTCTTTCTTGATGACTTTTAACTTGTGTGTAAACCACATCTATGTTCTAACTTCTTCACTTAATAGCTTCACTTCTCTGTCAAATAAATCCCCATGATGACTAATTTTTGAATTGTCAGTGATCTGCTCTGACTTGTCTCAGTCTACCCGGAAATAGGTCCCTTGGTTGGGGGTTAAAGGAGACAGATATCCTTCATCTGTATCATTTAGACTAATTTCACTTCCTACAATTTTTTCCCCCCAATATTGGTAAGTATTCCATCATCAGCCATGGCAACACTTTTCTCTATTTTACTTCCTAAATATGTATGCCGAGTCAAAGATTAAGTAGGAGAGATAATACCAACCCCCCTCAATTCAGTCCATCTTGCTGCTCTTGATGTTCTACTCACCCGTGGGGCCCCATGATTTGTTTTGAAATAGCCCCCAGAGTTCCTTCTGAAACTGTAATACTACACACGCATTTAGATGAACAAGGGGGACAAGTCCAGACTGTTTTCTCATCTTTAGATTTTGCCTCTTAGAAAAGAGTTTTGTTACCTGCTTTTACTTAAAAATTCATGTATACCCTACCTTGCTATCTAAGCCAGATTGCACAACTGATCTGTGAATTTGGTTGTTTACAATTATTTGGGTTTGGGGGAAACATCTCACAGAAATAGGTGAGGATTATAGAGTTCTCTTCACAACTTTCCTAGGTGACAATGAATTCAGAACTCAAATGAATTTTGCCACATCTGCGAGCATTTCTTATCATCAGTGTGTAAGGCCAGTCATACAAACTACTGTAAGCACAGTCTCTCCATTGAGGCGATCCAATCACACGTTGTGAAAGGATGACTCAAGGCTTGGATTTGGCTCACTCTGGCTATATTGGGGATGGATACACTGGAATTCATTGGAATCAAGTTTCAGTTGCTATTCAGGAGAGCAAAAAGCTTCTGGGCTTATTAGATTTTTACATCTGCTTATGAAAAAATGGGCAATGTCACTAAAATAATTCTAGCCAATTCATAAATTTTACTAATTCATAATTTTACTTGGGTAACATGGTTTAAAAAACAAAACAAAACAAAACACCTCTGCTGCTGGTCAGAAATCAAGAGAACTGAGCACTGGAGGCTTTTGATTAAATTCTACGTAATGCTCCCTGGAGTGTTTTCCCATTTAGGACAATAACCGACTCTGGAGTGTGGATTAGAACCAATTTCTCTCTCTCTCATATACACACACATACAAAGAGAAAGATAGAGAGAGAGCATTGTCTCTATAGTGAAGTATTTTAAAGTAAATATTGAGATTTCAACAAGGAAAAGTAGAAATACTAGTGAGGGCTCAGCAAAGTGAATCAAAGATTTTTAAAGTGTGAGAGGAGGGGAGGCTTTCAGAGGAAACTGTGAGGGCGTGGGGGACTTCTGATTCAAGAGCTACCATGTTGGAGAAGCAGAGCCGGGGAGACAGGTCACCCTTGATTCTGTGCACATGGAGAATCAAACCCAAGAGCCTAGGTTTGACCCGGAAGGACATCAGCTGTGCTGAGTACCTAGGTTGGGTGGTCATTCAGTCGACAGGTATTGAATATTACCTGTAAATCAGAAACAATACTGGACCCAGAGAATTCAGAAAATAAGCAAGGTCTTTGTGGAGGAGGGAAGGGGAAAAAAAAAAAAAAGCAACAGTACTTGAGCCCTTTTTGTTTGCTTGGTCGCGTCTGACTCTTTTCTGACCCCATGAAACTGTAGCCCACCAGGCTCCTCTCTGTTCATGGGATTTCCCAGGCTATAATACTGGAGTGAGTTGCCATTGCCTTCTCCAAGGGATCCTCCCGACCCAGAGATTGAACCCACGTCTCCTGCATTGACAGGCAGATTCTTTGCCACTGAGCCACCAGGGAAGCCCATGGATGTGTGGACATATATGTAAATATGTGGATATGTAAATAAATATATGTAGACATATATTTATGCATTGATGCATACATGCAGGGGTTTCCCAGGTGGCACTAGTGGTAAAGAGCCCACCTGCCAATGCAGGAAACGTAAGAGATGTGGGTTCAATCCCTGGGTCACAAAGATCCCCTGGAGGAGGGCAAGGCAACCCACTCAGTATTTTTGTCTGGAGAATCCTATGAACAGAGAAGCTTGGTGGGCTACAGCCCATAGGGTCGCAGAGTCAGATACAACTGAAGCAACTTAGCATGCACACATGCAAGTTTATATGCATGTATGTATGTGTATATGTATAAATAGATATATATTGATATGTATATATATAATTTATATATTACAAATATATTATATGCATATGTAATTTTACAGATGTGGAAATTGAGATATAAAGAAATTGAATCATTCAGCTCCCAAGCTTATCAGTCTATAGAGTTTGATAGGCGAGTTCTCCTGATTTTAAGGCCAGTAATTTTTCTACTTAACCACAGCAGAACCATTATATGCATTAAGACATTTCCAGGGTAGTATTTAGCTCTCTTAATCAAATAAGCTAGGCCATATTGAAGCTATCTTAAATCATATAATCTGAATTTTTAATAGCTGTGGGGAAAAAAATCCCAAAGGTTCCACTGAGTGCTTTGGTGGCTATAAGCACCCTCTGAAATATTTTATTCAATTACTATTTAAATTTTTTGCTTAGATACATTTGAAATTACTTCACTTTTGGTAACTCAGATCATAATTCACACAAATTACCTTTCAAAATATCCATAATACAGAAAATCCCATTCTCGTATAGCTGGAATTTCCATTATATTCTGTCTTCTCATCTGAATATTTACATGCTCAAAACTGGCTTCCTTGTGGTCTCTTCTAATTGAACTTGAAAATTATCCTCATCACATTCTTGCTAATCATATTGAAAAGTTTTGATAAAATCAAAATTAATCATTTTTAGCTTATTAAAAAGTGATGTTTACATTAGCTAAAAACACCTTTATTAAAGCAACCTTATGCAACCTTTCTTCTAGATTCAGCATCTGACAGACAGAGCTCATTAGCTGAATGCTAAAAATAAAAAACAAAACCAGTAATAACTGAAGTGTCTCAGACTTAAGTTCAGTGTTATTTTTTCTCTTCCTTTCCAAATGAAAGCAACCCTGAAAAAAAATTCATCTGCAATATAACGTATTTATGAAAATATTTTGTGTCCAATACATATAGGCATTTGATAATTGTTTGCCATTGTTTTTTTTTAAATAATGATTTAAAAATAGATAATAATGATTATCTCCAAGATTCCTGTGTAAACAGTCTCTTTTAATAGAAAGACAAGGTTCCCTTGAAGCTGGCATTCTCCATTTAGATAACAATGGATTTCCACTAACATTTTTTGAAAAGCTATTTTCTTAGCTTAGTTAAGAATAACCTCCTGAATTCTGTTTAAGGCTTAGCAGATATATTCTTCATTGAAAAGGTATGAATCTTTTAGCCTGGACTATATTGAATATCATCAAATTCTAAGTTGGTGGAGTTTGAATTTTTTTAAAAAAGGATATTTTATTCTCCCTTATAATGCAGTTTGGGCTTCCCAGAAGGTGCAGTGGTAAGAATCTGCCTGTCAATGCAGGAGACTCAGGTTAGATCCCTGGGTCAGGAAGATCCCCTAGAGAAGGAAATGGCTACCTTCTCCAGTGTTCTTGCTTGGAAAATCCCATGGACAGAACAGCCTGGTAGGCTACAGTCCAGGGTGTTGCGAAGAGTCCGACATGACTGAGCAACTGAGCATACACACACACACACACACACACACAAAACACAGTTTAAATAAGCATTTTTAAAAGTGTGATTTACAGGGCCCTCTGAAAAAAAATGTTCTATGGTGAAACATGTTTGTGAAATTCTCAACTAAAGGATATTAAACAGGTTTTCAGGACTTCACAAAACCTTTGATATTGAATTAATGTACATTTCGAACCTCTGAAAGAGGGTTATATTATGAAGCATTTTGTAATGTGTTTGCCTGCAAGTCTTTCACGTGGAGAATGTTTCAGAAATGCTGTGCTTTTCCTAGGGCCTCACCACCATTACCCCACAGGATTCCTTTGAACTCATGTTGGGGTTATTTCTTCTTCCTTTGTCTTATTTCCCAAAGTGTATTCATTGAAATATATATTTCTTCTAAATTGGCACTTGTTTATTGCTGTGTTCCCCATAGAAGCCTATACTCTGAGGCAAGGCAGGAGTGGATACAGTTTGTTTGGAAAAATGCAGGAACCCTCAGGGGAGTGGAGAGGAGGGGTGGCAATTTCGAGAAGTATAGACAACCAGTAAGGAACATGCAATTAAGCCAGTTCCCACAGTGGACAACTAAAGCTTTATCCTCTCTGGGAAGCCCTGGCAATTTACACATGCCTCAGAATTATCCCAGCTGAAGGACAAGGTTGCTGAAGTATTTATATCCTCACACTAACATTTTTGGTTAAGGCCCTGGGAGTGATGAAAATTTGCTCAATGGGAACCACTTCTGGCCCTTCATCCCTGCAGGCAGAATGATTCTGACAACCTGAAGGCAACCCTCCAACAAAAATACAAGATTTGGTCTGTGGATGTCAAATTGACATGCACTGCAGCAGAAAGGGGATTCGAGGGGATAGAGGCTGAGGACCCATAGATTCTGCCAAAATCAGGAAAGAGGTGTTAGGCACAAAAGTCAAATGTTCAACCCTAACTCAGCTAATAGTCACCATAGTACATGATACAAGTTAATAATATAGCTCTTTTATTCATTCCTCTGTCAACTTAGGTTATATCCCTTTTATGGTGTATCTTTTTAGCTTGGAATATAGGACCATCCTGTGGTTAGTTGCTCAGTCATGTCCAACTCTTCACAACCCCATGGACTATAGCTCACCAGGCTCCTCGGTCCATGGGGATTCTCCAGGAAAGAATACTGGAGTGGGTTGCTATGCCCTCCTCCAGGGAATCTTCCCAACCCAGGGATCAAATCCAGGTCTCCCGCACTGCTGGCAGATTCTTTACCATCTGAGCCACCAGGAAAGCCCAAGAATACTGGAGTGGGTAACCTATCCCTTCTACAGGGGATCTTCTCAACCCAGGAACTGAACTGGGATCTCCTGCATTGCAGGCAGATTCTTTACCAGCTGAGCTACCAGGGAAGACCATCCTACTGGGTACAAAATCTTCAAGTAACAGTTTTCAATCCCTAAATATGATTGTTTTCTTTTTCACAGATGAGTACATAGATAGAAAGTATGAGCCTTTTGTTATGAATAGAACAATACTATTTTAGAGTTTGTTTCACTACAATAATCATAAGAGGTCTTCAGAAGACAACTAGGTAGTTCTAAATAGGTACTAAGAATCACTGTAGAGATGTAGAAAAATGGTATTGCATAAGCCAAACTTAAGACTCTTCTCGATGTAAAGCACAGGAAAAAATTGTACTTTTTTTCCCCCAGGTGATCCTAGAATGAGGCAGCAGAAAGGGCAAATGCAAAAAAGAACCATCTTGTCAGTTATGACGATATTTCTTCAAACCACCATGGCATGGGCACATGATAATATCACTTGCTCCGGTCCCCTTGTGACCTATTAATTGTAAGTGGAAGTGATACAAATCACTTCTTGGCTAGAACATTTAATTCATATGAGAGACCCTACAATATTCTCTATTTTCATCTGGCATAGGGACAAGCAATGCTTGAGATGGTAGCTGGTCCATCAGCATGAGGTTCTGAATGACTAGAATGAGCAGAGATTACTTATTGATCTGAAAGAAAGCAATCAATCTTTGCTGGTTTAAGTCAATGCAATTTTATGCTTTTAAGTTTTTGTTATTAAGCATTATATGCTGCTTACTGACTGATACACCTGAACTGCTTGAATCTATTTCCTATTGTTAATAAATATGTAACCAGAAAGATTTGTCTTTTTTATTGCCAAATTCATGGACTATTATGCAAAATAATGGAGATATTCTTTCCTAAAGATAGGTCACCAATGTCCTTAGGAGAATTTTTTAAGCAAAGGAGGTGATTAACTTCAGAGATGAAATATTTGTATTCTGGGCAGACAGATTTAACCTCTTTAGGTAATGTCATCATGGTGACTTTAGACAGGTCATTAATTTGTTTTACAACAAAACTAGGATATTGAGATAGTAATTTTATATTTCTTTCCTCCCATTTCTTTATTTGTCCTTCAATGATTGTCATAATATACAATAAATGTTTGAAATACAAACATAATTTTGTAGGATGGTACCTCTGGGCATTTTATTTTGTAGATCAATCAAAATAAGCAAAAACCTCCTGCCTTGTAGAAAATCACAGTCTGTTAATGAAACATTTTTTTGTCCTACTGGTAATGACTGTACAAGAATAGTAATAATTACCAGACTAGGTAATTTAAAATATGTGCTTTAAAGTCAGAGAGAACCTGTGTTTTAAAGTCAGAGATTCCAATCCTGATTTCTTATGAGTCCTTGAGCAAGTTAACTGAATTCTTTTAAGTTTACATTTGGATAGCTTCATCTGTAAATGCACGTAAAGCAACAATTAGAGAAGTTCATTGTGAGAATTCAATTAGCTGAGGTATGTAAGGAACTTAACATAGAATCTAGTACATAAAACTGAGAAAATATAAGGTAGATTTATTTTCATCATGGATTCAGTCTGTTGACTTCAAGAAAAATGCACAACATGAAAAGTGTGAATTTAATTCATGGTCTTAATGAAGACTATAGCCTGGGAGACAGCCTCTTAGTATTTCTAAGAAACTACTCTGATGAGGTAAAAAAGAAGCCAATTTATATATAATTTTTAGCTGAGGAATAAATGAGTCAAGCATACATTTTGTTAAAGATTATTGCCAATCACAAAAAACAAATGTCTGAAATTAATGGTTTCAGTGCTTTTCGATGTGTGTGAAGATACAAGAATCTAGAGTCATTGAAATTCTTCCTGAGAAACAAATGTAACTATCTAAGGGCCCATTTAGCCAAAGCGCAGAGTGCCTCCTCCTGTTTTCTTCCATCCTGAATTCCCCTCAGGGTGCACAATCAGTGGGGCAGCTGCAGTGGGTTGTGATTTAACCCTTGTATAACTGGGTGATGAGTGACACTCTTTGTCCACGAGCCTTTAATTCTTCCTCTTACAGTCTTATTACCTTACAATCTATGTCCACTTGAAACACTCCTATCTTTTTTAAACAGCTTTACCTATTTAAACTCAAATAGATACAGGGGGAAAAGTCTCTATTTGATAATATTACAGAGGAAGAGGCAACTGGATTCTAGACCATAAACACCCTGGCTGAAGTACCAATTACTGTCTTCCTGGAGGAGAAAATACCTGGTTCTGGTCCATTAAGGACTTTTATCAATATCACTTGATGAACTTAGTTCAATTAGTTGTACTAAATTTCAACTTCTAGCATATTGAGTTTAATTGTGCTTATTTCTTTCTGAAGGATAAGAGTTTAATCAGAATATCCAAAGCTGAAGAAACCATGCACTTCATCATTTATACAGGTTCTACCATGTGGAGACTGCCTTAGGTTCTTAAGTTATCTTCCTTTGAAAACAAATGTACTGTCTTGAGTCTAAGCATTACAGAACTCAGTAGATATGATTGCCGTATTATTTGAGAGCAGGGGATCAACTTGGCAGTGGATGAGAAGAAAGCTGGCCCAGTGTGACAGCTGAAGTGACAGCTCACATCAGTTTTCTCTCATTGATCTCATTGGTGTTGAATTACTGATAATCTGAGTCCTTTGGATCTCTTTTTCTAACATACATTTATTTCTACTACACGAGCTTCCTTAAGGACCAGACATCCAACTATTTCCCTTACTTTCAAAGATCCTTTTGGAGATATGAATATTTTACCTGGTCTTGGTTATTATCTTGCCTCAAAGGCAAAACTGATGAAATGGTTCTGGATTTTATTGATCAATTATAATTGTCAACCGATTCATAATTACCTATTGGAGCAGAGAGTTTTAAGACATTCAGACAGAACATGGGGAGATGAAAGCAGAAAACTGGAAGCCTTAGGGGCTTCCTTGGTGGTCCCATGATTAAGACTTCATCTTCTAGTGCAGGTGATGCGAGTTCAAACCCTGGTCAGAGAGCTGAGATCCCACATGCCTTGCAGCTAAAAAACCAAAGCATAAAACAGAAACAATATTGTAAAAAATTCAATAAAGACTTGAAAAAAAAAAGATTGGAAGCTTTAGTCAGATTAGATGCAGGGCAATTAGTGCTGTACTCTGCTGAAGCTAAACAGCTTGGTACAGCAGTCTAGCTAAAATGGACTCTGGCCATGATTTCTTGCCTGCCTGTCTAGGCATGGTCATTTCAGAGTTATGAGCAAAGTCAGACTGTGTCCAGGGCTGGCTTTCTCCAGAGTAGCAAGATTAGGACTTTTAGTGGTGCTAAAAGCCATGCATTCCTCTGTTAACCAGCCTCAGGGCATGTTGTTGTTTAGTGGCTAACTCGTGTCTGACACTTTTGTGACTCCATGGACTGCAGCCCACCAGGCTCCTCTGTCCATGGCATTGCCCAGGCAAGAATACTGGAGTGGGTTCCCATTTCCTTCTCCAGGGGATCTTCCTGACTCATTGATGGAACCCTCATCTCCTGCATTACAGGCAGATGCTTTACCACTGAGCCACCAGGGAAGCCTTGGGGCACATCATGCATAATTGATTTGCTTGGTGTTTTTCCATAAAGATTTTGACTTCTTCACTCCTTTATGTTTCCAGACAAATTTTTGAATTTGTTTGTGGGTACAGATTTTTCTTAATGTCCTGCTATTCTAGAATTCATTTTCAGAATATGAACAACAAAACAAAAAACCCAAAACAAAATACTTTTCTAATGCAAATAGCATACCTCCTTTCAGTTCCCCAGCTTCCCAGGTGGCGCAGTGATAAAGAATCCACCTGCCAATGCAGGAGATGCAAGAGACGCAGGTTGGATCCCTGGATCGGGAAGATACCCTGGAATAGGAAATGGCAACCTGCTCCGGTATTTTTGCCTGGAAAATTCCATGGGCAGAGGCTCCTGGTGGGCTACAGTCCATCAGGGGGCAAAGAGTCTGACACAACTGAGTGCGTGGCACACACACACACACACACTTTCGATTCTCTATCTTTTGGTGTATTAACCTTGCTTTCAACAAAGAATTCAGAGGTCTGTACATACAACGAAATGTGAAGGAAACTGTATCAGTTTTATTCTAACAAGTTTTCACTTTATCTTAGGGACTAAGCGGTAGGTTTGATTCTGACAGAAATTATTTATTCATTGTGAGAATAAAGACTATCTCCTTCAAAGAACAAATCCTGTCTTCTTTCTAGCTTTCAATTTTTGCAGATCTCAGAAAATAATTCCATTTATTTCTTACCCCTTCTCTTTGAACTGCCCATTTTCTCTAGATGATTTTCTAAGTCTTTGCCTTCACCTCAACCTCCCCGTTTGGTTCTAGCTTCTTAATTGGTCTTGAAGCCTTTTTGAGGATGTGGCTGTCACAGCAGGGACCATAGGGCCCTGTAAGCATCCCCACTGGTTTATGCAAACCCACTCTCCTTTATTTGACGCATCAGGGCTCTTTACACATTGCACCCTTCAGAGGAAAATGCTTAGCTTGACTTGATGTTGAGCTAATTTTTTTTTCATGGAAGGCAGGAGATAATACCTGCATGGAAGCACTATTTCAGGTGACTAAAGACGCTTCGACATTTTTATTTCCCATCCTCAAGATGATCCTCCTGCTTGAGTCCCACTGATGAGCTTATACCATATTTTCTCCAGGTCTGGCAGAGGTTCCCTAAATCCCAGAAAATCTGCTCTTGTTGTTACTGCTACATTTTGCTCAGGAAGATGTTTCTGAAGCTGTTCCATCAAAAATATATCTCCCTTGACACTAAAAACATAGGATGGCCTGAGTTCCTGCAGGGAGTCTGCAGTTCCCCTCTAGCAGTGAAAGATGAAACCAATTTTGGTACATTCATCCTGTGGAATGTTACTCAATATCACTGTAGATACATGCAACAATCTAGATGAATCTCCAGAGGAGTAGGCTGAGTGGAGGAAAACAAATGGTTACATGCTGTGTCATTCCATTTATATAGCATTCTTTCTTTATTTTTATTTACTTTTTTGACTGCACCACGTGACTTGTAGGATCTTAGTTCCCTGACCAGGGTTTGAACCCAGGCCCCCAGCAGTTGAAAGCGCCGAGTCCTAACCACTGGACTGCCAGAGAATTCCCCATATGGCATTCTTGAAATGACAAAAATTACAGAAGCAGAAAACACAGGAGCGGATGTTAGCAGTTGAGGAGGGAATGAGGGAAGCAGATGTAGCCACAGAAGGGCAGGCTCAGGGATCCCTGTGGTGAGGGAAACATTCTGTATTCTGACTGTTGTAATGTCAGTGCCCAGGTTGCAGTTTGTGAAGTATGATGGACTTACAATGTTGCGTTATTGCAGGTGTACAGCAAAGTGATCCAGTTATGTATTCTAAATACATATTATTTTCAGATTCTTTTCCATTGTAAGTTCTTACAAGATATTGAATACAGTTCCCTGTGCACTATAGGTTTTCATGAAGGATAACTGGATAAAGGATACAGGGACTTCTCTGTACCATTTCTTACAACTACATATGAATCTACAATTATCTCAAAATAAAAAGCTTAATTAAAAAAAAAAAACGAGATGATGCATCATGAAACCAAGAAATGCAATAATGGACAATCTACACTAAGTGTTTATCCTGGCAGGAGACTGTGTTTTACAAACGTTCACATGAACACACACCCACACCCACAAAAGTGGTACTAATTCCCTGGGAGAGGATTTTCTTTCTTGAGTTTTGCCATGGATTGCTGACAAACTTCCTTTTGACTTTCTATATTCATTGATATGGTCAAAATAAAAGCGAACTTGTTATCCGCCCTTAGATCCAACATGTCTTTTTTCCTGGGTAACAATAATAATTCCCACTATCTTTTTTTTTTAAATTGGGGTATAGTTATTTTACAACGTTGTGTTAGTTTCTGCTGTACAACGAAGTGAATCAGCTATGTCTATACATATATCCCTTCCCTCTGGAATCTCCCTCCCATCCCCGCCTCCATGCCACCCCTGTAAGTAAAGGCACCTGAAAATTGAGGAAAGGAGTATTTATCTTTAGAGGTGTATCTGAACTGTTTGCACTTTGGGAGGTAGAGCGTGAGAGCTGTGCTTCACTTCACACTCCTGGCCCATCTCAGCCTCTAATCTAGAGCTCTGATTTGCATCTGGGGGCAATTCCCCAGCCCTGTGGGAGTGGGAGGAGTGTCTTAAATACACTACGAATCCCAGCGCATCAGTGCTGGATCAATGTCCCCAATACTCCTGTTGACTCCTGGCTGTCTACAGACCTGATACAGACTTGCTTCTCATGCTGGTCTCTACATCCACAGCTGTCTGGCTGTCACCAAGACCTGAGGTGCTTGATGAGGCCTCAGGTTCTTTTCAACCCTGGGTGTTCAAGATTTGTTGAGAGCAACTGCTATGCTTTCTTCTGTTGTCCTCAATTTCTCTGCTTTGCCAGCACCCTGGAAGTTTACATCCTGACATCTCAGTGATGACTTTGATTTATCCTGTTTTCTGATCAGAGGTGGCCTGACCTGGGTTCCATTCCTGCCATTGCCATGTCTTCACATTGTACTATGTGACTTGAGGAAAGCACCTACTTTCTCTGGGCTCCAGACTGTCTATTTGTAAGCTGGTCACAATAATGAAATGAATACTCACCTTGTCAACCGTTACAGCATAGCAGTGAAAATCATACCAGATCACATGTGTGTAAGCTGAAGGCAGATGTGAACTATTATATAACATTGGT
The DNA here is from genome assembly GCF_054371585.1 of Giraffa tippelskirchi. NCBI lineage: Eukaryota > Metazoa > Chordata > Mammalia > Artiodactyla > Giraffidae > Giraffa > Giraffa tippelskirchi. The sequence continues at coordinate 128,329,861 of NC_137283.1, forward strand.
CTAGAATTTAGAATCGAGCCACCTCTAGGTCACAGCAAACTGAGGATGAGGACCCCAAATCCAGTCCTTTGAGAGCCAAACATGCCACATTTCAGTACCATGTGCTGTGGGCAGAATACTAGGAGAGAGTTACGTACAGTCATACAGAGTTACACGAATTTCTGCAAAGTGTTCAGGAATCTTATTTTGGTCTCTGCTCCCTGAAAGAGCCCTGCTTCCTCTAAGCTGCTCCCATGTGTCATGTGCCAGTCCCCTGGTCCTGAAAAACAAACACAGGCTCTACATTCTGATGTCTCAGACTCAGCTTGAATCCAGGCTGTCACGCACAGGCTGCATGGCTCTAGACAGTCCATTTAACCTCCCTAAACCTTCATTTACTCTTTTGGCCGGCCTGCCTGCTCAGTTGTTCAGTCTTGTCTGACTATTTTCAACCTCATGGAATGTAGCCTGCCAGGTTCCTCTGTCCATGGAATTTTCCTGGCAAGAATACTGGAGCAGGTTGCCACTTCCTTCTCCAGGGGATCTTCCTGACCCAGGGATCGAACCCATGTCTCCTGTGTCTCCTGCATTGGCAGGCAGGCTCTTTTTCACTAGAGCTACCTGGGAAGCCTCTTTACTCTTTTGGAAGATGCACATTATCATGCCTTTCCTTCTTTTTTTTAAAGAAGCTGATTTATTTTTTCCCAAACTTTAAACAATATGTATGTTATTTTATATATGTTATTTTGACTTCACTGGTCTTTGTTGTTGTTCACAGGCTTTCTCTAGTTACAATGTACCAACTTCTCATTGTGGTGGCTTCTCTAGTTGCAGAGCACAGGCTCTAGGCACTGGGGCTTCTGTAGTTGCAGCACTCGGGCTCACTAGTTGTGGCACATGGGCTTAGTTGCTCGGAGGCATGTGAAATCTTCCCAGCCCAGGGATCGAACCCAAGTCCCCTGCATTGGCAGGCAGACTCTCATCCACTGTACCACCAGGGAAGTCCTACACATTTCTTATGTTTGTTTTCCCAATTAAATAAAATGTGTATAATGTATATATTGAGCTCAATAACTGGCAGAAATAAAGATTCTAAATTAATGCTAATTGTCTTATCTTTTTAAAAAATTGATAAGCAAAGATATGATACCCAATATGGTTTTCTTTTTCTTTTTTTCAGGGCTGGAAAGATGAGTAGGAGAGCAGGTTGTCATCTACCTAGGCTGGGATACAATTTCAGGCTTCCCTGCTTTTTCACATTATGCTGCCCACGCTGTTTTTATTGCTTGGAATCAATCTGCTTCTATCCTACCCTGGCTAATTCCAAATCCCTTTATAATACCCCAGTGAGTCATACTCTCTCTGCCAGGAAACCTTCCCAGATCCCTTGCCTCTGAAGGGATCTACATAGGCTTCCTGTGTGTTTCCTCATCCACTAGCCCCTCTGTTTCCTTAGAAAGATAAACTTACTATCTGCCCATCATATTTCATTGCACTGTCTTTCCAACATGCAGATAATAGATCATAGTCATTCAGTTCAGTCGTTCAGTCGTGTCCGACTCTTTGAGACCCCATGGACTGCAGCACACCAGGCTTCCCTGTCCATCACCAACTCCCAAAGCCTACTCACACTCATGTCCATCGAGTTGGTGATGCCATCCAACCATCTCATCCTCTGTCATCCCCTTCTCCTCCTTCCTTCAATCTTTCTCAGCATCAGGGTCTTTTCCAATGAGTCAGTTCTTCGCATCAGGTGGCCAAAGTATTGGAGCTTCAGTTGCAGCATCAGTCCTTCCAAAGAATATTCAGGACTGATTTCCTTTAGGATTGACTGGATCTCCTTGCAGTCCAAGGGACTCTCAAGAGTCTTCTCCAACACCACAGTTCAAAAGCATCAATTCTTCGGTGCTCAGCTTTCTTTATAGTCCAACTCACATCCATACATGACTACTGGAAAAACCATAGCTTTGACTAGACGGACCTTTGTTGGTAAAGTAATGTCTCTGCTTTCTAATATGCTGTCTAGTTTGGTCATAGCTTTTCTTCCAAGGAGTAAGCGTCTTTTAATTTCTTGGCTGCAGTCACCATCTGCAGCGATTTTGGAGCCCCCCCAAAATAAAGTCTGCCACTGTTTCCATTGCTTCCCCATCTCTTTTTCCATAAAGTGATGGGACCAGATGCCATGATCTTAGTTTACTGAATGTTGAATTTTAAGCCAACTTTTTCACTCTCCTCTTTCACTTTCATCAAGAGGCTCTTTAGTTCTTCTTCGCTCTCTGCCATAAGAGTGGTGTCATCTGCATATGAGGTTATTGATATTTCTCCCTGCAATCTTGATTCTAGCTTGTGCTTCATCCAGCCCAGCATTTTTCATGATGTACTCTGCATATAAGTTAAATAAGCAGGGTGGCAGTATACAGACTTGATGTACTCCTTTCCCGATTTGGAACCAGTCTGTTGTTCCATGTCCAGTTCTAACTGTTGCTTCTTGACCTGCATACAGATTTCTCAGGAGGCAGGTCAGGTGGTCTGGTATTCCCATCTCTTAGACCATAACAGGCACACAATAAATGGGTATTTCACAAACAACCACTAAAATCCTGTCAAAAGAGATTCTCACTTTGTACTAGTTCCCCCAGCTGGACCCACATTTAAGATCTATCTTGTTATTTGTATATAAATGTCAAACTGAAGGGAAGGGTGTTCCAAAGAGTGAAGAATGGTCTTGCCTCATGGACTTTCAGTGTAATTGACTAGATAGAAACAGCCAATCATTCAATAAGAAGAGGTTGGGGGCTGAAAGCATTTAAGAGAGCTAGTTAGAGCAAGGATGATACACCAGAAACAGAGAAAAGTCAAACAAACTCTGTGAGAGAGAAACTCCAGGCTGTTGGGGATGGTCAGTCGATCAGATTTAGTGCTGGCCACTGTAGGGAAATCCCATCTTTTCGCAGGATGGAAGGTCATCCAAGAAGTAATGGCCAGTTTATAAGCCATATGTATTTCATCGTCACCTAGCCCTTGGGTTGGGTAAATTGCCAAGGTCTTGCCTATGTTTTACATAACTAAGGAAGCATTAAATTCTGGAACTTGAAAGAGTCATTCATTTACAATGAGTCTCAATTTGGACGTGTACTGTCACTGGTTTTTTAATAATTTTATTATTGTCTTTATTTTTTAATTAGGGTATAATTCTCATTTATAGCTGTCATAAGCAAAATATGTTTAATATGTTCATATTATGGAAACTCTATCCTAACCATACAGAGACTTGACAGTCAGGTGGAATTGAGGTGAATTTTATTGGTTGTTCAAAAAGTTCATTTGGTTTTAAGTACAAATAAAAGACACATTTTTCATTTTCACTAAGACACTGAGTGAATGAACGAACTTTTTGGCCAATCCAATAGAATCTGTTTGCTTTCTTCTTTCTCTTGTTCTACCTGGAATTCAGATATTCTTTCCCAAAAGAATTCTCAAATGTTTGGTGTCTAAATCATGGTTTGTATGTGTCCTGTTGTTTTTTTTTTAATTTTCTTATCAAAAATAAAGCTATATTTATAGCTTTCCTGATAGAAACTAAACTCCTTCATTGGTTTAGAATATCTCTGTAATTTAAGATTTTTGAAGTATGGATGTTGAAAATTGAGAAAGTACATGGGGATTAAAATATGGTGGCATGTTGGGACATTTGAACACTTAGAAACCTTACTTGTTTTATAGTCTTAATTAGTTGGCATATGAAAGAAGAAGATAAGACTCTGAAAACAACAAGCATAAACGGTGCCTTCTGTGCCTCTACTGTTAATGTGTTTGGTTGTTTCCTATGGGATATATATCATCTTAGTAACAGAAAGTGGAGTGATGGATTTGAATTAGGAAAGCATAATTATGTTTATAAGGATGGTTTGATTAAAACACTATTTCCTCTTGGAATAGTGTAAGATAGTCTTGGAATTGTTTCCATAGCTTATTTAATTTTCAGTTTTAAAGAGATTATTTATTGAATTTTTACTATGTGCCCAGCACTCTTTAGAAATTTAAAAACAAAACAAGAGTCCTACCATCTAAGAATTTATGGTAGATACCATGTGATGTGTGATGTGGCTCTTGCTCCAGTGGAGATATGTGTAGGCAAGACCTCTGAGTTAGGAAGCCCACCTCTTACTGGGGATCAAATAAAAGTCTCCATAGAGAAGGTGACTCTCTGCTGCGATGTCATTAGTTCTAATTATAAGAACATTTCCCTAGGACTTCCCTGGTCCAATGGCTAAGACTCTGCACCCTCAATTCAGGGGGTCAGTGTTCAATCTCTTATTAGGGAACTAAGATCCTGCATGCTACAGCTAAGAGTTCACAAGCCACTAAAGATCCTATATGCCCAGTTAAGACCTGGTGCAGCCAAATAAAGAAATATTAAAAAAAAAATTTTTTTAAAGAACATTTCCCTAATCAATCATCCGTTTACTTACAAATTACATAAACATTTATAGGGTGCTTGCTATAATCTGGGCCAGGCTCTGGAGACTCAGAAATGATTAAGGCACATTCTATGCCTGCCAGGAAGTTGTAGTCAAGTTCAGCAAAGGACAACACCAGGTCACTGCAGTTCAGGATGTGCTGGGTGATGTGGGAGGACCTAGAGGGTAACCAGTGCATCCCTGTGGGAAGGGGAGACTTTTCAGGCAGAGATGACATCTGAGCTTAGTCTGGAAGGAACCTCCAGCATTAGGCAAAGAGGGATGAAAGTGGCATTTCAGACAAAGGGGACAACTTTATATGCAAAATCTCATAGGCAAAGGAAAGCAGAGTATATTGGGAGGAATGTACAAAATACATACTGGAAAGAGGACACAATAAATGAAGATTGGAAATACTAGTCTGACTTTATTCCAAAGGCCAAAAGTAGCAAATCTGATCACGCCATTCTCTTGCTTAAAATCCTTCCATTGCTTCCTGTTACCTAGTCCCCAGGTGAAGTGTTTGGGAATATATGTGTGTCTGTGTATCTGTCTGTCTTTGTGTGTTAATTATATTTTTTATTTTGTCTGTACTGTGTAATACTATGATATTTTGGGAGTCTTGTGGATCCCAGAAGGGATTGCCCCTCTAGGAGTTAGTTAACTTCTAGAGACAGCAAACAAAAAGCACTCCTTTGTTATGAAACTGACCAACCCAGAGCTTATACCCCAAACATCCCCTTTATCAAGCACTCAGACACCCAGCCAACAGTCTCCCTGCCCTGTATCACCCCAGGTTCAGGTACTAGACAACAAGGAACCACCTCTATAGCCCAGAACTCACCAACATTATCCAAGTGGGCCAATCATAAGCTAACTTAGTGTAATTTCCCTGCCTTGCCTGTTTCTTCCTGCTAAGCCCCCCATAACGTCTCTGGCTTGCTTACCTACTTTGTCTCCTGCCAACCCTGGTGCTTCCTGTGTGACCCTGCAAGGTTTGTCTCCTTATATTTGTCGGTCTCACAATACCTCACCAAAACAAATCCTGGGTACATTTTTATACCGTATGCAGGGGTATGGAAGAGGACTATCACAGTTAGATATGTACTATGGGGCGACTGGTCTGGCATCATTGTACAGAACAGATTACAGTGGAGTGAAAGGAGAGAGGAAGAGCAGCTAGGAGGCTGCTGTAGGAACACGGATGACAGCTGGTGATGCTTAAGCAGAGGCAGTAGCAGTGCAGGTGGGGGCAAGCACTGGAGGACAGATTCTTTGAAAGGAGACAGGACCTAGGGAACGCTAACTTGATTGGGTGCCATGGTAGGAGGCAAGGAAGACTTGAAGATAGGTGGTTTCTTTTTGGACAGCTGCGTGGCTGCGATGCTATTTATTGAATTAGACACTTCAGGAGGAGCAGGTCTGGGAATTGGAGTGGAAAGATGACACCCTCAGGTTTAGATCTATTGAGATGAATGGCTGTGGAGATGACCAAGTGGGAAATTGGATCAATGGGTCTAGAACTCAGGAGACAAATATGGTGTGGAATTAGGGCTTTAGTACCATCAGCATAAAGAATAAGGCTCAAACTGTGGGAATAAATGAAGTCACCAGAGTGATGGAGAGGCAGGGACAGAAATTTAAGAGCAGCGAGATTTGAGGGAAGGACAGACACATGGCCTCCAGGAGACCCTGCAAGGAAACACTGGAGACAGTGGGAAGCCGACCAGAAAGCATTCTGAGAGAGGAAGGGGGCTATCAGTCTCAATGGTGCTGGACAGAGGGCAGGGCCAGGAAGGTCAAAAGACCCCCAAAGGTAAGGTGAACAGTCAGGTCACACGTTAGAGAAGCTGCATGTGATTGATGTTTATGGTACATCCTTCACACGCAGACTCCCGACTTCAGGGCATGAGAGAGTGGTGAGGGTGTTTTAAATCTTCAGTTCTATTGATTCCTTTAGGTCACACCGACTGTTGCTCCCATTAAGGATGAAAACCACTGGTTTTGTGCACATTCAGTCTTTCCCTAAAATCCGCAGAAGCGGTGAGGCCAGAGAGGTGATGAAAATGGATTTATGAAGAGGGCATTCACCAGCTCTCTGATCCTACGAGTGTAAATACGTCACTCCTCTTGTGAGTCGGGCGCCCCCTCTTGGTTCCCTAGTGCTCAGAGGCTGCGTTCCAGGAGGTTAGTTGAGGGACTGTCCTGCCGAAGATCTTTCATAACCTGATTTCCTTTATTTATTTATTTTTTTCAGACAAATGGACTTGACTTTTCTAAAGACCTCACAGAACTGCTAATTTTGCAAAAGAGTGGATTGTGAGTAAAGGGCTAATGGATCAGGATGGGGGATTGCCATGCCTTGCACTCAGTTAGGACTTAGACAAGGTTTATGGGTTGAAGGAGTGAGTAAGTGAGTGAATGAATAAATGAAATTGTGCTACAGAGTGCCGGCATGTTTCACTGCATGAAGGGGATGGGAGCTTCATGGTTGCCTTTTCCTGCTCCTCCCCTTCCCCTCTACCCTCTTCCATAATGCAAGCTCTCTGGGAAATTTTAGTCACCTTTTCCTCCACTAAGAATCTTTCATATTAAAGAGACGATGGTTCCAAAATCAGTATTTTCCTTTATGAGGAAGAATGATGACAGTTTATTGTGATCCACACACTCAAAGGCTTTGGCATAGTCAATAAAGCAGAAATAGATGTTTTTCTGGAACTCTCTTGCTTTTTCGATGATCCAGCGGATATTGGCAATTTGATCTCTGGTTCCTCTGCCTTTTCTAAAACCAGCTTGAACATCTGAAAGTTCACGGTTCACGTATTGCTGAAGCCTGGCTTGGAGAATTTTGAGCATTACTTTACTAGCATGTGAGATGAGTGCAATTGTGTTGTAGTTTGAGCATTCTTTGGCATTGCCTTTCTTTGGGATTGGAACAAAGACTGACCTCTTCCAGTCCTGTGGCCACTGCTGAGTTTTCCAAATTTGCTGGCATATCGAGTGCAGCACTTTCACAGCATCACCTTTGAGGATTTGAAATAGCTCAACTGGAATTCCATCACCTCCACTAGCTTTGTTCGTAGTGATGCTCTCTAAGGCCCACCTGACTTCACATTCCAGGATGTCTGGCTCTAGGTGAGTGATCACACCATCGTGATTATCTGGGTCATGAAGATCTTTTTTGTACAGTTCTTCTGTGTATTCTTGCCATCTCTTCTTAATATCTTCTGCTTCTGTTAGGTCCATACCATTTCTGTCCTTTATCGAGCCTATCATTGCATGAAATGTTCCTTTGGTATCTCTAATTTTCTTGAAGAGATCTCTAGTCTTTCCCAATCTGTTGTTTTCCTCTATTTCCTTGCACTGATCTCTGAGGAAGGCTTTCTTATCTCTCCTTGCTATTCTTTGGAACTCTGCATTCAGATGGGAATATCTTTCCTTTTCTCCTTTGCTTTTCGCTTCTGCGAAGGGTTGGCTCATTGGAAAAGACCCTAATGCTGGGTAGGATTGGGGGTGGGAGGAGAAGGGGATGACAGAGGATGAGATGGTTGGATGGCATAACCGACTCGATGGTCATGGGTTTGGGTAGACTCCGGGAGTTGGTGATGGACAGAGAGGCCTGGCGTGCTGCAATGTATGGGGTCGCAAAGAGTCGGACATGACTGAGAGACTGAACTGAACTGATGAGGGTTGGCTCTACGTGGATGTTTTATTTTCTTTTTTTTTTTTCTTCTTTTTTCCCCTTTTTGCTAGGTTATAGTGATAGGGAGGGAAAATATCACACCAAATGGCAATGGTAGTGTAGCTGCAATAAGAACAGAAAGGTAGTAGCACAAAGTGGAAGGAGTGAAAAATACAGTATAGGATCATAGAGTGATGGATTTAAACAATTGTGAAGATGTAGGAAGGATTTATCAATACAAATCTTTTGTTTCTCAGAATAGGCAAATCATAGAGACATAAAGTAGATCAGTGGTTGTCAGGCACTAGGCTGAGAATGGGATCAGCACAGGTTTCTTTTGGGAGTGGTGAAAATGTTCTGGAATTAGTGGTAATGGTTTCCTTTGCAAATACATTATAAATCACTAAACTGTACAATTTGTAATCAATCTTGATTTCTACTAGAACACAAATATGTGGACAATTAATTTTGCTTAAGGGGTGAAGAAAGAGGGGAAAATCAGGGAAAATCAGGGGCAAGGGACATTAAATGTTTCCTTGAAGGATATGTTGTAGTCTATTATACTCATGCTCCATGAAAATTGGCTATTTTACTCACCTTTATAGCTCAAACAGTATCTGGCACAAAGACAAAAGGGAAATAGCCTTCCAAGCAGAAGAAACACATTAACAGAGAAAAGAGAAAGGAGAGAGATTAACATATATTTAGTTAAGGTCACTCTAGCTATTATAACCAATGAACCCCGGAGGGTTTAGTGATGTCGCACACAGTAACCTTATTTCTTACATGTAAATAAGCCCGGTGTGGATGGTCCTGGTTAGCTGGTGGTTTTCTTCCACACGGTAATTCAGGGACCCAGGCTTCTCACATCTTGGGGCTGTAGTATCACCGAGGACCTTGGAATGTTCTGCATCCAGCTGAAGGATGGGAAAAACAAGATGGCGGAGGCACACTTCCTTATCTCCGTTACCACTTGACTTCCTTGAGCATAAATGACGCATAGCACTAGCCCTCACATCCAAGAGGTGAGAACTACTCATGTTTTCCCACCTAGAAATGAGGGCAGCCTGGAAATACAATCCTTGGTTAAGTAGCCACCTCCCAGAAACCACTCTATAACTTCGGAGTGTGTCTCTCAGTCCAACTCTTTGCGAACCCATGGACTGTAGCCTGCCAGGCTCCTCTGATGGAATTCTCCAGGCAAGAATACTGGAGTCAGTAGCCAATCCGTTCTCCAGGGGATCTTTCCGACCCAGGGATCGAACTTGGGTCTCCTGTGTTGCAGACAGATTCTTTACCATCTGCTGCTGCTGCTAGTGATAAGTCGCTTCAGTCGTGTCCGACTCTGTGCGACCCCATAGACGGCAGCCCACCAGGCTCCGCCTTCCCTGGGATTCTCCATCTGAGCCACTAGGAAAACCACTATAACATGGATACAGTGGACAAATTGTTGTAGAGTTAGCTCTCTCTGCCACAGGAATAATAAGTTCATGAGGCAAAAAGGTAGGAGGTAAGAGTGGGAAGGTAAGAACCCTGGGGCCACATTGTGTTCCTTTGTAGGAGCTTACAGCAAGAGAAAGCCCAGAGGCGATGTGAAATACTTTTCCTGGAAAGAAACAACTTTAGCTGTAGGAAGCTTATGGTGTGGAGAAGAAATTAAAAGTAAGACCCAGTGCGCCAAAGCTCTGAATTCACGTTCCTGTCACCACACTGCGTGTTTCTGTTTCTCTCCAAAACCTCTTTAAATGATGAGGACCTCAGGGGGGTTCTCTCAGATGGAAACAGTGTCCTCTTCTGCTTTAGCAGCAATCTGACCTAGTTGAAATCTCTTTTTGTTTTGGTCTAAAATTCTCCCTTTTTGTATAGCAGAAAGTCAGAATGTACATGTACTGTTACCAAGACTGCCAGTTAAAACCCCTCAGCTATACTTTTTTGCAGTTGGTGAAAATTATATGGGGCTAAAACATTTCAGTTGACATAAATAAAATGTTCACCAGCAGTGAGGCTGTGTTCCGTAAAGAATTAGAACTACTGGAGGCTGGTACTGCCCCAGGATTTGTACTTAACACAGTTTGTGAAAGACTGCATTTTAAATTCAAGTTTTAGAAAAATCTTCAAGCACCATCTTGGCACAAGCTCTCCCCATGTTTAGGATTTTTGAAAAGCAGCTCACGCTCTTTTTCCTTCCAGACAATGCTTTGAAGATTTAATTAACTTTTGACCAAACTGGTCTACATTTGCAAAGGACTAAGTGGTTGGCTCTATGAAGGACCTTTATTTTTAAAACAATGTAAATCTAAAAGATGTTTATTGGTTTAGCGTTTCCTAATTTGCATCCACTCTGATCTTTACAAGCCATCCATCCACCTTCCCAGATATGTTCTGAGTAGGAAACCCTGTACCATGTGGACATGAAAGCACCAAGGTATTGGGGAGAGTGGAGCTTTTTCTTCACCTCTCTCCTCCTCCCTCCTCCACTACACTACCTTGTATGTACACACAAGTAACAAAAGAGGTGGGGTTTTCTTAGGGGTCCTGGGACCTCAAATTTTGTCAAAGCCAGATTCTTGATACCCTGATTCCAGTAAATCAGTGTATGAAATGCTGGAACACAAGCTACTTCTCATCTTCTTGGCTTCATCTGTGTATACATCAATCTTAGTTCTCTCCTTCCCCTCCATCAAGCCCACTATCAAATCAGTAGGAATCTCACCTCGAGACTATATGGTTCAAGCAGGAACAGCTGCTCTGAAAACCCTGGTGGTAGTGTACAGTAGAAACTAACAGAGCATTATAAAGCAACTCTACTCCAGAGGAAACAATGTACTTAAAAATGATTTGCAAATGTAATCTATTGTCATTATGTAGTCCAGCTTCTGCTAATACATGAATCTTCTCCATAAAAAACAGCAAACTTTGGTGGTGATTGTATCTGTTTGCCACCCCTTGGACCCTCTACTCCCTCTAGGCAGATGCCTTCATCCACTAGTTTATTTCCTGAGACCCAGGCTCTTTGGTGAGCCATCTCCTCCCTGCCTCTCCTTCCTGCCCCAGAGAAGCCATGAGCCCTCCTCCAGGGTGGGATTTCCTCCTTTTCCCTCTAGGACCTCATTTCATCAGTCATTAATCTCTTTTCTGACTTATAACTTTACATTTGCAGTCTGTTTTTCATACATGGATTAAACAATCAAGTCCTTTGTACTTTCTAATGTTTTCTTGGCACCCATGGTTTAGCTATTCTTGAGTCTTTCCTGTCTTCTTCCCTTCTTTTTCCTCCCTTTCTGTACAGACTTGTTTTATACTTGTTTTCCTCGCTTCTCTTCCTTGACCTCCCCCACCATGGAAGCTGGATGACTTCCAACCCTCACATTGTCACTGGTTCTCTTACTCAGCTCTAAAGACCCTGGCTTTTTTCTCTTCTTTCCTTGAACATAGTACCTCCTGGGATCTATCCAGGGCTTTCCCTTCTAGAGCTTCTTTGTATCTTTTAATAATCGCTTTTGTTTTTTCAGCTTCAATCAGCACTTTTACATAAGTGAATCTAGTAGGAAGGAACTCATTTCATGATCCACTTAGCCATCCTGTCACAAAAGTGCCCCAACTCAAAAAGCAATAATTCAGGCTACAATTGATGAATAATTTTATGGGAAGAATTGTACAATGCATAGTATAATGCAAGAACCACTTGCTTAGAAGCCCAGGGAAGGGGCTAGTGTTCTAGATTTCTGAACTTTTGTTACATGAAAATCAAAAGTTTGGACTAGAAAATATCTAAGTTTCTTTTACCTCGCAAACTTGATGATTTGTGTAGAGTATTTTTAGAGAAATATTTTATTGCCCTAGTGTTTTTACTTCTACCTCAGGGGAAGAAAGCTAGTCACCTAGAAAAAGAGATTATTTTACTTTAAGTTTCTTTTATCATAATATTCCTTCATAACAATATCCAAGGAAATTAACACCTTGGCAATGTTTTTTACTAAGTTAAGGGGGAGCTGAGAGGAAAAGTTTCAATTTATAGTTTGAAAAGAGTTGACTTGCCATTACCTAGGATTCAGACTTAAGAGTTGGGGCTACCATAATAAGAGCTAGAGTTAATTATTTTTAAAAATCAATTCCAGCATCCCAGATACCTAGATGTAGAAAATGCTCAAAGTGAAGTTTAAATTCACTTCTTTAGGGGGAAATTGTTACATTTTGGGTGTCACAAGTCACTGAAAAATATTACGAAATGCTAAAGCCTTCAATCAAAGAACTACACAATCAGACAAGTTAAATGTTAAAAACAAACTTCTTTCCCTTTTAAATAGTGTCTTAATGGAACTTTTAAATGTAGGGCTGACCTGAGACCATTTCCCCTGTCACCTTAATTCTCACCCACAAGCACAGTGACAAGCAGGCATTCACAGAAGTAACACCATCTTTGCTCAGACTTTTTGCCTTGACCCACACCAGCCTCTTATGTTTCCTCCTCTGTCAAGACAGAGTGAGGGCTGTAGTCTGAGGCTTTGTGAGATGAACTAGAGGCCAAAGATATATTGTAGGGTGAGTTTTAAAAGAGGTAATTCAATTTAAAAAAGAAAACTTCTCATGTAGTTAAGTATACCATTCAGTTCAGTTCAGTTCAGTTGCTCAGTCATGTCCGACTCTTTGCAACCCCATGAACTGCAGCACACCAGGCCTCTCTGTTCATCACCAACTCCCAGAGTCTACCCAAACCCATGTCCATCGAGTCAGTGATGCCATCCAACCATCTCATCCTCTGTCGTCCCCTTCTCCTCCTTCCCCCAATCCTACCCAGCATTAGGGTCTTTTCCAATGAGTCAACTCTTCACATGAGGTGGCCAAAGTATTGGAGTTTCAGCTTCAACATCAGTCCTTCCAGTGGTAAGTATACCATTACATATTTTTAAATAACAACCAAATTGTCTGTTACATTATGTTCTACAACATAAGAGGCAGATCCATACAAATACTGCTATTCAGTAAATATTAAAAAAAATTTAATTCCCTTTCATGAAATTTGCAATCAGATTTTTATTATTTAAAAGACACTAATGGGTAATTCAAAATGCATGCATGCATGCTCAGTTGTGTCCAACTTTTTGCGACCCCATGGACTATAGCCCTCTAAGCTCCTCTGTCCATGGGATTTTCCAGGCAAGAATACTAGAATGGGTTGCCATTTCCTTCTCCAGGAGATCTTCCTGACCCAGGGATCAAACCCGGGTCTCCTACTTTCAGGCAGATTCTTTACCAACTGAGTTCATCATAAAAAGTTTTTTAATTGTGATCTCTCCATTAGCATGCATTTCTTTTGAAGGAAACTGTAAAAATCCCAGAAGAAAACATAGAATATAACCTCCTTGACATTGGTCTTGGCAATTTTTTGGATTTGTCACCAAAACAAAGGCAATAAATGAAAAAAATAAACATGTTCAACAACATCAAACTAAAAAGCTTCTGTACAGCAAAGGAGAAGTCTTTCCTGACAAACTGATGTGTTGGCTGAGATATGAAGCATGAGTGAGAGCTGATAGGTGAGGGTGAGAGTTCAGGTGGAGGGAGGAGTATTAAGGGAGAGGAAAGAGCATATACAAAGGCCCTTGGGTGAGAAGGGATGTGGTTATTGATGCATTGAGGAAGGGCCAAACTAATCAGCATGGCTTGGAGGCAAATACTGATAAAGGAAGGAAATTGATGGATATGAATAGGAGCCTAGAGAGGTACATAGGGACCATGTGAGGCAAAGCCTTGTACTTGTATATATATGATTTTGGTCTTTAACAACAGTAGGGGACAATAGAGACATTATCAGATTTGCATTTTGAAAAGATTACATTGGGTATCTATGTGAAATCTGAATTTTTCCTTTCTTATGCAAGGAAGCTTCCTGTTCATCTTCCCAAGCTGCCCTAATTTCTGTTTTTCAAAATAAGATAAAAAGTTTTTTTAAAGCATTAAGAAAAAACCCTCCTCCTTCCAGTGATTATAAACTATTTTCCTTCATTCCTTTTTTGATCTTCTATATTAAGAATGTTTTCTCATTTCCCTGTATATCTCCTGAAACACAAAACTTGGATTTTATTTTGGTTTTCCTAATTTCATCATCCATTTCTTAAGAAATCATGTGCCCCTATAATTACATCATCTATTTTTTTTCTATCAGCATATAGTGAAAATTAGACTGACTTGAGTTTAGGCAACAGAAGGCCTAAGAAAAATTAGTAAGTAGGCCAAATTGTGTATGTACCACTCTTCCTCTTCCCTGGTGGCATTTTTTGTCCCATTCATGCCTCTCTGCCTCATCTGAATGCCTCCCTACATCTGTGTTTGCCCTGTTTTTACATCAGCTCCTTGCCTTCCATACCATGCAGAGTCATAGCTATTGTCAATGACTAGAGGACCGTGATGTTGACATAATACTTTCATAATGACTCTCTACCCTGCCATTCAAACTGACAGGACAGGTAAAGATTTGGCAGAAGCTTATTAATTCGTTTTGGGGAAAATTTATAAATAAATGGCCCAAGTCCTGGAGAAAAGGGAAACAATGTATATGTTTTGGTCCTGACTCCTTTAGAGCTATGTGATCCCAGGTTACTTTAACTCAATGACCCTGTTTCCTCATTTGCTGAACTCTAAAGAGTTGTTGGTTTTTTTTTTTTTGGTGGAGGGATAGGGGTGTCCTTGGATGGAATGACCCCTGTAGTGGAAGCTCAGAGTCTTAACCACTGGACTGCCAGGGAAGTCTTGCTCACTTGCTGAACTCCTGATCCCTTCTCAAGTATGGAACAACTTCTGTGCTTGTATAATTCTGTCTTGTTGGCTGATCAAATCTCTTCCTAAAGATCTCTTCCCATAGAATTATTAAAGTTCAGTGACTAATTCATCTGTAACAACAGAGTTACAAGTGAGAAGGCATAGCTATAGAATGGAGACATTTGGAAAAGGTCCTAGTAAAGTAACCTAGAGAATGCTTATTTTGGATTAAAACCAAGGAGAGGCTGGATTTTTACATCTAAAACCATTATTCCAAGTCTGTTAATTTAAAAGCAGCCATCCTTGTTATCCTCTCAGGATCACATGTTTTACGTGTTTATTTTTACCATGTCTGATCTTCGCTGTTGTATTTTTATCCTTTGGCTTCAAGGATGCCCTTCTTTGAGAGGTGTGAAGACACAAATGCTCCTATTTGGGAACATGCAGTGCTACATCCTTCCCGGTAGTGTTTCCGGTAAAACTAGTTTCTCGATAAAAATTATGTATAAAAATGTAAAAGCCTAACAGCCAGTGGCCCCCTTAACAAGCTGTGCATGACAGCCTTTTGTGCTGGGAGACGAACGTGAGAGGGGTCATTGTAAGAGTAGAGGGGTCATGTGCAGGGGCATTGGAAGGTCAGCCCCCATTGAAGGTCAAGGGCCTACTGAGGGGAAACATCAGTGAAGAGTCCCACACAAGAATACAACTAGAGTTTTTCTAAATCAGCTCTTTGCTTGTAGCACACAGAGGGAATTTTCTCAACTTACCTTAAGTAATGAAAGGGTTTAACAGAGGGCTGTAGATGGGGCCAAAGTCAAGAGAGATTCTTCATAGTCATCCAGACATATAATCACACCCCGACCTCATAGAACAGGAACCAGGTCCAAGGGGTCCTGGGAACACAGGCCTAGGTCATGTGTTCCTATAGTTGGGCTCTATAGTTCGTGTCTACTTCTTAATTCCCTGCTACCAATCACTTTTACCCTCTTCTTTCTTTTGTATAATATCTGCTTATTTATTATTTCTGCTTCCCCATCTCTCTGCTTTGCACATGAACCACCGTAGCTTTTATAAACTCTATACCTTTCATATCCTGTTTCTGCTGATAAAATCCCCATTTTCAACTCATTTTTCCTACTGAAATTCCAGAGAAAGAATCAAATTGGCCTGGTTCATCTTTCCTTACAGAGCCAGGTCATGAACCGCTATTCACGGACTGACTGACCTTGGGTCAACTACCACACTTGGTTAAATGGGCTGTGACCAGAGAAGGAATCATATGAGTCACATAATTCAAATCCCACAATAGTCTCAGGAGTTGTGGGTAGAGGCTATTCCCTTAGAAGGGTAGTGAACATGAGCGATACCATCATAATTGGTGTCTCTAATCCAGAGACACGCTGGGGGACATTAAAGGGCTCTACTTACCTGCCTCTTAAAATTAAGAAAAGCCTATAATTAGTACAATAAATAGCAGCTGCTGAAATGAGATGAAGTCAGGCAAAGGAGCTAATTGAAAAAGATGGTTTAATGGAAGAGAAGCTTCTAGGAACAATAGTTGGGGCAGGGAGAAGAGAGAAAAGGGGGAAGAGAAAGAGTGAGGGTCAGAACAGAGGGTGGCCCAGGGTGGTGGGAGATAGGGATCAAGCTTGCTGAGGAGACAGGGATGAGACAAGGGAGACTGAGTTTTCTAGTGAGGGCAAGGGGTGATCTTAGAGGTAAGCCTCAGAGAGCCTTGCTGCTCCAGGGCTGAGGTTATCATAGTGGTTATAACAATGCTACTGCATTTTAAAATTCAATTTAAAGTCTGAGTGTTGAGAGTGTGGAGCAATGGGAACTGTAATACACTACTGGCAAGAGTTAACATGGTATAAACACTTGGCAAAACAATTTAGCCTAACCTAGTAAAGTTGAAGATGCACATACTCATGGCCCAGCAATTCTATTTCTATGTGTATAACCTGGAGAAACTCAGCTGTATATGAACTAGGATATGTTTTTCAAGAATATGTATAGCAGCATTGATCCTAAATGCCAAAAACTAAAAACAGCCTAAATGTCATCAACAGCAGAATAGATAAAATTTTGGTATAGTCACACAATGAATAAAATGGAAATGAATCAATTTCAGTGATGTACAACATACATGAACTGTACAGAAACAAATGTTCATGAAAGGAACCAGAGGGACTGCTCTGGCATTCCAGAGGTTAAGACTCCGAATTTCCAGAGCAGGGGGCACAGGTTCATTCTTGGTCAGGGAACAAAGGTCTTACATGCCACAGAGTATGGCCAAAGAAAAGAAGGAGCCAGAAATAAGAGAATATGTAGCTTCATTTATGGAATTCCAAAATCGATAAAAACCAAGTTACCTTGTTTACAGACCTACACTTATCTGGTACCAAGAAAAAAATATATAATTTTATCTTAAAGGAGAATTGTCCAGTTATGCCAGAATATAACATAGGATGATAAAAGAGAGTGCACAGTAAATTGGAAAAGATGGAGGAAGAAAATTTTATTTTTCCTTATTTATGATTCTTCCAAGTGATAAATTTGACAGAAGCAATGAAGTATTTTAAAATGTTGATGAATTTGATTCAGTGTTGATAGCTTTACTTCTAAGGTGAAGAAAAGATGCGTGAATTTTTTTATCAGAAAATAATATGTAGGGGAATTTTAAAAAGAGTAAAACTGGAATTTAGTTTTCATTTTGTTAAAATAAGAAATTGATTTATGAGTGGGCGGAATGTTCTTATTAAGAAATGGTAGAAATCATTCCAGTCACCTATGCATTTGGCCAGCCAAACATTCCTTATATTACCAAAATCATTTTCAGGATGAATAAAACACAATTGTGGATATTTACAAAGGCTGGCACAATAACAACCAACAAATTTATTATTAAAAAATTAATTTCTCTAGGCTTAAAATACTCTTGTCAATTGATGACAATAATACCCTGAACTTTGAGCACATCCTTTAAGACCTCAAAAGTAATAGTAAATTTGCATGACTGTCTAATGTTTTCTTGACTAGTTCCCTACTGGAACACAAAGGAAATTTGAGTGTCAAAAGAAATGATCTTAATAGACAGGGAAGGTTTATGAATCATAATTAATGGAGCAAGAAATCTAATCACTGGGGATGCAACCTACTGAACAAAAAGGATAATTCGTATGAAAAAAAGAGAGATGAAAAATGAAATAGACATGAACAACAACAACAAAGAAAACAACTTGTATGGAGCCTCTGTGGACTTTGAGGGCTCCTGTCCTGTTACGAAGGGTTTGAACTCTGGGATCTTCGCCTGATAAGGAGAATGTCAGGACTGTGATGATTAAAGAAGCAAGCTGATGTGGAAAAAGGTTGCTTCCTAAATGCTGTGACCATCTGCTGGCCAAATGGCAAGATTGTACTTTGTTCCATGGATGAGAACAGTTTGGAATAAAGGTTACACTGTGAACAGATGCTAGAAGTCTCTTCTCAAGGAACAAAAATTCAGGGGCAAAATGAGCCAGAATCAAACTTTAAAAATGAGGCTTCAGAAAGGAAACATACAATTCTGTGACCAGTAGCTAGCAACAGGATTAGAACAGCACTTTGGAGAGGTTTCCACTGGAATAATCCTCATCACTGAGTCCCGACACAGTCATGACAATGACTAAGGTGAGTGAAACAGATGTTAAGAGCAAATAGAAAATGTGTGTTATATATTGTGTTATTTTAAAAATAGATGTCATTTTTGTGCTGTGGCCATAATACATTTTTTACTATAAATAATGTTTTAAGTCATTTACCATCAAGTAGAATTTCTGCTCTTAAAAAGATCATCCAGAAAGCATTCCATGGTGAAGCAGTGATGTGCCGTGATTCTGACAAGTCTAGGATTGCAGAAAGACCAGGACACCCACTCTCTTATCTGCTAAAGATGGGTTCTCCTTTAAACCTCAGAGGGGCCTTTTAAATCATAAACATTCAAGAGGTAAGTAAATAGGACCCAAGTTATAATCTACTCAAATCCTTTTGTTTTGACTGAAAGAAAAACCAAGGTACAATGTGATAAAATAACTTTAGCCACAAAACCAGAACTAAAGTTAGGTTTCCTAATTCCTATTACATTAGTGTGATGGTTTAGTCACTAAGTTGTGTCTGACTCTTCACAACCCCATGGACCGTAGCCTGCCAGGCTCCTCTGTTTATGGAATTTCCCAGGCAAGAATACTGGAATAGGTTGCCATTTCCGTCTCCAGGGGATCTTTCCAACTCCGGGATCCAACCCGGTCTCCTGCATTGCAGGTGGATTTTTTACTGCCAAGCCACCAGGAAAGCCCTATTATATTAGTACAAAGTCCCGACAGATCTCATTACACTTCCTTGTTATCAATGGTCCTAAGCTCCCAGTCATTTCCCAGGTGGCCTTAGAGGTAAAGAACGAGCCTGCCAATGCAGGAGACTTAAGAGACATGGGTTCGATCCCTGGGTTAGGAAGATCCCCTGGAGAAGGAAAAGGTAACCCACTCCAGTGTTCTTGCC
Source organism: Giraffa tippelskirchi (assembly GCF_054371585.1). NCBI lineage: Eukaryota > Metazoa > Chordata > Mammalia > Artiodactyla > Giraffidae > Giraffa > Giraffa tippelskirchi. Next base: position 128,349,277 of record NC_137283.1, read on the forward strand.
TGGAGAATCACATGGCAGAAGAGCCTGGCAGGCTACAGTCCACAGGGCCACACAGGTCGGACAGTACTGCAGTGATTTAGCATGCAAGCTCCTAGTATAGAACCTTGTACATAGAAAATGCTCACTAAATATTTACTCGAATGAATATTCAAGTCCATATTCTTATGTATAACATCGCTGGGCCACAAGAATATGTCTTTCACATTTTTATGGGTCTTGCCAAGGATTTCTACAAAATGATTTTGTTACTTGCTTCTCTCACCAACTTTGTATGAAGGTGTCTGTCTGCCTGATTGTTCCCAACAATGACTCTCTTAAGGCTTTTAAGTTTCACCATTGAGATATTAAAAAACATTTGTATGTTCTAATATTCTTTTTGTTTGATTATGAGAGAATGAGCATTTTTTCATCTGCTCTTGAGTACTTTCTTTGTTTTTTAAATGAATTTTCTATTCATGTCCCTTGCTCCTATTATTACTGAGCTGTTTCTTAACTGTAATTTAAAAGTTTCTTTTATGCTAAACAAAATAGCTCTTTTTTCTGTCAGCTGAGTTACAAATGTTTTGCCCTATATTTTATTTTAACTGCCTTTACTATAATTTCTTTTGATATGTATGTATAAAATTTGTATACATTGACTCTGTCAATGCTTCTTTTATGATTCAGGGTTTTATATCATATTTTTAAAGACTTTCCCATGGCAAAATTATTTTTAGACTCAACAATGTTTTTTTCTAGTTTTGTTTATGATTTAAATTTATATGTTGAGTCTTCAGAAATATATTTTGATGGCAGAGGTAAGGATCTAGCTAACCAAATATTTGGGGATTGTTCAATAATATAACATGAAGGAAATCTAAAAAAGAGGGGGTGTATGTATATGTGTTGCTGATTCACTTTGCTGTACAGCAGAAATTAACACATTGAAAAGCAAATATACTCCAAGAAAAATTTTTAGAAATTAAAAAAGCACAGTTACCTTAAAAAATAACCATGATTGGGTCAGTGGTGACAAGTGGGTGGTATCCAACATAGCTTTGCCTTGGGGAAGTCAAGTTTTGTCTTAGTTAATTCAGATAATTCAGCCAATTCAGCATCACTTGCCTCCTCCCAGCCTCTCACTGTTCTATCTCTTCACAGATCAATTGCCAGGCTGCATACACACATGCTCTTGAACTTAAAGTCGGGAAACATGGGTTCTAATCCAAAATCTCCCTGCTTGTGTGACTTGAAGCAAGTATCTTTACTTCCCAGAGTTGCAATTTCTTTGTTTACAAAATGAGGCTATGGATGAGGACCTCCAAGATTTTTCCAGACATAAAATCCTACCATCCTATAGTGTCTTCCAGCTTCCACTTCACATCTACAGACATTATAAATAATCCACAGTTGGAAAGCCTATTGGAATCTGAAAATTATTTCAGGTATGCTCATCCTCTATCTTCCTCATCCACAAAAGAGCTTTTACTTTTGATGTTCCCTCTGCCCAGAGTGTTTTTCTTATAATCACCTACATGTTTCTTGGCTCCCCTTCCTTCCAGATTCTGATCAAATGCAACTCTGGTAGAGCCTTCACTTACTACCTTAATAACATAACAAGCTCCACTTCCAAATCTATCCTTTTAACTTTACTCTGCTAAAGCTTTTTGTATAGAACTTTTGCCACCTGACATATTACATATGTACATATTGTTGTATCCCCAAAATAGTATGTGTATCAGTCAGCTTTTGCTGCAGCAACAAATGGCCTCAGCACTCCAGTGCCTACAACAGCAAATATGCATCTCTTGCTTATGTCACATGATGGCTGTGGGTAGGCTGCAGCATTTCTTCATTCTCCTGAGCACATCCAGGCTTGGCTAGGCTGGCTTCCACTTCAGGACTTGAGTTGAAAAAACATTTTCTCTAGGATAAAATGTCCTTATGGTGAAGGGCAGGAATATGAAAGGAAGCAGAGCCAAAGCAGGAAATCTCATTTTAAAATTCTGCTCAGATGTGACAGTCACATCTGCTCAAATTCCATTAGCTGAAGCATGTCATGTAATCAAGCACAAAGTCAAAAAGTCAAGTAGAGTATATGTCAAGTCACATGACAATCAATTGGAATCTAATTAGATGCAATAATCCTATTGTTAAAAACAATAATTTAATAAACCAAAAAATATAAACTCTAGCACTTAATTATTTTCCTGAAGTATCTGTAAGGCCTAGAAGAGCAGACATTCAATAAATTTTATTTGATAGATTAAAAAACAAACAAACCACCACCCTTTCATCCTTCCTAGTTCCACTTTTACTGCTAGAAAATACCCCAACTTGGCCCACCCTTACCACCATAGATTTGATCTGGCAAGGAGAGGTGAGAGGGACTGAATCATCTTTTTTATGGTCCTTGTAAGTCAGTAATTATAGGATAATAAAAGATACTTTGAGCTTTGAAATGAAAGTGTTTTATTGGGCCTCCTTGAACAGGGTGCTTTTCTCACAAATTTCAGCATCAGTATTGACAAACTGTTTATTTCATGTTGGGAATATGGTGGCACTTGGGGCCTATAGCATTATTGCCATGGCAAATTCCGCCACCCCAACTCTGCTTTTCTGTCCCTTGGCATTGGTCTCTCCTGAGACAGGGTGGAAAGCAGACACTGTCAAGATGGGCAGATAAAACCTCACTCTTCTCTCCCTTAGTGACTCAGAACAGCTTTTTGGAGTAAGTTATTTCATGGAAGGATTTCAGATGGAAATATTGGGTTAGCCAGAAAGTTTGTTCAAGATTTTCATAACATCTTCTTGAAAAACCTGAATGAAATTTTTACCAATCCAATATATAGAATACCTAAATAATTATGTATCCTCTTTCCTAAGCCACTAAGCATGGGTATCAGTGGCTAAGAGCTTGTGTTCTACAAGCGAAGAGATTGGTTTTATATTCCTGGTGTATTTTTTAGCTGGTTGATTTTAGATTTGTTTCTTTTTTCTCTAAGCCTCAGTCCTCAAATTCATAAACCTGTATCATTCTGAGAACTTAAAAAGCAATGTGTTAAAGGTTTAGCATCATACTGGCACACAGCAACCACTTAATAAATGCCATCTGTTATTTCCCAGAGTACTTGACTGTGGAGTGACTCATTGTAGTCTCAACATTACCCTGTCTTACCCATGAAGGGGAAAAGAGAAGTGGAATATGAAATATACTTGATGCTACACATTCAGGGTTGCTACTCAGGTTTCATATCATTCTTCTGTTCTTTGGATACAAACGGTAGAGCAGATAGAACTGTATTAAAACATTTATCCAGTTCCTATTTATAAATGTGTGATGGGAGGCCCTCCTCCACCCACCCTCTGGAGCTGTTTCCCATAGTAGATTCTCTGGAACACTGGTTTCTGAGGCTGTTAATAGCCATTCCAGGAGAAAGGGTCTGTGATCAAACAAGTTTAATGTTCGATTTAAAACGCTGAGCAGTTTTTCTTTTTTTGCAGAGCCTTTAGTATGCTAATGTTCATTTTGAATCTCCAAGAGGAAAATGCAGAATCGAGTATTTCCCATTTTTATTTAGCCATTAAATCCTGTCTCTCCCATCCTTGCTCCACAAAGAGAGAGCCTTCTGTAGGACACTGTGAAATACTCCAAGGGCAGCTTAAAAGGAATGCTAACGAGACACAGATGCAGAAAAACGTAGAAGGCGCACTGGGGACTGGGTATATAAAACAAGTGCAAAAATGAAATGAGTAAATAAAAACTCTACAGACTCTGAGGAAAACTGGAATGGTGAGGTCATTTTATAGAGTGGCAAGTTGGGTGATGATGTGCATGATGAGACTGAGAATAACCAAGGGATTTGACTTTATTCCATGAGGTTTTAACATGGAACAACAATGCCATCCCATTCCCAGTGACAAAGGGTGTTTTCTCTAGGTTTGCATCCCTCATATTCTCGGCTAATGACTGTTCATATTTAAGTCCGGCAGCTTATCTAATTATGCTTTTTCCTATCCTTCAAATCCTCTTAGCTCCTAGCATTTCGCCCTTAAAATTGAATTGGTTCAGTGCTCCGATGTTATAGAAACCAAACTCTATTACAATTTGCAGAGCCAGTGTCACCAGTGACTTAATGGAGATTCCCCGAGGACACGTTCACTGCCTAATGAAGCACAGGCCTCTGTATATATGAAAATAAATCTGTTGCAGATTTCTTTCTTTTTCTAGTTTCATTTTCTTTCATATCATATTCTCATGTTGTCTCTGAAAAAAATTAAGGAGTTAATAAGTAGCTAGATGCCTAAGTAAAATTATGAAACTTCTTGGTATTTTTTTAAGTGTATCAACAGCAAATGTATTTTTTACTGTTTGAGATCATTTGAAACATATTATTCAACTTGATTCTGTCAGTATCCAGCTAAGGAGTCAGTCAAGGAATCATTAGCCACACTTGACGTTGAGTTTCAGAGAAACAGAGGTAGTTCCGTGGTAATTACATATTTAGGCTCTCTTCTTCTCAAGAGTACTTGAGAAAGTTATTATTATTTTTAAAATGAATAGGTATTTCTTTTAGAATTTATGTTCTGGGACTTCTCTGGTGGTCCAGCGGTTAAGACTCTGTGCTTCCAATGCAGGGGGTGTGGGTTTGATCCCTGGTTGTGAAACTAAGATCCCACAAAGCACAGGGTATGGTCAAAAATTAAAAAGAAAAGAATTTATGTTCTTTGAAAGTATCACAGTCTCACAAACCCTGAAAGAGCTAAGTATCCGTGTCAATGTGAACCAATGATATATCATTTTTCAACAAAGGAGAGTGAGTTTGGACAGCACTTGCAAGCAGGATATTTTCAGTGGGTCACAAGCACAAGTGGCTAACTGCCTCCCAATTACAGCCCTTTAGTCTAGAATTTATCTCAAACTTCATATCCATTTACCAACTGTCTGCTGTATACTTCCACTGAGATGTTCCAGGGGTACCACATACACATGTCAAGCATTCAACTCAACAGCTCAATCCCATTCCCATCCTCTACTGGGATAATCTTGATTTTAGCATCCACCTTGAAGTCTTGACTTTTCCCTCCTCCTACTTTAGTTGCAAATTAACATCTAGTTTCCATCACTTTCTCTTAAACTTTCCTGCAGTCTCTCTTCTGTCCCTTTGCTCATCACCCACACCGTGTATAACCTCAACCACTACTTAGAGGCCAATCTCACTGCCTCCATTCTTGTCCCCTTCAAACTTTCCACACACTGATAATCTCTAGAGGGGCTTATTTAAAAACAAATTGGTTTGTAGGGCATAAATTAACCTTAAAAGTGCATTCCAGTATACATTAGGTGCAGGCAAATACTGTTTGATTTCATTTATATGAGGTGTGTAGAGTAGTCAAATTCATAGAGTCAGAAAGTACAATTGGTAAGTGCCAGGGGCTGGGATGAGGAAGGGGAATGGGAGGCTGGTATTTAATGGGGACAGTGTCTCAGTTTAGGAAGGTGAAAAATTTGGGAGATAGATGATGGTGAGAGTTGTACAGCAATATGAATGTACTTAGTGCCACTGAAATGTACAGTTAAATATGGTTAAGATGGTATGTTTTATGTTTATGTTATGTTATGTGACTTTTACCACAATAAAAAAGCATTAAAACCCCCAACAAATTGGATCATATTATTAACCTGTTTGAAAGTCTTCATTAACTACTACTATTTCATTGACTACTTTATTGTCTACTCTTAATGGGAAAAAGTCCTACTCCTTAACATGGTTCATGGAATTTTCTGTGTGTGACTTGACTTGACTCTCTGCCCTCCTCCTCCTGTTCCCTGCCCAATAATTATTGTCCCAGGAGCCCTGAAATATTTGTACTTTGGTACACAAGTCATGCTGTGCTTTTTACTCCTATCCTATTCTTTGTTTATGATGGTTTCCTTCGTGTAATACAATACCACTCTCATCCTTTCCTTCCATTTTCTCTTTTAATTAAAAAAAAATGCCTTAAAAATCTATTTCAAAGAGCTGTTCAGGGATCAAGAGCTTTAGCAATCTTGCCTGGACTCCTCTCTTCCCTGCTCCACCCAGATCACATTAGGCTTTGCTCCTGATTATGCTTATGATTATCACAAATGCTTGCTACATTATGGAATAGTTACTCTGATGTGGCTCTGTCTCCCCTACTCAACTGGGAATTACTTGTAGGTAAGGACTCAGTCTTAAAAAATTTTTTATTTCTTAACAACTGGCACAGTACTAGGCAGAACGTAGGCACTCCATGAATATTTCTGAAATGAATAATAATTCAAAGACATTAGTCACTTTTAGAAATGCTTCTGTAAATCTATCTGAGGAATCACTTATTGACAACAACATGACTTGGAAAACATAGAAAGACAGTTGCTATGTGGGCATATCTGGGAAGGAGTTTAACAAGTTACATGATGTTGGAAAAGCTCCAGATCTGTGTGATGATTCTGTCTATAAGCATCTGGATCATAGTGTTTCTGTACTGGCAGAAGATGTTTCTGAGCACTGGGGGAACCAACTGTGCGTCTTCAATGAGCTGGCACTGTCTGCTTCTCTCTGCCTCCATCAACTTGGGTACCACGAAAAGAAGAAAAAGAAGTCTACTCTTTTATACTCTTTTTTGGATTCTCTCCCCTCCCCTTTCTAACTCCTCTATTGGAAAGGGGAGCAGGTAATTTACAGTTTTCTCATGGGTCCAATCCATTAAATGGTCTTACCTCTGAAAAATTATTGTAAGTGAGAGTTTGGGAACATTTTTCTGGCAAGGAGAGAGTAAGAAAGACTCTTTTTTTTCTTTCTCAAATGCTGTTTTTGTTCAGTCACTAAGCTGTGTCTGACTGTTTGCAACCCCATGGACTGCAGCACACCAGGCTCCTCTATCCTCCACTATCTCCCAGAGTTTGCTCAAACTTGTGTCCATAGAGTCAGTGATGCCATCCAACTATCTCATTCTCTGCCACTTCCTTCTCCTCTTGCCTTCAATCTTTCCCAGCAGCAGACTCTTGGCATCAGGTGGCCAAAGTATTGGAGCTTCAGCATCAGTCCTTCCAATGAATACTTATGCTCTAGATGTCATATTGTCTTTTTAGCTGTTGCCTTCTTTTTTGTCTGTGTGGTTTATTTTCCCCTTTAAAGAAGCATTTATTAAGCCTGTGTTGTGTCTCCAGCCCTGTTGAGGATACAAAGCAAATGCAGGTCTCCAGCTCTGTCTTCAAAGATCCCAGACACTCTGGGTGGGGAGAAAACAGAAGCATGTGCATCAAATATACTACATATAATCAAGATTGTGGACCCCTCCTGTGGTCCCTGTCAGCCAGATTCAATCTTTTCCTTCTCTCTATTAAACTGATGAACTTCAAATGCTACTGCTGCTGCTAAGTTGCTTCAATCTTGTCCGACTCTGTGCGACCCCATAGACGGCAGCTCACCAGGCTCCCCTGTCCCTGGGATTCTCCAGGCAAGAATACTGGAGTGGGTTGCCATTTCCTTCTCCAGTGCATGAAAGGGAAAAGTGGAAATGAAGTCGCTCAGTCTTGTCCGACTCTTAGCGACCCCATGGACTGTAGCCTACCAGGCTCCTCTGGCCATGGGATTTTCCAGGCAAGAGTACTGGAGTGGGGTGCCATTGCCTTCTCCATCAAATGCTGATCCATGTACAAAAATAGAATAAGGGGCCAACTGTTAACTGCTGTTTCTGTTTCTAAATAATAATTGTAGAACATTCTAGTTATGTGCTTCCCCCACCTCCATTTGTCTATATAAAGATAGGGCTGCAATTCTCAAAGACACATATGTATGAATCACAGTCCCACCTTAGACACACAGCACATATTTATTATTCTGCAGCTTCTGATTTAGTGCTAGAGATGCATATTGCCTCTGTTAAATGCTGCATCTTAGGACTTACCTGGTGGTCCAGTCACTAAGATTTCACACTCCCTATGCAGGGGGCCTGGGTTTGATCTCTGATTAGGGAACTAGACCCCAGTTACCCCAACTGGAAGATCACAAATGCCACAACTAAGACCTGGCACAGCCAAATAAGTAAATATGTTTTTTTAAAAATGTTAAAAAAAAATGCATTTATTCTTTGCCTTATAGTCTTTGCACACTTAACTGTTACTGAGATGCTGCTGCTTTTTTTTTTTTAAACCAGTGTTCACCATAAGAATTGGGCTGTCAAGAGTAGCCACCTCTGTGCCTCTTGTCTTCTCTCCAGTCAAGTCTCCACCTTATCCCATTTACTTCTGGGTGCACACTGCCTCCCTGCCCATACAGCTTCAGTGATTCCCCATAGTTCACCACGTCAAGGTCTCAGTCTGGTGGCCACTGAGTGCCTCTGTCCAGATCCACCTACCTGTTTGACTTCATCTCCCTCTTCCTGTTCCTTCATATAATACAACTTCACCCTTCCTTTCGTTTTCTTGTTTTTTGAAAAAGCCATAGAACACAAAGTTACTTTAGAGAAAACATAAGTCAAGAGGAGAGGTTTGTTTTTTCTAACACTTTTGTCCCCAAGATAGATGACAGTATAATAATGCATATAATAATCAAACCAGAGGATGAGATCTGAGTGAACACATCCTCTTTATGGACCCCTTGAAATGTAGATCTTCAAGAGTGTGGCCATGAGCAGCCTTTCTAAGAAGCTGCTGATTGCCACATCAGAACCCATGAGCACTTTGGGAAAGAGAGACACTGAATAAATTTTACATGTGTTGAAATAAAAATAAGAGGCAAAAACACCTGAAGGAAATCGTGGTGAAAATGTTGATTGATCTGGGTTTCCAGGATTGTTTTTGAATTCATATTCCTGAGAAGATGAAGACTCTCAAGGGAGCCACTTCAGTTACCACTTTCAGGGAGATGAAGTAAGGTGATTATTGAAGCAAGCAACAAATAGAAACACCGGAACAATCTGGGTAGAAACTGTTCATTGGACTGAATCATGGAATTTTAAATTGAACTATATTTAGTACATGAAAATAATTGAATTTGGAACCTTGCCAGGCATTGATTAATTCTAGTCAAAGTATTCAAAATTTTCTGTTCTGAGTGAAAGGAAAAACACTCACTTTTCCATATTGAGGACTGAGCATATCCAAACATAAAAGTTTTTTTTTCCTAAATCTTAAAAGCTCCTAATAGACTTATATAGGGTCATCTCATGTAACTAAGTGTGTTCCCATTAGCAAGATGGTATTTTGGAAAAGATGCTATCCCAGGAGTCAGGAGCCCTGAGCTGTGCGTGGCTATTGCTGCCATCTTGATCAATCATTCATCTTGCTGGGCTCCCATTTCCTTGTCTATAAAATGAAGACCTTAATGCTATCTCTAAGCTCTTCTCAAGCTCTAAAATTCTGAAGCTAGAGCATATTTGAATAAATGACCTTTCTTAGTGGGGCTCAATTATGAAAGGAAGAGAGGTATGCATGCACATAGAATCAGAAGACCCAAATCCCGGCTGTGCCATGTAATAGCCGGTAAGCTTGGACAAGTTGTTTAATCTCCCCTACCCTCAGTGACTTCGTTTCAAAAGTAGACACAATGGGACTTCCTTCGTGGTCCAGTGGTTAAGGATCCACTTGCCAACGCAGGGGACACGGGTTCAACCTCTGATCCAGGAAGATTCCACCTGTGGCAGGGCTACTAAGCCCCTGAGCCAAACTATTGAGCCCACGTGCCCTAGAGCTTGTGCTCCACAACAACAGAAGCCGTTGTGATGAGAAGCCTGTGCACCACATCTAGAGAGTAGCCACTGCTTGCCACAATTAGAGAAAGCTTGCCCATAGCAATGAAGATGCAGCACAGCCAAAAAAAAAAAAAGCTGCTGAAAAAGTAGACATGATGCTTTTCATGGGATTGTTAATAAAGATTAAATGAGGTAAAGTTTGCAAACCTAGCACAGTTCTTAACAAGTATTTGACCTTTATAAATGAAAGTTGTTTTATTGTTATTATTTTTATATGATGATCATGAAAATGGTGGCACAGTCAAAAAAGACAGAATGAAGAAGAAGATTTACCAGGTTAAGTTTACAAAGTTGAAAGCCATCAACAAATGATTCCTTAGTAATCTGAAGGTGTTAAAGCACCCCAAACAGTGGGACTCTCTGAGTTGGGCTTTGTATTAATGCTCTTTTCTTCTCTTTGGATTTGAAGGCCTAACTCTGAAACTCCAGTATGCAGGGCCTAGACATTGAGGAAAAGGAGAGAGGTTTTGTTAGCTCATGTGAATTCATCCCTTCCACTGTAACAACTCTTCATATAAGACTTTCTACATTTCTTTCATTGGTAATTTGGGGAAAAGTTTAAAGAGTCATTGCTAACTGTAGATTTCTCTCATCTGCAAGTATGTTCCTTGGATAAGTGTGATTCCTAAGTCAGTAGGACTTGGGGTCCATTCTGACTTACAGTCTGGTTCATTGGAAGCCTGGCTTACTTGACCCTTCCTGGTCTTTGGCTGAGACCCCACTAATGGGCTTTTCTCTGCCAATTTCCTTGGGGATTCTTAGAGGAAGGGGAGACCTCTGAACTGTTGGGATGGAACTTCAATAAAACTGTGTTAGCATCTCTAGCTAGAGAGCATCCTTTCTACATGCATTCTGCATGTGCACACATGTGTGTGAATGTGCACATGCTCACACACTGCTGAGCTTATGGTGCTCTGTATGGACAGGGCATGAGCCGTTCCTTTCTCCTTTACTGGCTGTTATTGTTTTGTGCAAAGATCTTTCATCAGTGCTGGGAAGTAACTGGTGCCTTACTGAATGTGATCAACTGTAGAAGCTTCCCTTGGTCGGTGCCTTCTTCCGTGCAATTCTCACTTCCGTTCCTTCCAAACCTCTCCTTTCTTTCCAAGCCTAGCTTTCGCGTTTATGTTGTTTTCATGGTTTCACAGTTTTCCTGAAGCTGTGCCTTTTGGGGTATTCTGTGTTTAATATTTTTGTAAGAAAATAAAGTGTCACACACACACACATGCAAATCTGTAAGGGAGACTGGGTCCCTCAACACAAGACTGAAGTTAGTTCATTTTCTCAATGTAGAAATAATACATAAAGCTAATTATTGGACTTGCTGCAGGAGCAGAAGCTTTACAAGAGGGAATATTCCCTCCTGTAGAGGGAGATAAGATACAGGAAATTTCGAGTGTAATGACTTAATTAAGGAAGTTATTAAGACCCTAATAAACAGCACTGATCACATTGTCACTTAGGGAGTTATTTTTTGTTTGTATTTTGGTTTGTATAGAAAATAGGTCTTCGCTTTGAAAGGTATCACTGAAATCTAAAGCTAGAGAAGTCAAATATAGCTTATTAGAGGACGAATAGTGTGAATTCTCATGAAAAATTTAAATTGTATTTGTTAGTTGTATTTTTAATTTTTTTTTCAACCAGTGATTTATTTCCTCCTCTCCCATGTTTAGAAATTCTTATGATCCCTCAGACAGTTCCTTCTGGAACAAGATTTCCTCTTCTCCCCAAGCCAGCCCCAGTAAGTTCACCTTTACAGTCTCTGGAACTAGAACAAGAGGTAAGACATATGAATGTTTCTTCACTGGGAAAATATTTATTGTTTTTAATTTTCCTTCCAATATTCAAATATTAGTTCATAAAATAGTTGTTGGAAGTATTTCCAACAAAACTTGTTTATTAGATTTATTAAAACTATTTTTATCAGGCAGTTTGGAGGGAAAGTGGAACTTTGGAAAAATCCACAACTGAGTGAGGATAAAACATACCTAATCATAGGAAGGATCCATTAAGAAAATGGATTTACGGATCTCTGATAGAACACTTTCCAGTCATTCATACTAAGCAACAAAGTCCTTTGTCTAACATGATTTAATCACCAAGGGACTCCAAATGTTCAAAGGAAATCTATAGCATGAAAAAGGAACACCAAGGTAAACAAACAATAATTGGCCTTGGAGAAAACAAGGATAATTCAGATACCAGAAGTTAACTTCTTAAGAAGTCTATTCTCTGCAAAATTCAGGAGTCTGCTATGTATATAAAAACACACTGCTTTTTTTAAAGGAGCAATAAAGAAAAAAAATTGGAAAAATATGTAAAATTATTGAATTAAGAAATAAACTTTGGATTTAACAAATTATTAAATGTATACATCTGACTTCTTGTGATCTAGCAATATGGATGATAGAGCAGAGAAAATTTCCCACAACCTAGAACATAACATCTTAGAAGTAGGGTTTCTGAGTGACAGCAGGTAGAAGAATATAATCAAAGAGATAAAAGAAGAAAATGTCTCTATTTTCAGTCTTCGGTCTACCAAGTGCCAAACAGCATTGAAAAACATTCCTTTGTAGATACACCCTATTGAAAATTCATAACCCAAGGATAAAGAGAAAAATCATAAAAGCGGAGAAGAAGAAAAAACAAATTACACACAAGAGAATGGAGCCAGATTGATTTGCGATTTCTCATTACTAACAATGGATGCTAAAGAAAATGGAGCAACATTTTCAAAATTCTTACAGTAAGAGATTTTGAATCAAAAATTTTATACCACAATTTATTTTCAAACACATATTCAGACACATTTTCAGGACTGAGAAAGTCTACTGTGCGTATAGCCTTACTTTAAACATTAATTTGTCAAGAAAATAGTATACTCAAGCAAAGCAAGCTTTTCAGGATGAGGGTAGTGTGAGACATACAAAATATTGATAACTACTGTCACTCAGAATCAAGAAGAAAGATGGCAATAAATTTAAGGAAGATTCACTAGGCCTTGATTTTTGGAAGCTTCTCCTATGAATGGCAAAGTTTTGTTGATACGGAGTTATCATTTGTGGCTTCTGCCATAATATTTGATTCTACAGGGAATAATGTTTACATGTTTATATTGTACATGACATTTGGAGTTTCATTTTTAAAATCATCCTACAGGGAAAATGGAGAAGGCAATGGCACCCCACTCCAGTACTCTTGCCTGGAAAATCCCATGGGTGGAGGAGCCTGGTAGGCTACAGTCCATGGGATCGTTAAGAGTCGGACACGATTGAGCGACTTCAGTTTCACTTTTCACTTTCATGCATTGGAGAAGGAAATGGCAACCCACTCCAGTATTCTTGCCTGGAGAATCCCAGGGACGGGGGAGCCTGGTAGGCTGCCGTCCATGGGGTCGCACAGAGTCGGACACGACTAAAGCGACTTAAAAGCAGCAGTAGCACAGGGAAAACACAGAAGATGTATTTATGTAAGAGAATATAGAGATAGATTGAAAGACAGATAGATGATAGGTTTATTGTTATTTAGTTGCTAAGTTGTGTCCAGCTCTTTGTAACCCCATAGACTGCAGCACTCCAGGCTCCTCCGTTCTCCACTATCTCATATAGTTTGCTCAAACTCATGTCCATTGAGTCAGTGATACTGTCTAACCATTACATCCTCTGCAGAAGAGGGTGGCAGAGGATGAGATAGATAGATTAGATAGATAGATAGATACAGGTTGATAGATTGTTATAAAGCCTACAAGTATAAAAATAAAGGTATAACTAAAAATATTTGGGAAGTTGACTGAGAAAAAGAGGGGGGAGGAAAATTAATGTGATAACTTCTTCCAGTTTCTTTGCAGATGATCAATAGACAATGGCTAAGGTTTATAAATCTAGAAATAGAAGTATGACAGCAGTATGAAGAATCAAGTCAGAGGGAGAGGTTAACAAAATTTCTCTCTGGGGAGGTAGAGGGGCTGCCACAGGAAAATATTAGGAGTCTTAGACTTTATATTCATATCTTCTCTACTGTTTTAAATTTGTTGCTGTGCCCATGGAATACTTCTATGATTAAAAGCTAGCTTATGAAAATAGAAGAAAGCATATAAAAATGAACTTATGGTTAATCCATCTTTTCACTGTGGAAAAGGGAAAACATAATTCATTACCTGCATATGTTTTTCAATGCATTCAGGAACACAAAAAAACATTAAAAACACTTCAGTTGTTCATAGAAGTTGTAAAAAACTTAGTTTTTCATTTAACTTGATTTTGAACTATTAATATAAGCTAATATATACCACTATTTGTCAAAAATACAAGACAGAAAAATAGATCTCTTAGTGTTAAATCTATTAAAATAAAAATTGTCAGTTAATTGTAAGTATTAGATTCCTGCTATGCACTAAATCTGTGTGAAAGATTGTGGAGGAAACAAAAAGGAAAAGAAAAATGTATTTTATCATGATAACTACATGAAGGTGTGGAAATCATCAAATAATTATATTTTTAAATGTTATCTTTTGATTGAATGTATCTCAGTGTGGGAAAAAAGCTAGTATTAATCCTTTCCTAAGTTATTGGGTCTAGTAAATAAACTAGTAGTCATTACCTAAGATTTCTATGAGAAATATGTATATTCTATACAGTAGAAACTTGCTAAGATCCTGAAGCATCACATTTGGAAATAGGGTTATATGAATACCTTTTCTAAAAGAACTGACTCCAAAGAAAAAAAATAGTTCATAAAGTGTAAGTATAGCATCTGGGATTGTATTTTACAAAACCTTCCTATCATCCATGGAGGTGGTTGATAAAGTCAACTGCATGAAAGATTAAAAGAGGTTTTGCTTTTTTGAAAAAGAAATTTAGAAGTACCAGTGAGAGGAGAAAGCTCTTATCTAGAAATATGTGCTATCAAGAAGATAAAAATACTTACCTCAGTCAGGAAAAAAGACATATTCTTTAACATCATTTTGTAACCAAATTTTCCAAAATGCCAGGATGAGTGAGAAGCAAGGAACCAGTTGGGAGCTGAGGATGGGCAAAGTTCAAGATGAAAATGGTAAGTTTTGTTTTAATTTGAAAACAGTAAATGGATTTAGAAAATCAATGTTTGTTAATGTTGGAGTCTAATGAAAAAAAGTATGTAAACAATGCCTGAAAATTTGCATTTCTTTAAAATATGCTATCTCTGTTTTTGGCATTTATTTAACAGGTATTTATTCAGTGCTTACTACATATCAGGCACTATGCTAGGTGCTGATAGTGTATCAATGAACTTAGTTCTTTAAATTTGTGATAAAGATATAACTAATACTATTTTGGTCAATAATGTTACCTCTAATTGAATAGATTGCCTTTTCTCCATTGTATATTCTTGCCCCCTTGGTTGTAGACTAATTGACCATATGTGAATGCATTTATTTCTGGGCTGTTTATTCTATTCCATTGACCTATGTATCTGTTTTTCTGTCATACAATTTTGATTACTGTAACTTTGTAGTATAGTATGGAGTCTGGGAGGATTATACCTCCAGATTTGTTCTTTTTTATCAAGATTGCTTTGATTTTCAGGCCTTTTGTGGTTCCATATAAATCTTAGGATTATTTGTTTTAGTTCTGTGAAAATGTCATTAGTATTTTGATAGGGACTGCATTGAATCTAGATTGCTTTGGATAGCCATGGACGTTTTAACAGTATTAATTTTTCCAGTCATGAATGTGGGATATCTTCCCATTTATTTGTATCATCTTCAATTTGCTTCATCAAAGCCTTGCAGTTTTCAGAGTACAAGTCTTTCACCTCCTTAGTTGAAGTTGTTCCTAGGTATTTTATTCTTTTTGATGTGATTGTGAATGGGATCATTCTTGATTTCTCTTTCATTATTTCATCATTTGTTGTGTAGAAATACAACAGATTTCTGTATATTAATCTTGTATCCTGCATTTTTACTGAGTTCAGTTGTTAGTTCTAATAGGTTTTTATCTTTTTTTTGGTGGAGTCTTTAGGGTCTTATATATATATTATCATATCATCGACAAATAGTAACAGTTTTACTCCTTCCCTTCCAATTCAGACATCTTTTATCTGTTTCTCTTATCTGATCGCTATCATTAGGATTTTCAATACCATATTAAATAAAAGTGTTAAGAGTGGACATTCATATCTCATTCCTGATCTTAGAGGAGAAGCTTTCACCTTTTCACCATTGAGTATGGTGTTAACTGTGTATAAAATAAATGATTTAAAAAGATGTAATGTAAGCACAAGAAATGTAGCCCATATTTTATAACAATGTTATATGGAATATAAACTATAAAAACATCAAATCACAAATATTGTACACCTGAAACCATCAACAGAAAATTGAATTAAAGATTTACTGAGCATGTCCCTGCCCATCAGAACAAGACCCAGTTTCCCCCTCAGTCAGTCTCTCCCATGAGGAAGCTTCCAAAACCTCTTATCCTTCTCCATCAGAGGGCAGACAGGATGAAAATAACAATCACAGGAAACTAACCAATCTGGTCACATGGACCACAGCCTTGTCTAATTCAATGAAACTATGAGACATGCTTTGTAGGACCACTAAAGATGGACAGGTCATGGTGGAGAGTTCTGACAAAGTGTGGTCCACTGGAGATGGGAATGGCAAAGCACTTCAGTATTCTTGCCTTGAGAACCTCATGAAAAGTATGAAAAGGCAAAAAGATAAGACATTGAAAGATGAACTCCCCATGTCGGTAGGTGCCCAATATGCTACTGGAGATGAGTGGAGAAATAACTCCAGAAAGAATGAAGAGACGGATCCAAAGCAAAAACAGCACCCAGTTGTGGGTGTGACTGGTGATGGAAGTAAAGTCTGATGCTGTAAAGAACAATGTTGCATAGGAACCTGGAATGTTTGGTCCATGAATCAAGGCAAATTGAAAGTGGTCAAACAAAAGATGGCAAGAGTGAACATCGACATTTTTGGAATCAGTGAACTAAAACGGACAGGAATGGGTGAATTTAACTCAGATGACCATTATATCTACTACTGTGGGCAAGAATCCCATAGAAGAAATGGAATTGCCATGATAGTCAACAAAAGAGTCCGAAATTCAGTACTTGGGTGCAATCTGAAAAATGATAGAATGATCTCTGTTAGTTTCCAAGGAAAATCATTCAGTCTCATAGTAATGAGATTGAATCTCCAAGTCTATGCTCTGACCAGTAATGCTGAAAAAGCTGAAATTGAACGGTTCTATGAAGACCTACAAGACCTTCTAGACCTAACACCCAAAAAAGATGTCCTTTTCATTATAGGGGACTGGAATGCATAAGTAGGAAGTCAAGAGATACCTGGAATAACAGGCAAATTTGGCCTTGGAGTACAGAATGAAGCAGGGCAAAGGCTAACAGAGTTTTGCCAAGGGAATGCACTGGTCATAACAAACACCCTCTTCCAACAACACGAGAAAAGACAATACACAGGGACATCACCAGATGGTCAATACTGAAATCAGATTGATTTTGTTCTTTGCAGCCAAAGATGGAGAAGCTCTATATAGTCAGAAAAAACAAGACTGGGATCTGACTGTGGCTCAGATCATGAACTCCCTGTTGCAATATTCAGACTTAAATTGAAGAAAGTAGGGAAAACCACTAGACCATTCAGGTATGACTTAAATCAAATCTCTTATGATTATACAGTGGAAGTGACAAATAGATTCCAGGGATTAGATCTGATAGAGAGAGTGCCTGAAGAACTATGGATGGAGGTTTGAGACACTGTACAGGAGGCAGTGATCAAGACCATCCTCAAGAAAAAGAAATGCAAAAAGGCAAAACGGTTGTCTGAGGAGGCCTTACAAATAGCTGAGAAAAGAAGAGAAGCTAAAGGCAAAGGAGAAAAGGAAAGATATAACCATTTGAATGCAGAGTTCCAAAGAATGGCACAGAGAGATAAGAAAGCCTTCCTCAATGATCAATGCAAAGAAATGGAGGAAAACAACAGAATGGGAAAGACTAGAGATCTTTTCAAGAAAATTAGAGATACCAAGGGAATATTTCATGCAAAGATGGGCATAATGAAGGACAGAAATGGTATGGGCATAACAGAAGCAGAAGATATTAAGAAGTGGCAAGAATACACAGAAGAACTGTACAAAAAAGATCTTCATGACCCAGATAACCATGATGGTGTGATCACTCACCTAGAGCCAGACATCCTGGAATGTGAAGTCAAGTGGGTCTTAGAAAGCATCACTATGAACAGAGCTAGTGGAGGTGATGGAATTCCAGTTGAGCTATTTCAAATCCTAGAAGATGATGCTGTGAAAGTGCTGCACTCAATATGCCAGCAAATCTGGAAAACTCAGCAGTGGCCACAGGACTGGAAAAGGTCAGTTTTCATTCCAATCCCAAAGAAAGGCAATGCCAAAGAATGCTCAAACTACAACACAATTGCACTCATCTCACATGCTAGTAAAGTAATGCTCAAAATTCTCCAAGCCAGGCTTCAGCAATACATGAACCGTGAATTTCCAGATGTTCAAGCTGGTTTTAGAAAAGGCAGAAGAACCAGAGATCAAATTGCCAACATCCACTGGATCATCGAAAAAGCAAGAGAGTTCCAGAGAAACATCTATTTCTGCTTTATTGACTATGCTAAAGCCTTTGTGTGGATCACAATAAACTGGAAAATTCTGAAAGAGATGGGAATACCAGACCATCTGACCTGTTTCTTGATAAACCTGTATGCAGGTCAAGAAGCAACAATTAGAACTGGACATGGAACAACAGACTAGTTCCAAATAGGGAAAGGAGTATTTCAAGGCTGTATATTGTCACCCTGCTTATTTAACTTATATGCAGAGTACATCATGAGAAACTCTGGGCTGGATGAAGCACAAGCTGGAATCAAGATTGCTGGGAGAAATATCGAGAACCTCAGATATGCAGATGACACCACCCTTATGGCAGAAAGTGAAGAGGAACTAAAAAGCCTCTTGATGAAAGTGGGAGAGGAGAGTGAAAAAGTTGGCTTAAAACTCAACATTCAGAAAACTAAGATATGGCATCTTGTCCCATCACTTCACGGCAAATAGATGGGGAAACAGTGGAAACAGTGTCAGACTTTATTTTTCTGGGCTCCAAAATCACTGCAGATTGTGATTGCAGCCATGAAATTAAAAGACGTTTACTCCTTGGAAAGAAAGTTATGACCAACCTAGATAGCATATTAAAAAGCAGAGACATTACTTTCCCATCAAAGGTCCATCTAGTCAAGGCTATGGTTTTTCCAGTGGTCATGTATGGATGTGAGAGTTGGATGATAAAGAAAGCTGAGCGCTGAAGAATTGATGCTTTTGAACTGTGGTGTTGGAGAAGACTCTTGAGAGTCCCTTGGACTGCAAGGAGATACGACCAATCTATCCTAAAGGAGATCAGTCCTGGGTATTCATTGGAAGGACTGATGTTGAAGCTGAAACTCCAATACTTTGGCCACCTCATGCGAAGAGTTGACTCATTGGGAAAGACCCTGATGCTGGGAAAAATTGAGGGCAGGAGGAGAAGGGGATGATAGAGGATGAGATGGCTGGATGGCGTCACCGACTCGATGGACTTAAGTTTGGGTAAACTCCGACAGTTGGTGATGGACAGGGAGACCTGGCGTGCTGTGATTCAGAGCGACTGAACTGAACTGAATTGAGGGATGTTGGATATTTTGTGGGTTGCATGGTGTTTTTGTTTTGATTCATTTATCATGGTGTCAGAATGACCTGGTCTGATGTTCTTTGGGTTTTTGTCCAACAGGAGAACAGTATGGTCTAACTGAGAGTCAGGCCAGTTTCCAGCAGTCAGGGGCTGCTTTTGGCTTTTTCAGAAACAAATGAAGAAAAGTACCTCTTCTTAACATGTAATGTGTGCTTGCACTTGCCTGGTGTGTAGTTTGAAACTGCTCTCCTTTAGTAGATCTATAAGTTAAGGACTATATGATATATATGGGCTTCCCTGGTGGTTCAGATGGTAAAGAATTTGCCTGCAATGCGGGAAACCTGGGTTTGATCACTGGGTTGGGAAGATCCCCTGGAAGAGGCCATGGTAACCCACTCCAGTATTCTTACCTGGAGAATCCCCATGGACAGAACAACCTGGTGGGCTACAGCTCATGGGGTTGCAAAGAGTCTGACATGACTGAGCAACTAAGCACAGCACAGCACAGCACATATATAATATATAATATATAATAATTATATAATATATAATAATATATAATATCTAATAATTGTATACCTGATGTAAAGAGCCAACTCTTTGGAAAAGACCCTAATGCTGGGAAAGATTGAAGGCAGGAGGAGAAGGGAATGACAGAGGATGAGATGATTGGATGGCATCACTGACTCAATGAGCTTGAGTTTGAGCCAACTCCGAGAGATAGTGAAGGACAGGGAAGCCTGGCATGCTGTAGTCCATGGAGTCGCAGAGAGTTGGACACGACTTAGTGACTGAACAACAACAATATTATGCGTAATATTATATATAATTATATGCTATATATATATATTATAAAATAAATGTAAACTTAGGGTTTTTTTTTCTAAAAACAATGGTCACTGTGGCAGACTCTGTTACCACTTGCTCTTCTCCAGTCTCTCCTCTTGCTTTTGCTGGCACTATACTTCTCTGATTTTTCCTTTGTATTTCTGACTTTAATCCAACTTCATAGGAATTTCCTTTTATGTTTCTACATTCCCTCTCAGCTGATCTCATCTGTTCCTGTAGTTTTAAATACTGTCTCTATGGTGACAGATTCTAAATTTATGTCCACCTCAGGCCTCTCCTCTGACCTCCAGACTCGTTTATCCAGCTGCCTACCTGACATCTTCTCTTAAAATTTCTCCCAAACTCAAGGCCTCTAACAAGGAATTCATTGACTTTCTGTCTTAATGTCATTTTTCTTCTAGTCTTTGCATGGCTGTAAACAGTCCTACCATCTACCCAGATTCTCAAGCTTGCAATCTGGGAGTCAAACATGATACTTATGGACCTTCAATCCCCACATCTTATCCTCCAAAATGTACCTCATGTTTCCTCACTTCTCACCTCCTCTCCAGCCCAGCTCTGGTTCGAGCACCCATCTTCGTCTCCATGACAGCAGCTCTTTTATTAGCCTCTCAGCTTCCATCTTGGCTCTTTTCCCAAGCTGTTCTCACAACAGCCAAAGTTATCTTTTGCTTATCTATTGGATGCACCATGCAGCTTGTGGGATCTTAGTTCCCTGACCAGGATCAGACACCAGCCCTTGGTGGTGAAAGTGCAGAGTCTTAACTATTGGACCACCAGGGAATTCCAAAATCATCTTTCAAAAGCATAAATACGATTAACTCACTCTCCTCTCACCTTAAAATCCTTCAGTAAGTTTCTAATGCACTTTAAAATAAAACCCAAAGGCTTGCCCTTGGTCTGTGGTCTGCATGACTTGTACTCTCCGTACATATTAGATTGATTTTCATCTTAGATGCCCATCCCCCAACATATTAGTCTTCAGATTTTTAAATATGTTTCCAAGGTATCAAACTCTTTCTTATCTCAGGGCCTTTGAGCTTGCCCTGCCTGTGAAAGCACCCCCACCCACACAGGCCTTTCTCCACTCTCCCTCCCTTCCTATGGATGGCCCCCTGTTCATCCTTCAGTCTCTGCTTCAGTGTTCCCGCCAGAGAAAATCTGTCCTTGACCTCCCTGTCTAATTAACTCCCCTAATTATAATGTCATCAAATCCTTTTCATTTCTTTGTTAACACTTACTGGAATGCGTAATTATCTATGTTAATAGCTATCTCTCCCTCCAGACTAAAATAAAATTCCCAACAAGGCAAGAGTAACAGCTGTTTTGCTTTTCACTCTGGTTCTGCATCTAGCAAATAAGTAGCACCAAGTAAATATTTGTTGAATGGAGTGACATACTGAGCAGTTGTCAGTTACTGGTATCTTCAAATAAGTTAGGATTGTTCTCATCAGATTCAGAACATTCCATGAGTGAAGGAGGGTAGCTACGCAAGTAGGAAACATCAAAGGACATCAAAATGGACTCTGTGTCATCACCAGGTTGAAGTTGAACAGAGAGTGGGGGGGATTCAGCCATGGTAAAGGAGAAAAATCAGCACGTTTGGATGAAGACTCAAGGTCTAGACCAGATGCAGGAAGTTGAACAATTCACTTAAGGCTCTGTAATAATCTGAATAATGACTACTCAATGGTGTCCACATCCTAATTTCTAGTACAGTAAGTCCCCTATATACAAATGAGTTCCATTCCAAGAGCCTGTTCGGGAGTCCAATTTAAGTCCAAGAAAGTTAGACTTAAGTCCAACAAAGGTAGACCCTAGTTACCCAACTGACACAATTAGCTATGTAGTAGCCAGGCTTCAGCAATACATGAACCATTGAACTTCCAGATGTTCAAGCTGGCTTTAGAAAAGGCAGAGGAACCAGAGGTCAAATTGCCAACATCTGATGCATCACCGAAAAAGCAACAGAGTTCCAGAAAAACATCTATTTCTGCTTCACTGACTACGCCAAAGCCTTTGACTGTGTGGGTCACAATAAACTGTGGAAAATTCTGAAAGAGGTGGGAATACCAGACCACCTGACCTGCCTCTTGAGAAACCTGTATGCAGGTCAGGAAGCAACAGTTAGAATCGGACATGAAACAACAGACTGGTTCCAAATAGGAAAAGGAGTACTTCAAGACTGTATATTGTCACCCTGCTTGTTTAACTTATATGCAGAGTACATCATGAGAAACGCTGGGCTGGATGAAGCACAAGCTGGAATCAAGATTGCTGGGAGAAATATCAATAACCCCAGATATGAAGATGACACCACCCTTATGGCAGAAAGTGAAGAAGAACTCAAAAGCTTCTTGATGAAAGTGAAAGAGGAGAGTGAAAAAGTTGGCTTAAAACTCAACATTCAGAAAACTAAGATCACGGCATCCAGTCCCATCGCTTCATGGCAAATAGATGGTGAAGCAGTGGAAACAGTGTCAGACTTTATTTTTTTGGACTCCAAAATCACTGCAGATGGTGACTGCAGCCATGAAATTAAAAGACGCTTACTCCTTGGAAGAAAAGTTATGACCAACCTAGACAGTATATTAAAAAGCAGAGACATTACTTTGTCAACAAAGGTCCATCTAGTCAAGGCTATGGTTTTTCCAGTGGTCATGTGTGGATGTGAGAGTTGGACGATAAAGAAAGCTGAGCTCCAAAGAATTGATGCTTTTGAACTGTGGTGTTGGAGAAGACTCTTGAGAGTCCCTTGGACTGCAAGGAGATCCAACCATTCCATCCTAAAGGAGATCAATCCTGGGTGTTCACTGGAAGGACTGATGTTGAGGCTGAAACTCCAATATTTTGGCCACCCAATGCGAAGAGCTGACTCATTTGAAAAGACCCTGATGCTGGGAAAGATTGAAGGCAGGAGGAGAAGGGGATAACAGAGGATGAGATGGTTAGATGGCATCACTGACTCAATGGACATGGGTTTGGGTAAACTCCAGGAGTTGGTGATAGACAGGGAAGCCTGGCATGCTGAGGTTCATGGTGTCACAAAGAGTAGGAAACAACTGAACGACTGAACCGAACTGCACTGTCACAGGTTTGTAACACTTTTCATCCAAATAATGCATAAAAAAACAAACACAAATGTTAAGAAACATTTTTAATCTTACAGTACAATACTTCACTTTGAAAAGTACAGAAGTACAGTACAACTGCCCCCATACAGGGCTGGTATAGAGTGAACAGGCAAGAACTGTTACTGACAGGAGGAGAGAGAGGAGGTGGGAGATGGTACAGCTGAAGGATCATCAGCAATAGGAGATAGAGGGCGAACTGTAATTTCACTCAGGCTTGACGTTGATGGACCTCACATTCACGTCTTTGAAAGCTCACAACTTGAAGGTTCGCATATGGGGGACTGACTGCATCTGTTATCTTACATGGAAAAAGAGACTTGGTAGAGACGATTAAATTAAGGATCTTAAAATAAAGTCCTGGGCTATCCAGTGGCTGGATGCAAGATGTCCTCTAAGGGCAAAGCAGGAGGTGCAGAGTCAGAAATGGACGTGTGATGGCAGACACAGAATACAGCAGGGCCATGAACTAAAGAACGCAGGGGCCTTAAGAAGCTGGAATAGACAAGGAAATGGATTTTCTCCTAGCGCCTTCAGAAGGAGCACAGCCCTGATCACCCATTAAAAATTCTGAACATCACAAATATAAGAGAATAAATTTGTGTTGTTCTAAACTACTAAATCTGTGATAATTTATAACTATAGCAGACTTCCCTGATGGTTAAGTGTTAAAGAATCCACCTGTAATGCAGGAAACATAGGAGATGAGGGTTCAATCTCCGGGTTGGGAAGATTCCCTGGAGAAGAGAATAGCAACCCACTCCTATTCTTACCTGAAAAATCCCAGGGACAGAGGAGCCTGGCGGGGTACTATCCAAAGGGTCGCAGAGTCGGGCATGACTGAGCATCGGAGCGTGAGCATAACTACAACAGGAAATTAATATAAGCTCTAAGATTTAGCTCTGAAATATGTCTTATTTACTTAATTTTTTAAACCTTTATTGCTGTTGTTGTCTCTCTGTACTAAAGTTTGTTATATAATAGAAGAGGCTACATCTCTGTTTTCCACTGTTTTATTTCCAGAACCTAGAACAAGGCCTAACACAGAATAGACTTTTAAATAAATGTTTCTTGAATCAATGAGAAGATGAACACAAATTCCTGTTCAATAGAGGCATCGTAAAGAGCAATGTGAAACTGTGTTTATAGGCTATTTGCAACTGTTGAAAAGAAACCAGTCTTTCCATTCTTCCCTGTTATTTTCTCCTTTTCTTTCTTTCTCTCTTTTTCTCTTTTAAATTGGGGTATAATTGCTTTACAATGTTGTGTTCGTTTCTGCTGTGCAATGAAGTGAATCAGCTATATGTATACACATATCCCCTCCCTCTTGGCCTTCCTTCCCACTCTGCCATCCTTCCTCTCCAGGTCATCACAGAGCACTGAGCTGAGCTCCCTGTGCTATACAGCAGCTTCCCACTAGCTGTCTGTTTTACACATGGTAGTGTATATATCTCAGTTGTAATCTCCCAATTCATCCCACTGCCCCCCTTCCCTCCTGTGTCCATATATCCATTCTCTATGTCTGCAGCTCTATTCCTGCATTGCAAATAGGTTCGTCTGTGCCATTTTTCGGATTCCACATGTATGCATTAATATATGATATTTATTTTTTTCTTTCTGACTTACTTCACTCTGCATGTCAGGTCTTGGTCCATCCATGTCTCTACAAATTACCCAGTTTCATTCCTTTTTATGGCTGAGTAATATTCCATTGTATATATGTACCACATCTTCTTTATCCATTCATTTGTCAATGGACATTTATTTTACTTCCATGTTCCAGCTGTTGTAAATAGTGCTGCAGTCACCGCTCTGTCTCTCCTCCCCATCTGATCTCTTTTACTTCTCTCCCTACTTGTTCCTCCTTTACTTGACGCCTTTTCACCCACATCTTTCTTGAGGCTCTCTACCTTTCTTTATATTATAAAGACATACAACTGTCCTGCTTGGGGATCCAGGAATGGTTGGCTTATATAAATACAGAAATAGCCACTTCTTGTAAAAAAAAATTTTTAATTGGAGGATAATTACTTTACACTGCTGGTTCCTGCTGTACAACAATGTGAATCAGCTATAAGTATACATATATTTCTTCCGTCTTAAGCCTCTCTCCCACTTTCCCCCATCATACCCTTCTAGGTCATCACAGAGCACCAAGCTGAGCTCCCTGTGCTCTATATCAGCTTCCCATTAGCTGTCTGTTTTATACATGGTAGTGTATATATGTCAATCAGAGATAGCCACTTCTTACTTAAATATATGTTACCCCTGCTGTCCTGTGCCCTTGATTAAATTTAATATGTAATCACTATGTCTTCATTTATTACCAGAGTCCCTGGTTCTGAAATTGCTCAAACCGATTACAAAAATGTACCATCATGTAGTGACTTGGAGAACATTTGCTTTTCAAGGGACAGTCTGTTACATGCAATGTTAATCAAGCTAGGCATATTAATTCCTCTACGGTGAGGAATTACTGTTCCAATCTTACAAATATTGATCATAAAGCACAGAGAGGTTAAATAACTTTTCAAGGATTTCCCAGGTGGTGCTAGTGGTAAAGAATCTACCAGCCAATGCAAGAGATGCAAGAGACGTGGGTTCAGTCCCTGGGTAGGGAAGATTCCCTGGAGTAGGAAATGGCAACCTGCTCTGGTATTCTTGCCTGGAAAGTTCCATGGACAAAGGAGCGGGTGGGCTACAGTCCACGGGGTCTCAAAGAGTCGGCCACGACTGAGCACACACACACACACAAGGATACACAACTAGCGAGTGAGATGCTGAGATCTGCACTGGGCAAGCTGGATCCAGGTACCTCTACTACATGGATCTCTCACACGTTTTGAAGTGGAGGAGACTGGAATTAAAAACCTTGGTAATTTTAGTTGACTGTAAGATTAACATGAGTTACCATATGAAGTGGCCCACAAAAAAGCTAAAAAATTAGTCTTTGCTAATAGGAATATATTATCTATTTGTACTAATAATCAATACGTAACAAACTACTCCAAAACTTTGCTCACAGTTATTATCATCAAACATATATTATTTCACAGTGTGGCTCAGGATTCTTGGAGCAGCTTTCCAAGCAGTTCTCTCACAAGGCTGCAATCAAGGTGTGAGACAAGACAAAAATCAGCTCAAAGGAAAACTGGCAGAGGACCCACTGCCCAGCTCGCTTGTGTGATCCTTGGCAGAATTCATTTCCTTGGATGCTCTGGGACTGTGAACCTTAGTCCTGGCTTCCTGTTGACTAGAGACACCAGTTCCTTGTTGTATGAATCTCTCTATAGTGCTACTCAGAACTAAACATCTGATATCCCTCAGAACAAAGGTTTTGAAAAATAGTAAGAATAGAACCAACTTGGCTCAGTGATAAAGAATCCACCTGCCAATGCAGGAGACATGGGTTCAATCCTTGGTCTGGGAAGATCCTCTGAAGAGGGAAATGGCAACCCACTCCAGTATTCTTGCCTGGAAAATTCCATGGACAGAAGGACCTCGAGGGCTACAGTCCAAGGGGTTGCAAATGTGTTGGGCACGACTTAGCAATAACAACAAAGAATAGTGAAAGAGGATGAGCTACAAAGAACTCAGAGATTTTTTTATACCTATAATCTAATCTCAGAAATGACATATCATCACTTTTATCATAATCGATTTGTTAGAAGAAAATCACTGTCCAGTCCATGTGCAAAGAGAGGTGACCTGTGACCTGTTACGAGGTCACAAATGCCAGAAGGAGAAGATCTTGGGGGCTCATTTTAATATTTATTTATTTATTTTGGCTGCACTGGGGCTTAGTTGTGGCATGTGGAATCTTTTGATGTGGTATGTGAGATCTGTTCCTTGAGCAGGGATCAAACCCAGGCCTCCCACACTGGGAGCTTGGAGTCTTAGCCACTGGACCACGAGGGAAGTTCAGGGATCATTTTAGAGGCAACTGCCACACTGTTACCAGTGCCAGAGCCCATCTCCCTAAAGCCATGGCTTCTAGAACCTATTAATAAATTAAACATATATTTACATAAGTAAGTATATAGAATTGAAAATACATGTAGATATACATATATATAACCATATATGTATATATGTAAGAAACTACAAAAATAATTTGATTACAAGCATCAAGGATCTTCAGTAATTTCAATTTCTGTTAATACCTGAATACTGCATTATTGGGAAAGTCAGACATTTTTTTCTAGACAGAGCTCTGCTTGGTGAGATAAGCTTTCATAAAAATTTCACAAGCCCTTCATCCAGTTCAGTCCATTGCTGATGGTCACGGAAGCCTATAAGGAAATAGATATGAAGAGTTGTTTACCTTGTTCTGAGGTCTATTTCTTGTTATTCCAGAAAAGCCTCAATTAATCTCCTCCACACCATATTACATTATTCAAGAACCCTAAATTACCCATATTTTATAAACTAGATAGGGAAATGTATTTTATTCATCTCTCAGAATTATATTCTTATTCATAAGAGTATAATTGATCTTAAAATATTATTGATATTCCAATTAATTGTGGTTTAGAAAACAGAAGAAATAAAGAAATGACTAGAATATCAGCAATACATCTCTGCTTTGAAGAAATAATGCCAGATATGGGGAAGGGGACAATTTTGCCCCTTGAGTCTTTTTCTAAGTATATTCTAATATTATATACCTGTGTGACTAGGCTTCCCTGGTGGCTCAGCAATAAAAGAATCTGCCTACCAATGCAGAAGACACTGGAAACGTAGTTTTGATCCCTATGTCAGGAAGATCCTCTGGAGAAGGAAATGGCAACCCACTCCAGTGTTCTTGCCAGGGAAATCCCATGGTCAGAAGAGCTTGGCAGACTATAGTCCACGGGGTTGCAAAGAGTCAGACACAACTTAGCAACAACAACCCATGTGATTAACTTTGGTCTCCATTTGCTGATAAACCCTTTTTCTAAAATACTGCAATGAAAGCAGTGATGTTGTATGCCAGTCTGCTCGGGCAGACCTCAACTGTGGCATTGCCCTCTCTCCTGAGAACTCCACTGGAAGAAGTGCTAGAAAACAGGAAGATATTCATAAAAGAAAAAAAAGTCTTGTGAATAAATTTCATAATTTTCTTTTTAACTGGGTATTAGCTTAGGGAGACTGTAAAAAACAAAACAAAACAAAACTGGTTTTATTTGGTTCCTGTCAAGAGCATTCTACAACTTTTCTTTACATATCACCACTACTTCTGTGTGCTCATTACTTCCTCACTGTGTGTTCACTACTTATTGTTCCTTGAGAAAGGCGAACCCTGAGCACAAGTGATGTGTCTCAGCCTGGGAAACATCACCTGTGTTCAGACTCTGCCTATCTTTCTCATGAGAACACTTCCTCTTTGTTCTTTTTCCCCAAATTTTTAAGTTCTATTAAATTTAAAGTTCTTTTTTTTTGGAACCTACTATTAAAAGTTACAGAGAGTACATGTCTCCCTAAAACTCCCTAACTATGCCTTCCTCCCAACCTTCCCAGCCCCCCTACCCCGCTGGCAACCATAAATTTGTTCTCTAAGTCTGTGAGTCTCTTTTTGTTTTGCAAGTAAATTCATTTGTTTAGGATCAACAAGTACACACCGCCATATTTTAAATGGGTAACCAACAAGGACCTACTGCGTAGCACAGGGAACTCTGCTCAGTGTTACATGGAAGCCTGGATGGGAGGCGGGGATGGGGAGGAATGAATACATGTATTAATATACGTATGACTGAGTCCCTTTGCTGTCCACCTGAAGCTACCACAACATTGTTAATCAGCTATACTCCATTACAAAATAAAAAGTTTTTTAAAAAGTTACAGAGAATGACCACTGTTTATCCACATTTTGTAGAAAGTTAAAGCTGCCTTTTTAAAGCTATGTATTTTTCAGACTCATAGGTTATTTTTCTCAAGCTGTACCTGCTGAGATAACGCAGAGTCCGTCTCTCTGGAAGGAGGCATACTGAACTTCCAGATATCTGCAGGGCCATAGAAATGCCAGGACCCTGGTCAGCTTCTGTCATTAGTTTTTCATTCACCCCCCCAAATTCTAACCAACCCCCGTGTCCCACTGCTTCCTCACCCAGAACACCTTTGGAACCCATTCTCCCCTCCACGCTCACTCCTGAAGCCTTGGTCCAGGCCACATTCATCTCTCACCTGCACTAGGACACCAGTCTTTGACTCTAATTTTGCCAGTCAAGCCTTCCCAGAAACTCAGCCCTGATCATATCACTTCTCAGCAAAATATCCTTCCATGCCTTTCTAAATGCCCTCAAAATAAAGTCCTAGTTCCTTGGCATGATATAGAAAACACTTCAGGTTCAACCTCATATTTTACAGTGTATGGAGAGCAGTTTTTAATGTCCTGTTGCTGCTGCTGCTCCTAAGTTGCTTCAGTTGTTTCTGACTCTGTGCGACCCCATAGATGGCAGCCCACCAGGCTCCTCTGTCCCTGGGATTCTCCAGGCAAGAATACTGGAGTGGGTTGCCATTTCCTTCTCCAATGCATGCATGCATGCTAAGTTGCTTCAGTCGTGTCCGACTCTGTGCGACCCCGTGGACAGCAGCCCACCAGACTCCTCTGTCCACGGGATTCTCCAGGCAAGAATACTGGAATGGGCTGCCATTTCCTTCTCCTTTTAATGTCCTGGGAATGTGCAAAGCCTTGCATCCTCAGCTTACCCAATCAGAGTGCCCTTGGGGGGAGGAGTCCTCATGTGTGGACTGTGCTTTCCACAAAGGAAAAGTTGTGAGAACCCAACAAATGGATCACCATCCTTTTTCTCAACTGCTAGGATGGCTTTTCCTTCTGCTATTGAAAATAAGTCCTCCCAGTCATTGATAAATTATTATAAGGAAAAAAGTGGTGACTATTTCAAATATATTACCTTGCCACAACTTGAAGACATGCCATATGAGAAACCATTGAAGAGACAGGAGACATTTTAATCTGGGAGAAGAAAAGTCTAAAGAAGATGGGTGGGGTAATTCTGATTTTGAAGAGCTATTTTTGAAGAGCTCCTCTTCCGTGGAGAGGAAGAGTATAACCTTGGCCATCTGATCTTGAGTCTTAGGACCAATGGGAAGACCCAACGGAAGGCACAGTTTACCTCTTGGTAACCAGAGAAGATGATCTAGCAGGCAGAATTGTCCATATCATACAATCAGCTGCCCTGGAAAATGATAGACCTGTTATCACTGGGATAGTTCAAGCACAAAGAAGGGGATCCCTTGACAGGGATGTTGATGTCTTCTATCCCATGTGCCACCCAGAAATAATTTTTTTTTAAATTTTTTTAAAAAGGTTTCAACTACAAGACTATTTCCCTTGTAATTTTATTAGGTCTCCTTACACATCATCTTCTGCATCAGCGTTCTGCAAACTTGCTGGAAAAGCTGGGTTAATTTGAGAGCCTTCTCAGGCTGAGGGACAAGGAAGTACTGAACAGTGAACAGGTCAAGGAGTCCTTTTGCCTTGAAGTCTTCACTGTGCTGGTGACCTGCCCTCCTTTAGGAGCTGGTGCCCCAATTCTACTTTTCTGCCTCCACACTACAAACATGACTTCAGCCTGGTAACCTAAACTTGACTCAGCTCCTACTTAACCTTTTAAACCTGAATAACAACATTTTCCCATTGGGCAATTGTTTTGGTTTGGTTTGTTTCTAGATTAAAGGGTGAAGGCTCATATTCTTGCCAATGACATTCAAGAAATACTTATATGGACAAGATTGCTACATATTTCATCATGATAACTTGTGAAGCCTACTATTGCTGTACTATATAAATCTAAATTATGCTTACATTCTTCCTATCATTAACTTTTAAAAATAATTAAGTGTGTGGTTTAATTTATCTTCATATGCAGAGAGAACAGTTCATTGATCTGGAAGCTAAGCTGTGTAATTACCTTAATGGATAATTTTTGTTACTAACTTATCTGTGCAGGGATCCTCTATCATTTGTTGACATGAGAAGCTGTATCTTCCTTCTGAATTACATTTGCACCCATTGTTGGAAATGGGACCAGCCAGGTTCTGATTATAAAGCAGAGCCAGAATATTACAAGGTCTAGACACATTTTTAAAATTAGGCTAGTACTATGGATTAAATATTTATATCCTCTCAAAAATTCATATGTTGAAATCCAAACCCCAATGTCATGGACTTAGGAGGTTGGATCTTTGGGAGGTGATTAGATCATGAGAGTGGAGCCCACATGAATGGAATTAGTGGCCTTATAAAAGAGGTCCCACGTTATGCTAATAGAAATAAGTCAGAGAGAGACAAATACTCTATGATATCGCTTATATGGGGAATCTAAAAAACCCAACAAACTAGTGAGTATGACAAAACATAAGCAGACTCACAGATAAAGAGAACAAACTAGTGGTCACCAGTGGGAAGAGGGAAGATGGGAGGGGCAAGAGGGGTAAGGGATAGGAGGTTAAACTATTAGGTATAAAATAAGCTGCAAGGATATATTGTACTATATGGGGGATATAGCCAATATTTTATAACAACGATAAATGGAGATAACCTTTAAAAATTGTGAATCACTATATGGTACACTTGTAACTTATATACTATTATAGCAACTATACTTCACTTTTAAAATTGCTTTAAAATAAATAATGAAAACTTATAAATAAATAAAAATTAAAAAGTCCTCATAGAGATCCCTCATTCCTTCTGCCACATGAGGTTGCGTTATTGAAAGTGGGGTCTTGCTGTTTGCTGCTCTAAAGCCAATAAAGGGGCAACGTTGGTGGAAAGAAAAATTCGTTTTATTTCAGAGACCAACAATAGGGTAGGGGTAGTGGGAGGGGTGGACTCCTATCCAAAGGCTGACTTTCCCTCACTGAATATCAGTGGGCAAGAGGTTTTATAGGAGGAGAGGGGCTCCATGCAGCAACAGCCCAGTCAGCTCTGACAGTCATCTTAAAATTGATCACGCAGTGATCTTATCAGAGTCATCTTGATTGTTTTCAGTACAGTCAGTCTTCAGTTCCACGGTCAGTTTGTTCCCATCTTTGAGGCTAGTTCTCAGAATTGTGGCAGCTTGTGCCGTGGCTACAGCCTGGTCATCATGTAGTTAACTCTTTCCACCTGCTGGGGCTTTCAGTATCTATAAGACAGCTCACAGGATATGGCTCAGAATATTATCCACAGCCCTTGAGGAGGAACTAAAGGTCCTTGACTTTGCTTAATGATTAAACTGTAATATTTTGTCCTGTTGGACTGCTTTCCTTTGCTTCAGCATTTTTTTCACTTCTCTGAGTAAACTTATTCTTTAGCTAAAGTTTTTCTATAGACAAAAAAAACAGGCAGAGGACATGGTGGGGGGTGGGAAGGGTAGGAGGACCATAGGGTCCTGCTCCATTTTTAGTTACAGTAAACAAAAAATGGCCATTTATGAACCTAGAAGCCAACTCTCACGAGACACCAAATTTTCAAGTGCTATGACATACTTCCCAGCCTTCAGAAATGTAAGTAAATGTTAATAAGCTGCCCAGTGTATGGTATTTTGTTGTAAGGCCCCAGAGTGAGACAGATGTCTATGCCAGGTTTCATTACTCTAAAAAGCCCTAAGAGGAGAATTGTAACATGGACTCATGCAACAAGAGGGGAAAAAGAATGTGAAATGGAGTATGAGAAAGGTTCTGGATGCCATGTAGACTTACCATGACCAACTGAAGAAAAGAGGGCTGTAGTGGCCAATCTCATTTACTTTCTTACTTTATTATTCATATATTTACTTATCACTTTCTAACTGTTTTTCTATTCCTTTCCCCTTCCATTGGAAAAGGTAATTAATTTTATTATTTAGTCCATATGTTACAGAAATCAGTATGCAGGTCAAGAAGCAACAGTTAGAACCAGACATGGAACAAAGGACTGGTTCCAAATTGGGACAGGAGTACGTCAGGGCTGTATATTGTCACCCTGCTTGTTTAACTTACATGCAGAGTACATCACGTGAAATGCTGGGCTGGATGAAGCATAAGCTGGAATCAAGATTGCCAGGAGAAATATCAATAACCTCAGATATGCAGATGATACCGTCATTATGGCAGAAAGCGAAGAGGAACTAAATAGCCTCTTGATGAAAGTGAAAGAGGAGAGTGAAAAAAAGCTGACTTAAAACTCAACATTCAAAAAACAAAGATCATGGCATCTAGTCCCATCACTTCATGGCAAATAGATGGGGAAACAACGGAAAAACAGTGACAGACTTTGTTTTCCTGGGCTCCAAAATCACTGCAGATGGTGATTGCAGCCATGAAATTAAAAGACGCTTGCTCCTTGGAAGAAAAGTTATGACCAACCTAGACAGTATATTAAAAAGCAGAGACATTACTTTGCCAACAGAGGTCCACCTAGTCAAAGCTATGGTTTTTCCAGTAGTCATGTATGGATGTGAGAGTTGGACCATAAAGAAAGCTGAGCGCTGAAGAATTGATGCTTTTGAACCAGAGTTCAGAAGTGTTGGCAAGGAGATCAAACCAGTAGATCCTAAAGGAGATCAGTCCTGAATATTCATTGGAAGAACTCATGCTGAAGCTCCAACACTTTGGCCACCTGATGCGAAGAACTGAGTCATTGGAAAAGACCCTGATGCTGGAAAAGATTGAAGGCAGGAGGAGAAGGGGATGACAGAGGATGAGACGGTTGGATGGCATCACTGATTCGATGGACATGAGTTTGAGCACGCTCCAGGAGTTGTTGATGAACAGGAAAGCCTGGCATTCTGCAGTCCATGAGGTCGCAAAGAGTGGGACACGTCTGAGCAACTGAACTAAACTGACTACAGGAATCAAGAAAGAATTCCAACCAGTGTATAGCAGTAATGAATATCATCCAACAAGACTTGGATCTCCCTTTTTGGGGAAATAATGAGAGCGTTTTTATTTGTAAGAAAAATAGTTGCTTTATGTAAGAGAGGACACACTGTCATTGCTATTTCGTTGTTTAGAAGCTCAACTTTGGGAAGAGTGTTGAGGAGCCAAAGATGCGAGTTGTGGTGTGTACTGTGTATTGTTTCTTTCAACATGTGCTTTAACGCCCTTTCTGCTTGTCTCCTAAATTGAATAAAGAAGGAGGGAGAAGAGAAGGAACAGGAGGAGGAGAGGAAAAAGAAGGAGAAAAAGAGAATGAAGAGGAAAAAGGATTTCTGACATGGCTTTGATTTTCCTCATCACATACAGCTCTGCAAGACTTAGAAGCAGAAAGTTGCCAACTCGTGAGGAAGTGTGATACACATGGCTAGTGGATCTTCTTGCCTGCATATTAGCAAAAGAATATGGTCCTTGGAGGCAACAACAGTGGTGGCTTCAGTACCCAGACTCTGTCATAGATGCTGAGCTGTGTGAGATGATAGCAAAGAGGTTTCTACCGGAACAGTTCTGTGTCATGATTGGGCATTTGTTTTAGCTATTTTTTTTCCTGGTTTTGTAGCTATGAAATCAGTTTCCTGACTCTGAGGGAAATTCTTTAAACTACCTCCATCTATAAAGAATTAATAAATTCTTTCCTGTTTAAAGTAGTTGAAGTGGTTCCTATCATCTGCAGCTAAGAATCCTGAGTGATACGTTACTCTGATACAACATCTCTACCAACAACCCCAATTTCTCATCTATTGTTAGTGTTCTGGGCAAGTTCAAGTACAGCAGAATTTAGCATGTACCTTCTTAGATTGTTGTTAAGGAATATTCCACTAACATCTATTACAGTAGCAGAATTGGAGGACAAGATAGTGTGACACCATTGGGCACAACTCAGAGAGTCAACTACTTGAGAAAAGAGATCATATATACTCATCTTTTTCATGCAGCCTCATAACACTAAAATAATACCCTGGACTGAACCTGAAAGCAGAATGTTCAATGGAAGATGATAGATTAGCTCCAAGCTTATACTAAAGCCAGTGAATTCAAGGTGTTAACATTCTGTCTTTAGAAATTATTTCCACTGTAATTCAGCATACAACAAATGCCATGTTTTTGCTGCCCCAAGTGCTCCATCTTAGAAGTGGAATAGGAACACCTACTTCTTGATGGTGCCATGAATAATGATAATAATTATGAATAAATATCCCCAGGCATTTACTACATGATAGGTAGTTTTCTAAATGCTTTATATGCATCAGTTCATTTAATTTTTACAACAACCTGCTAAGTTACATATATATATATGTGTGTGTGTGTGTATATATATATATATGTATGGTGGTGGTGGTGGCATAGTCGCTAAGTTGTGTCCGACTCTTGCGACTCCATGGACTGTAGTCTGCCAGGCTCCTCTGTCCATGGGATTTCCCAGGCAAGAGTACTGGAGGGGGTTGCCATTTCCTTCTCCAGGGACTCTTCCCTACACAGGAATCGAACCCGGGTCTCCTGCATTGCAGGCAGATTCTTTACCAACTGAGCTACAAGGGAAGCTCATATATATGTGTGTGTGTGTGTGTGTGTGTGTGTGTGTGTGTGTGTGTGTGTGTGTGTGTGTGTATACACTTATTTTGCAGATGAGGAAACTAAGGTCAAGATCACAGGTGTAAGAGTCCAGAATATATGTGTGTGTGTGTGTGTGTGTGTGTGTGTGTGTATACACTTATTTTGCAGATGAGGAAACTAAGGTCAAGATCACAGGTGTAAGAGTCCAGAATTTGAATCCAGGCAGTCTGGCCCCGGATTCTATACCTTTCACCACTCTGCTTTATTGTAAGAAAAATAAAAAGTTGTTATATGGTGTGCCAGAGGTGAAAAGAGCAGAGAAATGCATTGAGAGTAACATGAAAATATAGCTTCTGATGGCTAGAAACTATTAGAACAACGTCAGATAATTTTGAATAGATTTTATGGTAAAGTATTTTTCCTTTTGGGCTTCCCTGGTGGCTCAGTGGTAAAGACTCCGCCTGCCAATGTAGGGGACGTTGATTAAATTCCTGGTCCAGGAAGATCCCACATGTCATGGAGCAACTAAGCCCATCGCCACAACTACTGAGCCCGTGTGCCGCAACCACCAAATTCCATGCAGCTAGAGCAACTAGAGAAGCCACGGCAGTGAGAAGCCTAGGAACCACAATGAAGAATAGCCCCTGCTCTCCGCAACTAGAGAAAGACCCCATGCAGCAACGAATACCCAGCAATCCATAAGTAACTAAATGATTATAGAAAAGAGATTGAGATTTAGATAGGAGGATAAAATATATATGTCTGGGTCAACAGTCAGCTCCTAAGCAGAGCAATCATAATTTCTTTCTTAAAATTTCCGTCTTCCCGGTCCATAATGCCTGGAACTTAACAGAAAACAATTTTTTTTTCAACTGAATAAACATCAGTCACCATGTAGTAATATGGTAAGGGAACTTATGGGTGTAAAAATTTAATAACACATGGGTTTGGGTGGATTCTGGGAGTTGGTGATGGACAGGGAGGCCTGGCGTGCTGCGATTCATGGGGTCGTAAAGAGTCGGACACGCCTGAGCGACTGAACTAAACTGAACTGAAAATAAGTGAGATTTCAGGAAGAGTGGGGATTTGGGCCTTAAAGCCTGGCAAGAAATAAATAAGGAGAAGAGAAAAGACAGGGTATCTTAGGTGAGGAAACAAAAGAAGTGAAATTGTGGGGATGGAAAGACCAACATAATCCTAGCAGCCACCATGGTGTCCTGGAGGCGGGGGAAGGAGGGGCATTCTTTCTTCTGAAGCCTGAGCAAGCACCTGATTACTTGGAAGACAATGTCCTAAGCTATTATTATGGCACATTTGTTTTTTAAATATTCTTTGGAAAAAATTCAAGCCAGTTTGAAGCAGGTGACTTTTCAAGCTCATTCACTTTCAGTGGTCCATTTTAAGCATTCGTTATCTGTGAAAGAGTGAGGATTGTGTCAAGAATGACTGTTGATGTGCTGGTAAGAAAAGCACTGTTTGCTGTATTGTTTTTATTTTATAAAGACAGAATATCTAGAACATGCAAATAAAAAAGATGATTGTCCTGTAGTTATTCTCCCTTTCCCCAAAGCTCTGATGCTGCCAGGGAAATAAATGACTTCAGGAATCCTGATGATTAAGCAGCAAGAGAAAATGACTGGCAGTGGGCGAATTTGGATGCCTGACAACTCAAATGTGGATCGGTTACATCAGTCACAGCTAAAACAGTGGACTGACCTCAGAAATAATCATGACTTGCCTTCTCAAAGATTTCTCTTCAAATCATCCTGATAAAGGGTCCTACTATTGCATTGCTGTCAGTTTAATCCACTAACAAATATTTGTGATTCCTCTGCAGGACTCAAAATACATGCTTTTAAATTAAATTTGGTGGGTGATTGGGGCTGAGCTTAGCATAGAGATTGTGGAATGATTTTATTGCAGGAACGGGACCCCTTCCAGGACCTGAGAGTGGGCTCTTGTTTAATCCTCTGAATTGAATTGTCTGAAGAGACACACTGGCTGATAAAGACTTTATTGGGAAGAAGTGCCTGGGAGAAGAGAGAAGCAAGGTAAGGGGACCCAGGAGGACAGTTCTGCTACGTGGCTGGAAGTCTTGGGTTTTATGGTAATTGGGTTAGTTTCCAAATTGTCTCTGGCTAATCATTCTGACTCAGGGTCCTTCCTGGTGGCTTATCACTCAGCCGAGATGGATTCCAGTGAGAATGATTCTGGGAGATTGGAAGGACGTTTCGACTAGAGTCTCTTCTCTCCTTTTGACCTTTCCTGAATTCTTCCGGTTGGCGGTAGCTTGTTAGTTCCACGTTCCTTCCTAGGACCTCTGGTTGTAAGATAACTCTTACATGTAGTTACTACAGTGCCTGACCAGGGGGAGTGGTTTCAGTCACTGGTTCCATGAACAATTTAAGTCTCACCTGGAGCCCTCCATGAAGCAGCCACTGGTCCTGCAGAAAATGCTCTTCCCCTTTACCCAGGAGAGACTTGTGTTGGTGTCTGCAATATTGTCCTCTTTCTTGCCCTTCCCTTCTGCTTCCTTCCCTATGGCATCATGTTGGATCAGGTTCTTAAAAGCATCTGTGATATTGGTGTGCCGTGAAGAATAATTATAAGTCTTTGTTGGTTCTTAAAGATTCTTCCTTCATTACTCCAACACTTCTACTCTAAAGTACTGCTGGCATTTTGTTATTTTAGTTTCCCCAAATTTTAATACCAGTGAGTCATGCCCTGTGGAATCTCCCTAGTCCCAGCCCCACCCAATGTTGATCTGTGTCTTGACATTGAAGAAAGGCATAAATTTTCAAGGTGAAATGACACAGTGGAAGTGTTGTTTGCAACCGTAAACAGAGTATTGTCCAAACTTGGAATAATAATTCTTTTTGGTAAAATGAGGCATTTTCAGAATATGCAAATGTGTTTGTTTACATGTGAAAACAGACTGTTACTCTTTTAGCAATTGCTTTATCTCTGATAATAATACTTGGATAGGTACTGACTCAAAGGTAAATAGGATGCCCCCAGAATGTCCTACTTATTATGAAGGAACTTAATGAAGTAAAAAACCCATAAAATGAAAATCTGTTAGTTGCATAAAGCTTGACATGAAGAAAGATGATTGATTGTTCAACATCTCTACTAATGGTAAATCAAGTGAGAATTATGGTAAGTTAAAGCAAGTTGATCCTAGATTACATATCAGAAACAATTTTCCAACAATGAGGGTTGTTATGCTTGATATGACCTGTGGAATATTTGTAAGAGAAAGATTTACATGTATCTGTGTAGTTTAATCATAATCTTCCACAAAGATTGAATGATTAATATGGGGCTTCCCAGGTGGCACTAGTGGTAAAGAACCTGCCTGCTAATGCAAGAGACACAGGAGACATGAGTTCAGTCCCTGAGTGGGGAAGACCCTCTAGAGAAGGGCATGGCAACCCACTCCAATATTCTTGCCTGGTGAATCCCGTGGACAGAGGAGCCTGATGGTCTATGGTCCATATAGTCGCAAAGAATCAGACACTACTAAAGTGACTTAGCACTCACAAGCATGTGTCTAATTCCACACACACACACACACACACAAATTGAGGTGGTTTTTAAAGGAATATACAATAAGACAAGATATGAAAAGGAAAAACTTAGACTGAAGGGAAAAAATTAATTGTTTCTCCCACACATACCAAGAATATTTTTGCTGAATTGCAATGTGGTGTAAAGCTATCTGTTCATACTGAGGGTCATTATTTAAAACAAAACTAAAAACCCAACAGCTCCTATAAAACTCATTATTGGATCAAATTTAAAAGTGCTGACAAGATCATTGCTTCCAGTAAATGTGGTTCCCAGGGAGACCTGGTAAGGGTGGGAGATCTGACAGGTAGGGATTAGTAGGATGTTCAGTATGATGATAAAACAACATATTTTAAGTTAAACATACATGTCACACTACATGTTATAGAGACCCCAGCTAGCTTCTGTTAGTTGGATTGCTATGGCAGCAGGATGGCAATTGTCCTGAGCCCACAAGCTGACTGTAAACTAATGTCTCACAGCGTGCTCACCCGTTAGTCAGGCTGTGACTGCAACTAAACTTACATAGATGGACAGCACTGCGAAGCGGAGACTACCACGGGCTGACTAGATGAATGAGAAGCTGGAAAAGCAGGCATGGAGAGCAGCCAGATCAGGGGAACCCCAGGGATTTAGCATTAGAAAGGACAGCATAGGTAGCAGCAGTCTGGTCTGGCTCTGTCACTGCCATTGTGATAAACATGACGTACTCTTCCTCTCTGTGTCACTTGCTTCAGATTGAGAATCCTAGGAGGAATTATCTGACTGTCCAGATTAGAACATGAGCTCACTCCAGATTTTTCCTGAAGTAAATGCCACTCCTGTTTGGCTTGGGCAAAAGCCTTGAAGTCACTCTTGACAACTCCCTCTTTCTCACCTCACATCCAATGAATTAGCAGATCCTATAAGC
Organism: Giraffa tippelskirchi; assembly: GCF_054371585.1. Classification (NCBI taxonomy): domain Eukaryota; kingdom Metazoa; phylum Chordata; class Mammalia; order Artiodactyla; family Giraffidae; genus Giraffa; species Giraffa tippelskirchi. Next base: position 128,389,645 of record NC_137283.1, read on the forward strand.
TCTATTTTCCTTTTTGAAAAAAATTTATTTATTTCTTAATTGAAAGATAATTGCTTTACAGAATTTTGTTGTTTTCTGTCAAACCTCAACATGAATCAACCATAGGTGTACGTATATCCAAACCCTTTTGAACCTCTCTCCCATCTCCCTCCCCATCTCACCTCTCAAGATTGATAAAAAGCCCCTGTTTGAGTTTCCTGAGCCACACAGCAAATTCCTGTTGGCTATCTATATTCCATACAGTAATATAGTTTCCATGTTACTCTTTCCATACAACTCACCCTCTCCTTCCCTCTACCCATGTCCATAAGCTTATTCTCTATGTCTGTTTCTCCATTGCTGCCCTGTAAATAAATTCTTCAGTACATTTTTCTAGATTCTGTATATATGCGTTAGAATACAATATTTATCTTTCTCATTCTGACTCATTTCACTCTGTATAATAGATTCTATGTTCATCCACTTCATCAGAACTGACTCAAATGAGTTCCTTTTTATGGCTGAGTAATATTCCATTGTGTATATGTACCACAACTTCTTTAACTATTCATCTGTTGACGGACATCTAGGTTGCTTCCATGTTCTAGCTATGGTAAATAGTGCTTCTATGAACAATGGGATACAGTGTTTTTTCAATTTTGGTTTCCTCAGGATATATGCCTGGGAGAAGGGAATGGCAACCCACTCCAGTATTATTGCCTGGAGAATTCCATGGACAGTGGAGCCTGATAGGCTATAGTCCATGGGGTTGCAAAGAGTCAGACACGACTGAGCAACTAACACTTTCACTTCATACCAATGGAAAGTTCCCCCTTTGCAAAGCATGCTTATAAATTAGTCCATTTCAAAACATATTTAAGGATTCTCCAGAAGGAATAAGATCTTGAGGAAATTGTTGTTATCAACAAAAAATGTGGGTTGTTTTCATAACTACCTGGACCCAATTTGTAACATTCATAATCAACAATGATGTGATTTCAAAAGCGTCTCAGAAAGAGTTAAGCTCACTGTTGTTTACTTTTCCTGCTGCTGCTGCTGCAAGAGAACTTAGCATCATTCATTTTCTTGAAGTATATAATTTATACTAATTGTTAGATTACCATGTTTGTAGATTATAGCATCATGATGCCAATGAACTTTAGGCAAAATTTCAATGAAAATTGAAATACAAAGGCCTTAGATTATTACACTAAGAAGGAAAATTAAAATAGCCAGATTTTGTTTGGTCAACAAAAGGTTCAGCTTGATCAATAGTTTAACATGACTTTTACTATTTTGTCTTATTACAAATTTACACAGGTTTTCTTAATACAAAATTTTTAAAATATATTGATCAATAGAAAGGAAATGAAAAGTCATCTATATTTTGACATTATGAATAGCCATTATCACACGGTTTTTAATTTCCTTCCATTCTTTTGAAAATGTATGTATATATACACATTCATGATTTACTTTTACAAAGAGCAAATCATATACATTCTATTTTTAATCATATATCTATATATTATGACTGTTATCGCCTATCATGGTACCTTACTATCTGATGCATAGCTATATATAATAAATTAATTATTAATTTGTGAATAATTATCATAAATTAATTAACCAATCTCTTGGATATTTACTTGTGAACTTTTTTCCTCTGTAATTATAACCCATGATATGATGAAAATTCTTGACATGAGGTTCAATAATTTAGTTTCTTGTGCTGGGAAAACTGGTCAACCACTTGTAAAAGAATGAAACTAGAACACTTTCTAACACCATACACAAAAATAAACTCAATATGTATTAAAGATCTAAACATAAGACCAGAAACTATAAAACTCCTAGAGGAAAACATAGGCAATACACTCCCTGACATAAATGACAGCAGGATCCTCTATGACCCACCTCCCAGAATATCAGAAATAAAAGCAGAAATAAACAAATGGGACCTAATTAAAATTAAAAGCTTTTGCACAACAAAGGAAAGTATAAGCAAGGTGAAAAGACAGCCTTCAGAATGGGAGAAAATAATAGTAAATGAAGCAACTGACAAAGAATTAATCTCAAAAATATACAAGCAACTCCTGTAGCTCAATTCCAGAAAAATAAACCACCCAATCAAAAAATGGGCCAAAGAACTAAACAGACAGTTCTCCAAAGAACACATACAGATGGCTAACACACACATGAAAAGATGCTCAACATCACTCATTATCAGAGAAATGCAAATCAAAACCACAATGAAGTACCATTTCACGCCAGTCAGAATGGCTGCTATCCAAAAGTCTACAAGCAATAAATGCTGGAGAGGGTGTAGAGAAAAGGGAACCCTCTTACACCATTGGAGGGAATGCAAACTAGTACAGCCATTATGGAGAATAGTGGAAGATTCCTTAAAAAACTGGAAATAGAACTGACATATGACCCAGCAATCCCACTGCTGGGCATACACACCAAGAAAACCAGAATTGAAAGAGACACATGTACCCCAATGTTCATCGCAGCACTGTTTATAATAGCCAGGAAATGGAAGCAACCTAGATGTCCATCAACAGACAAATGGATAAGAAAGCTGTGGTACATATACACAATGGAATATTACTCAGCCGTTAAAAAGAATACATTTGAATCAGTTTTAATGAGGTGGATGAAACTGGAGCCTATTATACAGAGTGAAGTAAGCCAGAAAGAAAAACACCAATACAGTATACTAATGCACATATATGGAATTTAGAAAGATGGTAATGATAACCCTATATGCGAGACAGAAAAAGAGATACAGATGTATAGACCAGTCTTTTGGACTCTGTGGGAGAAGGCAAAGTTGGGATGATCTGAGAGAATAGCATTGAAACATGTATATTATCATATGTGAAACAGAATGCCAGTCCAGGTTCGATGCATGAGACAGAGTGCTCAGGGCTGGTGCACTGGTATGACCTTGAGGGATAGGGTGGGGAGGGAGGTGGGAGGGGGGTTCAGGATGGGGAACACATGTAAACCCATGGCTGATTCATATCAATGTATGGCAAAAACCACTACAATATTATAAAGTAATTAGCCTCCAACTAAAATAAATAAATTTTAAAAAAATTTAGTTTCTTGAAATAAATTTCCATAAATGTAATCGTTGTTTTAGGATTTAAGAAAGAATTCAAAGTCAAATTTCCCTCTATAAAAAGTTGATTTAAATTTTGACCCACAATTAAAATGATCAAAGGATAATAAGACACATTTCACAAAATAGTATATAAAAATGTACAATGAACATTGAAAATAGACTTAATCTCATTAATAATCAAAGAAACACAAAATAATGCAAACAAAGCTACAACTTCACACACTTTAGATGTAAGAATTTTAAGATAAATATTTAAAGGAATAAAAGTTATTTTCTCTCCTTGGTTGTTTAGTGCCTCTTCCAAGGTGAATGATCTCTAGTGTGTGTTTGTATATGATACAAAGATTTTCACGTACCATATCTGTTTTCATATGTCCATCCACTCCAGAAATCTCTACCTAGACCAGCCATAAGTCTACACCAAACCTCCACATCTTTGATCTTCCAGTCTTTACACTTCAAGGCTCCTAACCAGCCAGTCAAGCCATTAACCCCTGCCCATGAAGCCACATATATTCTCACCTCAGGCCACTTCTTTGTGCCCAAAGTGGGTGGATGAGCTGAGCATCACCTAAAACTTACTAGTTTATAAGGTTTTCACCACTATATTTTAAGGCTACCCTTTAAGATGAATGTGATGCACTTTCTTTTCCATTTTTAGTTTGCAGCCACACAGGAAGCCTATGCAACCATAAACCAAATTTGAGACTTCTTCTGTTTCTCTAACTTGCTATATGGGAGGATCTTCCCCATATAGCCATATGTCTGAACTGTGATAGGGAGCTGATACAACCATGATGGGTACAAGTTTATGGGCTACTGCCCATGTAGTTACTCATATTGTCTAGCTCCACTTGGGGTGGATTCTAGATGTGTCTTTTCCACCTCACAATAGATTCTCCTGGACCCACCTGGCTATACTGGCTTCAATAGAACCCAGCTCCTGATGTTCAATTCTGGGTTTACAGTCACTTGATGTCCCATAGTTAAGTGTTCCATCTTTATCAGGGTTTAGTAGTATGTAAAGAGCTATTTTTCAAAAGGTTTATAACTTTATATGGCTTCAGATGCCATAGTTTTATTCCAGAAACTTACACTGTAATTCTTTCTCTTGTGCTTTTCATAAACTCAATCATATATTATAACATGAAAGTGAAAGTGTTAGTCACTCAGTCATGTCTGATGCTTTGTGATCCCATGGCTCCTCTGTCTATGGATTCTCTAGGCAAAAATACTGGAGTGGGTGGCCATTCCCTTCTCCAGGGGATCTTCCCAATCCAAGGATCAAACTGGGGTCTTCCACAATGCAGACAGATACTTTACCATCTGAGTCACCTATACACAGAGTCTTTTCCCACCACTAACACCAATGGAAGAAAAGAAGGCAACAGGATGAGGAAAGAGAGGGCCTCAGATAGTGATGAACGACTCAGCCAACCCTAATGGGAAGTTCTGAGCAAGCAATTATCACTTGTTAGTGGAGCCCCACATTGGGCAGAAATGGCCAGGTCCCCAATCTTTCCATCATACTCAGACTTTGACTAGGGGCTCCCTGAGTTTGAAAGCTGAGGGGTGTCCAGTTCCAATACCTGGATACTGTCTGCTAACTGCACTCCTAACAACTGAATGGTGGTTCTTTCTTGAACCGAGATCCAAATGACACACTTCCATGGCTGCCTCAGATATATGCTTTAAATTTTTAATGCAAGTGGTGTTGTATATATACATTCTGATTCTTTTTTCATTTAATGTTATTTTCATTGCTTATTCAAAGATAACATTGCATTGTACACTCACTTGAGTTTTTAGCACATTTCCCTACTGATGGATACGTAGGTCACCTTCAGTCCTTGCTACCATAGCAATAATGTAATGAAAATCTTTGTGCTTGTCCCCTTTTATGAGAATTTTTCAGTGGTACCTACCTGGAAGTATTAGGCCATGAGCCATCACATACTCAATGTCACCAGTATTTTTAAGTGTATATTATGGGCTTATACAGGCTTTGATCATTTAAATTAGCCTGGACTGCCTTTCTAATGCCTGAATTGGATTTCTAATGGCTCTCAATTCTTTTGGCCTTTTGTACCTAAATACACCTGAGGAAGATTAACCTCCCATACAGTACAAACTCAGATCTCCAAAATGAATCTTTCTGACATTTTTTGATAAGTATTTCTTTGGTTTTGTTCGGTCACTCAGTTGTGTCCAACTTTTTGCGACCCTATGGACTGCAGCATGCCAGGCTTCTGTGTCATTCACTATCTCCCAGAATTTGCTCAAACTCATGTCCATTGAGTCAATGATGCCACCCAACCATCTCATCCTCTGTTGCTCCCTTCTCCTTCTGTCTTCAATCCTTCCCAGCATCAGGGTCTTTTCCAATAAGTCAGTTCTCTGCATCAGGTGACCAAAGTATTGGAACTTCAGCTTCAGCATCAGTCCTTCCAATGAATATTCAGGGTTGATTTCCTTTAGTATTGACTGGTTTGATCTCCTTGCTGTCCAAGTGTTTCTTAACCTTTTTAAAAAAATTCTTTTCCTCCTAAGGATCCTTTGTAGACATATTTCCTAATTTCCCCATGAAATTCTAATATCAAGCATATATTACTATTTATATACAGTATGCATCTTTTTTGCTTTATACATAAAAAATTGTAATTTTTTTCACATTGTCCCAAGCACCAATTATGGTCCATTTAGAAATATTTTTGCCCTCCTTTTAAATGCAGTTTTACTGTAGCTTTCTCTACAATGATTATCTAGAATTTCTGATGGGAGCGATTCATCTTTGTTGAATAATAATAATATGACACGAGTTTGATCTCTGGGTCAGGAAGATCCCCTCGAGAAGGAAATGGTAGCCCACTCCAGTATTCTTGCCTGGAAAATCTCATGGACAGAGGAACCTGGTGGGCTACAGTCCATGGGGTCACAAAGGGTAGGACATGACTGAGCGACTGAGCACACACAATAATATGACTATTTCAATTAAAAAAATGAATTGTAAATATGAAAAGAATCTTTTTGAACCTGTTTGATCTAAGTTAGGTCATGTGGCAATTCCTGAACCAATCACCATGGCCAAGGGATGGAAAAGCTTGATTAGCTTAGCCAAGGTCACATTCTTTACCAGGAGTTGAGAGTGGTGGAGAAGTGATCCCTCTCAGAAGATTACAACGTACCTATAGAAGAATGGCAAATAGATGCTGGGTGCCAAAATGAGAGCTGTGCATTATAACACAAACAGACTCCTGATCCTCTGGAGGAGAGTATGACAACCCACTCCAGTATTTTTGCCTGGAGAATCGCCATTGACAGAGGAGCATGACAGGCTATGGTCCATGGGGTTGCAAAGAGTCAGACATGACTGAGTGACTAAGCATAGCACAGCACAGTGTATAAATGTCAGCGTTACTCTCCCAATTCATCCCACCTTCTCTTTCCCCCACTGTGTCCATATGTCCATTTTCTATGTCTGCGTTTTTATTCTTGCCCTGCAAATAGGTTCGTCAGTACCACTTTTCTAGTATATGTGCATTAATATATTATATTTGTTTTTCTCTGAGAAAAGTATATAAATTTACTTAATGTAAGTTTTACATGGCACAGGACCCTTCATAAGGAACTGTAGGCCCAAAGAAATGGCAAAACCCAAATGCTTTAATGGAGGATGAATGCAGAGAAGCATCTGCAGAAGTGTAATTAAAATACATGGAGAGGAAGGTAAGATAAGGATTATAAAGGAAGGTAAGGATTCTTTTAACCAGGTCTATTTGGACAGAATTCTCTTGGCCTTTTGTGATAAGAATGTTTCTTTCCTCGTGGTATAAGGAAGGCAGCTTCACAGGGGAGTTTCATCTCCTGCTTTCAGGAAGAAAAGGGAAGGTCAAAGTGCCCTTCTTGAACCTGTCATTTTTCAAGTGCCTTTAGCTCAAAAAAAAAAAAAAAAAAAACTCGACCAAAATGGCCTATTTCATTCATTTTTGGCATATTCTGCACCCTTCAAGGTCTTTGTGATTAAGGTAGTCTGAATAAACGGGAGTCACTACTGATTCTTAATTCTCTTGCCCTTTTGTATCAAAGGACATCTGAAGAGGAAATTCGTTAAGAGTGCACCTCAGACTTTAGTTTGCATCTTTATACCTAAGTCACCAGAAGTAATGCATGTGAGGAGCGTCCTTATTTCCAGAACACTAAAGAGAAATGTACCTGGCATATGTGCTCAGTAGTAGGTGGCAAGTCATATGCTATAAACTTCTTTCTGATACATGGCTGTTGAAAGAGAAGAGCTGAAGGATGTTCTTAGTCTGGTTTAAAAAGAAAGAAAATCAGCAACAGTTCTGCCTGTGCCAAAAAAAAAAAAAAAGAAAAGAGGAAAAAGGCTTTCAAGTGGGCAGTGGTATTCTGGGAATAAAAGCATGAAAGGTGACAACAGAGAGCGCTCAGATAAAGAGTAGAATTTTGCAACATCTATTTGCCAACACAGCAAAGGAGGGATAAGGCAGGATTCTGACAAAACCCCAAAGCCAATATTTTACCTCTGATGTGTCTTTGTTAATATCCCATGCCTAGTATACAGTGATTGGACTTGTGATGCTGTGTGCTGTGGGAGATGTTCCTCCCTTAAGGTAAGCCAGTTTTGTTGCTGCTGATCAGATCTGCCATATGCTTAGGGGAAGATGCCAATATTATTCATTTGTTCAATTTAAAAAATATGTACTAAGTTGGCCAAAAAGTTCATTTCGGTTTTTCCGTACCATCTTATGGAAAACACAAACAAACTTTCTGGCCAACCCAATAACTGCTCAATAATTTCAGATGATTGTCCCAGTGGTCAAGAAGAACAGATGAACAGTCCTCACACTTTTGAGATGATATTCATCTAATTCTGACATTCTTGTCTGTTTGGGGATCACTCAAGTAGTTCATAAACTGAGCAGCCAGGTGGGACAATGGACTGCTGGGTGAGGATAACTGGGTGAGTTTCTACACAAAGGGCATCTCCTCATTTGGTTCTTTGCTCAAATATGACTTCCTCATCAATGGTTTCCTTATCTAACAGAGCCAGTCATTCCTTTGTCTCTTCCTCTGCTTAGTTTTATCCATAACATTTACCACTTTCCCTATTTACATGATTTATTAACTGGCTAAATGTTAACCAGAATGTAAGCTTGATGAGGGAAGAGGCCTTTCTTGTCCTCTCTTGAGTGACGACTGTTTAGAAGAATCTCTGCCACATGGCAGGCATTCAGTTCGTTTTTGTTGAATGAATTATTGAAAGAGTGAACGATCTTTGAAGAGAAAGCAAAAATGGGCTTGTAACAGAAAATAAAAGCTTTAGGAGTGCTAGTGTTAAAACAAAAAGCAAAGGCTGGAGATGAAGGTAGTGATAGAATAGAAACAGTGCTTCTGCTAACCCCCACTGGAGGAATAAGGAGAGATTAGACTCAGGAGGTGTGAGGAAAGGTTGAAGGCCCAGATCTCAGCATTTTACCAGGTTTTACATATACCTGGTATGGACTTCCTTTGGGTGGTTAATTCCCATTCACCCCAGGTATTGGAATGAGGATGCCTCAGGCACATTGGAAGCTTTTATCTTAGTTAAACTAAACAAAATCTGTGAATAGAAGCATTTCTTTTATAGCAGCTTTAGAGAGGCTATTATTCTTTGGTTCCTGGCTGGGGAAAGTCAGACTTGGTAAAAAAAAAAATAATAATAATACTGGGAATAATTTAAATGCCAGCAACTACTATAATAAGGAAGGGGTACAACATAAAGGCTGAGTTAGACAGCTTGGATATGAATACTGGCTTCACTACTTGGAAATTTCTATGCTTTAATTTTTTCATCTGCAAAAAGGGGTAGGGTTAAGGTCATTGAAACGATTAAATGAGATAAAATATGTAAAGTTCCTGACACAGTAAGATGGAGATAAATATTAGCTGTTTCAGGACCTGTGGTCTGAGACAGCATGAGTTGAAATCCTAACTCAGCCTTTCCTCACTATGTGATCTTAAACAAGTGAATGAATAAACCTTTCCCCTATGAGTTGAAATCCTAACTCAGCCTTTCCTCACTATGTGATCTTAAACAAGTGAATGAATAAACCTTTCCCCTAGTTGAGACTAGAGCTAGTAATAATACCTACCTCACTGGATTGAGAGAGAACTAGATGAATTAATATATGTGAAATTCTTGGAAATCTTCTGACCTCTAGTAAGGGCTTGATAAATGTTAACTATTATTATTATTACTACAGTTTATTGAATATCTGTTTTATGATGTGTTACATTTGGTGCCTGTCAGCCTGTGACCAAAAATAGGTCACATTTCCTTTTTATATTTGGATTATTATAGCAGAATCCTCTACCAGCTTGTCTATTAGAAATTATCTCCCAGGGTGTTGCTCGGTTCTTTGCAGGGATATTTAGCAAGATCAGACAGGTGCCTATAAACCAAAGAGTCTTTGTGAAGTATTCTTATGGTTCTTTTCCTTGGGCTCTGATATACACTTCTTATCAATTTCCTCCAGGCATTTGGGAACTGCTTATGTTCTGCTGCTTTTACCATAACAGGAAGGCCAATGGCCAGGCCAATCCATTGTTTTCAGAAGCTCCCAAAGCTATTGAGTTCAGAATGCCAGAAGCCATGCAGAGTTAAGGAAAATTGCCTTTTCTTCAACACTGGGCAGCATTTGGTCACCTAGGCCCTAGGATCATAAGCATCTGTTGTTCAGACACCTCAGTCTCCGCTCAACTGCTACTCCATAAGGCCTCCAGCCACGGCAAATGTTCAGATGGATCAAGTATCATTTTATCTCCTGTATTGTTCTACTTTCTTCTCCCAGCTGCCCAGGCCAACCCCAAACTCCTCCCAATTAAAAAATGAAAGTTCCTAGGCTTAGCAATAAATACATCCAGTGAGGTTTGGGTCCTGTCTCAGTCAGCTGTGTCACCTGCTAACACAATTTGGTAAAGGCCTGCAGAAGACACAGAGGTTATCCACCCAACAGCTAGTCCTCTCCCTTCTTATTTGGTAACAGATTTTGTTCAAGGATCCGAGTGCCACCACTTGTTTCCCAGGATGACAGCAAAAAGTGGGGACTCTATTGATTAGCCTAACTCTAACAAGAGGTAACTCCATTCCTCTTGTTATTTATATGATGAAGAAAGTTCTGATGATGTAGTTCTGGCTTGTAGGATAGGAAGGGAAGTTGGCTGAAGACCAAGGAGAAACTGCCTCAGGAAACTGAAGTCTGAGATGTTGGTACAGAAATTACCAAAGAGGTTTTGTAGTCAACAGTTGTCTCTACAGGACTTCCCTGGTAGTCCAGTGGCTGAGACTCCACACACCCAATGCAGGGGGCCCAGATTCCATTCCTGATTAGGGAATTAGATCCCACATGTGGCAAATGAAAAAAAAAAAAAATCCTCATGCCTCGATGAAGACCCAGCTTGGTCAAATAAATAACATAAATACACATATATTTTTTAAAGTTGTCTCTGCCATGCTAAGAATGGCAAAGCAAAAATATGAGAAGAACTTGAGTCTTGTGACATCTTGGAGCTGTTGAATTACTGAAACCAGGAACTGCCTGTCTCTGTATTTCTTGCTACTGATTTGATAAACATACTTAATATTTCAGCCCTTGTTGTGAGGCAGCAGGGAGTGGTGATGTGAAGTGAGATCTTAATTCTCTGCCCAGGATTTGAACCTGGGTAGCCTGGAGAACCAGGAATCCTAGCTAACAGACCAGCAAGGGTTAGAGGCTACAAGCTATTTTTCTCTGCATCTTTGCCCCCAGTGAAAAATGAATTTATTATGGAGGCAAATACTGTAAATGCTGGTACAAAGTTTATTATTGGAGGCATAGCTCAACAACAAGTGGGACAGCACACGAGAAATGGTTTGTTTCATCGAGATAGAAACAAGGAGGAGATGCATACCCAGGAAAGAAAGAGTGTGGGTGTCACCCCTAGTGAGGAGGAGCACTGTAAAGACGCGGTCATTTATATAGTTCAATCCTTCTGTGTCTTTGTCTTCCTCCAGGCCAATTATCTGGTTTCTTTTTCTTCACCTGACCTACCCTGGGACCCTCCTCTGGATGCGCATGTACCCCTCAGCCAAGATGGATTGCGAAGTGAAGGCTTCTAGAAGGAGCAAGACTCATTATGGCCTGGCCTTTGACCCACAAGGAGCCTTTCTGTGCATGTGTAGCCTCCTTTTTCCCAAAAGAGGGCGGGGCAGAGATCCCTTAACCCTTTACTCAAACAATGTTTTACCCCTCTTTGTCCTTGCCGTGACTATTACCTTAAGGTGTTTACAAGAGACAAACACTGGCTATTTACCCTGTGTCTGTTGTTACTTCCATTTCAGAGGGCAAACAGGAGGCTGATTGTAAATGCCTTAATTGGAGCCCATCTATCTCTTGTCTCAAAAAATGCTATCTGTTGTAAGTATCCAGCCTGAAGCCCACTTCTTCATGTCACATGAAATACAGGAGGCCAGTTGCAAATATCTAAGCTGAAGCCCATCTGTCTCCTACATCAGTCTGGGTACCAGCAGCATCAGTATTGCCTGGGACAGCTTCATCTGGGATCTTGTTGGAAATACAGAATCGTAGGCACCTCCCACCGGACCTACTGAGTCAGAATCTGCATCTTAACAAGTTTGCAGGTGAGTCATATGCACACTAACGTTTGAGATGCAATGGTTTAAGTCACTCTTATTATTGTTTTACATTCATTTGCAATTGAAAGCATCCTGGGACAGTCTCACCAGCTAGTAGGTGTCAGGCTTGGAACTTTAAAGTCTATTTTTCATTAGGCTCCACCGCCTTACAATTTATGTGATTACTACGATTAAATATAAAGAGATGACATTTCTAGAGGATATTGACTTTTTGAAGATGTTTTCTTACTCAATAGATTACCCAGATAATTATCATAATGCCCAACTCCATCTGCCTCTGCAGACAGCACAATCAATGAGTGTTACATATTTGCCCTCAGCTCTGTGTGTCTGAAATGACAAAACATTTACAATTCTACATTCTTCTTAGTAGACCAGAGAACAGAGACTCAGCCATTCCTTGTTTGTTTGTCTTTTAACAAATTCCACTTTCTGTTGGGCCACACTGATTTTTTCATGTTAACTAAGACGTGTCGAATTACCGTTATCCATTTTCTACATTGGCCCATGTCCCTCAGGATGTTGGGTGACGTCAGCCAAAGATACTCTCCAAGGGCATGTTTTTGGCAAAGCCCTTGAGTTTCCAGCTCTTCAAAGACCCGCTGAGACACTGTCGAGTTCTGATATCTGCACAGCTCACGCTCTGCTTTGCTGCCTTTTTCATCTCTGCTAATTATGTGGAATGCTTCGCCAACAGCTGGGAGGCCGGGGAGCATGCTGCGTGCCATGTGGGAAGCCCTCTCTTTCTCATCACCTACATCTGAGGGCAGATGTCAAATGTCCTCCAAGTTACCTTCTCAGACACTTTCTAATATGGAATATCCGTTAAGCCACACTGAACCACAGAATAGGTCAGAGAAAAGTCTTTCCAAGATCTTGAAATCTTCTTCTCTGTGGACATGGACCGTCCAGTAATATAAGCTGTCTTCACAGTAGTACCCAATCCCTCTTCTCTCAAGGTCATCATTTAGTGATCCATTGCCTGGTATTGACATTGGGCATGTGAGCTTAGCTGAGTGAGAATCCAAGAGGCTTCCCTTAAAGGCAGAAAATCAAGTCACTTGTTCAGGAAATATCACTTAAAAGACCTTTCTTGGGATCACCTGGGTGGTCCAGTTGTTGAGATTCTGCACACTCAATGCAGGGGGCCTGGTTCAATCCCTTAGTCAGAGAACCAAGATCCTGATGCCACAACTAAGACCTGGTGCAGACAAATAAATAAATATTTTTAAAATAAAGCTTTAAAAAAAGACCTTTCTTTTATTGTGAAATATCATACATGCAAGATATATACAGTTGATTTGGAGGTGGGGCCTCTAGAATATAATTAGATCATGAGGATGAAGTCCTCATGAAGGAATTAGTGCCCTTGTAAGGAGAAACATGAAAGAGATAATCTTTCTCTCTTCCATATGAGGGAATAACAATAGACAACTATATTCAAACCAGGAAGAAGGTTCTGAGCAGAAACTAAATTGGCTGGCATCCTCCTCTCAGCCTCCAACTCCCACAACTGTGAGCAATAGATTTCTATTGTTTAATCCACCCAGTCTATGGCAATTTTGTTACAGCAACCTGAGAATATTGAGATATATATATATATATAAAGAATAAATGTAAAATAAAATTCATATACCACCAGCTAACTTAAAAAAATAGAATATAACCAGTATATTTATTTTATTTATTTATGTATTATTGGCTGCACTGGGTCTTGGTTGCTGCATGCAGGCTTTCTCTAGTTGCCTTGAGCAGGGGGCTACTCTCTAGTTGTGATGCAAGCTTTTCATTGCAGTGGCTTCTCTTGTTGTGGCTCATGGGCTCCAGAGTGCAGGGTCAGTAGTTATGCCACACAGACTTAGTTTCCCTGAGGCATGTGGAATCTTTTCAGACCAGGATCAAACCCTTGTCCCCTGCATTGCAGGTGGATTCTCAACCACTGGACCACCAGGGAAGTCCTATAACTAGTGTCTTGGAAGCCCTGTATGTGTGTGTTCCCCTCTGAGGTCCCCCTTCCTCTATCAAGCTTTGCTTGCCCAGTAGTAAACAAAATCCCATGTTTCTAATTACTCATTCTCTTGCTTTTCCAATAGTTTTACCACATATGTACATATCCCAACACAATATGTTGTTTATTTTTTCTGAGTTTGCACTTTGTAGAAATGAATCACACAGTATGTTTCTATGCCTTTCCTTTTCACTCAACATTTTTGAGATTTAACCATAATAATGTATGTAGCAGTAGTTCATTTTGTTCATTGCTGTTTAGTACTTCATTTGTGAATATGACACAATTTGTTTATCCATTTTACTGCTGATGGATGCTTCATGCTTTATAAACAGTGCTGCTTTAAATTCTTGTATGTGGCTCCCGCCATGCATCTGCCAAGAGTTTCATGAGCCATATGCATCATTAAGGCTAGTCACATCTATTCTGAGGCTGTTTCCTATTAAGGCTCATGTAGGGATTACACTTCACTGCCCACTTAATTTAGGCATGGCCATGTTGGACTAATGAGATGTGAACTAAAATGATGTGTGACATTTCTGTGCTGAAGCTTTGAGAAGCAATACAGGCAATGTTCTCTTCTCTATTCTGTGGTGCTGGAAGGGTCCCACATAGCAGCTTCTCCATCAGCATGAATCCTGAGAAGGGGTCGAAATGACACAGAGTCTGGTTTCCAGTCAATCCACAATGACCATGTATCATGAGCCATGTATTAAGCCTCCTTGGGTCTGTTACTCGAAGCATCATCTAGCTTATCCAACTGATACAGAAATTGGTACTGGGAGTGGATTTGTTTGGTATGCATCTATCCAATTTCCATCAAATATGCCAGCTGTTTTCTAAAGAGACTGAGCTAATTTTTACACTCCTTACCAAAAGTGGGTGAGAATGTCTGTTACTGCGCAGCCTTGCCAAAAATGTTGTTTTCAGACTATAATTTGAGCTGATGAAACTTTAGGAAATGGTGTCTCATTGTTTTAACTTTTCTTTTCCTGATGACTAGTGATATAGTTTTGTGTGTTTATTAGGCACTCAGCTTTCCTTTTCTGTGAAATGCATGTTTATAACTTACTCCTGTATTTCTACTGACTTATTTCTGTACTTCTTAGTACAGAAGTGTTAGTCTTTTTCTTTAAGTTCTTTAAGTCTTCCTTCAGTACCTCTCAATCCCCTCTGTCCTATTTTTCTCTGCAGCATGTACCACCATCTTATATATTATTTACTTTTTGATTTGTTTGCTATATTTCTCTCTTAAGCTAGGATATAGTCTCCATGAGGCCAAGGGTCCCCTAGACCATTTCACTGATGAATGCCTATCCTAGAGAAGTGTTCAGCACATAGCAGGCCTCAGGTAGATCCCTGAATAAATGAAGAAACAGTCAAGACAGTTGGCAGCAGCATCTGAACACTGAGTTTCATGACCAGGGCCAGTTTCCCCAAGTAGGCAAGTTTTGTCCTGGTACCTGTAGACTCTTGAATTTGATGGACTATGCCAAAGACTTTGACTGTGTGGATCACAATAAACTGTGGAAAATTCAGAAAGAGATGGGCATACCAGACCACCTGACCTGTCTCTTGAGAAACCTGTATGCAGATCAGGAAGCAACAGTTAGAACTGGACATGGAACAACAGACTGGTTTCAAATAGGAAAAGGAGTATGTCAAGGCTGTATATTGTCACCTGCTTATTTAACTTATATGCAGAGTACATCATGAGAAACGCTGGGCTGGAAGAAGCACAAGCTGGAATCAAGATTGCTGGGAGAAATATCAATAACCTCAGATATGCAGATGACATGACCTTATGGCAGAAAGTGAAGAACTAAAGAGCCTCTTGATGAAAGTGAAAGAGGAGAGTGAAAAATTGGCTTTAAGCTCAACATTCAGAAAACTAAGATCATGGCATTTGGTCCCATCACTTCATGGCAAATAGATGGGGAAACAGTGGAAACTGTCAGACTTTATTTTTTTGTGCTCCAAAATCACTGCAGATGGTGACTGCAGCCATGAAATTAAAAGACACTCCTTGGAAGGAAAGTTATGACCAGCCTAGATAGCATATTAAAAAGCAGAGACATTACTTTGCCAACAAAGATCCATCTAGTCAAGGCTATGGTTTTTCCAGTAGTCATGTATGGATGTGAGAATTGGACTATAAAAAAAGCTGAGCGCCGAAGAATTGATGCTTTTGAACTGTGGTGTTGGAGAAGACTCTTGAGAGTCCCTTGGACTGCAAGGAGTTCCAAACAGTCCATCCTAAAGGAGATCAGTCCTGGGTGTTCATTGGAAGGTCTGATGTTGAAGCTGAAACTCCAATACTTTGGCCACCTCATGCGAAGCGCTGACTCCTTGGAAAAGACTCTGATGCTGGGAAGGATTGGGGGCAGGAGGAGAAGGGGATGACAGAGGATGAAATAGCTGGATGGCATCACCAACTCAATGAACATGTGTTTGGCAAACTCTGGGAGTTGTTGATGGACAGGGAGGCCTGGTGTGCTGTGATTCATGGAGTCGCAAAGAGTTGGACACAACTGAGCAACTGAACTGAACTAAACTGAACTGACCGGTCTGATGGGGACCAGATTTTAAGTCCAAGCTCGAGCCCAAAAACTTGAGAACAAGGAGTACTGATGTCTAAGCTCAGGATAAAATGGATATCTCATCTCAAGCAGAGAGCATATTCAGCCTTCGTCCAACTTTTTGTTCTGGTCCAGCCCTCAATGTATTGGTTGATGCCCATCCACATTAATGAAAGCAATCTTCTTCAGTTAGTCTACTGATTCAAACCCTAGTCTATTTTGAAGTTGCCCTCACAGATAAACCCAGAAACGATTTCCCTAGCTATCAAGGCATCCTGTATACCAGTCAAGTTGTCACATAAAATGAGCTATCAAAAGTCGACCCTTTATCAACTTGGTACCCATACACAGTTCCTTGATTTCCAAATAAAGACAATAATAAAGTCATAATTCTTCCAGTTGGCACTGCTGCTGCTGCTAAGTTGTTTCAGTCGGGTCCGACTCTGTGTGACCCTATAGATGGCAGCCCACCAGGCTCCTCTGTCCCTGGGATTCTCCAGGCAAGAATACTGGAGTGGGTTGCCATTTCCTCCTCCAATGCATGCATGTATGCTAAGTTGCTTTAGTCGTGTCCAACTCTGTGCGACCCCATGGACAGCAGCCCACCAGGCTCCTCTGTCCACGGAATTCTCCAGGCAAGAACACTGGTGTGGGTTGCCATTTCCTTCTCATCCAGGCACAGTGGTGAAGAATCTGCCTGCCCATGCTGGAGATGCAAGAGATGTAGGTTTGATCCCTGGATCAGGAAGATCCCCTGGAGTAGGAAATAGCAACCCACTCCAGTATTCTTGCCTGGAAAATTCCATGGACAGAAGAGCCTGATGGGCTACAGTCCATGGGGTCACAAAGAGTCAGACACCACTGAATGACTGAGAACATACACACAAAGTTATAATTCTACCTCACATGATATGACTCTCCTGTGTCCAACCAAAAGTGCATTATCCTGGACTTCTGTGGTGGTCCAGTGGTTGGGAGCCCACCTTCCAATGCAGAGGATGTGGGTTCAAGCCCTGGTCAGGAGCTAGGATCCCACGTGCCGCAGGCAGCTAAGTCTGTGTGCTGCAATAAAAGATCCCACATGCAACTAAGATGTGATGCAGCCAAATAAATAAATATATATCTTTAAAAGTGCATTATCCTTTATCCAGAAAAAAAGGCAAAATCCTTACATGATATTTACTCTTCTCCTGATAACTTATAACTTAAACATTAATACTATGATATAAAATTAATATTTAAATACTGATGTAAAGTCAAGACATCTTATGTTACATAATAAGGAAATAAGAGAGGAAATAAAACAAGGATATTGACTTAATATATGTACATATGCTCACAAATATATTCATAACAAAATAAGGAAGAAATTCTCATGACAATTACAGTCCCTGTTTCTATAACTGGTCATGTGGTCATAGCTAGTATTCTCATCTATCATCTTCTGCTAACCATTCTGTATCCCCTTTGCCTTCATTAAGTGCCTCAGTGGGCTGTATTTCTTCCCCTGGCAGATGGTGGTCCATGGTCAACCATTCAGCATATACTATGGCCCAAGAGCCTCACCAGCATCACTGAGAGGAAGTCCATCTGTGCAGTTACATATTACCAAAGCCATTCAGGAAGCAAACTATATACTTTGATCTAATTCTTAGCAAGTTCACATGAAGAATATTCATTTAAAATAGCATTTTGAATTTTCCCTGTTAAAGAATGAAATGAACATAAAATCTCCTCCTATGCTTTTTTTTTTAGCAAACTATCTTCATGACAGGCAGATTTATAGATGTTTTTCTTTTCTTTAGCTACTCCTTACCCAGAGATCTATAATTAAGTCTATAGATGGCAAGTTTCTCCTTCAGACTCTGTCTTGCTAACTCAGCTGCCATAATAACAGCCCACATGTGATGAAGTTCTCCTAAAGGAGTTAGGTTCAAGATTACATGGTTTTAAATCTAGAGTGTCCAGGAATTTTTTTTTTTTTAATTTTTTGGAGTATAGTTGACTTACAATGTTGTGTTAGTTTCAGGTTATAGCAAATTGAATCTGTTACACATATACATACGTCAACTTCTTTCTTTAGATTCTTTTAGAGTGCCCAGGAAAGGTATTGGGATCCCTATTACAGCCTATGAGCATGGGCTTCCTAGCACAGAGCACACATTCCTGTAGCTATGGCTGAGATACGGTTGTAAAACAAAGAGCCACAACCTTGAGAGATCAAGCATGGTACAGTGATAAAGGTACTACCTTTATCTTTCCTTATGTTAGTGAGAGATGGCTCTTCTGACACTTTGAACAACCACTATGGTCTACAATGGGATTCAGACCAACAAGACACCTGAGAGAATCTGAGGGATTCCTCTACACACCCTTGACCTGCCCCATCCTTCAGTAGCTGCTGCTTTGCACAAAGGAAGGCCTCACAGAGCTGGTTGTCATCTCTCCTATTTTGATTCCAACCTTAGTTACTTGGCATACTTGGTGAAGGTCTATGATAGGTGGAGGAACGCTGCTCTGTGCCTACAGCTTCTAATTCATCACTCCAACCCACATACAGAATTAAGTTTGTTAAAATTTGTTTCTCCTTATAAAAATTTGCTAGTTTCTCCTTCATGTCCTACTGCTGCTATGTTAGAGAAGATCTCTTCTCCCTCAGGGAGAGTTCATCACTTATTAGAATTTTAAGTTCATTTTGGTTTCTTCAAGTCCTTAAATCACCGAAGGTTTTCTTTTTTAACCGTGATTGGATAGTTAATGGGCTTCTCTGGTGGCTCAGATGGTAAAGAATCCCTCCACAATGCAGGAGACCTGGCTTTGATTCCTGGGTTGGGAAGATCCCCTGGAGGAGGGCATGGCAACTCACTCCAGTGTTCTTGCCTGGAGAATCCTCATGGACAGAGGAGCCTGGCAGGCTATAGCCCATGGGATCACAAAGAATTGGACACGACTGAATAACTAAGCACATAGACTTAACATTGCTTGTTCACATTGTGAAGGTGGGAATTCCCATCACCAAGACTTCTAAACTAGAAGCAGAAGTTCTATGATAGGTATAGGGACAAACAAAACCCATAAATATTCCAAGCTAATGTTATTCTTTCCCTGTAAATGTTTTTAAATGAAAGAAATCAAACACCA
Source organism: Giraffa tippelskirchi (assembly GCF_054371585.1). Taxonomy (NCBI): domain Eukaryota; kingdom Metazoa; phylum Chordata; class Mammalia; order Artiodactyla; family Giraffidae; genus Giraffa; species Giraffa tippelskirchi. The sequence goes on from NC_137283.1 coordinate 128,409,180, forward strand.
AAACTTTTTAGGTGCTTGGAAAATCAAAGATGAGAATCAACTGACTTTTAGCTCTCAACTGTTGCATTTGCTCTCTGAAAAGTTCTAATTAACTTCCAAGTGAGATAATAATATACTCATTAAATTTTATGTCTAGTTGAAAAGATGAAAATATTCATTAAAATATAGTGCAATTTTAATTCTTTCTAAACAGAAAAGATATAAATACCAGGTATAATTTTCACCAACTTTATGAATTGAGAAGGTATCTGTATCCTGCTACATATGACAGTAACTTAAATTTTGTATGGATACAGAAAAAGAAGTAATACTTTCCGATACCGCCTTAACAATTTCCCTACAATAATTTTTTTTTTCCTAATAGAGTCCAGGCTATTTTGAGTTCTTGCATGTTTTTCTCTCTCAACCATTTCTATATACATAATAAGAGCAAGGTCAAGTAAAAACACTTAATGAACCCTAAGGTTCATTGCTTAATTTTGGCCTATGATATGCTTATTACTTCAATGGAAATCAAATGGATAGTCATATATATAATATCATACAATGTAATGTAATATATATGTGTAATATATAACATAATGCAATGAATAATATAAACTGAGGTAAAATCATAGAAATGGAAGAGATTTCAAAAGTCATCTGGTCTAAAAAAATTTACAGAAGGAATTGACACCTTAAGACAAAAAGAGACATGTCTAAAGCCACACAACTGGTTGGTACCTATGAGTGAATTTATTAAGAATCTGCCTGCAATGCAGGAGAAACAGGAAATGCGGGCTCAATCCCTGGGTCAGGAAGATCCCTTGGAGGAGGAAATGGCAAAGAACTCCAGTAGTCTTGCCTGGAGAATCCCATGGACAGAGGAGCCTGGTGGGCCACAGTCCATGGGGTCACAAAGAGTCACACGACTGAGCCTCTGAACACACAAAGTGTATATTACATTTAATTTTATTAGATGCTGTCAAATTGTTTTCCAAAGTGATTGAACCAGTTTACCAGCAGCAGGAGAGTTCCAGTTGCTGCACATCCTCACCAACACTAGATACTGTCAAATTGTAAAACACTGTAGCCCTCTCAACGAGTGTGAGATGATATCTCAGTGTGGTTTTAACGTGCATTTGTTTGATGACTAATTATTCTGAGCTGTTTTTTGTGCTTATTATCTGTATCCTTTGTGAAGTTTTCTTGGTACTTTGCCTTTTACTTATTAGTTTTGAAAAAACTTTTCAGATATTCTGTATATAAGACCTTTGTATTATAAACAACTTCTGGTCTATGGATTTCCTGTTCACATATTCAGTAATTTATCTGAGGTCAGACAGGTGGTCTTCAATTAAAACAGGTCTTAATTTGAGTAAATCCAGTAGTTTGTTATTTTGCTTTTGCTTTTGTGATTAATACCTCTTGGGTCTTCTGTAAGAATCATGACTGACCTAAATGTCATAAAAATAGTTTCTTATCTTATTCTAGAGCTTAATTATTTTTATCTTCCAATAAGAAGCTTAAAGTTCTATGACTCACTTCAGATTAACTTTTGTGTATGGTTTGATGTGAGTCAAAGGTTCTGTTTTTTCCCCCATGTATCTCATTGCTCCAGCATTATTCATCTTTTCTCCTCACTTAATAGAAGTGGTCTGCCTGCCTGTTCAGTCGCTTTAGTCACATCCAATTCTATGACCCTATGGACTGTGTAGCCTGTGAGGTTCCCCAGTCCACGGGATTCTCCAGGCAAGAATACTGGAATGTGTTGCTATGCCCTTCTCCATGGGATCTTCCCAACCCAGGGCTCAAACCCTTATCTCTTATGTCTTCTACATTGGCAGATGGGTTCTTTACCACCAGCACCACCTGGGAAGCCCAGTATAAGTTTGAATAGAAGCGGTAATGGGGAACATTTTTGTCTTGATGTCAGTCTCAGGGGAAAGTTTCCATATTTTACCACTGAGTATGGTGATAGCTGTCCCTCCAAGACCCTCTTAGTCAAAGCCTCAGTGAAAGAGGAAATGAAGAAAATTCTTTTCACCAGCATGAAGAGATGACAAAAGGGTCTGCATCCTAGCTAGGGTTCTGGGTAGAATGTAAGAAATAGCACCTGCCTGCTTGCACTTATATAAGTTATGGTTCAAGTTTAAACTACCTACATGGTGTAAAGGGCCTCCCAGGTGGCACTAGTGGTAAAGAACCCACCTGCTAATGCGTGAGATATAAGAGACTCAGGTTGAATCCCTGGCTTGGGAGATCCCTTGAAGAATGGCATGGCAACCCATTTCAATATTCTTGCCCTTAGAATCCCATGGACAGAGGAGCCTGGCAGGCTACAGTCCGCAGGTTGCAGAGTCTGACTCAACTTAGCATGCATGAACTACGTGGTGTAAAAGTCCCTCAAATACAAATTACCCTAAAAGTCAGTGAGACATTTAGCATTATCAAATGCAAAACTACCTGGAAGGATGCATCTCTGGCTCAGGGGCACAAGGTTTCTATAGATAAAGTCCCATTGAGGATGTGCTCATGATATGAAACAACAAAGCATAGGAGGAAAAAATTCAACGTGATCAAGAGTTTTTAGACAGAAAGATACAGGACGTTTTGATCTTCAAAATACACAGACCATTTTTGCATGTTGCAGCAGCATGCATGGACGAAGAAATGGTGAAATAAGCCCGAGAGAGAAGGAGAAATATCATATGACATCCCTTATATGTGAAATTTAAAAGGAAACGATGCAAATGAACTTATTTACAAAACAGAAACAGACTCACAGATTTAGAGAACTTAGAGAACAATTGCAGGGCAGGTAGGGGTGGGGAAGGATTGGGGGAAAGGATAGTTTGGAAGTTTTGGATGGACCTGCCCACACCACTCTATTTAAAATGGATAACCAACAAGGTCCTACCTACTGTATAGTACAGGGAACTCTGCTCAATGTTATGCGGCAGCCTGGATGGGAGGCGAGTTTGGGGGAGAATGGATACATGTATATGTATGGCTGAGTGTCTTTGCTGTCCACCTGAAACCATCAAAACATTGTTAATCCACTAAACTCAGATACAAAATAAAAAGTCAAAAAGGAAAAAAAAATGGCAGATAATATAATCTGATAGACACTAAAAAATGAGTATGTTAAAACTAATATAAATCTAATGAAATACACTGAAGACGTGTAACAGAGATAGGAAAGAAGGGAAAAACACTAAATCTCTCATCTTAACACAGCAATGAGTCAATAAATACTTTTTTTTCATTCTGAAATTAATAGATAATTAATTTTAACCATAGCCCCAGAATTTCACCTTTCCTCAGCATCACATGTATCCTTGCTACATCATCATGAGGACTGCTATCATCTGGGAAGAGAGCTGAAACTGTATCAGTTGGGACACTGTATTGTCTCAGTAGTCTATTTTTAAAAGAACCAGTGCATGCATCTTAAAATTTTTTACTATTTTCTATTTAAATGACTTTTCAAAGTTTATATCCATATCCATATGAAGCATTAAAAAGCATTCACTAACATGGAAATATTTCAACAACATGATGTTGCAAATAAAGAGCAGATGGCCTAGCAGCATGTATAATATAAACCTATCGATGTAAAATCATCTTTCTATGAATCCAGAAAGCCATATGGCGGCCCTCACAAAGAGAGGTCTGGAAGAGTGTTCATCGAAACGTGGATCATGATTATTTCTGGGTGGTAGGATTTCCAGAGATTTTTGCTTTCTTTCTTTTTTTTTTTTTATTTTAGAACTTTTTAGTTTATTCACACTTTTACAAACAGAAAAAGTAAATAAAGAACTAAATGAAGGCCTAACTTAAAATTTGTTTTTAACTATTACTGGTATGAGAACTGTGTTTTTCTTTAACTGATGTGGGAATTCCTAGCGGTCCACTCGTTAGGACTTCATGCTTTCACTGCTGCGGGCCTGGGTTCAATCTCTGGTCAGGGAACTAAGATCCTGCAAGCCACAAGCCATGCCACTCCCCTAAAAAGAGGAATTGGTCAGATTGGAAAAGCTGTTGCAGCTCCTGAGGTTTAATGAGAAGATTTAGGCCATTGATGGAAACTGGGAACAACAGATCTATAATATCAAAGACGTAAAACCTCCGTAACTTTAGTTTCTATTTCTGCTTGGCTCTGGAAAAGAGAAGGTGTAGAAACTACCAACATACAGAGTTTTTTCATTTGTTCATTTATTTATTTTAATTGGAGGATAATTATAATATTGTGATGGTTTTTGCCATACATCAGTGTGAATCAGCCACAGGTATACATGTATCTACCCGAAACTGAACCCCCACTCCCGCCTCCCTCCCCACTCTATCCCTTTGGGTTGTCCCACAGCACCGGCTTTGGGTGCCCTGCTTCATGCATCGAACATGCACTGGTCATCTAGGTTGAGAAGAAAATAAGACTAGCAGGGGGCCACCATGACCCTGAGGATTTAGGTGTGTGTGGGCGGGGGGAAGAGGGGTTCTCACCTCCAAGCCTTCATAGAACACAGTTCTCTGCAACCAAGCTCCTTAGCAATGTATCTTGTAAGTGGATATCTGGCCTTTGCTTGGATAGGATAAGTTTACAGTCTCTAGGTCTATCCATATTGCTGCAAATGGCATTATTTTGTTCTTCTTTATGGCTGAGTAATATTCCATTGTATATATTCACCACATCTCCTTTATCCATTCATCTGTCAATGGATGCTTAGACTGTTTTCATGTCTTGGTTATTGTGGATAGTGCTGCAAATAACATTGGGGTGCATGCATCTTTTTGAATAATAGTTTTCTCTAGATACATGCCCAGGAGTTGGATTGCAGGATCATATGGTAACTATTTTTAGATTTTAAGGTATCTCTATACTGTTCTTCATAGAGGCTGCCCCAATTTACATTCCTATCAACAGTGTAGGAGTTACCAAAGAGGAAGGGTGGGGGAGGGATAAATTAGGAGGATGGGATTAACATACACACTACTATATGTAAAATAGATAACCAGAAAGGACCTACTGTATAGCACAGGGAACTATATTCAATACTTTGTAAAAACATGTAAGGGAGAAGAATGTATATATATATATAAACACACACACACATATATATATATACTGAATCACTGTGCTGTGCATCTAAAACTAATGTGACATTATGAATCAACTATACTTCAATTTTTTCAGGGGCACAGATCATTTACCTGTTCACCCTTTGGCATCTAACTGCTGCTCCCTATGCCTAAAACCCTCTGATCCCAGAGCTGGAAGAAAGCTACCTCCTTCCTTCACAGGCGAGTCCTTCAGAAAATTAGAAATAAGCTCCAGGATTTTTCCCTCCACCTTCTTTCTTGAATGGAGTCTCATTCTCCATGAGAATGGTTAAATATTTACCATCCTGGCCCTAAATTCCCTGCACACACTTCATGTTATCATCACTGTCTGTTCAGCACAGAAGAAAGTGAGATCATACCCCTCTTTTGTTCTGGAGTCTTTGATTCTAATTCACACCAAAGTCATATTAGTGGGAGGGGCAATCTTTTCACATAACTGATTATTTACAGGATTTTCTCAAATAATCAAAAGAAAAAAAACCCTTATTGATAAATGATATTAATTTTATTTCTCCTACAATTATAGAAACAGTTGGTATTTTAAACTCAAATGTTAGCCTTTGAGTTATATCTATTAAAGATGTATTTAATGTTAGAAACAGAATCACATTCTTTTGAATACTGAGTCTATCGTCTGATGTGTCCTCTATTCCCCAGTTTTGTGACATCTTCAGATTCATTCCATGTGCCCTCCTCTACCTTCATCCAAATCACTGATGAAATGTTGAGTGGAGCAAAGCCACGAAGGGATTTCAAAGCCATTAACCAGTTATTTCTCATTCTCTTCTATCCTTCAGCCCATTACACTTATTCCTGATATTCACTTAGACTTATTAAGTCATTACTTAGACTTATTCCTGATATTTCCCACATGCTTTTATGGGTCTACTTACCACCTTGCCCTGTCCTCTGAGAGGCTGACTTATATGGATGGATTGATTCCCTGGCCTCTGACCTTTCGATTCAGTTCAGTTCAGTCACTCAGTCGTGTCCAACTCTTTGTGACCCCATGAACTGCAGCACACCAGGCTTCCCTGTCCATCACCAACTCCCAGAGCCTACTCAAACTCATCATGTCCATCACATCGGTGATGCTATGCAACCGTCTCATCCTCTGTCATTCACTTCTCCTCCCATCTTCAATCTTTCCCAGCATCAGAGTCTTTTCAAATGAGTTGGTTCTTCACATCAGGAGGCCAAAGTATTGGAGTTTCAGCTTCAGCATCAGTACTTCCAATGAATATTCAGGACTGATTTCCTTTAGGATTGACAGGTTGGATCTGCTTGCAGTCCAAGGGACTCTCAAGAGTCTTCTCCAACACCACAGTTCAAAAGCATCAATTCTTCGGCGCTCAGCTTTTTTTATAGTCCAATTCTCACATCCATACATGACTACTGGAAAAACCATAGCTTTGACTAGACAGACCTTTGTTGGCAAAGTAATGTCTCTGCTTTTTAATATGCTGTCTAGGTTGGTCGTAACTTTTCTTCCAAGGAGCAAATGTGTTTTAATTTCATGGCTTCAGTCATCATCTGCAGTGATTTTGGAGCCCCCCAAAATAAAGTCTGTCACTGTTCCCATTGTTTCCCCATCTATTTGCCATGTTTTGGTCAATAAGTGGCACCAAGTGAAGTTAAGAGGGGAAGAGTGAGGGGAAGGCACTTAATCCTGACTCGCTCTTTGTCAGGTCCTATAGTATGGCTCTGTTTCTCTATTAAACACTGCGTACAGGAGCTCTCTGCCTCCTGGAACCTCTCCATCCCCTCACCTCTTCAGGCTGTTAAGTTTAAGTGTTAGTTGCTCAGTCGTGTCCAACTCTTTGAGACACTATGGACTGTAGCCGGGCTCCTCTGTCCAAGAATATTGAGTAGGTTGCCATTTCCTTCTCCAGGGGATCTTCCCAATCCAGGGACTGAACCCAGGTTTCCTGCACTGCAGGCAGATTCTTTACCATCTGAGCCATCAGGGAAGCCCAGACTCTGGGTGGTAACAATTCTCTGCTGTTACTAACCCATAGATACTGTTACCAGCCCTTAGATACTGCACCTTCTCATGTTGGTTTTCCTAAAACATGCCTGACCTTTGTAAATAATCCCTTTATTAAATGTTCTTCAATTAACCTGTTTGAGTGTTCCATTCCTACTGGAATCTTGACTGATCTCTAACAACTATAATATCATCCAGCCCACAGTTCTCAATATTTTTAATATTTTAATGAAAATACCATGCAATCTTTTGGAAAGATGATTTAAAGATTCTCTTTATTTACCATTTTACTGACTTATCTGTAAAAGGAAATAGTGTTAATCTGTCATCACTTATTTTTTGTTATTTATGCAGCCTCCACAGATCACCTCCCCCTACACTCTAAGAGTGAGTTTGGTTTTATTCTTGATTTTTTTTAAAGATTGACAAGAAGTTCATCACTATAGGATATGAAATTTCCTGCCCTTTTTGAAAATCAGGTTATTTGACTAATGCTACAAAATTCTTGAGAATAAATATGTTGAAGTGACATCCCTTATTCAACATTGAAATAAAAATTTGTCCTATAGTGACCAAGAAGGGTAAAAGATAATGAGAAAGCTAGACATTTTAAAGAAGACTTTTCCCCTTGATTAAAATATCTTCTTTTTCTGATTGTAGTATCATATATGTGCATTATAGAAAATTGATACATTAGAAGGCAATATAAAATGAATAAAAATCAATCACATTTTTACAATTCAGAGAGAATAATATGTATTTCTTTTATTTTTACTTGCATTTTGAATAACTGGAATCATTCTATTTACACAGTTTTACCTTACTTTTTGGAAAATTCATATCATATGTTGTCATGGAAAAGTTTTCGATGACTTTTGACTTGGGGAAACCTAGTTGTTAAGATCTCCATGTCATAACTCAGGCAGAGCATCTACTTGGTGATGGCGAACCAAAATTATGGTTTTCAGATGGAAATAAAACTCTCTAGAGCAGGCCCTCTCAAGCTTCAAAAGTGTACACAAGAAATCTGGGACCTTGTTCAAGTACAGATTCTAGGTCAGTAGGTCTGGTCTGGGGTCTGAGAGTGCATGTCTAACAAGTTCTTAGCATTATCAGTGGTGCTTGCATGGGGAACACATTTGGAGAAATAGGAATCACTAGTTGGGTAGTAATGAAATTCATGAGCATATTAAAGTTTAAGAAGCACAGATCTAGAGCAGTGGTTCTCAACCCTGCCTTGAAAATTAACACCCAAAGATCCTCATTTTGTAAAAGCTTGCCTGGTAATTCTGATGCATGGTAAAGGTTAACAACTACTTCTCTAGACTTAGCTGCAGAGCACGATGGCATACTCAGCCATGTCCGACTCTTTAAGACCATGAACAGTAGCCCACCACTCTTCTCTGTCCATGGAATTCTCCAGACATAAATACTGGAGTGGGTTGCACTTCCTTCTCCAGGGGATCTTTCCCACTCAGGGATCAAACCCACGTCTCCTGTGTCACCTGCATTAGCAAGAAGATTCTTTACCTGCTGAACTATCTGGGAAGCCCAGAGTAAGATGGCAAATGTAGCAATTACAAATAATTCGCATAGCCTTGGTTTCTAATCTCAGTTAGAAGGGAAAAAATGGCAACAAGCACAAAAAGCAAAACAAAGTCCTGACCATTGTGTAGGAAGGCTGGTGGCACAGCTGAGAAACCACAAATCAAGATTCTGATTGGGAGCACACAGGGATTTGAACAAGATGGAGCCACCTGAACCTAAAATTGGTTTGGAAATCTCATCAGCATGATTTACCCTGTATGATTCCAAAGCTTCAGTTTAAGTTCTTCAATAATCAACTTAGACAAGTGTTAGAAGTGACACACATCCCAGCTTGGATTGCCCGGGTGTTCAGTCACAACAGAGACCCAGAGGCCATCAGTCAGAAAAGTCTCTGTGTACACCGTCTTTGAGGTGCAGAAACTGAGAAAGTGATTGCCAATTTTTCTTAGTATGCACTTTGTTACTCAGAGCAGGATAGATCCATGTGCATCGAAGCCTGGAAAGTGTTGCTGCTCACAGAGCCCTGGCTTTAAAACATCATCTATGACTCCCGTTATGTCCTTTCTTCCACCGTCTGAACAGGACAATAAATCGGATGGGAGCCACAGCTGCCCGTTTGTCATAGAACAACAGAAAATACACTGGAGCCTGTGGAAGTGCAATTTTCTTTGCTATGACAAGCGGCGGCACAAAGCCCATGAAGAGGAAATCTGGTGACCTTTCCTAGGCCTCCAGGGCTACTTGTACTACGTCTTGCGCAGGACGGCTTCATGCTACTGTAGAGGCATGTGATCGGCTTACGGAGGAGCTCTCTGCTGGACGCCCCCCTCCCTCTCTGAGGAGTAGAGCTAGCTCCTCCTGCGCATGCTCAGTCGCTTCCATCATGTCCGAATCTTTTCGACCCCATGGGCTCTAGACTGCCAGGTTCCTCTCTCCGTGGGATTCTCCAAGCAAGAAGACAGGAGTGGATTGCCATTTCCTTCTCCAGGGGATCTTCCTGACCCCAAAAATCAAACCCGTGTCTCCTGCATAGGCAGGCAGATTCTTTACTTACCACTGAGCCACCTGGGAAGCCCTTGCAAGTAGACAAAATCTAAATACCATGACACAGAAGAGCTAAAGCATGACTAAGACTCTAGAGATCTGCATCCAGACCTAGGTCTACTGCCTAACTTGGGAATGTCAGCATTTCTCAGTGGCCCTCAGGTTCCTTTTCTGTAAAATGAGCTAATTAGACAAAATTGCCTCCAGGACCCTTTTTGGACCTGGAATGATGTGAGTCCTAATGATAATAGTAATGATGATAAAAGCTAACTGTATGTTCAGGCCCCATAAGACAACTGCTTTCTGCACATCCTCTGCCCCCACCCAGTCCTGCCTCTCCTCATCTTACGCACACAATTGCCTCCCCTTCCTAAGCTGAAAGTTTAATCAGTCACTACCTGTGTGATCAAGAGGATCCCCAGTTAACAATGATTCTAGCCCACAGACCAGAAAGGGTCCACTCTGTTCTGTCATTAACAGGAAATAATGGCCCTCATGATGGCTGCTAACCCAAGGAGCTGTGGGGGGATGCACTCCAGCAGCGCCCCTAACAGCCAAGGAGCCCTTCTCGAGTCGTTCCTCTATAACTGGGAGCCTTTCCCTCCCCTGGGTAGTGAAGATTGCTGGATTGCAGCTGTGTGCTGCCTGCCGTCAGCTGCACATGGCGGGGTGTCGCTCTAGGACATTTGCCTCCGACTTGTAAGATTCCCTGACCAGTCAATCACTGATGTCTCTGTCACTGACTCCAGATTCTTTTTTAGGTCTCATGGCTGAGCAACTGCAAGGATTGCAGGACTGCAGGGTGCAGTCCAACACTAACATTTGTTGAGTACTTCCTATGATTGTATCAGAAACTATTTTAAATATTTTAGGGATATAGACTCATTTAACTATGTTTTTAGTAGATACTTTTTTACCCCAATTTTCTAAGTGAGAAAACAGGCTCAGAAAGATAAGATGACTTAGGTAGCATTAGTGGTAAAGAACCCACCTGAAAATGCAGGGAGACATGAGAGATTTGGGTTCCATCCCTGGGTCGAGAAGATCCCCTGGAAAAGGAAATGGCAACCGACTCCAGTATTCTTGCCCCAGAAATCCCATGGACAGAGGACCCTGGTGGGCTATAGTCCAAGGGGTCTCGAAGAGTTGGACATGACTGAGGTGACTTAGCACACACGAGGAGACTTAGCAGCCATGTACTCACAGTCCCACAACACATAAGTAGATGAGATAGGATTTTAACCCAATAATCCAGGCCCAGAACTTGAGTTCAAAATCACTACACTCGGCTTTCTCATGCTGATATTTACCTTTCTCTGAACATTTTATGAAAATGTGAGAAAAGTTTCATTTATAATTATAGAAGATTCATTAATCATAAACTTCCTTGGCGGCTCAACGGTACGGCGGCCAGCAATGCAAGAGATACAGGTTCAATCTCTGGGTCAGGAATATCCCCTGGAAAAGAAAATGGCAACCCATTCCAGTCTACTTGCCTGGGAAATCTCATGGACAGAGGAGCCTGGCAGACTACAGTCCATGTGGTTGCAAGATAGTCGGACATATAGCAACTGAACAGCAACATTAACTGTAACTATTAAATAGCATCAGCCAAATTGAGCAAAGAAAGAGATGGAATTTAGCAAGGCAATTAGTAAAGACCCTCAATGCTCTTATTTCTGTAACTCCCTAACTATCCAGCTTTTCCACTCCCGTTTAAGCTGTTGTCTGACTTCACACAGCCTCCCAGACGGGCTTCACTTGAAAATCACAAGCTCCTGCTTGACCAGAGCCTTGGATGCTGAGTGTAAAACCTTCACTAATCAACCTCTCCTCCTTTCACTGTAGAGACTTTTCAGAGCTTCTTCACATTTCAGAATTCCAATCCTGCCACCTTGCCCTTGCTTATGGCAAATGGTCTCTTCTCATTCTCAGGAAAAATAGAATCCATCAGGCGATACCTCCCTCGGCTCTTGCAAATGGACCTGCATTCATATTCTCTCCTTCTTCCTTCCCTCTCAAAGAGCAGAAAATGAAGAAAATGAATCTCGTCTCCTAACTGGTACGAATCTTCTGCTGTTCCTTGAATTTTATCTCCCTGTCTCTCAAGGACTTGGATTTTTCAAGTACCCCATCTTCTCTTTAATCTCTCTCGCTCTCCACTGGCTCCTTTCCATTACAATTAAACAGGCTCTAGTGCCCATTTAAAAAGAAATGAATTTTCCATTTAAAAAGAATTTTCTCTCCATCCCTCCATCAACTTCCCTAGTCATCCCTCTCATTTATAACCAAATGTCTTGCAAGCACCCTCCTCCCTTGCTGTCTCCACATTCTTTTCTATTCATTACTACTCACTACAAAATGGCTTCTATTCTCCTTGCGTCTTTCGAACTTTTTGTTTTAATTGAGGGATGGTTGATTTACAATATTATATTAGTTGCTGGTGTATAACAGTGATTCCATGTTTTTATAGAACATAGTCCATTAAAGTTATTACCAAATGACGGCTCTATTTCCTTGTGCTGTACAAGATATCTTTGTTGCTTATCAATTTTACACATAGTAGTTTGCACCGCTTAATCTTCTACCCCTGTGTTTCCCCTCCCTCTTCCCTTTCCTCACTGGTAGCCACTAGTTTGTTCTCTGTATTCATGTTTGTTTCTGTTTTGTTATCTTCTCGTTTTATATTTAGATTCCACATATAAGTGATATCATATAGTATTTCTCTGTCTGACATTTCACTAGGCATGGGTGTGTGTGCTGTGCTCAGTCACTCAGTCATGTCCAACTCTTTGTGACCCGATAGACTATAGCCTGCCAGGCACCCCTGTCCATGGAATTTTCCAGGCAAGAATACTGGAGTATGTTGCCATTTCCTCCTCCAGGGATCTTTCCGACCTAGGGATTGAACCTGGGTCTCCTGCACTGCAGGTGAATTCTTTACCACTGCGCCACCTGGGAAGCCCTTCACTAGGCATAGTACACTTTAAGTCCGTCCACGTGGTAACTATTCTCCTTTACTCTTATTTGATTTTGAGGCAGCTGTGTGGACATTGGAGAGCATGCCTCCTGCCTGAGATGTATCGTCTGCCGCCATGAGTTTCTATGTTACCATCTGCTCATGGTTTTTGTCTTGCTTCCCTGATCATTTCTTTCCCAGTCTCCTTTCAGTCTTTTCTTTCTCTTTATCACTTGAATATTAACTGTTGTAACACTATTTCTTCAGAGTTAGGGTTTCCTCATATTGTTCCTGGGCCAGTCCTTCTACTCCCATGACTTCAATTGTCATGTTTATGGTGATGATTCAAATACATATATTTGCAGCTCAATTTTCTCCTGAGCTTCCAATTCACACATCTAACTGCTTGGGCGTCTCCACTGAGAGGCAACATGCAGGCTACCAATCTGTTCAAAACTGAATGGGATTCATTATCTCCCACCTGAAGCCTACTGTTCTTTTGTGTATGATGATAGTGTCTTAGCTAGATACCTGGTGGTCGTCATCATCTCCTCCTTTTTCTTTATCACTCGCATCTAATCCATCACTATTGAAGCTATGTCTAGATTTGCTCTCACCATCATCACTGTCCTTTCCCTTTTCCAGATCACCATGTTCACTAACTTGACAACTGAAACAGTCTCTTAACTGATCTCCACGCATCCCATCTTGATCTGTCATTTATTCTCCACACCGTGGCCAGATACACTTTTCTAAACACAGATCTAATTATTTCTCCCCTCTTTCTTCATACATCTTGATGTCTGCACTTTACCTTAGAATAAAGTCCAAAGTACTTACATGACTGGCATGACCCTTTGAGATCTGACATGACCCACCTCTCCAGCTCATCTCTGGACATTCTCCAAATGTGGTATCTGATGTAGTGGCCGTATTGAGCTCCTTTCATCTTTTTGGATTTTCCTTGTTTACTATCATCCTCAGGTCTAAGTATATATTGTTACTTCTGCCCACAATATATTCTATTTAAGTTCCCAATTTTCAGGTCTCAATTGGGAAACCAGTTCTTCTAGAGAGCTTTCCTTCATTTCCCACAATATCCTAAAGTACACTAAACTTTTTCACTGGACTATAAAGTCCTTGATTGCAGGCATCTGGCCTGTCTTGTTCCACCACAGGATCCTCCAAACCTAGAACAGAATCTAAGACAGTAACTGTCCAACAAATGTTTGTTGAATGAATGGATGTATGTCCCTTATTTATCATACTTTTCGATTACAGGCGATTCAGTGAGGGCAAGGACCCTAGGTATCTTACCAGGACTGTATCCCCAACATCTAACACTATTCCTGACATAAATTAGGGATTTAGTATATTTCTGTTCAATAAACGAATATATGAATTACTTTTAGTTAATTTTGGAAGTTTCAAAAAAGACATTAATAATTTTAAGCACGGTAACAATACACTTGTGCTTCAAAATACACTTATAAGTACAGTAACAATACAACGAATGACATTTTCATTCTTCACACTTGCTTCAAGAGGTACATGTTGGTTTTGTTTGTTAGGCCTGGGTTATTCATGTCTGTGGACCATTAATACTCAGAAAACCCTGCCATAGCTGTGTTTTTAGTATTGCTATGTAGTGCCAAAGTGCCTAAAACAGTTTTCTTTAGTGTCTCTACACAAGCCAATTTTATAAATTTTATCAATATCTTGTATGCTTTTTGGCTGATAAAGAAATTAAAATTTAGAAGGATCAAGCAACATTATCCAATTTCGCATTCTAGGACAAATACTTCATGTCATTCAGCTTTGAAATAATTCACATTAAAATACTAATACTACCTAGCTTTGGCTTTGGTGTATGCTTTCATGGAAACCAAGGACACAGTGATCTCCCTGACTCAGCACAATTTGCTAAACTCCCTCTTGGAGGGGCAGGATAAAGATGAAGTAGAGAAAGATAAAAATTGTCAGAAAAGCAAGACTTTGGCATCGGAAGCTCAGGTTGACTACTCATTGGTCCTCCGATGCCCTCTGCAGTGCTCACGGGTGTGAGCATCTTCCTCTCGCCCTTCACTTCATCCAGCGTGGATCATGCCAGAGGGCAGGCAGCAGGCGAGACACATTCCTTCTCTTCCTACACAAGCCTATATTTAACCTAATGTGTTTGTTTGAATACTTAGATTCCATGGAAATGAGTGCCATAGAAATAAAAGAGACCAAATAGTACAGGTGATGGCATAGGCAAAGAAAGGAAGAGAGAGAGAAGAGAAAAGAGACAGAGAGAGACAGGGAGAGAGAAAAATAGAAAGCAAGAGATCAAGAGAATAAGCGCATGAGAGGCCCCAGGGTGAACTGCCAGAGCAGACAAGGCAGGGAGGCAGGTAGGGGCCTTGGAAACCGGGCTCCCTCCCATACTGCCCACCTCCACCCCATTCATTCTTCCAGGGGAAATGACAGTTGGCCTGGCAGCATCTCCATAGTCCTCCAACAGTTCATGGGAGACGTGAGCCATCTCACAGCAGAGGTGGACCCAGATTGTATTCCAAACTGCCAGCAACTGTGGCATTACGTAGGGGAATGTCAGAGTAGGAATTACAAATTTATTTTCAAACACAATATAAGCACCTGAACCAAAGGAACAAAGACATGCACTTAAGAGTTGAGATGATTTTATTCTCAAATGACCCGAGTTTCAAAATATAAATCAACATTTAGCATCTATGTAGACATAGGTTTGCGTTTAGCACCTGTGTAGACATGAGAGCACAAACAGTGTGCCTTTCAGTTAACCCTCTATCATGGGGAGCAGAGAGCTAGACCAGCACAGTTTGCTTAGTCTACTGAAAATCAAGAAGCAGAGATCTGGAGATTCTTGTTTGGCTTTTTCCTACAAAATTTGTCAGAAAGTAAAAGCTTTGGCCTTCCACATAATCTTATTTTATAAAATCTGTCTGAAAAAAATATGCTCATTGTTTGTTGGCTTCCTTATCCAAAGATGAGTCTTCATAAGAATGGGAGGATGAGAAAGTATAGAGAGAGAATATTTTAAGCCCAATAGAAGTCCAGTCCTGAAATCTGTACCTTGATAAACTTGTCTTAAATAAAACAGCCCTCTAAATCAACATAGTTATGAACAGCCAATAAAAATTTCACATATGGGCAGGCTTAGTGCAAAGAACCTAGTAATAATTTGGATTAAAATGCTGCACAATCCTAATAATAATAGAATCAGCCCTCCATACCTGGTGTTCTGCATATATGGATTCAATCAACCACAGAACAAAAATATTTGGAAAAAGTTCCACAAAGAAAAACTTGAATTTTTTGGGGATTGGCAACTATTTACATAACATCTACGATGTATTGAGTGTTATAAGAAAGGATTTAAAAGACAGAGGAGGATGTGCACAGGCTATATGCAAATATGCGTGTGTGCTCAGTTGCTCAGTCGTGTTGGAGTCTTTGTGACCCCATGGACTGTAGCCCATCAGGCTCTTGTGTCCATGGACTTTTCCAGGCAAGAATACTGGAGCAGGTTGCCATTTCCTACTTCAGGGAATCTTCCTGACCCTGGGATCGAAACTGCATCTCTGCATCTCCTGCATTAGTAGGCGAGCTCTTTGCCACTGTGTCACCTGGGAAGCCCTATATGCAAATATTATGACATTTTACATAAGAGACTTGAGGATCTGTGGATTTTCATATCTGAGAGGAGTCCTGGAACCAATCCATCACAGATGCCAATGGAAAACTGTTCCCCTAGTTTTTTAAGTGTCTTCTATATGCAGGCATGCATTAAGTACCATAGATCATGATTTTGTTTGATCCTCTCAATAAACCCTATCTTACTGACAAGGACTCAAGGTTCGGTGAGATTAAATAATTTGTACAAGCACACACAATCAGGAAATATCACAGCTGGAACTTGAATCGCAGCAGGTTTCCCAGGTGGCTCAATGGTAAAGAATCCACCTCCTGTATAGGAGACGTGGATCTGATCCCAGAGTAGGGAAGATCCCCTAGAGAAAAGGAAATGGCAACCCACTCCAATATTCTTTCTTGGGAAATCCTATGGACAGAGGAGCCTGGCAGGCTACAGTTCCATGGAGTCACAAAGAGTCGAACACAGCTGAGCAACTAAACAATAATAAACAAGCCTGACTCCAGAACACTTACACATTACAACACACCCCTTACCCCTTGAAATAGTCTATGCCAGAAAAAGTGATACACAATTTGTTTAACCCATTAAAAGAATACTGATCAGTTATTTGCCTGATAACTGCAAAATCAACAAGTTCCATTGTTCCAAAGAAAGTAAGTGGTTTTGAAATCTTAAAATTTACCTGTGGGACACAAGAGGGAAAGACTGGGATGGTGAGAAGTAACTATGGAAAGAAGGATAAGGAAGGCATTCTGTTGGGTCTTTGTGTTTTAAACTCAATCCCACTAAATTTTTTGCACAGCTTTTAAAAAAAAAATTATTTTCAGTCCATTAAATTTACTCATACGGACATTCTAAAAATGTACAATATTTCCTTTTTAACAAACTATAATAAAACATAAAATCTCCCCAAACAGAATAGTTGACATTTACAATTCAAAATCAAATTAGCAGGATATTAAATATTTACACAACTGTACCTTTTAAAATATAAAGTTACATGCAATTTTATAGAATTGGTATAAAAAGAATGGCTCAATAATGGGAGAATTTTGCTTCATTACTAAAAAGAAAATATATCCAATAGAAGCTATGAAGATTTTTGAGTGTTTTGATAAGAAAGTTTTCCACATCTCTCATCTCCCTAGGAATAGTACCAAAGGCTGTGCATATTTGCATAATAAATAAATACATATGCAGGGAGAATGGATACATGTATACATATGGCTGAGTCTCTTTGCTGTGCACCTGAAACTATCACAACATAGTTAATCAACTGTACTACAGTATGAAATAAAAAGCTTCAAATGAAATAAGAAGAATGAAATAATTCCATTTGCATCAACGTGGATGGACCTAGAGACTGTCCCTGAGTGAAATAAGTCAGGGAAAGACAAATATTGTATGATATCATTTATATGCAAAATCTTTTTAAAAAAATGATACAAATGAACTTATTTACAAAACAGAAACAAACTCACAGACTTAGAGAATGAACTTATGGTTACTAGAGGGAAAGGGTAGAAGGGAGGGAGAGTTAAGATGTTTGGGATGGACATGTACACACTACTGTATTTAAAACAGATGACCAACAAGGACCTACTGCATAGCGCAGGGAACTCTGCTCAGTCTTATGTAACAACCTAAATGGGAAAAGAATTTGAAAAAGAATGGATACATACGTATGTATAACTGAATCACTTTCTGTACACTTGAAATTAATACAATATTGTTAATCAACTACACACAAATACAAAATCTGTCTTTCCTATAACCAAAATAAATAAATATATATAGATATTCATTATGTCAGCCATTATCTGTTCTCTAAATGAAATGACCTGTCATTATGACAGCTGAGAGGGTATGTGGTCTGTTACAGGATTGAATTGTTGACATCTGAGGCCAAACCCTTCCAGTGTACAACAATGAACACTGGTTATATGTCAACAGTACTTAAATAAGCCTGCCCTTCATCACATCAGGAAATTAAATCAGCCATAAACAGCTTTTTGCCTTGACTTTGCTTGCCTATGATAAAGTCTCTATTTATAGTCAAGCAATCAGACTTTGTGTTAGAATAGCACCTTGATACCTTTGTCAAAACACAATGATAAGTACCTCAGTATGGTTTCTTACACATGGTTGGTAAGAAATAATTGTTGAATAAATTATGATAGTAGCTACTACTTACTAAACACCTACTATGTGCATTATGTCGTGTATTTCACAAATATCTTCAAATCTCATAAAAGTCATCCAAGGAAAGCAATATCCTATTCACTTTCCAGATATGGAAACTGAGGTACTTAAAAAATTAACTAATTTACTCAAGACTAAATAGCTTGTGTCTTGGAGAGCAAGCATTTAAAGCCAATTCAAGCTAATACAGAAGTTTTCTTATTTTGAATCACAGAAGGAAGGGAGAGAGGGAGAGAGGGAGGAGGTGGTGAGACTAGGGGAGGTAAGGAGGAAAATCTGAAAACTTTCCTTGAGCTTGCACAACTGAAAGATTCTACCTCTTTCCACATTACGACAACAGTTGTAAAAAGAAGAAATTATAATTTGTGAGTTTTAAGATAATCAAATTGTCTGCATGACACGCAAAACATTGATCTGACAAGCCCATAATGAGTGCAAAGAAACACTGTAGGCAGATGTTTTCAAAGGGGGAATAAGGGTAAGTGGCGTGTTGAAGATATTAATTTTCATGATTGTTGCCTTTGTTATTTTGCTTCATTCTCCTTCACCCTCCTTGGTCTAAAAATACAAAATAGCATGAAAGCAAATTAGTTTTTAGGGCTAGTTATTTTTTGAAAAGCATGAGAAAAAAAATGAGAATAAAGGCTAGACTTTCTAGAAAATTCTCCTTCCCCCCTTCAGTCTCCATATTTGCCTCACAGCATGTATATATGTCTCTATCTTGATGAGTCCCACTGCAGACCACTAGTCATGAAATTCAAAGACCAAGAGAGAAACTCTTGAAAAGAAGACAGTCAAGGGAAAGAAACAAGTTGACTTTTGTGTGTATTCCAAAGTGTTTTACTTCTTCTAAAATTTTTTCTGCATTTTTTTTTCTTAGTTAGTAATAAATAACTTTCAGGGAAATAAATGTGAGCAGACTTGGTCAAGAGACTGGAATGAAGAGAAGGCTTTGCCATCTGTGAGGAGTACATTAGAATAGAATCACTCCAGGAAAAGGTTATCTGTGTGGCCTGCCTTTATGAGATGACATTTAAATAAAAGTACTGGTTCACTTTTAATTGATCCCTGTACATTAAAAGGCATCTCAGAGGGAAGTGTGGTGTGAATAACTGAATCGTGGGCTGTTTGTGCAGATGGAGGACCTCGAAAGCTCTGTATGTGGAGATACATGGTGACTGTAAGCTATTTGAGGAAATTTGCATCCTGAGACTTCTCATCATGCTCTGTCACAAAACGTCAACACAGTGATGCATAGACATTTTCATAGTCCCTCAAAAACAAGTTTCTGAAGTAGTTTCCTATATAGACAGTGAGGTTTTACATATACCTTGATAACCTACATACTTAATCGCTCTGTCATGTCCGACTCTTTGGAACCCTTTGGACTGTAGCCCATCAGGCTCCTCTGTCTGTGGGATTTTCCAAGCAAGAATACTCGATTCAGTTGCCATTTCCTCCTCCAGAGGATCTTCCTGACCCAGGGATTGAACCTAGGTCTGCTGTGTCTCCCACATTGCAGGTGGATTCTTTACCCACTGAGCCATCAGCGAAGCCCTGATAACCTACAGCTAGAGCTGATTCAGAATGGGTGTGGATAGGGGATCATGTGGGAAAGGAAGCAGAAGGAGGAACTTAAAACTTGCAGCAACTTTTTTGAAATTTTAAGCCACCTAATGTTCAAACTTAGAATTTCATTTTCTTGAAGGTGATGCTGGTCTTGGTTACACAGTTTCATTGCATATTATCATGTCAGGAATACATGGGTTCTTCAGAAGGAAAATTAAAATTCATTCTCTAGCTGAGAGATGTATCTGAAAACTTATGCCATCTGGAAGTGTTCGAACTCCAAAATTTTAAACTCTCCTGGGGAGAGTCTCCCACTCCTCCACTTTACTAAGTAGTATTTTCAGATTTTAAATCTGACCTATTCACTTGAAACTTTGATCTGTCTCTAGGCTTTCCTTCTTTATGCAGCCTGTACTTAAACTTCCTTATCTCTTGTGGTGACCTAAAATCAATAGACCACTAGTTATCTCTCCAGTGAAAATGGGTTTATTTAGGATCAGCTGAGGATTACAGTTTGGGGTCTGCAACTGTGATGAGCCACGTGCAAGTCCTGCATGACAAGGTAGAGAGAGCACTTTTTATTAAACCAACCACTGTTGAATTTCCAGTCTTGTTTTTCCTTCTCTGACACCAATTGTTGGACTTCTGTAGCCAGTTTTTCAATTTATCATTTAGAGAAAGACTTCTTTAGACTCTGACAGAGATTTGGCTGCTGCTAGTTCCTTTAAGAGGGCATTCCTTGCAGAAATGTTAGCAAGGTGATTTCCCTTGGTTTCAGAGAGTCAAGTTTAGAATGCCCTGGAATATAAAGAACAGCTAAAGCAGCAGGTACAAGTATTGCACCAATAATTCCCGAACATAGAGGCCATTTAAAATTTCATTTCTGCTGGAAGTGAGGAAGCCATGTTGCTTCCATGACATTCGAAAATCGTTAGCTACTCTGAAAGCATATACACTATCAGTGTAAAAAATGCCAAAAATGAGCAGTTTTGTCCTTGGTTAAAGTAAAAGTTCATTTTTAAAGTGTGTAATTTAGCCTATTGGGCTAGAGTAGCCACAAGTAAAGACGCTGCCTGAACAACATCAAAAGGAGTTGCAGTAGTTTTCCCAGCACTGTATTTGCCATTGTCGCCTTTTAAATAAGAACCATCAGTGAACTATTAGAAGTCAAGTTGCCCAAAGGAATTTCCTGCAGATTATCATGAGTCAGAAGGTGATTAAACAGTCATGAGGGACTTTGTCAGTAATGGAGGGGAGAAGAGTAGCAGGATTAAGGTTATTACAAAACAAGAGTTATATGAGGAGCAGTTAACAAAAGGCCTTCAAAGGAGGTAAGGCCACTGACTGAGAAGTGTTTAGTGTGACAAGAATTCAGGAGGACTTCTACTGCATGAAACACAAAAATGGTTTCAGGGGATCCCAGAGCCATTTTTTCAGAGGCCTTAGCCAAAAAGGCAGTGACCATAATGTTTCTAAGGCAAAGGGGGTATTTCCAAGCCACAGAGTCCAGTAGCTATCTATAATACCCGATGAGTCAATTTTAATTGCCATGTTTTGAGTGAATGGGCCACAGGCATTCCTTTTATTTTCATATGTAAAAGGGGAATCTGATTTGTGATGCCCAAGTTCAGGTAGGTTCATCAAACTTTCCTTTAAGGCTTGGAAGTCTATGTCATCCAGTTCTTCCCATAAAAATGGATTGGGGTTGTTATTATTGAGTAAAACATATCAAAGATTTGCCCATAAGAGAGAAATCTGGAATGCAGTTTCAGTAATAACCAACTAACATGAGAAAACTTCATAGTTGGCACTTAGTTTTAGATTTTGGGAAACATAAGATACCGTGAAATCTACTTGGACCTGACTGTAACCCTAATATTGAACCTAGTTTTGGGTAAGCTGCAAGTTTCCATTGGCAATTTTAAGTCCCTTTAAAGCTGAAAGCGTTGGCATTTGAATGCTGTCTTCCCATGAGGAGGCTTGAGAAGAGCAAAGGAGCGAATCATCCACATATTGCCACCAAGTAGAACCTCTAGGGAATGTTGTATCATGCAGACCAACCTCAGGATTTGTGAGGAAATAAGGAGTCTCAGTAAAGCCTTGAGACATTATTATCCAGGTGAACTGTTTTTTCCTTCCCAAGTGAAAACAGAAAGGCATAGGGGAGCTTCATCAACTGGAATACTAAGGAATGAAATGCATAAATCATTTGCAGTAAAGAATTTATTCCCAGAAGGAATGAGTGTTAGAACAGGATATTGTTGATCGCTTGGAGGTCCTGGACAAAGCCCTTAGTTTTTGTCACTAGAGAAATGAGAATGATACCGAGGCCAGTACAAAGGGTAATAAGGCCTTGTAATCTTCTATTGCAGGCTTTATGCCTTCGAAGGCTCCTTTGAAGTGTATTAATTGATTCTGAGAAGAGGTTTGGAAGTATCTATTTGAATCTTGATGGGAACTATGTTGTGAATTTTGCCAACAAGCTGGAAATTTTGCCCCTTAGGAAAGTGATAGCTAATTCAGTATGGGGCAAATAATCAGTGTTTCCAGAATCAGCTCTAGAACCACCAGAGACAGAACAAATAAACGCTATCAAAGGGTCATTTAATCCACCTGGTCAGCTTCTTTGATGATTACTGTCAAATTCTAGAATTATTTTCCCCTTTTGGGAGAAAAAAATTCTGGCATGATACTTCCTTAAGAAATCTGAGCCTAATAAATGGATAGAGGGAGGAACTAAGGAGAAAAGGGTGTGAATCTCTTAAAGGGCCTAAACAAAAGGAATTAGGTTCAGAGACGGGAACCTCTTAAGGTTCCTTAGAGATCCCCACTATTTGAACTGTTTTAGTGCTCTGAGGCCGGGGCTACTTAACAGTACTGAGGTTGTGCACCAAGGGTGTGGCTCCAGTGTCAATTAGGACTGGAAGAGATTCATTCGCATATGGAGAAATATCTCTCCAAGCTGCTTAAGAGCGAGGATTGGGAAGAGCCCCCATAGTTCCTTGAAATTCTGTCACTGAGAATTGGGAGGACATGGGAAATCTGGCTAGAGGACTGAAGGCACTTGAAGTGCTTAGACACTTCAATATGTAACAATCTCTTTATCCTAACTTTGCAGTAATAACAGAAATGGGAAGGATTTGGGTTTCCTGTAGAAGCCTTCATTTACTGGAGTTGAAGATTGAGAATTTTGGTCGCCTGGCTTTGAGGTGACATTTCCTCTAGAGTTTGAGAGAGCTGGTTTGCCAGATTAATTAAATCCAGAGTGGACATAGTTTCTCATCCCATCTTTGTCCTTTTTGCTTGAAGGGAAATATTCTGGTTCCAGCCTTTAGTAAACATAGAATTAAAAGCTACCGGGGTGGAATCAACCTCTGAAGGAAGACCAGAATTTTCTTTAGAAACAACCTGAAGTGGATTGTAATAGTCATGAACAGCTTTGTCAGATTTTTGTGTGCAAGTATGAATTTTGTTTCAATCAGCAAACTTCGGAAAAGCCCTAGGAATTGCTCAATGAAGTCACCTAGCAATTGCCCAAGTTGATCAGATTATAAGTTTGTGGACTGGTCTCCCAGTTATAATTCTAGAGACCACACAGTGTTCTCCCAATTAGTAGTTTTTATGCAATGCTGAGACTTGCCTTCACTGACAAGCATATGAACTAGCTGATGTAAGTCAGAGAGAACAGGTTGATAAGTTTGAATGACTATATTAAATTCATCAGCAGATCTGTGAAGATCTTCAATTACTTTAGGAAAATCTCTGACTATGGCTCAAAGTTCATCTTTAGACCAGGGAATATAAGAGTTTAAGAGTTCATCCTCTGGATCCTCAGGGGCTTAATTTTACAGGGGCAGGTTCTAACAAGCTCAGAGGAAGAAAGAACAGGGGAAAGTTTCACAGAAAAAGGGAAGTTTGGCGAGAAAACTCTTATGTTGAGCAGGGAGGAGACTGAGAATTTAGGGGAGGTGTAGGCAGTGAAGAAGGAAAGGGGGAAGAAAACACCGCTGGAGGTGGAGACGGAGACAAAGCCAAAGAAGAAGAGCTGAGGTTTCAGGAGTCCCTTATTGTTCTTTAAATATTTGTTCAAATCCTAAAAGATGATGCTGTGAAAGTGCTGCACTCAATATGCCAGCAAATTTGGAAAACTCAGCAGAGGCTACAGGACTGGAAAAGGTCAGTTTTCATTCCCATCCCAAAGAAGGGCAATGCCAAAGAATGCTCAAACTACCGCACAATTGTACTCATCTCACACACTAGCAAAGTAATGCTCAAAATTCTCCAAGCCAGGCTTCAACAGTATGTGAACCGAGAAATTCCAGATGTTCAAGCTGGCTTTAGAAAAGGCAGAGGAACCAAAGATCAAGTTGCCAACATCTGCTGGATCATCGAAAAACCAAGAGAGTTCCAAACAAACGTCTACTTCTGCTTTATTGACTATGCTAAAGCCTTTGACTGTGTGGATCACAACAAACTGCAGAAAATTCTTAAAGAGATGGGAATACCAGACCATCTGACCTGCCTCCTGAGAAATCTGTATGCAGATGTATACAGATCTGTATGTATACAAATCTGTATGTAGCCAGAACAGACTGGTTCCAAATAGGAAAAGGAGTACATCAAGGCTGTCACCCTGCTTATTCTCATGAGTACATCTCATGAGTACGCTGGACTGGATGAAGCACAAGTTGGAATCAAGATTGCCTGGAGAAATATCAATAAGCTCAGATATGCAGATGACACCACCCTTATGGCAGAAAGTGAAGAAGAACTTAAGAGCCTCTTGATGAAAGTGAAAGAGGAAAATGAAAAAGTTGGCTTAAAACTCAACATTCAGAAAACTAAGATCATGGCATCTGGTCCCATCACTTCATGGCAAATAGATGGCAAAGCAATGGAAACAGTGACAGACTTTATTTTTGGGTGCTCCAAAATCACTGCAGATGGTGACTGCAGCCATGAAATTAAAAGACACTTGCTCCTTGGAAGAAAAGTTATGACCAACCTAGACAGCATATTAAAAAGCAGAGACATTACTTTGCCAACAAAGATCCATCTAGTCAAAGCTATGGTTTTTCCAGTAGTCATGTATGGATGTGAGATTTGGACTAAAGAAAGCTGAGCACCGAAGACTTGATGTTTTGAACTGTGGTGTTGGAGAAGACTCTTGAGAGTCCCTTGGACTGCAAGGAGATCCAACCAGTCCATCCCAAGGGAAATCAGTCTTGAACATTCCTTGGAAGGACTGATGTTGAAGCTGAAACTCCAATACTTTGGCCACCTGATGCCAAGAACTGACTCATTGGAAAAGACCCTGATGCTGGGAAAGATTGAAGGCAGGAAGAGAAGGGGATGACAGAGGATGAGATGGTTGAATGGCATCACCAACTCAATGGACATGAGTTTGAGTAAACTCCGGGAGTTGGTGATGGACCAGGAGGCCTGGCGTGCTGCAGTCCATTGGGTCACAAAGAGTCCGACATGACTGAGCAATTGAACTGAACTTAACTGTTTGTTTTCCCCAGGTCATCTTAAAATCTTATTCTGTAGAGAGGCAATTTTAGGCTCCAAACTTCCCAGGTGGCTTAGTGGTAAAGAACCTGCCTGCCAATGCAGGGAATGCAGGAGATGCAGGTTTGATCCCTGAGTCAGGGAAGATCCCCTGGAGGAGAAAATGGCAATTCACTCTAGTATTCTTGCCTGGAAAGTCCCATGGACAGAAGAACCTGGCAGGCTGCAGTCCATGAGGTCCCAAAAGATTTGGACACAACTTAATGACTGAGCATGCGTGCAGTGTCTGGAAGCCTCAAAATATTGCCAAAAAAATGTCAGTTGAAAGAGGCATACCATTCAGGTTGAGGAGTTTCTAAGCTATTGTAGTCCAACTTAGTTTTAAGAAAATTAAGTTTCAGGATATAAAAGTTCCCCATAATGGCCATTGATATTCTAAACTGCCTTTGTTGTTCCATGTAGTTAGAAATGCACATTAGGCAAGACCTTGATTTTTAAACATAAAATCTCCAGAATCCCTGAAGAGTAGATGGGGCACTCTCAAAAAATATTTAGATAACTGGGATTTCATTTCCCAGATGTTATTCTTTAAATAAAAGAATAATTTTCAAACAGCTAAGACAACTAAATTCAAAGAGCTTAAACTGTTGCAGTATCTCAAACAGCTTTCAACTCAAACAGTTCGAACAGCAAGCAGGCTTGATACCAGCCAGTTCTGAAGGAGCCAGACTGAAGGCTGCTAAGCCAGGTCCCATGGAACAGCCTCTATTCCAAAGTATTGTACAATTCAGGCACTGTTTCAGTGAAGCAGTCCCTGTTCCCAAAGGAATGGGCTGAAGTCTTCTGAGCCAGTTTGAGCTGAAGCAAAATCAGACCAAAATGTCAAATGAGTACTTGCATACAGAACAGGACCTTGATTAGCAAGGACAAAATCTTAAATGTAAATCCTGAAAAAAAGCCTAGAGATCTTCAGACTCAGATCCAGGAGAAAGACACAGCTTCAAAGGGTCAGCAAGAGAAGCCATGAGAGAGACAATGAGCTACAAGTGGGTACCTCACTTGTTTGCTCACCAGCCCCAGAGCCCTTAGGGCTCTTCTCTAGTCTTCATATGGGCCACCAAAATGTTGACCTAACACAGACTGCCAGTTATTTTGCCAGCAAAATAAAAAAAGGAGGGAGGTTATTTGGGATCAGCTGACAATTGCAATTCAGCGTCTACAACCATGGTGAGCCACGTGCAAGTTCCTGTAAGGGAAGGGGGCCCTCTTTTATAGAGGGAAAAAGGAAGTCAGGAGGGCTGTTGTAAACGAGGAGTCCTTGGTCCAGACTTTGCCAGGAAAGAAGTGTCTGTCTTCTTCTTGGACTCTACTATCATCACAGGGTATGAGTACTCCTCACTTTGGTCTCCTGAATCTATTTGAGGTATCTGATATTTTTACACTTGCTATACTCTTCCTTTGAGCTCACAGTTCAGCATACATTGCTTAACATCAGCATACTTGGCTTAACTTTTAATAGATCCTATTTTGCAAATGTTAAACTAACTTTAAATTTTAACTTTCTTCTTACATCTTACTATCTTGTAGCCTTCTACCCTCTGAGGTCAAATATTGAGGTTTATGTCCAGAACAAAACTGTAAACTTAAATAGCAGACCAGAGATAAGGCTTTCCAAATTCCTTTAGTTTATTGAGAACTAAACCTTGAGATAATTGTATTGTCTTTTCCAAGGACTTTGAGACTTCCTCTCATTCAGGCTAAACTCCAAGGCTTCCTATCCTATGGAAAGATGAAGATATCAAGTAAGGGAAGAAAAAGAGAAACCTGGTCCAGACAGCCTATAGGAAGAAGAGAGACAGAGAAAGGGAAATAGAAGTGGTAGAGGTAGAGTAAGTCACGTATGTTCCATGCACCCTTTTCAAATCTCCACCAAGGGAAAAAAAAAAAAGAATATTGAAACAGAGCAGGACCCTATGGTCCTTGCTGCCCCCACGTCTTTTGCCTGCTTTTGTCTGTAGAAAACTTTAGTCAAAGAATAAGTTTAATCAGAGAAATGAGAACATGAAGAAACAAAGGAAAATAACCAAAGAAGATCGAATAATAATAATGTAGTCATTAAGCATAGTCAAGGACCTTTAGTCCCTTCAGTATTCTGAGCCATATCCTGTGAGCTGTTTCATAGACACCAAAACACCAGGTGGAAGAAGTTAACTACCTGGTGATGAGGCAGCATAAGCTGCCACAATTCCGAGAATTAGCCTCAAAGAAACCAATTTGAAGATGACTGTCAGAGATGACTGTGTTGTTTCTGCATGTAGCCCCCTACCTTGTATAAAAGCTCTCAGGTTGGGGGGTAGTCAGCCTTCAGACATATGGCTTTTGAGCAGTGAGAAACTGGATCCCCTACTTTTCAGTAACAGTATGTTGCATGAAAGCGAAAGTCACTCAGTCATGTCCAACTCTTTGCAACCCCATGGACTATAGCCCTCCAAGCTCCTCTGTCCATGGAATTCTCTTGGCAACAATACTGGAGTGGGTTGCCATTCCCTTCTCCAGGGGATCTTCCCAACCCAGGGATTAAATCTGAGTTTCCTGCCTTGTAGGCAGATTCTTTACTGTCTGAGCCACTAGGGAAGATCCTGAAAGAAAAGGATTTTGTGCTCGTCATGTTTGGACTCATAGAAGACTTTATCTCACACACTATCCATGCCTATTAATCTTTAGCCTCCCTACTGGCAACTGAAAGATCAGGCAAGATTGAGAGCCACTGCTTTAGACTCTTAACTTATCAAGCCAAGAGAAAAACTGGACAATATCATACATGTTGCATGCTCAGCCATGGGGGCTACCAGGATGAGCAGCAGCCAGGCAGACAAGGAACATCACCATGGAAACAGAGAAATCAAAATATCTGAGGACCACATCTTGCCAGCCACCAGGAGATCACGCAAGCCACACCCCTGCCCACATCCCCAGATGCCACATTGAAGAGAAGAAGATGAAGACCAAGATGGCACTTAGCATGACTAAACTTCACATCAGCTTCTTCTCAGCTCTAGCCTTGACCTCCTTTTCTTATAGCATTTACTGTAGTAAACTTATCATTGTAAGTTATTTCTCTGCCTCTTTGAGATATATGCATATCTTTTTTTTTCTTTTTTTCTTTTATTTATTTTAATTGGAGGATAATTACTTGACAGTATTGTGGTGGTTTTTGCCATACATTCACATGTGAGTCAGCCAGGGGTGTACATATGTTCCCCATCCTGACTCTCCCTCCTGCCTCCCTCCCCATCCCATCCCTCAGGGTCATCCCAGTGCACCAGCCCTGAGCACCCTGTATCTTTTTTTAAAGCTTCTTCCCAATATTACAACCGGGAAATGTCTTTCTCAAGGATTTGGAGGCATCTCTTTGCAATGTAAACCTCAAGGGAGATAGCACCCCTGTCTCCAAGTTTTGGTGAGCCTAAACGCAGCAGGCGGAGAAGGCAATGGCACCCCACTCCAGTACTCTTTAGCCTGGAGAATCCCATGGATGGAGGAGCCTAGCAGGCTTCAATCCATGGGGTCGCTAAGAGTCGGACACGACTGAGCGACTTCACTTTCACTTTTCCCTTTCATGCACTGGAGAAGGAAATGGCAACCCAGTCCAGTGTTCTTGCCTGGAGAATCCCAGGGACGGGGGAGCCTGGTGGGCTGCCGTCTGTGGGGTCGCACAGAGTCAGACACGACTGAAGCGACTAAGCAGCAGCAGCAAACACAGCAGGCACTTTGCTCCAACTCGTAAACTACCTCCTATCACAAAGACACACAAAAAAGTTTGCATTTCTTTTAGGTAAAACCAAATTCTCAAACACAGATGTCCTGTCTCTCTCTCCCCCCACAGGTGCTTAAAAATCCTCATACTCTTTGTTTCAGCAGAAATAAGTTCAAACTGAGTTCTGATCTCTCTCCTCTGTTGCAATAGCCTTAAGTTAAGTCTTACTTACCTGTTTACTTGGGTCCAGTGCAACTTTTGCTTTGATAGTGGAGAGAGAAAAACGGGAAAAAAATCTCCAAAACACTAGTGTTTTTTTTTCTCTTAAAGATTAAGAGCAATGCAAAGGAACTATTAAAAGCTTATCACATCAAATTAAGATTACCACATCAGAGTAAGTTTTTATTTTTGCATTTGTTTCATTTTGTTTTCACCTAGGATCTAGCAAGTAAAGTCTGGGAGTATAAACAGAACAGCTTTATGTGAAATAATCAACCTTTTCTCTATATTTCTGACCTTTATAGTCTGCCTTTAACTTATCTCATTCACTGTAACAAACTCTCAACATTCTGCCCTATAACATCAGTATCTTCTGGAATACTGGAAGGTTGTAGAGAACAAGAACCATGTCTTAGCATCCCTTCCCCCACCCTTACCTATCACACATTTAGGCACAAACTAGACACTCAAATATTTGTTTAATCCACCCATCAGTTGATATTAATGAACAAATTCTGTGTGCCTAGCAATGTACTAAACACTAAGACTGAAAAGAAATGATGAAGTAAGTCAGAATGAGAAAAACAGAGGTGAGCCAGTGGTTAAGACTCCATGCTCCCAATGCAGAGCACGCAGGTTCAATTCCTCATCAGGGAACTAGATTCTGCATGCCGCACAATGTGGCCAAAAAAAAAAAAAAAGATTAAGCTGGTGAATTTTTTCAAAAGAAAAAGAAAAGCAAATATCATATATTAACACATATATGTGAAATCTAGAAAATGGTAGAGATGAACCTATTTGCAAAACTGAAATAGAGACACAAACATAGACAACAAGCATGGATACCAAGGCAGGGAAAGGGGTTGAGATGAGTTGGGAGATCGGAATTGACATATATATACTATTATGTAACTGTTGATGCAAAAAAGATGCAGTGTGAGAGTTGTGAGTAAAGTTGTATTGGGGGCAAAATGAGGACTGCAGCCCAAGAGACGGCACCTCAGATACCTCTGAGAAACCGCTCCAAAGAGGTAGGGGGGAGGATCAATATATGTGATTTTGGTGAAGGGGGAGTTCCTGTAATCAAGCATTTACTTATCTTACAAAAGGCTTTCTGCTAGTCACAGAGATGCTGATGGCACCATGAAGGGATTTAGTGCTTTTCCAGATATGAGGAGATGCAAGGATAGGGCTCATGAAATCAGTTCCTAAAAATATCTATTATCTAAAGACCTGTTCTGCTAGTTTCCTGGAGCACAGAGGGCCTCATTCCTAGTATCCATCCTGAACTCCCTTGGGGCATGTTAATGGTCAACAGCTGCAGCAGTACATGATTCAATCCCCGAAGAGGCAGATGGCAAATGCCCTTGGCAAGTACCAATTTGTCGCTGACATAACACTATTAATCCCAACCTCCCAATTCACCTCAACCCCCTTTCTCCCTTTGGTATCCATACGTTTGTTGTCTACGTTTGTGTCTCTATTTCTGTTTTGCAAATAGGTTCATCTTTACCATTTTTCTAGATTCCACATATATACATTAATATATAATGTTTGTTTTTCTCTTTCTTTTTTTCCAGGGGGCGGGGCCTGCCTGGTGGCTTGGAGGTAAGAAATTGCTTGCCAGTGCAGGAGACTTGGGTTCAATCCCTGGGTCTGGAAGATCACCTGGAAAAGGAAATAACAACCCACTCCAGTATTCTCACTTGGAAAATCCCATGGACAGAGGAGCCTAGTGGGCTACAGTCCATGGAGTCACAAAAAGAGCTGGACACAACTTAGCGACTAAAGAACGACAGATAAAATAGAACTAGTGAGAACATACTGTATAGCTCAGGGAACTCTACTCAGTGCTCTGTGGTGACCTAAATGGAAGGAAATCTAAAAAAGAGGAGTTACATCTATACGTACAGCTGATTTACTTTGTTAAAAAGCAGAAACTAACAACATTGCAAAGTAATTATCCTCCAATTAAAAATTTTTAATTAAAAATAAAATAATTTTAAAAGTAAAAAATTTAAAGAAGTGTGAATCATTGTCCTGATTTTTAGGTGTTGCTGTTGCTGCTTAATCACTAAGTCGTATCTGACTTATTGCGACCCCATAGACTGTTTGTAGCCCAGGGCTTCCCAGGTGGCGCTTGTGGTAAAGAACCCACCTGCCAATGCAGGAGACATAAGAGACATGGGTTCGATCCCTGGGTAGGGAAGATCCCCTGAAGGAGTGCATGGCAATCCACTCTAGTATTCTTGCCTGGAGAATCCCATGGACAGAGGAGCCTGGCAGTTTGGGATGCATGGATCGCAAAGAGTCAGACATGACTGAAACAACTTAGTAGGCATCCATGGACTGCAGCCCACCAGGCTCCTCTGTTCGTGGGATTTCCCAGGCAAGAATACAGGTGCTTTATTCTCTAGGGGATCTTCCTGATTAGAGATCAAACCCGAGTCTCCTGCATTGGTAGGTAAATTCTTTATCACTGGGTCACCAGATTTTTAGGCACTTATAAATAATTGAGAAAAAAAAAATAGACACACTTGTGATGACGGATAAATTACAAAACCCAGGCGCTTTTTGACTGAGTTATTAAAAAAAATAAGGTATTTAGGAAGTTCAGAGAAACAGCAAGAAGGGGAAATACAAAATCTGAACTGGAACGTCTTAAAATTTTGTCTTAAAAAACTACTAAACTTATACAAAAGTAGAAGATACAGTAAACCCCCTGGGAATCCATTCACTGGTGACTTAGCTCCAACAACTATCAGTATTGTTCCCTGTTGCTTCCCTGTTGTTCATCCCTCTTTGAAATGGGCATTGAAGGATGAGCAGCTCTTAAAAGCAGCCCTGCCCAGCCCCATGTAATAGGACATCTTGGCATTTCTCAGACACAGACTTGCCTATTGAAACTTCCCTTGCTCATTTTGCTTTGGCTCTTCTGGCCTCCTTCCTCCAGATACAACACATCAAATTACACATATGCCTCAGGGCCTTTGCATGGAACTTGGGGCTTCTCCTCTCCCACTCCACCCTGCTACACTACACAACGTGCCCCCTTACTCTAGTTGGGTCTCAGTTCCCACAGACCCTACTCACAGAGACCTTTGCCAATGACATTTAAAATGGCACCCTCTACCCTCTTCTGTCCCCTTTAGCCTGATTACTTTTTTCATCACATTTTTTTCACTGTTGAAATGGTGTGTCACACAATCTCTTTTTCCTATTTTATCATCTGCCTCCCCTACTACAATGTAGAATGTAAGTTTCATGAAGGCTGGTACCACATCACAGGACTAGTATAGAGCAGGCATTTGACAGATAGATGTTAAATGGATGAAAAAAGAATAAATGCCATTCCCTTTGCTCAAAAAAACTTTCTTGGCTTCTCATCAGATAGCAGAAGTATGCAGGGTGGCCTGTGAGCTAAATTCAAGTGACAGAAATGTGTCCTCTGAACTACACAAAGTTTTCAAAATTTAAATCAGTTGACAGCATTTAGAAATGGCGAGATTTCACACAAAATCTTTAAGTAATCTTTTTCAAGTGATAACAAAATAATTTTTAAATAACTTCTTTAAAATCTTGCTATATCTTGAGACTTCCCTGGTGGTCTAGTGGCTAAGACTCCACACTCCCAGTGCAGGGGGACTGGGTTTCACCCCTGATTAGGGAACTAGATCCCGCATGCCACACTAAAAATCCGGCATGCCACATCAGAGATTGAAGATTCCATGTGCTGCAACTAAGAACTGTGTACCTGCATGCTCAGTTGCTTAGTTGTGTCTGACTCTTTGTGACCCCATGGACTGTAGCCTGCCAGACTCCTCTGTCCATGGGATTTTCCAGGCAAGAATACTGGAGTGGGTTGCCATTTCCTATTCCAAGGCAGACAAAAACATAAATTTTTAAAAGTCTTGCAATATCTTGCACTACTGGGCACATAACCTCACATGACAGCAGTGTAGAATAAGAAGCAACTATCTCTTCACATGAGCTTTCTGATGGCCTCCACTTTTCCTGTTGACTTTTGATGTTTACCCATTTGCTTGCCTGTCTTATTTATTTACAACCCCTGCCTAGATCCTGTGGGCATTCAAGTTTATATATCCAGCCTCTAGGGTCCTCTTACATTCATTGCTTCTAAGAATGGTCTGTACTTTTCAGCTCTGTAACTTTTACCTTGATTCCAGTTGATCAAGTGAACAAAGAATCATCTTCTCTTTCTGATGCCACATCACCCATGACAGTGTGTCAAACACATGGAGTGGACTCAGGTGCTTCTACTGATCCTCAATTCAGTCATTCTTCCCCAATTTATATATTTCTAATTCCAAAAGGCCAGGTCCTAGGTTATTTCATACCTACTGATTTTCTTTTGATAACCAAATAATAGAAGTAAACCAAATAGTTACTTCTTTGGTTATCTTTTGATTACCAAATAGTAGAAGTGTAACTGCTAG
Organism: Giraffa tippelskirchi; assembly: GCF_054371585.1. Classification (NCBI taxonomy): domain Eukaryota; kingdom Metazoa; phylum Chordata; class Mammalia; order Artiodactyla; family Giraffidae; genus Giraffa; species Giraffa tippelskirchi. The sequence continues at coordinate 128,443,212 of NC_137283.1, forward strand.
GTAAGGAAGTAGCATGCTGTTTATATGCCAATGGGAAGCCCTGCCTTCAAATACAACACAGAACAATTTCTATGAAACATTTTAACTTCCTGTAACCTCCCCTTCTCTCCCAAGTTTTGCATTAAATAATCAAATCAGTGAACTGAGATCAGCTGGGTAGGAATTAACTACCTACCCAATGGCCTCTCAGGAATGGTGTCTCCCCCTGTTCACCCATAATCTTGACATTGCCACTTTAGATGTCTTTTCTAGAAATCTTTGACATTGACACTTTAGATGTCCTTTAGAAATCTTTTCTATCCCTCTTTTTTTCCCCATGCAGAGAAAGAAAGCTCATCCTTGGGATTTACAACATTGTATAATAAATTGTCAGAGGAAGGATTTGGTTTGAAAAATGGTTTCATCACTCCAGATGATGAAATATTTCTAGTAATTTAAATAGAAATCATCATCCTTTCAAGAAGTTAAAGACAAAAGCAATCAGAATGACAAATGAAATAATTTCACTGGTAAAAATACATTATAAATAAATCCAGCACATGAAACAACAAGATGTAGTACTCTGACAGCAATGTCATAAACAACATTTGTAACTAAAAAGGATAATTCTGTCACCAAGTAAAGGCAAGGTGCTGCAAAGACCAGAGACACAGCCTCAGTGCTGGGTGGGGGGATCTGGTGGTCTTGTGCCAAATGGAATAGGTAACTGGCTGCAATGAGTAGTGTAGCTCATAATTAATATAAATGGAGATATTTACAAAGAGACCAAAGGGAAACTAAGCGTATATATATATATATATATAATCGAGAGAGAGAGGAGAAAGAACAAACCTCTAAGAACATGAGGCTTGTTTGAACCTTTTCTGCAGGTGTATTAATTTTCTCTCTGACTATGTGTGGGCATCCTAAGGATGTCCTGGGATCTTTTGAATGAGATTTCAGATCACGTGTCTATCAACAGGCCAGAAAACAAATGACAAAAATTATGACAATAAAAATAGGTAAGTGCATAAGGATAATCCTCTTCCCTTCCCTGAGATGCTGCCTGGATCCTAAAAGTAGGAGCTTCCGACACTCAGATTGTCTTGAGGAAGTACTGGGAGTGTACCTACCTGGTGTGTTATTTCCTGTCCACATTGTGACAGATCCACCTAGGGAAACTTGTGAGAAGTGGTGCTGTGACAGGTTGGCATTTCTCCTCTGGAGGGGCTCACATCAGACATCGTTGCACACATGTAACTTCATGTCTTATGATCCATCTAGTGCTTCTTGTCTTATGGATCAAAAAATCCCTCCCATTTCCCATACAATAACCAGAGCCCCCCTCCCCAGTTAGAGTCCAATTTCAGCTTCTGGTCTATCCCATCCACAGCATTAATAGAATTGACATGTTGGTTCTATTCAGCCCCTTGTGTCTGCTATCAGTTGATTCAAAATCCAAAAGAGGGGTTATTAATTAGACTCTCAGATCCCCAAACTGAAAAATCTCCACTTTCTTCTTCTGGCAAACAACTGAGAAATCTCTCTCCTCTTAAGGCCTATTTCCAGTGTTCTAATTTCCTCTGACTATTCTGCATCTGTGAAACCAGACAGGTTAAGCCTCTCATTCATTCATTCAGCCTATATAAAACCCTGTACTAGATTTTCTTACTATAAGGGGTTCACCAATGGGCTGCAAAGGCCCGTGAATCTCTTAAATGCAGAAGCATATGCAATTTTTTTCTAGAAGATGGGACAAAAACTTTTCATGGATTCCCTAAGAGTTTTATAACAAAATTGTTCTACTGAGACACCCAGACAAGAAGAGGCAATTGCAATAGGGCAAAGTTGCCAACCTTTGCCTTTTATGTCTAATTAACGTTTCCATGTCCCTCTCGGTTATAAGAAGTAACTAACAGCACAATTTTTGAAATAGTTAGATTCAACTAATTTAAGACAATGGTCCATGTGATGTCTAATGGCTTTTTGGGTCTAAATTTCAAAATTTTAAAATATCCTGTGAATTTGTTGAAGCATCCCAGGACCCCTCTATACACACTTTGTGAAACTCAGAGACAGTACAATAAACATGGTAATAGAAGGGACACCAGGATGAGAAAGGCCGTAGGAGAACCTGTCCTAATCTTGGTTGCCAGGGAAGGCTCCCCAGAAGATGTGTTGTCTAAGGGGATTGTAGGATGTTCAGAATTCGAGGTGCAGATGGGCTGAAGAAAGGGGCAGGTATTTCACAAGCAGTAATGTTTGTGGTCCTGGGGTGGGGAGGTTTGGTTTAACAGGAGTGACAAGTACAACCGTGAGAGGCTGCAGGGGAGAGAGACCAAGTATATGCAGAACATTTTAACTATGCTGAACTACTCAAACCTCATCTCTTGTTCAAGGGAGCCTTTGCCATGGTCTACAAAGTGCAGTGATGTGATCAGATGTGAGCATTAGCAAGTTTTCCCAGGCTACAAACAAAAACAGGTTCAGAGAAGTGAAACCGAAGGCAGCAAGACTAGTTCATTTCCAAGTACTCCAAGCAAAAAGTAGTAATAGGGCAATGCAGGAAGGAGTTTGGGAAAGGCTGAGTACTAACCCTTCCTCTTCTCCACCTTTAAACAATTTTATCTGCCAACAATGACAGTAAAAATTCCCCAGATGGAGATTCACCTCCACAATAGACCAAGGCCAAAAACATCATGTATTATTGCCAACTCTTGTTATATTAAAACTGTATTATTATCCCCATTTTAAATGATTAGCTCTTTTTCCTATTCCTTTCCCAGCCACAGTATTATGTTGTGCTTCTTGCAAAGCAACCTGTTAGCATAGTAGCTAATTCTGTTTATTTTAAGGGATGGGTATACCAGACCCACCTGCAGGTATCCTTATGCTGGATTTGTGCAGAGAATCATGTTGCTAGCTTTGTATCCAAATCATGTCCCCTTTTTAAAACCATTAGCTTGACTCTTCCTGTTCTTTGGAACAGTGATTTATGAGTATTCAATAGAATAATACTGAGAAGCTCACTATTCTTAGTTCCTATGGACCTAGAGAGGGCTTCCCTAGTGGCTCAGTGGTAAAGAATCTGCCTGCCAATGCAGGAGAAACGGGTTCCATCCCTGATCTGGGAAGATGCCCAGGAGAAGGAATGGCAACCCATTCCAGTATTCTTGCCTGGAGAACTCCATGGATAGAGGAGCCTGGTGGGTGGAGTTCACGGGGTCCAAAAGAATCAGACATGACTCAGTGACTGAACACACACACACACACACACACATACACACACACACACACACACACACACACACACACCCCTAGCAAACTTTAATTTTGACCAGTTTTTCCTGGATGGTAAAGAGTAAGTAAAGAGATTATGGATTTAACCTAGGTTGCCTGAGTAAACTGCTTCAAGGTATTTCTTTTTCTGTAGTTAGCCTGTCTTTTAAGCAGTCCCAGCTCCCTATATTGAACTAAAGCTTCTTTCATTTGGTCTAATTATTCCCCATTACCATTTCCCACACTATTTTGCAAATGAAAAACCCAATGCACAAAAATCCCAGTGGATTAATGACACCCCTATAACAGAACCCAGATGTCTGGATCCCAAACTTCTTCTTTTCAGTGCTCACACTGTCCTAAGACTATTTAACAGAATATTTGATTTAGCAGAAAGAACAAAAATGAACAGCTGGAGACTCTCTTTCCAACGTTTCACTTCCATTTTCATCCATCTTCCCCCAAAGAAGTTTTTCTTTGGAAAAGATTAAGTTAATACACATGTCAAGTGCCCATTTAGAAGAACTTTGCTCCACCAGTTATGCTGAGCTAATGAATGGTAATTGCTGTCACCCGCAGACCAACAGCTTCAGTACGGTGAGTCATTAGGCTGATGCTTTCCCCAGCTTGACAACTTCCTTCTCTCAAGGGTTTCCCCAGGGAACCTATAGTGGCAATTGAAAAGCAAATAATTAAGAGCAATAAATAGCAAAATCCCTGAGAGAAATGTAAATTATTCATAATAATAACTGTGCAGACTGACTGGAGGAGGGGTGTTTTTTCTTATGTGCAAAAATTTTCTGAATCTGCTCAAATATGCTTAAAACCTTCACTTTAAAAGACTGCTTTTTCCTCAAACCAAATGGAGTCACTCTTCAATAATTTCTTAAAAGGCCAAACTATCAGATTTGGCATTGGTTTGATTACTTGCCCTATTTCATAGTATTACGTCTCAGGGACTTCCCTGGTGGTCCAGTGGTTAAAACTCTGTGCTCCCTAACGGAGACACTGACATAGAGATCAGATTTACGGACATGGGGGAGGAGGGGAGGAGAGGGTGGGATGAATGGAGAGAGAAGCTTGGAAACATATACACTACCATATGTAAAATAGACAGCCAGTGGGAATTTGCTATATGACCCAGGGGACTCAAACAGGGGCTCTGTGACAACCTAGAGGGGTGGGATGGGGTGGGAGGTGAGAGGGAGGCTCAAGAAGGAGGGGACATATGTACACTTACGGTTGATTCATGTTGATGTATGGCAGAAATGAACACAATATCGTATAGTAATTATCCTTCCATTAAAAATAAATTGAGAAAAAAAGCCAAAACAAAATTCTGTGCTCCCAGTGCAGGGGGCATGGGCTTGATCCCTGGCTGGAGAACGAAGATACCACATGCTGCAGGGCAATTAAGCACAGGGGCCACAACTTCTGAAGGCCGCACACCTAGAACCCGTGCTCCACAACAAGAGAAGCCACCACATGAGGAGCCAGGGAATAGCAACTAGAGAGTCACCCCTGCTCGCCTCAACTAGAGAATGCCCATGCGCGGCAATGACACACAGCCAAAAATTAATTAATTTTAAAAAGAATCAGGCAATTCACAACATTAGTTTTCAAGATAAGTATATCTTCTGACACTACCCAGACCCTATATCACTGGTCATTCTTCAGGCTGAGCAACCCCTGTTAAGGGTGGGAAGAACAGTGTGGTTCAGGGAAATGGAGTAGATGGCACAACTCAGCGATCTGGATCTCTCAATCACTAGCTGAATGTCCTTTAGCAAGTAACAACTGGCTGAGCAGCAGTCCCATTGCTTATGATTCCAGAAGTAATTCACCCTCTATCACAGGGCACAGTGAGACTCGAAGGAGATGATGTGTGTCAAAGGGTTTTAAAACAACAAAATGCTCAACAGCTAGTCAAATAAATTGTATCAATATTTCTCCTGCTTACACCCACTATGCTTTACAGATGTCACCCAATCACATTGGGAACTTAATTTTCCTCATCTTAGAGGTCCTCCTGAGAAATCTCCTTAGCGATTCCTAGAAGATTAGGAGTCTCTGTTTGAAGAGTTTTATATACCTGCATCTTATCCTCTCCTCTTTATAGGATAGTGAGCGGCCTGAATTTGGGATGAAGATAATATGCAACCTTGGGAGACTTGCCCAGACAGTCAGCAAGTGGTTTTCCAAACGCTCAGGGTATAGACTATACAAGTGAAACTTTAAGAAGTCTTTCTCAGGATATCCTGGGGACAGGTTCCCTCAGACAATCATTCTAGTTTGTGCTCACAATGTTGCTCCTCCTCCTCTGTTATATTGTTTAGGGTTTGTGTTAGCTTTTCTGATCTAGTTACCTTGCAAAACAGGTCCTCTTTTACAAACAGTTCCTTTAAGAGTCATTAGACCTGGGTACATCCTATTCTCCTTAACACACATCAGGTCTGACCTTCCAGTTGTCACAGTCTCATCTTTCCCTTCCCTTGTTCAACAGGTTTTAAATTTTTTATTTCATTCTATTTCTTCCATTACTTTTGTTATATTGCATGCACGTTAAGTTGTCTCAGTCATATCTGACTCTTTCTGACCCCATGGACTGTAGCTTGCCAGATTCCTCTGTCCACGAGATTCTCCAGACAAGAATACTGGAGTGAGTTGCCATACCCTCCTCCAAGGGATCTTCCCAACCCAGGGATCGAATCCAGGTCTCCTGGGTCACCTGCATTGCAGGCAGAGTCTTTACTGCCGAGCCACCAGGGAAGCCCTTTAGTAGGACTGAATAGGCCTTTGTCTATTTGAGGAATGATTTTCAGATCTCTCCAGCTCCTTCTTGTTAAAGCAAGCAACTGACCTTTGGAAACAGAGAATACCTGGTCAAGACATTTTCGTTACCTTTCTAACTTTTGGGTATATGGTAACTTCATTAATTTATTTATATCCCTTTAAAATATGGCATAATTTTATTATAATAAGGTCTTCCAACCCCTTTTTATTATTTTATTAATAAAATCTAATAAAATCTATTATTTTATTAACAAAATCTATTTATTAATCAAAAGTTCTATGGATGGACTTAGAGCTTGGCTCTCTGAAAACCAAAGCTAAGGATAGATATCCTGTCATTAAGAAATCCAGAGTCAATTTGAAATAACACAGTAGGGAAAACCCAAGGTTATGAATAAGCCACTTAACCCAAACTTAGCCTAGAGCCTCCTTTGCCTTCTCTTGGGCTACAGTACAAAATGGAATTTAAGCTGACTTTAGACTGGCGGGAGAAACTGAAATCATAAGCCTCATGAGTGCTCTGTAAGGTGTGCAGAACTCAGATCCCATGAAAGCTAAAGCTGCTGCCTATCAACCTGGCTGAAAAATATTATTGCTGCAGCAAATGTTGTTTGCTTAACCAGCACCTGAAAGATCTAATCCCATCCCAGCCTTGATATAATATCAAGCCAATGAGAAGTAGCTCATACTTTAAAACCCAAACTTGCTTGCTCTGGCTATGCAAGTTAAAAGCCTGTCTCACCAACGCTCAACTCTCCCATTGTAAAAACTAGCAGCATCACACAATAGAGACACCTGCAGATGCCAAACTCAACACAACAAAAATATGGCCTGACCCATTTCAAAGTCTCAGGCTCTGTGAGTATTACTTTTCTCTTCAAATTCTACCCCTTGTTGATTTCTCAAGATCCTCAACCCATGTACCAGATGTTGCGCTCTGGGAAAGTTCACCTGTGTTCCCCATCTCCTTACCAGGGTTGAGCCTGCCCCTGAAATGTAGACAGCTTGGAGGAGCAGACCAGAAGGGGTGCTTTCTGCAGCTGGATGCACTGCAATAAGAAAGGGAAAGGACTGAGCAAGGGATCTCAGATTTTATCTCCAAACCCTCAAATCAGAAAATTCCAATCTCTTGTCCTGGGTAGGGCAGAGCAAGAGAGGTTAAGGGAAATATCTCTCTTCATGGAAACTAAACATGGGTAATAAGTACTCCTCCAACTGTGATGATGAATTGATAAATAAGACCCAACCTGAACTAATTAAATGTTTTTCTCCTAGGAAGAGAGGAAGCAAAGAGTTGCTTTCATACAAGATTTTGACTTTCCTAGGAACCATGAATCCAGGGAGAAGTCAGTTTCAGTTGCCATATTTTAGTTATGAGAGCTTTATGACATAAAAGTAAAAGCAGGTTGATGGTCATATTACCATAACAATATAAAAGTGGGGCTTAAGTGTGATTTAACAATGGCAAAACCATGTGAAATTTGGGATGCTGTGAAACTGAATAGCATTAAATTATTATTTCCACTGCTATGAATTATTTATGACATTTGAAATAATGTGAATTTAATGATTATAATAATAATAAACATAAGAATTTAAAGATGATAATTTTATCATCTTGAACTTGAAAATTACTTTATACTAATAAGTCAGTGAGGAAATAAATGAGAATGGACAGGAGTCTGCATTTATGAGAGAGTGTATGATGGAAAATTACTGCCAAAGATTTAAACGAGATTGTTATTCTAAGGACACTTCCTCATAGAAAGGCTTTTATAGGTTATCAAATCTCCTGAGAACTACAAAACATTGCTTGATATTGATTCCTGGCCAAAAGAACATGAGTTGATAGCCTTAAGAGATTCTAGCAAAGCTAAGATACATGTAAAACATCAATAGAAACAACAGTTTCAAGAAAGTCACTCTAGTTCTGTATAAACAGAACCTGCATGGGCATTCTATCAAAACCACAAGTGTCTCTCTTTCATTTCTACTGAGTCTAGCACCTCAGATAAATTCTCTAGCTGGTGCTAACTCTGGTGACTCACAACTAAATCAACGTACCTGTCTAGTTGGTAATGAACCTTGGTGACAATTCTATTAAAAATAGGAATTTCATGTCACACTGCAAAATCACTGAATTATCTAATTTGACAGAATGTCTTCTTGACAGGCAGCTGCCACTGATTTTTGAGATCTCCTTCTGGAATATTTATCAGAATAATAAAGGGAAAGAAGAAATACTTCTTATCTGGGCATCACATTTTCTCAAGTGGAGGCTGTCTTGCTAGATAAAATAGAAATATCTTTGTAACTAAAAAGCTCTGAGAAGTTAAAATATGTGTTGACCAGAAGAAAGGGCTGTTAGGGACATCAGGGGCCTCAGGATACAGTCTGTAATGTTAAGTTCTGTGGCTGCATGCTGCCCTGGTTCAAGTGGAGGTTAGGATTAAGTCATTGTAATTTTTTCCAACAAAAAGTAATTTTCAAGCCCTGTGTTTACCTTGCCCATTCCCTTGTTATTTAATCTTACAGTAAAACCTAATAAGAATGCACTTTGAAAGGTAAAGAAAACCAAAGCATTCCTTTTGATACTTAGCTGAAGTTATGAATATATATATATATTTATACTTACCTAAAGTTTTATATATATATATATATATATATATATATATACACATGTATATTTCCCAGGTGGCTCAGTGGTAAAGAACTTGCCTGCCAGTCCAGGAGATGCATGTTTGATCCCTAGGTCAGGAAGATCCCCTGGAGGAGGAAATGGCAACCAACTCCAGTATTCTTGCCTGGGAAATCCCATGGAAAAATGAACCTGGCAGACTACAGTCCACAAGGTCACAAAGAGTTGGGCATGACTTAGTGACTGAGCACACATGCCTATATATGTAGGCATGTATTTTCTCAGCTTGCATTTATGTATACAATATTCTTCCTTCCAAATTCCCAGTATCCTGCATTGTGTCTTTTTCTGCAGGTAATAAGTCCCTCCAGGAAAAGAGTCACATCTTTTCAAATAAAAACAAAAATAAGAACTTAAAAATTTGAGGTGAATGAAAATGACCTTCCTTTCTATTCATTTCATGGTCCAAATTTACCTATCAGACATTCTTCTTTTCCAGCACAGACGTTGTCTGTTTAAAAATAATGTCAAATTGAGACAGGTATATTATGAAACAAAGAAAAAAAGAGAAGAAAAGAAAAAACCCACCACTTCACTGCTTTCCTTTTGGGATGCCTCCCTCCCACCCACCTTTCTATCTGGGGGCAAATCAAGCATCTGTTTTACTGGGTCTTCACTAGCAGTAAACTGACCACTAAGGATTCTCTTCTGCCCAGTGAGCTTTCACAGGGAGTGACAGATGCTCATCTGTCCATCCCCCAACCCACCCCCTCTTCTACCGCCAGCCTGAGCATCCTTCCCACCTCCTTCCACTTCCAGTGCGCCCAGCTTTGGCTGCCAGGCCTGGAAGAGAACATACAGCCCAGGGGCTCTAGGGTCTTCCTAGGGATATCGGGCTTAGCACCCGGTTAATCTCCAGCCCCTTCAGATCTCTCAGAGTAGCTACAATATGGATTAAATACTTTTAAGGTCTCATCTGGAAGTCTATCCTCCAGTTACAGCCTTCCTTTGCTAAAGGAAACAGATAAGGTATGCCCTTGAATTCTCATAGAGATTTTTCACCCTTAACTCTAGAGGTGCATTTCTTAGAAGACACAGGAAATTCTTCTTGAAGTCTTCTTGAAGTCTCTCCTGTCAAATATCCCCCGTTGATCAAAGTTTTCACCATGAGGAATTAAATCCCTCCTACTTGGAGTCTGTAACATTCAGCCTTTCTCTTTGGCTTCACAGTTAGATCCTATTCTCTGAAATGTGCTATTAGGTTCAGTAGGAGTTTGGAGGTGGTCAGATATGGAGCTACAAAACAGGTGTCAAAGAATTTGTCTATTTATACTGGAGAAGATATCATATCTAGAGGAGCAGCTATAATTCAATCCACCAGTTAATTACACTTGGAATAATTTATTGTTAAGCCTACATCTTCTGCACAGGTCAACAAAGTGGGTAAAATGAAAATGTGATGGCATTCACCACCCCTCCACATTCCTCCCACATCTTTGTAATTTTGGTACAGAAGGGTGGTGAGAGGGGACTTTCATTCCACTCTTGCTACCACAGTATCCTACACTCCACACTTTAAGGAGAGGAAATAGGAGCATCATTACTTACTGTAAACCCAGGAACTGAAGAAACAACCACTTGCTGGTCTGATGGATCCATTCAGTCTGCTCTAGGATGCATCACATCTTACAGATGAGAAAACTGAGTGAAGTGCCTAAGTGTAAAGTGCCCCTCCCTTAGGACAGTGCTATTAAAAACCACCCCAAAGTGACTTCCATAATGGAAACTAACCATTCCTTCAGAGTAGCTGTGGACTGTTTCAAAGGCTTTGTTCAATTCCTAAGAAATATATTCTCTTCACAGTTGTGGTTCATAGAAACAAGACTAGTTCAGAAAAGAATATCCCATCATTTATTATGTACTTGAAAAGCAATTTCACATCGCCACTAAATTCATCTATTTGTCTAGACTTCATCACTGTAAGTGCTTCTGAAGTGCACACGGTCTCCTGTCACTTCTCTGCTCCAACACATAGTCATTCTAGTCATCACAGGGGCAACTGAATGTGGTCTACCTGCTCTCATACTCTTTGTGCAACTAGTACATCATCAGACTTTGGAAATCTTGCATTTGATAGCGTGTGTCAAAGCTTAGATTAAGCCTGTTTCTAGAGGTGAATGCCATTTTAAGCTTGTGAAATGCCGCATATTCTGCTTTTTATCTTGGTGTGCTTTTAGCGTTTTGCAGAGCCCTTTTCTTTTATGGGCCTGAGTCATCTTTATGACCTCCATCAAATGCTATTATTATTGGTTCATAGAGTTCTAGATCCATAACAAATTTTCATGCCAGTAAATCCATCCTAACTGAATGAATGAGAGGCTGAAAAAGTAAGAGCCACTACAACCAAAGCTCCTGTCTGGAGCAATGAACAGTTTCTGAGGCTTAATGGAGATGTCACAATGACTTAGACTCTTGCTCCTTGCCTGAAGCTGCCTGGCTCCCAACAGAGCCCTGGTACCAAGTGACCCTGACTTTCTGAGTCTCTTCTCTGATCTAGAAGTTGGAGAATATTAGCTTAGCCTTTATTAAATCATACTCAACATCTCCTTATAACCCAGGAATAATGAGTTGCTAAAGATGCCAGAGATATGTAAACAAATTTGTTAATTTTTTGTTTATTTTGTTGTCTTAATTGTTCCCAAAATAGCTTTACTCATTTTACAACATTTTAAGTACCTTTAAGTGTCACATATACATAAAGGATTATCCCAGGTGGCACAGTGGTAAAGAATCCACCATCAAATGCAGGAAATGCAAAAGACAAGGGTTTGATCTCTGAGTCAGGAAGATCCTCGGGAGTAGGATATGGCAGCCCACTCCAGTATTCTTGCCTGAAAAATTCCAGGGAGAGAGGAGCTTGGTGTGGGCTACAGTCCATGGGGTCGCAAGGAGTCAGACACAACTGAGCATGCACGCGGAAGAAAGATTAGAGAATCAAGATAGTAATTAGGCATAGTTACCAATAGGTACAAACTTCAGGATAAAGAAACATCAGTGTCTGGCTCCACAATCTTGTGATTAACAATTTGAATCTTTGGCACTTTTGTCTAATGCTTTATGCTGTTTCTCTGTGGTTACTGCCCCTACAATCCTCCTGCCAACAGAAAAAGTTCAAAGAGTTACCCTTGGCCAGTGCTTCTCAAACTTTAATATAACTGACTGCATATAACTAACTTGGGGACCTTATTAGAAAGCAGAATCTGATTTAGTAACCCTCAAGGGCTCAGGATGCTGCGTAAGGTGCCAGGTGATGCCAATGCTGCTGGTGCCCAGACCTCAGACCACTCCTTGAACAGTGAGGCAGAGGATAAGCTCCTATAGAGAGGAAAGAAGCTTTATCACTACTGTTTCCACTTTCTGGCTCATCCTTCATCCCAACCACAATACCAACAAATAGCTCAGTTAGTATTTGTTAGCCCATCCATCAAGGGCCTCAAGGCTCATCACCCTCTCCTATCATGATTAAGTTGCATTCCCAAGCCCCATGACTGTGTTGCTTACTGGGTCTGTGTAGCGGGTCATCAGACAGACAGACAGACAGACAGTGAAGTGGCTCAGTCGTGTCCGACTCTTTGCGACCCCATGGACTGTAGACTACCATGCTCCTCCATCCATAGGATTTTCCAGGCAAGAGTACTGGAGTGGGTTGCCATTTCCTTCTCCAGAAAATAGTTAGACAGATAGTGAAGTGGCTCAGTCGTGTCCGACTCGTTGCGACCCCATCAAGTCCTACCAATTCAGCCTCCTCGATCTCTCGCACGTGTCCCCTCTCTTGCCTCTATATGGCTGGTTTAAGTTTCTCTAGCCTGGGAACTTCTCTGGAGGTCCAGTGGTTAAGATTCTGCCTTCCAATGCAGGGGGTGTGAGTTCGATCCCTGGTCAGAGAACCAAGGTCCCACATGATACAGGATGCAGCCAAAAATTTACAATAATAAGAAGAAATTCCTCTAGCCTCTTCTCCCTCTAATCCATCCTTTCTATTTCTGCTGGAATGATAATCCAAAAACCAAGTTCACATTTCCTTGAGAAAAAAAGCTAACCTCCCACCCGAATAGAACACAAGTCCCCTTCACCTTCTGACTGATGCTCAAACTTCCAAGCTAATACTGCACCACTTCCACATACAAGTCCTGGGTGCCTGCCATACAAAGGAGGGTCAGGCTCCCGGAAGAGACCCTGTTCTCTCACCTCCCTGCCTTGCACATGCCTTAATTTCTCTCACGAAGATTCTTCTCCTCCCCTACTCCTTCTCTTGTGAAACACCTCCCTTAAAACCCAGTTCTAATGTCATCTGCTCTCTGAGGTGTTTCTGAATTCTCTTCTGCTCTCAGGTAGCCTTCAGTCCTCTCCTGTATGTCTAAGCCAAACTCTGTTCTCCAAGCTCACATCTCACGATCGTTTCCTTCGATTCCTCTACCTGACCTGTCTCTCTCAGTAAAACTGAGGGTTCCCTGAGTTAAGCTGTGTCTTTTTTAAATTGAAATAGAATTGATCTACAATGTTACATGAGTTTCAGACATATAACACAGTGACTTGATATTTTTAGACTATACTCCATTTTAAAGTTATAAAACACTGGCTATATTCCCTGTGCTGTACGTGACATCATTGTATCTTATCTATTTTATACCGAATAGTTTGTATCTCTTAATCCCTTTCCCCTGTCTTGCCCATCCCTCCCCCCCCCTACTGGTAACCACTAGTTAAACTGTATCTTATTCATCTCCCTGCTCAAGTGTAGGACCAGTGCCTGACATCTGACTCTAGGGAAACCTGCTTTCCTACCACAGATTTCTCTCATAGCACTTTGCCTGGTCTCCAGAATGGGAAGACCTCCAGTAGTTAGAATAAGGAGTATAAAGATTAGACGGGACCTCCAAAGCCCGTCTTTGCCTGAATATTTGCGCCTCACCAGGAAACGTCAGAGAGGAACAATTTTAAAGACGGCATACCAAATTTTTTTTTCAGGAGATTAAATCTGGTAATAAATAAACAAACAAATATTAAAGCTTAAAAGGTAAATCTCTCTTTTGTTTTTGTTCTTTTTTTTCTTGGCTAAGCACGATGTTTGAAATATTCACATGGGACGTGGGCGGCATTTCACAGGACCTATTTATGACTAACGAGTATGAGTTCCTCTGGGAAAGGCACGATGCCTGTGGAGCAGGTTCAGCGCCTCTGAAACCCTCTGTTGGGGACCAACTCCTACCCTCCTGATGGAGCCTCCTCCTATCTTCAAGCTCAAAGACAGGAGAGTGTGCCAGGCGCTCTACCGCAGCCACTTCCTCTGCGATCCACCCTGAATTCCTGCGCGCGGGGCGGGGCCGGGGTGGGGTCTGCACCGTGCCAGTTGGAATTTATTTTCTTGTGGGAGTTATGCTGGGTGAGAAAACTCGCCTCGATTAGTTCTGTTACTTGCTTGGCTGTTCCTACTTGCCCTCCTTCTCCCATAAGCCAAACAGAAAACACATTTTCTAAAATAGATAGCATTGGAGTAATTTCCGTTCAATGTGGTTCCATTGCAATTCTTTTCTTCATACCAATCGAATGATAAAGGAATGGGAGACAACTTAGAGATGCTCCACAGAGCCTCTTCATTCTGCCGATGAAGAAACAGACCCGGTGAAAGGGAGGGGCTGAGGCGACTCTAGATGATGACAGGGTTGGAATCCACATTTCCTGAGTACTGGGCTAATTCCCTCTCTGCTCAGAGTATCTGACTATCAGTTATACATTTTGTTAAATGTTATGGATGTTGGAGTCAATAGGCCTGTATTCAACTTGGAGTCCAACTAATTTCTAATTTTTCCTGAAAAGATACTAAGTCCAGTACTGTTAGCTATAAAACAGATAAACAATAGCTACTACTGTCAAAAGGTTTTTGTGAGGAGCAAATGCATCATAATTAAAAAAGTGTTTTGTAAAGATTAAGACATGTTACAAACATTAATTATTGCTACCTCTTTCAAGCAATTAGTTTGTAAAATATTTTGCTATGGAATTTAATAGAATTTTGTGCCACTTACAAAATGAAAATAAACTGATTTTAAAAGTACTTCCAATTCTAAACAAACACATGTGAACTATATAAAGTGAAGAGAGTTCTTGGAGCTGTAAATTTATCTTTAGTATTTCTCTTTTGCAGTTGGCCATGTCCCAATACTGGGAAAAGACCCTGATGCTGGGAAAGATTGAGGGCAGGAGGAAAAGAGGATGACAGATGATGAGATGGCTGGATGGCATCATCGACTCGATGGCCATGGGTTTGGGTGGACTCCGGGAGTTGGTGATGGACAGGGAGGCCTGGCGTGCTGCAGTTCATGGGGTCGCAAAGAACCGGACATGACTGATGACTGAACTGAACTGAACTGATGTCCCAGTACTTGGAAGAAAAGCTAAACCTAAACAGCCTATTATAAAGCAGAGACATCATTTTGCCAACAAAGGTCCGGATAGTCAAAGCTAAGATTTTTCCAGTAGTCATGTATGGATGTGAGAGTTGGACCAGAAAGAAGGCTGAGCACTGAAGAACTGATACTTTTGAATTGTAGTTCTAGAGAAGACTCTGGAGAGTTCTTTTGACAGCAAGGAGATCAAACCAGTCAATCCTAAAGGAAATCAACCCTGAATATTCATTGGAAGGACTGATGCTGAAGCTGAAGCTCCAATCCTTTGGCCACCTGATGCAAAGAGCTGACTCATTGGAAAAGACCATGATACTGGGAAAGATAGAGGGCATGAGGAGAAGGGGGCAACAGAGAATGGGATGATTGGATGGCATTACTGACTCAATGGACATGAGTTTGAGCAAACTCTGGGAGATAGGAAGGACAGGGAAGCCTGGCATGCTACAATTCATGGGATCACAAAAAGTCAGACACAACTTAGAGACTGAACAACAATATGTCCCAAAAGACCTCTTAATCAATCTTGCCTCTACCCGTCTTAAGTATGTCAAATTTGCTTTGAGAACTAGCCAGGATATTACAGCCACTGACCCTTATCCTTTCTCCTTTGTCAATTTTTTTTTTCCTTTGGGACATACAATGCCAAGCAGAGGTTAGGACAATCAGACTAACTACTTGGGGGACTTCTTCACCAGATTTCCTTGAGGATTCAACAATTCAACAGAAATTTAAGTACTGACTGTCTTAATGATAACCAACACTTGCATAGACACCACCATGAACAAAGACATTACCCACACTGTCTACAGAGGAAGAGAACTTCTTTCATCAGTTAATAGAGGAGGCTCACTGATATAAAATAACTTTTGCCAGTGCCCCACTGGCAAGTTCTGATATTAAATGCAGTGTATTTCCTATTCAGCACACTATCGCCTTGGGTACTCCCAAGGTTTACATAGAATCTTTATATCTTCCAGAAGCAGTAGCCAATGTGTGGGTAAAAATAAGGGTGGAGAGAAGAAGTGCTGAGACTTCTTGAGTTCTTATTTATATTCGGTGAAAATCCTTATATGGCATGTATTTATTATTGTAGGCTGTTAGCCTTATTGGCAAAGCTCAATAAGAGTCAAAGAAAGGATGTTGGGACCATTTGCTACTGTGGTTGGTTTTGCATGAACACACATCCCCTCCCTGTCAGTGATGTGACGGCAGGAAGGAAGGAGGAAAGGTGTGCCATGGGGCCAGGCTCCGAGTTAGAAGCTGAAGGTGGGAAGCAGGGAGCATTCTGTCTAGGAAAGCCTACGAGTTTTGCCCTATCTGTCAGATGTGAGCAGAGAAAACTGTGAGATGTAGATGTGTTTAGCATTCATGCTTGCCAGCTGTTTCCCACATGGGGTTCAGATCCAGTCTCCAGTGACATCTTTGCTTTCCTGTCTCACTGCATCTGTGTATCCTGGGGTTCACAGAGTCAAAGAGTTCATGATGTTTATTGCTTAGACATCTGATGCAACGAGAATAGTTTCCCTGGGCTACTTGAAAACTCACTAAAGCATTTGGAGCTCCAATGCAGCAATAAAGGTAGATGGCATTGACGGGATATGAGAAACACCTTGACTCAGACGCACCTCACAGCCACCTGGTTCTTGTTGCTGCTGGCACCTGCTATTCCTCTTCCAGGGCCCATTCCGCCCAGGGTGCTCACAGAAGCCACCCAAGGCCAGAAAATAGTAAGCCTCACCAGGGACCACACTCCTCTGTAGTTAGGGTCTACATCAAGGTGACCTTGACTGTCCCCCAGACTCTAGATACATCTGTCTGGGGCTCCTTTAGTGAACATCCTCTAGTTTGTCTGACCCAAATACATAAAAGTCACCAAGTTTCAAGCTCTTACTGATCTTTGCAGGCCTTCCAGGGTGCTGAAGGTTTCTTTACCCTACCTGGGAGAAAGAGACCTGGCCACATCATTTGTAGGGCCCAGTTCAAAGTGAAAATGCAGGAACCCCACTCCCAAAGCAAGAGAAAACATGCCTTAAACATGCTTGGATATAAACTTTTTCTTTCCTCCATGGCTTCTCTCTTCACTCATCATAGAATTTTTTAAATTAATATTTAATGTCATTACAAACAAAATTTTTAAATTTAAATGTATAGCCTGAATTTTCCCATTCATCTCTATATTGTGAAATGCCAGTTTTAAATGAAAATACAAGAGCACTTAATTCATATGTAGAATCACCAAAATTACACAATTTTGTATATCAGAACTGAAACAAGCATATGCATGTTGTTCTAACCAGAAGAATGGGAAAACGTCACAAAACCACCTGGCTTTATTTTACTTATTAATATACGCATATACCACCTAACTCTCTTTTTACTTGCTGATGAGAAAGGAAGGACTGAAATGATCAGAAACTCTGAGTTGCTCCATCTTGCTCTTTCCTTCTATGTCACCATTTCAGTTTAAATGGCACCCCACTCCAGTCCTCTTGCCTGGAAAATCCCATGGATGGAGGAGCCTGGTAGGCTGCAGTCCATGGGGTCGCTAAGAGTCGGACAGGACTGAGCAACTTCACTTTCGCTTTTCCCTTTCATGGATTGGAGAAGGAAATGGCAACCCACTCCAGTGTTCTTGCCTGGAGAATCCCAGGGGCAAGGGAGCCTGGTGGGCTGCCATCTATGGGGTCGCACAGAGTTGGACACGACTGAAGCGACTTAGCAGCAGCAGCAATGCAGGGAGGTACAACAGTGAGAAAGAATGTAATAGAGATCCTTGGTCATCTGTGTTTCTGGACAGATGTTCAGAATGTTCATGGACATCCCTGTGCTCATGGATCACCCTGTGATATTGACAACTGTTTTCACAGCCACCCTTTGTTCACTCATCACATACTCACGGAGCATGGTGAGTGCTACATGTAAGTGAGGAGGGAAGTGATTGACCATATGCATATTTCACAGATTTCCTTCTTTCTCTTCATCATCATTGCCCCATTGTACTAAATATATAAAGACATACTTATCAAGAATTTCAAGATGGCAACAGCATAACATTAAACCTTGCACAGGTCACAGGCCCGTGAAGCCAGCCTGAGGCCCAACCTGATGGTGTTCATCATCCTGCTGCTTAAGTCTCACTGTAACCAGCTCTGAGATTCTTGACATCTTCTTTTATTGTCTTCCCAAATTTAACCCACTTTACTCATAGAACTCTGACCTAACTTACATGGTATGTCAGGGCCCCTGCTCCAGCAGTCTCCTAATAGTCTCTTGTCCTGTCTCCACTTGCAGAACTCCAGCCACAACTAGTATTGGCAAAGGAACCAAAAATAGGCAGTGGGCTTCCCTCGTGGCTCAGTGGTGAAGAATCTGCCTGCTATTGCAGGAGACAACATGTTTGGTCCCTGGTCCGGGAGGACCCCAGATGCCTCGGAGCAGCTAAGCTCATGTGCCACAACTATTGAGCCTGTGCTCTAGAGCTGGGGAGCCACAACTACTGAAGCCTGTAAGCCCTAGACCTTGTGCTCTGCAACAAGAGAAGCCACTACAATGAGAAGCTTGTGCACAGTGACTAGAGAGTGGCCTCCACTAACCTCAACTAGAGAAAAGTCGACGCAGCAAGGAAGACCCAGTACAGCCAAAAAAATTAAAAAATAAATAAATGGTAAAACAAACAAACAAAACAGGCAGCTTCTAGGAAACCACTTGGCAAATGCATCCCTGGGTTGAATATGTCAGTGTGCCACCTGCAGGGTAATTTCTGAAAACAGCTAAGATAAAATCTAATCACTGTCTCTGTAATCATTTACTGAAGTAACATAAACTATGATTTTTAACATTCTTCTAGCACAGTAGATATTTGGTGAAGCATCACTGAGGCAAAGACAGGTTTAAATCTAGTGTGAGCCTGTAACCAATTAAATCTGGTAGAAGAGTTCAAGTTTATGCTCTTCTGCTAATGATCCAAGTAGCTTAGCCTCCAGGAGCCTTGGTTTTCTCCTCCATAAAATGGATCATTCATCTCACAGTCTTGTTTTGAGTCTAAGGTAATAATGACTGTGAAAGGACTTTGCAAACTCTAAAGTGCTACACAGGGACTTTTCTGGTGGTCCAGTGGCTAAGACTCCATGTTTCCAATGCAGGGCGTCTGGGTTCAACTGACTCTGGCCAGGGAACTAGGTCCCATATGCCACAACTAAAGATCCCTAGTGCCAGAATTAAGACCCAGCATAGCCAAATAATAAATATTTTTTTAAAAATAATAAAGTGTTATTTATATGTATAAGATAACCCTATGATGTGAAGTGTAACTTAAGTTTGGAAATAGAAAATAAATATTTAACATTAGGTTGAAAAGTGAGTACTCTATCCCCAAAACTACAAGATTCAGAGAACACAGGGACAAAGTCACCTCCTCTGTTCCTGGTCTCCCCGATTGCCCCTAGTTTCCTTATGCCCAGACAGAGAGGGAGGAAGAGATGTAGACATTGGAGGTAAATGACAACGAGATGGGGTAAACACAGTCAAATACTTTGTTGTAATTTGGTTAGTTAACAGCATGTCTTCTCTGCTTAATACCAAGCTTCACAAGAGTAGACCTTTTGTCTTGCTTTCTGCTGTATCCATAGACGTCAGCACATTGCTGGGCATGCAGTAAGTGTTCAGCAGTTATTTTTGGAACAAATGCATGAATAAGGAGGAAAGAAACAACAGACTGAGTGCATGGCTGAAGGATGCAATGAAGAGAAGAGAAGGCAGATGGAAGTCATTGAAATGCTGTTTTACTGAGCCTGTCCTCTAACTTCTAGTTCTCATCTCAACTGCTGATTTATCCAGATGCCCAGAAAGAGTGTTCAACCTTTTGTTGTTGTTTAGTTGCTAAGTCATGTCCAACTCTTTTTCAACCTCTTGGACTGTAGCCTGCCAGGCTCCTCTGTCTATGGGATTTCCCAGGCAAAAATACTGGAGTGGATTGTCGCTTCCTTCTCCAGGGGAATCTTCCCGACCCAGGCATCAAAACTGTTTCCCGCATTGCAGGTGGACTGTTAACCACTGACAGACCTGGGAAGCCCATTCAAGCTTTTAGCCTTCTCCTTACAGGTCCTTCTGTTAGAGATTAAAATTACCACAATTCTCTTCTGCCACTTCCCAGGAAAAAATGAGATTTCAGAAAAGAAATATGGTCCCTAGAACTTGTATACTAGGGAGTATTTTGAGATCAGTCCCTTGTATTTTGTATTCTTAGGGAATATTTTTATGCCTAATTGTGATAGTTTGGTGCATTTTTTACCATGTGCTGTGGCAGTTTCTATATAAGAAGTGAGAGGCATTCGACAAGTGTAGACAGCCGGGACCATTGAACTGAACGTAACACGTGGTCTACATGTATTTTTTTCCCTATCACACAATGCAAATCTTTTACATGCTGATGTGCTAAAAATATTGCATCCATTCTGTTTGTTGTTTTTTCTAATGAAGTTGAAGGAATTTGCCTTGTGGGATGCAATAAAACAAGTCAACTTATTCATTCTACACAGATAAAATGGATATTCAAACAGCAGAACTGTGAGATTAAACTCTTTCCTCTCTGACTCTCTCTTTTTGTTCTCAAGAGAATCTTTCTAAAATCTTTCTTGTTTCTACTTTGTATTGAATACTGTTTCTATTCCCAATAAGTTATGGTCCCCAACCTTTTTAGCACTAGTGATCAGTTTTGTGGAAGACAATTTTTTGACAGGTCAGGGAGAAGGGATAGTTTTGGGATGATCCAAGCACATTACATTCACTGTGCACTTTATTTCTATTATTATTACATCAGCTCCACCTCAGATCATCAGACATTAGATCCCAGAGCTCTGGGACCAGTGAGTTAGTAGATTTTAATCTAACTTCTTTAGCACGGCACAAAAAGCTTAAATTTTCTTTTGATGAAAGTGAATTACTTTACTGTTGCCTTTAAAATGATAGATGAATGATTTATAAAACACTGACTCCAAAATCTACAACAAAAAAGGACCTGAGTATGTCTTCAGGCTGCATGTAGTGGACAAGACATAGGCATTATTGGCATGTGAGTCTCAATTCATCATATGTGTTAGTTGCGCAGTCATGTCCGACTCTTTGTGACCCCATGGACTGTAGCCTGCCAGGTTCCTCTATCCATGGGATTCTCCAGGCAAGAATACTGCAGTGGGTTGCCAATCCTATCTCCAGGGGATCTTCCTGAACCTGGGATTGAATCCAGGTCTCCCTCACTGTAGGCAGATTCTTTACCATCTGAGCCACCATGTGGTATAAGCAAATAAATACAAAATTACTGTCTTAACATTAAACAGCAGGCCTTCATAAGTTATAAAATTTGGCATCCTAGTCATTGTGATTTCTAAATTCATTGTTTTTTTTTTTTCTGTTTTGTTATCCAGATTCTTCTATCAATAGGAAGTAAAGCCACTATAATTTCCAATAAGTATTATGTCATATTTCAAGGAAGCAGAACTAAGACTGGATAGCACCACCACACAGCACATGGAAACGGACATTCCTTCTGGGGTTTGTTAGTACTCTTGACTCATGACATGCTTATTTTGCTCTCCACACTTCAACTGCCCCTATTTTTCAACATTTATATAGAAAAATAGGTAGTATTGATGCTTCTGGGAAAAAACATTTTTTCAGTCATCCCCCAGAATGGACTCAGGGACTTATATTCCAATGTGGTGTCAAGTTTTAGAACCACTTATCTAGAACAGTGTTTTTAAAATTTTAAAGTTCATATGAGTCACCTGAGATCTTAATAAAATCCAAACTCTGATTCAGGAGTTTGAGGTGGGTCTGTGGAGTTTTCACTTTTAACAAGTTCCTGGATAGTCCTGTGAGTTGGAAGAACACACTTCGATAGCAAAGATTTAAAACAAAGGAAGTATGCTCTGTTCAGCAATGAATAGTTCATACATGATTACTGAGTTAATTGCCTAAGATGACACAGAGAAACTCAAGCTTGTAAAAGAGAGACAAGGATGATGAAGAGATTTGACTTCTTGTCCTGTTCAGAGCAGTTAAAGAAATTAAGAACTAGTTTGTCGGCTAAAGACAGTACATTGTGGAAATGATAGCCAGTTTTCGAGAGTTGAAAAACTGTTGTACAGTTTCCAAGATTAATTTTGTTCCTCAAGGAATAGAACTAAAAGCAATGGGTAGAAACTAAGGCTATGCAGCTTTTGGATCAACATACAGCAAAAGATAACAGCCAGAGCTCCCCAAGGATTGAGTAGACTGCTTTGGAAGGAGGTGTACAAGCTGATTTAGTGATGACTTTGTGAGGCTTCTACAGAAAGGAATCAACACAGGAAAGGAGATGGATCACTCCAGATGACATTTAACATACCTTCCAAAATTGGGTCTGCAATATTCTGGGTCTTTTTTTAGCCCAGTGCCTGCTTCTAGGTAATGGCAGGCAGTCAAGTCTGAGATGAACAGTGGCTATAAGCCAGGGACCTCTTTCCCTTAATGCTTACATCCCTTCTTGAAATTATAGAATTTGGTTTACCTGAATATTAATGCAGATTAACTCTCCTACTTTTTCAATCTGTATTTTTCTATTTTGTGCATGTTCTACTTCCTCTTTGAATTCAACTGGAAAAAATTGTCATGGCAGTGTAGCTTTTTTGATGCAAACAACTAGAGCTGGCATGTTGGTTAGTCTAAGCATCTTCCCTTGGTTCTGTTCCAGTTTGTCTCTCCCATTTGTTGAAGCTAATTAAAGCATTCAATTTACAGGACATTCTCCTCCAAGCTGTGAATCATTTAAAGGATCTCCCTAATCCATTTGTTGTTTATGTTTACATCTGAGTGATGCCTTGAAATTCTATACAGCTAACCCCCTCAAGAAATAGCTGAGCACCCAAAGAGGTAAAACCCTTGCTTAATAGTCTTAATTGAGGGACCTCCCTGGCAGTCTAGTGGTTAAGACTTTACCTTCCAATTCAGGGGGTGCATGTTCAATCTCTGGTTGGGGAGCTAAGATCCCACGTGTCTTATGGCCAAAAAACCAAAACATAGAAACAATATTGTTAACAAATTCAATAAAGACTTTGAAAACGGTTCACACACACACAAAAAAGTCTTTTAAAAAAGCCCTGTTCAACATTTTGGAGAAGGCAATGGCAACCCACTCCAGTACTCTTGCCTGGAAAATCCCATGGACGGAGGAGCAGACATGACTGAGCGACTTCACTTTCACTTTTTAGTTTCATGCATTGGAGAAGGAAATGGCATCCCACTCCAGTGTTCTTGCCTGGAGAATCCTAGGGACGGGGGAGCCTGGTGGGCTGCCGTCTATGGGGTTGCACAGAGTCGGACACGACTGAAGTGACTTAGCAGCAGCAGCAATCAACATTTTAGTGGTTTTTTTTTTTTTAATAGATTCAAGTGAGACAGGATAAATGAATACAACTTCTGACTATTTGACTTAAGCCAGTTTATGGTTGATTATATATGATGGTTAGGAAGTAACTCTTCTTTACTTATACAGAATTTCTCAGAAAGTACCAGATACTAAAGAATTGGAGTCATGGCAGTTTAGTCTAGTAGCATAAGAATTTGAAAGTATATTTTGGATGATTGATATCAAGGATCAGTGAGGTCTGGACACATTCATAGCTCTCCCTTTGCATCCCTAGCCTGGCATTATGAGTTGCCTGTTTCACACATCAGCATTTTTCCTCCTTTCAGTTTGCTCTATCTCACTCTTCAGAATTTGATGGGGCTGTTTGAACTTCAGTTCTAACAAAGTTTTCATATGCAGTAATTTACATGTCAAGAAACATTTCACATATTTGACAATATAATCATTCTATGAACAAGTTTCAGCGGTTATTGTCTACAAGGAGCTATATTGTATCTTCAAATAGTGAGCAGTGAACAAAGCTGTTTGTGATTTTATATCCAGTGATACTTCTCTGCAAGTGACCTCCTGAGAGAAGGAATTCAACGTAATACTACTGTCACATGTTTTTTTACTTCGGCATTTGAAAAATCACTCTTGTATATCCTATAACAAATAGAATTAGCCTTTTTCAAGCAAGAAGTTAAAATCTACATAGAGAAAGAAGCAAAGCCCACAGTTCCAGAGGTCAGAAGTACAAAAGGAGTCTTACTGGGCTAGCACAGATGGAGACCCATGCCATGCAGTTAGGCAGAAGAACTCAGCCTCATAAAGATGTCAGTATTCTCTAAAAGTTAATCTACAAATCAACATAATACCAACAGGATATTTTTCATTAAACAAATTGACTGTAAAGTACACATGGCAAAATAAACAAGGAGGAATATTCAAGAAATTCAAAAAAGGAAAAAAGTGAAAGGGAATAGACCCACTAGATATTAAAACACCTCACAACAGCTATAATAATTAGGATAGTGGAACTTCCCTCGTGGTGTAGTGGTTAAGACTCCCTGCTTCAAAGGCAGGGGGGCATGGGTTTCATCCCTGGTGGGGGAAATAAGATCCCACATACCATGCAGCCAAAACAATAGATAAATAAATTCTTTTTAAAAAGTAATTAGGATAGTGAAGAACTAAAACAAATCTGTTGTGGAAGAGATTGCTCATTTTTAACTAACAATTCTGGCTTTAATAGAATTCTAATTTTATTGGAAGTGCAATGTGATCTATAGGCTTTTGTCTCTCCATATTAATATGCTGAAATTCTAACCCTGCAAAGTGATGGTATTAGGAGTAGAGCCTCTGGGAGGTGATCAGGTCATGAGGGCAGAGCCTTCATGAATGAGATTAGTGCCCTTATAAAAGGGTGCCGGAAGTATCCCTTGCTCCTTCCTCCACTGTGTAAGGACACAGAAAGAGGTCATCAGTCTGCGACACAGAAAAGAGCCTTCGCCAGAACTTGAATATGCTGACACTCTCACCTTGGACTTCCCGCCTCCAGAATCATGAGAAATACATATCTGTTGTTTATAAGCCATCCAGTCTGTGGCATGTTGTTATAGCAGCTTGGATGGACTAAGACAAGGTGCCAGAGTGCCCATTAAAAGCTATGTCTTCCAGCTTTCCCTTGTAAAGATTGGGTGGCCACTGTGACATGGGTGGATATCTAGGTTTCCAATTTCTATTGGAACAAGCTGCCACAGACTGAGGGGTTTAAAACAGCACAAATTTATTATCTTACACTTCTGGAGGTCAGAAGTCCAAAACGAGTCTTCGAAGGCTAAAGTGTCACTTGCCCTGTGTTTCTTTTGAAAGCTTCAGGGCAGTTCTGTTTCCTTGTCTTTTCTAGCTTCAGAGGCCACTTGCACCCCTTGGCTAATGGCCCTCTTCTTTCACCAAAGCAAATCACTCCAATCTCTGCTTCTGTCATCACATATGCCTTTCTAAATTTGACAGTCTTGCTTCTCTATACATTACATTAGGCCCCTGATGACTCAAAACAATCTTCCCATCTTAAGAACCTTAACGTAATCATATCTGCAAAGTCCGTTTTGCCATGAAAGGCAACGAATTCACAGATTCCAGGGAATAAGACATGAGTATCTTTGGAGGTGGCTCAACGGTAAAAGAATATGCCTGCAATGCAAGAGATGTGGGTCTATGGGTTCAATCCCCAGGTCAGGAAGATCCCCTGGAGAAGGAAATGGCAACTCACTCCAGTATTCTTGCCTGGGACATCCTGTAGACAGAGGAACCTGGCAGGCTGCAGCCTGTGTGGTCACAAAGCATTGGACAGGACGTAGCGACTAAACCACCACCACCACCATCTTTGGAGGAGCACTCTTCTGCCTATCACAGTTGGCCTTCTGGATAGGTTATTAAAAGGAAGCTAAGGATTTCAATTGCCAGCTGTGATATAGAAATAAAAACTGGATTTGATCTTCTGCCACAAACAACTAGAAAACTGGGAGGGGGTGTGGAATCTAAAGCAACTGTTTCCAGTTATTGCAAAATAGACAGCCCAGGACTGTGATCCCTGGGAGAACAGATGCAAAGAAGGTAAATGCTACCATCTCCCTAGTGTTCTTCCTGGAAGTTATTTCCAGACATTACATGAAGGGAAAGGAAATTAAACAAGTTCTTGGAGACTCTTTGAGTCAAAGAAACAAAGATTGGAGTTTAATTAGCCAGAAGTCACTGGAAGTTGCAAAGAGTTCTGTAAACATGGGAGCTACACAGAAAATGAACCTCAAAAATTGGCCTAAGAGTCATCTTGAATCTTTGCTGAGTAGTAAGTCATTCATAGAGTAAAACTTCACACAGCGAGTCAGATAACCACCAGGTAGCTGTAAAGTGAAGAACTTGCCAGGGAATGGAGATTTCAAGTCCCAAATAAGCAGAGCAGAGATACTTGTTGATACTCATTCAGTGTAAATTCTAGTGGGTAAGGGCCTTAGTAATATCACCATACTATCACTGCAGTGAGAATTACTCTTGGGAGGAAGGGAAATAAGAAGAAAGGAAGAGGGGGAAAGCATGTAGTCAAGAAATAAAAAAGCAAAAATTTAGCAGGAGACTGACTAATAGGTCATTGGTCATTTTAGAGATGCTTTTTCTTCCTGTTTAAATTTTTTCTTCTTTAAAAATTTTTTTTTAAGTATGGTATTTTTAAATTTTAAAAAAAGTCATTTTTAAATTTAAAGTTTTAAAATTGAAGTAGTAACTATGCTAAAGTCTTTGATTTTGTGGATCACAACAATCTGTGAAAAATTCTTAAAGAGATGAGAGTACCAGACCCCTTCCCTGTCTCCTGAGAAACCTGTATGCAGGTTAAGAAGCAACAGTTAGAACCAGACACAGAATAACTGACTGGTTCAAAATTGGGAAAAGAGTACAACAAAGCTGTATATTGTCACCGTGCTTATTTAGCTTATATGCAAATTACATCATGCAAAATGCTGGGCTGAATGAATCACAAGCTGGAATCAAGATTGCTTGGAGAAATATCAACAAGCAATTTGATATTTGTTTGTTCTTCTTCTAGCAGCCTGGATGAACTAAGACAAGGTGCCAGAGGGCCAGAGTGCCCATTAAATTTCATGGTTGCAGTCACTGTCCATAACACTCTAATGGCAGAAAGTGAAGAGGAACTAAAGAACCCCTTGATGAGGGTGAAAGAGGAGAGTGAAATAGCTGGATGGAAACTCAGTGTTAAAAAAACTAAGATGAAGGGGATGACAGAGGATGAGATGGTTGGATGGCATCACCAACTCAATGGACATGAGTTTGAGCAAACTCCAGAAAATAGTGAAGGACAGGTAAACCTGGTGTGCTGCAGTCCATGTGGTCACAAAGAATCAGACATGACTGAGTGACTGAATAACAACAAAGATAATGGCATCCAGTCCCATCACTTCATGGCAAATAAAAGGTAAAAAAGTGGAAGCAGTGACAGATTTTATTTTCTTGGGCTCCAAAATCACTGTGGACAGTGACTGCAGCCATGAAATTAAAAGGTGCTTGCTCCTTGGAAGGAAACCTATGACAAATCTAGACAAGATATTAAAAAGCAGAGACATCATTACCCAACAAAGTCTGTTTAGTCAAGGCTACGGTTTTCCCAGTAGTCATGTATGGATGTGAGTTGGACAATAAAAAGGCTGATCGCCAAAGAATTGATGCTTTCAAACTATGATGCTGGAGAGACTTTTGAGACTCCCTTGGACAGTAAAGAGATAAACAAGTCAATCCTAAAGGATATCAACCCTAAATATTCATTGGAAGGACTTTTGGCTGAAGCTGAAGTTCCAATCCTTTGGCTGCTTGATGTGAAGAGCCAACTCATTGGAAAAGGCCCTGATGATGGCAAAGATTGAAGGCAAAAGGAGAAGGGGGAGGCAGAGAATGGGATGGTGAGGGAGCATCACTGACTCAATGGACAGGAATTTGAGCAAACTCTGGGAGATAGTGAAGGACAGCAGAGCCTGGCATGCTGCAGTCCACGGGGTCACAAAGAGTCAGACACAACTAACGACTGAACACCAACAACAAATGAGCTCTACAATCAATAAATGAAAGACCATTAATGTATTAGAAGAGCAGAGGATGTGAATAGATGGGTCACAAGAAAAAGCAAATGATCTCTAAGCATAAGAAATATATGCCTAATTTCACTCAAGGCAATACAAATTAAAATCAAATCATGTAGCATTTTAACTCATTAGATTGACATATAGTGATTTAAGGTGAAACAAGATTTTACTCTTATACATTTCTGGTGAGAGTATAAACTGTTTCAGAGATAATTTGAGAAAATTCGGCAATATCTTTTGATATTGACATACAAAGCTGGGCTGGGCAAAGAGCTAGTTCTGAGTTTATACCAAGGATCTTATTCTGCTGTGCCAAGAATTGTTCCCATATGACACTCGTACCTGTGCAAATGTTACTGATGTTTCCTCATTTTGCTTATTGATCATATCCAACTGAAGTTGTGATTGTACTGATGGTGGGAGGTGGGGAAAGGGGGTTTCAACATCCAGATTTCATATGTTGAACTCTGAGTCGGTAATTTTCAGTGTTATATTTAACTGTTCCTAATTTTGTGGGTGTTAATTGGGCCTCCTCACTACATTAGAAGCTCCCTATAGGCAGGAAATCTTTATGGCATACTTCAAGAGGCCTTATACAGCCCTGGCCTATACAGTGATTAGTTGCTGATTGACTAACTGAAATGTTTATGCAGCCCACAGGGTGATGGGAACAAGTGGGATGTCATGCTTTTCCTACAGGGGTAGCCAATCTCATTCTGAGGCCAATATCACCAAGAGAGCCTTTCTCCAACTGCCTCATGCCCCATTCTTTCTCTGAGCATCTGACAAGATCCCAGAAGAGGCTGCAAAACGCCCATTCTGTCTGTGGCTCCCAGGAGATCTATACACTCATGCCGGCCCACTCTTAGCCTTTAGCAATCTGATACAAATCTTAGCTGAAGGCATCTTTGCCCATCCTTGTATGAAAGCCCCATCTTCCTTGTGCTGCCTTGATAGGTAGGACACTGCTTATGTTCTGTCTCTCTGTGGAGGTGACTGCCTTGCCTTAATTTTCCTTAATTTTAGGTTCTAAAATTTTCCCTAAATTTTGGGTGAATTCACCTCTAGGGTGGTGCTAAGAAAAATTATTATTTTGTAGATTATCCAGATTTTTTATTGCTGGAATAGGGATGATGCTCTTTCTAGCTTTCTACATCCTCGATGGAAGCCAAAAATCCCACCCAGATTGATCTTAAGGAACCTGTCCTAACAAGACAAATTATATTTGTATAAAGATAGACATTTTGGTATATTAATAAACTGAGTAAAATTAGAAAAACTCAACATAAATAATGGTAGCTGCTGGGGGGGTGGGGGGTAGCTTTAATTCCCAGACACTTGACACGATAACATTTCTTTCTCACTCATACCAGAGTTTGATGCAGGCTGAGGGGCTTTCTTGTGTGACTGTTTCTTTGAGTGACAACTCCAAGATATGCCTTCCTTTACATCTGCCATGAGTCCTTTTGGTTCTGTAGAGAATGGAAGACTTAAAGTATATTTTAGGGTTAGACTTGATATTTCTACTCAAATTCTTGGCCAGCAGCCAGTCACATGGCCCCAACCTAGCTACAAGAGAGACTGGACAGTATCATCTTCCTGTGTACCTTGGAGGAGGAAATGGGGTTGATGATGTTGGTTTGAAACCTTGAGAATTTCCTGAAAAAACAACAACAATCTGAAACTGCCCCACCCCCATACACAGAGGAAAGAAGAGACCAAAGAAAGGGGAAGACCACTCCAGATGGGCAGGTGGTAAGGAAACTTAGGAGGCTCATCTTGAGCAGCTACAGGATGAGTGGATCTCTACACTTACCCACAAAACCTTAAAGTTTATGTAGTTAAAGTTAACCAGGCTCAGTCATGTATACCATCCAGATGGTTTCAACAGCACATTGCTCACTCAAGGCTGCATCCTTGGAAACAGCTCCAGCTATGGGAATAGTAGACAGAGCACACATTCCAAGGACAGGGGAGGGAGTGAGGAGCCTTCCACTGTCAGAGTCCAGCTCCGAGGTCAACTGGATGTCACATACTCTCAATGACCTTCCATCTAACCAGTCTCTGCCACAACATCATCAGTAGCAAAAACTGTTACACTGTGGTACCTCTTTATATTAGAATGTCATATATTCACTGAATGCTGCTTTTGCAAAAATTCTAATATCAATGGAAAATGCTCAAGATATAGTATTAAATGAGAAAAGAATATAAATTAGAATATACACTATGGTCCTAATTATGTGGATACATACAGTTACACCTATGCCAATCTAGTCTTTCTGAAGACTAAAAAATTCAAAAAATTCAGTGGCTTTCCTTGAACAATAGGATTATGACTGATTTTAATTTTTTCCCTTTATAAAGTTTATACTTTCCAGATATTTACAAGATTGTATTATTTTGTGACATAATTGTTTAGTGTTTATTTTAGGGTGTGGTTTAAAAAAAAAGGTATTGGGAACCTTCTGAGAAAACCAAGGCATTGGAACTGTGGGGAGAAAATTCTTATGGCAACTTTGTGAACTGCTCATATTTTATATTTAAAATCTGCAAGTAACTTTCATTTTCATGGTATGACCATATCCTTAGATGAGGAGCTAAATGTGATCTGAAGACAACAACTGTGCTTCTATAAATGAAATTCTGGTAACTTTATATAACTTGTCCCTTAAATAAATGTGACCATAGTAAGGAGATAAAGTATTTCAATTAATGGTAAATCTGGATAATCAGTGGTTAGAGTAAATCAAAATGCATAGAATCAAATAATCACTTTTTCACTTTTGACATTGAATTGGGCACTCAAATCATCTTTCCTCTAGCTTCTTAGTGGGTATAGAAGCATCCCTGGTGCTCGTTTCCCACCCAACTGCTTGCATTTCTCCTACCCATGCCCTTCTACTAAGCCTTCCCTTCTCAAAACCATGGTCAAGATGATCTTCTCGAAACACTAACCTAATCCTGGATAGGAGCAGACAAGATGAGAAATCTGGAGACTCCAGTGTATGCAAGGAACCCAGGCAAAATTTCTAAGGCTGGTTGAGCACCAGCCCAGGCTGTGCACTCGATGAACAGGGAGATTGGAAAATCTGACCTCAGGATCCTACAGGGAGGTAGTCTGTGCTGCAGAAGAGACTTCCTGATGGCTACTGGAGATGAGAGCAGACAAGAAAGACAAGCCTGGTGTGCAGTTTTGAAGGCCTGGGCTAGAAGTTTTCATCTGATGTCTAGAGTAAAACTCAGAAGCCACTCAAGGACTCTGAGGAATGTAGTGACAAGAATAGAAAATTACATCTATTTTCTCTCCTCAATTTTCCTAATATGACAATGAGAGCTATTGTTCACATGCAGAAGATTTGGATGAAAGCAGGCATTTGAATTTTCCCTGGGACCATCAACTCTCCTCACCTAATATTTAGCCAAATTAGTGGTATCTTGTCTAAGAGGTGTGCATGATGCCATTTTTTGTTATTACTCTTTTTAAATTTTTTTTAAAAAGAATTCACCTCTCACAACCAAATGATTCAAAGGCAGCTCTAGAGCTAAAGTCAGGGCATGCCCATCACTTCCGGTTTCCTCTCTCGGTTGGGGCAGGAAAGGAGCTTTTATCTTGCTGCCTGAATCCTCAGGGTCATGACCTTAGATTGCTCTTCCTCTTCTCCCTCTTGCTGTGCTTCTGATACACAGATAAGCCACCTAAGACTCAGAAAGGAGAACCACAAAAGAAATGCTCTAGAAAAAATACAAGCCGTTAAGGTTCAAGTATATTAAAATAAATAAATAAAATTTTTTAAAAACTTAAAAAAGATTCAGGTACATTTTCCCTATTTTCCTATTATTTATATATATACATATACATATATATATGGCAATGATAAGATGTTTCATTTCTCCAGTTAGTACATGACTTTATAGAAGGAAGAATTCAAAGTCAGGAAACAGAATAACAAGGGGGTCATAATTTGATAAGGAAAAGGATGCAATTGTACCTCTCACTTTACTGAAGACCAGCATTCTTATCTGTGCCCTCTCCCCATTATAGGCATGAAAAATCTTCCCAGATTGTACAACCTACTCTCATTACTGCACATCCTATTTCTGGCTACCTACCTAATTATCTTCTTAGGAAAAATTCTCTAAAAAGAGACATTTCATAGAATAGAAACAACATACCTAAAGAAGTAGACCTGAAAGGAAGAGCTGGACATCAACACTAACAGAGGGAAAATACTGGTTTGTACTGGCACTCCCACTAGGAGGCCTGACCCCATTCTCAGGCCTCTGTTTAGGCTTGGGGTGAGGCTGGGGCAAGATTGAAGTACTACACTTGTACCCCAAAGGTTGGTGGATGGCTGTCCGATTACATACAGATAGGCCTTAAGAAAGGGCTTTATGGAAACGGAAAGAGATAGAGATGCAGAAGTGGCAGACCTTTGCTAAGAGGCCACAGTAGAATTAAGTTCTGTTCTTCTGTCTGCCCCTGTGTATGATTTGTCTAAGATCAGGGTCTACTTCTCCATATTTTTCTGCACAGAGGCTGCTCTTTTCCAGAGGTTCCTTCACATCAGGCTTTTAGGCATACCTCCCGCTAAACAAAAGGGAGAAAGTATCTGTCTCTAGCAGGAGGCCATCTGCTCTCTCTGAGAAGGGGAATCCATCATTGAAGGCAAATTTTAGGCAGGTGAAGAAGCAGCTGGCTACCTCTTGTTAATTTCAGAGATCTAAAAGAGGCCACCCACACCAAATACACAAACACATAAGGCACGCTTGCCACCTGCCTAAAATGCTACTCCCACCACCACACCACCTTACTGTCACCATCTCACCTTAAGACAATGAATTTTCTTGGGCCTGAAGGCCGAGCAGGGAACTCTGAATCAGAGAGCACGAGAAAAAGAGAGAAAGCCTGGGGTCAGCATCCATGCTACATATCTTTCAAGCTTTGAGAACCAAGAGAAACCCTCCCGGGCCTTGGATGCTTCAAGTGTACGGGAAGAGAGAAGTACTAAGTTGTCCCTAAGACTCTTTCCTCTCTAGCGTTTCACTATTCCATTCTATCTCATCGGATGCTCCTCTGGCAGACAGAGAAGCAGAGAGGGTGCACTGAAGAACACAGGTGCTAGAGCTGCCCAGGTCCCAGTCCGGCTCTGCCACTTACAAGTAAAGCATCTTAGTCAAGTCACTTAACCTGTCTCACTGCAGCGCAACCATGAGGATCAAATGAGATAACATGCATCCTTCCATCAGCTTTGGTGCACAACAAACCACACCAAAATGGCAAGAAATAATAAGTACTGGCCAGGATGTGAAGAAGGCAGAACCCTCAAGTGCTGTTGGTGGGAATGTAAATCGGTGCAGCTACCAACGGAAAACAGTATGCAGGTTCCTCAAAAAATTAAAAATAGAACTACCATATGTTCCAGCAGTTTCACTCCTAGGTACTTATCTGAAAAACACAAAAGCGCTAATTTGAAAAGATACATGCACCCTTATGTTCATTGCAGCTTTATTTGCAATAGCCAAGATATGGAAACAACCTAAGTATCCATAGATAAATGAACGGATAAAGATGTGAGACATATATTTACATAGGTATCATATATATATATATGTATATATATATATATGTATATATATATATATGTATATATATATGTGTGTGTGTGTGTGTATATATATGATGGAATTTTACTCAGTCATAAAAAAGAATGAAATCTTGCCATTTGCAACAGCCAAAATGGACTTAGAGGTTATTATGCTAAGCTAAATAAGTCAGACTGAAAAATACCATATGATTTCACTCATATGTGGAATCTAATAAACAAAACAAATGAACAAACTCTTTTCTATAAAAAAACAGAAAAGAATCATAGCTGTAGAAAGTGAAGCGGTGGTTGCCGGAGGAGTGGGGTTGAGGGGATGAGTGAAATAGGTAAGGGAGATTAAGAGGTACAAACTTTCAGGTGCAAAATAAATGAGTTATGGATATGAAATGTACATGTGGGGAATATAGTCAATAAAAATACAATACCTTTGTATGGTGATGAAATGGTCAAAATACACAAAGAATCTGCCTGCAATCCACGAGATGCAGGTTCAACCCCTGGGTTGGGAAGATCCCTTGGAGAAGGAAATGACAAGCTACTTCAGTATTCTTGCCTGGAAAATCCCATGGACAGAGGAGCTTGGCGGGCTACAATCCATGGGGTCACAAAAGAGTCGCAAAGATATGACTCAGCAACTAAACAACAACAACTATTCGCAGCTGGGCTGTTAAATATGAGAAAGAAGAGATAAGGAAAGGGTGAGAGAGTGAGAGAACAATGTGAGGGCACCTGACTCAAAGTAAGCTTTCAAAATAGCCCAAGTGATGCCCAGAACTATTGACTTCACGATCTTCCAGGCTGGCCGTGGTCCTGGAACTTGAGTAGCTGCATAGAACTAACAGTACTTCTGCCCTGGGGATCTGTATAAAGGGAAGTATCCTAAGTCAAACAGGTCAGAGCCTGAGACATGCTGTGAGAAAAGCAATAAGAAGGAGGGGGGATGAACAGTAGGAAGTGGACTGAAAAATCTAACCTCAGCTATAGGAGGTCCTCCTACAACAGCATTCAGCTCTTAGACATTGTCAGAGCAAGTTAACTGCTCAATCAATAAGGCCAAATGGCAATGGTGGGTTGTGAGTAGCCAGGGTAATAAAAGGCAAACACTGGTGCCAAAGTTCCAAACTATTCATGGCAAATCCTGGTCAATGGCTAAGGACACTGAGAGAAAGATGTCTGGTTTTTCTCACCTTCCATCCTGCAAAGAACTTGCAAAAATTAGGTCAAACTCAGATAGCATATTTAAAAGCAGAGACATTACTTTGCCAACAAAAGTCCGTCTAGTCAAGGCTATGGTTTTTCCAGTGGTCATGTATGGATGTGAGAGTTGGACAGTGAAGAAAGCTGAGCACCGCAGAAATGATGCTTTTGAACTGTGGTGTTGGAGAAGACTCTTGAGAGTCCCTTGGACTGCAAGGAGATCCAATCAATCCATCCTAAAAGAGATCAATCCTGGGTGTTCATTGGAAGGACTGATGTTGAAGCTGAAACTCCAATACTTTGGCCACCTCATGCGAAGAGCTGACTCATTGGAAAAGACCCTAATGCTGGGTAGGATTGGGGGCGGGAGGAGAAGGGGACGACAGAGGATGAGATGGCTGGATGGCATCACCGAATCGATGGACATGGGTTTGGGTAGACTCCAGGAGTTGGTGATGGACAGAGAGGCCTGGCATGCTGCAATTCATGGGGTCGCACAGAGTCAGACACGACTGAGCGACTGAACTGAAGAGAGCTGAAAAGAAGTTGGTTGGAATTCAGAGCGGTCTTGCGGTTATAAAATTCAGGTTTGAGGATTGAGCTGAAGCCTCATCCAACAGTCAGGGCCAAGAGAGAAAAGACTTGGGAAAGCTCAAATTGTGACTGATGGCAGGGGACAGTCAGGACTCACTGCAGGGGCACTCGGTCTGTGCCAGCAAAAATAATTCTGGATTCACCTACTGCAGCTGCATTGCTAATGGGCTTCTTACCCTCTTCTGGATCGACTCAGTTGTTACATGAGTCTGAGTCTTCAAAGGAGTCCTTAGTTATCCAAGTTAATGGGAGCAGAGAGCTCCTCTAACTGCCTTCATCACAGATCTGCGTACCTATTATGAAGGAGACAAAGCAGTGGTTCTGAGCATCAACAATGAAGACAGGCCTGGATAGAAAGTCTAGCTTTGCAATTTACTTTGTATGCTTCTTCTCTTCTCTATTAATCAGCTTCTTTAAAATACAGATCATAATTGTACCTACCTTGAAGGATGTTGACAAAACGCCTGGGTTGAGTTCATATATATGGAGAACTACTAGTACCTCGCTAATGCTAAGTACTAGTTTTACCATTTTGAGTCTTTCTCTCCTCTGCTTAAATTGTCCATCTACCATGGAGTTTAAGAAAAGAGTAAGATGAGATGTCTTACACTCAAAGCTCTTAAAAAGTTTGTCTTTTGGGGCTTCCCCTGGCAGTCTAGTGGTTGTTAAGGCTTCACCTTCTAATGCAGAGGGTGTGGATTCAGTCTCTCATTGGGGAGCTAAGATCCTGAATGCCTCATGGCCAAAAAAATAAAAAGACATGAAACAGAAGTGATATTGTAACAAATTCAGTAAAGACTTTGAAAATGGTCTACATCAAAAAAATCTAAAACAAACTTCATCTTTTAAAATTATGTGACCATCCAATTTTAATCAATATTAAGCAGGTTTGATCAGAGACTCATATTAATTCATTCTTGCTGAAGTTGTTTTCTTTGTACTTTGCAGTTCTAGCTGAGCGTCTACCACAGGAAAAGGAAAAGAAGAAGTTTATAAGTATGAAGTTATAAATACGTTTAGAGGGACTTTCTGATACCTCCTTCTGGAAGATGATTAGTCAAAGGCAAAGCACTTTTGAACCAGGGGAACATAATAGCCATTAATATACAGGGTGTAGTTAACCCATGAACAACAGAAATTTGAGCTGCATAGGTACCCTAATACATGATTTTTTTCCTCAATAAATACATACTACAGCAGTACACAATCTGAGGTTGGTTAAATCCATGCATGTGAACCACAGATAGGAAGGCCAACTGTAAAGTTACAGGTAGATTTTCAATGAGAGTGGGTCCCAACCCACATGTTGTTCAAGGGTCAACTATAGATCTGTTGATGAGGATGCAAAATGGTGTAGCTGCTATGAAAAGGAGTACACAATTTCTTCAAAACATTAAAAATAGAACTACCACATAATAGAGCAACCTCACTTCTGCGTATTTATCAAAAAACTTGAAATCAGGATCTTGAAGAGTTAATAGTACTTTTATGTTCATTGCAGCACTAGTCACAATAGCCAAGATATGGAAACAACACAAATATCCATCAATGGATAAATGGATAAAGAAAATGTGATATACACATACAATGAAATATTAGCCTGTCTTTAAAAAGGAAGAAATTCTGCAACATGTGCCAATGTGGATGAAGCTGGAAGACATTTTGTTAAGTGAAATAAGCCAATCACAGAAGGATAAATTCTGCCTTTTTCCACTTATATGAGGTTTTAAGACTAGTTAAACTTATGGAATCAAGGAGTGGAATGGTGGTTGCCAGGAACTGAAGTAAAGGAGAAATGAGAAGTTACTAATCGATGGGCATAACGCTTTCTTAAGCAGGAAAAATAAGTTCTAGAGATCATCTGCCCAGCATTGTACCTATAGTCAACAGTAACATACACTTGAAAAATCTGTTATATGGGTTAAAAATAGGTAGTGTACAAACATGACAAATTATATAGTTAACCCTCCTTGTCTGCTGTTCTGCATCTGTGCATTCAACCTATTTGCCTTTGGTTGAATCTGCAGGAGTGGGGGGCCAACTGTATTACTCCTCATTACATGAGAGACTCAAGCATCAGTGGATTTGGTATCTGTGGAAGTCCTGAAACCAATGCTCCTTAGATAACAAGGGACAATCATAATGTTTCTCAATTATTAAGAGGCAAAAAGTGACATAATCTCATGAGGTTTTGTCTCAAGGCTGTATTCTGAAGATTATATTAAATCCTTCTGCTGTGTTTACCTCTAAAGAGAATTGTATCCTGAGCAGCTGCATTTTATTTGTTTGTTGTTTCTTATTTGCTCAATTGTGTCTGATTCTGCTGACCCCATGGACGATAGCCTGCCAAGCTCCTCTGTCCATGGGATTCTCCAGGTAAGAATACTGGAGTGGGCTGCCACTTCCTTCTCCAGGGCATCTTCCTGACCCAGGGATCAAACTTGCATCTCCCACACTGGCAGGTGGATTCTTTACCACTGAGCCCCCTGGGCAGCTGAGCAGCTGTATATGAGTGACCAAGTAAAGCAAAATATCTAAGGCTCTCAATGAAAAAGAGTATCTGCTGTGTGTCTGGCATTAAATCCTGCATCAGAAAATCGGTCTTTTCTAAATCTCCCTACAGCTTAATAGTCCTACTTTTCAAACATTTCCAATTAGCCATGTGTTCTCAAAATAAGGCTTTTCAGTGGTCAGCTGTGGCAAATGACTGCAGCAAGCTTTGTGGGGAATTAAGAGAGGAGAGCACACCAAACTTAGATTTTAGCAGCAATCTGGATGTGTATGACAGTTTAGTTATGTAATTTCTGCTCTCTGCCCCACAGCACCTATAGAATGAAAGATGTGTCAGGGAGGACAAAATGAGAAGCTGAGGCTTCTTCCCTGGAAAAATACTTGAAATCGGTGAACAACACAAGGTGGAATAATTGCTCAGAGCCATGTCTCTACTTTAAAGTGTATAAAGAACTTGCCTGTACATTGTGTCATGCAACCCTTAAGATTGGTGACTATCTGGACTAATGTCCACATTTGACAAGTGAGGAATTTGAGGCTTATGAGGGATAATTGACTTGTGCAAGATGACGATGCTAGTTCAGAGTTGATGTTTGGCCTACTATCAGGTCAGCGAGGTTTCCTTCTGACTCTTTATCCCATGGTTCTTTGCTAAATCATCTTTATATTCAGTCTGCTGTTTTGGCTTAAGGAGACAGAGGGTTCAGTGAGAAGTTCAGTTGAGCTGGGACAGACACTTCATATAGATGATTCCAGGGAAAGAAATTCACAGAAACATAGTGCTGCTGGGTGGAGGTCAGGCATGCTTGGTTTCTGAACCCCAGTTCCCCAGATGAAATTAACTCTAGGAACCTCAAGATGAAACCCCTCAAAAATGAGTAATATAGAAAAGAAATATAGAAACTGAAAGATTGGCCACTCTGTGTCACATCTTGAGTGGGTAATACTTCAGGATGAACTACATAGTGTCCTTTTGAGTCTAAATTCCACTGTGCTCTCTCTTTC
Organism: Giraffa tippelskirchi; assembly: GCF_054371585.1. Lineage (NCBI taxonomy): Eukaryota > Metazoa > Chordata > Mammalia > Artiodactyla > Giraffidae > Giraffa > Giraffa tippelskirchi. The sequence goes on from NC_137283.1 coordinate 128,482,319, forward strand.
TTCCTCTCTCTCTCTTTCAGTTCAGTTCAGTTCAGTCACTCAGTCATGTCCAACTTTTTGCGACCCCATGAATCGCAGCATGCCAGTCCTCCCTGTCCATCACCAACTCCCGGAGTTTACTCAAACCCATGTCCATCGAGTCAGTGATGCCATCCAACCATATGAAAAGGCAAAAAAACAGGACACTGAAAGAAGAACTCCCCAGGTTGGTAGATGCCCAATATGCTACTGGAGATCAGTGGAGAAACAACTCGAGAAAGAATGATGGGATGGAGCCAAAGCAAAAACAATACCCAGCTGTGGATGTTACTGGTGACAGAAGTAAGGTCCGATGCTGTAAAGAGCAATATTGCATAGGAACTTGGAATGTTAGGTCCATGAATCAAGGCAAACTGGAAGTGGTCAAACAGGAGATGGCAAGAGTGAACGTCGATGTTCTAGGAATCAGCGAACTAAGATGGACTGGAATGGGTGAATTTAACTCAGATGACCATTATATCTACTACTGTGGACAAGAATCCCTTAGAAGAAATGGAGTGGCCATCTTGGTCAACAAAAGAGTCCAAAATGCAGTACTTGGATGCAATCTCTCTCTTTAGTGTATTTATATATTTATTTGGTTGTGCATGGTCTCTAGAAGCAGTTGGTGGGAACTTCTATCTTCGTTGTGGCATGTGGGATCTTTAGTTGTGCCATATGAACTCTTAGTTGTGGAATCTTAGCTCCCTGACCAGGGATCGAACCTGGGCCCCCTGCTTTGGGAGCTTGGAGTAGTAGACAGTGGACCAGCAGGGAAGTCCCTGTGCTCTCTTTCCTTCACTGGAAACTATGCAGCATGGCATTAGCATGGCTCTATCAAGTTTATCTCAAATATAAATCACAGAAAACTTTACCTGTTTCATATTCTCATATATATTTTTCTGTAATTTAACAAAAATTATTTAGCCAATACCATAAAGATGAATGAAGACTACTTACTCCCTGTTTATAAAAGGCAAATTATAGCTATTCAAAATCATAACACAGTGCTCAAATTGTGTGTCTTGTTAATTAAATAGTGGCTAACTGTATCCTTGTTAGCTTTCTCAGCCAGAGGCTAAAGCAGGCTGGTTTTCCTCAGATGCTTGTTGACACCCACGCCTGTGAGTGCCATCTGCTGCCTCCATAGGGCCACCACCTGCCCTGGGGAGCTTCCTGTGCTCTTCTAGTGGGGTCCACTGGGTCAAAACCACAGATGCTTCTGCATCTGTGCTCTTATTCCCCAGTGACCCAGGCCTTTTCACAGAGAACTGCATCACACCACGTGCCCCAATTCTCTCACTAACGATGATCAACCAAACACTTTCAAGGGTCCCAAACGTCCTCCTTCTGAAAAAAAATCATAAAGCGAAATAGAACTATGTGGGTGTTAACACAGAGTTGGGTTTTTGTAGGTGATCTCATTTAATTCCCCCAGTAAATGAGGGAAGTCAGCCAAATTAAGTGGTTAAATCAGTTTTAGATGATAAGAAGTAAGTGATGAGGAGTCACTCTTTGTGCAGAAAAGTATTACGATTTAAATAGTGCTTAGGAAAAATTATTAAGGCAATAAAACATCAATTTGCAAAAAAAAAAAAAAAAAAAAAAATCAGTTTGCTTGAAAAGACCAGAAGGGGGAGGAATAGCTAAAAAGCAATAGCAATAATTGATGGCTCAGATGGTAAAGAATCCGTCTTCAGTGCAAGAGGGTCTTGCCTTGTGGCTCAACTGCTAAAGAATCTGCCTGCAATGCAGGAGACCTGGGCTCGATCCCCAGTCGGGAAGATCCCCTGGAGAAGGAAATGGCAACACACTCCAGTACTCCTGCCTAAAGAATTCCATGTACAGAGGAGCAGGACAGGCTGCAGTCCATGGAATCTCAAAGAGTCGGACACGACTGTACAACTAACTTTCAGTGCAATAGACCTAGGTTCGACCCCTGGTTTGGGAAGATCCCCTGGAGGAGAACATGGCAACCTACTCCAGTATTCTTCCCTGGAGAACCCCCACAGACAGAGGAGCCTGGCAGGCCACAATCCTTGGGCCGCAAAGAGTCAGACATGACTGAGAAGCTAAGCGCAGCCCAGCCCAAGGGTGAGGTAGTAAAGGGGCTTCCCAGATGGTGCTGGTGGTAAAGAACCTGCCTGCCAGTGCAGGAGACATAAGAGACATAGGTTCCATCCCTGGGCTGGGAAGATCCCCTGGAGGAGAGCATGGCAATCCACTCCAGTGTTCTTGCCTGGAGAATCTCCCTGGACAGAGGAGCCTGGGAGGCTACAGTACATAGGGTCCCAAAGAGTCAGACGTGACTGAAGCGACTTAGCACACACGAGATGGTAAAGGCATTTGAAACCAGGGGAGGGGAGGGGGAAGGAAGCAGGAATGTTCAGGAAGGTGTGAATCAGCGGCACACATCAGAGACCATTCTTTAGCTTTGCATGGGTAACTGGAAGGGAGGTTTGTGACGCCGTGAAGTTACCCAGCGGATATTAGTGAGGGGTGTCACTCTTCTATGTGCCAGCCATGTTACTGAGAACAAGGGAGGCAAAGCCCTGGCCTCATGGTGTTCATGAAAAAAGTTAGGGAGAACTGGTTAAGTGATAGAAAGAGGAAAACATTGTTTTGCATGTTGAAGTGAGACCCAGTGTTCAGTTGCAAAATGAGAGTCAATCTGTAGAATAAATGAGATCTAGAGACGGAAGTAACTAAAAGGTCTACACTCACCAACCCTAGTCAGGTTTCTCTGCTCATTGTCTCTTCCAAAACTAGGATGACATTGTTTTCTCTCTTTGAAATCCCTGCTCTTCTCTCTATGGTTGTCCTTCCCCTGTAATGGTCCCTCAGCATGCATCTCCCAAAGACCACATTACACTATCCAGCTCAAATACAGTGATACGTGGGAGATACACCTTTCTCTGCCTGCTCACATCCCCCTTGGTTTCACTGCACCCTTAACCCCTCTGAAACTTCTTCAGGTTTTCTTTAGTTCTGCCATTTCTACCAAATGTGGAAGACGTTTCTTGTTTGTTTTGTTTTTGTTTTTTAATAAAAAAGTTCCCCAAATCCACCCCTAAAATAAAACTAAGATAAACAAATGTTTATAACTCTTTAATTATGAAATTAGGACAAAGCTTAGTTTTAACAATATGATAGTCTATTTTAATTGTGCAAGCCCCCAACACATCCCAATGCCTTAGCTTCCTTTCTTCCCTTCCTTAGGAAGAATATGTTTTTGTCCAAATCAGAAACAAAAGTGTGGAAAAGTTAGGTTGCTTCTCCAGGCAGTGAAATGGGTCCCTAGGTAGCCAGCAAAGTGTCTGGCTTGGTATCCACATACCTAGAAGGAGTGTGCAAACACATTTTAGTACCTTTAATGAGACTCCTGTACCCTTGACACTCAGAGCTGGATGTATCTACCAAATGAGGAGAATGAGGGGAACAACAAAGATGGACACTCTGTTTCTGAAAAGTTGGATCCAGTTCCCCAAATCCATCCCTAAAATAAAAATAAAACTAACAAATGTTGAAAACTCTTTAATTATGAAATTAGGACAAAGCTTAGTTTTAGCAATATGATATTTTCAACCTAAAAAAAAAACAAAACAAAAAAACACCTCTATGAGTTCACCTGGGATAAAATGAAGTTTCTGGAGAAAAGCACAGATATATTTTTCAGACTGATGAAGAGAAAAGAAAACTAATATTTATAAAATACTCTGCTTTAGGCATTGTGCTAGAAATTTTCCATAAAGCAGAGTTCTTGCAGGATGAATTAGACATATGACAAGCCAAAATGCTAATTTTTAAAAACTCAGAAAAGAGTATCATTTAAAGGGCTGCTTTTTTCATAAGTTATTGATTATAAAGCTAAAAAGAAATAAAAACTGATTTGAAGTGGTTGTGGTAAGTGAGATTGCTGGAATTGAGATTACAGTTGATTTTCAATGCTTTGGGGACTTTTCATCAGAATCAGAAATCTTGACTGGAAGCCAAGATTAAATATAAGATTGCATTTACAGACTCATAGCTTGTCATTTCAGCCAAACTAAAATATTACTATTAATTTTCAGTTTATATCTTTGTAGGAAGTAGTAGGCAAAAAATTAGTCTCATTTTATCTGAAAGGAAGCAGAGCTAAAGAGAAGTTAAATGATTTTTATTTAACTTTCCACCAAATATCAGTAACTGATATCAAATTAAACCTCACTTACAGCTGTAAGAATTTATGCCTTGGATGTTACCATTTTTCAACAATGAAAATGAATTCTTATTAGACCATCTGTGCAGATTTAGCTCTCAATTACTGAGGATTAACTTGTTAAATACACCCACTACTCTCAACCCCTCCTTTCTAGCTTCTACTTGCAATGTAATCTCTAGAGAAGTCAGAGACTTTGACCTTTAGAAGTAATAGCACCTTGTTTTCCAGCAGCAAAGAAATTAGTCAGTGCTGAGAGGACCGAGTCCCAGAGCTCAATCCAGAAACAATCCACTCAGGTAATACAAACCATTCCTGAAATAGGCCTCCCTCTCCCTGCAATTATCAGAGAAGAAAATCTGAGAAAGGAGGAAAAGAGAATGGAGGAAAGCAAAATCAAGTGTTTTAAATTTTAGATCAGTTCTTTCAAAGTTTTGTCTTTCCTCTTTGAGGATGACTTCATTATCTAGTCCTCCTGGATTTATTGGAGCAAAGGGCTGGATGATTTCAGCATGAATTTCATCTATGGAAGATCAGAAAAAAATCATATATCAAATCTACGTACATACGACTTGGGAGCAACATAATCTTGACATGACTCCTGTTTCTACAGGCAGCGGGAGCATTGGAGGCAGACAGGGTCAGGAATCAGGAGATGTGTGCTTGGCCTCGGCTCCTCTCTCCTCTCATTACCTGAGTCTTGGCAGTCGCATGACTTTTTGGAGGCTTGATGTCCTTCCTCTTTAGTACAATATATATATTTGTCTTCACATGTTCACAGGGTCACTGTCAATGTCTCATGATTAATGAGATCAAACCAGTCAATCCTAAAGGAAATCAACCCTGAATATTCATTAGAAGGACTGATGCTGAAGCTCCAATAGTTTGGCCACTGATGCAAAGAGCTGACCCATTGGAAAAGACCCTGATGCTGAGAAAGATTGAAGGCAGTAGGAGAAGGGGACAGCAGAGGATGAGATGGTTGGATGGCATCATTGACTCAATGGATATGAGTTTGAGCAAACTCCAAGAGATGGTGAAGGACAGGGAAGCCTGGTGTGCTGCAGTCCATGGGGTCTCAAAGAGTCAACTGAACAACAACAAAACCAATGGACATGCAGATATATCTGCATTGCATTGACATAGTTAGAATACAACTACATTTTGCAGGATTCCCTTCTCTGCATAGTTCTGAGTTATTCTGTGTTGCAAGAGGCATTAGGAAGGATGTGGAAGGTGGAAATGAAGCAGGAGCCATTTTTTCTTTTTATACCTGGAAGCTCAGTGCAGAACAAGAGGCAGTGTTCCATCTCACAGCGTTGCTTGAATGCAGGGCCCCCTGGAGGGGCTGGGGCAGCAACTGGGTCACAGTGCCCACATGGCTCATGGCCCTGCTGGCTCCTTCTTAGCTTCTCTGAGTCCTGGCCAGGAACTTATAAAACTCCATGATACAGAGCCCCAGTGCCACCAAAAGACACCCTACCATCAAGGTTTGAAAATGCATCAAAACATGGTCCACATCTTTAGATAATCCAATTTAATTGATATTTATTGAAGGGGAAAGCACAGTATTATTTTTTAAAAGCCCTTTAAGTGATTCTAGTGTGTAGCCAGGGTTGGAAAACCCCAGTGGATTGGAGTACCAGCCTAATGTGCATGTAGAAATAAACTTGGAATTTATATTACACCTTTTACTTTCTGCTACTGCCAATATTCATTTAGTCACCAGATCTTATGGGGATGCCAGAAGAACATTTCTTAAATTTCAGGCCCCATTATCATGGTTATTTCCTTTGCCTTTGATCTGGCCACCCTAATTTCTTCAAAATGTTGACAGCTCCTAACTTGTCTCCCTGCCACTGCTTTTTCCTTCTCAAATCCATTCAGTATACAACAGCAGGAGTGATTTTTCTAAAACACAATTATGATCATATAGTGTTCTGAACTGTAGATGCACATATCAACATATAAAATAAATAGATAACATACAAATGCAAAATAAAAATGCTAAATGAAAAAGCAAATATTATAAAAATATGTATAGTCTGATTCCATTTTAAGATCAAAAGAGACAAAACCAAATGTACATTTATTTTTTAAATAAATTTCTTATTAAAGAAAGACATGGAGAAAAGTGCTCAAATCAAAATCATACAAGCTGAAGTATTTTCACAAAGTAAATGCAGCCACCACTCAAGTTAAGAAATGAAATATTGCCAATATCTCAAAAATATCTGCTTGTACCCCATGCCAACCAGCCATTCTTCTCTTCTTTCAGATGTAGCCAACTATCTGATTTCAAATATCATAGATTTCCTGTTTTAAATATTATGTTAATAGAGTCATATAGTATATATTCTTTTAAATATGGCTTCAACAACATTACTTTTGTGAAATTCATCCATGCTACAATATATAGCAGTGGTTTGTTCTTATTCATTGCTATATAGTATTCCATGTGTGAATATTCTAATATATTCATCCACTTTACTAATGGCCGTTTGCAGCTTTTCCCATTGTGGGAAATAATATTGCTATGAACATCCTTGAATGTGTATTTTAGGGTACTGAGGCATGCATTTTTCCTGGGATATTTCCAGAAGTGGAATGGCTGTGTCATGGGTATGCCCATGTTCAGTTTTAGTAGAAACAGTCAAATCTTTCTCCAAAATTATTGTACTAGGTTATTATCCCAACAGGGGTAGAGTTCCAGTTACTCCATCACTGACCATTGTTTTTTTCACTCTTTAATTCTAACCCTTTGGAAGATTGAGTAGTGCTATCCTATTTTGTTTTTGTTTTGTTTTTTTAGTTTTCTTTTAGAGTATGATTGATTTTGGCTCAGATGGTAAAGAATCTGCCAGCAAAGCAGGAGACCCAGGTTCGAACCTGGGTGGGGAAGATCCCTTGGAGAAGGGAATGACTACCCACTCCAGTATTCTTGCCTGGAGAGTCTCATGGACAGAGGAGCCTGGTGGGCTATAGTTCATAGGGTCATACAGAGTCAGACAAGAGTGAGCAACTAGCACTTTCACTTTTCATAATTGATTTCCAATATTGTGTTAGTTTCAGGTGTACAGCAAAGTGATTCAGTTACACATATACATATTTTTCATGATTTTGATTTCCCTAATAGCTAATAAGAATGAGCACCTTCCGTATGTTCATTAACTGTTTGGATATATGGTTGAGTCTTGAACAATACAAGGGTAGGGATGACCTACCTCACAGTCAAAAATCCACATATAACTTTACAGTTGCCCGCCCCCCCCCCATATCCTTGATTCCACAACCACAGATTCAAACAGCTGTGGATTCCATAGTACTGTAGTATTTACTCTTGAAAAAAATCCATGTGTAAATGAACTTGTGCAGTTCAAAACCATGTTGTTCACAGGTCAGCTGTACTCTTTTGTGGAGTGCCACCCAGCTACCTCCTTCAAATTACCTTTGTTTAAAACCAATTTACCACATATAGGTCATTTTCTGGATTCTGTTTTGTTGATTCATGCATATATCCTTTAGTCAGCCCCATATTATTTTGATTACTGTAGCTTTTTAGGAAGTCTTGAAATATGGTAATGAGAGTTTTTTGACTCTGTTGTTCTTTATCCAAATCATTTTGGACATTCTACTTCTTTGCCTTTCTGTATAGAATCAGATTGTTGATTTTTACACACACACACACACTAGAATATTATTCAGCCATTCAAAAGAAGGCTATCTTGCCATTTGTTATAACATGGATCGACCTTGAGGCATTATGCTAGGTAAGATAAGTCAGACAGAGAAAGACAAATACTATACGATATCACTTATGTGTGAAATCTAAAAAAGCCTAACTTGTAAAAACAGAGAGTAGAATGGTGGTCACCAGGACTCTATGGTGGGAGAATTAGAAGGATGTTATTTAAGGGCACAGACTTACAGCTAGTAGATAAATAAGTTCTGGAGAGCTAATGCTCAGCACAGTGATTATAAACAATGAGTGCTAAGTTGCTTCAGTCATGTCCTACTCTTTGTGACCCTATGGACTATAGCCCTCCAGGTTCCTCTGTCCATGAGATTCTCCAGGCAAGAATACTGGAGTGGGTTGCCATTTCCTCCTTCAAGGGATCTTCTAGACCAAGGGATCAAACCTATGTCTCTTATGTCTCCTGCATTGGCAGGCATGCTCTTTACCTCTAGTACCAGCTGGGAAGCCCATAAGCAACCATACTGTATGGTAAACTTAATAGTTTCTAAGAGACTAGTTCTTAATTGTTCTCACTACACACAGAAAAAATAAAATGGTACTTATGTAACGTGATAGAGGTGTTAGATAAAGCTAGAGTGGTAATCATATTGAAATATGTAAATGTATCAAACCTTAAGTTGTACATCTTAAACTAAATGTTATATGTCAGTTATATCTCTATACATACATACATACAAAAACAAACAAAAATATATGAACTGGAAAAAAAGGGGGGAAATTCCCCTTATAGCCTTCAAAAGAAAGCAGCAGTGAATTAGGAAGAAACAACGTTTGTCTGTGAAAATTTATATTTTCAGGAGCACCATTTCAGTTTATTCAAGAAGGTGTCCTGTTTTCTTCAGACAAAGAGACAAGGCTGGTTTCCACAGAAAAAAAAATTTTTTGGCAGTACCTCCTGCAGTAGAGAGCTTCCCAGATGGCACTAATGGTAAAGAACCTGCCTGCAAATGCAGGTGATATAAGAGATGCAGGTTTGATTTCTGGGTCGGGGAGATCACCTAGAGAAGGGCATGGTAACCCACTCCAGTATTCTTGCCTAGAGAATGCCGTGGACAAACAGAGGAGCCTGGCGGGCTATAGTTCATGGAATCACAAAGAGTCAGGCGTGACTGAAGTGACTGAGCATGCACACACACACCTGCAGTAGAAGCAGAGTCTTGACCACTGAGTCGCCAGGGAAGTCCCAGCAACGGAGTATTTTTAATTAAGGTTATGTGCATTGTTTTTTAGACATAATGCTATTGCATACTTCATAGACTACAATATAGCATAAACATAACTCTTTTTTAAATTAATGTATTTTATTTAATTAGAGGCTAATTACTTTACAATATTGTGGTTTTTGCCGTACATTGACATGAATCAGCCACGGGTGCACATGTGTCCCCCCATCCTGAGCCACCCTCCCACCTCCCTCCCCATCCAATCCCTCTGGGTTGTCCCAGAGCACCGGCTTTGAGTGCCCTGCTTCATGCATCAAACTAGCACTGGCCATCTATTTTACATATGGTAATATATATGTTTCAGTGCTACTCTCTCAAATCATCCCACCCTTGCCTTCTCCCACATAATCCAAAAGTCTTCTTTACATTTATGTCTCTTTTTCTGTCTTGCATATAGGGTCATCATTATCATCTTTCTAAATTCCATATATATGTGTTAATATACCATATTGGTGTTTCTCTTTCTGACTTACTTCACTCTGTATAATAGGCTCCAGTTTCATCCACCTCATTAGAACTGACTCAAATGCATTCTTTTTTATAGTTGAATAATATTCCATTGTGTATATGTGCCACACTTCCTTATCCATTTGTCTGCCTTATCCATTCGCCTGACATCTAGGTTGCTTCCATGTCCTAGCTATTGTGAACAGTGCTGCGATGAACGTTGGGGTACATGTGTCTCTTTCAATTCTTGTTTCCTTGGTGTGTATGTCCAGCAGTGGGATTGCTGGGTCATATGTCAGTTCTATTTCCAGTTTTTTAAGGAATCTCCACACTGTTCTCCACAGTGCTTGTACTAATTTGCATTCCCAGCAACAGTGAAAGAAGGTTCTCTTTTTTCCACATCCTCTCCAGCATTTATTGTTTATAGACTTTTTGATGGTGGCCATTCTGACTGGTGTGAGATGGTACCTCACTGTGGTTTTGATTTGCATTTCTCTGTTAATGAGTAATGTTGAGCATCTTTTTTGTGTATATTAGCCATCTGTATGTCTTCTTTGGAGAATTGTCTGTTTAGTTCTTTGGCCCACTGAACTGAAAAAAATGTCTTCATAAAAAGTTATGCAAGTCTGAATTAGATATTCAGTTCAGTCATTCAGTCGTGTCCGATTCTTTGCGACCCCATGAACCACAGCATGCCAGGCCTCCCTGTCCATCACCAACTCCCGGAGTCCACCCAAACCCATGTCCATTGAGTTGGTGATGCCATCCAACCATCTCATCCTCTGTCGTCCCCTTCTCCTCCTGCCCTCAATCTTTCCCAGCATCAGGGTCTTTTCCAATGAGTCAACTCTTCGCATCACATGGCCCAAGTATTGGAGTTTCAGCTTCAACATCAGTCCTTCCAATGAATACCCAGGACTGATCTCCTTTAGGATGGACTGGTTGGATCTCCTTGCAGTCCAAGAGACTCTCAAGACTCTTCTCCAACACCACAGTTCAAAAGCATCAGTTCTTTGGTGCTCAGTTTTCTTTATAGTCCAACTCTCACATCCATACATGACCACTGGAAAAACCATTGCCTTGACTAGACGGATCTTTATTGGCAAAGGAGTGTCTCTGCTTTTTAATATGCTGTCTAGGTTGGTCATAACTTTCCTTCCAAGGAGTGTCTTTTAATTTCATGGCTACAATCACCATCTGCAGTGATTTTGGAGCCCAGAAAAATAAAGTCAGCCACTGTTTCCACTGCCTCCCCATCTATTTGCCATGAAGTGATGGGACTGGATGCCATGATCTTCGTTTTCTGAAGGTTGAACTTTAAGCCAACTTTTTCACTCTCCTCTTTCACTTTCATCAAGAGGCTCTTTAGTTCTTCTTCACTTTCTGCCATAAGGGTAATATCTGAGGTTATTGATATTTCTCCTGGCAATCTTGATTCCAGCTAGTGCTTCCTCCAGCCCAGTGTTTCTCATGATGTACTCTGCACATAAGTTAAATAAGTAGGGTGACAATATACAGCCTTGACGTACTCCTTTTCCTATTTGGAACCAGTCTGTTGTTCCATGTCCAGTTCTAACTGTTGCTTCCTGACCTGCATACAGGTTTCTCAAGAGGCAGGTGAGATGGTCTCGTATTTCCATCTCTTGAAGAATTTTCCACAGTTTATTGTGATCCACACAGTCAAAGGCTTTGGCATAGTCAATAAAGTAGAAATAGATGTTTTTCTGGAACTCTCTTGCTTTCTCGATGATGCATCGGATGTTGGCAATTTGATCTCTGGTTCCTCTGACTTTTCTAAAACTAGCTTGAACATCTGGAAGTTCATGGTTCATGTGTTGCTGAAGCCTGGTTTGGAGAATTTTAAGCATTACTTTACTAGTGTGTGCTGCTGCTGCTAAGTCACTTCAGTCGTGTCTGACTCTGTGTGACCCCATAGATGGCAGCCCACCAGGCTCCTCTGTGTGAGATGAGTGCTATCGTGCGGTAGTTTGAGCATTCTTTGGCATTGCCTTTCTTTGGGATTGGAATGAAAACTGACCTTTTCCAGTCCTGTGGCCACTGCTGAGTTTTTCAAATTTGCTGATGTATTGAGTGCAGTACTTTCACAGCATTCTTTCACTGCAAAAGTTTGTGAGATGACATCAAATCCTACTGTACACAAGTAAAATGCTATTCCTGTCTCCCTCAGGTTTTAAAGTGTAACATTATTTTTAACTGATGGTGGTTAAGGAAAATGTATGTTGTCACTATAATAGCCATCTTCCTGTATATCAGGCTTACATTACCTTAAAATAAAAGATTTCAACAAACAAAGAAAATAAAGTGAGGCTTAGCTTTCATTAGTTTACTTCCTTGCTGAATGTGTCTTGCAATCATTCTGATGCTCCATGCCTTTGTGAGAGCAGCAGAGGAAAATTGAAACTATGCCTCTGTCAAGTGACATTGTGAAGTCCACAAAAAACTCATAGTTGCTTACATTTCTCCTAATATTTTGTGGCATGTCATGGAGAAATTGGCTGTTACACAATTTCTCTTCACATGGATCTAGATGAAACTCTGCTCTGTCTATGGAGACAGTGCCCAGCTTTCAATCATTATTTGCACACTGATACCACTCAAGAAAATTTTCAATTTTCTGAGCCTTTCTCAGAAACTTCAAAGGCTATCAATGTCTTTTAAAAGGTGGGGAGTAAAAAGAAGGTCTTTGCTGGGAAGCAAGAAACATCTTGCTGCACAAAACTTGTCTTCCAAGTGATTGGCAGCTCATCAGGCTTTATACCGGACTTCCCAGGTGGCGCCAGTGGTAAAGAATCCACCTGCCAGTGCAGGAGATGCAAGAGACATGGGTTTGATCCCTGGGTTGGGAAGATCCCCTGGAATAGGAAATGGCAACCCACTCTGGTATTCTTGCCTGGAAAATCCCATGAACAGAGTAGCCTGGCAGGCTACAGTCCATGGGATCGCAAAGAATCAGACACAGCTGAGCATGCATGCACTGTTTATACCATCGTGTCTTGTAGATTTTTACAGATGTCTTCACTGGCATGAATGATTCGGTTCTGAACCCATGCTCTTCTCACAAGCTCTTAAGCAACCTTATCCCTTCCAGACAATTCTGTCTCTCGTATGATGCAGTGATCTCCCAGTGGTCTTGAGTCATTCTTGAGCCTCTCTAGGTTCACTCTCTACACAACAAAGAGGTTTCAATTTTTTTTAATTTTTTAAAATGTTATATGAAATCATTTCTAATTAAAGTCTCTTCAGTGATTTCCCGTTACCCATAGAATAAAATACAAACTTCTCTTGAAGCTGTAAATAGTCTGCCTCCTGCTTGCTCACCTGGCCTCAGTTCATATCATTCTCCCTTTTCCCACTATGCTCCGACCACCCTAGCTTCTCTGTGTTTCTTGAGCACATGAGTAGGAGTCTAAGTTCAGGGACATTTCACCCAGAATTCTATTTATCCTGACTTTCTCATAGCCAGAGGTTTGTGGTTGTTTGCTTTAGGTTGGTATTTTGTTTTGATTTTGCCTTTCAATTCTCAGCTTATACATATTATCTTCCTTGAACGTCCAACCACCCAGTGCAATCCAAAGTAGCCATCTAATTATACTGATTAGTCTTTTATAGTTCTCTGTGCAGCACTTTTCACCACTATCTAGCATTTTCCTTTCTTATTCATTGGCTTTTGATTTGCATGCATCTACCTACAATGTAAGGTGTGTAACGAGAGGAATCTGGTTTATCTTGTTACTCTTATATCCTGAGTCCACAGGGCAGTGTGTCTTACACATTGTAAGAGCTCAATAAATACTTGTGCAATGAATGAATTGATAAATGAATGAATGATAGGGCCTTAGCTATCTGACTTCATCATGCCTCTCCAGTCGCATTGTGTCTTCCAGTTAGTTTCCTTGGCCCAAGCATTTTTTTCCCTGTCTCTTTGCCTAGGAGAAGCCACTTGACCATTTAATTTTCAACCGAAATGAAAAAAATGAAGCTTATTTATCTTTACTTGGTGGATTTTGTGTAGGGACCAGCATAGCATAAATTTAATTTTGGAGGTTTCCCTGGTGGCTCAGTGGTAAAGAATGTGCCTGCCAATACAGGGGACATGGGTTCAATCCCTGGTCTGGGAAGATTCCACATGCCATGGAGTGACTAAGCCCATGAGCCACAACTATTGGGCTTGTGCTCTAGAGTCCAGGAGCCACAACTATGGAAGCCCACACATCCTAGAGTCTATACTTCACAAGGAAAGAAGCCACAGAAAAGAGAAACCTGAGCACCACAGTGAGGAGTCTGCCCTGCTCATTGAAACTAGAGAGAGCTCGTATGCAACATCAAAGACCCAGCGCAGCCAAAGATAAATAAATCTTTAAAGTTAATCTTTGAATTACAGCCCTGATGCCAATAAAATAAATCATTATGCTCATTAAATAGAAGTATGTCAGTAAGTATCTAGATCTAATGGAAAGCTGCTCCATAAGTGTTACTTCATTTCTCTTTTTCCTTTACTCTGGACCAGAGTTGGTCCCAGAGAGCACAGTATTTGCGCTTAATACCACCTCCAGATTTTTGTAGTGACAGCACACACATCATTTCCTTAGAAAATGAATAGGAAGGTAATATAAGAATTGAAAGAACTGATTTCCACATCCTCAGCTTTCTCATGTGTGTTTGGTGAGTATATTTAATCTGTGTTGCAGTCTATACTGAGGCTGTTACGTTAAACATCCTGAAAGTGAAGTGAAAGTGTTAGTTGCTCAGTCGTGTATGACTCTTTACAACCCCATGGACTGTAGCCCACCAGGATCCTCTGTCCGTGGAATTTTCCAGGTAAGAATACTGGAAGGGGTTGTCATTTCTTTCTCCAGGGGCTCTTCCTGACCCAGGGATTAAACCCAGGTCTCCCACATTGCAGGCAGATTCTTTACCATCTGAGCCACCAGGGAAGCCCTGAAACATCTTTAGGATAAACAAAATACAATTTCTAGAGCCATATTTTTCCCGCCCCTGGATTTAGCTCCCTATTCTCTCCATCTGGAAAGCCTTATTCCTCCAGCTTCATCTGATGAATATTACCAGTCCTTCAGTTCAGGTCAGTCATGTCCAACTCTTTGTGACCCCATGAAGTGGAGCACGCCAGGCCTCCCTGTCCATCACCAACTCCCAGAGCTTACTCAAACTCATGTCCATAGAGTTGGTGATGCCATCAAACCATCTCATCCTGTGTTGTCCCCTTCTCCTCGTGCCTTCAATCTTTCCCAGCCTCAGGGTCTTTTCCAATGAGTCAGTTCTTCACATCAGGTAGCCACAGTGTTGGAGTTTCAGCTTCAGCATCAGTCCTTCCAATGAATATTCAGGACTGATTTCCTTTAGGATGGACTGGTTGGATCTCCTTGCAGTCCAAGGGACTCTCAAGAGTCTTCTCCAATACCACAGTTCAAAAGCATCAATTCTTCGGCACTCAGCTTTCTTTATAGTTCAACTCTCACATCCATACATGATCACTGGAAAAACCATAGCTTTGACTAGATGGACCTTTGTTGACAAAGTAATGTCTCTGCTTTTTAATGTTCTGTGTAGGTTGGTCATAACTTTCCTTCCAAGGAGCAAGCGACTTTTAATTTCATGACTGCAGTCATCATCTGCAGTGATTTTGGAGCCCAAGAAAGTAAAGTTAGCCACTGTTTCCGCATCTATTTGCCATGAAGTGATGGGACCGGGTGCCATGATCTTCATTTTTTGAATGTTGAGTTTTAAGCCAGCTTTTTCATTTTCCTCTTTCACTTTCACCAAGAGGCCCTTTAGTTGCTCTTTGCTTTCTGCCATAAGAGTGGGGTCATCTGCATATCTGAGGTTATTGGTATTTCTCCCGGCAATCTTGATTCCGGCTAGTGCTTCATCCAGCCCAGCATTTCACATGGTATACTCTGCATATAAGTTAAATAGGCAGGGTGACAATATACAACCTCGACATACTCCTTTCCCTATTTGAAACCAGACTATGAGTTTTTAAAGATAGTATATACTTATAATATGTACTTATTCTTTCACAACCCCATGGCCTCTGTGCATTGCACATAGTAATAAGAGAAAATGAATTGACTTTGGTGTCCATCTCTCTGGGAAACTGGGGATTTACAACTAGTTTATCTTTCATGCTCTCAAAAGTAACACAGAGAATTTTATACCAAAGTGATACAAATAGCCTGAAGAACAATGAGAAAATTGGAAATAATCAAGAATTTTCTCATCACTTCACAGAGGCAGCTTTAATGTATGTATATATATGAGAGAGGAGGTGGTACCCTGGGAACCACCTCAAGGACGAGCTTCAGAAGAAATACTCGCTGCCTCCACTGCAGAGATCCTCCAAACTTGCCAGACCAGTGGCAACACTTTAAAAGTCTGCCCCCATGTCCATTCTGATGCAAAAATCATTCTAACATATCATGGAAGGGCAGTCTTTGGGCTCCACGTTTTGGGCACTGTCAAAAAATACTGTATTTTAAGCAATACTATTGTCCCCGCAAAAACCTTGTGGAATCTGTTCATTGAGAACCATTCCAAGTGGCAGCAACATGTGTTTCTACAAAAAGTTGGATACCTTAACATACTGAAGAGCATGTGACAAATTAGAGCTGGGTACTGCCTTGTACCAGAGGACTGGATGAGTCCCAGAGATCTGGGCAAGTCATGATGTGAAAAGGGAAACAACCACCAAAAAGTATATATATAAAGAGGAAAGCCATATGCTAGATGAGCAGAAATTAATGAAATAGAAAATAAGGATCAACAAAGTAAAAAGTTTATTCTAGTAAAACTGTTAAATGAGATAAAAGTCAGAGTACACAGAACTGATTCATGTTTTCTAATTTAATTTTATCTCCAATATCTTGAAGAAAATATTGGCTCAGTGACTAGAAGGGTAACCTATAGTTTGACGTGAACAAGTCTAGGGGTTTCTGGATGATGCAAAATATTGTCTTCCCACTTCCATCCGGATGAATTCAATTCACAGAGTCAGCCTCTACTGGGCACGTAGAATTCTCTGCTGTTGACCTTGCTATCCCTCTGCTATTTAACAACTCAAGCTTCCTTTCAGAGTTTCTTCTCCATATTACTCTTCATTCTTACAGTCCAGGGGACCTATTTCCTGGTACGACCCTGGCTAGGGCACTATATTCCTGGCTTTTTCCTGAAAAGGAGTGTGGAGCCCCACATTCTTTAAAGCAGAGTATCAACAAGACAAGCCACCTCTCTCTTGCTAGTGTTTGTTGCCTATTTTAGAGGAACCCAGATGCGCGGGTTATCAGCATATTGACAACCGTCAGGAGCAGGATTAGATTGATGACAGACACAAAACCTTGGCTAAATCATATAAGGTTAATTTATTGAAAGTACAAAGAAGGAATTCTGGAAGGTAAGATCCAAGGGTGTGATTGAGCACCAGATCAGACTTGTGGAAGCTCAACTTTTCCCCTTCAAGGCCAAAGCTATATACTGTCAGGGGACGTTCAACTTTAAGGGATCCAATATGTTGCATTTTCTTCCTTTGTGTGCTGTTTCTCAAGGACTCTCTTATCAGTTCCTGGAATACAGGAATGAGCAGAGCTGCACGCAGTTCTCAGGACTGAGATCATGGGAAAGAGCACTTGCTTGGATTCCCTTCAGTGACTCTCTTCAGTGACCTTTTACTTAAAGGACTATTCGTTTTGTTGCAACTGATGGAATTTCATTCTTAATGGCTGAGTAATCATTTTATTGAAGATATAGAAGCATGTGTTTCTGCAAATAAAGTACCCTTGTTTCACTTGAGACTTGGGTCCCCCGCGTCCTTCTTTTCTTTGCCTTCTTTTCATCGACTCCGGTCCCCAGGTCCTGGTCTGTAAAGACCAAAACAATATACAACAGAACTTATGTACATATAAGACTAGAACAGTTCTACATGGAGTCTAGCCTGGAAACGTGCAGAAGACCACCACAGTGAAGCCAAATGCACACCATCAGTCTCAGGGTTGTACAATGGGCCACATGACCACAGAGCTTCAGGTGTGCAAGCCATGCTGTCCTCTTGGATTCCTTGCATCTCTCCACACCTACGTACATACCCTGGTCCACATATCTGCCTGAAGTGAGAACCTCAGACCAAGAACAAGGGTTTATTGCCCCACAGTCTGTAGATGTCAAGCCATAGTCATTTGAGGTGTTATCAGGCAAATATTGCAGTGTGTTATGCTAAAAATCCTTCCCCCAGTAAGGATGAGAGTAGGGAAGAATGAAGCGGAGGAAAAAAATGAGACCAAGACAACCATCACCTCCACCACTGCCCAGTGTTTGGAGAGTATTTCATGGTATTTTCCTCTCAGTTTCTGTAATTTTTGAGCCATATAAAAAAGCCTAAATTTTAAAACTAGTTTTAAAAAAATGAAATAAAGTGTGGTGCCATCAGAGTCCTTTAAGGACAAACACCATGGTCCTGCTCATCTTTTTTTTCCTCTCTTTAGGCATGATGTAATAGAACTAAATTTTCTTCCCAGGTAGCTCAATGGTAAATAATCTGCCTGCCAAGCAAGAGACACAGGTTCAACCCCTGGATAGAGACGATTCCCTCAGGAAGGAAACGGCAACCTACTCCAATATTATTGCTTAGGAAATTCCATGGACAGAGGTGCCTGGCGGGCTGCAGTCCATGGGGTCACAAAGAGTCGGACACGATTAGCGACTAAACAATAGAAACAAGAGAACTAAATTAGAAAAATTAGCCCAGCCTGATTGCTGGCTTTTCTAAAAAAAAAAAGAATTCTCTGGGGCTTCCCTGGTAGCTCAGTAGTAAAGAATCCACCTGCCAATGCAGAAGACACAGGTTCTACCTCTGATCCAGGAAGATCCCACATACCGTGGAGCAACTAAGCCCATGCACCACAGCTATTGAGCTTGTGCTCTAGAGCCCAGGAGCCACAACTACTGAAGCCCAAGCATCCTAGAGCTTATGCTCTACAATAAGAGAAGCCACCACAATGAACAGCCCAAGCACCACAATGAAGAGTAGCCTCCATTCGCTGCAACTAGAGAAAGCCTGCGCAGCAACAAAGACCAAGTGTAGCCAAAAACACATAAATAAATGGAAAAGAATTCTCTGTTGCTGAATGCTAAGAACTTTTATCAGGAGATTCAGTGACAGGCATGTTTGCAATTACTGAGGCCAGGGTTTCCCATTTTGAAAGGACTGCGGTCTTAGTACAGAAAAAATGGCTAATTATTACTGAGTATGTGACAGGAGCAGGACCTCTTCCTATCTTTTCCTTGTCTCCTATCTTCCTCCTACTTAATACACTTAAATGTTCCAGTGCTCACTAATTTACTCTCTCCTTTAAAAAAAATTTTTTTTATTTGAAAAATAAAGTTAATGCAACTATAGAAGCTTGGGTCATCACTCTTCTATTTCTCAGTGTTCTCATATTTCTCCACCCTGTTCTCAGCATACTTTTTAAAAAACAAAAAAGTTTCTCACCAGCTATCCATCTTACACCTGATAGTATATATATTTTGATGCTACTTTCTCCATTTATCCCACTGTCTGCCTTCCACAGGGAGCCCAGTCTGGTGCTCTGTGATGACCTAGAGGGATGGGATGGGGGAAGGGGAAGGAGGCTCAAGAGGGAGGGGATGTATATATAATTATGGCCAATTTGTGTTGCTGTATGGCAGAACCAACACTACACCATAAAAATTAAAACACAAAAAAAATTTTTTTTTTTAATTTAAAAAGAAAGTTTCTCTTAAAAACAACATTTTGTTTGGATAAAGAACCTGCATATGTGTGAAAAGAGTTCTTATTCACTTGGATTTCAGGATTATAGGACTTATTTTGTGGTTTGGTTTTTTATAATACCTAAGTCCCACAATCTAATCTTTAACTGATCCACTGAGGGCTTAGCAGAAATTGTTGTATTTTAATAATCTTCCTTTCTGAATCCTTGTCCACATGCCCTAGATATACCCACATGTAGATATGTGTTTCCATTTTTGGAGCAACTATACCCTCTGATCTACATGTCACATAAATGCCATTTTAGAAATTCTGGCTCCTCCAAGTCTTGATTTAACTGAACAACAGATTTTAGAGCTCTGACCTTTCAAGGGGCTTAGGAACAGAATTTTGGAACTCAGTTTGGCACAGTCTACAGCCATTTTTTCCATTTTTTTGGAACCTGTCTGCTCTTTTCTTCATATAGAAGAAGTCTGCACATGTCTTTGCCATCAGACAACCTGAGACATTTCCCCCTACTGTTTGCAATCTAGAAACCAGAATTTGTTATAATATAAGAATTTCGCTCTGTTTAAAAAAGAAAAAGGAGACCAATTCTGCCAAAGTTTCCCATCTTTGGAACACTTTCACGGAGGAAAAAGACCACCTGCTTCAGTTTATCCTCCTTTACTGCACCTGAAACCCCAATCTTGCTAAACTGAACAGGAAGACAGACTGCTATCTGTGAAGACAGGATGGAAGACAGAAATTATTCATTTATGCCAGATGGAAAAGCAAGGTCTAGCAGAATTCTGAGGCCTCGGTCTTGAATTACCCATAAGGCTGATACACAGCTGAACACGCACTTAAAGAGAGAAGAAAAAGATTTGAAGTTCTCCAGTTGCAGTTCTTTTTAGTTTATGTTATCTATTTATATATTTTTTTGAATGTGGTGGGTCTTCATTGCTGCACATGGGCTTTCTCTAGTTGCGGTGAGCAGGAGGGTTACTCTCTAGTTGCAGCGTGCAGGCTTCTCATTGCAATGGCTTCTTTTGTCACCAAGCACAGGCTCTAAGGCACACAGACTTTACTAGTTGTGGCTTAGGGGCTTGTTGCCCCACAGCGTGTGGGATCTTCTGGGACCAGGAATGGAACTCGTGTCCCCTGCATTAGCAGGCAGATTCTTAACTACTGGACCACTAGCAAAGACCCCCCCGGTTGCAGTTCTTGCAGGCTAACGTTCCTCAGAAACTTGCATCCTTTATTTAAATTGAAACTGCAGGCAATGCTTGGAGAAAAGCTTCATCCATGATTGCAGGAACATCTTCTGGCCTAGAGCTTATCACAATGAACTGTATTTTTTAGTCTGCTGATACACATGCAGAGGTCAGTGGGAAGTTGCTGAAGTACTTAGGACAGGTCAGGGGATTGTAAAACACAGTGGCCCAGCCATTCATGCTCACAGGTCATTTCTCCTCCTGAGGAAGGGACTTGTTCCTGGGGATTCTGTCAGGCATGCGGATTTCTTTTTTCACAGTCATTAATTGAACAGCAGCGAGTTTTTGGATTGACATGGAGTGCTGGTACCATTGACCCTGGGTGCAGTGCTTAGAAAAATACAATGCCCTCCTTTAAAGGGTTACAAAAGCATCTTGCTTAGAATACTCTAGTTAGAAGCAAGGAGAAAATCCCTTGAACCCAAGCTGATGGAAATGAAATAATTTACTGAATTAACTGAGATTCTTATGAGAAAAATTAGTTAACGGTTCACATCAACCTTGCAAATACTTTTTTAATGCTTCTCCAAAAAAAATATTTATTTTACTTTAATTTATTCTTTAAGATCCTAACATCTTTATGAAATAGCTGGCTTCTTCCACTGTTTCAGACACCATTTCATAAAAAGAACTAATGCTGTAATATGGAGGAAAAAATACTGATTTTGTTATGGCTCTGGCCTTTATCATCTATTACTTCTTTTTTTAAAAAGGCTCCTACATTCTCTGATTAACTTGATTTCCTCATTTCTAAACTGAATAATATAGTGATGAAATAATATGTTCATGACTTCCTTGTGAAGATTTTAAAGCTTTTTAAAAGTTAAAATCACCATATATGTATAAGATTTGATATTATATACATGAGAAAAACATAATATCAGACTGTAAGTGATATATAAGAAAGTGAAAGGGTTAGTTGCTCAGTCATGTCTGACTCTTTTCAACCCCATAACTGTAGACCACGAGGTTTCTCTGATCTTGGAATTCTCCAGGCAAGAATACTGGAAGGGGTAGCGATAAGATAAAGATAAAGTAGCCCATCTGCTTTTTTGAATAAGTATACCAGAACTTACACATCCATATGTGTGCTGCCTTTTTCAAAGTGGACTCCCTGAGAGGTATACTAATTTAGTAGGGAGCTACTACTTAAAATATGTTTGATGTTTTTCTTGGAACTGCTTATCAGAAGCCAATTTATAAGCAACAAGAACATCACTCCTCATTAGTTTGTCATTAAATCTTGTTTAGCATCAAAACCAGCAGTCCTAGTTTGACCCCACATCGCATTCATCAGACTTAGGTCTGTTTGGCTCACAGCACTTAAAAAATTAGTCACACTCAAAGGAAAAAAGAAAAAAAAAGATAACAGGCAAGGATTTTCAAAGTGAGTGTTACAGACTCTCATATCAATTCCAGAATAATTATTTCAAAAATTCTTTTTTAATAAGGTAGTATTATTGGAATAATTTTGAAGTTCCAAGATAATTATTTACATAGGAATAGCGCTATTTGCATGACTAAGTTCTGACTATGTTTTTCAAAAATGAGCTCCAATAATTAGTAGCCCTGCTTCAAACATCACAAGGTCCCTCAAGGACTCCGATATCCCTTTAGGGGTATTAGGGAGTAGAGGATTAACTGATGAGAAATCCATACCAGATGCCACTGTGAAGCTGTGATTTTTCTAAAATTCACCTTAGACGATAATATATTCTGAAATCATAATTCTATTCGTGAAATTCTACTGATCAATTAAATCTCTATTTTTAAATATCAGACTTTGTTGGCTAAGATAAAATGAAGTGATAGCAAATATCAGATTAGATGCAAGGATCCAATACAGTAATTATAGCTGATTCACATTGTTGTACAGCAGAAGCCAACACAACATTATCAAGCAACTCTCCACCAATTTAAAATTTTAAAAAATATTTTAACAAATAATCCTGAATTATTAAAGCAACAGTTGCCTCAGATCATTTTCTTGTCTGAATTAGTCAATACTTAGGGTAGACTAAAAGCAAGCACAAATTCTTTGTCCATCCTGTCAGTATCCCTTTCCTTTGAATCTCGGTTGGCCCCGTGACAGTTATCACCAGTGAAATGCAGTGGAAGTAATGCTATCTAATTTCAGCGACTGAACCTTAAGATACCTGCATCTTCCACTTTCATGCTTGAACTATTTCCTTTGCCACCATACGGATAGGATCTCAAGCCCCATGACGCAGATATATGGAGGAAAATTGAGATACCCTGACTGACAGTCCCAGTGAGCTCCTAGTCAAAGCCGGCATAGACTGGAAGACCTGTAGGTAAGCCCAGATAATCATAGCCTCAGCTAACACCACATATAGTATAATCTAACACCACCACTTAGTATGTTTCTGGGGTGAAGTATTTAACCCGTGGTGCATCAATTTCCTCATTTTTAAGCTTCAACAATCATAACATCTTCCTAATTGGTTTATTGATAAAAGGGAAATAAAATATCTAAGGCATCTTTGTAACAGAATAGGTTTCATCAAACCAATAAATAAATTTGTCATCACCATGTTGTTTTTACTTAATAAATCTTATCAGCCATCTAATAACCTAGGGAGCATCCTCAAATCTGACGTCACATTTAGAATCTCTCTCCATTTCTCATTCTTTAACTTTAACTCTAGGAAATGTCAAGAACATAGATTAAAGGGACTCCTGTGGCGATTGGACTTGTTTCTTGATGTGGACATTGGTAACAACTCAATAGGGGTTTGTAACAGATTTTTCCCCAGTCGAACATTTCTGATTGTCATTGCCATCATCACCATCATCTTTTGCTTATTTTTCGTGACTTCTATGAGTTTTGATGAAAATTATCCAAGTTGGATTACATTTACCGTTTGCAACTACAGCTTCTCTCCTCTGTTGGACCAGTACCTTAGAACGTGAGGTCATGTCCTGTCCCAGAATGCTATTCCACAGTAAAAAGGAACTACCATAGATTCATGCAATAAATTGGATTGATCTCAAGGACATTATCCTGAGTGATAAAGGCCAGTCTCAAAAGGTCACTGCTGTAGGATTCCATTCATCTTACATTCTTAAAATGACAAAACTATAGAAATGAATGACAGACTAGTGGGTACCAAGAATTAGGGATGGTGAAGGGAAAAGGGTTGGTTGTGCCTGTAAAGGAATAGCAGAAGGAAGATCTTCGTTGTGCCTGTAAAGGAATAGCAGAAGGAAGATCTTCGTGGTGCTGGAATAGTTCTGCATCTTAACTGGGGTGTTGGCTACACAAATATACATATGTAATTAAGATGATATGGGGACTTCCCTAATAGTTCAGTGGCTGAGACTCCACACTCCCAATGCATCCCTGGTCATGGAAATAGATCCCACACGCTACAACTAAGAGCTTGCAGGCCTCAACTGAAAGATTCGTGTGCTGCAACTAAGAGCCAGTGCAGCCAAATAAATAAATAAAATTTTAAAAAATTATATGAAACTATATATCTGTCTCTATATGAAACTAACATTTGTCTCCTGGTTGTGATATTGTACTATGGTTATATAACACGTAAATACCAAGGGAAACTGGTTAAAGGGTAGGCAGGACCCCTCTGTACATTTTTGTAGCTTCCTGTAAATTTTTAGAAATTTTTAAATTAAAAATCAAAAAAAGGAAAAGACTAAACATTAGTGAGAACAAAGATCAATTAAAAGTTTCACTTTGCAAATTTTAACTAGTAAACTAAACCTATAACTACTACACCCTAGCAATCCTAGTCTTGGTTAAATACTGAAGAGAAGTGAATGCTTATGTCCATCCACTAAAAGATATATACATGAGTGGTCAGAGTAGGTTTATTCATAAAAGTCATAAACTGGAAGCAATCTATCAACTGAGAATACATAAATGTGGTGGATTTACCCAGTGGAATATGGCATGGCAAATTAAAAAAATCAAACTGTTCATGAATGAAACAACTTGGATAAATGTCACAAACCTGGTGTTGAAAGAAGGAAGTCAAATACAAAGGAATGTGTTCTGTATGTAGAGAAATCAGAAAATAGTTACTTCTGGGATGATACCATTAACCAGCAAGGGGCATCAGGAAATGTCCTATATCTTAATCTCTGTAGTAGTTACACAGGTGTATACATATATACAAACTCATTTAAACATACACTTCAATTTGCCTTATTCTATGTGTTTTATGCCTCAGTTTAAAAAAAAAAAGTGGGGAGAAATGCAGAATGCTGAACCTACTGATATATCACAATATACCAAACAAGACAAGTCTCCTGAACCAGGTAAGCATCAAGATTGCCTCCTCTTGCCCTGTTAGTTATGTGTGTGGCAATGATGATAAAAAGTAAGTGAAACAAAAAAGCAAAAAATGAAGATCTTCTAATATTGAGGCTATTAAATTCCTGTGAAATTTGTATGGTAATCCTGGACCAGAGTCCTGATCAGAGTCCACAGAATGGTAGACACTGTATAGGTCACAAAAACACCTCATGTGATACACATGGGGGTCTCTGTGACCCCTTCAGTTACCCCAAATCTCTGGCACTTGGGTGAATGACCTGGCACCAGTAATGTAATGTGGATATGCCAGATTATGTTTTAAAAATCTTCAGGGAAGAAGCAAATCAAAGTAGCATAATTCTCATTACTTCAAAGTTGTGCTAATTCCACAAAAATGGCCTGCATTTAATTTAAAACATTACAATGAGATTTCTTCAAAAAGCAAAATGTTTGACACTTCTTCCCTCAAGAGATCTCAGGATGAACAGTAGAACAAGCTGAAGTTTGAACTTCTTAACTTTTACATTATGTTTTAATTATGCTGCTATTTTTATTTGTGGTTCTTAATAGCTTCTGTCACCATCAGAGAACACTGGGGAATCCCCTTTGCATTTAACATAATACAAATGAATTCCCTTACTCACTAACCCAGAACTGCAGGGCCTTGGGTCATGAGCTGAGGATTACCAGATGTTTGCAGGGGGAATCATTTTTTATTGGTTTCATTAAAACTATTTTATAGCCTGGTTGAAAAAAGCAACAGGATTATGGCATCATGGAGAAAATAGATCATAAACTTGCATAAAGATTATCTGCTCCTTGCTTATATAACCACAGCAGTTGAGGGTAAAAATCTGGTTTTGTTTCACATAACCAAAAAAGCATTTCTACGACTCCAGCCCTTTCAGATTCCTCTAGGGGTCCCTAGAGAGTATCTTTCTTGGAATTATGAAGTGGTCCTTTGGGTTTCCATGCATGGTTACCATTTTCTTCCTTCCAGGTGGATTCCCAAAGGTCTATGGCTGAAACCAATGAGATCCACGAAGCTCACACAGGAGCAGCAACTGTACATCCTTCCTTACCTCTTTGTTATCCCATTTGCATATCAGTCTACTTAATATAGTTCAATTGCACTCTTTTTATCTTTTTAAAAAATATTTTTATTTATTTGTTTATTTTTGGTTATGCTGGGTCTTCGTTGCTGCATGAGCTTTTCTCTAGTTGCAGTGAGCAAGGGCTACTCTGCAGTTGCGGTGCACAGGCTTCTCATTGTGGTGGCTTCTCTTGTTGTGGAAGGGCACAACAAGAACACTAGAGAGAAGTGTGGCTTCTTTCTCAGGCACGTAGCCTTCATTAGTTGCAGCACAAGAGCTCAGTAATTGCGGCTCCCAGAAACTAGAGCACAGGCTTAAGAGACGTGCTGCATGAGCTTACTTGCTCTGAGGCATGTGGGATCTTCCCGGATCCAGGATCGAATCTGTGTCTCCTGCATTGGCAGGTGGATTCTTTACCACTGGGTCACCAAGGAAATCCCATGCACTCTTTTTATCTTTATGCCACTTTACATAGGATCTGAAGTGATAAGACCTGCCACTTTAAAAACATTATACCTTTAGGGCAATGAATACACTCAGATACTATTGATATAAAGATGGATACATGTCATTAAA
Source organism: Giraffa tippelskirchi (assembly GCF_054371585.1). Lineage (NCBI taxonomy): Eukaryota > Metazoa > Chordata > Mammalia > Artiodactyla > Giraffidae > Giraffa > Giraffa tippelskirchi. Next base: position 128,508,966 of record NC_137283.1, read on the forward strand.
CTTTGTCCAAATTCATAGAATGTACAACACTAGAAGTGAAATAGAGTTAAATTATGGACTTTGGTTGATTATGATGTGTCAATGTAGATTGAGTAATCATAACAAATGTACCACTGTCATGGGGGGTGTTGATAATGATGTAGGCCGTGTTTGTGTGGGTTCAGGGAGTAATGGGGAAATCTCTGTAGCTTCCTCCCAGTTTTGTTGTGACCTTCAACTGCTTTAAAAAGTCTGTTCTTAATAAACTGTGTATCAGAGAATTTAGTTACTACAATAGATGGGCTTTTTTGTTATTACTTAATTTTTACTGTCACTTTTAGAAAAACTCCTCTTCCAAGGGCTCAAATTAGACTAGCTGACAATATGGTCCCCACATAATCCATAAAATCAACTTCCTCTTTCCTGGTCCACTATCTTCGAACCAGATTGGTGTGTATCAGCTCTACTTCTCTTAGTCTGAATTCTTCATAAGAGGCTTCTGGGTGCCATGCAAAAAACAGACCCAAGTAAACCAATCCTTGTGCAGACTCATCACCATTACCTCCCCCCAACACAGTTCTACACTCACTTGGTTCATAGACACTGGCCCAACCTCACCAAAGCAAAGGGAAGCTAACAATTTCTTACCTGCCAGCCTGGGACACAAGTCATGTAGCAACCATGAAGGAAATCTGCTTTGGACTATGTGATTCATTGTTTCACCATTTTATACCAAAATACCAATTTTAAAAGATGACAAAGCTTGTCCCAATTTCATAAAATGTATTCTCTCAGCCCTGGTGGCTCAAAGGTAAAGAATCCATCTGGCAATGCAAGAGATGCAGGTTCAGTCCCTGGGTTGTGAATATCCCTTGGAGAAGGAAATGGTCATCCATTCCAGTATTCTTGCCTGGAAAATCCCATGGACAGAGGAGCCTGGAGGACTTTAGTCCATGGGCTTGCAAAGAATCAGCCACAACTTAACGATTAAACAGTTCTCTCAATCTCTCCATCTTATGGTTTTTTATTGGTATGCCTTATAGAAATGGTCATCTTCATTTTAATTGTTTAGTGCTTTCTCCTTACATTTCCCCCAACTTCCACCCCCAGGGACCAGTTAAATATTTTCCTGATTAGGCCCTGATATCCGAGAGCTCACTCAATAATGGGGAGAAGTCTAAGGTTAGAACAATGCACTCTGAGAGACAGAAAGGGAGTATGATTGGTAACTTAGAGACCACACTTCATTATAAAGACCTCTGAGGCATTTCTCTATTCCACTGTATGTGCCCAAACTTGAAAAATAAAAGTTACTAATTTGTTCTCCCCTGCAGCTTTCCACAGCCAAAGAGCCTGAAAACTTACTTTCTACGTGCCTAATGATTTTTTTTCTCACTCAGGTGTGCACTGGAAAAGATCCTGATGCTGGGTAAGATTGGGGGCAGGAGGAGAAGGGGTGACAAAGGATGAGATGGTTGGATGGCATCACCGATTTAATGGACATGAGTCTGAGCCAACTCTGGGAGATAGTGAAGGACAGGGAATCTTGGTGTACTTCAGTCCGTGGGGTCACAAAGAGTCAGAACTGACTGAGCAACTGAATGACAAGTGTGTATATGTGACCAGAAATTAGTAAATACCATTTTCATTTTGTAATTAAGTCCAGAGGCTAATTTGCTTTCAATAAGGGTTCATTTAATTTTCTCTTTTGGAAAGTAGCATTGGCATGGAGCATCCTTTCATGATTATACTGGTCCATTCTCTCTAGTGCACAGAAATATACCTTCAGGCTGCCAGGCCAGCAGCAACAAGAATGGCACAAATGTTAATGGGCTTGTGATCAGGTATCCACTGACATTTCAGGTGTGTGCTGTCTCCTCCAGGCTTTTCTGTGCTCCCAGAAAGTAAAATCTATCAATTCTTCTTCTCTGAGATAAATGTTTATGATTTGTCCACACTTACCCAAATACTAATGCTATTTAGGATGTACACAAGCTTTCTGAAACTTCTTCAGAGACTTTCTTTAGAACTGGAAAAAAAGCTTAAGGTTACCCAAACCATGTTTCAGACTCAGGGAGTATGAATGACCAGCTTGAGACCACCCAGGCTACAGGCAGCCAAGCCACGAATGGCCAGTACACCTGACATGCAGTCCTATATGTTTTAAGTTCATGTGGCTTTTGTCGTGTCTTACAAGAAGTGTTCCTTACAGGATTCAACCTCCCATCTCTCAGCTCCCACTTTAAGGCATAGAAAGCAGTAGTACGTATTGTGAGAACAGCCTATAAAATGAACCTGGAGCACAATGTGAGGAGCCCTGCTTATCAACTTGTCTTGGTTGGTTGTAATTTTTTCACATAATTGCAGATAGTTTTATCCTTTGTGAGACTAAGGATAAGGTTGCTGAGTTACCTTATCCACAGGGTTATGGTGAGGTCACCATTGTGAAATAGGTTGTGAAGACAGAGTGGTACACTTAGCATTCTATCATTATGGTGCACTCTTACGCCCATCTTGGAAGGAAAGTTATGACCAACCTAGACAGCATATTAAAAAGCAGAGACATTACTTTGTCAACAAAGGTCTGTCTAGTCAAGGCTATGGTTTTTCCAGTGGTCACGTATGGATGTGAGAGTTGGACTATAAAGAAAGCTGAGTGCCGAAGAATTGATGCTTTTGAACTGTGGTGTTGGAGAAGACTCTTGAGAGTCCCTTGGACTGCAAGGAGGTCGAACCAGTCCATCCTAAAGGAGATCAGTCCTGGGTGTTCATTGGAAGGACTGATGTTGAAGCTGAAACTCCAGTACTTTGGCCACCTGATGCGAAGAGCTGACTCATTGGAAAAGACCCTGATGGTGGGAAAGATTGAGGGCAGGAGGAGAAGGAGACGACAGAGGATGAGATGGTTGGATGGCATCACCGACTCAATGGACATGAGTTTGGGTGAACTCCGGGAGTTGGTGATGGACAGGGAGGCCTGGTGTGCTGTAGTTAGTTCATGGGGTCGCAAAGAGTCGGACATGACTGAGAGACTGAACTGAACTGAACTTACTCCTATACTCCCAAAATATAAAACAATTCCGTATTTAAGATATGCAACATTGATTGATTAGAATGTGGAACCAGGACTGCTTTTAGATCATTTATCCACACAAACATTGGGTTCTAGGAAATCTGTAAGCTTCTAAAGGCAAGAAAGGAGGGCTGGGTCTTTTTTTAAAAAACATTTTTAATATTAATTTCTATTGGAGTATAATTGCTTTGGGGCTTCCCAGGTGGCGCTAGTGGTAAAGAATCTGCCCACAGTGCAGGAGCCACAGGAGACTCAGGTTCAATCCCGGGGTGGATGAGGTCCCCTGGAGGGGGGCATGGCAACCCACTCCAGTATTCTTGCCTGGAGAATCCCTTGGACAGAGAAGCCTGGCGGGCTACAGTACATAGGGTTGCAAAGAGTCAGACACGACTGAAGCAACTTAGCACGCATGCCAGCATAAATGCTTTACAATGTTTGTATTAGCTTCTGCTGCTGCTGCTGCTAAGTCGCTTCAGTCATGTCTGACTCTGTGCGACCCCAGAGACGGCAGCCTACCGGCTCCTCCGTCCCTGGGATTCTCCAGGCAAGAACACTGGAGTGGGTTGCCATCGCCTTCTCCATGTATTAGTTTCTGCTGTACAGCAAAGTGAATCAGCTCTATATATACATATATCCCCTCTTTTTTGGGATTTCCTTCCCATGTAGGTCACCACAGAGCACTAAATAGAGTTGCCTGTGCTATCCAGTTGGTTCTCACTAGTTATCTACATTATAGATAGTATCAATAGTATACATATATATATATGTGTGTGTGTGTATATATGTATCAGTCTTGATTTCATTACAGCATCTGCATTTCTTTCAAGACTTGGACCTTGCCCTGTGATTGGTGAGATACCTCTTCTCTTTAGTTATGCTATTCTCCACACACTTCTTATTCCGGTTTTCATTCCAAAGCTTTGCCCCTATTGCCAAAGATGGAAAAGCCCATGATCAGAAGTACACACCAGTGCTGGGTGTGACCCACATTTGTAGACTCTGACAACAGTTTCTTCCAATCAAATAAAAGCCAGAGAAAGGGAATATAGTATTGCAGTAGGATGTGAGAACTATACTTAAATCAAGGCTTACAAGAGCTTTTCTAAGCAAGTCCAAATTGAACAGTAAATTTCATGAGTGGCCAACAAATAAGTAATAAAGGAGACACAGGGATTCTATATGTAACCCAATATCCCAAGTTGAGAAGATGGTCTCTGAGAGCCTGATATATTCGTCTTATAAACACCGATTTTCAGTTTTTATCAACAATTGGATCACTTTGTAGTTTGCAGACCTAAATGACCCTAAGGATACCTCTATTGCCTTTTTCTTCACATCTAACAAAATGTTAATACCATTTCAGCATTTTTAGACTCATGGACTAAAGCATAACAATGATTATTTGTTTAAATGCTACTCTGTCAATTTCTTAAATTGTCGTAGAATACCAAAATGGTAGTATATTAACATTTCATGACACGCTATATATTCATTTCTAATATGGAAGTAACTTCTATTCCTATTTAATAAATCTTGAATAAGATTTCCTTGGGACAGAGCCGCTGTCAAATAAATTCTGATTGGATTCACATTTGATATGAAAGGACTTCTGTTGAATAATATTGCTCAGAAGTCTTGGCTATATTAGCAATAGTTTGCATTTTAATAAAAATTTCAAGGAAATTTGGTCTCAGCTCTACTGAATGGGCATTATAATGTTCCAAAAAGCAATAGTTTACTTAACAAAAATACAATCTTAGGTGGGGAGGCAAGAGTTGGTGATTCATATATCAATTTAAAATATCAGCCTTGCTATGAATGCATCTTATGAAAAATATCATTCATCTCAGCCTTCCTTTCCTCATGTCATCAGCCTATTTGTGCATAACACATACCCATCAGAACACCAGTGACCCATCCTCTTTGTTTCTTTTCTGTATCTTTAGCTTTACAGAGACTAGAAAGTAGAATTTTTCTAAACACTTAGTCTATATATGTCCATTTTACTTTTCAATCAACCATGTGTAGCTTAATAGCTTTTTCAAATTTATTTTATTATTATTAAGGGGTTCCTAGGTAAAAACGTGACCATTCATGTGAAAAGAATAGTGAAAATTATGTTGATAAAAAGATATATTATAAATACATGAAGAAGGAGACCCACTGGACTAGCTAATTATTGTTGAATAACCAACCATCTCAACATTCCATGGCTTTGGGAATTCCCTGGTGGTCCAGTGGTTAGGAGTTGGCGCTTCCACTGCCTGGGGCCCAGGTTCAATCCCTGGTCAGGCAACTAAGATAATAATCCCACAGGCCTTATAACAGGCCAAAAAATAAAAAACCCTAAGTGGCTTAACAGCAAACATTTACCTTATAGTTTCTGAAGATACATCTTAGCTGAGTCCTCTGGCTCAAGGTGTCTGACAAGACTCTAGTCAAGGTGACAAACAGGGATGACATCATCTCATAGCTTGACTGGGTAGAGATCTACTTCCCAACTCACTCATGTGGTTGTTGTCATGATTCAATTCCTCATGGGTTGTTGGACTGTAGGACTCAGCTTTTCACTGGCTTTTGGTAAGAGATGAATTAAGGAACCAACCTCAGTTCTTTACAATTAGCCTTCTTCAACGCAGCAATTTACTCCCCAAAGTGTGCCAGTAAGAAAAGTTAAAGAAAGAGAAAGAATGCAAGCAAGATGGAAGCCATAGTCCTTTTTAATGTACTCGGAAGTGACATTCCATCACTTTTGTCATATTCCATTTGTTAGAAGCAGGTTAGTAGGTCCAGGCATACCGGTGGGTTTCCCAAGAAAAGCTCAGTTCTAGTTATAAGAGGTATCATATTAAAGATGATAGGTAGAAAGGGGATGCTAAAAGTTGATATCCCAGACAATGTTCAGTGGTGACAATTGAAATAGCAGAGATTGCTTCAATTACAAATGATATTGCTACCTGGGGCATTTAATGTAGAGACAAATGGAAACATTATCAGAGGGCATTGGACCAGTACAGGGCATTCTTCAGAGGAATCAAACCATGGCACTGTAAAACAAAGGAACTCCTTCACATATCCTTTTGAATGATAGAGTAATAAATCAGATAATGAATAAGAGTGGCTGCCCAGCAAGGCATAGGCTCTCTGAACTATTATAGAATTCTCTGCCTTCAAGGATAATGGGAAATAAATTCTGATGTAAGCCACAATCTAGATTTTAATTTGGAATTTTGTTTCACTGGCTGAATCTTTCACCAAAATTATCAGCGAGGCACCAGAGTAGGAAGTGCGTAAGATACAGGTATAATCAAGAATCTGCTCTGAAGGAGTGCACTCTTTCTGAGAAGGAAGCTATGTTTCCAGCAGACTCCAATACTACACGAATGGTGACAAAATGCTTCTTATTGATAAATGCTGGGACCCTGCTCCTCAAAGTAGACTCAAAGTCCAACAGCACAGGTGTCCAGTGGGAGGTTATTAGAGATGCAGAATCTCAGCTCAATTCCAGAGCTACTGACTCAGAATCCACATTTTAACAAGACCTCTAGGAGACTTGATAAAGCCTGAGAAACATTTCTAATAGAGCTTTGAGAGAACCATGGATAGAATGACCAAGTTTAACTAGAGAAGTTAAAGAGTTAGATAGAGAAGGTATCATTTGACCCAAACATGAGATGTGTATGATTTCAACAGAAATAAAAATTTTCTTTGTTGGGGGAAGTTAAAGCATTGACAGTAGTCTAGGGCAGGGAAGTAGACTGTTCCTGAAATTAAAAAGGAACACACTTCAGTTGAAATCAGTTTGCAAAGGGCTTTGACCATTTGCTAAGGAATTTTTACTTTATTCTGTTGGCAATAAGTGAGGCCTTGGAAGTTTTTGAGCAGAATGCTGCTGCTGCTGCTGCTGCTAAGTCGCTTCAGTCGTGTCCGACTCTGTGTGACCCCATAGACGGCAGCCCACCAGGCTCCTCCGTCCCTGGGATTCTTCAGGCAAGAACACTGGAGTGGGTTGCCGTTTCCTTCTCTAACGCAAGAAAGTGAAACGTGAAAGTGAAGTCGCTCAGTCGTGTCTGACTCTTCGCGACCCCATAGACTGTAGCCTACCAGGCTCCTCTGTCCATGGGATTTTCCAGGCAAGAGTACTGGAGTGGGGTGCCATTGAGCAGAATACAATAGCAATAAGAAATACGATATCGTGGTAGCATGGAAGATGTATTGGCATAAGGAGAGGCCAAAGACACCCTAGTCGGGGGTGATTAATGTGGATAAACTTCAAGTTAGAAGCTATAGTTCAGGGATGAGGTTATTAAACCTTGAAATGCTAGAGCAGTAGTCATGGAAATTAAGGGGAAGTGATGAAAGTCAGAGACATTTCAGAGGTGGAAATTATGGCTCTTGGTACACATTGGGGGCTTTCTGCCTGAATGATGGGGAGGAAAATGATGTCATTCAGAAAGATGGGGTCACAAAAACACAAGCAGATTTTGAGAGGAAGAAGATTGTCTTTGGTCATGAGATAGTTGCTGAGAATTTTGAACATGTCAGTGATGTTATAGCCTTTCCTGCTTTCTTCATGTAGCACTATTGTCTTTCTGGTTTTACAACTCTCAGGCTTTTCAGTGTCTTCCTGAAAATTCCAGCCAAATGCCTGAAGAATTCAGTACACTTTAATCCAACTGACAAAGCTTTATCTTTTTTTGGTTTAAGGTGTCCACATGGAAAAAAATAACTTTGAAACATGAATCACATCTTTGTCATTTCCTAGAAAGCTCTCGACTCAAATTTCATGTTGGACAAATTGAATAAAAGGAATCCCTTTCAGTAGAGAGTCCAGAGAAATTGGTTGTGTCAGATTTCAAGAAAGAACCAAAAAAGAGAGTGTGAAAGAAAGGTAGTTATTGTCCTGATTGGAAAGAGGGAGAGACTCTTCACAATAATTCCACAAAGAAAAAAGTCAATCATTTTCTTTGAGGTAGCCCAAAACATCTTTACTGATTGAAAATGATAGGGCTTTAAGGAGACTTGTTAAAAGGTGTTTCTGAAAAGCTACTTGAAAGCTGCATTCAGCACAGTGTGCTTTCAGTGGGTGGAATTGATACTCCTTCCATAATGCATGGAGTGAAGTGTTTCACCAGCCTCGTAATAAATTAGTTTCTAACAAGCTATTTGCAAGCTGTGTTTTGTACAGATTTCTTTAAGTGAATGAAAGTGATATCCATTTTGTAATACATGGTTGTAATAGTTTCCACTTTTACAAGCCACTTACAAGCTGCATTCAATGTACTGTTTATTCAGTGAATGGAGGTGATAACCATTCTGTAGTGCATAGAGTGAAGTGTTTAAGACTCGTAATAAGGATGTTTCTAACAAGCTTAAAAATGAGCGGGTGGGACAAACTGAGAGAGTAGCATTCAGTCACACACATTATCATATGTAATAGCCAGTGGGAATTTACTGTATGATGTGGGAGCTCAAACCTGGTGCTCTGTGACAACCTAGAGGGGTGTGATGGAGTGGGAGGCGGGAGAGAGGTTCAAGAGGGAGGGGACATATGTATACCCGTGGCTGATTCACGATATATAGCAGAAACCAACACAATATCGTACAGCAATTAACCTCCAATTAAAAATAAATAAACTTTAAAAAATGACTTGGCATCATGTTCCAATCAAAAATTTTTCTCCCTTGCTTCATAACCTTATTACCTTCTTGACTGATTATTTTTCATGTCATTATCATATCATTTGTCATTGAACATTCATGTGAAGTGCTTTGTTTATGGTGCAATCTCCATTAAGGCTCTAAAGGGCAGATCCTTTTACACTAGTAGGTTTAGATGTCTTCAAATATGGCAAGGGTTGTTGATTAATTAATCACACAGTGAATCTATGTTGAAAGTATAACAATAGTCATAATATATCCCAAAAGGCCTTCCATAAGTCATCTGGATGAAATATAATATATGAAAAAGAAGGGGAAGTTTAACTAAAATTAATAAGGCCAGATTCCGTCTTATGTTGGATAGCAGTTAAAATCAACTTTTAACTGCTAATACTTCTCAATTTTTTTCTGAGTGTATTACTGATAGAAAAACTTGACAAGAACATTATGAAGAGGTAAGATTTTTTAAAAGACTGGAAGAAAACTTGCAATATATATGAACACCCTCTGTATCTACATCTATATCTATATCCATATACACAATACATTAAAAATTCCTGGGACTTCCCTAGATGTCCAGTGGTTAAGACTTTGCCTTCCAACGGAGTATGTGGGTTAGATCCCTGGGTGGGGAATTCAGATCCTACATGCCATACAGTACAGTGAAAAAAAGAGAGAGAGAGAGAGAGAGATGGTAAATCAGGGGTGTTTGGGAGTGCTTGATCAAAGAGCAAAACTATTTTTTAATCAAGAAAATCATGAATAAAAATCTTTACCTCTTCAGTTCAGTTCAGTTCAGTCGTTCAGTCATGTCTAACTCTTTGCGACCCCATGGACTGCAGCACACCAGGCTTCCTTGTCCATCCCCAACTCTTGGAGCTTACTCAAACTCATGTCCATAGAGTTGGTGTTGCCATCCAACTCTCTCACCTTCTGTCGTCACCTTGTCCTCCCACCTTCAATCTTTCCCAGCATCAGAGTCTTTTCAAATGAGTCAGTACTTCACATCAGGTGGCCAGAGTTTTGGAGTTTCAGCTTCAGTATCAGCTTTCCAATGAATACTCAGGATTGATTTCCTTTAGGATGGACTGGTTGGATCTCCTTGCAGTTCAAGGGACTCTCAGGAGTCTTCTCCAACACCACAGTTCAAAAGCATCAATTCTTTGGTGCTCAGCTTTTTTATAGTCCAACTGTCACAACCATACATGACTACTGGAAAAACAATAGCTTTGACTAGATGGACCTTTGTTGGCAAAGTAATGTCTCTGCTTTTTAATATGCTGTCTAGTTTGGTCATAACTTTTCTTCCAATTACTTCTTTACTTCTTAGTTAATTTTAATTAAAGTTATGGCTGCACTTCCAAATGCAGATAGGGATAATAATTGAGAGGGCCATTAAGGGAGTTTTTGAGGTACAACTTTCTATTTCTGATGCTGCTTATGTGGTCACTTTGTGGCAATGTATTGACCTGTAACTTTTTGGTTTAGCACTTTTCCAGGTGTTAGTAAAAATTATTAGTTAGCAAAAATTATCAGCTTCTTCTATGGGTTTTTCAACTTCTGGATAACATACAAAAGCAATCAAGCCAAACAGAAGGAAAAAAATCTACCAAGTCCATTTTCAACATCAGAAATTATAATCTTGTCTCTGAAAATGTGGACGAGCATTTAAAAGAAACTAAGAATGGTTAAAATTGTTGAATTGGAAATGAGAAATGGTAGGAAAGAAAATGCTGATTTTCATTATAAACCTTGTAGAACTAACCAGCTTTTTAAACTATGTATTTGTATAGCTTTGATTTTTTTTTAATGTTAAAAGGACTGTAAAATCAATAAAAAGTGTTTTCATAGTTGTAACAGTTTCAGAAGAGCCTAAAAGGTAATGGTTGAGTCAAAGCCTTCAGTCACTGGTTTTACTATCTGCCTGTGGGAGTCGTTGTGAAGAAGGAAAGGACACTCCTCCCATCTCACTTTCTGTTCTCTTCTCCTAGAATCTTCTGAGGTTTCATGAATGACTACTTTTCACTTATGAATAATTCTTCTGTTTGGCGAATGAAGAAACCAAGACAGAAGAAAATCTTTGTCTTCACAAAAGGAATCTAGCTATTCTGAGAAATGAATCTCTCGATGATAAGAAATTAAGAGCAAGCCCAGTCATTGTAGTGCTTTTGAAAAGACAAAGGCACACGGGAAGCTGCATTCTCTGTTTTTGTTTGTTGATTTTTTTTTTTTTATTTAAGCTTTCAAACCTAAGCATTCACTGTTGATAGACAGATCTCCTTACCTCCTTCCATGAGGACGTGGGTAGAAGAGAACATACAGGCTAGAAATTGACGGTACACTGGAGAGTTTTTGTCTCCTGGCCAACTCCTGCCCATGGGACTGGGGAGGGGAAAACAGTGCTATTTAATTACCTTTTGTCAAAGCCCAAAATACTTTGCAGAAAGCGGAGGCGAAAAGAACCTTCATGGTGGATGCCTGGATTCTGCACTACCTGGCTTTGTGCCCTGAGGGTCGGAAGTGGAAGAGGGAGGCCAGAGAATTCTTCCTCGGGTTCATGGCCTTGTACTCTTACAGCCTGCCCCAAATGCAAAGGCTTTTGTTCACTCTGAGAATATTGATAGGTTACATTGTGAAACATACAGTTTCACATGGGGGAAAAAAGTTTTCTCTCAACTCACTTTTAGCCTTTTAAGTTCATGATTTCTTTGCATTCTCAGACACATTTTGGCTGATGACGAGTATGTAGGCACTTAAAAAATAGCAGCCAGTGTGCAGTGTTTTGATTATTTTGCCTGAAATCTAAGATTTGGACAACATTTTACACACAAACTATTCAAGCAACACATACTTTGGAAGGAAAAAGGGTTCTGGCATAAAAAGTTGAATGTTGCTCATGAAGGGTTCTGTTGCTACATGAACCATATTTTCCTGTAATTGCTATTAGCAGAAGACATTAATCATTTTCTTTCTGAAGCAGAACAGTAAAAAAAGATGGCAAAATGAATCTCATAGTCATTGAACCCATTCCAAAATAGATATAAATTCATTTAAATGACAGTATAATTAAGTTGGTATGGATTATTGCCTTTAAATTTAAAAGGAGAAAATAAAAGATACTTGCCAAAAAATTATATAATCATATTAGTTGTGCCATATTGTATGTCTGGTTGAATTAAAACAATGAACATTTTTCCAGACAATGAAAACAATTTCAAATGGGGTGAACTTCAGATTACATTGCTATAAGGACATAAAACTGCTGCCTAGAAAAAATATCAACTTGTATCAGACTATATAAATGACTCACATCACTCTGCATTACTCATTAAAAATCACATCCATGCACCTCTTCCCTTCAGTTCCTAATTTTAAGAATATCTAGAGACACTCTGTGTGTGTGTGTGTGTGTGTGTGTGTGTGTGTGTGTGTGTGTGTGTTCAATCGCTGAGTCATATCTGATTCTTTGCAACCATGGAGTGTAGTCCACCAGGATCCTCTGTCCATGGGATTTCCCAAGCAAGAATATTGGAGTGGGTTGCCATTTCCTACTCCAGGGGATCATCCCATCCCAGGGATTGAACCCTGGTCTCCTGCATGGCAGGCGGATTCTTTACCACTGAGCCCATCTAGAGACACTAAAATGTGCTATCTTACTCTTGAAACTGATGTTCTGGGACAGAATATTGATTTATCTATTGGAAGGTTGACCATTTTGTTTTCAGTCCATGTCATTCCCACAGTGAAGATGGAAACGGTGATGCAGCTGTCACTTCTTAGCTCTTGCTGTGTTTACTGTCATGTTATTATCTGACTAATGGCAGTGTTCACAAAACAAGTCACCACTTTGAGCATTAATGGCCTACTGCCATTCTAGAAAACAACAAACTGTTTCTATGAATGTAAGTGCTGCTTTAAAGTCATTTTAAGTGTATCTTTTCATGACTTCTTGACTTATTTTGACCTCCATCCTACTTAACAACTTTCTTTTTTCTTTCTAGAATTGAGTTTAACTTTGTAAAGTTCCTTTAAAGCAGGTTCTCAATCAGGTACAAGGGGACATGTGATAATGTCTGGAGATATGCTGGGGCGTGGGGGGAGCATCAGGGAGTAGTCCAGGACATGCTACTGGCATACTGGCATCAGGTGAGTGGGGGCCCCAGGGCACTGCTAAATCTCTTACAAGACATAGGACAGCCCCTGCCACAAAGAATTATCCTGTCCAAACTTCCCGAGTGCCAAGATTGAGAAACACTGTTTCAGAACAGGGGCAAAAGGTGATAATGATTCTGTTCAAAGTGATCAAAATAAGTTTCAAGCCATTAGTTTTGAAACATGCAACTAAGACTCACCTGAAGAAGCTCCTGGTATTCCACCAGGAAAAACATGTTCCTGCAAATTACACTGGGGCAAGAGTTCTCTCTGTATTCACCAGAAATCAGAAATGAACAAGCAGAAGTGCCTCTATGGAGAAAAAATTGAAACAATGAGATTTTAAAACGTCATGAGATGAAACCTGGTTTTAAGAGGGAAAAGATTGCAAGAAAGCCAAAAGGCAATAGTAGAATTAAAATTTGCACTGAAGGTAAAAAGAAAGGGTTAGCACTGGATGAAAGCACAATCTTTCATTATGAAGGACAAACCTGAAAAGCTTGCCAAGAATGTGAGGAGGAAAGACAAAGGTATTCAAATTATGATAAGGAAGAAAGAAATAAAAGAGAAGATAAATTGCACATGAGACTTGTATGTATACCTACATAATAAATCACTACAACAGGAACCAAAGCAAAGACTTATACTTAAAGTACCAAGCAAGATATTAGAAGACATCAACAAATGTCTCCAACGATACTATCGAATTAAAAAGACATAGGGAAAATTTCTACAAATTTTATACAAAAAGCATCAGAGTGTTCTTTCTACTGCTAAATGTCAGAGAACTGTGAAGCAATATCAACAGAGATTTTAGGTGAAAATGCTTTTTTAAAGAGGCTTTTTTTAAAGCCTTTTTTAAAGAGCCTTTATAACAAATTCCACATAATTTGTTTTCATATACATAAAGACAGCAAAGACCTTCTCATATGTGCACAGCCACAAAATATAAACCACTGACAGGACTTTTCTTTAATTACTTGAATTTATTCTCCAGCTAAGGTATGAATTAAAAATTGAGAACCCAATATAGAAATTATACTTTTAATAAGCCTTCCACATACTATCCAGCAGTCCCACTTCTGGTATATATCCAAGGAAAACAAAAATATTAATTTGAAAAGATATATGTACCCCGATATTCATAGCAGCTTTATATACAATAATCAAGACAACCTAAGTGTCCATCAACAGATGAACAGATAAAGAAGATGTGATACACATAGACAATGGAATATTACTCAGCCATTAAAAGGAATGAAATTTTGCCATTTACTTAACACGGTTGGTTCTGGAGGGTATTAAATATAGTGAAATAAGTCAGAAAATGACAAATATACATGTTTTCACTTATATGTAGAATCTAAAAAATAAAGCAAATGAATATAACAAAACAGAAACAGACTCAGATACAGAAAACAAACTAGTGGTTACCAAAAGGCAATAGTGGAAAAGAGGAGAGGCAAACTAGGCAAAGAAGATTAAGAAGTATAAGAATGTATGAGTACAGCATAAGGATATACTCAATATTTAATAATAACTTTGTATGAAGTATCATCTATAAAAGTATCAAGTTACTCTGTTATACACCTGAAACTATAATATTTTAAGCCAACTATACTTCTATCTAAAGTATAAACAAATAATAAGCCCACCAAGAAACACTGAAAACATAAAGTTAAATCTAACTGACTGTTGTAACAATGACAATAAAAATTGAATTCATATGCTGAGATGATTCCTGAAAGAGAAGACAGATAGTGTAAAAACAGTAATTTTTTATTATCATTTTAAAGAAAAAAACTCCAGGACATTAACAAAAGCTAGAATGACAAGGATAAGGAGAAATTAGGCTAAGGAAAAAACACTAAATTCCTCATCCTACAAAGGTAAGAAAGAGGAGTTCAAACGTTTATCCTTCATTTTTTCAGTACTAAAGATGTAAATAAATATACTTCTAAAACATTTTCAAGGTAACCTAGTGATAAAGTTAAAAGTAAATTAAAAAGTTTCAAATCTCCAAGAAAGAAAACAAAAGTTAAAGTAAAAAAAAAAAACCACAAAGAAGAAAACAAAGAAATGCTAAATGTATAACAATTTTTAAAAAAGAGACTTAGCTCCTTCAATAAAAGAATAAAAATATAATACTCACTATAAATTGTTTATGAGACATTCTAATATTAAAGGCATTTATAAGTGGAATATTACTTTGCACTTATAAAACTGATTAATGTTTTAAAAACTCATACTAGATTTGGGAGGAGTGTGCTGAGTCAGAAATTCTCATAATTTTGTGAAGTACTTCTGGAAAATTTTTTCCACACACATTAGGAGTCTGATACAAGCTAGTAGCCTGTGACCAACTAAATTAAGTTCTTGAAAATCATCATAATGAGTACAACAAGATGTAGACAAATAGCAATATATAATTAGTTTTGTTGAAACACTATTTTGATCCAGAAAACCTAGATATTTCCTTATATCCAATAATAGAGGACAAGTCAAACAAATTGTCATTTATCCATATTGTGGACTATTATACAGCTATTAAAAATTATGACTTGTAAAATTAATTAATAATGTCAAAATGCTAAATACATAGTTTTAATTAAAAATAGAAGGTAAAATTGTAATATGATCTTAATTTAAATAAACATACCTATGGTGAAAGTGGCCTTCCCTGGTGGCTCAGACGGTAAAAAAATCCACCTGCAGTGTGGGAGACCTAGGTTCAATCTCTGGGTTGGGAAGATCCCCTGCAAGAGGGCATGGCAACCCACTCCAGTATTCTTGCCTGGAGAATCCCAGGACAGAAAAGCCTGGTGTGCTGCAGTCCATGCGGTCACCAAGAGTCAGACACGATTGAGAAACTAAACACAGCACATTATGAAAGGGTTAGCTGCTTAGTCATGTCTGACTCCTTGTGACCCATGGACTGTAGCCTGCCAGTTTCCTCTGTCCATGGAGTTCTTCAGGGAAGAATACTGGAATGGGTTGCCATTTTTTATCCAGAGGATCTTTCTGACCCAAGGATAGAACCTGGTTCTCCTGCATTGCCACCAGATTCTTTGCCATCTGAGCCACCAGGGAAATATACCTATCAGTTCAGTTTAGTTGCTCAGTCACGTCCCACTCTTTGTGACTCCATGGACTGCAGCACAGCAGGCTTCCCTGTCCATCACCAACTCCTGGAGCTTGCTCAAATTCATGTCCATAAGTCGGTGATGCCATCCAACCATCTCATCTTCAGTCATCCCCTTCTCCTCCTGCCTTCAATATTTCCCAGCCTCAGGGTCTTTTCAAATGAGTCAGTTCTTCGCATCAGGTGGCCAAAGGATTGGAGCCTCAGCTTCAGCATCAGTCCTTCCAATGAATATTCAGGACTGATTTCCTTTAGGATTGACTACTTTGATCTCCTTGCAGTCCAAGGGACTCTCAAGAGTCTTCTCCAACACCACAGTTCAAAAGCATCAATTCTTTGGTGCTCAGCTTTCTTTGGGCTTCCCTGATAGCTCAGTTGGTTAAGGAATCCACTTGAAATGCAGGAGACCCTGGTTCGATTCCTAGGTGGGGTAAATCCGCTGGAGAAGGGATAGGCTACCCACTCCTGTCTTCTTGGGCTTCCCTTGTGGCTCAGCTGGTAAAGAATCCGCCTGCAATGCAGGAGACCTGGGTTCAATCCCTGGATTAGGAAGATCCCCTGCAGAACAGAAAGGCTACCCGCTCCAGTATTCTGGTCTAGAGAATTCCATGGACTGTAAATACAGTCCGTGGGGTCACAAAGAGTCAGACAGGACTGAGTAATTTTCACTTTCAGCTTTCTTTATAGTCCAACTCTCATGTCCATACATGACTACTAGAAAAACCATAGCCTTGACTAGGCAGACCTTTGTTGGCCAAGTAATGTCTCTGCTTTTTAATATGCTGTCCAGGTTGGTCATAGATATTCTTCCAAGGAGTAAGCGTCTTCCAATTTCATGGCTGCAGTCACCATCAGCAGTGATTTTGGAGCCCCCAAAAATAAAATCAGCCACTGTCTCCCCATCTATTTGCCATGAAGTGATGGGACCAGATGCCATGATCTTAGTTTTCTAAATGTTGAGCTTTAAGCCAACCTTTTCACTCTCCTCTTTCACTTTCATCAAGAGGTTCTTTAGTTCTTCACTTTCTGCCAGAAGGGTGGTGTCATCTGCATATCTGAGGTGATTGATATTTCTCCCTGCAATCTTGATTCCAGCTTGTGCTTCCTCCAGCCCAGAATTTCTCATGATGTACTCTGCATATAAGTTAAATAAGCAGGGTGACAATATACAACCTTGAGGTACTCCTTTTCCTATTTAGAACCAGTCTGTTGTTCCATGTCCAATTCTAACTGTTGCTTCCTGACCTGCATACAGGTTTGTCAAGAGGCAGGTCAGGTGGTCTGGTATTCCCTTCTCTTTCAGAATTTTCCACAGTTTATTGTGATCCACACAGTCAAAGGCTTTGGCATAGTCAATAAAGCAGAAATAGATGTTTTTCTGGTACTCTCTTGCTTTTTCGATGATCCATTGGATGTTGGCAATTTGATATCTGGTTCCTCAGCCTTTTCTAAAACCAGCTTGAACATCTGAAAGTTCACGGTTCATGTATTGCTGAAGCCTGGCTTGGAGAATTTTTAGAATTACTTTACTAGCGTGTGAGATGAGTGCAATTGTGCAGTAGTTTGAACATTCTTTGGCATTGCCTTTCTTTGAGATTGGAATGAAAACTGACCTTTTCCAGTCCTGTGGTCCCTGCTGTGTTTTCAGGTTTGCTGGCGTATTGAGTGCAGCACTTTTACAGCATCATCTTTTAGGATTTGAAATAGCTCAACTGGAAATCCATCACCTCCACTAGCTTTGTTTGTGGTGATACTTCCTAAGGCTCACTTGATTTCACATTCCAGGATGTCTGGCTCTAGGTGAGTGATCCCACCATCGTGATTATCTGGGTCGTGAAGATTTTTTTTTGTAAAGTTCTTCTGTGTATTCTTGCTACCTCTTCTTAATATCTTCTGCTTCTGTTAGGTCCATACCATTTCTGTCCTTTATTGTGCCCATATTTGCATAAAATATTCTCTTGGTATCTCTAATTTTCTTGACGAGATCTCTAGTCTTTCCCACTCTATTGTTTTCCTCTATTTCTTTGCACTGATCGCTGAGGAAGGCTTTCTTATCTCTCCTTGCTATTCTTTGGAACTCTGCATTCAAATGGGTATATCTTTCTTTTTCTTCTTTGCTTTTTGCTTCTCTTCTTTTCACAGCTATTTGCAAGGCCTCCTCAGACAGCCATTTTGCTTTTTTGCATTTCTTTTTCTTGGGGATGGTCCTAATTCCTATCTCCTATACAATGTCATGAACCTCTATCCATAGTTCATCAGGCACTCTCTCTATGAGATCTAGTCCCTTAAATCAATTTTTCACTTCCACTGTATAATCATAAGGGATTTGATTTAGGTCATACCTGAATGGTCTAGTGGTTTTCCCCACTTTCTTAAATTAAAGTCTGAATTTAGCAATAAGGACTTTATGATCTGAGATACAGTCATCTCTTGGTCTTGTTTTTGCTAACTGTATAGGTCTTCTCCATCTTTGGCTGCAAAGAATGTAATCAGTCTGATTTCAGTGTTGACCACCTGGTGATGTCCATGTGTAGAGTCTTCTCTTGTGTCGTTCAAAGAGGGTGTTTTCTATGACCAGTGCATTCTCTTGGCAAAACTCTATTAGCCTTTGCCCTGCTTCATTCTCTACTCCAAGGCCAAATTTGCCTGTTACTCCAGGTGTTTCTTGATTTCCTACTTTTGCATTCCAGTCCTCTATAATGAAAAGGACATCTTTTTTCGGTGTTAGTTCTAAAAGTAGAGCATGAGTTCAGTTATTTCTAGCAATGAGTAAGCTTTTCTTGCTGAAATATGCTCATCTTCTAGCCACTACTGATCCCCAAACTGAAGAGCTTATGGTCAATCCAAAAGTGATAAAATGGTGTCCTTTTTTGGCTCAGTCAGGCCACCAAACAAAGCCTACTGAAACTCTACCTAAGGGCTTATTAACCTAAAATCATTTTTTCTTAAAAATTATACTTTAGAGAGATCTTTCAGAACCAATTTTGCAGCAAAAAATTGAAGTGGGACATGGTAACAAGTTATATACACATATATAAACTAAGCCATTCTCAATTTTGAAAATTATTGGCTTAAATATATAGCCTATTTTTTTCTTTTTATAAAATTGCTTTTTAATAGCTTTAGAGAGTTATTGATACCAAACTTTTTTTTTGTATCTCTGTTAGGCTTTTTACCCCTAGTGGCTGTTAGAGACTACACAAATAAAAAGACTCCAGTGCCAGCAGAAGTAAGTGGTAAAATGAACAATAAACAATACAGTGTTGAAAATGGAGCTAAAGATCAGGCTCCTTCCAGGGTGTAACTTCGGTTTTATTGCTTGCAGGCTGTGTGACTTTAGGCAAGTTACTTAACTCTTTGTAAAATCAGGATAGATAGATTGACATGTCAGGATTGTTGGGACAACTAACTAGGATAATGAAAATCAAGAATGGTACTTGTCACATGAAAGTTACTTATGGAGCTGAAGGAACCATTAGGATGTAAAGGAGGACAAAGAATAGACTTGTTGGCATTTACCTGGTGGTCCAGTGGGTATGACTCCCTGCTTCCATTGCAGGGGACATGGGTTCAGTCCCTGGTTGGGGAATGAAGATCTCACATGCCACATAGTGTGGCCAAAAATTAATAAAAAATTGTATTAAAAGAAAAGAATAGACTTGTTAAGGACTGACAGTGAAGAGCTGGGAAAAAGCTAAAATTTCTCTAAGTGTGGATAAAAGAATAAGAACAAGTGCCTGCTTCTCTGTTTAGAAGGCATGGCATTAGTGTTTCTTCTGCTATCACGGCAGCCAGGCTCTGTGAAGGATGAGTCCAAGGAGATGGAGAGCAGGGGAGGCAGGCCTAAGATGGAGAGTCTGCAGTGGTAACAGAGAAACCAAGCAAGGAAGTGGTGGAGCTGGCACACGCGATCAGTGGGCCACCACCTCTGCTCCGGAAGGAGCTGAGAGCTACAGCACTCACCCAGAGCAGAAACAGGAATTCGTTAGAGACTCACCAGTGGGCTTCCCTGGTGACTCAGTAGGTAAAGAATCTGCCTGCAATGCAGGAGACCCAGGTTCGATCCCTGGGTCGGGAAGATCCCCTGGAGAAGGGAATGGCTACACACTCCAGTATTCTTGCCTGGAGAATTTCATGGACAGAGGAGCCTGGTGGGCTACACTCCATGGGATGGCAAATAGTCGAACACAACTGACAACTAACACCAGTGGGCACTTACTGGGAAGCAGGGGGAGAGGTAGAAGCTGGCTGGACCTCCTTGAGGCTGTGTTAATCAGTCTAACAGCTAAAACAACAAAACTCAGTAGTTTACAAAATAAAGGTTTATTTCTCACATTACAGTCCCCAGTGGGTGGTCAGTAGGGTGAAGAGGGGAAGTCTTTTCTCTGTGCAGTCATTTAGAGACACCAGGTACCCCCCTGTCCTGAGACCCCTGGGTCCTCAGCAGTGGGTGGGAAGGTGAGAGTAAGAGGGAATATGGAGGCTCTCGAAGAGGAGAAAGAAAGAGGAAACAGAAAGGGGGGTAGATGAACACATGGCAGAGTCATTTACATAGAAGCAGACACCAAAATGATATTAAATGGACATCAGAAGAAGCACAAAAAAAATTGCTAGAATAACATGTGGAAAAATAAAAGTCAGATAAGAAACAAAAAAGATAGCTTTGAAACTGGATCCTGGCTATCAGCAAAAACAAAAGAAGAATCATCATAAACCAAGGATAAGAGTCAGGGTCTTCACATGCTAGAAACTATCATGAATGAGAAAGAAAGTTATGCTTGGTCATTGCAGGTCACCTTGAAACTCAAAGTGGGAACTGTTCGCTTCATGAGAGAAACAAAGAAAGAGGAACAAAGGGACAGAGGTAGACAGGACATGCAACACGGAGGACTGTGAGGTGGACACCAGGACCTGATGCCCCAGAAAAGGCTTTAGGAGGTCAGATGAGGGCAAGCCTTTCATAGCCAAGTCATCACAGGGTATGGGGAAGTAGATTCTGAAAGGGAACCACAAAACACACACACACACAGAGAAAGTGGTCATAGCACCAAGTCTATTTTGGTCCAAGGACTAAGTCACTTAGACCAAGATAAACCAGATGAGATCAAGTGGGCTAATTTCTGAGGCAGACTCTGAAAGGTGCTCCTCTACAAAGAACATATACATGAATAATTTTAAATGCTTTTAAAATATAATTAAAAATGTAGAAATGGTTATGTGATATAAGAAAAGGAATGAGATGACTTTTTTAGGAAAGAAGGCAAAACTATTTTTTCAGGGTCTTTAAATCTCAGAGGAATCCTGAAACAATTTCAGAATTTGTAAACTATGGCAAACCCTCACCATCAATGTTTGTCATTTTAGCCAACCCTATTGGCTTCCCTGATGTGACCAGCAGTAAGAACGCTCATCGTCAAAATGGGGTTTCTTTGCTTATTTTAGCCAACCTCATTGGCTTCCCTGATGTGACCAGCAGTAGGAGTGCTCATCGTCAAAATGGGGTTTCTTTGCTTATTTCAGAAACAGCAGGGAAGAGTGAAAACAGTTCACTTTTGTAGCAAGGCTAGATAGAGAAGACGTTAAGAAAATAGAATAAGGTAATGGCGGCGGAAGAGAGGCAGGTCAGACGGCAGCCTGGGGGGGCAGAGGAAGAAGTGGAGGCCTCCGTGTAGATCCCAAACAGCCACAGGTGAACTCTGTTTTGGCTCAAAGACCAGGCAGAGCCACTCCGGCCTTAATTGCTTTTTCTAAGATCAAGGACACTGGCTGGGCCACGTGCTCTGTCAGTAGGAAGGATAAGGAGAGGTGGTGTTGAAAGGAAAGAACATTTTGGATTGATACATTCAAGGGAGTTTGGGGAAAGTAAATTGGTAAGTCAGATCAAGCCATTAAAAAAAATACATTTGAACCGGTTCTACTGAGATGGATGAAACTGGAGCCCATTATACAGAGTGAAGTAAGCCAGAAAGAAAAACAACAATACAGTATACTAATGCATATATATGGAATCTGAAAGATGGTAACGATAACCCTATATGCGGGACAGAATGAGAGACACAGATGCATGGAACAATTTTATGGACTCTGAGGGAGAAGGTGAGGGTGGGACGTTCTGGGAGAATGGCATTGAGACATGTGTATTGTCATATGTGAAACAGAGCACCATTCCATGTTCGATGCATGTGACAAGGGCTCGGGGCCGGGGCAGTGGGATGATCCAGAGGGATGGGAGGGGGAGGGAGGTGGGTGGGGGGTTCGGGAAGGGGAACACATGTAAACCCATGGCTGATTCTTGTCAATGTATGGCAAAAACTATTACAATATTGTAAAGTAATTAGCCCCCAAGTAAAATAAATAAATTTATAAAAAAAAAAAAAAAAAAAAAAAAAAATCACTGGACGGGTTATACACTTTTAAAGGAAAAACTTTCCACTTAAAGCAGAACTTGCCCATGTGTGCTCAGTTGCGTCTGACTCTTTGGACCCCACTGGACTGTAGCCCATCAGGCTCCTCTGTCCATGGGGATTCTCCAGGCAAGAATACTGGAGTTGCCATGCCCTCCTCCAGGGGATCTTTCAGATCCAGGAATCAAACCCATACCTCCTGTGAATCCTGCATTGGCAGGCGAATTCTTTACCACTGAGCCACCGGGGAAGCCCAGAACTTGCCCAGGCAATAACAAAATGGAATGCTTTGTTGAACCACAGCTAGAGTTGCTAAAACAAACAAAATCTTTGAGCCATTCACTGGCCTAAGCTTATAAATGATTAAGAGCTTTGAATGCCCCAATGTGCCAGAATCTTCCTGGATCCAAGTGAAGAGTTTTACCAGGGTGGAATGGACCTCGGTGAATCAGCTGTGTACAGACTCTAGGACTCATTCTGCCCTGTCCAAAGTGTAAACTTTCGATTATTTTCTAGCTTGCAAATTGTCCTGTTTGTTCCCTCAGTAAAAACCTCAGAAAATTTCTTTTTGTTGTTTTGTAAAATTTCTTCTATTGAAGTACAGTTCTTCAATTTTTTAAAACAATTTTTATTGGAGTATTATTGCTTTACAATGTTGTGTTAGTTTCTGCTGTACAACCAAGTGAATCAGCTATATGTGTATCTACATCCCCTCCCTCTTAAGCCTCTCTCGCACCCGCCCATTCTACCCTTCTAGGTCATCACAGAGCTCCAAGCTGAGCTCCCTCTGCTGTGCAGCAGCTTCCCACTAGCTTTTTGTTTTACACATGGTAGTGTATATATATCATGGTTACTCTCCCAGTTCATCTCACCCTTCCCTTCCCCACTGTGTCCACATGTCTGTTCTCTACATCTGCATCTCTATATTGGAGTATAGTTGATGTACCATGCTGTGTTAGTTTCCACTATACAACAAAGTGAATCAGTTATACATATACATATATCCATTCTTTTTTAGATTCTATTCCCAAACAGGCCGTTACAAAGCATTGAGTAGAGCTCCCTGTGCTATAAAGTAGGTTCTTATTAGTTATCTATTTTATATATAGCAGTGTGTATATGCCAATATCAATCCCCCAATAATTTATGCCTCCATCTTTTCCCCCTTGGTAACCATATGTTTGTTTTCTACACCTGTGACTCTATTTCTGTTTTGTAAATTGGTTCATTTATACAATTTTTTGACTTCACATATAAGCAATATTATGATATTTGTCTTTCTCTGTCTGATTTACTTCACTTAGTATGACAATCTTTAGGTCTATCTGCTGCTGCTGCTGCTAAGTCGCTTCAGTCGTGTCCGACTCTGTGCGACCCCATAGACGGGAGCCCACCAGGCTCTGCCATCCCTGGGATTCTCCAGGCAAGAATACTGGAGTGGGTTGCCATTTCCTTCTCCAGTGCATGAAAGGGAAAAGTGAAAGTGAAGTAGCTCAGTCTTGTCCGACTCTTAGCGACCCCATGGACTGAAGCCTTCCAGGCTCCTCCATCCATGGGATTTTCCAGGCAAAAGAGTACTGGAGTGGGGTGCCATTGCCTTCTCCGTTAGGTCTATCTACATCACTACAAATGGCATTATTTTATTCGTTTTCATGGCTGAGTAGTATTCCATTGTATGTATGCACTACATCTTCTTTATCCATTCATCTATCAATGAACATTTAGGTTGCTTCCATGTTCTGACTATTGTAAATATTGCTGCAGTGAATGTTTAGTAGACTTTGTTTTCTCACCTGGGAAGTAAACATAAATAAACTCAGAACACACTTTGTAATCCTGGGAGTAGTCATTGCTTTGTCAGCTTCCTTCTACCACTGGCAGGCTGGAACATGCTTGGATACACTGTGGAAGAAACCACTGGGTCCTGGGCTGGTCTCTTCTAAGCCATGTGTGCAGGAGGGGGCCATCTCAACCAGCAGGTCTCAAAGGGCAATAAACACTCACACACACAGCAAGGTTAATATGATAATACATACATGACATATATTACTATCCCAAACTATTCTTGTGATTTACAGACAAGATTGCAATATAGCGAGAATTTTTTACTTCTGAATTGATTTACTATTACAAAGCCCACTAAGGAATGGCAGTAATGCTTTATTTAAGATATCTGGCTAGTTTGAATCAGATTTTTTATCCAATTTTGAAACTTTTTTCCTCTGGAAATAAGTTTTTATTAAGGTTTTATTTTGAGAAGATAAACGGGTTTAATAGAAAAAGCAAAACATGTTTTGAAGCCCAGAAAAAACCTTGCTGCTTCTCATGTCATCTTCCCCCCACCCCCTGTTGAGAACAGATAGCTCTCCCGCCCTCATAAAAGTCAGGCTGGTTCCTTTCTGGGCATTCAAATATCTCTATATATTCTTTTTTAAGCTTGGACTCTATTAGCATGACTCAGTGAGCTCTCCTCCCTCCCACTCTGGCTATATTCAGATTCCCTGCATGTAGTATACATTGTCAGGTCTGTGGTGAGAAAGAGAAACCTCTGCAGAAAGGAAAAGAGAACTAGTTGGCTGGCTAGTAGGTGCCAGGTTCTGGCTGTGTTGTGCGGTGCTAAGTCGCTTCAGTCGTTTTCGATTCTTTGCAACCCCATGGAGTGTAGCCTCACCAGGCTCCTCTGTCCATGGGATTTCTCAGGCAGGAATACTGGAGTGGGTTGCCATTTCCTTCTCCAGGAGATCTTCCCTACCCAGGGATACAACCTGCATCTCTTATGTCTCCTACATTGGCAGACAGGTTCTTTACCACTAGCACCACAGTTGGTTGGCTAGTAGGTCCCAGGTTCTGGCAGCCAGGAATAACTCCCTCATAAGTTAATGAGTTAATGTGTTAACAGTGAAATCCAGGAGATGGGTATAATAATATTCATTGTAAGTCTTTTAAATTTTATTTATTTTAGCTCCGCCGGGTTTTCATTGCTGCTCACAGGCTTTCTCCAGCTCTGGTGAGCAGGGGCTACCCTCTAATTGTGGTGCGTGGGCTTCTCATTGTGGTGGCTTCTCTTGTTGAACACAAGCTCTAGGCCCAAGGGCTTCAGTAGTTGTGTGGCACAGGCTTAGTAGCTCCACGGCATGTCAGATCTTCCCCAACCAGGGCTTGAAATTGTGTCCTCTGCACTGGCAGGCAGGTTCTTAACCACTGGAACACTGCAAATACACACACACACACACACACACACACATATTTTTTTTTACTTTGCCATATGGCTTCCCTGGTAGCTCAGATGGTAAAGAATCTGCCTGTAGTACCGGAGACCTGGATTCCATCCCTGGGTTGGGAAGCTCCCCTGGAGAAAGGATAGGCTACCCATTCCAGTAGGTAGTGGACATCTTGACTAGAGAATTCCATGGACAGAGAAGCCTGGCAGACTACCCTCTATGGGGTCGCAAAGAATCGAACACAACTGAGCAACTTTCACTTCACTTCATATGCTTAAAACGTTGTGTAATAATATTTTAGAAAAGGAATAAATGCTTATTCTATTTTTCAGTTGATGGAAACGTTATGAGCTCCAAATCCACCTCTGAAATAACAATTAGTGAAGAAAAGACCTACAAAACTGGACCGCCAGAGTTCTTAGGTCCAACTGCAGTCAGACCATCCTGCAGTTAAGTTCAGTTCAGTCGCTCAGTCATGTCTGACTCTTTGCAACCCCATGGACTGCAGCGCGCCAGGCCTCCCTGTCCATCACCAACTCCCGGAGTCCACCCAAACTCATGTCCATTGAGTCGGTGATGCCATCCAACCATCTCATCTTCTGTCATCCCCTTCTCCTCCTGCCTTCAATTGTTCCCAGCATCAGGGTCTTTTCCAATGGGTCAGTTCTTCACATCAGGTGTCCAAAGTATTGGAGTTTCAGCTTCAACATCAGTCCTTCCAATGAACACTCAGGACTGATCTCCTTTAGGATGGACTGGTTGGATCTCCTTGCAGTCCAAGGGACTCTCAAGAGTCTTCTCCAACACTACAGTTCAAAAGCATCAATTCTTCGGCGCTCAGCTTTCTTTATAGTCCAACTTTCACATCCACACATGACCACTGGAAAAACCATAGCCTTGACTAGATGGACCTTTGTTGGACCTTTGATGGACCTTTGTCTCTGTTTTTTAATATGTTGTCTAAGTCAGTCATAACTTTCCTTTCAAGGAGTAAACGTCTTTTAATTTCATGGCTGCAGTCACCATCTGCAGTGATTTTGGAGCCCAAAAATATAAAGTCAGCCACTGTTTCCACTGTTTCCCCATCTATTTGCCATGAAGTGATGGGACCAGATGTCATGATCTTAGTTTTCTGAATGTTGAGCTTTAAGCCAACCTTTTCACTCTCCTCTTTCACTTTCATCAAGAGGCTCTTTAGTTCTTCTTCACTTTCTGCCATAAGGGTGGTGTTATCTGCATATCTGAGGTTATTGATATTTCTCCCAGCAATCTTGATTCCAGCTTGTGCTTCCTCCAGCCCAGAATTTCTCATGATGTGGTCTGCATATAAGTTAAATAAGCAGGGTGACAATATACAGCTTTGATGTACTCCTTTTCCTATTTGAAATCAGTCTGTTGTTCCATGTCCAGTTCTGACTGTTGCTTCCTGACCTGCATACAGATTTCTCAAGAGGCAGGTCAGGTGGTCTGGTATTCCCATCTCTTTCAGAATTTTCCAGTTTATTGTGATCCACACGGTCAAAGGTGCCAGGTTCTGGCTGTGCTGTGCGGTGCTAAGTCATTTTTGATTCTTTGCAACCCCATGGAGTGTAGCCTCACGAGACTCCTCTGTCCATGGGATTTCGCAGGCAGGAATACTGGAGTGGGTTGCCATTTCCTTTATTTTAAACAGGGGTTACTTGACTAGTGAATACTTCTAGCTTCTCAGAAGCTTCTTGAATAATTTGCTTACCAAGAAGGTTTAAATCCAGCTCAGAAAATGTTACATCCAGGGCTTGATTCTTCCTTCCTGAAAAGAAAGTCTCAGATCTTTTTGACTTATTCGAGGTCTAACGGAGGACTTACTGGAGACTCAGTGGAGGGACAAGAAGGGATTAATAGCAGGAGACATGTGGAGACCGTTAAGTAGCTCCAAAGAACATAGAAACCTGCTCTGCTGGTAACTGGGATTCAGAAGCCACAGCAGCAGGGGCTTGAGTTTCACTTGGATAAAGATATGTGGGCTCTGAAATGGGAGGCAATTGGAGACTACTATTCGATGGGTTTTACTTCTCAACAGAGACCACAACATTCCTGGCTGCAGCCCAGATATTGGAATGGCTTGTTCCCTCATCCATTTCCTCATTTCTCAGACAAGAGATCTGAGACCAAAAGACTGATCTCATTGACAGAGGATGAGATGGGTGGATGACATCACCAACCCAATGGACATGAGTTGAGCAAATTCCAGGAGACAGTGAAGGACAGGGAAGCTTGGCATGCTACAGTCCATGGGGTTGCAAAGAGTTAGACAGGAGAGACACTTAGCAACTGAACAACAAGACCTGCTGTACAAGAAATGCTAATTACACTAGCAATTATACATTAGCATGCATACTGCTACATATAAATCGAAGAGAAGTATTTTTATATAATGATAAATCCTTTGCTTTCTGTCACAGTAAATTTCATCCTTCTTGTTAGGGAGGAACCCCTGAGGGATATTATAGACCTGAGGGTATGTCCTCTTCTGTATTTAATGATTATTCCTAGCCCTTCAGATACCCTCTTAATTAAGTGCCCAAAGGAAGAATGTCTCCTATGTCATTGAGTACATTCATTCATTCATCTATTTGACAAACATTTGATGGTTAGCACACACTGGATGGATTGAGTAGCAGATATAATGACTGTTTTTGCACCATGAAATACTGGCACAAAATAGATGACCTGCAATTAAGTCAAACAATTTTACATGTTAGAAAAATGGAGAAAGAGTTCATTCCACACACTTGTTAATAAGAGTCATAACTCAGTTTTCCTTCTTTTCTCTGGTAGAAAGGCCTCTGGATATAAATTATACAATTGAGCAAAACCCCAGCTTGGTCATTTTCTAAGAATTTGGTCTGGGAGAAGTTACTGCTGTAAATTCTGTAAAACTTCTGTAAAATAGGAACATTATCCTTTTTCCCAGGGTTACTGTAAGAATGAAACAAAATAAAATACATAAAATAGCCCAGAAGAGAGTATGGCCCATTACAGACAGGTAACATTATTTAGTAACATTTACCCTACCTGCTTTAGCACACTCTTCCAGACTGTCAATATATTTCGCAAAAGGTTCACTTTTATTCTGCCACTGATTTATCAAAGAACTTCCCCTGTGTCCTCTGTCTTCCTATAATCTCGAGAATCTCGAGAATAACCAAGTTCCAGCTTGTGACTGAGTGATTCTTTAACCCTTCTGCTATCACAGGTGGTAACAATGGGGATGAAGAAGAAAACATGTGTGGATGAGATATTTAGGAGACAGAATTCATCACGGCCACTCACAAGATATGGGAGTGGAGGTTCCAGAAATCATCTTGCCAGGATGACTCAATGGGTGATGGGAAGCTTGAAGGTTCTTTTTAAAATTATTTTACGTTTTAGAATGAAAGAAACATGAGTGCACTTCTGAATGCCTTGGTTTTGAGGATCTGTGTGGGGCATCCAGGGAGAGGCCTATACATGATGCTACATTCAAGAGGTTGTCAGGAGGACAGAGCCTCTGCTTGGGTGGTTAGGGTGTATATGACTGGAAAAATGTCTGAAACAGAACCCCATGAAAGGCCAACATTTAAGGGTATTCTCTAAGAAGATGCTAAAAGCAGATTTCAAATGAGTGACCTGAGAGGTGAAGATAGATCATGCTCAGTCACTCAGTCGTATCTGACTCTTTGCAACCCCATGGGATGTAGCCCACCGGGCTCCTCTGTCCATAGGATTATTCCAGCAAGAATACTGGAGTGGGTTGCCATTTCCTCCTCCAGAGATCAAATCTGCCTCTCCTGCAGCTCCTGCATCGGCAGGCAAATTCTTTACCACTGAGCCACTTGGGAAGCCCAAGAAAAGACTACTAGTCACAAAAATATTTTGGTAACCAAATTACTGTAAAAGTTTTTTGTATGTCTTGTCTAAAACTTCACTTACTAGCATGAGAGGTTGTTAACACTTCAGAATCTCAGGTTCTTCTCCAGAGCGACTGAATCAAGATCTACACTTAGCAAGATTCCCTGATCAATTGATCGTCCCAGGTGGCTCAACGGTAAAGAATCTGCTTGCAATGTAAGAGACCTGGATTCTATCCCTGGATCTGGAAGGTCCTCTGGAGAAGGGCATGGCAACCCACTCCAGTGTTCTTGCCTGGAAAATCCCATGGACAGAGGAGCCTGGTGGGCCACAGTCCATGGTGTTGCAAAGAGTCAGACAGGACTGAAGTGACTTGGCACAGCACACATCTGATCAATATGTACATGTTAAATTCTGAGACGCATTGCTCTAGAACCTAGACTGTATTTCCCACAGGAAGAATGACATATTCAGTGGCCAGTCTAAACTATATATAGATGCTCTCCAAGTATTGACAGTTGTTTTTATAGAACCACATGCTCTAATATAAGCTAGGTGTGCAGATGATGCATTTTCCTTAGCCAAGCTCTAAAACCAAAATCATTTCCCCCAACCTACCTTCCTGATCCCGCAATGCCTTTATTCCCAGATTACCTCTAGTAAGACACAGAGATGAAAGATAGTAGAAGAAAGGAAGAGTTTCAATAAAAACAAAAAGCTAGAACCTCTAGCAATTTCTAAGGGACTATGCTTTGTGATAAGGGGCGAAATATACAAGAATCAGGCTCTATCATAGTGACCATTCCTCCCATGTACAAAGGACAGAGGCAGTATCAGATGAGAAGGGCTCTGCAAGGGTCTGCAGAATCTGTGCGGGAGCCGGAACAAGGAAGCTTACAGAGGCAGAAGGCAGCAGAGCTGTCAGCCAACAACAGCTCTGGCTTCTGAACATCAGTGGTTAACAAGGGTCTCCTCAAAGGCTGATAAAAACACAGCTTATGATTTGTAAAGGCAAGGCCATTTACATAAAAGAGCACGTGTAACTCAAATGGTAATAAGAGGCTGCCTATGAGTTCAAACTAATATTATGAATTGTTGTTTAGTTGCTAAGTCATGTCCAACTCTTTTGCAATCCCATGGACTATAGTCTGCCAGACTCCTTTTGTCCATGAGATTTTCTAGACAAGAATACTGGAGTGGGTTGCCATTTCCTTCTCCAGGATCTTCCAGATCCAGGGATGGAATCCATGCCTCCTACTGTTGGGAGGTGGGTTCTTTACCACTGAGCCATCAAGGAAGCCCCCAGTATTATGAATTAACAGATCCCCAGATTGGTCAAAGGACATATCCTGAGATCATTGAAAATGGTAGGCTTTTTATTGTTGACCTGTCTGCTTTTATTTTTTGTTCCTTTTTAACTTCTCCCCCAGCTACCTCCACTTTAATATTTACTATTTCAAGTGTTAGTTATTTTGTTTCCATTCTGAACCTATATAATCATGTAGGTGATCAAAATTCCTCTATAAATGTTGGCAAGATTTTCTTAAAGTGACAATACACTTATCACAGGCCTTGATCACAGTTATATGTAGGAGTTCAACCAGCCAGGAAAGAAACAGGCATATACTTTTCCCATTCCCAAAGCAAGACACTTTAAAGCAAGGGTTTTCTAATTTTAGCATGCATAAAAATCTGCAAAAAAAAAAAGAGTTCCCTGGATTCTACCATCAAAGATTTTTATTTCATAGTCATGGTAGTAGAGGCTTGGAATCTGAATATTTAATGAGTACTCCTCCAAATAAAGTGATTCTGATGTTGGTGGTCCATGCACTACACATTAAGAAATGCATATAAGGCACTTCCCTGGTGGTACAGGGGATAAGAATCATCCTTCCAATGCAGGGGACACAGGTTCGATCCCTGGTCTGGTAAGATTCCACATGCTGTGGAGCAACTAAGCCCGTATGCCACAACTATTGAGACTGTGCTCTAGAGCCTGTGAGCTGCCACTACCGAGCCTGCGGACCTAGAACCTGTGCTCTGCAACAAGAGAAGCCTCTGTGATGAGAAGCCCACACAAAGCAATGAAGACCCAGCACAGAAAGAAAGAAACTCATCATGTAAGGAATGTTGGACAGGAGGTAGCTCTTTTTGCTCAAGAGACACCAAATACCTTCTTAATTTAACATTCTTGGGGAAGTGAGGCAGCTTGCAGTGATAAGCACCTGGGCAGTCAAGTTATTGGTGTGAAACGGAACATCAGTCAATGAGGACCAGTCATGTGGGGTGGGACACCAGAAAACAAGCCTGGTAGGGGAGAAGGATGCCCACATAGCAGTCATAAAAGGACATGGGTGCCCGAGGCATACCCAGCTCACCTCCTAGGGCTGCCCCTGGCCAAGTCCTTGAAGCAAGATAGCTCTTCCTTGGGGATATGATTCCAGCTGGCAGCTAAATGTTGTGATCGCTGTGGGTGAGGGAGAAGGGCTTGTGTGTACCAGATGTTCTGTATTTTAATTCCTGCAATTATACTCAGAAGAAGCAAATTAGCCTTTACCTATCCCTGAGCTAATCCTGTCTGTGACACATTTGATACAGCACCTGGAATCTGTAGCATATTTGATAATGTTATGACTCCTGCTTTGTGCTTTACAATAACACCCATTGTGTGAGTGTCTGTCATCCAAGTAATACAAGTCAGATAATCCCATTTATATTTGGGCAAAATATATTTCATGTGTGTACATTTAAAATTTATTGATAAAGTGAACCTATACTTTTAAGTATGCACGTGTGTGTGCTAAGTCACTTCAGTTGTGTCCGATTCTTTGCAACCCCATGGACTGTAACCCGCCAGACTCCTCTGTCCATGGAATCTTCCAGATGAGAATACTGGAGTGGGTTTCCATGCCTTCCTCCAGGGGATCTTGCCAACTCAGGGATCAAAACCATGTCTCCTGCATTGCAGATGGATTCTTTACTGCTGAGCCACCCGGGGAAGCCCACTTGAAAATATACCGTCTAGCAATAGAGTTTATATACATGTATTATATCCAAGAAATATTGTCCACGTGCAAAGTGCTGTGTTTTAGTTACTCTCTTCCTCTGGAGCCTTACAACAAAGTGAGGGAATGACAGCAATACCTGGCAAAATTGGGCAAAGGCCATGGGGCACAGATTCAATACAAGGGGCAAAGAAGGGAGAACTCAGGAGAGCTTCATGGAGGAGTTGTCTTTCAACTTAAACTATGAAAATGGTTACAATTTCAGCAAACAGATGGTGGCAGGTGGGGCAGGCATTTCAAGGGGACAAAGTCACACAGATGGGGAAATACTGGGCAAATTCGGCAGCAGGGAGTGGTAGGGAATGCATATAACTTTTAATAGACCAATAGAAAAGCAAAGCTGTAAATATAAATATGGCCCGTACTTTAAAGAATCTGAAATGCTAGGCTGAGCAGTCATTCCATACTGGTCCAGACAATTTCATACATTCAATTCCATACATTCCAGAAGATTTTTTTTTTTTGAAGGAGCAGAACTCTGCATTCAGAACATTACTCCGGCAACAGTATGTAAGATGAAGCAGAGACAGAGAGACCAGGAGCAGGGAGACTAATTCGGAGGCTACAGCTGTGGACCAGAAAGAGGTGATGAAGTTGAACCAAGAAGGGAAGGGCCAAGGGGAGTGGTGCACGAGACATTGCAAAGGTGACATCCGGGTACAGTAAATCCCCTACATACAAACCTTCAAGTTTCGCACTTCCGAAGACACAAAGCCACCTTCCATCAACATCAAGCCTGAGTGAAATCGTGGCTTGCCCTCCAGCTCCTATTGCTGACGAGCTTTCACCTCTACCATCTCCCACTTCATCTCCCTTCTCCAGTCAGTAACTTCTTGCCCGTTCACCCGATGTCAGCCCCTGTATGCCAGCGGTTGTACCGTACTCCTGTACTTCTCAAGGTACTGTATGGTAAGATAACAAATGTTTATTTTTTGTCATTTGTTTTTAATGTCTCATTTGTGTGAAAAGCATTATAAACCTTTTACAGTACAGCACTATATAACTGATTGTGTTAATTGGGTACCAAGGCTAACTTTCAGACTTATGAACAAATTGGACTTATGAACGTGCTCTCAGAACAGAATTTGTTCATATGTAGGGGACGTAATATATTAAACCTTCAGGTCCTAGTTGTACATGCATTTGTGATTAAATGGATTGATGTGGTGGCTGCAACAAAAGTAGGTTCAGTTTGAGAAAGGGAAGCGATTAGAAGCAAGAAGAAAGGCCAGATGACCAAAGTTTAGTGCAACAGTGCTGTCAGTGTCCTTCGGACTCACCTCTCTGTGCACTGGGCATGGATAGCTTCTTTGTGCTGGCACCTGCCCTTTGCTGCCCGAGGGCTCCTTCCGGTGGCCACAGGTCCTGGGGAGTTAAGACTCTGTGTGTGGCCCCAAGCAATGCCAGGCTGGAGTTGGTGCAAAAAAGAACATGCAAAAAGTTTCCTCACTCCTCAGGAGACACCCTGAGACCTGTTCCACACTGCCTCCAGAGGTCCCAGTGGGGTCAAGCCCTAGTCACCCAGTGGCCACTGCTCAGTCTGCTTCCTTCCCTGGCTTCCTTTCCTTCCCTACGGCACTCGCTCCCTCCACTCAGGGCTTCCAGGATCACCTCCCAAACACACTTTTTAGATTATTGAATTCTTCCCAGAATCAAAGTTGGAGATAGCATCATTTCAAGTGACAACTGAAAGGAAATCTGACAAATGGCTTAAAATGAGATTCAAGTCATTAGAGATGAGCCGACATTAATGCCGAAGAAGGATGTAGATTAGATCAGAGGAAAGAATTGGGATGAGATGGGAGAGACTAAACTAGAAGCAGGCATGCAGCTTCAGAGGGGTGGGCAGAAGCTTGCAGAGGAAAGCAGAGACGATGCTATAAAAATCACATCAATTTCCACAGAGGGGAGGATGCTGAATGCAGACAGTTGAACCAGACCCTGGTCTGGTGGGCTGAGGTCTTTTCTCGAAGATTTTCTCTCCACCTGCCCCTCACTCTCAGGATACAGCATAGCTAAATTATGGCTTGATTGATTTTGGTTAAATTAATGTTTTTAAAGTGGAAGAGCCACACTTAGGGTGAGTTTTATTCCCCGTAAAAGTGATGTGAGCCACTTAACGTTTCTTCTGCCCCAAATGTCCTTCTCTACCTCCTTCACCTAGGAAACTCTGCTCATCCTTCAGGAGGCAGCTGAGGCTTCATGGGGCCCAAGAAACCACCCACTTTGAGTACCTTTGGGGTGTCCCATTATAATTGCCTCTCTCCACACCTTCTACTCATTTGTCCACATTTTCCTCTAGATAGTGATTTTCTTTATCTGTCTGTGAACCCCGTGCTTAGAAAACAGTTCGTGCCTAATAAATGCTTGCCAAGCTCTTAAAGTGATTGAGTAACCAGCTCAGCTCTTCCATGGATGATCCTGCTCAGTTCCCAAAGCAGCACTGTCCAATGGATGCTGTTATTATCCCTGATTTACTGATGAGGAAATCGAGTTTAGATAACCAGAGAGCTCAGAGTCATTCAGCCGAAAACTGGCAGAGCATGAATTGAAACCTAGGCAAGGGTCTTTGGATTCAGATCTAGTTTCTTAGTTATTAAGCTTTTTTCTTTCTCTCATTTACTTTCTCTAGACTGAATGATGTATTTAAACATAATGCAATTTTTATCTAGCTTTCCTTAAAAATAAAAAGAGAGACCAATGACCTTAAAGTAAAGCCTTTCTTAACACAAGCACAAACACTCAAGCTATCTAACCTGTTGATGCAGGTGCTTTGCAAGCAGCTATGACTGAATTAGAGGACTGCCTCCTACATGACGATGGCTTCCCCAGGGACAAGGTCAAATTCATCCCCAAAATGCACAGTGGGTTCCACAAGGCACTATCTAGAATTGAAATCTCTACCACTGCCTCAGGAAAGAAGCCTCATAAAGATGATCTTTAGAGCAATATTTTTTGTTTTTTTTTTAGAGCAGTATTTTTCAATCCAGAGGCTGTACTGCCTGATTTGCAATCCAATCCATCCTCATCTCATTGACCAGCCAAGCTATTTCCAAATGAAAGCTCTTGGAGTTAGAGGTGAAACTGAGTAAAGAAATATAAGACTGTTATGCCTGCCAGTCAATCCATGTCAGCTATTAGGCATCTAATTATGAACAGTCTAGGTTCCTGTACTCAAAGAGGTCAAATTTATATTTTCCTTATGACAAGACTGGGATCAAGATTGCATTATTTTGTTTTTCTGTTTAACATTCATTAAGAGCATTAGATAAGGAACCTGTTTCTGATCTGGATTTTGTCACTGCCTTACTGACTAAGCTGGCTAAGCTAATCATAGCCTTAATTTCATCTTCTTTAAGGTGGGAGAGATACCTGCATGTCCTTCCTCTCAGCCGTACCAAAACCATAGCAAGAATTTATACTATTTTTGTGGAGAATTTATATGGTTCTTATCTGATAAACACATGTTTCAGCCATCGTCTGAGGTTTTGTTCTCCCTTAACCTGAAAATACATTTATATCAAAGCTATTTATCTTTGTAAATAAATACATTTAAAATACTTAAGTATTTATGTAAAATATTTATCTTTGGAAAATGTTTCAAGGCACAGTTCATATGTATGTTCCATGGACTATTCCACTTATAAAAGATAAAAATTCATCAATAAATTTACTCTATACATTTTCTATAGCTGACTTCATTAGAAAATAAGACATTCCACATAGTGTTTGAATTTCCCACAAAATTGAAACTGAGTACCATCATTAAAATGTTGGCTGTGTTGATGACAATGTCTCTAGAACATATTGTACCACTCTGTCAATTGAAACCAGGAGTTTGAACACATTCACTGTCTTGCCACAGGCTATTTTGACCTCTCCTGCTCTCTGTTTGTAATAAAATCTACAGATACTCAGGTCAGCTAGGCATGCCACAGGAAGTCCCACTGACCCATAGATGGGTGATCATGCCAATCAGACCTAAGCAGGAGCAGGAAGTGGAGAGTGCCCTGGATTCCCTGGCAAAACACATACATTCCATAGCATAAGTGGTAAACCTCCCAAATGTCTAAGGTGTGCCACAGTGGTGATGCTTGGAGAAGTTCAATGGTCTGGGACAAGCTAGGACATCTCAAAACCAAAAGAACAAGCTGTTGCACCTTACATCTTCTCCTACTAATTTTGACGCTTATAACTTGGTGCACTTCTTTGGATTTCAGAGGCAATATATACTTCATTTGGGATTACTCTCCAGCTCATTAATGGGTGACTTGAAAAGCTGTCAGTTTCAAGTAGTGCCCAGAGCTGAGGAGAGCTTGGTAACAGGCCCAAGCTTCCATCTCAGACAGTGTGACCCAGCAGATCCCAGCTTCCTAGAGGTAGGTGACCACAGCCAACAAGGAGCTGCCGTGTGGAACCTCTGGAAAACTGTAATAGGTCAGCTGCTGAGCAGACTCTAAGGTTCTGGAACAATGTCATTTCCTTGGGGACAAAGAACTATTGTGAAACAGTTTCACAGTAGATTCTGAACATCTGAACCACCCATGTGAGCAGGTATAATTTTGAGCTAGGTGTTGTTCACTTAAAGGATATATTTGAGACCAGGTCCAAGTGGGCTTAGAAAGCACAGGTGACTAGCATTAGCAGTTGACCTAGACTCACACGTGACTACCTCTGTTTCCATAACATTCTTCTCTCAAATGGTACGTAGGTCCCCTTATTTCCTGTGACAGCTGACTGAGGAGGAATGATGCCTATGGTGTACTGGTAGGCTGATAAGATATCTTGATACTGGCCTGAATCAAACTGCTGGTCAGGTACGGCTTGTTTCACCGTCTACTGTAGCAGCATAACAAATCGTTCCAAAAATCTAGTTTGAGAAGATACATACACTCCAATGTCCATAGCAGCACTATTTACAATAGCCAAGACAGGGAAGCAACTTATATGTCCATTGACAGATGAATGTATGAAGAGGATGTGGGACATATATACAATGGAATGTTACTCAGCCATAAAAAAGAATGAAATAATGTCCTTTGCAGCAACATGGATGGACCTAGAGATGACCATACTAAGTGGAGTAAGTTAGAAACAGAAAGGCAAATAACATATGATATCACTTATATGTGGAATCTAAAGTAAGACACCAATGAACTTACAACAGAAACAGGTAGATTCTTTACTACTGAGCCACCTGGGAAGCCCATGTATTTTATACATAATATCAATAGTGAATATACATTAATTCCAATTTCCCAATTCATCCCACTCCTTTTCCCCCCTTGGTGTCCACAGTCTACATCTGCATCTCAGCTCCTTTTATATGCACAGGTGCCTTTACTCTTCTCCTTCCTTCTTCCTATCTCCCCAGAAGGAGGGTCTCAGTGTGCACCAAGGACAAGAGGTAATTCTTAGTGGAACATGATAAGGCCACCTGACAGACGGAGGGAGCCTTTGTTAGAAAGAGCAAAGACTTAAAAACTCCTTCCCAGCTCCCATAACCAGCCTATCTATTTTCTTTCATCAGCACAGAACAAAAAAGCTGGGCTAAGCCTTTCATTTGGAAGATCCTCTCAGCTTTAATGATTGAGTTGGGTCAGATTATAGTCCGTGTAAAAAGATGCATCATCGACTACTTAAGCCAGCTCTTTCCTAGACTGTAAAGAAAAGAGAAAAGAAGATTCTTGAAGGGCATTCATTCCCTCACTCACTTCATTATGACAGGTGAGTAGATAGAAATTATACCCAGGAAGTTTTAGCAAAGGATAAAGACTGCACATTTTGCCAAAACCTTTCAGCTGCTCTCTATCTCAGAAATCTGAGGCAGGACACAGTGGGCAAAATATGAGTCAGGGAGCAAACAGTCTTGAGTTCAAGTTTCACTTGAACTAAATAGCAACTAAGATAGATAGATAATGTAACAGCAAATATATATATTTGAAAAAAATCAGAAAGGTGATGTGATGGAGGGAGTTGGGGGGGGTGTGATTTAGATTAGATCAAGATATCTGGGCTAGGGCTTCCCTGGTGGCTCAGCGGTAAGGAATTCGCTTGCCAATGTAGGAGACACAGTTTCAATCCCTGATCTGGGAAGATCCCACACGCCGAGGAGCAACTGAACCCATGTGCCACAACTACTGAGGCTGTGCTCTAGAGCCCAGGAGCTGAAACTATTGAAGCCCAAGTGCCTTAGAGCCTGTGCTCCACAACAAGAGAAGCCATAGCCATGAGAAGCCCGTGGACTGCAACTAGAGAGTAGCCCTGCTCACCGCAACTAGAGAAAAATCCAGCAGCAACAGAGACCCTGCTGCTGCTGCTGCTGCTGCTAAGTCACTTCACTCGTGTCGGACTCTGTGCAACCCCAGAGACGGCAGCCCACCAGGCTCCTCTGTCCCTGGGATTCTCCAGGCAAGAATACTGGAGTAGGTTGCCATTTCCTTCTCCAGTGTATGAAAGTGAAAAGTGAAAATGAAGTTGCTCAGTCGTGTCCGACTCTTAGCAACCCCATGGACTGTAGCCTACCGGGCTCCTCTGTCCATGGGATTTTCCAGCAAGAATACTGGAGTGGGTTGCCATTTCCTTCTCCACAACAGAGACCCAACACAGCCAAAAATAAATAAACAACAATAAGAAAGATATCTGAGCTAAACCCTAAATAACAGGAAGGAGGAATGTGCAAGAAGCACATTTCAGTCAAAGGGAACAACATGTCATGAAGCCCTGGGGAGGACCCACAGGAAAGTCCCTGTGGTCACAGAATACTGTCACAGATGATGTTAAGAGGTACCAGAGGCCAGGCTCCTTGGGGTTTTGAAGGCCATCACAAGGCATTTGGATTTTATTATTGGTGAAATGGGAAGGCACTGGGGGATTTTAAGTAAGGAAGTGCTTTTATTTGTTTTTAAGAATATCACTTAATTCATTTATTTTTTAGACTATCACTCTGGTTACTCTGAGGAGAAAAGATCATAAGGAATCCAGCAAGGAAGTATGGAAACATGATCAAGCTGCTGTTTTCGATTATTCGATGTGCAGGGACAGCTTTTGGCTAGGACAGTAGCACTAAAGATGGACAGATTGGGACAATGATTTGGATCAATTTCAGAGGATTTGATGTTGCTTTTAGTACTCCCACCAGTTTTGGGAATCACTCCAGGATCCACCTTTCTTCTCCAGAGGCAATCCAACCTTCCTCTAAAATTCCATGGGATACAGTGCAGGAAGTCAACCACCTCCTGGAAGCTACCTGTTGACCTCCTGAAGGAAGGATCCTATAAAGATAAAGATACTGATGAACTCATCCAGTAAAACCCAGTCCTAGAACTCACACAGCACAACCCTTGGGTCCTCAAAGCAGAAATTCTCACTGCCTTCAGCAAGTTTTTTCTAACTGGTAAGTATCTCTGTCACATACACTCCTTGCCTGGGTCTACTCCAGCTACTTGATGCAATTCTTCCTTCATTTGAGGGACATGGTACTTCTGTAAAACAAGATATGTTTTATATATTATAGGGCACATATTCCCTGCTTCAAAACACAAGTATATACATATTGCAGTGATCAGTGCAAAGAAACAGAGGAAAACAATAGAATGGGAAAGACTAGAGAGCTCTTCAAGAAAATTAGAGATATCA
Organism: Giraffa tippelskirchi; assembly: GCF_054371585.1. NCBI lineage: Eukaryota > Metazoa > Chordata > Mammalia > Artiodactyla > Giraffidae > Giraffa > Giraffa tippelskirchi. The sequence continues at coordinate 128,549,171 of NC_137283.1, forward strand.
AGGGAACATTTCATGCAAATATGGGCACAATAAAGACCAGAAATGCTATAGACCTAACAAAAGCAGAAGATATGAAGTAGAGGTGGCAAGAATACACAGAAGAACCATACAAAAAAATCTTCATGACCCAGATAACCATGATGGTGTGATCACTCACCTAAAGCCAGACATCCTGGAATATGAAGTCAAGTAGGCCTTAGCAAGCATCAGTATGAACAAAGCTAGTGGAGGTGATGGAAATCCAGTTGAGCTATTTCAAATCCTAAAAAATGATGCTGTGAAACTGCTGCACTCAATATGCCAGCAAATTTGGAAAACTCAGCAGTGGCCATAGAACTGGAAAAGGTCAGTTTTCATTCCAATTCCAAAGAAAGGCAATGCCAAAGAATGCTCAAACTACCGCATAATTGCACTCATCTCACACACTAGCAAAGTAATGCTCAAAATTCTCCAAGCCAGGCTTCAACAATACGTGAACCGTGAACTTCCAGATGCTCAAGATGGATTTAGAAAAGGCAAAGGAACCAGAGATATGCTGAATTATCAGAAAAGCAAGAGAGTTCCAGAAAAACATCTATTTCTGCTTTATTGACTATGCCAAAGCCTTTGACTGTGTGGATCACAATAAACTGTGAAAAATTCTGAAAGAGATGGGAATACCAGACCACCTGACATGCCTCATGAGAAATCTGTATGCAGATCAGGAGGCAACAGTTAGAACTGGACATGGAACAACAGACTGGTTCCAAATCAGGAAAGGAGTAAATCAAGGCTGTATATTGTCACCCTGCTTATTTAACTTATATGCAGAGTACATCATGAGAAATGCTCGGCTGGATGAAGCACAAGCTGGAATCAAGATTGCCTGGAGAAATATCAATAACCTCAGATATGCAGGTGACACCACCCTTATGGCAGAAAGCAAAGAACTAAAGAGCCTCTTGATGAAAGTGAAAGAGGAGAGTGAAAAACTTGGCTTAAAACTCAACATTCAGAAAACTAAGATCATGGCATCCGGTCCCATCACTTCATAACAAATAGATGGGGAAACAATGGAAACAGTGATAGACTTTATTTTGGGGGGACTCCAAAATCACTGCAGATGGTGACTGCAGCCTTGAAATTAAAAAACACTTGCTCCTTGGAAGGAAAGCTATGACCAACCTAGACAGCATATTAAAAAGCAGAGACATTACTTTGCTAGCAAAGGTCTGTCTAGTCAAGGCTATGGTTTTTCCAGTAGTCATGTATGCATGTGAGAGTTGGACTATAAAGAAAGCTGACCACCAAAGAATTGATGCTTTTGAACTGTGGTGTTGGGGAAGACTCTTGAGAGTCCCTTGAACAGCAAGGAGATCCAACCAGTCCAACCTAAAAGAGATCAGTCCTGAATATTCATTGGAAGGACTGATGCTGAAGCTGAAGCTCCAATACTTTGATCACCTGATGTGAAGAACTGACTCATTTGAAAGAACTGACTCACTGAAAAGACCCTGATGCTGGGAAAGATTGAAGGTGAGAGGAGAAGGGGACAACAGAGGATGAGATGGTTGGATGGCATCACTGACTCAATGGACATGAGTTTGAGTAAGTTACAGGAGATGGTGATGGACAGGGAGGCCTGGCTTGCTGCAGTCCATGGGGTTGCAAAGAGTCAGACACGACTGAGCAACTGAACTGAAGTGATCCACACTTAGACACTAACGCTTGGCCATTTGAAAAGCTCATCCTTGGTGTCCTGGCTACTTGGTCAGGCTCTCATCTCCTGAAATGTAGCTTAGATTAATCACTGTGATAGACATAATCATATGGGTGTTACTGAGAGCTGCTTTACATGGTCATTAGAAGAGATACATCTCACTCATAACAATAAAGCTATGTGGCTGCAAAAAGATGAACAACTAATCAGAAGCCTCTGGAATGAATTAAACACACTGATGACTCAGGAATGAGACATAAGCGATCCTGTTGGGGGGGGGGAAGTACTTTGAAATTGTTTAAATATGCTTGTCTAACATGTCACTGAAAGCTGTAATCTTCCATTTTCCATTAACAACTCTATCAATTTTCCCTTTATGTTTTAAATTACTGTCTTTTCTCAAACATGGTGCTGTTCAACAGTTGAAGAAAATAGCCCCTGTTTTAAAAAAAAATTCTGGATTTAGAAAACTGAATTCATTTTTCATTTGCATTTTTATCAAAGTTTATTCTTGTTAGAAGTTGGCATGTTTCCTATTATTTGAAATTTCAGAGCAACTGCCCCCGAAATAAATGTACCTGTCCTTTTATAAATTCTTTGATATCTGTGATGCTTGAATTACAACTATGCCAAGCAGGAGGAAATTATATTGTTTTTATAAAGATACATAATATTTATAAAGTTCCATAAGTTGACCATGTTTTCATTTAACTGATCTCATGCTTATAGCATTGTTCTCATACTGAACATTCTCCTTCTTACAGCAGCATTCCTGGTAGGATAAGCACAAGGGGAAAATGTGATCCATCTCAAGCATTCTGTATTGAAGGGAATACATGTACATCTTTTGAAAGGTTTGTAGATCCCTTCACCTCATCCCAGTTAGTTGATGTAACACATTGGCTAATGGATAGGGAACATATTGGAGAAGGAAATGGCAACCCTCTCCAGTATTCTTGCCTAGAGAATTCCATGGACAGACTCTGGGGTCACGAAGAGTTGGACACAACTAAGTGACTAACATATACACACAAGGAACAGGTAGTGTTCACAGATCAGAGAATTTCCACATCAATCAACCAACCAACTACCTGTGTGCACGCTTAGTCACTCAGTCACATCTGACTCCTTGTGACCCCATGGACTGTAGCCCACCAGGCTCCTCTGTCCATGGGATTCTCCAAGCAAAAATACTGGAGCAGGTTGTCATTTCCTACTCCAGCGAATCTTCCCTATCCAAGAATTGAAACTGCATCTCCTGTGTCTCTTGCATTGGCAGGCAGATTCTTTACCACTGTGCCACCTGGGAAGCCCAAGAAACTGTGTACCAGTGGTCATATTGGGAAAGATTTCAGAGATGACCTATAAGCCCTATTGTGGCTATTTTGTTCTGTTTTTCACTTTAGATGCTTATGAGTTCATTACAACTTAAGGGCTATTTACGGAGTATCAATTCATGCAAGCACAAAGCTAGGGACTGTGATGCAAAACTAACTAAACATGGAACATACTTTCAAGGAGTTCAAAATGGTGTGAGGAAGATAAAAATCATATTCAAATTACTATACTGTGATGACATTAGACATTAGGTTGTCTTAATTTTTCACATGATGGAAGCATGGCAGAGTGATTAATTCTGCCTGATCTGGATAGGGAGAGGGGTACAAATTCCACAAACTAACTCTATTTTCATCTAACTGATTTCATCTTTATACCCTTTTTCTGTTACTGAATTTGAAGGGAAAACTTCAAGAAAGAGGTGGTGACATTTGAACTGAGTATTAGACAACTAGAAAAGGTCTACATCACTCCAAGCCTTTCCTCAGGCTTAAATTAAGGATAAAGATATGGACCTAAAGATATGGATATGGATGCTTTACTGACAAAGGTTTGTATAGTCAAAGCTATGGTTTTCCCAGCAGTCATGTATAGGCATGAGAGTTGGACTACAAAGAAAGCTACGCTTCAAAGAATTGATGTCTTTGAATTGTGGTGCTGGAGAAAACTCTTGAGAGTCCCTTGGACTGCAAGGAGATCAAACCAGTCCATCCTAAAGGAAATCAGTCCTGAACATTCATTGGAAGGACTGATGCTGAAGCTGAAACTTCAAACCAGTCAATCCTAAAGGAAATCAATCCTAACTATTCATTGGTAGGCTTCCTTGATATCTCAGTTGGTAAAGAATCCGCCTGCAATGCAGGAGAACCCGGTTTGATTCCTGGGTCGGGAAGATCCCCTGGAGAAGAGATGGGCTACCCACTCGAGTATGCTTGTGCTTCCCTTGTGGCTCAGCTGGTAAAGAATCTGCCTGCAATGTGGGAGACATGGGTTCAATCCCTGGGTTGGGAAGATCCTCTGGAGAAGGGAAAGGGTACCCACTCCAGTATTCTGGCCTGGAGAATTCCATGTGCTGTATAGTCCACGGGGTCACAAAGAGTAGGACATGACTGAACAACTTTCACTTTCACTTTTTCCACTATTCATTGGAAGGACTGATGCTGAAGCTGAAACTCCAATCCCTCGGCCACTTGATGCGAAGAGCTGATTCGCATCAAGAGAAGACCCTGATGCTGGGAAAGATTGAAGGCAGGAAGAGAAGGGGATGACAAAGGACACGATGTTGGATGGCATCATCAATTCAATGGCCATGAGTTTGAACAAGCTCCGGGAGATGGCAAAGGACAGGGAAGCCTAGCATACTACAGTTTATGGGGTATCAAAGAATTGGACATGACAGAGCAACTGAACAACAACAACAACAAAGATATGGACATGAACAAGATATTCAGGGAAATATTGGACAAATAACTTGTCTTCTGTAATAACCTCAGTTTTCTGTGTTTAACAGGTAGTGAGAAACATGGGGAAGACACCTGGATTCAGATTGTAGATGATCTGATACACCCTTCCCAAGATCATAGACTCTGACCCCTTGTAATGGGAAATAGTTGAAAAACTTTCGCAAGGGTTTCATAATCAATTTTAAATGTTTGGAGGCTTATTTTGGCAAGATGCCCTCATGGAACATTGTTCCACTCTCTTCAAGCAAACACAATTGCAAATTCCAATCTCATATGATTCCCAACCCGTTGATGGTGATCTAGGTTTCTCTCTTTGGGGCACCTGATGGATCTTTTCTTCATCCTTGGTATTCTGAAATTTCATGATAGACATCTCAGTGTCTTTTTTACTCTAGATGCTAGACTTGGGCTTTCCATTATTGGAAATGCCTTATATCACTTTTTAGATAATTTCCTATCAATAGTTTTACCTGCTCTTTCTTTCCAAAATTCCAATTAGTCAGATACTCAAACATCTGATCATCTTTCATTTAATTTTTCATTTTATTTTCTGGATAATTTCCTTATTATTACCTGCTGCTCCTCCTTTTGATTTTTTTATTTGTTGTTTTGAAGGTGGAAGATCATATTATTAAATCTCAAAGGCTTTCTCTTATGTTCTGATTATTCTTTTTCTGTATCATCTTGTTCTTGTTTCACAGAAGCAATATGTTCTCTTTTATAAACTCTCTTTTACTCTCTTATTTCTCGGTTTCCTATGAATTCTTCTGTTTAGTTATATAATTAGTTGCCTTTGTCTTTGCTTTTCATGTAGGAAGCTTTCCCAAAATGTTGAGTGGTCCTTGTCTGTCAAGTCTTATGTCCAATTAAGGAATGAAAAAGTGGGTCAGAAACTCTAGGTACATGGACAGAGCTTCTGAATGTCTTTGGAGTGAAGGGCATCAAATCAGACTTCAGTTGAATAACCTTAAAATATCAGTATCCTTCCAGGACTAAGAGAATTCTCTAGCTTTATCTAGTCTGCAGGATAATGCTTGGCTGGTGGTCTGGGAGCAAAGCAAAGAGGAGGCTGGATGTCTCACCACTCAGTGTACACCCTCCCTCCACAACCTTGAGTTCATCGCTTTACCCCTACCCTCCACTGTACCTGGGAGTTCCTGTGGCCAGAGACTCTGGGGTATTATTTCCTTGAATTTGAAGTTCAGTCTTGCCTTCCACTCACCCCTGAGTCTCAATCTTTCTTGGAGTCTGTGCAAAGTGGCAACTTGCTTGTCTTCATGAACCCTATCTGTAGACATTTAGGAGGAAATGCCCTCCTATTGCCCTGGTCTACCCAGTCAATTGACATCTCACTGTCCACTTTGCATCTTTAAGTATTTTTTTTACATTCCTTCTCCACGCTTTCTTTCTTTCAAATTCTCTTTATGACAAATATCAACCCATTCTTTGATAATTGAGTCTACAAAGCACAAAATTAACAGTTTAATTTGGTACAGTGCTTGAAAATGAAGAAGCCAAATTCAAGAACATACCTGTGAGATGAAGCAGAGACAGAGCTGGAAATGGGGGGCAGAGTCATTGAACTGCAATGGAGGGGAAGGGGGGATGGCTGGAAAGAAGGTCGGTTGGAAACATCTTACAGGGCAGTGCAATTTAAGGAAGTTCAGCTGGGCTGTCAGAGAAGTTCTTAGTTCACCAGTCAACAGAGTCCTATATTTCCAGGGTATGAGCTTGCCCTGCTACCTCTGCTGTGCTCAGTCTCTGTCTGGGATCAACCCATTGGAAACAACGTGGGAGTGGATATCAGAAGGTGGCATCTAGGGCCGTTAGTTGATAACACTCTCTATAGCTGGAGATCTAAGAGGCACATTCCCATGACCAGACAAATATTGCAAAAGATACAGGGAAAATAAATTCTACCACTGCACATAGGATTGGGGAAGTAGTTAAACCATGTGCCTATTGGAGGTATAAACACCTCAAGTATCATTCATGCCTGAATGTTAAGGTTCACCCATGGTTCCTCTGGTTTGGGGGTCAGTAAACTACAGACTGTGGGCCAGATTCAACATGCTGCTTGTTTTACAAATAAGGTTTTATTTGAACACAGCCACACCCATTCCTTCATTTCTGTATCATCTCTGACTGCCCATACACTATAACAGCAGAGTTGCAGAGTTGTGACAGAGACTGCAGGAGCAAGAAACTGAAACTATTTATTCTCCACCCCTTTACAGACAGTTTGCAGATTGCTGCTCTAATTGAAAGCTCAATGCTGTTTAATTAGAGAACTTTGTAAAATACACTCAGACTTTTCACACTTTATGTTTCCAATTAAAGTTTCCAAAAAAAAAAAATTCTAATTCAATGACAAAAGGAGAGAAAAAGAGTCCTAGAGTGCACCATCAAAATCCCATCTTCTCCAAGATAAGGAGTGTCCATGTTTCAATTTATTAAGTTGCAGAATAACTGCCAAGGTCTATGCTAGTCACTGGGAATACAAAGATAAAGACCCTGTGTCACCCTTCACAAGCCCAGAGCCCAGTAAACATGTAAATCACAGTAATGTAATGTGACATATACTCTACACAGAGTGTGACGAGCACTTAAAGAGCAGAGTTAAAGAATTACAGATTGAAACAAGATATGTCAAATAACATATGCATTTATTCACAGCCACCTCCCAAAATGCCACTAAAGTGATAGTAAAAGAGCTATATAAACACAGATATGTATACACTCATAGATATGCATATACACTAATATTAAGAAACATATACACACAGACACATATATAGGTATGGCAAGTCACAGAGTGGGAGAAAATGTTCAGAATGTGCATATCTGACAAAGGTCTTACATTCAGAAAATATAAAAAACCCTTGCAACTTAATGAAACCTAATGAAAATGAACAAAAGATTTGAACAGATACTTCACAAATGAAAGTATATGAATGGCTAATGCTCAACATCAGAGGAACCCAGAAAAAGTGCTAATGAAAACCCAAAGAGGTGGTAGCACATACCCACTGGAATGGCTAAAAGTAAAACTATTGATATTGCCAAGTGTTAGAGTAAAGCAGCTGGAACTCTCAAATATTGTTGATACTAGATGTGATGATTGATTTTATGTGTCAGTGTGACCAGGCCACAGGGTGCCCAGAGATTTGGTCCAAACAAATCTGAGTGTGTCTGTGATGCAGGAGTTTTGGATGAGCTAACATTGGAATTGGTAGACTGTATAAGATTGCCCTCCCTAATATGGGTGGCCCTCATTCAATCAGTGGAAGGCATGAATCCAACAAAAAGAGCTAATCCTCCTTTGAATAAGGGGTGCTTGACTGATCTGAGACACTGGGCTTTTCTTGCCCTTGGATTCAAACAGAAACATCAGCTCTTCTGGGGTTTCAAGTTTCTTTGTTTTTGAACTGGGACTGACACATTTGATTCTCCTGGTTCCCAGGCCTTCAGTGTTGGACTGGAACCTTACACAGATCTCCTGGGTCTCCAGCTTGCCCACAGCACATCTCAGGATTTCTCAGCCTTCATAAGCATGAGAGCCAATATCTTATGATGAATCTCTAAACATAAACACACACACACACACACACATACACATACACACATATCCTATCTATTTTGGTGCTGTGGACAACCTAAACTAATTCACTAAGTAAAATGTGAAATGGTACAATCATATTGGAAAAGTTTAGAAGTTTCTTGAGAGAAGTTTAAATTTGGAGGGTTTTTTATTATTATTATTAAAAGAAAACAACTATAGTCTCTCAAAAACAGGAAGAAGAGATTAGGGAAATTTAGTTAAAGCTTATAAAATGCCCAAAGCCAGCCAAAAACTGCAGTTGTGAATATATTTTCAACGGTCATCTTAAAAAGTAACATTATTCTATGTGCTCCAACAATCAGTTGTTGTTCAGCTACTCAGTCGTGTCCGACTCTTTGCAACCCCATGGACTGCAGCACACCATGCTTCCCTGTCCATCACCAACTCCCAGAGCTTGCTCAGACTCATGTCCATCAAGTCAGTGATGCCACCCAAAAATCTCATCTCTGTTGCCCCCTTCTCCTTCTGCCTTCAACCTTTCCCAGCATCAGGATCTTTTCTAAGGAATCAGTTCTTCACATCAGGTGGCCAAAGTATTGGAGCTTCAGCTTCAGCATCAGTCCTTCCAATGAATATTCAGGACTGATTTCCTTTAGGATTGACTGCTTTGATCTCCTTGCAGTCCAAAGGACTCTCAAGAGTCTTCTCCAACACCACAGTTCAAAAGCATCAATTCTCCCGCACTCAGCTTTTTTCCAGGCCTAATAAAACATAAAATGCCCTACAACAGCAATTATCCCGATATTCCTGAGACCAGTCCCAGCAGCTGCAGCACAGAGTTCCCAGCCTCACATTGCTTGGAGCTCAGAACGTGTTCCTCCTTTTATAAGTTTTTCTAAGTATAGTTGATTTAAAAGTTTTTAAATGTTGCTTCAATTTTTTTAATTATTTTTTTTGGTTCCATTGGATCTTCATTTCTGTGAGGGCATTCTCTAGTTGCAGGGAGCAGGGGCTACTCTTCATTGTGGTGTGTGGGCTTCTCATTGTGGTGGCTTCTCTTGTTGCAGAGCACAGGCTCTAGGGCACATGGGCTTCAGTAGTTACATCACAGAGGCTCAGTATTTGCAAATTCCAGGCTCTAGAGCATGGAATCAGTAGTTGTGGCACACAATCTTAGTTGCTCTGGGGCATACGGAATCTTCTAAGACCAAGGATTGACCTCTGTCCCCTGCGTTAGCAAATAGAGTCCCACTCACTGCACCACCAAGGAAGTCGTGATTTACAAATTTGTGCTAATTTCTGCTGTATAGCAAAGTGACTCAGTTATTCATATATATGTGTGTGTGTGTGTATATATATATATATATATTCTTTTTCATATTCTTTTCCATTATGGTTTATTTATCACAGGGTAGTTTTTTCTTTTTCGGAGTATAATTTCTTTACAATGTTTTATAAGTCTCTGCTATATAGTAAGTGAATCTCTACTGCTCACTGCCTTATTTTCTCTATCCCTGAGTCACTTATAGTCTTATTTTTTCCTGAAGCTACTCTCCACTTTCTACCTGGAAACAGAATTCTCCTATAATCTGTGATTTATCAAATTTCACTTGAAAGTATCAAGGTGTAGATTTTTCCCTTCCCTTTTCATTAGACACATTCAATCTGAATTTTTTTTTAATTTTGAGAAGTTTATTGTTATTCTTTTCTCAAATATTTCCGCTCCTTCATATTTTCTTTTCTTCTGGGACTCCTATGTTCCACACGTTGGCATTTCTACTTCTTTCCTTCTTGTTCTTTGTTATTATTACTTATTTTTTTATCTCTTTATCCTTTCCTATTCTCTTCAGAATAAATTTCTCAATCACACCTTGAACTGTGAACTTCCAGATGTTCAAGCTGGTTTTAGAAAAGGCAGAGGAACTGGTGATCAAATTGCCAACATCCTCTGGATCACTGAAAAAGCAAGAGAGTTCCAGAAAAACATCTACCTCTGCTTTATTGACTATGCCAAAGCCTTTGACTGTGTGGATCACAATAAACTGTGGAAAATTCTGAAAGAGATGGGCATACCAGACCACTTGACCTGCCTCTTGAGAAACCTGTATGCAGATCAGGAAGCAACGGTTAGAACTGGACATGGAACAACAAACTGGTTCCAAATAGGAAAAGGAGTACGTCAAGGCTGTATATTGTCACCCTGCTTATTTAACTTATATGCAGAGTACATCATCAGAAATGCTGGGCTGGAGGAAGCACAAGCTGGAATCAAGATTGCTGGGAGAAATATCAATAACCTCAGATATGCAGATGACACCACCCTTATGGCAGAAAGTAAAGAAGAACTAAAGAGCCTCTTGATGAAAGTGAAAGAGGAGAGTGAAAAAGTTGGCTTAAAGCTCAACATTCAGAATACTAAGATCATGGCATCTGGTCTCATCACTTCATGGCAGACAGATGGGCAAACAGTGGAAACAGTGGCTGACTTTATTTTTCTGGGCTCCAAAATGACTGCAGATAGTGATTGCAGCCATGAAATCAAAAGACATTTACTCCTTGGAAGGAAAGTTATGAGCAACTGAGACAGCATATTAAAAAGCAGAGACATTACTTTGTCAACAAAGGTCCATCTAGTCAAGGCTATGGTTTTTCCAGTGGTCGTGTATGGATGTGAGAGGTCGACGGTGAAGAAAGCTGACCACCGCAGAATTGATGCTTTTGAACTGTGGTGTTGGAGAAGACTCTTGAGAGTCCCCTGGACTGCAAGGAGATCCAACCAGTTCATCCTAAAGGAGATCAGTCCTGGGTGTTCATTGGAAGGACTAATGTTGAAGCTGAAACTCCAATACTTTGGCCACCTGATGCAAAGAACTGACTCATTTGAAAAGACCCTGATCCTGGGAAAGATTGAGGGCAGGAAGAGAAGGGGATGACAGAGGATGAGATGGTTGGATGGCATTGTCAACTCGATGGACATGGGTTTGGGTGGACTCCGGGAGTTGGTGATGGGCAGGGAGGCCTGGCATGCTGCAGTTCATGGGGTTGCAAAGAGTCGGACACGACTGAGCGACTGAACTGAACTGAACTGAACACACCTTCCGGGTTGCTAATTTCTTCCTTAGTTGTATCTATCCTGCTACTTACTCTTGTGTTCTTCATTTCAACTCTTCCATTTTTCACTCTTACTGAAGAGGAAAAGTTAAAATTTTACATAATCTCCTCTTCCTTCTGCCTCTGTAACTCAGCTTGCCTCTTGCAAAGTCTAGATCACGTAGGTCACGTAGTCCCAGAAAGTGGGGACTTGCAATACTAGGAACTGGAGTTTATCTCACTCACCCTTGTCCTGCTCTTTGCAATTGCCCAGCCCCTGCAAACCTGCTTAATCATGCCTGTCCAGGCCAGGCATCCCCCTCCCCATCTTGACTGCTCTTCCTGCACGTGCAAAACCCCTTAGTTTAAACCATCCTATTAACAGCTAGTGCTGCCCACTACAGTCTGTCTATAAAAACTCTGTAATCCCTTCGTTCAGGGCTCAGAGCTTGGAGTGTTAACTCCTCTGGGCCCGCCAGCGTAATAAACTTGAGTTCTCCAACTCCCCGAGTGTGGTGCTTGGTTTCTCGAGTACTGGTTTCTGCAACATTCAGTTCAGTTCAGTTCAGTTCAGTCGCTCAGTCGTGTCCGACTCTTTGTGACTTTTTAATGACTTCTTCTTCCTGATCTTGCTTCTCATTATTGATATTTCTCCATATCTCTCTGAGGATATTAGGTTTGTTTTCATTGTTTAGACCCCTGTGGGTATCTGGTTACTAGGGCTGGGGAGATTGCAGTTCTTAAAAGGTATCGATTTCTCTATCTGATCATATTCTACAGGGAAGGCAAAGATGAGATGTTTGTTTAGGCCCCTTCTCGTAAGTATAAAGACAGAGGAAGAATGAACCCTCTTATTTGCATCACTCCCCATCAGACTGCTCTATTCAGGAATTCACTTTAATTCTTTGAAAGAAGTCCCACTTGGAGGAAACAGGCTTCTTCATCTGTTACTCCCCAGCCCTGCGGATTTGGAGGCGAAGTGAGTGGGTAAAAGACTGATGCCCAAGGATACCCAGGCACTCACATCATTTCTATCAGCTTCTTGCCATTAGCAGGACTTTTTCATGCCTTGGGTTATTCATCAGTAGCCCCTGGGCAGTCTGTGTTGTTGCTGTCAATTCTGACTGCAGTGGCCCTGGGGAGATAAAGACTCTCCCAGGGCAGAAGCATGAAGTCATCTATCTCCCACCTGGCTCTGGCTGCTATTGCAGCTGCCCTTAACCCCAGACTGGCCCCACTCTTATTCCACCACAGGGTTTCTCTGCCTTTCTGCTTAGTTCCTCAGATCTCTGCTTCCGTCTCACTCCTCTAGTTTCTCTGGTGCACATTTTGAAGAGAAAGCCAGAAACTCAACTTATCAAATTCTGAAAGCCCTCTTTTCCTAATTTTTCTACCATAAATATATATTACTTGCTATTTTTCAAGATTATGCAAAAAGACAGTCTGTGCCTTTTTAGTTTTCATTAAGAGGGAAGGAGAAAGAAAAGGAGGAAATGGTGATTAAACTCGTATCATGTGTCAGACGGGTTGTTTAGTCGATAAAGTCTGGAACCATGAGGCATAATCACAGGTAAAATATACTGTTTCCAGTTGGATCTGCAACATTTGTATCTAGGCAGACATCAACATTACTTAGTGTCACCATGTCAAAGAGAAGCCATCCATATGGATATTAGTGATTAGAGCATATGCATTAGCAAAGCAGTGAATAAATTCATTTACATTGATCTCCTATCTGTAAACTCCAAAGATAAAATCTGAGTGGAATAAATCAGAACTTCCAGCGTTTGCATTTTGCTCTTTCTTGTAATTATTTCTCTTCATCGATATGTTCTATTTGATTGCCTTCATACCTTTCTTTACTTTTTAAATCATGGTTTCCTTTCATTCTTTGAATATATTTATAGTGGTCACTTTGCAGTCTTCTCTTAAATCAACATCTGGTAGTTCTTACAGGTAGTTTTGGTTGCCTGCTTTTTTCTAGTATATGAGTCAAATTTCCAGTTTTCTTGCATGTCTCATAATTTTTATTGGAAACTGGTCATTTTAGATAATGTGTTGTACCAACTCTGAGTACTTTTCTTACCTTCCAGGACTTGTTGTTATTTTCTTGTTTACTTGCTTAGTGACTGGCTGGATTACTTTAGTGAAGTACATTTCCTTTCACAGAATGAAGACTCTGATATTGATTCTCACAGGGTACAGCCTTGGGTATGCTCACAGTCCCCTCGGATGACAATGGTTTTATGGGATTCCCTTTGACGCTCTCTTCCCAGTCATTGCTGGCTGATTGCTCTATTGTTTTCAACAGTGCTCTGGGGCATAAATTATTCCAAGGACTGTTCAATCAAATTTGGGACAATGGAGTCAAACTCCCACCTTTTTCAGCAGTGTCTTGCTCAAGGTAGACCCTCCATTTCACCAGTGCAGTGGGGAAAAGGGAGTCAGCAATTCTTGGCAATACAGTAAGTCAAAAGAATCTTCAAGTTTTGAAATTTCAAAGATGCAAATGTGCCCTATATGCCAGCTGTTGTGCTGTACTACTGCATTTTTCAAGGTGAAAGTGTTAGTTGCTCAGTCATGTCTGGTTGTTTGTGACTTCACGGACTGTAGCCCACCAGGCTCCTCTGTCCATGTAATTCTCCAGGCAGGAATACTGAAGGGTGTTGCCATTCCCTTCTCCATGGGATCTTTCCAACCCAAGCATGGAACATGAGTCTCTGGGATTGCAGGCACTTTCTCTACCGTCTGAACCACCAGATGGTTAAAAATGTTTTCTTTATTTTTTGTGTTTGTTTTTAATGTATTATTTGTGTGAAAAGTATTATAAACCTATTACAGCACAGTGCTATATAGCTGATTGTGTTAGTTGGGTGCTTAGGCTAATTTTGTTGAACTTACGAACAAACTAGACTTATGAACTTGAACTCAGAATGGAACTCATATGTAGGGGACTTACTGTAGTCACCCAGAACTTATTCGAAATAGGTAGATAGGGACAAGATGGCAAATGCGGAAGTCCTGTCCCTCCAAAGAGAAGCCAGAGCTTTAAGGCAGGAGCTCTGCATTCTCAGGGGCACCAGCTTGGAATGTAGTTTCTATCTCCCTGAGCAAGAGAGGGGAGATGGGTGAGAGTCTTGACTTAAGTACTACAGATTTTCACTACTCTTATCAAGTCTAACAGATTTTCTTTAATATTTTTTTTTCACTTGCTGCATGCAATTAAGGATATTTTGCCAGGACTTAAATGAGTAGGGTTTTAAAAATTATTTTCACCTGTCTTACATTGGAGAGTGGGTCAGTGAAACTCCTCACACTGTCATGCCAAACTATTCAGACTTCTTAATTTTTCATTAGGCTGAATTATTTGGTGAGTTTTCAATAATCTTAATTTATTCTACTCACATAGATTCTATGCACGGAATATGCAGTCAGAAAACTAGAAACTGGATCAAGAGGCAAAGATAAAAGAAACAGAAATAAACTCATAGGTACTATCTTCCTGCTACTGTTTTCAACTTCAAGATTAAGAATGAGTGATGGGTACATTAGTTAACATGAGCTGCCTGTATATTTTTCTAAACTGTATGATGGTTTCTTCTTGAAGAGATAAATTTCAGGACTTCCCTGGAGGGCCAGTGGTTAAGACTTCACCTTCCAATGCAGGAGGTGCAGATTCGATCCCTAGTTGGGGAGCTAAGATCACTCATGCCATGTTGCCAGAAAAATCAAAATGTAAAACAGAAGCAATATGTAACAAATTCAATAAAAATTTAAAAAATGGCTCACATCAAAAAAAAATTCTTAGAGATAAATTTCAAACAGACAAGATCAAGGGTAAGGTGTAACAGTTGGTTTCACTGTTTAGATCTTTAAAATGTTTCTGTATTTGTGTGCGTGTGTGTGTGTGTGCTCAGTCATGTCGAATGCTTCTGTGACCCCATGAGCTATAGCCCGCCAGGCTCCTCTATCCACAGGATTTTTCCAGGCAAGTGTACTGGAGTGGGTTGCTATTTCCTCCTCCAGGCGATCTTCCCAAGCCAAGGATTGAACTCATATCTTCTGTGTCTCTTGCATTAGCAGGCAGAGTCTTTACCTCTGAGCCACCTGAGTCCATCCCTCCATTTGTTTCTGTGAGCCAGGAAAAGTTAAAGAGTTCAGAGTTCCCAAATATACTGTCTAATTTCTGTCTCAGCTGTATTCATTAACCACTCTGGAGAATGAGTGGTTAATCTGAAGCCTGACTTCTTAAAGAATGCAATTTCTTCCTTTTTTTGGAGTCAGGTTGCCTGGGGCAGTCTCCAATCAAAACTTTCATCTCACCACTGAGGTCCTGTGTGCCCTTAAGTAGCAATATTTAACTGCTTCATTTCTCTCATTTTAGATAATCTCAAATGTCTGACAGGAAGGATTTGTGTCTTTGCTGTCAGCTGTCATATGTTTTATAAAGAAAAATAATATCTCCTAAACTTTGTTAATTTATGCAGCTTTTCATTTCATTATTCTTTTGTAACTAGGTAATAATAATGAACATTCTTTTTTCTCAAAATCTTAAATTTCTGTCAGTGAAGATTCATAAATCCCCTTGAACAGCATATGAACAGCTCCTTAATTTGTCATTTTACCTTTGCAATTCCACAAAAAGCTTTACCCACAGATTTCCCTTCTAGTACATGCAAGGTGTAGTTAGAAGTGTTTGAGAAATAAGCAGTAAGCATTTGACCATGTATTAAGTTAGTATTTGAAAATAAGAAATACTTGGCTTACGAGGAGATGGACGAGGAAGATAAGGCATTCAAGCAGAAACAGAAGGAGAAGCAGAAGAAACTCAAGGAATAAAAAGCAAAGACCCCCTGGCCACAGGTGGAATTAAGAAATCTGGCAAAATGTAAGTTATTCCTTGTGCCTGAGGCAAAAATGACCCATCATTCCATTCTTGTTTAAACACCTGGATTCCCTGCTATAACATCTGTTGCCACTATAGCTAGAATGAAGTGTTGTCTTGGAATCTACTGTACATTTATGAATAAACTTTTGTTAAAAAAAATAATAATACACTGCCTCATCTTAGGTTCTTTTTAGCCATCTCTACCATAGCTATGAGATCTCCATAAACCCAGTCCAGAATCCTGTCAAAGTGTGTCCTTAAGTCTTTGCTCTATCCTGAGTTCTGTGCCACCTGGAATTAAATCAACTCATTTGAAATGGCAAAAAAAAAAAAGAGAGAGAGAGATGCTTAGTTTAGAAGCAAAAAAAAGAACATGAAACATGAATAACATAGATTGATTTGAAACACAATTTATCTTAACCACATCATTAATATCCAAAGCTTCTGATATTGTTGTGGCACTTGGGGTGTTTCTCCAAAAATTAAAAATGCCTTCACCACAAGCTCATTATTTCCACCCAGTCCATCTCCTGGCACTGATATGGATTTCTCAAATGATTGTTAACATTTGTCGGGTGCTTACTATGTTCCAAGTATTGGTCTAAGTACTTTATGTGCATTAAGTCACTCGTTCCAATCCTTTGAGACAACCACTATTATCTTTCCCTTTTTACAGATCATTGGAAACATAAACTGGCTCCAGAGCCCATGCTCTTAAACACTGAAATACAACACTTTCTAAAATAATTTCTAACTGTGGTTGAGAACACCTATCAACACAAGAGAGCAAAGCTCAGGGAACTTCCCTCCTTGATATCTAACCTAAGTATGGGAATTTGAAAGTTTCCAATAAATATCAACTCCAGTTCCTAAGTTATTCACCAATTGAGATATAAAATGAAAGTATAAGGCAGATGGGAATAGAGATAAGATATTACCTTTATTACTGGTATAGTGATATCGAAGAACGTGGCTTCCACCTGTAGGGCAAGGAGATGGACACAGCACAATTTGTCTTTTCATATTGTTGTTCAGTAGCTAAGTAATGCAACCCCATGGACTGTAGCATGCCAGGCTTTCCTATACTTTACTATCTCTTTTCATATACTCAAGTTTATTTGGTCTAAGAGGTAGTCTCTCCTTATATTTTAAAGGAAAGAGCAAAAAGAGGAGATTTTTGTCTGTCACTCATAATATTTATTTTTACCAGATTACGGTCTTATTTGGTAGAGAATGCCATGCATAAAGAGCCAAATGTTGAACGATTAATTGCTCCATTCCTGTAGGATCATTGTACTTCCATAGTTAGCACAGCAGTTCTTCTGAGATCACCCTAATTGACATTTAATTCTAGGCTGAAAGTGCAAAATGTTCACTCAAGCCATCCCTCCTTATTGTGAGTCTCATTTTTGAAAGCCAAAATGAAAGATCCTAATGCCCAATTTTTATGGCATACCGAGAGGAAGGAACTATCAGATGCCCAACTTGTCATTATACCAGAGGGAAATATAACTTGTTCTAGTGAGCAATCAAAATGGAAATCTGAGTATTATATAGCAGTTTATCACATAGAAACCCAACTGCTCCACAGTAAATACAAACCATATGGTCTGCAATTTACTAGTCTGGAAACAAGGTGGAACACTACTATCAAGCTATTCTCTTCAATATACTCTCCAAAAGTGCTAGGAAAACATGGCTTCCTGTGGTTTGTATTTCTTCTCCCCATACAAGTCTGAAGAGAAGGGATTTGGCCACCACAGGTCCTTATCCTGTTCAATAGACACTGGCCCTTGGCTGCCCAATAACCTACTCCTTCTCCATGGAGAATCAGACAGTCGTTCAGAGCAAATCTACTTTGTCCTCCAGCCTTTCACATATTTGAAAATCACCATCGTGTAGCCTGCGGAGATCTCTTCTCCTGTATGAACCTGCCAGTTTCTTTTTGTTGAATGCTCTAGACTTCTTTCACCACTTTTTTTTCTGTCTTCAGGACCTTGTTAAATGTGTCAGCGTTAAAGTGTGTTACAAAAGAAGTTAAGACAATGCTTCAGGCATGATCTGGTCATCGAGGGCTATAATGACAATAAAATCTCCTTTGCTTGAGGCATCATATTTCTGTTATTCTAATTAGAGTATTTTAGCATCTTTATGCCATCTCCTACTATTGACTTGTGTAAAGCTTAATGTCAACTAAAACTCCTATTCCAATTCTTATTCTTATAGCTTTTAAGTTAAACATCCACCATTAAGCTTTCGTGCTATTGGAGGCAGGTAAGGCATGGATTTGTTCTGCTTTATTCTTTCTTGTGAGTGTGTTAAGTAGCTCAAGTCATGTCCAACTCTTTGCAACCCCATGGACTATAACCCCCCTCGAGGCTCCTCTCTCCTTGGGATTCTCCAGGCAAGAATACTGGAGTGGGTTACCATGCCCTCCTCTAGGGAATCTTCCCAACCCAGGGATTGTACTCGTGTCTCTTTTGTCTCCTGCATTGGCAGGCGGGTTTTTTACTACTAGCACCACCTGGGAAGACTTATTCTTTCTTAGACCTAAATAAAAGCTTTTAAGTTTATTCTTATTAACTTTCGTCTTTTCTGAAATACCCATAAATCCGTAAAGTTAGAGTCCCTGTCTGCCTAACTGACTACTGAATTCCCCTTTAATTCTTGGCATATAATAAACACCTAATACATTTTTTAAAGAAAACAAATGCTTGAATAAATAGATCTGTTCCATTGTCCCATGCTACTAAGATCTTTTGGGATTCTAGTTTTAGTAGCCAATATGTTGATATTACCTTTTATTCCAAGTTGGACGGTGAAGAAAGCTGAGTGCCGAAGAACTGATGCTTTTGAACTGTGGTGTTGGAGAAGACTCTTGAGAGTCCCTTGGACTGCAAGGAGATCCAATCAATCCATCCTAAAGGAGATCAATCCTGGGTGTTCATTGGAAGGACTGATGTTGAAGCTGAAACTCCAATTCTTTGGCCACCTCATGCGAAGGGTTGACTCATTGGAAAAGACCCTAATGCTGGGTAGGATTGGGGGCAGGAGGAGAAGGGGATGACAGAAGATGAGATGGTTGGATGGCATCACCGACTCAATGGACATGGGTTTGGGTAGACTCCGGGAGTTGGTGATGGACAGAGAGGCCTGGCGTGCTGCAATTCATGGGGTCGCAAAGAGTCGGACACGACTGAGCTACTAAACTGAACTAATGTCATCCACAGATCTGATCAATATTCTCTCTACATTCTCAATGAAGTCATTCATTCGAAAACTCCACCTACTGTTTGGTCAAGAACAGAGCCCTCTGATGCATTTTTAGAGACTTCCCTCCAGGTCAGCGTAGGCCTGTTAATTAAGAGACTAAAATGAGAGAAATGAGATTGCTCTTTGACAGCTAAGCCATTAATCAATACCTACATGCAGAGCAAGGATAGCAAAACCACCTTAAAAAACAAGCCATGCACCCAGGCCTGTATGATTTGTCCAAAACCAGATCGGAGGTACTAGCTTGTCTTAAGAACATGTCAGTCACAAGTGACTGGGGGAAAGGGCAACAGTATTGAAAGTCCAATCCAATCTTGGTCTAGAGAGCAAGGCCTAGTCGGGTCAACTACAGGATGTCTGCTTTGCAGATGGACAATACAAGGCTTTGAGACCCTGAAGCCATTAAACGTTGGAACCATTTAACTAACTCCACCTGCTCTGATTTCATTATCACCAAGCTGTCTGCCAGCTACCTGGTCACTGTGTGACTTTGGGTAACTCATACAAAGGTTGTGTTACTTTGCTTCCCATCTGTAAAACCGAGATACTCATCATACCTACTTCGTGGGGGGTTTTGAGGACTGAATGGAGTAAATACTCATAAGTCTGGTTGTAAGTGCCTGTGTGTGTGTTCTCAGTCGTATACAGTTTGTTGTGACCCCATGCCCACCAGTTCCTCTGTCCAAGGGATTTCCCAGGCAAGAATACGGGAGTGGGTTGTCACTTTCTTCTCCAGAGGATCTTCTTGACCCAGGGATCAAACCCACATCTCCGGCATTGCAAGCAGATTATTTACCACTGTGCCATCTGGGAATTCCCTAGCTACAAGTACCCCTCAGTAAATGTTAGCTATGGAAGGGAGAAAGGGTATGGGTTAAACTAGAAGAGCTTTGTTCACATGAAGCAGACTCTTCTGGTTAGAAGTGAGATGCAAGAAATAGCACATTTAGAAGTTTCTTAGGCTGCATCCTTGAGGTCTTCCGAGAACCCAGAGAACAGGGTCTTCTTGGCAGCCCCTACCCATAATGGGCACCTTTCTTTTCAAATTTCTACAGAGTATAGTTTGATTTTGTGTTCTGCCCCAATTTGAGAGTTTTTGTATTTCTGATGGGGGTTTTAACTCATTCACATCAATTATCAAAATTAATCATCTGATATTAATTATATGAGCTTATTTTATTTTTCTTATTATATTTTAGCTTTATCTTTTGCCATAAGAATCACGATTTCCTTATTTATGTTCATCTTCAACTGATATAAAATATAAATGATATCTTTTTAACTCCCATTTGGGTTTCTTTGGGGATAACTGTGGGATAAAGGGGAGAGATCAAGTTTTTTCAGCCTTAAACAAGGAGAGACCTCCTGGAGCCAAGTGTTTGCTAACAAACAGGTGGGAAGCTTCCCCTTGGTGCCCACCGACACCTGCTTGCTGGTAGAACCCCAGAAGCGGCTCTCATTTTGTACAAGCAGTGCAAGACAAAGCATTCTGTACAAGCAGTGCAAGACAAAGAACCCCCAGAGTGCTTTCAACCCTCATCTCTGCCTAGTGCTGGCCTTCATCCCAACTGCAATGTTTTCTGCTTCCCTGTTGACCAAATTGCAGTATTAGGCTGAGGTTTCCAAAGATATGTAGTACAAGCAGAGGAAAGCAAGGAGGGGGCAGTGCAGAATGGTTCTGGAATTTAAAAAGCAACTCATTTGTAGGAAGGGGTAACTTCCTTCCTTTAGCTTATGGAGACACTGTATCTTTGAGGCAGGAATACCAAGAAGACCCTACCATCTCCCTGACTTCTACCGCAGCACCCCAGATCTGCTTCAGGTGCTGGAAGTACTGCTCAAGGCCCAGTAGATGATCAGTCACACACTCAGTCTCCATCACAGCTAGATTTTCTCATCTTTCTTTCATTGAAGTAGGGAGATAAGGAAGGAAGTCAGGCACATCTAGTCAGTGGTCAAATTCCTTTCTGATTTCTGCAATTTCTGAGGCTACTGTATTGTGAACATAGAGTAGTTTCTGTGTTGTTCCATAAGCCCATGAAAGCAGCATGACATAGTGGTAAAAAGCATAGATTTTGGAATCAGACTGGAACTGGCTCAAATTCCAGGCATTAAGATGTGTAACCTCTAACACCTCAGGCCCCTTCTATAAGGCTCAGTTCTCCCATCTGTAAGTTGGGCCTAGTAATGCCTAACTCAGTATTTCTGCAAGCAGTAAAGAGAACATGCATATATAACGAGTTATACTTTAAAGTCACTCAAAGAGTATATTTATTAAGGTTTCTTCAACATACTCTGAGTAGTTTAGGGGTTCCCCAGCATCCTCTCTCTAGTCAGCAAGAGATCTGGGAAGGATGTGAGGTAAACAGAGCCCAGCCCTCATGCCCGCCTCCCCAGCTAAAGCAACTCTGTTTCTCTATGACATTTCTTCTAAAGAAAAAGTCGCTAGTTAAACAAATTTTAACATCACAATTGAACAACCCAAAGACTGAAAACTGAGAAATATTTGTGTGCTGTATTATTTGCAAAACAACCTGTTTATTCACGCTGGTGATCTCTCCTGACAGTCCTTCACCCACAAGGAAAGGACGACTCCCTTCTTCCTCAATTTCTATGCAGCGGCTAAGCTCAAAGCCCATAAATCTGTTACTCTATCACTTTACTTATTTATATTCAATCTTTTAAATCTATCTTTTCCTAGAAAATTTAAAAATATATATAAAGAAAACATTTTAAGGTTATTTTTGATCTTACCATCTGGACATAAACAATACAATGTTTTTTACAGGGATTTATGCATAGCTTTTGGTTTTACTTTTTAACCAAGCTGTGCTTGCACAACTTATACAATTGTTTTATTCATCTGTTTTCACATAATGTCATAAACATTTTTCTGTGTTTCTGTATTCTTTTTTAAATGGCGGTATAATATTTCATCCACTGGGTGTCCTATAGTTTACTCAGTTCCTCCCATATAGATGCACATCAAGTTTGCTTCTGGGAGTTCCCTGATGGTCTAATGTTTAGAACTCAGTGCTTTCACTGTGATGACCGGGGTTCAGTCCCTGCTTAGGAAACTGAGATCCCACAAGCCTCACAGCACAGCCAAAAAGAACAGAAAGAAAGATTGCTTGTAACTTTCTTACATTTATCATGATGAGAATCCCCGGGTTGATTTCTGGACCTGGTTCGATTCTTGAGTCCGGACAATCCTCTGGAAAAGGGATAGGCTACCAACTCCAGTATTCTTGGGCACCCCTGGAGTCCCAGTTGGTAAAGAATCCACCTGCAATGTGGAAAGTGGCTTCAGTCCTGGGGTTGGGAAGATCCCCTGGAAGAGGGCATGGTAACCCACTCCAGTATTCTTACCTGGAGAATTCCATGGACAGAGGAGCCAGGCGGACTGCAGTTTATGGGGTCGCAAAGGGTCCAACAGGACCTAGGGACTAAGCACAGCACAGCAGATGATGAGAATGCATGTAGGACATTCTTTTAAATTATTACTTCGGATAATTTCTTTTTTATAAATTCTTAAAAGTAGAATCACTGCATCAAATAGCATAAGCAATTTAAAACTATCAATATCCATTGCTTTCTAAAAGATATACATTGTAAATTTACACTGGTGCACTCCTAGTATGCCTGTGAATACTTCTTGCCCTCATTGCTTTGGTAGCCCATAATATTATATTTTCTTATGACTAGAAGTAAAACCCAAAGAATAGAGAAAAAGCAAGCTACCTTCAGACTTTGTTTTCGTTTATAAGAACACCAACCTTTATACGCCAAAATTAGATAAAGCAAACAAGAGTAAATCTGAATGTGGAACTTCCCTGGTGGTTCAGTGGTACAGAATAATCTGCCTGCCAATGCAGGAAACATGGGTTCAATCCCCAGTCCAGGAAGATCCCACATGCCACAGAGCAACTAAGCCCATGTACCACAACTATCGAGCCTGTGTCCTAGAGCCCGTGCTCCACAGCAAGAGAGCTTGCTCACTGAAACTAAAGAAAAGCCCACATAGCAACAGAGATCCAGCACAGCCGAAAATAAATAAATAAAATTATTTTTCAAAAAGTGTAAATCTGAATGGGATTACATTGGTGGGAATTTAATTCTAACTCCCCTAGGTAGAAAGCTAATAAAGATACATCTGCAACTTAAAGTAACGTAAGTGGTTCAAGAAAAATGACCACATTACCCTCCTTACAAACTAGTTCTTTATACTCTCTTAACACTCTCTTGCATGGGAGCCTGGTGAAAAATTGGATACTTATAAGATTATGTGCAAACATTTACCCGTATCCAAAGGTTATGTTTTCAAGGTTCCATCTGTAAAGTCATGAAGATGTTCCACTGGTCTACAGAATAACATATGAGCTACCTGAAATAACAACTGAAAAGTAAATGGTAAAGAACATTGCCACGTTATTCTTTATTTCTAATGGAATGTAGATAATCTCTAATTTTTCTCCAGAACAAAGACTCGTGCCTAGTTGGCAGTTAACTGTCATAAAAGAGTAATAGAATGCCTTTCACTCTAAATACACCTTCCCACAGTAAGAATATGGAAACATCAAAACCTTTTTCACTCAAAGTAGTCAGGTAGACAAAAGTTGCACATTAAGAGAAAATGTACAAGAGCAAAAGCCAAGCTTTCTGCCCAAATAGTGAGGAAGATGGTACCAGACATGAACAATAGCAAATATGTCAGTCACTGGTGCCAACAGTGTTCAGTAACCTCTCCAGGAGAGTTCCTCTTATGTTATTTAACTTTCATTAAATCTGTGCCACATCACAACATTGAGGCCACAGTAGTGGGACAGACAAGTAATGATATTACACAAATATCTGTTGGTTTCTTTTTAACTCTAAAATGGTATGAGTTGCCACATTTTGTCTTCAATTTTAAATTAAATGAAAAATGTAGAAATTAAAAAAGCATAAAAAAGCTTTCATATCCCTCATGTTTGTTCATAGTATGCTGTGCTATGCTTAGTCAGTCAGACTCTTTTGTGACCCCATGGACTGTAGCCCACCAGGCTCCTCTGTCCATGGGGATTCTCCAGGCAAGAATACTGGAGTGGGTTACCATGCCCTTCTCTAGGGGATCTTCCCAACCCAGGGATCGAACCCAGGTCTCCTGCATTGCAGGCAGATTCTTTACCATCTGAGCCACCAGGGAAATCCATAGTATAGATTATACAATTTATTCTCTGTCACCTAATCTTAAATTGGTAGTTTTCAATTTTGTTCACCAAAACTTTTTAATCAAACAAGCAACAAAATAGACTCTTTATCCATCTTCTTTTAAAGGAACTGAAGAAAATGAAACATCCTGAAGGCAGACCACCAAGGGGAAAACAAACAAGACAGAAAGCGAATGGGTTATTCATGAGCTGAATGATCAGGCTTAGACAGACTGACAGGTAAGACCAACATTACTTTTCTTTAACATCCCCTCCTTTCTCTTCCTTTGATTATTGATGACTTGGGAATCTTGTTCAACAGATTCTGTCCCATTTAAAGGGACATAGATAGTTTCCTAAAAACCACAAGATAAATAATCTAAATTCATCATTGTAGTAGTTCATAGCCTTGGTCATGCATTAGAACCACTGGGGAGCTTTTGAAGACAATGTCTCCTGCCAACTAAATCAGCTGTCTGCTCAGGCAGAATACTATGCCGAAGCCTCAGTATTTTTTAAGCTCCCTCAGCTGTGAGCTGTGTAGCCAGACTTGGAGTCCATGTTTCTGTGGCATAAAAAGCAATAACCTCATAAGACTCCGATTGGTCACAGTTGTTTATTGCTCATATTGAAACAAAAAATGACAGGGAGAGACTAAAACGAGCATTTTAGGAAAGGGGACTTGGAGAAATCCTAATTTTATTCTCTTATTTTAAGTGTTAGCAGGGAGTCTCCTTTCCTTTAATGGGAAAATTCTAATGACTTTTGAATCACCCATGCTTGAGATTTAATTTACCAGACCTGGTTTATCAAGAAATCTCTTTCTCCAGGTACTTCTGGGAATTCTCAGACAATGTGCATACCTTCCCTGGGCCCACCATCTGCACTCTCCCCAAGTCCCTTTCCACTTGGGTCAGGCATTTGGCTCCAGATTGCTCGTCCTGCCCCTCTGCCAGTTCCTCCACTCTCTGCTCAGCCTTCTCCAAATAACCCCTTATGTATGTATTTTTAAATCTCCCCGCCCCAATACAACTCAGTCTTCATTTTCTCCATTTGCAACCTGCGACACAATCTCAGTGCTGATTTGGTCTTAGATGAGAACAACAATAAAAAAGCATTCCATAACTGCTACTTGAGGGGCCGCCCTCAGGGGTACAGCCTCTCCCTACCCCACCCCTTCCTCTCCTCCCTTCTCCTGGCTCCCTTGTGTCATCACGTGGCATCAAGAGAAGCACCCGGTTCTTAGCCACCATCCCCATCATTCCTTGTCATCCAGGTCCTCTAACCTGGACTGCCAAGTCCCTCTAGTTCTGCCAGACCTTGTTCATGCACTTCTGTGTCCCTTAGATGCTTTCCAGTTACTTGGGAGCTATGGCAGACTGCGGGCTGCCTCCAACCTTCTGTGTCTAGACATTCCAGGGGGCATCTCATACTGCTGATACTGTGCAGGGGTCTCTGGGCCTTGTTTGTTTTTAGCTCTTTACCTAGAAATCAAGCTCTGGTCTGCCAGCTTCAGATCACTAAACTTACATAGAGTTGCCCAGGGTTGGAGGTGGAGAGGGAGGGCACAGGATAGTCACTGGCACTTGATTTTTCTTGATCTCCTCTTTCTTTCTCTCCTCTCATCAGCCCGTGACTCTTAGAGCAAGAGACTGACTTGGGAATCCTCATACATCTTCCCAAATACATTGTTTAAAACATAAACTTTGATTTTTGCAGCTTAAAAGGATTTTCCTTCTACTTAATGGCTTGGTTTGTTCAAAAGTCTACTTAGAAACTCCAAAGTCTGAATTCCTTTTCTTCTTGGACACCCGCTATACCAATCCTACCCTGAGGAAAGTGTGCCAAACCCCAAGCTTCCTGTAAATGATGGGGATGAGGAAGAGAAATCACTAGGAAAAAAGTCTCATTGGTTAGTGCCAACACATCTTTCCACACTTTGGATAAAGCAAGTATAGTCCTCCACGTAAGAAAGGAGCAAGAAGGTTGAAAGGCACACAGGGAGATGTGAGAGATGCAGGAAAGATGTGGAGACAAGTGAGACTCGGTAGATGGCCCCTGAAAAAGAAACTTGGGAGAGGAGATTACCCCATAAAGATGTTCAACTGAAATATAGCCATGTACCTCCCCTTCTATCCCCTAGGAAGTCACCATTGCTAAATTTTTTTTATGGTGAATGCAAACTCTGTGTTTTGCATGAGGCTGGTGTTAGGAGGGAAATGAAATAGAGATAAGTCATACTTAGAAAACAAATTACCCTGAAGGAAAGCAATCTGCAACCATGCCAATCTGTGTGAACACTTGGTTTCATTTATTAAGGGAGCAGATTAGCTCATGGGAACAAAAACACCTCCAAAGCTCCCTCCATGAAAAAACCACATAGCTCAGATCTCCTTGATCTTAAAGAATAAGTCCATTCAAATTAACCCAACCTCAAAGGAAATTTTATTGGAAGAATAACAGGTGGTTTTATTTCACAGAAGTCAAGAATCAGCAGGACAAAGATGGGTCTCATGAGGACTGGAATCAGGAATCTGGAAAATCAAGATCTCAAGTAATTTTATCTGTTGGTTCAAGTTCAGGTGGCCTCTTTCCTCCTTTCTATGCCTGGAGACATTAGGGAGCATGATGGATTTGGGGGACTCTAGTGCTGTTTGACTATAAGGCAAGGTGCCAGCTGAGGAATAGACTGAACGTGAGGTTGGAGAAATAGACAAGGCTTGGCACATCTCAGGCATCCAATCAATATATATGAAGCAAAAATAAACTAGCAAGCATATATATATATATTTTATATATATATATAAGTGTGTGTATATATATATGGAATTAGATGTATGATGACGGCTTTGATTTGGGAGATGCTGTGGATTATTTAAGTGCTCAGTCATGTTTGACTCTTTGCAACCTCATGGACTGTAGCCTGCCAGGCTTCTGTGTCCATGAAATTCTCCAGTCAAGAATACCGGAGTGGGTCGTCGTTTCCTACTCCAGGAGATCTTTCCAACCCAGGGTTCAACCAGCATCCCTTGTGTCTCCTGCATTGGCAGGCAGATTCTTTACCACTGCTCCACCTGGGAGGCCAGATTATTTAAGAGCAGGAGACCAATAGAAAATTGACTGATACATTTGAAGCTCAGAAAGAAATACTTGGCTGGCAATAGAGATATGTATTACCAGCCTTGCACAGTAGTTTAAAAACTGAGCCAGTAAATCCCTCAAGAAGACTATGTATAGAAAAAAATGAGGCTAAGGATAGATGCCTGGGGAGACACTGGCATTTAAGGGATAAGCAAGAAAAGAAGAACCTGAGAAGGAGAATGGGCAAGACTAATCAGAACAGTAGAAGGAAAATGGGGAGCAAGTAGCATTGCACAAACAGTGGATGAGTCTTCAAGACGGGCAAGCAGAGGGACTTCCCTTGTGGTCCAGTGGCTAAGACACCTATCACCCTAATGCAAGGGTCCCAGGTTCAATCCCAGGTCAGGGAACTAGAACCCACATGCCACAACTAAGAGGTCACATGCCACAATCCCGCACGACACAACAGATGTTGACAATCCTGCATGCTACAACTAAGAACTACTGCAGCCAAATAAATAGTAAAATGGATTTTTTTTAAGAAATGAAGAGCGAGCGGAGAAAAGAGACAAAGACTGCTCTGAAATCAGTGACTGCCCAAGAGGCTCTGTCGGTACTCTTGATGACCTTTGGTTCAGAGATGAGCTAGGCAGAGGCCAGGGTGTGACCGGAGGCATGAATGGGCTGCGGGAATACAGACAGTGGGTGAGACCACCTTGCTCTCCTTTTCACACAGTCAACTCTTCTCATCATCACAGAAGTTCTGTGAATCAGAGATCATTATCCCTGTTTTATAGATTAGAAAAAAGACTTGGGGAAGTGTTTTTAATAACCCAATTTCCATTCCTGATAGTATAGCAGACAGATATTCTGTCTGCATACAACTCTTCCTATAGCAGAACTAAAAATGTTCGTTTTATTGCTGTTTCATGCCATCATATATGTTAGCTATAAATATTTTAATATAATTCATATCATCTTTTTTTTTAATTTCTAAGTTCACACAGCTAAAAGAGACATTGCCTATATTCAAACTGCAATCTGTCAGACCAAAAATTCACGCTCTTTGTTGCTGAGTTGATTTGGGGGGAATTTTTTTTAACTAAAATAGTACAAGTAACAACTTTAAAATGCCAGAAAATGTCAGGATTTTCTTCTCTGGCCCTATTCCACATCATTTTCAAGTGTTAAAATCAAAACTGAACACAGTTCTCTAAGCATAATTTGAGCGACGCCAATTACAGCTGCGCCGAATGATTGCAGATCTACTCTGAGTGGTTTTTCCTAGCATCTTCTCTGGAATTGAAGTTAACCAATTCCTTAATGTTCAAGGCCTCTGTAACTATAAGATTGTGCCTTCAGTTACATTGAAAGTTGATCCAAAGTTCAGCTAACTTCACTTTCTGATAATGCATGCTCTCAAATCTTCTTTGTATATTTCCAATGTCTATACACATTAGGACAGTCTAAAGCTGACATTGGAATCCCTGAAAAATTCATTTTGAGTCAAGCTCAAGGTTTGAGGGGTCTTATGCTGATGAAAACCTTTTCCAATGAGTATGAAGAAGGAGACAGTGATCCCTGACAGTAACCTCTGATCACTCACACCCTGCCAAGGAAGATGCTGATCAAGGTACAAAAGCCACCCAGAGTCTTGGCCATGGCTACCTGCAAAATACACCCACTGTAGTTAATCTAGAGCCTGCCTGGTCGTGCACTGGCCAGGGAAAGGAGTCCTGGGATTTGTCAGAAATAGGTTATTGTGAGAGAGAAAAATAAATGGAAATTTTCTTTGCTGTGCTTAGGAATAATCACCTCTTACTGTTTGCCTCTCCATTCAAGCATGAAAAATGGCTGTCAAGAATTCCACGCCTGCTTCAGGAGGAGAATAGAACAGGGTTTTACTCTGAGTCAGACTAACATTCAGCAGACCTCTATAGCAAAATCACTCTTCAAATTCCCCACTATGTGTTTTAAGAGGGAATACAATACTGGGCATGATCATGAAATTCTAGCATCCCAATGTAGGTAGTAATCACTAACATAAGTAAGGTGTGGAATAGGTGTTTTCTAATTTTTTCAGTGAAGAGACTGAATTTATAAATGAATTTTATATATAGAAAACAAGACTTAAAATCATGTATATAATATCAAACTGTTGGAAAACACACACAGAAGTGAAAGTCTATCAAATGAAAATGAATAGTATAATGATTATATAATAATAATAATAATAGGTTATTTAATTTATTTTTTGTAGACTACATTCCATTATAGGTGATTACAAGATAATGAGTATAATTCCTTGTGCTGTACAGTATATCCTTGTTGCTTATCTATTTTATATATAGTAGTTTATATCTGTTAATGGTAAATCACTTCAGTTATGACCTACTATTTGTGACCGCATGGACTGTAGCCTGCCAGGCTCCTCTGTCCATAGGATTTTCCAGGCAAGAATACTGGACTGAGTTGCCATTTCCTTCTCCAAATTTCTCCAAATTTCTCCTTCCCCCTGTCCTTCTCCCTTTTGGTAAACACAAATTTGTTTTCTATGCCTGTGAGTCCATTTCTGTTTTGTATATATATTCACTTGTGGGCATTTTTCAGATTCCACATATAAGTCATATCACAGGGTACTTGTCTTTCTCTGTCAGGCTTCTTTCACTAAGCATAATATTCTCTAGGTCCATCTACATTGCTGCAAATGGCAGTACTTTGTTCTTTTTATGGCTGAGTAAAATTTCATTATATATAACTGGCACAAAAAATGAAACTACACTCCAGTGAAAAAAATGACAGACTCTCCCCTTGATCCTTCAGTTCTATCTGGTGACTCCTTGTAGCCTAGCAGCTATGACATTAAAAAAAAGAACGACAACACAAAAGTGATGCTTATGACACCATTGGTGCTTGTTAGGCACTAAAAGTTACCACAATTGCTATAACAATATTGTGATTTTGTAAAAATTAGTAACTTCTGAGCCATAAATTGTGATTGAACCTTTGGGAAATGGGGTACAGTTTTATAATCCTTTGCCACTTGAAGAGTTCAGTCCCTGTATGCCGAGTCTTCAGTTGTATGCCATCAATTTTTCAAAATCTGGTCATATTTTAATTGATTTGATATTCAACTTATACTTTCTTTTATGACATTTTGTGTTTCTTAGACTATTTAATAATATTTTATCATAAAAATATTTAGGATATTTTGTAAATAAAGTTAAACATTTTTCTTTAAAAAGAAAACTGTGACTTAAGAACTAAATATCAAATTGCCTACCCACTCCTGCACCAACATCCTAATACAACGGTCAAGTGAGGACAGGATAATTGTAATAAAATGTCCCATTCAAAATAGATAAGGATTTAAAGTACATAGCATTTCCTAGTCAATAAAAAAAGAATAAATCTTGCTGGGCTGCCATAGTGAAAGCCCTGAACTCTGGGAGTATGTAAAAATCATTTACACACTGATTTTGCTCTTGGAAGGTACTCTTCTGTCCATTAGTTTCTGTGGCCACAGACACTACCCTCTGAGATTTTTCTTTGTTCATTAACCTCCAAGGCCACATCTGAAATGGACATTTGTAGGCTGTGAATCTTTCACAGCCTTCTTTCTGCCCAAGGTTGTTTTAAGGTCTCTGAACTGAAAAGTGAAACTGTAAGTCGCTCAGTCATGTCCGACTCTTTGCAACCCCATGCACTGTAGCCCACCAGGCTCCTCTGTCCATGGTATTCTCCAGGTCAGAATACTGGAGTGGGTATCCATTCGTTTCTCCAGGGGATCTTCCCAACGCAGGGATTGAACCCTAATC
Source organism: Giraffa tippelskirchi (assembly GCF_054371585.1). Taxonomy (NCBI): domain Eukaryota; kingdom Metazoa; phylum Chordata; class Mammalia; order Artiodactyla; family Giraffidae; genus Giraffa; species Giraffa tippelskirchi. Next base: position 128,580,572 of record NC_137283.1, read on the forward strand.
AGTCCCAAACTTAGAACAAGTTTGTGCTTTTTTGGCAGTAGATTACCTCAAAATTTTTTGTAGGCTGTGAGCTGCTTCTAGTCAGTTTTAAGTGTCAACATGACACCCCAAATTATTTCTCATAATTCTCAAAACTGTCTTGTTTCTTAGCTTCCCCTGAACCCATGTCTATCTGCCTGTCTCTCCCTCTTAATTTGATGATGATTACATTGAGACTATCTGAAATAATTCAATTTACTGGGAATATAATACTGTTGATCTGAGTTATTTTGTTGAACAGAAAAGTCTTACTGATCTTTTTCAGTAAAGCCCGTTTCCTCTTAAAGCTTACTATTCAAAGTCTAGAAGTAGTTGCCTTTTGCAACCTGTAAACACCTAAATATTTAGAATTTCTTCATTCGCTTAATTCTCTGCTTGAGTACTAGCCAAATCTTGCATCTCTTTATTATAATATTTTTCTCAAAACAGCCAATGACTTCCACTTATGCCAGAGTCACAGGGTGCTAGGCCCTTAGGAGTTGTCACACAACTCCATGGCACAACTCCATGCCTTCCAAATTGTCACAGGTGACATTTTTGCCAAACATTTTGCCACAGCACCATAGACCTCTCCAGCCTTCCGGGTGATTATACCACCACCTGACCATCAAACCAATGATACATATTGTAATGGTTTGTATTATGTCAGTATCCAACTCTGGTCCTAGCTCCTGTAAAAGAAAATCTCAGTGTACTCACAGAAGTTTATTTCTCACTCACATGTATTCTTAATCATGTGTTGAACCAGCATCCTTCCCTGCAGAGATTCAAGGACTCAGATTTCCTTTATCTTATGTCTCTACCCTTCACCTGAAATCAGAAAAGTCCCAAGCTTCTGGTCAGAGGTGAGAGGTAGAGAAAGATGGCTGAGTCTTGTAATAAGACTTGGCAGTACTCACATTCCAGAGGCCAGAACTTAGTCACCTACTGTGTACCAGGAGCTAGAGGAAATGGGTTTTGGCAGACACATGGCAGTCTCTGTCATCAACAACTCTAATGTTGCTCCCACCATATAACTAGAGGAATATAGATCTCACTACTCTAGAAGACATGCTGGAAGATCCAGACTATTCAGAAAGCAACAATTTTCCACTCAGGAACTTTGGAATCTTAGATTTAGCAGTGGTTACTGCAGAGATCAACATTTTGAAAACTAAGATCATGGCATTTGGTCCCATCACTTCATGGCAAATAGATGGGGAAACAGTGGAAACAGTATCAGACTTTATTTTTGGGGGCTCCAAGATCACTGCTGATGGTGATTGCAGCCATGAAATTAAAAGACGCTTACTCCTTGGAAGGAAGGTTATGGCCAACCTAGATAGCATATTGAAAAGCAGAGACATTACTTTGCCAACAAAAGTCCGTCTAGTCAAGGCTATGGTTTTTCCAGTGGTCATGTGTGGATGTGAGAGTTGGACGGTGAAGAAAGCTGAGCGCCGAAGAATTGATGTTTTTGAACTGTGGTGTTGGAGAAGACTCTTGAGAGTCCCTTGGACTGCAAGGAGATCCAATCAGTCCATCCTAAAGGAGATCAATCCTGGGTGTTCATTGGAAGGACTGATGTTGAAGCTGAAACTCCAATACTTTGGCCACCTCATGTGACGAGTTGACTCATTGGAAAAGACCCTAATGCTGGGTAGGATTGGGGGCAGGAGGAGAAGGGGACAACAGAGGATGAGATGGTTGGATGGCATCACTGACTCGATGGACATGGGTTTGGGTAAACTCCGGGAGTTTGTGATGGACAGGGAGGCCTGGCATGCTGCAATTCATGGGGTCACAAAGAGTTGGACACAACTGAGCGACTGAACTGAACTGAACTGAAGTGCAGAGATCAGCAAATCTAACTCTCTCATGTTATATATTGATAAAATGGTGCCCAGATGGGCATAAGGAAGCAGTGGTAGGTGTTGGACTAGGGCACTGGTCTCCCACTCAGGTCAGGCCTATCTACAATATGCCTTCCTGTCTTAACTATTCCAATATCATAAACTTACTATAGGTTAATGAACAAAAGAGGGAATTTTGAAACTTCTTTTACATATAATTCTTAGTAGATATAGGAAATTAAATAGCATCTTAGAAGACAAATGAAGTCCCTTAGTGAGAATTTCAGCGGGAATCAGATTCTAAAAGAGATTTTTTTTTTTTTTTTTTACTCCAATGATGAGATAAATTTGGTCTGAATGTTGTTTCTCAGAATTTTTCAAACTGTTTGGACCTAAAGGATCATCCCGATTAAAGTCAAGAAAAACTATTGTTTTTGTAAAACTAAGCAAAAAATGAAATAGACAAGTGTTGCAAAAACTCACAAAAGCAGCAGGGGGTGATGAGTGGGACATAAGCTAATTGTTGAGAGAAACAAGAACCAGCAGCACTCTTCCACTCTGAGCTCTTGTCCTTGGACTAAGTAACTATCCTCTCCAAGTCTGCAAATAACAGTTCCTTCTTGGCCTGTTTCTGGGGTTTTGATCAGGGTAAAATGAGATTATGTATAAAAAAGAGACTTGTAAGTTGAAAATCAATAACAAAGAGAATGTCATCATCTTCAAATGATCAGTAATAAATCTTCTGCTTTTGTCTTTACATCTCCATTAAAATCTATTGTAGTCTGTGCTCCTCAGAGAGCACATATGAACCTAGGTAATTTGCTACATTAACTGTTACTCTGTTTCCATAATTACTGTTTGCTATGAAATGTTCCTAGATTAAATTTCAATGCTTTCTCTACTTATGCAATTACAAGGGCAACACTATCATCAGGAGTTAGAAATACAAAACACACTTTTGGAAAGGCATTTGCAAAATACAAACTGTAGTCAGCTATCATAATTTTATTTTTTAAAATACATCAGAGCTGATTAAAGTGCAGTGAACTGACACAGGAGAAATATTTAAGAAAGAAATCTTGGTAAAATGAGTAACAGGACTGAGGAAAGATATATTTGACTATAAATGTGTAAAAGTAAAAGAAGGTAGTAATAAATAACCTGGCAGAAAGATCAAGCACAGAAATGGATGGAATCAAGAATCTTAAGTTGACCAAGAAACTTACACTTAATCAAGAAGCTTGTTTTATTGGGAAGTCAATGAGAAAATGATCCCTCTCAAGAACTGCTCTACATCAGGGGTCCCCAACCTCCAGGCCACAGCCCGGTACCTCCTGTCAGATCAATAGTGCATTAGATTAGAAACAAAGCGTACAATAAATGTAATGTGCTTGAATCATATCATCCCGAAACCACCCCTGCCACCCCCAGTCATGGAAAAATTATCTTTCATAAAGACATCAGGCATCAGTCCCTGGTGCCAAAAAGGCTGGGGACCACTGCTCTATATGCAAGTGTGGTTTGGGTTTCTTATTTTCAAAGGTTGGTACAAAATCCCAAAGAAAGTATTACAGACAACTAGCCTTCACCATCAGAAGGACAGAATGCATGGTTTTAAAAGTCTTCACCTTCAACTGTAGATTTTACAGCAAAGCATAATTTATAAAGTAGAAAGATGGATTCCATCTAGAGTCTGACTCAGAAGAGTTGATTCAGAAGAAACCTGATACTGACAAAGTTTCCTTATCATTACCCAGTAAGGCAACTCCAATATGTACCCCTATTCTTACCTCTAATCCAAAACCCCATCCAACCTGGAAGCAGGCAGGACTCTGATATCTGTCTGGATAAGACCCAGCCTTCTGCAGAACTGCTGGTTCTGGTCATGCTGGTTCTCTGTAGAAACCCCTTCTCAACTGGGCCTCCTAAGTCAGGCTTTCTATTTAATTTCAGAGACAAAGTCAGTAAAAGCAACTCAAAATGATCTTCAAGGTCTATGGAAAAGGGCCTCAACACAATGGGAACACCAGAAGGAAGTCAAGATGAATGGATTGTCCTTTTAAAAAAAAGTGATGAAAGGCCAATCAGTATTATGACTACTTTTTCCTACTTCCCTGATGGCAGGTAGGCCTCCAGTTGTCCCCTTGTCAGCCCCATGTGTGCCCATATAAGAGTGAGTCTTTTTGATAATATTGCTTGGAACTCTGTACAGAATTTTCAGTATTATGGTTGTCAAAGCTAGAAAATAACAAGATATTCTCATGGTTTTTGCACCAAAAACATAAAGGAAAACCAGAGATGAAAATAAACACATGGAGAGACCATTTCCTTTTCATCAGAGATTCAAATCAAATGGAAGAGTTTGGCTCAAATTTTGTTCAGAGGACATTCTGACAGTTCAGCTTTCTTCCAGTTCAATTATTTGGGGGAATATATATATATATATATACAGGCTCAGTTCTGGTTCAAACCAGTTCACTTCCTTGGAATAAAACTCAAGCATTTCTGATTGAATACAAAAGTAATATACAGGTTCAGTTCAAGATTTGGCAAGTGAGGATAGTTCATTCCAGTTTAATGTTTGATTCAAGTCTCTGTTTTTCAACTGTTCATTTTATCCGTTATGGCCCAAAGGAGGAAAAATATATATATAAACAATTGCCAGAGGAGAAATAGGGACATGCCATTAATGGTTTTGAAAGGAGCCAAGAATCTCCTCAGATTCTTGGTTGTCATAGCATTTAGAGTTCATCAACCCATCTTTTCCAAGAAAACTCTTAGAATAATCCTCAACTAAACATCTGCATCATCCCTCTTCTTGCAAAGCAACCAAAAATTTCTCTAACTAGTCTTTTCTATAAAAATTACAAATTAGAAATTCAACTCTTCATTCTTTTTATGGACAAAGATTATGCATACTAATTTTATATACAGTGATATACATATAGTAATTTGACATATATACAGTCACATAGATACACACACATCTGCATCCATATATAAAGGGTAGCAGAGAAGAAGTTTAAGATTCACTAAGAGCAAGAATTCTTGTGCAACATGCAAAATGGAAGAAAAACACAATAATAACTAAGATGTAGACTGAATCAAAATGATGTTGAGATTAAGAATTAGAAATGTGATATTTCTTGTTTGTCATTTTTGCACCCACAACATAAAGTTTTGTTTTTCTTCTCTAATTGCATTATCTCTCAGATATCATCACTGAGACTCATCTACTATAATCACACTGAAAATTAACAAATATCTACTAAGCACTTCTTATCTGTAGACCACTATACCAGGAAAGGCAAATCAAACAAAAGACTGAGAAAGTAGACTCTCTCCTCAGGAAGTAATATGTGTGAAACTCACAGGTGGGAAGAAGATAGAAAAGCTATGTAGCATACTAAAAGCATATTTTGCAAGTAGTAATTGTTCTTCAGAAATTGTTCTTGATCTTCCCTACATTTTATCCTCACTGAACTGATGAACTAATAAAATATGTTTGGGTGTAAGAAGGAGTCTATTGAAAAACCGTATCTAAGAAACAGACAAGCTAAGAGTAGGACTAGAAGGAAACAAACATTACAAACTTCTGCCAGGAAATGAACGGCCCAGCAAGACCATGGGTGAAACTGGACAAAGGAATCTAGAAGAAAGGATTATTTATAAACCATTCTCTCTCTAGATTTGGTGCCTGTCACTGTGGCTGGCAAAGTATTACCCAGAACTACTCCTTGTCCCAATTCTAAGACAGCTGACTTTGGACTTCCCTGATGGTCTAGTGGCTAAGCCTCTGCACTTTTTGCAGTGGGCCTGGGTTTGATCCCTCATCAGGGAACTAGATCCCACATGTAGTTCCTAAGGGTTCATAAGCTGCAACAAATTCTAGGATCCCAAGTGCCACAACTAAGACCTGGTGCAGCCAAATAAAATAATAAAATAAAACAAGACAAGCTGACTTGAGACACTACCCAAGAGAGCCATCAGGGTGAGAATGGGAATGATGGAGGAAGTGTGAATAACATAGTAAAAAGAGTGGCTTTGAATTGAAAGAAATCTGATTTGATTCAATTCGCTGTGTCAATTTAAACCAGAAGTTACTCAGCTTCTCTGTGCCTCTGTTATTATTGTTCTTTCTATAAACAGCAATAATAACACTGCAAATAACTTGAGGATTAAATACAATATTATGCCTCCCAACACGCAAACAAGACAAAAACCTTATGTTCTGTCTCTACTACTCCACACGCACAAAGGATCCTAGCTCCTAGCAGAGTGTCCCTAAAATTGTAGCCACTTAATACATGTTGGTTTCCTTTTCTCTTTTTTGCAACCATTATTGATAAAGGCCTCCCTGGTGGCTCAGATGTTAAAGAATCCGCCTGCAATACAGGACACCCGGGTTTGATCTCTGGGTTGGGAAGTTCCCCTGGAGAAGGGAATGGCAACCCACTCCAGCATTCTTGCCTGGAGAATTCCATGGACAGAGGAGCCTGGCAGACTACAGTCCAAAGGGCCACAAAGAATCAGACATGGCTCAGTGACTAACACTTTCACTTCACTTTCGTTTATAAGGAAGATTAGAACTATTAACCTCTCTCATTTCTGATACCCTGAGCAAACTTCACAAGATTTGTTCCACAGGTTGTCGACCCTTGATCCCTGTTTCTCATTCTCACTCTCACCTTCTCCCTCCTAACACACCTCCAGCTCAGGCCTTGTGATCCTAGAGGCAAAGTTAGCATTCACAGTAAGATCAAAGGGCACTGAGGACCCGATTCTGGAACCTGAATCTCAGCCATCAAAGAGGTCTGCTAGTGACAGCTAAACATGAAAGTGAAAAATTTTAATATAAGACCCTTGAAAAGACAGGTTATTTCTTTTTTCACTTCTTCAGTGTCTCCAACCTTTATTTAAAATAAAAAAAAAAAAAGAATAAAAATGTTTGGAGACAAGATATATTGAGCCAAACATTTGTCAATTTGCAGGTTTCTACCTATAAACAAATTAGAATTTAGCAAGACTGTGTGTCATAAAGGCTACTTTCAGCCACAAATACCAAAATTCCAGTACAAAGTTGCTTAGACTAAAGGGAAATGTACTGGCTATCAGTTCAGGTCTAGACACAAGAGGAGCTTCAGGGCTTGCTTTATCCAGGGGCCTCTACCCTTTTTCCCTGCTATGCTCTGAGATTTGCCCTCCTCTAAGCATCCTTTATCCTCACACTTGTAGTTCTCATATCCATACACCACAATTTTGGATAAAAACGAGCCACTTTCCAAAACTTTCCCAGAAGAATCAGAAAGATGATTCACAGAAGCCCCAGGAAATCTCTCCTCTCATTCCATTGCCCTGAACTAGGTCACATGGCAATCCCTGAACCAATCACAGGTAAAGGACATGTGATATTCTTAGACCAATCAGGCCAACAGCTAGAGCTAGAGGTTGCCTCACTTTACCTGATACACAAGGACAAAAGAATGGGGTTTTTGCAATGATGGGGAACTGGATTCTTGTAGTTATCCAAAGTGAACACTTCTGCCTTTATTTTACACAAACACACCTAATTCCACTTGAATAAGAGTATTATTAAGAACCAGACATATATATTAACACAAAGTTAAACAACAGAAAAAAGAAGTTAATGAGTTCTTTTACCAAAAGTAGTAAATACCCAAATTGTTGGCATCCTCCAATAATGTCTAGTTTAGGATATCATACACCGCCTCAACTGTTTCCTTGTTTAAAACATACCTGAAACTCCTCTTTCGGAAATTTCAACTTTTATTCTCTAAACTTTATTCCTAGGTGAGCACATCAATTCCCATGGGTTTAAATACCATCTATATACTGCTGACTAGCAAAATTTCTATCTCAAATTCACCTCTAAGCTCTAAATTAGTATTCAATTTGCCTATGTGGTAGGCACCTGCTTTCAGGTATCTCAAACCTAACAAAGACACATTTTCATTTCCTTCCTAGTTAGGTCACCACAGAGCACTGAGGAGGGTTCCCTGAGCCATACAATAGGTTCTCGTTAGTTATCTATTTTATACATAGTATCAATAGTGTATATATGTTTGTTATGTTCAATACAGCACTATTTACAATAGCCAGGACATAGAAACAACCTAAATCTCCATCAACACAGGAATGGATAAAGATGATGTAGTACATATATACAATGAAATATTGCTCAGCCATAAAGAGGAAGGAAATTGGGTCATTTGTAGAGACTTGGATGAATCTAGAGAGTGTCATGCAGAGTGAAGTAACTCAGAAAGAGAAAAACAAATATTATATACCAACACATATACATGGAATCTAGAAAAATGGTATAGATGATCTTATTTGAAAAACAGAAATAGAGACACAGACATAGAAAATAAACATATGGACACCATGGGGGGAAAGGGGAGAGGTGGAATGAATTGAGAGATTGGGATTGACATACATACACTATTGATACCATGTATAGAATAGACAACCAATGAGAAGAAACTGTAGAGGTCAGAGAACCCTACTCAGTGCTCTGTGATGACCTAAATAGGAAGGAAATCCAAAAAAAGAGGGGATATATGTATAAGTATGGCTGACTCACTTTGTTGTACAGTAGCAACTAACAACATTGTAAAGCAACTATACTCCAATAAAAATTAATATAAATAAATAAAATCATGGTATTCCTCATAGCAGACCTCCCCATCTCAGCATCTAGTCCACCATTTAAGATAGAAACCTAGGACCAGTTTTCCTTATAGGGTGTGTGTGTATTCATATGTGTGTGTGCACTCATATATACACACACACACGCATGCACATACTAAAAGAGGTCATTTTCCAGAGTGTTGGTACTGAAGGGGATCTTGGCAATCATCTGTTCTAGTCTTTAAAATGTGCGTTACTCACTCAGTCGTATCCAACTTTTTGCGACTCCATGGACTTTAGCCTCTGTGCACAGAATTCTCCAAGAAAGAATACTGGAGTGGGTAGCCATTCCCTTCTCCAGGGGATCTTCCCGACCCAGGGAAGATCAAACCTGGCCCTCCCCAATTTTCCAGAATAAGACGCTGGAGGGAGAAATGGTTGGTCCAAGTTAGATGGCCACATTTCAGTTGAATAATGACTTTGAACCCAAGTTTTAGAACCTGGCTCCAAATCTAAAAACCTCTTTCCTTTTCATCAGTTGGACTCTTGGGGTGATTTCATACTTCCTATCAGTTACCAGCCTTTTATTCTATGGGTTTTTCTATCTCTTTCAAGGCAAACTTTGTTATCCCTAGCTTACTTTTAATTATGTGACCTACAGAAGCAATTCCAAAGTTTCAGACAAGCTTGCAACTTTACCTGAAGAAAAGGGACACCAGGACAAGTGCTGTGTTCGCTCTCTAAGTTTCCAGCAGCCTTCAGATACCGCTTAATCCATCCCACTGCCTGCATTTCCCAGCGCAGAACCTGCAGATATTTTAGCCAGGAGAGATCGGTTCTGCAATTCTGAGTGCAAGCTCCTAGGAAGGTCCAGTGGCATATTACAGTGAGTTCACATCAGAGGAATGATGACTCATTAATTTGAAGTGTTGCCATTAAATTTAACAGGATCGGTTTTCTCTGGCTATAGAAAAAAGAGAAGCTGATATTTACTTAAATGGACTCTTAAATAAAATTGTCAGAGAGCAGACTTAAAAGGCTGTGCTTGTCACAGGCCCACATACGCAAACCTAGAGCTTATCAGAGTAGCACCAGCCTCATCCATCAAGTCCAGAGGAGCATGTGGCTGGAGGGTCAGCACAGGAGACTATTGTGGAGAGGAGAGCCTTCTGATCTGGGATAAGCTGACTGCTGGGCTTACTCCTGGAGGCAGAAATGAAAGGCTTCCTGTTCCCTCCCTCTGCTTAAAGGGGTCTCAGAACAGAGCTGTCTCTTGGTTCTTCTTCTGTACTTCTGGACCTCTCAGTTATCCAGCATTTTGAGCCTGTCCTTCTTGTGTGGGACTCCCTGGCTTCTCGTGAGCTCTCACAGCTACAAGATTCTGTGGCTTCTGCCACTTCTGGTTTGAGCCCTAGATCAAGGGTGAAATTGAAGATACTCTACTATGAACAAGCAGAGATCTAACTGCTCATTAGATTCATTCTGTGAGTGCACAAATCACAAGGCTCGCTTCTCCAGCTAGTTCTACCCTGCCTTTCTGACCCACTGGCTTCCCAAGTGGCACTAGTGGTAAAGAACATGACTGCCAAGGCAGTAGACAAAAGAGTCTTGGGTTAGATCCCCGTATCGGGAAGATCCCCGGGAGGAGGAAATGGCAGCCTACTCCAGTGTTCTTGTCTGGAGAATCCCATGGCCAGAGGAGCCTGGCAAGCTATTGTCCATGAGATCACAAAGAGTCAGACATGACTGAAGTGACTGAGCACACACAGCTGGTTTATGAAGAAGAACTAACATTTGTTTATTTTTGCTTTTATTACCTTTACTTTGGGAGATCATCCAAAAAAAAAAAAAAACATTGCTGCGATTTATGTCAAAGAGCTGCTACTGCTGCTGCTGCTGGGTCGCTTCAGTCGTGTCCGACTCTGTGCGACCCCATAGACGGCAGCCCATCAGGCTCCGCTGTCCCTGGGATCCTCCAGGCAAGAACACTGGAGTGGGTTGCATTTCCTTCTCCAATGCATGAAAGTGAAAAGTGAAAGTGAAGTCGCTCAGTCGTGTCCGACTCTTCGCGACCCCATGGACTGCACCCTACCAGGCTCCTCCATCCATGGGATTTTCCAGGCAAGAGTACTGGAGTGGGTTGCCATTGCTTTCTCCGTGTCAAAGAGCGTTCTGCCTAAAACTCCTTTAAGAGTTTTATAGTATCCTGCTTTACATTTAGGTCTTTAATCCATTTTGAGTTTATTTTTGTATACAGTGTTACAGAATGTTCACATTTTTGCCATTTGCAGCAACAGGGGACTTGGAGGGCATTAGGCTAAGTGAAATTGGTCAGAAAGGGAAAAACAAATACTGTATGCTATCATTATATGTGGAATCTAAAACATACAACAAACTAGTGAGCAATGCAAAAGAGAAGCACATTCACAAATATAAAGAACAAACTAGTGTTATCAGTGAGGAGAGAGTGGTGATATAAGGGTTAGGGGATGGGAAGAACAAACTATTGGGTATAAGATGGGCTCAAAGATGGTGAATTTAACCAATATTTTATAATAACTGTCAATGGAAAGTAACCTTTAAAATTCTATTTTTTTAAAAAAAAAAAGAATATTCATTGTATATTCCATGTGCAAGATTTCATTTCCTAAGGCTTCACAATAAGACTTTGTGGGTACTGTTATTAAACTTATTTGACAGATACGCAAACCCAAGACTCCTTAGGCACACTGAGTGACTTGGCCAAGTTCACACAGTCCAGGTGGTGCTAGATTCAATTCCTGCTCAGAAACTTACACTCACAAGCACTGTAATCTACATGAACCTGCTCTCTGGTTTCTGAATGCTCCTTTGGCTTCACGATCCACGTCTTATCCTGACTTCCTAGCCTGTCAGCCTCCCATCCAGATGAGCTCCAAATCTTGCCTGTCCTAGCTCTCCTCTTGGAAGTTTATAAGAAACTGCTCGGAGAACCAGCCACTCATCTTTACCTCAGGCCTCATGTTGGCTCTACACACCAGTCTAAAGACCCTTGACCACTTACCTACACATCAAAAAACAGGAAAGAAGAGTACACAGCAGCATTCACTTAATGATTTCCTGGTTGAACCTTGCCAACATCTTGATCTTGGGCTTCCAGATTCCAGAATTGTGAGAAAATTAATTTCTATTATTGAAGCCACCCAGTCTATGGTACGCTGTTATGTAAACCCTGGCAAACTAAAAAACACATTATAGGATAGACCTGCAAGTAGTTGGAGGTTTATGGCTTAGCCATTAGCAAGCCTAAACCCTATAGGCAGGTCAAATCCTGAGTCAAAGACTTGATTTGTAAGCAGGGTCCATTATGCTAATAAAAAGTTCTCTACTCTTGCTAACAGGATTGCTACCAGTAATTGCAGAACTGTCAAAATAAGTAATTTCAAGGAAGGTCTCTACTATGTCACTAGAAGCCCAGCTAAAACTGTCCTTATATGCTGAGGAATGAGCATAAATGTCTCTAACAGTGACATTGCAGGATAAATTTAATTAACTTTAGAACATAAAATGGGCATTTGTTAATGGTTGTCAGTCAAGTTTGTCTCTAAAATTCAGGAAAGTGTCTTGTAATGCAAAGATAATAGCATCTTAGAGGAAAACATATGCTTTTACTGTACGGATGTTTCATGAATTTTTTTTTTTTTTCCAGTGGTTATGTGACATCTCCTGAGACTATCAGAATATGATGGACTATTTATCAATCAAATTGAATCCAGCTTGGTTGTTGATAGTTTCTAACTTACCTGCCTTAAAAACAATGTGTGATACAATACAGCTTGCAAAAGAGGCATGGTGTGACTAAAAATACATAAGATTGAGATTTTACCACCAACTTGTAGCTTCAACTGTGTCCTCTTGGCAACACTCAGGTGAGAACAGGAGGGCACTACAGCCTTCTTGGATTTTCGGGTTTTTCTGTTCAGAGCTGCCCTAAGAGGATGTCCTTCAGCCTTACCTGTGTGAGAAGTGAGGACACAGACACAGGACTGGAGAGTCAGCAAAAGCCAAGCTTGACCTAGTCCATGTTCCTGGTGGTCTAGTGGGTAATAATTCATCTGCCAATTCAGGAGATACGAGTTAAACCCCTGGATCAGAAAGACCCTTTGGAAGAGGAAATGGCAACCCACTCCAGTATTCTCACCTGGGAGATCCCATGGACAGAGGAGCCTGGCTGGCTAGAGTCCATCAGATCACAAAGAGTTCGACATGACTGAGCACACACACACGTCACTGTGGGGTCAGCAACCATTCTCATTTCTAAATATCTGTGTTTCCTTGGTCTCAAGTTTCCTTCCTCACTTCCACCCCAAAGTCAGACATTCGCTGGTAATGGCAGACACCACATGGCATTTGTATCCCCAGCTCAAAGATCTGCTGAACAGAAGAATACTGAAGGAATATGTAACCCAAGGATGTTTACTGAACTGAATGGAATGGAACTTGCATGCCTGGGACCATTCACATACCACCATGAATCCTTTGCCACACTTTCTCTCCAAAAAGAGAAAAGAAATAAGAAAATTTAAGGCAAGAGGAGAGAGAAAGTGAGGAAGGATAGACAGGAAATATCGAGAAAGCATTTATAGCCCAAACATTTTTAGATCTGAAATCTCTTTTCAAATGAAATCCTTGTGGAATCCTGGTACCTAAAATGAATCCAGGCAGTATTGCTCTGATCTGAAAGTGGTGGGGAGCTCATCTTCTCAACCCCTACTTCAAACACTCCCTTTTCTTTTTCCTGTCACCACACAACACACAGCCTCTCATGACTGCCTGAGGCACCCCTGTGGAATACGGTGTGACAATCACAGGTAGCACCAGAAAGAGCCCTAGGTCAAAGTCAGAAGATCTGCTCTTCAGTGATGTGACATTAGCAACTTCTGTTAACATCTCATTACTTCACCTCTCTCATCAGTACAGTAGGAAAAATCATACCATCCAGGTCACTGGCCAAAACTCAATATCAAAGTATACACCACAGTAGCTAGACCTTAGATAATCCAATCATTTCTCACGTGGCACAAAACAAAAAAAGACATTATAGTCCATCTCTTCATCTGGTGGTAGTTTAGTTGCTAAGTCATGTTCAACTCTTGCCACCCCCATGGACTGTAGCCCACCAGGTTCCTCTGTCCATGGAATTCTCCAGGCAGGAATACTGGAGTGGATTCCATTTCCTTCTCCGGGGGATCTTCCTGACCCCAGGACTGAACCCATGTCTCTTGCATAGCAGGTGGATGCTTTGCCACTGAGCCACCAGAAAAGCCCATCTCTTCATCTAGGCACCATAAAAATGACTTTTTACTCAATTTACTTAAACTTTTTAAAAAATTTCACCCATTTCTCCCACCCACACCACCACCATCATATCTGGCAACCACCAATATGTTCTCTGTATCTATGAACTTAGTTTATATTCCACATATTGGAACCATCACATGGAATTTGTCTTTCTCAGTCTAACTTAACTTGACTTAGCATGATACCCTTGAGTCTACACATACTGTGGCAAACGGCAATATTTCCTACTTCTATATGACTGAATAGTATTCCACTCTATATATTACACAATTTCTTTATCTATGTGTCCATCAGTGGATACTTAGGTTGTTTCCATATCTCAGCTATTGTAAATAATGCTGCAATAACATGAGGGTGCATACATCTTTTTGAATTCATGTTTCCCTTTTCTTCCAATAAATATCTAGGAGTGGAATTGCTAGATTATATGATAGTTCTATTTTTAATTTTTTGAGGGATCTTCTATAGTGGCTACACCAATTTACATTCCCACCAACAGTGCATAAAGGTTCTCTTTACTCTACATTCTTGTGAACACTTGTTATTTCTTGTCTTTTTGATAATAACCATTGTAACAGGTGTGAGGTGATAGTTCACTGTGGTTTTGATTTGTATTTCTCTGATGATTAATAAGGTAGAGTATCCTGTTGGCCATCTCTGTGTCTTCTATGGAACATATATCTACTCAGATCTTCTGACTATTCTTTTATTAGACTGTTTGGTTTTTGTTTGTTTTTGTTTTGAGTTGTATAAGTTCTTTATTAATTTCAGAAATTAGCACCTTATGAGATGTATGATTTGAAAATATTTTCTCTCATTAAGTAGGTTGCCCTTTCATTTTATTGAAGTGTTCTCTTAATTCTGATTTTTTTGTCCAGAGGAAAAATACCATTATGAATGAACCACCATATGAGAGTAGAAAAATATTTTAAACAAAGTTTCTCCCCAGCCCCAGTCCATATCTTTGTTAGGAAATACACAGGGCTAGTAAACACAGTAGTTTCAAAATCCAGTGATTTGATTTCATATTAGATAAAGACTTGACTGTTAGTTTAATGGGATTTTTCCTCTAGAGCCAGACACTTGTCCTGAGAAAGCAAAAAACAAAAACACACCCATGGGAGATATTAACTGGGTCAGGAGGGCTTTCATAAAATGTAATTTCTGACCAGAAATTCACTGTTAATGAGAAGAATAGACTGTTCTCTGTATTTTTGAAGAGGTTTTCTCCTGACCCCCTGAAACTCTCAACAAAAAATTTCCTTATTTACCTTGAAAAAATCACCCAGGGTTGACACAAATGCAAGATTTGTAACTTTATGAGAGCATCAAACCCTCAGGCTGAGCTGCTCAATGTTTGCGGGCAAGTAACCACCTAGTGATAGCGTGTGCTGTTGATTGAGACTCTTTTGAATGGGGTTGATAACCTTGACTTCCTCAGTCCAGGAAGAATATTAAAAATGACTTTTTGCTTACTTTACAATGCATAAGAATAGAATGCTCCAATGTTTCTCTCAGCACAGGAAACAGACCTTGGTTTATTCATATTTGAATCTGTCAAATGAGCTATAATATAAACAGAACAAAAAGAATGAGATCATTTTGTCTGAGAGGATCAGTGCCACAGTAATAAGGCAAAGCAATCTTAGGAAGCTATATACTTGGAATTCATAATGACTCTAACATGAACCATTTACAGACAAAGTCTCTATCCTGCACTTAATGCTGGGATCAGAATGAAATGGAAAATAACCCTATTAAATTATAAAGCCTTATTGAAATTACTTTGTTCTCAACTAGGTTCTATAAATGTCCACCTTTATATCAGTCAGGATTCAGTTGCAGAAAACAAAATCACTTAAGACAGTTTAAGGAGGAAGGAGTTCAGAATTGAGCACTAAATTGCTTATACATCTGTGGCATCTGTGGGAAGGCTGAAGAAACAGATTTTAGATTGAAAAGTCACACTCAAAACCACACCACAAAACAGGTGCACAAAAGAGCTGCTGCCTCTTCTATAATCAAGAAACCTCTGGCTTCAAAACCACACTCCAGCTTTGATGATCACAAAATCATTATCATCAAAAGATACACTGCAAATGCTGCCCATTCCTGAATCAACTGTGCCCACTGTGATCCATGGATGCACAAAAGCTGTCATGTCCTGCATTATGACGCCCACACAGCTGGTGACTGGACAGTGGGACCTCTGCTAGAGCCATGTCAGAAAAACAAAATCCTTCACATCTGAGCTTGGCAGTAGAAACACTCTAGAAGCATCAGAGATGGAGCCCCAATCTCACTTCTGCTGTCCAAATCTCATCTAATCAGCCAAATCCAAATCACATTCATTACAGTAGCTGCAAGGGAGCCTGTATAATGTATCTTCTGGCTTTCCAGTCTCTGCAGGTCAGGAGGCACACAAGAGTGAGGGTGAAATGGTTATTAAGTGCCAATTTTCAAAATTCACAATGGTGCTATTCTGGCTGAAACAGTCATTAGTATTCCAAGGTCTATCTAGGGTCTCACTTTCAAATGGGTCTCAGATATAGAAAGGATTTTAATAATCACCAGTCCATCTCTTTTTATTAACTGAGAACCAGAGATGATGGTATTTTGCTCGATGTCACAGCTAATTAATGGTGGAATCAAGAAGAGAAATCACATTGTCTGACTCTCAGTCTGGTCCTTTTTTTATCTCCCCCAGGAATATCTACTGGGGCTTCCCTGGTGGCTCAGATGGTAAAGAATCTGCCTGCAATGTGGGAGACCTGGGTTCAATCCCTGGGTTGGGAAGATCCCCTGGAGAGGGAACCGGTGACCCACTCCAATATTCTTTCCTGGAGAATCCCATAAACGGAGGAGCCTGATGGGCTGCTGTCCACGGGGTCACAAAGAGTTGGACACGAGCAACTAACACACACAGGGATACCTAAAGACAGAGAAAGTAGTAAAAAGTGTGGCAATATGGCTGATTCATGTCAATATATGGCAAAAACCATCACAATATTGTAATTATTCTCCAATTAAAGTAAATTATTTTTTTAAGTGTGGCAATAGCATTTCCATTTCAGATCTGGTTGTATATAAAATACATATAGATGAATTATATACAATGAAGGCAATGGAAAATATATCTTTCCCAAGGTTTATACGAAATTTTAAATACTTGTATGACATGAGAAGGAAATGGCAACCCATTCCAGTATTCTTGCCTGGAAAATCCCATGGACGGAGGAACCTGGTAGGCTACAGTCCATGGGGTCGCAAAGAGTCGGACACGACTGTGACTTCACTTTCACTTTCACTTTCATATTTGTATCTCCTATATATGAGATATTGTATTTGTTATTGGAGAACTGGTGGTGACCAAAACAGGTATGAGATGAAAAGAGCTGGTCAGTAAAAAAGGAGAGGGAATGCTACCTGCCATCTACCTGAAATAAGAGAAACTCAGCAACTGAGAGAATCTCCATACAGTTGAAGCATAACTTGCAAAAGGCAAGAAAGGTAACTAGTAAAGACATCAGGAGCAAATGCTAGAGATACTTTAAAGCCACACAGAAAACTTTGAATTTCATCCTAAGGCACAGTTTCCACAATTTCAATCACTCACCTGCCAGATTCATTATTTTGCCCTGTCCCTGTATTAGGTTCCTAGGGTTCCCTTAACAAAGGTCCACAACTTGGTGGCTTAAGATAATAGAAATTTGTTTTCTTATAGTTCTGGAGGCTAGAAGTCAGAAAGCTGTCAGCAGGGCGATGGTCCCTCTGAAGACTCTAGGAAGAATACTACCTTGCCGCTTAGGTTTTGGTGGTTGACAAGCTTTGGTGTTCCTTGGCTTATAGACAAAGCATTCCAGTTTCTGCCTCCATTATCACATGGCATTCTTTCTGTGTATCTGTTTCTGTCTCTTCTTCTCTTCTTATAAGGACATATTGGATTAAGCCCTTCTTGAGCTAAAGACTCACCCTACTCTAGTAAGACTTCATCTTAATATTATATATGCATGAATGCATTCTCAGTCGCTTAAGTCATGTCTGACTCTTTGCGACCTTATGGACTGTAGCCTCCCAGACTCCTCTGTCCATGGGATTGTCCAAGCAAGAATACCAGAATGGGTTGCCATTCCCTCCTCCAGAAGAACTTCCAGACCCAAAGATCAAACCCATGCCTCCTGTTTCTCCTGCTTTGCAGGCAGATTCTTTACCCCTGAACCACTGGGAGAGCCCAACTTATTATATACACAAAGACCTTATTTCCAAATGAGATCACTTCCTGAGATTCTGGAAAGGACGTCAATTAGGAGGAGGAGGGAAACAATATCCTACACAGTACAACCTCTGATGTCATTAATCACTTAATACTTTCTTTAAATCAACTCACTAAGTCAGCTTCTAAGTGATAATATCCATCCATATGTCTGAAAGCTAGTGGTATGTTTTCAATATACACCAAAAAAAAAAGCCTTCAAAATTATGAAAACTAAAAATCTTTACCCACATAGTAATAGCGATGCCTGTGCCAACTTAAAGAAGAAATGCCCAAAAATATAGGTTAAGAAAAGCCCTTGAGATAAAGCCATCAGCTGTTTTCACCTTTGAGCAGACATTGGAGATAACCTGAACTTACAGATTTGTCTTTCTGATGCATTGTATCACTGATTCCCAACCCTGGATGTAATTTAAAAGCACTCTCTGCCAATTAAATCATATTCTCTAAGGCTAGTTTTTAATACTATCCAGTAACTTCAATGCATAGCCAGGAGTGAGAACCAATAAATTTATGATCCTTTTAAAGAGATTTTTTACTACACTTTGTAATTGGCTTTAGCAGTGGCCTAGAGAAGGAATGAACAGGAATTAAAAGTCACTTGCTAATTGAGCGTTTGCTGAGTATAATCAAGGTAGCTGAACGTTTTGCAGATAACAGAAAGTTAGCTAAACATTTATCTGTTATATAGATAAAGTTAGATCAACCCCTCTTTTTTTTTTTTTTTTTACTCTAAGAAGAGTCCTAGAGAATAATGTAGGGTAGGCAGAGAGCAGCCTACATGAACCAGGTCCCAATATTCAGAAAAAACTGTAATATTTAGAAAAACTGTGTGTTATCACAATAAAAGAAGTTAAATTTACTATTAAATTTATCATTTACTATTATTATTCCTATTTTAAATTAATTATTCTATTTTCTTATACAGCCATCCACCTGGAGTTACACTGATTTTGTGGCACATGCAGGAATCTAGTTCCTGTATCCAGCTTTCGTATTACTGTTATATGCCTGAAAGCTATTGTGTGCATGCAAAATGCTGGGTACCCTTCAAGAGCACAGCAGGTAGCTAAGTGTTCTAATCACCTATGAGGTATTACTTTCGTTACTCATTTTACAGATAAGAAAACTGAGAGCTGCAGGATTAAATAGCTTTCTCAGGATTGCAGTCAGTGTGCACTATGCAGTCCAGAGCTGGGACTGAAAGTGAGGCAGTCTGGCTGGGAGTGAGTGTACATAACCATTCTGCTGGCTCTGCTCTATCTGCCAGCTACTGCTCCTTCTGCTTCCATTTAAGAGAAACAGCAAAGTAGATGGAATCAAAGCAGCCATTTGCTTTTGGACACACCTGTATTCCTGATGGGAGTATAATTAATCCTACATTAACTTCATGGTAAAAGCATCATTTGTTGCTGATTCTCTTCTGACAACAACGATGGATATTTCCAATTATTTCCTGCACTCATTAGCATGTTTTCCAGATGAAAAATGTCTGGGATTTCTGGTAGAAATGCTAATCATTTGAAGAGCCTAAACCATGGTCTACAAACAAAAACATAATGGGCCAAATAATATGGACATATTAAATCTGAATCAAAAATTGCATAATAGCACATTTCCTTGGTTTTTGTTACCAACCTAAATCAAAATATGATTAAGAACAATAACAACGAAACAGTAGAACACAACAATTTCCAGCAATTTTAGCCATTAAAAGAAATAATGAATAAAGCTAATTCCTTGCACATACAGCAGAGCATCAACTGACAACACAAGCATCTATCAAAACCATTCAGGCACAGCTGGGTGCTGCAGCCCACTTGCATTGAATCTGTCTCCCGATTAAAATATTTACAGCCACTGGGAAATTACAGGTCTTTCTAAATATTGGGACCTGGTTCCAGTGGGCTGTTCTCTGCGCATCCTACATTATTCTCCAGAACTGTTCCTGGGGTAAAAAATAAAATAAAAGAGGGGTGATCTTTTCTGCACTAAAATCTTTTTCTACCACTTAATTCATTCTTCTTTTTCTTCCTAATATCTCAAATGCTTCATACAGAGGGAAGCAAGTACCTACGACAATTGATAAAAGAACCATTAATATAGGATGTTCGCTCCAAAAAGCACAGAAGTGGAGACACCAGTCTGGATAAACTTTGTGAGCAATCTGAGACAGTGAAGACTTTGGGGCTTGGAAAAACCAGTCCTTGGAAACAGGCCCATGGAGTCCTTGATGTTATTACCTTTAGGTAGAAGCAGGCACCTAGAACTCAGCTGACCACATCAGTGGGAAGTAGAAGCTGGAAGGATAAGAAATGAGATGTTAAAAGCTGATTAATAGCATGAACATAGCAATTAAGATGAAGTCCTGAGCTGTTACCAAAATATTGTAGAAGCCACACCTCAGGATTAAGGACCATATCACAGAACTAAGAGCTGATAGTTTGGACTAAGGGAAAAAGAAACCAATAAACCTATCCCAGCAGAGTTTAGAGCCAGGCCTTCATAGAATCAGAGTGTCAGCTAACCCTCTTTAGAAGAAGGTAATCAAGGGTCTACTTCATATCATCCACAATATCCAATATATAAAATAAAGTCAACAGGCATGCCAAGAAGGACAATGTAACATAGTCAATTAAAAGAGATGAATAGATGATCCAGATGACAGATTAACAGACAAAGACTTTTAAATAATTTTATAAATATTTTTAAGCTGATAGAAAAGGATGCATATAATGAGGGAATAATTTCAAGAGAGATGTGGAAAATCTGAAGAAGAATCAAATTGAATTTTGAGAATTAAAAATACAATATCTAAAATTTTTAAAATATAGGATAACATCAAATTGAATACTGAGGGAAAAGCATCAATGAACTTGAAGGCATGTCAATAGAAATTACTGAAACTAAGAACAAGGAGGGAAAAAGACTAAAGGAAATTTTGAGGAGCAATTATTTTCAGCATGAAATTGTATATTCACAAAAATTATAAACTTAGTGTGAGAGTAGAACAGAACATCTTTAGACCTGCAAGATCTCAAAAGACTAACCATCCATAGACTTCAAATCTACTGAAGAAGGGAGTAAGTCAAAACAAAGGTGTACATTATAATAGAGGAAGAGAAGAGGCAGAACTCTGTCAAGGGTTTGGGGGACTGCAGCAGCTCCTAAGTCACTTTAGTCCTGTCTGACTCTTTGTGACCCCAAGGGCTGTAGCCCACCAGGCTCCTCTGTCCACGGGATTCTCCAGGCAAGAATACTGGAGTGGGTTGCCATACCCTCCCCCAAGGGATCTTCCTACCCAGGGATTGAACCCACGTCCCTTGCAACTCCTGCATTGGCAAGCAGGTTCCTTACCACTAGCCACCTGGGAAGCCCTTGAGGAACTAGGGCAGGGAAAATAACTAAATCTTCATCTTCTATGGTAGAAAGTCAATAAATAAAGCTTGAAAAGGAAAACAAGAAGGAACAGTAAAATTATGAGTTTTGGAGCTGTGAGTAGTACCAAAATAATCAGCCAAAAGTGTTTAAAGTAGCTATCTTTGGAAGAAGAATTTTGACTCAGGGAGTTGGAACATTCAGAGTTCTGCTCTTTGCCGTAAGTTGCTGTGAAATACTTGATTCCTTAAATAATAGGACTGTTTAACCTTGATTAAAATAAAGACAATTTTTTAAGAAGAGAAAAAAATTTAAGAAATATATAATACCTGAATAACCAGAAGAATAAAACTAGAACTTAACCATAAAACAAAAAATGATTCTTCAATCAGAAAAGAAAGATTGAGGGGAGTTGGAGTTAAATTTAGGGATTAGGTTAACTATTAAGACTATGGTTTCTAATTTTAATTTGAAATCTTTCATAATGAGATTAACTAATTCTAGGAAGGTTGCAAGGCTATTTTTTAAAAGTAATTTCACTCACAGGAATTTGGGGAAAGAAGACAAATTATTAGGAAATCAAATGAGCGAGAAGACCTAATAAACTCAAATTGCTGGAAATCTTGTCCTTCAAGAGAGTGAAAAATAAGAGCATTTTCCTTTAGGCTGTAATTATACAATTGTAAAAAGACAACAACAAAAAAAGAGCACAAATAAATCTCCTGAGAAAAGACATAAAATGATGCCTCTTGGCAGAGCGCTATGGGTTTCCCTTCTGGCTCAGACAGTAAAGAATCTGCCTGCAATGCAGGAGACCTGGGTTTGATCCCTCGGTTGGGAAGATCCTCTGGAGAAGGAAATGCAACCCATTCCAGTATTTTGCCTGTAGAATCCTCACAGACAGAGGAGCCTGGCAGGCTACAGTCCATGGGGTCACAAAGAGATGGACACGGCTGAGCGACTAAGCACAACATAGCACAAAGTGCTATAACCTACTGTGAAGGGAACTGTCTTTTAGATAGCCTTGGGCTGACAGATGTGTTAGCAAACTGAGTGCTTTTGCACACAGTAATTGGAGGAAATGAAGTGTATTATCTTCTCTGCAAGCATTTTACTAATCCAAATCAACCCTCTGATGTATTTCAGAGATTTAACTGCGGTCATATAATTATCCCAAGAAAATACAGAACTCTCTGTGCATTATCTATTTGTAAAAATGCTTACACTTATTCTCTTACATTAAAATTTTTAGTTAAGGGCTTCCCTTGTGGCTCAGAGATAAAGAATCCACCTGCCAATGCAGGGGACATGGGTTTGATCCTTAGTCCGGAGAGATCCCACATGATGTGGAGCAACTAAGACCATGTGCCACAACTATCAAGCCTGTGGTCTAGAGTCTGGGGGCTGCAACTACTGAGCCCACATGCTGCAACTACTGAAGTCCTCACACTCTAGAGCCTGTGCTCTGCAACAAGGGAAGTCACCACAATGAGAAGCCCGTGCATCTCAACTAGAGAGTAGCCCCTGCTCATCACAATTAGAGAAAAGCCTATGCAGCAATGAAGACCCAGCACAGCCAAAAATAAAGAAATATATAAAATTATTTTTAAAAAGAAATTTAGTTAAGAGATTATAGCCACTGTATAAATCATGCTGTAGTTTACTAATAGGAGGATAATGCAAAAGACAGAAAAATGCATTTTTTTTGTTAGGTAAAAGAAGAAAGCAAAATGAGGAAAGAGAACTAGCATTTATTAAGTGTTGATCACATGTATAGACATTATCTCTTTGATCTTTAAAACAAATAGATATTTGTTCTATTTCAGGTTCCCTAGAAAACAGAGACAAAGGCAAACAATGAGAATTAATGGTTTTTGGAGAAAAGAAATTCTAGGGCAGCAAGGACAAGAAAAAGAAAAATGACACAGGAAGATAGAAAGCAACGCAAGGCATTACTGATGCGTAAATTTTGCCTTTTGCAATTTTTGCATATTGACTTTGGAATATAACCTCATGCAAATGACTAGTGCTGGGTGTGCTGGCTTCCATGCTATCCCTCAGAGGGATACAAAAGCTGACTCCTTATCCTGTGGCTTCTTTCATGAACTTTATGGAAGCCCCTGGAAATCTGCCACCACTGTTTCTGGTATGTGGGCAATGACCCTTCTCAAGCTTGCCACCCTGCACCACCCCCCTTGCCCCCTGTTTTCTGCCAGCCCACTGGGCTGACATGTTCTCACTGGTAGAGTCTCTCTCTCATATGGGTGGTTCTCTTAGACAGGGTCAGAATGTCTCAAGACCAGCAGAACTCTGTGGCTCACACCCAGGCCTCTGAAAGCACTCACAAACCCTGTAAGGGTAGACATACTCTAACACAATAGCAAATCTCTGGGATCTACCACCAGTGTGAGTAGAAGGACTGACTCCTGTGTCTTCCAGCTGGGAACTGACTACTTCCCCAAGCAGCAAGGATAACATACCAAGCTCTCTGGGTATGTGGTAGCCTTATGGAAGCCTACTTCTTTAGGCTTGAGATGAGGGGTACCACCATACCCCACTCCTGGGGGATGGGGCAGGGGACACAAGGAGAAGAGACTCATAGCATAACTTTATCACAGTAAAAGTAATTCATAAATACTCTATCTTCCCCACACTCTGATCCTTTTTTATATATGCTGAGGAGGGCTACAGTCCTAAAACTGGTTTTCACCCATTTTCTTGAAAAATTCTTTTTCTTGGTCCATTACCTTAAATTAGTATGCAACATTTACTGTGTTTCAGTGTCTTGGTGAAAACTTCAATTGTAATATCCAAATACAAATTTAATATTAAACTGTTGAATGTGATGTTGGGATGTACCTGTTTTAGATATTCTTTATTAAATTAAGAACTTTCCCCCTTCTTTTATTGTTTGCTTAAAAAAATTGTTATGAATTTGGTTGAATTTATCCAATTGTTTCTGCATCTACTGAGATAATCAAATGATTTTTCTTTTTCAGTCTGCTTAGGCAATGAATTATATCAGTAGATTTTTCTCATATTTGACCAACCTTGCATTCCTGGAATAAACTGAAGTTGGACAGAATGAATAATATATACAGTCAGCCCTCCATATCCACAGATTGCACATCCTCAGATTCAACCAACCATGAGTGAAAATACTCAAAAAAAATTCCAGAAAGTTCCAAAAATCAAAATTTGAATTTCCATACATTGGCAACTAATTGTGTAGCATTTATATTGCATTAGGTATTACAAGTATTGTAAAGATGATTTAAAGTGTATAGGAGGGTGTGCACAGGTTGCATGCAAATGACGCAGCATTTTATAAAAGAACTTGAGCATCTGAGGACTTTGGTATCTGAGAGGGGTCCTAGAACCAAGCCCCTGAGGATATCAAAGGACAACTGTATTTCTATATACACTGCTTGATTCAATTTGGTAAATTTTTTAAGGATTTTTGGCATATATTTAATCCTCTGTGTCCCTGTTGGTTTTGGTGTCAAGGTAACATTCACTGTATAAAATTATCTGTAACACGTGACAGAGAGAGCCATTTTTGTTCTCCCCTTCTTCTGTAGTAGTAAAACCTCTATTCATAGCTGGACCCCGAGATGCCCGAAATAAAGGCTATATTTTCCAACCTCCTTTGCAACTTTGTGTGACCACGTGACTAAGCTCTGATTGATGGGATAAAAGGCAATTTCTGGTATGTGAACTTTTTATTTTTCACTTTATTTATTTTGGCTGCACTGGATCTTCATTGCTTTGAGTAGGCTTTCTCTAGTTGTGGCCAGAGGAGGCTACTCTTTGTTGTGGTTTGTGGGCTTCTCTTTGCAGTGGCTTCTCTTGTTGCAGAGCACAGGCTCTAGGGCACAAGGTTTTCAGTAGTTGCACCTTGTGGCCTCCGTAGCACAGGTTCAGCAGTTATGGTGCATGAGCTTAGTTGCCCCATGACATGTGGAATCTTCCTGGACCAGGGATGGAACCCATATCCCCTGAATTGGCAAGCAGATTCTTAACGACTGGACCACCAAGGAAGTCCTGGTAACAGCCTCTGTCCTCTCATTCAATCTATCTTCTCTCTGACTAGCTGGAATGAGAATTTGGTTGTGAATCTTCTTGGACTGTGTGTTCAAAGGTACTGCTCTAAAAATGGTCACACAGCAAGGTAAAAGGAGCCCGAGGTCCTGACCTAGGAAGCATTATATCAGCCAAGTATAACGTTGAAGAGCATATCGGCCAGACCTAACCTGACCACCTACCCTAGGGCGATCATGTGAGAAAGAAATAAAACTCTGTATTTTTTAAGCCAATGTTATTTTGTTCCCTATACACACAGATAAACTTATATACTGATATAGGAAGTGTTCTTCTTTCTCAGTATTCTCTGAAAGAGATTGTGAAGGTTAGGACTGTCTGCTCCTTCAGTTTTGATAGTTCGGCCTGTAAAACAATCTAAGCCAAGTACTTTCTTTGGGGGAGAATTTTTAAATGATTATAGTTTAGTGGTTACAGGACCATTAAGATGTTTTATTTCTTCTTGAGCCCCTTTTAGCAACTTATATTTAAGGAATTTGTTTCTGTATGTTTTCACATGTGTTATCTGAGACTGTTATTATGGTTGTGTGTGTTAAACTTACATTACCTTATGTAAAACAGATAGCCAATAGGAATGTGCTGTATGTCTCAAGAAACTCAAACAGGGGTTCTGCATCAACCTAGAAGGGTGGGATGGGGAGGAAGATGAAAGGCAGGTTCAAGAGGGAGGGGATAATATGTATCCAGCACAAGCTGGAATCAAGATTGCTGGGAGAAATATCAATAACCTCAGATATGCAGATGACACCACCCTTATGGCAGAAAGTTAAGAAGAACTAAAGAGCCTCTTGATGAAAGTGAAAGAGGAGAGTGAAAAAGTTGGCTTAAAACTGAACATTCAGAAAACTAAGATCATGGCATCTGGTCCCATCACTTCATGGCAAATAGATGAGGAAACAGTGGAAACAGTGAGAGACTTTATTTTGGGGGGCTCCAAAATCACTACAGATGGTGACTGCAGCCATGAAATTAAAAGATGCTTGCTCCTTGAAAGGAAAGCTATGATCAACCTAGAAAGTATATTAAAAAACAGAGACATTACTTTGGCAACAAAGATCCATCTAGTCAAAGCTATGGTTTTTCCAGTAGTCATGTATGGATGTGAGAGTTGGACTATAAAGAAAGCTGAGCACCAAAGAATTGATGCTTTTGTACTGTAGTGTTGGAGAAGACTCTTGAGAGTCCCTTGGACTGCAAGGAGATCAAACCAGTCAATCCTAAAAGAAATCAGTCCTGAATATTCGTTGGAAGGACTGATGTTGAAGCTGAAACTCCAATACTTTGGCCACCTGATGCGAAGAACTGACTCACTAATAAAGACCCTGATGCTGGGAAAGATCGCAGGTGGGAGAAGAAGGGGACGATAGAGAATAAGATGGTTGGATGGCATCACTGACTCAATGGACATGAGTTTGAGTAAGCTCCTGGAGTTGGTGATGGACAGGGAAGCCTGGCGTGCTGCAGTCCACAGGGTTGTAAAGAGTCAGACACAACTGAGTGACTGCACTGAACTGATGGCTGATTCACATTGAAGTTTGACAGAAAACAACAAAATTCTGTAAAGCAATTATCCTTCAATTAAAAAATAAATAAATTTTTTAAAAGAGTAAGCAAAAAACAAACAAAAAAAGAAATTGCCAATTTTAGATATCTTGTAGAAGAGATTCTAAATAAAGAAAATATTTTTCCTCATGTCAGAATACCTACTGCTGTTCTCAGTCTTGTTAATATACTGGGTTTGTAAAGTGGAAAATTAATTGTCTTTGATCCAGTGTTCCTATGGCCACTTGCTTTTGAAGTGAAACTGCTGAGTACTAAGATGGGCCAGTGGTGAGAGCCTCAGTGTTTGGCTCCCTTAATTGAGTTGGTCTTTAGAGGTGAGATTCCTCTCTCACATCACTCATGAGGATCCACTGCTGCCTGGGAGGAAGCTGGATGAGCCCAGCATCACCACCGCAGTGTTAGCCAGCCTACTAGACCGCACAGGGCCCCTCCTTGTGGTGCAGTGGCAGCAAGGAACAGCTCACATCTCTCTCAGTTTTGTCTATGAAATCTGGATTTACCCTGGAGATTGAGATGCATTTAATCTTTCTGATATTTAAGGCCAGTTGATCAAGATTACACATGGAATAGGAGGCATCTTTGCGGCTACTAGCCTCTATGCCTACCAAAACAAATTTAGAGGCTTAACAATACAGGAATCTAATCGTTTTTGACTGTCTCACTATTGGTTAAATTATCAAAAGAGTGAGATAATTTGACCACTGTGTGACCTGTGTGTTAGTTGCTCAGTCATGTCTGACTCTTTGTGACCCCTTGAACTCCAGCCTGCCAAACGGCTCTGTCCATGGGGTTCTCCCAGCAAGAATACCGGAGTGGGTAGATATCCCCTTCTCCAGGGGATCTTCCCAATCCAGGGATCAAAGGAGGGTCCCCTGCATTGCAAGCAGATACTTTACCATCTGAGCCACCAAGGACACAGCTAATCCATGGTAACTAACCAGAAATATATTTTTCATGACTCTAAGTCTAGCAGATTTTCTACTTTACCACTTAATCTCCTTGCAAAGAGTGTACACAGTAATATACTGGCACTTATTCTCGCAAAATGAATTCTATAGGCTAATGTCAATAATTGATAGCCTATTTCAGTTCCCAAGGCTTTCACTTGACTCAGCTGGCTCCAAAACGTTTTAATGCCATACATTTGAAAAATAAAGACACATTCGTCAGGTGCAGATCCAAAGGTAAAAAGACAATCGTTCCCAGGTCCATTCTACTCCTTCCACCTTAGTAGACAATTGTGACAGATCTGGGCATGTTTCCACTTGGGGCATGACATTAATGTTTCCTTCTGGACCAAGGATAAACTGAAAAATTCCCCATTTTTCTCATCTTGGAGATCATGTAAATGGTGGGACTGAGTCTCAGAGTATAGTTACATCAGGCTGTATACAAATAACCACAGCGTAGCCCAGTCTCTGTTGAGTCCTAACTTGGAAGTAAATCTAACTTCTGTTCATTGGAACTGAGCTGGTTTTCACATGCCCCCAAACCCAAAAGCTCCTAAACAAATTGATGGGGAGTAATGATGAGAGAAGAGAGGAGTCCTTCTCATTGATTTGCCTCCTAAAATTAATGCAGAGAAAAGGGAGTTCTAAGGACTGTTGCTCAACTATAAAGGCAAACAACTTTACTAATTCATGATATTTTTCTCTTGGGTCTCATCGAACAATGCAAAGATTGATATTTGAACATACTTACACTCTAAATTCCTAACATTAATATTGCCTTGTTTTTGCTTTTGAACAATTGGAAAAGCATCCACAGAGGAAAATTCTCCAACATGAGCTGAAATCTGTCTTACCATTTTTCATCCCAACCCTAAGGAAACATTATAACAAACAGAACTTTAAGAACTGTCCACCACCATCAACTGCTAAAGGAAAGAAAAAATCAATAGTAACCTCAAAACTACATTATAGCTATTTTCTCAGTGAATGTTTTGTGGCTTTGTGGTTTATGTTTGGGTTTTTGTTGTTTTGGGGTTTTTTGCTTCATATATTTCTTTAATATTGCATCTCCATTCTGCTAAATGGCAGTAACTGGTTACTAGTTCAATTGTTCTGGTTCTCTAAACTATATATTGACCACTCTTTACTGCATTTGGTCATATGAGACATAGCCTTGTCTTCAGTTCAGTTCAGTTTCTCAGTCATGTCCGACTCTTTGCGACCCCATGGACTACAGCACGCCAGGTCTCCCTGTCCATCACCAGCTCCCGGAGTTTACCCAAACTCATGTCCATTGGGTCGGTGATGCCATCCAACCATCTCATCCTCTGTTGTCCCCTTCTCCTCCCACCTTGTCTTATGTTGATTTTATTTGATTATTTCTATAGACTTATAAGATTTTTTCAAACCTGAATTTCACTTCACTTGAAAATAAGATCACTAAAATCTTGTTCATTTATTGGGCTTGTATAGGCTTGTTGAGGCTTCCCAGGTGGTGCTGATGGTAAAGAACCCAGCTGCCAATGCAGGAGACCTAAGAGATGTAGGTTTTATCACTGGGTCAGAAAGATCCCCTGGAGGAGGGCATGGCAACCCCTGCCAGTATTCTTGTCTGGAGAATCCCATGAACAAGGGAGTCTATGGGGTCACAAAGAGTCAGACACAGCTGAAGAGACCTAACACAGCAGGCTTGTTTAGCAGAGATGGCCTATGAAGATTGAGAGGAGTTCAGCACAATCTGACTGCACTTACTGGTTCTACAGTCTTGCCAGAAGGCTGAACCTAAAAGCCCAGGGAAACAACAGCTTGTGGAATGGCTCCTGGACAAACTTGAAGAGTCAGGAAATAGCCTGTATTCATCTTTCCTAGCCCTTCAACATGGTTCAACTAGGAACTGAATGCCATGGGTTATCAAAGAAAATAAATGGCAATGGTCATCCTCCTCCTTATTTCCCTTCCCCTTGTTCCATGAGAAACGTAACAGTTGCATTTTCTAGAGATGATCTGCCAGAATAATTGGAACTGATGACAAAGTGGTATTAATGACTCACCCTGTTTATATCATGACGTGACTACACCGGATCTGCTCCACAATCTTATTTTTTCACTATTCTATTAGAAGTCAGTCCCAAGGAATCAAAAAAGAAGGGTGCCCAGCAAAACTCTTTCCTACAACGGGCACTCTGCCCTTTTAAAATGCCACTTCCACTCCCTTCCTATTCATTGAGGGAGAACTTGCCCCCCAAATTCAGACTGTTTCATCAGAAACAAAGGTTTAATCTTTTGTTGGTTTATTTCTCCCTAAGTACTAGTCCAGGAGTGAGGATTATAAGTGACTCAAATTCTCTATCTTATTTAGGAATTCAGAATATAATAACACTTAGGAATCAATTTATTCTTACAGACAGGTTTCAGTGACTGTAGCATACTCAATGTTTAACCCTAAACACAAACTTCATTTCTTCCCTTAGAGGACTTGACTGTGAGATCATATGAGCATAATTCTGTGAATTATCACTACTCAAACTGTGGCTCAGCTGGTAAAGAATCCACTTGCCAATGCAGGAGACACAAGAGATGTGGGTTTGATCCCTGGGTTGGGAAGATCCCCTGAAGAAGGAAATGGCAACTCACTGCAATATTCTTGCCTGGAAATTTCCATGGACAGAAGAGCCTGGCAGCCTAAAGTTATGTAGGCCTACACGTAACCCTACATGGGGTTGTAAAGAGTCAGACACGACTGGGCACACATGCATACACAAACTGCTTTAAGCTTTCCTCTTTTCTCATTCTCCAAAATAATTCTTGTAAAGAGAAATTTATAAATTTCTTGTTCATTTTATGTTATCTACTATTGACTAGGCTAATAGTGTTGGGGTAACATAAAAATAACTTCTTTATGAATATAGAACACATCTTATCATTTTCAGTGAAATAAATTTCTATTGCTATTTATTTAGTCATTCTTAGTTTACATAGCAACTTGTAGGGAATAATGTGGCTTGGATTTTTTTCACGTATCTATTGGACAAATAATTAGCTCTTTAGCAACCAGGAAATTCTGATATAAACTATTTTGCTCTTCAGAGAGATCAACAGAAAAGGCTTTTTTTAATTTATTTTTAATTGGAGGATAACTCCAATTGACTACATAGCAACTAGTAGGGAATAATGTGGCTTGGATTTTTTTCACGTATCTATTGGACAAATAATTAGCTCTTTAGCAACCAGGAAATTCTGATATAAACTATTTTGCTCTTCAGAGAGATCAACAGAAAAGGCTTTTTTAAATTTATTTTTAATTGGAGGATAACTGCTTTACAATGTTGTGTTGCTTTCTACTGTACAACAACGTGAATCAGATCTAAGTATACATATATCTCCTCCCTCTTGAACATCCTTCCCATCCCAGCCATCTAAGTCATCACAGAGCACCAAGCTATGCTCCCTGTGCTATACAGCTCTTTCCTGCTAGCTAGCTATTTTACACAAAGTAGTACACATTAGTGTCTATGACAGTCTCTAATTCATCCCACTCTCTCTTTCCCCTTCTGTGTCCGCAAGTCCATTCTCTATGACTGAGTCTCTATTCCTGCCCTGAAAATAGGTCCATCTGTACCATTCAGAAAAGGATTTTTTAAAAGGAGAGAATAGTTACCAGAGTGAATCTCCTGCCCTAATGGAAGTTTGGGATCAATATGCAGAGGGCATTTTTGCTAACTATCCAAATCTCAAATAAACATGGCCAGAATATTTTCTGTGGACTGTCTTCTTATTGTGGAATAATTCGTCATCCATCTGAAGTGACTGAGTGACTAATACTTTCCCTTTCCCTTTGGAAATAAAAGCTTCCTCATCTATAAACACATGGCAACATTGATAAGCATGATATAGATTGGAATTTTAATGAATTGTTGTTGTTCAGTTGCTAAGTTATGTCCACCTCTTTGTGATCCCATGAACTGCAGCACACCAGGCTTCCCTGTCCTTCACCATTTCCCAGAGTTTGCTCGAACTCAAATCCATTGAGTCAGTGATGCCATCCAACCATCTCATCCTCTGTCACTCCCTTCTCCTCTTGCCCACAGTATTTCCTAGCATCAGGGTCTTTTTCCAGTGAGTTGGCTCTTCACATCAGGTAGCCAAAGGATTGGAGCTTCAGCTTCAGCATCAGTCCTTCCAATGAGTATTCAAAGTTGATTTCTTTTAGGATTGACTGGTTTGATCTCCTTGCAGTCCAAGAGACTCAGCTGGGAGCATTAATAATAGCCTTTGCCCCAGGAAATCTTCACTAGACTCTGACACTAGATGTGAAATATCCAGAGAACCTCAGGAAGAAGTGGACTTAGAGCTAGAATGGAACTTGGATCCCACAAAAGAAACAAGTGGAGTCTTGGATACCATTATTATTTCTAGCCAGTGGTATTTTATACTAACATATATTTAAATACAATGAGCATTGAATGAAAGAAAAGGTAAGCAGAGACTTTCATACTTTGATAAATCAGTCTCTTACCCTCATCTCCCTCTTCCTGGCACGTGTCTATTCTATGCCGAGGTTCAGCTAAGTGGACATCATGACTTTGTTAATTAAATGATATTACACTAAGTACATTGATATTAAAAAGATGACATTGATATTAGATGTAAATCTCATGAGGTACTGGATAAATAAAATACATTATACAACACAAAAGAGAGCATAAAAAAAGAAACAAGAGACCCTAAGAAACAGAAAGTATGTGATATTAGAAATAAGGTCAAATGTGTAAATTAGAAATAAAAATTTAATTTTTACTATAAATATAAACTCTAAAGTTCGTGATAAAACTTGAAAACATACATAAAAGCAGGTAAAATGCCTTTAAAACTCATATAGCCACACCTAGAGCTTGTAATTGCTAATACTTTGCCATATTTGCTTCTTATATATAGTTTTGGTTGAGTCACTGAAAAACAAATGACAGTAATTCATTTTACTCCTAAATACTTCAACATATGTAGTAGTTTTGCATATTTTCTTGTTATACATATATTTATTTATATGTAATAACTACTTTCCTCTTTCTCCTTCTTCCCTTTATTAAACTTGTGTGTTTGTTGGAAATAAATATTTTTTAATTTATTTTACTTGTTTATCTATTTTTGATTGTTGAAGCTGAAACTCCAACACTTTGGCCACCTCATGCAAAGAGTTGACGCATTGGAAAAGACCCTGATACTGGGAAGAATTAGGGGCAGGAGGAGCAGCAGACGACAGAGGAGGAGATGGCTGGATGGCATCACCGACTCAATGGACATGGGTTTGGGTAAACTCCGGGAGTCGGTGATGGACAGGGAGGCCTGGTGTGCTGCAATTCATGGGGTTGCAAAGAGTCTGACACGACTGAGCGACTGAACTGAACTGAACTGAACTGATTTTTGATTGTGCTTGGTCTTTGTTGTGCCTGGGCTTTCTCTAGTTGGGGTGAGCATGGGCTGTCTTCATTGCAGTGCTCAGCTTCTCATTGCAGTGGCTTCTCTTGTTTCAGGGCGAAGTTTCTAGGGGCACGGACTTCAGTAGTTGTGGCACATGGGCTCCTGAGCACAGATTCAGTAGCTGTGGTACATGGGCTTAGTTGTTCCTCAGCATGTGGAATCTTACTGTACCAGGGACTGAACCCATGTCCCCTGGATTCACAGGTGGATTCGTATCCACTGTACCACCAGGGAAGTCCAGAAATACATTTTATAAGTAAGTCTTTATGTAACAAAATATTTGGTGAGACCGGGATTAAAAATATGGGATAATTGATATAGCCAGTGATTAATAAAATAACTGTTGGGGTGATGTGACTTTTTGTTCTGGGAAGAGGGGAAAATATCTTTGCTTACAGATGGATGGCTACATCTTGTAAGGTGGAAAAACAGAGCATATTATTGTAAACGGAAGTTCAAATACACATGGAAATATGTACATGGTGCTAAGAAGTCAAAGGGGTGGACTGTACCAGCTATTAACTTTTTGCCTCTTATCTGCAATTCCACACTTCTTTGTTCTGCTTCATAATACTTCATCCAGACCCTGTAAACATTTCTCACTTGACAGATGATTTTATGTTAGGCTTTGCTAAATATAATCCAACTCCATTTTTCTGAAAAGGCATTATGTAATATTTTCAAAGCTAATTACTAATCAAATCAAAAGCTTAAGAAACCTTGAATTCAATATTTTCCTGAAGTAATAAAAAAATCTATCTTAAACTAACATGCTGATATTATATTTGATGGTAATATAAAACAGCTATTGCCATTAAAACCAGGAAAATCATAATTCATCACCATTTTCCTGGGAATTCTGTTCAATAAAATGAGAAGTGAAAAGAAATAAGTATAACAACATTTTATGCCTAAGTTTAAAGACAATGTCAAATGCTCAGGGCTGGGGCAATGGGATGACCCAGAGGGATGGGATGGGGAGGGAAGAGGGAGGGTGGTTCAGGATGGGGAACACATGTAAACCCATGGCTGACTCATGTCAATGTATGGCAAAAACCACTACAATATTGTAAAGTAATAAGCCCCCAACTAAAATAAATAAATTAATAAAAAAAAAAGAAAATTAAATAAATAAATAAAGACAATGTCAACATTTACTGAGGAAACCTAAGAGAACTGACTGAAACCTTTTAAGACATTGAGTTTAAGTAAAATCTCAACAAACTGAACAAATATAGAAAAAAGGCAAAAATCTTTTCCATATTGTATGAGAGCAAGTTGTATTGGAAAAAAGTTAATTCACAATATCCATTTTTAAATATGTAGAGATACAAGTTGAGAACTATGAAATATATAATCATGTTCTAGGAGAGTAAGATGTCAATTCTTATTAAATTAATATTCTGTAAAGTTTAAAGCAATCTCAGTCACTATCTCATTAGCATATCTAACATGCAAAGTAATTCTCAAGTCCATCTGAAAGATAAACAAGTGAAATTAGCTAAAACATAGGGAGAAAAAGTAACGGGGCAAACAGCTTGCCTCATCATATGTTAAGGTGTACCTAGAACTCATTATAACATGTTAGGGCAATTCAGGGATCAATCAATAATGAAGCAGAGTAAGTAGCTCTGGAACACACTTCTTTACTGAAAGAAGAAAACTTCATATATGATAAAGCCTCCCAAGCCAGTGAGGAAAAAAAGATGAATCAATAAATGGTATTAGGAAATCAATAATTTTGGGTGGGAGTGAGAGAAGTAAATTTAAATTTTTCACTTTATTCCAAAATAATGCAAAAGAAATTAAATCAAGAACAAATTTAATCAATTAGATTAAAACAAGAAGGTAATATATACATGAATATTTAATTAATGTCTAGATGGAAAATTATTTTCTCAACATAAAAGCAAAGGAAAATATCACAAATTAAATTACAAGTCAAGTGGCATTTGAGGAACAAATTAAACACAAAAGATTTGACATCTTTAATACATAAAGAATTCAAAAATCAGTTAGAAAAATCTTAAGACAAATGAACAAAGGACATGAGCAGACTAGTCACACCCAAAAGAAACACAAATGGCAAAAAAAAATGCATCCTAAGATTCAAACAAACGGATATCAAAATAGAGGAAAGACTTTTTCATCTATTAAATTGGAAAAATATACTATCTGCGTGTGTGTTCAGTCGCTTGGTCATGTCTGACTCTTACCCTATATACTGTAGCCCACCAGTCTCCTCTGTCCATGGAATTCCCCAAGCAAGAATACTGGAGTGGGTTGCCATTTCCTCCTCCAGAAGATGTTCCCAACCCAGAAATCAAACCAGAAATCTCCTGCATTGATAGGTGGATTCTTTACCACAGAGCCACATGGGAAGCCCTGATTCTGCATCAGTTCAGTTCAGTTCTGTCACTCAGTCATATCTGACTCTTTACAACCCCATGAACTGCACCACGCCAGGCTTCCCTGTCCATCACCAACTCCAGGAGCTTACTCAAACTCATGTCCATTGAGATGGGGATGCCATCCAGCTATCTCATACTCTGTTGTCCGCTTCTCCTCCCACCTTCAATCTTTCCCAGCATCAAGATCTTTTCCAGTGAGTCAGTTCTTCACATCAGGTGGCCAAAGTATTGGAGTTTCAGCTTCAGCATCAGTACTTCCAATAACTATTCAGGACTGATCTCCTTTAGGATGGACTGGTTGGGTCTCCTTGCAGTCTAAGCGACTCTCAAGAGTCTTCTCCAACACCACAGTTCAAAAGCATCAATTCTTTGGTGCTCAGCTTTCTTCACCGTCCAACTCTCACAACCATACATGACTACTGGGAAAACCATAGCTTTGACTAGATGGATCTTTGTTGGGAAAGTAATGTCTCTCCTTTTTAATCTGCTGTCTAGGTTGGTCATAACTTTCCTTCCAAGGAGCAAGCATCTTTTAATTTCATGGCTGCAGTCACCATCTGAAGTCATTTTGGAGTCCCGAAAAATAAAGTCTGTCACTGTTTACATTGTTTCTCCATCTATTTGCCATGAAGTGATGGGACCAGATGCCATGATCTTAGTTTTCTGAATGTTCAGTTTTAAGCCAACTTTTTCACTCTCCTCTTTCACTTTCATCAAGAGGCTTTTTAGTTCTTTGCTTTCTGCCATAAGAATGGTGTCATATGCATATCTAAGCTTATTGATATTACTCCAAGCAATCTTGATTCCAGCTTGTGCTTCATCCAGCCCAGAATTTCTCATGATGTACTCTGCATATAAGTTAAATAAGCAGGGTGACAATATACAGCCTTGATGTACTCCTTTTCCTATTCGGAATCAGTCTGTTGTTCCATGTCCACTTCTAACTGTTGCTTCCTGACCTGCATACAGATTTCTCAAGAGACAGGTCAGGTGGTCTGGTATTCCCATCTCTTTCAGAATTTTCCACAGTTTATTTTGATCCACACAGTCAATGGCTTTGGCATAGTCAATAAAGCAGAAGTAGATATTTTCCTGGAACTCTCTTGCTTTTTCGATGATCCAACAGGTGTTGACAATTTGATCTCTGGTTCCTCAGCCTTTTCTAAATCCAGCTTGAATATCTGGAAGTTCACCATTCACGTAGTGTTGAAGCCTGGCTTGGAGAATTTTGAGCATTACTTTGCTAGCGTGTGAGATGAGTGCCATTGGGTGGTAGTTTGAGCATTCTTTGGCATTGCCTTTCTTTGGGATTGGAATGAAAACTGACCTTTCCAGTCCTGTGGCCACGGCTGAGTTTTCCAAATTTGCTGGCATATTGAGTGCAGTATTTTCACAGCATCATCTTTCAGATTTGAAATAGCTCAACTGGAATTCCATCACCTCCACTAGCTTTGTTCGTAGTGATCCTTCCTAAGGCCCACTTGACTTCACATGATACTGTATGCTACTGCTAAGTCGCTTCAGTCGTGTCCGACTCTGTGCGACCCCATAGACGGCAGCCCACCAGGCTCCCTTGCCCCTGGGATTCTCCAGGCAAGAACACTGGAGTGTGTTGCCATTTCCTTCTCCAATGCATGAAAGTGAAAAGTGAAAGTGAAGTCGCTCAGTCGCATCTGACTCCTAGCGACCCCATGGACTGCAGCCTACCAGGCTCCTCCATCCATGGGATTTTCCAGGCAAGAGTATTGGAGTGGGGTGCCATTGCCTTCTCCTATGATACTGTATGGTACTGGGTAAAATACTGGTGCTATTAAAGAAGAAATGTTAAAATCTGTGAATACAAATATAAATTGGTACAACTTTTTGAAGGATAGATTAGACTCAGATCAGTCTTTAAAATGTTTATATTCTTTCAACCAACTAGCCCACTTCTTGAAACCTTGAACAAATACTAAAGATGTTTTCATGTGGAAGATATAAATGTAGAAAATAGGAAATAGACTAAATTTCCAAAAATATGAGAATAGCTAAATAAATTATGGACTCACATAAAATGGAATAGAATTCAGTCATTAAAATCTTAATTTTGAAGAATATTTAAGACAGACATTTTTGAAGCATAATGTTAAACCAAAGAGGAGAATGAAAAACTGTGGTAAAACTAATCCAGTTTTTAGAGGATGTAGAGAAAAGGGAACCCTCTTGCCCTGTTTGTGGGAATGTAAATTGGTCTGGGAACTGTGGAAAACAGTATGAAGTTTCCTTAAAAAGCTAAAAATAAAGTTGCCATATGTTCCATCAATCCTACTTCTGGGCATATATAACTAGAGAAAAGTTTACTTTGAAAATATATATGCACTCCAATGTTCATTGCAGAACTATTTACAATAGCCAAGACATGGAAACAGGAAGATTATGCTGGCACTCATTTTCAGAAAGATAATTTGGCTGCAGAATACACTATAATAGCCACCAAAATTAACTGTAATCAAAGAGATCATTAGACGTTCTGGTTGCCTTTCATTCCTCAGGGGTGAGACTTCGGCAGCTCACAGCCTGACTGGAGTCAGACTTGCCTCAGTGATAAAATCAGTGATAAAAACGACACATCAAAGTTAGAAAAGAGGTTGCGCTTTATTTCCCAGACTCAGTACAGTTTGTGAAAGAACAAGGGCCAATCCCACTTGATTTTTCGAAATTATAAACTGGGTAATTGCAGTTGAATGATTTTGAAATTGCTTGGTTTCTTCTCTTCTTGCTTTACTGTTAATTCTGTTTATACCCAAATAAGCGTAAAACTGCTTTCTCATCCAATGAAAATTTGCTAAGAGATAATGGTTCTGAAAATGTGGAATTTGCATCACTTATTTAAATTTCAAATACTAACTAAATGATGAAAATCAAACTTTGCATTTGCCTCTGCTGCTGCTGCTACTGCTGCTGCTGCTGCTAAGTTGCTTCAGTCATGTCCGACTCTGTGCAACCCCATAGGCGGCAGCCCACCAGGCTCCACCGTCCCTGGGATTCTCCAGGCAAGAACACTGGAGTAGGTTGCCATTTCCTTCTCCAGTGCCTGAAAGTGAAAAGTGAAAGTGAAGTTGCTCAGTCGTGTCCAACTCTTCACGACCCCACGGACTGCCGCTTACCAGCCTCCTCCGTTCCATGGAATTTTCCAGGCAAGAGTACAGGAGTAGGGTGCCATTGCCTTCTCTGTGTATTTGCCTCAA
Organism: Giraffa tippelskirchi; assembly: GCF_054371585.1. Lineage (NCBI taxonomy): Eukaryota > Metazoa > Chordata > Mammalia > Artiodactyla > Giraffidae > Giraffa > Giraffa tippelskirchi. Next base: position 128,619,815 of record NC_137283.1, read on the forward strand.
TGTTGGTAATTTAGAATAATTAGTCTTGAATTATCTAATAATGCACTTACTGCTAATGTGAAGTCAAGAATGCATTATTCCAGTTCAGTTCAGTCGCTCAGTTATGTCCGACTCTTTGCGACCCCATGAATAGCAGCACGCCAGGCCTCCCTGTCCATCACCAACTCCCGGAGTTCACCCAAACCCACGGCCATCGAGTTGGTGATGCCATCCAACCATGTCATCCTCTGTCATCCCCTTCTCCTCCTGCCCCCAATCCTTCCCAGCATCAGGGTCTTTTCCAATGAGTCAACTCGTCGCATGAGGTGGCCAAAGTATTGGAGTTTCAGCTTCAACATCAGTCCTTCCAATGAACACCCAGGACTGATTTCCTTTAGGATGGACTGGTTGGATCTTCTTGCAGTCCAAGGGACTCTCAAGAGTCTTCTCCAACACCACAGTTCAAAAGCATCAATTCTGCGGCGCTCAGCTTTCTTCACTGTCCAACTCTCACATCCATACATGACTACTGGAAAAACCATAGCCTTGACTAGACAGACCTTTGCTGGCAAAGTAATGTCTCTGCTTTTAAATATGCTATATAGGTTGGCCATAACTTTCCTTCCAAGGAGTAAGCGTCTTTTAATTTCATGGCTGCAATCACCAACAGCAGTGATTTTGGAGCCCCAAAAAATAAAGTCTGACACTGTTTCCACTATTTCCCCATCTATTTCCCATGAAGTGATGGGACCAGATGCCATGATCTTAGTTTTCTGAATGTTGAGCTTTAAGCCAACTTTTCACTCTCCTGTTTCACTTTCATCAAGAGGCTCTTTAGTTCTTCTTCACTTTCCGCCATAAGGGTGGTGTCATCTGCATATCTGAGGTTATTGATATTTCTCCTGGCAATCTTGATTCCAGCTTGTGTTTCTTCCAGCCCAGCGTTTCTCATGATGTACTCTGCATATAAGTTAAATAAGCAGGGTGACAATACACAGCCTTGACGAACTCCTTTTCCTATTTGGAACCAGTCTGTTGTTGCATGTCCAGTTCTAACTGTTGCTTCCTGACCTGCATACAGGTTTCTCAAGAGACAGGTCAGGTGGTCTGGTATTCCCATCTCTTTCAGAATTTTCCACAGTTTATTGTGATCCACACAGTCAAAGGCTTTGAAATAGTCAGTAAAGCAGAAACAGATGTTTTTGTGGAACTCTCTTGCTTTTTCGATGATCCAACAGATGTCGGCAATTTGATCTCTGGTTCCTCTGCCTTTTCTAAAACCAGCTTGAACATCTGAAAGTTCATGTTTCACGTATTGCTGAAGCCTGGCTTGGAGAATTTTGAGCATCACTACTAGCATGTGAAATGAGTGCAATTGTGTGATAGTTTTAGCATTCTTTGGCATTGCCTTTCTTTGGGATTGGAATGAAAACTGACATTTTCCAGTCCTGTGGCCACTGCTGAGTTTTCCAGATTTGCTGGCATATTGTGTGCAGCACCTTCACAGCATCACCTTTGAGGATTTGAAATAGCTCAACTGGAATTCCATCACCTCCACTAGCTTTGTTCGTAGTGATGCTTTCTAAGGCCCACTTGACTTCACATTCCAGGATGTCTGGCTCTAAGTGAGTGATCACACCATCGTGATTATCTGGGTCGTGAAGATCTTTTTTGTACAGTTCTTCTGTGTATTCTTGCCACCTCTTTTTAATATCTTTTGCTTCTGTTAGGTCCATACCATTTCTGTCCTTTATCGAGACCATCTTTGCATGAAATGTTCCCTTGGTATCTCTAATTTTCTTGAAGAGATCTCTAGTCTTTCCCATTCTGTTGTTTTCTTCTATTTCCTTGCATTGATTGCTGAGGAAGGCTTTCTATCTCTCCTTGCTATTCTTTGGAACTCTGCATTCAGATGGGAATATCTTCCCTTTTCTCCTTTGCTTTTCACTTCTCTTCTTTTCCCAGCTATTTGTAAGGCCTCCTCAGACAGCCATTTTGCTTTTTTGCATTTCTTTTCCATGGGGATGGTCTTGATCCCTGTCTCCTGTACAGTGTCACAAACCTCTGTCCATAGTTCATCAGGCACTCTGTCTATCAGATCTAGTCCTTGAGAACCCCATGAACAGTATGAAAAAGCAAAAAGATAGGACACTGAAAGATGAACTCCCCAGATCAGTAGGTGCCCAATATGCTACTGGAGATCAGTGGAGAAATCACTCCAGAAAGAATGATGGGATGGAGCCAAAGCAAAAACAATACCCAGCTGTGGATGTGACTGGTGATAGAAGCAAGGTCCAATGCTGTAAAGAGCAATATTGCATAGGAACCTGGAATGTTAGGTCCATGAATCAAGGCAAATTGGAAGTGGTCAAACAGGAGATGGCAAGAGTGAACGTCGACATTCTAGGAATCAGCAAACTAAAATGGACTGGCATGGGTGAATTTAACTCAGATGACCATTGTATCTACTACTGTGGGCAGGAATCCCTTAGAAGTAATGGAGTAGCCATCATGGTCAACAAAAGAGTCTGAAATGCAGTACTTGGATGCAATCTCAAAAACGACAGGATGATCTCTGTTCGTTTCCAAGGCAAACCATTCAATATCACGGTAATGCAAGTCTATGCCCCGACCAGTAATGCTGAAGAAGCTGAACTTGAACGGTTCTATGAAGACCTACAAGACCTTTTAGAGCTAACACCCAAAAAAGATGTCCTTTTCATTATAGGGGACTGGAATGCAAAAGTAGGAAGTCAAGAAACACCTGGCAGAACAAGCAAGTTTGGCCTTGGAGTAGAGAATGAAGCAGGGCAAAGGCTAATAGAGTTTTGCCAAGAGAACACACTGGTCATAGCAAACACCCTCTTCCAACAACACAAGAGAAGACTCTACACATGGACATCACCAGATGGTCAACACCGAAATCAGATTGATTATATTCTTTGCAGCCAAAGATGGAGAAGCTCTATACAGTTAGCAAAAACAAGACCAGGAGCTGACTGTGGCTCAGATCATGAACTCCTTATTGCCAAATTCAGACTTAAATTGAAGAAAGTAGGGAAAACCACTAGACCATTCAGGTATGACCTAAATCAAATCCCTTATGATTATACAGTGGAAGTGAGAAATAGATTTAAGGGACTAGATCTGATAAGCATTATTCCAGAGCCCTTAGCAAATGAAAACATGATAGGTTATAATATCTTTTTATGTTGATAAAAAATAAGCGTTTTCCATAGAAAATCTGTAAAATACCGAAGTGGGTAAGAAGAAACTGAAAGCTACCAAAATAAACACCCAGAGTGATATCTCAACTTTTCAACAATTTTTTCCAACTTTGGGGGTGTATTCATGTTCAGTCACTTCAGTGGTGTCCAACTGATTGTGAGCTTATGGACTTAGCCCACCAGTCTCCTCTGTCCAAGGGATTTTCCCTGCAAGAATACTGGATTGGGTTGCCACTCTCTCCTCTGGGGGATATTATCCACCCACGGATTGAACTCATGTCTCCTGCATTGCAGACTGATTCTTTACCACTGAGCTACCAGGGAAGACCAGTTTGCGGGGAGGTGGCATGAAGGCCAGTAGGAGGTATGGAACTTTTTCTCAGGGACTCAATTTGTAGGTAATGACTTGATTCTGTAACATATATTTGACACAAAATTCTCTGTCACTGGAAAAATTTAAGTAGAAGCTAGAGAGCTTGGTTTGGGGGATGAAGGTCAGGACAATGACCCCTAACAGCCCTTAACCCTTCCTCTTCCATTTGTAGGAGAAGCTTGACTAGGAAGTCAGGTGTGTGTGAGTGTGTCTCTCTGTGTGCAGGTGTGTGTTATCTGATAGAGGAGAGAACTTTAGCCAGCTTCAGTCAATGAGGCATTTGCTGTGTAACATGGAAGCAAAAGATGATTTAGAGCCAAACCTTGTGGAATATTCCCATGTAGCGGACAGGAAGGTACAACAGCTGTGGTGAAAGGAACATGGAAGTAATCAGAGTAGCAGAGGAAGTGACAATATTTATGGATAAACAACCCACAAAGAAGCATGAGTAACTGAACATGGGTGGAAATATTAGACATCCGTATTAACTAACTTATGAAATCTTACCATATCATTATGTAATTAAGTCATATCAGTCTAAATTTTAAATGAAAGGCTTTCAGTGTGTAGAATTAGGAAATCATAAATCAGAATGGCTCAGATTCTGTTCTTTTTAAGGCTTGGAACTTTTAGGAAGAAATTGCACTGGGGGGTTTTAAATTCTTTTTTTTCTCATTTTCTTTCTTTCACATAAGAATCCTGAACTTGCATGGCATTAGCAACCCATCCTTTGCATTTGATTGTCTTTATTCTACAGTTGTTTTGAGGCTAAGATTTAGTGTTGTGTATTTTTTGAAGAAACTTGTTGGTCTACCTCTGAAGCCTATGTTCCCTTTTGAATATCTTTATAACCTATAATCATATTTTAAATCCTTATTCACTTTCAACTTCTATAATTTCCTCAAGTTATGTGTTTTTGCTTATGAAAGTGAATAACTAGAACTCTAGAAGTAGCTATCCAATTTCTCCAAATCTAAAATGTAGGGCTTAGGGGATTATTAGGCTCCTGGGATATTAAGGATTAGTGATAGCCCCCAAAGAAAACCAAAAGAAATGGCATAATGTCAGTATGAGTTTGAGCTTAGCATCCACATACTGAAAGGGCAAATGTCAGAAAGTTTCTTCATAAATCTAAACATCTCTAGGAGAGCATTCTCACAACTATATATTAAAGCCTCCCAGGGGTCATCAGCTGCTGAATACCTTCTCAAGGCCTTGAGGCTGACTGATTACAATTTCTGAATCATAAAAGGATAGAAATTCAAATGTCATAATGCTCTTTTGAGGAAAGAGAAGCCAGAAAGTTGTGATTTTTCTCAAGATAACACCATGACCTGATTCTGTTTCAGTGTATGGAATAGCGATGGCTCATGGATCCAGAACAGCTGAGGAAAAACGTACTGCATCAAAGCAGAGTGTCTAGTCACTCTTTTAGTGATAGTGAAAGTGCAGCTTACTCTTTTAGTGATAGTCGCTCAGTCATGTCCAACTCTTTGCAATCCCATGGACTGGGGCTTGCCAGGTTCTTCTGTCCATGGGATTTCCCAGCAAGAATACTGGAGTGGGTTGCCATTTCCTTCTCCAGGGGATCTTCCTGACTCAGGGGTTGAAATGGGGTCTCTGGCATTACAGGCAGTCTCCTGCATTGCAGGCAGATTTCTTTACAGACTGAGCCACCAGGGAAGCCCTTGTACTGGCAACCAATTCAGCAGACAATTGCTAAGCACCTACTATGCCCAGTGCTAGCCCAACACCTGCAAAAGTAGAGAAGAGCAAAGCTATCATCTCAACAGCCAGCTCTTTTGATTTCCCTGGAGTCTTCCCTCCAGCTGACCCAGCAACATAAAACCTCTGCCAAGGCTGGCATAAGGGATGCAAGAACTGGCCTCGAATGTTTTGTTTGAGCTCCAACTCATTTATTATTGTGTTTTTATTCAGCAGCTGCTGCTATAGTGTGCCTTATTTTTAGAAGCTGAAAAATACAAGGGGAAAGAAAAGGTGCTTTTCCCTATGGAATTTTTTAACATTTAAAGAACAACCAAATTTAAAATTCAGGGGGATGTTCAGAGAAAGTGGTAAAGATGAAAAAGATAGCTTTGTGCTTCCAATGCACTTTGGAAATAATTCTGGAAAAAAATTAAAACATGTAATGTATAGACCTGGAGGGAATTAAAAGCTAAAACAGGAAGGAAATCCGTAACAGAGGAGATATATGGATACGGTATAGCTGATTCACTTTTCTGTACAGCAGAAACTAGCAACATTGTAAAGCAATTATGCTACAATAAAAATTAATTTTAAAAAAGTAAATAAAAATAAATAAAAGCTAAAACATCATGGGTATCTGGTGTCTCTAAAATTCCTACAGAGCCAGGATACTTGGTTAAGAGTTGATGGAATTTGTTTGTGACAATGAGCCAAGTCTGTTCAGATATTTATTAGAGATGAGACATGCTTTTTCATTACATGTGGGGACCTAATTGGTTGCAGAAAAAACCTGCTTTCTGACTAAATGAAACCTTATACAAATCCAGATTTTGAATATTTGTTAAAACATGGGAAATATAGACAATCTCAATAACTAAAGGGAAGGGGAAATTAGGAAATCACAATCCGTATTTAAACTTTGTAGTCTGATTATAAATCCACAGTATTTTTTAAAATTTTTGAGAATGGAGAAAAGCTTTGGTAGACTAGTGACACGTAAAATGAGGTCAGGAAACTCAAGCAAAGCAGACACTGAGAGAGTCCAGATTTCAAAGAATGCAAAGGTAGTGAGTAAATATACAGAACTGAGACAAAGTTAGAGTCTGGAGGAAGAGAAGCAATGCATCTAGGTTTTTGTGGGGCATGAGGTTCATACACCTGAGGATGGGGAGATCCCCTTTAAAAGAAAAAAATTAAAATTAAAAAATTAAAAAAATTAAAACTAAAAATACAAAATTAGGTCCAGGCCTTTGGAAGGGGCCTATGCAAGGGAGAGGTCTGAAACTTATGTTTCTTAGCTTCACAGTAAATCTACCACAAATTAAGACAGAGAGAAAAAAGTTTCATGGACCAGAATTCAGAGGCTAAGAATTCTCAACTCGCCCCTCTCATGGATACTTTATGGAGTGAGTTCTTGATTCTCACTGATCTTCCATTTCTAACCTGGGAAGTGGTACTTGCAATCTATGAAACAATATAAAACAGAAAAACCTTAGAATGATAATGGAAATGACTTGAAGGGGCTTATAGTTTGAGATACACCTATGAATCAATAAGGATAATTGGGCCCCCAACATCCTTTTTTCTATATAATTTATATTGTGTTATTAAATAATTTATATATCTCTGCATTCAATTATTTACTTAATCGTCCAACAACATTTATTGAACTCTTACTATAGGTCAGCTATTATGCTAAGTGCTGGGAATACTGAAGTCAAAAGGTAAGGTTCCTGCTCCTTGTGGGTTTTCATTTACATTGAGAGTAAGAGAATGAGAAGTGAATAAGAAACAACTACAGCATAATGCTAATGATAACACCCATGAGGAAAACAAAGCAGGAAAATGGAACAAGGAGGCATTTGTTTGTTACTTTAATTTATATAATATCTTCATTGTAAGAGATAAAAAGGTGAAGGAAATGAATTGTGACCCTCAGGGTGCTTATCTTGTAGAATAAAACAAACTGCAATGTGAGAAGGGCAGGAAGGGTCAAATATTTTAAGAGAAATAGACGATAAGTGAAAGTGAAATTTGCTCAGTCACATCCGACACTTGGTTACCCCATGGACTTAGTCCATGGAATTCTCCAGGCCAGAATACTGGAGTGGGTAGCCTTTCCCTTCTCCAGGAGATCTTCCCAACCCAGGGATCGAACCCAGGTCTCCCACATTGCAGGTGGATTCTTTACCAGCTGAGCCACAAGGGAAGCTCAAGAATACTAGAGTGGGTAGCCTATCCGTTCTCCAGTGGATCTTCCTGACCCAGGAATCGAACTGGGGTCTCCTGCATAGCAGGAGGATTCTTTACCAACTGAGCTATGAGGGAGAGATAGAAGATAGGGGACTTAAATATTCAAAGGAAAGGGGAAGAATAAGAAAGTTTACCTGACAGAGCTGACATCTGAGCTAGGGTTCAAAGGATAGACAGGATTTCTGTTTAATAATTTTATTTATTTATTTATTTGTTGTGCTGAGTCTTTGTAACTGTGTGGGCTTTTTTCTAGTTGCAGTGAGCTGGGGCTATCTCTAGTTGCAGAGCACAGGTTTCTCATTGTCGTGGCTTCTCTTGTTGCTGAGTATGGGCTTGAGGTGCTCGGGCTTCAGTAGTTGCAGTTCCCGGGCTCCAGAGCAGCACAGGCTCAACAGTTGTGGCACATAGGCCTAGTTGCTCCAAGGAATGTGAAATCTTCCCAGACCAGGGATCAAATCCATGTCTCCAACATTGGCAGGCAGATTCCTTACCATTGAGCCACCAGAAAAGCCCCAGGATGGACAGGTTTTACCCAGACAATTACAGGTGTGGGAGGAATAACATACGCCATATGAATATCTAAGACAGTGAAGTTTAAATATTCAAAACTCAGTGGGATGACATCACTACTCAGAATCAACATCTTTAAATGCCCACTCAGAATATTTTAGTATTTTGGTTTCTTAGAATGTCATCTATATATTTCACATAGCTACAGAATCTTCAGGAGAAAACTTATTACCGTTCATTTTTAACAGATGTATAAGCAAGAGCCACTCAAGTATATATCAGCATTATTTTTCATTAAATGTGACTTAGTTACACAGTTTGCTAATTAAGTTGCAGTTTATCAACATGCTGAAACTGTTTCCAGTGTCAAAAGCTCATTTGCATCGCTGAATAACCTTAATGTTATTTATTTTTGAGAGCATCTTAAAGGTTGGCGTTGCAATGATATTTGCCTGCAAGCCAAAATAATTTGAAGATAAGGTTGACATGATATTTTAAATTGAACTGAAACATATTGGGGGGAAATGAAATTATCTTTCTCCTCAAGATAGAAGGTCCCTTCCATGACCCACCATCCACAACTTTAATAAACCTTTTTTTTTTCTATTGACTATTCTTTGAAATTGAAGATGTAAATCTAATAAGTGCTCCATCATTCAAAAGGTGTGGGGGGGGGGTTCTAATTCTGAAACATCTCCCCTTCTCCATATAAAGTATGAAAAGAGAATCCATGAATAGAGTACTTTGGGGTGTTGTTACTTTTTTATTGTGATGTTGGTCATTATTGCTGTTGCTGTTGTTGTTTGGTTTGTTTTCATGACAACACAGACAAAGACGTTATCAAACATTCCTCTCCAGATTAAGACTGCTACTCTAATCTATGTTTTAGTTCCAGGAAGAAATAAAGAAAGAAAGGAAAGGAGGGAAGGAAGGGAGAGGGTAGGAAGGAAGAGGAAAGGAAGGAAAAGAAGGAAGGAAGGAAGAAAGAAAGATTAGGCAGCCTATAAACCTGCTCTAGAAACAGGTAGCAAATTAAGTTCCTATTCAAAGAAAGAAATTTTCCTCCTTTTATTTCTTCACAAACCCAACCCTTCTCAGTTCAGTTCAGTCACTCAGTCTTTTCCGGCTCAGGGACCCCATGGACTGCAGCATGCCAGGCTTCCCTGTCTATTACCAACTCCTGGAGCCTGCTCAAACTCATGTCCATCGAGTCGGTGATGCCATCCAACCATCTCATCTAATGTTGCCCCCTTCTCCTCCTGCCTTCAATCTTTCCCAGCATCAGGGTCTTTTCCAATGAGTCAGTTCTTCACATCAGGTGGCCAAAATATTGGAGTTTCAGCCTCAGAATCAGTCCTTTCAAAGAATATTCAGGACTGATTTCCTTTAGGATGGACTGGTTGGATCTCCTTGCAGTCCAAGGGACTCTCACGAGTCTTCTCCAACACCACTGTTCAAAAGCATCAATTCTTCGGCACTCAGCTTTCTTTATAATACAACTCTCACATCCATACATGACTACTGGAAAAACCATAGTTTTGACTAGACCGATCTTTGTCACAAATACCCTTCTCAGTTACTTTCTTATGTTGCTATGATGATGGTGGGGGTGCTAGTCATGGTGTCTGTTGTTCCAGCCACATTCAGCTCTTGTCATAATGAGTATGACAAAATCTAAAAATGAGGCATGCCTGACTTTAGCAATACCACCAGGGGAAAGACTATTCTACCAGATCCATGTTACATGGCATTAGGAAAACAACCAGAGCTGACCTCAGCAGTGCAGTCAAAATACCCAGAGATCCAGTGAAGCAAGGGACTCATCGGAGGGTGAGACTTTAGGGTCTCTCATTTGTTGCCGAGAGACAACCTTACAGTTTATCACTGTGCCGGCAAGTCCTGCTATCATGGCCACCCAGTGTCTACTCTTTAGCAAGCACAGTTAAGACAAAAATCCTACTTTTTATTTATGATTAGCAATCCAACTGCTAATATACTTCCTGCTTAGAAACTGTAGTGTCCTTGTCTCACAGTGGGGACAGGGAGATATCACTACATCAATATGGGAAGAAAGCTGGAAGGTGATGTCCAGAAATTTAGAAACTGATGTAGTGATATTTCACTTGTTTTCCATTTGAGAGGCAGAAGTTAGTTTAAATCAGTTCTCATCATAAAAGAGTTCACAAGCTTGAAATACTTTCTTCTCCTAAAATATTTTCTAACCAACGAAATTTCTTCTCTGGGTTAATCAACAAAGACAAAATGCTTTCCCAAGAATGAAAATGGCAAAAAGTGCTTTAGTTCTCAAGAGAAAAGAAAGGGAGTTAGGTTAGAGTTCCATTTAATCTTTTCTTGCAGTCATGGAGAATCAGTTGCAAGCAAATTTCTAGAACAGAACGCAAGTTTCCAAAAAAGTCCAACCACGAATCTCCATGTCCCAGGAGTGATAACTGGCCTCACTTCTAAACCTCCTCTCCCCACCAGTGCTCACAGCCTGCCCTGATATGGGCAGGTGGATTCTTTACCACTCATTTGCAGGATTACAGGCCCCAGAATTCCCACTCTGTCCATATCTGGGGACATTGAGGTACTTCATCTTTTTAATATTTATTTATTTGGCTGCATCTAGTCTTAGTTGTGGCATGCGCGATCTATTTCCCCGATCAGGGATAGAACCGGCGCTCCCTGCATTGAGAGCATAAAATCTTAGCCACTGGACCACCAGGGAAGTCTCCTCGATACTTCATCTTGAGAGATGTGATAAGAGGTCATTTCAGGGAACACGGAATATGGATTCAAGAGAGACACTCGGGTTTCCAGAGAATGATGGGTGGTAACTTTAGCATGTCTGCAAGGGCCAAGATGTTAGAGAAGATGGGCCTGAAGAAGGGCTGGACCAAGAAGAACTGTGTCCAGGCTAAAGAACTTACATTTTTAAAATTAATTTTTATTGGAGTATAGTTGAATTACAATGTTGTGTTAGTTTCTATTGTACAGCAAAGTGATTCAGCTATACATATACATATGTGACGTGAAAGTCACTCAGTCATGTCATAGTCTTTGCAACCTCATTGACTATACAGTCCATGGAATTCTCCAGGCCAGAATACTGGAGCGGGTAGCCTTTCCTTTATCCAAGGGATCTTCCCAACCCAGGGATTGAACCCAGGTTTCCCACATGGCAGGCGAATTCTTTACCAGCTGAGCCACAAGGGAAGCCCACATACACATATATCCTCCCCTTTTTGGATTTCCTTCCTATTCAGGTCACCACAGAGCATTAAGTAGAGTTCCCTGTGCTATACAGGATGTTCTCATTAGCTATCTATTTTATAATACATAGTATCAATAGTGTATTTATGCCAATCCCACTCTCTCAATTCTTCCCACTCTCTTCCCCTTTCCCCTTTGGTATCCATATATTTGTTCTCTATGTCTGTGTCTCTATTTCTGTTTTGCAAATAAGATCATCTATACCATTTTTCTAGATTCCACACATATGCGTTAATATACAGTATTTGTTCTCTCTTTCTGACTTACTTTACATTGTATGACACTCCCTAGGTCCAATCACATCTCTACCAATGGCACAATTTCATTCCTTTTTATGGCTGAGTAGTATTCCATTGTATGTATGTACCACATCTTTATCCATTCATCTGTTGATGGATATTTAGGTTGCTTCCATGTCCTGGCTATTGTAAACAGCACTGCTATGAACACTGGGGTACATGTGTCTCTTTGAATTATGAATTTATCTGGGTATATGTCCAGGCGTGGGATGGCTGGGTCATATGGTAGTTTTATTTTTAGTTTTTTAAGGAACCTCCATATTGTTCTCCATAGTGGCTGAATCAGTTTACATTCCCACCAAAAGGACATGAAGGTTCCCTAAAGAACTTACATTGTAACCTGGGGTGAGCTATACTAAAGTTTGACTTCTTATCGTCCCCCTCTTTCAAAGGATCAGCAAGGATGGGAGCCACCTCACTGCACATGGTCACGTATTTTTTTCACCATAGAGTGAATTTAACATGGACAGAGACCAGAGAATGGATCGGCAGGACACTGCTTATTTCAGAGAATTTTTGCCACCAAATCAACAATGTTCTGTTGATAACAGACTTTACATCCCTTAAGCCATAGAAACAGCTTTATTAGATGAAAGCTTTAGTCACTTAGATGATCAGATAACCCTAAAGCCTGCAATGATCAATGGTCAAAAATCTCAGATAAAGCTTCAGTTCTGTTTACCAAGACCCTATTAATTCAATATTCAGGTTTAAAGATCTTCTTCTAAAATCATAGACAGTGATGCCCAGGCTTTTGAATTAGTGATCCTTCTTCCCAAATTAAAAATGCTTTTGTGCAAACAAGTTTCACATAGCAAACACTGAGTGAAGATTTTTGCATATAATGTCCCTTTTAATTCTCCTGAAGACATGGTTTCAACTTTCAATTAAATATCATAAAAATCAATGATATCTTGAAAACATCAAAATATCCTTTGAGATCATCAGTACAACCCTAGAAGTTTTTCCCCTCAATACAAGAGTCATTAGTTTAGAGGAAGAGCAGTGTTCTCAGTGGTTCAAGCAATATAGAACCTTCTATATCCCTAATCTTTATTTTATTTTCTTTTTTAAAGGTTTTGTTTATGTGGACCATTTTTAAATCTTTATTGAATTTGCTACAATACTGCTTCTGTTGTATGTTTTAGTTTTTTGGTCATGAGGCATGCAGGATCTTAGCTCCCAGACCAAGGATAGAACCTACACCCCCTGCATTGGAAGGCAAAGTCTTAACCAGTGGGCCACCAGGGAAGTTGGTAAGTCCCCTACGTTTAATCCTTGAACTCCTGTTTTGAAAATGTTCCCAAATCCTCATTCATGCTGATACTGCTGTTTTCTTTCCTTCTTTTCATTAAATTCCAACAGAAATGGTTAGTCAACCCACTCAATATATAAATGCATCTTTTTTTAAATTGTATAAGTAGTCAATAGCAAAACTCGTTCTCCCATAAGTTCTGAGTTGCACTTCTTTTCACTAAATTCTGGCACCCAATAATGCCAGAGAGAAATGAATAATCCACAAATATCACTGAAATAGATCAGGGCGGACAGATGACTCAACAATAACCATAACTCTTAGGTGCGAGCTGAGAGTAATAAATGACTTTTCTTTCACTTTTTCTTGTCACCGACTTGGTAATGTGACAAGATACTCTCTGAGAATGTATAGACTTCAAAGCTTTTGTCTCTTCCATGATAAGTACATTTTTCCTCCTTCAGACACCTCCAAGTAAGGAGGTATAAAATACCAAATAAAAGGTGACATTAAAATTATCAGCCAAGTTTTCAGAAGTCAGATAAACTAAACAAGAAGTTTCCAAAATTGCTGACAGCTGACCCTGAAAACATTTCAGTAAAGGTAGCTTCTGGGGATGGTATGGTTTATAGTTTCACACTTATTGACCCTTCATAGCTTGATATATGTCTAGAGCTTTTTATTCATGTCAAATTCTCTCCATGAAGCTTTGATTACTTTCAGAAATACCTTCCTTTGGACATAACTCATTTCTATAAGCAGTTCTTTGGCCTAACTTTTTGTGTTTGTTGTAGTCAAAGTTAGCTTAGGAACAAGAAATAAACAGTTCAAGCTAATTCAAATAAAGGAGGCCTCACAGGACATGGAGCTAGAAATAAACAAGCCATCAAAAATCAAAGCAAATACTGTCAGCCTCTTGGTCTGTTTCTTTATCTAAATTTCTCTCCCCACCAATCTCCACAGTCCCTCACCTAACACTGGCTCCCATCTCTATTTCTCTTTATCGGCTATATTCTCTGGGCTGCAGATAGACCATTCACAGTTTCTCTAACTGCCTCCCCAACTTTAGCTCATGGGTGGTTTTGGCTTTAAAGACATAGACACAACCCCAACATTACATGACTTCAAGATTCAGCACCCACTACAAGTTGAGTCTTTTGATTCAAGTTCTTGAGAGAAAGAACCTTTGGGGATACTTGCCAGACAACGGGCTAAGTCCACTGGGACAGGTGGACACTACCATCCAAACCGCTTGGCCAGGGGACAAGGTCACACGAGCACTTAGGCACATCCTTATAGCAAAGTTGTGTATGATGTAGTTGCAGAGAAAATAATATAGCCAGGCAGCCCCCAAGTGTTGTATCAAAAGTATGATTAGGTCCCCTTGGGAAGCTGATGATCCATGTAATTCCCCCGCTAAAGCTTCAAAGTGGCAGGAGCTAGATGAAAATGAGTGTTTTGGTAGCACTGGGCACACTGGACCCAGCATTCCCACCTCTGACATGCTGTTGGTCCCAAAGAAAAAATAAAAACCCCAGAGTCAGGCAGTATTTTCACACACAAAAAACCTCCCCGCTTACACTAATTATGACATTGGATTTAGAAGAAATTTCTCCTGAAAAGCAAAACATTTTTTAGAAATATTGTGAAGTATTTCAGACCATTATCCAGTCATTGGATTTTTTTTCTTTTAAAAAAAAAAGTACTCACCTAGTGCTTACCTGAACTACCTAAATTACCTGAACTTTTTAAACATTTGAATTTAATGTTAAATGAATTAATCAAATCCACTAATACTTCAGGTGTAGGCTTTTGCTTTTGTTACAAGCAAGGCTGACCCCTCCCAGGCTCTTGACACACACTTGCCAGACTAGTGTTCTCAAAGTGAGCAGAAAGCCCGGAACAAGGATGGCAAGCAGCCTCTACCTGTGGGACCCTTGCATCTTCCACTAGTCTCCCTTCTCCTTCCCTGTCTGGGAACCTCATCAGGCTTCCTGAAGCCCAGCCTGAACAATAGGCTCCCAGATCCAGTAGCCCAGCAGTAGTCTGTTCCCTTTTGTTGAGGGCACCTTACTTGCATCTCAGTGCCTGGGTCTCCCTGCCCACCTTCTGAGGCTCCTGGTTTGAGGACCCGGAGGACCTTCCATGAACTACAAGTTCTTACACTTGTCACGTTCAACTCTGCGACACTATGGACTGTAGCCCACCAGGCTCCTCAGTCCATGGGATTCTCCAGGCAAGAATACTGGAGTGATTGCCATGCCCTCGTCCAGGGGATCTTCCCAAGCTAGGGACCGAATATGTGTCTCTTATGTCTCCTGCATTGGCAGGTGGATTCTTTACCTCCAGTACCACCTAGGAAGCCCGCTCTAACACCCGTCCTTGTCCAAATGCCCTGTCCCTCCACATCCACAGCATCGTCTCCTCATACTAGGTTCCCAGTTCTGGCACCTCCTGCCTTTTCATTCTGGGACTAAGTGTTGTTAATTGAGTTAATGCCTCAGAGAAATTAGTTCCTTTGCCTAAAATGAGAACTCAAAGGGCTCATTGAAAGCACTAGATGTGACTCAGCACATTTATTTACTGGGCAGAACAAAGCATGCACACCTGAACAAGGAAAACCGAACTCATGAAGAGACAGCTGAGGAAGGTTTCTATCTGCTTCTAAACCGCCAGTGTGACCCATGCTTCCTCTACAATTCCATAGGCTGTTGACAGAAATTAATAACATAGTTCACCAAATAAAAAGACCAGAGACTGAAAAGCAGAGATAAGGGATGACTTACTTTTTTAAATTCAGATTTTATACTGTATTATAAGCAACTATATTTAAAAATTGAATATCTGAATAAATATTAAAGTATGTATTTAAAACTTGGATCCCTGAACTAGTAGTTTGTACCTCTTAATCCCCTCCACCTACCTCACCCTCCTCACTCCCCTTTCTCCCTTGGCAACCACAAGTTTGGGAATACAGTCAATATTTTATAGTAACTTCATATAGTGTGTAATATATAAAAATATCACACCACTAAAGTGAAAGAGGAGAGTGAAAAAGTTGGCTTAAAGTTCAACATTCAGAAAACTAAGATCATGGCATCTAGTCCCATCACTTCATGGCAAATAGATGGGGAAACAGTGGAAACAGTGTCAGACTTTATTTTTGGGGGCTCCAAAATCACTGCTGATGGTGATTGCAGCCATGAAATTAAAAGACACTTACTCCTTGGAAGGAAGGTTATGGCCAACTTAGATAGCATATTGAAAAGCAGAGACATTACTTTGCCAACAAAAGTCCGTCTAGTCAAGGCTATGGTTTTTCCAGTAGTCATGTATGGATGTGAGAGTTTGACGGTGAAGAAAGCTGAGCACCACAGAATTGATGCTTTTGAACTGTGGTGTTGGAGAAGACTCTTGAGAGTCCCTTGGACTGCAAGGAGATCCAATCAATCCATCCTAAAGGAGATCGATCCTGGGTGTTCTTTGGAAGGACTGATGTTGAAGCTGAAACTCCAATACTCTGGCCACCTCATGCGAAGAGTTGACTCATTGGAAAAGACCCTAATGCTGGGTAGGATTGGGGGCAGGAGGAGAAGAGGACGACAGAGGATGAGATGGTTGGATGGCATCACTGACTCGATGGACATGGGTTTGGGTAGACTCAGGGAGTTGGCGATGGACAGAGAGGCCTGGCGTGCTGCAATTCATGGGGTCGCAAACAGTCGGACACGACTGAGTGACTGAACTGAATTGATGTTGTATACCTGAAACTAATATAATACTGTAAATCAACTATACTTCAATAAAAATAAACAGCAAAATTAAGATTACAATAATTACCTATATCTAGAGTAGAATGCACTCCAATGTTTATTAATCTTTAAAGTATTTGAATACTTTAATTAAAAAAGTAAAATAAAACTTAGTCCATCAAGTAAATTCACTTGGTAAAACTGAGTACATGCTTTAATGATAATAATGCTCACATCATAGAACAGAAAAAAAATGTTATGAGTTGTGAATTGAATATTGAACTTGGCAAAAGTGAACTTCTGTTAATTGTCTGAGAGAGAAAAAACTTTGGAGTATTAAGTCTTCTTACTAGGATAAATCCCATTTCCCATATTCCATTTTTTTAAGCCCTCCATGGAATAATACAGAAAATATTTGACATCGTTTGGAAAATACTGTTCCCACTTCATATAGTGAGCGAATTTTTAATATACTTTCTAGCCTTGTCTTATCTAAATGAGAATAAAGTAGTAACACTGGCTAAGGGGATGACAGAATGTAGATTAAGATAAAGAATATTAATAGCCCAAACATTTTAAAAGTCTATCTTCATCTTCTGCTTTAGGTATATAAACAAATTTAGGAATGAGAACATTTTTCAACAACCATTAAAACTGAAAAAAAATCTCTTTGTCAAACAAAGAGAATTATTCAGAGACTTGCTGCATTAGTCAATGAGGGCTGCCATAAAGAAGTAACACAGACTGGGTGGCTTAAACAACAGAAATTTATTTCCTCCCAGTGTGGAGGCTGGAGGTCCAAGTTCAAGGTTTGATTTCTTCTAAGGCCTCTGTCCTCGGCTTCCAGAGGGCCACCTCCTTGCTGTGTCCTCACATGGCCTTTTCTCTGTGTGCACACATCCCCCGTGTCTGCCTGGCCAGATTTCCTCTTCTTAAGAAGACATCAGACATGGACTAGGGTCCACCTCAATGGCCTCCTTTTAACTTAACCACCTCTTTGAAAGTCTTACCTCCAGATAAAGTCACATTCAGACTTCAACACATGAAGGGACACATTTCAGCCCACAATACATGTCAAAAGATGCTTTTTAATTAACAGTTCTCAGATGACACTAGTGGTAAAGAACACTCCTGCCAGTGTAGGAGACATAAGAGACACGGGTTCAATCCCTGAGTTAGGAAGATCCCCTGGAGGAGGACACAGCAACCCACTCCAGTATTCTTTCCTAGAGAATCCCATGAACAGAAGAGCCTGGTGGACTACTGTCCATAGCGTCGCCAGAGTTGGACACGGCTGAAGCAACTTAGCAAGCCAGCATGTAGCATGAATATCTATTAACCAAGCTGAGTTTCTAAAATACAAGAAAAACAGTGCTTCAGCTGCCCAACAGTATTACCCTGCTGGATCCTCTAAACAAACATGAGTGGTCCATGTAGTACCCACTGAAGTCATAAAGCAAATCCAAGTTGTGACTTTGACAAAGAGGCTGTCAAAAAATACCCTAATTCAGAATGCCATATTGAACTCTTTTTCTCCAAAATGGATGATGGGCATGAAATCTTTTGTCATTACAAAAGATCTGATTTTTAATTTAGAATAAATATTAGAATGATTTAACAGGTACAGATTCTCATCATAAATTCTTTTTAAATAACTTTGGATGAGTTCCTCATGAATTTTAAGCCAAATGAAGCATAATCTGAAAGAAATTAAACAGGGTACTAAAACTTCTTGCATTATACAAAAATAAAAATATACCATCAAAAAAAGAAAAAGACTTAATTAAAAAAACAAATGGGATAAAATAATATTAGTAATGCAGAGAAATAATAACAAAAATATACTAATAATTTATTGTAAGTCAGAATTAGTAATGATCACATACAGATGAGGGTAAGACATTACATTTATAAACAAGATAACATATAAAATATAGATAACAATCTTAAGTCTTAAGTATACCCAGAGAAACCTAGATTCACGAATACATTTAAAATGACTTGCACTCTGGAACAAAAAGTGAAATTACTCTAAAATATTGAAAGGATATGCCAAGAGGAAATTTAAATCACAATTAATGAATATATGAAAGAGTGAAAATAAAGAAATGATGTGAATATGATCAACAGAAGTAAATGATACTTTCCTTTCTCCTTAAAAGGAGTTCTTATGGAGATTTTAGTGGGAAAAAATTAAACAAAAGAAGTGAAGGAAAAAATAGCACTAAAGATAGTGTCAACCAAGCTATGTACATATTTGTTGCAATTCACTGGAAAACAAAGGATAATGCCATTCGTAAATGCACAGTTTAAACTATGCTTTTAAATCACTGTAGAAAAGAATCTATTGTAATCAGAACAATACACAGAACACAAAAATCTAAAGTTTAGATCCTTTCAAACAATATCATAAGATAAATTCTTTTTAAAAAGTTTTAAAAATTTAACTCATAAGTATATAGACTGCTTCAATGTTTGACTTTTTGTTTCTCTGCTACCAAAAGATAGCAACCAGATGCCACTTTCAAAATTAGGAAGCATTTTCCAAAGTAAAAAACAAAAAAACATAAGAATGGTGTTCTTGACAGGAACAAGATGGCAGAGGAGGAAGTGGATGTGGAGTACATCTCTCTCCGTGGATACACCAGGAATACACCTTCAGACACAAAAGTGCATGCAGAGCACCAGCTGAGAGTGGACAGGAGTACCTGACCAGTGGAAAAGAATATATAGAACCACGCAAAATTTGGTAGGACGAAGGAACTAGGGGGAAAAACAGGACTGTTAGTAGGACTGGACCTGCCCTCCACCGGTGGGGGAACTGAAGCAGGGGTCCAATCCCCACATCCGGGCAATTGTCTGAGTCAGAGGAGAAACATTTAAAGTTGAGAGTGAAACAGCTGACCTGTGGCAGCCTAAATGGAGTGAGAAGCAGACAGTCCTTGCCGCAGCCATACATACCCCAGACAGGAAGGCAGGTCCCCTGGAGGACGCAGTGGCTGGGAGCTGGAGTTTAGGGATTGTGGAGCAATCCCAGGGCGAGGGCTGCTGCTGACTGCGGAGAGATGGATCGAGGGGATGTGAGGGAGGTGATTGTGGTGGGAAATGCCTGTGGAGGAAAGCCAGGCAGTCATGGAAGCAAGGCGATACTGCTGAGTCATGCGTAGGGAGTGGAGCCATCACCACAGCCTCTCTCCCCCCACATGCCTGCATCGGCAGCTGAACAATACAGACATGTCCCATCAAACACCTGACACACTGAACTACAGAGTAGGGCCCCACCCAGGGTGCTCCTAAGTGACTGATGCGCCAATCTACAGAGTAGGGCCCCAGCGGGGGGTTGGGGGAGCCCTATGTGTGCCTGATGTGCTGAACAACAGAGAAGGGCCCCAGGCAAGGGAGCCTTCTAAGACCTGAACAGGCAGAGCTATAGAGAAAGACTGGCCAAAGAGGCCTTCTGATCACCAGCTACAAGAGGCTGGAAAAAAGACTCTGATAGGGCCATAACTCCTGTGGCAGAGACAGTCCGTGTCCCTGCACACTTGGCACCACTGGGGCCCCCGCAAACCAAGCAGCTGCGCCACCTTCATGCTCAACTCTCACTGGGGCAGAGCTGCCACAGGCAAAAAAGAGTCTTGCGCACAGGGTCGCTTCAGTCGTGTCAGACTCTTCGCGACCCTGTAGACTGTAGCCTGCCAGGCTTCTCTGTCAGGGAGGTGGGGTTCTCCAGGCAAGAATACTGGAGCGTATTGGCCAACCCTGGTTGCCACACAATTCTAGAGCACTATATTTCCTGCTGCCCTAGCCGCCAACTCCCCTGAGTACCTGGTGCTTCCAGAACCCCTGCAACCCAAGCAGCTGCATCACCTTCACACCTGGCCCTCACAGCGGCAAACCCAAGTCCTCCAGGGCAGCCTCATTAGCAAACCTCAGTGGACGACCCATATATAGAGGTGGAAATAAAACCACAGTTGAATCCCAGGGGCAGTGTGGCTAAGGAAGAAGACCCAAAACCTTCCCATCAGCTGAACAAGCTGATGATTAAATCCACATGATTAACTAGGCAGACTCTGGGTCTATGGAATATATATAAGGTCATTGAGAGCTCCCACAAAAGAAAATATACTAGTTCTGATAGCTGTGGACATTGGAGGCAAGAACACATAGGAGTAGGACCAGATTAGAATCTGAGCTGCCCCCACAGCAGGTCCAGAGATCAGCACAGTTGGAGGGCATCCTAGGGAGGAGAGGTGGACTGTGACTCCCAGTGAGGGAAAAGACTCTGACAGCAGTGACTCAAGAAAAACACTTATTATTCTTATGTTTTGACTTGTTCTGTAAATTCTTTTGGATTTTTTTTTCTTTTTTTATCCTTTCCTCCCGTCTGTTGTTGTTGTTGATTTTATTGGCACTATGAAATCTAACTAAGCTTTTGTACTTTTTTTCCACAGTCACATTTTTTATTGTCGTTATAAACCTCTGCCTCTCCGTTGGGTTTTTGCAGTTCTGTGGAGTTTTCCTTTTTTTCTCTCTTTAATTTTTAATTTTTTAAACCTATTATTATTATTTCTATATTTATTTCTTTGTTTCCTTCTCCTACTGTTCTTTTCCCCTTGCAGTTAATCTTTAATGTATATAAATCTTCTTCATCTACCTCTATTTAACTTTGCATATCTATACTTTCTTTCTTTTCTTTCCCTCCTTTCCTCTCAACGTATTTGTTCCTTTTATTTTCATTGCTTTATACCCCAATTGGCACCTTGCTTTAGTTTTGTTTTCTAGTTTGTCCTTTAGTTAGTTTTGATCTGGTAGATATAATTTTAGGTTTCCTTTGTTCACCAGATAAATCTATTGTACTTTATTTCCATTGGACTGTTTTGATTTTGCTTATTGGTGTATATGTGTATGTGTATATTCAGTCACATTTTTTATTGTTGTTATAAACCTCTGCCTCTACATTGGGCTTTGGCAGTTCTGTGGAGTTTTCCTTTTTTTTTCCTCTCTTTTTTCCTTTCTTCTTCCATTTTTTTCTTTTTATAATTTTAATTTTTAATTTTTTTCCTATTATATTGTTTCTACATTTATTCCTTTGTTTGCCTTTCCAACTGTTCTTTATCCCTTGCAGTTAATCTTTAATGTATATAAATCTTCTTCATCTACCGCTATTTAACTTTGCATATCTAGTCTTTCTTTCTTTTCTTTCTTTCCTTTCCTCTCAACATATCTGTCAGTTTCATCACTTTGTTCCGCACTTGGCACCTTGCTTTAGTTTTGATCTCCAGTTTGGCCTTTAGTTAGCTATGTTCTTAACTGGGAAATACAATTTTTGATTTCCTTTGTTTGCCAGGTCAGTCTACTGTACTTTATTTTTGTTGGACTGTTTTGACTTTTGACCTATATGTATATGTGTATATTCCATTATTTTAATTATTATTTGCCTGATTTTGTAACTGCCATTTGTCTGGGGTTCATCTTTGGTTTCTCGTTTTTGGGTATTTGTTTTAATCTCACTTAACGCCATAACAAACAACTTGTGGAATCTTCGTTCCTGACCAGAGATCAAACCCTGAACCTTTGGAGTGGAAGCACTGACTCCAAGACCCTAGACGACCAGAGAACTAACCCCAGGGAGAATCAAATAGTGAGAACTCACACAACCAAAACCACTTGAACACAAGACCCAGAATCATCCAACCACCACAGGCACCCTTTGCAGGACCCATCATCTAAACAACAAACAAAACAAAACTACAAGCCAAATCACCAGCAGACAGGTTTACCACCTCACTCAGCCTTGCCCATCAGAGGAAAGACAAACAAACAAACAAAATCCAGCACAAGTCTCACCCTAAATGAAGCTTACACAAACCACTAGACCAACCTTAGGAGGGCAGAAACCAAAAGGAAGAAATAATTCAACCTTCTTCAAGGAAAGAATTCAACTTTCCTTCAAGCCTGGGAAAAGGAGACCTCAAACACAATAAGGTTAAAAAAAAAAAATTGAAAAGGCAGAGAAATACTACACAAATGAAGAAACAAACTAGAAACACAGAAGTCCACATGAATGAAGAAGAAATAGGAAAACTACCTGAAAAAGAATTCAGAATAATGATAGTAAAGATGATTAAAAAAAAAACAAAAAAACCTTGAAAACAAAATGGAGAAAAATGCACGAGTCAATTAGCAAAGACCTAGAAGAATTAAAGAATAAACATACAGAGACAAACAACACAATTACTGAAATTAAAAATACTCTAGAAAGAATATCTGAAGCAGAACAAATCAGTGAGCTGCAAGATAAAATGGTGGAGATAACTTCTGAAGAGCAGAATAAAGTAAAAGGAATGAAAAGAACTGAGGATAGTTTCAAAGACCTCTGGGACAATATCAACCACACCAACATTCGAATTATAGGGATCCCAGAAGAAGAGAAAAAGAAAGGGTATGAGAAAATTTTTGAAGAGATTATAGTTGAAAATTTCCCCAGCATGGAAAAGGAAATAGTCAATCAAGTCCAAGATCCACAAAGAGTCCCAAACAGGATAAGCCCAAGGAAAAACATGCCAAGACACATACTAATCAAACTAACACAAAGAAAGAATATTAAAAGCAGCAAGGGAGAAGCAACAAATAACATACAAGCATACATACAACATAACATTCCCTATGCTTAACAGCTGATCTTTCAACAGAAACTCTGCAGGCCAGAAGGGAATGGCAGAATATACTTAAAGTATATAACTTAGTCCCCACTCAGAAGGCAGGACCTAGCAAGCAGGCTTTGGCTTTTGCCACAGAAGACTGGAGAATTCCACTCTGGAGAAACTGATCAACCCCAGAGAAAAGATTTGAAGATGCTGAAAGATGGTGGTCAGCCAATAAACAGGCCAGCTACAACTTCCCAGATCAAAATTTACCAGTTAACCTCTTCCACCCAAATATATGCTTCCCAGTCTTTTTTTTTTTACCTCTTCTATCTCGAAGAATCACTCCCTATCATGAAAGATGGCAATCAAAATGAATATATAGGGGAAAAAAATTTAAGAAAGGAAAAAAATTTCACGGAACAGAGCAGGTAGCCAAGAAAACTTCCTAATATACTAATTAATTCTCCTTAGAAGACAAGAGAAGATGCTACATTTTAAATATACATTGGAAGCTGAAAAAATAAAGCACCATCAGAGAAAAAAAAAAAAAGAAAAAGAGATCCTAGAAATTAAAAATTCAATAGCAGCAATGAGGAATCAAGAGAAGCATTGGAAAATAAAGTTGGGAAAGTCTCCTAGAGAACAGAACAAGAAAATAAGAAAGAAAAAAGTAAGAAAATTGGGGGATCACTAATGTGGGGGAGGGCATCTATCAGGTAAATAAATGTCAAGAGAACAGAGAAAACATTCTGTGTTGTATAGCTTCAGTGTATTTTTATAAAACATCTCATGTTTTAAGAGCATAGAAAGAAGACAATTTAAATTCATAATCCTTTAAGTTTGTCTGCTGAGAAGAAATTTCCTGACAAGCCAGAAAGGATCATTCATATTTTACCTGCATTTTCTTCCAATACACATTTAGGCTCATTATCCAAACCAGGAAACGACTAACAAATTAGTTTTCTCTTTTCCAAGCCATGCAGAACAGTTTCAATAACCTAATATAATTCATATGTATCAATATATTTCCTACTGTTTTTAATCAAAAGGTTTCATCCAGGTTTGTCACCCTACCTTCATCTGTGCCTGAGCATCACTAGAATTCAGTCTCTCCAAACAGAATTCTTCAGTCTTCTGGCAGATGTGGGGAGGGCTTCACCTGGCTCTAGGGAGTGGAACCAGGGTCCAGGGTCCCAGCTGTCTCTTTTAGACACTTCTAACCAATCATCCTTATTCAGATCCTCTGCTCACCACTTTCAGAATTATCTGGTGCCTGCCTTTCACCCCTGCACCTTTCTGACATGCTGCTTATTGGAATGAGGCATTAGACTCTTTATACATTTGTGTATAAACAACAAATTCCTGTGACCAATTTATGTCCAACAGACCCCCCTCAAAATTTCTAGACACAGATGCAAAAGGGTTCTAGTTACCAACAGACACTTAATAAAAGACTCATTTCTTTGTACAAAGGGATAAAGGGTTTATTGTCTCTCTTACAGACACACAGAGATGTGGTAGCCTTGGTTTTACAACTTTAGCCAACAGTGCTAAATAATTTCAGTCATGTCTGACTCTTTGCAATGCTATGGGCTGCAAACAGCCAGGATTCTCTGTCCATTGAATTCTCCAGGCAAGAATACTGGAGTGAATTGCCATTTCCTCCTCCAGGGGAATCTTTCTGACTCAGGAATCAAACCGACATCTCTTACATCTCCTGCCTTGGCAGGAAGGTTCTTTACCATTAGCGTCACCTGGGAAGCCCATCAAGAGCAAATATAGATCCATGAAAGTCCGTTATTCTATTTTACTTTTGAAATTGTCACAAACCTTTAGATACACACACTTTTCAAACTCTCCCAAACTAACCTTGGCTTTCAGTCTCTAAAGTTGAAAACAGCTGGCCAACTGGGTCCCCCAAGCTCTCACCCTACAGACAACTTCTGGCATCCAGACCAGGTTATTTAGAATGCAGGACTTTGTTAAAAAACAAAACAAACAAACAAAACTCAGCTTTTTAATCATTTAGTCAATTTTCATTCAGAATTCATGAATTATAGGAAAAGATTCTTTTAGTTTCTACTTTTAAAATGATAAAGGCAAGGAATTCTCTGGCTGTCCAATGGTTAGGATACTAAGCTTCCACTGCAGGAGGCATGGGTTTGATCCCTGATCACAGAACTAAAATCTTGCAGGCTGCACAGCCAATAAAAAAAAACGAAGATAAAGATGCTTTAACCAGAGCAGGTCGGTAGCCATCAGATTTTGGCACATGTACTCTGAAACGGAGCCCATTTGCCACTCTCTCATTAAACTCGAGGGTAGTAGTAACATCATCAGAACAACACCAGAAAACTCCTGACTCCAGGGAACATTAATCAACAAGAGCTCATCCAAAAGCCTAAATACCTACACTGAAACCAAGCTCCACCCAAGAGCTAACAAGTTCCAGAGCAAGACATACCACACTAATTCTCCAGCAATGCAGGAACACAGCCTTGAGCATTAAAAGACAGGCTGCCCACATCAAACCCATAGACACCCCAAAACTCACTATTGGACACTTCATTGGACTCCAGAGAGAAGAGATCCAGCTTAACCCACCAGAACACAGATGCAAGCTTCCCTAACCAGGAAACTTTGACAAGCCATTAATCCAACCCCACCCACAGGGACCAACCTCCACAATAAAGAGAAACCACAAACTTCCAGCCTACAAAAAGGCCACCCCAAACACAGCAATCTAAACAAAATGAAAAGGCAGAGAAACATTCAGCAGGTGAAGAAGCATGATGACTGCCCACCAAACCAAACAAAAGAGGAGATAGGGAGTCTACCTGAAAAAGAATTCGAAATAATGATAGTAAAGATGATCCTTCAGAATGGGAGAAAATAATAGCAAATGAAGCAACAGACAAACAATTAATCTCAAAAATACACAAGCAACTTCTGCAGCTGAATTCCAGAAAAATAAACGATCCAATCAAAAAATGGGCCAAAGAACTAAACAGACATTTCTCCAAAGAAGACATACAGATGGCTAACAAACACATGAAAAGATGCTCAACATCACTCATTATTAGAGAAATGCAAATCAAAACCACAATGAGGTATCATTTCACACCAGTCAGAATGGCTGCTATCCAAAAGTCTACAAGCAATAAATGCTGGAGAGGGTGTGGAGAAAAGGGAACCCTCTTACACTGTTGGTGGGAATGCAAACTAGTACAGCCACTATGGAGAACAGTGTGGAGTTTCCTTAAAAAACTGGGAATAGAACTGCCATATGACCCAGCAATCCCACTGCTGGGCATACACACCGAGGAAACCAGAATTGAAAGAGACGCGTGTACCCCAATGTTCATCGCAGCACTGTTTACAATAGCCAGGACATGGAAGCAACCTAGATGTCCATCAGCAGACGAATGGATAAGGAAGCTGTGGTACATATACACAATGGAATATTACTCAGCCATTAAAAAAAAATACATTTGAATCGGTTCTACTGAGATGGATGAAACTGGAGCCCATTATACAGAGTGAAGTAAGCCAGAAAGAAAAACAACAATACAGTATACTAATGCATATATATGGAATTTGAAAGATGGTAACAATAACCCTATATGCGAGACAGAATAAGAGACAGATGCATAGAACAATTTTATGCACTCTGAGGGAGAAGGTGAGGGTGGGACGTTCTGGGAGAATAGCATTGAAACATGTATATTATCATATGTGAAACAGAACACCATTCCAGATTCGATGCATGAGACAAGGGCTCAGGGCCGGGGCAATGGGATGACCCAGAGGGATGGGATGGGGAGGGAGGTGGGTGGGGGGTCCAGGAAGGGGAACACATGTAAACCCATGGCTTATTCATGTCAATGTATGGCAAAAGCTATTACAATATTGTAAAGTAATTAGCCCCCAACTAAAATAAATAAATTTATAAAAATAAAATAAAATAAAATAAAGATGATCCAAAATCTTGAAAACAAAATGGAGTTACAGATAAATAGACTGGAGACAAGGATTGAGAAGATGCAAGAAATGTTTAACAAGGACCTAGAAGAAACAAAAAAGAGTCAATCAATAATGAATAATGCAATAAGTGAGATCAAAAGCACTCTGGAGGGAACCAACAGTAGAATAACTGAGGCAGAAGGTAGGATAAGTGAAGTGGAAGATAGAATGGTGGAAATAAATGAAGCAGAGAGGAAAAAAGAAAAAAGAATTAAAAGAAATCAGGACAACCTCAGAGACCACTGGGACAATGCTAAATGCCCCAACATTCGAATCATAGGAGTCCCAGAAGAAGAAGACAAAAAGAAAGGCCATGAGAAAACACTTGAGGAGATACTAGTTGAAAACTTCCCTAATATGGGGAAGGAAATAGCCACCCAAATCCAAGAAACCCAGAGAGTCCCAAACAGGATAAACCCAAGGCAAAACACCCCAAGACACATATTAATCAAATTAACAAAAATCAAACACAAAGAGCAAATATTAAAAGTAGCAAGGGAAAAGCAACAAATAACACACAAGGGGAGTCCCATAAGGATAACAGCTGATCTTTCAATAGAAACTCTTCAGACCAGAAGGGAATGGCAGGACATATTTAGAGTGATGGAAGAGAAAAACCTACAACCCAGATTACTCTACTCAGAAGGATCTCATTCAAATATGAAGGAGAAATCAAAAGCTTTACAGACAAGCAAAATCTGAGAGAATTCAGCACCACCACACCAGCTCTTCAACAAATGCTAAAGGATCTTCTCCAGTCAGGAAACACAGAAAAGGTTTAAACTTGAACCCAAAATAACAAAGTAAATGGCAATGGGATCATCCGTATCCATAATTAACTTAAATGTAAATGGGTTGAATGTCCCAATCAAAAGACAAAGACTGACTGAATGGATACAAAAACAAGACCCCTATATATGCTGTCTACAACAGACCCACCTCAGAACAAGGGACACATACAGACTGAAAGTGAAGGGCTGGAAAAAGATATTTCATGCAAATGGAGAACAAAAGAAAGCAGGAGTAGCAATACTCATATGAGATAAAATAGACTTTGAAATAAAGGCTGTGAAAAGAGACAAAGAAGGACACTACATAATGATCAAAGGATCAATCCAAGAAGATATAACAATTATAAATATATATGCGCCCAACATAGGAGCACAGCAAAATGTAAGGCAAATGCTAATAAGTATGAAAGGGGAAATGAACAATAACACAATAATAGTGGAAGACTTTAATACCCCACTCACACCTATGGATAGATCAACCAAACAGAAAATTAGTAAGGAAACACAAACTTTAAATGATACAATGGACCAGTTAGACCTAATTGATATCTATAGGACATTTCACCCCAAAACAATGAATTCCACCTTTTTCTCAAGTGCACACTGAAAAATAAATGACCCAATCAAAAAATGGGCCAAAGAACTAAACAGACATTTCTCCAGAGAAGACATACAGATGGCTAACAAACACATGAAATGATGCTCAATATCACTCACTATGAAAGAAATGCAAATTAAAACCACAATGAGGTACCATCTCACACCAGTCAGAATGGCTGCTATCAAAATGTCTACAAACAATAAATGCTGGAGAGGGTGCAGAGAAAAGGGAACCCTCTTACACTGTTGGTGGGAATGCAAACTAGTACAGCCACTATGGAGAACAGTGTGGAGATTCCTTAAAAAACGGGAAATAGAACTGCCATATGACCCAGCAATCCCACTGCTGGGCATACACACCAAGGAAGCCAGAATTGAAAGAGACATGTGTACCCCAATGTTCATTGCAGCACTGTTTACAATAGCTAGAACATGGAAGCAACCTAGATGTCCATTGGCTGACAAATGGATAAGAAAGCTGTGGTACATATACACAATGGAATATTACTCAGCTATTAAAAAGAATGCATTTGAATCAGTTCTAATGAGGTGGATGAAACTGGAGCCTATTACACAGAGTGAAGTAAGTCAGAAAGAAAAACACCAATACAGTATATTAACGCATATATATGGAATTTAGAAAGATGGTAACAATGACCCTGTATGCGAGACAGCAAAAGAGACACAGAGATGAAGAACAGATTTTTGGACTCTGTGGGAGAAGGCGAGAGTGGGATGATTTAAGAGAAGAGCATTGAAACATGTATATTACCATATGTGAAATAGATCACCAGTCCAGGTTCAATGCATGAGACAGGGCACTCAGGGTCGGTACACTGGGACAACCCTAAGGGATGGGATGGGAATGGAGGTGGGATGGGGGTTCAGGATGTACACATGTACACAGGGGGTTCACATGTACACGCATGGCTGATTCATGTCAATGTACAGCAAAAACCGCTACAATATTGTAAAGTAATTAGCCTCAAATTAAAATAAATTAATTTTTTTAAAAACAGCCTTTTAATCATTTAGTCAATTTTCATTCATCATTCATGAATTATAGGAACAGATTCTTTTAGTTCCTAATTTTGAAATGATAAAGACAAGGAATTCCCTGGCTGTCAAATGGTTAGGATTCTGAGCTTCCACTGCAGGAGGCACAGGTTCGATCCCTGATCAGGGAACTAAAATCTCGCAGGCTGCACACCAAAAAAAAAAAAAAAAGATAAAGATGCTTTAACTAGGGCAGGTCAGTAACCATCAGATTTTGGCACATGCACTCTGAAATGGAGCCCACTTGCCACTCTCTCATTAAACTCAAGGGTAGTAGTAGCAGCAGCAGAACAGGAAAGTCAAAGAGACACAAAAGATCTTAATGTTATACCGATTATGACATTCCTTGACCCAGTGGCTATTCTGCATTATCTCACCTTATCTTGTACCCACCTGCATTATCAAGGTGGGTACACTTTTTTTAAACTTCAGATCAAAGAAAATAGCAAAGATGATTTTATCAGCAGTCAGAAAGGCAAATATTCAATGGCACAGGAAATAACATGAATACCTTGTTAACCCCACAGTTGAAACAGACTATTGATCTGACTAAATCAAGATTAGTGACCCTGTGACAAAGACATGGGTGTCCTAAATGCCAGGAAATAAGAGAATATTTGTTCTTATATTTAGTTTTTATTTGTTTTTATTGAAAAATAAAAACAGACCAAAAGGTCATACATAAAGAGTCATCTAGATTTCTTTTATCACCTACTCAAAGAGAAGAGATGCCCTGTCTTTGAAAAAACAAAGATAAACAGATTTCAGTGTTTCCTCCAAGAATGTGGGTAATAGGAAAGCTGCCTTTAAAGCAAAACAAGATTTAATCTATAATCAGAGGAAGGGAGGGTAATATCTTTATTGCCAGATAGTAAGATTCATCCTGACAGCTGAAAAAGGCAAATCTGGGTTCTTGGGGCCCATGAGATATGCACCTCAGACAACAGTATAACTCTCTCCTATAGTTGAACAGAGTTGGGCAATTTTATTAGGACGTGTAGCTCTCCCATAGATCTGTGGAACATCTATAGTAACTGTGCAGAGAAGACTCAGAAACAAAGGTCAGCATTTTAGAAAATAATTTTATTTAAAAATTTACATGTTATATTTCAAAAGAACTGGACTGTCAATAATAGATATAGCAAATATTAAAAAAAAAATCCTCAAGGTTTCATTTGTCTATTTAAAATTCTCAGTGGTGGAAAATAAGGTACACCACACAACTGACACAACTGTTATATCTGCAAGGATCTTACTTATCTGTCAATATTAGCATTTAGTTAAGGACGGATCAGCTTACAGGAAAGGGCTCAAGTCTTCGTCTATCTTGCAGATTACAGGAAACACAGCGTTTGTGGTTGTGTGGGTGTGGGTGTGTGGTACTCACATGCGTGCACTTCACCTTTGAGTGGGTTTGTGTGCTTAGATAAAATGGTAGCAGGGTAAGATACCTGTCTTGGTGCTTCATGCTTCTATGACCTACTTGTAATTCCTGTTGAAAGTACTTCACATGTAAGGCCTCACATCGTAGCTAATACTTTACAGAGCTTTATCTGAAAGCCAATTATGTATTAAGAACTATCATAAGTGTTGAAAATAGAGTTGTTAAGAAGATTTAAAAAATCCCTGCTCTCAACTTTGAAAGCTGAGGCCATGCTTTACTCATTCTAACATCCCCAGAGCATCTCACTTAGTACTTCACATGTACATAATATTTGCCAACAAAATTATTTTTAAATTGAACTGATTTTTTAGTTAAAACTTGACTTCTAAATGAAGTTATACTGTTTGTTGTTGTTGCTCAGTCGCTAAGTAGTGTCTCTTTGCAACCCCATGGACTGCAGCACACCAGGCTTCCCTGTCCCTCAATATCTCCCAGAGTTTGCTCAAGCTCATGTCCATTGAGTCGGTGATGCCATCCAACCATCTCATTCTCTGTCGCCCCCTTCTCCTCCTGCTTTCAATCTTTCCCAGCATCAGGGTCTTTTCCAATGAGTCAGCTCTTCCCATCCAGTGGACAAATTACTGGAGCTTCAGCTTCAGCATCAGTCCTTCCAATGAATATTCAGGGTTGATTTCCTTTAGTATTGACTGGTTTGATCTCCTTGTTGTTCAAGGGGCTCTCAAGAGTCTTCTAATAATGCTATCTGTAAATGGGTATTTGGGCGCAGTTATTGTATCAATCAAGTATGAATTGATTCAAACATTATTTTTCATGAACACACAATACACCAGTACTGCAACTACTGTTGTTTAGAAGGAATCAATCAAATTATTAGATACAAAAACACTAACACCTCATGATAGCTGTTTTTATCACAAGCTCAACTATTTCCATTTCTCAGTCATTACAATTAAAAATCCTCTTTATTTATGCTTAGATTTTTTATTCTTCCTTTTAAATTAAAGATAAATTGTTGAAGGGCTCCCATACAGTATGTGTCAGTAAAGCTTTTTTTCATCCAAAACTGGTTCACAATGAGTGCATAGGTTTTTTTCCCAATCATTAATATTGATAGATCCCTTCCAAAATCAGCAAAAACTTGCCAAGCTGTGGGCAGCTCCAAAGCACAGCCACTCTTCAAAATATTCAGCACAACACCTGACATAGGGCTAAATCTCACCCAGTGATTATTAGATTTGACCACATTTATCACTTTTGACTAGGAATCCTGTCATCGCACAACACTGCAACTGATTTCCTTTGAGATTTTTTTTCTCTAGAACCTAACTTCATACTGTCTAACTTTCAAAATGATTTGGGAACTCAAAAACATAGTATATTTTATGCTAGCCAGGTAGACTAAAAATTAAACATTTCCTCAGAATAGGAAAAATTCTTGAACACTTATGACTTTTAAAAGTAAATCTACTATTGGTTTTGTTATTTCTGTCTCCTAGATTATTTTAGATGCTTTAGGTTGTCCCTTTTCTTTTTTTAATTGAGGGACAAACTCTGAATCTTCATAATGATTCCTTTGTTCTGTTTTATATTGCAAGCAACAGAATATCATTTCTGTCCCTCATGAACATAAAAGCATATTTTTAGGCAGGAAAAAAAAAAAAGCTCCTGCCTAAAAATGTCTCATACCAGCACTTCCTTGTAAAGGAGAGACACTCTAAACATATACAGTGGAATAAACATCCATGTGTTCAGATGTACAAAAGCAATATTTCTATATTCTTCTATAGCATTATAATTTCCTCAAGCCCCCCTCAGTTTCATCTGATGAGAGATAATACAGTCTTAGTCAACTCCGCTGAAGTTAGACGTTTCAGTTAAAATTGAATAAAATTTAGTTAAAAAGTCAATGTAGGACTGTTCCATCACCATTTTTCTCCCCCATTTTGTATCTTCTAAGTTCCTGGGGCAGTGATTACCTAGTGTCATGGTGTGAAGATAAGACACTTGTTCATCCTTGACTCTGTGTCCAGGCTCGATCCTCTGCACATGCTGAATTCACTGTCTTGGGAACATCAATCACCATTCAGGCAGGATTACCTGTGCCAACTGGATTCACTTTTCAAGCCAGCTTCCTGTTGCCCTTGGATATGGTCATTTCTCCTTTACTCTGGCATCTACACATGTCCATAATCTCAAGAAGACTCTTGAGAGTTACATCTTCTACTTTACTTCCACCAAAAGCATCATTCACCACAACCTTAAATGACTGTGGATAAGCCGGCTTTCTTTCTCAGCCTGGAGTAGCAGGAACCCTGATGGACTGGACTTGGGCCCCCTCTATTCCTTATCCTGAGATTCTCTGTATCTGCTGTCCACACTGATTGTCTCTACTCGCAGCCCCCACACCAGGGTAGAGACAGGAAGTAGTGCTTTCCAGGTGAGCAGACAGACTTCTCTCTGCTCTCAGATACTCATATCTACAGATGACTGTATTGCTAATCTGAGAGGGGAGGGACAAGAGACAAAGCCCCCTTTCAGAAACCATCAATATGTTTGAAAACATACAAACATCTGTGTATCTTGCTTACTTTCCAAACGTTTTTGCCTCCTCCCCATCTTTCAGAATATTCATATAGTCTGAGAGAGAGAGAAAGAATAATTTTCATTTATGCAAAAAAAAATGATAACCTGAGAGCTCTGCTTTTGAGAAACCAAAATGCAAGCTCTTAAACCTCAAAATTATTGTCTCTATCTTGGCCTTCAAAAAGAACATTTTTAAAAACCCACAAATCTCAACTTTTCTACCTTCTGGACCTCCACAATATCAATCTACTCTGAGGAAAATAATCCTAGAATATTCCAGCTATGTAAGCTGTGAGAAATTTTAAATAGGTGCATATTTCAGTGTCCAGGTTACAGGAAGTTTAATACTGGCAACTGGTTTGAAAGGTATTGGAAAACTAATAGAACAAAAATTGGACTTTGCGTTAACCTTGGAGGCAGCCACCACTCATAGGGCTTGGAGAACAAAAAGGAAAAGATGTATGTTACCAGATCCTGGAACCTCAGAAGAGGTGCTGCTGTGCAGCTTGAGTCATGACCAGTGAAGGGGTACATGGACCTCTGGGCTGTGGTGGGCCCCACATGGCTGATACTCGGACCCCTGCAGGGACACTGCAGTCTGGTGCCTGGGCTCCCTGAGAAGGTACTGCAAACAATGGCTGGCCCTCAAACCTCTGAGGAAGGGACTGCTTGTCTGATCTTGGATTTCTGAGAGCTTCTTGGGGCTTCTTGAATAACCGATGCTCAGATCTCTGAGAGGGCACTGCCCATCTAATTCCAGACTTTCAAGGAGCTAGGCATGCTTCCCAGTGGCGCTCAGAGCTCTGAATGGAGGCTTCCAGAGGGTCATTTGCCAGTCCTCAGAAGAGGTACCACACAATTGCAGACCCCAGAGAAGGATGCCTTGCAGTTGATGTTTGGCAAACCAAAAAACACAGGAGCTGGAGGTGTCTGCTGCCCCTTTAGCTTCTTCTGCTGAAAGGATGCTTGCAGGACCTGATGACTTTCTTTAGTGTTATGCTTGGATTCCTGTCTCCTCATATTTTGTGCATCTATTATAAGCTTTTAGTGACTGGTTACCATGAAATTCATGTGTAACAATCTATAACTATAACAATGTGCTAAGTATCTTCAGCCGGGTCCTACACTTTGCAACCCTATGGACTGCGGCCCACCAGGCTCCTCTGTTCATGGGATTCTCCAGGCAAGTATACTGGAGTGGGTTGCCACGCCCTCCTCTGGGAATGACTATAACAATAGAGGTCTATTTTAAGTTGAGGGTCACTTGATTTTGAACTCTTTCTAAAATAGTCCATTTTTACTGCCCTTCCACATTTTACATTTTTGACATTATATTTTACTTTTTTTGTGTTCTTTAACTAATTATTGTGGTTTTAGTTGATTTTATTACTTTTGCCTTTTAACCTTCATACTAGTTTTATAACTGGTTGATCATTACCTTTACTATATGTTTGCTTTATCAGTGATAATTTTCATTTCTATATATTTACTTATTCCTAGTTATGGCCTTTCCATTTAAAGAAGTCCCTTTAACATCTCTTATATGGCTGGTTTAGGAGTTGTAAACTCCTTCAGCTTTTGTTTGTCTGGGAAATTCTTAATCACTTCTTCAATTCTATATGATAACCTTGCCAAGTAGAGTATTCTTGGTTGTTAAGTTTTTCTTGTTTGTTTCAGCACTTTATATAATGCCACTTTCTCTGGCCTCTAAAATTTCTACTGAAAAATAAGCCAATAGTCTGATGGTGGCTTTCTTGCACCTAACTAATTGTTTTCTCTCATGACTTTAAAGTTCTCTCTTTTAACTTTTGACATTTTATTTATAATGCATCTTGGTGTGGGTCTCTTTGGGTTTATCATTTTGGGGACTCTGCTTCCTGGACTTGAATTCCTGTTTTCTTCACCCAGTTAGAGAAATTCTCAGTTATTATTTCTTCAAATAAGCTTTCTATCCCTTTTGCTCTCTCTTTTCCTTTTTGGGGTGCCTATGGTACAGATATTAGTATGCTTGATGTTGTCCCCAAAATCTCTAAACTACTTTTTTTCGGGGGTGGGGGATTGCTGTTCTGATTGGGTAATTTTCACTACCTTGTCTTACAGATCACTGATGCATTCTTTCTTCTGCATCATCTAATCTGCTCTAAATTCCATCTAGTGTATTTTTTATTTCTGTTATTGTAGTTTTCAGCTCTGCTTGTTTCTTTTCATATTTTCTATTTGTTGAAGTTCTTCCTGTGTTTATTTTTCTCCTACATTCAGGGATCATCATTATGACCATTACTTTTAACTCTTTATCAGGTAGATTACTTCTTTCCTTTTCTGAGGTTTTGTCTTGTCCTTTCATTTGGAATATAGTTCTCTGTCTCTTTATTTTTAATAATTCTCTGTGTCTGTATCATGTAATAGGCAAATAAGCTATGTCTCCTGGCTTTACTTAGAAAGTTTCTTATGGGACCCAGAAAAGCAATCCCTGCTGGTGACCTGAGCCAGGTGCTCTGGGGGTGTCCCCTGTGTGGTCTACAGGTGCCCTCCTTTGGTGGTGGTGCCAGAGCTGTTATGGGCACACTGGTGGGAGGGGTTGACAGCTAGACTGTCTGTCTTCAAAGCCCAGCAGGAACTGCTGTGGGCATGCTAGTAGGCAGGGCTGGCCCTCCAGAGTGTGATTCACATTGGGGGTGGGGAGTACTTGTCAGTGCCAAGACTGTTTTCCAGGTGTTGTGGGGGCAGGAGCTGCTTTAGGGGGCACCAGTCTCAGCTGAGGCCACCCACTGGATGTGGCAGGGTGGGAGTCACATGGGGGGTTAAAAGCCAGATATTATGGGGGCTCATCCTCCCAGTACAATTCCCCAGGGCTGGGATGCCTAACATGGGATTCAAGCTCCTCACTCCTTAGGGAGGACCTCTGTGTCTTTTGTTTTCCCTCCTAATTGTGGGTCGCCACACTGGGGTTGTGGGTCCTGACTAGACCACATCTCTGCCCCTCCTACCGATCTCGATAGGTGACTTTTTCCTTTATATCCTTAGTCTTCAAAGAACTGTTCTGCTAGTCTTCAGATTGTTCTTAGAGAGAGTTGTTCTGGATGTATTTGCAGTTTCTGTGTGTCCACGGGAGGAGGGGAGCACAGAGTCTTTCTACTCTGCCATCTTGATCCTGCCTCCTGAGAGTATGTTTTAGATACAATTGACACTTGTAATTTGTAGACCTTAAGTAAAGCAGATTATCCTCCCATAGTGTAGGTGAACCTCACACAATCAACTGAAAGCAAAAACTGAGGTTTCTTGAAGAAGGTATTCTTCCTCAAGGTGGCAACATAAGAATCCTGCTTGAGTTGCCAGCCTGCTGCCTTGTGGAATTTAAACTCAAAATTAAAGCATTAATTTTTCCCTAAGTCTCCAAACTGCCAGCCTGCCTTACAAATTTCAGGTTTGCCAGCCCCACAGTTGTATAGCCCAATCCCTTCAAACAAATCTCTCTCTGCGTTTATACGTGTGTGTGTGTGTGTATCCTATTGGTTCCATATCTCTAGTGGATCCCAATCCATAGACTCCTCACACCCACCTACTGCCCCAAATACCCCAATATTAATTTAAGTCACCTACTGCTATTTTGAGTCCAAGTCTAGTTGTGAGCAGTTTCTGAAATACCCTTGCTGGGTTCTGTGTAAGTACATTCCTGATGTGCTCCCCCAAACACTTGCCGGGTCTCCGGCAGCCCTAACCAGCCTCCTGTTCTTCTGAGTGACTGGGAATGAAAGTCATCTATTATTATCTCCTGCCTCCTCATCACCATGGGATAGCCTGCCCAGGGTTTTCACTTTCTGGCTGAAATTGTTTATTTGGTTACTGACAGCTTGTTATGTGATCCACACTGAGCAGCTGGGGCCCCAAAGGTCTGTAAGAAAAGTAAGTGAGGAGGTTAAAAGAAGGAGGCTATGGGCTTACATAGAAACAAAGCAGAATGAAGGCCATTGCCATGATCTTCACCTGCAACCCCACTGTGTCCAGGGATAAATCTCAGGATACCTGTCATGAAGGAAATAATGGTGATTTTATATGCACATTTTAACATGACTCAAAAAATGAAAGATTAAGCATTGTTCAAATGATGAAACATCCAACTGCTAAATTGTTTTTTGCTTTTCTCTAGAAAGGAAAACAAGTCTTGGGTATTTTCAAACTGATTACAAAGGTTTTTGCTCTGGATTTTATTGAAGCGTTATGTGTCTGGCTGTTTTTCTGTGGCTAAAAGCCATGCTCATCCAAATCACAGGTATCTTTCCATCACTCTAATTGCTCCACAACCCACTTTAAGAAGCTCTTAACAGCTTTTCTTTCTATTTTGATGTATAGTAGAGAGTTAAGGCTAGTGTTCAAGCAGGTAGCCTTCCTTACAAGCATTTCAGGGCCCAGACTGTGAAATCAAAATATTTACTGAACATCCTCTCTCCAAGACCAGTAGAGACCCTTGGCTAACCAATCTCAATAACCTTTTTATTAAGTTTGTTTTTTATTTGCCTGTGCTGGGTCTTAGTTGCCACATGTAGGGTCTTTAGTTGCGGCATGGGAGATCTAGTTTCCTCACCAAGGATCAAACCCAGACACCCTGCACTGGGAGCATGGAGTCTTAATTGCTGGACCACCAGGGAAATACAGAATGCAATAACCTATCATCTGTCCATATTCTATTGACCTCCACCATTCATTCCCTGGTAGCTCAGTTGGTAAAGAATCCACTTGCAATGCAGGAAACCCTGGTTGGATTCCTGGGTCAGAAACATATGTTGGAGCAGGGATAGGCTGTGCAATCCAGTATTCTTGGGCTTCCCTGGTGGTTCAGATGGTAAAGAATCTGCCTGCAATGCAGGAGTCCTGGGTTCGATCCCTGGGTTGAGAAGATCCCTTGGAGAATGGATTGGCTACCCACTCCAGTATTCTGTCCTGGAGAATTCCATAGACTGTATAGCCCATGGGATTGCTAAGAGTTAGACATGACTGAGCAACTTTCACTTTCATTCCTTTTAAAAGGACTTTCCTGGTTGGCTCAGCAGTAAAGAACCAGCCTGCCAGTTCAGGAGACACAAGTTTGATCCTTGGGTCAGAAAGATCCTCTGGAGAAGGAAATAGTAACCAATGCCAGTACTCTTGCCTGGAAAATCCCATGTACAGAGGCTCATGGAGGGCTACAGTCCATGAAGTTGCAAAGAGTTGGACACAACTTAGCAACCGAGCACACATGCACATGAATTCATTTAAAAGACATGTACTAAGCTTTACTGGGGCTTCCCTGGTGGCTCAGACAGTAAAGAAATCCGCCTGCAATGCGGGAGACCTGGGTTTGATACCTGGGTTGGGAAGATCCTCTGGAGAAGGGCATAGCAACCCACTCCAGTATCTTGCCTGGAGAATTCCATGGACAGAGGAGCCTGGAGGGCTACAGTCCATAGGGTCCCAGAGAGTTGGACACACCTGAGTGACTAAGCACACAAGTCTTACTGAGTATCCAGTGCTACCTAGGTACTAGGACAAAGAAATCAAAAAGACATGGTTTCTGCTCCCAAATGAAGTGAAAGAAAAAGGGAGGGATAATATTAAAATATTTGTGATAGCTCCACAAACACATGTGAATTAAATAGAAAAGCGAGTGGGGATGCTGAAGTATGTATGAAGGAGCACAGATAAAAGACTACATTACCTGGGTTGGGATTTCAAGGGCTGGCTCCCTGGAGGAAGTAGCAGGAACTAACTCATACAGCATCAGTAGGAATTAACTCACTGTATGGGGGAGAGGAGGTAGCCCAGAAGAAGAAATCACTAGTGTAAAAGTAGCAGAGCATGAGAGAACAAGAAGCATTCTGAGAACTGCCGGAAGATTAACCAGGGGAAAACGAGTATGTGCAGGTGGCCAGATGTGAGGCAGGAAAAATGGAGGCGGGGCCTCAAAAGAGTTTAAAGGTGCATTCTAAGAGCAATACAGGGACTTCCCTGGTGGCCCAGTGGCTAAGACTCTGTGCTCCCAATGCAGGAGGTCCGGGTTCAATTCCAGGTCAGGGAAGTAGATCCTGCATGCTGCAACTAAGACCCAGTGCAGCCAAATAAACAAATAAGAGCAATATGGAGATGGACTGCTGTGAAATGAGGGGGAAAAGCAGAGAGATTCTTTGAAAAGTTATTGGAATAGCCCACCTGAGGAATGATGAGAACCTGAACTAAGGAAATGGCTGAATACTCCTGCCATTAAGTGACATGGCAAGTGCAAGAGACGAAAACGTCAGCTGGTAGATGGATTCACTGTGTGGACTTTGAGGAGCCTGCAGAGCAATCAGACACAAGATTCTGGCTAGAATATACATGTGGGAAATGAGTGTGTTTAAAAGGATGAGTGTGGTTAAAATCACCCAATGTAAAGAAAAAGAGGAAGAGTGACCTCATGATAGAACTTTTAGGAGTGACACTTCATAGAAGACAAAAGGTGATGAGCCTGAAAAATAGTGGATCAGCCAAGAGGAAGAAATCCAAGAGACAGCAGCATCAAAGAAGCTTTAAAACTGAGGGCTGGGACTTCCCTGGTGGTACCGTGGTTGGTACTTCGCCTTGCAAGGCAGGGGGTGACATTCGAGCCCTTGTCGGAAAGCTAAGATTCCACATACCTCAGGGCCAGAAGACCAAAACATAAAACAGAAACAATATTCTCATAAGTTCAATAAAGACTTTTTAAATGGTACACATCAAAAAAAACTTTAAAAAAAGAAAAAAAAAACTGGACTACCTACTGGAGGATCAGTGTAAAAGCTTATACAAAATGAGAAATAGAATTACAATTGGGCTTTGTTCTTTGTCTTCCTGAGTACCATATTTTACATTGGGCATCTGTCTATGGGAGGATTAAATTTGTTACATAGGAAATATAAAGTAAGGACAAAATATTAATATAACTTTGCAAATCAACTATACTTTAATAAAAATTTTAAAAAAGGAAAAAACATAGACATTCAGTTTTTTACTTCCTATGTACAAATTGGATGGGCTTCCCAGGTGGCACTAGTAGTAAAGAACCCACTTGCCAATGCAGGAGACGTAAGAGACATAGGTTCCATCACTGGGTCCGGAGGATCCCCTGGAGGAGGGCATGGCAACCCACTCCAGTATTCTTGTCTGGAGAACCCCATGGACAGAGGAGCCTGGAGAGCTATAGTTCGCAGGGTCACAAAGAGTCAGATGTGACTGAAGTGACTTAGCACGCATGAACAAATTGGATAGGTAGCAACACAATAAACCTTGCTCACCAGGATGTTGTCTCAGGAAAAAATAGACTGAAGGACTTAGAATATGGGGTTTACTAATGTGGAGGGCTGTTTCGTAGCCCTACCAACAACCACGATAGAGAAGAAAAGATAGTAAAGAAGAAATAAAAGAGACATCTGGCTGCTTCTGGCTTAGCGGGAGAAAAGAGAGTAGAGATTGGAAGCTGTAAATCTTGTGTGTCCCCATTTCCCCTCCCTAGACTTCAGGGGGGAAGGGCAGGTGTGTTACACAAGTGAAGATAAAAGTCAATGATAAATAGAGATACAGATGTAGAGAATGGACTTGGGGAGGCGGTGGGCTAGGCAAGGGTGGGATGAATTGGGAGAGTAGCACTGAAACATATACATTGCCATATGAAAAACAGAGAGCAAACAGGAAGCTGCTGTATAACACAGGGAGCTCAACCCTGTGCTCTGTGACAGCCTAGAGGAGTGGGAGCAAGGTTCAAGAGGAAGGGGACATATGTATACCTGTGGCTGATTCACGTTGTTGCATAGCAGAAATCAACACTACATTGTAAAGCAATTATCCTCCAATGAAAAATAAATTTTAAGGAATCTCCATACTGTTCACTTCTCTATAGTGGCTGTATCAACTTACATTTTCACCAACAGTGCAAGAGGGTTCCCTTTTCTCCACATCCTCTCCAGCATTTATTGTTTGTAGATTTTTTGATGAAGGCTATTACATAGGGAGCTCAAGGTGGTACTCTGTGACCTTCTGGAGGGGTGAGGAAGGGGTGGTGTGAGAGTGCAGTTTGTCATACAGAATGAAGTAAGTCAGAAAGAGAAAAACAAATATGGTATATTAACCCATATATATATGGAATCTAGGGGGCTTCCCAGTGGCACTAGTAAAGAATCTGCCTACAAATACAGGAGACGTAAGAGACGTAGGTTTGATCTCTGGGTGTGGAAGATCCCCTGAAGGAGGGGATGTCAATCCACTCCAGTATTCTTGCCTGAAAAATCCCGTGGTCAGAGGAGCCTGGTGGGCTACTGTCCACGGGGTCTCAAAGAGTCTGACATAACAGAGTGACTGAGCACGCATGAGGGTTAAGTCAGTCCGGACATGGATAGATCCCAGCAAAGAGAGCAAGTCAAGTGACACAAGCTGTAGACTGTCTACAAGAAAAGGCCAGGAGCACCCATTCAGCCAAGAGAAACTGACCTTGAGACCAGCAGATGGCTGCAAGCATACCTCCCAGGACCAGCACAAGCCCCGACCCATGGGGGTACCTTCTCAGAGAAAGAAGCAGGAGCTGGAGACGACTGTCTGAGATACTGAGTAAATATCGTCCCAGAAACAAAATCAAATTGATGATGTATTGTTTATCCATATGATACACTCAATCTGTTTTCCCGCTAGTCCATGGATAATAGCTCAGGAAAGAAGATGAGATTCATTGTAGGGAACATAAAGAACTTTTTTTTCTTCAGATTAGAGTGTAAAGCAACCTTGCTATACAGGAGGAAAATGGGAATTAACATTCTCCAGAGTAGATTCTGTGCATGCTGCATGCTACGTCACTTCAGTTGTGTCCAACTCTTTGTGACCCCATGGATTGTAGCCCATGAGGCTCCTCTGTCCATGGGATCCTCCAGGCAAGAAAACTGGAGTGGGTTGCCGTGTCTTTCTCCAGGGAATCTTCCCAACCCAGGGATCAAAAGAATACTAATTCTTCAGAGTTGTCAGATATTATACAGGCACAAAAATAAATAAAAATTAAAACTCTACAGTCCTTTAAACTGGACTAAAAAATAAACAAAAATTATTTAACGCAGTCTTCTGAGAGTATTTGCCTTGCTTACAAAACTTCTAAATCTGCAGGAGAAAAATATGATACACCCCATTTCCCACTTAGCTGTCTGAGAAATCAGTTTTCACAGACCATCTCTATCTGAAAGACTTGGAAACACTTCTAGCTTTTAAAGATAGAGCTACCGCCACATCTTAGAACTACAATTTAGACCATTGGGATCGTGAGCCCTGTAGTCCACTGCCTTTCCCTCTACTGCGGTTCATCCGTTGACAACTTGAAACATTGCTCAATGGGAAAAAAAGCAAGGCTAGCCCAGAGCAAAACTCTGAAGCAGAAGAAACTAACATTTGGTGAGCACAGAATTCCACATTTGCAATTTCTCCACTCCAGATTTATTTCTTCTCCCTCCTTTTCTCCTAATAAAATTGTTCAGGCTTTTTTGTTTATCCTAAACTACATTTACAGACAACGACAGTGGACCAGTCACACTAGTTCACTCCTCTTTCTCACAAGTGGCAGAATGGGTAAGAGTCTGGAACCAGACTGCCTAGGTTTGTTTGAATCCTGCCTCAGCACTTTCTAACTGGATGATGATCTTTTTTTTCTTTCTTTCTTTTGGTTCTTCCAAGTCTTAGTTGTGGCATGTAGGACATAGTTAATTCCCTGACCAGAGATCAAACCCAGGCCCTCTGCACTGGCAGCCTGGAGTCTTAACTACCTGACTGACAGGGAAGTCCCCTGCATGATGATCTTAGGAAAGTTATTAATACTTAACCTCCCTGACATCAGAGTCATTATCTGCAAAGTAGATTGAATAAGAGTACTTGCCTATTGTACT
Organism: Giraffa tippelskirchi; assembly: GCF_054371585.1. Classification (NCBI taxonomy): domain Eukaryota; kingdom Metazoa; phylum Chordata; class Mammalia; order Artiodactyla; family Giraffidae; genus Giraffa; species Giraffa tippelskirchi. The sequence goes on from NC_137283.1 coordinate 128,663,450, forward strand.
GAAAGTAGTTATTATATATATATATATATATATATATATATATATATATATATAAAATGTCCTAGTCAGTTCAGTTCAGTCGCTCAGTCGTGTCCGACTCTCTGCGACCCCATGAATTGCAGCACACCAGGCCTCTCTGTCCATCACCAACTCCCGGAGGCTACCCAAACCCATGTTCATTGAGTCGGTGATGCCATCCAACCATCTCATCCTCTGTCGTCCCCTTCTCCTCCCGCCCCCAATCCTAACCAGCATTAGGGTCTTTTCCAATGAGTCAACCCTTCGCATGAGGTGGCCAAAGTATTGGAGTTTCAGCTTCAACATCAGACCTTCCAATGAACACCCAGGATTGATCTCTTTTAGGATGGATTGATTGGATCTCCTTGCAGTCCAAGGGACTCTCAAGAGTCTTCTCCAACACCACAGTTCAAAAGCATCAATTCTTCGGCGCTCAGCTTTCTTCACCGTCGAACTCTCACATCCATACGTGACCACTGGAAAAACCACAGCCTTCACTAAACGGACTTTTGCTGGCAAAGTAATGTCTCTGCTTTTAAACATGCTATCTAGGTTGGCCAAAACCTTCCTTCCAAGGAGTAAGCGTCTTTTAATTTCATGGCTGCAGTCACCATCAGCAGTGATTCTGGAGCCAAAAAAAGTAAAGTCTGACACTGTTTCCACTGTTTCCCCATCTATTTCCCATGGAGTGATGGGACCAGATGCCATAATCTTAGTTTTCTGAACGTTGAGCTTTAAGCCAACTTTTTCACTCTCCTCCTTCACCTTCATCAAGAGGCTCTTTAGTTCTTCTTCACTTTCTGCCATAAGGGTGGTGTCATCTGCATATCTGAGGTTATTGATATTTCTCCTGGCAATCTTGATTCCAGCTTGTGTTTCTTCCAGCCCAGCGTTTCTCATGATGTACTCTGCATATAAGTTAAATAAGCAGGGTGACAATATACAGCCTTGACGTACTCCTTTCCCTATTTGGAACCAGTCTGTTGTTCCATGTCCAGTTCTAACTGTTGCTTCCTGACCTGCATACAGGTTTCTCAAGAGACAGGTCAGATGGTCTGGTACTCCCGTCTCTTTCAGAATTTTCCACAGTTTATTGTGATCCACACAGTCAAAGGCTTTGGCATAGTCAATAAAGCAGAAATAGATGTTTTTCTGGAACTCTCTTGCTTTTTCGATGATCCAGCGGATATTGGCAATTTGATCTCTGGTTCCTCTGCCTTTTCTAAAACCAGCTTGAACATCTGGAAGTTCACGGTTCACGTATTGCTGAAGCCTGGCTTGGAGAATTTTGAGCATTACTTTACTAGCATGTGAGATGAGTGCAATTGTGCGGTAGTTTGAGCATTCTTTGGCATTGCCTTTCTTTGGGATTGGAACGAAAACTGACCTTTTCCAGTCCTGTGGCCACTGCTGAGTTTTCCAGATTTGCTGGCATATCGAGTGCAGCACTTTCACAGCATCACCTTTGAGGATTTGAAATAGCTCAACTGGAATTCCATCACCTCCACTAGCTTTGTTCGTAGTGATGCTTTCCAAGGCCCACTTGACTTCACATTCCAGGATGTCTGGCTCTAGGTGAGTGATCACACCATTGTGATTATCTGGGTCGTGAAGATCTTTTTTGTACAGTTCTTCTGTGTATTCTTGCCACCTCTTCTTAATAGCTTCTGCTTCTGTTAGGTCCATACCATTTCTGTCCTTTATCCAGCCTATCTTTGCATGAAATGTTCCTTTGGTATCTCTAATTTTCTTGAAGAGGTCTCTAGTCTTTCCCAATCTGTTGTTTTCCTCTATTTCTTTGCACTGATCGCTGAGGAAGGCTTTGTTATCTCTCCTTGCTATTCTTTGGAACTCTGCATTCAGATGAGAATATCTTTCCTTTTCTCCTTTGCTTTTCGCTTCTCTTCTCTTCCCAGCTATCTGTAAGGCCCCGAGACAGCCATTTTGCTTTTTTGCATTTCTTTTCCATGGGGATTTTCTTGATCCCTGTCTGCTGTACAATGTCACGAACCTCTGTCCATAGTTCATCAGGCACTCTGTCTATCAGGTCTAGTCCCTTAAATCTATTTGTCACTTCCACTGTATACTCATAAGGGATTTGATCTAGGTCATATCTGAATGGTCTAGTGGTTTTCCCTACTTTCTTCAATTTAATTCTGAATTTGGCAATAAGCAGTTCATGATCTGAGCCACAGTCTGCTCCTGGTCTTGTTTTTGCTGACTGTATAGAGCTTCTCCATCTTTGGCTGCAAAGAATATAATCAATCTGATTTCGGTGTTGACCATCTGGTGATGTCCACGTGTAGAGTCTTCTCTTGTGTTGTTGGAATAGGGTGTTTGCTATTACCAGTGCGTTCTCGTGGCAAAACTCTATTAGCCTTTGCCCTAATAGTTTAGGACATAGTACATCAGACTTCCCAGGTGGTGCTAGTGGTGAAGAATGCACCTGCCAATGCAAGAAACGTAAGAGATTCAGGTTTGATCCCTGGGTTTGAAAGATCCCCTGGAGGAAGGCATAGCAACCCACTCCTGTACTCTTGCCTGGAGAATCCCCATGGACAGAGGAACCTGGAGGGCTACAGTCCCTGGGGTCGCAAAGAGTCGGACATGACTAAAGTGGCTTAGCATGCACACACACCCACTACATAGTTATTTTTCAGCTTGGCAAAGTATTAGCAAAGAAATAAAAATGGGATGAACTTACAATGACAAAGAAAAGAAGAATAGCCATCAAAAAGGTGATTTCAACAAATGTATGTAAGACACAAAGCAGATAAAGGAAAACTACAGAGAAAGCAGGGGAGAGGAACCCACAATCCAGCATCATGATTGGTGAACCTTTTCTGTAAAGGCAAGATAGTAAGTATTTTAGATTTTGTGAGCCAAGAAACAACACTGAAGATGCTATGCATCTCTTTTGCAAATACTCAATTCTCTTTCTGCAGCCATAGGCAACTCATGTGTGTGACTAGGTTCCAATCAAATTTTATTTACAGACACTGAAATTTTAATTTGGTATCATTTTCACATTTCATAAAATATTATTATCTTATTTTGTTGTGGTAAGAATACTTAACATACAATCAACCTTCCGCAAATTTTTAAATGTACATTATCGCTTATAGGTACAAAATTTTACTGCAGATCTCTAGAGCTTATTTATCCAGCTAACTGAAACTCTAAGCCCATTGATTAATAACTCCCAATTTCCCCTCTCTCCCAGAGCCTAGCAACCACAATTCCACTCTTTGATTCTATGAATTTAACTATTTTAGATTCTATTGTAAGTACAATATTTGTCATTCCATGACTGGCTTACATCACTTAACATAATGTCCTCAAAGTTCATCCATCTTGTCACATATTGTAGTATTTGTCTTTTTTTTTTTTTTTTTTTTCCATTAAGTAGATGTACTCTTATGATTTTTTTTTTTTTTTTTTTTTTTTTTTTAATAAATTTATTTATTTTACTTGGGGGCTAATTACTTTACAATATTGTAATAGTTTTTGCCATACATTGACAAGAATCAGCCATGGGTTTACATGTGTTCCCCTTCCCGAACCCCCCACCCACCTCCCTCCCCCTCCCATCCCTCTGGATCATCCCACTGCCCCGGCCCCGAGCCCTTGTCACATGCATCGAACATGGAATGGTGCTCTGTTTCACATATGACAATACACATGTCTCAATGCCATTCTCCCAGAACGTCCCACCCTCACCTTCTCCCTCAGAGTCCATAAAATTGTTCCATGCATCTGTGTCTCTCATTCTGTCCCGCATATAGGGTTATCGTTACCATCTTTCAGATTCCATATATATGCATTAGTATACTGTATTGTTGTTTTTCTTTCTGGCTTACTTCACTCTGTATAATGGGCTCCAGTTTCATCCATCTCAGTAGAACCGGTTCAAATGTATTTTTTTTAATGGCTGAGTAATATTCCATTGTGTATATGTACCACAGCTTCCTTATCCATTCATCTGCTGATGGACATCTAGGTTGCTTCCATGTCCTGGCTATTGTAAACAGTGCTGCGATGAACATTGGGGTACACGCGTCTCTTTCAATTCTGGTTTCCTCGGTGTATATGCCCAGCAGTGGGATTGCTGGGTCATATGGCAGTTCTATTCCCAGTTTTTTAAGGAATCTCCACACTGTTCTCCATAGTGGCTGTACTAGTTTGCATTCCCACCAACAGTGTAAGAGGGTTCCCTTTTCTCCACACCCTCTCCAGCATTTATTGCTTGTAGACTTTTGGATAGCAGCCATTCTGACTGGTGTGAAATGATACCTCATTGTGGTTTTGATTTGCATTTCTCTAATAATGAGTGATGTTGAGCATCTTTTCATGTGTTTGTTAGCCATCTGTATGTCTTCTTTGGAGAAATGTCTGTTTAGTTCTTTGGCCCATTTTTTGATTGGGTCATTTATTTTTCGGGAATTCAGCTGCAGAAGTTGCTTGTATATTTTTGAGATTAATTGTTTGTCTGTTGCTTCATTTGCTATTATTTTCTCCCATTCTGAAGGCTGTCTTTTCACCTTGTTTATAGTTTCCTTTGTTGTGCAAAAGCTTTTAATTTTAATTAGGTCCCATTTGTTTATTTTTGCTTTTATTTCCAATATTCTGGGAGGTGGGTCATCCTCAATGGTGAAAAATTGAAAGCATTTCCCCTAAAGTCAGGAACAAGGCAAGGATGCCCACTTTCACCACTACTATTCAACATAGTTTTGGAAGTTTTGGCCACAGCAATCAGAGCTGAAAAAGAAATAAAAGGAATACAGATAGGAAAAGAAGAAGTAAAACTCTCACTGTTTGCAGATGACATGATCCTCTACATAGAAAACCCTAAAGACTCTACTAGAAAATTACTAGAGTTGATCAATGAATATAGTAAAGTTGCAGGATATAAAATTAACACACAGAAATCCCTTGCATTCCTATACTCCAATAATGAGAAAACAGAAAGAGAAATTAAGGAAACAATACCATTCACCATTGCATCAAAAAGAATAAAATACTTAGGAATATATCTACCTAAAGAAACAAAAGACTTATATATAGAAAACTATAAAACACTGATGAAAGAAATCAAAGAGGACACAAACAGATGGAGAAATATACCGTGTTCATGGATTGGAAGAATTAATATAGTGAAAATGAGTATTCTACCCAAAGCAATCTACAGATTCAATGCAATCCCTATCAAGCTACCAATGGTATTTTTCACAGAACTAGAACAAATCATCTCACAATTTGTATGGAAATATAAGAAACCTCGAATAGCCAAAGCAATCTTGAGGAAGAAGAATGGAACTGGAGGAATCAACCTGCCTGACTTCAGACTCTACTACAAAGCCACAGTCATCAAGACAGTATGGTACTGGCACAAAGATAGAAATATAGATCAATGGAACAAAATAGAAAGCCCAGAGATAAACCCACGCACATATGGACACCTTATCTTCGACAAAGGAGGCAAGAATATACAATGGAGAAAAGACAACCTCTTTAACAAGTGGTGCTGGGAAAACTGGTCAACCACTTGTAAAAGAATGAAACTAGAACACTTCCTAACACCGTACACAAAAATAAACTCAAAATGGATTAAAGATCTAAACGTATTTGTCTTTTTTAAGGCTAAATAGTATCCTGTTGGAGATTCCCAAGTGGCTCAGTAGTAAAGAATCTTCTTCCCAATCAGGAGATGTGGGTTTGATCCTTGAATCAGGAAGATCTCCTGAGGAAGGAAATGGCAACCCACTCCAATATTCTTGTTGGGAAAATCCCATGAACAGATGAAACTGGTGGGCTACACTTCATGGGGTCATAAGGAGTCAGACACAACTTAGCAACTAAGCGACAACAACAGTATCTTCTGTTTATTTAATCTCTCACTTTTCTTTATTTAATCTGTCAACAGATATTTAGGTTGTTTCCATATCTTAGCTACAGTGATTGGTGATGCCATGAACATGGGAGTACTAAGTATTATCCATTTGATATTTAGCAAAATTCCATTTAAAGTATCGATACTAAAATGCAACTTAAAATATAAAAACTTTTACATTTAGGGGAATTGGATGAAGGTGGTCAAAAGGTACAAACTTCTAGTTATAAAACAAATAAATACTATGGATGTAATATACACCATAATCATTGTATTAATAGTTAACACCACCATAGGGTGTATTTTATTTTCTTTTTTTTTTTTAATAAATGTATTTACTTTAGTTGGGGGCTAATTACTTTACAATATTGTAATAGTTTTTGCCATACATTGACATGAATCAGCCATGGGTTTACATGTGTTCCCCTTCCTGGACCCCCCACCCACCTCCCTCCCCATCCCATCCCTCTGGGTCATCCCATTGCCCCGGCCCTGAGCCCTTGTCTCATGCATCGAACGTGGAATGGTGTTCTGTTTCACATATGATAATATACATGTTTCAATGCTATTCTCCCAGAACGTCCCACCCTCACCTTCTCCCTCAGAGTCCATAAAATTGTTCTATGCATCTGTGTCTCTTATTCTGTCTCTACAGCATAACCCTATAGCATATAGGGTTATCGCTACCATCTTTCAAATTCCATATATATGCATTAGTATACTGTATTGGTGTTTTTCTTTCTGGCTTACTTCACTCTGTATAATGGGCTCCAGTTTCATCCATCTCAGTAGAACCGATTCAAATGTATTTTTTTAATGGCTGAGTAATAGTCCATTGTGTATATGTACCACAGCTTCCTTATCCATTCGTCTGCTGATGGACATCTAGGTTGCTTCCATGTCCTGGCTATTGTAAACAGTGCTGCGATGAACATTGGGGTACACGCGTCTCTTTCAATTCTGGTTTCCTCGGTGTGTATGCCCAGCAGTGGGATTGCTGGGTCATATGGCAGTTCTATTCCATAGGGTGTATTTTAAAGTTGCTAAAAGAATAAATCCTTAAAGTTCTCATCACAAGAAAATAAAAACATTTTTTGTAACTATGTGAGGTGATGGATGTTAACTAAACTTATTGTGGTAATCATTTCACAGTAGGTGTAAGTTAAGTTACCAGCTTTTTCTACTGTAGAGATGTTTGTTTATTAAGTATAAGTGACAAACATTCATCTAAGAATTGCCTTCTGTAGCAGAACTTTTGTTTAATTTAGCCTGGCACTCTCTCTCTCACTGAGACAGTGAGGGTAGTTCAAGAGGAGAAAAGACAGCTGGCATAGATTTTTTCTGAAATCCTTATCTCCAGCCATTACTTCTCTCCTAGACCCAGTTCTACATTTCTTATGACTGCTGGGCACTTCTACCCAGAAGTCTCACTAACACCTTGACTCCATATGACTAAAACTACAACTTCTTTCCCAACCACTCATTCTACTGACTTCAAACATCCACTCAAAATCCCATCAAGCACTTCATTCAATTTGCTACTGTATTTCTTACGTTGGTAACAAACTGATGGAAAAAGCTAGACCCTTCCAAACAAACAGAAGCACCTTCGTGTTAAGCCAGCTCTATGGAAAATCGTTTTCCATCTCCAGGTGAGATCACAAGCAGGTTTCTTGATTTTACAACCTCTTGGTATCAAAAAGTCATCTGAGGACTCCAAGAAGATGGCAGGAGTGTGAAGCACCAGGAATCTGTCTCCCTATCTAGAAGATAATTGCATGGGAGCATCTGATACAGCTATTTTAGAACTTTGGAGTCTATTGAAGACTTAAAGCTTCCAGGCAAAGGCTTGGACAGTACACTGAGGTCAATTCCAGATCTTATAAACAGCTACCCAGCCCCATGGCAGGCAGCTGTGTTCCTTGAGTAACTTACAGAGAGCTTGTTGGAGTCAGAGTGCACAAAAAGGACCCTGTCCTCCAAATATTTAAGGGTCTATTCTCTGATCACTGATTTCTATCTCAGATTATAAAGCTGCAGATGAAGAGGTAGACAGTCATTGTTGTTGAAACTCCATCCATTATTTCAAGACGGTCCAGCTGAACTGACTTCCAAGGGATTTAAAGGGCCAGCATCCTTTTTTCCCTTCATTGCCTGCCCCACTTTTGGAGCCACATATTAAAGACTAGGACATTCAAAACAACTGCATATACGTGGAAAGTTAGCAGATAACCACGCATGTCCAAGGAAAGACTCAGAAACTATCTGAGACGACCCTAAGTTTATACCTCAGACTGATCCTTGACATATAGACAACCTACAAGAAACAAACAAAAAAACCCCCAGCAAACCCTTGGGAATGGGGAAAATCTGCTTTCCAGTGTTACCACATTATTAGGTTAAAATGTCCAGCTTTCAACTACCACAAAAAAAAAAAAAAATCATAAGCCAAACAAAGACACAGAAAACTATGGCCCACTCAAATAAATCAACAGATATTGTCCCTGAGAAAGACTTACTGGCAGATCCAGTATATAGAGACAAGAAAACATTGTCTTAAAGAAGCTCAAAGAACTAAAGAAAAGGTGGGGGGAAAATTCAATAAAACAACATATGAACAAAATATAAATATCAGTAAGGAGATAGAAAACCTAAAGATAACCTAAAAGAAACTCTGGAGCTGAAAATTACAATAAGTGAAATGAAAAATTCACTATAGGGATTCAAAGGTAGATTCGAGCAGGCAGAATGGAGAATCAGCAAACCTGAAGTCAAGACAATGAAAATTATCAAACCTAAGGAGCAGAAAGAAAAAGATTGAAAAGTAAGGAGCCAAGAAAAACTTTGGCACACAATCAAACAGATCAAGCACACACATTTTGGCAGTCCTAGTAGGAGAAGAGAGAAAGAAGGAAAAGGGAAGAAAGAATATTTGAAGAAGCAGTGGTTTTAAACTTCCAAAATCTGATGAAAAGTGTGAACATAAACATCTAAGACATTCAACCAACTCCAAATAAGATGAACTCAAAGAGACCTACACATTAAAATCAAGCTTTCAAAAAAACAAAGACAAATGAGATATGGGTGAAAGTGGCAAACATCACTTTTTATTAGAAGTCGTAGAGCAATTAAACTCAAGACGGTGGATTTTAGGTTTGGAAAAGTAGAGCTTTAAAGTCTTGTACAAGCCTGGATATTAATTTCCAAATTTTCCTTAGACTCCTGAACTACTTTGTGCTTTGAAGAAAAAAATATATAAATCTGTAGAGAGAAAGGAGGCTAAGCATTAATGTGGAATTGCGTTATCTCATATGCCTACTTTTGAGATTGAATTTAAAAAAAAACACCAAATAAAGACAAAGTCTAGAGATCTCCAGGTCATTTAATGGAATGAGATTTGGAGCAACATATCATCATTAGGGTATCTGAAACATTACTCTTACTTGTCTTTGAAGATTTGGGTGGAACTGGTTTCATGTAGATCTGCATCATTTTCAGCCTGTACTTTTACCTAGGGCATTTAGCTTTCACTATGTTTCACATTCAAACTCCTCAGAGACTAGCTCTTTGTCTCATTGATGACCATCATCTTGGTTGGGCAGAACTTGGAGCTTAACCACTTCCAGAACTACTCCTGCCATACATGAAAGTGAAAGTCATTCAGTCGTGTCCAGCTTTTTGAGACCCCATGGACTATACAGTCCATGGAATTCTCCAGGCCAAAATACTGGAGTGGGTAGCCAATCCCTTCTCCAGGGGATCTTCCCAACCCAGGGATCAAACTCAGGTCTCCAGCATTGCAGGATGCTTCTTTATCATCTGAGCCACCAGGGAAGCCCAAGAATACTGGAGTGAATAGCCTATCCCTTCTCTAGTGGAATTTTCTGACCCAGGAAGCAAACTGGGGTCTCCTGCATCGCAGGCAGATTCTTCACCAGCTGAACTACCAGGAAAGCCCCTGAACTTTCCTTGAATCAGTTGCTGGATCTTCCTGCAACCTGAACTGACAGTGTGTTTGGGTTATGTTTTGTAGATCGTGGCCACTTGTTCATCTTAGAAGGTGATTTACAGGTAAAGAGTTGTTCTACTAAGCAAAAATGATTCTATCAGAGTGTGCCCCTGCAAGTCTTTATGCCCCAAAACTTTCTACATGTAGTTGAAGAAAGGGGGAAATGCCCCTTACCTAAACTTGAAAATAATTAAAGCTCACTATTTGGAAATTCACTCACACTAACACACTAAAAGTAAGACTAACACAAATTCATAAACTTATTAGGCTTCTGTAAAGTTCTTTCAATATTATTTTAACAGCCTCATTGTTTTTCATGTGTGTTTGTTTTTACAAGCTCCCCAGCTGAAAAATCCTTTAAGACAACAACCACATCTATTACATTTTATCCCTGACAACATTTAAGATTCTGTGCTCACCAAGGGTGTTAAATAAATGCTGCTGAGTGACTGAACCCAAGGATCTCAGGGAGTTATTAAATAGTTGACTTTAACTGCTTCATTAACTGTCTGTATCCACAGAGAGTTGAGATCAGCTATTTAAACTCATACACAAGAAAGATTTCTGTTCTATGATAGCAATAAAAGATACTGAAATTAGAGTGGTGAGGTCCTAAATGTGAGCCATAAAGGAAGTTATTTCTATTCTATTCAAAATGATCTGAATATTCCTTCTCTCTTTACAATCTAATAAAATATTTGTTAATAGGCTAATAGCCTGAATTGAACTTTTCTGGGCCCTAAATAAATTTTGCTTAAAGTAACCCATTCTTGGGGCTTCCCAGGTGGCACAGTGGTAAAGAATCCACCTGCCAATACAGGAGACCTAAGTTCAATCCCCAGGTCGGGAAGACCCCCTGAAGGAAGAAATGGCAATCCATTCCAGTATTCTTGCCTGGAAAATTCCATGGACGAAGGAGCCTGACATGCTACCATCCATGTGGTCGCAAAAAGCTGGACATGACTGAGGGACTAAGCACACACACAACCCATTCTTGTTTACTGAGATTCTAGAGAAAAGTGAAGCGGGCAAAGGTTTTTCTTTTCAAGCCAGAGGCTTCTTCAATTACAATGAATTAAGCTTGAGTTTGGGATTTTGTGTTTTAAAAACATGCCAGTAGAAAGTCACTTTAGGCTTCCAGCAAACTCACCAATCTAGGTGAATTTGAATCAAGGAATAAACTTGGTTAAGGGCAGTAACCAACTCTCTTGGGTTGGAGCATGTATATATACCTTGTTCTCAAGCTTTGCAGGAATCGGTTTTCTGAGTTTACTGTTTTCTGAGTAAAAACAGAAAATTTTTGTATATAACACTTCAACTGTAAGGGCACATATGTGAAAAATACTCTAGTTATTTTAGGTAAAATTTTTCTGTGATAACTACTTTCCTCTTAAAGAGCTGTACATTTTTTTGTAAACTCCTGAATGAAATAAAGTTGCAAATAAGAAGTTTAAAAACAAGAAAGAAGCTGTACAGATTTTCTTGCTGCTACTGCTAAGTCGCTTCAGTCGTGTCCGACTCTGTACGACCCCAGATGGCAGCCTACCAGGCTCCGCCATCCCTGGGATTCTCCAGGCAAGAACACTGGAGTGGGTTGCCATTTCCTTCTCCAATGCATGAAAGTGAAAGTGAAGTCGCTCAGTCATATCCAACTCCTAGCGACCCCATGGACTGCAGCCTACCAGTCTCCTCTGTCCATGGGATTTTCCAGGCAAGAGTACTGGAGTGGGGTGCCATCGCCTTCTCCAACAGATTTTCTCAGCCTAATTAAAGTAGATTTTCCCTATCATTGTAGAAGATGATGGTGAGCTTCTTTACCTATCAACTGAAAAATGTATGTGTGTGTGTTATCTTATTGATTCTATTTCTCTGGTGAATCTTAATATATTAGGTGTGCTGCATGCTAAGTCACTTCAGTTGAGTCCAACTTTATGCTACCCTATGGACTGTATTCCAGGCTCCTCTGTCCATGGGATTCTCCAGGCAAGAATACTGGAATGGGTTTCCATGCCCTCCTCCAGGGGATCTTCCTGACCCAGGGATGGAACACGAATATCTTATGTCTCCTGTTTTGGCAGGCGGGTTCTTTACCACTACCACTTGGGAAACCCCAGTATATAGACATATTTGACATAGAGTCCTTTGTGGAGGATATCTACTAACATTTAGAAGGACAGCAGTGTCCTATGGAGCAAAATCTGAGAAATCTTCAGTTGTCTGGTTCAAGCCAATTTGCAGAGTTGAGAAGAAATGGCACAGGAACCAGAGACAATAATTCTGCCATCATTTGATTCACGTGACCTTGTAAAAGCTTATTGTCTCTGAGCCTGTTTCCCCATATGCAAACTAGGCAATAAGGCAGCTTTCATAGATTGCTTTTAACTCTTAAGATAATATACTATACTGCCAGTCATTGAAAAAAAGGTTTTCTGTTCTTCTCCAAAGAAAGGCCTTTCCATTTACCCTTAGGAAGAAGAAAAAGGAAAGTGGCATTCCCATTAGGATAGCAGTTGCTTAGAGATGAGGGAAAATTAGGATAAGAGTCAGTTCTCTTTTTCTAATGTTAACCCCCCAAATATAAAATGCACTGAAAAATAAAATGTCAGTCATGCTGAAAGAAGTACAATAGTAAAAGCAAAAAAAAAAAAAAAAAAGGGAAAGATGTGAAGAAACCCTTTCCTCCCAAGAAAACCTCAGAAGATTGTGTTTGGAATTTGCACATGCATGGAACATCACTGGTCCCTGACTTAAATTCTCTGAATATCTTGCACACTTCAGAGCGAGACAAACTGAACATCAGGCTTTTGTGATTTAACATTAGGGATTTAGGCCTAACTCTAATTTTTCAATTGCTGAAATCCAGTCTAACCTAGATTTTCAATTTCTTTTTTGATGGCGTTGATGTGTGATAACCTCTCAGGCCTTGACAAAGAACAGCCAGCTTGCACCGCAGAGAGGGAAAACTCAAAAATACTAACAACGGAGTGCTAGGTTAGAAAAATATAGTCACTCAACTTTCAACTCCTGCAACAGACTTGTCAGCATGTTTCACTGGGGTTTAATTTAGTAGCTTTTCAACATATGGGCAACAATATGGTCTCCGTAGTTCCCTACTACTAGTGTGGCTGAGGAGGAGGGAAAGATAATTAGACATCTGACAGGCAAGTGGCTGCTCTCACAACTCAGCCAAGGCTTTTGCAGAGGACACTAGGTATTTTAAAACCACAGTTCCATCGCGGCTAAAAGAAACTACATTTTTCTTTTGCTGACAAATAAGCATTCATTTGTTCAGAATCTGATGGTAAAGAAGTAATGGAAATCATAAATCCTCTGCTCCTAAGTCTTCCTTCCAGGTTCCTATGGAAAATTATATATGCAGCCTCTGATATGTGCCATGGAATATAAGAAGCTCAAAGCCATGGAATATAAGGAGCTCAAAGCATTAGTATTATTCTTATTCTCCTCTCCTTGAGAATGTACACATTCAAACAATTCAGTTTGTTGTTGTTACAACAATGTATTTTTATTTTAGCAGATAGATTTTTCCCTGCAATTTAAGCAATTTGTTTTTGATTGTCCAAATCTCCATCCTGCATATTAAATGAAGAGGGACCCAAAGATTCTGTATAAAGCCAGCAAAATAGACCACAAACACACACATGGGAAAAGGCTGGGAGAACAAATGATTTCCCCAACCAGAGTGTAAGTTGCTCAAAGTTAATGAACTCTCTTGATGCTCAACACTATTAGTGCTATGCAACATGATCATCATCCCAATCAGCCAGCACAGTTCTTAGTATACAGCAGAAATTCATAAATATAGACCGATAATAATAATTTCCCAATATGCAGACTCTGTGTGCGTGGCCTCTAGAAAAAAACTGTAATAAAATCAAGCAGGAGAAAAGCATGATGCTTCCTTTTTGCTGTCTTTGTGACACACAAAAGTGTCTGGCAGGAATTCAGTCCACAGGAAGGTTTGATTTGTCTGAGATCAGACACTTTTTTGGAAACAAACATCATTTTCTCCAAAGAAACCACATATAAATTTCAACCAAGTTTTACTTCTTTTGCTTGTTTTTGAATAACCAAGCATGTGTATGCTCATTTTCAAAGAAGAAAATTTCTTACTTAAAGCTGAACTTTTGTTCATATCCAGTGTTACAGACAATGTTTCTGCTTCTTATAGGTTGAAGCCCTACCCCTCAATGTAATGTTATTTGGAGGTGGGGCCTTTGTAGCTAATTAGGTTTAGATGAGGCCATGGGGGTGGAGCCCCATGGCAGGACCAGTGACTTGATAAGAAGAGGAAGAGGGACTTCCCTGGTGGTCCAGTGGTTAAGACTCACTTCCAATGCAGGGGGCACAAGTTCAATCCTTGGCTGGGGAACTAAGATCCCACATGCCACATGGCCCAAATAAATAAACAAATAAAATATAACTTGACCTTAAAAAAAAGAAGAGGAAAAGACACCAGATATCATCATTCCTCATATGCACACACCAAGGAAATGCCACATGAGGACGCAGGGAGAGGACAGCCATCTATAAGCCCAGAGGAGAGTCTTCACCAGAACACAACCATGCTGGCACCTTGATCTCTGACTTCCAGTCTCCATAACTGAGAAAATAAATCTCAGAAAAATCATCTAAGCTACCCAGTCTTTGGTAATTTCTTATAGCATAGCCCAAGAAGACTAAGATGTCCAATAAAACAATAGGGATAAATGTGATTAAAAATAGACATAAAACGTAACTTGACTGAAAGAAGTCAAACACAACAGACAAAACTAATTGATGCCATTTGAAATCATGAAAGAAAGGAGAGTGATTGAAACTGGACAAGGACATGAGGCGCTTCTCCAGTCCAACATTTCTTAACCCCAGTGGATATTATATACGTGTATTCACTGTGTGAAAAATCCATCCATAAGTATACAGATGATTGGTGTATTTTTATGCACATAGACATAATTCAGTTTTTTAAAGTTTCTTTTTAGAGAATGTGTCGCTATCACAGTCTATTACTTTGGGGAAGACACTCCACATTTTGGAGCCCCAGTTTCTCTGTTGTAAAATGCTGCATGGATTTAAAAAGATGGTCCATGGTAAAGCTATTCATAAAGTATAAATTAATTATTATGATGTACACTTCATGGGATATGTACTCAATAAATGTGAACTGAATGTTAAGTCTAACAAAAAAAAAAAGGAGCTAGTGATCATATGGGCAAGGACAGCAGTGATACGAGCACACACACTTATAAAACCAGAACGTGTTTTCCTTTTTCTTTTAAAACATGGGAGGCTGTGAAATCATCCGAGTCAGACAGGCTGTGTCTACCCTTGTGAGGAGTCTAGGCTCTACTGCCATGAAAGTTAAAGGACAGCTCCCCCAGTGGCTCAGCAGGTAAAGAATCTACCTGCAATGCAGGAGACACAGGAGAGGCAAATTCAATCCCTGGGTCAGAAAGATCCCCCAGAGGAGGAAATGGAAACCCACTCCAATATCCTTGCCTGAAAAATTCCATGGACAGAGGAGCCTGGTGGGCTATGGTCCAAAGGGTAGCAAAGAGTTGGACACAGCTTAACAACTAAACGTGCACTGTGACAAGACACGAAGCACAGCCATCGAGGTTGAAGGTGAACAAGCAGTTTGCCAGCAGCAGCCCCATGAGACAGATACACACTGACAGCATTTGCAAAGTCAGATCTTAATTTTCAGACTTCTTGGAATTTAGTGCTATGAAGGCCAAAGCCCACTCGACTTTGAATAGGATACAAACTTACTCTAGCTCTAGTCCCTAAGTTAGTAAAAGATTCCTTAGGTATTTTGGTGCTCTTCACTTTCATCCCATGTGGCAGCTTGCAGAATTATGAAGTATTTACAAGCTCTGTAACTTCAGTTCAGTTCAGTTGCTCAGTCGTGTTCGACTCTTTGTGACCCCATGAACCGCAGCATGCCAGGCCTCCCTGTCCATCACCAACTCCCGGAGTCCACCCAAGCCCATATCCATCGAGTTGGTGATGCCATCTAACCATCTCATCCTCTGTCGTCCCCTTCTCCTCCTGCCCTCAATCTTTCCCAGCATCAAGGTCTTTTCAAATGAGTCAGCTCCTCGCATGAGGTGGCCAAAGTATTGGAGTTTCAGCTTCAACATCAGTCCTTCCAGTGAACACTCAGGACTGATATGCTTTAGGATGGACTGGTTGGATCTCCTTGCAGTCCAAGGGACTCTCAAGAGTCTTCTCCAACACCACAGTTCAAAAGCATCAATTCTTCGGCGCTCAGCTTTCTTTACAGTCTAGCTCTCACATCCATACATGACCACTGGAAAAACCATAGCCTTGACTAGACAGACCTTTGTTGGCAAAGTAATGTCTCTGCTTTTTAATATGGTGTCTAGGTTGGTCACAACTTTCCTTCCAAGGAGTAAGTGTCTTTTAATTTCATGGCTGCAATCACCATCTGCAGTGATTTTGGAGCCCAAAAACATAAAGTCAGCCATTGTTTCCATTGTTTCCCCATCTATTTGCCGTGAAGTGATGGGACCAGATGCCATGATCTTAGTTTTCTGAATGTTGAACTTTAAGCCAACTTTTTCACTCTCTTCTTTCACTTTCATCAAGAGGCTCTTTAGTTCTTCTTCACTTTCTGCCATAAGGGTGTGTCATCTGCATATCTGAGGTTATTGATATTTCTCCCAGCAATCTTGATTCCAGCTTGTGCTTCCTCCAGCCCAGCGTTTCTCATGATGTGTTCTGCATATAAGTTAAATAAGCAGGGTGATAATATACAGCCTTGATGTACTCCTTTTCCTATTTGGAACCAGTCTGTTGTTCCATGTCTAATTCTCACTGTTGCTTCCTGACCTGAATACAGGTTTTGTCTTTTGGTTGGGGCATTCAACCCATTTATATTTAAAGTATAAAGTGATTCCATATTTTTATACATGACAAAATAATCACCACAATGTCTAGTTACCGTCTTTGTGACCCCATGGACTATAGCTTGCCAAGCTCCTCTGTTCATGGAAATCTCCAGGCAAGAACACTGTAGTGGATTGCCATTCCCTTCTCCAGGGGATCTTCCTGACCCAGGGATTGAACCTGGGTCTCCTGCATTGCAGGCAAATTCTTCACCATCTGAGCCACCAGGGATGCCCCAGTTGCCATCCATCATCATACAAAGTTTTTACAATATTATTGACTATAAACTCTATGCTGTATGTTACATCCCCATGACTTGTTTTATAACTGGAGGTTTGCACATCTTAATCTTCCTTGCCTATTCATCTCATCCCTCACTTCTACCAACCACCAGTTTGTTCTCTGTATCTATGAATCTGTTTCAGTTTTATGTTTGTTCATTTCTTTCATTTTTTAGATTCCACATGTAAGTGAAATCATGAGGTAGTTGACTTTCTCTGACTTCACTTAGTATGATAATTTCTAGGCCCATCCATGTTGCTGCAAATGACATAATTTCATTTTTGATGGCTGAGTAATATTTTGTTGTATGTATATAAGACATCTTCTTTATCCATTTACCTGTTGATGGACATCTAAGTTGCTTCCATGTCTTGTCTACTGTAAACAGTGCTGCAATAAACTTTATGGACCCTTCTGTTGTGACAGGGCTTACTACTGTGGGAATGCTGGTAGACAGGGCCCCTGGTCCAACTGGCTGCCAGACTCTACCTTGAAAGGCCTCTGCTGGCCTGCAGATAGAGGGCTGGTTCCTGGTACATCTCATTTCTGGGCATAGGAGGTCTTGGGACTGGTTTTATTCTACTGCTTATGGAGTTGGTCCTAGAGTGGCTAGTTGCAGGGCCTTTGGGGGTTGCCCAGGGCTGATACAACTGGGCCAGGTACTGGTGAACCTGGCTGGGGAGGTAGGGAGAGTCTGTGCAATTCTTTTACTTAACCTATACAACACCCTTCTGGGGACAATATCAGTGTTTTCATTTCTGGAGTTATGAACAGAGCTATTAAACAACTTTTTGAAAGTCATGTAAGAGGTCATAAAAATTTGCAAAGCAATGTCATTTATGATATGTAGAACTTCATTAATCTCTCTTGCTCTCTCTCTCTTCCCTCCCCCACTCTATTTCTTTTTTTGTCCCAGGAAGTTAAGAGATTTGATATACTAAGAAAACCTTTTCTGAGTACTGTCATGCAGATATTTCAAAGTACCCCTAGTTTTGTGTATTCTTAAACAGCACCATGGGCTTCCCAGGTACTCAGACCGCGAAGAATCCACCTGCAACACCGGAGACCCTGGTTCGACCCCTGGCTCAGGAAGATCCCCTGGAGAAGGCAATGGATACCTATTCCAGTATTCTTGCCTGGAGAATTTCTTGGACAGAGAAGCCTGGCGGGCTACAGTCCATGGGGTCACAAAGAGCAGGACACAACTGAGCGACTAACCCTTTCACATTCAAACAGCCCCAAAACAAGGAAAAAATATCAAACTATCCAAGGAAAAAAACTAGTGAGGACTTTATTCCATGACACGGTGTGGCCAATATATTGATTCTAGGAAATTTCTGTCTGCAGAAAGGTCTGCTGTTGAATTCAGCACTGCTAGGTGGCATGCTAAGGTTAAAAGCAACTGGAACAAAAGGAGAAAAAATGTCATTCTGCTACAATCCAATATCAAATTATACATAATTTCCCAGCAGCATAAAACCTAAAGAAATTCTGACTCACAAATACTGACTTCTTTTTTTGTTTACTAAAAAACAAAAATCAAGTTTAAAGAGATACTGCAGCTTCAGAGATGTCTGTCTTTTTATCTTTTTTGTATTTAGTAAGCAAAGAGATTAAAGATTTCATTAAAAGTGAAGACAGTCAACAATACTTGAAACAAACTATTTTCTAAACAATTCATCTTGGAAAGTATGTTGCTCCTTATGTAATTTAAACACAAACTAAAGACAACCCCATAGAAAAGAAAGCAGATTTTATTTTATTTTTAAATGTCAAGCAGTTCAATATCTTGCTTTATCTTGTAACATAAAAATAAATAAACAAATAAACTGCCAGTGGCCAGAATCACCTCATAGGTAATTTTCTTTTTCATCCATGATCATCAATTATATATATACATAGTCATGTATTGCATCATGATTCTTTTGTCTCCAAGAGGGTTTTAAATTCCCTTAAACTCAAGAACAGTTTCCTTTCATATTCCCCACTGCATAAAGAACAGTTCCAAACAAATGATAATCAATTTCTCTTAATCTAAAATTTACACAAAGGAACACGTTCTATGATATAGTGCATTTTCTTTCAAGCTTTATGCAAGATTTTTAGAAAGTTGATAAAGAATTATTTTCACAATTGTTTGCAAATTTTCAACCTTGTTAATTAATAAGAAATTTATAAAAATGTGATTAATATTTTTATCCTAGAATATAAATGTTTCATAAAGAACAATTAGTGAGTGTTCCTAATTTCCAGAACAGAGATCAAAGCTTTGTTTTAAACTCTATATTATTAGAAATATACTACTTAAAATATCAGTAGAGAAAATGTAGGTGAGATATTTATACTCTAATCATTAATGAAAAAATAAGAAGTAAATTAGAGTCTAGTAAGTTTCCAAAGAGATTTTTGGGAAAAAAAAAAAGGGATACCTATATATCATTTTGTATTTGAAAGCATTTGAAATTACTGTATTTTGACTTCTAAGAAAATATGGCAAGAGATGATGACAAACATCAAATAAGCTTTTTATTAATTTTCTACCCTGAAGACACACAAAATTGTAAAAGCTGACTTTGGGACAAAATGATAAAAAAAAAGAACTTGGAAAATCCTGGTGGAATTCTCATTAAATGCATCAATCAGTCAAGATAGACTGAGATATACATTGCTGAATGAGGTATCCACCTCTACCTTCTGAAACAGAAGAAAAAGCCACCCACCCCCAGAAAATCAGTATTGCAGATAAAAATGAGGAGAAGAAAACAATGAGGAAAGATAATACACGTGGAGGGTAGAGGACAAAGAGTCAGTTAGGAGTATAAATGTTCCAATAAAAGAAAAACTGACAATCAAGAACACAACTGACAATCAAGTAGGAAAAAAAAAAATCTCACTTGAAAAAAATACATGAGCCTAAGTATTTGTGGGATCCTAGAAAAAGAATAAGATAAAATGCAGACATACACACACATATACACACACACACACACCATTCTATAATTTCAAAGATAAAGAAAAATAGACTCTACAAGTATCTGGGGAAAATATCTGCCTTTTATTTTTCTCCAACCTAAAACATGCCAGAAGACAGTAGAATAATCAAACTCTACTGAACAATGAGTACCAGGTCAGAGCTGTGACCCAGGAATTTTATAGCCATTCAAGTAATTATTCATTTGTGACAGCAACAAAAAGACTTTCTCAAATAACACTAAAAAATGTACTACTGAAGTATACCCTTGCTAAATTTAAATAAGACAAGATTCCCAAGATCTTTGTTTAAATAAGAAATTTGCAGAATAATTTTATTTTACCTCCAGCATGTGAAATAAGAGGGAAATAACAATGATCTCCTTCAGAATTCACAGAGTTCACAAGTTTTATACCTTGTAGAAAAAAAGTGATGCCTACATCAAAATTATAACCAAGGCAGCACATTATTAACAAAAACAACCAATCATAATTACTGACCTTTCAGAGATTAAAGGCTATTATCAACAGTAGTTAGCAACAATCCCGGAAATCCAGGTATCTTATAAAAATCCTTATCCAGAATTTATATAAGCAAGAATAGTTCCTGTTTTTCTCTGCATGTGCAAAGAAAGAGGAAAGAAACATTTCCTTCTTATATGGCACTGTCTTCTTTTCTTCATGATTAGGAGGATCTGTGTTTCAAAACAAAGTACTGGGATTCCTTTGGTTACCACTGATAGAAAAAAAATAAATAAATAAAGCCTAGGAAGCTCAAAACATATTTTATGGAAAAGAAAGAACAAAACAGCATTATTAGCACTGGAATGTGGAATGTATAATGCTTGATATCTCACTCTGCCAAGAACATCAATAAGAGATTTACTCTAACTGTCTGAAGGATGAGTCAATGTAGTATGAACTTCTGCATTGCAATCCAAGAGTAAGGCTTCTCACTTAACTTAAGCAGGTTACATAAGTTCTCCAAGACTCCATTTCCTCCTGTGCAAAATAAGGGTATATAATTGAACCGATACCATTAGATCCCAATAAGAATCAAAGAAGATAGTACAGGCAAAATATTTAATCAGTGTCTGAAACACAATAATAACATATTATACATTTTAATATAATAAATATTACCTAATAAGGTTATTCATATAGAGAAATATGTTTATATTTGTTATCTACTGCTTCATTATGAATTACTCCCAAATCTCAGTGGCTTAAAACAAGAAGCATGTATTATCTCACAGGAGTTTCTGAAGGTCAGGAAGCCAGGAGCAGCTTAGCTGGATTTTTCTGACTCCACATCATCTGTGGGGTTGCAGTCAAAGTCAGTTGGGGATGCAGACATCTGAAGGTTGTCAGGACAGGAGGATTCACTTCCAGGAGGACTTACTCACATGGCTGTTGGCTGGAGGCCTTGGTTAGTCACTGGATAGTGGCAGGAGGACTCAGTTTCTCACCCACATGACCTCTGTTCAGGAAGTGTCCATGAACTTCACCCAGAGTGAGCAATTCAAGAGGAAGAAAGGAGTGACAGTGCCTTGCATGACCTAGTCTCTGAAGTCCAACATCACCACTTCTGCTTTTCTCTATTCATTACCGGCACATCACTAAGTCAACTCAAACTCAAGGGAAGTTGAATTAGGCTTCACACCTCTTGAAGAGTATTAAACTTGTGCGGAAAATGTTCAAAACCACCACAATTTTATTTGTGTATTATGTGCATAAATCTCTGAGAAATAGAAAGCTATAATATAAAACTTTCTTCATATAGGAGAAACCAACACAACATTGTAAAACAATTACCCTCCAATTTAAAATAAATCTTTAAAAAGTTTTCTTTTTTACTGATATAATTGACATAAAACAATGTGTGAGTTTAAGACATACTACACATTTATTTGGTATATTTATGTATTGCAAATCATAACAGCAATGAGATACCATCTCACCTATCAGAATAACTCTCATCTAAAAGTCTACAAATAACAAATGCTTGTGAGGATGTGAAGGAAAGAGAACCCTTGTGCTGCTGATGGGAACATAAGTTGGTACAGCCACTATAGAAACAGTATCAAGTTTTCTCAAAAAACTAAAAATAGATTACCATATGACTCAGCAATTCCACTTCTGGATATATATCTGAAGAAAATGCAAACACTAATTCAAACAGACACTTGCACACTAATGTTCACAGAAGCACTATTTACAATATCAAAGATGTGGAAGCATGCCTAGTGCCCAGCAGCAGAGGAATGGATAAAAAAGACGCGGTACATACAATGGAATATTGTTCAGCCATAAAGATAAAAAGAAAGAAATTCTGTCATTTGCAGCAACATGGATAGAACTAGATAATATAATGCTTAGTGAAATAAATCAGAAAAAGACAAAAACTGTAAGATATCGCTTATATCTGGAATCTAAAAAATAATACAAATGAATGTATTTAGCAAAACAGGGACAGACTCACAGATACAGAAAGCAAACTGGTAGTTACCAGAGGGGAGAAAGAAGAGGAAAGGGGCAAGTTGGGGGGTATGGGATTAAAACACAAACTACTATGTATAAAATAAATAAGCAACAAAGATACATGGCATAGCATAGAGAAGTATAGCCATTATTTTATAATAATTTTTTATAATAATGGAGTATAATCTGTAAAAATACTGAATCAGTCTCCTGCACACCTGAAACTAATACAACATTATAAATCAACTACAATTTTTTAATAAATTAAAAATTAAATTTTTTTAAAGAAAGGGAGAGAATAAAAATAAAGAAGAGAAAGAGGAAGACAAAGAAAGTCTGTTAAATTTAGCATGTTATGGGAGATCTGAGACATATATAGAATAGATATAACTGACTAAGCCTGAGCTGCAGATAACAGCTAGCAGACATCAAGCATTTGCTCAGGGAATACCAAGAACTGTGTTGTTTTATTTAACCCTCATAATATTTCTAGAAGTTAGTTATTATTATTTTCATTTTAGTGGGAAAACTAGGACTCAAAGGAAATAAATAATTTACCTTTAAGGTAAACAGTGATATGCATCAGCCAGATAGTGATAGACTCAAAATTTGAACCCAGGACTCTGACTCCAAAGTCTCTGCATTGCTTCTCACTGATGACTTGGGACCATGCCAAGGCCAAAATGGGAAGTCCAGATCAGTGGCTCAGCAGAAAAGAATCCTCCTGCAATGCAGAAGGCTTGCAGGTAGTGTGGGTTTGGTATCTGGATCGGAAACATCCCCTGGATAAGGAAATGGCAATCTACGTCAGTATTCTTGCCTGGGAAATCTCATGGACACAAGAGCCTGGCATCCTGCAGTCCATGGAGTCTCTGAGAGTTGGACAGGATTAAATGACTGAACAACAACAAAAAAAACAAATCTAGGTTTTGACCACTGTATGCAAGAAGCTATGGGACCAGTTTCAGATGGTGTTACATTTTGATCATCCTAGTGCAGAACTGAAAAGAGTAATTTTCCCACTTATCCCAAAATAATATTGACATGAACTGAATTAGTTATGTCTCTAGACAATAAAAGAGAATAAGCTGATTTTAAAAAGGAAAAAAATCTATTTTAAAGCAGCTTTTCAGACAAGTACACATTGTCTTTATTCCAAGGACAAGAACCAGACCTGCCTAATAATCTCTGCCTCATAATTTTGATACCTGATATGATCCTTGAAAGGAAAACTGTTACAAACCTAAACAGTGTATTGAAAAACAAAGACATCACTTTGCTGACTAAGGTCCGTATAGTCAAAACTATGGTTTTTCCAGTAGTCATGTATGGATGTGAGAGTTGAACCATAAAGAAGGCTGAGTGCAAAAGAATTGGTGCTTTTGAATTGTGGTGTTGGAGAAGACTCTGGAGAGTCCTTGAACTACAAGGAGATCAAACCAGTCAATCCTAAAAGAAATCAATATTGGAAGGACTGATGCTGAAGCTGAAGCTCCAATACTTTGCCCACCTGATGTGAAGAGCTGATTCACTGGAAAAGATCCAATGCTAGGAAAGACTGATGGCAAAAGGAGAAGGGGGTGGCAGAGGATGAGATGGTCAGATAGCATCACTGATTCAATGAACATGAATCCGAGCAAACTCTGGGAGATAATAGAGGACAGAGGAACCTGGTGTACAGAAGTCCATGGGGTCGCAGAAATACACTTGACTTAGTGACTGAACAACAATAACAAATACTTCTAAACACGCAAGTGATATCCCACACTGTCCTGATAAGGCAAGGAATAGTGAATAACATTAATTGTATTACAGTATTTTTCCTATTGTAAAGTTAATTCATAATAATGGTTATTCTGATTAGAGTTACCATTATTATTACCTTACAGCATTTGATTGCCATTTGGGAGCCAGAGAAATATGTGTATGGCATTGTGCTACATAATCACCTAGTTACCTATGAATACGTGGTGGGCTTCCAAAAAAAACATGAAAAGATAGTATTCTTTACTCAATTATTATGCCATAACTGAATAATAATGCACTTTCTCTCTGGATGATCCCATCATACTCCTGGGTTTTATATATCACTTCCATGAGGATAATTTCCAAATTCACATCTTCAGCACTGAACTCTCCCTTGAGATCTAATTATTATATCTTATTGACTAGATGTCAAATATGATTCTCAAATTTGATAATTGCAAGATAGAACTATTGATCTGTTTTCCCCAGTCTTTTGGGGCTCTTCTGCTTAGTTGCTCAAATCAGAAACTTAGGAGTCTTCTTTTCTTCCCTTTATCATCTACATCTAGTTCATTAGCTAGTCACCTCTGAAATATATTGAGAGTTTATTTCCAGCTACACTGTTACCTTTCTAGTCCAAGTAACCATCTCACCTACACTATTACAACAGAACTGCTCAGCTTGCTTATACCCATGACTCTCCTAAATTAAGTCTCATCAGAGCAAGCTGTTTAAAACTATCCAAAAGATTCTCAATGCATTTAAAATAAAATCAATACTCCTTATCTTAGCCGGTTAATTCTACTTTGAACTGTTTCTGTATATCAGTTGGGGCTTAATCAAAGAGATCTGTTATAAATGATACAGAATAAGATTTATCATGGATGCTTGACACTGAGCAATGTGAGCGCTAGTACAAGAGTCTAAGGATGTGGTTCCTATATCTGATGCTGGGCCTGAAAGGAAGGATGAATGTGAAGTGAGGGAGGGCTGGAAGCCATGAGAATGAATGAGAACTTTATCTGTCTCAATTTCAGTGATGTGAGTGACCCGAAGAAGAAGCTGACACTCTTCATCGTGGCTTTGCATGTATACCTGGCCCACGATTAGGAGGGACTGAAAGAGGCCCAGCAGCAGCTGGAATACCAGAAACTTCTGTCCCATGACATCACCATGAGCCAGCAGGTCAGAGACAATGTATGTGAACTGTAGGAGGACATGATCCTACACATGGATTCCTGAACACAGAGGTGGCTGCTGCTTTACTTACACCTTCCTAACCTCACGTCAATGTCTTCCCTAAGCAAGGGGCTGATCATCTTCACCAAGCACTTCCTGCATGCCTCTCAGTGCCATCCTCTGCAATAGCTCTTCTCTCTTAGCAGAGTCAATATAGAATTAAATCATGTAAACCTATGTGGTGCTAGTGGTAAAGGACCTGCCTGCCAATGCAGGAGACATAAGAGACATGGATTTGATCCCTGGGTCAGGAAGATCCCCTGGAGGAGGGCATGGCAATCTATTCCAGTCTTCTTGCCTGGAGAATCCCATGGACAGAGGTGCCTGGTGGGCTACAGTCCATAGCGTCACAAAGAATCAGACACAACTGAAGTGACTTAGCACAAACTTGTATTATATAAACTTACACTGTGTTTATATATTGTATAATATACCCTTACAAGTTAAATACCTGAGGAAAGGTGAATTATGAATTATGAAAGTCGCTCAGTCATGTCAGACTCTTGCGACCCCATGGACTGTACAGTCCATGGAATTCTCCAGACCAGAATACTGGAGTGGGTAGCCTATCCCTTCTCCAGCGGACCTTTTCAACCCAGGAATCGAACTGGGGTCTCCTGCATTGCAGGCGGATTCTTTACCAACTGAGTTATCAGGGAAACCCTGAAGAGAGGTGAGGGGAGCCTAATATTCTCTTGAAGAATAGCTGCTTCTCCAAGTGAGGGGAAACACAACATAATTTAGAGCTTAAAGGTCCCCAGCTTCATGAGAATTTTCCCATGTATCTTTCTCTCAATTTTCAGGGTCCCATTCTTTCCCAATCAAAGTCCCAAATTGACACAAAAGACTTTGAGAGATTAAGCATTCAATTTATCCTGTTATTCAGCCATATACAAGCTTAGACTTTGTGAATGTCTATTTTCAGAAATCTCAGTGCTGCAGCTACAGGAGATAAGTGGATTTTTTTGTAACAACAATAAAATTTTTCTGGAAATTTGAAGTCCTAAACTCATCATTTTCTTTCTATTTCTATTCCCATACATATATAAGCAACCACTCAATCCCATTTCACTCTCTATTTTCATTCGATGTTTTATGGCAGCAAATACTTGATCCCCTAGGGACTTGCCTTCTACAGACATTGGATCACAGGTAACTACAGGTAGTCGTTTTATTAACTGTTTTCCTCTGCATGCTGTGAACTACCATTGTTTCCTTCATCACTGGAAACAGGATTATTATGTCTCTATATCTAATCAGATCAGAGAAACAATTCCTGAGAATCCAGAACTAATTCAGAGAACTGATTCAGAAACCTTTCCTTAGGGTCTTATTTTTCTGGAACCACTTCCTGTACCAAATTCCATGTGAGTTAGACTTTTATCCAAAGCTACTGTACTAGTTTGACATTAAGCAAGTGTTAAACAATATGTATAAGGCTACTGCCCCCATATTTGGTACCTGGCCTGAAGTTACCAAGGCAGGTAGTCAGGGGGGAAAAAAAGACAAGCAGAAGAGAGCAAGGACTAACAGGAACCTGAAAAAACAAGCTAGACACCACAGGTATGAACTTGGAGTCCCCTTCTGTCTCTCACTACCTCCAGGCCTCCAGCTTGGATGATGTGGGTGATCTGCCGGAGATCCTCGCACCCTGACCACACATACACATGGTCCAAGGTTCAGAGATGTTTAGGGAACAGTCTTGCCAGAGCTAGAGGCACTTGCAAGCATGCCAAGCACCCCATACTATCCAGGTGAGTCATTAGACCAGTCACAGGAACATGGGAAATGCAACAGTGCCTTGGTACACCAGCCCTCTGGATATAAACATGGATTGTTGTTCAGTCGCTAAGCTGTGTCCAACTCTTTGCAACCCCACGGACTGTAGCCCACCAGGCTCCTCTGTCCATGGAATTCTCCAGGCAGGTACACTGGAATGGGTTGCCATTCCCTTCTCCAGGTGATCTTCCCAAACTAGGGATCGAACCCGGGTCTCCTGCATTGTAGGCAGATTCTGGCTAAGCCACCAGGGAAACCCCATAAACATAGATACCACTTTTCAAAGATTGTTATGGCCAACTCTAATCTAAAACTGTACAGGGAAGGGAATTCTGGCAAAAGTAGCTACAGCTTAGCTAAACTGACAAGTACTAAATCACCACATTGCTCCACCTCTGTGACATCACACTCTGCTACATATTTGCTCATAAAATATATAACAATTCATTTCTACCTCAGGGCCTTTATACTTGGTGCTTCTTCTGCCTGAAGTGCTCTTTTCCCAGGTACCAGCACACCTAGCTTCTTCTTGTCATTCATTTCTCCACTCACTTCTTCCACTATAAAGTGTCTCTTGGTCCTGGTTGCTTTCTGTAGTGAACATTTTTAGGTACTCGGCCAGCATCAATCCCTCCTTGTTTTTTGCTAATAGCAGATGTATCTTTTCCAGTATCTACCCGCTCCCATGCAGCCCCTCTCTCCCAACTCTAGGAATGGGACTTGACTGGCTTACAGTAACCAGATTTTATTTCCATCCTCAGTCACTGATACAATGATGGGAAAGAGCCCTAAGTTAATGAATCTCAGCACCTATTACTAGAATGAAGAAGCCCAGCTGCCTATGAACAAGGACACATGGTACCTGACTCCAGCTAGTAGACCTTCTCCTCCCCTGAGGGTACCCAGCTCTAAAATGAAGCCTCTTCTGTGGACTACAGAACAGAAGGGTGAGAAAACTGGGTCAGTGTCGACACTGCTTATCTCCTGGATCAACTAAACCCCAAATCATCCATACCTCTATATTTTCAGCTACCTGAACCAATAAATTCCCATGTTGTTTAAACCATTTTGATTGTTTTTTGTTTTTTGTTTGGAGGTTTTTTTTCAACAGAGGTATAATTGACACATAACTTTTTAAACAAAAATTGTTGTAAATGATGCAACCTTATCATACTGTACTGTTTTATTGGCTTCAAAGCAAGTGTTGCTATCTGTAATTATCTTGTTTGTTTACTTTTTGTCTTTTTTTAATGTCTGCTTCCTCCTCTAGAATATAAGCCTAGTGCAAGTACAGGCAGACTATTTTATTCCAAACCCTTAGAGCAATGTCCAGAAAACATAAGAACTCAAAAACACCAACAGGGGGATGTACCTGGAGGTCCAATGGTTAAGACTCTTTGCTTCCAATTCAGGGGACCCAGGTTTGATTCCCTGGTCAGGAAACTAGATCAACATGCTGCAACTAAGACCTGATGCAGTCAAATAAATAAGTAAATGAATATTAAATAAAATAATTACCTAAAAATAAAAAAAAAAACCTATGGAATTAATGAGTAAAATGGATCTAAATAGTCTTCTCTGTCTATAGAAGGTAAAATACAGGACTAGTATTAATGCTGCCATCTAGCAATTCATTGTGTATTTTAATTCAGTTGGGCCACCAATCCGAAATTTGCCTTTCTTTTGTTCTGCCTTGATCATTTTGTTTAGAGCAGAGCTCTAGATGGAATGGTTATGAGTATAACATAATTCCTAAATGACTAGCATATCTGACATTGTAAAGCACCTTGGGTGTTCAACTGAAAATTTATAGCTGAGCATTGAGATTGCTGAGTTTGAGTGAGCTCCAGGAGTTGGTGATGGACAGGGAAGCCTGGTGTGCTGCAGTCCATGGGGTCACAAAGAGTCGGACATGACTGAGCAACTGAACTGACTAACTGAGATTACTATGTAATGCAACAGCTAACTGCTTAATATTTCTCATTTCCCTAAGCAGGAGGTACTGATTTTCCACTTAAGCATACCAGAAACACAGCCACTGTTTTTCCATTGAAGAGTCTTTAAAGAGCAGTCTAAAAATTTATCAGTGGGCTGTGAGGGTTATAGTTTTGAAAAGGAAAACAACAACAGAGCTAATCCATAAGATGATAAAGAAATAAACCTGCTCACCCATCCTGAGGATTTATTTTCTAATTTTCCTTCTGCTTTTCCTCACTTGGTTTTTCACAGCTTAAAAAAGTGTGTAGTACAGAGGGTCATAGTTTCTGAAAGGCATGGTTTCTCATGCAATCTGTAATGTGCCGAAGATATGGCAACTAGAAGCGGAAAGTCCAGAAAACTGGAGGTATCCAGCTGGGTGTCTCTGCTACAGGACTCTGTGCAGAAGAGCGTTGCTTAGCTGGGTTTTTCTCTCATGTTTGTGGAGTTTTAAAGCATGAAAGAGGCACTGTGGCTCAGATGGTAAAGAATGTGCCTGCAATGCAGGGAACCTGTGTTCAAACCCTGGATCAGGAAGAACGCCTGGAGAAGGGAATGGCTACCCACTCCGGCATTCTGGCCTGCAGAATTCCATGGACAGAGGAGCCTGGTGGGCTACAGTCTATAGGGTCGCAAACAGTCAGACACGACTGAGTTGCAACTAACACAAAGCACAAAGAGATTGTTATGGAACCCCTAAAAACTACGTAACATTTGGTAATCGTTGGCAATCCTTACCAATTGGCTTCCCAGGTGGCTCAGTGATAAAGAATCCACCTGTTAATGCAGGAGATGTAGAAGATGTGGGTGCAATCCCTAGGTCGGGAAGATCCCCCAGAGGAAGAAATAGCAACCCATTGCAGTATTCTTGCCTGAAAAATTCCATGGACAGGAGAGCCTGGTGGGCCACAGTCCATGGGGTCACAAAAGAGTCAGATGCACCTGAGTGACTGAGCACACACACACACAACAACAATGCTAATCACACTTAACTGAAGGTTCAGCTAGCCCAAGAAGAATGCAGACTTTCAGGTTGCTGCATTTTAACAAATTTCCTCTTGAAACCATCTCTTTAAGGAAGTAAGATTCTGTACCCAAAATCTGAGATATAACAATGTATTTGGAGTTTTATTGAAACTATCAACCCCCTGATTTCAGACAAGGCTACATTAAAGCATTCCACACCCATGCATTTCAGACTATTTCCAAAGATTTCTGAGAATGGTCTGGTTTTAATGTCTTATTTTCCTCCCTAATCAAAAAACTTCCTAAATAACTTATAATTCTGTCCAGGAGGGTAGTTTTTAGAATTAAATTAGATGAGGTGCAAAGAAAGAGCCCTACTCATTGCCTGTGCCTGGATGACCCTTTTAAAAGAAAAACACCGTTGTCTTTGGCCATTTCTTCTCCTTTCATACTTGTGGAATTCCCTGGTGACTCAGATGGTAAATAATCTGCCTGCAATGTGAAAGAGCCTGGTTTAATTCTGGAGTCAGGAAGATCCCCTGGAGAAGGAAATGGCTGCCCACTCCAGTCAGTATGCTTGCCTGGAGAATCCCATGGACAGGGGAGCCTAGAGGGCTGTGGTCCATGGGGTCTCTAAGAGTTGAACATGATTGAGAAACCAATGCTTTTTGCTTATAGAGAAGATGAGGTACCATTTGTGTTTAAAAATATTTTCCTAAGTAACTGTTATGGAATGAAACTTTGTGTTCCCCCCAAAATTTATGTGCCCAGTATGGTCATATTTGGAGATGAATCTCCTAGTGAAGTAATTAGGATTGAATGAGACCTTAAGAGTGGGGTCTGATCAGATAAGATCAGTGTCTTAGTGAAAAGAGACATCAGAAGCTTGCCGACTCTCTTTCTCTTCAGCAGTGTGAGGACACAATCAGAAGGCTGCTGTCTGCAAGCCAGGAACAGAGCCCTCTCAAAAACCAGTCCTACCAGATCTTAATCAGGGACTTCAAGCTTCCAGAACTGTGAAAAAGTTAATTTCTCATATCTAAGCCACCCAATCTGTGGGTTTTTTTAATAGTAGCCCAAGTTAATAAATACAGTAATCATTATCACTTTCATTTTCCTATTAGGAATTGCAGCCCTGCAACTGAGTTAATATATTTGAAAGCATCTTGAATAAAGAACCAATATAAAAATGGAAAGTGACTTAATATTACTTGAAAAGTATAAACTTGTTGACTTTTCCTTTTCTCTGTTAAAGCACTGTATTTTAAGATCCAGATCCTTTAAAATGTTTTCATTAGTAAATAGTGGTTGCAGTTTCTTTCAGGTGAGCCTTGGTTCCTCTTCCTATGTGATTTGTGCTTTTATCTTGGCCCTGCAGAAAATCATTTGTGTAATCTAAAATTATCCTTCCAGGGGAAACAATAGTATTCAGATCTACCACATCTCAGCTGAAGGACTTGAGATTGCCTGAATGAAGTCATATAATGAAGGCTTTAAAGCTCAGAACACACACTTCACCAGCTTTAGACACATTGAAGACATACTAAAGAGACTTGACAAGAGTTACAGTATTCAACAATGTTCTGAAAACAGCCCATGATTTTCTGTCTGAGAGGCATTTTCAGAATTCAAAGTACCAGGTTCTTCATATGAATTGTGGTGAGGAATAAATCAGATAATGTGTGTGAGATAAAGTAGAAATCACTCAGCAGTGAAGCTACTGACATTGTGGAGATACTATTAACAGATGCAAAAATAGGCTTCACCATCAATGGTAGTGGTAGTGGTACATTACTACTCCGCCATTATTCATGGCAATAATGGTTAACATTTATCAAGCATTTACCACGGACTTCACACTTTGTTAAGGGCATTACAATTTTTAATGCATTTAATCCTCATCACAACTCTTTTGCAAATAGTATTAGTATTATCCCAATTTTAGAGACAAAGCACTAACACATAGAGAGATTAAATAACTCACTAAGTGTCATTGTGCTAGAAAATAAATATACCATAAGAAATTAGACTTCGGCATAGGGGGAGGTCAGGGAATTACTGTCCTGAAATTACATGTAGCAGATTTCACTGGTACTGCGTCACATCACCTCTACATGGGCTTAGACTCAACTACCTCCAGCATCCTGCTTCAAGCCTGAGATTCTCATCTTTTCACATTCGCGCATGGCCCTCTCCTAGGAGGCCAGAGGTCACTTGGCTCTCTTTCTAGGTCAGCTGAGAAACAAAGACATTCAAGAGGCAACCCTCAACCAATGGGGGACAGAAGTAGTGGATAAATGCCCTGGACTCCATCTTTCAGAGGGGCAGTTCTACTTCCCCACCTCATGCTGCCAACTACTCCTCCCCTGATCTGCTTGCTTAATCACCTTCCAAATAAACCACCTCTCCCCCAGGTCCTTTTCTTAGGCTTTGCCTTGGGGAAAGCCAACTGTAATACATTTGATCCTTCCAACTGAATAACTGATGTAATAAACATAGGTTTAACCTCATCACATTTATCAAAATTTAGCAACATGCTCATTACACAGTTCTGATTGTTTTTAAAATTTGTTTTAAAAATCTTAGGAACTAGCAGATTTGGGGACAGAGATTGCGGGGCTTTGAGAAAACTATTTTTAACACATGCTGAAATGTTTCACACTGAAGAGAAAATCCTTTCATTCAACAAGACACTGATTAGATCTTTAGGTAACTGTTCCTATAGTAACACTCAACTCTGCAATATTCTACTATTTTTCAAGCCCATCGCCTCAACCAGAGACTAGAGTTCATCATATATAGCCATCCTTTCCCACTCTGCCATTCAACGAAATGCTTCCTATTTGTCAGCTTATGTCTACAATTTTCCTTTATTTCTTTCACTTTATTTCAATAGTGAATTTAGTTAATTGAAAACATTTCACTAAAGCTATTCTGCATATTTAGTATAGGAGGTTTAATGATACAAGAGTAATAGGAAATTCCCAGGCAGTTCAGTTGTTAGGACTCTGTGCTTCAACTACAGGAGGCATGAGTTTGATCTCTGGTCAAGGAATTAAGATCCTGCAGCTAAAAAATAATAATTACAGCAATTTCTTATTAACCAAATTTTCAAGACTTTCCACAGATGTACTCTAAACCTACTCTTTAATAGCAGTTGCTCTTCTTGGAGGCAGGAGACGTGAGCTGTAATATATGCTAGGGTGCTGTCAGCAGCCGTATTTTCATTTTTCCATTTGGACCATAGCAGCAGAGAAAGTCAATCAGCAATGAGGAGGCAGTTGGGCAGAGGGGAGCAGAGAAAGAAGGCTCTAGGGTGTTCAATTTTGGATTCCAGTTCTATCCTAAGATTTGAGTGCAGCTCTGCTCTTGTGATCCATGAAATTCTTTGTGTCCTTTCTTCCTCGTGTTCTTTCTTACAGTATTTGAAAGAGTTCATTGCTTCAACTAAAAGAATCTTAACCTAACACAGGAGCCTCTAGGAAGTCATTAAATCTGCAGCAAAGAAAAGCATTTCCAGTGAAATTTGCCTTGGTAAATCCTGTATCTGATATGAGAGAGTATCCTATTTCACAGAAACCAAGTGCTGGAGACCATCTTTGAAGACATGGAGCTTGCAGACACCCAGAGCTCTTTAGTTTGTCATGAAATATGAGATCTTTATTAGCATTTTGTTTAAAGGAAGGAGAATTAGAAGTGAAGTGAGGAATTTAGGTGAGGGTATCACAGAAAAAGGGAGGAAATACTGTCCCAACTTCTTTCCTCCCACCTTATGCTTCTCTCAAGATTCCAAGGTATACATCTTAAATACAACTGTTCTAAAATCAGCTCTTCAGACTGCCTTACACCACTTCTTGGGAAATCAGTCATTTGG
This sequence comes from Giraffa tippelskirchi, assembly GCF_054371585.1. NCBI lineage: Eukaryota > Metazoa > Chordata > Mammalia > Artiodactyla > Giraffidae > Giraffa > Giraffa tippelskirchi. Next base: position 128,697,611 of record NC_137283.1, read on the forward strand.
TGATTTTCAGAGAAACATTCATTAAACAAACGAAAACCCAGAGGTTTCTTCTCAATCTCCTCTGCTATGAATTTTGAAAACAAAAATACTTCATGAAGATACAGTCATATTACCCTGTTTACAGCACAAATACAGCTGAATGTAGGGCAATTCACAAAAGGCATTTGGAACTCCGTATCTGCAACTCTCTAACAATGCCATTTTATGCAAAGAATTTAAATTCTACAGAACAGACTTCCTCATATTCAAAATGAAAGCATTGGATTATATGATTTTTAAGGCATCTCCTAGCAATAAAAATCACATTCTACCTAAATTGGCCAAACACCAATCTCAGACATGATGATGCTGGAGGAGCCAATATAACAGAGAACTGACCTGTGGAGTGGGCTTCATCCTGAGAACCACACAACATTAATTGCAACACCGTAAGCGGCCACTCAGCCTGCTTTGCAGCTACTTCCGTCTACAGGTAAGACCATGCTTTAGCAACTTTGCCTGCACCTGAAAATAGAGCATTGATTAGTGTGAACTACCCAGGTCTAGAAACTTCCCTGGTGGCTCAGACAATAAAGAATGTGCCTGCAATGCAGGAGACCCAGGTTCGATCCCTGGATGGGGAAGATCCCCTGGAAAAGGGAATAGGCACCCATTCCAGTTTTCTTGCCTAAAGAATCCCATGGACAGAGGACCCTGGCAGACTACAGTCCTGGTCATGGAGCAAAGGGCATTTTGTTTGGAGAGAATCAGAGGAAGGGATCTATCTGCCTGCAGTAACAAACACAACCACAACCACAGCATTCCTCAGAAGTTTTAGTCTATAAACTGCTTTTCCAAACTCTATCTAATTTGAGCCTCACTGGACTATTATTTTTATTTTACAATGGACATACCTGAGGATTGGAAATTAAATTCATTTCCCATGATCTCACTGTTAATTCATGCTTCTCGCTTTAGCTAAACTATTCTTTCCTCTATCATCTTCCCTCATATTATCCAGCTGAATCTCAAACCCAAATTCATCTGTGCATCTACTTTCCTTCCAGAGGGCAAAAGAAGAGGAATATGGTATTTTTATTTCTTAAGTCACTTTCCTGGATGCTTTGTTTTACATGTAAATCATACCCTTAAAAAATGACATGAGTAGGGAAATATATATATATTTAAGTCACCTTTTTTCATGCTTGTGGATTTGATCCCTGTTGGCTCAGATGGTAAAGAATCTGCTTGGAATTCGGGAGGCCCAGGTTCTATCCCTAGATCAGGAAAATGCTCTGGAGAAGGGAAAGGCTACCCACTCCAGTATTCTTGCCTGGAGAAACCATGGACAGAGGAGTCTGGTGAGCTATACAGTCCATGGGATCACAAAGAGTCAGACACAACTGAACATCTAACACCTCACTTCACTTTCTCATATTTAAACAAATCTGGAATGAGGATGTGTTTTGGAATTGCTATTGACCACCCACAGTTCTTGCACAATCTTGTTTAGAGAAAGGGTATCAGTGGCTTAAGAAAGCATCCTTTTAAGAAATGTTGGGTCACTAGTGCTGTGGCATAGAGGAAAATAATACTTGCAAATATTAGACACTGACAACCCAATCAAAATACAACTCAGAATCTAACTTTTAATGTGAATAAAATTTAAGAATATCTTAATTTGTTTTCCTTATGTTTTTCTTTTATGAATACACAGTGAGTCATTGCAAGAATTGTTGTTATTGTTGTTTAGTCACTAAGTTGTGTCTGATTATTTGCAACCCCATGGACTGTAGCCCACCAGACTCCTCTGTCCATGGGATTTCATAGGCAAGAATGCTGGAGTGGGTTGCCATTTCCTTCTCCAGGGTATCTCCTGGCCCAGAGATGGAACCCACGTCTCTTACATTAGCTGCTGCTGCTGCTGCTGCTAAGTCATTTCAGTTGTGTCTGACTCTGTGCGACCCCATAGACAGCAGTCCACCAGGCTCCGCCATCCCTGGGATTCTCCAGGCAAGAACACTGGAGTGGGTAGCCAATCCCTTCTCCAGGGGATCTTCCCAACCCAGGGATCGAACCCAAGTCTCCCACATTGCAGGTGAATTCTTTACCATCTGAGCCACCAGGGAAGCCCACTTATTAGATTTATGTGGGATATCTGTAGAGTATGTGGCACATAATAGGCTTAATTCAAAAAGATACATATACACCAGTGTTCATTGCATCACTATTTACAATAGACAGGACATGGAAGCAACCTAGATGTCCACTGATAGATGAATGGATAGAACAGTTGTGGTACTTATATACAATAGAATATTACTCAGCCATAAAAAGGAGCAAAATTGGGTAATTTGTAGTGATGTGGATAAACCTAGAGTCTGTCATACAGGGTAAAGTAAGTTAGAAAGAGAAAAACAAATCTAGTATGTATATGGAATCCATATATCTGGAAATCCATATATATGGAATCTAGGGGGCTTCCCAGGTGGCACTAGTGGTAAGGAACCTGCCTGCCAATGCAGGAGACATAAGAGATACGGGTTCAATCCCTGGATCAGGAAGATCCCCTGGAGGAGGGCATGGCAACCCACTCCAGTATTCTTGCCTGGAAAACCCCATGGACAGAGGAGCCTGGTGGGCTATAGTCCGTGGGGTCACACAGAGTCAGATACAACTGAAGCAACTTAGCGCACACACACACATATGGAACCTAGAAAAACAGTATTGATGAACCTATTTGCAGGGCAGGAATAGAGTGCAGACATAGAGGACAGACATGTGGACACCAATGGGGAAGCTGGAACGAGTTGAGAGGGTAGCATTGACATGTATACACAACCATGTGTAAAACAGATGACTAATGGGAAGCTGCTATATAGCACAGGGAGCTCAACTTGGTGCTCTGTGATGACCTAGAAGGGTGGGATGAGGGGTGGGAGGGAGACGCAGGAGAGGGGGGATATATGTATACTTACAGCTGATTCTCAGAGTTGTACAGCAGAAACTAACACAACATTGTGAAGCAATTCTCCAATTTAAAAAATATCCTATAATAAAACATAATGGAAAAGGATATTTTAAAAAGAATCTACACTTTGCTGGAATCACCTTGCTATAAAACAGGAATTAACAACATTGTAAATGTTAATAATGGAATCACTTTGCTGTAAAACAGGAATTAAAAACATTGTAAATTATATATCGATAAAAATAAATTAATTAAAATTTAAAATTTTAATTTAAAAAATAAAAATTCTACCTTGTTTATGAGATCTATGTGGGATGTTTGTAGAGTATGTGGCACAAATAGGCTTAATAAATGGTCATTATTGTTGTCAGTATTGTTTACTAATTCAACAAATATGCATCTTGTATTTAGTACGCATACATTCTAGGTACTTGGATGAGATAACTGAAGGAAATACGAGACCCTTTTCATGGGGTTTACATTCAGACAGAGGAGAGAGAAACAATAAACAAAAAATGAGTAAATTAAGTAGCAAGTCAGAAAGTGATAAGAAGTGAAGGGGGGGAAAAGGCAGAAAAAAAAGAAAATCCTGTCATCTTATGCTCTTAAGCAAAAATTTTGAGAGAGAATGAAAAAAAACACACCACTACAAAAATCACACTAGACTTAAGAGTTCCCAAGTGAGGAACACTGATAAAATTCATGAGCACCTAAGACACATAAATCAAATATGAAGCATTATATCAGAAGTTGGGGCTTCCCAGGTGGCTCAGTGTTAAAGAATCCACCTCCCAATGCAGGAGACACATTTCAATCCCAGGGTCAAGAATATCCCCTGGAGGAGGAAACGGCAACCCTCTCCAGTATTCTTGCCTGGGAAATTCCATGGACAGAGGAACCTGGCGGGCTACAGTCTATGGGGTCACAAAACTAGTCTGACACAACTTAGCAACTAAACAACCAAAACAACAATCAGAAGTTGACAGCCAAAATGTTTAGGTAACCCTTAAATGTGATTTTCAGAGCTGTTAATATAATTTTACTGAAATGACTCTTACTGAAGATAATGGCCACTTTAGTTTTGTTTTGTTTTGTTTTTTAATAAACTCCCAAGTGTTGCTAACTCAAGAGTCTGAAACTTTCCTCCTTTGCTTTCTCCAGTTAACGTCTCCTGGTTCTTCTTCTATTCACAAGTACCACTTAGTGTTATCATTGGCCAGTTTTCTCTTTTACTCCACAAGCTTTTCCTGAACTACTTTATTTCATTGATGGTTTCAATTCTCTCCTATGTGTCAACGATGCCTAAAGATGAACCACTGCTGAATGTCCTACATACAGGTTCACACGGCCAAATCACCACATCTGCTGCCCCTCTGCTCCTTTCCCCACATATGTCTCACACTGGTTCTTCTTCCTGTTCTAGTTCTTTCCATCAAGCAAAGCTAATGACTTTTTTTTTCTTCTGTTTTACTCCATAAAAATCAAAGTTCTTATTCTCTAAATTCAAGAAAGGAGAAGATAGGTTACATTTTGGCTAAAGGAAGAAGTAACCATCAGAACCAGTTTTAAACATATCCCACTCAATCAATGACAACTTCGCTTCAGAAACCACACTTCTAAACGTTGAGCATTCAGTGACAGCTTCTTAAGGTCCAATCAATAACAGTCAACAACTGCCTCACTCCAGAAACTGTGCTTCCATTGCTAAGAGGCAACCAATCGCTAAAACTCCGGTCAATGGATGTTCACAAATTCATAACCTCCATGCTTCCTAAAAGCAATTTACTTTCAGGGAGACTGCATAGCATAAGCAGAGCAAACTCTTCTTTAACAAGCAATAAATTCAGCTTTTTGTTTTAGATATTAAGTGATGCATTCTTCCTTTGAACCCCAAATAGGTTTCTTAATTCTATTAAATCTACCTACAATCTATTTCTCAATTACCTCCCCATTCCTCTCCCTTGTTGTGACTCTTCTTCAGTTCAGTTCAGTTCAGTTCAATTGCTCAGTCATGTTCGACTCTGAGACCCCACAGACTGCAGCATGCCAGGCTTTCCTGTCCATCACCAACTTCCGGAGCTTACTCAAACTCATGTCCATTGAGTGTGTGATGCCACCCAACCATCTCATCCGTTGTTGTTCCCTTCTCCTCTCGCCTTCAATCTTTCCCAGCATCAAGGTCTTTTCCAATGAGTCAGTTCTCCACTTGAGGTGGCCAAACTATTGGAGTTTCAGCTTCAGTATCAGTCCTTCCAATGAACAGTCAGGACTGATCTCCTTTAGGGTGGACTGGTTAGATCTCCTTGCAGTCCAAGGGACTCTCAAGAGTCTTCTCCAACACCACAGTTCAAAAGTATCAATTCTTCAGCACTCAGTTTTCTTATAGTCCAACTCTCACATCCATACCTGACTATTGGAAAAACCATAACCTTGACTAGATGGACCTTTGTTGGCAAAGTAACATCTCTGCTTTTTAATATGCTGTTTAGGTTGGTCATAACTTTCCTTCCAAGGAGCAAGCGTCTTTTAATTTCATGGCTGCAGTCACCATCTGCAGTGATTTTGGAGCCCAAGAAAATTAAGTCTGTCACTGTTTCCACTGTTTCCCCATCTATTTGCCATGAAGTGATGGGACCGGATGCCATGATCTTAGTTTTCTGAATGTTGAGTTTTAAGACTCTTCTTCACCTCTCCTAATTATTGTTCAGTCTACACAGCATCCAATTCCTCTCCCAGTATTTAACTTTCTTCAGTGTAATCTGTTAATGGGGTTTCCCTGCTGAAAGTATTGTGTTCTCTTATTGTCTATATAAAATCCTCACCTCCTTTCTAACCTCAACGTTTTAAAAATTTTCTAATGCCCTTTATAGTTTTAGTTGCACTCATTCCACATGCTAACAAAGTGAAAGTGAAGTCTATCAGTCATGTCCGACTCTTTGTGACCCCATGGATTGTAGCCCATGGAATTTTCTAGGCAAGAGTACTAGCAAAGTAATGCTTAAAATTCTCCAAGCAAAGCTTCAACAGTATGTGAACCATGAGATTCCAGATGTTCAAGCTAATTTAGAAAATGCAGAGGAACCAGAGATCAAATTGCCAACATCTGTTGGGTCATAGAAAAAGCAAGGAAATTACATAAAAACATCTATTTCTGCTTTATTGACTAGGCCAAAGCCTTTGACTGTGTGGAACACAATAAACTGTGGAAAATTCTGAAAGAGATGGGAATACCAGACCACCTGACCTGCCTCCTGAGAAATCTGCATGCAGGTCAAGAAACAACAGTTAGAACTGGACATGGATGGACTGGTTCAAAATTGGGAAAGGAGTACATCAAGGCTGTGTATTGTCACCCTGCTTATTTAACTTATATGCAGAGGACATCATGCAAAATGCCAGGCTGGATGAAGCACAAGCTGGAATCAAGATTGCTAGGAGAAATATCAATAACCTCAGATATGCAGATGACACCACCCTTATGGCAGAAAGTGAAGAAGAACTTTCTGAAGAGCCTCTTGATGAAAGTGAAAGAGGACAGTGAAAAAGATGGCTTAAAACTCAACATTCAGAAAACTAAGATCATGGCATCCAGTCCCATCTCTTCAAGGCAAATAGTTGGGGAAACCATGGAAACAGTTACAGACTTATTTTCTTGGGCTACAAAATCACTGCAGATGGTGACTGCAGCCATGAAATTAAAAAACACTTCCTCCTTGGAAGAAAATCTATGACAAACCTAGACAGCATATTAAAAAGCAGAAACATTACTTTGCTGACAAAGGTCCATCTAGTCAAAGCTATGGTTTTTCCAGTAGTCATGTATGGATATGAGAGTTGGACCATAAAGAAGGTTGAGTGCTGAAGAACTGATGTTTTTGAACTGTGGTATTGAAGAAGACTTTTGAGAGTCCCCTGGACTGCAGGGAGAGCAAAGCAGTCAATACTAAAGGAAATCAGTCCTGAATGTTCACTGGAAAGACTGATGCTGAAGCTGAAACTCCAGTGTACTTGGTCACCTGATGCAAAGAGACAACTCATTAGAAAAGATCCTGATGCTGGGAAAGACTGGAGGAAGGAGAAGAAGAGGATGACAGAGGATGAGATTGTTGGATGGTGTCCCTGATTCAATGGACATGTGTTTGAGCAAGCTCGGAGATGGCAAAGAACAAGGAAGCCTGACGTGCTTCAGTTCATGGGGTTGCAAAGAGTTGGACATGATTGAACGACTGAACAACAAATAGTTTTAGTCCTTCCTGTCTCTCTGAAATGCCCTTCTCCATATAGATAATTCATTTTCAACCTTCAGGATCTCTTTCTATGAATAGTACTTATCTGTCTTCTACAAGGAGAAGGCAATGGCAACCCACTCCAGTACTCTTGCCTGGAAAATCCCATGGACGGAGGAGCCTGGTAGGCTGCAGTCCTTGGGGTCGCACAGAGTCGGACACGACTGAGTGACTTCACTTTCACTTTTCACTTTCATGCATTGGAGAAGGAAATGGCAACCCACTCCAGTGCTCTTGCCTGGAGAATCCCAGGGATGGCGGAGCCTGGTGGGCTGCCGTCTATGGGGTCGCACAGAGTCGGACATGACTGAAGCGACTTAGCAGCAGCAGCAGCAGTCTTCTACAAAATTTTCCCAACTCCATAAACAAACAAGTTGCCCCCTTGTCTATGCTCCAACTCCTCTATATTTCTATCTCTATTACCTATTATATTGGTTTCAAACAGTTTGTTTACAGAATTGTCTACTCTGCCTTCTCTATTTCTTCAGAGTCTGGTCTATAGTAGCATCTAAATAAATGAATGCTCAAACTTGGGCTGGAAAATTGATTTTTGTAAGTGTATCTTCTTGATTTCCATCTTTCATAAGATTAAAAAAAAACTTCTGAAAGTATGGAACTACTGAAGGAAGACTATTTGAGAATATTAAATTAAAATCGTGAAGTTTCCTCTAAATCTTAGAATTTTTAACTATAACTTTGAAGAGTAGAATGATGGAATTTGGCCACTTGGGGAAAAAATAATTTTATTGATACTATAACATGCATTTTTAATTAGTGAAAATGTTTACCTCATTCAAAAGTCTGAGTCACCTAAAATGCAGGTAAAGAAGCTATTTGAAACATGAGAATGCTATATTTAAAGTTATTTTGTGTCAGTCCTTACTTTGAGAAAAATTTTTAATATATTCTGAGAGTAAATGTTAAAAATCTCCTGAAATTTCCAAGAAAATATGCTTCAGTTTTAACCTTTGTTTTTTAAAATAAGTCAGATTCTTCAGAAATTTGTATTTCCCCAGAGTAGCCTTAAAACTTCAATGTAGCCATCTGATTGTCTATTCTCATTTTAAAGCCAACACCATCTTCTGAAGATTTGGAAAGAGGACTGTTGAAGAAATAACTTTGCACTGATTCTTCATAAAAATAAAGGGTGACATTGTCATCATGCACCTGCCAGCCTGGAGAAGCTCAGTTGCTGGAACAGAGATCATCTGTGCAAGTGTGCAAATGGGGTTAGACAGCTCAACAGCAAAGCTCAAAACAACTGAGGAGAAATCAATCAAGTTACAAGTATTGCGCTTTTCTCATGGGCCAGAGAAAAATAACATTATAAAAGAAATGAGGACAATTCAGGGCTGAAGACATCACTGTAGTCATAGACCATTGTTGGTCTATATCAGTCAATACACTCAGATTAAAAACAAAAAGAACTAACACCAAAAAAGAACATAGAAAGTAAGCCAAAGATACTATATAGTTTATACTGATCAATATTGTATCAAAATAACAATAGTTGAGGGCAAGGGAAAACAAGAAGGTGTGGGATGGAGAAAGAAGTTTTCTCTTCAATTGTTGTTATGAAGCTAGTATTTAATTTTTAACAATAAGAATTTGAGATATTCCAGCACTTAAATGTTGGCCCCAATGGCATGAAGCTAAATTCTGGGTCCTAATCAATGATTTCGTATAGATACTGTATGGCAGTTTGTGTTTTTAAAAATGGCCACAGCAATATTTCTAGTCCTACCTGCTCTCCAAGAACCTTGCACTCTCTTTGGATCTGGGCAGGACTTTGTTCCTGTACCAGTGAATGCTGTGCAACAAAAGTGATGCGGCATGACTTCTGGAGTCTACCTAACAGTCTAGCTAACATAGTATGATGAAACCCAAACTAGTCCACACAGAGAGTTCATACAGGGAGCAGCTAACAGCTTGGGACTTCAACATTAGATGAGAAAACATAAGAATCAAGCAACGTCATAGTAGTTATCCACTGCAGCATAACAAACTAGACCAGAACAAACTATGCCAGCTTAAACCTATAAATGTTTATTATTTCATGCAGCTTCTATGGTTTAGCAATCCAGGGGAGGTTTAGCAGAGTGACTCTAGCTCAAGGTCTCATGAAGTTGCAGTCATGATATCATCTGAGGTTCAATCATCTGAAGGCTTGACTAGGGTGAAAAAATCTGCTTCCAGTGTGGCTCATTCCCATTCTGAGCAAGTTAATGCTGGATATTAGTAGGGACTTCAGTTCCTTACCTGGCTGTTCCTCCACAGGGCTACTTGAATATCCTCCCAACATGACAATTGACTTCCGCTGGGCAAATGATTCCAGATGGGGCAAGATGGAAGCTATGATGTCTTTTATGACTTAACCTAACAACTCACACTTCATCATTTTCACACTATCCGGTTTGTTACACAGATCAGCCTGATTTAGTGTGGGAGGGGAATGCACAAAGGCATGAATATCAAGACTCAAGAATCATTGAGAGCCATTTTAGAGGCTGCCGATTATGAAAGAGGTTTAACATTCAAATAATAAGAATGCCTAAAAAAAGAAGTGATGGAACAAATCATCAAAGAAACATTATAAGAAAAACTGTCAAAATTGAAAACTGTGAATGTCCAGATTGAAATGATGCACCATCCACCCAACACAACAGATGAAAATAGAACCCCATCAGTAAAAACCATCATTAAATCTCAGGATACTAAGAATAAAAGCAAGCCTCCAGGTAGGGGATTGGAAGAAGGAAGCCCATCTACAGAGGACCAGGAAAAAACAGCTTCATATGATCAGCAGCTAGAAGCTAGAAGCTGGAATCCAGAAGTCAATGCCTTTAAAATTCTCAAAGAGGATTTCCTTGGTAGTCCAGTGGTTATGACTCCATGCTTCCACTGCAAGGGGAACAGGTTCAATCCTTGGTCAGGGAAGATCCCACATGTCACATGGCATGACCAAAAAAAAAAATTCTCAAAGAATTTCCAGCCTGAAATTCTATACCTAATCAAACTGCCACTTAAGTATAAAGTAAAGGGACCTTTTGAAGCAGGTCGCCATAATCTTCATTACCTCCACCATAGTGGGCCACCATTTGGCCTCAGGTCAAATAACAGGGAGGGAACACAGCCCTGCCCTCAACAGAAAATTGGATTAAAGATTTACTGAGCATGTCCCTGCCCATCAGAACAAGACCCAGTTTCCACCTCGGTCAGTCTCTCCCATCAGGAAGCTTCCATAAGCCTCTTATCCTTCTCCATCAGAGGGCAGACAGAATGAAAATCACAATCACAGAAAACTAACCAATCTGGTCACACGGACCACAGCCTTGTCTAATTCAATGAAACTATGAGCCATGCCGTGTAGGGCCACCCAAGACGGATGGGTCATGGTGGACAGTACTGACAAAAAGTGGTCCACTGTAAAAGGGCATGGCAAACCGCTTCAGTATTCTTGCCTTGAGAACCCCATGAACAGTATGAAAAGGCAAAAAGATAGGACACTGAAAGATGAACTCCCCAGGTTGGTAGGTGCCCAATATGCTACTGGAGATCAGTGGAGAAATAACTCCAGAAAGAATGAAGAGATGGAGCCAAAGCAAAAACATCATCCAGTTGTGGATGTGACTGGTGATGGAAGCAAGGTCCAACGCTGTAAAGAGCAATATTGCATAGGAACCTGGATGTTAGGTCCGTGAATCAAGGCAAATTGGAAGTGGTCAACAGGAGATGGCAAGAGTGAACATTGACATTTTAGAAATCATTTTCAAATCCTAAAAGATGATGCTAAGATGAACTAAAATGGACTGGAATGGGTGAATTTAACTCAGATGACCATTATATATACTACTGTGGGCAAGAATCCCTTAGAAGAAACGAAGTAACCATTATAGTCAATAAAAATAGTCTGAAATGCAGTACTTGGATGCAATCTGAAAAATAACAGAATTATCTCTGTTCGTTTCTGAGGTAAACCATTCAATATCATAGTAATCCAAGTCTATGCACCAACCAGTAATGCTGAAGAAGTTGAAGTGCTATGAAGACCTATAAGACTTTCTAGAACTAACATCTAAAAGAGATGTCCTTTTCATTACAGGGGACTGGAATGCAAAAGCAGGAAGTCAAGAAATATCTGGAGTAACAGACAAATTTGGCCTTTGAGTACAGAATGAAGCAGGGCAAAGGCTAATAGAGTTTTGCCAAGAGAACGCACTGGTCATAGCAAACACCCTCTTCCAACAACACAAGAGAAGACTCTACAAATGGACATCACCAGATGGTCAATACTGAAATCAGATTGATTATATTCTTTGCAGCCAAAGATGGAGAAGACCTATACAGTCAGCAAAAACAAGACTGGGAGCTGACTGTGGCTCAGATCATGAATTCTTTACTGTCAAATTCAGAATTAAATTGAAGAAAGTAGGGAAAACCACTAGACCATTTAGGTATGACCTAAATTAAACCCCTTAGGATTATACAGTGGAAGTCACAAATAGATTCAAGGGATTAGATCTGATAGACAGAGTGCCTGAAGAACTATGAATGGAGGTGATATTGTATAGGAGGCAGTGAACAAGACCATCCTCAAGAAAAAGGAATATAAAAAAGGCAAAATGGTTGTCTGATGAGGCCTTAAAAATAGCTGTGAAGAGAAGAGAAGTGAAAGGCAAAGAAGAAAAGGAAAGATATACCCATTTGTATGTGGAGTTCCAAAGAATAGCAAGGAGAGATAAGAAAGCCTTCCTCAGTGATCAATGCAAAGAAATAGAGGAAAACAACAGAATGGGAAAGACTAGAGATCTCTTCAAGAAAATTAGAGATACCAAGGGAACATTTCATGCAAAGATGGGCACAATAAAGAACAGAAATGGTATGGACCTAACAGAAGCAGAAGATATTAAGAAGAGGTGGCAAGAATACACAGAAGAACTATACAAAAAAGATCTTCACAACCCAGATAATCACGATGGTGTGATCACTCACCTAGACCAGACATCCTGGAATGTGAAGTCAAGTGAGCCTTAGGAAGCATCACTATGAACAAATCTAGTGGAGGTGATGGAATTCCAGTTGGGCTATTTCAAATCCTAAAAGATGATGCTATGAAAATGCTGTACTCAATATGCCAGCAAATTTGGAAAACTCAGCAGTGGCCACAGGACTGGAAAATGTCAGTTTTCATTACAATTCCAAAGAAAGGCAATGTCAAAGAATGCTCAAACTATTGCACAATTGCACTCATCTCACACGCTAACAAAGTAATGCTCAAAATTCTCCAAGCAAGGCTTCTGCAGCACATGAACCATGAACTTCCAGATGTTCAAGCTGGATTTAGAAAAAGCTGAGGAACCAGAGATCAAATTGCCAACATCTGTTGGATCATTGAAAAAGCAAGAGAGTTCCAGGAAAATATCTACTTCTGCTTTATTGACTAGGCCAAAGCCTTTGACTGTGTGGATCACAACAAACTGTGGAAAATTCTTAAAGGGATGGGAATACCAGACCACCTGACCTGCCTCCTGAGAAATCTGTATGCAGGTGAAGAAACAACAGTTAGAACTCGACATGGAACCACAGACTGGTTCCAAATCGGGAAAGGAATACATCAAAGCTGTATATTGTCACCCTGCTTATTTAACTTATATACAGAGTAGATCATGTGAAATGTCAGGCTGGATGAAGCACAAGCTGGAATCAAGATTGCTGGGAGAAATATCAATAACCTCAAATATGCAGATGACACCACCGTTATGGCAGAAAGTGAAGAAGAACTTTCTGAAGAGCCTCTTGATGAAAGTGAACGAGGACAGTGAAAAAGTTGGCTTAAAACTAACATTCAGAAAACTAAGATCATGGCATTTGGTCCCATCACTTCGTGGCAAATAGATGGGGAAACAATGGAAACAGTGACAGACGTTAATTTTGGGGGCTCCAAAATCACTGTGGATGGTGACTGCAGCCATGAAATTAAAAGACGCTTGCTGCTTGGAAGTAAAATTACAACCAACCTAGACAGCATATTAAAAAGCAGAGACGTTACTTGCCAACAAAGTTCCATCTAGTCAAAGCTTTGATTTTTCCAGTAGTCATGTATGGATGTGAAAGTTGGACCATAAAGAAAGCTGAGTGTCGAAGAATTGATGCTTTTGAACTGTGGCGTTGGAGAAGTCCCTTGAGAGTCCCTTGGACTGCAAGGAGATCCAACCAGTCCATCCTAAAGGAAATCAGTCCTGAATATTCATTGGAAGGACTGATGCTGTAGCTGAAACTCCAATACTTTGGCCACCTCAAGTGAAGAACTGACTTATTGGAAAAGACCTTGATGCTGGGAATGATTGAAGGTGGGAGGAGAAGGGGTCGACAGAGGATGAGATGGTTGGATGGCATCACGGACTCAATGGACATGAGTCTGAGTAAGCTCTGGAAGTTGGTGATGGACAGGGAAGCCTGGCGTGCTGCAATCCAGGGGTCACAAAGAGTTGGACATGACTGAGCGACTGAACTGAACTGAAAGTAGAATAAAGATATTCAGAGTTTCAAAAGTGTACCTCCTTGGTACCCTTTCTCAGGAAACTACATAAATAAGTTTCTCCATAAAATGAGAGATTAAAATACAAAAGAATATTCCAAGAGTTACAGTAAATAGTAAATAGCAAAAGAGGAGCAAAAGGGTTCCCCAGGATAATAGCAGAGGAAGATCAAATGAAACTTCATGCCAGAGAGAGAAGAGGGAAATGAGTCTGGAGAAAAAGAGAGATAAAACTTCATTTTCCACTTTGAGAAATCAATATATAAGGTCTAAAGACTAAAAAATCAAGAAGCATGTAACACAAGCTTGTTATTTAGAGACATGGTTAGAGACAAGATTAAAATAACAATCAGCTAAAAGAAATCAAAGTAGGTAGCCTTTGGGGAGAGGGGAACAATGGAAAGGAGATGAGCTTGCTTTTTTTTAAAAAAAAATATTTTCTTGGCTGTGCTAAACAGCATGTGGGATTGTGGAATCTTAGTTCCCTGACCAGGGATCAAAACTGCAACCCCTTGCATTGGAAGTGTGGAGTCTTAACCACTGGACTACCAGGGAAGTCCCAAGCTTGCTATTATTTAAAAAGCAAATTTTGTCAAACTATTTGACTCTTTAAACTATGAACATATGTAAGTTTGGATATCTTTTAAAAGAGAAAAATATCCTAGGAAGAGACAGTAGTTCACTTCTAGACACATTGATGCTCTGGACATGAAGTCTTGGAACTACTACAGCTGTTCCCTTGAGGGATGCAAGTCCACACACTGAGGGCTGCAAAGCAGAATTCTGGAAAGACCCAAGTCCTGGATGGCATCAGTGAACTACTGAACTAATCAACCTTGAAGAACACTGTGCTTGAAATTCTTACTTTGTGAGATGATACTTTTTATGGATGAACTTAAACTTTCACCCAAGCATCCTTATTAATAATGTATAGTAAGATTAGTAGAACAAAAGAGTGATTAGGCAACAGTGGCTATACTAGCCAAAATGCAGTAACTTTCTAAAACACAGGGGAAAAGCATACTTCAAGACTTTGCAGAAGTTCAAAACATATGTTCAAGGACTGAGAGGTAGTGTCAGATATACGATAAGTCAAAATTTATTTCCTTAATAGATACCTTTTCTGTGTTCATTCATTTTTCCTGCTTGTTTTCAGCCAACATCAGGGCACTGATCTAAGCTTGGAATCTGCATGGATGAAAGATATGAGTTCTTGTTTGTTTTTTTTTCAAGTAGTTTCCAGCCTGTGAAAAGACAACCAAGCCAAAAAAAAACGAAGTAATGAATGTGACCTCTAGCCTGGAGCATCTGGAAATGGCCTCGGGTAACCTGGAGGTCACTCCTAAGGAATCAGGAAGAGTGAGTTATGCTTGGGCTACTTTTGAAGAGGAGAAGGAGTGTCTAGTTGAAGTAGCTCAGGAATAACTCAAATGAATTGTCCTTTTCAACATGACCTAAGAAAAGAAATAAAAAGTTTATAGGTTCCAAAAAAATAAAAAAGAGTTTATGGGTTGGAGTTTAAGAATAAGTAAGAAAATGTTATAGCACACAGTGTTATATTATTCCTCTTCCAAAAAAAAATGTTACCGGGATCAAGACTCGAAAACTAGTAGTAAAAAAAAAAAGTCAAGAAACTTCAAAAATTCTAACTCTGAATGGCTTGTAATTCACCAGATAAATGTATTTCAAGCTATTTAGAAGGGAAGAAAAATCAATTCATATTTGCAGCTATAGCTAAAACTCAGCTATTGTATTAGTCAAAGAAAATCAAGAATTGGTATATTATTAACTAAGTATTACTTTAAAAATCTCCTCATGAATAATTTGGCAAATCTAAGGGTATAGTCTAAATATTTTTCAGTGCACAGTCTTGTTTTTCTTTGACTTTGAAATTATTTAAATACAACTCATTTTTCTACTGCTACAATAGTTGCAGAGAAGAACATGCAGGCTAAAGTCAGAAGACCATTTATCAAAGCTGGTAATTAATGCTTTGCTGTCTAATTTGCTTGAACCACATTAACTGTTTTACATATCATAATATTCCATTATTACTTTATGTACTCATTAGTTGCCTGGGTCTCTAATCAGTGGAATGTCAGCCAGCTTTTCACTTTGCCATCAAAATGAGTTTGCCTGTTTAGTTCTTAATTTTGTTACCTTGCAAACAAAGTCAACAAATTGGTGTAACTTATATTTTTCTCCAAAATTTCTGTAAAAAACATGTGCTTTGTTTAGAATGGCTAGAAAAGCAACTATTCTTCTGGTTGATATGATGCTTTCAACTGTTTAATAATGAAATCAGTCTTCTCAGAGGGAATAACAGGATAAATCTGAAGAAATTTAATGGAAATAATTGATTCAATGTTTCATTATCTTTATCACATCATGCATACAAAAGGTATCTGTTAAGTTACATTCCGTATATAATACTGGCATAAGCAATAATAATCATTAACTATCTTACATATAGATTGTCCCAGATTTGGTGCAACACTTCAGCAATGTCATCAAAGACCTCTAACTCTGGTATCCTCGATGATGTTAATTTTTAGGCCTTTAGACTTTTAAGATCTTGTCAACTGATAGTCACAAGATGGCTGCAGCTTCAGGCATCATATTCTCATACCAACATTCCAAGAAGAAGGGAAAGGATGGATGGATCAGAAAGCAAAAAGCTTGCCAGCAATCGGAAACTGACTTTTCTTTATGGCATATCACAAGCGATAATCGGCAAAAATCACTGGAATTTCCATAGTTGATATAGACAAACTGTGGTTCATCTTATAGGGCTGTGTATTAGTTTCCTGTTGCTGATGTAGCAAAGTACCACAAACTTAGAGCTTAAAACAACACAAATTTATTTTCTCACAGTTCTGAAAGTCAGAAGTCCACAAGGGGTCTCACAGGGCTATAATCAAGGTGTTATGAGAGCTCAGTTCCTTCCGGACACTTAGGAGAATTTCCTTGTATTTTCCAGATTCTAAAGACTTTCTGCATTTCTTATTTTATGGTCCCTTCTTCACATCACTCCAACCTCGGCCGCCATCATACTTCCTTCTCTGACTCCCCTGCCTCTCTTTTTCCCTTATAATAACTTTTATGATTACATTAGACCCACCCAGATACCAGATACTCTGCAATATTCTCTCCATGTCAAGATCCTTAACTTAACCCCATCAGCAAAGTCCCTTTTGTAACAAAGGGTAACATATTCACAAGTCCTGAGGATTGGATAGTGGATGACTTGAGGGTGGGGAAACATGATTCTGCCTACCACAGCAGAAAGGGAGGAATGGCTATGGGGTCAGCAACTATCAGTGTTTGCCACCTTCCTTCTATATAACCCCACTGCTCATCAGGTTCATCCCCTCCCCTCTACAAGTGTCAGAAAGGAAAGGAAAGTAAGTGCTTTGCATGTATTTAATTATAAATAAATATTGTCTCTAAAAGCTATTGGTGATTATAATTTCACTGCAGCAGAATGAGTCAGAAGTCAGACTTTCAAATGTATCTATTTTTTTCTATATGCTAGCATAAGAGTGTTAAAATGCATAGAAATTAAAAGTGGAACAGAAGGAAGGGGTAAGAGTTCTTTAGATAGTTCTAATTGCATTGTTCTGCATACAGACTAGTACAATCCATTCCAAATGATTGTAGATTTTTCCAGCCTCCTTTTATTTTTTGCTTTCTTTGAAGAGTACTAGTAACTTGACAGCTCCAACCAGTAGCTTAAAGGTCAAATATTGACTTTGCATCAAATCTTCTATTTTAAGAAATAAAATAATAAAATCTCTTTCATAACCAAAATAATTAGCACAGGCCAAACTTATTCTCCTTGATATATAATGAAGCCTTGAAAAGGAGATTCTGAATGTTGCTGCTAGCATGAAATCACTCTAGAAGACAAAAATATAATTTCCCACAGGGTTTGTTTATAATCATGATGAGGTATTGCCTAACCAAGATGTTCTTAGATAAACGATGCTTTAGAAGTGGGCATGCAAACAAGGTAGTAGTTTGCCACCAACTCACAATGTAGCCATGACCATAGAGATGCAGAATGCGAAGTGTATCAGGAAATAAATAAGGAAAATGTACTGACACAGCCCAATTTTTCAAAAGCAAGTGGAAAAGCTTTACTCATGGCAGGAGGCTTTTTCAACACCCTCCCTGGTATGCAGTGTTAAAAGTTGTAAATCCCTTGGGGAAAATTCTTAGAGTCCAGCAAAACTGAACAGGACATACTGATCTGGGTCTCATTTCTAAACTCACTCACTCACTCAGGTGGTCACATTTCCACACTCACTCACTCAGATGGTAATAAGCCCATTCCAAGGCCTTCCTCTCTTTGTCTCTCTTTCTCCCAAGGCGTACTGCAAAAACATTATTTTTGTCTTGTCATCATTTCACTCCCTCCATTTCACCTCAACCCACAGATCTTCTTTTCTCAAAGACTAATAGCCATCAGTTCTCCCACCTTTTTCAAGCAATTTAGTTTGATCTTCATACTGCTGGCTTAGAAGTCCCCTGGGCCACAGGATCTGAAGTGTTCCTAGAAGCTTTGAAGCAATGCTACTCTTTAAAGAGTCTTCATTTATTTTACCTGTCAGTCCTGGGTCTTCTTATAGTCCTCTCTCCCACCTCCATCTGACCCTCCTTACAGGCAGACAATTCTCTCCTTAGCAAACTCAGCAACATAACACTCAGAAGAGTGACTCATCATCACTGTCTGAAGTCACTTTCTTAAGAAGGCAAGAGTTAAGCAACATGTAATATTATATATGGGCTTCAGTGGTGGTTCAGCAGTAAAGAATCTCCCCGCAATGCAGGGAGGGCAGGAGATATGGGTTTGATCCCTGGGTCAGGAGGAACCCCTCCCTGCAGGATGACACAACAAACCATTCCAGTATTCTTGCCTGGAGAATCCCATGAACAGAGGAGCCTACAGTCCATAGGGTTGCAAAGAGTCAGACATGACTAAAGTGACTTATCACAGCACATACACAGTATAATATATATTTGCAGTCAAACTATCTATTGACAATAAGACCATGAAAAACTCATCCCTACGTACAACGTTCTAAGTTGTTTACATAGAAAGAATCTCCAAATGGCTTCAGATGGCCTTTGTGCCAAAGTACACATTCTATTCCTCAAAACTCTTAACTTTGGTTTGAATGTTTAAACAAAATTGATTTTAAAACAATTCTTCAGTGGGATGACCCAGAGGGATGGGATGGGGAGGGAGGTAGGTGGGGGGTCCAGGAAGGGGAACACATGTAAACCCATGGCTGATTCATGTCAATGTATGGCAATATTGACAATATTGACAATATTGTAAAGTAATTAGCCCCCAACTAAAATAAATAAATTTATTTTAAAAAAAATAAAAAAAAACAAAACAAACAAAAAAAAACAATTCTTAGTCCTTTGAAGATAAAGTCGCAACATGCTGAATCTGAGAAGTCGATTTCGAATATCTTCTTTAAATAAGAAATGGATATATTGCCCCAAGGGTCTTCCCAGGTGACTTAGTGGTAAAGAATCCACCTGCCAATGCAATCCCTGAGTCAGGAAGATCCCCTGGAGGAGAAAATGGCAACCCACTCCAGTATTCTTGCCTGGGAAATTCCTCAGACAGAGAAGCCTGGTGAGCTATAGCCCATGGGATCGCAAAAGAGTTGGGACACAACTTAGCAACTAAGCAACAATAAAACATATTGCACTGAAAATAATACTGGGAAGTCCAGTATTAGAGAACTGATTTCAGGTGTTGAATGAATTCAAGATAAATTTACACTTGATCATTTGAATGTACAACAAATGATCCTGATATCATCTAACTAGTCATTGGATATATGTTTAGCTTGCTATAGATTGCTTTATAGGAAGTCACTTATTGTATTCTTTGATTTTTTTCCATAGTCCTCAAAGTAGTTTGTCTAATATAGGGGTAATTCCTTAACTATCCACAGGCAGTGCTGTTTCATTAAACATGTAATGTGGAATTTGGAATCAGAATTTAGCCAGATTTTCTTTCCTGTTCTTATAACCAATTAGTCCTTCCAATATCCAAATGCTTAAATAACTTACCAACTTTTTCTTAGATTTTAGCAACTTAGAAATTTGTTATGAAATAAAAAGTGAAACATGTTGATTTTACAGTATTAACTTACATAGAAATGTTATCAAAAAACAGCTTAAAATGTAACTCTTTGCAGATGATGATATTATATACAGGAAACCCTAAAGACTCTACCAAGAAACTGTTAGAACTAATAAAAGAATTTAATAAAGTTTCAGGATACAAAGTCAATATACAAAAATCTGTTGCATGTCTATACACTAACAATGAATTATCAAAAAAGAGGAATTAAGAAAATAATCCCATTTCCAATTACATGAAGAATAAAATATTAGGAATTAATATAACCAAGGAAGTGAAAGATCTATGCATTTAAAACTATAATACATTGATGAAATAAACTGAAGACACAAAGAAATGGGAAGATATTTGGTGTTCATGGATTGCAAGAATTAACATTGTTAAAACAGCCATGCTATCTAGAACAATCTACAGATTCAATGCAATCTGTATCAAAATTCCAAAGGTGTTTTTCACAAAAACAGGGAAAAAAAACCCTAAAATTTATATGAAACCAAATAACCAAAGCAATCTTGAGAAAGATGAACAAAACAAGAAGCATCACACGCCCTGATTTCAAACTATATTACAAAGCTATAGTAATCAAAATAGTATTAGCATTAAAACACACAAGTCAAAGGAACAGAATATAGAGCCCAGAAATAAATCCCCACGTATATGGTCAATTACTTTGTGACAAAGAGCCAAGAATATGCAATGGCATATCTTCAATAAATGATAGATGGAAAACTGGATAGCTAATACAAAAGAGTGAAACTGGACCCCTATATTATACAATACACAAAAATCAACTCTAAATTGATTAAAAATTGAACATAAGACCTGAAACCATAAAACTCCTAGAAGAAAGCATAGATAGTAAATTCCTTGACATTGGTTTTGGTGGTATTTTCTTGGATTTGACCCCAAAAGCAAAAATAACAAATGTGACCACATCAAACTAAAAAGCATCTACACAGCAAAGGAAAGCATCAGCAAAATGAAAAAACAATTATTATGAAAAAAACACAAAAATAGCAAGTATTACTGAGAATATAAAGAAAAGAGAACCTTTACATAATCTTGGTAGGAATGCAAACTGGCACAGCCACTATGAAAAACAATATGGAGATTTTTCCAAAAATTAAAAGTAGAACTACTGCATGATTCAGCAATTCTATTTCTGGGATATATCTGAAGGAAATGATTGAATACTACAGGGGGAAAGGAAGGGTGGAAGGATAGGGGCAAGGGATATTTAGGGAGTCTGGGACTGACATGAACACACTGTTGTATTTTAAAATGATAACCAACAAGATCTACTGTACAGCACAGGGAACTCTGCTCAATGTTATATGGCAGCCTTGATGGGAGGGGAGTTTAGAGGAGAAAGGATATATATATATGTATGGCTGAGTCCCTTTTCTGTCTACTTGCAATGACAACAATGTTGTTAATTAGCTATACTCCAATAAAAAGTAAAAAGTTAAAAAAAAAAAACAGTCAAAAAATGCTTTGCTGAAAACTATTGGAGAGTTTGGGGTTTTGAGGGGGAGGAGTATGAGCCACTGTCTCCTTGAATGCCTCTGCAATAAGCCTTTCTCTACTCCAAAAAATAATACTATAGAGACATTAAAAGAAAACATGAAGAGTTTTTTAAACTATTCTTGAGATTGAGAAAGACTTCCAAGTATGCCACAAAATACAGAAACTGTAAAAAGAAAGAAAAAGATGATAAACATGACTACATGTCATAAAAAGTGTTCCACCCAGGAAAAAAGCATAAAGTCAAAAGTCAAATAACTGAGAAAAATATTTGCAACATATATATTACAGACAAAAGCTGCCTTCATTAGCATGCGTGTGTGTGCTCAGACGCTTAGTTGTGTCTGACTCTTTTGCGACACCATGGACTATAGCCCACCAGGCTCCTCTTGTCCATGGAATTCTCCCAGCAAGAATACTGGAGTGGGATACCATTTCCTCCTCCAGGGGATCTTCCCAACTCAGGGATCAAACCTGCATCTCTTAGATCTCCTTCTTTGATAGACAGATTCTTTACCATTAGTGCCATCTGCATTAGCTTATGTCTCTACAAATCAATAAGGGAAAAACCAACAGCTTCAAAGAAAAATGGGGGAGAGAAAAAAAAGAAAAATGGGGGAGAACATCATTCACAATAAAAGAAACAAATGGCTTTCAAAGACCTGGATTGAGGTTCAGCATTATACATTATAGACATTTAAATTTAAAAGTACAATGAGACATCATTTTTCACCTATCATATGGGTAATGATCCAAAAGTGTGGTAACACTGTGTTACCATCCTATCTCAGAGGAAACAAACATGCCAAACTGTGGTTGGTCAGTTGCATACAGTACAACCTCTGGAGCAAACATTTTGGCAATATATGTCAGAATCTCAGACTCACATACCCTGAGATCCAGCCCCAGAGAAACAAAACCAATAGGAGATATATAGATATACATATAGATACAGATATAGATATAAAAGGAGACATTATAAGAATTGGCTCACACAATCTGTAATCTGCAAGCTAAAGAACCAAGAAAGCCAATGGCATAATTCAGTCCAAGTCCAAAGGCCTGCGGACCACGGAGCTGCTGATGTAAGTCCTGGAGACCAAAACCCAAGAACCAGAAGCTCCAAAGTCCAAGTGTGGGAGATGATGGACATCCTAGCTCAAAAAGAAGAGAAGGAATCCACCCCCTTTCTTCACCTTCTAGTTCCACTTGGGCCCCAGGGAATGGATGATACCCACATTGGTGAGGGTTGATTTCTTTACTCTTCACTGAATCTAATGCTAATCTCTTCCAGAAACACCCTCACAGATATACCCAGAAGTAATGTTTTACCAGCTATCTGGTCAACCCTTAGAACAGTCAAGTTGATATATAACATTAACCATCATGTCTGCCTTTCCAAGGTCATGAGAATGTCATCATATACACAGGCACCAAATTAGCAGTGAAGAAGAGGGAAAGGAAATAATTCTGGAAGTCTTGACACTTTATCTAAGAGAGACTGGGGTTTTGACTTGCAAGCTCTCAGTTCCCCAACCAGGAAGGAATTAGACCCAGGCCCCAGCAGTGAAAGCATCAAGTCCTAATCACTGGACTACCAGGGGATTTCCTAAAAGAGATTGTTTTAAAAGAAAAAAAGAAAATTTTAACCAGAAAAAAACCTAAGTCACTCTTAATCAGGAAGTTTAAGCTATAGTTTTCATACTAGTGTGATAGAGGCTTAAAAGCAATAAAAAACCTTCATGATTTGGGATCTGTTGAACTGAAAAGATGGCAGTGAGAATGGACAGAAAATATCCAGGAATCCAGCTGAATGTAGGCAGTATAGGAAAAAAGAAATCTAGGTTTCAAGGTTTCGTGTTTGGATGCCTTACCTGATCATGGTATTAGTTCTTGATATGTGTCCTGGCCTCTTCCGAGCTCATTTTGAAGGGTGGAGCTGTTAACTGTGAATCTTCTAACTATGTGACAGGGAAGATGTAGGAAAGACAAATAGCATCTCTTTCCCCACCAAATTTACCATCCTTTCAGGACTGAATTCTGGTCTCACGGAGATGTTACTTTCTCCAGAAAATGCTGGCCTAAGCTTGAGTCTGTAGTTCATCTGTGAAAAATCTGGGGTAAGATTTTAATAATGACAAGAAACTGGAAAACTTAATCTATAAGAGCTGAATCCTTCTCTAAAGCTTGCAGAACCCAGTGTATTCTGGGTCTTGTAGTGGGTACCAAATTAGAGATCCTTCTCACTCCCTGCTAAAAAAAAAAAAAAAAAAAGTCAGGAATTCCCTGGTGGTCTAGTGGTTAGGACTCTGAGCTTCCACAGCTGCCGGCCGGGTTCAATCCCTGGCCAGCAAACTAAGATCCTCCAAGCCACACAGTATAGACAAAAAAATAAATTTTTTTAAATAAAACATTTTTAAAAGTTCATGCCTAGGTATCTACTTTTTTGTATATTGAAAAATCCCCTTCTTTTCTGCTACAGGTTTGCGGTCCATGTACTGACTTCCATTGAGAACGCACTACTTGCCTTTATAACAATAATGAGATGATCTTACCCACAAGGATGTCTCTCACTTCATGGTCTCAACCAACAAATTATATCAGAATATATCACAAGCCCCCTTACATCTATACAAGACATAAATGCACATAACACTGATGAACAGGAATAGTTTCCTTGTAGTTTGCTGATTCAAAGCAAAGAAGAGGGGAGATAACTTTGACATGTTGAGAAGAATGACACAGTACAAAGACCTGAGATAATAATTTAGGTAAGAAACAAAACAGGTCCATGAAAGAAAAGTGGATCGAATTTGGAAATGGAACCTCACGTTTACTAAGAGTGTCAAGTTGAATGTGTTAATCAGGTTTCTTGTTTAAGATCAAGTAAACTGGAGTCCTTATATACTAAGCAAGGAAAATAGGAGTAGATATGTGGGGTGGCGCACCTCTGAATTTTGCTTCCACATATTCCCAAGTGTCCAGTTTTGGTCTGAGAACAGATATGAACTTCACAGTGAAGTTATACAACACAGACGTGCACCCTCTTCATTTTTTCTGCCTCCACCCAAGTATCACAGTTTTATGCCCCCACAGACTTTGAATGCCTGAAATTACAGACAATGACTTCATTCAAGCTGATTCCATGAACAGAAACAAATTCTACCAAGTTTGCACTAGAAAACAATCATCTTAACTGTGGAATGTGATTTGACATAATTTTTCCAGTGTAGCAGTCTGATTTAACCAAGAGATAATTTAGGTTAAGTTGCCCCCTAGAGGCAGCCGGAAAAAAAAAAAAAAACTATAACAGTCAAGAAATAATAAGAGAAAGTCCAAATAAAAATGTTAGTAAACAGAAAATGCAAAAATGGATAACAGAATTCTTCCTTTTTACATATTTCCATTTTTCAGAACAAAGAATGGAGGTAGGATCTCTAATCATCTGTTGTATATAAATATTTACTCCAACTGCTGAGATACAATTTTTTTCAAATTCTGTTCTCCCAAAAAATGACCTTCTGGTAAATTTGTATCACTCAGTAATTAAACTACAAATGAAATGGGTAGAGGATAAAAGACAACAGACAATCAGAATAGATGACTTTCTCAGAAATAAATATCAATTTCCGCATCCACGTTTGATTTAACAAATGGTGTGACTTTTTTATACTGCTAAAATTTTTAAAGTTTTGTTTTTATGTCATTAAGAAACCTTTTGAGTATCACTTCACTATACCCAGTGATCCAATTTAAAAATGGCTTTTAGCCTTGGAGTACAGAATAAAGCAGGGCAGAGGCTAATAGAGTTTTGCCACGAGAACGCACTGGTAATAGCAAACACCCTATTCCAACAACACAAGAGAAGACTCTACACGTGGGCATCACCAGATGGTCAACACCAAAATCAGATTGATTATATTCTTTGCAGCCAAAGATGGAGAAGCTCTATACAGTCAGCAAAAACAAGACCAGGAGCAGACTGTGGCTCAGATCATGAACTGCTTATTGCCAAATTCAGACTTAAATTGAAGAAAGTAGGGAAAACCACTAGACCATTCAGGTATGACCTAGATCAAATCTCTTATGAGTATACAGTAGAAGTGACAAATAGATTAAGGGACTAGATCTGATAGACAGTGCCTGACGAACTATGGACAGAGGTTCGTGACATTGTACAGGAGACAGGGATCAAGAAAATCCCCATGGAAAAGAAATGCAAAAAAGCAAAATGGCTGTCTGAGGAGGCCTTACAGATAGCTGGGAAGAGAAGAGAAGCAAAAAGCAAAGGAGAAAAGGAAAGATATTCCCATCTCAATGCAGAGTTCCAAAGAATAGCAAGGAGAGATAAGAAAGCCTTCCTCAGCGATCAGTGCAAAGAAATAGAGGAAAACAACAGATTGGGAAAGACTAGAGATCTCTTCAAGAAAATTAGAGATACCAAAGGAACATTTCATGCAAAGAAAGGCTGGATAAAGGACAGAAATGGTATGGACCTAACAGAAGCAGAAGATATTAAGAAGAGGTGGCAAGAATACACAGAAGAACTGTACAAAAAAGATCTTCACGACCCAGATAATCACAATGGCGTGATCACTCACCTAGAGCCAGACATCCTGGAATGTGAAGTCAAGTGGGCCTTGGAAAGCATCACTACGAACAAAGCTAGTGGAGGTGATGGAATTCCAGTTGAGCTATTTCAAATCCTCAAAGGTGATGCTGTGAAAGTGCTGCACTCAATATGCCAGCAAATCTGGAAAACTCAGCAGTGGCCACAGGACTGGAAAAGGTCAGTTTTCGTTCCAATCCCAAAGAAAGGCAATGCCAAAGAATGCTCAAACTACCGCACAATTGCACTCATCTCACATGCTAGTAAAGTAATGCTCAAAATTCTCCAAGCCAGGCTTCAGCAATACGTGAACCGTGAACTTCCAGATGTTCAAGCTGGTTTTAGAAAAGGCAGAGGAACCAGAGATCAAATTGCCAATATCCGCTGGATCATCGAAAAAGCAAGAGAGTTCCAGAAAAACATCTATTTCTGCTTTATTGACTATGCCAAAGCCTTTGACTGTGTGGATCACAATAAACTATGGAAAATTCTGAAAGAGATGGAATACCAGACCATCTGACCTGTCTCTTGAGAAACCTGTATGCAGGTCAGGAAGCAACAGTTAGAACTGGACATGGAACAACAGACTGGTTCCAAATAGGAAAAGGAGTACGTCAAGGCTGTATATTGTCACCCTGCTTATTTAACTTATATGCAGAGTACATCATGAGAAACGCTGGGCTGGAAGAAACACAAACTGGAATCAAGATTGCCAGGAGAAATATCAATAACCTCAGATATGCGGATGACACCACCCTTATGGCAGAGAGTGAAGAACTAAAGAGCCTCTTGATGAAGGTGAAGGAGGAGAGTGAAAAAGTTGGCTTAAAGCTCAACGTTCAGAAAACTAAGATTATGGCATCTGGTCCCATCACTCCATGGGAAATAGATGGGGAAACAGTGGAAACAGTGTCAGACTTTATTTTTTTTGGCTCCAGAATCACTGCTGATGGTGACTGCAGCCATGAAATTAAAAGACGCTTACTCCTTGGAAGGAAGGTTATGGCCAACCTAGATAGCATATTTAAAAGCAGAGACATTACTTTGCCAACAAAAGTCCGTCTAGTCAAGGCTATGGTTTTTCCAGTGGTCACGTATGGATGTGAGAGTTGGACAGTGAAAAAAGCTGAGCACCGCAGAATTGATGCTTTTGAGCTGTGGTGTTGGAGAAGACTCTTGAGAGTCCCTTGGACTGCAAGGAGATCCAATCAATCCATCCTAAAAGAGATCAATCCTGGGTGTTCATTGGAAGGTCTGATGTTGAAGCTGAAACTCCAATACTTTGGCCACCTCATGCGAAGAGTTGACTCATTGGAAAAGACGCTAATGCTGGGTAGGATTGGGGGCGGGAGGAGAAGGGGACGACAGAGGATGAGATGGTTGGATGGCATCACCGACTCGATGAACATGGGTTTGGGTAGCCTCCGGGAGTTGGTGATGGACAGAGAGGCCTGGCGTGCTGCAATTCATGGGGTCGCAAAGAGTCGGACACGACTGAGCGACTGAACCGAACTGAAAATTTTTAAAGTTTTGTTTTTATGTCATTAAGAAACCTTTTGAGTATCACTTCACTGTACCCAGTGATCCAATTTAAAAATGGCTTTTAGGGATTTCCCTGGTGGTCCAGTGGCTAAGACTGCACTCTCAATGCAGGGAGCCTGGGTTTGATGCTTGGTCAGGGAACTATTAATAAATCCCACGTTCCGCAAATAAGAGTTCACCTAAGGCAACTAAAGATCCTGCATGCTGCAACAAAGATCAAAGACCCCATGTGCTACAACTAAGACCTGGCATAACCACATATATAAATAATTTTTAAAGGCTTTCAATCAAGGCCAACAGGGAGGTGTTGATGCTTTGCTTTATTTGGCATGCATAATGTAGCTGGAATTTTCCGACTCCAAGTAAGAATCTAGTGCAATCCTCATTTCCTGATAAGAGTTCTAAAGGAAAGAAAAGGACAAGTTTAATGATCACTGAAGGCAGTCGGCCTGCAATACTGTTGACTACAATTTAGATCAGGAAGCAGCCTGCAAAGGAAAGCGGGTCTGGTTCCATCACGATTGTTGATATTTTCAATCAACAGCATTTTCGTTTGTGGAAAAAAATTAATGCCGGGTATAAAAGAGGAGTTCAAAAGCTCAAGCTGAAATTAAGAAATGATTTAGAGAAAGCAGAATAAGGTTGATTTGAAGATGATGAATATTTAGAATGTAGAAAAAATAAGCCTCAGAGTTCATGAGCTGGGAGAAGGGACAGAGCTGGTAATTGACCATTTCTTGGGTAATGATTAATGTATATTAAATGTAATTTACTAACTGGTAAATATTCATTCCTTTCATAGTATAATGGTTTCCATATTCTAAAAGAGATCTCTAAAATTAAATCATCTAATGAACATTTCTTAAAAAACAAAAAGTCACTGCACATTAAAGTTCATATTCTATTGTGTTTCTATACATTTCAATAAATTTTTGAGATCATTGTTTACCTGCACAGTTTGTATCTGTCAGTTGGGATTACATATATATCACACATCACTTAGTGTGTTAAGTGATCAACAACTTGCATGCAAAGCAGCAATAAATATTTAAAAATGAAAAATACATTTCTGTAATTGTTAAAATTAGATAACTTCAAATTACAAAGAACAAAAATTAATACAATTTGTTCTATGCTTTTAAAATTTCTAAATGTAGCTCAAACTGAGATTTGACAGGGAATTCCCTGGCTGTACAGTGGTTAAGATTCCACATTTCACTGGCATGGCAAAAAAAATTTAAATTAACAAATTTTTAAAAAGTAAGATTTGGTGGATGGCAAAACTTCTAGGCCTCACATTTTATCTAAGACTTTGTTAGTAGCCTAATTGTGAATTGTTTAAGTGGTACCTGGAAAGCCCATTTCATCTAAAGTTTTCTTTTAATTTTCTGACATAATCCTTGCAACCTCCCTATTCAGACGCTGCTACTCTGATTTCACAAGGGTTTTAAGTAGTTTTCACTCATGCTAGATGTCAATTGCAGTTTAGCCAGATGTTCTGCTCTATATCTTCTCATATCTGACCCAGGCTGATGGTGGACTTTGCACTTCAAACATTGCCAGTTGTTATAGTGGAGAGGAAAAAGCTACGGAGGGTCTCACATTGGCTGTTAAATGTCTTGATCGTAAAGTGATACATATCATTTCTGATTACAACTAACTCATCCCATGGGTTGGTTGGGTGAGGGTCCTCTTCTGGGTCACAGACTTCTCCTTGTGTCCTTACAGAATGGAAAGACCTAGGGATCTTTCTGGAGACTCTTTTATAAGGGCACTAATCCCATTCATGAAGGCTCTGTCCTCGTGACCCATTTCCTCTTAAAGTCCCCACCTCCTAACACCATCACTTTGGACATTAGGATTTTAAGAGGATACAAACATTCAGACCATAGTAATCATCTCACAGTGTTTGTGAAATCTGGGAGTGGCTTAGCTGGGTGGTTCTGGTTCAGAACCTTTCATGAGGTTTGCTGTTGTTGCTGTTGTTCAGTAACACAGTTGTGTCCGACTCTTTGTGACCCCATGGACTGCAGCACACCAGGCCTCTCTGTCCCTCACCATCTCCCAAGGTTTGCCCAAGTTCATGTCCATTGCATTGGTGATACCATCCAGCCATCTCATCCTCTGATGCCCTCTTCTCCTTCTGAGAAGAAAGTTTGTTACTTTTGGTAAACTCGTTTGAGGAAAAACAAACCCACGGTCTAGAAGGAGACAATGGTCAATGCTTGTTGCCTAGTTCCTTAAGAGCTGGGCCATACACAGGACCAGCCTTCTCATGCCCAAGTTCCCCTTATGTGACCACCCTGCTCTTGAAGAAGAATAGTTTCAGTTCAGTTCAGTCACTCAGTTGTGTCTGACTCTTTGCCGCCCCATGAACCACAGCATGCCAGGCCTCCCTGTCCATCACCAGCTCCCGGAGTTTACCCAAACTCATGTGCATTGAGTCGGTGATGCCATACAACCATCTCATCCTCTCTCATCCCCTTCCCCTCCTGCCCTCAATCTTTCCCAGCATCAAGGTCTTTTCAAATGAGTCAGCTCTTCGCATCAGGTGGCCAAAGTATTGGAGTTTCAGCTCCAACATCAGTGCTTCCAATTAACACCTAGGTTGCTTGTTAGAATAATGAGGGTATGAGGGTCCTGGGGAAGGCGAAGCACTGCTCCTCAAGGAGCAGGCCCATCCAAGTGCTTCACCTTCCCCAGGACCCTCATACCCTCATTATTCTAACAAGCAAATGTTTGTCCACAAAAGAAAGAATTCTAAAAAAAAAGCCTTCAGATGAATGTGTAAGGAAGTTGTGATACATATACACAATGGAATATTACTCAGCTATAAAAAGGAATGCATTTGAATCAGTTCTAATGAGTGCATGACCTTAGAGCCTATTATACAAAGTGAAATAAGTCAGAAAGAGAAAGACAAATACCATATATTAATGCATATATATATGGAATCTAGAAAGATAGCACTGATGATCCTACATGCAGGGCAGCAAAGAAGACCCTGACATAAAGAACAGACTTTTGGACACAGTGGGAGAAGAAGAGGGTGGGGTGATTTGAAAGAATAGCATTGAAACATATATATTATCATATGCAAAATAGATAGCCAGTGGGGATTTGCTATATGATACAGGGAACACAAAGCCAGTGCTCTGTGACAATCTAGAGAGGTGGAATGGGAAGGGCAGTGGGAGAGGGGTTCAAGAGGGAGGGAACATACATATACCTATGGCTGCTTCGTGTTGATACATGGCAGAAACCATCACAATATTGTAAAGTAATTATCCTCTAATTGAAAATTTAAAAAAAGAAAAAGAAAGAAAGAATTCTGAGAAAGGGAAGACACCAGCTGAAATAAACAACATTTTTTTCACTCCTGAAGTTACTACCATAAAGCAAGATAAAATCTTAACAGCCATGTGGAGGATTTAAGTGCACAAATGGTTAATTATCACAAACTTATAGCAAGACGCCTATTGATTTACTATTTAGGTTAAAATATTATTTAAATAGATTAAACAATATAGTTTCACACTGCTTGTGAAAAATGCTAGGGGTCTCAATGAATGTCTGAATAAAACAGAGAGGGGAACTTCTCATCCAGGATTTTCAGGCAGAAGGGATCCTATCTTTAAAGCCAGAGCAAATTTGCACAGTATTAGGGCAGGACCGAAGAGAAGGCCACACTGGTGAAATCATAAGCTAAACCAACTGAAGAGGGTAAATTACATATGGAAAGTTATTTCTGTTAACAAAAGTAGAGTTTTTTTGAAGGGAAAAAAGTGCTCTTGAGAAAGGACTTTGTCAAAGTAAAAACAGCTATGCCAGAGGGTCATTCACAGGGTCACTCTTCTGTCTGGTATCAATGTTACAGATGATTTAGGATGAAAAATATTTTCTGCAGTTATATGAAAATTCAGCCCTAATATGGAGGAAAAAACTATTTTTGAAGATTGGTTCAGTCACCATTTTGTGCCAGTTTTTGAGGATTAGCTAAAACAAGCATCATCAATCCTCAGTGGTGTTCTGGCCATCAAACATCCTTGAAGATATGGATTCTAGATCAGAATGGTGTTTATATGCATCCATCCATTCATTCACTCATTCTTTCAATGACAAAAATTTGTTGAGAGCCTCCTATATGCTATAACAGGATTGGAGGATATGTCGGTGAACAAGGCACTGCCTCTGACTCCAATGTGAGTATAGCTTAGTGCAGGAAACAGACAGGCAACCAGCTAATTACAATGCATTGTGGTTGTGTTGGGCTCGGATAGCAATCATCAACCTTACCTAGCCCAACATCCCTTACTCCATGTATACATATATGGCCATGCTGAACAGCGTTTAAGATCTCAGTTCCCCAACCAGGGACTGAACTCAGGCCCCAGCAGTGAAAGCACTGAGTCCTAACCACTGGACTGCCAGGGAATTCTCCCACTATCCTTTTTTATAATAATTTGTAATAGTTCCTTTTCGTATACTGAAATAAAATTTGCAGATAATATAAACTATCTGAACACATATTTTTTAACGTACCCTTTCTTTTTTGGTGTATAGATGCTGTACAATGTTGTATTCCTTTCTGCTGTAAAACAAAGTGAATCAGCTGTTACATACATATGTCCCCTCACTCTTGGACCTCCCTCCCACCCACCTCCCATCCCACCCCTCTAGGTCCCACCAAGCTGAGCTCCCTGCCCTATACAGCAGGTTCCCATCAGCTATCTGTTTTATACAAGGCAGTGCACGTATGTCGATCCCAATCTCCCAGTTCATGCCACCTTCCTTCCTGCCCCCTAGTGTCCATACATCCTGAACACATATTTTTGAAACATTAATATATGCCCTAAATACAATTATCATAAAGGAGAAGTAAAACAGATTAAAAATAGGCATATTTAAATATACAAGTGTTCAAGCAAGAACACATTAGAAGATATTATTAGTAAGTTAGATGCTTACATATTTCTATCTATACTTAGTGCTATGGACTGAATTGTCAGTCCTAAAATTCATTATGTTGAAGCTCTAACACCAAGGTAACTATATTGCAGTAAGGAAACAATTAAGATTGAATGAGGCCGTAAGAGTGGGATTAATGTCCCTGTAAGTGGTGACACCAAAGAGCTGGCTCTTTCTACCTCTCTGCCCTGTGAGGACACCACAAGACAGGAAGTTCTCACCAGAAACCAAATCAGTTGGCTCCTTGATCTTGGACTTCCTAGCCTCCAGAACTGTAGAAAATAAATATCTACTGTTTAAACCACCCAGTCTATGGCATTCTGTTATGGCATTCAGAACTCACACTTAAAATCACCGTGAAGGAGACAGCTACATACACAGACAGATTCCAGCATGTTGTATTGGCCTCAAAAACCACAAACATCATTGCAGTCAGTAATATGATTTTCTGAAATGGTTTCCCTTTCTCTGAGGAAAGTTCCAAATGAAAAACACTATCATCTTCACTAGATTTACTTAGTAATTGTATTCCTGGAAAATTCAGAGTTTATATCAATGATGCAAAAAGCACATAGAGTTCATATGTAAAGTGAGTTTTGTTCTAGATTAGGTATGTATAAACATCTTTTAACTGTGCAAATGTTCAGCATGACATTCAAAAGTCATACAAATGCAGGACACTTCTTCATTGTGTGAGACTGTCACTTGTGCCAGCATACTAGTTCCCTTCACACAAAATTCTAGTAACACCTCATTGTGAAACAATCAAAAAAAGTCTCCATTAGTTTCATACTAACCCCCTGGAAGCAATACCATCCCCACTGAAAATCACCATTCCAGGGTTTAGAAAGAGGGTAATCTGAAACAACTCTAGGGCCACAGGAAATATCAACAGAGAAAGTCACACCAGATAACTGAGCCAGTGGGAATTGAAGGTGAGTGCACAGAGCCAATGGTGAGAAGGGTCAAAGGTGAAAGAGGGCACAGCGTATTCAGGACACTGAAAACATATCAACATGGCTGGGACATTAAGTCACTTTAATATACACTTGCCAAACAGACTCGTGGACATAAAGAACAGATTTGTGGCTGCCAAGGGAAAGGTGGAGTGAGGAAGGGATGGACTGGGAGGTTGAGGTTAGCAGATGCAAACTATTACACCCATAAGATTCTCCAGGCAAGAATACTGGAGTGGGTTGCCATTTCCTTCTCCAGGGGATCTTCCCAAACCAGGGGTCAAACCTGCATCTCTTGTGTCCCCTGTATTGGCAGGCAGATTCTTTACCACTGCTGCTGCTGCTGCTGCTAAGTCGCTTCATTCATGTCCAACTCTGTGCGACCCCATAGACGGAAGCCCACCAGGCTCCCCCGTCCTTGGGGTTCCCCAGGCAAGAACACCGGAGTGGGTTGCCATTTCCTTCTCCAATGCATGAAAGTGAAAAGTGAAAGTGAAGTCACTCAGTCGTGTCTGACTCTTAGCGACCCCATGGACTGCAACCTACCAGGCTCTGTCCCTGGGATTCCCCAGGCAAGAACATTGGAGTGGGTTGCCATTTCCTTCTCCAATGCATGAAAGTGAAAAGTGAAAGTGAAGTCGCTCAGTCATGTCCAACTCTTAGCAACCCCATGGATGGCAGCCCACCAGGCTCTGTCCATGGGATTTTCCAGGCAAGAGTAGCAAATCAAAGGTAAGATTAGCATCTTTCTTCCTATCTCAGTTGACATTAGATTCAGCACCTCTGTCATCTCTGGGGTGAGGGTTCTCTGCCTTTCTCATCAGAGCCGCTCTCTGAGCATCAGACTGGAACAAAAGGTCACAAGTGACAGCTTTGCTAGATCTGACCCACAGGCAGATTTGTTTTCCCCACACTGTTACCTACTAAGCATGTTTTTAAAGTTTTAATTAGTTACCGACACATAAAAATCCGTATTTTCAGCTTCTCTGGAGTTACCAGAAGAATTGGCAATAGTGGGTCTGCATGACCTCGTGTCAACAGTAGCCAGACCGACCAAGGGCGGGCCGCTTCAGTAAGGACTTGTGTGCTTGGTCTTCTACTCCCTCATCTCTTCTGCTATCCGACACCTAGGGCTGGTTTCCGTTGTTATTTGTCATTGGACTATGGAGTATTTTTCTTACAGCTGGTGTGGTTGCTTGAATGACAGTCCTCAGGAAGAAATGTCCACATCCTGATTCCCGGGACCTGTGAATCACCTTCTTTGGAAAAAAGAGACTTTATGCATGTCATTTAAGTATCTCGAGATTAAGCAACATCCTGGACTATCCAAGTGGGCCCTAAATCCAATGACAGAGGTCTTTTTAAGAGAGAGACACACAAAGGAGACAGAAGAGGAGAACACAGACACACAGAGAAGAAGGCAATGTGAGACAGAGGCAGAGACTGGAATGATGAGCCACAAACCAAGGAAGCCAAGAGAAGCCATGCTGGAAGAGACAAGGAAGGAGTCTCCTCCGGAACTTTGGAGGGAGTGAAGCTCCACTGACATCTTGATTTCAGACTTGTGGCCTCCAGATTTGTGAGAGAGGACACTTCTCTTGTTTTAAACCACCCAACTTGTGGTATTTTGTTATGGCAGCCCTAAGATATTTCAGAGGTAATGGAAAAGTCAGAGCTAATGGCAAAGAATGTGGCTTGCAACCACATAATTGAAGTAAAAAAATACAGCTAAGGTCTCGAAAAGAATAATGTAGTAAGAAAAAATAAAATAAATGAAGAGGTGAGACCCAAATGCTAGCATAAGGAATACCCATAAGTATTAAGAAGAATTAGGAGGAGAATGAGGATAGAGCTAAGGATTTGAGAAGCAAGAGAACACGGTCATTCTCATTGAGTGCTGACCCAGCATAGCAGTGAAAACGGATAAAAACATGGTGTAAAGGAGTTCCAGTATGTTTAAAGTGTTCAAGATACACAAGCCACTCACTTAAGAAATTTCTACTCAAGGGGAAAAAAAAGCTAAAAGTGTCTGGAAATGGCAAATAGTTTCACTGGATGAGCAATGTGCTTGCTTGTCTTCTTGTTTCTGTTTTGGGTTTTCTTTTTCTTTTTTTAAATATAAGGAAGATATAATTGAAGGGAAAAGGGGAATTTTTCTTTCCTCTGTATTGTACTTTTTATTCTCAGAGGTTAAGGCAAATATTGAAAAATTTAGGACTGATCATTGAGTTGTGGTCATTAAAACAATGGATTTTATTAAATCTTTCAAATCATTGAGATACAGTTGATGTAATTGCTTATAGTAGTTAGCTACAAAGTAAATATTACAAACAAAAATTGAATGTATCATTATTCACCAATCCAGCATTACATATTATTTACCTATTACATTTACAATAGATATTCAGACCAAGTTAATGAGCTGCATAATTGTTTACTTACTATTTAAAATAAGTGGGATACTCACATAGTTTAAAGAAAGACATGATGTCTTGTGTTCCTCAAGGCAGAAAATACTATGGGCGGATTTGGAAAAGAACTGTCACCACTATCTGGTACTGCAGTTACACAAGTACATGAATTTCTGAATCATAATTTAGTAATTACATGTATTAAATTTAACTTTGATAGCAATACATAATGTATATCTGATATCAATAATAATAGCTAACATCTGTTAAGTGTTTGCTGTGTGTTAGGCCTTACACAAATGAATTCATTTCATTCTTCATGATTCTGATAGATAGGTACAATTATCATTCCCATTTTACAGATGAGGAAATTAAAGCACAAACAAGTTGAGTGTATTACTTAAATCACACAGCAAGAGAGAGTGTTGGCGTCTGGATTAAACCCATGTATTCTGGCTTGAGTCCGCACTGGCAACCAGAAAGATCTAAAATGCAAATCTCAGAAGAAAGTATAATAATTTTCATTTACTCAAATAGAACAGCTA
Organism: Giraffa tippelskirchi; assembly: GCF_054371585.1. Classification (NCBI taxonomy): domain Eukaryota; kingdom Metazoa; phylum Chordata; class Mammalia; order Artiodactyla; family Giraffidae; genus Giraffa; species Giraffa tippelskirchi. Next base: position 128,734,109 of record NC_137283.1, read on the forward strand.
TGTATTGATCCAAGTACTGGAATTTTCATATTAGCTTCTATATTAACTAACTAGGTGATCAGAATAAACATATGCATCAAATTTAGGATACACTAAATAAAGCCACAATTGCTTTAATGTATTTATGATTCATTACTCTCTTTTCAAAATTTTAACAACTCACTGGACTTTTATTTATAAAGAAGCCAAGAAGAGTTTAAAAGGAATAGAGCCTCTTTCATAATATGGTTTATTAAGGCTTGCTTGTATAGACTATATCTCTCAATATCTAGCAATGACACATTATCAGAAGTTACTATACATCCGTTGCTGACAATAAACAAATCAGTACTTATGTCCATCCAAACAGACACACCCAAACACAGATCTATGCTCTTGTGCAGTTAGTATAATATATATAAATGTATTTCTTATGGAAAAAATAGAGAATGGATGCAAATGCTTCTGCCAATTAACAGGTGTTCACAGTTCAAAAGACTCATGGTTTCAGCTAAGGGTGGAATTTGGCTGCACATATTTTAAATAGCATCCTGAGGGAGTACTGTCCTTGTAAATGTACAGTATGAGAGCAATTCTAAGTTCATAATTAGATCTGGCATATGGTGATCCATTATCATCTTCTGAAAGCAGGCATCTGCTACTTAGCTTTTAAGAGCTATGACAAAACTGATTACAAAATTGTGATCATTAATACAATAGCTTTTATCAAATATTCGAATAATTGCCATCAGTAAAATTAATGTGGCAGTTAACAGCAATTAGCAGTGAAATAAATGCTCAAACAAAAAACTTGAAAGAAACATCACAGTTTGTCAGAACAATTAGTTGCCAAGTCCTGTGGATTCTGCCACAACTGAAAGATTCCATTTGCTACAACTAAGACCTGGGGCAGGCTAAATAAATAAATAAATATTTTAAAAAACAACTTCCTCTTCTGCATTCTAAGCTTTCTATCTCTAGAACTCTGCATACAATACCCTTCTACTTAGAATGTCTTTTCATCTCCATCTCTAACATTCCCCCTCTGTATAAACCCAACTCGGATTTCACCCCCTCCTTGCAGATTTTGATCTCACCACATACTACTAATCTCTGCCTTTGGACACTGAGTATCACATCCACCTTCCCTGTGAAAGTTTGCTACTTTCTGCCCTGAATTCTAGTTAGAGTGGGCCCTCTCTATCGGCTAGTTCAGTATTCAGGGATTCAACCAACTGCAGATGCACAGTTGATTGAATCTGGGGACAGAGAACATGCCAATATAGAGGGCCCACTGAACAAGAAAATCTGGGGATATCTGAGTAAGATCAGTGGACTCTATCAATGTCTGTACCCTGACTGTGATATTATACTGTAGTTTTGCAAGAAGTTACATTGGGGAAAACTAGGGAAAAGTACAAAGGATCTCCCTCTACTATATATTTCAACTATATGTTCAATATGAATCACAATTATCTCAAAATAAAACATTAAATTAAAACACTAACACCCAGGGTAGATTCTCAGAGAGTAAAAATGAAAATAGCATTTTCAGCTTCTCCACAGAGCAGCAGCTTGAAACTGCTCTTGTTATTGCACCTGTGATACAGTGGAACCTCAGAGAGAAATCACTCTGTCAGGTGCCTGAAAGGAATGAGTACCGAAAGATGTGGTGCCCACTCATTGCATGAACCCCCTACGATACAGAGATTCACTTGGTCTGCCTGGTTTCAAGAAGTGTCCACTTCAGATTAAAAGCTGATTTGCAAATAAGTTCATCTGTATTGTTTTTCTAGATTCCACACACATGCTTTAATATACGATATTTGCTATTCTCTCTGACTTACTTCACTCTGTATGACAACCTCTAAGTCCATCCACTTCTCTGCGAACGGCACAATTTCATTCCTTTTGGGCTGAGTAATATTCAACTGCGTAATATGTGCCACATCCTCTTTATCCATTCCTCTGTCGATGGACATTGAGGTTGCTCCCATGTCCTAGCTATTGTAAATAGTGCTGCAATAAACATTGGAATGCATGTATCTTTTGGAATTATGATGTTCTCTGGGTATATGCCCTGGAAGAAAAATTAAAAAAAAAATAGAAAAGCTGATGTGACTGTCAAAGGTATACAGGAACTCCCTACACCATCTTTGCAACAGTAGTGGGTTGAATAGTATTCCACCAAGAACTCAGGTCCACCAAGAACCTCAGAATATGACCCTATTTGGAAGTAGAGTCTTCACAGATGTAATTAAAGACCTTAAGGTGAGATCATTCCAGGTTTAGAGTAGGCCCTAAATCCTATGACTGGTGTTTTTACAAGAAGAGAAAAGGGAACATGGAGAATAAAGAGGAAATACATGTGAGGTCAGAGACAGAGATTATATTAATAGTCATGCTGCCACAGACCAAGGAATGTCAGGAGCTGCTAGAAGCTGAAAGAAGCAAAGAAGGGTTTTCCTCAGAGCCTTCAAGCCTTCAAGGGAGCATGGCTCCTTGACTTTGGACTTCTGGCTCCTAAAATTGTGAAAGAATAAACTTCTGTTGTTGTAACCCACTAGGTTTGTTGTAATTTGTTCCAGCAGCCTGAAAACTAAAGCAGCAACTTTTCTGTAAATCTAAAATTATTCTGAAATTAAAAGTTTATTTTAAAATAGTTGATGTGAGGTCTGAAAGGCCATCAGCAACCTAGGTCTAACCCTGCAGAGAAGAGTCAGAACCAGAATCTTAGACTACAGTGGTGAGAAGAAAAGTAGGCAGAGACAGGTCCTGATCTGGCTGTACAAGTGGGCTCTGGAAAGAACGCCTGGAGTGGTACAAGTAGTGGAACTGGATGATCCAAGCCAACAGCATTGGAATCCAAGAGAAAGATTAGAGTCAGGAGTTAGAAGAGGCTTCAGCAGCAGGAAATGCTAATGTTTCTGTTATGCCCGTCCCATGTCAGACTCTTACAATTTCCCTGTGATATATAAATACTCTGGAAGGTGTACAAGAATAGAGTCCAGCCTGATGAGGAGTTAATTAGAACTAAGGTCTTCTTAACAGTCAAACTGAGAAGGGGTTCAGAACAGAACCCCAGGGAGACCAAAGGAAAGGAAACGATTGACTTGGTAAAATCAGCAGAAAGGCCGTCTTAGGATCTGGATCAATGGAGCGGGGAAGGGAGATGGGAGTAGAGAGGAGAACTGGAAGTACTGACCTCTGAGATGACACATGTCTTTAACAAATATTTGTTGAGTACCTTTTCTGCATGTACAGAGCTAAATAAGATACAGGTCTTGCCTCCACGGAGATTTCAGACTTTCAGGGCTTGACCTCAAATCCCAGGACCGTGGGAAAAGACATATGACTTTCAATCTCTCCGTAGTTTGGTCACCTCAAATGCAAATGCTCTGATGGTTTTTTTTTTCTTCAGCCCCATGGCTTGTGGCATGTCAGTTCCCCAACCAAGGACTAAACCTGAAATCCTAACCACCAGGCCTCCAGGGAAGTGAAATTCTGTGATGATTTTAACACAATTTTCTGTCATAAGAAAATAATTCCCTCACCTTATTCAGATTCTGTTTCAAGTGATTGAATGAGACACTTTGTAAATGGGAAGAAAGGAACAATCCTGTTTCATTTGAAAGGAGTACTGTGTGAATTGCACATTTTGCAACTCTCTCTCTCTCCCTCTTTAATTCCCAATCTCTTTGTCAGAAATAATGTGTTACCAGGACTTCCCTCCCTGTCCCTGCTCCCAATGCAGGGGGCCCAGTTTCGATCCCTGGCTGGGGAACTAGATCCCATATGCTGCAACTAAAACTTGGCACAGACCAACGAATAAATAAAAGTAAATACAAAAAAGAAGAAAAAAGAAATAATATGTTATTTCCAAAAATTGATAATAAATTTATTTAATCTTTAAAATATTCAGAAGGAAAAGAATGCTCTTCCAGGGTTAACCTTACCCTGGTCATAACTCAGGTTCTATATTTTTCACTTGCCTATCATTTCTATTTAAAGAAATATGTCATTTACTCCCTTGTGCTGATCCTGAACTCCTTAAGAGCAAGAGTGTATCTTACTCTTAATGATTAGATCGAAACTCTTAATCAAAAAGGTCTGTGAACCTCTGAAACTGTGTGAATTTTTAAGTGAATGTGCACTTTCCCAGTAAGAAAGTCGGTAACTTTCATCATATTCTCAAAAATTTTAAACCAAAATACTCAAGCAGTTTGGAAGCATGTACTATAAGTTTAATTAATGTTTGCTGAACAAACTAATTTATTTGTATATTCTGTCAATGTCCTACAGCCAAAGAACCCTTGGGAACACAGTTGTAGTTGCACAAGTTGGGTTTATTCTTGGTGCAGAAAGGAAGAATATGCATCCTGAGGAATCATTAAGGTGTCTTAGTAGGAGAGTGGTAGAAAGAACCAGTTACAGAATTTGGACTTTGATTCCGTGACTTGGGGAGAGAGTCTATGATTAAGCCTCTCCATCAATCTTATTTTTGGGAAAAGAGAGTAGCACAAGGATAAAGCTGTAATTAGTAAAGAAGTAGCAGTCATTCATTTTGGCTGAGAGAGGGGTGTTTCGTGGGTGGCACAGTGACCTTAGGTCTGTAGTCAGACAAAGCTGTGAAGCACCCTTGCTCTGTCTCATTTTATCACGGTCTCAGAGTGATCTCGTCCGAAGTTGGTGTTCTGTGAGATCATTTATGTCTCACAAGAGAATAATACAGCCTAGCTATGAGTGACAAACCAGCTTCTGAATGTCAGGGGCTGTTCTTTCTCCCTTTCTCAGTTGCTAATAACGTAAAGATTTCTACAATGTAAAACAAGTCATGAGGGTGTTGGTAAAGGTTCAGAATTTACTCAGCAAATATTACAACTGGAATCTAAGATAGAGAATTGTATTTATGATAAAATGTACAGATTTTCTATCCACATGATGAACTTATACCCACACAATTAGGCATTTTAGTCAGTATTTCCTTTTGTACACTTCACAAATACTTTCCTTTGGAAGGTCCATCAGGAAGTGGTTTTACTAACCACTACATAAAGTTTTACTACACAAAGCTGGACATTTTATGGGTGTGAAATTTTTTTTAAAAATTAAGGCCAAAATAGACATCTAATTGAACGTATCTCTTAAAGGTTCTTTTTTCAAACTAATAGCGAAGAGTATATTGTAATGTCTATAAATTTATGTTTATATTTTCAGTTTGTGATAATCTAAAGAACAATAGTAAAAGAAGCTTGGATGACTATCTCATTACTAAGTATTACCAGGTGATATCCATTTTCTTGTGTATTTCTAAAAGTAGAATCTCTTTTGTTCCAAGGAAAACAAGATGACAGTACAAGGTACTGTGAAACTGAACCACTACTAGCTGAACCAGAAGAAAATGGTTGGGAGAACTGAGTTCATCCCACAACACACAAGCACCAAATGATACAGGTGCAAGAAACTCCAAACAACCTGCATCTAGCTTGAGGAATAACAGATTGTAGACACTTTACAAAATCTAAACAGGAGGAGGAAGGGAGGGAGGAGGGAAGGAGATATTTACTAGAAAGTGAACAGAGATGGTTTTTCCAGTAGTCATGTAGGGATGTGAGAGTTGGACTATAAAGAAAGCTGAGAGCTGAAGAATTGATGCTTTGGAATTGTGGTGTTGGGGAAGACTCTTGAGAGTCCCTTGGATTGCAAGGGGATTAAATCAGTCAATCCTAAAAGAAATCAGTCCTGAATATTTATTGGAAGGACTGATGCTGAGGCTGAAATTCCAATACTTTGGCCACCTGGTGTGAAGAACTGACATACTGGGAAAGGACCTGATGCTGGGAAAGATTGAAGGCAAGAGGAGAAGGTGATGACAGAGGATGAGATGGTTGGATGGCATCATTGATTCAACGGACATGAGTTTGAGCAAGCTCTGAGAGTTAGTGATGGACACGGAAGCCTGGCGTGCTGCAGTCCATGGGGTCGCAGAGTCGGACACGACTGAACAACTGAACTGAAATGAACAGGAATGGTGTTGGGTGACAGGACTAACTAAAGGCTTTTTTTTAATCACTTTTATCTTTCTAACAGCACTGAATTTTCTTTAATAATCACATATAATAAAATGATATATTCAAAACTCTCTGTATTGTTCAATATAATGCTACTAATTGCTGGAAGAAATATCAATAACCTCAGATATGCAGATGACACCACCCTTATGGCAGAAAGTGAAGAACTAAAGAGCCTCTTGATGAAAGTGGAAGAGGAGAGTGAAAAAGTTGGCTTAAAGCTCAATGTTCAGAAAACTAAGATCATGGCATCTGGTCCCTTCACTTCATGGCAAATAGATGGGGAAACAATGGAAACAGTGCCAGACTTTATTTTTCTGGGCTCCAAAATCACTGCGGATGGTGATTGCAGCCATGAAATTAAAAGACGCTTACTCCTTGGAAGGAAAGTTGTGACCAACCTAGACAGCATATTAAAAAGCAGAGACATTACTTTGCCAACAAAGGTCTGTCTAGTCAAGGTTATGGTTTTTCCAGTGGTCATGTATGGATGTGAGAGTTGGACTATAAAGAAAGCGGAGCACAGAAGAATTGATGCTTTTCAACCGTGGTGTTGGAGAAGACCCTTAAGGGTCCCTTGGACTGCAAGGAGATCCAACCAGTCCATCCTAAAGGAGATCAGTCCTGGGTGTTCATTGGAAGGACTGATGTTGAAGCTGAAACTCCAATATTTTGGCCACCTCATGCAAAGAGCTGACTCATTTGAAAAGACCCTGATGCTGGGAAAGATTGAGGGCAGGAGGAGAAGGGGACGACAGAGGATGAGATGGTTAGATGGCATCACCAACTCGATGGACATGGGCTTGGGTGGACTCCGGGAGTTGGTGATGGACAGGGAGGCCTGGCATGCTGCGGTTCATGGGGTCGCAAAGAGTCGGACACGACTGAGCAACTGAACTGAACTGAAGTTACAGAGCTTGTAAATACTTCATAATTCTGCAAGCTGCCACATGGGATGAAAGTGAAGAGCACCAAAATACCTAAGGAATCTTTTACTAACTTAGGGACTAGAGCTAGAGTAAGTTTGCATCCTATTCAAAGTCAAGTGGACTTTGGCCTTCATAGCACTAAATTCCAAGAAGTCTGAAAATTAAGATCTGACTTTGCAAATGCTGTCAGTGTGTATCTGTCTCATGGGGCTGCTGCTGGCAAACTGCTTGTTCACCTTCAACCTCGATGGCTGCGCTTAGTGTCTTGTCACAGTGCACGTTTAGTTGTTAAGCTGTGTCCAACTCTTTGCTACCCTTTGGACCATAGCCCACCAGGCTCCTCTGTCCATGGAATTTTTCAGGCAAGGATATTGGAGTGGGTTTCCATTTCCTCCTCTGGGGGATCTTCCTGATCCAGGGATTGAACCTGCCTCTCCTGTCTCCTGCATTGCAGGTAGATTCTTTACCTGCTGAGCCATTGGGGGAGCTGTCCTTTAACTTTCATGGCAGTAGAGCCTAGACCCCTCACAAGGGTAGACACAGCCTGTCTGACTCGGATAATTTCACAGCCTCCCATGTTTTAAAAGAAAAAGGAAAACACATTCTGGTTTTATAAGTGTGTGTCCTCATATCACTGCTGTCCTTGCCCATATGATCACTAGCTCCTTTTTTTTTTTAGACTTAACATTAAGTTCACATTTATTGAGTACATATCCCATGAAGTGTACATCATAATAATTAATTTATACTTTATGAATAGCTTTACCATGGATCATCTTTTTAAATCCATGCAGCATTTTACAACAGAGAAACTGGGGCTCCAAAATGTGGAGTGTCTTCCCCAAAGTAATAGACAGTGATAGTGACACATTCTCTAAAAAGAAACTTTAAAAAAACTGAATTATGTCTATGTGCATAAAAATACACCAATCATCTGTATACATATGGATAGATTTTTCACATAGTGATATATCACCAGAGATTGATAGTTGTGCGTGTTCATAAAGTTTTCACCTTTTTGGGAATTCCCTGGTGGTCCAGCAGTTAGGATTCAGCACTCTCTCTCACTCCTGGGGCCCTGGTTCAATCTCTGGTCAGAAAACTAAGATTCTCTCAAGTCACACACTGCGGCCAAAAAAGTTTTCATCTTTTTTGGCCTTCAATGAAAATGTCATTTTGCTGATAAGAAGGAAACTGCTAAAATATTTTTTACATGTTAGTCAGGGGACTTCCCTGGTGGTCCACTGATCCCACTCCAAGCTCCCAATTCAGGGGGCATAGATCCAGTCCCTGGTCAGGGAACTAGATCCCATGTGCTGCAACTAAGACCCAGAGCAGCCAAATAAATAATTTTTTTAATTTTTAAATTGAAAAAAAAAATAAAAATTAAAATGTTAGTCAAGGTTCAATCTGAGAAGCAGAAATCCACAGCCCCTTCACCTTCTACCTCATAACAAAGAATTATCTAGTCCAAACCCTAGATTTTTCAACCTCCAAAATTAATATTTGGGACCAGATAATTCTATGTGTGTGTGTTAGGTGGAGGGGAGGGGGTCCACGGGGTGCTGCCATGCACATAGTGGGATATTTAGCCAAGTACTTGAACTCTGCCAACTAGCACCCCTCACACCTGCCTCTCTGCCCCTCTTACCTCCTCCCTTCTGTCATGATAATCAGAAACATCAGCAAAGATCCCCAAATTCCCATGGGGATCAAAATTGCCCTCAGTTGAGGACAACTTGAATGAAGGGATTTGATACTGCGATCGTAGAAGCTGTGGCATGTAAGGTCAGGATCTCAAACTCTGCTGAGGAGCTTGAAGTCCTCAGGGTAGTCAGGAAGGGAAGATGGACATAGAGTGGGGAAGAACAGGAACAAACTAGAACTCACCAGGATAAGTTGGATTCCCACAAAGATGGACTGACACCCATGTTTTTTCTTGCTGCCTCTGATGTTGATGACAGAGGTATCCTCCAGAAACTGGGGCTCTTGGTTTCAGAATTAAACACACACCTGGCTCAAGAGTAGAGAAACTGAAAGAAGACCTAGGGAAAGGTGGAGCAGTTGAAGTTTCAACAGTGTGAACTAGCGAATATGCAGCATGTGTGTGAGTTACAAAATGATTAGGGCTTCACTTCCACCCTACCAGTCTTCCACAAGAATCTCTTCTGTGGCTTACCCTAATCAGAAATACCTAGGAAACAGCATTGTACAAAATGGTTCAGCCTCATCACTGCATTACAAAACCACTGCAGATGCGCTCTCTTTAATGTTGTAAGGTGAAAGTGTTCAAAACGGGTTGAATAAGCTCATCATAGATTTTCTTTCTTATTTTCAAATGAGCCTCAAAATATATACAGAAACACCCTGGTGAATCTGCAGGAAACTACAACTAACTATTCATTTTCCCAAAAATATTTATTCCATTCAGTTTATAATCATATTCTGCCTCAGATATTACTTGCGCGGGCTTTTAAAATCAATTGGAAACTTGATGTAACACCTGTGGAATATTTATAATTTATAGCTGCAGAAGACAGATGCTAATGATAAGAACTAATAACAAAATATTATCTAAATGAAACTCCAATCTGCTCCCAGCCTCCCCTTTCTCTGCTAAGTATCTAATTTTATCTTTTCAAGACAGGGTAATCTTAAATGGCCTGTATTTACCTAATGTATTTGCTATAGATTTTTTCATTCCCAACTAATCAGTTTAGAATCCATCTGCTGGAGTCTGAAGGTGTTCTTACTGGGCTGGTTACAGACCCCTCCTTGTAAATGACCATGTAGATTAAGAAAGATGATGTCCTCTCTTTGATATAGAAAATCTAGATAATTTAGAATGGTTTCTCACAATAGCCTATTTATAACATTAAAAGATAAGACGTGTGTGTGCTAAGTCGCTTCAGTCGTGTCTGATTCTTTGTGACCCTATCGACTGTAGCCCACCAGGCTCTTTCATCCATGGGATTCTCCTACAAATAACAGCATAATCTCTCCTGTTGCCCCTTTGTTAGGTATAACGCGGGGGGTGGGGGGGTGCTTAACTGGGAAACATCTTAGAAGATACTATCATATTATCGTATTGGTTCAATAAAAACTTTGTGAAGACATACCTTTCTGCAACAGGATTGAACTGGGCTCTGCCCTTCTCTGACTGGCTGGACAACCATGGAGTAAACCATACCTCCTCTGAGATCCTATGAGGCAAACATCCTTGTTGTTGTGCTACCCCCAGAGCCTTAAAGGGTCTTGCCCCTCAGATGATGCATGTTCTGAGATCAGCAACATCTTTTAGAGTGATACAGATATTTCTCTCTATTAAGGAGATCATATTGTTTATCTACCTCCCAGTGAGATTGTAAACTTCCACATAAAAGTATAAAAAGAATTCCAAATTCACGTCTCGTTTCTTCAACTGCAGGAAGTCATTTCTTCTCAGAAACTTTCAGAAAGAATCAGAGATATTTTTACTAACCAGTGGGTCAGCTACTACAAATAACCAGGCCAAACCCCCACAGCTTCAAGCCTCAAAAGTCTCTCAGAAACATCAGTCTGAGATGAAACTCTTCTCCCAACGTGTGCTCCAAAATGGGTAATAAGTCTACTATGAGGATCCTGAGAGGCGGCACTGACGCTTGTGCAACATATAGAGACTATTCTTTCTGTATTACACTCAGAGAATGTGTCCCACAATAAAATTGCTTGAGTTAGCAATCTGTTACAATTAGTAACACAGACACTTTATCCAGGGATGACAATTAGTAACATAGACGCCTTCTCCTGAGATGCACAAACAAAAGTTTGACCTCTAGACTGTTGCTGAAACCTCTTCAAGGTGGACTGCCCTTCCTGAATATGACCTAACCTAGACATCCTATCTTCTGAAGAATTCTCTCTCAAGGTACTGGTCATGCTCTCAGTAGCCTAAGACCCCCATTGAGGTCCTCGCCCTCTTTTGGCCCACAATGTATATCTGAACCCTTATTGAATGGTGGGGTTTCCATCTTTTCCCCCAGAAAGAACTCAGCTTATGTAAATAGTTCAGGGGTAAAGAGGTATGTCTCCTAATTCCACCCAACAAGAGTCTGTTTGAAACCAAAATAACACAACTGCAGGGCCATGTCTAGAGATGTGCCTGAAGGTAGCTGTATGCTCGAGAAGACTTTAAGCAGCCTATTTACTGATAGGTAGGGCTCTCTCCCCACCCAGTTAGTTGTTTGGCCTGAGGTTTCCCAGCACTGGAGCCTATAGGTCTTGGTGTTAATGAGCTAGAAGAAGGATCTCACAATGGCACCCACCAATATCAGTATCCATGCAAGAAAAGGCCCTCCCAAGTATGACTGACTCCAGTGTCTATGTCCCCAGGGTGAGCCTCAGCTCACTCTCGTCTCTATTTTTCTTTGGGACTCCCAAAATTAAGCCCCATTGGGCCTCAAAGACACATGTCCTGGGGGCTTGTCTTCCCAATGCAGGACCCCCAAGCTGGGAGCCTGATGTGGGGCTCAGACCTCTCACTCCAGTGGGAGAACCTCTGCAATATTATTGTCCGATGTGTGGATCTCCCACCCAGGAATATGGAACTTAATTATATCACAAGTATGCCCCCTCCCACCCATCATGCTGTGATATTTCCTTTAAGTCTTCAGTAGTAGAAGATCTTTTCTTGTAGGTTCCAGTCTTTTTCATCGATGGCTATTTTGCAAATAGATGTGATTTTGGTGTGCTCATGATAGGAGGTGAGCTCAAGTTCTTTCTACTCTTGGGTCTTTGGCCATCTCAGCCAAACTCCCCCAATACATTCTTTAAATTGTCCAAAACACAAGAACACAGCAAAGAGTAGATGCTTAATGATGTTGGTTCCTTGTGTGATAGATGACTGGAAATTTCAATAATTTAGTAATCAATAAAATGATAATTGGGGCTTCCCTGGTGGCTCAGAAGGTAAAGAATTCACCTGCAATGTGGGAGACCTGGGTTTGATCCCTGGGTTGGGAAGATACCCTGGAGGAGGGCATGGCAACCCACTCCAGTATACTTGCCTGGAGAATCCCCATGGACAGAGGAGCCTGGAGGGCTACAGTCCATGGGGTCGCAAAGAGTTAGACACGACTGAGTGACTAAGCACAGCACAGCACAAAATGATAACTATATTTCAAAATAATGAAGACTATGCAATGACTCATCAAAAAAGAAATATTTATAGCATAGAAAGTTTGCATATTTTTATATTCTATGTATGAACATCATTTTTTATATTAATATATCAAGAATCTCTGTATTTGCATAAACAGAATCACCAATCCCAGGTCTGCCAGATAATGAACAGTTTAGTGAACCTAAAATTCCAATTTGTAGGTCTAAATTTTATTTTAGTGATAATTCCTCTCAAATCAATACCTGAAACACCACTGCTTTAAAGAATGGGGTATGAGTGCCCTCTTGTGATAGAATAAGCATTTAAATGCATTTGTAAATATTTTTCAGTTGCATATGAAGTAATTTGCACTAAGTCATTTCACAAACACAAAATGCCATCTATCGTTAGGCCAATCTAACCAGTGTTCTTAAGTGTGGAAACAATAAATATCTGAAAAACTTGGTTAATGTTAATAGACAATATGAATAAGTCACATAAAAATACTATTCCTCAATTATTCGGGTAGCTCCAATAAAAGCCAGATATGACAGAGCCTCTTTCAACTGATCATCACTTAACTGTCTCACAAATGCTCTCCATTCTTCCTTAGTAGCTAGATATGCTCCCAGAGCAAGAGGAAGTCTCAGGACCATGCAGGTAGGCTTCTGTATGCTTTCACTCTTTAGCTCTCCAATGAGTGAGGTACCTACTTTCCACAGGTCAGTTGTTTGATTCTAAATCTACTTATATCAATTGTATTTGTACTCAAATTACATAAATAAATTAAATAATATGGAAAAGAATGATTTATTAAAAGAAAAGAAAGTTTTTAGGTAAAACAAAACTAAGTTGGATGCTTTGAAGTGACTTCAGAAAATGTAATCAGGAAAAACTTTTTGAGATTGTACATGGGCAAGAAAACTAGAAAAATCAAGAATAGAAGTCATACAAATCTAGAAGAATTATAAATTCAGAATATCAGCAGGCTACTCTAAAAATAATTTTTAATAAAAGCTTTAGTCTAAAAATCAAAAGGCTGGTAAAAACGCCTATTTTTATATTTTATACTAAAATAAAACATTTTAGGTACATATGATCTTTCTGAATGATGCCCTAATTAACTCTGCTGGTTCACTGAGTCTGAAGGGTACTTTCCCCCCAACTGCTAATATTTTTTTCCAGTGGTTTTATTTATTTATTTATTTATTTATTTATTTATTTTTGGTTGCACTGGGTCTTCATTGTTGTGTGGGCTTTTCTCTAGTTACAGTGCGAGGCTGTCTCACTGTGTTGGCTTCTCTTGTTGTGGAGCATGGACTCTAGGGTGAGCGGGCTTCAGTAGTCGTGGCATGAGGACTCAGTAGTTGTGGCTCGTGGGCTCAGGTGCTCTGCTACATGTGGGATCTTTCCAGACCAGGGATCAAACTTGTGTCTTCTGAATTGGCAGGTGAATTCTTTACCACTGAACCACCAGGGAAGCCCCTGCTTATATTTTATATATATTAACTTAAAAATTGTATGGAATGTGAATTTGGCCAGATTCTACAATGAATTTGGGTGTGTGTGACCTGAAATACAGGAAATTTGTCTCTGGTTAAAAATCAAACCATAGCATTTGGCAGAAACATCTGGGAATATTTGTATAAGCTTTTGACCCCTAAAATTACACTTCCTTTACATTGCTAAAATCAATGTTTTGTATAAAGGTTTATGTACATGACAGTCATCTGGAATCTTCACCAAAGAAGGGCATTCCACACTCATTTTAAGTAAAGTAAAATGACTTGTTATCTTCAAGTCAGAGCATAACTTTTCATGGTGACATGATCAACTCATCAGCATCAGATCAGAGGGCTTCCATCTCATTTTTTATTTTTTTTTTATTTTTTTTTTATTTTTTTTTTTCATCTCATTTTTTAAATTATTTTTTTTTAATTTCCTAGGAAATTGTGAATATAAGTAGCTCAAAAAATGTAAATAGCCAATGTTTTTCTGAATTATAATTACTTTAAATTTTTAAGCACCTACTGTGTATTCCTTCTGTTTTTTCTTTGAACTTACACAGCAATCTCAGTAACTGTCTCACTGATAAGCAGATTTTGAAGCATAATTGTCTTTTTTTGGATTCCATGATAGAATGTAATGGTAATGTACCAGAATGTAATGTACCAGAATACATGTATTCACATATTATGTACTCAATTATTATTTAGCATGTACTATGTGCCAGGCTCTGTTCTTAGCCAAACTGAGAACAAAACAGATAAGAATTCCTGGCCTTGTTGAGCTTACATGTGGTGGAGGAGAATATAAAAATCAATAAACACAAAACTTAGTGTGTTAGGAGCCAATATGTATTTTAGAAAAAAAATAAAGGAGAGAGAGAGATGGGTGTGGAGTGTTGGGCAAGGGTTGCAATTCTAAATAGACTGGCCTGGAAATTCAAAGAAAAACCAAAGTGGGATATCACCTCACACCTGTCAGAATGGCTATCATCCAAAAGAACACAAATACTACTATATTTAAAATAGATAACAAGGATCTACTGTATAGCACAGGGAACTCTGCTCAATATTCTGTAAAATTAAATGGGAAAAGAATTTGAAAAAGGATAGATGTATATGCATAACTGAATCATTTTTCTGTACACCTGAAACTAACACAATATTGTAAACCAACTATAGTCCAATATAAAATAAAAATGTAAAAAATAAATATATTTTAAAATCAAAACAGGAAAAATTTTTTAAAACTTCAAAAAATAGAGTTGAAATTTTGGTAGTATATAGTAAGAGTCTAATAAATCTTCTTTCTTTCCAGAAATAAATTATTTATTAATATTAACAATTGTTTTACTTTTAGCAAAGTATACCTTCTAGTTTTAAATACTGAAAATCTTAGATTATGAATTAGGAATAATTTATGATGATCAATTTTTTCCTCTCCTTATTTTGGAATTTCATTTAAAATTTTTTAAATTTAATAAACAAATAAGCTGACCTGGAAAAACTACACTGGGAAGGTGACATTTTGGTCAGGACCTGTAGAAGGTGAGGGAACAAGCCAGGAAGAAACTGCGGGGAGAGCAAACCATGCCAGGAGGGGCACAGCCTTGACAAGCCCTAGTCAAAAAGCAGTTTCACTTACAAGCAGAGTAACAATATAACTTATGCCCAAAGCAGGACATATGTATTAGGCAGCCTGTGACATGAGTTTCAGCAGCAATAAAACTATAGGTATCTAAAATGTAATAATGCTCTCTTCTATGCTTCTTGTTATTTAAAAAAATCTACTACCCTAAAGTCATAAAAACAATGTCTTTTCATGAATTATGACAGCATGATATACATTCCATACATGAAACTCCTACTGTAATTTCTGCTCAACCCAAAGTGCTGCTTTAGAGGTAACAACAAGCTATCTAACAAGCATGAACATGGAGAAATTCAGGAGCTCTAGGTATCTGTCCATTTTCCTCCAAGTCAGGTTGTTAAAGAAATGAGTACCTACATTTTTGTCAAAGTCAGATTCATTTAGGAAAAACATGAATCATCCTTTAACCTCATTCCCTAGAGTTCTCTCTGCCTGGGAAGTTATCTGCCCAGGGTACTACTCCCTTGCATAGGTACATGCTTACCACAGCACAGCTGTTAAAGCCACAACTTTAGAAGAATGCATAAAACATATGACAAACTCTTTAAAAATATAGTAAGTTTTTGTCGAGAGAGCAGGGACCAGCCAGATCTTTGAGAAACTCTTCTGTAGGTGTGGGAAGGCAGCTCAAACATTGATTTGAATAACCTCAGATTAATTGCTTTTTCTGCATCTATTCTCCCATTTTTAAAATGTGGAAATAATAAAATATGTTTTACCCATTACACAATATTAATGTTAGATAACCTATGTTAAAAGGCTTTGACTAATATAAAATACTATACACTGTCAACATGATTTATAATTTGTTGATGAGCTACTATAATTAAAGCAATATGTGTTTGTGTGTGTGTGTGTTAGTTGCTCAGCCGTGTCTGACTCTTTGCAACCCCATGGACTGTAGCCCACCAGACTCCACTATCCATGGAATTCTCCAGGCAATAACACTGAAGTGGGTTGCCATTCCCTCTTCCAGGGCTCTTCCTTACCCAGGGATCAAACGCAGGTCTCCTGCATTGCAGGCAGATTCTTTACTGTCTAAGCCATAGGGAAGTTTGTTGGAGACAGAGAGCCAGGACACATAAAAAAAAGCAAAACCAGCGTAATACTGTCCCTACTCATGGAATAAGATTAGAATTGTACGAATAACATGTGCTTTATAGAAATGCATGCAAGTACGCACATTGTTTTAAATAAAGCCAAGCACTTTACAACTGGAATAAATTACTAAATAGTGCTGAGGTTTTGAAGACTATCTAAAGATGATGTAAGTTTTCCAGGAATAGTCACTGAAATGATTGAGAGTTTTATGATAGAAAGGTGAGTTAGAACATAATGAGAAAAAACAGAATAAACAGGGAAAAAAATAAGAAAAAATTACTTTACAGGTTCACTAGAGATAGAACCAAAACAAAATTTGAAATAATGAGGATTTTGTCACTTAAAAGGGAGAAATTCAGTCTTGTGCACGTTTAATTTAGCTTGACAAAGTGGTCACAGGACTGTAATCCAGGTCCCAGGTGGTGTTAGATCATTGAATTGGAAGAGCAAGATCAGATCTAGGTTGTAAAAGTGTTAACCTAATAAAAATTTCTCCTGGTGTTCCTGGGTAAAATGAAGTGAGATTAAAATAACCGTTTTAGGCCTGCCCTGATGGTCCAGTGGTTAAGAATTCACCTGCCAGTGCAGGGAATATGGGTTCGATCCCTGGTCCCAGAAGATTCCACATGCTATAGAGTAACTAAGCCTATGCACCACAACTACTGAGCCCGCATGCTGCAACTACTGAAGCCCACAGTTCCTTTAGCCCATGCTCTGAAAAAAGAGAAGCCACAGCAATGAGAAGCCGGTACACTGCAACGAAGAGTAGACCCCACTCACCACAACTAGAGAAGGCCCATGCGCAACGTGGAAGACCCAGCACAACCAAAAGTAAATAGAGTAGAAAAAATAATTTTAAATAACTGTTTTAGCTGTAACTGCCTAACAGTGAATAGTAAGGTCGATAGGTAAAGCATTTACAGAGACATCCCTTTCATTCCATCCATTTTATAAACACCAAGCCTCTGTTCATCTCCTGGTGCTGGAAGAATTTGGTTACTCACAGCTCCCTGTTGTCCCTTCCACCCATTGTCCACACTTCCTTCTGGACTCCATCCCATCTGTCTATGGTCTTGCCTTCCAGATGTCTGTTTTAGCTTTTAGCTCATAATTTTTTTTGGAATGTACATATTATCTCTTACTTTTCAAAATCAGCTGCCAACTGTAAAAGAAAAACTGTCCCAAACCTGGTCTGGGACAGCACTTTTTACTTGGTGTAATGGCCAGTCTCTCTCTGGGAAGATGTAAACTCATGATAAAATGCTTAAGCAATTTTCAGATAAACTTTAATAAAATTAAGATTTGCTCTAGGAAAGTCAAATTGGTTAACAGCTGATATGAATCAAGCCAGGAAGTTGTTGGTGATGAACACAGTTTCTATAGTGACATAAAGCAGGCACCAGACTACACTGGGTTGAGGAATAAAGAAGAAGTAAAGAATTGTAGACTGTAAATGTAGGTGACTGTTTCAAGAAGCTTGGCTGGGAAATGGAAAAATGAGGTGGCAGCTTGTTTTGAAGGACAAGGGACATGATTATGTTTATTGTGTTGAAGGAAAGGAGGAAAAGAAAACTAGGAAAGGAAACTAGATGTTGACTTTTTGTTCCTGAATAAAAACTTTTGCCTCTTGTAATAAATAAGGTAATGTCCTCTGATTTGGTTTCATTTACTTAGAATAGGTAAGCACTAGGAATTTAGAGCCAGAGGAAAGCTTATTTTTAGTACCTAGTATATTAGAGAGGCAGTGTAATATAGGATAGGGTCTCCTCAGTTTTTCTGCACAGTAAGCTCAGCTGGTAAAGAATCCAACTGCAATGCAGGAGACCTGGACTCGATCCCGGGTTGGGAAGATCCCCTGGAGAAAGGAATGGCTACCCACTCCAGTATTCTGGCCTGGAGAATTCCATGGACTGTATAGTCCATGGGGTTGCAAAGAGTCAGACACGACTGAGCGACTTTCACTTTCAATTTCAAACTCACATAAAGTTCTTAATAAACATAAAGATTCCTGGGCTCTATGCCAGACCCACTGAACCAGAATATCTAAAAAGAAAGACCTGGAAATCTGTGACTTTAACAAGTATCTTGTGAGCAAGCAAGGTTGAAGGAAAAAATGGTATAATAGTGTAAAGCACAGGCTTGGGAATCAGAAAATACCTGGGTTCAAACTGTTCTTCATCATGATATGGGCTTACCTTCCTCAGTGGTTATGGTATGGCCAAAGTGAAATAATACACGTAAAGTGCCTGGTATACACAAATGTTCAACCTATATTTGATATCTATTTTTAAAAATAAAACTTGTTTTAGAAAACTCCACTCCCCAAACCCAAATGACTGCTAGTGAAAACTCTAGTGACCTCTAAGGAACCAGATTTTGTTTAAAATAAAGCTGGTCTGAGGATTACATAACCAGTCTCTTTTCCTATCAAGTAGTCTTAATGAGAGTGAATCTTTGAATTAGCCTGCAAGGAGCCTTATGCCCTTGCAGCAAAATTATAATATAACTTCAACATCTCTCCTAACTAAAATTTTTAATGAGATTTCTCTATCACAACCCTTCAAGTCTGATGAATTTTCCCAAACACTGGACTGTGTTTATTTCCTGGTACTAATGGTTTTACTTTAGCACCATTCCATATATTCTGATATTGCCATAAAATGTTCTCCCACAGTTAACCCACCTGGAAAGACAGAACTGTACAGGCTTTTATTAGAGGAGAGTAGTGAATTTGAGGAGGGCCATTTTGTCCTTTCAAGGATAGGAATTCAAGACCAGGAATTCAAGACTTTGACTTATAGGTATGTTATAGCAAAGCAACAGATATAAACCATTCAGTAATCCTGATGCTAGAAATTGGTACAAACCAGAGAGAGAATTGTAGGTAGGATCTTTCCAAAATATCACATCAAACATCAGGGACTGAGTGAAGCCCTAAACAGAGAATAGAGCATAGGATACAAAAGTTGGAATTAAAGATCAGAGCTGAGCAAGTGGAGTTGATTGGATATCTCTGGCCTGAAACCACCTTGCTGAATTTAAAGGAGACTCACTCCAGGGAGTAACGCTGGGCCTGATAAATAAATTTAAAGCTTGAGGATGTTTTTGAATATCAGTAATAGACCCAGATTTTGGCTTTGATTTTCCTGCTTCTCCTTTCGTTTATTTGTATAGTTGAAATATCTGCACTCCTTTATTTTCACTTAGTAAAGAGAGATTGATTTGGTCACTTTATTAGGCTCTGCTTCACTTTGAACAGCTTTGATCTAATTGGCTCAGCTTTGGGCTAAAGTTGTTAAAGAGATGGGATGAGGCATATGGCAGCAGCAACCAGGGACCAAGATGGAAGTGCGGCTGAGGAGACAAACTAGATGAGCAGGAGAGTAGATGTGAAGCACCTTGGGAAAGGAGATGGAAACAAAGGCCTAAAAGAGTAGGTTACTCCAGTGCAGAGGTTACTCTAGAATGCAGAGGGGGAAGATAATCAGTTAGGAGAGAGATGGTGGGTCAGTGAGATGCAGTAGAAGACAGATCCAGATAAGCAGGTACTCAAAGAGGACTCCAATAACCCAAACACTGGAATCACTGGAAAACACTTTGAACAATGATTCCTTCCCTCTGCCCAGAACGTTTTTCTCTGAGACATCCACAGGACTTACTCTCTTACTTCCTTCAGACCCTGATCAGACATGTCCTTCACGGCAAAGTCCTCTCTGGTCAACTTATCTAAACTGCTAACACCTTCACAAATACACACACAAACATATACACTCTATCTCCTTCTCCAGTTGTCTTATTTTTTCTGGGTTTGCTGGGTGTTTTTATTTTTTTGGCATTAGTATAGGTATACATTTACTTCTTAAGGTTTCAATTCGCTAAGAAGATAAAACAATTCTGTATTGAGGCGGTCCTAAGATGGCGGAGGAATAGGACGTGGAGACGACGTTCTCTCCCACAGATTCACCAAAAGAACATTTAGATGCCGAGCAAATGCCACAAAACAACTTGTGAATGCTGGCAGAGGACATCAGACACACAGAAAGGCAGATCATAGTCTTCGAAAGGAGGTAGGACAAAATATAAAAGATAAAAAGAGAAGACAAAAGAGGTAGGGACGGAGATCCATCCCGGGAAGGGAGTCTTAAAAGAGAAGTTTCCAAACTCCAGGAAACACTCTCGCCGGCGGGTCTGTGGCGAGCCTTGGAATCACAAAGGGCAAAATAACCGGGAGGAAAAATAAATAATTAAAACCCGCGGTGTACCTACCTAACAGCAAATCCCAGCAGGCGCGCAGCCCAGACGTGCGCTTCCCCAGCTAGCAAGCGGAGACCGGCTAGGGAGGGGCGGGCCTATTGTTTTGGGTTAGGACTGAGCCTGAATGCCCCGCAGGCAATCTGAGAGAACTAGATAGAGACAGCAGCCTAGACCGTGGGATAGCTTTCCCGGAAAAGCCTTAACCTAAGACACTGCCAGGCCCGCTCACAGAATAATGGACTGAGCAGAGTAAACCAGCCGCAGACCGGCCCATCCCCAGCAGGAGACAGGAAGGGGAGGGCAGAGAGAGCCGGAAGGGCGGAATCCCGGCCCCAGAGAGGCATCCTACACCAAACTGCAAACAGACCTCGCTGCTAACCAGGACTGCCTGGGACTCTGGAGGGTCGACACCTGCCGAGAGGGTCGCAGCCAGAGATCAGCTCCCTAGGGGAGAGCATGGCACACTAGGGAAACCGCGCCCGTTGTACACCCGGAAAACCGAGCGGCTGGGACGGGGGAAGGGAAAAAGGCGCAGCCCCCGACGGCGCTAGCCAAAAACCTGGTCACCGGCGCTGCTCGGACCTGGGAAGGGCATAAAACCCAGGCTCAACCAAATCTGCCCCTTTGTGAAGTACCCGGGAACCAGAACCTGAGCGGCTTTGACCTGGGAAGTACAGGCAACCCCAGGGGCCGCTGCAGACAGTTTCCGGCAGTGCAACCTAGAGCCTGAGCAGTGTAGACTGGGAAAGCACACACACCATGAGCGGGGCAAACCCAGAGTGGCTGAAACATTGTGAGCACACGCCAGTGAGATTTGTTTGCAGTGTTCCTCCCTCCCCACAGCACAACTGAACAAGTGAGACTGAAAAAAAAAAAAAAGTGACCACCACCATCCACCTTGTGTCAGGGCGGAAATTAGACACTGAAGAGACCAACAGAAGAAGCTAAAAGAAACAGAAGGAATCGCTTTGGAAGTGACAGATGCAACAGATTAAAACCCTGTAATTAGCACCGACTACATAGAAAGGGGCCTAGAGACCTTGAGAATTACAAGCTGGACCAAGGAACTATCTGAAAATGAACTGACCCCACACAGTCCATAACAGCTCCAGAGAAAGTCCGAGATATATTTTTACTAGTATCATTTTTTAAATTTTTAAAACTTTTATTATTATTTTTCTGTTAATTTTTTAAATTTTTATTTTATTTTATTTTATTTTTATTTTTAAGTCCCCATTACTCCTTCAGTTTTCATTTTTATAACCTACTATTACCTTGCAAAAAAAAAAGACCCTATTTTTATTTTTAATTTGTGTTTTTTTCTTTAAGACATTTTTTTTTAATAAATTTATTTATTTTAGTTGGGGGCTAATTACTTTACAATACTGTAGTGCTTTTTGTCATACATTGACATGAATCAGCCAGGGGTTTACATGTGTTCCCCATCCTGAACCCCCCTCCCACCTCCCTCCCCATCCCACCCCTCTGGGTCATCCCATTGCCCCAGCCCTGAGCATGTCTCATGCATCGAACCTGGAATGGTGTTCTGTTTCACATATGATAATATACATGTTTCAATGCTATTCTCTCAGAACGTCCCACCCTCACCTTCTCCCTCAGAGTCCATGAGACTGTTCTATGCATCTGTGTCTCTTATTCTGTCTCGCATATAGGATTATCGTTACCATCTTTCAAATTCCATATATATGCATTAGTATACTGTATTGGTGTTTTTCTTTCTGGCTTACTTCACTCTATATAATGGGCTCCAGTTTCATCCATCTTAATAGAACGGATTCAAATGTATTATTTTTATTGGCTGAGTAATATTCCATTGTGTATATGTACCACAGCTTCCTTATCCATTCATCTGCTGATGGGCATCTAGGCTGCTTCCATGTCCTGGCTATTACAAACAGTGCTGCAATGAACATTGGGGTACACGTGTCTCTTTCAAGTCTGGTTTCCTTGGTGTATATGCCCAGCAGTGGGATTGCTGGGTCGTATAGCAGTTCTATTTCCAGTTTTTTAAGGAATCTCCACACTGTTCTTAATAGTGGCTGTACTAGTTTGCATTCCCACCAACAGTGTAAGAGGGTTCCCTTTTCTCCACACCCTCTCCAGCATTTATTTCTTGTAGACTTGTGGATAGCAGCCATTCTGACTGGTATGACATGGTACCTCATTGTGGTTTTGATTTGCATTTCTCTAATAATGAGTGATGTTGAGCATCTTTTCATGTGTTTGTTAGCCATCTGTATGTCTTCTTTGGAGAAGTGTCTGTTTAGTTCTTTGGCCCACTTTTTGATTGGGTCGTTTATTTTTCTGGAATTCAGCTACAGGAGTTGCTTATATATTTTTGAGATAAATTGTTTGTCTGTTGCTTCATTTGCTATTATTTTCTCCCATTCTGAAGGCTGTCTTTTCACCTTGCTTATAGTTTCCTTTGTTGTGCAAAAGCTTTTAATTTTAATTAGGTCCCATTTGTTTATTTTTGCTTTTATTTCCAATATTCTGGGAGGTGGGTCATGGAGGATCCTGCTGTGATTTATGTCGGAGAGTGTTTTGCCTATGTTTTCCTCTAGGAGTTTTATAGTTTCTGGTCTTCTGTTTAGATCTTTAATCCATTTTGAGTTTCTTTTTGTGTATGGTGTTAGAAAGTGTTCTAATTTCATTCTTTTACACTTGGTTGACCAGTTTTCCCAGCACCACTTGTTAAAGAGATTGTCTTTTCTCCTTTGTATATTCTTGCCTCCTTTGTCAAAGATAAGGTGTCCATAGGTGCGTGGATTTATCTCTGGGCTTTCTATTTTGTTCCATTGATCTATATTTCTATCTTTGTCCAGTATCATACTGTAAGACATTATTTTTAAAGTAAACTTCATATATATATATATATTTTATAATTTGTGTGACTTTGGTGGGTTTTTTTCTTTTTTTTCTTTCTTTTTCTTTTCTTTTTTTTTTCCTTTTCTTTCTCCTTTTTTAATATGGTATTTTTGAGAACCTAACCTCTACTCTAGATTTTTAATCTTTGCTTTTTAGTATTTGTTTATCAACTTTGTATCTTCAAGAACCCAATCTTCAGCACCAATTTTTACTTGGGAACGGGATCACTGGCTTGATTTCTCTCTCCCCCTTTTAACTCTTCTTTTTCTCTGCCAAGTCGCCTCCATCTCCCCACTCCCCCTTTTCTTCTCTACCCAACTTTGTGAATCTCTTTGTGTGTTCCGGGCTTTGGAGAACACTTAGAGAACTGATTACTGGCTGGATCTGTTTCTCCCCTTTTGATCCCCTCTTTTCTCCTCCTGACCACCTCTGTCTCCTTCCTCCCTCTTCTCTTCCCTGTGTAACTCCGTGAACATCTCTGAGAGATCCAGATGGTGGAGAGCACATAGGGAAGTGATTACTGGCTAGCTTGCTCTCTCCCCTTTTTATTCCCCTATTCTCCTCCTGGTCACCTCTATCTCCCTCCTCCATCTTCTCTTCTCCATGTAACTCTGTGAACCTCTCCAGGTATCCCTCACAGTGGAGAAACCTTTCTTCATTAACCTAGATGTTTTATCATCGGTGCTGTATAGATGGAGAAGTCTTGAGGCTACTGTAAGAATAAGACTGAAAACCAGAGACAGGAGACTTAAGTCCAAATCCTGAGAACACCAGAGAACTCCTGAATCCAGGAAGCATTAAATGATAGGAGCTCATCAAATGCCTCCATACCTACACTGGAACCAAGCACCACCCAAGGGCCAACAAGTCTCAGAGTAAGATATACCAAACAAATTCTCCAGCAACACAAGAACATAGTCCTGAGCTTCAACATATAGGCTGCTCAAAGTCACACCAAGCTGATTGACATCTCAAAACTCATTACTGGACACTTCATTGCACTCCAGAGAGAATAAATCAAGCTCCACCCACCAGAACACCGACACAAGCTTTCCCAACCAGGAAACCTTGACAAGCCACCCGTCTAACCCCACCCACAGCGAGGAACCTCCACAATAAAGAGGAACCACAAACTGCCAGAAAACAGAAAGGCCACCCCAAACACAACAATATAAACAAGATGAAAAGGCAGAGAAATACCCAGCAGGTAAAGGAACAGGATAAATGCCCTCCAAATCAAACGAAAGAGGAAGAGATAGGGAATCTACCTGATAAAGAATTCCAAATAATGATAGTGAAAATGATCCAAAATCTGGAAAACAAATTGGAGTTACAGATAAATAACCTGGAGACAAGGATCGAGAAGACACAAGAAAGGTTTAACAAGGACTTAGAAGAAATAAAAAAGAGTCATTATATAACGAATAATGCAATAAATGAGATCAAAAAAACTCTGGAGGGAACCAACAGTAGAATAACGGAGGCAGAAGATAGGATAAGTGAGATAGAAGATAGAATGATAGAAATAAATGAAACAGAGAGGAAAAAAGAAAAAAGAATTAAAGAAATGAGGACAACCTCAGAGACCTCTGGGACAATGTTAAACGCACCAACATACGAATCATAGGAGTCCCAGAAGAAGAAGACAAAAAGAAAGACCATGAGAAAATACTCAAGGGGATAATAGTTGAAAACGTCCCTAAAGTGGGGAAGGAAATAATCACCCAAGTCCAAGAAACCCAGAGAGTCCCAAACAGGATAAACCCAAGATGAAATACCCCAAGACACATGATAATCAAATTAGCAAAGATCAAACACAAAGAACAAATATTGAAAGCAGCAAGGGAAAAACAACAAATAACACACAGGGGGATTCCCATAAGGATAACAGCTGATCTTTCAATAGAAACTCTTCAGGCCAGAAAGGAATAGCAGGACATACTTAAAGTAATGAAAGAAAATAATCTACAGCCCAGATTACTGTATCCTGCAAGAATCTCATTCAAATACGAAGGAGAAATCAAAAGCTTTACATACAAGCAAAAGCTCAGAGAATTCAGCACCACCAAACCAGCTCTCCAACAAATGCTAAAGGATTTTTTCTAGACAGGAAACACAGAAAGGGTGTATAATCTCAAACCCAAAACAATAAAGTAAATGGCAACAGGATCATACTTATCAATAATTACCTTAAATGTAAATGGGTCGAATGCCCCAACCAAAAGACAAAGACGGGCTGAATGGATACAAAAACAAGACCCCTATATATGTTGTCTACAAGAGACCCACCTTGAAACAAGGGACACATACAGACTGAAAGTGAAGGGCTGGAAAAATATATTTCATGCAAATAGAGACCAAAAGAAAGCAGGAGTAACAATACTCATATCAGATAAAGTAGACTTTGAAATACAGGCTATGAAAAGAGACAAAGAAGGACACTACATAATGATCAAAGGATCAATCCAAGAAGAAGATATAACAATTATAAATATATATGCACCCAACATAGGAGCACTGCAATATGTAAGGCAAATGCTAACAAGTATGAAAGGGGAAATCAACAATAACACAATAATAGTGGGAGACTTTAATACACCACTCACACCTATGGACAGATCAACTAAACAGAAAATTAACAAGGAAACACAAACTTTAAATGATACAACAGACCAGTTTGACCTAATTGATATCTATAGGTCATTTCACCCCAAAACAATGAATTTCACCTTTTTCTCTAGCGAACTCAGAACCTTCTCCAGAATAGATCACATCCTGGGCCATAAATCTAGTCTTGGTAAATTCAAAAAAATTGAAATCATTCCAAGCATTTTTTTCTGACCACAGTGCAGTAAGTTCAGTTCAGTTCAGTCGCTCAGTCGTGTCCAACACTTTGCGACCCCATGAATTGCAGCATGCCACGCCTCCCTGTCCATCACCAACTCCCGAAGTCTACCCAAACCCATGTCCATCGAGTTGGTGATGCCATCCAACCATCTCATCCTCTGTCGTCCCCTTCTCCTCCTGCCCCCAATCCTACCCAGCATTAGGGTCTTTTCCAAAGAGTCAACTCTTCGCATGAGGTGGCCAAAGTATTGGAGTTTCGGCTCCAACATCAGTCCTTCCAATGAACACCCTGGATTGATCTCCTTTAGGATGGACTGGTTGGATCTCCTTGCAGTCCAAGGGACTCTCAAGAGTCTTCTCCAACACCACAGTTCAAAAGCATCAATTCTGTGGCACTCAGCTTTCTTCACCATCCAACTCTCACATCCATACATGACTACTGGAAAAACCATAGCCTTGACTAGACGGACTTTTGTTGGCAAAGTAATGTCTCTGCTTTTCAATATGCTATCTAGGTTGGCCATAACCTTCCTTCCAAGGAGTAAGCGTCTTATAATTTCATGGCTGCAATCACCATCAGCAGTGATTTTGGAGCCCAAAAAAATAAAGTCTGACACTGTTTCCACTGTTTCCCCATCTATTTCCCATGAAGTGATGGGACCAGAAGCCATGATCTTGGTTTTCTGAATGTTGAGCTTTAAGCCAACTTTTTCACTCTCCTCTTTCACTTTTATCAAGAGGCTCTTGTCAATTACAGGAGAAAACCATTTAAAAACTCCAACATATGGAGGCTGAACAATACACTGCTGAATGACCAACAAATCACAAAAGAAATCAAAATATGCGTAGAAACGAACGAAAATGAAAACACAACAACCCAAAATCTATGGGACATGGTAAAAGCAGTGCTAAGGGGGAAGATTCGTACCAATACAGGCTCACCTCAAGAAACAAGAAAAAAGTCAAATAAATAACCTAACTCTACACCTAAAGCAACTAGAAAAGGAAGAAATGAAGAACCCCAGGGTTAGTGAAAGGAAAGAAATCTTAAAAATTAGGGCAGAAATAAATGCAAAAGAAACAAAGGAGACCATAGCAAAAATCAACAAAGCCAAAAGCTGGTTCTTTGAGAAGATAAATAAAGTTGACAAGCCATTAGCCAGAGCCATCAAGAAACAAAGGGAGAAGAATCAAATCAACAAAGTTAGGAATGAAAACGGAGAGATCACAACAGACAACACAGAAATACAAAGGATCATAACAGACTATTATCAGCAACTATATAAATAGTCTAATAAATTGGACAACTTGGAAGAAATGGATAAATTCTTAGAAAAGTACAACTTCCTAAAACTGAACCAGGAAGAAATAGAAAATCTCAACAGACCCATCACAAGCACGGAAATTGAAACTGTAATCAGAAATCTTCCAGCAAGCATAAGCCCAGGACCAGATGGCTTCACAGCTGAATTCTACCAAAAATTTGGAGAAGAACTAGCACCTATCCTACTCAAACTCTTCCAGAAAATTGCAGAGGAAGGTAAACTTCCAAACTCATTCCATGAGGCCACCATCACCCTAATACCAAAACCTGACAAAGATGCTACAAAAAAAGAAAACTACAGGCCAATATCACTGATGAACATAGATGCAAAAATCCTTAACAAAATCCTAGCAAACAGAATCCAACAACATGTTAAAAAGATCATACATCATGACCAAGTGGGCTTTATCCCAGGGATGAAAGGATTCTTCAATGTCTGCAAATCAATCAATGTAATACACCACATAAATAAATTGAAAAATAAAAACCATATGATTATTTCAACAGATGCAGAGAAAGCCTTTGACAAAATTCAACATCCATTTATGATAAAAACCCTCCAGAAAGCAGGCATAGAAGGAACATACCTCAACATAATAAAAGCTATATATGACAAACTCACAGCAAACATTATCCTCAATGGTGAAAAACTGAAAGCATTTCCCCTAAAATCAGGAACAAGACAAGGGTGCCCACTCTCACCACTACTATTCAACATAGTTTTGGAAGTTTTGGCCACAGCAATCAGAGCAGAAAAATAAATAAAAGGAATCCAGATTGGAAAAGAAGAAGTAAAACTCTCACTGTTGGCAGATGACATGATCCTCTACACAGAAAACCCTAAAGACTCCACCAGAAAATTACTAGAGCTAATCAACGAATTTAGTAAAGTTGCAGGATATAAAATTAACACACAGAAATCCCTTGCATTCCTATACACTAACAACGAGAAAACAGAAAGAGAAATTAAGGAAACAATTCCATTCACTATCGCAACGAAAAGAATAAAGTACTTAGGAATATATCTACCTAAAGAAACAAAAGACCTTATGTAGAAAACTATAAAACACTGGTGAAAGAAATCAAGGAGGACACAAATAGATGGAGAAATATACCATGTTTCTTCATGGATCGGAAGAATCAATATAGCGAAAATGAGTATACTACCCAAAGCAATCTATAGACTCAATGCAATCCCTATCAAGCTTCCAACGGTATTCTTCAGAGAACTAGGACAAATAATTTCACAATTTGTATGGAAATGCAAAAGACCTTGAATAGCCAAAGCAATCTTGAGAAAGAAGAATGGAACTGGAGGAGTCAACCTGCCTGACTTCAGGCTCTACTACAAACCACAGTCATCAAGACAGTATGGTACTGGCACAAGGACAGAAATATAGACAATGGAACAAAATAGAAAGCCTAGAGATAAATCCATGCACCTATGGACACCTTATCTTTGACAAAGGAGGCAAGAATATACAAAGGAGAAAAGACAATCTCTTTAACAAGTGGTGCTGGGAAAACTGGTCAACCAAGTGTAAAAGAATGAAACTAGAACACTTTCTAACACCATACACAAAAAGAAACTCAAAATGGATTAAAGATCTAAACAGAAGACCAGAAACTATAAAACTCCTGAGGAAAGGATAGGCAAAACACTCTCCGACATAAATCACAGCAGAATCCTCTATGATCCACCTCCCATAATATTGGAAATAAAAGCAAAAATAAACAAATGGGACCTAATTAAAATTAAAAGCTTTTGCACAACAAAGGAAACTATAAGCAAGGTGAAAAGACAGCCTTCGGAATGGGAGAAAATAACAGTAAATGAAGCAACAGACAGACAATTAATCTCAAAAATATACAAGCAACTCCTGCAACTCAATTCCAGAAAAATAAACGACCCAATCAAATAATTGGCCAAAGAACTAAACAGACACTTCTCCAAAGAAGACATACAGATGGCTAACAAACACATGAAAAGATGCTCAACATCACTCATTATCAGAGAAATGCAAATCAAAACCACAATGAGGTACCATTTCACGCCCGTCATAATGACTGCTATCCAAAAGACTACAAGAAATAAATGCTGGAGAGGGTGTGGAGAAAAGGAAACCCTCTTACACTGTTGGTGGGAATGCAAACTAGTACAGCCACTATGGAGAACAGTGGGGAGAGTCCTCAAAAAACTGGGACTAGAACTGCCATAAGACCTAGCAATCCCACTGCTGGGCATATACACTGAGGAAACCAGACTTGAAAGAGACACATGTACCCCAATGTTCATTGCAGCACTGTTTGTAATAGCCAGGACATGGAAGCAGCCTAGATGCCCATCAGCAGATGAATGGATAAGGAAGCTGTGGTACATATACACAATGGAATATTACTCAGCCATTAAAAAGAATACATTCGAATCAGTTCTAATGAGGTGGATGAAACTGGAGCCTATTATACAGAGTGAAGTAAGCCAGAAAGAAAAACACCAATACAGTATACTAACTCATATATATGGTATTTAGTAAATTGGTAAAGATAACCCTGTATGCGAGACATCAAAAGAGACACAGATAAATAGAACAGTATTATGGACTCTATGGGAGAGGGCGAGGGCGGGATGATATGGGAGAATGGCATGGAAGCATGTAAATTATCATATATGAAATGAATCCCCAGTCCAGTTTCAATGCATGATACAGGGTGCTCGGGGCTGGTGCACTGGGATGACCCAGAGGGATGGGATGGGGAGGGAGGTGGAAGGGGGGTTCTGGAAGGGGAAAACATGTACACCCATGGTGGATTCATGTCAATGTATGGCAAAACAAATACAATATTGTAAAGTTAATAATTAGAAAATAAACTAATTAAAAAAAAAGAAACAATTCTGTATTTGCATGCACCAAATAACATGGCCTCAATTGTATATAGCAAAATTCACAGAACTATAAATAGAAATGGATAATTCAACAATTATTGACAGAACAAGCAGCCAAAAATTCATTAAGAGCAAGGTTTTTTGTGATATATTAAAAACTTAATCTAATAGCTTCATCTAGATGATGCAGAATATGTTCTCCAGTGCAGAACATGTTCTTCTCCTACCCTCACTAAGGTCAGACATACACTGGGCCACAAGCAAATCTCAACAAACTTCAAAGGACAGCAATTACATAGAATATGTTTCCTTACCACAATGTGATAGCAAAAATATGTCTAAGAAATTCCTACATGTGTAGAAACTAGAAATACACTTCTAAATAACCTATGGGGTCTATTATAATTGTTTACACTTTCTGTTCTTTCTTGTTTAGCACACCAGAGGTCTAAATTAACACTCAACAAATACTTCTTACAATAAATATTGAAGAGATTGTTAGCAAATCATGAGGATAACTTGATAAAAATAATTAGAAGTACTAGAACACAATTTATGCACTCTGTTGTGAGGAGGTGGGAGGGAAAGACAGTACTGAGAAAATAATTTAATAAAGAGCATCATGAATCTTAGAATTGAAAATGTATCTTGGAAAAAATTCTAGTTGGAAACTATCCTTGTTATGGACTGACTGTGCCCCCACCAGCAAGAATTCATAGTTCGAAGTTCTATCCTCCAGTGTGATGGTGTTAGGAGTTGGGGCCTTCAAGAGGTACTCAGCTTTAGAGATTATGAAGATAGAGAGCACGTGATGGAACTAGTGTCCCTAAAAGAAAGGAATTAGTGTCCCTAACAGTGTCCTCTCTCTATAATGTGAAGACACGTAGAGAAGCAAGGCAGGAAGTGAGACCTCACCAGGAAGTGAATCTGTTGGCCCCTGGATCTTGAACTTCCCGGACTGTAGAACTGTGTGAAATAAATATCTTTTGTTTCAGCCATCCAGGCTGTGATATTTTGTTCTAGCAGTCCAAGCTAAGACAATCCTAATGAACTTTAATAAAATATTGGTTAAATAAGTTATGGTATAGGCATTTGAATGAATACCATGCAATTGTTGAAGAATAAGGAAGCTATATGATATTATAGAAAGATCTCAAAATACATCGTATTAAAAGAAAAAAATCAATGTGAAAACAATATAGATGGATACTGGATAGATAGAAACAGTATATAGATGGAAACAGTATAGATGGATAATCAGGGAGTAAAACCAAAAATGTGTCTTTTTATATGTTAATATAAACATAAAGAAACGTTTGAGGATATGTAAAAGGGAGAAAAATAGGACAGGAAGTAGAGATGGTGGACAAGCATGGAAGAAACACTTTGCAGTTCATAATATTTTTATTTTTGAACTGCAGTAAGTCCCTCTACAAACAAACAAGTGTATATTCCAAGAGCATGTTCATTAAGTCCAATTTGTTCCTAAGACCAGCAAACTTAGCCTAGGTACCCAACTAACACAATTGGCTATATAGTATTGAACTATAATTGATTTATAATAATTTTTCACAAGACACAAATAATACATAAAAAACAAAACAAAATAGAAGGAAGGACTTCTGTGGTGATCCAGTGGTTAAGAATCTGCCTGCCAATGCAGGAGGCGTAGGGTTGATCCCTGGTGCAGGAAGATTTCACAGGCCGTGAAGCAACTAAGCCCCTGCACCACAACTACTGAGCTTACGCTCTAGAGCCTGTTCTCTGCAACAAGGGAAGCCACCACAATGAGAAGCCCTTGTATCACGACTCACCACAACTAGAGAAAGCCCTGCACAGCAACGAAGACACAGCACAACTAAAAATAAACAGATAAATTGTGCTCTGTCACTTAGTCATATCCAACTCTTTGTGACCTCATGGACTGTAGACCACCAGGCTCCCCTGTCTAAGGGATTTCCCAGGCAAGAATACTGCAGCAAGTTTCCATTCCTACTCCAGGGAATCTTCCCAACCCAGGGATCAAATCCCCATCTCTTGCGTCTCCTGCACTGCAGGAGGATTCTTTACCACTAGATAATGGCTGAGATGGAGAATCTGCCTGCAATGCGGGAGACCTGGGTTCAAGCCTTAGGTTGGGAAGATCCCCTGGAGGAGAGGATGGCAACCCACTCCAGTATTCTTGCCTGGAGAAACCCCATGAACAGAGGAGCCTGGCGGGCTATAATCATAGGGTCTCAAAGAGTCGGACACGACTGAGCGACTGCTGCTGCTACTGCTGCTAAGTCGCTTCAGTCGTGTCCGACTCTGTGCGACTCCATAGACGGCAGCCCACCAGGCTCCGCTGACCCTGGGATTCTCCAGACAAGAATACTGGAGTGGGTTGCCATTTCCTTCTCTAGTGCATGAAAGGGAAAAGTGAAAGTGAAGTCGCTCAGTCGTGTCCAACTCTTAGCGACCCCATGGACTGCAGCCTACCAGGCTCCTCCATCCATGGGATTTCCCAGGCAAGAGTACTGGAGTGGGATGCCATTGCCTTCTCCGGACTGAGCGACTAAGCACACGCAAATAAATATTTTAAAAAGTAATGAAAACATTTTTAATCTTACAGTACAGTACCTTGAAAAGTACAGTAGTTCAGTACAAGAGCTGGCATGCAGGGGCACATTTGCATCTTTGAAAGTTTGCAACTTGAAGGTTCGTATGTAGAGGACTTACGTATGTGAAAAAATATGCCTTTTCAAAAGAATAATTTAAAAAATATGAATCCCTGACCTCTCTCTTGAATTCAAGACTGTTTGCCCAACATCTCCCCTGAAATTCTAATAGGCTTCTCGAATATGACATGTCCAAAACAGAACATTTGATTTCCGTCCTCGCAAACCTCCTTCTCTCCCACTCTTTTCTAACTGAGTAAAGAACACCACCATCCACAGTCTTATTCAAGTTCCAAATCTGAGAGCTACCCTTAATTTCTCTTTCTCCTATTCCAGTGAATTTGTGAACATGTCCCATCAACTTCTGCCACCATGGCAGAACCCTAATTTGCCCACTTCTTACTATTTCTACCATTATCATCCCAGTTCTAACCACTGTCATCTGTCACCTTGTCCTCTGCAATAGTCTCACAGGTGTTAATTCAAATGACACCCACAGACAAGAACTGCTTGTTTCTAGTCCATGACAACATAAGAACTTCGTACTAAAATGAAATACAACTACTTCGCTAAGCATGATATTAACATTTAGTTCAACTAACAATTTTTTCATAGCAAAACTTTCTGATGAAAGAGGGGACACATTGGTTTGTATTCTGGAGGAAGCTCTGTATTTCTTTGCAGAGCAGCCCTCCAAGTGGTACTGCTGCTGATGTCTCTCTTGCCCACTTAATCATATACCCATTCTATGTATAGTAGCCCAAAGTTGTTTTTAAAATATTTATCACAGCAGGACTTCCCCAATGGTCCAGTGGCTAAGACTTCTCATTCCCATTGCAGGGGGCCTGGGTTCGATCCCTGGTCAGGGAACTAGATCCCACATGCCACAACTAAAAAAAAAAATCAGAGTGCCACAACTGAGAACTGGAACAGCCAAATAAGTACATGAATATTTAAGGAAAAAAAAAAAAACACTGGACTTCCCTCATGGCGCAGGGGATAAGAATTCACCTTGCAATGCAGAGGACACAGGTTCCGTCTTTGATCGGAGAAGTTTCCACATACCTCGAGGTGACCAAGCCTGTATGTCACAACTATTGAGCCATGCTCTGGATCATATAAGCTGCAACTACTGAAGCCCCACATACTGAAGCCTCTGTTCCGCAACAAGAGAAGCCAACATAATGAGAAGCCTGCACACTGCACCAAAAATGAGCCTTTCTCATCACAACTAGAGAAAACACTCTAGCAGCAACAAAGACTCAGCACAGCCAAAAATAAAACAAAACATTTATCACATCATGTTGCCCCCAGCTTAAAACTCCCCAGAGCCTTCCCATGGCAACTAAACTAAAATCTAAGCCCCTTACCAAACTCTAAACAGACTTACATGACCTGGCCCATCTCTCCTTCATTACACACCAGTTGTTTTCCATCTCTGGGCCTTTGGTCCTTCTATCCAGAATTATCCGCTCCTATATCTTCTTGTGGCTGATAGAGTGTCATCATTTAGGTCTTAGCTCAGATTAATGGTGATATGGTGAAGGTTATAAGTGATCTTATCCACCCAGCTTTTTATTTATTTTTGTTTTTAGGAAATATAGAACAAAATGTATGACTCTTCTTGAAATTGGACAATATCTTATGCTATAGCTCATTGTGTGTTATGAGCTGAATTGTGTCTCCCAAAAATTCCTACAGTGAAGGTAACCCACAGTACCTTCGAATATTAATGTACTTGAGATACGATCTTTTAAGAGATAATTAACTTAAAATGAGGCCGTGAGGGTGGGCTTTAATCTAATATGCGTGCTATCCCTGAAAGAAGAGGAGATTAAGACACAGATACATAGATGGGGAAAATGTGTGAAGACAACCAGCTACAAGCCAAGGAGTGACCTCAGAAGACACTGACCCTGCCAACACTTGATCTCAGATTTCCAGCCTCCAAAATTGTGAGAAAATACATTTGTGTTGCTTAAACCACCTAGTCTGTGGTACTTTGTTATGTTAACCATTGTAAACTAATACATTGTATATTAACACCTCCCTGCACTTGCTTTGAGTATTACATCCTAATTTTTCTTTCCCTCTGATATTTTATTTGTTTTAGTTTTATTTTCTATCTGTGTTTACCTAACCACCTCAAATCCTATTTGGAATCTATCAATCCCTGAGGTATGAGTCTAATGATCCTCTCTTAAAAAGTGGAAAGTGAAAGTCAAGTAGTCATGTGTGCCTCTTTGCGATCCCATGGACTATACAGTCCATGAAATTCTCTAGGCCAGAATACTGGAGTGGGTAGCCTTTCCCTTCTCCAGGGGATCTTCCCAACCCAGGGATCGAACCCAGGTCTCCCACATTGTGGGCAGATTCTTTACCAGCTGAGCCACAAGGGAAGCTTAAAAAGTGGGATTAAGATTAATTTGCCATCACTATTTCTTAATAAATCCCCCTGGACCCTGATCTACACTGCTTCCTTTTATAAGTGGTCATGTGTCAAATGTCTAAGGATATTTTCAGGAATGTTGCCAAGGATCCACACCAGAGTGGGGTCAAGGGAAGCATCAAAAGAGTCTGGAGCAGAGAATCTGGAGTTGGTGCTAGTACCAAGTACCAAGGACCTGAGGAGTGACTTTTGAAATCTGGGCACTGCTTTTAACAAAACTGATCAAAGAAATTGTTTTCTGCAACCAGCTGTATGCTTAAAAGTGTATGTACAATTGCTGGACACACTGCTAACCATGGGTGCATGTATACTCAGTCGCTTCAGTTGTGTCCGACTCTTTGCAACCCTATGGGCTGTAGCCCACCAGGTTCCTCTGTCCATGGTATTCTCCAGGCAAGAATACTGGAATGGATTGCTATGCCCTCTTCCAAGAGATCTTCCCCGGTCAGGGATCGAACCCACATCTCCTGCATCTCCTGCATTGCAGGCGGGTTCTTTTCTGCTGAGCCACCAGGGGAAGCCATTGGGTTATTTAATCCTCACCACAGATACTAATATCTCCATTTTAGAGATGAAGAAATTGAGGCACTAAAGAGTTCAGGAATTTTCCCAAGGTCACACTGCTGGGAAGAGACAGAGCCTGTTTGGATAATTAGGCTGCTAGATTACACTACAGACAACAAATAGACACATAGTCAGTTCAGCTGAGCAAACATTCATTGAGCAGCTACTATATCCAACCACTGTGTTTGAACAGTAGATCACAGAAAACTGTGGAAAATTCTTAAAGAGATGGGAATACCTGACCACCTTACCTGTCTCCTGAGAAACCTGAATGCAGGTCAAGAAGCGACAGTTAAAACCAGGCATGGAACAACTGCTGCTGCTGCTAAATCGCTTCAGTCGTGTCCGACTCTGTGCGACCCCATAGACAGCAGCCCGCCGGGCTCCACCGTCCCTGGGATTCTCCAGGCAAGAATACTGGAGTGGATTGCCATTTCCTTCTCCAGTGCATGAAAGGGAAAAGTGAAAGTGAAGTCACTCAGTCGTGTCCAACTGTTAGCGACCCCATGGACTGTAGCCTACCAGGCTCCTCCATCCATGGGATTCTCCAGGCAAGAGTACTGGAGTGGGGTGCCATTGCCTTCTCCCATGGAACAACAGACTGGTTCAAAATTGGGAACGAGTATGTAAAGGCTGTATATTGTCACGCTGCTTATTTAACTTATGCGCAGAGTACATTATGTGAAATGCCAGGCTGGATGAATCACAAGCTGGAATCAAGACTGCTGGGAGAAATATCAGCAACCTCAGATATGTAGATGATACCACACTAATGGCAGAAAGCAAAGAGGAACTAAAGAGTCTCTTGATGAGGGTGAAAGAGGAGAGTGAAAAAGCTGGCTTAAAACTCAACATTCAAAAAACTAAGATTATGGCATCTGGTCTCACCACTTCATGGCAAATAGATGGGGATAAAATGGAAACTGTGGTAGATTTTATTTTCTTGGGCTCCAAAATCACTGCAGATAGTGAC
Organism: Giraffa tippelskirchi; assembly: GCF_054371585.1. Lineage (NCBI taxonomy): Eukaryota > Metazoa > Chordata > Mammalia > Artiodactyla > Giraffidae > Giraffa > Giraffa tippelskirchi. The sequence goes on from NC_137283.1 coordinate 128,771,326, forward strand.
TGCAGTCATGAAGTTAATAGATACTTGCTCCTTAGAAGAAAAGCTATGACAAACCTAGACAGCAAAAACACAGAGAAATTACTTTGCTAACCAAAGTTTGTATAGTCAAAGCTATGGTTTTTCCAATAGTTCATATACAGATGTGAGAATTGGACCACAAAGAAGGCTGAGCACTGAAGAACAGATGTTTTCAAATTGTGGTACTGGTGAAGACTCTTGAGAGTCTCTTGGACTGCAAAGAAATCAATTGACTGATCAAACCAGTCAATCCTAAAGGAAATCAACCCTGACTATTAATTGAAAGGACTGATGCTGAAGTTGAAGCTCCAATACTTCAAACACCTGATGCAAAGAGCCAACTCATTTGGAAAGACCCTGATGTTGGGAAAGACTGAGGGCAGGAGGGGAAGGGGGTAACAGAGGATGAGATGGTTGAATGGCATCACCAACTCTATGGACATGAGTTTGAGCAAACTCCGGGAAACAGTGAAGGACAGGGAAGCCTGGCGTGCTGCAGTCCGTGGGGTCCCAAAGAGTTGAACACGACTTAGGTACTGAACAACAACGACTATGTCCAAAACATTGTTCTGGAGATACTAAAGATACAAAGATGAATAATACATAATTCTGCCCTCAAAAAGCTCTTGGTCTTTCTGGGCAAAACCAAGAGCCATGCAAATAAATAAATTACAGTATTGTGTGATAGAGCATCAAAAAAAAAGAAGTTCAGGCTTCAGAAGTGTTAGAGGGGGAGGAAATTTTCCTCAGCTCTAGGGATAGTTTTCCAAGGAAGTTAACCTTTGATCTGGGTTTTGAAAAAAGAGCTGGCATTCACCATGCAGCTAAAATAGAGAAGGGAATGTCAAGCAGAGAGCCCAACATGGTAAGTCTGAGGAAGTCATATTGCTGGAGATAAAGTGAGAGGGGAGAGACAGTAAAGGAGACTAGACACATTGACATTACACTTACCCTGGGTGTCTTTCTCATTTCATGTTTACCCAGTATTCATCATAACTTCTCTTGATTTTTTTTACCATCTCATTTGGTATACTTTACCCCATTTGGATGATAAATTACTGGAGGATTGTATACTTTACCCCACCTGGAGCTACAGCTAATTTCCTTCACTGGTTGACTGGATTCAAAATGTCTCCTTATTACCTGACTGGATTCTGCATTCCTTTCATATCTTCTTGGTGCAACATCAATTCTATAGCTACTTAATTGGCAGGTTAGGAGAGATGGATATGAACAGGTAATTCCTATCCAGTGACAAAGGGTAATGTTAGACACATGTACCTACCACTGTGGTAGCAGGAACCAAGGCATGTTCTACTCCATTTGAGTAGGTGACCACTAAACTGAATCTTAAAGGATGAGCAGGTATTCCAACAGAGGTATTGTACAGAGGCATGAAGCCCAGATTGCATGGGATACCTGAACTAGTTTAACCAAAGTATAAAGTGTACCTGGGGAAATGGAGAGAAGTGAGACTGGCAGATAAGCAAATACCCACAAGGGAGGGTTATATATTTCATTCAAGGAGTTTGGTTTTTTCTAATAAGAAATTGAGCATCACTAATGAGTTTTAAGAAATAGAGTAACATGATTAGAGTTTCATTTTAGAGATTGCCTCTGGCAGCATCATGGAGGGTGAGATCAAAGCAAAGAAATCAGTAAAAAGGACTACAACAACAAAAAAAGAAGGGCAATTCAGCAACATCTGTCAGCACTAAAAATCTACATACCTCAGCAATTTCACTTGGAGGAATTTATCCTATGGGTACATTATTTGCACATGCATAGAAGGTCATACACAAGGTTATTCATAACACCTGAATGATCAATAGTCACCCATGTATGAAATAAAGCTATACAAAAAAAAATTTATGTATCGACATGGAATGAATTGTTATCATGTTAAGTTATTAAATTACAAAAAATTAATTTGCAGAACAACATGCAGTATATCCCACTTTTTAAGTAAAAAGGACAAACAAAAGTATTTTATGCATTTAATATGCATGCAGCACATGAAAAAAAATAACATATGCATAAAATATCTCTGGAAGGAAACACTAGAAACTGATAACATTTAGTAGCTTCCAGAGAGGTGAACTGGGTGGATGAGAAGAGTGGGTACAGGCATTTCACTAGAGCTTTTGAGTCTGGAATCATGTGAGTGTATCACCGATTCCTAAATAAATAAATTCAGTGTTAATTTAAGGGAAGGAAGAATCCTAGTAAATAGAGAGGGTTTCTAAAATAAGACAGTAGCAATCACAGGTGGAGGAAAAAAGGGATAGATATGAAAAATGTTAAGGAAATAGAAACAGAACTTCTTGAATCTTTTTAGAGAGAGGACATGTTAAAGAGCTTATGTGCATGCTCGGTTTCATCCAAATCTTTTCAACCCCAAGAACTGCAGCCTGCCGTGATCCTCAGTCTATGAGATTTCTCCAGCAAGAATACTGGAGGGGGTTGTCATTTCTTCTTCCAGGGGATCTTCCTGACCCAGGGATTGAACCTTGTCTTCTGCATTAGCAGGTGGATTCTTTACCACTGAACCACCTAGGAATCCCTAAAGAGGTTATAATAGCCTCTGATTTCCAACCTGGGAAACTAAATGACTATATTGGTACCACTTACCAAGTTAATGAATGCAAAGAGAGTAGCAAGTTTAAATAAAAGACAATGCATACAGTTGTAGACATGTTATGTTTTAAGTGTTGTGGAACTACATATCTAATTGCCTACCAGGTAACTTATTCATCCAGTGAACTATGTTAACTAAGGACTATGTTAACTATGTTAACTATAAATGGTGGGAAAGTGACCTGTCAGAGATGTACTGGGCAAGAGACACAAAAAGAAGATTTTGGAGTCATTAGAACATATGTGGTTGATATATGCTGAATTGTGTGTTCTCCATCCACCCCACCTTCTCACCCCTCCCACTACCAAATTCATCTCTTGTGGTCCTAATCCCCAGTACCTTAGAATGTGACTGTATTTGGAGATAAGATCTTCAAAGAGGTAATTAAGTTAAAGTGAGGTTATTAAAATGGGCCAAATTCATTATGACTGGTGTTCTTAAAAGAAGAGGAAATTTAGGCACAGACATGAACAGAGAGAAGATGGTATGAAGACACAGGAGGAAGGAAGACAACCAACCAAAAGTCAAGGAGACAGGCCTTGCAGCCCTAACAAACTAGTACAGATGACTGTAGGCAGTAGAAGCCATAAGCGTGGCTTTAAACTTTTTTAATACAAATCATAGAGGCTTCTAGGAAGATGGCAGCAGAACCAACATAGCTTTTGGACTTCCCCAAATCTCAGCATAAAAACAAATACAGCAATTAGGATAGCAACATAAAAAGCCCACAGACAACATCTACAACAAAACTAGGTTAAAGGTAGCTTTGCAAACCCCAGAATGTAAGTATGTAAGCATAAAAATCAACAGGTACACAAGACGCATGGTATCAATAACAGAGGAAAATAAAGAAAAGCAAAAGACAGTTGATTGACCCAAGAATCCAAAAAAAACCAACAGGTGTTCACTAAAAAGTTCAAATGGTAAATTTAAGAATAACAGCTAAAACAAGGAAGGGTTTTGCACACTCTAATATCAGGGGTCCATATTAAGGTCTAAAGGGAATGGAGCAGTCTTGACAATATGATCCTCCAAAACTAATCAGCTAAAAGGACCCCTCAAATACAACCTAACAAAGTCCTCTCAAATTCTTCAGAAAAGTAGAAGAGGAAAGAATACCTCAAACCCATTTTATGAGGCCTACATAACTAATACCATACCCAAACAAGGACGTTATAAATATCAGGCCAATATCCCTAATAAACTTGAGTGCAAGATATTTCAACAAATTATTAGCAAACCAAAGTCAGGGCTATTTGACAGGCTCATACACCATGAACAAATAAGATTACTCCAGGGATGCAGGGCTGTCTCAAAATTCACAAATCAATCAATGTGATATACCATATTAACAAAAGGAAGGATAAAAATAATATAGTTATCTCAATAGATGCAGAAAAAGAATTTGACAAAACTCAACATCTGTTCACTATTAAAAAAAATTCTCTTAACAAACTGGGTGTAGAGAGAACAAATGTCAACCTAATAAAGGCCATATGTAACAGAGCTAACATTATACTCAACAGTGGAAAGCTGAAAGCTTTTCCTCTAGGATCAGGAGTAAGATAAGAATGCCCACCCTCATCATTGCTATTTAATATTGGTAGTCCTAGCCAGAACAATTAGATAGGAAAAAGAAATAAAAGGCATCTAAATCAGAAAGGAAGAAGTAAAATTGTATCTGCTGCAGATGATATGACATTATATATACTCTACCAAAGATCTATTTAAATTAATAAAAGAATTCAGTAAAGTTGCAAGATCTAAAACCAATATTCTGAAGTCAGCTGCATTTCTATACATGAACAATGAACATCTGAAAAAGAAGAAGGCAATCTCATTTACAATTGCATAGCCATGGTAAAGAATCTGCCTGCAGTGCAGAAGACCTAGGTTCAAAACCTGGGTTGGAGGGTGGGACGTTCTGGGAGAATAGCATTGAAACATGTATATTATCATATGTGAAACAGAACACCATTCCATGTTCGATGCATGAGACAAGGGCTCAGGGCCGGGGCAATGGGATGATTCAGAAGGATGGGATGGGGAGGGAGGTGGGTGGGGGGTCCAGGAGGGGGAACACATGTAAACCCATGGCTGATTCATGTCAATGTATGGCAAAAACTATTGCAATGTTGTGAAGTGATTGGCCCCCAACTAAAATAAATAAATTTATAAAAAAAAAAAAAAAAAAAACCTGGGTTGGGAAGATTCCCTGGAGAAAAGAATGCAACCCACTACAGTATTCTTGCTTGGAGAATCCCACGGACCAAGGAGCCTGGTGAGCTATAGTCCATGAGGTCACAAAGAGTGGGACACTTTCACTGTCACTAAAAAAGAATAAAATATTTAGGAATAAATTTAACCAGAAAGATGAAAGCTCTCTAAACTGAAAACTATGAGACATTGATGAAAGAAACAAAGAAATGGAAAGATATCCTGCACACATGGACTGGAAGAATTAATACTGTTAAAATGACCTAGTCATGACCAAGACTTTTTGGATTTCACACCAAAAACAAAGACAAACAAGTGGTACTATGGCAAACCAAAAAGCTTCTGCACAGCACAGAAAACCATCAACAAAATGAAAAGGCAACTTACCAAATGGGAGAAAATTATTCAGATCACATATCTGATAAGGGGTTAATATCCAAAATATATTAAAAAACTCAAGCAACTCAACAGGGAAAAAATCCATTTGAAAAATGGACAGAGGAACTAAATAGACATTTTCCCAAAGAAGACATATAAATGGTCAACAGATACACGAAAAGGTGCTCAACACCACTACCATCAGGAAAAGGTAAATCAAAGCCACAGTGAGATATTATTTCACATATTCTAGAATGACTATTTTTAAAAAGACAAGTTATAATGAGTGTTGATGAGGATATGGAGAAAAGGGAACACTTGTGTTCTATCGGCAGGAATAGAAAGTTAGTGCAGCCTCTATGGAAACTCCTCCAAAAATTTAAAATAGAACTACCATATGAACCGGCATTACTTACATACTTCTGGGTATATATCCAAAGGTAATGTAAACATGATCTCAAAGAGATATCTGCACTCTTGTGTTCATTGCAGAACATTATCCATAGTAATTATGTGGCCAAGATATGGAAACAACATAAGTGTTCTAAGCATCCATCAACAGATGAAGAAAATATTGTACATATATGCAGCCAGTATAAAGAAGGAAATCCTATCATTTGTGACAACATGGATGGACTTTGAGGGCATTAGGTTAAGTGAAATAAGTCGAACATAGAACAATACTTTATGCCACCTCTTACATGTGGAATAAAATGATGGTTACCAGGAGCTGAGGTTGGGGGAAATGAAAAATGTTGATCAAATAGGATGTTTCCAATTAAAAGGTGAATAACTTCTTCGGTTCTAATGGGAAGCATGGTGACTATAGTAATAATAAATAAAACATACTTGGGCTTCCTAGGTGGCGCTAGTGGGAAAGAACCCACCTGCCAATGCAGGAGACCTAAGAGACACTGGTTCGATCCCTGGGTTGGGAAGATCCCCTGGAGGAGGGCATGGCAACCCACTCCAGTCTTCTTGCCTCGAGAATCCCATAGACAGAGGAGACTGGCAGCCTACAGTCTATAGGGTCACAAAGAGTCAGACATGACTGAAGCAACTTAGCACACATAACATACTTGAAAGTTACTAGGAGGATAAATTCTAAATGTTTTCATCACACACACAAAAAATGGTAATTGTGTGAATAACGGAGGTATTAGCTAAATGGTATAGCGGTAATCATTTTGTAAACATAAATGTATCAAATCAATACCATATATACCTTAAACTTACACAATGTTATATGTCAACTATATCTCAATAATACTGAGGGGGAGAGAAATATATGAATAAAATTACTGGACTTTGAAGAAATGGGAGAAAAAATAATTTTTTGGCATTTAGACAAAGGGCAAAGTCACTTAAATAGGGAAGAAATTCAAATTGTCGTTAGACTTTTCAGTAGTAATGTTTTATGCCAAAAGAAAATGAAATAACATATTTAAGGTACTCAAGGAAAGAAAATATGACCAAGGTTTATATTCAGCCAAACTGATTTTCAAAATTACATGCTGCAAGTAAACTGCTTTCGACATGCAAGAACTCACAGAATATTGTTCAGAACATTGAGTCTTTCCTGTCAAATCTACTAGGGAATGAGCTTCAGATATCATAATGACTAGAAAAATATTGATGGAGGAGCTATTGATTGGACTTCCGTGGTGGTAAAGTGGATGGAAGTCTGCCTGCCAATGCAGGGGACACATGTTCCATCCCTGATCTGGGAAGACCCCACATGCCGTGGGGCAACTAAACCCATGTGCCACAACTACTGAGTGCTATGCTATAACTACTGGAGCCCACATGCCCTAGAACCCATGTTCCACAGCAAGAGAAGCCATTGCAATAAGACCATGCACCACAATGGAGAGTAGCCCCTCTGACCACAACTATAAAAAGCCCAAGAGCAGCAATAAAGATCCAACACAGCCAAAAATAAATAAATAAAGAATTATTGATTAACATCAAATATTAACTTACATGTAGAACTAAGATTAGAGGAGGAATACAAGAGAGTATATCATACGTAACAGTTATATGTACTTACAATGTTAATCCCCAAAATCATTATGTACTACTATGCCATGTACCTATTTATTATAGGAGGGGACGTGAGCAGAGCATACACAAAATTTAATTTTTTTCAGCAACATGAGTGGTGGTAGTGTTGGTGTTGTTGTTCTGAGATTATTCTGTGTATATAGGAAATAAAATAAATAAGTATTTATGTGATATTATGTCATCCCCAGTAATCTTGAGAATTAGGATTATTCCTTGTGTGAAAAGGAGATTCAGAGATCACAGTTTTATAATCCTTAAAATGTTCATGGATTTAGGCATTGTTTCAATATCTGCTTCATGAAAGAGAAAACCAGATATCAGATATGCAGATGACACCACTCTTATGGCAAAAAGTGAAGAACTAACAAGCCTCTTGATGAAAGTGAAAGAGGAGAGTGAAAAAGTTGGCTTAAAGCTCAACATTCAGAAAACTAAGATCATGGCATCTGCTCCCATCACTTCATGGCAGATAGATGGGGAAACAGTGGAAACAGTGGCTGACTTTATTTTTCTGGGCTCCAAAATCACTACAGATGGTGACTGCAGCCATGAAATTAAAAGACACTTACTCCTTGGAAGGAAAGTTATGACCAACTTTGATAACATATTAAAAAGCAGACACATTACTTTGCCAACAAAGGTCCGTCTAGTCAAGGCTATGGTTCTTCCAGTGGTCATGTATGGATGTGAGAGTTGGACTATAAAGAAAGCTGAGCGCCGAAGAATTGATGCTTTTGAACTGTGGTGTTGGAGAAGACTCTTGAGAGTCCCTTGGACTGTAAGGAGATCCAACCAGTCCATCCTAAAGGAGATCAGTCTTGGGTATTCATTGGAAGGACTGATGTTGAAGCTGAAACTCCAGTACTTTGGCCACCTCATGTGAAGAGCTGACTCATTGGAAAAGACCCTGATGCTGGGAAGAATTGAGGGCAGGAGGAGAAGGGGACGACAGAGGATGAGATGGCTGGATGGTGTCATCGACTCAATGGACATGGGTTTGAGTGGACTCAGGGAGTTGGTGATGGACAGGGAGACCTGGCATGCTGCGATTCATGGGGTCGCAAAGAGTCAGACACGACTGAGCGACTGAACTGAACTGAATTCATGTACCTATTGAATCTGTACCAAATTCTAGATTCAATGAATTAAAAATACAGAAGTTCAAGGAACATGTTAACATATACTATGAGGATATAATCCACAGAATCAAGACTGTAAGAAACTATATAGGTCAAATATCTCAATTTCCTCAACAAAAAATATGTGGGAAAAGATACAGAGAGACAGATTTTAAAAAGACTTGAAAGAACTAAACAACAGTGTTTAGGGATGCACACACAGAGATAACATTATAATTCAAAAAATAAAGAATTGGTCACAGTAAAAATTAATGATGGTTGTTATGTCTAGAGCGGTAGAAAGGGGTTTGTGATTAACATACAGCACATATAAGGCATCTGAGCAGGCAAAACTCTATGTCTTAACCTCAGTGGGAGCAACCAGGATGTTCAGGTTTAATAATTCATTAATGTACATAATGGTTTTATACAGTTTTCTGTCTGTAATATGTTGGACATAAAAATGTTTAAAATGAGAAAAAGGAATCCCCCTACATTGTTGTGGGAATGTAGATTGGTGCAGACACTATGGAGAACAGTATGGCAATTCCTCACAAAATTAGAGCTACTGCATGATCCTGCAGTCCCACATTTGGGCACAGATACAGATAAACCTCCAATTTGAAAAGATACATACACTCCAGCATTCGTTGCAGCACTGTTTACAATAGCCAGGACATGGAAGCAACCTAAGTGTGCATCAGCAGATGAATGGATAAAAATATATGTGGTATATTTAAACAATAGAATGGGCTTCCCTTGTGGCTCAGCTGGTAAAGAATCCGCTGGCAATGAGGGAGACCTGGGTTCAATTCCTGGGTTGGGAAGATCCCCTGGAAAAGGAAAAGGCTACCCATTCCAGTATTCTGGCCTGGAGAATGCCATGGACTGCGTGACTGAGTGACTTTCACTTCACTTCACTTCAAACAATAGAATACTACTCAGCCATAAAAAAAGAATGAAATAATGCCATTTGCAGCACCTAGAGATTATCGCATTAAGAGAAGTAAACCAGACAAATACAAATATCATATGCTATTGCTTATATGTGGAATCTAAAAAAAAGAATGATACAAATGAACTTATTCACAAAACAGAAATAGACTCCCAGACATAGAAAACAAATTTATGGCTTCGAAAGGCAATAGCAGCAGGGGATAGCAGAGCATGGCGGAGTAGATAAATAAGGAGTTTGAGATTAACATACTATGGAAAAGAATCTGAAAAAGAATATATATATATACATATATAACTGAATCACTGTTCTGTATCCTTGAAACTAACAAAACATAGTACATTAACTGTACTTCAATTTTTAAAAAAATTTTAAAAAAACAAATTTGGATGTAAATTTTCTTTTGTTGCTCTTCCGCTGGAAATCCTCCAATGGCTTTCCCTCATATTCAGAACAAAATCAAAATTCTTTCCTTCCAACCTTATCTCCTCCCATTCTCTGCCTTTTTAAAAGCACTCCAGGCGCATTGGCCTTCTCTCTGCTTCTTGACTATGCCAACTTTATTTTGCACTGGCTCTTCCAACTGTCTGGGGACTTCACACCAACTATTTCTCCTTTGTTTTTTAGAGAAATCTCACCCCACATTTTGTAGGAAGGGTCCCTCTGCTCTCTAGAATCTTTTCTCTGTTACTTACATCATCCTGCTTTATATTCTTCCTCATATTTACAGTTATCTGAAATTACCCTACTTCACTACTTACTTTTTCTGACTGTAACTTCCAACAATAAATCTTAATGAGCATGAAGACTTGCTTGACGTATTCACTGCCAAATTGCCAACATCCGCTGGATCATCGAAGAAGCAAGAGAGTTCCAGAAAAACATCTATTTCTGCTTTATTGACAATGCCAAAGCCTTTGACTGTGTGGATCACAATAAACTGTGGAAAATTCTGAAAGAGATGGGAATACCAGACCATCTGACCTGCTTCTTGAGAAACCTGTATGCAGGTCAGGAAGCAACAGTTAGAACTGGACATGGAACAACAGACTGGTTCCAAATAGGACAAGGAGTACGTCAAGGCTGTATATTGTCACCATGCTTATTTAACTTATATGCAGAGTACATCATGAGAAATGCTGGGCTCGAAGAAGCACAAGCTGGAATCAAGATTGCAGGGAGAAATATCAATAACCTCAGATATGTAGATGACACCACCCTTATGGCAGAAAGTGAAGAAGAACTAAAAAGCCTCTTGATGAAAGTGAGAGAGGAGAGTGAAAAAGTTGGCTTAAAGCTCAACATTCAGAAAACTAAGATCATGGCATCCAGTCCCATCACTTCATGGCAAAAAGAAGGGGAAACCGTGGAAACAGTGTCAGACTTTATTTTTGGGGGCTCCAAAATCACTGCAGATGGTGACTGCAGCCATGAAATTAAAAGACACTTACTCCTTGGAAGGAAAGTTATGACCAACCTAGATAGCATATTGAAAAGCAGAGACATTACTCTGCCAACAAAGGTCCGTCTAGTCAAGGCTATGGTTTTTCCAATAGTCATGTATGGATGTGAGAGTTGGACGGTGAAGAAAGCTGAGCGCTGAAGAATTGATGCTTTTAAACTGTGGTGTTGGAGAAGACTCTTGAGAGTCCCTTGGACTGCAAGGAGATCCAACCAGTCCATCCTAAAGGAGATCAGTTTTGGGTGTTCATTGGAAGGACTGATGTTGCAGCTGAAACTCCAGTACTTTGGCCACCTCATGTGAAGAGTTGACTCATTGGAAAAGACCCTGATGCTGGGAAGGATTGGGGGCAGGAGAAGGGGACGACAGAGGATGAGATGGCTGGATGGCATCACCAACTCGATGGACATGAGTTTGCATAAACTCCGGGAGCTGGTGATGGGCAGTGAAGCCTGGCATGATGTGATTCATGGGGTCGCAAAGAGTTGGACACGACTGAGCAACTGAACTGTATTGACCGCTGCTTCTGATATTCTTGGGATTAAATCACTCAGAAAAAGTAAATAGTATGAGAAGAGATCCCAGTACATAGCCCCAGGTAACACCTACACTTAAGAGACAGGTAAAGGAAGAGAAGGCAGTAAAGAAATAATGTGAACCAGAGAAAAGAGGTGTCCAAGGAGCCAGAGAGCAAAATGTCTTGGTCAGTTTGGTTCTTAAATCCTTACATCAGCTACTGCTTAGAGCTTAGAACTTGCTCCTTGGACCTGATGCTTGATATTCTTCTGCTTCTGGACGCCCCTTGCCCCAGTTACCCCTTGAATTGAGAAGTTTCCAACCTACTCCAGTAAAAGCTGATCAAGCTCATATCCCTGAAGCCCCCACTATTAGGATAGCCCTGTGCAGCTGAAATTCCTAGCAGAGTCACCACAGGAATCTGGCCTAAATAGAACCAGACCGACTGTATGGTAAATGACATAAAAAATAACTTCTCAAATGTCTCCATGATCATTATCACTGAAACAAACCACCAAGGATAAAGATCAAAGTTAGGAGTTGAAAACACAATCCCACACACAGAAAGAGGAGCTCAACGAAGAAATCAGAAGTGACAATTTAACAAAGAAATATTTGCTGAAGAATTAGAAATGTTAAGTATCCAACAAGAAATGGGGAATAGATAAGATCTGAAGTATCATATATTCAAACTGTCAGAGTTGTCAGATTGCATACTTCACAAAAGCATATATTTCATTAGGGAAGAATTAGGATCCTAAGGAAGAAATAATGAAAAATAATGACAAGCAGAATCTATACAGAAGCAAAGGAACAAATGATGAGGGAACATAACATTGTGCAAAGACATGACAGGATAATCCATTGATTTATTAATTTGCTGTCTCAACTGAAGGTATTTTTGCCTCCTCCACTCTAGGCAGGGAGAAAAACTTTATTTTCACTTGCCATAAAGACTTTTGAATTTGCTTCTAGGAAATGACCTCAATCAGACTTTTCTAAAAAGCTAAGTCTTCTGTAAGAGGGAGACATGGAGACTAATACCTTGAGTGTGTGAAGCAGTATCAGGCGAACCAGAGGCCTGGAGGGGATTCTCTAAGACAAAGGGAAGGGACAACGTTTGGAAGTGAGATCAAATATGGAAGAGAGCTGTCCCTACATGGAAGAGCTGCACGTGAAATAATTCCAGTGTCACAGCTACAGAAGAAGACAGACACCAAGCACCACACAGTTGAGAGTGACAGTACAGTTCCTTTCAAGATAATCTATGGTCACTGTGAGAGGCACCTAAGTCATCTCAAAGAAGAACGTTTGACTTAAACCAGAGGACTAGGGAATCCCCTGATGGTCTAGTGGTTAGAACTCAGCACGCTCACAGTCTTGAGCCTGGGTTCAACTCCTGGTTAGGAAACTAAGATCCAGCAAGCCCGTGGTGAGCCAAAAAAGAAATAAAAATAGAGGACCAGCAGCAGAAAGTTGCATCAGGGCTTCCCTGGTGTTCCAGTGGTTAAGAATCTGCCTGCCAAAAGACTGAAACAGACATTTCTCCAAAGAAGACATACAGACGGCCAAAAACACATGGAAAGATGCTCAACATTGCTCATTATTAGAGAAATGCAAATCAAAACAGCAATGAGATATCACCTCACACCAGTCAGAATGGCCATCATCAAAAAAAACCTACAAGCAATAAATGCTGGTGAGGATGTAGAGAAAAGGGAATCCTCTTGCCCTGTTGGTAGGAAAGTAAATTGGTGCAGTCACTATAGAGAAGAGTATATGTTAAGTCACTTCAGTCATGTCTGACTCTTTGCGACTCTATGGACTATAGCCCACTAGGCTCCTCTGTCCAAGAGATTCTCCAGGCAAGAATACTGGAGTCAGTTGCCATGCCCTCCCTCCAGGGGATCTTCCTGATCCAGAGATCAAACCCTCGCCTCTTTACATCTCCTGCATCATAAGGCAGATTCTTTACCATTAGCACCACCTGGAAACCCCAGAGAACAGTATAGAGAGTCCTTAAAAACACTAGGAATAAAACTACCATGTGACCCAGCAATCCCACTACTGGACATACACTCTGAGAAAACCACAATTCAAAAAGACACATGTACCCCAATATTCATTGTAGCACTATTTACAACAGTCAAGACATGGAAGCAACCTAGATGACCATCAACAGATGAATGGGTAAAGAAGTTGTGGTACATATACACAACGGAATATTGCTCAGCCATAAAAAGGAACAAATTTGAGTCAGTTGTATTGAGGTGGATGAACCTAGAGCCTGTTATACGGAGTGAAGTAAGTCAGAAAGAGAAAAACAAATATCGTATATTAATGCATATATGTGGAATCTAGAAACATGGTATTGAAGAATCTATTTGCAGGGAAGGAATGGAGATGCAGATGTAGAAAATGGATTTGTGGACACAGTGGGGGAAGGAGCAGGTGGGATGAATTGCGAAAGTGGCATTGACATATATACACTACCATGTGTAAAATAGGTAACTAATGGGAAGCTGCTATACAACACAGAGAGTCCAGCGTGGTGCTCTGTGATGACCTAGAGGGGTGGAGTGGGGAGTGCGGTGTGAGGAGGCTCAAGAGAAAGGGGATATATACATATACACACATATATCTATGTGTGTGTGTGTGTGTGTGTGTATATATATATATAAAATTGGGCTTCCTTGGCAGCTCAACTGTTAAGAATCTGCCTGCAATGCGGGAAACCTGGGTTCAATCCCTGGGTGGGGAAGATCCGCTGAAGGAGGGCATGGCAACCCACTCCAGTATTTCTGCCTGAAGAATCCCCATAGACAGAGGAGCCTGGTGGGCTACAGTCCATGGAGTCACAAAGAGTCACACACGACTGAGCAACTAAGCACAGCACAGCACAGCATATGTATAATTATGACTGATTGGTGGTGTTGTGCAGCAGAAACCAACACAACATCGTAAAGCAATTATCCTCCAATTAAAAAAGAAAAGAATCCCCCAGCCAATGCAGGGAACATGGGTTCAATCCCTGGTCTGGGAAGATCCTACATGCTGGGAGGCAACTAAGACAGTACACCACAACTACTGAGCCTGCACTCTAGAGCCCACAAGCCACAACAAGAGAAGCCACTGCAATGATAATTCCGGAGGCTGGCAAACCCAAACTCTGAGGGTAGGGCAGCAGACTCAGAGACTCAGAGGAGTTGCAATTTGAGTTTGAAGGCAGTTGGCTGGCAGAATTCATTCTCGCTCTACAGAGGTCAGTCTTAAGCCTTCCACTGATTGTATGAGACCTACTCACATTATGGAGTCCCACACCAAGTCCACCATTTTGAATGTAAATCTCGTCTAAAACACAGTTTCACAGAAACATTCAGAATAATGTTTGACCAAATATCTGGGCACCATGGCCCAGCCAAGTTGACACGTACAATGAACCATCACATCACATCTTATACCCCTTGAATGCCAGGGCAACTTCCATTTATCTATATAAGGGACCTTCAGCTGTGAATACCTGAGAATCCACTTTAGAGATGTAAAACTTTAAAGAGATATAAAACAGAGGAAAAGATGTGGTTGAAAATATTTCTAAGAGATACATTTATACTTAAGGTTCTAGTACAAAAATTTAAAGGAGGTAAATGAAAAACCCTTTCAAATACTGGAAAAATCTAAAGTTGGTTTTAAAATAATGTATCTTATAAGCAGTTACTTTGTGTGAAGTCATTCTGTCTTTTCTAAAACTGAAGGCAGAGGGCAAGAAAGCAGCCAAGGGATCACAGACTGGAAAACAGACTGGAAGACTAGTAGAATTCTCTCCCACCTTACTCTTCACCAGACACTAACTCGATTCTCTCTTCTCCTCAGCATTGAGAAGCTGAGTCAGAGGAGATGAAACAAACCCACTGTACTTCACCAAGGTGGCCCCCAACTAACATTTGACAAGGGCCAAGAAAGATTTTCTGCTGGGTATAACGAACCAGCCAGAGTAGTCTCAACTATGTTCCCAACAAGTTTGGGCCTTGAAACCTGGCAAAACTCAGAATATTAAAAAATACCTTGAAATAACCCCATCTCTTCTTTCTAATGGAATAAGGGTCAGTAGATTGGCTCTTAATATATAAAATGCTCTAATAAATCAAATGGTTTCCCTGAACTGCCAAGAAGTTAGAGCCTATACTATTGTTCTTTAGTTTTTCAATCCAGATTTTGGATTTGCTCAAGCACATTTCCTAATTCTCATCAGAATGATATGTATGTGTTGAAGATCTTTGTGTGTGTGCTCAGTCATGTCTGATTCTTTGCGACTCCAAGGACTGTAGCCTGCCAGGCTTCTCTGTCCATGGGAATTTTCCAGGCAAGAATACTGGAGTGGGTTGCCATTTCCTTCTCCAGGGGATTTTCCTGACCCAGGGATTGAACCTGTGTCTCTTGCCTCTCCTGCATTGGCAGACGGATTCTTTACCATTGCCCCACCTGGGAAGCCATTGAAGATCTTTATCTTGTTAGTATTGTTTCCTATTTTTTCTGTTAGGATTAGCCTTAGTGGAATATGGGAAACCTCTAATTAAGAGTGTCTTAAACAAATAGAGCCTATTTCTCTCACACATAGCAGAAACCCAGAGTTGGACAGTTAAGGGTTGGTAAAGCTGACCCACAGTTGCTATCTGAATGTTTGTATCTCTCAAAAAGTCTTTTTTTTAAAGATATGTATATTATATATAATGTTAGTCATTTAGTCCTGTCCAGCGCTTTGTGGCCCCATGGACTGTGGTTTGCCAGGCTCCTCTGTCCATGGAATTCTCCAAGCAAGAATGCTAGAGTGGGTTGCCATTCCCTTTCTCTAGGGGCTCTTCCGGACCCAGGTATTGAACCCAGGTCTCCTGCAGTGCAGGCAGATTCGTCACCATCTGAACCACCAGGGAAGCCCCATGGTTGATTTCAATTTATTATTGTTTAATCACATTTATTTTTCTTATTTATTTATTTGGCTGAGTCAGGTCTTAATTGCATCATGCAGGATCTTTAATTGTGGCACACAGACTCTAGTTATGGCCTGTGGACTCAGTAGTTGCTTTGTAGTATGTGGGATCTTAGATCCCCAACCAGGGTTTGAATCCCTGTCCCCTGCATTGCAAGGCGGATTCTTACCCACCGAACCACCACAGAAGTCCCTCCAAAATTCTTATGTTGAAACCTAATGTTCGATGAAATGGTGCAATATTAAGAGATGGGGACTTTGAAAGGAGGTTAAGTCATGAGGGCAGAGTCTTCACAAATGGGATTAATGCCCCTAAAAGAGGTCCAAAGGGGCTCCCCTTGCTCTTTCTAACATGTGAGGACATAGTGGAAAGGTGCTGCTACGAACCAGGATGTGGGCTCTCTCGAGACACTGAATCTGTCAACACATTGTTCTTGGGCTTCCCAGCCTCCAGAACAGTAAGATATAAGTGTTTTATTGTTTATAAGCCACGCAGTCTCTGATATTTTGTTGTAGCAGCCTAAACAGACTAAAAGTCCCACATTTCTATCTTTCTGCTGCTTGATCTTGGTATATGCTTCAACGTTATCTCATGGCCTTAGATGTTTCCTGTAGCCCAAGTCATTGTGTCCACATTCCAGGCAGTAGGAAGAAGGACAAGAAAGATTGAAGGATGAAAAGTGTGCACTCTGCATTTTAAGATGTCTTTCCCAAAATCCTTCCCCCAAAATCTCCACTTAAACCTCACTGGCTAGAACATAATCACATGGCCACACTCAGATTCAAAGGAAAGTAGGAAGGCATCTTGCCACTCCAAATAAATTCAGAACTCTGTTACTAAGGAAGAAGATGAAGGAAGAAGGATAAAATAGATATTGGAAGAAAAATAACTATTTTTACACATCCTACCGCAGGGATTCCCCACCTTCTAGGGTTTCCTCCTCACCCCCTTCTTTTAAACATATAGAAAAACTGAAAGGATAATTCAATGAATAACCTTATATGCACCGAATACAGTCCATAATTGTTAATAATATATTGTGTGTGCATGTTTGTGAGTGAAAGGGGAAGAGAGAATGTGGTAAAAAAAAAAATACATATATGTCAGCGTGTACACACACATACATATATATCTCACATACACATTGCTGAACCATTTGCCATGCAGTATCCATTGAAACAAAGCAAACACATGAAATATACATGTGTGAATATTTGTCCAAACCATACGAAAGTGAGGTGTAGACATCATGAACCTTTGCCTTTTAATATTTCAATATGTATATTCTAAGAATTAGGAGACTCTCCTCTATAAATAATAGCATTAACAAATTTAAGAAAATCACAAGACTCTAATACCATGTAATGTTCTGTCAAAATTCAAATTTCTTAGTTGTGAAAAATAATGTCCTTTGATGTTTTTCAACAAGAATTTATCAAGTTTCACTCACTTTATTTGGTTGCTATGTCTAAGTCAATTTTAACTCATGAGGGTTTTCTAGTGACCATGAAAGTATAAATTATACCTGATGTCTGATGTCTGTGTTCAGAGCATGCAGTGTGTTTGTAAGTTCTATCCATGATGTATATCATGGTTCATGAATTTTGAATTTAATGAAACCGTTTCCAAATAAGTTGCTTTCCAACGTGTCTTTATTAAAAGCTTATCTTTTATTTTCTATTCTTACAAGTAAGTAACTCCCAGAAATAAACTTTTTCCTTCCATTTCAAAACCCTCATTGTATAATCATTTCACAAAGTTGACAAGGCCTAATTATCTGTACAATATGAGTTGGGAAAATTCTATGACCAACTATTAAATAACATTTCTGAGCTAAAGCCTCTTGATTCATGGTCTTGGAATGCAATGGCATTGAAAGACAGTACCTACACTTCAGTTTCCTCCATACACCTGAAATAAACCATTCCAGACATCACAGGAAAGTTCCACCGTGACAAGAGCAAAGTAAAATGTACATCTAGGAAGTCACACACTATAGTCCATTCCCAAATCCACTTTAATTTTTTTTAAGAAATTTAATTTTTTTAAAGAAATTACTCAGCAACTCATGACATTTGATACTTAATGGGTGAAACATTTCCCCATGTTGGGAAGATCCCCTGGAGGAGGGAACAGCTGGCTATCCACTCCAGTTTTCTGGTCTGGAGAATTCTATGGACAGAGGAGCCTTCCAGGCTACAGTCCACGGGGTTGCAAAGAGTCAGATACAACTGAGCAACTTTCACTTTCTTAAGCTGAAATATTTTTACAAAATACAGTCAGCCATCATATTGCTTGTATGATCAAAATAACTGGCAACACTTTGTACTATGTTGTATATTTACTTTAGTAACATGCAGAACTTTAGTCATGATTTCATCCTCTTAAAATACCTTTAAGAAATTTATAATAGCTGTCTGTCATTTAATTTTTTGTCATTTAGAGAATTATAAAATTCTCTTAAAATCAAGAGTTTTTAAATGACATATGGTTGTGTATTGTAAAGCTAAAGTGTGAAAGGGTTGTAAACCTTACTTTGAGGATTTAGGATTCTAGGATTATGTCCCTGAAGCCATTATAAAATGAAAACTAACCTATAGCAAGTGTATAAAATTTACTGAGAAGGTATGGAATTCAGTTATTATAAGCATTCCCAGCCAGTTTCTAGGCAATTATTTGCTTGCCTGCTATTCTAAACAGTGCTTAAAAATGATCCATTTAAAACTGTCTATAATTTACTTGTGAGATGCTGAAGTAAATGGGGCAGTTGTAAGGTGCTATTCACAGATGCACTGTAAGTTTTCCTTTAGACAAGACTGCATAACCGTGCAGGATGGGGTAAAAAATTATACTAGCCATTAGGGCAGGCTGGTATATAGAATCAAAAGCTTAATTCAGTCTGGCAAAATTGACAAAATAAGGATATTCTTTATCATATATATGAGTACATGTGTACTTTCAAATGTACTTAAATCCTAGTTCATTAAAGCAGGATTGTATAGGTAAATATTATTGACAGTCCCAACAGGAAACGTATGGATAATTAACAAAAAGTTCAAAAAAAAGTTATTTACCAGATGGACAACATATAGGAAAACCAAAAGGATAAAATAATATCCTGGGCCTAGCTGGGCTTTACTACCCTTAGTTCTGAAGGGGCAAAGGAAGAAAGAGAAGGGTGGAGAGAGCCATCTTAACAGAAACTATCCCTTCAGTGGAGGCCAACAGCCACTCCCTACTCCCTGTGATCTCCTTTTGGGCCAAACCAGTTCACTGATGCTGTCCATTTAGGGCAGTCCCCCAGAGCACAGAGCAGGATGGTTAAAGAGTAGATTTAGAGTGGGAAATATAAGATATTTAGCATAGCATATTTTTCTTAATGAGATAAACTGAAGTTGATATATCACTTCAGTCCATGGATGAGCTTCAGTGGTCTTAAGAATTAGTAGAAGCAGGTGGTTGTATATAAGTAGAGTAATAGCCCTGATGAATCACACCTCTCAGTACCCACACTCTTGTATATCCCCCTACATACTGACTCTAGGCTTGGCCATCTGACCTGATATGAACAATGGAACATCACCATACATCATATAAGCAAAGGCTTAATAGGTAACCTTTTGGAATATGGCCCTGATACTTCTATGTTGTGAATAAGCCTGGGATGAAACACCATGTGAAAAGAGAGGCCCAGCTAGCCCAGTCGTCCCAACTGAGCCCCACCACCAGCATATCTGTGAGCCAAATGCTTCAGCAAAAATAAGCCCTGTTAAAAACACTGTCCAGGGACTTCCCTGGTAGTTCAGTCCAAGACTCCATGCTCCCAATGCAGGGGGCCCAGGTTTAATCCCAGGTCAGGGCACTAGATCCCACATGCCACAAGTAAGAGTTCTCATACTGCAACTAAACAGGTCCTGCATGCTGCAATGGAGATGCACCATCC
Source organism: Giraffa tippelskirchi (assembly GCF_054371585.1). Taxonomy (NCBI): domain Eukaryota; kingdom Metazoa; phylum Chordata; class Mammalia; order Artiodactyla; family Giraffidae; genus Giraffa; species Giraffa tippelskirchi. The sequence continues at coordinate 128,791,623 of NC_137283.1, forward strand.
TATGTGCCGCACTTAAGACCCAGCACAGTCAATAAATGAATAAATAAGTTTCTTTCTTTTTAATGTTTTCAAAAAACAGTTTCCAGTCAACCTATAGAATCACAGAAATAAGAATTAATTCTGTTTTAAGGCCCTAAGTCTGGGTGGTATTATGCAGCAACAGATAACTGAACACAACCTGATTTCTCCTTAAGGAATGGCTAAACTCCAATGCTATAGGAATCAATTTGTTCAAATGATATTCTTACAACCCAATTCTCTCTGCCTCTCAACTCAGCTCTTCTTTCTTGCCTTCTGTGTGTTGACTTAATTCTCAGATTGGTTCTCCTCTTGTGGTCAAAAGGTGTTTGCAGCAGTCTCAGGTTTCGCATCCTCTATGCTCAATATGCAGAAGAAAAGAGAAAGCTTTCTCCCAACAGTTGGACAAAGAGTCAAGTCTCACTCTCATCGGCTCCAATTGGGTCATTTGCACCTGCAGACCAGTCACAATAGCTAGTGGTAGGACTTGTTGGGTGGTTAAGCCAATCAGGCCTTCCTCTAGAGCTGAGAGTACTAACTGCATCCAAATAACATGAGCTGAGACTAAAGGATGGACAGATCCACAAAAAGAAAGAGAAATGGAAGAAGGGGGATCATTGTGGATGGTAGGTGGCCAAAAGCTGATACATTTCTATTAGAAATCTTAAACACATATCTCCATTCTTCACCTTTCTCCCAAATTCTAGGCTTTGATATTCAATTGCATACTTGGAATCTTCTATTGGATGTCTGCAGACATCTTAAACTTTGTCCCAAACTGAACTACCCATGGAACTCAGACTTGGAGGTGGAGGGGCATTCCCTTTGCTCTTAATTGTAGCTCCCAAACCCTATCTCTTCTTTCCTCCTTCAAAAGCCCTATAATCTTTGAAGCAGGACAACATATTTTAACACTAGCTCTTTCTCCTTGTTACTGTCATCTTTCAAACCCTTGGGTCACACCTCGTTCATTCACTAATGACTCTAGCACGTTTCATAGTCTGTATTCCCACCACTTCTCTGTCAACTATAGCATCAACATCCACAGTGACAACCCACTAGCCACCTTAGACTCTCAGTTCCCCAACCTCCTTCCCTACAGTGATCACTTCATCCTTCCACATCAACTGCCCACTCTCACAGTAACACTGCTAACTCTGTCTTTACCAACAATTACAACATTTCCAAAATCTCAAATTCCAGAACCCTATTTTCTAATCCTCCCCTCAGTTTCACATCTCATCTTTTCTAGGCTTCCCACTGCAGCTCCTCTTTCACTTTAAAGAAATCTCCAGTCCATGGACACCATCACTTTCTCACTACAGATGATCCCCTTACCCAGTTTATAGTTCCTTATTCATTGCTCAAATCATTTCTTTGCAAACATCCTTAACTTTCTCAGCCAATCCTTTCTTCTTTTATTATCTTGCCCAGCAAAGCTTTAAACCTAATTAATCCCAGTCAGTTCCACCTACTCCATGCCTGCATCCAAGCGTCTGAATATCTCTAGATATAGAAAGGTTACAGCTTTACTCACTATAAATGTACAGCCATAAATTTCATGGGCACTCCACACTGCCCACCAATCCTACTTCACTTCCCTGATCTGCTTGCTTTTCTATTCTGCATACTGACAATTTTGTATACCTTTTTTCTTTAAACCTCTTATACTTCCCAATTTTCCATTCTCAGTTGATGACCTTGCTCATAGTTATTTGAGAAAATACAAAAAAAGAGAGAGAGAGTCAGGATCTCCATTATCTATATACATACTTCCTGCTATTGAGCAAGCGACATCTGTTGCTCACCCCAGGAACAGCCATCTCAAGATGTCACCCTACATGGTTTGCAGGTGTCGGGGTCACCAAGAAAGAGACAATTCACACAGGCACCGGATTAAACAACATATTACCCTCAGAGAGAATAGATAGAGCAAGATCAGCTTCAAGAATGAGTGTTGGTCCCCCATGGCCAGCACATCTTACCCCATAGCCAAAGATGGTCTACATACACCACATCTGTGCTGCAGGTAAAGGAGCTCCTTCTCGCCCTGACAGGTTCAGATATAGCAGTTTGGTTGGCCAGGTGCCATGTTATGCGCACATATTATTGTTGCTGTTTAGTCTCTCAGTCAAGTCTGGCTCTTTGTGACCCCATGGAGTGTAGCCTGCCAGGTTCCTCTGTCCATGGGATTCTCCAGGCAAGAACACTAGAGTGGGTTGCCATGTCCTTCTCCAGGGGATCTTCCTGACCTAAGGATCGAACCTATGTTTCCGGCCTTGGCAGGGAGATTCTTCACCACTGAGCCACCAGGGAAGCCCTGCACACACTTTAGGCAAAGAATTACGTATTAAACCCAGAACAGGGAAAGATACTCCCAGATAAGACCACATTCCCAACGACATGCAGCCATACAAGGGTCAACAGGCTATGCATGACTGTCTTTCCCAAGAGTCCAACCCCCACCCCTTGCTTGGCCACTAAAATAGCAGCTAAAACACATCAAATATGATAGGACCACCGTCTGTCACCAAACTTGGAGATGGAACTAGGTCCACTGGGGGCCCTGAACAATTCACATGGATGTTAAGGCTCCATATGGAGCTGCAGAGACTCCCTGTCATTTTGAGACAGCAATTCATCCAGGTCAAAAGGAGAACCAGACCCAGGAGGATGATCAGGCCTCCTTCAAGGGTGGTCCCTAATCAAGGACAACAAGTGCCTGGAATAAGCTAACTCAAGAGTTTTTTGTAAAAGGGTCTGGGGATCCTACAGGTGTACAGCTAATAACCATCCTGCCTGAGCATGGATCCTCTCTAGCTCAATTTTTCCTTCCCTTAATTATTGATATATACGCAACAAGAGGTACTGGCAATAAACACAAATGCCACACTGTTCCATCAGCAGGTAACTGAGGCTATTTTGTTGTTCACTACCACCACCAGCTTAGCTAGTGAGTTCAGTGAAGTCTTGTTTGTTTTGGATTGCTTGGAGAGTGTCTGAGTCATTTTGTACCAGCTAATCCAACCCAAAGGGAATATGGGATTTGAGCTTAACTTCTAATTTAGAGGGACCTCTGCCCATCCAACAGCATTAGTAGAAGTCTTCTGTAGGAATATCATCAATCTTTGCATTGTCTATCCAGTTTTTAAAATATTTTATTTATTTGGCTGCATCAGTCTTTGTTGTGTCGTGTGGGCTCTTCACTGCCCCATGCAGGCTTCTCTAGTTGTGGCATGGGGGCTTAGTTGCTCCACGTCTTGTGGGATCATAGGTCCCCAACCAAGGATTGAACCCACGTCCCTTGCATTGGAAGATAGATTCTTAACCACCAGGCCACCAGGGAAGTCCCTGTCTATCTGGTGTTAACTACCAAAGCCATATTGCTCTGTGGGTCGACCCTGTTCTCTTCTGTATTCCTCGCTTGTCAGTCTCTTGAGTTCCCTTTTGGACCTTGGACACGGCTTCCCATTGTTGGTTTCTCTGTTCAGCCCAAGTTGATGGAAACCACTGAAACCATCCTTTTGTTTTTATCTCAAACAGGACATTCAGTGGAACTTTTCTACTTCTTTCCCATAGTTCTTTTCTTTCAGAGGACAAGAGTAAGGATAATAGAGTCTTCTCCTGGAGAGGCCCTTGTCACATGAAGGCCTCCACTGCATTGTCTGACATTCCCAGGGTCAGGGCTATATAGTCAGTATAGTCAGGCTTTTACCTGAAATGCATCTATGGCTTTATGAATGTTTTTCCAGGAGCTCCTAGTCTTAGGGACGTTGCCACTGTTGGGAACACTATGCTCATACTCTGCAATCCAGATCTAGAGCAACACTGGGGAGTTCCCTGGTGGCATCAGGATTCTGAGCTTTCACTGCCATGGCCCAGGTTCAATCCCTGGTCAGGAGACTGAGATCCCACAAGTTGTGTGGCATAGTCAAAAAAAAGAAGGAGCTACATTGGCTTACCTCTGTCTCTGCCCTGTTGGTTGCCATGTTCCAAACCACACTGCAACAAGAGGTCAGTGGTTAGTTTTCCTGGACTGCAGCACTCAGTCTGAGATATGTAGGGCTGCAAGGCCTCCTTATCAAACAGGTGCCCTGTCTAAGTCACATGAGCCTCCCCTGGCCTCTTCCCTTATCTGTTTTTCAGTTTTCATATTTCATTCTCAGAGAAGGACCTCATTTCATGAGTTACATTTTTCAGCAACACCATGAGTGGCTTTGTGTTGAGTAAAAACTAGCTTTACTTGGGGCTTTTAAGAGATCTAGATTAAAAAAAAGAGAGAGAGAGAGAGACCTAGATCAAGCAGAGCTTCCTGAACAGGGCCCTTTGACTCCCCTTGGGTATCATCTACAACCCCTTGCATGTGGAAGTTAGAGGCTGGTGTGGGAGTATGAAGGTGGCTAGAAGCTAGGTTAGTTTTCCAAAGAACTTTTAGGGCCCACCTCTTGCATTCGGCCCTCATCCATCACCCAGTTTATCCTTGTTGACTGGGAGACTGTCAACATCTTATTTATCCCCAGTCAACTAGAAGGAGTCCATCTCCTGCAGGGGGCTGGCACCAGCCTGAATGGCAGCACCGATGAAATTTGTGCCATGTTGTATTTTGTGGGTAACTTTGCTCACTACACCAGACTGTCAAGCAAGTGTTGTTACCTGTTGCCTACCACCAGAAGCAGTAGCAAGATGTCAACTCACTGCAGAGTTTGCAGGCATAGAGCTGCCAAGAAAGACACAACTCACAGGCACTGGATGAAACACTTCACTCATACAGAGAACAGAGCAAGGTCAGCCTCAGGAGTGAGTGTGGCTCTCCCACAGCCAGCGCCTCTTGTCCCTTAGCCAATGGAGGCAAGATGGTCTACAAGCACCCCTCCTGTGGTGGTGAAGGACCCCCTCCTCTCCCCACGAAGAATAGATGTAGCAGTGGGGTTGCCTGGGAGTCACACAATGCACATGCTTAAAGTAGAATGAAGAAAGTACAAATCATAGCCGGCACAGGCTGTGAGGACTTCCTATTTCCATGTAAGAAAACATTCCAGGCCCAAGGCATGCTCTTATGCAGTTATGCAAGTTTCAACAGGCTACCTGTGACTGCTTTTTCCAATATCTACCTTAACTCTTCTAACATTCAAAGGCTACAAAGACCTCCATTTGTACTCTGGAAAAGATCTCCTCATCTTCTCAAAGATTTTGCTCCTGTAACTTTCGCCTCATTTTCCAGCATCATAATCCTCCACCCTCTACTAAATCAATCCCATGAACATATAAAGATGCTCAACCGTTTCCAATTTAAAAAGCAGTTCCTCCATTTAATTTCCAAATACATGGAGTTTGTAAAATATCTTTGATATTAATTTCCCATGCTGATATTAATTTCTCATTTAAATACTTTCTTCTCTGCAATCACTGTCTGTGTTTTTTCAGTCCTCTAAGCCTCTAACTTTATTGAGGCTTTCATTGGCTAAGTCAAAGATCTCTCGTGGTAGATGTCACATTGCACATGAAAATATGTGGGTTGTTTTCATATATCTTTTGATATTGATATCTAACATAATTCCACAGTGATAAGAGAACAGACTCTGTATGATCTCAACACCTTTAGACTATGACATTTTTGCACCTTGCTTTATGTTCCTGGATATGTTCCAGTGTCTCCTGGTTTATAGTCTACGGGAACTTGAATAGAATTTGTATCCTACTGAAAAGTGAAAATTGTATAAATCTGAATTATGTTGAATAGGTTCATGATGCTTTTCAGGTCTACTATATCCTTCTACTTTTCTGTATACTCACTCTATTAATTTTTGAGAGTTTGATATTGAAACTCCAAGTAAAAATCTTATTAGCTACTTAAAAAATAATTGTAATATATAATGGAACTATATGTAACTTTGTTCTGTATTTTCTAAGTCTTCTGTAAATGTGTTATCAAACTTTCATAATTTAAAAAAGAAAAAAGACAAAGAAAATAAAAACCATCCCCTCAACTTTACAATTCTCTCTCTCCGGGTACACAGCCATTTTTGCTTTATCACCTCACTTACTCCTCAGTCCTTTTCAACTGTGCTTCCATAACCGCTATTCCTCTTGAAACTATTTACTGGTGATCCTCACACTTCCAAACCCAAGGGTCATTTCTGTTATCTTACTTGACCTTTCAGAAGCATTCACGCTAACTGACCTCTCTCTCCCTGAATCTCCTCACTTTCTTTCTGAGATATCACACTCTCCAGCTTTCCCCACAAGGTGTTTCCTTTTCCAGCACTTTCATGTCTGCTGGAACTCTCAAGTGCTCCAAGACTCTGTCTTGGGCTTTCTCTTTGTTTATACTCTTTCCCTGATGATTTCACTGTCATTTTTTAAATACCTTATTCAAGCCAATGACACTCAAGCCCTAACCTCTCCTGTGGATTTCCAGCTAAGGTATCAAACTGCCTTCTTGATTTTTTCACATATATGTAATTTCCTCCCCTAATTTAGCCCTTTAGCTTTACTATTTCATGTACTTAACACTCTACTATTTCATGAAGTATTCACAAGATTTTCTTCAATTTACAGTGGTCTGTCCTACAATTAAACCTAGGGTTTACTAGTTCAGTTTTAGACACTGGAAAAAAGAATATTATACTAAGAGATAGATTCTCTAATTCTCATATTTTAAAATTTTTTACTGAGGTACAATTGACAAACAACATTGTATCAATTGCAGCTGTACAACGTAAAAATTCTATGTTTGTATGTGCTGCAAACTGATCACCACAATGAGTCTAGTTGACATCTGTCACCACATAGTTACAGAATTGTTTTTCTTATAATAAGAACTTTTAATATCTACTCTCTTAGCAACTTTCAAATATGCAATACAACATTATTAACTATAGTCACTATACTGTATGTGACATCCCCATTATTTATTTATAACTGGAAGTTTGTATCTTTTGAGCTCCTCCAACCTTTTCACCCACCCTCCATCCCCCACCTCTGGCAACCACTAATCTGTTCTCTGTCTTTTTGAGTTTGAATTTTTTTTCTTTTTCTTTTTTTTAGATTCCAGATATAAGTAAAATCATATAGTATTGGTCATTGGTCTTCCAGTATGGCCCTTCAAGGTCCACTCAGGTTGTCACAAATTGTTAAGATTTCATTCTTTTTGTGGCTGAATAATATTCCATTGTGTACATATACTACATTTTCTTTAACCATTCATCCATTGATGGACACTTGAATTGCTTCTAGATTTTGGCTGCTGTATGTAATGCTATTCTGAACATTGGGGTGCATGTATTTTTTCAAATAAGTGCTTTTGTTTTCTTCAGGTAAATATCCAGAAGTGGAATTATTGGATTATATGGCAGTTCTAATTTGAATTTTTTGAGGAACCTCCATACTGTTTTCCATAGTGGCTGTATCAATTTACCTTCCACCAACAGTGCACAAAACTTCCTTTTTCTCCACATCATCACTAGCATTTTTTACCTCTTGTCTTTTTGAGAACAACCATTCTAACAGGTGTGAGGTGATTTCTCACTGTGGTTTCGATTTACATTTCCCTGATGATTAAGTAAAGTTGTTAAGTTGTGTCGACTCTTTGCGACTCCATGGACTATACAGTCCATGGAATTTTCTAGGCCAGAGTACTGGAGTGGGTAGCCAGCCGTTCCCTTCTCCAGGGGACCTTCCCAACCCAGGGATCGAACCCAGGCAGGTCACCCACATTGCAGGCGGATTTTTTAGCGATGTTGAATAAGTTTTCATGTACATGTTACCAATCTGTAGATCTTCGGAAAAATCTATTAGATCCTCTAACCAGTTTTAAATTGGATTGTTAGGGGGTTTTGCTATTGAGTTGCATGAGTTCTTCATATTTTTTGGACATTATCCCTTATCAGATGGTTCTTGTTTCTTAAAGCGGACTTTTTTTTTCCACCCAAGAACAAGTTAATTATGTTTATACTACTTAACATAGCCAGGTGGCGCTAGTGGTAAAGAACCCACCTGCTGATGCTGGGGACTTAAGAGATGTGTGTGGATCCCCGGGTTGGGAAACCCCCTGGAGGAGGGCATGGCAATCCACGTCAGTATCTTTGCCTAGAGAATCCCATGGACAGAGGAGCCTAGCATACTACAGTCCATGGGGTCACAAAGAGTCAGACACAACTGAAGCAACCTAGCATGCACGCAAGCACTTAACATAGCATACATATATTTCCCATGACTTAACCAAAAACTGTAAAAGTGAACTTTTTTCTCATCCATTCATGATCTAACCAGATCTTTATGTGTATTGACTATGTGTTCAAATGTTATCTACTGCAGGATATCTGCACACAGTACGGTGCTGATTTTAGGCCCCTTTTTTTTCCTCCCTACACTCATTTGTGCATGACTTCACTCATCATCAACCGTTAGTTTGCCAAATGATCCTTCTCTAGCCCTGAGTCTTCTCTTGGGCTTCAGTTCTACATTTCTGATGGTCCACTGGACAAATGTAACCAGGTGTTCCCTCTAAAATCTAACACAACCAAAACTGAATCTTCTTTTTTCCTGCTCCCAAATCAGTAATATCTGATTTGCTTCTTTCTGTCAGTGAAGCTGCCATTCTCTTGGCTACCTAGGTTGCACTCCACTTCCTCTCTTTCCCCACAGATCACCACATCCTATCATTTCCTCCTTCAACACTGCCATATCATATTCCAGGGACAGTATTATATGTCTGGAGTCAGAAAGACCTGGGAATTAATTAACTGAGATTTATATGCCTCCTTTTCCTCATCTTTAAAGTACAAACCAGGACTGTCTTGAAGTTTACGGGATCCAATGCATATAAGAACCTAATGGCACTTTAGTTCTCACTTTATGACGTTTTCTTCCCTGCCTTCCATTTCTGTGGTCAATATTACAGTGGTGTCCTTCATAATACCTCAGTTAAAGGATCGCACTACATTCTTAAATTGTTTTTTTAATCTTTCCCTCCCTCCAAACACTTCATAAAACTCTATTAGGTTCCTACTAGATCCAACCAGTCCATCCTAAAGGAGATCAGCCCTGGGTGTTCATTGGAAGGACTGATGTTGAAGCTGAAACTCCAATACTTTGGCCACCTGATGCAAAGAGCTGACTCATTGGAAAAGACCCTGTTGCTGGGAAAGATTGAGGGCAGGAGGAGAAGGGGATGACAGAGGATGAGATGGGTGGATGGCATCATCGACTCAGTGGACATGGGTTTGGGTGGACTCTGGGAGTTGGTGATGGACAGGGAGGCCTGGCATGCTGCAGTTCATGGGGTCACAAAGAGTCGGACACGACTGAGTGACTGAACTGAACTGAGTGAGAATTTGGTGCATGGGAGCTCAACCCAGTGGTCTGTGACATGGGTGGAAGGTGGGAGGGAGGTACAAGAGAGAGGAGGTATATGGATACCTATCTACCACTGATTCATGCTGAGGTACGGCAGAAAGCAAGACAATACTGGAAAGCAATTATCCTTCAATTAAAAATAAATAAAATCAAAAATTAATTAATTAAAACATAAAATCACAATACACCATTTTACTGGAGAAGGAAATGGCGATCCACTCCAGTTTTCTTTCCTGGAGAATCCCATGGACAGAGGAGCCTGGTGAGCTACAGTCCGTGGGGTTGCAAAGAGTCGGACAGGACTGAGCAACAAACACATACACCATTTTATGGGACTAGAAGTAAGATGAGGACAATTAAGTTATACATATCACAAATTTAAGGGTACATAACCTTTGATTCACTTCTAGAAATGGATCCCGCAAATCTTCTCACAATTTCTTTAGGATACATCTATAATTCACTTTGGCACTATCTGAAATAGTGAAAAGCTATAAAGTTATGAAATTATGACACAACCAACTGAACACTCTGCAGGCTATAAGCAAGGTCATCTATATGTACTGACATGGAAAGAGGTCTATGATATTTACGACAGGCAAAGCAAGTTGCAAAAAAGGACACAGATCCTATTTGTATGTGAAAAAATGTGTACATATATTTATATATACTTAGAAATGTTCAAAAACCATTAATATTAATTACCGTAATAGCAAAGATTCCAAGTGATATGAAAAGGAGCTTTTATTTTGCTTTTTATATCCTTTTGTACTGGTTTAGCTTTTAAATATGAGCAATATGCAAAATTTACATTGCACATTACAGAAACCACTATTTTCAAATCTACACAATGCCCAACCACATAAACACTTCATCACTTCAGTTCCTGTTACAGAAATTTGCTTTTCACTGTTGTCTTTTAATCTGGAGTCTTTAAATTTTTTTCACTTTAATTTTCTAAAAAGCCACCTCATATATTCATTCATTGATTCAACCAGTTGTTACTGACGACCTACGTTATGCCAGGCACTATGGTAAGGCAGAAAAATGAAGAGCGGAGCACTAGGGGAGGACTATAACCAAATGCACATGTACATAATAATTAGTAGTGAGTGCTGAGAATTTTCAGATGCTGAAACGTCCAAATGTCGTGTACTCCCACGTGTGCATAGTACATATATTTATTTACTCATGTGTGCTCAGTCGCCTCCAGCTCTTTGGGACCCCATGGACTGAAGCCAGTCAGGCTCCTCTGTCCATGGCAAGAATACTGCAGTGGGTAGCCATTTCCTCCTCCAGATCTTCCTCACCCAGCCATAGAACCTCCTGCTCCTCCATTTCCAGCATGGGCAGGCGAATTCTTTACCACTGAGCCATCTGGGAAGCCCCTTATTTACCCATACATACGTGCGCGTGTGCTAAGTGGTTTCAGTCTTCACCCGTGCATATATAAATGCTAATGAATTAAAGTGTCGTTTGGATAAAATATTCTGGGAAAGTTCCCAAATTAATCTTTCTCCTGCATTCACTATAATAAATTTACTGCAAATTATTTTTTAATAGCAAAGGTTTTTTTTCTTTCTTTCTTTTTTTGGTTGTGTCAATTTAGGAAGATTGCTTAGCTACTGCAGGCCTTAGTTTTCTCCTCCGCCAAGTGGAGGATGTACTTCTCGGGTCTGCTGTCTCGGGGAGAATTTTCTGCGCTGATCAGAGTGTTCACAGCAGCGCCGGGCACCCAGCCGCGTGGGGGTGGGGCGGGTCCGGCAAAGCGCAGCTGGGCGCGGGCTGCGCAGCGGGCAGGCTCTCCGGAGAGGCGCCGCATTCTCACTGTGGATCAGGTGAGAATCGCGGCGCACTTTTCATCCAAGCATTTCTGCCCGGCGATTTCTCTTTCAGGGCGCGCAGCGGCTGCCGGGCGTCATCTCCTCCAGGATCAGCCAACCATCCAGAGCGACTTCTTCAGTGGATCACAGGCTAAGGCCGCCCTGCGCTACTAAATTCAAGTCCACAGACGCCCCCCAGCCGCCCTGCGCGTCGGGAGCGGACTTGGCTCTGGGTAGGCGGTAGCCTCGCCGCTAAAGGCGGCTGTTCGTTTAAATTCTGGCGCCACTCCCGCGCCACGTAGAGCCAGTCTCGGAAGGGACGGACAGCGGCGCGGCAGCGGGCGTGCGCCCGGGGCTGGACGTGCGCGCCGCGGAGGGGCGGTGCGCGCACCACGCCGCGGAACGAGCCCCCGAAAGAAAAGAGCCGCCTGGCGCGCTCTCGCTCCTCCCGTCAGGAATCGGCCACGCCCCCGTGCTCTCCAGGGTCCAATAGAGGCGAGAGGGAGGGGCGGCCGCCCCCTGGCTCGGGAGAGACTATATAAGGAACTGCAGGGGGCGGGGCTCGGTCTTTTACGTCGGAACTTGGGAGCAAGTCGCAGCTGCAGGGTAAGTACGTGTTGCTGGCGGTCGTGCGCGCGAACCTGGGTGGCGCAGCTTGGGTTGGGGAATGCAATACGGTGAAAAGATTTCAGAAATGGAGGGTTAGAGTGCGGCGTTGAATATTTACGCATGAAAAACACGCCGCAGGACCGCCACGTGTCCCCAGTCGCGGTGGCGACTGGCTTCGAGCTTAGGCGTGCGTAGGCTGCTGCTGGTGATCATGGCGCTGCGCGCGGCCGGGTTACTAAGCCGGCTGGATAATCCTGAGCGGCGCACGGGGATCCCGCACATTCCTGGGATTTGGGGCGGGAGTTACGCTTAACGTTGACTTCCAGGCCTTAGGTACGTCGTCATATCAACAGTTCTTTCAAAATGGGCAGCTCCTGACTCTGCGTGAGACTGAGCTGTATTGTGCCCAGGTGGCGCTATGTGCAAATCAAATTGTTGGAGGGGAATATTTTAGTGCTGATAAATCTTGAACTATGAAAACCTTGAACCTTATATGACAGTACTTAATTTTTTAATATATTTATTCTTCCGCGGGTTAATATATTGATTCTCCCGCAGGAACAATGGATTTCGGTGTAGAGGAACTGTTAAGTGGAGATGCTAAGGTAAGTGTTGAGAGCTTAGTTTTAAGCTGAAGGAATAAAACTGTTGATTTACAGGAAAGGATGCATCATTTGAAATTGTCTTCTTTTTTTTAGATGCAAAGGTACATTTCAAAACAGGCCGGACAATATTGGCTGGAAAATGACTTGGTTAAAATCTGATGATCTTACCAGGTATGTGTTCAACTAGTACTGTGAATCTCCATATGCTTAGTCCACGTGTAGATTAAGTGAGAAAAATATTTTTGTTTTTCAACAGCATTCTGCAGCTTGATGAATACTAATGAAGCTGTGGATGTCACTGAGCAGCTTCATTTTAAAGTAAGTTACCCTGACTTACAACATCTGCTGCAGTAATTCTACTGTAATACTTGGCCTTTAAATATCTGGTTTGTGGTAATGGTGTAGCTTAATGGATTTTGGTCTGATCAATGATGAAACCTATCCCGAAGCTGATAACCTGAAGAAAAGGGTGTACGGATTTAACAGATTTCTGTTATGTTATGCCTCATAGAGGAAAAACTTAATTCACAGTCTTGGGGTTCTCTGTGCCAACAGTGAGGGGTTATTGTCTGCCTGTTGAAAGAAGTCGGTGTGCTGTGACATTTCGAACGTGGAAACATTTCTGTAAGTAAAGATGTTTTGCTTCAGAATCAGTAAACATTTGTGTCCTTGGTCTTACCTGTGATGATCCTATCCCGAACCTGAATTTCTGTTGAAAAAACTTATACGGATCTGGCTTCTGAGGTGGATCATTATAAGGACAACATTTTTGAAAATTGTTTTAAGTAAGTTTTTTGATGTTGATGGTTTTGTAAACCGCAAATATTTTTTCTTTCCTAGGGCTAGTGCTGCGAGATTTACTTGTCTGTCTTATGAAAATCTGGTGATTGGGAAAACCTCCATTTTATGGATGTGGGAAGAAACTTCGAGCTGGATTATATTTTTACATTGGTTTGTAAATAGATTCTGAACCAGTGTCGAGTCTAGATAATGCATCCATAAGAGTCAAGGCATTTGTTTAGCCGTGACACTGCTGTAGAGTCATAACCTGTTAACCAGTGTATTATTTTCTAGCTATGAAACTGTTTTTAATGGAAAATTCTTTTGTAGTTATCCAGCCTTGTAATTAAATAATTTTGAATACCTTTTGGTTGCCTGTCTGTCTGAATTGAGTTTAAAACTGCATGATTGTAATTACACTAAGTTAACGTTTATACTCTTGCAGTGGAATCTTTAGTTAGGTTTCTAGGGAGAAATGATTTGGTTTGGGAAGAATAGATAATGTGGAAAACGTTAGCTTCAATCAGTATTATTGAATTAATGGGGTGAGAGCAAAGTGGGAGAGATAGGACCTGTTAACAGTGAGGGAAGGTCACTGATAAAATCTGTTAAAACTGGTCAAGCATTGTGTGGAATGGGTTAGTGTAAACAATAATAGCATCTAATCTAACCAAGGTGGTTGGGCCCTAACCCTAATCATTTTCCCTAAATAGATGCATGAATAACCTGTTCCCATATTTAAATGTTAAAGTCAGAGTGCCAATATTATCTGAATGAACTCTTGAAATGTTAGTTTGCCTGCTGAAGTGAAGAGATGATTTCGGGGCCTATGTACCTTAAGTATCTAGACACCTTAATAGCAACCTGGCACTTCGTTATCAATAAATGTTAAATGCTTAACAATGAATGCTTAATGACCCATCGAGGGGGACTTTCCTGGTTGTCCAGTGGTTAAGACTGCTTCCAGGGTAGGGGCTGCTGGTTAGGGTAGGTGAGCCCACATGCAGAGTGGCACAGCCAAAAACATATGACATTCAGGGAGAACTGTGCTTGTCAAAGTTGGCAAACATGACATCAAAACAAGGCAAGACTTGGTTTTAGAGCACTTAAGGTTTCCCATATAGCTCAGTTGGTAAAGAATCTGCCTGTAATGCAGGAGACCCTTTCCCTCCCAGTCAGTCTTAAGATTCAAGTGATGTACAACAATGAGAGTTGGATCCAAATAATAAAATGAGTAAGTTCATTTAAGAATATAAATATTCAATAAAAATGGATCCAAAACGTAACAGTTGTGGAAGTTGGGAAAGCTCATTGTACCACTCAATGCTGGGGAGTCCTAGCATGCTGCAGTTCATGGGGTCACAGAGTCAGACACTGCTTAGCAACAAAGCTAATACCAGGAACCTTGAAGCTCTGTGTGAGAGACTTAAGCCAGTAAGAATTTTCTTAACTTTATACCATGCTTCCAGGTTATCTCAAAATACAGTAGGTTCAATTCTACTGCTAGGTATTTTCTAGGAAAGTGAAGGTTGCTTAGTCTTGGCCAACTCTTTGCAACCCCTTTGACTGTATAGTGAATGATATTCACCACGTCAGAATACATTCCTTTCTCCAGGGGATCTTCCCAACCCAGGGATCTTACCAGTGTCTCCTGTACTGCAAGCAGATTCTTTCACTGAGTCACCAGGGATGCCCAAATTAGATTGCCAGAAATCCAATATCCATTGCACTTGGCTTCCTTATCAAGTGCCCTCTGAACTGCTTATACAGTTCATAATCCTTGCTGTTTGCCCAGCCTCTGCAAACTTTTGGCTGTATTTTTAAACCAGTTTCCCTATTAAATTTAGAGCCTTTAAATGCCAACCTATGTACAGATACCAGGTCAAAATACAAGCATGCTAGTTTTTGTGGATCGTTTTGAGGTGTGGAGGAAGGGTAGCTTTCCAATATGAAAACCAGACTTGGTCTCATTCTCACAAATCCTGGCCTCATCCTCTGACTGCAAGTCAATCTAAGGTCCTGACATGCTACACAGCTGAGTTATAACAGGGTATAGATTTAATCTCACAGAATCCCACACTGAGTACAGTATAATCATCCATCCTATTTGGAAACTCTAGTTATGCTTAGTTGATTTAGTTCTCTTCAAAAGAGTTAACAATGGAAAGAGCATTTCAGAATACTCAGAATTCACCATTTGAAGACAATGTTTGCAAACTGATTACTGAGGTCAGGAAACTTGAGGCACCCTTGCCTCCTAACTACTGAATATAATTAAAAGTCAATGAATGGTTCATTTTAAGTGTACAGTTTGATGAGTCTCTAAACCATTACTGCAATCAAGATAATAAAGTCCATTTCCCCAAAAGTGCATTTTTACAGAGGTTTGATTTTGAACATAGTAAGTTTGAGATGGCATGTGATACCCAAATGAAATTTTGAGTTAGATATGAAAGTTCAGAGGAGAGATCTAAGCTGGAGAAATAAACTTGGGAGTTACCAGCACGTGAATGGCCATAAAGTGAGATCACCAAAGGAGTGAATACAAGAGAAGTGATCCAAGAGTTGAGTCCCGGGACATTCCAGGAGTAAGGCATTGCAAGTTTAGTTCAAATCATAGAATTATTTTGTATCAGCAAACAAAAACTGGGAAGCAGATACCTGTTTTCAAATTCAACTACCATATCTGAAACAAACTAGGTGGAAAATTGAGGAGTTGCAAAAAGCAAGGGTGAGAACTAAGCAAATATTTGCTTGGGCTAATGGGGCTGGAGTTTGCCTTGTATTTAATACAGAGCACTGGTCAGTGTGAAAATTGAGGGAATTAATATATAAGGACAACTTTGCAAAGTATTAGGAGAGAATTAGATGAGGAATTTAGAAAGTGTGATAAAAGAGTTGTCATCAGACACTGTGGACTTAGAGAAATGGAGTTGACTACAGACAAGTTAAAGAGATTTGCCTTTTGGTGCTAAAGTGCCCAATGAGGCTGAAAATTACCAAGTATAATAGTTAATCAGCATAATTCTTTCCTGTTGTCCTATGGGGCTTATCCACATGGGAGCAGAAAGCAGATCAGTGGATTAATGCAAAATTACAGATAAACTGGCCAGAAGGAGCAGAGCCATGATGGGCCAATTGAGAGTGTAGGTGAAAGTGATGTTAAAATTGACCTTGAAATCCAGGCTGATGAGGAAAAGAAATTAGTGCTGGAAAACAGTCCCAGGTAATGACTAAGAGCAGGTGTACCACAGAGAAATGATGAAAATGAGGTAAAATAAGATACTTTACAGTTACACTACAAAATGCCCCACAGCATGTTGTGTTTCTAATTAGCGGTTTATTTCTCTCTGGTCCTAGAGTGAGTGCTTTTCAAGTAGAAACTGCCCTTTCACCTCTTATACTCTGTGCCTAGTACAATGTAAAGGCTCCCATTACAAATTTGTCTAATTATATGGAATTCAGTATGTACATTTAAGGTGGGCAATGATGATATGATCTAAATTCTCCAAAAGAGATAAAAGAAATGAGAAAAGTTGGAAACTGATGGATTCAGTATGTGTGCCCTCTCAAAATTCTTACGTTGAAGCCCTAACTCCGATGTGGCAATATTTGGTGATGGAGCTTCAGGGGAAGTGGTTAAGGTTAAAGAATGTCATAAAGGTAGGGCGCTGGTCGGATCAGATGAGTGTCCTTACAAGAAGAAACAGCAGAGAACTCACTCTCTCCCTCTTTATATGCACCCATAAGAAAGAAGTCATATGGGGACAGTATGATGATGGCTGTCTACAAGTCCAGACAAGAGGACTCAGAATGAAACCTACCTAGCTGGCACTTTGATCTTGGACTTTTCTAGCCTCCAGAGCTATGAGAAAATTTGTATCATTTCAGCCATCCAGTCTGGTATTTTGTTATGGCAGCTCTTACAGACTGAGACAGAAGCAATGGATAAATGGCCACTGTTATAATTTGAGGGCTTTATATTTGGCAGAAGATTTATGAGTAATAACTATTTTAAAAAGTCCACGCAGTGTAATCTCTCTGGTTTTATACATTTTCCCTTTAGGTTTTTATTTATTACATTGAAACGATCTATAATGCACTTTTTTTTTTTAGTGCGTTTTATTATTGACTAATAACAAACAACTGACAAACCTTTCCACCTGTTTCAACACCAATAGATAATTTTTCAATGAAATCTCAGTAAAAGAAATTAGAGATTGAAATTAAACTATTTTAGAAGGTGATTGTTGTCTTCAGTCTTGTGCTTCACAAGGAAAACTTTTTAACGTAAATGAAATTAGTTCTTTTAAAATTAACTTATAACAAAAAATGATTTAGGCTTACTGGATATCTCATAGTATAAAATTTCTTTGTTCTATATGAACATTAAGATTGTAAAAGGGGGACTTCTCTGGTGGTCCAGTGGCTGAGACTGTGCACCCCCAATTCAGGGAGGGGGGCCAGGTTTGATCCCTGGTCAAGGAACTAGATTCCACATGCTGCAAGTAACAGTTCACAGTCCAAAACTAAAAAAGATTCTTCATGCCACGACTAAAGGTGCTGCAACTAAAGACCCCACATGCTGCAACTAAGACCCAGTACAATAAAAGAGAAAGGAAGGAAAGAAAGGCAAGTGACGAATTTAAAAAATTTTTTAACTTAACATTTTTGGTAACTGATAGCTCATATCTATCATGGTTTTTTCACTGTTTAATGGAAAATTCTTAGTATAAATAATGACTGACACTTCTATAGTTCTTTTAACTTTACATCTTGGTTTCTTCTACAGTAACCTGTGAGTAGGCATTATTAGTATTTATACATTTTATATGTGAGTAAACTGAGAGATTTAAAATACAATCTGCTCAAAGTTTAGATCACTGAAAGGATGATTTCATCATCATGTGTATTTTGCACATTGTAATATAGTTTTCTTAGTTTGGGTGCCACATTTAAGAAGAAGAGTGGTGGAGTTCCCTGATGGTCCAGTGGGTAAGAATCCTTGCTCCCAATGCAGGGGCCCAGGTTCGATCCTTGGTTACGGAACTAGCTTCCGCATGCCGAAACTAAGGAGTCTACATGCCACAATGAAGATTCCAAGAACAGTGACTAAGACCCAGCCCAACCAAAATAAAGAAATAAATATTTTTTAAAAAGAAGGTGAGTGGCAAACTAGGAGGTAACCTAAGGATGAAGACAAGGCTTCTGGAAACCATGTCATTTTAGACAATATTTTAAGGACTTGGAAATAGTTAACCTGAAGAAGTAAAAATCATGGGAAAGCATAATGACTATTCTTAATTTAAAAGTATTTCATGTGGGATAATAGTAATATTACTAATAATCCCATCTGGGGACTTCCTGGTGGTCCAGGGGTTAAGAATCCACCTTGCAATACAGGAGATGCAGGTTCGATCCCTGGTTAGGAAACTAAAATCCTACGTGCTGCAACTAGAGTCTGTGCCCCACAATTAAAGATCCTGCACAATGCAGTGAAGACCCAGCAGTACTGCAGCTAAGACCCCACGCAGCCAATTAAATGATTTTTTAAAGTAGTAATAATTTTCCCATCTGGTAGGTACTATGGTTATGCCCATTTTACTGAAGAGGAAACTGAAAGTTAGAAAAGTAACCTAATGAAAGTTTCATAGGAAGTGAGGGAATTAAATTGAAAATCTGGAAGTCTAAGTCAAACGATGGTGTTCTTACCCTGCTAAATACCTTCCACAGAGGAGTAGCTAACTGAAGTGTTTTCTTTGGAAGACACAAAGGAGATCAATGAAATAAAAAGAGGCAAACTGCAATTCAACCTAAAGATGAACTTTTCAATAACAGACTGTACTGTCTCCATATCACTATCTCCCGTCAGTGTGAGCCAGAGGGAAAAGGTTAGCCATACTCAAAGACCCCTTTTAAGTCTTAAGTTCAGATTCTTGGCTTGCCCAAGGTAACCCAGCTAGTTAATGACCAAGTTGACAACCAACATCTTCTACACTCTTTCAGTCCAGTGCTCAATCCAGTAACACTGTGGTGCCCGAATTTTTCTCCAGCATAAATTTGAATTTCTTCAGAATTCATTAATCTATGGGAATTGGAAAGATCATGCAAACAAAATAATTTTAATCACTATTTTTATACAAAAGTAGAGTTTGAGGCCTGTTACTAATAGTTGATCAATTTAATTATATTAGGAGAACATGGGCCTTGAGCAGACTAAACTTCTCTGGGGCAATAGTAGGGTTTACTGATTGGGGTACATCTAATTCTGATATTTGTTTTCCTTACTGATGGAGACTCAGTTTAAATTATATTTATTTTTCAAAACTGAATGCAGAAACATTGTTCAGAATCTGACCACACACCCAGAAATGTCAAAATAGTTTTGAAATTCATGGACTTGTATCCATATATTGGAGTATAACTTATTTTCTTAATGAGTTTTGTTTGCTTGAAATTCAATCTGTTCCTGTGAAGATTAAGGCATACTGACAAGCTAGGTAGGTGTGCATCGTGATTCAGAAATATCCTAAGATTTCACTCTTTTATTCACTGGACAGATAGGTCCTGAATACCTACCCTGTGCAGGTACTGTCCTAAGCACAGCAGAGACCAAAATCTTTGCCTTTGTGGAGCTTACATTTTAGGAGGAGGAAAATAAATAGATAAATTGTAAAGTATGTGAGAGAATGAGAAGTGATATTAGAAAAGAACGTAGGACATTGGGAGTGAATTTGGGGAGGGAGCCAAATAGTGTTGTGATTTTTAAATAAATTTGACAGGATCGGCTTCGATGAGAAGGTAAGATTAAGCAAAGACTCAGAGATTGAGGTACGGACATATCTAAGCAAAGGGCATTTCCAGCAAAGGACAGCCCAAAGACCCATGTATGGTAAAGATGAAGAAAGACGACATGCGAATCATGTCGAGCCTTATGGGTCATTGAAAGAATTTTGCTCTGAGTAAAATGGGAACACTTGTAAAAAGAAATATAGAAACTGAAAGGATGATTCAAGTGTATCAAAGCCTGTGAATCCTACCCATATGGTCCAGATTGTAGTCTCTACCATTTACCATTACAAGAAAACAGGGTGGGCTTGCCTGGTAGCACAGTGGATAAGAATCCACCTGCCAATATAGAAGTCACGGGCTCAATCCCTGGTCGGGAAAGATCCTATATACCACGGGGCAACTAAGCCTGTGGGCCACAACTACTGAGCCCATGTGCTGCAGCAACTGAGGCTGACGTGCTGGAGCCTGTGCTCTGCAACAAGAGAAGCCACTGCAATAAGAAGCCCAGCACTGCAACGGAGAGTAACCCTCCCTGGCCGCAACCAGAGAAAGCCCACACGAAGCAACGAAGACCCAGAGCAGCCAAAGTAAATAATTATTTTTTTTAAAAGAAAGAAAACGGGGTTCATAGGAGAAATAATTGATTACAGAGCTGAGGCAAGAAAGGTACAAGAGGAGCCTTCTGCATTTTGCTGTATGTAGGAGAGCAAAAGGGGCTTCCCTGGTGGCTCAGATGGTAAAGAATCAGCCTGCAATGCAGGAGACCTGGGTTCGATCCCTGGGTTGGGAAGATCCCCTGGAGGAGGACATGGCAACCCACTCCAGTATTCTTGCCTGGAGAATCTCCATGGACAGGGCAGCCTGGCAGGCTACAGTTCATGGGGTCACAAAGAGTCGGACACAACTGAGCAACTAAGCATAGCACAGAAGAGCAAAAAAGCTATCAGGAGTTTGGGATTGTGTGAAAAGAACTCGGGAGCCCATTTGGAGCATCTCCTGCAGTCCATATATGGAAATGCTGAGTATATCAAGGATAATAACGACAATAGATTAAGCTACATAAAATATGTTCAGATCTGGGAATTCATAATGATACCTACAAGAAAAACAGCTGCATTTTGATGCTGTTAGAAGATGCTAGTGAACCAACTTAATTTCAGAACTGGCTAATGAGGGACTTTCCAACACCCAACTGCAGTAACAGATAATCAGATTGAAACTGAGAAAGTTTTTCTTTGTTGATTATCCCAGTTAGTAACTGAAAAAAAAAAAAAAATATCACTATTTTGTAACATCTCTTGATGTACCAGCAATGATCATCCATGGCTAAAAGAGAAAAAAGAAAGAGAAGGAACAGTGTCTAAGTGGCTGATTGGATGTTTTGGGGTTGTATCAACAACATGCTACTTGAAAATCTACTTCCACAGGAAATATTCTTTAAATAATTTTTTTCCTACGTAGATGATGTATTTATCCCAAGATATTGGCACTCTTCATTGTTTACTATAATGTCAATTATCTGCAAGATATCTGCTCAAGTTTCCCTGAAAGAGTTCCTTGGTTGAATCTAACAAACAAAACTCTAGAAGCTAATTATTGACATGAATTAAATAACATAAGATTTATCACTTCAGCTTCAGTGGCATCTTGGGGAGGTGAGCTTGTTATATACACTTTAAACACTTCTATCAGCTAGTGATATCAATCCTGTTCATAGCATTGTTGTTTATCTTACTAAATAGCCATATCTTAGGAAGTACAAAACACTCAATCCATGTTAATGTTTATTCTAGATTTATGGTTAATAGATGATTCATATAATAGTATCTCAAATTTCTTTGAACATTTTTCTTAACTTAGAATAAGTACATCTACTAAACTTAGATTCCATGAAATCCAACTGTAAGAAACTATCTCCTATGCAGTTTTCGATTTGCCATTTACTTGGTGTTTAAGTTATTCATCAATTTTTAACTTGAGTAAAGAACAAATCTCGGAAAAAAAAAAAAAAGAACAAATCTGCAGAACACAAACTTCCAGAGTAAGTAAACCACATTTTTTTTTATAGTTTTAGGCATGGGGTTCTGGGGTATTTAAATGTACCTAATTTCCTAAAGTCTATAATTTTGTTTTTCTTTTTTTACTTACTAAAATGCTTTTTTTTAATTAAAAAGATATCTTATAAAATGTAAAAATAAGGAAAATATTAAGAATAAAATTAAAATAACACAATTCCACCATTTAGTGATAAATTTACTGTAAAGAAATTAATATCTTTTTCCATGCAGATAGAACTTTTAATAAAATTTAAATTTTACTGTATATGGTTTGTTTTCCTGATTTTGTATTTAATATTCTATAATGACAATTTTTCAATGCCATTAGAAATTCTTCTACTCAATGGCAACATGGAGAACATTTCTTTTTTCTTTCCTTTTTTTTATTTTGGCCACGACAACGCAGGATCTTTGTTTCCCTACCAGGGATTGAGCCCCAGCCCCAGCACTGAAAGCGCTGAGTCTTAATCACTGGATTGCCAGGGAATTCCCAAAAACATTTCACTTTTATGGGTATTTAATTCCATAAGACTGGAAATTCCTATCACTTTGAATTTTATCATGATAATAAATTTTACAGCAATAAAAATTCGAAACAGTGACACTGCATTGGTTATCTCTGGATAGTGGGTTCATATTACCATCCAAGAATTAAATGCCTCAGATAACATATCTTCTTACATTCATGTGTAGCCATTCTAGTCCAAACTGCACTCCCCACCCAACAGGTATCCTCTCTCCTAATCTTTTCTTTCTTTCTTTATTGTTTTAATTGAAGTATAGTTGATTTACAGCGTTGTGTTAATTACTGCTGTGATTAGCAGATGCAAACTGGGATATATAGAATGGATAAACAAGGTCCTACCGGAGAGCACAAGGAACGATATTCAACACCTTGTGAAAAGGCCATAATGGAAAAGAATATGAAAAAGAATGTATATCTATGCATAACTGCATCTCCTTATTTTTTCCACTGTCCAGTCTACAGGGTAAAAAACTATCTCACGTCCTTAACCATGTTTCTGTGCTTTCTTTCCACCTCCTTGCACTAATTACAATTTGGTTCTCAGGGCACTGCTTCGCTTTGCAGGTTTCTTAAGTTCTCCTTCAGATGTGGAAGTCAAGGTCAATATTTTCCTTGATTCTTATTGCCACTTCTTGACAATTATTCCTCCATTTTTATGTACAACCCCTTGATTTTTTCAGACTCATCTTACTTGACTTGCCATCCTTTGTCCTAAGGTTATTTTCCAACTTTCTAATTGCTACCCTTTATTGATTTTGAAGAGTTTGAGACGAGGTTTGCTGTCCTATTTTATGTCATCTGTCTCTAATGTCTATATGTCAGTGTCCAATCTGGCTTCTGAGTTGTTTGACTTCCTCTGCTCTCTCCCTCCACACCCAGCGTTCTTACCTGGGATCCACTGGCCTCTGAGAGGCCATGGGTAGAATTTGAGGGGTCTATGAATGTAGATAGGGAAAATTTATGTCTTTATTTTTACCAAGCACTAATTGAAATTTAGCATTGCCTTCAATGATAAATGTAGGCAATATATGACAGATTTATTAGCAGTATCAGTGGTGTAGATAGATAGCATCACTGACTCAGTGGACATGAATCTGAGCAAACTCCGGGCGATAGTGAAGAACAGGGAAGCCTGGCATGCTGCAGTCTATGGGGTCACAAAGAGCTGAACATGACTTAGCAACTGAACAACAACATGGTGGTGTCAACAATAGAAAGCATAGTTATTTTCATATAGAATATATTATGGTTTGTATCACATAGTTTTTCTGTGTAATAGAAATTTTCCTTTATGCTTATTTCTACCTAGAAATCATGGTCCTTTTTAAGTCTGCTGCTTGATCTTGTTGTTTAATGTAAAGAAACACGTTACTTTAGCCCATTCAGGGTGCTACAACAAAATTCTACATATTAAGTAGCTTATAAATAACAGAAATTTATTTCTCACAGTTCTTTCAGCCCTTAACTTCTGTCTAAGATCAGGGTGCCAACAAGGTTAGGGGAAGGCTCTCTTCTGGATCACAGACCTCTCCTTGTACCTTCACATAGTGAAAGAGGGTAAAGAGAACTCTGAGTGATTCTAACCCCATTTTAAGCGCTAATCCCATTCATGGGAGCTCCACCCTCATGACCTAGTGACCTCTGGAAGACTTCTCCTCCTAACACCATCACATTGGTGTTAGGATTCCAGTATTTGAGTTTTGAGGAGACACAAACATTCAGATCACAGCTATATTACTGTAGCACACATTTGGTTTGTTTAAATATTTTGGTAAATATATTTTAATGTAAATGGTTTCAGATATAATCCCATATATTTTGTTTTATGTATTTAAAAATATATTTGAGACAGAGTCCCTAAGCTTCCCCAGAGTGGCAAAGTAGTCCATGCATGAATAGTTAAGAACCTTTCATTATAGGTTAACAGCATATAAAAGCATGAAAGGAGAATATTCTCATGAGTTCCCTGGTGGCCTAGTTGCTAGAATTTCAGGCTTTCACTGGTGTTGTCCAGGTTTTGTCCCTGGTTGGGGAACTGAGATCCCATAAGCCCTGTGCAGCACAGCCAAAAACAAAACAAACAAATAAGCAAAAATAAATAAATAAATAATAATGTATATATATATTCTCTAGCACCATATATAAAAATAAACTCAAAATGAATTAAAGACCTAAGTGTAAGGCTGGAAACCATAAAACCATGTTTTCCTAGAGGAAAACATAGACAGAACACTCTGACATAAACCATAGCAATATTTTTTTGAATCTGTCTTCCAAAGTAAAGAAAATAAAAGCAAAAATAGGCAAATGGGACCTGCTGCTGCTAAGTCGCTTCAGTCGTGTCTGACTCTATGTGCCCCCGAAGCCGGCAGCCTACCAGGCTCCCTCGTCCCTAGGATTCTCCATGCAGGAACACTGGAGTGGGTTGCCATTTCCTTCTCCAATTCATGAACGGGAAAAGGGAAAATGAAGTCGCTCAGTCGTGTTCGACTCTTAGCGACCCCATGGACTGCAACCTACCAGACTCCTCCATCCATGGGATTTTTCAGGCAAGAGTACTGGAGTGGGTTGCCAGTGCCTTCTCCAAAATGGGACCTAATTAAGCTTAAAAACTTTTGCAGAGAAAAGGAAACCATCAAAAAGACAGCCTACTGAATGAGAGAAAATATTTGCATATGATATAACTGATAAGAGGTTAATATCTAAAATATATCAACAGCTCATACAACTTACATCAAAAAACAAACGACCTGGTTAAAAACGGGCAGAAGACCTAAATAGACATTTTTCCAAATAGGACATGCAGATGGCCAATAGGAACATGTAAAAATGGTCAACATTGCTAATCATCAGGGAAATACAAATCAAAACTACAGTCAGATATCACCTCACATCTGTCAGAATGGCTGTCATCAAAAAGAACACAAATAACAAATGTTGGTGAGGATATGCAGAAAAGGGAACCTTCGTACACTGTCAGTGGTAATATAAATTGGTGCAACTATTGTGAAAAACAGTATGGAGTTTTCTCAAAAAACTAAAAATAGAGCTACCATATATTCCACTCCTAGGTATATATCCGCTCAAAAACAAAACAGTTATTTGAAAAGATACATGCACCCCAATGTTCATAGCAGCATTATTTAGTTACCAGAATATGAAAGTAGGGCAACTTCCCTGGTGGCTCAGATGGTAAAGCGTCTGCCTACAATACGGAAGACCCGGGTTCGATTCCTGGGTTGGGAAGATCCCCTGGAGAAGGGAATGGCAACCCACTCCAGTATTCGGGCCTGGAGAATTCCATGGACGGAGGAGCCTGGTAGGCTACAGTCCATGGGGTCACAAAGAATCAGACATGACTGAACGAATTCACTTCACTTCACTTCACTTCACTTCACTATGGAAGTAACCTAAGTGTCCATTAACAGATGAATGGATAAAAAAGATGTGATACTCTCTCTCACACACACACACACATATATACACAGAAGAATACTACTGTGTCAGCCAGAAAAAAAGAATGAAATTTTGCAGACTTGGCGGGTATTATGCCAAGTGAAATAAGTCAAAGACAAATTCTCTATGCTATGACTTTATATTTGAAACCGGAAAAGTACAACAAACTAGTGAATATAACAAAAAAGAAACAAGAGTCACAGATACAGAGAAGAAACTGGTGGTTACAAGTGGGGAGAGAGAAGGTGGGAAGAGGCAATACACAGGTGAGGGATTAAGAGGCATAAATAAAGTGAAAGTGAAAGTCGCTCAGTCGTATCTGACTCTTTGCGACCCCATAGACTATACAGTCCATGGAATTCTCCAGGCCAGAATACTAGAGTGGGTAGCCTTTCCCTTCTCCAAGGGATCTTCCCAACCCAGGGATCGAACCCATGTGTCCCACATTGCAGGCGGATTCTTTACCAACTGAGCTCTCAGGGAAGCCCTTTAAGAGGTATAAAGCACTATGTATAAAATAAATGAGCTACAAGGATATATTGTACAGCACAGGAAATATAGCCAATATTTTATAATAACTATAAAGGGAGTATAACCTTTAAAAGTTGTGAATCACTATATTGTACACCTGTCATATATTATACAGCAACAATTCAATTGCAAAGAAAAGAACCTATGATTACATATCAAGTGTGTCTTTAACTTTCCTTCCTATATAGCCTAATTCTGAAGCTTAACAGTGGACTTCTCACTACAATATTTCCAATCCTTTATCCTTGTTTTCTTCCCTTAGTTATTGCTTGGCAGTATCCCAACTATAATGAATCCAACCATTTGCCTTGCTGCAGAAATCACACAGCAGGGCAGATTTGTGCTACCATACAGTCATGGTCTCCAATCCCAACCAGCCCTCAATGCAACCAAGCAGTCTTCTTTTCTCTTGTCAGCTGTCCTTCCTATTTCTGACTTCCTTTCTCCTCCACACCTTTTAACTTTTCCCTCCTCCACCTCAACTTTCCCCTTATCTCAGCAGAGATTTCACCCTCCTCCTCATGGAGAACTTTGAGGACTTTGGATGACAATTTCTTTACACCAACCATTGTATATATCCCACTGTTTTTTTTTTTCTTCCTTCTCACTAAAATGGTATAGTGTCCCTCCTCTGATCTAAGATAAATTCCTCCTCCAGTTCTCCAAATCACATTCATTCATTCAACAGATATTGAATCAGGGTTTGTTCCCCACCCCTCCAAAAAAAAAAAAAGCTATGTTAAAGTCCTAAACCCTAGTATCTCAAAATGTGATTTCATTTGGAAATAGAGTGGTTGCAGGTATAATTAGTTAAGATGAGGTCATATTGGAGGAGGGTGGAACCCTAATACAATAGGACAGGTGTCCTTGTAAGAAGATGGTTGTGTAAAGACAGAGACACAGAGAGAATGTCATGGGGCAATGAAGGCAGAGATTATACAGTTGCAAGCCAAGGAAAGCCCAAGACTGCCCATGTATTAATACTATCAGAAGCTAGGAAGAGGCACGGAAGGTTTCAGAGGGAGCGTGACCATGACAGAACATTGATTTCAGACTTCTGCCTCCAGAACTGTGAGATAATAAATTTCTATTGTGTCCGCCCAATTTGTGGTACTTTGTAAACTTTCTTGGCCCCCAAATCTAGGTGAGTCATTCTTCTGAAGGGCTCTAATATCATCCTTTCCCTTATCATTGAACTCAGCTGACTTTTGATCTTGTGAAGGAAGATGTAATGACTGTTTTGTTCATCTAGATCTCTGCTGTCAAGCACAGAATCTGGCATTCGGGGACTTACCTGGTGGTCCAGTGGTTAATACTCCCCACTTCCATCACAGAGGTGCAGGTTCGAACCCTGGTCAGGGAAATGGGATCCCACATGCTGTGCAGCATGGACCAAAATAAAAAAGCAAAAAACAAGAATCTGGCATTCAGCAAGTGCTCACTGTTGAATTTCAAATATATTAGTTCTGTTTTCTATGTAGAGTATATGACACTATTGCTAAACATCCCCTTATCCTTAAATCTTTTCAAGGTTTATGATTATTTTCTTAGGATTAAAGCCCTGGAAGTAAAATTATTACTGGATCAAAAAATTTAACCATTTTAAAGTCCTTGACATCTATTGCTAACTTCATTTCCAGATGTCTATTGTCCTAAATTTATCTAGGAAGTATTGACAAGTTTTATAATATTCAGTCATTCTCATCCAGAGTTACACTATCTCTCTACATTTATATTTCTCATTTTTTATATTACTCAAGGCAAATGTTATAATTTTTCTGATACATGAACTTCATATTCTTTTTAAAGGTAACTATTTTATTTGTGTATGCATATGTGTATAAATATACACATATGTAAAATCATTTCCTATTGCAAATCAGAAGTCTTTTCCACCATATTTTTATTACCAGCTATTGCTGATAAGTAGGAAATCTAATGTGTTGGTGATTGCTATCTTATCTGGCTATTCATTGATTTCTCTTCCTAATTATAAATGTATACAGCTTTATCATCTGTAAATAATGATACATTTATCTTCTCTTTTCCACAGTTATGCCTCTTCTTCTTTTTTTTTAAGTGCAAAGCAAAGTTTATCAAAGCATAGATACACTCTTGGAGGGAAGGCAGGCTGTTTCTTCAAAGTGAAACCAGTCTCCATAGTTATGCTTCTTATTTGCTTCATATCGCATTTTAATTGCTAGAATTTCCAGAACTTGTTAAAAAATGATAATCAGGACAAGTTTCCTTTTGTATTCCTTACTTTAATGGAAACACTAGTATTTCAGTGTTCAGTGTAATATGACTGGACTTCACAAAAGTATTCTTTGTTTTTGTAAGACAGTTTTACTCAATTTCTAGGTTACTATTATTAAAATTCAAAAGCTGATATTATTTTTATCAGATATCATTTTAGCATCTATCTGATGAATATATAGCTTCCTTCCTTTGGCTTTTTGATGTGATATAGTAGAGGAGATGTTTGGAGATAAATTTTACTGGTTTTTTTTAAATAAATAAATCATAGAATATAATTGGTAGGTACTTATTTTATTCAGGATTTTTACATTTCTTTTCATAATGAAAATTGGTCTGATTGTGGGTATGTGGGTGTGTGTGGGTGTGTAAGCTCTGTTAGGTTTTATATCATGCTACTTTTATAAAATGAGCTAAGTTTCCTTCTTTTTCTATTCTTTGTAACAGTTTATATAACATCGTAATTATGTATTCTGTGAAAGAATTTACTCTCCAAACTATTTTGGCCAAAAACCCTTTAAAGCATCATTAATTCTTTTTCAATTTCTCTCATAGTTTTCAGCCTCTATTTTCTACTTCACTTATAACATATTTTTCCAAAAACATTTCAATTTTGTCAGTATTTCCAAATTTATGTCCAGGTATTATGAAGTAGTACATAAATATTCACCATTAAAAATAATCTTTGTCTTTGTACTATTATTCTTTATTTGCTGAACTGTGTTTTCATCCTCTTTGCCCAAGAAGACTGCCTGACATAGAATTCTTTAAAATAAAAAGATAGTTTGGGGGTATATAAATCAATTACATTTTTCTATTATTTTTCAATTAATGGTTTCTTGTTTTCCTTTTTAAAATTTGTCTTATGCTATTTCATTTTTTTTTTAAATTTCTGATAGGGATGTTATGTTTAGTTCATTTATTTTCATTCTATATTTTCCCAAAGTAGAAACATGTAAGACTATATACATTTTCCCCTAAGTGCAGCTTTGGCTGTAGTCTATACATTTTGCTGTAAACATTACACTGTAAACTGGCTTTGGCTTTGAAATCAGGCTAAAATATGCTGTTACACTATTATTACATTTTATGCTTAGCTTGTGAATGACTGAACTGTCAAATACAGACTTCAAAAGAATTCAAGGTATCTCTGAACTTGTGTGCAACAAATGACCATGTGATCAAAATTTTACCACCATCTTTAAACAGAGTAAGTAAATTAGTAAAGTGAACAAGGAGTGCCATTTGGACACAGTTTTTAACATCTGAATGTAAGAAAAGCACTCTAGATGTTTCTTGTAGTAAAAAACTATTTGATATGCTTTATATGTTTCAATTCTGTCAGTTGAAAGATATGAATATATTTATTATTGTAAAAGTATAATACTGCAATAATTAATAATGATTGTGAAAAATAAAGATGTCCAAAATATACATATTAAGTGAAAAAATAGTTATATTAATAATACTTTATATATAATAGGAAACCATTATTGTCAAATATATGAATATAATATTAGTATCTGGAAAAATACTAATATTATCAGAAGAAGTATATACCATTTGTATTTTTATACAGTAATCATCTCTGGCAATGAAGTTATAGGACATTTTAACTTCTATCTTATATACTTACATAATGTTTGAATTTTTATCAGGAGCATATGTTATCTTTCATAATAAAGGACAATAAAATATATTTAAAATAAAAACAGGACTGAAATATACAGTTTAGCAGTCTGATAAGCTATATGATTTTCTTTCAGAAAATTCTGTGATTCAGTTAGCTAGGATATTTATCTCCTCACACTTTTCTTGCTGACCTTTCAATCACTTGACTTACCACTATGCATATATAAGGAGAGAAGAACTAGTCAATTATGTCATGTTTTATTAGCTATGATAAAAAAAGATACAATAATGCAATTGATTCATATAAATTGTTAAATCTTAAATGGGTATGTGCTAATTGGCCATTTTGTGCTAGATCAAGCAACTCAATTTAGCCAAAGAGAGTATTACTTAAAGGACACTGAGGATGTGGTGGGCATTAACAGGAGGGGCCTGAGGAATCTGAGACTCAGTGATGGAATGATTGTCCAGTCAGCACTCACAAGATCTGGTCCTAGGGAGAACACAGACAAACAAGCCTCAGAGGTCTGACAGGTTTGTGCCTCCTCTCTTTCTGTCTGTGATCCTTCTCAGACTATCTTTGCCCATTTCTGAATATTTGCTTTATATTCCTCCTGCTTTCCATTGGTCTATTCCCTCCTTCTCTACTCTTTACATCTATTCTCTTCTCTCTTGTCTTCTGAAAAACCTTTCTCCTTTTTCAATTCCTCTCTCTCTTGCATCCTCAATCTTTTTCTTTCTATTGGACTTTATCCACAGGGGTGTGTGTGTATACACACACACACACACACACACATATACATATGACTATGCATCTTCCATTTTTAAAAACCAAAACAAACAAAGCAGGACATGACAAAAAAAAAAACAAAACCCTGTCTTGAACCCACATTTCCCCTTAAGCAATCAACCATCTCTCTGGGCTCTTTCCCAAATGTGCTGAAAGAGTGGTCCACATAGGCTGCCTCCACCTCCCCTCTCTCTAGCCCCTTACACCATTCTAATCAGGTCACTCCTGAAACTGCTCTTCTGGAGAACTTCTATTCCATTCTTACCCCAAATTCTTAACCGCATTCATTCAACACAGTTGACCACTTCCTCTTTACACACTCTCCTTTCGTTTCTGAATCATCAGTCTCTCTTGGTTTTTCTCCTACCTTTCTGGCCATTTCATCTCACTCTTCTTACAGGCATCTAGCTTACTCATTCTCTATAAATTGATTTTGCTGGGGCTCTATCCTTGGACTTCCTGCCCTTGCTCTTTTCCTACTCTTCTGGCTCCGTGATTGTGTCCATTCACATGGCTTTAAATTCATTTATTACAAGACAATTGAAAATGCAAGTGGATTATTCTAAATTAGTGCTGTCCAATATAACTTTGTGTGATGATGGAAATATTCTGTATCTCTTCTGTCCAGTACCATGGTCACTAGCTACACGTGGCTAGTGAGTGAGCTCTTGACAGGTGGCTAGTGTGACTGAGGAACTGCATTTTAGATTTTATTCAATTTCAATTAATTTAAGTTGTCACATGTGATTGGTGACTATGGTATTGGACAATTTGGTTCCAGGTTAAAAGAAACTGAAGGATGGACTTCCCTGGGGGTCCAATGGCTAAGACTCTGTGCTCCAAATGCTGGGGTTCCAGGTTTGATCCCTGGTCAGGGAACAAGATCCCACATGCTGCAACTGAGAGTTTGCATGCCACAACTAAAGATACCAATTACTGAAAAGAAGATTGAAGATTCTGCATGCTACAACTAAGACCCAGTGCAGCGAAAGAAAGAAAGAAGCTGAAGAAACAACTGAAAAAAAAAAAAACTACTGAAGAACTTGGTTAAATGTAGTGAAAAACAGATGCAGAAGTAGGTTTCAACTTGCTCTCTCTCTTGCCTGGTATTTACCTAACTCCTTTTGCCAAGTGTGAACCCTCCTAACCAACAAAGCCTGCCACCAACCACAGAACAGACTTCTATATGGCTCTCCACTAGTCCTCTTTTGTGGTCAAACCCAGCAACTGGACATGCCAGGCTTCCCAGATTCCCCTGCAAGCTCTTCTTATTCAACCCAGCCTTTGGAAGGGCTGATTAGTGACTTAGCTCTCAATTCTTCAACTCTCCTTTTGGACCATAGCTTCTCCCAACACATAAATTCTTATTCCTATAAGAAAGTGCTTATTCTATAATACTCATAATGGTTCTGTTTCTCTAACTGAATCGTAACTGATGTGTTTTTTTTTTTGCTGGGATGGCTGCAAGGGGGGTTTTGTTGCTGCTGTCGACTTTCTCTAGTTGTGGCCAGCAGGGGCTACTCTCCATTGCGGTGCAAGGTGTTCTCATTGTGGTGGCTACTCTTGTTGCGGAGCACAGGCTCTAGGTGCTCAGGCTTCAATAGTTGCAGCAGGCAGGCTCAGTAGTTGCAGTACACGGGATCTCGAACATGGGCTCAGTACTTGCGGTACACTGGCTTAGTTGCCCCATGGAATGTGGGATCTTCTGGGACCAGGGATCAAACTAGCGTCCCCTGCTTTGGCAGGTGGATTCTCATCCTCTGAACCACCAGGGAAGTCTCGTAACTGATCCATTTCTTGGCAACAGTTACTCTTTCAATCTTCCCCAAAGCAGTGGCACCAATGTCCATCAATTGCCTCCTAAACTCTACCTTCAGTCCATCACTAAGTCCTTGGCCAACTAGGTTCAAAATACACATAGAATATGTTCACTTCTCTCCATCTCCTCTGCAATACCCTCATCCAAGTAACTTCTATCCGTTACCTGCTTCCATGTCCATCATTAAACCCCAATATCTACTCTAAATACAAATTTTAAACATGTGAAACATTTCAATGACTTGCTATGTCACTTACTTATATCAGTTCAGTTCAGTTCAGTTGCTCAGTCATGTCCAACTCTTTGCAACTCCATGAATCCCAGCACGCCAGGCCTCCCTGTCCATCACCAACTCCCAGAGTCCACCCAAACCCATGTCTATCGAATCGACGATGCCATCCAGCCATCTCATCCTCTGTCGTCCCCTTCTGCTCCTGCCCTCAATCTTTCCCAGCATCAGGGTATTTTCCAATGAGTCAGCTCTTCACATCAGGTGGCCAAAGTATTGGAGTTTCAGCTTCAACATCAGTCCTTCCAATGAACACCCAGGATTGATATGATTTAGGATGGACTGGTTGGATCTCCTTGCAGTCCAAGAGACTCTCAAGAGTCTTCTCCAACACCACAGTTCCAAAGCATCAATTATTCAGCGCTCAGCCATCTTTATAGTCCATCTCTCACAGCCATACATAACCACTGGAAAAACAATGTCCTTGACTAGATGGACCTTTATTGGCAAAGTAATGTCTCTGCTTTTTAATATGCTGTCTAGGTTGGTCATAACTTTCCTTCCAAGGAGTAAGTGTCTTGTAATTTAATGGTTGCAATCACCATCAGCAGTGATTTTGGAGCCCCAAAAAATAAAGTCTGACACTGTTTCCACTGTTTCCCCATCTATTTGCCATGAAGTGATGGGACCAGATGCCGTGATCTTAGTTTTCTGAACGTTGAGCTTTAAGCCAACTTCTTCACTCTCCTCTCTCACTTTCATCAAGAGGCTCTTTAGTTCTTCTTCACTTTCTGCCATAAGGGTGGTGTCATCTGCATATCTGAGGTTATTGACATTTCTCCCTGCAATCTTGATTCCAGCTTGTGTTTCTTCCAGCCCAGCATTTCTCATGATGTACTCTGCATATAAGTTAAATAAGCAGGGTGACAATAAACAGCCTTGATGTACTCCTTTTCCTAGTTGGAGTAAGTCTGTTGTTCCCTGTCCAGTTCTAACTTTTGCTTCCTAACCTGCATACAGGTTTCTCAAGAGGCAGGTCAGGTGGTCTGGTATTCCCATCTCTTTCAGAATTTTCCACAGTTTATTGTGATCCACACAGTCAAAGGCTTTGGCATAGTCAATAAAGCAGAAATAGATGTTTTTCTGGAACTCTCTTGCTTTTTCGATGATCCAGTGGATATTCGCAATTTGATCTCTGGTTCCTCTGCCTTTTCTAAAACCAGCTTGAACATCTGGAAGTTCACGGTTCACATACTGCTGAAGCCTGGCTTGGAGAATTTTAAGCATTACTTTACTAGCGTGTGAGATGAGTGCAATTGTGCAGTAGTTTGAGCATTCTTTGACATTGCCTTTCTTTGGGATTGGAACGAAAACTGACTTTTCCAGTCCTGTGGCCACTGCTGAGTTTTCCAGATTTGCTGGCATATCGAGTGCAGCACTTTCACAGCATCATCTTTCAGGATTTGAAATAGCTCAACTGGAATTCCATCACCTCCACTAGCTTTGTTCATCATGATGCTTCCTAAGGCCCACCTGACTTCACATTCCAGGATGTCTGGCTCTAGGTGAGTGATCACACCATCGTGATTATCTGGATCATGAAGATCTTTTTTGTACAGTTCTTCTGTGTATTCTTGCCACCTCTTCTTAATATCTTCTGCTTCTGTTAGGTCCATTCCATTTCTGTCCTTTATTGAGCCCATCTTTGCATGAAATATTCCCTTGGTATCTCTAATTTTCTTGAAGAGATCTCTAGTCTTTCCCAATCTGTTGTTTTCCTCTATTTCTTTGCATTGATCACTGAGGAAGGCTTTCTTATCTCTCGTTGCTATTCTCTGGAACTCTGCATTCATATGGGTATATGTTCCCTTTTCTCCTTTGCTTTTCACTTCCCATCTTTTCATAGCTATTTGTAAGGCCTCCTCAGACAGCCATTTTGCTTTTTTGCATTTCTTTTTCTTCAGGATGGTTTTGATCCCTGTCTCCTGTACAATGTCACGAACGTCCATCCATAGACTTACTTACATAGTCCTACAAAATCAGACTCCTGCCAGCTTCTCCAGACTTCTCTTGAACCACTTTCTCCCTTACTAAACATACTTGAACCTCACTGGCATTTTTTTTTTTTTCCCCAGAAAAGGCCATGCTTTGTGCTCCTCTTTGAGTTTTAACATATGCTAGCCATTCTGCCTGGAATATTCTTCCAACTCCCCACGCATTCCTCCCTTTCCTTGGTTTATTCCTCCAGGTTTTACTTCAAACATCACTTCCTCAGAAACTCTTTCCTTGACCAACCTACATAGGTCCTCATTCTTATTCTGTAACACTATACTACATTAGTTTTTTCTTTACAATGATCACATTTTATAAATGCTTGGTGTATTTATTCCCTCTCTTTCTTTTTCTCATTTAGCTATGATCTCCAGGAAGGTAAATGACATTTCTGTTTTACTCATCTGGTTCTTAATTCAGTGCCTTGCATATTCAGTTCAGTTCAGTCATTCAGTCGTGTCCGACCCTTTGCAACCCCATGAACCGCAGCATGCCAGGCCCCCCTGTCCATCACCAACTTCCAGAGTCCACCCAAACCCATATCCATTGAGTCGATGATGTCATCCACCCATCTCATCCTCTGTCATCCCCTTCTCCTCCTGAACTAAATCTTTCCCAGCATCAGGGTCTTTTCAAATGAGTCACCTCTTTGCATCACGTGGCCAAAGTATTGGAGTTTCAGCTTCAAAATCATTCCTACCAATGAACACCCAGGACTGATCTCCTTTAGGATGGACTGGTTGGATCTCCTTGCAGTTCAAAGGACTCTCAAGAGTCTTCTCCAACACCACAGTTCAAAAGCATCAATTCTCCGGCACTCAGCTTTCTTCACAATCCAACTCTCACATCCATACATGACCACTGGAAAAACCATAGCCTTGACTAGATGGACCTTTGTCAGCAAAGTAATGTCTCTGCTTTTCAATATGTTGTCTAGGTTGGTCATAACTTTCCTTGCAAGGAGTAAGCGTCTTTTAATTTCGTGGCTGCAGTCACCATCTGCAGTGATTTTGGAGTCCAGAAAAATAAAGTCTGACACTGCTTCCACTGTTTCCCCATCTATTTGCCATGAAGTGATGGGACCAGATGCCATGATCTTAGTTTTCCGAATGTTGAGCTTTAAGCCAACTTTTTCACTCTCCTCTTTCACTTTCATCAAGAGGCTCTTTAGTTCTTCACTTTCTGCCATAAGGGTGGTGTCATCTGCATATCTGAGGTTATTGATATTTCTCCCTACAATCTTGATTCCAGCTTATGTTTCTTCCAGCCCAGCATTTCTCATGATGTACTCTGCATATAAGTAAAATAAGCATGGTGACAATATACAGCCTTTACATACTCCTTTTCCTATTTGGAATAAGTCTGTTGTTCCATGTCCAGTTCTAACTGTTGCTTCCTAACCTGCATACAGGTTTCTCAAGAGGCAGGTCAGGTGGTCTGGTATTCCCATCTCTTGAAGAATTTTCCACAGTTTATTGTGATCCACACAGTCAAAGGCTTTGGCATAGTCAATAAAGCAGAAATAGATGTTTTTCTGGAACTCTCTCGTTTTTCCCATGATCCAGCGGATGTTGGCAATTTGATCTCTGGTTCCTCTGCCTTTTCTAAAACCAGCTTGAACAACTGGAAGTTCATGGTTCACGTATTGCTGAAGCCTGGTTTGGAGAATTTTAAGCATTACTTTACTAGTGTGTGAGATGAGTGCAATTGTGCGGTAGTTTGAGCATTCTTTGGCATTGCCTTTCTTTGGGATTGGAATACTGGTGTTCAAAATGTATTTGTGGAGTGATAGAATGAATGGATTCCTCTTAGCTTCTGCCTATTTCTGGTTTCTGCTTTCTTATAATTTTAGTTTGATATGACCTCTCATAGCCCCAGCTCTAACTCCCTCCTCAAGACATTGACTCTTTCTTTTGTTCTGCTCTAGATATGGTCTGGTACCTGATTCTGGTCCAATTAGTTGGGGCAAGGCAAGAAATAAAATGTGACAGCCTCGACTGCTCCCTTAGCATGGTTTTGGGGTATGGGTACCCTTGGAAAGAGCTTTGAGACACAACATGATAGACATATTCAGTGAAATAATTATTACTAAATTTTCCTTTTTTTGTGCCATGATTTATCTTGAATGTCTGAACAACCAAAGATTGCGTATATTCTGGGACTCCATTCAAGTAGAATGGGAATACTTTGATAAAACCATCCTTTGGCTGTATGTTTACATAATCATTGTCCTTTTTGTAATTAATTGTATAAAATCTGTTCCTCCTTATAACTTAACCTATCATCTTCCATTGTAAAAGCTAAAATGCAAACAGCTAACTCCTAATTTAAAACTCCTAATTTTAAAAAAAAGCTAAAAGCAGGACTTCCCTGGTGGTCCAGTGGCTAAGACTCAGCACTGTCATTGCAGGGGGCCTGGGCTCCATCCCTGATGAGAAATCTAGGTCCCACATGCCACAACTAAAGATCCCGTGTGCTGCAAGGCACAGCCAAATAAATAAATACTATTTTTTAAAAAAAAGCTAAAAGTAATAGGAAGATTATCTAGCATTTCAAGTGTATTTAAAATGTCAAGATTTTAAAAATTAATAGGTTTTGTTTTAAAAATAAAAATAAATAAATGCCCTATTTTAATAGAGTATTTTTAGATTTAAGAAAAATGAGCAGAAAGTAGAGTTTCATATACCTCCTCCCCCAGTCCTTTCTTCTATCATTAATATTGTACATTATTGTGTATGTTTGTTACAATTGACAAGCCAATATTGATTCATTGTTACAAACTTAAGTCCACAGTTAACATTAGGGTTTATTCATTGTGTAGTACATTCTATGGGTTTTGCCAAATGTATGATATGTATCCACTATTATATAATATTAATAGACCCACACAGAATAGTTTCACTACCCTAAAAATTCCAAGTGTTCCTTCTATTTAACCCTCCCACCCTCTGTTCCTCTTCTTGAACCCTTGACAACCACTGATCTATTTACTGTCTATTGCCAAATTCAGACTTAAATTGAAGAAAGTAGGGAAAACCACTAGACCATTCAGGTATGACCTAAGTCAAATCCCTTATGATTATTCAGTGGAAGTGACAAATAGATTTAAGGGCCTAGATCTGATAGACAGAGTGCCTGATGAACTATGGACAGAGGTTCGTGACATTGTACAGGAGACAGGGATCAAGACCATCCCTATGGAAAAGAAATGCAGAAAAGCAAAATGGCTGTCTGAGGAGGCCTTACAAATAGCTGGGAAAAGAAGAGAAGCAAAAAGCAAAGGAGAAAAGGAAATATATACCCATATGAATGCAGAGTTCCAAAGAATAGCAAGGAGAGATAAGAAAGCCTTCCTCAACGATCAATGCAAAGAAATAGAGGAAAACAACAGAATGGGAAAGACTAGAGATCTCTTCAAGAAAATTAGAGATACCAAGGGAATATTTCATGCAAAGATGGGCTTGATAAAGGACAAAAATGGTATGGACCTAACAGAAGCAGAAGATATTAAGAAGAGGTGGCAAGAATACACAGAAGAACTGTACAAAAAAGGTCTTCATGACCCAGATAATTACAATAGTGTGATCACTCACCTAGAGCCAGACATCCTGGAATGTGAAGTCAAGTGGGCCTTAGAAAGCATCACTACAAACAAAGCTAGTGGAGGTGATGGAATTCCAGTTGAGCTATTTCAAATCCTGAAAGATGATGCTGTGAAAGTGCTGCACTCGATATGCCAGCAAATCTGGAAAACTCAGCAGTGGCCACAGGACTGGAAAAGTCAGTTTTCGTTCCAATCCCAAAGAAAGGCAATGCCAAACAATGCTCAAACTACCACACAATTGCACTCATTTCACACGTAAAGTAATGCTCAAAATTCTGCAAGCCAAGCTTCAGCAGTATGTGAACCATGAACTTCCAGATGTTCAAGCTGGTTTTAGAAAAAAGGCAGAGGAACCAGAGATCAAATTGCGAATATCCACTGGATCATCGAAAAAGCAAGAGAGTTCCAGAAAAACATCTATTTCTGCTTTATTGACTATGCCAAAGCCTTTGACTGTGTGGATCACAATAAACTGTGGA
The DNA here is from genome assembly GCF_054371585.1 of Giraffa tippelskirchi. NCBI lineage: Eukaryota > Metazoa > Chordata > Mammalia > Artiodactyla > Giraffidae > Giraffa > Giraffa tippelskirchi. The sequence continues at coordinate 128,831,038 of NC_137283.1, forward strand.
AAATTCTTCAAGAGATGGGAATACCAGACCATCTGACCTGTCTCTTGAGAAACCTATATGCAGGTTAGGAAGCAACAGTTAGAACTGGACATGGAACAACAGACTGGTTCCAAATAGGAAAAGAAGTACGTCAAGGCTGTATATTGTCTCCCTGCTTGTTTAACTTATATACAGGGTACATCATGAGAAACGCTGGGCTGGAAGAAACACAAGCTGGAATCAAGATTGCAGGGAGAAATATCAATAACCTCAGATATGCAGATGACACCACCCTTATGGCAGAAAGTGAAGGAGAACTAAAGAGCCTCTTGATGAAAGTGAGAGAGGAGAGTGAAAAAGTTGGCTTAAAGCTCAATGTTCAGAAAACTAAGATCATGGCATCTGGTCCCATCACTTCATGGCAAATTGATGGGGAAACAGTGGAAACAGTGTCAGAGTTTATTTTTTTGGGCTCCAAAATCACTGCTGATGGTAATTGCAGCCATGAAATTAAAAGACGCTTACTCCGTGGAAGGAAGGTTATGACCAACCTAGATAGCATATTTAAAAGCAGAGACATTACTTTGCTGACAAAGGTCCATCTAGTCAAGGCTATGGCTTTTCCAGTGGTCATGTATGGATGTGAGAGTTGGATTGTGAAGAAAGCTGAGCGCCGCAGAATTGATGCTTTTGAACTGTGGTGTTGGAGAAGACTCTTGAGAGTCCCTTGGACTGCAAGGAGATCCAACCAGTCCATCCTAAAGGAGATCAGTCCTGGGTGTTCATTGGAAGGACTGATGTTGAAGCTGAAACTCCAATACTTTGGTCACCTCATGTGAAGAGTTGACTCATTAGAAAAGACCCTAATGCTGGGAAGGATGGGGCAGGTGGAGAAGGGGAGGACAGAGGATGAGATGGCAGGATGGCATCACCGACTCGATGGACATGGGTTTGGGTAAACTCCGGGAGTTGGTGATGGGCAGTGAGGCCTGGCGTGCTGCAATTCATGGGGTCGCAAAGAGTCGGACACAACTGAGCAACTGAATTGAACTGAACTGAACTGAATGTCATATAGTTCAAATCATATAGTACATAGACCTTCCAGATTGGCTTCTCTCAGCAATATGCAGTACAGATTCCTCCATGTCTTTTCATAGCTTCATAGTCCATTTCTTTATAGCACTGAATAATATTTCAGTATATGGGTACCAAAATTTATTTATCCATTCACCTATTGAAGAATACCTTAGTTGCTTTCATGTTTTGGCAGTTATGAATAAAGTTGCTGTAAACATCTACGTGCAAGTTTTTGTGTATACTTAAGTTTTCAACATAGTTTAGTAAATACCAAGAAATACGATGCTGGATCATATGGTGTGAGTATGTTTAGTTTTGTAAGAAACTGCTAACTATCTTCCAAAGTGGCTGTACAATTTTGCATTCCCCTAGCAATGAATAAGCATTCCTGTTGCTCCACATCCTTGCCAGCATTCAGTGTCAGTGTTTAGAATTTGGCCATGATAACTGGTGTGTGGTGGTCTTTCATTTTTTAAATTTGTAATCCTCTAAATGACCTAAGTTCAATTCCTGGGTCAGGAAGATCCTCTGGAGAAGAAAATGGCAACCTACTCGAGTATTCTTGCAGGGAGAATCCCATGTACAGAGGAGCCTGGTAGGCTACAGTCCATGACGTCACAAGAGTCGGACACGACTTAGCAACCAAACCACCAACCACCACCTAATGATATATGAGGTTGAGCATTTTTTTCTATATGTTTATTTGCCATCTGAATATTTTCTTTGATAAGGTGTCTGTTTAGATCTTTTGCTCATTTTTAAATTGAGTCATTTCTTTACTTATGGCTGAGTCTTAAGAGTTATTTGTATGTTTTGGATACTAGTTCTGTAAAAGATATATATTTTGCAAAGATTTACCCTCAGTCTATAGCTTTTCTTTTCATTCTCTTGGCAGTGTCTCTGCAGAGCAGAAGTTTTTAATTTTAACATAGCAGCCATTCAGTTACCATGAAAATAAGATGTCAGAGATGTTGCAAAAACTTTCTTGATTATTAGAAAGCGTCAACTGAATGACTTCCACAGTCTCTTTTGACACTAGGTTTTTATGGTTCTGTGAAAAGAACAAAGGTGTGCTGTGAACTTTTCACATATGAATTCTAGCCCCTATTTTTGCATTATAACATTAATAGATGATAATTGCAAAAAATTAGAAAATATAGAAAAGAAAAAAAGAAAATATGATCTTTAAAAAAGCAGTTCGGCATTTACTAGTGGAAGAATATGGATGACAAGCAAAATAGCCAAACAGCCATGACTTTATGCCTGCCTTTGATTACTTGCGAATTAACAGGTCTCTATCTTCTCAGTAATTCAAAGGTTACATGAATGGGAAAACAGTAATGAGGTCCATAAATAATTAACTTAAACTATTTATTGCAACAGGTATTACCAAAGTGTACGTGGTAAAAAAGTGTATAATGGTCTCCCTCCACCCTATCCTTCTTTCTAATTGTAATTGTTCTCTAGAAACAAAAATCTTTATGTCCATGATAACTTGCTATGTACATACGCACAGACCTGCAAGCTTCACAAGTCAGGGATCAATCTGTGTCATTCGTGACATATAACACTGTGAACCTAGTGCATACCAGAGAGCTCGGTATGCAGAAGATGCTCAATTGAATGAATAAATGTCACACTGTACACTGTTCTATAGGTGGTTTTAAAAATTTTTTAAGAATATAGCCTGGATATCTTTCCATGTAAGGATATTGGTAGCTACCTCATTTTTTCCAGTGACTCCAGAATAATTGACTCAATGTATGCACACTATAATTTATTCAACCAGTTCCCTGTCACTGGATGTTTAGCTTATGTATATATTTACAAACAACACACCCACACACACATAAACATTACAAACAATACTTAAGTACATATTATAGTCTAATTATTGTGTAAAAAAAAGTCATATCAATCTACCCTCTCACTCCCTTGGGAAGACTTAAGTTACCTGGACACATCTAGCTGCCCTAGAGGCTAGAAGTGAAATTTCTAGCTAGACAGCATGTACTAGGTTATAAGGCATTCACAGTGGAAGGATGGAAGGTGGAAGGATGGAAGAACAGACTTGGAGGAGCAGGGTTTATAAATGCAACCATTATTTAGTTATTAAAAAAAACCCTCTCATCTCACCAGCACTGAACATGCGTGTCAATTTCTCCACATCTACAGTGGGGGGTGATATCCCAAATCAAATATCATCAGTCTTTGTCATTGTTGCTGTTATCTTTGTTTGGAGCAAGGGTTCAAATAAGGGGTATAGCTGGTGATTTTGCTATAAAGGAAAGTTGGGATTCAAATGAGGAAGATCTTAAGTGGCAAATATGAATGACATCTGAATATTTTTAAGCTGTGAAAAGTTGGAGAAAGAGTTTGAGAAATTTTTTAAAAATATATTGTAAAATGTTTGAGCTAGAAGAGATCTTAAAAAATCTCTCTTTCAGTGTACTTCTTTTATAGATGAGGAAATCAAAATTCTGAGAAGTGAATGGATTTATCCAAGCTCACACTACTCATTAGTAACCCATCTGGGGTTAGTATCAAGGCTGTTTGCATCTCAGCCTATCATCATGTTTTTTCTTATTAGGGACATATGACATATGCACGTTATTTTTATTTTATTTATTATTTTTGGCTGTGTTGGGTCTTCTTTGCTGTGTGCAAGCTTTTTCTATTTGTGGTTTGTGGGCTTCTCTTTGCAGTGGCTTCTCCTGTTAGGGAGCATGGACTCCAGGCGGGGGCTCAGTAGTTTGCAGCCACGGGCTTAGCTGCCAGCAGCATGTGGGATCTTGCCAGAACAGGGTTCAAGCTCAAGTCCCTCGCATTGGCAGGCAGATTCTTAACCACTGGACCACCATGGAAGTCCCTATCATCATTTGGTTTCATTCAGTAAATATTTATTGAGCATCAAAGCCTGTGTTCAGTACTAAAGAGGATTCAAGGGAAGTAAGGACACATATTTATTGAGAACTTTCTTGTGTCAGATTTTCATATACATTTCAATTTAGCCCAATGCATTGTACCAAATGAATCTATCTACTAGTTTATTTTTTAAAGAATTATTAGGAGTTCCCCATGTTTCAGTCACAGTAGTAATTCTTTGACATCAAGCCAAAAATATATTAGCTAATTTTCATGGCAAAAGCAGGAACAAGAAAAGTAATATTAATAGATAAGAGTGTCTCTGAGCCTCTTTGCCTGCATGTAAGAAATAAATTTGTTACAACAATGAAACCACCTCGAGGCTTGCAAAGGAGTTAGGACTGTGCCATGATATTACTGTAGGTACTGAAAAAATTCATATGAATAAGAAGTTCTGTAGGTCAGGAGGAAAATTATACTGTCGCTTCTCTTAACAGGATGTCAACTGGAGAGCATAGCTGATAGCTTTTTTCTCAGGCCTGCTCAGGGCATCTCTGTCGAGGTTTCTGTCTAGGTCCTCAGTGTGTGCCATCCTGAGAGATGCCAGAATTGAGAGAAGGCCAGTGGAAAGTTCGGAAGGGGGCGGAGATTTGGCTGCAGAGATGTGTGGGGCAGATCTGATAGAGGGCTTTACTGATCTAGTTAAGGATTTGGTTCTAAGTGTACTGGGAAGCTAATGAAGGGCTTTAAGCAGATGCTCCAGAGTCTTATTTGCAATTAAAAGACAGACAGACACACACACAGCAGATGCTCCTGAGTCTTATTTGCAATTAAAAGACAGACAGACAGACACACACACACACACACAAGCTTTGAATGGTTTAGGAAAGCTTCAGGGATGGACGAATCAGCAGGCTGTGTACCAGGTATTAGGCGATGGTAGCTTATATGTTTGTAACATAGAAAGAAACATGTATCAGAAGACAAAATTTACAGAACTTCACTGAGAGGTCATTGAGGGAGCAGGTACTGTCCTGAATGACTCTGGCTTTCAGCTAATGCTGCTGGATGCAAGTAGGGGACATTCACTGAGGTGGGAACTCTGGGGACCGATCATTAGGACGAAGATCTTGTGTTGATTTTTGCAAAGTTGATTTGGAGTGCCTAACGCCCACATAAAGGTCTGTGGGTGGGTGGGTTAGACAAAGGAATTCCGGGTGGAAGGACTAGAGATTTCAATTTGGGGGATCTGGTCAGCTGGTAGACGACATTACCTAGGTAAAGGCACTTCTCTTCTTTTTCTTCTTCTAAAGGAAAGTTGATCTTCAGAAAAGTCTAAAAGTGTTGGATGGTTCAGGTCGATTATTTTCATTCTTTAATGTGTACGATTGCTCAGTTTTGATTGTATTTTTGTATTAAACATCTTGGTTATTTGTTTTCATTTATAACGTTATCTACAACCTTTGAATTATGAACTAAAACCCTTATTGATGAATTAGCTGAATACAATAGCAGGTCCACGTATGACAGTAAGAAACTTTAGGTAATGAAGAGCTCAGATCTTTGCTGAACAGTGTGGCTGGTCTTGTCAAAATATTTAAAAAATGTTGTATCTTCATCCAGGCACCAATGAGAATGATTGGACATATGATATGTTAAAGCACTTTGAAGAGTAGTCACCTAACTTTTTCTTGCACCACTGATTTGTCGTCATAGAATAGATTGTTTAGGGAACCAGTAAGCTCTTAAAAATAAGCTTGCTTTTTAATTAAAAAGACACTATTCCTATTTTTCATTACAGCTGCATTAAGTAAAATTAATATCCACATCGTGTCTGAAACTCAAATGTCTGTCTTGTCTTTCTTGTACCTAGTACACGGTTACAGAAGAAATGTCACTTCAGTTTTTTGAAAAGAAACACAGATACGTGCTTCACAGTTGCCCAAACCACGCAGCTTTGTGCTGCATCAAGTTGCTCAAACTGTGCTGCGAGGAAGCCCGTAACTGCTTAAAAGGCCAGGGACTGAAAAGGAGTATTGCACAACTCTTCACCACCCAGCGGTTTCGCTTCCAAATCTGGCTTTCGTATCATCCCGAGGCGGGAGCAGCTCCTTGCTCCACTGGAGACAGCCGGTCCCCCTTCAAAAGCAGCCGGGGTTTCCTCGTCCCAGCCCCGGGCGCCCCTCCCTCCCGAGGTTCCCGTGGAAGGGAAGCCACGCGGGCTGGGACCCCGGAGTTCCCATTGTCCAGCAGGGGAGACCCAGTCTCCCCGGAGCGACTCCCGCATTCGGGTCCCTCAAGCCAGGTGGACCAAAGGTCCGCGGGTCTCCGCGCCGCTCCCCTCCCCCGCCGCTCCATTGTCTGCCTCGCCCCGCCCCGGGGGACACGTGCGCCTGCAGCCTCCCGAGCGAGGAGAGCGCGGGGCGGCGGCGGCGTGGACACCGCCTGGAACGGCTACGCGGCCGCGGCGCCGAAGGCGCTGGCCGGGCGCGCACGGACGGGTGGGTACTCTCAGGGCAGCTGCAGTCGCGTTCCGCGCCCCCCGCCCCGTTCCCGGCTGGCCCAGGACTGAACGGGGGGTGGGGCGAGCGGGAGCTCGGTGGGGGTGGCGTGCGCGTGGTGCCGCGGTGGGGGTGGGGCGGGGCGGGGTGGGGAGATGCCTGTCTCCTGACAAAGGAGAACGAGTGGGACACGCTGAGCCGGCCCGTCCCGCCCCGCCCCGCTCCGCTCCGCCCCGCCCCACCCGGAGGGGAGCGGGAGGGGGAGTGTCGGGAGGGGAAGGGGCGGGCCTTTCATTCACTCTTGGCCCCTCCGCCGCCGCCGGGGCGGAAGGGCGGGGTCTCGCGCCCTCCCGTGTGATGAGGAGCGAGGGTGGCGGGGAGTGGGGGCGGAGCCCGCGGGCGCGCGTCCCGAGGCGTAGGCTACGTCGTCACGTCAGCGCGGGAGAGAGAAAGAGAGGAGCCGACTCGGCAGGGACTGGGGGACGGGGCCGAGAGAACGAGCGAGGGAGGGAGCGAGTGAGCAAGCGTGCAGCTAGGAGGGGAAGGGCAGCCACTTGTGCCTGAGCGGCTGCGAACCACAGTGCGAGCGGTGGGAGAAAGAAGCAGGGAGAAGAAGAAGGACCCAGGGAAGAGGGCTGACGGAGGCTGGTGGTGGTGGGAGAAGGAGAAGGAGGAGCTGGAGGAGGGCAGGGGCTGAGAGAGTGAGTGAGAGAAGCGGACGCGCGAGGGAGGGGAGGGAAGGGGGGGGGTGTCACGCGGAGGCGCGCGCGCGCGCGCGCGCACCGGGAGCGCGCTCGGAGGCGAGTGGAACTGGATCGGGTTTGCTGCCAGCGGCGTGAGCTTCGGCCGCCATTTTACAACAGCTCCACTCGCGCCGGACACAGGGAGCAGCGAGCACGCGTTGCCCGCAACCGGATCTCCTCGGACAGGATTCCTCCGCCGCAGCCCAACGGGGAGGTAACGACCGCTGGGACCCGGGTCTGGGCAGGGAGCTCCGTGACATTGTGGAGTGAGCTGGGGGAGGGCGGTGCGGGGAGAAACCGGCTTTTCTGGAAAATGGATTCCAAGGGAGAGGGGAGCACGTTGACTGGGGCTGCTCGGGAGTAGGCCGCGGCCCACGCCGTCACTTCCTCCTCCCTTCCATGTGCTGCCGCTGTTCGGGCTTTGTCTGCGGCGCTCCAGGGAGGAGGCGGCCCCGTGGCCCGCGCGGACCGCGAGCGGCGACGGAGTTGGTGCTGTCGTGGCCGTCGCCGCGGCGCGGGAGTGGGCGGAGAAGAGCCGGTTCCGTCCCGCAGCCGCGCGGCGGGCTTGGGTGGTGCTTGGGGTCTGGCGGGCGTGGGGCAGTTCGCGGAACGCCCTCACGCCGCCGGCTTGCCGGCCCCGGCCCGCGGGTGGCACCAGCGGCCCCCGCGCCGCAGTCAGTGCCCGGACCGGCCGGGGGTGGGGGCTTGTACCGTGCGCCACGGCGCACGTCTCGGCGGGGCGGGCGGCCGGGGGTCGCCGGCGCCCGGGGCAGAGAGAGCCATGTGTCACGGCCGAGACGGCGGCGCTGGGGGGCGGGGAGAGTCTGTGGCCTGGCGCCGCTGCGGCCTCGGTGTCGAGGGGCGAGGTTGTGCTGCTGCTGCTGGCTGGGGGCTCCGGCCGCGGCTTTGGGTTGCTGTCGGGAGCTGGTGACGGTCGTCTTGGCCTGGGACTCGGTGGGTTGCCGTTGAAGGAAGTTGTAGGACATTTGAAGGCGCGGAGCACGTGTTTCTAATGGGTTCCCGGTGGCCGCGGCGGTGAGGCTGCCGCTCTGGGTGCGGAGTCGGGGGAGGGCTTTGGGGTGCGGGGTGAAGGGTGGAGAAGCGGGGTGGTGGGAAGGTAGGTTGTGTGAGCGCTTTGTTCTTCGCTGGCTGTTGTTACTGATCTTTAAGCGGCAGGCGGGAAAAGCGCGCACTTTGGGGGTTTACCTTTGAGAGGGAAAAGCCCAGCTTTGCTTGTTCCACACACACCTCATTCTCTGTATGGGCACAGTTGCATGTGGCACGCTGGCTCGTCCTCGTGCTGGTTGGGCTCCATTTGTAATGTGGTTTTTCCTAGGGAGTGTTAGCAGGTGAGTCAGGGGTGGTGCTAAGGAAAAACGTAGTGGATCCGTCTTTCGGTGCCCCGCGCTCCAAATCTGGCTTGTCAGGCGACAGTGACTTTAAAGTAAGGCCTGTTTAAAGGGATGTATAGGCTGGCTGGTGTAGAAATTGGTAGAGAAAGTCAAGATTGGGGCTCTCATATTGTCCTACCCTTTTTGAAGATACTAGTTTAATTTTGCTTATTGCGTTTGAACAGATCTCTGGAAACATGGCTACAGAACATGTTAATGGAAATGGTACTGAAGAGCCCATGGATACTACTTCTGCAGTTATCCATTCAGAAAATTTTCAGACATTGCTTGATGCTGGTTTACCACAGAAAGTTGCTGAAAAACTAGATGAAATTTACGTTGCAGGTAAGAACTAACACTTGCAAAATTACATTATGAAATTTTTCTATTGGATTTCTGGCTTTGAACTAAAATAGCAACTTTTTGTGGTTTCCAAGAAGTGTGGGACCTGGAGTTTTGCCTTGTTGTGCTAGTAGGTTCTTGTGAACTAGAGGTTGAGGTGTGTAGAGGGAGGGAAGAAGGAAGGGTTAGGTGGTAAAGGCTGGATGGCCAGATGGTTAAGTACATGATGGTAGCAACAGCTGCTGAATGTTGGGAGCAGGCTGTGTGACTTTTGGGGGTATTTTTATGGTAGGATTCTGGTCAAATAACTTGGTAATTGTAGACTTGTAGTTTATCTGTCTCGGTGTGGCTGTTGCTTTTTTTAGTGGTATTTGAAATTGAGTGGAGGTTCCCGTGTCATGCTCGGTACTTTGTTGGTTGATTTTAGAGTTTGTAAGCCCATGTATTTACCTTAGAAATACTCAGTGTTCAGAACTGCCTGACTTAGGATAAGATAAAAAAGTTGATTCATTATTTTAAGTATGGTTGAGAGGCTTTCTTTAGTTTATAATGGCTAAGGTACGTGTGTTTTTCATTACACAGATAAAGAGGAATGGAAGAATTTGTAGTTGGCACCTGCATTGGCAAACATGGTCTTAAAAAAAAACTTTCTAAAAATATTAAAAGTTGACAACTAATTAAGTTTTTTCTTCTCCAGGGCTGGTTGCACATAGCGATTTAGATGAAAGAGCTATCGAAGCTTTAAAAGAATTCAATGAAGACGGCGCATTGGCAGTTCTTCAGCAGTTTAAAGACAGTGATCTCTCCCATGTTCAGGTAACGTTAGTTTGATGTCAGTGTAGAAAAAAAAGTAGTTTTGACTGTTTCATTCGGTTAGCTATACTTAAGACTTACTCTTGAAAATAATTGGAAAATTCCTTTACAGAACAAAAGTGCCTTTTTATGTGGAGTCATGAAGACTTATAGGCAGAGAGAAAAACAGGGGACCAAAGTTGCAGATTCTAGCAAAGGACCAGATGAAGCAAAAATTAAGGTATGTCTTTAAAAAGTTTCTTTTTTACTCCTTTCAGTTTTAAAGTTTTTTGTTCGTTGTTTTGACTATTTTCTAGCTTGGGTAAATATTCTTTGGGTGTGAAATTATTCCTTGTGTGTGTTGTAATGTTGAGAGTTAATGACCATAAGATAACTTGTTAATGTTTTCTCATTACTATTTTTTGAAGTGTCCTGCCTTTAACAGTTTCTGTTTCTAAACACCTTTGAAATTTTTCTTGGTACCCATGTATTCTTTCTTAAATCTGTGCTGTTGGTATTCTAAATAAAAGATTTAAAGAAATACAGTCACCATATTTTTCACATGAAACCTGCAAGTCCAGGTTAACTGACAGTGGAACCAAAAGGGGAGGGGATCAGCTCACCCCATACTGATGGAGAGTGTACATTTAGCAGTTGACTGCTTTTCTTAGGATTCTCAAGCCCCCAAATTAAATGAGTTTAGTATTTTAACACTGCCTTCTTCCTCATTCCTTAGTGTGGGTTTTTAAGGCTAATTTGTTCATTTCTAAAAGCAGCTTTTAATGATAAAATTGATTACTGTAGACATGTAAATGAAGAAAGTGAGGCTGAGAGTAGAAGTTTCCTTTGCGCTCACCCAAGTCACATAGTAGTAAAGTCAACTAGATTTTGATCTTTGTGTTTTTTACTTGTGTTGATTTTTTGGTTCATAGAAAATATGATGATCATACTAGTTTTAACCTAGTCGTCTTAACATAGTGTGGCCCTGCTCTTGAACCCAGGGTTCTAGTTTAAGAAAATGTTATTAGGAAGGGTATGGGTGTCAGTTGTGTTTTAATGGGAAGTATGGAGTTAGTAGTTAATGTATAAACTTGAGGCTTTCAAGTGAGTGAATTGTATCTGAACTATAAATCTAGTTTTTCCAAAGAAATGGAATATATAGCTGTTACTCATTGTAATTAGATCAGTTGTAAGTAAATCTACACTGAAAGTTATTAAAATTTTCTAAAAAGTTGAAGATTTAGTTTGTGAAACATTCAGTTCTGTCTTTGGAAGGGAGTGGCTTAAAGCTTTAGTGTGACTTAAATTGTGGCAAGAAATCAGACATTTTTATAGAGTATTTTTTTTAGAGGGACTAAGTGTTTCCTATTTGTTTTTAGGGATTGACATAAAACAAGTATTATTTGGGTCATATAAAGATTAAAGTGAAAGAAGCACAGGGATTGCATGTGGGAAAAAGGGAAGATGAGCCGTTTAATGGTTTAGTTTAATGTGATAGTAAGAAATTTGAGTTTATTTTTGTTACTAACCCAATATTGCATTGTTAAGCAAATATATTTGGGTATAGTAGAAAAAGACTACTTAAAACGTGTACCAACTTTGTGGACTTTTTTGTTAAAAGAGTTTAGGAATAGAGTTTTTATCAATTACGGTATCTTTCCATAACTATTTAATGTTCTTTGGGTAGAAATAAGGGCTTCCCTGGTGGCTAAGAAGGTAAAATGTGTGCCTACAATGCGGGAGACCTGGGTTTGACCCCTGGGTCCGGAAGATCCCCTGTAGTAGGAAATGGCAACCCACTCCAGTACTCTTGCTTGGAAAATTCCATGGACGGAGGAGCTTTGTAGGCTACGTCCATGGGGTCGCAAACAGTTGGTAGAAATAAAATCTGTCCAGTCTTTTTCATTTAAGGACTAAGGTGCTCCTCCCCCCATCACTTAACAGCATTTTGATAAGTTTTGTCATGTGCCTGGTATTAGTTTATCAGCTGATTATTAGATTCTTTTTATTTAGAAAACTAGTTGTGTGCATTGTGGGCGAGATGGTGGGAAAGGAATAATCTTGCTTTTTCCTTAGGCTAACAGTGGATGACTACTTTCTACTCTTGCTTATAATAAGGGATAAAAAGAATCTTTTTATGCTCTGAGTTAAATATAAGTTGTATAAATTTTAACAGTTCACTCTTAGGGAGATAATGTGTAGAGATTATATCGTGTTGCAGTCTCATAAAGTTTCCAAAATCATTTTGGCTCTCTTTTTGAGTGATCCATGCTGTCCTGTGAAGCATGGTACTTGAATGTCAAATGAATAAGAGGTTATTTTTCCTGCATCTCCTCTTAAGTTTCTGGATTTAGTTGGAGGAGTGTAATTTGTAAAGGTTGGTGAAACTCCCAGAATGGCAGTAGGTACCTTGGAGTGTGGGTTACTGGGAAATTTGTTGGGTAAGAAAGCTAGGTTTGGGAGAGATAAGTTATCCACCTCCTCCTTCAGGAGAGAATTTCAGCTTAATTATGCAGTCATTTTTTAGAAGGGCAGAATAGATAAACCTTGCCTTGAGAGTTGTTGATGAATCAATATTTTGTGTTGTTCACTAAGCACTACTCAGTAATTGGAGACCAGAAAATAATTTGACCAGGATCCTGAAACTTTCATTATAAATTAGGGCATATTATTAATTATAAGCACACATTAAAATAGTTCTAAAACAGACAACAAAAACCTGTTAGTAGGGAATATTGCCAAGATAAATGGAAAGATTTGAACAAAATCGATTTTTTCATAACTACTTGCTGCACGGGTGTGGTCTTATGAATGAAATATATTAATGACATTTGAACTTTTTAAGGCACTCTTGGAAAGAACAGGCTACACACTCGATGTGACCACTGGACAGAGGAAGTATGGGGGACCGCCTCCAGATTCCGTTTATTCAGGTCAGCAGCCTTCTGTTGGCACTGAGGTAAAGCAACTAAAAACTTGTACCCTTTGTAGTAAATGCACACGTGTCTGGTTTCTTATAGAATTTCTCCATGGTTTTTACTTCATGTTTAATTTACAGATATTTGTGGGGAAGATCCCAAGAGATCTGTTTGAGGATGAACTTGTTCCATTGTTTGAAAAAGCTGGACCTATATGGGATCTTCGTTTAATGATGGATCCACTAACAGGTCTCAATAGAGGTTATGCGTTTGTCACTTTTTGTACAAAAGAAGCAGCTCAGGAGGCTGTTAAACTGGTGAGTTTTTTTTCTTTCAGTCTTCACATTTGCTGTTTTTAATTAAAGCCAGGCCTTTTCTCATTGTGTTAACAATGTTTTTGAAGTGCTGATTAGGCACTGTCTTTCACATTTTCTGTGTACATGTTACAGCAGTATCTTTTGCAGGTATAGTTGAACTGACTCAGGATCTATAAGGTAGTGTGATGGAGTTATAGTTACTGGTTCTTTGAAACATTTGGCTTAGTGACTTTTTTAATTCTAGGAATGTTAAAAGATATAAGAAAGTAACTGTAGTAGACAGGGCTCCTGTTGGGCCATATCTGGCTATCCCTTTTTAGAAATGTTTCATGAAGACATTGTGATGATAACTTTCTAGTTAATGAAATAAGGGATTTTATGGCGAGTGGCAGTATTTGATTTAAAAATAACAGATGTCAAGTGAGGACCTAGTTATTTTCCCAATTTTAAAGAATTTTAATATTTCAAGTTATGACTTACATAACTCCTTCAAATTAGTTTTATTAAATTCTGTGACTCAAGTGGTTTCTACATTTTGTAGTTGAAGATGTCATAAGTTAATTTCAATCCAAGAGATATATCAAATAGTGCAGCTGGGAAGGAACTTTTGTAAATGGTTCACTATGGCAGATGTTTGTTTTGCACTGTCTGACTTAGTGTTATATGGGTAATTCTAAGCAAACTTGAAATTCTTAGACTGATTATTCCTGAATTTTATTTTTTCTTTCCTCACCATCATCTATATCACATTTTAAGGCAAGCCTTAAGGAGAAAAAGGAAACAAATACACTTGATTTAGCTTGCTGTATAGCTTGCATCTCTCCACTGGTGTGTGTAATTGAATATTGTAAGGTTAACATTAGAAAAGTATGCTACTTGGGAAGAATAAAGAATTCAGGATTTTGGGTATTCCTGTTTAAATCAAGGCTGATTTTTCCCTTCTCTCAAAGAATGCTATTTCAGAAGGGAGAGTATATAGCATTCCATTCAGTGGTAACCTGTGAACTGTCAAGATGTTAGTTTAAACACTTTAAGTAAAATTGAGGGCTTTTTAGGGTTCTGGAAAGATAAACTGTAGAAATCATCCAGCTGAATCTAAAAGAATAGAACATTTTGCCAGATAGTAATAAAGTAGCAGCAAGTTTTAATGTGGAAATGTAGAGTGATTAAGAAGGCAATGAGCTATCTTATCTTACTACAAAAAGCTTGCGTAGAATTTAATGATGTCAGACCCAATTTATTTACAAGGTATTACATAAAGCTTAAGTTTTGTTTAGTGGTGTGATTACTTAGTGTTACAAGTAATGATATGTGTATTTATTAATATTTTTAATAGGAATTATTAAACCAACACTTGACTAAATTTTTGCTGCCAAAATACACCAATTACAGTAGGTCCTCACTAGAATATTTCTAGGTGATGTTCAGAATCTTCATAGTAAAGAAACATAATTAGAAGAAGATACATAATCCAGTCCTAACATGACAATTTTGAGTGCCAATAAATACACATGAAATATGTTTCAGTTTGGGCAGTTGCCTTAGGTTAACATAATGTAGTCCAAAATTGCATTGCTGTAGGCTTAGAGTAGTTTTAATAACATAGTTAAGTTTTTGACTGTAACGCAGAAATTTCCAGATAGCCAAACAGCTATTTTGATTGGTTTGGAAACAACTCTTGTCCTAAATAAACCTTTTTACATTTTTTTCCTGGGTTTGGATTTGAGTCCTTATCTGGGGGAATAATTACTTTTTGCTGTCCAATCAATAGGAGGCTCTGCACTTTAGTGTCTTTTTAAAGATAGTCTTAGTACTGGGATGTTAGCACTGGGATGAATTGGATGTATTGTATTGATTTTTCTGAAGAGATGTTTTACCATAGAGTTAGGACTGAGCAACTACTTCTGGATCAGATTCCAAATCTGAGGTTGCTGGTGATTATGGTGATAATATAATTGGGAGACTTGCCTTAGTACAACAGTAAAAGAAAGGACTAGGCTTTTGAGGAAATGAAACATTCTAGAGAAATAAGAAACTGAAGTTGATTTGGATGTTTCTTGCTACCTTGTTTTGATTCCTGGATATGAGTAACACCCAAATGTATTTTTTAAGGAAGCATATTTTGAAGACTGTTCCTACTTGTGTCATATCACAAGTCTACTTGAATTACAGCTTTATCAAAGAAGTTTTTATATGATAGTTGAACTCTTCTAGTTGTACATAATCAAATGTTGAGAAAATGCCTTTTTTACGTTATTTATAGATCAGACAAGATTGAAGCAGCATCACTTTTTGGTTTCCTATACTTTGAGTATCTTGAGAAATGCCTTAGATTGAGATAGATTATGTATTTGGTCTTATTTTTTGATATATATAATTCAACAATGACCTCCAATAAAAACTGTAGATTTTAAAGTTGCATCTGAATTACTTGTAGAAGTGGGTTGATGTTAACAGCTGAAGAGACATGAAGTTAGAAGCAACTGCAAACTACTTAGTCACCCTGTTTTCAGCTAACATCTGCCTTGTATTTGGGGGAATAAGAAAATGTATCTCTAAATGATGATAGTCTAGCCGCGGAAGCAAGATCTAAATTTGTGAAAAGGTGTGTAATAGCTACCACTTGTGTGCTTAAGGCACAGGGGCTTTGTGCTCTGTGCCACGTTATTACTTTCAAATACCACTGCAACCCATTCTTCAAGGTAAGTGAAATAACTTCTTTCTGCAGTGAATAAATAGACTGGGTGGCTTGCCCAAGGCCATGCAGATTTAGTTTATTTAGCGTGTTCTTACTGTTAACTGGACATAACATTTTAAACCAGCAGTATATGTTATGTTGCCCATGAGCCTGATTCTTTGTGTAGTGGTTTAGGTGGTCTTAAAAGGTGTTAAGTGTAAGTCTTCTCTGCTGCCAAATTTATTTTTGGCATCTAACCAGTTTGTACCATCTTCCTGCTACACCCTAGTCTGAGGTACCATTTGAAGAGTCCTAGCTAATCTCATTGCTTTCTGTTGCCCCTTTACAGTCTTAACATTTAGCTGTGTAGGTTAGATCACAGCATTCCCATCCTGAGGATAATGGCTTCTAAACAAGGCTCTATCTGATCAAGTTTCTGCTTAACCTCTCTCCTCCTACTCTTCATTACCCTTCCATCCATACTTTGCCTTTGTTGTCCTCCTCAAAAGCTATGACCATTTCCAACTCAAAGTTACCTTCTGTGCTTTCCACCACTTCCCAGTTAGCCCAGCTGCTGCCTTCTTATCAATCAAATTTTCTTAGAAGGCCTTTGTAAGAAAGGCTTACCACCCAGTTGCCCCATGACAGTATACTGAACATGGTTAAGAAAAAGAATGCTTAGATGTACTTAAAATTATTTCTTGACTTTGTAAGATTATTTGCATCTCTCTTCCTTTCAGATCATTTGCTCTTTTTCTGCGTCCCTGACATTCAGAACAGTGCCACTATAGAATAGGTACTGGATAAATAACCTGACAGGCTGACCAGTGCTGTCTTATTGAAGGATTTTCTAGCTTCCATTTGCAATTATTCTCTGCTACCATCAGCCCTAGGGATTAACATAGATTCATGGGGAGGGTGACACTTTCTCCTGTGTAGCATTTGGTGTTGTCACAAAGTCCAAGAGGAACGTGGGCAAGTGTGTGTGTGTATTTGTATGGTGTGCTTCTGGAATTGGAGCCCAGGGCAACTGGCTCTGCAAGTGCCCATTATGGTCCAATACCGTGGAAGTGTCTTACTGAAAAAACTTTCCTTGTAAAGACTGGAATACTGACCTCTATTGACACATTAAGTTGTGACTTTAATAGCCACTGATGGTTTATTCACCACTGGTTGTATACACCATGTACAACCACTTCGATGAATGGAGCTGAGAAGAGAGGTCCACAAAGTATTTTAAGTAGCAGTTAGCAAATGTTTACTGCGAATAACATGAAAACTTCCACTATGAGCGTACAAGTAGTTTGATCCAGTTCTTGACTTTGGGGTTTCTGGAACATGAGAGGCTAACTACAGTTAATTAAAGTGGAAGCTGGTGGGTCACAGGGTAAAGGAAGGATGAAGGGATAGATTGCTTTGAGTTGGGGTTGTTAGAGAAGGCTTTGTCCTAAAGAGGTTTGAGTAGGGAGGGCAGTGAAGGAAATCGATGAATTGAGTTGAAGCAGTGTTTTGTGGGAGAAAGATGAAACTTGTTTAAGTGAATGCTAAAAGGCAGTGTAGTCATTGACTACCGGGCTGAGTTGCATGGTGCCATTGAAGTTTTGAGCGTTAGTGTAGGTTGCATGATGTAAATATGTTATAGATTGTATTTCTTTTTTCCTTATCAGTGATTTGAATGAGGGTATAGTTGGACTGGTTGAAATGTTTGGTGACTTGAATCTACATGTGGTGATAAATGCCATGGGGGATGACAAAATAAGGATCTGAAAAGATTTTGATAGCCTGGGACCGTAGTTTATACCAGAAGGGTGGAATTGAGTGGGGTTGAAAGTCAAGTCCTATACACAGCTTACTCACAAGTAAACTGTAGTGTGTCAGCAGTGTGGTATGATTGCCAAATAAGCCTAGATAATCTTGGACTGCATGTTATAGAAGCTGGCGTTCAGAAGTGTTAGAATAGTCTCTAGCTTATTCTAGACTCCTCAGTCTTTGCCTGCATTTGTATTGTGTTATGAATGTCACTTTCGTGACACTCTTAGAGGCATTTTCCAATTTCAGAGAAGGAATGATTAGCCAAGCAGAGGGGACTGAGTCGTAAGCATTGTGGATAGGTATGTGAAGTGCCTCATTTGGAGGAGGAAATAGATTTATTGGAGAATTTTTAGAGAAGTAGGTTTGACTCAATACAAAGAAGACTTAAGTGGACAGGCTTGGGAGGCAGTCGTTTTGCTGCTATAAGGAGAGTTAGGACTGAGCAACTACTTCTGGATCAGATTCCAAATCTGAGGTTGCTGAGTTTCTGGGGATTTGCTGACTGATTGGCTATGAGGCAAGGAAAGAGTGACTTAGTGTTTTTGAGCCTGGGTGATGGGAATGTTCCAGGCTTTACAACTCATTTTGGTGTTCTGAAATACTGAAATTATATTGGTTCATCTTTGGGTTTTTTTTCATCTTTGTTTTATTTGATACCTCACTGTGCTACTGGATCTAAAAGCTAGATTTCTAAAACTTGTTAATTTCAGTGCCAACTTTCCTAGAGTTTGGAAAAGATCATGTTTTTGTTTATCTTGATACCATCATATAGTCCTGATTACTTAACCCTTGAGGGTAAGGGTTTATCAGCATTAAATTAGAATCTCTAGTAAGCATCAGAACAGTTGTTTTGTAATGCCTTTCTACCATCTAAGTCACTGTTACTCACCTGCTAGGATATAAAGTTTAATTTTGACTTTTAAGATGATAGATAGGCCTTAAAAATGCTAGAGTAAGAAAAGTTAACTCAAATATACATATAAAAGTGCATGCTTAATCTGTAGATGCAGACATTGCTTTGAAAATGTTTATTTCTAGATACTTTTGCTTCGTTTGGACAATATGCCCAGAGGGTCTTCTTTTTTCCTTTAATGACTTCACTGGAGAGCCAGTTTACTCTCTATGGGTCAGTTAAAAATGTTTCAGTTTTTTAAGTTAAAAAAATGTGGATGAAGAGTTACAGTTTTCTTTATAAATTCTGTTAAATATTCGTAGCTTCCTATTGTTCAGACTGAATGAATGAATGCTAAGTTGCTTCAGTCATGTCCGGCTCTTTGCAACCCCATGGACTGTAGCCCACAAGGCTCCTCTGTTCATGGAATTCTCCAGGCAAGAATACTGGAGTGGGTTTCCATTTCCTTCTCCGGGGGATCTTCCCCACCCATGGATCAAACCTGTGTCTTTTACATCTCCTGCACTGTCAGGCAGGTTCTTTACCTCTGGTGTCACCTGGGAACCCACCAGGTCTGACCTGTTCAGACTATTGTCATTTTAAATACCTTCTACCTACCCTGCCTTGATTAACCAGAGCAGGGCTAGTGAGGATAGGTTAGAAGGGAAGAAACTTTTCTTATAGAGAAAATAATGGCAACAGTTATCACCATTTTGAAGCAGCATTAAGTATATATAGCCCCTGGTTTTAGAATATTTGGAAAACAAAAATACAAAAAAGGGAAAGGGATACCAGATTCTGTCATCTTCAAAGTAACTCCCCCTTCTCCCTTTTCCTTTTAAAACTTTGTATTCCATTCCATTTTTTTCCTCTGATTTTAGTGGTTTGTGGGGGGGGGGGCGGTCAACTTCTGGAATTACAGACTAAATGACCAAATTGAAAGTCATTGATTCGTCCCTAACGCTGGCTATTTGATGCTTACATGTAAAAATCGAGGGAATGTACATGTCTTAAATAGTTTATTGTGTTCTTAGATTAACTTACTTGTGTGGTGGGATATTGTAGTCTCATTGTCCATAGTCCCTTGCAATGATGGATTCAGCCATAGGTCTACTATCTGCAGATAACTGCATATTTCTACTTTTAAGAGGTGTTTGGTCTGAATACAAATAGTATGAGAAAACAAAGTCCAGGGCAGTATTTCTTAACCTCAGCACTATTTTAGACTAGATAGCTATTATGCTGGGCTATTTTGTGAATTATAGGATGTTTGGTAACATCTCTGACCTCTGCTTACCCACTAAATACTAACAGCAAGTCCCACCTCTAGTTGACCAAAATCTGCCTGTTGTTTATAGTCGTAAGTCATGTCCAACTCTTGTGATCCCATGGACTGTAGCCCACCAGGCTTCTCTGTCCATGGGATTTCCCAGGCAAGAAGACTGGAGTGGGTTGCCGTTTTCTTCTCCAGGGTATGGAACCTGCCTCTCCTGCATTGGCAGGCAGAGTCTTCACCGCTAAGCCACTAGGTCTAGTTGACCAAAATCTGTCTAGACGTTGTCAAATGTGCCTCCCCACTCCCTGGGCAAAATCACACCTGTTGAGAACTACTGATTTGTGTTAACATAGAAGGGTGTTTTTATTGATCCAGGCGGGTCTGGCTGTGTTAGGGCGGGCTCTAGGGGCCACTTTGGGGTGTGCCGTCCCTCAGCTTTTCTAAGTCAGCCTGTGATTTGTTGTTCCTCAGTATTATCGGAGAGTACTGTTCCCTCAGTATTATTTGAGATGACGGGGACCTGGTCTCTGCCCCAGGACGCTTTCTGTAAGCAAGAACCCCGGATGTGATGACTAAGGAGGCGATTTTGTTTTTCATTCATGTAGACAGCCGATCCTGAAGACACCCTAACTACTATGCATAGCACAACTGCATTATGCCGAATTCTTGACTCCATTAGGATTTAGTGAAGGGAAGGGGGAGTGGGCAATGGCACCCCACTCTGGTACTCTCTTGCCTGGAGAGTCCCATGGACGGAGGAGCCTGGTAGGCTGCAGTCCATGGGGTTGCTAGGAGTCGGACACGACTGAGCGACTTCACTTTCACTTTTCACTTTCATGCATTGGAGAAGGAAATGGCAGCCCACTCCGGTGTTGCCTGGAGAATCCCAGGGACGGGGAAGCCTGGTGGGCCGCCATCTAATGGGGTCGCACAGAGTCGGACACAACTGAAGCGTCTTAGCAGCAGTAGCAGCCTAGGATTTAGGGATTGGATTGCAAAGTATTTGGTTGAGCTCAAATCTACAGGTATGCAGAAGAGATTTCAACGGTGAAGTTTCAGGGAAAGCATTATATTCAGAGGTGTAGCAGTGTGAGAACTGACATCATTAGCCAAGATTACAATATTGTGGAGAAAGGGAAAAAGTGGGAGGAATTTTAGGATGGACTTACTGATGTCCAGCTATTTGAACTTTGTTTTGCTTATGGGGAGTCATTGAGGGATATTTTTTTCCCAATAGGCAAAATTGTGATTTAAAAAAAAGAATGTTTCTGGCACAAGTGTAAAGAATAGAGGTAATCTTGGGATCATGATGACCAGTCAGTCAGTTCATTCGCTGACTCTTTGCGGCCCCATGGACTGCAGCATGGCAGGCTTCCCTGTCCATCACCAACTCCCAGAGCCTAGTCAAACTTACATCATCGAGTTGGTGATGCCATCTCCTCCTCTGTCGTCCCCTTCTCCTCCTGCCTTCACTCTTTCCCAGGATCAGGGTCTTTTCCAATGGGTCAGCTCTTCTCATTAGATGGCCAGAGTATTGGAGTTTCAGCTTCAGCATCAGTCCTTCCAATGAATGTTCAGGCCTGATTTTCTTTAGGATTGACTGCTTTGATCTCCTTGCAGTCCAAGGGACTCTCAAGAGTCTTCTCCAACACCACAGTTCAAAATGATGACCAGAGACTTGGCTAAGTGTGAACTGAGTCAGTGAGGGTAGAAAAAACAAAGCTTGTGAACTGGAGGGAAAGATGTTTGAACTTCATATTTAATTTTGAATACCTGGAGATAATGGAGAAAGGGACAGTGAGGAATCAATTTTCTGACTTAGCTGTATTTCCTTCACTCATACCTTATGTACCTGTTGCACAAGAATCAGAATAACAGGGATAGGAGCTTTTTGGGTTTTGCCTCTATGGTTTTGTTGCCTTTTATGAATTAGGGTCACTTGAAGATTGTTTACATTTTACTATAGTTTTATAGTTGTTTCTGTACATATACCATAATCTACTTGTCTTTTTCCAATGTTATCATAGGCTTGATGAAAATGAAATGGAGGGAAAATGTAGAGCTGGATTCAGAATAGTGAGGTTCTCCTTTTAGACTTAAGGATTTGAAGCTGAAGAATCGTTATTGTAACTTTTTATGAGTGGTTAGGGGAGATGGAAAAATAAGATTGAAGTACTGATTAACAGAAAGGCAGAAAGCTTGTTGGCAATTTGAATCCATTTTCCTTACATGGAAGTAGTCAGCAGGATGCATTTAAGTAGAAAACAAGGTATTGTGTAATCAGTAATTTGGAATTTAAGCTGCTTACAGATTTGATTCTTATCAGATTTGCTAAATTTCAAGGACTTGACAATTTTTGGTTTAGTTCATAAATGTGATCAGTGTGTTTTGTTGTTAACAGTCTTCCTATGTCTCAGATTATAATTTTTTAAAGGACAGAAATACTTGATAAACTGAAGTGTTGAATTTTTAGTTTGTTAAAAGATTCTGCTTTTGTGTATGGGAATTGTGTGCCTTTCTGTAATAAGCACCTATCATAGGATATTTTAAGTATTCTTTAACATGGTGCACTTTTCCCCCTTTCAGTATAATAATCACGAAATTCGTTCTGGAAAACACATTGGTGTCTGCATCTCGGTTGCCAACAACAGGCTTTTTGTGGGCTCTATTCCTAAGAGTAAAACCAAGGAACAGATTCTTGAAGAATTTAGCAAAGTAACAGGTAAGTTGGATTTATTTAGAAGGAGGTGCAAGTTGTAATACTTAAGGTAATTGCATACTTCTATGTGCCAAGCACTGTTTTAAGTACTACATTTATTGACTCATTGTATTCTTTGTATAGCTGTATAAGATAGGTATCTGTAGATTTCAGACATGGAATCAGAAGGTTTTGGGAAATAACTTGCTGAATGTTATGTAGTTAAGTAAGAAATACATCTGGGATTTGAACTCAATCTGCACAATCATTGTTGTGCTTCCTGTTTTGGAAGATTGTATTTCTTTGTGTGTTTTTATGCATGTTGAGGTGCTGGTTGACATTCTTAGTAAAAATATTTGGTAGGTAATGACTTGAATTTCCAAATTATAGGAGTAGTGAGTACTCTTGGCTATAAGCAGAGAGTCTACGTTGTCTTTGGATTTTGTAAGTTTCCAAGGGACAGGCTTTTAAAAGAAAACAATTTTGTCTGCCTAGAATATATTTAGCAAATTATCAGCTTGTTACCAGTTTCCAGGATCATTTGAAATTCTTATACAATACTAAGATAGTCTATTTCATTTGACATAAACATACTGATACCTGAGGCCAGGAGAGTGCCATTAAAAATCAGGTTTTACTTGGATGTGAATGAAACATTTTATACTTCTGGTTTCCTAAAACAGCTTTGTAAAGATTTCATGCCTCTCTGTTGTCTAATTAATGGAAGCAGAATAGTCCTCAGGTCTAAGTAAAAAGAGTACTTTTTGTTTTTTAATGGAGATTTTTGCATTAGGAATACTTGGGAAAGTGTGGATTAGGTAAATTATCTGGACCAGTATTTTTGAGTTTATTTTTATATATATTAAAATGTATTTTAATATATCTGGACCAATATTTTCAGTATATTATCTCTTGTAAAGATAAGAGATTAGTTTTCATTTTGATATTTAAGTATAATATTAGCAAAGAAATCTTTTGATCTGCTTATTCTTGCTTATTTTATCTAATTTTCCTGGAATGGTTGCTTCCTTTCAGAGGGTCTTACAGACGTCATTTTATATCACCAACCAGACGACAAGAAAAAAAACAGAGGCTTTTGTTTCCTTGAATATGAAGATCACAAAACAGCGGCCCAGGCAAGACGTAGGTTAATGAGTGGTAAAGTCAAGGTCTGGGGAAATGTTGGAACTGTTGAATGGGCTGATCCTATAGAAGATCCTGATCCTGAGGTTATGGCAAAGGTAATGACAGTTGGGTTAAAATTTTTTGTGTGTAGTGTTGGTGGGAGCAGCAGAAGGCTTTAGAGAGTGGAGGAGAATTTTGTGTGCTTTTTTTAAACTGTGCTTTGAAAGTGAGAGAAGTGTTCTGTGTTAAAGGCCACACACCAGAAATAAATAACAAGTGCATGGAGGGTGAATATAGAAATTATTCATGGACCCTCAGCTGTAGTTGTGTAGCCATCATAACCCTCGTGAAGTAGTTAACATACATGCTGTGGAGATGACTGACTTTTCATTTCTGTGTGGATTCAAAAAGCAATTTGTGTAAGTTTTTGAGAATGGCGCCATTTGATTACATGGTTTTGATGTTAATAGTCGTACTCCTAAAAATAGTGAACTGTACTGGCCTCAGCAGAGCTGCTGCAGTTACAAGGTTTAGCTATTATTAGGTATCCTGCTTCATCAGTCAGTTGAGACATCTATGAGAACAAATATCTCTTGAGTCAACACTTTACCAGTGTAGTTCACAGTTAAGTTATTCCACCCTTTGTCTTTTTAAGAATCCTCTTTAATGGTAATAGGCCAGCAAATAGAGCGAGTTCACTTAAAGAAGGAAAGGAGCATGAGGTATCAGAGCTGTGAATATTAAACGGTAAATATTCTTGAGGACAGAGATACTTGCAATTCATTCTTTTTTCCTTTGGCTTATTAAGCTTTTATTAGTTATCCCTCTAGATTAAGAAATTCAGATGCTACTTCAGGTATTTTAGGAGGAAGTGATAATACTTTTTAGCCAGGTTAAATTTGTAGTTGTATTTTGAGGATCTTTCAGGATTGGAAGAATTTATCTTAATGCTTTGAATATTCTTCTCTATGAAGGGTTTCAGTCAGTTTTGACTTGGCTTTATTAAGTTCAACTGCTTTTTAAGATGGCGTAGTAGTCACATTTGGAGAAGGAAATGGCACCCCACTCCAGTATTCTTGCCTGGAAAATCCCATGGATGGAGGAGCCTGGTAGGCTACAGTCCATGTGGTGGCGAAGAGTTGGACACAGCTGAGTGACTTCCCTTTCACTTGTCACTCTCATGCATTGGAGAAGGAAATGGCAACCCACTCCAGTGTTCTTGCCTGGAGAATCCCAGGAACGGGGGAGCCTGGTGGTCTGCCATCTGTGGGGTCGCACAGAGTTGGACATGACTGAAGCAACTTAGCAGCAGCAGCAGTATTCACGTTATTAGGAAATAACCACCTTCATTTTGATTGTAAAATAATAACTAATGGAAAGTACTAGAACTTGCCTTGTGGCTCATCTAGTAAAGAATCTGCCTGCAATGCAGGGGACCCCAGTTCGATCCTTGGGTTGGGAAGATCCCCTGGAGAAGGAAAAGGCTACCCATTCCAGTATTCTGGCCTGGAGAATTCCATAGGGTCACAAAGAGTCGAACATGACTGAGCGACTCTCACCTCTCTTCAGAAAATACTGTGCATAGCGTTTTTTGTGTTTTTTTTTGAGCAGCAAGTACAGTGGTTTCCCACACACACCTGCCACCATACCTGCACAGCCTCCCCCACTATCAGTATCCTTGCTAGAGTGGTATGTTGTTATAATCAGTGATCTAAATTAAAAGTTTTATAATTCAGTCTTTCCATTAGGATTCACTTTTGGTGTTCTACATCCTATAGATTTGACAAATGTATGTCTTGTATCCATCATCATAGTATCATACAGAATATTTTTATTGCCTTAAGAATTCTCCATGATTGCCTCTTCATCTCTTCTTCATTCCTGGCAAATATTGCTCTTTTTACTATGTCCATAGCTTTGTCCTTTTCCAAATGTCACATACATAGTTGGAATCATATACTATGTAACCATTTAAGACACCTTCTTTTACTCCATGTCTTTTCATGGCTCGATGGCCCATTTCTTGTTTAGTACTAAGTAATATTCCATTGTCTGAATGGACTGCAGTTTATCCAGTCACCTACTGAAGGACAGCTTTGTTGCTTCCAAGTTTTGGCAATTATGAATTAAGCGTCCATATGCAAGTTTTTGTGTGGACATGTCTTTACCTCTTTTGAGTAAGTACCAAGGAGTGTGTTTAGCGGATCATATGGTACAAAAAGTAAGTTTAGTTTTGTAAGAAGCTGCCAAAATTGTATAATTTTGCATTCTAATGAATACGTTGTTCAACATTCTCAACAGCATTCGATGGTGTTAGTGTTTTGTATTTTGGTTGGTCATCCTAATAGTTTGTAATGATATCTCACTGTTTTAATTTGCAATTCCCTAATGACATGTGATATGTGATACTGAGCATCTCTTCTTATGCTTAGTCACCATCTGTGCATCTTTGAGATGTCTGTTTAGAATTTTGCCCATTAAATTCAGTAGCATGCTCCTTAGTGTTTGCCCAAATGAGTTGAAAATTTAGTCTAGTTTATATTTCTAATGGATTGTGACCAAAGTTAAGTTTGCAGGGTTGGGGTGGTGGCATCTTGGAAATTTTATTGTTTGGAAATGTATAGAAGTTTCTGTTTCTTAAATTTCAGGTAAAAGTCCTGTTTGTACGCAACCTGGCTAACACTGTAACAGAAGAGATTTTAGAAAAGGCATTTAGTCAGTTTGGGAAACTGGAACGAGTGAAGAAATTAAAAGATTATGCTTTCATTCATTTTGATGAACGAGATGGTGCTGTCAAGGTAAATAACTGGGGGAATAATCATAAGTATCTAATTAACTGCTAATGATTTTTAGTTATCCTAAAATCAGAAGGTTTTAGAAAATTGGAAGGAAACTCACAGTTCGTGTAATCTACTCAAGCTGACCTTTATTGGCCTTGGGGAGATAGCATCACTAAACTAAGTCAAAAATACTCGTTGAAGAGCTGGATTTTTAAATGAAAGAATCCTGTTTTGTCTCATCTTTCTGAAATTAATGATAAATGATTTTTCTTTTTAAC